>NC_137581.1:81346555-87170845 GCF_963210335.1 Falco punctatus
TCCACTTTTATATCTCCTTGTAACTGAGGTTTTATTTTGGAAAGGGCAACATTCCCACTTTGGAGGCTCCCAACTGTGACGGAAGCTTCCTCCTAGCCTGGTTTTCACTTGTCTTTTAGAAATGTTACAACACATATTGTTAATTACAAACTGCATTATGCATGTCACACCTGTATATGTAATTTCTTAATTCCTCTATGTAGCTTAATTACTGATAAATACTTTTCTAAATCAAGAGTTCATTTGGTACCTGTGGAGAATGTTACAGACTCAGAAACTCTGCGGAGACCATGTTCTCTGAATACACTTCACAGAACAGAGATGCAATGGATACAGGAAACGACAAGCTTTCCTTGAACAGTTACCCAGACTTTCCAAAAACATCATCTCTAAGGAAAGCGGTCAACTCCTCTCCTGTTACAATTTATTACTCGCCTATTGGATGCTAGCACCAGACATCTAATATGAAGTAAGATACCTCTCGCAAATGCAGAGCTTCTTTTATACAATGCAGAAAAAATAGAAAAGTGAATTTTAATTCAAGCAAGAGGTAGTGATGCTAACAGGCTCCACCCATCCCCCCTGCCATCCTTATAAACCACATAAACAGTACTACTGATAGACAGGAAACTTTTAAAAAATCATGTTATAACACATTGGTTTTGAATAACCGTGTTTTACACAAGATGTTCTAATACCATCTCAGCCTTTTTCACCGTGTATGTGCAGTTAAGCATGTATGTGCAGTTAAGCATCTGTCTGTATCACTGCCCACTCCCAATTCTTCAGCACTAAAGTAACATGTAATATTAATTAAACAAGAAATTTATGCAGTTTTGAGAAGAAAACAGTATTGTATCAAGCTGTATAACCCATCTGGTAAAACTGAATTGAATCGTTACGGTATCTTCCTACAGAACACCTCGTTACATCTACCAAGGTATGTCTTGGAAGAAAGGCATTTAAGCTCAAATGAAAAAAAACCACCAAAATCTCCAACTTCAAGTTAACACTCTCATATGCAAAACACCCTTACTTAGACACTTTAATCCCTATGGATTTTTACTGTCATCATTCTTTGCAAACAACTGTGGGACTGATTGCTAGATACTGATTTTGAAATATCATATGGAAACAAAATACGGGGAATGATTATATGATGACAACCACGTAATGTCAAAAATAACTACAACATTCAGCTTCCATGAAATATGCACGTTGCTCCTACACGAAAAACAAAGTCACATAATTTCAAATTAAAGTAGTAACAAAAAGGTGTACAAGTATTCCTTTTTAAAGAAACTCTTCTGCAAAGGTAGGCAGCTGGGTGGTACGTAACTGCCTTTTTTGTTAATGATCATTTTCTTTATCCTGAAAGTAGTTAATTTAATAAATAGATTTTTAACAATAAAAAGTAATAGGCAAAATAGCATTTAACCTAATGTATGTTTTATTTGCATCTAGGTCATCAACTTCAGGGAACAGAAAAAGTGTGTTTACAAATAAGACTTCAAACAGTGACTTGCTTATCAAGCCTCCTTAGCACACCCATAAGTAAGCTGAAATTGTGTACCTGAGTGGAGTTAGATAGTTGGTTTTTCCACGGCTCCTCTGCGCTGCTGGTCAGGTTTGTGCGGTTATGAGGTAGAGAGAGTGCGTTTCGCTGCAGGTAAGGCACGTTTCCATTACTTCCACTTTCTGTTATGTGATTATTGCCTATCAAAATAGTGTCTGTACTACCCAGCGTTCTTGCTGTGCTGCAGGGAATGGGGCCTGCTGGAAAGGGTCCATTAGCCATAGGCTGCCCAGGGCAGGCGGGACGGATTCCACGCTGAGCGACATTAGGCACTCTGGTTAGAGCAACCTGTGGCTGCTGACCAGAGACAGAGTTTGTAGGCAGTGATGAATCAGCTGTTGGCCCGTTAGGAATTCCAGTAGATCGTACCTGTGCAACTCCTGTTTGTCTCATCTAATGGAAGATGAACAAAGCACAAGAACATCAGCTGCAGAATTTAAAAAGTAAAGATCGCACAAGTTTGTTTACTTCATTGCAATGGTCAATTCCAATTTTATACTGATTTTCAGATCTTCACAGTTGCTTTTGAGAAATAAGGTGACTCATGCTCACAAATGCACTGAGTGGATTTTAAGGTAAAACTATTAGCACACTTTTCTTCTAGGCCTTTATTTTGAGCGTTCACATTTTACTGCTGAGGTTGGACACTAAGAGAGAGACAAGTGAACAATGAGAAGATGTGAGATCTGATGTAATATGGCTTACTACACCTAAGTATTTTTCAAGTAAGATTCCTTTTACATTTCCACTCACTTTAGTTTGAAAGTGTGGCTTGAAAATTTTTACATTTTCTGGTAGTCCTATAATAAAACACAGCTAAACCTATTATGTTTCAACCAGTAAACCACCACTACACTTAATACAAAAAAAGATAACCTTTTTTGGTGTAGTAAAGGCCCTCTGTACAACAGAAATTCTCCAGAATTCAAGAAACACAACAGACACCATTACTGAAAAAAAAGTTTTGCAGAAAAGAAAATATTTTTGTTCTCACCTGCTGGTGTTGCTGCATTAAGACAAACTGACTCTCCAGCTGTTCCAGCATAAGTTTCTGTGCTGGATTTAGATTATTCCGGTTTGCACGCAGCTGTTCCAAGTGCTGAAAAAACAGCAGTACAGTTCAGAATCATTAAATTGCATGTACTTTTTAGTAACTTCCTTGCATACAATACTAAAAATTATCCATGAAGACAAGACCTGTGAAGCTGAAAAAAATGATTGAGATTTCTGTTGCAGACCAAAATATCTTTCCATACACTGTTCTGTAACCAACTAGTTCCTAAAACTAAAGGGATTTTCTAAATTATTTGAGTGTTTAAATATTACCACCACACTACAATTAAGTGTACTGGTACTATAAAAGAAAACTAGATTCAAGTATGATCATACAGAATTCTTATCATCATTAGGTATGTTTTAACACTTTTTCTGTACTGTGCTACTCTTTTATTAATACTGTTCAACATGGAAGTAAATTCAACCTGTAGTCACACATGAAAACTCCAGAAAATAGGAGAAAACAAACCCAGAAAACTATAGAACTAACTTACAGAAAGATCCTAAGTTACGATACTGAACTCATTTCCAACTAATAAATTTGAGTATCTATTATTACCAGAAATCTGATCTTTGTATTCATTTTAAAGTACTCAGTACACCATCATTCTACCAGCAAGTCTGCTGCTATGAAGTGGCATGACATAAATGTTGATATTGTGGAACACAAAAGCACCATCTCAGAAGGAAAGAGGGGTCTGCGGAGAAGAGTACAAAAGTTCTGCTAAGCAAAAGGTGACATACAGACATTTTTCTTGATTGTTCTGCAATACTAAGTTTCTTCACATCACTGTAAATCCTTAAAGAAAAAAACACCACCAAAAAAATCCAAACAACAACCCCACACACCCCAAACCCCAGACAAAAACCCACAAACAAACCAGATCAAAGTTCACCAAAATCAAACATAAATCAGGTTTCCTTTAGTTCCTTCTCAGGTCTGCCTGTATTATTTTTTTACATCCTTCTCATCTCCTTTGCTTTGACTATGCTGTATTAGTAATACCTAAATGGAACTGACCTGTGAGTATGAAATAAAGTGTAGTTCATTCTGCTTTGAACAACTGTATTTGCAACGCTATCAACTAAAAAAGAATAAAATCTAACATTTTCTGAAAAAGTAGTTAAAGATTGTTCAAACTCCCTGGATTAACAGTAGCTTCCATTCTGAAGTCCCCCTGTAGTGAACTGCAATGAGTAGAACCAATCTATTTATCTATATGTGATTGTGAGATAGAAACAGTCTGCATGGGAGTGCATGCACCAGGTACACAGAAGCACAAACCAGGGCTCTTCGGTTGTTAATTTGCTTTAAAAAAAAGAAGAAAAAAGTCTACACAGGGTAACATGAACCAGGACTGACCTAGCACACAGGTCAGCAGAGGCAAGTCTGCGCTTCTCTCCAGTGCTATGGGCGCAGAGGCTTGGCGGGCAGCTCTCTTCCTGCTGCCCACCAATTCAGTGAAACCAACACCCATCCCTCCTCCACCAGCAAGCTGCAGGCCCAGTGGCTAATGTGTGGCCACAGCCCTCTCTACCCTTCTCCCTTTTTTAAACACACATCAAATGGCTCAGCTATGTGCCATATCCATCCAGCCTCTGAGCTGCCACTTTTAAAAGGATGACGTACAAAATGGGATGGCTTTATTCACTTTCATCTTGCAGAATATCTTTTTAGCCTTCCTATTCATATACACTGGAACCCTGTCAAGCTGTTGCCAGCAAATCCAGTACACCATACTTAAAGAAGCCTACTTGGATACTGCTTGGAGGAGGAAGCTGGATCTACATAAAGGTGAAACTAAAAAGGGGAAATAGTAGCAGGATATAAAATAAGCAGAGAGCATTATTTAATGAGAATGCATGAAGAAAGCAAGAATCAGAGTGATTAGGGAGGACTACAGGGGTGGAGGTGGGGGAAGAGGGAGGGAAGGGAGGAAAAAATTACGCAGCATAATAAAGCCAATATTGTTCAGACAGAGAAACAGCTGAAGAATGCTATCAGAGTTGAGGGAACACTGCTCAGTCAGAAAGCCTTCTGTCTCTGCACTGTGCCTCCCTTCTACTTTTCCTTGCATCCAAAGCAGTATCTGTGATAACATGGGTAAGAGTTTCCAGCTAGGCCTGATTTTCAAAACAAGGAATTCCTGCTGAAGCTCACTGCAAGCCCTAATGAACTGAAGAGACAACAAAACATCGTAACAAAAATGGCCTGAAAGAAGACTTGCAACAAAATTTCAAAAATAAAATCTAGCATTTCATATAAATGTATTAGATAACACAAAATACAGAAGAGCAGTACCAGATTTCATTTGAGTAACTGCATTTTGTAGAATTTATGTGTTTGTTTACGCAACTTGATACAAGAAGCTACCTCAGAGGAAAGCAAGTATTACAGTACTTCAGTATCTCCCACATTAGAGCAAATAGCAAAACTCACTTGGCACAAAAGTCTGGCAATTTGCATATGTATCTTTAGAGCACCACAAGAAAAAAGAATTATGGTATGTTCTTACTTTATAAATCACAGAATTCATACAATGTAAGTGTTCAGTTTCTGCTAGAGATCATTAATTTTACTACAGAACTAATCTCACATAGAGTAGCCACAAATATTAGCACAACTTCAATTACAACTGTGGGAATTGTTTGGAAAGAACTTCATACTGAATTTCAGAAATGTGAAACCGAAAAATGTTCCAGATTAATTTACTTAACAGGAAGAAAGAAACAAAAAAATACATCAAAGCTTCTGAAGATCTTCAACATACATACCTGTAATTTCTGTGGTGTCAAGCACCAAGAATGAATTTGTTGCTGTAAAGGAGGATGTGACACTGTATGGCCACTGCTCCAAACATCTGAAGTATTCTGAGAGAAAACATGACATTAAAATGGTCATCAAAGGGTCAACATAATTTTTTTTACTATCTAGATTTTATCTTGCTTATGAAAGAACTAGTCATTGTTTCAAGAATAACATAATCAAGGAACATACTAAACCATGCCAAGTCTCATTCTATCATTCCCATACAGTATCAGAGTAGTCAGACTAAAACATTAAGTATCTAGTATCATAAAGAGAAACAATCAAGTAAAATTACGCAATTAAATGTACACTACTTTTAAAGCTGAATACTTTATCTACTGTAAAACTATTACATGATGATGAAACACTTGAACTCTAAATATAAGCAAAGGCAATAGACAGGATGACATGATCGTCTCCCTCTCTGTCAGACTATGACCGTACTTTTTCACTTACACAACTATGACTGTAGTATAGTGCCACCAATACGCACTGCCCTTACGCACTCCCTGTCTGAACTGCAACCTGATTAAACAAATCCCTGAAAAATGTTTTTTCAAATTCCTAAAAACATTCCCCACCTTGATGCCAAAGGATTAAAATTTACAGCACAAATTCTGTGCATGCTGCATTGTTTTAATGCATATTTCCATATAATTTTGGTAGGGGGCTCTTTAGTTCATCAGAATATATACCTTTGTTGGACTAGATGTTCTTTTCCTCTTGGCAGGACTGGTCAGGTCATCTACTTGGCTAGAAGGAATCATGTGTAGTGGCAAGGATTGCTGTGAAATTGGTGTTTGAGTGAGGCCTAGTACAGGTTCAGTATTTGGATGATGAGGTTTACAAGCCTAAGAATCACAGAAGGAAGACAAAAATATGGTTCTATATATTCTTAATTCTTTCTTTTAAATTATAATATTTTAACAGCCCATATATATTAAAAGGGCCGAGTAGATATTCTGAAGCTGATCTCAATAACTGAAAAATCAGTTTCCATATGGTCATCAATGGAGGAATGTGTACCTTTCATGGGATTATTAAACCACTGCAGCATTTCTATTTAAGATGAAATCTTTTAAAATCATGAAAAGCCACAAAGGTTCTAAATTGGTACCCCCATATTTCTCCCATATTATAGGGAGCTTCTTGATCTAATATCCCTTTGCAAACAAATCAAAGGCTTTTTATTAATAAAAGCCAGTCCTGTGCTCAATAAAATAAGCTTGACCACTACCGATTGTAAAGAACCCTTAAAGCTGGGCACCTGCAGAACATAACCCAACTTCTCACCTGCTGTGCTGTGTTCATGGCACCCTGCCTGGAGGTAAGCTCTGCGGGGATTGGTAGGCTCCATGCCTCCTCAATACTAGGAAGTAATTTAGTTTTATTCTGTAGACTACCTTGTGGAAGGTTACACAACTGAGCCTAGGAAAAATTATGTAAAAAGCAAATTTAACACAAGCCTACTTTAGTAAGAGCAAGTCCATGAAATCTTCCTAAATGCTGTAGCTAATTATATCTTAAAGAGAGGATAGATTTAAAATTTCGGGTTTTAGAAAGGTGCTAGGTATAAAGAGGGTAACCAGAATATAAACCTTTGTGAGAATCAGAACAAAGATGAGCTCTGGATTCAGAGGTCTCATAATTCCTTTTTTCTGAAATTGCAAACAAGAGTGAAAGATAGTGTGTGTGTAAATCTCTCTCTATGTTATGAGAACTTAAAAATGCAGACAATACAAAGAAAAAAGCAAAGTGATGTAAAACAGTATGCTTTGATTAAATGTGCAAAATAGTGTTTATAAGGAATTAAGTTCCACTTAAAAATGAAGAAATAAAATATTACAGGCTATGATATGCTTACAATACACATGAAAACAGGTTATACACACCACGAACAACTGCAGGTTAAACTTGTGTGTTACTTCTCCCCTCCCCTCTGCTGTGTATTTGGAAGACTATTTCCCGCTTCTTAAAATGTTAGTTTTACCTGTAAATACTTTATCCGTGCTGCAAGTGCAGAGGTATTACTACAGTTTTTGCTCCTAGTTGCATTTAAGTAGCATTTAATGGCATCCTGAGGCTGGTTGCAGGACTCATAGAGTGTGCCTAGGTCCATCCAGGCTGCAGCATGGCCATGGTCCAATTGTACAGCACAGATATAGGCCTGTAAAGCATCCATAGGCTGATTTTGCTGTTGATACAGCACACTGAATAGAAAGATTAGTGAAGTTGAGAATTAATAACAGAGTCAAAATACAAACAAGTCAAATACACACATCCCCCTCAAAACCCTTAATAAATGTTGCCATTATATAAGCCACAGCAATAAGCATAAACAACACAAAATCCTAACATGCAAAGCTCATATGCATAGCATATTCAGTATTTAAAAAAAAATACAAATGTATTATTTAAACTTCAAATCAGACAAGTCTGGCAACACGAAGGTATAAATAAAAGAGCTTTATAGTCCCCCTTGAGAGCACAAAAGAATTAAAAAGTTGACAGTCTTTATTTATATATATTAGCATTGAATTATATCACTGTATTACCCTGTATCATTCTTACCCTATAGAACACCATGTATCTGCACTTGCTTCTGATTTATCAATAGATTGCCTATAAGATATAAAGGCATCCTGAACTTTCCCAATACTTGAATAGCACCTGGGAGAAGAAAAAAAGAACTTTGGTAATATTTATAGAAGGTAATCATTGAGGATGGCTTACCGAGACAGATCTGATAAATGATGTCATGCAAATACATACTCATCTAGATGAATCCAAAACATTTGCTGTTTCTGAATGCCAGGCATAAGCAGACTCCAACATCTTAATCAACATGTACTATTGATTATTTATTTGAAAAGTACACTAGAACTGCTTAAACGCTAGCCTACTGCATTTGTAAGGAAAAGTCATACCATATTTTAAAGACTTACATTTCTATCATTTGTGATAACTTATCAGTCAATAACAACAGTATTTATCTACAGATAGCATTATAAAGAATTAAGTTACCGATTTAATGAAACAAATGGTTATGAAACTTCATGTTCTACAAGAAGTGTTTCAGAATTATTAAGAGATATTAACCAACTCAATCAGTATGTTTCCTGATTGCCTGGGAAACTTAGGTGCATTTATCCCATCTCAATCAGATTTCAGTAACAAACAACAAACCAGTTAGTTTTACTGCATATACAGAGCATAAAATTCTGTAAAATAATCTTGATGTTCTCGATTTTTTCATAATTTCTTACTTGAATATTTTTCACATACAAAGGCAAAGGTATTCTGGCGTTATAAGCAAAAACATCAGAACTCTACAGAGAACTACAATTATACCACAGAGAGTAATACCTACCTTTTAAAATTAAAAGCTTCAAATAAATACAATATTTATATATATATATATATATACACACACACACACCTAGTTTAATCTACAATAGCTCTGCTTCTTATATTATTTGTAATATATTTCCCTGTTGGAAAAAGAACTGACAACTTTCAAAACACAAATAACAGAAGATTTATTCCAGTAAAAAATAAAACCCAAACAAAACAGTACAGAGATTTGTCAAACATGCTATACTCTTTCATGTATTCTTGAGGCACACTAGGAAAAGACTACAGTAAAATCTAGCAGTACTTTGCCTAAAACCATCCATTAAGACTGAATAAAATATTCCAGAAGATCGTTTTAATCACAATCTAACCCAGGTTCCAAGACATGTTTCATTCTGTCGGCTTATCAGATACATGAAGACTCTGACTAGGATGGCACTAACATAAAGCACCCAACAAAATGTCAAACAGAGTGATGGATTGCTTTTCATTGGGGAAGGTGAGGGATGGTGGCATATTTTTGAAAGGTAGCTTTAAAACAACTTGCTATCCAGTTTGGACAACCAGCAGAGGAAAGAGTAACACAAGATGGAAAAAGAGGAAGAGTGAATGCACAACCACGTAACTCTGTTCTCCTCTTCTGCCAGCATATGGACTGGAGGAATCGGGCACAGAAACGTTTTTGCTCTAGTCCTCCCTGCAGAATAGAAGAGATGCTTCCACTAGATTTCTTCCCCCCATTTCCTGCATTTTACCCCCTTGTTTGTACGGTCCTAAGTTGAACTCCAACCACATGAAAGCAGTGGCACAGCAGGAGTAGAAGCATAGCTGGCAGCGCACACATACTTCATGGAGCCCTGGCTCTGTCCTGCTGCTGTGTAAGAACTCCACTAGCTCAAGGCACGTGGAACAGGACTACTGAAGAAAAAGCAGGATTTCAGCTCAGTGGGTGGTAAGATGAACCAGATGACCCCTGGCTCATTTTCCCTTTTCCCTCCACACCTGCTCTATCTAGCCCTCTGCCCTTAGCACTCAATGCTGCTGGCTCCTCCCTCAGCCTGCAGACAGCTGGTCCAAGAGCTGTATCTTACAAGAACAGCTGAAGGAATATAATGAGGGTAACAAAACCAAAAGTAGGTTCCAGTTGTATGTGACCAGAACCTTCAAGAAAGTCAGCTGGAAGATACTGAAGTTAGCATATTAATTTTATTTCTGCATAATTCCTTTCTAATGTATTTCTCAACAGAATTGACTTGTTCACCTATGGACTTGAATTATCCTCAAAGCTTTCTCCAAAACCTGATTAATTCAAGAGTTACTCCTGGTTTGTGTAAGGTGCTCTGTTTTCTTAAAAAGGAGACCAAGAAAAGTCAAATCGCTCATCTTGGAATGAGGTAATTTTCAAGTAAAAAATACTGTCTGTTTGTACAAAATTAATACAACACTTAAACAGATATTAGAATGGATCAATCTGAGTTATCTTGGCCTAATATTTAGTTGCAATATATGCTGTTTATAAATTGATGTATCCAGGGAAAATACCGGCATTTCAGTGCAAAAGCTAACTAAGATTAGAAGGGAGACTTTGAGAAAATAAAGAGATCAAGAATTGTGACAAAGGTATGAAGAAAAGCAACAACATTTACAGAACATTTACCACAAAAGAGAGAAAATAGAAGATGTGGTAGCAGGAGAACCACAGGTAAAACCATGTAGGGCAGACTCAGATTACTGTAAATGTGTAGCTGGAAAAATAACTATCAAAGAAAAAGCAGGACCACTTGGGTAACAGACTTCATTTCAACTTGTAATCTATATTCATCCCAAATATGTTAGCACCTTGCCTTTTTATACACTTTTCAGAAAACTAGACTTCAGTAGATACATACATCGTTTCCCTTTGTTTTTCCTCTGAAAGTATTAAGAAGAAAACCAACATGAGATATTCACAATAATGGATATCCTCAAAAAACACAGACAGTGTAACTACATTTGTAAAAAGTCATTTCTCACCTTCCAAGGAAATACCAGGATTGACCAGAATTTGGATCTGCCTCTAGAGATTTCTGGAGATACTGTATAGCATAACTTTCCTTGGTTGCCTTGTCTCCAAGCTGATCCACGGTGTGATGCATCCAGCCTACAAAAAGAATCCATGAATGGCAGAAGTGAAATTCCCTAAGACCACTTAACACCACTTTGGCACAGCAACATATTCATAGCATTAGTTCCTCTTTAAAAACAGGTGTATCAAACAATATTATCACTTACACATAACATTATGAATGAAACTTCTAAAACTCTTAAAGTTCTATACTAAAATTACAGGACAAAAGGACTCCAGTCAAAATTACTTTCAGGTACTTTTAAAGCTTTTTTTAGTTTAAACAATTTTCTGTGAGGTTAGAAGCACAATTATGAACTGCTCAATCTTCTACTATAAGAAGTTAATCTGAAAGTGTTAACACTATCCTCCTCTTAACAGATATCTTCCCTGTCACTGTGAAAAATGCCATCACTCACTCTCCCTGTCACACACGTCAATTATCTATATATTATATTCAGTTTACTCCTCTTCTTCTGAATCCTTGTATTTATCCCCTATCTACATTTGGAGAATTCCCCACAAAACACAGGTAAGGTTTTTTGTGTTTCCACTTAAATCTTTCTTACATTGTCATTTCATCTTCATCACAACATCCTTTCCATTCACCTTGACAAATGCAATCACCTCTCATCTACATAACAAATTCTGCTGAAAAGATAATTTTATTTCCTCATCTAACCACACATTATAGTCTTTCAAATGCCTTCTTCCTTTGTTAGACAAGTTATTCATTCCCACTTTAAAGGCCTCCCGCACAAACCATGCTCCCGTATCATCTTCCACATGCTATTACAACACAGCTCCGCTCAAGCACTGATGCAAGGCTTGATTCCATTTCAAATAAAGCACCTTCATCAACTTCTCAAGCTGCTCATGTGGCTCTATGCTTAAGATGGAATTCCTTTAAGCAGCCACAAAATCATCTCACTCCCATCTGTATGAGTACAGGGAAGTCCACTGTAGCAGGCAGCAGGCTTGCTGAAACCACTACATACCACACTGGTCTGCAATGTCTTGCTGTTTGCTTAAGCTCCATTTATTTGTCTTAACAATCCACTGCTTTTCAGCCAACTTGCAAAACGTAAGATGTGACAACAGATTGTCCCTATGCTTTTATAGTGTCCTGCCCACAAATGGTCCTCTGTGGAACATTATGATACCAATTTCATAAAATATCCTAAGTTTGTATAAAGTTTTAGTTACCTACAGACTTGTACACACACCTCTGCTGCATGTTCATTTAAAACCTCCACCAGCGAAACCAGCACTTATCAGTTGTGATACAGTCTAACTACACGAACAGGTAATACCACCCAAAAGATCCAGATCAGTTTCAGATCTCACCTGAAATGCTAGAGAAAGTAGCTTTTATTCCATGGGCTTATACTCTGTTAATAGTCACAGTGGCACTTTTGCAAGTGGAAGGCAAACTTCCATGCTTTAAAACAAGCAATCTAAAAGAAAATCCTATCTATTGAACAACATTTGCCTGAGGTATTTTAAGAAGTATCACTTGTAAACTGTGGTCAGAAGCAGAAGTTTGAGTATTTCATGGACTGCAAGAAACGTCAGGTTAGAAGCCATGTGGTTACAGTGCTAAATACCTAAATAAATAAATAAACAAGTACTACTTTATCTTGTCTGAAGATGGATCAAGCCAAAACTCTACCCATGAGAAAAAAAAGAAAAGGAAAAAAAAAAGGAAAAAAACCCCAGTATTTTTTGCAGACACATACTACGTACACAACTTTATCTCATGGACTTCATAAACAAGCTATGATTTTGATTCATATCCCAAGGTACTGAAGTTCTTAGACATAAGAAAACATTCATGCTTTAAGAAAAAAGGCTTATGTGAGGGTGGGTTGTCTGAATGCACATGCCTAACTGCACGTTAAAGATAAATGTGTCAGGTGCAGTGCCAGGCAAAGGCTGAGATGCTCAGGGATTATAAACAAGGGTGAAAAAAAGGACATTAAACAATTTTCCTGAATCTTTGGAACTGTATAGTGATGCCTATTTTCTGTTTCATAAGAATTTTACTGGATTGAAAGATAACATGTTGTGTCTTCAGGAGATCTTTACTGACGTTCACTGATAAAAAGAATCTGTGTCTAGGAGACAGAAATAAGAACTAGCAATCCCCATCTGGCTTCACTGCTGAAACAAGGGTTGCTGCCCAATTTTATCTTCCTGCACAGGGAGGTGAAAAAGGCAGAAGGCAACAGAGAGGGTGAGGAAGAACAAAGAGAAGTTTTCTAATAGAACAGCAAGCACAGGTGAAGGAAACCGGATGTCTCTTCTCATGCATAAAATGAGGAACGTGCAGAAAGAAGGTGATGGAAAAGCCCTAGTAAGCTGTGCAGTTTCCCATTTGCAGACCCTACCTCAAATTCTAAATTAGCATATCGACTCCTCTTCCGCTCCTGGGACTTTTTTAACATAATAAACAAAAACACACATATTGTCTATACTTCACAAATGTTCCACACCCTTTTCCAGGTCTTTACAATCTAATTTGTAACAAACCCATGTTGCCTCAGCAAGAGGATATGCTAGCCTAGCTCATGCTGCTGCAAGGTTTTTCTATGTTTATCAATCATTCTCATGCCGAACTAGTGGCAATTGCTTTTCCCCCAGTAAACATCATCACCTCAGTGTCAGAAGAGATGAGCCTCTTCCCCATTTTAGCATCACCTGACATCTCATCCAGTTACATAGACACCACCTAGGAATACCCCTAAGCAGAAAATCACTGGGAGAGTGCTTTGGGAACCTCTAAGCAGATGCTTAACGTTGTTCTTGCACTCTTCCTTATGCAACTGCTGAGTATGGGAGAAAGAATACCAGGACAGGTTTGATCTTCAGCCTCATTCATTTAGTGTAATTTTAGGCAAAGCCGTGAAAAGAATCGCTGTCTGGAAAGCAAATATGCACAAAAGAAAGAAACAAATTGCTCTTACTCAACTGTACAGATCTTACTGTTACATCTACCTTGAGCATGCTTCAGCTCAAATGGGTATGTATTTATCTGAGAATCGGGCGGTTCTCCTCTACAGTAATCTGCTTTGGAAACCAGCAACAAGAGCAAGGATTTATATTTTGATTGGGTTTTGCCAGTAGCATTCTGGCAGATGACAGGTATTTTCTATTTTTTTTTCTAAGCAGCAAGTGCACCACCCAGACTGTGCTTCCTGAGGAGCTGTCTTTATTACCAAACTGCTAGAGTCTGAATCTGCGATATCATACTCTGATAAATACCACTGTTAGTGCAAGAGCAAAAGAAATGGTATTATTCCTTGAATGTTCTGGTTAAGACCACTCTATCCCTTCCTCCACATAGAAGCTACCCACACTCCAAAACTAGGTGACCTATGCTGATTGAATAAAGGGAGTTAATCCAGTTTTCAGACAGCAGACAGTTCTCGAAGTCATTGCTCTTATTGCTAGCACAGAGACCTGTGGCAGGATTTTGTGAACACAATCATGCGCCTTTGCTTCTATTGTGGAAATATACATCAAACGGAGTTGAAATAGCATTGGTCAGCTATTTTGGGAAGCCTGTCTTACATTGACCATATGTATAGCCTTTCTGGATGAAATTGCTGATGATTTATACTAGGTGGTATAATACCAAGTTAAAAAAAATATTTCAAAGAGGATATTGAAATATAAGCAACACTGTTAACGTGACAGCAAAAAGATCAGCACCTAGAGTCCTTCAGTGAACCCCTCCAGCAGTTTAATTTGTGATTTCATACAGAAGACTCAAAGCTAAACAAATTAGCCCACTCCAAATCCATACACAACCTACACTGGAGGAAAAAAAAAAAAAAATAAAAAAGCATGCACTGTGGCCATAACTTGGTGCCACTTACTAATTTGAATTAAGTGACCTCTATGTAAAGTGGAAAAAAAGGAATGGGCATAAGCAGGCTAAATCAATATTTAGAATAATAAATTAGATGAAGAACATGGAGAAAGTGAATGAAGAACTTTTGCACTGGGTTGAACAATTTTAACAAAACGTTCTGGAAGTAATTTAATCAGGCATATAGGAAAAAAAGTAATTTATTCTACCCACCCATCAGAAACTTTGGTCTAAAAATGATTTATTAACTTTAAATATTGAACCTGACAATTTTTAAAGAAAGAGTACTTTTTCCTCTTTTTACGTGGTTTCTTTAGTGGACACTATTGATAAACTTTTTAGTTACAGAAATAAGTTTTCATTACACACTATAATTAAAGAGAAAGAAAAGGTGAATTTTTCATTTGCCATGTTCTTCTATTCTGCAACAGAGAAGATTATTTTGGATTAATGCATTTAGCTTGGCTGTCCAAGGGATGTTCTCAGAGGCAGAACAGAGAACACAGAATTCTAACTGCTGCACTCCTCCCCTGAAAGAACACTGCCTCATCACCCAAAACCTGTAACATACATACTGTATGTGGTAAGTTTAAGAGCTTTTTAATTGTCGAATAACCTTTTTCTCCTCTGTTAATTACTTAATTACCTACTGTTATGCATTCTATTTTGGGTGAAAATTTCATGTATCATACTCGATGTCTAAGATTCAGTTTGGAAATGGAGCCTTAAAAAACACTGCTGAAGGCGAAGATGGAAAAAAGAAACACAGAAAACCAAAAGTTAATTTTACATACCTAACTGCTGTAAGACAGTTGCTTTTACTTGTGCAGGAAGGTTTTCGATCTGCAAAAGCTGTTCATAAGCTTCCTTTGCAGAGTGATACTTTCTCTGCAAAAGGAAAAAAGTAAATTGATTAATCATAAAGCTTACAACAGATCACCAATAGCAATGATTTCACAGCACTGACAGCACACAAATACACTGGCAAAAAATTCTAAACTTTTTTTTTTTTGCATACAGTGCATATGAAAACTTTAATGAGTGACATATATATAGTAAGAGAATAACTTTCATCAATATAGTATTTAATATAAATTGTCTACTTAAAATATTTGAGGGAAATTTGCAAATTATTAAATTTGGTCAACTCCTCATACATGCATCATGCTTCTTACACTAAAATGAATATACTGCTTTTAAGGGAAATGCTTGAGTGTGAGTCTACTTCTGAAAAAAACTCTATACAAATTCCTCCCAGGAAATTCATATCAGAAATGAAGATCATCAGTAATGGGAAGCTGGTATAATTTTGCCTCTCTCCTTCCTTCAGTACATTTGAACTGCCTTATCAACATTATTTGTTGTCCTGGTAAGAGTCCCACCATATGCAGAATTAAAACACATCCATGGATTATGCCTGGAGAATGAAGGTATGTAATCTTATTAAGTATGCGTAAAGCATGGAAACATGCAATTCTTAACTCCCTGTAAAAACAGGTCTTGATATAGAAAACACATTTCCAGGTCAGGATCTTGGTCTTCATTGACTTCTGGAACAGTATGAACTGTTTTGTACATATTAAATGTTAAGACTTCTCAATATATGAATTTTTAATTTTTTAAAATAATTCAATAATGACATTTTTAAAATGTCAGCATGTCAGCATTTATTTTCGTATTACCCTAACAATAACTGCTTAACAGTGAATGTATTTTAAAAGCTTAATTCTTCTGTTCCTCCTCTCCCACAAAAGTCTAGAAGACATAAATGCTGAGGTCTGCTACAGATACTTTATTATTTTTTTTTAACTTACTAAAAATTCTATAGAATTTTTTAAGAAAAATTTTTCAGATAATTCAACATTAGACTTCATTCTGGCAAACTGATGAAGAGCATATTAATATAAATGGGGCCACCTAAATGCAAACAATCATGACTTAGTTACATTTGTTTTATGCAAAGAGTACACAGGACTGAGTACTGGTATTAAAAAAGGGACAACTGGAAGAAGACTCTGAACAATATAAATACCTATTAGAAGTTAAACATGTTATTAAGTTCTTGAGATCTCACAATCACAAAAGACATCTCTGTTGATTTAAAAACCTTATTCTAGTCAGGAAGAAAAATTAAAGCAGCAATTACATACTTTCAAATGGAACAAGGGGAAGTTGGTAGAAAAGATTTTTAATTGGTGTTCATGAAATGCAGACAACTGGTAAGAAAACAAATAATATAAATAAATAAAATATCCATGTCCAGCAAAATAAAAACAATCAGGCAAAATTTTTTTAAATTTAGCACTGGGAACAAAATTCGTAGTTTATGACTGTGAAGGGTAAGCAAATGAACAGATGTTCACTGTATAGCATGACAGCAGAGGCAGCAATCTGGATGTCAAACAGGTAAATATTAGTGCCTAATATTCACACTTTGGAGAAGATGTTTACATGCTTGGGAGGATAGAGAAAGACTTATTAAAATAGGTCTGTTTTCCAGATCTAGAGTATTTTTTTACTTTTGTTACTTGTTGTATAATTTACCCTTTAGAAATGTCTACATACATGCCTTAAAAATATTACAGAAAAATGTCATGTTTACATTTGGGGTTATTTCACAGAATCATAGAATGGTTTGGGTTGGAAGGGACCTTAACGATCATCAGTTCCACCTGCCATGGGCAGGGACACCTTCCACCAGACCAGGTTGCTGACAGCCCCATCCAGCCTGGCCTTGAGCACTGCCAGGGATGGGGCACCCACAGCTGCTCTGGGCAGCCCGTGCCAGTGTCTCACCATGCTCACAGTGAAGAATTTCTTCCTTACAGACATAAGTTAATTTCAAAGCTCCAAAGTCCATGATGTTTGGCTGCATCATGAACAGCCTTAGAAATGGGCAGGGGGATGGGAATCCAACCCGACATCTTTCTTTAGACACCCTATAAGCTACCAACCTAAAGAGCTAGAGGGACTCACACTGTCACAGATGAAATAACAGAAACAAGCATTAAACATCGTGAAAAATCACTGCTAACTCTTATCAGCACTGGCCTATTCTCTTGTTCAGAGGCTGGCAAGGGATCATTTAAACTCCAGTACTGTGAAGGTATGTAGTCAAGGAATAAATTAACTTTTTCATTAAATATTACAGAGTAGAAGATTTTCAAATATATGGAGGGTTTCAGAAAAGTGTAGCACTGCGTCCTTTAAAAGAAACCAAGCAACCAGCCTGCCTCCAAAAACATCTCTTCATTGTGTCAGAGGTAATATCCAGAATGAAGTCAAGACCCTTTGTGGTTCCAAGTTTCTCAAATTCCAGAAAAGATACCCCTCCCAACCAGAACTGTGAGCAAACCAGGTCTAATAGTAGAATGCACTGAAACTTTTTTGCTCTGACTTGCATTAAAAAATAAAGTTCCCACTGCCTATGATCAGGTCAGAAAGCATAGTTTAGGCACTTGAAACATTGGTTGCACAATTACATAAGGCATCTGGCACGGTGACCCGAGCTGTTCAACTTTCCATTTTACTCTAGCAGATCAAAAGAACTAAGTGTTGAGGATGCTTTGTTATATAAACGTGTCAGATGCGCTCCACTGGTCAGAATGAAATCTGGATGGTGGCCAGGTAAGAACCGTAACACTCCATTGAAGCTTCTTAATAGCGTTTTGGGACAGGGGATTTCTGTCTTGTTGTACAGCTTTGCACCAAAAGCATTCAAAAGAAAAATATCTTGTTTATCAAATTCATATCTTTTGTTTCTATATAAATACCTTAAGTCATTTTTCACTGTGCCGTCAAAAGATAGCACATACTTTATCAAGCTACTTTTCCACTGACTGAAAATGTAGTTTGTGCCTGTCATCCATTTTAATTGTAACAGTTTTTGTTTTCATGTCACATCCCTTCCTCAGTCATATAATACCTATAAGCATGATAAAAGGGCATACAACTTACATTATATGTCCAGTCAGTCAAGTTACATATATATACAATAGCTATTATTTCAGTATCTACTTGGTTTTAATTTACTTATATTCTGGAAGCTCAGTAATTGTTCTGTGATTTCCCAAAAACTCTGTGGTAGGATGTGATATAGAATTCATGACACAGCTTTATGCACTGTTGACCTCAGATGTCAAATGCTTCTGTCACATACGTTCAATTGGATTTGAAAATTTCATGTCAAATATACTCAAAAGGCACCTGGGCAATGGGCTAGACTCAACTATGTTTGTATGTATGAGAAACAGTATGAATACATATGAATTGAGAAACTGCATTTTTTTTAAGCCTAACTTTGAGAAGACATACATAATCTCATAAAAGAATTTTACTAAAAGTTATGTTTAGGGGGTTTTTTACATTCAGCTTGGGAGACTAGTAAATGTGTATGTTTATTAAAATAGCTACTTCATTTTATATCATGACAGTTCACACAGAAAATCCTTTTAATTTAGCCAAAGCAAATAAAATTTCTTTAGTCATTTGAGACTTCAGCCTAACTACAAAACCTTCTATAATTGATTACATCATGCAGTTAGAAACTCAACCACACTTTATGAAAAGGAGCTTAAATCTTACCTGGATTTCATACAAGTGGGCGATGTGAAACTTAACTGTAAGAGTGGGAAAATCAAAATTATTAGTTTTAATGAATGACAACAACAATTACAGCATGCTTTTTCAAGTGAGAGGTAAACAATGTTTTAAATCTATCAATGCAAACCCAAGATAAATTACATTTTGAAGATACAAAAATAGTATTTGTTTACATTGACATTTTATGCTTAACATAGCAGAACTGACAGAATGAATATGTATCCTAACAAAGCATTAAAAATGCAAATAGATATTGCAGAAAGGCAGTCCATGGATTTTATTTGTATTCTGAAATGCAGAGTCCATTAACCTTTCAGCAAACTTCACAGTAAAATAAGCAGAGATGCACAGCAAGAGAACACAGGTATTATTTTCTGTACATAGCTAGGTTAGAAATAAAGAACAGAAAACTGTACTATACACTACCAGCTTTATACAGGTTCTTAAATTTAGGTATTTTTTTCCTTTTTAGGAATCGTCTTTCCCCTGTTACGCTGAACTAGAAGTGTTAATTACAGATGATATTTTGGTTATTACAGTAAAGCACCTTAAATTCCTCATACAAATTGCACAGAAAGCCGTAACACTACTAGCAGCTCTCGGAGGCAAGAAAATTGCTGGTTAGAGGAAGAAAAGGAAAGTTGTTCAAGAGTAAAAGCACAGGGAAAATTATCCTCATGCTGCTCAAACCGTTAAAGAAAAGGTAGAGTGTCTGATCAATAAGGCTTGAGGCTAACCTAGACTAGCCATCGACTGGCAGACAGCAAAAGCCAGTTGAGATGAATGTAATCCTTATTCTGATTTGATGAGGAAAGACAAATTCCTTGGAGACAGACTTTTGCCTTATGTTCCTGAGGACTGCAAGTAAGAAAACACCTGTTTCTGAGCAAAGCTTGATTTATTTCAATTACACAGATCTCTTTTTCTTTAAGCTACAGAAGAGTGCAACACAGAGGTTTATACAGGTAATGTGGACTTCTAGGGTTTGTCTCTGGGTCACAAGGGAGGGGAAAAGCTCCCTTTGTGCACTGCTTTGTCCTTCACTTATTATAAAGAAGGTATCCTAGTGCACTTCAGAAACCAGGTCACAAGGAAACACATCATCTAAAATTTTAATAAAACTTTCTGTGTTCCTTGCTACAGAGCACATTAACACACCCATTATGTTCACCACATGACCAAACTTCACTCCGTACTGATCAAAGAAAAATCTCTGCTTTTGTTTTGGGAGGTCAATATCTAAAAAATCTTGTATTTTTTTCCCCTTAATAGCAAAACCCCCTTCAGTGTGAAGCTACAAAAGGAAGCCATGCCATGCAGGGGAAAGAAATTAAAGTGCCACATTACAGACTACCTAAATAGAGAGCTGGCATACTTAGCACGCAAACATTTCTGCTAGGAACACACTCACTGTAATACTGTTACTCACCCAGCCTTTAAAAATCCAAGGGGTAGGATTAAGGCAATCTCAAGCATTTATGTGACTGTACCTGACACCCTGGGTCTGAGTGGATGGTTCTCCTTCTGCTAAGCAGTACAGGAGAACCTGACAAAGCACCTCTCATTCCTCCTCACTCTCTTCCATTGGGTTTGTCAGGCACTGTGCCCAAGGCCACCGGCAATGAAGCCTTTACAGTAACTCTACATAAATCTGGGGGCGGAGGGGACTGTGGGGGAAGGGTTATGAAAACCTTACAAAAATCCAGAGATACAGTGAAAAACAATAAAGTGAGTGAGAAATAGTATTAACTAACATGAAATATAATAAACACGTATCTGGTAGAAAACAATAAATGTATATTGACCTATGAAGAATTCTGCAAATAATTTTAAAAAATTATCTGTGCCTGCTCCTGATAAGTGACAAAGCTTTGGGAAAGTCCTTGTAGCACATCTGGCTCCTTGGTACCGCTAACAGCCAGCAGTTTCATCCACGTAAACAAACCCCCTTTCACTCCCTTTGCTGATAAAATACTCACAATTCCATCCAGCTCTGAATTAAAGAAATAAAGAAATGTTTTATATACTTTATCCAATGCTTCTGAAGTTAGACTTAGGAGCTAACTTAACACCAAGAGCAGCATGAAGGTACCTTAAAACCTGAGGTAGACATTTCCTTCACAACGCCTGCCTTTTAATTCTTAAATGCTTCAAAACATGCAGGATATGCCTACTCTTGCATACAGTTCCACTAAGATAAATATAAATACCTGCAGGATGCTCTGTAACAGCCTACAGTATATAAATCACATATGACAGATCATACTGCACCGAAAGATTAACATGTTCAAGTACAGACTAATATATAGTTGGCACCTAATAAAACAATCAAATTACTTTTTATACTTCTTCCTACTTCAACAGTGTAAGACTGATGCTGAATTTTACATCTATAGATTTAAATGGCATTCAAATGATCACTATCTAGATTATCAAGGTGCCACAAAGTTTTAAGTAATTGCTATTAAGTTTGTGCCATGGCACAAGCACTACATTTATAAATAAATAAATGAACAGTCAAATAGTACACTTCCTCCAGAACTCAAGACTTCAGAGCAATTAATAAGCTAAGTCTCAATTTTTACTGATTCCATTTATTATAACAATTCACAATTCCACTGGAAGATCTGTATCCACTCACAGATGGAGCCAAGTTTTGTAGTATCCCCCCTCTCAGTACTGATTCTTTTGATTTTGAAGGATTGTTTCATTAAGAATTGATGCAGTTCTGAGCATAAAACTTAAAAAAATCTACAACAAAATAAATGGAAATACTTATAGGGTACTTACTTTCAGCATTAGACAAAGTGCAGGGATTGCAGTCAATCAAAGCTAACTGAAAATGCTGGAAAAAAAGAGAATTATTTGTTTTTCAAACAAAGTAATAGCAGCACTCTGGCCAGTTACTAAGAATAAATCAATTTTGTACTTGAAAATCAATACTGCATTTTACCATGTGTCTTAAAGAAAACAATTTTCAATTTCTGTTCAACTATTTGTTATAGGAAAGTAATTTTTTTTTATTGCAGATGCAGCAACACTTCTACTAATGTAGGATGGCAACAGACATCTTCTTAAAACAACCAGGATAGCACCTAGAAGAATGGCTGCATCAAATGAATGGTCAGAATTGGAAGATCAAGCTTTCCTCAGAATACACAACTGGGAATGTAGTCATACCAGCCCACAGCCTCATGGTGAGAAACATCCAAGCTCTCCATTTTTCTATCTAGAAAAACAGAACAGTCTTCCTTCAAATGGAGTGATTTGAAGTCTTTTTTAAAAAAACTGATCTCTTGTCAAAAAGCACACAAACTGAATACCTTTGCATTAAAACACGAGTTCATAAATTCTTACATCCTCTCCTCCAGGTATTAAGGTAACTTCAGTTACACATTAAAGCTTGTTTATTTTTAATCACTTTTCCTCAAGAGATATGAAAAATATCTTGAAACAACTGTGCATTCTGAAGTTCTGAGCCAAGTATTTCACTCTTCTAGAACGAAGGTCACACACAAGCAGAGCAATGAAGTCTGTCTGCCAGAAAGTCTGGATGTAAGCAGTCATTTCACAAGTGTCATGCTAATTTAGTGAGCACTATTTACAGTTTGAAACTCAACCAAGTGTGTTAAAATGAACGGAACAGGCAAACTCAAGTGCCTCTGAACTCTTCCATAAACTTTGCAGAAAATTCCTACACAGTGTAGAATTCGGATTAATATATTAATCAAATACAGAATAAGGCCTAGGAACATAAGAACCTAAGAGATAGCATATATAATACTATTGGTAATAAATACAGTTACCTACAAAATACAGTTTCAGGTGGCTTCTAATACACAAAACACTACTGATGCTTCAGTAGTGTTTTTTTGTTGGCACAAAAATGCTAATTTAGGTCTGGCTGTTTAAGATGCCAAACTAGGTGGCATCAGGAGCTCATCAGAAGAATGAGAGAAGAAGAAGAGAAGAAAAAAAAAATAAATCCTTATTAATGGGTGTATATGCAATTCATTTTCAGCATTGTCATACTCCGAGCTACTAGATAATAGATAACTTTCATCATGGTCTGGTCCTACTAATACCTCATGTAGAGTATGTCTAAATAACACACATCTCCAAGATTTCTAAGAGTTTAACAGATCACTGTATTTCTAAATAAACATTTTTAATAGAAAAAATATTAGAAAATCAATGTATTAACTATAGCAAAGCATAAAATAGAATGCTGACACTTCCATGAGCTCTGAGGCACACAGTGATGCAGCTTACCTCTTCACTGACTTCTATCATCATTTGTAATACATAAAAGCTTTTAAGAAATGAAACAAACTCAAGTTGTATGGTAACAAAAATTTAAGATTTTTAATGAACATTTTAGCAATATTATTCCCAGAAGAGAGCACAGAAAACTATGAACTCACATATACATTACTTGTAAAATAACTTTTTAACCTCAGAGCAAGCATTAAATAAATAAATATTAAATATTAGCTTATTTCTCTGCCCTGCCTGTTCCTTTTCCTACTGTTCAAGCAGTCAGACAACTTAGTATCTCCCCTCACTTACATTGCAATGCAGGCTGTGTGCCTCAGAGACATCCTTTAGTCGGTTACCATAGTGATTCTACTAAGCAGGCAACTTAAAAAAAAAAAAAGGACTAAATAAAAATAAAATGCTGTACTTTACATTGCATTTTGCCTGACAAAAGAAAAAAAGGAACAGACCTATATACTTTGGCCTGTACATTGAGTATACCGATCTAAACGGTACAAAATCCTTTTTGCAAAGATGTGTCATCTTGCACTGTCACTAACAATTAATATGAAAAGATAAAGCAGAAAGGAACAGATTTCCTCTCACCTAGCAATGCTATTGTAAAAAATAAGCAGATCTAAAGAGAAATGATCGGCAACTGTTCTGCAGTAGCTTTTCAGAAGGGCTATTACAGCGAGACTCACTGAGAGAAAGCACACAACCATACAAGAAAATCTAACCATTTTAATCTTTAACTATACCGGTAGTATCAGTGCTGAACAGTCAAAAAAGGCAGGAATATCCTTATCGATGCCTCCTAAACATTTAAATTCTTACGATTACATTAGCCGACTTTGAAATCTCAAAACCCACATGATGAAAATTTTCTGTGTAGTAAATTTCTGCTTGCGCTATACACTAAGCTACCAACAGTAAATAAACTGATAAACTGAAGCCCGTAACTACAGCAAAATAAACCATTCACACTAAACAATCTTCACAAAGCAATGCACAAAACCCCAGAACCTTTCAAACCAAGAACCTTTGAAATGCACATACACAGCAAACCTACACCTCTTGCCAGATAAATAATACATAGCTCCCCGCTAAGTAGTCAAAATCAGACACACAAAAAAAGCATGCATGTATTCTAACGCATAAACCTCATAAAGCCAAAAGCAGACCCACTAATCACAATTACCAGCACCAAAAAATTAAAAAATAGTAATCATTTCCAACTTCCATTTCTGCAACAAACAGAAGCGGCTAGCAAACATCTGCACCTCTCTCAAATATTGCAGCACTGAAGCTGGCTACTGCTGTGTGAAATAGTTATTATGCAGGAGAGGCCGCTGCAGTTCAGAGACGACATACAATACCTCAAGGCAGACAGCAGTCTATAGAAATTCAAATCCCGAGTAAGAGGATTTACCTAGAAGGCAGTGTCCTGAATGTTAAAAAGTAACAGGCTCTCTTCAAGAGCTGCAGCACAAATCATAATATAACTTGATTTGTAGCCATCTGTAATTGCACAATTATATTTTGTCTCCTCTGAAGTCCTTGACTTGCCTCTGACTGTGGAAACAATTCCGAAGGTAACCTTCCCAAGGATCAGAAGCACAGTGGATTCCATACAAACAGAACTGATGAAAGCATTAGGTCTGGTAGTAAAGTAACAGCAATCTGACACTGATTTAGATAATCTAGTATGATTTCCTTGCTAGAATTAACACCAGTTCTCCTCACAAATTAGTCCTTTACCATTTAAGAGGCAAGTACCCAGGTTTTTGTTGCTTCTTTAACTGATAAATGACCAACACAAAAAGAACTGCTTTCTTCTTAGTGCAGTATTTTCAGTACTGTCTCTGTTTACATCCGAGCCCGAGACCTCGAAAATAGAGGAGACTACTCCCTCCTCCTCTCGAGGATGACATTAGCAAGTTTAATAGCTCTCGGTTCTGCATTTCGTTAGCAAGCACGGCAAGCCATCATTTGAAACCTGACAATTCTCACGGACTTACCGTGAAGGAAAGCTCCATCATGACTCAGTAAAATTCTGTCAGGACATGGCTTTTTCTGCCTATGTGACCTAGGTGCGATGGCTGTGTCCCTCAGTGCAGCCTTTGTTCGGGTAAGTAGGACACGGAGCGCCTTGCGTAATCGGCCGTGGCGGAGCGCCAGGCCTCCATTTGCCAGGCCCGTTCAGGGCCAGGGGAGAGGGTCAGGGAAGGACGCGCTATGTGTGCTGCCATGTCAGCTCACAGCCCCGCTCCCCAGCCTTCTGAATTCACAACACACGCATCTTGCAAGATGAAGGCTTCTGCAGGGTAAACCCTCTGTTACTTTTGTCCAGCATTCAAAAAAAACCCAAACCAAAACCCTTAAGACTGCAGAAAACTATCGCATGGACAGGGCAGAAGAAAGCTGCTTGAGGACAGAAGATACAAAGGTCACATATACCAATAAAACTGATAACAGGATATGCTGAGAAGAATCTCATTTTGAATAGCTACAAGTGAAAAATTCTTTTCAGACAGAAAGATCAGAAAAGCTGTTATTTCCACTAGGCAAAAGAAGGCTGCACTCAAATCTACTAACCAACATCTTGCATAGGGCACCACAGTGATTTTCACAAAGCTATCTCAACACTCACGCTGCCTGCATGTTTTATCATTATTTGTGCAACATCACAATTTAGCTATTGCTGTGTTATAAGCCCAAAAGACTGCCAGACACAACAAAATGCCACTGGGAAAGGGGATGACTGGAAGCTTGCCACCACTGCTGCATCACCGGCATCACCGTGGAGCTGGACGCCCAGAGCTGGGGGGGTTTCAGGACCCGCAGCACTCTGCCTCCAGCCCACACAGCCACCCTGCCTGAACCGAAAGCACAGCATAATCCCTCATGGGAATCTGTGGCTACCCAGCCAGTACATGTGGCTAGTTACTACTGTGTGCCCTGAACGCCAACCTTTCGGTTGCAGTTACAGCCAACAAACCTGGACCAAGATACCTCTGATGAGAAGGTCCACAAATGAAGTGTACCAGCACCAACACTCATTAGCTTGAATGCTCAACTTCTGAGTCAACTATTGCTCTTCTCATGGTTTGTTCTTCCCCTTGCCCCAAATGACAGAACACGCCACACAGCATATTAATTCAATGTGAGTATTTACTGCTCTTTGTAATCGCGGCATTTCTAAAATACACCTACAGTTTTACAGGAAAACTCCAAAATTACTCAAAAGCCCAAGCAAAACTAAGTAAGAGAGGGCAAAGAAAATACTCCATAGGCCAGACATTGTAATGGTGTGATCCACTGTCAAAACCAGTACACTATTACTCTCTTGCAGTCTGACTGCAGTTCCATGCTGCATTTTAAAAAAAAAACTTTTCATGTTCTTACTTCTCGTATACATCTCTCCATCATTCACATATGCAAACTGCAAAGACTTAGAAAGCAATTTCCTTCCCAAATGCTGGTTTCCATCCACTTAAGTTTTTATTAAATTAATCTTCTGACTCATTTCATCTTGCTCTCCACAAGATGCTTTTTAGGTGAAGTGCCTGAAATCTTGAATATCCACCTTGCAATAGCTAAAGCCCTTTGTTTTTACCCAAGAATGTTGCTGACTAGTTTCTGCTAGAATTACAGACATAAAACTAGACATAAGAAATTAAAACCTCTCATAACTATGTATTTTGTCTAGTTAATTTTCCCTTAGTATCTGAAAATAACTAAAGTTTCAATTTAACATACTGAAGCTTAAAAATTACTAATCTAAGCACATACGAAAAATAACTAGGTTGTGAAACAGCACTTGAAGGCTTGGAAACACAATTTCACTTTCATAAATACATCCTTATTTATTACTGAGAAAAAGAACATAAAAAATGAACAATATGTCTATAACAGCTACATGCTGGCATACAACAGCTGCAGTAGCTAACAATGTATTTCATGAAGATATATATAGAGATAGGAGAATTATTGGAGTAAGTGATGGAAAAAGTGTCTGACTATAAAGAAGTACTTCGAGCTGTTCATCTGTGTATCAGTATTTAATTTATTTCATGCACATGCACGTAATTCATGCATATTTTCCTAGTAAGTTCTATTTCTTTTGAAGCCTTTTTTTTATCCTAACAAAAGCAGTATGTCTTAACATTATCAATGAATGAGAATCTTTAGGAAAATAATTAAAAAATCAAAATTGTACTTAAATTTATGATTTGCGGACAAGATCAAAGCATAGGCCTGAAGCAAACTACTAGGATAGCTGTTCTGTGTATAAATAAGGAGGAAAAAATTCTAAAAGTGAAAGGCAGAATTATTATTTCTACTGCAAGGCAGATATCTGAAAACATGAGAAATGCAGTTGTCATTCTTCTAAGGGTTTTGTTTATGGGTACAGGATGCATCTGCGATACTCAAAACCCAAAGAAAATTCCCAAAGCGCAACATAAGTTGGTTTGCCATAAAATAACGTGCTCATGTGCAGAATTCCTACTGACCCCACATTACAAAAAAACCCAAAACCAACCACCACAAACACGAGAAATAACCCCAAACAAAAGCAAACAAAACACCCTCTCACAAAATCAAACCCACAGAAATTCTCCCACCCACCCATCATTCCCTCAAAGTTACTGTTCTAATAAATATGAAAAACTCAGATTTCTTTTTTTCCTTTAAGTAGTCTGTCAGCAAACAAGAGAAGTGCGGAATTTTACATTCAGAGGGTTTCAGGATCGTAGCCCTAACTCCCCACCGAAAGCACCATACACAATACTCCAACACTATCAAGCAGAACGAGCACCAGATGGAAGACTGATTTCCCATAGCTGCCATTTCCAAAGTAACTATTAAACCAAGCAATACCAAAGCTGTGATTTTCCCTTTTTTCCTCAGCTTATTTTTTTATGCATGTCAATGGTCCTACACAACACACTCAGCTCCCCCTTTGTGTTCTACCTAGCTCTGCATTCAGCTTTCAGTGGGACAAGAGGCACTGGGGTCGCCCGATGCACAGCAGCTCCTGTGTGGATTGCACAGTTCCCTTTGTAGGTATTTTTCACATCCCAAGAGACCAGACACACGAGCAGTCATTTAGTGCCTCTGATGCAGATCAAGCCAACCTGATCACCTGGCCCTCAGCTTGCAGAGCTCAAATGGGTCTGGGGCAACATTGCAGAGAAATGTTCTAGGAACTTCTCTTCGAAATCTCTTTCATTCTGACATATTCACTAGAAATCGGTTAAGATTCAAAAGCACTTAAGAGAAGAACCAAGACACATGTGCAAGACAGGATGATTACATGTAGGAAAACGGAGGCTAAAATTGAAAAAATATATTCAATAAATAGGTAAATAACTAGGATATCAAGTGACATGCCGGAAATAATGTGGCACATGCTCAGAAGCTTGAACATTTTTTCCAACTACATTTACCAAACCAATAAAAAGATAACATTCCTAGAGATCTTGCTTTATTCTACTTTCAGATAATCATGGCGCCACAACAGCTGACACCGTCACAAAGAGTATTCCCAGTGCTGTTCGTAGGGAATGGCAAATAGGAGAAGGGCAGCAGGACACATAGTGAAGTGTGAAAAGGTTAGGACTGTGAGGTAAACCTTATTAGTATGTTGCTGCTATAGTAATCAATAACAAACCCACAACCACCCCGCCCCCTTGTCAGTTGATTTTGGAATTAATTTTACTTTTCTGATGAATGGGGCAAATTCAGCTTTCATGTATCACCTCTGAAGGTAGCACTGCCCTAACTGCCAGGTTACACAAGGACTCTTCTTTTCAGCCAGAAGGGCCACTTCCCATCCCACATCCCCCTGCCCCCACCCCTTAATGTCAGCCTGAAGGCCAAGTAATTTTCAACAGCACTGGTGTTCTTACCAGTTTATGGCAATGGGACAACAGAGCAGTCAAGGGTTCTCATAGCAATTTGCAAGTCTTAACTGCAGCAATGTTAAAAACATGCAAAAGCAGTAATTGATTTGAAAAAACACTCAGAGTTGATTTTATGCTTGTTAAACAGCACTCTAGCAATTATCTTGATCATCAACATCTTAAAATAGTAAAAATTAATTTTGAGCTTAAATTGCTTACATAAAATATAGATGATTTATGGTAATGCTCTAAAATTGTGAAAAACATGGAACATATGACCTTCAGACTCCCATCTTCCCCCTTTACTGAAGACTTACTGACAATGACTCATCTGTTGGCAATGGTTTATTCTTAGCAATTACAGACTTAATATGAATGTTTAAATACCATCAAAAATATTATGATATTTCAAAGTACATTAATGCAACATTGGTACAATCTGTGAAATCCAGAAGTCACAAGCGAATACTAGATGAAAAGTTACTTCCACTTTCTGCCTCAGTGTCAAATAGGAAGCTCAAACTGGGCTACGAATCCCGTTATACAGAGCCCCAGGGAAAGGGTCCGTGCACAAGGTCAGTCATCCATCAGACTGGATCCTAAAGCCCATAACGGTTCTCTAAAATCCTGGATCCTTTTAAAAAGGTCCACAAAACCCAAAAAGGCACAAGACAACTGTGTCTTTTCATTACTTCAGGTTACTTCTCTGAAGAGACAAGATGCTCAGTCTCAGAGAAAGAGACAGACTGTGAAAACATCCTTACACACTCTTTGATCTTAGCTCTTCCTCGTTTTATTCTTCCCATGCTTGTGCATAACCACTGCACCAGAACTTTGTTTTGTTCTCTTCACTAAGTATTTTCTGACTTGCCTTTTGTATTCTTGTCACTCAGAGTTCTGGCTTAAGTGTGGGGTTTTTTAAACCTCAACTCAGGGATCAGTCAGATTGGCTTTCAAAGAAGCTACTGTCCTGCTTGTTCTTCGTCTACTCCTCAGTTGATATATTCCGATGTATAAACTGGTGTGTTTCTATCAGTATAACTTTGTTTTCAAAGTAGATCAGTCTCAGTACTCCACATTAAATCTACTGAAAAGATGAACTGAATACAGCTGTAATTGTTCCGAGACTGATTGCCCCACTGGGTCTTTTCTTTCCTAATCCTCACTGTTATTCTCTGCTAAGGATTGCCACCTCCATAGCAAAGGAAGCGAACCAGGAACTCTACCTCAGGTGTTTCAGTTGGTAATTCCAAAGCAGAGTTTCATGTTATGTGTTGCATCAGAAGGTGGTAAGAGAACTCTACCCACTCCTTCCCATTCACGCACTCCTGTCATCTACCTTGCATTGAATCTAGCAACTGGGCAATCTCAAGCTGAGCTGTTTTAGACTTCGGAGCCACCTCAGTCTGCAAATGGGGGAAAAAAAATAATCACTCTATTCAATGTAGCAGAGGATGCTGAACAATGCAATCAGGATTGCAAGGTGGAAAAAGAGAAAAACCTTTCAGCAACAACCTGCAGTTACATTGCTTTAAAGATAATGTAAAATTATCCTTACGGCACCCCCTCACCCCTGCCCCGTTTATTTCATCACCCTTTTGAAGATCTTCACTCTGCTCCAGCTGTTTTTGTTGATGCCATTTGTTTTCTTAAGTGACTTAATCACATAGCACATAAATGAAATGGAATCATGATAATTCTGCGTTACAAAGGAGTAATTTCCTTCTGTTTTTAAAATAATATTTTGGTGTTTGTCACATTTGTAGCTGGAGTATTGAAAACTGAAAGTTTGGTATACTCAAAATCGTTGTGATAAATGACCTTTTTATTTCACAAAGTTGTGAAGATCAAACACAGTAAATTACTTAAGATTTAATTCTCATAATACTTATTTAAATACTTGATTCACTGATGGAATTACATATTTCATGGCACAGCAGGAAAAGGTTATTTTTTTCTTTATCAATTTCGTCTAGTAAAAATACTGCTGAAGTTCCTTCCACTACCTGATTACAAGTTTACTACCTCCTTGCAAACGTACTCTTCTGTTTTGTCCCTGACTTCCTTAAAACTAAACCCAAACTGTACTACTTCAGCACTTCTTTTATTCCCCCTGTATCATGACAGGCAGTAATAAATTTGTGCCAAAATACAAAGAAACAGGACCACCCAAACTCACACATAATCCCTTTCCCAACACAGTGGTCTACCTCCACCTCCCCATGCTCTCTTTTGCCATTCATTGCACTGAATCTTTCCTACCTCTATGCAGTATCATCCTCTCTAATCACAATTTCCAACTCCACCTGTCTCTGGAGGTGAAAGCCTGGACTCTGGATGTAAAAAGGAAGCCTGATGTGAGAACTGCTTCCCATTATTACAAATACTGAAAGGAAAAATTGATATTAACACTTTATTGGACAATGTGATTTTGATAGCCCCACAAATACAACTTCCAGGAAAATAATCTGCCAGGAAAAGGAAGCCACAAGATTCTTGAAAACAAAACACCTAATGTTTTCAGTAGTTTGGGGAGAGATCAATATGCAGAAATAGGTTTGTAAGTTACACTTAATTACTAATTACAAAATTCTCAGCCCTGCAGGTGTATTTCCCAGCACATAAAACTCTGTTAAGAGAACATTTCCTTTTTCCAAGACACACATGCCTAAATTTACAGTTAAGGAAGAAAAGAACATGGGGATAGATTAGGAAATGGTAGGAGGAAAAAAACTGGGAAAACACGTTGAATGGAGGGAGATAAAATGACAGATTATAACTGGAGACCAAAAAAGAATGCAAGCAGTAAAAATATATTTAAAGGAATACAGAAGAAACAAAGTACCATATAAACACAAACCATCTGTAACTGATTAGCTGGGAATTGTTGCCTTAGAAACTGACTCTCAAACCAGTAAATAAAATAATGATTAACTGCTAGAAAAGTAGAAAGTATATAAAAAATTGATGTGAGAACATTATTTTGCATAAAAGCTTTCTATTTTTAATAATTTTTAAGAACTCCCAGTTTACAGTAAGGCAGCTAGGGGGAAAAAGGAAAACAGAAAAACCCAAAAAAGATAAAAAAATGGGGAAAAAAATAGAAAAAAACAAGAAAAAACAGAAAAACCAGATGAAAAACAGAACAAAGAAAAACAGAAAAGAAACAGAAAGAAGAAAAATAGGAAAATAAAGGGGGAAAAAGGGAAAAATAGAAATTGAGAAATCCAAGCTACTAATTATTTTATTTTTTCTCCACCTTTCTGTGCATCCTCAGCCTCCTCCCCGAAATGTACTATTTTAATGAGAACCCTACATTGAATTTTTGATCTTTTGCAGTATCAGTCCTCATCTACAGTTCTCCTGGGCTTTTTTGAGTATTTCTAGTATCTAATGCACCTCAAATTCTACCCTTACTCTGTCTTTAGATTAAGATATTTCATAATGAAGCACTTCTGTTTGTAGAGCAGGTACTATTTAACTGCTACTTGCTTATGCATCCTTGCATAAACACAAGATTAAACACAACTTGTACAAATGTTAATTCAATTTAAACCTACCTTTAAACTAGACTCATAGTCTGTATTCACTTTGAACATAAGCCCAAGTCGCAAATGAATTTCCTTGGCTCGACAAAAGCTGGGATCAACATAAAGCGCCTCCTGAAATGCTTTAATTGCCCTGAAAGAAAAAAACAGATTAAAAAAATATTTATTTACTGAAGCATTACTTTATAATCAATATTATTTATATGACTAGCAGAAAGCAGATCAGAAAGCACTGTTACAGAAGAACATATCAAAATGATGGTTTACATGCAATGTTTTTGGTGCAAGTCAAGGACTGGGTAATTTTGTACTCCAGATATCCTGGTATATTTGAAAGTCTAATCTTTTCTATTAATTTAGAGAAACTAATTTGCTGCATGAAATACAGTAACATATCTGGTATTTCTGAAAGGATGACTCAGGAATTAGCAACAAAATTACTACAACTTTAGAATAATACAGTGATCATTCATGTTACAACCAACTAGTAGGTTGCTTTTGCATCCAGGTAGTGCAGACCCCCCTGAGAGCAGCAGCAGAACAGAAAGCCTAGAAGGAGAGATCACGCACATCTCCTCCCACTGCACCAACCTGCTCCATTTTCCTCTTTCCTCCCTTTCTCTAGCACCAGTGCTGTGCAGGGACTCAACTAATACCTACTGCTCCATTACTTTCCAGTCACTCAATTACCTCCAAAAAAACACAAGCTTGCCACCTCCTCCCATGTTAACTTGGTTTTCATATTCCCATGACAGGTGAAGATGGCTCTGATTCTATTTCCTTACCTTTAATTCCTCTCTACGCATGCCCCTGTTCATGATGGCACTGTACCAGGTAAAACAAAAAATGCTATGTAACAATTGTACCTTGGAGCAGAAAAAATGTGATTCTAAACAAGACTGCTTTGCCTCTCAGGCCAACTGCATAAAATTAGGACAGCTGAAATGCAACTAAAAGATAATAGATTTAAATTTCACAGAGGAATTGAGAAAACAGCTAAGACTCATTGCGTTAGCTCGACTGAAATCCAATGACAGGTTGAAACAAAACACCTTCACATACATCACTGCTTGTACAACGACAGAAATAGGAATCGGTCTCACTTAAGGGCAGTATTCCAGCACCTAGGCACGGGAGCAGTCCTGACTGGTGTCCTAGGCAGCCCCAGAGACCAGCGCTGAGCAGGCAGATGACGGACATGCCTACGGGGAGAACTGTACCCTCTGTGGAGCAGCACAGGGACACTAGACAGGAATTAACCACAGTGCCTAAATCACACGATGTTTAGGCAAATTAATCTCATGCCAGCTCTCCAAGTCAGTATTATTTATAAGGACAAAAGGTTAGCAGGTGGAATGGGAAGTTCAATAAATATTTTTCAGAGGCTTTTTTACACACAAAACCCATAAATATATAATTTTTTTAATCCATCAGCAATTCTTCTGCTCTAAAATTCTTACAGGCTCTTTTCTCATTCTTGATGGCAAAGCAAACGAAAGGACAGAACTTCCTCTGAACAATGCAACAAAACTGACTGTACCTAAAGCATTAGCTGACTTGTCTAAATAGACCTTAAAAGCAGATGGGCTTAAAAAAAATATTACATTTTTATTGTGGAACTGAAGTTTCCTCTATTACAATCTTTCAGAGGGGCTCTCCCTACCTTGTACCCTACTTTTCTGCTTACACGAGGAAAATGAGCATGCGAAATACCAAAGGGACAAACTTGCACCAGCTAAGCAGTCTCTCACATCTCCTATAAACTTCCCTGGACTAGTATGGGTGGTGATGAATCACACACCTCAGTATCTACACTGAAATCATAACAAACAAGGAACCATGTCTCGTAACAGTATACTCATCGCCATCTACAAGAACACCACTCAAACTGAAAGGCCAAATACCAGCATGTGTTTTAAGCTGTGCTTTTGTATAGCCAAAGTATAGATTTTATGACTGTGTACTTGCATTGCTTGTTTTAACTCTAATACGGTACTTAGTATGTTAGCCACTGGTATTTAAAACCCATTATTTGCATCTTGGTCAAAGACAGTATCCTAAGTTTTAAAATGGAAGAAAACCAGTGGCTATAGTCCCTGTCAAAGAGAAGACAAAAGTCACAAATAAAGATGTTGTGGTTCTATACCACATAGGAGACCGGGACCATGCTCATAACACTTCATCAATTTCATGTTCTTCACATTTCAGCTAACTTGCTTGGTCAGAAAATTGTATTTCTGTATTCCTCCTGTCATGTCACGTCTCAGTCACAAAGATCACTGAAACATGGATTTCTAAAAAAGCTGAAGAGAAATCCTAAGAGACAAAAATATTTTTATAGTCTCTTGTTTACTCAACAGGAAATATTATTCATTGTCACAGCTCAGCAATAGAGTTAAACAAAGCCACAAGTGTAACAACCGACTTGTAAGGGCAGTTTTGAAACACTGTTTCAACGTATACTGTCATCCATTCAAAAGAACAAGGATGTTGCCTACCCCAGCCTTTCAGAGAAGCACTGCACTTAAAAAACAGTAAAATTATCATCAATGGACAACATGAAAAGACTGTGTCATGTTTAGCACAGAACCTGCTAGTCACAAACAGCCCCTATGAGGTTTGTGTAAACTTTATCTCTCTGCAGACAACACAGCAACACCACTCACTCACCCTTGCGGATGAGTTACCGAGTCAGGCTCAACATTAGTAGCTATCACAAGTGTTTGAGGTAACACTTAACCCAACACAATTTTCCAATGAAGACAAGCTCAAAGTGTACAAGGAGGAAGAAAACTTGTAGGACAAGACATCATTCCTCTAGACACAATCCATGCAGGAAGCAACAGCATGCCTTTCAACTCATTTTGATGGGTGCTTGGAAAAATACATCCAAATGAACCAAGTAAAACCAAAACACTCTGTACCCTTTTAGACACTGTTCAGGTTACCATGCTAATACCTAAAAAATATTATTATTTTGGCTGTACCTTTTAGTTAGCATTCCTAACTAAAAAATATGTATTTTATCTCCTCCATTCCAAATATTGGCCTGCATCTTATTTAACTCTAGTGTTAATTCTGTATTGATTATAGTCTGTATTTTTTCCAGGATGACAATCACCGATGATAATACAAATTACTTCTGTGAAAAAGGGCATCATTAAAAGTTCGCAAATGAAGTAATCTGAAAGGCAGCATTTTCAACAATTGCTACCAGTGGTAGGTGTTCACGTCTAATTTAGTGACTATAGCCTGATTTTATATAGTCAGTTGAAATTCCATGGAATAAAACACTCAAACTCTGAAAAGACATTTACTTATTAACTCTTACAGAGAGACAAGCAATTCTACATTATAGCTGAATTAACATTGATCTAGTTTTGCCTGTGGGAAACATTTAAACAAAATAACAATGCACTCAAGATTACAGGACACATCAAGAACACAGACTACAGTAAAAATTTTAGTTTGATTTTGGGGCTGCCTGTTTCCCAGTGCCATGCCCAGAGCTCCAGATTCAGTCCCTTACTACAGCAATAGCAAAACATCTGCAACATCACCAACATCCATTTCAATTCTAAGTGCTCAATAACATCCAATACAGATGCCATCAGGGCTTGGTACAGGTTGGTACAACACAGAAGGACGCCAACATAAGAGGCAGAAAGCAGGAGCAAGTGTTGCAGTAGTAAAGGGATAACGTTGAGATAACATCGGGAGAGAACATGGCCCAATGCTGGTAACTACAGACCTTCCTGGCCCATCTGTTTGCCTCAGTTGGGCCTTTTCAATACAGCAGGAATCACTTGATCCTTATGCAGATCTTTGTTTGCTCTGAAACATCACTAATCCCATTTCTGTCCTCTGCCCAAGCCAACATCCAGAAAGATGTGGGTCTAGAGGATCCAAAGCATCCAAGTTGCTCAGATGTTTTCCCTCAAAACTCTTCTACAGTTTGACCAAAACTGGAAGAGCAGATATAACCTAATAGCTTGATGACCTGTCACGTATGAAGCAGGACTGTTTAAGAAGCTAGCAGCTTCCTTCAGAAATGATGGCACACAGCCTTTCTCAAGTAGGTTGTTAGTCTTCACCACTCATTAACCTGCCTTCATGCACAGACAGAGCTTTTCATTTTATTCCTTCAACAGACTAAACATACATTAGTCCAAAGAATAAATCATCGATCAAAGGGCTGGGAGCTCTCATACTGCAGAAAAAAATGACAGGCATCTAAATTCAGCAAGAGGTGACTTTCAGTTTGTTCTCTAAAGATACTGACAATTGCCTGGTAAGAGACAACTTTGGTTTAGTCTATTAGAATTTATTTATATTAAATAAGAGTTTTCTCCAAGAATAGGAGCACTTCCACTAACAGACAGGAAAAGCTATCTAACATTCAACAAAATGGGGAATCAGGACAGGAAAATAGATACCGCAGAGGATGAAAAGCACCTCTGGGGCTTACATTTTACACAGCATGGCTACAGTAATTCAGAAAAAATAAAAGTGACATGAATCTATCATCTCCAAATCAAGACTTCCAGAATCAATACTGCAGCTATCTTTCTACCCACTCATCTACACAACGATTCCTACCATTACGAAAGTGAAGAAACGAGCTGCATAATAATTAATAGAAAGTTACATTAAACATTCAGTGAACTCTCCTAAGACTTTTATTGGAAGGTTTTACATGGATAGACTGTGAATAAAATCAGCTTTGAACTAGGCAAAAGAATATAATAAAATAGCATCAATTCAACTATCCAAAGATTAACACTCATACATTTCAAACAAAAACCATGAAAATCAGAATGAGCCTACAAAATAAAAGAACACAACATTATTCTAATATATCAGAAAAAACACTTGATGCAGCTGGAGTGAAACTTTCTTCTTCATATTCTTTATCCTTTCTCAATTTTCTGACCACCTGTTCTGAGCCTCACGTTATTTCACAGGCTCACTAATAAAAATGATGGGAAACTATGATGGAAAAATTTCTATTTGAAACTCATGATCAGTTTGAACATTAAAAACTGTACATCCACAGCAGTAGTCAGGGAGACTGCAATTTTATGAAATACTTTTACAGACTTTAGATACAATTCCTCTGTTCATAGGGCTGTAACAGTTGAACGGTGAAATACCTAGAGCAGCAGTCTTTAAACACTTCTGTAGAACAGCACCTGAGAACAGGTTTCTTCCAGCATTAGCAAATAGTATGTGTTTTCATCAATCCAAGAAGTTGTTTGATATATAATCACAGAAAGGTAAGACAACAAAAGGGAAAGTTAATTGCCACTTCATTAATGGCTAAACCCAATGTACATTCCCATTTTATATACCTAAAAATACATACATAGATCCAGCCAGCCACCTGAAATCTGAGAAGTATTTGACAAAGCAGTATCTACACAGTGTGTGTTTAAATTCTGTCCTTCTTATGAAGGTAACTACAAACACCAGACCACCCGAATGGACTCTTGACAGAACAAGGAAAGAAGCACCAATACAGATGTGCACCTTGAAGATCACAAGTTACTGGTAAGCAAGCTGGTTTTATACTCTCAAATTATATCCCTCCTAGACTTCCCATTGCAGGTGTTGCCACAGAGCTGGAACACAGGCTGCCAACTACCAGCACAATGTCACTGTCAGCTGGGTGAATCTCAGAGCCTTTCATGCAAACCACAACCACTGGACTGTTTCATCAAATGCTGTGCGTCCTGCACAATGACACAAACTACTGACATACCTGGAGGCATGTAGACCAGACATCGCATTTGATGAAAGAGTCTAGTGGTTGTTATATGCATGATGGGGGGGGTGGGGGGGGTGGGGTGTTTCAACACAAATGAAAGAGGTCCCCACTAAGCAGTCTGCATTCCTGTGCACCCCCCTACCCACTCGACTACTCTCTGTGTGGAGGAGCCCAGTTCCTTGGATCTGCCAGCCACTGACACAACCAACCTGAGAACCATCTGAAGGATCTGGTCCTGCTGGGGGAAAAAAAAACCACAACCCAAAACAACAAGAAAACCTCAAAACCAAAACACCCCCCTCAAAGACAAATCTTACTGTGTTACTAACAGCTTTCTCCTGAAAAGGTAAGTATTGATAGAGGAGGCAAAGAAGGGCAAAGAACGGACCTCGACAGCACAGGACTCTCCCACCCTCACAGGCGAATAGCAACCACCATAAAACCATAGTTTCTTGGGTAGATGAGTAAGGTGTGCAATACTGAGGGTTGGCACATTAGCCTACAGGAAAAGTTTACAGTCTGCTGTAGACCTGGTACTTTAAAAGCAGTTTAAACAGCTGCTTTACTACTTCAGGATGACTGTGAAAAGAGCAAAGCTTACTTTTCTGTAAAAGGATGAAAGAGAATGACAGCCAGAGAGAGCAAGAGAGAGATCAGACTCCTTCAGCTCATGGAATTGGTCCAATGTGACTGGTGCTAAGGCCATCTCACAGCTGATGGTAAGTTTTGTGTGTTTTCCTGTAGGTAAGTGGAGAAGAATGCTCCTGCCTCAGTGAAGCCTTCAAAGGACTTTTATGAGAAAAGTGACTCTCAGGTGTCTGGAGGCCTGCACAGTGACCAAGAGATGAGATGCAGTACCACAGATAACAACCAAGGGCTGCCTTCTGCTGTCTTCTTGACCTCTGGAGGGCTGTGGAACTCAGCAGCTGCAGAGATGGGATGTGGAGAGCTTGCTCAGTGCTCCTACGTTGGAGATGGAGGTGCTGCACTCTGGCAGTGGGGGTTGTACATGCTTACTGCCTCTTGTTCATTGTATGTCTTTACCTGAATTACGTAAGAATAATAAAAGACTGCAGCTGCCTTCTTGATGTAAAGATCCAGTTTTGAATCAGAACTGAGGAGGGGAAAAAACTTTTTCGGCTGAACTCCCATGTCCCTGTTCCACGGAGTCAAACTTATGCTAAGAGGAGAAATTCCAGTGTACAGAACACCCTGGGGCTTACAGAAGTGCGAGGATGCAGCAGTGCAGACTGGGCTGGCTGTGGGGTTACTTTAAAGGATCCAGAGGCAGAGACAGTGGTTCTAGATATCACTTGATATCTTTACTGAATAGAAGACCACAGTGCTTCTGTTTTGGCAAGGATGGCTGTAGAAGGGCCAAGAAGTTCCAGTCAGCAGTAGCAGATTTTCCTCAAGACAAAGCTGTGATGAAGGTGAGAAAAAGGGTCTGGATCATCTCTTGCATTAGGTCTTTGGCTTTTTTCAGGACTGTGTCCAGTAAAAGCATCAGTGCTGAAGGACTCAGTCTGACAACAGGTAACTTCTACAGCTGATAAGGAATCCTTGGACTGAAGAGCTTCAGGGTATGCTAAATGGGCAGTAAGGGTAACTGATCTCAGTCTCCTGTAAGATGTTTCTGAGGAACAGTATGTGTCTCACACACTGTCTAGCAATTTGCAAGACAACAGTCACTGAAAATACCGCAGACTGGCCTTGGAGCACCACGGCTGTCACACTGGGAGCCAAAGAGGGTGTTACAGCCAGTTTCAGGACACAATTGCAGAGGTTGGACTCCATCTTTTTATCTTGCTGGGACTCTGTGTACATCAGCAGATGACAGATAGTGAAGGTCAGAATCCTTACTGAAGTAAAAGAAAAAAAACTGCATCCAAGCCACTATATTTGGATGCACCTATTGCGCAGAAATGAAAGATAGCCTTTGATTAACTAAAGTTCTTTAAGTTTTCAATCTAAAAGATAACTAAGAAGGAGATGAAATTATTCAAGTGATGTGAATATCTCACCTATCGCTAGTCTACTGTGTTCTACACTACTTGAAAACAGTGAAACCACAGGGAAAAATCAGCTGACAACTTTACTTACTGCTTGATGATAAATGGTGTAGAACAACAGAGTATCAACATTTAAGATCTGTAAGATCTATTTTACTACACTTGAATCAATTTATGGAGCTAATCCCTTACAATGTATCTTACTATACTAATTGCATGAAACAGCCTGATCACACTATTCCAACATTTGTATATAACTGAGAATTTTCAGTTAATACATGAATAGTCAAACAAAATCACCAATTTAAAATGATGTATCAACTATGATTTGTACTTAATGCTATAATGCTGCTTTAGCATATAGGGAAGTTTACAGTACTGAATTACAGTGAATTGCATATGTGTCTTGAAGCCAGTCCAACACTTCTCTTCAAGAAAGCTGGAAAACTTAAAAAATAATGTAAAAATATGAACAAGAATTCTAAACCTGACCTTATTGCCACTTTTTTTATTAACCCTGCTTATATGAGACATGGAAAAACCTGAAATACCTCCTCACCCCTTTCTTTTAGAAGACCTATGTACATGCCTCTCATTAAAATCAATGAATATCTGAAGTGATGGGGATAAAACCAAAAAATGTTCATGGATGAACCACAGTAGTTTAAACCACCTTAAACAGTCTAGGTCTCCTTTACCTGCCCAAAATACATGGATTTGTGTACTCTTGTAAAGATAAATAGTTGGAATAGCTGCTGCAGAAATAAGTTTGACTCGCATTTCACTCTGAAAGAAGCAGGATTTTCTTTGCAATCTGCAAGAGTCCAGTGGACAATTCAGATCTACAAAGAACAACATATCTACTGTAAGTGACTTGCTATCACCTCCATGTTTATTATGAGTTTGTCACACCTGAACACCCACAACCATACATCCCACTCCTCTCACCCCCAAAAAACATAGTAAAGGCGGGGCGAAGCACTCAAAGGGATTTTTAAAAAAATAATCACACACAAAAGTATAACATTTATTTGTATCAGATTTTCTTCCTCTGAAAATTCTACCCAATACTCTAATGATATACAACTTCCTTGGTACCGCACTATACATTATTTTGTTGTATGAATAAAATGGCAAATATGATTATTCTATAAACCTTCACATAAAGCTCTACGTGCATTTAAGACATCGTAAGTTAAGGCACCAATTTATACTCACTTTCTCAACAAGCTTACTTAAAGGCATGGAAGAAAAATCTAAATTAATTCAAAGCTCTGATTTATTAATACCAAGAGCTCACCATCACCTGACTTTGCTGCACCTGATGGTGCTGCTCTCACCACCATTCACTGGAAGGTGCTAAACAGTACAATCTGCTGATGGCAGAAGTCTATATTGAACAGTTATTCTTTCAAAAAAATCAACTCCTCTAAATCTAACTACTTAATTTTATCTTACAGTTTTCTACCATTTTCACAGTGCAAATTGTACCAAGATACTGCTTGTAAGAACTGGTACACAAATTACTTTTGAACGTTAAATTACAAAGCCAGGTCTGCTTAAGAACAAGAACATTCTGAAACTTGGTGAATTCAACCAAGACTGATCACAATCTTAGAACAGTAGATTCTCAGCTTTTCTGAAAACTTTTCTGCTCTTCTCTTGTGAATTAGAATGCAATAGAGTTGCATGTCACCACGTACAATACGTGGCATTCCTTTCACTATCAGTGAAGAAAGCAGTAAGTTGAAACATCAAAAAAACCCCAAACCCCAACAAAACAGGTTCTGAGCTCATGATTTAATCAACTTATCTTAATTTGAAGAATAAACACTTATTTACATTATCCTGAGGAAAGCACAAATCTTTTGTCTTACAGATCCATAAAAACAACTTGTTGGGGGGGGGGGGGGGGAGGTGCGTGGTAATGGATGATCACTTTTACAGTTCCAAACCGTAAGTTAGTAGTCATGGCCTCCTTAACTGCAGTCACGCTTAGTCCAGTAAGCTGATAAAACCTTTTAGCAATCAATCAAGTAGTAAAGTTACACTTATTTTAATTTTATATATATATATATAAATAATTTAAGTTTCCAAAAAAGCACTGACCTAAACACTGTACTCTTCTGCCTTTTTTCTGATGACACTGTCTGCAAGAATAACCCACAATGGAAGTTTGAGGACCTTGCAACAGAACCCCAGTGACTGATTCTATTCCATTCCTCGTTCTTCTCTCATCACTGATAAAGCAAAACCAAAACTCCAATGGAAAACCAACTCTCTTCCCCATATCCAACAGCAGCTCCTATCAGCCCCCGAAGCCCTGCCAGAATTTACAACTCTTTACATCAGTTTTAAATGTTCTGATTCAAGGCTAAGTGTACTACTTTGCGTGTCCAAAACTTTCACATAATACAGTGATGTAAAAATTGCTGAATTTTGCCACTTTGCTACTGCTTTTCCAAAACAAAAGTATTTTGCGAACAGGCTTTCAAATAAAGGCTAGAGACCATCCGTAACAACAATTAACAAAACCATGCTGAGTCATCCTGCTCCATCCCCCTTGCTGAACTGTACTACAGGGAGCTAACATTCTTCTTCTGTAAGTGTTTTCCTTTTCAAGCAACTGCTGTGGTTGCCACAGGTATGTGACCTATGACAGTATGCCTTCAAACACCTTATCTATAATAACAAAAAAAAATAAACTATCATACACTCACACTGAAGGTGAAATATTCACCTACCAATAAAACATGGCACAGTACTGACACTGTTAGTTTATTCCAACTTACCATTGAAAGGCATTGTAATGGAAGTAGACCAAACCAAGGCCATATAAAAAGGCAGCATTCTGTAAAGGAAAGGAACAATGTTTAAAACCCAGATAAGACAACCATATGCTGTAAGATTAATTTTCCAGTATTTTATTCATCCTTTGACATTTTGTTTCTGTTATAAAATAAGCGCATTTAAATTTCACCTTAAACACACAAAAAAACCCAAACAAAACCAAAAAGAAATTAAAAGACTAGTAGACATTTAAAAAAAAAAAAAAAGGTGATTCTCCACAGAGTATTTTGGAAAGAATAGTAACAATAATATTCAAGTACTTTTTACATCAGAGAAACTGATAAGCTTTGTTCTAACTGTACAACAGCAGGGAAGGAAATGACGGAGTAGAGGTCTTTGGCAATTTAATGTAATAAAAAATGTTTTATGACCGAACACCATTTCAGAGTCATAATAATTTATACACTCATAAAAGTAAACAAAGCTGCACACTCTGACTTCAGTGTCTAAAGCAGAACATTAATTATATGTATCTGAAAATATGGTTAAGGGAATTTTACTTTTCTAAATACCAAAAATACAGACTTCAAATCTAAGACAATCTGTATTTCTTCACCATCAAATTTCTATTTTCTATTTCCCTGCTTTGTGGAAGGGGAAAAAATAAACCCCAAATGAAAAAACCCCAACAACCATTCTCCTTCTGGAAAACTATGCTTCCCCCCATTTTCTTTTCATGGAAAAGTACGATTTACTTCTAAAGTGTCATTACTAAGGAGGTTTTATGAATGTTTAACTAACCAATTCTACAAGTAATTATTACAGTATTATTTCCTAAGTTAGGAAAAATAAATACATTGCTTTTTCTTTTTAAAAATGTCACAACATAGTTGTTTTCTATTTAGCAAAACTATTCCATTATTTGCAGGACACAACATGTACATGCGGCCTATGACACATTTTTAGGCTTTTCTAATGTATAATCTTGGTTTTGCGAGACCAGGAATACATCCCAAAGAACACAGAGAGAAGAGAAGAGATGGAATTTGCATTATGAAAGACTGTAGTTCAAGACAATCCTTCTTCCACTTGCACACACTTCTTCAACAAGTCAAATTTCTATGGAATTTCATAAAAGGAACCCTAGTTACGCCTTAAATCCAATCCAAATATGAAAAGTATAACCAAATTTCTCCTAGAAAATAACTGGTAGCCAGAACACAATTCAAAGAGCAGTAGTCATCAGAAACAGGACCCAACACTACCATTTCATTATACCTCATTTGCATATTCTAAATGCAAATTAAAACAAGGGGAAATGCCAAAGATCCTTTCATGAATACAGCTGGATGATAGCTTCGGCAATGGACAGCTTCCAAGAAAACACTGCAGTATGACCAGATACTACAGCAGTCAGAGCACTTGAAGATGTTAACAGGGTAGTGGAGGGGGAAATACATAAACAATAAAAGATGATACTTTAATACTACCATAAAACTATATTCCTATTTAATTGAACAAAAACACAACATGGACACTGTAAAGATAAAAGACCTCTGATTCCATATCCCATGTATTTCCTGCTTTCCAAGCGTGCTCCGGTAACAACAGACTGGGAAAGAAAAACTGAGCATACATGCCTTGATTTAGAAGTCATTTTAAATGAAGTAGTAAGACAGAAAGGGAGATTTTCATATGTGCAGCATGGAAGCCTGTGAAATACAGCACACAGCTAGTAACCTTAATTGTGTCAGGTCAGGCTCATTGGTAGAACAGAACAACGCTGCCTGGTGTTACCTTCAGAGATTCATCAACTGCAATTCAGACTAGATTATCCTAAAGATTGAGAATAATAGTAGTAACAAAGATCCTTCATCACCACACTGCAAAACTCAAGCAAAAATATGCCAGACAATTAAAACCTCTTCAAATAATTTAATTTCCTCTTCTGATACCTATTAGAATTCACACTCCAAAGGAATTACAGATTCAGAGGATTAGTCTAGTTGATATTTGATCCTAAGGGTTAATAATAATCAGCTTTCAAGGCACAACAGGACCAAGATGCAGGTGATTTGGACAAATGTAATTAATATATCAAATTCACGTGAAGCTTTCAGGTTGCCCCCGGCCCGGTAAAATACAAATCAACCACCACTGCTCTGTCCTTTGTTCTGTGACTGGTTTTCCCGTTTTTCTCTCATTCTCATTTGGCCTTACAATGCATCTGAGATTGACCTTAAAAATCTGTTAAACTGCCACCACCTTCTCAATAAAAAACAGGGTAAGATTTAAGACTCTGTAATACTTTACTTCAAATGTAAAGGTGTACATTCTGAAATGTCAGTATGGATCATATTTATCTGTTCTGAAATACTATAGCTTTAACCATTTGTAACACCATTAGTACTGCTTGTTCATTACTTATTAGATTTCCATTAAAAAAGATTTAAAATTATCTTTTAATCTGTATTTGAACCTGGATGGGACTTTCACAAGGCCTGAAAGATATTACAGTGTTTCAGTGTATGCAGTATTTTCCCACAAATAATTCAAGGTGAGATGCACATGAAGTTCATTACTTAAACAACTAACTTTTATGCCTGTATTGCAGAACGCCATCAAGTTCAATATGCAGCCAACTTCCTACTGGCAACTGCCAATATTTAAGTCTAGAGCAACTTAATGCCTGTCATGATCCCCAAGCAGGATCATTAATGAAATTTTCGCCTACAAAATGTCCTTTTTCTTAACATAAGATCCTGTGACTGTTTACCTGGAACGCACCCCATCTTAACAAATCTGCTTTCAGTTGCCTCTGTTACTTGTATTTGAACAAATTTATACCAAAAAAAAATAAAAAATCCATGCCATGTTTTCCAGTAAAGATTACTTTTGTAATTTAAACCCTACTATTCAGTAAACCTGCTATAAATTGCTGGTGAGGTAGAATACAAGCCCACTTTTTTTCCCTCCAAACATTTTTCAGTAAGAAGTAGAGAACAAAATTATCTTACTACAATTCTTTCCTTGAACTTCTTAAAAACCCTCACAATTTCTGAAGTTCTCATGGTAAAAGAACTCATTCTTTGGCTACTAACTTCTAATGTAATTTTTATGTTATCAGATTTCTCTCTTCACTAAAATCTACAGTAAATTGAAAAAAGCAGCAAACTGAAACAGACTGTACCTCAAATTTAATGTCTGGGGTTTTTCATTCTACATGCTATTAAAAAGCAGACAAACTAGAAATGCTATTTCCAAGCTGATGTCACGTGCATTTTCTATAATCAAAAAATGTTGAAATGTTTCATACCAACCACTAGATGGCTCAAATACCTCTTTCCATTTTGCACACTTAGACAATTTAAGATTGTCAAGTTTATATTGTGTATTCTGCTTTGCATGCAGTATTTAATGCTGAGCAAAGTTCCAATTTTATTTTACAAAATGTATAAGCCACATTATTCTATTGATAGGTAACTCAGAAGGCAACAATACATCTGTGTGTATCTTTTTATGTAACTGAAACGAATAAGCATGCTAAAGACTTTTTGGTCTTGTCTACTTTAAACAATCAAGAAAAAAAACAAATTAGCCAATGAAGACAACTCTACTAATCTCGCAGACGTTCTGTATTAACTGAAGTAACCGGTTTATAGTGTCTTTGAAGCAGCAGATGGAAATAGATCCCCAGTATTTCAGGTGCTCTGTTCTCTAGCCATTTCAGGCCAAGTTTACAACAAGGACTTTTTTTGCAGCCGGCGCTCCTGGCAGAAAAGACATCAGACTGGACCATCACAGTTACACTAACTATAAACACAGGGTCAGAAAAATGCACCTGTCCTCTGTTACAAGTGGCCATACTCACATTCAGACTTACAAATGGCCACTTTAAACCAAGTCTGGAAATGCAAAGCTACCACATCTGGGTCCAGTTATTTTTCACCAGTAACATGCTCATCTGCCACAGGCAGTTGAGACCCTGTTACCAACTCCAAATCTGTGTTTTATAAACACAAGAATATACAAGGAAGTTATTTTTGCAAACAAGGATGTTTTCAGCAGGCACTTCTAAAAGTCAGAGAGTAGAAAAAGACACTAGAGTCAAAGCAGCCTAAGGGCAGCATCCAGACCTTGCAACCTAAAAATGAAGAGGAACAGTTTTTGCCATAGTTTCAGAGCACTGCTGATTCAGAAACATTCCCTAACACTGCCTCTCATTTTTGCTGATACAATCATTTGTAGAGTGCTACAGCCAACTAACTGGATGCCAGAACTGATCCGAGTTATTAATATCCAGATAAAAAAGGATTATTTTTAACTGGATTTGTTTCCCAGCCAAGTTCACTGTGTACCCCCCCCATAAACAACTGCATTAGCACAAGTGAAAGAGTGGAATGTAAGCAAAATAAGTAAAAGCTCTTTAAGCCTAGACTGCTACCAACAAAATGCATATCAAACATGCAATGACTTTTCAAACAGAGTGAAATCCTAGATAAAAGATTTGAACAGGCAACCTACATTAAAACACCAGCAATAATTTATTACCTCCCAAGCCACATACAAATGTCTGACTTGAGAGAAATCAACTTTTATGGGTCAGTACAAGATGAATAAAGTCATGAAGTAACATCACACCCTGCCTGTCAGCATTCCTCATGCACGTCCTTAACCAGTAAGACATGTAGGCAAATACACCACTTCCTCTTCACAAATGTACAGGGCAGGGCTAAACATAAAACAATCCCTTTATTTAATTCAAAAGTTAGTAGTATTTAGACAGAAACCAGAGTGTATCCCACCATACTACAAAATAAAAAACAAAACAGGAGAAACAAAGTCCCCATGCAGTTGGCTGTTGGAAGTCTGAAGGAAAACTATGGAAAAAAGTTGAAGTTCAGCACACTTACGAGACCAGTGACGGTTTTTCATTTGCCTACTACTGCCAGGAATCAAAAAGTCTTTCCAGCAGGACTCTGAATGCCCTTCCACAGCTGCCCAAGTTCCAGTGGAACCTGCAGTCCAGCCTATGCCACACCAGGCTGCAGAAAATGCACATGGGCAGGGGGCCACTGCTCTTCAGAATATTTAACTAGGAAAACAAGGTTTTACAGCTTACGTTGCATCCTGTGGTCACAGGGTCTCTCAGCCACCTGTTTGACGCAAAAGAACATTTTTTGTGTTCAAATGTGTGAATATGTTTATTTCTTTACCGAAAAAAATGGAAGATGATTTTGACACTATGGTACCTATTACTTCCTCCTGACACTACTCAGTATATAGTAACAGTTCCCTGGAGAACGTGTACTGCATAACAAATTCCACTCAGGCTCTTCTGCATAAACAGCTATATGCCTTTGGGAGCCGACAAGCTCTAGCAGTTCCAGTCACAAAGACTACAAGTGTCCAGGCAAAAGAGGGGAGGGTTCAGTTAAGATTTGTTTAGATTTATACAAACATGAAAAAAAGTTACCTATCCCCATGTTCTATACATTCCCAACACCTGCAAAAATACTAAGATCCCTGTAAGAGGTATATTAGATTGTAGTATCATAACTATTGGCTTCTTCAAGGTCTTCAATAAATTTTATAGTACCTGAAAAATCATTAGTTTTTTATCGGATCTTTAAAACACAGCTATATATAACATGCTTGCATGACCCTGCTTCTTGAGCAACAATCACAATAGTAAAAGTTGTTACTGAGTGTATGCCTGCATCCCAGTAGCCATGTGAAAGCAATTAATGTATCAAGGTCATCATTCCTGTGACAAATATATTCTGGCATATACAATAGATTAAATAATGTAACATGTTGGTAAATAACTACAAACTAATTTTTTCTTGTCTTTAAGAAGTTAATCTTTTCAGAGAGTAAATTTTGTCAAAACACACCTACTACTTATAGAAGAAAACTTGCTAATACAGCTTTCTTAATTCATGAAAAATACTTTCCTTATTTTTCTTTCACAGACAAGTTCTTAAGGTGGTGAAGCAGAAAAAACAAAACAAACTAAAATCCCACACCATCCACAAAGTAAAGAAAAATACTTTTTTTTCCCCTTGTGAGTGGTACCTACGTTTGAAATTAAGATACTCTTCTCATCTTCTCTTTAGGAAAGACAGTACACTTGTCCATAGCCTTTGCAACTCCCCATCAGTGCTGCAGTTCCCTATTCCCTATAGTTCCCCTTTGAATGAATGCTACTCTTCCAACTTCTCTGAAACACTGCTGTCCCACCATTTTTACTCATGGACTAAGACACAAAGGGCAAAACCTACTTAAATGAGTTGGAGAGGGAGCCTAGTTCCACCACTGTTCAACTGGCTTTCCAGCTCTGTCTGTAAAAAAAGCTTCTTGTCACACAGGGAAGGACAGGGTACACTGAGATAAGACTACTACTATTGAATTATCAAAGACTACATATAGTAACTAATTCAGGATACATTAGTAATTTCAACCCCCCCTGAGTAATACATTGTGCCACAATTGTTTTATAGGGAGCACCTTAATATGAAAGACAGAACTATAAAGCAAAATTAAAAAAATCAAACCTTTTTCATTAGCGATGGAATATATGCAGTTTTGTAAACGGAGTATTCCTTTATCCATAAGTAAATGTAGGTCTTTGGTAAAATGGAATACTAATTGACTACTGTACCTCCTCACATTTGTCATAAGAACAAACAGCCAAGCAAATGTCTAAACAGCAGTCGCTGCCACAGGTATCTGACTAATGTGCCTTCCACTGAAGCTTGTAGAATTTCACTTGATGTAAACATCTTCATTTTCTACTAGACACAAATATTTTCAATACTTTAACTATTTTAACAGGAAATAGTATCTTTCTGAAACAAATCGAGTGAGCAAAGGTGTTGTGCAACACACAAAGATTAAATTCAACTAATCCATCTAACCACATTTAATATTCTCTCTAAAAATTCCCTGAACGCTGTTAACAATCAAAAAGTTTCCCATTTATTTTGTATGATACATGACTTAAAAACCCCCACCACTCCTGACCCCAAACAGAAAGCCATATTTGAGACTGGATGCTTTATAACTAAACTAATTTGCCAAAGGTTTGCACAAAAAATTGAGATGGTTTCTCTGGAGATCATCTAGTCCAACCCTCTGCTCAAAGAAGGGTCAACTGGAGCAGGTTCGCCAGGACAATGCCCACTTGTGTTATGACTGCATCCAAGGATAGAGGCTCCACAAACTCTCCGGGCAACTTCCTCCTCCACTGCTCAATCACCTTCAAAATAATCAAAAAAATCCAAAACAAAACCAGAAGTTTTTCCCACCTTTAAAAATAATTTTCAACTTGCACCCACTGCCTTTCCTTCTTTCACAAGGCACCACTGAGAAAAGCCTGGCTCTGTCTTCGTTACTTCCAGCATCAAGTATTTGTACATCCTGATAAAACGTCCCGGAGCCTTCTCTTCTCACTCTATGACAGAGGTTCCAAGTGCTTAACCAGTCTCATGGTCTTTACTGGACTTGCTCCAGCATCTCCCTGTCTCTGTTCTACTTGGGAGCCCAGCACTGGACCCAGCACTCCACATGTCTCACCAGGGCTCAGTAAAGAGGAAAGATCACCTCCCTCAACTTGATGGTGATGCTCTGCCTTACGCAGCCCAGGATGCTGCTGGCTTATGTCCAGCTCGTCTGCTAGGATCCCTAGGGCCCTTCCTGCAAAGCTGCTTTCCAGCTTCCAACTTGTGCTGTTGCACTGGGTTATGCCTCCATAGATGCAGAACTTGGCATCTCCCTTTGTTGAACTCCATAAGGCTCCTGTAGGCTGTTCAGGTCCCTCTGAACACCAGCACAACTACAGGGTCTCTTCCTAGTGTTGTATTTTCTCCAAACTTGCTGAAGATGCACTCTACCCCACAATGCAGGTCATTAACTGAAGATGCTGAAGAACACTGGTCCCACTATCAGCCCATGGGGTACACCACTAGTGGCTGGCCTCCAGCTGGACTCTGTGACGCTGATCACAATCCTTTGAGACCAGGTTAGACCGTTTTCAATCTACAACACTGACCACTTATCTACTCTGTATTTCATCAGTTTGTCTATGAGCATACTATGGGAGACAGTTTGGGAAGCCTTACTGAACACAAACAACATCCATGACTCACCCCCTCCCCCAAACCAGTCGCTGCATTGCAAATGGCTAATGGGGTTCATCAAGCCTACTTTCCCCTTCATAAATCCATGCTGATTACTTCCAGTGACTTGCCTGCCCTGAGCGTGTTTGGAAATAGTTTCCAGGATAATTTCCTCTATCACCTTCCCAAGGATGGAGGTGAGGCTGACTAGCCTGTAGTTCCCTGGATCCTCCTTCTTGAAGACAGGAGCGACATTTGCTTTCTTCCAAGCCTCATAAACCTTCCCCCATCACCATGATCTTTCTAGGGTAAGTGAGAATAGCCTCGCAGTGACATAGGTGAGCTCCACCAGCACTCATTGATGCATCCCATCAGGTCCCGTGGACTTCCAGCTAGCCTGTTTGTTTAAATGTTCCCAAACTTGATCCTCCTCTACTGAAAGCAAGTCTTCCTTGGTCTGGACTTTCCCCACTGATCTCACAGGTCTTGGAATCCTGAAGGCAAGTTCTACCAGTAAAGACCAAGCAAAGGTGGCATTAACTACCTCGGCGTAGTCCATATCCTTTGTTACCTACCACGTTCAGCAGCAGACTCGCATATTGCTTCATCTTCCTTTTGCTGCTGATATACTTGTAGAAGCCCTTCTTGTTGCCCTTCACATCCCTCACCAAATTAAATTCTACACGGGCTTTGGCCTTCCTTATGTGATCCCTGAATGCTTGGATGATGTCTCTCTATTCCTCCCGAGCCACCTATCCTTGCTTCTACCTCTTGTATGCTTCCTTTTTATGCCTGGGTTTTGTCAGGAGCACCTTGTTCATTCATGCTGGATTCCTCAACTTTTTATCTAACTTCCTGCAAGTCACGACAGACCATTCTTGAGCTCAGAGAAAGTTGTTCTTGGATATTAACAAGCTCTCAAGGAACTCTCTTCTCTCCAGGGTCATGTCCAATGGATTCTTCCAAGTTGATTCCTGAGCAGACCAAGGTCTCCTCTCTCAAGACCAGTGTTTTGATTACTATTTGCCTTGCTTTGTCTCAAGATCCTGGTCTCCATGTCCCAGTCCCTGCAGCCAATGTTGCCCTCAACCTTCACACTCACAACCAGTTCTTCCATGTTTACAACCGTAAGATGTGCAGACTGTCTCCCCTTGTTGGCTCCTCCTTCAGTTGTATCAGGAACTTGTCATCAATATACCTCAGAAACCTCTTGGATTGACTGCACCCTATTATGCTGCCCTGCCAGCAGATATCAGTATGGCTAAGCCCACTGTTAGGACAAGTGTCTGCAAATGGAATGCTTCTTCCACTTGTTGAAGAAGGCTTCATCTACTCCTTCTTGACCCGGTGGTCTGTAGCAGAAAGCCACCACATCAATTGCCCACATTGGTCATCCACCAACTGTGGCAAAAAATCTCTCAGCTGGTTTCTCGACTGTCCAGAAGCAGGGCTTTGTGCATTCTAGCTGCTCTTTCTTGAAGGTCTTCTCCCTCTCCTCACCTTCCCAGCCCATCCTTCCTAAAGAGCCTGTATCCATCCACTGCAGCACTGCAGCTGCCTGCACTATTGCACCACATCTCTGTGATCCCAGTGAGATCATAGCCCTGCGAATGCATGTGAACCTCTAAGTCCTCCTATTTTTTCCCCATGCTGCATCCATTTGTGAACAAGCACTTAAGAGGCAGACGCTTCCGCCAATTTCCCAGAACAGATGACAGAGACCCCCCCATAACGCTGCCCTGCAGGCACTTCTTTATTTTGTCCATACCCTTGAGGTGGGGCCCCAATTTCGTTTAGCATAAGCAAATCAAACAGAGCAGTTCTTCTCAACTTCTGTTTTTCTTTGACAACAACCATTCTTATTTGACACCTGTTAAAGGATTTGGCTTTTCTCTTTTTCCAGCTGGATACACTGACCTAACAGAAGTTATGAGATCTCTTCACAGACATTTTCAGTCAAAATACAGAAATTAATGATTGATCATGTATACACATAAATATTACTGAAACATCTTTTTTGGAAGATGACATCTGGACAGTTTATTGAAATGCTTTATTCCCTTTTATATAGCAAGTGATCATCACTATTTATACACATCATCTTCAAAACATTTTATGAAACAGAACTACTAGTACGGAATTTTACACTCTTGATTCACCATTTTTCCAGCTCTTTCCAGTGAAGACAGGAGTCCCACTGAGTTTACAAGTAGCCCTATTATTTCCCTGTCAGTTTCTCACTGCTGGAGAATCATTACCGTGTTGGAAAAAAGCCTTAATATCATTAACTACACAGCCACTCTACCTGAGCCACTCCATACAAAATGGGAGCGGACAAGCTGAATATACTAAGGCATGAATGACTACAAAGTGATTCAAATACACACAAGCAAACCGTTTAAAAAAAAAATCACAAAAATTAAGTGGCAAAACTGTCTACAGTTGTTCTCTCAAACATTAAGCCACATTGTGCTGGGCAGTAATTAGAACCAATTTGAATCTGGAACTCTGTTTAATGGAGAAATTTTAAGTTGCATTTTAACTAAGTACCCTAAGAATGCTGCTGCTACTTATATAATGCTCCTTCCAGCTGAGTAAAACTCTCGGAATTTTATAGAAAGCAAGACATCTCAGAGATAAAAAGCTTCAGGAACATCACTGAAAACACCTGGCTGGATAGAGCCCTCAAACCAAGGCCTACCTTCAGAAAGCAGACAGAGTTTAATTACCCTCTCTTCATTGGGAAGAGATACTTTGCCCATTTGCACAGATTTGAATCAAGCATATGCTTTCCCTGGTCAGAGATGTCATAGGAAACAAGACATCATTCAGGATGCTTCACTAGGAAAACTAGAGGAATTCCAGTTTGCGTGTGCTTACAAATAGAAGTGGGAGAAGGAATTAAAAGAGGTACAAAAGGACAACAGACACCAGCCCGTCATTATGCAGGCTTTAATAGCTCTAGCATAAAACCAGTTTGTTCTGTAAACCATGAACTGAACAAATCCCACATCTGTAACAAAATTCTGAGTATCAGCTATAAAAAAAAATATCTCACTGGTTGCTTCACTTCTGACTTGATTTTTACACTTGTCAGTAACATCTGAAAATGGATAATGTCACTGGATAGCACATTTGGGGTATATGTTTTATATATTGCTATAAATACATCAAATATTAAAATAAGAATTTGTTAGTCCTTGAAAGGTTTAATTGTTTTAAGTATCAAAATGCAAGATCGTTGATTAGTGGTTGCTAGTTAGATATCAATCAATTATTACTGAAAATGATTTTCCAATTAAGACTGTAGTTGGTTAAGTAGTGATCACTAATTGGTGTTCTAATTGGTGATTTGCTGTTTTATTTGTTAGCATGTACAAATACTTAAAATAGGATACAACAGACAAGGCAGCAGGCCCACATGACAGGCAGCTGGGGGAGCAGACAAGATGGCCAGCAGCCAAGAGCAAAGCAAAGCAGCTGGGCAGCCCACCAACCATTCCCACAGAATATTTCAATTCCATCAAATCATCATTTCTTAACAGAAAACTGTACATCATTAAATTTTCAGCCCACTCAGTGAATATATATACTACAGAGTTTAAGAACCTTCAATTTCTAAAGGCAAAACAAACAAAGAAAAAAAATACAAACAAGCCAAATGATAGGACACTTCACACTCTACCATCTCTTCTCTGCTAATTCTGCACTGCTCTACTTCGCTCTTTCTTCATCTACCCCAGAGCTCAGCTTTCTCTTCCTCACTAATCCCTCGTCTTCTAACCATTATATCACTGTTGCTGTACCTGACGTTAATTAAATTACTTCTGTCAATGGTTTAACATCTGAAAAATTCTCTCTGAAAAATCTCAAATGGAAACATCAAAACTACCCTGAATCAGGAACCTGAACATTTTTAAATCCACTTGCCTCTCCTCAGTTCTATTACCTTACCTTACAAGGAAAGTTGCAAGAAACCTCTCAAAGTTGGTAGTTTTAAAATCTTTTCCTCGGGGCAGTTTACTCCTAAACACTGTTGGTTATGCAGCTAGCTGGCAGCCCGAAGGAGGAGGGACGAGAGGACTGAAGAAGAGGGCCAATTAGTGCCATAGTATGGGGATTTACTCCTCCTCTGTTAATTTGACGGATCTTCACAAGGCTCTAGGGAGCTCTTATTTAAAGATACTTTACTAAGTTGAGTTCCACAAATTAATTTTACATTATAATTGCTGCTTGTCGGTGTGAGTGGATACTCCCTTACTCTTGTACTACAAGTCAGCAGAATCCCTTTCTAACCCATACACATGGTATCTTGATTCACCCTCCTTCCTGTCCGTCTCCTCTGCAAGCAGTTCTTGGATACGCTTTTAACAGTTATCTGAAGTTTCATTCTGCTGTTCTAGGTTTCAGAGGAGGATGACTAGATTTAGCAAAATGTCAAGTTGAACTATACTTATCTTTTATATAAGACCGTGCCTTCCAGTATAGGCTTCTGTATTGTTCTTTATTAAACTAAATACTGTTTGGGCTTCTAACTTTCTCTTCATACTTTCTACTTTTTCTGATAGCCAGGTAAGCTTCCTGAACACCGCCAGCTATGTCTACATGAGATGGTGGATACAAACAATTTCAAATACTTACATTTAAAAATCTCAACATACCACATGAAATTCCACCTGCTACCTTATTTCTCCATAATCTTTTTTGTACTTCTACGTTTCTACCATTCAACATACAAAATTTATATATTTTAGAATATCAGCATGCACTTTCACTTCCAATCATTAAAAGTAAATCATAAAAATAATTTAAAATCATTTAAAATATTTAATACCAGCCCCACATTTACAGTATGACGCTGTCTAATGTACACCAATTTATTTCCCTAGATCAAAGATGTACTTTCCTCCCCCTCATAATTAACCACAATTTTCTATCACTTCAGAGAACATTAAGGACTGTTTAAACTTCTACCCTGTATGTTACTTCCCACCCTTCCTGAACATGCAATTCCTCTCCAGTGTAATCCGAATCTCTCTACCTTCTTACTTATTTTCAAAAAACACTAAAGAACTTTCTTACACATTGCCTTAAGGTTCAGTTAACTATTACAATGGATTTCCATAAACAGGATCATTCTTTAATTGCAGATTTTAAAAATGAGGTGAATTACACCCACAAAAAGACAAAGATAGTTCTAAGGCATGAAGACAATGATGTGGGCAGCTTCATAAACTTGTGATCATGGCCTTGCAACCACCTAGCTGATCTCAAGATGGGCAGGCATAAATATCCTACCTTGAAATCACCAGTACTCTTCACTGTACTTTGCTTAACAAAAGAAGAAACCTGTCTCTCAAAGGTACAGAAGGATGAATACTAACATGGGAAGGTTATGTGAATTAAGGGTACTTAAGTACTGGTCTGCTAGGAAGAACTCCCAACATAAAAAATAAAAATAATAATATACCCTCTGGGAGACAGACCATAGCCATTGAAGGCCTGCTCTGACAGATAGGGAACATGACAAGCAGGGAGCCTACAAAAGTCTCTTCACGATCAATGTCAGGGAAAAGGAGAGAATAGGAACTCATTTTCTGGGAGGTCTAATTTGTGCTTGATGCCTCACAGAAGTACTTGAGGCAAGTTTTGTGGAACACTTCCCTCTTAAACATGCTTTCAACATTACATTTGATCCTTTTCTTAAACACAAACACATCCACTTTAGGATGCGCTTTAGAAAGTCCAGACCATATTTAATTGTTCAATGTGATAAATATCTGATTCTGTATGAACTGGTAGATATATTCTACTTCTTAATTTCTCTTTAGATTTCACAGAATGATAGCTATGACTCTCAATCATTCTAAAACCTGTTTAGTGCCTTCACCCTGTGACTGGCCTCCAATAAACACTTTTCAGGCCTACAACCCAGATCCTCTTCAGTAAAACAAAGAATCCTTAGGCTAACAACATATTTCAGCTCTCCCCAAATGCCTTAGAGAACTCTGCTGTCTGTGCAATGTGCACGGGGTGAAAGGAATAACACAGAAAATCCTACTTTATTTACATGTATTTAAGTGGGAGTTTCTACACCAAGAATTTTGAGTAAATTGGTTTTATGAGATCCATGTCTTAGATTTTCTTACATATGGCCACTCATGCTTCATTCTCAGTTTCTAAAAGCAAAGCCTACCAAAGTGACTCAGGATAAGAGGTACTCTCTGGGATTTAGATCTGTTTGGTAATCCAGACCAATGAACTGCACAGAGACATGAAACTTTGTTCGGCTTACGACAAAGTAATCCTTTGTCCATATGGCAGACCACATTCTTCCCAATAATTACAAAACTGTTGACCACTTTCTTTCCACAGCCAGAACAGGTAAGTCACCATGGAATGGAGCAGTGCTTCAAGATGGTGCTCTGATACCTCAGTGATGTGCTGTGTTCCAGCCACGTAACAAAGCGAAGTCCTACCCTTGGTACTTGCTCTCTGAACTTGAATCACGAAAATATCCAAAGACGCACAGAACATCTCCCAGTTTGTATGTACAGGCTGTGAGATTAGGAATATATCACTAGAAACTGTAATCTCAGGAAAAAATAAAGATCAATGTTTAGACAGGTTACTTTAAAGGGAACATGGAAAGATGCCACATGAACCTGGAGTTACACGTCTATGTCAAATCCCAGAATTAGCAAAACCATTGAACAGTAGCATTTAAAAAAAATTCAAAATTTCAGTTGTGTTCCCTTAAAGCCATTTTTCTTTTGTGTTAGTTTTCCAAGGTAGCATTTAATATTCATTCTCAGTTCACAACTAGTTGCATTCCTGTGGCATCGCTCATCTTGGTTTGTCTTTAACTCAGAAGTGACATTGATCATCTGCTCCAGTTTTCTCTTTACACAAAACCCAGGTCAGAAAAATTCACCAGCAAGCAGTACCTACATGTTCTCTTTCTGTAAAAGCCAGTGTTACAGCCATCATGATCGAGGGGAGACTCCCAAGGAATTCATTTGACATCAATGCACAGGGAAGGAAGTTTAGAAAAGAAAAAGGCTGACATTCCTCTGAAAGACATACTGTATGACTGAGGTGAATTCAAAACAAGCTTTTCTTCAGAACTTATTTACAAGTTTCAGACAGATAGAGGGCTCTGTTTGCCTAGGTTTTGAGATCAGAAACAGATTTGAGACGGGGTTATAATGCTCCATTATGAACTAGATGGATGATTTCATTTATGTTATTGTATTTTTATGGATTTCACAGAGAGAAAAGGATAAAGCATACTGAAATTCTTGTATAGCTCCACAGAATAATTCTGCTCCAGACAACATCCAAGGATTGCATTTAATCAGAAAATCATGCTTGCTTTCCAAAAGGTAAAGACTATGTCACCAAACGGAAACATAACTCCAGTTATGGAGGGAGGGGGCAGGCTATCATACAATTCAGCTGTAACATTTAACTTTTAAAATGTTGCTGTTGAAGTTACTGCTAAGAGTAATTTCATTCACCTTTCTATGATTATTTTAAGCCTTCCCTTCCAAGAACATCCTCCCAACCTCCAGTGATTTGTGGTTCAGAGGTTTCTAAAGCCAGACAAAATGTCTTCATGTTTAATTGCTCTTAATGGATTATTCTTCCCTGAATTCACCCAGCTGCTTTTTGAAACCATTAAAACCTTGCAAGTCTGCAGCGTTCTGCAAAACTAATGCAACTTTCTATTCAACCAGTGATATGAAAACTTCTGAAAGATGCAGTAAGCATTAATTTCTTGCAGCAGCTGACAACAGAACAGAAACCACAGAAAATATCACCATCAGCACTAATCCAGTTTAAACAGATTCCCCTTTCTCTGTTACTGGTATGGGTTTTTGTATTTTCAGAATGAAAATAGTCATTTGGAATAATAATAAGTTTATAATCTTCTTTGCTTTCCAAAAACAAAGTTTAAGCTAACTGCACATATGACTGAATTTATTTTTCTCCCCCCCCAACCCCACCCCCCATTTGATGGATCCTGTTTGATCTATCATCCCTTCTACAGTGTTTACCAGGACTGGAATCAGATTTTCAGCTTACTTGTTTTCAGAAGAGTTTACAAAACTCTGATTACACTATTAAGATGGTTGGGAATGGATCTATCTGTGTCTGAACCCAAGAATCAGAGTCCCAACAGGTAAATGCATGAAATGGATCCCAATCCTCTTTGGGAAGAGAGAAAAACAGTACCTAAAATACTTCTAGAAAACACGTTAGACAGCACCAGCATATTTATGATGTCTGGTAATACCGTTTTATTGCTGGCTTTTTAATGATCCTGAGATTTCAGAAAGAAGAGACTAGACCAATGCGTGCAATTAGAAAAACAGTAAGTAAAAACCTAATCCAGAAAGAGACTGAATGAGGAAACCAGGAAAAAAAGATACTTCTCTTTTCGCTGGTAATATCAGATAAAATTGAATTGAGGAACTTTCTGGCCTTGCAGAACAAAGACTAGGCTGGGAAAGAAGAAAACTGGGTGAAAGATCCCTAACTGACTGCCATTTCTCCCATGTCCAGGATGTTGGATCTCTCATCAGCCCCACTCCTCTGGCAAATGAGTTCAGAAAAATGACACAGCATGAAGACTGGAAGTTATAAATTCTGAGTTATACCTCAGAAGCTGGGAGGGATAACTTGCACAAAACAAAATGATTCTGCATAGTGACTTAGGAATTAGTGCCAAATAATTTGAATACAGGAGTCCAGAGAAGTGGCCGAGGGTGACAAAAGCCAGTATTTTCCTAGGTTCTTCTGAATGCTGGTAAATCCCCATCTACTTACTACAAACTTGCAAGCTGCAGAAGAACAGATGATCAGCTACAGGATTTCTAGGTAGCTGCAGACCTCAGTATACATTTAGGAATACTTTTGCTTGAAATTATCTAAACTCAAAGGTTTTGTTTGTTTTCTGTTAGTATACTTTAGCATTTGAATCTCCAGTATCTATTCAACACCTGGCCTTCCCTTCAAGGAGGGCACTCGGTGGTTTCAGCACCAATCTCACCTGATGCACTCCATGAAGGCAAGGAGACATCAGAAGCAGAAATGATTTCTATTTCCCCTCTAAATACTCATCCTTGGAAAGATGCTTCACAGAGCAGAGCACAATCATGCTCCAACACTGCTCTACAAACATTTTAAATGATTTGCCTTTTCTTCAAAGCATGAGCTTACTAGCCTCACACAAGCTATGTGTAGGCTCTTTAAGAAAGAGACCCCAAGGTCTGTGTCTCCCCATTCTCCCACCTGCTCCCTTCTCCATCTAAACTGTGTATGAATCTAGTACAATTAACCATTCCTCCCCCACCCACCCCCACCACACAGAAAAGACTGAATCTGTATCCCCAGGAAAAGGAGACAATGCAGAAGAATAATTAGGTACATGCTTGAATGAGTATTTAAAAAATCTAGAACTGTAATGTCAGTTCTAAAAAGAGCAAATTCCAAAACTCGAAATTTGCAAAATAAAACAACTCTTGTTTCTAGAACTAAGCAAATGTTTCATCTTTCAAAGAAAGAAGCTTAAAATGTTAAGATTTATTTCTGAAGGGAAGAAACGCCACTCATTAAGGAAACTCAGTATTTACTTATAGATTATGATCAAACAGCAATCTACAAACTACAGACAAGAAAAATAGGGTGGTGTGTTTTGTTTTAACCTTTTCCATGCAACAAAAAGCAAACATATAGAGTATGAACTTCCTACCATTAGTGTGCATTCTGCAAACAGAGTACTTTTGAAAAAGCAAGCATCACATACATTGTCAATATAGTTGCATGTATTTACAAAAATAAACATTTGGCCATTCAGTTTTATCAACATTCAAATAATATTCCAGCCTACTGAATATGTGTCCTCCATTCAAGTTAGAACTGTTCTACTCAACTAAATACGCCTCTCTCTGCACAATCTGAATTGATGAGTTTCTCCACTGCCACACTTCAGCATGCCTCATATTTTAGCATCCTACGTTCCACATCACAGGGACTGAAGAAAGGAAGCATGCTATTATTCTAAGTACTAGTAGATGAAGGATGACAGGTTTTTATTCTGCACAAAGGAAACTTCTGCAGTAAGAGAATTCAACATGCACAAAAAGCTTTTCAGAGGAGACTTTCATCAATCCCGATGATACTTGCATTACTTCCATCCAGAGTACTTGGACTTCTACACAGAGATCATACATACAGGGGGACAAGAACAGCATTCCTGCTGCATTTCCAGAGTGAAGCATGAGCATTAGAAAATGTTATTAATATATTTTAGAAACAAATACCATGTCTAGGGTGAGGGTGGAGTGTTAGGGTCCCTCTGAGATTGTGTCTTGTCTTCTCCTCCTGACCCAAGCAAAGTTACCCTCCAAAGCACATTCTTTCCTCTCTCAGCATTATCATTCTCAGTATATTAGAGATTTCCCAAAGTTTTGAGTTCTTACAAACCCACTGACTGAAAGGGATGAGTGGCTTAATGAATGAATATACAATGAAAAAATTCAGAACTGCAGACGTTGAAATAAAAACTTTTTTTTTCTTTATTTAGTGCAAATGCAAAATATTTCTTATCAAAGAGCAACATACATGCTCCCTAAAAAGACCTAATACCTGTTGTGACTCAAACAGGTACATGGTTTACAGGTGCAGAGGAGAACTCCTTTGTTTTGTATGATGACAGTTAATTGAAAGAGACATTTAAAAAAGCAGCAATTTATCAAATTTATCTGGAGATCAAAGGCAACATGTCAGGATTTATTAGTTAAATCGGTCAGTCTCATTCTTTTTAAGAATTTAAACCTACTCTGGATTCCTTTCAAGGACAGGGAATATGGCCTCCTGTCATGATTTCATTAGGTAAATAATCTAGTAAGAGAGTTAATTATTATAACCTTGTACAATTTTACTGTACACAAAATTGGACATGCTGTATTATTTACATTAATAATAGCAAAAAACAGTATCTGCTGCTTTCTCCTTCATGAGACTAGCTAAGAATTCTCTGTATTTTAGCTGAGAGAGGGGCAGAATTTTAGACAGACACACATACACTAGAATGCACAAAACCCAAAACTCTAAACTCTCAAGATTTACTACCCTTTAAGAAATACCTGGATAAATGTATTCTCTTTTCTAAACAATATATTCAGTCGTGCTTTACTCTATAATTAACAGCATGAAATACAATACATTTTCGCAATTTTTTCTAGGTGGTATTCATTTAACAACATATTTTAGGAAAATGTGTACTTCTTTCAACTTGTCTGCTTTACTGATTTACAGGAAATAACATTTCTAGCACCCTATATTAAATTTTTTTTTCCTGAAACCCAAATACAGTTATTCATTTGCTCTATTTTGTGTGTTTTATAGATAACCAAGTGTAATCGGTAACACTTTTTTACCAATTTTTAGAAAAAAAGGTAATCATCATTACTTTTCCAGCATTACAGAGTTTTTATTTATTTATTAATAATTTTCTCTGAAATATTTTGAAAGCGTACACACAATTCTTTTACTGCTAAAAGGCAGAATTCCAGTTAGTCTTCACAAACATAGTTTGCATTTAAGAATCCTCATTTTTTATCATCACTGAATAATCATACTAACTGATCACACCTATAAGATGCTGAAATAACCTCATCTGCAGTGTGTTAACAAAGCTACCCAGCATTCTGATACAGAAGAGTGATTGTAAGGTGCACAATTCATATATTTAGCAGTCCTCATATGCCAAATTTCTCTTACGTCTTGTTCTTTTAACAGTGTTCTAGCTTTTCAAATATCTTCTCACTTACAATTTCTATTCATCTTGACATACTCAAGGGACAAGTTCATGATCTAAATGCATTAGTAAGCTTTAAAAATCTTTGGCAAAACAGATATTAGTACCCACAGGCTTTGTTGTACTTTTTAACCGATTTTTCTTTAAAATTACCTTTGCTGATGACATATCTGCTCCCCCCACTTTTTGTTTTGCTGGTATACCTTAGAATCAATGTGCAAAGTTTTCACCAAGAGAACTACCCACTCTTACCAACTGCACTCAAAAAACAAATACTATGGAAAATATGTCCTCAGGTATTGTTCATCAGCAGTTCATTAAAAGACTTTGTGCAATTGCTAGATCCTTTGTTCCTGATTTCCTGCAAAACCCTTTCTTTTATGACAGAAAATTGCTACCACCAGCTGAAGTAACAGCTACATACATTAAAAATCTTCATTGCTTAGTTAATGAGAGGTGTTTCTGTTATCTTCACTCACTGCTTCCCTTGCCATGGACTCTCCAGCAAGTTCAGGACAGAATGTTCATTTTTATCAGTTGAAGCCCCATTAATGTAACATCCTCAACTGTAAATATACTGAATTTTTATTATCTACTTGTCTAGTTCCCCAAGTGATCCTCAGTGCTTCACACTCTACCTTCTGCCTTCCTCAAAACACAAGACATCCTGGTCCTTTGATGGAGAGTGATACTGTGCTCCTCACCTGAACAGTTACAGTCTTCCTTGGATATTTGGCCTGGTGTATTTAATGACACAGAGGCTGCTGTTGGGGAGAAAGCTGGTAGAAGTCTCATTTCAGACCTCCCACAATGCACTCCTATATCATTCTATATAACCTTCCTTTCTCCCCATATGCTTTTAGCCTTCAGGTTTGTTTTCACTTCTCTCCTTTTCTTTACATTCAAATTCTCAGCAGGGTCCCAATTTCCCTTCCCCCACTCCCTGTGATTCTTCCTCTAGCCACACTTTCCTCTTCCTCATATTACTTGTTCAGTCTCACTTGGGTCTTAGAGATATTTCTCTCCTCAGCCTCCTCCCTCCCCTCTTTTTTTTTTTTCTGTGACATAATAGCTTGCCATCATGTATTATCATGCTGTATCAGACTCAGACTGTGTTTCCAGACTGCTTTCCACAACACAGTCTCCTGAAAATGCTTATCCCATTAAATTCCATAAAAATGCTTTTTATCTCCATTACGATGATGTACTGTCTTCAGTAGTTAAAAATTAGGCCATTCAAACTTATCTCTGCTTTGTATTTGCTGTTCCATAACACATAATAACATCATGGTTCCCTCTCCCTCTTAGTCTACAATATGTCTTGAAAGAGTTATATTTCGTAACTTCTCATAACATGACCAGAATATCTGTGCCAAAATCCTTCTAGTGAAATGACTGCCATCTAAAAACTGTTGTTTTAGTCAAAAGTGAGGGGTGGTATAGAATCCCATGTGCTGTGCTGATGAGCATTGCATTTTCAAGACAGAAATAAAGAGTATATAGAAGGTACTAATAACATCTCCAATCTCAATGCCTTCCAGAACCGCTGAATCTTTATTTAATTTCTGTTTTTATTTTTCGCTTTCTGATTCTCCATTTTCTCTGAAACTTCTATTTATTCCATTCCTACTCTATCATTTTATTTTGCAAATATATTCTGAATTGCAGGTTTTCACTTTACCCAGCTTCAGGTCACCTACTGCATCTCCCAGTACCTTCTGTAATGCCCTTAATCTCAGCAAATTTCACCTTCATCAAGGATTTTTGAAACTTGCTTTCCTGATCAAGTCTTCCTTTAAATGCTTCTCTGATTAAGTCTCCGCTGATGAAAGGGACTGTTTCTGTCTTTCTGCTTCTCCTGTACATGCCCTATGTTGCTATGTGCTAGTAATTTATATAAAAGGCTTTTTCTGTGATTTTAAGATTTTGTTCTCTGAGGACTCTCAGGGAAATCTGGCTCCTTATAAAGGATAGCCATTCCCTTTAAAATAAAAAAAAGTTCCAAAAAACTAAGGGCTTGAATAAAAAGCAGCATTCACAAATCATCCTACAGCCTTCTCCAACTTTTGTTTCAGAAAGGCGTCTGCTCCAGCAATTTCTACTGATCCCATACCACTTTACTATTTCAATTAAACCAAGCATTTATATCTAATTTAAAAAATAATGGAAGTTTTGATGTATTCTGTCTAAAAACACTACTTGGTATTTTGAGGTTACTGCAGAAAATAAAACAGTTGTGAGTCAATGAAGTAGAAAATTGCTGCTTTATAACAGATCCTCTAAGGTGCAAAACCTTCTCCTATTTGCTGTTATCAGTATGTCTAGTAATTGCTTTTTGTCCAACTATTTAAAAAGGGGGAACAGACTTACATTCTGGAGAAAGAGAGACAGCACAACATACTAAATTAAAGCATTAATGTTTTTTAAATTGTTTTCCTATTTTATAGTATTAAGAAAACATACCAAAAAAGACACCTGGCCTACCAAAACAGAAGAGATGAAGTCAAGCTGCATTAAAATATTAAACCAAGCAACAGGTCACCTTTAAAAACACATACTCTCAGTCTTTTGTTACTGTCATTCTTTGGGGAAAAAAAACACCTTACTACTAATTAGAAGTGTTTTAGCCATAAGGTTAAGAATACTCCTACTAACATTTCTACACTGTTTTAATTAAAAACCAGCACTATAAAAAATTGTCTGGTATTAAATAACACTTTAGGTCTACATAATTAAGAACATCACAAAATCACTTTCTGTAACAAACCAACAATTCAGCACAGACTAAGATCACATCCTTTTCTGTGACTAGCACACACATACACAGTTGCATTGTCCAGGGCTTTCTAAAGAGAACTTCGGGTTTGGGGTTTTTTTTAGTACCTTTGCATGGTTTTGGATTCTCCTCAGTTTTATAAAGATTATCTGAGAAAAGTGAGAGGAAGTTCTGTTATTGGCAAACATATCGCCAAAATTTAATTTCTAAGAATCATTTAAGAGACAAACATGAAGAAGGTCTGAGGTAAACGTTCAAACTCAGTAGCTCTAATGTCCAGTAAACACAGGCAGGGAGTACCAAAATAGCTGCTTTCCAGTACTAAATCAATTCTTGCTGCAAAACAACTAACAAAAACAGCAGCAAAACACCACTACACACACCCTCCTTCAATTTCTTTCCCCCTTTTTTTAAAAAAAAAAAAACAACCTAGATTCATTCAGTCTTCTACAGTATAACCTTGCAACTATAAATTCAGTTTGTACCACACTTCCACCCAGGTATTTTTAAAATCCACTGGCACAGAAAAATAGCTCTTTGAAAATCCTCCTTGGAGTTTACTAAACTCCTTTGATATTTTCACCCTGACCACATAAATGAAATCTTTATTAAAAAGACAGGTGATTAGGACCATTTTCACAACAATGATAAAGAGTGCCTGACAGATTTCCTTTTCTTCTATGCAACTTTCCAGCCAAAGTCAACAGCTAACAAGATGTCTATCTCTGAATTCATGTTGGAGGATATAACTCACTAATTAAGTGTTCCTCAAACATTTCAAGGAATATTTAGATTTTCTTACTGATACACTCCAAGCACTTCTCTGCAAAGAGATACTACAGTTGAGTATGACTGAATAAATTGCGGTTTCTTCTCTTTTGAAGGCATCCTCAATCTAAGTTCTAGCATCCTAGTCCGTGGTAAACAGTCTTACTGATAGAGAAGTAACTCATTTTCACAGTAACCTCCACCATTTTAAGGTTCACTTAGGTGCATTTCTAAATACTATGTCCCGGCAATCATCCAGCTTATTCACATACAGATAGAAATGTTTAAGTATCTGTGTACCCTCTGTTACTCCAGTGAAACACGGTTCACAAAAATCCTTGAAGACAAGATAGGATTCTTCTCTTTGATGAATTAACACACTCAGAATAAGGTACAATGGCAGTGCTGTCCTCATGCTCCTCATAACTTGTCCACAATTGCCCAGATTTGACTAAAAACCTGTCTAGAAAGCTACATATTCATTCCCCACTCACAGAGATGTCAACAATAGATGGCTTATGGAAACACTGCAGAGAATCAGCATATGGGAGCTTGCTGCTACCTAATGTACCCATACCAAAAATTCTTCTTTATTCACATTCTGTGTTGCAAGAACTATAGGCACACAATTTCTAACTGACAATATGGAAACAGTCACCTGCCTGCAAAAGGCCAAAATATACTTTAATCAAGTATCAAACCACATGAGGGCTGCAGTAGCAGTGTCATGCCAAAGCAGAGATTTAATCAAAGTACTGGACAGTCAGGCCCTTCTGTAAAACCCTGCCAGGAATCATCCAAGTGAAACCTCTTGTGGCCCCGCATCTGTGGAGGAAGGTTTCTAGGTCTCCCCTGCCCTGGGCAACCATGCAAGAGACCCAGATGTTTCACACTTACATACACTTAGCTCACTCAGGTACTGAAATTTCTGTTTCCCTACCTGAACCCAGACGTTATATAAAAAAGTTCAGTATGATCAACTGCATAATAATGCAACCACACGAGATGATTAAAATAACTTTTTCCAGGTGCCAGTTATCTGCCATCATGTTTGGATAGAATCAGGAATATCTTGCTCCTTGCTGAGCCTTCTAATCCTGCCTCCTCAGAATATGTCAAAACTGCTAACCATGGCAGACACTTAGACTTGATATCTTTATTTTTTCAGTAGCATCAAAATCTACAAACTGCAGTTCTGGTTGTCTACCTCTCCTGAACTGCCCTTCCTAACCATTCATCCCCCACAGTCCTCCTCACCTCCCCCAATACGTTGACACAGGGGAGTTTTAAAAAGAAATCAGAATGAAGTACATTGCACAGAAGGGAGATTTATTTTAGCATAAGCACATGAAGAAACATTGAGAAAACTACGTGAATGCTAGAACTCTATTAAGTTATCTCAGCTTTTATCCAAGTTGAGATATTCACATTTTAAAATTTCAAGTCAAATATTTTTTTAAGATGCAGAGTTAAGATACCTTTTTTATGTAGAATGAAAATTGCAGAAACTCAGTAATTTTGCAGGACATTTTACGTTGATCTGTGGGTGTCTGAAAAATATTACTGCAAAATATGGTCTATTTAGGAATATGCAGCATAATGCAACCCAGCTCTTTCAAAACTATCCATACAGGTATTACCTTTTTAAAAGGAAGCAATACCTCACCAGAATGGAGGGAGTATTGATCTGTAAATGGCAAAATATAGCATCTTCCTAACCTTCTACCTTCAGTTCTGTCACTGTAACATATATCCAGAATATGTTTTCTGGTTTTTCTTTCTCTTTGTTCCACATAATCAACAAAATGCTTAATGTATTACTGACAAAACAGTCCATGCACCAAATTCTGACAGAAAACAACTTGGTAAAAAAATCAGAACATAAGAAAAACCTATGAGAGGGTGGAAGTAAAATGCTTTTCTTCATGAAAGGAAAAAAATAGATGAGTTGTAGAATGACTATCACATAACACACAATGCATGAAAATAATGTTCTATTACCAATCCCATGCAACAGTAAAAACCCAAAGCAACAGAGACTAAAATTACTATGTAAGGAGGCCAAACAATACTCAAAGCAACCTAAAATCTCTCACAATTCTTCTAGAAGTTTTCAATTTATAAATCAAAGACCATACAGGACACTTATTTCAACCACGTAAATTTGCACTGCACCACCGTAAGTCATTTCAGATATGCTGCCTAAGTTTTATTGTAAGACTGTTCCTGTCTGGTTTCAAACCTGCCTTATATAATAACAACTTTCATGTGATTCAGCACTCTCCAGCAATTTCTCAGCTCTCTCACACAGCTCTCTCCTCACAGCTCATAAATACCACCCTTCCTTCACACCCTTCTCTCTCTCCCTTTCTTTACCATAATGAATTCCAACAGCTTAATTGATGACATCTAACCCCTCAAGAAATTAAAAAAGACGATCCCAAAAAAGAAGTTCCTAAAAAAAACCCACAATGTGTCTGGGTTTTGGTGGGGGTTTTTGTTTGTTTTTTGTTGTTTTTTTTTTTTTTTAATTTAGTCATCTGTACCTCTTTGGAAAAAAGTTTATCAAAGTATAACAAAACAGCCCACTTTTGGTCACAAAGGTGATGAAAAAAACAACATAAACTTACTATTCTTGACTAAATAGTTTCTTTACAGATACAAAGCATTAAGGATAACAAGAAACAAGAAATCATCTCAGCTTGGAAAGGTGGAAAGACCTTTCTCTAGATGTAGTCCAGGCAGCTTCCCACTGCCAACTCTAGACTAGCTTCATCATCCATTAATAAGATAAAATATGATTCACCTGTGATTTTTATCAGTTTCATCAAAAAAGTTTTTCACTGAAAAATGTTTTTGGACTCTTTCAGGCTCTTTTTCTTGCATATAAAAGTAACAAAAGCTCCAAAATCATTATGAAAAAAACCCAACACTTTGGACTACACATTTATACGGAAGCTTGTAATGAGATGAAGTAGCACAGCAACCCTCACAGATGAGGTCCCCCTGATGAAAAATTACGGGCCTTTTGTGTTTTTTTTCCCCTCTGGAGAAGTCAAAATGCTCTTTCATCAGCTCCAAATAATGCTCTCATGCTTGCAACCAGAACAGTTTGAAAGAATCTTTCAATGTTAAAACTCCTGAGATACACACAAGAAACAGGTATGTTACAATAGCAGCCCACCGCATACAAACAGAAATTGTTCTCAATACATCAAGCATAGATAACACATTTTACTGCCATCCGTGCTCTTGAAACGGAACTGCAAAACAATCAAGAGTTTGCATTTCTTTTAACTGCAGATAATATTCTAAGCCACACTATAATACTCTATACATATATGGAAATACATATGGTCATTTACACTTCACACTGAACTTTCTAAAACACAGGGAAAATAATTTACTAATCACCTATCACTTCTTCTAATAATGAGCCACTGGAACAAAAGCCAGGGAAAAAATAATTCAAGTCACAAGCTATTCTGAAATGCTTAACGTGGGAAGAGTACAAACAACAGAAACTATTACAGTAGATGTTTAATTAACTGATCGATTTCAACACTCATTTACAGCAATCTTTAACTCTCTGAGAGCATGTAAGAAGTAAGAATAGATTAATGTTTTTATTGTTGTAACTTCTGAAAAAAACTACTTCAACTCCAAAATGACTTGGTGCAAAAATGGCACTCCTGTAACTTATGCTGGAGCGGGGGCTTACAAGCCAATACAATTTTCCAAGGACCCTCCGATTAGACATTTCCTTCCATATGCCAGAAGACACTTATTTCAATTTATTCTTCTAACCTTTATTCACCCTGCCTTTCTCCTTTTCCACTCCCTCAAATGGGAGTTGTCATCACAGGATTTTTCAGCATGTACTTACAGTCCCTATAAAATGCAAAGGGCACAGAAAACGTTTCTCTACTGCTGTTATATATACATAGAATTAATATATTTCCAGAGTGAGCCACCCCTATTTGAAATATGTACTCACACACACTTTTAAGAAAAACAGCTGCTTAAAAACACACAAGTATCTACTGTTACATGCTTTCCTGCACCTCTGTCTCAAACATGAGCTTCAAATTATTTCATGTGACAATACAACAATGCTAAATATTTTTGACAATATTGCTGTAAGAAATCTTTAAATTTTATTCATGTCAAGTCCTGCTACCTCTACATGGACTTACAGATAAGGCAGATATACTAACAGGATTTTTCTCCTGTGTTACGTAAGAATGTTATCTAAAATACTGAAAGGGACTTTAAACAATTTGGCATCTGTGCAAATAAAAAGCAACCTGAGAACATTTTTCCTAGTACAAGTCCAACGCCTGCGCAGCAGCTTTCAAGTGGTTATGCTTCTCTCAATCCTCATACGTATCCAAGTATCTATGCTTACATAAGAAAAACTGAAGAGATAATAATAAAAAAATATAAAATGTGTCAAGTTAATTGTTTTACCATTTCAACAAATGGTGTGAAGACTTATTTCCGCTTAGATTTGTCATAATTCTTACATATAGGTGAATATTTCCATTAAAACTCAATTAAAATGGCAAAAAGTAACTGCAGATATATACTCCAAACTTATACTGAAATTGAACTATTTCAGAAATTCAATCATTTACAACAATATGTTAAAAAAAAAAAAAAAAAAAAGCAGCATATACAGACCTTCCAGTAGTCAGATTGTAAACTGTAGTACCTCTGGTATGCAGATAATGCTGTAGGAAAGAAAAATTAATGTTGAATTTGTTTTGTTGCATATTCTTTGAAGAAAAAGATAGAAACCCTTAAGAGTCAGAATACACAACATTAAAATGATAAATGGTTTAATAAAAGTAACACTGCCACAATAAGTACACTGTTGTGGGTAATGCATTCCTTAAGATTATAATTCTGTTTTATGAAATGTCAACCAGAAAGTATATTTATTATTAATCTTACAAATGTAAATCAAGCAATATTTTAAAGAAAACCTATAACAAAGAAATAATTTGAAATTTTGGGATTTTCATCCTGGACAAAGCTGTTGTAAGATTTAAAAATTTAATCATGTAGCTCATTTACCATGCTCCCTGACGTCCTGTAATTTCCAAAGAACTGGTGCAAAGGGACATACAAAGAGAAATCAATTTCATATGCCCTTTCATTCAGTAACTAGAGAAACAAAAGCAAGTCAAAAAAAGCTTACATTTTATTCAACACCCAAGACCAAGACTAACCTGGAAAACAGCACTAAGAACAGCTCTGTTCAGTAGAATATTAGCTCTGCTTAGCAATTAATTTCTCAGATCACCATTTCTGCATCCCTCTTCCCCACTAAAAATTCTAGTTGATTCATCTTGCCCTTTGGCTAACAGGCTGTATCAGGCTACAATGCAAATAGGCTTTACATTCCTGCAAGAACACTGTACTAGACATCATCTAAAAATGAAGACTTAAATAATGATTCACTGCAGTAACACCAACATCTTAATTTTTCAAGTGTTTGCTTCTTAAGAGTTAAGAATCGTTTCTACACAGTATGTGTTTTCCAAACAACAAAAGAAGACAATCTCTGCTCTGAAAAACTACAAAACACTAAGTAGATTAAGACAGTAAGAACAATACGTACTTTATGTGCAGGTTCACCTCCTGCAAGCACTATGGATAAACCATGTCCCTAAATTTTAATCACTCTTCAATCAATGCCTGTCTGGCATATTCATTTCCATAACTTAATAAAAGTCCTTAAGTTTAAGCGAAATAAGAACAACACATATATAACGACAAGGCACACAGATCCTTCTGTTCTTAAGAATACACCTTTGCACTCAGCTGTCTATGAAGACTTACAACCTTGTACTTTTAAATGCTTAACTGATACATGCTGAACGATGCCCATAAGATGCCCCTCACCACTGGAACTTTGCAAAGCCAGCTTCTAATTTTGGTGCTCTAAACTATGATTTATTTAGATGCCCAGAGTAGAAAAAAACCCAGCAGAACACTCATCATCATTTACACTATCAACATGCAGTATGTGTAAATGTCTACATGCAACTTTGATGAATATAATTACTAAAAAAATCTAGTCAATCAGGCAAAGTCATAACTTAAGAATACAATTCCTTACCCACCCCCCCAAAAAATTTGGTACAAACTGAAGGATATGACTGCAGTCTACCAATGCAAGTTTAGAAGTTTAAGACTACATATATTTCAGTCACATCCTATAATTACCTTCTAAAGAAAATTCACAACAACATAACTTAAAGAATGTTCACAACGCAAAATAACTTCCTACCCCAAATACTCCTAGATTCACCTTCTCCCAGGTATCATTAATGACTTTTCAATAGAAAGATATAATGAACTTTTAAATGTGAGAATGACTTTGCTTTCCAAACAGGAACACACATATTATGAAACAGTTTTGTAAGGCACCACAAGTTAAAAAAAAAAAAAAAAAAAAAAAAGTTTGGGATTTTTTTTGGTTTGTTTTTTTTTTTTTTAAATCAAGGAGTACCTATCCCAATTTTAAAGGTTAAAGCATATTTCAAATACTTAAGTCAGCAGCACCATATTGTACAAGATTTAGGTAACCGAGAACTCACCCCGCAAAGTACTGCATTCAATTACACAGGGAATATAGATAAAATAAAAAGATGAAAAAAAAACATTAAATACAATGCTAAGGATTTATACTGGGAAAATAAAAGAACTTTTTCAATGTAGCTGTTAAAAAAAATAAATAGGTGTACCCACATGAAGCACATCCATTAAAGAAGAGAGATGAAATGTTTCCTTGTAGCAGTTAAGGTACTGCTAACAAGTTTATAAAACATCAACAGTTTAAAAAAACCTACAAAAACAGAGATGCAACAGAAGACCTACAAGGAAAGATGGGGGGGGGGGGGGGGAAGGCACAGGGGTGGGGGAGCACCTTACTGCTATTCAGTGACCAAAATACTCCTTATGCAAGCGTAGCGAAAACATGTACAGCTCAACCCTTTCTTCTTGCTCCTAACCCTAGCTACTCAGTGTGTGCAGCCCTGTTTCCCAGCTAGAGACAACAGAGCAGAGGTGAGCAGCACTGAAAAACACAGGAGAGAAGACATCTGAAGCTATTCACTCATTCAGACGTGATAAAGCCCCATGTCAGGGGAGCAGGAAGACTGGGAGGCACAGGAAACATGGCTCCACCAATGTCACTCTTACAAAAAAACTCACCCAGAGAAATTCTAGCACCTCCATTTAACACATGGAAAAGTTCTTGTATTAAAGAAAGGAGTATTTGTTCCATGATATTCTACTAGTTTCTCTTCCATTCTTCCAAAAAGTTTAGCAACTTCCCATAGTAACAGCTGACATGACTGCTTTAATATGCCAGGCTTATGTTACAATGAAAAACAGGTACATGGAAAGCATGGACTGCTGAAGGATATTTCATGTTTACACAATAAGAAGATAAGGCCTTCATTGTAAGGAAGGTCACACTACTCTTCCAGAGGAAGAAAGACGACAGACACTACAGTCCTCCTCTTCAGTGTCTGGTGCTGAATCCTACTTCTGGGTTCAGCAACCTCTTCTAGGGAGCCAGCCTTTCCTTCTAGGCTAACAGTATTCTGCTTCTACTGAACAGCCTGAAGATTAAAAACTAAAATTCTCAGTGTTGTGCTAAAAATGCATAACAATGAATCATGGAGGGATCTCTAATACAGAAGCTAAATGTCCCTTTCCTCATTCTGAAAGTTAAGACAGCTAGAAACTTACTGATGCCCAATTTCAGTATTTAACAAGTGCTCAACTTACAGCTAGTTAGTTACCTGTGAAAGTTTATTTCTGCCCCCTTTACATCTAGATTAAAGATTAACTCCACAAGCACTCAAGCCCTGCTGAAAAGGACTTAAGGACCAGGCAGAAAAAAACCCAAAAAAAGGGGTCTGAGACAGGATTTTTTTGCCAGAGCCCACATGAAACATCCCTAATCAAGCATAACCCTTAGAAGAATCCTGCATATAAGAAGACAGAAATCAAATTATGAAAGCAAGATTTTTGAAAAACTAAACGAACCTACTAGTTTTAAAGGAGCAGAACATGAAACATAAATTCGAACCCCACCAGACTTTCTACTCCCTCAGGAGTCATCGGTGTGCAGACATTTATCCTGGGTTCCATGGTGTAGAAACAAGAACATCTTATCTAAAAGGCACATGGAACTACAAGCAACTTTTCCATTGAATTAAGTTTATAGCTACAGGATATGAGTGCAAACCCCTTAAATTACAAACTTTATTCTAGATTAAAAAAGAAAAAAGAGCAAGTGAATCTTCTGAGCAATAAAAATTTTCACAAGTCTCCACTGAAATAATTATAGGATGATATTCTCTGGTTTACTGAAAAGTGAAAAGAAAGTAATTTGTGTCATTCATCACATTAGTAATATTAAAAAAAAACCTAAACAAACAAAACCAACAAAAAACCCCACCCCAACACTAAAAGCTGCAATGTCACTTTCACCTTTACTTTTCATTACTGGCCATTCCAAGGTGAGACAACTTTTGTCCGAAAAAAAAATTTATGAACTACTGCCCCTCTTTCAACATAGGGTTACCTCTCATTTTTACATATACCAGTGAATTACCTTGTTTCAGTTAAGATGCCCTCTTTTAAACATAATGAAATGAGTGAAATGAATGCTTTGAAATCACTCTTAAGCACAGCCCAATTCTGCAGACAAATCTTCTGATTACAAACTTATAATTGAGATTTTCCAATCTAAAAGTTTGCCACTGAAATTCTTAAACATGTGGAATTGTTGGAGCCTAAATACAGACTTCTTTTTTCAACATGCAAAACACTCCTGAGCATCTAGAAACTGCATGTCCAGGCTCAAAAAGAACAGGATTGATGTCAACAGTGGGACAGTGTTTCTTGCTTCACTCTCAACTATATTCGTAAAATGATCCAGTCAACCACAAAAACAAAAAAAAAAAAAAACCAAAAAACTTAAAAGCACAAAACTGAGCAACCACATTCAGACATCTAAAACAACATTGGACAAGTGACTCAAGAATTCCTAGAAAAGGTGCTCATGGTTACCTATCTCCATCCTTCTGCCCCGCATTTCATTACTCAATGTATCAGTTTACAATCTTCCCCAAAACCTGGCAATTTACATTATTTCCCTCACAGGTAACCCTTCTGATCGGGCTCTTGAAAACCCTACAACCTACTGACCAGCATACACCGGTTTAAAATCCTACCCTAAATAGGGAGTGGTAGGGGTGCTGTATGCCCCAAAGGTATATGTAGCTTTTCAGATCAATCAGATACATCACTTGATAAGAATAAAAGGATGTTTACCTAAAACAGCTCTGGAAAGAAAACCACCATCTTTCCACCCAAAGTATCAAAACTACTGGGCTGTAAGAAACCTCCTCAGCTCATGCTCACTTCAGAATCTGTCTTTAACCCTCTGCCACCTAGTGCAGAGCTGATCTTCAATGAGTTAATACAGTCACAGTCCACTGGTTTCCTCTTACAGGTTTTTACACCCACCCAGAACTACCCACTTGGCAGTATCTACTTACTTCAACACTGACAGCCTTTACTATTTGCCCCTAAGAGTTTGTCTTCCTCTCTTACTATGACCAGGGTCAAGGGATGTCTCAGAATCAGGGCAAGCTTGATTAAGATTCCTTGATTTCCCATACAGAATACAAAATAGATTTTACATAATTACCATGTATGTGGTTTTCATGATAGTGGGGGTTTTTATATCTACTTAATTTAATTTAAAAAATGGTAAAACTTTATAAAATACCTGATTGTTTCAGTAATGCAACAGACAATCTCTTTTCATATCCAGAGTCTATAAACACATCACCTAAACAAACAAGGTGAAAATGGAGAGCGAAACAGAATGACATCCACACACCTGTAATTTTTAACATACCTAATCACAAATCATACAGTCACAGAAGGATGGCTTTTATGATCTGCTCTAACAAACCCACTTTATGACACCTTAAAATTTGAGAGGCCTTTGAAAGCGATGCAAACATGGAGGAGCTTTGAGTATTTTAGTGCTTGCGTAAGGAAAAAGTGAACTAGATACTGACACCATCTAGTGGCACCTTGCAAAGCTAAATGCGACTAGCAGATTTTTGGCTTGCTGAAATTTAAAAAGAGCAAGCATTAATTTGATGACATATCCCTGGAAAAAGAACTTTAAAACAACTCAAAACACCATGTTCTTCTGTGTAACCAAGTACTTGTTTTCTTAAATAGAAATCTCTTTTTTAATGCTGATTTTCAAACAAGCACTAACATTTCTTAGTGCTTATCTGATGTGAAAAAAAAATACTAATATAGAAAATTAGCTGAAGAACTGCACAAGGAAAGCAAGGAAAGTGCACAAGTTGCTTTAAATCTGACAATGCTTCCAGGAAAAATAAATATTGTTAAACACCCAGGAGACATAGGCAGGTTATGGAAACAGCTTATTATGCAGCGCAGCACTTATGCACACTAGTATGTTAACCTAGCAAGATGAACACTGCTGAGCCGTAAAATCAAAGACATCAAAATGTGAGGGAATTCAAAGGTTGAGTCAATGGAATTGACTCTTTGCTGAGTAAAAAACAGGCTGGATGGCCAAGCCCAAAGAGGGGGGTGATGAGTCGCATTAAATCCAGTTGGCAGCCAGTCATAGGTGGCATTCCCCAGAGCTCAGTACTGAGGCCAGTCCTGTTCATTATGTTCATCAATAACCTAGACGAGGGGATTGACTGCACTTTCAGTAAGTTTGCAGACAACACAAGTTGGTCAGAAGTGTTGATCTGCTTGAGGGTAGGAAAGCTCTACAAAGGGATCTGGACAGGCTGGACTGGTGGGCTGTGGCAAGTTATATGAGGTTCAACAAGGAGAAGTGCCAGGTCCTGCACTTGGGTCACAACAACCCCATGCAAACGCTACAGGCCTGAGGATGAGTGGCTGGAAAGCTGCTTGGTGGAAAAGGACCGGAGGGTACTGGTTGACAGCCGGTTGAACATCAGCCAGCAGTATACCCAGGTGGCCAAGATGGCCAACAGCATCCTGGCTTGTATCAGAACTAGTGTGACCAGCAGGGCCAGGGAAGGGATCATCCCCTGTACTGGGCACTGGTGAGGCCGCACCTCAAACATTGGGGCCCCTCGGTGCAAGACGGACCCTGAGGTGCTGGAGTGTGTCCAGAGAAGGGCAATGAAGCTGGTGAAGGGTCTGGAGCACAAGTCTTCTGAGGAGCGGCTGAGGGAACTGGGGTTGTTTAGTCTGGAGAAGAGGAGGCTCAGGGGAGACCTTCTCACTCTCTACAATTACCCAAAAGGAGGTTATAGTGAGGTGTGTGTCGGTCTCTTCTCCCAAATAATAAGCAATAGGACAAGAGGAAATGACCTCAAGCTGCACCAGGAGAAGTTTAGATTGTATATTAGAAAAATTTCTTTCACTGACAGGGTTGTCAAGCACTGGAACAGGCTGCACAGGGAAGTGGCTGAGTCACCATCCCTGGAGGTATTTAAAGGCTGTGTGGATGTGGCACTTAGGGACATGGTTTATGGTGGACTTGGCAGTGCTAGGTTAATGGTCGCACCTGGTGATCATACAGGTCTTTTCCAACCTAAGTAATTCAATCTGTAATAACCAAAAGAAAATAATATTATCAAAGCTCAAGAAGAAAACTGCAGTTCAGGTCTTTTGTTGCAAGGCCTCAGTAAAGTGGCTGTTCTCCATTTCCAGAGATCTGTGCTAAAGTACTAAAGAGACAATCGAAGAAGCTTAAAGCACGTCTTCCCTTTAACGCAGAATGAAGGCAGACAAAATTAAGAAAGAAAAACCACTAAATAGTCCTCTAAGTAATTTTATTAACAACTACACATCCTCATCCAGAAATATAATGCAGCAGCAAAGTGATGAGAAGCCCACTGGCCCACGATCATGTCCAACCACATGCTGCACAGGAGACTATTAAGTGTGTAAAACATGCAAGACACACAAGAGCTTGACAAGTAGTTTACTATTACAGAAATCCTCTAGATAATGAACTCTAAGAAAGATCTTAAAATATTGAGAATATCAGTGAAGGAACACCACAGAAGAACACAGCTCAGAAGCCCTTTGAAGAGCATATTCCATAAAATGACAAAGTAACAACTATTTATTTAGAATACTGCCTAAAATGAAAATTTTCAGTCAAAAAACATGGTCCAGCTATATTCTGTAATAACAATCTTCTACTGCTAACCTCTGCCCCCACACACCCTATTTATAAAGCTTAGAACATTAAAATGTTCTTTAAGATAACATTCTTACTTCTTTCTATAGGAATTTTACATAATGATTTGAACCACCTGAAATTAAACCATCCAAAATTTAACAACAGCATCCTGACAATGAAATAAAACAGCTTTACATAGAAGCAACCCAATATTTCTGCCAGTTATTAACAATTACATACAACAAAATAAAAACCTTAAACCTAAAAATCACACATATTTGAAACATAGTCATCTCTTCCTCAATCATTCTGATTGCTATGCTACTTAAAATTCACTCTAGTTCTTTAGGACTTTTCATCAGTAAAAGACAGCCCAGTAGCAACCAGCACAATCCCATCTATGCCAGGAAGTTCTCTCTTACAGTTTACAAGATGACCTCGACTACTCTGTACCTTAGAACACAGCACACTGAAATGCTTCCTAATGACAATACTCTCGTTCAAAGTCCTAAAAGACTAAAACATTAATCACTACAGAGATACTCTCTGCAGAGCTGGGTTTGTAAGTAGAAAGGAACACAAAATACATTGTTGAATTTGAGAGTTGTTCACTCAGCCAACCAAATTTACACAAGAACAATCAAAAAGGTTTTAAATTTTGGTTTTAGGCTGTATCTTAATAAATGAGCACCTCAATAAACATTCTGTATTTTTTTTTCCGGTTTTATTTTAAATTGTAGCCTAACAATTGCTAAAAAATGCCCTTGGACTAATTAACACTATCTTATAAATTACTTACAATATTTTTGTATTAGTGCTTTTGACAATGCAGTCATATCTACAAAGTATTTTAAAAACTGTTCTGACATAGTACATTAAAAATGTGATCACCACTTGAGTACAACAATAAGAATTATTTTACTGTAGTATTTACTGTGCTTTAGTAACTGATGTGAATAACTGCGTGTTTCTTCCAAATCATTAATTGCATTATCTACTTCCAGGAATTTTGCTTAGAGAACAGCAATTCAAGGAGACAGATGATAGAAGCTTGTGTCTGCTCATGCAACAGTTTCTGTCCAACAAGTCAGAAGCTGGAACACAGCCAATACATACAGACCCTTCTACAAAACAGATATAAATCCTTAAGGAAAACAGAGATGATGTCAGAGTCCATGAGCTCACTAAACAGCATTCAACTGGAACCCAAACCTTCAGGACCACAGTCTACACTCTGTGCTTCTTATGGAAACCAGAGTCACGGGGAAAAAAATTAAAAATGTCCAACTACTGATGTAGCATCATTTTCCTCCAAGACTAGCAGCACAACAATTTTGGTAAAAACCTGGCCCTCCCAAGGAATGCAGAGCACCATGGAGTCCTAGCAGGATTCACAACGCTGCCAGCATCCAAAGGCCTACATGACAACTCATCAACCGTCTCTGGCAAAATCTGAAGCTAAGGTTTCACATTCTGGGGCAATTGCATCACTTTTCTACTAGGTTATTTTTCAGTTGGATCAGTTCCCCATACAGCTGCGTGTTCAGCTGTGCCAGCACAAACCAGAGAGCAGCAACAAGCAGACGGGGGTGCCACTAAAGACAGCACAGGGAACAATGGGTTTGGAAACCTCTGAAACAATCAAACAGCTGGGGGAAATAGCTTCCTCGTTAAAAAAAGGCAGAAGACATCAGATTAGAGTTAGGAAAATGCCACTGAGGAAACAGAATAGTTTTGACTGGGAGGAGCAAATGTTCTCATTTTGGGAAATCCTGAAGCCAAATTCTGGCCAGTAATGACAAAGACAACAAAAGCTGGGCACAGAAACCACCCTGAACATACTTATGAAGCTGGATCAATTTGCCTTGGTTATAACCATCTGAATACAAATCAGTGGCTCACAGTATTCAAAATCTGCAAAAAGGGTGATACCTTGCCTAAGACCTTCCCCTAACACTACCAGAGTGCAATTAGCAAGACAACTCAATTTCATGGCTGCAGAGAAAACCCTTTAGCTAACAAAGCAATTCAAACATACTGCATTTTGGGAAAACTACAAGCTGCAGACCAGCTTCAGATACTTTAAAGGGTAGGAAAACACACCGTGATACTCTAGTCTAACCTCAGATATAATACAGAGAGGAACGAACCTCATCAGTAATTTCTGGTGTCTCCAACAGAAGTAGTGAGTTTAAAAGTACTTCTTTTTGATGAAAAAAAGCATATTAATTCTGGACTTAAGTGGCTATGAGTGACATAAAACATAATGCATTTCAACAGAAATCACTACAACATCTAAAATGTAATTTAAAAATAGAAATATATATGCTAGATGTATTTAGGCTTCTGTAAGACATCAGCCATCCATCATCTTACTCCACATTCAAAGGCAGCCTGCCCCCTCAACCAACATTGCCTGCATACGTGCAGCATTTGCCCAGTTAGTTCCACTAATGACATGCAGTAACCTTTCCATTAGTCTTTCTCAAGGTCCCTCTTTTCTGGGGTACGAGTCCTAATTCTTAATTCCTAATTCCTATAAAGAAATGACCTACAGTCTTTTCTACTACATTTATAAAGAGGTATTAGCTACATGAAAGTATTAACACACACCAAATACACCCAACTGAATGATCCACATTTATCAACATATTTGTGACAAAATGAGACAGATCAAAACAGAAAAAAACATGTGAAACCTAACAAATATCTATCAGCTGAGCTTCACCTTGATCACTGATCATACTTCTGTGATCAACTAACAATTTTGTTCTGCTTCACGCAAACTATGTTGCAAGACTTTTTAAACAAAGAACACTATCACATTTGCCTCTTAACAAACACACCTTTCTACATTATATACAAAGGTGTACACATTTATTAAAGATATTTAATTAAACAAATATGCTTCCAAGGGAAAAAAATAAAAGTTGCGCAGCATTTGTCATGCTGCTATCCTGTGATATTAATTACATCCAATTTATTAAACACATCAACTTCCTCACAACTTTGTCCAAGACTATTCAGACTAGACAGGTAAGTTCTGAAGATCATCCTGCTTCAGCACTTTACAGTTCTTGATCTTCAGGACTTAAAAACTAGATAAAATATACAATAGTGAGATCAAAACATTTCTGAACTCCATTTACTTTTCAGTTCCCAAGCATTTAGTATTTAACTATAATTGCAATTATAATGTATGATAATTGAAATAACAGGATTTATAGAATGGAAGAAAATTTATTTTCACTTTAAATCATCATGCAATGCACCAACATTTTACTTCTTTCATGTAACAGTAGTAAATTAATTATAGGATGCTTAAGACTTTTTGCATTGTGGATGATACTTCTACGGTGTTTAGTACTGGAATTCACCAACTGTTACAAACACAAACATGTGTCCCTCACTTCATAAAAAAACCCTTTAACTTCCCTTTTCCCATAGATTCAAATTCCTCCAGTATTATTTTCACTACTAGCCCATTTTTTTAAAAATACAGATACACCTTATTTATTTTTTATACTTTGTTACTAGCATAGTTTTTCCATTCCTTGAGACTTCTTTCATGGCTGAGATGTGACTTTAAATAGGCATCTAAGAAAATGTTAAGTATTTTCATTCAGGTTTTTAATGCCTAAATGTTTCTTCCCACTCAGTTCTGCTCATGCATGCTTACAGTTCTGGAGAACTAGTATTTTCAACAATCATTTGTATTTTTTATGCTTGTTCTTAAAACTATATACACATCACAAAGCAGACTCCCCATCAGTAAACCTTGCCTCTGAACTATAGCAACACCTAGTCCTGTCACTCGTAACTGTTACAAACTCAAAAGCAGTTAATACAGTTCAGTCCACAATACTGTGCTGTCTTTGCTAAGTAAAATACATCTGATAAGCCATACTGCACTCACTTCATGCCAAGTTGCATTAGGCTGATCAGAAACAGCAGCTTAAGTTGTGTACAGAGGGAGTGGTTGAATTTTCATAAAATAAAGCCAAACCAAATCAAATAAAACCATGGGATCAGACTATTCTTCAGTAAACTGTATAGCCAGCACATTGCCCTGTTCCCTTCAGGTTTTCCCATGTCTCTGACTGGAAACACCAGTGGTTATGAATGTAGGCTGTAGGTACAAGTTGTAGGTTCCTAAGCTGTCGGTACAAGTTGTGGGTACTGATGTCCCTAAGCTCCGCATACATTTAACAGAAAGAGACAGATGCCTTGATAACTCAAAGCCTTCTGAATTTACATATTGAATTTACATAACTGCAAACTCCTACCTAGTAACATTAGATCCAAACGTGTCACCTAAAAAACAAAAGCTCCAGGAATCCTAACTCATCATGTTTTATGTCAGACATAGTGAACAAGTGGACACATAGACACACTGTTACGAAATGGTCCACAGCTAGCCTGAATCTCTAAGCAGTGCTTTTGAACTACAATCAGTTACAATTAATTTCCCTATTTCTATGTCCCAAGGTAACTGTAAACTAGTATTTGTGCGTGTTTGGAAAAAAGCATGCAGTGGGAGTAGACCTTGGGGTAGGGGTGTTGTTTCCTTGAAGTCAAACAGAACTGCATTTACATTAAAAAGCAACAACAATGAAAAAAAGAAATCCCATGGAAAAAAAAAAAAAATTCTGACCTGTTCTAATTCCCTAGGAAGAGTAACATCCGAAAAGGCTTTCTACTCATCTGTACCTCTCACAGTCACTGGAAGGGAGGCAGCTATCAGACACTGGGCTTGACACCCAGCATGACATGAAGCAGAAACAAGATAAGCTGAAGATCTACCCCTATGTCTCAGCTGGCAACACAGCAGAGTATCTTTAGGATTCCACACCGCTACCAAAAAAGCACTCTTCTGACCCACAAGCAAGAAAGCACAAGTGTACATAAGTTTCTATGTTCACTGACTGCAATGATGACAAAAAAATGTTTTAAATCATTTCAAAGACTGATGAAGCAGAATCCTAAAGGAACCCGCCCCCACCTGCCAAACCCCTACATCCATTCTTCCACTCAGTATTTAAAACAGAACCTGAAACACTTAAAGTGCAGATTTTTCCTTCTGAATTAACACTTGCAGCCTAGCCTTACCTGTTGAGATTGTGGACATACTGAAAGTACTAAGACTGGTTCTCATCCTACGCACCTATGTGTCCCACCTACCATAAGAAACCTTCAGATGCATGGGTTCAACTGCTCGTACAGTCATGTAATAATGAATCAGAAACATTAAGTAGGCAGGGTGGTACTGCTGTATGAACTAATGAAACTTCATACACACACCTGAACCGGTAGTATTTTGGTTTGGGTTCTTTTCACAAAAAGAAGAAAAAAAAAGAAAGAAAAAAGAAAAGAACAACAACAAGCAGTTAGAACTCTTTTGTAAAGACATCAACAGTCTTATTGTGTTATGGGCTTTGAAATATAGTACAAACCAAGAAAACTGAGTTACTCAAATGTTTTTCACACTATTGTCACCTACATCAAACGCCACTCCCCCAACAACATTTACCAGAAGTACTAAAAAACCTTACCTTTTGGATAATCTTCCAATAAGAGGTTGAAGTGACCTAACTGACAAAAGAAATCGGACTCGACCTTTCCTTCAGCTTTCAAAATTAGCGATTCATAGCAGCGAACAGCCTGAGAAAAAGAAATACAAGGTTTTCAAAATTCTGTATTTAACTACAGCAAATAATACATTTTCTGTAAATTTTCTGAGGAATAACAAAGCTTCTTATTAGTCTGTAAGGTAAGAAGTCTACAAACACTCTCAATAACATCATGAGCATTACTTTTCAAAGAAGAAATGTAGTGTTTAAAACAACATATTTGGAAGTTCACTGATTCTAATGCAAATTGACAGCAAATTACCAATAAAAGTTTCCTCTGGTTTATTTGTGGACTCCAGAAACATCTGACTTCCCAAACACAGAACAAACTTCTAACATACACGACTACTTTTAATTTAAAAATCAATTAAATGCAAAAGGATTTATTTTATTTATTCTTTCCAATATGCAAGAAAGAAACCTGTGATTTTACTCTTATTCTGTGTTTGTTCTTTCTGAAAGATTCACATTTCATTCTACCAGTTAATTCATTACTTTTTGGTAAACTGAAGAATACACTAACTCAGCATGGTTGCTGAGGTGATTTATGTACCTTAGCATGGATTTCACAAGAGCTGATTCTTTTCACATAGAACTATCATGTCATGAAATGCAGTTTACTACCTTCTACTTACTACACAGTTGCTGTAGACTAAGTAAAGATAAAGTCAGAAACATGAACCCAATTAGAAAAGAATTTTACTTTTCTCAAAGTTGCCCTAGAAGTTTATAAGCGGCACACGCAATCAAAGTATGTTCTGCACTGCAAACACGTATTTTTAATAAACTGAACTGATATGCCTTCTATTCATCATAATGGTCATGTTCTTTAACCTATTATATTCTTACCTCATGACCCTATTTACACTTTGGGAATGAGTGAATAAATAAACAAACAGAATTGCTTTCCCAACTTTCTGAACTTCCAGTTTCTTATTTTGAACACACTAGCCATTAAAATTAAAGTAGCTGAATGAACTTAAATGGGAGGGAACATCCTTTGCATCAGCGGAAGACTTCACAGTTCTCAAAAGCTTGACAGACTCCCAATGAATTCTAATTCCATCCGGTTAATCCGTGAGTTTCACCAACTCACAGTTTGACTGTTTCAAATTTGGTTGCAATTATTAACTGTTTGGTTTTAGTATGTTACAGTAATCAAAGACCTTAATACTTAATTTAAAATTATAAGCTTTGTTACGTCATTTTATTAAAACTGGAAATTCAAAAGGGGGAAAAAAAAAACCAATCTATCCTGTAACACTCAAGTCAAAATGTACAGTTGTATTAATCGTTGAAACGAGAAATGCCAACAAACAAAATGAGGAAATATAAAGAAATAGGAAAAACACACCTGTGGAGACTCCAAATTACTGATCTAATTTGTCTTTTAATTTGCCATTTTTACCCTGCTATGCCTGTTTTAAATCATTTCTCTAAGTGGTAAGCCATAATAAGATAGGCCTTGTACTCAATGGACACAAAGCCACGTACGTGACCAGATAAGTGGGTCTCTGTATCCCAAGCTCAAGATGTATAACATAACACTTTCATCTACTTTAAAGTCCAGAATAGCCTTATTTTAAGGCTGTTTTCAGAAACAAAGTTCTGATGGATAAATACAAAGCTATGCTGCTGCAAAACTGCAGCAAAATGGGTAACAACTATATTCGAAATCTATTAGGTGTATGTATGGTATTAAAATGATTTAATAAAGCTGTTGTAAATTACATATTTCAAACCATAGGTATTTGGCCATATTCTGAAGATATTAAATTGGGATGTGTATTCACTTCTACATCAAAGAGCTGCTGCAGAATTTTTCATTCATGCCCTAAGTTTTGCATTAGCAAACTGCACTGGAAGGTCTGGAATTCTGTTGACAGTTAATCAAAGCCACTATTCCTTTTATTTTATTCCCAGCACTATGAACACCTCAGAGTCAGCCAACTCTTCAATCTAAAGAATATGATCCCTGGAACCAGAAACAAAGCACCCAAGTCCAAAGTCAATTCCCTAAAATTACTATATGTCTATGAACCGATTCTCAACATTCAGGCTTATCAGCTGAACCTATTCACATCTGCAAGTATTCTAATACAGAATCTTGGTTTTTACGCCTTGCTGCTTCTCCCTATGTTTTGGTTTCATCTCTCGATTTGTACATATCATAACACAGTTCTTGCTCATGCCTCTAATATTACTGTCACAGATTAATTTGCAGATAGGCCTCCCGTTTTTTGATGATATACAATACCTGCTGCAGCTGCAGAAGAGAATATTCACGCTATGACATTTTCTTAAGTTACTATTTTGTATTCTACAAGTCAGTCACTGTTCAGAGCATATAGAAATTGCTACCACCACAGGTAGTTCCCAAAAACTGTTAAAGAGGAAGTTATTTCCTAAATTAGATGGGTCAGGTATTTAAAAAGGAACTTGATTTTATGAGCAAATGTAACAGGATTTTTTATACAGCTGTTCAAGGACATTCTAAATCACATGCACTTAAACAACTAAGCATCCAAAGACCCTTAACACTTCAAGTCCCCAGCCCCTTTTTAAGTAAATCCTCATTACAAGATGTTATCACAATTATCAGAAGCATCACATATAGTAGGCAAACAAAAAGCTGTGCCCAGGTCTTTCACCCAACTCCGATCAACTCTCAACAAGGCAGATTTTCCCTTTGCCTCAGAACACCCTTTGAAGATATCACTAAGCCATATCGCTAAACACCAGCACAAGGCAAGGCACAGGACACCAGAGGCGCAAAACAGAACTTCCCCTAACTTAAGTTACAGTTAACTGTTACTGTAAAAGCAATTCAACGACACCATTACATACACCCTCCCAGCTGATCTCTAACCTATTTGCAACAGTATCAGGAAAACACTTATCTTTATGCAAACTTAAATTCTGAAGATTGTTCCGTAAGAATTACAAAAATTCTTCTAGCACATTTTAATAAAGTGAAACAGCAACTAAAAGCAAGCTTTACCTCCTTGGCAGGACCACCAAGGTCAACCTCCAACTCTCTGGAGGATGAGCAGACCGGTCACCATGTGTGTCTTTGTTCTTCCTAGTAGCCAGAGCAGATTCATCTAGAGAAACTAATTTATCCAGCTTTGGTTTTGGTCAAGAAACTCTTTTTCCTATCAAACCCCTTTAGAATGGTACAAGTATTTTTCTGCATAGATAAGAATTTGTCTCTGAGTTGAATGAATGGATGCAAAGCATTTTGAAGAGGGAGGTTGCAACTACACATATGTGTATATGGTTTGTTTGAAGGAATAATCAAAAGATCTCATTTCAGCGGATCTGTAACTTCAAAGGCCATCTATGGTACCACTTGTGCAACTTATTTAAATCATCCTGAGACACTAAGGATTCTGAGGAAGTTAAAAATCCTCAGGTTTTTAAGTATTGCTATTTCTCCACATTGCATGGATTTTTAAGTGCACTCAATGGAGTCAGCCTTGAGGATTACTAGTATTGGCAAATTAACAAGAAAGAGAAAGAACCTTAAACCAAAAGGAAGATTGCTACACAACATTGTACGCTTCCTTCTCTTTGTTCAAGGCTGCATGAAGATAAAAGGGAAACCTTAAGAATTCAGGAACTTGGCAAAATAATCACCCGCAGCTGCTTTGCTGTGTGACAACCAGAGCAGAAGCAGGGAACAAATACAGGAATGGCTGCAGGAAGAGAAGCTGGTTTATGTGATTTAAAAAAAAAACAAAAAACAAAAAACAAAACCAACCACCACCAAAACAAAACAAAAAACACAAACACCCAAACAAACCCCCAAATTAATATTAATGTTGTTTGCCACCTGTCTGATTAAAAGCAAACTGAATTAATACACTTGTCAACACTTCTGACATGACAATTACAAACCCTCTCTTATCACGTAGTTCGGGTCTAGGGGCTTTCTGCTTTCACAAATTCAATCACCAATTCTTTGGACATGTTTAGATACAATACAGTGAAGAAGAAAAAGACTTAATGTATTTGTCAACCTGGAAAACGTTAGCAAATCATTTGTATGTGTTCACAAAATGAAAAAATAATTCCATTATCATCTTCAAAATGCACTACCAAATCCCTGTATGTTCACTATTTATTATTCCAAAGGGAAAGGAATTGGGATATTTATTCCTGCTGTTGTGGGAAGAAATTTCCCCCTTACCCATTCTCCCTGAGAAAAAACCAGAACTAAACAAGAACAACCATATAAAGCAAACGTCAGTTTTGGCTACTATTAACATGATGCCTTTTTATGAAAACAAGATCCTAGAGTTGGGAATATACACTACAACCAAAAAAAACAATTCAAACTAAACCAAAGAGATAAAACCAGAATACTAAATATTGTATATGGAAATCAGTGATACATATTACAGTCTACTTCATAGAGGAGAAAGAAGAACAATGTTGGTTTTACTTCAACTAATATGAAGAAAAGAACTTTACCGTGATTATCCCTGGTTGCAATTATTTGTATTTTACAGCACAAATTCAAATTACTGTTTAGACAACTGAGCTCAAAAGAAAAAAACAACAATACAGCTTTTTTGAACAGTTTCTAAAGATGATGATGTAATGGTGTCCGTCCTTACTTACAACAAGCATGATTGACTAAGATGAAAGCAGCAGGACTAAATGGCCAAACATGACAAAACTTTATTAATTCTTTAATATAGTAATGACATGAAAATGGAAGAGTGCACTGAATCAGCAAAATTTTACTTAAGACATAGAAAAAACACAACTACAGAAAACAAAAAAACCCTAGCAATATACATTGTTAGCATGGCAACAGCTGGGCAGTAATGTGCAGTGAAATAAGTTAATTTATTACCCAGTAAAATTCAAATAACTATTCAAGGAAAAGACAGTGTTTTAATGCGGACAATACAGTGTAAAATGACAAATTCAAAGCCTCAATATGTTCCTAGAACCTTAAAGTTCACAACAGAAAACACTATTGTATATGTAGACAAGCCTTCCATCAGGAAAGGGGGAGGAACAAACAAATAGTTCCTGCTTCTTTTTTTCTTGTTTATCTAGAAAGCAATAACCTGAATGGATGGGCTTTGCAAGCACATAATGAGAACTGGAAACATGAAAAAAAAAAAAAAAAATCATGTGAAAAAATCTGAAAAGAGAGCCATCAGTGGACTTGTCACAAATTAAATATAGTACACTAATGCCTAGAAGTGAAACGTTCATTAGTTCTTAAGGAATATTTTACCCCTTCTGGAAAACAAAGTCATTATGCAGACAGTGCTGGACACTCAAGTGATTATCATCCTATCTACTACCACTCAGAGGGATATCCGCAGACCAGAAAAGCAGAAGCTTGTGTATATGCTAGGCTCATTCTCCCCACCTCAGTATCAAAAGAGGATGTTCTGAAAGGCTTCTCTTCCATTCCTTTCTCCATACCACAATTCACCAAAATGCACGTGTGATTTTCTAATAACAATGAGAACAACCACCATCCTGAGAACTTCCTGATTCAATTTTAGCTCCAGCTCTGCAACAACAGAAGCGTGAACAAAGCTCGTTTCAGCTAAGCAAGGAGAAAAAAACCCAACAAGTCTGAACCCTTCAGAAGTTAAACTATCCGCCACCAATTCATGACTGGCTGAATAAGCACCGTCACCTGGGCTGTAGATAACTTAAAGAACATCTCATTTACTTCTGCAGAGAAAAGCATACAATTCATGTTTGATTAAAGATAACCTATATTAATTCAGCAGACCCTCCACTGAAGGGTCTCATTATGTATGGATGACACAATACTCTTCCTTTACTTTCCTGCTCAGTATCAATTCCCACTACAGCTTTCACAGCTTCTTTGTACTCTCTCTTTGTGAAGCTCATACTGTGTTATAAAATTTCTCTCCTGACTTAGCACAAGTTTACTGTCCTTGTATTTCATATATGGACTATATTATACAAAAGGCTCAGTAACAGTGTTAAAAGTACAGCGTGCTGGACACAAAACATGCTCATTCCCCCAAAAGACTTAGGCCTCAAGAAGGAAAAACATGAACTGGGCTCTGCGGTAACTTTGTCATTGCAAAATTTCTATGGTATATCAGAATGTCAGGAAGTAACTCTCATCTGCTAATAATGTTTAAGTTCAAAAGTTCTTACCATTTCAGGGACAATAAATAGTATAGAATAGTGGAAATCCTCCTCATCCATTTCTCAAGAAACATATGATCAATTTTAGCAAATTTATTTCCTATCATTATTACATCATGAAACAGGACACAAGAATGAACAGCGCAAGCGATGAAGAAGAAAAGCAGTTGTGCATGTTAGTTTACATGCATAGCTTGACAGCAACAATTAAGTTTCTTTAAAAGCCACTACTGTAGTCTAGGGCTGATCTAAATATAGGCAACACTTGGAAAAAAAAAGTATTTGTTACATCTTCAGTATAACCTGGAAGAAGAAAAGAGGAAATGAAGTAGTAAACAGAAGTAAGCTCAAGGTTTCTAAATTTACATGTGAAAACACGACAACTAATTGAAAGGTGAACAGCACAAACCAAAAATGTTCTAAAGACTGGAGTAAAAGAAGCACACTATCACCATAAGAAACAAACAATTAAAAAAAATAATTACAATTTAGAAACCTACTGTGGAGAATTAGTATCAACAAAACAAATGTTGCAATCAGACTGAGAATAGGAGACACTAGTAACTTAGAAATAATTCTTCCTGAAGCCAATTATCACTCAAAAAGTAGGGACACTGCTTCATAAAAAACAAAGAACTGCAGAACAGAATACAAAATAGAATATATGCAAATCAATCATAAATAGAGAAAAGTGACAAAAAGCGGAGGGGGGAAAAAACCAACAACTTGCTACCACTGAATAAAGAACACTTACTATCAACTGTAAGACATTCTTTACAAGTGTTTTCCGTCAGACAGATGTAAACTCAATAGTGTAGGCTTCTCAAAGAAAAATACAGGAAGCTTTAGTCACTTTCAGCAGTGTCCATAACAAATTGCATTTCAATGAAAAATTTGTTGACTGGAGTTAACATAGTCAATCAGTCTGCATTAATTCAGAGCTCACCTTTAGGATGCACCCCTTTCCCACCCCTACACCCTATTACTTCTTTTAAATACGCTAAGATATACTTACAAAGATAGATGTGTATGTATGTACAGACACACCTACATTATACAGGAAATTAGAACAAATTCTAAAGTATCAGCAAACAAAACACTCTCTATTCTGTCCCTGAAAACCTTTCATAATCAGAAGACTCAGGAGATAACGACAAAGTTTGCATGGAATTTCATCATTCCAAATAGTGCCATTCTTTTTAAAAAAAAAACATTTTTTTAAAGTAGTAGATTTTTCATAAGCAATTGCAACGGCCAATCTTTATCTGCAAACATAGGAACTTTTTTCATTATTTTTACCATAACAATTCTATTTCAAGTAGAACTGCAACACCTTAATTTAGCACTTGCTCTCGAGCTAATGAATACTTCACCACACACTAAAATCTAAGACTACTAAATCTGGTTTTATTCTAGTGATTCTTAACTATACCAACATAGAATGTCACAACTGAGGTGCAAAGCATTTCACACTTTCAGAACATTTAGACAGTCAACTTTGATAGATGAACTCAACTTCTTTGAAAATGTTAAACCAGTTGTATCTAGGAGGCTACAGATTTTCATATGGAATTTAGTAAGATGCTGTACATCAAATAAATAGCTGGTTTCAATTTCATTGGGTAAATAACTTTGGAAATACCCATAAAATCAACACAAGGGGAAAAAAAGACCAATTAAAGCCAGACTCTGAATTAAACAGCTGCCTGTTTTACCCAAGACAAAACCCCAAAGTTTAAATCTGAATAACAATTATTTATGCAAATATCTCCTGATCCGGACACATCTTTGGAAATATAACACTATCATCTACCAAGCATAAAGATGACAACAAAGCAATGAATAAATTGTAATGAATAAAGTTTTTAAAAAAGTATTAAACAGAGAACAATGTACATATATATGCACAAGAAATATGTACAAAGACTGACCAACAAATATGTATTTATGAAAATGCTTCATTTCAGACTACATTGAATGATTTTCTGTGCTGTTGTTTGAATACAGTGACACAGAAGAGCAACTATGATAAACTATTTAAAAACTACCACCACTTGCTCTGCTAAACCTGCACAGTCTAAACTTCAGTTCCAAAAGGCTTCAAGCACCAGAGGCAGCCAGTTTTCAGAAATAAATGTCACTGGTAGCTTAGTCAGAAAACATACGGAAAAGAAGATTTATTTTAGAAGAACAGAGATAAAAATGTGTCAGGAGCTGTTTATGAAGAAGGTGTAAAAACTAATGCTAATAGGGCGGGAAGTACAGAGTTTTCAGCACTGCAGGAGATGTAAAATCGGCAATGGCACATCAAGACACAAAGGATAAAACCCACACATCTAAATGGAAGGAACCTGGTTTCAAATACTGAAATACCATCATTTCAAAGAGTCTCAGAATGCTGGTACTTCTAAAGTTAGTGCAGCCAGTATACCAGGGAGGGTGCCCCACAAAGGTTTTTTTATCCCATCACCGAAATCACATACAGGTACAACTCTACATATTATTTTTCCACTGTCATTCATATATACTCCTCTTGTGGCTGCTTAATTATGCTTAGACAATAAGGATGCTGCTCACATATAGAAGTAAGAAACACTGGAATATAACTAAATACGCATGAAAACCGGCTTACATAGAAAAATGTTTTGGAGAAGAAATTTATGCCCAGTAAACACCCTGAAAAGTGCCACAATAATTCCCGTCAAGCTCTGTAGCTCTTCTCTGTTAATGTCTGCAAACACCCAGCCTTATCCCTCGCCTTTCCCACCTCATTTGGCAGTCTGACTGATAAAAAATTGCAATGAGGAAATAAAAGAGGAATACAGTCCTCCGGATACAGTCACCCAACTAATGATCAGCATCGTTTCTGAAGAGAACAGCTACTGTATCTTATACCAGGAAAGAAATAACGTCTACTTGTGCTATGTAGCAATAACAGGTGTGGGGGGTACATTCATACAGACTTCAAAATTGGTATTCATGCACTATGAAGTGCAAGTCGGAATTATTTTAGCTACTAGTGCGTATTTTCATCATAATATGCACTAAAGACCAAGTAAAATGACAACACACTCAAACATTGCTCAGGAACTGGCCAACGGAATCTTCTCATAGTAAAACTTGACACTGAATTTCCACAGACCATACATCATGAAGACTCCTGTAGCTGCGAGGTAAATAGCTATGCAGGTTGTCAACACAAACTGTTTTCATTAACATTCCCCTTGAGCTGGACAGAAGACTCCTTCTTGAATAATGTTTCCCAAGCCCTCTCAAAATTTGACATCCGATATAGATATGGACTTTAAGAAATACCGAGTGGAAAAACATGCATATATTAAGCTTAACACCAAGTCTCCACGTACCTCTACCTACTACTCATACACCCTCAGGGGTATTACTGAGCTAGAAAACACAACCTGCTTCAAAGGACAGAGCTCCTGGTAAGTACAGCAGGTCAAAACCCAATTTTAATATTGGGGGTGGGAAATAGACCAAAAAAAAAAAAAAAACCACCAACCAAAAAAAACCCACAAAAAAAACCCACAAAAAAAAAAACATTAAAAACATCTAATAAGGATATTCATCTAGGATATGAAAGACCAGGATTCAGAGCTTTGCCTAATTTGAAACAAAGATTTAAATTTGGGCTTTCCATATTCATAGTATGTGTCTTGAATACCAGATTCTCAAGACAACCTCACTTTTAAGCCAAAAGTCACCACAATGACTCACAGCGGAATAGAGACAGAACAACAGAGACTAAACTTCCACCTATATGTGCAGAAGTCAGTTCCATCTATTCTTTCCCCACCCACAACTATAGAATGACCCTGTGTAGATAAGGGTGATTTTGCAATTTCAAATAAACAACTGAATAAAGAAAAATGCAATTCATTAAAGGAAGTTACTGAGGAGTTTGGGGTCACATCTGTCTTGGTTGAACACTAACAGACATAGCCTGAACTAGAAGTTCTTCTCAATTCCATCATGCTGTTATTCCTTCCAACAGAAGGATTTGCAAATACTTTTTTCTACCATGCCCAGCTGAAAAAGGTACAACATCCCCTTCTGTTGGACCTAACTTTCAGTTACCACATACTCTATTTAATGCACAATACTCCCAACACTTCTGGACAAGAAGCCACCAATTAAAACCATACATTGAACAATGCTCAATAACATGGGCTTCTACAACCAGCCACACCTAACTCCTTAATATGTAACTTATTGTAAAATTAATAATAATAAAGTAGTAATAGGTTTCAATTTTAACTGCATAGGTTAAAAGTTATGAAATAACTGAAAATCCAAAAATAGCATTCTCATCTTCAAACCATGATTAACTATAGTTTTATGTTTATCACAAACCAGCTCAGAAATCAGTCACTACATTTTAGGAAAAGCGACACGCATCCCCAACAGACCTATGCCCAAAGGTCAATCCTCTAAACCAGCTAAACTTCTCAGATTTAAAAAAAAAAAAAAAAAAAAAAAAAAGGGGGGGGAGGGGGGGCAAAGCTTACACACAATTTGCTAACTTCACACTGTTGACATTCGCTTGTCCCAAACCTCACAGAAATAGAAAATGGCCATTTATTTCTTTTACAAAATGTCTATTTGTAGACTAAAAATGAAAAATTGCACAATCTAAGAGGAATTCCACTGTACAGAACCCAAATCTTTAACCTGGCATTTATCTTGTGTTGCACCTATACTACCTTTCACAGTAGTGACCAAATCAGTGTCCTTATCACTAAAAATTCCTTCCAGAGAGAAATTCAAAAATCTTTGAACAATCAAACTGTTAGAAAGCATTTTACAAGTCTACTGAGGTGCAAACTCCATCACCAGAGATTCAAAATGGGACAAAGTATTCCAAAAGAACAGATGCGCAATATGACATTTAACATCAGGAAGTTCAAAGGCTATTGGCACCATTCATAAACTAGCATGTGTATGTGATTCATACACCAAGTAGCTTTGAAGATCTCCTTATGATGGATTACTGTAGGGTTTGCATTAAAAATGAAACAATAGCAGAAATAACTGAATGATATACATTTCAGACGTTTGTGGAGGAGCTTTTATTTTTGAAGAACATGCTGTACTCCGCAGGATTTCCTCCACAGAAGAAGAGGTATTTTGGTAAGTTAATTGTCTGACTCTTAAAACTGATGCTGCTATGACTCAGGCCTTCAGTTGAAGGACCAATTCCTACATTGTTTACAGTGGCAGATAACATCAATTTCAAGTATACATTAATGCAAAATCTCAGAAGGACCTTCAGCAGTTTTTACAGGCAATATAGTTTCCAAAACACAACCAAGTTGAGGCTGCAGAAATGCACAGTGACTCAGGGCATGAAGTCACTCAAGAGTTTTTCATTTAAAAGACAGTTCCTTAACACTAAGAAGTTGACTGTCTTCCTTTTTAAAGTTTTGGATGAATGGGACATACCCATATCTCCCACTTCACTGTCACTAACATAAATCTGTCTCCATTTAAAGGTTAAATTCACCTTCAAAGCACTCAATGGCTCGATCACAGATCTTTAAACTGCCAGAAAACACCACTGTGAGAACTGCAGTCAACAAGGCCATTTGGCAATGCAACAAAAGCTTATTGCCACAGAAGACTGGATTTTTTCAAATACTCATCCTGAAGAGTAGAAAAAGTATGTCATCAACACAATGTGGAAAGATGTGCACACTTTCACATTCACCTTCATTAATGTACACAAAAACCTCACCAAACACTGCAGAAAAATCCCTGTCAAAACAGTATGTCACCATGAACAAGCAATTCCTCTAGAGAAGAAACAAGGAAAACAGCAAAACAAAACAAAAATCTATGAACCAAGCACAACAGAGTCAGATACTGAATAAAGTTCTAAAAAACACATTGGTCACAACCACAGAAGCAGCAAATAAAAGCTCAGACAGGATAAAGGAGCGAGCCAGAAGGAACACACAAGTGAGATGAAACCTTTGTCAGCCAGGAATGGCAGAGACGGAAAGTAGACAGATCACAATTTACTCAAGCCCTGAACAACAGCACCATCTTCATTGCGTTATCATTCCATCCCTACTCCATCTGGCAGCACAACAGCTTCCCCATTATTACTCACCCAATACATAGCATCTCCACATAATAATCACTTCAATCATGCCAGTCACTCACAGAACAAATGATTAGCCCTCTGTAGAGAATGTTTGGGGAGGATGAAAAAACACAAAGGTGAAAGAGTTTAAGAATATTTAAAAATTTATAAAATTTAAATACATTTTCAAGTAATCACAAAAGGCAAAGGGTAGCATGCAAGTCAGTCCCAAGTGTAAATTTAAATTTTTTAATCCCTTTTAGTCAACTGTAGCACAAAAGGTTAATTTCTCATAGCTTTCTGCAGTAAGAGATTTATTTTTATCCAAGTAAAGCAAACCCCATCATTCTGGATGGACCACCTGTGGCCTGTCCTGTGCAAGCAAAGGAGGTGTGTAAGCTTGATGCTTAAGCTTGGAATGGTGAATAACACTTGCAGTGCAAGAGAAATTATTTACTTTGTCTTCAGGCCACAGATGGAGAAGCGGCATCTCATGAAGTGCACGTGGCTTACAGGGAAAACCTTCTACCTACCAAGGTCTGTGCTGCTGTTCAGCGCATGGAAAGGCTGCAACCGCTTTCAACTTCTTGGCCAATTACACCAAATAGCTACAGGAGAATAAGCTCCCCCAGCCAGCACTGACTGGGCAGGGAGGGCAGCAGACATGGGGGCTTCCCCTCTCCTCTGTTGTTCCTTCCTCTCCACATGCTGAGCAGGTGGAAGAGCTCCTTAAGAGGAGTCTTTGACAGCTGAAGACAGGAAGCCCAGCCCTGCAAAAAAGGCAGAACCAGGAGGCATGCAAGTAAGCCAAGGAGATGACAAGGAGTTCTAGAATGAGAGCAGAGATGGTGGAAAGCACGTTCGAAGAAAGTGTTACAAGCTGTAGGCATAAAATTTAGATTTTGTTTGTTAGTCTGTTTGCAGGCTAGTACAACAAACCACACAGATGTGACTCTTAATTTATGCCAACAAAAAAAGATAGTACACTGAAAATAAGTTTGGAACTTTTTTTGCTGTGGGATAAACCTGAAAAACTTAAAGTCTCTGCGGAATATTAAAATCAAGTTTGCAGTTCTTATTCATTTTATTTCCCTGCCTCTCCAGATATAAAGACTTGGCTCCTAATTTTCTGCTCGACCCTCTCATACCCAGGCAGACTGAAAGGAGCAGAATCTCAGATCCGTTCTCCTCACTGTCATAACGCTTAACAGTACAGTTACACTGCACAACTTGCAGCAGGGATAAATAAATTTGTCAAAATTTACTGCTTCTGTGTAGTAATGGAATGAGATTTGAGACTCTGGATCACAGTCTCCTGCACTTGTTTCACATACAGTTCAACATGCCTTCATTTTTCCTGCAAAAAATGCAGGAAACCAGACCAAGCTCTACCTAAAATCCATTTTCACAGGTGTTTAATAGCGTCCAAACAGCACAAAATTCAACACAAAAGGTGAACTGCTGTAACATTAAGTACACTTATTGGTGGTAGCCTATCATTATCTCTGTAATTTGCAGTGATACGATATTGGCCTTTGGACTGAATTTACAGTATTATTTTAGGTCTGTCAACTATAAATGAGGTGAGAACATTACTACTTGAAAACACACCCATCAGCATGCCACAGATGGGTTTTTCAAAGGAGGCATGTAGCAGTGAAATATTACACAACCATGTAAGATCCTGAACTCTGCAACAGGCTTATTAAAACTACTCAAGAAAACCTCAAGCACATTAATTATTGGATTATGAGGCAACAAACCAAGATGAGTGTATGCTGCCAACATAAGGCAGATGAAAAAAAAAGTATACACAATTCCAGAGTTCAACAGAGGATAATTTTCCAACAGAAAGAAAATAAGATGACCGTAAGTCAGACCAACAGTCTAGTGCAGCAGTCTAGTGCAGCATCCTGTCTTCATATTTACTTCAACAGCAGATGTACTAAAACAGCAGTAATAAAAGATTAGCACAGCTTTTACATGAATTCACATTCTTGAAAATGAAGCAAAAGAAAAAGGTTAGTATATTATCTCCCCCCCCCCCACCCACTTTCCCAGGCTGCTGTAATTTAAATTCAGGAACTTCCCGGGCACAGGTGGTGCTGCTGTTTCTAACAGCTCTTAATGCATTTTCCTTCCATTAATCTGCCCCACAACTTTTTAAAACCATGTCCACTAATTTAATATTAAAACATTCAGCAGCGAGCAGTTCCACAGATTAACTGCAAGGAACCATCGTCCGTTTCTTCTGAATTTGCCTCCTGCTAGTCTGAGTTGATGCTCCCAAGCTCCAGCAGTAGAAGAGCCAGGGAACAACCTGTTCTAAAAGCAGAAATATTAATACCATCTCAGCAGATTTGATCTACAGCATACTATACAATTTCTCTGTGTTCAGAAAAGATTAGCAAATAGATTTAGAAGAGAACGGCAGGGATAAGAGGAAAAAGGAGTTTCTCTTGCAAAAGGAAGTCAAACAGCACAAAATATTTCACTTAGCAAATCAAAAGCTAGTATAACAATTTGCTACAAGTACTGACAGGACAACCACCAGGGAAAGAGCTATTTCAGCCTAACAATGTTGACAGAAAAACAGATGTGTATAAATTTAGACTGAAAAATAAAAAAGGATTTGAAGAATCAGAAAATTAGGATCTTGCACAGTAATGGAAACAGTAGAGGCAAAAGGGCGCTTTTAAAGTGCTCTATCACTTTTAAGATGGCGATTTTCATAAATGTCATGACATTACATGTATATATCTACATCTGTGACACAACCACCTGCAACATGAAGGGATAGGCTTCAAAAACAGCTGGAAACTCTCATGTAAACCTATACATTGTTTTGTGTTCTCTTTAAAAGACTGCACAAGATTTCTGAAAGCAATTTCTATCTGAGTGCAACAGACCAATACCAATTACCTACTATAAAGAGCTATATTGTTAAACAAAGGGTTTATGCTCTTGAGGCCCTTCTGAATAAAAGCATTTGGGAAAGTTTGGGTAAAAGATATAAGCAACTTCTTAAGATTTTGAACTACTGCATCCCTACCGTCCAGACAGGAGGCAAACACATTGTCTGTAAGTTGAGAGTGTAAGTACAGACCCAAAACCCACAGGCAGTATTTGGTATCTGGCCCGTTTCAACAACATAAATACATGTGGGATTCAGTGCTTGGATTCTCTCTAGTGAATCTCAATGTTTAATTTTAATTCATGAAGGAATGCAATTTTTAGCAGACATATTTAAGTTACTAAGAACCAAATGTACCTACTGTGGTCTTTCAGATTGTATTTTGGCTTTAATTTCACGAATTCTCTAACAAGGCAAGTACTAACACTGCAGATACGTCAGTATCACCTAACATAACAACTGACAATTTCTATCCTCATACAACTAGCTTTCCTTTACACAAAAGTCACTGCTTTTCAAAACTCACTTGTGAAATAATTTTCTCCTAAATTTGAAAAGTTTTAATTTAGCAACTACCCAGAAAAGAAAAATGAAGAGAGTAAGAATATTCACAAAAAGTCAGCAGCATTATATGTTCTCTGATAAGCTTCCAAGTGTTACGTAGACAATTAAAATGGTTTTGAAGCCAAAAAAAAAAAAAAAGGTTATTCATAACCTGTTGACAAACCATTTAAAGAGGGAATAAACAAACAAAAAGCACCCCACCACCACCTCTCAAACACCAACAGAAATCAGACTGGGTGTCACTTTTTAAGTAACGTTCCATGTCTCATGCTTAACCAGCATTGCTACCTGCAGCATAGTGCCAAAAGAACAAACAGCTCTTTTACCTCAAGAGCTATCAATATGCTACAAGAAAAACAGGTGTTCAGGAATCATAGCAGTTACATTACAAAGAGTATTTTTAAAAGTTTTATAATGCTAAGCTACTGTCTAAAAGCTCTCTAAAAGCAGTATGTTCCAAATAATATTTCACAGCGTTTTTTTTCCAAAACTGGTAGTTGTGTGTGCATGTGTCGTCATCCCCCATTCAAATGGGTAGGAATGTGGAATTAGCTTTCTGCTGCACCATTTATCTAGTTGGTAGGCTTCTAACTCAGACTTACTCTTTTTTCCAAAATACATATAAACAACCACTGCCACCTATTATTTTGGAATGTTCTTAGTTCTCTTAAAGCTGATGAATGCCAATCTTTCTCTCCAAGACAGAAATGGTACCAGCAAGATCAGAAGCAAATGACAAAAGAAGAAATAGATCCAGCAAAATGCAGCATTACAGTTGGACTCTGCTGTCATTTTTGTTCAGGACTCAAGAATTAAATAACTCACTTATTACCCATTTTCGTCAACCTAAGTCTAAATCTGGCATGGTATTTTAAAATTTGAGAAATGCTATTTTCAGTATTGATGTTCTAATGCTACTGATTTCTTTCACTGTCAAAAAGCTATCATTGTCTACATTTACAGCTGTATTACTATAATGAAAGCTAGAGAGTGATATCAGTATTACTATTTTTGTACAGTTTACCTGAAATTGTAATATACCTTTTAAATAGAGACTGTAGCTTTAGGTTGGTGAAACAGGTTTTCAGAGTGACATGCTAAGTATAAAAACATGAAGTGAAAAGACCTTTGTCAATAAACTTTAACAGTTTGTTAGCAAGTAGAATTTTGTGTGATGCCTTCCAGAAGGCTTAGAGGAACTAAATCATGTCCTGAAAACAGGAAATACATGTAATCACACCTCTGTCCACAAAGATCTGAGAACAGTCACTGGGAAGCAGCTGTTAGTACTCTATGTGCATCAGGGGTAGCTGTACTCTACAGTCAACATATTAAGCAAAAAAGTATGAATTGTTATGTTAGTAGTGATGCAATGCAGAAAGACTTTCCCTTGAGAAATGGTGTAAGCTCGACTGCTAACATGATCAAATGAAAGAACGCTTCTATGCCTTAAGAAAACCACATTGATTATTTAGCACTGCCTTGTAAGAGGAGGCAGGAGGAAGGGTCGGGGACACCTAAGCCACTGTGACCATCAGCAGTTGCAAAAGACAAGAATGACACACATTATCTCAGAGTTGTTGTAGATCATCGGGTATGGGGAAAAAAAAAAATTTACAAAACAGCAGAGTCTTCCAGGAAAGCAGCCTAAGAACTGAGCCACAGGAATGCCACAGGCAGCTCTTCAGTTAGAGACAGTGGCAAATAAGCACATGCACATTATACAGACCTGAAAAGAGGGAGTGTCACTCATGGAAGTCAAAGTTAAAATTATGTCCATATGCACAACGATTTCATTCCCTGGTTTTAGTTTTAGAAGTCTTGCTAGGACTTAGAAGTCCAGAAGGACACAAGATAGCACAGAACAAAGTTCACTGCATAAACCAAAAATTTGTGTTAACATTGAATTTGCAGCGGAGGAGAAGGACAAAATAATCCTTTCTCTTACTACAACAATCCAAGTAGTTGTATTCCTGGGCAACTGCATGTGAAACTGCAAAGCTGTCACCAGCTAAAGGATATGGTGTGATTCTTAAATATCCCTCCCTCTTCCTGTAAACTTACAGTTTGAAGGGACTTATAGGTTGTGCATTCACAACCCCCCCAAAACAACTAGGCTTATACTTAATTCATTTCCAGGACTCATTTAAAACCACTGGCACTCACCTACTCCACAACCTCACAGAACAGATGCAACTGGTCAGTTTGTGTCTGACACACAAGTTCGCAGGTGAGGCAAATATTGCATACTGCTCTGCTACAACAGGAGGTTTGCAGTTTAGTGGTACCTCAAGACCAAAAACCAATGCCACTGTAAGGTGTACTTCCTAACTCAAGTTTAGCACTGCAAGCTTTCTCCACCCTGTGATGTCTTTTCCTTCGCCTACTATATAGCCTGACGGAAGCAAAAACTTTCATATTTCAGAGGCCTCTATTTAAACTGCACAATTAATGAAGACATTTATGTCCTGAATGTGGGCTAATTCCAAAAATCTTGGGAGATCCTCCTTCCAGTGGTTATAGTAGTTTTAAACATGTGAAAGAGGGTAAGCATGTAACTTCATGATTTATTTGTGTGGCCCAAGCTACATGTGACCTCCAATCCTACTGCATACCTGGGCTGTATACTCTACACCTTGTTGAGGTACCTCCAGAAACACTATTTGGCTACTTACTCTTTCTTGTGTTAGAAATCTTACCACTACTCACAGTCCACTGTTAGCCATCTTCCCTTTCTTCCCTACTCCCATTCCAGTCGCACACTTTTTTTTTTTATTTTTCATTCCAGAAAGTAAATGTAAAACTACTTCCAAGGCCTACGGTTGTTATATATGGTCAAGTCCCACAGCACAGTTACATTCAGCTCACTGAAGAAGGCCCTGGGTAACCTTATCTACAAAGCTTTTGTGGTGGTTCACATACATGCTTACAGGGTATGAGGGCCCCCCATTTCATTCCCCAAGAACACGGAATACAACTCACACCTCTAAGAGCTCAGACACGACACCAGTCAAAAACTGAAGGCTTTTACATACTGCCTGCATAAAAGTAAATGACACTAAATTAAAGATATTTCTACATGCATAGAAATAGAACAGTAAATACTTGCATGATAGTATACAAGAGAAAACTATTGAGAACCATTGTAAAATATATGTATTTATTAAAAAGTGCTATTACCACAATTAATTAGGTTATTTTTGCACACTTATTCCTGTATTAGTTGAAAAGTACAATAGTAGACTTAAGGAAAGGTAGAGAATGTAACTAGTAATACTGAAAATAAACACTTTGAAACTAATTTTTCTAAAATTAATGAGTGTTTGCCCCCCTCACGCACATCCTTTAATATCACTACATGTGAACTTAGGACCAACACCTAAGGACATCATGACACTTAACGTGATAGGAGGCTAGGTGCATGCAGCATTCAAGATAAACAGCTAAATATGATGCAGGGGGTGGGGTGGAGGGATGGGGGAAACAACAGGAGGGACACGTAAAAAAAATGAATTGGTTAACCTGCTAGAGAGGTTAGGAGGCCAACATTACACAAGCAATGGTGCTTTAAGTGTCTCTAACCAGCCAAAGAAAAGACAATTTATACAGATCTACAGCTTCATACAGAGTAAGTGCATGGGCACTTCATGGGCACTTTTCTGCAGCAAATGCCACTTGGCAGTAGAAACTTCACATTTCAGTACAGTTCCATTCCCTGAGCAAGTGCTGTGCAATAGCATCTCCCAAGAGGAGGTATTCTTTCTCCAAACCTAAGGGAACCTTCCTTGAAGTTCTATGTGCAAAGCAAGAGGTCCAACCAAAGGGATAATCAAAAGCCAAGATTCTGATATATGTGAAGGAAGAAAACCGAATTACAACTCACCTTTACACTAAGAGCCAAAATTATTCAGAAGTAGCAATTTAATTTAATTCCCTTATCTGACTGTGGAAGGACAGGCAGTATCATGATACCTGCCCTGCTCATTTAGTGCCTGTTCTTTAATTTCCAAGCAAGGTGTGAATTCATTCTACTTAAATGAAGTACCAATTTAACAAACAATATGAAGTTACATAGATGTTGCATCATCTTAAGAATGTATCTGTTGTCTAATAATGTTCTTCTACATGCCATCTAAGTAACACTAGCCATTCCTCTTACAATGCAGATTTAATCCACAAAGTATATTGTCCAATGTTTTGTCCAAACCAAGTTAAAAACCAAGGAAAAAAACAGTAGCTTACAACTGCAATGTAAATTGATACAGCAGTTGCAACTTGTGATACACCTTTTATTAAGGACAAAAAGCAATGGCTCTAAAAAATGTTTATTTCCTTAAAAGCCATCACTTCAGAATAGTTTTTATCTAGAGAATATTCTGTCCTAACTTGAGTTTAATCCTGTATAACCATGGTACAGTACAACACTACAAGTTTTTCTGGTCAATTCAGTTAACAAATAGCAAGATCACATTGACATGAGCTGTAAATTCCAATACTTGCAATTTAAGGCAGATTGGAATTTTCAATTATTTAGAAAACACAGAAGATACTGAACGTGGAATTAATACAAGTAGTATCACAACAGCACATGAAGGCCCCAGCTACAGACAGCATAGCTGTTTTACAAAAATCAGCTCTACCACATTCAGTCTGCTCATCACTAGGGTAAGAAAATACCATACACCTTGGTTCAACCTTCCAACTAGGGTAACAGTAGGGAGCTCTGATGGGTTTTGATTCTGACATTGCACGTAACAGTGCAATGATGATAACAAAACAACTTCAACCAGCATATGCTGTGTAAGGACTGCTGCGGTAGAGAAAATGCCAGCACAACTATAGGCAGCAGAGACTACTGTCCAGCTGAGAACATAGTGTGAACATAAACACAACTGAATTTGACAGTACACTGGCTCTTAAACCCAGGTACAAATACATACAGGTACTGATTACTACTACTCTTCAGTGGGGTTTTTTTATTATTTAGAAAAGGGAATCACTGGCAAACAAGGTGCTAAGTGAAAAAGGAAATCTGCTTCTGAGAACATACCAGTTAATTAATTTCAGCAATGATGACAAAAATCTGGGAAAATTCTCAAATATTGCAGAAAAATCATGACAATTAAGTCATTGGAACAGAAATGTGTTCCTTCTCCTTTCCAGCTGTCTGAAGCCTGACAGATTTTAAGCTAATTGTTAATGAATTGCTTTGAATCAGCTTGTTCCATTTTGGGGTTCTAATTGTGGAAGTGAGAAAGCCCTGAGGAAAAAGTTCTGAAATGACCTGTAGTTGGAACTTATTTTCCTGTTTCAGTCGGTAGACCTGCACTCTGCTTACTCACTCCTCTTGAGGCATAGTTTCCTGGTGTTAGAAAATTCCTACCTATCTGTACTGGAGAATCTTTAAAATAAGCATTGGAACCAGTGCTGCACTACTAAGGAAGCTTCACTCTAATCTCATTGCTTAAAAAACAAACAAACAAAAAATCAAGAACAAATTTAAATAATCTCTGAATATCAACAAGCTTTCTCCAGAAGATCCCTGCTGCTTGTCTGGACAATCTAAAACACCTTTAATCACTAAATACAGAAACTGAAGCAAAGCAATCAGGCAAAACCCACAGAGAGCTTGGGAGGGCCAGTGGTGGTGCTAGGCCTTCTCAAGCGGCAGAGAAATCCAAAACTGCTCCTAAGTTCCACAGGTGCCGCAAGTTTCCTGAACCCTGAGAGCTTCTTGTGCAAAATGAATGCTCTTACCCATTTTCACTTTCCCAGGAAGGTCACTTTAATCTAGAAGTCATAGTAAAAAACATCTCTTCCATCATTCTCCGCAACTGAGTAGCAAACACAGGTCTGAAGTGGAGGACATAAACTATTCCATTCTTTCAAACTACCAAGGACTTAGCTTAATTAGCAATTAAAAGTAAGTAGTACAAAAGATTCCTTTCTCACTGGATATAATGGAGTCATCATTGTTCTCAGAGCAAGCTCGAAGTTTGCAACTGGCATTACAGAAAAACATCCTACCATTCAAAAGCAAAAAACAAGCTACCATGGCAGAAAAAAATAAATCAGCTAATAAAGAAAAATACAACTTAAGGTGAAAATGTTTTTACTGGCAGGGAATAAATAGATTGTAATATTCCAATTCCAGCTTTTTCCTCATACAGTTTGGAACACATCCACATTCCCAGATTAACTGAAGACAATCTTCAAGATTAGGCATCACAGTCCTACGCAACAATCATCTCTCTACCATACGTAATTATCTAAGGAATCCTTACACAACCTTCCACAATTCTTCCAACTGTCCCAAATACATCTGCCTACTCTACAACAGATTTCCATACTACAATACAGCTTTTGCTGTGCTTTCCAGGTTATTTTAACATAACAAAAGTCTCCTTTCCAGGTTCCATTCAACTGTTAATACGTTTTTTCAAATTACTTATACCAAATAAACTTTTTAAAATGTCTTGTACTGAGACTACACATAGAAAAAATCCCACCAAGACAGCAAAGATGGACAGTGTATAACTAATCCCAGAAAACTGTCAGAACTAATAAATTCTGTAACACATGAACTTGTAAATTAATAGAGCCCTTTTAAGGATGAAAATGAGATCTTATTCTGCTCATTAGCTAACATGGGCTTTGATGGTCCTTAATCTCATGCTTAATCTCATCTTCAGCAAGAAAACTGAACTCTGCTATAAGCATAAACACCTCTAAACCCTTCCCAGGGTTACATATGTATGTGTATATATATATATATATAAATAAATAACCAGAAGAGGCATTAAAGCCATTTCAACTATTAATTTCCTCCACATAATAACTACAGTTAAGAAAGCCATCCACTACAAAAACTTAACTTGCTAATTAAATTACATATGCTCCTATGCTAAAGGTGTATTTGAGGATTTTCATAAAGATGCCAGAAGCTGGCTCAGACATGCGTCTGTCTCACATCACCTAATGCTTAAGAGTTTCGGTTTCATGCACAGTAATTTTTTTATTTCCCCACCTCTTAAGCAAGGAATAGAGGAGCATGTACTGTTCTGACACAAAATTAGCTGAATAATAACTAGGGATTCTTTTTCAGAAATTAAAAAAAGTAAGAGCTATACTCACCCTTTCTTTTCATTTAAGGAACAGATAAACACTCGTTTCTTCTTTAAAAAAAACAAACAACACCAGAACTCTGGTTAAGAGCTAAAAAAGACCCTTAAGCCTTATTTGTTGATCTTTTTAACAGATAACACCTGACATCAGATAGTCTTTCAATGAGTTTTGTAGTCTCCCATCTTTGAAAACTTACAATGGTCAAGTGTTAATGAAATCACAAATTCAAAGGCTCTGCCCTTCCAACCATTAAAACCCAAGAGACTAAGACTAAGAGACAAACACTCAGAAAACAATACATTGCTGTGCACCACACCAAAGACTAAGAATGCATAGTTTTTTAAAAACCATGGTATGTATAATCTACCTTCAGTTACTATATTTGTTACATGCCCAGAAGCTCCTTTAAAGTTTACCAATGTACTCAATTTTTATACTTCCTTATTCTTCCCACTATCATTTGACTTTTTCTTTCCTACCAGAGATTGCTTATGTCATGGTTTATGACGTCATATGAGGGATGTTCTCCATTTTTCTTATCCTTCCACTTTATCTTACACTCTTTCTATACTTTGTTGCATTAAACTATACTGTTACATTCCCTAGATCAGCATCATTCTCCTTTACACATGCTTTCAATTCCATACTTCAAACTATTTCTTGCCTTTTTAACATATCCACCTATATCTTCCATGCTTGCTCAGCTTGCTTTATCCTTCAAATCTAAAGGCAGCAAAATACGACTTGAGAACAGACACATGAGTTCTTGGCCTTCACTTTCACCTTGAAGAAAGAGGAGAAGCAGTAGGTTTCTTTACTCTTCCCCTCCCCTCCTTGGAGAGGGTAAGTAGGGAAAAGGGAAGCAGCAGTAAAAGACAGACATAGATAATACAGCCAAGGCTTCTGTTGAAGGAGCAGTTTCCTCTACCATGCCTTACTTTTATTTTAAAAACGGGAGACAGCAGAGGCACTGTTCTATTCAGAACTTACAGCATTTAACTCTTACTAAGCTTTTTCACACCCTCCACAAACCCTCCTGAATTTTCTTCCTGTTTACCTCATTTTGAAAACCTTTCGAGGAAGGAACCAGCACCATCAAGAACTGAAATGCGACTGTAAGTTAGCAGTAAGTCAGATGGTATCCAAGAACAAGACTGCGGTAGCTGCTGGAAAGAACACATACACTATGATTTCCACTGCCGTGCCCTCCGCCATTTTGTCTCCATCACTATGTCACCCACTTAATTCCTTGGTTTCCCACTCTTCTTCACATCTAATCTCCTAATCATCTGTTTTCAACCTTTCCACCACTTCCTTTAACTGAAAATCTCTTCCTTTTATTATAACACTGTATTCTGAAAAACCTTACTAGGAGACTTCCATTGCTCCTCTCCCCCAAATCAAACGGAGGCCTGACTTTCAGCAGGCATGAGTTCAAACATAGTTCATGAAGTATGCAACCTAGATCCCTCAGAATCCTTCATTCATCCAGAGCCATGTCCACAGTGACATAAAACAGCTTCATAAAAAAGTATTTCTACAGTACTTGCACATATTCTAGCATTCTCTGCTGCTGCACAGTATGTTCAGATCTGAACCTAAGTCTCCTAGCGGCAGGCTAACTTCACAAAATACTAGGTCTTCCTTCAGGGGGTAATGAAGCTAGGCCACTGCACTCATTCCATCCATCCTCTCCAAAAAAGAAATATAATCCTGTCAACATCTATTCTACCCCCCACAAGAAAATGAGGGAGCAAACCTTTCTGCTTCAGCAATAGTTTTATAAATATTCCTTACAGAAACAGAATCACACTACGCAGAACCCACCCTAGCCTCCCAAATCTCTCTCTTCAAGCACCTGTACAGCCTTTTCTGATCCTGCACAATGAACTCTCTTCATGGAATCATAGAATACCAGGTTGGAAGGGACCTGAAGGATCATCTGATGCAATCCTTCTTGGAAAAAGCTTGGTCTAGGCAAGACGGCTAAGCACCCTGTTCAGCTCAATCTTGGAAGTGGCCAATGCTGGGGAATCCACCACTTCCCTGGGGAGATTATTCCGAAGGCTAATTGTTCCAATTGTGAAAATTTTTCTTCATGTCCAATCAGAATCTCCCCAGGAGTAACTTGTACCCATTACCCCTTGTCTTTTCCACGTGACTCCTTGTAAAAAAGGAATATCCATTATCTTTGTAGCCACCCTTTAAATGCCGGAACATGGTGATACCGTCTCCCCTAAGCCTTTTATTCGCAAGACTGCACAAAACCAATTCTCTCAGCCTTTCATCATGTGGCAGGCTTCCCACTCCTTTGCTCATCTTTGTTGCCCCTCTCTGGACCGCCTCCAGCCTGTACACATCTTTTTTGCCCCTCTCTGGACCGCCTCCAGCCTGTACACATCTTTTTTGCCCCTCTCTGGACCGCCTCCAGCCTGTACACATCTTTTTTGCACAGTGGGGACCAAAACAGAACATAGTATCCCAGGTGTGACCTGACCGGCACCAAGTAGACTGGGGTAATGACTTCTTTATCTCTGCTGGTGATGCACTTGTTAATGCAACCCTGCATCCTGTTGGCCTTTGCCACAGCAGTTCGCTCATATTAAGCTTGCTGTCCACCAGGTCCTTCTGGTCCCTCTCCACAAAGCTGCTCCCCAGTGACATAGATCCAGTCTATGCTAAGTTTTTCCAGGTGCAAGACCTTACATTTGTCTTTGTTGAACTTTGTCAGCCCCCTCTTCCAGCCTATCTAGGTCTTCCTGCAGAGTGGCTCTCCCTTCTGAAGTGTCCACTTTCCCACATGTTTTGGTATCATCAGCAAGCTTCCATCAGGGTACACCTGATCCCATCACCCAGGTCACTTATGAAGATACTAAACAGTGTTGGGCCCAGTATCAACCCCTGCAGGACCCCACTTGTGACAGGTTTCCAGTCTGAAAAGGAGCTATTTACCACCAGCCTGCAGGTACGGCCTGTCAGCCAATTCCCCACCCACCACACAGAGCACACATCTAGACTGTAACACATCAAGTTTCTCTAGGAAGAGGGTGGGAAACTGCACCAAAAGTCTCAGAGAAATCCAGGTAGACAATGTCCACCTCCCACCCCACATCATCTGAGCAAGTTACTTTGTTGTAGAAGGTAATCAGATTTGCCAGGCACAATTTGCCTTTGCTGAATCCACGCTGGCTTTTCCTAATCATGTGCCTCATTCGACTTGCGATAGCCCCCAGGAGTGTTCATTCCAAAACACTCCCAGGGGCTGAAGAATGATGAGCCTAGAATTTCCTGAATCCTCCTTTAAGCCCTTCTTGTAGACAGGGGTTCCATTAGCCTTCTTTCTGGGACATCCCCTGATCTTGAGCATTTCTCAAAGATTATGGTGAGTAGGCTCTCAACAATGTCAGCCAGCTCTCTTCAACACCCTCAGGTGGATGATGTCAAGGCCCATTGATTTATAGGGGTCAAGCTCCTGTAACCGTTCACAGATCAACTCTTCCTTCACTGATGGTGGGTCTGTGTTTGCATCAACCCGGATTTTTGTTCTTAAGGCCAGGGGTAAAGACAGAGGTAAAGAAAGTCGTGAGAACTTCTGCCTTTTCACTGTTGTTGGTGACTAATTCAACTCTCCTGTTTAACAGCAGACTGATTATTTTCCTTCTGTTTCTGCTTGCTGTTTACATACCCAAATAAGCCTTTCTTGTAGTTTTTGACATCTCTGGCCAATTTCAATTTGAGCTTAGCTTTTGCTTTTCTAACTGCGTCTCTGCACACCCTGGCAATGTCCTTCTAGTTCTCAACAGGTATTTATCTGCTTTTCCATCTCTGGTATGCTTCTCTCTTTGTTTTGAGCAGACTCAGAAGCTCTCGGTTAAGCCAAGGCAGTCTCTTGCTCCACCTACCTTCCTTACCTTTTAAGGGGACAGATAAGCTGGTTTTATGCTTCCAGGAGAGTGTACTTGAAAAACTCCCAGCACTCACTAGCTCCTTCATCCTCCACGGGAGCTTCCCACGAAACCCTCCCAACTGAGCTCTGAACAAGCTGAAGTTTGGTCTTCTAATATCAAAAACCTTTGTCTTAGTACTAACCTCCAGTAATGGTTATTTAAAACTAATGAATTTTCCATTTTTACTAGATCGTTTTTGATCTGCATCAATTCTCCAGCCTGATTTACCACACAGGCCAAAAAATTGTTTCACCGGCACATGTAAGAAGCAACAGAGTACTTAGAATTCTGTTATGTAGAGGAAAAATACATAAAACTAAAGTCTTAATTTCCATTTATCGTTCTACTCTAGATTCTTGTGCAACTAAGTTTTCAAATGATAAAGATAATGAAAACAGTGCTTAAATAAAAAGCTAAAATGGCAACTGCAATGCAAGTAACACAATACTACCACAAAAAAAGAGACCTACTTGCTCTATTTTAAAAGCCAGTGCACTGGATCTTTTAAGTAATGCTGAAAATGATATCCTGAAATTGTTCAGAATTTTTAAATTTTCAAAATGCAAGCAGACGTTTAATGAAAAGCACACTGACAAATCAATCTGCTTCAGACTTTAATAACCAATCTATATTGAGAAGTGAATCATAATCCTCAAAATGCCACTGTGAGAAAAGGAAATGACTTAAAGCCATTTTAACAAACAACAATTAATTTAACAACCTACCACAAAGGAAATTCATATGCAGACATATAGCGTTCTGGTTGTAATTCATAACACACTTTTAGTCACTCCCTTTACAAAGCTATAAATGAGTTCTTAATTCTACATCTTAATTAAACAAGCTTCTTCCGTGAACACTACGTAGCAAATGCACAAACCATAAAGGAAGCTATTTTGACAAAATAGCTCTGGTGGTAATCCATGCATCCTCTCATACCCTGAAGTGAGTGTATCTGAGAAAGCATATTCTCCAACTCCCAAACATGCTTAAGGTGCTTTTTGTTCACTAACACAGTATTTTATTTACATGAGGCACACTTCCCTATCATTCTTTAGATACAACAAATAGTATTCAGTATCCAGAATAATATCTGATCCACTGCAAAATGCCGAGAGGCTCATTTTAAAAATGTACCATTCAACAACCTTTATTAGGTCCACAGTCAAACTACCAAATGGTCCATACCACTTTTGACAGTATCAGTAGAACTAGTCTGGAAAACAAGCTTTGAATAGCCTAGTCTCAAAACAGGCCAATCTTGAAAACAGCTTTTCCACAAGAGGAATTACAACTACTATGGATATTTCTATAACATGCCTATCTGTAAAACAAAAACATGTAATAAAATATTTAATTATTTTCTCTTGCTTTACGTAACTTCCCTGGTCCAAAAAACTCAGATAAGACTATCACAGTTCTTCTCTTTCCACATAACAAAAGTGTTTCTGTAAGATTATCCTCTCAGGTACACCTATACAAACCCTGGCAGCCTTCTGCAGAGCTCCATACAGGACAACAGTTCAATTTTGTCTGGTTTTAACTACAAAGAAGTATTCTGCTAGTGAACAAGATTAACGTTGTTAACACTTGTAGCAAAGACAGTCAACTGGTCTCTATAATGACACCTGGAGTTTAATGAGCACCACTTCGATTTTTAATTGTAAAGACACATGACTCAAACATTACACTTCAAACACTATAGCTGCAGAACCTCACCATGAAGGGAAGTTAAAACAAAAAGTAACTTATATATCTTGTACTTACATGTACAACTTAAGTGTGGCACTAAAGGGCTGTAAGTCATATACACATACCTATATGCATCCAGAGTGAGCACAATAATGGCTTATCTTCTGGAATTATCTGAACCAATACTAAAACCTGTCACCTAGTTCAGATATGTATTCACCTCAGATTGACAGGCCATCTGTTTAATTAATTTCTGCAGAATCTGATCTAAGCCCTTTACAGCAGTATTTTAGTAGCCTCAAACTACAAATACACACATTTCCTTCCCTTTCAGACTGTTCAAAATACCGCAAAATCCCTCCCATTACCCAAAAATAGTATCAGTTGAGGACCAAGAACAACAATATTTGTTCACTAACCAGACAACAACCTGAAGTTCAACTCATGCATCTGTAAGGCTGGAAACTAAAGCTTCATTTCTCCACAGAACCGAAGTTTGCCTAATTCTCAGTGGGATAAAGAACAGTGGGCTACACCATATAATTCTGGCACTGGAAAGTCTTGTGACAAATGGTAATCAGTACAAAATCACTTTACAGCTGTAAATATTTTCCATTACTCTCCTTAATTTTGTATCATCTTACTAATGTAATAAAAACAAATGGTTCTACACACACAGAGTTATCCAAGTATGAAACAACTACTCTTTTCTAAAAAGATGTAACAAACATATGGTATAGCTTTTACATCATACTTTCAACACTTATTTCAGATGGTATCAGCATTTGCAGATAGTCTTACCTCTGTAATCATCAAGTCCACTCAACCCACTACAGTGAACAAACAGCTATAAAAGGCTGGCAAGAGGCAGAGCGCCATGCTCTTCACAAGCAGAAAGCACACCTGAATACTATGTATAGAGAAAAGCTTTAGATGGTCTACTTCTTCTTCACATGCAGTACCTGAGATTACTTGTATAAAAACGTGACAGCTAGAGTCTGCAAGTATCATAATGCACAAATGGGTCAATGGCAGGATTTTAGTGGTTAAATTACTGGAACGGAATTCAAGAAAAACAATTGTTTCCCATCCTCGCCACTGGTTTTCTTTACACTTCCAAAAATTAAATAATTTATCAAAACCTCTGTTCCCCAGCTGCTAAAATATAGTATTTCTCTCTCTTCTCCATCCTGAACTGCTGCCCACCTTGTCTCTTTAATTATGAAGTCAGTAGGGCACAAATTACTTAAGTCTGTGCACACGTGTCACTTAAAAGAAACCACCACTTCAGCCTCCAGACTCAGTAGACCAGTACTTGGAAGCTACAATATGTAACATTTTTTCCATAAGAAACATGAAAAGCTACTATAACAAAGAAAAATCTTATACTGTATTCCCTATTAATAATCTCCCAATAGCAAACATAAAGCTTACTGAGATGCAAATACAAATATGCTAGCTGTCCTGCAATCTTTAACTACACTTCTTCAAAAGCATGTTGTTTGCAGAGATAAGGTCCATTCTTGCCTGCTCACTGACATATTAAAATGACAACTGTAACATTTGGAACTTCATAAATCTCCTTGCCTTCAGCAAGTAGTAACAATACTACACTTTAAACTTAAAGTAAATCAAAACAGTTAAGAATCTATTTGTTGAGCAATAAAAAGAACCATTTGAAAGAACTATGCCTTGAACACTAGTTTTGAGAGTATCAAAACGTGCCAAGTATCTCACACTTAAAGTACAGTATAACGTCCATTAAAAGAAAAAAGAAAGTTGTTTTTAACACCAGATGATGTGCAAATATTGCAAACCTATAACGGAAGTCTTTAAGTTCCAGGATACATAAATATCACATAGACTGTAATTGTAATTTTAAAATATAAACTTGACACAACCATGAACTATAGAATATGTCATCCATTACACCTTAATTGGATCCTAAAAAACCCTACCCTATTAACATAAAGCCCAAATTGTATACAGACAAATACCAAGCTTAAAAAAAAAATCCGTCAGTCCAAGTTATCCAATAAACAGACTTAATTTTTACTTAAAATCTCTCCACTTCCAGACACCTTCAAAAGGAGATGGAAAACCAGTTCCACCCATAACACAATTTACAAGATTTTAACCAACTTCAAATTGTTCCATAGTAGCAGACAGTCTGCCAGATAACAAAGAATAAGAAATGCAGAACTTACTTTAAAAAAAAAAAAAAAGAATAATCAAGGAACAGCTCAGATAAAAGTTTACAGAAACTAGAGGCTGCGCACTTTGTGGAATACTTTACAAATGTCTCATGGTACCAATTCCCAGTTTCTCAATTCCCAGCACTGCCATTATATAAGACAAACACCATAATTCTTTTCAAAGCAGTATTTCTTTGTTTTGATGAAAATAAATTAAGCCAAAAGCATTTCCAAAGTTATTAAAAAAAAAACCAAACAACTTTATTACACCTAGACTAATCTGCTAAATTTTTTCCTGCATAATTATTTTTCAGGCAGTCTGTTATAATTAAAACAGGATATTTAATTATAGATTAGTAGAAAATTATCATTAATGTCAACACTAAAGGGAAAAGGTCAATAAATACTAATTCACACTGTCCAAAACTATTTTTAAACAAGCGACACTTACAAGAAAGATGAAAGAATATTGTCAGCCTGCACTTACTTTGTATGCTTAATAAAAAGCACAGATAATTACTGTTAATTTTTTCAACACATGTGGCCTTTACACAAAGGAAATACCATTTTTAAAATCAGACGGAAAACAAAAGGGCTGCAAAACCACAAAAGGTTACACAGAGACCAAAAACTGGCATATTGCATGAAACTACTTCATATCTCTTTAAATTGATGTCAACATCAATACTTTCAAATGGAAACATGCTTCAAATTTTGTCTACAGGATATGACAAACTGATTAAACTCAATGAATAGGAATTAACAAGCATCTTATGCCCAATACATTAGACCAGCTACATCACCCTAAATCTGTACGTAAGACAAATAATTATAGCTTACAAAACAAAGGCTTATCACTGCAAGAAAGTCAACTTTGGCTAAACATTGGAAGTACCGTTAAAAATAAAAAATATGAAAAAAAAAAAGAAGAAAAAAAAAGGAAATGTTTTGCAATTCACTTCCAATACAAAGGATGTTCTCTCCCTCCCTCTCTCCCTCCTCACACACACACCCCCCAGTCCTTAAGCATCACCTCCTGCTAACAACATCTTCCTGGGAGAGAGACATCAAGATAACAGCAGGGGTTTAGGTTTTGTTTTGGGGGTTCTTTTGCTCCTTCACATTAATGTTCTTGTCAACTACAAAAGCGTAACAGTGAGCACTTTCTCCAGTACAAGACTGGCTACACTGGATTTTCAGCATTTAAACCCATTTAAAATGTGAACTCTCAATTTCCCTCTCCCCCAAAACCACACTGGCTGCAAACTATTATTTTCAAGCTCCTTTTCTGCACAATAAATATAAATTTTTTGGCAACAGAAAATTCTATTCTTCTGGCACACATACTAACAGCACGTACACCATTACAGGAAAGTTTGATTTCTTCTGGCTTATCACATATTCAATACATGGAGCAACAATACAATATTCCTGACCTTTAGTCTATAACTTCAATAATTCATAAAATTGTATAGATCTGATGTCTTATCTGCTCATTTGATTTGCTACACCCAGCAGCAGGACTCAGTTTAGTTCACGAGACTACCACCATACATCCTACAGAGCAAAACTATGGAAAAAGGGAGACTGCCATCCAAACCTGGAGCATGAATGAACCCCACAACTATGCTCCAGACATGAAGCTCCCTCCATCCCCGAAAGAGATCCCAGAGTTCTTCTTACTAAACTCTGTCAGGGTGTGGCTTCATTAAATCAGAGTTCCCACTGCAAAGGCTTCATGAAATCTCCTGGTGGGCCTGGCAAGTGACTTTAGCCAATGCACTGCCTGCCTGCTGAGTGAACCCCAGGAAAACCAAGAGTAGTACCTCCTCGTACTGAGGCACCAAATTCAAACCCACAACAGAATCTTGCTGCTGCACAAGTACCTGTGCAGGTAACAGAGCAGTTCCCTCAACACTTGCAACCCAGGACCTCACCTCCCCCTGCAACAGTCTCCTCAGACGTGTACACTTCTACCACCTTCGCCACAGGTAACCAGGGAACAGTCAGGCGCTCACAGAAGAGACGCTGCTACAGCCTGCCTTTTTAAAAGGTTCAGTAGCAGGTGGACTATTCTCACATCGAGGGGAGTACTGATAATTTTTTCCCTTTGTGAAGGATTCTTTTGGAAACATGACTCAATGGTTTTCCTTACCTGCTTTACTTGCACCTATCTCTCATATTACTCTACAATGCGCTGGCTTGTAGATTCTTAAATCAATCTGTTAGGATTTCATAATTATGGAGTCTAAGGTCTTTGTTAGCTGTTGTTGCTCCGTGCACAAAAGGGAAGATTTTGTTACTATCGCTGTAAAACCTATTAATTAAATGCACATATCTATGGCCACACTTTCTACAATAAAAATAACTGTTACATGGAATTAAGAGCTATCTGCTAGAATGACGACCCTAAACCTTCTCATACAATGTAAACTGTATGAAGGTGCACACACAGAAAAAAGGAATTAAGTAAAAAATATCTTAAAATGAGAACTCCTTCCTTATCGGTAACAGTAATTGAAATACACACACATTCCCTGAAAAGTAAAAAGCACAAACAAAATCAAACCTGGTTCAAGCCAAGAAATTCATCTCAAAACATCTTTGCACTGAACAGTAACATTTTAATCATTCTACTTCCTTAACAATTTACTTTTCTCAGAGTCAAGTTTTATGAAGAACATGCTTGTGAGTTAGCTTGCAATTCATAAAGGTCCAAAACATTGTCAGAAAACCGAGGTAAAATAGCAATATATTTGGTGGGGTTTGGGGGTTTGTGGGGGTTTTTTTTTAGTACTTGGTACATGGATTCATACATTGACACTGTAGGAGAACACACGATATTTCTAGAAACACACTTCAAAATTATCAAAATGCCCCACAACTTCAGTCATCTCAAACAAGACTGTATATTCTAAAATACAATCTTTTTCGACTAGCATAGAAAAGAAAATACATTATATGCAGGAAAGTACTCAAAACTCACCTAATATGCTGAATTGCTGTCTGCGTTACTTAATTTTACAGTACGCAAAATAAAACTTAACCTAGTCATGTTATGCGACAGACAATCTAATTATATATGTTGCTTTTATGTTCTATCTGGCATCCTTAAGGTCTATCCCATACATGACTCTCCAATATTTCCGATGGCCTCAACAGCATTCACAGAGCAGACATTAATTCTGGTCCACTAACAGTTAACGTACATTATTTAACTCATCTGACATGTCACTCCCTTGCCTTTCTGACTTATCGGAAGAAGTATTTTTATAAATAACTCCGAAAATCAAAAGGAAACCACGACATTTTTTTAAAACATAAGCACAAAGAAAAGTGTACTTGCTTTTCGTTCCATCCCTGCCCCCTCCCCCCACGTCCTGACATTGAGCTTCTCCAATCATGCCAGAAATAAACATCTAAACACAAGTAAGGGCCTAGGCTACCAGATTCAACACGCTTTAGAGTGAGATCTTCAGATCAACCAGGAACAGCATGAGAAAAAAAAAAAAATCTCCACGGGAAAGTATCAGCACACAGCACGGGCACAACAATAGGATGAACAAAGTGTCAAATGCAACGCTACTGACAGGAACAAGTCAGAAAGCAGGAACCAGAACAACCCAGTCCTCTGCTTCAACCGTGTGGTCTTTTAAAAACAGTGTTCGACTTAATCTGTTAGACAAACGCTTTCTTCGCATTCGGTCTTTAAATACAACCGGCAGACACTCCGCCCGCACAGCCTTTGTCAATAGCTTACGGGCGGGCAGCAGAAATGTGCTACAGGTTGATAAGGAGGACACCGGCGCTGCAAACGCCCTGCCTGCAGCAGGAAAGCACCCAGAAAGAACTTGCAATGCGCAGAAGAGTTTCCCTCAACGTTCACCGGGGGCTTCACACTCCAGCCGACGTGCATATTCGTTCCCGGTATTTGTTTCGTGTTTACCTCCCCCCCACACACTTCTTTCTCCTCCCTGTCCGGCCATCTTGGGCCGACAGGAGCAGCCATTACTTAACTAAATGACAGGGCCAACAACTTTTCAGACAAACAAACATCTCTCTCAAAAGGCCGGGCAGGCTCCAGCAACCTGCAGGCCGTCCTGCTCCCTGACAAGCCGTCCGGCGGCGGGGACGGCGCGGGGCCCGGCGGGCGGGACACGGCGCTCGACGAGGACCTGGCACGCTGGCGGCAGCTGGGCCCGGAGAGTAAACAAGTCACTCGGCGCCGGGCTCCGGGAGCCCCTCAGCACCGCGCCCGGCCCGGCCCCGCTCCCTGCGGCCCCCGGCCCGCTTCGCCCCCCGCCGCGCCGCCGGGCGCAACCGCCGCCGGGCAGGGCGCGCGCAGCCGCCGGCCCCCGCCGCGCGGGGCGAAAATCACGAGGGAGGGTCCGGGGAGAGGCCAACGTCAGCAGCGCCTCGCGCGCGCCTTCCCCCCCCGCGCCGCCGCCACCTCCTCCTCCTCCCCCTCCCTCCCGCCCCCGCGCCCCCTCCCCCGCCCCGCCGCTGGGCGTTTGCTCCCAGCCCCGGGCTCCGGCCCCGGCGCGCAGGCACTTTCCCGTCCCGGAGCCGGACGGACACCCGCAAGGCCGCGCTCCCTTCGTCCCACACCCGGCCCCGCTCGGCTTCCTCCCGCGCGGAGAGCCGCGCCGAGTGCGCGGCGGGGAAGTTGGGGGAGGGGGGGAAGGGGCAAAGGCGGCAGCGACGCGTGGGGAGACCGCGGCGGGGGGCGAGGCAGAGCGCCCTGCCGCCCGCGGGGACGTGCGGCCGCGGGTGCCCCCCCCGCCCCACCACCACACACGCACTCTCGCACCCAGATGTACACTCGCACGCACACACTCACCGTGTGGACCCGGGGGACCGGAGGGAGGGGGCGGCTGGGCCGGGCCGGCTCCCTCCCCTCCCCCCTTCCCCCCCCCCAGCCCCGCTCCACATCCACCCTCGCGCTTACCTTTAACAGCAAGGCCTTCGTTCTGGCGCCATCTTCATGAAGCCTCAGAAATCCGAAGAGTCGGCTGCAGAAGGGGAGCGGGCGGGAGGGAGGGGAGAGAGGCACAGGCGTTAGCGAGAGTCAGCCCCCCGCACGGGCAGGCAGGCAGGCTCGCTCCCGGCGGGCAAGGGCAGAGCGCGGCGGCGGCGGCCGGGAGCCCGCACACGGGCACACACGCACTCCCGAGCGGGGAGCCGCGGGCAGGGGAGGGGGGAGACACGGAGGGAGCGCGGGCCGAGCCGGGACACGGAGGCGGCCGGGGCGGAGTGGGGAGCGGGTACCTGTCGAGACCGGATAGGGCTTCTCTCTCCTCGGCTGTCAAGCTGGCGAAGTCCTCCTCGCTCTGGCCGCTCGCTTTCCCCGCCGCCATTTTCTTTTCCTCATCACCGAAAGGAGCAGCAGAGGCGGCGGCAGCGGCGAGCGACACTCCGCACGATTTCATGGAAACGCAGCGTAATTAACTCACGATCGCAACCCCCCCCCCTGCGCGCCCCCAACACCCCCCAGCGCCGGGCGGGGCGGGGTGCCCGACACACACACACACCACAACTTTTATTACAACAACAACAGCCGGCAGGGAGGGGGAGGGAGGGAGGGAGGGAGGGAGGGGAGAGGGAGGGAGGCGGGGGGAAGCCCCGCTGCTCGGAGGAGGAGGGAGGGGGGAGGGAGCCCCAGCGCTGGAGACTCGGGGGAGGTGGTGGGGGGGGGAGGAGGAGGAGGAGGAGGAGGCGGCGGCTGCTGCGGCGGATGGCGGCGGAGCGGTGTTTACATCGCCGCGGCGCCGCTCGCCCCGGCGGCGAGGGGTGCGGGGAGCCGGGGTGACAGGGGCCCCGCCCGCCCTGCCGCGCGGGGTGTGTTTGCCGCCTGTACAAACTTCCCCAGCAGCTGCCCAAAGTTGTTGTAATTGTGTCACACAGCGAACCCCACGCCGCCACCGTGACCCCCCCCTCCCCGCCCGCCCGCCCGGGCCCACGCAGCCAATCGCCGCCTCCGCAGCGCCGCACGTGACCTTTGTTGACTTACGTCAGTCATAGCGCTCTTCCACCGCGGCGCTTCGGCTTGGTTGGCCTACGGCGCCCGCCTCCCTCGCAGGCCTCATCGCATTGGTCGGCGTCCGAGGGGAGGGGGCGGGTTTCCTGGGACTCGCGGCTTGTGACAGGCCAGAGAGCCGTCAGTCAGAGCAGCTTTTCGATTTCCCAGCGCCAGCAGGTTTGCGTGCGCCTTTAAAAACCGGACGACGGGAAGGCGGGGGAGGGGGGGGGGGTTCAGGAGTGGCGGGCGTTGGGGGTGGGAGGAGGGAGGGCTGCGCTCACGGGCGGAGTTGCGTAACTGGGCCTCCAGGCTGGGGGAGCGGAGGTCGCTGAGGAAGCGGGCTTCGTTTAGCGCCTGGCGGGCGGGGGCCGTGCCGCGCTGGCTGCGGGCATTCGCGCTCGCCCTGCCTTGCCCCGGCCTGGGCGCGGGGCGCTCTTGGCACACCCGGAAAATAGTGGCCTCCCCGCGCGGGGAGCAGGGACGGCGCTGGCTGGGGCTCCGTGCGGTCGGGCCGCGGGCGGGAGGAGGAGGCGGAGGCGCTGGCGCCCGAGGGGCGGTTGGGCGGCAGGTAACGCCCTCCGCAGCAGGGTGGCGTGGCCGGAGCGAGGGCAGGGCCCGTGGCGCGGCGGTTGGCCTCGCCCGCCCTGGGGAGCAGGGGTGCCGCTGTCCGGCCTGCGGCTTTCGCCGCCCACTCGCGGCAGGCGGGGATTTTCCTGGGGGCGCGCGCCATCGGCCGTGGGGCACCCGCTTCGCCGACGGACGAGCGCGTGGCGGGGCTCGGGGCGTGCTGCCCGCGGGGGAGGGGGGGGCGGAGCGGGGCGCCGCGCCCAGGGAGAGCCCCCCCGCCTCCCGTGGAGCCCCTGACAGGTGGAGCGGCGCCCGCCGGCGCGAGCCCCGCGGCCGTCACGTGGCGCGGGGGCGGGGCTTGGGGCGAGAGCGCTCTCGCGAGGCCGGGAGGGTGGGCGGGGCTGGGCGCGGCAGCCGGGCGGGGGGCGGTGCGGAGCGAGGCGCGAAGGAGCGAGGCTGGGCTGCCGGGGCGTCTCGCGGCGGTAAAGCTCAGCGTTTCTTCGGGCGTCGCGGGGCAAGGGCCCTTCCGTGCTCTGCTTGCTGCCCCTTCTTCACAAGGCCAAGCCTACCCCCAGCCTTCCTGGTGGCTTAAATGTTACCTGGGCAGCCTTGGTTCCTCGGCCATCCCGGTCTTGCCCAGGAGCTTGAGGGTGCAGTTTTCTCTCTGCAGTCCCATTAATTTACCCGTTACAGTTAGGAAACTCAAGGGTTTTCCTAGCAAGGTTTTTGAAAATCATTAGGTCTTGGGTCTCCTATGATGCTTATGAGGAGATGAGCCTCCTGTAGGTGTGTGGTGGCACAGCTTGCTTGCTCGTACCCATTTTGCTGTAAATGGATCAGCAGTGGCCTTCTGTAACATCACTGTGTCACTTCTCCGATGTTTAGCTGAAGCCTTATGGCTGGGCAGACTTTTTCTCTGCCAGTTGAATTCTCTCCCCGCAGAGAGGGGCCTGTTTTATGATTGCCAGGCTCTCTAAAGTGTAACTGAAGCTAGTAACTGCCTTTGGAATTAGGTGAATAAGGTCAATGGCCAAGCTATGTAAGGGATGTTCAATCACAATACTCTTGCTTGCTGGTTCTGTCCCTTCTGGTTTTAATAGTCATCCCCAAATCATGTGCTCATGAACGGTGGTACTGTTAACATTTACATGTCGCTGATGTTCTCCAAATGGATCTTGAAATGTTTTCTGGGCCTAATGGTGTCAGTAGTGCAGTGCAGAGATACTGGCAGAAGCGTGCAAGGCCTGTGCTGTTTTCCAGCGTGCTGATTGGAGATCTGGTCAACAGCCTTGAATAATGCAGAAAAAGACTCAAATTAATGTCCCTGCCCCTCTTGGAAGCAGAATCTTGTTGTGTAGCCATGCTGTCTGATCCAAATGCAGTTTGAACAAAAAAAAAAAAAAGGCACCAGAGTTTACTAAGGTTGCGTATCCTTATAAAATAGCCAGCAACCAGTTGGTTAAGAGCATTCATGTTAGAGACAGACATTTGTCATTTGTACATTTACAGTACTTCAGAGTTTGGAGTGTGGATAAAAAACAATTTGCTTTTGGTTGTGGGGATGAGCTACAGTCATGAATGGTGAAAACAACTATGATCAAACATATGCCTTCATCTGTAATTTACAAGGCTTCTCAGTCACTTAATTTCTCAGCAGTGCTTCCTCAGATGCCTAACCCAACACCAAGAACTATACTGATTGGTAATGTGCCAAAAATAAGGTAATTCAGCACAGATTATTTCTGAGGATCTTGACTCTGAAGTCTTAAGTTTCCAATTTGCAGTATCCCAAGTATAAATCAATGGAAAAGATAGTAGGTGAAACTTTCTCAGTACAAGGAAGGTTATCTTCTAAACTACAAAGCAGTTCAGCAGACTTCTTTGAAGTGTGAGTCTTAGTTCAGCTGAAAGTATAATGAGAAACTTCCATGCACCTGAAGTAACAACACCTGGGTTACTCCTCTAGTACTGTCAATGCCACTCTTATCCCCTGCATCCTGTCTGTATTGCCTGAATTGAATTTCCAGGTACTTTTTGTGGTTTGTAGGGGTTTTTTTGTATCTGAACTACTCTATGGATGACTCAAGAGGTGCCATAAAAGCCTGTGTATTTTTTCAACTCTTCAAGATCTATCCAAAGCTCAGCTTACTTAATAATAGCAAGAAAAGCTTGCAAATGCATACTGGAAGTAACACTCTCTGCCCTTGCAAAGAGTCAGATAACAGTTTTGGGAGCTAACATTGATACACTATCACCTTATGAAAGGAGAGAGACTGTTCCAGACAAGTGCGATACTGGCCTCCAACTCTGAGATACTCTCTGAAGGTGACCTCAGGAGGAGTATGTTCCTAAATTCTTGAGAAGAAAGAAGGAAACGTCAATGTTTTTCTGTATCTATCCAGTATTAGTTAACTAGTTAGGTTTTAGCTTAGTTTAAATTCCAAAGTCATCTGTGAGTGTCCAGAACCACTTTGCTACCTTCTGGGTGAAAGTTGTGGACTGATAAAGCTTTTGGACTGAACAGTACTCTTTGGATACACCTTTCCTGTTTTCACCTCCATTAATTTTCCATGCCAAGTTCCATTTTGTATTCCTATACGCTGTGTCAAGTGTTGCCTTGTCATGCTGCAAGACTTGCCTGCCCTATCTGTTAAGAGACCTAACACTATTTGTACGTGTACAGTTGCAGAGTAGTTTATGCCAGAGAGAACTCTGCTCCAAGTAGGTGTTTGGCACAGTGGTCATTCTCTGCTGCTTGAAATTGAGATGCAAAGTTAATGTTCCACTTCTTGAAAAGTAATGTTAGAAACAGCAAAAGTTAATTCTAGAGTTCTCCCTGTAAGTAAATATACATCACCTGACATCTTGTTAAGCTGAAAAACAGCTCCTGAAATCACTGCAAAAAAAAAAAAAAATGATGGAAGAAAGATTCTGCTTCAACACTGGGATTCAAGCTGTTGTCTCTCTTGATGTCAAAGGTAGTTGTGGTATCTCAAGCATCCAGGTTCATTGGCAAATAGGACAAGCCTGAGCACATACATAGGAAGTCAATCTCAAGAAAATAACTTCATGTCGCATGGAACAGGGAAAGTGTGACCTGTGCAAGATCTCCTTTTTCTTTTTATTCTCATGTCGATATGACTTTTCACTGACATCAGTTGCAGCAATCAAGTGGTTAGCTTGCTGTTTTTAGTTCAGGGGGGATCTTTATAGAGATGGTGGTGATCCTACCGGGTTTTTTATGAGCAAGAGTATGGTAGTCCATCATGAATGTTCACCACAAATTCACCGTAAATGTGCTGATAGGAAGTCCTGACTGGAGGCTTATTTACTACAATAAATATGGGAATGCTGCTTCTTGCAAAGCATGAAGCTCCTTGCTGCAAGTCTCCTGAATGACGAACACATGAGGCCTGATTACTTTTTCCTGTGTCATGATCAGGGGCAAGATAAAGTAGCAGTTTGTTAGAGAGCAGAGCCCTGTAAATTCAGTAGGTTTTTCTGGAGAGAATTATACCTTCAAAGAAGAGTTGTGAATTTGTGGTGAACATTCATGATCGACTACCATACCCTTGCTCATAAAAAAACCTGTAGGATCACCACCATCTCTTCAAAATGTTTTGGACTGCCTGTATGCGAAATATGGGGGGCGCAAATAGACTTATGAATATTATAAAGTTTTAATTTGTACATCTCCTTAAAAAAGACAACTGTGGATTTAAACTCAAAACAGTTACCTGGTGGGAGTGCACTACACTGGTTTGTTTTAGCCATACCTAATCTCACAGCTCAGGATGTGGAACTGCCCCCATGCCTTCTCTGTACTTGCTTTTGGACTTAAAAAAAAAAAAAAAGAGCTTTTTGTTCAACTCTCCAAATGTTCTGTATAGTATCATACAAAAGAATTTTTATAATGGCAGTTAACTAGGGTATGTTGTCTGCAGCTGAACTTCCTTATACATTTTTCAGCTGGTGGAAGAACCCCTCTCCCTGTTTGACATGAAATTCTTCCTGGACAAGGCTGCTACCACTAACTCAGCTTTCTCAAAACCACATTCGTTCCTGGACAAATATGGCTTTAGTTTTTGTGTCTCTGTAGCTCTCACTTTCCAGAGGGGCAGAGGTTTGGTGCGATGCTTCTGTGGTCATACCAAGGGTATTGAAAAGCCAGACTTGCTCCAAGGAGATTTTCTGGGTCTCAGTGTGTTTCTATAGACAACTCTGTTCTTTTACTGTCTGACCTCCTCATCAGATCCGTTCTCACATATGTGCTTATTTTCAAGAATAGCAATTAACAGAACCTATTCATTATTATTAATGTATTTGGTGTGGCTTCCAAGACAGCAAATTTGAATGAGCAATATATCAATACCTGCTGGATAGAATTGCAATTTTGTCATCTTCTATAGTCCAAAACATATTCGCTAGTTACCTGCTGCAAGTTTCATTATTTCAGCTCCTAGAAAAGAAGCACCTGTGGTGCTTGAAGTTAGGCATATCAGTTCAAATTGGTCTTTCATTCATGATTTTTGATGTCCTTCACAGATGCAAGCTATGAGCTGGTAGGGAAGGGAGGGTAACAGTCACCTCCTTATGCTGTCACACGAGTATGAAGCAGCTCAGGATGCACATGTAATCTCTACTGATGCTGTTGTTCGAAAAAAACCAAAAAGTTTTTCAAGTGTAGAGTCAACATTACACTTATAATAGCTCAGAGGATCTCTAACTATAAGGAAAATCCTTTTGCAGTAGCCCGGGGGAAATGTGACAAGACAACAATCTTGGATTTGTGTGGCAAGGTTTACATACCAAAAACAGAAAAGAAAAAAAGCAAGCTAACCAAAAGAACTTAGTGGATGCCATTTTGTGTCTTACAAAATATAAATCTAACACTGGTATTACTGTCACCTTGCCAGATTTTAGTCAAGCTACCTGAAACGTGACTATTAGGCATATAAGGGAAAGCAGCATAAACTGATACAACCTGACAATAAGTTAGTCAGGGAGAAATTAGCCCCTTTGTTTAACCTTCCATATTCATTAACGGGTTTTCATTCTGCATCTTTTTTTCTTACTGCTCTTTTCTTCAGCTACTCCAAGGTAAAGCAGAAAAGCTTAAATTATTAAATTATATTGTTGCTGAAATTTGGAACAAAAACCCCTGCAGTACTTAATTTTTTTTATTATTTAGCAGTAGCCCACATATTGTCTGGGAGTTCATAATAAATGATCTGCAATTTCTGTGTTCCCTGTACTGCCCTCGAAGTTCTGACAAGTGTTTTGTGATGATTCATGTTATATTTTGTCAGTGGACAGTGGTCAAGGAAGTAAACTGATGTGAAACCCAAGGCTTTTTTCATTTCCTCCAAAATGCAGGGAAAAGTCAAATGCTTTTGCTAGCTATAAGGAAATACGTATGCAGAGGAATTATTACTGTGGAACATATCAGGGAAAAAAAGTCTTTCCGATACTGTTTGTCCCTATGTTGATGAATGAATTGCTCTTCAGTCTCAGAAATACCATACTAACTTTGGGTGACGAAGGGAGTAAAAGTGAGCTAATCTAAGGAATGCATTATTATCATGAAGATATTCTTTCTTTATAAGACTGTTAAAAATATTAATTAATAAATGCTTTAGTTATAGAACTTAGCATTGTTCTGTCTTGCTTGAATCATATAGTCATTTTTGTCTGTTGCCCTCTCCTCCCCTCGGTTAGCTTGATTTTAAAACCTGAATTGTATCTGAAAGGCTTAATGCTTGAATTCATCTGGAATTAAAGTGGTAATTCATAGTCATGAGAAGTACACACAGTTATCAGTGAAGCAGTAATAACTGTCACTGTGCAGTGTGTCAGCAGAAATGATAAAATTTCTATTGAGCAATAGAAACTTCAAAGGACTTGTTACTTACTTAAAAATAAACAACATGTCAGCAATTCAATCTAAACATGGAAACCCATGAGTTTGTATGCATAACCTTAACTATTTTGAGCTATTTAATGACATTCAGAAATAAGGATTTTTTTACATTCTGTAGATCTGCTGTGTAAGAGACTAGCTCTCTGCATGCTAGTTTGCTTAAGTTCTACCAGTAGAAGTGACTGTTAGAAGAGCCACCACTGCATCATATTTTTTGTACTCTATAGATCTCTGATATTATACTAACTGGCAATTCCTGCAGAATTGGAGAAATAAATAATACAAAAAATTAAACTTGTCCAGGAAGTGGTTCCCTTACAGTGCTTCTGTTAGTAGATTTTTGTGGGTTTTTAATCATGCCCATTCTTCCACCCTGCCAGTTTTGGCTGTGTCCATTGGTGTGTATGCCAAATGTGGGCATGCTTCCATCTCTGTTAAGAGTTTCAGAAGGTAAGGTGAAGTGTCTGCCCTCCCGCTAGGAACTGGATGCAGCAGCTTGTGACATACCACCTTGCGAAGAAGTGACCAATTTCTCGGAAGACAGTAATGAACAAGTATCTCTGTTCTTCAAAACCAGTGCAAAGAAAGTGAGATTTCTTGCCTTCGTGACTATGCAGGAAGTTAATACAACTTTTGAGAAGCTGATAATAAAAATACTGTGTTTATATTAACTTGTCTTCATCTTCAGATTGGCAGTTGTAGCTCCCCTTTATAGAATTTGGCAAATGCTGTCGAGGGGGGAGGGGAAAAGCAGCTTTGTGTTTCTATGGCTAGGTATTTATGTATGCATTGACTTAACATAAGATGCTAGGCTAATAACTGTAGTCTGCTTGTTTTCTGGCTTGTAAGTAAAAATAAGTAAACATTTCTAAAAACAGCTCTGAAACAAAGTTAAGGGGTTTTGTGTAAACATTTGAAAGGAGCTGTTCATGATGCTTAGCAAAGTGGATGAATGGGTATCTTGTTTACTTTTGTCAATCCTGGAACAGAATGCAGTATTATCCAAGATACATTATTATCTGGTATTTTGGGGTTTCTCATAACTCTGAGGATGTCACATGCTCTTAATCGATTTAATTTAGTGCATTATAGATAGATCTTTTAAAGAAAATATCTGAGAATTTATTTTAAAAGCCTCAGCTGCTGTGTATGCTATTCTTTGTTAACATTCTTATGGATGTCTAAAATGATAAAATCTTCAATAACCAATCTGAAAAACTATTTGGGTTATAGGTCTGTTGAGTCTTTCCTATCTGTTTCTTACTACATCTGCCTATGCAGTGACTTCTAAAATCCGGTACTTTGCACAAGAAATAGTATATATTAAGTCTTGTAATCATGTACAGATGAAAGTTTTAAAGGTGCAGATAGCAAAAGGGGCTATGTCTTATGCAGAGTTAAGGCAGTGGCTCAAGAAGCTCCACCACTTACTAGACACAGACAATGACAATTCTCCATCCTTGTCTCAACGCACAGTTCAGGATTCCCCTAGAGCAACTGTTGAGTCAGGGGGCATTGCAAGTAAAATGATGCTTAATGATGCTTAAATTTGAAGACTGTTGCTGCATGGCATGCAACTCTTTATTACTTTTCTTACATTTTAGAATTTTATAAAAATAAGGTGGCATCCCATCGCTTTGATGCATAGAACTCAAAGAATGGAACAGGGTTGTACCCAGAGCATGTAAACTTGTTCATCATGTCTGATTGGAAGGTAAAACAAGACCTATACTAAAACACCAAACTGAAATGTCAATATTTTTTTCCCCCATAAAATTGCTTCTATCAAGAGGGAAGTTCTATTTAGAAGCTTTCCAGTGGTTTGTGCTCCACTGTGTCTTCTGCATGTCAGTAAGAGTTGGATCAGGCCTCTAACAGAGCTGAGAACATCAGGATGGTGTGAGGAAGACAAGTGGTTTCTACCTAAGCTTGACATTCATAAAATCAAAAGCTAACTCTGCCTTTAAGTATACATTTTCCCTTGCTTCCCCCATCCATCAACTGCATTTCACTTGAACCTGTCAAGCAGGAAATTGCTAGTTCAGGAATGGTTCAGAGAACTTACAGTCTTAAAATTTCTGAAGGTATGGTCTGGTTTCTGTTTGAATGTTTGCAGTTGTGTATTTCTTTGTACAAATATACTCTGTACTACTAAAGTCAGTTTGTGAGCAGTTCTTCTCAAGGGGTTTTTTGGTTTGGTTTTTTTTTTTGTTGTTGTTGTTGGGTTTTTTTGGTCTGTAAATGAGTCCTGTGGTGGTTTACTCTTGTGAGGAAAGTTAAGGCATAGTGTTTCTCTCCATGGATATAATGAATATATAGTCCCAAACTGAAAGCCCAGTGAGAGGAAGGAAATTGCCATTGGTCTCAGTGGCAGAATAGCTGCTTGGGAAAGATGGCAGCAAAGGGCAGATTCAGTAAGCATGGGCAATATTTTCCAAAGCCTTGCTATATTTAGATTGGTACTTTTTCTGCCAGTAGTGGATACACAAAATTTCAAGTTGGGGATTTAAATCTTCATACAACATAATCAATATGTGCCCAGTAGCTTCTTAGTATCAGTGAGAAGAAAGTCCCTCTAATACTCCTCCCTCTCAATTAAAAAAAATCCAAGTCCACATCCCCTATTGAATCCACATGCTTACATGTAAGCATCCAAGTTTACCACTTTGACTAGACTCTCAATAGCTGTCTATATGCCACAAAAATATGGATGCAATTAGCATTAAAGACATCACGGTTTTGAAAGTACATAGATACATTTCTTTTTCTCAAGGGTAGTCTATATAAAGATGACCAGGGCACAATCTTAAGAAATGTACATTGGTTCTGCTCAGGTTCTAGTTGTTCCCTTTACAAAAAGGAGGACAAATGTTTAATAAAACACTGTTGTTGCCAATTGTGTCATTGGTTCTTTTTTTTATTAAGTTACTGGTTTTGCTTTTTCTACATACACCTTCAGTGCAGGCACATTTCTAGTAGATCATCCCACCTTTTAAGGACCTGAACCTGCAAGTTACAGAATACCATCTCAAGAGACTTTCTGCTAATACTTGGCAGGATCGAGTCCCATTTTTAATGGATCAGTTCAGATAAGCATTCAAACTTTGCAAGCTTATCAGACTCCTTTATTCAGGAAATTGGGCAAGAAACAGGTTTTCTTGCAAATTCAGTGTTGTTCCTGGTTTCTGTTATATCAGCCCGTGCTAAAGGACACATCCTGCCCTGTTTATACTTCTGTTCTCTCTGAAAACATAACTGAATGCAATATGCATCATTAGTTAAGAACAACTCTTACACATCTACAGTTAAGCCTCTTTTATGAATCAACTGATTTTTTTCCAAATCCATTTCTATTTAGGGTTATTAATTCTGCAACGTAAATGCTGTCAGTGGTCTGCAAAAAATGCAGGGGAAATGCAAGCAGGATGATTACAATTTCTGCCTCCCATTTGGAGGGGTTTGGTTTCAAATACTGTGGTGTGGGTGGGTGGTTTGGCAGCGTACAAGAAATGGAGATCACAGCATCAGCTGAGAGTCAGGAACAAGCAAGTGAGGAGAGACCAAGCGCACAAGGTGGATCTGACCACTGGTTCAATAGAGAGGTGCTTTCCCTGGCTGAATTCTTGACTAGTCACTTACTCCAACTCTGCTTTCTGTTGCGGTCATGGTTTTCCACTAGTTCTGTGAAATATGATGTGGTGGCTTGACCCTGGCTGGATGCCAGGTGCCCACCAAAGTGGCTCTATCACTCCCCTCCCCAACCAGACAGAGGTAGAGAAAATTCAACAAAAGGTTTGTGGGTCAATAAGGACAGGGAGATCACTCAGCAATTACCATCACAGGCAAAACAGACTCGACTTGGGGAAATTAATTTAATTTATTACCAGTCAAATCGGATTATGAGAACTAAAATTCAAAAGTGAAAACCGCCTTCCCCCCCCCCCCCCCCCCCCCCGCCTTCTTCCTAGGCTCAACTTCACTCCCAGTTTCTTCGCCTCCTCCCCCTGAGTGGCACAGGGGGACAGGGAATGGGTGTTAGAGTCAGTTCATCACACGTAATTTCTGCCACTCCTTCCTCCTCACACTCTTCCCCTGCTCCAGCGTGGGGTCCCTCCCATGGGAGATAGTTCTCCGTGAACTTCTCCAGCGTGAATCCTTCCCACAGGCTGCAGTTCTGCACAAACTGCTCCAGCGTGAGTCCCTTCCATGGAGCGCAGTCCTTTAGGAACAGACTGCTCCAGTGTGGGTCTCCTGCAGGGTCATCAGTTCTGCCAGCAAACCTGCTCCAGCATGGGCTTCCCAGGGGTCACAGACTCCTTTGGGTGCAACTACCTGCTCTGGCATGGGGTCCTCCATGGGCTGCAGGTGGGTATCTGCTCCACCGTGGACATCCACAGGCTACAGGGGACAGCTTGCCTCACCATGGTCTTCTCCATCGGCTGCTGGGGAAATCTCTGCGAGAGCACCTCCTGCCCCCTCCCCCTCCTTCACCTTGGTGTCTGCAGAGTTGTTGCTCTCACAAATCCTCACACCTCTTCTGCTGCAATTGTGCAGATTTCCCCCCACACACACACCCTTCTTAAATATGTTATCCCAGAGGTGCTACCACCATCACTGATGGGCTCGGCCTTGGCCAGCAGCGAGTTTGTCTTGGAGCTGGCTGGCACTGGCTCCATTGGACATAGGGGAAGCTTCCAGCAGCTTCTCACACAAGCCACTTCTGTAGCACTCCCGCTACCAAAACCTTGACACACACACTCAATACACATTAATATTCCTTTATAAAGTGTCAGGCAAAAAGCAGAAATTATCAGGTGATTAGGGTTTTGTTTGCTTTTTCCCCCAAGTCTTAGTCCAACCCATGACAGCACTTTGTCAAAGATCACACAGCTGTGTAACCAACATGAATGTGCCTCAGCATGGCCACCCCACCTCTGACGGTCCCTTCCCAGTCACTGTAACCAACCCTGTTCTGCAGTTTGCTCCAGCCATCCCTCAGCAATGCTGATTTAGCCATTTAGAATGTTGTGCTGGAAACTGAAGCAAAGGCATTGAAGAAATCTCAGCTAAAAAAAGGTAAACAAACCAAGCAGCACGCACACACGCCCCAAGAAAAACCCACCCAAACACAACAACAAAACCACCTCAAACTTCTAAAGGGAGCTGAAAGCCACTTCCAGACAACTTGTACGGTAATTATTCACATGCAGTATTGTGTAGCACTCTGAAAAATATTTAAGAATAACATCCTTTTAATAGAAAATTAAATGCCAGAACAGATGATACAATGATTGTATTATTGGGTAGCATACAAAATTAAATTAAAATTTGTCTTGTTAATAAATCTTAACTTCCTTGCTGGCTGCTGCTGTGAAGAATCCTGACGTTCTTTTGTAAGAAGGCCAAACCTGTTCGTAACAGTGCCTCAGGAGCTGGTTGACTGATGCACAACACGGTAAGATGATTGCATCTTATGAGGTTGACTGGAGATCGCTATCACAGGAATAAAACCCAAGTTCAAAACTACCAAAACGTGGAATCTCTGAAAGTTTTATGAGCCATGGAAATGACCTACTACTAACTTCTTACTACCTCTTAAGTAATTGTTAATCTGCTGCCAGTTAGTCAAATTCTAAGTTGGGAGAGTTGGCTGGACAAATTGCTGTTGGTCTTTATCACAAGCTCTCTTTTTGTACTGTTCCTGTACTGATGTAGCAGCAGTTGCTGGAAATCAAGGCCCTGATCCACACATGAGGAATAACTTTTTTCAGGATAACACTTTTGAATGCTGCCTTACCTGTGCACACACCTCTTTCCTAATGGAGCATGGTCAAAAAGGAGCATGATTCTGCGCAGTTGGCAACGCTAGAAAGGAAACAGCATGTACCAAATGATACAAGTGGTGGATTATATGGGAGAATAATCCATGTTTTTTCATCCTGAAGAAGACTTTTACCAGGGTTTTCTTATGTGATTACTGTTCATACATTTTTTCTTTTTTTCCCATGTACCGTGTTTTACAAATCATGTCATTATTTACGGAAACTTTTAGGAAAGAACTTGTCTCTTGTAGCATATATTAATTCTTAAGTTCAGAAGTGTTGTCTTATTGAACTAATCGCTCCCTCTTAAGCCCAACTTTGCAATGTTTCCATTGCACTTATTCAGAAGTGTAGAAATTACAGCTAAGACATCGATTCAGGCAAGTGTTTAAAGTAACAATAAATAAACAATAAATACCATAAAGGTTAAAGATTTAAAATTAACTTCTACCTACTATCTGCTTGCATTGCAGCCTTAATAAACAGGCTATGGTTCCTGCTCTACATTAACATTCAGAAAGTTTTTCACCATGAACATGTAATTGTTTGTATTAGAAGCTTAACTGTTGTATGCAAAATTAGAATCATGCCTATGGGTATTTAAAATGGAAGAATAATACCAGCTAATGACTACAGTGTAACTAGGAAAATTACATCAGGGAGAGTATTTCAGATTTTGCAGATTGGCTAAATTTATATTGATGAGAAATGTATAAGATTTAGCTCAGTAAAATTTAATGAAACCAAGCATATATTGAGGAAATTAAAGTATACAGGCTTATTTGTTGCGATGTGTGGAAATCAGTTAACTTTTTATTTGAGATAGAAATGAAGTTCTGCTTTATGGAAATTTCTGATTATTTTTCCAAAACATTGTTACTTCTTTGGACGTAAACAGTTATATGGTCTTGCAGATAGGTTTCTTTAGTAAATTAAATTTATTGAACTTGCTGATTCCTCACAAACAAACATATCTCTTTACCAGGAGTACACAGGGGCATATTCCTTCGCAGAAAGAAGTGAGTTGTTTTGTAGGGAAACCAGAAGAGTTTATGTTCAAAGTTCCAAATATTTTCTATGAAAATGCTTCATCACTTTTTTGGCTGTTTTTCACTCTGTAACATCCTCTTCTGATCAAAGAGATACACACCTACTCTAAAGAAGACCCAGCTCATTACATTAGGTAATGTCAGTAAGCTCTAGCATTGAGGTCCTGGCAAAATTAATTTGCATTCATCATCTGGCTTGCCATGTGAGCTATTATTTGTATCGTAGATTTTGGTTTAATTATTCCAAGAAGTACAACTGCTTCTCACTTTTATCCTCAATATGTGGTATAACTGCATCCTCCAATTTCAGCAAAGTTTTGCTTAATCTTAACTGTCAGGTGCTCTAAGTAACTTCTTGCTGTGAAAGGTATGAGATAGAGTATTTTGGATCTGTATATTAATTGCAAACAACCGAGAGGTTCAAGATGAAAAAGAGATCAGTATTTTGGACTTCCTAGTGCAGATAGGAGTCTGAAAAGATTAGAATAGAATTAGTTAGTAAATTATTATTTCTTTGTTTGTTTGTTAATAGAATTAGTTGGAGAACTTACAGTAAAATACTGGACACTTGAAAAGTGTTTAAAAAAAAAGAGAGATGCAGATTCAAATATGCCCATGCTTAATGCACCAGATACAACTTTCAGGCATTCTGTGGATGCATGACTGCTAAAATAGAATGAGATAAATCTCATTTTTGAAGTTGGACAGTTTATTCAGAGATTGAATCAAATTAAGAGCGTGTGTGTATGTTCTACCAGCATAGAAATAGTATAGTGAATGAACAAAAAGGTAAGCCTTATAATATTATTCATAGAACATCTGAAAGGAAGTAGAACAGAACAACATGTTTTAACCAAACAGCTCACAAAGCAGTCCTCTGATATATCAAAGCTAATTAGGACAGAGTCCAACAGTTACAAAAGATATTTAGTTGTTAAGAGATAGCCAGCAATGTTTTGTCTTATCTCTTAAGCAGATCATTAACGGCTTCCTGTTCTATTTCTTCATGACTTCTTTTCAGGAAAATTATTACCCTCTCCTCAGGAGAGATTGAGACCTACCAGAACAATTCATTTGGCCTACTCTCAGCCACCCTGTCTTCTGAGATACAGTTGGGGAGTAACAACAGCCTGCATGAACAGTTCTTGCAATAGCAGTCTGCTCTGATTGTTGCTTTTCCTCATTTTCCTCACCATGCTACACAAAATAAGTTCAAAAATTTGATCGAGTCAAATCTGTTGCACATGTGCTGGACAAACTTCTGAATGCATCAGGGAAATCATTGCGTACAAAGTTCAGCCATGAGTTTTGCCATAGCAGCAAGTTTGGGTACTGCTGGTGTGGCATATTCTCAAATTCCTGAGGAAAAGACAGAAATTATATGTAACAGTTAATGTAGGGAGACGGGCTGGCACCTTACGAAAAGGTCTCAAAGTCTTTCTGTCAACACCATCTTTTGCTTTCATCTGATTTTGCATGCAACAATGGCCTGATAGTCTGGGGCACAATCCTTAAACAAAACAACAGCAACTATGTTTATGGTTAAAGTATGGATAGAATAGTCCTCCAGCTGCTTGTTGGGGTCTTTTGTTCCTGTACATAAGAGAAATGGTGGAGAACAGAGGTAATTGTCTAGCCTGTCTCCCAGACTGATGCCTAAAGGTATCAATGTTTATTTTTACACATAGGTATCAGCACTGTAAAAACAACTTTTCAGCTGAACCTATTCTCATGGTTTCAGTTGGCATTTGTTCTTTTGTCTTTTATTCTCCTTCTTCCAGAGCTTTCTAATGGAACAGTTCTCGTTCTTTGCTCAGCCTTTGGTCTTCTAACTCTGTCGTTCTTTTTGAGGGAAATGTGTGTGCTCCACAAGGATTTTTTTCTGGGCTTCCTCCTTGTTACACTGTAAAATCGATGCAAAGCATGTCCTGCCATTTTTTCTAAACAGAGAGAGAAATTGTATAATCTCTCCACAACAGATGCTTCATTGCCACTTGACCTGTCTGCAGTCCACTGTTATTAAGTCCTATCTGTAGGTAATTTTACTTTTTAATGAAGAGTGATTTGGTCTAGAAAAAGGCAGGTAATGTCTACATGGGTTTTGTGGGTTTTTTTTGCCTTTGCTTTATTTCAATTTATTCTTCAATAACAAAGCAACTGGATGTAATATTTAAAAGTCAGTTCGTTCTCTGAAATCAAGTGAACTTCATCCAAACTCAGAATCCTGATAGTCAGTTCTAACATTTGCAAGCACACACTGAAGAAAAATATTTTGACATCTAGGCTGTCAGATAATCTGGCAGTAACAGTTACATCATTCAGGGAGAGAAATGGTAACTTCCAGCGTAATTTATTGAGAAAATAATACATTTACTGCAGTTAAATACCCTACTGGATGCTAGAAAAGTTACTTAGCGCTTTTGGAGGTGAAGTAGTTGCCTTCAGAACATGGGTTATTCTCTTGTGACAAAAACAGAAGAAGAAAGACTTGCCAGAAATCATCAATGAAGAGTACGTACCTGCAAAGAACAGTATGTTCAAATACATTTAAGAAGCATTAGGAGCCTCATGCTGAAGTATGTAATGCATAGAGAAAAAAGGAGTGCTCAGGATCGTATTCCTTACGGAAGAGGCTTGTGAGGCACAAAGGGTCCTATAACAAATGCTTTACTTGGAATAATTTTTAAAAGCTAGAGGAGTTCCTAGCACTGTCGTGCTACGCCTGGAAAAACGGCTCTGTCTTTGGGCAGAGGTGTTTCCTGGCATGATGCAATGGCTGCTCTGTAGAGCTTTCACAGCTGTTGGTTTTACATCTTCCAGTTTTCCTTCACTGACATTTTTCATTTTCCTTTGTCTGTTAAAAAGTAGTCTTGTTTCTGTAGAGAGATGTCTGAGCATTATGTATAATGACGGCAGTAATAATTTCCAAAGTGCTCGGAGGACTAAATCCAGGTTTTGTCGGCTTGCATAGTGCTGTTAGATGGTATCCATCTGAGGCTACATAGCGTGTCTGCTTTTAATCTGGCATAATTTGTGTCCCATACTGATTTACACATAAAATTTAAGTAATAGTTGTGGCTGCTTGGAAAGAAAATAAGGTTTTTTTTCATGCATTATATAATGTAATTAACAAATAGTAAATTCGTTACCCTAGTTACTGCTATTGTTGGCAATGATGACAGTAAAAGCCATGATTTTGCAAGAATAAGCAAGTCCAGGTCATATAAGAAAACTGGCAGGATTATTCAGCACTTAAAGAAAGGTGTTTGTAACATAGCCAGTCTCAGCTTTCAAATTCTTCTTAACTCAACCCCTGTCTAATTAGATAACCAAGTCTCATTGGAACTTACTTTTTCCTTGATGGTTAATGCCACTGGCAGTGCTGTGTCAAGCTGCTTCTTCCAGAGATGTCTTTTCAGTGTTTTTCCTGATGGAAGAGTTGTTTTCCCTTTTCAGATAGGCTAACCCATTAGATTCAGTTGATGAAATTTACTCCAAGCTTCATGTGTTCCAAGTCACTTGTTAGGAATCACAAAACAAAATGTATAAGACATGATCTTATATTGTTACACCTTACACATCTACTTCAACCTTTTACTCTGATGTCATCTTTAGTGGAAAGACAGCCTAACAAATTATTGTGGAAATTCTTGTTTTATTCTTTTATCTTCAGTGAAACTAAAAAATGAAAAACTCTTGGCATACTCATCCTTACTTATTCTCCTTACTTGTTCTTCTGTATTTCTTCTTTTTCTGAGGCAAAACAGAAAAGGTGAAAGGAGGAAAGGAAAGGGTAAAAGAAAAGCAGAACCAAGGAGAAAATAAAAAAAAAAAGTTTTAATTTTTTTTCATGGAAACCTTTAACTTGAAAAAAATAACCTATTTAAAGGGTTTACAGTTATTCTATGTGGAATAACAGTAGTTTTGTCTTTTTTAAAAAAAATCTCTACCATTTCTAATGTAAATCTGCATAGCTCCACCAAGGTCGATTGAGGACAAGTTACGCAAACTTTTGCCACTCTATTAGCCCATACTTAATATGTTTTAAAACACTTCATCTGCGTTGACAAGATGTGCATATGGCATCTGAGTTACCAGACTGAAGGGCTGTAGCCTTTAGCCTTCCTCTGTCTCCTCACTGTCGTATTTCACTCAAAATCTTACTGCACCAAACTTAAATTATCAGCCTTTCCTTTGTCAATAAAGCACCCAGCATATTAAAATGTTTTGTATAAATTGTAATCGTAAGAAATCTGAGCCCATTTCAACTAAAAAATCCTAATTTTTTTGCTAAATCATAGCAAATTTTTTTAAAAAGTAGTTTAATCTTTTTGAAATATCTTGTGAATGTAGTCCTGATTTATGTGCAGTTATTTTTGTATATATTGAAAAAAACCGACAAGTTTCTATCTCGCATTTCATAAATCAGATTTTTTGCTATGCAAAGCACATGTCAGAAATTAGTATCTAAACAACATGCCAGTTGGCTTCTCCATGTGGCAGCTTGTAAACAAAAATATTTGGGGACTGCGCATTTGTGACATGATGACATGTAATGCAATGTACAAACACCAGTTATCTGAAAGTCTCTTGTTCCCCTACAGTTAAAATAAAATGATAAATCACATTTGCATTGCTGTATCACAGCTGAGCGGGTGGAACTTTCCAAAGTCAGGTGGTACTGTTGTTTTTTCCAAACAGATGTACTGAGAGGTTAAATATTTTATTAGTGAGCTATCTTTGCATTGGAGTGATATGTCAAAACTGACATGGTGTTTTGTGCACTTAAGCTATTTGGACAGACACACACACACCCACCCCATTAATTGTGTTTCTATCAGAGACAAATTCTGGTTGTACTGCAATCAGTGGAACATTTTCCACTAACTTCAGTGGGATCAGGAATCGGCTCTCAGAGGATGGGAAGGATATTGCTGCCTGCTGGAGCTGATCTAATACTGCCCTGTCGCCAAAAAGAGAGGTCACCCTCTTCCTTCCACTGATGGCTGTATTTGTAGTCGCATCTTTTCACACAGGCCTAGCCATAGTGTGGCTGTGCAGAAAGCAAGATCAGCTTGCTGATCCACCTGAAGAGTATCAGAGAGATAGGAAGAGAAGGAAAGAAAAAAAAACTGTTAATCTTGTGAAAACCACTAGGGCAAACAGTGGCAGCTCTTGTTCACATTGTATAGATTCCAAGTTGTGAATCAACATCAATGAGATTTAAATTCCATGTGATAAGAACTGAGAACACAAAATGCACTACTGCTAAGGTATTTTATTTTGTGAAAACTAAAGGAAACAGGCCAAGTCTTGTGGTGAAGATGTAAAGGCACATTATTACATTTTACCAATATAAATGCATCTGGAAAAGGCTAAAGAAAATCATGTTTAAAGCATAAAAGGCTGAGCAGGGTATAGGAAGAAAACTAGACTGAACTAAAAGTAGTTGTTATCTGACTGATTTAAATAAGCATTGCAATGCAGAAGCTTTCGGGCAGGACTGAGGATGATCAACAGGCCTAACCTATTAGTGCATCATAAAGTACAGTGCATAAAAGTAACTTAAAACCCCTAAGCATTTTTATTATTACTTAGTCAATGATGTAGATTGTTTTAACATTTTATCCATTTTTTGTTTGTTGTCAAGCCTGCAAATAAACTTTTATAGGATCCTCTATGAAATTATTTCTTGTTGTTCTTTTGTTACAACACCTAGTAAAATAGTCTTGCACTTCTGTTCATGCATCTTGTTATTTTTTTGTGCCACATTCATTTTTGTGACATCAAGAAATACCAAGTAAGAAAAAAACAATTAATGAACTGTGCAAAAGTTAAGTAGCTTCCTAGTGTGGTGACCAGGGGTAAAAAAGCTGGGTTTATTCCCACAAATCAAAGTAGTCATGTAAATATCTGAACCTTATATCCTTAATTTGCTTTCATAGGTTTCAAATTCTTGCTTTTACTTTCAGCCAAACATAAACTAAGAATGGTTCTAAATGCCTATAGCTTATTCAAATAAAACAGAGTAAGTTCTTTCTTGTCTCTCAGCTAAGTGGTAAAACCCAGACTTTTTCAAGACATTTTATGTTTCAAGAATTTCAATAAATTCTTCATTGTTTTCTTCCTATTGTATTAACACACTCTTTGGTGTTTTGTCTTTATAGTAGATGTCCATAATGCCAAATTCTATTTCTGTCTAAGGTTTTCTTTTTTGTAGTTGAAATGTTATTTTGCTGCTTTTTCAAGTCTCACTATCTTCCTGCTGTCTTTCTGTGGTCTTTTTGTAGTCCAGGCTTATTTGTTTAATTGATAAACGGTTTTGCATACAATTCTGTATTCACAGATATGCATCCTTTGCCTAGCTAGTTTAGTAATTATCTCAAAAGAAGAAAACAGACTTGAAAAACTCAGTAAACCTATACAGTTACATGACTACCAAATAGAGTAATACAGGATTAGTCAGTGAAGCAAACAGGGGAAGTAAGATATAACTGGGACTTCAGTGGGACATTTGACTTTGTGTTGTTCAACTTTACATGGATTAGTAAAGGTTACCAGGAATGCAAGCACTCTCCTGAACTGAGGATGGGGATAAATGCCTCAGGCTGGAAGGAACGCTGGGAGATATGGAGCACTGTTATGTCCTATTTGGTATTTTGATAAGTCATTCACAAAATATGGAAGGAAGCTGATTATTATCAATTAGCATGAATTCTAACCTGCCAACACTAGAGTGGAACGTAGTAATGCAAATGCACAACTGAAAACAACACGTTACAGTACTCTTGGCCCAGTGCGACTGTAGTAGTAGTCCTGCTAAGGCAATGTAATCAAGAACAGCACGTTCCAGGGGAGGGACAAACCTGGATGACAGAAATGCTGAATGAAAACTAGAGGCAGCATTGGGCACGTAGATATATACAGGAAAAGACCAATGCAATTTTGAGTAGCAGACATACAACATAGGAGACCGAAGTGCATTGCCTGCTTTTCACAGGACTTTTGCAGTCATATTTGAAATACTGATTACAGTTTCATCTCGATAGCAGGAAAATAACTAGGGGATTTACAAAAGCACAGAAAACCAACAGGGAGATTAAAGGTTATGATTTAAACAGCAAGATGTAAAAAAAACCCAGACAGATGAAATTTACTGATTATCCTAATTAACAATCTCTTGAGAAGTGGAGTGGAGTTAGTAAGCTCCCTAAGGTTTGGATCCCAAGGTTTGATGTTACGTGTTTACAGTTTCAAAGACTAAAATTGTCAGCAAAAAAGGGGAATACTGACCATGTTTATTGTGCTTCCTAGTTATTCCATTCCCTGAATTTGCCAGACACTTGTATGTTCTTCTAAAACAGGTTTAAATATTCAGGATTGATATACAATTGAAATATATAAGCTGAGGAACCCTACAGCATCAGAAGGGAACTAGAGTGCAACTCGTTAGATAAAACGAAAGAAAACAGATGAAATTTAAAAATACAAGATTCAGGCTAATTATTAGCAAACATTTAGTTACTGATATTTACATAGCAGCATAAATCATTGCTTTGAACATTTAAAACTAGATAGGAGAAGACATGCAAGAATCACTGATTAATTCTGTATTGGTTGGATGTATTAGGGCGACTAATAAAATAGGGGGGTTAAATCTAAAATCTGTACTGTATCCATTAGAAACTGCATATACATGCATGCAAGGGATACCAGAAGTTGACCCTATAATTGGTAAAATCCAATTACTTCAGTTTGGCAAGACGATCCCGAAGTATTCTATGCTGCATGAGAATGAAGACTATAAATAAGTAATGTATTTATTTTTAAATAAATGGGAAAGAGTAAATTTACCCATGTTCCTAAATGCTCATAAATCATTGTGATTTCCTGTGTCAGTCTTATTTTTCAGTTCTGCCATCTATTTCGGTTCAGTTTAAAGGCTGTACATATGGAGTGACTGACTACAAGATTTTCAATCTCTGGAAATCCAAATCTGCCAGAAAAAAATATTTCTGGAGGCCAAGCTTATACTTTTACCCACAAGAAGAAGTGGCAGCACTTTTAATTAGGCATTGTCCCAATCGAAACTGCGTTCTGTTCATTAATTCAGGGTCTATGTGATATAACTATACCTTTGTATAAAGATGTGTGTTGAGGATTTACTGGAAGGAAAGCAAATAACAGGGATCAACAGTAACATTTTACATAGTTCTGATGCTGTGGAGGGGGGGTAGCTTGGCTCAGGTTAACCTGGTGTAAGAAGGGACCAAGAAGCACACGGAACTGGTCATCGGTTAGCACTTCTGCTGACCAGAGTGCTGGGAGTGAATATGGAGAACGATGCAGAATTTCAGCTTTATAGTGTGTTTTCTATAAAAAGCTCCTTTTGATGTCTCTCTGTTTCATTCTGCTCATTTTTCATATCAAAGCTAAAACTTTCTTCCCCTGCAATTCCTCCATTTCACATCAGTTTGCAGCACAGTGAATTAACTCTTCCAAACCAGGAGTCGATAACGTCTTGCTCCAGGAGGTGCCTAATCACTGTGATGAATTGTCCTAAAAAAATCAGAGACCTTTACAGATGACATTTTCATTTGCAGTAAGTTGAGGATGGGTTTAGCAAATGCTGGTTTCCACAATGGCCAGGATTAGTCATCTTATTCTTACTTCAAGCATAAAGTAGTTATTTTATATGGGGAATTATGAAAGAGCCAGATAATTCTGGATTATTGATCTATTTGTCTGCTGGGAGGTTGTGAGTGAAAGATCTTTTGTCCTGTTGTTCTTAATTCAGGTACCATTAATGTAGAGGTTACTCTAGGATCACTATGGAAGAAATTGATACAATGGCCAGAGTGCTTCAAAAAATGTTGATTTTCTAAATAAAAATAAATGGAAGTTAACAGGAAAAAAATGCGGTGTTTGGTAACTTAGAAACCGCGATTTTTTACAGTCGCAAGATCAGTCAAAAGCTGCTACAAAACATCGGTTAAGGCCTTGTAGAATTGTCCTTAACACTTTAGACACAAAGAGCCTAACTACAGCATAATCAGTAATTATTACCCCTGCCTTCTACAGGATCTGTTTGCACTTACTTTCCTTGACTATCATAAAAGATAGATTAGCTCAATTTTATGTGTGGTATAAATATACTTTTTCTGCTTTCACGATAATTGCCTGTGGTCATTTAATTTGTCACTGTGATTGAGGTCTTCCCTCATTTACACTTCCAAAGTCCTATTGACTTGATGTAACAGTAACGTATTGTGTGACTATGAAAACGAGTGCAGGGTATGATGCAGTAAACAGCATTTGCAATAAAAAGTGGAACATAATTTGCCCTTATTTACACCCAAGTAATTAACAGTGCTTTGTAGTCATTTCTACAGTATGTTTTCCTATATTTAGAAAAGCAAGTACATCTTTCAGAATAAGAAGAAACTGCAGAAATCTTGCAGCTCTGTGCAGGTGTTTACAGCTTTTTGCCTCTCTCCTGATTTACATGGTGCCAGTTTGCATAATGGGGGAGTCATCTGCCAGCACACACCTTTCGGGGGTGCCCAGCTGAAGCCCTTGAATGCATCTGCCTCCCTGGATCACATCACCCTCCTGTTACATCCCCTTTCTTGCTCCTCTGCCTGTTGTTTTTTTTTTTTTAAATTTTTTTTCACCTGAAAAGCAGACGCACTTTAGCTTTCAAATTTTACTACTTTCTTCAAGAATTTGTCATGTTTCTCTTTATGGTTGAGTAGTTCTAAATGTCAATTTCACACCAGGCCAGAAGGTGTTCTGGCCCGATCGGAGGGGCCAGCCATAGGGTCCTGCACTTGATTTCCCAACCAGCTCTACGTGGCTGGGCTCACAGGTGACCACTGGGACAGAGCATTGCACCTGACCGGGTGGTCGCTGCCTGCGGAGGCATGCGGAAAATTCCTTTTATATAAAGTTTTTTCAGCGTACGTTAGAAGCAGTTTGTTTGCAAAATCCCCCTTTATTGGTGGTTTGTATTTAATACCAGTAACGGGAAGGGAGGGATTGCTGAGTAACGTCGCAGCTGGCCAGGACAGCCTTTGCTGACAGCGAGCGTGCATGCAGGACAGGAGCTGTGCAGATCTGGGCGCGAGGAGGGGGAGCAGAACTGAATCCATATCGCCCATTGAAGGGCGAAGAGGTGCACTGGGCTGCTAGATGCAGAAGGGAGGACGACTCAATCGATAATCCTGGAGGCCTCTCAAAAAGTGGGTCTTCGGATTTGTGCATAAAGGAGAGGGTAGAGACTTCTGGGAGACCAAAGTCTGAGCAGGTACAATGATTAATGTTGGAGAAAAGGGCTAGACAGGACCTCACAGATGTCTGTGTGGTTTTTATGTGTGTTTGGGGTGTCTTTCTCTAAGTGCTCTGGATATCTCAAATGGTCAGAGAAGAGAGGGCTTAAGTGCCATCTCAGGCCACTGGAGGCACCTTCTGAGATCAAATGTTCACCCCTTAGTTTCTCCGTGACAGACCTATATTGACATCTACAACCTGCATTCTATTCAAACTGTGCTCACTTCCACCACCTGTTCTGAGGTCGCCTGCATGGAAACAGCGGATGTGTTTTACCTACGTCCACATGATCCCATGTTTCACATGGTTCATGATGACCCTTGATTTCTCTCTGAATCACAGAATCATAGAATTGTTTAGGTTGGAAAAGACCTTTATCATCAACCATTCACCCAGCACTGCCAAGTCCACCACTAAACAACATCCCTAAGTGCCGCATCTACATATCTGTTAAATCCCTCTAGGGACGGTGACTCAACCACTTCCCTGGACAGCCTGTGCCAGTGCTTGACAACCTTTTCAGTGAAGAAACTTTTCCTAATACTCAGCCTAAATCTCCCCTGGTGTGACTTGAGGCCGTTTCCTCCTGTCCTATCGCTTGTTACTTGGGGGAAGAGACCAACACCCACCTCGCTACAACCTCCTTACAGGTAGTTGTAGAAAGCAAGAAGGTCTCCCCTGAGCCTTCTCCTCTCCAGGCTGAACAACCCCAGTTCCCTCAGCCGCTCCTCACAGGACTTGTGCTCCAGACCCTTCACCAGCTGCGTTGCCCTTCTCTGGACACGCTCCGGCACCTCCGTGTCCCTCTCGCAGTGAGGGGCCCAAACTGAACACAGGGTTCGAGGTGCGGCCTCACCAGTGCCCAGCACAGGGGGACAATCACCTCCCTAGTCCTGGTGGCCACACTAGTTCTGATACAAGCCAGGATGCTGTTGGCCATCTTGGCCACCTGGGCACACTGCTGGCTTATGTTCAGCCCAGCTGTTGACCAACAGCTGCAGGTCAGCACCAGATGTTCAGTGGTGTGCTTCTATTCTTTATTTCAGTATCATTATTGCTTGTGCAGCTTTCATCACAGTCTAGTGCTAGATACAGACTTCAGCACTGCACAGGAATCTCAGTATAAGAGTCAAAAATTTAAACAGGTTTTACAAAATGCTATTCAAATTCTTTTGATGTCAGCATAAATTAATATGCAGAAGTGAAAAGGCATGATACTATATGGTAAACAGTGTTTGTAAGAGACTGCCCTTTAGTGAAGACTCAGAGCAGACTGTGTCGCTGCTGTATGTGTAAACTACCAAAGGACTTTTTTACAGACTTTGTTGGAAAGAAATAAAAATTCATATCTCATTTTTTCTATATTTTCTGGAAGATGCCATTTATTTTGTAAACAGAAAGCAGCTGTTTGCAGCACTAGACATTAAACTAGGAACTCTAATCTGTTAACTAAGAGCATTTAATAAGTTCACAGTGTGAGTGCTAATGAATGAGTTGATTTTAATATCTATCGCATTTCACTGTTGAAACATCCTTATGTTTTGTCTCCTCACAGTTTAATTGTATCCTCAGTTGACACTCCCGGTAAGCAAGGCCAAAAGTAAACTGGGCTATCCAGTACTACCAATCCAGTTAGATTAAACAAAAGAAAGAGAACCCTGGGATAAATCTGAGCCAGCTGGGAGGACAGAGGGATGCCTGAACCTGAAGCAGCACTTCCCGGCTGGCGAGGATGAAGCGCAGGGTCACCCACCCCACCTCGAAAGTATGACAGAGATGACAGAGTGGTCAAGGCGGGCACTTGCTGGAAACAAGCACGGTGAATTTAAGGCGGAGAAAGGGAAATGTGTGAGTAAAAAACATGAGGAGGGAGAATGGGGATCAGTTTTTCACCAGATTTTCTAGCCTCTTGGATTTCCCAGTCCTCCTCCTTGCCAACAGGGGAAGCCCCCTGTTCCCTGCTTCTTTGTGCTCATTCCCAGCCTGGCTTTGTGTGGCAAGGCAGCAATATTCATTGAGGGACAAATTTGAAATTTTTTATATTAGTATCCTAACTTCACATTTGCCGGGTAATTAAAAACAGACAAACATGCATGCACAAGTTGAAATACAGCAATGTATTTATAAGTGTAACTGAGCTGTGATTAATTCCTCACATTTCATTACAAACTAATAAAAATCCATTACAGGGCAATGAATGCATCCTGCTAGGAGCAGGCCTGCATCCCCTCTGCTCTGCATAATCTGTGGCTGCATACAACTTTGTAAAGCATGGGTAAACGCTAACAGGATGATTTGGCAGTATTACATATATGCGTTGCATATGTGAAAGTGACAGTGCAAGCTGTAAGAACATTTAGCATCAGAATACCAGCAGACCTTTTAAGTCTTACGTAAACTTCTGCCTCTGCGGAGGGTAACAGCGTATCTTCTTTTCCTGAGATAAAGAGCAACTTGCTTTTCTCTCCTTCCCTTCAAAACAGACAGTACCGGGCCAGAGGGATATGATCTTCTTGCTAGTGGCACAAAGGCAGCATCTCAGATATGGATTACCTCAGAATTATCCTTCTTGACAAATAGGTTGTGAAACCATCTCTTAGTCTCGTGGCAGGTCCCAACCCTGCCTTCGCCCAGGGAACCCTGAGCAGCTGCTGCCTTCCCTTTGCCACTGAGTACAGGTACGCATTTTCCTTTCCCTTTGTTACCCTGTGTATTTCAGGGGGTTTTAATCCATCTGGTGCAAAGCAGGTAACTGCACAGAGCAAGCACGGTTAGAGGGGCTTTATCTGCTGCTTGTTCCGTTAGCTCAGTTAAACGCAGAAGCACCTGCCAGCTATTCCACCAGAGCCACAACCCATCTGTGTGTAGCTCTAGCTAAGAAGTTCTTCTGAAATACCCCTTCTGTGCTAAATATACTGATTCCCTGATGGCATCTTACACCATTTGCTCCTGCCCCCAAACTCGTGCAACGGTAGCATCCAGTTTTGCTCCTCTAACATTTAGGGAGACAGGGAAAGGCACAAGGGGTGGGGGTGAGGGGGGTGGTGTGCAATATTTTTAGTTCCTTTCATTGCATTTCAGTATGATTGCTTTCTGGTTTCAAAGGAAATGTAACTGAAACCCAGTGTGGTTTTGGAGTAAGGAAAATGTTAGATTAAAAACCCCATTTTAAATCAGGGAAATTATTTGTGAATTTAAATACTTTCTTCTTGTGGCTTTGCAGAATCACCTTCCCTTTGCCTTCAGGGCAGCCAGAACAATTTTCAGGCCAAACCAATATTTGAATTCGTGTTCTTTCCAAAGAAAACTGTTGGGTGGGTTTCCGTCTAGGATCTAAACCAGAAATTTGCCTTAGGGTTTGGCTGCAGTTCAGCTTTGGGGAGGCCACCGTCCTGTCTGGCTCGCTGGCTTCCACCAATAATGGTCACGTGGTGCCATGCAGCAGACACAGGGACAGAGTTATACCAAGGTTGCTACAATACCTGCTTTCCCACCGATCATGGTAGAAACACAGTCTACAGCAAATACAGCTTCATAAAGGAGTGATCCCCTGCTTCAGACCAACAGCCCTCAGCACTGTCTACAGTTGGCTGTTCTGACTAGCACAACCCAAAAGGAAACAGGGAATATTCAACAAAAAAAAATCTTGCAACAACCTCAACATTGTGTTGCCTTTTTTTTTTTTTAAAAAAAAGTTCCTTCTCTTTGTGCTACGACACAGCCAACTAAGGGAGAGGTTTCTGTTCTTTGGTTTGTTTAACAAGTATGAACAACAATGTTAGAGTCTCTTTCAGTCTTTTGGGCAACTGGAGCTAACAATGTAAGTGCACCATACTAGGCCAAGCAAGGAAGGGCTAGAAGATATGCTTGGTGAAAAAAAAAGAGAAAAACTGCTTCTCAGCCCTCCCTTCAAGCCCCACCTCTGCTTTTCCCTATGTTTGTAACCTACAGTCTCCACAGGGTAGGGCACGATGGCATTTGTTCCCTTAGGTTCAGGATGAGTTTGAGGGACTCTATTATTCATTAAACTCTAGAAAAGGGAATTATTTTCAGTATTGTTTCCAAAGCAGAAGAGTAATTTGGGTAGGTTTTGAACTGTGAACTAGGGAAAATATGTTGGAAGAGCCTAGGCTGTGAAAGCGTTGGCTGGCTGCAGCCCACGTGTAGAGCTGGTGTTGGTCTGCCCTCCCTCGTGGTCTGCTCAGACCACCATCGGAGGGGCCCCATAAAATCCCAGAGACTGCAAATCTAAGATGCAGGAACGGGGCCATGTCTTTTTGTGACATGTTTCCCTGCACTACGCCCCTTTTGGGGGCAGAGTGCCTTTCAGCTCCCATCCCTTCCTTGACCCACTGGCAGCGCGGCAATGGGAGCTGCAGCGCTGGCATTGACGAAGGGCCAGGAAGCCCCAGCGAAGGGTCAGGAGCAAGTGGCTGCTCCATGGGGGCAGGCACCATGTAGGCTGGCTTCCCTGATGGACGCACAGCCTTGTGAGGCTGGGTCCCAGGTTCCCAGCCTCATCTACCTGGGAGCAGAGAGACCTGCCACTTTGGTCCTCTGGAGATGGAGGTTTCCAGTTAGATGCCTGCAGTGCCCTGCAGTGGTGGTGTGAGAACACCCCAACATGGCATGAGTAATTTTTTAAGTCTATTGCACTTTACCGTAATGAACCTTGATTAAAACCAATGCCAAACCACAAATAGAACTTGCTCAGTCAACAACTATAACAGAATTCTTCATTGACAGCACCTTTCAAACCCCGTGCTACAATCATATGATATCTCAAAAGTCAATGATCAGCAAAAGGTATTTCTGCAGGCCAGGAAACACGCAGTAGCAATTCCCACAAAGAAATCCTTTAAAAAAAATCTTCCCATTATTATTTTGTTCATCTAAGGTATCTAGCTAGCCATGATCACTATAGATTTGAGTCTTTCATTCTTTAAAGCATTTATCCTCATAAATTTTCTGAGCTATGGTCCAGATAAGGTGGAGACCCCACCTAACATGATGTAGGAAATGTGAGACAAAATAACACATGAAATCCCAGGCTGTGGTTTTGACCACCGGGCCAACTCCTATAATCTTGCTGGGTTTGGAGAAAAAGAAATTATTCATTTCACCAATAATCTAATAATATGGATTTTACAATATATATATTTTTTTATACACAAAGACAGACATATACAAAATAGAAATGCATGTGCATTTATTTCTGGTAATATTTCTAACTTAATGGCATTTACATAATACATGCATGGTTTATATTACATTTAAATTGTATATACGTTTATGTTTTCAAAATGCATTAGTATGACACAGTATGACATGTTGTCTCTTGCTGCAGAATTACTATTTTCTACTTTTTCTTTCCTGTTCACTGTAACCCACAAGAAACTAGCTTCATCGGTAACTTATTTTGGCTGACATGCACCTAAAAATGTGTAGCATTTACTTGCCATCTTGCTGCTCACAAAATGTTTCCATGCTGTTGCACTCCTTTGTTTAAAGTTCTCCTCTAAAAGGCTGTCTGCAAGGGCTGTGTATGAGGCAAGGAGGTTTGAAATTGTTTTTCTGAAAATTATTCTGAAAAGTCTTTCCTTTTCAAGGTCTTGGCCAGCTGCACAGCTATTTTCCTCTTTTCATTTTCTTTATTTCTGCAGCACTGAATAATAGCCCCTATATAATATTCTATGTATAAAATATATAGTTGAATTTCTACCATCTGCTTCACTCTTTAGCAGCTTTTACTGGGCACTGAGGCACTTTTCAGCGACCCTCCTTTTGCCAGTGTAGTATTCAGTGCCTTAGAGACCAGCCCATCTAGGGGCTGATTTTACCACCATTACACTCATCACGCATTCTTATATTGCATGTCGTCCCTCTGGTGTCAGCAGGTCTGTCATACTTATGGAGTAAACTGATACCACCCATGTCAAAACCTAGTCTTCAGCAGTTGTCTCTTGCTCACCTGTGATGCCAGACAGCTTCACAAGGTATTTCCAGGAATACTGACTATTCAGCATCAGTACAGCCACCAGACCACTGACAGAAAATTGCCTCCAGTTTTGACCACAGCCATGGAAAGGACAACCAAACCCCCCGGCACTGGTAGTCTGCATGGGGTCTTACACTCAGCTCATGTCACCAGAGAAAAAGCACTAGACAGACTTAGAGCCAACCAACTTTTTACACCAAATATTGTAAAGTAGGTGTTGCACTGGGTTAGCAGCCAGGAGTTTGGTCCTAAGCTCCTAATGGATGGGAGCAAAATGGCCCACAAGTGAAAATCCTCATCTGCTTCAAACTGTGACAGCTCCTTTATTCATGGACATCACGAGTATCCTACACAAAACTCAGCACTGATCTGGTTCCTGCACACCCCTCAAGGCAATTCAGCCACGTGAGCAGCGACACTCTCCTCAGCCTACTCACCCAGGAAACCTACCTACGTCCAAAAGTCCTTGCAGGATCCATCCTCGGTTATGCTGTGGCACGGTGCATTTCACATGAAGACAGGAGCAGCCTTAAACTTTTTGCATGCATTGACAAATACATGGAAAAAGTGGATACTTTCCCTTGTTCCAGGCACTTGGACTATAAATCCATAGAGAACTTGAGTAAACATAACTTTCTTAGTATGTTAAAAAGTTCACACTGTGGAAAGAAGACATTTCTGAGAAACAGATTTTAGTCTTTGAAATAATTAGACTGAGCTGAACAGATTTTTGGCATGATTCGTAAGCCAGTCATTGTTCAGCCTTTGTACTTAGAAGAGCAATTATGACTCCTTTGGAAACATCCTTAGTTGAACTCTTAAAATAATAAAAACACTCCTCCATAAGACCACATCAACATATGGTTTTCCTAATGACAGCACAAACAAATCACCCACTCATCAAACACATTTAGGAAGAAGACAGGAACAAACAGAACAAACAAATTTTCTAAAGATTACTTACTGGTCCTGATCAATCAGGAAAAAAAATTAAATTGAATTCAGGAACTGCCTATGGGATATAGAATACACATGAAATAAGCAAAAACATAAATATCACCAAATACTGTAACGCAAAGTTTATAGATAATATGCTGTGAAATTGTATCTCAAAAATATTGAGCAGCTGTTGCCCAGCTTTATGATCCACCCACTGGTTTACTTTTTAACTTTGGTGATACATCATGGGTAAGCAAGAAAGAGATAAAGTACATCGACACTAGTGTTCACTATCAGAACATCCTCCCTGGTTTCTCCACCTTGCTGCTAACTCCAGGGTGAGTTCCCAGCTGAACAAAAGCTGGTGGGTGACGGGCGTCCCTGCTGTAGTTCTCTTTAGTAGATGCTGCTGTGTGGTGACTACGTGGGTGTTAGCTGCTTTGAGATTCACGGAGCCCTGTCACCCTTCTATGGCTCCATCCAGCTTGGCATAGCTCATTGGTGCATTCTGACGAGTTAGTATCACTTCAGAGAAGTGGAGTCCCAAAGCACGTCTGTCTGGGCCTCCGGAGGTTAACGCTACACAGAAAATACTCTGGCAACATAAGCGTCCATGCTTTCCAGGAGCACAGTCCTTGACAGTCCTGAAAGCATCCACATCTTTAGAAATGTGGAAGCTGAGGTAAATGGACACAGGAAGGTTTCAAACTATAAGTCACTCCTGATCTTACCTTGTGTAATATACAGCCATGTGCATGCGCACACACATACAGAAAGCCTATACCTTTTCATAGCTGCAATTTTCTCAGCTCTTTTGAGCACCTTTGGGGTACCAGTCAGGTTTTTCCAGAGCATCGAAGGACTCCCCTTCTCCTTTGGATCACGATGTCTCTGTCTCTGCTTACTGCATCTTTTCGTGCATATGCTGGAGACTGTGCCCAACAGCTGCCGCTCCATAACCTTTTCCTTTGCCAGGCAACACACAGCTCAGTCCTCCTGCATGGCCTGTGTCTGTGCAGCACACCTATGGCTTCCCGGGCCGAGCACTGGGAAACAACCCGGCTGCCAGCAGCAGCCACTGCAGCTTCCACACAGCTCTCTGCAACAACTTCAGCCCAGCCCTGGGATGCAGGAAAAAGGGAGCAAAGCTAGGCAGTCAAAATGGGGTTCGCCATCTAACAAATACCCAGAGAGAGCCCTCAGTATGGGACAGTATTTAAAGAATGAACATAAAACCTCCAGATTCCTACAAGAAGCAACCCTGCCTGCATGTAGCTCTGTTGTTTTTCTTGCCCTCTTCTGTGTATGTGTTCTCTGGCTGTAAGAATAGACTAGAAAACTCTACCTGCTAGTTTTGATTCCAGTCGGAATGTGGACCAAGCACATATCCCACACTTCTCCTCCGAGTAACTCTAGATGAGACTGAATGAGAACAGTATTAAACCACCAGTGGCTGAACCGGAGCCCCTGCTACCATGTTCTCACTGCTGCTGCAGCCTGTAGGACTGGGCAGATGGTATCAGCGCCAGGAAATACATAGCAACAAAACTTCTGTCACTAGAGCCAGTGTCATGCTTGTTGTCAATGCAACGAGTTAATGACAGGATTAGAAACCAAGTTTCCTCCTCTAATCCCTACCCATGCCATTTTCAGGTTTAGTCAGACTCGGGACTGCTGCTGCTACAAATGTTTAGCTCAGAATTATGTCCCAAATAGCTTCAGCAGACAGCACTGCTTCTGTCCTGCCACGTGCTGAAAGCTCTGCATAGTAGTGCTTGGTCTTCTTTCAGGGAGTGTAGCTCTCGCTCTGCAAAAATCATCGTCAGGTCCTCGGAGAGACCATAAGTGCTGAAGATGATCAGTGGTGATAAGTCAGGGTGGGTGGAATACTTCCATGGAAACAAATATTAATGAAAAGCAGGGAGAAAAGGTGAACACTATCTGTCTTTGCACATTTTTGTCAGAGAAAATGCCTGCTTTCAATTTTTGTCGAACTGCATTACTGCTTTATCAGAAATCAAGATCTGAGTATTTTAAAACTGGAAAAATTAACAGTGCTACTGGAAACTACACTGTGATATTCTCTAGTTTATTATTATTGAGCTTTGAAAGGTAACCAAGTCTGATCCTTTGGGGTGTTTCTCAAGACTTAATCTTTGATATAAGGAAATTATTTAAATGTTATTTGACATTGTTGTTGCAAACTTAGGAAGAGTCTTGGTGACGAAGTACCGTTACTTTGTACAAGTGCAATCAGGAACACCTCTCTAACCCGTCAGTCTGTCTGCCCAGTTGCCCAGGGGCCTCAATCTTTGCAGGAAAATTACCCTTGAAAAACAAATCCAGTCCTCCTAATCTCAGTCCTGCTAAAGTAAGCTAGCCCTTTGGCCAGAGAAATGTTATTTTGAGATCTGCAATTCGGAAGGGGATACAGCCACAGGGATCGGGGCAGTTGGCGGAGCCCTGTACTCCGGGAGTCTCATGTTTGAGTCTCTTGGCATGTTTTCAGTTATCTAGGGGGAATTTATATAGTTTTGTTTCAGCCAAAAATGGAAAGCACAGAAGACGATGTAGGAGGGCTCTTCATAAGCTTGAGGTGAGCTGAGAGCAGCCAGGTGTTTCCATGAATACTACCTATGACTAGCAGAGCACTATCTGATTGAAGGTTTTTCCTTGCCAGCAGTGATGACTCACATGAATTATCTTTCCTCTTTGTATACTGTCTAGTGTTTACTCATCACATTTCTGTATTGTTTTTCATTTCTTGCAAGAAAATGAAAAACATTATTACCACATTTCCCTTCAGTTTAGGATTTTTAGACTTTTCTTGGTGCAGGGCTTCACAAACAGAAAAGTGAAATTCTTTGGGCTCTGTGCTGCTCCAAGCATTTTTGGAGGGTCCTCAATTTTTTCAGTGTGGATTGCTTCTAAATCTGCCCTGCTGTCTTATTATCCTATTTCTGTTAGCTTTGTAAAAAGCTATGCAGAAGAGTTTTATTTTTCTCTGAATTGTTTATGTGCACTTACACTACAGAAACTTAATAGGAACATCTGTTAGCTGTGGAAGTGGTATGTATGACTGATCCATCATCACAGCTTCTCTAAAAAAGTAATTCCTTACATTTCCTTTGCAAGCAGACTGCCAGAAGGTCCTCGTGTCAGTCTGTGTTCTCACTCTCTCCGTTGGTTTGTCTGAGTTCTTAAGTTACAGTGGCAGGGAACTCCAGAATACCTATAAGATATAACAAGGGAATCAGATATTTGTCTCTGAAAGACAACTTAAAAATGAAATATACTGCTATATTCATGATCACAGCTAAGAGATATTCTCTAAAATAATACAGCACTACAGTCAGTACCCTTTTCTGAAATTTTATAATATGGATATACAGTAGACAAAAGGTTACCCTGAGAAAGTTCAAAACCTTTTATTTTTTTACTTAGAACAAAACTGCAAATCAAGAACACAAACATTGCAGAACCCTTTTTTAAAAAAAATAAGTCACATTGCATATACATGAGAACAGATTTAACAAGAATATGACAAGAGCTGCATCTCACTGAGACCTGTATCACATTAAAGACAACCTTCCAGTGCATTGCAAGACTTCCAGCTTTTTTAAGACTCTCAGTTCCCCTCCCCACCCTTTATTTGCCTAGGTAATCACAAGAAGCCTCAAATTTTGCTCAACACTCCAGTCTTTATTAAGCATTTTGACTGTGCAAGATTAACCTTCATGAGTCACAGTAGTCCTCTCCTTCTGCAGTCTGCTCCCACTGCTTAAGCATTAGGTACCTCCTGGAGAGATCCTAAAGCAATAATAAGCTCAAGTTCACCAGACGTGTGCTCTACTGCAAAACGTAGCTCCCCTCTTGCCGCGATCTCAGCATTTGCCGCCTGCGTGGCATGCAGAGCGCCCGGACACACTGGTGGGATTTATACAGTAACATGAGGTCATGGACAAAGCTCTGTGCTGCAGTCCAAGTCTAATAACACATCAGAGGCGAGATCAAAAGACTAATGGATCATCAGCTTCTATTATTAATATTGTAAATGAAACAAAGAGGAAAGATCAGTCTCTCCCCTAAACTTTTTATTTCCTTACTTTTCCAGGCTAGGGTAACGGGCATGCATCCTGTTGCAGCCTGACCTGACGCTAACCATCAGTTCTGTTTAGTTAGTAAAATGCAGGTGCTGTGGATCCAGTGTGTCTCGCTTGGGTGATGTCTTTGGTTCTTACCTGTTTAAAAACCTCTCACAGCATGCTAAACTTAGGTTGTTTTTTTTTCCTTTTTGTACCTATTATTATAATGCATCAGTAAGGGACAATTTAAATTCTTGTTAGTTAATACAAACAATAGACGTCCCTTTCTCTGCCCTTTCCTCCCCTCCTCATATATGGATTGTGGTGGGAATTTCTAATTGAAATTTCATTAGGATAAACAAATTAAGATTTATGGTTGGACTCTATGATCTTAAAGATCTTTTCCAACCTAAATGATTCTATGATTCTAAGATGAAAGAAACTGTTGCAGAGTCAGAGGACTACAAAATTGAAAAAAACAGAATTCATATGATGACCACAAAACAGAAAAAAATCTTTAAATAACTTTTTACAAAGTTAAGAAAAGCGACACAGGAAGGTCAATGACAACCAATACAAGCAAGCCAACAAAAGTCTCACACGGGGATAGCACAGGACAGCAGGATATGTATTTCTTAGCATAATAACTACAGGGAAGAGGAGATTTTAACATCTTCCTAGTGCATCACAGTTCAGATTATGGCCCATCTTGGCCAGGCAAGCAAGAAAGAGCTGGGATAACTCCTGGTGCAAACTTTCACTCCTGCTCCAAAAACAATCTGGTGGCTGTTGCAGAAGGGTCATAATGCCCAAGAGTCAGAATCTGCTACCTTCCCACCACAGCCCTTGCCCAGGCTCTCGATGGACTGAGAACCAAATCCCTTCCTGCATCTGAGAAGACATTTCTCTGCCATTTGCCAGCCTACTGAGCTTTGAATAACAGCATGTCCAGTTTGGTTTTTGAAAAATAATCATCCTCTCTTTCCAATATGTTTATTGCCAGGTTATTCAAACTGTATTTACTAGGTTAAATCTGCTGAGAATGTAAGTTCCACTCACATATATGGCCTAGTGAAGATGGTATGCAGTGTGTGTTGCCTTTATTTTTTATAATTAACCACACAACACGGTTAAAAATCCAAGCATGTGCAGCTCAGCTTGGAAGTCCGGTCAGCACCACAAAGGAGCTATTAGGATTGGAGACAGGCAGATGTTTGAAGGTTAGGGGGCTCTCCTCTGCTTTTTGGGTTTTGGGTTGCTTATTGTGGTATATTTTAGTTTTTCAAGGTAAGTATGCCATGTATGTCCTCTTGCAAGCCGTGGTAGGGAACTTGCTTGTCATAAGTATGTGGTCAGATGGTGAATGCACAGTCTGAACATGTAGCCACTTACAGAGCCACTTACAGGCTTGCAGAGCCAAGAGAGTGGTTTTTCTGTACAGTCCTTCTGATGCTACAGGGAAACTTTTTGTTTCTAAAGAGCCTTCAAGGGTGAAGCCAAAATGCAGCCCAAGTTTAAATTGCCTACCTTTCCTTGAAAAATTTCTGTCTGTGGATAGCTTGAAGGTGGCACCTGTGTGCGCTTGATTTGAATGAGTTTGTGGGATTTTATGTATCATGATGGGGCTGATCAAAAGCACTGACTGAGATGATATGAAACCAGATGGCTATAATGACCATCCTGAAAACCTTTTCTCTCTATTCTCTCCAGCCTTACCTACACAATGAGCAAGAGAAGGAAAAGGTTGCAGGAGCTCCACAGGGATGCGCTCAGCCAGAAGAGTAAACAGTAGTAAAAAAATTATCTTCTGGGATCTCCCCAAGAGATAGAACTAGAGCTGCTGAAAGCCAGCCGTACAAATTGCTGTAAGGTTTGCAACTGCCTCAACAGTTGTGAAACTGGCAACAGCCAGCAAGTCTGTCTGTGGTAGCCAAAGCACCTTCCTCGTTCTCCTGGCCAGGAGGAGATCATCTGCTACGGCAACTGGTACCATGCATGCACACACTCAGGTACAAACCCAGACCGACAACAATGAGGAAGACCCAAAATACCTAGATAATGGGAACCTTTTCTAGAGATACCACGGATGAGTTACCTGGGTTGCCTTTTGTCCAGTCTTGGCATCACGAAGGAAGCCAGCAAAGCAGCTTTTTTAGTGTTATTAGCGTACTTCCTTCCACTGTTAGTTATAAGGACTGCATAACACTCTCCAAAGTTGTTTTTTTTTTTTAACAAACTGCTAGTGTTAGAAAAAAAGATTGCAAATCATTTAGTAGTAAAAGTCAACAAGCTTTTTGTTATTATTGGGAAATGAATAAAAAAAAAAATTATGCTTAAACATGAAAAGTCCAAAGATGTTAGGTGTTTGTCAAAACAAATCATGAAAGACACATTTGTGTTCCATACAAAAATAGATTTATTGAAAATCTTAAGGAAAATAGTATGTTCCGCCTGTTGTGCTATCACCTGCTTATCACAATGGCCAATGTTTGTAATAAAAATGTTAATAACCAAACCACTATTTCGTACACTAACTCTGAATTTTATACACCAACTTCAATGTCAAGGCTGATTTAAGAAGTACCTTTACACAGAATATAAGTTTTTCTTGATTCTTTTTTTGCATGTCTGTTAAAGTTAGTGTAATTAAGGGGTTGATGAGAATCTTAAGTGCTTAGTCTGCATGTTGCACGGGTCTTGCTCCATAAAAAATAGCTGTATGACACTGGAAAAAGTGGGTTTGTTTTCATTATAATTGCCCATCTTGTGCATTGGCAGCATGAGTTCAAACGAGAAACAGTAAACCTTTTTAAATCGTATATTTCCCATTTTCTGTTATTATTCATAATAATTGAACCCTCTTGCTTTCTTGATGCTCATATTGCTGCAATGTTCCTGGAGCTGTACATTCTGTATGGTACCCCTAAGTTACGGCTATAAAGGTTGTACAGAGCTGCACACAAAAACCCCAAAATAAAAGCAGTAAAACGCAACAGCGTGGCCTTCAGCCCGCCAGGCCACCACCGGCAGCACCCACTGCTACAAGCAGGGAGGGAGTACAGGGCGTCAGGAGATCCCGAACTTCATCTTTTGAAACGTTCCACGGCTCACATTGATGTCACCTTGGCTCTTTGAGGCGCCTGGGCTGTTCCTTCCCGGTTGCTCATTTTTAGGGGCGTTGAGCGCCCCCGGCACGGCGACGGGCGGCCCTAACCGGCCCCGCTACGGCTGCGGGCGGCCCCTTGTCCAGCCGCGACCGCTGCCACCCCCGCTTCTCGCCCGCGGCAACGGCCACCCTGAGGCGTCCTGCGGCCCGCACGGCTATCACCGGGCTGAGCCGGGCCCGCCGCCCAGGGCAGAAGCCCCAGGCCCCAACCGTCCGGGCCGCCACGGCAGCGGGAGCGCCGCACCATGGGCCCGCGGCCTGCCCGGGCGAGTTCGGGGGGACGGGCCCCGCCGCCGAGGCGCTGCCCGCGGACAAACCCGACCCCGCCGCGCCCCCCCTCCACGGCCCCCCGGGAACTGCCGCCCCAGAACCCTCCGCGGCACCGGGGGACCCGCGCTGCCCGCGCCGCCGCCACGGGGAAGAGCCCCCGGCGGCCCTCGCGCTGCCGCGGGGGGAGGGGCGGGGAGGGCGGCGGGCGCACGCGCGCTGTGGCCCCGCGGCCGCAGAGGGGGCGGCGCCGCGGCGAAGGGGGAGCGCGGAGCGGCGCGGGGCGGGCGGCGCAGAGCGGCCCGCGGGGGGCGGAGCGAGGCGGCCCCGGGCCCGGCTCCGCTGTCAACACCGGCCAACATGGCGGCGCGGAGGCCCCGCGCCGCCTCAGGTCAGTGGGCGCCCCGCGGGCCCGGGTGCGTCCGCAGCGACGCATCCTGTACCGTCCCCTGGCGGGAGAGGGGAGGAGGCGCGGCGCGGCGGCCGCCCTTCCTCTCGGGGGCGAGGGGCAGCCCGGTCCCGGTGCCGGCGCCCGGGGGCGGGGGAGGGATGGCCCGGACTCTGCCCCTCCCCCGTCCCCGTCGTGTCGTCCCCCCCCTCGCCGCGCGCGCGGCCGGTGGGGGAGGGGAGGGGACGGGCGGGGCGCCTGCGCGCCAGGTTGTTGTCGTTGGCTCGTCCCGGGGGGAGGCGGGGCTGGGCCCTCGGCGGGGCGCGGGAGCGCCTTTCCGCACCGCACCGCACCGCACCGCACCGCACCGCGGCCGTGCGAGCGCCGCCCTCCTGCACGGGCAGGGCCCGGCGGCCGGGACAGCCAGCCCAGCCCAGCCCAGCCCAGCCCTGTCCCGTCCCGCGGGGAGGGGGCGGCGGCCACCCGCGGAAGGTGCTCTAGCGTGTTCTCTTTTTCCACGCGACGCGTTACACTTCTGTGAGTTTTGATCCGAGCCATACTAATGAAGGGGCAGAATTAGCTGACGCTCTGTGACAACCTGTTTGTTTTCCTCCACTTAAAAGCAGCTGAACAGTTTGCACTTGATACCCTAAAGCTGGAAGGGCCATTCAGTACCTTCTGAGCATTATGGGCCTTGCTATTTATGTTCTAGTATTCAGGAACGCTTAGGTGATAATAAAGGGAAATAATTCATATCTACGTGTGTATTTCTTGCATTCTCTAACTTTTACCCATACTTGTAGTAATAGTTTAAAAACAGCTGCTGAAATTCTTAATGTTACATATCTGCAGTCTCACTTTATAATTCTAGGAAGTAATTCAACTTCTCTTCCTTTCTGGAATCACCCGGTATCATTGCTGAACTTACATTTCACATTAAATCTATTTAACCAAAGTAGACTTTAGTTCATTTATGTGTGTCCGTAGAGCTATGATGATGCTTTTAAAATATTTTTCTTTAAAAATTTTCAAGCCATCTCTTCCCTTTGATGTCTGAGTATACGTGGTATTTGGGTTCTCTTAACTTGGAGTTGCAGGATGCCTGTTTTGAAAATTTGATGGAATTGTACTGCAAATACGGAGCTTCATGGAAGTCCGAGCTTCATCTATTTCACCTGTTGTGGAAAAGCAGCAGAAGTGTCTCTTCTTGGTTTATTAGTGTATGCTAGTGCGTAGCCCTCTGAGGAAAACACTAGGCTAGAGGTTCTCAATCTTTCAAAGTTTTAGTCTGTCCAGTGGAGATGTGTGAGCTCTTTCATAAGTTTGACGTGTTTCACATTGCTTAAGATCATAAAAGACATTGTAGTAGGTCAGATGAAAGCCCAGCATCCTGTGTCTGAAAGCCATTGGCTGCAGGGTGATCTAAGAAAGATTTAACAGGGTAAGCAGGTATTGTTACTTTCTCAGAATGTTTGTAATGTTTTTCAGCCCAGGACCTCATTAGCCATGGTTAAGATGTTTGTATCTGACAGCCTTTGGCAGATCATTTGGGTCCATCTCCCCCTCTTTAATTTCTTCTGTTGTTATTTGGAGTCCACATCAGCTTTTGGTATCCACAGCATCCTGCGGCCAGCTGTTCCACAGGTTAACTCGGGCTTCCAGCAGGGGCTTGCTTTTTTTGTGTTGAACAAGCTACCTGCTAGTTTCATCCAATACATCTTAGTTCCTGTATTTGAACAGGTAGGAGATCCCTGTTCACCTTTTCTGGTGATGGATTTTATAGATTTTATTTCCCCCTGTGGTCTTCTCTTCCTTACCTGGAACATTATGGCATAAAATCTCAAAATTCTTTATTCTTTGAGCTGCTGGATCATAGGTAGCCTGTATGCTGCAATTTAAACCATTGGATTAGCCAGTTAATACCATAACCAATTCTGTTAACGTTTGGGTTTTTTACATAAATTGTTAATTTACTGTATAACTGAGAAAATTACTTCTTTTTGTTTTGTTTTTCTTTTAAGAGCATGAAAGTGACGATGATTCCTATGAAGTGTTGGATTTAACAGAATATGCACGTCGTCACCATTGGTGGAATCGTGTGTTTGGCCGGAATTCTGGACCAATTGTAGAAAAATACTCTGTAGCTACTCAGATTGTGATGGGTGGTGTGACTGGCTGGTGAGTGAGCATCACTTTTTGTAACTGTCCTAGACATTTTACTGTGTTAGAAGATCCCTTTCCAAGGCTATTTGTATCAGATAAATGTATCCTCTCTAACGGGATTTCATTTATCATTGATCAAGATTATCCATGTGTGAACAATTTCTTAACTCATTACTCTTGACTTATCATTCTGAAGTGTTTTGTAGTATTGGTAAAACACCATTTATTCATACCAGTTACTGTGAAAAGGATTTAGGGAAATGTCAGAGCTTTAAAAATACAAGGAATAAATGGAAAATTACTGCGTATAGCTTTTGTTTGTATGGAAAAGCTTATTTCCTTGCTAGTATAGATTTATAAATCTAGTTATGATATTATGGCTAAGACATACTTTATAAGTAAAAGGAATGAGAAAGGAAAAAAATTGTGGCAGAATATACTTTTAATTAAGAGCCCCATTTCATAGAGACTTTTTTTTGCCTCTAAATTCAGCTGGAGCCATTTTGTACAAATTAAGTCTGCTCTCATGTTAACTGGAGAGAGATACCACAGCATAGTTGTGCTAAAATAGTTCATGGTGAAAGCTAGATAGTACAGATAAGAACTTAAACTGGAAAATATGGCCACAGCCTTAGCAGTTATGTCAAGGTATTTGTTATTCATGCAATGTCTCTATTCTAGTACTCTAAAAAAATGATAAGTACAGTGAAAAGCAGCATTATAGTAGCAGAGTGACTTTTAAAATGGAATTATGCAAGATTTGGAAGATGAAATAGACCAAAAATGAAATTGTCACGTCCAGGCTCAGCACAGCTTTGAGGAGTGTAGGCTTAGCTTTCAGTCTGATTTTTTGGGGTTGTTTTTATTTTGTTTGTTTTTTGCCTCTGTAGCCTTAATATTATTTTTAGAAGTTAGATGTGTATACATAAACTCTGAAGCTTCCAGGGAATAGTTCATCTGGCATCCATAAAAACTGGCTTCTTGAAAGCTGGAAACTGTGTTTCAGTATCTGTAGATGTATATACCTCTCTATGCATTTCATGTATATAAATACAAATTTACTTTTCATGTGCAGGGGGGGAGAAAATTTCCCTCTGTGTGTGGGCTGGGGGCGGCAGGGGGGCAGGTCAGACACCAGCAGAGTTGTCCAGGGAAGTTGTGGAACCATTAGCCTTGGAAAAACTCAGCGCTTGCCCAAGTTAGGACCCTGAGCAACCTGATTTAGCTTGGAGGCTGGATTGGACTTTGCAGGTGGCCCAGTTTTGGGTAGGCCGCTGGACGAGATGACCTCCAGAGGTCCCTTCCTGCCCAAACTATTCTGTATCAATATCTGTGCAGCTCTGTGTTTGATATGAGAGGGGAGACTGCAAACAAGATAATTAATTTTCTGGCTGCCTTGATCCCATTAAAAATAGACTGAGGCCGTGTCCCAGTAGAGGGGCCCCACTGGTTTTTAAGTGTTGTGGTAAGGATGTAACTTCTTTTTACCTGAGATACTTAAGTTATGGGTTGTGTAGTTAATATAAATGATGGTAGAATATATTTACCTTTTGGTAATTACCATTTGGGAACAGTTATAGTGGCACTTTCATATTACTACATTGTGCTTTATTAACATGCTACATTTAATAGGAGCATACAGCTTTTCTGTGCAGACGAGGTCTGGAGATCTCAATCATACTTTAAAGGGGCCATCGGACAGCCACGAATTAGCAACCATTACTCATGTTGACTTGTGTTAGGTATTCTTAATTATTGTTTGTATTAAATATTCTGATTTTGAAATTTTAAAATGTGAAATGATACAGTTGCTTTGTTAAATTAAAAATAATAATAGTTGTAGTTGGGAATTTTAGAGTGTGGCATTTTTCAGCAGACAACTTCATTGGACTGGGTTTTTTTTGTTTTGTTCTCCTAAGGTGTGCGGGATTTTTGTTCCAGAAAGTCGGAAAGCTTGCAGCAACTGCAGTAGGTGGTGGCTTTCTTCTGCTTCAAGTATGTAGCATTTCATGCTTTCTAAGTTGGCAAATATTATTTACTAAACAATAGGAAAAACACAGCTGTTGGGTAAAATTTAATTAGGAAGGCTTCTTATCTACTTCATCTTTTTAGTCTTATCAGTCAAAAACTTACATTTCAGCTGTAATATTGTGTACAAAAGACACATTTCTAAAAAATGAATGGTGAATCAGAATCTACACTGTCCTGTAAAATAGTTTGTAGTAAGCCAAAAGAAACCGGTGTGCAGAAGCTGAGATGCTGTATGTGATTCAGTGTTGTCACATCAGAGGAATTTCCTGTAAACTTGTGGTTAGGGAGATAAGGAATTTAAGCTGAGTTTATATTAAACAGGTTTGAGAATTTTATCAGTGCTTTAGAAGAAGTAGGCTTCTTTGGCAGTTGCTTGGAACACTTGCTCTGGTCCCATTATGAAGCCGTGTTTTTGTCTTTTCTCCCCATGCTGTACTATACTAGTTATATCTGTTGAACCTCTGAAGCTTTGCTGATTTATGATAGCATCGTTGCATTCCTCTGTTCAGTTGGATTTCACATCCAAAAATTTTTAATGATGTTCTCTGGCACGACCATTTCCATTTTTCATCAGGTATTGTGGTATGGGGAGGTCATATTTCCAAAAAGCCTTTAAATTAGATGATGAAACTTTTTAAGTGATGGAGAATTGCACATACCCTTCTGTAAGATGCCAAGTAATTCTTAATTTTTTTACTGGCATTTTTTCATGTTTTAATGCCCATGAGCTTGTCATTTTTCCTCAAATCATTCCAGAGGAAGTAGACCGGTGCCTACTTAGGTTCAATCATATACCATTTTTTGAGACAGGCTGTTAAAGATATATATTTTTTTAATTTATTTAATCTTTTCAGCATCACCCTGGAGGCTTTCTGAAAGGTGTATCCCACTTCCAGTTACTCCTTTGATTGTAATGGCTGTTGCAGTCAACCAGTGATCTGGAAGATTTGGGTAGTACCTGTGATTGTTGCTGCATAATGCATCAAAACATCACAGCTGTGTGAAGTACTTGTAACTTTCTTCATAATCATGTTCGCTACTGGGTTTAGGTTTGGGTTGGGTTTTTTTTTAAGCCATGTACTAAACTTACAACATAGAACTGCAGCAGTCTGTGTGAGAATGTGGACTCCTGGAACTATTTGGTTTAAGTTTTCAACAAATATGAAGTGTATTTTATTTTGAGTTACTCGAAAGCAATGGAAATGCATCCACAATGCAAAAAGTCAAAGAGAAATAGTTCCGACACGAAGCTTTACAGTAGTAGCATTCATTCCACTTCACCATTGTACATTGATGACCTTTTTGAATCTGGAAATCACTGGTTATTGGGCTTGTACCTGAACATAGGGATGAATTTTACAAGGGTGCTGAATCTGAAATAGTTAAGACCATACAGATGTAAATTTTTGGCAAGATGCGCTATGCCAGCAAATGAATCAATGTGATGGAGTACTTTGGACATCTTTAGCCCATAATGTGTATTTCTGGATCATGACGGAAGAATTAATCATTTATTGAGGTATATATATACACACACACAGTGGATCTTGAAGTACTTGTCACCTCTTTCATCCAGTTGACTTTAGGATCTGAATCCCTCTTCCTGTGTTGTGTGCCACTGGTCTTAATTCTTTTAATGACAATTCTAACCTAAGTATGACTGAAGAGCCTACAGAACGGTGGGCTGGCATCCAGGGGTAGCAGGTAGACAATGTTGCCTGCAGGTACCTTCGTTAGTACTTCCAACTACAGAAAGCTGAAAAGTTAAAACTAAGACCTGTAGAGAAAGGAGACTAGAAATTGTTTAAAACACATTACTTGCGCAGTGTTTTTGCTTGTTGAGCTGTGATGCTTGGAGAGCTTTCCGTTACATAAAACTTATTTGTCATGAGTTTGAGTATCTGATTTCTTAGTTGATCTCATTTACAGTGTATCTGAAAAGAGATACTATTCATGAGCAAAAATGAGTTTCATATTTTGAGTTGTCGATATCTTTAATTAAGTAAGACCACATTCTCTTGGAAGGGAATGAAGTAAATGCCGTGGTCTTTCTTTTTAATTCAGAATGTTTTGCATTTTAAAGGTGAGTCATAAATTCTATAGTGTAATTACATTTCCGTAGTCTTTAATTTTTTCATTTAAAGATCACACATTGTAAATTTAATTTCTGTATGAATACATGTTCAGCACTTCCCCTGAGTGGGCAGAGTCACATTTCAGCACATGACTAGAAACTTCCTTTTTATCTGTAAATTTCTCTGAAGTTGCAGATTTCATTCAACTGCTGATTGCACTATTGACATTGTAATTGTGTGCTAAAACAAAAACTACAGAAGGCAAAAGTCTTGGCTAAAGCCCATTCAGTGAATCATTTCAGTCCTGAAATTAAAAAAAAATATGTATTTTTTTCTTCAGCATGTAATGACTTTTCAAAAAATCTAGTAGCAAACTGAAAGCAATACATTTCTGGAGTGTCAGTTTGTACAAGAAGCAAAAAAGATTTGTCAGATTTTTGTAAGTGATCTAAAAGGTTTTCAGTCTTAATACAGATTAAATGAAAAGTAGTCTGAGGAAGAGAATAAAAATGATATTAAAGAATTTTCATAGTCTCAAAATGAAGATCTATTATCACATCTTTGATCAAATTAAGCTGTTGAAATATCCAGCACAATTAGCTATCCTTTTTATTGAAATAGATGTAGTTTTTCAAATATGCTGGTATGAGAGCAATATCCATATACTGTATTAAGGAAAATATAATTCATTTCTCATAACAAGTACAGAATTTTCCTTGGATAACTTCTGTTTTATACAGCACAGTTCAGTGAAATCCTGAAGAGCAGGGAAGTGTGAACTCACGTGGTTCTGCTATAATGAAGTGGTTAAAAGCAGTTGCTCTTAATGAGTGCCTGTTCTCTCTTCTGTGTTTTTAAACTCCTGTATGCTTAATAGTGGTTTCATTGCTTTTTGCTCTGCAGTCAGCGTAAAAATTACAAGTTTTTCCATTGTGTGTTGACTATTATTTGATCATAAAATTGTGGGGGGGGTCAGTTATTTGTGCTTTCACTAATATATTTTGCCTCGTCCTGTTAACATACAATTGATTCAATGCTTCATTAAATTATCTTCTGACTTTAAAAAAGTAAATTTTTGAAAACAACACAAGAGGCAAGCTAAATGCTAAAATATCCTTGGCTGTATCTCGTAGAGTGGTTTGTTGATACCATGCCATGATGATGATGATGATGATGTGGCATTTCAGTGAAGGGTGGAGAGAACAACATGCTTCTAGGGGTGGGGACTTAATAAGAAAGAGTTGTATTCAGTTTTGCCTTGAACATCCCACTTGACAGTTGTGTGCAGACTTTGAGGGAACATTCTGTGGAACAGCCAAAGCAAATGGTAGTTGGAAGTTGACCTTTTAATGAAATAACGTATTTCTGGCAGGTTTTGACATGAAATGGAGGGGTATGGTTTCTCTGTCTTTGTAAATTGGAGTAGTTTCAGTGGTTACAGTGGAGCTGTGCTAGCAGATGACGGCTGAAGATACAGCCTCTGCAGTTTAACTCTTACAAAAAAAAGGTTGTGTCATTTCTCAGTCCCTCATTTTCTTTATGTATTGAAGTTAGAGACTTGTCAGATCTGTTCCGGAAACTGGTTGAGTGTGATGGGGGTTGCTACCTATCTAAATACCAGAAGATACTTAAAAGTGCGCATGGTTTCTGTGTGCTACACAAGCAGCTGAGCACAGGGAGCTCACGTGTATCTTCTGGGCTTAGCTGGACTTTTTTTTAGTATGAGAGATTTTTGTCTTTGAGGAAATTAAGACTCTTTTGTCCCATCTTACCATATACAATTTTTACTCTTAAATATTTTTTGCTCGTTAGTCTTAATACTGTTTCACAATAACAAAGTGCTAGCATACCTCTCCAGTATCACTCCCAAAATGACATCTTCCCATCCAGATTCTCTCTTGAAAGATGCACTTATTTTTAGTATTCCTGCAATGATGTATTTTTCAATTGCCTTTTTGGAAAAAATGAATTCTTTTTTTCAACAGTTTTGGAAGGTCTTGAACAAAAATAAATTTTACTAATGTGATACATGAGAGAGAGAGATGTATGTATATAATATATATAATGCCATTATCATATGTACTTCTCTAGATAGATTTCTGTATATACAGAAATAGATGCACCCCACCCCCATGTCTTTTTTTAAGAGACATGATCTATATGTATAGACTTAGATGACTCTTTATCTTAAGTATGGAACTGATAATGGAGTGTTATTTTAGTTTGTTATTGTAGGGGCTGGGTTTAAGAATACTAGTGAACTTTTAAGAAATTGTGTTTATGTAAATTTACTGTTGAAAGCAAATAATTTTTTTATGATGTATTAGGGTCTAAAAATTGAAAGCTGTCTCACCAGCATTTGAGTCCAGTGGGATTATTTCTGCGCTTGTATACAAAGTTATGTAATTAGTAGGATTGCAGCCAAAGCCAATACGACGCAGGCTCTGACTATCACTGCAGTGAAGTACAACATTTTTTTTCTTCTCAGTTATAGATCTTACATTGAAAACATTGATCTCTGTTGCTTATTTCATAGATGTGTACAAATGCTCAAAAGCAGAACTTAAGATCTCTGCTGCTAAGTTCAGGGAGAAAAGTATAATTTTTATTGTGTACACTGGAGTTTTGGTACAAATTGAAGTTGTAACTACTGCAGAGCTAAACAGAACTTAATTAAAAAATTATGCCTCATCTTTGTACTGTATAGATAACTGAGCTAATTAAACTAGTCTTAATGAAATACTTCCTTTAAAGTCCTTTTACTTAGAATTTTTTTTTTTTTTAATGAGCAAGCAAATATATTAATTTCATACATTTTGTTGACTGGGTAGATCAGTCCATATTTACTTTTCAGTTTTATGAGTTAGAAGGCACTAACTTAATGTTTGGGCCTTTTTGAAATTCTTGTAATAATGTTAAATTCATAAAAGAAAAATTGCCCCAGTGTGCAGCCTTTTCTGTTCCTGGTATGTCATCCAGTGACTGGATGTGCAACCAGTACAGCTTTAAAACCAGTTTTATGTTTTCATACTGTATAATAGACAGTCATTAGTTAGCTATCCCTGCATAAACACCGGTGCCCCTGTGGATAAATGGTTTTACAATAGGCAGTCAAGGTCAATGAATCTGTTACGAATATAGTAACTTAATTTTGCATTTGTCCAGTTAATTGTTTTTTTTTAATCTTGTGCAAAGATGGAAACTGAAATTTACTTTCTTACATAGGTGGTCTTTTAGGAGCTTTGTTTTGAATTCAGACAAAATCTGTCTGAGACTTTTTTCATTTTAGTCTTTCAGGATCGTGAAATTCTTATTTGTGGTAAGGTATCTTGCTTACTTATTGTGGCTGTAGTAAAACAAGCTAGATGGTCTACGTTTAGTTATATGGTATGTGAAAGTCAAAATTCAGTACCAGTAAGCAGTATGAAACATTTCTTTTTATGTCAAACCTAATAAATTGTATATTTAAATGTGTTCCGTGAAAGTTCATCATCTGTGACTTTGATTTACCAATTGTACTGTTTCCATAGAACACTGTTACGTAAGTGACATAAATCTGCCAAACATGACTTTAAGAAGGACCTGAGAAATCTCACTCTTTATGAAGAACTTTTGGTATAACAGTCATTTACCCTGTAAAGTCAGTGGTCTGTATCTATCAGTCTTAGCAGTTAAATAAGCAGTAATCGTTAGTTTTGGGGGGTTTCCTTCTCTCTGTTTTTTTTTTTCCCAACCAGTGAGTTGTTTAACTGTTCTCTAGAGCATGCAGTAATTGCCTGATTGTTTTGGGGTTTTTTTAAGCTGTGATCTTATAAACATTTAAATATTTATTTCTTTTGTGAATTGTCTTAAAGAAATTGGTCAGACTGTCAGTGTTGGTCAAGTAACAGAACATCTTACTTGTTTCCAGGATCAAATCTTAGTCACAGAAATAAGGCAAAATCTCACGGATGTTTAAGCATTTTGGGAGTTCAAGTGTAAATTGGTATGAACAATCCCCCAAAACTTACTCATTTTGCTGATGTTACAGAACTTGTGCTGTACTCAGGTCATGTTATTTTTCTACTCACTGGCTTTGTGTTGTAGAAAGTATGAGAATTCTCTTGTATCTAATACTTTTTTGTTGGACACTTTAAATGATGTAGGACAAAATAATGGTTTTCAGTATTTCTAAGGATGATTCTGATTAGCCCCAGATACCCTCTCACAAATCAGAATTCCACAATTCTGAAAGAAGCTGAAATTAAAGAGTTTTTTCATTGTTGTCCTATGATTGTGGTTTTCTTACAAGTAAAGTTACAGTAAATGCTGAAGGAAAAACATTTTTATTTAAACCTTTTATAGCTGAAAAATAGAGAATGGGTAAAATTAACGAGAGTCTACTGAACTTTGCTGTTGCTTGTTCTAATTTGAACTGCTGTTACTGTGGAAAATATTAGTGTTTGAAGCAGTGTACCTGCTATAACTGAACAATCTCTTTTCCTGTATCTGTAACTATAAAAAAAAACCCCACACCCCTCCAACTTTGTAGGCACTAAGAAACTGTATTTTGACTTGTAAAATGTTAATGACAATTGTACTAAATACCCTTTATTTTCCTAGATCGCTAGTCATAGTGGATATGTACAAGTTGACTGGAAGAGAGTTGAAAAAGATGTAAACAAAGCAAAAAAGCAGTTAAAAAAACGTGCAAATAAGGCAGCACCGGAAATCAATACTTTAATTGAAGAGGTAAGCCTAAGGTGATAAACTCTTTTCTACCAGCCGGTTTTTCTTACCTTCAGCTGCAGGTGATGATTAATTGAAAATGCAGGTGCAAAACTGGAAGGCATCAGAAATACTCTGGCTGTATATTTTATTAAAAGTTATCAGATTTTTCTCTCTTTTATTCATTTAGCATTCTATTTTTTCACTCTTAAAGATGACACAAACACTTCAAAGTTAATGCATTTCTACAGCTGATATGGCTTATGGACTGCTACTGACTTTGCCATTTAGTCTGTGTGGATTCTTGGCTAGCGAGAAAGCCAGTGGGGTCATGACACAGTAAAAAGTTGAAGATACTGTGGTTAAAACATGGTGGCTACAAAGACAAAAGACAAATTTTCTTAGACTGCTGATAACAGAATTACTTGGTTGTACAAGACTGACCTTTCTTTCTGAATAAAAGCTAGGACTACTTCGTAACTAGAGTTGTGGTTTTTACCTCATTTTTATACAGTTCCAAGAATGTCTGTCTGTGGAATCTGTCAGTTATGTACTACATTGAAAAGAGGTAGCCTGTGATACTGATGAGTGTCACTGGGGCTATTTTGTTCTGTCGTTTGAAGACTTTAATTATTTGGTCTTTGGGGTTTTTTTAAAAGTACGTTTAGCCTTTTCCACATATTTTCACACTTCATACAGGCCATCTGAGCTGCTTTCTTAGTGACTGTGAATCCTGGCTTGGAAGATGCTGCAGATAGTGTAACAGCAGCCACACTAACACACTCAGATGTAACCTGTATGGAGTTGCACAGAGGCTGATAACAATTACGTTACATTTTAATGTGAATATGAAGTGGAAGTTGGAGAGATGGTTTTCTAGCTTATTCTAGCTTTTTCTTTTTTCTCATATTTTATTACTTTCTTCTAATTGTGTATTAATAGTTTATCTGAAGTGTTTGAAGTGGAGGATTTATGAAATGGCACGTTTGATATACCGTGTTATACTCTGCTATTAGTTCATGAGACACTGTACACAAATGTCATCATACCTGAGTGTTTCTTGTAGAATGAAGTTGTTAGGAAACTGGCTGATAATGGAGTGAAGTATATCTCTTTTCCAGTGATCTAGTCTTCCAAAAAACAGTTGGTTTGTTTTTAAACGTTTTTCATGTGATTAAAATCGAAGTCATGGTGGTGCTTATGCTTTTTTGCCAAGGGAGTTTGTAAAACATCTGTCTTGTTTTAATCAAAACAAGAGTGGTATTGGCATGAAATTGCTATGACAGTTCCTCTGTATTTTGACTTTGAAAATACTAACTGTATTTTAAATATATTGTTAAAGACAGCTGAGTCTCAGTTTTCACTCCCTTGGTGCCAGCAGTTGCCACCTAGCTTTATATGTTTTTAAACACATTGCTTTCCCCTGCACCCCTCTCCCTAATTTTAGTATTCTTGTTTCCAGGCACTTGTGATTAAGTGTTAAATGCTACAATCGGACACAACTAACTCAGTTCTTTACAAGTATTATTTTTCTTCTCAGTCAACAGAATTTATCAAACAAAACATCGTGGTGTCCGGTGGATTTGTTGGAGGTTTTTTGTTAGGCCTGGCATCCTAAGGACCTGAATCTTCTATTCCTGATGGCATTCATGTCGGCAAAGAACGGTTGTGGTGACAGGCTGTCTATAAGCAGTGTGGGTCACTGGTCCTTCCAGAGCAAGACGAGTGGACTAGCTAGACAACTTGGAAGCTTTTACATTTCAGGCTTTTGCCTCTTGAAGCTTGGCAAAACTAGAATTTGCTGAAAAACTGTGCAGTGCTCATTATAGCATTTCTGGGCAAAACTGGTTCATCTTCATCATGACTCTTTTTATGTATGACCTTTCAAGATCTAGCATTTTTTAAAATGTTAATTCTTGGAATATAGATATGTAGCCATACTGTAAGAAAGAAAGCTCCATTTCTATGTTTTCAGTTAAATACTGTTTATTTTAAAAGTATTTTTCTTCATGCTGTAGTAGATAGTATCAATGACTACATAATGTATATGATACTGTAATTTCAGCCTCATGGCTGTCCAGGTTCTTTAGAAGTCACTGCAATAATGATCAATCTGTAATACCTTTTTACAGAGTATTAAGTAACAAAGAATCATGAGCTTATTAAAGATGAAAATTAACTTTGACTCTGTCCTTTGTGTACACAGAAAATAAGAAAGCCTCGTGTTCATAGCTTGCAAGCATCTGGTACAAATGTTTGCAGAGATGCTTGTGATACTTGTGTGCTAAGTAAATGTATGTATGTTATTTTTCCCAGATGTGTAGATATGCGTAAACTCATTGATAAAACTGTACTACACAGATAATCATTGCAAGCGCATACTCCACAGCTATCTGACGCTTAATTGTTTTGCGTTCAGTAAACCGTGGAGGTCGTTTCAGATTTCAGTAGTTGGCGAGGTGAAGAGATGAGGCTTCTGCCTGAGCACTTCGCAAAGGCTGGTACTTTGTAGGGCTCGACAGGGTGTCAGCACAACGCGCCTGCGATGAACTGAAGGCTGCTCTTGCAGCCCATTTTAGCTGGAAATGATACTCGCTTTCATATTCACCTCTGTTGCCACTGTGTTCTCCCTAACTTAGACACAGTTTTTTGGATTTTTTTTACAGTTGTCACTTAATTTGACTTTCACTGTCTAGGGTGCCAGCTATGGAAAAATGAGGGTACAGATTGGCTTCAGTTAGCTTATTGGAAGAGTGCCTATTTCTTCTGAAGTCTGGGAAAGCAAATGGGACTTAATCTGCTCAATGTGTTTGCTGCCTCTGCCTTTGATGGATCAAAGCAGGAAGTGGATTCTAAAGGAGGTTGGAGGCATAATTGTGGGTGGGCTGGAAAATTTACCCTCAAGTAGGTTTTTAAGGTAGTTTTGGTAATTTGTTACTAGGTTATTCTAAAGAAGTTAAGGATCCAAACAAATACTTAATGCATTTTTCTGCATTTAAACTTGGAACATTTTAGAAATTCTACCCAAGAAGGACTGTTTGCTCTGCCCCTCTTTCTCTGGGTTTTACTGTGCCAGCAAGTTAACGTGAAATGGAGTCTCCCTCACGCGGGTTCTGTTGGGTTCCCGTTCACATGTCTGAACAAGAGTGATTCTTTAGCACCGGATGGACGTGAACTTTGGATGTCCAGGACGTGGGATGAACACCCATCAGCTGGGCTGGGTGTGAAAGGCGTTTGACGTAGTAACCTAGTGTATGTTTAGACTAGTGCATCTGTGGACTTCAGAGGTCTGTATTGTATGTTGACTTCATTTATGCATGCTCGTGGCCAGGGTAAGTTATGAAGCACATCATCCGTATGTGTGAGGTTTAAGGATTAGTTCAGCTAAAGCCTGTGAAGGCTTTTGAAAATAACCTGCCCACGAACCAAACCAAACCCCCAAACCCAAGGAATGGCCGCAAGTAACACGTTAGCATCCTAAACATTCTGTTTTCAGGTGAGTATCTAAAGCGATGTAAACGCATTCGTTGCAGTTTGTTGGAGATGGGAAGCCGAAGGAGGAATATGCATGCCGAGTCATCTGGGGTTTAAAGAAAAATTAAGAAAAACATTAAAATGTGGAAGCTTCTTTGCCTCAGGGTTCGATCCAAATGGTAACGGGAAGGTAACCAGTCAGCTCTTTCTTTTCTGCTGATGAAGCTAATGGATTTTTGGCATGTCAAAAGAGTTGCTGAAGCCAACTGACGTCAGCCACCCGACTGGAATCAACTCGGGTGTCCTGAAGGGCTTTGGGAATGAAGTGACCACCTCAGTAGCATGAACCATAAACTTGCATTTTTAAAAAGAGCCTACTCTGTGAAAGGATTTAAAGGGAGCGTCTTTTAGTGTGCTTGCTAAAAAGGCTGTGCATGTGACCAAGGAATATACTTCATAGTTAAAAGTAGAATTTAAAAAAACCCAACACCCACCTTATATAGTAGTGCAGACTGATCTCTGGAGAGGAAAGTTGTTCTGCTGCTCTGTTACTGTTATCTGAGATTCTTGGTAAGGCAATGAAAAAAAACTGATTGAATTAAATATTTTTGCAGGGTTTATTACAAAAACCTTTTTATTCTAGAAAAAAAAACCCACACCCATATTCTTTGGAATAAGAAGTGTAATGTTGTAAAACAGTCTGAGGGACAAAAAAAGAAAGGAGAAAAGGTATAATTGGAAAGGTGAACCCTGGTGGTTTGTATCGGGATTGGCTTTACACAAAGCATTCATGAGAAGAAGGAGTGCCTGCTGGCGCAGCAATGCTTGCCAAGTCCTCCGATGGTTCCTGTGGTTGGTGAGGTCGAGGGGATGCTACCAGGAACTGCAGCTGGGACTGACAGGGTGAGGAGGCAATGCCGTGGCAGACTTTGATAAACATGAAGCACTGAGACAAATACAGACAGCTTTTCTTGCACGTGCCTGAGATTTTATATGTGTCAGCTCGGAACAGAACCTTGTATATCACTGTACATAAGGGAACGCTCTATAAAGTTACAGTCACAAAAATGAATGTTGATGGGAATTACTGAGAATGGAATGGAACATAATAAATGGTGTTTCTGGTGGTGAGTTCTTTTCTGGAATGATTTTAAGGTACTGTTACCCTCACTAACAAGATCTAATGCAGGCTAAGAAGATTCAGAGAAGGGCGAAACAGAAGGGAGAGGGTTAGAAATAAGTTAATGAAGGGCTGAGCCAGCATTTCTGTGCTTTTTATTGTATAGCTGAAGAACTTAACTGAAAGGTGGAAAACATGAATGTAGCGCAGGGAAACAGCTTTTTACAGAACATGTAATTGGCCCCTGGAACTCATTTCCACTGCGTGCTGTGGAAAGCAAGGAGCAGGCTCCCTTCTGGGAACAGTGGGGCAATTGAGGGAAATCGCAGGAGTGCTCAGGTATAGCTAAAGGTGCAAGAAAAGCAACTTTAGGTTTCTCTAGCCATACCTAATACCGCTCGGTGAACTTTGTGCTAAAACTGGTCTAGTGATCAGATTATCCTACCTTTGCCTTCTACAGGCTTGTGTATTTTATTTTTCCCTCAAGCAGTTGTTAGCAGTCACTTTTTGAGACTGAATGCTAAGCTAAATCATTTACTAAGGCAGGTCATATATCTCTCTAGTGAACAGCTGTTGAAAGTTTACTAAATAATGAGTTTGGGGAGAGATTGCTAATAAATCTTCTATTTCTTTTGTATTAATTGGGTATTCCATTTTTTGAAATTATTTCTTTTGAGTAAAAGCAGCATCGGGCAATAAGTGTTTTAAATTAAAGTGAGATGGTCAAAACCACTGTGATCTTATTACTGAATTTTAAGAGGCCAGGATTTGGCTAAGTCTTTGAAGACAGTTTCTGTTTTAGCAGCCAGACTGAAAATTAAAACGTTATAGTTAAAGATACAGCTGTCTCCTTGATACAAGTGCATTTGTCATGAGGTCTTAAGAAGGGGGGATGTATCCAGAGTAAAATGCCAAAGTCAATACTGTAATTCAAAGTTGATGCCTGTGCAGGTTTCGTAACATACATAGTGTACAGTATTGTGAAGAAGCATCAGTAATACCTCCTCCTAACCTTTTGAAAATTGTTGGAAATATCAATTACTTTAAAAATCAAGCTTCTATGGCCTGCAGCTGCCTGTGTGGGGTCTGTAGGTGATAGTGGAAAAAGATAATATTCACCCAAATTCAGCACAGTTAGAACTACATGACATTTTGGAAGTGAGATTGTTGATAAAGAAAAATGAAAGTGGGTTTTGGTCACCCTAGGACTGTGCATGGGGCAGGTGGGTGGTGGAGGAGAAGGACTAGAATTAAATCTGCCAAGAGCAGGAGGTGTCATCCTCCCTTGTCTTTTGTATTATAGTTCAAAAATTAGACAGGAATGATGAGCTTCAAGAGCTGTCTTTCCCTTGTCTGATGGGGGAGCAGGTCTGATGCAATGTGGTCATGTCCCAGTACTGGGACATAGGGAAAAGCTGGCATTTGTTATTTTGGGGCAATCTGGGAAGCGAGTGGTGAACTTTTGAGTACTGAGACAGCTGACATTCTTCAGGACCTGTAAGACCAGAAGCCAGTTTTAATTAAGATAATTGTGGGGTAAATCTGCACAATGCATCTATTCCTGATACAGCACAGCATGAAACCTCGATCGTGTTTGGCCCCACGTTCAAGCTAAAGGGCCACCTAAATTTTGGAGCACTGAGGAACACGGTGCAGAGATGCAACATGGGCTTTTGTGCTCACACACCAGACTGGAAACAGCATGGCCAACCCTAGCGCAAGTGCTGCCGTGCTTTAAGACACCATGCTGGATCCAAGCTGGCTCCAATTTATAGCTTGGGTAAACCAATACGGTGGTAACAAATGCGACTAGTGCATAGGTTCAGCGCCCAGAAGTCCTCTGCCGCCCTCACCCTCTTCTCTTGTCCCCTGACCTCTGCGTGCCCGGTTTGTCAGAGCGCTGCATGTTCCTATCTCCCTGCGTCTGTTTTGCCCATCTTTTTCACAGCTACATAGAACTGAGCACCACAGCATCTGCCGTCACTGATCTGTGAAAAAGAGGAAATGCAGAGCTTGAAAATGAGGTGGAGCTGGGGGATAAATCCCACAAGCCAGGTCAGCTGTGAGGCTTCCTGCTAGCTAATGCCTCTGGGTTAGAGCTCAAGGAAGCTGGAGACCACGTTCGGTTCCCTCTTCCTGGGAAACCTCTCCTGCTTCCCAGACCAGTACCCTACCTACCAAATCATAAGGTCTTTTGGCATGAGATATCCTTGGTCTCTCCTGCTGACCCATTCTGTTGTGTGGATGTCTCTCAGAATTCACGGGAGTGAGGACAGAAACTTGAGTCTCATCTGATCAAAGTTTACCTTGCGTCATGGCTAAATAGTTAAATATGCTGCTTGAAGCGGAAACGCTCTAACAAGAAGGCAGGCAGGCAGGCAGGCAGGCTACACCCAGGATATTTTGCTGCCTGTTTGGTAGGATGCTTACCTGAGAACCGGAATATATCATTATACATCTAATCCTTGATATAAGGGGGTTTGGCTTCACCATCAAACCTCCACAAAATCAATTGCTCACAGCCTTAAGCTGTAAAAAACCATTTCCACTTATGTGGACTGTATATTTAAAAAAAAACAACAACAAACAACAACAAAACACAAACCCAAAACAAAACAAAAAACAAACACAAAAAAAACTTAATAGAAAATGATAACATCCACAAAGGGACTTAATGAGTATTGAACCATACAATTCCCATTTAATATAGATAGTTTGAACTTTCATTGTAACAAGAGGCTATCTACATACACTTGCCAATACGCACACATGGGACCTAGAAAATTAAGAATTGATGTTTCTAGCATGACTTTTAATTAAACATGTTACTTTCTTGAAGTATTAGTTGTAAAGTAAAGGTTACGCTCTATTCTTGTGTGTTTAACAAACTCATTCTGCAGCCAAATATACAGATTTTTACTTTCAGGCTTCAAATCCTCTCCAGTGAGACAATCAAAATGCCTTGATAGCTAAATGTTTCTCAGACAGAAATCTAAGCCAAAATACATCTGAACAAATCTGCAAATGTAAGAAAAACCTACAGATGTATGAAAGGAATGTATGAAAATCAAGTGTTGTCAAATACTGTTTCAAAATCCACTTAGGACAATAAAAAGGAGGAATGTAAATTAACAGCAATAAGGAGTCTATATTCTTAATGCTGCTATAACATTGTATGATCGTTAAGGTTAAAAAATATCGAGAAATTCCCTCTCTATGACATTAATTTTTTTTATTTATATGATACTCACTTTCCAAACTTAAAAGCTTCTTGTGCCAGCTACATTGCATGCTGGCTTCTGTAGGAGCCTTGTTTTGAGGCTGCTTGTGCAAGTAAAGCTCAGCATATGCTTCAGTGACTAACTGGTTTGTATGTGAAAGCAAAGGTAGAACAAACACGGGAAGCGATATACACTTCCCGCCCCCCCCCCCCCCCCCCCTCTTTTCATGTTGTTACAGGAATCTGTAGTTAGGCTTTGAGACCCTCAGGTAGTCTGCAGTGAGCTAGAAGACCAGGGATTGCACACTGCATGAGGAGTTAAGGGTAAGGCACAAGAAGCAGTATTTGTCTGAAATCAAGCCAGGCACCCTGTGACCTGCTCATGTCACTGAAAGGAAACTGGCATTTCTGTGACAAATTTACCTTACTCTAAACCTGACATCTGCAGCGGCTCAGATGAACCTGACCTGGAAGGACCCATTTTCCCGATTGCTTTTAATGGCAGCCCAGGCCACAACTTGCTCACCGGCAGGTACTGAAGGCTGGGAGACATGAATTTCATGAAACATATTTGAACCGCCAAGGGCATGAAGGATGACAAGGTGATTTACCAAGGGCAAGTCATGCTTGACCAGCCTGCTCTCCTCTGATGAAATGGCTGGCTATATAGAGAAGGGGTCTTCTTATGTGGGCTGAACACTGCCTGGGCTGCTGGGCCCCAAGGGCAGCCATCGATGTCTTGGTGTCCAGCTGGAAGCGGTAACAAGCAGAGCACATCAGGGACTGCTGCTGCACAAACACTTGCTCAGTATCTTCATCAAAGAGCTGTGTGATGGGCCAGAAGGCAGCCCCTTAATGAATTGTGGATGACACCAAATCAGGAGAAGCCTTTGGCACCATCAGCTGCGGAGCTTTGATTCAAAGGCAAAGCTGGGGACGCTGAGCATTGCACAAAGGGCAACCTCACGGGGTTCAGCAAGGAGAAGCAGAAAGCCCAGTGCCTGGGGCAGGCTAACCCCATAGACGGCCACTGCCTGAGTAACGGCTGTGCTGGAGGGGGCATGGTGGTTACGGTGGACCTCAAAATGAATTTGGATGAACCCTGCACCCTTACTGCAAATGAAGGAAAGTGGAAATTTGTGATTTGTCTGTCTGTACTCAGCGCTGGTGAGACTGTGCCTGGAATACTGTGCCCGCTTTGGGGCCCTCTGATTCAAGAGGGATGTGGAGAAAAAGGCAAGGGTCCGGAGAAAAACACCTGAGCTGATTAGAAGCCTAAAGCTAAGAAGCATAGGACCTACAAGGGGAGCTCAGGCTGTTCAGCCTGGGGAAGAGAAGGCTGAGGAGCAAGCTAAGGCAGCCTACAACTAACTGAAGAAGAGTTACAAAGATGATGGAGCCAAAGCCTCCTCAACAAGGGGCAGGAGCCACAAGTTGTGGCTTGGGAAGGTGACACTGGACATTAGAAAAAGGTCTTCCACAAGGAGGGTGGTGCAGCACTGGGACAGGTCACCCTCCTCATCAGTTTATAAGATTTGGCTGAACAAAGCCACAGCTGACCTGATGCAGTGTTGATGTCCAACCACCCTGCTGTGAGCAGAAGACTCCAGTGGTCCCATCCAAGCAGCACATCCATGGGACTATGACAGTCAGGTGTTATCCCACTCAGCCCCTCACTCTTTCTCTGGGGTTTAGCCTTGTGTTCCTGCACATCTGAACATTCATCACAAATGCTCTTCTGTGGCTGGTCTCTGACTATTCACACTGAGCAAGAAAAATAGATGCTAAGGGTATGTGGCTCGGCAACTAATGCCAGGGTTTTGCTTAAAAAAAAAAAAAAAAGAAAATGTATTTATTGTATCGGCATTGGAAAGGTTAGAGACCTGCCAAATGTTTTTGTGATATTAGATATGCATTTAGAAAATTAAGATCCTCTGGTAGGTGACATACAGGAACAGGAATGGAGAGAGATGGGAATGGAAAGTTGGTGACAGATGAGGTTAATAAGGCAAAAGGCCTAAAGGAATTCCTCGCCCCAGTAATCACAGAGGCAGCAGAAGGCAATATCCCAGGAACTGAGATTTGTTTTCCTCAGGGAAGGAAGGAAAATGTCAAAAGGTTTTACTCTTGCACTGGAGTGGATAATAAGGCAATTAGTACTATTAAAAGTTCTCAGAGCACTCAGACTGAGGTGATAAATCACATCCTAGGTTTGTAAGGGGAGAGGGAGATGCTGGAAAGCTTTTGTGGGACAGTTGTGATAATTTACTGGAAAGGGAATTACTAAGAACTGGTGAGTGTTTAATGAAATTTCAGCATTTACAAATCTGTAAACTTGACCGCTTTTGCGGGAGAAACTAAATACTGGTGACTCATGGCTGTGTACATTTGTAAGTGGCAACATGAATATATTATTAAAATTACATTATTTTAACATACATGCCATGGGAGAAGTATATATAATACAAATGACTTGGAGTCTACTGCACAAAACATTTATGCAAATGATCTCTATTAATAGGATTTCTCAGTGCAAATCCTTTCTCGTCAATATGAGGAGGTCTTGGCAATGTTACGCTCGTGCTTTACCTTTCCAAAGGGTTTCTGCTGTTTCTACAGTTTCAAATGTTGTTTTTCCCTACATTAATATGTATTATAGAGGAGGTAACTGCTAACCTTTTGCAAAGCTCTGTAAATATGTGAACTATGCAGTTTATCATCTGCAGGTTGAATAAGAAGGGAGAGGAACGCAGATTCTCTGTATGCTATACCTCCACACACCTTCTTGCATCTGGTCTCCATGCTTTTTTATTGCTTCATCTATTGGAGATAGAAATGATTCCTTTATGAAATAGTTTAACTGCTGCCGATAAAATAAAAATAACAGGCAAACTTCTCCGCTTGGTATTGCGGGCTGGTTAAACGCTGTGTTGCCCAGGGGAGCAAGATCCTGTTCCCCGCATTCATCCCCGGGGCTGGGGCAGCAGGGGCTCCCTGTGGGAAGGTGACTGGGCATCAGGCGCCTCTGTGGGTGGGGGATGTGAGCCCACAGGTGGGGGTCAGGATGAGTGGGGCCCATGGCTGCACAGGGCTGCACCACAGCTGGGGTGGGGACCGGGACGAGGGTCTGCACCGGGCAGTAGCTCCCCAAAGGGGCTGCCCACAGCTCCTTCTCCCTCAGCCCTCTTCCCAGCACCGGCTCCAGGGGGCTGCCTGTGGGGCCCCAACCGTCAGCCTGCACCTCCAGAGATGAAGGGTGCCTGAAGGAGTGAGACCAGGTAGGAAGAAGGTCAAAAGCTTGAGTCACCATCCCTGGAGGTATTTAAAAGATGTGTAAATGTGCCGCTTAGGGACATGGTGTAGCAGTGGACTTGGCAGTGCTCGGTTAATGGTTGGACTCAATGATCTTAAAGGTCTTTTCCAACCTAAATGATTCCATGATTCTATGATCTACCTTCTAGAGCTGCATGTAGTATCTTCCTCGTAAAGCACCAAGGGGATATCTGCTTAAGGGGGGAAAAAAGGAGATAAGGAAATAGGCTGGAAAAACCTGAACCTCTTGAGGAGAGCAGCCTCTGCAGAGAGCAGTTGAATAAACAAGCCCTTCTCCAGCTGGCAGGAGGAATCATCTGCCAGAAGATGCCAGCCAAAGGGTGGCAAAGATGCTTTGCAGAGTGTTTCCACTGTACCCAGCACCATCAGCACTGCTCTGACTGGACTGGCTGAAGGAAACCAGCAAGGTAAGACCTGTGGGAGCAACAGAGTGTGTTAGAATAATCACCGCCGGGAAAATGAGAGAAGCATTCAGGGACAGAAGGGCATCCTTCAGGTATTCCCCGTCTACAGTGACCACCCCGCCCAGTACACTTACCTAGCACCTGCCGCGAGGAGTTTCTTCTCCAGGACTTGTGCAGCCCCAGATCCTAAATGGATGTGAATGGGACATGGTCACCACCACAGGGTGGCTGACAGACCCTCATTAGATACCTGCAGTTCTAATCTAGATCAGGCACGTGCCCAAGGCTGGGAGACCTCATGGGACCACTGTGCAGCTGCACTGCAGAGGCAGAAGAGCTGCCAAGGTCAACTTTGCTGGGACGCCCGGAGGTGTGGCCACCCAGTGCTGGGACCTTGGGCAGTCCCTGTGTCCTGCTCCCATCTGAGGAGGAGCTCACCTCCTCAGCTCCCCATGGACACCAGTTCATCCCCCAACACAGCCTCTGCTCTGCTTCTCAGCTGCTGTGTGGGTTTGGATGTTCAAACTCATCTTTGGCTGAATTTCAGGACTCAGGGAAAAATAAAGGCTCAGCTGAGTCCAGCTGGAATTAGCCTGCTGAGGGCCAGAAAATCTGGTAGTGACCCAGGGAGTGGTTCTGTGTGTTTACATCTAGGCAGGCCCCATGTTCCTGGGGTTTGTGCGCTGGTCCACCAAGCGTGACTCACCTGCATCCTTGCTTCACCTCGTGGTGACAAAATTAATACCTGCTTTTCCACGCTGTGCTGCTCAGACAGGACACGGCCATACCCCTGGTGCTGTTGCAGGAGCATCTGTCCTTCTGGAACAGAACGCCTGAGGCTGGGAGGGACATCTGGGGCTCCAAGCAGGATCACGCACCTTTACTACAAGGGACGACAGGCATTTCAAAAAGTTGGTTATCCCCGTGCAGTGGGAGGTAACACCAATGACATGACATGACCATCCCCTAATTTCTGGCCAGCCTCCAAACAACCTAATTATTTTGTTTTTTAAAGGATTTGATACTATTTCTCTGGAGGTGTTTCCCCTCTTGAATTCTTGAGCTCTACAACAAGCCTGTCTCAGCATCCCTACCTCTGACTGTAATTTTACGTCTCTTATCTGTGTGCTGACTTTCTGCGCTGACTTTCTCATGGCTTTCTCAGCAGCCTGACTCAAGGTTACGCAGCTGTGCCATATCAGGGCTGGGCCTTGGGTCCTTGACACACTGGCAGTGAGCTCCCTGGAGGGGAGATGTTACAGAGATAGGAGGGTACAGCACTGCACTGCCCGTGTTATAGCGCAGGTATTTGGGGAAAGATGATGAAGCCTACAAAACCATGCTTTACTCCTCAGGTCACATAATGCACGGGCATTGCTTCCATCCCTATTGACTTGGGGGTGACAAGACAGTGCCCACCACCGTCACCCATCACTTTTGGTCCTCATTGCTATCATTTCACACCACCAAGGAGCTATATAACATGCAAAACTGGCATTTTCAGAGTGAAACTTGAGCACAAGTATTTCTACAAATGGCTAAAAGTGATAACATTCCTGTGCAATACATATCATTCTCAGGTTTGGGTTTGAGTTTCTTTCAGCCTGCTCAGCACTGGGAGAAATGCAGTCTTGTTTGCTCCTTGCCTCTTCCTCAAACCGATCCCCTTCAAGATAACAAGCAGTGATGGACTTGATCGCCCCAGCTCCGTAATCTAAATTGGAACAGTAGCATGAGGCACCCACAGGTTTTGCGGTGCTTTTCAAAGGCTGTCAGCACTTCTCACGGATGAACAGCAGCAGTGCCAACTGATTCTGGATTTCAGACAGGGTTTCTGTTCCTTGACAAACAGGTTTCATTTTTCAGAAAAGGCAAATCGAGTTTTATGCAAGAGGTTTCTTTCTGAAGAGAGGAAGAGATGTGGACAAGTGCAGCCTGAGGTTTGAACCAGGAGCCAAACACACACGGCTGAAGTAGCAGCATCGGTCCTACACAGTTGCAAAAATGCTCCTGACTGATTTCTAAAATCAGTGTGTTTTGGTTTTGTTGATTATATGCACTGCCTTTCTTAATCTTCAGATTTGTAGGAGGTGGAAAGTCTATTGTGTTACTATCCAGATTACCTAATATAGCTTTCCTTGGTTCAGCAGCTAGTCACTTAGGCTACTGCAAGTTCAACAAGGATCAGAGGCACCAGTCAGTTAAAGTCTCCAAACATATTTTTTTTTTGGAACAAAATTGCAAACCTTTATCTCACTAGAAGGATTTACAGATTACACATGACACTGATAAATAAGGGTATCAGTTTAATGCCTGACAGGTCACATCTCAGAGGACTAAAACGTGCGTTCAGAGGGATAGAGATGGTTATCAAATGATCGTTCCTGTCTCTTTCTTTTATGAAAACTGCCTATTTTGTGGCTCATGGTACAAAAGCAAAATAACTTGGAAGAGTTATTTTAAGGCCAAAATCAAGTTCTCAGAAAATCTGTCTCCCAGTCTTCCAGTATGTACAAGGTTGTTATAAAGAGGATTATGATCAACTGTTCATCATGTCCATCAAAAGAAGGACAAGAAGAAATCAAGTAAAGAAGATTTGGCTGGGCAATAGAGAAAACTTCCTAACGACGGGAATTATGCAGCACTGGAAGACATAACCCAGGGATGTTTTGTTCAACTTTTTAAAGATTAAGGAAACATCCAGCACTGATGGTTCAGAAATGCTCAGCCCTGTCTCAGTGCATGAGGCAGTAAGAGTCAGGAGGGTGTCCCTTCCAGCTGTTAATTCCTGTGACTTTGGGAGGCGCTCATCTAAGGCAGCGAGAGGCTTTCCAGGTAGCCTACTGTTGCTGAGAGATTCACAGAGGCATAACTAAGTCCTTCGGGCATTTTGTCCTCTTAAACATACAAAATTTCACCTGATGGACCTCTTTAGTAAAAAGTGCCATCCCTGCATGAATGCAATTGTTTGTCCAGGATGTTGCAGATCCTTGTGCCACCTTATCTCTGGTGGGGCAACAGAGGGAGCAGGACTCAGGTGCCTGAACAGGCACCTTGGGACCTTGTCCAGCACCCTTGGGACATCTCAGGATATCCAAGCCATCAGTATGGGATTTTGTGTCATCTCTGCCAGCTACAAATGGGTGGCTTGGAGACTGTAGGATGTTTCATATGGGACAGGATGCTTCTGTTTAGATAACTGAATCATAGCCTCGAGAAATCCAACTTGTCTCTACAGCTGGGAGTCTCACCCGCATCTCCATACAGCTCCTGTTTGAAAGTATGCAACCAACTTCCAACCTGTCTTCTTCCCAAATCCAAAACTGCTAAGCCCTAAATGTTTTTTTAGTTACTCAAATTTTAGTAACTCAGTTACTCAAACCTCCTGCAAATTACCTGCAGCAAAACAGAGCAAACAGTGCACTCCAAGGAGTCTCCTGGCTGAGGGAGAAGGCATGGCCAGAATGACCACGCTCCACATGGAATGATGTCCCTTCTCTTTTGCAGGCCCTCAAGTCGATATGATATGATTGGAGAGGCAGACACATTCTGCACTCAGCTCTTGCTGGCAGCTTGGCCCAGAAAAAATCTTTGTGCTTTAACTTACCAGTGCCACCATAACAATCCTCACCATGGCTGACCAAGCACTGAAAAGGCAGAAAACTGGTCAGCCATAGCACAGGACAGACATGACCCATTTTTCTTGGTAATGGGCTGACATCATGCTATGTGCCACTTGTCACTTGATGTGGGGACTGTAAAGTTGTGATTAGACAACCTTCCCTCACCTTTACTTTCTAAACTAAAAGAGAAACTTGACCAAAAAATGGAAAATGTGATTGCAAAGTTATATAAATTAGCAGAGGGATCCTGGTAACTGTAAGCTCCTAAATTTATTTAAAATTATTTTTTTAACTGCCTAGTTTCAGTTTGATGGGTCCCTTTGAGAACTAAGCAGGTCATGTAGCTAAACTAAGCAAAAGCTTGTCTTCTTTATGAACTGCTTCTGAGTCATGCTTGTGCTCAAAGGGAACGGTGTCATGCATTAATTGCATCTCACTGGTTTAATTTCCAATTGACAAGTAAATAGTTCTGGTGCTTGAAAAATTACACAACAGAAACAACTCTCAGTAATACTCTGGTGACGGTCTTCCCAGGTACTTTTTTTTTTTTTTTTTTTTGCTTTCCAGATCAGCACAAACTGCAAATGCAGTTGATATTGCATCATTCTGTTTCTATGGATGTTATTATTATAGTCTGTTGTATTAGTCTGATTATACTGAATTTTGGCTCTCATTTACAGTTAAATTAATTTTACTTATTTAATACAGCTGCATGTTTAGCACTTAATAAAGCTGTTAACCATTTCAGTGAATGTGATTTTGCCCCAAAGCAGAATTCATTAAATCTGCCAAACTGCTGGGTGAGGAATCCAGAAGAAAAGCAGTATGGATACCATGTAAGGGTCATCCTTTCCCAGCTGTTTACAGATGCAGAAGAGAATTCAGGCCTGGTGATCTCTCCACAAGGAACAAGGAAGTTGGAGTACTTCCTTTCCTGATTATAGAAATTACAGATAAATCAGCTTCTCCTTTTGCCAGTTCTGAGGTTGTCCTAGGGTCAAGGAATCCTGGTGGGGGAAGACAGGAGGTAAAAGGCAATTGTGGCTGGGATCTTCTGTGTATATATGTTAACCCATCACCCTGGCTCTGTAGCACAAACCAGCCCAGGCCACTTTTGCCTTAGTTGTGTACTTGCTTCTTGTTAGGAGGCTCACAGCACAGGGGAATGCTTGAGCTGGCAATCGCCTGAACGCAGAATTTTGTCAGAAGCTTGGTAGGTACTTAGGAACCAAGGTATGTGCAGAGGAAAAGGCCTCTTTGTTGGGTTGTTGAACTCTGGAGGTCTGTGGCCTGAGAGAGAAAGACTCCTGCTACCTCCACCCCGCCATCCCCTGCCCAACACAGCTAGGAGAAAAGCAGTGGGTGGTAGTGGATACATCCACACCTACAGGGAGGTCACTGAGATGAGGAAAAGAGGCTCTTCACAGGGGTGCACAGCAGGATGGAGAGACAACGGGAATACGTTGAAACAAGAGGCTCAGAATGGACATAAGAAGGAATTTTTTCCCCATGAGGAAAAGCCCAAAGCGGAGAAGGTTCCCCAGAGAGGTTGTGCAGGTTCCGTCGTTGGAAGTTTCAAAGTCTTGTCTTTCTCAAGCCATCAACAACATGGGTTGGGCTCAGAGCCATGCCTCTGAGGCCCCCAAGGTCCCTTCTGACCTGAGTTATCCTGCGATTCTATGATTGCTTTAACACTTGCTGGTGGCAATGCATCTCCCACAGGTGGGATCAGCCTGACTGGGGCTCTGCCCCAACTACCCCCCTCTGCTGCTATTTCCCCCCACCAAGTGAAAACAACTTATCCTCTGGCCAAGGCTACTCAGTGTTGTGTCACCTCTTGCAAGGTTGCTTGTAGGTTCTAGGTGAGCAGTAACTCACCTAGAACAAGATATAAGATGTGAAAGGAGGAAAACACATGGCAGGATAAATTTGAGCCTCGTAACTTCAGCACTGTAATTTCCCCCTTTTGTAAAATACACAAATGTGCTTCTCCTTCTGTGTTATGATATGCCACATTGTGGAGCACATTTCGCAGGTCATCTGTGGAGGTAATTCCCTCACATCAGTGCAGTTGCACTACTGAGTATATATGGAACGGCTTTTGCAAAAATGACAGAATTGGAAAAAATGCCTTTGATTAGGGATATTACTCATTTACTTCAAAGCAGCAATGACAGAGTCTTTATCTCATTTAGGAATACATGGCATTAATCTCAATCTGACTATGTTTTCACACCTTCTTTTCCTTGACCAGCAGCCAATAAAAAATAAGAATTCGTTCCTAAGAAACTTTACATTTATAAAGTATTTTGCTTCACATAGAACACATTTAAATTTACTAATCTGTATGAATTGTGTTCTTGTAAATTACTCAGAACTGTCCAGTGTCTAGGCTGATAATCATAGCTTAGCTCTGATGGTTACCAAGCACCACAAATTTTTACATTTCCAAAACTATTACTATGATGAAGCAGGCACAGAACACAATTAATATGTTCCTACTCCATTAAAGATGGTGGTTTCACTCATCTAAATATGTCCTAAATGTTATAGGTCTTAGAAAGATGGCCTCTCTCCCCTCTTCTTCATAAAACAGAAAAAAAAAAAATCCATGAGAGAATCCTGTACTGCATCTTGAATTCCCTTTTATGTTGTCGGTACAGGCAGCATGGATCAGAAATGGTGCTGCGTTTTCTCTGTGCCCACCTAGTGACAGTACATTTACCCAGAGACTGCATCCTTGGCCAGAAAAATAGTCCATCTAGTCCAGAATCTACACTGCCTCCCAAATGAGAAGGGATGCTCTAAATAATCGTCTATATACCCATGACTAAAACCTATATTGCTGTACGGAGGGATTTAGATCACAACTACATAAGAAGCCTTAATCCTGGCATCTCCTCTCTTTGTAACTGAAATATTTTTTCAGTCTTTTTTTAGATCCTGTATTAATATTAATACACCAATGGATTGTATAACATGATGAGTGGTATTTGCAGTATCTCTTTGTGATCCAGAAAAGAGGTGGGGGAGAAACATTTGAAGGTAACACAAACTTATTTAGGTTAGACTTAGCCAACAGAGAGAAAAGAATTCCCAAAAGTTTTGTCCAGCCTGAGCATGTGGGCAGTGGGATGGTAAAGCTATGTCGGTGCTTGTTAATGTAAAATCATGTCCAGCAGATGGACCAACCTGAAGCACTCTGCACAGTGCTTGGTCCTAAATCACAGACAACAAAGTCAGGGGAAGACTGGGATGTTCACCTGGAAGCTCAGTGTAAACCAGTAGTGAAATCACAAACAAGACATTGGAGTACACAAAGAATGGGGGAGGAAAACACGCTGAGTATTATGACATTATAGTGCCATTAGGGTTTAGTGATTCACCTGGGATGTTGCATTTGGTTCTGGTCAGCCTAGACCTACTCAGAACAGCTAATTTACCTTAAGGAGCTTACTTTCCCTGAGATCCCTCTGCAGAGAGAGCATTGGGCTCTCTTGTGGGAGGTATTTCAAACGCTTTGCGGTAGGTTACTATTCACCATCCTTCAGACAACCTGGTTTTCTCCATTAAAACAGAGACTACTGTTAGTCCTTTCTCTATTAAGACACACAGAAATGTAAGGCATGGTTAATGAATATTGTTAGGGAAGTTGGGAAAAAACAAATTAAGACCGAGGAAGTTAGGCCAGCAGGGGTTAGAACACAAGCTGTCTCAGGGCTTGGGTACTGGGCTTCAGAGTGCTTCAGGTTACGACTGAACCTCCTTGTGTAGAAGCTGGATTCTCATATTTGCCTTTCTTCCACGAACAAGCAGTTTATTCACTGGTTACCCACTCACGCAGCTTCTGCATTTCTCCCTGAGGTGTTCAGCACAGCTGCCCTCAGAGACAAAACGTGCCACCCACTGCATTGGTCCTTGTGATCTCCTCAGCCATTTCTGAGCTGTGCAGAAGGAAAAGAGTCCACAGGGACAAGCCTGAATGTACCCCTCAGAGCAAACAACGAGCCAGGCTGCTGTGACTGAAAGGCCACCCATTTGCTACCTTTCCAGTGGGGTTCCGGCCAGGCCATTACTGCAGATACACACCGTAATATCCTGGGTGAAAAACAGTGCCAAAAGAGACTGCACAAACTCATTTACAGCATCCCATTGACCCTGGGGTGGATCGGCAGTCCCTAATCCATACCCAGGCAGAAATCTGTCTAATCTGTTGTTACAAGCACTGGAAGATGAGGATGTTCTCCTTAGCAGGGGCATGACACTCCTCTTTGCCATCCTCACCACTACAGTATTTTTCTGGTGTAACTGGATTACTTTTTGTCATGTCTTATCCACTACTCCCATTAAACACAGATAAAGAATCACAGCTCCAGAGAGTTATTTTAAACCCTGGGCTTTCCTACATGCAGTACCTTTCCCTACATTTGGTGCTTTCCTCAAGGCATTGGCCCAAGCACCCGGGATGCAGAAGCAGAGCCAGATGCTGTCAGCACTGGGAAGGTTGGCTCCCTCTCATCTGCAAGACTTTTGGGGTCTTCTCCTTGGTGACACCTTTTCCTGCCGTTCAGCTCAGAAGCCCGGGATGCTCAAAGCTATGCAGCAAATGGCCCCGCCAGCCGCAAGCGCTCCCTGCATCCTCCCCTCCTCACTGCACATCTTTTTCTTTAAAAAAAAGGGCCACAACTGCTCTCGTCTGCAAAAGCACTGCGAGAGCACACCCACCACTCCTGTCTCTCTCCCAGCTCCCGTCAGCTCTGGTGCTCCCTCCATTTCACAGCTATTACAGATCGTACAGTCTTCAGTGCAGGCAGCTGCATAAGCACTGGTAGTGGGAAACAGAGAGGATCTCACATTTTGCCTCTGTTTGAAAGCCCCCTCCAAGAGTATTTGTGGCAGGCCTGTCCAGTCCCCCCTTGAGCCCCGGTGCCCACGCACATGCACGGACACACACATATACAACCTTGTGTGTGGCCCATATTGTTTCTCTTGTACCTGCAACGCCTATTTCCTTGTCTTAAAAGGAAATCTGTTGGATTTGGAAAAAGGCAAATCATATCACGTTACATCTAATTTTTAAATTTCATGGAGTTATAAATCACATGATTGGTTGTTTCAGTCTTTTCTCAGGAATTAGAGAGATGGTGATTATTTCTAATTCCCTGGCTCCACAGTTCCCTGTCCTTACTTTTAACAGAAGCACTACATTTGTCCTCTTCTAGTTTTCTTTAAAAAAGGCACTAAGCTTTCTGAGTTTCTCAGTGTTATCTGCCAATTTTGCTACCCATGAAGTAATTCTTCCCTTGGTTTCCTTTTTGTTACTATCAAAAATGTCCTTAAAATGCTTTATTAGTATAAGCAAAAAATAGGAGAAGTATTTTGTTTTGTGCTTTAAACTTTCTGATTTTGTCTCTGTATGTTCAAGCTGAGGGTTTTTTTTTAACATTCATTTTTAGATATTTGACCTAGTTTCTATGTTCTGTACACTCCTTTCTCGCACTTGAGATTATTGAAGAGCTTGTGATTTCACAGATATCTTACTGCATTTTCTATCGTTTCTACACACTGTGATATTTTGTGATTCTGCTCCTACTGTCTTTTGTTTATTTATTTTTTTATTTAATGAACCATCAACTCTTTCTGGAGCTCTTTTCTTCCATAGATTTGATTCCCAGAGGAATTTACCTGCTAATATCCTCTTGTTCATTAAAGTCTGCTGCCTTCAAGTCCTTTGCCTTCAGCTTTATGTCATCTTTCCTTCAGTCCCTGAGGCTTATAAATCCTGTAACCCTCTCACCAACGTGGTCCTCCACCTTCACTCTCCCCAGCTGTTCCTCTCCCATGGTAGGAACTGACTCCAGGATCACCACCTGGGAAGCTGCTTTCTGTACTGCTGCATGACAAAATGCTGGTGACACACGTGCTGAGCAGGCTGTGCCCTAGTTTATCATGTTCGTCATAACTATCAGGGTAGTTAAAGACCCCTCCAAACCAATCAGTCCTGTTTTTTTTTTTAAATAATTCTGCTAGCTGCTCAAGAGGGAGCCTCATCTATCTGAGTTTCTTAGGGGAAAGAAGATGAGTGTAATGGATATGATTTTTTACCCTATTATTTCCTGCTGTTATTTAGAGATCAGGTCTATTGTGCTCTACACTCCCTGAGAAGAAATGTATGTATCTGCTTTTCCCTCGCTGGTTCATATTTCTCCAGTTCACTGCTTTCCATTTCTTCCTCATGTACACAGTCTCACGTAGACTCTGCAGAGCATCCTTGTGGGAGGGGAGGGCAGAGCTCTGGACAGTCGCGGAGCCTTCCCTGCCGGAGATGTGAGAGTTGCATGGAGAAGCACTTCTTCACAGGCAAAACCTCAAAGGGAGGTTACTTCACCCTTCCAAAAAGTCACAAAAATTAGGCAGTAAGATTTTGCCCAAGTCAGCAGCCATGATTTGACTATGAGGACCGCTTTATTCCCCATTTCTTTAGCAGGGAGCTTTTCTTCTTGAACTTAAAACAGTTTAAAATTTTGTGCTGAGACCACACTGCATCACTCAGTTTAGTCTAATTTGATCTTGTCATGTCCATTATGAAATTACCTTACAGTCTGAAACAGAAACATCATAGCTACATTAAATACCAATAAAATTATGTGCAAATACAAAGATTAACTCATTCTAACTTGACTTTTCACTGCATGATCCTATCCTCCTCATCCGCATAAAAATTATTCAGCCGCAAAAGGCCCTTGAGCATACCATGACATTTACAGCAGCTCTGAGTATTTCTTGTTTCTTTCTCATAAATTTCCTTTGGTAATAACTTAGTCACTCAGCAACACTCCACAGTATACACATACATTACATGATTATCTCATATTTTATACAACACACGTTAAAGTAATTAATTTTTCCAGGCAAATGTCATACCATTTAGTTCATCGTTAGAAGCCAAATATTTGTGCAACCATTTGTTACAAATATATGCATAACCACAGAACACTTCAGTTCCATGGTATTTATTAAGTGTAATTTAAAGGGACACTGTCGAGGTTGTTAGTCTCAACTTTCACATTAGTGTTTGTTCCACTTGAAATTCCCTTAAGGATTCAACCTCAACTCACTTATTTATTTGTTAACTATCCTTGCTACAGCATTTAGCACAGAAAAATAAATATGTTCTCACTGTGGTGTAGAATGTGCTAGCAACCAGCTAATGTCATGCCCTAGTGTGACAGATGGGTTTCATCTCTCATTTAAACCTTCTTTATCCTTTCCATTGACAACATCTGGAGTTTGCCCTGTCTTGAAGGCAGAACCATAGCAAATAAGAATGGGTACCACCTTCATAAAGAGAACTAAGTTTAATCACAAGTTCAAACTGAACTTCAGGTTAAGACGTTTCTTTCTGCGCTAACACAAGTTACCTCCAAACAAACAGACACAACCCCCTCAGGAGGGTGGCTCTAATTTCAACGGACAGAAGACAAGTTAGCCATGCAGCATCAGGACCGGCTGCCTTGCAGAATACATTTTAAGGGCATGAAACCACCTCTGATAGATAGCGAAGTCTGCTTCTCCCAGCCCCTAAATTAGGTCTTACCCATACTCCCTACACACTGACACAAAGCCCTTCAAAGTACATTTAGTGAGAAGAGGAGCAGCGGTGGAGCTGTGCAGTAAGAAATTGTGCTCAGAGACTCGACAGCCTGAACCAGACGGCTCCATTCAAGCTCACAGCCCAATAAATCCTGTTCCCTCCAGACCACTTATTCTTCCGCATGTTCAATCAACAGGTTTGAAAAGGAGGACTTGACACTTTTCTCACTTATTTTGGCCTTCGATGAGAAAAGCAGTGAAGAAAAGAAGCAGAACCAAAAGCAGTACAAATGGGAATGAGAAGGGGTAGGAGGAAGCGCAAACTCGAGAAAGCAGAGAGACAGAAGAAACACTGAGAAGGCACAGCAGAGTGACAGCAGAGATGAGAGTGAGTGGAACAGTGCAGCACCTTGGTGAGACTTCTTTCAGGTTACAGTGAATTACAGTACCTTTGTACAAGGAAGATGGACTCAGATTGGAATGGGCAGAGAGAAAAGCAGACCTTGGTGTTCAGAAGAAAGACGAACCATCACACAAGCAGAGTGCCAAAAAGTCTGGTTTGCTAAACTTGGCGAGAAGCTGAAAGGAGAAATGATTGCTATCTGCCATTACATAAGGAGCAGGCAAGAGATGGAGGCCTTATTCAAAGGCAAATGCCAAAACAAGGATGAAAAAGGACATGTTTCCCAGGAATGCCTTTGGGCTGGAAGTTAGAATAAAGTCCTGATCAGCAAAGGGATTAGGTTTGGGGTAAACCTCAATTCCTCACTTACTCATAATTGACTGATTTCAGACAGTTTTAAGAAGCTTCGTATTGACCAAGACTCTTGATCCATACAGATGACCTCACTATCATTAAGACAGAGTTTAATTTAAGAAACAATTTCTGGTGCAATGCCTGGAATCGCCAATGTCTTGGTCTCTGTGATGGAGGGATTACTGTCATTCCCATGCTGTTCTTATTCTGGCAGCCTTCACCAGACCACTGCTTGGAAACCCACAATGTACTTGCTGCTTTGATATCCTACACTGCCTTCATTTTTCCTATGGACAATGTGCTATCATACTTGAAACAGAATGGATGAGTTCTCAAAGCAGCTTTGATCTATCCTAGATCCTCAGAGCAGCCTGCAAGGATAGCTTGAAAGCTTTTTATTTTAAATAAGTGGCATTTCCTCCCCTCTCATTTTAATTGAAATAGATGCTGAATGCAGAGCAAATTGTATTGTAAGCTTGATTGCAGAAAGCAAGTATACTTCTAAACCAGCCTTGATCAATAGCTATTTCTGGTAATTGACTGTAATCTATCTATCTATTTATTGCCATGGGAATTTTTAAAATTGTTCAGGGTTTTTTTGTTGTTTTAACCATCAGCTAAAAGATTAAGCTGGAAAATGGAGGATGGGAGGAGAGGGAGGAATTGATCAGTCATGCAGCCTCAACCGATGGCATATCCTCAAGGCAACTTGCAAGACTTGGAGACATGCCGACAGAATTTTCCCAGGCAGGAGGAAGCAGACTGGTAAGTCTGGCTGAACAGAGCCAGGGCTGTGGTTTTTGAGTGTCTTGTGGTGCCTCATTGGCTGGATGGGAAGGCTCTGACAATGGGCACGGAGATTCAGGCTACAGGCAAGTTACCCCACTGGTGGAAAGGAGGAAAGATGTGCATTGATGCTTCTGCTGAGCCAAACCCCTCGTTTTTGTCAGCAAGGCAGTGTGCAAGCAAAAAGAGGAAAGTCAGGAAATGTTCGTGACACAGATGGGTTCAGTCCCACTGACAGCCCAAAGCAGAGGAGTAAAGGAAGGAAAACCAAATAGTCAGGAGGGAAACAGCTGCCTCCCTTCTTTATAATGGCCATGTGTATGACCCACCATTCTGCAGTGCCTGACAATGTCATCAGGTGTCTGGATGCTACAGTTGAGGCGATAGCAGCATTTCCCCGACTTCCATGAGGCTTTCTAGGGGTTAGGGACTCTGTTAGGGAGTCACCATGTCCCCCTGCCACAGGGGCTTTGTTTTCTCAGGTAATTTGCCTTCACTCTGAAATAGATGCTATCTGGGTGGAGGAGCACATGCTTTGCTCTTTGTGCAGGTGGTGACCTAACTTGGAGGTCTCGACTGCATTTTGATGAATGGCTGTGCTGCTGCCAAGTGCTGTATTTGTACTCTCTTCCCATCAGTTTTTTAGGCGCATTACTTATCATGGGTTTTTCCTACTCTTCCTCGCAACTACTATGTACTGTATTAAACGCGTGTCTATGGCTTAATTGCAAAAAATCTGCATTCCATTTCTGAATTAATTTAGAGGTTTTTCTGTCAGGTTCGTTTTACTAGCGTGGCTGCTTCTCAAATCAGCCCACATAAGGAGGGTGGAGAGGAGCTGAAAAGCTACTCTGTACTGCAGATCTCACTGAATATATGCAGCGGAGGCAACTCAAAGGTATCTACCAGGCCCAGAATATTTCTCCTTCATGCACTTTCAGAAGTGTGGGGGACTTAGGAAAGCGGCCCCTCATATTCTCCCCAACTTGGATGACAGGGAAGTCAGGCTGATTGCAAACATCCCTGAAAAGCTTACACCTTATGTAAAAGAGCTGAATATCAGATGAGTAGGAACTTCAAAATGCTTTAAACAGGCATGGCAAAGTGAAACACGCCCGCCAAGCTTGTTCTGTGAGACAGCAAACTTCTTCCATTAGGTTTCCAGAGGCTGATGAATTTGTGAGATGGGGTGATGGGGTGATGACAGAAGGGGAGGAAAACCAGCCTACTTGCATGGCCTCTCGTACACAGGCTGCACCAGCGAGGTAGCACCAACGGGGGTACTACAGCTCCCACCTTTCTCCCTGCCCAACGCCTCAAAAGGCACGGCAGACCTGAGCGAGGTGACTCATGTGCAAACGTGCCTCATTAGGACATGCCGAATTGGAGCAATCAGCCATGGAAAAGTCATTCTGGCTAAGGAAACCTAGTGACAGCAGGCTGGATATAACTACTTTTCTGTTCTCCTATCACCCATAGCATTGCCAGGAGAAAAAGGCTATGGGCCACGAGCTGTGAAAACTCATGCTTAACACCTTGCCTTCTTGGAGCACCGGGCAGCCGCAGCAGTAACATGCCAATCACCCATGTGGTACAGGGCCAGCACAGACCCGCAGCCACAAAAGTGCCCCATTTTCCCAGTGTGGGTTGTCTGCCGCACTCCACCGCTGCAGCCAAAAATTATGGCCTGAGCATTGTTTTCTGGCCACTGAAGAAGTATCTTCATATGTCACATATTCACTGACCAGTGAAAACGAAATGAAGACATGGGAAGAAATAAGCAATCAATATTTCTAAGGACTATTCACGGATGGCATCCGTTGACCCATACTACACTGCAATGAACAGCCACATCATGATTTGCCCTTTCCGCCCCTATTTTAGCTAGCTACAGGTAGGGCTGCAGTTCTCTCTGTGTGTATGCATGTTTGATTCCTCTGAGCCTGTCCCCTACACGATTTCTGTGATGACTGTTACAGCATTCGATATTTTGCTAAAACAGACCTAAGGAAGAAGGCATTAATAGGTGACAACTTTCCATTCTTAATTTCTGGTACCTAATTAAGGTTATGTCAGAGTTCAACATATGTTCAGGTTTTAGTGTGCTTGCCTGATGATCCACATCAGCTTATAATTCACTTTAAACTAGGCAGCCTGGAAACAACCTGATTTTGGACAGCTCAGACTGAACATGGTCTATAAAACCAGTCTTAGAAAAAGGATGAAGTAACACATATGACAGGATTAAGACACATGTTTTCAAGTGAAGCGACACTAAATTACGCTGATTTTAGTAAAACTTCCCTGTTCTCCTCTTCATTCCGAACTTTCCTATGCTAAATTGACACAACTTGGAATGGACACAACTTAGACAAATGGACTAACAAAAACCTGGAGCCAATGACATTTGGTCAGATTAAAAAATGGTATTTTGTAAAAAAATTAAGCCTTTTCTGGAGTTTTGAGTTGCTCAGTAGTTTACAATTTGAATACCCTTACTGATTTCAAGTTTGCTAGTACAACTCAATCCCAATACAAAGAGACTAGAATTTGTCTTTTCATCACAAAACCAGTATATTCACCACTATTACCCACAGAGTACTGTCAGAATATATGGCTAATTTACTACTGCCAACTGCTCGCCTTTGTTGTCATTAACAGCCTTCATTTAATAAAAATCTTTTCTCAAAAATGGTTTTCCTGTAGTACTTTTATATTTCCCAGAAAAGGCATTAAAATTAATTTATTTTCACTTGGTCTTTATTCTTGAGTGAATACAGCAAGGAAGAAAAAAACATGTGAGAGGAACCCCAAAGAGAAGGTAATGTAGAAAGAAACAATTCTGTTCTGAAGTAGAATATACCTTTCCCCCTCCCCCAATTTTGAAAGCAAAAAAAAAAATGATTGAAGACTGATAGAAAACATCACATTGCAACTGTGCTTTTGGTGTACAAGGAAGATGCTCCCCTTCTCCACAGCTCCCTGTGGCTTCTTCATTGGGTGAGGTGGAAGATAATCCTGTGCAGAAAGATTTGACCTGAAGGTTAGGGATGATTCACAGGATTTTCTGCTGGAAATGTGTGGGACTCTCTACTGACACTGTGCACTTCACTAACCTTCCTAAAGTACTGCTGTTTCCCTTGCATGTTTTTCACATACAATCTTTGCCCATCCTGCCTGACACCTTGAAGCAGCAGTTTATTATTGATATCAGAAAAGTATTAAGACATTTCAACTGCCCTGCTATGGAATGAGCCACAAAAACTAGACAGGAGATACCAGTTCTGGAGGATAAGTGAGGTCAAAAGACATTCTAGCGCTTCACTGTTGAGTATTGACAATGGTTTCTACCCCAAATGAGAAGTTGTGCTATTAGTTGCAAGGGGCCTATGGGGATTCTGCACGAAGCTGCAGCTAGGCTGGTTCACTCATCTCAGAGACACACTGGCACATACACATTATAAAATGCATTGGATCCACTTTCTGACAATCCTCACTCTCTAATGGCAGCTGCCAAACCTGAAAGGTATGTTTTATAAGTATGCCAGCTGTCTCCCATGCACTGTTTGTGAGGTACATAAAGACATACGGAAAGGGTATCAGGGGATCACATGAATGTGCAAAGAACAATGGGCGATGCTGAAGAGCTTCACTGGTTACGTCCAACAGTGTTGTGTGCACTGCCATGACCCTCTCAGAATCTGCACAGCTTGCTTGCTTTCCTTCCCTCTCTTTTCCTTCCCTTCCCAATTTCAAACTTTTGGCAAAAAATAAAAAATGAAAGAATTTTCACTGAAATGACAGGTTTTGAAATGAGAACAGTTTTGCCAAATACCAATTCAGATATCGAATGCTGCACAAGCGCTCCATGGGAGCTGTTTGGGGAGTGCCTCCTGGACTCATTCAGACTGAACACATCGCCCATGCTGTTCCACAAGCCTCTGTTTCAGGGAGGAAAGATGATATGTTATGGGAATTTCATGGTCTGATGCATCATAGAGTATGAAATATGGCAGGGGAGATCCACTCCATCTATGAGAATAAGGACATGCAGCAACTGAAGTACAGTTCCTCTGAGGCAGTGTGATGACATATCAGAACTGAAGTATTTGGGTTTCAGCTAACTATTTTTTCCATAAACTCACTTTTCTGTAAAAAGCAGTTCTAATTAAAAAATATATATTCATGAACAGCTTTATGTAAAATGGAGGAACATAATGTAGCGTGGTTGCTGTTCTCTGGAGTAGGCTTTAGAGGCGATCTGGAGTGCATCCTCCCTTATTAACAAGGGAAATGTTATTTCCATTAAAGAACGAAACAACCCTTCCCCCCAAGCCACCCGTGAGAAACTCTCAGTGTATTTTCTGTTTGAAATTTAAATTTTAACATAATACCACCCACTGTACAATGAACGTGATTAAAAGGATGGTTCCTTTTATTTTCAATTAAAATATGTTTCAAATGTTTACCTTTCCACACCAAATGCAAATGCAGGTGCCTAACACAGTGCTGGGAAACCAGAAAGTGGAAACCCACTGACCTAGTTTCACCATCCCGGCGGACCAAAGTGCAAACAAAACAAACAAAAAGATGTGGAAGCATCCCCCCCCACCCCCACCCCCAAGCCCACCAGGGCCCCTGAGTAAAACGTAGTGGATGAAAGTCACAAAACGAAAAGCATTAAAGATTGATTTGCGCAGAAAGCTGCAGTTGTGGTGGGATCTGCCCCATCCATGACCCCGGCTCCCGTCGGGTTCTGGGGGGCCGTGTGGGGGCAGCGGTTACCTCACGCCAGCCAGCGGGAGCGCGGGCAGGGGGCTGCACCCCGCCTTGGGCCTGAGGTAAACGCTGACAGATCTGTGAAGAAGACGGCAACGGATTCTGAAAAATCGCATCAGCGGATCTGTATTTAGTTCTCCTCCGCCCCCGAAGGCCGCAAACCCCGACTCGCCCCTCCACCTCCGGGCCCGACCGCCCCGCCGCGGGGCTGGCCTCCCCCCGGTACCGCCTGGGCGGGCTGTAGCACCGTGGGAACCGGCGGCGGGATGACTGGCGGCGGGGACGGCCAGTGCCCGCTGCGCCCGGCAGTCCCCGGCCCAAAGTGCTGCGCGGGGCGCGGGCGAGACCGAGACCGAGACCGAGACCGAGACCGAGGCCGGGACCGGGGCCGGGGCCGGGGCCGGGACCGCCTCGCTCGGCTCCGCTCGGCGTCCGCCGCCCTTCGCCCCGCCCCCGTGACGTCACCGCCCGGTCTCCAGGCAACGGCGCCCCCAGCGGCGCGGGGCTCCCGGTGGGCCGGGGCGGCCATGGCGCTGCCGCTGCTGCCCGGGGCCTCCCGCGACCGGAACGTGAGTGACAGCGGAGGAGACGTCCCGTCCCGTCCTGTCCCATCCCGTCCCCTCCCCTGCTCCGGTGCCGGGGCTGCCGCGGGGGCCGCGCCGGCGTCGGCGTCCGTTGGCGCGGCCGCCCCCCTCAGGCCGGGCCGGGCCGGGCCGGGGGCGACGCGGCCGCCGCACAGCGGGCAGGGGCAGCGCTCCGCCGGCCCGAAGGGGGGACAAGGGCGGAACAAGAGGCGCTTTGGCTGTCGGTGGGCCGGCAGGGCGGGGTGAGGCGCAGGTGCGCCCTGCAGAGTCGGCCCCGGAGGTGCCACGGCGAGGCCTTTCCTCCCGCTCCTTACCCGGCAGGTGGAAGGCGAGGTGCTGTCCGGTGTAGGAACCTGCTCCGGCCTTGCCTTGCCAGCGGGAATACGTTACAGCTAGGCCCAGACTACTGGCAGCTGCTGTGGGGCACTTTGAGCATTTGTTCATCCCCAACAAAGCAAAATGGGATGAGGCAGATAGCCTCTAAATAAACCAAAAGTCTTTGCAGAGGGGGGTAAAAATGCACGGGATGCTAACATGGTTTTCAGAGTTGCCAGTACTGTTAACTACAGATGGCAGTCTGAATGTGTAAGATGGTATTTTTATCATGAGCTACAATAGCAAACAAAAGAGAAGGCTGCCATCGCTACTTCAGACTTGTTCATCAAGGATAGCTAGAAATTTGCTGAATACGATCTGTACTATGAAATGGTGCAGGAGGTAAGGAAGGATTTTGGGCATGGCACTGTAGCTGGTGCCTTCAGGAGGCAGATGAAGCAGTGTAGACTTCCTTAATAATGCTAAAATACCTGGAAGAGAATCTGTCATTTTCAGACTATGAACATGTTAGAGCCCTCATTTCTGCATCCTGACTGCTGGGGTGCTTTGCTAGCTCCTGAGGCTGGTCTGCTGTGTGGGGGACCATGTAGAAGTTGATTATGTAGTTCAGGGACAATTTGCAAATGATTTGTCAAGACACATGTGTTAATGCCAATGATACCGTGAACGTCAGTACCACCTCACTGAGACTTCTCCATGCTGTTAGGGTATCTGGAGCTTGCTTCGTGAGCTAGGAATCAGCTCACATTAAGTGTGGTCCAGTGTAAAACCTCTGGCAGCTCTCTAAAACACCAAGACAGGTAGACGTGATCTTAGCAGCCCAGGTCCTGGTACAGGGATCATGAAATTGCGTAGAAATACGTGGACTCCCCAGCCTTGCTTGGTGTGTCAGCATTGCACAGGTGCATGCAAACACAGGGCCTCTTGCAGGAGGAGCCCAACTTAAAAGCAGCGAGGATCTTTCAGGCAAGTTCTTCCCTGTGAACAGCAGGTTGAGTTCCATTGTTTTAGAAAGAAAAAAGAAGGGGCTTTTGCTGACTATTCAGTCTCTTGCTGAATTCAAATTTGTATTGTAAAGAGTTGGTTGTGTATATAACACTTCAAGTAGCTGTTGAGTAGGCATATCAGCAACACTGGAGTAGGTGTGTACCATTGTTATGTGCTGGGTGGAAGCAGAATAGCTCAGCTTAATTTTATCTGTGACTTTATTGTTATCCAAATTTCAGTTTAACTTAATCATTAGGGATTCTTGGGTTTAGAGTATGGTGAGTGAGTTGTCTCCAGAGCTCCACAAGAGCAGTGAAGAGGCTTTGTGACACACGTGGTACCTCCTTTTTCAAAGAAAACCCACAGTATTTGGCTTCACATCCTTGGGAAGTTACATATAGGGAGCACTGAACACTGCATGCTGGAGTACGTATAGTTCATATATGTGTTATGAGAACTAAAGATGTGAAAACCAAGTCAAAGTTGCCACAAGACAGCATTGTAAAACCATGGTTATACCCTTGTTAGGGCTCCATACTGCTCTTCTGAGAGTCCTTGAGATAGCAGAGTTAACTTGCCTTTCTTGAAAAGCATTTCTGATCTCCACTTAGTTATTAGCTATTAGATTTAATTTTATTTTCATAGAATTCCACAAATGAGAGGCTAAGAAGAGCATACTACAAGGGGGGAAAAAGTGTCACTGCTATAGATAAATTGAAAAGGAAGAAAGTATTTTCACCTGTTGGTACACTGAGCATTGCCAGCAATACCTCTTATTGCACAGAAACAACAGCAGCAAAGCATCCTCTGAAGAAGGACGAGAAGAGCACAGGGTGTTGCTTTTCCTGTCTACCCTTGGTTTATAATTAAGGGTATTAATTCCACTCATCACTGTTCAAGCTACTTTTGCAATCCTCTTTTCTCTGCCCCTAATGCTTCCACCTGCCTCATAGGCTCACGAAAGGCACTGGAAGAGTACATATGCATTTTGTCTACCTCGGAAGTGTTTAGTAAGGGGCTGGGCTGTCTCCAGAAAGTCAGAGCTTTAACGTAGTTAGGGACACAGAGTTTAACTTCAGGGTATCAGGGACAATTGGCAAACGGGACATAAGAAATCTTTTCTCAGCTGTTAGGTCTCTGGATCTAAGAGCCACTGGCCCTTGTATTACCTCTCCATTAGGATTATTATTACTTTTAGCTCACTCTGCCGAGAACACTTACATCACTTACATCCTCTCCAGCCAGGAGCAGAAATGCTTCATCTCTGGCTGGAAGCACTGGCAGTGAGGCCAGGCAGCATGCGGCAGTGCCTGTCATATTCAAATGTGGGTGATCAGGAGACCTAACCATAGAGCAGGCTGGTATTTCAAACACAGATTAGCCCATCTCCTGGCCAGTTGTGAGGCCCCCCTCTTCAGGGGGCTGTCTCATGGGCAGAAGTCAGGCCTTTCCCCTTGCTGAGGCTGGGGTGGTCAGAGTCTGTGCTGGGGCTGCTGCTGCCCCTTGGCAAGGCTGGTGCTCCTCTGTCGTGACAACCTTAGAGAAGTGCCCTTGTCTGCCTGATAGTCCTGTTGCGTTAAAGAGTTTATTAATTTCTTTATTTTCACAAACAGTAACTTGTGTGTTACCTGTTCAGAAATTTGACTGCATGTTGCATACCCTTGAAAAGGGAATTCCTTAATTCTTTTTGTTGTTGTTGTTGTTGTTTTTTTGTTTGTTTTGTTTCTGCCGCTGAAGCCAATGTTTAAGAGCTGTGGGAAAACCTAGGTACTGTGGCTTCTACCTGCAGAGCCCAACTGATATTGAAATTGTGTGATAATGAGATTTTCAGCTTTGTTCATACAAGTTACATGTGTGTTGCCTGTTTGTCAGGGCAGAAAATCACAGATCTTGATAACCATCTTAGTCCTGCACATGATGGAAACGTAGCATATAATAGGTTTGCTCTCTTACTGCAAGAAAAAGTTTGTGCATTTGGAGCCTGGACTGTGTTAGGGATGATGCTGGTTGCAATGCAACAGCTTCAGTACTTCCTTTGTTAGTGTTACTGGTCTACCTCCTGTCCTTAAAGGCAGCTGCCCCTTCTGATACCAGATTGGTGTTCTTGCCTTGTATCAGCAGCTAACGGAGAGGACCACATATTCGCATGGGTCACATTTACCAAATGTTAGCTGACCAGTGTATTTTCTTGCCTGAGGTTTGAAATCCCTCTCAGAGAATTCTGTACAATAATTCTGCATGGCATTTCTCAGAGAATCAGGCAATAAGTTTATAGGTCTCAGGGGAAAGTACATCCTTGAGAATATCAGTTACTGTTGCAAACTTTATGGTGCAGTAGAAAATCCACATCTTCCTTGTTTACAGTGAAAGCTTGGAGGTGCCCTCAATTGTGCTGCTCTTGCTGTCTCTGTGTTTCCTGGATTGAGTGTTTGCTGCTGCTCTTGTAATCATTGGCACCAAAAGGGGACATTTGTTTTTCTTGACAGAGCACTTGCCAACCTCTTTGTAAGTAAGCTGGCCTGCTGTGCCTTCCCTTCTTCTTTCCCTGGCCTTCTTTCCTGAACCTCTTCTACTACCTCCTGCCTCCTACTCCCCCAGAATCACCAAAACCAAATCTTCTTGTAGCTGCCTGTCAGAGTTGCATTTTGATCCTTTTACTTTATATCTATCTGTTGTCTCCTTTCAGACTGTACCAGATGAGTCAGTAAGAGCAAGCTAATAAAATCATAGAATGATTTGTATTGGAAGGGGCCTTTAAAGGTCATCTAGTCCAATTCCCCTGTGATGGACATCTTCACCTAGATCAGGTTGCTCAGAGCCCTGACCAACCTGGCCTTGAATGTTTCCAGGGATGGGGCATCTACCACCTCTCTGGGAAACCTGTTCCAGGGTTGCACCACCCTCATTGTAAAAATTTTCTTCCTTATATCTAGTCTGAATCTATCCTCTTTTAGTTTAGAACCCCCTGTCCTATTGCTACAGGCCCTACTGAAATGTTTTCTCCCTTCTTTCTTATAAGCCCCAGTTAAGTACTGAAAAGCTGCAGAAAGGTCCCCCCGGAGCCTTCTCTTCTCCAGGCTTTCAGCCTGTCCCCACAGGAGAGGTGCTCCAGCCCTCTGATCATTTTTGTGGCCCTCCTCTGGAGATGCTCCAACAGGTCCATGTCTTTCTTGTGCTGATCCAGGCTGTTAGTGTTGAGGTACCTTGTTCTGAGATGTGTTAGGGGGACAGCAGAGTTGCTGGGATCAATGTCTTAAGGTATTCCTCCTTTTAAAGTACTGCTTAACCTCTGAACATACTGAAAACTGCAGCAAGCCAGGGATGATAAAAGAGTTGAAAATCGGTCACATGAATTTGACTGCCACAATGTGCAGCATTTACATGTATTTCTGTTGCTTAGCTGAAGCAACCAAGAGACTGTATGAGCGGTCTAGAGTAGTTCAGAAATGCCGTAAGTTCATCCTGATACAGGAATTGAGCAGGAACTCCACAGTGAAGCTGCTGTTCTCAAGGCTGGAATTAAAAATGTATATGGGGAAGAGAACTGGATTGCTACCAGTGGCTTCTGCCATAACTCCCTGTGGGACTTGGTTAAAAACATGTAGCTCCTGAGACAGCATGTGTCACAGGGCTCCCTTATCACTCTAACCTCCGTGGTGAGCAATTTCCAGTTGTGTTTGGTTCAGCTGAAACGTGCAGCTCCCCAATGAGTTTGCTGTGACTCTGTACCAGAGTATTAAAGAGCAAAACGGAGAAAGCATGAGGCAGTGTTCCCCAAGGACTGCAGTGCCTGAATTTGCAAAGCCAATAGCTGCAGTCAAAGAATCCTGACCTTTGCATTAGTCACTATTGAATGTCTCCTCAATATTTATTTCAGGCTCACCGCACAGAAAATGGCCAGCCTTGTTCAGCAGATCTACAGCCTGTTCAGTTTAGCTGCATTAGCACAGCAGACACAGTAAAGCTCTTTCCCTGCACTCTTACAGATTTCTTTTAGAAGTCATTTAATATTACTGTGGAGGTAACATGATGTTCTGTCACTATTTTAGGCTGGATGTGGTCTGAGTTCATTAGCTGAAGTTTCCCAGATGTCATTTTTCTCTTTTGTGATCTTCAACTATAATTACTCTTTTTCTTGAACTTTCTTTTGGCTTTTTTTTTTACTTTGTTGGTTTGGTAACTGTGCTGACTTTTAGAAGAGATTATTTTGCATATGGGTTTAAGTGCTTTTCATGGAGAAGGGGCTTATAAGTAATACTGTGATTGGGAATCTAGACCAGTCTTTCTGTCAAACCCTAAAAAGTTACAAGAATGCCACAAAAGATTCTTAACCGTTGAGTTGGAGCTGTTGGGCCATGTATTTTTCATATAAAATTGTGAACGATGTTGCAATTTCATCCCTAAATTCTAGAAAGTTTCCAGCAGGAGAAAACTGGATTACTTTGATGAACACTTTACCACAAAAAGTAGTAAAGCTCACCAAAACCCAGAAACAGTTGAACAGCAAATGCTTCTAGAAGAAGCCTTAAGGACTTGAAAAGCTTTCCTTTGCTCAGGAAAACTGCCTCCCTCACTGTGCTTTGATAACTATGCCTTTCTCCCGAACTCATGCTTTGGTAATAGGGAGAAAAGAATTAAGTACTTGCTGTGCTAAAAAGTGAATCTGTTCTATAGCACCTTCAGTATAAATCAGATGTTTCTACTGTGAAATTTCCCTTTTAAAACTCAGTTTGACTATAGTTATTTCACATTTGAACTGATAAATGCAGAAAGCTCCCTTCCATTCTGACTTGTCCCCAACCCTTTATTATTAAAAAAAGGAAGAGAAGAAGAAAGGGCAGCTTAGTAGCGCCCAAAGGAGAGGGAGAAAACTATCCCAAGTGCAGGTGTGTTACAAAGTGGGTGCCAGAGCCATCAGTGCTTGTCTGTTCCAGAGTCCCATACCAGAAGAGCACCTGTGCTCGCTTCTTGAGGGAGAGTTGGGATGACCACATGACGATTCGCTCCTAATGCCCAAATGTCAGTACTGACGCTGCACACTGAAGCATGACATTTTATATAACAGCTCAAAAAACAGTGCTGATATGAAATATTTTATTTTGGGCATTACTCCTGCAAATATACACCTCTTTTTTTTAAGTCTTATTAAATTCCTGGTTTGAGCAATGCTGTGTGGCCGGGGTGCCTTAGGGTTAACTAGTCATTACACAAGTTTTTTTTTTATTTTATTGAGCTTCCCTTTTATTCAGTAACCTTTGTTCTTGAGTTATAAACATATGGTTCAGGAGTACTTATTTTTTTCCTTTGTATTATTCTCTAAACTATGATACTTGCCATGTCCCCTTTAATTCACCTCTATTCAAAACATTGCTTACCTTTTAAGTATCTTCTTTGGGGAAGTGGTTCCATACTCCTGATCATTACTGTCCCCAGTATGTGGCCCTTATTTTGTTTTGCAATGACTTTCAAAGTGTGCTGGCTAGCCCAGGTTTTGTTAACTTAAGCAAGGTATGGCCACTGATGATTATGGTATTAAAAATAGTAGGTATTTTATTATTTTTCATACCACTGTCCTTGCAAAAGTGGTATGCAAATGGATTTTAAGCAAATGTTAAGCTAAAGTGGAGATGAAGGTGTTTGTGTCAAGGGCAGTTCTCCGTCTGGGTCATTGAATTTAGAGCACTGCAAGGCAGGTGAAGAGTTCAGATTGTAACCTTCAGTGTGCAGTACTTTGTATAGATGAGCACTGAATGTTCTGAGCCATGAGGCTGGTTAGCTGCCTTTCAGATTCCTCACTCTCTTTCATATTGGCAGAATGAAGTAACTACTCAGTTACTTTTAGATTTTGCTGCTTCACTGCTTGCTTGTTCCCAGAACTGCTGTGCTGAGTGTGTACAGCTACGTAATCTTGGAGCACTTGAATGCTGCCATGATGAAAAATGATTATTTGTACCATTTTTTGATTTATGATAGTAACTTAGAGTTGTCTACACCTTTTTGGGAAGTAGTGATTTAAATATATGTGTGTGATGATTAGTGATACCTAGTTTTCCAAATGTAGCGAGGGAGACAGTTTTGGCTCTTTTCTACTTTACTGACATACCTGCTCTGGTGCTGCTGTGAAAAATTTTGCTGTCCAGACTTTTCCTCTGCCCAGGGCCTTCTATGTGCTTGCCAGAACATCAGTTCCTCTCCCTTAGCCTCATCTTCCCTCATGTTCTCCCAGGCCGGGGGAGGGCACAGCTGTGGTAGTCCCCATCTCCCCTTACTCGGTGTTCCAGGGTGCAGTTACCCAGTGACCCTTCTCTGCCTTCCCCGACAAAGTGTGTCAAGGATTTGAGAAGGTGGAGAAGGCGCGGGGGGGAGGAATAGCAGAGCAAGAGGGGCTAATGATTTGGGATTGCCGCTCATGGGAGGAAGGGTTAGTGGAGCTTTCTGTTGGCTTTTCCTATTTCCCTGTCCTCTTGTGTGAGACTGATACATGGGGTTGTTAGGGCATTGCTGTCCAAGCACAACTCACACCGGCTGCCTGCATCCAAGGGAACTGTCTAGCAAAGCAGGCAGCTCATTAGGAGGGGCATTCCCACAGGCAGGGCTGGTATTCATGTGAGGCCAGAGGCTTTTCTATATCGCTTCAAGACTGGCTTCCAGTCCCAGCCAAGAAACGTGAATCGGCAAGATGGGTTTCTTTGCAGTTGGTTGTGCATATTTTTTTAAGTACTACATCCTTAATTGCCTGAAAAAATAGTAATAATATAAAGAAATCACTACAGAGACCTTCTTTTGGAATAAGCCCAGATGGAATGAATATTCTGTTTTTTGATTAAGGTCCAACCTCCCAAAACTCAAATGGATTCATGTAAGGAGCTATTTTTTTTGCACTCGGGGATGCAAGTGTAAATAGGATCTTTGACATAAGTAATGAGAGCAGGCTGTTCTCTGGTACTCCTGAACCGTTTCCATTTGTGCTGTGGAGATATGTAGAAAAGGTTTTTCCCCTCTACCTTTTGCAACAGTTCTCATGGGTGACTTGCTTCTTTCTACTGTATGCCTCAATCCTTGTTGCCGGGAAGGAGGGGGGCGGGAAATGGCTGGTATCATCCTGTCTCTCAGCCAGGGTAAATTACTGAAATATTTTTCCATTTTCATCTGTAAGGCTGGCAAATTGACCACTGAAATGTGTCACTTCACTTGAATCATTCCAGTTGTTACAGGTTTTTAGACTGCATTAAAAGTAATCATAGAGAAACTCTTACATGTTTAATCCCTCTTGCCTAGATAGTTAACTCTTGTGGATTTAAAAACAAACATTTTTTTTTTTTATCTTTTTCTTCCAAACTTTTGACAGATTGGGAAAGAAAAGTTCCACAAGTCACAGCACTGGGGTTACTGCAATAATGTTGCTATGCTGGTTGGAGAAGATAAACCTGGAATAGGAGGTGAACCGTTACCTGGTCAGAAGCTGAAACCTAAATATAGTGTGTTTCCTGAAGGAATAGGGAGTGATGCTCCTGCTTGGGTAGCATTTGACAAGCAGGTACATTGAAATCTGTATTTGTATGTTTTTTTATGAATAGCTACAATATGGCAAAGATGGCATGTAAGTGAAATTCAGTTAGTCATATATTTCGGAAGTTTATTTTGTGCATGCAAAAAAAGCTCGTAGGTAGACAAAAGGAGTGGTAACATCTATTTTTCCATCATATTGGTATGTTGGACAATTAATATAAACATATATCATGCCATACAGCAACATAAAAAATATTTCTGTATTGGGGTACATCTACAGGCTATAAAAAAAATGAGGGAGTAGTTGGCTTATTTCTTTTTAGAGAAAATGGTGACAGTAAAAGAATTATTTGGCGACCTGGTAATAATGAATGTAGGGCAGGGCCCAGTCCAGGCGAAAATGTTCATGGGCACCTATAGGCTTGGAATTCACTTATGCCATCAGGTTTGCTTGCTCAAAATCCTGTTGACTTTTGTGTGATTGGTTCATGTGTAATATAGGTATATTGTGTCATAGACACAGGAATTTAAAATCAGTATTTTTATTTTGGAAGAATGTATTGACACCATTAGAGAGTTATCAAATAACTGTAATTTGTGATGATATGAATTTTGTAGCACAGTCATTACTTTCCATGTTTAAATTTACATTAAATTGTAGTTAGCAGTGTCTTATTTCTAAAGCAAAAAGCCTACAATCAGGGAATGAAAATGATCTAGAAAAAGAAATCATTCAGCAGATCACATAAATGTTGCATGACTAAATGAGTACGGTATTTAAATATTGGGAAGAATGGCTAATCTCGTAATTTTTGCTTTAAAAGAAAAAGCCATGCAGGTAATTGCAGTACAATTACGCATTTGTCTCTTTGACAGACCAGAACTACTGCAGGAAAATATAAGGCTTGAACAGATGCACGTGACTTCGGTTAGCATTGCCTCTGAAATCCCAGTATTGCTCACGTAGTGTTCAGCAATGTGTTCAAGTATGAATTGGTCTAACGTGCCAAAGTGTTAAGACTTCAGCCAGGCATGGACTTGCTTTATCTACACCCTTCTTTCAACAGGGAGCTGTGCCTTGGCTTCTCAAGTTAACGGGGCTTGGACCCAGCTTTATGAAATAAAGGGGGTAGGCAGGAGGCAGTGGGGACCTTCCACTGAGCATCAGACATTGAACTTGGCTGGTGAGATGAGCTAGCTGGCCTTCAGAGGTTCCTTCTCAGTGTATTCCTCCACAGGGCAATGTAGGACAGCAGTTTGCAGGTTTGGAATTGGCCTCCAGAGGGCTCATGTGTTTGCATTAATTGCAGGCTGTTAAAGGGTACTGCCCAACTCATTTAGCTTTCTCACTTAGGAGCCTAGAGTGCAGCTATGTCCTCCGCTGCTGTAGTCGGTGACAGCAGAATGGACGACATGAAAAATAGTTTGAGTAGGTGTTTATCTTTTTAAATGTAGTCTGCTTTCTTACCATTTTTCTTTGGTTTCTAACTTTCAGCAGCACCATAGTAATTCAAGGAAGGACAGGCATAAAACTTCATTATTAAGTGGATTGAGAAACAGCTTTTCCAATTTCATATGCCTGATAGGAAGCAGGTGTAAATTTAATTTCTTCTATGATTAAGTATACACACAGGGCCTCCTGGTCTTGAAATGACGTTTATAATTTGACTACCACAGGTGCCAGAGAAACCTTGTGCCAAATTTACAAAATGCCACAGTTTATTCAATCTTTATTACTTTTGGTTTTCATAGGTAGTGTTTAATTCTTTTAAGAGTAGGATGGGAACTTTGGACACAGCAATGTACTACAGACGAGACACGCATTAGGAAGTGTTACATTTCAAGTACTTTGAAAATGAACTTTGCTTTAAGAAGAAAAGTTAAGTTGTCATCTTTTCTGTTCCTTCTCCTCACCCTTCCTGAATCGTCTGTTTTGATCTGCAAAATTGCAGGTGGCTGCTGCATCTGTTTCAGTCATACTGTAGCATGTTGTCATACACTTGCTCAAACTCCTTGAATGGAGTAGACCAGGGCACGTGTATGCTCAGTGAAAGAAATAAATACAGTTTATGTAGGACCTGATTGTGCTTGGATATCTGTGCAAGCAGACTTTTGACTGGCTGTTGTCTCATGAGACAACCATTCTCAGTAAAGATCATTGACAAAATTAAGAACAATTAGTAATCAAATAGGGCACTTGAACAATATGCTTATCAAATGACTATACTCTGGTGGGACTAGCAGGATAGGGAGAAGAAGGTACTTCATCTAAGCGAGTTCCAGTGGTTTCATGGCTTATCAGCAGCTAGGCAAGGAATGAAATTCAGCTTCTTTTCAGCTGAACCCCAGGTTGTTCAGACTGGGATATAGTCATTCCAGCACTGTAGTACCTTTTAAGTCTCCTGGAGTATTTAAGAGATTTGCACAGGGCCCCTGGTCATTCCAGAACAGTAGCTGGAGGCCAGGAAAGATACCTTGGTCACCAAAAATGGCACTATACGCCAATGTTTAGACAAATGGAAAGAAGAAGAGATGTTAAAGGATGATAGAGTTTGTGTTGACTCTGTTGTATGTCAGATGTTTTATCTAGTGGTTTTGTGTTTGATACATAAAACGGTGAAATCCACAGTTAAAAATCACTGTGGCCAGAATAACTTTATTTATTTATTTATTTATTTATTTATTTTCAACTATTTTATGTGTAGTGTGTTCAGAAACTTGTGTATTGTACTACTTAAACCATAACTGATGGTGTCTAGATTCTTCTGTGTGAAGATTTAATGCCATTAGGTTTAACTGGTAACAGTTATGTCATTTGATTATAATTTAAAATTTATTTCTCTAATGGTGATGGGTAACAGTGCAGTTGGAGTTGATACCAAAAATGTGTCTGTTATATTGTTTGATGCATGCTGAAAATCAGTGGGGTCTTAGCCTTTGAAATAGTTTGCGGAAACACAGTTTTCTTCATCTTGGCATTTATCTTGCCTGAAAGAAGGGAGAGTGGCCTCTTGAGAAGTCTGACTAGGACACAGGGTGGCTGTTCCTGTGTGCTCCTGAGCAAGCCACTAGCTCTCTCTCCCCAGATGTAGAGAAAGAGGCTGTGTTTGTCTGTTGGGGTGTTTTAAAATCTCTGTCATTAGTATTCATGGAAGTACTTTGAGGTTCTCAAAGGCACATGCTAAAGGCATACAGACTGTTAACCAGTCTGTTCTGTCATTTAGGGATCTTGGCCAGCTTACTAGATTTCAAGCAATTTCAACCCATGGTCTGCCAGATGCTTATGGAAACATAAGCAACAGCTAAGTTGTCTTTTTTTCAATGCTTCAGTCTGTCTAATGAATCAAGAATAAAGGCCATTGAATTTATTAAATAGAATAATTGTGAAAAGTGAAGTATGAATTAGCACTGATTTGACCCAAATGTGTTGGGGAGCAGGATGGAAACCTATGTTAATTAGTGCTTTCCTGCACATACTTACCACAGCAAGCATCCTAGTAGATAACTGAGATACTTCTTGCATGTTCCCTTAAAATTGGTCTTGGGGATTAAAGACCATAAATGATAGCAAAAAGTATAAAACTTGTGTAATGATTTGGCAAGTTTGAGCTGGGATCTCCACACATGAAGGCCACTGTAGTAAACCACTGATCACCTCACCTATGAAGGTGGGTTTTTTTGCATTATTGCGATTGCAAGAGACTATGAAGATCCATTGGTATACTTGCTGAGATTTCCCCACTCGCTGAATTGCAGGACCAGGTAAGTTTTGAAATTACAATATTGCACAGCTCTAAATTACTCCTGAAAAATGTCATTTCTGTCTGATAGTTCTTCAGTACCATTCATTAGACAGCTTGCAAGGTCTGCTTAAAAAGATCTCTTCTTTCCACTTACCTCAATGGTAAAGCCATTACTGTCATAATGCACTTTATTTTCCAGCAATTCATTGAATAGCAGTCTAAAATTTGCTTCAGGACCTAGGTAGCTCATTGTGTTATCAAAGTGCTTTGTTCAGAAGATTTTCCAAGCAGCCTGCTGATAGTTTTATATTTGATTTACTTCTTTACTTTAGAGTTCCATCTCTGCTTAGATGTTGTGATAATAAAAATGCCAAGCAAAGAATTTTAAATTTACGTGATTTAATGTGGATATCTGTTCTTACATTTCTGAGAAATAAATCTAGCTCCTGAAATCCATACATTTAGTTACTTATAATCTATATAAGTTTATTTTATTGACATATTTTGCAAAAGCATTGGGAGATTTTGCTGCTTTATACATATTTATTGTTTTTAATAGGTACTGTCTTTTGATGCCTATTTTGAGGAAGAAGTGCCTGACCAAAACCAAGAACTATATAGAATCAGACATTGTAAAATATACTTCTACCTTGAAGATGATACAATTCAAGTGATTGAACCCCAAGTGAAAAATAGTGGCATAACTCAAGGTATCTATTTTTGGTAGTACTCTTCTTTTTTTTTCCTTTTTTTTTTTTTTACCCTTTATATCTTTCTTCAGTACAGTCTTGGTCCATTCCAAAAGATACCTAACATAGCTTCTTGTAGTTAAAATGGGATGTAAGTGAACAGCCATAATTGTCTTTTCTTGTTATGGATCATAATGTTAACTTTTTTTTATTCTCTTAGTTTGAAGATGTAGATTTTGTAAGGCAGGATCCTCTCTCATACTCAAACATACATCTTTCTCTCCAGTATAGTTGTTTGAAATCATATGATAGTAGGTCTTTTGTCAGTGTTGTGTCACTTCTGCAAAAGCAGTTTGTGTTCTAGATCTTCAATCCTGAGTCTGGCTCCTCCCATCTTGGCACTGACTCTACTGGCAGCTCTGTAGTTGTTCATTAGCTGCTGCCGTATCTCTGCTGCCATTGAAGGAGAGCACCTTTTGTGACTCTGGCTGTTGATTCTTCTATGATTAAAGTGTCCTTGGCACAGCAATTTTTCCTTGACTCCTCTAAGCTGAGAGGCTGCCTTGCCTTAGTGTCACATCACTGCACTTGGGCCAGCCTGAGGACTTTTGGAAGAGGGTTTACTGAGCTGAATTACTGGAGTATTAAAGGACTTTGTTTACATTAAGAAAATGTGATCTAGCGGTCAGCATCCTGTTGCAGAAGGGGAGCACAGCTGCTGTTTCTTGGTGTTTATGGGTCACTGCCAGAATTAAAAAAGTTTTCAAGGGCTATAGTCCAGATAAGCAGGATGTCTTGGGATGAGTATCTTGGGATGATTGCGCCTCCCAATCCCTGAAGATATTTTGTGCATTCTGGTGGATCTTACAAAAAATAAGTTAACCGTTTAACTGCCATATTCTTTTCCAAGATGAGCAGATGCTATCAATCTCTCTGTCTACAGAGTAGGATAATATTTAAAGGTGTTATGTGCATCATTACTGTTAGAGCTGGGATATAATTACCTGTGAATCTTTTCTTAAACCAGTACTTCAGGCTCTGCTCTCCCAGTGTTGACTAGTTCTTCTTGCCAGAAATCTCGTTGGCTCTTCATCAGGAGCTGATTTTGAATCCAGAGAAACCTTGTCCTACTCCTACCTGAGCAAATGCTTTTCCAGACCTGAAGAAAAGCATGTCGTATCTCTTCTCCTGGGAACTTGCAAGTTAATTACCCTCTTTCTGCACTCATATGCATAAGGCAGGAGACATCATTGTGTTTAGGTTTTCCTTGACCTGTGTGTCACTGGCGTGGGAGTGACTGTTTTTTGGTATTTGTGATTTTGTGGCTTTGAACAATGACCATTGACAAAGGAAGTACAGTTAACCTGAGAAGCAGAGGTGACATTTTTGAAAGGGAAGGTGGAAGCCAGGTTCATTAGAGCAGGATAAAGCAAATTTAAAGCTGATTCCTTTGAATATAGGAGAGAGTAATTTTCATTGTCTTTATAGTATCGGTTGTGCAGGCTGCCCCTTCAGGCCTGATGTTCCTGGCAGCCTAGTCATGTTCCTGTGGTGACAGGAAGGCTGCAGTTTTCCCTCATTTCAAATGGTTGTTGGAGGCACCTTTGGTACCAAATCTAAAATTAACTGAATAGTATTAGAGAGAAACAAGAATTCTCTCTGTCTTCCATGCAAGGATGTTTTGAAGGCCTCTATGAATTTGTATGAGTACATTATGTGGGATAAATGTGTATCTACAATGTATTAAGCTGAAGGATAAGAAAGAAATGTTCCAGGATCTCGAAGTACACTTAATTTATTTGTTGCTGGTGTCTGGGCTGGTAAGGAAGCTCTGCATATTGATTGTGTGTAGGAAGGAGGAGATACTGTAGATTGAAAGGCCCAAGGACTGTTAGGGACGTATTTAGACTTCACAGTTGATGAGAAGATCTGGGCCCTATACTTTATCATAAACATCTACATAAATATTCTTATTATCCTAGACATTAATATGATGTAGAGGGAAAAAGGTGGTGGGATGCCTGTCAGAGATTTTTTACTCATATGCACTTGGGCATTAAATTTATGCTGCATAACTGAAGACCAAGCACAAAGTTGTTATGTTAAAGGAACTAAATATGTGCTGTTGAACATATGCAAAGGCAGGGTTTCTTAAAAAGAAATCCCAAAACACTAACTGCTAGTCTTACTCCGTTTTCAATCACAAATTGGCCTGTTGCCTCTTTTATTGTATTTTTATATATATATATAAATAAATACATATATAATCTTATTCAAATTCTCTGTCCTGACTGGGAATTTGTAAGCCTGAGAATAACAGAAGTGTAATTGTCTACATTGTGAAGCTTGTAAACTGAAGCACAAAGGAATGAAAATCTTGCCCATGATCATGCAGAAAAGGTTGTAACAGGGTGATGAAGGGAACTGAAGTTCAGGATCTTAACCATAATGCTGTCCTCTGCATGTCTGCTGAAATACAGTGTTGCAGTTAATTAAAGTGCCAGGGGGTCGTAGAGGGAGAGTTCAACTGTAGGAGAGCTTGGGTTGTTGAAAGGCGAACTGTACTGAATGGAAGAGCACAGGCATGGGGATACAAAGGAAGAAAGAACAGTGGGAACATCAGGAGCAGGATAGGCTCAGTCTGTGTGAGCAGTTGGAGAGTTGCAGTGGCAGGAAAGGGGTTGTGTAAAGGAGGAACAGTGAAAAACAGTGATGGAAAAAGTGGAATTGAGCTGTTGAAGGCAGAAAGTGGTGGGGATCTTAACTTGGATGTTTACCCCAGTGGGAAAGATGTAAAAGAGACAGCTGAAATGGCTGTTCTCAGCAGTCTTCTTGAAGAGTAGACATAGCAGTGGTGGGGTAGATCAAAGGCAGGTGGTGGGGCAGATCAAAGGTAGATCTTCTTAGCTTGGCTGGTTAATGCCTTAAGGCCATGGGTTTACCAGTGCTTGTGCCATAACCCACAAATGAGAGCTTGATGATCTGAATGGGTGTCCCTGGGCATGGTGGGATCAGAGAAATGTAGTAGTTTCCCACCGTACTCTCCACTGTGGGTAGTACTTGTGGCTTTGCAGAAAAAAATAAAGAGGCTTATGGACTGCAGGAAGATTTGGTGAAGCTGTGGTCAAAGAAGACAGAAGAATTTAAAACTTCAATTATGATTTTACAAAACTAAAAAAACTTGGTTTCGGGGGGAAAACCAGCTAAGAAACGTGCTTTTACTATTGATCAAACCCTCAGAGTGACAAAGTAATGATCTGTGGGAAGTGTATTTCAGTGACTTTAAAAAATGCTTTATGGAATTGGCTGCTGTACTTGGACATGAATTTGGGCAGATAAGGTTGCTACTAAATAACTGAAGTTTAAACTTCATTTAATTTTGGAAACTGCCTTGCTGTAGTTTGAACTTTGGAAAGTATTAGAAGCATTAGAAGAAATCTATACAAACAGAGATTCAATGCAAAACACAAAGGAATGCAGAGGCCAACCTGAACTTTAGAAAACAGAATCAGAGCAAAAAATACCAGGACACTCACAGTGCACAAGAACTGACTAAAGATAAGTGAGTACAGAGTGAAGAGAAGGATGGTAAACTCGACCACATAACAAACTCCACTGTGTTCTTCCAGAACCAGAGTGCTAGTTATTCTTCCCATATAAAAAGAAATTCTCCCATAGAGAGCCAGGCTCAATATGGCAGTGCAAGTGTTTTGTAGATCTAAATTCCCAGTTAACAGGACTGTGGCTGGCTGATACAGTCTTATCAAAAGGTCATTTATGTCCCATGGGGTTGACTGTAGCTTCCAGTGTAATCCAGACCCTGCAAGCTAGAGCAGAGTGGAGCAGCTGGCTGGTTTCCCCAAGGTCAGCCAGCTGAAAAAGAGAGTGGAGCAGCCTGCTGGCTGGGTTCCCAAGGCCAGCTGGCTGAAGAGGAGGAAAGTACAAGCGGGAAAGTGAAGCTGCAGTCAGCTCCTCCAATGTGACCGATTATCTAAGAGGCCTCCCTTGAGGCCTGGAAGTAATTGTGATTTTGCCTTACTTGATGGTAGCCAAATCATGACCTTACTATATTTTGAGATGAGTGAATAAGTGAATGTAAGAAGCCCCCTTGTTTATTGCAGCAACAGTAGTGGTTGCTTCTCCTCCTTTCTGTGCAAGCAGTCGAAGAGTGTCCAAACTCCAGGTGTTACCCATTCCTCTCTTCTCTCTGATGCACTCTTGAGTAGTGCAGAGGGAGTCAGAAAGCTGTGCTGAGGAAGTTCTTGGATACCACTTCATTTCTCCTGCAGAGCAGTGTAGCAGCAGAGATATAATCATTTGCTGCTCAGCTTCATGAGCTGCCCCGTAGTCAAAAAGCCTTCACTACTATTCAGGTCTTCTTAAGCTGCTGCTGTAGTTGCCAAATAATCAGAAGCCCTGAGAGAAAAGAAGATACGCTGCAGATTATGGTGTGGGAACTCATTGCCACCCTCACTGTCAGAGAAAAGCAGTACTTCAACTTCCTTTACAAGAGCACAGTAGAGAGCTTTAGCCTGATGAGATGCAAATATTTAAAATAATGCTTGGTGGTGCAGTAGGATAGCCTGCTCAATAAACTAACAAAAGAAACATCAAGAATAGCCATCCATCCTGAGCAATCTGAGTGTTGCACATGCCCAGATCCTCCTTTAACAGCTTGTAGCAAATTTCTAGAAAAGTAGAGATGTAATTATTTTCCAGAAGGAAGGACAATTTTAAAAATGCTGTTTTGAAACCTAACCTCAGCTGATCAGGTTTTATTAAATTTCAAATTCAACAATATGAAATGTATCCTCTACATGTGTAGATCAGGTACAGTGATACCTAATAAAAGCAAAGGATTGCTACAGTTATTATCTTCACAAGCCACTTTCCATTAGGAAGGAAATTCTTATCCCTCAGAAGAAAATGGGCATGTGTACTATACTTTGAAAAGTGATATGAAAAACTAGCTGAAGGCTTATTCACCAGATTGGAGGTGAATATGCCCTCAGAAAACACCTCATATTAGAAAATTGTGAGCCATTATGTTTCCACTAAAATGATGATTCAACAGGATTTGCATTTATATAGAGGACTATTCTGACAGCATATTATCTGATGATTTTTGTAGGGGTGACTGAAGGATTAGTGTAAAACAGGTAACATTTTAAAGTATGTGGTTTTGTTAATGGTAATGTGATGCAGTTTTGCATCATATTATAATGTACTAATTACCATGTTTTCTAACTAATATTTCCACAAGGATGAATCTTAAATATGTGTCTAAGTATGTTTAAGGAGGTAGAGGTTCAAATTTGTTTTACAATCAAAGGTCAGTAACCAGAATATCGGATTCGGTACGTGTGAAACGTCAGGATGCTCAAGGGTTCTTAAATAATTATTTTAATGAGAACATAAAGTAAATCTGCTTTGCTGCTTTATTCACATGAAAAATTAAGGGTATGTTTTCATTGTAGGAGTTGGAAGTTAACAAACAACTCAGATAATGTAGCAGTGGAAGGTATTTCATACAGATTAGTCCTTGGGGAAATAGAGCGAACAATGAAGAATTTCCGTGGACTAACTTGGGAATAAGGCCATTCAACAGCAGACAAAACCACACAGAGATATCTTTCTCTGTCCTTTTCTGCTTCTCTTTATCCACTCTCTCCCCAGGCCCTCCTCCACCCCCACCTACCTCCAAAACAAAATAGCAGTGCTGGAAAATCATCAAACGGGACTCAGTGGGAAACCCTACCAGATGCACAGCTGAAGGGCACTGGATCCAGTTCTGTAGTGAGAGATAATGAGATGGACCTTTTACATAATTGTGTCTAATAAACTGTTACTGTAGTAGTAGGTTAGTACTGGCACTATTTTTAGTTCTGGAATTTTTTTGTTTACTGTAGCTGTCTTGAAGTTGAACCTTTTGTAATTACTGTAATTTTAAAGTTGTTGGGAACCCATGGTAGCAAGGAATTATTATAATAGTATGGGTTGCTGGTTCCTCTCTGGTCTTAGCCAGTGGGTATCTGCATTATAAAGCTGGTGTTACAGAGGTGTCTGGCTTGGTAAGCCCAGTGAAGATCCTGAGGTTGAAGGCTGGCCGATCTTTTTATTCTCTGCAGGGTATTTTCACATGACTATATTGAGGTATTGATGTGGCAAAAATTCCACTGTTGTCCTTTTTGTTCTCTCATAATGCTGAAAAAAAGTTTAGTCCCAGGTATGCTGATCTGCTGTTCTTTGTGAACTCTTAACTTTATTCAAAATAAATCGTAGTTCGTCATACATGCAGCTGCACACCTTTCTTTAATGTATGTGTCACATTTTTGTTTAATCTGCTGAGTTTATATGTTGTTTCTAAAACAATTGTAGTATCACCGGATCATTGAGGTTGGAAGGAGTGTCTAAAGATGCCTAGTCCAACCCACCTGCTCCAAGCAGGGTCAGCTAAAGCTAGATACCCAGGGCCATGTCCAGTTGGGTTTTAAGTATCTCCAGGAATGGAGACTTCACAACCTTTCTGGGCAGTCTGTTCCAGTGTTTGATCACCGTCAGAGTAAAAAAATTTTTCTTGTGTTAAGATGGAATTTTCTATCTTTTAATTTGTGCCCATTGCTTCTTGTCCTGTCCGTGGGCACCACAGAGCAGTCTGGCTCTGTCGTCTTCATTCCCTCCCATCAGCTATTTATAAACATTGATTAGTCCACCTGCCCGTGCCCCCTCCCCCCCCCCCCCCCCCCCGCCCCGCCATCTCTGTTCTAGGCTGAACAGACCCAGCTCTCTCAACCTTTCCTCTTATGAGAGATGCTTCAGTCTCTTAATCATCAGCAGTGAGTATATTTGAAGCATTACCCAATTCATCAATGTATTTGTGAGTTTTCAGGTGATAGACCAAGAGCAGATTCCTTCTCTTTTAATGTGTTAAATATAAACAAACACAATGATCTCAGAATAACAGTCCTTTCATTTGAAGACTATCGGAAAATTTAAGTGTGTGCTTACTTTAACAAAGCTAAAATGTCTCTTTTTTTTCTTCTGCTCCACCCTCCTGGCCTTTCTTTTTCTTTTGGATAGTGTTCCTGTTAAGACTATGGGTTATGAGTTCCTGGCTCTGTATTTTTGAGCTGGATTCTTTACTGCAGCCCACCAATCAGCCCAGCTCATCTCTGTGGTCTCAACTTTCAGTGTGCTCCTTAAGGAAGCTTAGTCGAATGTGCCTGCCTCCATGCTGGATAGGGTCACACTTTTTTCCTTGGTAGGGCAGGTTTTTTCTCTAACCTTAGCTACATACGGCTTTTCTCACCCTGCAGAACTTACAGATGAATGTTGTCCCTCCCATACAACCCCACCACATGTTTTTTGCACAACTTTATGGGTGTGTTTTTTTAAAAGAAAAGTTAATGATACTAATGAGTACTGGAGACTGCTGTTGCTTTTAAAAAAAGACATCTCTTTTCATAGTGAGAAATAATACTGACCTGTTATGTTTGCACCAACAAATGGGAATTTATTCCAGTGGTTCCAGTTTTCTCCAGAAGGTGGTAATTTTCTGTATTAACCTCAATAAAATACTAGAACTTACAGTTACAGAAGATGATCAGTGTGAAATATTGTTGTTATTAAAAAGGATACTCTTACCTAGTAGTTCTTTTGTTTAATGGAGGATAATTTTGTTTGTCCCATATGGCTTCAGCTGTTTTGGTCATATCAGCATAGAAAATTAGCAAGTCTGTGAAGTGATCCTTAGAGCAAAGGATATTTACTCTATGAATTTATTCTAATTCTTTTACAGGAACTATTGTTCGACGGCATCGGATTCCACTTCCACCTCCTTATGAAAATCAGTTCTATACTATAGATCATTTTAATATCAACATAGAAGTAATCCTTTATGCCCGAAAATACAAGATTATAGATTGTGACCAGTTTACAAAACATTTCTTGAGGAAGATGGGAGTTAGATTAAATCCTCCCGCAGATCGTCCAGATGACCCATACACCAAAGAACGGCAAAAGGTCAGATGAGGCAATAATAGTGAAAACTTGGGTTTAATAGAACTGCCATTGCTATTAGTAATATGCATTATATAAAATATTTCTCTAATAGCAAATAGCAAAGTAGCTATTTCAACATAATAAATCCCAAGAAAAAACTTGCTTTTAAAAATTTTATTATATGGCTCATTGTACTAACATAGTGAAGTCCAAAATATAACTGATTTTCTCCTGATGTGTTCACACATCTTTTGAAATAAACCAAAATTAATTGGTAAAAATAAAATAAACCTTTCAGTATTAAACCAAAAAGAAAAAAATGGACCTATTATATGTTCTACTTATGGTTTTGCTTGAGCTAATTTAATGATAATAAACACTTTTAAAATGTTTAAAGGAAGATCTAATTGGAGTTGTGGTTCAAGCACATCCACGGCTTCCTGCACACTCACTTGGTCTATTCATATGTCTATCTTTCATGTCTACCCCACATGTTAGTAACAGCCCTTTGCATATATAAAGCAAATTCTTCTGCCACACAGAACACAGCACTCTGCAGTTTTAAGGATTGTGAAGTTTTATTTGAAGGCAGTTCTCCCTTCCATGAGTATATGGGAGCACATACATGCCTCCTCCAAAAATGTCACTCACTGCTCCTGGATGCTATGTGGATTTCCCTCTGCAGGATTTGGGGTCTTTTCTCTTTGTAGTGGGAGTGATGTTTTCTGTAGGGAATAATGACAGTTTCTTTCAGTTCTGTTTTTCTTGAATAATATGAGTGCAGATGGCACACTATTTTTCTCTTGACCTGACTCGGTTAGGACTGTTGGTCCTCGATATGCAGCCTGTTGTTATATATCCAGCCTAATACTCTGAAAGCAACAAATACTCCATGTGTCTGTTGCATTCAACTTAATCCTTCTATTGAGAAAACTGCTGCAGCTCTCAGCAGCAAAAATGGAAGGTAATTATGACTGAGATGTGTAGGACAATTTGCATATCTCTAAGGCACTCTCGGGCCAACATGTTGATTTCACTTCATTGATACTTTTAGGGTTTTTGCAGTCCCCCAGTGAAAAGTAGTATTTGTAGTACGTCTCCTGGTTCTGCATAGTGGTGACTCAGGCTAGCCATGGGTTCCTTTTCCCTTGCTTAGGCCTCATAGGTACAGGTGTATATTGACACATGCTGACTTGTCTTGATATTGGCAGACTGTCAGCATTACATATGGTACTGTGTCACCTGCTTAGATTTATTTTTTTAAGGGGAAAAAAAGCGCAAAACATTCAAATATTGTGCATACATGTGTCTAAAGAGAATGGAGCAGGGGAAAAAGGTTTGTGAAATGAGAGCATCAGAAGACCAAAAATTACTGAAATCTATGTCTTAGTATTCTCAGTTGTTGAGAAATTACGATAAAGTTATTTAGCAAATTCTGGATGCTTTATGCTCTCACTTTCCTGTGACATATTTGTGGAAGGTAATTTTTTTATTTATTTAGTGTGTATTGTGTATTGCTCTGGACTGTTCTGAGCAAAATTAAATCATTTTGCACCAGACTCTTAATAGATGTCCAGAAAATGAAGGTATCGAGGAAAGTAAGGAATATGATGAGATAGGAAGTGACATCAATGAAAAATGTAGCAGACCCCTTAGATTCATATTTCTGTGTTGTTGGAGGCAATATCCCGTGGATGCTGTTATCTGTCTCTGTCGCTCTATTTGGTTTTTCATTGCATCTTCAAGGGTCAGGAGGGAGAAAAGATGGTACTGGGAAGGCAAATAACTGGGTTGTAGCAGTATGAGCATGATGATGCCTGAAATGGAAGGAGTGCTGCAGATCAGCAGGGACATTGGCAGGCAAAACTTAGTTCTGCTCTCCTTATTTTAAAATTTGATGCTCTGAACAGGCCTTTTCCCTCTCAGATTTTTAAGGCCAGAAATCATGTCAGTGGATAGATATAAATATAGACAATGATATAAGCTGCGCAGAGTCAACAGTTCTTTCTGTTAAGATAGTGCAGCTTACATTGTCTCGTTGAGGTCTCTCACCATTCTTCTTTGAAAGCAATTTTGTAAAATTTTGTGTATCAGAAGGACTGTCTTGCCCCTTTAACCGATTTTGGACATGATGCATTTTGACTTGGGAAAAACACCCTGTTCAGGTCACCATTTATGTATGTGACTGTAACTAACAGTACGTAAATGCAGTTCTCAGGTTGAATCATCATCCTGGAATCTGATTTATTGTAGTATTACTAATATTGCAGCAACCATGACTGTAGATAGCATCTTGTCATAGATCACATTAGCTGGAATATATCTGTAGTTGGAGATTTGCTATTCCTTTTCAGACCTATTGGTGTATGTTGAGAGAACACACATACCCAGTACCTGCCAACTGTATGACATGAAGCAAAAGTTAAGAAACTATGTTTTAAAGCTAAAAGAAAGAAAACATTAAAGGGAAAGGAAAGAATTAATTCTTTATACCACATCATCTATAAAAAATACTTTTTAAGGAGGTAAATCAGGAAGGGTGATGCTGTTTGGAGTTGTAGTCATCTGATTACCGTGGGCAATTTGAAAATATGAGCTGTACTATAAATAATTCAACAGTTCCCTGATCTGGAGGACCTTATTGCAAGAAAAACAAGGATCAAAACCAATCCAAAATTCTTTTCATATGTTTTCTGAGGGCACAGCAACCCTGTAAATAGTTCTTTGGTAATGGCTTAAATAGTGTTTCATGTATTGTAGTTATGTGGTGTTATTTGAAAATCTTAAAAGCATGTTTTCAGATTAGATGGTACACTGCAGTTTGTTATCTTGTTTTTAAGAGCAAATAATTAAAAAGGTGTTTCTCTAAATTTCTACTTTATCTGCAGATTCTGGATAATATGAAGCCACTGCGTCCTTATGAGCGCATTGACACTTTGAAACAATTTCTGGAGCATGATGGACATGTTTTACGTTTTTTCTGTGTGTGGGATGATCCCAAATCCATGTTTCATGACCCACGGGAACTTGTTCTGCACTATTATTTGTCTGATGATACTATTGATCTAAAAGAAATCATACCAGTAAACTCAGGCCGGGATGCAGTTCCACTTTTCCTCAGAAGAGATAAGCTTCCAAAGGTCAGGAATGAAAATTTCAGTTTATTTCAAATTCTTCTGCTAATTAAGAAATATTAAATGCCTTATTTTGAAAATCCTGTATTAGGTTTGTAATGATGTTTAGAAAGTGTTGTCAAGAGTATTAATCATAATTGCATGATTTAGGTTTTGCACACATTTGTATAATAATAAGTGATAGGAAAAAAATAACTTCAGGCTTGTCATGCCTAAATTAAAGGAGACAGTTTAGTCAGAAAGTTATCCTATGGTTTTCTTTCTGCCGTGTTAGAGTATTAAGGTAAAGGTATTAATAAAGCTCTGCATTAATGGAAGTCCATAAAAGTAATTAATACTGATAAACTAACGTAAAACTGAGGTGAATTCAGATTTGATCCATGTCTTATATTTGGAACCTTTGGAAAAGTCCAGGTTTAGTATTCCATAACATTACTGCTTTCTAGCAAATCTAGAGTGATTTCTTAAAATTGAGGCCTTATGCAAATCTAGTTAAAATCAATAGGAATCCATGAATGAGCTTTGTCAGGCATTAATCAGGTGCTTATTTGGGAATGCTCCTCTTGACGAAATCTTTAAGGGGTTTGAGTCCTCTAACTTATTATAACTATAAAATTAATGAGCTGGATACAATTCTGTATCACTCTGAACAGAACCTGGTGATAGAATAACTCAACCCACAGACGGAGTGAAATACTGGGAAATATTTTCTCTCCTTTCCTTCTAATACTAGTCATCTATTTGTGATGCTATAGATCTATGTGAGATTTTATAGCAAAAAAAATTCAGAAAAATACTGCATTTTTCTCACCTTGTGTATCTGATGTTCTGAGATGCTGATTTAGCAGTGGCTCTATTACCAGACCTCTTCTACCACTGAAGTGTATGTTGCAATTTTAAGGGCTGTCTTTCTCTGAATTCAGTGGAAATTTTGAGAAGGACAGCAGAGGAGATCAGTCAAAAGTTGGGGTGTCAGGGAAGGTGGTAAGACAAAATAACTCAATTTGGTTACCCTGCATCAACAGTTTGTTCATAATTTTTAAAAATGTAGTGCATTTGTGTATTAAGTTTGATATTACTAGGATAAATTACTATTGTAATTTTGAAACTCACAATAGAAACAAAAATACTAACATTTTTAGCAATAGAATCATTCTGACTTGAATCCCATGTATATGTGCAGTGTTTAGCGTACAGTAGGACCAACTCTGAGTGGTTCTTATGCATGTTTGTATAATTATTACCCATCAAAATAATAGCTTTTAGAACAGATGTTGACAACGATGTGCTACTTTGTGTGCGCTAACCTTTACTTTCTGTTTACTTCCAAGAAAATGCAGACTTTACTCCTGGATGCACAGTAAGATTCTGAATGCTGCTTCTGGCATACATACCGGCTTTTGATGTATAACTGGCTTTTAGGTTTAGTGTTGTAATCTTAACTTACAATTTACTAAAAAGTCTCCCAAGAAAATACTGCAGTAACAGTCTGTAAAAAACCTGCTAATTCTAAGGTAACAGTTCTTTTTCTTTGCTGTTAACTCTATTTCTTAAGAGTTTGTCTTTTTTCTTGCAGTATGCTCCTAGTGAGCTGTATCAGCCAGGTGCAATCACCAGTCGCACTGTTCTCAATGTGTTTGGAAAGTTAGGAAACAGAGACCGGTACATTCTGGACAATCGTAAGGTCAGATGTTATTGAATGCTTCCAGCTGTTGGATGTCTTTATAGTAGTTTTTGTAATTTCTGTGGTTGTTAGCCTCTACAACAGAGTTAGTTATAATATTGTGTTTCCACTGGAGAATAGTGCAAATGAAAACTACTGAGATTTAGTGTATGTAAATTCTGTATTTGTGAAAGTGATGTAGGTTAGCATGGGGTGAAAAATGCTTGCAAATGGGCTATGAAGGTTATACTTTAAATCACATGCACTAAATGACCTAGATTTTAAGAAAGGTTGTGGGATTCTGAGATTTATAGAGCTGCTATATAAAAGTTTCCTCTTTCATTAGACAGGAGCAGTGCATCAGGAATTTTACAGAGACAGTGACCTGAAAGTAGGGGCAGTAATTAATGTTTGGGGAAGGAAGATAATACTCTGTGATTGTGATGAATTCACTAAAGAATATTACAGGACAAAGTACGGAATTGGTAAGTAGTGATAATTATCCTTTCCTTATGAGCATTTTTACACTTTGTTTGACAGAGCTGTCTTTGAATTTTATTACTGACAAAACATGTTCATTAAAACCTTTAGCAATAACAATCTGTTGTAGGCTGTTAACAGCAAAGCAGTAATTTTGCAGGTGATCCAGAAGGGCTTTTTTATATGTTACTCCATTGAAAACTAACACATAATGTAGATTTTCTGTTCCTAACTGCCTCTATTTTAAAACTAGAATGACAAAATAGTCATATGGATAGGCTGCCATTTCTTCTCCTTTCCTTTCCCCTCCCATTCCAATAGCTGTGTTTGCAGTCAGAAAATAATGAAGAGCATGTAGTGAGCGAGTAAGTAGAATGAGCTAAATTATTCCCCATTATACTATGTTTCATTTTATATGGATGTCAGAATCCTCACATAATAAGATTTTCTGACAAGGCAGTAGTAGTGTATCACATTATTGGTTTTTACAATGCAGTTTTGTATATTCTGGACCATTAGAGTATGTATCCCGTGAAGTTTCAGTGCTGAATTCTGGAAACATTTAGCAACTATGTCCACAATGGAAAAGCATTTTGGAAATGTATAACAATAGGGGCTTTCATTTATCTGTCTTTGAATTCCCTCAGTCAGACTTGCTAATGGTTCTATTATGGACATCTTTGTGCAAAAACAACTTAGTTAATTTCTGGCAGTTCATTCGTTCAAAAAGTATAGCTAAGTGTCTGACTGTTCAGAGATGGTTGGAAGAATCCTACTATGGCCTTTCTCTCACATTGTGAAACAAAATACCTGAGTAGACTATTTCTTTCAGCTTGACTTGTGATCAGATAGTGTAGTGTTTGGATCAAAGCTTGTCTGCTGCATTGGGGGAAAGAAATGTTGTAGCACTGCCATTAAAACATTAAATTTCTTAATTGCAAAACATGACTCATAAGGACTTTTTTAATAATAGTTTGGCACATCTGTACTGAAATAAATCTTTTCTTATACTGGCCAGTGTGTGAGGAAGCCATATTCAATATCCATAGTATTATCTATAATAATAGTGAGTCTGACTCCAGAGATGCAAAACAGGGGGTTCTTCCCTGAGTATTTCTTCAGCCAAGACTGCTGCCGCTGTTTGGCAGCAATATCTTCTGTCTGAGCAAAATATCCTGGAACAGTGAATGGGGATTTCTTACTCACAGCAGGCAATAAATGAAACGCAGCTGACCATTCTGTATCAACCAAGCAATATAGCCAAGTGTTACATGAACGCAAAGGCTCTCCCCCTCTTATAACGCTGGCTCAGTCATTACTGGTTCTGTCTCTGGGTATTAAAGTTAGGTGGTTTATAAGTTAGGAGAAGTCAGAAGTTGTTGATGTGCAGAATTCTAGAAAAGTGGGACCGTAGGTGGTCTAGTCCATTCCCATTGTTCTGAGGCAGGATAGCATATATACATAGATGGTCACTGACTGATGTTTGTATAGCCTTTTATCAGCACTCTCCAGTAAAGGAGATTTCTTTGCCTCCTGAGGTATCTTGTCCTAACCTCATAGTTAAAAATGCTGCTTAATAGCTACTCAGAAGCTTGTTTGTGTAAACTGAGAAAGTAACTTTTTTGTCTTACATGTTACTGGACATGGAGAAAAATGGCTCAGTATCCTCTTTTTGTAACAACCTTGTACATATTCGAACACTATTCCAATACACCGTTTTACCAACCTACCCTCCTCCCAGGCCATTTGCTGCTAGGGGAAACCTTTCAGTCTTTCCCCATAGTCCATTCTTTTATATCTGTGATAATTTTTCTGTTTTTTCTCAGTGCTCTCTCCAGTTTCTCTGCCTCCTTAACACATAACACACAAAGATGTGCTCTAGCTGAGACCTGCAGAAAACTGGGAAGCATTTTGCACGTACCCTTAAGGATACATGATGGCAGAGACTCTGTCTCACATGAAAAAAACATCCATCTTGATGCAGCCTGTCTTGTTCAGAGAAAATACACACTTTCTTCGAGATAAAAGATTCTCACAATTTGCTGTGAAATTCCTCCTTCTTCCCCATCAGGATTAAAAAAAAAAAGTAGGGTGACTTTTTAACTAGCAGGGACTAGGAGTAGAATCAAGGTAGTTTTTGGCTTAGAAGCAGGCTTTGAAAAGGTGAGGTTTCACCATTTATTCTTAGTGAGTTAGAAATTTTGTTTGTGTCTGGTGGACATACAAGGTACTCTCAGTGGGCTTAGTCCCACAAAGTGCCTGGCATTCTGCTTCCATCCAATTAAACACTGAAACATGCTTAATTGCAGTTTGAGTCCAGGGAGACCATTTACTTAAGTAAAAGTAAGCAAGTGGATAAATTAGTTCTTAAATCAAGGCACAGGGCTCAGCACCTCATGGTATCAATTCAGCTGTTTGTTACTGTGTTTTCACATTACTTCAATTTATACTCTTCTGCCAAAGCCATTAAAGAGTCCAACATTTATTTTTGACTCCACAGTTTCAGTAGTAGTTGTTTTCTGGTGGAATTTGCCCTTTAGGAGAATTAAGGGCAGTTTAGATTTCCCTCGAAGTGAGTGATTATGATATCTGATATATTTCCAATGTTGGGTTTGCCTGTTTTACTCTTTATACCGTTTGTGAAAAGCAAAGGAGAGCTTTTCCACGGGTAAACAATAGCTAATGCCCTTCAACAGGAAGCTAATGACATTAATGTCATCTAGCAGTGCTATGAATACAAGAGAAAAAACGCCTTAATGTGTGTGATATTATCTGTCCAGACTTGCTAGTGTAGCCTCAGAGGAGAAAAATATTCTATAGCCATGTAGGTGTTATGGTCAGCCAGCTGAAACTTAAAATATACTGATGTGCGGGGCGTGGGGGGAGGCTGATACTCATTCTTTTCACTAAATACAGTATCTTAGCACAGAATTGAGTATAAAGTGTAGAGTTGAGTATCAAGTGTTCTTTTTTAAGTAACAGATTGCTCTTGAAGGAACAAAACCAGTAAAATCTGGTTTCCTACTGATTTTTATTCAATGTCCTGGCACCTCCCAAGCCTGTCTGTTACGCCTTTTCGCAGCACCCTGTGATTCCTCTCCTGTCCCAGCTCTCCTCCCTCTCCCACCCCCTCATTTCTCAGGCTCCCTCTCTGACCTGCTGCCTGGGCAGAGCAGCGTGCGGGGTGATCGGCTGGCCAGTACGTGTGTGCTTTTGGCCAGGCAGCTGTTGCTGGATAACAGCTGACTTCTTACTTTTCCCTCAGTGGGGGCATTAAAGCCTGCTGCCAATTTTCAGTAGACTCATCAGAGATCAGAGTCTCTGTGGCGTCTAACCTCTCCACTACATGTGGTGGAGACTGAGCAGCAGCTTCTAAATATACTTGTGCATTTACAGATGCCTTTTTTCCTTAGGTAACTGGAATAATCATGAAGGCAGACTCTGTTAAAGGAGATTTTCTTTGAATCAGAGTGAACGCTGCCATGTTTTAGCTGCATGGACGGTTCTATGAGCATTAGGTTTTCTTTAATCCTGCATGTCAAAGTTGTGAAAGTGGTGGTATTGTCTTCTTATTTTACTTCTTGCCTAAATTGTGGGACAGACTCTCACAAAAACAGGTCTCAGCTGTTTGTTATACATCTCCTCTTATGTGTAGGAATCATCATGTTAAAGTGTCATCCCTCCGGGTTATCACCACCTCTTCTATTGTCAAAGGCTAGTGGGATTTCTCTCTCCTGTTCTCAGCTGTAATGCTCAGAGGTGTCTGTCCTCTTCCTCTGGAGGTAGAATTTCTTGCCTGCTTGCGATATGCTGATATTCAGTATGGTTATCACTCTAATCCAAAATACGTAGCACTTGACTCTTCCTTGAAAATGGTTTTATCTAGCACGAGGGGTTTCTTACAGTTCTTCAACTGAGGGCAGAAGGTAATCTTATGATGTATACCAAAATCTTAAAGTCTATACTGAAACTAAAAGCAGACAAGCCTATTCAAGCTGGTTTAATGCTGCCTCTGTGGCAACAAATTCTTCTTGAGGAGTTTAGTTTTTCTTAAGAAGGCTGTGCTTATCTTCAGCTTGTTTATATGCTAAAGATGTTAAAAATGCTAAAGCTGGAGTTGTTTTGTTTCTTGCTGTTACTGGTGCTTTTTCAACTCTCACTCAGATTTTGATGTCATGAGAAAAAGTTACTAGTATGTGGTACATTTGATATACTATATATCTGAAATATATATGTGAAATAAATCCCCTAGAGCCAGCCTTCTCCTGCTGGGCATCAATTGATGCAGTAACAAGGGGTGAAATTGTCTATGGGAGAAATACTTGTGCTATTCTTTCTGGAAGTAGAAATTTGTAATCCTGGACTTTCAATTTATCCTCTACCCACTGTAGATTCTCACTGAAAATGTTACAGCCTGGAAGAAGAGAGCATTGATTCTTTTTCCAGACTAGACAGAGGTAATTTTCTTAAGAAACAGTGATAACCTTGAGGGGAGTGCATTTTTTGTGTAAGTGCAAGTTGTCTGATTCTACCCCACCGTTGTGTGGCAGAGCAAAGTTGAAATGAGATTTGAGGTTGGGTACGGCCGTTAGTCTACTGCACCTCGTGGGGCTGTTCAAATGTTGCAGAAACAGGTTTTTAACTAGTTTCATAAACTGTATTTCTGCATGGCAATTTCTTTCTGAACGTTGTTATTCACAGGAGAGAATCTGAATATATAATCCTTTAAAATCCTGGAAGCTGTAGGTGGCACGAGGCTGGACATTTGCCTTGCTCTCTGTAGTGAATCTGAATGAAACAAGGTCGTTTTATTTGGGGAAAGGGTGGGAGCCAAAGCACAGAACTTCCCTTTGGACTCTGTTTACTCCAGTCTTGGGTTGTGAGGGATTCAGTGTACTCTGGGGCTAACACGATATTCCTCTTTATTTGTAGTTTCCTTCTAGTTTATAAATCTAATTTTCATCCACATGTGCTAAAGTACATGCAAAGGGAAATGCTTTAGGATTTCTTGATGAATGCCTTATGCGTGAGTACTAATGTGCATGCACTGTGACCAGCGTGGAAACACATGAGCTTGTCTTTTGGGTTCATCAGTTCAACCGCCTGTCCTGGCTTCCCAAACTCTTCTGGCAGGAAGCGAGTTATTTGCGGCCGTGCAAAGAGACGGGGTTTGTTTCTGCTGGAATACACTGCCACAAACCTCCGGACGCTGAGGGAGAAATTATTAGTGCCGATTCACATACTGAATAATTAAAAAAAAATAAAAATTGTTAAGGATGATAAAGAGAGTCAAGACCCTAATTAGAAGCAGTGGAGCTGCGGACCTCAGCGCGCGGCGGGGCGGGGCGGGGCGGGGCGCGGCGCGGCGCGTGGGCTGCCGCGCGGCCACGAGGTGGCGCTGTGGGAGCGCGGGAACGGCGCGTGCCAGCCCCCGGCGGGGCGGTGGGCGCCATCCCTGGGGAGCGGGGTGTGCCTCCCGGCTCCCGGTAGCTCGGATGGCATCGCCCCCGGTAACCGTCACGGGAACGGCGTGCCGAAGGGGTGCAACGTGGCACACTGCACAGGGCTCGGGAGGCAATTTTGTCACAAACAGCGTCTGGGAAACGGTATTTCGATGCACGTTTACATACACACGTGAGATGGCTGTGAAAATTGCTGAATGGAGTTTCTTTCACGTAGGGGCTTGGCCTTTGCACTTCTGAATCACAGAAAGGGCACGTGCATTTTTTATGGAAAAAAATGTTGGCATGATTTTTGCAAAACCCCCTTTCACCTGATCCAGGTGAAGGCATTAGCTTTTCAGACCATATTCTTCTGAGAGGTAAAGGCCAAAGAAGATCTCATTGTTTTTTCAAGTCAAAGAAAAACTCTGACATCTGAATGCTTTCTATATTTTTCAATTTCATACTGATGTTAGGCAAGTCAAGATTTTAAGAAAGTATGTTGCTTTGATCTTCTGATATATCCGTGTTTAAAACATTTTAATCACAAACCAATTCAGAAAATGTTCCGAGTGATGGCAGTTTTGTCATTCTCCTCTACTTGCACTGAAACCCATGCTACACATTTAGGTTATTCATCTCTCTTCGGTTCTGGGTAGAAAAGCTAAATTTTTGAAAATCTTTTTTTACAGGATCCACTTTTATACACTGGTCACCTAAATCACCTTTTGCCCCCTAGGCTGTGGTTTGTGATCCATCTTCCAGTTTGCCTCGTTTCTCTTTCAGTTACTAGCCCAGGCAGCTCTCCCTTCTTCAGGGCAGCATCTCCAGCCCACCCAGGCGTGGAGGTGATGCTCCGTGCAGGCAGTGCTGTGCCACTTGGCTCCGACCTACATGTTGCATCCGTGTTGGTGCAGGAAGGGCTCTGTGGGTTGTGGGGGGCAGCAGGCTGGGCTTGGGGCCACAGCAAAGAGGACCAGCTGCAGCCTGGGCTGCCCCAAAATCAAGGAAAGTGACTATCCCCCTCTGCTCAGCACTTGTTAGACCTCATCAAGTTACTGCGTCCCCTTTTGGGTATGCCAGGAGAGGAAAGACAGGGACCGGCCAGTGTGAGGTCAGGTGGGGCCACAGGACAGTCAGGGCTGAGGAACACATCCCAGGGAGCAGGGCTTGCTCAGCCTGGGAAGGGCCCCAAGCCCCTGCCGGCACCCACCCATGGGGAGGTGGCTGAGACAAGGCAGCCTGGCTCCTCGCAGGGGTGTATGGCAGGAAGGCACGAGACAGCATGCCTAAGTGGAAACAAGAGGCTCAGGGCTGGGCGTCAGGAAAAACTTTGCTGCCAGGGCAGGCTGTGCAGGCTCCGTCCTGGAAGGTGTCAAGCCCCAGCTGAACACAGCCCTGAGCAGCCTGCTCTGGCCTGGGGCTGACTCTCCTAAGCAGGAGACTACACTAGAGACCTCCTGAGGTCCCATCCAACCTGAATTATCCTATATTCCTGTGATTTATGTCTTCATTTGCCTCAGGCCTGCCCGTTTACTTTCTCCCATATACAAGTTACTTACTTCCTCTTGCCTTTTCCATTTTCCATTAACCTTATTTAAGCAGCAGACGGTATTACTCTGTTGAAGTTTTACGTGAACCCCACTGGCAGCTGGAAGCTGTATTGCAGCAGGAGAGCAGTGCAGGGAAGCAAAGGGGCCAAATGGTACAGTAAGATTTTCACCAAGAGAGGAGTAACGAGGGACCATAGGGCAGCTGGGCTTTTGGGAGCAACTGCTACGGGAAGTGAGTGCACGTCCCTGACCAGTCATGTCTCTGCTAAGTCAGGAGAGCTCCTGCTGTGTATCTGGGATAGTCAGGACCATTGATCACTGCAAGGAAAGACTTTTGACTGGGGAGAATGAGGGAAAACAAAGCTTCCAAAACTCTATATAAAGTGAGGTGTGGACTGAAGCTATTGGCTTCAATGTACCAAATTCTTCACGTATATGTATGATTTAAATAATGAATAAAATTTTATTTACTTATGTATTTATTTTCCTCTGGCAAAAAGCAGAGGGCAGGAAACTCATATTTACTTAGTCAAGTTGTCTCAAAGAATAAAACTGAAAAATTAATTTAGAATGGCTAATTTATTATTTTATCCCATTTTGAAACTCTATTTGTCTTTCCTTTTGCCTGTGTGTCTTAATGATATTTGTCAAACATTTTAAGATTATAGGTGAAGTCCTGAAAGCCTTGAAGAAATTATGATTTTGCTGTTGGCTTCTATGGAGTAACTCTACACTGTAACAGTAGGAAGGATCCTGGTTTGACATTGATCAGTGCTCTGTTACAGAAATAGGCTAATAAGTATTCATATTGGAAGTTTTAATCCTTCGTAGAATGGCTTCATCAGAACAGTAATAAATAAGTCTTGCTGTCTTTGTTGTAGAGGATTTCACCCCCGTTCCATATAAGACTCCATCACCTCCAAAACCAAAAATCCCATTTCCTCCTTATACTGGATTTGGTTCCGAAGAGGATTCTCTGTGCTCCTGTATGGGTCTGCTTCCCAAGCCTCCCCAAAAAGATTTCAAGAAATTCATGGAGAAAGACAGGTATTTCAGTGAAAAATAATTCCAGTTTATTTAATTACATCTTTTCATGAAGGAGATAAATGTTAAGTAGGGCTGTAATTTTTTCAGCAAAATTTGCAGCTCATCAGACTTCTAAGGGACAGGTGCACCAGGACTAGTTTAGTGACATGGTACCCTAATAATTATTCTCCAAACTCAGTAAAATTTATCTTTTGAGAAGGCAAATATTCTCACCCTCCCATCGCCTACCTCCTCCCCTTTTGCTGTCTTCAGTGGGAGTTTGATAGAAGTCTTAGTCTAGGTATTAGTCAGGAATTTCATATGCTTCAGCAGTCCAACACTGATTTGTTTTTCTGTTTGACTTTCTGGCATTTGCTTTTTCTGTCTGCTGAATTTCATGCAGTTTACTCTAGCTATATTAAAGCATTAACTTTTTCCCTTCCATTATGAAATGTTTTGTCAGACGGTGGTTGTTGAAGCCTAAGCAGAACACAAGGTCATATGCTAGAGATTCACCTGTAGAACCTCCCTAAAAGAAGAAAGCTATTAGCAAAAGGCTTGGGAATGTATTGATAGTGTATATATAGTGGTGCAATAAAACATTTGCAGCACAATCACTGAACAAATATCCAAATAGTAACATCATCTGGTGGGCCTGATTTTGTGGAGATAATCCTAGTATGTATTGCTGTTCAGAATTTGATTTGAAAATATACCTACCTAAATGTGTTCTTCCTTCATAAATTTTCTGGAATGAATACAAATTCATTCCAGACCTGTGGCAGAGAAGTAATTTTCTCCTGAAAATGATTCTTTTCTATCTGACTGACTAGCTGGTTCTGTTAATTTAAGCTGAAAATGGTTTTTGACAAAAGTAGGGAATCTTACACCATTTCCCTTCTTGGTCCAGGAATAACACAATTAATGTATGTTACAAAACTCAGGAGAATGCATTTCTTAGTGCTGACTCTGTTTTTGATTTCTTGCCTCTTTGCTTTTTAGAAGTGGCATGCAAAGTAACATACTGCGCTTTCTTGCAAAACTCACCACAGATAGTCCTGTTGACAAGGATCGGAAATTTATTATTTCCTACTTCCTGAGTGATGACACCATTTCAGTTTTTGAACATACACAGCAAAACACAGGTAAGATGCAGTAATGTCTTGCAATCAGTCCCAGTTGCCCTGCTCATTTGATTAGAGTTTACAATAAACATTGTGGCCAGACTCGGCACTAGCAGAAGCAGGGATATGGATTTTTAAATGCAATGGGAATTACATCAGCAGGTCTACTGCATTATCTTGCATAGCTCTATGTCACATTAATTTATAACCTTCATCACTCAGAACAGCTCTGTTCATTGTATGACAGTACTTCACAATATCCTTTCGGAAGTGGATGTTTAATGTGTTAGAACTTTTATTACATTTTAATTTGCAAATCTGGCCTTTAAACATTTGCTTTTGTAGTAGATAACATACAGGAATTGTAACTGGTGATAAATAGGGATGCGAAATGTAAGACATCAAGAATGAAAGAGTAAATGCTTTATTTTGTGAGATTGTGTTATGGTGTTATGAAACCTATATAGCATCCATTGTATAGAAGCAGCTTATGAAAACAAAACAGCTGTGATATTTTTAACACACTTCAACATTAATCATGTAGTGTTGAGCATCTGAAGAGTGAAGATTGCCCTGCACTAGTGTCTGTGTATGCACGTGTGTGTGTATAATACTGAACTGAAGATCAAGAGCCAGACTACCCGTGTTTTAAGTGACAAATGCTTTGTTACTTCTCAGTTGCTTTATCACATTTATCCTATTGCTGGAGCATGGTCACCCAATGTTGTCATGGTTAAATTCTTTTGACTACTGTTGTCTGTTGTAGGCTGCCTCCAACTGAGGATATGAAAGGTTTTGTGATTTTCAAGCATTTTTTTATTTCCTTGGAGTGTCTTGCACACAGGTGGAAGGACACAGCACTGGAAAGGGTGTCAGAAAGTCAGTAACTCAGAGAGACAGGGAAGCCTTGGGCTAAGAGTGATCTTGTTGGAGAGATTAGTGTATTTCTGTGAAGGCCACAAAACGTCTGCAGGAACAGTTTCAGAACAGTTAACATCCAGAAATGCTGTGGCATCTCTCAACATGTGCAGTCAAAGGACTGACTGATAAATCAGAGAGAAAAAAAATCAGGAAATCACATTCTCTCAGAGACAAGGAGGAAAGAGTAATAGAAGGTTTCCTTAGTTATCTTGTTAGGTTCTTGTGAAACCTCGTGACTAGCTCTTTTGATACTGCTTGAATTGCCCTCTATCACAATATCACTTCTTGGCACAGAGTACCTTAGCGTGGTATTTCAGGTGCACCCTGCAATGGGGGCCAGCTCACCGTGCTCAGTACTGGCCTATCTGGTACTTCCAGCTCACTGTCTAGAGCGAAGACTGCCCTAGGGGGACTGTTCACTCCCCTTTGCTTCAGGCTCTGGTTCCAGCAGTTGACTTTCTGAGGTCGAGTTATTTAGCTTACAGTTGAAGACTAAGTACTCTCGCAACCCCACATTTAAGCCTTTATTGAAAATGATTTCTGATGTTAATCCTTTTCAGACCTATGATGAACATCACATCCATAAAAAATGAAGGTGTGGTGAATGTCTAGACCCTCCTGTATTCCTAGAGTACTCTTTTCTGTGCCAGTGGTGCTGCTAAGTCATTTAGAGTGCCCTGCACATAGGTAGGTTTTTGGGAAGGCCTGAGCCTTTTCGATGCCAAGAACTTCTAATGGTATCTCTGCTTGTATCCACCTATATTATGACTGCATAAATAGGGACCACACCCCCAACTACAATACAAGCAATTCTCTGGGAAATATTTTGAAAATATGTAGAGTACCTGCCTAGGCTTCAATGAGTTAGCCCCGCTCCACTGCAACATTAAGATATAGCACTGTCTATGGAAGCAATGATCTGTCATTATTATTTTATGAGTTTCCTGCCATCCAGTGGCCTCTAATTTATGCAACTTCTTGTATTACAGCTAAATACACATACAATTATGTATATATTTATTATGTAACACTGCTGTGAGGCTCAAAATCAGCCCAGTTCTCTACTAGTGAATTACATTTGACTGGCATTCCTTTTGTCCGGAGACATAAAGGATGCTAAGGGTACAGCTGCACTGTTAAATTAAAGAAGTCAAGGGAACGGTTTGATTCTCAGACCCCAATCATATGTATTATCTGTTCCGTCACCGCTGGTTCTCCTTTGCCATTGCAAAAGGCCCCACAGAGCCTGGGGCCCCTCCTGGAGGATGCTGAACTCCAGAAAACTCTTCTGCAAGGCAGTAAGGGCAGGGCTGCACCAGGTTTGGCTTGCTCCACTCTTACAAGTCATCTAACACTATACCAGGAGGTTTTGCACACTCAAAAATTCAGATCCTTCTGCCACACCCAGGGGCTGCAATACATACCCTTGTTTTATGCTGTAAAGCACCACTCTGTTGGACTGCAGCACAGCCCTCACATACTTTCACACAAAAATAATAGTTGTGTCTTTAGACCCCAGATTCATCCCATAGCACCCAGAGCAGGATCAGTCACACACTGTGCAGTGTAGATGTGGTCAGTTGGTCAGGCTCTAAACAGCATGGGACCAGAGATTGCTTCCTGGCTACCTTCTATTTTGGAATGAGAATATATGCTGGGATTGCAGCTGGGAGCCTGTTGAACATTGCTAGTCAAACAAAATGAAAAACAAAAAATGAGCAAGTTTGCATACCAACAATAACAAATGCTTTAAGATGCATTTGAAAGGCATATATTTGTAAATGGCTTTTAAACTTCCCCGGGATGTTAAAGTGAATGGAGTAGCTGACTTTCAGAGGTGGTAGAAAGGTGAAGTGGAAGGATGTGGCTAAAACTGGCCATTGGAGGGTTTAGTGAGAACAGCTTTGAAAAAGCAGGATAAGAAGTAGGGATGGGGAGGGGTGGCAGAGCAGCAGTGGGAAAGAAGCCTGGGACTGCAGACATTTCTGTTCCCACCTTCCTTCGTTTCTTTCTTCTCCCTTTCTCTTCTCTCTATCCCTCCCTCATTTTAGTCATCTCTGAAGGAAAAGTGAACAGGTTTCTTTGAGGTTAAGAATGAGAAGGCTTTGTGAAGGTCAGATAAAAGTGGCTAGAAAAAAGGAATAAGGCATGCAAAATGGGAGTAAGGAGAACATTCCTGTGTGAGGAGTAGTGTTGAAGTGGATGGGGTGGGAGAACAGTAAGTTTGAGCACATCCTACAGAGGGGATGAGTTAAAATCGTAAATGAGTCCCAAAATAACAACTTGACTGTCCCCTTTATGCACAGGTTGAAAGGGCTATTTTCTCCTTTTTATTTGCATGAATTGATACAAATCAGCAAGTAAAAATGTTTCAAATCTCAGACCTAAGATGGAAGTAGTAAGTTGCTCTTACTTTTCTCAGTCCAGTAACCTAAAGGTTGCAGAGAAGTTCTTCACATGATTAGTAACACTGTGAAACTGTATTTGAAATGCACAGGGCTGGACATCTTGAAGCACTTGTTGAGATGGGGGTCAAAGCATGAGAACCTTGGCTCCCCATGCAGAAGATCACAACCCCTTTTTTACTCAGTGTAAGACCAAGCCAACAGCTGTACAAACACCTGCAAAGTCTGATCTGATCTTAATGGAAGAGACTCTTCGGTTGTGGTGTTTATTTTGTGCTTTGAGCCTGGCTCCTGTAGATTTCCATCAAAATTTCTCTTCAGGTTTCAGTGTAAAATCTCTAACCTAATGAAATATTTTGGATTGCTTTTCTTTATAACACTTGGAATGTACTAACCTGTAATGTTTACAAAACAATTATGGGACAAAGGTATTAAGGTAAGTTTCCAATCTGAGTGCACAGTTGTAGGGATATAGAGACAAGAGTGAAGTTCCAATCTTACGAAGACCAGTTCTGTTTAAATATTACAGACAATTGCCAGGATTATATAGCCTAAAATTTCATATTTGTTTTAGTAGCTAGGTGAAAAGGACTGTGTTGAGATTAGAGTTACATTAGTGATTTGAATTGTTTTTTGATTCAAGCTAGATCCGACCATTACCATAGTGTAGTTTTTGTCCTCTGCTTTTACGGTGCTAGTAAAGCAATTAAGACAGACATCTACTCCAAACTCTGGTTTAAGGAGTAACTCTGGTTTCACATTTATTTATAATTTTGACTATAAAAGGCATTTTATTACACGGTTCATCAGCCTTTTATTGGACTTGCATAACTACCTAATATGTAAGATGTCATTAAACGTTACTAAAGTATGCTTTTTGGCTTTTGGCTTGGAAGCTGAAATATAAACAGGAAACAAACCCCAGGCACTCCAGAGTTGTTGTAGGGCACATGTCCTGACAAAACTAAACATGTGACAGAATGTTTTCTAGAAAGCTTGATACATACAATGCAACCTTGTGGTGTACCAGAAGATAGTACTAGAAAGTGAAATATTCCTTTTAGTATCTTACATACCCTTGAGGACCACATGCAGTTTCCAGTGGCACAAATAAAATCATGGCAATGTGAAAAGAAAGAATGTGACATACACAGCTCACAAATAAAATAACAGATCACAATTAAATTGCATTGGCAGAACAGTATGTGGAAGATAGTGTCATGTCACTCCTACTTTTTTTTATATTCAAAAACCCTTAAAACCAAGTTAGAATTAGAGCACACCATAATTCATGATCTAGGACTGTGCTATCCTAAGTTGTGAATATTTTTTTCTTTTTTGCTTTAACAGTTCAAGGATGATTGCCTGCATCTTACATTTTGCACCTTAATGTTTCTCAAGGTCAGTCCCAAGGCTGGCAACAGGGTTATGGGAATGATTTGAAGAGGCACATTTCTGTCCCATTTTAAAGAAAAGAAAAAAAGGAAAAAGTGTTTGGCAGGCATTCAAATGAGACGTGTCACAGAATATGCACAATGTAACAGTTGCTGTGGACACTGGCAGAGACAGCTCTTTTAGCAGTGAGAGGGAGGGGGAGAGTATATTGTAAGACAAGGAATTTAAGGATGAACACTGATATTTAAACACAAATCAGCTGGTTTGGGGTACCTTTTGAGTTTTCTTTTGTGGTTTTGGGTTTTTTTTTTCCCCAAGTAAGGCCACAATTAATTATTTACAATTCTATTCCCATAGGGATACGTGGTGGGAAGTTCTTGGAAAGAGGTCGCATTAAGAAGCCAGGGCAGGAGCTCTTTAAGAGTGAGCCATCTGAATACTTCAAGGCTCAGAATCTGTTTGTTGGAGCCAGAGTTTGTTTCCATGGTCACAACTTTCTTTTGGTGGATGCTGATGAGTACACGTTCAACTACATGGAGAAGCATGCAAATGAGGTGAAGCAGGCTTTTGTTATTTTCTATTATCTTTAAGGATTATACCTTATCTAGATATTTTTCAGCATTATTTATACCTAGTTACTTCACCCAAAGTTCACAGCCCAGCGCTCTCTGTCTAGCAATGGATTTAGGAGGTGCTTGCTAGGGAGTGCATGCAAGCCTGGCCGCTCTTTACCATCCGTTCCCCTTCTACTTTCTCAGTGTCCACTGTTACTGTATTAGAGGTTGTTAGATGGTATATTCCTGCCTATTCCTTCTCAAGACCTCTCGCCCCTGAATTGATCTAACTTTGTTGAACCTACAGATAACTGTCTGCTTCCACAGCTTTCTGTGGCAGCAGTTGAAAAATTCACTGCCTGCTATGTAAAAAAACCTAAAAAACAAAAACCAACAAAGTATGATATAAGAAGTAAGTATCTTTTATCTGTTTAAAACTAACTCCCACTAATTTCAATGTCAGTTCTAGTTTTCTGGGGTTTGATGAAGATCCTCATTCACTTTATGCACCACCTTCATAATTTTTAAATCTCACACATTCTTCCCTCTCAGCCTAATCCTATCCAGTTAAGAGTCTCACCCTTTTCAGTCTGTCCTTGCAAGGCAACTGTGAGATGTGGAGACTGGAACAGTGCACAGTTAAGATGTGGGCCTATCCAATTTAGTCTTACTGATGAAGTTATTTTACTTTATTATTATTATTTATTATCCCTGATTTTACTTTTGGGTTCATACATATTTATCTGCCAAAACATTTCCCTTGTGATATTAGAAATTCGTATCACAGTCAGGAATTTAAGCTAACAGTTTATACTGAGCTTCACTATCTTTTGGTGTTGCTTTCAGAGGGGAGAGCAACAACAGAGAGCTGGGGTGCCTCTGCTGTTGTATGCTTTATGCTACCAGTCATGACACAAATGGCTGGTAAAGAAGCCCTCATTCCCCAAAGCTGGGAACGTATCCAACAGGAAGACATTAATTATCTATAGCAATTGTCACAGAGGTCAAAAAAGAAAAGATACAGGGATAGAAAACCACAGAAGAGTCACAGAGCTTTTGTGGGATTTTTTCTTGGTTTGGTAAGAAATGTAGATTACTATTTCTTTTTTATGATGAAGTTTCTGCAGCAATATTTGAATAAATGTACCCTAGTATACTTGGAAATTCCTGTTATGTGCAGCTCTGACCCATTCACTCTGAAAGGCAGCTCAGGAGCCAAGACATTTTTGCCTCACAATCCCTATTCTGGATTGTTCCTTCATCACAGTGTGTTCTTGAACATCAGCCTTAGGACTAGACTGTGGTCTGACGACTTTGGTGTAGTGCATATGCTTCATAGCTCATGGTAGGCTGTCAGCATGACTTGTGCCTTCAGCAGACCTTCTCCAGAGCTGCCCTTTTGCTTAGGCTTGCTGAGGGCACACCTAAGGAAAATATACAAGTGGGTTTATCAAGCTGTGGTCCTCTGCCCATTTGTCATCCATCTTTTGTGGATGGAGGAGGGAGAAGGTTCTCAGTGCAAGCCTTGAATTGTTCCATGCCTGCTGGCTCACCAAAGTGAGCAGGACTCCCAAGGTGCCAGTAGGCCTAGTGCAGTCTTGGAGACTGCGAGTCTCACTGTCATTGTGCTGCTGAGGCAGAGGTAGATGCAACCTGACCCTGTGCTGCCTTTGGGCCACACGTGCTGTTCTCACTCAAATGAAAACAGCAGAACTGTGTGATTTCTTTGTAAATGAATGTGGAGTTAGCCCCACCTGCCTTTCCTGGAATAATGAGGAGGGTCTGCAAAATGCTTATTGATATAAAATGCTACAACTGCTAAATGGTTTAAGCAGTAAAATGTAAAGCTCTATACATTATGTTTTCTTACTGCTGGACTGACTGGTTCTCCTCCCAGCAGAATCAAAACCAAAGCTATTCTCCAAAATGCAGTGCATCATTAGGTTGTAAATGTTCTTTGGAACTGCTCTTTGCATTATCTTGGGTCAAACAGGTGAGATCTTAGTTTTCCAGACTGAATGGTTGTATATTATCAGAATAAAATCTGCAGAATGGGAAGACGCAACACTAAAAATACTTCTTTAAAGTGAATTTTGAAATGTTCTTTGCACAGTTAAGATTTTAAAACAGCTAGTAGAAAAAAAGATTTATTCTTCCAATGATAGGTGCTTTGTTCATATCCTTGGAATAGAGCTCTAGAAGTAAGGACACACCTTGTTTGCCTCAGTTCATCAGGAGATTGCATACTCAGATCACAAGAACTTCAGCAATTATTGGAGAAGAGCAGAGCTGGAAGATAGTTTGAAGAAGGGGAAGCATTTTAAGATCATAGAATCATTGAGTGATTTGGGTTGGAAGAGACCTTTAAAGATCCTCTAGTTCCAACCCCACTGACTGTTTGTCAGTTATTTCTAAAATTAGAAAATAAATAATTTTCCTTTTGAATAGACAGAAGTTTCCTTTCAACAGAACACATCAACACATTCTCTGAAAACTGGTGAGAAAAATCCAGATGGAATGTTTTTCTTCTGGAAAATGGCATTTTGGCCACTTTTCTATAGGCATATGTTGATTTAGGTGAAATTTTGATCGGTAATCATGATACAGGTAGGAATTGATTTTCCTACCATTGAAACATTTGTCACTATATAAGGTATTTGGAAAGTTTTAATTTTCTGTTTCAAAATTGTGTTTATTGTATTGTTTTTAAGTTATGAGGAGAGAAGAATAATTGAGTCTTGTAATTTTGATTGCCACCTGTACTGAAAGTAACTTTTCTACACTTTTAGTTCTTTTCAAATTTGAGGAAAAATAATGTATGTAAAAAGCGTAAATTTGCTCGCAAAACAGAACATGTGTGTTGCGCAGTCCTACCGGTATTATCCAGGTTTGAGGAGGACTCTTTCAAACAAGGCATCACTGTGCCTCCTTGGAAATTAATTCATCATCTCTGAAACAGTCTCAGTTGTTCAAACTGTATTGTCTTCTGCAGCAGAAATATGGAGGTTGATTTTACTTCCATTGAATTCAACAGAGTAACCTCTGACTTAAGCAAGACAATCAAATAAAACTAGCATGACTACTAGCATGTCAGCAGTTACATGAGAAGGGGAGAAAGCGAGTAGGGTTATTACCATGCTGCTCGGGTACTTGATGTCTATGTAGCTGTTTGGAATATGTAGTTCAGAAAAAAAGATGTAAAAATATCTGCTTTGATAATGTAGAGAAGACAGGTTTTTAAATAGACAGAACACTTTGTCCATCTGTAAATACTCATTGATTCCTTCTACTCAGTCTTTTCTCAGTCTCTGTTCCTTGCTTTTTCAGCAAAAAGCTGTGTGCTTATGGCCCAGACAATAACGGCTTGGGCAGGGTATTTCTGTCTCTAAAACTTGATTGCTGGTCCGCCTGCTCCACACCACTGCCTTGTGTGGCATTGCATCCCAGGGTTGTTCCTGGAGTTTTGGCATAGGCAGCAACTGTCTTCTGTAAATCTGAGCATGTTACCTGCAACCACTGATGTATTAATTAATCGTGGATAATTTGTACTGCTCTGGCAGTGTCATAGGGACTTTAAATACCCTTTTCAAAGTAGTTGCCTTTGAACTGATACAAAGCTGTAGACAGACTTCAGCATAAATGGGAGTGAAACCCAGTCTCTGTTGTGATTAGGTTCTTATTACCAGTCACGCCAAATTCCAAATAATTGCCGGTTAAAGCAACATTTCTTACTGGAAGAAATGGGAGAAAACTTTTCAGACTGCTCATTGTGCTTTATGAGTTAGGGTAGGGCATGACATATGTAAGGACATATCAGCTATTCATACCTGGACTTGACCCTAATTTAATGACTGAATACCCTAGATGTTAAAAATTAGTATAGCAAATAAATCTTTGGTAGAGCTCTTACACAACAATATGAATATAGGGTGGAAGTCTTAGTGCTCTGGTTTTGTTTATCTAAATTCAAATTTATTTTAATGGCCTATTTAATAAGAAAAAAGCATTCATCTTACGTGACAGGAAAAATTGGTTCCTAACAAATTTCGTCTGCTAATTCTGAGTATGTAAGACAACATAGTCTAATATGAATGACAGCATCTGTGGGAAAAGTTCATTGGAGCCAATGGTGAAAAGATTAGTTTTAACTTGGTGAAATTTATTGATTGAGAATTAAGTGAGGTGCACCAATATAATATAAAGACCATGTTATTAGAACTGTAGTTTAAATGTTTCTACTGCTTTAACAATGCAGTGTTTGAAACAAAAGTAGATGTTCTTTTATGTAGCTGGAATAAGCTTTCTGAGAGTGCATGATCTGATGATTTTTTTATATTCTTGGTAGGAAGCAATTTTTTTCAGCGCAGCAAGCTTCCCTCCAAATTTAACACAGTGCTGATAGATGCATTCAAAGTGAGACAATGAAGAAACTAATATTACTTGACAGTTCAGCATTGCCCTGCATCTTGACAGCTCTTGCTGGTACATGAACAGTTGGTTGCAAAGTGCTTTTTGATCTAATCTATGTCTTGCTTTCCTTTGTTAAGTTCTGTATGGCTGATATTGGTGTCATCCTCAAGAAACTGAAAGACATAGCCAAACCTCGTTCCCAAGAAATCAGACAGGTGTTTGCAGCCACTGACCCTGAGCATACCAAGGTGATTGAGTATGACCCTTTCAGGTAAGATAGTGGATTTTAGGTTTTGATATTTAATGAAGGCACATTCCCCAAAAATGTATAGAGCATGACTGTTTCTTGATGTTTTCTGCACATGTTAGCTGACAAATGGCATACATTTGTTTTGCATTTACTTGGAGACTGTATGTGAAAAATAAAGTGAATCCATGCCCCAGGAAAAAAGAGAAATGTGATAGTTTCAAGTAAGCTGAAAAGTTTCAAATAAGCTGAAAATCTGTCTACTATTTATGGAGCTGGCACAGGGTGTTATGGAGAAGGGCATGTCAGCAGTAATATATACACTGAAAGATAAAGAAAAGTCTATCCTGGGAGTGAAACAAATTAATGAGTAGTTTTGAAATTCAAAAGGGAATGTTTGGAGTTGTCTCCTGAAAATGGTATTATTTGGGTTTTGGATCATTGATAAAGAAGAGAATCTTCACGGAACCAAGGTATATTGAAATTACAGAATGCAGTGGTAGGCATCTTTAAAAAAGTCTGGAAAGTAGTAGTCAGAGCAATAACTAGTGCTTGGATAGTAATTTCAGCATAGGTAGAGGGAACAGAAATTTGGATTCTGGCAATTGTCCAGATGTGGCAATGGGGAAATGTATAGATACTTGAAAGAGGAAATCATGCTCAATGGAAGCTGATTTCAGTTCGTCCCACAGCCGGAATACTGGAGCATATGAACTGTGTTACGTACTGGTAAAGTTAATGATCTGGAACAGAGGAGGAAGTTTTACCTAGAAGCATTTTTTTTTCGCAGTGGTAATAACTATGTATTTAGGAACTGTCGTAGTAACTAAAGCATATAAGTAGATGTATATTGGGTGGAATGTCATCCCTATAGGAATGTTAACCAAGGCAGAATTACTTCTGAACTACCTCAGAAGAGTTATAGATCAGTAGAAGGTTCTTCCAGCAATTTAAAGTGAAAGTAGTGAGAATTTAAAACAAGCTGGTATTCAGAAATGAAAAACAAGTCATTAAAAGGTAGGATTTAAACTAAGAGAGAACACAGTTACTGGCAGCTTTTGGTCAAAACATTTCTAGACTTAGATATTTTACTCCACAGAAGCAAGATTCTGACTTGTTAATTACATTAAGAGGGAAAATGTAATTACTAGAGTAAGAAGGGAAGAAAATTTACTTAGTGTGTATCTGGAGAAACTTCATAGCACTTGGAAAAGGGTTTTACTTGATATGCACAATAAAGGTTTAAAATAAAATAATTATGGTTTAAATTTAAATTATGAAATAATCATCTGCAAAACTTTTGTGTTCTTACATGAACTAAGAGCAGGTCAGAGGTTTGGAACATTTGCATGACAAAATAGGTGGAGCACACTTTTAGAAGGGTTGGTTGTGCTTTTAAACAGCAGGGAAAAAAATTATTTTATCAAGAAGAGGCTCAGCTGAGTGTAGATTTAATCATAGTCATATTCAGCGCAGCTGTGAAAAGCCCAACTGTTTAATTTAGGCTAGTGCTGTTCTGTGGCATGGAGAAAGATATGTGTACTTATATAGCATTAAGGCACTTGGTTTCAGCAACAGAAATGCAGTAACCCCCTCCATAAGCAAGAGAGGAAGAAGGGGAACCCACGTCATAAATGTTATCTTGGCCTCAGTGCTCACCTGGGCCAGCCTGAACACGTGCTAATGGTCTGCATCCCTCCTGCGGTGGTGGGACTGCAGGGGGTCTAACAGGAAGCATTCACACTACCAGAGGAAGAATTTGCCTCTAAATTTTGTGCTTTATAGTGATAATTGATTTTGTTTCTGTTCATTCATATTATATCCTGTAATTTAAAGACTCTCTTCTTTTTATTATCCATGTGTCTTATTTTAGAATGAAAGAAACATTTTTAGTGGTGAAGACAAGAACGATTGTTTGCATTTATGAAAAGTTGAAGATATTTTTCTGTGAACAGAATATGTATTTTTCTTTCAGTTTTGTATTTTTTTATGTACATCACTGCTTATTTTTAATCTGTCATGGCATTTCATGATTATAACTAACTACAAATGATTATTTTTAGTACAGGCAATTATCTGTGTGACAGCTTCCACCAGCATGATAATCCTCTTTTCTTATCTTAAATACAGCTAAAGCTTTACTGTGCTCTGAATTGGGCTCTTCAGATTTCTTCCTTTCTACCTATGTAATTTTTTATGATCTGCTTTTAAAAAGGTACCTGTAAGTATGATGTAGTGAAGCAGAATTGTAATTAAACAATTTAACTAATTTCAGAACCCAGATCTATGGCACATTGTCCAGGAAATAAGTACATGACATACACTGAAGCTATCCCCTAAGCTGTTGTTAAAACTACTGAAATCTTTGTTAAGAAGAGAAGAAAAAAATAACTAAAATTTAGATGCCTGTGCATCATGGTCCTATCCAGACTGCTTTTTCTCATAAGCCACTGGCAAGACCCTTTACTGTTAGAGACAAAGTACCATGTGGGTTTAACAAAGATGCCTGTCTTCCTTTTAACTTGAGAAAGAGCTTTCTTAAGCAGTTCATTATTTTTTCTTCTTTCTCCACCAAATTCAGATTGCAATCTGTCATGTTTTTCTAGAACAAAAAAAAAAGTAAACCAAAAGAGAACTAAGCTGTGAAAACAATTCTTGCAACTTGTTTCTTTTTGTCAGGAAGAGTTTAGATGTAATTTTGTTTGCGAATCTTGGGTCTCACTCATTAGTCCCTAGCAATCACTAAAATATTCCTTAATTCCCAAACGAGACAATAATTTTATCTGGGGTTTTTGTAGACTTGATTGTCACTGACTGGCTTGAGAAAATAAAAGACTTCTAAAATCCTGAGACAGGAAAAATCTATGCCATGTATGGAAATCCAGTCTGTGGAAATATTCAGATAGATGATGTTATCTACATGCTTTGAGCTTCACCAGCCCAAGCATTTAAGAGTGCCAGGCTTATCAAGGTATATTGTCATCTTCTTTGTGTTTGTAGTAGTATTACTGTGGGCTCCAGAAAACAGGCTCCAGTTTTGACTGGATCTCTGAATGCTGCTACAATACAAATAATATTATTTAGTAAGTGGAAAAATCGTACTGACAAGAGAATGATAATATTAATAGATGGACTATGTTTTTGTCATTGAGTTTGCATAATCTCAAATACAGCTTGCTACTGCCAACATCTTGTCTTCTTCTGATACTTATCTCTTGCCACTGCACATAAAGGATCTTTCTAAATTATTTCAAGGTTAAAAAAGCAGCAGTTGAATCAAAATAGACACAATATGATGCTTAGCATCCTTTTTTGAATAGCTGTGTAAGTGCGATCATATTCTATGAAGAGATTCTTCATTTGAACAGGGCCGCACAAGCCTCTGAGAGGAAGCAAGTGAGAAATTGGTGATAAAATTTGTCAGTCTCAAAGGGTACTAAGTTTCTGTGCTTTCAGTTCACATGTGGATGTTAAGAGACCCATTATCAAATTCATTCAAGAATTTTAACTATTCTTCAGCCAGCAGTTCAAATCTTGTGTCAGAACTTTGTGCATCACTAATAATTCCTTCCATTTGTTTTCAAAGATTGGTATATAATCACAGTGATGCACTACCCTCAAGAATACCACAAGGTAGAGCTCTAATTGGATCAGCAATTACGGTAAAGTTTATTCTTAGTGCAGTTTATCCAGAAGTATATATAATTAATCTAATTTTGACTGAGGTACGTAGGCCTATGTTGATGCTTTTGTTAAAAAATAATCCTGTTGAACATGAGTTCAGCAGAGACAGATGTTTGGTGTCATAACACCAATGTAGTTACACTAAGGCAGGTTTGACAAGAGGCCTTGTAACAGCTGAGTTAACCTACAGTTCAGGCCAGTTTTTTCCAGGAGAGCAGAATTTCCTTGCATACCTTGCTACTGGTGGTTTTCTTTCCTTATGTTGTGTTATCATCCAAGACAAAGAAGAAATCTGTAATTGCGTGAAGGCAACAGTCTTCAAAATTGGTCCTTCTCCTCCCCCTTACCAACAATATAAATCAGAGGGACATTCTTCTAACCTGTAATTACTAGTCCTGATCCTTAAGCTCCAAAGCTTGTGTCCATTTGCTGATATACTACAAGTGCCTTCAGCTTACCCGGAAGTCACTCCAGCTGTATTATCAGCAACAAATTCTTGATATTAACAGGAATGAATAGTCATTCAGTGCCAGCACTGACCCGTCAGATGGATCTCAGAAACATTTCTCCTTCTTTGGAATGGGCTGATTTCTTTGAGTAGCACAAGCAGTCTTGGGAGAGCACGTCTCAGGTTCTTCCCTTCATGTGATCTGATGCTCTGCTGACAGTGTCCAAGTGTAACCTGGTCATGCTACTGCCTCCTATCTCCCGTTCTTGCCAGGAGGGCTTGTGATTACAAGCTGGGTGTAATTTTCTGCCCTCTTTCTGTGACCAATTTCTGTTTCCCTTCCCCCAGCTTTCCCCTGAAAGCTACCTATCACAGCCAGCTTTCACAATGCTTTGTGAAGTGTGGCTTGCCACTTGGTTAATATTCTGTTCTCTGTTGGGATCTTCTGCCCCACTTCTCCTCTGCTGTTGTTAATTCTCTCTATATATTTTATGCAACAGTTGTTGTGCCTGCTTTGTGTTTACTGATAATCGTGTGTTACAGAATGCAAAATATAATTAGGAACAGAACAGGCTAATACCTTGTTAATTCACTATCTTGTTAGATAAATGCAATGACAAAATTAATCTCTGCTAATATTCTATGCCACTATGGCATCTCTGGGAAAAAGTTTCAGTCATGAGTATTATGTATTTTTGTATGTATAGCCAACTACTGGGGAAATGTGGAAATTCTGCAAAAGTTTAAGAGTTCAGGTAATTGCCATTATACCTTCTTGAACAGATCTGGATTTTAAATTGAAGTAGATACATTCTTTAAAGATCTAAATACAGTATTTTGTAATGAGTGCACTTTATCCTCCCCCCCCCCCCAGTTTAGTAATTATTAACTGTTTTTAACTTCTTTACTTAAAACTAACGTAGACTGTTGTTTTTGTGAACAGAAGTTTGATAGTCGATATCGCTGATGGAGCATTTTCAGAACATGAAATTATAACTCTTGGGCGCTATTACAGTGTGAGAGATGAATATGAAATAGACCTCCAGTTCCTCCTTGCAGTGGCTCAAGAACGACTAAAGAAAAATAGCTTTGAGAATTTTGAACAACTGTCTGCAGTGCTTGTATACAATGACCGTGAAAAGTAAATTTCCTCTATTTATCCTAAGATATTATTTGGGAAGCTCTGCTTGTAAACCTATCTACTTTCTGTTTGTTGCTGAGCAAATTACATATTGCAGATGAAGTATATTATTTGTGATGTTAAGCCTTTCTCAACACTTGGCTGTAGACGAGTAAAGGATAGCTTTTTTGTCTTTTTTTTTTCATTTTGTTTGGGGACTTTTTATTATAGCTGCTGTACTGAACATTCTGTGACATAATCACATGCCCAGAATCAGAGGAAAAATTGTGATTTAAGGGAAAAAAGAAAGGATTTGTAGCTGATTCTGATGTCACAGATAAAGAATCCCAGAGAACCACTAAGGACCTCAGCATGTGGGAGAACAGGTCACCTCATGCACTTCCAAATTTCTGGGCTTTGTAATAGCGAAATTTCATAAAACGTTGTTTTCTTTACCTCTACCCCAATATTTCTTATGTGTTTTCCTATTCGCAGCAACATTCACTTGAAATAAATCTGAGAAATACCTAATGTACACTTCCTCCCTTCTCTTTCTGTTTGTGTAGATGTGGAGTGCTGCCCCATGAGATGTGCAGGACTGTTTGCAAGTCCTTTAAGTTGCCACTGGCTGATGATGACCTGCAAGCTTTACTGACCATGTAAGTTAAGGGCAGACAGTATGACCTGCATGCATGGATGCATATCAATGCTAAATATCGACTTCACACACAGTTCTTAACAATTTTTCATTTGTATAATATTAATCATTTCATGATGCTGATTTTGTCCCTATATACATATACAAACTTTCTTATTATAGAATATTTATGATCAACTGAGGTCCATCCATCTTAGCAACTTCTCTTCATTTTATCTGACACAGTAGATTATGTGGGGTTTGCCAGAATTCTATGGAATTAGTCTTATGGGTATCAGCTACTGATACTTATCATTATCAATGCGATTAACTTCTTTTGCTTTAGTTGTTCCTATGTCTATGTAAAAAAAAAAAAGAGCACATTATGTAAGTTTAAGAAGCATACCAATGCAATTAAATGTCCTTGAATCAAGTAGGCAACATCAGTAGTAAATAAAAGTTACTTGCTATTCCTATTCATCTCACCTGAAACATATTTTATTGTAATTTTTAGAAAGGAAAAGGAATGTTGTTTTTTGTATTTTTCCATAGCACATTTAATTGTTTTGAGATAAATAGGTTGGCTAGCTGAATTAATGGGAATAGAAGTGAAAAGCGCTGATATTCAGTGCACTTGTATTAAAGGCTGGAGTTCAGAGTAACCTGTGGTGTTTTGAACACTCATGTGATGTTGAGTTTGGTTTTCATGGCCAGAGTTTCTGGCAATAGGTTTAAATGCATGCGCATTGGACTCTTCTTTCTCGCGTGGGAAATCCTTAAGTGTTTTGTCTGTGCCTTCATACTGTGTTAAAAGCAGGAGCAGGTCTTGTCTTCCATCATGTTTAAATGCTTTCAGGTAGATACGCTTCTTGATTTCAGGAAGAATTGCAAACTAAGCATCTGGATTTATCACAAAATGAAAAGACTCTTGGCAGGCAGAAATGTGGAATCCATTTTAATAAAGCATCTTCATACGGCAAGCAAAACTTCCTACTTAAATGAGTATCAATAAGACTGCTATAAGAATTCTAAGGGGCTGTTTTTCATAAAGCCCCCATTTCCAGACCAAAAAAATTTCAGAATATCTCCCTGCAGTAGCCAGATAGACAACTTTGACAATTTGTGTGCTGTTCATCACTTCTGACAGTTAGGATGCACACATTAGTCATCAGAAGTATGTCTAAATTTTAGTATTTGTCTAAAACTCATTTTTTAGAACACCCACTAAGCTGCCCAATACAAAAAGTGTTGGAGAACAATTGACATCCTGTACTAGACAAGGACTTCTCATATTTTCCACTTCATAAAAGCTGAAATTGAATAGATGCACAGACAAGGGACTGGAGGTTTTCCTTTATGTACTAACTCAATGCTGATGAAAAACAGACAAGCCTAACACATCATAGGCTCTAGAGACATGTTTATTGTTTGTGAATTCAAACCAGGGAAAGGTTTTATGAGATGAACCTCTTCTCTCCTGAAGAGTCTTAGTGTAGGCATTTAAAAAGAATAAGCCGAGTTCATTATGATAAAAATTGGAGACAATCTTAGAAGACAAGGAGGAGACTAAAAGGACTGGATTTCACCCAGCTTTAGCCGGGTACCTGTGATGGCTGAATTAGGATTCAGCTGCTCTAAGTTCTTTCTGTAGGTGATGGAGGAGAGTTATCTCCTCAGTTTGTGTAAGAGATGGATTTCTAAATTACCATCCATTTTCCTTTGTTTATAAAGGGGCTGTGGCCAGCCTTTATTGCAGATTTCTGTATGAGTAAGGTAAATGGTGTGAAGCTGGGCCTCAGATATCAGTGTGAGAAGTACTTTGTTTGATGGAGTGCTATGTGTAATGCCAGTTCTAAGTTACAATATCAGCTGCTTTGAAAGATGGCAGTTTATATGGTGAATCACTGCACTGCCAGTAAGAAGGAAGGCTGTCACATTCTTAATAATGTGTGCAGTTGGCACTGCTTGGTAAGTTTATTGTTTCGTGAAGGTGCAGAGTCAGGGAAAGATTTTTTTTAAGTGTATTTGGTGGGAGTTAATTTCCAGTAATATGGAAATCAAAGAATAGAGTTAGATGAATGAGATTTAGACTTTTCCTTTCCTCTTGCTTCCTGTAGTTTTCTTTGAGAGTGAAGAATGACGAAACAAGCAGGTTTATTGTTAATGAAGAACAGTCTCACTCCTGGGGAGTAGGCAGTTCAGTGTGGGCAAAGTTTGTCAACAATATTCTTTCCCTGGTTTTTTTTTTGGTTGAGGAAGCATGTCCACTGATGTTTCTGAAGCAAGTGGTGGTGGTATTCCTACTGTCTGTACCTGTATTTATGAAGGAAGAAAATGGTACAATAAAAGTTGTTGGATTGATTCCCACAAAATCAGTGTATATAGCTAATGCAGTAGCTGGACCCTGTTCAGCTATAAAATGATGCTGGATAATGTGATCAGATAATAGTTGAAGACTGAAGCTATATGTTTATTCAGCTTTGCTATCTGTGATTAGGTGGCAAAGAATTTCTGTAGGACTTAATGGTTCTATTTTTCCATTTTGAAAGGTAATACTCTTAAAGTATTTATTATTTACATTTGTAAATTATACTGCAGTGATCTGTCACGTATTAAAAGGATGGGATGGGAGTGGAAGTTCCTTTCTTAGTTTTGTGGTCACCTCCAGATGACCCAAGACTTTGTTTACTTTGCCCAAAGACCATTCAGTTTGCATAGAGTGCAGGGAGAATTAACACAAACATGGAGGTTTCATAAAACCCTTTCATATTTTCTGCCTACAGTAAATTTAAATTTTTTATTTTGTGATAGTGAAATAGTAGGATTTAGGTACCCAACAATGTGTCTGTTTTTCCAGTTTACCTGACCTGGCTTATTACAAACTATTTCCTTTCTCCATCAGCATTTTCTCACTCAGTTTTTTAATCACAGGGCAATACAGACTTCTAATCGCAATGTATTAAGTAATGCAGATGGTACACAATTGTTTCTGCCAGAAAACTACAATTGTCATTATAAACATTTCTTTAAATTCATGCAGGCATAATGAATAATTACAGTTTGTTTAATAAATAAATGTTGCTGAAGTGCTTAAGTAGTGAATTTAGGGTTTTTTTCCTTCTATTTTTATTTACTGCAATGCTAAATGCATGCTAACAAGGACTTAAAAAGATGCAGTCCTTCCCTAGAGGATATATAAACAGCTGACAGATAAGGAAAGGAGAAATGCAGGGAAGAAAAAGTGGATGACAAGTGTACAAGTATTACACGTTGATTGTTCCGCGTTAGTTTAGTTGTTAAGCATATGTCCCTATTTTTAAAAATGTATCTTAATTTCTGTTAAAAGCAGCTGTGTAGTTCTTCATTTCTCAGCGGTATGAGGGTGAGACTGTTGGATGCTGGAGTGGGGCTTGTTTGGAAGTGAATCCCTAGTGTTTCAGGTAACCATGCCTGACAACAATGCGCCTCCTACCTGGTCATCCCAGTTCTCAAGTCACTAATAGGCCAGGCCAGGACACTCCTGCCTGCTCAGCTTTACCCTGGTTTGTGGCTGGGTAATATTTTTTTACCTAGTTGCCTACCTCTAATGTCTTTTTTTTAGGGCTGACCTAGTTCTTTCAGGCAGCAAACCCTCTTTTCCTACTACAGCAAGAGTCCTGGTAGCAGGAGCAAGATTGGAAATGGTCACAAGATCTTTCTCCTGCATTCTGTCTTCTGCTTGTTGCCTTTGATGAGTGAGACTCCCTGGGCCATTTGTGATGAAAAGACTCTCTACCATTAATATTTAGATCTCTTAAATTATTTCTGTTATTTGGTATGCTGAGGAACTGTTGGTTCAATTTATAGTTGTTCAAGATGTGAACAAATGTATACACAAGATAGGAGCCATTACTTAATTCATCCTAATCAGCTGCACAGACTTGTCCATGCTTGCCATTTTAAATCTTTTCATATGAACAGTTTATGACGATTTAGGTATATACCTGTGTTAAACAGAGACTATCAAACACGCTGAAGAATCCCAACATTTTCTCTAAGGTTAAAGCAGCATGGTGCTTCTCATTTATTATTATCAGATTAATGTCTTAATAAATGTTATTCAAAACTAAGGAATTAAAAAAAATCTGCATGTACATTAACTTTTCACGTAAATGTTTGTGTTACAGATGTCTTGATGGGAAAGAAAAAACATTTGTAAGTGGCCTTTACTCACGAAAGTATCCTTGGGAATGGTCATATTGTGGTTTAACCAGTTTTTCACACATCTGGAGTATTTCATTATGAATACATTTTTAGAAGCCAAAAAGTAGGGTCATTTCTGTAATGTCAAAGAAAAAAAAAGCTCTGCAAACTATGATAGGGATGGGGGCGTGACTTTCATAGTCTAAAATAACGTGCATTGGTACAGTCCTAGGGCAAAATTGAAGAGAAGCATGGTTTCAAGAGATCTTTGTTGCATCTTCTTGGTAAGACAAATCAAATTTCCTTTCCTGAAGAGCACTGTTAGTTTCAGTCATATTAATTCCAACCACTGAAACGCATGACATCTCTGTCCTAATAATGCACAAATTGATAACATCTCCACAGTCCATCTGGATACTCTGTGCCATATTGCAAGTGTGTGCTTTTAGTAGATTGATACAATAAGTCACAGCAGCAAAAAGATCTGAAAAGTAGATTATTTTTTTTTCTTTTTTTCCTTCTGGATTATTCTAGCATAATATTTTAAGCTGCTTTCTGTAGCTATTTAAATACGAGATTTAGGAATCCCGTTTCCTCTGCCCATATTAAAATCTTTGGTTATAGTTAACTGCATGCCCATGTTATCATCTCAGTTTGCCAGTGCTGTCACATCAAAGGACTTTTCTCCTTGTTAATGCTTGTCGAAAGCAGAAGCAATGCTTCCCTTGACTTCATTGCCTCAGCATAAAGTTTAAGTATGTTACACATCTTCTCTTGTTCTTTTTTTAAAATCCTGCTTTACAGCTCTGCATCTTGGCAGTAGATTTAATCTTTTGACTTTTCACAATGTGCAAAAGATAAACACATATGTAATAACAGAAAAAAATAATAGTCGTGATAGTTCTGAAATTCAGAATCTGTGTGCATAGATTTTTTTTCCAAGAGTTATAAGCTATTTTATTGTCTTGCTACTTCTAATGCAAAACTTCCTTTTCCCAACTGCCACCTGTAAAAAACTTGAAACAAACAAGAACCCCTGAGAATTGGGAATGATAATTTTATTTTATATTGGATATGTTCCCCAAAAGTAAGGCTTTGTGAAAACGTTAACTTGCGTGTGAGCTATTACAAAGAAGCAAGCTATCATAGCAGGGTTTCTTATGGCAATGTTTCAGACTCCTCTTTAATATTAGTAACAGTAGCATTCTTTTCTGACTTTGCTTTAATCTTCAGCATAACTCATTGTACTTAACATTCCAGTTTATCGCTAGCATCTCTTGTTTATGGCTGTCAGTATATTTTATTATTATCTCTTCTGCTGACTATTAAATGAAAGGTGTGGGGGGAGGAGAAGGAAAGGATGAGTTGCTGATTATTGCAGTTTATTTTTGTCACTGGATTTATTTCTCCTCTTCTCTGGTATTGTTTTCCAAGTTTGTGCTGTAAATTCTCTCTTAAAGTACCTTCATGTTTAATTTTTACCAGAACCCTCTGCAGTGACCGAAGAGTTTTGAGGCCCATGTTTTGTGCAGTGCTGTTTATTTAAGAGCAAGATAAAGTGATTTTCTAAAATACTTGTTTCCTGGAGATGTTCCTGTGCAGTAGTGTTTGTCTCACCAGATTACAGAATTGTTTAACCTGATGTTTCCCACCCAAGAATAGGTGTTGAGTCTTGCTAGCTGCATTTGTCTCTATGGACTCCAGTGAAGCACAGACACTTCCAGGGTGTACTGATAAACCTAAACCAGGTCTCTTTTATATGTAGATAGTGTTAGGTGAGACAGACATCATTCACAGAAACTGCTAGTACAGTATTTATAGCAGAGCAGTCAAGCTGTTCATTTCAAGAATGATTTGCATGGCAGCTTCACCTTGCAGGTATCTTTCAAGCACTTAACTAGTGCCACTGAAATAACAGTGGTTCCCAAGTGTCTTAATCACCTAAATGTTTTGCTGAATGAAGGTCTTTTTTTCTGAAGCTGTTTCATCCAAATCAGTGGCAAAAGGATGATGTGACTTATGAATTTTCTCTCATGGGGTTTATTACTGTGGGGATTTTAGAAATTTGGGGGAGGAAGACAGTGTGTTCCACATGTACCTGTAGACCTTAGCTGGCAGCATATATATCTTCATGCATGTAGGGGAGCCTCATAACTGACACAAATTTATTTATTCCATAGAAATAAAGAACAATGCCATTAAACAACTACCGAATGACAAGGCTCGTGATTTTTAAAGCTGGCTATTATTTGATAGGTTAGAGAGCTGTGTGGTTTTCAATTGTAAATTGATCCCAAGGTGTGTGTAAACAGCATTTTTGAAGGTTTGCTTATTTTTAGGAAATGATTGCAGAAGCCATGTAAAGCAGGTCAGTTGCGTTATAGCACAGTGCTCTCGTATCACTCTACCTGTTTCTCACTTAATGCTTGTCACCAGTTCTGAGATCACAGTATTGGAGAAGGTTTGGGCGATGCTTCAAAAGTAAAATGAAATTAGTTGAAATGTAATAAACTTTAAAGAATTTGGATTCTTCTATAAGAGACAATAATAAGGTATAAGAATATGGAATAGAATGTATGATATAGAAGTCCTGGCAGTTTAGTATTGTTTTTCTGTACTACTGCTAGTGTTTGGTAATAAAGGAGTAAAAAATTATTACCCAAAAGGTAATATATTAGTATGGTGTGACATGATACAACTTTGTTGAAAATTTCCTTTAATGTTGCGTCATCTTATGGATATTCTGCTTAGGTTTGAAGATGAGCATAAGCAAGTGGAATATAAAAAATTTGTGGATGGGCTGAACTGGAGAGAGAATCAAATCCCTGCTTTCCAGACAATAAAGGTTCCTCTTAAGGTAAAACCAGTGTATCTGAGCAAAGGAACAGTACAGTACATTGATATAGTTTGTCCAGCTTTAACATGATTGCTTTATCCAATGGAGACCACAACAGTTTTCAAATTTTTGTATTTGTGCCTGTTTTCTTCAAGTAATAAATTATTTCTGGGAGGTTTAGAATGAAGCAGAAAAGTCAATCAGGGACAAGGAACCCTGTAACACATCCATGCCTCATAGGTGTACATCTCTGTGAAGTTTTTCTAGAAGAAAAAAAAAAAAAAAGGGAAACAGGTGTTTTTGTCCATGAACAATGGGTGTGAATACCACTTCACCCACAGATATCACTGTCACATGTCAAACGATCTGTTCACTTGCTGACATAGTCAGGAAATACTTTAAACTTCACCGACACTGCAGAAAATAGCTATGTATTTTTTATAACTCCATACATACTTGTACATAATACACCACATCACTGGTAGGCATACAGCAAGAGCAGGACTGATGGATCAACTTTGTATGTCTCCACCAGCCTGCTACTTAGGGTAAATAAAAATGTGGTGTCAACAAACTGCAGAGATTAATCTGATCATGCCTTCTTATGCTGAATGGAACATTTTAAAATAGATGCTGCATAAGGCAATTATGCTGATTTTTAAAAACTTTGTAACAAAGAAATCTGAAGCCCTTCTGGCAACATGTAGTTTTGCTCTTCTGGCCTATCCAATGTGTTGCTATGCTTGTATGGAATGTGTTTGATTGTATTCAGACTGTTTAGAAACATAGCATTCCTTTAATTTCAAGTGCAACAGTGACAGTGTTTAAAACAATATTCCTCAGGTACAGTGGTATTAACGTGACTCCTCTCTCTTACTTGGCTTACCAGCTCTTTCTCCTGTAGTGTCTCAAACTGTTGGTGACGTCTATTGAGGGCCCAATGCTGCTGCTTTGCGCTGCTTTCCATGGTGGTTTATTTTTCACTTTGTCATTGAGAAGAGTTTTTCCATCTTGTACAGATAAAATCAAAGCCCTTCCATGTGTTTTATACAGCAGTCCTGTGGTTCAAAGTGTGCATTAGGCTTTGTTCAGTGGATATTCTTTGTTTTTCCAGAAGAATTCTGTGCTTCAGTTACAACTCACTGTTTAAACAGTGACTGCTCTTAGGAGATTGTGTCAGGATAAGGAGCCTCATGAGCCTCAGCACCACAGAAAGAAGATTGGAACTTGTACCCAGAGGATTTTTGCCTTGAAGATGGTGCTAAGCTCTGTACCAAAAAGCAAGGGTGAAAAACACTTGCTGTTGAATGTGTTTGACCGTTTTTCCCCCCCTCACAGAAATGGCTTATCTAGCCATTGAGCATGACCTCATTTCTGGCAGGTGAGGGAAGGAAATGGCTCCTACAGGGTGAAGGTCAGGGGCAAGTGGTGGCGGAACCAAGAGACAGCCTTCACAAGTTGAAGGTGTGGAGGAAAAGATGCTTGTGAAACAAGCAGGAGGTTAAGGTGGACATTTGTGGTGAACTGTATGTTCTGATCAGCATAAGAGATGAGGTTTTGTTTGGGTGTGAAGAAGACATTATCTTTGCTTGGAGGACAGCCAGTGGATGGGCTTTCAGGGGGTGGCTGGTGCCTAAGACCCCCAGCTGAGAATGGTACATGGAGTTATGGGAGGAAGGTTACAGCTGAAATCAAAACCCGAGAAAGACCATTGATAGAAATTATAACCAGTCATCATCACATACAGCACTGGTTTTAATGAACTACACCCGAACTGGTGCCAGTATACTTTACTGAGGTTTATTGACTTTATTGTTTTGTAAGTTAACTGCAATACTTAGGCTATCTTTGGTACAGTACAAGAATATTTTAATGAAGAGATCAATACAAAATGGTAAAAATCAGAGAAAGGAAGGGATTTAAATCTTGTTCAAATTTAGAAACCAATCATCATTCTATTCATGACTTAACCATGACTTAACAGCAATATTTTGGGGCTACAGTACCTATATTTGACAGATAGATTTCAGCAACAGAGTTGGGCTTATTTAGCTGACATTTTTCTTCTTCATCTCATTATTTCGTATGATTTCTAGTGTCAAGACTTAGATGACTTGAGAGACTTTCAAGTATAAGCATCTTAATGAAGAAAATATAGCATTATTTAATTTGAAAATATCTGCAAAAGGGCTAATGATAGAAAATATTTTTAATAAAATATTCCACAAGATGGATAAAAATGTGCATGTATTAATATTTCAAGAGCATGTGCTACATAAAGGTCCACTTTTTCACAGATTTATATATGAAAATGAAGCAGCTCATTCAATCTTATGTTGACCAGTTTTTAATTATTTTTGTTTTCAGTATTATATTCTAAGATATTCTCTGGGTTACTGATTTCAGAATGAAGGTGACGGCAGTGGACAACCACCATTCCTTCCTGTGAAACGAATCAAATACTTACCTCTCCTGGATGATCTGTTTGGCAAGGAAGAATAACCTGATCTGTGCAAGGCACTACTTTTGGATTAGTGTTTCAGCTCTAAAACTTACTTAGATATTGAAAACATTCCTTGTAAAACATAAAGATCAGATAGAGGCTTTATTGCGTTGAATTTCTTATTCCAACATATATATACTTTGTGTGTTTTTGTAACTCCTTCTAAATCAACAGTACTCTTTCATACTTCTACAAGCATAATTAAAACTGTATCCTCTGATCTTTGTGTCTGTTTATATGGAGAATTTAGAAGTATTGAGAAATCTTTCAGTCAAACAGCAAAATCTGACTAACCCTGCTTCGTTCTGCAAACAAAGTTTCTTGGATGACCTCTTAAAATATTAGGTTGGACTATGTTAGCGCAATAAGGTAATTCCATTCAAATATCCTTTCTTGCTCTTTAGTTTATGTCTGTGTTTCTGCTGTATCCCTGTGGTGATGCTTAGGTACTGTTTATGTCAAAGTTTGTTATTTTCTGGAGGAAATACTAGAAAGGTTTTAGCACACTATAAAGTTGCTCTGGTGTCAGAGATAATTATAGCCTTCCAATGTAGAAGTAAATATTTTGCAGGCACAGCACGGAAGCTACCAGTTCTTGCTTTTTGTTTTAAATATGACTCAGATTAGTAGCCACCCAAGTTTACTTGAGTGAGATATGTATGAAGATAAGGTGTTTCAGTACAATTTTAGTGTGCAGCTTTCTTGCAGTAACGCTGTACTTGCCCTTTGAAAATTAATTGATGCCTTTCTCTTTGCTCAAAGTCATGATGACTAAATGGAGTTCCTGATAGCATTTTTCTATCATTTTAAGCATGTGCCACCTCAAAGCCATGATTAGATGTGAATTTAATGGCATGCTTTTGTGAAAGAATTACCCCAGTTTGAAGAATGGAAGAGCTGACGTGAAGAGGGGACCTGGCTCATCCACGGTGATTCCACAGGGGAAGAGCCAGCACACCTCTGCCAGTGGCTGGGAAACTCACGTATTCAGTAGGCTGCACTTTCTGTAATCTGAAATTACAATTCAGGGAGGAAGTGTTTGATTTAGAACATTGAGAATTCAACTTATCTAAGTCCTCAAACTGAGGGAAAGATAATATTTCAAAGAATAACTTAACTCAGTAAATCTGTATCTTTTTGGAAACTTGGAGATCCCTTTTAGAATTATGATTCCATTTAGAAATACCTTGCTGCATTTTTGCATGATAGGGTAAATGAAATTTTTAATTATATGTCTTCTTTCTAACCCTCCATATGGCAAAATATGAAGCTTTTGGCAGCTTTTTACCTTTTTTGTCAGCAAAAAAAGACTTAAGGCAAGGCATAATTATGAGTGTTGCTGCTACTTAGGAAGATGTTTGCAATAACATGGGTAAGTGGTGTCTGTGTCCAGGGGGTCAGAAAGAAAACTGTGAAAACTTGTTAAAATGCTCCAAGTTGTAGACAAGACCATGTACTGTTTTTTGATCCAAAAGAGGAAAATGGTTTCCTACATGACAAGAAAAATGTCTGACCACAGGAACAGTGTCAGGAGCCAAAACGATAACTTGGCATTTGAAGCCAGTTTGATCAAAGCGGAAGATTTTTAAAACATGCCACCAAGACTGAGCTTGACACTTCAAATGAATGCAGTTGTCCTTGTAAATTTTTAATGTTCCCCAGACTTTAGAAAGGTGTTTCAGTTGTGGAGATCTTGTACAGCTGAGGGTTTCCAAGAAAGGTTGACTCTGAACATTTAGAACTTCCCAAGTAGCTTTTAGAGATGGGAAATACACTTCAGTTTGTTTTCCTTTATGTGTATAGGACAAAGAGGAGCCTCTTTTCAGAAAAAAAAAAAAAAAAAAAATCAGTACAAGAAATATAATTTCTTATAATTTCATGTGGAACCCTGTGTATAGGTCTGGTCAATCATGGTCTGGTCTGGTTGTGGTCAAGAAAGGTGACTGCAACCTGGAACCAGTGCAGAGAAAAACTAGAAAGGTGGCCAAGAGAATGGAGATAAGAAAGGAAATGAAAGGAGCTTGGCTTATTTAGTGCCATAAAATGAAGTCTCAGAGAGAATGTGGCTGCTTGATGTAAAAACATTAAGGCCAGACCAGGAAAATAATGTTTTAGGTAAGAATGTTGGTAGTCTTAAGAACAAACAGGTATAATTTGCCACAAATAATTTTAAACTGGACAACAAAAGGTAGTTTCTCACTTCTAAAATGAGGATGTGAAACAGCCTTCCAAGAACAAAGTACTCAGTTTTAAAGCTGAGATGGGTCATCTGATGACAGTAATTTTAGGATGTTTATTAATACTGTTCCAAATTATTATTCTCACTTCTCTTTCTCCTCTTTTCCCATGCATCTTGCATAACCCTGATGAGCATAAAAAGATCTCCTACGAGCAGGGCAGACAGGGCCTGAAAAATATTTTCAGTGCTTGTCACTGTGCTCACAATGTGTCATATGCTGTGGTCTGATGTGTGATAAACACTTTTCACCAGGTTTTCTTTTTTAGAAGCAGCAGTGCTTCCAGAAGGGAAAGCCCTAGCCAATGAGCAGTCCAATAATACTCTTTGTATAATGTGACTTACAGCATATGCTGCCCAGAATATTTCAACCTCTCCTCTAATCCTGCCACCAGCTTCTTCTCTCTTTTCACATTGCTGATGAGGGGCCTGAATGAAGACAATACCACAAGATTATGTTTCAAGATGGCAGGAGGCCACAGCTTTAAAGCATGCATGGCATAAAGGGGAAGGCAGCCCTCACAGTTGCCATTAATCTCATCTCTCGATCTCTGTAGGGGAGCCAAAGATATCTTATTTCCACAAGTATCTGTGCTGTCCACGGCAGGAGCGAAGAGATTCACATTACAGTACCAGCTCCCCATCTCACTGCTGGGGTTTGCTGCATGTTCAGTGTTAATTTTTATTTCCTCAACTTGGCATTTGAGAATAAGAGGCTTTGAGTTCTCTGGAATAGCTGCTGCTGAAAGCAAATGGCAGGCTGCAAACGGCAAAGAGGACCAGTCCTCGTGTGCAGGTAGCGTGCTGGTTAGCTCATGGCCTTGCATCAGCTTCCGCTCCTGTCCAGTTCAGAGTGCTGGCTCTGGTCACCAGCAGATGGGCCCCTCAGACATGGTAGCCACAAGCAGCCATGGAAAATCTGTGGACAAAAATGAAGTTCCTCACTAGGCAGTATTTTCCTGTGTTCTGCCCGTCATACAGGCATCTACTGTATTCTTCTAGACAGAGCTATTTGTACCAAAGTCAGACATGTTCATCTACATAAATGAAAAGATGTTGAAGTCCTCATTCTGCATTTGTTCCTCACGGGAGTTGTTCCTACTTCATGGCAGGGAAGCTCTTCACAGGAAAATTTTGGGCTCAGTTGACTCCCATGTCTGCTCTACCTGTGATGTCCTTTTAGCCCAGAAGACATTTCTGCCTCTTGAAGGTGAACTTTCTGTGGGAGAACAGCAGGGATCCTAATTCCGCTATAACCAAAATACTGGATGTTTTCAGTCATTTGACAGCATTCAGACAACAGCAGCCTATATATTACTGATAGTTAATAATTAATTAATAGTAATTAATCACTAGATCACTGGTCTCTTGCTTGCTGGGCCCTTCCATGTGTTCCCATGGTTTGAGACATGGAACTAATCACTAGAAGAAATTTCCATTTTTAATATGTAGGTTATTCAGTGACATGGAGGGAGACATTACTTCTTTAAACAATAATGTCCTGTACCCTCAGTAATTTATCTGTGGCATATTTACTTGTAGCATTTCTTCATCCTTGAATTTGCTTAGCCAGCAGCCCCATTACGGTGAGAAAGACAAAATGGCACTGTGGTTGTGAAGAAGTTACAATATGAGGAAGAAAAAACCACCACAATTTCTGCTCAGTCCAATTTTTTAAATTATTTTAAGGTTTTAGAAGGCAGTATAGAGAAAGAAAGAGGGAAAACTGTCTTGGAAGAAGACTTTTTAAAGTTACTGTTTGCTCTGAATTGATTTATTGTTGTTTTTTGTTTAGGATGGTGACTCAGGCCCAGTCAGAAGCAGCACTTATGTTTTAGGCAATGGTTAAACAACCCAGATAGGAGGGTGGGGGGAAGTCCATGCGCCTACCGGTTTCCAACGTGAAGTTCTAAACCAGTGAGGGAGCACAACTAAGACAAGGAAGGAAGTTAATATAGATATATTAAGGTTATAGATTGACCATATAAAATCTTTCTCTGCACAGCTGGTGATTACTGAATCATCTGGAAGTTTCTTACAGTATGTATTGCACACAAATAAACTAGCTATCCTCCTCTGCCCTTTACCCAAGCCATCTGTCTGTCCTCTTCACTGTCCTCATTTGTCAGGTTGGTTTCATACTAAGAATTACAAAGAGAAGTAAAGGAACTGATTCACAGAGTTCTCCGAAATCTGACGCAGATCCCTGGCAAGCAGCATGGTGAAATGATCTACATCAGAAAAAATTCATTGTATCACCGAACAGTACTTGAAAGAGCTCCCACTTTCAAAGGCAAATCTGTCAGAAGAATGGCATTGGCTTGAAAGACAAGAGGAAGACCTCTTGCAGAGCTGCTGTGGTGTGGGTGGGACACAGCTTCCTCTAAATTAGCATGAGGTTTATGGGTGAGACTTACGTTCCTTGCCTTCAGATGTCTACAGTGCAGATGTCTGCACCTGCACTAGCTCTCTGGGTCCCTTGCCGATGGAAGGGTGATGGGCATCTCTAGGGGGTGACTAGCCTACAGGACTATCTACAGGAGGCCTGTTATCCATACAGTGCCCCTTCCTCTGCACTGACTGTGAAGGGACTTTAAAAAACCAGCTAAATGTAGATGTTTGCGTTGCTGTTGTGTGAGATGAATCCCACCCTTGGGGTTCATCAGCATTGCTAGAGGAACACTGTGGTCAAGCATGGTGACCGCTTGGCTGCTCCCCACCCTTGCAGCCATGCTGCAGGGAGTACGGTACGTGTAGGAAGGGCTGAGCTTCAGCCAGCTGTGGATAGTCCAGGTTGAGCTGGGCAGACTGGACAGAGGAGAGTGTAAGTCCATGCTATGTGCTGAACATGCCTGTGATCCCTCTCATGGGGTATTCTGGATCTTAGGCTGAGCAGAGGCTCAGCTCCATGCTTAGACCTGACTCTCCTCAATGAGCTTGACTCAGGCTCTGGCCAGTGGGTCTTGGTCAAATTTCATTCCAGCTAGGTAAACAGGAAAACCTGGGTTGATTTAAATGGAACTATTTCTCTTGTTAGAGCTCTCTGAGAATGTAATTTAGCAAAGTATTTAAGCGTATGCGTAAGGACTGTCCCTTTTGCACAAAGCCATTTGAGTGTGTGCAGGCAACATGCTAAAATCTGTCAAATGAAGCACTGGTGGAAATGCTTTCCTGACAAAGAGGAATCCATAATTTGAGGTATTTAGGAATTAAATCATTGTAATAAGAAAACCCACCATATCAGAAGGTAGCAGTGAAAGGAGGTAATATAGAATTGTCTGGACATGTTTATATAGGCTATATATTGTGTGGTGCTGTAGTTCTTCTGCAAATAAGCTAGCATTTAGCAATTAAATTCCCATTATGGGATCAGGTTGGTAATTGAGATAAACTGTAAGTGTGTAACTGTTTTAAACCTTTCTTTTAACTAACCCAAATACTGTAGTACTTACATAATTTAGAGATAATATCCCCATTAGTAGAGTTTATGACTCAATAAACAGCTCCCACAAGTTCATAAAAGCCAAAAATGTAAACATCAGGACTATTAATGTAATAGAAATTCTGTGCCTCCCTCTTTTCTTGGTGGTCTAGATAGAGCAAAGGGAAATGCTATCTCAGAAAAAAAACATTTATTTTGGCTGTATAAATATAAATGAATTGTCTTAAAACCCATCTGGAAATTTCCTCTCCTCCCCGTGTCCCAGGTGGTCTGGCAACAGCGATGCATTCTGCTTTTGTCTGCAGGCAAGAGCAAGAGCTCCTATTTGAAATCATTTACATGAAAGGATTGCATGTAAAAGCTCTGGTGGTATCCTCACCCTGCCTCTCCCTCCTGGAGAAACGGGAACAAAATATTCTCTGGAGTTGGGTTTCAGTGTGGTTTTCTGTTGTAATTATTATTTTTTTAAGGAAAATCCTCATCGAAGTGCCTGGACTTCAGAGTTTTTGCACCTTTCTGCTGCTGACTTTTTTTTCCCCATTTTGACAGCCAAATAAATTTTAGGGAAGAACGTCTGCTTGCCTGGAGGTTAATACAAGCAGAGCTTTTGTAGATCAAGCCTCTTTCCCTTTGGAGCTAAGGGAAGTGATTCATTAAGCCATTTGCCACAAAAAAGGAACCCTTTGTCCAAAAGAGTTTTATTTTGCAGTGTGGTAGGGCGCCGTTCTGCTTAGCAAATCATCACTCAATGAAACACCTCTATCTAGTCACTTTGCTGCTGAAGGACTTTTCTTCCTGTGTTGTTGAAGTCATGTTGTTTGAGTTCATTAAAATGCAGGAAGTTTTTGTCATTGCTAGCTGGCTGGGTTCAAATGGACGTGAAAAGCTGGAGGCACACAACAGAGCCACTGCTCTTGCCCTCCCTCTCCCAGTAGGTAACTCATCCTGGGACAAAACACACGGTTGGTTTTCATTTGTTTTGCTGTTGCATCGTGTCTTCTGTTCTAGCCACTTTTGTGTGAGAGTTTGTTTCCAGAGTAAGCATCTCTAGTGGCTGTTGGGATTCATGTCTATCACCTCACCACTGCTGGTTCCTGACCTTTACGCCTACGAGGGAGCTTGGCCTTTAGGACCCCGGGAAACCTCATTTTCATAAAAGGCAGAAACTCAGACATTTTGTTCTGTGGAAGTGTGGTAAGTAGTGAGCAAATAGCTCTCTCTTGGGCTTTGTGCCATTTGCATTTTACTGGCCTTCCTGAAGTTTCCATAAGAATGGTATCAAACAGGGAGGCACTCCCTCAGGAATGTGCCTGCCCACTGCTCTTGCCCCACACATAACACTCCCTCCTAAAGCTTCATGGCCTCACAGCAGGTTCAGAGATGCCCCTTTTGACTCTCTGTTGGCAACCAGATAATGAAGACAACCCAAGACCCAAAACAAATCAAATATTTGAATTAGAAAGAATCAGCATTTTAATTCCTTTTAGGAGGCAAGCAATCACAAAGGACCTGAACTGTCGCTGCTGAGGGCGCAGCAGTTTCGCCATTCATTTCTGTGGGAACAGGTTATGCCTTTACTTTCTGGGAAAGGGCAATTGATTTGCTGCTTTCATACCCCTGCACACAAAATCCTCTACTCATCTTGGGGTAGTCCCCATGCTTCAGCTGCTGCAGCCAGGTCCTAGGATTTGGTCAGGTCCTGGCAAATCCCAGCTTAAAATGTAGTATTGCAGATATGCAGGTATGGGGGTCTGTGGTGGATACACTCAACCCCTTAACCAAACTAGCAGTAGTTTGGTACAGGCTCCAAAGGCAGTAAAGACCTAAGCCATAACCGGGTCAAGAACTTCTCTAGTTCCAATCTGTTCTCTGAAAACCCACAAAGGAACAGAGTGACACTGAGCATTAATGGCTATGAGCTTGGAACACCAATCCATCATGCAATTAACACATGAATAGCAGGTGAGTTTTCCATGACTCATTTATCAAGGAACAAAGAAAGTTGTGGGTACAAGGAGTCTCATGCACACCTTTTCCACTGTATGTAATTTGACTACAAGCCAACCGCTTTATTCCATAAATATGACAGCCTAAGTGAGCTGCCTTTGAGCTCACCCTGCTAAGCAGCCTGGCTGTATGGCAGTGATCTCCCCTCGAGCTGGGACGCTTCTCAAGGTTGCTCCTCAAGGCAGAGAGACCTTTCACCAACGGCAGGTCTTTGGTCAGGGACTGATATTGTACATAATGTTGTGTCTTGGTAACTCTGATTTTGCCTTGGTAACTTTGACTCTGCCTTGGCAGTTTTGAATTATTGTTCAAATGATTGTGCAGTGCAGTAGTAGAGTAAACCTTCCCATCAAACTTTGTTAAGTGGCACTTTTACAACATATTTCAATAAATTGACTTTTGCTGATAGCTTTGACAGTGATTCTTTAAGTGATCTGAATCACCCATTTGTAACAGCGTTGCACTGTCTTCTCTGTGGCTTCAGCATCAGAGGCTCTGGCTCCCAGCACCTGGTGGAATGGAGAGCCAGGAGGAGCCGTGCTCTGGCTCCTAGCAAGATGACAGGCTGGATCAAAGCCTCTTGCAGACAGAAAAGACAGATGGTGAGTCCAGTGCCAGCTCCAACCTGTGAGTAGCGAGGTTTTGCAAGTTACAGTAGCAAGACTGCACAGGGATGGGAAAAGGAATAATTTCTAGGTATGAGATAATGTTCCTGATGCCTCGTAAGTATGTTGATAAGCGGGACAGGATGTGAGATTCTGCAGCACAAAAAAATGTTATATTGTCTGCCTGATCTACTACATCTCTACCATCCTGTGTCAATGAAGGGAATTGATGGAGTAACAGGGAAATTTTCTTAAGAAACTGTCGTAATAAGAGAATTAATGACTTTTCATTATCCTGAAGTACACCTTAATCTAAGTATGTGGGTGGGCTGTTACTTGAATTAGAGAGAAGAAAACTGGACTTCTCAGGCTTTGCCTGCATTGTATGCAGTTATGAAATGCTCCAAAGCCTCCTGAGATGTTAGAAACTCAACATTCGAAGTCTGCGGGTAGTGCAGGTCTCATGGCTTCCCTGACTTGCTGCATGTAGCTCGGGAGGCAATGAGGAGCTGTTTTCCCAAAGCAGGCCCAGCAGCTGCGGGATTGCCTCCTCACCAAGGAGAGATTCCAGCTTTTTGATTGTTCGTTTCCCTCTTGACTTGCTCTACTCAGTTGCACAAACCGGCCACTTTCCTTGGGTAACAAGCAACGGTCCCTTTCTCGTGGGTCAGGGCAACCGCATAAGTCTTCCTTCTGCTTCATCAGCTGAGGCTTTCAGATACCCTGAGACTGTTTAGCCCTGCCCTGCAGAGCCCCTGGCTGAGCTTTTCCTACTGATGGCACATGGAGAACTACAGAAAGAGTGAACGGCATGAGTATTAACACCTGACAAGCAGGAGGAAGAGCTGCATAACTAATGCACGGATGTTGATGAACGCTTCTCTCCCCTCACACTCTTTCTATAAAAATGTCCCGTTGGTGGCATCTGAGGCATCTCTGCTTCTGTGCCAAAGGCCTCTCGTATTGCAGGAAGTAAATCATAAATCACAGTGTGAGGTACGATTTTTTGGATTTAATATTGCTTTAATATTTAATCCATGTTAGTGATGCTGAGCATACATCAGCTAAGCAAAGCAACTGGCTGACCATCTTTCGGGAGTGTTTTCAGGTCCAAAAGGTGAAACCCAAGTTTATCTAACAGGATATTTCCAGCATGAGTGAGTGGAAATCATTCTTGGGGTGTTACGGTATAATGTTGCATTTATCTCAGAAGTACCACTAATAGATAATGTACCAGTGCAAATATATTTTAGAATATAATGTCATCGCAGCCTTTCACCTGTGTGCCTATATATTTAAACCAGAATAGCATCCTTGAGGGAAATGGTTACTGTCCTTCTGGAAGAGAATAATGCAGGATTCAGCCTAAGAAGTTGGCCTCATCCAGTAGACTGGACTACATCTACAATGTAGATGTAGTCAAAACAATGGTGGTAATATAAACAAAACATAGGTGGGTTTATTACGATAGTAATGGGATGGGACCGTTGCCTCTTCCCTCTCCCCATTTGCATCACTCACTGTATCTGCTCTGGGTAATACAGCGGAGAGAAAATATGGACCTCAGTGTCTGCCAGGAAAGAAAAAGAGTGGGTTGCAACAGGGCATGTGGTTTCCCAGAGTCGGGCCACTTCAGGAAGGATAAGCAAGGATTGGGAAAGACTAGCTGCACAAAGATGGTTACAGTTAGGTGAGTCAGCCTTGCTGTGCCCACAGGGAACTCGTGGCTTTTGTTTCAAGGAAGCCAATGTGTGTCAGATGGTTGCAGGTGACTCGTTAAACAGCACATGTTAAAATTACACTAGTGTTGTAGTGAGAAGGATCAGGAATGGAAGGAGAAAGAAATAATAAACATTTATTTTCTTTTAACTATACTGAAATTAAGCTGTTTGTTTGTTTGTTTTCAGGGCTAGTTCCTGAGGTTGCTATGCTCCCTGAACCTCTGTTCATGACTGTTGCTATTCCTTACCCAGAGTGGTCTTCCACATGAGGTGAAAGCCAGCATTTTGAGTTGGATACTGGCCAATGTGACCAAGGAAGGCTGTGTATCTGCCAGGCTGCACTTGCAATTTAAGTGGTAAAGATTTCAATCTGTATTTTTTTTTTTTTTTTCAGTTCGAAGAGTGATGCTGTAATGTTGGACTGGTGGGAACAACTGCTGCACACAGTTGCTAGGGAAACATCTTCAAGTTCATTTTCCTTTGAGTTTTGTCATTCAACTCACAGCATGGCCATAATTGTTCTTTTAAAAGTGGGATGTGTGAGCCATGAAGGGGTGCCAGTCACTGATGTAAGAGCTGGCATTGACCAAATGCTCTGGCTTGAATCTCACCAAGGGTCTTGGGGTCAGCAGAGAGGTTTCTGCAGGTGCTGGAGTGGGGTGGGAAGCAAAACAGCATCAACATGGATTTGAATAATGTGTTGAGAAACCCCTTCAATTATATCCTCAGCAATGATTCAAGCCCAAGCTTACATGCTTGAGATGTTTTGCTAGACTTTGTATTTACATTTGAGTAGCCTTTTCTTCTGGCAGTGATGCCCCTTATTTTGTTAATGAGTCTGCTAGCAGTGCATTGGTAGGCTCTGTAATGAAAGAAAATATGACAAGAGTTATTGACATAATACTCAATACTGATCAGAAAATTGTCCCCTAAAGAGGAAGTGAAATGACAAGCCTTTATCTAGTATTCAACCTTGAACATCGTTAAAATCATCCCTCATCAGCATGCCACAGAGGCAGTGATGGAAGCTGTAAACACCAGCCTTTGTGGAAGAAGAAGCCTCTCAAAACAGGTGGGTCTCCCAAGCATTTGTGTGTCTAAACTCTCTCTTGCAGAGATAATCAGGCACAAAATCACCCACCCCTCTCTAGGGACTGAGCTGGGAACTAACTTTATAGTGAACAATACTAGGAACTGCTCTGTGAGCAGAGGCAAAGCAGACATTTCGGAAAAACTGTTGCGGTTTTGTCATCATCTCTTTGCAATGCCTGTATGTCAGCAAAGTTGCGTGTGGGGCCTCGTTGTCTCATTGCACAGACACAGCAGGAATTGGCTTGTGATCCACAGATATCACCCTTCAAGTAGGTCAGACAAAAGTCAGGAAGGGGTCCCAAGAAGTGAGATGAAGTGGCACATCCAAGATCAGTGTGGCAGACCCGAGGTAAAATCCTCACCCTCTGAACCCTAAAGAGCACCTCCTCCAGTGGGCTTCATCTTTCCCTTTTTCTTTTTGGGTCTACAGCTCAAGTAACACCTTCAGGGGATGGCTGCTCTTCCCCAGAACTTGCCAGCTGAACCAGGATGGGGTCTTCTGTGGGTTTTGTGTCCCCTGGGGGCCCAGTGTCCTGTTCTGGGTGATGATTTGCATCACGGGGAAAGGGGGCTGTGCAGGAGGGTGACCCCTCTGGGCCATGACCTACTCCTAGCAGCTCGAACATTTGTCCTGCTCCTGTCCTCAGTCTCCTTCACAGCCACAGGCTGCCAAGCACAGGGAGGCTTTTTTTTGGAGTGAGATGGGATCCTGGGCATTGGGAGGGAAGAAGAACGATCCCATACCGGCTCTCTCATCCCTGTCCCCTGCTTTGACAGAAAGTTGGGTCAGTGTTGTTTTTGTTTCTGCTGCTTTCTCCCTTGCCAAAGTAATCATTGTGACTAACTCCTCACCATACGCATTTGACAGTGTTTCTGGGATCCGGACCTTTTCATGAAAACAAAAATAATCCCTCTTGCCTCTGCTCCCAGCTATCCCATAACATACGTAAGCGTTGAAGGAAGCCAGGAATGTATTTTAATTTAGATCATTATTAATAAGTTCAGGAGCTATGATTTTCCCCCTCTTCATTCAAAATGAATTATGTCTTGGAGAAAAATATATCCATCTTACAAAGTTTTCATCCAAAGGGACACCTCTTAATTAAATTAACCAGTGGAAAGGAAATACTTGTAATAAGGGTGCAAGATAAATTCTTGTACCATGCACATTCTAATTTATCACAGCCTTAAAAGAGTCCATAAGGTTTGTTTTTCTTCACTGAAATGTGACGCGTTCAGATATCGTTCTCATTTATAAATTAGTGTATGCCGCATGGGATACCCCCCTATGGGTTAAGGTTATTGGCCTGTGAGTGATATACTGCAGCTGAGAGAGCTGCGAGGTGAGGATGAGTAGTCCTGAAGCACAAGCCCTGAATTTAACATTACCCGGAGGCAAACACAGCCCTGAACTAACTCGAAGGTGGAGGCGGGGCTGGGCAGCCATGATGTATTATCGTGCGGGAATGCACAGTGCCACCACAGTGCTGCTAATTTTGAGGGAGAGAGGCGAAAGCACCCACACTCCCTCCATTAATCTGCATTTGTTTACGTAGGTGGTACCATGGTGATACCCACTGAAGCCCTGGGTAGGCAAAATATTTAAGTGGGAGCCTATTTTTAAAGCACCTGATAGGTTGTGTTAATTTCACAGACAGCGCTTTCATATTTTTAATTACGTGCATTAACATAAACACTTGATGCCTTCACTGCAATAGTTAACTTCTACCTCTTTTGGATTTATTTAGCATTTTTTTGAAATAAACCACAATTCCTGTACACATGCCTTTACCTTCTCTAATGTCTACATGAATGCTTGTGCAGTATTGCGCACACACATGCACATGTACACGCTCAGGTGTATAAAAGAAAAATAACTCAATACAGACTTACATATTTTTATCCTATGTTATACATTTGACTACATTTTAAAAGTATGCAAATGTCTGCTTTGTAAACCTGAGGGTAGCAATGCTGAAGGAAAATATGCCAAAACATCAACAAATTTGCACAATTATTTCAGGAAAGGATTGAGCACAGGGAAAGCTCAGATTTAGAATAGACTAGACTATTTCATTTGGAAGGGACCTACAAGGACCACCTAGTCCAACTGCCTGACCAGTTCAGGGCTGACCTAAAGTTAAAGCATGTCATTAAAGGCATTGTCAGAAGAACTTTAAACAGTGACAGGCTTGGGTCATCAACCACTGTACCAATATAACCAGAATTATAGAGGCAAAATAATGCTAGTGAATTTCCGAGTGTAGGAGGGCTCTAATTAATTGTGAACCCAGATCACAGTATTAATGGCAGATGCCAAACTATATGACAGCTTCTTCATGTTCAGTCAATGCCTTATATTATGTTTGATCCACAAGAGACTACAGGAGCAAAATTGTGAATACAAAAATGGAGTTTATGGGGGAAGAAATTGTGAGCGCATTTTGCAGTGCAAAAACTAAATCAACACTCTGTTCAAGGAACAGAGGCAACTTTCCAAAGATTTTAATTGTGGGCATACTTTGGCCCAGTTTGTGGAAGAAGTTATGCTTTTAATAGGGAAACTAGCACAGATAACTGAGTTTGTCTACAGGTGTCCTGTTTTTTCCTGGGATAGAGTTAATTTTCTTCATAGTAGCTGGATGGGGCTATGTTTCAGATTTGTGCTGAAAACTGTTGATAATACAGGGATATTTTAGTTCCTGCTGAGCAGCGCTTACACAGAGCCAAGGGCTTTTCTGCTCCTCACCCCACCCCACCAGCAACTGGGGGGGCACAAGCAGCTGGGAGGGCACACAGCTGGGACAGCTGGCCCCAGCTGACCAAAGGGATATTCCATACCATACGGCATTATGCTCAGCATAAAAAGCTGGGTGAAGAGGAAGGAATGGGAGGACGTTCAGAGTGATGGCATTTGTCTTCCCAAGTAACAGTTATAGAGTGTGACGGAGCCCGGCTTTCCTGGGGATGGCTGAACACCTGCCTGCTTATGGGAAGTGGTGAATGAACTCCTTGTTTTGTTTTCCTTGCAAGTGTGGCTTTTGATTTACCTATCAAACTGTCTTTATCTCAGCCCATGAGTTTTCTCACATTTACCATTCTGATTCTCTTCCCCATCCTACTGGGGTTGGGGGGAGTGAGAGAGCAGCTGTGCGATGCTTACCTGCTGGGTTAAACCATGACAACAGGGAACATTTGTTGTCCTTCTCATTATTAATAAAAGCTCACATCTGAACCTTTTATTCCAGATATGTTGATTACACCTAGAAATAATTCAAAAATGAATCTGAGAACTGCAAACTAATGTTCTGGCCTTCTATACTGGGCAGGGTATTGAAAACTATATCATAGATTAGAATTGACAGATGTGGATTGCTCCCATGTGTGTGAGATAGATGGTGAAAGAAGTGTTGCTTCTGTGGGGGAGAGTCAGGCTTTGCAAATCTGTTGGCAGTCTTTGCAGAGGTCAGTAAGTATGTGACTAAGCAAGGCATCACCAATAAAGCATATCCAGCTTTCTAAAAATGGTACTTTGCCCCAGGCCCATTGGAAAGCCAAGCTGCGGAGGGAAAAAGGCCCAATCCTTTCACGGATCTGCTTTAGCCTAGAAAGCAGTGTACATGAATGTAGTATACTCCAATGTATTGATCAAAGATCTGGAAGAGAGGATAAACAGCAAAGTAACCACATTTGCAGATGATGCAAAACTCTTTGGAAGAGCCAACAGCAAACAGTTGCAGGAGGATCTCACACTGCTGAGTGGCTGGGAGATAAAATGTCAGGAGAAAGCCAGTGCTTGTAAGAAAAAAGTAATGAAACAGAGGGGAAGTAAGAAAATGACTATTGCTTAGCCAATAGTTGGCTCTCAGCAAGCTGCTGCCTTTTGGAAAGAAGTTTGGAATAATGATGGAGAATTCTATGAAAGTATGGTTTTGATATGCAGCAATGTAGGAAAAACCAGGCAAATTACATACTAGATACTATCAGGAAAGGAAGTTGTCATATGAATCACAAGTCCAAGCCATGTCATATTTCAACCCCCCTAGAATGGATATGGGAGAGGCAGAGGTACAGAGAGAAGAAAACCAAGAATGAGGAGGGCTGTGAACAAGCTTTCATGAGAGGAGAGATGACACAGCTTACAAAAAAAGGCGTATTCAGGAAAAAAGGCTATTCAGTGTTTCTTGTAAGAACTAAGAGTCTTCTAAGGACATTATCAGGTTTAAAAAGAGGGCAAGAAGTATTGCTTTCACATGCAGTGTGGCTGCCTTGTGCCTGTGTCTGCCACAGGACGCTGCAAAGGCCAAGACGGCAGAGGGGCTCGAAAGGGGGTTAGACGAATTTGGAGAGGACCAGGCTGTTTGTGACTGTCACATGCAGCGGTCCAGCTGCAGCTCCAGCTCAGGAAGCCCTGTGACCACTGTGCACTGGGAGCACAGCGGGGACACCAGGAGACCCCCCTGGGTGCTGGTCCTGTTTCCTCTGTGCTTTGCTCTGAGCATCTGCTACTGACCGGCCGCTGTTGGAGGCAGGATACGGGGTTGGACCAGCCCTTGGTGTGACCTCACCGAGCAGTTCTTATGTTCCTCTGTCTCACCGAGAAATACAGATGTGCCGTGCTGACATCTAAATAAAATAAAATAATCTAAGTCTAAATAAACTGAATGTTCTCCTTGAACTAAAAAACACCCCAAACAAAACAACAAAAAATCCCCAAAATAAAACCAAGATAATGTTTATACTGGGAAATGTGCATTTTTTTCTTCCTGGATAATTAAAAAACAGCTGTAGGGGTTTTATTTAGATACCCCCCCACCCCCCTCAAAAGTTCACTTTTAGGTTGAGACAAATGTTTTTAGTGCCAAAGAAGACATTTGAAGAAGGCTGTAAATGAGAGAAAACAGAGTTTAGATGCAAATTGCATTTTGCTGCAACCTTAACCAGTAATCTCACAATTTATAGTCATTTTGCTAACATTTGCTTATCTTCAAGCAGAGAATGGCTCTGGTTTTGTGGAAGCTGTGCTTTACCAGGAGGATAAACAATGGTCTTACTGACTAATCAGGATTTCCCAATGTTGTCTCATGAAGATTTCAGGAAAAATCTCCTCAGAATAATGCTCTTGATACCAGGGCTGAGAGATTTGAAAGAGAGCATTACACCTGATAGTGCTTAGCAGCTGCTGGGACAGGCCCTGTGCCTGTCACAGAACCTGAGGAAATCTGGAATTAATCTCGGTGGCAGGCACAGCAGGGGTTTTTGTCTTCGGTAAAGACAGGATTCCCTAGCGCTTCCCATTATAAGCTTTTGCTTATGGTTTCCCATAACATTGGCAAACTTTAGCTCTTCGTGCTAGAATTACACACATTGGATATCTTTCCCTACTTTACAAGTTTGGAAAAACGTAAATGCAAATGGAAACTTCTGAGGAGGAGGAGAGAATGGAGACAGAAATGGGCTCTTACATCCCACCTGCGAGCTCGTTCCTGTAAAGGTTACTGTTCCTCTGGAGGTGTGGCAAAGACTTGAAACCTGGCAAAGGAGCTGGTGTCAAGAAAGTGTGTTTCCCTGCTCTCACCACAAAAACTAGCTGCCAGTTAGTTATGTGACGCTCTAAAGTCCCGTTTTTACATGCTTAGAGATGAGCGGAGAGGCTGCTAATGCATCAGCAGTACTGGGAATGCTCCTACCCTGTTATACAATTCCTCACCATCCTAGAGAAGAGGGATTACCCTGAACAATGTTTCATGGGGTTAGGAAGAATCACGCATTCTTGGTGTGGCTCTTCCCCTTGCAGGTAACTAGGAGCTGATTTTGTAAGAGCACCAGGTGGTGTGACTGCAGGCCCTGGTGCGTTAGGGAGTGCAGGAACAGAGTGTGCAACCTTGGCAAGGCTGGACTTCAAGAACAAGGTCCTAGAACTTCAAGGTGAAGTCCCAACACCCTCCCGTCTTCCAGGTTGGGTCAACCTGGTGCTCCAATGGTAACGTCAGAGGCAAGATTGTGTGTTAGCAGCCATGGTTCTTCCCCTTTGAAGGGGAGATAAGAAATGACCAAGGGCGACAAGGACCAAAAAGTTGTTGACGTGCATTCAGGACTCTGGGAAGGAACGTAGGAAATTTGTGTTTCCTGTTCTGCCAGAGGCACATTTGATGAAACTACTGTAATACATATGTGCAGAAGGTTTGAATGAAGTGTTGTCATACATTAAATTAACTGTATTGCAAGAGCATTAAAGAAAACAAGAACAGGAGAAACTCTTCAATCCACGAGAGGATTTGTGTGATGCCTCAGAAAAATAGATCTTCTTGTTAGCAGGAGGCCTATCATTCTTGCGGGGTCATTGGAAGAGACCCAGGGCTTTTTGCACTCTGCATGTGTAGCATAAAATAGCTTTGCATTTATTTGATCTTTTTCATTACCTTATACAACCTTGAGGAAAGAAAAGCAAGCATCGGATTTGTGATTTATGGCTTGATATTTACTTGCCGTATCCGGGTGCAAGACCTAGTCCAAGAAACAAAAAGAGACTGTGAGCCCAGAACAAAAGCTACACGCTTAAGAACTAAATGTATTTTTCTTGGAGCACTGTCACCACTAGCTCTGCTTGGAAAGCCGACCGCCTGTTCACCCTGTGAGGGTTTCCAAGCTCATGTGCTTCCACGTTGAAGCCTCTCTCTCTCTCTGCTCTTCGCACTTGGCTCAGTGGACTTTAACCCCCGTCCTCACTGCTCCTTGCAGAGGAGATTCCTGCAACCCATGGCTGGGCTGAGAAAACCCTTTTAAAATAAATTAACACAGTATGATGTGATGCAGGGTCATCTGGTGCTCCCAGTTCTGATTTATTTCCTCAGCAACACACAAAACATTGAGTGATAAATTATTGAAAGTCAATGGGCCATTGGAGAATAGGGCCGTGATGAATAGCGAGCTGTTGGCATCCCACATAACCGTGTGTCCCAGAGGGCTACCTAGGGAGACGGTAAGGGAAAGAAAAGGCTGAAGCCTTTGAAGGATACAGCTGTTAGGAATGTCTTCCTTTCAATGAGAGATTACTTTGATTTTTAACACCTTATTTCAGCAATGGGAAATGGGATTAGTAGTCGGGTGGGAATAAATAGTAACCACTAAACTCACTCTCACCTGCAGCCCGGTCTGCTACAGGATGACAATAAAGCTGAATATTGATTTACACTAAATGAATTTTTCATTAAGGACACCAGGGGCTCTCTCAAAAGACGTTGCAGACACCAGAGCTGTCTTTTGTAACTTCCAAGGCTGGGAAATTCACAGTCTGTGCCTCACCAGCAAAGAGGCCACAATGTGCTTGTTTCATATGAAAATCAGAATTCTTTCGGAGTCAGTGTTTAAAGTAAAAACTGGAACAAATGCTCAATAGTGTAGATGCTTCCCGATTGCCCTGGTTGTGTAGGACTTTCACAAAGAGTAGTGGAGAAACCATTGAGAAATATCTTTCCTTAATGAACCTGGAGCTTGTGGTCATGGGGAAAAAAGCCTCCAGGCGAGCGGATGTGGTGACTGGGATCACTGCAGGGGGCTGCTGGCTGGGGCTGCTGGGTGGCACTGGGGCAGGTAATCACTCCCTGTGCCTCCCTCCCGTAACTTGGGACCTAGGTGCAGAAAACACACAGTCAGACAGGAAAGACGAGTTGACGGAATGTTGGTTTTACATCAAATATTGTTACGGCAGACTTTTCCAAGCCTGCACAAACCGTGACCTCCACCACATCCTCTGAAGGAAAATATGCGCATATCTTGTATACATGGGTGTGAGAGTTAAAATGATCCCTGTGCCCAGAAGTGAAAAAACTGAGCCAGTGTGAGAACAAGAGAGGGTAGTGCTCTGGGCCTCAAACCCCCCTGCCTAACTCCAGCTTTTCCCACTGGATTTCCTTTCAGGAGGGCATGCAGGTACCTGTGCATCCTTGTGCAAGCACTTTGAAAATCTTGAGCTGGTGCTTCTGCCTGTCATGCTTTCAGAGTGATATGACTATTTATCTGTATTACAGCTGGCAGGTAGGGTATATCCCATAGTCTTATTTGGAGTCACTCTCATTTGCAAAGATTGTATCTGGCAATTAACGATAACTTCACTTTGGCTCCAAAATTTTCATTTCAGTTCCCACAAAAGCCATCAAATGCTACATCTTCGTAGCTCATTCTGCTTCAGACAGCTCTGCTTTCAGGTACTTGACTTCGGGGGAGTTGTTCACATGCATATCTGCCTCAGTGAGAAATAAGTCAGTACAACATTTTCGTGTTTGTTTTCTCTTGTTTGCATCTGACTCCATCTTCTGCTAGAATGGGTATTCGTATTTATTAGTCATTGTTCAGTAACTGGGGAATTCCTTACTGGTGGTGTTTTTTCTGCTTTGCTTTTGGCTGAACTACATGTTTCGGAAGTCCCTAAAAATTGCTAGTTAGATGATTCTTATAAACCACTATGAGTTATTCTAAACAGAAAGGCAGAAACACCAGAACACCAGCGTAATTTATAATGGCTCATCGAAAACCTGCATGTGGGCTTTTGTTGTAACCTTGAATTGCTCAATGGGCCAGTTGAGCTGTTTGTTTTAAAATGTCATGGGCAGTTGCAAAACTGCAGGTGTGGAGCAGGAGGGTGCCCACAGGGTGGAGGGGGTGCAGGAGGAGCTGGTCACGTACACCCCATGTACATCAGCGGCAGCTCTGGCTTTCCCTGCCCAGCCTGGGCTGTGACGGCGTGTCAGCCGATGAAAGCTGACTTTGACTGTGCTAACTTGAGAACCACGGGGTATGGCGTGGAGTCTAGAGCAGACAAACTTCTACTACTTCCCTGGTTGGCTTCACAGCCCAGGCTGGGCTCTGGTCTGGCAGGGGCCGGTTCAGGCTGCTTCTGGTGTTTCAGACTTTATCCACTGCTACTTACACCCTTAGTGCACCTATCACAAGGCAACAGCTGCTGAGTCGCTCCTATCCCTTCCAACCCAAACCATTCTATGAAGGCGCTTAAAACACAGCCATGTCAGGATGTTTTGGTCCCCATTTCAAACCTTCCTCACTACCTAAATCTCAATTTCCAGCCTCTCCTTCTTCCACAGTAAAATCAGCGCAGGTTGTCCATACTGCCTTGCCTCCCTTCCCATCCATTCTTGCTGCCAGCTTGTGTTTAAAACTTCAGCAAAGAGACCAGGGTCTGAAGTGACATTAGAGACTGAATTACTTCCAACAGCCTCTCTCCTTGCCAGCCCTCTGAATGCACCCCACAGCGCTGGCTCTGCTTCCTGAGCTGGGAGACACCATTGGGGTGCAGCAGGTACCTACTCTGCTCCCACAAGACTTTGGTTTTTCTGTGGCTAAACCAGTGGTTTTCATTAGTGCGCTGCATGAAAGAAAGACACAGCACAGATATATCATTTAAAGTACCTTAATTAGAATAAATTCACCACTGGTAGTATCTACAGTATCCTTCTTATAGCATGAAAACAAAGCATTTATTTTTTTTCATGAAGCTTTTTTCGCCTCTGCTTCTCATATGAACAGGGGCTTATTATCACCACTTCCACTCCCATATTCCATATGTGACTCCAAATCAAATCCTGAGTTATTTCATCTCTTGCCTGGCAGGGTCAGTTTAACGTATCAAAATCAGCCTGACTTACATCTGCTCTGCAGATTATCACTGGTATACGTTAAAAATTGTTATATGTCTATAGCAATGCCTTCCTCCCCTCCCCCAACGCTCCAGTAATGTCAAGATTTATTGAATCTGAAGGTCCAGTTGTGACCTTGGCTCCCACTCACTAAATCTGAACCTCTGGGGTCTATAAATCTTTGCACGCTGTTCAATTTATAGAAGCGAACATCTGCTTATCATACAATATTTAAGTTGCAGGTGTATTCTACCAGTAAAATAAACACATGAGTTCATGATTGCCTAGGCTATAGGACACTAGACAGATGTTGGAGAGATGGCAATGGTTTCGCCTGTTGGGAGAGCCTTCAGTGGGGGCACAGCGTTGGCAGAACTGCTGGATGGCGAGGTGGCTTTTGGGGCTCTGTGTCACCGAGAAGTGAAGGAGGCATAACTTTTACCCCAAAACCTCAGCCTAGCCATCTTGCCGTGTGGAGAGCAATGTCTGGCTGAGATGCACACAAATCATCTTGCTGTGTGGAGAGCAATGTCTGGCTGAGATGCACACAAATCTCATAAGGGGGAAAAAATCTTATCTTCCTGCCTCTCCCACGTCTGGTGGGAAAGGCATCGTCCCACGTAGGGATGGTTGGCTTTCTGCACAACCTGGCGAACGAAAGGCAGAGTAGTGACTCTCTTTCTTCATTCACATGATGCAAAATATGGTGCACAAGAGAACGCCATCTCAGAGTGTGCATGGAGAGGGAGAGACCTGTGAGAATGATATGGTGAGAAAGGCTGAAGAATCCTGCTCCACAGTGTAAGGAAAGCATTACAGACCACAAGTCATTGACGAGAGAAAACAAAAGGAGCAGAAAGTATCCACTATGAGTGGAAAGGAGGAAAGAGGAGGAGGAGGAGGAAAGAGGAGGTGACCAAGTAAACATAATTAGAGAGTCAGTGATGGCTGAGCTGGGGAACAGAAGGGCAGCACAAAACCAAGATGACGTTGGGCAACCCAGAGGAAGTGACCAGGACAGATGATTTTTTACAATAACAGAGCAAGCCAGGGGAGATAGCAGTTTCACTAACAAAAGGAGGAGGAGATAAAATAAATTACTAAAATGACTGAAAATCTTCCTAGTTTGGAAGGAAACAGCTGAGCTTTAAATACTGCTTATATTTTAAGGCTATCTCACAAAAAAACACTCCTAAGTCCTAGCAAGCATCCCAGCTAGATCTTAACTGCCTGTTGGGAAGTTACTCTTCTCCCTGCCTCCTTGCTCACTGGGAAGGAATGTGGCCACAGGGCCCAGTCAGGAGCTGTGGTGTGCCCAGGACCTCCTCAGGCATGTGGTCTGATGCCCTGCAGAGATGAAGGAAGCTGATACAGCCATTTGGGACAGTAGGATCACTCCACTCGGCTCCTCTGCTCTCTCCATGGCTCGGAGCTGGCCATACCACACACAGAAGTACCACTGCAAGCAGTGCCTGGAAAGTAACTGAGACCACAGCTGTGGTGAGCGTGCAGAGAGCCTGGGGCAGCATTTCTGGTTGCCCTCCATCCCCATGGCTGGCATGGGCAGAGCTTCTCTCCCAGCTTTGCCTGGGTGGTTCCCTGTAAAAGGCTTTGGCCCAGCACCCTGTGGAGTGTCACTGCAAGCAGGTAGCAGAAGTGCCTTTGGTCATGAGGCATTTAAAAAAGGCATGTTTGCATTTTAAAAAGTGCTTATGCTCCCTTTTTCAGGTTAAAGAACCTCTCTGCAAGAAGCTCAGCTCCCACACTGGAGCCTGGGTCTTTCTCTCCCCAGCGTGCAGCTGGCTGGGGAGAGAACTGGCCACAGTGGCCTGAGCCACACAGCATGGCACGGTGCTGGGCTGAGAAACTGGTTGGGGTCTCACTCGCCAGGTAGCTGTGCCAGCAGTGGGCTGGCCCCCAGCTAGGTAGTCCTGTTTTGCAGGAGGAGAAAGGAGGACCAGCTCTGGAATATTTCCGAGGCAGAAGCCTGGACCCTGTTCTGCCCAGACACGTGGCTGGCCACTGTGCTTCTCCTTGCTCACCGCTCCCTTGATGCTCCATGGTGTGCAGGTGGCCCTGGGTCAGCCATGGCACTGCCAGAGCTGCCTCACAAGCCTTGCACTGAAAATGTGAATTAACTAATTGGAGGGGTTGAACGCGACATGAAGAGTTGCAGTGGTGCAGGATGTATTTTAGTTTGCTTTTGTTCCTTCATGTCCATGTGGAAGGCAGAGTCCTGCAGTTAGAGACGGTCTCATCAACCTGTTGCACATATTTTGGAGAGTGACCAGCTCAGTTCATTAAGTTGCCCATGAAGGAGGGCAGGAGGGCAACAAGTTAACATAACAAAGCACCTGAAGAAAAAAAGATTGTGAAATATTTTAGCTCTACCTCTATCAAAACATCTATTAATATATTTCAAGACCTTCCATAGTTGTTTTCTCCTCCCTCTAGGCTAGTCTAACCCCAGCCATAATTTAGTATGAGGCATGAATATCTTCACTTATTTTACCCATAAAAGAAGAAAATCGGGAATTTGTTCAGACTGCCAGGAATCTGGAATTTGTTGATGAATGGACATTTGGCTGAACATAGTGAATTCCCAGCTAATTGAAAGCAGATAATGAAAGTAATGCATTTACCTTGAAAAACATAATTTTCTTAATAAATAATTGAAATGACAATCTTCTGACAGATGAAATAAGAAAAAATACTAAATAAATTCAGGATTAATTCCTGTCCTATATATTATAGCATATTTAACAGTCATACCTTATGAGGAGATTAAAAACTATAAATCTTTTTTTCAGCACAGTCCCAGAGAGTACTTTGGTCTAGAAAGTGCAAGGGCCATCCTGTTCAGGGGAGTGTGGTTTCAGTCATCATCAGCCCATGTTTCTGTCTCCAAATATCATACCTAAGGAGAAGAATGCAGAAGCTAGGGGAAGAAACCAACCTCAGAAAAATGTAGGGAGCAGCCAGTGTGATCACAAACAATTGAAAGAGCATCTTTGTAGGTGTTCACCCTTCTCAACTCCTTCCTTTCGATGAGTGTGGGCCAGCAAACCCGTTTCACATTACACTGGTGGGGAACTGTGGCTAGATATTACACTTCAGTCAAGGGGCAGTGATATTCAGCTAAAGGGAGGTTAACAGCTGAAAACATGTTAGCTTGAAACACTTGCAGATGATCTGAGCACGCCCTCCATTTTAAGGAAAAAAATAGGGAATGATCCAAACAAAAGCATATGGGTCCAAATATCCCGATCTGGGTAGGGCTATGACTTGGAAACCATTCTGGATCTAGAAGCAGGTTCCTCCCATCTTTATGCAACAGGACTAAATTAAACTGCAGATCTGAACTCCACCAAAGTGTAGAGTTTTCAAAATGCAAAGGTGGAATTTTTTTTATAACTTTAGTTTGGCGGTCATAATTTGTTGTTGAATTGTGGTTTAAGTGGAACAAAATGTTCACAAAAAGACATGAAACCTGACAATTTTTAGTCTGTTAAACTGCAAAACTTGGCCATACTAATTGGAAGCATTATTAATATGGGTTAAGTTTGGAATTACTTTTCAATGAATTTGTAGCAGGTTGTTGTTTTGGGCAAAAGCCATGGAAAACTTGGTAGTTTCACAGATTTTTAATGGGAAAAGGAGGAAAGCCATGGTGATTTTGCTTGAGTTGTGATTTAAGACTTTAGACTTGGTCAAACTGATGGGCTGCAAGGTCACGTGAACTAAAAGAACAAGTCCTGCAAATGGAAACTTTATCATCACCTGCAGCAGAGCTGCTCACAAAGGTGCTTCCTCTCAGGTCAGCTCCCTAGCTGATAAGCAGCAAGAGATGCATTTAGCTTCTTCATAAAGAAGTTCTGCAAGGCCACAAAAGGAGCTGAGGAGTATGTAGAAATGGCATAAATGGTTTTGAACCTCTAGCTTACTTGCTACTAAATGTTCACTAATTTGCAAGATCTTTAAGTCCTACTAGCATGGGGAAATTGCCAAGCTCACAGGATGGTCAAAAGAACAACTGCTGAAATGCTTGGCTAAACATGGTGGCTGCACTAGCTGAGACATCTTGTTTTGTCTGTCTGTAAGAACATCTAGCTGGTAAAAGCAAACAGTAACTTTGGGACTGTTTGAGCACTCTATTGTGTAAAGAAAGGTCTTCCTAGTTGACTCAGTGGTGAGAAAGTCTGCTGGACGAAAGACTCACTGAAAGTGTTTGTCATTACTGACAATCTATTTTCTCAGATCTTTTAAGGTTAGAATAGACTTGAGGGCCTTCTAGACAGATCTTCGTTGTTATACAAACCATGGGACCTACCTCGGTTTCTTCCTGCTTGAAATTTCCCAATTTCAATGTTTTACTGTACCTTTTTTTTTTTTTTTTTTTCAGAGAATCCCCCAAGATTTATTAGAAACTGATAAATAACAAGGAGCCTGTTGGTGAGGAATCCTGGCCATTGATTATTCTGCTCTCTGAAAAACAGTGTCTTATTTCTGTCAGGATGAATCTAAGTTCAGCATCAGACCATGAGATTTGTTAAACATCTGTCCAACAAGTGAAAAAGCCTATCTTTGTGAAAGCTCTGCTGTCTGGGCAACCGTTACTCATTAGTATCAAGTCATCCCCCTCCTTTGGACCTGGTACATAAACTGAGTTCTTGAGTCTCTCAGGTTAAGGCACGCTTTTCTATTCTTTAATCAAGTTAGTGTATTTTTTTTCTGAATCCTCTCCATATTTTTTTTTTGCAAGACCCTTTTTCTGAACACCAGAACAATTGTAGGAGCCATCACACCATCATGAACCACAGAAGATACCTTGCTCCTTAATGGACGCTGCTTTGCACAGCCAAAGGCTGCCTTGGCCTCCTTAGACACTGAGCTTGAGTCTGGCTGACTTCCTACCGGGATCTGGAAACCTTTTCAGAATCACCGATCCACTTTGCTGTCCCTTATTTGTGCTGTGTCACAGTTATGGAGCAAACCAGATTGATCTCCTACATCAGGTGTTACATCTTCGCTGTTCACCAGTTCCTCAATCTTTGTCTTATTTGCCAATTCCATCAGCAGGGAACAGTAGTTAAAGAGTGAAGGGCTAAGGATCCAGCTCATGAGATTGCCCAGTTCCCCAAAGACGGTTTTATTTGAGGACCTATCGGTTGATAAAATAGTCCAACAGGATCATTTACATCAGCACTGTTACCTTTACCGATTGAACCTGCACATGCTCCAACATTATAAAATTATTTGGATAGAGTCTGTTTTTAATAAGTTCATGATAATTTCAATGTAATTCTATTCTTGCCCCTTTAATTCTTAATAAAGTCCCTAAATAATTGTTCTATTATTTTGTTCAGATTGATGTGAAGCTGACAGGACTATATTTATTCATGTCATCATAGTTACTCTGTTTAAGTGCTGGCACAACATTATCTTTCCTTCACATCTCTAACTTCTCTGGTGTTCCAAGACTTATTCAAAATCAGCAGCAGGGGTTCAGTGAACATCTTTGCTTCTTGGATGCAAATTATTCAGGAACTGCCAATTAAAAATTTCTAAGTTTAGAAATTATTGTTATAAAAGAAAGGCTTGTTTTTCTTACATAAGATGCAATGCACTATCTGGCTTTCCCCCAAATACAAATGGGAAATATTTACTCAACATTTGCACTTCTTTTTGTGCTTATTATTGGTGGTCTTATCATGTCCATTTAGAAACAATGTAGTAACTTTCTGATGATCCCACCTGTAGCTGACCACAGATGTCTACTTGTGTCCTTTTCTTACCATACTGCTATAAATTACAGCTTGTAGTTCATATTAATTACCATCAATTTACTCTTTTTGCTCAGTGACTTCTCTGGATGTAACCCTTTAGTACAGGTTCTCAACTTACTAGATCAGAGGACCCACCCGAGAGGCACCCCTTACGAATAGCCAGCGGTAAGCAAAGCTTTGGCCAAGCTCAAGCTGTACCAAACACCAGTAGTCACTTAGTGGTGAAAGACATTCCTCACACACCAGGATTCATTAATCTTAGTCCTCACTGATCTGCTGCCATCAAACAGCTGTCAATCATCCATGTTTCTCTCTTTGCATTTTTCCTTGTGATATTTTCAGCTTTCTGAAGCCAGGCTTTTCCAAACACCCAGTCCAGACTGGGGCTTTATGATGATGACCCCATCCAGCCATGATGCAGCCACTGCTTTCACTGTCTGATCTGCTGGTAACCTGTAAAGAAAAAAATCTAGCAGATAGTATGTTGCACACCAGGTTTTACACATTACATGCTATACACTGCATGCATTTGTTATGCTGTGTCTTCTGTATGTCTGGACATGCCGTAAATATGTTAGGAGGTGCAACGGGAGGTTTCTCACTTGCACTACACAGGCTGCAGCACCCATGACAATGCAGGTTTTTGTCCCTATGCATCATAATCCAGGGAGCGAAATTCACCCTTGCCCGCTGGCTTTAGAGTTGATGCTGATTGTACCCATCTCAGACACCATTTCTGAGGACGCTAATCCTTAATAACACGAGAACGTTTGTTCCCAAGTTGCTAAAAACTTGGAAGCAGGTCAAAACCCTTTTCACAAACAGTGCAAAGCTTCCTTAGTTTTTGCTCAGCTGATCCTCCTGAAATAATAAAGATTGATTTAAACATTCCAGCCATGGGAATCCTCCCACCAGATTTCAGCGACAGTGACCAGGTCAACTCATGTTTCTAAAAGAGCAAAAATTGTTCCCAGTTCGCTGTATGAGCAATTACAGAATGTCTTCTCTTGGTCTATAAAGACATTTTTTTCCTGAACTTTCTGGTTTGGTGCTAAAAAAATGGTCGTGTCTTCTCTTGATTGTCACCACTTTGCTCCAGGTTGGTTCCCTCCTGAGGCAGAGGCTCCCCAGGCTGCTGCAGCCCCTGCACCAGAGAACAGAGCCAGCTGAACCACAGTCTAATGATAGCGGCTCTTGGCATTTTAAAATGGCTAGTGGTAATTTTGCTTATGAAATAAAGTCTCTAGCTGTTTCTCATGTAGCACAGGAGACAGCCTGTCTCAGTGCAGATTGAATTATTATAATGAAGCAATCATCCTTTTACTGCCAATCTACCCATTGTCTGACGGGGTTGTGCCAAGTGATAAACAGAGACAATAGCAAATGCAGCTAAGATATTGGCTGGCTCCCTCAAAAAGTCCCCTCAGGTCTTTACAGACGCATAGAAAGAAAGTCTAAGTTGGGCCAATGTTCTGTAATAATTGAAAGCCTAATTGATTCATTAAGTTTATTAGGATAGTCTGGCTGTTTTTCATACTGATTTAATGGAAATGTGTCACTTGCATTTCCCAGCTTTATTTTCTTGTTGGTATTCAATTCTGGGTGAAAAGCACAGAAAGAATAAGTTAACTCAAAACAAACTGGTCATCTGTTAGCAATGGCTTCTTCTGACTTTTGTAGGTGTTTGTGGGATGATAATGGTGAGGCTGAGGTCAGTCACCTTAAAAATCATTCTCCAAAATGAAACCAAATTGTACTTGGGGCTGATGGCTTGCTCTGACTGCAGAGGTGGAGTCTACCTGAAGGCTTGAATAAACCCAGGGCAGGATTCATCTTACCTGGCTTTAAGAAGCTAGAAAGAAGCTTTTGTCATCAATGGAGAAGAACAGGTTTTTCCAGGGCCTCAGTCTTTCCTATAGTAGGTGTTCTCACAAGCATCCACACTCTCTTCAGTTTTAGTTAACCACTGTTACTCATTCTTATATGCCCCAAACTCTGTGGGCAGCACAGGTCCCCTCAGCAGGACTCCCCAAGGAGCCGAGTCCTGCCCAGGCTGGGTGAGGCTGGCAGAGTGCAGGTCTAAGCCAGTCCATCGTTTTGCCCTGAAAGTGCGGTGATTCAATCCATTTCTTTAGTTTTCAAAGTCTGAGAGAAAACAATGCAATTCTTGCAGTTCTTTCCTTCCAACTGTCCTGCCAGACCTGGAATGCTCTTCAGCCATTTGGGAAGGTATTATACTTGCAAATCCATTTATTACTTTGACTTTGGCATTCTTATTAGAGCCCTGGCTGTACATCCAAACTATTACCCCAGCTCAGTTTACCTTCTTGTAAACCTTGCTGATATGTGAAGTGTTGGATGGGTCCTCTGTAAAGCACAGTGTCCCATTAAAACACATTTAAAGAGTCTTGTAAACCCTGGAGATTAACCCCAATGTTTATGGAGAGTTATACATGCTAATTCTTGCATATTTGTCATTCCAGAGCATGGCCTGTTGGCAAATATTCTTGCTACCCCACAGCATTTACGTCAATGGGATTTGTCCATGCTCTGATTCCTTAGGACAGAGAAAAGAAATGGTGGGAAAGTGAGAAATATGGGCATTTACCATCCTGGACTACATTAGCTTGTCATAAAATCTTATATCTATCTCATAACAGGAGACCTCAGACTGGGAATAGAAGAAGGACCTTCCCCAGAGGACAGTTTTGGTTAAGGGCTTATTGATAGGAGATGGTCTTGTCCTGTTGGAAGAAGAATTTTCTCTTTTAGTTTTTGTTAATGCTTCTGTGATGGGGCATATCTGTGTATGGTTTCCTCTCCTCCCTGTCCTGCCAAATGCAGAATTGACAGCAGCAACCCCACAAAACTTCAGCTTCCTTATCAGCTGTAGACACCTTAATTTACCCAGCATCCATTAGTTTCTTCTGTTCTGCGTTTAGCAGTTTTTTAACATCTACAATCTTCTGTCTGGTGATAAAATAGTAGATAGAAAAGCGATGAACTCAGATGGTCTGTATGGGTGTAACTGCAGGAAAATATGTTCTGTTTGTTCATATAAATATATATATATTGATTCAGTGTATTTGTGTGTGTGGGTGTGCATGTGTATACACATGTGCGTACATAGATGCATGCACAGTTTGGCACATATTTATATGGCTAAAATAAATCTGAGCAATTTCAACTTGCCTGAGCTGACACCTAACTATGCCACTGCCTTTGCTGATATCTTAAGCAAGTAACTTTGTAGATCTCCATAAAGCTGATCCTGGCAACTTTTTGGTTGAACAGAAGGCACGTTTTAGGTGATATAATTTCTTTAGGAGACAACAGATATATGAACTAAGACACAGTGGACCTGCCCCAACTAGCTCAGGAATTTGAACTTTATGGATAAATTAGCTTTTTGATGAGAACTGAAGTTTATGAGAGACACCACTATGAAACTACCATGGAAGAAGATGATGAAGATGGAAAGGTAGAGCAGTTATGGCCAAGCGCTTTGGGAACAGCTGCCAGACAGAAAGTTTGTGAGCGGTACCTGCAAGGAACTACTTTGCTGATGTTGATTATTCCTGTCTTCAGGAAAACAGGTCTTGATAGGTTTTTTGCGTTTGGTTTTTTTTCCCTAATTTGATAAATAAGCAGATGCCATCAATAAATCAACTCACTTTATCATCTTCCTAATTTATTACAATCTTCTGGATTCCAAGTTTTGGCTGACCACTGTGTTTAAGATGAGTGAGGTAGTCATCCTCACATTAGCTGGCTCAGAAACGATGTTTTTGATGGTGAAGCATCCTTGGAAGCTTGAACAAAGAAAAAGAAGTGCTCTATACAATTGGGAAACCAAGAAGCAATAATAGCACAATTAAAGCAAAGCGGATCATACAGTCCTTTTTAGTTAGGCTGTACTTGACAAAGCTGGGCTAATAATTTTTCAGCAGAAATCGATCTGAGTAATTTAATCTCTTTTTTTCTTTTTAATACATTTCCAAGAGAGCTCCTTATTTTGAATGCTTTCATTAATCAAGAATACTTTCTGGATAACTTTTGAAAAATATTTCTTACTCTCTTGGACTAGAGCAGGTCACAGTGAATAATAGATATTTGTGATGCTTTGGTTGCATGCTTTGCCATGTAGCATGCTTCTGCTACCTGCCTAAGGAAGTGCAGCTTAAAGAATTGGAAAGGAAGTTAATTGTATAGTTAATTTAGACATTTTTTTTACAAAAAAAATGTTGTGTGAAGGCCCTGTATGCTCTGCTTGAGCAGGAAATTCTTCTGTGGTCACAGCAGATCTTTGCAGGAGCAAAGGTGGCCGTGAGAGTGTTGGCAGTCTCCTTGCACGCACCCAAAGGGAGTGGAAAAGCCTCCAGCCTGATCTGTGGGCTCCCTCTGCAAAGGTTTTGGGACGACGTGGTGGGCAACAGAGACTGGGCTTTCAGCGTTATGGAGAGGGTCTGAAACTTCTGGATTCCCTAGTCACCAGAAAATGTACCTTGACTGGATCTGGTTAATTTCTTCACCAGTGACGTAAAGAGAAGATGTTGTTGATTTGGTCTGTAATGAAGACTAATTAGGAAGAAACCAGTGGAACTGAGCGACTTGCAAGCTAAAGCAAGACACAGTTATTGAGTTTGGTCTGGATGAATGATTGCTTGATTGTGTAGTTACTGGAAAAAGTGGTTTGAATGCAGTGCAAGCAGTTTGTCATAAAGCCTTGGGAGACATTGGGTTCCCAATAACCGTAGGCTTCCTCACATCTGCTGCTGAGTGGGGAACCCCTGGGAGGGCGTGCGGGAATGCCAGCTGCATGGCAAAGGGTGGCAAATGACACAGATCCCAAGGATGCTGGCTACCCTGGCAGCAGAAAAGCCAGCTGGCATTCCTGTTGGAAGTGCAGGCTTTTTGTGGAAGCCAAGGCTGCAGCATCACCAAATGAACAAAAAGTGGCATCCTCAAATCAAATCAATTTGGTGGATTAAATTAAATCGGTAAAAGATTTATGTTGCTTAGACACATGCCACTCTGCCTTTCAGCTTGCAAGGGCATTGAGGTTATAGCCCACAGTGGCGACCACAGAGACAGCAACCAGTAGCTCATTGTTTGCGAGGAAGGCTCTCTGTTGATTGATTCCTGTTCCAAACAATTCTTGTTGCAATTAGTCTGGGACTGATCGTTACAAAACCCGTTGCCTGTTTTCAAAATAGACTCTTTCTCCCATACTTGAGCTTGTGGTGCGAGGCTTTAGCTGGCTGAGCACAAGAAGGGGAGGCTACTGGTGGGTTAACTTGACCTTAGCATTCGTACCAGCTCCAGACTACCTGGGCTTGGGCTGGTGTTGAATGGGCTGTGGCTTAGCTGGGGGCTGCCCACAGCTGTTTCCCTGCTTCAGCTCTGCACAGGGACTCCTTCAAATGAGCAGAGCTGGAGGGGCGAGCAAGTCAGCTCGTCTGGTCCGACTCCTGAATGGTGTTTTCCTGCTTGGATGAGCACAGCAGAAGAAAGAAGGTGCAAGTCGTGGGAAAGTGGCGAGAACCTCCCTTGATGAGCCAATTACTCAGACTTTCCCCCTGTGATTGTGTCAGGTGCCTCTTTCAAAACCTTAACTCATACTGTTAGGAGTTTAATTTTAGGCTCATGCCTCCCACATATGGCTTTTATACTGTGGGAAGCCTTCAGACATATCACACTTAATCACTGTTTATTCTTACTCATTTTCTTGCCATGCTCGATATTTGTTTTTAATCAAGAACAACTTTTCTGTCTCATGCATTCATCCAGCTAAATGATAATGTGCAGTTCTGCTCCAAGAAGTCACTGTGCTTGTTGCATCAGTTCGAAGCTGGGCTTGCTGCGCTGGGTGGCAATATGGCTTTTTCTTCTGCCACCCCTGAACAGCCAGCACAATTCTGAGGCAGTAAGAGAAACTATATTTTGTGCCTCGTCAAAATAAATAGCAGACAAATTCCCTGTCTGTGGCCAGCTGTGTGGCACTTTGAGGACACTTCTAGGACTTTTCCTAGGAGGGGAGTTAGTAAGGCCAAAAAAATTCCTTTCTGAGTGACAGTGTCCATCTGCTCATTAGAAAAAACACAACAAGTGAAAGCTTGGCCCTCAAAAGACGGCAAGAGCTTTGCTACAGACTTTCTCAATACCAGGATTAAACTCACCTACTTTTAACACAGATAAAGAAAATTTTTACATCTGTAAACCTTGGAGTCAAACTGGAAGAAGAACTGGATTAAAAGGAAACACACTCTTGCTTCCCATACAGTCATTGAAGCCATGATGGAGAGAAAGGGAAGTGTTCGTTTGCAACATGTATCCATACAAACGTGAGTTTGCAGGGTGCTAGAGGAAATAACTTCTATTAAAGCAGCTATGTAAAAAGATGAGGAAAAAAGGTGTGTGGTTTTTTGTTCAGCCATCACATTTTAATCTGCTTCTTTACTTCTGTTGGCTATTTCAGGGAATGTGAGCAGTTTGGGAATACCTGACACACACATCAGGTATTTTCCATGTCAGAATTGCCATTTAGGAGATATCATTCTTTTTTTCATCACTCATTTTTATCTGTTAGGAGAAGAGATGAGTGAATGAATCTGTGTTCCCAGAAAAGCTGCCGGGGGGGGATGGACATCTTGTACATACAACCTCCTCACAGATGCTGCCAGGCACCAGCGCTTTAAAACTGCTTATTTTTAACCTTTCATTTTTGCCTACAAAATACTGTGCAAAAAGTACATGATCTGGAGGGGTCAAGGCTTAGGTGAGACATAACCACACCTAATTTCTCTTTTACCCTCCCCTTCTCGCAGAAACCATTCTCTAAGCCTCTACTTTTAACATCAGCCTTGCTCCTGTTCATAAGGGGTGTTTTTTCTGTGGCCAAGTTTTATTTACAGCACCTTGCACCAACGTTGGTTGTTCCTTCTCTGCTCCTTGGAGCATCAGCTTCGACATGGGCAACTGCAGGGGCCATACCACAGAGCTGCGGTGTAACACTGCCGATGCGCGGGAAGGACAGGGCACACGGGCGGCTGTTTCACTCAGCCATTGATGCAAAGGCAAGCTTTAGCTGATCTGTCTGTGACCCCTGGGTGAGCAAAGCCCTGGCCTGGTGCTTATTAGCTTCTTGGGGCCCAAGGCCTTGGTGCTGCTTCAGTTCTCATGTGGCTTCTGGGACTTACAAATTAAAAAATTACCTAAATTTGGCTTTTCTGGAAGATGTTTGCAGTCATGGGACAGCTGGGAACCTGGTGATGTTACAAAAACCAGAGAGTGACCACGGGGCAGCTGGAGGGGAAGAGACGGTTAGTCAGATGGTTTGCTCTTCTCTGGACAGAATTGGTCCCCTGCTGAAGAGGTATCCCAGTATTAATTCAGTGTGTCTCCTGTTACTACGACAGATAGTTTTGGTTTTGGTTTCTGTCAGCACCCACGTGACTTAATGACTAGTTCTTTATTGAACTAACTATTAAGGACTCGAATTGTCTGACACTCCTCAGGCACGTGTAAGAAATGACCAATAAAAAATCCATAACATCAGTAAATATTCTAGAACAAGGATGAGATTTGACCTTTTTTTTTTTATATAATTTCAGACAGAAACAGAGAAAAATGTCTTTAAACTTTGATCTTCTTATACAACATTAGCTAAAGTGACTATAATCCTGGGTTAAAATAAAATATCCTTCTTAAGTCCTCTTCAAGTTAGTCTTACCCACCTTCCAGTTAGGTACTGAAGAGGCAAAACAAAGCAAAGCAGCTTTTGAATCTCCTAAACCAAAAAAGGTTTTCCCATCACACTAGAGCTTTGTGCCAGAATTTATTTTACAGATAAATGTACACATATGCTCTGTCTGAAACAACCAGAATTGCTAGAAAACACAGAGAGGCTTTTCAGGATTAAAACAGAGCATAGGACCTGCAAATAGAGCTTGGCTAATAAGGCATTTTTTTCAGTTAATTGGCAGCACTGAAAGAACTAAAACAGTTTGTTTCAGGTTGCCCCAAAAAGAGAATATTCAAAGTGTTTTGGATGAACAGAAGAGCAAAAAAAAAAATAAATTTGTGGCTTAACAAAATGGCTTATTGTGCCTGAAATCAAACATTGCAAATATTTAACTGAAGCTGGAAGCCTGTTTTCAGTCATGAAAGCATAGCATTTCATCTTAAAAATACTAACATTCAATAGTTTTTTCGCTTTGGTAGTTTTTTTTATTTTTCTGACCAGTCCAACTAGGCAACACTGGACATAATCTAGAACTTATTTTTGTCAATTTGTGTCAGCATTTTCCAGGAAAAATCTATAGTCATAAATGCCATCCATCTGTCCTGCCAGAAACCATGACGTTACCTGCTTCTAATTTGTATAATAAGTGTGATTCACTAGTGACATGCAACTATTAGGAAATTATCATGGATTCTCGGTCTTACAGCAGACCTCTAGTTTTTCATCCTTCTAGGGTAATATTGTACTTAAAAAAGAAAGACAATACTGGTCTCCACTGCCTCTTTGAGGGGAAGGTTTTTCTCTGAAGTGTCAACTCCATCTTCCATGCAGCTACATGAATCATGGAGTCTGCTAAGTCTGCCTGGCTGAATAAGTTTGTAGACCCCAAGTAAACAAGTTATTGAATATTGTAATGAGCTGGCATTTTTAATTTTGGAAAATCTTCCATCTTGCAATGGGCTTTTATCTGAAATACATTTATACTATAGACTTTCACCATTCAATCCTGAGGTTATGCAGAAAGCTAATGAAAACACATAATACATGTTATTTTACATAATAATGTTTTATGTGCAGCACTTACTCTAAGTCATTTGCTCTGCTAAGACCTGTGGTAAAACATATGCTGACCTTAGTAGCATTTCTTTTTTTTATAAATTTTTTTATTTGCAATGCATATGGTCGTTGAAGAGCCAGTGCTTTCCTGTCTGTGACAGCCTTGCCTTTGAGAGCCAATATGGGAACAGAAGACTCATATAATGGTGACTGAATGTATCTGTCAACTTCATATTTCTTTCTGGCATATTAATGCACATCATGGGGTGAGATCCTCAGATGCTGAATAGTGGGCCCCTGCGTGTTTCCTCTGTATAGCATACTGTGAAGTCCAGTGTTTGCAATGCAACAACAAAGCAAACCCACTAAGCCTGGAGCAACTGCAGTGTTTCATAACCCAGAACATGAAGGCAGTGGTGTTGGCAGGACTGTCAAAGCAGCTTCACAGACTCCCAGCCCCCATCGAGTTTGACGTTGCACCTCAATCAATGGACTTTGTAAGAGTCAGCATTTGTATTGATTAGAATAACTGAGATGCTTGTCTGTTTTTTCTTTTGATCTCTATCATCCATGGATATGTGTGAGCAAGCTGAAGAGCATTCCTTTGACTAGGAAGCCTACAGTGCTTTTTGTTTCTTGGTATTGTCCCACAGGATTGGCTCCCTGGACACAGAGGAGGATGATTTTCAGAGGGTTACTCAAAATCTTTTCTTTACTGGAGGTTGTGTACAGCCCCAGGAAACAAAAACAGAGGAGGGCATGGAAAAGCAGCAGGCATTCAAAGCACTATCACATGCTGCTTTTCCAATTCTCAGAAACTCTGTTCTCTATGAAGAAGTCATGGGGCTGAGGGCAGGGGGGCATCTTTCAGTTCACTGACGGAATGACTTCTCTCTGCCCGTCTCCATGTATGAATGGGAACACTCCAAGGGAAACCAAAGGGATGCGCAGTCCCAGAAGGATGTGCTATCAGTAAAATATGACGATTTACACAACTTAAGAAATGTAGCAGACGTGCAGTAAATCATGTTCATTGATGGGAAAGACATTTCTGCCCTGGGTAAGATGCCGTCTTTGGCTCTGCAGATTTACTGCTTGGCCGTGGGGGGCTCACGGAAAGTCCTAAGTATTCTGGTATGAGCTGTGTTGTGGGGGTGAGGAAGGTTTACACCTGCATTGTGCTGGACTGTTGTCAGAGAGCAGTGTAACCCTCTGGCATGATCCCGTTCTGGACTGTAGAGGACAGCTACTCAGAAACTGAATCTGGAAACAGCAAGCTGATGAAAAATCCAGAAGTTAATTAAAAAAAAAAAATCCTTTTCATTTCCAGAGAAGTCTAGGCTCCTGCAGGAGCTCAGTTCCTGTTGTTTATTTGCCTTGCGTTGCTGCCTGCAGGTTCTACTGAAATGCCAGCAGCCCAATCTGGCCAGCACATTATCAGTAGAACCAGTTGCAGTGACCTTGGGGTCAGCAGTCAAGCGGAGAGTACAGAGAACAGATGCAGAGGGTACCACTGACAGGGGGGCAGTTACTATTAGGGTAAGCTCTTGCTGTTTCACAATTGCTTGCTATAGTACAAAATTGCTTTGCTCAACATGCAATTTTGGCATGTCATCTTCCAGTCTTCACCCTGGTTGAGGAAGACTGTGCCTCAAAATATGATGTGTGAAGACTGTTTTTTTTCCATGGGTACCATTGTACAGAGTGAGGGCCTGAGTCTGTCACCGGCACCCTGAGGGTCCACACAGCCCTGATGGGCTTCCTATGGCACTGCAGTGGCTATGATGCAATCTCTGAGGTCTAGAGCCTTTCACCACTCAGGGTGGCTGGAGTCTTGAATCCTCTATCAAAAAACTTCTTTCAGAAGAAGAATAAGGGAAAGAAATATATGGGTGAGGGAAGAATGAAGGACAGTACAAAAGAAGACAAGGTGCAGTGCATGAGTAAGAACAATCACTGGACTTGCTGGTCTGTAGAGTGTGGCATTCAGCCAAACTGCATACCACGCGCTTTTTGTCATGAGCGACAAAGAACCTTCATGGTTGCTTTGCAGTTTTTCAAAAAAGACCCAGGCAGAGAGGCATGTCATGTGAAGCACAGAAAAAATAAGTGGGATTTTTGTTTTCCAAAGGCAAGCAAGCATGATTTTGGCAACTACCAGAGACACATCCTAACCCTGCCACTCCATAGTAAGTGGTATTTGGCAGAGACAAACCCAGCCAGTGATGCTGTGGGGAAGATACCCTGTCCTCACCCTCCAGACTGGCGTCTGAGCATAGGAAAAGAGACCTGAACAACAGCAATAACCCCCACCTCCCACCCCAACCTTTCTCAGCTGATTCACTCATTTCATGGAGCTAAACCATCCATAGACATCATTTGCTCTATAGCCAGAAATGATTTGCTGTTGTTTTTTTTTTTTGTTTTTTTTTTTTTTTTTGCTATAAAGTATGCTTGCTCCATGCCCCTCCAGACACCTTGGGGTGCTGTGTGGCAGGCAGACTGTCAGCTGGGTCCTAAACCATCCATAGACATCATTTGCTCTATAGCCAGAAATGATTTGCTGTTGTTTTTTTTTTTTTTTTTTTTTTTTTTTTTTTGCTATAAAGTATGCTTGCTCCATGCCCCTCCAGACACCTTGGGGTGCTGTGTGGCAGGCAGACTGTCAGCTGGGTCCTGTCCTTCCCACCCTGCATGCCCAAAGCCCATCACAGCACCCTTGGGGCTCAGCATTGCCTAAGAAAGTCATACGTTGCAACGTAAGGCACAGAACTCGGTCTTCTTTGCTCCTTTGACCAGCAATACAGGCTCAGAGCAGGGGTTTCATGGAAGCTGGCAACCCTGGTGGGTTTCAGTCTCAGTCAAGAAGCGGGTGGGACTGTGAAGCCATAGACAGGGAGGGCAGGCGGGTAGTCTGGGAGGTCAGTGGGGCTATCCCCTGCTCTGAAGCAAGCCCAGGTGTGTCTGCATTGCCCCTGGTAGCCTGCTCATTCCCAAGCATTTTGGACCATCTTCCCACTTCCGTGCCTGAAATCTCTTGGGGATCCCCAGCATAGCCCCCCCATGCCAGCAAGTCTGGGAATTTCAGCATTTAATATTGTTCTGAGCATTATTTAAGACAGAACCCTTTTTCTAGCCTAAACAAATTATTCCTTCATCTTTTCGCCATAAATCATGCTTTTCAGTCCCTTGCAGTGCCTCTCGCTCTCTTTCCTGTGCCCTCCCATCTGCCCGCATCCTCTGCAGAGCCTGGTGCCAAGGTCTGGGCACAGGGCTGCTGCTCAGGGCTGCTTAGCGTGGAGCAGAGCAAAGTAATTGTTTACAGCGCTTGCTGGCATGTCCCAGAATGGCATTTGCCTTTTTTCCAACAGTATCACATTGTCGATTCATGCTCACTCCCCGCTTCACTCTGACCCCAGACTGGTTTGTGCAGCAGCCCAGTCCATCTCACCAGCTTGTCCTTCTTCTGGGCACCCAAGTTTTCCTTCCTGAGTTCCGCTTTCCACATCTGTCTCGTGGAGTTTCACCTTGCTGATTTCAGTTGCATTTTATTTTATTTTGTCAGGACTGCTTTGAATTCCAGTTTTGTCTGTGCAAGTGTTGCTCAGGCCTCTCCAGCCTCACACTGTTGAAAATCTTGTTGGAGCCAAGATATATCACATCTACAGCATACCCTTACCCATCAGCGCTGTGACCCTGCCACAGAAGGAAATTCAGTTGGTTTGACATAATTTGCTCTTCACAAATTCTTGTAGTTTTTTCCCTTCCCCTTGTTATCCCCCTGAGAGTTACAGACTGATCATCTAATAATTTGGCTGAGTGTTTTTCAGGGTGTCAGACTCTGGTTGACTGCTCTATCATTCCCCAGGTGGTCTTTCTCTTCCTTTCTAAAGCCAGGCAACATTCTTTGCCCTCAGTTAGTGAATACTGAATCTCAAAAATCATTCACCCCTTGCTTATTGGGAGCACTCTCCCTGGGATAACCAGGAGCACCAGCAGTACGCAAGGAGTACACGGCCAGTCCTGCAGGTAGATGTACATGCACTTACCATCCAGCTTCCCATGAGCCATGTGTTCCCAAAAAGCAATTTGCTGCTTTCCAACACATAGCAAAAATGGTGTCACGGGAAGAAAGGCTGCTGCAACTAAGTCCAGTCAAAATCTGCTGTGTAATTCTGGGAGCTGAATTTGTCTCGTGAGAGGTGGGTCTCTGTGCATGAGCCTGGGGGAGTTGCCTGAGCTGACCAATGGAACTGCTGTCTTTTGTGGTTTTTTTGGATAGTGTCACAGGGAGTTAGCTCCTAAAAAAAACCCCACACCCCAATTAGAAAAAATAGTGCAACATCCTCATGTTCACCTCTTCTAAAAGGTCTTCTGCTGAAGTTCTCCCCGGCTCCCTTGAGATTCACTGCTGAGTTTTCTGAATTTAGGAATGATGTAATTTCCTTGATCTTAGCCTGTTCCCCCAGCCACCTAATCCTCCACTACTTGCACCTACCCACATGACTTAAATCCCTGTGCAATACCTTTTACAGATGCCTTCTTTAAAGATAAACACATGTTATAATAATAGTAAAGTAACGCATTACTCTCACAGGCCTTCACACTTGTTAACACTCATCTGGATCTATGCAACCTCATTTTTATGTCTATAATTTTATTTCCATAAATTTTAAATCCACACCTAAGCTATGGGATTTAATCACAGGTAACTCATGCCTTTCTTTATGAATCTTACTGCTGGTGCACTTAACCGTAGTGCAGAGTACAAAGCACAAGAGAAAATTTCTTTCCTGGGGACCATATGTTAAAAGAATGAAGTGCTTACTTAATGCCGTAGCCTTGCAGAGTAGCACAGTCAACAAACCATTATTAGATCACGGAATGAATATCGACAAGTTCCAGAGTATTGTTTAAGCCTGTTGCTATAGTAATTTGAAATTTTGTTCTATCAGCTACTTAAAAATGGGATGAAGCAACATGTTGGTATTTAATTCTTCCCAAATTTGCCGCATTGGCACCACTTATACCAGAATCATCTTCTTTTAAAAGAAAAGTGGAGAGCAAGCACCTCTAGGCCAAATTACTCTGCATAGGCTTCCACTCTGGACATTATTTTTTCATATTAACCTAGAAGAACGGTGTTTTCACTGCTTACTCAGCCAATGCTAAAGCATAAAGGTTCACAGCTCCAAACCAAATGACACTGCCTATTTTTGGAGCCACCTAAGTTTATAATTTCATGTGACGAATAAGTGTTTTAAAGGGTACTTGCAGAAGGGCACGGGGTCATGTAGCGAGCTTTCCTGAGCAGTGAATGCCGAGGCTCTTAAGCACAGTGCAGTAAGGCATGTATCATCCATAATGTATGGAGTACCCCTGAGCAGACTTTCTGCAGTGTGAAAAGATGATGTGAGTGCATCGGGGAACAGCAGAGATGAAGGTTAGGAGCCTGGGCAAGCCTGAGGGGACTAGGTTACTTGTAGGATGCAATAAGGGATCAAGCATTAAGTCTTATCCAGGTTACTTCTTCATAGCTGTTGCAACTGTGTGAATCTTGTGTTCCTCAGCAGGACCTAACAAACTGACCAGTAATAATTTTTCCTTGTTTCTTACGCATTTTCTTCCATACCCTTAGTAAAGCACAGTGCAATCTTCTGACATTACATCAGCCCCCTCCTGTCTGTACAAATTGCTTTGAAGTGTGTGCAATTGGAGAAAAAGTTTCTTTTGCATTTTCTTGGAAGCAGGCAATATTCTTTTGCCCCTCTGTTTTTTAGTGTTACTTTTATAACCAGCTAGAGATGTCCTGCTAGGTAGCTTCTTAGTATTTTGCAGTTGCTCTTTCTTAATATAAAGCTGTAATTTAACTCTTAGCATTTTGTAATACCAAGGCTGCGGAAAGGAAAGCGAAGTGCTTTTCAGTCTGTGGTACACACATTGTGCTGGTCTGTAAGGCAACAGACGGGTGGTCTGCGGATGGATAAAAGAAATAAGAAAATCAAAGCACACCCATACACATCCAAGAAACAAACATAGTAGGGGGGGGGGGAAACAGTCTTAAAAATTAATGTCTGAAGTTTAGCATCAATTGCATTTGGCTGCAGAGGAAAAGCAAATTGGCAGCACTACACAAGCTGGCTCTTGATTTTTTTTCAAAATGGTCCATAACTTTTAGAATAAGGAATTTTATAAAGCACTGTTGCGCAGTATTGCCCACACTGTTGCATAAGGGTTATGGAGACTGAAACATCACCATGTGAAATCTGGTAAGTGTCTTTGTCTAAATGTCTGGGGATAGCACAACTGCTGTTGTGTCTTTGATTTGGCACCATACTGCAAATTATTAAATAGATGTCTGTCTGCTCTGAAGTTATAGCATAAAGTCCTTTGATGGCAAAGACTGATAGAAGTGAGCTTCATCACCTCGTGCAAGCCAGGCTTTGGCACTCTGGTGAGTTTTGGTACCTGCTTGGGCGCATTCGCTTCCTCGTGACTCTCTGCAAGAGCAACCCTGGAAGAGTTAAATCTTTCCATCGCCAGTGACCCACTCACACCCCTGGGTCCAGCCTTTCTCAAAGGAGCAGCCTTTCCCTCTTCTCAGCGCTCAGAAATCAGGCTGCTGGCGCCCTGCCCATGGCTTGTTTGTTGGAAACTGGGACCTTTTCTTTTCTGAGAGTGTGGCCGAAGAGCGGTGAGCGCGCCTGGCCTGGCCCTGCCTGGCTGGGGCTGCAACATGTTTCTCACGGCTCTGGTGACTCACTGCTGGTGTGGTGACAGCTCTCAAGATCCACTGGATGACATTTTTTTTTTCCTTTTCTTTTCTTTTTTCCCTCCTTGCAGTCCTGGCAGGTACAAATCATCTGTTCAGGGCTCATTAAGCAAGCTTTTTCACAAGGAAAGGTTTTGTCCCCTCCTCTGCGCTGCTCTTGACATGCATCACCCAGAAATGAAGGCATCCTGGTGGAGGGAGTGGAAGGGGAGCAAACACTCTGCACCCACCCTAAGGACTACTCGCCCCCCACAACTGCCATGAACACCTCCGAGGGCTGTTCCCCCGGCTGAATTTCATGCAAGGCAGGAAAAGAGAAATTCAAACGGTCTTATTTGCACCTGCAACTCATTTGGAAAGTGCCACACTGCAAGTGCAACTGAAAGGTTTGGCACCAGTTTTTGAAAAAATCTATCCCAAAACACCATTGCTGGCTGCTAGACCTTATATTTGCAGGACTCCACACATAGCTGTCATCTGGATCCTGACATGCAGAGTTTATAAATATTCAAAAGGTGACAAACCAGTTATTCTCGCATGAGTAAGTTGTCTGCGCAGTAGTGAACTGTAACTGCAACTCCAGCCTGGAAACTGAGGTAGTCTGTGTCTCCTTGCCTCCTTTTTCCATGGGAAACAACAGCAGACAATTTCATTCAGTGTCACCTACAACGTCCTGCCCCTGCCCCAAGTGCTCTCGAACTCCTCCTGTGCAAAAAGCATCTGGGGAGCGTTCTCACAGCTACACACTGTGATGTGCAAATTTCTTTGCCTGTCTGCATGATGCAGCTGCCCTGAGGCTTCTAGTGGCTGCAGAGGAGCTGCCTCTGAACCTTTCTCAGAAATGCCCAAGGTACACAACCTATCCATAGCCATTTTTAAAAGCTGCCTGTGGTTTTTACAATAATGTACACTTTCTGGGCCAAACTCTCTGATGGCACAAACCAAGACATCATTAAGGACCCAGTTAACCAGAACCACTTGTGTGGGTGGAAGGATTATGCTACTGAGGACAGTTATGAGCTTGCTCTCGGCCAGCAAAAGTTGGACAGAGTTTAATTCTACTTTGTCCTACTGTATGCTGCTGTCCCATTCAGTCTTCAAGCTTGTCTTCACTCTTGGCTGTAAGGAGAAGTCTGTTGGGGGTAGTACTACCTGCTCAATGTGTTTTGCTGACAAGACTGAAAAGGAAGAGCCCTGATTTTGGAGCCATGAATGCCCCATGCTTCCTTCACAGCACACCAAAATGGGCTGGCAAGGAAGCCATTTGCAGGTCCCCATCTCTCCCAGTGCAAGAGCTGGTCTCTTCCCTTAAGGCCAACAGGAGTTTTCTTATATGCAGAAGCCCAGGAAATGTGATGGCTGCAAGTTTTGGGGTGGGGGAAGAACAATAACATAGTCCACTAAAAATCAGCACTGTTGGGCTCACTGGAGATTGCAGGTTGAACTCTGGGACAACACCTTTCTGCAGGTGCCACTGGCAGCATCAGTGAGGATTAGTGGAAAATTTGGACCAGTTTGTGAAGCAGTAGCTTGGAAATGAAACAAAAATGGCTCAAAAAAGCAATATTTAAAGAAGCTATACTATTATGACTGAGAAGAAAATATGCCCAAAGAAAATATGAATGAAGTGGCTAAGGGGACAGTTCACCCAAGTCCCACAGAAAAAATATTTGGACACCTTTAGTTCGGTAACACACCCAAGGAAGTCTTGCAGGAGTTATTATTCCTCAGATATGACTTCTTTTTACTAACATTACTTCTTTGCAATGCAAGGATGGTCTCTGAAGTGCCTCTGTAGGGAACTGTAACTCTATATATAGTATCCATGAGCTTAGGGAGGGAATGCAAGCAGGCAGATGTAGCCATCCTCTAAAGAAAAGGCTCTTGAAAAGTGAAGAATGACCCTGTAAAACTGAGATGCTCTTTAATAACTAGAAGCAGTTGCCAGGTCTAAGCATTGGACAGGGCTAGAGGCAGGTGTGCATATGCCAACATGAAAACAGATAGGAAACCAGGTAACATTTATTTCACTTAATCCTGGGTAGAGGCACATTCCTGAAAGCAACTAGAGCACTACATCTCACATGCATTTCAGGAAAGCTGTTTCTGCAGCCAAGGCCGTGCTGAAGGGGCACAGAAGCTCATCCAGGTGGGGCTGCCATGCTCCTGGCGCAGGCTCGGAGCCCAGCTGGCCCACTGAGGGGGCAGAGACCAGGCTGTGCAGGAGGCGTTGACAAGGGAATACGCACAGTGGGGAGAGCAACCACCGCTGTGGGTGCCACAAGGCACAGCCAGTGCAGCCAAGCCCCTGGAGGAGGGCACAGCTTCCCTGTGAGCCAAGGGGCAGGAGCAGCGACTTTGCCCCAGCTCTCTGAGTCACAGTTTGCTTTCCATCCCGAATTTTTTGGCAGGGTGTCTAGCCATTCCTATCTGATCTAAGGGTATTTTCCATTTCTCACTGCGTACAGGCCTGTGGGCGTGAGAAGAGCTGAGCTCCATTGCCTGTGGCCCAACAAAGCAGGTCTGTGGCACACGCACAGCACGTTCCTCCCACAGCAGCCTGCATACCCTCTTGGGGGGTGAAGGGCTCAGGTGTGTGCAAGGCTAGTGCAATAACATGTGTTTCACCAGGCTTACGGACAGACGTGACATCTTTCATTAGACCAGCTGATATCTGGAAAAAACCCGAACAGGGAACCTGGGGGACACACAGCTCTTTGCTCAGGACTCAGAAAGCTGCAGCAGCACCTTCCAGACAAAACACAGGTTTGAGACAATAATTCTTTGTTCAATGCAGTTGTGCTAGCTGACCAGTTAACTTGAGAGAAAAAGGGCTGTTGCAGCCTGTGGGGTCAAGACAGGGTTTTAGCAAGGAGAAAGTGATAACATGTTTGTTCCTGCAGAGCAAAGCAGGGGGAAACAGGCTGGCGGGCAGCCCATGTGGAATGAGCATCATTCAGCTAGACAGAAGGAAGATCAAAGTATGCCTTAGAGACATGGACTTTGTGGAGTCCATAACTTTTTTTTTTACTCTAGTAGACTTAAGCATCTTCCTTTTCAGGGTTGTCTTTTGGAGTCGTATCAGAAGCCATCCTTCAGAACAACCCTCCAAGAGGTCAGAGGGAAGATTTAGTGAAAAATATTCTCTACGTAGTAACTGGATGCTATGGTCCTTTATTAATTGTCCAGCAGAGCTCACTCCAGCACATATGTGTTGTCCAACTGCATTGTTTCCATAAGCCCTGTAGCGCATGGGTGTAGTGTGTGTCATGTTTCACCGTGAGCATGTGAAGGCTGCCTGGACTGCAGTGGGGCTGCTCAGAGGGCAGTCGTGGCAGTGGCTCCAGAGATGGGCTTACAGATTTTTCTTCTGCTTGTTGCTGTTCATTTGTCAAGAGCGGGTTCAGTTTGTTTCGCTTCTAATTGTGAGCTTGTTGAGGGTGGGGGATATTTAAACATTAGGAAATTAGATGCTAGAGGAAATTCCTTTCAAAACATATGGTCTTCTAATGCTGATTGTTGTTGCTTGCTGATTTTCCATGTGGATTCCATTAGGGTTTAGTATGTGAAAACCAAGGGGTAGAGTCGATCTTTTGGTTTGGGTTTCTGAATTGAAGAAGCTTCTGGTTCTTCATTCACTGTAAGGTAAGAAGTTTCTTTGATAAGCAAAACGCAGTCTTACACCAACGAAATAATCATTGCCATCATTGCTCTGCTCCAAGTGACTGGTGGTCCCTGACAGTCTGCTGTATGGCACAGCAACACAGCAACGTAATATGTTTTGAAAGGCTGCAAGCTCAGTGGAGATACATGTGTTGATCTGAAGGCATGCTTGTGCATGGAAGATTTAGTGTGTCACTTCTCTAATGATGGTGCCCACTAAGTTGATAGAGGTGTAAGAATATTTCAGAGACAGCTTGATGGCATTGCTGATTACTGAATATGCGATGGGAACTGAAAACTAAGTACAGGCTTCCAATCCAGATGGTGAACATGTGATTTCTGAATGTTGATTAAAACATAGGCTTGATGATATAGTTATTTAAAAATAAAAATCTGCTGTGAAGTGGGTTATAAAGAAGTTGGTGTGTTTTGGGGTAAACTGGGTGCCTATGGCCTGAATTTATTGAAAAAATATTGGTGGGATCAGGGATGAAGTGAGTGAGTTTGGTAGTGTGATTGGGTTGGGAATCTGTGACTAGTTCTGTTTTGTACGTTCTTAAGAGAGGCTGCAATGCTCTCACTAGGGATGCTATTTGTGCAGAGAGTGCTTGGCCATGGTAGCATGAACGGTGCTAATTTGGGGTTCTTTGTTTTACCCAGCCCATGGAAAAAATCCTCAGTTTTCTGTGCAAGAAAGGGCTAAGGATCTTTTCTCTGCCTTGAGATAATTCTTCAGGAAAGGTGGAAGCAGTTGATCTGCCAAAGTTGGGGGGATTTTTTGTGTGGTGTTGGCTCAGGAGAGCAAAAGCACTGAATTCAGAATTGTTGTCTCAGTGCAACCTTTGTGCGCCGCAGGGCTTCCCAAACTCTGCAGCCAGGCAGCTGACTGGGCTCCGCCAGCAGCCAGGCTCCCAGCTGCCAGTGCTACGTGTGCATGCATGCAAAGAGCTGCCTGCCCTGCCTGCTGCCTGACCTCCCACATCTCCCCCCCTTTTTTGCTCAAATCCTCCCACGGAGGAAGAAGTCGCTGCAAGGCTGATGGGGCGTTGCACAGGCAGGGAGCTAGGGGATATACTGGGATGTTCAGTCATGTTGTCCTGACTTGAGAAGCTGTTCGTCCTCCTTCAGTATTCCAGGCAGCCAGCCTGAAAAGAAGTCCTTATCTTGTGCTACAGGCCAGTTGTGTTCACAAAGGTCTCTTTGTTACGCCCATGTCTGTTGCATAGTTCCTCTTGAACGAAACTGCCCTGGCAAACCCAGACATACTTGGCTTTGAAAGTGCCAAGCTGGTAGTGCAAGGGGCAAATTCCTGCTCGTTGCTCCTGTCCTGCCTCCTGCATCCTCCCGCCCCATAGCTTTCCTCTCTCATGAATGATGCGAGAATGATGGGAAGATATGGTGGTGCATCCTTCATGCAGCCCATGTTTTTCACCGGCTTCAGATTATCAGGTGGGCAAGAGTCCTGCTGTCCAGACAGGTTTGGGTAGGTTTGCCAAGTGTCAGACCTAGCGTCTGGTCTCTGAACAGATGATGGTGAATGGGCTTTCAAAACCAGGACTGGCTGCTCAGCCTGTGGGGTGCTGCAGGGCTAAGCTCTTCCTCACACAGGAGGGTAGTTAATGGCCATGTAGAGGGCTCCTCGCTGGGTGTGCAAACTACACTGCCAGGCACCTGGGAGCTTTTGACAGCTTTTTAGTCTAATGCACCTGTTTCTGGCCCCTGGGGCAGAATACACAGTCAGGGCAATGTACTCTGCAATTCCAGAGCAGCCAAAGGCTTTACCTTGAGATCCTTTGCTGAAGGCTTTACCTGAATTGCCATACAATATTGTTAATGCTTTCTGTTTTTTCTAGTCAGCTTGCCCTGTACTCCCGTATGTAATCACTGCTGTATTTTTCACTACCTTAGAGGAAAATCGGGAGAGTTTTCCAACCAGTATTTCTGTTCAAGTTGACTTGTATTTCATAACAGGAGGCTTAATAGGGAGGTAACAAAGGTAGGGAACAGTAAAGACCTGCTCCTTTCCCTCCTTTCTGGCTCTGCATCTCAGTCCTGAAAGGTCCCTCTAAGGCATCCATCTGCCTCTGGCAAACACCAGTCCAACACCTGTGAGCCAGATGTAAACAGCTGCATGGTAGGTGTCATTTGTGATCCAGCCTTAATACAAACCATGCTTAGGAGTGGTTACAAATGGCTCCATAAAAAAGACCAAATGCATAGCACAGGTAAGTAGCACCTCTTTTCTTATTTCATCTTTCCTTTTATCGTATTTGCTTTCATATCTATGGTATGGAGGACACTTGTGTGTGGCAGGATGAATAGCAGCTGAAGTTCATTAAACTGACCTCAGTGTATTAAATTGCTTAAGAAAATGCTTAAGTAATGTGCTCAGACTAAACTTTTGTTCAACTGCCTACCTGAATAGGGCTATTTTTGTGCTGTTACTTACCTTCACTAACCCTAGTGGCTAGCCTGGCAGGCTGGCTAGTTCTCTCTTTGCTGTTTAACTTGGTGCATGTAAAATTACCTAATCAGAGAGTTTCTGATAGCAAATCCCTTTAAATATTGCAATCGCTAGGCAGCACAGACTATGCAAGGGCATTGCCTTGCAGCAAAGTACCTTCTGAAGCCCCCTCTGGATAAGGGTAACGTGCCTTTTGCCTTTGAGACATCATTGTTACAGGCTGCAGTTGCCTTTGTTCACTTCTCCAGGGCTGGCTTTTGACTATTTGCTTACCATTACTTTTCCATTTTTGAATACTTTGGATTGCTATCAGGACTCACCCCCCACACACACACACACACACCCACCCTGTTTTGTTTTGTTTTGCTTTGTTTTTATTTATTTTATTGTAAACTTACAAATTCTTGCCTTGTCCAAAGGCCGCTGCTATGAACTGTAGGGAATGCAGTGACAATTTTCCAATAGTCTGTGTGCCTTTGCTGAAAACTTCAACAAATATATTGAATTTCAATCTGGATCATGATATTTTATAATCTCACATTTTATAATCTCACATTCCAGGCAGTTACAGTTTGATACTTCTGTCATTGTGAGCTATTCGTATTTTTAGCAGGCTGCTGAATAGTTCATGCTGTGTCAGATCATGCTGGTTTCTCTGTAGTCGTTACATTATAAGCCCCCAAGGAAACATATTCCGTAAAACAGGTTTGGCACAGGCTGTGTGTTAAATCAAGGTTACAAAAAAGCTTGCACTTTCTTGTCTTAATTTTCTTTCTTTCCATTCCTCCCTTTCCTTCTTTTTCCTTCTTTCCTTCTCTTTCTTTTTTTCTTTGTCCCCCCATCCCTGCCTCCCTGCTGTTCCTCCCTCCCTCCATGTCTGGCATGTATCTGTTTTCATTTGCTACACAGGATGGGAATCCTCAGGAAAAAGAAAGCCTTGAGGTTGTTCTCAGCTACCATCAAGCACAGCTGCTGAAATGAACTTGTAGCCACAAGAAGCAGGATCAAAAGGTAAGTGATAAATAAAGGCAATGTCAATATGCTGCTTTTGCAAGCCAGTCTCGGATACATTTCAGAAACCTTTAGAAAGTGAAGTACCTTTAAGTAGACTTCTAGTGTTTTTCCAATCACACCTCAGTAAAGCACTACGGACTTGATACTTGGTCCATTGCTTCATGTTTACTTTATAAAGCAAACAGCAGCCATTAACTGGTATCCTTAATTGTATCCTTACTAAAATGTTAAGGGGCAAATAAAATACAACTCTAGAGATAACAAGCACATGTCTATCAGGTAGGTTTGCACATGCATGCAGATCTGGAGCAACTGCTCAAACCAGAAGGAAATCAGGGCTGGAGATTATGTCAATGCTCCCTTAAATCAGAAGATTAGTTAATAGCAGTGGTCTCCTGTACGGGCACATATTCCCTGCCATCTCAGCGATGCTGTTTCCATGGTATCACTTTGGCGACAAGTCCTGAAGAGGTGGGGAGAGAATGGAGTCAAGTGTCTGCTGGTACTATCGCACATAAACATGATGTACTTAATCTTCAAACGTCAAAAGAAAATGTAGAAATGTCGGGCTTGGCTGGCAATACCAGTTGTAGGTTGGATACCTGAAAGTTAGAGATTCAGTAAATACAAACCTTTTTTTCCCTTGTTTGCTCTTACTATCTCCCTGCCCTTTTCCCACCAATCGCTTTTCTCTCCAACCCTGCAATAAGTTGAATCATTTTTGTTCCCATTCCAGGAAGTTCTAACAACAAATTTCAAACGGTAATGGAAAGCAAGAAATAGGGGAGAAGGAAATACACCAGATTGGAATTTTTTTCTTGAGAGCAAATTTGCAGAACAGTATTTGGATAACTTATCAGGACATAACAGAAAATGGAAGATGATATTTAAACATGTTTAGTGTATGGACAAATTCTTAACATGAAAAAAATCACTTTAGCTTTCTTTGAATTCCTTGCATTAAGGCTGGGGTTCACTACTGAGGGGAGAAAAAAGTGAGAAAAGAGCAATAAATAGGTTGGTTTTCCCCATTAAAAAAGGGACCAAAACATAATCTTCATTTGTAAAACAAACAAGAAAAAAAGTAGACTTTTCAGAGTTGAGTAACCCTTGCTAACAATTACTGTACTTGAATCTAAATGAGAAGTGTACATTGATCTGTGTATACAGCCTCAGCCACTACACTGCAAAGGAAGAAAATAAAAGTTACTCCATCTCTGTATTTGATCTAAAGGCTCTAGCTTGTTTTGGGGGGAGTAACACGGTAGTACAAATGGACTAAGTTAAAAAGAAGTCATGCGATGATTCCTGAAAACTTCCAACCCTGGACCCGCCTTTCAAGACCTATGTATGTAAGTGATCTGCTTTTTCAAAATGGGAAGATCCCACAGCCCTGCAAAGGCAGTCACGTTCTGGTTCCTGGTGTTTGGTGCCCAGCAGGTGGCTGGACAGTGCAGGCATTCCATGGACACACTGGGAGGGGGCATAAGTGTTTTCTCACCTCCCTGCCTGGGCTGTGGGACAAGTGGCCTCCTGAGAAAGCCCACTGCTGTCTAACACAAGTCAGAGCTGCTCCAACCGTCTCCTTGAATTTTCCTTTCTCACACGTGGTTTCAGTTCCCAAATGCCAAAATTGCCCCATCGCTTTGTGGGTGGCAATGCCCCACTGTGTGTCCCTAGGGAGGGCACGGGGCACAAAGGCTGAAGCTGAGAGGTAAGTTTTGGGGGAGCAATACTCTCAGCTGACCCTGCCAGACCCCCACTTCTTCATATGGATGAAGCATGATGCCCGACCATGCTTCAGCCAGTCTTCCCTGCGCAAGGGCTGAAGGGGTTGTTCATTGTCCCACCTTTGCATGAGCTGAAGACAAGAGTGAAAACTTTCAAATGAGATTCACAAGCCCCTGATGTGTATTACCTTTGAGTGTTGCAGCGTGCATGATGCCCAGTAGGGATTTGTTATTTATCAGGGAACTTCACCCCCTAACCCTGGATATAAAACCAAAAAATTTGAAGGTCACAGCAGGGATGACAAGGGAATACCCCAAGTCATTACAATTAATATGTCTTTGATCTCTGCCTCAAAAGCACTGCCCTAAAGAAGTGCTGTGTTTATAAAGGAGTAGAAGTGTGGGATCCTGATGCTCTGGGTGCCATGAGGGGTTGTACCCAGGCCAATACAGTGCAGTGGCTGTGAAGCGGTGCTGGGACTGCGGCCCCAAAACCCAGGCCCATTTCACCAGCTTCCTCTGGCACCAATCACTTTTTTTACTCTGCCCCTTTTTTAAGATGACCCCTGCCCATCTATAAACTGCTAAAGAACAGGAGGATTTTGGTTTGCTTTTGGGACCCACCACCAGCTGGATGCCCATTCTGGAGCATTAGAGATTTGCACATGGTGATAGATGTTAGTGAGCAGTAGAGCTTGTCTCTCCAGGCGATGCTCTTGCCTGTTCCTGTGCATCTGGGAGGGTGGTAAAGTATTGCTGCTGCTGGAGTTCTACCAGCTGAAGATCTGCAAATGAATTAGCTGTTGTCTGATGGATTTAATTCTTATTTTTAGATTTCTGGTCCTTCTGTACACATCAGAATTACCAGATAGGTTTATCAGATCTTCTGGATCTTTGTATTTTTTATTTGGTTGCATTATGTTGACTTGTTGACTACAATCTTTTCATTTAAGACCATATAAATAAAGTCACTGCACAGCTCCTGGGAGGAATTGTTTATTTTGAAGATAAACTATCTTACTTGCTCACTGTCATAAATTAGAGATATATGTACCTACCACAAAAGTTACAATTTTTGTTTGCTTCTTGCTCTCTTCTGTGATGCTCCTGTGTCAGACAAGATGGTAATGTACATAAATTATTTTTTATACAGTCTTTCAAACTTCATAGCAAGTGGTGCTTTGTCTTACTATACCATAGATGGAATACTTTGAGATCAAAGCATGTCTCCCTGCACAGGAGGATGCCAACAAACTGTTTTTCATGGCAGGTGATAAATGATTTCTGTATTTTAGCAAGGTGGCTGCCTTCACCTGGAAAATTAGAATTGGCAATGGTAATTAAACTGTTTATATAGAGACATCAGTGCTTGGGTGTTATGAGCAGTATGAGACTGCTGTGCTGAACAAAGGTGTTCTTCAATTTATTACAAACTGGATAGACAGAGCTGGCCTCTCAGGCTTTATAGACTAGACCATTGAAATAAAAGGATTTGATTTACAACTACAGAGAATCTGAATGGTAATTTTAGTTTTATAAAACTCCAGAAGATATAATTTCTGTTTTCTAACAGCATCATTTTCTCCAGGAAAGTGCAGCATAAATGCAAATTGAGTGTTCTGTGAAGATGTAACAACCTCAGAAAAAACCCACAACCTGAATCCCCAGACAAACCAAATCAATAAATCATCATACTGCTTTTCTTTATCAGAAGGCTCAGATTGAATAATTTTGAGAAGTTCTGTTCTGAAGAAGCAAAACTGTTTTGTTTGCTCTTCATCATTTGGTTCATTTAAATCAGTAAACTATTGTGCCATGCTGTGTCGTGCTATAACATAGCTTACTACATTGATCGCGGAACCCTAAGCATGGCTGTGCTGCACCAGGGGAAGGTCCACCCAGCCAGCTCTGTGTCTCCAATAGGGGCCAGCGGGGGATGCTGGTTGTGAGGACCAGCCAGGCTTGTGGGGAGGACTGTTCCTGGGAGCAGCCTTGTGGTTCAGAGCCCTCCATATCCAGGGCTGGTATCTGTGCTGCCCTGCCATAGTGGCAAAGCCCTCCTGCCCAAGAACTGTGGCGTTACAATGCATTCTGAGTAGATTGTCACCATGACTTTTCAATCCTGTGGGAGATCTGGAAGCTGCAATTCACCCCCAGTGTCATCAAGGGGGAGATCCGGATGAAGAAAGGAGGGTGGGCATTTCTCCTGCCATGTAATCTAATAATGCTGTAAGCAGGTGTAGAAGACATAGTACCAAAAATGTGTCTTGTCTGCACTACAGCTCCTAGTCCTCCAGATAGCTGAATGGGCTTGACCTGCTTCCAGTGTGGCCCTACAGTGTTAGCTCACATCTTGGATACACCAGAAGGGTGAATTTGCATGACCATTTACAGATGACAAAACCATAGACAGGCAGCTCAGGCCCGCACAGGGAGTGCAACCGCGACGCAGAGGTGCGCTTTGTGCACATTCCACAGTGCCTTGATCATGCTAACAGTCTGCTCTGTGGCTGCTGCATCAATATTACATTGTGTTGCACACAGTTCAGCATCACTAAAATGATCAGTCTTGCTGGTTATGAGTGTATCTCTCTTTTTATAACTAATTTTGAAGGCCACCTGTTTTAAGCCAGAACAACAACAAAAGACAAAGTGACAACAATTCCTACAGACTGACCATCCCTTTTTCGTGTTGAACAACAGTACAATAAACTCCAAGTACCATGTCCCCAAACTCTGCAGGCTTTTTTAGAAAGCCTAGAGCACAGCCATGATTCCTTCCCAAACTTACCATGAGAAATCAGCATCCTACAGCACTATGCTTTAAGCATTGAAACAATCCAACTGCGCCATCCCATTCATTGGATTTGTTAGATACATAAGTTTTGAAAATACCAAATTAGATACTATCACTATATAACTGGAAGGGTAAATTTAGTGCTGGTGTAAATTTAGAAGTCTCAGTGATGGAAATAATGCAGGACTTCATATTTTGCAAATGAGAGCTACAGCCTTGCCACTTTACTTTCCAAAGTGGTCTTTTGAAATGGAAGGTGCGAGCTTAGCAGGATGAGGCATTCAAGTTTCAAAGCATCTCTTACAGTCATTGCAAACAGATGTTAAAGGCTGTTAGAAAATTGCAAGCTCAACCTAATCTCACAGACGTTATAGCTACCCAGGGTCTCAGTGTAGTCAAGGTAACTGTGAAGGCACAGTTGAGGAGCAAGTGGATAACTGGAGCTTGTACGAGCTTTAGACCAGTTCTAAACCAGTCAGTGCAGAGCTGTTGGCAGTCACAGGCAAGTCTGTGAAGCTCAGAAACCAGTGAACCTGACAAAGACCTGTGTAATTAATTTGCTCATTCATTCATTTATTCATTCATGCAGTGGCTGAGTTGTAAGTGGTTGGCATAGCCCAGAAAGGAAGCATGCAACTCACAACCATAATTCCAGCTAGATCTTGGAAAAGCATCCCAAACAAGTTTCCTATTTCTTTCCTACCAGGTTAAACAATAAATGTACCAAGGAGGAAGCAACAACACAGAAGTTAATACCATAGAATCATAGAATTGTTCAGGTTGGAAAACACCTTTAAAATCATCAAGTCCGACTGTCAACCCAGCACCGCCAAGTCCACCAATAAACCATGTCCCTAAGCACCACATCTACACTTCTAAATACCTCCAGGGATGGTGACTCAACCACTCCCCTGGGCAGCCTGTTCCAGTGCATGACAACCCTTTCAGTGAAGATATTTTTCCTAATATCCAATCTAAACATCTCCTGGTGCAGCTTGAGGCCATTTCTTCTTGTCCTGTCACTTGTTACTTGGGAGAAGAGACTGACATCCACTTTGTTACAACTTCCTTTCAGGCAGTTGTAGAGCGAGAAGCTGTCCCCCTGAGCCTCCTTTTCTCCAGGCTGAACAACCCCCGTTCCCTCAGATGCTCCTTGTAAGCCTTGTGCTCCAGACCCTTCACCGGCTGCATTGCCCTTCTCTGGACACGCTCCAGCACCTCCATGTCTTTCTTGCAGTGAGGGGCCCAAAACTGAACAATATTCGAGGTGCAGGTACAGGGGGACAATCACTCCCTTAGTCCTGCTGGACACACTATTTCTGGTACAAGCCAGGATGCTGTTGGCCTTCTTGGCCACCTGGGCACACTGCTGGCTCGTGTTCAGCCGCCTGTTGACCAACACCCCCAGGCCCTTTCCCACCAGGCAGCTTTCCAGCCGCTCTGCACCAAGCCTGTAGCGCTGCGTGGGGTTGTTGTGAGCCCAGTGCAGGACCCGGTGCTTCTCCTTGTTGAACCTCATATAACTGGCCTTGGCCCATCGATCCAGCCTGTCCAGATCCCTCTGCAGAGTCTTCCTACCCTCAAGCAGATCAATACTCCCCCAGCATCTTGTTGTGGTCTGCAAACTTACTGTGTGCACTTGATCCCCTTGTCCAGATCATTGATAAAGATATTAAACAGAACTGCCCCCAGTACTGAGCCCTGGAGAGCACCACTTGTGACCACCAACTGGTCTTAACTCCATTCCCTACCACACTTTGGGCTTGGCCAAAGCTTTTCACTCAGTGAACAGTAAGCCTGTCCAAGCCATGAGCAGCCAGTTTCTCCAGGAAAATGCTGTGGAAGACAGTGTCAAAGGCTTTACTAAGGTCTAGGTAGACAACATCCAGAGCCTTTCCCTCATCCGCTAGGCAGGTCATCTTTGTCATGAAAGGAGATCAAGTTCATCAAGCAGGACCTGCCTTTCATAAACCCACACTGGTGGGCCTGATCACCTGGTCATCCTGTACATGTCACATGATGGCATTCAAAGTGGTCTGCTCCATAACCTTCCACAGTACCAAGGTCAGACTGACAGGCCATATAGACAATGTAGTACTAATCAGTGGTGCCTGCTGAGCCTCTGAAGAACCTTTCATTGTTGAGTGAAGATGCTGGCTTTGCCTGAGATGTCTGACCTCAGTGCCATGGTGCTGTTAGGAAGCAGCAAGCCCACTGGCTGTCTTGAGCTCTGGAGCTCAGCCCCAGACTGCTGCAATGGGACAAACTGGGTAGGGGCTTACAAGGATGGCTGGTTGCATTTCCAAACTCATACCTCAGGGTCTGACTTGTCCCTATGAGTCTATGCCTTTGTCAGATATTCTTACATCAGGTACAATGTCTGTGGCAAACAACAAATCTTTCTACTTACTTTCCAAGGGTTTTCAATTAATGTTCCTGAGTCCCAGCCCCAAGGCCACAGGCTCATAGCAACATTGGTAAGTCCCATTTCCTTCTCTGGGGGGTCTGTCTTGGAGGCAGCCAGCTGGGGTGGCCTGCAAGAGAGCCAAGGAGTGGGCTAGAACTGTGTCCTTCAATCTTTAAAGATTTATTTTAGGACTGAAAATGTTCCCTTTAATGCTTGCTATGCAGTGGGGAAACCCGGTCCCTCCATCCTGGCCAACAGTTTGAAATGTGGGGTGAGAGCCTGGGCAGAGCCTTTGGCAGTCACAGTCCATGCTCTATGCGGTGGCATCCAGGTGTCCCTTTTCCTTTGCTCTCCGTGCTGTGGACTGGTGCTTTGTGCATGATGCACAAAATGATGATCTCCAGGCAGGGGACTCACTCATCCTCTGCTTGGAGGTGTCTATGAGAAATTTAGTTTTAAGCTTACCTTCACAGTGGTGCAGGGTCAAGGATCCTTTAAAAGTCTCTTCCTCTTTCACAGTCTTTATTGAAATATATACATGGGCGCTGGCTAGAGCTGCCCCTGAGCCTGGTCAGGTTGCTGGTGCTGCGAGTAGTTTCCCCATACAGGTCACCATCCCAAGGATACTTTGCATCCTTTCCTTGTCTGTTGGGATAGATGTATCAGTAACAATTTCAGCCCTACCAGGATCTGCCTGCACCCGCACTGTGCTATTCCCCCTGCCAGGCACCAGATTCCTCTTGCATGGAATTGGCAGTCATTGTTAGCTTGGCTGCAGCCCGGGGAGGCTGTGCCATTTCCTGAGCGCAGGTCTGTAGATTTCCTTCCCTTTAGACAGCAAGACGATGTATGGAGACCAGGAAGCTTTATGCAGTCAAAAGGTGGCTTTTCTTGAGAGGTTTCTTTTCCTCAGAAACACTCCCAGTTTGCCTCACCAGGCAGTGAGGCAAGGGCATCCCTGAAAGGAGGATGCTGAATGCACTCTGTGTTTCAGTACTGGCTCCTGGCTGAGAGCGCTGCCTGGTGTGTCAGGTGTAGTGTGTGGTCATCAACCATCTCCTAAAAGCATTCCCCTCTGGGAGGAGAGGGAAATGTGCTCTGTTCACATAGTGACTTCATTTTCCTTATTTGTTAAGGAAGCAATATTTCCTCCTGTGGATGGGTGTGGAGTGCCCCCAGGGCTGCGTTTCTCCCTGGACTGCTGATTCCCAGAGCAGTGTGCTGGCAGCCCTCACCCCAGGCGGCGGGTGAAAGGCTCCAGCCACCCGCCCTGGAGCAGAGATGGGGAGGATGAGGAGCTTTCCTGCTCTTCAGCACTTTGCAGAGGCCACCTCTACTCCCCGGAGTCCCTCAGCCTTTTCCACTATTGTTCTGACCCCAGTGCATTCACTCTGGGCGTGAGATCAAGGATGCGACATTTTAAAAATCCCTGACACTGTTATGAGCTCTCTCTTTCATTTGCATATGCCTTTATCTCCTTCAGCGGGGAATAACCCTTATAAGCCCTTTCTTCTCTTACCTTATGCTGCCTGTAGCATTTTTTTTCAGTGCTTGTAACCTTGTCAGACACCTTATCAGCTTGTGCAGCTCTGTCCAGCTGAAAATCGATTATTGCCATTTGCCTACAGGCTGGTTGTCCTCTTATCTTCTGCCACAGCATTTTTGATGGTTCCTGTGAATAAGCCCTTTCCCTGTAATGGTGTTGTCACCATCCTCCTCACCCATGCTGTGCACCCTAGGTTCAGATTGATTCTTTCTCGGACAACCTAATCTGTTGCAATTCTTGCATCTTCTCCCAAATGCTGGGTGTAGCCGCAGCTTGCCGAGGCACGTGCATCATATGTGCTCTTTCAGTGTCTCCCGGCACAGTAGACTCGACTCGTCCTGCCATTTCAGGGCTCTTTCAGAGTTTCTTCTCATCCTCACATCAGCCTCAATCTGTTCCGGTTGTCTTCCTGTGCTTGGCAAATCCCAATTCCTTTCTCCAGGGTTATTTCTGCTTCCTGCAGTAGTCTCCAGGCTCTGCCCCAGGCAGCAATTGCAAGGAAGGCTCTTGCCAGGGTGCACTCCTGAAGCTCCTGAAGATGTAGTGCTGGCCCTGCCACTTGAGGGCAAACTTTCCTTTTTGTACACTCTATTTGAAAACCTATTCAACTTTTTAGCTTTTTTAATACAGAACTTGCATTTCTACAATGGTTTCTTTACCCGGCAGAACTGAAGAGTATTTGGAAACACCAAGGAATGGCTTTTTCTCCTGCCTCTTCTGCCTTTTACTGGCAACTTCTCTTACCCTTGCTGTGCTCACTCTCAGCACACCACAGTTTATACCCTCTTCTGGTGTCCTCTTCAGCTCCAGTGTGTTTCAGCTCTGCCAGGTCTTTCACCACATCTGGTCTTACATAAAGAACGTTTTCTTATTTTTTTTGCTCCCAAGGTTGTGTGCTGCTGTCCTTGCTTCCCAAAAAGTCCCTCAAAGGTACTGCTTATCAAAGCCCAAACTGGGGCTAAGGAGGATGGTAAACCCCTTGGCTTTCTGTGACCTGTCACCCCTCTGTGCCCTGAGCATCCCCTGCATCAGCACAGCCCCAGGAGCCTGACCAGCTGTGGGAAGTGGTTGGCTTTTCTTAGGAGGTCCTTGGTCACACACAGTATCTGGCCTGCGGAGCTCCTCTCCTGGTATAGAGGAATCCAAATCACTCTTTTCTAAAGGTAATGCTGAGGCAGTGGTTTAAAGTGCTTTTCTCAAGTTCAGTGGTGCTTAAATTTATAACTGTATGAGTATTTACTCTCTTTCTGTATCTGAAGTCTGCCTCTGATTTACATCTGCAGTTTGAGGCATATTCTATAGCAGAAAGATGTTCTAGCTTTTATTTGGCTATGGGAAAAAGTCATAAAAAATTGTGTAAGATGCCAAAACTTCACTAACATCAAAATCCATAATAATATCTATTTACTTCTGTATTCTAGGCTTACAGTATGGTGGACTAATTAAGTTCATATGTTCATTTGAACTGAATAAACTGCAGTACTCTGAGGAAGTTCAGTGAACTTCACTTCTGCTGCGGAGACCAGAAGGCAAAGCATCCAGCTGCCAAGGACCAGGCAGTGGTAGCATCAAATTTGCACCTAGTGTGAGGTCACAGGTTACACCAAAAGCCACAGAACATTGCTGCTCTCACTAGGTGAGGATCCCATCCCTCGGCTGCCTCCTGGTGCAGTCTGAATTGCAGCAAGCTGCCTTCTGGGATTTTGGCACCTGCCAGTATATGTTGCATTGAAGCTGGGGTCTGCATGCAACTGTGCACGGACGTGTCCTTGTGGCTTTGCTCCCAACTGCTGGGGCTCCAAGAGTTCATCTGAGTTCAAAGGGACTTGTGTGTGTAAAACTGGAGACTATCACGGATTTCAGTGCAATTAGAAAGCAGCCCACAGGGAGTGCCAAAAAAGGATTTGTTTCTGGCCCTGTTTAGGAGGTGGGAGTTTTGACTGGGGATATTTGTGAAGCTGGGATTTCAGTGAATTGGTCAAAATGATCCTATGTCTGAAGAGCTACCTGCAAAGAGGTATTAAAATGCACAGGTTTTGCAGCTGAGGGTGCAGTCTGAGCATCCGACCATTCCACTGTAATGACTTTTGTCCTAATAATAACTTAAATGGTTTCCTAAACATTAACTTGAACTTGCTCAAGGGAATGGCCTTTCTTTGCTTATAATAATTTCACATGAAGTACAGCATGCACATTGGAGGGGAACTGGAGTTAATGTCAATTATGAATCACCAATTTCCTGCTCTAAATAGCATTTCTTCTCAGCAACTTCACATACGGCAAGCTGCCCTGCAGTTCTAACCCAAATTGTTTAGCTGGGGCTGAATTTCATTTTAAACATGAAGTTTTGCACAGGGAGTGTGCACACAAATCTGGGTGGTAGACAAATTTTTTGCTTTAATTTTTTATAGTAAATAACATAGAAAAATGTCTCCTCCACTTTGCATATTGCATTTTTACTGCAAGAAAATCACATCATGTGGGTATTGGCAGGAGACTGCAACAAAATAAGGTTGCCATTATTAGTATCTGGCTGTATCTTGCCAGGTCATTTTTGCAGCTCTAAGTGAATTTATGGGAATGTTTTTGTCATTATGGATATGTTCAAATCACAAACCTGATACTATACTGACGAAGGCAACGATGACCTTCTCAACTAAGTGGAAATACTCCTGCCACCTTAGTGTTTTCTCTCTCTTGTGCAAACCATCCTGAGGAAGCCCTCAGGATCTGACCCTTGCTGAGGGAAGCTACTTTAAACCACATTTAGAAACATTAACCCACAGTTTGTACTCTGGCAAAACTGCCAGTTGTGCCACTGAACGCTGTTTAGAACTTTCTGACAAACTCTGACCTCTTGAGGAACATGGGGGGCAAGAAACAGAAGAAATATTGTTTGTGGTTTGGGATGCTGGAGTAGAGAGACCCACTGTGGCGCCCAGTGTGCACCATGTATCACCCACAGGGGGAGGTGGAGAAGGAAATGATGGAGAAGCATGGGAGAAATTGCCAGAGACACCACATGTAAGCTGTATCCCAAGGTCCCAAGCTCCACATTGGAAACCTGGGAAGTGTGATCATAACTCCTTCCTATAAGAGACTGGAGTTAATACAGCCTGTTTTTATGATGTAGTTTGGGAGTCCTGTAGGACACATCATAACTGTTCTTTGACACTTGGATAAACGTTTGACCGACTACAAGTCATTACGGAGAGACTCTTTCTGTTTCTATCAGATAGAAGAAACACTGCAAATTGCACACTGCACATCAAGTGTCATTATCCCACGCTCTTTGACACAAAACTTTCCCTGTAGCCTTGACAAAAAGGCGAAATATTTAGCATCAACCTATGTACAGGTATATATATCTATCTGGTATGCCATGTATCTACCACATATTATAATTTGAAACATCCTTGAAGGTGGAATTCTTCTACCCTCACCAAGGCACCAAACAGCTGGATGACTAAACCTAAACTAGTCACTTTCAGCTCCCTTTGTTATTAATAGAGATAAATAGATATTGTCAAAAGGCAATTCCACCTCATCCTATCAACAGCAAGCAAACAGCCTTTTGGGCAGTACCTGTTTGTGGGTTCCACTGACAATAAGAGGAGCCTAGCTTGGGACAGAGATGTCTGACTTCAGGAAGGGTGGGTAAATCCCACAGGTGTCTACAGAACTGTTGATCGGTATTGCTGAGATTCAGAGAAACATGGTAGCTTTCTTCTTTCTCTATTAGATATAAAGTAGTGGCAAAGGACACCAGACAGCAGTCTGGAGGTAGAAAAAAAGACATCTTTACGCTCTTATGATTTTCTCATAGGATCAATTTGCCTTTTTGTCTGCCTGCTCTGACGTTAGTCTCTCCCATTGGCTTTTCAATCAGCTGTCCAATTTCAACCGATGTTAATAGCAAGGCAGAGAAAACTAAGTTTCGAGACAATTTCTTGGACATGTAAGGAGCTGTGGTGCTTAGGCATGGGTGTTGCATCCTGTTACTGTCCTGCAGAAAGAAGCTAAAGCATCCACCGTTTGGCAGCCTGAGGAGGTGAGAAGCCACAGATTGGTGGATGATGAGCATGTCTTTGGCAGCCAGTGAGGGCACACTGCCCCTTGCTCGGCCAGCAGTCTCGTAGGGGTTTAAAAGCAGTTGAAAATTTTGTTGGAGAGAGCAAAGGGCAAGGTGTGGCATTAGACATCATCAAGAGGTGCAGGGGTCAGGGAGCTGAAGGTAACGCAGAGGCAAAACCTGAGTGAGTAACCATGAGGGGCATAGGCTTAAAACTGTGTAGGAATCCAGGCTTCTTCACTTGTCCTACACAAACTGTTCGTCATGGCTCTGTGGTGAGCGCAGAGGAACTCAAGTGTGACAGACAGCAGGCAGCAGCTTTTGTTAGGCAGGCAGAGCAGCAGCTTTGTGCACTTGGATCACTCACACCAGCCTTCCCCCACCTGACTGCCACCCACCTCTCTCCCACAGATGTTCAAGCCACTGTTCATCCAAGATATCTCCTGGGTATATTGCTTTCCTTGTCAGGCCCTTCAGCTTGCTTTTTTTAAGCATTGATAGTCCAACACCATTTGTGCCTTGTAGGCAGCCCGCCGCGGGGGAGCCCTTCCTGACTGACTACTCCTTGCTGAAGGAACCAGGGGGACACCAACTTCTGATCCTGCTGCAAACAAGTTTTCAGGTCAATCTAAAGGCCAAGTATGGTCTACAGGTAATGCGTCTTTCTGACTTCTGTTGCAAAATGAATAAGAAGACAGTTCAGACCCAATTTTCGGTTTTCTCCGAGGCAGCCTTATGCCCTAGATGAAGGGAGCCTTGCTGTAATAATAGTGTATGTGTAAGGCACTGAATAAACATTTCCAGGTACTGTGTCTTAACAACACGTATTCATGGATACACAGAAACATTGAATGAAGAGGCCTGTTTAGGTTACAGAAGAATATATGTGTTTAGGTATTTTAATATCCTTGCGAAATAAATCTGAGATAATGCATAATGGGGAGAAGGAAGAGATGAAAAACACTGAGTGCCTGAACAGACTTCTGCGCCACCTGCTCCTGCATTGATAATTTTATTTAGTGACAATATTATTTTTCTAATACTTACTTTGATTATTAAAATGATAAAAAAATACTTCCTCTAAGAATTTTGGGTACCTCTTGTCTGCACAGAATATATATTAATTCTATAAGTAGTATGTGGCTTGTTACTGTAGACCACCATTACAATACTTTCAGTTGCTCCTACATTCTCACCTATGAAAAGAATACTGATAGCCAAGCCCCAAATATAAGCCACCCTTTATCAGTTCAATAATGGAACAAAGCAGCGTCCTTTTCTGAACCGTATTCCTATGCATCCTACTCCCTCTAACTGCTTGCAGCAATAGTGTGCATGTTTATGTCCATGTGTGAATATACATCTACACTTTAAAATATCCTTGCATGTGTGCTCCATTCATGGTCTTCGGAGACACAGCCAGCACAGATACCAAGTAGTGCCTGTTCTGACAGTACTTTTGACGATATGGAGGTCTGTTATCCACTGTCTCAGAATGTCAAAATTGCCTGGGAAGACTACAAAGTGGCAGCACTGGAAAATCCTTCAGAAGAAAATGAAAGATTGATTTTGCTGCAGAAGCCTGAATGCATTTTACAACACGAGCATGATGGAGAGGTGAAATCCTGCTCTTCTGAGGAAACAATGTGGTGCTTGATGATGCCAATGGGGCAAACAGTTCAGTTCCACTGAATTGCAGGTAATGGTAGTACAATGCTTTTCTGAGGCCAAAGATAAGTCTTGTAGGTCATACAGTGGTGGAATAAGGAAACTTGCAAATTAGGGTTGCAGGTCTGCAATGCATTTCATGGGGATGCAACCAGGGAGGTTGGTAGAACTCCATACAAATGCGGATCTCCATGTCTTCAAAACTACACTTGAGCCACTGAGGGGGGGAATTTATCTCACTGGTTTTATCTATTTAAACTCCCAGACATTTAGTCCAACTGAGTCAGCAGAATATCTTTGATTGTTCACAAAAAGAAAAACTGTTACAGATGCTGACCTGAATCTGTCCTGAACTGAAAATAATTCAGGGTGGAAACTCTCCATTTGCTGCTGGGAGAGCCTAAACTTAGTTTTCAGACAATTACTGTTAAGTGAGATAAACTTCCTCTGAAGGGAACTCAGATCAGAACTGATGGGAGCAGGATACCTTAGATCTTCTGGAAATCTTATCTCATATCTGGGGTCATCTCAAATGTCTAATCATCTTTGAAAACTGAGCTCTGAGCTCCTGTGCTTTCCACTTTTATTTGTTTCTTTCAAATGACTGGTTTTATGGGTGGGATTAAGTCACAGTGGTTGAGAGAGGCTGAAGATTTATGAACAGCTATGAAAAAGTTATGGCTCATAGTGTTCTTGAGGTGGGGGGAGGCTACATTTGATGCTTCTACTTTTGTGCTTGTGATCATGTGCAAGTTCACTCAGAAGGCCACAAATGAGACCATCAGTTTACAAGCCACAAGCCTGTGAGGTTGATTAACTGCCTATTACCTTCCACTTGCAGCCAAACAGAGTCTTGAAGATGAAGATAAAAAATTGAAAGCCACTTTTAGTTTTTAAAAAAATGTTTAGTCCAATATACGCAGAATTTCCTGTATTAGGAATCTGTAGCTGTGGCAGCAAACCGCTGAGCACTGCTCCTCAAAAATACCACTGATTGAGGTATTACTGATAATTGTTGAGTATTTAAAGTATGCTTAGCACCCAACAGACAATCAGTACAGCTACTGTCACCTGTAGATGATGCAAAGATAAGAAACCTAAGCTGCACCAGTAAAAAATGTAAGCATTATTTTCAGTAAGGACTTTAAGTAGGGTATCTACTGTCTCCTGGGGGATTTCATCCAGGAGCTACTTAGCCAGGCCTTTGTCTTGCAATGGCAGGTCCTTAGCGCAAGCAGCTGGAGTATGTAAGCCACTTTCTTGCCCATGGAAAAAGAAAGAAAACTCGGCAGCACAACGACCAAAGGGACAATAGCCTTAATTTTAAAAGAAGGTGTTGGCTAAACTAAAAAAAATATGTTATGTGCAGTATATCAACCAACAATGTAGTGCCAGAGCTTCAGCGATATTTCAGTCCCCAGTTACAGTGAGGCAAAGATGCCGGTGAGCTCTGCCACCCCCCTCATCCACCCTGGGTGACTGTGGTGGCATTTGCGAGGGAGGGAGTGAGCTGGTACATATATGGTCGGTGAGAGAAACCTGGGGTTGACTTAAGAGACAAAACAATGTAAACACTGAATGTGAGGGAAAAAATGTGCAGCAAAACTCACATCCTGAGGATCTCGGTCCTAAGCGGATCATTTGTTTATCCCACCAGCCAAACCTGGCTCTGCAGCAAAGCAAGCCAAAGAATGTCTCCTTTATTGTTTCCATGATGCTTACTCATCTACAAGCCATTCCCCTTTTAGATTATTCTATTTTTAAGGCATAATTTCCATCTGTTCTTTGATCTTATACCACATAAGACATTTAGCTAATAACATCATCCATCAAATACCAACTTTCTTTTAGAGTTCAAACACAATCGACACAGGACCCCGTCCATCTGCTGGCCAGTGCCTCTGAACAGATCCAGCTTGTCAATGGCCAGCTATGTCGCCTATTTTTTAATTAACCAGCTAAGGTCTGTGCTTCCCATAACACCGCAGGATGACTAGGGGGCATTCCAAAGGGAAGCGAGACATGGTCCTCTCTGGAAGCGGAAGGTAGGGTTTGGTGCATCCAGATCTGCGATGTGCATGATGTAAGTGGGATTTTCCAGTGGATGGAGTCTGCCTTCAGCCCCTCAGGGAATTTTTTTTTTTTTTTTTTTTTGCATAAAACCACAGTACTTACATAAAAGGTTTGAAGGATAGCTGTTTTCAAACTTGGCATTCTTCAGAGGAAGGTGGGTAAAGCAGAAAGACAATGTTTGCTTCTGTAAGCAAACTTCTGAGTTCTTTTGAGAGAAACTTCAGAATTTCGGGGCAGGTTATCTGCAGCACTGGAATTGCAAATTTGCAGACAAGTATTTATACAGAAAAGGCTTGTCTGCTTACCCAACTGGAGAGGCAGGGAATGTCAGATGATTTAGGTGACCAATTGTAGTGAAGCAGCACAGCTTGAATTAAGGATATCTAAGATCAATCACAGTTAAAAAAAATTTAAGAAAAACCTGTCAGAAAAAAGGACATTAATGAGTAATCCAGGGAAAAGGTAGGTTTTCTATGGATATTTTCCAAATGCAAACAGATATCAAATTTTTAAATCATTACTTTCAGATTCTTCAGTTAGCTCTGTTACCTTGCTTCTCAGTGGTTTGCTTTATGTTGCACGCAATGCATTTGTTTAGGAAGGAATTTGATTCAGAATTTATATTCCACTGGCTTACATATGCCACAGCGTATGTATCTTCAGATCCGAAACAATAACAACAACAAAAAAAGTGCCTACATTTCCTTCTATTTCCTGGCTTGCCAATAATAAGAAGTCCCTGCTGAGGGAGCTTGGCTGGTGGTGTTTTGTGATTTCTCAGATAACAAGAGCTTCACATTTCTGTGGAATTCCCATTTGCCAGCGAGCTGCTGCTGCCGCTGCCCTGATTGATATATGACTGCAATGGCACTTTTCCATTTGACATTCCCTCTCTCTCTCTCCCTCTCCCTCTTAAACAACAGCCCTAACTTTTGTGTGTTGCAAATATAAAAGGCAAGCCATGTGACAGAGGGACAGAAGAACAAAAGCATTTGGAAGTAACAGGACCTCTTTTTAGCTCTCCGAAGAGTTAGAGGGGAGGAAGGAGCAGTGCATTTTCCAAAGGTAAGCACACAAATAAGAGATTCCTTCAGATTTTGCATACTACATGGACTTAAACTGAGTGCTTGATCTCTCTATCTGACAAACACATGTTGTCCTTGTACCATTTTTAAAAATTAAAATATATTGATATGGAGTTGACACAGCTCTAGTACCTGTGTCTCCTTCTTACCCGTGCATATTTAACAACATGTCCTGCCTGAAGGATGCCTGTATGCAATCAGATAGGCAGCCCAGTGCGCTTCTGAGTGATTTGGTTAAACACCTATTCTTGTGCATGTGCTGGGCTCATGTCTGCAGCTCTGTGCTGGTCCTAGCGGTATGGCTTTGGAGTGAATGGGCATGCTGGACTCTGCCCTGAATTCACCGAGAGCGCGCCGGTATCGGCAGCACCCTCTTTGTCCCATTACAATAGGGCTGTATGAACACAGGCAAGCCTGCTAGTTTAAAGCTGGACTGTTTACTTTTATCACTACTTATGCATGCTGTTCTCTTGCCAGTCATCTGCCAGAGTGCTTAGAATAATTTGAAACAACAAGCAATATTTATTTCTAGCTTTCTGTGTCATGCTTTGCAGGAGCACTCTGAATTTGCACATTATTATTTATCCAAACTTCTGGAAAGCTTTCTTATGGATTGGGCAGCGCTGATTATGGATTAGGACAGATTTAACATACATTCTTGATTGGCTGAAACCTGTGAGGAAAGCCACGGTGTTTGCCTTTGCTGAAACGCCGAGCGGTATATTTAGTAGGTAGCCAACCCCGTCAGCACGACACGTAATGCAGCGTGGCTGTGCAGTCGGTAGCTGACACGGGAGGATGCTGCAGAACCCCAGACTGCCTGCCGAAGGAGAGGGGGAGGCTCTCCTTGTTTGCTGACAGATCATTCCACTGTGTATCAGCGTCAGAGGCACGAGCATAACTATTCTCTGTGTCTTTGGGACAAAAGAAGAGTTTCACTGTTATGAGCCCAGTGATAAAGCGTCGGTGTAGTGTAGCTGCAAGGCGCGGGAACGGACACTGCTCCGAGAGAGCCTGGCTGAGGAAGAAAGCCCCGTCCCCCTGCTAGGATTCAGGTGAGTAAATTAATCCTATAAAAGTTCACAGGAATGGGTCTGCAGCAAAAACCAGAGGAACAAAGGTGATCCATGTGAAGACCAATCTGCTGCTGTAGTGTCAGTAAAGCAGGCTCGCCCAGAGTTTGTGATGGGGGAGGGGGGTAATTTTCTTGTGGCAAATCTGAATTTGCAAGATGCTGTGTGTGGACCGACTTGTGGGACTGACAGGCAGATTTCTTATCCTACCCTTCAAGTTCATTTACATTTCTCCCATAACCTCCCCGTAAGACATCTTACTTGTTTCTGCCTGGGACAGATGGCATGACAAGTAACTTGTTAAGGTTTCTGCAGCTCTTTGAAGATGAAAAATTGTTTCCTATATGTCAAATGTTACTATCAGTTCCTAAAGCTTTGTAACTGTCCCAGTGGCTGAGAGGTGAGAACTCTGCACATTGGAAAAGGACAGGCAAATGACTATTTAAAACCAGCAGTGGGGACAAATTCATTTCAAATCAGTTCCTCATTGCAAAGTTAGTTTCTAATAGAAGCAGCTCAGCTGCCTGGTGGTGTCAATAAATGCGGATGTAATAATCACAGTGCTGTTATTTGTCCCTCAGCAAAAGAACATCTACATTTTAGGACTTCTGTGATTGTTTTTTTTTTCTTTTGAATTACTAATGATGCTCACTTTTGCTCAGGCTGTGCGTCCTTACTCATATCTGTGCACAGTTTTACATATCAATAATTCCCTTGACCTAAATACAACTATTTGGTGAGTAATTACCAACCTGAATCAGGGCGTTCCAATAAGACTCATATATACATCAACATGATTTTGTTGGAATAATGAAATCTTATTTGCAATATGGTATTAGAAGAAGATGCTTTCAGCTTTTCCAGTTAAAAGCAAATGTGGAAGGAATAGATGTTTTAAGCTTACAAAATAAAATGCAATTTGATTTACTGAAGGGGTATAATTAGGGGCTGATGCTGATTACTCTAGTTACATGCTCTGATCTCTACCTGAAAGTGTCCCATGTAGGTTTCCTGGGTTTGTACAGCACCTGGTTTTGATCAGATGTATGTACACTGATGATTCCTCGATGCAGAGCAGGATACTTGTTAAGGATAGTCTTGTGTACGGTTTGCAGTAGCAATACTCCAGGTAGCTACCTATGCATGGCTGATCTCCACAAAAGCCATCTACCCCACTGGAACAGTCACTCACATGTCACTGAGGCTTGTGATAACATCTGTATGCTCTTGCTTGCTTGAGTTGCCAGGATTGAAAACTCTTTTGCCCAGGTGGGAATGAAGCGAAACACCTCCTTGAGGGCTGGCATTGGTGCCCACTGTGACTCATTTGACAGGGAGTCCCCCTGGAGTTGTCTTCATTCCCCACTTCCCCTGGGGCTGATTGTGTCCTCTTTCTAGCTTGTCTGCTCTCAGATGCGCTAGGAAGTGCTCCAGGTTGCTTTTGGACCTTGAAGGGAGCTGACTCTATGAAAAGCTTGCATGAAACCAGGGAGACATTTGTTTTTGCATCAAGTCTGGCAGATTATTTCTTTAACTGAAAGAAGAAGAAAAAAAAAGCTCTCCCCCCCCCCCCCCCCCCTTGCTATCATTGTAATTACAATTATAAATATTAGATAGTCACATTACGAATACTGCAAATTCCTCTGCCTCTAATAACCTGCTGAGTATGAGGAAAGGCTTGTTTCTATGAGTTTTAGAAAAGTTTTGCTACACAAGACTGTGCTCCAGTCCCATGTTATTTGAGCAATCCACCTCTTCAGTGTGGCTGGAAGTGGCCACATCAAAGACAGGCTTACAGACCCCGTGGCAGGCAGCTACAGGGTAACTTGCTGTGGTGAAGGATTTTTCCCTAACCCCATCTACTGAACTCTCAGAGTCCTGAGAGTTTATAACCCTTCCAAAAACTCTTTAAAAATAAAACCCTTGCAACTGTAACCCTCCCATACAGAACAGGTCCTTTTGCTGAGCCCAGCTAAACTTTTGCCCTCTGTGATATCTGGTTCCACCGGATCATTGTCGGTTGTGTAAACATGTGTTTCTTTTCATCAGTGTTAAATCAGTGCAGCCTTTCAGCTCCCCTGCCCTTCTCCATGTCCTGGTATACTGGTATATCGGGATGGGGTGAGTAGCCGTGCCCAGATCACCGTTTTTTTCTGCTGTCTTGCTTTCCACTCAACAGCCCTTTCACTGAAACTTAGCTCAATGGCAGGAGAAAGGTTTAGCTGGGTCAGGTTAGCTGGAGTGCCTGAGTCTTCCTGGCCAAGAGCACCCCACTTTGCCCATGCTTCTGTGCATACATATGAAGAGATGCTGCAGCCTCCACTGCCTATGATCAGCTGTTATTTCCTTTTTATATGTGTCAGTGTGGAACATATTAAAATTTCTCAGTAGTGGTATGCCAGGAATCCCTCTGATGCCCCACCTCTAACTTAGCAGAACAATAAAAGCAAGGTTGTAGTAAGCCTTTGAGCAGCTGGCTGTCTATATATTCCTTCTTTTTTCACATAATCTAATTCAGACTATTATCTGGGTGGCAGTGGCACTACCACTTCCAGACACCATCAGTCCTTGTCCCGTTTGCTGGAATTCCATTGCGTGGCATGGAGATCCTTTCTACCACGGATGAGTGTAGCCTTTCTGCTGGTGTCAGGGTAGCAGGCTGCTGGTGCCATGGAGGCACTGGTCCTAGGAATTCCACCACGTTGCTATTTTTCGATTTCTCTTTTTTTATTTTTCTCTTTGCATCAATCATTGTTATGGCTTACACTTATCACATTTATGTGCTTATTATTACTGAGCTGCAAACTGCATCGGTCCAGCAGTGCAGAGGCAGCACAGGTTATGTTGCCCTTTAAGACATGTGAGTTGAGGATCTGAGTTAATGCCTCAGCTCTGGTTTGGCAAAGGTTAAGCATACCACGGCAGTGACAATCGCATTACTGTCATAGCAGCACTGCTCAGAGAGAGTGGGACCTAGGGGAACGCTGTTCCCCTTGTTAGAAGACAGAAAATTGCTACCATGAGCCAAGTATTTACGTTCTCCAATTATCAAAGGCTGAGGTATATGGATGGTGGTCTGAATTTTGCCCTTAGGGTCAGAAAAGAGGACACATCCCCTTCAATAATGTGCTGTCTCCAGCCTTCTTTGCTGGTCCCTGTGGCAGGGATGTCTTTGCTTAGTATTAAAGACTAAGAAACCCACTCCGACCCCTACATTTATTGATAACTGCCGTCCTTTGGGTTCTCTAGAAAATATATAAAAGACAGAATAAAACCTGCCCACCTGCTTGGAACACACTCCAACAGGTAGAGGACACATGCCCGAATGCCCTAGACCTCTTAGCAACTTGTAATCTGGCCAAGAGTCGTTTTGCCTTATGTTGGGTCATAAGACTACAGTAGAGGTAATTACTGAAGCAAATCCTATAGCTAATGCTTGGCTGGGATTATTTGCACTTTAGCCAGCAGCCACCCTTGCTGGTTTGCCTCCTGAGAGGGGTGGGCAGCCTTACCTAGACAGCTCAGCTCTGAGCCTCGTGCTTCACTGAGGAGTGATCCCATACAGCACCCTCTGGATGAGCAAGTGGAAAACTATATTCCTCTCAGTTCCTCTCCCAGACTCAAAACCATGACTACGCTGATATTCAGGGAGACACAAGAATAAAGAAAGAATCCAAGGCTGGCATCACCTCGCCATTAAATGGCTCTACTAGCTCATTAGAGAGAGATCCCATGCATGCCCCTAATCAATCTATTTAAAGTTTCCTGGAAGCAGGAAAAGGAAAGAATAAAAATACAAGTGCTCTTTTGTCCACCAGTAGTTATTCTTTGCGAGGGTATTAAAACCCTTTTCTCCGTGTTGGCCTGTGCCTGTCTGCTGGCAGGGCTCCAACTTGCAGTACCCACTAGTCTGTTATTTCAAGTGCCTAGCAGGAAGGCGATGCTAGCTCCCCCTCTCCTAGCTACCTGAAGGACTGGAAATATTCTTTGAAACTTCAAAAGGAAAGGGAAGCTCAGCCAGCTCAAGTGCTGTTCAGCTTAATTTGTTCCACCTCATGCACCGGGTCCCTGCCGCATGAACACTTATGGGGGCCTCACTCAAGCTGCCCCAGCAAAGCCGGGGGAGCCAGTCCCATGTGTGCTCATCCCGTGCGTGCCGATGCTCCCAGGGGTGCTTGCAGTGGTGCACTCTTCCCTTACATGTGCTGCAATTACTATGTTGTTTCTTATGCCTCAGATACCGCGGTCTTCCTACTTTTTTCACTCTATTTACAGTCACAGCATCTCCTGAAATATTAAAAGACTTAGTGAAGCCCCACAGCAGAAAATGATGTGCAGGAGTTTCTCTCAACTACCATCAGCATGTTTGACATTTCTGACTGCGCAGAGGTAGCGTCTGTTTTATCTTCTTGGGTTTTATGGGACAAAGCTCTGCAGCTGCTGGCTCGCAGGTGGTAGGACAGTGCAGCCTCATAGGACCAGAAGATGTGCTTCCCTCCTGTGGACACCCAGATGAAGAGGCTTAAGTCCCTTCTTTTGAGCCTGTTTTCCTTTCTACTGCCTTTTTCCTTCCCCTCTTCTCGCGTCCACCAGTTTCCACCAGCTCTGGCTGGGAGCGCAGGTTATTTGTGTACTCCCTTGCAGACACTGCCCTGCAACCTGCTGTGTGATGGGTGGATGGAGCTCCCGTAGGGTGCGTGAGAACATTCCCTTTGGTGTCAAAAGGGATACGCTTCAGCACAGCTGGATGTCAGCAGGGCAAACCCTCATTTGGCACAATGAGGCCTCGGGGAAGCATTTCACTTATTTAGACCTGTAAGGATCTCACTCAAAATATTTAGTTTGGTATTTGCCCTGTCTCGGGAGGGGAAGAAACCTGTTCAAATGCTGCATGGAGGCATTTCACAAACAACTGGTGTTGCCTGTGTTCACCTGCTGCTTCCCGGCTGCCACATGGCCGCTCGGTGACTTTGTCAGGTGTTTTGAAAGGCGGTTGCAGAGCTGAGCGAGGGTTTTGGTAGCATATACAGGAGGCCAGCTATTTCACTGCTGGCCACAGCAGAAATGGCCACAGTGAAAGAACTAGATGAGAAGATGACTACATTTATTTACAGAGCTAAGACATGCACTGGAGCTGATAAAGCCTCTGAGCTGATTCAAGAGAAAGCATGATCAGGCACAGCATCTTAGGTTGTCTCTCCTACTAGATAAACTGTTCTCTCCAAATTGCTAAGACAGTCACCAGTACAATTTTGTTGCATAGCACACAGTGCTTCCAAAGAGGATCCCGGGCATGCCGTGGGTGGTTGCATGGCTGGAAACCATCTGAGTGCTGTGGAGGCTGGAGGAGGTCTGGGAACAGACCACACCACGCCATGTGGCCACAGGGCTGGAGAGCCACTCCAGGGAGGGGTTTAATGTCTCAGCCGAGATGTGGCCTTGGAGCAAGACTTGAGCTGTGGACGTGCAGAACAATGCAGGGCTTTGGGAGAGGGATACCCCTTGACAAGGGTAGCCCTGGCCAAAGGACAGTCCAGCTGCTGCTGTCATCTGGGAGCTGTGGCCAAGCATAGGGCAGCTCTGCACACAGGGGCTCCCCAGCCGACCACCCAGCTGAGGTCTTGGCGACTCACTGCAGGAGCAGAAACAATGGCTCCCCAAGTTCCCTGAAAGCAGATCTGTTTTTCAGAAATCCTGGCAATGAGTTGCCATGGGTCACATCTGGCACGGTGGCCAGGCAGCAGCAGTGGGGATAGTGCTACACCATGCCCGAGGCTGAAGATATCTCCGGCACAGATTGCTCCTCCCTGCCTTCCCATGCCCAGTCCCTTTCATGACCCTTCTCATGGCGGTGGGGAGTTTAACCCTGCAGAACAAACCCTGGGGTAACCTGACAGTGTAGTTTACCCAACACAGGTATTTCCACTACACTCCAGATCCTGGAGCAGAACAACACACACACACACACCCCTACCCCCCAAACTGTCATCTTTCTGGCCTTGATAAAGTCCTTGAGAAATCTATTTTGGTCTCATGAAGACCTCTGTGGCTTTTTTGTTAGAATAGCAGTGGTGAAATACAGACACATACATACATACATACATACATATATATATATATATATATATACACACACACACATATATGGTTAGTAACACTTTTTTTAGGGCTGGAGTTTGGAGAAACTGAGTAGTCTTGCAACTCTTCTGTTTACATAACAAAATCAGAATGAGGGAACCACACGGTAGGATCCAAGTAATTGTGTTTACTAAATATGCACAGCATGCAAGGCCAGGCTTAGTTATATATACACACTGCTGCTCCAACGGGATTTTGGCAGCCTCCAAAACATAAAAGGCATTGAGTGGCTTGAATTGTACCCTCATCATCAAGCAGGAGTCTCGAACATAGAAAATGCATCAGCAAACGAAGGCCAAGCTGAACATACGTGCATGCCTAATTCCGGGGGCTCAGAAGCAGGGAACAGCTAAGTAGAAGTACACCATAAATGAGCTTTTCCATTGCTCCCTTCCTACCTTCCAGGGTAAAAGCGGTGCAGATCCAATAGACCTTTGGAGAATTGCTCAGCTCTTTATTTTTTCCAAGATACATAGCAAAAAGGGAATTTCTGTTTACGTTCTCACAAAGTGACTGGCTAAATAATTCCAGATGATGGAATTTTCTTCTGTCCTTAAAGCAAAACAAAATCTTAACCTTCACCACGCTCTAAATGATATTAAGACTATGATAAGAAATCTTTATTTCAGTATTCAAAAAGCAGTGAATGACAACATAAGGTTGGAAAAATAACCCTAACTCTGCCCCTATGTTCGTGTACAATACAGTCTTGGATTGCATGCTTATATGGCCTTTCTCTGGGACATCTTCTATTTTTTCCTGAAGTTTTTAGGTAACAGCTGTAGCAGTTTTAGATAACAGCTGTAACAGCTTTTAGCATGTTATGTCTCTATGAATTCCTGAAAACTAGTTATATGGAAAGGACACTATAAGTCTATTACTAAAACCATGTACTGACCACATCAGTGAATTCTGAAAAAATGGCCAGTAGTGATATTCATCCACTGTTAGGCCAAATATTTTTGTAGCAAATTTTCAGCCTGAGCATGTGAAGTTACCTTTGCATCTTTTTCTTTATAGGATGCTGTAAAAAGGAAGCATTTTAACTTCCTTTTTGCTAGCTTGGCAGATGAGCTGTTTACTGCAGGTTTTCACATGAAAATAAACTGAGGAAAAAACAGCTTAAATAAAAGAAAAAAAAATATGTCAAATTTTTAATTTTGATTTTAAAAAGTGCATTTTCCAAATGAAACAAAATGGCATCAGAAGTACAGCTATAATGATAAATCATTACAGGTGTACTTGCTTCTGGATATGGACAGAAGGATAGACTGGAAGCTACATATGTCACTCCTGATATCATGTACTTTCTAGGTTTTTATAATTTCAATTGGAATTTCAAAAGGAATACAACCTTAAAAAACAAAACAAAACTATGCGAGTGTAAAGTGAAATGCCATTGCACAATATCAGCTGGAAATAGAAAATGTCATGTCAACATATCTCATCATAGTGATGTACCTGAGATTTAGACTTTTTTTACATGATCAAAAATCTACACAGTAAGTTCTGTATGTTTAAATGTCCCTGTGAGATTTTTTCCACATATCTCAATTACATATGGTATATGTACTTAACTTATATACATAAATGTATATGTATACTCCACACATACGTATGTCAGGAGAAACTGGCATGTGCAACCAGTCCAGTGTTGCCTGCAGTCCTGCTTCCCATACCTACAGACTCGTTTTGCCTATCAACAACTGTACAGTTTTTTCCCAAAAGATGGGCCACATATACATCCATGGTCTCTCTTTTTACTAACAAATACATGATAACAGTACTTTCTTCTTCTTTCAAAGTTTTTTTTACCAAAGCTTGCTACATTTCTTTGCCACAGAAGTTTCAGGGTAGTTTTAAAAGTCTGTGAAAGTGTTAATACTTTTTGTATTGTGCTGTGCTTATCCTGAAGAAGGTACAGAAGTCTTTCTTTTCTCACATTTTTCCCTGCTTCTTTCCAGCTTTCTCAGAGTGTTTTCATGAGGCAGACTCTATGTCATCCAATTATTTCCTGAAGAAAGCTAAAGAGATAAGCCTTTGAAAACCGAGCCAGGACTCCAGATTTCTCTCCCTGTATTAAATCATACTGATCAAAACCATAGGAAGATATAGAAGCACAATATTAACAGTGGGACAGAGAGAGTGGGAAATGGGGATCCCTGGACGTAATATTTCATGAGATGAGACCGTCCAATATCAAATAAATTTATTTGGACAGAGAGGGAATTACTGGGTGTGTAATACTGATTAACTATGTTGGCGAAAGAGCTTGCCAAGCAGCATGTTTTGGTCAGCCTCTTTAAAAAGAATAAGAATGTAGGTAAAAGGTTAAATGTTTTTTAAAAAGTGCATCACTCCTCCTGTTAGCTAATCCTTGGGCATCATCTGTATGAACCAGAGCACTACAGTTCACTTCTGGGAAGGAGTCTGTCCCAGCCCCCATGACTGAGAGATTTCTCTCTCACCCTGATAAAATGTTTGGAGGGATATTTATTAACATGAATGAGACTGTGCCTAAATGTATCTGAGATCTTAAGTGTTTTGTGTTGTTTAAGCTTTTTATACTGCAAAGACATAGTATATTTTAATGCCATATCCACTGAAAAACATTGCTTCAGGCAAATATACCAGGTCATAAGTCAGATTCTGGGAAAAAAAATAAATATATTGTCTATTAAATCCACAGTCACATCATTTTTCCTTTCCTACTTAGACAATAGCTTGAAACCAAAAAAAGGCTTTAAAAAATGTCTAATACACAGAGCATCCCTAATTACATTTCTTCCCAGCGTGAGACTTTGTATGCCACTTCAGACCAACAAGTCCCGACTCCCAACTTGGAAGAACTGTGGAAACGTTTCTCACTGCTATGCACTCCTCTCACAAAAGTGTTTGAGCAAGCTATAAAGCAATGCACAAATCATCAAGCACTCTGGTGGGGAGGCCTCATAATGTCAGGCTGTTTGGGAGATGTGTTTCAGTCGGTTTAGAGGATCACCAGCAAAGCAGAAAACAGTTTTGAAGCGGCTTGTATAAGGCAATAAAGGCACACATCAGCTCTTTAGATAGGCGAAAGGCTGTGGGGGAGCGTTTCTGTGTGGCCGGGAAACTGTTCTATTCAGTTTCTTCAGAAAGTCCTTGCACTTTTAACTTTACTTGTGACTATCCTCTGCTTCATCAAGTTTCGTTTAGATGGCTAATTCACAGCTCTTTCAGGCCATAGCTGTTTGTAGTAAAAGCCAAATTAAATCACCCATTTGGGACTATGGGCTTTACGAGAAGGAACAAGGGGCTGTGATGAAGCAGCTGAGGGAGATGCCCTCCTTTCCCTGCTGGCGCAGAGCTCTGGGCAGCATTTCAGGGGCTGTCCTGTGCCTGTTGTCTGGGGTATCTCCTGATCTCCAACAAGCATCAGAAATCCAGATGCCTGGGTGGAGATCCCCATGACTCCAACTGCACCTATTTTTTTCCCAGTTGATAGCTGGGATGTACTTGGATATTGTGGAATATAACGTATATTTCAGATGCTGCTTTTTAATTAACAGGGAAGAGACAGACAAATGCAGCCTGACAAGTAAGAAAGTAAAGCGTGCCCACCTGTGTGCATGTGAGTTTGGTATTCAGGAGAAGGGCAGGACAGCCAGAGACCTATGCAGTCCTCCATGCAGTGCAGGTTGGTGTTCAGGCAAGCTCCCTGGGGGACCACTCTGCTTATACCTGGGCTTAGAACTTCAGCATCCCTCCGTCCTGGGGGGTACCTCTTGTGCCTGCACCAGAGCAGCTGCAGGAGACCGACATGTAGCCCCTAGAGGCAGGGCTCAACCTGTCCCTAGCCTTTCTGTGTGCTACCTAAGCCAGAAATGGCCATTTGTAATGCAGGAGGCAGCCTAGCTTTGCCTTCCTTTGACACCTCGAGTGGATACACAGTACTTTCAATTTGCAGAAATCTCTGATGTGTTACTAATGACCAGTGTTGAGCTGAACCCATTAGGGACATCACCAAATGAAAAAGATTGGCATTGCACAATTTATGATGTTAAAAGTCAAAAGGTTCTCCCCACCAAAATAATAAAGCAATGCTTAAAGTAACAAGGCCTTGACATCTCTTTCCTAATGCCGTATACTCTATCTACTGTGAGAATGATGCTTATTCAGAGCATATATTTGGCTAGCAAAAATCCTGTGTGCCTTAATATTATTCATGTCTGTATTTCTCCAGAGGTCCCTTAGGTCAGGCTCATGATTTATGTTGTTTTTATTCCAGCTACGCAGGAGATTCTTTGACGGATTACAATCTCAGCAAACTTCAACTTGAGAATGACAGCTAAGACACTTAAACCAGACTTTTCACCATCCTGGAAAGGAACTGGCTGCCAGTATTTGGAATTTTTTTAATGCTCTACCTCCCTCTGCTGTTATCGGCGAGAAGTTCCTTGACAATGGGAAATCATGTACTTGCAGCTTCGATTTCCGTGCTCTCGCTCCTGGCGATGATGGGAGATGCGGATAGTAAAACAGACAGTTCCTTCATGATCGACTCCGACCCCAGCCGCTGTATGAGGCACCACTACGTTGACTCCATCAGCCACCCACTCTACAAGTGTAGCTCAAAGGTAAGGGCTTCCCTCTCCCTCTTGCAGAAGGATGCTGCATTGGCAGAGTTATTAGAATGAGCCATTTTGTATTATTTGCTTTGCACAGATTCCTTACTACAAAATCTAGTTGCAAAGACGAACAGATGTAGAGACATCTGAGTGTGTGCATCAGAACTGGGACTGGAGAGAAAGGATCTTGACTCTCTTTTCACCTTTTCAAAAGGAGAAACACATCACGATGGTATAATTAACATGCAGTAAATGAAAGGAATCAAAGGACCACATTGGGGTCTCAACTGCCAAGGAGATGGGTTAGTCTGGAACTTTAGATCACCTCAGTCACCCCCTCCTTCAAGGCAGTCTTTAATCCAGTACGTAAACTTAAAACTTTTGGGGCGAAGTACTGAGATAAAGAATCAAGCTGTAAAACGGTAATGAAAAAAGCATGTGAAAAACATTGCTAATATCTTTTCTCCCTGTTTAGTTTCAAGGCCTTTGTTTTCATGCAGAATGACAATTTAATGTTTACGATAGGGCTTAGAAGCAGAAGGAAATACAAGATTGCCTTTCATTTGAGATTTCAAGCCTGAAAAATTTTGTGTCAAAATGGTTTAGCAGCCTGCACATGTAGCCTACAGTCATTTATTTCATTGCATGGAGAATAAGAACAGGGATAAACAATGGGGAAATACTTGCTGGTCCCTTTCGTCTTGTCCTAATTTATTCCAGCTGAGTTAACCCAGCGTACATTCAGATGTACAGTCTCTGCCTGGACCATCCCTCTGTCTTGCAGAAAGTGGCTTTGCCTTATGCACCCACATCCCTGGACTAACAAAAGGGAACAAATGCCAGTGTCAATGTTTTTGCCAGCCCGGCATTGGGTAGAAGAGTGTTGGGAGGCTGGTACATGCTGGGGTTTAGGACAAGAGGGCTGCCTGTGATGTTGCCTAATGGCAGACCCCAGCAGTGGTGATCCTGGGAGCATTTCCAAGGTGAGAGGATCCACACGGTTCAGATGGATGCAGCACTGGCTGTGGAGACCACCAGATGCCTTTGTGTGCAGGACGAGTTATTGGTTTCCCATGATCAGCACAGGGGTGGGGGTCATACCACAGGTAGAAGCAGGCCATAAAATTTAAAATAAAGCACAGAGAGAACCATCAACAGAAAATAAGACCCATTCGGTGCTCTGTGCATCCCCTGTGCACCAGGACATCTGATGTCCTGGCTGTATGCCTGTTGCAGGGCTTGCCCTGAGCCTGCTCACCAGAGCGGGGCTGGCGGCCTTGGAACTGGGCACAGGGGAAAGCCCCACTCTGGGCTGCCCTACATCAGTCTCACAGCAGTGCCATCTGCCCAGCTTGGCATGACCATGCCTGATCCACAGGAGTGGGGCATCAGAGACTTTTGCCCTACTGCTTCTGAGTTCAAACAGTAAATCATGCATTACTTATGATTCAGGAGAGATCTTTTAGTTTGCTTTTAGCCTAGACTAGACCCTTCTACCATCTGGGAAACATCTAGCATTAACATACCGAACTGCAGAGATGCATCTGTTTGTGCAAAATTGATTTTATTGCAGTTGACTCCAGTGAGAGGCAAAAGTGAAAAGTGTAGGGGTGTGTGTGGGTTTTACTTACTGGTATGGGGTGCTAGCAGCCCTCCCCTCTCAGGGTACTTCAGATCACCTACTAAACCTGAGAAGCATAGCTACCGTGAGGGTTTGGTCCAGGAGGGCAATGCTCCACCCAGCTGGCTCTCGCTCTCAGCTCGCTGCTTTGCCAGAGAGCAGGAGGAGCTACGGTACGTAGCATAGGCAAGATGGTAGGTAGCCTCCAGAAGCCCTTTGGTCTCCAGCTTTGGGTAGGATCCTCCTCTGGCCTTCTACACCCAGAAGAGCAAATGAGTAACAAGTGGCAACCTCACTAGGGCATTGAGAAATGCAGAGTATGACTGACCTGGGCACACTGCCTCAGACATAAGAGATTAAACACAACAGGTCCCATCTCAGCCCCTCAGGTCCTGTCCTGGAGCATGAAGGACAGGGATTCTCCATCCTAGGGCAGAGGACTGCCATATCCAGGGCTCTCCTCTCCCCAGGCCATCACCCACCTGCCCCTATTCCCCAGAGGTAGCAGGTACCCACAGAAGGATGTCTTTGCTTCTGCTTGGGCCCGCATTACCACCAGCTCGCCAGCAGCCACTGCCACGGCAAAGCTCTCCTGTCCCTGGGCCAGCTGGGCACTCGCTCTGAGGCTGCTGCCCCAGCGGGCATCCCCGTCCCGTAGCTCCGCACATTCCTGCCTGCAGTCAGTCTGTGCCTCACCTCTGGCCCTGATTTTCTTACATGCTTACGGCACTGCTTCCTATACAGCCCAAGGGATTTTGGTCCTCAGCTGGTTCTCCTGGTGGAGACTTTTAGGATAATTGTATTAGATGTGGGCTGCTCCCTGGTCCATGTGACCCGGAGCTGCAATTGCGCCTGCCCAGGGCTCTGTTGGTTTGTTGCCCAATGGCTGGGATGTGCTGCTGGGTCTGGCACACTTCTGCACACCCCAGCAAAGCCCTTTCACTGTGTGGATGTCTCTCTTGCTCCACCATCACCATCACCATCCTCTGGATTTTTCTTAAAACTCACCGCCACAGACATTGGATAGGGGGTTACTTTTCTGAAGAAAAGAGGAAGGAAGGGAGGAAGGGAGGGAGGGAGGGAGGGAGGGAGGGAGGAAGGAAGGAAGGAAGGAAGGAAGGAAGGAAGGAAGGAAGGAAGGAAGGAAGGAAACCCAGCAACAGCACAATTTCTTGACACCCCTAATGGCACAGAAAGGCAATCAGGCCTTTAGGAGAGTGGAACGGATTGAAATGAGAACACAGAATGCATTGTAATGAAAACCATATTATTTCAAAACTGAGCTTTGAGAAAAAAAGCTGTTGACATAAACATTTGTAACTGACTGCAAAAATGTCAGTGACTTTTTTTAAATCAAGCCTTTAATGGAAATCATGTTTGAAATTATTATCACGTCTCTTGGCTTTCCAAATTCCACAATGGTTTCAAGAACAGTTTTTTAACAATACCGCGAGTTGTATGGACTTCCTCATGAACTGGAAAATGAAAACAGTTTCCATACAAACCAAAGCAATTTTGACATTTCCTAGAAAACTTCTCTCTGATGGTTAAATCAAGCTCTTTTTTTTTTTAGGTCTCAGAGTTCTGAATCATCCTGGTAGACATATGGCTTCTGTTCTGGATCTAGCATATAAACACAGAACAATATTAGACTTGCTAATGAAAATTAGATGCAATGTCTGTTCCTATATATATTGTGTTAAAATATAAACAAGTCAAAAAAAAGAAGGTTCTGCGGGAGTAGCTGTGGGAATTGTGGTACCTCTTGTTTCCACTGAGTTTCCATTGTGAAGCTTGGACTGACAATTGATGTCAAGCAGAAACTCTGCCCTTTTTTGGCGTGATATATTGGTTCCACTGAGCCATCCTTTTTCACGCTGTATGTTTTCTCTTTTAGTGCAGCATAGAATTACAGAAGTTAAAAATGGCTTCAGAAATCGCAAGACATATTATGTTTGCTGTCAGTCTTGGTTAAAAAAGGATTATGTCCACCATGCTTCTCTGTGGAGGCTGCCAATTGTACCCACATGGGAAGTAGTTTTGTTACGTTTGGAAACATCCACCCAGTGTAATTTAATCATTAAAATCCCTCTTGCTTGTGACCTCACACAGATGTTGAAAACAGGTTTCCAAAACCTTTGGAAATGTAGTCTGTTATAGTAAAAGAATGTATGAAAGAGACACAAAAGAGGGATGGAAGGAGGTCATTTTTTCCTGGAAAATAGTGTTTGACTTCAAGGAAATGTCTGTATCAGCTCATGAGGTATTGCCTTTCCTGACCATATTGGATTCTGCCTGACCTGGTCCTCATCGATGTGCTGGATTGCCTCGCTGCTGCAACCAGTGTCTCCTAAATACCGGCTGTCACAAGTGTTTCCTCTAGATGTGCCAGAAATGTGCTACCACTGACAGCCTCACACTAAAGAATCCATCCCAGAGAGACAGTGACCAGGTAAAGAAAGATTTAGCAAATGTTTGAAGATATTTACTCATGAAGTTGCTCAGGAGATCTTCAGTAATGCCTGTTTGCAGCCAGGCCATGGATACTGTGTGAAAGTCTGTTCTCATGCATCTCAGCCCATCTGCTTTTGGGCCTCAGATTGTTGCTGAAGTGCAGAAAAAGAGGACTACAAACACCATTGCTAACAAACCAGTTTACAACTTCTGAATTTCCAGAATATAGCTTGAATGATCAGAGTCAAATACTGCCTCATACTCAGGTTACCCTCTTTCATGCCCTTCCAGATACCTATGAGACAGTGGACTCTAAGTAAGAAAACCTGTTCTTCCCCAGCTGCTCCCACACTCAAGCCCCCTGTGGTTCCCACGTTGTAGCACTCCGTGCTTCTGACCCCAGCATCGCAAGGTGACACACACAAGCTCACATGTGCAGGGGGCGAGGGGAGCCAAGAGGCACACGTATCAGATTATAAAATACCCACACGTTTTTACTATATATACACACCCTGTATTACTGTGCTATGCCATCATAGCATTACTAATTATTTAGGCGATAATCTCTATTGTGCTATAGTATACGATGCAATAAGCAGCTGGTGCTATTGATTAAATGGCAAAGCAAAGCTTTTAAAGTACAAGCTATTTCCAGCTCATTTGCACACCTGCCAGAATCCACTGGTGCTGTTCCAGCTTTATGAGGAGGAGGAGGTTAAATTTTGCTGAGGACTACAGGTTAGCCCAGAAGTTTAGAGAGCTATCAAAATGGGAAGTCTGAAAATTTTTTATCCTGCAAATGTAACTTGATACCCATGGTGCTGTGCCATTTGTAAAAGTTTACACTGTCATCCAAAAACAGGGCATAAAATCAACACTGTGTAGTTTTACTTGATATGAATACTGACCATACTCTTATGAAAGCCTATATAGCCTGCAAAATTTGAAATTAAAAGGATTCTCCACGGACTAAAACATGTTTTTAAAGACAAGGTTTGCTAAGCAATTATAAATGCAGTTGCACACTGAAGAAATACTGACTGGTTTTGCATTAGAAAGCTTGCTATTCATAAGAAATGTATTGAGACACAGATATTGGCACATCAGATAATTCTACCCTATAATTACACTGCCGCAACTCTTGTGTAGTCCTTAATCCTGTTCCTTGGATGTTTGGGGTTTTTTTTCCTGGCATTTCTGAAAGTACCTGCAAATACAGGAGCAGATGTGTGCCATAAAACGTGCTTAGGGTAACAGTACCAGAACTGTTCCAGCTCCAGAAGGAACAGAAATTATTAGAAATCATATGCAATCATGAATCACTAGAAATCACCTCCACCATACAGTAGTGTGTGCTGTCATATTTGGGCTGAAATCACAGAATCAATGAAATGGTGGTTGAAGAGACTCTGGAGGTCTCTGAACCTCCCAAAAAGCAACTTGTGGTTGTTGGACAGCCCCCTTTTGCTACCCCTGAGGAGAGTTTAGCTCCGTTGTCTTTGCAACCTTCAAGCAGTTGCCACTTGCTGTTGGATTGCTCTTCACCCTCCCCTTCAGCTTGGGAATAGCCTGTGACAAAGTTTGGTGAACTGGTCAACGTGGGGGACCTAACAAGAGCTGTTGAGATGCTGGGAAGGAAACTAACTGTTTTAAATGTCCCAGTCTGCTGTCTTTCCTTTGCAATACATGCAGGATATGATACCTGTGTAGCCCTTCACCAGCTGCCTGCCTGTCACTGTGGGAAGTGTTTTTCCAAGGGGAAAAAAATGGATCTTTATTTGTCAGTGATGGAGTGCTAACTCTGTAACGACTGTTCCTTTCCCTGTGCTCGTATACACTAAAGACACTGGTATTAAGGAGCTTGATGTAGCTGATATGTCTAAAGCCAGGGTGTGGCTCAACAGTACACAGAAATTTCCTTCCCACCATATTAGTACTAACAGCTGATGTGAATTTGCTTATGAATCTGCTGCATCACAGGAAGGGGACCATAAATTTATGCTACAGATCATGAAGGATGGCAGATTTGTCGGAAAGTAACATAAACCAAGAAACAAGATGGTACCAACCCCAGATCATCAGCTCATGAAGACATCTTCCTTGTGATCTTGATCTGTCTGTGTTGAATGGAAGTGTAGTTGTTAATGTATTAATACAATATATTAATGCATTTGCAAGCAAACTATTTAGCATGCAAGTACTCCTGGAAGAGTGATTTTTAAGCACTGTACAATGCATGATCCATGCCTTTCCCATGGGCAAAGGCAGTGCTGGTATTTCCTACTTGATACCAGGAATACTCTCTCTCTTTCTCGTCTTTCCTCATGACTGACTAGAGAAAATTAAACATTTGACATGTCTGCTTGCAAGACATGGAGATTTGCAGCTGGTTGAACATTTGTAGCCAAAGAAGCTCAAAAAGGTTTAATGTAAAATATTTGCTGTCACATCTGTAGTTATCCTTTGAGATTGTCTGGAAAAAAACATAAGATATGTGCAGCATGGTTAAAAGGTACTTTTCTTCCTTGGTTATAGGATAGTCTTAGGACTGTTTTACTGCCTTCTTTCTCACCTCTGCCACATTTTGCACTTGTTTGGATGATACAATAAGTTGGGTTTGAAATTTGTGTTGGCTCAGCAGAATTAGCTGATACGGACTTAATATTTCATTCTCCATGGAGGTATAAGAGTTTGTCCAAACTTGTCCAACACTCACCTGTTATCAAGGTGGTAACAGCTATTTCTAACCACATAATTTCCTGAGCTTTAAAAGATCCTTTCCATGCTTTATATAGAGCTTAGGAGATTCTGCCCAGCTCCTTTGCTCAAAAAGGGGTTGTTGGGGAGGGGATTAGGTGACTTCCCATGGGCTTTCCTTTCATAGTGCCTCCTGTTGTGCAAGTTACCTTGTTTTTGTCACAGCTTAAACAGTGAACTCAGGAGGAGAACAACCATGGAGCCTGCATTGCTTTTGGAAAATCTTACTAGTGAACCCTCATGTTTAGCAATGAGTTCATCTTCTTCACATTTTCACTGCCTTATGCTATGCAGTGCATTTTATACAGATATAACTGATGCAATTATATATATACACACGCATGTATATAAATGTAAATACAAATTCAAGGCGATCTTTGTAAAAGGAGGGAGCTAAGGACTTAGTTCTTTAGAAACAATAAACTAAGCATCATCTTTATATTTCTGCTTTATATGTTTATGTATCTAAACATTTGAGACATTCAGGACCAGTTCTGCTGATCACTAGTATATACAGTCAAAACACTGGAAAATATCCAACCGAAATATCAGTGTAGCTGATGATTTAAGGGTCCAGCTGCCACAAATCTGGGGTCAGCAAATCAGAGTTGTATTCACCATGCCTGGAAAGCAGGGCTTGCTGGGATCATTTGGAGCCCCGAGGTCAGCATTCAGAATACCAGGCCCTGTAGTCCCTGCTGGTGTTGGTGCTTGGGACTCCAGGAGAAGCCTTGCTTTTCCTCCTGCCCATATCACCTTCTCTGCTCTCTCATACACAGCTCAGGGGCAATGCACTGTGTGGGGCTGGGTGCCCTTGCCAAGGTGGGGAGATGTAGCAAGTGAAGAAAGACCAGCCAGACTGGAAGGAGGTACCCATCTGCTGGTGTTAGCTGCGTGCCGGCAGCCATGGGAGCGTGTTTCCTAATCCATCTCTTTTCCCTCGCAGATGGTGCTGCTGGCTCGCTGTGAAGGGCGCTGCAGCCAGACGTCGCGCTCAGAGCCAATGGTCTCTTTCAGCACCGTCCTGAAGCAGCCTTTCCGCTCCACCTGCCACTGCTGCCGGCCCCAGACCTCCAAGCTGAAGGCCATGCGGTTGCGATGCTCGGGGGGCATGCGGCTCACTGCCACCTACCGCTACATCCTCTCCTGCCACTGTGAGGAGTGCAACTCCTAGGGATGTACCTACCACAGCTGAGAGGGGACTGGGGTGCTGGTGTTGGGGAAGGCTCCCAAGAAGTAATCCAAGGTGAGGCCGATTCTCCCAGCGTACGATTGCAGCGAGGACAGGACTAAGCAGGCTGGATTGGATCTGAGAGCTAGTGTAAAGTATCCCAGGGCCCTGGATGGTGCCAGTACCAAAGTGTGGGCTGCGACAAAGGCAAAAGCACGAGGACTTGTTTTTAAGAAGCCTTTCTTTTTTTCTGAAAGGGTATTTTTGTCAGTTTCTTCTTTTTCAGGCTCAGCTCCGACTACAGAGAGGTGCTTTTACTTTAGGCCACAGGCAGCAGGGGAAACGAGAGGAAGGCCAGAGGGACGACAGCACTGTGCTCTGGAAGCTGACGTTCGGACAGAGGATGGGCATCAGTTCCCACATACAACCTCTTAACCTATCAACTTATACTCAGTCTCCTAGTTATATTGGCCTTCAAAACAAACTGTGTTGTTGGCAAGGGTTATCTGTTACTGATCTAGCAGCCAAGTGCTGGATAACTTTAACTGTGGTTTAGCAGAAATTACAAATAAATCATTAAAAAGTGAACTGGATATAAAATGTCATGCTGGGATTACCCAGCCCTAGCCAGCTGAAATTATTATTTGCAGCGTGCGGCATCAGAGTTCAGTGGCTGAGCAACTCTTGAGAAGTGAAAGGTCATGAAACTCATTATTCCCCTCTAAAGGCCTGGAAATGGGACACATCACATCTGTCACAAAAGTCATTATTCAAATGATAAAGACTAATCAAAGATTAAAGTGACACGTACTAAATGGAGTCTTTTCTTAACTTGAGTAGACCTGTTGATGTACAGAGCCAGAGCCACCAAAATAACGACCAAGCCTAGGACTTATTTTCATCTACACCTCTTAGGCCATGGAGTGAGTACCACTTTGGCTTTTAAAGACAGGCAATCCCAAAACCAGGGGAATCACGCTGAGGTGCCCATAGGAAGTTTAAGGCAGAGCCTTAGTCCCAGCATCACTCAGTCAATCACAAAGACTGTATCTTGATTTACCTAGTGACCTGCTACCTGGAGTCCTGGTGGACTCGCCATCCAGTTTGGCAGCTGCTCAGGAAATGGCACAGCTCTTGGCTGGTCCATACACCCATGCATCCTTTGTGCATACACAAGGATGTCGGAGGCTGTGGTGGGGTTAGTGCAAGCCCAGACCACCTGTAGGTGAAGGTGTCCCACAGTCAGGGCATGTGTCCCACAGTCAGGGCATCAGAGCTATGGAGTCCTGCAGAAGAGAGTAGCCAGCACTTCTCTGTAAGAAGCAAGCAAGGCCATGAACTGCTTTCATGTGTAGGATCATTGCAGAAATAAATGCCTTGAGGAGCTGAATGAATTATAGTTATTGATAGGGTGAAAGGATCTCAAAATAATAAAGGATCCCAAGTTTTGGAATGATATTTGGTATTTGCAGAGAAAATCTGTCCCTCCTCCATTAACATGAGGTTTTAGGAAAGTTCAGTCATAGTCTCTTTTGACTGCAAGAAAACAACCTGACAGTTTTTATATTACAGTTCTTGTCTCTTTAAATGGCAGTATACCCAGTCAGTCAGAAATATGTCTGTGATGTTCATAAGCCATTTTTTTGATAGAAGTCATCTTCATGGCTTCATATGCTCAGCAGCACCCACATGCATAGCCCCATGGTTATTCTCTGGGACAGGCTGGAGATGCTCCCCTGCACACCGATGTCTGCTAGGGCTCCATAGCAAAGAGGGGAAGTTCTATCCAAGCGCAGTGTTCGGTCCATCTGTTCAGCACCATCCAGTCTGTCTGCAGCAAATGCCATGCACAGCAGCTCGAGGCAGGGGATCCTCAGGGTCTGCCAGGGACAGCAGTCGTGCTGTGGTCTGTGCAGTGGCTACTGTGGCTGCTTGGGCCAAGCCAAATTCCTTTGCCACTGCCTCCTCATGACGAGTACGTATGGGATGTGAAGGTGGGCAGGTGACAGACACTGGCCTTGCAAGCCAAGTTCTGGAGCAGGACGGCAGTCAGTAGTAGAAAGCAATGGGGGACAGGTATACCCACAGACACCAGTTAGAGAGGTTTGTGATACACGGGAAGGACTGTCTGTCTTTCGGAGACGACTTGGAGGTGGCCAGTTTTTAACAACACAGAGCAGTGGGCAAACAAAAGGGTAAATTAAACTGTTAGAAACTGAGGGATTTAGACTAAAATGTCAAAACTGGGAGTAATGAGCCCCAGTGAGCTCATTAGATACCACACACTGTTTCAGCACTGTCAGTCATTCTTCTCACATTTGATGCATGGTCTGAACATCAAAAGGTAAGTGAAGGGAGGGTGAGCCAGGCATTATCACCAGACTACTTTATAAGAAAGTTCATATGTGCATCTCTTTTCCACTCTCTTTCAACCTCCAGCATCTAAAAACCCCAGTATCCAAAAAAGCACCACTCCCTACTGTTAATTATATATGGAAAATTCCAGTCCTTACCCAAAACACCAACAATACCTATGATAACCAAATAACTATACTGCGAAATATGCGTGACCTGTAAGTGTGAGTATAGAGACTGCTGCGCACAAACAATGCTATGCAGTTATCTAAGGAATGGGGAATGTTTGAAGGGTAATTGCTATATCCAGTATCACATCCCCCCCCAGTCGTGCTACTATCCTCCTTTGCTGGTGAAAAATGGGATGATGGGGGCTGTGATGTGAAATTCAGGTGACGATTGGTGGCACTTCTGTATGGCTGCAAGCGGCTCTGCTGGCTGGACAGAATGTGGCAGAGCAGCATGGCCCCAGTCACAGTCCTCTGGTAAGGAGAGAGGAGGGGTTTAAGCAGAGACCATGCCTGAGCTGAATTAGCAAAAAAGAAAATATTTATAGCAAGACAAGAGCTTGGCTGGTATTTATTCCCACATCCCCTTGCTATCACGGTGCCAGAGCTATAATTGCTCAAATCAGTCTCACAGGAGATATTTGTGTTTCAACAAAACCTTTTTTTCCCCTCTCACACCCCACATTCCTTCCACATTTGCTTGGTTCCTCTAATGAAATCATCGCCTTGTGACCGCAAAGGCTGTTGCCAGGCATAAATGTTGAGGTGAATTCAACATTAATTTAACTGTTGAGTTGAATAAATGCATGGAAGGAATATAACAGAAATTATGAATGACAAGACAAAACATACTTGTAAACAGCTAGAACTGGATATTAAGCAATGAATCACTTTAAAATTCTCATTTTGGCTTTGTTAGGCAATCTTCATATTAACATTTAAGAAAAGGAGGAGCTATTCTTCAAAACCAAATGCCCCGACTTGGTTATAAATCCATATTTTGAAACTTTTTTATCAGTATATTAGGCAACTAAGTGCTGAATGAAGAACAACACAAGTGCCACCCTTGTTAAAATTCAGGCAGTGTATTGAAGCAAAAGAAAATGAGGCTTCAGGTGAAAACTACATGGTATGCCTCATGCTGAGAGAGTCTAAATGGTGTTCAGAGATGAAATGCTTCCTGATTTCTTAGCTTGACACCACTCTGGATACTTAAGCTCTGTTTTTCAAGTCAGACTACTGTGTAAGGCTTTCTTGAACTAAACAACAGTGAAGGCAATGTCTAGTTGTCCAGATAATGTTGTGGGGCTTATTTTTTTCCTAAAGTATTCTCTCGCTGGGACTTGAATAAGAAAGCTTTGTCCTTTTCTCCTGTCAGCGCATCTCACCCTTGATGCACCATCTTCCCTCGCAGAAAGGTTGGTTCAGCTGTGATCATCCTGTGGTTTGCTGAGACTTTCGGCTGTCACTACCCTATGCCCTCTTTTCTTTTGATTAACTATCTGAGTCCAGCTTGGCTTACTTCTGAAAGCCAGCCGTCCCTGCAGTGGTGGTGTTCTGTGTCAGGTGGATTGACTGTACTCAGAGACCAGAGGGAAACACTAAACCTTTGCTGGTACCTTTTGATTGTAAGAAAAGCCTTATAATGCTACTGCATTTTGTGCCTATCAGAAATAATCAGTGTTTTTCCGGAATAAAAGAGCCCATGACCTAGCAAATTTTAGTTATTCTGCTCCCAGCTTCAGTGGGTCTGTTAAGCACTTAAAGCTGTAGAGATACAAAACCAGTTTGCTGGTTCAAGCTTTATATGAATCTTAAACTGAAGAACTCGCTGCTTTCTTGGGTATGTCCCCACTGACCTCCCCTATACTTCATCTTGCCATCTGAGCTTGGAGGACTTCTACCATACCAGAGATCCCAAGCCTGGCTGTCTCTCAGTGGCCTTTGTCAGGGCTTTTGTAAGCTGCTGACAAAATGCTTATGGCAATGATGGAGAAGTGAAGCTTGCTGATGTCCACGGTACACGACAGCCTGTGCTGGGCCTTCACATGAGCCTTAGCTGAGACCTGTTCATCAAGTCCTTGCAGACCTACCATGAAGCCCTGAAACTCAGGCAGGACTGCATAGCTTTCAAACAGAGTATCTTTGTGAAAGAGAAGAGAAATAAAAGGGGAGAGGTTACTGTCTCATAGGAACAGTCTGATGCTCTGCTGCTCTGTGTGTCCAGCCTCGGTTCTTAGCACCTCATGTGAGAAAAGAGATGCCTCTGAGCTCCCTTCTGTGGGTGAGTGGTTTTCCAGTGCATAGTCCTACATGTCTAAAGACAGTGGTTTCTTACCAAATTTGTCTGAAACAGGATTAAACCCTCTAGGAAACACAGTTCTGTTTAGCAAGGAATTTTTCCTCTAACTTGGGCCATAAGTATTTTTTAAAAATCCAAATGCCATTAAAAAGATCATCATAAGGGGTTGGAGATTGAGAGTGTGTGTATTATTTTCTTTGACTCTGTAGTTTCAAATATAAGGGCTTTAGAAAAAATAAAAAAGGTTATATCCAGGGTAAAAGTGGCTGACAGCCTTCTGAGATAGATTGCATTATTGCTAACAGGTATTGAGACAGATACTCTTACAAAAGTGCAGCAGTGTTGGAAAGTAGCAACCCAGTTAAGTTTGCTGTGTTGCAGGTATACAAAGAAGCTAGTTGGGAATCCAGATAGTGAGTCTATCCCTTTTAATTTGCAAGCAAGGGGTCACCATCTTTATTTATGGTTCAAAAGAGAGAGGACACGTAATCCCTAGTCTGCAAACTATGTCTGTAAGCAGGCTAATGCACAGAAAATGGTTCTTGGTGGTTCTATGATACGAAGAAGATGCTTTATGTACATCAAGATACAAAATATCAGAGTTCACTAATGAGATTAAGTAATCTTGTTTGGCCTGCACCAAGAATGCATATTTCAAAATTGTTTGTTTTGCCTTTTTAATTTTTTTTTTAATATACCATTTGGGAGCAGTCTAGGAATCAAAAATATGTATGAAAAGACAAAATAACATCATTTATCTCAGTCAGAATTAATACTTCCTCTAGATGCTAACCAATGGTACATCCCATGAAAATGAAATAATAAAATCAGGTAATCACATTCCCAAGTAACCTACATATATTAATCTGATCTTCTTTCTAGGAAGAATTAAAGAGCAAATCCTGAGTTAGAGCTGTTTTCATTTGGATGCACAACTGCTATTCCAAGCTCTACAAGAATCACAAGACCTCATAATTTTCTGTTCCTTTGCGTCTTTCCAGGCACAAAAACTAATGAAAGTTAGCACTGATGTTGTGTAGTGCAGACAATCACCATGTAAAAAAGAGGATTAATCTGGGCAGCAGCAGGGAGTGATGTGCCAGGATTCATCTTTCCCAGCTCCCTACCCTAAGCACTAGAGACTCTGCTTTGTTGGGTCTGGTTCTGCCTCCAGAATGATTGATACTCTGCAAGAGAGGTGGAAGGTCCTCTCCCCTGAAAGCATCAGTCCCCAGTTCTGTAACCGGTGGGGATCAAACCGCCTGTTCCAGTGAAAAAAGGCCTGGAATCAGTCTCCACTGTCTTGGGTGAGCATGTTTTCTTGTGGGAGCTGTGCAAAAATGGGATGGTAAAAACACCAAAGCAGTTGTCCGTAAATGCAGTGGAGTTTGATTGAGCTGAGCATGTTCTCAGCATTGGCAGAAAAATGAAGCTCCTCTTTGGACTTGAGTTTTCTGTATGCCAAATGGTTTTATGAAGACACAAGTTTCCAGGTAGCCCCTGTAGGAAAGGCAGAGTCTCTGCTGGTCAGAGACTTCTGTTTGAAATTCTGAGGCCAAAAATGTTCCAGGTAGGTATCTGAGTGTATTGGAAATTAGATTTGCAGAATTCACACAAACAGTATTGAAAATGCACTGAAACTATTTCAAGTATTGAAATGATGTACTTGAAAATGACATAAACATGCTTTTGCAGAAGTCAAACATTCACAACAGCAATCAGCCACATAGCTTTAGTAAGAAGCAGTTTGGTACTATTAGAAATAACTTTTCATCTTTTTGTTATACTCCTGTGTACATGTATATGTACATATGTGCACAAAACAAGGCTCTGTTTCACAGGCATGTCTCTTCAGTTTCCCAGCCTTCTACCACTCCCTGAGAGCCTGGTAGCTGCAGAGGAGCAAAGACCTCTCCTAGACCCTCTCTGCTGCTCTTGGAAAGCAGCTGTCTTTCACCACTGTTTGCAAGAGGGACAAAATTTATCAAGTAGGTGGCCTGCATCACTCATCATTCTCCTGATCACAGCAGGCACCCAAATCCACCTAAGTCCCTCAGCTGACTGCTCAGATACAGCTCTCTGTAGTCACACCAGCGGTCACTTGTTGGAGCCAAATAAATATTCCAGACATAAAGTTCTGTTGCTCCTTGTATAAAAGGGATCAGGGTGACTCCATATGAAGCTGCATGTCTACATTTACTCCTTTCATCTGTGCTTGTTATGGCTCTCATTTTTTAAATAGCAGGCCTTCCCAACCCTTGTTTTGATACTTTTAGAGTACTGATAAAGAGATTATTGGCACTTTCACAAAATTCTTGTATGGTGTTTAGAAATTGTGCCATTCTTAATCTCTGGAACTATATTTGAAAATGTAGTTCTTTTCTACAGGCTGTAACTGTAGGAAAAATACATCAGAAGATGAACTACAGCAGACAATGCTTGGGGGAACTAAGACACCATATTCTAAACTTTGCTGAAATAACAGTAAGGGATCTTCTTCTTCTAAAGAGATCCCATAATTAATACTTAATTGAATAAACACTAAATTAATTCTGAGTGGGATTTTTCAAAGGTGCTCGGTATTGGCTTAACTCCACTTTCATTCACACAGAACTCAATCTAACTTCAGTAAGAACAAACCCCGGCCAGCGCCACAAAGCCTCCTGCCTGAGAGTGATGGAGGAGGGAAGAGAAGGGGAAGAATCCAGTTCTGCGGTACACCTGGTCAGGATATTGGCAGTCCTCAGCATCAGATCACAAGTCTGCTGCCCTTAACTGAGGAAAATTCAGAATTACACTCATTTAAGTTTTCTTCATGCCTTTCACCTGCCCTAGTCCTCTTCACCTACTCCACGCCTCTAACTTGTGCTGCTGGGATGCCACTGCTAATGTCAGATATATCTCCACATTGTCACATACAGAGCTTGTCCAAACGTTCACTGTAACTGGGAATGGGATGCTGGAAGAAGAAACCTGTGACCTGCTGCAGCAAGACTGTGCAGACTTAAAAGCAATTCTAATTTTATATGAGCTAGATATGTTCAAATATTACCACTTCAGGGACTAGAGTTACTACTGCCTCACATATCTCATTCCCTTTGAAGTACAAGAGAGTCCCTGCACTCATCCCCGTGCTTCCTAATTTCTCCCATGTTGTTTCTTTGTTTGTATTTGCTGTTGCCTTTAAGGCCTTGGTTAATGAGGAGCCAGTAGTCCCCCTCCCTTCCTCTGTACTCTACAATTTGGAAACAGCATCGGGGGGGAAATATATGCATCCTCCTCCTCTATAACTGAAGACTTCTCTCCTCTCTTGCATCTTGTTTCAAAGACTGAATGATGTGCTAATTGTGGCTTTTCATCTGCAGGCACCATAAACTCCAGAACACTGGGACTATTTTGTGACCTGGTGCTGGAAACTCACTACTGACTACTTTGTGATTTTTTCCCCTTAAACTGTAATAGTAGATACAGGTGTATGTTTATGTGCACATAGACATACACACAGAGACGGAGAGATAAAGAGGGTGAGACTGTGCTTATTACAGGATGGGAAAAGCTATGGTTTCTAGACTTGGATAATCACAGCTTTGTGGGACATTATATTATAGTCTTTCAATGAGATATAAAGAAGAAACAGAGAGAGACACACATAAATCTACTTTTTTATATTCACAAATATATTTTTATGCATTTGAACCCAAACAGTGACATTGCTGTCAGACAAAATAGCTGCATGAATGACCTTGAACACAATAAAATAAAAGGTGGTAAATGATGCTAGGTCAGCAGCACACCTGGCTGCAATGGAGGCAAAGGGCATTAATGGCTGCTTCTACATTTGTCCCTGGAGCTTGAGCACAGCGTGAGGATCATATATGATGAAATACCTGCAGGTCCCTCTTCCCTTCCTGGGAGAGAGCTGGGGCTGAACCTTTAGGTGACACTTACTACTGCTCCTGGGAAGAGCAGCACTGCAGCTTCTGCTGACCTGGCTCAGCCCTGCAAGGAGAAAACCAGGAAAGCAGAGCCACTCTCTTGATTTTTCATAGCTCAGGTTAATAGACAGGTTCCTCACAAGCTGAAAAATGATGTATTTCAAAAGCTGTTTGAAGGTGACTTTTGTCCTGCGGAGACAGTGTTGACTAGTGCATACAGGACATAAAGCTGTTGGTGGATCCACCTTGTCTAGGCTATGTTACTGAGGCTGGAGGTTATGTGTGCACCTGGCTACCACCATTGCAGGATGAGTATGGTCTCAAAGACTCTTTGTGTAGATCCACACAGCCAGGGAAGCTCCCTTCAGGTCTACCTTGCATCCCAATCTAAAAGGATCCCATTGACCTTCAGCTCCAGAACGGGACATAGTATCACCCAGGAGCAAAGGGCAGTGGACGCATCTGGCACATTTTGCTGCATGGCCGCAGAAGGCTGTGTTGGGTTGTGGGAAAGTAGTGCAGAGGCTGTGTGACTGGGAGGAGGGCTGTTGCAGAAGCAGTGGGAAACACGAAGAAGCAGGCTTCTGTGCAAGTTTTGTGCTCAGCAAGGGCAATTTGGAAGGCCTGCATCAACAGCAAAGTGTGTGGTTCCCAGTCCTTGCCATACCTTCTGTGAGATCTGGCAGGCTGGAGAACAGGCAGAAAAAAGTGGAAGAAAGCTTTGTGCTAGCAGCAAACCCCAAACCAATTAAGTCACATGTGAGGGCTTACAATTTTGTCTAACAAAGCCAGACTTGTAACGTAGAGGAATTATAGAGGGATGAAGCTGGGTTAATTAACATTGATAATATACAGCTGTGGGCTGGCTTCAGGGGCAATGGGTTGGCTGACTTGGATAAGGTGCAGCTGTGGCTGGTTCTGTTAAGTAGTTAAATAGCATTAAGGGGTATGAGAAGGATGGACTGTATGAAGAGGGACCTGGAAGAAGCAGAGGGAGGAGAGAGAGTGTACCCCAGATACAGGAGAGGCCCCAGGAGAAAAAGGGGGTCCAGATGTGGAGAGGCTGGCTGGAAAAGGAGCCTGAAGAGGGAAGATTTCAGATGCAGTGGAGGCAAGAAGCAGGGTGGACTGGCCTGAAGAGGATGAAGAAACAGCACAGATGGTAAATGGGTTTTTTGAAACCTTGTGGGGGATTGGTGGCTGTGCAGGGGCAAGGTGTGTGAACTATTTATTGATGTTAACCTGGTATGTGATGGTAAAGACCTTGTTGAAGCCAGCTAGTTTTGATAGTGCTATGACATTGTAAAAGCTGTGTTCGTTTCACACTGTGAAATTGATACCAGGCATCACAAGCAGGGCCTGTGTCAGTTCAGGAGGATGAAGAATGAAAACAGCACTGGAGGATAGCTCTAAACAGCAGAAGGGGACGGGAATGGTCCTTAAACCTGCATACATGAAGCTGCCAACAATATCACACCACAATTGCAAAAGAGCCTGACATAACCCTAAACATTTCCCATCATGTTTTTACATTCCCAAGCCTCCTGGGATGAACAAATGTTTGGGATGGCAAACTTTTACAAAAGCAACTTTACACTGAGGGTGCCAGCTGTGGGGTGGTGAGAGTCTTGCATGGATATCAAAGATAGATCAGGAGGTATCAAATGCCCCATTGAAGCCCTGGCAGTGAATAGAAGAGTTAGATTAATAACAACTGCCCCTAATTTGCTGTTGAACTAAAAAGCTTGGTGGTTAGAGAAAGCCTGGGCTGTGGGGTTAATGTGCAGGTGGCCTCTCCCAACCCTGCTGCTAGAGTGGTGACATGTTAACAACAGAATTGCTCTAATGCTCTTGTCATTTCATGACATATCATGAAATACCATGACTATCCTTCCCCACCCCACCCCCCCCCAGGATAAAGCCAGATTACTATAAATGCAAGCAACATTAGTAATTTAAGATGATCTCATAGGTTAGGGCTAGGAAGACTCACTTTCTCTTTCACATGACAGACCTACTACCCAGTAGTAGTTACTGAGATCAGCAATAACAAATTCCAGCGTCACAGCATTACACCTGTTTGCATGGTAAATACTACCCTTCTTGTTTTCTTCTGCAATGTAAAAATGTGTACCAAAACCATGACTAGAATATACTAAATACATATCATCCTGTGTGTTATACAGAACTTAACAGGCAGGATTTGGCTCGTAGATCAAGGCACCCAGAATCAGGCCTATGTCCAACATCCTGCTGCAGTCAGTAGAGATTCAGTTGACACAACTGAGTCTAGATTCAGTTCACCTGACTAGGCATTAGTGTATATGTCTAGGTGAGCTGAGTAGCCTTCTAGACTGAACTGTCTGTCCAGACTAGATGCCTGTGGCTTATAACAGGAGGTTAAACACCTGTTGCACAGGTAGACATATCCTCAATCTCGATTTGTCACAGGTAGACATAGTCTCAATCTGCAAGCTGAATCAACTTGCTACTTCTTTCCTCCAAAAAAAAAAAAAAAAGAGCAATTCCTTTACTAAACTTATTACATTTACTGTCATTCTTACTGCAGCAAGTCACAGATACAGATCAATATAATGTACACACAAAAAAAGAAGGACAATTTTAACTTTAAGAACCACACAGCAGCTGTGGAGATCAATAGGAGTCACAGGAATATTCTTAACTTAGTCTCCCTAGTGATATCCTCACAAATAAAATGAGGAAACATGGTCTGGATAGAAATTCTGAAAGGTGAGTATGCAACTACTCTCAGAGAGTAGCTACTACTAAATGCTATCAAAATGGGGGGTTACATCATTTGGGGGCCTTCAAATTTTCCCTGATGACCAAAGTGATGGAATAGAGAGGATGCTTACTAATTAGCATGTGGCATTAAGCAGGAGGGATTGCAATTATAAATTAGTATTCAAATCAATCGTGACAAATTGAAGCTACTACTTAAACAGAGGTGAAACCTGAAAAAACACAGTGGACAAGAAAGAATAATCAGCTGTACAAATATAAACCTTCACTAGAAGAAGATGGGGGGGTATGGTGGGTCACAGCGGTGCATAAGCCAATAACATCATGTTGTTATGAGAAAAATAGATGCAATACTGGCTGGCATCATAAGGTATCTGAAGCAATCCTTCCACTTTATTCAGTATTAGTGAAGCCTCAGCTGGAACAGTGTGATTAGTTTTGAGCTCAAGAAAGAAGTTCACTAACCAAAGAAAGTATAGAGGAGAGAAATTCAAATAATCAAAGGGCATGAAAACACAGCCTGTTAAGAAAGAATTGAAGGAAGTGGGTTTTATAACCTTGAGAAGAGAAGGCTGAGGGAAAATCTGCTGAAAATACTAAAATATGCAAAAAAAAAAAAACCCCAGCTGCAGGGATTAAATTTCTAGTATCCGTAATGGAAAAAAAACCCAAAAAACCATTCTTACACAGAAGACTATGAAGGACTGGAAATAATTTAAATAGGTGGCTGTTAAGACGTATCCTTAGGTGCCTTTAAGAGCAGTTCAGATAAATGTTTAGGTATAGCCAATCCTACCTCTGGATGGTGCAAGGAATTAGATGGTTTCCTCAGGTCTCCTTCCATGCCCCTGTGTGTAACAGCGTGTCACAACCGTTTAGGTATAGTATCTTTCACTTGGGTAAGTTAATGATGCTTGACCCCTGAGGAAAGAGGTAAAAAATTTGTGCCACTAAACTAACCAGAGGAGGTCAAGGCATGCATCCTCATTGCAGGGTCTGCTGCAGAAAAATTATATCAAAGTGATTCTCTGATTGGGAAGCAGAAAAGGAAAGTCACTTGCAAGCTGCCATTGAAACTGAGCTAAAAAGGCAGCAGAGCTGCAACACTTGGAGAAAGTAAATACACCATGAATTTGTTTCACATAACAGGGCAGCCTGCACAGGCCTCTCAACATTTGGCTCGTTAATGTGTAGGTTAAAGTAGCCTAGTTGTTCCAACTGTTCTTTGGCAAGAGGAGATCTAGCTTTAGCTTGCAGCTGTGCCCATGAGCTCTCACTACAGATGCCTGTAGAGCTGAGGCAGATTTAACCCAGTCTTGAACATACCTCTCTCTGCATCTGCTTTTACCCTTTTTTTCCCCCCCACTTTCTCTCTCCAAAAGTGACTTCATCCTTTTCTTCTTGTTTTACATTTTGTACTCCTGTGCTGGTTTATACTCAGTACTTTCCAAAGACCTTAAAATGCTTGTCATGTAGCCAGGAGGCTTAGAAATCTCTTGAGGCTTGAAGTCAGGTCCTTGACACAGCTGGTATCAATGTTAATCCTTCCTTACTATAAAGCTCCAGCAATAAACAGATATGCTGCTGGTCTAAAGCATAGTGTCAAGACTAAGAAATAAAATACCTTGGTTTTGAATAAAGGAACAGGAAGGCTTAGGCTTCATAATCATGAAGGCATATGGGAAAGGGGATGGCCAAAAGGCAGGGAAAAAGATGTTTCGAAGCCTCAGAATGCAGCTCAAGAGAAAATATTTTGAGGAGAAGGTAGTAGTAGTGAGGCACAGAGATATGACTTGTAACTACAGTGAAAAAAAAAATAAATAATGCTGGTACCATAGAGAATAGGCACATGGAGTTACACTGTAAGGGCAGTCATCTCCTGGGAGACTGCTGTTGGCCAGGAGCAAAGGTTAAGTGAGGATGTGTGAGGAACCTCAGCCTTTCCCTGAGTGACTTTTGCTGTGTGTATGCCTCTGCTAAAGAACTATAGCTCTGAGATCCCAGTTCAGGAGGTTCCTGGGCAGTTTCACTGACTCCTTGTAACGCAGTATCACCTTCTACCAACCCTGTTTTTCACTAGAACTGATCAAAGCAAATACTTCCACTTTGAAAAAGAGCTGATTATTCTTTCCTCTCCACCTCTTTTTGTTGTCCACCTCCCCATGCCCACAGTCCCAGCTGAAGAGGGAGTTCTGTTTGTCTTCCCTGTTTTTCTACCTACTTTTCTGTGCTCCTGGAACAACTGACTTTCAAGAAAAGCAGCATTAAAATGCCCTCTCCTGAACTCAAGGTAGTAGGGGAAAAAAAAACAGCACAAAAACCACCAGGAAGGAGTGAGGCCCGATTCTTCATCCTCTGGATTCAGCAGAGTACTTCATCATACAATATAAAGGTGTGTCACACTGTGCTTTGTCTGGTTTTAAGGTTTGTGATGTTTCTTTCCCCTGTCTGCACTGACAGACAGCAGCAAGAGCCTGCTGGGCACTGGCTCCTCTGCTACCTTTTGACATCTGAGGCAATGAGCATCTTCATGTTGCCTGGTGTTTAGTACCACCCAGCTGTATTATACAAGTTGGTTGGAGCGTGAGAGGCAGCAAGGCAACAGGATGATTGTGGGGAGTTCTCTTTTTTTGTATCAAGTGTAAATCCTTTGGTCACAAAGAGACCTCAGTTACATACTCTGCTGGGGAACACAAATGCCCCTTACAGCTTATGAATATGTATGAGCTATGGACAGACTATTTTGGACAATAACTATGATCTGGAACATGACCAATGTTGAAAGGTGACATTATCATGGTTTATTTGAAGGTTACATCATCTGTAATTTGTCTTGAAATCAGTAAGGTTATGAACCTTTTGGAGAAGTACACACCAGCCAGCAGAATGTTTTGCTTCTATCTCATTTAATTGCCATGGCCTTTTCAAATGCCACCTCTGAAAATTTTTCTGTACGAAGATCTAAGTACAGGACATGTGTTCAGGCTCTGAGGCTTCATAGGGCTACAGTAATAACCAGAACATAATTTTTAATTGTATTCTGAGATGGTGTTCTGATTTTGCTGGATTATGAATCATTGTTGAGTATCGGACAAATTGACCAAAGCTAGACTCGTAGAGGAAAAAATAACTTCATTGCTGATAAAACTTGAGATTTTCCATTTTGCTGCTTCATACATTTAAACCAGGTTATTCTATCACTTTCATTATAAATAAAACCAGCTTCTCTGTCTCCTGGCGGGCAACATCTGTACTTCTCCCCTCCTGCCTTCTCCCTTAGGGACTGATACTTTGATGGGAGCATGATTAGATATTGGAAAAAGAAAAGGAATCTTGCTAGAACAGAAGCAATGCCAAAAGAATGCAATAAAAGACCACACTGTTCACGTGAAAAACAGGTACTTCATAACACAGCTGAGACATATCACCTTTTTGCTTGCCTGTTCAAAAGCAAGTAGTGACAATACAGTTTGTTTTACACTGAACACAGGTAAGAATGCTAACAAGATTAAATAACTATCAAATGATGAGGTCTGTGATACAAACTGTTAATCTTATGATATTTCTTTTCAGTATTTATTTGTTACCAGTATTTACCAAGAATTCCTCTTGCAGAGCACCAATAATGTTGAAATTAAACTAAAGTTGCTACAGTCTGTGACTAATACTAGTGAATATATGCAGTGACAGCTCTTTTGAAACGAACTATATGATGCTGTGTGCGACATATAAAATTTTAAGCTCTATCTTGCATATAGAAGTGCTGGAAGTATTTCTTCACAGTAAGACACTCAAGTTCTATGCTATTTCTGTTGGATAAAACTGAGATATGACCTTCACATCAGCCAAAGACAGACATACATTTATGAACAGAAAAGCCTTCTTTTTTTAAACATTTCTAATCATAATCAGAACAATTCTCCTCAAAGAATGTTGTTCCTTACTTAGGAATTAATGACATAATCTAAATCTTATGCTGTATCATTAAGCTGTCCCCAGACATTAATATTCATTTATATTTTGTCTTCACCCCTCCATAACACTCAGAGGTTATAGTGTCTGGCTTGGTGATTTCCCCATTTTATATCCCTCAGGCCCATGTCACCACTTAGAACTTTTGTAGGCAACCATGCATCTTCAGCTCTGTTTTAATTGGAAATACTATGAAGGTGATGTTAGCTCCACGATCATCTGTACATCACTTGCCACAGTCTCACAGAACACTAGGCTTTGAAGACAAACAGTTCCTCCAGTTTCACTTACAAGATATGAAGAATAATTGCCTTTAAAATTCAGGATTACATTATTTGGTGGCTCATATGCAACACCACTATCTCTGGAACAGGTCCTTGTAAAATGCACCCTGAACAGTTGGTGGAATGAAGACCAGCAGGCTATGAATGTAGGAAAATGCTTTAAAGGAATTATGCAGTTACTGCCCATCACATCATATTTAAGCTTGGTAATTTGGGAAAAGATTATTCTGAATGCACAGTGTCATCTTAAGATCTAAATCTCAGAGCCACGTTCTGAAATCTCCAAGTTTAAAAAGGTCCTCAAATCCAACAGTGAGTAACCCGGCCACATAAGGCTTACTGTATGCCTATAAGATTAGCCACAGAGGAACTGTGCTCTGGGTCTGCAGAATCCCTGTGCTTACTTTTATTAGAGCATGTCTTATTCACAGGTGCCATACTTGCTTCTGTGGTCATTGGTCAACATGCATCTGGAACTCAGGACACCTTGCACAGGCTGTTATCATGAATACTCTTCAGAGGATAGTGAAAACAAATTACAGCTATTCCCAGTGAAGAAATCAATCAACATCAGACAGCTGTCATGACAATATTTCATGTCTGGTTCAGCTAAATGTCATTACATGCACTCCTCTAGAGTACCTGTGCCAATATTTGTGCTATCTTCACCTCTTATCATGGTAATGTCATTCATCTAAGCTTTACCTGTACTTTCCCATGTACTGTTCATTGCCAAAGTCTTGTATATCTGCAACCCCTTTTCCAAGCATAGCAAACCACTGTGAAAGTAGGTATAGCAACACTGCCATATCGCAAGATGAGAAGTAGACACAAAATTTCACAACTCAGTTTAAAAAGCTTGAACACTGTTTACTTTACAAAGGCTTATGCAAAGGAAAACATGACATGGAAAATTCTAGGTATGATCTTGGGAGAGATAAATCAAACTTTTAGAAAGAGCAGAGTTCTCTGGAAGGAGTCTATTGCGGTTTAAGGCATGACTGCCGCCTCCCTTCCCATTCAGAGTGGCCAGAAAGACAGTTCAAGTGAACAAAGCACTGATTATTTTGCTGAGTTCCTCTACACCTTCTTAGGCCAATGTCTCACTATTTCCTCACATGGATTACCAATGTGTTCAGTATCAGCACTGCATGAAACAGTGCGTATGCAGCTGCCATCCTGGCTTCAGGAGACCTCCCCAGCCCTCCCTCAATGCAGGGCTCAGGTGAAACCTGCAAGCCTACCTCTCACCTTTTGATCAACCAGGGTAAACATAGGCACTACTGGCCAGACAAGCTCTGCAACACAGTTTGCAATAGCACTGAACCTAGAAGACAATTTTATCTCCTAGGGGCATGAAAATGGTGCTGGCTTTCCTGAAGAGGCAGATCAAGGGCAGAACAGAGGGTTTTAAGAGTTTGAATCCCAGGTATATAATTCAGTGGCTGCTGGCTAGCTTCTGCAAGATCTTTTGCCACTCACCATAGGACTGAGCCTACGGAGCCCAGACCCCAGCAGTTGTGCAACAGAGTGCTAATGCATGCTGTGCAACACCTTCTTCAGAGGAAAACATATACCTGGTTCTCAAGGGAATGCTATTTTATAATGCAGTAAAAGCCAGTGTTCAAGGAGATACGACTACTGTGTGCCAGTTTAAGAGATACAGGTACGTGAAAGAATCTCACTTCAGAATACATTCCTTCATTAAACGAGCCTCATGGTTATATGGTGTTTCCAACCCCAGAGTCTCCTATGAAAATGTCAGGATTTTTTCCAGAAATACCACACAGATTTGCTAATTAATCATAGTGTGTTTACTTTGCTTCTCTCTACTATTTTTATTCATCAATCAGTGCCAGACAAAATGCTGACTATTCTAATGAACTCGGGGTATTTGAAATCACTAACTAATATTCAAAAGGCCATTTCTTTCTGGTATTGTCAATACATATTCTCCAAGTATGAAAGTATGTTAATATACTTGGTTTATTAAATTTTTACATCAGTACTAAGGCATTTATGACTGTGAATTCATAAGATCTGACTGACAGAATTGCTTCACTTGCTTCACTTGACTGACATGACTTAAAAGTCACGTTTGTTTGCCAGAAGAATTACAAGATGAGATATTTATTGTACCTTTGTCCAAGTATCTCTGGACAAGTATCAGTTCCAGAAACCTGTGTGGCTTAGACAACAGTCTGTCTAACTTCAGTGAACTGCTTGCACATGCTGATGTTCTTTCCATCTAAAATCATGCATGAAAAGCAAACCACTTTTTTCAAACCCAGGAATTCTAGAACAGCAATAAAAAACATAACACAGGCTCTCAAAAATCAGTCCCTGACACCAGTATGAATCTCTCCACTGACTCCAATAGTCAGCAGAACACGATCACAAAATACCTTGGTGATTAGCAATAGGCCAAGCAAAAAAAAAGTAGCAGAAGTTGCAGATGGCTCTAAACAAGCCCCTCACATCACAGTCTGCAATATTAAAAAAATCCAAACAATGAAACTTACTTTGTGACCTGTCTCCAAACTGGTGGAGAGACATAGAGGATGAACAAGCCCACAACTGAACTAGCCACATGCACAACATAAGCAAGAGCAATAAGCAACACTACTGTATTCAGAAAGACATCATAGCAGTTTCCTTGACCACTATGCTTATATTGCAGACACATCCAGGTAATGCCAATGAAGACGATCAGGCCCACTCAGCAATGGTAGAGAATGCCAACAATGGTGAATCAGAAGAAAATAATGCAAAAAAAAGATAGACTGAAAGGATGTTAGGGAAGCAGGCAAGACTTCAAAGAGCACAGACTCAAATCCCTGTGTGGATGATTCCAGGGCATCATTTGAACTTCTAATAGAACATTTAAAACAAAAGGATGTCGGTCTGAACAAGCAAAGCAGATGAAAATAGCCTTGCACAGTACTCTACTGCAAGTGCTTGCGTATAATGAGTTACAAAGGTCTACACATCACCATAAGGTATCAATCGTTCCCCAGAAGGACATGAGAGAAAGCAATGGCCACTGAATACAGAAAGGAAGCAGTCAGTCAAATTCATGTGATGGTTCAGAACCCAGATTTTAATCCCAAAAGAGCAGAAGGCTCACCTTGCTTTTTCTGCCATCTGCTGTGCGATGATAATTGCCAGAAGATGATCACTGCTGTTCTTCTCCCAAGCATGCAGACAGTAGGGCCAGGTATTTGAACATGGTGGGTTTCTGTTTTCACACCGCAACCTGGAAGGTTGTTGATAGCCTAGATTCTGAATGATATTCTGATTCAAGGGTCTAGTTCATGAAGATGGAACCAGAAGCAGGCGAGGTCTTTGGGTAAAATAGTTAAAGTTGCTCTCAGCCCTGACAATTCCATTCAATGCAGTCACCAGCAACAAGAAACGAGATCTCCTTGAGCTGAAAAATGGGAGATGAGATCTCTTGGTGCTTTCCAGCTGGTTGCTCATCACTGTAAAGTTACAGCATTTTAAAAAACCCTGTCTAGTACTGACCTCTTCTAAAATCTACCCTTTGTGAAATACACCCACTGTAACACCAACTACATGCTGGCTACCTCATGAAACTATAATACTGATCATGAGAAATGTGAGAGGAGATCAAATAATATTTTTATCTGAAAACTATTGTTCAGCATCTGTATGTGACAATAGTTAAAATTCTGATGTACCTAAACTCAAAATATTTTAATTTCATTGAAACTGTAACATTAGTTTCTGTAGGAGATCTATAAACATAAAGTGAATGCAGCAGGCTCATTTTGCAGAAAACAAAGAGACTTATGACTGATCCTAGCGGCACTGTAGAGAAGTGCTAATATAAACAACACACCTTTGCAAGTCAGGCTTATTAAAATAGCCCAGCATTTCAAAAGGAGCAGGGTATAAAATGAAAGACCATAGGTAAAGACAGACCTAAATACTTAGACAGAAAACAGCATGAAGACAGTATGAAAACATCCAGATCTGAAAGAAAAAAGATACAGATTCTACTGAATTTAAACTATTGTGCATGTAGTCAGTGCATATATATGTATTTTTTTAATTCTCTGGAAGAGGTTTGTCTTTTATGGAAATGAGTTAAAGGAAGCATACAAAGAAAAGTTGATGAGGAGCTGGCCTTGGGAATTTATAGGATAATTAAAGATTTCAGAGAAAGTTTAGGTCTGAAAAGAATGGAAATTGTGTATACAATAGAAAGGAAAAATAACGTAAGTACGGAAAATCTACCTCAAGCCTCAAAGAACAGGATCAAGTCCTGACCCCAGAGGATTTAGCACAGAAAGATTTGGATTAAACTCAGCGATTTGCAATGCTGGGATTTTGAATGTTTAGAAAACCAAAGGTGCAAGGGGCAATTATACGATAAAACCTTGATTCTGGTCCAGCCTACAGCTAATGCTGTCTGTGGGTGCTTAAAATCTGTGCTATGACATTAATAATTAGCAAGGCTTCAGTCTTCCCATGTAAAGGGATTCTCCATGCCCATTCAGGAAGCTGTATCAGCTTTGCTTTAGGGCACTGGGGGGCACTAATGAAAGGCATGGAGAATGAGCAGGACAACACACGCCGTTGCAGAGGTAGTTCTAGCCTTCATGGAAGAGCAAGGAGACAATTCATCTTGAAGTCACAACCTTCTGCTGCTTTTTAGATACAAAGACAAGATCCTATGGTATATAAAATAACCTGAGTGGTTAAGTTTCCAGGGAAGATTTGTATTGATTTCTCCTTTTCATCTAGGTTAGAAGTATTAGTTAGCACTTCTGTCATCTTCACTGAGAACTCTTTGGGTAGCTCTTTGCTTACTAAGTACATACCTGGAATGGGACTTAGTACACTAGTTCTAATAATCTGAAAGTTTATCTAGTCTAAGTAGATTGGCTAATTGTCCTCCTCTTTAAATTTAGTTTTTTTCACTTGCAAGCATATTTCCCAATCTGCTAACTACTTTCAGGGCTCCTCACTGGAGCCACTTCAGTTTCTGCAGAGCCATCTTGGACTGTGGAAGTATGCACAGAAGTATAAACAACATCTCTCTAGTAGTCACAGCAGCATTACCATATACATGCATAACACATGCATAATGACCTCCATATCAATAAATGATAGCCTGTTCATTATTTCAATTCTTTCCCAAGTTTGAATTGTAGGAACTTCCAGAGTATCTTCCTGTATGCTTTTTCCTGCAGAACATGAGTTTTGCTACTGATGCTGGTTTATTTCACCACAGCCAATAATTAGTGAATGAGGCATTAGAAAAAATACAGTAGAAAAGACGTAATTAGAGAATGAAAAACCAGAGGAATGCAAACCTAGGAACTCCTTTTGACTCCTGTTCAGATTAAATAGGTTAGCAGCGAATTAATGAAGACTGGCAGTGGCCAGGCTGAAAGGGAGCTGTCTTTTAAGTGACAGGTAGAAACAGTGTGCTATGACTTCAATAGATGTGAAGCAGCAGGACCAGCACGATTAAGAAAAAATAAAAGGTCACCTGCCATTATTCACCGAGAAAACATTTGACATAAGTGAGAGGCATAACCTGTCTCTTCAGGAATTCTTCAGATTAGGTTACCAGCAAAGGACATGGCAGTCATTTTTGTTAAAAGGACCAAAGTGTTTTACTTCCTTATGTATTCTGAGGTATGCTAATGCATATTGCATAGGGCACTGCCTGTTTAGAGGTATAAGAAGGAATTTCGCTGCTGTCACCAATAGGCAACATAACTGCAAACCTGATAGTGGATTTCTTTTGGAGAACAATTTTGCAAATGAGAAAAGCAATAGGAAATTGGACCAGCCTGAACTGTAGGTAATGGTCAGGAAGAGATTAGCACAGTGGAAGGATGAGCTTGACATTGGGAAAATAATTTATGGTAGTTTAAGGGGTTTTTCCTGCCTGTTCTTTGTTATCTGTATTAGTAAGTATCCACATACTTTTATAATTACCATAACTGTTATTAATTCTTGCATCAGAACGGTGCTTACATCAGTCACAGATTTTTAAAAGCAGGCTCATTAGGACAAGGAATGGGAAAGGAAACTAGAGACTATGAAGTAGGACTGTCTGGAATGGTTTGAGACATCACATCAACTTTCCTCCACTCCTTCTTGGAGACAAGAAGTCTTGAAGAATGGGTTCTCCATGAGATCTAACGAAGGGACATGTGATGAACTCCTCCTTGTGTTAGACCCTATATGGCCTCTCTCCACTGAAGGGGAGGCTGCCTTTATACCCATTATGGGTGCTTTTGAGTAGGAGGATCCTTAAGTCTAAATAGACAAGGCTAATACGAAACAAGCCAAAATTATTTAGAGTTTTAATGCTGTGGCTTAGAAACCTGTGCACCTGTATTTAATGATAATGGTATCAGTAGGGACCTAATTTTGCTGGTCCTTCTGTCTAACCCGAAAATATGCAATGCAGTTTTCACTCAGCTTCAAGGCCCTGCGGGCACCACCAGCCCTGACTGGCTCTTGGCAGCCGCCCAGGGCCCCCCACCTGCCCGCAGCCCAGGGCATCATGTCACCCCCCTGGAGGCATTGCCCCCTGCCCCAGAGATGCCACAGCTGGGCCGGTCTGCAGCTCCCCACAGCCCTCCCTGCCCGGCCATGGGCCCCACTGAGCCAGGCCCACCCATGGGCCTATGGCCTCTCCCAGCCTCAGCCCATCTCCATCCCCAGGGATGTGCCTGATGCCCATGGCTGGGGCTGCCCCAGTGCCCCCCGCTGCTCTGGGTTGCGGGTGGGATGGGCCTGGGCTGCCAGGGCCTGCCCCTGGTGCCCTCCCACGGGGAGCCTCCATGATCCTGGCCCCCAGCCCTGGGCAGCTGCCAGTCTGGCTGCGCCATGGAACTCAGACCCTTGTTCTGTTCTTCTGCTATGGCTCTGCTTGCTCAGGAGTAAAGTGTTCACATTCACTCATCACTTTTACTAATGGGCTTACTCTTGTAGGTTTTACATTTTATGATCAGTCCTACTTTGAATGGCATCTGACTGATAAAATACTAAAATTTTGCTTATCAGCTCTAGATTAATGTCAGACTGTTGCATATTGAATTAAAAATCTTTGCAATTAGCATTTAGCCTTTCCAGTTAACATTCACTGCTAATCAAGATACATTTTGGTCATAGCTGATGCCGCTGTAGGGCAAAGGGTCAGACTAGAAAACCTCTTGAGACTCCTTGCAGCAGTTTTCCTTTATTGGAAAGTGTGGCATGGAGCTTACGCTTATGCAATTGTACAGTATTTCAAAAGCACTGACATGTGTTTTCACAATTTCTGCACCGATTGCTTTAGAAACATCTGAAATTATGTAAAATATATGTGTAAAAATATATTTAAGCCTCTCTGTCTTTGGTAACATCAGTATCCAGCCTACACAAAGGTACTCACCAGAAGAATAGCATGACCTGATTACAGATTAGAGAGGTAGCAAGCCGCGTTCGAGATTCTGCACCATAAACTAGTAATGACGTACAAGCAGCAAATTCACTAGGTGCCTGAAACACCAAGTCCCAGTGTATGCTCACTGCTGATGAAAGACGCAATCCTGCTCTTCACAACCAATCCCTTTATTACCTTTCTCTTTGCAGTATCTCTGTATGTGATGGCAATGCCCTAAGGTTGTGCCTAGACTTACCTGTGCTCCTGAGCCTGAACATTAAACAGTCCAAAACCTGTCAGGTCCTTGTGTCCTGACCCCAGTTACGAAGGTCTGGGACTTCCTGTGGTGTGCCATGGACTCCACCTTGCCTGTGTCCCGGGCTTCCTCCCTGTGCTGTATATAGGGCACAGTGGCCGTGGTGGGGAAGGGTGGGATGAATGCCCTGGGCTCACTGACATGGATCTGGTGCACTGGGAGTTTGCATCCAGGAATTCAGAAGAAATCTTGGCTCTGTTCATATCGCTGTTGCTGAAGCACCCTTGTGATGCAGGTGCTAATATAGTTGCAGGTAATGGAGGAATCCATTCTGACGCCTAGATTGAAGGTTGTATCAACATGTATTACCTGCCCACAGGAAATTTCAACAGTGAAATTCCTGAAGTAGAGACTTTTCTGCTGTGTATGACGAGGACAGACTGAAATACATAACAAACAATGAAAAGCTAGCTTATTAAATGCACTGCTGTTTAAGGAGCAGAAGCTGAGAGAATGTGTAACCTAAAATGCCGCACTGTGTTTTTACCAGCTGCAGTCATGAATCATGTGCCTAAATTCTACCTCTAAGTCATGGTAAATGTGGAGATCTTTGGCTTTGACCCCTACTCCATCAGTTTTCTACTAGTTTATCAAAATTTAGTCCAGGGCTGTCAGTACATTTTCTGTCAGACAATATAGCTATTTACGCCATCTCATTGCCACAGCATCTAAGTGCCTAACAAAATTTATGTAAACAATATAATTTGTCTCAGATGAGGTGTCTTCCAAGGTGAGAAAATGTGGAGGCTCTCAGTTGCTCTGTTTTCTCAGAAAGTTTGCTTTGCTTTTAACATTATGCATTCAAAGAATAATGCACCAAAATCCAGGCAGAAAACTATCTGTTTAATTAATTAGAACCACATGGGATGACAAAAATAATAAAACCCAGAAACAGAATCCCAATATGACTATAAAAGATGGTTCCAGACAAAACAAATCTTTATCATAGAATGGTTTGGGTTGGAAGGGACCTTAAAGATCATCTAGTTCCAACCCCACCTGCCATAGGCAGGGACACTTTCCACTTGATCAGGTTGCTGAAAGCCCCATCCAACCTGACCTTGAACACTTCCAGTGATGGGGCCTCCACAACTTCTCTGGGCAACCTGTTCCAGTGTTTCACCATCCTCATCATAAAAAAATTCTTCCAAATTTCTAATCTAAATCTATCCTCTTTCATCTTAAAACCATTTGCCCTATCACTACATGCCCTTGTAAAAAGTCCCTCTCCAGCTTTCCTGTAGGTCCCTTTCTGCCATTAAAGAGGCTTTATTAGGATTATGTATAGCATTCTGGTCATATATGTTGAAGATAGATACTTCTGGACTGAGACAGGTGTATAAAAGAGCTATTAGGATCAGCAAATGAGGGTACTAAAGTGCCTGATAAGCATCAACACTGTAAACAGAACAGCAGAAAGGGGAATATGTTATCTGTTTAAATGCATCATGGTGTAAACATTTTGGAAGGAGAAGCTACTGAGATTAAAAAATGAACCTTTGAAACAGACTTACTGTGGGAGAGAGGAAGGAAAAAGTACCAACCTGGCTTTGGGAGAGTTTTAGCCTGCTCTAGAGAGCGCTAGATTTATTCATTAGAAGGATTACATAATGTGCCCATGATGACAGAAAACCAGACTTAATGACACAGATGCTTGCTCTGTTGTATTGCAGCAGCAGCCCTTTGAGGGCTTTGTGCCTTCAAACACTCCCATGGACCTTCATGTGACTCTAGGGCATGCACCACATAACCTTAATTGCAGGCAATACAGCCCTCTGTTTCACTCACATTAAAAAAAAATAAAATATATATTTCTTAGAGGCACAGAAGGACAACAGGAACCAGAAGAATCCCAGGAATAAGTATTACATATTGTGGACATCAGGAATCTGCAGCACTTGGCATTTAAGTACACAGACGTAGCCATAGCTACCCTTGACAAAAGCCCAAATAAAATTACAGACTTCTGCTTTCAGAATAGCCTCCCCTACCTTTCAGTGTTTCATATAGGGTTTGAAATAATCTCTACAACTATTATTTCTGACAGCCACTTGATAACTGCATGTCTCACAGTAGGAAGAGATCTTGGAGTTTGATTTAACCATCCTTGAATCAGAGATTCTTTTAATCAGAGTAAGAATATGTATTTCTGAGCAGAAACTAAAAAATGTCATCTTCTATTAATTCAGCCTCATCAGCCTCCCAATAAATTTTTATTCAGATTATTTGGAAAGACTTCTTTCTCTCTTCTCCATTAACCACTTATCTCAAATATACGGAATTTCTCCCTGTAAATGATCAATCATGTACCATTGCTTCAAGCAGGGCAAGAACCACTCAGAAAACCTGTTCTAAGAGGGAAATATTTATGACTCTTTTAATGAGGCAAAGGTTTTTTGTCTTCACATATCTTCGAGGTACAAATGCAATAATCAAAGTAAAAATGTAGATGGTCTCATTAGACTGCTTTCTTTTCTAAGAAGCTGATAAATATATGACCTTAACAATGAAGACATCACATCTATAAGTACACAAAAAGGGTAAGCAGGCAGCTAGGCAAGGACCTTGAACAGACCTCAGATAAGGAAAAAGAGAAATAGAGAAAAATAAGGTATGGGGCAATAAATTTTTTTCCACAAATTTTCATAATTTTTAAAGCAAAATATTAGTTTTATCAAAACAGATTTCACCAGCACAAAATAGAACTGAATGCCTAAAACTATCTGGAACTGCAGTCATGATATTCATAACTACAGTGATGAAATGAGACTGAAATCTTGTCTACAATAGAGTATCCTAGACTTTAAACACATTACGTATGGCAGTGCAGCTTATTGCTTACCTCATCAAAAGGATTATGTGTACTAGCTAACTACTTCTTAGGACCAGCATCGTCGGAAAGAAATTCAGTTCAAGTTCTGAAGTATATTGGTTGATTTGTCACATTCAGAAAATTGAAAGTGAATGAAAAAAATGTGCACAAAGAGGCAAATTAATCAGGGCCACTGCCCTCTCCCCTTCCTCTTTTACTCCTTTTTCTTCTCTCCTTATCTACCCTGATCTCTCCTTTTACCAGCAACCAGCCTGAACCTCAGAAATATTAATGTAGCATTCTGCTAAGCATATAAAAATCAGCAGTGCCCTTCATTTGTAATGGATTTCCTTGTATATTCCAAGAAGTGACCTGGTTTCCTCCCGACCCCCAGATGATGGCTCAGTCCCTAGCACTCTGACATCCCTTGCCCCTCTGGCATGCCTTCTTCCAGCCAAAACAGAAAATACTCATGATCATGGAGGAATCGCATCCCCGTAAAAGGTAAGTGCTGCACATGTTTTCTGGGTATCACTGCTGCAATTATTAATCTAATAGTCACAAAGTAATAAAGATATCAGGTAAATCAAATGCAAATTTCATACTTCAGATATTGAAACAGTGATAAACTATTTTCAGCTAAATATTGCTCTTCCTCTAGGACTTTTTTTTAAATTAATCCTTATTTTAACCTTCCCCTTACGGTGAAATCATGGGGTTTAGTTCACTAGTTCTTCAGATTTTGAGGGGCTTTCATCCTAAAGGCTGGACTTCATCTGTCTATTAGCACACACCCTGGAGAAAGAGTGGGTAAGATACGAGGAGAGGAGATATTCAGGTGAAGAGGGCTGGAAAAGGGATTAAACACAGGGCAGGAGAAGTATGGAGAACACATCTTTAGGGAATAAGAGATGAAGAAGAAATAGGGAGGAAAGTGCAGTGGAAGCATATGGAAATTATTTTTTTGGGAAGAATTTTTTTATGGTGAGGGTGCTGAAACACTGGAACAGGTTGCCCAGCGAAGTTGTTCATTGAAAATGTTCACGGTCAGGTTGGATGGGGCTTTGAGCAACCTGATCTAGTGAAAGATGTCCCTGCCTATGGCAGGTGGGGTTGGACTAGATGATTTTTAAAAGTCTCTTCCATCCCAAACCATTCCAGAATTCTGTGGAAAATATAATGTAACCAATAGACAGTATAGTTTTAAGGTAATGGGTATTTCATCCTGGGGTGTCAAGAAGATGCTAAAGCATTAGCACTGGACATCAAATTTAGTGCCCACAAAGTATCATCCACTGTGCATGAGACTGAGGATGGAGGTGTCCTAGCAAACTAAGCATGTCCAGGACACAAGCTCAGGTAGTGCCCTTTGATCATAGAATTGTTTGGGTTGGAAAAGACCTTTAAGATCATTGAGTCCAACTGTAAACACAGCACTGCCAAGTCCACCACCAAACCATGTCCCTAAATGACACACCTACACGTTTTTAAAAAAACTCCAGGAATGCTGACTCTACCACTTCCCTGGGCAGCCTGTTCTAGTGCATGACAACCCTTTCAGTGAAGAATTTTTTCCTAATATCCAATCTAAACCTCTCCTGGTGCAGCTTGAGGCCGTTTCTTCTTGTCCTGTCACTTGTTACTTGGGAAAAGAGACCAACACACACCTCGCTACAACCTCCTTAAAGGTAATTTTAGGGAGTAAGAAGGTCTCCCCTCAGTCTCCTTTTCATCAGGCTAAACCTCTGTTCCCTCAGTTGCTCCTCACAAGCCTTGTTCTCTAAACTATCAGCTCCATTGCCCTTCTCTGGACAAGCTCCAGCACCTCAATGTCTTTCATGTAGTGAGGGGCCCAAAACTGAACACAGTATTTGAGGTGTGGTCTCACCAGTGCCGAGTAGAGGGGCACAATTCTGTTTGCTAGCACACCTCCTGGCACTGTTTGGTCCATGTCCGCCAGCACAGTGCCACACAATGCCTAGGCAGGACACAAGGAACCGCACAGAGAAAGAACTGTTCACAGAAGTAAAAGGATGGGTTCATGAATGATCATTAGCTTTCCAAACAGTTGATCTAGACCTATTTTTATTCTGCTTCCTGACCCCTACATTTTCTTCCCTCCCATTCTCCCCCAAAAGGCAGGACTGCACCTACTGTCATCAATATTTGTGACTACCATCACAGCTGCCCCTGTGTCTGTACACCATAAACTACCACTTTAGGTATTATGGAAGAGCGACAGGGAATCCCGTCCAGACTCTCATGGCCTGCTTCTTTCAATGTGTGGCTCCAGGAACTGGAGAATGACACAGACTGAACAAGTGTCTTTGGCTCGGAGGAGTCTTGGAGCTGGGTGCCTTCTGCCTTGAGCCTGCTGAGTGTGGAAGTTCAGGTGTGATTGACATGACTCCTGGTGTGATCTGTACAGATAGGCCTGACAGAACGTTTGCATGCTTTGACCATCCCCAAAGCCAGTTATCCTGGAGACAACCCCATGGTAAAGCAGAAACCGAAGCAACAGAAAACACCGGCTAGGTGTGTAGGGGACCAGCCTAAAGGCTCCGGGTGAATTTGATGACACTGTTGCTTCTGGATGAGCCAGTCCTTTTCCCTATGTGTGTGTCTCTTGGCGCTCACAGCAGACCACTCTGTGCGGAGGCCGACCTGGAGGAGCACTGATGCATGCCACCATGGAGCATCATGAACTGTGTTGGCACAAGGCGCAGCTCATTTTGAGCGACATGCAAGAAAAGCACTAACTGGTCTTCCAAAGTCCGTACCACCAGTCCTGGCAGCAAAAGGTCCCCTCTGGGTGGCTGCAGAGGGTGCAGAAACAGACTCCAACATTCCCATGGCTTTTGGGGAGCGGAGGATGGTGAGCCCGTGGCTGCAGCACCTCGGGGACTGCGCTCCTCAGCCAGGGCCATGCTGCCCCTCCAGACCCTCCGGGAGGCAGGAGTGAAAACAGCAACGCCTGTGGCTCTCGCCTGGGTGAGTGAGGCCGGTGCGAGGGGTCACCCATGGCCGGAGTGTCAGCGGTCCCTCAGCAGGAGCCCTTCGCTCCACGCCCCGGGCGCCCCCCCCCACCCCGGCGGGTCCCCCCACCCCGGCGGGTCCCCCCACCCCGGCGGGCCCGGCGCAGCCCCCGGTGCGCGGCGGGACGCGACGCCGCCAGCCCTCGGCCTCGCATGACGCGGCGGGAAGTGGCGTCCATCGGCGAGGCGGGGCGGGGCGAGGTGGGGTCCGCCTGGGCGACGCCGGAGCCAGCCCAGAGCCGCCGCGGGAGGCAGCGAGTGGCCGGTGCGGGGGCAGAGCCATGACCGAGAGCTACGATGTGGTCGTGGTCGGGGGTGGCATCTCAGGTGGGTCCGGCGGCCCGGGGCGGGGGGGTCCTGTCAGCCCCTGAGGCGCCGAGCCTGGGGCGACCCATCGCCGGGCGGGTGGCGGCACCCGGGGCGCAGCCTGCTTGGGCGCCGTCGCCGCGGGTGCCCCGCAGAGCGGCCGGTCGGGCCGGCCGGGGGAGGGCGGCGGTCCCGGCGTGGCGGACGGAGCATCGCGGCGGCGGCGGGGCCGGTGCTCGCCTCCTCCCCGGCCGGGGCGGCCGTTCTCCGGGAAGCCCGAGGTGCGAGCGCGTCCCGACCCGCTCGGCGGAGCTGGCCGAGTCCGGTCCCCATAATTCAGGCTGAATGCCGCATGGTGCAGGCAGCATTTTCTTAATCTTTATTTTATTAATTTTATTTTTTTCATTTCGATAATTTTTATTTTATTCATTTATTATTTTTTTAGTTTTCTGGTTCTTCCACTGTCCAGCCCCAGCATCCCCTGAGCCTGTGTAATCCTTACTGGAGACCCTGGAAGTTTTGGGCAGGTGAAGCTGTACATGCTGTGGCTGCGCTGACCCACAGCTGTTGTGCAGAGGCCCTTGGTCACAGTCACATACGACTAATTTAAATCTTGGGGTGTCGTCTGTTTAGAGCAGGTAGACACTTAAAGGAAAAATGCCTGAAATGAGTTGTGTTGTTCAGTAAGTTTCTAGATCCTCACTCAGACAGGTGCGGATTTGAGAGCATGATCAGTCCAGCAGGAATGGACAGCAGCCTGTAAGCCATCCTGCATGGAGTGGCCATCTGGTCTTTTAACCTAATCCTGGCTAGAAGACCTCTGTGCCTGCCCAGAGTGAATCTCTCTCTCTCTCATGCATTTTTTTCAGACACACATGCCAAATAAATTGTGTATGGCCAGTAGATAATTTTTTTCCTGTGTCTTTGACATTGACATATCAAAACAGTTGCTTTTTAGCCTGTTAGCATTGGGAGTTATGCAGTGTGATAGCTCCTGTGCTGTATGTTAATCTCCTCAGTGCGTAATAAGTATGCATACATCCACAGATCCAAGTAATATCTTTGGCCAAGCTGCAAACAAATTACTCGAGATGTGTTACAAAACATGAATTTATTCATCCTTTTTTTACATGGCTTTTAATTTCAACTATTTTTTATATATAATTCTAGATGTCTGCTTAACCATTATATTAAGGTGTGCAATTTGAATGATATACAAAATGCAGTGAACAAAATCATTGGCATTATTTCCTAAGGATGATTCTCTGATAAACTGCCGAATAATTGAATGTTTCAAGTATGTTTATGAGATTAGCAAAAATTAACCATTGCTTTTCTATACTGCACAGTTGATTCTGAACCCAGTGGTATGGCTAGTTTTTGACTTAGACCATGTCTCACAGTGGAAGTCAATTACAGAAGGTTAACCAGTGGTAACTATTCATGCCTTCTAAACCGAAACATTTCCAGTGTGGTATTTTTGTATGGCCATAGTGCTATATTTCCTCTGTTGAATGAGTTAGTGTAACAGCTTTTAATATACCCTTGTTTTTCATGGTTGCCATGGGAATATTTTCATGGCAGGCCTGCACAGCCCACACAGGTTTTTTTGAAAGAGCAGTCGGAACAGAGAAGCAGTGCTGTACCATATGGTATGCTTCACTCTTTGCTACCTGCAGACAGCAGCAAGTGGCAGGGGGTGTGAGGAACCATTTTTCTATTTACTTCTTTTTACACCAGATCTTCACTAAAGCACTTTGGTTTCATGCTGTAGCAACTTTTCTCCTGCCCTCACACAGAGGCTGGAAAAATACACGTGCACAAAAATTATTAATGAGTAAGCACATTTCTTCAGTCACTTCTGTTTAGCTACTAGTTACCACTCCAGATCCACCTCTGTCTTCTGCCTGCACACTTCTCTGTAAATCATTGACCTTGCAGTCAGGTGGTGAAACTATGGTTTTCTATCTCCCTGCTCTGATTGAAAACTGCTTAAATGCCAAACTGCTACAGAGACGTCTTCTGTCCACTGGAGAATGAACCATGTGATTTTTAAAATGGGTCGCTCCTTGGAGGTTTGTTATTGCTCCAGATTTGATGTGCGTTCCTTCAGAAAGTCACTGTTTTTGAGCCACCTGAGACTGTACTGTTACTGCCTTTAGGTGAGGAAGGCATCAGCTGGTGCACAGCTGTGCGCCAGTGGAAATCTCTGGTAATGTTCAGGTGTGCTCAAGTTAGCTGCTACAGTGTAAGCAAAGCAGAAAAAAAAAAGTTGTTGGGCTGATGTGAGAATGTGAACAAACAGGTTGCAGAGATGCCACTCAGCTTTCTCTTTTCTATTTATTTAGGTTAACGCAAGCTGTCCCTTTGCAGTATTCTGAGCCTCTTTGGCAGCAGTTCTGCCTGTCATTTTATACAGATTTGATTAGTAGGGTCTAAAATTTAAAGAGTAAAAAAACCTGATAATGGAATAGCAGTGCAGAGTCCTTCACAACCCTGGAAGTCACTGTTCTCCTCTGAAGGGGCTGTTGTTTTATCTAAAGTTAATTACTTTGCTGAATCATTTTCAGTGTCCTTTATTGCAGGTTTGCTGAAAAGCAAAGAATAAACCTAAAGAACTGGCTAATTTAAGTGTTATGTAATGAAAATCTACTCAAATTTAGTCTTCATTAATTTATTTCAAGTCTACAAGAAAAGTCTGTGGCTTCTCTGAAGATTTCAGATCATCTCAATACAGTTGATGCTAATTGAAGACCTTTGAGGAACAGGAGGATTTACTAAGGAGTAGATTCTGTTTTATGGGTGAAACTTCTGCTGAAGTCACAGAATCACGGAAAGGCCAGAGTTGGAAGGGACCTCTGGATAACCCCCTGCTGAAGCGGGTTCTCCTAGAACAGGTTCACAGAATCATGTCCAGAAGGGTTTGGAATGTCCCCAGAGAAGGAGACTCTACAACCTCTCAGGGCAGTCTGTTCCAGTGCTCTGCCACCCTCAAGGTAAAGAAGTTTTTCCACATATTCAGATGGAACTTCTTGTGTTTCAGTTTGTGCCCATTGTCCCTTGTGCTGTCACTGGGTACTGCTGAAAGAGCCTGACTCCATCCTCTTGACACTTGGCCTTAAAATATTTGTAGACATTGATAAGATCCCCTCTCAGTCCTCGCTTCTGCAGGCTAAACAGGTCCAGCTCTCTCAGCCTTTCCTTGTAAGGGAGATGCTCCATTTCCCTAATCATCTTTGTAGCCCTCCACCGGACCCTCTCCAGTAGTTCCCTGTCTCTCCTGAACTGGAGAGGACAGAACTGGACACAGCACTCCAGATGTGGCCTCACCAGGGCAGAGTAGAGGGTGGGGATAACCTCCCTCGACCTGCTGGCCTTCAAATTTTTGTGAATGGTATAGATTAAAAAGGAATATTTTAGAAGAAAATTTCCCAACTTAAAAATGTGTATATGAAAACACGTAGCCACACACAGTGTGTAGTATGCCTGGTATGAAAGAATATTTAGATCAGAAACATAACAGGTCCTCATAGAGCTGGAACTTGCATCATGACAGGTTCTTCTGTTTGCTCAGAGCTGTCTCTTTCTCTTTGAAGGGCTCCTTAATCATGAGGACGGAAAAGACTATGAGAAAACTATGAGGTTGTGTCATCAAGCTTGCTTATCTTCTTGATAGAGACACCAATGATGAAATTTTCTTAAAATCAAATCTTGGAATCTGTTTGGAGGTTTAGTTTTAAAACTCTCCATGTGTTTTCAAAAGTGCCTTCCTGTCCCTGCTTTTGCCATGAGGACCTCTTCCCTTTTTTTGTTTTCAAAGAAGTTATCAGATTTTATCTTAATGTTATGCCAGTCCTACTTAAGAAAATGTTTCTCTTAAATTTCTGTTGCACAGATTTTAAAATCAAATTCAGATATTTTTTTTTTCCCTGAAAGGTGAAGCTTTTTCTTAATTAGGGTGAATGTTATTTAAGTTTACTTAGTGGCCTACTGTAAGATAAAATATTTCTATTCAGACATTAGGTTCTTAAAATATTTAGATACCTATTCTTCTGTTATTGAGATGCCACTGTGCTCTGTACTTTTTTTCTTAAGCCTTGCTTTGTATTTGTATGAAATGATCTAATATGCTGTATAATTACAGTAGTGCTCACTGCATCTGTGAGCCAGTTTCAAATTACTTTAAAACCAAAATAAAACAGAACAAACAAAACCAAGTTAGGTATTTTGGGGGCTATTATCTGCAGATGTTCAATCTGTTTTAAAATAGACTGAAGCAGAGGGCAAAATTATTTTTCAAAACAAAACTGGGATATGATGTAAGAAAAGTATACATGAGGTGCGTAATCTTCACGAGTAACTTGTTTGGTTTTGCTCTGTGGTAGTAATATACAATGTCATAATAGTCCTCCTTTGAAAAGATAGTTTACCAAATGAGACGCTATTTTTGGAGAACGTTACTAGCCTAGGATTCCTATACTAGATGCCCATTTGGAGAGGTAAAAACCCAGATCAAAACAAAATGAGGGCATGGATTAAATAGTTGTGAATGTGTGAAATGGAGTGGATGTGTCTGTGGAAGGACTGTGACCCTTTCCGAGGGATACCACCCTCTCTGAGATGCACTGCAGCAAAGGTAATCCAGGGCACTTCCCTGTCAGTTGACATGATGAAGCTCCTAGCTCACATTTTCAGTCATATGTCTCTGTATCTGCCATCAGGAGGTTCTTCCTTTTGTGTTCAACTATTCTCATGGCTACTGTGAAGGAGTATGAGGCAGTTAGGTGGAGCCTCCCATTTGATTTCTAGATATTTTTTTCAGAAAAAAAAAAAAAGGCAATATACAGTAAACACGACAGAAAGCAACTGCATAATGTTGTGAAATAGTTTGGTAGCCTAGGCAGCAGGGACAGCACTTTTAATTTACTGACTGATGCCTCCTGATTGGTCTGAAAGTTGATTTGATAAGAAGCTTTCCAGTCTACCTGCAGGAGCTATCTCATCTGCCAAGGTTCAGAGCTTTTCCATTAGCTTAATTGATCATTATGAAAGGGTGCTATTAGGGAAAGTTCATTCAGTCTGTTCAGAAAAATGTGAAAACCACCCTGGAAAGAGCAAAAAGGGTCAGTTAGGATAGCAAAAATTTGGGCAAGGGATTCCTGGGTAGCTATTATGGAAATAACTGGTGGAGACCCCAAGTTTTTGTGTAGCAGTTTATGTAAGTCCACAGGATCTTCTTATTTTTACTGCTGAATTGCATCTTCTTTTGACAGCAACAGTAGAGACAGGAGAGGCTGAAAGTACTATGTAAGAAAGTTCAGTGCATTGTTTACTTGGACAATGAGCCTCAGTGGTGCTTTTAGTTGGGTAGATTTGTCAGTCTAGTCTAGCACTTGACTAGAACCTAATCACACTGCTGGTGGTGGTACGTATTCATCTGCATTAATGTATTGGTCAGATCAAGTGTGTACCTTGAGCAAATCTGATTGATGCTACTTACTGCTTTATAGTGTGCACCACAGAGCAGGCTTAGAGCATGCTCGTTGGATTCCTTTTTGCATAAAACCAAATGGGAAGACATGCTCTATGAGCTCACCTTTTGAGCTTCAATCCCTAATGGGGATTCAGCCTGTAGGGTCATACAAGAGCTACTCTGAAATAAAGCCCCTTTAATGTATATAGTATGGATACTGGGTATTCAGAATACAACTGTTTTACTCTGAAGATTTGCTATTCTGCACTATTTATTAACATAGACACTGCAAACTTCCTGTCTTGGGATATTTTTGGCTTTGCAGTTCAAAGGTAGTAACATGGAAGGAGTAAGCGTTTCAATTTTGTGCTCTTCTTCCATGATGACACAGTTAAAAATAGTTTACTTGGTCATCCTCACAGCGGATGTACACCTGCATCCTCTGTCTTGTGTACTTTTTTCTTTCTTTAATTTTCTTGTAGCATCAAGAGATTACCAAAAGATCACATTCTGTGTACTTTTGAATTTTGATTTCCTCATTTTACTCCTTGGTGCCGTTAAGGACAGGAGTAATTTTGAAGACACATAATTCAGCATGCTTCCTCCCCTGTAGCGAGTAACCTCAGGGTCAGTCTCCAGCAAACAGTAAGATGTCAAATGACACTGTGATGCGAGTCCAGGTCAAATAGCAGTGCCTGCAGTTGCAGGGGCTGTGAGGAGCAGCCTGCTGCCCTGGCTCCATCCTGGGAGTGCTTGGGCTGTCTAACATGATCTCAGGAGGATGTAAGGATTTAAGCACAGCTGGTGAGTGGGGGTGGTATTATCAAAAGGTGGAGAACTGTGGCAAAAAGTGAAGTAGGCATGTTTGTACTGCCTAAGCAGGCAGCCTGAGCAATGTGAGCTGATAGTCCCACAGGTAAACTTCCAGTGCTGCTTGTAGTATCATAAACCAAGTTTGCTCTGTACTTACATGTCTTACACCACAGTTAATGACAATGAATTAGGCCTTATTCATAATTTAGTCAGTTGAGAAGGCTTTTATTCTTCAGAAGTTACTATTCTGTATGTAAACAATCTGGATAATTTTGGCACGTTTCCCACTGGCGCAGTTTCCTTCTCTGTAGCAGAACTGACAACTGTAGTTAAGTAGTTCTGTCACTTAAAGATAAAATGCCATATTGTCTCACTGCCCCTTCCCAGAACAGGACTCGCTTGCCTTTGTGTTTTGTGTCAGTTCTATAGCAGCTACTTCGCAGAGTGCACTGATACAATGGTGAAGTTTACCATAGTTACAAAAGTTTGCTGAGCAATGCCATAGCGGATTGAGGACCTTCTTTTGGTTTTCCTTTACAGAGACTGTCTTGATGCACTTACAAAGCTCTCAGTTACGTTTCTGAAATCAGTCATCATTCATAGAGTCATAGAATGGTTTTGGTTGGAAGAGACCCTTAAAGGTCATCAAGTCCAACCTTCCTGCAATAAGCAGGGACATCTTCACCTAGATCAGGTCGCTCAGAGCCCCATCCAACCTGGCCTGGAGTGTTTCCAGGCATGGGGCGTCTACCACCTCTTTGGGCAGCCTGCTCCAGTGTTTCAGCACCTTCATCATAAAAAATTTCTTCCTTATAGCTAATCTGAATCTGCCCTCCTTTAGTTTAAAACCATTACCCCTTGTCCTGTTGTGACAGGCCCTGCTTAAAAGTTTGTCTTCATCTTTCTTACAGGCCCTCTTTAAGTATTGAAAGGCTGCAGTAAGATCTCCCCAGAGTCTTCTATTCTTCAGGCTGAACAACCACAGCCCTCTCAGCTTCTCCTCACAGGAGAGGTGCTCCAGCCCTCTGGTCATATTTGTGGCCTCCTCTGGAGTTGCTCTAACAGTTCTATGTCTTTCCTGTACTGAGGACTCCAGAGCTTCAGCCAGCGCCTTCAATTTCTTGAGGAAATTCCACTCCTCTCATTACAGTTTCAATAATTTAATTTTTACACAGCCATTTTTGAACTTAACGTGATTTTCTTTCTGGGCTGATAACCTCTTTCATCCTTGTAAACTTATGTCAGGTATTAAGGTTCTTGCTGCCTTGTGAGATGGTTTGTCAAAATGTGATCGTTCATGTAATTCACTAGCTTTATTTCCTTATGGACTGATTCGTATCTAAGATTTATATTTTGTTACATTGTATGATCCTTGTTTAAAGGTTGGTTTTGCTGATTTCACTGGTCAGTGTTGGTATTTTAACCATGAATGTCTGGCATTCTTTTAAATAACCCACCTATGCACTTGTATTTTTGCACAGCCTTTTCTGTCTTGTTAGTCTTCTGTTCAAACAACTTGCTTAAAAGTAATGTCACTGTGAAGTCCCTTAGAAACTTCATTTATTCCACAAACCATTATTATGACCAATATTTGGGGCTGGAGTTCTGTAAGGGAATAGAAAGAGGAATGGTCTTCATCGTTGTGGAGACCCTGAGTTCTGGATAAGTCAGCAAAAAAGAAGATGCTGGAAAGTGCCTGTCAAGCCACAGAGGAATTTCATTGACGTAAGAAATGGTGATAATATTATTTATGGGAAGACCAGGCTTCCAAAGAGAGAGTGAAATATTTTCAGGGACAAAGCTGCCCAAGGGAATTCAACACTTTTTTTTCTTGTCCCGCATCTCTTCTCTCCAATGTCCTTCTTCATGCTGCCCCTATTGCCAGACTGATGTTCCCACCTCACTAGCAAGCATGTGGGGCTGCTGTCCCCATGCCATTCACAGCCCCATGGGACTCGGCTGGATGGACTCAGTTAAAGGTGGAATGGGTTCTTGATGGCATCAGGAGCAGTAGCAACTATGGATGGAGAGCAAGGAGCTGCTCAAGGAAATGACGGGCATCAGGATTTTCATAGGGGGTCTATGTGTGCTTGTGAAGAAGAAAGGAGAGCAGGGGACAGGACGGGGGAACACAAAGCGCAGACCATTCCCAGAAGAAAGGGTTGTCCGTCTAGAAAGTGTGAGACCTCCTGCACTACTTCTGGTAACTGGTGTGTATGGCAAAATATATCATAGATGCGCTAATTCTTAACACTGGCTTAACACTGAAGAGCCTGGCTGTGGTTCATTACGGCCTCTGGCATCTTGCAGTTACAAGAATTAGGTTATGGTGGCAACCAGTGTTCAGCATGTTTCAGGTGGTTGAAGAGTTCCATGAAGTTTTAATTCATTTGAAACTTGTTCATCTTACTTTGTACTATTCAGCTTCATGGTTTTCAGTTTCCGCGATATAACTCAGCTGGGAGTGAAGGGGGTGGGGCAGAGAGATGCCTGTATAGCCTCCTGCCTCCCAGCCAGCTGGTCTTTATCTTGATGATATAATTCATATATAAAACATTGAATGCTGTCTGGCTGACTGCACACAGCAACAGCCGACTGAACAACCGGTTCATACTATGCGTCATGATTCCTGGGTAGCTTGCATATAAACTTGCACCCTGTTTGCTTAAGTGATAGATCTGTGTTTGAATGCATTAAATATTGGAGCAAGACACCTCTTTTTTTCCAATATAAGTTAATTTTTTTTGAGGCTAGCTTGGCCAGCGGTTGAATCAGTGAGTTAAGCTAAATAGTGAGCACAAATGAGGAAAGGAAAGAGTGTAGATTCTTTTATTTTACATCTTAGGTACTTCTCTCTTCCTTTATGCTTCCTTTGCCTTTTTTTCCCCCACACATATCAGAACAGTATAAATCTAATGGTAGAATTTTTTTCTTTCATAATGCTGATGTTTTTATGAGCTGTTTGGCTCAAGCTTTCTCCTGCCTGCACTTAGAGATGGAGGGAAGATAGTCACTTGTAGTCACTTGAAAATCTTATTCAGTAGCTCCCTTTTGGCCTTCTCTGAATCACATCTATGTTCTCAGCCTTTGGTATCTCAGCCAGGGAATGGCTTATTCTGAGCTGGCCATCAAGAAATGAAGTGGTCTCTTTGGGCTATCAGCAAAGAGCTGGCTGGCATGTAAAGTGATTATACAGGATGCTGGGAAATGCTGGGTTTCATCTTTGTTTTTCAGTTACTCAAATAGATAAAATGTTCACAAATCCCTGTACACTTTTCAAGCTAGTGGTGTCTAGCCTGTGTGTGCATGTGTGTGCTTACCTACTTGTGTATGTGTGCCATGATGATGATAGGAATTTCCAGAGGGTCACTGGTGCATGGCTTGGTGGATATTTGAGTGACACTGAGATATGTCCAATATAAATCCATAATTATTAGGTGCAGCTGGGTTAGCTGTTAAAAATTGTTAGCTGAAGATCAAGGAAAACATGAAACAAAATGGATAGCCATGGAATGAAGGCATGGTGGCTCTGCTGAGGGCTTTGCTAGCTGCCATGAGAAATTACCTTCTCTAGGTGAACTCTAGTAGATACTGAGAAATCTGGAAAATCATGTTACTTTTTAACATCAAGCTATGAGAATTATAGTGTGTTTATTTTTTGAGTTCACATCTTCTATCTAATTATGTATTTTGAGCATTTACTTTTCTTGGGCAACTGAAAAATGAATTCCTTGCTGGAGAACATGCAAGACAGCAAAACAAATAAGCAATTCTCTTCTGAGGCAACTGTTGCATAATTTTGCAAAATTTTCCAGACCTAGCTTTGTCTTTTTTCCCCCACATTGCTGTATATGGAAGGCAAAACTTTTTCAGAATGAATCTGACTGGTATTTTATTTGCTTGTATATGTCTTCATAATAGTAATGCCTAAAAGGATGCTTTTAGTAAATTACCCATACAGTGCCTCAGCCAGTTCATTGTGCTAAGCTTTGTTCAGTGCTATGGTATGTTTGTTGTACCGCTGCCTCCTCAGTCCTCTTTATCTCCTTAGTTTCTTCCCTCTGTCTGTTGTGGTTTTAGGCAGCTGGGTTACGAACTAGCAGAAAGGGATGACCTAAGCCAAGGGAGGCCCCGCGATTGAAATTGTGAGATAATACTGCAGTACAGATGATAACAAAAGGATATGCAGAATGCGGGGTGGTGGTGGTGGTGTTTGATTGGGGGATTTTTGTTTATTTTGTTTGGGTTTTTTTACCTGATTGAAGCCTAGAAACAGGCTCCTGACTCTTGCTTTCGAAGTGTGAGGTGGGCACTGAATGGGTGTACTGCTCCATGTGTAAGACCTGACAAGTCCATAAAATGAACAGAATGCTGAGTAAATTATTGATATTAGAAATTCTCATCCTTTGAAATGCTGGAGTGCCCAGTTTTGTCAATCTCAAGTTTCACTGGGAATGTCAAATGTAAAAATGCAATGGAAACTAAAGGGAAGCCCTGGGCAAGGACAGAGCAACTGTGGCTTCAGCACTTGAGCCTGGGCACCACTGCACTGAAGGTGCTGGGTTTCCACTCAAACACAAAAAGCTGTCTTCATGCCATGCTTGGCAGGGCTTGAGCTTAAGGCACCACCACTTTGCTTGTTTTGCTTATAGCTGGCCAGGCTCTGTATCACTTAACCAGGTACAATGCCTGGGGCAAATGTAGACTGAATGTTTTTAATGTTGGTTTTAAGAACTCTGCTTAATAAATACTGCTCCCTGCACCATGGATGAATCATCTAAGAGCACTGCCAGGGTGAAGAGATCACAGAAAGTTGGGACTAGAGTTTATGCTTACATAAAGTCACATTAACTCATGGGGACGCTCATACTGACCTCAGTGACAAGGTTACGGAACCAGTGCTCAGACAGCAAAACTCATTGCCTTGGCTAGACAATGAAAGGCTAACCGAAATAAATTATATTTGATCATAGAGCACTGTATCCTAGGCAGAAATGTTATGTCCTTTGTACAAATATTTTACGTAAATGTACGTTTTAAGCAGATAGGCAGATTGATAATGTCTTTTTTTTGTTCCTGGGGGTTTGTGAAATGGTAATTGTATTGTTTTATTATTTTTTAAGTTCTTGAATGTTGTAGGTGAGTGATATTAATTTTAATCACACTCATTGCTGCACAGTGAAACAGCTTAAGAACGGAGAGTATTTCCCCCCATGGTCAAAATACTTGTATCAAAAAAGAGTTGCTTTGATACCTTGCACTGTACTATTCAGCACGTGAAGGTAAGACATTGAGAATATCCAAGAGTGACAATGTACAGACACCCAGCTCTACCATGTTTTTAGATTCTGAATGATATTTTTTGTACTTTCTTCCATGAAATTGAGTCAGATATCTAAAGTACCTGTGTAAAGGTGGCCCAAATTAGAGAAGTTAAAAGGTTACCTTCACCCTGAAAGCATATGGATGTAGGTGTGGGGCCAAGTTAACAAGAGGTACTGTCAGGTTGCGGTATCTCAGGTTTGTAGCCCTGTGCTTCTCAGAAGTATTGTCACCTAGACAACTCTTGGAGCAGTCTGCATGCTGTGTACCTTGTCTTGCAGAGGACTAAGGAATCAGTGAAGCAGGAAAACTGACCACTGTTCATGCTCACCGTTTTTGATAGCAATGTGCCAGCCTGATGTGAACTGAGTTTCAGGCAGTGTGCTTTTAGCTGTCTCTGTTGTGGTGCTCCCATTACAATTCTGTATCATGCTCGCGAATTTATAAAGGGATAGTATTCTTCACAAGAGCAAAATCCCTTGACCTTTCTATAACATGATGAAAATTACAAAAAATATCTGTATCACCTTAAGTCACCCAGACCCTGGGCCAGTGTTGGTTTTGCTTTTTCATTTGTTGCTTTGTTTTTTTTATTTTGCTTACAATCCTTATCTGTAATGCCTTACAAGCATTATTGTCTCAAGCCATTATTTCAATTAAAACATTTTAGCTGGCTAATGATGAGTGACAGAAGTAAAGGTAACCAGCGCCAGATTCAATCTCTCAGTGGCAAAGCAGTAATTGGATTGTGTTCATTAGAGCAGCCAACACAAACAAAAGCAATGCTATTAAACTGCAGTTTCTAACACAGTAATGCAATAGAGAAACTTTAGAAGACTTGAAGGAGAAAACCCACTGGTGCAAAATGGCTGCCTAGCTGCAGATAAGAACATGCCTCTTCTCTGTTCTGCCCTCCATCCCTTCAGTGTCGCAGTGGCATACAAACAGTATTACACCAGTGGCACCGAACATGGTGGTTTTGGGACATCTCTTAAAAGGAAGTCAGAGAACCCCGAGTATAAACAAAGAGGGGTTTTATTTGAATTTTAGCGTAATTAGGTCTAAGCAACAGCAAACAGGATTCTTCCACTGGATCTTAACTGATCCGATTTTTAGATGCTAGGAACTTACCCAGAAAGTATTCCTGGTCAAAGGAGTGTTTTTTTTGCTTCCCCCACAATTTCTCTTAACTGCTTGGGGCATATTCCTCTATTTCTTCCTGTTGCCCTAGGTCAAATGCTGCAGCTGTGTTGATCAGTAACAAAGGGGTTGATGGATTTTGTTTCACTGGGTACAGTGCATCAGTTTTGGCCAAACTTAATTTATTTGCTGTATGCATTTTGTATGTATTTCTGAGCATCAGAGATGGTAGGTAAGGCTGCCATATAAAGAAATCTAATAGTGAGGGAAATTGTATTTCCCATGTGATCCCACAGGAATACAAGCTTCTGTAACTTTTTATAGTTTTTTTTACAGGTTTGCTGGTTTTTTTTAACATTTCAGCTAGTTCAGGTTTTGTGATTTTTGTGAGACGCACCACTTTCATTAAGAAAAGAAATTAAATTCCTGGCCCCTCTGGTCAAAATGAGACTTAGTCTCCCGATCAAGAATAATAATAATATAAATCCTGACATTTCTAAAATAACAGCTTCAAAATATTAAATGTCCATGGACAAAGGTGGTCTGACTAATATTTTTTAATAATTATGTTAAGAAATACTTGAGTTCATTTACTTTAGTGACCCTGAACTCAGCTCTTATTTGTTTTATATGGTATGTTTCCTTTTCTTGCTATCAGTCTTGTGAAACATTTTTACATGCCACAGTTTGTCCATTGACCTCAAGGCTGTGCTTGTTCTGCGGCAAAGTATGATGCCATTTCCAAGGTACATTTTGTCACAGATCCCTCCTGTTGAGCCTCATGCTGTGTTTGTTTACTGCCCTGGATCCCATCAGGGTGCTCAGGCTCAGGTGCTGCGGGCTGCTCTGCCCACTGGCTCTGGGTGAAGAAGCAGCTGTTACTTGACATCTCGGCAGACAGTTATTTAGATGTAGCTGAACAGTTGAAAGCCAGGAAAAAGTCCTCAAGAAACTCGTCAGTTTTGCCTTTATTTACAAGGTATGTTATGGCAGCCCTTTCTCATGCAGACTTGCTTGAGCCTTCAGCTGACTGACTGCCTGGAGGATGACTTGTAGTGCAGCTGTTGTACCTGCAAATACACTGGGAAAACCAGGTGTTAGCCACTGCTCAAACACATGATGTCAAGGGGGATGCTGTCAGCAGTTAACCGAGCCAGTGTAGAGCTTGTTCACACATGTAGATCCAAATTGTGGAAGCACAACAAAGGTATAAAGGTATATAAGCTTCTTGCCTATTTAAGTGTTGGATGTTTCTAATCTACACATACAGCCCATACTTGTGTGCAGAGCCCAAGTGTCTGACATCTGTTATAAATGTTAAAACTCCCCTGGGCAGTACTTTGTAAACATACATTTGGTGTCAAAATAAAAAAATACAAAGGAGGAGAGAGAAAAATCAGCAAATTTTACAGATCTGAGAAAATACAGGTATGATACATGGAAGTTCTACAGTAAGACCTGCAAGCTAGTACAATACGATGGCAGCCTTTATTTCTGCTCAACTTACAATTTTAGTTTCAGAGAGAAATTTTTAAGGTGATAAAGTAAACAATTTTTTTGACAGCCCTGTTAGACACTAGTAAATGAATGGCAGTGGCTTAGAGGCTCTTTCTTTGCTCCCTACATGAATTAGAGTTTAGAATTTGTAGATTATTTTTATAATTACATATGTAGAGAAGAGATATTTTTTTTCTGAGGAAGGAGATAATAAATATAGGGGGAACATGATATAGTAGTGAATATTGCAGAGAAAGTACTTCAAGAACTGCAGGAACGCCTTCAGAAATAAACTTTATTTACAGCTTTATAACCTAAACCCCTCCAAGCTACCTGCCCTGTCCCTCATATGCTGTAAGGGAATTGGGTGTAGCCCAAGGAAGAAATAAAAATCTTGTTGGTGGCCTTGCTGTTGTGTATTGGCTGCCTAGCTGTCCAGAGAATGACAGAAGTGTTCTACGGAAAAAAAAAAAACAAAACCCAACACCCAAAACCTAAATGGAAAAAGACACAAGTGTCATTTGGACATGTATCAGAGGTACAACTTCCAATCATATCCTTTCTGGTGAAAATTTTGCGGAAATGCTAAGGTAAAAGGGGTATTTCAGTAAATTTGATGATTCCAGGCAAAATCAAGAGTGGTGTTACAAAATTTAAATCAGATTTTAAAAAAATTACTTTAAAATGTTTTTTTAGATAGTCAGATGTGTTTGATTGTAGGGCTTCATTGTAGTCCATAATATGTGGGGGTCAGATGAAAAACATGACTTGTCACATTTCTCAGTCCAAATGCGTGTTTGGATTCTGCCCTTACATTCCAAATGTGTGCTTAGATTCTGCCCTCGCACAGAAATTTAAGATTTTACCGTTTTAAAAAATATATATTCTTAATTAGCTGTTCTCTTAATATAAGAAAGCTGTTAATGTTAGGAAGTGAGGTTATAATGAAGCTGTTTAATCAGATGGTGCGATTTAAGATGTTTAGCAGGTACAGAGGAAAGAAGCTGGAACTGAAGATGAAATAATAAACTGAAGGTGAAGTGTAATAATTAGTGTGATTATTACATTTGAGTAATATCTGTGTGAATGCAGTGCTGCACGATGGAGAAATGTTTTTTGTGGTTTGAAGTTGCATTGTGAAATTCTGGGGGAGGCAATCTCTCACCAGTATCTCCGAGTGGCAGTGCTTGGGTACCAGGTTGCTATGGTGACGGATGAAGTCTTGCCGGCTTTCCTCTAAGCACAATGGTATTTTCAGTCAGGGGATTCAAATAAGACCTATCATCTTTGCTTCTTTGTTTGCATTAATTATCTGCCTATCAATTCTCTGAGCAGAACTGCAGTTGAGGCTGCTTAACCATATGTTTTCTGCCATATATATTTGGCGCTCTGTTGCTCCTTGAAGAAAGCTGACCTGCAGTGGAAACTGGACCCAATTACTGTCCTCTGTGAAGTGGTGGCAAAAGTGGTTGAGCCCTTATATTGCAATTCAGATCTAATTCTGTTGAAATGCTTCTTGGGAGGAGGGGAAGGTGCCACTGGGTGGCAAAATATCGTGCACAAAGTGGGAGCACTAACAGCATCAGTCACATTTTTGGATGAACTTTGTATTTGAATGTGCCCGTTTGCCTCTCTTGTGAGGAATGGGGGCAATATTAAAGATCTGCCTTTTGTTAGTCACGTGCAAGGGATCAAAGAGGTAAACCGTAGGCAGTGCTGAAATGTGAAACTTGTGAAGGGTTACACTTCTCAAGAAGAGATCTTATATCATGTATGATAGATTTTTCCAGGTTTTGCTTCACAGGTTTTGTGCCTGCTCTGCTTGCAGCAATTGGAGTATTAAGCACAGAGAGGCTGCTGTGACTCTTGCCTAGAAAAGCAGCTGTGGTTTGTAGAAGTTTCCTGCAACAATTTTTGGTTTTTGAAAAGCAAACCTCGACCTTGTGCCCCAATATTCATGTGCTAGTATTCATTCCCTTTTCAATATGTTTTTGTTGCTGTTCCTGGCACCTTATCTGTCTTTGTATCACTTTGGCTCAGAGCTCTCCTTGTGCAGCATCGAGTCCTCTTGCTGTTATTATAGTAACAGTTCAAGAGCCCATTTGGGGTCTTGAGTCCAGCTCCAGGGAACAGTTATGGGGTGATGTGGCAGTACTGTGATGCCAGATTTGTGAGATACCAAAAATAGCATCATTCTCACCTGTCAATACTGCACTGTAATGTGGTATCTGTGACAGCAGTCTTGCCTTATCCTGTACTGTGTGTGCTGTAAGACTTAATCTGGTTCTTCACTGTGCCATCTGACCCTCCTGAGACTCTGCCTTTGCTTCTTCCACCTTTTTCACCAGTTACACATTTGTGGTGAGGAAGGGGAGGAGCTAGAGGTTGACTGTGTTTCCTGCCTTTGTCAGCAATTATCTGCATAATTTCTCCAACAAACTTTGGACCAGAACAGAGCTGTCATGTAGGTGAAAGAAGGGGGTGGACCACTAGCTCTTGAAAAGAAGTGGTCAATAAGTGCTTAGCTTGGGAGCCCTGTGGACTGCACAGTTTCCACTATAGAGTCAAACCCCAAGGACACATCCCTCCCTCTGCAGAGATCTGAGCTGCTGGAGGATGGCAGCGAGATAGTAATGAGCCTGATCCTCCCCTCAACACTGTTTGGATTTTTTTTATTTGCATCAGGAAATGGTAAACTGTTACCCGTCTTTAACAGGTACATCTTGAATGTTTGGGTGAAAAAATAGTGGCACCTGCTCCAAAACAAACAGTAGGGAGTAAATAGTACGTAGGTGCAATAGGGTGGATGAAAGGTGCATAAGGAAACAAGGAGGTGGTATCTGGGCTGATCGCTGTGAATCAGCTGCATTTCATCTGAGTCTAGAGAGCTATCCTTTCACAAGCTTCTCTGTCTGTTCAGCTCTTGGGAATTAAACTGCCTTTGTTCCCAGCTGTACTGAAATGTTTATTCATTAGATTTTAATAAAGCAAGTCAAATTTCATATTCCTTAATCAGTGTTGGTAACTGAGTATTATTAATTGATTAGTCAGTACCTGTTAGCATAAGACAACAGAAGCCTGCAGTGACAACATCCTTCAGATTATGCATTCATTCTCTAAATTATTAATAACTACTGTTGATCCAATCCCAAGTACTGAAACATTTATCTTTTTTGAAGAGCAACTTTTTTTAAAAAGAAACAAACTGGTAAGCTATATTTATTTAGGAGTTTTGTGGACTCTTTTTCCTTCAGGACCCAACCTCTTTTGGCAAGTTTTTTGAAGGACTGGTTTGTGTTTGCATACCATAACTGTTTTCTGTATTTTGTTCTTCCTTGGTATCTTCAAATATTTGTGAGTGTAGTTGAGGCCACTGATCCAGCCAGATGTTTTTGCAATATAATTTCCTCAATAAGGAAGTATGGAAAGACATTTATCAGTGTCATTACTGGTTTTCTCACTAACACTCATGTGAAAACCCAAGATAAATAAGCCCATGAAACTAGAAATAAAAGCAGGACAGTATGATCTTTTAATGGAAACATCTTCTGCTTTTCTTCAGACAATGTCAGATCCTTTAGACAGATAGGTCTATATCGTTGTTTCTTTTTTTTTACAGATGAGGAAACAAAAAGCTTAAGTGATTTAACCAGCATAGTGCAGCAGGTCCACTGCACTGCTGGGAACAGGACCTGGTTCTCCTACTCCCAAGCCACTAGTTGATGACCAGGATGTTCTGTAGCACCTTTAGTAGCTCTCATTAATATTCTTTCCCTATCCGGGGTGCTGTATTTTCTTCATTATCATTATATTCAGTCCTGCCATGCTAGCTCTGGCCATCTGTTTTTCCTGCCAGCACTTTTGCCATTTCTTCCATGGCTGCCTTATGCTTGGAACAGTCTGCTTGGACAAATCCTTCTCAAAAACTGCATGTACTAGGGCACCGAGAAGAAACTGATTACTTTCTGATGGCAACAAGGCAGAGAGGCAGAAAGGATAGCTGAACTATGATGTGTATATGGCTTTGTAATGGCCCTGGCTGAGCCCCACAGCAGCCCTCACGGTGCTGTGCTTGTGTTGGTAGCCAGGAGGGTGGTGATAACACACCAGTGGTTTGGCTGCTGCTGAGCGGTGCCAGCACAGCGTCAGGGCTGGCTCTCCAGCATTCCCCGTGACTCACCAGTAGGCCGGGGGTGGGCAAGTTCTTGGGAGGCAACATAGCCAGGACAGCTGACCCAAACGGACCAACAGGATATTCCCATGCCATATGACATCTGCTCAGATATAAAAGCTAAGAGAAAGGAGGAAGGGGGAGGGGGGCATTTGTTATTTATGACATTTGTCTTCTGGAGCAACCGCTATGTGTGCTGAAGCCCTGTGTCCTGGGAAGCGGCTGAAAGTCACCTGCTGATGGGAAGTAGAGAATAACTTCTTTTGTTTTCTTTTGCTACTGTGTGCACCATTTTTGCTGCTGCTGCTTTCATTAAAGTGTCTTTATCTTGTCCCACAAGCTTTGGGTTTTTTGGGTTTTTTTTCTTCATCTTATTTTCTCCCTCGCCGTTCTGCTGAGGAGAGGAGTGATAGAGTGGATTGGTGGGCACCTGGTGTCCAGCCAAGGTCATCCCACCACAGGCTTCTTGCTTGGCCTGTGCTGAACTTTATCCAACACATCCTAGCAGTTCAAGAAGATGACACAACCCTCTAGAATATTTGTCCCACTAGAAATTCACTCACACGTGGCCAAAGTAAGAACCCCAGTTTATACAAATCTCAGTTCGTGTGCTGAAGTAAAAGGTAGAGGTGATCTTAAGTTGAGAGGTTGTGGGCTGTATTCCCTTTGTGTTGTGCACCCTTTCTTGTTCTCTTCATTCCTATAGCAGCTTGACACACTTGCTGCAGGGCCTGATGTTAATATTTTTCCCTGCAATCAAGGATTTAGGGCATCGGAACTAAAATGGTATGTTCCCTTCTGTATTCTCATTGTTCCCTCTCTTGGTGTCTCATCTTAAAAGAATTGCAAGATGGAAATAAAAGTATTATGAATAAAATAGCTGAGGGATGAAACAATTTTTTGGGGTAGACTTAGCCATATTTTTCTCTTCTTGTTGCCACACACAAGCACACATTTGTCTCTTCTGAGTCAGACCATATGTTCTTCAGAAGAAACCTGTGACCTGGCTTTGTGGGAACTTTGCTAATGTGCTTCAAAATATTCAAACTGGAAAGCAGACACATACAACAAGCTACAGGAAAACTTTTGAAATTTAGGACAGTCCTAATAAAACTTCACTTCTCTTTTTTTTTTTTTTTTTTTTTGGGGGGGGGGGTTTACAAAAGAAGACACGCTGATGCTAGAAAACAGAAAGCCCAAGTTCTCTGCCTTACTCAATGACTATCATTACAAGTGCTGGCTTATGCATCAGAGGAGCTGAGCATGGAGTGCAAAAGATGCTCAGTACATATAAAATTTGACCACAAACTGTTTTAATATGTGGCTTCAGTTCCATTTCATGATTACTGTGTTTTTTGTAATTCTGCCTTACCCCCCTGGCAAAGTATTTCAATGAAAAATTCAGGATTTGGATGGATACCTACGTAAGTGTTTACACGTCAAGTCACAAAAGCCATGCAGCGCATATACAGAAATATTCCTTGTTTTTCTTGTTATCTTTTAGGTCTCTCTGCAGCCAAACTGCTGACTGAGTCAGGCTTGAATGTGGTGTTGCTGGAAGCCAATGACAGGGTTGGTGGAAGAACTTTCACTGTAAGGGTAATTATCTCCAAACCCATTTATACTACCTATACGTACATACAGTATATACTATACATATGTATAATTATACACGTGTATGGTGTATAGTATACACATACTATATGATGTATATATGTATGTTTATTTATCTTTCCTGCTAGAGGACCCACTTCTGGGAAAATTTCTAGAGCGCTAGCAGGTGGGAAGTTTCCTGATATTGTAACCAGCAAGAGTAGGGAAAGACTGGCATGATGGTGGGGAGAGAATATTTCTGTGTTATCTGCAGGCTCTGGACTCATCAGTCCTTTCCTCTGGGAAGGAGAACATGATTAGTTAAGTTTCCAAATAATTTCCTTGGGAGAGACACAGGAGAAATGTCTATGACAAAACAGCCATAAGGCCAACCATAGCCTTGAGCTGAACCGTAACAAGCCCTGTGAGGAGTGACACAGGCTAGAGGAATGGCAGGGAGGGCTGGGAACTAGAACCAGCATGTCTCCTTTCAATCTGTTACCTTCTGCCCTGCCTGGACCTGGGAGACCCCCTCCCAGTTTGTCCATCAGAAAACCTTACCTGTGCTACTTTCTAGTACAGTCTGTTTTGAACTAGTCATTGGTGAGATGCTCGACTGAGCAAGAACTGCACGGATGTCTCTGGCCTTCTCTCTGTGCCTGTCAGGCTCTCTCCTTTTGTGTTACAGGCTGTAATGTAACAACAGGCCAGCTAAGATAGTTATGAATTCCTTATCTGAGATTTTCAGTAACTGCCGAGAACTTTGCCAAAGAACTGAAATTTTCCATGGGGGAAGGAATCTTGGCCAAAATGTTCTGGTAGTGTTTCATTTAAAGAATTAATCTGAATTGCTCTTTTAACTTGTGTGCTATTTACATAAGGCTTATATTTTTTTAATCCTTCTCCCCACCCCCCCACCCCCTTGTGTGTTGTTTGTGATAAACTAGAATAATCAAGTTAAGTATGTGGATCTTGGAGGAGCGTATGTGGGGCCAACACAAAATCGTCTCCTGCGGTTATCTAAAGAGTTAGGAATAGAGACGTATAAAGTGAATGAAGACGAGCACCTGATACATCATGTCAAGGTAAGATGCTCTCAAGTGTGCTGCTATAGACAGGCAAGTTGTAGTGATCTACTTTCTCATTGTTTTCCATTCATGCTACAGTGGAGTGTGCCTGTTTAAATATGCATCATTTGAGTTTCTGGGAGGAAAATATGTATGTTGGTAATGAAGAACTCCTACAGATTACTGTATGCATGCACATCTACATGTGTACCCTGTAGGTGCCTTCTGTTAGCTGATGCCTTGGTTCAGGTCTGAGCTCTTATTTAAAAGCTCTCAAAAAGCTTCATTGTTTACAAACAATGTAAACGCTTTGGTACAGGTCAGCTCTCATATACACTGCCCAAAGTGTCTAAAACTCCCTTTCAGAAGTCCTAGAAGTATCTTCTATCAGGCTGAAATTTTTTTCGTGAAGGACTTCCTAACCAGTGACAATTATTATCCTAACTGGAAGAACATGAGAGTTAAGTCTGGTTTTGCTGATGAGAAAGCTAACATGCAGAGTAGCAAAAGGCATTGTAATAGTCGTTGTGAAAGGCTCTGGGAGTCATTCTGGTGGAGGCAGATCTAAACTATCTGTTCGCAATCTGAAACAGGACAGCTATGGCAAAGCTGTTAAAAAGCTCGCATATTCTTAGTATTCGTAATATGTTTTCTGCAAAAGAGCATCCTTTCTCCTTTTCTGATATAGAGCAGTGTTGCACTCCCACAGAAGGGAAAATTTTTATATTAGTCCTGAGGAAAATAACATTGAGTTTCATTATATGCTTACGAAAAGCCATTGTGCAATGACTGGCAAAATACTAGTGAGACAGTAGTTTGTGCTTGATCAAAGGTTAAAGAAAACATTGACAGATTTAAAAACAGCAATAGAGAAAAGGTGTTCTGTCATATATTTTCCATTATTTTTTCCACTCATTTTTAGAACACAATTGTTCTAAGAAAGTATGTTCTCAAAGGGATTTGCTGTGGTGACTGTCCACAGTTACTTCTGCTGTGGCAGAACTGGTGGGTACATCCACACTGTTCTCTTTCATGTGCCTCTGTCGTCGTCCTCAAAGCAAAATGTTCTGCTTGTTCACACTATTTAGCCTTCAGAGTCTCCTCAACAGCAATAGGAGGTCATGCCATGAGGGGAAACCTTAATGTTAGAAGACAAGTGATGTGTCCATTCAGGATGACCAGCTCTCAGGACAACCTTGCTGGCCTAGCATGGTGGCATTCCAGAATGCTGCCAGAAGTCACTGAAACCAAAGCTGAAGCTGACATGTTGGCCTGATCTATTGTTAGCTTATTAACCACAAATAAGTGGCTGCTTATTTGGTGAGCTAGACCCTATTTTCTTTTAGGATCTCTAGGAATCAAGCTTGTGAGGAGATATTGGTAAGACTATGCAGGTTGAAATAGCCTATTGTTTTACAATAGGCTTTTAGAGCGAGGAAAACAAATGGCACAAAAGTAAAAGTTTGGGCTTTTGTCAAGGACAGTCTGTCTTTCTCTTGACCACAAGTGTCTTACTGCATGAAGTGTCAGAGGTTGCACATAGTTTTTTGCCATCATCTGTGGATACTTTTTGGCCCAGGATGGGGAGTGCTGGTATTAGTCAAGGTTCTAAGCTTTCCTTCCTACCCAGGGAGGAAACTTGCTGGCATTCAGGGCTGTAACCCAGGCTGCTGGAGAGGGGCATGCCTTGGCTTTGTCTGTATGTTGGGTGTAGAAAGGGCCTTGAATTGGGACACTAAGGCGTTAGGACACAAGTCCCGGGAATCTATACAGTAGTGTGACTTGTATCCAGAAATCCAGAGGTGGGTGAAGCCACTCTGCTCCTGGAGTCATTCAAGCCATCCAAGCCTGGAGATACAGGGTGCTTGCTACTTTGGTTAACGCCAGCATCTGTGCAAACAGATCCTGGGGGAGCTGTGAGGGAGGCTGAGGGCCTGGGATTGCTCCAGCACTCATGTGCCTGTGCTAAGACCTACAGAGATGCTCACAGATGACAGGTTATGCACTTACATACGCTGGGGGATGAAGCATCCGTGGCAATTTGATGCGAGCAGGTGTCTTGGTCTGAGTGCTGACAGGCATGTGTGAGATTGGCTCTGTGTAAGGCATAGTGCCATGGCAAAAGTGGCTCTGGCAGGGACCCTTGGAGGCTCCTACTCTGCTGTGGGCTTGGAGAAGAGTTTACCTCATAGTTAGGTCAGGTTGCTTGGGACCCTTCCCAGTCAATGGGATGTCTCCAAGCAGAGAGATTCCACCTGCTGGCTGAGTTGCTCCCAAGGCAGGCTAGGAGCCTGCAGGTTGGATTTAGACAGTTTGTGGTCTCAGGCTCCCAATGTGACTGCCTGTAGGAGAGCTCCTGAGGAGATGAGGGAGAGAAGTGTGTGCCAGGACTCCCTGGTAGCCAAGCAGGAGGTAAAGAGACGAGATGTTCCACAGTCAGTGGCACCTCCTTTGAATCTCCTAGTTTCATTTGTTTTAAATCTTTCATTTCTTTTTTGGTTTTGTGTTTATACAACTGTGAAAAAGTATTAACATTGTTGAAGAATTACTCACAGTTAAATAATTGCAGCATGGGCACTATGTAGTAGACATATGCAATGTTGTGTGGCCAAACCAGCGTAATAATCTTCAGCCTTCTACATTTCATCTATCTGTAATACATTCCTTACAGGTCTCAAACTTTCAGCCATGTGGCTTGCCCATGCTTTCCCTGCAAATGGACAATGCTCTCGTGTGCTCCCTACAATCTAAGTGGTGCTCTCAAGTCATAGTGTGCAAACTAGATTCCAAAATATACAAAAGTCTGTCACCCCTGTGTGAATTTGAATTCACATGCTGACTGAAGCTTTGTGACTGTGGCCAAATGCAATTAAATTCTGGACCACACAATTATCTGAACCCAGAGAGGCAATGAAACCTAAAGGTTTTAATTCTGCTCTCACTACACAAGTAGGCATCACAGTGCATCTTGTAAAATCAGCTGCTGTTTTTACATATTTCCAAAGGCAAAATCAAGCCTTTCATAGTTAATTAAATTCATTTTAGAGGCTTTTTAATACAAATAATATATGCAGCTTCTTTGTACTACAAAATGAAAAGAATGCATTTTGTTGATCTCTGGGTGGGTCTCTGCTAATTAGGCTTTACCAGCGTGATTGGGTTGTGTGTTTTTTTCCCTTTTAATCTTTTTTAATGTCAGGTTCTATTGTGAGATTATTCTTGGTCTCACTTATATTGTGTGTGATATTTTCACAGAGAGTCAAAATTATATTTCTTGCCCTACATCTTGCCCTACATTTTTTTTTCTTTCCTTCCACTTGTTAAGCACCCTTTTTCATGGTCTTTGAAAGGACATCAATATGTTCTTTTCACTTGTGTAAATACTTGTTCATCAGCTTTAGCTGAAAAATTAGTCTAGCTATGCAAGTAGTATTTGGTAGGCAAACTGCTGCTTCAAACACCACTGCTTTTCAATAGCATAACTGAAGTTAGGTTCATAAATCCAAATTTAAGAAGCAAAAGCAGAACTATCTGAGAAGTCATCATCTAACAGTCTTCCCATTGGACTGGTAGGCAGATGTAAAACACTTTTAAAATAAGACTTTTCCTTAGCTGCCCAAGAGAGGATTCAGGACCTTGCCTTAGATAGGTAAATTTGCAGTATGTTTATTTTCCTCACCAAAATGACAGCTTTTGTTTTAGAAAAGAAACCAAAGTACATAAAGTCCAGGTAATGTTTACCTTTGCCATCTAACAGTCCCTGGAAACAAGTCTTGAAATATGAAAACATGTCAGTTATTGTGAAGGTTTAATTATCAACATATTTTCTTCATTAATTCAGTTTGCGCTTCACTTTTGTGCAGTCCCAATAGCTGTGCAAACTTCCTGCATTGTAAAACACAAATCTACCAATGTTATCAAGTGTAACACAGGCTCCTTTGCCAAGTAAGATAACTGTGGAATTGGTTTACTCTGCTACCCTAAACCTGTGTGAAGAAACATTTCTTTGTATGACTGGTTTGCCAAATTAATATTTTCAGAACTTGATTCCTTCATATACAGTAAGGATGATCTACTCTTTGTCCTGCTGTGGTACCATCTGAACATCCTCTGATCCCATTTTTGTTGATGCAGAGCTTGCATGAAAACCTGGCAACACAGAATGGCAACAAGACTCCTTACTGGCTACGTTAGACCAACAAAGCTTGTTTGTCAAAATAGCATCATTAGTCTTTGGTAGATGTCCCCCCACTGCCATTATTGCTCCTTGTAATTTTTTCTGGATGTTTTTTCCACCACAACTTGCTATGGGATAATACTGTGATCCTTCCTGGAGTTCCCCAGATTATAGCATAGTTGCTAGAAAGTGGTAGTAACACTTACTGCTCTTAATCTCTGTGTTGTCTCTGTAGCCAGCGGATAACGCTAACAGCTGGCTTAAGTAGCTGGCTATTTTGACAGTGTGTTACACCTGAAACAATCCTCATGTGGCTATAATTGAATTAAGTCCTGCTAGTTGTTTCCTTAGTACCAAAAGGAACATTTGGCATTGCACATACCTGGAGGGGTCTGTCTTTTGCGCGCATCCAGAGGATAAAATGCTGGGTGACACATGAAGCAACCCCTCCCAAGTTGCTGGACAGGTTCTTGACAGCAACTTGCCAATATCTCTTTGCCTCAATTAAGTTCCCTGTAAGAGAGTGGAGTTTCCTCATACTCATCTGCCAGCAGCTCTTGCTAGAGGTGTCTGAATGCGTGTCCTGCCCTCTTCAAGTTTAGCATCACTTTCATATAAGTATGTACATTTGACATCTTTGGGAAGAACACCAATGTGAACCCTGTCTGCAACAGGGTGAATATTTAGTGTTATATATGCAGTACTTTTGACTAGGACCATAAACCTGTGCTAATGTCACCAGGTTACATACTGATCTACAACAGATCTGCAGAAAAAAAAAATTCTTCAGCCCTCTTGGGTGTCATTAATTTTCAGCACTATTGTGCTTATTAAAATGCGGTTAGATGTGGTCTTGTTCATGAATAAAAAATGTGATGGTCATGTTGTATTGGGATTTAATTAGCAGCTGGATAAGTGACTGCTGTATCTAAAGTTATAGAACTGAGTGGTGTTTCTTCTGTAATATCAGTGATATGTGTGCTGAAGCTAAACAATGTGCCTTATTTAAGCTTTTGTCCTGTTCTCTGGAAATCCAAGGACAGTATCTCCTGTCATAGTCTGCAGTATAGAGCCTATGAGCTTTAAAGGGATCTTTGGAAAACTAGGTAAAAATGCTTTCATTTTTCATTGTGTATCTTAATTAGAGTGCAGTCAGAGAATGAAAAGTCTGTGAGACTCTCAGTTGCCATCAGTTTAAGCAAGGCAAAATGACATCACATCTTTTGTTTTTTCCCCTTTTTGCTGACAATTTGTAAGCAAGACCTTGGGGAACTGAGAATACTTCTGAATCTTTTAGAAGCTGGGCATCTGGTGTCTTGAAAAGGAAGCCAAGTAAATTCAAAGATGTTAAGTTACTACAGGGCCTTGGTAGGTGTTATTACTGGAATGCACATCTGTGTTATTTTAACTCTTTACTAGATTTGAGGATGTGGGCATTCCTGTCACAAGATGCTGCATCATTAATCACATTTGCTGGTAGCCTCAAAAGCGAGTCTGAGGATTGGATAGGCTGAGGCTGGTGATGGCACCTTCCAGACTCCCACAAAGGATGTCCTCGCTGTGAATGAAGAGCAGTCATTGGCAGGAGTGTAGGAAAGGCTGGTCATGATTCAGTCTCATTGAACCTGCCCTGTAAATAAATGGGCATCTTTCCTTTTTTGTGCTAGCTGCCTGGCAGTAATTGCAAGAAGGAAGTTCATAATTAGGCCTTTTTAATTAAAAAAAAAGATAGATAATATTTATATTACAGCAGCCTAAAAGAAGCAAGATTATATACAGCAAATCTGCAAAGTGATCTCTGTCAAAGGAGACTGTAAAGCAAGATCTTCCAAGGTATGTTTATGGATCAAGCAGATTGACTGGAAGACTGGCAGCTGTGACCTAATGGTAGCACGAGGATGAAAGTGGTAAGAGAAATGAACTGGAAATAAAGTATGCATTTCTTAATTAAATCCGAATGGAAAGAAACTTCCTCAGTCTTAACTCTCCCAGACTCCAGGTCTGTTCCCTTGGAGATAAGGAAAAGGAGCTATGCTCCCACCTAGCTTCTTTAATTCAGGCTGCTGGGAGACAAGCAATTGTATCTGATTGTAAGAACCAGTTTTGGTTTCCCTTGAGAAGTTGATTGAGGTCTACAGAAAAACAATTAAAGAAATGTGTATTTCATACAGGAACATCTGGCTGAGCATACTGGGTTTCACACGTCTGTAAAATTTTATGTGAGGTTTCACTGGTTTTAGGTAAGAAATTTAATAACCTGGAGTATCTCAGAAACAAAACTAGTGAGGCCAGTGTTACTCTTGCTTTAAAGGCAGTAGTTTAGTTGTGAGAGAGCATGTGTGCTGAGCATATGTTCAGAAATGTTAGGAGCACATGCTCATTTAATGTCTTTCTCCCAAATGAAACTCCTCTTTTCTCCTGTTCCCATTAATTTTTGCCCATTTACCTGCTTTTAGGAGTGGAAGGAAGGTTTTTTTAAGACTAATTCTAGAAGTACTGATAAGTTTTCTCTTGATTTTATCTGCTTTGTTGGTAGGTTTAATTTAGGTGTTGAATGCCACATGCAGGCCTGGTTTCAAAGAGTGTTTAGAAACAAAATCCCTATAAATCTGTGTTTCACAAGACACCAAAATGCCTTTTGGAAAGATGGGTTTAGTGTCCAAACCAAAAAAAAATCCCATTCTAGTAGGAAGGAGACTCAGTTAACTTTTCTCAGCTGATTGGAACAAATAGTTATATTCACTTTTAAATTCAGAACAGATCCTCAATTTCCCTTTCTAAATCGCTTCAGTGTTGGCTTTTTTCTTCTCATTCTGCCTTTTTTTTTTTCAGGAAAGACAAGTATTCAAGGGATTGCATGGCTGATATGGCAGAGTGAAGATGGACATCATTCCTATAATATTGTTCCCAATTAGCTTCTTTCCTTTTCAGGATGCATGTTTCAAGCCAATATGTCTAGATGTGCTACACTTAAAAGGGAATTACTTTTGCTGACCAAATTTCACAAAACACTCTGGCATCCGTGGCTGATAATCTCAAATTAGATATTGAAAGGTATTTGGAGGATATTTTGGTGTGACTTAATATTGTAGCTTTGCACCATTAATTATCCAGGGTTTCTTGTGCTGCATTTATATATTCTAAGCTGTATATCTTTTTACCTGTAGGATATCTGGCAGTATTGTAAACAGCTGAGCATGTGAGCTCCTGAACAGTTCTCAAAGAAGGGAACTTTAATGAAGTTCAACACTGTTAACAGTTTTCCAAGTAGTCCTGTATACCTCTCATCTTGGTCCAGCTAGTTGCTGTGTTTTATTAAGAACTATGATTACACAAGAGGCTTAGCCCCAAAGACACATATTGTTAGATGCTATGGGTTAAAACAAAACCAAAAACCACTCCCACAAACCAAACTGAAAGGATAGTTTCCTACAGGGCAGCAGATGAAAAACTGAGTGTCAGAGACAGGTACAGAGTTACAGCCTGAAGTGATGCTTTTCTGTTTCTTATTTTCATTCTCACATCTTTGTATCTTAACATTTCTGTGCTTTACATGAATGACACTAGGTTTTTAAGTTGAGAGACCAAGGCATGCGTGAGGTACCAGTGCTGTGATTCAGCAGAGGGCACTATGTGCCTATAAACCTATGTAACTGTGAATTAACATGCAGAGTGACATCTTGGTGAAGTTAGCATCAGTTACTCCAAGGTTTAGACGATTTCGCTGAGGGAGTATCTGTGCTTATGCAGTGATGCAGAGAATGCACCATACCATCTTGTTTCTTCCAATGAAAGCTGACTGTATTTATAAGATGTTTATACTGTGCTATAAAAAATGCATGGATCATTGGCACCAGGGGCTTCAATTCACAGTATTGCATCCCACTCAGGCACTGCCTTGGTACGTAGTGTTTAGGGGAGCATGAAGTTGCCTTGTGCCTGCAAAAGCAGACTTTCTCCTGAGATCCTACTCTGCATTGAGGTACTGGTGGTATTTCCTGGCAAAGTGTGTCCTTTCTCAGCTAATCATCTACTCACTCTGACAGGAGAAAGTGTGTGGGATCCAGTCCCTATGCCCTCCCGGATGCTGGGGCTGATGTTCAAGGGGCTACTGATACTCAGTTGCCATGCTATGAGGTTTTTTCTCCCTGTAATAACCCACTTCTAATGTCAACTATTTGACCTGAAACAGAGCTGATGTATGCAGAAAGTTTATTTCTGTACTACTTATATTACATGGGTCCAGTATAACTGAGCCAAACATTGGTTGACGTGAAACAGATGGATGAGAAAATCTACTGGGAATTGTAATATTTGTGAGAAACACTGGATTTCTCATTTCCCTGTTTGTTTATTCCTGAGACAGCTGGCTTGCATGAATTTCCTCCTTATAGTTTCAGCTTCTTCAGTATGCTGTAGCCCATACTGTGGCAACAGCCTTTGTAAGCAGCAAGTGACCCATACAATAGCAGGTAGACCTCTAACTGCTGATGCTGGTGTTCTGTCTTTGGAAGCATTGCAAGTGGCATCATGAAATGGTTTCTAAAAAATGTATGTATCTGTATTAAGTACAGTTAAGCCCTTAAAAAGAAAAAAAGGTAAGAAATACTTCTGAGCCTTATATACTAGTGTTGAAAATATGTCACATGATCAGCAGAGATGGTTATTATTGCTGCTTTTATACTACTCTGATTTTGGTATTAAAATATTTGAAAAGGAAATATTTTGAGCATCTTGGGGCATATTTTTCATCTGTGTTGTGTTCTTCTTTAGAGATTTTAAAGAACCAGGAAGTAATGGAGAATGCTATTCCCAACAGTATGATGGAAATAGGCAAATTTTGCCTAAACATCAAAAAGGTGGTTGTATTTGCAAAAGTGCAAATTCATCAGAAGTAGAGCTGAAACGTTTAATTTTGTTGGAAACTGCTCAGAGCTATGTGTAGTCTTTCTGTAGCACTGCTATTTTTGTTTCTGTGTAAAGCCTAGTCTTGCAGTCTCTTCTCAAACAAAACGCTGACAGTTCCTGGAGTTTTGTCTATGTAGGAAGTAAGGATCAGGCCTTAGGTAAAGTCTTAGGAGCTCTTGAAAGTAACTTTCAGAGGAGACTCCTAACTTTTGATGATTGTTTTGATTTTTCCAGGTTGAAGTTTGTTCTTATGCTTTATGGGACTTGTCATCCCAGATTTCTGCACAAGAGACATACCTAAGAGTTCCCTTTCAGCTGTTCAAATGCAGTGAAATAGAAGAATACTGAAACAAAGACATGTTTTCTGTGTCTCTTAGCTGTGCACTCATGAGGAAGCACTACAGGGAATTCATAAGACTTGAGTTAACTCAGAGGGGATAACTCAGGACTGCCTCTGGCAGAGCAGGAAGCTCAGAACAAAATCAATTATTGGAATAACCAAGTCTGATACTGTCCTGTTTTTTTGAGCACAGCAGTATATGTGTTTTTGTAAACCTAAATCTGGGAAATGCGAGGTAATTAAACCCAAACTGATATGCTTGGTCATTGGAATACCGACATGGTGTTCAGAGTATTGAAGGGTGGCTCCAGTGTTCAGAAGGCGGCACAGTAGAACTGACTTCTTGCTGTCATTGGAGTTCATTACAAAATTTTAATGTGCCCAAAAAGGCTAAGAGGTAATTACCAACATGGTTCGGATGTTACTAGCTGGGGTAGGAAGGTACTGAGTCTGAGAGCATTTGCTTTTCATTCATAGCCCTTTGGCAGCAGAGTATGAAGGTATGCCCCAGTTCAAATTAATTTCATATTGAGAGACTCCCTGATAGTACCCAAACGTCTGTGTCAGGACCAATGTTTCTAATGGAGCTTGCTGAGTTAATCTCCATCTACAGGGGTATGTGTTTTCCTGATTCCAGTTTAATGTATTTAGTATGGTTGAGCACAAGAGCTGTAGAAATGCACTTTTGTTCCATGCTGAATGAAAACAAAACAAAACCAAACAGACAAAAACCCAAAACCAAAACCAATCCTCTATTTTCTGGAGTATTTGTGAACGTGTGCTGTGATGTCCGTTCTTAAACTGAAGACGCTAGGTTTTCAGCCTTGGTGCCTCTGGTTCATGGAGTGACTGGAGATCTACTCTGGCTCTGACAAAACTGCTGTTTGAAAACTTCTTAAAATTTGATGTTTGGCATTTTACAAACCATAATCTATCCTCAAAAGCACTGCAAAATGAAATTGTTGTTTTGCAGCTACTTCTTCATATGTCCATGTACCAAAGAATGAAATCCTTTCCTCCCACACTTTACTTTCTAACTTTCATTACCTTGTTGTTTCTGACAAGGTTTCTATTAGAGTTCTGCATTTGTACAAATACTAGCTGAAAAAGCAGTTGTTTCTTCACTTTCTCTAACCTGCTGGGATTTTTTTTGTAAACTAATTTTCTCTTATTCTTTTCCTTATGTTTGATTTTTGGTCTTACTGCTTTTGAAGTATTTCTCTCTCTGAATTAGAATTCCTCAAAGTTGTTAGCCAGCATTTTCCTAGGTTATATCTCATTATGTTTTTTCTGGACCGAGTTTTTACTCTTTCAGGACCCCTTTGTGCCCTTTTACTGTCTCTTCTGGTGCTTGTAAACAGCTGTGTATTTGAATAATACAATCTCTGTCCCTTCCTTCACATTATTAATAAAGGGGCTAAATCAGATCAAGCCTGCCACTCCTTTCTGTAAGTGGTATTTGCATACTTCTCCTCAGCAAGACACAATGTTGTTGTTATATCTGGTTCAATAATTAAATCTTGATGCAGTATTTCTTTTTAAGCTAGTGTAAATATTTTTTTAGTGATGAATCGGTGTGGCGTTGAGTCAAATATCTATTAGAATTTAGTACTTCCACCAACTGACAGTCATGCTGATGCACTGCCTGCTTAAATACGTAATTTAATGTAAGTTTTGAAAAATCAGATGTGGCACACAATATGGCCTGTATTGTTTATCTATTTTATGGAGTCCAGAATACACTGTGAAAAAATGAGTAACCACATAATGCTAATGAGCATTTTTCCCTGAATTTTAAAAACTATTATGCTGCCATCCATATAGTCAGCCAGAAAGATCCCATGTGAATAAAATAGCTCTAAAATTACCTGTTGGCTTGTACTCATAATTAAGCTAGACTTTCTGAATATCTAGTAGTGGAGATAGAGATATGTAACATTTAAGTATTAAGTATGTAACAATGTAATTATAACATTTGTATTGGTCACACTATTGGTTTCTGGAATTTATGGCTAAGGTGTTGGATAGGAAGAATGAGTCATTAATAGTAAATGCTACATTTTCTGTAGGGCTGGGGATTTTTATGTTATTAGAAACCTTTTTTTTTTTTTTCCAGGAAGGTCTCTGAGCTATGATTTTAGTGTGTAGTAAAGCTCATCACAGCTGCTTTTGTCTGATTTTGAAAGAAAAAAAAGCCCACTAAATAAAATTAACAGTTCAGTCTTTTCATGAACATTTAGGAGAAAAAAATGTAACATATGGGGTGGTTTTTTTTCAGTAACAAATAGCAAGTTTTTCATCTCAGTTGTGCGGTGCTGTTCCATCTCACTTTTTTGGTCTGATCTTAGTGACTCTACTGCAGAAGTGCCCAGTATAAAGCTTTGAAGATACAAAGCAGTATCAGTTCTGCACACAACTGACTTAAATCAACTGTGCATCACGCTTCAGTTGCACATACGGAATAACAGGATTACAGAATGGTTGAGGCTGGATGGGACCTCTGGAGGTCATCATGTTCAAACACCGTGCTCAAGCAGGGTCACCTAGAGCTGGTTGCCCAGGACCGTGTCCAGGCAGCTTTTGAGTATCTCCAAGGGTGGAGACTCTACAAACTCCCTGAGCAACCTGTGCCAGTGCTTGGTCACCCTCATAGTGAAAAAGTATATCTTGATGTTCAGAAAGAACCTCCCATGTTTCAGTTTGTGCCCACTGCCTCTCATTCTGCGTGTGCACACAGACACAATCTGTCAGAGGCTGTTAACATGTATTGATTAAATTTGTACTTCCTTCCAGTGAACGCTTAACTATTTGGTGCAGCTTCCCATGCATAGAAGCCATGATTTATGGGTGAGTTTAGTTTTGATTATGTTTTTGTTTCTCATCTTGTAGGGTAAGTCTTATCCCTTTAAAGGTCCATTTCCTCCTATGTGGAATCCGTTGGCCTACCTGGACTACAACAACTTATGGAGGACCATGGATGAAATGGGAAAGGAGGTATGGCATGAGCAATTGTAGCTGACTGTCTCAGCTCAGCTTTACCTCCATGAGGGGCAGAGTGAAGATGGGGCTAAAATGCAGACAAAGCTACTGTAGTTTGAACAAACCTGGTACTGGCAAGAGCAGCATCGTGCCATGCATTTTGGTGTGCGCTGGTGGTCAGAGTGTGTGTATAAGTGGCATCCTTGCAGGCTCTACTGAAGGCCATGCTGCTGAGGCTGCCTGCAGTCATACCTTTGCTTTTCTGAATATATGAACATTAGGATCTATGCATGTGATTTTTAGCACTTTGCCTGACGATTGGGTAAGTAATAGTTTAAAAGGCTTGTAGACCTCAAATGTATGCCCATTTCTGCCCTCATCTTCAACTTGCCCATTTTACTTTGTTACCAGTAGTGTATGTTTTCATTGACTGAGCTACCGGGCTTTGGGAAGAGGTTGCCGTTACTTGCATAGACGAATGGGAGAGACATTCCCCAGTGCTGTAGTTTGCCTTTCTAGGCAAAGTTCGTAACTCTAAAATTATTCTCTAAATCTCCTAACAAAAAATAAATAAATAAATCTTAAAACAAGCAAACAAACAACAAAAACCCCTAAAAGCATCCTCTGTTAAGTTCACTATATTACCTGCCAGGAATTTGCAGGCTGAATTACCATGTAAAGATGAGATTGTGTTTGTTGTCTCTTTCTTATGCTACTCATTCATTTGATGATGAATACTCTTTTATGTCTCCTTAGATTCCCAGTGAAGCTCCATGGAAGGCTCCGCATGCAGAAGAATGGGACAAAATGACTATGCAAGATTTCATAGATAAAACTTGCTGGACAAAGTAAGAAACTCTTTGATAGAAAATATAATAGCTTATATTTCATATACCTTAGAGCTCCAAGTAAGTGTTACTGCTGTGTAAACAGATATAACTACCACTAGAATACAGCCTTTTTAAAGAAATGGGGTGATAAAATCTTGTAATAATGGACCACAACACATGTCAGCACACACAGTAGATTCTGTTTTATTTCCCTAAATTTTTAGACTAGAATAAAGGTAAAAGGAAAATGTATTTGGGGAGGGATATGGGTAGTACCTTCATCTGTAACATGCACTTTTTTTCTCTTTACTGTGTGGCTAACCTTTAAGAGAGGAATGCTCTGGCTACAGCAGGTTTTTGAATCGAACTTGATGGAACAACACACATTTATTCTGTGCTGGACCAGCTGATTTTACCAAACTGCTATAAAAATAACGTTTGTCTTGAAATAGCACTAAATCACTTTAACACCTATCATTCTATTGTTTAACTGCTGTACCATACCAACTAGGGAAACTGAAAATGCTTCCTGTTTTTATGTATATATCAAAGAAGTTTTTCTTTACTTGCCATTCAACGGCGGTTTGATTGGTTTTCTTCGCACTGAAGAAAAAAATCATTAATTCTGCCTCGCTGTAAATCAATTCAATTTCTACAGCAACCTCTTCAGAATTGCTAAGCACCTGACACACGGCTGCCGTGAGCCTGCACGAGCTTGGTGCAGAAGCCTGCTAGCACCCACTCAAGCTGACACTGTCCTCAACAGAGGCATTTTTACAGCTTCAGCCAGCCTCTAGAGAGAAACATCATCATTGTTAATGGACAGTAGGCTCTTGTCCAAAAACTTTTAATCTTCTGGTTGTTTTGCTTTAACAAGAGTGACAATTGCATAAAAGCATATAGAAAGCCTTTGTCATTTGTATCACTGTCCATATTTAGTAAAACCACATAGAAATGTATGCTTTTAGTTTTGCTGGCCATCTGAACCTCTGATTTGGTAAGGAACTATACAAGTTAGCAAAACGCCACACATCAGTAGTCATTCAGGGTCTGATAGCTCATGGACTACAGCGATTTTTTCAAACTCTGATGGAATAAGACTTGACATTTTACCTGAATATTGGCGTAACTGTCAGCCTCCCTTAATTCCAAGATGCTTTTCAGATTTTGTATGTGCATCTCAGCTTCATTTGCTCAGTTTGTTCAAGATGTAGGTAACATGCCATAGAAACTTCCCAGCCTGGAAGGTAATGATCCAGAAGGGTAATCTTCTACTATTTCCTGCCATCTAACAGACTGTACCAATTTGCTTTTGGCTAGAGTTGCAGGCTGGAAATACCCCAAGTGCTCTTGGTTGAAATCATACTGCCATTTCTAGGTAAAATCCCAGGAAAAACTGGGGAACAGAAATGCTGAAAAGCAATGAGAGGTGGCAGAAACTAGGAGAATTTAACCACCATCTAATAGCTTCTGCTTATGAAATATTAATAAATGCATGCAGTAATTCTCCCATTAGACAAAATATCTTTCAGAGCTGATCATGTTTTACAGTATGTGTTTATACAGACAAAAAATGATACATATTTTCTGTATTATTTTTGTCTGTCAAGAATGAAGCCAGAATGCACCCATATTTCAGAAAATGGGTCAGCTTTTTACTTCAGTGGGACTTTGCATTTTTAGAAATGACAGAAGATGCCTTTTTTCTATATAGAACTACAGCTGTTTGAAATCGTATTTCTGAGGGGGTGGGGTGGGTGTTTTGGGTTTTTTGGGGGGGTATTGTTTTTTGGAAAGTTCAAAGGCTGCAGAAGGAAAGAAGCAACTAAGTCAATTCTGCACTGGCTTTGGAAGTTATTGATTGCCTGATGCCTTGCATATGAAATGCCTATAGAATCTCAGACCCTGTCAATCACAATGCAGTTAAGCAGAGCATCTCCTGGTCCTGTCTATGTCCCTTTAAATTCCTCCTCAGAGTGAGGGCAGAGGAAGTATTTACTTCTAACAGGAGGAATGTTTCCCTGAGCCTTAATTAACTCTGTCCTAGTGCACCCCAGAATCTTGTATAGGTTTATACAGTGATTTTCAGTAGAACTGTTGTGAAAGCACCGACCAGAGTTCATAAAGCAATGATCCTTTTTCAGACACAGGCCACTTTTCCAGTTCTGTGTTCATCACCATTGGCTGCCAGAACACTATTTAAAATACTGAGTTGAGGAACCAAAAGTATCCTTTCCCCTTTCTTGCCAGACTTTTGCATGAATGTGTATATGCTGTTTCTTTGCTTCTGGCTTCCTACTTAGATTTCTTTCCTTTTTGTGTTCCATCTGCAGCACCCTCCCTGAGCAAAGCAGAGGAACAGGCAGTGAGAGAATGCTGACTAACCCAGAGAGCTTAGATAATTAGCTTAGAAAAGTTCACTAACTTTTTTTATGACAACTGTTGAATAGTCTTTGTGCTGTGTGCTTGAGGGACAGGCATTTAGCAGGTGCTCTGAATCTAGGGTGACAAGCAAATTGTATTAGTAACATAGAATGACAAAAGCCTTCATGGGCTCTTGTGTCTCCTGAAGCCCTAATTCAGTTGGAATACAGTAGTGCTTGATTAGCAGTTTTTTGTAGGGTTACTTCAAAAATGTTGCATAAAAGGAATTGATAGTTTCCTACTTCAACTGAAATTAAGAAATCCTTTGTCCACAGTGAAAGAAGAGGTTGCCAAAGACAGTCTCTCCCCTACTCAAAACAATCTTGTCACCCTTCTTCAGTTTTTAAATTAACTCACTTTCTTGTCTTTGTTGCAGTGCTGCCAAGAGTTTTGCAACTCTGTTTGTGAATGTGGATGTCACTTCTGAACCCCACGAGGTCTCTGCCCTTTGGTTTTTGTGGTATGTGAAGCAGTGTGGTGGGACAGCAAGGATATTCTCAACGACCAATGGAGGACAGGTACTGTCAGCCATCACCTTCTGCGGCTCGTGACAGGCCTTGTCTTGATTTCATTCTTTTGCTTGTTTATTTTAGTTCAGAGGGCAAACTGAGCCGTCCATGATTTTGAGCCAGTAGCACATTGATAACTAGTTCTATTCATTTACACATTAATCTGGATGTTGCAAAATAGTGTTGAAGGCTGTTCCTGTGCTGAAGGCATTGGCCCTGGGATCAGCAGATTTGTATCCTGACTCTGGCTTCCTTTTGGGCTCTGTTTAGAACATGTACTTTGCCTATCCATGCTGACAAAATAAGGTTTTACTTATGCTTATTTCTGTCATGAGGCTGAAGCAAGCCTTACCACTTTGGAAGCACTTAATGGAGATGTCAATATTAGCTGCACAAATCTGTAGAGTGCTCCACATTAATACTGAAAATATAGCCCAGAGCTGGGTTCCTAAAGATGCAAGCTTCCAAGGATTACAATTCTTAAGATTTTAAAATAATTCTGAAGAAATTGAACACCCCTGCTTAAATAGGATACTCCTTTGAAAAGTTTGAAATGTGGTGCATTAGTGCTGCTTTTGCATTTCAAGGAAGTAAAGACACTGCTAATGATCTTCTACTTGAGAAATGCAAAATTTACTAATTGTATGAGAAACAATTGTATTTTTGGAAATGCAAATTATTTAATAATAAATAATTACAATTACAAATTCATTAAAACATGTTAAAATGCATAAATATTCATATATAATCAACAATGATAGATAATGTAACTGCAAATATGTTTAATAAAATATTGTTTGAGTTCTGTATTACGTTAGAGGTAATTTGAGTTTAAGTTAAGTCAGATTATATACTGCAGGAGACATTTTTGGAGTGAGCTACGTCATTATACCTTGTTATTTATTGTGAGGATCACGGGTCCTACCTCTGATACACAGACCTCCACAGGGGTAAGAGTGAACTCAGAGAAGGGCTGAAAAGTTTAAGCACTTTTCAGAAGTCTTGCTGATTCACACAGGCCTGTCAAATCCATTTGGAGACCATGTGAGAAGGGATTTTCTCATGGAGTTGCTGATACTTCTAGTTTTGGCTGGTGGTCAAAAATGGGAAGTACCTGAGGAGCTCACCGAAAGAGAAAATTACATGGAAGTGTTTTCCTGGTGAGATTGCCAAACTTCCCAAAAATGTTTTGATAACAATGGGAAGAATGGGGTTTGTTTTCAATGCCAAGCAAAATGTTTTTCATGATGCACCCTTCACAAGCGCCAGTCTGCTGAATCTGCTTTGCTGAGCTGTTTTCTGTGTTTCAGGAGAGGAAGTTTGTTGGGGGCTCTGGCCAGATAAGTGAGAAAATAATGGAGCGCCTGGGAAGCCGAGTGAAGCTGAGGAAGCCAGTTGTCCACATCGACCAGCTGGGTGAAAGTGTCATAGTGGAAACATTAGATCATGAATTATATGAGGTACTGAAACCTTTAACATTTAAGCAACTGTTAGTGCTGGGATAGCTAGAAAAACTTTAGCTTTTCCTTTTCAACATCTCCAAAATCCTGTACAAAAATGCAGCAGATTTAACTGACTGAGAGGAAGTCACACTTCCTGATTGTGTCAAAGAAATAGCAATGATAGAGCTTTAAAGTGATGCCTGAAAAGCAAAGTGTAAATTCAAACTCTTCCTTTGCTAGTGTCTCATCTTTGTGTTCAGTTACCTTCCAAATTAGAGGGTAACTGTAAGGTAAACAAAAAATGCAGCTTAGTAATAGAAATAGAAATAGAAAAACATTGCAGGCTTTGCTTCCAAGTTGTAACAAAGGAGTCCAGATGGAAGGGAGACCAATGGACTCTTAAAACATAGTGCTTTTTTTTTAACCATTGGAGAAAGAGCAGCTGCCCATCATTCAAACAGATGGCTGTTTATATAATGTTTGTTTGTTGTTTAACAAGCAAGATTTTGTGAGGGTTCAGTTTTGCAATTCTTATGCTAAATGCCAAAATTGCTTCAGAAGATACGCCTTGCAGCCTGCCCAGGTGTCTGCCAAGATCATTAGAGCAGTATGTTTAGAATGAAGTAGTGGATAATATATTGGCTTATGTATAATTTCTTTTCCAGGGCAAATATGTGATCAGTGCCATTCCCCCAGCTCTTGGTTTGAAGATTCATTTCAACCCACCTTTGCCCCCAATGAGAAACCAGCTCATCAACCGAATTCCCATGGGTTCGGTCATCAAGTGCATTGTGTACTATAAGGAAACTTTCTGGAGGAAGAAGGGTATTACATTTTTTTTTAAAGAAATAGTAGTGACAGAGAGAGGAAAGAGGGTACATGGTAACGGAGCAGACTTTGAGTTTAGAGTATGGAGTATGGAGGACCTTAGAAGGACCTTCATACACTTCTATGCCATTTTTGCCATCCCTTGTTTGAGAAACTTGAGAGATCGATCGGGAAGAGAGGGTGGATGGAGGAATAAAAAGAAGGAGGTTGGCATGAAGGGATAACTCATTCCTGTTGCTTATTGCCTTGGTTGTTCTTTGTTATCCTTTCCTTTTCTTTTAGTGGCACCTGGGTATGAGATGAGTCTCTCCCACTTGTACAGTAATGTAAAGGTACAAGTGATGTGTGATGGAAAGAGGTTTTATACCATCAGTTATCAGCCTGTAGAAATTCTGCCTTCTGCATGCACTGGGCAGGATTAATTTAAGGTGTCCTCACATAGAGATCCCCATCTGAGCTAGTCATCCTGAACTCTCTTTACATGCTGAATACTTCCATCATGATTCCTCAGCTCTCTTTTAGAACGTACCAAATCTAAGACAAAATGCAGTGTAATAGCACCCATTTCTCATCACTGGTTTATGAGTCCACATCTGCATTTGTGTACAAATGTCATCCATCCTTCATCTTTGTGAACGATTTTAAGACTTTTGTATCTTGACATATTCTGGCTATTTGGTTTGTGATGGGTTGGCAAGAGGTGACTCCCATTTCCTGATAGAACCACTAGTATGCATACTGTGCTTTGCTAACACCATTGTTCTTCTTTTAAGAACAATTTATTTTCTCCAAACCCTTCTTGTAAGAATAACTGTGTTTTCAAAACAATGTATGAACATAAATGTCATATATGGAAACAACTGTGGTAGTGGCGCTTGAACATCTTCAGAATCTGAGAGCAAACTGTTTCAGTGCGATTAATAATTACCTTGCTAACTGGGTTACAGAATAATTTATTTTTCTATCATGAATTCAACAATAGGAGATTCCTTTACTGACTTTCTGTTTTAAAGATGCTTGAAAAGTATTGTTGATTTTCAGCACATCTCAGATCTAAACTTTCCCTTCTAGAGATCATCTAGCACTTCTTTGACTCAAGGCAACACCACACTACACCGCCTTGCAGATCAGCAAGGGAGCTGTGTGCTAATCTTTGTTACTTGATGTGGGTCACTTGGTTATTTTGTTTTCCTTTGTTTTCATTTCTCCCTGTATTAGAATCAGAATCAGAGAATGACAGAGATTGGGAGGGACCTCCGGACATCATCTAGTCCCATGCCTTGCTCAAAGCAAGGCGAATTTAGGTCGGGTTGTTTAGGGCTTTTCCATTCAAGTTCTGAGTATTTCACAACTCCTTGGAAGCTTGTTCCGGCGTTTGGTTACCTGGATCCTAACTTCTTTTACACTTTGTGCTTAACAGGGTATTGTGGTACCATGATCATTGAAGATGAGGATGCTGCAATTGGTTTAACACTTGATGATACTAAGCCTGATGGCAGCTTTCCTGCCATAATAGGGTAAGAGACAAAGAAAGTGTCTAGTTAATGCCTTTTTATTTTGTTTTAGAGGCAACAATTGAACCTGCTACTTTTGAAGGGAGACACTTTAAAATAGTAATTTTTTAATACTTTAAAAGGGTTGAGTTTCTCAGTGTGTGGTGAATATATTCTATGATTTTTTCTTTCAAAAAAGTTATCTCTATGATTTAATCACTAGTTAAAAAATTAAATTCTGTTTTTCTTCTTTTTCTAACTGTCACCTTTGGCCTTTTTCTGTGGCAAAGTACAAAACTGGAGAAGAGGAAAGGAAGGAGAAGAAAAAAAGGGGTTGTTGCAGAATGTAAAATTTTCTCCAAATATTTTACCTCCCCCAAATCTTTCAGTTCTTTAAGTGAAAAATTGTTTTCTAGTATTATAGTTTGTTTGGTTCTGTTTCTTTAAACAGCCAGAAAGCATGATCAGTCTTAGAAAGTTTATTAAATGATAATTTCCAGTTCAATCCCAGGCTTCACCTCTTGTTGCTATATGCCTGCACCCACTGCTGTGTAAAATTAAGGTCATTGGGAAACAGCTCATACAAATATTCTAACCTGAATCTTAGAGTAATTCCTTCCACAGTGAGTCCTTCAAGCAGCCGGCAAAGCACATAACATTGTACAGCGAGGTGAAATGGGTATTTTGGATGGAGACCCAAAAGCTAATTATTATGAATTGCAGCATCCCATCATAGGGTACTGGCATTTTAAATAATGTAGTAACATAATGGAAGTAAATTGTTTGTGGTCTTCCTACAGCTTCATTCTTGCTCGGAAATGTAGAAGGCTGACAGGTCTCACAAAAGAAGAAAGGTAAGCACAAACACTGGAGATCTGCATGGAATCTGCATCAAAATCTTGTTACAAATGACCAGAGCAGGAAAAAAATGCCCCGATTTGAAGGAATGTGTCTGTAACCTTGTGACAGTTTGCAGACATGTCACTTTAAGGAAGAAGGTATTGCTTGGTTTTGGATGAAGGCCCCACAGGGTTCCCACAAACCAGCAGCAGATGTGGCAGGTAGCCCCTGCCCTTGGGAAACTCTGTGGTCCTGGTTCTCATTTTCCAGCAGGGCTGCTCTGCTTATATGGCTCTAGCAAAAGAACTGCTTTAAGCTGCTGAATACGAAAATAGTGTAGATATTCTGCTGCCCTCAGTGGGAAGGGTCCAGTGCTAGCCTCACCCCTGACACCACCACCACTGCCCTGCCCTGCTATTTCTCTGGCTTCCTGCAACTGCACTGAGCTCTTTGAAAGCTTGTTGGAAAAGACAAGTTTGGCCACTGTGCTTGATTTTTTTTTTCTTTTTCTAATCACCCTGGAGGATCCTTTCAGTATTTGTAACTTAGCGGAACCTTGAGGCTGCTGTAGCTGCCATGAACAAGACCCCAGCATCATGAAGGGGTCAAAAAGCTGCCTGCAGCTCTCCACCTTTAGTTATGGGGGGGAAAAAATGTCCTTCAGGCACAGATGAAAGTCTTTTTTACTGTCTTCTTGAAACAAATCTCTGCATACAGTACAGTTCTTTGGTTTATTACTAAAATAGAATTTACAAAGTAATGAGTTTTTTCCATCACACTGATTCACAGTATCTGATCAAATTAAAGCTACAAGTAAAGAGTGTGGGTATGAGAGCCTAATTTTGACATGGAGAAAATGCATTTGTTTTTAAAACATGCCACAAGAAATACGGTGTCCAAGTAAACATTTTTCCAGTACTAGCTAGTCTAACTAGAGAAGATGTAGCCATCTCGGATTAGGTTTGCAGGTAGTCTAGCAGTCTGTGGATAATGGGTGTAAGTGGGGCTGTCAATGTCCCAGTCTTTTGAAATGACAGCCTGGTACTGCAGAATACTTTTAATTTTGGCAGGAATGGACAAGGCAGCCTTCTCCTCAGCACTCAGGCTTTGAGATAGACCCCAAGCAGGTGACTGACAATAGTGGTAGTGTAGGTATTCTGAAATCCAGTGTGCCCAGTATTTTAAACCATCGATTTAATATCATTAAACACCAGATGATGTCTTACACTGTGTGTCAATACACTGGATACAACTAAGCGTTTGCAGTTTTGAGAACAGTTGCTGCTTCTGTGAAATGAAGGGCTGTCCTGGCTGCTTGCAAAGTACCATGAAGGAAAGGTTGCTTTCCTGTGTGCTTCAGAAGCATTAGCACAATTATCTAACCTTGCTGCTGCTTACAGCCAAGTTTTAAACAAAAGGATTTTGAACTCTTGTCTTTCAGGGAACAAACCTTAGACTAGGAGGACTTTGCTTTAGTAAAGAATGGTTATGAAATATACTTACATGGGTACCTAGCAGAGGTACCCTGTTGCAGGGGTAGCTTTCTGGCTTCTGTAGTCCTGGCTACAGACAGCTGAGGCAGGAACCCACTGGGCTGCGCTGCAACTCATCTGCTGTACGTGAGCACAAGTCTCCTTCCAGTAGAAATTGGAGTTCAGAAGGCAGAGTGCAAACCTGGACCTTCTCCCGGTGTACCCTCAGGGTGCAACCAGTTTGTGTTGTTTAGATGGGGACTATGCAGGGAGGGATCTCTTCTGCGGACAGGCTTCTTGTGGCACCCTACAGAGAGTGCATCTCGCTGAGGTGCTGTGCTTGCCTGTCAACACAAGCTGGACTCTCCCTTTATTGCGTTGATGACAGGGTAAGGTTTTCGGTAATCCTTGCGTATGAAGAACAGGATGTAGAGTCCATGGCAGCTGTCCTAAATCATGGCTGGGAACAGCAGTTGTGGGAGGGGATGGAAACCATTTTACAGCCTAAGCCAGACTGAAGAGAATAAAACTCACTGCTGCCGTCCAGCTCATTGTCACTGCTGCCATCCACGTCGTCAAGGTGCCAATGAGTAATTCCAGTGGTTAGATTGTGCCCTACCTTTCACAGCTGTGCAATGAAGGTGATGGCATCACACAGTGCCATGGAATAAGAAACCAGGGAAAAGGGTTGAGTGTCTGCATGTGCACTTCTTCCACTCAGGGCACAGTGCAACTCTTAACAGGACCTTACCTAGGTAGCTCCAGACATCACATTCCTTTTATCTAGTGCTGGTGGCAATTTCACAGCTGACTCCAAAGACAAGAAATAAGGATTTTACTTGCTGTGTGCTTCATATGTTCAATGCTAGCGTTAACCATCAATCCATAAATATGTATGTATTTAAACTATTCAAGGACAAAAAGTGCAGATGTTGCAGAGAGACCAGCACATCTGCAAGGGTTGCTCTTACTGTGGGAATATCCTCAGTGATAAATTACTGTTGGTACAATTCAATCCTTTAGAAACTGCTTTTCTGTGATTTTTTTTCCTGACAAATAATACCTTATTATTGATAAACAATTCCTTCCAAGGTTGAAATTTCTGAAGAGTCTGAAGATGCCCTTGACTTGAAGCTTAATATTTTCTTCTGCATGGTTATATTAAACTAACTTTTATCTGTTTGCAATGTAGTTAGCAAACAGCAGTGAACTTGCACCTCCTTGGAGCCCTGCAGTTGGCCGTACATGAGAATTCCTACCAGCCTCTGGTATGCCATTTCCAGGCTCCCTGGAGGGTCTGCAAGTCACATGTGAAGAAAAGGCAGGGCACAGGCACCTCTAGAGGGGTCCTTCTCATCCCTGTCGTGGTGCTGGGAGGAGCAAAAGCAGATAGGTCCCAAGGTGATAACCCACTTCCCTGTGGAGCTCTGTGGTGCTGACCTGCCCTGAAATCAGGAGCCGGTGGGCATTTGTGAGAGGTGGTGGGCAGACCTCAGCAGAGGCTTTGCTGGATCATGCTTTGAAAATTGCTTTATTCTGTTCAGATACTGGGTAGGTGCTGGTGGTCTGCGGGGCACAGTGGTCACCTCACTTAGGGAGAGACAGAGAGAGAGAAATGGAAGGAATGTTCCCTTTTGTTATGGCTGTGGCTGGATTCTGACTGCAGAGAGGATGTTCGTAGATAGATCCTGCAGTCCTCCTCTGAGTCACTGTGTCACCATGCATTTCTGCTTCTCAAGCAGGCTGACCCTTGTCCTCTGCCCCAGGGCACAAGGAAGGGGCTGCTTCTGTCCTCTCTGCTGCTTCTGGGCTCGGTATGTGCCAGCAGCAAAATCACCCCATGGCTCTTCCTGAACTGTAGCAGCCTTCACTTTCTTGCTCAAGCCTCAACCTGCACAGGAGGGCACCTTCTTCAAGGCCCTTCAGGTCTTCCTTATTATTATTTTTTTTTTTTGTCCCCATCCCCTTTCCGTAGCATTCTTTGAGTCCAGCTGCTCATGGGTATAGCTGGGCTCCTGTATAGTTGGGTTGCTTCATACAGCAGCACGGGTACGGTTTCCTTGTGTACTTACATAGCTGCAAGTGTAGCCCATACAGTTACAGAGCTGGGACTGTTTTATTTCTGTGCCCAGCATGGCTTTCTGTGAAGCACAGGATTTGCTTCTGGAAGTAAACACCTTTCCAGTGTTGTGTTTGGATGTTTGTTTTTCACAATTGTTAATTATTATTTCATTTTGATCTTGTGTTTGGGAATTGGTGTGCAGCTAACAGTAAACAGTAAGACTCGTAGGAAGAAACTTACTTGCACTTGGGGTTTGCTACAGAATGAGGTATATTCATGGATTTATAGACTCATAAACTGAAACAGGAGGAAATTTTATAGATACAGAAATAAAGTACCGATTCCCTGAGAGCCTCAGTCTATCAACACCTGCATCTTTGTAGGAACAAACCGTAAGTTAGTCTATGTGACAAGACAAAAAATTGCTATGACTTACTACTTTTCTTTCCTGACAGTCTGGAGAACCTTCAGATAATGTATGGATTTGGGCTGCTAGAGGTATCTTCAGGGAACAACTTGCATAAATGCTGGTAAAACCAGCACTTACACAGCACAGGAGTTTATTTCTAGTGACCCAGAGGCTGACTAATTAAGATAGATCTCAAAAAGCTGGAACCTGAAGTTCAAGCAGATACTGCTCCTTGTTCTCTTGGAACTAGGACATACTAGAGGTGGCTTGTTTTCTCCTTTCCTCACACAGAAATCTTCTGTTGCTCTTCTCTTGCAGGAAGACGAGGCTGTGTGAGCTCTACGCAAAGGTTCTGGGATCAGAGGAAGCTTTACATGTAAGCACAAAATCAAAACCATTGCATCTCTTGTCAGACTTGCTGAGCTTGGGAAGGGCAGAATGAAACTGGAATTCAGCAGTGCTGTGCCACAGCACTGTGTAGTGTTTTTGGAAAAGGTACCTCTATGGGAGCACTTGCTGCCCTTTCTAGAGGAGTGGAGAGAATTATGGTAAGTCTTGGGCTGTGCTTGACAGTGAGGATAAGAATGAGCTTCCGAAACATTTAAAAGGCAGGCATGTTCTTGTACAGCTTCATGGGTAGCATTCACAGTGCTTACCACCATAAACCTCAGCTGTTTTCAAATGTGACAGGCTTGCCTTTCCCCCTCAGGCTATGTTGATCATGATGTTTCTTCTCTCTTACTAGTTGCTAAGATCCATTGCTGAATGTGTTGGGGTGTTTTTGCATTTTCCTTGCCGCCTTTTCCCTGTAATGGTAAATACCTGATAGGATTTGTGTGATCTCACACTTAGTGTATGTGATCAATGCCATTTACCCTTTAACGGCAATTTTACATGGTTTAAATGTTGTAGACACCAGTCTTGAGATTGCATCATTTTAAACATGATATTGTAGACAGAACCATGCAAGTGCCATGCTTTGCATTTTGAACAGTATATATTTGTATCCAATGTATATATTACAAGCATTATACATGTGTATACCAGAGGTTAACATTGCTTTACATGGCTCAGAGCATAAATTTACATTGATAGATTAAGAGGATTATGTTCTACAGTGGCCAGATTAGCTAGGTCTTTTTGAGAATAGCTAGCAGCATCTAAAACTAAAGGCTTATTGTGCCAGATCCATGTTGCATTAAGAGACTTGTTAAATGTGCTCATTTTGTCAGGTGTTGACATGCAACAAATCATAAGCTGTTCTTCTCTGCTGTCTCCTTAGTTCTTTTATTAGCTTCTTCAGGACTTTGTCCTTTCCTTGAGTGGATTAATATCTGTTTTACAGCCAGTGCATTATGAAGAGAAGAACTGGTGTGAAGAGCAGTATTCTGGGGGCTGCTACACAGCCTACTTCCCACCAGGCATAATGACTCAGTATGGAAGGTACAATGTCTATTTATAGTGGGCTTCGAAGTGGTAAGATAAGACCAAGTTAATAAATATTCTCAGAAAGGTTCATAAATCCTCTGTCACTGTTTTCTTTATACCTTTAAGATCACTGGGGAACATTTTAAGCCAGTATCATAACCTTCCACTTGTCTCGGTTGGGTTTTTTGATGGATGAGTACAGTATCATTAGGGGGTTTTATTCACGTTTGTTATTTGGTGAATACAGCTGAGCAGGTTCTCGGAAGGGAGCTGGGGAAGCTTTCACAATCTGTTTACAAAACTAGCTTTGGGTATTTGAGATTGGCGTTACCGTTTCCAGCACATCTTTAGTTGGTATTTTATGAATACTGGCAGTGAATTAATTCTTGCCAACATTGACAGTGATGAGTGATTTCTTTGGACTGTTCCTTTCTGTTTAGCAGTCAAGGCTTAATATAGTAATCAGTGTGCCATTGTACACAGTCGTCTCTGACATAATTATTTTTGCATGAAAACAAGATTTACCAAAGAGAAAAAGGCTTACTGGTCCAACTGGTGATTGGATTCAGATACATAGTTCTTAATGTGGTGGCATAGCCTTACTTTTAAAGTATAAGTTTTCACAATTTAAAAAGAACTTAGAGCAATAAAGCAGTTGTACTGAAGAGCATATGGAAGCCTTAGTATTTAAAGTAATTTTAATGGTAATTATTGCAAATTCTGGCAAAAATAGAGTAAAACAACTTTTTTTTTTTTATTATTTGCTTGTTACTTTAGATATCGTGGGGATGTACTTCAGAATGCTACACTGTGCCAGTAATGTCTAGCATGGGTATTTATGGCACTAACTGAAATCATGAGACAGAATAAATCTCATCTCAAATGAATTGTCTTTTACACCTGTGAGCAGTGTAAATGTTTAGTAAATATGAACACTGTTGTGTTTACTGTAAGAAATGAAATGCAATGCAGACTACCTTTCCAGCTGAACTTACCAGGAATTACTATCTTTATGTGCTCACTGTTATTTAAAATTTTTTATTCTACTATTAACCCAAGGATTTCAGTTCTCTTTGCTGATATGGCTGATGTGACTTAGTGCTTGTCCCCCTCCAGGATCATTCGGCAGCCCATTGGCAGAATCTATTTTGCTGGCACAGAGACAGCCACAGAGTGGAGTGGATACATGGAGGGGGCTGTACAGGCTGGAGAAAGAGCAGCCAGAGAGGTATGGATTCAAGCCCAAAACAGGTGGCACTGTCAAATATCCTATGGAAAATGAAAGATGTTCTGGTTGGAGGTGAAATGGGAACTGAGTGTTGATAGCTTCAGGCATTCTGAAATCTGGATGCAAATCCCTGCAAAGGGAACAGACTTCAAAAAGGATGATGGTTTTGCACTTAGATTTGGAATGCTTAGTAAGGGCTCTCTATTTCGTCGAACTCTTCTCTGTTTCCAGGATCTAAATCCTTTCTTCTTTAACAGAAATCCCACATTCTCACCTAGTATTTTTTTTCCCCCCAAATGGGTGCTTTGTTAGTCATCATACTGAGAGATCACGGCCATTAGCCTCACTAGGAACAGCTCAGTTCTGCAGCTCTACACACCAAGCTAGTCTCTTCCTCAACTCTTTCCAACAATACCATTGACACAGTGATATGCCATTGAGACAGCCTTATGTAAAGTCATTAAACAATGACTTAAAATATTTTCCTTCTGAAAAAATGCCAGTTCCTCAGGTATTTCCAGGAATATTGCAGTTTATGAAGCAGCAAAAGAAATTCCATCTGTTTTATGAGCTGGAGGGAACCTAGTGGCTAAAATCTACAGTAATTGAACAGAAATTGGCCTGGAAGGGATCTGGAGAGTTTGTGTAGCCCATACACCTGCCCCAAAAGACAGAGATCAACTGTCCCATTTTTGGAGGTTATACGTAACCTGTTCCAGAAAACCTGCAGAGCCTCTCTAATGCAGAGACATTGCAGCAGAACCTTCATAGGCCTCAGCAGGGAAGTTGGCAAGGGAGGTTGACCGGTAAAAATTTTGATGCTTTCCTTTCCTCGTTTACTTGTGAAAGGAAAATATGTTTAAAATCTAGTGCAAGGGTGTTTCTCACGTTCCTGTATTGAAAAGTTGGTGGGGTCCCGGAATCTTGTCTAGAATAAAAGCTCATTGTAAAAGACAGAAAATCTTAAATCTGCAAGTGCCTGGAACAGGAAAAACAATATCAGCACCTCAATTTTATTTTACTGTAGAAGTTAATCTTACTGTCTTTCATGACTCTTTTCAGATAATTTTTGCTATCCTACTGATCTCAAGTATCTTTGATACTTTGAACAGTTACTTTTCCATTGTGACGGTTTTCTTTTTAGTCTTGCTTTTCTCTGGTTGAAAGTGGTGGTCTGTCATCACTTACAGGATTCTGTTCCTCTTCCGACATCACGGTAAAATTAGCAAAACCAGCTACTTGTGGCTATATGGCTCGCCTATGCAGTAGCTGGTTTACGCACACCTCACTTTGCCGTGAGTGTATACGTAACTCTGTCATACTCATATTACCAGGTTCCCATGGGACCAGTTAAGTTCCAATATCTTGCATGGACTAACTAGGCATAGAGAGGTTTTCCTGTTACTATTTTCCACTAGGAGCAGTGTCTTATTAAATACCAGGCCTCCCCAAAAATAAGTTGTATAACCATTGAGTTTTCTTTTAACATTTGAATACACAGCAATTTATGTGTTTGGTTGTTACCTTCATCATGCCATTTTAAAACAAATTGAAGCTAGCTTTTTTTTCCCTTTCAAAGAATGAATGGTACTTACTAGAGAACGTTATTTATTTTCAGATACTGTTTGCTATGAGGAAGATCCCAGACAGTGAAATTTGGAAGCCAGAACCTGAATCTGTTGTAAGTCTTTCTGTAGATTAAATGGATATTTTTTTCCTATGGTTTTGCTGGTGAGATAAAATTTTGTTGGCTGTTTTTATTTAAGTTTGCTTAATAAAAGCCACAATAAACTTTCAAACTTTCCTTTACTCCCCAAAACTGCCCTTCCATGAACAGGAACGGATCAAAACTCAGAGGGGGCACCCATCTGACAACTCTGTAACATGGGATTAGAAAGGATTGCACTTTTTAGCTGGGCTATGAATCCTTTCCGTGTCTCTTCTTCCCTTTAACTGAGAAGAAAATTTTGATACACTGTCCTTCCTGATAACGTGAACTGTTTCAACTCGGTTCCATTTCTGCTGCAAAACTCTCTTGATTTACATCCTGCTTCTCACGGTGTTATGTTGATAATGTACGCTCTTCCTGCAGGATGTTCCACCTTTGCCCATCACTACAACCTTCTGGGAGAGGAATTTGCCATCTGTGCCGGGACTGCTAAAGCTGATTGGATTTTCCACATTCTTCACCTCTGTGGCTGTGGCTGGGTTATTTGCTTACAAAAAGGGACTTCTAGTTCGAAACTGAAAAAGGTGCCAATGCAAAGCCTCACATTTGAGTGGTTTTCTTTCCTTTTTTTTTAGTTTTTTTTTTTTAGGTTTTTTTTTGGCATGCACTTCTCTGTTTCCAAATTCAGATCAGGGCTGGGGAAGAGAGAAAATAATAGAGAGGAGAGGCTGGAGGGGAGGGATGAAGGAAGGGGATCCATATTGAAAAAGAACCCCTTGCATCCAGGCCTACTTCTAGCAGTAACTTTTTGGTTGGTGAATTTCTAGGATACCCTGCCAAGTGTTATTACCTTGAGGTTTTTATCCAGGTCTCAGACCAGAAATGACAAAATACCAAGCCTGTTCTGGTGAGATTTGCAGTTGTTTTTACACTATCTGAACCAGACCCTGAACTCCCAAGTCTTCACAGGCACTTCCATCTCTAGTTATAAACAAAGAATTTCTGTCTTCCTGTGTAGTAGACTGAGAGAAGAAATCAATAGTGTAAAAAAATAATTAAATAGTTCATGCAAATTACTGGTAAGGATCTTTTTAGTGTTTTTATTTTTCACCCAAATGTCCAGAGCCCAGGTGACACTTAAGGGACAAGTCAGGCTAGATTTATCCATACTACTATGCAAGTGTGGCTATAGGTAGCTGATATTTCCAGTGGTATATTTGTCCTACGGTGAGTTAAAGGACAATGTTTTTACTGCCTTTGGCAATGTGGTTGAGCTTCAGGCTCCCCAGCTGTGTTCACACTTGCCTGGAGCAGCAGAGCTCGCACGTCCCAGTCGCATCAGTCCCTGTGTGGGATCAGATCTCCCCTGCCTAGAAATGTGGCAGGCTCCAGACTATAGCTGATAGGTACAGCAGTGTGGCAGCTCAGGCTGTTGGACCTGAGTGTGAACAGGGAACCTTGTGCTAATGTACAGATAGAGCCTTTCACACCTTTTACACCCAGTCGGATATTTCTTTGCCTCCAAGGTCCTCTTTTAACTCCTTAAGTTACTGCAAGATAGCAAGAGAACAAATTAACCTCTGCCTACCCCAGGAAGTTGTAAAGCTGTCCATAAAAAAACTCTTACATATTTTTTTTTTCTTATCTCCTTCCTTTCTTTCATTTACTTAAATTTATACTTTGAACACCTTGAAACTGTCACTTGCTTGGCAGGGCACAGTGGGCTCAAAAACGTAGCGATAGCGTTAAACTGAGAAGAAAACTCAACTTAACTGCTCCCCAACCACTTCATGCTGAATGCAGCTTAGCTGATTCAGAGCTGCAGTCTGTCCTAGAAACCATATTGATGGGATTAGCACTTCCACTTCTTCCTGCTGTGCTGTGTTGTACTGACTGTGCACTTTTGGTAACGAATCAAGGATCTAAATGATAGAGAAATGAAAGAGAACCATGGATAGTATAGTCACATGCAAATGCTTCTGCCCTCCCTAGCTTGGTAGCTTTCAAAGAATGTATTAAAAAAAAAAAAGAAAAAAAAAAAAAGAGAGAGATAGAGAAGAAAATAAAATTAAAAAAAAGACACACACCCCCTACCACCAAAACGTTAGGTGCCTACCTGTCAACATGATGGTACCTTGTCCAGGTAGTTCTGCTGGTTTACATCTGCGCAGCACCAGACAGGAAGACAAGGGTATAACTGAGAACGTGAAGTTTGAGATGTCTGGAATTATTCTGAGCCTGTTTGCTGCACTTCTCTCTTCAACCAGCCAATGTATATGTAAAAAAATTATATTGCAGTAAAAGGCCATGGAGAGAAGTATAATAATATATTCAGCAACTAGTGTGAGCAGACGGTAGAGGAACTGTATCACCAGTCTCAGGCAGACGTTTTTGGGCTAGCATCTGATCTTGCTTGTGTGGAGTAGTACTTCATTCTCCAAATAGTCCCATGGAAATCCACTGAACTACTTACAAAGCCGTTATATTTATGAGCAGTGCATCCATTTCTGACCCTTAGGTTTCATTCTTTTTAGCTCAATGTGCCAGTTAAAAATCTTGTAGCAGCAGCAGCTTGGATTTTATCACAAATGCATATCCTTATAACAGCTTTTTAAAATGCATAGGGGAACTTTTCAGACATAAAGATCTTTTAAGTCAGAAGAACAGTGCAACAGTGTACATATGGCCTTTCTCATTGTATCACATAGAGCACTAATTGGCTGGGACATTTGCCTGCCACAGAGTGTTTCTGTGTGGCTTTCTCTCTGTGTGATTTATTTACTAAATGAATTAGGAACCGAAAGCTGAATGGGAACTATGTAAGTTCAGAGCTTTTGCAACTCAGACAATTCTCAGGCCACAAATAAACAGTCACACCTAAATTTGGGGAGACATTTTTAAAGTCTTGGCCCAATATTTGTAAGTGCTAGATGGTGAATACATACTTAACATAAAAGAACTGCTGCATTTGCAGATGATTTCTCTGCCAAAACTGTTGGAATTCAAGTCCTGCTTCTGCCCTAGAAATATTCTCCAGGTCTAAAGGGGAGCAGATCCATGAGACTAATGAGGATAAATTGGTTTTATTCATGTCAAAAATGTGTGTAGTTCTTTGCTCCTGAATCTGGAAGAGGTTTTTCCCAGTCTAACAAGAATATGTTGTGTGCCACAGGGGCAGAAAATCCAAGGCAAAACAGAAGTTGGATGTAGTTAGAACTGAACTGAATCATATCCAAAGCTTTTCATGAGATGAAGCAATTGGAAAAAAAAAAAAAGAAGTCTTTATAAATTTTTTTTGGTTTCAGAATGAAACAAAAACAGGAAAAAAAAACCCAAATGCACAAAGCATTTCTCATGTTATTCTGCCGTAACTATAAGTAAGTGCAACTTGAAATCTCAAATTAAATTTGGATCCCCTGAGATTTCTAGCCAAATCTGATGGAGCTGGGAGTTTTGAATTGCAACATCTGTATTAGCACTCAAAAGTCTCTGTCTTCTTCCTTCCAGACTGCCAAAGCATTAGGAATGCTCTCTTTGTCTTTACAGCCGTGTCTTGCTATGATTATGCTGTGGAGTTTATCACCACTACGGGACTAAAAAGAAGGATTTGCTGCTGTTTTCTTGACATCTTCCACATAAATGGAATATGTGGCACTTTGTGTATGTGGATGCCAGTGTGGTAGAAAAATTGATGTAGGTAGAGAATCAAGTTGCTTCCCATGGGTAAAGGGAACTGTTAGCAGTGGCTTACATTTTTAAAATTCCTTCGTGCCAGCCCTTCAAATAGAGGAATGAAGTCTGGTTTAACGGGTAACCCATTGTGCTATAGTCTTAATAAATCAACAAGTTTTGATGAGAAATCTGCTATCATGGAAGTTCCAGCAGTTTAACAGCTTCGTAAAATGTATTATAGGAACAACCATGGAAATAATTGTCTCTTATGAACTGATCTGTGTTATCATGCATATTTTGTAAGGCTCTTCAGACTTTGCAAAATAAAGAGGTCTACTTGCTTGTATACTGTGGTGATAGCAACTGTGTATTGCAAAGGATGTTGGGTCATGGCATGAAAATCTGTGTTAACCAAAGTACTTGAAAGCTAATTGTATAAACTACTTAACGATTACAAGGAAGTGAGCAACCTGAGGCAGCCCCTTGTCTTTCCTTTAACTTGTGCATTTTTTCCTCAGTGCAGATCTTGATTCCAAACAGTACATCTGCTGTCAATACAACAAAAACATTAATCACAATTGAATATATGTCTTAGCATTGCCCATCACTGGAACCTAAGGTGTGGAGGAGAAGCTAAAGGCCTCTATTAAAATTATCTTCCTGTATCCTCAGTGGGACTGTTCTTTCACTGAGGTAGACAGAAGTGCAGAAATGTTAATTTTTTTTTATTTTTTGAGACGTGAAAATATTTTTGAGGAAGAAGTATGTCCTCTAAACCACTTGGATGCAAAAGGGAGCCAGGATTAAATGACAACAGATCAGCCACTGCTCTCTGACAAGAAGCAAACCCACTTAAATCACAGATTACAAATGCTCACAAATAAACCTGACCTGTGTTTAAATGGACTAACATTCCCTCTCCCATCTCTGCAACCTTAAGATCATCTTGATCTTACAGTCTAATCTTCAATAGAGATAACAATGGGATGACCAAAGCAGTCTTGCTTTCAAAGTATCTCTACAGTCAAATCGTTTAAAGTTGTCATAGACGGCTGCTTATAGCGTGTCTACTGTGGTCATGTACAGGTCAGTGTTCAGTGATGCCTGCCTCTGTGTTTTGGAAAAAAAGAGTGACCTCACTTTGCAGGAATATATATGCTGTGTATGTGATGATTTTGTGCCTTTTATAACTGTAGCATTTTCTCAAGTGCCTCTGTGGTGACTGTCTCCCTTGGTTTCCTTCTTAAGCTCCCTTTTCAATAGGCTCTGCAGATATTTTTATCTGACAGCTGTGAACTTTTTTTAACCTTAATTAGAATCAATAAATATTGTCATGTCACATTTACTGTTTGAGGCGTTTCTTTTGTGGAAGCCCCTTTTGACTTGGTTGTGATGGTGAGTATTACTTAGTAACACAACATTTTGCATTTCATACTGAAGCCAGTGAGGTATGTTCAGCTTTTCTCAGTAAAGAAAGCTCTGTAAAGAAGGAGAGAAGGATACAAAAACCAAGCAATCCCCCAAAAAAGCCCCAAAGCACCAAAAAAAACCCCAACCAAAACCAAAAAACAAACACCAAAAAAAATCAAACCACATTTGGTAATAATTCTTCCTAACATATTGTTTTGCCCATAGATGGGGTCAGCACAAAGGAAACAGATGCCTAGTTAAAGAAGTGTATTTATCTTTACTTACATTTAAAGCAATAGAATAGTAAGTGAAATAAATATTAAGTGAAATAATACAGCAAGAATAAAACAAGGCAAGGTAATGTGCCTAATCAGTGCTACATATGACAGACTATAGTGGTTAAGAAAGATACATCACCAATTGCCTTAATACTTTACCGTGTCCAGGTCTGCAGCGGCTGGGGAGCCCCGGTCACAGCGGGGATCTGGAGAGCCTTTCCCGGCAGCTGGAGGCCCTGTGCGGTACGTCTACTCGTAGGTGAGGTTTCCAAAGTCGCTGTAAGAAGGTCCAGCTTTTATACTGTTGAATAAACAAGCTCACCTAATTTCAAACACGGGCACATCTGGTTTCACACTCCGCTTAGATCCCACTGAAGCCTGGCCACGGCTCAGGGAGGAACCAAGGGAATCTTCCTTATCTACTTCATTTTATCTACCAGTTTGCAAACAAGGCCACGTGCCTGGTTTCATAGCCTTGACTACCTGCCTCTAAGCAAGGAAGGATGCACTGCGTCTTTGCTAATGATTAAATTCTATCTAAGCTACATCTTTCACTAATGATCATGCATATTTGGTAATGATTGGATTATATATATATCTATATAAAAAAAATGTTTGGTTGGCAGGTTCATCTAGAGGTCAGCTTTGGCTTAGGACCTGTTGCTCAGACCTCAGTACTTCACATACAGATAGCGAACTGCCTTACACTTAAGACTTATTTTTTATTGTTTTAGATTTGGAGTGCCCCCATCATAAACATACCTCTTACAGCATCTTGTTTACCAGAATACGTATGGGCAGGGACGTGTTTTATAGCTGCTCATGAGAGCCAAGGGCAGGTGGCATGCGGCTGTAACTGAACATGGCAAGAAACAGATTTTATACCAAATAATATGTGGTGTAAACATTAAAAAAAATGAAAGAAAAGAGGCAAAAATCACTGGCTTAATTTCATCTGGCAGCTCGGTGTTAGTGCTAGAGAGAGAATATAACCAAAGAACAAATTTAGCCTTGGGAAGGGACCTGTGTTTCACAAAACCGTAGTCTATGAATACTTGGAAAAGCATAACCATCCATGTGAAAAACACGTCAAAAGCATGCAGTGCTCTTTGTATAAGCTTAACTTTCAGTATTACTTACAAGTTATAAAAGAGCATAAATACCATGAAAGCAAATACCCTCAACTAATCCTTTCCATGCTCTATAAAGCATCCGTCCCCTAAGAAACGTATCAGAAGCAGCAATGCATTTCACAGGCCCCCAAAGCAGCTCACAAATGGTTATGACTCTTAAACATCACTGCCTTGGGTCAGATTTGAACTTCCTCTTTAACCCTTTGTTCATACATATCCTGTGGCATCTCAGAGGAGGTACTGAAATAGTGGTATTTTTATTTATCTATTTATTTATTTATTTGCAAAGCTTTCAGCGTGCATGTCAAAGAGACTACGTCAGCCAGGGGCACTTCATTATTTCCAGCAGTCCAGTGTACAGAAAATTAATTTGGACAGGTTAATACAGGAGAAATGCATATTTTGTATAGAAAACATTAATATGATCTCCTGAGGAAAAAATTAGAAGTCCCACTCATTGTTTAGCAGAGGGTAGGATATACTTGCACATTATATGACTAAATCATACAAAACTCACTTCCAGTATGAGAACTGAGGATCATTTTTTCCTCTCACCTTGTATAATCATACTGATCTACTCATCTGAAGCAAAGCCCAAAATGCTTGAGGGACTGACGAGTTTTCCTTCTGGCTCAAGGCAGGATAAATTCCCCTTGGGCCTGTAGCATTGCCTCAGAAAAAGAAAAAAAAAAGCACAGAATCATAGAATCATTTAGGCTGGAAAAGACCTTTAAGATCATGAAGTCCAACCGTTAACCCAGGACTGCCAAGCATCTGAGAATGAAAGGCAAAACTGGCCTCAGATTTTGCAGAACCAAGGTACAGTTTGGTAGCTACTGGAAGGAAGCAAGGGGGGGCTTTCTGCTTAATTTAGACCAACGCATTAAGGCCCAAGTTTTTGCCACCTCATTTGAGGTGCTTCTGTCAACAGGGCTGCCCAGACACAGTTTTTGTCAGGCTGGTCCTTCTCTGCATGGTGAGCGGGGAGAGAGGGGCTCCTCGCCTAGTGGTTCTGTCCGTGCAGGACTGGAAGGAGCCCCACAGACGCGTCCTCTCTCGCTGTCTGCGTGGGAGGACACCTAAACTGACGCAGCTTCTAACTTCAGTACCTCAGTTGTATGTTTCATATACATGGGATTAACTCATATCTAATGCATGTGTTTCAGTTGTTCTGCAAAGACATTAATAGCCAGGTTAGGTGTTTTCAAAGGGCGTGTGATATTTACCCACCTAGAGAGCAATTCAGGAGCCAAAGCATAGTTGGTTGCCTTGTGCCTTTCAGGTGTCTGAGGGCACCTTGTCCAGCATCCAGCTGCTGTTTCAAAAGGTGGCAGCTCTTCCAGAGGCCATGTGTCCTAAACCAGCCCTGCACAGGTGGCACAGGCACTCTTTGGGTACCGAACTGGGCAGCTTCTCCCTCCCACCCACTGCTGATGGCAATTAGGTACTTAAATGCTTCCTTGGGGTATTTAGCTCTGGAGAAGTGCAAACAGGGATAATGCAGGCCCTGTGAATCTAATGTGATGCAAGTTAATAAATTGCATGTTAATAGGCAGCTGCACATGCAATATATTAATAGATAGCTGTCCTTTATGCAGGCAGGCTATAGTGGTTTTGTTGGTCATTGGAAGGAAAACCAAAGTCACGATATGCTAGTCAGAATATTAGCGGTGTCTGCTAGAAAAGCCTTCAGTTAGCAGCTGAGTGCCAAGTTAAGCTGTAAAAAAACAAAACCTGAGTAAGAGGGTTTCTGAGCTGACTTTAGCCTGCATGATTTGTACAGTCAGTAGCAACAAGCTATTCTGAAGTTAGGCTAGAAAAAGCTCAAAAATGAATTTTGAATAGCTGTGATAAGCTGTGAAACGCACACTAAGGGTCTTGTCCACTGCGTCTTTACCCAGTGCCATGCTGGTTCATCCCAGTTTCCCACTCTTCCTGGTCTTGCTGAAAGAGGCAAAGAAAGTTTTTGAGTTTTTACATCCATTGTAGGTCAAAGACAGCCTCACTCTGTGTTTTGACAGAATGTAAGAGATACTTTTTCTAATTTAGAAGCAAAAGATTATTAGCTTTCACCCAGGGCTGGTTTTATTTATGTGCACAGGGTATTTTCTGTTAGCCATTTTTACAGTCCCTCCTTAGCAGAACAGCTCTAACAAAATCATCAGTATCCATCCAGATCCATTTACTCTGGCATCTACAGGCTCTGTAGACTCCATCCACCCAATCCCAAAACTTGGGGGTGGGGGAGTGGGGATGGGAAACCTCATCCAAATCTAAGTGATCCATTCATCTGACCTGCAGCAGAACGGGTACGAGCCAACACAGACTTGCCCAAGCGCATAACGTCGTTGAACCCCAGTAGTAAACTTGGGGGGGGGTGTCATTGAGTGCCATTTCCCTGTGGCAGCAAAGACTTGTTGATGAAGTGCTCGAGGAAGCAGTACCCAGCAGAAACACCAGCCTTTGGCTAATTGGGTTTGTCAAATGACTCAGTGTGCTCCTGAATGATCGTCTAATGGGACTGAACACTGCACTCGACTATGCTCTGATGCTTGGATGGGAAGGAGGGAAGAAAAGGAAGTGTATTAATAATGCACTGAGGCATCCGTGTCAGCTCTCAGGCTGTTCACTCCCAATTTGCATATGCTCCAAGTTGTAAGAAAACACTTTGCACAGCAGTGTTGCATTTAGCAGAAATTACATTATAATTTCAGATGTGGAAACTTCTATTCCAGGTTTGAGGCAGTGATATATCCCATTGGGCTGTGCAGTCATTATCTTAAAACAATTGAAATGCATGCTTGCACTTAATCAAAATCAAGGGGAGATGTTACTCCAGCCTCCACTTGCCAATTCAGCCTGAAGTGGAACAAAAATATTAAACTAAATTAGAAACTATGTTATTTCCCAATAATTCCTTTACGAGCTGGCATTTGGCTGAAGTGCTTTTTCAGAGTTTTTTGGTTTGTTTGGTTTTTTTTCATATTTGAGCCATCACCTCTATTTATCTCTGTAAAGCAAACTGCCTCCAAAGAAAGCCCCTTCTCAGAGGAGGCGAGTGTTCAGGTGCATTTAGGACCTGTACTCATAGGTTTCCAGCTCCTTCATGCTGCCCTTCGGAAGAAGTCTTGGAGTGCCAGTAGAGGGGTGGTGCAGCAGCCATTTCATTGCCCTGATTTCTGCCAGGGACTGGCTACAGAGGCTGCAGGGATGGAAGCTGCAGGGATGGAGCGTGCCTTTGCTTCTTCCAGCATGACACATCTGAGCTTGGAGATGGGTGAGAACGGGGGCTTGAAGCTGGGGACTTGCATCCCTTTCTTTTAGTGTATTTCCATTCCAGAGTTTGATATTTTGGGTACCCAACAGGACTGGTAAGCACCAGTGCAGAAATACCCACTGAGACCTTTCTGCAAATCAAAATGTTAAGCTTCTGCCACATTTTTGTTTGTGAGGTGATGAAATACTGCTGTTACATAGCCGGAAGATGGCAGCCTTTATCTCAGCCTTGAGCCCGCTGTGCCATGCTGCTGTGCAAACAGGCAGCCGGCCATGCTCCAGCACAGCTGTCTGCAGCTGGTGTCTGCCCACAGTAGTAGCCCCGCAAGTGGCTCTGGCTTTTGTACTTGGGTCAGACATCTGCGATTTAACTGATGTTTTGATGAAAATGGTCCAAGGAGTTTTCAAGTGAATGGTCTGATCATGAAAGTTCAAATGCCAGCACAAGCAGTAATAACGTCCTTTGCTTCATTTTCAACTCCATCTTGGGTGGAAGCTGTCTTCTCGTTGCCTGAGAGGCGGTGGAGCTAGCAGTTACATTGCATGGAGAAAGAGTAATAGTGGGAAGATGGAGATGGCAAAGGACATGTGCCTTATATTGTCTTATGCTTGTTAAGGTCATAGGCAGCACAAGCTCACAGCCCTGTCTGATCCATTCGGGGTTATAGGTCGGGGCACATCACATCTCCTGGAACCCCTGGAAGAGGAGATGGGCAGCTGGGAGGCACTGCTGACCTCTGGCAAGCTGCCAGCACCGCTCTGCTAAAGCTTCCCTTTCCTCTTGTAAGGAATGTGCTTTTGCTTGGGCAACTTTTTTCCCTGCTCCTTCGATGTGTCCTGCGTTGTTCTGTCTCTGCTGTGTAAGATGAGGCCAAAAAAACCCCCAAAGAGAGCAAGAAACAGGGAACAGAAACTGGGAAGCCAAGCACTACAAATAAAGAGCAGAACAGGAGTTGCAGCTGGAGCCTGAAGCATGTATTACCAAGTGCAGGAGCTGAGTGGGAAAAGAAAAAGTTACAGTTCACAGACAAAGAGCACGTTTAATTTCTCCTTCTGGATTTTCACCAGGATGAAATTTGCTTTCTCTATGTGTGTGTGGAAAGCAACTGTTGCAGGGAACATCTGCAAAACAAAACTGTTTCCAACTGCTCCATGGAAGAGAAACGACCTAAAAGAAAAAGAACAGACTAAAATCATGTTTCCACAGAAGAAGACTCTCTGGATTTGTCCATTTTTCTATTTCTTGATGCTGCTGTCAGGAACTGGGAGCTGAGCTCTGTGCAGAGAACGTAAGACCAGTCCCCAGCTTGTTCCCTGCATGGTTTCTGGCTGGGGAAAGCCCTTGCTGCCAGGCAGCAGAACCTGGTCAATGGAATGAAGGAACTGCCTGGTGGTAAACCTGCAGTTTACAGCCCATCAGACTGTTGGCACATCCCCCTGGGTGGTATTTTATTCAGATACGTAATGCTAATTTGTGCCAGTGGTTTGGGGGTATCTTTGATCCTGGGAAAAGAGATCAAGTGTGAAACAGGGGGCTGGATCAAATGTGAACTGCAACGTATTGCTGGTGAATGACTGTTGAAGAGCCCAAGCACAGGCTGCAGCCACTTGCTTGCCCCGAGTGGATTTTGAGGCTGGGTACACCTTTAGCACCCCACATGAACGCGGTCAGAGCTGTCCCCCTTGCCCTGAGCAAGGAGCACGGCTGGAGAGATGCTGCCTGACCTAGGGGATGTTCACGTGCTCTGGTGTCAAAGCGTGCAGCCCCTGCAACCCAGCTCTTCACCCTTGTGACGGTGGCCCTTTCTCAGCACTCTCATATGGTGGGTTTCCAGCCAGAGAGGTTTGGGTTGTCAGTTCCCATGCTGGGTGTTTTGGAGGTTGCGTGCTGGGCATTTTGGAGATTGCATGGCAGGAGGTGATGAGGGAAAGAAAGCCTTGTTGGGGTGATGCAGCAAAGAAGCCAGTCAGCAGCATTCCTCTTGCACCTTCTGCCCATCCAGCTCCTGGTGGCCCAACAGCCTGTCCTGTTTCAGGGTGACTGTCCCCATGGGACTGGTTGTTGACATCCAGGGTGGGGGCTGCCGTGCCACGCTGCACACGCAGCAGCTGCAGGTGAAGGGAATGGGGCAGAAAGGTGGTGGGAAGCATGAGATTCTTACAGGTGCTTTCCCATCCCCAATGCCGATTTCTGTGGCTCTCAAAGGTGTTAAAAGGCTGATTATGTGACATGCTGAGGGGCTGGGCACAGCTGCTGTGGTATCTGTAAGCAAAACCAGCAACTTAATTTAAAAAGAAGCAGGTTCTCTCACAGGCATCATCTCCACTTGCTTATTTCAGACCACCTGATCTATCTGCTCCGTGGTGCATCTTATTTTGCTGCTAGTATGGAGGATTAGTCTTGATTTTTTTTCTCTCCTTCCCCTCCACTACTCCTTCTGCCAGTGTTTGCTCTGGTCTTCGCTTTATTTCCACACATCAAACAGCATCCTTTCCACCTGAGGCTTTCCCATTTCACAGGCATGCCAATGCAATTCAGTTCCCACCTGGTGCTGATGGACTTGGTGTGGACCTTGGCCTTTCCCTTCTCATCCCTTGCTTTGAGAGGGCAGAGCATCTCCCACCTCCCCCAAGGGAGTGCAGGGCTCTTCCTTCAAAAACTGGGGCACCGAGCACCCCTGGTTAGGGAAGTCACAGCAGGCTTTCCCACCCCACAGCCTGGCTGAGGACTCCACTTGGTCCCCAGCAGAAAGAGGTGTTTCCACAGGGTTTGAGCCTCACGGTTTTAACAACAGCAGCAGCTCACTCGAAGAGTTGTCAGCGGTGATAAACTCAGTCCCATTCTGTTTCAAAATTGGTTTAAGAAAGATGCCTGGCTGTTTAATATTTAAGCTAAATGTTTAATGTTTAAACAGGGAAATTGTTCTGATTGTCAGAAAGGGCATTAAAGCAGGATGGAAACTGGTCTATAATCTCCGACAAACGCTGCCCTTTCTCGGCAGCAGTGTGGTGCCAGGGAGCTGCAGGAGTTTCAGAAATGCTGATTTCAACCAACCTCTTTCATTTCATTTGTGCTTACCAATCCCACAGCAGCGAGATGTGCTTTTTCTCTCAAAACAGGGAACATTGTACCTGGCCCTGTTTGGGACTGGTTCAGCTGAAACAAACTTGCAGTTCAAAACCCAAACAAATTACAGTAGAAGTGTGTGGGTAAGGTGAAGAGCGAAGCTGGATGGTGTTGGCTCACAGGTGTATTCCAGATGATTTGGGGTCTCTTTTGCATGCACACACAAAAGCTGTGAAATTCAGATGTCAAGTTTAAAGTCAGCACAAAAATGAATGGTTCCAATAGCCACAAATACGTGGATAAATATTTTTGAGTAGATATGGACAGTGTTTTTCAGGCAGAGAAAATATCCCCGGGGGGAAGCACGTAACAGAACCATTTCACACCACAAAAGACTTCTCAGGAGCAAGCCCGTGCTCCCTCCCCAAGCCCTCAGGCAGGCATTGGGGCTCTGCCAGGCTGCATGCAAGGGGTAGTCCTGGTGCACAGGAATCCCAGCTTGGTAACGGCTGGAGCTGGGGGGAACATATTCAGCAGGGAGCCCTCAAGTCAAACAGCAATTCATGTCAGTCCCTTTTCTCCCTCTTAAAATGTTCCTAAGTTGGAAGCTAAACCAACTTGTCAAACGATGTGTCAAAAATCCTTTAAACAAGCATATAACACTACAGTTCAACGTATTTAAAACCCAGCATTGCTGTTTCCTACAGAGACTATTCTCTCCTTTCTAGTGAGGGTAATTTGAAGTGCATGTGTAAGTTGAAGGTAGATGGGAAAGTTGAAGCTGAAAATGTAGATGGTCACCTTATAAATAATCTCTCCAGGCTTTTTTTCTGCCAGAGAAACTGCTAGTGGCTGGCTGATCCCCACACAGAATGGGGATCAATGAACAATGAACAAAGTAGCTCAGGAGACATGTACCATCAGTACAACCTTTCCTGTGCAGTGCTTAACACTGGCACCATGAGCACCTGCTCACATCTGATGACAAGGGGCCACCTGAAGCACCCCTTCCCTCTGGAAACAGCTTCTGGTTTGGAGCCCACCAGCACCTAGGCTGAGACTGGCCTGCACTTGTTGTGTGCATACGAATGTGGTTGAAGTAGAGGCCAGGAGCGACGTCATCTTGAGTAGGTAGGTGTTTCTGTTGGTGTATACATATGGATCGTATCAAGCAAAGCAAGGGTTCAGTGGCTGCTGCATGTGCTGCGCCTAGTGACTTCACACGCTAGAGAAACATCACCTTCCACAAACTCACAAAAACAACACAAGAAAGAATCTCAAGAAAAGTTTATAGAAGAGCTCCTCTTACCAAGGTTTCAGGACTATGGAAAGGCACATTTCACCCATGTTGATTGACAGATGAGTTCATGGACACATACAATGCTCACATTTCGTGGCAAAAAGACTGCATAATGATGGTACGTTGTGAAACATATATTCCAGACTTCAGTTCAACACCAAAGTGATTATTTTAAGTGTATCATGTACATAATAAGAGTGGAACAGGCAGATGCACCCAATTACTGTAATCTACAAGGCAGTAATTCAAGCCCCAAATATATTTCTCCTTATTGGAGGAAGGCGGTGCAGATCACAAGCAAAATGAGGGGCAGCAAATTGACAGGGAGCCAGGAAACTGCTGCCATTTGGAAAATAACAGCTAGCACCTGCTGCAAGTCAGAAGGGATTTAACTTTGCTAATTCATTTCACTCTGGTTTAACAGCAAACGGCTTGGCTGGATCAGATGCTCTTGGGCCAGGAAGTAACCGAGAGCTGCGCCGTGGCCGTGCTGTGCTGGCGAAGGCACCCTGCAGAACAGAGAAGCGCAGATGTTTGCTCGGTAGCGGGCAGAATAAAGTCCACTCGTGCTTCCTCTCTCACCATTTAGTGAGCTGCTTCGTGCTAATTACCTCTTTTCATCCAGCTCGTGGTTAAGTTTCACATTGCAATGATTAATAATTAATCAAACGCATCTGAAAATTAATTTGGCAATTCTACATCTGATTGGCACGGTAATCTCGTCCGTGCAGCAGGGATGTTATGGGAATAACCTCAGATATTCTGAGCTGCTAACTGAAGTGAATACATAAGGGCATTTATTATCTTGTGTGGTAAAAAATAAAGCAGTGAGTAGAAACAAATACATTCTCCAAGGCCTCTTTGCCTTTTGGGAAAGGTGTGATCTGCATTTTGCCTTGCCTGTATTAGGAATGCACCATCGATATGATCATGTCCAATCAAAACAGATGGAAAAAGGAAAGGGAAATTAGAAAAATGTGCCCACAGTTGATTTATTTCTGTTTAACTGGTAGCAGCTGCAGTAGATTTGATGCATTAATTATGGTACTAAAAAGAAAAATCACAAGAAGAATGACTTTTGCCCTTTCCTGCTGTCCGTGGCACTTCTCTCCAAAACCAACAATCATCTGGTAAAAGGGAAGAAGAGGGAGTATGCAGCTTCCACCAGACACGTGGTCCCCGCTAGTTTCGAATTAGCTGTCCCTTTTTACAGGCAAACAGCCCTGCAGCAGCCACAGAGGTGAAGAAGATGGTAGAGCTAAGCAGGCACAGCAATCCTGGTGCGGAGGGCAGGTTCCTCTCCCAGAAGCTGGTGGTGAATGGTCGGGCTGGGACATCCTGGGGGAGAAAGGAGATGGTACTGCTATAGAGTTTCCCTCACTGCATGAGAGGGGAGGCAGCAAATGTCCCCACCTAGGCTGGGGAGATCACAGGTTTCTCCTGAGGACCAGACTGGAGCATGGGGGTGGAGGGTCATGGCTGTGAAATGTATTTTCTGTCATCCTGAACAGCTACAGGACAGTGAAGGTGGAGTTGCTTGTGACTGGAAGGAGGTTATATTTGGCTTAAGACCATGATTTGGGAATGGGCAGAACTAGGATTATTTCCTGCATTTTGCAGTCCCCCAGGCTCCGAGTTCTTTGTCCCTGGCTCTCGGCCATCCACTCCTCAGACAGGGGCAACAATATTCCTCGGACAAGTCAAAACAATTAATACCATCAGCATGTGACGTAACCCAAACCTCACCTGGGGGCAGCTCCATAGGAATTACTGAAGCAGGAGCTTCAGCCTGACTGTGTGACAAGAAAGTCTGGCTTACCTTTGACTCCGGCTCTGGCATCCAAATTTCATTCTCTGAGATCCTCCCCATCCTGTGCAGTATCTAGGAAAACAAATTATTTGTACCACGTGAGAAAAAATTAAAACCCACACTACTTTCCATTTTGGAAGAGCAGAGCGAGTCAGAGCAAGGTGACATTTAAAAAAGGCACAACTATGACTAGCTGAAAGTAAACCAGAAAATGTACAATGATCTCTCTGCTAATATTAGCAAAGAGAGATGGAGGCAGTTTTGGTAGTTTGTGTAAATATATGACAGCTGGTCATCAAACAGTCCTCTGCCTAACCAGTGTTTTAAGCAAGGACAGTTTCACAGAATCGTTTGTAAAAAGTAGGACTTCACTCAGGAATCCACAAAAACTACAGCTTCTCTAGATGTTTATTTTAATTTTTTTTCTGAGTACAAGTGAAAATGCTTTTTCACATGACAGTTGGAGAAATAGCAAGGTGAGGTTACCACCACACCCTCAGGACACAAAGTCTGTTAGGAGTGATGCTGCTTGGATCACAAACTAGAAAAAGGAGAAATACAACTCTAGGTCTTTCAAAGCATACAATGACAAAGTTACCTCTTGGCTATTCAGTATTTGGCAGTACAAAGCTCGTTAAGGATTTTTCTTTTGAATAAACTGAGTGCAAGAATCATGGAGGTTCTCAGGGGCAAACGACTGTCTCCAGAAGAGACAGCTCACTGTCTTTGTAACTACTGCTCGCAGGCATGGAGAAAGAAAAGAGAAATTAGGCGATATGAAACGCAGCAGGTAATGAGAATTATAAGGTGAGTATGACATTCTGTCAAATGGAAGCAAAGGGCTGATTTTCCCTTAAATAACAACTCTGTGGCTCTGCCATACAGTAGTTGTAACTGTAATGTACACCCTTTAATGGCTTTTTTCCCTCCCTCCAGACTGTTGTAAAGGGATTTCACTGTGACTGGGAATCCAGTCCAATGTGTGTCATTCTGAGGAGATTCAGACATTATCAGAGCCAACCATTATGAATTCATAAAGCTGAGCTAACAGCACTCCCTCGTAAAAGAAGAAGCAGAAGGGATACATCAAAAATAAGAACAACGCTCAGATTTCCAGATTGCTGCATAGGAAATAGCTGTGAGCATTTGTAATGACTTAAATGGCTTTTAAAACATACAGCAATTAATTTCTTAGAAGCTGTGGTAGTATATCTAAAGGCAGCATCAGGTTGGAGGTTTTTTCCTCTAGACCTGAGGTATATGGCAAGAGCTGCATTTTAAGTCTCCAGTGCAGAGACACACCGCATAACATTCTGACTCAGGTGAGATTTTTGGTTTCACTTTATTCAATAGCAAACTGAGTAAAGTTAATTAAAAAAAAGAAGGCTTTGGCTCACAACCTTTTCTGGGATTCTTCCCCATCAATTCTAGGAACCTCTGCACAATTACAGGGTGTGATGCACAAAATCAGACTCTCCAAGCTGTACTTAATCCTTTTTAGCCTTTTAATAGAAACGTTGAAAGCAAACCAACAGTCTGTACCTCTCTGGCTGCTCTCTCTCCTGCCTGTACGGCCCCCTCCATGTATCCACTCCATTGGGTAGCTGTCTCTGTGCCAGCAAAGTAGATTCTGTCAATGGGCTGCCGAATGATCCTTCAAAATAAATGGAGAATGTCAGATGACAAGTAACAGGAAGGCGATGATCCTTCTAAAAGCAACTTACGGGTTTTGATGGGGCACTCAACTTCAGTTCTGCAGAATTCCTACAAACCTGGGCTGGAGAGTATGGTGCCATGAACTGTACCCACAGGACCACCTACTTGCTTCTGTACACAAAACTCAAGATCTGAGACAGAGAAAATCTAAGGCATAAATCAGTGCCCAGCTTCTGTGCAAAATAACATGAGCCTTATTTTAGTGCTGGGATAAGGGATAATCCTAACAGCCTCCAGAAATGCAGGGCAGCTGATAGATTTATGTCTTCCGCATGGCAGCTTTGTTGTTATCCTGCCATTACAATAGGATGTGAATGACATTTTTGCAGTGATAGGTCACTAATACCAGCTTCTACTCGGGGGCTGGACTTGCCTGACTGCCAGTCCTGCCAAAAGGGGAGAGCAGCTGAAAGCCTCAGCATTCAGGGAGCTGCATTCACCCTGTAGGGTCACATAAGCCAGCCCTTCAGCTGTGCAAAGCTGCACGAGCATACTGGTCAACCCAGCCACAGGCAAGGAGCTCCCTTTCCCATAGAGAGAGATGCTTGCTCTAAGGGCTCCCATCTAACCCCCCGTTAGGTTCTCCCTGTCTGCCTGACACCAGCCTCCCCAGGCCAGAGGCCTCACTGATCAGTACCCAAGTGTTCAGATAAATGACAACAGACAAGCCAGTGCACGAGGTGACTTCTTCCCACACGTGTCTTGGCACGGAGGCAGGGTGTAACTCCATGATGGACATGCTCAGGAGCTCACGCTGTGATGTGCTACATGGTTTGTCTGGTCTTTGGCTATGGATACAAGATTTGTCTGGTTGTTCCCATTATGTGCTGAACCATGCCTTCCACACACTTTTCAGTGCTATACCTAGTATTAATCAGTATCATCTAACATGTTCCTTTAGGAACACAGCAGTTATGCGTGGGGAGAGCATGGGAGGCTTTGCTGGGTGGGAGAAGCAAATGAGTTTTCTTATAAGGGTTTTGTGCCTTCCCCTCCAGATGCGACTCAACCAGCTTCACCAGAACCTGATGCTCCACCTACACAGTCAGACAAGGACTCTTCATCTGTCCAAGATGTGTGCCCTCAAGGTCTTAGCTTTAAAGGGATCTATTGCAAATACTGCATAGTGGCAAATATTGTAAGTAATCTAGTGGGGAAAGGTTTCATGGCTCTAATGGGTCCTTTGTGACTGTGTTTTGTTTCCTTGAAAGTCACAAGAGAAAATCTGCTCTTATTAAAGTCAATAGCAAGATCCTTGTTAGGTGGGGAGTAGGGGAGTGGAAGGAGGGTTGGAGTTCCCCCAATGTGCTACATATACTGTTAAGTTTGCTGCATAAGGTATATCATCGTACACAAGCTAAGAAATGTGCATTAGAGAGCAAAGCATTCTCTGTCTTACCTTCCGTAAGAATACATTATGCCTGGTGGGAAGTAGGCTGTGTAGCAACCTCCTGAATATTGCTCCATGCTCCAGTTCTTTTCTTCATAATGCACTGGCTGTAAGTATCAGCAAATATTAGAGAGTGAAACAGTGGCAGAGAAATTGGAAATAAAGAATCCATTTCCTTTGAAGAGGGAAAAAACAAGCTAAGGATACCTGTCAAAGGAGTGCCATTTCATCTAGCTAATGCTATTCATCTGCACAAAACAAATCTTTGCATTTTACAGAAGCACTAGCCTCCCATGGGGAAATGACAGGACAAATTAAACCATGTACTCCCTTCTCTCTTCTTGTAAACAGTGAGACTGGCAGCTCTTTTCTTCCTGTACTAGATGCTGCTGCACTCCCCTTGGGACTACAGACTGTATGGCACAACATGCAGGTTTAGGTACACATTTTAGGTACCAGGAATTTCAGCTTCATCCTCCAGAACAAAGAAGCAACATTACTGTACAACAGAAGTGAAAGCAGGCATTCATTTCTTACATGTAAAGCCTCTTCCATCCCCATTGCTTTGGCATATGCCTCACAGATCTTCTTCTTCCTATAGGAAAATAAGATCAGTCAGGAAAAAAAAGGTGGAAAAACACCTCTCACTTACTGCTTTTATTAAAAAAAATCACATTTATTGCAATACATTGGAAATAAAGTTGTGCTTGGCTTTGTTTTTAAGTCTCATTTTAAGTTGTTAACATATATATTTCACATGTTGATGCATAAATGTGACATCCAAGATGGGCCAGGGAATGGAGATGAAGGTTGATTTTGGCAACGAGCTCTAAAAAACTAAATCTTTGTTATTTTAGGAAGCAAAGCCAATTCATTCTCTTGTTCACTGGTGTAAGACTAGAAGAGAAGCAATATAAATCAGTGAAATCCCTACAGATTTGCTATAGCTGAGACCAAAATATGAGAGAAAACTGCTCACATTCCTAAGCAGAACTCCTCTTTCACTTGCATGCGTACCAAAAATCTCATTTAGAAAGTCCTGTTTGTTCATTTCACAGACTAATGGTGAAATCATATTGTTGAAAATGTAGAGATTTAAAAATTTTATCACCCAGTCTGAATGTGAAGGACATCCAAAACTAGGCATGTCAGCGCTCCCTATATCCCTGGGGTGAAGCATCATTTAGTGGTGATGCAGTCTGGGAACGTCTTTGGAAAACCTTCTCAGTCCACACAGAGACACAGAGCTGGTAAGTCTGTCATAACACGGAAGAGCGGGCAGGACCCGGAAACTCAGAAATATCCACAACTGGGTGGATATTAGCATTAGTGTCTTGGCCTGTTTATACTAAAAGCTCAATTTTTGCCCCAATTTCCAGTATTGGTAGTTGCACTGTGCATGTGTATGCATGCACCCGCACACACATATTCACACACATTCCTGTAGGGAAGCATCCCAGAGAACTGACTGGCTTCTGAAATACTCACAGTTTCTGAACTCTTACCTCTCTTCCTTATTGAGATGGGCCAGTTTAACGGCCTTTCTGGTAAGGATGAAACTGAAAAGGAAAATATAGCATATAAATATCATGCAGTGTCAGCACCCCAGCTGATTTGCATGCTCTTACTTGAAATTACTCTAAAAAAAGACAGGCAGATCACTTCACCGGTACGTAATGGGCTTGACATTTTTTCATCATACCTTATCACTTAATAATTACAGGTCACATGGGTGAAAAGGCCTGTGCAGGGTACCCTGGGGAGTCAGCTGAAAGGCAGTGCATGCATTCCCAGCGGGCAGGCAGAGAGGACTGCCTGGCAGCTACCAGATGAGGAAGCTGCGGATTGCAAGCGCATTTTCAAAGCTGCCAGCGCTGGCCTCACTTTGCTCTGTGGGAATGAACTCTCTCTCCATCCCCACTGACTCAGGAGAGCAAAGTCACACCCAAAAGTGGGCAGAGAGATGACAGCATCCAGCAAAGTACCCTGCACTGCCTACCCTCTTACACCTAGGTCTTATTCAAAAGGACTGAGACCTTGAGTTCTCCTGAGCTTTTGAAGTCTTGCAGACAGCTGGCTGTACCACTGCCCGCGTCATTTGGTGTCAATAAGTGACAGGAGCCTGCTGCTCTGACAAGCACTGCACAGCGTCATGGACCAGTCCTGTAAGAACCGGGGTGAATACTTACTCAGCTTGAAGGAAACAGATTTGGCAATTAGTTAATCTGACCTTAGTGGAGATACCCGGGGGATGAAGTATGTTCCTGCACTCTTTCAGAAAGTTGCATCAATTTACAAGGAGAAAGGAGAAGCCTGTTTGCCATATGCGGTTTGGAGGAGGCTTACTGCTCTCAGGTCACAGGAGTTTTTAAGCCTTGAACATGCCATAAACATGTACAGTTCAGTAGAAGTGGCAAGCTTTCCTTGCCAGATACTTAAGAAGTAGTTACCTGATATTTATATTGGCCTTTTTTTGGCAGTGTCACCAGTGGAAACTTTAGTAAATATTGTTTGTTCATATTGGCTTAACCTATTCTAAAAGCCAGTCAATGCTGTTACATATTTTCCTATCTGTTTGTCCAAACTACAACTTTTTTACTTGGCAGTTTCTTCAGAAGCCTGATTTCTTCACTGCATGGCTGCTTGCCCCACTCAGCCACCAGCTGATGTTCATTGCTCTGCCTCGGGTCCGTGGGGAGAGGAGGCAAATGAGGATTTCTTGGACAACTGCATTTTCATTTTGGCCCAGGCACTAAATACAAGGTCCAACATAAGCTGAACACAGGCTCGCAAAGCTACGCAAGAAAAGGATTTATTTCTAAATCCATTACACAGCAAAAAACCATTAACTGAATGCTTAAAATGAACTACAGCTGAATTCAGGAACTCCTTCCCAAGCATCTCCTTTGCATTGGGATATCTGTAGCAGATACTTAATCTGAAAGCTTATACGGACTAGAGAGGCACGAAAGGCTTGTCAGAAGTGCTCTCCTCCATCTGTGAAGACTGTGGGAGTGGTCCCCACTGATGTAACCTGGCCGTGTCCCCTCTTCCTCCTCCTCCCACTCCTTCAGACAAAAAGAAATAAACATTTGTAAGTATAGGCTAGAAGCTCTTCACCCCATAATGGCAGGGAAAGATCCATCAGGTTTCGTGTCATCTATGGTTATTCCAATCGGAGACTCTTCATCCTCAATGAGGAAGGAACCACAATAACCTAAGGCAGCGGGGTGGGGGGGTGAGAGGAAACAAAATTATTGTCAGAGAAACTTGTTGACCATTCTTTCTGACAGTAATGAGCAAATAAAATTATCCACAAAAGGAACTGTACAGAAATTCCTTTGTTACCAATAATGCCTATATGTCTGAAGTGTTTTTGTAACAGTCTCTTTCCTCTCTTCCCTCTGACTCTGGGAGATCTTATACACAGACTTACACAAGTCATATTTAAATTCCATTATTATTTAGCAAGGAAATTCTGTGGATTGTTGCAAGTCTCTTTGGCTTTCTATTTAGGGGGGATAAACATCAAAAATAAATGGATGTAGCAAGAACTATGATGGTTCATTCCATGAGTTACTTTGGCCAAAACAACAACAGCAGCAACAAAACCCAGTGTAATTACATCTTGTCAGTGCGGGCTCAGATTTACACCCTGTATTGATTTTGCTGATGACAAGACTGTCAGGAATAGTGTCCCATAACAGCAAAGTGGCAGAAACACAGGCTGTCTAATCTAGTATCACAACACTACATGTTTCAGATGAACACACAAAAAAATCTCATATAGATAACAAAGCATAAACCTGCCTACATTTTCTTCTAATCCAAAGGGCTGGTTTATGCCCTGAAACATACAAAATGATATTCTTTTGATTAAGAAATACTCTCACCCAGTGCAACTCTCAGTATTGTTTCATAGGAATTGGAAACTAATCTGTTCATACAAACTGTTCTGGAAATAGTATCAGTTAAAGCTGAGAAACACATGATGTTGTAACACATAGAAAAAATATCCGGAGTTAAACAAAAACCTAAGCTACTTTTCCCAGTACTCTGAGATATCAAGTCTGTAGATCAGAGGATTAAAAACAGGGCAAGGTCTTGCTTACACCTTAAGCTCTCCTTGTCATCTGCTATAAATTCTCTGCCCTAACTCTGTCCCTGGCAGGGAGAAGTGGGGACCTGCTGCTGCAAGGTCACTGCTTCTGTGCATTAGTTTCAGCAGTGCTTCCCAGAGAAACCTTGCTTGTTCTCTGTCATCCCTTCTCAGCTAGCAACAATGAGATTTGGGATCCTATTTGGGTCCAGACTCATCTTTGGGACAAGGTGTGCACTCAAGCTTGGAGGAAGAGCTCTCTTTTCTAAGGAGCTTTACCTTTCACTTTTCTGTGCGTTTCAGTTTGAGGTTTGCACATTTAACCCTGCCTTAGATTTATTCCCTGACTGACAGATAGCAGAGCTTCAAAATTCATGTCGCATGGGGCTCCCAAGTCCTTCACTTTCCCCACATACCCTTCCTCTGCCAGAAGGCCTCCCTGTAGTACACCATGCATTTTATGACACACCCCATAGGCAAACGCTGAATTAACTGGTTTCTCTTTGGAGGTAGTGCTGGTTTGTAATGAATCTTCGTTGTCAGGATCGGAGGGATAGCACTGATCACATACTTGCCCTGAAACACAAACCACAGTCAGTACAGACAAGGCGCTGCCTCTCAATGAGCTTGCCCTACAGGACATGTTTGAAAGACACCCTTATTAGTTGTTAACAGCTTTCCCACACAGGTATTTCCAGGTGACCAAAATAAATCTGCCACTTCAGAAAAAGGATCTGGGAAAAACATGTTGTTTTGTGGTTAGATGATGCTTGACAGCTTTCCAGATACTACAGGACCAGAGCTGATACTTGGACGGAGGCAGGCGGGGAAATGGGGCAAGATAGATGATCTAGCATAGGTAAAACTGCCTTTTATCATCCCCAGGAAAACACGACCCACATTTTTCGAAATTATAAGCTGTTAAAAAGAGTCATGCACATTCACAGGATACTACTTCAGGACAAGCAACACTGATGGTGATTTCAGCTTTCCTGAACATGCTCCATCCATCTTGCAGGTCCTGTTTCTGACTGGAGCGATGAAGGATGCTTGGTTTCAGGGCTCAGGGTAACAGTGTATTACAACAGATGCTGCTGCTCTCAGGTGCTCTCACACTGATGGGGCCACTGAGTGCAGGAAGACAGCCTCCTCTGACTTGGCTGTCACTCATGCAGCGTGGAGGGAGAAGCCAGTGGTTTAATTCTGGGGTTTAAAAATCCCTGGGGGAGGGAGAGAAGGGTCCCTTCTCCAGGACATCCTTAGACCAGCTTCTCTGTCAAACACCCCCTTCCTTTTCTGCTATCTTTCTCTAAATACCCTCCAAACACTGCCACCTGTGAGACAGGGGTTTTGCAGACCATGACGGTCCTGCACAAATCCCCGTGGCAGGCTGGGCTGTGTGTGCAGAAGGGAGCTGCCACTCCATGGGTGCCACCGTGGGTAGTCATGTACTGATGGAGCATTTCACAGCACCACTGTGCAGAGGCAAAATCTTACTAAAGGCATTTGAAATGTCTTTTTTTTTTTTCTTTTTTCTTTTTGTTCTGCAAACCACAAACTTAGGTATGAACAGGAACATTACCTTCCTTTCTTTGAAATGGTCTCAATGCAGAACTAATATGTAAAAATATATAATCACAGGAAAAGTTAGGGCAGAAAAAGCAGAGTAATGACAGAAACTAACTAGCAGAATACCAAGAAGAGACCCAGTCATAAATAAATCTGTAAAGCAGGTTTCACAGAGCGTCAGTGTAGTCTGAGAAATAGACACACACAAATGGGTACTTCCTGATTACATCTGGCTAAGAGCTACAGCAGATATATTCCCCCACCAAATGCATACTCTACTTCTATTCTGATCAAATTACCTCATATTTCTCATGGTTTAGAGTCTCCACAATGACATTATCACCTGTCTGATCAATAAGGACCACAGGTCTCTCCAGTTTAACTCTGCCTTCAAGGCGTTCCATTATTTTCTCCGATATCTGACCAGAACCCCCTTTAAACTTCCTCTCCTACAAAACAAACAGAAAAGAAACACAAAAAAATCACCAGCATTAATCACACACAATGACACTGAATATGACTTCTGCTCATAATCAAGAAACTCCAGGCCAAACCAGCAAGTCCTAAGGGTGCATAAAGAGTCCCAGACTTTCAGAAGAGCAAAGCCATAAACCTGACCCTCAGTGAGGATTGCTGCCTAAACCACTTTTGGAATGGTTTCCTCAATTAGCTGGCTTGAAGACTCTTGAAGCCTAGTGAACAAACATCTATAATACAGGTATGCTAGCTAGCGTAAACATATTGGTTCATTAAAAAGAGGTTTTGAGTATTTTATCCATCACTGTGCTACCGACACCCTCATGTGTGACAAAGACGCCAGCTTGCACCTGTACAGGGAAAGCCTGCACCAGCTCAGAAGCAAGACGGATCTTTTTAACTGGGTCTGGCCTCGAGTGCAGCAGGCAATGAGCTTTATCTGTCCCTGGGAAGACACAAAGATATTGCTGTCTGGAAAAAAGCACAACCTGTGACACATATTTCCTTGCAATGCCTGTGCAGAGGCTCAGGGGAAGCACTAACCCTCTTTTATCTACCGGCCACCAGCGCTACATCAAGCGGCTCACTTTTACATAGAAGATGCTGGTACTGGCAGGGAGGAAAGGATTCACAGAGTCTCTTTGTGCTGAAAGACTGAAATACTGCCTGAGGAAGTCTTACAAGACTCATCATGGCTGCTAAGTCAGCAACCTTTAGCATTTTTGCCCAAATGATTTTGACTGGGGGGAGTGGGAAGGATGGTAGAAAGCAAGACAGCTTGCCCCATCCAGGCAGAAAGAAAACAAAGTGCTCTTCCCAGGCTAGCTTTCCCCTCTCCACATGTCTTGTTTAGCTACATGTAATTTAGGATTAGTTTTATTTTTAATTCCTGCTGCAACATCTAGCAGTTGCTGACATGGGACAGCAAATGTGGCTGAGGTGCTCCTGAGGAGGAATGCTCCGAGGTCTTGCTCCTGCCTCAGGGCAGCATTAGTTCTATTTACATCCTTTCTGACACACAGTTGTCTACTCTTACCCCAATGGACAGACGTTAATGGAGGCTGCATCTCTCCAAGCAGCTTCTCCTACAGCCTCCCTATCCCCCACAGTTGGAAGGGTGCGGTACTGTCTCCACTTTTGCTGTTAGTAGGTTAGGTCTAAAATGCTATGCATGCTTCCTGAGGCCATGTTAACTGAGGTAGGAGGCTAGTAAAGGGTGCCAACATACCACATCCAAATTACTTTGACTGCCCCCTCTCCCCTTTTCTGAAACTTCATCCAGAACAATAATATAAACCATGATGTTCTGCAGGCAGCCATGACCTGAAACAGTCTAAAGTAGCTCAGAAAACATGCTGCCATGTGAGCTGTCCCAAGAAGGACAGGCCTTCTGCTATCTATTTCCAACTCTTGCCATTAGAGGTTCTAATGCCAGAAAAAGTTATTTCACTCTGAATTACACTTGCTTTGAACTCATTAAAAAATTCAAAAGTGCTAAGTAACCCACAGAAAACAGACTGGCCAAGAAACAACAAAACAGCAACAAAAGGACTGTGCTGATGTGAATGCAGGAAAAAACAACTGATTCAATTGCCCCAATTTATCTCAAAGCCTAGCTAATAAAATTCCTCATTGTACAGAGCTAGCTGAGAGGGCTGTTCCACCCCGTGAGAACACAACTGTTTCTGGTGCCACATGCACTTGGTATTTCTTCCTCTCTTCACTAATTGCAGGCCTTTGACGAGCACAACACACTTGCTCTTTATGGTTCCAAGAGAGGAGGAAGAATATGAGACATTTTGTACCTGGCCCCCATTGGTGATGGAGAAAATCCTGGCTGTGCCCCCACACTGCCTCACATACCACAGGAACCAGAGAGCGGAGACTTCATGAGGCTCGGATGTGACGTTGATATTCACAAATAAGGTGGCAAATTCTCTAGCAGCTCTGCATGAGAAACAGGAGCAGAAACAGGTAGTAAGTAAACATGACTTCCTGACTGCTTTCAGGATTTTCTTTGTTATTCTCGATAAGGGCTGCTTTCCTAAAGTCAGAAAAGCCAAGATGATTTATATCAATCTCATTTTTTATTTTGTAGTGAGACTGATTCAATGAGTTTATATCAGCACTTCCCTCCCTCCCAAATAATTTACCCACTCAGTTTCAAATCCCACTGATTTCACCTTAGTTATTTTTTTAAATAGTTTCCCAGCTGCTATTCCTTGTATCATAACAAAGTATTTTTCTCAACAGGAGAATGCATTTGGTAACCAGTTAGTGAAACTCTTCTGTACTTCTCCTCCATGGGGAGCTCATTGGACACATAACTTCCAAGGTCTGATAGATCCCAAGGGACTCCGTCAGCCACATGGCCAAGACATTCACCATCTCTCACCTGCTGCACAGACCTTTCGTGAAACCAAGAATCAGACATGGTAAATAACCCAGAGAAACCAAATTGGCAATCATTGCTGTAAACATGAGGAGAGGGTCAGCTTTCTACCACAGTAAGCCCTCTGAACGTAAACTGAGTTATAGCAGCAGGAAACGAGGACCTGGCTATTCCCATTTCTTTCACTTGTGGCTAGAGATTGCTAGGAGAATTGAGATCGTTTTGCAAAGAAGATGAAAGGTCTTTGACTTGAATGAAGTTTTATAAAACAACATTAATTTATAATTATCTGCTAAAGGAAGGAACCTTGTAACTTATAAACTTTTATAACCTCATTTCCCTGGGTATGAAGTCCGGTCACTTCTATTTCATTAGCCAGGATATGAAAACATCCTGCACACAAGAACCCTCTGCCACAGTCCTGAAAGCACCACGATACTACACTACTGCAGCAGGTTCAGGCCTGAGGAATGTGAAGTCTCCAGGGTCAGTAGATGCTGATCTGTGACACATGACAAACAAATCTTTTATAATCTTGACCAAAGTCATATAGAAAATGCTGCAGAACAGCTTTTCTGTTCAGTGCAGTATGTTTTTTAATTATGCGTAGAGAGATCTGGGTTGGCCTGAAGATCTAAAACAGCTTTTTACTGAGTTTTTAACATGTTTCAGCTGAGCACATCCATTAAAACTGGAGTGCCACAAAACCACTGACAATAGAAGCAGTCTTGCAGAGAAGCATGTTACAGGAGAGACCACTATAAACCCAGTTCTGTTTATACTCCACCATCTCCCTGACTAAGAGGAACAGTAAAAACTAGAAGAGGAAGAGCCAGTGCACTTGCAACAGAAAAGGTAGTTCAAAGTATCCGAGCTTGCAGGCAAACGGCTCATAAAACTAATTGTAAAGAAAGCTGCAGTTCCACAGATGGATAAAGTCCAAACAGCTGTACCACACGGTACAAATGGCATGTATCACATGGAGCTGTAGCAAGATTTAAGCCAGCAAAATAAATTTCAAATAGAAAATTTTGGTCAGGAAGCTGCAGGCACCGGGCTAAACCACAGTCAGAATGAAAGAGCAAACGGCACTGCCGCACAAATAAGAGACGCTGACTGCAAGGGAGGAGAGCATTGCAGAGTACCACAGGGGCCGTCACAGCAAGTGGGGACACAAATGCTCGTATAAGCACACTTCTCTCTGCCTTATAAAGAGAACTAATTGAAAAAAGAAAGGAAGAGTATTTCCAGGTGTTGTCACCTCATATTGAATATTGTTTCTTTTTTTATTTGTACAGTCTGGTCCCTTGTAGACATAAAACACACTGGCAATTTTCTAGGTGATACCACACCTCGGGTTCTCTTCCTACCAGTTAAGAGTTGATGCTCTGCTGGACCTGCTACTCACAAACAATGAAGACCTGTTGGGTGATGAAAAGGTGAAGGGCAGCCTTGGCTGCAGTGGCCGTGAGACTGTGGAGTTTAAGATCTTGAGAGGAGTAAGACAAAGCACAGCATTGCAGCCCTGGATTTTGGAAGAGCAGATTTTATCCTCCTCAAGGACCTGCTTGGCAGCATTTCATGGGAAACTACCCTGTAGGGCAAAGAGGCCTAGGAGAGATGGCTGGCATTCAAAGACAGCTTCCCAGGAGCAGAGGGAGGGTGCACTGCAATGGGCAGAGCTGAGCAAGGGCAGCAACAGGCGTGCTGGGACAAACACAGAGCACCCGACTGGGCTCAGGCACAAACCAGCCAGGGAGGTGAAAGGCAACAAGAAAGGCTGCCTCAGCTGCCGTGTTTCCCTCCGAGGGTTTCGGAGGCCCAGCAGGCACTACTGCTTAAACAAGCAGCAGCATTTGAACTTCTCCCGTTTCCAGAGCCAACAGCTGCTCATTACTCCTCCTTGGGTCTCACGCTGCCCTATCCATTGAGCAACCACTGGAAAGCTGCTGCTCTCTGGCACAGTGTGATGCTCTCTGGTCTGCCAGCGGCACCTGCCTGCTCTGTTGTACATGCGATTCAGCTCACACAGTAAAAGCAGACACATATGGTAACTGTGCAGGAGCGGACACAGACAAGAGTCAGAGGACTTCACTCAGCTACTAACCTGCCGTGTGTGTGGGAAAGTCCCTTCACCTCCTTCTGGCTCCATTTCTGTGCCTGCAAGTGACCTTTACTCATGCCTACAAAGCACGATTTTATCTGCATGTTGCTTTTCCTAAACACAAAGGCAGATGCTCTTCAACTGAGTGAAGTGAGAGCACGGTGGGAAGAACCCATGCTGTCATTCCTGCGTGCATGGTCCTGCCGAGGCAAACCCCAGGTTTCCCCAGCAACTTTAAACCCATCTGCCAACCAGCCCAAGCTCTGCTGTACCACCTTAACCTCCACAGGCCCTCGCCCACCGCCTGACAACAGCCCGTCACAAAGACCAGCGTCATCTCAAATACCTCCTGTTCTCGCACTGCCTGTACCCCAGCTGTACCCCAGAATTTTCCAGGGAGCCACTATCATTCTGCAGCTGGATTTCAAAATGAAGAAAGAGTTATGTACTTGGTCCAGCATATCTTATCTATCAGCTCTTTCATGGTCATTTTGTCCCATTCCTCAGCATGCGGAGCGTCCCATGGTGCTTCAAGAGGAATCTGGAGACAGAGGCAAAATATTCAATAAATTATTCAGGACTGTATCATTGCCCACTCACAGCTAGCTAGTAGCACAGAACTGATTGCTGTGTTGGCCAGGAGTTGCTTTTGTCCCCTGAATATAGCTGTAAATTTGGAATAAATTCACCGAATTTAATATTATCTGTTCACACCTTTGGGCATGAATTCTACTGTGACCACCAAATCTGTCTTTGTCTGACCAATGAACTATATCCTTATGTTGGGACTCATCTGGCCTTTGGTTGTCCAGAAGTGAGGTTTCTATTCTAATTCAGTTGCCTCTGTGTCCTCTAACAGCTGAGGGAAAAGTTCTTTCTCTAGTCAGAGATTCAGTCAGTTCCGAGATGGGCATCCGAAGGCCCCTGTATCTCTCCATTAACTACAGAGGGAGCAAAAATGCCTAGATACTATTACATTATTTTTAGACAGTTAAATTCTTAATCATAATCCATTGCATGTAAGTACCATGACATGTGAGGATGCTACTGTATATTTGAATCTTTTAAAAAGCATGTATTGTTTGACAAAAAAAATGTCTAGTATCATGCATGGATTTGATTCTACAAAACCACATAAACCCAATAAACTTTTCAGGAATACAGTTAGTTATGCTTGAAGGTTATTATAAGGTAGGTACCCTGGTTTGTAGACAGATTGTAAGGCAACTGATAAAAATTTGAAAGACACCAAGTTCAGGCTCATTTTTTTTCAGGTATCTTAGACACCTCCAGATCTTTTTGTATCCTCTCATAGAATGGTTTGGGTTGGAAAGGATCTTTAGAGGTCACCTGGACCAACTCCCGCTCAGTAAGGAAGTTCTGTTATTCCCGATAGTTTGTGGGCAACATAGATACCTTTCCTGATAGATGTTTCTTTTTTTTTTTTTAATATTAAAGAAGCAATAAAAAAGCCTGCCAGAAGCAAAACAAAACTAGATTTACACATGGTGACATCAGCATTGCAGAAACAGATGCAATTTACACAGCCTACCTCTTTTCCCAGCTTGTCCATAGTCCTCCAGAAGTTATTGTAATCCAGATAAACGAAGGGATTCCATGTTGAAGGGGAAATACCTGTGAAATAGCGTGACTTTCCCTAAAATACATATAAGAACATAAGCAACTGAAACAAAACACAGCTTATCTTCATTACTCAAGAACACAAAATTCTCAGTCATCACATGGTTCACCTTTTGCCCCAAAACACTTAGCCTCCCCCCCCCGCCCCGCTTTTTTCTAAAATGAATATGCCTGTAAGCAATGGAATGCATGAAGCTAAATATGAGGGGGAAAAGCAGCTGAACTGACATTAAAAAGGACAATAATACATTTTTTTATTCAGAGGGGATGGGGAGGGGTACATTTGTTCTGAGCAGGTTGTCACATTCTGGGCTAAGGAGACTCAAGCAATGGCCAAGGAGGTAATATTCCTTTTTCCTAAGCATTCTTCATTATTACATATGAATGAATCTAATCTTTGCCTGCTTGCTGAAATGTGCATCCTAAAACACACCTCTTTATTACGTCAAGTACCTTGGGAGAAACCTAGCCTAAAAAAAAAAAAAAAAAAAATTGCCAAGAAGAAAGTTTTTGGCTGCAGGAAGAAAAATGTTGTACACTTGCAAAAATGGTATCAGCACTTACAATATGTATGACACATAGGTGCAAGAGGAACATGGGCTGTTTCAGATAATCCTGTGATATAATAATAAGCAAAACAATCTAATAGCACCTGGTTCTTTGTGATAACTTTAATCTGAAAGAGGAACGAATGAGCAGGCAGCATTTTCTCTTATTAAATAGCTTTGAACCTCTTTAATGTTTGCTCTTCCAGGTGTGTCAGAAGTTTGCATGAGGTCACGTGGTAGGATGCAGCGAACACACTGGACCATGACAGTTAGGAGCTGAGGTGCTAAGCAGTGCGCAACGTGCTTTTCAGTGCCATGTATACCATGCCAGCCCATCACACCTGGCAGGTGGGAGTCACAGACCAAGTGAGAGGCTGCAGTGCTGCAAATGCATGAGATGGTGACCCAGGGACAGGGAGACGCAAAGCAGGAACCAAATGTGCCTTCCCCACACTCGGCGAGAGATAACTTATCAGTCTTCCCCACTGATAACTCTCTCTCTCTCTCTCTCTCTCTCTGTAAATACATACGGATTTCTGATATTCATCAGAACGCTTTTGTGCAAAGGTTGTAACAAAGATGAAAGGTGCAGGATGAAACTCAAGACCATAGTGAGCTTTCAGACTTTGAAAAAGCAGTAAAAAATTCAAACTCCCACATTTTGGTCAATTTTTGTCACCCCAGGACAGGTACAATGGAGGAAACAATGGCACATGGTATGGGACATAAGTCTTGCTACAGCCAACACCACTTGTTCCCTCTCTCCCCAGAGGACGGCTGCAGCGGTGCCCCAGCTCCAGCATCCCTCTGGGCGCATGGCCCACTGTGCTGGACCTCCCCACCATCTTCAGTCAGGGCAAGTGCAAACATACTCTCCTGTTCAGCTTAGACACTGTAACCTCTGCTCTGGGCCAAGCAAAGCACAAGGTTGCAAACTCAGCACTTAGTTCATCTTGAGATCTAAGTGCTTAAAGGTTTTTTTTTTTAAATTCCAACAAACACTGCGTTTTCAAGTCAGCAGAATGACTCTGGATGTGGTTGGTTACCTCTGGATTTCTGGGTACGTAATCTTAATCTTGTGTACCACATACTTTTTTCTCTCTCTTTTATCTCCGTTTCATTCTGTTTTAGAGAGTTATGTTGGAGGAAGGTGGGCTGGAGATGCTGCTCCAGCCTTCTCCAGGTGCACATGTGTATGCAAAACATGCTTCTGCCACAGCAGAAGCAGAGAAAATGCTCCTATGAACTACCAGCAAGGGAATCCTCTGCACAACACTGCCTCTTCCTTTTCCTTGAGCACAGCTTCTCACTGCCACTGTGTGTTCAGCCACAGAAAAGAGGACCAAAAAACACATGCAAAGGGATATACTGCATGCTACAGCTTTTACTGTCATAAACCAATGCTGTATCAAACAAGGCAATCCTGATACAAAGCAGTAATATATTGCTTATCATTTTCTTCCTACTGCACAGAGTTTTGTTTTTCAAAAAGATCATCAAACACTGATCCTTCAAAGTTCATTCATTGCTAGACTTTTTATTCTGGTTGGGAATGCAGGTGCTATCAATGGGTCTTTTGCACAAGTTATGTGCTTTACAACACCATAATCTCGCCCTTAAGCAGAGGTGAGGTGCGATGCTGTCAGGTCACCCAACAACAGGTGAAGTTATTACTGCAGTTCCATCACGTCAATACTGCAAGGGGACAAAAGGAAAAGATAAGCCTGCCTTTCAGGAGTAGCAGCAAAAACTTCCCAGTTTTTCACTGTTCAGTGACACCCGTTTTCAACAGGTTTTTTGATAAGTGACGGCACTTGTACTCAGTGGTGAAACCTGGAAGCACCTCTCCTATCCTTGGCTCACTTAACTCAAAAAAAGAAGCATTTCTTCAGAAAGAAAGTCAAAAAAGTAACTTCTAAGGCTCCTCCCCTCTTGTTTTCAGCCAAACCTATTCCTTATATTGCTAGAAACAACAGGTGAAGGAAAGTCTCTCTCAGAAATTCTATGACAAGGTCTGTGCCAAAACAGCTTTTCCAGCACCCAGCGTTAACTCTACTGTGTTCAACAGCTGCTGGCTGAGAAACTCCCCAACTATCCTGATTGCTGCAGATATGGCCATTGGTGAGAGAACTTGCCCACTGCCTGGCTACCTAATATTTTCCTCCAACTTTTCCACCTCTATACTAGCTCTAGAACAACATGACACAAACTGCTGAGGACTGATCAAAAAATCTCACAATCTTGGCCACTGGTATGACATGTATCACATTGGATACTCGCTTATCTGCTATTTGAAAAAAAAACCCTACCTTTTCATTACTGATCTGAAAATGTTACCACCTCCACATCTTGGTCAGTGGCATGGCCAAGGAAGATCAATGAGAAAACATATTTTATCCCTTGAGAACTATGAAATGCCAATTGATGATTACCAGTCTCAAGCTGCATTACTTGTTGCTCTCCTCTGCATGCAAAAAAACCAGCTTCAGTAAGACTGGAGACCAAGGGCAGGAAAAGCTGGAAAAATACAACAGTGCTAACAGACCTGGAAGAAGTGGAGACTGAATTCAGAGAGCCTGAAATAGTTCACAGACCCACTAATCCCTTGTGCAGGGGGGCTGGGCCTGTAAGAGGTGGGAGCTGATCAGAGGAAAGCCCAATTCTAACAAATTCAAGGAGATAAATTCCCACTGCCCACCAGAGAGTGTGAGCCAAACAGCTTTAGCCACACCAGGTTTTTAACTCTCTCTGCACAAGTGTCTCCACAGCAGGGAATAAATCTAGGCCAAATGACCTGGGGCTGGTAAGTTATTAATTTGTTTTTAATTTTGTCTCCCTACTAGGCAGAGGAGCTCTGGCTGCATTTTTCACAGATGAGCTCACTGCAAACCCACAAGGTCTTGCAATATTCCATTTTTAAAGAAGCTTATAGTATTCTGGGTGTATTATTTTGAGAACTACTCTTTTCTTAACTGAAAGGCAAATAACCTACTGGCTGTGTTGTCATGCTAACATAAGGCTGCTTGACTGACCCACAGAGTTTATCTAATTATTTTTTTTCATTTCATGGTGTGTCAAACACTTTTCAGCAGACCTCAGATTTGAGTCCTGCTGCCTGCCTAGATTAGCTACTCCCCACCAATCCAAAGGAAACAATATCCCCAAGCACCATACCTCAGTGGTTAGAAAAAAGGCAGCAGAGATGTGCTGTGCCAGGTCTGTCTTTTCCCTGCCCGGGGCTACGCTGTGGCTTGTAGCTGTAACTACAGGATTTAAGCCCCAGCCACCCCAGCTGTGACACCACCCCAAGTTCCAGTTTGTGTAAGAGAAGCAGACAGCTTTGCCAGTCTTGAGAAAGGCGAGTCTAGCTCCTGTCTGCTGTGCTGTGGACAAGCTACATGTCGGGAGAGGCATCCCTTGTGCCCCAGAGCAGCGACTGCTATTGCCCTTGGGCCATGTACAGGGCATACAGGTAGAGCAGCAGTTCCCTATGGTGTGAGCCCTCAGGTGGGGCATCCTTCATTACTCAGGATCTCCAGCAGGTCTAGCCTTGCAAGCATTGCAGCGCCTTGTACTGCCTGAGATTCCTGTGTCTGAACTGCAGATTTACAGCAATCTGCACAGACTTACTTGCTGAACCCTCATCTCTCAATCTTAAGGCTAGATAAGGGAAAGAAAAGACTAGTTGGCCAATGTGAAGCACTGCATAGAAACACTCATCTTTTGTCAAGTGTTACCTTGCTCTGAAAATCATAAGCAAACAAATAAGCAATATCAGTCCTTATTTAATGATGTTATGTATATATACTGGAGCTGGGTGCTGCTACCAGATATTAGAGGACTGCAGTTACACAAGAAGATTAATACCGCACCAAAGCTCTAATGCCTTTACCTTCTGGGGTCTTCTACTAAAAAGAAGGTGAAAACAGAGCACAGTGTGACCTTCAAGGACTTCTGTAAAAGTTAAAGCTATCCACCTCTTTTGGGAAGGTACTCTCCAGAACATCTGCCTTTTCTCAATCCTAAAGCATTCTTGATGAATTATGGGACAGTAGCCACAGAACAATTTGGCTGGAAAGAAAGTCCGGGTTTTGTAACAGGACCTTCAGTTTGAAGGTACAGATTTACAATGAAAGGATACAAATTCCTGATTGATATCAAAGCAGTCCATGTTACCATGCTAACTGATGGGAAAGAATGAACAAGCAAAAATAAAGATAAACAACAGTTACATATTTGGATTTTTCAAATAAACCGTAACTATAAAGGAAACCTGCCCACATGCAGCAACATGGTTTTTAAAGCTTGCAGTACATGGAATTTTTCCACAGACATATGGGAAAAATTCCCGTCAGAGCAGAGAAGCTCATGAAATCCCTCTGGGGATTTCCACTTTCCCTTGGTTGCTTCTGCTGCTAGGATAAACCGTTTCCTCACTTTCTCCTAACTCAATCCAAGCAGTATTCTGGAAATCTTCAGAAAGAGCAAAACTGAACTGATTAGTATGGTAACCAAACCCCCAAAAATCTGTTATCTGAGGATGCTGGAGATTATATAAAGTCAAAGGACTGTCACAATAAAATCTAAAGCTGTGTCTAGTCATTCCTTAAAATCCCTTCCCTCTCGCCTGTGACAAAACCACACAGTGTTGCAGACTTTGGAGAAATGCCCTTGGGAAAAGACCTTCCTGTCTGGCCCCAGCTACATGCTCCCCAACAGCCATCAGCCGACAGAAACAGCAGATAAGACACAAGGACAAAAGTTTTAGACATACTTTTCAAACTTGAAAGGCAGCAGCTAGCCCACGGCTGACAGCATACTAGCCCAAGAAGCTGAACACAACCATCTTTCAGATTAATATTTAATTTCTGGGGCAATGATCCTTTAATACCAAATCACCTCTTTGCTAAAACATTTTCTATCACTTAGGAAACACCACAAACGTGCAGGTTCCTGAAGAATCTTTATTGAATATCGGGGGCACATCTATAGCCAGGAGAGCACAAATCCCAACTTGGCCAGCTCACCATCACACTGTAATAACAGTGTGCAGCAGTTAGGTAAAATGTACAAGCCCTAAGGGCCCCCAGCACCCACCAACCCAGACAAGAGCCAGGACTGAACAGAGGGTTTTCAATAGGTTTGTTCTAGAAGTGGGATGCAAGAAAGCATTCCAACAACAGATCCCTAAAACAAAGGGCACGGTGACTACACAATGCCTCAAGGAAAGTGTAAGGAGAAGCAGCTGTGGAAAACCTTAGGGAAAGAAAACAAAAAGCCTGCAATTCATGGGAAAAAGATGTGGGAGACATGAGACCTACGGGAGGAAAGGCATTATTATTATTTATCCAGTGCTTAAGTCTGTCCCTTAAAGCCCCTTTACTGTCACCCTGGTCCAACAACTACGCCTCCCTTGAGGACCCTGGTTAGCTCAGCAGGACCACAATGCCAAACCTAGGATTGATGGATCCATAGCCTGTGATCCAGCAGAACAGCTTGTAATCCTGCCTCCTGCTTAGAAACATGCTTTCACTTCAAAGAAAACTTACAAAATTACATGCTTATTAGCAAGGACATGCATAATGTAATGTGGGACAAAAAAAAGCTGCAGTTTCAGTGTCAAAATGGATTAAGGGCTCAAATTCATGTAACCCATTAGAGCCTTTTATTTAACATACAGAAGATCAGTGCCTTTTAGGATGCTAAGAGATCCATGTCTGAGCTTAAATTAAATAGAGAGCTCCAAACACTCAGCTGGTACAAATCAGCCCAGCCTTCTTGCTGTAGAACTACACCAGTTTTATACCAGGTAGTGTAAAATAACTTTTCTACTATTATGGAGTGGCTATGCAATTATTTCAGATGTGACTATTTTATGACTATGGCATGAATCTGCCCAGTAAAGAGAGGTTACAGAACCCGATGATAAAACTTTGCAACGTGAACACATTGCTCTAATTCTTGGAAGAAAACCTGGGAAGATAACAGAAATGGAACCAGATCCATCACATAGCCTTGCCTCTATCAAGTATGCCAACTCTGACTCACACAGGCTTCAAGCCTTGTTGTGCCAGAGTTTGGGGAGTACCAAAACTAAGGAGTATTAAAAAAATTAAGAAGCAGTGATCTTTGGAAAGAAAGTAGGTTGTGAGTTATGGAGATAGATATGAGATTGTACCCCATACCTATGAATCTTAGGCCTTTGTCCCTCTTCCTACCACTCTCCCTCTGCACTGGTTTTGGCAGTAGGTCCTGACTAGGACTTGAGTAAGAAGTCATGGGCTAAAGATCTAAGACAAGGGCTGGATATCTGCTCTGAAGACAGGTTCCATTCTAGTTCACTTTAGCTACACCAGTACCTACTCAAAGAGGGGCCACTGGGACTCCCGCTGCCCCAGACACATCTCAGACATGAAGCTTACAGCAAGCTTTGGGAGGGGCTTGTTTCTCACCATTAGCTAGTGAGGGAATCTCAGCGAGTCTCAAATTAAACACCCAGCTTCCAGAGACCCATTTGTAAGTAATCCCATGCTACGTTATTGGGAGGGATCTCATGTGAATCCAGTTATGTAAGTGGGGCAAATACATTATACTATTCCCAGACTAGTCCCATGATACTGTTGTCCGGTGTCATCATTCAATAGTATCCAACAGTATTATTAATTCTTTCTTAATTAAATTTGGCTTTTATTTCCAAACAAGTATTTACTGAATTTCAGGAAAAAATTATTTAGAGGATATGTTCAAAAATAATCAGGTGCCAAATGTATTCCAAATTTTTTAAGGGCTGTCAGTCCTATTTTCTGAACACTTTTCAAAAGAAAATGAGAACCATTGATCCCACTCCCAGTAAGTTAAAATAGAATAACAACACTTCAAACAGGTGCTGACTGGATTACTGAAAGTGAGCTTTAAATGAAACTCAATGACTGTCAGTAATTTCCAAAGCTCAGTGATACCTTTAGGTATCTCAACATGAAAGATGCAGTACTTACCCCCTTATAATGGATCATATCGCCTTCGACATTCACTTTATAGGTCTCAACACCCAGTTCTTTTGCCAGTCGGAGAATCCGGTTTTGGGTAGGTCCCACATATGATCCACCCACATCTACGTAATTAACCTGATTGTTCTATCAAAAGAAAGAATACAGGAATCAGAAGCTGTGCAGGAAGCTCCTCAATACACGCATCGAGAAGTAGAAAAAATTATTCCATACTGACTAGCACTGCAATTGACTTAAAAGCAGGCAGTATTGAGCTCTGTCATGACACACAGAGATCACTCAGTGCCTTCACTCTGCCATGCACATGTGTGCAATTGAGTTTAACTCTTGCTTAAATTTCACTAATTTTCAGTACTGACTTTTTAGTCTCACAAAAGACATGAAAATACGGTGAAATATCCAACCAAACCAATACTCTGGTTAAGTCTAACCACGCTTTTTCAGAATTCATGTTTCTTTTCTTGTCATTGCAAAAACATTTCTAAGTTGAATTCACCTCCAGCACCAAGGCTTGTTTTCTTTCTGTAGATACCTGCCTAGACTTAATGCTGTAGATGCTGAGCACTGCACTGCAGTACTCAAGGAGGGTAATCTCCTTTCCAGCATGGCACACCTTGGCTCTAGCTCGGTGTGCCCTGCTTAGCAGCCCCCAGCCATGCTTGCCTCCAAAGGTGCTCCACACACCCCTCAGACCAGCATCGCTCTCACTTGGGAAGCAGGAAGAAAGCAAAAATTTTCAGGGGAGCATACTATTACAAGCAGGCTCATTTCCCAAGACAGTAACTCTTTTAAACACTGCTTATGGTGAGCATTTTAAACTAGGCATTCTCACTATCACAGAAGGATGGTGTTTATGCTTCATGTTTCACACACAATGATTTCTGCTGAAACACTACTGTTTATCTGTGGTTCCCCAGCAATGGCATCTGACATAATTTAAACCTCTCTTACTTCCAGGGTGGGAAGCTGAGGTGATGTCTGTATTACATTACCCTGCGCCACAGGTGACTCATCATTTCTTTCAGTTTCTTTTTAATGGCAATCAAGACGAGGTCCATTTTGAGAAGCAGGAGTGTTATTTCAGATAATTTTAAGCTGTGTTAAAATGTATGTCTGAGCTGTAGTGATGTCTGGCCCTGCTCAGGCTGCTTCTTATAGGCTCTTAGTTATCATACCTGCTACAGTATGCAAAGTGAGATGGGAATGAGGAGAAATGCTTTGATACTCATGGTTTCAGATGATAATTTCCCTCTGGAATGCTGAAGGCAGAGTAGATCCTGCCGTGGACAAAGGGTAGGGTCCTCCTTATCCTTCTTGAAGTTAGGAGTGGTATTTGCCACACTGTAGACCAGCACAAGTGAGAGTCCAGCATCTCATGTAGAACTTACCCTGACAGTGAATGTCCTTCCTCCAACTCTGTTCCGGGCCTCAAGAACCACCACACTGACCCCAGACTCAGAGAGCAATTTGGCGGCCGACAAACCTACCAGAAGAACAGAAAGTGCTTTAAAGCAAGTGATAACAATCAGCCACGTTAATGGTCAAAACTTCAACCAAAGCTTCAAAATCAGAGATTTCAATACTGTTTTCAAAAATTCCTGAGAGAAGTCAAAAACTTTTTGTGGTGTCTTACCACAGAAATCGTGGCTGCTGCTGAGTTGCATGTTATAATCATCTCTATAAATAGCATTCACAGACTGACGTTTCCTCCTTCAGGTTAGCATTTTGGCATTTTAAAAACTTCAACTGGCAATTTAAAATCTCAGCTATTAAGGGACACGCGTCTTACTCTTCGTTTGTGCAGTCCATAGAAAGGCAGAACCCAGCTCGTGGGGCTTGCAGCACTGAAGTGATAGAGACAATATTAAACTAAATAGGCATGTTCTAGCAAGGTAGGCTTCCAACTTCTCTCACTCGTCAACTCTCGACTCTATTGCTATCCATTGTCCTCATTGACATGCAGAAAGTAAAGCTGCTACACTGTCAAGATTCATTTCAAGCAATGGAGTCTGACCATGGCAATCAAACAGGCAGTATGAAGATACTCTATAAAAGGAATTATGGTCTCAGAAAAAAATCATCTAATTATGGGACTTTGTGATGGAGGCACTAGAGACAACTGAAAATTCAACAGGACAGGAGTCCTCTTTGCTTCTGACAAATGCGAGCTGAAAATGTAAAAAGCAATCAAGAGTTTTTGAAATCAGATTATCTCATTGGCCTGCAGGCCAATTTGGTACTGAAGCATTGTTTCTTTGGCATTGTTTCCCCTCCTTGAGTATACAAAAGCCAGCCTTATTGATCAGAACTTCCAAGATACCCTGCAGTAAGGAATAATAATATTATATTCATGTTTATTATACTACCTCGAAATGCGATTAAAAACAACTGTTCATGAGCCTACAAAGAATGCATGTCTGGTCTGAAAAGACCAGAGGAGAGGAATCATTCTGGGCAGCGTCAAGTGTACTCATTTATTCTGAGGACAATACAGAATTGCCCATAAACTTCTGTGCGCATAATCTTTTAATGGGGAAGCGGAACAACATTCACTGGAAACCAGAACTGAGGAAGTTCAAATTACTTACATTGACAAAAGTTATATATACAATTTCCATACTCCTCTAAAAATAACTATTTCCTTACACTATATTCTTTAGATTGCTGCTAGAGCAGAAGTATACTTAATTCTGTCAATTTAATAAACGAATTTTTAAAAATGCAAGCCATTTGTCAGTGGAGTGAACATCTGATAAATCAACCCGATTTCTTTCAGTAGTTTTTAATCATTTTTTTCCTGCATGGAAGTCTATAGAGAATATTTTACAGGCTTCTAATAGCTAATGCTTTAATCCTTTCGGTGATGGCGTTCCCTTCTTCCTCAACATAAACATAGAAGACACAAGCCTGTAACTGGAAACACAAACTGCAGTATTTTCTTACAAGTATTTATATTTTTCATATGAGGAAAAAAGATTTTTCAAAATATACAGTGTGTTTTGTCAGAAAAAAAAGTGAATTTCCTACAGATACATAATAAAAGGTTCAATTTCTCTATTCTGCATAAATATCACTCGGGCACAAGTGGGAAATTCTTTTGTAAGAAAGTTTACTGTAGATATACAAGTACTGAAAAAATGCACAGCACATTCTGCGTTGCTGTATAGAAGAAGAAGCAGCAAAAAATCTTGCCTTGGTATGAAAAAAACATTGTATGCAAACCTTCAGTGCGTAAAACCATCACTTCATGCTGTATATGATAGCTATATTCACACCACAGCTGTTTAGGAAGAATAATGGTTGCACTGGACTGGGTTGGAAGTTAAGCTTACTACTTGTTTATAGGTTAATTATATCCCATATCCAAATGAAGAAGGACTGCTAAGGGATGAAGAACACGTGGTAAATATGACTGAGGTTCTCTAGCCTGTTTACTTGTTAAACTATACTTCTTGCACTCCAGCCTTACAGGCTTTCAGTTTCATTATTGTTAACCCAAGTGTCACCTTAAGACACGGATCCAAAAAAACCAGGAACAGGCTTTGGAGCTACACAGGCTGGGAAAGGGTAAGAGATACACTGGGACAGCGATGGCTTACTGGCAGCTGGGAGAGCCTGACTCAGAAATACAAACAATGCAAAAATATGTTGATTAAAGATTGTTACTACACATTTATTTGTTTAAAGCACGGAAAGAGTTTGCTTTAAAAATGGAGGACTAGCAACAGCACCCACACATGAGGTATCTCAATGTAGTTGTCTATTGCACCCAACTCTTCAGCTCCATTCTGGTGTGACCAAAGTGCACCAAATACACGTGTTTCCACAGGCACGTCTTCACCCCACAGGTCATGGAGCCTGCATGCTTTTGACACACAATTAACCTCCAAATAGATTGCACATTTTCCCTTTACCTTTTCCGTAACTTGAATTATCAAGACTTTTGTTGCTGTCTCAGTACCCTCTACAGGACTGGACTTCAGAGAATGACCATTTATTTCTGTTTGATTGACGGGCTGAGAATGAGAGAAGGAAGGAACCAGGCCTTCTCCTTCCCAGCTCCTTGCCCCACCTCTGCCTGCTCAGCCTCCCTCAGGCCGCAGAGCCTCTCACCTCCTCTCCGGCATCTCTGCCACTTCCCCAGAGGACACCCCACATCTTCCCGGAGCCATCAAGGGAGAGGGCAGGACCTTCACACCACAAGGGCCTCCCACAACACCAGCGCTGCTCTAGAGCCATGGCCCTCCGCCACGCGTGGGCTCTGACCCCAGCCACAGAGTCCTGGGATATTGTGGATATCCACGGTGTCCTGCAAGCGTGCTGTACCGGGCCAAACCGAGCCCTGGGCTGTGACCGCTCGGGCCACAGCCAAGGCTCAGGTATTTTCAAACAGACCTGAATGGCTGTACGACTGCAGCACAGACACACCTGCCACAGCCCAGGCCGCTGCGGTGCCCCATGGCCGCCTCCACCGCCTCCCAGCGCAGCCGAGGGGGAAAGCTGCCAAGCAGCCCAAATCACTGGCCGCACTCCTTCCCAATACCGCTCTAATCCTGTGAATTAGAAATATACTTCTTGCCTCAGAGAGATGAAAGTAGCCTTCCAAAACCATGCCTCATGTCAAGTATCTGGCTGCAGAAATTCACTTGTTATTAGATGAGAATAAACAAGGCGAGATGACTTATACATCTTCCAGAAGGGTTTCTATGGCAATCTCACAACAACCTCCCCCTGTGTGAAGACGCCATGCAGGAAAGCTCTACTCCTATTGATTTTGCAGTGCTATTAAGGACTTGGAATTGCTGCTGCCACAGAACGTACTGCCGCTGCTTTCATTTCAGAAAATTGTCATAATCCTATCAAGCAAAGCAGTTTCAAGAGCATCAAAACACTGGATACACAGTTTTAAAAAAACAAAACAAAACAAAAAAAAGAAAGAAATTAAGATGAATTTATGCCAATCTGCAGACTACAAGACACACACCATGGCTGAAACACAGAGATACTGATTTTTGCATGTAGCCTGATGGTAAAGACAACAAAACATGTCTCTACCTCACAAGACAGAAAGGTTCAGCTCTAGAAGTAGTACACAAGAATGGGACTCAGGAGACCTCAGCTTGATTCCCAGCTGAGCCCCATAATGTGGGAATGTTTCCATATTTTTCAGGGAAGCATTTACAAGAATTCCAAGTTGCCTCAACACTGGTGTTAGTACAAGGCATATGAACAGGTAAGAGGTCTGTAGCACAAATGGTGGGAGTTTTTAAAAAGTTACTTTACTAGAAATGCGATAGTAATTCTGTAGTGACAGTATAGTAATTCTACTTTTCAGAATCGAGGCTCTGTAAATCCACATCAAACAGATCCACTGAAACACCATGATCAGAAGCAAAAACCACGAGCATCTTTCCAAGAGACAGCACTTCTTACCTGGTGCATGCTGAGCATCTCCAAAACATGCAAGGGCAACAAAGGGAAGCGATGACAGTATGAAACCATTAACCTTTCAAACTGAGGCCACTATGTATGTGCCATACTGAGAATACCGAAACAACGGCAGAGAAAGTTACCTGTTACTACTGAAAAGGTAACTGCTGGCTTTCTATATGCATTGTTTGCCTACTTGCTAGCTTCTCTGACAAGTTTCTTTGCCTTTTATAGATCCACTATCAGGTTGAAAGTTTACCAAAACCAACTTAATACAACGTACCTTCATAAATCCTTGTTAAGCCACCCTACAGTACATGGCGTGGGATAATTACATCTTGTGAAAGATGACTAACCCATTACTGTAGTGTTCTAGCAGGCTTTAATTGAGCAACATACAGAAAAAATATTTATGGAAAATCTTTCCATTTTTCAGATCTTAGGCAGGAGAATAATTTTACATTTTTTTTGCTCATTATTCCAATGTACATCAGTAAAGTAAGACAATTGCCAATATATCCTCATTGTAACAGCTCGCTAATGCTGTGATTATTTTTACTCTTTCACTGATGGAAAACTTAACTTTTTGCAAACAAAATCGAGTAATTAAATCTGGCAATGGCACACATAGAATCAGCCCTCATTATTCAGCTAGAAGTTTCTTTGACAAGTAAACACTAACCTGTCATTAAGAGATGCAAAACATTTCTGCCATGACCATAGGGTAAGATCTCCCTTCCTCACCTCCTTCTTCTTCTTCTCCCTCCTTCCTGGTTTTCTTTTCATTGGATTTTTTGTGTACACCATGATATTTACATAAATTTAAAAATAATAGCTTAAAAGCACTCAGTTATATCAGACTGACCAGAGAAATCACTAATGGGCAACAACTTAAAGAAGGATGAGAATGAAAGAACTGCTTTCATTCACAGACTAAGGATTTTAATATTTTACATAGTCACTGAAAATGGAAAAAAGTATTAATTAAATTACAGCCCCTTACATTTGCACAAAACAGCAAGAATACACAGTGTGGATCACAAGTCTACATTCACTTCTTATTCAGTATTGCCTACTACCATAACATCACTAACTTCCTGTTTGTCAAAAATTGTATTTTATCTTTGCATATGTTCTTTCAAAATTCTTGGTGTAGATTACTTGATACTGGGGGATAAGGTTGCATTTATTTATTTTGTTATCCTCAGGAAAATGTTTCACATTTCTTTTTCATCAGGTCTTTTTTCATCTCTAGCAAGAATAATCCAGTTGATTCAGCAAAGATTTCAACCAAAAGAGGACAAATATTTTCTATTACAGACCACATTGTCCAATTGAGATCAAGTCATTCTGACCGGTTTCAATGGTACTACTGTCTAAACACTTTCAACAGATGCAAGTCTTGTTCTGAAGGGTACAAAGACAGTTCTCACAGACCGTGTTAAGAGAAACAGAGTGGGCAGGAACAGGGAATTGTATTCAGGATGAATCCACTCCTCCATACAATCCACTGGAATTTTCAAGTCCAAACTCCATTGCAGTGAACATCTCTTCCCCAGAATAACACCTTCCCCCAAAAACAAAGGCAGAAAAAAGGTAATTGGTATAAGCATGGGGTTAGAAATTCAGCAGCATCCTTCTCCTTATATATTAAAATGTGTAGCACCAGTTAAGATAACTATGGTTTGGTACCATCTAGTTAACACAAACATCTAAGGTAATTGCACACATTTTCTAACTACAGATAATCGTTTGGGTCAGTATGCAGAGTAGATTCCTGTTAGCTAAATGGTGATCTTCCGCTGAATAAGTACGTGAAAAAATGTTGCTGCTAAACTCTGATCAATGTCATTGCCACAAATATCATGAACATCAGCACTGGTGTTCCCAGGAAAGACATGATGCCTGTCCCATGCCCATTTTTGTTATGCTAGGATATTTAGAGATTGTCCTAACGACCTGGCTATTTCTTGTGCTCTTAAGACTTCAGGTGTTACCCAGCTAACAGGCATACTCTTTCCTACCTTTCAACACCTTTCACCTAAACCTGAGGTATGATGCAAAATCTGCTCCTCAAGGACAAACCATAGATTTACAGTGCTCTCTTAGGAGCTCTAAATTTGCTAACCTATGACTCGTGTTGGTGTTTTTGCCAGAAACAAATCTCACATATTCTTCATTCAGGAGCAGAACCAGCTGTGACTACTTAGCTTAGCCCCTGAGTTAGACAATGTTTATAAATCATGCATTTACCAGAAAAAAACACATGAAAACTATGGAAAGATGAAAAAAATAACAATATTTCTACACCTGGTTATGTAACGAACATGTCACAATCATATTTTGGCCAAAACTGAATATCTAGCAGTAAGCATAACACAAAGGAGTGTCTTAAAACTCATGCCCCACATCATAAAGTTTTGCATCTTTAGCACCAAAACATTAGAACATATTATGAAGGAGGTAAATGGAAAACTGTGTTTCTGCTTATTTGCAAGTATTGTATAAAATGACCATTACACTTTATGTGAGGGTATTCTGATAGTCCTGTTCCTGATGCCAATTTTTTCTCATTGTGACAGATTGCTATCAGTACATGGGGAACTGAGAGCTCTATGAAATATTGCTATTTGTTTCTGCATGCCAAAAAATGATCTTTAGGAATTTCTGGTACTAAGTGAAAATAGCACGGATTATCAGCTTCCCTGTTGGATCCAAAAAGAAAGTGGGAAGAAATGGGATAGCTGGGGTGCAGCACAGAGCAGATGTAAAACACAGGATACATTTTAGGAACCAGCTGTTGCATTCCCATAGTTCAAATTCTGGGTAAATTTAGAAGTATCAGTTGAAAAAAAAATCTACTGAAAACGACTCCAGCTTTACACAGGTGGGACTGATTATATCTTCTATGAGTAACCGTGTATTTGACAGTTTATCTGACACCACCACCCACCAGCAGCTTGGCATGCTGTCAAAACAAACAGAGCAGTATACAACGTAAGTTGTGCTGCCATTATAGCAAGCAAGGAAAATCTGCATTTCCTCATCATTCAGTCTTTCACTCAGAGACCACAGTCAATGCGTAGGTAGCTCAAGGGGTAAGGTTACCAATCACACACTGTGGAGCAGGAAATGCCAACATGCTCTTCCATGCAGAGGAAAAAAAAAAAGCCTTGATAGTGTATCGTATGTTTTATTTCAATATAAAGACTAATTACTACTATTTTTACATCCCAGTTTCTGCAGTTTGTGGCCCTTGGACTCCTTCGTAAGTGCAACAGAAAACAGTGCTGTTTCCTGCACGTGGCTAGCAAATCAAAGTGTCTGTTTTGTTGAGCCACGAGATCTCCTTGTTTCTAGGTTAAGAACAAATGTGGGGTTTATGTGAAAGAAGAGGAGAACTATCTGGAACTATCCATGTCAAAGAATTATAATCTTCTGTGTAAGTTTCAGTTATGGCTGTATTGTTTTTCCCTTGTGCTTTGTGCTTGTAACATGATGTGTTGAAATTTCCTCCAAAAGATAGTTGTGTACAAGTTTTCTTGGACTTGCCTGCTTCTGGACATATTTATCCGTATCTTATGCACCATGTAGACAAAAATGTCTGCATTACGTAAACAAACATTCTCAATTCTCCATACTTTCTTTTGATAAACTTGGCTTCCAGTGCCCAAACATCACATGTAAGTAAGATGAGGCTTGCACATGAAAATACCCCAAACTTCCTGCTGAAAAAAAATGGGTTATCTTGCTTATGCTCTTTTTTTGCCAATTTATGAACTATTTAAGCTTGAATTTTCAGGGTGTGGTTTGCAGGCTGATTTTCTGTTGCTGGGAAATCTTGGTCACAACTGGCTGGCCTCTAGGAAACAAACATTCTTCAATTTTGAAAACTCCTGGCTTTTTTTTTTATTCCTATTTTGGAAGTTTTAGCAGCCCCTTGAAATCTGGCAAGGAGGCAGCCTTTGAGTCAACATAGCACATTTTGTTATCGTTGTGAAAATATGTCCCAATAAGGTCAGTTAAGAAAGTTTTGAGGGACTACAGGTCACACATAGGCAGCAGCCATCTTCTAGATCTGAAAAGCTCAAATATCTGAGGTTTCTATCAAAACTCTCAGAGCACTTAAAGCTGCCCAGTCATTATCGAGCAGTCCTCAAGGAATGAGGACTGAGCATCCTGGACCTCTTTGTATCTCAGAGCACCTGTGCAGGCTGCATCCTAGGGCTATGGAACCAAAACCTGAATCTCCTTGTAACTATGGCCTTAGTATGCACAGCAGTTAATGGAGCTGGGATGGGGACAGCGTGTCAGGAGAGGTATGGTGACTTGCTGCATAAAAGGGACAACTTTTGGATGCCATCAATACAGTAGTAGTTAGTCCACACAGAGGATGACATCTCCTAGTCCTCAACTAGTGTAGCCCTTGACCCAGGCAGCAGAGGACACTCTGATGGGACGTCAGAGTTACGATCCTGCCGATTAATCAGACACGCATCCATGGCAGATTATGTGCTGTCAGCTTGCTGTGTTTAACAAGTGAGGGAATTACATAGCCTAAACCAAAATGCACAAGCAAAAGTTCAAAATCAATTCAACCTAGAACACCCTCTTCAGTTCCGTAGAAAACTCTATAAATAGAAAATGGGAGCATTACTCCAGGGATATAAATAAGAACTCCCTCTGGTATGGGGAAAGTATTTAACTTCAGGCATCATTTTGTTTAATATGCTCAAGTAGCAAATGTTATAATTAATATTAACTGTATTACAGGGGGCATTATCCATTAAGAATGATACAAACTTGTGCCTGGGGCCTTTCCAGGCCATGATTCACATGTTTAACATACATGCCCATGTGAAAAGAGGAATCTAGCCCCGGCTCTGCTCGCTCTCTCAGTGGGGGCTTAACTGTACTTGCTGATGCAATCTGGACAGTTTGAACACAATTCTATGGGGTACAGCAAGAAAATCTCAGTGATTGAGGCCACCAGAGCCAAGCTGTTCTTCCAAGAGCTTCCCTACTGCGAAGCACTCTTTGCAGAATCTCCCTCCATCCCTAGACTGCAGCTTCCTACAGGCAGGGTTGATTCTGTGTCCCTGTGAATGACCACGTACAGCCACGTGCAGGCAGAGGCCAGGAGCACAGATGAGAAGAGTGTGTTATATTGTACAGAAACTGACTCTCAAGACCACGCTTCACTTTGAGGAACAGGTAACTCCAGAGATGCCAGTCAGGACGTGAGCTTCATTTTGCAAATATTGTACAAATAATTTTAAAAGCCACAATCTCACTGCTGTGAAGCTCACACTACGTAATACGCACCTTGCTTATACCTGACACACATTTCATGTATTACTGGTAAAGAACTAGTTTCCTATCCTTTCTTGCAAGCATTCTGTAGTGAGCATTTCAAATACAGTAGGAGGAGTGAGGACCTTACCAGATGAGGCAACTTCAAATGTATCTTCAGAGAAGAAGCAGCAGCAAGTCAAGACTGGTGTCATAGAGATGTTGAGGGAAACCCTGTCCATACTGGAGCATGTCTTACTATTTATCTCACTAGAAGAAAAATTCTAGATACAGATTACTTTTTTAAGACCAGAAAGCAGCACTGTCTAACCTCTTACAGAACTGAGTGTAGGTATATTGGTACAGGAACAGCAGCCACAGAGAAGCTGTGTGAAAACCAAAACAAACCAGGAGCTTGTAGGAATTAGAGTGCCCAGCTATGAACGGTACCGTATGTTAAAGATGGATTAATTAGGAAGTAAGGCATTTATTGTCAGTTTTTCTAAGGCTGCTTTCTTAAAATGATGCCTGTTCTAATTCATAACAGGCAAACACCAATTTCTATGTCACTGACGTAAGGGTTTCCATTGGCAAGAAAAACATTCCTGTACCCCAAGAGTGCTGTGACATGTTTATTTGTCTTCCTAATGCCACTGACAAATTTTCAGGGACTGTAACACCTTGAAGTTTCCTGCTTGGCTCCATTTCAGCCTCCACACCAGGCTTTAGTCCAAGGCCTAAGTGTTCTGAAGTAACTTACTGATTCTTGTACTAGTGAGGCTACCACTTAGAAATGCTTGATGCGTTTTCCAAAACACTTCTACAGGTTGGAAAGCCAGAGAAGCAAAGTACCTTCAAGGGAAGAAGAGCCTTTCAGAGCCCTAAAAAACATATTAGGATCACATCACCATCAGCTGCACACAGTACAGGTGGTAATTCCCTAAGGACATTCCGTGCATTACAGGAACCTTAAGAATGAAGACCAAATGACTTGTGCTAGCAGAAAAATACCCAGGCATGTGCTAAAACTAAAAAGCAAGCAAAACTAGGTTCAAACTCCTTCCTTCTGTTCAGTGATACTACAGATTATTTACATAATTACATTGTCACAAATAATTATTTAAACAATTCCTGTTGTTTTAGCAAATAAAATAATGTAATTAAGTAAACAAGTTGCTGTTTTGTGCATTCATTCACTGCAGATCAAAGAAAAGAAACTCTGATTCCTTCTTAATTTTAATAAAAGCTAGTTTTACCTATAGCAATATTGGTTGTAGTATCACTGAAGTCAGTCGGTCACATAACTCGCCTTTTCTGAATCACCGGCGAAGTGAAGAATCCCTGAAAACTGAAACCTGGCCAGAGCTGTTAGCACAGAATTTATCTGATAAACAAACCAAATACAGATTTCCTCTGACATAGCAACGTTCTCACCTTAGGTACCATCAGGTGCCATAAGAATCATTACTTCTCTTTTCTAAGCATGAGGACCAGAGGCCACACTGCACTTGCTAGTGTTAAAGTAGATCTGAAGAGTATTTGGGGAAGTATTTCCTAGTAAAGTGTGATAAGTCCATCGCACTGGGGGCATCTGGCTGGCTGTAGTACAGCTCTTCTCATAGTAACAAGATTTAACCTGTTTTTCCAGATATTTCCAGCTACGTTTCTGCAGTATTTATCAAAAGAATACAATTGCAAGGCCAACCTAAAGAAACCAGAACTTCAAAACCCTGTCTTTATTGGGATGCAAAGATCCCAAGGCTGTACCCCTGCACTCTCCAGCACCTGCGGGCTCACACCGCCAGTGCTCCCGCAGCCCCCAGACGGGCCGGCCGCACAAACCCGCGCCAGCACCAGCAAAAACGCCCCGAACCGCCGACCCGGATAATTTCCCCCGGTTTTTCCCCCAAGTCTGCTGCCCCTGCAGACCTGGCGCTCTCGTGAACCACCGCCCGAGCCTCAAGGCCAGCCGCGGGGACAAGCCGCCGCCGGCCCCGCCGCGCCAGGCCCCGCGCTGCCCAGCCGGGCGCGCCCCGGCCCCGCCGCCCCCCGCAGCGCGGGACAGGCTCTGGGACCGCTCCGCGGTGATGCCCCGGCGAAGGCCGGCGGCGGCGCGGTGGCCGCGCCGCTACCAGACCCACCTGAGATGCCGCCTCCGACCACGACCACATCGTATTTCTCAGCCATGTCGCTGCCCCCCGTCCCGTCCGCTCTCTCCCTCCGGTACCAGCGGCGGCAGCCCCCACCCGGTTCTGACGGGCGGACAGCGCCGTCCCGCGCCGTCCCGCCCGCCCCGGACCCGCCCCTGGGCGGGACCCCACACCACCTCCACCAATGGACGCTCCGGGGGGGGGGGCGGGGCCTCGCTTCGCCACGCCCCCGACCCTCCGCCCACGCCCGGGGCGGCCCGACGGGGCGGTGCGAGGCCGCGGCGGAGCAGGAGGGCGGCGGGGGCCGCTCGGGACAAAGCGCCGCCAGACGCTGCTTCCGAGCGCGCGTTTGGCCTGGGCCCGGCTCGGTGCCGGCTCGGTCTCGCACCAGCCCGTCCCCGGTGCGACGGAAGGGCTGGGGGCTGATAGGCGACAGCGTGCCGGTTGCGGGATGCAGCAGCAATACCAGCCTGCGCTCACCAACCCCTTTTTATTTGCTATTATTTAGCAAGTCTGCTAGCACCGAGTGTGGGAGGAGAGCGGTGGAGCTGGAGTGTCACAGTTTGCAGCAGTATACAAGCCTCACCGTGGACTAGGATCAAACTGCACTTGGTCAGTGAGCCAGGGAATGAAGGGTTAACCTTTGCATGAAAGTAGCTTCCCAAAGATGATGCCTGGGATAATAACTGCTTGCCAAAATACCAATTTTGTTTGTACTTAGCTGCTATTACTGCTCTGAAATACATGGCGGTTGTGATTTTTTCATGCATTTTACAGCTCATACAATTTTTATTGCCAAAGTGTAAATGTCACCTTTGTGAAGCTAAGTAGAAAAAACAGAGAGCCTGTCCATCCCCTTCCAAGTAAGCACAGAAGACCTTTACGATTCACACTATTACAGAAAAACCTAATGCTACTTCGTGTAAATATTGATACAAGTTCTGAGAGTTGCCCAGTTCTGCAATCATATGCCATACCTGGGTAGGACCAAAGAACTCAGAGTGCAATAATACACACTCAGTGTCCTTGGAAATGCCTTGGCTCTCTTACAGTGGGAAAAATTAAGACTTTTCATTTATGCTAGTTGTGCCAAATAAGCAAGACATGGATCTGTTGAAGTGGGTTCAGGGGAGAGCCATAAAAATTATCATAGAATCATAGAATCATTTAGGTTGGAAAAGACCTTTAAGATCATCAAGTGCAATGGTTATCAGAGGACTGGAGCACCTCTCCTATGAGGACAGGCTGAGAGAGTTGGGGTTGTTCAGCCTGGAAAGGTGAAGGCTCTGGGGACATCTTATTGCAGCCTTTCAGTACTTAAAGGGGACTTATAAGAAGGATGGGGACAGACTTTTTAAAAGAGCCTAAGCAACAGGGCAGGCAGTGATGGCTTTAAACTAAACAAAGATAGATTCAGACTAGATGTAAATAAGAATTTTTTTACCATGAGGGTGGTGAAACCCTGGAGCAGGTTGCCCGAAGATGTGGTAGATGCGTCATCCTTGGAAACATTCAAGGCCAGGTTGGATGGGGCTCTGAGCAACCTCATCTAGTTGAAGATGTCCCTGCTTATTGCAGGGGGGCTGGAGTAGAGGACCTTTAAAGATCCCTTCCAACCCAAACCATTCTATGGTTCTATGACCGCAATGACTGAGTGCAAAAACATCTGTGAAATCCCTAAGCAACTATATGAGAGGCAGAATAATGGACCTTCTTCAAAAATGAACCCAGGTACTCTAAAAAAGTAAAGTACATGTGCAGTGCTAATCAAGTGTGTTGTACTAGCTGCAGACACACAAGTGCCAGGTGCTTTAGCATAATAAGAACAAAATCTCTACTGCTCTGAGAGATTGTCTGCTGACATAGAAGCTCATTATCACCAAGATTGCTGCTGCTTGCAAGTGAGCAAAAAGGGGACAGTCCAAGACTGTGAGAGCGATATGGATTCCAAGACAGAAAATGCAATGTACCACCAGCCATTTGTGCTTATGGGGAAAAAAGTCTTTGCCTCTTGAGGGTGTATAAAGATACCGGCTCCCACAGCTCTGCTGGCCTCAGTGAGCAGGTCACAGGGAATCTGCCAAATAAAAAGCTTCACCAGGCAGCACCTCCCTCATAATCCAGAAGCCAAGTTTGGAGGAAAACAACAAAAACATCCTCTGTGATAAGAACAGGAAACTTGTGTCTCTCTAGATAACTTGCTGGTAGATAAGCTTGCCAAAAAATCTCTAGTGCTTAAAGCTGCAACAGGCTTGTTAAAGAGCAATGGAAATTGAAGTGGTTTTACCTAGAGCAGCTCTAACCATGAGAGATGATGTCGAAGTGTGAATTGTACAAATTGTGGCATCCTCAGCTCTTGAAGTAAGGACGGAAATAGTATCTAAGGGGCTACCAAGGATTATCTCGGGCATTAGCAGCCTCCAGGGGTAGCAATGGCTGTCAGAACCACGTAACTGCTAAGCCCTTACCATCTGTATGATACAAATAAGAGGCTTCAGAATAATTATGCCTCAACTTGTATAGACCTGCAGACACTGAGGATTTAGGAAAAAGCCCAAGCAGATGCCAAAACCTTGCTTGAGAACAATGGGCTGAATCCAATGGGAGATAGTCAAGGAGATCTTGTTAACCTCTCAGCTGGGTCCATTGGGGTTTGCTGAGGACTTGCTGAAAATGGAAGAAGCAGGGAAGGAAGGGTGTGTCATATTGAGAGTGATCCTTCTTTCCTAAATGTTTTGACCATGTTTTCAAAAAGGAATTTGAAATATGTTTAGAAATCAGCAGAAAATAAAGAAAATAATAAGTAAAAATAATTCAGTGAATGAGTTGTACTAGTAATTTGCTGAGCTTGCAGAATGTGCGTGATCATTAATGTGAAGGTATAGAAGGTCACAGGACTGACACTGACTTTTGCATTTACCAGGAAAAAAGCACTGAAAGTTGCTGAGAAATACAGTGAAACATCCAGAGCAAGGCTTTCAGTTGAGATCACAGCTGTGTCAGCAGCAATAAAAATTGTCAGGTAGCTCCAAGAATGGGCAAAAATGCATCAATTTCGTGATCAAAGAATGTGAAGAAAAATAACCAAAGGTAAGTGTCATCACCGAGTCCTTTATTATACTACAAGTGTTTTGCTTTCAGCTTTGCCAACTGCTGATGTAAGGAAGTCAAACTTCTCAGGTCATGTCATCAGTAGTCACAGTTATGTGTTATTTTATGTCTGATCACTACCCCAAATGATGAGTAAAATCAGTCATAATTATTGTGGAAGACACAGATGTTTTACATTCCTTCCTGTTTTCACTGTTAGCTGTTTTGCCAATGCATCCAAAAACTGGAACACAAAAGAAAAAACTCCAGCACCCTGGTAGTAAAATAAAATGTTTTTGTCAAAAGAAAAAAACATTATCTATTGTTCATGTATACAGTATAATTTTTTAGTTATTTGTTTTATGAATGTCTTTTGACAGGTAAATAGAACTTAAGTGCTGTAAGGCAAGAATGCATTATTGCTAGAAGACTGATTATCATTACTAAGGTCATAATTACCACCACTTAACGACCTCTCAAGTCATATCATTTTTGTATCTTAATGATATCAACAGAGCTTATCTGAAATATCCTAGAACATGCCATCTCAAGAGTTACTGCCAGCTGAAATTTTTGCCATTAACTCATCATCTGTGTTGATTAGCACTCTACTCTGCAGGCACAAAGATGAGCTTTCCAGAGAGTATCAGAGCCTTTTGCAAAGCTTGATTCACATAAATTTACATTCACACACATTTTAATTCTGGTAATTATATGTTTAGTACTCTGGGTTACATCAAGCTGAAATATGAAAAACTGAAAAATAACTCAAACTCTTCCAAACATCAGACACGGTACTTCTGTTGGGAGCCCCTTTCTTGGGCAACAGTGTGCATGGTATGGAGTAACTTCAAACCTCAGCTGTAGGTGTATTTCCTAAGGACAGTTTTCTATTTTGGATCAGTATCTTAGACTATCTTATGCTAAATCTGGGGTCATCAATTAATTTACAATGTTAATGATATTTACAGAGTAGTTGGTTGGGGTTTTTTTACTCCCCAGAACTTTATCAGTAGTGGAAATGATAGAAGACCATGTAACACATGGAAATAGACAATGTTGTACACCATGAGTAAAATAAAAATGAAATGTTCTGTAAAATGTTTTGGGCTTTAGAGCACTTTCCTCTGAAACAAGTTCCAAACAACCAACCCCAGATCATAGTGTCCCCAAGGGTTTTTAGAAAGAGGAAATAGAGAAAACTCATGTTCCCAAACAGCAAGGAAGGGGTAGTCCAGCCTCCTGCCCAAGGCAGATCCAGGGCTTGTCTAGTTTGAATACATTCAAGGATGGAGATTCCATAACCTGCCTAGGCTGCAGGCTTTGACTACCCTTGCAGTGGACCTTTTTTTCCTCATATTGAGCTGGAATTTTGCATGCCTCCAGGTTGTACCGGTTGCCCTTCTCCCATTGCAGGGCACCCTGGATGCTTTCCTCTTTTGGAACAAATCTTTCTCAACGTCTTCCGTTGGAGGTATTTCAAGAAGCATTAAAAACATGACACTATACAATAGATCTTAAACATAAACCATCATGATCTCATGTCCTCACTGAGTCCCCTAGGGGATGTTCATACAACCTCTCTGCCTTTCTCTGGTCCATCAAGTAGGTAGTTATCTAGACTAACTGGAATGGTCCCAGCAGGGGACTCATTAGAAAATTGTACAACATGTTGGTAAAAATCGGTAAGAATCAAATTGGTAAGCTGTGAATGGTATTGTACAGTATTAATGGATATTTTAATTGACTAAGAAAGTCCACTTTCTTACTTAGGTGTGTATCCAAAAATATCAGAAAACAATCACCAGTCTGATATTATGAAACAGTCTTTGCTTGTATGAAAAATGCTTTTGTACACAAAGATGGATGTGACATTTTTATTCATCACTATTAATTTTTACTGGTGTGTTTTCAACAACTATAGCAACTTCATGCTTCCTGGCTAGCTCTATTTCAGGCACCACACTAAACTCTAATCAATGAATAATCACCTTGAAGCAAGTTATCATCACTCATGGCTATTAACATTTGATTAGTTCATTTTACCGTATAACCTCAACCAGGAGTCTTCTGAAATATAAACACAGGCAATAAAACCTCACTGTTCACCCTCTCCTTGACCCATGTTTCCCACTCCCTCAATTACTGAGCGTCCAACAGACCTTCTGGTGTGGTACCTGTCCTCAGTGCAAGACGGTGGCAGTGGGATGTGGAGAGGCACATGAGGAGTGGGGTGCTGTGAGCCAGCCCCCATCACTGGCAGGGTTTCTGCTCTTCAGTGACCGATCAACACTAGACCTACTGATTCGCTTTCCCTCCCCTGCAGCACTCCATAGACATTGGTTCCCTTGGCAGTGCTGGATGCAGAAGGCATCATTCATGTGACTGCGCTGCATTTGGGGGTTGGGAAAATTTTGATAGGAATGGGGAAAATAAGCAAATGCATGTAAGGAGTTTTCTTAAAACCATGAGGAAAAGGTCAACTACTATGAGTTTAATGTCCTAGGTAAATCTACTAGACTATATTTAAACCATTCATCCAAATTTCAAAGTTCTCCTCTACACCTGGAAACAGGAAAATAAAAGAGAAGCTGAGACTTACTCCCTAAAGGGGAATGCCTTCAGCTACACACAATGAAGTTTTCTGTTCCCCCAGAGAAACCTATTACATACTCACTGGATAAAGTCTCGCTACCGCAGGCCACCAAAAGTTGTTTTGACTCTACAGAAATATGGAATAAAATTTTTAAGTTTTTGTAGCCACCAAAGAGTTTGGTAAATGTTTTCTTTCTGTGTAGAATACCATCAATAATTTCATGTTGTGAAACATTTCCAACTCTTGATTTCATTTTATAATACAACATATTTTTGCATGTGGAGTGCAAAAATTCAGAAGATAGTTTGGGAAGGAAACTGAATTACCTCATTAAACATTTTTAAGGTAACTTCCCTGCATGATTTTGCAGGCTGACTGAAACAGCTACAGATCTTTTAACAGCGTCAAACGCTCCTCTTTGTATAAGTCTCAAAATCATTAAATATTTTTTAATGAAGTAGATCTTGAAAATTTGAGCATCATATTAATGACCATTGGGCAGGCAGGCTCATCAGTGGGTGAAATAAGGCACAGATCTCCATGTACCAGAAGTCAGATATGCCCAGGCGGCTCTGGCACAGAGGAGTGGTTGTGTGGCATTGCCATAGGCAGAGAGAGGAGAGTTCTCTTCCTGGGACTACAAGACATGACACAGCGCTTCAGGAAGAAGTAGCTGAAGTGCGGCAAGATTCATTTTTCTCAGAACTTAGCCTTCTCCCATACAGATCTTTTCTGAAAGCAAGCAATGATTTTTAGATATCTTTGTAATGTCATAGCTAGTTAAGTTCCACCACAGTAGCACCAGCAGATTCCAAACCACCTCTTGATAAACATCCTCTGGGGGCTGTGCTAGGTGATCACAACATATTATTGTCACCTTTAAAAATTTACAACGCACGCACACACCGCTGTGTGTGTGGGCTTTTTACATAAGATGTGAAAGAAACAGCTTCAGATATATGACTCACGCTAATAAAACAAATAGAGGCAATTCAAGTTAAAGTCAGCATGTATAACTAAAAAGATTATGCTGGTAACTCATTCTTAATCTCTAGCTCACTAGGCTTTGTCTTTTATTACGTGCATTAGTTCAACTGCCAGTGTTAAGACAGACATGAAGTCTTTCTAATTTACCTTCATGACTCATTTGTGTATAAAGGGAGTTTATTTTAATAACTATGAGATAAAATATACTCACTGACCGTAGTAATGAGGATTTCAAATACATGTGTATGCCTTCATTTGCTTTCAAATAAAAGAAGCACTGGAATTATTTCAACAAGTTTAAATTAAATAAACCCTTCAGGATGCTACTAACACTGTTCAGCTCCAGTATAAGCTCCAATAGGAAGTCAGTAGGTGGGACAAACTGCAAAGGAGGCCTAGAAGAAGGACTTCAGGTACTGCTCAGACCTCTGGAGCTCCTTCCTTTCATCTTCACAGGTTAAGACCTTGCTAAGCAGCACAAATGATGCTTTCATTGCACAAAAGAAGGAGCAAGCTGGAGGCAAAGTGGCCATGCAAGCAGTTCAGAGCATGAGGTCATGTTCAAAAGGAGCTGACCAAATAGCTGGTGGTGGGAGATATCTGCAAGAGTATTGGCCAAAAGGCACAAAAGACTCCAAGCAGACATACAGGTGACAGCAAGGAGCAGCCATGATGGAGCAGGCTTGGCCTCTGGAAAGAAGGAGAAAGTTCTGAGTCTTTCCTCCTGGGCTCAGCCCCTCAGCAGGCATGGGTTTAACATTCAACCTCTTCATCTCAGGTCTCTTCTGTCACTGTGTCCCAGACTTACACTACAGTATTTCTGAGGGCTTATTAAATGGACTTAATCCCATTCTTAGTTTAGCAGCTCCTGCTGATTTGCCCAGGCACTTTTCAGGCTTGCTTTTTAGGCTTTAGATACCAGATGAGTGCAAGTGCCTTCTGACCTTTGGAGGGGAGAGTTTTGGCATTGCACAACATATGCTCCAGCTGGGGGAGAGGACTTTATGCAAAGACCTGAACTTTGCTCACGTTCTTTAAGGCACCTGAAAAAGATTTATACTGTGAAGTGTCATTGCTGCTATCAAGTTTTCTTTGTGCCCTTCACCACTGTCACACTATCAGATAATTTTTATGCGTCATGTTTTACAATGCGCTTTCAGTGATATTAGCAAAATGTTCCTTTAATTACCAGCTCCATTAAAAAGTGGTTTGTATATAGCTTATGGATTTCTGGTATCGTTTGAGATTAGATCAAAGCTTGTATAAGAGATAACAACAAGCTGAACATGGTAGTACATTCAGAGAACAAGGATTCGTTATAGATCACAAAGCCTGGCTGCAGTTTGAACAGGATTTTAGAAGTACAGCAGCCATTATAGGAATACAGGGAGATCAGTGGAGATCATTAGTGGAGACATTTAAATACCAAGGAAGTGCAATAAGGTTTGATCTGAGAGTAAAAAAAAAGCCATGGTGGAAACACCAGCCAGAATAAAGAATCCAGTTAGCCATTGAACTCCAGCCTTTGATACAACAACAACAACAAAAAATATCAAAAAGCTTTTCTAAAAGTAGGTCAGAGCAATTTGTCATGCCCTCACACTGTCTATCAGGTAAAACAGCACTGGAAACCTATAGAAAGCATCCAAAAGGAAATAAAGACTGTTCTCCTCTGCAAATCCTGTATGGGATGCAGCCAGCTGAAGCCATGTGGAAAGCTTCATCTCTTTTCTAGATTAATGGCTACTTCACTGAATACCTAAAACCATCAGAACCCCTCCCAAGAAGCAAATTTACTGTGGGGTTTGGGATATGAACAACCTTTCTGCCAGCCCTCCTCTCCCTGTGCAGTGACCCTGGCACTTTGCAATTGGACCCAGCCTCAAATACCACCAGGTAGAAATCAGTCACACAGCACATTTCCCCATCCCTGTCAGGCAGCTGAGCTGAGAAGGAGAGAAAAAGTAATTTCCAGAGTGACGTTTCATCTTTTCTTGAAAGTCCTTGACTTCAAGTTACCGTGTAGCTGCAGCACACTCTCTAGCGTGACCCAAGGAATCACATTCTTGTATTGAGTAAATAAAATTAATTGCCTGTTTTCCTTTTTTTCAAACCCAGATAGAGAATCTGAGATCTCAACATCATGCTCGTTCCTAAGTAGTAGTGCATTTAGTAGTGTATCCTTTTGCCTTGTGCAATTACTCAAATTTAGATAATAAATTATTAGAAATTGGCCAAAGAAATTAATTAGCAGAGTTTGTAACTAAGAACTGTGAATAAATTGGTTAAAGTTAAAATCATGAGAATTATTCGTAATTTTTATTCACCTCTGGCGTAACTATATTATCTCAGCAGTATTTATGATAGTCACTATTACTTATCTGGTGATATCAAAACATGCTCTAGAATACTATTGATTACTTCTGCTTCATGCAACTTAGTAACATATTAAACTTTTTGACTGCTTCAGAGAAAAAAAAGTCTTAACCTGGCTCTAGATTAAAAAAAAAGCAAACCTGAAATTAATCTCTGGTCAAGGTAAGTCGGGCAATGTTCTTCCAGTAAAAGAAAAGAAAAAATTGAATGTACCCTGTGATGATTTCCATCGACAGCACCTTACGCAGTTTCTCAGAGCTCTCTTCAGCAGTAGTCACTGCCACCTTCACAAGGTAGCCCCAGAGGGCAAACGGAGGTGCCTGGCTGCACACACCTTCTCGATTAATCAATAGGTATGTGGGTCTGCTGCGTTTGGCTGTACATGGCAAGCAGTGCGAGTCTGCAGAGCCTCACGGGGTGATGTATAGCACGGGCAAAGCAAAGCAATCAGAGCTCAATTTGTAGTGTCAGGGCAACAGAGAGGGAGGACAGGAAAACCGTTCTTGAGTGCTCGCTGCCTGCCTCAGTGGCGCTGATTTACCTAGAGCCAAAATGCCGAGCACAGATGTGAGGATAATTTACAGCAGCGGGAGGTAGCTGTATTTATATTCTGTTTATGCCTTTGCCACAGACTACAAGTACAGTACTTTTACTGCCAGCACAGGTGCCTGGTCAGGGTGGCAAAGCCCTTGCTGTCACTGTCTGACCAGACCATGAAGCTGTGCATCTATCCATAGAGCTGGAAATGAGCAAGGAAGCAGGAAGCTTTGCAGGGTACCTTGTGCTCCTGAGTCAGAAAAACGCCTTGCCGGCTGTCTCTTTTCTTAGTAAGTTGTTTAAGAGATAGGGCAATTGGTGCAGGTTTTCTAGGTATTTGGAGGTATTTCTTAAAGAACTGTAAAGCGGTTTTCATTCTTGTGAGCAGTGTTATAAGATACAGGCATCATTATGAGTTCGATGTCCATCTTACACCTGTGAAAAGAGGACTGAGGGAAAACCACACATAGGAGTGTACGCTTACTTTTAGTTCACAGCCGGAGAGGAACAGTCACCCAATGCTAGTCTGGACAGGCATGGGCATGGCTCCATCAGCAGTGTCCACCAGGGCTACTTTTCGTGGTGAAACACTCTGCCCACCACCCAGGGGAGGCAGCAGGGACAGGGGACTGCACCATCAGCCCAGGGTGATACGATGCCTACACCAGGGTTTGGAAGTGGAGGCATCCGGCTGGGAGAAGTGATTCACAGCACCTTCTCTTGCGCATTTGCAATGCATTGAGAAGGCACTGGAAGGAAGCTGGTGCCTCCAAGGACTGCTTTCTGCCCCTTCTGAAGAAGCTTGCACAGGTTGCAGAGGCTGGGGGTGACAGCACAGGCTGAAGTGCCCAGCCAAGCAGGAGGTGCAAACACCATTACCAAGTGGTCTGACTACCGATCTCATGGTATTTTTCTGTACCCTAATTTCCCTTTCTGTACTTTTTTTCTTGTCTGCATGACAGAGCCACCGAAACCAGTTCCTGCAGCTTTGCTAGCCTCTACTGATGTGGGGTGCAATGCCTCAGTGTGAAGACTATTTCTGTGTATCAACTGTACAGTGCTTAAGGAAGCATATGTCTTATTTGGTGCTTTTTGGATTTTGACTCCTGGCAAATTTTAGTTTTATTATCTTGAATGTCATAGAGCTATTACAAGGAGCCTACAGCAGTAAACAATTCAATGTGTTTGCTCTTCAGTGTGAAGGTACGCTTTCTGAACTGTGGGAACCTCCTGTATGTGAGGTTTTATATCTGCCTGAACTTCTTACCTGCAGGAGGTTTTGTGTTTGCAGGCGTTGAAGGTTACACAGTGGTGAATCACTGAGTCTTTTGAAGGGAGAATTTTTCTTCCTCTGCAATTTGACTGGCTTTCAAATTTATTTCTAAAGAGATTATACCCGGTTATAATTTTTTTCCTGAGAAAACAGTTATGTGGTGAGGGAATGACTACTGACAGGAGATTCCTGGAAAGAAACATTACCATAAAGTATTAGGTCTACAATTGCAGGGGGGGGGGGGGGGGGGCGCTAGGACATGGGTGTTAGCATGAGCCACCCCCAGAACACTTTGTTGTATGTTTTTCTGTGCCTATTTGAACCACAACCTTGTGGAAGAGCTATGCTTGTTTTCATTTCAGTAGCTACTCTTTTTCTAGTTCATGCTTGCCATCTCTCAGACTCCTTGTTTGTCTGGGGTGTGCTGCTCACATTCAGATCCCTTGGTAACTAATCTGATTGGAAATAATCCCATTTATTAAATATTCCCCTATCAGGACTGTGCTAGAACTTTTTATCTTATTTTCCCCAGAAGAAAAGTATCTGTTCAGGTATTCTGCCATGTAATTCTGATACTTATGGAGTAAAATATATTGATTATCTGCATGTGGGGTCTTTTTTTACATATCATTCAGTGCTATGCAATAAAGTAGAAAATCCTTTATACAAAAGCTTTGGCTGTCCTGCCTGCTGCAGTCAGCAATCAGTGCACACGCGGAGCTGACAGGTTAATACTGTCCGAGAGCAAATGGCCATCTAGGTGGAGCAGCCCCGACCTGGTGACTTGAGAAACACATTGCAGTGATCTTCCACAGCTGGGGGAGAGGAGGGGGCATTCTGGCCATCCAGGGACAGGCTGCACTGGGAGACTTGAGCAGAGGAACAACTTCGAGGCGCAAGGACTGATGCAGTCTTCCTTGTTGCTTTGCCCCCCACCCACCGCCCCAGGCAGGGTATGGTGTTTCTGGTCCTCCTGGATGCCTGGCTGGGCAGCTGAGCCGCTTGTTCCCAGTCAACTTGCTACAGACTTGGACCTATTCAGTGACAGAGCTTGCGAGGTGCTGTGGGGGTGATAATCTGGTTGCCCATGTCTCTAGCACCTTGCAGCAGCTGTGTCCCCTGCCAGTGCCACATTAACGCCCCACAGGGAGGTCCCAGACCTTCAGCCCATGCTTAGCATGGGGCTTTCCCTCTGGCTGGGAAAAAAAGCCACAGTCTAGTAGCCAAGGGCAAGAAAACAGGTTGCAAGCAAGTGCGATGGCGCAGTTGCTAACAGCCCAGCTGCTGACCTGCAGGGTGCTGGCTGCCGGGCTTCTCCTCCCAAAGCCTGGAGAAGTTGGATTACCTGCTTGCATGACTTCTGCTTAAGCACTCAGGTGGACTAAAAGTTCAAGCCACCTGTATGTGGATTTATTTCTAGGATACCCATAACTAAAACCATCCCTTATTGTCAGGCCAAATAAGGAGAGAGTAACTGTGAGTACAATTCATCTCTCCTGATTTCATCTAACAAGAAGACATCTAGGCTGTCTGTACAGTTCACAGAGGGGTGTATTTCACATGCACAATTTATCCTGCCTGAATTGTATGTACAGGTAAATGTGTGACAGTTGTAGGCAATAGAAATACATTCTTGTAAAGAAAACAAAGATCCTTCAGAAAAATAAAAACTTTCCTTCCAGCATCAACTAGAAATGGAAAGGAAATGACATGGACCTGATGAGTCCCTGCACAGCATGTAGGGATGCTGCCTCCAGGTTCACAGTCATGTTGTGCATGTACAGCGATGAGATGCACGAGCTCAAGAGACAGGATCAGGGTTCATACTTCCTATATTTTTGTGTACTTCAGTACTTCTTTGGCATGGCTGAGACTGGAAAGGAAAGTGCTGAGATCCCAAGTGAAAAATTTCCCATTTTATCATCCCCAAGGCAGATGTGCTGACTTTATTTTCTCCCTTGGGGAAATTTCTTATTGAGCCCATCACCAAGTTTGTCTAAATAAATAAAGATGTACTGGTTTTTAGTTTGAGATGTGTGGACAGCTCAGGTAACTATCCAGCTTTCATTTTTAGTGCTCCTAAATTTAGTGCTTTCATGCTTCTAGTTTTACCTGCATTTTGATAGTTGTCAGCCATCAACCTGCTAATATTGCAGTACAGAATCTGTCAGGCAAGAGATTTTCCAGCAAACACTTGGCAGTGGTGACTGTAGCCAAAATCTCATACTTGTTCCCAGATCCTTGTAACAAAGGAACTGTGTGCGTGTAAAATTTATTGTTCATACATGTATGTGTACACACATAAACACACAAAATCCTTAAGGCTCAAGCACACATTAGCCTCTGCTCAGCACTAGTCTGAAGGAATTTAGAATAAACAAAAGTCCACATGGTAAGATTACTTCCACAATCCATTATACCAGAAGCTGACAAAGCTTTTAAAAATTAAAATGCTAATTCAGAAAAGGAAAAGCCCATTATAAATAAACAAATGCATTAACAAAGAGAATATTTGGGTAGTTAACAAATGTGTTTTCTGGCGATCTAGCAGAAAGCCGTTTCAGAAGGCAGCACATATTTTTAAGCACCTGTAAAAGAAAAAGGAATGAGGATGCTTTTCTCTTGTCCAGGATTGCAGCTGTGGTGGTGTGAATGTAGAAAACATCAAAATCCTGGAGTATCTGTTAAACATTAATTGATAATTTCATTTCCTAAAAGTAACTAATTTCTGAATTTTTGTTAGCAGCTGCTGAACTTTTTTGTAGTATAGAGAATGTAGCAGATTGATGAACTTTTCTCTCATTTCCATGAATAGCAGGTAGGTGCCTGCAACACCTACTGTAAAAGTAGGCAAGCAAGAAAAAAATCTGCTTCTTAAACCTTCCTGATTTCTGAAGATTACATAGGCATAGGCAGAGCTAAAACCTAATCATCAAGTTGGTGATGCAAAGCTGTAATTAAAATGATGCAGTGCCATAAGGCAACGCTTTTTCTTGTGTTATTTGGCATACACAGTTCATGGCATAGACTTTTATCTACTGTTAAAACTGGCCTGACTTGAAGGCAGCCTGTGGCCATTGCTGCAACTGCACGCTGCCACGCTCACAGCACCTGTTGCAGAAGCAGATGTGCAACTCTGATGCACATGTGGGTGAAACGCTGATGCTGAACCTGTTCCAGCTTCCACAAAGCTAGGCTATGATCATTTCAACCTCCTAGGCTAATAAAGGCCATAGTTCTCCCCACTTATTTTGCATTTTCATGCATCTCTAGCAATGCTCCATCTAATTAATACAGAATATAAAAGCTGAGATACTACAAAGATGGCTCGTCTTAAAGGAGTCAGAATGCACTTTTCCTTCCAGAGGATTAGTGGCTCCAAGCAATGGGTTTGGTCCCACTGTGTGCTGGGGAGGAGGATGAGGGTGACCATCAGAGACCTCACTCCTCAGACTGCATCCTCTCGTAACCCTTTCTCGTCATGCTCTGGAAGTGGTTTAAGGAGCATTTTTGAAGCCAAACAGCCTGTGGATGTGATGTTCTCCTTGCCCAACTATTCCAGCCCATCTGATAATATGTAAGCTGTGAGAAATCACAGAGGGTTATAAGGGACCTTAAAGGTCATCTAATTCCAACCCTCCTGCCACAAGCAGGGACACCTTCCACTAGACCAGGTTGCTCAAAGCCCCATCCAGCCTGGCTTGAACACTTCCAGGGATCGGGCATCCACAACAACATGACCTCTCTGTGGCTGAGCAGTCCTTCTCCAGCTACCCATAAAGATAAAGCTGAGATGTATAAAGCCTGATGACCAGAGAGTTAAGCAGGTGACAGAAAGGAACCACATGGGCAGTGGTTGCTCCCAAATCATGATCTTATTCTTACAAAGTTTCCAGGATTGTGGGTGGCCTATGTCCAAGCACTATCATACAGGCCCTGCTAGGTGCTGAGATTTAGAAAAAAGGAAAAACCCAGAAAGAAAAGAGGTATTTCTACTGTTTCTTTTGCATTGTTAACTTATACCAATGTTACAGCTACAGTTCTCTGCAGCTATGGACAGCAGAAGCTTGCTTCTTTAAAAACAGCACAGTTCAAGAGTTTCATATAATCCTAAGAACCTGGAATCCAAAGCTGTAAAGACAAAGTTTCATAACTGCAAGATTTTTGGTGGAGTCACAAAAATTGGCAGTACTTGCTTTGCATCTCAGTTGTATGGAGAATTCAACAGCTGTAGAAACTTTGAGAAAACACCCCAAACTTTTGGCATGGCTCTTAGAAGAGAAATCCTGAGCTTTCGAGGGTTGTTTTCTTTATTCCTTTTTCTCTATAGTCAGGCCCAAGGTAGCTGATATAAAAATACAGCACTTCCAAGTAGTGCAATTATGATTTCTGTCCAAGTATAATGATTTATATAAAAACTAATGGCACCCTCAGGAGCAAGCTTCTGGAGACAAGATGTTTTATGACGATTAGAAATACAGATCTCCTTCCACACTTACCAACAGCACTTGTACTAACATTTAGCTGTAATAAATGCTTTCCTTCTTTCTTGCCAGACCAAAACACAGGCTGGATGACATGTGAAATATTTATACAACATTTGCAAATAAGTTATGCAAAATACACTTAATGCATGATGTTAGCACTATAAGACATGTGGTATAAACCAGGTGTTGCTTTGCAGGCAGGGACAGAGACAGCTGGCACAACAAACGGCAGGTTATCTCCCAGGGACTGCAGCAAGAGCAGGCTCCCAGGCTGCCTGGACACTGAATACATTGCTGTGTTCACTTGTCTCCTTGTCCCTTGTCTGCTCCTCCCACAGCGCTGGTGGCCAGGAGCCTGCCCGAGCCACCCCTGCCAGGTTCCACACTCCTCTCCCAGAGCACCAGGATGGAGGCCAAAACATGACACATTCCCGTTCAGAAGCCATGAGGCTGGGGTAGAGGACATGCTCACCTACACTGATGTTACCCCCTGAAGTGCTGTCACCATGGGTTGGACCCTGCTAAGCTGCAGGACTTCCCTTCCCCAGCCTCATGAGCAATGCATAGACCTGAGGAGGAAAGGGCCACAGCCACCAGAGTCCCTTCCTCAGGGTGTTCCAGCATTCAGGACAGAGGTGGTGGCCCAGGTGTCGGAGAAATGCTGCTGGGGAAAGTGACCCAGAGGTAGGGGGAGCTTCACTTTTGCTTCTGTTTAAATTCAGGACATTAAGAGCCACAGAAGTGGAACAGGCTTTCTGAAGCTGGTGATCTTACTGACAGCAGAGAACATTGCTGGTCTTTCACATAACTTTTTAATTGAAATAATGATGTTCACCTCCTTCACTTCAGTGGCATGTAACTGAGACATTGTGAAAACATGGCAACGAGCAGGAATGTGACAGACTTCTTATTCTTAAACGTACTGAAAAGGGCTGTCATTACAAAGATTTAGCCTGCGTCATGACATTTCCCAAGGGAGTGTACAACCTCAGTTGTATCTGGAGACAGAAAGACAGCAAGGTATGTGCTTGTGTGACAGCCACCATCCCAGCTGAGACACCAGTGGCTTATATGTAGACATTCAGAATTAAAATCATAAGCTGGCTAAGCTAAACTTACTATTTATTAATTATTCCATACTTTTGTTATTTTATTATTTGAATTATTACTGTTTTAATATTAATAACAATAAACTATAAAAATAATTATAGATCATTATTATTAAGATTTGTTATTATTAAAATAATTAAGATCAGGAGCTATGGGTGCTTCTTGTAACAGACCTTGAATAGTGAATTACAGATATCTCACAGGCAAAGAAAAGATAACATGCCTGTGGTCCAACATAGATGGCTTGAATCAGTGTCCCACTTCCAGAACATGAATAAAAACCTCAGTGATAAACCCCAGCCACTAATTAATAGTAAGGAAGGTACGTAAGCCAAAAGAGTGACAATAGAGAGTTACACAGTCATAGGTTGATGGGACTCCATTACCTCTTTCTTTCAAGCTTCTGGTTACTTGACCACCCCATTTGGGGACAAACTTAATAGGGCCTGTAGTGATAGACAAGGAGTAATGGTTTTAAACTAACATACAGTGGATTCAGATTAGGTACAAGTAAGAAATTTTTTTACTGTGAAGGTGTTGAAACACTGGAGCAGGTTGCCCAGAGAGGTGGTAGATGCGTCATCCTTGGAGACATTCAAGGCCAGGTTGGATGGGGCTCTGAGCAACCTGATCTAGCTGAAGATGTCCCTGCTTATTGCAGGGGGGTTGTACTAGATGACCTTGAAAGGTCCCTTCAAACCAAAACTATTGTATGAATCTATGATTCTATGATCATCCTGGACTATGTGACTTGCCAGCTTGGTGGGTAAGGAGTCACATCCTGACATTGCCCCACCTGCCTGCTGGTAGACATGCAGAGTAGATGCATAGCAATGCTAATGCTGGATACCTCTGGAGAAGTAAAAGATAGGCCCTGGTTTTTGGAGTCAGGTGGCTTCTCTTTAAATGCAATAAAATGAAAAGAAAATACACGTTCTGGGAAAGCAAAGGATGTTTTTCATTGCAACTTAATTTTGGTTGAGTATTTCACTCTCTGGGAGGGGGCTGTGAGGTACGAAATGGAAAGGCAATATTTTAGATGAATTTCCCATCCTTGGAGCTTCCTGACCCTGCCTTCCCAATTACCAGAGTTTCCTTTAGCTTATGTAGCCTGTCTGCCATTTGTAATGGACTTACATCCCATCAGCAGGGTAAGCACTGTACCTGCACCTCAGCAGCCTCCAGTTCCTGCCCTAACAGCTGCTCTTCCAGAGTCACTTGCAAGACACTCATGGTGACTCCTCAGTGACCTCAAATGCTTCAGTACTGTTGAGACACTTCGGCAAATAGTTGCTCTCGTAGCTGCTGAACTGAAGAAAAGCTGGGTCCTCTCATTTTCCTAGCTCCAGCATTGAGCGTGCAGGTTGGGCTGTGCTGACCTGTGAGCCTGGGGGGACACCTCTGCTGAGGATGAAAGCCCAGCTGGGCCTCCGCACTGACTCCCCACCCAGCAAACCCCAGGATGTCACTTACTAGCTCATGACAGCCCAGGGAGAAGAAGAGGCTAAGGAAAGACATGCCCAGGGTGATGTGGATTAGATGTAGCCCTCATCAGTGACAAAAGTGATGGCTGCGTAGCAATGCTGTCATTAAGGCAGGATTATCTTCTTGCGCACGCCCTCCCCTCCTCAGCTCTTCTGGTTTGTGCTCACGCATGGACCAGCCCCAGCCCGTGCTGTCAGAGCTACACCCCGAGATGACTGGTTTGGCAGGCTGCACAGAAAGTTCACCGACTGCTGTGGTGAAGAATGCCTGATGTCCCACATGCTGTATGCTGATGGTTGCTAATGAGCTGCTGAACTAAAAAGGCTTAAACTGCATGAGATTTGGGTCAATGTCCACTATTAATGCGCCAGTGGACACCACCGATAATTTCAAGCTTCGTTAGGCACAAAACTGTACTGCTAACCCCTGTTTCTCATGCATGACTTGGATAACCAGAAAAGGGAGTAATGTAGGAGAAGCCAAAAACCTCTGATTGTCTTTGCCCAAAGCCCAAATGTCTATGTGGCAAATGAATGCAGGGATCAATAAAATATTCCGCTTCTGATAATAACCGGTTGCTTTTCCCAGAGACACTTGCAACATGCTAACAGTGAGACTCCTCTGGTGCCAGCGCCTTTGGATACCTCCCTTTGCCTCTTCCCCTGCCCCCACACCTTTTGTCAGACTGATTGGGGGTGCTTTTTCTGATTGCTGGGTTTTGTTACTGTGTGTATTCACAAACTGCATCAGGGATGGATTAGACCATCCCTACTCCTGCTGAGTAGACTTCTTGAACAGCCTTAGGGGTGCAACCTGTTGAGGGGTGAGTAGGCTGTGAGCAGGGAGGGCACTGTCCCAGATGGGAGGGCAGTCCATAGGATGCCCTGGGCACTCTGCCTCCAAACTGTGTGGGAAAGCCTCTCCAAGAGAAGAAGGTAAGTCAGGTTTGGGGGAACTGCCTCCTGTAGTACCCAGCTGCTGAGCAGGCTGCTGCCAGGCCCCGTGCCACCTCTGATGGGCTGGCTGGACAAGCCAAGGCATTTGCTTTCCCAATGGGTCACTTCTCAGTTGTGAGAGATGTCCTCTGACATAGGAGCATGCAAACCCTTGGCTGATGGTTAAGGAATGAGGCTTTATAACAAGGCTTTTAAAAAGCTGCCACACGCTGCTGCTGCAATAGCCTTTGCTACCCAATGTCTTGCATTTCACATGTTCAGGATATAAAGTATGATTCTCTGAAAGCGTCAGAAACTTCAGTAAAGGCACTGGTATCTTCCTCTATGCCCGGCTGCCTGCCAGAAAAGCAAACCTCCAGAACTGTACTGGATCTTCAACTCTCCTGGTCTTTGAACTCAAACTAAGATTTTAGACATTTAAAGACATCATGTTTTTCTTTGCTTCTTTTTTTCTCCCCACCCCCGCCCCGCCAAATTATACTATTAACATAACCAAACTGCCTTCCCAACTGAGCTCCTGTACAGAACCAAATGAGATAAACACATGTGATGAAACACAAAATGTCACCATGTCTTTCAAATGATGGTACAACTTCTGATGCCACAAGAACTTTGGATGTGTTTGTGTCTTTTGAAAGATCTGGTGATCTTTCCTCTCTTGAACAGTCTCTGGAAAGCTGTGTTTTCAAGGCTTCCACCGGACAACCCTCTACAGGGACAGCAAAAGCCACTCTGGTGACCTTTCTTCATCCTGCATCCCACCTAGCCCATGGCCTGCAGCATCCTGAGCAGAATATTCTCTCAAAGCTTAGGCCTGACCAGCCTCCAGTATCATGGATTCAGCCCCACTCTGTCTTAATTGAATAGTTAATTCCTGCAGATAAAAAAAATGTTGTTTCTACATTGGACGTTGTTTTGGCACTCAGACGTGCTCTAAGAAAACCTCTGTGCAGCTTGTTTAATATTGCTAGAGATTGTCTGGGGATCTGGTAGGCTGATGCTGTGAGATCTGTGCACTCCTACTAATTGATGCTCCAGGACCATGAACACTGCAGATGAGAAGCAGGTAGCTGGGCTGGAGCTGGGCTCTGGCCCTGAGCCACAGCACTTCTGCTTGCAGGGGAATCGCATGGTCCAGGCAGGAGGCCCAGGCAGGGCCAGTCTCCAGCAGGAGACTCCAGAGAGCCTGGGGCAGGGTGCAACAGGCACATGGAGAGAGGCAAGGGGAAGGAGAAGGGTCTGGAGAATGAGTTGTGGGCATGCACTGGGAGCTGCCTGGTCATTTCTGCCTGTTTAGCTTTTGGTGCTGAGAGAAGATAGTGGCTCCCCTTGGGAGGCAACAAAGAACTACTTTTCACCGACCAGATTTCTGTATTTCATGCATGGTCTAATCAACCTGGTCCCATTTCATGTTTTAAGGTTCTTGGTAATATTTGCTTTGTGTGAGTAGCTCCATTTGGGATTATCAGGTATAAGCATTGGAAATGGGCATTTTTCCAACATACACTCTGTGGTATAACTGTCTACTGCTGCAGAACGGCCAGATGCTGTGCCAAGTCAAGCTCCTAGCTGACTGAGAATAAGTATGCTGTGAAACAAAATGCAGTCCTACATTTCCAACAGAACAAGTTGTTCATGGAGGAGGACAGCAAGATGCATAGAGCTTGGTTGAAGAAAAGGAGCTTCCCAGGGAAGAGTTTAGAAAAAGCACTGACGTATGAGCTGGCATGCACACCTCAAACGCTTCAACACTGTTGAGACACTTCGGCAAATAGTTGCTCTCGTAGCTGCTGAACTGAAGAAAAGCTGGGTCCTCTCATTTTCCTAGCTCCAGCATTGAGCGTGCAGGTTGGGCTGTGCTGACCTGTGAGCCTGGGGGGACACCTCTGCTGAGGATGAAAGCCCAGCTGGGCCTCCGCACTGACTCCCCACCCAGCAAACCCCAGGATGTCACTTACTAGCTCATGACAGCCCAGGGAGAAGAAGAGGCTAAGGAAAGACATGCCCAGGGTGATGTGGATTAGATGTAGCCCTCATCAGTGACAAAAGTGATGGCTGCGTAGCAATGCTGTCATTAAGGCAGGATTATCTTCTTGCGCACGCCCTCCCCTCCTCAGCTCTTCTGGTTTGTGCTCACGCATGGACCAGCCCCAGCCCGCGCTGTCAGAGCTACACCCCGAGATGACTGGTTTGGCAGGCTGCACAGAAAGTTCACCGACTGCTGTGGTGAAGAATGCCTGATGTCCCGCATGCTGTATGCTGATGGTTGCTAATGAGCTGCTGAACTAAAAAGGCTTAAACTGCATGAGATTTGGGTCAATGTCCACTATTAATGCGCCAGTGGACACCACCGATAATTTCAAGCTTCGTTAGGCACAAAACTGTACTGCTAACCCCTGTTTCTCATGCATGACTTGGATAACCAGAAAAGGGAGTAATGTAGGAGAAGCCAAAAACCTCTGATTGTCTTTGCCCAAAGCCCAAATGTCTATGTGGCAAATGAATGCAGGGATCAATAAAATATTCCGCTTCTGGTAACAATTTTCTCTTTGGTGGATCTTGTTTAAGTCTACCTGACAGGGCTGTCTGGAAGAAATATCCAGTAGATGCTGGAAAGAGTATGAAGGACACCTGAGATGAAGGACCCATACTGTCCTTTCTCAAATAGTGATAAGAAAGCTGTCTGGGCTTTTAGCGGGTTAGTGACTTAGTGGGAAAAATTAAATATCTGAGAGCAGCCACTGGACCACATCTAGGTGTCATTGCCTGGGCCTGGCTCTAAAGAAGTGATGCTCACTGGTACCAGCTGAGAATATCACCCTGAACCTATAAGCTCCTGACAAAGCAAGAATGTGAGTAACTTCCATTGAAATCTGCTCCCAGGGTTGGAAAATGTGCCTCTGAAGAAGGTGTTTTAAGATTACATCCCTACAAAGAAGAGGCAGGTTTATCACTCAGTCTTTGGTTTCTTTCAGAGTGATACATAATGCTATGGGCTTTCTATTTTTTTGTGATTTTTGTTATTTTCATTTACAACAGATGCTCTGTTTCAGTGAGTATGTCGCATGTGGATGATTCAAGTCAGAGACCATAGCCAAACTGTGGCTCAAGTAACAATTGAGATTCCTTGTTTAATTGATTGAGTGCAATGTAATGATGAGAAACCCCAACAAAAATTACGTCAGCATCAGTAAGTGTGGAGGTGCTTTGTACTGGCCAAATGAGAACTAGTATGTTTATTGCAGATGATCTACTGAAGATTAGTTGGTCTTGTTTGATGATTGACCCCAAATGGAAGGAGTTGTGAAAGGAGAAATTAAGATAGGACAGAGTTAAAGGGTGACAAGAACTCAGGAGACACGGCTAGCTAATGTAAAATTTGTTTGGCATTTCTTTCTAAATTTTTATGTTGGAATTAAAAATCTGGACTTTGCCAGAATGGCTCGGTCTTCCTTAAACCAGACTACATGTGGCAGGTACATGGGTAGAAATAGAGGAAAAATAAGCCAGGTCAAGAAAAGTCATAATCTGACAGGGTTGCTAGTGGAGTCTTTTTCTAAAATAGAAAGGAACAAGGCAAGATATTTTATCTGTGTTAGCAGAAGACAGGCTAAGCTGTTAAAACAAGATCAGAGCCATACAGTGTGCTGGCAAAGAGGCCTACAGCCATTTGTAAAGCAAATGGCTGGCCGTGGAGAGGTTCATCACCATGGTGTGATCTGATGAGGCCAAGAAGCTACCTGAGGACTTTTTTTGGCTTTTGCCAAACTAGAAGAAGGTAGATCTAGATTAGATATAAGGAAAATATTCTTCACTGTGAGGGTGGTGAGACACTGGCACAGGCTGCCCAGAGCAGCTGTGGGTGCCCCATCCCTGGCAGTGCTCCAGGCCGGGCTGGATGGGGCTGTCAGCAACCTGGTCTGGTGGAAGGTGTCCCTGCCCATGGCAGGGGTTGGAACTAGGTAATCTTTGAGGTCCCTTCCAACCCAAACCCTTCTGTGATTCTATGGTTGGTTAAATGGTTGTTTTAGTATTTTGATTACAACAACCTCTGCAGAGTCCTGGTGTGTGCTATTAATGCCCCCATGTTGCGGAGGGTAGGAGGGTAGGAGCTCACACCTTTGTTACAGGAGTCAGACCATTGTTGCTTTCTTCTGGGGTTTTGCTATGGATATCACACAGGTCCAAGGCAGCACCTGCCTAGAGCTGTCTAGAAAAACTTGCTTAAAATAAATCATTTAGGGAACCTTAGAGATAACAGCTTGTTGGTAAATATCTCTTACTGAGATTTTCAGCTGTGTAAAAGAATTACATTTCCTTCAATACGTCTGAGGCTCAGCACACAAACATGTCTTTAACATGGATCAGGCAATACCACGATCCCCCTCACTTGCTTTCTTTAACCTTGGATTTAAAGCTCTGCAGGGCTTTTGTGGCTGGTGGGTCTCAGGGCTCCCAGGCACTGAAGCAGCTGGAACAGGTCACAGATCAGAGAACTAGACAGTTTGAAAAGCCCATTGCTAAACTAGTGAGGCAAACTGAGCCTTTTCTTGGGCCATAGTGTGTCCACAGAAATAGAATAACTTAAATTAGATGTCTTTTAAATGCCAAATTTCATTATTTCAGATGGGTTTATTAATTTATATTTAATATCATTGACAACATGAAAAAGTAAACCACATGTTCAGTACACACACAAATACCTGAACAGAGCTATGATGATCAGATTTAAAACAACCAAAAAAAAAAAATTATTCAGATCTGCCAAGTCTTTCATCCTTTTGTCATATTGTCTTTCTTATGGTGACCTCCCACGCCTCCCTTCCTCTCCTGTTATTTTGTGTTTTTGTTTAAAGTGCAGATCTTGGCACTGAGTGTATGAAAGAAGATGGGGAAAACAAGCCATGTACTTGTAGATACAAGCTGTGACAAAGGACCATTTTTAAGGGGAGGAGATGGTTACAGACCTACATTAAATGCAAGTAAATGAGCTCTTACAAGGATTTGGAGCAAAATATGAAGGACTGAGTCAGCAATCACTAGTGCAGACACTCTTAACTTTGCTTTTCTTTCCCTGAAATCAACAGAAGCATGCATGAGCTGAAAGCACTTTGCTGCACTGAGCCTATTAAAGGAACTGCAAAGTGTCCAAGTGTACTTCACTGTATCAAGCAGCAGAAATGGAAAGCAATAATGAACACCAAAGAGACTGAGATGGAGAAAACACAATGTAAAGGTTGATACAGATGTGATTAGTATCCTGCTGCTCTGTCCATTCATCCAGAAAATATGAAATCTATGGATAATCATCAAATTCTGCATGCATTTGTTGTCTTTTGTTTCCCAAAGATACAAAACTGTGCTACGAATGAGAATATATAGCAATAATTATGTACACAGTGGGCTGGAAAGCAGGAGCTTTTTAACCACACAGAACAGTAAAGCTGTAGGGAAGATTTCAGTTTGGAGGCAGGATTGGGCAGTGCCCGGAACAGTATGATAAGTCTTCCTAACTTCGTAAAGGAGGGTAATTGATTATTTCATGGCAATAGATGGCCAGGACTTCTCTTCTATTTTTCATTCAAAATCTCTCCTCTTCTGTGTGGTTTGGATCCCTTTCTCCAAAATGGATGCAGTCCAAATGCACCCAAGTTCGGTAGACTCAGCAAAACAAGATGTTGGTGCCTTTCATCTTGGTGAAAAACTGACAGTCCTGATGTTGCTGAAGAATTGGGAGCTTAAGAAGCAATACTTAGGAGGACCCAAAAGTGTCTTAGAGAAACCACATTATGCAATGGGAAAGCTGAACACGCAAGAAGACTACCTGTTTATTTATTTATGCAAATACACAATTTATAACCACACTGGTGATTTGTTGTTTAGCCGTGACTAAGTTATACAATGATTAGGCAGAGCAATAGATTTCAACCAGAGTGTCAGCTCGGGTCTTTCATAACTCTGTTTGGCTATTATACCTAACAGTGAAGACACTGAAATAAATTGTTATTGCCTATGATAAGCAATAAAGACCCTGGGAAGAGCCTCCACACTTGTGGAGGGTTTTCAACACTGACAAGTGAGTGTTTGTACTGGAGCTGTTTCTGTGATGTCTTCTTACCCTTCACATTTCAGGGAAAATCACTTAGTGTAAAATGCTTACACGTCCCTCTGATGCCATGGCTATATCCTCCAGACCTTTTGTACTAATGCTTATATTTTTTTTGCTATAAACCTTCCAAGACAAGCAACTTGCAGTGCTGTTCCCTTGTGGTGTCCAAAGTGCAGCCAAGCTCCCAGGTACACAAAGATGTGCTGGGAGCTGGAAAGCTGGGCACCATTGATCCAAAGTTTTCATGAATAACGTAGCAAATAAACAGAATTACCTGTTGAGATGAAGTCTTGGGATTTCCTGCACTCCATTTCCATGGAAAGCTTAATTTAATGGAAAAAGTGTTATCCACTCCCCTTGCTGCTCCATGCTCCTTGGTCCTCTTGCAGTCTGGGGCCAGGTGGGGTGCAAGCATGGACTTCCTTGTTGCTGCTGGCTTGCAGCCTTTTATGTTGCTGGAGCCCACTGCTAACCAAGAAATGCCTACAGAGCACAGCAACCTGAAAACATCTCATACCATCCAGTGTTACAGTGTTGGAATATGTACATCCAACTTACAAATAAATGGAGTGGAGTTTATGTTTATCCTAGATTCTCAGATAATGGGAATGAATCATCTTTGCCCAAGGGAGTTCAGAAGACATAAACCCTCCCTTCCAGTGCAAACCCACCAGTTATGGACCCTGAGAGGGCCACACAGTGCAGGCAGAGCTCAGGTAGTCAGTGTGTTTCCTTCTGGAGATGCTTCAGTCTGTGATGCTTGAAGTTGTGTGACAGTAGTTTTCATATGTCCTGTCTTGCACTAGCCAAGTCTTCTCTCTTTCCTGTATGTGCAAGCAGAGCAGAGAGGTACGATCTTACCTGTTTTCCAAGTGAGAACCCGAGGCCCCCAGATCAGCATCTCAGAGGTGTTCGGGCACCCAGGTCAAGTCCCAGCAACATGAGTCTTGCTTAAGGCAACAGAAAAACTCTTTGGCAGGGCAGGGACACCATCTACCTTTGACCAGATGATTTAAACCAGAGTCTGAAATCTCAGACTGGCTCCAGATTGCCTTCCTTCTTGGACCTTTGCTACCACAGGGAGAATTTCTTTATTGTAAGAATTTCTAAACAGCGCATGCAAGGCAGGTCTGCAGGGCGGCTTTTGCAGGGCTTTTTGGTGTCTGAAACCAGTGATAACGTACTGTCATGGGAAAGCTCTCACACATGGTGCTTTCTTCACCAAGCTGCCTGGGAAACCCAGTGCCTGATGTGTGTTTGATTTGAAAGGACAGCGTGTTTGCTTTGGCAGACCTCTAATTAAACAACACAGCAAACCCACAATTGGTTTGCCTGTGCTGATTGCCTCTGCCCGGAGCTTTCTGTCTGTGCTAGCAGTTGTTATGATACCCATGTATCCCAGCGGTGGGAGACGCATACAAATAGATCTATAAATACATAAATGAAGGTATAAAGGGGGAAGAAAACCAGAGAGGAAAAAAAAAGAAAGAAAAAGAAGGGGGAAAAAAAAGAAAAAAAAAGAAAGTGCTGCTTCTGCTAAGTCTACGTGTGTGTGCCCTGAGTTTGGAAAAGTCTGTTTGCCCGGAGAGCAGGGGGTAACCGGATTTTTTTAATTTTTTTCTTCTTCCTCCACAGAAATAAGGTTGCCTGGATCTCCCCAGCACCGGCTCCCCGGCCCCGCAGCCCGCGAGAGGGCGGCATCGGCTCGGGAAAGCCGCCGGGAGCTCCCCACTGCCCCGCACCCGCGAGCGGGGCTGGAGCGGGAGCGGGGCTGGGCCGGGCCGGGCCGGGCCGGGCTGGGCCGGACTGGGTGGGCCGGACTGGGCTGGACTGGACTGGGTTGCGCTGAGCTGGGCTGGGCTGCCCGCCGCAGCTCCGCGCCTCCGCCGCCCGCCCCCTGCATCTCCGTGCATCCCTGCCTGGCATCGAGCGCCGGCTCTTTACAGAGCCCTTTGCATGCAGCGTTATGCTCAAAAGACAGAGGACACTGCATGGCCCCTACTCCTCCCCACCTCCACCCACCCTCCCCCCCCCCAAAAAAAAAAAAAAAAAAAAAAATCCAGCGGTGCAGAAAATCATTTCAGAGCTTAACTGTCGACCGTCTTTTCACCAAACACGGAAAACTCCCGAAGTCTGTCAGGTCACCTGCATTTGCAGAGAAAAGGACCACACGGTTGCAAGGGCAGAGCACTGGATTTTGTACCGATGCAATGGAAAGCATCCGTGCTCCCATGGCAACCGCGGCTTCTGCTGCCGGAGGCTGACAGGAGGATGTTCCTGCACCGCCGCGGCGCCGAGGGCCCCTGGCATCCCCTGTTTTGCACACCCTTTGCATTATTTGGTTTACAGCAGGGTTTGCTTAGAGCCGGCCGCCCCCAGCAGGCGTGTTGCATTAGTTTCATCCAGCTGCACCGTGAGCTCATTGGAAATTCAAACATGCAGAATTTGCCATAAAATGTAAATCAGATGATACTTTCGCTGTGCCTTTTTTTCACTTAGGAATCCCTACTGTTGGGTTTCATGGGGGTTTTTTACCCCTCTCCTGTGGCAAGAAAAGAGAAACGGAACTATCCCCATTTTGTTATTCCCTCAGGAAAGACAATGGGAACCATTTGCTTTTCCATGGACAGCTGCCCCTTGATGGTTCTGTCTTTACAAGGAAAGAGCTCCAGTCTCAGCTAATTCCATCTAAAACCCCACTAAATAAGAGGCAATTCATATTTTCCTCCTGATGTAGAAGGGCAAACTAAAGACAAAGTCTCACAAATCTTTTTCATCACTTCTGATTGTTCTGTGTACTAGGACGAGAACTGGCTGACTCAGGGTTGGGACCTCACTGCTCTGGGGCTTGGTTTTTTATGTAACAGTAGAATCCTTCCCTCTCTTTTGAAGAGGGGTTGCCTGAATCTATATGGTGTGTGCCTGACATGGGGACCCATTTTTATTTCTTTTCTCCCTGCAGCTGTGCCAGCTCTCCTATTTCCATAACCTTATAGCATTTCCACAACACTCCTTGGAAGTGCAGCCCTTCTGCATCAGTTCAGAAGCATGTGATTTTATTTTGGTTGCCTATTTTAGTTTCTATATTTCTATAATTCATATATTCTCAAACTCTTACATTGTTTCCTACCTTTTTTTTGTGGCCTCATCCCCCCAAATTAAGCATTAAAAAATGCTTGACCGTCTAGTTTAAGTAGTGAACTACTACTGTGTGATCCTAGTGCAAAGAATCACTTGAAAATCTATAGTGCACCTCTGTGTAAACACACATCCATGCACACACCCCAGGTCATTTTTACACGCTTTAATTTTTATATTTTGGGAGGCAAATGGTGTGCTGACCTAAGAACTAAGCTTTATAGTCTTTTGTATCTGTGGGAAATCAGGGATATGTCCATCAAAGACCTAGATAGATCAATGCCAGGGAAAAACATGAATTGAAAACCATGTCTGAAGTGTAGAAAGATATCCACAGGTTTTTACTACCTTCCATTTTTGTTGTGAACCGCATGAGTTTTGTTATGGGTCATCTGATGTTGCCACACGACCCCCGTGTTCAGCATTGGCACACGTGGTTAGAGGAAGTTTTCTTTGGTTTAGTATAACACCATTATGCTCAGATAAATGGCTTACAAGTTTTTATTTGCTGCACCCAGCTGCATTACACCAAAGCACTATGTGAGTCTCCTTCAAGGACAAAAGAAGGTCATATGTTATTTAATTGCAACTGCTCTTTTGAAATGGCACAAACAACCAGGGAATGAACACTGATTTGTTCAATTTATGATACATAGAAGAGAAAAATGCACTGCTTTTCTTAAATGTTACAACTAATAATTCTAAATGCTATATCTCTCTCTTGTCCAGTTTACAGGATAGTGTTCTAGCACAGCAGCTTTATGATCAGTTTCTTTGACAGACATTTATGACTTCAGTATGTTTTAATTTATGATGTTAATATCTGTTCTCTTGGAAGAAATTTCATTTTCCATGGAAAGACTCTGACATTAGGGTTTCGTACCATTAAAGTCAGTGATTGATTTCAAGGAACTGTGGCTATTTTTATGCTTCGTTAATTTAGACATTCATTGGAGGTACATATGTGGTAGTAGCACCTGCCTACCTCATCGTAGGCATCATGAGGAGACATTCATGGTGCTTTTGAGGCATCCCTGATGAAAAGCATTCAACAAGTGGATAGGGAGGCCTGGCACCTCAAAGCTCAGCACAAAGGAATGTCCTGTGAAGGTAGAAGAGCTGCTCTTCCATGACTACAATTGCCCAGCCCCCTGTCATCTTTTATGCATGAAAGAAATAGTTGAAAACTGAAAAGAAGGTAAAATTTAGACCAGTTCTTGGGCAGATCAGATCTGTTGACTAAAGGACTGGCCATCTTCAGTCTTGACCTTGTGAGGTTAAGAAAAGTAAGCTATTGACCAGCTGATAAAAATACATAGGCAACACAATTTTTCTCAGAGTCTTACAGTAGTTCACTTCAGTGGTGTGATGCAATAAGGAGCAGCAAAAAGGGAACACAACACAGCTGACTGATTGAAATAGCTATATAATCAGCCTCCTCTGAAACTTCTCTTAACAGAGCTTGGAACTTCAGGATGCAGTGATGTGACTTGCATAAATTCTGTGACTGCAGACCCCAGGTTCTTGGGCTCACTGCAATATTCAGGCAAAGCCTCATTACAAAATGCATGGAGGAGGAAAGACTCCTACCAAACAACTTCTGAAAAATGATAGTTGTTTTGGGCATTGTCTAGACAGTCCTGCTGTCTATTAGAGATCTACAAAATTGGGAAGCACTTTCCCAAGCTAGCAAAGCATGTAAGCCATGGCTAATAACACACAACGTAATAGTCCCAGGGACTCCAATCCAATTAAGCTATGTGCTTATAAGCTCTGCTGAACTGGAACCAGATTGCATTAGCTTGCTTTATCCTCTCCACAGATCACAAACACTAAGCTGGAAACACCTGCCTTAGAGAGCTGAAGGTAATAGGGAGACACAGGAGGAAGCGGTGCTCCGACAGGCGCCTGCTGGGATGGTTCTGTCAAACTAGTCTGTTAAGGGCAGGTTGCTGGCTCAGCAAAGGGACAAGACGTCTAAACTCTTGAATTACCAAACTCTGATACAGCATTTAGCTGTATGTTAAAGAAGTCTGTGCACAAAGTTTAGGCCAAGTTGACTCTAAAGTTGTTAAAGGTGGCAAATGAAGGGATTTCTGATCAAGGGAGTCAGTCTTGGGAAGGATGGGAAGGAAAGAATGGATGGTGAAAAGAACACCGTTATCTTAAGTTATGCAGAATGAAGCCTCCAAGCGAGGAAGTCCTGTCTGCAAGAGGAGACAAATGGATAAAGTGTTGCAATCCGCAGAAAGCTGGTAGAAAGTAGGACAAAGGTGATTGCAGCAGTGGGAGATCATCACCTCTGACTCGAACAGCCCCCCTGGCACAGGGCAACCCCCCTTGGGGTCCATGTGTAGTTAGTAAAAAACTTCAGTAGTGCTAACAGAGGATGAGTTCTAGTTTGCATTAGAAGCCAGAAACTCTTACCAATCCTGCATGTGAATGAAAATGAATCTGTAATACACTAAAATGTGCAAGTACTCTGCTGTATATAATGTGTACTCTTGGGTAACTTGGTGAGCAAGCTCGGAGGAAACATTGCCCCAGTGCTCCCAGCACTGTAATAAAGAATGCCTGCCATCTAAAACTTCAGATCTAGTCTTAGAGGATTTTTTTCTCCATGACTGACTACGATATCAGTTTGAGTGACACCAAGCCCAGTATGTGACTCTGGGTTTCAGCAGACTGAAGGGTTAATTATGGTGCTATACTGTGATTCAGGGAAATGAAGTCAAACTAACAAGAGATCTTGGCCAGTGTCTGCTGATCTTGATAAGGATTTTCCTGTATATGGAAAGGGGGGATCTTCTGCATGTAGAAAGAGAGGTGCATAAAAGGATCTGTCAGCAATACCCCGTCATCTTATGAGAGATGAGACGAGCTAAATGTAGGCTGGCTTGGAGCCTGCAGTCAATGGATTGGCACCTGCTTCTGATGTGGGTGAATTCAGTCTTGTTTTGTCACTTGGGATTTGCTTGCACTAGCAAGGAGCATTATTGATACTGTCTAAATTACCTTCCCAGACTAAAATACCCTGCCATTGCCACTGCAGTTCCCCACGTGGACAATGTGCTGGTTTTACAAGGATTTTGTTGCCTAATCTGTTTCTTCTTAATTGCAATAGGACTTTTTTTTAATCTGAAACACTAATGCATAGTGTTGCTGGAACTCTGGTTCCTCAACACCATTGCAGAGCCCACATGAAACAGACTGGGTTGGTACTATATAGATGTCCATCAGAAAATGGCACAAGCTCCTTGAATGGTATACTTTTATGTGAGTAAAATTACATGTGTTTGGTACTGGAAACCTGTCAGGGATTGTTGATGGCATCCATTTTGGAAGCTATTAGAACTGTATCTAGGGTCCTTGCTTTCTGGAAAATTGCAGATATCTGTGGACCATGTTAAAATAGTCAGGTTCAGTTTTTCATGCTTAAAGCCTTTAGCTGTGTAAGGACCTGATAACTCTTCAGACCATCTTTGTCAGACCACGAAGTGTGTGTGCACTAAAGATAAAAAGTGAGATCTGTATCTATTTTGGTTGTGGTAGGTTGTGGGGCTTTTGGGGGGGGGCAGGGGGGAGTGTTTTGGTTTTGTTTTGGTTTGTGTTTGGTTTTTTTTGTTTTGTTTTGGTTTGTTTTGGTTTGGGTTTTTGAGAGAGAGAGAGACCCTTAATCATGTACTGCCTTCACTAGCAGACTGTGTGTTTGGGAAACCTTGGGATGTGAAATGAATGTCTCATGGGCACCTGGTTCAAACCAAGGTTCTCCATGTAATGAATAAATAACTCTGAACATTTAATTTTCCTCATTGAAACACAATCAGTCTCAATACAAGCTGCTAGCATCTCTAGAGTTACTCACTATTCTATATTTATCAAGGCTAGTAAGAGGGTTGCCGGTGAGTACCAATGGACACTCCTGGCTGATAAAACCCATCTCCATGGCCTACAGAGGGACTTCTTAAGGGTGACCAGAGCCAGTCAGCTGCTGACACTTAGCTTTTTTTCCACGGTGTCTGAGCGCTCGGGAGGTCAGGGCTGCTGACACTGTGCAGGACCCAGGGAAACTCTGCTGAAGCACTGTCAGGCAGACGGTTGTGGGGGAGCCCGGGGCTGATGCCCTGCTCACTGCTTCTCCAGCCCTTCCCGTAGTCTGTGCTGTAGCAAGGACCTATTGCAAGGTCTGGTCTACGGCACTGTGTCACCATGACAAGCCTCCTTTTTTTGTGCACAGCAGGAACCTTTGAAATGCAGTTTCAGAAGTGCAGAGATTTGTGGTTTTAATAATTGTCACAAACACTGGCAGCAGTAAACAGGTGCTTTTTCAGCTTACCCATAACACTCTAATAGATACAGCACCAGAAACGAGAAGTTAATATAACATAATGTAATGTAATATAATATAATACAAACCTTAGTGATAGAAAGGATGATCTCTGAAGACAGAGCAATATCCTGACTCATTTTGTATAGTCCAGTGAATGGCTTCTCAGCCTGTCTCCCCAGAAATTGGCAGAACAGACTTAGATGACAAAAGGGAACAGCAGATCTGAAATTATAGGAAATAGCCTATTTTACAGTTACTATTCATTCTACATTAAAAGACAAATATTTTGTCTTTAAAATCTGCATATCACATCAAAGTGTCAGCTGAAAACTACATTCTGACCAGGAAAGTATAGAAACTCTCAGTGTTATTTATCACTTTTTCTTGGGCAGGGAAGGAGGGACAGATTGGTCAGACCTTTTGCATTTCCATAGTTTTCAGGGAACACTTCAGCAATTTGCCTCCCATATTCTAAAAGTGTCTAGTGTGTTACCAGCACAATCTTCTTTGATAAAAATTAATGTATTTAAAAGATCAGTTTTGGTTGCTACTTGTTACTTTTGCCTGCTACTTGGAGGCTGCTCTTCAGAACTTCCAATTTTATACAGTCCACACCATCTAAACCTACATCAACACTGGTTCATTTAATTTCTGTTAGCATATTAGAAGAATGGACTGTAATATCAAAAGTACTTTAAACTTTGTTTCATATGAACATTTTCTAAGATAAAAGCATTAGATGTCCTGACAAATCAGCAATAAAATTCACATCAACTTCCCTGGTGCAGAATCAGTCCCACAGAAAATCTTGAATGATTCTGTCTGCAGACTTCAGCCTATGAACGTCTCACAAAACTCATCTCACAGATAATAAGGATGAAGTGCTATTTCATCAAAATATGAAAGTTGGCAGTGAAGGAAAGCCATTATGCAGTGAAAGTGCTCAGCATATGAATACTCATTCCAAAACCTTTTGGCATAGCTCCTCACTCCTTTTTTTGGTTCTTGGGAGCGTATGTCATTTTTGTAATACTTCTTATGAAACAGTAGCTCTGCTGCCGTCATTAACACACTGATAGTGTGAACAGTCAGTTATTCGTACTTACACTGATGTGGAGGCCACAGTCCCCTATGAAAAGTCCATGGAATTAATTCAGATTTGACTTAACTTCTGAAGAGTGGCATTTAACAGAAAGCGAAACTATTTAAGTAAAGCTTAAAAGTCTCAAAAGTTTCCCAGTGAAATTACACTGATATATATTGCATTCATGATGGTAGTATCTCTGTGGTAAACTACAGCCATATTTGATAATTTGAAATACCTTTGATACCTCCAGTTTTAATCTGCTGTAGGATTACACCTTGCATTTCATCTCCTTAATAAAAAAAATCTCTTCTTCATTTCCCACCCATGTGGTATTCTGCTAAAATTACAGAGCCATTAGGCTCGATACTACTAGCACTCTTCAAAAGTTAAAGTCCAATATCTCCCCAGTCATCCAGAGTCTCTTACCATTAAAAACCTAATGCATTTGGGGGGGGTGGGGGTGGGTGTGTGTGTGTGGTGTGTGTGGAAATTGATGTCTATTACAGATGTTTCTAAAATGAAATAGTTATTATTTTTCTGTCTAAGGTCATACTCCAAAGAAAGGTGAGAGATAGAAGTGATGAGATAGAAAGGCAGTATACACATACTTTCATTGCTTTTTATCATTACTTTTAAAATTAAATGTGATAGAAGACTTTTAGCACTCACATGGGATAACCTAAATGGTACACCTAGATGCAGGTGGATCTACCTATTTTTCCAGCCTGTGCAGGTATTTTATGCCTGTGATGGTAAACCTTGCTTTCCCTGTCTGAGTCTGATATGTTTCTTCAGTCTCCAATTTTTATGCCTAATAAAACACTAAAGAACTAACAGAGAATATTGACTGTTTAATGGAAAATTACTCTAATGAATCAGCCCCTGTAGCAGGATTTTTAAAATTTTATTTCGTTTCAGTAACATGAATCCAACCTCTTTCTTTGCACTCTGATATTATGCCTGGCAGCCCCTGGCTAGGCTGATTGACTAACCCAAATTACAGCAACATCTGACAGGAGCCCTGGCTTGAAACAATCTCCATTGTCTGTAATAATCTGGTGAACCAGTTCAGTGTTGTGCTGAGAGTGTCCTGCTCTTCGTTTGCCAACTCTTTTTTCTTTGACCTGCACTCCACCTTGTCTTTCTTTCGGTTACCTTCCATTTCTTCTCCAACTGCTCAGCCTGATTCCTCTTACTTTATTGCCTGATGATTCCTCTTCTCTCCCCAGAAGTCTCTGCATCCTTGCTCCATGCCTCTCTGGCTCTTTTGGTGTTGATATGCAGCACTGGATCCTTTCCAAGGCCCTAAGTCTCCTCAAGTGTTTCATTGTCACTTGCTGCTACACTTTTGATTTCTTCTTCCGACAGCTATTTGGTCTCATTTGGCAGCACTGGTGTTTTAATCAGCAATGCAGCCTTCCTGTTCTGCAGCCTACAACTTCTCTAATGATGGGTTTTCTTGGACACCTGGACCTCTGCTTCCATGCTTGCTCTCCTCTCTTGTATGTGTTGTTTTGCTGCTTTCTCCCCCTTAGGATGTATCTGCCTTTCCCACTGATGAGTCCACCCCCAACCTCTTTCATTCCTCAGAAATGTAGACAAGGAAGTCCTAAGGAAAAAAAAACCTCCACTGCAGGCTGTTTCTCTGGTTTTATTTTCTGCCAGAAAGAATAATAAAAATTATTCTAGATATTTCAGAATCACAATTTTTACAGATTGAAACCAAAGGCTCTTGACTTTGCAGTCCTGATAAGGTCATGTGGGACTTCCCCTGCCTTTCACCATGGGTACTGGCGTGGCATCTGTGACCTCATGAATGCAGACTCCTTCTCTGACACATTGTAAGAAGCAGGTTAGCACAGAAGCCTTACTTCCCATGGGGAGAACCAGCTGATGGGTAGCTGTGCATGCATAGTTGCATTTTAAAAGTAGACTAGAGCTAGCTGTAACACTTCCAGCAACAGAAAACTTTCCAGAATTGTATTACTATACTTTCTGTCAGAGAGCACAGTTCTGCTCCCTGCAGTGAGATCACTTGAATCTCGCTTGAGTGCTTAAGTTTTACTTTGTGTGGCTTGGATCACACAGCTATGAAAAGCTCTTGCTTGAATCTGCCAGAGCTTGGACTTAACCTGTGCCTCCTTTATCGTAAGCTGGAACCTAGGCATTACCTGGCACATTTTTTATTGTGTGGAATTCAACTTGCAGCATGCGTTATCCCTGTGCTTCTGCAGGACACACACACACAGACATAGTAGTGTTTTAAAGCAAACATGCTTTGCTAGGCTGCTCTGGGCATATCCACCATAACTCTTCCATTATTCACAGGGTGGGACCCAGGGTAGAGAAGTGACGCCATTTGTTAAAGCACAGCCCCTACTCACGGGACTGATTTTACTTAAATGTAACTGGTGCTGAGGAGTGCATGCACATATATCTTTAGGTCCTCTAGCTTCCTACTGCAGAACCAGATCCCTGCTGGTGAATCCCTTCTCTCTTAGCAATCCATTTATATATCTGTATAATAGTCAGGGCTATTTTTGCAGTGTAGAAAGGGCTGGAAAATTACAGCGGTTGCTCATTTAGAGCAATTACATTTCACCTAAAGTAGTCCCACTTCTTTCAGCAAGGGGTCGGTGTGAATGAAGAAGAGTTTGCACATTAATTACCTTGCATAGTTGGGCTTGTCCTTTATGTTTTTAGCTTCTCTTCTAATCTGAATGTGCACAACCGTGAGCTCTGTGGTGTTCAAGGCTGAAGCTGGGAGGGGTGGACTCACTGGTTGGAGCCAGCTTTTTGATCCTGCCTGTTCAGTGATATGTTTTTTTACAGGCTGTTTCATCGCTGGAAAGTCACCCTGCTCAGATCAGGAACTGTGAAGAATCCTCTTTCCTTCCTGCTTGCAAGTTATCTTCTCTGTACTCCACAAAATAATGTTTCCCTAATATATAAACAGGAATATGCAATTACGGATGGAAAGTTCAAATGCCAACATTAACAGTGAATGGCAATGATATTTATGTTTATGAACTGTGACAAATTCTGATTTCATGACTTCGAACTCACTACCTTAAGGAGAAAAAGTATGCATTTACTTATGGGCTTCAGAAAGCTGAATATCTACAAGACAGTGGATGAGCAGTGGTAGCATATTGTTTTGTAAGCCTTTTCCCAAGCCTTGGAAATCTTTCACATCTTTAAATCCACCAAAGAAATGTATCTTAAAATATATTTCCTTTTTAAACAGTTTTCTTCTTTAGGAAAGAAGGAAGTTTAGGCACACAACTGCTTTAAGGTTCAACTTTTCTTAATTATCAACAGATAGTTAGTGAAATAGATGTTAGCACGCAGTTGTTCTATACATTGAACATACAGAATTACAAACATAAAAGGATAAGTAATGCTCGCAGCATACAGACACTGATGGTAATCAAGAGGTCTCAGTTGTGCATACATTACTCTGCAAGTAAATGTGCACATACTCTTGGTATTTTGACACGAGCTGTATCATACCTTTACCAAGGCATGATACCTGTACAAATTATAGTATGCACACACAGAACAAACAAGAATTGATCAGTGAGCTGCAAAGCAGCCTCTGAACAAACAGCAGCTCTAGCAAAAAGGCATAGTTCTTGACCCACTCCAACCTTGGTCACTCCCTGAAAACATTGCAGTGGGGTCTGCTGAGTGCTGTTGTCATTATATAAAACTGGATACAATAAAATTATATACATACACATAAAAATAAGCATGCACAAGATCAAATAAAATGCATATAAAATTACAAAATTTCATTGCACAAAACCCACGGTGTTGAAAAGAACAATTTATATCAGGGGTCCTCAAACTACGGCCCAGGGGCCGGATATGGGCCCCCAGGGTCCTCAATCCGGCCCCCGTATTTACAGAACCCCCCTGCACCCCCCCCACCCCCCCGCCGGTGGTTGGGGGGGAAACCAAGCAGCTGCAGATGACTGCCTGCCACTTCATCCGCGCGCCGGACCCCTGTTAAAAAGTTTGAGGACCCCTGATTTATATTATCATTTTTGTGTATATTTGTACAGGGAGATACAGGTGCTGAATTAAGAAATCAGGCAACCTAGAAACTGTTCATTGCTCTTTGGCATCCTTCTGATATTTCCCCGTCCAAGGCACCTCCAGAGGACAAAACACCCCACTCAGAAGAAAAGTGCTGTAGAGAGACGGGATTAATCACCTTCTGAAGGAATCTCTCTCCATCAGGACTACAGGAGGATCCTATGTAAAACAAGCTTAGACTACATCCTTAACTTTACATGGCTGAAGTGAGATGAATTCCTTTACTGCATTAGTCTGTGTCTGCTTGGAAAGCTGAAGATAATGACGCTACTCTCTCAGAGTGCTCAAGTAAAGATCACTAGTGTAGGTATTACAGCAAAAATACTGTTGAGAAGTAGAAAGGTTTCTGGAGGAAATGAGTTTGAAATAAATCAGCCTACAGCTTCACAAGGTTTAGGAAATACATTTCAATTGGAGGAGAAACTGCAGGAATTATCCAAGAAGCTTATTTTGAACATCACAGAGTTATAAGGAAACTGATCCCTCTTAGCAAACACCTTAGTGTTCAGCTTGGTGAAAACAAGAAGCCTTGGCTGTGAATGCAGCCAGAAACAGATCACTCATGCCAAGGTATCAAGTGTAATAAAAATATATCAAGTATTCCAGGATAATGGAAAGCACAGACTGTAATCAGTTTGTAAAGAGGCTTTATAAGTTGTGGAGCCTTATAGGGAGTCTCATCAGGTTGAAACAACTGGGCATTGCACCAACATAGATTTTTATTAGTGATAGCAGTTATGAGAATATAACACTTTTAAACCCCACATCACTGGCCTCATTCACAAAAACTGTTCATCCACTTCTCTGTGGGTACCATGGCACAGACTTTCTCCCTCCATCCATGTGCAGTTCAACTTTCTTTTTCCTCCTACCCAAAAAGGCACAATCTGTTCCATGTGAGGTTTAACTTTCAGCAGCCACTTACCAAATTATTTATCACTTTTATTTGACAAATCAAACAGAATGAGAAAAAGGTGCTTTGAATCTCAAGGATCATTTCAACCTGTGGTGTTGTTGAGGCAGCTCTAGTTAGTAACAGCTTTTGAAGGCATTAGTGATTTTGCACTAAACAGGCATATTGTCCTTGGAACGTGATTCTAGGGCATTTCCTGCACTTCAACAATTTGGCTTTTGATTTCAGTTGTTTTCTTTAGAAGTATGCCTTTCTATAATGACAAGAATAGAATGGACAAAATCCTGCAGAAAACAAAGGCTGCCAGACAGAAATACCTTCTCTCACAAATGCTACTTTAATATAATAATCTAAACTAAACCATGTGTTAAGAAAAACATTAAGAAAACCAAATCTGAAACCGCCCAGCAATTCAGCAAATAGATCTTCATCCTGAAGAGACACAGGCCCCACACCGGGGAGGGGACAAGGTTGGCTCCACGCCAGGGTGCTCTGCTGGACACAGGGCATGAGACAAGAATAATAATCTTGACCAAATACAGGCATGCGACTGTGCTCCCTGAGTCAGCTTCCTTCAGCTCAGTCCTTCTAAATATCCCGGTGCAGGTCCTTATCTTCTCCCTGCTGTGAAATAGCATCCCTTAGCTTAAACCTCACTAAGCAGAATTTAAGCCAAGGCACATTGCCTTAATTTGGGTTTATGAAGAGGAAGGTCCAATCAGTTACTGAGACCGAAGTGGGTCAGCCACCATGTTTACCAGCTCACTTCTTTAAAAACTTAGGAACTATGTGATTTTCTGTTAAATAACTTTTGCAAAGAGGTGAAATGAAAGCTTGACTCTGAGGGGCATGTGGCTATCCTTGTACTCTGAAAGCAAAGGCATACTAGGATACTTGACTCCTCTGGGGACATTTGTAATTTCATCCTATTCTGTCTTCTATTTGCCATTTAAGTGAAGCTTTACAAAACCAATGCCTCTTTCCCAGCTTCTCTGCCCCACTCCCAAATACCTACTGTTACAGGTCAACAAGGGCCCTTCCTTTTGGGGACTGCTGATGGATAAGCATAAAGGATGCTCTGGTAGGTTTTGGAACAGTTGAGTTTCAGGGTACCAGTGTTTTAATCTTCAGCTGTTGTTGCGGTTGACCACAGCCAAGCACCCACACAGCCTCTTGCTCACTCCCACATTCCCAGTGGGACAGTGGGGAGAATAGGATGATCAAAAGCAAGAAACTTATGGGTCAAGATGAAGACAGTTGAGTAGGTGAAGGAAAGGGGGAAAACCTGAGTGACACAAAGTTGATAGTCACTCAGCACCTCCCACAAGCAGACTGATGCCCAGTTAAGCTCCAAGTAATGGCCATCTCAGGAGCCAAAATCCCCACCCTTCTTTTATACTTGCCCCAGTTTTATTGCTGAGCATGACACTGTATGCTATGGAAAATGTCTTTGGTCAGTCCAGGTCAGCTGTCCCAGCTGTGTCCCCTCCGAGTCTCTTGCCCACAGCCAGCCTGCTCCCTAGGGGGTGGGAGGTAGGGGGGCAGAGTGAGAAACAGGGAAATCCTTCACACTGTGCAAACACTATTCAGCAACAGCCAAAACATTGGTACCTTACCAAAACTTTTTTGGTCACAAACACAAAGCACAGCACCATAGAGGGTGTTACGAAGGAAGTTTACTCCATCCCAACCAGATCCAGTATAGCCGTTCATGAACTGAACTGGCAGTGTAATGCAGTCTGCTATGGGATGTCCTGAGAACAAGTCCTGTCTTTCTTGTGAACAAACAGTCCTTCCTGTCTATCAAATTCACAAGGGCTGTCTCTGAGTTCTCCAAAATACGAGACCCTTCCATGGGCCGTGGCTGCTGCTGGCCTTAGCTCTGCCTTCTCTGCCTGCCCTGAGTGCAGGTTATGTTGCAAGTGAGACACAGCATGCCGGGAGGGGTGGAGATGACCTCTAGCTGTCTCTCCTCTCACCTAAGGGTTCATCACCTGGAGGTGGTTGAAATGCTGGGAATTACATTTTTGTTATCATGGGTAGGGGTCTCACAGCTAACTACTGCTGTTAGAGAGGCAGCCAGGGATCTGAAATGCCAGAGCATATCACCACAGTGGAGGGCCTGGCACAGGGAAGATGAAGAGTGATAAGCTTTGGAGCTCTCTTTGGAAAAAAAAATGTATAGGAGAAGCTGCATGGCCAACTGCCTTCTCACAGGTCAAGACCTAAAGCTCTTTCATCCCGCTAACAAATTGGCTTCAAACTATGCAGTAAGTCCTGCCAAGCCCACTAGAGAGGCAAGACGAACTGTATCTTTCACATTTGCATAGGGGTTTTCAGATGGGAAGGTTGTTAGGTTGATCAAGAAGTATTTGTGGTCAACTTTTTTGTGAAAAATAGTCTGTCAAATACATCAGCCTAATTATAGGGGTCCCATTTCTGCAAGATATAATTAACAGTCTCACAGTGATATTAAGTGCTGTGAGAGTTCATTTTGAGATGAAGCTCGGCCTGAAAGACCCGTGTCCAGGACTGTTATTTTTGCAAATATGCTGTATGATAGAATAATTACAATAGGTTTGAACTGATATTTTAAATACACTTTAAATGGTTTGTGTATTTCTAGCATAGCAGGACTACACATTTCAAAGTATGGGTTTCCATCACTTCTAGCCAGCAATTTGGGGTGCCCACTGTTGTTTAGTCTCTTATGTAAGGATCAAGGGACAGGAGCAAGTGGCAAAGTGTAACTTTAGGAAATTATGTTAAACGCTGGGTAGAATGCAAACAGGGGAAGGGATGCCCTCAACTCGATGTTGTCTATAAGCAGTTAATTAAAGGCATAACTTCAAAGCCATGAGCAGCACTGGGAGGGCATGGCGTGGCCCTGTGAGTACCCCCTTTCATTGCTGCCTCACTGTGTGCAATGCTAGCAGAGGCTCAGTGTCCTGGGAACGCAGAAATGTCATTTTGCGAGCAGGGCTGTGGGGTCAGCCATAGGCTGAAGTGCTGACACCAGGGAGGAACAATGTCGTGTGTAAGTCTGTGCCTGTGAAGTGTGTGGCTCAGCAGCTCAAATCCTGTTTGGTGCCTCTACGGCTAGCAATATAGTTATTGTTATGGTGACACCGTCCTGTTTGTTTTGCTGCCTTGCCATGATGTGATGACACAAAACCACCTGGCTTCTCCATGCTCTGCCCTGCACCGTCGCAGTGGTACCCAGTGAGCTAGGTATCTTCCCAGATAACTACTTGAAAATAGACTAAACCAAAATGTAACACTTCTGAGACAAGCTAAACATTGCTTGCTTGCTGCATTTCTAAGTATGAAAAAACTGGAAAACTACCTTAAGTTCTCACCTTTCAGCCTACAAGTAACTGCAAACTGAGAGCAATCTCAGCCCTCCTTAAGAAAGAAAAGAATTTCCTTTGCTGGCCAGAAAGCCCTTTATAAACTGATATAAACTATATCAGAGCCATTTACAAAAAGATAAACTCAGGCATTTCATTGCCTATCTGGAGAACTGAGTAAGGTAAAGAAGCTGAAATTAACCTGCATTTATCATCTTTTGATATTAGGGCTGGCAGGCTAACCTGCTTTTATGTAATTGGACTAATAGCTATGCTTATTAACATCATTAAATCAGTGCTGTCTAGTAAACTATTCTTTTATCTCACAATGTTGCCCTGTGTGCCCTGAAGAAAAGGACTGGTTTTCTAGAAGCGCATTCTTCCACATCATGTGTCAATTGGGCAACAGGCACTGACACGGCCGATTCAGGACTCAGCACTGATCGTTTTAATGGTGAGGAAGGAGCATAGATTGCTGGTTTTGATGAGCAGTGTAACAGCTATTGCTGTGCTGCTGCACTTTGGCTAGCAATGGCTGCAAGCGATCCCTGACAGTACCAATACCCCAAATCCACAGTAACGCTTGTTAATCTTGCAGAGAGAAGACACAGTTGTAACGAGGGAAAAAGAGCAGCTTGATCTGCTTTGCCATAGGGTGTCTCAAAGCAAACAAAGATTTTCTATTTATTGGCTTCTTTGATGGTAAAGGATTACAAGCGGAAAGCACCTACTCATGTTGTGCCTCTGCCACCCTGATGAGTCTGCAGTTTACCAGGCTGCAATTTGCACAGACTACATCATTAAAGGAGACGCTACATTAGGAAGGAGGACTGGGTGTGCTTGGAGGCACTGGATGACAAGAAAGATGCAAGCAAATAAATAGCAAGGGGAATGGAAAAGAAAACACAGACCTGAGGAGTGCTAGCCTCACCTGGTTTGTTATTTGAGACCTGATGGATCGCTTCCCTACCCATTCACATTCATGACTGGAGCAGCAATAGATGAAAAGGAATCTTCAGTTCCTGCTGATGCTACCTCTGTTTTTTGGCTGTAACAGCTGCCAGGGTAAAGTCCTCTACATTGCCCACAGCTGAGATATGACCAACCTTTTTTGTGGGTCCTTTTTTATTGACTTCCTTAACAGGGGATGCCATGTAAAGGACACGTCAGTATGGCCCAAGGTGAAAAAGTGATAGCATGTGGAAATAGAGGAACATGAAAAATAAATACAAGACCTGTGCAAGCCATATGCAGAAGACACAAGGAGAGAGGAAAAAAAAAACCCTTCCTGACTTGAAAGGGTTAGAGCATGTGTTTTGAAAGATGGGGCCACAAAGACCCAAAACACTGGGGAAGAGATGAGGGAAAGGAGAGGATCAGGAAACTGTTCACATTTCTGAATCCCACACATCTTGTGCCTGTCTCAAAACTGTGGAGGGACACCTCTGACAGCTAAAGCAAGGTTCACCAAAAGCCTCATGTAAATGACAGATGGCTCAGACTGGACTTCTGCTCTATCTCATCCCTTGCTTAACCCAGCTCTACTCCCCTTGCTCCTTCCTCTGCTCAAAGATGTGTTCTGCACAAGCAAGTGGGAAAGATAGGGTAGATGTGCTGGATCCTCACTACAGCAGTACAGTTATAACTAATTCTGGTATAGCTATATGTAGCTGTATTCCAAATCGGCTGTAGTGACTGCCAGAGCTCGGTAAGGGGGATCTGCTCCCAATCCCTGGGAGGTCACTGCAGGCCACCTCACCTCTGGCTGCGACATTGTGCACGGCAGCCTGTGCCTTCAGGCTGCAGGCACTGTTCCTCTTGCCGCCCTTGGGGTGTTCAGAGCTGTGGTTGTTTTGTGCATCGCCGAGGCTGCCAATCACTACTGAATGCATTTTCAGAAAACTTCCACATTCTCAATTTTTAGCATTGTGGATCGGTCAGTGAAATGGTCTGACAGTGTTCTTCTCAGCTCCCCCTGAAAATAATGGCACCAATAACTATTTGTTGTGATGTTTTTCTCTACCCTTAACAGTGAACTCCAAGCACCAGTCAATACCTTGTTACACTGATGTACATTGGACACAAAAAGCACAGTTGCATCACTGATGTGGCTTAATAAAAAAACAACGCACCGTGCAGTCTTTTCTTCTGGTGACCACAATAATGACAAAGACTGACATTATGGTCATGCCAAACAAAATGCCACTTTTACCAGCCTTGTCAATTTTTTTTATGTCACTTACTTTGATTACTGGAAAGGTTTTTCAGTGGAATTGCTGCCAGAACTTTTGTTCTCTGAAATAGCTAATATTGGTATAACATAAAAATGCCTCTGTTTATATGCTAACTCCTTCTCCTGAGGGGAAAAAAAAGGGGATTGTTCTGTTCTGTGCTTCTATAGAGTGTGATGTTAACTCACAGCCTAAACATAGAGCAGCCCAGTGAGACGAGCATCTGTGTTTCTCATCTTGATGAATGACAAGAGTTTCAGAACATGCTTCAAACATCCTTAAGGACTGAACTTAAGTTCATCCTTAAGGCTGAAATAGTGCCTAGCTAACTATACTTAAGCAGCTTGGCACTTCCAGGACTCACAGATTTTGCAGACTAAAAAGCCAGAAGAAGAGGTGGCCCAAGGTGGAATATGAAAGTCCCAGCGATTCTCAGTGTCCTGTCCTTCGCCTGATTCCCAGAACAGTTTGTCTTGCCTTTATGGTCACTGGCCCATGTTGTCCTATGGGCCTGACACTGTGATGCTGTGAGGTTATCTCTATACAGCATTCTTTCTTTTCAGAGTTTATGCCCTGCACCTTCAGAAGATTTTTAACTCCATATGAAAATGACTTTCAGTCCCAAAACCAGACTTATCATCAGCTATATTCTGTATCTCATTGTTGTAATGATAAACTAAAATACAGACAGACTAAAGTATTTGTGTTGCAGGCTGGGCAGTGACAAATGTCTAAATGTTATGTATGCCAAATTAGAAGTGGCTTAACTCCTGCAGGTATTGGCTCTCCAGTGGAGAAACCTTTTTCTTTCCATACATTCTTTTCATTAGTTATGATGATTTTGGAGAAGCCTTTGTTGGACAAGGATATTTACGTTTTAAACTAATATCTCTCATAGTTTTACTCCTCTCCCTCCCTCCCTCCCTCCCTCCCTCCCTTCCTTCTGTCTGTCCTTTCATCCTTCTGTCCCTCCTTCCTTCCCTCCTTCCTTCCTGCTGGCTGAAGCCACCAGCTGTTCTCATGGGACTGCTCCCAGGGTGCACAGTGCAGGAGAGGGAAAACCTCATGCTACTGAGTAACAGCCTTGAATTTCTTTTAAATTCTGAGTATAAGCAAGGCCCAAAAGCTGAACGTGCCCTACATACTCAGGTTCAGAACCAGTCTCCCTTTCTTTCTGCCATTGTCTACATGAATAAGCTGCAGATTCTTCCTTTTTTATTAGACACAGGTTTGAATTAATCCAATTTTTCTCGGGTCACATCCCAGAGCAACAATTCCAGTTTCAATGCTGTACACATTTGCATGGCTCTGTCTTTTGTCAGATGGGAAGGAAGGAAGACTATTATTTCTATCACAAGCTACTATGCAATTCACCCCACGGGATAGTTTCCACAGAGCAGAGTTCAGAGTGGAAAAAGCTGGTTGGTAGTGAATAGTCAGGTTGTTCATTAAGGAAAATTCTAGTAGAGAAACCTAGTGTCTAGATTTGATGAAAACTTAATGAAATACGCACAACATCCCTGTGATCTGCAGCTCATTTTGAACAGAAGCTGAACTCAGGTACATCTGAGGTTTTTGATAAAAGTTTCATAGGCATTTGTGCGTGACCCCAGACCTGGAAGGCAGAAAGGAACTGAACAGTTAAACTGCCAGGCACACAGAGGGTACCAGGACAGAGAGGAGAAGGAAGGGTCCCTCAATGTTTTTGAATGAGAAACAGGGCACCAATAAGAAAGTGATCATAGGGGCTTTTTTTTAAGCTACAGTACCTTGGCTACCAGCTCTAAGTAAATGAGCTGCTAATGAGCTGAAGGAGAGGCTAATATAATTAAGATACAGTGAAGAGCATGATCCTGTTTACGGGATTGCTACTACAAGACTAGAATAAAATGTTGGCTAACACACATTTTGAAATCTATTATTTGCCTGAAAAGTTTGCTGTGGTATCCATGTAAAATCTGGCCTGCAACCAAATCAGTGCAGTATAGAAAGGGAACAGGTAATGTTCATCACACAGCTCTATCCTCATTTTAACAGTAAATACATTAGAAAGTCAGTTAGATGCGATCTAGGAAGGGGGGGTGGGGAGTGGGGAATCTCTAATGCTATCAAATACTCAGATTCTGCAAAACAAAGGAGCAGTGCAGTTAAATTTGTTCTAAAGCTCATACCATCACATAACATAACCAAAACCAAACTGTAATGCTGAATGCTTAAGAGTTTACAATTGCTTTTTCAGATATGCGGAAATTATGAATGCATATTTCTGTTCTGGATTATGTGGTTAATGAGACTCAGTCCGATAGGAAATAGGCTTGTCTGTTTAGAAAGGCAGGGCATGTGTGAAACACAAATGGATAACCAACAAACTCACGGTTCTGGAAATAACACTTCCTGACAGCGCTAGGATAGAGCCCTGCTTTAATCAGGGAAAGGCAGTCAGGCTTGCTTGTGCAACGTAGCATGCCCTGGCTGCACTAGCAAGTGAGGCACATCTCAGTGTTTCACCAAGCCCAGTGAAAGAGCCCGCCATGCGAAAAGTACTTCCCGACAGTCTCATTCCTCCCTGTGTCTTATGGCTGTGCCATATCTCAGGCACATCAGGTACATCTTTTCTCAAAGTCAGGCTGAGCAAAAGTCAGTCACTTATGGGCTCTAGTTAACCTGGAAATAGCGTGAAGCTCTGAGCTGGTGGAAAGTAAAAATGCAAACTACAAAACCCAAAGCAAAATTCCTTTCCAATTTCTGCAGCATGCTACCTATACAAGATGAAAGAGCACCTTGAGTTTATACGAGTCTTTTCTGTACATGTTAGAGAAGCTTCCAGAATAAAATGGCCACTGACTCGGGAAGAGGAGAATTCAAGGTCTAAAATAATGACATTACAGCTGCATAGTTCTCTAGTCTATATAAGCGCATAACTGGGTCTGATCTTCTTGCAAGGCTCCCTTTCCACTGGTGATTTGCCTTCAATAAAACAGTGCATGAAATGAGTGGGTTTACTTTGTATACTTCAAGGCTGAAGAATAAAATGCAAATGTAATAAAAAGATATGATGAAGCAAGAGGTGGAAAGAGAGTGGTCAGTTTGTAAGCAAGACTGGACCTGCTCAGCAGTGCTCAGCAACACCTCCAAGAGCTTTGCTCCAGAGGTTTTCTTTCCCCTGAAATCCTTCTCCCCTGAGCATCACAGGCTCTCATCATGAGGAGGGCTCTCAGCTGCCTCTTGGGCAGGACACCCAGGTAAGTACATGGTTTCATGTTTTTTTTCCTGTTTTTTTCTTTCTCTTGAAATTCTCTTTTGCCTGTTGGTAATTATTTCCTTCTTCCAGACAGGCTTTGTAAAGCCATACCACTGGGGAGTCATTGGTAGAACAGCCTCAGAAGTGTTGCTGACCTGATCGCGCAGTATCACATGAACAAAACAGGACTTCCCCCGCCCCCACCCCCCCACCCCCCACCCACCTTGTTCAGCCTACCAGAAGGGTTTCTGCTTGATCACTCTATGTGTGGGAGAGGAACCCAGACACTGATGCATTACTCACTGGACTGAATAGAGAAAGTGTTCCCATATGTTTTTCCTATATGTGTGTGTACACATTACAAACTGAACTCTTACATCAGTTGCTCTGAATTTCTAGTAGTGATAAAGGGATCAGAAATAGGTCTTCACAGAGAAAAAACCACGGTTTTTAGCTTACTGATGTCTGATTTTTTCTCTGGTCTTCATGCCAACATTTTTGATGGACACATCAACCTGGATATAGATTATTACAGCCAAGTTAGCACACATCACAGATCTACTGGGCCTTGAAACCATTATTGTGGTCTCTCTTTTTTCCATCCTTCATTTCAAGCAAATACTATTGTAGTGTATATTCATGGCCTGTTTTATTTAACTGTAATATCAGATGCCTGAGATTCAAATACCATCAATCCATTCATATATAGTTATCCCAAACACTGAATGAACGTGTTTAATTACCTTCAATACTTTTGAATAAAGCAGTACCACATGATAGGCAATGAATTTCTCACTGATCCTGATGTGCTTGGGGTGATGCTAAGGAGCACTGCTGCTGTGGCCATAATTTCTAACTACTGGGTAAGCTCAGCCATCCGGCACAAGTGCACTGGCTGTCATGGATCCCTGAGATTATGAAATGTTACTTGAGACAATAATGAGCAAGAATGGGCATGGAAGACCTCGGGAATAATATCACCAACACTTCCAGTTTCTCCCAGTTTAGAACTGAGAAGCCTCTTCAAAGTACTTTCTATTGTGGCTTAGGAGACACACTGAAATGGTAATAAAGAAAAAGACAGAGATCTGATCCCGTCAAATCAGACCTCATTATCTGTGTGGCAGCACTGATAATGCCCTGATGGATGCCAGGTTACCTGCTTGATGATAATCAAGCCAGTCTTGGAGCCTGAAGAACAGCAGTAAGACTCCTGTTTGTGCAACACATCCACAGCAGAGAGGAAGGTTGATCCCCACAAAACAAAGTGCAACTGAGAAGGTCCCAGTCTGAGGGACTGTGGGAGGATGAAGCCTGGAGGGGCTTGGCTGCTATGCCTTTCAGTGCTACTGCAGGCAGGAAGCCTGAAAGTATTCATCAGGAGCTATTCAACACCCCTAGTCCAAAAACTGATGGAAGGAGGCACAGTGTGACAAACAGGGAACAACAAAGTGGTTCTCAGCTAAGGACACGCAGAACAGCTGGTGACGTTGGATGAATTTATGCTGGTGGAGAGACACCTTGGAGCTGCTGCTATACCAAGAGGTGACTCTGACACTAGGACAACCTTCATGGGAGCCATCACAATGATAAGGATCAGTTCCCCTGGGACAGAGTCAGGCAAGGGAGGGAAGGGATTGGAGAAGAGGGAGGGCCATTGCAGTGTGGAGACATGTTGTGAAGGAGACTAGAAGGAGGACAGAAGAGAAAGGAGCTTCTACAAGGGAAGAGGGGCAGGAGAACACAGGTAAGTGTGGAAAGGAACTTCATAAATTCAAGAGGTATGAGGATGGGAAGTTGGAGGGGGCATCCAGAAAAGAAGGAAAGGAGGAAGAAAATCTGGGAAAGCTAGGGTCTTGAAAAGAGTTGCTGTTGACAAGGCAGCAAGAAATCCTGAGGGAGATAATTGCTCAGGTATGAAACAGCCTGAGCCTTAAAGGGGAAATCTCTATTTTCTGGGAAAATGAACATTGAAGAATGATATTACCCCGATAAAAAGAGTGAATTTGATTTGAAAAACAAAGAGGAAGTATAACGATGCTGGATGACACAGAGCTGTTACTCTGGATGGAGATGTAAGAAAACCTAGGGGTTTTAGCATATGGAAGACCAGTCTTCATGGTAGTCCAGCACTGATCTTGACAATTAAGTGGCTTTCAAGGAACTAATTTTTGCTGCGCAGGGTATAAAGCCAATACCACAGGAAATGGAGACATTAAAAAATTATGGTTTCTGAGAGGTAATAGGTGTTCAGCAGGGAGAAAATGGGTTGTGGGATACTAAAGGCAGTGTTTGGGCCACGCGAGCAGCTGCCGGAGCTAGCCAGGCTGAGACTGCACAGGCAGCAGCCTGTGAGGTGGCCTCACTGCTGACCCCAGCATCGCACACAGGCAAAACCTCGTGAACCCCCAGCTTAAAAAATAGCCTTCGGATGGGCACTTGGGGGCAGTGGCTGCTCGGCTGTGAAGGCAGGCAGAAACAGTACCCGGTCGTCAGGCCAGAGACGTGTGAACTTGGCAGTCCTGGGTTAAGGGTTGGACTCGGTAATCTTAAAGGTCTTTTCCAACCTAAATGATTCCATGGTTCTGTGAATGACACCACAGGCAAACAGCTGCAATGCAAAGGCAGCATAGGCCAAACCACAAGCTCTCCAGGTCTCAGAAGGCTTAAGTTTTCAGAAATATATTCATGTTCTGTCACAGACCTGAATTATGAGGTGATTCTTTGGTTTTAACTTGCCTTCATTTCTTAGGGCAGCATGTGGCTATAAAAGGGCTCAGAAAAAAGGTAGGTGCTGTCCTTCAGGGTCTGTCCCTTTCTATTTATTTCTTTGGTGCACCTTGGCTGTACATGGCTTTTTACAGAAGGAGAGGAGAAGCCCGACCTGGGAGAAGCCTGCAGGTGGTATTTGTACCTGTACATGTTGGGATGGACGTTCTGGTTTTTACCTGTCTCCACTGGAACGCAATGTTTAATATCAACTCATTTAACAACATTAAGTGCTTTTTTGTTAAACTCCTGTGTCTCCTTTAGACCAGCAAACACCAAGATGACATTACATTTCCACATGTCCTGACTCTACTGATAAAGAACCCCCAGCAAATAAGTAGGATGAAAAAGGGGAGGGGTTCAAAACTTGCTAATAGTCATTGGAAAGTCCTTTGAAAAGTTCATTTAGCCAAGGCTGTGTTAGTTCTTCAGCATGACTTTTCCTTTCCACGGGGAAAAAAATGCACTTGGCATGGTTCCCGCAGGCAGCAATGCAAGGGGTGCACAGATGTGTCTAGACAGATGTGACTGCTCCCACCTCCACTTCACCTAAGTCAGCTGGCCACAAGCTATTTTTGATCCTCAAAGCCATCTGTCTGGTCAAACATCACTCACTGCCCAGGTGAAAATACCTTTTCTTTCAGCAAGACTTCCTTAGCAAAAGAGGCAAAATGGAAGCAGGAAGTTGTCAGCCCCACAAAAACAGAGGGGTGATACATAAGCAGTTAGGGCTTCTTCAAAAAATTGTGAAAAAGCACAGTAAAGATGTTGGGATTTTATCACAAAGTGATTTACGAATTACAGTTTGAAAGTTCAAATGGACAACTAAGACAAATGCCAAGGTCTCATTCTTCAGAAGTAATTTGAGGAGGCAAAAGCAATCCAATGAAAATAAACATAGATGATTTCCATGCTCAGCTGTGCATAAAATAAATGTCCCCATCAGAAACCGAGGATTAAAATGAATGCTTCAAGGTTTAGTGGTGCAAACAGATAGGGGAGAAAAGATTTATGGCATTTTATGTTTTAATTTTGTTCTTTTTATTCTATGTTAAATTGCCCAAACTCTGTGATGCATTAGGCTATAAAAAAGCACAACCGTCAAAATCAAAGCACAATATAGATTAAAAAAAAATCTTTAAAATTAAAATAATGTGATTTCTTTGTCCACCTTTTCTGAGATCTCTTTCATATTTATTGAAAAAATAGTTAATTAAGCCTATTAGTGTAAAACAAAAATCTTTCATGAGATATATTAAATTTGCCATGTTTTATGCACAAATCATGGCTGCAGATTTTATGCATTCTTAATTTTTCTAATATTCTAGGGTTTGACTCTGTCATCTAAGTGAGGGAGTGCACTGTTCCACAGGAAAGAAACTCTGTAGAAGAAAGGCTAGAGAAACATGTCCTTTAGGGTCTTCCTGACATGAGTCCTCATGGACCCTGAGCTTTCTGCTCCCAAGAGACACCTAACAGGAGAGCAGCTGGAGGTGTCCCATCTCACTTCAGGGAGTGTACCAAAGGCAGGAGTGAAGCATGCTCCAAGCACAAGGGCTGCAGTGTTTGATGTTACTGTCCTTTAGCAGCAGACCCAAGTGGAGAGATCTATGGAGCTAAAAGATAACCAAACATCTAATTCCAAGACTTTGATTTTCTACAGGCTTTGCAGCAAAATGAAATAGGAGTCCTGTTTGTTTGCTCTGGTAATTCCAAGGACTGTCATTCTTGCAGAGTTGATTTTATTTTACCTTTTATAATTTCTGAATGACATTAAAAATGAACATTTCCTTTGATTAACCAGCTCAGCACATTCCTCATCAGAGAACTGGATATGAAAGGCCACAGTCTAATTTCAGTAAATTCAATAGAGAGTGACATCACTTGAGTCAGTGCTGAATCTACATGTATGGTGCCAGAGGCAGATCCAGAAACTGGGTAGAAAAGCATGGAAACTTTGTAGATGTTCAACTATCATCCATCACTACTTGGTAATAAAGCAGGGACAATGAAAGAAAAAATTATTCTGAAGCAATCCTGTTTTGTTGGTAGAAGAAAAATAGATGCATAATTAATAATACATAATGAGGAATTAACAACCTATAATACCTTCCTCTGAAAATAGTAGCAAGGATCTGGGTTTCATTAGTTTTGCATTGTCCCAACCAGGCCATTTGCCTGTCTGCATTGTAAAATTAACTTTTCTTAATTAATGTTAATATCAGTTCTTTTTGTTCTAATCAGACTCTTCCAAAAAAATCAATAAACAATGTGGGATTAGCATTAAGAAGAAGAAAAAAAAAAAAAAAGAAAACCAAGCATATTATGACTGCTGCGTTTTTGCTGTTAGACTTCCATCTTCACTATTAATAAGACTCTGGGTGAAATTAGTTTCTTTGATGACGGAAAAAATAGTGATGTACTTCTAAAGGTGTTTTTTGTTTCCTTGCAGAAACTGTTATAAGCAGAGCAATTGTGTGGATACAATGGAAGGTGAATGTCAGAAACAGAGTGTGAGTCTTTCCCTCTCAAATTATTTAACAGTGGCAACACCCGTGCAAATAGTCATCCAAGAGCAGCAGAATTCACAAAAACCTGCCTGCCATAGTAGCCTGAACTCCTTTATTTTGTAGTGCATCAGCTGCATGGAGATCCCAGATAAAAGAATCTAGAGGAGCACAGATTACCAAGTGCAAGGGCCACCTCACATTTAACACCCACCGTTATGGCCAGTTTCTAGCTATGGCTTTGTCTGTCACAAAAAGTGTGAATTTAATCCCTTATGGGGTGGCAGGAGTTTGTTGACTGAAGACAGCTTTGAGGAACAGAGCACTTAACTGTTTTGTATGTTGATGTTTCATGCCTGGGTAAAGAAGAGATAATAAAACCAACGCAAGTTTGGGTTTTACACACTGGATAAAAAGCACTAGAGAGGTTTCATTATTACTGTTCTTCAAAAGCTCTTCGTAGTGTAGCTTCACTGAACGTGATGCATTCAAGTCATCAGGAAAGAAGAGCTGTGATATTTCACAGGCTAAAGCTATGGACCAGGGAATGAGTGAAATGAGATACTGCTGAGACACCTCTCTGTATCTGAGAGGGCTACAATTACAGCCTCTTCAAACCATTGCAATAAGAGGGTGCGTGAGAGGATTTGTGCCAAGTACACAGTAGAGCCCTTAAACCTACTCAGAGGAAAAAGGGGAATGACAAGGCCAGAGCCCTCTCCAACCAGAGAGTATTCAAGCACTCAGGCAGGGTATTGCCTCCCCTTTGCTGTGATCTGCAGTGTATCTCAGGACTTTCCAGGCCTTTTGGCCCCTTTATTACAGTGGTCAAAGGAGAGGCCAAACTACTGCTGTGCCTAACACCCATCTTACTCTGCATCCCCTCTACTTGCTCTCAAAAAAAAAGAGAAAAAAAAAGAAAAAGAAAAAGAAAAGGGAGTTGTTTCAGAAAGCTAAGACCATTGCATATTATTTCCAAAGACCAAACACCATTTGCAGACCACAGGCAAAGCCCTGGTGAAGATTTGCGAGTGAAGCTGTCTGTGGACAGCTGTCACTGACAATATCTTCAAGTGTGCCACAGGGTCCCTCAGCGCAGCAAGACACCTCACCCATGTGCCTTTGGGCTTCAGAGAACACTTCAGATGTGGGCAGCAAGTGGCCTTGGATGCATGGATGCAGTGAGCAGGAGGGGACCTGGAGACTAAAGCAGAAATGTTTTCTCTCTCTGTAAGTAGCTTCTGCCTCCAAGAGGCTTTGAGGTACCTCAGTTTCTTTGTAGAATCATAGAATGGTTTGGGTTGGAAGGGACCTTAAAAACCATCTAGTTCCAACCCCCTGCCATAGGCAGGGACACCTTCCACCAGACCAGGTTGCTGACAGCCCCATCCAGCCTGGCCTGGAGCACTGCCAGGGATGGGGCACCCACAGCTGCTCTGGGCAGCCTGTGCCAGTGTCTCACCACCCTCACAGTGAAGAATCTCGTCCTTATATCTAATCTAAATCAACCTTCTTCCAGTTTAAAGCCATCTCCCCTTGTCCTGTCACTACATGCCCTTGTAAAAAGTCCCTCCCCAGCTTTCCTGTAGGCCCTATAGGCACTGGAAGGCTGCTGTGAGGTGTCCCCAGAGCCTTCGTTTCTCCAGGCTTGAACAACCCCAACTCTCTCAGCCTGTCTTCATAGCAGAGGTGCTACAGCCCTCTGATCATCTTTGTGGCCCTGCTCTGGACTTGATCCAACAGGTCCATGTCCTTCTGATGCTGGGGGCCCCACAGCTGAATGCAGTACTCCAGGTGGGGTCTCACAAGAGCGGAACATAGCAGGAGAAGCCCCTCCCTGGACCTGCTGGCCATGCTTCTTTTGATGGAGCCCAGGATATGGCTGGCTTTCTGGGCTGCAAACACACATTGTCGGACCATGTTGAGCTTCTCGTCCACTGACACCCCAAGCCTTTCTTTTCAGGGCTGCTCTCAATCCATTCTCCACCCAGCCTGTATTTGTGCTTGGGACTGGCCCAACCCACATGCAGGACCTTGCATTTGGCCTTGTTGAACTTCATGAGGTTTGCATGGGCCCACTTCTCTATGCCTGTCAAGGTCGCTCTGGATAGCATCCCTTCCCTCCAGCATGTGGACTGTACCACACAGCCTTTGCTGTCCCAGCTCAGCCCTCCGACTATAGCAGCCTACATGTGACTGAATCTGTTACCGTAAGGGGCTGCAGTCTGGCCTTTTGCCGTTACCTGGAAAAATTAACTCTTTGAGAGTGTTGTTACAAACAGTATGATCCTGGGACTGGAGCTCTATAAATGAGGTTTATAAGAGAGGCATGGCATTCAGCAGTGCTACAGACAAGAACAAACGAAGCATACAAACAATTTATTCTCATCTGTTGCAGGAGCTGCCCTAGATAAAAGCCAGATCACCTTTAGTCAGTGCCAGAAGTATTTCTAAGTAATATGGACCATCCTAGGAACACTGCCTCTTTTTAAAAACACACATGCTTATTTTTATCCCAAGGTTTAGAATGGAAAAGGATTTTGGAAACGCTCATAGGACAGCCTGGTGTAAATGCAGAACCACATTTAGGCAAATCAGAGCACTGCCAAAGGCCATTTTGGAGCATTGTAGGTTTGATTAATCGGTTTGATGGCATTCTCCTCAGGAACGAGCTCCATGCTTGCCCAGTGTTGTGATTTACTACCCAAGTACAAAACAGGTGCCCGCAGTTCAGAGCACAACAGTTCATTTCAAGTGAAAAAAAAATCTAACACACATCTTGGTGTTCTGGCTGGTAGCTCCCGAGACATTTCCTGACAATGCCTCAAATGCTTCATGAAAGAAGCATGTGACAGGGAAGAAAGGTGTTCCTCTGCTCTGTTAGAGTTTTGGACCTGCATGCTGCAAATATATACATTGCTTGGTGCCAGCACTAAAACAAACATGACATTTGTATATCTTTCCTGTCTCACATTGCCAAAGCATATGACAAATGTACTACAGGGAGTAGCCTTTTCCATACAATTTTTTCCAGACGTATCATCTTTACTACCCCAGCATCAGTCCTTGTTGCTCTGCCTGTGAGTTAAATCTTCATATTATTGACTACTGACAGCACTTTGCAAAGTGGGTTTATTGTTGCCTTTGTAAGAAACGGACATTTACCCTATTCAAAGTAGATATTTTCCTGGCGAGAGACTAAGCATAGCAGGAAAACAGAAGGATCTACAAAGAGCTCACAAAACTACCTCCTTGAGAAAAACTGGATGGAGATGCTTAGAGAAGCAAGATGCAAAAAACGAGACATCCAATTACTGGACACCCCAGCGTGTCTGTGGGGTTTCATTTGATTGCTTGTGAGGACTGACCCTGGGAGGTGGCCCTGTATTCCATCTACATCCTCACCTGCAGCCCCTCAGGACTGCTGGAGCTGGAGCTGCCCTGCATGACACAGGGGTGCAGGCACACCACCAGCCTGGGCTCTGTGGGGGCTATTGCTGCTCGCAGCTGGATCCCTGGGTCTGGGTGTTGAGGCTGCACCCTCAGTGACATGATGTCTGCTTTCTTGCCTACTGACAGCCTTGTTGCCTGCTCTGAAATACCTGCCTGACCATGCTGGATGCTGCTGGTTGGTATGAAAGAAAAGCAGAAAAGTTCTCCAGGTGGTTCCCAGCAGTGGTTGTGACAGCTGCCAAGGGGCACAGCATGGCCAGGAGCTCTTCTGGGCTCTGAAGGCATGCCCTAATCTCAGGAGAGTGCTAGGCAGCTTTGGCAACCCCCTGCTCACTGCTCAGCTGGCGGTCCTGGCGCTGGGCCCAAGGGCAGGGGTTTGCTTTCCCTCAAAGCCCATGATCCCATTATGGGAGGTTGACAGGGAGGTGTTGCTCGTGTGGCACTCACCAAGAGCAAAGCAGGCCTCAGCTCTAGCTGTAGCCACAGAAACAGCCCTTCTGTAGGGAGAGTCTGCTAGGGGCTCTCTATGGCCTGGGCATGCAGCAGGGAGAAGGGAGCAGGCACACTGGATCTCTTCTGGGAGGCTGCCGTGGCCCTGGTGTGTCGTGCCCTTAGGAGGGCCGCTCATGGCGCGTGTGGCTGGGCAGAGCAAAGATGTGACATGGTGGTGCTTTGGCATGGGTGGCACTGCAGTGCCTCAGTCTGCTGTGCAAAGTGTGAGTGCTGCCAGGTAGGTGGGCAGGTGCACCCACAGGATGCACCCAAAGGCCACCCCCAGGGCTGGGGACTATGTCACGTATGGCTGGTGCTGGTGTCGGGGGAAAGAGGCAGGAATTCAACCTTGCTTATTCCTACATGGTTTGTTTCAGGGACTTTTGTTGTGACATCCCTACTGCATCTCTTGGTTACCTCTTGCTATTAAAAGCGATGTCAGTCCCATGGGATCTAAGATCATCTTACTTCTTGCCAATATCAAGCTATTACAGTCCAAAATCTATAAAGGAATTAACACTTCAGGAATCAAATCATGAAATCATTGTAATAGGCAAACACTGTTTGCATTCGCATCATGCATCTGAAGGTCTAACATTGATTTTAAATTTTGCAGCCCGCTCCTCCTGCTTGGGCCCCGGCGGGCTGAGAGATGCTGGGCCTGCTGAAAACCCCCATCAGAGAAACATCCAGCTGCGGCAGCGGGACCAGCTGGGAAAAGAAGGCGCCCTGAGGAGGCTGGGAGAGACCTGGCATGGGAACAGAAGAGACAGTCCCCTGTTTTCACCAAATGACATCATGGTGCAGAGCAGAAGTGCCTTTCCTTCACCAATACACAATTTGAATGCAATCTGTGACCACAGAAAAAAGCCTTTCATAAGCCAGACTTTACTAAATCACAGAAACCCTTCTAACACAAATTTTATTTAACAAGTTTTTCCATAATATCTTTGCTAATGAAAAGTTGCTTACCTGAATGCTGGCTAGCATTTGTTTTCTCCAGAAATTTGCAAGTAGTAATAAAGCAGGGTTTGGGGAGAGGTGGTGGTGTCGTGGGTTTTTGTTTCTTTTGTTCTTCCCTGAGGGAGAAACTGCTTGTACAGTAACCAAGGTAGCCACTAGTCTTAAGGCTGTTAAACTTCCAGAGGCTGGCCATTACCAAGATGTTTGGCTGCATCACAGATGATTTGAGTGCTTTTATTTGAAGGGCAAATAGTCATGGTTATTTTTGTAGATACAGAAAATAATTTAAAGAAGTGTTTGGGTCTGCCTTTTGTGTAGCCCAGAAAAAAGGATAAAAAATACAGACCCCTGTAGGTACAAAAATGTTCTTTAGGTTTTTAACACTATTATACTTAGAATTCACCTTGTTTTTCCTTTCATTTTCTAATTTTTTTCACTGCTTTTTCTCTGCTAGTATCAAGAGAGGATACATTGCTGCAAGTAAAATAAAAGCTTTTATCTAGGATTTCTCCATGCTCTAAAATTACAGTTCTATATGCCTAAGTGACGGTTAGGTAAGGGATTAAAACCAGCAGTTAATGAGCAGTTCTTCATCAAATTCGCTGCAGGAAGAACTTAAAGTTCACCTGGTTCTCCTGTCCTTCACAAATGAGGCCTTGAAATTCCTCTCTGAACAATCTTTCATATTTTTTTACTCTCTGGGTTTTTTTTAATTTTATTTTTGTTATCGCAGTTGGTATAGAAAAATAAACACATTTTTATGGTTGTATTTTCTAATTCACACAATATACATGCCCCTTATGGAAGTGATGGAAAGAAATCATGGAAGACAGTAGAACAAAGTCTAGTTGGACTTTGGGGTCAATACTGGGTTCAGTCCTGTTTAACATCCCCATTAACGATCTGGATGATGGGACAGAGTGTATCCTCAGCAAGTTTGCTGATGACACTAAACTGGGAGGAGTGGGTGATATGCCAGGTTGTGCTGCCAGGGCTGAACATGAGCCAGCAATGTGCCCTTGTGGCAAATAAGGCTAACAGTACCATGGACTGCATTAGAAGTGATGCCAGCAGGTCAAGGGAGGTGATCCTTCCCCCCTACTCAGCACTGGCGAGGCCATACTTGGGAGTGCTGAGTCCAGTTCTGGGCTCCCCAGTACAAAAAAGACACGGATATACTGAGGAGAGTCCAGCAAAGCACCACAAAGATGACTAAGGGACTGGAGCATCTGTCCTGTGATGAAAGGCTGAGGGAGCTGGGACTGTTCAGCCTGGAGAAGGTTCAGGAGGGATCTCATCGATGTATATGTGTATTCCAATACCTGAAGGGAGGGTGCAAATAAATGGAGCCAGGCTCTTTTTAGTGGTGACCAGTGGCAGGGCCAGAGGTAGTGGGCACAAACTGAAATACAGGAGGCTCCATCTGAACATCAGGAAAAACTTTTTTACTGTAAGGGTAACTGAACACTGGCAAAGGTTGCCAGTGTGGTGGTGGAGTCACCATCCTTGGAGGCAATCAAAAGCCACCTGAGATGGACTTGGACAATGCACTCTAGGTGGCCCTGCTTGAGCAGGGCTGTTGGACCAGAGGACCTTCAGAGAATCCTTCCAGCCTCAACTAGTCTGTGAATCTGTGAATAAAATGCATATTATGAACAGGAATTTGGATTCCCAATACATACTACCTCTATTCAAATATACTTCCAAAGCATGTCAAAACCAAAACATCTTGCTTGTAATCATCCACTGTTCCATCACTATTGCACAACAGCTAGTAAGAAGTAATAGCAGAGGTTTCTGAACATTTTCTTCATAGTCCTTTTACTGCTGGAGCCACCTGCCGAAGGGAAGGCTGTGATTCAAAATTGCCTTGTGATCGGTTCTGCAAAGAGCAGATTTTGCACTAATGGATTACTCCTTTTCCCTTCTTCCATCTCTTCTCCCTCTCTTATCACAGCCCTATGTACTATAAGCAGAGCAGAGCACACTTAGTAAAAGCCTTGGTGTCAGGAGTTGCCTGGGGTCCATGCCAGCTCCCCTCCGGCTCATGCCACCAAAGTCGCTCCGACCCTTAAACTCCAGCACAGCTGCAGCCCCTGCAGCCATCGCAGTGGAGTGGGAAGCCCTGGGTTAGCTTTGCATGCCTTTATTTCTGAGAGCAGTGGTATGACCCTGCTATTTAGCATCTAAAGGCAAAGCTGAGCGCAGCTTAGCCATTCGAGGCTGTGCTAGCATTTTTATATCATGTGCATGATTGTCGCAGCACTTCTTTCCAGGAAAGTGGGAAATGGGGAAGGAGTGGATCTGCTCTGTGAGTCACTGGGCAGGTTCCTGTGGGCCAAGCCAAATGCAGGGTTTCAACTAAAAGCTGCTTTTATAGAAAATATGGGTCGTGACAGTTGTTTGGGTTGGAAGCTCCTTCCACGACTCAGGGCCAATTTCACCCAGGAGTGTGCATGCTCCATGCACACCCGTTTGTTTCTATCTCTTCCTCCTTCCCTTTCTTATTAACATTTCTGAAAGGTTTCATTTTTTTTCCCTAAGAGAGCTTGCAAGAAATGAGTGAATGCTTATGTTGCCACTTTTCATCTGTTTATTTTGGCTGCTTGTTTTTGCTCTTCTTCAGAAAGACTGTGATGCATAAACAAAGTATGACCTGTCATCCCAGAGGGAGGAAATGGGAGACCGTGCATGGAAAACGTTCTCTAGTTTTCCTCCGGTAATTTCAGTAATGTCATCATACTACATTATGAAGCTTTCCTGGAAGAGAGTGTGGTGTATTTCCTTTTAATCATCCAAGGTGTGTATGTTCAGACCTTCACAGTAAACCTGAAACCAATTCAGAATACGTATCTTTAAGTCCTTCAAGGTCTATATCATACTCCATTTAAACAACCAATTAAGGTTTAATTTCACTGTAGTCTTCAGATACAAGGCAATCCCTGTCTCCTGCAGTGCTGATAAGGACTGCAGAAACAAAGACTAACACTCCAAGTAGTAATTTAAAGACAGAGAAAGGAGGTGAAAGTAAAAGATTTCCCCCTTTGAAACCAAGCAATTATAAGCCTACAGTGGCCATTTCCTGCTGTGACAACTGCTGGCAAAAAAATACATGAGAACTATCCTTAATCTATAGGCTTCCTTTCATTTCAGGGTGAAATATTTTTTGTTGGGTTTATGTGATTTTTTTTAATCTTAGGGGTTTTGGGTTTTTTCTTTGGGTTTTGTTGCATTTTGCAGTGCATCTTTTCCTTGCTTAGGCTGAGAGGGAGAGTAACAGCAGGGGCAACAGGTACAAAACCAGAAGAAGCTTCCTCCATGCTGCCCAGCTGCTTATTTTAGCGCTTACCTGTGAACATCCTTTCTGTAAAAGAGATGCCTTTGAGAAGTCATATATAAACCCTTCCTTGAGCATCTCTGCAGCAGAGGCTCAGCGATCAGGCTTCCAACACTTGCAGTTAAGCAGAGTGTCTGGTGTGTGATGATTTTGTGACGCAGATCACTATCGGGGAGAAGCTAAGCTGAAAATCACTTACTTCGTTTCACACAAAACAGGGAATGGAGGCAGGGCGAGAAACGAAGTAAAGCACTGTAGCTAAATTCAGCAAATTCAAATGGAAGCAACTTGCTGACTTCACCAGACTGGCTGCTGATTACAATATTTGAACCAGACTTCCCCAACTGCGTAACACAATGACTTCTTAAAATCCTAAGTCAGGATTTCACTAATTAACGCTACATGTCTGAATGTCTGTACACATCAATATAGTTAGAAGTTGAATTTGATATATTATATTGGCTTTTCTTATTTACATTTCTTATTTACATTTATTTAAAAAAAAAGAAGAGTAAGGAGAGGTGAGACCATATATTACATACATAACATGCTGGACATCTGCAGACATTCTCATAACACAAAATAAGCTACAAAAAGCAAACTTTAGGAGGTTTGACAGCATAACTACAAAGGAATGATCACAATTTCAACATTAGCTGTTTTCAGTGCATTAAAAGGTACTGCCACTGTGCTTCCCTGATGATCTTTATAGTATTAACATGCTGTTGTTTCAATATTAAAATTTTTTCTTACATAAGGATTTGTTGCAAGATCACACTGAAAAGAACAGCAAATGAATGGAAAACAGCCCAGATGGGGGAAGCAATGAAACTGCATGTAAAAAATGGGAACCCAGTCCAGACATCCAGACATCCAGCCCAGGCCTCCATCCGCTCCCCGTGGACAGTCAGTGGAATCCAGTCGCTACACCTGGTGTATCCATCTCATCCTAATGTAGATGCTCAAGCAAAGCAAGTACATGAGCTGCTCCCTAAAAGCACCTATTTCTTTCTCTAGCTCAGCTGTGGACATCTGAAGTGATACGAGATAAATCCTACTCAAGGTGTCCATCAAATGCTCACTGAACTAGAGAGATGTGTTTTGAGTCCTCTTATCCCATTAATTTCTAGCAGATTGTTGGTGTTGTTTGTGACAACAGAGTATAAAACATTTTTTGGCACATATGTGACTTAAATTGAAAATGCACTTTTAATATATGGTTTGGAAAAGACTTACTTGGTTGTGCTCCATACTGGATGAAAGGCAGAAGATGAAACCCCCACCATTATTTATGGTACAGCAAAATATTTCCTCTGTGCTCTAAGTTAAAAAAAAAAATATGAAAAGAAAAAGAAACAGGAAGGGGAAATAACAAGAACCAAAGGATCCCAAGGCAAATTTTATGGAAGTCAAACTCTTCCACTTCACTTCCTTTGGTCCCAACACACCCAGTAAGGCAGTTCAAGGTCCCATGCCTCACTGGCACCTTCTTGCTGGTTTTGAAGATCCCATTTTGGAGGAGGGTGGTTGCAGCCAGACACTGGTGGGGACTTCCTGGGATCTCCAGCCTTGTGCCAAAGCAGATGGCTGGCTGTTCACAGTGACCGTATGCTGCTGAACAGGCTGGGAAAAGCCAGTAGATATCAAGCACCAGGTCCCTGCTAAGTTAAAACTCTGCTCTGATTTTTCCCCATCGGTGTGAGGTCTGTGCAGGCTTTGTGCAGCCCACGGTGCTTTAAACCAAAGCCTGGCCTCGGCTGAGGTTAGGTGTGAGCCCTTGAAGGAACAGTCCTGGCTGGGTTATCTTTTGCTAGGAAGGATCCCAGCTTGTCTTGGTGAACCTGCCCCTTCGGGAGGCATCATGTTGTGCATCCTCCAATAAGACACGATTGCTTCTTCTCTTTGAAGTTAATGTATTATTGCCATCCCCCAAATTCATGCATGTTTATTGATTTCACTAGGTAAGAGGGAGGACTATAGCTCAGACTGTGGCCAAATTGAGAGTTCATAAGAAAAATCCTGTTTCAAACTGAAGCAGGTATGAGATATGGAGAGGGTGCTCAGCAACCTCAGTCACACCTCAGCCAGGCATCTGCCTCTACAAGCTTCTACATAAAAAGTTTATAAGCATTTGCACTTGGGAGCTGAGAAGGAGAGGAGCTCAGGGCATCATCACTGAGACTGGGCTGGTGGCTTTCCAGGATGGCTGGAGGACCCCCGGGCTTGGGCTATCAGGTCAGGGTGGGTTTCAGCAGGCTGGCTACCTCCTGTCCTCTCACAGACCAGGCACTGGGACAACCCCCTCCTGCAGCCTACCCGTCTACTGGCACAGCCCTGCCAGTGTCACACATGGTCACACCGAGGAAGAGGCTGTGCATGTCATGGTGGGAAATCTAAGATCTCTTCAGAGGTTGCTGAGAAGGCTGTCCACGTATAGAGGTTCGTGGCTGCCACAATGTGGTGGTACCAAGATGGCACACCAGGGGGAAAAAAATATCTCAACAGCTTGTTTGTTACACTTGTGGTTATATAAAATGCAGCAGGCTCAGCCAAAAATAATGTGAAAAAAGGTCTGTTCTGAACCAGGATAAAAACTAACATTTCCTAAAAAATTGAAAAATAAAAAGGTGAGGAGGCAGGGCAATCAATTCATGAAAATCAAAGCTTTTAATTTTGATTGCAACCATGTCTTTGTATACACGTGTGCTTTCTAGTTAGCCTAAAATACAATACAATGACACTTTGAACCTCAGAAAATAGACTTCTGGTTACATAATTACAAGAAAAATTCATTTTCACAGTTTCAAAAGTTCTGTATCACTGTTCTGAGCAAATATTAGTATTGAAACCCATAAATTAAGTTTAAGTGAATAGGAATTTTCTCACAGGAAATACTACATTACCAAATTTGCATTTAGCCATAGTGCAAAGCTTAGCTGTAACTCATTGTCCTGGTATTCATATGTTAGAGACCAGTGCTTGACCTTCCTTTGAATCTTGGCAAATCACACCTTTAGTCAGGTGTCAAAGGAGGGGAGTAAGATAGAGAAAGCACACTCCATGCCTTCCTCTCCAATTTAAAAATTAACTTGTATTTTAGAATAATAAATCTAGACTAAAAGCTAAAGAGGGCATTAAGCCATAGCTGCCTATTAAGATTAATTTAAACCCAACATATCATTTTTAAATTCTAATTTCTCCATTCTCTATTTCTCCATTCTCTAATTTCTCCAAAAAAATCCATGCGGCTCCATAAATAAATACAAATTTGCCCGAGCACCATGTGAAAGGGCCCCTCCCCCAGGCTGGCTTCTTGTCACAGGCAAATGCTTAATAGGTTGTGGCTGGAAAATCCGAGGGAAAGCTGGAGATTTTTATGAGATGAGCACTGATTGTGCAGGAGCCTGCAGCTATTGCTGACCTGCCTCTTTCACAGAAAGAGGATTATTACATAAAAGAGTGCTAGAGATACTGTATGAAAAATACATTTTAATTTCTTTCTCAGCCAGAGAAGATGGAGAGAAGGGAAATGGGAACAGGCAGGGGAACTGCTTCTGCAGCTCTTTTAGGTGGGATTCCTTTATTATTTTTATTATTATTGCTTTTACTCGGAAAGTTCTTTAGAAGGTCTTATATGGATGCACACAAACAGATCCCTAGTCCCACAGTCTCCCTTTACCTTCTCCAGACGGTCTTTTGCATACATAAAACCACACATACTCCCATGAGCATATATATCTTCCTGGCTTTTTCCCATGATTTCCCTTCTGCTACTCCCTCATTACCTATTAAGATAGATCGAACCAAAAGAAAGACACTACTTGTCTTTCTAATTAGTGTGCACACGGAGGTGCGTCAGCCTGGGCTTTTCTCTTAACTGTTAGCTGTCTGGGGGGGACTTTGCTTGTTGTGTTTAATGTCAGGGAGCTGTCTGCCTTCCCACCTTACACTGAAGAGCACAGATGCAATGCCATAACATCGGTATCCTCGCTAAATGCTCTCTACTCCTCCCTGTCTGTTACAGAAAGCACTCACCTGGAGACAACAGCTGTTTCTCCTCACCCATTTTAAGCCTCAGGTTTCTCCCCAGGTCCCCCACCTCCCCCATCCTCCCATCCCCCTCTATCCTGCCGCTGATGTTGCACTTCAAGCAGCTTGTTCACCTGTATCCATGACAACCAGGATGACATCAGCATGAGAACTCAACATCACAGTGAGGACTCCAAAGCAATTAAATGCTAATAACGCCTTTTTAATTACAGTTGAAATATTTCTGGTAACAAAAAAAAAAGGGGGTGGATGGGTGAGAAGCAGAAGGTGGAGGAAAATTTCTCTTTCCTTGCTGGCTGCCTACGCAGTGACAATACCACATTTTCCCCAGGCACCACAGCCGTCTCAGCTGCTGTCAGAAATCATCCATTCATATCCCTGAAGCAGCCGTCTGCATCCTCAGCACCACTATGACCAGCTGCAAATGCTTGGGTGGCCACTAACGTCTGATCTGCCGTTGAGCCGGGCAGAGGGGTGACACCACTGCTGCCTCAATTCCCATCCAATTAGGCAGGGAAGCACACAGCTTTCCTCGGGCCAGACCTCTGCCCTCACTTCTCATGCAAGGGCTGAGCAAGGCCCCGGGCATGCTGCACACCCTGCACCTGCCAGTGTGATGCTGCAGCGGGCAGGGAGAAGGGAGGTGGATGTGCTGCAGGGATGTCACCTCGGTCCCCTTGCAGGAAGTCCCGTACAGACACGCAGCCACAACCTGACTTACGGGTACCTGCCTCTACTGCTTCCCTAGCTCGCTCTGGCTGGGAGTAGCTCAGGGAGATCTGCCTGGAGGAGCTCTGTCTCCCACAAGAGCCCCTGTGGGCTCTGCAGTAGAGGGCTAGGGACCTGTGGCAGATCTTTCAGGGCTGTAGTGCTGGCACAGCTGAGCAGGGCAGAGCTGCTGCTGTTTGAGCATACAGGCAAGCAGACCTAATGCCTCATCCTCCCACACACAGGCAACTTCTCTGGATGCAGAAGTTTCCTAGGCACAGAGCAAGCAGAAAAAATAACTTTCACCTAATCAGACTTGTGTATGAGCAGTCCTCCTTACTTGCTTGCTGGCAATTGGTATTAAACAATGTAGGTCAGGTCAGCACTTGACAACCCAGAGGCTCTTGGCAGCAACCTCTCAACAGTGGGGGAGCAATCACGTCCCCCCAGCCCTCATCTCCCACTTCAAATCCTCAAGCTCCCGCAGTCACACAGAGCCAGAGAGATTCCCCCAGGCTGGCTGATTCTGAGAGCCACCACTGCAGTCCCTGGGCTGCATCAGTCCTTGGGCATCCCCAGGTGAGCGGGGTGTGCCAAGGCCAGCTTACTGGTGGTGCTGGGCTGCAGGCATCACAGAGAACTACTGCGTGTCTGCATCTGTGGGGATGCCCTTTGTGCACTGCCTGATGGGGCTGGGGAGGGAGCAGCTACCTCCCTTATCTACTGCTCACTTCTCCAAGGCCCTCGGGATATGACTCTTTTGCACCAATTGAGCTTTTGCTCAGGAAAGGGTACATCACCTTGCATCTCTTGCATCTCTGAGACAGTTTGGATTACAGAGAGCCCATTTGTCAGTCTTTCATCATGCTGGACTTATTTTAGCTTCAGTTCATTGCCAACAGTTCAGGCGGCAATCCTACCCCTCATAAGAAATAGTTGCTTGTGCTCCATGATGTCCTGCTTTATCATACCAGGTCAGCTTCAGACTGTCCTGGTTCTTGATTTTCTCAGGGAGCAGGTCTTCAATGTCCTACAGGGCACACTTCTCCCTGTAAAGAGGGTCTGTGAAGTAGTCAGTCCCAAGGATGAGGTGAGACCAAATACAAGGATCAAACCTGTCTTGGCAACTGGGATGCAAGGTCCGGGTTCATTTCCAGGAACCTCAGAAGACATAAATCTTATGATCCTCATCTGGAAGGTGAAACCTTCTTGTTTGGCAGAGCTGGCCTTGTGCTGTAACATCAAATGTCACATGAGAAAGAAAGTGTAGAGGACCAAAAATGAAAAGCAGAAGGGAGAAAAAGCAGAGGCTAGGGCAAGAAATAGGGAAGAGAGAGCAAAGAAGAGAGGGAAAAATTGTAATGGAGAAAAATGTACCCAGTCACACTTGGGGGAAAAAAGCAAGCAGGACAGAAAGCTAAACTTTGAAGCTGGGCTGCAGGGTTTGTCTCTGTTCTGTGTGAGGAGCTCCAGTATCAAATCTCAGATTATATGGGAGGACTAGACAATTAAATCAGTTGGATAAGATCAACTGCCCTCCTTGTTTTTAACATATTTAATGGTTACAGCCACTTCTAGGAATGCTGCTGGAATGTTATGTCATGGTTTGATGTAGTTATTACCATTTATCTCTACAAAGGGCCTGGTCATCTATCACTAGTATATGTCATCGTGGCTAAAAGCTAGATTACTGACAAAGACTAAGATGTTGAATCATTTACTTTTATGATAATGGACAAATTTTAGTTTCCTAAGAAAGTAGTTAATTCATGTAATGATCTTTGACGTTAATCCATAAGGATTTATGTTGCTTTTTTCCTATGTCATTTGCATGAACTCCTTTTCTTTATTACAAGTGTAACTGCACCACTTGGCTGACAGTGGCCTTTTAGCTGAACTGTGAACTGATTTAAATTGAGTATTGGATTAGTTCCCTTTGTGCTCCATAGACCTATAAATTGGAGAAGGTGTTAGGGGAAGGCTACTATGGGCAAAATAAATGTTTAAATCCTTAGCTGGTTTGACGTTTGACTCTTTCTCTGTAAATGTTATTCCAACACCTTATTTCCAGATTTCCAGCTGTCAGTAAAATACAGCAGAACACTATCCACCCACTGCTACAGATGTTCTTGGCAATCTTTTAAAGTGGGCTCAGGGAGATCCATCAGCTAGACTAGGCAAAAATATATGTACCCAGTGAAAAATTAGAGGAAAATACAAAAAGGAGGTGTTGTTGATTTGGGTTTGGGTTCCCCCCCCCCCCCCCCCCCCCATATTTCAGGGTGGGAGAGGGCAAAACAAGAGAGCTTTACATTTCGAACACATTTTCCTAGCAGAAGAAGTTGGAGGAACAGTTCCCAACACACCTCATTCACCAGCTGCTTGGGACCCAACACAAATGAACTACCCACTGGTGATACTGGCAGAGCATGGTCTGAGGAGCTCCCTCATGTCCTCCCCCAGAAGCCTCTTGTCCCAGTGCCATTACCTTTACTCCCCAGGGCCCAGGGAAGCAGGCAGAGAGCAAGACCTCCTTCCTCACTGACATAGCCTGTGGTCTGTGCAGGGCTGTGCACTCAGCGTGCTGAGCAATATAGCTGAAAGAAACCCCCTGCTCGGGTGTAGCATCCCAACCTGTGATGCACCATGGGTGCCAGCTGAATGACTGAGCTGAAGGAGGTTGGATAAAATTTTGTTTGGAAAAGACCTGTGCTTGCTTAGTTGCAGCTGGGGACAGGGAAGGATGCCACTGTCCTTGTCCTGGAGGCAGGAGAGGAGGACCACTGTGGACACAGGCTCCTGCAAGAAGAGTGGAGACCTGTTTTCAAGGGCAGCTGTTTTACCTGGGAGGAAGGCACTAGTCTGGGGAGAGCTAGAGCCTCCACATTCCTCTTTGGATTGAGGCGGAGGAGAGGACAGCCAGCTCCCCTGCAGAAAAGCTCCTCTCTGTAAGCAGGACCAAAGCTGCTTGCTCAGCATTTTCCCTGCTTTGACCTGAGGAAACATTCACCTCAGATACACCCAGAAGAGGCCCTAAGCAGGGCTTTGGCTGCTGCTGGGGATGGCAGGATCAAGGCTGAATCTGCCATGCAGCTTTCAGCTCAGATGCTGCCCCCGAATGTTGTGTTTTTCCAGTTGACTGCAACCCGAAGGAGCAGCACAGTCCTTGAGTAACTGCAGCACCTGAACCACAAAGCCCTTCTTGCAATGTTAACTTCCATCATCTCACTGTTTTCCATCTACTGCTAAATTTCACAGCAAAACTACGACCGACTTTAACAAGGAACAGGAGCAGGCCCTATCAGCATTCACTGTATCTGCCCACTGACAGTGCTGTATGTCACATTATCTTGTCACTGTAGGCATCCAGTGTGCTATCTTGCAGGATACATCCCATGCATTTTGAGCAGCTGGATTCTGTGTGCTAAGGCAGGAGTCTGCCAACTGCCTTTCTCTGGCAGGCTGTCTCACTGCATCCCTCCTGTGTTTGCATGGGGCATTCAGCCTGTGAAACAGCATGAATTTCTATCAATTCACTGACAGAAGGGCTAGCTGAAGCTTATGATTTGTTCCAGACAGGCAATGGCTGGAAGTGTGAGCTCAAAAATCCATCAGAGCCTTCATGTGGATCCTACAGAGCTATGCCAGGAGTTGAAAAAAATGGATGCTTAGCATTATCTCCCAAATGCAAAAGTAAGCACCTAAATTAACAGCCTGACTTTGGGAACCGTTGCCTGCTCAGACTGTCTGGGACCAAGATAATTTGTTTATGTGATTCAAGATGGGTTCAGAAGTCTAGTTTTACATACCTAAATCTAAAACTGTCATTTTAAAGCCCATTTGGGTGTCTTTGCCCATTTACCAATCTATTCAAGATGCTCACTCAAGCCATTGCACAGTAATATTGGGGGTGAAATCAAAACAGCAGATGACTTTGCTGCATTACCACCACAGCACAGTCCTTCCTGGACCAACAGCAGGACACAAGCTGGTAGTCTAAAGGGAATGGCAGCCAGACACTTTGGGTTTCCACACATAACACCTGCCCCATGTGCAGTACTCCAGGTCCATCCTCACTCACAGAAATCCCAGACAGCTTCAAACAGCTGATTTAAACCCCATCTTGTCTGAGAGGCTGTGAACTTCATGCCTGGCTGCTCGATGGACCAGCTTGGCATAGGAATGGGAAAGGACTTTGTGCTTTCAAAGCCACAACTGATTTAAGGAGAATCTCTGCAGAGCTGTCACATGATGGATGCCCATGGTATCTCCTCACACCATTTCAGCTCCCCATTCCCCTAAGCCAGACCGGCACCCCCTGGGGGGGCTGGGCAGTCTCTGGGATGCCTGGGCCCTCTGACAACTTGCCAGTCTCAAAGCTGGGTCACGCAGGCAACAAAAAGGCTTTGGGTTTTGCTTTTGCACCATTTTCTTCAAATAGAGACGCAGATCGAAAGATTAACTAGCCTCAGTAATGGCCATGCCTGTAGCATTCGACTACTGGGAATTGGCTTGTCATTCTGTGCCAGTTTACAAATGGAGGAAAAACGGTCTAGTCTCCATTCAGCTGTACCACTTTTCACCCCAGAATTGCCTTTACAGCTGATGTTTGAGCTGCAAGCATATATTTTCCTCTTTCCTCATTACACTTCCAGCTCTCTCAAATATTAAATAGCAGGTGCTTAGAATAAAGCATATTATTCTGACAAACGTTTTCATCATGAGGTAAATTGGCACATACTAAATGCTTTAAAATACTTAGTAAGTAATTGAGTACAGCAGTTCAGGTTACTATGCAGATGTTTGTCTCTAATAGTTTACAATTACACATATTTCCCTGCTAAAGGGAAAGACGGTTCCACAAGTAAAGCTTGTTGTTTCGAACAAGAAAGAAGGAAAAAAAAAAAAAAGGAGGGAAAAGAAGAGAGAGCAGTCCATGCTACCCCCATAGGATATTCTTAAAAAAAAACCAAAACAGATGGCTGTATTTTGCAGAAGCTTTTGAAGAAAACTTTAAAGAACTATGCAAATTTTTGCCATTGCTTTTTTTGGTTTGCATATTTCTTCTCAGTTTCCTTCTCTATCACACATGATTGCAAATCTTTTTCAACCTATAAATAGCTTTCTTCTTGCAAGCAGAGAGCATTATAATAGCAAGATACATCTTCCAGAGATGGGGGGAGAGTTATTATCATTGTTCTTTATCTTTTAGGAAATTCTAGGTTGTAAAGCTCAATGCTTTACATTTGGTTAATGTGTCAGATCAAAAATATAATCTCTGCCCGAAGGAGTTTACAGACTCAAAGGGACACCTTCAAACTGTAAATTACATTTCTGCCTGAAATGGCTTTGCCTACTGGTTTGACAGGTAGTACTTATTGCCAAGAGGAAAAAGCAAAGGGAAAGCGTGTTTCTCCATTTTCACACCTTGGTTTGGAGCTTTGGCGGCACCCCATGCATAGTCAGTACTATGGCTTTGCTGCCAGTCCCTTGCCCTTCCTGTGTTGTGTGCTAAGCATGAAGACATTGCATCTCCACCTGTTGCTCTGGCCTCTGCTTCTGGACTTGTCCTTCCTTGCTAGGGCATGCGAGCCTGTCTGCCCTAGCAAGAGCCGCGGCACTGCTGGCATCCCTGGCTGATGTTCAGGAGTCACTCAGAGGCAAGGGACAGAGGCATGCACTGGTCAGTGCCTGGGGTGCTGTGGCCACCAGCAAATCTTTGCACAGCACAAGAACTGCTTCCAAATGGGATTTCCTAAAGGTAATGCATTCCATCACTTTCTCTCCCATTTAAGCTTAGTGGTGATTTAAATAAATGAATGCAAGACATGATTCCAGATATTTTCAATGAGTGCACTGAATAAAACTTGCTCAGAGGTTCAACAGCCTCTAAGTGACCTATGCTACGACATGGAAGGGTTGGTCTTTACTGGCTTTCTCTACACTAGCAGGAAGTGGGTGTCAGAGGGTGGCCTGGGTCCCCCATCATCCAGAATGGGCACCTGGCAGAGTACACTGCTTTTTCTTCTAGTCCGTGTACTGATCCCATAGGGACAAATCCTTGGGAAGGGATGACCAGTGTGCAAGCCCAACGCCTTCCTACTGTGGGGGTCAGAAACATCCAAGGCCCATATGCAGAGACTTGGAAACACTCCTGTGGCCTGTACACTAAATATTCCAGCACCATCATCTACCTGTATTGGTAATACCAACATTCTGGGTGAGCTGTGTCCTGGGAATGTGCCAGCTCCACTTGTAGCATCCCTTGCCACATAATTGTGGGGTTGGAACTGCAGCACCAAACCCTTTACTTATCTACCTTTTGCGTTCCAGAAATGCTCTGCTTTTCCCTTTGGGATGGCTGCCCACAGCTGCAAATTCACCTCTTCCAGGACCACTGCTGTTTGTGTCCATGCTTCCCTGCAATAAAAACAACCAGCATAATTTTCATGGCGTGGTGGTTGCTACAAATACCTCAGCTTTTACCAGGATTTTGTTCTTTCTTATCTGTTGGATGCCTGTTAGATAAAGCAAATCAGATCTATTAAAGATCTGCTTTATCTTTATATATTGGCAAATGCTGTTGAATCTGACATTAGTTTCTAACTGTGCAAACATTTTTTCTTTTGGTTTTCTGTTTAACAAAATATCAGCCAGTAACAACACATGCTGTAGTGGTGCTGTTTTGTAATTTAGCAGTGCTAAATAGGATTCAGACGCTGATGATGCAGCCTTTTGCAATAGATGATTCAGTATTTTAATGCTTCTTCCACCAGACCTTTGTATAAGGAATAACAGAAAGTGGCAGTGACATATCCAAACCTGTATTTCACTGCAAACTTCTTGAGTTAAGGCCCAGTGAAGTGTAACTAATTGCGAAATATTACTATGCCAGGTCTGTCATGTTGAGATCAAATAAATTAGACATCCATCATTACAGGTTGAGCTATACACTTATTAGAAAGTACTGTCACAGTGCAATGGACATAACAGTGTCGGACAAGTTTAGCTTGGCTTGTTTTTCCCTCCCAGTGTATAAACAAACCATGCCTGCTTTCCTCCAGAAAGGACAATTACTCTTGTATGAGAAACATGGGTGTTTTGCTAGCCTTGGCCGGTATTTGTGGCACAAGTAACCAACATTAAAAAGTCCCTTCTTTGTCAATACTTAAACCTTTTTAAGGTACCTTTGGTATTTAGAAGAGTTTGATTATGGATCAAGCTGCTCCATCCCATGCTTCCAGGTATTTTTAGTCTGTATTAATCTTGATACTGTATATTAAGGAGGTACTAGTCAGACCCAAAACACTACTTGAGATCTAATCCATCATCCGCCTCTAAGGTGAGTTAACTTGTTCAAATGCTTCCAAGAAGGCTCCTTAGGAGGAGCTATTCCCTCCTGTCCTCCTTCACACCCCAGAGCTCTCCCTTGTGTCGGTGAGTAAAACGTGACAGTACATGCATTACAACAGTGCAGTGGTCACAGTGCATAGAAATGGTCTATTGGGAAGATCTTCTGGTGGCTTATTGGCTTGTTCTGCAGTTCATTAGACCAAGTGGCCACTTGTGATGTCTTCTAGCCACATGGTCCCCACTTTTCTGTAGATATTAACCAGACCACAACATCTGACTGTAGATATGAAATTGTCCTGATTTTTGCAGAGCACCCATAAAGAGAACAGAAATGGAAAGAGATAGGCACTTGTGAAAACTGGGTACCGTGCTCAGGTATCCATCCCTGGAGAACAATACTTGGTAAAACAGAGAGACCGCTGGCTTGAATGCAACATTCAGATCCTTAGGTTACAACTTGATCTGAATTTTTACAAGACGTGTTTTTCAGAGGCAGCTTTCTTCTCACATAAGGAAATCATCATCATCCGAGCAGAAGATTCTGTTTATCTGTCCTGCCCTGGCAATGCTGAGAAAGAACCCACAGGGGCAAGTAATTTCCATTCACTGATGTATAAATTGGTACAGCTCCAATGAAACCTGTGATTTTTCACCTGTTGAAGAAAAACTTTGTGGCAGCTAGTCAGTGATGCTGAACACCCATCCAACTCAACATAATTAGTAATGCTCATAAGAATGAGTGTTATCCTTGAGAATCTTGGATTTGCTTGTGGATGATCCCAGAAACCCTGGACACAAAAAGATAGCCTTTTGTTAAGTTTGAAGGTGGAAATATAATAGGAAGCCTCATGAGACAAATAGTTTCAAAATAGCCTGTTACAATTAATTTGAGATTACACAGAGGAGTATGAAGCTGATCCTGCCTTGACGGAGCAAGCCTATAGGACAGCAGGGCTTCCTGACATCTTTCAGAATAGGCTGAGGAATAGGCCATAAGGAGTAACTGCAGCTTCGTGTGCAGGCTTTTATGCTTTTTCTAACGTCCACAGAGGCCATCAGTTGGGCTCTGCCCATTGACATTGAGTTAGTCCTAGGAGTGATGTGTTAAATCTGTCTAAGAAAGGGACAAGAGAAATAGCTGTTAACATTACTGAGGGGAAATACACTATGGCTTGGAGCAGAACAAGCATCCTGACCAGAGCAGACAAACTAATATGAGTGCAGTTACAAATATATTGCTAGAGTTACAGCTGTATTAGAAAAGGAAGGAATTTTGTTGTATCAGGAATTAGGAGGTCTTTCAGAGGGCAGACAGCTTGCCTCAAGAAGAAATGCTGGATTCAGAATTGAACTCACAAATATTTCTTCCAAGTTGCTCATTTAGACATTAAAGTCTGTCTTTCTTGCCAATGGGTGAGTCAATAATTAATGAATATTCCTGTTACTAGAATATTCAAAGACTAAAATATCAAAGGATTAATGGAGTTCTAGAAGGAAATGCAAATAAGGTAATTCTTACCTGCATAGACTAATGCTAGCTTGAACTAAATGTCCACTGGTTCCCTCTGGAGCTGACTTACACTACCATCCTCTGCTGATGCGGTGTGTTGGCCCAGCAACCTTCTGAACAAAAGTCCCAAGGCCTGATTGTGAAACACCAGGATCTGGTGCTATATGGAGTACCTTAAGGGATCCATTTGGCTTCTACTACCAATACAGAAGTCACAGGTCTCCTGGATGCCCTCTGTCATATCTGCTGGTCCTATGCAGGTGTTTTGGATACAGCTGTTTTGGTGACAGAACTGAGTCCTCGGTGTGTCCTAATTGCACCATAGACCATACCCAAATCCTCTCTGCTCCAGCCCACAAATTCTTGTTTCTGTCTCAGCTGCTTTTGCTGTGCCTGGAAATCTGGGCCCAGTGCCTTGCCAACCTGTAAGGCTTCTTATTGCCTAATTATCTGTTCCAGTATAATCATGAAGCCTTTTAACATTTTTCTTTCTCCCCAAGGAAAATATATCTCAATCACTAGAAAATGACCTTCAGCTTCTATTGTGAACACTGAAACAAAAAGCTTTCTGAGCCATATCAGCTTCATCTCTACTTCTCCATTGTCATGCCTCAAAGACTCATTAGTTGCTAGTGATTTCTCATGGTTTTAAAGAATTTCTTTTTGTATATCCTAATTTTCTTGGCTGTGTCTGTACTGTTTATAAATTTAACTGCCTTTATCAACTCCATCTTTACCTTACTCCTCTGCCACTTTCCGAATAAACCCAGCAATTGTTGCCATAAATCATCTGAAGATCTTTCAATAATTTACTTCAGTCTCCTAGGGTCTCAATGGCATGTGCAGACTCAGTACATTTCAGTTCTTGGAAGATTGCTTCATTTTCCTTCCTGTGAGGAGGAATGGAGTTCCTTACATGCCAGTGCAGGAAAGTCTTACAAGGTGAAGCTGGGAACGTCATTCCCTGCCTGTCACATAGACCGCATGGAGCGAGGCTGTCGGAGGGGAAGCCACGCAGCAGGGAGTGCCAGCGAGGAGGGACAGCCTTACCTCTTACCATGTCCTTTGTCTGACTGCTCCCAGATGCAGCCAGCTTTCTGAGCAGCTCATTGTTTGGGTTTTTATCTCTTAGTATTAAATGGAGGAAAAATATGCCCAAACAGACCTAAGGCAAGAGCCCAGACCTGCAGTCTGGGCAGTGTTTTGTATTCCTCTGCTGTAGCATCTTTACTATCAACCTGAACATTTTTCTTTCAGCACCTTGCCCCGGTGATTTTCAGGGGAACTTGCTGCTTTCCCAATGTTATCTGCCCAAATTAAGGTAAATTTTTACTCCTCTGAGTCTTTGCCACAAGACAGCCTCAGCAATCTGGGGGAGAGCTTTGTGCACTTTTGGTCTGTTTGGCTTTAGCCTGCCGTGGTTTAACCCCAGCTGGTAATTAAGCCCCACGCAGCCGCTTGCTCACTCCTCCCTCACCTAGCAGGATGGGGAGGAGAGTTGGAAAGGAATGTAAAATTTGAGGGTTGAGGTAGAACAATTTAATAGTTGAATCAGAATAAAAATGAAAGTACAATAATTATGATAACAATAACAGTTATAATGAAAAGGGGAAGGGAAAGAATAAAATCCAGAGGGAAAGGAAGAAAGGACCACATGGTGCACAAGGCAACTGCTCACCACTCGCTGACCGATGCCCAGCCAGTGCCCGAGCAGTGACCTGCCCTCCCTGGCCACCCCCCAGGTACATACATACACCAGGCACGGTGTCCCACGGTATGGAATGCCTCTTTGGGTAGTTCGGGTCAGCTGGCCTGGCTGTGTCCTCTCCCCATTCCTTGTGCCCTTCCAGCCTTTTTGCAAGCACGGCCTGAGGAACTGAAGTCTCACAGCAAAGCCAAAACACAGCACCATACTAGCTCCTAAGAGGGTAACTCCATCCCAGCTGAAAGCAGGACACCTGTCCTTGCCTTCCTTCCTTATGAAAACTCTGTTCTCTGGAGACAATCAGTCAGAAGTGCAACACCCTACCCTATTACTCCAACTAGTACAGGTAAAAACACAAGTGTAGGCTCCCTTGGCTTTTCAGCCATCTGTGTCCTGGTTGCATGAGTACAGAGAGTCCTGAAGTTTTTTTTAAGTCCCGGTGTCCTCTGGGATTTGAGATTGTATTATTCCCTAAACCACTTCCATCTCAGCTAATCTGATCAAAGTGGTCCTTCAAATTCAATTGTTTTGACTTTTCTCTTAGGTTTTTACTTTTATTTAACTCCCAGGCCTAATAAAGCTTAATCATAGCTCCCCAGCCATATTCCCCTTTACTCTGTATATCCTCTCCTTTAATAGCTTCCTAATTCTCTGCAGTTAAGTGTCTTCTACATTTATGTTCCTACTCTTTATGCCTACTATTCTTCTAGATTTTACCATCACTATATTACAGTGGATTGTTGGGTTAATGGCCATTTCCCATGGTAATTATGAAAATAAATAATCAATGGTTTGGGCCATGTATTGAAAAAGAGTTATGATTCTAGACAGAGTCCTGAAGTAAAACAATCAAATTAAAGGAGCTTCCCCTTAAGCAGAATTTACCTTTTAATTTGTTAGTTTTATTCTCCTTCCTTTGAAACACTCAAATACTGTTTTTAAGGGAAGCTCCTGGAAAGTACCTATATTCTAGACAGGAACTCTTTCAAGAAAGCCGATGAAGTTAATTCCTGTGCATCCTTTGAGTTAGACTTGCAAAAAAGAAGATGTGCTGCAATGACACATGATATAACCTCTCTGGGAAACCCTGTTCTATCAACTTCAAGTAATCTCAAAATAGCTTAACTGTAAAACTATCTGAAGAAACGAAGAAAAGTATCTTTTCCTTGAGTATGTTATGTCATTGTACTCTATCATATCTAAAGTGATACTAAAATGTTATTTCTTAACAACATTTCTTAACAACAGTCAGGCATGGGCCTATGTCTATAGATTTTCCTATGGAATCTATTAAATTCCAGTTACATTGGGCCCACCACCTAAACGTAACCGCCTTGCTAGGGTAATATTTACTAGTTTCTTCTGTAGCCACTAGACACACAGGTAAGAGTTTCAGACTGGCTGACTGATGGACCCCGTACTGCAGTTCTTTATTCCTGTTCTGAAAACGTAGATGGTGTGAGAGGCATCGTCAGACATCCTGGATGCAAGTAGATTTGAGCTTTATGCCAGTCACTTTGAGCTTGAAATTTTGTACACATGAAATTCAAAACTTCTTGCTTTGTCTGATTCACTACTTCTTCTGAATTTCTTCACAGGTGGTTCACAGTAAGTGCCATACTATATACATCCTGGGATTTAAAACACACCCTAAAACCCTGAACACCCACTTTCTCCTGTGGAGACAGGAGTCTAGGAACAAAGGAAAGAAAGACCTGAGATTAACAATAAAGAGCACAGTTTCACAAAATAAATTTACTGCAGAATATTCACATTGCTACACGTGCTTCTTCTTTCTTTTTCTCTTTTTAAATGGAGCTTGTTGAAGGGACTAAAGGGAGGATATAGTATCTCAGAAATCATATTTTCTTGAAACAGTTTGAAGTAATTGTGCATTGATTCCTTGGAGGTAAAGAAGTGCTATTTATCAATTGATTTTAAAAGCTAGAAAGCAGTGGTTTGAGATCACTTGCTGGCTAAAGAATTGGGGTTTGAAAATCACAGAATAATAAATGGCTGTGGTTTGGTCACACAGATGTGAGGTAGACAGTCAATATCCTCCAGCAGTGCAGCTTATTTGCTGATGCAGCTATAACTGGGAATAAAACTGCCTCAGTCACTAAACAGGTCTGTGCCTTTGGAGGGGTCTTGCAAACTCTTTAGGAGAGGTTAGGACAGAGTAACAGACGATCCACTTTCAAACCGCTTTCAAAGAGAAGCTTAAAGTACAGTTTGCTTTGCATGTTTCTCATACCCCAGACTTCCTTTGAGAAACTGCTTGGATGTTCATAGCCAGCTACAGCATGTGATAATGAATGTGAGCTAAGGACCTTAAGCATACGAGGGAATTCAGGAAAAAACACCAAACAGAAAACTCACCTTGAGATAAAAGCAACTGGAAAAGGAATTTTTAGATTAGTGCTGTCCACGCATCATGGTCTGTTGTGCTTTTGAACAGTAGTCCCATGTAGGACCCGTGGGACTCTTTCACCATCTGTGTGATTCCAACATGTATTTCCCCTCCAGTGAAGCCTGCTTACCACCCTTCTGGTGGTGGAAGGAGACCCAAAAATGCCACTCCTTGGCCCAGGAGCAAAGGCCTTCTCCTCTTGTCCCTGCCCTGGGTTGTGACACCTGGTCATGGTAGTGGAGGAGCACATCCTGGGGCACTTTGAGAGGAGCAGCAGCTGCTCCAGACTGATGCATGGGGCAAGTGGCTGTAGGGGACACCCATGAGAGAGAGTGCCTTCTGCTTGTGGATTTGTTTAAGTGCCTATGTTGGGGTTTTTTTGGTTGGTTGGTGGTTGGGGTTTTTTTTGCTTCAGCCAGCGTAACTTCCATGTGAGCAGAGGTATCCTCTGATATCAACAATACAGCTCCCCCCAATATCTGGAAGGGATTGGAAGGACCTCTTCCTCCTAAGACCAATATTGCTGCTGCTCTTCTTGGTTAAAAGCCCTGGGCAAACATTTTTGGAAATCTTGTGTTGTGACTAATTTGCAAAGATCATTCAGTGTAAGGTGATGCTGAGCTCCTACCTTTGGCTCCCCAGGCTAGCAAATACTGCATGAGGTGGTCACAGACAGGTCTGTCAAAAGTTTAGCATCACATAAAGATTGTTAAGCAGCACCATTTTCATAGTAGCACTGTGAGATTTTTATATGAAAAGGCAAATCTCTCCCTTATGGCTACAACATTTTGTTAAAAATTCTTGGGGTTTTGGATGAAAGAGCTATAAAGTTGATAGGAAATAACATCCAAGGGACCTGTGAAACTGCACAGTAATAATTATCAGACAACATTGTTTTCCCCGTGCATTCAGATTGTCTATTTTTCCTTTAGTAGGATTGTTTTATATGTGCCTCGTCCCTTGCTTCAAAACAGGAGTGACTGAAAGAAACAGTGCTGTGCAAGAGGTTCTTAATTTGTTTGACAAAGAAAACTCCAAAGTGACTCCTCCTCCAGAGGTCAGGCAGGTAGAGTGGCAGTTTATAATTGGGAAAACATTTCTACTTACAAAATAATTGCTAAGTGTTAAACATCTTATCATGTACAATTTGTAATACCATCTCAGAAAAACATAAAGCATATTCTCTCCATATCAATGATGCATTTCAATAAACTGCTCAGACTCTCTTTTTATAAATGTTACAGAATTACTCAGTCCTTTATATTAAAGTGTTTCTGTTTGGGACAACATATACACAATAATTTTAAATGTAATTTTGTTAAACACTACAAGAACTCTGAAAAACACATTCTTTCTCCTGTGGAATATATCAACTTCTTACTGAAAATCTGAAAAAAGAGTATCTGCTGGTATATATAAAATTTCTAGTTTTCACTAAGAACTATTGGTTTTACAATTAAAGTTATACATTTCAAGGCAAGGAAAAAAAAAGATTGAAATATATAATTACCTACAGAAAAAGTGTAGATAGAAAGTTTCTGACCACATGTGAAGGATGTGCATCTATGTCTGATACATGGATTGTGTTTTGAAGCAGAATTTCCAAAGACTTTGCACCCACAGTCAGGAGGTGACTTCCGAATAACCTCAGCACCTCTGGTGCAGAGCATCTAAAAACAACCAGACAGTGTAGGGCGTACCAGGTGCTGCCCTTTCCTTAAAATTTGGCTGCAACTGCGAGTCCTAACCTCTGTCAGAAATCTAGTCCTTTCTTGGCAGAAAAGTCTTACTTTTAGCTGTGTGTTAATAACTTTAACTAAAACTGCCCTTCAACATCATTTTGGCAGAACAGCTGAAAGCTCAGTGTTAGCCTTGAACTGTTTGCTATTGCCTTGATGAAAAGCAAAGGGTTGCATACAATCCACATTTTATACTTGCATGTAACCCTTGTATTCTGTAAAAAATCACACGTACAACATTATACATAGAGCCTGCCACAGAGCAGTGGTCTTGGATTTATCCTTGTGTGTAATTTCTTCATATACTTAAGTGTTCGTAAGATGAGTGCTTATTCTCATACTTTCCCTATTATATTAAGTGGGTAGCTGAGAGAAGCATAGGAGATGCGTAACAGAGGCAGGAAAAATCAATAGTGTGATTGGGAAGAAGAAATCAATGTAACAATGCAGCAAAAGGACTGAATATGGTGGCATGGACAGAGGTAATCAATAAAAATACATGTGCTTTTGTGATACATGGTGAGCAAACAGGTCCAAACAGGACAGAAGACTAGCCCAGACTTCTATCTGTATCTGATACAAAATGAGTATTTGTGGAGGTTCAGCTGAGGTAGTTTTATATCCACAGGCACGCTTTCTCCCACTTCTTTTTCTTTATTTCCCCTCATCCTTCTGATCCCAGTTTCCATCTACCTCTGTATGCACAAATGACAAAATGTTCAACAGCTTGAAAGAAAAAAATAGATATTTAGCATAATCTGATAGATTAAGTTGGTCTGGATAGCTTGAACGCTGTTGATTCTGCTGGATGCTGCTATTTGCTTCCTGTGCATTTTCAGACACATTTTTTACTGTGTTTTCATAATAAAGTAAAAGCCTTCCTCAATCAACTTTAGTCCCCAGAACTGTATTTCCATCTCTGGTCATTTTTTTGTGATGGGTTACAAGTCTGCCTGCAACTTGGCAAAAAGGCAGCCCCTGTATTACCTGTGAAGGGGAACTGTGCCTTAACCAGGCCATGAGTCAAATTGTATTTGACTGGCTGCTTTTGATGTGCTATATATATTTTCCGGGAACATTCTGCCCAGCCTTACCTTCTGGCTTGGGCTCCTTATAATGCCACATTGTTTGTTTACTTTTCCCTTGGGTACTGCTAAAACAGTTATAACCTCAAAATTGATTTCTCCATGAAGGAACACTCTTTCATTTTTTGGGGGCCATATTACAGCGTAATTTTTATCCCTGGCACAAAACTCCTGACTTGGTCCCACACTAGCTGGAAATTTTTTTTCCACTTTGGTAGTGGATACAGGATATTTATGTTTCAGCTCTGGTGTATGGGTTTCTGAAATGATAAGATACCACCCCCATAAGCTACATATCTGACCCTAATTCTGCTACACCATTTATTACATTTATCTCATTGTTGCTGTCTGGACTTCTGCAGTTTCATCTGCTATGCAGTTTGTACTGCCTGAGCAGGGTTTTACTTAACTGTTACAATGCTAACAATAATGGTATGAAATCTGAGCTTGTTTTAAAAAGACACCGGTATCGCCCACCAGCAGGCACAGCTCCTCCCAAACCAGGTCCTTATAAAAGCAGCCTGTGCTCTCTCCAGCTGCTGGGGAGATCTCACAGGGCCTGAAGGCACTGGGACTTGCTGCTGGGCTTTCACCTTGCTGTCCTGCTTGAGTTTTCCCAGCCCTCAGCGTCCTCTGGCTCTTCTACAGAAACCCAGGTGAGACCATCTCCTCCACAGGAGGTCACAAGAGCTGAAGCTTCTCAGAGATCTTTGTAGCTCATAGGAATCAAAGCAGTAAAATAATGCCAAGAGACATTGTGTGTCAATCGTGTTGCCTGCCAGGGATGTTACATTCATACAGATAGTTGACTAAATCTTGACAGACGTGATGACCAAGGGCCTTTTTTCCCCTGTGGCACAATAGTCCTGCCAGGAAGGCTTAAATGTTTGTTTGCAGAGAGTACCAGAAATCTGGTGCTGCCCCTGCTGTAGCTGGCACTATTAATTGCCTCTGAACAGGCTGGTTCAGCAAAGACTGCAAAAGCGAGGAAAGGGCTTGTGCCAGGGCTCAGGGAGAAACCCAGGACAGAAGGCTCCACAGAAGCTGCTTCTTCAATGCTGCAAATTTTCCCAATCCTCAAATTTCTTTTCAAAGCTGTTTTAAAAAACAAAAATCAAACAAACAAACAATAAAAAAACACAACAAAAACCCAATAAGTGTTTATTAATAGCTTGTCTGATTCAGAAAGTGCTTTGCTGTGATGATATTCACATCCCCAGGAAAGAGTAGCACTCTGCTGAACTGATGTTACTTCCTAATTTAACTGTGTATTTTCCCCACTTACCTAGTATATTTTCTGACCATGTACTTACAGCTCTGAACTACATTTGATGACTTAGCAGGGGCTGATGCAGGGTGAAAGGTAAGGAAAGACAAGGGGGCAAACTGAGAGAGCGGTGAATAGCATATGGCAATAGCAAACAGACCTGCCAGCCGGAAATCTTGCACCAGTTTCAGAATTTTGAACTTATGCTCGAATCTGTGCTTCCCCTCCAGGGAGACATGGGCACAGGAGCAGGGTCCATTGCTATGGCTTGCCTTGCCGCGAAGCTGCGACAGGTCCCAGCCTGCAGAGTTGGACCCAGGAGACTGGGAGCAGTGCTGCATTCCCAGCACAGAGGTGGCTACCAAGAGCAGAGCTGCCCATAAAGCCCAGCCCCAAGGGCCACTGTCCAGGCTGCAAAGAAAGTCCTCCTCCTTCCTTCTTCCTCAGAGGCCCTCAGAAGGTCTGCAAAAATCGAGTTCCCTCATTTTAAACTTAAGATGGTTTTCAAAGCTCTCTAGAAGTCTACAGCTGCTTCCACTGAGCTCCCATTGTGACAATGTTGTAAGTGGCAACACTTTTCTAGCAAGATGAATGCCTTCTCTAGGACAACCAGGAGAAAAAATGTCAACTATAATTAAAAATAACCTCTTCATTTTAAAATGCATGTCACAGATTATAGAGGAAAACTCATCAGTGTTTCCTGCTGATTTGAGCTTCTAGATTTCCACACTGAGTCAAATTTGGGAAGGGTGGGGTGGGGTGTTGTTCTTCACAGATGAGCAAAATCCTGTATGTGTGATTATAAACGTCAAAATCCAATGTTGTGGTTCAAGGGGTAATGCTAATACTTCAAAGGGGACGAGATCCAGATCTCACCTACTCCACAGCCAACTGAGCAAAGCCCTCCCGAAGTCACTCTGATGACTTCCTTGAAATTAAAGATTTGCATCACTCTAACCAAGGGGAGAATTGTACCCTACAACTTTAAATCGCAGCTTTGGCATTAGTGCTAGAGGCCCAATTCCAAGGCTGTCAGAAGAGGATTTCAAGGATCTATTTATCGACTAGGAAAGAAGGGTGCCCTTTCAGAGAGCATGAGCCTGACTTTTCATTTATTTTCATCTTCCTTGGACTTCTGCAGAAGTAAAGGTGACTTAGAAACAGGGAACTGGGCAATCTTTTAAATATGGGGAACTGCTCCAAAGTGATAATCAGCTGCAAGCAGCTACTGGAAATGAAATAGAAAGAAATGTTTACAGGCAGGGTCTGAAATAATGTCAGTCTTTTCTGGGGCTCCTTCATTTTGTGTTTACTCAGGTAGTGCAAAGTTCTGAAAGAATAACTTACTGAAAGCAGGAATAAATCTTCATGTTTAGGTTAGGCAAGGGGGTATACGAGCATTGCTGCAGCTTTAGTATATATGTGGTTGGCGAGGAGGGTGAGTGGGGAATGGAATGAGGGTTTCTGTTTATTTTCTTTCATAAAACAGAGGAATTACTATTAAAAATTTTACTTCTTCGTTCAGGCGCTCTATGCCAAGGACTAGTGCTGGGCAATTAAGTGCAGCTAATTCAAGAATGTTCCCGAAGTCCCACATACGGAGGCAAATACGTACTTCCTACAGTGTACATTGGTGAGTCACACTCAAGTAAGGTACATGGAGTTGTGCAATGTTGAATTTGACCCCAAATATGAATGCGTGTTCTTCCCACTGTGTGTTCGTGAGAGTTGCCTGGGGGTTGATTCATTTTAGCTGGGGTGCTGACAGGGAAGGCAAGTGTAGTGAAAACAAAGCAGCCAACGTTCGCAAACATGATATATGTGCTGAAGTCAGGAAATCTTTTCTCATTCTGGATTTTAAAGCACTGTATGCAATGCACATGTCACTCAGCCTAGATTAAATTCTTATCTCAAGGGGTCGTAAGAGTCTCTGACAAATGATTTTAAACTTGGACTGGCTGAGGGGTTTTCCTGCTGCTTTTCTTTTTATAAAATGATACTTGCATGGAAAACTGTCTTTTAAGCTTTGCTCAACCAAAAAAACCTCTGACTATTGAGAAGATATTTATGTTGAGGTAATGCTGTCTTTGATCAGGGTTTATTGCAGTTTTTGACCTTTGGCTATTTTTTGAAGTATTTCTTGTTTAGAAAGGTAGTCTGAATTAATGGATATTTCCTGGACAGTCTCCTCTCCCTCTCCTCTCAGGTGGATTTTGACCTCAAAGCCTTTCTGGGGAAATGCATATCAAGAAAGAGCTGCTCAGAGTAATGGGGACAAATTCTGCAGCACTTAACTTGTTATTGTGAATAATGGGGTGTCCCTGGTTTTGCATTTTAACCCTACATCTGTCTTCCACATTGATTAAAGGTGTATAAAGATGTCAGGGGACTCATGGCAAAGGCTGAGTCATGCTGTGAAATATGTCAATACTATTTAGAAGACTACAACAAGAGACATAGGGCAAACTCTTCCTCCATCTTTTCACTTTTCCCCCCATCCACTGCCCTGATTTCTGCTTGGTTAGTTTGATATGTAGGTCTGAGAGGAGGTGGGAAAAACACACTGCCTGAGTTCAGGAGAGTTGTCACAGCCCCTCTCTGCCCCAGGCCCTAGGGATGTGTGCAGCTGGGACTGACTGCAGGCACACGGTGCTGGCACCCAGGAGAAAGAGAAAAAGAAGCTCAAGGAGTGAGTTAATGTGCCTGACATTTGCTTCTGGAGGCCTGGCTTGCTTCAAACTTGGAGTACACATTGCAAGTGAAATGGCTCTTAGTCTCATCACTTAAGCTTCAGCTGACACATCTCCATCAATAGCTGACACATAATTTATTTCCAATAGGAGAGCTGCCTAGCGAAAATTGTCAGTGCTAGGGGAAAAAAAGAGAAGAAAAGCAGAAAGAGTTTTGATACACAAGCCAAAGGGTTTTAAGGGTGAAAGAATCTGGCTTGGCCCTTGCTAGTGTAGCATTAGCTGCTACTCTGAGACAGGACGAGGAGCACACAGACCCACCTGGGCTGGCCTGAAGGCCAAGTGATAGTGAGTTGAGGCATCACTGTCCATCGCTCTCCCTGGCCTGGCTTGGAGCACGGCACAGGCTTCAAGGACAGCTGTAGCCACTGTCCACCTGGTTCAAAAGCAGCAGTGCCTGGTGGGTCATATCCAGTTCCCCTTGGGCAGAATCGCTATCACTGACCTTAGTGATGAAGAGCACAGAAGTGAGAAACTGGGGCACGTAAGCCTGTGATCACAAACCACAAGCCTGTACTTACAAACTATCGAAGTGTGCACCAATGCTGCATCTTTTGGAGGTGCACAATCAGTCAGCTTCACAGTAATCATGTGTGTTACTGAGTGTGTTCATGGAGAAGTACAGAACTGGCCGAAACAACTGATTAAACCCTTGGCAGACTATTTTCATAGCAGCCTTGGGCTACTGCAGGCAGCTTCCTTGCCAGCAGTACTAAAGTGAGCTAAACCAAAGTTAGCTCAGGGATATGTATGGTCTCTGCAATGGCTGGGCTACAGGTGTAACTAAACCTAGAAGGCCATTCACTGCAGGAAGATGTTGCACCAAACCTCAGTAAGCCAACTGATGATCACCGAAAGGAGTCCCTTGCTAGCTTTGGGCTGTGTCATTTCCTAGATGTGCTCTGCAACATGTAGGGGCTGCTGAGGGTCTGAAGGGTGGGCCGACAGCTTCCAAGCTCCTGGACCAAATGTGCCCTGCAGTGTTACTTAATCTCCTCCGTGGGGAACAAGACCTGCCAGCAGCAACCACTGTCCCAGGGGCTTCCAGAGCTTTGCTGGCTGTGCATGGGGCAAAACAGAAGTGTGGGCTGACAGCCCTGGGCAACATGCAATGCCATGGCGCCATCAGGGATGCCCTTCACCTGCACAGACACAGCGGAGACACTGGAACTGGGTCTTTGAGAAAAAATCACAAGCACCTGGGGACGCAAGAGGAAAAGAGCACATTTGAACTGTCTCTGAAGACTGCAGGGGTCTGCTGCAGGGGCACGTTTTTTCTGCTTTACGCATGGAGCAGCACGTCAATTGACATCTGAGTACATTAGAAAATGAGGTTTAACTAATCCCCCATTTAAAGAAATAACTTCTAAAATTATAGCATTTTGATGGAGCAAAGTTTATCTGTCCTGGAATGGCAGATATTCCTCAGTGACTCCGCTGATGAAAGACACAGCCACCATGAGCTTCAGGAGGCTCAGGAGTGCTCGCTTTCGTGCTCTTTCAAGCAGCCTGTTGGCTATTTGTGGCATTTCCCTTATCTCCCAGCAAAATTAATTTTGTCACATATATTAGGTAACATGCTTTTGTCTCAAACAACAGAGACCAGTGAGCTTCCCATCCTCCTCAAAATGACACCTGGTATTTGTGGTGCATGTCTGAACTGGAGGAAAACACCAGGGAGGCTCCAGCCAGAGAAGCACTGGGGAGGATATCAGTGTGTGGCCCCATCACAACTCTCAGATTTACATAGCTTATTTGTGTTGCTTACAAGTGAAAAGAAGATATATTTTTTTTTGCCAACCCTGTAAACTCAGGCTCTGATCTTAAAATCAATTGGTGTTCTTTTGCTTCCTATACCACCAAAGGTGTTTAAAAATCTGTTGCCAGAATTGTGCTGAAAACTTAGCTTTAGACCACAAGAAGCTCAGCCCCACTCTTTACAAAGTGAAAAGCAGGTGTTAACAATATCCATATGTGGCTTTTGTTTGGTTTTTGTTTTGTTTTTTTTTTTTTTTTTTCTTTCTGTTAAATCAAGAAGAAGTTTCTTAAAGATGCTGTGTGGGAGAATGCAGGATTAAACTTTAATTCTTTGTGGTGCATCTTCTTTGTGCTGATGTATCAAACTACAGCTGCTGCAAAACCAGCCTCCCCAGCTGCTCCGGGGCTTCCCTTGCATAGGACGATGCTTTTTGCACATGGGCGGTGAGGATTGCTCAGTGCTACCATGGCACATTTATACTGTAGCCAGTGCATTAGCAGTATGATGGGAATGAGCTGTTTCTCAGAGGATCCTTACTATCAGGGAATGAGGGCAGGAGAAGAGGATGAAGCTAATCAGATTAGTATAACTTGAAGCAGTTAAGAGGTTCAACTAGACATCAGCATCTTTGGGTATTGGAGGGAGCATGAGTTTCCTCAGACACTCCTGTCTTTCCTGCATAGTTCCAGTGTGGATGAGGACCTCGTTTCATTGAAACAGCTGCCGAGTTACTGGGCTGCTTGTGCTTAAACCCTGCACCCCTCAGAGCACCCAGGTTCTGCTGCTTCCATTATGGGAGAGAAATCACTTCCTTTGAAAACACTTCCTTTGCATTTGCCTCCTTTGCCTATAGGGCTAAAACTCTCATGTAAGTTACTATTTTGTTAGTATTTTAATACCTCCATGTACAGTACCAACATAATGACATGCAACCAGAATAAGGACACCCCACTGTGAGTTAGTGAAATTGCTGGTGTTATGTTGAACACATGTTAAAATTCTGCTCATGGCAGGATTTGAATAACGATTTTCAGACTGTATTACTAGCTTTAATCTTTCACTGATGTGTAGTTTACCTGATGGAAGAGGATGCCCATGCTGTGAAACACTACTGTTGTGGAAAGGATTCCTCAAAGCAAGCTATGTAGGACTTCTTAAAGACAGTCAGCCTCCAGATCCACCCCGTCCCCTCAGGGAGCTTGTTCCGAGAATGGTTTCTAGCGCTATTGCCTGCTTTATCCCAAAGGAAGACAAATGCCTTTTTCAGTCAGTCAAGAGCCACTAATAAGCTGCCTGGTTTTGTCACACTTAGCATGCTATTGTTAGTGTACAGATCAACAGAAATGTAAGTTTGGTGGGCAGACACGGCTCACGCTAAATGGTGCACACTGAGTCATCGAAGGCTGTGAAGGGATGAATTTTACCTTCTGTTGAGCCTAGGAACTGTTAAATGGTCAGACAAGTCTTCTTATTTCAAGGTGACATATGTGACTTAAAAAGAAATGAGCTGATTCTTAATTTAGTTGCAGGAGTGCCAGGCAGGACTACCCCCTGCATAAATTAGAGGTAAATACATTTTGTGAAGGAAGGCATAGATTTGAATAGGAGATGGAAGATTAATTCTGTCCAGATCCTTCTAGAGGCTTCAAAGAAATCAGTTATGAAATTGGCATGCTTCACTAAGAATGGTTTCCCTGTGATGAATGAAACCTAAGGCATAAAGGAAGACAGAGTCCCTCACAAGGCATGTGTCATAAAAAGTCTATAACAAATCAGCCAGACAGGGAAAGAGAGAGATATTCAAAATTTAATTTGGTGTAAATGTAGTTCATATCTTGACATACCTTGTATAAATATTGGCAATAGCACTGTCAATCTATTTTGGATACCAAAATCAAACAACTCAATGTTAATTTTGCTTTAACCTCTTATGATCAAAGAGTCATTTCAAAGTAACTAGCTAACAAGACAATGGAGAAAATCTGAGAAATAGGGTCTTGAGGTAAACACCTTTCCCCCTTAGCAGATATCTGGAATATTCAAATACACGTTTCCACAGGAGCTCTAAGAGCTTGTTTGAGAGTTGGTAAGAAGAAAGGGTCTTTCAGTGACTGCTCATAACCAGGAGGGCTCTCTGATACAAAATAAGGTGATGGATCCCACAAGCCAAAGCTCCCAAAAGAGAAATCACAAAATCCATCTGAAATACTCCAAAATCTAAGCTACCTTTGATATTTTCTAGACCTCTGAAGACATTTCTTGTTTCACTCTGTACTAGCCAAAAAGCTTTGACAGCCATTAGAAATGGTCAAGATTCTCCCAGGGAAATAATTAAAACAAAAAATGCCTTTTTCACAAAACCCAGGGTTTATTCTTATTTCCCCAAAAGCTTTTGATTTTTCATCAAGAAAATCAGAAGTGGCCTGCTCTGCTGTCTCCTCCTCAGGAACACATCGTTTTCACTCTTTTATTGAAAAAGGACAATCAGGAAGAATACTCCAGACATATGATGAAGATTCTGGGAAATAACAACAATAGCAACAAAACTTTGTTATAGCTCTCAGACTGGAATCTTCCTGGAACTCCTCATGAAATATTTTTTGTGTTTGATTTCATGTCCAGAAACATAACCAAAATAGATATTAATTGTGAACAAGTGTTTTGGTTTAGTTTTGCAAGACTAGATTTCTTTTTTTGAAACCTTTCTACCGGCTGCTTCCTTCATCCACCTCTCTGGCTCTTGTTAACAGTCTTTTTGTCATCAATGCCTAATGCCTGGACCTGCTTTCATAATCCTGTTGCTAGTCTTCTGCTCATTATTTCTTAAAACACACTTTGCAAAAAAGCTAATCTTCCCTCACAAAGGACTGAACCTAAAAATAGGAAGACCAGTGCTGCTGCTGTGATAATACATTGAGTGTGACTTTCTGACTATATTACTGTAATCGCCACCTTTCATTCTCATTAACCCTGTAACATATGTCCTCTTATTTTGTTTAGTTTTAGTCTAGCTTGAGTCTACAAATTTCCACTCAACTTGTGGCCCTTGTGCAAGTAATTCACTGAAGCCAAACAAGAGAGGATCACTCCACTAATTAAAAAATCTACCTTCGGTACCACCAGACTGTTGTCTCCCTGGAGAGAGCATCAAGACTGTTTTTCAGGAAAGCACATATAAGTGGTACTGTATAAATACTGATTTTAAGAACCAGTAGCTCAATATCACATTATAAACTCTTGCTCTGAGGAAGGTGTACCTTTAACCATGTTGGCTGGCTTTAATCAAGCACAGGTCTGAGCAACCAAATGCTCAGGATCCAGAGCTGCATTTTACAAATGGCACCTCCATTAACAAGAAGCAAATTCAAATGCTGAATTGCCACATCCTTGATGCTTAGAGTTTCTCAGTCCAAGGCATCCAAACACTTCTCTTCCAGCTTACATGCAACCGTTAGCATCGCTACCTAGACAGCCACTCTGCCATCCCTTTTTCTTAGAGATCAGGAAGTAAATAAGTCCTCTGTACTATTTAATTTCTGAAAAAAATTGATCTAGATTGTGGCTGTGTAAGTCTTAAACACTCATTTCCTCCAGGATGGCTGTCGTCCTCAGGACAGGCACAGAAAGCAAGCTTTGCTGAAGCACTCTCATCTGGGGACAGCTGTGTTTCTGTCCTTGCTCACCCAGTCTCACTGATGAGCACGCATCCATTTGTCACTGAGTCACAAGATCATTCACAGCAAGCAGCATCTTCTTTTTCACAGAACAGCATGTCAGTGGGTCTAAGCATCACAAAATACAACCAGATTTAATAAGATCAGGAGGAAGGTTGGTAGCAAACTCAGCAGCCCAGAACTAGCCAAGGAGGGACATAAGCACAAATACTCTGTCAAAACCAAATGAAAACCCTCCAGCCAAACCCAGCTCTTTGCACCCAAGCTTTCCCAGCAGCGCATGAAGGCAGCAGCCTCCTGGGTGAGGGGGAAGAGCAGCATCACACAAAGAGGGGAGGTGGGGAGCATGACACTGGTGGGGCACAAACTCAATGGAGTGAGGCCAGACAACCCGGATCAAGCCCCAGCTTCCAGTGACAGCTTGAATGAGTCCAGGGCAACCTTCTTGTACGTGAAAATGCTCACAAGCTGTCAGAAGAAGGGAGGACAAGTGCCGGAGTCTGTCTGTGGAGCAAAGAAATGCAGCAGCTCGTCTCGCAGCGCAGCGAGTTGAGAATAAAGCTGGGTTGTGTCAGCGGAGTCACATGGGGATAGAGACAGCACAAACGGGGGCAGCAGCCGGCTCCAGGAGGTGAATTTACTGTGTGCTCTGGCTGAGCAGCCCCAGTGATGCAAATTGCTGTAGCTCTGATTAATTAGGCTGCTAAACCAGATTTATAGACACTGTATATTGCTACAGGAGCACAAAGCAGCCAGAGACTTCCAACATTTCATCCTTATGGCCTGGTACACAGACAATGTTTTCTTGGTTTTAACCACTGTAACAGTGCCAGGTAGGAAATGTTTCCTACCAACTGATTCATGCAAATAAACCCTGAGTGTGGGCATGGCCATCTTGGCATAAGAAATTGTTACAGCTACCTTGCTCATTTGTTTCCCAGACTAGTATAAAGCATCTACTGGTGCAGCTGCATTGAAATGAAAAATGTCATACCACTTGAACTGAACTGATGTAATACACCACTTGTATACAATCATGGAATTAAACCAATACAGCTTTTCATCTTTAGAAAATGTTTGAGCTATAGTAATGCATCAGAGTTTCACACTTGTTAGCAAGAGAAGTAAAATATAACATGTAAAAATAAAAAGCAGAAAGGGGAAAAAAATTAACTCCTCTTGAATCCTTTTTCACTAGGTCAGAAAAATCTTCATTTTCCTTTCAGTTGTCTGATTACCGGCTTTCTCTTTGGCTGCAGCTTTCAAAACATTTTTCTTTCCCATCTTTATTCCCTACAAAAAACATTGTCTTCAAACAAATATCTCAAAGGCTTTATAGAACTGATTACAGACTGATTCTAGAAGGAAAAAAAGATAATTTTGTGTGAGCTGATAAATGTTGCAGGGACAACTCTAAACAATCATGCATGAATTATATCTTCAACAAATGTAATTACCAAACAATTCAGAAAATGCAAAAAAGCTGCTATTTTTTGTATTTATTTCCTTTCCTGGCCTGTGTTTTGGATGGCTTTCAAGCATCCCTGATTAAATCTGGCCGGAAATCTTCTGTGGAGCCTATTTCCAATGAGAAATGCCGATTCATCAGAACAAAACACTGCCGAGTGTGGGAACCTGTCACGTTTGGTTCAGCACGCACGGGCTTCAGACCTTGCCTGCTGTGCAGGTTGCTGGCAGAAAACTATCAGGTTTCCTCCTGTCCCATCTGCACCTCCCATGGCAGCCCACTGGGCAAACTGCATCCAGAGGCCTGTAGACTTAAGGCAAAATTCTCTGCAGGCTCTCCAAGGATAAAAGGGATCAGAAAGTAAAAGCTATGAGGTAAAAATCTTAATTCTTCAAATAGTTAGAGGCAAAGCAGTCAGCACCTGACTCAACTTTCAGTTTTTCAATGTAGGACCTGTACTCCCAAAGCAGACTGCAAAATCGGCATAATACAACTCTGAAATTGCTTACAAGTGATCCCAGAAAAGATTCTCCTTTGCTTACAGCAATATGTCAGGAAATGTTTTATAAGCTCCTCATGCAGGATATTTGAAAGTGTTTAGAGCTATATTTCTATTTGAGCATACTGCTCTAATGCCGTGTTAATCACCAGTCCCTACTGGTAGACCTCCATCTATGACTGGAGGGACAACTGAGCACTGTGTGCAGCTGCAACGACTCTCTGCCATTTTTTTGCATGTGCATGGTGGCTACCCTGGAGTGCTGCCCAGCCCATACCAGCCTGGGACTCACCAAGAGCAAACTTCTGCTAATCTGCAGGACCTCATCTCTAGGTTATAACTTGCTCCATGCCACGTTGCTCTTGGTAGCTATTAGCTGGAACCTCTGACTTCCAATTTGCCTTTCCAGGTGTTAACTCAGGACACTGTAACACCTGCTGGGGACAAGTGACAAGGTGTCGCTGAGGAAGCGAGCATTGGCACAGCACCTTGGATTCCCAAAGGAGGTGTGCTGAGGGACTTGCTAACACAAACCTCTGCCAGGAGATACTTCCTACCCACTCAGCTTAAAAATGCAGGGGATGAGACAGTCACAGGTTAGGAAGGAAAACTGAATCAGGTGAACAGTTTCACTTGAAGTTTTCCAGGTGTACTGGTACAGTCAGGAATGCTGCTTCTGCAGCAAGATATTATTGCAGTGTCTGAAGTGCCTTCACCTGCACCATGCTGAGGGTCTCCCATCTGCAATTCTCTACCCTGCCTTTCCCTTCCAGCTGCCGGGACAGTGTTCTCCCTTGCTGTTCTCGTGCTGTTGTTCTTGTGTGCTTATTCTCTTGACCATGCACCTCCAAACTCCAACAGTGAGAGAATCCCCCTCCTCTGCTCCCCGCTCCCCTTTGCTGTCTCATATTTTGTAGCCTTTGATTTATAACACAGGAAAAACAAGTCTTAGCTGATAGCATAGTAGGCATTACCTGATAAGTATTAACCAGTAATACTACCCCCACAAAGTTCAGCTACCCATCAGCCCGCAACACTTGTACCTGATCAAAGCATGCTAGTCAACGCTGAGAGCTCAGAAGTGGGGAGAAACAATAGTGACTCTGAGCAGGTCCCAGTGAAAAACATACACTACTATGTTTTTCTGACTGGTTAGGGGGAAGACACAGTGGGGCAAAAATCATCCTCATTGTCAGGCTAATTTGCTGTACTAGGGAGACCAGTCTCAGGAAGATGCTTGTCTGGATACCCAGAAATAACCCTGGGAGAACTTTTCCCTTTCCCATTTTATTCTCTTTCTTTCTATCCATTGTCTTTATCAAAAGATAACTTTGAATTCACTGTGTGCCACCAGCTATGGACACTGCAGATAGAGTTTCGTGAATGTAGGTCTGTCACAAGATTGTCTGTGTGACAGTGTTTCTAAGGGCCCATCTCAACTTGAGTCCAGCAATGAACATCCAAGATATGTCATCCGTTATGTATCATCAGCTATGCTGGGAAACACCACCTATTTCAAAACTTCTATTTCAAAACGGTGTGCTGAGCTTGAGTTACAGGATGCATGTTCAGGTGATTTATCTTTGAGATAAGCAGGTTTAGGCAGAACTACTTTCAATTTCAGTGAAGATGTGATCTATAGGATGCACTCAGAAAGCTCTGAGGGAGCACTGCACATCAAAAATCAACTTAACTTGTTGACAGCTCTTTAATTAACCCCTTCGATCAGAAAAGACCTTTCTGCATCATGTAGGCTTGTACTTGCCCCCAGTCTAACTCTCCAGCTCCCTGCTTTATCTTTGAAATCTGCAAACACTTCCATTTGTGTTTTTAAGTCTTTGTATAAATTGAAGCTCATTTGGGCTCCAATTGTGTACAGCTTGAGTCAAAAGGAGTTAGCTGTTAATTTAATTGGGTGCAGCGTATATGCCTTCTTTACAAAAGCAGAAACAGGAAGGGGACTGTCTTTACTAATTTAGTTAATTCATTAAGAAGAAGAGATGGTGGAACTTGCACAGTGCTCTTAACCTTACAGTAACTCAGTTTTCTTAACACTAGCTGGCAATCATAATATCTATAGCTGTTAGGAGATTCACTTGCTTCTAAGACTTGGTTTCAGCTGCTGATTTCATATTCAGAGCCACTGGAGTTACATGAAACCCTGCCTCATTGGGTCTAGGGTAATGCTTCAAACACTTTGGCAAATACCCATTTGTATATTAAAGAGAGTGAAATTAGACTGTGTTTTCAGAATGTTTTGTATCTTCTTGCATCTCTAATCCTGAGTGAATCCCACGGGGACAGGAGGCTGACTGCGGAATTTTTGCAGAATTTGTCATCCCTGTGTTTGGATTTGGCTGTGTTCAACCACTGAGGGTGAATATTTCTCAGGTACTTAAATTTCTGATAAACAAACTGTTGTAGCTGAAAAAAAAACTGCTTAAATTGTGAATGCTAGCAAGTGGCAGATACTTGGGTGTATGTGTGTGTGAGAGGATTCATATCCAAAATTTAACTTTTGGACCCTCAAGCAGAAGCCTGCTGCTTTTTAACTGCAAGTGGTGCAGACTGGTTCTGATGTTTGATAGTACTTGCACTGAACAAGCCTTGCCTGTCCTGAATCCTCCCATTAATGAAGACACATAAGACAGAAGCTCCAGTTAGGAGGCTGATCATGTGTTTTGCTTCCGCACCTGGACTATTTAAATTAGTAAAATCAGGGACTTGGGGCTATGGAAAGAAAAGATGACCGAAACCAAGGATTCCCTAAAAGAAGAAGGGAGAGAAGAAGGGGACCTGGTATGAAGAAGGTGAAGAAAATCTCAACTGGAGGAAAGATCCTGGAAGCAGGGGGAGTTCTTGGACATCAGATCAGAATGAAGACTGTGGGATGTGCAGGGACCTTGGCTGGTGATATCCAAGGTCATTAACTGTGAGCAGCAGCAAAGCATGAATTGACATGGCTTTTTCCCAACCTTCCCAGACCAGCAGAGATCAGCTAGAGAGGGAAGTTGAGACCTCATGAAGGTAGCGTAGGGAGGGGAGCGACTGAGTGTGGTAAATAATCAGGTAAGGTAAAAGATCTGATCTTTCTAGTTCTTCAGTAAACCCCAGTATCCGGATCTACTAATAGTTGCTTGTTACTCTGTCCTGCCCATGAACAAGCAGGCAAGATAAAAATCACCCAATAAGCTACTCATTACAAATGATACCCTGAGGCTAGAATTCACCCAAGTACAGGGGGCAGTACAAACTGTATGTATCACCTCAAAAATGGGAATATAGCTAGCTCTGCTCTGAACTGATACAATGGCCTTGTGTTGATCTACTGTATAGGGATGGAATTAACTCCCTTCTCACTGTGGAAGCCATTATCACTAGCAGAAGCTAAATGCTTTCCTCACCAACAAACCTCTTACTCCAAAACACCAAAGTGAATGGAAGGGTAGGTAGAAGTCAGCAGGCTTTGGTTCTGGACCAATTTTCTTTCATCCTCAGTTCCTGCTAGAATAGGGAGCTAGGACATTGCCTTCCTCGTATTTTTTTTCTTGAAGATGACTATCTTCCACCATCAGGTCAAGATCTTTTTTTTTCTTTCAAGGTGATCGTAAACTTAAGGAGATGAACTCAAGGAGATTAAATGCAATGTACAGAGAGAAAAAAAAATAGATTTTAGATGGTCTTATACAGGCATGGTTGTGCTGTTTACAATGATACCTTCACACAGTAAAAACCAAGTAATTGTAGACAATCCTCTTGTCTTTTGTTTTCCTCTTGTCATTTTGCTAAGCACTGTGAATTTCCAAGTGGATACTCATTCAAGAGGCAGAAATGTTTTGGTTTGTTTTCCTCTAATTTGCTTGTCACATGGTTCTCCACACCACCATACATCTGCTTGCTGAAAGAATGAGAAGTGCTCAGATCTTACTGACAGAACATCTTTAAACCAGCTCTTTGACCCTGTTGCTGACAGTGCTTTCCCAGTGGTGCTCTGAGATACCAGCTGCAATTCTAAATAGGCTGCAATACAATCCAGTGGCAGAACAGGCTGAAGACCATATTCTCTCAAGATTACCTTGCATGTTTTTATAAAAAAAACAACATGTTAGAAGTTGGACTGTGTAGTCCATTGCTTAAACTGTGACTCATCTATTGGCCAGAAGTTTATCTGATAATAAAGCCATCTCTGGACCCAGCAGGAGCTGGAATTTTCAAGTATAGTGATTTCAACTATGAGTTACGGACAAGGAGAGTAAGTTACTTATAAGTGTACCTGCAACAGTGTTTAGAGAAACATTTCTCCACCTGCTTCCATGTCAATTCATCTCTTTTTGCAGGTGCTAAGAGGCATCTAAAATGGCACCATGGTATGTGGTGGGAACTCAAAACAAAAAAAGGTTAGTAATGCAATACTTGCTGAGATCCTGGCATCACTTAAGCCAGTGCTTATCACTGATTTGTTTTCCTGAGGATGGTATTTCAATCTACTGCTTAGTTGGATGGGTGGCAGTTCTGAAGAATTTAGTGTAAGACTACATGTTCCCCATTTCTAAACCAGGTTGAAGTGGCCTGTGTATCTACTTGTACTGGGGTTGCTAAGACTGTGAGTGTGGTAAGAAGGAATCATGTGTTGAAACAAGGAAGATTCAAGCCTTTACAAAAGCAGTACATGCAACGTCAGTGGATGCATTCCAAGCTATGTCTCTAAAGGAAAGGCATCTTCAGATGATGCATCACTCAGTTGTCCTTAGTGGGAGTGAGGGAAAACTTCTGCTTAGCAAAACTGCTAGCATCTCATCTGCAGACAGGCTAATAGCAGGTACTTTCAGCTGTTGTGCATTTCAGCTAGGATATTCACCCATCGGCTTTAGGAACAACAGGCTGTTCCTAATATCCCTGTGGATATTCAAGACCAATTTAAAATACTGGGAGATTCAAGGTGATTGAAGTCAAAGTCCTTCATGTAGACTTGAAGGAAAAGAGGATCCTGTACTTTAAGTATCCCTAAAAATCTTTTGCTTTAGCAATGGTTTTGTTTTTGTGAAAATCAAACAAAATTCCATGAAGAATACATAGATAGAATTTTTCAATTATTTTGGCTATTGAACCATTGTATCCCAAGAATGTTTAGCCTGCAGCACTGGGTACACCACAAATAGTATATAACATTACCCAGTTAACACTAATAAACTCCAAATTGCAGAACACAAACCATTTGACAGCAGTTCTGGGATTATTTTGGCCTCGGTGAAGAAAAGCAACTATCATAGCTGTGAAGCTAAGAGATTTTGTGATGTAGAATTTATGACATACTCATCTCCAACACTACTTATAAACAAAGAGATCTATGAAGAGACAGGTTGTAGCATCACAATGTGATTTTAAAGAGATCTAATATTTTTTAAAAAATTGGTGAAGAAGCAAGGTATGAAGGAGAGTGGGGCAGTCTACACTTATGATGCTAAAGGAATCAGTTTATCCTTCATTCAGTGAAACTAACAGGTGAGACAGACACACTTAACTCATTATTTCTTTGTCATTACACCCAATCCAGTAAGGTTCTGGCACAAACAAACACACTGTGCCCCTTGGACAAAAAAGAGCAGCCATAAGGACCAAATTCTCACTCCTATCTAATAAAAGGAAAATAACAGCTGAGAGATTTGTAAATGTTTGCTGTAATTCTGCAACAGAAAAAAACCGTTAAACTCCACATACTGCTCTGACACTCCCATCCTGATCATCATCAGTGAAAATACACCTTCAGTGCAGCAGCTGTAGCTGCTCTAATAAGATATCTACATAGAGAAAATAGGCAATCAAATTTCTGCAAAGTATGAGATTTTCCATTAAATTGTCTCTTCCTTTTATATAACACAGCTGCAACAGTTCTCACTAGCTTTTCCTATCCATGCCTCAGCAAACACAGCTCTCACTAGCATATTTTCCAAATGAATCTTTTGAGATTCAGAAGGTTTCCTCTAAAGATGTCTAGACCATGACCCCCAAAAGTTTATCCTGAAAAAAAAATAATTGATCCTATAAACAAAATTGATCCAATCATCTACAGCCATAAGTTAAGAAACAGAGAATGTTGCAAATGAAGAACATATTCTGATAAAATAAAGATGGCTGCAGATATAATTAATGTCTGTGTCATTTTCTTCTAGATGAACCTCTGGCAATTTAGTCGATGTATTAATTTTCAAAAGGCCTGTGATGCTGTGGTCTGTTTGGCTGTGTCTGCTGAACTATATCGTTTTACTTTTAATAAGGCAGGTGTTCTGTGGTTTTCATCTGAGTAACAAGTCATTATTTGTAGACTGAATTGCTTGGAATTACTGTAAATTGCAGTGTTTGCTTGCTAGTTGATGGAGTTTCTGAAGTCCTGGATAAGAGGTGTTATTCTTTTCCAACATCAATGACCTATTGAATCCTGTACTATGGCTTCTTTTGGTGTTGATAATGGTGATACAAACTATGCCTATAAGGTCATGTCATTGCGTCTACAAAATGAGTCTTTGGTGATTTAAACAACAAACATACTTGTCTTGGAAAGATGCAGTTGTTGAAGTAAACAAAATGCCACTCCATGCTTACATTGGGTAATGACAGTCATGGGAAATTCCTGTAGCTGCTGTGGAGTCTTTTTTTACCCCTCTCTGCACTGTCAGCCTGAGGAAGCAGTCAGTTTTGAGTTAATTGGGTCAAATCTGAGCAGATCACTCAAGATGTGTGAAGGCCAGTACAAGTTTTCTTTTACCTTTGAGGCTCACCTAAGCTATGTCACAATGACTTAAATGACACACTGGCTGAGTGGAAATCACGCAAAATTATACACATCCTTGAAGAATTTTGTGTCTTTGAAACGATTTCACTTTGAAGTGTCTTGCAATTTTTCGTTCAACCTGAAATGAAATATTTTGCTTCCTCTGGGTGTGGCTAAACCCCACATGTCTTTAGTTAAAGACAAGGAGAAAGTACAAAAAACCCTTGGAAAGTATTTGAAAAGGAAAAATAAAAACTTCTGATTTGAAACTGAAATAACAAAATACTTTGCTGTTTCAGAAATACTTCATTAGAATCAACAGTTTGGACTTCCAGTAACACCTTGTCATTCATTTTGGGTCAAAAGTATCTGCTAAATTCAACATGTAGTAATAGGTTCAATTCCTATCCAAACTGAAATTTCATCCAAAGTTACTGTTAAAATAAAAATCACACAATGTGCTGCAAAGGTCATTGTCAATAGCAAATTTCACCCCTGTTAACTAGCTTTCTTTGAAGACCTCGCAAGTTCATTGTTTTCATGTCTTATAGGCAGACACAATACTTATTCCTAAGAAACAGACAACCAACAAAGATGTCTTTGACCAACACTGTCTATGAATCTCAGAGAGAAGACTGAGTGCTGAGTAAGAATTGAAGAGTCACAAGAAAACCCAAGAGAAATAAAAAATCCATGCAATTGCAAAGACTGTAATGGAGTAGCATGTTTGTATTTGGATCAAAGACATATGTTCTAGAAAAACAGTACAAGTTTATTAGGCTGGATGCAATCTGAATATATTATCTATTTAAGAGATTTTCCACCCTGTCCAATTTGCAGACCTGCAAACTTCTCCAAACATCAGTGCAAACTCTATAGCTACTCTGACTTCAGCATTGACTTCATGGTGTCATTTCATGGGTTGTTATGAAGTAGTCCACGGACACAGAAGAGTCTGAAGTCTGCAAAGCAGACTGACCTATTGTAGAAATGAAGTTGGTTAAATTTTAACATCAATATACTGTACATTTTATCTGTGTAACAGATCACTTGATTGGTATCATGGAAAGGAAACATTTGTTTGTGTGGTCACCTTTTTAATTGTCATATTATTGACATTGCCTTAAGAAAAATGCACCACACTCATATTTCATTCACTATCCTTCACATCTTCACCATTCAGCACTGAAAAAAATGCTGTATGTTCGACATCACTTTTCCCATACGGAACAGTAACAGTGTTATTGAATAATGCATACAGTAAATGGAAAGCAGTCTTGCCTGCAGTGGCCTATGATTTAAAATTCTCATGCTTTGGGTGACTTTGAGCAAATGACTTCACTATTCTTTTCCTTGAATTCTCCCAGTATATGATGTATGTATAATATATACATATAATGTTATGGACCAGCTCTTCAAAGCCCTTGGGTTCTCTGAATGAAATTGCTAAATGAGTGAAGTAATAACAATTCCCCTTTTCATTTTCCACTTGCAGTGATAAATGATACGTGTATCTGTTGTCCAATCCTCCTATTACACTAAATATGCATTATTATCATCTATACGTTAAGAGCATAGTGCTGCACGAGACTGGAAGGACCATATATAGGACTAAAGGACTGTGAAGGAGGTGGTGGGAGGTATTGTTCCATGAGAAAACAAAGGGCACAAACACTCCCCAGCTGACTGCCCCTCACCAAACCTCAGCTCTGATGTCCTCAGGGCTGATCTTCTTCCAGAGAAAACACAGGGAGAGCAGACCAGCTGGCTGAAACATCAGCACTTTGTGCGGGTCTGGCAGTGAAACATCCTGGGCCCACCCCAGTGCTCCCACTCCCCTCCTTACTACCTTCTTACGCTGAAGCTTACTTGTACCTATACCTGCTTATCCCTGTTGTACTGTACACAGGTGCGCTTTACGCTGCACGAATTTTTCCAGAAGAAGCAGCAGCAGATGCTCTTGGCAGGTGTAAATACTGTTTAGCACATCCCCTTCCTTTCCCCCTCGGAGCATGGCTGCAGGCACACACACACACACACACACACGTACATGGGCACAGAGCAGTATTATTGCACATTAAATTACCGCTGTTGAAATCAGATTGTGTTGTACGCGATGCTGACAATACTGTGTTTTATTGCTAAACGCTACAAATAATTCCTGACGCTCTCAATGATTTATCATGTAGCTCATCTACTCAGGGATTTTGTCCACCATGTAATATCACCAGAATTTTGCCTGAGGAACAACCGCCAGGGAGAACCTGCTGTTAAGCCTTGCTTTCTTCTTCTGGAACATATTAGCATAATATAAATAAACAGCACGGAGCAGTTTGACATATTGTATAAGTACTGATTTTATGTTACACTTAAACTGATAATAGATGCTTCTTGAGAAGAAGTAAATTTTCAGAAACTTTCTTAGCCCATTAAACCATTTTAAAATAGGAAAATGTAAAAGGAGCTGGTATGTCTGTATCCACTATAATCCAGCCATTTCTCTATCCTTGCTTCTTATTTAGCATACACAGAAATCCAGACTGCAAAAATCAAGTTTATACTCTTATACTATAAGCATCTTTCCTTTTATATCAGAGAGTCCGTAGCTGCATATGTACCATCGAGCACATGCGTAGCGTCCCTTGCCTCCGCTTGGTTCACGCACAGAAAGTATGTTAGAAATGCCCAGGAACAGCACACACGACTTGCTGAATCAAGGGCATATTCGTCACTCGCTGGAACAGAGGTTGCTTCCAAAGGAGTACAGCAAATGCACTAATTGCTTAGTTTGTTAACATAAGAATATAATAAAGACCAACCTGGTTCAGGCCCAAGTAGCCCCAAATCCTGTTTCCCAAACTGCCCAGTGGGAGATACACAGGGGAAGTTCAAGTACAGATGGGTCTTTGGCCAAGAACCTCTTCTAGCAGTCAGTGAGCACCTGAGCTGAAGGTTATACAGAGACCAATTTAATGAGTGCTAATGGACTCGTCTTAATTTAGCTAATCCCTTCCTGAATCTATTTGCATTTTTCCTCCGCAGTTTCTCTCAGCAGAGAATGCCTTCTTCAGTGATGAGCTGCGTGAAGACACCACCTTCTTCTGCTTGTTTTAAAATTGCAGCTTGATGTTTTGGTATTAAAGTCCTATTCATTCCTGTGTGACCAGAACCAGGGAACAGTCCTTCCTCATGCCCTTTCTCTAACCCTGCAATAAATTATTCTTGTTTTATCATATGCCTTTCCCTTCTGCCTCTTTCTGAAGCCAGATGTGATCTGTTTGGTCTCTCCTCCTGGGCAGGCTGTTCAAACTTTTTGGTACCTCTTTTGACTCTGCTTTTTATGAGATGAGGGAAGGACTAGCCCAATGTGCAGTCTTCAGAATATGCCTGCACCAGGCATTTGTATAGAATGTTAAAAGTGTTTTCAGTCTGGCTCTCAATTCCTCTCCCTAATAATTTCTAACAGCCTGTTTGCCCTTTCAGCCACTGCTGAGCAATGAGCTTACAGAAACAACTTCAAGATTTACTTCTTGACTGGTAACAGCTAATTTAGAGCCAAGAGCACTATGTTCATGGCTAGAAATACTATTTTTCCCAGATGCATTGTATTGCACATATCATTGCTGAATTTTTGTAGTGCGTAGCAAGATCTTCTGCAATCATTCACAGTCAGCTTTAGATTTTACTGTACTAAGTAACTTTTTATTGCCACCAAACTTTGCTACCTAGCACCCTTTTCAAGCTTCCTTCTGAGAATATGGTGGCACCCCAGCACAGTCAACATTTCCCTGATATGAAAAATTCATCCTTGTTTCCAATCCTTTAACCAGTTATCAAAATCCATGTGAGACCTTTCTAAATGACAGCTTTATCTCTCTCAGAACCTTTGGGGATGAACCTTGTTGGAAGCTTTCTGGAAATCCTCAAACACTATATCAACTGAATCACCTTTATTCATACACTTCCTCACACCTTCACAGAATACTCGCAGATTTGTGAGTCATGACTTGGTAAAAGCTGTGTTGATTATTCCTCAATAAATCCTATTTTTTTCCCCCATGTCTGGTAAATCTATTCTTTACGTAAGTTTCTGTGAGTTTGCTGGGTACAAAAGCCAGGTGTGACAGCCTTTATTTTCCCACATCTCTCCTGCAGTCCTGGTTTAAGAAAACAAACAAACAAACAAAAACAAACAAACAAAAAATACCCCAAACAACAAAAAAGTATGACACTTGTGGGCTTTCATTTTTCTGATATCCCAAGCCTAATTTCTCAGAATAAGCCAAAGCCTCTAACTCCTTTACAGTTATTTGAAATTATTTATTGTTATTTATTGCTTTGTTCCATACCCTAGTCCACTGTTTTTTACCAGCTAAGACAGATGTTATCCGGATAGGTACCCCCTAAAGAACAGAAAAGTCTCAGGTCTCTCCTTCACTTCTCTGTGGAGAACATAGAGACAAAGAAATACAGTTACTACCTTTCCCAGAAGGAGCAAAGGATATGCTTCCCACCAGAAGCAGCTGCTGCTACTTCATGCCCTGCAGTACCAGAAGATGTGGTACCAGCTGTGCAGATACCTGTTTATGTCGAGGTTCATCCCCTCCAGCACTCATTCAATATTCTTGCAATGACCTGGTCTTCTCTGTGCGATGCTTTCATATCTTGTTCACTTCTGGACCTCACCAAGTATGGTAGATGTCCTACTTCTGATGCTTTTGAAGTTTTTGTTGTGAAGTTTCACACCTTTAGGAAATTGCTTCTCACAACCTCCTCTATTATTTTTTCTTGGATTGCCTTAAGAGGGTTTTACATTTCACTTGCTAAAGTTTTTGCTGCTAGTTATGGAATCATCCATTTCTCTCTCTGGCTCAGGGCTTGTTTAATTATTTCATGCAACGAGACAATGTGGAAAGGAGAGGCTGAAAGAGCCTCACATGAAGTGCCCTACAACCCCTAGGAGCTAGAGACTCATGTTCCCTTGAAGTGTTGGAGGGATTTGATGTTGGGTGTCTTTCACTTCAGCCTGTGAGTAAATTCTGGTCTCATCATCCCCTTTAATTCCACAAAAGCTTGCATCCTGCCCCCCCTGCTTGGTGTTCCTCAGGGGTGCAGGGCTGGCTTTCAGCACGGCATCAGCGTAACCCATGCCTCAGAGCCAGCTTGTCCCCCTCACTCCATGAGGATCCCAGGCACCTGACTCTGGAGCCTGCTTTCTGCTCCTGGGAAGCCAGTCACTGCAAGAAGCTCAGTGTTCATATCAGAAGTATATGCTTCTATAGCTCCAGCCTTCAGGCTGTGTATATATGTTATCCTTCTCACCAAGTGCTGACAGTTTGAAATTAAAATATGTCAGTACTAATTAAGTCAAATACACAGTCTTATGATGATGACAAAATAGTTTGGGTCAAGATTTGTCTTGTAATCTTTCTTAGTAGTGGCTTCTAAGGAAAAGTCCCTTTGATGCTGACCCCAGCATTAACCTTTCCGAATGGAATGTAGTCAGACAAGTTAGTCTGTTGTTTGTGCCCTGCTCTAAAACAAAATAGTTTCTAAAAGATACTTGTGTATGTATTCAATAATGAAAATCCCCATCCTGCTAACAAATATTCAAAATTTACTGTTACCCTATTGCAATGACTTACAGTTTTGGAATGCTGTGAAATACAGAGGAAATTGCTTTTTCATGGTGTTTCAATGCTTCTGAAACACAGCTTCAGTGAAATTAAGCTAACTGATTAAATGAGCTAACTCAATCAATTAAATGAGGCCCACTCTCCCATAGGACTTAAAGGGAACACAGCTTCCCTCCAATATATCTATCATGGCCCTGGGGGTCTTTTAACTGGAGATTTGACTGAATCTAAACCCAAGTGATTGTTATCTTAAGTTTACCATCAAAGTTGCTTGAAGATACTACTGTTCTGGTCTTCTTAAAAACAGCAGCCTAATAGGTCTCTGAGTTTGCCAGTGTATGGTAATGAAAGAAGTAAATTTGAATTCTAATTGAAACTCAAAACTGATCTCCATAATATCTGCCTTTACAGGGTGTATTTAGATTATCTTGCCTTGAAATGAACAGACCAGAGTTTCTTCTAGTGCAGTGTTGGGATACCATCAAAGCTTGGGCAACTGGAGGAGTGGTAAAAATAACCTGATCCAGAGTCAGTACATCGTCCTCTGATCATTTATTATGCCTTTGTATGGAAGGGAAATTGAATGAAGTTCCATGAAAACAAATAAAAAGAGGAAATGCTCAGCAAGGAGATATGTGACATCTTCAGGAACACCTCTCTTGAGAGGCTATCTGTCTGCTTCTCTCCCGAGATGATTTGGAGGGACAATGACACGGCATATAGGCTCTACAGCCACAGAGGAAGGTAAACTCCTGCAAATTTTTAATCCAGACCTGCTCCCTTTTGTGTCCCTCCCCAGAGAAAGTAGCTTCTTGGACCAAAGCAGGAGGAAGCAGCACCTAGAGGGATGTGGCCCTCACTACTACCTTTCTCAGGGTCTCAGGCTTTCTGGATGGACTGAGCATTTGGGACAGCGGATGTTTTGGAAATTCCTTTTCCAGGATTGGGTTCCTGAGCAAGCAGGGAGCAGGTATTTTCTTTAAGCAGATTTGTTGGGCAAGATGGTTTCCTCTTTTGTGTATGAATCTGATCTCTGTGGAGAAAGAGGCAGATTTCTGTCTAATCTTCAGCTCTAGAAAATTTAATGCTACAGCTTCCTCGAGGGAGTCTAAGCCACAGCAGTGCAGAACCACCTCCCTTCTCTCAGCTCAGGCTTTTTCCCACCTGCCCATCCAAAAGAGAGGGGAAACATCAGCAATAATAGGCAGCAGCTCCATCAGACCAGTGATGAACCCTTACTGCCTATGGATACCAAGACTTAACTAACGCTTCCTGCTGAAGTTACGACATGATGTGACAAGAACAAAGTGTTTAGGGGTCCAGAAAGTAAGCAAGCAACTAAAAACCTACGACTGTGGCCTTAGTGTTATATCACAGGGTCAGGCAAGTGGGTTTTGGGGTCCGATTTTATGACATTTTCTAGGTTCAATCACAGTACCGGGAACAGAAACCAGCTCATAGCCTTGTTCTCTTCACTGACCAAGAGGTGATGCCAGTCTGGAGGGAGAGAGGGAGCATGTGTCAGGACCTGCCTCCAGACTAGCACTTTCTTGTGAAAATGGATGTTGCTTTTTGCCAGCAGGGAACAGGAAAACTGCATCTAAGAAATTGTTCAGCGTAAACACCAGCACATTCATTATTCATAGTAGTTTAATGAAAGTTTTATGTTAACAAATCTTTTTTTCAGTGGATGGCTCATAAACTGTTTGCTGCCTTTTCCTGTCTTTTTGCTTCTTCAATTCACTAGGTCACATTCATTGCAGGTGAAGTTTTCAAAAAAGAAAAAAAATAATGATCTGAAGTGAGTCAGTGTTTTTGAGCACTCACTAGCTACAAGATGCCTTGTGCTCTATCTGATTCAGCTCCATTATTCATTGCTTGAATTTTTTTAGAGGGAGAAGCATGTTTAAAATGTCACTTATGATACGAAAACTTGTTTTAATACAATTTAGTCTGAACATTTATGGTTCTCACAGTATTCCCATCTGTGCTTATGAACCTTTTCTTTCTACAAATAGGTGATGGAAACTGCATTTTGTTCAGCTCTTGTCTTCAGTGAGAGTCCCATGAGTTTTATTAAGTCTGTGTTTGCAGAGGTCATTGTGAATAACATTTTGTTGAAACAGCAGTCAGAGATAAGAGGTTTATATGTGGGATCCCAAAGTAAGGCCTGGGCATAGTGATTTTCACTAGTTTCAGGATTTTACTCTGTATTTTCTGTGAGCTGACTCTTTGTCAGAATGACTTCTCCAGGCCTGACACTTTCTCTGCTTGGTCTTATTCTGGGAGCAGAGTACACACATCCACTGGAGGTGTGCTTCATCCACTTCCAATGCCTTCTTTCTTCCCACAACAGTATTGACAGCCACTCCATTCGAAAGCAAGCTGTATTATTGATTGTCAGAACTTTGTGGATGTCAAGGATCCATCTGCAAGCTTGAAATTAAGCACAGGCGGAAGTACTTGGGCCATTAACATTTTGTCAAGCTTCAGGCATGGGTAAATAGGTACTGAAGCAATATGCTTCATATCAGTTAAGCCCTTCATTTACTTGAACACAGTAGTACAAATATTGAAAAGCCGTAGTATAAGTGAGGAAAATCAGATTTGTTTTCTTCCAAAAAATGTAGTCCAACAGTTTCACCCTTACATTTAGAAAAAACACATTCCTGTCCGTGATGTGTGCTGTATTTAATGTCTGTGAAGCCCAGCATAACAAACGACCGAGATAAATAACCGATACAGAAACCCGCTGTTGAAAGGAGGTGGTGTAAGCACAGCTGGCTACGGCTCTGCAGCACTCTGCGGGCAGCCAGGAGGTCTGGAGGTACAGACCCAGGCTGTGTCCCAGCTGGCAGCTCTGCTGCACCACAGCGGAGACAAAGAGGGACGAGGAACCCAGCAGGGTCTTGCCTGCCCTTCATCCATTTCTATTTTCCTAGTGGCCCCGCTGGTTATGTCAGATTTGCATACTTTTTTACCTAGCTACCTAATGATTCTCATCATCAACATTATATTCATAAGCCCAGCACACAGAGAGGGATAAAAGGATGGTGACAGCGAGAGCACAAGGGGAGGGAGGGCTGTGACACCCATGGCGTTTCTGTTAAAGTTTCAGCCGCCTACCCAAAGAGGCAGGTTCAGTCTCCAAGCATCTTCGCTGATATTTCAGACAGAGCCAGATGGCCAAATGACAAATGGTCACCCCTTTCTGGAGAAGTCCCCCTTCATTCTTTGGTGCGGTACTGGTATGGGGTTGGGCTGCTGTCGCTTTCCCAGATGTGCAACCTGCTCAGTCTCTTCCTGCCAAGACCAAAGGCTCCATCACTTGCCCCAGTTCAGGCTGCTGGGCTAGAAGCCTCCAGCTGCCTGTCTGCAATCTGAGTCTGCTCTATTGATTTTAAATACTAGCAATAATTATTGCAGCAAACAGGCCACACATGCTGCTGTTACTGTCCAGAAGAGATCTAAACAGTCATGAACACCTTTTTGTCCAAGCCTTCTGCAGCTGTTGTTTTAGAGTGCCGGCTTCCCTGGGACATTTTCAGGCACAGTTAACTTTCCCAGATTATTTGAAAGTTATAAATGTTGTGTTTGCCTCCATTTCCTGAAAGAACTGATTTGTCGATGGCCCTCCTGCAGAATACTACAACTTAAGGCATGAGCTGAGCCTGGCTGGGTTCACTTGCTGATCCTCTCGCCTCCTGTCTCTATTCCAATACAGGCCAACACCATCTCTGCTTGGGGATGCCAAGGCTGGACACTGCAAAGACTGGGATTATCACACAAATGCATTTTGGGGTACTGAAGAAGAGCTTGTCCACTTGAGCTCCACTGATTGATGACCTCAAAATGGGTGCTATGGCTGGGCCTCTGCAAAGGCTTGACAAGTTCACTGAGGTGCCAGTGGAAATGTAATAAATCAGATTTTCAGCAGCTGCACGTATATATTTTTCTCACTGAACTGATGAGAGCTGCAATGTAACAGACACTCTGAACCTGGGCGTTTAAGCTCAGCAAGTGAGGGAAAATGCTGATATTATTCAGGAACTGCCTGGTGTCTGCCAATGCCTACCACCACTGGCTGTGGTTTGATGGAATAGCTGAGAAAACATGTTGAAAATGTAACAGCCATTGAACGCGTTCTTGATTGTTTCAAATTGGATAGTGTTAGCACAGATGGGGCACGTACTCTGGCTGGCAGGAGTAATGGTTGTGTTGCTTTGCTAGAAAGGGGTTTGTATCAACAGTTATCCAAAATATCATTTTATTGTTATCAGGAGTCTCATTGTGCTAAAGACTTGGATTTCTCCAGAGCTCTAAACCTGATTGTTTCATCAACACAATACTCATGCATGCACTAAATCAACATTTCTTACAAACGTGAACAGGAGGAAATTAATGATCCTCTGCAACATTAGTTAGCTGGCACAGGAAAAGGCCCTTCAAAACTTTTGGAAATGAAAGAAACAAGTGGCTTTTGGAAGGCAAGAGTAAATTCATGAGTCACAGCAAGCTGGTTAAAGACCAGGATTAGACAGTGAACTGGCTTTCTTTGTTTCTACCACGTCAGTGTGTCTACAGGGGAAAGACTGTCTGTTATGATGTTTAATGGCCTTTTTCATGATAAAACCAATAAAAAACTCTTGTCTCATAACTCTTGTCTCATGACCGCTTTCTTTTAGAGCAGTTAGGAGTTAATAATAGGGTTATAAATTAAGAGATCTATGCTGCAATGTCATCAATTCTGGGCTTATATGAGTGAAGTTTTGAAGAAATTATGGTAGAAAAAGACCACTGTGGCCATTTAGTAATCTTCTTGCTGAATTTATAATTGGAAACGTTGTAATTCAAAACTATGGCTGGGCTTCAGAAGAAACTGCAATTCATCCCTACTGATGAAGGCCAGTGTTGTCTTGAGCCAAGGGCCAGGTGGGAAGATGGCCTGACCAGGGTGTAGTGCAGCTGTATAACCAGAATAAATGGTGCAACATGAGGGAGATCTCCCTGCTCTGACCTAGACTAAAAAAGGAGCATTTTGCCCTCATCCTGGTGAAGTCATCTTTGCTGGAGTGCATAATTACCACTGAATTTTTAAACAGCTGTAACACATAATATTAATGCCTGATGAGAACAGTGAAAGAGCATTTCCAGGGAAACAAACCACCACATTTCCCTGCTCACTGCCACAATGGGCTGACATGAAACTAAAGCTGGCTGTGAGCTAATGGGGTTTAGAAACCAGTCAAAACTGAGAAATACAACATTTTACAAATACACAGGATCATACAATGGAGTAAGCCTGTAGAGAAAGGCAAGAAGCTTTAGCCTCTGTTTCCCACTTCATATTCCCAGCACATCTCCACCAGTTCATCACCTTAAATCTGGTATGTGGGAGGAAGAAGCTGGAGCAGAGATAGTAGGAAGGCAAAAGGTGCCAGAGCTGGGGCAAGAAACCAAAGGACAGATGACAAAAATGACCCTGTGAGTCCAGTTTTGCACACACACATCAGAGATGTCCAGGTTTAAACACCTTACCCATGTGTTGAGGTGCTCCAGTGATGGCACCTCTACTTAGAGAAGTTAATAGCAAGAAAGGGCAACAGAAAGCAGAGGCTGACCCAGCTGTGCCTCAGAGCTTTGTTTATGAAGGTATTTGATGTCCCCATGTTGAACAGGTCCCCCCCTGCCACCTGTGGAGCAGTATAGGGTGCTCCTGTGCAGAGGCAAAGGTTTGTGCCAAACACTCAAGTGAGGGGAGAGACTGACTGCAATGCTACACTGCTCTGCAGACCCCAGTACAGGCAGCCTCCAAGCCACAGAGACCCTGCTAGAAATGCTAGTTTTTAACCAGTCCGTTGTGCTGAATCAGTAACTAGAAATTCATCCTTTCCTTAGTTCAGTTCTGGCTCAGGATCAATGAAGACCTCAAAACCCCCACAGTTCAAGTTTAGTTCCAGTTCAGTTGAAGTGGGGCGGGGGGGGGATGTCAGAGATGAAGCATTTCAGACTGGTGTTTGGTTCAGGCTTAGTACATCTCTTTGAACATTTTTGTCTGAAATTCATCTTATAATGCCGCTGGTGAAAAAACCAGAACCTGGATACTGCAACGTAATGACACACACATTGCAGCTGGATAGATCTTGATCCAAGACCAACTGATTTTAACTGCAGTGGAGAACTTTGGCCGGGGTAGTTTGATAAACTACACATTAGGATGGTGGGCAAGGTGATGGAGCTGTTAGCAGCAAGAGATGATAAATATTTAAAAAAAAAAAAAAAATGGGAACTGACTGACAACTCTCTCTGTCTCTAGTGTATTACAGGTTATTTCATCTGCTTCTCCCTACAGACATGACTGAACAAAGATCAAGTCAAATAAATGACTCAAAGTTAGCTGCTACAAAGTGTGGCTTTTCACTGCCTGAAACCTGGGGTTGATTCCCCGGCCATGGTAGGTGTGCTCCCTGCAGCACATGGGCAGGGTTGCACAAGGACAGCATTGCATGGTGTGGCAAAGGTTTGTGTAGCTCATTATTCTGTTTCCAGTAGTGACTGTAAGGGGATGGCTAAGGAAACACATACAGTCAGGCCAGGAACGTAGGTTCCTTCGCCCTAGCAGTTAACCAGAGAAACATTCGTTCTTTGGGGGCTCTAAAATCGCAGCCTTAGCATTGCTGGCATGTTGTTCCAGCCTCCAGAGGCAGGGATCTCAGGACCTCCATGCAAAATCTGAGTCACTTGCAAGGCAGGACATAATGGCTTGAGCACATTTGCATGTCAGTATGTCTAAATGGCATCACACACAAGTCGGCTGTATTGGCAGAGTTTGCATGTCTAGGTCTCTGCATCTTAAATGTGTGCTCAGGATAGGAACCCAGAGAACCAGCATACTTTAATTCAAGTAATTGGATGTAGTCTTGGAAGCAGGGATAAGGCTTTCTCCTTTACAGATACATGCCCGAGCCACTAGGGCGTAGATCCAGACCTGCATGGCATTTTGTCTCCTCCATCCTCAGATGCTTTTTTTCCATGCACTGTCAGGATTTCAAGAATGGAGAACACAAAACCACGTCTCAATTTAGCCCACACCTGAGAGATGTGCAGCATCTATCTAGGGTCACCTAGGGCACAAGAAGGACCTGAAATACATTCTTTCATTTCCTATGTAGATCAGTCTAACCTGTAAAATATTGCATAAAGCAGGGTTAGGAAATGACACTTTTCCTCTTTTCCATTTTACAGAAAAGAAACTGCTGTAGTAACCGGCAGGAAACCTGATATGGACAACATATGCCCCCGCTGGGCATCTTTGCCATTAGATCTTAAAAACTTCAATGCCTAAATTCTGTGGTTTTATCAGGCTTGGGCATAAACAAGGTGTTAAAAGGTTTGGTGCTGTCAAGTTTGGTGCTGGTCTGTTTGGGGTCACACATGGCTGTAACTCTCTAGAACCTGAAGGTCTATGTGCAAACTGCTTCTAGCATTTATAAACCCACAATTTGAGTAAAGTTTTTTGTGTCTCACTTCTGGAGTCTGGCAGCTCTGACCCACCTAAGCCTTACTTCAAGCACCCTTAAAAATACTACCGCATCACTGAGCTTGTTCTGTACAAATTGTAATGCAGATAAAAATTGTTCACATAATGCATTTATGTAACAGTTGGAAACAGGTTTCCATTTTGACCACAGAATATGTCCCTAATTACACATAAGAAAGTTACTCTACTTCTTTTTTTTTTTCTTTTTTTTTTCTTTTTTTTTTTTTTCACTCAGTACCTACAGCAAATTCAAAGCCAGCCACAAAAAAGTATCCTTTGTTTGAACTGTGTTGAGATTGACTTTGCAATTATTTTTTTTCTTTTCTTTCTTGGAAAGCATACATTTATTTCCATACCTTCCCTTTCCACCGAGCAGCAGCATACTTGAGGTGATGAGTATTTTGTCATGGCTTTACGAATCATAGCTCATGTATTAACGCTGTGCCCAGCCCATGACTTAGGAGTGAAAGCCAGGAGATGGAGGCAGTCTGCATGGCCTTGTTAACTTGTTGTGCAGGAAAGAGACAGAAGAGTTACTGAGCTGTTAGCCTGTGACCTGAGGCTGCTTAAGCAGAAATGACCTGTGCAGGCAGAGGAGAGGAGCCCTGTCTGCTCTCAGGCTGGTGAGACACACTACAAAGCTGGGCTTTGAAAAGAAGGATCAAGCAAAAAGGAGGACTTAATTTAATTTTTAAAAAAAGGAACCGGAGTTACGCTGATGTCCAGACAGGACGTTTCTGAAAAAGGCTCTTGGGGTTTCGACATATGTCAGATCATTCTAGTCTTAAACCTCTTTAAAAAACATTTAAAAACTTGGATTATCTGAAGCTGGTGGAAGGAGGTTTGCTTCAGTGCCAAAATTCACAGGTTAACAACTATGCCCTTTTGGGGAGGATGACATTTTAAAAAATGCTAAGACAGTGATGGCCCTTTTTTTCCTGCTATGCACAGGTTGGGAAATCAGGGCTTCTTTATGCTGTTCAAAGTCCTCAGACAGAAACTAAACCTTTCCGTATAGGCAGTTTCAGATAGTGGGGAAGAAGTCGAACTCCTGAGCTTGTTGCTAAGGTTTAGAGGAGAAGGAGATATATGGAAATCCATTCCTAAACAGTTGCAGTGCTGGAGACCTTAGCAACTGAAACCTGGTAGATAAATGTGAGTAAAGTGTACCAAGTAACATGTGGAGTAGAAAGCATTTACTATTATGTTCAAGTGCTTGCAGAATGTCTCTTTGTTGTTATATTTACATGGAGCACTTTGCATATAGAACATCAATCTCTTACAGAGCCAACACATTACTGTGATAGAAATAGTAAATTAGCAACAATACAGATCAGGTAGGGGGGCTTTTAGCAAAGGGAATTTACCTTTATCACATAAAACGAAAGAGGAAAACGTATTTTATACCTTTATGTCTTTGTCAGCCCACAGTTACCCCTGCTGCTAGATGCATTTGACAACATTGTAAAAAGGCATGCATAACAGAACCAGCTACCACAGGGATTAAATAGCCTGCATGCTTTATTTACAGTGACTGCTGCATTCATTTCCCCTTTCTGCCCCTCCTATCCCAAAACCTGAGCAAGTGGAAGGGCTAGAGGGCAGATGTGCTCCAGAGGTCAAGACATTGACACTATTTTGGACCAAGGTGACAGCATCCCTTTGGAGACTTCAGGGCATGCTTTGCTTTGCATGCTTTTGCAGGCAGGTATTGTAGAAGTAGCAGGTGGGGAATGAAGAGAGGTCATAGACAGGAAAGTCAGAAATATTTCTGCATTTCAAGAGACAAAAATAAGCCACTCTGGCCTCCACTAGAAAAGTGGTGGGAGTGAAGGTAACCCAGTTGAAGCTCAAGCCAGAGAGGCCAGGGCACAGCTAGGCTTGCCAGTGTGTACCTTCAGTACACTTCCACACCCACACTTCCACAAGAACTTGCCTCATCTCCTGACTGCAAACAAATATTGAAGCTTCAGCTTTGAGTAATCTCCTCGGCTTCCAGATCTGAGCGCACACTGCTGTTTCACATGGACTCAGCTGACATAAAACTTGCATTGGTACCAGTTGACCGGGATGGGTGCTCAGTGCTCACCTTTCGCTGCTTCATCGCCTGCAATGACTGGTACCGACGTCTGGCAGCACTCTTTGCAGAGCCAAAACCAATGTGTTGAACCCGTGGCAGTAGATATGAATGGAGGGGCCCAAAAGTATTCTAAAGCAGAGAATCACTGCTGAGACGACTACCACAACCTTTCTTTTGCAGATCTCCGTCCTGCTGTACCTGCAACAAAGACTATGCAGTTGAAACTCACTCTATACACTGAGATACACTGATTTAAGACCTGAACCTGCAACTGCTTCCATGGAGAGGAGCTAGAAGGAAGGCTCTGTTTTTTTTTTCTGTAAACTAGCTCTATCCACTTGTTTTGGGCTGAGTAGATTTCTTGTTCTTTTTAATAACAGACAGAGTTGTCTCTTAAACATCTGCTTGCATATCTTGCTGGTACCTAATCATTTTGAGAGACCAATAAAAGAAATACGAGAATGCCAGTTTTACTTTATTCTGATATCATTTAGGTTACGTATGTATGTACTTCTGGACTAACACTAGAAGAGCAAAGTGCGGTCTAAATTAATCCCATATTTGGTCTTTCTAAAATTGCCTCTACAAGAAAATCCGGGCCCACGCTGAAGTTTTCTTCTTCTTGTGATACAGCCGTCCTGTTTCACATAGTACAGGGTTTTGCTGCTTAATTATGTCTGAGTATTTTCACCGCTTGACTAAGATATGGAAGATATTTTGCCATTCCAATACACTTCTGCAGGGAAGGGAGAAATAGTTACATAATCCATTACATGCTGTAGTTTGCTGAAGTTTGTAAAGACTGCAGACAGTACATTGTATTCAAGTTGTCCAGATGTTACTAATTTCCCCATTTCCAAAGACTTGCATGACTCCCATTTATTTTACCAGAGGCTAGACAGTTAAAATCTCACACGGAGGTTTGAAATTCTGTAACAATGCAAGAACAGAGATAAATTCCTATTGTTGTACCAAGATTACAGTTCACAGGTCATAGAGGGTTACTAAGGAAGCAGAGTTTGAGCTTCGTGAGCAAGACAAAATGAGAATTTTCAGTTTGATTCTTCAGTTGTCTTGCTTGTCTGAAAAGAATTGGAATTGTTATTGTAATGAGCCTTAAAAATAATTAGCTGTGCTCTTTCTCGATTACTTTGAATACAGAGACAAAAAAGAAAGAGATGTGCCAATCCAGTCCCTGTGCTTAAGAAAGAGGACTGTTATGTATTCAACATGTGACCACAGCCAGGATTTCACAGTTATGCAGCTGAGCAAAATAGTATCTGATGCCCAGGCAGTCTGTCATCTGGCAGATATTTTTTTTTTCCTTACCCCAGTGGCTTTGTGCTGCTAAGGCTCCTTGTGGAGCACCTGCAAATTGTGCCTCCGTAAGCAGGTTTGGAAGCCAGTCAGCTGAAGAGGGAAGGAGAACATATGTGTGTAAGTGGTTGGTCTCATGCACATTGCGATAGATGATGGCAAATGCATCCCTCGGTATGGAGTCCTCAGGCAGTGAATGCCACCCTTGAGGCAGGCACCCAAAACAGTTCATCCAGGGGCAGTATGTTAACAGTACAGTATCCTAAATCTGGGGTAAAATAATCAGCTATCAGAAACCAGGGTGGATATAATTTAGCCCAGAGTCTCTCTAATGTGCAGACCTTACACGTTTCACAAGTTGAAGTAAACCCAACATCTGCTTTCTAGACCTCATTAGCACCATTTAATGGTAAGGAATAAACATATCCTTTCTACAGTTTGACTATTGAGGTTGGAATCACTTTAGGCATGGATTATTATATTTATGTATGCCCATGTCTGTGGGCCTACCGTTAGCACTGACTAGAGTACACTCATGAAATATGTTTTTGCAGAATGATGTGCATTTTGAAAACGAAATATTTTCCTGCTACATCTTCAAGGATGTTCTCATCCAGAAATTGAAGTTATGAAGTTAAGGACTGTCTGGTCATTTATAATCGGAAAAAGACTAAAATGGAAAGTTGACCATTTTAGAGAGAAAATGCACAATTTCACACAGTTTTGTTTTTCAAAACATTCAGAAGTTTTTGGTTTGTCCCAGCCTGATACAAAAGCAAAATTCAAAGCTTAAAATTAACTTCAAAGTTTAGCATTTAGTTCCATTTACCTCTACATATCCTTTTCTTAATTTCCATTGTTATAAAAATCTTCATAATAGCAAAGATGATGATTACAATAACACAAAATAATTACAAAAGCTGGTTTTTTTCTGTTTCTGGATCAGATGTATTCATTTGGATGTCTTACATTCTCTGTGAAAGTGATAGATAAAAAACTATCAAACTATATCAGAGTATTAAGAAAGCTGTCCTATTCGACAGCAATAAAGCTGTCAAGATCTGCTGTCTCACAGCTCACTTGGGAAAGCTTTAATATGAAGATTTTTTACTCATTAACATGCAGATTATTGATGTTATAGCCTTGTTATAGCTCACTGCATGAGAGCATCTGCATCATGATTCCTCACTTGACCACCCACTAAGTTCTCTTCCATTCTGTCCAGGTTCTTCCAACAGATCCTTTGTGCCTGAGGTGCCCTCCAGCACCTCATTAAGCAACACATCTAACATCTGCACAGTTTTTTCTCTGTCTTCTCCCAAGGAGGACATCTAGGTGCAGAAGTGTTCTCTTATGGTGGGACTTCCTTGACATTTTTTAGATAAAAATTTATGACCATAGGTATGAAAAAAGAGAAGTGAATTGAAATGCATTACATGATCCACCAAAAAAAGCAGCTCAAGTTCAACTCCAGCTTCTTCTGAATTGTGTAGAAAATTTCCACAGCTATTATCATCCCTTTTTTCTGCTACTTAGAAGAAACAATCCCAAATTTTTTCTTTTGTTTTAAACACAGCTAAAACTTGTTGGGTAAGAGACTTGGGCTGATAATTCTCTTATTTTTTCACAATGTTCAGAAGAAACTTTTGCAGGACAAATGGCTACGCTTCCTGCCCCAAAGAATATGGACCAATATGAAAAAATAAGGTAATATTGTTCATTTTACATAACAGGGAGGGAAAATCATAAGCCTCTGAGTATAAAAGCCAGTTTTTCTTGGGATAGTGATCTTTCCTTTGTCCACAGAACAAGGTGACACAGAGGAGACAGAAAGGAGTGTGGCTGTAGTCCTGCTCCAATTCCCATCCTTCCATAGCCTTGCCCAGGAGGACCACCAATGTTGGGAGAAAAATGAACCCTGAACCATGTAGCAAGCCAAGGAGCAGCCTCGGAGGTCTGTGCAAGTTTGTAGATATGCTCTACACCTTTTCATGTGGAGACTGCTTCATGGCTATGCCCAGCTGGCTGTGCCTACAAAACATGCCTGACCCTACTGCTCTACTACATTCTTGTTATTTAACTTTATCAATTGTTTTGATCCCTTCCCAACTACCTTTTCTAGAGGCCTTAAGTTAACTCTTTAGAGAAGTTGTGTTATTAACTTCCTCGAAATTTATGCATAAATCTGACAAAATGTCAGTTAACTCCTACTGGGGATAATATGTTTTCAGAGAGGTGGAAATAACAAGTGTTTGAACAAGCTACATTCATTTTCCGGAGGATCAAACACTCTTAAGAGACAAGTGCCCCCTACTTAAAAATACCATCCTCTCCTTAAATAAGGTTGGGTGCCACAGAAGCATTGTGTCTCATTAGCTCCTTGTATGTTCTCCTGCAAAGGGAAGAGGCTTGGAGTGGGAGCAAGAGCTGACTGAAGGAAGGAAGTGTTTGTATTTTAAATTCCCAAGAAGCTAAAATATTAAAGGAAAAAAATACACAGTCACTCAAAGCAAAAAGAAAAGAGGAACAGGAGAGGATTAATTGAGGGAGAAAGTAGAAAGTCCTGAACCACATGGATTTAACCACTCAGTGCTAAATAGAAATACCGAAATTGTTGAAGGAAAATGCCAGATCAGTGCTACTGTAGGCTGTGTACCTCAGCTTTTGTCCCCTGTATAGCCCCAGACCAGGACTGCAAGTGCGGTCAGTAAATAGATGCTAGACAATGAAAGTTTAATATTAGTAAGACTGTACTTGACAGTTCAAAGAAGTTTCTAAGAACAGAAGACCCTAACCTCTAGGAGGCTGAGACAGTGGAGATTGTCTATTGTGATTACTCAGAACTGAGACGTGCAGAACCTGAAGCGATCATCCTTGAAAGAAAAAGTAAAATGGTGAAGTGGTCAAGATATAGAACAACTTGTGAAACCGACTGTCAAGATCATGACTAATAAAAGACTTGTTTGAAACCAATAGATTAGGTAATGCTTTGTAGAGACTATAAATGTAGAGCTAAAAATCCTGTAACCCTGTCACTCTCTGTGGAGGTGACCCAACGCTGCTGCACCGATTAAAACTGCAAACCTAGAGTAACCCGTAAGAGTTTGAGTCTCTTCTTTTACAAAAATATTTATGAAATACACTTGAAAGAGATTGAAAAGAACTCATACCATCATGAAAGTATGAAGCCAAATTACTTCTTTCAACACTCTCAAGAAGATCCTTTCTTCCCCGTCTCGACAGCTACCTCTCCTCCACACTCTAGACAACACAATATATTTGAAAAGACCACTGTTACCTGCAGCTACCAAAAAAATGGGCCTAAACAGCACCTTTTCTCCAATGTAATACTCCTTGATTTACTTTCAAAAGAAAAGTAATTCAAACTCTGAAGAAACTAGCTACATCTTTATAAACATAAGCATCCTGTGTAAGAAGAGCATCTCATCTTCTGCTGGGATCTGTTGGACGTGGGTGTGAAATGAACCAAACTGGCTTGAGGGTAGCCACTGTCAGCAAAAACCAAGAGAACGGCACAATGGGCAACCTCACAGCTGAGTTTGCAGTGGGTAAGTAAGGGCTGGCCCAGATGAGTGCTCCTGCTGGGGTTTGTTATGGCCAGTTCTCACAGACTTCATCAGTTCTCCATACTTGTCTCCTGTTGCCTGATCAAATTAATTACACAGGCCATGGAAGCAGCAAGGCAGAGGCTGTCCTCACATGAATCCATTTGCAGGCTCAAGCAATCCTGTGTCCTAGACACACATAATCTAAAGAGCCTGGCACATTTTTTTTATTTATTTTATTTTTTTTAAGACATCGCGGAATTCATTTGGTCAAATGAAAACATCACTAAGGCACATGTTGATGTCTGAACTACCCTTTCTAGTCTTAGTGGTTTTAGTGGGGAGTGAGACTACTCCTCACATGAAAATCATCTCATCGTGATGCAGATGTCTAAAACTGGTAAGAGGAATTACTCCATAAGATGCCTGTTTCCCTTCTTGGCTTACTGAGGCAGTTCAGGGTGCCTGACACCAGCAGAAACTCACTGCAAAGGCTGAAATTTAGCTGCACCATCATAAGTAACCAAAACCATAAAAACCCACAAAAGGATACAAAAGCTCTGCAGAGCTTCAACAAAATACTACATAGCAGAATTAAAATTTAAAGTACACTTAATCATTTGGCTATGTATTTAAAACTCAGGGTTTCTCATTCTCCATGTAACTTAGTGAGAAGCCTACCAGTGCTCTCTAAGGAAGCTGGGCCAGCCCATAATTAATTGCTGTCACTCCAAAAGACAGCAGTCAGTCATCCACCAAAGACAGGCTAGCTCAGCAAGAAATGATGGAGCAGCACTTAAAAGCATATTTTTTCTCCAATGAACAAACTTGATATGATGATCTTTGTCCTTCCCCTCACATCACCTTGATAGATACCAATTTTTGTGGATATGATTAAAAATTGATTGAAAGTACCTCGTCAGAGTCTTCTTTCTTTATAATAGAGTAGAATTATTTACCCAGACAGGTGTTTTTCTGCTAGAGGTCAGACCTCCAATCACTGGCTTTCTGTGGCATAAAAACAATCAACATTTGTGCCATGGTGTGTCACTAGGATGTCTTGTCCACAGATTTCAAGCAATAAAACAGTTTTGTAGCTTTACACTCTGATTCTCTTTGTCATGCTAAGTTATTCTCATGATGGGTCATAGCTCTACTGTCGGAAAGAAATCGCACCGTGTGATACTGGGTGATAAATTGTGATGCTCACACATTAATCTTCTGGCTATCATCTCTCCCCTCCCCTTCAGTTTGAAGGGTTAATAAATATGTTGTAAACATTTTGCCAGAATGAAATTTGTCATAGAACCTTCGGTGTGAGATATCTGTGTAAAAGAAATATGAAAACAGGGAAGTATCTAGTTTGAGACTGTTTTCCTCCCTAAATTTGAGTTAAATGATTAATGAGTTAATAATTTATGCATAATTAATTGTTTCACCTGCTGAAATTTTAATCTTAGGGTGCAAAACAAAAGTACACCTGTGCATATGTTAGTGTTTCTAGGAGCTTATTACACTATACTAATATGTATGTATGCATATGTATGTGTGAGTATATGTATATATATATACATATATGTATACTTAGTATAAACTGTCAGGAATATAAAGTTTAAAATGGTTTGAAATCTGAAAAAGATTAATTTCTCAAAAATTCATGCCAAACTTGTCTACTGGTTATATAGGTTGCATTCACTTGGTCTTCCAAAGAGTTCCTGAAGTCTAGAAGAGCCATTACCAAGTCACTGAGTATCATTAAAGGCAAACTTTGGGTACTTGGCCCTTCAGCTATCTCAGCCTTGTTTGTACTGAGCAAACCCAATTTTGCAGCAACTCTTTCTGTGGATCACTGATTGGAGTAAAAGATTTCACTGCCATGAAGTTCATGCCCAGCTGCTTTTTCTGTATGCATTTTCTTCCACTGAGGATATGGTTTTGGTTTCCCAAACAGGCCAGCTTTTCTCTGGTGGTGAACAATAAATATGAAAGTCTTTTATCATTTCTCTTTATACATTAAAGTGGATGCTATACTGCAGCTCCAAAGAAAAAACAAATGACTAAAGCAGTAGGCTGACAGACTTCGGGTTCTGAAATCCTTGAAGAACTCCTCTTTTTCCCAGTCTGTTTGCTCATTTAAATGAGATTTGCATTGACTCCAGATAAGGATAACCATTCTAGTCTGTAGGCTATTTGGAACATACATGTGAGACAGTTCTGTAGACTCCTGTACAGTCAATGACAAGATACAGGCACATTTAGGGAGAGATTAATCTGAATTATTTTAAACATACAGAATCACCCAAGGACTGTCTCACTTCTTTTCCCTTAATGCCAGAAAAGTCTGAGGGGCTACCTCACCTATAAACATTTTATAAACTCTTAAAAACACAGTTCATACTGCATGTTAATAGCTTATGCTCTGAAAACACAAGTATCGTTATGAAGCTGTGCAACAAACCTGACAAGAAAACCCAGCAGCTCCTGCACCCTGAGGGAAACGCAACACCTTGCAGCCTGCTCCAGGGACCAACCCCAGAGCCCATGGCCCTCGTGAGAGACAGCCTCCAGACTGTCATCTGCCAGCAACTCTTCTTTTATGCTGGCAAAACCTCCCTTCATGAGTCTTTGCTCTTTACTACCATAGCTGGCTATTCGTGGCAAGGTGATGGTTTCTTGTGTAAGTTGGTTGTAGGTCACTTTGGGATTTCTGATTTTGTACAAAAACCAGTTGCATGAGACAGGAGGAAGCATTAAAATTCAATTTTTCTGTATTTCATTGTCTTCTATCCACCATGGCCTTGTTTTATAGTGCATGAGGCAACACGTTATGAAAAGAAGGAAAAAAAAGCATCTATCTGCCCAAAAGAACAAGAGTGTTCTTCACACCAAAAGCGACAGGACATAGGTTCTCCTTCAGTTCCCTGTTGTATGTGGGAGGCAAAAAATTGTGTGATCACACTCGGCCTTCAGGTTTAAAGGTTTTCTGACTCCCTGTGGTTTGCACTGTGACCCAAAATGCTCCAACAGATCCCAGCCTCAGGGTCTCGTCACAAGGTCCCAGTGGGCAGAGCGCCAGCTCCATGAGGTGTGAGTGCTGACTGACTCACCTGCTCCTCTGACAGCTCCAAGCCATGGGAAGGACATTTCCCAGGTGGCCCTGTCTCCACAGGTGGGAGGCTTCACTCAGTTTGTACGAAAGAAAAGATGTAAGCTAGAGAAGACTTAAGCACACCAGAAATACCGAGTGAAACCCCATTATTTGGGTGAGATACTAGACACCCTAATATTATGGGCAACTATTTACTTTACTGTACGTAGAACAGATTCAATAGCTGTCAGGAAGAACAACTGTTCACTTAGAAAGTTGACTTAATTATTAATCTTCAGAAGTTCAGCAGCAGAAGTGGAACACATAGAGGCTTGTGGTCAGAGGCTGCTCGGAGGCGCACGAGTGTGCTGTCATTTATGTCAGTGCGGGAGCTATGGAAGAACTGGAAGCAGAAGGTGAGCCTTAAGACTTCTGAAGAACTGGCTCTGCTCCTGAGATGAAGAGTTACCTTATCTCTAATGTTAGCACTGTAGGGGGAAGGAAAGCAAACAGGGAAGGAAAGTGCACCAAGGAGCAAATGTGGAAGGAATGCAAGCAGGTAAAACAGTGATGGAGGCCAGCTTCCCTTCCCTTTACCTTCTTTCTCACATCAAAGTACAAGGTGTTAAAAGAATGACTGTGTCGACTGAGGCAGGCAGGGAAAACCCAGGAGGGTCACTGAAACAGAGAACGTGTTTCACAGGCTGAATACAGAGCAAAGGTGGAGAGCGTTAGCGGCACAAGTCGTGCTGTAACTTGTGATAAGGGAGTGGAGCAGTCAGCTCCTACAGGACATGTTCAGTATCTGTTTTTCTTTCTGTTTTGGAGTATGTCAGTGACAACTGTGTAATTAAAGTGCTGCAATGCACCTCTCTCTTGAGCAGGCTTTGTGTGGATTTTCTCAAAATATCTTGTCTGAAAGACATCTTCCACCAATAGCTTCCTTAGCTCCAATGCTGAAACACTGAATACAGCCCAAAAGCAGAGGGGAATCATGTTCACTGTTGAATCCACATCACTACTTCCTGCATTATTTTGGATTCTGGAAAGAAGTTTCAGAGTCAGATATAAACTCGGCTCAGTTCAGCTTACTTCGTAAATCTGGTGAGGTCACAACTTGAGAAAGCCTGGCAGCTGGCTCCACTGCTAAACCACACGTGCTTATCTCAGGGATGAATTATTAAGCATCTGCTTTGGTGTGACATCCATCAGGGTAAGGCACTCACCATTTTATCCAAGCTGCTGCACGGGGCGCAGTGCTCCCTGCACACATGCCAGTCACCTCTAAGCCCTGTTGATTGACCATTGTCTGCAAATCAAGCGCAGAGTGCTGATTAACAGAAAGACTTTTAATTGCCACTTCTCTTGAAGTTCTTAGCAGCAAGGACAGAGATGGAGGTTTCACAGTGACCCCTTTTCAGGGCCTTAATTGAAGGAGCCGATGGAGTGATGCCACATGAATGCACTGGATTGCTCCTATTCAATGACTTGAGGGCCTCCATAATAAAGCACCGGGCTTAACTCTCATTCTCGGCTGTAGATGTAGGAACAGAAAAGTAGGCCCGATAGCTCTTACGTTTCTGTTAAACAGGCATTAGACTGTAACTCTTCGGGAACTTTCCATACCTTTCAACTTGAATCTGAATTTAGTGATGCTTTTTTCAGCGTTTTCAAGGTGGAAAGGAAGGTTTCAGCTATTACATTTCAAATTCAGATATGCATGTTCATGTAGCCTCAGGCCAGAGACTGAAAAGAATCTATAAAGTGGTGAATAGGAGATGGAATCTGTGCTCTCTGGTAAAACAGCTCTGTTTTCTTCTTTCTTTGTTTTTTATTTAACAAGGCATGAACATTGCCTCGCACTGCAACTGCACGCTAGAGAGCAGGCTGCAGAGCTTTGAAACGTAAATGCCATTTCTTTCTACCCTCCATGGAGTTCTCTCATTTCTATTTGTTTTCATTAGTAGACATGAAAACAAATTAAGGCATGCAACACTCAATAGAGTAGGACTACAGCAAGCACAACTGCTAGCACCTGGAGCACTTTATTACTCCAGTGGAGTTCCTACATTTGAACAAAGCCCAGCTGCCTCAGAACTGTTGAAGGCTGGAAATCCTTCTCCCCTCCCATTCATACAGTTGTATGAGGTTGTTGATCTCACAGCTCAGTTCCTCTTTTACCCACAAAGCCAATTCACCCCCAGCCTCCCCCTGAAAGATCTGTTTGCTTGAATGCTCAGGGTCAGATTCTCAGCCAGTTCAACTGGCTTGCTCCATTTGCTGTATTAACTTTGGGTTTAGTATCCTCATTACGAATATGTCCAGATATATTTTAATAGTAATATCAGACTAGGAATATGATAAGCACTTTGTTTCCCTCCTGTGCAACCTTCACACTTATTAGTGCAACCATGTGCTATTTCCTTAGTTTTGTTTTCTAACCAAGAAACTTGGTTGGAAAGTTTTCTTGCTGACACAGTTCAGTTTTTCACTTATTAAGAAGGTTCTGAAAACATGGGACATACTTTCTTTGGCTACACAAAGGGTCTTGGCCTTTCCACATGTCAGTCCACCTTTTGCTGCTGTTTTCTTCCATTTTTTTCTTAGATATGTTGCTTCTATTTTAGTGAGTCTTCTTAATTGCCTGGAGAAGAAACTTAAAGCGCAGCAATAACAAAGCCAAGTGTTCTGGGTCTTCACTGATAGAGTGATATGAGGGGAATCGTGCCTGAACTATGCTGGTCACAGAAAAAAATGACCCCCTGAGAAGGGGAAAGGTTCACAAAAATGAACCCAAGCATTAAAATATGCGCCTACAAAAATACTGAGGTTTTTGGTAAATCATCTTTCTTATTCTTCCTGTTAGTAAGATGACAAAACTTGTAGATGAATAACTGAGAAAAGGTAACAGAATGTAGGAGGTCAGAATGAAAAGGATCGATATTTTTTATTTCAAACTCTTTTTTTCCCCAAGAAGAAATGCAGCCTCTTCTCAAAAATAAAACTGAGAGTATCTTGAAACTTCCAACAATTTAGAAAGAAAATCTGCTTTACTACTGAAAATATAAATAACAGTAAAAAAAAAAATCATATTCTAACATTTAATAATGTGAATAAGAAATAACAAACTTTTGCAAATACTGTTTAAAATCTTTTTCAAAATATTGTTCACTTTGAAAACAAAAAATGACTGAAGAAGTTAATTTTTTTAAATTAAAAGGCTCTCCATCCTAGACTTTCAGCTGGTGTAAGCTATAGCTTCTCACACTTTATAGTCTAACTGAAGCATATTTTCTTGCAAGGAACTAAACCCCACTGTGACACATTCCATAAGGTAATTAGTTTCACTGAGAGGTAAGACACCTGTGACATTTCTGTGGCTACCGTAAGCATCGCAGGGCAGAGAAGCAAGATAAAACTACAAGTGTATACCATTACCTCAGCACCAGCCACGCTGAGTATTTTATTGCTCGTTGGTGGGTCAAAGTCCCATGGTAACTCCAGCTGTGGCATGCTGCTAGATTGCTTAGGAAACTAGTGGGGTTTCATCCCCTCTGCAGAGGGCCCCAGGGCAGCATGCAGATCATACACCTACATTTTTGCATCCTGCTAGCAGAGGAGCAAGCCTACAGCGGTATGGAGCAAACATTTTTCTAGATGCTTGCGCGTGCTACATAGCTACCACCTGCCAGTATGTACTAATGGGCTGGGCACATGTGAGAATCCGCTCCTGTGCTGTGCCAAATTTAGGCACAGATATTTTTCAGAAGTAGAGGGAATTTTAAGGCATTGTGTGTAGTTCTGTATCTTTCCCCTTGCCACACTGCCAGTTTTCATCTTCGATTTTATTTTCTGTAGAGCTTCTTCCCAGTGCCTTCTCTTGTTAATTAGGGTGGCATCATGCCAAGGAAAGGGTTTTGGCGATTACTAGAGCTCCTGAGACAGCTTTTGTAGAAAGTTGATACAATTTCCTTCACCCCCTGGGAATGCGCAGCCTTAAAATTGGATTGAATCTTCATACTCCTGAATCAATGAGGTCAGCATATTCCTTGAATCATTTCCCTGCTTGCAAAATACACACAGGACACCAGATAGATTTACATTCAGTGAAGACATGATTATGTGCTGATCTGACTGCTTCTGTTCCCGGACGAAAAGAAATGCCTAGTCTTTGACCTGACTCTGCAAAGCAGTAAGCAGTTTTGGTGGTCTAACTCTAACAGCTCTTCCTTTACCTTTCAGTTTCATTTTTATTATATTAGTATTATTTTCTTCTGGAATTAAAGATTACAGCTCTGGCAGGACATTTTAGCTGTCTCCAGGTTAATAAGGGGGTACCTGGGTGAACATTCATTAATTCTGCATGCAAGCTTTTTAATAACAGAACGGGGTTTAGACACCAAGCTGTTTCTATTTCAGACTGGAACATTTACTGCTTGAAAAAGGGCATGGAATAATACTGGTCTGCTTACTTACCCACATTTTCTCAAGTGTCTGTAAGCTGTATTTTTGGTGGAAATTAATGCAGGTGAAAAAGCCACCTCCCACGTCTGACAAACGTAATCTGGAACCAAAGGGAGGGAGGAAAACTGCGTTGGTGCCACTCCCCCCATCCCTGGAAGGAAACTTTAAATTTCCTCTATTTTGGAATACAATGACATACAGAAGAAGAAAAAAAAATGTCACCACCCCAATCAAAAAACTTGAATGATACATTCAGAGATATTCTGTTGATTTAAAATTCTGCAGTGTGACTAGCACATGTTCTATAGAATACAGAAAAATGAAGAATGAAACAAGCTTAGTCTGAAACAGAAAAGTTGAAACATTCCATATTGAAGAAGTCAATCAGAATTGCCTGATTTCTTCAAAGTTTTCTTGTTACCCTTCAAAACAAATTTCTCTGACTTGACAAATCTTCATGAAGTGTGTCATTTCTGACAAACCAGTAATTTTGGACAGAATCATTCAGCTGCAACATTTCTAGTCCTGTGTGTAATCTTGCTCTGAAATGCTGTTTCTGATTAAGATAAGCAAATACTGATCAGCAGTGGCTGATGCATAAGGAGCTCCCAGCATCCTCAAGCATTTGGCTGCAGCACTGCTGCAGTTCCTCCCTTGCCACCTGATGCTGGCCAACACCACTCACACCCCCCAGGCACCACTCTGCCTTTTGCTGTCTGAAGCTGCTTCTGTTCTTCCGAGGATGCTTTTAACAAAAGGACACATACTAGGTAGGTTCCTTTGGTCTAACTCAACTATGTTATTTTTATCTGATCCTGTTTTATCCAAGTTAGTCCTTCCCACCCTCCCCATGATCCCTGGACAACTGGAAATGGATCATAGCTAGTTTATGCATTCACTGCACAGTTCCTGCTTTTGTTCTCTTAGCCACTGCACACAGGAACACGTGTTGTCTAACTTCAGAGCTCACCTTCTGACCTCTCGACTTCCCAAAGATGTTCCAGTTTTCCTCAAGTCCCAGATTTCATAAAGCACCAGTACTTCAGTAGGTGTTCCTGAAGTTGGTAGCCATCTCTACATTTTGGAGGGGAGGTCATCGTAACTATGTAGATGCATACCCATCCAGAGGTGCTTAGTCTAGGTGACCACATGAGCTTAATGTGACAAAGACCTTTTAGAGAAGTGTATTTTCCAGGTGTTACAAATCTGTCTTCATCTTGATTATGCGATAAACGCAGTCATGATTCATGTCAAAAATAGAATGTACTGTGGTAAGTGTAATTGTACCCTGTGTAAATCTGGGACCTGTATCACAGTTGTGGTGAGTGGGCACGTGTGGTTCTCCTTTAAGACAATGTGATGGCTTCCCCTTCCCCTGAGGCAATTGCTGCCTGGAAAAGCCCACCGAAGCAGATAAGGAAAGCAAACCATGCCAGAGAAGGCCCGCTGGAGGAGACAAAGACCTTCAGATTTGAAAAAGCGCGCCAAAGGAAAGCCAATAGGAGGAGAAGGCGTACCCTAACGACCCAGTGGGGAAAGAGCGGGACGAACATCTGGCGAGAAGAGATTGGTCAAGATCCGGGCATAAAAGATGCTGCTTTTAGGACTCAGGTGTGCGTGTGGTGGAACTAATTGAGTTCTCCTCGCACCCAGCGCTGTTTTTGCTTATTGTTTCTCAACCTAAATTGATTGAACCCAAAATAAAATTGTTTTAATTGTTATCATTTATAACAATTAGGAATAGATGGGGGGAAAACTTATTACATCAGTCACAAAAGTGGACTTTTCTGTAAGCACCCCCACTTTCACACTTTGTTCTAAAATGAAATTTTGTTCACGCTTTGTTTCCTGAGCAATTGGATAAAACCCCCCTACAAACACTCCACAGTAGCAGTTTTCAGACTGCTCCATGCAGATGCCTGCGGCAAACGCATGATCCCATCAAGGGACACAAAAGAAGATCCTGAAGTGATAGCTACCACCCTTTTTGTTATGTCAGTGTTTTGCATCTTAACAATGAAGGCAGTAGGGTAGAATCTCCTTTCAAATTTTGTGAGTAAATTGCTTTCTTGTAAAAACTGGATTTTCCACTGACAGATGGCAGCTACAAGCTGTCAATCATTTTAAATTCAAAGGATAGATGAAGCGCAACAAATGTATTGTTATTGCCTGCTAGGCTGGAAATACGTCCAAGCTGGTGTATTGTTCCTTTGTGTTATGCTGGATTCATAGATTTCACAAGTATAATACTTCTGCCAGGCACTAACAGGAAGAAAAAAAAGGCCACATGCAATTTCTTATGGACTTCATCAAAAACACAAACATCATCAGACCCAGATCCATTCATAGGAAGAAAAAGAGTTCCCTCCTGTACAAACAGTCGTTTAAGCAGATAGACCTAAACAAGCAGAACTTTGTTGGGGGGAGGGGGCGGGGAATGAAAAGGAAAAGAAAACTGTGCTTGCTTTGGAAAATTTGTGTGATCTCCAGAACCGGAGCTGCTGCCCTCCAGAATATATGAGCAATCAGCCCTGACCACCTCCAACCTCCCAATGCCACGAGTGCCTGTGCTGCTTCCCTCCTGTGCTCTGAGCCCCTGACGTTCAGAAAAGCTCCATAGGTATTGCCCAACACATGCCCCACTCCCGTGCCTCACCGGGCTCTTTTTCATGGTGAAAACTCGCTGAAGGTGCAGCTGACTATTGGCCAGGCTGCCTCCAGCTTCCCCATGCAGGGCTGGCATGGCCACTCCAGCTAGTTCCATCCATCACCAGCTGCGGCCCCCAGCCACGCTGCCCTGCAGCCTTTGTTCCCAGCTAACGTGGTTTCTGCTGGCTGTTGCCACTTGCCAGGACAAATCTCAGCAGCCCCCAAGATGCTTCAGCTGTTCAGAGAAGCTGTACAGAGCCACAAGGGATCACAGCCCCAGAAAAGACTGTCATCTGAAACATGATGGGTATCTTTTGCCTCCCTAAAACCAAACCAAAACAAACCTCAGAAAACCATTATCAACAAACCCGTCCAATCTTTGCTTGCTTAACGTTTCTTTATCCCAAGCCAGCTTTGGGGTTTATTGGTTCATCTGTGTACCCTGTGACAAGCTTATGAATGCCTGGGTTTCTCACCTCTATCATATGATGTCTAGCTTAGCAGAAATCTCTCTGTTTCAGAGTGTAGATGCAAATAAAAATCTGTTTAGACCTAATAATTTATCAGTTCTAGTCAACTCTCTCACCTCTAAAACAGGGACTAAGTATTTTTGCCCTTTCTGGAGACTCCTGGAAAGGGCTGGGTTTTTCCCTGAAGCATTTGGGAGAATTTATTCTTGTAATTAGGCGAGAAAAACAGGAATAGCCAGATTGAAACCAGTATATCTGTAAGAGTAAAACAAGCAGGGATTAGTGCTGTAATTTAGGCTGAACTAACTCCTGGCTGACTCCACTTAAGACCATACATGTAGCTTCTGGTCTGGAAGCATGCGACAGATGGACAGTAGGAAAGGGTGGAAAACCAACAATTGTAATGAAAGTTACATTGCATTAGTATCTTTATGGAAATGCTGACTAGTCTCAACCAGGGTAGTGGTCCTATTTTGGTAAGTTTGTGGAACAACTCTCAACAGCTCTTTCTCCCGGCTATCTTTTCAGGCAAAACCTGATCAGTTTTAAAGAAAAAAATGGGTTCTGTTTCTTCAAGTGAAGCTGAAAGCACTAAATGACAGTTTAAAATCACATTTTTATAGTCAATTTCATGCAGGCAAAAATAAATTAAATTAATAATAAATTATTGACATCTGAGTTACAGAGCTAGGAAAGCAGCCCTTATGGCAGATAGGGTAACTATTGCTAAAGAAGACCAGGTAAGCAGACTTGATAAACATAGGGGGAATTGATATAACACTCTCTCTTACCATAGGTCCTTCACAACACTGGTAGTATAGCAGAAAAGTTCTTTGAATTGTGTGTTGTTTTACAAAAAATGATTATTGGTCTGTACAACTCCAGTGAATGGTGAAATTGGTTAAGACATTCTTAGTTGATGGCATTTGTACAGTACATTGTGTTAAAGATTCTTCAGGCTGGGCAACAGGAAGGAAAGCTTCCTAGTTCTGGTGGCTTTACTATGGCTCTGTGGCAAGGTGCAACCCCTGGATGAAGAGGAAGGAGCTTGTTCCTCACTCAAGAGCAGCTCCATGTGGAGCTCAGTCTCAGCAAGAGACTGATGAAGAACTGGGAAGGGCAGGCTCAGTGAAAAGCAGGAAGACAAACAGCTGAACAAGTGAAGTATGGGAGATTAAGTTGGAAAAAAAAAAGGGGATCTTCTTTTGAAGTTCTTTTGACAGATCTAGGTTCCTGTCATTACAAATCTAGAAAGTGATAAACACAGATAATCTTCCAGTTAATGTTTCTCAGTGTTACAAAGCCCAGGCCATACACACAAGATTAAAAAAAAAAAAAAACAAAAAAAACAAAAAACAAAACCCCATTTTTTTTTCTTCCTTTGTTCAACAGCTTTATGGCCTGTTAACAGGCCACTGCAAGAACTTGTATTGGCGGTGCAGATCTAATTATGTAAAACATGAACAGACTCAAAGGCAGAGCAACAGAAGCCACACAGGCACATTTATTTGATGCCTGTAATTTTACACTCATTGTCTTCTGACATGGCCAAAATTAACATAGGTACACTTCATCCTTTAACTTCAAGAGCTTTTGCTGCCTTAACAGACTGGGAAACAAATATGTAATCTTCCTGTTGCAACAGGACAGATGTTCAGTGGCTCTCAGAGGGCAAATTCTAGCACAGATCTTCAAGGTGCATCAGGAGTTCCCCTTAATTTCTCAAATGGCACATCTGTGCCATCTTCTCAACTGGAGGTGCATGTCCTGGCTTCAGCAGATAGCCTATGTTACTTTTTTTTAATTTATTTCCTAGAAGGTCACAGTTCAGGATTTCAAGGCTTATGTGACAGTTTTCAATACACAACATCTCTGAATCAGTGGTTAAAACCCCTGAGTCAGGCTAACTGCTTGCAGACAAATTTAGACAAATTCAGACTGCTCTGAATGTCACAAAAGTTTCCTGCAACAGATGACATGTGGTTAGATGAGCATCAAAATGGAAATCGTGGCATACATGAAAGAAGTGAGGCACCCGTTTTGAGTATATTTCCTGTAAAACATTTGATTTTTTTCCCATTTCCTTATCTGCCAGGTACCTGAGCTGTGGAAGTCTGTCAATAATCTGATGGTGGCTTTGAATTACAGCCTGCATAAAAACCTTTGTTAGGCTTCGGACACAACAGACCGTTGTCTCAATTTATCAAAGCAAACTATGTATTTTTTTTTAAATTATTCCTTTCTCTCTAATCTGTCTTTGTGAGATTGAATTTTCTGCCCTTCTGGCAGTGAAGACCAAGTACCATCAGCCACTGAAAACAGCTTGCAGCTGAAAGTTTTCCTCCCCCTTACTGAGACATTAGATGAAACAACAGGTACATCTATCACACTGGTAGACAAAGATTTCTTTTATCATTATTTTCACTAAACACCAATGGGAATTTAAGCCTAGTAATTAGAGCAGACGCACAGATCACTGCTGGAGCCATTTTCGTTGCCAATGATGATACTTTAAATATATTTCTATTTCTGGGTAATCCTGTCCTTTTGCTACTAAAGTGACCCAAAATGGTCACTTTCAGGCTTTGACAGTAAGAGACTCATGCAGCACTCACCACTAATAAGGACACTAACACAAGATGACAAAAGTAAATGGGCCCAAGTTTTTGCTCAATTGCTCCATTTCATTATTGCTCTCAAAGTTTAATGCTGCTTAATGCCTTTCAGAATTAAATAACCTACTCACACCGATAAGCAAACGGCGTCCTAACTATACGACCGATTTTTTGGAAGGGTTCTGTAAGCATATTGCCATTCATGGGAAGGAAAAAGTGAGCAACAGTGCAGATAAGGCACTGAACTTTAAAGCAGACCAGTGAAGTCGCTCTCCATATTGCAGCTCTGTGCCCTCACTCTGTGAACCAGTTCATCTGCAGTTACCTGTCACTGTCTCACGAGCACACTCTCAGCTTTAAAGTTCATGAGCAGAACTATAAGCAGTGCAAATGTGCTCGCCACCCTGTTAGCCAATAGCCCAACCACGCAGAGACTAATATACAAAAAGGCATTTGTTCCATCACAGGAAAATTATCTCAGGGCACTGCATTCTACAGATATCAGGGTTTATTACAATTCAGATAAGATAAAATATTCCCTCTTTGTATTTGCTGCTCTATGTGGAAATGAAATGATTCTCTCCAGTATTAAAGATTTTTTTCCACCCTCACTTGATTCTTATAAACCAGATGACATCTCCTGCAAACACCAGCCAACCCTATACGTTGGCCTAGACTTGTTTATTATGAAGCTATTATACAAGCAACAGTTCTATCATTTCTTTGTATTCTAGTCTCCAAGTAGTTCCTTTTTTTGTGGTGGGTTTTGTTGTTTGTTTGGTTAGTTTTTTTCCTTTCAGATTACTGAATGCTTTTAGGCAGTTTCCTAGTCAGAAGAATCTCTGTATCACAAGGACATTAGATATAATTTTGACTGCAGTGAAAAGGATGTAATCCAGGAATAAATCTAGTGAATCCATAAAGTCACGCAAAAGAATTACCCACATGAGATCAGAAACAGACCCATAGTTGTGGCTAATTAAATTGGCTTCTATTCATATTGTCTTCTGCTTATAAAAGAGGTACTAGGCAAGATGCCCACTTGTGCCTTGATTTTTCACAACTGCCTTCTAGGGTTTCCACCAGTTCCTGTGGAAAGCATTAAGTAAGCACAATAAAGGAGTCAGAGGCTGCAAACAGAGGCAGGTTGGGCTGATGAAGTTTTATCACTTAAATTTTAATTCAAAAATTTCAATTCCAGCAGTGATTCATATTATAATTCAGATTGGTAAACTATCAGGCTTTAAAATCAATTACACTGGATCAGAAGCCATATTTGCAGATAATGCGCATAGGGGCACTCTTACACAGCAATGACCTTTTAAGCTGGCACAAGACAGTTTCTACTGCTTGGCAAAGTATCCTCACACAATGCTAAGTCAATTGTATTAAACCTATTTCAGTCTATTATTGAGTATATAACAGGAGAGGACTGCTGAGGGCAAATCCGCCTATCCTTCCTCAGAAAGGAAAACCACAACTGACCTGACAAAAACATCATTTATCCCATGTCTATCCTGCACACCTCCTCTTGAAGGAAGAGAAACAGTAAAGAATCAGGAAACTTTAATCCATTTTATATATCACCAAGCTTTCCTCAAAGCTTTAGTGTCATTAAATTACAACTCCACAGGTAAAAACAGTAGTGTACTGTGTGATCATCAGCGTGTGTACAGGAGGGACCATTAGCAGATGATACTTAAGATAGCAAAACCTGAAAATTGCTAAGTACTATAATCTGTACAACCTTGTTTCATGAGAGATTATCTGATGATTCCTTGTTATTTGCACGGTACACAGGGATTTATAGCCCAGGCAGAGACTGAACACCACCCTAAGGAGTGTGATGTTCATGCTGACACGTGCAGAGCAGCAAGCACTGCTGAGAGAGGGAGAGAATATTCAGAAATACAGCAGTAAGATTAGATGTCATATGCTGTGCTCTGCTATATGCATATGGTTCAGCAATTTTACAGGGAGATTTTTTGCTGTTGTTAGGAATCAAATAATTTGTGCCAGAGACACGCAGATCTCTAATGTGGATGTGGTAAAAGAGTTGAAATGTGGACCAAAGGGACTGAAACCAGAGCATGGGAGAGGTATGTCTTGAAAAGTAGGACTCACAATAAGACACTTACAGCTAATATATAGATCACAACAATAAATTGGATGAAAGACAGCAGTAGAGCTAATTTATCAATAACAGCAGTAATAGGAATAACACCTATTATTAAATATTCTAAAAAAAAAATTTTGAAAAATGGTGTGCAAACAGGCCTGTAGTCCAGAAGCAGTATGGTGGAATGGCTTGTGGTACCATGGAGAACACCAGAACAAGGTCAGACCATCAAGCTGGGAAGGAATGGGGAAATTTTGCTCACCACCAGACTTTCCTAGGTTATATAGAGCTCCTGAAGGGCTTCCTGCACCAGAGGGCTGCTAAGGGGAGGAGTGCAGAGGCACACAGCAGCAAACAGAGCAGCAAGACCCAAGAGCTGCTGCATCCCAAAGATCATAGGGAGAAGCTGGCAATTTGCCATTCTCCATGTGTGGGGAAAACAGCTGTTGATAGATGTCTATGTTATTCCATCACACCTGCAAATGGCCACCCTCACAGCTGGCTGCCAGCACAGAAAGAGATGACAGCCTTCTCTGTAACCACACCTCTGTAAGTGCCTCACATACCTTGTTCTCGCTTGGCTCAGTGTAGCCTGTTGCACGAAACCCACAGAGAAAAATGAAGATTTTGTACACCAGAGATGGAGCCATAGGACAGTGGTAAAGGAGACAGATACAGTGCAGGAGAGACTTACTGAAGACACACACAATCAATAAAGGGAATAGGAAAAGAAGTCAGCCTTAGCAGCCCAGCCACTAAACCCTACAGCTTCTCCTCTCAGCACCTTCACTTCTCAGTTTTTTTAGACAGAAAAACATGTTTACCTCTGTTGCTGGGATATCAGCAAGCAAGGAATATGTCTGTCTGGCTACAGATGTATTGTGCACCCTGAAGATGAGGCAGCTGGATGAATTGCTCCACTTTTGTCTCAGGCCATACATTTGGAGCAACTTGTTCATGTGTTTCTGCAAGGGCAGGGCTCAGTGTGTTTAAGGAAATATTTTTGCTTGATATCAAACATCAGTTTTGTTTAGACTGTAGGATAAAATCGTCACAGCGTTGTTAATACTCACTCTGTTTCTGCAGTCAGAGTTCTGCTGTTTGGGAGGCACTTTGAAAAGGGAAAACCAGACAAGAATCAACGTTTGGTGCTGCATCAGTAATCCTACATACAAAAAGCTATATGCAATAGCTCTTAGCACAGCAAGTAAAACAGAGCTAGCTTTCTGGTGCCTCAGAGGCCACCTTGATGGCAATGCCAGTTCTCAAACCAAGTCTTTTGCTCCCCGTGGGTGTGAACAGCCCTGCAAAGTGTATTACTTAGCCATTGGCTTGTTCATGAGCAAGCTGTAATGAAAGTGAAAAGCATGTTATCTCATACCACAGCTTTAAATCCATGCAGAATATGTTGTCCTAGAAAGAGTGGGAGAAGAACATAGGCAAAAAGGGGAAGGGGGGATGGGGGTGGGGAAGGGGAAGTCTCTCAGCAATATTTGAAAAAAATATTCCAGGAAAACCTGGGAAATGACAGAGAAAGAGAGCAAAAACTTTTTCATAAACAACTCAGACAACCATTCTATATAAGAAATAACCAAAGGTATGATGGAGGTACTAAAAGTTACATCCAACATAATGCTGGAGATGGTGCTTTCATTAAAAAAAAAATAAATAATGGAGGCAACCTTCGTTTTCTCATAATAGCCAAGGCCTTTCAAACATTAGGATAGATCTGGGTCATCCCAGTGAGGGGACTGTTATACTTGTTCAGTCATCCAAGGCTTCCTTTGCTTTGTAGGTTCCCAGAACAGAGCTGAGGCATCATTGCAGTTCCCATACCTGTCTCCCAGCTGTAAGTAGAAGAGACATTGTCAGAGGAAAGCAGGCATGGCAGGGCATCCCTAGGACCAATTAATTTGAGTTTCTGACAACATAAATTAGCACAGTTTAAGTGAGAATGTGACCAGTCTGGATTTGTAGAGCAGATCAAGCAGCAATTGTCCTATGTAGTCAAAGTCAATGGAAGTGACAGATTAATAATTACGGCTTTATTCCATGCTTCAGTCATAAAGCAACCCACTAAATCTCACTGAATTATCTGATTATACAGAATATCATGTCACAGTTCACCATACGCTTTCTTTCATATTTTAATGGTGGTAGTACGTCTAACAGTATTCCCAGGTCCACTGATTTTGCCCTTACCCCTTATTCAAAGCTCAGTTTTCCTATCCTGGTTGTTTGATGCTTCCTCCTTTTTTTATTGTCTCAAGAAAAGCACTTAATGCTTATGACTGAATATCCCACTAAACAACCTCATTAGGACTAGTACCCAGCAGAGTAACTGAGTACAGTACATCATTTCACATGCTGAAACCATTTGACTAGAAATTGAACATGTCAGAAATTTTCTGTGCAGAAAAAGCCATTTCATCTAAACATACATATTTTGTAAACTGTCAAACTATAACAGATATTTTTGTATGAAAAGTAACTAACCAAACAACTTTAAGTCTTCCAGTTTAAAATGGATTTTGAGTTTTGAATGAGAAGATTGGGGTGGGGTGGTATTAGAACAAAATGGCTTTTATGCAAGTGAAAATGTTTTAACAGGCCTGACCATTTAGTACTTGTCCATAATTTTTTTGGGGGGTGGGGTGGGTGGGTGGGGTGGTGGTGAGGAGGGCAGGGAAAAAAATAGAGCATCTGGCTCAGCTCTTCTCGAAGTGACATACTTATTACACAGCTATGGTATGTCATGTGCAATTTGGGACACTTCTTCCCTTAGATAAACACACCGACATTCTTGGGTTTTGTTGTGGCTTTGCATTAATGTAATCGCAAAGTCTTGGCCCTTCTGCTTTAACATCCTAATACGTAGGTCACAGAAAAGCATGCATGATTAGGGAGTTCAAGACTAAAGAAAACACAAATGCATTCTTAGGGATTATGTTGCCCACAGCATGCAATTCCAGGAGGATTCAGCAATGTGAAGTTACATTTTTTTTACCCCGCTAACACCAAAAGGCCACCCGTAGCTACTTAATGTTAGGTTCACAGACTCCAAAGCATCCCGCCACCTATTCCTGTGGAAACCCTTGCTGAGCTGCATTAATCAGATCAAAGTTGTTGTTAGGATGCTAAATGACTACCTGGTAACACCACACAAGACCTGACAGTGTATTACTGTAGTTATTGTTTGCAGCTGCTAATACGACAGAGGAGCCATCCCTATGGGGCCTCTTGTGCAAGGGACCAATTACCTTGGTAGATGATCATTTAGGTCACACACACCCCAGCTGGCTCCTTGGCTTCCCAGATAAGGTTCTCCATGTACTAAGAAAATACTTCAAACAACACTGTTGGCAGGAGGTAAAGGAGAAGGCAGACAAAGCTGCCGGTTCACCCAGGGAATGAGTGAAGCACCATCCCTCCTAAGCAGGCTGTTAGCCATTAAGTTGGCAAACGTGATCCAAACGCTTTTTACACCCTGAATAATTCAGCAGATGAATTTACCACCAGAACCTCTGGCAGTAGATCAGTCTGGGATTACATCATCAGCAGAGAAAATTAAGTGTGTCGTCTTTCGGCAAGATAAAAACATCCATCTGTTTCTGTTCTTTATTAATTTTGCCTGTAAGTAGAATACAGAACTATACATTAATTAAATGCATATGACCGGTTAATAAATTTGTTACAAACTGCTCTCATGATGCCTGTTTCTTCATCAAGCAGAGACTGAGAATGTGTGAAAGGAGGACTTTTTACAACAATCGTAGATAGATGACAACTAAGCCATCTAGAGTTTTCTCCATAGAAAATGTCAGGGGCAAGAGGAATTCCAGCAATACTTCAGTTTTCTTATTTTTGCAATTGGGCCCCATGTGGCCCCACAGGAAGACAAAGGTCTTCCCCCTCCTTATTCTGCAAATATGATCAGTAGCAATTTTCTCCCCTTTGCTTACAAGTGCAGGGAGCTAATGCCAGTCAGGGTTGCTACTAATATAACTCTGTGAATCAATGAGCAAAGAAGTGCTAAGAAAATGGGATAGCAAGCACACTTCCCACGTTGCCCTGCCCCTTGGGTCTGCATGCTTCCTCTGTGGCCATGCACCACTGAACCAGGACATGAGACCAAGGTAAGAAGATGTATAGAACAAGAGAGGGGGGACCTCCTGGGTCAGCCAAGCGAGCATGGCTCCTACTGCTAAAGACACCAGGGATGTGGCAGTCATGGAGTTTGTATGGTTTCTGCTATTGTTCAGGTGCATTAACTTGGAATGAAGGTGGAAGTAATCCTAAAAAGGTCAGCAGAGACTTGATAAAGGAAAAACCCCACACTCTTACATTACACAAGAATCTATTATTAAACAGAATCTGAATAAGATCCAATGCTTGCAATAATTTCATAAGAACCTTTCTAACCAGGTTAGGGGGGAAAGTGCCTTTTATGAGCACTCCTTCAAGTCATTATTACCGGTCAGTATCTAGCATTAAAGAAATTGGAAGACAAAGAGAAAAGCTTCTGCTGGTATTGCAGATGTTAGTGATAGCTTGGCTTTACTAATATACTCATTACAATAGTAACAACAATGAACTACCACAGACTACTTTTTGTGACAGTGTTTAAGCACATACCACCTCATTGCAAATAGGCAAAAACCAAGGTTATTGCAAAGGAAAAAAAGCATATTCTACAGAATATCTGGAAATGGAAAACACAAGGTAATATATTGCAACTGATACAGCTACATACATTTTTGATGGAACCGATTTAAAAGTTAGAATAGTTTCCCTGTCAGGAAAGCCAAAGCTCAGCTAGGACCAAAATTGGCCAAGGATGCCAAGTACAACAAGAAAGGGATCTTCTGATACATGAGCAGTCAGCAGAAGCACAGGGAAGACATAGGCTCATTGTCAGGGCAGGGCAACAAGTCATAATGCTGACCGGGCAGATGGGTCAATACCTTCTTTGCCCCTGTCTTTACTGGTGTAGCTGGACTCCAGGATCAAGCGTGATCACCAGATCAAGTAGCTACAATGACACATGTGTCGACACACCAGTAGTGGAGAAAGGACTGGTCCACAGCCTCTTGCAAGGGCTCAAGCAACATAAAACTACGGGTCCAGGGGGAAACTACCTCAGGGTGTTAAAAGAAGCAGCTGACATTGTTGCAAGGCCGCTACCTCACATTTGAAAGGTCATGAAGATCAGGACATGCCTCTGATGGCTGCAAGGGAGCAAATACCATACTCATCTACAAGCAGGGCCCAAAAGAGGACCCAGAAAACTACAGGCCCATTAGTCTTACTTCAGTCTCTGGGAAAGTAATAAATCAAGTCCTCGCAGAAACTATTACGAACCAAATGAAGCAGGTGACTGGGGAAAGCCAGCACAAGGGCAAATCATGCCATAGTAACCCAATCACTTTCTACAACAACATAACATCTGTCAGCATTGGGAGCACATTCCAGACTTCAGCAAAGCATTCAGTAATTTCCCATGGCCTCTTCTGGACAAGCTGGCAAGGTATGGATTGGATGGGTGTCCTGTGAGATGGGCAGGAATCTGGCTAACAGGTTGCACTCAGTGGTGATCAATGGTTTCTAGTCAGGCTTGCAGCCTGTCAGAAGTGGGGTTTCCCAGGAATCAATACTGGGCCCCATGGTGTTCCACATCTTCATAAATGATCTGAATGATGATACTGAAAGCACCCTCACCAAGTCTGCTGATGACACCAAACTGGGTGGTGAGCTGGACACAACAGAAGGGAGAGCCATCTTACAGAGAGACCTGGATAGGGTGAAAGAGTGGGCTAGAAAGACCAGTGTGAAGTTTAACAAAGATAAGCATGAAGTCCTACACCTGGCACAACGTAACCAAAGAGCCCAGTATAGGCTAGGATATGCGTGGCTGGGGAGCAGCCTTGCTGAAAAGGATCCACGGTTCCTGATGGACAACAAGCTGAATATGAGTCAGTGCACCACTGCAGCAACAAAGGCAAATCAGGTCCTGGGCTGCATCCACAGCAGCATTACTAGCAGACAGAGGCATGGTCATCCCACTGTAGTCAGCACTTGTCAGGCCACGTCTGGAGTACTGTGTTCTGTTCTGGTCCCCACAACTCAGGAAAGACACAGACAGACTGGAGAGGGTCCAAAGGAGGACCACAAAGATAATTAAAGGGCTGGAGAACGTTCTCTGTGGGGTAAGAGTGAAGGAGTTAGGTCTTTTCTCGCTGGAGAAGAGAAGGCTCAGGGAAACTTCATTATTTCGCTACTTAAAGGGCAGCTACAGAGAGGATGGAGGCTATCGCTTCATAAGGAGCCACATGGAGAAGACAAGGGGCAACAGGTACAAGTTGCACCGGGAGAGGTTTCATCTTGACATCAGAAAAGTTTTTTTTACAATGAGAACAATCATTCACTGGAACAACCTCCCTAGGGATGGGATAAAGTCCCCATAACTGGAGGTTTAAAGATATGATTGGACAGGGCGCTAAATTATCTCATCTAGGCTCCTTTTCCAATGGAAGGTTGGACTGGATGATCTTTCAAAGCGCCTTCCAACCTGAGTTGTTCTACAGTTCTATGAGTCTAAAGTATGAGGGGGAAAAAATGCTTCATTTCAAGCTGAATTGCCAGTGTTTACTGTATCCCACACAGAATACTTCAGCTTGAAAAGAACAAAATACCTACCCACCCGAGCCCAGCACAGCCCCGCCCCCCCCAACTTTTCTGAATAATATTCATAAAATGATATTCCTTCTGCCATTTTTTGAATGTTTTGAGAAACAAAAGCTTTTGATATTTTGGCTTTTTATCCTTTTGGAAAAAGACTACTGAATGCTTTGTCCATGGTAAGTAAGCTCTCTCAAAGCCAAAGCCACCTGCCTCTTCCTTAGAAAGTTCCTCTCAGACATTTAAATTGGAAATGCCAAGTGTTCTCAAAAGTAGTAACATGGTAGCACAGGAGTAAAACAGATGAGTAAAAGTAATTAAGCAAATTACACATTTTCTTGAGGAAAAAAACATAGCTTAATGGGAGTGCTCATCAGAGAACTAATATTTAGATAGCAAAATTTACAACTACAGAGAAGAGTAACAACTGAAAAGTAACTTCATAGCACAATAATTAGTTGCATTCTAGCAATTACTTAGGAATTCCTCAAGAGGTAGCATTGATTAAAGCTATTTTCTAAGTATATTAGTAGGAAGTCTTTAAAAAAATCGTGTCAGGTTTTTGTTGATGATTCAAGGGAACCAGAAAACTAGGGAAATTGCATTTCATTAAGAAATGAAGCAAGAAGGAACAACATACAAAAGAGGTGAAAGGCATCAAACAGAAAGAAAATGAAGGAACAGGTTAAGGTAAATAGAATCCTATATCATGTAAGTAATACTAAAATATATTATTTTTTCTCTCCTGAAGAATGAATGAAAGCATATGTGGGAAATGCTGTTCTAGCAACCCTAAAGCTACGTAGCAGAGCTAGCAGCAAAGGGTTTACTAGCACATACTTCTCTGTCCGGTCTTACCTGGGCATCCTAGTCTTCACTTGGAAAGAAGAAATAGTTCAGGCTCCTTGCCCTAGTACTGTCCCACCCCACCTCATCCCAGCTACACAGACCACAAGAGCTCGGGCTCCTAAGGACATGCACATCTTTTCCAAGAGAAGAATAAATGGATGGATAGATGCCAACTCCAGAGAGTCTTTGAGCCTGCAGATGACAAAGCAGTAGAAACAGGGGGCAAAGAGGTATGCCCTTAATAGCTCTCACCTGAAAAATTTCAAGTCTCTGCCTGCTACATCCCAGGCTAATTTTGTTGAAGCCCATAAGGCTGCAACAGGAACCCATTTAGTTTTTCAGATACCCGATATCCATGGCAAACATGCTATTGTTTTCTCTGCCCTTTGAACAGGAAAATTACCGCAATTCTCCCTGACTTGAAATCTCATCCTTTAGCACAAAGCAGCTGTTTAGCCTCTGGTTTGTGTTTGGGCTTACCCTGCTCCCCTCGCTGTCACGCAGGTGACAGAAAGGTGCCACAGAAAGGTACAGGTCAGCACAAGGAAGTCTTTACATCTCCTGGACACCAGAACCTTCTCTGTCTGCATGCATCTGTGAGCTCTGCGCACAGGATGCTGCCTTGATGCCTACCCAGAAACGGCACAGTGCCACCAGCCAGGGGCAGACCTGAGCAGCCAACAGCCTCTGAGGTACAGGACCTGGCCACCAAAGATAAATAGAAACCAGAGCAAAGCCAGGCTGGGCCATTTAGCTTTGGGGAACTGAAGGTGAGGATAAGCCGAGTGGCTGGTCCTGTCCACCCAGGCTGCTCTTTCCTCATCACCACTGGTAAAAAACTAAATCTGGTCATTTTCATGCTGCTTCAACATAGGACTCATCCATCGGTCTAGTATCCTGGTCTCCTTCCACCTTGTTAAGATTTTGAAGAGTCCTGAAGTACCAACGGGGGAATGGTGTGGTAGTATCACCTGCTCCACTGCACCATGTTGCAGTGTGTGTATTTGTGATCTCAGATAACCACAGACACAGAACTGTCACCAAGGCTTAAGGAGCTCACTACTGCCCAGGTACCCCCTGACTCCACACCTGGGCCAGTGCTCACATGCCCCAAACACATCCCCAGGTGAGTCAGTATAGGCAGTCAAGGAAATTGGCCTGAAAAACAGTCAGGAAGGAACAATACAAACACACCCTTGTGGGATCTGGGACAGTCCTTTGCAAAGTCCCATCCACAGCTACTCTGTCACCTCTGTCCTCCTCAAATCCCCATGCTTGCCAGCACTGAAAGGGGAGGACAAGTGCAGAATGAATGGCACTGCTACAGGCTCCTCTAATTGCACAGTCCCTCCCTGCCAGCCCCCGCAGACTTCCTCTGTGGAGGAGGCCTGCAGTAAATCCTGTCACTACGTTTTACTTCCTAGAGATTCAAGATCAGATTTTCCCCTCATTTACATACAAGTCTAAAGCCATTAAACTCCTGAAAGCAATTCCTTCATCTGCTGGTGCAAGGAAGAGTAGAATTAGGTCATATGGACCCAGTCAGTCCTTTCTTTTTTTTTTTTTTTTTTTTATATCAGCAAAGGCTGGCAAGAATATTTTACCGAAAATTTAAGCAGCAGTTCTCTATACCCCTCCTGCTCTTATTTAATCAAGTAGTCACATCAATGCCATACAGCCCTGCAGTATAACCTGCAGCAATATGTAAAGCTTTTATTCATCACACTTTCTGTCTAAATGCTCTTGCTAGACACACAATTGTTTTTCCCTTGAACCATGAATGCTTATGGCTTTCAGGTTTATTTTGTTGTTGTTGTTGACTCCCTCCCTGCCCCCCCCCCCCCCCCCCCCATCCTCTTCTTCAAAAAATAAGTTACTTCCAGAAACACATTAGCATCCACACACTGCAACTTACAGCCATGAACCAGCCCCTACCTCTCATTCTGTCCGTGTTTGCTGGTTATCTGGATTTGCTTCTTCAGATGGTAATCACATTTTTAAAGCACAAATGTTACTGCCTTTGTCTAGGAGTGTGCAGTATGGCAGCAATTAAGAGTCATGCACCTACTACCCCATTTCATTCCACTCCCCTCAGTACATTAAATTATCCAGCCCTGCTAACATTTGTTTCATCTAAATCCCCAGTCCTGCTTGTTTTTTAGAGGAGTAACACACATTGGTATGCCTCTGCTCAGAGACCCTGCTCTTTACTTTCAGTGGCAACACCCACTGGTGGTTTTGCCTGATGTTCCTTTGCTGCAGAGCACAAGATGCTGTGCTTTCAGGGCTCCACTTTGCTGCAGTTCTTAGCTGTCATACCACTTGATCTCTTAAGCACAGGCAAACAAATGCAGGCAAAATTTAAAACACTACAAGATGTAAAGTTATTCATGAAAGACTTTGAAACAAGACACAAATCCCCACATCTTTCTGTGAATCAGATCCTCTTAACCTTTGCCAGCAAAAACCCTTCTCACACTAGTCCTTATACTAGCCAAAGATCATCTGGGTCCAGTATATAGCTTTTAAAAATCCACTGTAGTCATTCTGCTACCTAGAAGTTATCCTAAGCAAAGGAAATCCTTAGCTATCTAGCTTGTTTGGCAACCTGTTCTGTTCTCCAGTATAGGTGATAGACAGCTTCTTCTACCAGTCATCAAACAGCTTCATCTTTGAAAAGAAACTGTCAGGGTACGAAACATGCGGATGTCCAAGACAAATAGTCACTGCACACTTAGCACAGTACACACAGGAACGCCAGCTTTTTGTAGACACAGAGATGAGGTACATAGCGAACTCATCTCATACAGTTTCTGGACTGCTGGCATAGACAAGTCTGGAAATACACCCTACAGAATAAGTAAAGAAAGGCCTGAAAGATTCAGGCTACTCAGTGAGGTCACCTGGAGACAGTAATTCCCATTTAACTATATTTTATTCAACTACCTCAACTACACTAAGAACAAGACCCTGAAACCAAACAGGCTATCAACACTTCCTACAGCAGGTAACAAAAGTATTGCCTACTGTTCTTTTACCCTTCCTACCTCCTCTTAGTTGATTTCCTTTTTTTCCCTTTCTTTTTAATGCTCAACTTTTATTCTTGGCTGGTTGGAGCTAATGAGACCCACCTGACCTGGCAGCTTGTGTGAGTCAGCAGAATGACTTTCCACCTCCCAACAAGGTTCAAGAGCTACAAATCTGCTATAAGGATAGGAATACTTGACCTCTCAGGTGCTCTGGGGATTAATTAGCATTTCAAAATCATATTTTGAGATCCTCATGTGCAAAGTGCTAGAGAAGTGGCTATTATTATTCTTGCAAGCCATAATCCTGGATTAGTTAAAGCAACTAGTCAAACAATCAACAGAATTTGTCAATGATGAGGTAATGAGTTACAGCCAGTGACATTTCTAGGACAGAAAGAATGAATTTTATAAACAATCAGTATGTGCTGCATAGAGTGAATAATTTGTAATGAATAATGTATGCAGTTAATTTAGCCTCTTTGCCAGCTTGCAGAAAGTCCACGAACAGAAAGAGAATTTCATGACCTTATTTGGGGAATGTAAAAAGGAAAAATGTTTTTTACTCTATGGACATATCCTCAGTAGGTCTCCATTTCTGCTTAAGGTGTACTGACACAGTGCAGAGACAGAGGTAGGTAAAAGGAAGGAAATCTTTGTCCTATATGGAGTAGGAGCTAGGGGGACGACATGACCATAAAATCTCCCATGCCTACTGTATGCTTAGCCTGTCATGTGCAAATTATGGCAAAATATTTGCCCATGGGCTTTGTATGTTGTATACATCCACATACCTAGGCTGTAATGAGAGCTGTTTTAACAGTAGCAGAACTTACTGAAGCCACGTGTAGAAACAGAGTCACTGTTCTATGGAAATTTTAGAAAAACTTATTTAAATAATTTCTTGGCTGACCATGTGGCTATTTCGTTGCTTCACAAGTTCTGTCCTGGTCACCAACTGGGATTGCAAAAGACAGAAACAGATATGTTATATACCACCACCACCACCACCTTACCTTTTCAGTTGCAGAATGGGAATTACGGTGGTGGCTTCTCCTTCTGCTAATCCTGAACGTCAGACCTCACTTGTTCATGATGATCTTGTCAGAGCTATAGTAAAGCTTGTGTTTGAAAGTCAGTAGTTAAGAAAAGTGCCCTCATGTGGAAAAATGTAGCAGAAGGAGGGATGTGAGATCAGGGGTTTCCTTATTTTCATCGATTTTTTGTGGGTTTCAAACCACCAAACATGAGAAATTCTTAACTCTGGCTCACCAGGACCAGGCTGTGAAGATTCACATACAAGCTTGAGTTCTCCCATACAGTTCACACTGTTCGCTACATGACCAGAAAAGTTACCACGCTTGGTGGGGAGCATGCTGGCTGAGCAGGCTCCCTGCCACAGGTCAGCCACCGCTTCCCACCCATGCCTTTTCCCACGGCAGCTTCCCGAGGCAGACCAGGATTGCTCCCCACTGCTGTTGCAGAAGGGAGCGTGTCAGGTAACCTTGTGGCTAAAATGAGGGTTGAATTGGTGAAAACAAATGCTGCTTTCTCATTTGTAGAACAGATTTGCCTCCCAGCATTAAAATACACAGAATATGAATATTAAACAATAAAGTTGCTGTTGAGCTGGCTCTCCCTGACTGTACAGGCTCAGCTTGCAAGGTCCAAGATGTGTCCTTTTCAGTGGGCTGAGGACATCTGCCCCTGTGTGCTGTACTTTAATTTCTCTCCAATGCACTTTTAAGCTGTCGTTTTTGCAAAATATTTTTTTGGAGGAAAACTGAAGTGGGTGCATGAGTAAATACCACAAGGCCAGATCCCTTAAATTATTTCAAAGGGGAAAACCAAGGCATTGCTTTAGGATAAGAAGAAATCAGCAAGGAGGAAAAAAAGGGGATTAAAAATATAGACTGCAAAAGGTGGATTTTGAAAGTGACTGGGAAAAGATGAGTAAAAAATGAAAGGTGTGTATTTGTGAATCAAATTAATGTATAAACGTGTAAAATACGCCAACCTGACACAGAGATGAATGTATATTCTTCTCTAAAACTACAACTAGCTCATCACTTCACCCTAAAGAGCCATACATTGAGTGCCACTTCACAAGAAATCCACTGTATGTGTGGGCTCTCCCTGACAAGTACAAACGTAACTCCCTGTGAACAATTGTCAGCACATGGAAAAGGATAAATTTAAGCATAATTTTAAGCAGACCCATCATTGCTCCCTCCATACACCTGGCACAGTTACCCAGAAGAATCTTAGCCAGCTTATCTGTGCCTTGGATAGTGCTGCAATGAATTTAGCAGTTCAAAACAAATACAGAGCCAGGATAATATAGACTAATGGGAAAGCTGTGGTGTATGTGTAACGGGAACAATTCTTAGCTTAGAGGAACATAATATTAATGCTTACACCTGCTGCAGCTTCGTAAAAGAGTTCATCACATCACCTTCCTAAAACTCATGTCTATCTTCTTTCAATAAACTCCAGTTCTCTGCCACTACGAATTGAAGCCAAATTAGAAGCTGGGGCTCCATGGAAATGTTTTTGAGAAGTTTGCAGGTGGGAGGCGTTTTCATTGTTCTGTAGTTGAAGTTGATGGGAATTTTCCTTTTCCTCCCTCTGTTTTTTTTTTTCCTTCTTTGTTTGGCACTCCAGTAATTTCATTAGTTTCTTTCTTAGTAAATTATCCCAGGTGGCAATGTATCAAGCAAAAGGCAAATATAGCTGTCATCCATAGCACTACAGGGTCAGATTTTTTTCCTTTCTGAGTGACTCTACACTGCCACTGTGCAGACTTTTCCTGGTTAAGCATGTAGAAATGCATAATTTATCTGAGTTAATTCTGGAAACTGAGGACAGAGCTACAGGCACTGAAGATGCAGGATGCAGCTGCATTTTGAGTCTTCACTCTGTAGGTCTCTGTTTGCAGTAACTGTACTGGGGCAGGAAAAGTTAATTTTTAAATTATTCTCTGTATCAGCTTGCTGGGGTAAATTAGAAGAGCCTTAGGGTTGTTAAACTCACATTTCTGTAGAAAAGCCCATTGTTCACGGATGACAGTTCAAGAAAATGTGTATAAAATGGCCATTATGACTTTAAACAGCAAATTATACCTGCAGTGGACACCATTTGTCAGCATTAAAAAGCCACCAGACTCTTAGCTTCCTTTTCTTGGAAGCTGCTGTGGGCATGAGAGAGAAGGGCTGGGCTGGGGGTCAGGAGGACAGAGAAGCACAGCTGGGGGCTGCTTTTCGGCAGGAAACCTACTGAGCATCCCCCGAGGCCACAAGCAGGCTGCACATGAGCATGCTCCCCATTTTTTTGTGACTGTTGCTCCCACCCTGCAGGCAGGTTTCCTTCCTGCAGCCAGCGAGGCGTGGGGGCTGGTGCAGTCCCGCCCCTGCACCCACGGGGCCAGGGTGCACCCGTTCTTGGTAGATGCTTAGGCACAGCTAGCATCCAGCCATAACCCTTTCGCAATATCTGAACTGTGTAGCTTTTTGTATTCCCTGCACCACGGTGGCTTTCAGAAAGAGAGGGTACGAAAGCAGGGAAGAGCCCATCCCAGCATTTTTCTAGCTGCCAGCAAAGTCAGTTGAGGGGAAAGGACATCCAGCTCAGGTGACCCACCTTCTGGAGAGGGTACAGTCCTTATTTTACCCATTCCCCTATTTTCAGAAACACCTTACAAATACCTTCCTGACTGATTGCAAGAAACCCTGTGCTGTCCTCAAATGCTAGCTCTCTTCTCCACTCAGGGACTATCAAAGTGCTTTTACTGTCCTTATTTTTCTGCACTTTGATTTTTCCAGATGTGCCTTGTCTGATAATCAGCGAAGTGCTTTTATTTCTTGTTAGCAGTCAGCAGCTCTGACTACTCCAGTTAAATCTTCCCTTTCATATACCTGCAAGCCCAGAAAGTTCTGTGCTGGTATCCAACACTTGTTTTCCACATATTTTTTTTTTGCGAGGAAAATATCTGTAGCCAGAGGTTTTACTAAGGAATCAAAAATCCAGGACTACACGCTGTCCAGCTGAACTAGCAATCAGTTGCTCGTTAACATCAGAAAGCAGTTACTTATTAAAATCATTGCATGTGTCATTGACATGAGGACCTTCAATGTCCCAGCTTGTCCTTGATTCTGATGACTTCTGAGGAGTGTCGATCAGACAAGGTCCACAGCACCACCAAGACTCTTTTCTAGGGAGAAGTCCTGGCTTTACAGGCGGCATAGAAGTTGCAATAGGCCACAAATATTCCATTATCACTATTTGCATTATTTTCTCTTCAGAGCTGACGAAGGTGGGGTCATCTTATCCTCAGTCTTCCAGTCTGCTTTCTCTTAATAAAAAGTTGATACTGATTTTGGGTGGGTTTATGTGTCTTGAGAGATGAGGCTGTCCTTCTCATGATTTCTTACATAATGTTGTACACTTCTTCAGTGATAACAACGATACTAGGAGGAAAGAAAGTCCCAGATTATTCTAATGTATGCCACATCTTTTAAGCATGCCAGAATGCATTTTCTTAGTCCCATTTATGCTTGTCTTACACCACGGTCCAGCAAGCCCTGCAATACTTGCGGCACATAGCCTATTTAATTGGAACATTCACTGGCTTTACACTGACCAAACACCATTTATTACCTGGGTCAACTCAGATGACCTTCAGTGTAAACCCACAGCAATGTTGGATTAATAGTAAAGTATCTTAAAGTGTCCTATGTGACTCAAAAGCTTGTTTCCTTTAGCTGTGATGTTATATTGGGAGGGGAGAGTGCTGCACCTATATTTCTGTAAGTGAAAGGCATTTTTTGTGTCCAGAGCTCCTCTGGGTTCAGCCCACCCCATTGAGAGGTCTCCATTTTTTCTCATATTTTTATGGCTACATTTTTCCAAATTCTGTATTACCTTGGAAAATGGCAGAAGAGCTCTTCTATTTGCATTAATTAGTGGGGTGATAGTGCAGTATTAATTAGCAGAGGGTACTTACTATACAATCTCTATACTCTGGAGGCATAGTCTGATTCACACAGACATCCCTGTAGCAGAGTTTCTATTTTTCTATTGAACAGAACTGAGTATTTTCCTCAGAAATAGGCTATTTCTCAGCTGAGCACAGAGACGTACTCTCTTCATGAATTACAAGCTGTTAGGAATTCAGAGAGGTACCGAGCCCTGCATCACAGTTGTTGTTTTGTTTTTTTTTTTCTCACAGCATTTTTAACTGCTTCTTTTCAATCAAAACTGTCAAAATGATGTTGTAGAGCCCACAGTCAACACAAAGTGAGCGTGTGGGGCTTCTTTACTACAGTGTCATTGAACAGAAAGATCAATTTCTATTTTGGCAGCCAGTTTAGCTCTCAGTGAAGCCAGTGGAAAAGCGTCATTGCTTTCAGCATGGATTGGATCAGGTGAACTCTCTACATCTCATTATGCAGTTCATTTAAGCAACAGGCCTGGAGTAGCTTTCTATGGCTCTTTCACTTATTTTACACCACCAATATCTCCATTTTGATTTCTTGACAAATTGTCTGGCTATTCCCAGAATACAGATCACAAAGGGAGGGAAGTATGTCTCTTCCAGAGCTATAGGGAACTTAACTGTAAGGAATCATCTATTCTGTATTTATTGTACTTGTTGCCACCAGGTTTTTTAGCTGACTTGGGACAGAACCATATCTTCTTCCCAATTTAATGGTTGAAAACATCTGTGAGTCTAGACCCTTGTCCTAAATCAAAACTTTAGAGATGCCTTACCTGTTACATTTCTTCACAGTGTTCCATTTACTCTCCATCACATTAACCTGGAGTAACAGTTAATTGTGGAAGTAGGATCATCCACTCCTGAAATCTGAGTACTTAGTGCAGCCCAGAGCTTCAACATTTCTACAGAGAACAGTGTAAATCAGAGGTCTTGAAAGAGGCAGAAGACACGAGACAGACAAGTGGCAGCTTTCAGTAAGGCTAACATGAAGACAAAGTAAAAAGGTCAGAATTGTTTCTTAGAGAGAAAACAAGGAGAATGTGCAACTGTGATGTATAAAATCATGTTGTATAATGAAGGTAAAAAAAGAGTATATGATAGCTAACAAGGGTCCAAAAGCCAGCAGAGTATTCTTTTCAAAGAAAGATATTTTATATAACATATCATTAGCTTGTAGAACTCATTGCCACAGATATCAGCCTTCTATAGCTCACAACAGTACCATCCAACTACAGTAGGCAGATTTGAAAAGTAGATATAACGTATCTTTACCCCTTGTTGGTTTGGAGGTGAAGGGAAAGAGCAGATGAAGGGAAGTGAAACACTCTGGGTGTTGGTGACAAGAGACAGTTACCCTCTGTCCTAAACTGAAAAGGAGGAGCTGGCTGTTCTTCTACCTTGAAGCTAAGATTTAGTATCTTAAAATACAGAGATAAACAGGTTCAGTGAAGATTTCAAACCAAAATTTTCAGGCCTAAAGAGCCAGTGTTGACAATGGTCACAGAAGGAAGCATACAGAGAGGCTCAGAAAAGGACAGCCTGTCAGTGTGTAGCATCTTTTAGCAAATAAGTACACAGCATGACAAACTGGAGCTGGCAATAACTGCACTTGGAGGAAGAACTGAATCTTTGCCTGTACAAATGAAATAACTGTACAAGAATGTAGATTCACTGGACTGGTGCTCGCAATAAGCCTAATACAGAGCCCTAGGCTGGCAGCCAGTGGTAATGTGTTTGCATTTGTAGAGTATAGGCTTAATTTTCAGAGAAACTATCTTGAATTTCAGATGGACATGCCATTGGATCCAGGAAGCCTCCTAAAAACCACGGTGGTAACTTTTATTTCAAGATACTATCTATCTCAGCTCATGGCTGGAGATACTAGATTATGCATTGAATTTGTACAATTAGTGGGCAACAGGGACACTGCTTGATTCCTGACCTTAGGTCCCCATTGCCTGTGAAAGGTAACATTAACATCTCACTATACCAAAATGATATTCACCCTTAGTGCTTTCCAGAAAGTAATTGTCAACTGCTATGGACTAGTGAGTAGCTCAGCCACTTTCATCCCTGGTAATTAATTCAAAAAGATCAAGAGTTGTTTAAGAGCTCTTAGGACTATTAGCTTCTATCACGTTTTTTTTTTTTTTTCTTTTGGTGGCTTTCTTTTTTTTTTTTTCCCCCACCAGGAAAGGTCTTAAGTGAAAATTCAGTGACACTTCCTTACTTTCTGACAGTAATTGTGATTTCCATATTAAAAATATGAATCATTGCCACTGTCAGTAGTCCAAGGCTGGAAACAGCACAAAAGCAGAGAGGTACCTGGGATGCTACGGATGTTTCAGTCTGCAGGGTTTCTGAAGGACTGTCTTCAAAGTGAAAAGCAATGTCCAGACTTGCTGCTGGCTGAACTGCTCAAGACGGGCAGGGAAAGCAACTTCAGTGTCTGCTGATTTCTCAGCTCCACTCCATATTCAGCACCTTCCCCTCCTTCCTTCCAGTCGCATGAGGTCCCCAGGTTCAGAGTCAGGTGAGCCCCTGGGAGAGTGGGGAGGACACAACTCAGGCTGCACACTGGTGCTTCTGCAGCCAGTGCATATCCATACACTTGACCCCGATGCCATGTGAGCATGGACAGTAAAACTAGAATGACACTAGTGCTGGCTTTTCAGAGATCATAGATGGCAGACACCCTTGCCCTGATGATTGGTCTTCCGCCTTCTGGGCACACCTCCGCAAGTGACATGGAGCCCTTGGTGATGCACTGTGCAGTAGCAGATCTGCTCTCATAAAATTTTCTTTCCCCCATGCAGTGGAGACAGAAAGAGATTGTACTTCTGGGTAATAATTTTCATCATTTTCCTGTTCCTTCTCATACAAAGCAAACAAACAAGTTATTGGAGGATTCGGCAGTGAAATTCGACTAGTGCATCCTTCAGAGGCCGTTGGCAAAAAAAGAGGAGTATATACAAGGATAAGGGAAAGGCAGAATATAGTCAAGGAGGTTTGCAAGCAGGTAATTGCAAATGAAATCCACCATATGGTCTTGAAAATCTCAGAGGAGAAAGAAAAAGAGGCTATATATACCTTAGCTCATAAATTACCACATTCCAGTCCCACCCACATGACTACAAAGAGAAACTTTAACAGCTCAAGTCTTCAGCCGTGCTACCATCCTTCCCGTCATGTCTTCTCAAAGCACAGCTCAGAAAAGCTGCACCTCATCACAAGAAAAAGAATTTCCAATCCCTTACCACAGGTGACTGTGAAGGCAGAACAGCCTAGCTTTCATTTGTGTATGCATTTTTAAACCTTATTTGAAACACTGCAAATCGTAAATAAACTTTGAAAATATCATTCAGAGACGTAGTTCTACCTTGCATTACAGGTCCCCTGATACACAATAATGCAAGGTTATGTGCTTGCCATATTTTAAAAGGGCACACAATATATATAAATCCATGTAATTATCAGCTACTTATTGTTCAGCATTTGAAAAGGAGAAATCAGTTTGATGAATGCAGTACAAGAAGAGTCACAAAATTTTATGGTAAGAATGGCCTTTCTGGTTTTTCATGCTCAAAAGCATTGTTTTGGTTTTAGTCAAAGCTAGACACATATTAATTTTTCATATTAATAAATTATAAAGGTGCACTATACCATAAAATATCCATTAGTTAGAAGTAAACATGGGAACATCTAGCAAATTGAGCATTGAATCACTGGTAATATAACTGGCCAGAAATTTTCAGTGAAATATTTTTTGACATGAAATGTCTCAACAGATTAAATTATAAAACCTTTTGAGGAAAACCCTTGATTTAAACAGGTTTTGCTTGGGGGAAAAAAGTATATATTTCCCATTCAAATTGACTTTGCCTTAAAATGTAATTGTAGAGGGGGGGGGGGAACCAAAATCCAATTGGTAAAGCAAAACTGTCAGTTGGCCTTAACTTCTTACTTTTTCTCTTCAGATAATGTTACACCATTCTTGACATCTGCATTTTTCCATTATGATTCAGCATGGGAATTTCTTGTGGTTCCAAAGGATAAACAAAAATCTGGGTACCTAGGCAGCCTATAAAGTTTTGTGACTATTAAGCATAAACAGATTTTGAAGAAATGTTGCAAACATGACTCAAGAAACTGATGAAGCACAGAAGACATTGGCTCTAGGTTATTGAAGATGAGATAATGAAATCCTGTTCCAAATAAATTGATTTTTAATGGGAATTTAATGGGACTGGAGGGAGAATACCCAAATGCTAACTTTAGCCTAGGGAGATAGATTAGTCTTCCTATGTTTCCTCTTCTGTTGGTTGAGAATTATAAAATCTTGCATTCCATCATCCCCTACGAGAGCTTAGCTGTAGCCTCTTTCCCTCCATTAACTCTAACAGGCCTAGGAAGGATGCCCTCTGTCAGCAGGTACCAGCCCCCTTGCACTCTCACTCAGAGGCCCAGTTATGAAGGAGCATGTGCTACTGACTTCATGTGTGATTCTCCACGCTAAAAATAAAGATCACTCATAGAATTAAACCTGGGATTCCTGCAGATAGCAGTTTTCTTAGCCTGACTGCATGTTATCCCTGACTTTTTGTTTGAACGGAGAAAACTGACTCTCTCTGAGAAACTATGTTTTATTGCACTTGTGGACCCCGAACATGCCTTTTGCAAAAATAGCTAACCTGGCACTACGAGTGGAAAAGACCAATGGGTGCATCTATTTTAGCAATTCACTTCTTGTAACAGGAGCAGATCACCAGCCCAGAGTGGTTGGTGCTGTGGCTCCTCAAGTCTCCAGTACTTTTGATTAAGGGATGTTTATTCAGGTTAGGTATGATCTGCCTGCATGCTATGTATCTTAGTAAACTAAAAGGGAAGGAATGTTGATGCTTGGTGGTAAAATCCATTGTGTTCCATAGAAGAAGGCTTTGAAAGGATCTCCAGTTTGAGCATAATTTCTTTCAAGTGTAGACCTCCTCCTAAGGGAAATTGTTAGGATATGTCTGTGCAACCCTTTATTAAGTAAGGTTCAGGCTAGCTGTAACATATTGCTGAACACTTCTTGCACTTAAGAAGCTGCATGGCTATTAGCATGAAAATTCACACCTGGTATTAAAAATTAATAAATAACTTGTCTGTCAGGGTGCAGGCAGGAAGACAAAAATTTAGTACTTCTAAATGATATTATGTCAGACACAGACACTGTCACAGTTCTGCTGCAAAAAGACACAGACTTAACTGCCCTCACTTCCTTTACTGCCCTCACAGTTCAGCTGCCTTCCAACCACAGCGAGCTCTGGGACGTGATTACCTGTGATAATAAGATGCCATATAACCTTCAAACCTTTATGAAGTTTTTCAAACCACTTCCAAACTTCTTGGGAAGCCCAGCCCACTTGCATTAGTATGGAATTTAAGTATGAACATAATCCCAAAGTTATGTATACAGAAATCTTTTGTATTGATGCTTGGAAACTTCAAGCTTCAAACGAAATTGAAGAAGATAGCTTTTCTACAGTGGCGTTTTCATCTGAAGAGTAGAGTAACACAGATTCTCCTTCAGCAAATGTACATCCTGAGACATCAAAACATCCTGAAAAAAGATCTGTGGCAGGGCTGATTCTGTGTGAACAAAGAAAAATTTCTTTGATAGTCCTGGCTAAACAGGGAAACAACTTCAGGATTTCAGACACAGTCCATGGAAAGCCTCAACAACACCCATATGAAAGCCAAGACCCTACCTCAACTTTTGGCCATACTCCTTCCACATGGTTTAAATTCTTAAAAATGCACACAAGACCAGTCACCTACACATTGAAAAAAAGACTAACCTTGGCCTTTTTTTAAGAAAGCCTTTGAGGCAGAGCTGCTCCTGATGTCTTTCTAGGCCCTTGCTGGACTTTCTCCCAGGACTAAGGGACTCCCCAGGGCAATTTACCTGCAACTGCTGCTCCAACAGCTGGAATGTACTGGTGGTGTTGCCATGCTGCCAGCAATACTCTGGCACAAACTGCCCAGGAATAGGGCTGATGAAGAGGGGTACTGCAGGAAAGGTGCAAGTTTATGGTGTGAGTCAGTGGGTAACTGCCCAGACCTAGACCTGGACCTCCCCAGACATGGAGGCAGTCAGAGCAACTGGAGAAGACCCCAAAGAGCCACTGCAGGGATGAGAAAAACTCAGGACTTGTGCCCTTGTGTTCCCAGGCTCCCCAGCATGGGCAGTGATCTGAGTCCCCAAGGGGACATCAGCATCATTGTCATAAGGCAGGTGCCTGAGCCACCCTAGCAACACTGCTATAGTGCCCAGAAGATGTGTCAGAAACAAGCATGAAATCACAGGGCAGCCTCTCCTACTCCTATCCCCAAAAGGCCATTCCTAATCTGTTCCTTGCAATTCAAATGTTAATATCTTAAAACACATGAACTTCAGCTATTGTAAGTCTGGAGAGCCTCGTTAACAGACAGAAATCCTGCCCTTCTACAATCCTGCCTAGTGCCTGACCCCCCTGGCACCTTGCAGCAGAGAGTTCCATGGTTTAATTATCTCCTGTGTGAAAAGAGTTTTATTTGATCAGTCTGGAAATTGCTGCTTTTCGATTTATTTGAATATTTTCAGTCAGCAGTGTTACACTAGACAGGATTTAATATATCTTTATCATACTCTCCTTTGTTGGTTTCCTTTCTGAGGTGAACAGTCCCAGCACAACCTTTTTGATATGAAAGATGTTCCGTGCCCCCAATCATCTTATTTGCCCTTCCATGAACCTTTTCTAGTTTTCTTTAAGATAGAGCACTGTTACTGTACATACATTTGAGGTAAGGCTGCATTATTTTTCTTACTATTCTCTTTCGAGTCCTCATCCATCATGTAATATTTTGTTTGTTTTTCTGGGCCTCAGTGGTGTACTGGGAAGGTCTAAGTGAGCAGCATATGGGGTACAAGCTTCCATCCCTAACCATCCACAGCTGATTTAAACCCCAGTAAATTGTGTAGATATTAAAAAAACAAAAGAGCATCTGTGTTTCACAGCACTGTAATGCTCCCATTTGATACCAATGAGTGGAACAAATCTTTTAGCAACTCCCAAGTGCACTTTGCCATTCTGGGTGAATTTGTTTCTGTAGCCCATCACTGTTGAGGCATGTAAAACCCTTCCAGGTGTAGCATAGGGTGAAAGGGAAGCATATGGAAGGAAAGGGAGGCTACTTAATGCAAAGGGTGCATAATAAAAACATGACAGCTTCCCACAGCATAGATAAGTTCAGGCAGTGGTGGTGGGGTCAGGTGCATCGTGTACTTCAGTCAACAAGCAGAGCTCTCCCCGCTGAACAACACACAAACTTTAAAAAAATCCAACAGAAAACAGATATAAAAAAACCATGAGGTGCTTAAAAAGGCAAAGAATTCACTATATATACTGTCCCAGCTCCGCCTGCTGATCCCACAATGGTGTGTTTGCCCCAGCTCAGTTATGCCCCCTGTACTGGGAGCCAAGGGATAAAGAGGGAGGCTGCGCAAGAAGGCTAGGAAACTGAATTTAGTATCCTGCCCATGGCCATAGAAATTGAGTCCAGAGCCCATGGCTTTATATTCTGGACACTAACCCCTCCCAGGTGGCACTGACATATCTTATATGAAGACATGAATGAAATTAACATGTTGCCAATGTGATCTAACTGAGCTGCGAGAGTATGAGACAAAAGGAAAAATGCCATTGGATATGTCTGTACAGGTCCAAACAATCCATCTGGGAGAACTAGGGAGGGTTTTTCCCAGCATCTCATCTCCTCTGGAACTAGTTTGAGCCTCGGCTAGCTGATCTATAAGAACAAAGCTATTTATGGCTCAGTCATAAGTGAAGTTGAAACCTGTATCTACTACCACTTTAGCATATATGTGAAGTATTAACAGTGTCACCATGTTCCACAAGCGAAGCAATCTGGATTTGCTTTAAATTACCCCTATTCCTGGGGTAACAATCAGATCATCAACAGTACATTAGGTAGCATTTTCCATCAAGCCAAGGAAAAGCAGCATGCAGAAGTGCAGGGAGACCTGGTAAATATCACCCATTGTCAATGGCTCAGGGGAATGACCCTGGTTTTGCAGCTGTCAACCTAACATCAGCACTTTACAAATGACAGTGAGGGGTGGTTGCAGTGATGAAAGGAGCAGGTACAGGTGTCTGGTCATTATTTGTTTGCAGGCAGGTTCTGATAACAGTATCTTACCCTTTCAGCTCAAGCCATAGGAGAAAGGAAGGGGGCTGTGAGTCTGCCAGATATCTTGTTGGCCATTCTTTGGCATGATTCCCTTCCCTCCGCCCCCCCACCCCCCCACCCACCCCCACCCCCCGCTTAATTTTATTTCTTCAAACAGCTATGATGGTTTGTATCTGCAGATAGTAATCTCTTGGCAGCTGGTAATGACCTGGGCTGGACCTTTATAATGCCAACAAGATAGAAAGAGGAAAAATAGGAACATCTATGCATCTCAAATACTGTAAAATGGTGCTCTGCACTCACACCAAGCCACACACTGTATCCCTAAACCGAGGACACTCACCAGAAGAGGCGGCTTCTTCTGCTGAGGAAGAGGACTCAAAGTTCAGGAAGTCACCTGGGAGTAAAAACAGACTAACAATTGCACCAAGTAGACTTACTTGCACCATACTGTCCAACCCTCTCTCAGTACTGAAGGGTGAAGCAGAATGCATCACATCCTCCTTTGGACGCCCTCATAGAGGAAATACAGTGGCCCAAACACCCAGTGCTGAGCCGTACGCAGTCCTCGCCTGGCTGTGCAGGGGCAGAGAGGCTCTGAAAACGAGTCAGTTCAGGAAAACCAGTGTCAGTTCAGGAAAACCAGTGTGTTGCCATCACATCTGCCAATGCTGGATTCAAACAGTGGCCTGAGGAAAGGAGCAGAAGGATTTTTTTTAAGTACTTTTGCTTCCTCGCCCCTTCACATTTTGCTATTTTTACTACATGCAGGTTGTCTCGCAGGGACAAAATTGGAACTTGAGCCCACCACTGGTGTGTACCAGTGTGTGTACACTGCATTTGGAAGGCAGGCTGCAGGAGACCGGAGCCTGTGGTCACTTTTGCCTTCCCCTTGCAGGCCCAAGCTGAGTCCAGACACAAGCTCCACCAGCTTTTGCAGCCAGAGATACCATGATGATCAACAGGTGTCCCAGCTTTTCTGGGGCAGCCTCAGGGTTTAAGTCCCATATCTGCGCATCACAAAGAAATGATCTAAGATGTTATTTTGTCCCAGAGTCTAGTATTACATAATATATAATAGTCCTGTGTACATTGCACTGGGAAGGTGGCATTTTCCCATCTTCCCCACTGAAGCGACAGCCTCCCTGAGGAACCTGTTGAGCAGGGGAAAGAGGCTGGGAGGTAGGGGCCACACACTTGAGATCTGAATATTTCTGTTATGTAGCCTGATGTTGGAAGAAGAAAGAAACACCCTGTCACGATCTCACATGGGGAACGTGTCTTCTGAGGCTTTTTTTCTCGCCCCCATCTCATCATTCCCTGTACGGGGTCCTTTTAGGAGGGATCCTAGAACATCTTATCTAACCTGAATCAGTTCTGTGATATGTCCACAAGGGCACTGGAAAAGAGGGACAAGACATCAGATCACCATTTCTCTACACCTGGTACGAAGTTCTGGGCCTGCCCACGCTATGGAGAAGCGCACCTTTGTGGTATCTTCAAAATGCAGGTCAAAACGGTGTTCCCCATACTTCCACTGCTTCGCTGCTCACAGGTGTATCAGCTGAACCATCTCAGAGGCAGCTATGGGGCTTTCTGGTAGGTGAACTCTTGATGTGGCCCTAAATCCATCCTGGAGGCCACTTCTGCACAGCACTGCAGACCTGCCAATCTGGCCCTTTGAGTCTGGAAGACCCTAACCAGTGATACAGGGCCAGATGGACCTGACACTGAGGTACTTCCATTTCTAGGAGCATGAACTTACACTAAAAGCCAAAGAAAACTTTCAGAGCCCAGAACAGTGGTTTAATTTTCCACCCCATTCGTGCCCAGTGTCTAAGCATAATTCAGGATCCTCCCATAACCTCTTCATAATTGCTTTCTGTAGCAAGGTTTTTACTTCACTTGCTGTAGCAATGCTTACAATCTTGTTGCAGCATGTTTGGGAGGGTCTCCTCAAAGCTGCATCCTTTTGGTTGACAGATGCTCAGCTGCACAGACAGTGCTCAGACCCAAAATGGTTTCCTGATGCTGCATTTGGCTTACAAGTAGCTCTCTGTTGTGATCCATGACTGAAGGCTGCATGCTGCAAAGATGGGCACTGCCACTTGTTTAGAGAGAGTCTGACATGGGTTTTAATTTCCTCCCAGCCCTTCATAGCTTTTGTCATTTACCTTACTACACTCTTACATTTTATTACCCAAGTTGAACTGCTTTAGGTTCAATCATAAAGTGCCACCTATCTGACAGTTTTCGGTGTAGGGTTGTCCCTGGGAGCATGTTCTGTTGGCCTTTCATGCTGTAAAACAATTGTGTGCAATGGTATTAGGGCACAAAGAGCCATGATGGATAACTGGTTGTTAGTTTGGGTTTTCCCAGTTAATTTAGTTCCTCCAGCAACATGAAGAAAAATGCTTTGAAAGAATGTACTCCAAACAACCAGTGTCCCCTGTTGGCTTTTGTCAGTGCTGCAGAGACATTTATTACCCTCTCCTAGAACAAAATACAGTGTTAAATATAGAAGTAATGGTTCAAATGGCCATAACATGTATTGGGGCATACTATGGATTAAATTGATTTCAAAGCTTAGATTTAGGGAAAATTTATAGTTAGGGACTTTATTTTTCCAAAAGCTTGGCTTAGTTATTTAATATTGATCTTAAGATTATGATAAAATACATTTCTATTGATTTCTGTGAGGAAAAAAATCATCACTGCAAGAATTACTGGCTCTCTATGTTGGGAGGATTAAGATGCGTGCAGCTCTTTCTGGCTGGGGTCTGCACTGTGCAGTTATGAAGTACCAGAGGGGAGTGGATACGGGAGGGTGGGGCAGAGTCACTGAACTCCCATGCTTCCATGTCTCAAGACAAAGCAAAATGACCCAGGAAAAAAAAAGGAGGGATCATTCTGGTGTGGTGTGGATTTTATTAATAAAATGTGGTTGATTGGTCTCTTTTATAGCAGAACAGAGAATTATGACCTTTGTATACCTTTGCTTCAGTCAACTGGCCAATCTATTTAGCAAATACATAATTCTGCCTTAAAATATATGCTGTTACAAGGTTAAAAATAGTCTTATAAAAGAGGCGTCACCTCTGGGCTAGACTAATACTTTGAGTATCACAGTTGTTACTTAATATAAATTAGGACATCAAATTTCTGTATTTCCATTTTTTATAATACTTTTCACAGGATGCCAATTACATCTGGATTCATACTAGGTAGCACCCAGTTATGGAAACGATCCTCATTTAATCAATAGCCTGGCAAATGCTACTCAACATGGGTAAAAAATATTTTTTCTTTCTAGAGTAAAATGAGTGTAAAGTGAGTTAAACAGAGAGTACAATTCAGCAGTGGTAGGCTAAGCTAAGTTAGGAGGATATTCTGACTTTCAAAACCAAATACATTGATGCAAAGTCAAGGTTACTTTAAAAAACTGAAACATTCAAAGGATGGAAATGCCCAGATTATGCATTCTAACATCTTCATCCCTATCCTGTGCTATAGTAATAGGCATATAGAAAAAGATAAACTATAAAGTCATGCAGATCTTGAGCGTGTTGTCATAGCATGTCATGCCTTTTGTCCATTCATTCCTTAAGGAAAAGATTCATCCAGGACTCTCTATAAACCTAGCCTAACTAGCTGATTTATCTGAGTCTATAGCGGCTCTACCTCATCAGAGTACAAAACAATTAAAGCATACCAATGTTTCTACTGCTTGATGTCTTTACAGAAGAAGGACTGAACAGATACTGCTCACATTAAATTCACCTGTTGCCTTTGAAGACTGCAGTCACAGCATTATTTCCCACTGTAAGCTGGAAAATAAAATCAAGGTATCACTTTGTGACATGTTGGCTTGGATGTATGTTTACTGCAGCACTTTTCTGCATGTAATATATTTGACTTGTTCATGTATACCATCATTCCCTGTGGTAGGTAAGTTAATGAAACCGTTTCACCAGCTTATGAAGCACAAGTCAGAGTTCTGGGGACTTTCCTTCTCTGCCTTACAGGCTATATGTGGCTATTTGACAACTAGAGCAAGTGTACATGCAATACCAGAACACTGATCATTAGCCTTGTCAGGTCCTCAAAAGGTTTGTGTTTAATATTAGCAACTGTTCAGTGCTTTGAAGTAAGTATTGCTGTTACTTGTATTGATTCCAGATGTCATAGAAATCTAGTCTATGACTCGTTAAGATCTGAGGGTTAAACTTTATGCCAATGCCTAGAAATCTTGCTAGCAGTTAGCACAAGTGCGTGAGCAGAATGAGTTAACATCATCAGGGACTCCTGAGCAAATCAGCAAGGAAGGGAGGCTCCAAGGGCACTCAACACTTCAACAGAAAAGGCTTAAAGAAGCAGTGTTCTCCCACAGCTGTAATTCACTTAAAAGGCTTATTGGTAATGAGAAAGCAAGACTATCCACAGAGCTGAGGAAATCGTAAAGCTGTACCAGTTTCTATCAGAGAAGCCTGATTCAAAGCCTGTTGTAGTTGAGGAATGAGTCCCACCAACCTTCATGGGCTCTGGCTGACACAGCAAATGACTTAAGGACTCCACAACATTAACTACTAGAGAAAACATCAGTCTGTTGAAGTCTGTCCTTACAAACCCGGAAAATACCAACCAATCTACAAGAAGCTAATATCAGCATATCCTCAAAAATCCAATTAGTGGCAGCAACCTTGAATTTTACCCTTGTCCAAAATTACATCTTCCTTTTCACAGTGGGTTTGCACTCTACCCCCTCCCTAACACACCAGCTTCAGTAGCTGACTTTTCCCATCCATGCCAAATTGTAGACTTTCCTGTGAAGTAATTTTGTCTAAATTGCCTGTGCACCCACCTATCCTATCCCAATTTTAGTCCATGGCATTTTGTTTTCGAATTAGTTGCTATCTTAAACAGCTTACTGCCTTCAATCTGTTCGTCTTAGGATTTTGTTTACCTCTCTGACAATCTCCCATTTTACCTCATTTCTTCCTCAGGCTGCAGAGGCCAGCACAGGCTAATCCCTCTTCATAACACAAAGTCCAAATCTCTAGAGTATTTAAGATTTTCCTTCGTAACACCTTTTCAATTTCAAACCTCTAAGCAATTTTACTAGTGCCCAGAATAGTATATAATATTAATATTTCTCAAGTTTCAGTACAGCAAAATAACCTTTACTTATTTATGGTGTATAATACCACTCACATGGAAGTTCAGGGTGCTTCCTTCATAGCTGCAGCTCTGTAACTCCTGTAAAAGCATACAGAGGTACCATTTTGCTACCTGCTGTTTCAGTAATAGACCTTCTTCTTCTCATTGGATTGGGAAAAACTAGTTCACTGAACACTCCTTCCCCCAATCTCTTCTGCCTCCTGTTTTTCACTTTTTATGTACAAATGTCTATAGCTCCTTCCCGGTTACAAAGACAACCCTGCTCCATCCTTTACAAGCACCAGAGACAATAAGTGTTGATTGCAAATAGGATATCTATTTGAAATGGATCATGCATCCTACTCATTTAGTCCTTTTCTCTTCTTAGGTGAAAAATGGAAGACCTCTCACATATAATTCACAATTGATGAAACTCACTGCTGAGCAGAAGGCCAACCCAAAGTCTATGCAATGCTTAACTGCCTTTAAAGCACTGTTTTGAAGGTTTCTGAAAGCTTAGGGAAGTGATATGTCTCTGTGCTAGTCCCCCTGCCCAGGGATGGATTTCACTCTTTGTGAACTGTCTAGGAGAAGAGTTTGATTTTTATTCATGTGCTTGTTGTTTGAAATTACTTGAACCATGGTTCATGCCTATGCATTTCATAAGTGCATTGCCTTATCAGTAGTAAAAATATGCAGAGATACCATTATGCAGGGCTTGTTTCCACAAAAGACTCAGATATTGATTTACTCATAGATGGTTATCAGCGATAGTGGTTTAAGTTGTAAATGCTGCACTTCGCTGTGGGAGCAATAGACACAGTTCTATCTCTTATTTCTTTTTCCTGGTGGACGGATTCCCAAATCTACTGTGAGTTTTAAAGCTGAATCCTTCTAGAAAGATATGCAGTGCAGAACTGTAAAGATTCTTAACGTTATTGTGGTTTCTAATGTTTTTCAAGCAATTAATTTAGGTGGAATTTTGAAAAGTGAATAAAAAGGTCATTGACTCAAACCCATAGCATTGATTCATATAAATGGGTATGGGTGAATCTTCACTACTTTGCATGAACAAATAGAAGGTACCCTACACAAAAGTGGTTGTGGAGATGCTAGTGGTTTGCACATTGTTCTCCTCCACTCCATGGATGTTTTATTGTTCAGATAACAACTGCATAAACATTTCTGTATCCTATCCAAGCTCATGAATTTTTCCTTCAGACAAAGAAATTAGTTATCTAGGAACAGTACTGGAAGGAAAAGATCCCAACTGTGCAACCCAGGGTTAGGACTTCACTACTGGGACTGAGTACACAGGACAATAGTACTGGCAGACAGCCCTGAAGCTGGTGATCACAACGTAGGCCCCAAGTGGAAGAAGAGATATCTAGGGGATCAGCAGCCTAAGGGTTTTCTTGTTCTTTCCCTGTAAATGTGTGGAGAATAGGTATTGTTCCTCAGGATAACATAGCAGGATAAAATCTAAACGGGGACAACTTGGTTTTCCTGCTCCCAGCTCCCTTATCAATGCTTGCTAACACCTTGCATCCGTAAAATTGAGCTGTAAGGAGCACTACACAGTTTACATCATTATTATCTGTTAAGACAGCTTTCATAAATCAAGACAGACTTTAAAATTATCCACATCCATTTAAAATACTTCAAGGCCTACCACAGAAAACAACATTATCCAGCATACCCAAAAAGGTATGTTTGTGTTAGGCTGCGGGTGGAGGGCTTTCCCTCAGGCTTTTTTCTCATTCTTCCCTCCTTATGAGCATTTCCTTGTGGCACCAAGGTGTTGGGCTGGTCAGCCTCCTTACTTACCAGACCCAGAAGGGAAAGGGCCATACAGTTTTGTATTTGACGGAGAACTTTTGCCATGAAGGAGATCTGCGGCTTGTCTTGCAGTGAGCAAGAAAGGGGGTGAAGCTTTTGAGCCCTCCGGTCTGTTTAGGGCTGAGACGTAACTGTGTGACCCTTACCACTGAGAGAGAAAAACAGTCCTAAATGGAGGGGTGGCAATTAGTCCTGCCCTAGGCATGGAGGGCAGGAGCCTGAGCCCCGCTTTGCTCACTCTTCTAAAGCTCTGCCCTGTCCCATGCAGTATGTGCTCCTCAGGTACTTCAGCCCTGGTTTCTGGTTCAGCTCCTGGTGCCTGCGATGCTGCTGAGGGAAACAGCAAGTCTACGGCCACCCCAGCCATTCTGAGTTGCTCAGCTGTGGGACTATCGCTGCTAACACTCAGTGCAAACAGGGGGACCACAGGCATTTCTGTCCTGCAGGAAAGGCACCTCTGCTGTCTTCAGTGAAGAATATGGGGACTTCTGGCTGTCTTCATCTCAGAAAATCTTCCAGGCATTGAAACAAACATCTTTTCAAAATAAACTGCCTGGGCAGATGCTGGAGCACTTTTGGTCTATGCCGGCCAGCATACTCCTAAAGGGTCTCCCAATGAGTTTTGGGAGCTCACATAGGTCAAGAGCTGCTCCTAGCAGGCAATTTACAGGGAGCCACCCTCTTTTTATGAGCCTGAGAGGGTTTATCAGAATGGAGCAGGTCTGTCCCTACCGTGAGGCTCGGCTGGCCTCGCAGGCTCTGCGGCTGTTTCCCCTGGCAGATGCAGAGCTCTGCATGCCACCTATCCCAAGGCTGTGAGACAGTTATCTCGACCCTGCTCATGCAATGAATGCTCTGCAACATTTCTTAGGTGGTATAAATGCTGGAGTTCGAGATAATGCTTGCTTTTATTGCCCCACAAGTCCCAGCCTTGATGTGAATGAACCACTCATACAGTGAGTCTTTCTGGAATCAGCAAACATGTATTTATGGAATAGGGCCCTTCCTTTGGCATTAATACACGCTGCCAAGTATCATTATCCCTACTCTTAGCCCTTGCTACTTTCACCCATTGCTCCATCAGCCATGAAGATGTTCTTTACTGGAATGAGCACTCCCTTTGGTTATTCCCTTCAGTGCCTTTCTCCTTTTTGACTGCTGGCTGATTTTTTAAATCTTGCTGCAGCATGATAGAATACCAAGCACCATCCAACACAAGGGAAAGAATAGATTATACACACTATGTCCCTTCATCCTTAGTATCACACTCATTGTTTTGTTCAAAAAAAAATTGCAATATACCAGTGGTGCAATGGAAGGCATTTGATATGGACATGGATTTCAGCAAATTTCAATCATACAATGATATGGACTATTAATGCATGGGAAGCTCAGTTTGCAAATCTTTTTGCAATCAAAACCTCACACTGCTTTCCTCACTACTTGTTCTGAGGGTCCTAGAGCTCCCATATTTTCTGGCATAGGGGGAGGGGTGGCAGGAGGCTGTTATCCATGGCAGAAGGTTCCAAAGCAATGAGGCAGGGGGTACTACAGCAAGAAATCAGCCAAAGGAAAAGGCCTTGCTTTCACTCCCCTTAACAGCACACAGCATGAAACCACATCCACACACAGCTATAAAGACACGAGTACTCCTACTGCCCCCCAAACTCTATGCTCTAAAAAGTCACCTTGTGGGAAAGCAGCTTCCCCATTTGAAGGCACATGCCAGAAAGTCAGATTGGCAGATCAGGAGGCAGACAGGAATTGACTAGGAATAAAAAGAAAGGTGGTAATTTCTCAGAGGCAAAATAGAAACCAAAACAAAAGCTTAGCAACCATTTTGTTAATGCAGATTACACAAAATTTTCTTCACAACAAACAATAAATGGCCTATAACAGCCTCCCTGAGCCAGCGTAGTCTTTGAGACCTCCAGACCAAACTTGGAGTAATGGCAGAACTGAGTAACATTTTTCCTTTTTATTTGTGATATTCGAACAATTTCATATCTCTTGTGATTTCAGGGAATTTTCCCTGTCCTAGAGACAAAAAGTTGCCATTCCAAAAGTATTTGTTATTAAAAGTTATTTGATCCTCTCTTTTTCTTTCTAAGCATCATATATTACCAGCGAGCAGACAGTCCAGGAGATTATGCTGTGGTTTGGTTTGCTGTGACGCATCAGTTCCTTGTCAGTAGCTGCAAGTAAAACGTTTTAGATGAAATCATTCATTTGAAGCTAGAACTTGATCAAGCCTCCTTTGTAAACCTGACAGTTATTGGTTTTATACTTCACTTGGTGTTGGGTCAAGTTACCATTGGTCTTAGTAGTCACTTTATAGTAAATATTGCATATTGAAAACCATCCAGTATGTTATTCCTAGGTTAAATACGTATTGCTTTATGCAACGTTGCAACTTTTTGGAGGTTTTGATACACACTGTTTCAGATGCGTGGGAATGGATGGAAGAATCCTGAAAATATCTGTTTGTTCATTGTATTGATTTCTGCAATAAATGAGTCAGTAAAAGCAGATGAAGGAATTTATATATGCTATAAATGAGTTATAGACACTTTCAACATTTTTCTTTCTAATTCATACTTCAATAACATTACAGAAAATATATTGTGTCATTTTCATGAGTCTTTGCCTTCTCCTTCCATAAATATGATGTAGATATTCATTTTACCAAATTAAAGTATAATCCAAATTTTTGGCTATATGATATTTTTTTTTGAGTGTTCTGGTTTTGTAACTATCATCAATTTTGTCCCTGACCTGTACTTCAAACGCAAGTATATTAAAATGATTACTGGTTTCTTACATAAGTGGCTGTTTATAGTCATGTTATTCTCTCTCCAGTTTGGCTAACTCTTTTTAGGCTGGTTGTGCCTCAGCTCTGTAAGTCTGACACCTGCTGCTAAAAGGGGGGTGTTCATTTTCTGGCAGTAAATAATGAAATGAAACAAATACAATCTGTAATAGAATCAGTTGCGAGTTCAATGAGTCCACAATTCAATTTGGATTTAATATAGTTGCTTAATCCTGTTAAGGGGTGCCCTCATGAGAAAGATGCTTTAGCAGCCCCAAGCAGAGCTTGAAATGTGAGGACAGACAGTTAGAGCTGGTTTCATGGTGCAGTAGAGGATGAGAGGGGACAATATACTTTTGTGCCATGCGCAGAGCCAAGTCTGATGACACCATTCCAGACAGAGTGAAGGTTGCTGAAGAGACTTCACAGAAACCATGGAGAAAGATATAACAGTTATCAGTGTAGGAGATTATTTTCTGTTTTCTCCTTATCCTGAAAGTTCCACAGGGCCAGGTGAGGTGTTACATATATCTGTTGGATATGTTTGCCATTTTTTGTTTTGCTTTGATGGAAGTGTCTCACAAGAAGCCCAACTCATCACTATATGAGGCAAGGAAGCTTCATGTGTGGGAGAAACAAGACAAAAGAAATACTAGAAATGAATTTTCAATGTACTGACATAGAAACAATCATTAATTTTTGTGAAGCCATTGTTTCATCTAGGAATAATTAAGTTTTGTAAGACACAACAAGAAACCTATGCAGTTATATCACAAACTCTATTTTTTAAGACGCAGTCCTTAAACATCAATCACAGTTTTCCTGCACATGTTTTTTTACAGGCATAGAACATCTTCCACCAGAATTCACTGTGAGAACAGGTGGCACCTTATCACTCCAGGAAGATAAGGAGCAAAGGACTTACTGTGCCCATAAAACAGATTATGGAACTAGCTAGGAGGAAATTATCTGGGTTGTTAGCATCAGGATGTGAAAAACCACACATCTCTTAACTGCTTTAGAGGCTGGCACTGCAGGGAAAAAAAAAAAAAAAAGGTCACTAAAACAAGTCCGTTGCTATGTCATACCCCAGTTATCCCACAAAGCTATAGTTTTTCCTGTCTCTTTTCAGATTAACTCCTCATACAAGAGACATCAGCCAAGAATTATTTGCCACCAAGTCTTAGCAATGCAGGTTTCTTTCTGCTCTTCAACACTTGATGTATTTTCTCCTTCCCCTGTTTTGAAACAACCTCTCTTGAATCATCCAGCTAGTCACATTCTTGAAAGTTTTACTAAACTTTATTTGCAGTAAAAGGCACTGGCAGAACTGTCCTTGTCCACTTCATTTGTATCCATTTTTCTGGGACAGTGGATTCCAATTTCTAATATTTTTTTAATTGAACTCTAAAACGTTTGTGACATGTCCAAGATCTTCTGTAGTGACCATAAATCCATTGACAATGTCCAGGTTTTAACATATTTTCTGTGGACCTCTTGAAAGTAGTCTTTATATGCCTATAGTTTCTATAGACCTTGCACTGAAAATCACCGAGGTCTACTGATTTCTAAATCTGGCTTCCTTGATGGGGCAGTGCTTAAATGCGGTGATTATAAGGTGAAGCTGTAAAGTAAAAGTTGATTCCTGGCTACTTCATGTCCAAAATAGGGAAAGTCATCTCCTCTCCATGTCAGTAGTCATAAGTAGAGAGTTGGTTAACAAGTAGGTACGGCCAGGAGCAGACTGTGGTCCCATGCACATACCATCTGCACTGTCTCAGCTAGCTTGTGGCTGGTGTCCTAAGCGTTTAAAGTACAATTGTTGCATGTCATGCAACACTAATCATGATAAAACTGACCCTTTTACTCAGTGGACTTGCTGCTTGAGCAGATTGCCTGAGCATGGAGAGAGCTGAGTTACTACCTTGGACACTATCATTGTCCATTGGGGACAAGGGCCTAAAGGCCCTTGACTTCTTAGACACTCAGATTAGATGCCTAACATTCACCTGTGTGAATACTTTGTCCATTCCAACTGCATGTCAGGCAAACTTTCCACTTAAGGTCAGGTCAGCTTCTGCACTAGCCTTATTTTTCCCCAGTGTCTTTCCTTTAATTTCAGTGGGTGATGAAGTCACATATTGAGACTAGAAGATGACAAAATTGGTCCTTAGAATCACAGGTAAGTTACCAGGAAAGTCACACAATTACAACTATTTTTTCTTAGTTATGCACTGAGCAATCTGAAGGGGAAGTCACTGAGGTAGACAACATCAAACCCCAAGGAGCCACTTCTGCAACATCATTTTTCAGAGCAAAGTCACTTGTCATTCCATTGCAAACTGTGTTTCGCAGGAAGGTATAGATGAAAGGAACTGTGTCCTTCAGCCTGGAGAGGTCATGGTAGAGCTGCATTTTGGGACCTTGTGTACTCGGGTGACCTGATCCTCAACCACGTTAAAAGCTCAATAGAAATGCAACTTACATTATCATTACATTGAGGCATTTAGATAGCACCATAAATATACATACTGCCTTAGAGAACACAGATAGACATATTATCTGCCCTAAAGACCTTAGAATCTGAATAATGAAGTAAAATTACAACTATTATTTAATCTATTGAATATCTCCCGTTGCATGGCAGACCCTCAGCTACTTTAATAATAGGGTTGTATCACCTAATCTCATGTACTGAATATTTAGTGCTGAATTAAAGAATTCTAGACATTGAGTTGTTAGTGCCATTTACTGTGCTTCTTCAGTATTCCACAGTGTTCCTCTTCTTCAGTCTTTTTTACCTAACTGCCAACTGTTGAGCTTGTCAGATCATGGTCCAGGCTTCCAGCCAAATGGAAACAAAATTTTAATCCATGTTGCCAGTTGTCAGGGAGGGTGAATTGATCTAATTGGCCTGGTCCCTCTGAACTGTTTTACTTCTGGGTGCTTTTGAGGAGAATGTGCTGCGTTATTGAGCATCTATTCCTTTTACTTTCCTGTGTATAATTTGGCATCACTGTTAGAAGAAGGTTAAACAGAAGGAAATGGATTGTAGAAGGCTGGATATTTCACACAACTGATCTGAAATAATACTAGGAAACTATAATTTGCCTTTGAGTTTTATATATCTACTGAAATAATCCCAACATGTCCTGCTGGATTAAGAAATAAACTTACTGTCAGACATCCAAATATAGTTTTCTTGTTTGTTATTGTGACTGAAATGCAAGTATTGAGAAATAAATGCAAAACATTGGTGCTCTAACCAAAGAAAGGTGTTTGTGGTTTTAAGACTGCCAGAAAACAGAGAACAGCTTCTTCTTGGCTTTTCTGTCTTGCTATCCAGGGGAGCCAAACATGGTTCATCTGTTCTGAGCAGCAGGACAGAGATCCTGTCCGACCCCCTGGTGTCATCTCCCCTACAGAGAACACCAAACCCCACTGAAGAGTCTCTTCCTCTGGGATGAAAAAATCAGTTCTGATGCCAGCTCAGATGTTGCCTTTAGGAGAGAAAATAATGTGGATTCTGAATGATTCCAGATTGCTGGAACTACTAATTGTGTTCCTGTGTGCATCCATTAAAAATACAATTGTATCTTTTAGAGAAGGAAATAATTAGACTTGAAATGAAAGTGTTATACTTAGCCTACCTTAAAGGAAGAATATTAGATCACTCCATTCATTGTTACTATTGCCATTCATGTAACAATAAACAAAAGCTGTTGTCTCAGTTTTGAAGTGTTTATTCCACTAAGAACGTACATTCCACTGGGCAAGCTAAACCCCTTTGAATTGAGTTTATTGATTTGAGTTGATGGAAATGTGTATGTGGGATGAACTCCTGGGAGAAGACTGGCAGCCCCAATGCACAGCAATGATAAGTCTAAATCCTGAAACAATTCTATTATTTAACGTGACTTCCTCGTTGTAAGTGAGGGGAAAAAAACCATAATTATTAATTCTGCAGAAAAATGAATTCTTCACATGTGTTTCAGGTGGGATTTTTTTTCATGTTTTCCCCCCTCTCCTTTGGAAAACAGAAAGAAGTTTGGACTGTCTCTAGAAAGGAGAGAGACAAATACAGAATTTTTCTGGAGAGTTAGCCATCATTATCTCTATTATTCAACATGACATTTGTGGAGATACAGTATCTAGCCCCATATGTAGTGACTGTGGCATAAAAATAATGGAAAAATGCCTCAGCCAACATCACATATCCCTGTCTTTCATTTCATGTCCCATCCTCCCCACAGAATAGATGTGTAGCACAGCAGCTCCCATGGAGCATTTTTAACAGGACGCATTGCCCTTTTTCAGTTGTCTGCTCTTCCTGGAGTATTCTGTACCGGAACTCACAGGCGATTTCTGTGGTGTTTTATCCTGTTTTAGATATGCTTATTATAGAATTTCTGTTAGGAGAGATCTACACACCATGGAATAGCCAAAATCTCTGTTTGATGGTTTCTTGTTTTCCTGGAGTCGTATAATACAGGTCATCAGTCTTCTGCTGGTGAGTTTTATCTGTTGACTGGAACTGCTTTATAAAACGAGACACAGAACAATACCAGTTTCCTAACTAGTTTTAATAGTCCAATGGGAAATTTCCAAATTCCTAGTGTTGCCAAAATATACACTGAAGAACAGGTCCTTTGGGCTACTGTCAGACACTGTTTCCCAGAGCTATGCTAACTTGTAATTGTAGCGTGTGGTAAATTTGTTGCTTTCCAGGGACGCAAACAGTAGAAAAGCTTAATGATAAAACAAAGGAAAAAAATGAAGCCGGACCTGATGTCAAGCTTTTAAAGAGAAGGTTGGGAAAACCAAGTAAAGTTAATAGGAGAAACCAGCTAGGAAAGTGGTTACACTGTAGCTAAAAACGGGAAGTACTTTTTTGCTGATTAGCATCTCTTCCTGAGGAATATTTCCATCTTTTATTTCAGGGATCAAAGATGGCTGAAGTTTTGCAGAAGTACTCTCTCCCTTTTCTCTTAGGTTTGTCAGGATGCATTTGTATGGTTCTTTTCCACCAGTTATGGCACTAAGCAATTATTTCTTCTTAAACAGCTAAAGGAATACAAACTATTTAAATTTTCTTCTCCATGGTAGCCAGCTCTTTCAGATACCCAGATCTAAGATACTTTTAAAAATAGACCTTATTCATCCTTATTCAGCCTATTAACCTTGCTCCTAGCCCTTTCAAAAGTGTTCCTTATTAAATATTGTACAATATTATATATTGTATATAGATTATACTTACTTTCTGTTGAGTTCATGGCTGCTGGCAAGCACAGGCTTTCTCTGTGGACCACAGATGGCACAAAATTAACAGACTGATTACTTAGAGTTGTTTCTGGTGATCCAGATCTCCACTAGGATGTGGGAGAAGGCAGGACACCAAAGACTCCTGTTGCTTGCTCAAGTGCCCCAGTCACAATGTACCATCCTGTCATTGGCAGCCACTTGTCCATCTCTAAATAAAAAATGTCAGATCTTATGCTTGCTTCAGACAGAAACAGAAATATAGGTCAAGGCTTCCTTTTATTTCACAGACGAGAATTGTTCTTTCCTGTCTTAGGTCTGAATTCACCTCACTTCACTTTAAGACATTTCTCTGAACCTGCTGATTCATAGAGGGGATCTGGGGACACACTAAGGTGAAGGCAGGCACCTCTGTCAGACACATAAAGTTCAAAAGAAGAGGGGGAATCCAAGCTTCTGTATTAGAAGCTGCCAATAACATACCACTGTGTAATGCAAGTTCCTACATAGCTAGGACCTGGCTTCTCCTGGTCCTTGTTACAGTAGCACAGAAATATTAGTGATGAACCTGTTGCCACTACTTCATCTCTGCAGCTTCTACTATGGAAGATACACAAACTCCTAGAAAGGCCTTTACGACACCAGCTAGAACTGGCACAACCAAAACCAACAATCTCTGCCTTTGTTTAAGTGAAAATGGAGATGAGAGGAAGAAGAAAGTCAAACAAATGCTTATTCAGGTAATTAGGACATTACAGGAGTGTGTAAGGGAGATCTGAGGGCAGTTTTACTACTCAGTCTCCCTCTCTCCCATCTGAAAAGTAGAGAGGCTTGGTACGTATGTCACTGTACTAAGTGGCTGCAATTCCACCCAGAGGAAAGCATGAGAGCACAGCTTTTTGCCAACATTGGAAGCTTGCCAAACTCTGTGGCATTTGAGCAGTCATGACTTTGTCTTCATCTGCACAGATTAAATATGGATGTGTATATTAATTATGTAAATGTGCAACTGCACATCTCAATCAAGTAGAGCCAAGGATACACTATCCTTTGCAAGTGCTGATTGATGCCATACATGCAAGAAAAACAGAGACCATTCAGCTCATTGCTAAGTATATTCTGGAGAGGGGAGGGAAGGAAGAAGGGAAATTTGGAAGTAAACAGTGTTTTATAATGAGAGTGAAACTATAAATGTCATAACTTTCTGTAATACCTAATAGCCTCCACTCAGCAAAACAGAATGCTTGCTTAGCAGGAGACAGCTCTAGAAGACAGTGAAAACACATATTTAGAGTGAGATGAATACCATTAACTATAATCAACACACTCATAACAGTTTTAGTCAAGGGCGGAAACTGGGCTTTCATGTGACATGGTAGAAGTACCCCATTTTTCTGTAACTTCATGTAAATGACAAACAAGTACATGAAAATCAGTGTTACTACATCAGTGTAAACTTGATGCTCTGGGGCAGAGAATGGATAAAATTTCCATGTTTAGCTTTGTAATTGGTGGCATCGCTAAATTTGATCTGTTTGTCTGCATGCTTTGTTTTAAGCAAAAGAATACAATACAGGCTTTCAAGGAGGGTGAATTGGAATGTGCATGTGAAATTTCCAGATTTCTGTCAAGGCACGCACAAAAACGGTGTGTTAGAGAAACCTCATCCTGCAACCGACTAGCACCCATCTCCATTCCCTCTGCTCAGCCCAACAACTGAATGCTCCAGCATCTGCTATCAAGCCACAGATATTGTTAAAGTGCTAGAAAATTCATTTCTCTGACAGACTGACAAGGCCCATAAAAAGGCTAAGCAACTCACCCATTTCTCAAAGTTTGGGAAGACAGAAAAGAAAACATAAGTTTCAGAAACAGCAGCTGTCCAGCAGCTGGGCAGCGGAAGAGGAGGGATGGACAAGAAGATCACAGGGCAAGGCAGAGACCAAGCACTCTGCCATCACCCAAGTCCACTCCCAAGGAGACTCAGAAGAGTCAAACCCCAGCATTTCTGTGTCTCCTGCATGCTGTTCTTACCTACACTTACTGCCATCAAAGATGGGCATTGAGCGCTCCCTGCACAGTACCAATTGCTCAGCACAGGAGGTCTACTCAGAAAGATGATTTGCCTGAAAGTCACAAGTAGTTTTGAGTCCTGTTTATCTAGCACCTCCTTCCAAGGGCTTGAGATATTCTGATTTTAGGATGTCCTTGCACTATGAATGGTGTATTGCATGATTCTAGTTAAGTAACACACTTATTCCTCCCTGGGTTTTTCAAGCTAACTTTTGTGTTTGGTACATTCTGACTGTTGGCGTTAAGGTGGCTGTCATTCTCTTTAGTGAGTTCTATCGGGGTTTTCTGGTAGTATGAATGCAAGAGTGATTTTAAAGTGAGATGATTATGATGCCTATTCTGAATAGATCAGTTAGGCATAACAGTGACCTGCAGGTTAGGATCAGCATCCAACTCGCTCTCTGCTGCTCTTGTGCTGCTCCTGTTCACCCAACAAATTAAAGCCCAGAATGTAAAGCTGCTCAGTCTCCACTGATTGTGAAGACTATGGGAGTTGGTTAGGGGATGCTCTGGCATGCTACATGTGGTTGTACAGTTGCTCTGTGTGCAATGATAGGTGTCAGAAAGCCCAGGAATATCCAAGAAAACTGTAGCACATAAATGCCTCTGATAATCACAGAACTTGGACATGGGGAAGACTGCCTTATTACACACATCCTCTTTTTCACATCTGTCTTAGCTGGATTTGAAGGCTGCCTTTCTACACACATCACCTTTTCCATGTCTATCTCAGCTGACAATATCACAAAGTTGAACTTTTCCTATGGATAGATACAAGCCATTTCAGGAGACAGGTTTTCCTGTTGAACTGGCTTGGGGATTGACAGCCAGTACACACCTTAACAGGTCTTCTCTCTTGAGAACCTGTGAGCTTTCTCAGTTCCAAAAATTTCAAAATTTTTTTCCAAGACACGTGAGAGTGGATTTAGAGACATAGCACTGCCTAGAGTAAGAGTAAGGACAGCAAGACAGTGAAACTATTGACTCTGCTCTGCACCTGGGCAGCCATGTGTATGAGTGCGGAAGGTGGGCTGACTGACGAACTCAAGACCAGCTAACAGATATGCTGGATAAACACATGATCACTTAGCACATGGCACTGAACTGATTTTTCAAAAAGCAAATGTTAACCATACTGAACATCTCCTGGAAGCCTTTCTGAGCTTGGAGGTTATGTCTAAGGAGTTAATCTACTCTTAGTACACTTTCTTCATTACCAAAAGATCTGGTAGAAAATAGTAAATGCTGTCTCTCTATACTTAACAGACAGCCCATACCCTGCCTGTACACTGCAGCCGTTGAAGAGTAATTTGCATATGGCAGATTCTGTGAAAAAATTGCCTATGATTTTTAGGATATAAGTGAGCTATGTTAGATATATAGCAGTATTTGCACACTTACAGTCAGCTAAATTAAGTTAATATTCCTCTTCTAATCCCTTAACAACCATATTAACCTGGACTAATGCCAGATGTTCACTTGGCCCTAGAAACTCTACCTGAAGTCACACTCACAGTGACATCAGCATACACAGTGTACACAATTCAGACCATGCCAAATTACCTGATGCAAGTTGTCTCTGTGCTTGGTTTAATGGATTAGGGATGTGCAATTCTCTGAAGAAGCCTATGCTGTGAAATACGGTATTTCTGTTCTTGGAATGAACTTGTTGATTAAATCTATCCTATATATTGCTAACTGAGATTTCACTTTCATAGCTACAGAAAGCGGTCCTTTACACCAGGAGCTCCAACCTTCCTGTGATCATGTATCACTATCACAGCCTGCTGTGGCAGCTCCCACATACATTGTGTCTAGGAGGAGGTACTTGGGTGCTCAAGCCTTCAGCTGCATGATTCAGGAATTTTTGCCCTGTATTATATTTCTGTCTTTAACCTGGTAGGTTATGTGTATGTGCACTGAGCCATTCATCCCCTTGCATTTCACCTATTGATTCTATCCTGGTTTCATCTGGGATAGTTATTTTTCTTCTAATTAGCTGGTGCAGTACTGTGGTTTAGATTTGGTGTAAGAATAATGTTGATACCATATTGACGGTTTCAATTGTTGCTAGATAATGTTTATACTAAGTCAAGGAGTATTCACTTTCTTAGGCCTTGCCAGTGAGAAGGCTGGGAAACTAGGAGGGAGCAGAGTCAGGACAACTGACCCGAACTAGCCGAAGGGGTATTCCATACCACAGAACATCATGCTCAGGATATGCACTGGGGGGAGTTGGCTGGGTCCTGCTGATCACAGCTCAGGGACTGGCCAGGTGGTGAGCCATTATATTGTGCATCAATTGTTTGGGTTTTTTTCCCCTCTCCTTTGATTTTTATTCCTCTCCTCCCTCCTTTTCATTACAATCATTGTGGTGATGATGATGATGATGATGATGACGACAATGATGAAGATTATTATTATTATTATTATTATTATTATTATTGGTTTTATTTTATTTCAATTCCTAAACTGTTCTTTTCTCAACCCTCAAGTTTTACTTTCTTCTTGATTCTCCTCCCCATCCCTTGGCAGCCAGGGGCAGGGAGTGAGTGAGTGGCTGCATGGTACTTAGTTGCTGGCTGGGGTTAAACCACAACAACTCATATAGTTTCCTGTAACAGAAAACTGGCTGGTCTTTCATCTGGCTAAAATGGAAATTAAATCCTGACAAGCAGATAAAAGAAAGTGGCATACAGACACATGAACTACTATTAAACACCTAAAGCTTTAGTGTGGGCATTTTAAAGTGTTCCTAAGCCTGAATATATGCTTTTAAAGACAATCTGAATTTATCAATGATGTTCAAATCATAGACAAAGTTAGCCCTTCAAGATTTGTTAGACACAGACAAGTTACATATACATTCATATACATTTACATTCACCTCCTGCTTATTTAGACTACAAGCTTTATCTTCACTTTTACTGCTAGAGTTTGTAAAACTTTACTCAAAGGTCAACATAAAAAATCATTAGGAAACTGAAAAGTCCTCTCACCTGATCGAGTGATAACCTTGCAACAATCTGAATAGTCTATCTTTTTGACCTCTGCCCATGCTTCCTGCAAACTTTAAAACGTCAAGTCAGGTTTGAGATGCAAATGTAAATTGAGTGAAGTGACAGTCAGTGATGAAGGACTGTGTGACAGGATTCCTTGCCTGTGGACTGCATAACAGATGAGGGGTTTTAGGAATCAGGTTTCCTCAAAAAGGACAAGCTTGTTTAGTGTGTTAACCACAAGCACATTCTTAGGTCTCGTCTTTTATAATGTGCCATAACCGATTCACCAAAGGCAGATCAGTTAGAATTCTCTGGACTAAGGTGGACTGGTCACCTCTGCCGTGTGTTTTACACAGTTAAATTCTACTTTCCCAATTTCCATGTTTCCTGATGTAGATGTGATGTTTAGTGCTATATTTTGAATGGAGAATATAGGGAAAATATGACAGCCAAAAATTAAACTAAGAGTAACTTTAAAATATTTTCTGCTCTCAGATTCCACCTAAAGGACTTTGTATTTTAAAATGCAAAATTTAAAATTAATTTTCTGTTGCCAGATTGCAGAGTCTGTGTTAGGTGAGTGCCCACCTGCCCCACCCCCATATTGAGTTATTTGCTTTTGGGTTTGGACCTGCTGTCTATACAATGAGTGTGGGACAGGTCAGAGGGACAGAGAAAAAGGAGGAAAAAACTGTGACGAGTGTGAGGAGTGCTAAATGATCTGAAAAAATAATGTGAATTACAAAATTTTTGTTTTCATATAAAAAAATGTAAAAATAGGTAAATGGAAACTCCCCACTTTTATTCCCCAAAAATATCTCATAGTTTTTCCTTAGAGATGTTTAAATAATTAAAAATTGCCTGATACCAGGCAGTAAATGAGAATGATAGTAGGGAGTATAAGATATAAACAAACTATAATCTTTGCAATAAACAGATGAATAGGTGAATAAGTTATAGAAATAAAGGACAGATCTTGACATGTCCTGGCAAAGACTCGTATGAAACCAACTGCTAAATCAAGGTTACCACTGCATTTGATTCCCAGTTTGACCAGGCATGTCCATAACTTCACAGTTTCACATGCACGTATAGTTTGTATGTGCGTCCTGGGAAGCTTGGAATTTCCTCTCCACTGCATTTTAAAAAATATTTTTAGAGAATTAAATTAAATTGTGTTGGGGAGAATCAAGGGGTTAATCAAAGATAAAATCCAATCAAGATTTTGCTTGGAAAGTGTATCTACATAGAATTACCCAGTTATACTTGGGATTTTCTTTTTATATCAACAGTTTTTTCATCGCCAAACATATGCTTAAATACATATACACAAAAAAATGTTCTTAAAAAATGTGATTTCATTCTTCATTTGTAATAACATAAATGAAAACAGTAAAATGTGAATAGTAGGAGCATCACCTCTAAGTAATAAAATGTCTTTCTTCCTTTGTGTTCAGAATGACATCTATTTCATTTGATTTAAGGTCATATATTGAAAATGGAAAAGTGTCAGAAGCCTTTGCAAATTTGAAACTCAGAATCAGAATCTGTTACATAAAATTGATGTTATTTATGTCAACTTGTTGATTCCACAAGATTTAGTGTTCAGAAAATTGTAAAGCCTTGATCACCTGTCTTTGGATGTTTTCTGTTCTTTTCACATAGGTTTCTCTTTGTAGAAAAGGAGTAAAAGATAGTTTGCATTGTGTAAATCAGTTCATTGAAAAAAAAAAAAAGTAGAGATACACCATATTGTGTCCCATTTTTTAAGAAACAGTCTTCTTTTGTCACCATAACCAGGTCAAACGCATCTTTTAACTCTTTGCTTCTGAGAACTCTACATACTGTATTTCATGGGAGGGTCCCAAAAACTCTTAGAAGTAAAGCTTACAAGGTTCATTATTTTGACTTGTTCAGACAGACCAATGTGATCTTCTTTATTTTCATACCTGAGATGAAGTTCCCTCATCTCTGCCAGGCAAGGATTACCCAACTGCCCAGTAAATAGTTCCAGTTTATACAATAGATGCCTACGTATTACAGTTCTCCTCCACATAAAGTCAGCAGTGATCCCTATGATTTTCATGGTTTTAATTTTATGCTCAGTGCTTTGTTGTGGCAGAACTAGTTGCTTCTTGATGTTTATTAGGCTTATTTTTTATTGTCTTGATAGACTGAAGCCTTATTAGTGCTCTTCAAATTAACATGCCAACTACAGGACATGGAATTGTGTTTGTATATACAGTAACATCTGAACTTCGAGTCAGGTTGCTTGACAAAATGTTTGTTGGATGCTAGTGAGGAAGATCTCACTTACCAACCTGGCAGAACTTCAGGCCATCATACCAGGGCTTTGCATTTTCTCCTCTTTTCAGACATTAGCAGGTTTTGCGTGGCTGGATTTTCTTGCTCTACCATTTTCTAACTCTGTGAAACTATCTGTTTACAATCTTAAATCCTTTGCAAGTACAGCTTAGCTCAGTGGGGCTAATAAATGCACATCTGTTGTCAGATGCAGTGTGCTTGAAGTTCAGGCATGCTATTAAAGGCAAAGCAGCTTCAGCCAAGATTTCATTTCTGAAGGCAGAAAGACACAGCAACTGGTCAAGATAGTTCCAATATACTATTAGGTAATTGAAGTTTCCATCTCTGTTTGTCTGCATGTTGATGAGATTAATTTGAGCATCTGCAATTAATTCATAAGAAGCCAGATGTTTCACCTCTCTCTCTCTCTCTCTCATTTTTTCATGTGGCCTGAGAGCACTTTTATTGGTAAGCTCCATACAAACTGACATGTACTAGGGTTATATCTCTTGACCTATTTTCATACTATAGGTGGGGTTTAAATCATTCTCCTTCGTAATGAGGCTTTCATATCTGATGTCAAGGTATGTTCCGTGCAAAGGTGAGAAAGCTCATCCCAAGTAATATACCCTTTTATTTCCTAAGGCCCTAAATGACTGGAATCTTGGACTCACTTGTGCTTAAATTTCATGTCTCGTGAGCAGTATCAGATATAAAACTTCTTAGTAGAGGGGCACTTGAAGAGAAAGTTTTTCAGTACGTGTGTGTATGTGCTTGTGTGTGAATGTGTACAAAGTAATGAAAATTTCAGAGAAGAGTTTTGTACCTAAGGAGAACAATATAGGTTACTCATTATCAGGACAATGTTAAGAGGGGGACAGTATTAAACTGGGGAAGCATGGGAAGGAATTCCTTGGTTTCTGTGCTGTTAATTAACCCATGCCAAAACTCTATTGTCATGCCCTCAGCAAGTTCAGATGTTTTCAGTCTGTGTTTCAAGATATGCCCAGAAAGAATCATCATTTCTAGAGTTCTCTGGGTACATGTGGGTTTGTGCAGGATCAATCTGATTAAAAGCAGTTATTTCTGGAGTATGCATAACTTTGAATTTATCTGTAACATATACAATTCAATCACTGGAAGAATATCAAACTGTGTATCAAACTATCCAAGATCTGAAATAAATAATTGCAAATCAATCCCTTTTTCTACTTTAGCCAAACAATATATCCATTAAAAAACTGACAGCTCATTCAGTTCTAAGCGGAAATAATGTTAATGACGTTAGTAAACTGCCAAGTACTGATGTGGGAAAGGCTTACTAAGCATATTTCATGACCGTTTCAGAATTATTCAAATAACAATTCTTGCTTGCTTGTCTAGGAAATCTCATCTTGCTGTGGTCTGCTATAGAGTGCCAAGGCAGAGCAAGCCTGACAGTCAGCCAGTTCATGCCACTCCTTTCTACTGTTTTTGCTGTTTCTTACGTGGAGCAGGACAGTGCGTGGCAGGAGGAAATGCTCACTTCTGCAAGCAGGAAAGCTGGGGCTGTTGCTGTGTCTTCTGACTACAACAGGCAGAACCACTGGGGTAAAATTTTCAGCTGTTTGTGGCATTAAATCTTGTATATCAACTTTCCTCTTTCTCTTCTGCATGCAGTATAACTTTGTATTTTATTTGTATAACTGTACAACAAAGGCAAGACAGCAGGTGCCTCTGAAGGGGTGCAGAGAGTCCCACCCTGGTGCCAAAGGGACATGGGAGCAGGAGTGGCTGCACTTGCTGGGGAATCTGATGTGTAGGGGAATGGAGGCAGAGATCATGACCCACTGGAGACGGCAGCTGAGCCCGCTGTCTCAACAGCTATGTTGGGGCGCGATGGGGATCAGCGGCTACCTAGGGGCTGGGCCGCAGGGCTGGGGCTGCCTATCCCACCCCCCAGCCTGGAGCAGCCAGGGGCACCAAGGCAGCCCCAGCTGTAGTCACCAGGCACCTCCCTGGGGATGGGGACGGGCCAAGGTGGGGCCAGGACATGGGACTGTGGATGGGCCTGGCTCAGCAGGGGCCATGGCTGGGCAGGGCAGGGCTGTGGGGAGCTGGAGACGGACCCTGCTGCAGGGCTGATGGCCCCGGAGGGGCCAAAATGGGGTCCTGGCCTGTGTGCAGGTGTGGGAGCCCCAGGGGCTGGGGAGGGACCGCCCAGGGGTGATGGCTGGTGCCCTCAGGACCCTGACGACATGATGCTTTTCTCAGGGAAGGTTCACCGTGAAGGCTGTCGCACAGAAGAGGAAACCTTCCACAAGCCACAGAGCAAGCTCTGTGCTCGCTCTTTGCAGAGCAGCCCTGCACTGAGTAGGGCTTTGCTGGGGCAAAATTTCCAGAAGTTCTCAAGTGGCTGAGGGGCTAGATCCCCATCAAATGTCACTGGAGAAGGATTTAAGTTCACAAGTCATTCATGCTCTTGAAAATGCAATGCCAACTCAGCAACGACCTGGCCAGCTCATAGGCATGAAGGAGGCTGTGGGTGTGTTAGCCACTGTCTTCCTTCTCAACACCCGGCACAGAGGCTGGTGAACAAATTCAGCACCCCTGTGTCAGACGCTGCTCAGATTTGTGCAGGATGACAAGTTAGGAGCACTGGGCCCAGAAAGCAACTGCTCTTACAAAACCAGCAAAGCGCATCCATTTGGCTTTTAATTGACTCCCTAGTGTCTGAATGATGAGAAATTGACGTGTCTTTTCCTTAAAGCAATAAAAAGTCAAAAGAAAGAAGGAAAGGGAATAAAGTAACCCTAAAGCTATACACAATCAGATAAGGAAAGGCACCCAGGGGTATTATTATTAATGAGGAAATTCACCATATTTACACCATCAGGCTGTTATTTCCTTTAGCAATATATATATTTCTACGATGATGACGCTGATCATTGCTGTTGTTATTCTTTCCCAAGAAACTATTATTTCAGTTACTGATATTCTGTGCCAGATGTGACTATGGCTTTCATTGTTTCAGAAATGGGTATTTTGTAATTATAACACCTATATTCACTGTTACCAACGTTCTCTGGAGTAGATTTCTTTTTCTTTTGTACAGTCAGACCTTCCTCCGATGCATTTCTACATTTCTAGTAAATAGAACATCAGCAAACTACCACCATGCTGAATCTCTACAGCTTCCACAGAAATCCCATGTGGTGTAGGAAACAGTGTGTTCTTTCTCCCTTTTATTGTCTGTTAAGGTTTTACTGACCAAATGGAATTCCATGATGCTTTTTCTAAAGTCAGTTTCCCATTGAGCGGAAGGTCTTAAATATTTTTCTTCTTTCTTGCTTTCTTCTTGCTTGCTTTCTTCTTCCTTCCTTCCTTTCTTTCTTTCTTTCTTTCTTTCTTTCTTCCTTTCTTTCTTCCTTTCTTTCTTTTTCTTCCTTTCTTCCTTTATTTCCTTCCTCCCTCCCTCCTTCGTCCCTTTTCTTTTCTTTTCTTTTCTTTTCTTTTCTTTTCTTTTCTTTTCTTTTCTTTTCTTTTCTTTTCTTTTCTTTTCTTTTCTTTTCTTTTCTTTTCTTTTCTTTTCTTTTCTTTTCTTTTTTCTTTTCTTTTCTTTCTTTTCTTTTCTTTCTTTCTTTCTTCCCTTCTTTCATTCTTTCTCTGTTCAACAGACAATAATTTGTTCTTTAACAGATAAATATATCTCACAAACAAAATAAATAAAGAAAAGTACAGCTTTTCCTATACAAATATGAGAAAGCGGGATTTCTGAGGAGTATTTCAGTGTCAGCAAGAAATTCTTTGCATCTAGGATGAAGTTAGTTGAAGGAAAGGAAGGAAGAAGAGATAAGAAAATACATGTAATGGAGGAAAGACAATTGCACAACACAATTCAGTGCCACAATGTGATTCTGAAAGCTCCTAGGACCTACTTCCTACCACTGTATGATGCAAAATCATCTGTCTTTGGAGAGGTAACAGCTACAGAGGTTATATAAAAACTTATGAGAATTGGCCTGCTTGCACGTTTGGGAAGAGAACTACATCCTACTAATTTTTGTAGAGTTGTGGTTTTGTTTTTGCATCACAGAATTTGGATCTTTTTTTATGGACCTACCTCTATAAGCAGTGAGACCAATATATTGTTATTTCCACAGCACAAAATCCAAAATAAAACACTGATATAACAGTGCCATACCAAATATACTAATATTTAAAAAATTGTGTTCATGGAAATTATTTTGTTTTGATACACAGTGATTCCAAAGAGTTTGTAGTTCCTCTACAGTAACTTGCAGCTCCTGTTTGCTTAGCTCAGTTATTTTCCTCAGGTCATACAGTATTTAAGTCTATTAGCTTAATTTATTTATTATCAGTTTTTTCTTAAAATCATTTGGTTTCTTATTTTCCTGTCCCTAAGATAGCTGAGTTCCTAGGAATGGCATAGCTATGGCACTTCAGTTAATTTTTCAGCTGTCATATGAATACATCTTCCCTCAGCCACCACTTTAATGTGAGCATTCCAGAAGATATATTATGTATACAAGCATGTTACAAACTATGCCATGGCGTACCAGGAGTATGATCAGGTTGCCTGTGATAGTATATATCCTCTCACAATGCCCATCATTAGAGTCTGCTATAGTCTTTCTTCTCCCCTCATGCTTCCAAGACCTATTCTTGGTCACCTGCTGCTCCCCTCCCCAACCTGTGCAAGAAGGTGAAAGCTGGTACAGTGCCATGAAGAGCTGGCTCCCTTTTAAAAATGTACTAAAATATAACCTAATGCACAGCTCAGTGAAACATGGACACCCAGAGGTAACTTCTGCTATAGATAGGGTTACATTCTCAAAACAGCCAGCAATCTATCTCCTACACTAAGGAGCTCCAACCAAAGCATGACAGCCAAAATTCTTTGAACTGGTTGCTCATATTAAGCATTTTCTTTGAACTCTGAGAATCTTTCTCCACCTCTGCCTACCTAAGTAATTTCTATGAAAAAATTATTTAGAAAACAGATACAGCGACCAGTATTTTGCTTGTCATACAAAAGAAACAGATGCAGTTACCGAGGCTGCTGGGCTGCACACTGATCATTGATTTCACCCACTGTGTGTATTTCTGTTTGGGAAATAGATCTAGTGCATTGTAATTCTTTCAAGCTCTCTCTTTTAACAATGCTTTGTATATTAATGAGGTTAGAGTTAATCTATCATTTGCAAATGGCCTGCTGTGAGTCAATAAAGTTTTGATAGGAAATACAAATCCAGCTGGGATATTATTAGAGAAAAAGTCAGAGGCATTTTCAGGCAGAATAGGATGATAATGCTGCTGGCTCCATTGCCACTGTCCTAGTGGGGAGGCAAGAGAAAGGGTCCCAGCACCCACGTCCCGATCATCAGGGTTTCTGTAGCATAAGCAAATAGTTATGTAGTTCTAAAAGTCCATTTGGTTTTGACCTTATTCTTAGGTACTAATGAGGTTTTGAAAAGGTATTTGACGGGAAAATCAAAACATCATTTAAGCTTCTGTCTTATTCTCTTTTTCCAGGGCATTTTTCCTCAAAATAGTTCCATTTTAATTAGCAACATGGCCTCCAAATGCAGGACCCCTCTTTGGTTTCACTTAGTGCTGATTGAAAGGTGTAATTCAACAGAGGAGGGAGCACCACATGGGCAGGCTGTAAATAGAACAGGCATATCCAAATACTTGATGCTGTTGAGAAATTCTGGGCTCACCATGTTTGGCTTTAATTTTCTGACTATCCTTCCTTCTCATACCCTGACTATTAATACTAAATTGGAATTAGCTGGCTACTTATTGTAAGTGCTTATTAGAGACAAAAGACTGGCCTGGAGGAGATCACTGGTCATTTATTCTTGTTGCAAAGGCAACCCGGCATTAAAGAAAGACAGAAAGCTTAAGAGAACCAGGCAGGGTTGGAACAACCCTGCAAAGACACTAAGGCCTGCATTACAATTCTACTGAATAGAAAGTGGTGTTACCCAGATTTGAAGTTACCCTTGAAAGTTCATCTAGTGAAACTGAAACCATCTGTTCTCCTTAACAAGGATGTATTCAAGAATTGAAGAGCTTGAGTCAGAGAGAATGACATGCATATTAAAAAGCAACATGCTGCTTGAATATTATCAGAATTGAAAATAGCTTTACTCAAGAATGTGCCAAACAACACACACGTAAATCATGTCTACTGGTAGGTAATGTAAATTTACTGATACTGATCTGAATTCTGAAATCAGACTTGCTTCCATAAGCAGCAATTAAGGTTGAACCGCTTGGAAGCCTAAGAGTATGTATAAACAGGAAGGTGTAGACTAACCTTTTCCCTGTACTCTGCCCAGCAGAGCAAAGACCTAAAAGTTGGAAATGTCAGACTTCAAATTGCCTGTGATTGCTTCATCTGTCCCTAGGAGAGGTGCATTAGGTTACAGTCTCTAATTTCAGGGTCATTTACAATTTTTTCTCTAGGACCCCTGACTTATTCAGCATCTGAGAGAAATGTTGCTTATTTAACAAGAAGCTCTTCGGTATTTTACTTTTCCTTAGTTGTTCTGGGCATACTCCTAAGCTGTATAACATGAACACTTTTCCAGTCCTGCCTGGAAGTTTAAAACCTTAATTTTCTCATGAGGATTTCTATTGTACTCCTGATGACATCATAGTGCTCCGAAAACTTCCTCACAATAGGCAAAAATGGTTGAAAGTAAAAACCCTGCCCTTGGGTGCCTAGTTAGTTATGTCTAAATGGTGGAGTGAGAATGTTCCACACTGAGGCCTTCCACAGGGTTTCATCCAGACTAAGCAACCCCCAGAGATCACAGAAGAACCCTCCAGATTGCTTTACAGAGGACACCTCTTGCCTAAGGAGATACATCCAAGTCTTGCCCTGACAGAGAGCTAGGGCATGGCTGAGGTGCACAGCACCTGGAGTTCAGTGTTAACCATTAGGACACTTCCTTTTCTTTGAGTGACTGGACTTACACTCATCTCCAGATATCCCAGGATGGCTCCGCTAGCTTGTGTTGGAGTCCACAGCTCTCCTACAAAATAGACACCAAGGCTGCAGCAAGGCAGATGACTAGGAAACCAGGAGATCACAGCTGATTAAAATCTGTGAAAAAAACAGCTTCACAAAGGTTTTTGGGCAACTGACATGCAGAAAAAGACCTAGCATGTTTTCCAAGATCCTCTTGGCATTCACCATAAGCAACTACCTCCTACTGGGGGCACCAGACTACTCAGAAATCTAGTTCTAAGTGGTTTGCTAGTGTGGTACATGAATTCTGAAGCAGAAGAAAAATCATGTTCCTTAAGACAGTGTTGAACTACTCTAACAATAACAGAACACATAAAAAACAGCTCTGGAAGGGTCCTTTATTCTTACACAGTTCATTCCCTTGCCCCCAGCCTCTCCTCCCTCAGGGCAGGATCAACTATTTCTAAATTATCTCTGGCAGATATTTTCCTGACCCGTTCTTAACACAGAATGATTGTAAAGCTGAACTATACACTTGTTACAAAGAACAATGAAGTTAAATAAAAGGCTTAAGAGCAGAATCAAGAAATATACTTCAGGTCCAATCTTGCAGGCACCTTGACTATGGAACACCTAATGTTTTTTGTTGTAATCCAATGAATACATGAAGTGTAATCTGCACAAAGTATCCTTACTTATGAATCTGGTTCAGTAATCCATGCTGTTACACTAAGGTTTGAGTCTAATTCCCAGTGGCTTAAAATTATATAATACTTCATCCATATTAGCCCCCCTATAGATAAGAGATTGCACAGCATTTAAGATACAGACTCAGAAATAACACAAATCCTGTGACTAGAAATTCCCTTTGTTTATTTTAAAGTTGCTAGAGCACAAAGTTTATTTTTACAACCAAGACAACAAGCAAAGGACTTTAAAAGAAACATCAGAATAGCTGTTCAGTAGGGGCTGATTCAGGTTGGGAGGAAAAGAGCCAGATGAGTCCTCTCTCATAGCAATGTCCAATGTGGTGTGATGAGAGTCAAATAATGGGACATCAGTCAGATTGCTGAACAGCTTTTTTTCCCACCATCCCATCCAAGGCACCTGCCTCTAGCTGTGCTGCAATATCGCATCAGTTTTACTCGCAATGGTTTGGCTGACTGAATATAGAGATGCTTGTAAGGCACCCAGCTACAGGATAGTTGTATGTAGCTGGGGATAATAGCCTGCTAGTGCAGAAGTGCCAAAAATTAGCTAAACGTTAGGATACAAATAGGAGCACTGGAGAGTTCATAGATACAGTAAAGGCGGCCATATATATCCATACATATGTATGGATACACATACCCAGACCTATATGTACTGATTCTATCTTACTGTCTGCAGCAGATAAATAGTGAACAATATTTCTTCCTGCATTTTCATCCTACAAAATGCCTTTTCCGTTTCTATAGCAACTTCTCTTGTTTGTAACTTGTAGTTCGTGTTAAAAATATCCTGAATTAAAAGGGAGAAAATTCTAAAAATTTAGAACAATTGGAAAAGATGGCAATTTTAAAATGAAATAAACTCATAGACTGTGCTTAATAAGTAGCCTGTTCACCATAAGAAGCACTGAATGTAACATCCATTATGTGTCTTATAAAATAGAAATGGGGGTCTTATTAGTATGTCTCAGGTTCTTTCTTACAACCTGAGTTACTGCCATTTGAATGACTATGTAGTGTTCTCCATCAGAAATCCCACCACTTGGTAATGAGTAGAGAAGAGTTCCACCTCTAGACATACTTGTCTTCCTGCTGTGGGACCCCATCATACTGACTTCAGAGAAATAAGTGCAATTAATGTGCTCCATTGTCAACTGTAATGATTGCAATAGGTGTCCCACATCATATGAATCCAGATTTTGTGAAGAGCTTTAGCAATGGGCAGCAAGAGAAACTGTGATGGATACCATTCTTTTTCTAATTCCATTAAATGAACAGAAAGTCTTTTATGGATCATCCTTCAGCTCCAGGTGATAAAGGTCTGAAGCAGTCCTTCCACTCACCATTAAAACTTTATGAATACACATGTTTTTTTGAAGGGTAATTAGTCTTTGTTGCCATGCTGTGTTGCTGTAGTTTGGGCAACATAGAACATTTTATAATATTATGTAGGCACAGAAAGGCACACATTCAATATAAAAAACATAGCTGTGAACTTTTTGGCTGCAGGGCTGCACTACAGTCAGCAGAGCAGGAGGAATGTTCTTACAGTGGGCTCATGGCCTCCCCTGATTTCTCTGCTCTCTTCTCCACACTGTGTCCCAACAGTGGCCTACCTTTGTGAAACAGGAAGGACTTAGCATAGGACATGGACAGAGCAGGTCCATCCCAACTTCTGGTCTGTGCCTACAGACTCCTCTCTGGAAAGGAAGAGGAGAAAGAAATTGCAAGAAAAATGGGCAAACCATAAGGTCAAATTTGTTAATAAGCAACTTCCTTCTTGTGTGCAAGAGCCGATAAAAACCAATGAATGCAAGAGCGGGACACCGCAACACCTCTGCTTTAACTGAAGGCACTCTGAAATATCTTAATTAATCTGTTTTCTAGCTAAACTGAATATTTGTGGGGACAGAGACTGCACTGTATTTGTTCTGAACAGAGCACATTGTCAGCAGCCAATAAATTAAACTGCAGTAAATGGAGTCATTCTGCTGCCACACAGTTCTGCACAGACATTCCTGCTGGGACTCTTGTATATTGGTGTATGCTTCTCCTTGAACTTACTCTGTTATCTTCATCTTTCTCCAGGCTGATGATTTTCAATTATTTCCTTGTTGATCTCTGTATTTTGCCGGGGGAGGTGCAGAAGAAATCTTTGCTTCCTTCCATTCCTCATTACATTCAGCAAATCACTTTGCTTCAGCCTCCCCTCTACTGCTCCCAGCCATCTTTGCCTTTTAAAAGTTTCTTGGTTCTTTCTAAGTTATTCATACTCCATTTCAGCATGAACAATTGCTCTTGCAAAGACATGTAGTTATGACAAGAGATATGCAATTGTATGAGTAGTTATCAAAAAGGTCACAAGATTAAGACTTTTGGTACCCAGAAAACCAGTTTCCCTGCCTGTCCGCTGATTTTCCAAGTAAACTTAAATCATGTGAGTCGAATGTGGCAAACTACAGACTAGCTGTCCCTCTTGTCTTTCTTTCCTCCATCCACAGTTTACAGACTTCTCTGTTTCTTTGTTGCTGTTCTTCTTTACACCATCAGTCTTAGAAGAGGCACTGGGAGGTAAATGGCTGCCAAGGTCTCATCAGCTCTAGACAGGAGTAGAGTAGGTATCTCACTGCAAATTTGCTTTTCTGACTGCAAGCCATTCTGCTCTTCCTGCATGGTAATTTTTCACTCTGTGATGCCAGAAACAGTTGGTTCATGTTAGTTCAAATGATCCCAAGAATTATTATCCAAAGAATTAAAATCCTAAAAGGTATCCAAAGAGTCAAGGTAGAGCATTTTTCTTTCACCAGCCTTTGACCAGTCCCTTCTTCCAGATGTTCTACAACTGATGTCAACCTTAGTCACTCATTTCTTAAATTCTTAACTGAAACACAAGGGCTAGCAGCGTTTTGTTTGCTCACAGACAGCCAATCTTAGCTGCAGTAAATCGCTACAGTTCTTAAGAAACTGATGTACCTGTTTAAAGTGGCCAATGATCCAACACACACAAGAGTCTGAAATTCCTTCTGACACTGGATGATCACTGAAAAATGCTAAAGTTCATTTGAGATGTGCATGCTGATCCTTTGGTAAAGCATGGATTACCAAGAAAGCCAGATGCCTCTTACGGTCTACTTGCTTGCAATGTCATCAGCTTTTTCATGGTGACAAATATATTTCATAAAATGCATTTATATTAAAGGCATATCCTGTTTTAAGAAGGTGCTATGCCACCTTTAAAATGTGGCATTTCAATCTGTACTAAGCAGGTATTTCATTCAGAATAAGGCCAGCTTTAATAGTAATGCAGCCATTTTTCTGCTCAGGGGCATTTTTTGCAAGCTATACTAAGCATGCTGAACACAGGATACTTTGCTAGAGCTGCCAATAATTATTCAGAAAGGTCCTTCGATGACACCAAATTCAGTGCAACTGCTGAGGACTGAGGATTTGGTGGAAATGTGTGATGTTTCTTTTCTGTGTTCATCTCTAATGATTTCTGACCCACTTACATTCAAACTTACCTTTAAAAAAAAGCCACTTGCTCAGCATGGAGAAAGCATGGTGTTTGATTCCCCTCATCCTCTACCTTAAGGAAAGCAAAGGTCCTTAGACCTTCCTGCTTGGCAGACAGCAGTAGGAATTTTTCCACCTTCTTTGCAGAGACCTGAGGATGTCCCGCTTTGATACCTATCCCAGCCTCTGGAGTAACCAAGGAGGGCTCTGCTCTCAAAAAAGTGAACCCTGGTTTTATGATAAGCTCAGTGTTGTAAAGTCTTTGGGAGCTTGCACAGCATGGGAAGTCAGGCAGCGTTCAGATATGGCCCATGCTGCTTACAGAACTTCATCAGAGTCAATGTTTTAACTTTTGAGACAGCTTAATTTACATGAGCCACGATCACCTGCCCACATAGTGAGACCCCTGATAGTCTTACAAAGAAGCACCCTTCACTGACTCCAGAAAGTTTCATCTTGGTAGGGAGCTTAAAGGCTTTCCAATGGAAGGGCAAGTACATCTTCTAGGAATCCTTGCTTGGAAAGGCAATAGTTACTTTTGTGGCTCCAAAACAAAGGCAGCTTTCAAGAAAGCTGTTAAGAGTGGTGTGTGACACCTCTGCCTGTTCCTGCCCTAGGTGACACAGATTTCCACACAAGAAAGTTGCACAAATTCAGGTTATTTAGCCCTGACAGAGATTTTCAGGGTTTTATCAGGGATTGTCTGTTGGATGCACACAAGCCAGAGCTCAATGAAAACCTGCCATTTATTTAGCTGGCTATAGGCTGTTGGGTAGGTATTTATGCCTCAGTGCCTCCAGGGTGCACTTTCTTGTAAAAAAGCAGTTGGCTCCGTACAGAAATAGGAGATTGTAATTGGCCACCTTCTGTGCTACATCCTTCCTGTGAGAAGTTCTACCAACCTCAGTAAGAAATAAAGAAACCAGCCACAATGAGAACCACTCCTCTCTTTCCTTGATTACCAGTAACATACACATATTAATTAGTGGAGTGGTTGGCAGGGGAAGGTTCAGCTCTTCCTTTCCCTATGCTTCAGCAAATCTTTACTGTCCTCAGTCTGTGGCAAAGAAAAGCTTTTTCAGTGCAGGTTGTAACACACCAGACTTTAGCCCTAATCAAATCCACATCTGGAAGATATTAGGATGCACTACCATTTTTAAAGTGTGAATGTTAGGACTTACTCATTTACTTTATATTTTTAAAAGTGATGTGCATGCTGTGTTCCAGACCCCTCCCAGTGCTTTGTACTTAAACGTGCTTGTGTTCCCTTATGTTGCTTTTTTGGTTTTCAATGGTTTTCTTCTGGCCTGTGATCTACTTCATAATTCAAATGGGAAGTTTCTGAAAATAAGAGGCTTTAGTGCAGGAGAAAAAGTGGCTTTAATTTTAAAAAATAAAAAGTATCTGTATCTTGTTCTGAAGTGCAGTGATACATAACCTTCTGAGGGGATGAGGAAGCCTGGGTATTTTAGAAGGTGGAATGGATCTCTAGGAACTGCCCTTTGGTCTTCTAATACCCTCATGAATGCGTATCTTGAGGATTTGAAGCTGAGACCTAGGTCACATTTACTTGCAGAGGAAAAACACCTGAGAGCAACTTCTGACAGACCATTATGCCAAGGAGATGAGACTTCCACATGCATCTGGCCTCTTGATTGCTTACTCTGAGAATGAATATGCCTGATTTAAACAGCTTGCCCAGGATAACAGGGCTATATATTTCACTTCTATACCCTGTCGGGTAGAGCTCTATGGCTAGCAGAACTCTGTGTGTGAACCTTGGGGGATTCTATTTTCTGTCCCTGGTCCTGACCGACCCCTTTGGCATGGACACGGCTTGCAGAGACCTCTCAATCAAAGAGGGTCTCTCCCAGCAGGGAAGGCAAAGGCTGTAATTAATTTCCTTTAGCCTTCAGTCCCACACAGTGTTGGCCCTTAGAATAACCAAAAGTAGGTACTGGATACTGGCTGCTCACTACAGGCTTCTGAAACTTAGGCACCTAAGGAAGAAAGGCAGAATTTTCCCTCCTTCAAAGAGGAACAAGACCCTGCTCTGTCAAGACGGACAAACTGTGCTTTTGCATTAGGACCCAGGGTGGCTTCTGCAGATGCCATGTGGGGATTTCTGACTACATCCCAACTTAGTAAGGTGAACCAGCCCTCATTCCTCTCCCAAGCTGGAAACAGGAACTACAACACCCAGAAGAATGTTGGTAAGTCCTTTGGGCAAATCCCATATCTGGATAACTGAGGGACCAAGTCTGTAGGGAGTGCCATAAAACACATCTACTCTACAGCCTATATAGCTGGTCTTAGGACCTCTCAGCTTCACTAAAATTTTGAGCACAAAGTAGGAGCCTAAACAAACCTGATCTCCACCTTTACTTTACTTTAAAGGAATATAACACAGAGAGGGCCACAATGGAATGTACAGAGGGCACCAGGGCAGGAAAATGGTGGAAGGTCAGTATGAGCACCTGGAGGTTATCTCCAGGTGAATAAGAGAGTCCTCTTCTTTGAATCTGGGACCATGCTAATCCTCTACTAGTGAACAGATTTATAAAGACAATTTTCTTAAATCTAGAAACTTGCTTGGCACTATTTCTAACCAGATCTGTTATTTTCATTACTGTGGCTGATGGCTGTGAGTTCTAATCCTTTTAAAGTCAGAAAACAAAAGGGAAAAGAGCTTCAGAAATCATGTCCTCCCAGGATGAGTAAGAACGCTGTGCTTTTAAATTGTTGAGTACAGAGTGAGCTTAAAAGGAGAGACCATTTCCATTGTTCTGAGGCAAGAATCACTGGTGGTTTCCTTTCAGCATAGTCCCTTTGCACAGAGCGTGCAAAGCAGCTGAAAGTGTCTCTGCATGGCCTCACTCAGCCTCTGAACAGACGAAGCAGGATGTGTAAGAAGCAGCAGCCACTGGGTGTGTCATGCCTATAAGAAATTCATAAAGTTAAATTTGGTTTGCAACTTCCTTTAAGCCCACTACAAGAAACTACCATATCTGGTTTAGCAGGCCTCTCATCATGCAGTAATTATCTCCCTTTTAGGAACACACTGACAGAAAGCATAATAAAATTCTCATTACAGCCAGCAGCAAAAGTCCTGTTGAATTCAGCAGGAGTTGTAGCAGTGGATGCTAGCATCCTCCAGGCTGAGAAGGAAGAGGGAGTCTTCTACAACTGGAACTGCAGTCTGGTAGAACTGAAAGTGTAATTAGTTAGATACCTGTGTTGTAAGAAACCAACCATTTCTGTGTTTTTTTTTTTTTTTTTTTTTTTTTTATGCTGAGCAACCTAAAGAGCCTTCATTTGCTTAAAACTTCTCATCTCAAACAAATCCTTTCAATATCAAATATGAATGCAAGCAATGGAACACTTAGACTATGATAAGCTGGAAACTCATCTCTACCATTAAAACACGCCAGCACTTTTAATCCTCTGAAAGGTACACTTTGTTGTGAATTCAGCTTCTTCTCTTTCAACTTTTGCATTTAATTAATCTTTGTCTGAAGGTCATGTTCTTGTTACTCAGAAGCATGCCTCAGTGGTGCTAATGTTCAGCTGAGTGACCTCAAGTTGGTTAACGATTATCACCCTATAGTTTTCCAGCCAATTATCTCCAGAGGTACTAGAAAGGATTATTTATTATCTCTGTCTCACTTGGTTAAAAAAACCCCACAAGTATCCCTGAAAATTAATTTAGTTTCCTTAGGGAAGATTATAAATCTACAATGTAAAATTATGAAAAGGCTGTGAATTTTAGACATGTTTTTAATCTATCTGGATATTCATACAGTCTCTCTAGTGCAATAAACAATGGTATGGTTGCAAAGTGTTTTGGGTTGAGTTGGTTTCTTTGCCGTATGAAAGGGAGTGATAGTGGCTACCAAATGTGTTTTGGATTAATTAATTTTATTATAACTGGACATCATGGTGAGCTATAGGGGTAAATAAATCATATTTTATTATGCTAGTGAGTATTCTTCTTGGTACTGCTTCAACACTTAGAAAGCCACCTAAAACTAAGATTTCAGTGTGCTAAGTGCTAGACAGAGACCAAAACCATAGTCCATGCCCCATAAAACTTGCACTATAAATATGAGACAAAAAAATAACTGTTTGGTGACCAGGAAATATGAGACAGGAATAATGGAACTAAATGAACAGGATTAAGATGGCATGGGATGTCAGTGGGTGATAATCAGTCAGTAAGATAACTTGCAAACCACAGCAAATTCACATGGCTATTAAAAGAAAAATACTTTCTCAAATACTCAAAAATAAGACATGCCAGGGGACATTTTTACCACATGAATAAGAAGTTTTGATTACAATATGGGGGTAGTTCAACTTGCTGCTACATCTGGAACAGAAAAGGTTAAAAAATACACTTCTAGCCCCAGGGTTGTGGGCCTGGCAAACCTGTGTAGCATAGGCAACAGTCCAAAGAAGGACTGGCACAGACAAAGGGAGGAGGCAGAAAAAGGGAGAGCTCTGTTGAGGTCCTCTGCTTGCCCTGCCCTGGAAGGAGAGCTATCTTTAGAAGGTGGTCTCGTTCCCCTAAGGAGGAGACTTTCAGAAATATTGAACATACACTTTCTGTAAGGACAGTAAAAGACCAAGACAGATTTTTGCTGTGACTGCCCCAGAGTCCTTAAAGCTGAAATCTCTGGCCACAACTATTAGGTATTTGGCACTTTTACAGTGTAAACCTGACTGCAAAAGGCCCCCATTTCCCCATGTGCACTATGATATTTGTTCAATGTATCTCAAAGAATGACATAGGACTTCTTCCTGCCTCTGTGCAACCTGAGGATCAGCTAGAGGATTTGCATCTGCGGGGTTTTTTTCTTCTCATTCTTGCACCTCTCTATTGACCTTGATTCCTTGTCATTGATGCACTCTACATATTTTCTTTTTGTCCAGCTGCACAGCCTCACTTAGTTGTAATGAAGGGTCTAAGGCAGAAAGCTAAATGAAGCCTATATGTCCCCCTTGTAGACAGGATATCCTTAGTTGTAGCACAGGGAGGCAGCTAATGAAGAGGCTAGCTTTGCTGCATGTCAATATGGTCTGTGCAAGCCAGCCAATTTTCTCTGTTATTCTATGAGAATATAATTTCTTTCTGGAGTGTTGTGAATACTTGCTCTTTAATATTGATGGGTTTAATGGATCATTTCTCTAGGAACAGCACACAATACTGTAGGGCACTTGACATTTATATCAAGGATGTAGGGCAAAATTCTATTGTACTTCATGAATAGCTGTGCCTATGCTATTAGAAACCAAGGGCCAGATAACATCAACTGTCAGAGCATTTTGTCCCACGATGGTTCATAGGGCATGATTCCTAGGAGTAAAAGTAACATCTGTAACGTTTATAAAATTTATGAGATGTGTTTATCTCCACCATAGCACTGTGTGTGCTTTGCTGGACTTTAAACAACAATGTATAATTATCAACCATGAAAATATCTTCCCTTCAAAGTTCCAACAAAGAACAAAAGCCAAAAGCTTTGGGGCCTAGGCCACTGAATTTTCCTGGGAATTTTTCCAGTTTATCTTTCATATATTTAACAGCTCATAAATTGGATTTCATATGTTTATCCTGGAAACCAGATTCTCTTATATTTAGGTTCTTATCTCACCATCCTTGTCTCCTAGAAGAGCCTAAAGCAATACAATTAATAGTCTACTCCTGAAACCACTGATCTACACATCCAATTATTTTAGAAAGACAACGATACAAATGCTGTGAATTTGTAGTCCTGTCCTTGAAAGAGTGGAAAAACAATACTGGTACACAGAGGAATTCAGTTTTAAAGAGGGCTTGAATATTCATGTGCTGTCTAAAATGCCTTCTCTTACCAACAGTGTAAGAGTGATATATTCAATGTATCTGGAAAATGCACTCTCTGAAGTAAATCTTCACCTAGCATGCTTATAAACCTAGCCACAGTAAAGACTAATCACAGTTAACAGTGAGTAGTGTGGGGAAAACAGACTAGAAATAAACTGCCAGGCAGTAAAGTCCTCACATAGCAGAACCCTCTTGAAGAGCCAATGCAAACATCCCCAGACTCCTAATTTATCTGACTTCTCTTATTTTATTCACTTTCATGCTTCTTATAAATATCTGTCACATATCTGCTTAGCTGCATTAAGCCACTGAAGAAGGAAGACTTTGAAACAGAGAATTTAAAATGTTGAACAGGCCAGTGATCACAGGACTACATAATTAACCAAAACAAGTCATTCTCTTCTATGGCATTACACATAAAATAACTCCCCAATGTTATTAAAAAAAATTAGAATACCACCAAACAAAACCAAGGCCCAAGTATCTCTGTGTTCTGTCAGTTTTCAGTTCTCTGTGCCCTCTCAGTCAGAACAAGCATCAGGAATAGTATCTTGCCAGAAAGGTTGCCTACACCACCACAGCTTTGGACTGAGATGTGAAATGGAAACTCATACTATCTCAGGCAGCACTTCTTACCAGTGCCACATTCACATAAATTAATTTGTCGTTACTTCAACTTCTCCTTGAATTCTAGATGGACAGGATTAGCTTACAGGTTCAGTGCAGGAATCTCTTGGTAAAGCTGTTGGTTGCTGTTGCACCAGTCATTTGCCGTTATCCTTAGTGACTCTTGTGGCATTAAAACCTCTCAGCTTCTGCACTGGCCCCATTTACCCCTAGCCTGGATGGTCCACCTACTCCTCACCTCTCAGAGTCTCTGCAGACAGTAAGCATTATTGACTGAGCCAGGCAGCAAACTATAACTTGGAAAGGGGACATTAATTTCAAAATTTCTGATTTCTTTTCAGTTTCCTGAAAGGGCATGTTAGGCTTGAGTCATGAGGTTTAACAGTCCTTGTCAGGCAGGCTTGAATGCTCATATCTGCCTCTGTAAGAACAGACTTTAGCAAAGCCACAGGATTTGTCATATACCATCTCTGTATGTGACACAGCATCTTCATTTCCCCCCTGGATCACCAAACAGGACATTTACCTTCCTGCCTGATGTCTGGTGCTTCTGCTCCAGTCCTCAGCCCAGTCCCTTTTTTAACTCAGGCTATATGTCTTCCTGACAATGGCATCACTGAGGATCAAAGCCAGCTAAGCCACAGGGGTGACCCAGTGACCAAAAAATGTTGGTTAAAGTGCCACTGTAGAGTGGCATTCTCTGGATGTATTGGCATCACCATCATTTAGCGCTCCCCAGAACTGATTTCTGAGGTTAAGCCCAGGGAGAGCTGTCTCCATGGGGCTGGTGTCATGGGTATTAAATGAAGATAATAACTTTGAAGGTTTTATCCTCTCTCCATCTCAAAGTAGAGAACAGAGCTCTGCTCAGCCCAGAGGGAGAGGGAAGAAAGGATCACTCCTCCTATTTTATTTCCTTAAAGATTAATTTCTCATGGAGAGAGATTCAATCAAGGGGCCGGAGCTTCAGCTGAAGCTTTTAAGTGAAAATTTGTGTTACGAGACTTTCATTTATTTGAGAGAGGTTTGTTTTGTCCTTGCAAACTCTTAAAAAGGATACTTTTCAAGCGTCTTTTTTAATGGAAGATAGTGTAAGTTTAACCTCAGTCTTGCAGCTGATGATGATGCAAGAAAAAACCCAAAGACATCCACTGACATTGCATATTAAAATATACCATATCCCATGATGGTGCTGGATTCCAAACACTCACAGAATCCATGGAAAATGATGTTTTGCATGGGTGGTGACCACGACCACCTTTTCTACCTCAGCAATCTCTTTAGTTGGCCAAGACTGTAACTGTATAAAGCTGGCACATTAATCAGTTCCATTGAGTAAGGTGTCTTTTGAACTAATACTAATACTGAATTTCTAGTGTGAACCTTCTAAGGTCAGGAATCCTGACAGAGATTCTGAAATGGCCAGAGTAGGGGCTGGAAGGGTATTCAAGCACATATTAAAATGTCAAAATCATGTTTCCTACCTCTCCTTTCCAAAATATTTTATAAATCTTAAGTAATGAACCCCAACAGCATGTAGTTCATAAAGAATAGTAATTCTTCATTTTACACAAGAGAAGGGAATTCATCCTGGCCACAGAAAAAGCCAGTGTCAGAACTGGAGCCTGTAGCTATCAGTACTAGCATCTAAACCTGAAAGCAGCCCTTTAGATTCTGCCTAATTGCCAGTCTAAATTAGCCATTAATGACTTCTCCAACTCCCATTTCCTTACTGCAGCAGGATAAAAATCAGAATGCAAGAGGCAAGAAAATGCCTGTGCTGGGACTCACAAAATCTGAAAAAGAAATTATTTTCAAAAGCTGTTTTTCTTCTTAGATGTTATGATGACAGCTGCCCTCAGAAAAACACAGACAGACAGATGGATAGGGAATACTTTTGTCATGAGCTGAACCCAACATCTATCTTAATAGTTTTAAGTCAGGTGTCCCATTGTAAAAGAAGAGAAATGGAATAGAACATGATAATGAAATAAATTTTCCACTGGATCTTCCTCTTGAGGGATGGGGATAGAAATACTGCAGGGATTTCTACATCTCTCTGCTTAGCCGTTTTTAGAGGGAGCCCTCTGGCCACATTAACCTCCTGAAAAATGTCCTTTTGGGTATCCTTGGGGATATGGAGAAATGGTGCTGTAGGCCAGAGCCAGAACACTGTTCCATTTTTCCTTGCCCTGCCATCAGCTGCAGAAGTCATGGGCTGTGACCCTTGGAAGCCAGGAGGCTGGGTGGGAGTAGAAGCATCTAATTTCCCACAAAGACAAAGGAGTATCCAGTCACAGATCTCTTCACAACAGAGAGGATACCAAGGCCTCCTGCTGACTCTCTTAAAGGCTAATTAGACTGGAAACTCTTGGCAGGTCTTTACAGGAATTGTGCTGCAGGGACTGTTCAGTCATTTCAGTACTTCTAATAAGGAGACTTGACATATAGTACCTGCAGAATTCTGTGGCGTATCTCTGGATCCCTTTCTTTCCTCCCTGCTTGCATGCCAATGTCACTATTGCATGCAACATTTATTCTCATTTTCAGACTTCTGCTGCACCTGAGCACAAAGGAAGACAGATCTGCTTCCATACATCTGCTGTTTTGCAACCGTGCCATGGGCAAGTTCAGCTTGCAAAGTTAAGGAGCATGGTTTAGTTCCTATGTGCTCGCAGATGGGCCATCAAACATAATGTGAGCTGAAACAAAATATCTCAACTCATTGTGCCTGGCAAGAGTTGCTGTAGCAGATTCTGGGGGTGACTGTTTGTATTCATGTGCAGGCTCCCAAAGCATTGCTGAAGTGACAGCCTGTTTCTTTAAGAACTGCTGCTACAGAACATTACAATACAGTGATACAAGGAAATTGCTGCAACTCCCTGCATGTTTGATTTCTTGAACTATCAGTAGAAATGCTCCATCTGTGTCTTCCCATCTGTACTGCACGTTTTGGCAAGACAGCATGCCAAAACCGACTTTTCCTCTATCTCCCTCCTCCCCGCTAGGCCCTCATCCCTCCTCCTCCTCTAGTTCTTTTTCTTCAGAAACACTGGGGAGAAAACAGCATCCAATACAGAGTTGCTGTTTCTGTCTCTTGCTTCATTTCTGATTACCCCGAAGGGAGAGGATAAACCACGTCATCTTCCCACTCTGCCCTGCAAGGACTATATGGGTTACAAAATTCAAAGGGTCTGGCTCTGGGTAAAACTTGTGATGGAGGCAGGAGGCTCCCGAAGAGAAAGATTATGTTGTCTTTTAGCTGCAGGGAACCCTGGGGGGGGAGAGCCAAAGCTACTGTAGGAGGAAGCGTGGGGCGTGAGGCCAGAGGGAATGGAGATCCGATGGAGCTGAGCCCAGGAAGGAAGAGGAAGCCCTGCAGGGTCAGTCTCCTACTGCCAGGGGAGAGGGGGGGTCAGCACTGCTGCCCTTTGCCTCCCGCAGTGCTGCTCTTCTCCTCATGCATCCCAGCCCCTCGTTCTCTCTCGGCAGCAGCAACAGCCTCAATGTGCATGGGTGTGTCACAGGCAGGAGAGAAAACATGGCCCCTTTGATGCTCCCAAAGTCTGCTGCTGGAGGCTGCTGCTTACTCTGTCTGTGGCTAGCTGTCCAAACGAATTCCTCTAGTTTGAATACTTATGGATTCCCTTTGGGTTTTATTCTCATATAGTCTTCTGACTACGGCATTCTAGTAGGTATGCCTGCTAATCCTAAAGTTATCACTTATTTCATCATAAGAAGGCTTGTTTGCCTGGATAATTTTGGACTGACAGGGCAGAGAGGGGGTAAGACTGAGATTTTTAAAAAATTGTGAATGTCTTTTAAAAATACCAGAAACATGCTGGGTTTGTATTTCTCATTTTTTACACAAGTCAGCCACCTGGTAGAGAGCACTAAAAAAAGACAGAGTGACTTTGCTTGCCACAAACATCAAATAATGAACAATCAAAGCAAAGTGATTACAAGCAACCCAGAGGCAGAAAACAATTTAGTAGGGTGACTCAGATGAACTGTCACAAGAAAGGAGAGCAGTTAGAGACAAAGCGCTAAACCTCAAAAATGGCCTAGTGGCACACACCAGGTAATCCTGAAGGGGGTCTGACCTGTAAGAGCTTTTAAAGCTCCTTCCTCTCCTAGATTGCCATCCAATAAATCTTTTGAGAACAGCCTTATATGTGAATGTGAGTAGCTATAATGGAAACTTTCATATGCCTGCAGTTAGGCATGTGCTCAAGTACTTTACTAGATCTACTATGTAAACGTGAGCAAGATTTAGTGTTTTACAGAAGGTAGCTGCAAATAGTAAAATGAGCAGGAGGCACAAATCCTTTTCCCTGGCATTTCTGGAGCATGTATGGTATTTAATTGATAGTTACAGTTTCTCATTCCTACTTCTTCCTCTCTCCCTCCCTCTTCCTCTGCCAGCATGAAAAATTCAAACACTCACACACACAGAGAGACTCTCACAGTGTCCTGATCTGACCTCACCACCAGAAGCAATATGGGACATCATTTAGCTATTAAAAAAACAACCCACAAAGTGTTGTGAAAACAACCTCAGTGGGCTTTTTGTTAAGAATTAACATAGCTTCCTCTCAGAAGAGCAAGCAACTGTGTTTAATCTAGGTCTGGCATCAGCTTCTCTAATGGCGCACCTTCGTCCCTGTCCCTACAGGCAGCCTAGCTGCAGGGCACCTGCATCCCAGTTCCGGGGTGGGAGCGGCCACCACCACATGGTGCATATTGCTTCCGTGAGAAGGTGCTTGAGTTGTTTCTCCACCAGCTGGTTGCCCCTGGGGTTATTACTGAGCAGCAGCCTGTGTACCATAAGGTGTCGTTTTCATGCATGAGTAAGTAACAAGTCACTAGTCAGTCTTGTTACACCAGTGCATAAAAGCCTGCTGGTGCTATAAATAAGTTCCCCTTTCCCAGTTGTTCCCTGGCATGCTCACACCCCAGCTAAGATACTGGTGTCCAACAGTATTGCCTGGCTCAGCTTAACATCTCCAGACCCAGAAATTTTTAAGGCTGGAACACCAAACTGTTCATCATCCTAAATCGGGAAAAAAATTATAAATGGTGGTGTTTGCATAGGGCTTGGCTGTGCATGTCCTTAGTGTATGAAGTGTTTCGGACATGACTGTCCTGCAGATGCCTGGCACATGCTCCTACAATGTTTCACAGCTGTGTTTTCACAAGAACTCCCCCTTGTATGAAGCACTCACCGGGCTTTTAAGGCAGTGCCCTTTGTTTCTAATAGTTATTGATTCCCTGAATGCAGGGGAATATGGATTCAATTAGCTAGTCATAGCACCATAGTTCAAGGCTTGTCAGCATTTCCAGTATATAAGCTTCTGTTTTCAAGGTTTCTATAACATATATAAATATAGTCTGCATTAAAGTTGGTATTCAAGGTTCTTTTACAGGTGATTAGTTCATAACATGCACTAATTACTTTTATTATTTTAGTACCAGCGCTTACTGCAAACATATAGTGAGTTTCCAACAAAAGTTTCTTATTAAAGATGGGCACTTCCACTCAAGGCAGTGCTAGGCAGCCATATTCAGAATAAGTTATTTTTCTGATTGGATGAAAAATTACTTGCAGAGACTTCTACAGGCACTGTGAACTGCCACTCCAGAGCACAAAACTTTCCCATTGCAAGGAATGGAAATAATCTATTAGCCTCTGAAACTAACGACCCTTTAATGTAGGCATGACCTATTCCAATGTTTTTGAACAAGCTACTCTACTGCTATGTCTTTTCTCCAGAAATATTCACTTTTTCACGTTTCTCTTCATTCTCCAACAACAATTGGGCACCAGTGCTCTAGCAAAATCTTTAGGCAGTACTTACCCACATCTTTACCTTAGCTTTAAAAAGGGGACATCTCCCCACCTGAATAAAGGACTCCCATCTACACACCTTTAGGCTGTTACAGCACTGCAGCCTATGGAGATCTCACTGCTGGCTCTGCAGTGCCCCTGCTGCCTGGCCCTCCAGTTGTGTATTTCTTCCCGCTTTGCACCTGCTCTAACATCACTTTGCAGCCAGGTCTAGAAAAAGGTCAAGCCTGTGGCCACTGACAGCTGCACTGGCTAAGGCAGTGGTTTCCTCCATGGCAAAAATACACAGTCCAAAAAGCCATCTCACCCAGCATGCTCCTACATTTGCAAGGCAGCTTGGATCCTAGTAGTATCTTCCCAGCAAAACCAAGGATTTCCTAGATGGAAGTTTCTCCTGAATTAGCGCTCAGCAGTAATGTGAGATGCTGACGCTTCAGAGGACAGTATCTTGCTTGGAACACACTGGGGGCTGTGATCCAAAAACCTTTGGTGCTCAGTGCAGCAAGACACTGCCAGCCAGCTGACTGGCAATATCGCAGCACTGCGAGAGGCAGCCTGCCTCAGCTTTCTTGCTGCAGCTGAGCCAGGAACTCATCAGAGCTGCTGCTTCTCATCATGGCAGGATAATGCTCTTGTAGGAGGTGCTGCTAGCTTTCCCCTGCTACTGCGATCGCAGGTCAGAGCAACCAGGATCCACCATGTCTTGTTGTGGTGGGCTTTTGTCCACATGAGAAGCAGCTGCTCTTGGCTCCCAGTTCCTGTGGAGCTCAGGGGCAGACTGGTGAGTCTGAAACTATAACCCCCGTCTGTTCTTTTCCTTCTTTTCTGGGTTTAATGATTCAGTGTTTGAAAATAAGAAGTTCCTACTATCTTCCAGAAATTGCCTAATCCACTTAACCGGAGTTTTTTTGCTCTTCTAGCTCTAAACCTTCCTCATCTTATCAGTTCTTGGCATTACTATACCAGAGCAATACTTCCACCCATTTTGCTCTTCTTCAGGGGCATTTGTTCATTCTTTTCCTCCTCCTATTCCCTCACAGACAGCTGAAATACACTCAGGATTTCCGTGCTTGCTATTCTCAGTGCACGCCACTGAGCTGCCTATCATGGAAGGTACAAGTTTAACATTCAGAACAGTTCAGCCTGAGACCACTTTGCATCACCCTGTTTGCTCTGCCTGGGTGCATGTCTTTGCCACATCCTGACAGCAAGCCAGGCTGGGATGTGGGGACACTGTTCCTTTTTCCATGCTATGCCCTGTTTGGTTTCCATGGGAGGGAAGCACACTGGATGGGCCAGGTGAGTCGCAGCTGGGCCTCTGAGCTGGGCAGCTTGGGGACAGGAAAGGTTCACCCTCAGAGCATGTGCCCTTCAGGATAGATGCAGCCTGAATATCTGTTTTCAAGATGTTTAATTGTTTTTTAACTTTACCCTTTCTATGATCTAATATTGCTTTTCTAGCTGTAGTGTCTTTTACTGTGAGTGTTGTTGAAATATACCAACTCCTAAAATACCTAAAATAACAGGGATGTTTTTAATATACTTGGTATAAGGATGGCATGTTAAAATGTATTTACATCTCAAAAAATTTAACCCGAAGCAGACTTGATACTATCTAAATAATTTGTTTAAGAGAACACAAAATAATTTCCTCCTTTTCCAGGGGAGATATAATATTTACAAAATCTTATCTTCACAAACAGAATTTGTATTTTAAACATGCAAATTAGAATTTGCACACTAAGGACAGTCAAGCTAAAAAGAAATTAGGAATATGTGATCAGCAAAGGAAGAAAAAAACTGCTGGAATGTATCGCCATTACAACATTGATATATGGCAATCTTATGACAGGTAAATGTATAAGGACTTATTTGCCAATGCAGAACACTCTCTATGGAACATTGATTTAAATATAGCCATGCCTTCCTCTCTTCAGTGGGTCATAATGTAGTAGTAGTATGTCCTCTGATGTCCTCTACTTTCACAGTTGATACAGGGACCCAGCTAGAAAGATTAGAGAAAATGGGTGGGAAGTATCGTAGCAGACTGCAGCCATTGCCTTGATATATGCAGTGACATAGGACCAGTGCATTTCTGGAACTGGTAAAAATTGTTATTAACATCATGCTGGGAATATGCATCCCTGCAGTCACTCAGCTATGGTTTAAGGTGACATGCATTGCAGCAGCACAAATTGTACTGGTATCATTAAGGCTGAGATGCCATTGCTATGCCATGAATGGTAGCCTCTCCATTCCTTTTCTTCTATGTGTATCTGTATAGGTACTAGCATAACGACAATTATGTATTCAGATTGTTACAATGTGAGCAACAGTAATGGCTATAAGGGAGCTATAATGCTGTGTCAATTAAACAATATGCATTTTAAAAGTGCTTAAGTCTGAAGCCACATAATAGCTTGCAATCATTCAGAAGGACTTTTAATAACATATTACCTAAATCAGTCTGTGTCAGCTGTCCTCTGCCCACTGTGGGGTGAAGGTCTTTTTTGCAGTTTTCCTGACTGGTTGTGAACCATGATTGGTTACTGTAGGCTGGCAAGAACAGGATGACTTTCTTCTCCAGGACTTCCCCAGGTGCTTTTTCCCAATTGAAACGTAGGCTCATCCCCTCCTAAAGATACTGTGACCTTCACTGGTGTTTATTACTTTCAACACATTTTCAAAACATGGCCAGATAAATATAAAGGGGGTTTTAATGCTGCCATAACTGCAATATATTTCCTGTGGATTAGATAATTTATTTATTAGAAGATGTGTGCTTGAAAGTAATCTGCCACTGGGCCATCCCTTCTGCTCACCCCAGCCCTGTGGGGAGAGGCCAGAGCCTCCACCTTAACAGTTTGTCTTTGCCTCCACGTGGTCAGCCAGATGGGCTGCACTGCTCCTGTCCAAGCTCTCTGAGACAGCACAGGCTGCTGAAAGAAGCTTAAGCCTTTTGTCTAGGATGGCACCTAAAGATGTGTCTGTGACTATGCCCATGAGTGCAACAGGAGACACCTGTGCAGCTGCTGGGGCTGGAGCCAGACCCAGGATGGCAGCGCTGCATGCCAGGGCCTGGCGGCGGGAAAGCGGCAGTGAGGGAAGATCTCCAGGAGGCCTCACGGGCCTCACGCTGGGGACCGTCCCTGTCCCTGCCAGCAGGAACCTTGTGCTGGCCTCGGGCCGCACCACCCCCTTGCTCACTGGATTTTGCAAAGATTGTGCAAAACAGGCCCATAAAACTGCCGACGTTTCCCCACAGCTGCAGAGGGGAGCCATGCCACACAGTGGCTACGCGCCCACCCTCACTCCTCAGCCCCGGCACCCTCTGGGGCATGAGGACACAATTTCCAGGGCAGCAGCTTCTCTGGTTGCTTAATAAAGTACCCACAGAGGCTCTGGGGCTTTTTTCTTCTTTTTTTTTTTTTTTGGCTACATTTTATTGAGATGATAATAGTGAGGTGTCAGACTTTTCTGAATGCTCGGAAAGAGCTCCTTTCTGTATCTTCTGTCTAGTCAGCTTGTCACTCCAGGGCATTGTGTTACAGAGAAGGTGAGAAGAGGCAACAGCCACTGCCACATGCAGTTGATGGTGTTTTATGGGGTCAGTGGTTTCTAGCCTCTGCAAAACAACCTGGAGTGACTGAATTTGGGCTCCTCCTCTGGCTTGCTCTCCTCAGGCAGGGTGAAGGCACCAGCTCTGTTGGTGCTTTTGCCGTGCCAGGCTTGCACCTCTTCTCACACCTCCCAGAGACCATACCTCTCTCTAACTGCAGGTACTGACCAGCGTGTAAAAGCAGGAGAACTGTATTTTGTAGCATAAGGAGGCAAGCCAGGCTTAATTTTTCTTTAATGTATTAAGTTTCTGTGGTGTTTTTTCTCTACATGTTGAGCAGTATGTGCTACACAGTTAACTTCGGGGAAACTCCACAGGTTTGGCATTGACATCGCTCAGGATGAGCCCAAGCTGACCCACAAAGCACTGGAAAGGGGTTGATGGTAACAGGTGTTTCTGATCACTGTTCACAAAGCCCGTAGAAAGGTGCCATTGTCATTTTTAGTCAAGTATTTGTGTTGCAGTGCATTGCAGTGTTACATCCAGCCACAATGCTACCCCCATAACACTGAGGGCTGGAAAGTATGTGGGCATCTGGAAGTGCAGCCCAACCTGTGAGGTATTCAGTATCTGCAGCATTTTGTATAGTTGTCTCAGCTTGAGGAGTAACTGCTAGAGTCATAAAAACGCATGCTTGGTGGGGTCAAAAATGGCTAGTGCAGGTTTTGGATTTTCTAGATTTGAAAGTTCACTGTGGACATGGGTCTGGTTCTCATTGTGCCAGGAGACATGCCTCTGGCCTTGCATCTCTCCAGCACTGGAACTTCTACAACATTGTGCCCGATTTAGGGAGTTACAGAAAATAAGGGTGAGTACCAGATGAAGGAGAGTCTATTGACCCCTTCCATTCTTTTCACCTAACTCAACAAGAACTTTTTCTTAACCTTCACTTATCCTACCATTTTTAATTTTTTGTTTTCTATCTCTCAGATTTGTTTCCATGATATGTTTTCCTCCATTTTCAGCTGTTTACTGTTTCTCGCCTTCCCTTTCAAAAGATTTCCCAGCATTCTTTAAATTTCATCTGGCAAATCCTGCCCTCCATTTGGTTTCCTCAGAGGCACATTTATATGCTAAATGTGTTCAGTTCTTCTACAGAAAATGGAAGTTCAGGCACAGAGGGATGTGAAAGGCATCTAGCTCATGGCTCAGTTCCATGCTTTCTCCCACAGTGCAAATGCAGAGAGTGAAGTAGCCACCACAGGAGTGTGCCATGGTGAGGGAGAGATACCACTGTGTGGTACATCCTCACCTTCCTCTGGTCCAAGTAGCAGCTGGAGGAAGATAGCTTACTCAGATGATGTATGCAAGCCTCCTGCTATCATCCCCACCAAGGACTGACACTGAAAGAACCAGGACTTTCCTTTATGTGGCCCAGTGAGATGCCACCTAGATACAGTAGCATGGCAACAGACTGCTTGGTAGCTGTGCTAGAAATGAAGCACTAACCATTTCTCTATGTTGCTGTCTCCAAGGAGAAGTTCAATATAAGTCAGCCCCTTAACATCAGTTTGACATCAGCCTATGTCTTTGCCACATTAATTCAATTTATTACCCATTTTGATCCATGCTTTGCATTCTATTTAGGATGTCAGGGGACCTGTTCATCCCTAATGACTGAGGAAGCATTTGTGTTTTATAAGCTATTTGGGACACACCATAAGGAACTAAAAGTGTCTGGTTTATTTTCATTGTTAAATTTACCATGTACCCAATTCAGATGCTGTTGAAATTGATAGCAAACTTACCAGGGACCACTGCAACAGAAATGCTTTCTGAAATTTAAGAAGCCCCATCAAAGATGTTCTCCATCCAAAAAGGGCCTACTGGCGTCTTCATAAATAATGCATGGAAATGTTATCGGGGTGGGGAGGAAATTACAAAACGTTAGTTTGTTGTTCTGTCTTTTATCTCTAGCTAAACTTTGATCTCTAGAAAGTGTATCTACTGTCATGTATAAGAGTTTCCTTAGTCTTTACTTGGTAGCATATTAAAATTCAGCTGACTAATTTCACTGGTTTTCTTTGATCTTTTCCCTTCAACATGAATTACTCTAGCTGAAGAGTTCATATTTGCTGAAGCAAAATTCATCTTCCTTCCTCTGTACCTTCAGACATTTGGGAGTTTCACTGTGCTGCTTTTTTGCCTACCTGTCCTTGCTTATTAGGTGTATAGCTCTTTCTCTTTGCCTATGCTCTTGTTTCCATGTGGTGTTTTGCTGTCTCAAGTATTCAGATTGCTGCAAGTGATGGGTTTCTGGGGCACTTCCCCCAGATGCCCCTATGGATTACAGAGCCATATAGGACAGTTTCCCCACTGACATAACTGTAAGTAGCCCATCAGTGTCCATACTCCTTTTTAAAGGAATGTATTTATTTGGGAATGAATGTTATGGATTTTGGAGTGTGGGGTAGGAGATCAGTAGTGTCTGTTAGGGTGCAATGGTAAGACAAGTTTAGTAACAAACCAAGAAAAAGTATGTCAGGTTGTTGGCTTCTTGCATACTTCTGCTTTTGAGTTTGTATTTTTGCAATGCTTGTGATTATATGGATGCTTGGACCACACAATTTGCCCATCCCCACCCTAGGAAAAATGGACAAGCCATGGCAGGACATGGGCCAGGAGCACTCTTCCTCAGAAGTGCAGCACAACACGTGTAGGCTGGGCTGTGGAAGCAGTAACATCCTTCTCAGCAAACTCCCTCAGCCACCCAGCACACAGATGATCAGAGGCAGATGTGCTCCCTACATGTCCCACCCACTCACTGCTCATTTGCTCCTGAAGGGAGCAAAGAAAACATATTTTTCTTGTCCCCATATAAATAGACCCCATTGCTGTCAAACCCCCAATCTATGAGCACCATGCACATATGCTTGTGTACTCACAGTCATACTCCACCTGCTTCTTTCTACACAAGATCTATATTAACTCTCTGCAGAACAAAAAAGCATTTTAAGAAATCCTTAGAGATGAAACAAGGATCGGCTAGAATGCCGTTTACTTGTTGTTCACAATTTCACAGTTGTGAAATCCTACTACATGTTACGGTCCATGCTTCTTTTCATATAGGGGTGTATTGCCTGTCCTCAGGACATGAAGATGTTTTTTCACAGGACAGTTCAGAACTTGGAGCACAGTGCTTTATCTAGATGGATCCTCAACATGCAGTGATTTCACCTGTCAAGGCTGCCAGGGGATACCTGATGCTTAGTTAGAATTATGTATTAGAGTTGGAGATTATACTTTTTCAGACAAACAGTTGTTCATGCTATATTCTAGTAAAATGCTCCTTGTGATTTGACATAGATCAGTACAAATTAAAAGAGGAATGAATCTGCAGGGCTTTGTGCTAGTAGAGGGATGCACTGGATAAGAAATTACAGATTCCAAATAAACCTCAGTGTCTTGGGACAAACCCATTAAGCGGTATTCCACCACAAAAATTATTTTCATTCAGCTCCAACTTTTGTCCATTATCATCAAACCCTTGGTAACGTGGAGCTTGAACTGCAGAAGTTCAAGCCAGTTAACCCAACTGATTTTTTGAGACACACAAACCCAAGGTATCTGGGCAGCTGAGATCTCTGCTCTAACAGTGCCCCACTTAGCCTCCTGGCATAGAAAAGCCATTTGAGGTGCAAAGGGAATTGTGTATTATTCAATGTACCAGTTCACCAACTCAAGCTAGCTATGACCTAGGCAGCTGTCCATGATACATAGTAGTCAGGGCTGCCTGATGCTGATCCTGAAAGGTGTAACACTATGCCCTGCAACAGTTTTTGTGTGCTGATGGTTTAGCTCTACAAATCTTCACATTATGGCCTGCTTTGTTCCTCTTCCTCTTCCTCTCCTTTTCAAGCCCAGGACATCTCTGAGCATACTAGCTTCCAGTCTCAGTGAGAAGGATTTTCTCTCCTAAAATTATGTCTGGGACAAATGCAGAATGGTCAGGGTTGGAAGGGACATCTGGAGATGGTCTAGTCCAACCCTCTGCTAAAGCAGGTTAATGTAGAGCAGTTGCACAGAATTGCATCCAGGTGGGTTTTGAATTTCTCCAGAGAAGGAGACTCCACAACCTCTCTGGGCAGCCTCTTCCAGAGCTCCGTCACCCTTAAAGTAAAGAAGTTCTTCCTCATATTCACATTGAACTTCCTGTGTTTCAGTTTGTGCCCATTGCTCCTTGTCCTGTTGCTGGTCACCACTGGGAAGAACCTGGCTCCATTGTCTTGACACTTGCCTTTAGGATATTTGTAGGCATTGATAAGATCTCCTCTCAGTCTTCTCTTCTCCTGGCTAAGTCCTCTCAGTTCTCTCAGCCTTTCCTCATAAGGGAGATGCTCCTGTCCCCTAATCATCTTTGCAGCCCTCTGCTAGACCCTCTCCAGTAGTTCCCTGTCTCTCTTGAACTGGGGATCCCAGAACTGGACACAGCACTCCTGACGGGGCCTCACCAGGGCAGAGTAGAGGGAAAGGATAACCTCCCTCAACCTGCTGGCCATGCTCCTAATGCACTTTAGATAGCATTGACCTTTTTGGCCCCAAGGGCACGCTGCTGGCTCATGGGCAACTTGCTGTCCACCAGGATTCCCAGGCCATTCTCTGCAAAGCTGCTTTCCAGCAGGTCAGCCCCCAGCCTGTACTGGTGCACAGAGTTGTTCCTCCCTTGGTGCATGACCCCACACTTGCCTTTGTTGAACTTCATTAGGTTCCTCTCCACCCAGCTCTTTAGCCTGTCCGGGTCTGACTGACTGGCAGCACAGCCTTTTGGTGTATCAGCCACTCCTCCCAGTTCTGTATCATCAGCGAACTTGCTGAGGGTATGCTCTGTCCCCTCATTCGGATAACTGATGAAGAAGTTGGCCAGGACTGGACCCAGTAGTGACCCTGGGGAACACCCCTAGCTACAGGCCTCCAGCTAGACTCTGCACTGCTGATCACTGAACCCTCTGAGCTCTGCCATTCGCCAGTTCTCCATCTGCCTCACTGCCCACTCACCTAACCCACACTTCCTGAGCCTATGTATGAGGGTGTTATGGGAGACGGTGTCAAAAGCCTTGCTGAGGTCAAGGTAGGCAACATTCACTGCTTCCCCTCGTCTATCCAGCCAGTCATTCCATCATAGAGAAGACTATTAGGTTGGTCAGGCATGATTTCCCCTTGGTGACTACTCCTAATAACCTTCTTTTCCTCCACATGCTTAGAGATTATGTCCAGGATGAGTCTTTCCATCACCTTTCCAGGGACAGAGGTGAGAGTGACCATCCTGTAGTTTCCAGGGTCATCCTTCTTGCCCTTTTTGAAGACTGGAGTGACATGGGCTTTCCTTCATTCCTCAGGCACCTCTCCTGTTCTCCATGACCTTTCAAAGATGGTGGGGAGTGGCTTAGCTGTAACATCTGCCAACTCCTTTAGCACTGGGTGGTGCATCCCATTGGGGTCCATGGATCTGCGGGTGTCAAGTTTCCTTAAATGATATCTAGCATGATTCTCCAGACTTCCTGCCTTGCCTCCAGGGTCTGGGATTTCTGAGGGCTGGCCTTAGCAGTAAAGACTGAAGCAAAGAAGGCATTCAGTAACTCTGCCTTCTCTGTATCCTGACTCATATCGCAGACAAATGCTGTGTATGACAGCACAACAGCTCTCACCCACAGGGTTATACTGAGCTCAGCAAATCAATGCTGTCTGCTGAGAAGCAGGAAGAAAGTCTCTACCAACAGAGGAGGGGTGAAGCACTCACTATCATGTCAGATCAAATCATCTCATGAATGCATCATGCAAGGCAGCCCCTCTGAAAAAGCAGTTTAACTCTGCGCTGCCATCATGCTGATGATGAGATGGTAATTTAGCATATCAGTACCTGCATTCTTTCCTTATCTGAGCTCTGGGTCCTTCAGGCCAGCAGAGCTAACTGTTGATGGTGTTACTTCATGATTTACCACATACTTGACAGCCATTTAACTTTGTTACTTTGTGCTGTGTCTTTTCTCTCCATACACTTTACAATGAAACTGCAGCTCTGTTGTTTTTTCCGCTAGCAGGCAGACACCACAATCCAGGACAGAGATTGCTGTAGGACAAGTGTGGGGAGAAATGATAATTATTTTTGCCTTAACTCCCTGCATGTCTGGTGGGAATGACAAGCAGAAAATGTCAGTCCTCTCTGCCTCTAATTTGCCTTCTCATTTCCATATATCTCCTCTTCACACTGACATGCACCTCCCTCTTCCAGCTTTGCCCCTGGAAATCACAAGAGCTCTGAAGATTACTGCTTTTTCACAGCTCCATAGGTATATGGCAGTTGATTTCTCCCATTGAATGCAAAGGTCGTGTGCATCCAAAAATCTAGTATTTACACTAAAGCTTCTCTTTCACTTTCATAACACTGGCCAGGTAAATCCACCAAGGACAGCTGAAAAAGTGGAAGCTTGCTGTCTTCAAGCTTCCTGAGCTGCTCCCAGGACATGGAAAGCATGTTCTCTAGTATTTATAGGATGTCATTAATATCTAGGAGTAAAATAAAATTAAAAAAAAAAAACAAAAAAAAAAAACAAACAAAAAAAAAAAAAACCCAAGGGGTTACAGCCTCCTTCAGGTGCATCCACCTGCTCCGGTGTGGGGTCCTCCATGAGCTGCAAATAGATATCTGCTCCACCATTAATTCCATGAGCTGCAAGGGGACAGCCTGCCTCACGGTGGTCTTCTTCATGGGCTGCAGGGTGTCCTGCTTTAATCCCAGCCATCAACTAAGTATCATGCAGCTGCTCGCTCACTTCCCCCACAACCCTGGTGGGATGTGGAGGGTAATTGGAAAAAGGTAAAACGTGTGAGTTAAGAACAGTTTAATAATTGAAATAAAATATAATATAATAATAATAGGATAATAATAATTGTAGTGAAAAGGGAGACAACAAAAAGAGGGAGAGAAATAAAACATGAGAAAACCCAAGTGATGTGCCATACCTGCTGACCGATGCCCAGCCAGTCTCCCAGCAGTGATGGCCCCTTCCCAGCCAACTCCCCCCAGTTTATATATATACTGAGCATGACGTTCTATGGTATGGAATATCCCTTTAGCTAGTTTGGGCCAGCTGTCCTGGCTCTGCTCCCTCCTGGATACTTGTGCACTTGCTCCCAGGCAGAGCATGGGAAACTGACCAGTCCTTGACTTAGGGTAAGCACTACTTAGCAACAGCTAATACATCAGTAGTATTATCAACATTATTTTCATATCTGATCCAAAACACAGCACTGTATCATCTACTAGGAAGAACATTATCTCCATCCCAGCTGAAACCATGATGCAGGGGAATCTCTGCTCCAGTGTCTGCAGCACTTCCTCCCCCTCCTTCTTCACTGACCTTGGTGCCTACAAAATTGTTTCTCTCACATACTCTCACTCCTGTCTCCAGCTTCAGTTGCTGTTGTGCAGTTTTTCCCCTTCTTAAATATGTTATCCCAGAGGTGCTACCACCATCATTCATGGGCCTTGACCAGAGGTGGGTCCATCTGGGAGCCAGCTGGCATTGGCTCTATCAGACAGGGGGGAAGCTTCTAGCAGCTTCTCACAAAAGCCATCCCTGTAGCCCTCCAGCTACCAAAACATTGCCACACAAACCCAACACAATTAGTTACTTACATAAATGTCATACTGTGTGGAGGAATAAAGAGCACTGAGCACCCCATCACACCAACACTGGTTTTGCTGTAGAATCTTGGAGGTTAATTTCTTCCCAGCAAAAGTGAGGGTAGGACAGTGTTTGAGCTGCAGCCAAGTAAAATCATTCACAAATCAGAAGATAGTGGTATTTCCAGGGAGTAATTTACTTCCTCTATAACCTGTATAACCTTTTGGGCATACTTTTTCTTTCCACCGGCTTTAAAGGAATTTTAAGCCTTATATATATATATATATGCCTAAAGTTAGGTGAGGTAAATCCAGATTCTAGGTTCTGTTCCATAAAGGGGCTCCATGTGGTCAGATCCTTTGTCAGATCAGATCTTCAGAGCAGGTCTTCACTTCAGAATAGGTCAACACAAATATGAATTTCTACTTTGGTGGTTTAGAGCCTTACTGGGGCAAGGTTCTCCTCAAAATTCTTTTGCCTCCCTTGCCTTTTGTAAGAAACAGCACCAGTTTTAGCCAGTCCTTGCCTTGCTTTAGTAGAAGCCAGCAGTTGTGGCATCACATGACTCTATTAGATGAGTTTTAAACCAACTCTACTTGGACTTCTAGTATCAGCCAAGTCTTATTTGACTTTTAATTATTGAAAGCAGCATTGTATTATAAGAAAGCACATGGTATATAAAGACTCCTGGTGGGAGAAAAGACCCATCTTTGCTGCTTTATAGCTCACACTATTGTTCTTGTGAAGCAGCACTGACTGTTTGTAGGCCAGATAGCTCCCATATTCTGCTTCAGAAAAGGAAACCAAACTCATAGGCAAGCTCTTCTCTCTTTCTCAGTGTTTTCCAGACTATTTTGGATGTTATGTAGCACTAGAAAAGGTTCCACCAAATCACAATCACTTGTCTCCTTTAGGAGGAAAAGCACTGAGATATTATTGAGTTTCAGGCATTTTAGGCTGTCTTATCAATCTATAAGGCGTGGGGAAGGGAAGCAGGCAACAGAGAGATCTTCTAGAATTCACTGAAGCACGATTGCTGAGCTACTCACCATGACTGTATTGTTCCTTGCAGATATATACAGAAGCTGAATGTGGAAGGTACAGTGCATTTCAACTATCCCAAGCTTACAGATGTATAACAAAGTGATAAGAAGTTTAAATAAAGTTTAATGTAGGAGACATAAACAAGGGCATCCACATGGTAAGACAAAGGCAACATGCTCAGCAATTTCCCCTTCTAAAAAAGGTCATTTCATAAGCAGCAAATACAATTTAGCCTGCTTTCAAGTACATCATCCTATTACACTGATCTCAGTTCCCCTCATAATTTTGATATTATTTCTTTTTTCAGTACCCTCACAGCAGACTGTCACATTTTTCACCTAACTTTGCCAAGGGCCAGAGGCAGCCAGCCTTGGCACACACAGTCATAGTGCTGGATTCATCAGCAAATGCTGCCTGGCTAATGGACTACCACCCTCATTGCTGGGCAGACCCCACTGTCAGATAATCACCAAAATCTCCCAGTGTCTTTCCCAGGCAGTGTTTTCACAGGAAATCAGAACTGGATTGAAACCAGGTATCACGAAGCTAAGGATGGAAGATGGATGACAATAAGATTGTGCATTTTACCTAGTGTTTGTCAATTCTAATTTTGTCCAAATGAAGACATTCACTTTTCATGGGTCTGTTTTGCCTTTTTCCTCTTCTTCTGAGAAGGAGATTGCTTTGTGGAAGGCAGTATCACATTCTGCTCCCTTGGAAGGGCTTTTGTATGTCTGCTCTGATAGAAAAATATTTAGAAACTCTTCCTCCATGTACTTCAGGTAGCATTAGGAATTATAACATGACAGAAAAACAAGTTACTTAGCAAAAGCTCTAACCTACAAATAAAATAGCCTGCCTATTTTATCACCAAAGCAGACCTGTGGATGATCTGACTCAAAAATTGCAATGCAAATCACTACCGTCAGAAGTTAATGCCTACCTTAGCAGTGTGTCTTAGGCACTGATCCCATGTCAGAGAGGCAGCCAGGTGCTATCCTGATAATACTGTATAGGCAGTCCAGGGTGTAACTTCATCGTTTGACACAGAAACAAGACTTTAAACAACTTAATTCTTCACCAATCTGTTCGAATTCCTTGTAAACCATGGCCTATAGCCAGACCAGCTTGATTGTGATCCCACCAGCTCTTAGAGGTCAAGCAGGTGAGGTGCAAGGGGAGCAAAGGGATGCAGGAGTGAAGGAAGAGACCTAGACATAGTAGAAAGGGTGTTATCAGTTTACTATGTGCCGTGACTGCTTTGGACTCTATAACTCAGCAACCCAACTTTGTTTTAGAGGAAAGGCTATTTTCAAGAAAAGTGAAATAACCTTTTAAGGACAATCCTCAGTCCCTGAAGATACCCAGACTCAGTTTTAAAAAGTGTACTTTCTGGAGTTGACTTATCACTAAGGATTTAGCAGTGGTGGAAGTTTCAGAAGAGTACAGAAAGCAAAACTTTCCATCTCTGCTGTGCTATGAATCATGCCTTCCTAGAGAATGTGTCTCATCTTTTCCCACAAAGGCGTCTGCAATTGATTTGCAAGTGATCACTTAGCAGAATGGAGCCCTGATCTTGAAAATGCAGTACAATACAAGTAAAGGATAATAAATGGCAGGCTTCATAACTCTTCCTAAGGCATGCAGATACAATCTAGTCACCCAAAAATTTAGAGCAGATTGTCAACTGGAGCACTCCACGGTGCCTTTATCCAGTCCTTTAAATGTATATTTAAGAAGGAAAGAAAGATAATCCTGTGATTAATCCCAAGAAATGAGTTCAAGGGGAATCTCAGGCCAGTGGCAGAGTTAGAGATTGGCTTACTCAGTAACTGTCAGTTAATATGGCTTAACATGTCAATGCCTCCATTTTCTGTCAATGAAGGGCAAACAAGAATTCACATCACTTTGGGAGTGTCTGTCTTGAAGCTTTCACGTTTTTGAAGGACTTTGGGACTGCTAGGTGGAGACTGTATATTGCACAGTCTGTACAGCCCTTTTTGTGGTTTACTTAAAAGTTTAAATAGTCCCTTTGGTGAGCTCAACTGCAGAAGTACCACCTGTCAAAGATACAGAAAACAGTGTTTATTTCAGGGACATTAGGAGGGAATACATAGCAAATGTTCCTCAAAGTAAAATGTTAGAGCTATACAGAATCAAAATAATGAATTTTTGTGGATGGATCCTCAGTAGTTCTATGCTCATTTGAAATTGGCAAACTTATTTTTCCACTGATTTAGCTTACATTTTTTTCCACTGTTCCTAGACAAAGACAGTGAGGTTTAAATTCGCAAAAGTCTTCAAGGAAATTTGCTCTGGGCAACTCCCAGTAACATCAAGGAGAATTGTAAAGCTAAATCCCAAACACTGGAAAGTCCTGAAAATCTAGCTGAGTTATATGCCATAAAAATAAGGACTTTAATGAAAATCCTGTTAAATGCAGTAACGTGAACAAGGAAATAAAAGATATGAGCTATAGAGAAACTAAAGGGAGACAGTGTCTATAATTCTGTAGGCAGGCTATTTTCATAGCTAAACCTGCTTGTGCATGCTGGATGATAAATACCTCATGTTTTCAAGGAGCTCTTAAATAAAAAAAGGCTCCTTGAGAGATGCCTACCAATTCTGTTGCCATGGCAGCTGCAAGCATCAGTGATAACCCAGGATTTCTAGGTTATAATGTGCATGCAACCCCATTAACAAGTCCCACAGAGTAGTCCATGTTAGTGATAGATGAGGTCATCTGGTGGCCCAGTCTCAAAACTTGGAACTCAGAGATCTATATCAAAGCAAGGTCTGTTTCTGATACACTGTAGTCCCACATGTTCATGATACACAACTGTCAAAGATGCATAATACCTTTCAGACAAAAATTTTACCTGAAGTTTGCAGGCTGCCCATGCATTCAGCTGCTGCAGTCTGGACTTGGAAGTTAGGAAACCAAAGCATAGAGAAATCAGAAAGCTGGGCACAGAGAACTCAGATCACATGCCAGTAATCAAGAATAAATACTGTTCTTTTGCTGTCCCTCAGCCAGGTGAATGTTGTTTTCATTACTCAAGCATCAGCTCTTTTAAAAAACTCACTGACAGATTCTTGCTTCCTTTCAATTCAAATCTGGGACATACTCATCTGTTTTAAAGACTCTCTGGAAGCAGAAGAGACAAGGACAAAGCACAGAGGGGCAAAAAGTTACAATTTTTCCTACTGCTTAGCCTCAGATTCACCACTGTGAGGTAATTTCCTACCAGTCATTGGTGTTTAGTGCTGTCTTGCCCTATGTTATTGAAGGGAAAGGTACATGTAGCTATCTGCTTGCTAATGCATGCCTCTTACCAAAACCCTGCAGAGTGCCTGATAGCATCTTCAGGAGCAATCATGGTTCTGGACAAAAGGCATTGCCATCCTGCCCCAGGATACTCCAGGCTCAAAACACTTCAATTCCCTGTTACTTTGCCTCTGCATCACCCTTACCTGTTCAGAAAATAGAGATGATGATTTCCTCTTCCCCACCTTGCTGTGCGTTCCCTGTCCTTGGCTTGTCAGTTCCTTTGAGCAGGAGCTATCTGCAATGACATGTATGCATGGCATTTAGCACAACCAAGCCATTTTTCAGTTGAGGCATCTCCTAGATACAATAATGATATAACACTGGTAACAAATAATTGCGTGAAGATGGTACCTCCCAGTTCCATAGATTTTAGGCTTCCTTTCTTTTGCATACCTGACTAAAGGAGAGAATTTCTGCCAGAGGGAAAATGAGTTCTGGTTCTGGCTCTAGGGTCACTAGTACATATGTGCAACTTCTCTTTCTGTTTAGATTACTTTGCTTTTCTGTTCCCTAGGTCCACTAATTTCATACATCTTTTCAGACTCAAGGAAGTAATTTATTGTTATGTCAGATAGTGCTTTAAAGTAAATGAGAGCATTAATATGCCACTATATATTGGCTGTCCTTTTGTTTAAGGCATCAGTAAATAAATGTTCAGATTGTTCAAGTGAAAGATAGCTCCTACTCACAGGCAACTTTCCATAAATCTCAAACATCCTGAAATATATTGAAACATTCAATATATCTAAATAAAATTTTCTCCTCTTATAAAGGAGATTTCTGTGAATGGACTGATCATCTTAACTACTAGACTAGAGAAACATGTTTATTTCACATATTTTATTATTCCATTATTTTTGTTTCAGAGTTTTGTGGTGAAATGTGATGGAAAAATCTGTTTGTATTGCAAACAATGGAATCTAGTTCATATTTTATCCAACCTAAACTAGACAGTTTTTTTTTCATAAGACTGTTTTTAAGGGACACTAAAAAATTGCTGCTCATCTTTATTCCAGAATATTGTAATTGATATTAAGATCTGTCACTGTTATATTACACTAATTATAAAGCAACACATATATATTTTCTGAAGCTACAGTGGTATAGTCGCACTATCATTAATACTGCATCTATGCACTTCTGGATTTTACAGAACTGCAAACTGGATGCAGATCAGGCTTAGGTATAAAGTTAAACCTCTGCCACATTAACTATAGTGCAAAAAGCTGATGCATATATGCTTGTTTTATGCTAGCTGTGAGAATACAGATGATATCTGGTTTCTTATGAAGACTGCCACTGCAATATTAAACCATAAAACTAACTCTCTGAGATAATCTGAAACAGGAGAGAGAGTTTTATCTGGACCAGTGTTTTGTACTGTATGGCTGCATCATTTTTTATTTTCCATCAGAAGCCCTAGAGCTGAGGTTATTGAATTGTTCAAGCACAGTCCAAATAACTTCTTAAATTCACTCGCAGGCTTGATAGTATATATCTTACCCTCTACAATCTTCCTTAGGACAGCAAACAGACCTATGATAAAAGTACGTAATATGCAGAAACGTGAAGGCATGCTGCCATTTCTTGGAAATGAATCCAAGATTCCATTCTGGTTAAGATGAGAGGCAGAAACTTCAGTCATTCATTATTGCCTTAAGGCAGAGTTTAAGGAGGGGGAAAAAAAGAAAAAAAAAAAAGATGCTCTGTGGTTGCTAAAATGCACAGGCGGGCAACGATGATTTCAGTTCCTCAAATAGCTACACTGTAGAATAGGGCAGGATAAAGATAGAGTGCTCTGAGATCCCCCGGTGAAAGGTATTATCAGTAGGCTGAGTATTTTAATTGCTTTTATACTGCTGATTTCAAACTTGAAACCATTGAAGCTGCATCACTTGATATGTCAGAAAGTTCCTGTAAAGGTGAGGAAAATAGAATCTTCACATTTGCTGTCATTTTCAATCTCTTTCCTTTAACACCCTTCCTGCTGCCATTCTCCTCCTTGCCCCTATTTCCATTAAGTAAACTAAAAAATAAAAATAAAAAAAAAAATCATTTAACATTTTGCAGAGAATGAGTGGAAGAGTTTCAAGGCAAAGTAAATACCCAGACAGGCCCATTTTTTTCCTACCACTAAATAATATTGCACACAAACCATTCAAACAGTTAAAAAAACCATTTTTTTTTCCTAATGATTATTTTCATGTTAAATTCACTGAGGTGAAGAGCATAAAATTTCAACAGGCTGCAGTGCTCTTCTGGAGAAGAACAGCTGGTACATTTTATGCAGGTAGCAGAATTAAAGTGCTCTTTCCAAGGAGAAAGGATAGATATTTCTGGAAGATTTTTTGAATGTTTTCATTTGATAGCTTTTCTGTTTTAGCAGTGAAAGCTGGGAACACCTGGACCTACAGAATCCAGGGTTCATTTTGCAAATTGGGCATCTCCTTCCACACCTCTCCCGTGGATTAGGTAAACCAAGCAAATTTTAATTCTGTGCCAGAGAAAGCATTGAACATGGACACCACCACCCCAGATGCTGCTGGCCAAAAATTACTTATACTGGTATGATTCAGCTTTAAATATCTTCCATGGACACCCTGTTTAATCATCCAGCTGTACTGTCACATTCAGCTGTGTGAATTTCCTTACCTTTAGAGCACTCTTTTTGTAACTTAACCTGCGTCTTCCAGGAGCATTTTAAACCTATTGTGTCGAACTTTGCCTTTGATACTTAATGAGAATAATAGGTTTCCAGTATGCAAGGAAGAGAAGTCTGGTATTGAGCAAGGCCTGAGGGCTGCCCCTGAGAGTACAGACACAGCTATTATCTTTCCTGTGAAGACATTTCAGTTCCATAGCTCCAGGAAACATACAGTAAAATGTTCAATTAAACTGGATTACATGTTCCTAGTTGGTCAGCTGTAATACCTAGGCTTGAGAAAGTATTAGGGGATCCAAGAAAGAATGCTGTTTCTTTAGTAACCTCAGAGCGCTGCCCTTTATGCTTGTAGATGCATTTTGCTTTCACCTTCCTTTGCAAATGTTCCTGGGAGCAATCCAGTTTTACAGAATGACTGCTATTACTACGAACATTATATCCTGCGCAAAATCTGGTCTGAACACCTTTGCATTGCAACAACTTAAGCTAAGAAGGGGGATTTATTTACTTCTATATTCCTTCATTGCATTACATTTTTTATTATGTACATCCAGTTCTTTCATTGCTTGCCAGCACTGTCCCTGCAGATATCGAGGCCTCAAAACCTTTCAAGAGTGAGTTATCCAGGTAGCTCCGTTTCCTTTGTTCTTATCCAAGACTGGTTCAGTTCTGACATGACATAAGAAAGATGCAAGATAACTAAACACTACTGCAGTGCATGCCTTTATTTCCTGCTGTAGCCATGTGATGATGGTTAGGGTTGCAAATGTACCTTGTTATATGGCAGGGATTGCTCTCCATTGGCTCCTGTAGCAATTACTACTAGAGGGAAAGAGCATGGTGAGTATTAGAGTGGAAGAAATAAAGCTGTATCGGAGCAAGTCCCTTAGAGCCTTTCTATTTATTCAAGTTCAGTGTTTTAGGAAGTCATTACTATCCCAAAAACCAGCTCAGCATAAAAATGTATTTAACTGAAAGCCATTGTATTCAGATCTCAGGGCAGACATAGTACATTGTGTTAATTCAAGAATTACAGCTATTTGTTTAATCCCCTTATTTCCTCCTTTAAGCCTGGCATTATTCCTTCTCTTGCTCCCAGACACGCAGGGCTAGGCAGGTCCATTACATTCACTGTGCAAGGCCCAGCAGAAACCTGCCAGCACATCCCAGACTTATCCTTCCACTGCTTCAATGTTTCTAAATGCAACAAGTGACTGCAGCTCTTGCCTCTAGAGGAACTGCTTAGAAAAAAAGCTCCTTGCTTTACTTTATCACCATCTGGAAAGCCCTCCCTGATTCACAAGCTGACATGGAAGTTTGATTGAATTTTTTCCCAGTCTCTCTCTTCATCATTTTTAACCAACCCCCCCTGAGGAATAAGTTTCCTCACACTAAAGTAAATCTATCAGCCAGCATTGCTGTGTCTCAGAGTGAAGTGATATACAGAGCTGGCTCCATTTCCTCCTCCTCCAGACTGGAATCTCAGCTGGATACAGGTAGACATGAGCTTTTTAAAAATCCCCTCAGCATCAGAGATGCACCCTTTATATGGAACTGGCAGCTGCTCCTGCGTGAATACTTACACATTTTAAGGTATCTTTTGAATGGTACAAAATGTGAAAAGAAAACCCAAAACAAATATGAGAACTAATCCAAGGGTTCTCAACACACCCATTATAACCTGTTGCAACCACCATCTTTTCAAATGGGTGCATCAACTTCCATTATAAACCTGCAGCTTAAGTCTGGAGGATGCAGCTGAAAAGACCAGGAAACACTATGTAATCAATTATGGCTTCACTTAATGGAATGGTGGTTGCATCTAGCTCTCTGCTTTTTAAGTCAGTGCTGGAGGCACAAGTTTACTGAATAAACTTATGTAAGTGTGTGTGTAGGAAAGGTGAGGAGTAGTCTTATGGAAGGCAAATGGTAAGCATCAGCTTATTTTGTTTCTATGGGTAACAGTTCTCAAGTTGTTTAGAATTATTTTACCCAAAATCAATGAAGAGAAATTAAAGAAAGTATTTTCCTTTTGAAATTTTTCTTACAGTCCAAGAAATCTCACTCTTACTCTTCCAGACTGATCTTTTTGCATATGCAAATTAGCAAATAACTAAATTATGTGCTCTGTAGCAGTCGATAGCTGACACAGCTATTTTTTATTCTAAATGAAAGGAGGATGTATGTTGGCTCCCAGAAATTACTGGCTAGCTTTTCAAAAAGTGTGAATTAGAAAGATGAATATTATGATCCATAAGATCAGAAAATGTTATCATACTTCTTAGGAAAAGTAACGATGGCTGCTGCAGTAGATTTCTGCTTCTTTCTTCAGCAAAAGTGAGCTTTTTTGCTCTATGTTTGCACTAATGTAACTGCAGTGATGGTGTTACACAGCCACCAAACCTCTCTGCTTAAGATATGGCTGAGCACAGTTCTCAATGCTGTGACTTTAGACTGAGTTTATAGAAGCCCCTTTTAGTGTGGATGGCCTGGATTTGTGGAAGTAGGAGGGAAATTGTTATACTACCTTCATCACATTGGTTCAAGCTAATAAAATATCACTCTGAGATCCTACAGTGTTCCAGGAAGATATATCAGCTCATGATTTCCAAAGTCACTGTTTTTCGAGAGAATAATGTGGTGCTGTCATTATTGACCTTAATATAACAGGAGAATTATGCAACCAAGAAGTCATAGTGCCAAGGTCAGTCCTCATGGGAGATGAACCAGATTTTCTGAGGGAAGAGGTAGCTGAGACATGGGGTGTGCATATCCAGAACAGACTACATTTGCATAAACTGTGCTGGCATCTAGTTCAGTAAGGAGTTCTTTGTAACACTACAGTGAGATCTTATTTTAGCATTAGTTAAATACTGCATTTTCTCTTAGCATGAGTTACCACATCATCAAGCCATTAGTATTAGTTAATGGAAACTGAGCACTATGGCACCACAAGCTATCATAACATTTCCTGGAAAACATATATGATATTTCCAGAAGGCATCCTAAACTACTTTTTTAACTGCTTTGCATTCCAGGAAAGAAACACCACAAGCAATAAGCAATTGTAAACATTTTTTAGATAGCTATCATTTCAGAATTAGGAGGAGAAAAAGAATAATACAGGAAAGTAATAGTCTCAGCAGATGAGCTTTGCTCTTGAGCTGAGATTTGCTGGAGAGCATAACAACTCAGAGCTCTGTACAAATACTTAGGACTTCTACCTTTGCAAGCCACATAGCTGAAAGATGGAAGACAGGAGAGGTGTGGAAGAGGTTTTCACCAGGCAGTCTGCAGTTGCAGCATCTTTGTAAACAACTTGCTTACCAAAAAGTCATTTTAGTTTTGTAAACCCAGAGTGATTTCAAATTGTTACCCAGCACATGATGTTTGCAATGTGCTGTCTTAAGACCCACTACCAGGAGAGCAGGTGAGTAATAGGTGAACAAAGTGATACCTAACAACAGAGTGAAGAGGTGATGCGGCAGGTCTTGGACTGCTGCAAATGTTAATTTTCCTGGGGAACAAAAATGTTCCCACAAACCCAGAAGTATGACAGAGGAGAACCAAAACTGTACGCAGAAAAAAGCTAGAGAAATTAGGTTGGGGGCAGAGGGTCCTTACTATCTCATGGTGAGTGGACACAAGGGATTGAGGAATCAGAAATTAATGAGACACAGGTGTCAGGGATAACTGAAATATCATATCAGCTTTTAAAGGTATTTGATAACCCTTGACACACTTGTATAATTAATACCTTTAAAGACCTGGGCAGAGCGTCTGGCTTCTCTCTTTAAAAGAAACTACACATGAATGCTATGAGCCCTCCTAAGACAAAGGCATTCTGCTTGAAAGATATGAATGGTTTCCAGCAAAAGAATCAGGGAGGGAGAGAAAACCTGCCACTTCACCTAGATGGTGGGTGGGTTTCTTTGGAGGGTATTTAGGAAGACCTGTTTAGAGTCCTGGTCTAGTGTGGCCTGGAATGGAGAAATAGGCAGAGGGATAGATGAATGGGTATCAGTCCTCTTTTGGTTGAGCGGCCCTGTTTCTTTTGTTTGGATTAGAAGTAAGGTCAGTTTAGGGAACTCCATCAGTCCATACCCACAGACACTGAACTAAATAAAGCCTGTTTAGATTTTGTAACGTCCCCCCTGACAGCAGGCCATGAGAGACTGTGATATGAGATGATGCCTAAGGCAGCCTCAGGTTACACAAGCTATTAAAGTTTTGCTTACTGAAAGCATCAATATTGTTATTGTGAAACATCTGGTTCAGGCTTTCTGGGTAGATTGCTGAGAAAAGGAGACTCAGCCCTGAGAAATGCTTCTGTGTACCAGGGACTCCTGGGGATAGGATCAAGAGAAGTCAGCAGTGGTTGATTCCCCAGCCGTAGTTATTTCTTTTTGAAGCTGTGGGGGATTAAATGTGCCTAGTGACTCTGAGAATGTTAAATCCTAGCAGTCATGAACACTGGTCAAAAAATGAGAATAAGGGAGAAAACAGTTCAAGAGATTGTGAGTTTAGTGACAAAACAGCAACCTGCACTCATAAAATGTTAGCTTTTAAGAAAGATGGTTGCTTCACAGTCATTGTGACACATGAAGGTAATAAAGCCTTATCTGGTATGACAGGAAGGATTCAAACTCCTGTTAATGCCCAACAAGTGCATACTGGCATTGAAATAACCAAAGGTATTCAGGGAATGTTATCAGGCTGACCTGAAGCAGGTCAAAACAACTCCAGGTTCAAAAAAACCTTCCTGCTGTCCTCAGTACTGAGATTGAAAGAAACAATGTACATGAGCTACACAGAGGGCCAACATAAGAACATCCCAAAGACAAAAAACCATGCAATGGCAATGGTCCCTGGCAGCCAGCAAATGATTGCAAAAAGATGCAACACCAATAGAAATGGTGAAAGACAAGGTTCAGCAACCTGTGTCAAACTTGTCAGGAGGTGGTTTGCAAAGTGTTCAGAGAAGATGCTGGGAAAGGAGTTTACATGGTCACAGCATTTCAGTAAAGACTGCTTACTTTCAAAATGCAGTGCTCTCATAGCATTGGTTGTGAATTGATATTTTGGAGCATAGTAGCTCTATTCCAAATCTCTGATGCAGCGCTGAGCAAGGTCCTTTCCTTCTCCAGGGGTCTCTCCCCACCCCACACATATTTTGTCTACCTTCCCTGTATAGCTTCCAGGCTCCTTGGGCCAGGAATGTCAGTTGCTATATGACAAGTGATGCCCTTGTTAAAACCTTTTTCCAGGCATCAGCCTCCTACAAATAATGGTGCATGGTACAGCACAATACAGTGACAAAGCTGCACTACGTGCAAGGAGCTTATGCTAAGCTCTGTAATTAAGACATATGGGGCCTTATCCACAGCTTAGAGAAGTCAGTGGAAACACTGTCTCGTAGGCTGGATGACAAGATGGTGATGAAGCAGGTTTTATTTTAAGGAATCACTTTATTCTATTTGGGGATATTGTGAGGCTTCAAGGAAGAACTGTGCTATTAAAAGGCATGAAAATGAAGAAGGAGGAAAATTAATAAAGTAAATAAAAGTATATCAGTGTTATAAATGGGCTTAAACTGATATCTGAAAAAAACTCAAACAGTAAAAATGGGATTTATGTTAGTGGGTCACGATTTCACTTGTGGTTTTTTTGTTGTTTGGGGTTTTTTGTTTGTTGGGGTTTTTTTGGTTTGTTTAGTTTTTTAAGGATCTACTCTGAATGTAAGTAAAGACTCTCCTCTTCCTTGCACTGTCACATAAATTATTTTATGGCATAGAGGGTATTGATGGACACGAGGAAATGAGAACCTGGCTCCAGATAATTTAAGTGAATTATAAGAAATAACTATAATACTAAAATAAGACAGAAGGTACATTTTTATCAACAGTAAAGAAAAATGCCAGTGTGCCTGTGGGGTGAGTAGCTGGCTGGACCACTTCATGCAGATATTCAGCAGATTTGTTTATGTGACGGTTTGCCTGTTAACAGGAAAATATTGATTCTTCCAGCTTTGCATATCAGTGCCCTTAAGTGCTCTGGCCAGAAATTCATAACACGGCAATACAAAAATGAAGTTCTCAAGGAATGAGTCTGGTCCTAAATGTTCACTGGGCAGAGGGAAGCATTTTTCTTGCTCACAAAATGACATTCAGGCTCCCAGTTTCCTGTCTTGCAAGGTATATGGTAAAGGCTCTGAAAATAAAACATACAGTAAGCATGGTCTGTTGTAACCCAGACAATTATAGGCATCACAACAATAAATTTTTAAACAGTTAGGTAATATATAATAAATAAAAGATGAGCAGGAAAGCACTCACAGCTACTACCCTAATGCATCTGGAAAGTAATTAACTTTTTTTTCTTCCGTTAAGAATGTAATGTATTATACCCTGGCAAAGGAGGAGCCTGGCTGTGCATCCCCAGCGAGGATTTATCTGAGGTTGGATTTGGAGGGAGCAGGCCCGCCATCCATCCTGCCAGTGCACAGCATCCCTCCAGCATCCCACCCCCGCTCCAGCGCCACCCCTTCCCCACACAGCAGCAAGGTGCCATGGCAGGGGTGGCAGGGCTCGGGGTGGGCACTGGCATAAGCATGGGGCAGGAGGGCAGAGGGACACACCAGGGCCCGCCGTACGAAGGAGGCTCGGGGCAAGGCTCACAGTTGTCTGCTAAGGACTAACGGGAAAATAATAATGGAAGGGAATTGCAGACATATTTTCAGGCCAACACGCCTTTCCTGGAGCTCTTGGCATGTGAAGAAGCCTAAATCTTCCTATTGCAGGGGCTGGCACAGCTGGCTAGTCACTAGAGCCCAGGACTGGCATTCGTCTGAGGGCCTTGCTTGGCTCTGCCATTTCCAACCATTATGAGGGTGCAGCCAGGCCAGTGGCTCCCTGGGGCTGCAAGCACTGCAGGATCCCTATGACAGGGGCACCAGCGCAGGCCCTGGCAGCCCAGGCCCATCCCACCCCCAGCCTGGAGCGGCCAGGGGCACTGGGACAGCCCCAAGCATCAGGTGCCTCCATGGGTCAGGATCAGGCCAGGACCAGGCTGGGATGTGAGCTCATGGGTGGGCCCGGCTCAGCTAGGCCCATGGTCGGGCAGGTCAGGTCTGTGGGGAGCTGGAGACTGGTTCTGCTGCAGCATTGCTGGGGCAGGGGCTGATGGCCCCGAGGCTGACATGGGTCCTGGGCCATGGGCAGGGTGCGGGGAGCAGTCAGGGCTGCCATGACGTTCATTCAGCTTAGTCGAGCCTCTGGCTGCCTGAGCTGTTGGCCCCACTGAACAGTGGAGTGAGTCTGATCAAGGTCTTCTGAGGTGAAACAGTTGCAGACCACTGGGTCACTGTGTGTTTTCCCTGGTGAGAGCTGGAAAACGTCCTCAAGTGTGTGTTGCCAGAGCCAAGTTCAGTGGAAACTCCTGAGAGTGGTTTAAAAACATGGAGTTTGCCAATGTGGGTAATGCATTGACTTTGGCATTTACAACAAATAGCACAAAACTGCTGTGCTCTGAGGTGTATTGCAAAATCAATTACTGCTGGGAAGTTTTGGAGAATGGAGATGTTGCTGACAGGCAAGTTTTAGGACAGTGAGAAACCTAAATTCATTTATGTTTTCTCAGATGATCTCATTGGTGGGTTGGGTTTTTTTTAGAATTAACAATGCCTGTAATCCATTGTCAAAGATACTAGTGGTCAAGGTGGGTGACTGGGATTAATGTAGATTTAAAAATGCATCACATTAAATGCAAAATAAAGCACAGACTAAGCAAAACTCTAGGTAATGTTTTTTAGCAGACAGCTTTTCAATGTTAGATACAGATGATTCGATGGATGGTTTTCCATGTCTGATTTATATCATGTAGATACAGGTCATTGCTCCATGGTTACCCACTTCCTGGTCTAAACCAGCTACCCTTGTGTGTCATTTCATTTATACTCAAAGAAATCAAGTCACAACCAGACACTTCAGGGACTGATTAATTCCTGGAAACACCTGGTGGAGCTACACTATTATTAGACATGAACTTTTGACATGATTTGCAGATCAAATCATACACAGAGATTAATCTCTCTTCAATAAGCACAGTCCTGGACTGCATCCCAAGTAAGGCACCATGACCCAGATTTCCAGCTGTGGCTGAGCAACAGCACAGAGTCAAGCCCCAGAAGGAGAAGGCCTGACCTCAGCTTTCTGTGTGCTAGTCCAGTCCCATAGCAGAAGTTAGATCAACCTGTGCCAGCTGTCCACAGAGGGTGAGGTCTCCAGAAGTCATGAGTGCCCCAGTTGTGACCTCTCCATTCAGTCATGCGACAAAAGTAGTCAGCAGGAAAAAAAGGAGTTGGAGAAGTGCTAAATCCCCTCTGAGCTCCTGGAATATGTCCCCTTTGATGGCTATACTGACTCTACAGTTTCACCATGTTTGCATTACATAGCTGAAGCTGCAGGCCTGTCTGACTTTTAATAATGCAGATGGACACAAGATTGTGTCTTGCATAGACAGGACCCTTGCAAAATACAATGTCGGAGCATTCCTGCAGCTGTGCATGAGGTACTCCTGCTCTTCTGTCTCTGGCATCTTTTTTCTTATGCTTGTTGTGGTACTAACGCAAACCCATACAAGATGACAGACTGATCTTAAAACTGTGTTTGTGGGATTCATCCTGAACCTCCATGTGACTCAAGCTGTATATAATGTAGTGGCAACTGCTTAGGTCTTTCTCTGGACATCCAATCTACACATAAACATGTCCTTAAAAAGAACACTGGTAACATCACAAAATTCACAGTGAAAAGGTAAGAAATGCTTAGATTTGTCCTCTCACTTCTGTGTATATATGTTTTAAGGTATGGTCCGTACTTATGCAGTTGCACATTATTTGGTCCATAGGGAATGGTCTAATTCAGTCCCACAGAGCTGGGGTTGTCTTGTGACTCCTTTGCTCATTTATGTGGCTTTGTCTCAGAATCCTTTGCCTGAGTGTCTTGGGTACATTGCAGTCAACGTAACTGACAGTGAAAAGCCTAACTGACATACTTAATATAAGGGTTAAGGCACAAGGGCATTTCCAATGCCTGATTTCTCAGATTACTCAGTGCCCATTTATGCTGCTTACTACTGCATTTAAAAATCAATTCCCAGTCATGCCTAAGTGACACAGAGGAAATCTGTGGCCCTGGAGTCTCCAGTGTCTTTCCCACAAAACCTGCCTGCTGCTTCCTTCCCTTCTGCCTCTCAGCTCCTCCATTGTGCTGAAACAGTTGTTTGATTTTTCTCCTTCTGAGGAGGGCAATTGCAGCACTCTGAGAAATGAAAAGCAGATGAATTTCAGCAGTGTGTTACATTAAGCTGTTCTTTGGCTCTTTAATGGAATAACCCCCTCCAAACGTATTCTGTTTGACTATACTTTTTTCCTTTATAATTCTTCCCTGATTTGCACTGTATGCTTGTAATTGAATATAAAATAATTAACACACAGTAGCTATCTTCTTTTCCCTATTGTCACAATATCCCCTGGCACTAGTGAGAGCACCAGTAAGGAGGCTTGACATTCTAAAAACCTTTTCATTTCCCAATGAAAAGAGGTATTTAGGGTATAATGAAATTTAAAAATGCCCGAGTGGACTCCAGAGGCCACATTCACTTTCATGTACATAGGTCCACTCCCATTGACTAAAATGTGCACTTGGATCACAGATTCATTGATTTGCAGCTTTGGTCTGAGCCTCCAGTGCCTTTTATTTTCTTTATTAGGAAGCAGCTTACTTTCAGTAAGTTTCTTTGCTACAGCTGTTGCAGATACCTTCTTATCTGAAGCCCCTCACAGCACTAATGATACAATCATTTTCTGGAAAAATGTCAGTTATTATCTCTGTCTTTGAAACTCTTCAAACATTCAACTCCATTTTAGTTCTTAAGCAAGCTGGTATAGACAAAATTGTTTCCAGAGATCCAAAAACATTTCTATAACTGCATATTTTCCAATTAATTCCCCAGAGGATTAAGAGAATTTAGATTTTCCAGTGGCCTTGGAGCACTACTAGCAGGTTTTTTCCCTGTTGCACCAGATAATTGCCTCCTGAGATTTCAGCCAAAATTCAGAAGTGATGCACAAGGTTGTGGTAAATTCTGTTTGATCTGTTTATATTCACACATATTTCCCAAAAGCCAAGCTCCCATCCAAATGCTCTCAGACTGACTTGGAGGTACTTAGTTGCAAACTGCAACTTATAAAAAATGAAAACAGGTCTTGCAGAATAGTAGAATATAGAAATAAAGAAGAAGTTTCCCCCAGCAGCATGTCAATGGGTCAAGAAAAGAAAAAGATTTTGAGTTCTAATTCTACTTTTGATGGCTATCTCATAAATAACCTTGATCATCTCACCTCCTGTTTCTCTGTATTACAGTTAAGACCATAAGGGAGGTTATAATAGGCCAAACCAGAATTCTGTCTATCCCTGTATCCCATGTCTGGTGTCAAACAGTAATAGTAGCTTAAGGACAAAATATCAGATCAGGGCAAATGTGAAACAGGGACTTTTTAGACCTGAAGTGGATTGGCAACTTGATGTTCAGTAACCATGGATGGAGTTTTCATTTGTGGGCTTGTCTAATTGCTTTCTTAATGAATTTATACTCTTGGCTTCTGCAACACCCTGTGGCAATAAGCTCTGCTGTTTAATTATGCACTGTGTGGAAAACCCTGCCTGTTTCTTTTAAAACCTTAGTTTGACAGTTTCATTTGAGAGACACTCCTCCTGTGGTATAAAAAGTAATTTCTCCTGTTTCAGCATCGCCTATGATTTTGGAAATCACTTCTATCTTGTCTGTTTTCCTCATGGAAGGTAACTATTCTATTTAGTTTCTTATTGTACAGAAACTATTCCACAACAACAGTCATCTGTGTTGGCCTTCTTAGTACTTCTGTTGGTCGTTTTCTGATTCCAGAGAAGACAAGACCAGAACTGTAAAATTTAGGTGCATCGCTGCTTGATTTGCTGACTTCAAGACATGCTTTGTTTTCCTATCCTTTTTTTTTTTTTTCCTGTTATTTTCTTTCCTCTTTCTTTGCAAACAATTTCTAGCACAGTGTATGACTGACCCTGAACAGTGAGCTATTTTCACAGAGCTACCTATGCTGATATGAACATCTTATCCTTTGAATGGTAGCATCTGTTGTGGGACTGGTCAGTCTTCATGTATAAGTGGGATTATTTTTCTACATGTGCATCAGGTTTTCAGCTGATCAAAAGACAATTTCACCTGCTCTTTTATTGCCCATCACTCACCATCAAGACATTGTCCTGCAAGTCTCCACAGTCAATTTTAGTTTTTATCACTCCTCAGCAAAGGTTTCACTTTTCCTCTTTGTTCTCCTTTCCAGATCATTCACTAATACATTGGAGAGGACAAGTTCCAGCACAGATCTCAGTGGCAATCCCTTGCAGCACTTTTTGCACGGTGATAACTGAGCATTTATACTTAGATATATTTCCTGTCTTTTAATCACATACCGGTCCATGAGAAGAACTTGACCCTTCCACCTCACTGCTTGATTTCTTCATTTATTTTTGGGGAGGGAACTTTCAAGTGTGCTTTGCCAATGGGTTCATCACAGAGTCATTGACTTCCATTGATTTTAATGCCTGCCTGCATTACAATGACGTTATAATAAGGAAACTCCTAAGCCACAAGAAACCTAATATTTGTCACTGTTCACACAAATGTTCAATAGCTCCAGAAGTGTTGACTTACATGGAATGTGGTGCCTCTGAGGTGTGTTAGCCTTGTTTCATGCTGCATATGTTTAGATGTGAGTGTCTATAGGAATGTTTGTCTGGAACTCAGGTTGTTTCCTATGCCAAACAATTTTTAAAATCTTGGCTGATTTCAACCAGATTTGCAGAGGTATGAAGGTTTGAAAACAACCAGTCCTTCTAGAACTAGGAAGAAAGGATTGCTGGTGAAGGGTCAAGATCTCATAGTGTTGCCACGGAAGTATAAGTTTAACGTGAGCACGTGTTAGAGCACCTTGTTAGACATCAAAGATTAAGGGAAACAGGGGAAGAAGGAGAGAAGGAGCAGGTGGTATGAAAGTGTCTGTTGTAGGGATAATCTTCAGTCAGATCTTATGACAAATTAGACACTGGAGAATCTAACCATCAGTCACAAAAGACTTCGAAACAAGGCTTTGGTCATTCACAGACCACATGGCCTGATGGTGATAAAGTTTGTCCTTGGTGTCAACAGCTTAGCTCTACATATCCTACCAACATAGATAGCTGGCTGTCTATACTCCTGATTTAACAGTTTAGAAGACATATATCAATTTAAAATAACTAACTAACTTACTAAATAAATACCTAAATAAACAAATAAGGTGAAAGTGGAAGAAGTGCCATGGAAAATGTATCAGCTTTATTACATTTTGCTTTGTGAAAGAAACTGATGTATGAAAATAAAACTGTCTGCAAAGCGAAGTAAGTGTATAGGAATGTAGATAATTGATAAGAATAAGAGAATCAGGCAGTTCCTGGTCAGATCAACAGCTGTTTTATTTGAGGAAAACTGAGCCATGTAAGCTGAACTAGTTCAGTAAGTTACTGTTGTAATTGTGACGTTGACAGTAAGCAAACTTACAGCAACTAATACCTCACAGTGTCTTTGCTCTGCTCTATTCCCTTATCTGGTGTACCTATTGACTTCACTCTTGCTGCTTATTAAGAAACTACAGTACACCACTTTATCTTTCATTAAAAAAAAAATCACTACAACACCATAAACTGATATTATATTGCAAATTCCAGATTTATGTACACAAACAATTATCTCTCTTTAATAAACATATATCAGTCGTGTCCACTGAAAGCTAAAAGGAGCTTGGCAAAGCTAATATTTCTTAATAAAATTTTATTTCAGTGAAGAAATTCAGATTCTGTGACACTGAAATATTTACCCATTCATCTCAGTTTCAATAAAATATTTCACTCCATAAGAAGGTCCAAATATTCCATTTTCATATTTTGAAACAAAATGTTTTAATTTTCATGTTATAAACAGCTTCTCATTTGGAAAGAAAGACCCATTTTTATTGGAGTTTTTTAAATGGTTTTAACTTTCTGGTAGAAATTGCTGGTTTCATTTTCAGCCTAGAAAAAACCTAATTGCTAAAAATATCATCAGCTGGAGATGGTATGTTTTACATTTGCCAAGGAATTGAAGAACGTTATTTGCATACCTCTAAAATTCAGAGCTCTTGAAATTCATGACATTTTTAAAGTTATTCATTTTGATTTAGAAATTTTACTTCAGACATCTCCAACTAAAATAAGAAGATGTAGAGTCACTAAAATGCTCAGGATTCCACACACACCTGCACAATACAGAGGGATCTTCCTAAGAGAAGAATTTTTAACTTATAACTAGAAATGGATTCAGTGCACAGTAAGCGTGGTTTTTTTATCAGCAAACAGCCCATTAACATAGTAGTGTAAAGAAACAAGAGCGCATATACAACTACAGTGTTCTTGTATGTATGTTGTATTCCATCTTCATTGTGTCCCAAAACATTTTCTGCAATGTGGCTCTGAGTAAGACTGCAACAATGTCCAGGCAGCTTAAAAGATCTTTTGTCCCACAAAAACCTGTTCTTTCAAGGAACTGATCTTTATTAGGCAGGCAGATTTTCCATCATGGCTGTTCAGCTTTGCCCATGTGACATCTCACGCTGCAGATACGACTGCCAAACTACCTGCCATTCACGTTTTAAGCTTTCTGCGCTGGCACACTGTGTCAACAGACTTGCTGTTGTCCTGCTTTTAGTGTGCCTCTTCCTCACCTGCTTTCTGTGGAAGGATGGGGGGTTTTGCTCTGTCTGTTTCTTCTCATTCTTTTTCTGCTGAGTTTTTGGTTCTTCTGCCGAGTTTTTGGTTCTTCTGCCTTGATTTCTCTTGGGCCATTGCTTTTGCTGCTAAGAAATGACGAGTGCAGACTTTCTTTTGTTGTTGGTTCTCAACAACTCTGGAGAAGCCTCAGGGAAGTTGCCATCTTCTCTTTCTGGCATTCATTGTCCCTGCAGCCAATGACTTAGGAAGGTCCTCAGTGTACCCCCAGTCTTAGATGATCATAGACAGGATTTTGAAAAGGGCTGGATGAATAATGCATTTTTGGTTTAGTTCCCAAACTGAGACACTGTGGGTCAGGAATGAGAGAGAAAATTTTGGATGAATGTGGAAATTTATCTGATACAAAAGGAAAAGCTGTGTTGTGATTAGTGTTTAGAGCAGGGGTCCTCAAACTACGGCCCGTGGGCCGGATACGGCCCCCCAGGGTCCTCAGTCCAGCCCCCCGTATTTACAGAACCCACACACACACCCCTGCCGGGGGTTGGGGCAGGGAACCAAGCAGCCGTAGATGACTGCATGCCACTGCATCCGCGTGCCGGCCCCCTGTTTAAAAAGTTTGAGGACCCTGGTTTAGAGTCCCAACAAATAATCAGGACAATTTTTAAACAAAAAAGTTACCATCTTGAAATGAAATAATATCAAAACTGTGTTTTTAAAGGCCAAATAAAACATATTTATATCCTTAGGAGAATCTCTCTCTTTTTTTTCTTACTCGAGCCATTCATCATATTTATCTAAGGGATCACAGGCAGCTTGTCCACCCAAAAAGGGCTTTCATTTTTGATTAATTTACTTTTTACCTGCTTAAAAGCAGATATCCTACTGTGAGTCAACACTGGCATATTTGAATCACTAAGGCACTAAAAAAATCCCACTCTTCACCAGCAGAATTCACAAGACTTAACCCATATTACATGGGGAATGTGGTACACAGAAGCAAACACATTGAGTATTTGCAATCACTGAAGGGAGCTGTGCTGATGACATTGATTGTATCTGGGCAATTGCACCATGATTTTCAGTGTACCTAATACAGAAAACACAATTATGTCTTCACGTCTTTTTTTGTTTCACTTTTCACTGCCTAGGTCATGGTGTTCTTAAAATTTCCACCTAATATTTTTTTCAGAATAAGTTGATTGAGGAAGTTGGTGGTAGAACATGTCCAGCAGAATCCCTCCTCTTCTCCATCCTCTGCCTGCTACAGATACCGAATATCTTCATGCTGCTCCAGATGCTTTCTCCTCCTCACTGTATATCTCTGAATTTTGAAATTGAAATGAAGGGACTTTCAAACATTCCTCTGCATCTAAAAATGGCAGCAGTAAAAGCTGGATACATGGAATTAAACCAATTACCACATACCTAACCAAACTGGGAAAAGACAGGCTTTGCGTGGTGGTCACATATGGATCATTTGCAAAAAAGAGGTCTTAAAAGCCTTCCTGCTAATATGCTGAGTGCTAATAAAACATCATCAGGCTTTATGCTGACTCTGAAAAGACAAGACTAAACTCTCTCTTGTAACATCTTAAATACATGTAGCAGCTGCGTGCACAAACTGACTAAACTCTTCTGTTTTACAGCACGCTCTTCTATCTCACACTCTTAAAGACTGGTAAAATTCAGCCTTGACTCCCTGCCAGGCACAATATGAAGAATTCTATAATTATCAATCCAGCGATGGCATTTAAAAGCAAATGCATTATCATGCACAGAAATCATCTCATGTCCCCTGTAGCGAGTTCCACAAGGACTGTCACTTCATTTGACTATAATTCTGGCTATATTACATTTAAACCTCTTCCATCAACAGACTTCCCCAGCCAAAAAAAATATTCTTTTATTGATAAAATAGCATGCAGTCTGGAGTGGCTGTCAATGTACCTAAAGGTCATATAATGTCAGAGTCATTATCTTCAAATCATCTCATGAGCCCTACTTTGCAAGCTACCTATCAAAACAATAATAAACACAGAGAACGTGTGGTGCTACATAAAAAATTGTGCTGTCATTTTAAGAAGTATGGAATACAAGCAGAAAGATTCCTCCCTCCTCCTCCTCCTCTCAATATTGTGCAACCACTGTATTCAGCAAACCATTATATGAAATGTAATTAATAGTATGAACCCCCCTTTGCCAATACCTTTTTTCTCCTTGAGCCACTTGGTAATCCAAGACAATGCATTTACAAGCCAGATTATCCATTGCAGAGTTGCCAGCTCTGTCGGATCCCACTATTTTACCCTGTCATGGATCAAAAAGATTAAAAGCAACTTTAAAAAGCACATGTTATGATGCTAAGTCCAGTAACTCTAGCCTGTCTGCTTCAGCTCAGATTTGAAACTAAGCAAATATTAATGTTTTGAATGGAATCGGAATTAATGTTCTGTCAACCAGCTGCAGAGACAGGGGTTGCTGTTTTCCCATTTGTTTTGCTGGGTTTAGTTTTCATAATCCAGATGTTTTTCAATCACTGTTCACAGCATTAGGAAGACTGTGCTCATTCTGCAGTCCTGGGCATTGTTCAAACTAGTGTTTCCAGCCACACCTGAGGTGGGAGCCATGGGTCATTGGTTCAACAGGTTAACATGACTGACTTAGATTGCAGTAACTCTAAGAGTGATTACATTTATTTGCTGACCTAGATCTTCTGTAGATTAAGACATACTCCTGCCTTCACCTTTTTTTACCCTCCTATTTCCTCTACCTTAAAAAAGATAAATTGGTTAACAGTTGTAGGCAACTGGAAGGCTTCACATTTCACTTCTCTGTTTTCTTTTTTTCAGTGACAAAAGCAGCAAAGGAGGAAAGGGGCTGAGATCAAAGGAGTAACTGTCCTGTGTTTACCTCAGCCAGCTGTACCACACATTACCCCACTCTGTGCTGGTATCAGACACTAGTCCTATCATACCCTATTTGAAATCAGCCAGGGTTGAAACAGAAAACAGACTTTTAAATTTGTATATCCAGAGCTGACCATGTTTAGCAGAGCTGAGCTGCATGCAATGCTCTGCATGAGCTGAAGTCAACAAAAAGCAATTTCTCCTTATATTACTGTGAATTATTTACTACAACATTTGGAAATGACATCCAGATTCCGCACCACCACCCCCACCACCCCCCGGCCCTTGTTCAGAACTTTATTGCAATGAAAAGGGGAGAAGTAAATGAGTAGTAGGAGAGGGGAAATAAATCCCATTGAAATGCACTGGTTGATAAAAGAAGTGTCTTTTAAACAGTGCCTTATGCAAGAATAATTGTAGCATTTGTTACAGTGCTGTACTGATGTACTTAGGACCCTCTCTGACTATGGCAGAGATGTAAGAAGCACAGCTCCAGCTAGAGTATTCATGGGGCTGCAGGGCTTTGCTTATAGGTTGTTAGTGAAGACACACCAAATTAGCCAGCCCTGAAGATGGGGGTTTTGAATTCTTCGTATAAAATGTGAAGGGTTTTAGAGCTGAGATATTAGCCACACACACATGCATGCATGCAAACACCCACACATGCACAGACCAGAGAGGAAAGCCTTCCCTACTGCCAAGTGACTGAGGACATCACCTCTGGCACAGAGGACAGAGCAGATATTGTGCATCTTGTGTTGTGCCCTGAATACAGAAATAGGCAGGGCTGAGAACAGGTCCCTGTCTGTCTCTCTCACACAAGCATTAAGGGGGAGAGCCAGCTGACTCCTGAAAAGACACGTTGCCTATTACTCTCTGTCTCAGCTCCAGAGGTAGCTCAAAGAGAAGTACATCTAAACCTTACTGTACAGGAAAAGGCTCTGCTCCACAAGTTACATCTGGCTCCAGTTCTGGATTGTAGATGTGAACCTTCCTCCTCGGATCCATAGCTCAGGAGTTTCCAGACCTGTCACTGGTTTAGTTTTCATTTTAAGCAGTGCCAAATGAAGTTCAGATGTTGAGGACGGTTCCGTAGGTGTGATGTTTGGATCAGATGATCCTTTCTTTTCCAAAACTTGTATTTGCTTCCAACCCATAATCCAGTTTTTTCCTCAATGAAAGTTTGAGCTGGTTTTACAACCTTTTCCACAGCTTCTGGTTCTTGCCATTAATGCCATTGCTGAATCTAACACGTGTCAGTTGAGTTTCACCTTCATTTCTAAGACAGGCAGTATTTAGATCCACAGCTGTCATTCCCAGGTCTCACTGCAGCAAAGGAAGTTAAGGAAAAAGGGTGTTACGAATGTTATTACATAAGATTCTGCCTGAGCGAATTATTAAATGAACAGAGTATCCATACTTTTTTGACAGGATGAAAACTTATTTGGACAAGTCAGCAGAAATTTTGGCTGAGTGATTACCACAGGCAACCCTCTGAAAGTGGTACAGACAGAGACACAAAGCTGAAGCAGCAGACAGTCAGGAATGAGAGGCAGTGACAAGCTGAATTGCTGGTGTCTCTGCATACGCAGCCAGAGGTGGGCATTTGACAAACTGGTAGTGCCATACTGGCCAAGAGCAATTCTGATGGAAGCAGTGAGCAAGCTCTGGGGACACACTTTCTGAAGCTGTTTTGCTTGCCCACACGTGCTGATGTCTAGGCACCTGCAAAGCAGGTGCTGCCTGAAGGCATCAGTGACTACCATCAACTTCCCCCACTGGTGGCCAGCCTACTTCCAAACAAGGTATTAGTGTCCAGGGTGGCAGCAAAACATGATGGGACAACGCCTCACATCAGTAGCATACCTTCTCCTTGCCCCAGAAACAGCAGAAGCAAAAGCCTGATCATCTGTGGCTCTCTTCTGAACTCTGCTCCTTTTCCACAGAAAGAGCAGCCTCACCCCTAAGTCACAAAACTCTATACTCACTCTGGGACAAGTGCTTCTTCCAAGATGAGATCAGGAGTCTGAGTCCTCTTGTAACAGATCAGCTCTGACTGGCTGCAGCGATCCTGTTACTGGAAAGCTATGCATACATGCTTATCTCTTAGCCACACACCTCTTCTCTTGGGGAAAAAATCTTTAATAAAACATTTTCACAGTGGGAGGGAGAGAAGGAAGGAGAAGCTACTCAGGAAATAAAAGATTAGTGTGAGAAATGGATATAGATGGTGCAACCAAGTGTGGTTTTTTAAGGGGGGATATTTAACTGGGGAGAGAAGTAGGAAATTGAATTTCTCTCTGCGCATGGAGGGACAAACCCAGCCTTCTGCCTGACCAGGTTTCATCCTGAAGCATAAGAAGAGGTTGAGGCTCTGCTGTGTTGCTCTTTGTGCTGCTGAGCTGCACCTCTGCAGATCAGTCCCATGACACTGGTACGGTGAGGATGAAGTACTGGAATAAGGAGCAATCCCATACCCTAGCAGGACAGGGTGCAGGGCAGTCATGCCCCATAGAGTCTGTTTTGGTGATTGGGCTGCTCCTGGACACCAGCCCTAGAACTTTTTGATCAGTCCCATCTGCATGTGAGGCCTGAAACTGGAACCCTCTCAGTTATCACTGCTCTCCAGTGCCAGAGACACTTATGGATGCTCAAGTACTCACTGGATTTACTCTTGAGTGTGGAGCAATAAACATAACTACTAGAGAGTCTGGATGCTACAGATGCAGGCATGCCCAGCCTGCCTCCTTTGCTTTGACTGCCAAACAGCAAAGGAAGGAGAGAGCCTCTGTGTCAGCTCACAAAGGCAAGGAAAACCTTCAACCATTCATTAGCAACATTCCTGTGAACAGACATGTGAGTCTGCCTCTAGTAACGCAGGTAAGCCAACTTGAAAATACAGTAAAAATGGAAGAGAACTGTCAAGCTGATAATTAATGTGCGGTTCAAAAATTATGCCTTTTTGAGGTCCTGGTTAGAGGAACAGCCTTGGGGAGAGGCTCTGAACCAGCTTGTACTCTCACTCTGAATTTTCTGTTGTGGTAGACACAAAAGTGCAAGCACTCTTTAGCCCATTCCAACTGAGACAGAATAGTGCATATTTTTTATTAACCTGACTGCAGACCCAGTTACTTTGGTAGGTCTGTCCTACCTGAATGAAAGCAGCCTCTTTCTTTCCTTATAGAGGCAGACACAGAGTGCAAAAGGTACTTGCAATCACCTGCTTGCTGGTTCTAACACTTCCACTGGCATTGTTCATTTGTCCAGGACTCTCCTTTATTTTCCTGGGGGGGAGGGGGGGGAAGATTTTCTGATACCATCAACCCATTCAATGTGAGGAGCAGGAGGTCTCAAGGAAGAAACACAATAATTCCAAGCCTTACACAAGCCAGGCAAACACATAAATCTGGACTGGCATTAGAAGGCAATTGCTTTCCTTCCCCTCCCTTTCCTCCAGATTGTCCCTGTTCACAGAAATCCAGAAGGAAAATTCATAGAAGTGTCTTCACAGGCAATAAACCAAAGTTAATGATCTGATGTAAAGCCACTGGAGTAAGAATATTTTCATATGGTCAGAAGACAGAGGCAGAGTAGGCAGAAATACGGCCTTGTGTGTGCCATATGACTTCATATGTTACACAGATTCTGGATCCTTTTTCCAGCTTTTAAAAGGGACACTGCTCAAATTTAAAAGTTGTACAACAAAAAAGTTTAATGAGTCAATGCAGAGGTGCTCTGAAGCAGAACTACCACAATAAGGAAAACAAACAGCCTTGCTATCCCATTGAAATTAAAAGCACACAAGAAAATTCACTTGTGGTTAGTAGGGCTGTACTGAAGGAGGTATGTTGTTACCTACTCCATTGCTCCACATGCAATGAAAGGAGCTCACACTCCTTTTTTGTTAGGGAACACTGAGAATCAGTTGCCTCCTGAAAGAAATGCTGTTGCACCGCTTCAGATATGTTACTGGTACATCAAAAAGAATTAACATCCTGCCTCCACTTACACAAAGAGAGGGGTCTTGTTTGATGCCAAATGGCCATGTGCACTGATACAGAAATAATGTCTTGGCAGCCAGCAGGGGTGAAAAGGAGCCAAATTACATCATTCACTCTCCTTTCAGTGGGGATAGAAGACTCTATTTACTACTTTGGCAATAGCCAGCACCACAGCTGCTGCTGATCACATGTAAGGGGAGCAGAGGGAAGGCAACAAAAAAATAATTGGATCCTGAGAGCCTAGGGATCTTCTCTGTAAAATACCCCATGCTTGGTGCAACAGGGTGCTATCCTAGGACTCAGAAAACCTCCATTCTGGTCCCACTGGTGTCACCAATGTCTGTTGTATGACCTTGGCCTGTCACTTCACCTCTCTTCATTCCTCCTGTTCTTGGTCCTGTTTATTTGGCTCATAAGCTTTTGAGGGCAGAGATTGACGTATTATGTAAACTCTGTGCTTAGCTCAGTGCTCTGCTGGTCTCATCTGGGTCCTATAGGCACTCCTGCAACAGAATAAAAACAACAGCAGCTGTATTTCTAATAAGAAAAAGAATACATTCAAAGGGCCAAAAAGGGGTAGATTTTCAAACAGACAGGATGAATATGTAACACGGATGTTACAAGATAGGAAGTTCTGCCACTCCAGAGCTGTGCAAATGATAGAATACACACACAATGATAAGAAGTCACCAGTGTGGCTAGAATGAGCAGCAGTAGTTAAGTAGTTTAAATATTTTTAAAACTGAAATTATGAGGGAGAGGAGCTGAATTAATACAAGAAAGCAAGGATAAATGCCTCTGTGAATGATTGCCAGATTCATCTTTATAGGAAAAGCCAAAGTGCATAAAGAATACCCCTATGTGGCATCAAAAAAAGAGAACAAGTGTTTAACTGTGTGACATAACAAGTTTTAAGATTTGTCCAGTTTCCATTGCCAGAAATCTCAAGTCTACCTGTCTGACAACATCTTCTTGTGTGCTTCAAGCAACCAATAATTACTAAACACAGAAGAGACTGACCCCATCTTAATTTAAAATGCATGCTCAAGTGACACAACTTAATTCTTTTTGCTCAGGCAACCCCCTGCAGAGTAGTAATGTGATAAATGAAGACTAAAAAATACCCCCAAAAACCTGAAGCCTTTCTTTCAGGATGGAATGCAGTGCCAATTTATGAAACCTTTGTTAGGTATAATTCAACAAATCTGCTAAAAACCTGAAGGAGTTGGTGCCTCAGAGAATTTTTGTATTTTTTAAATGAACCATAATCACCTTACAGAGAGAAGCTGAGGAGACTCTCATCTGTCCTTTCTCTGCAGAACAGATCCACAACTTCATTAAGAGAATCAGTGTATTTTGTAACTAAATGAGATTCTGTCTCGCTGGCAGGCAAATTCTGCTCACCGAACAAAGAAACCACACACAACAACATTCCAAAGGGAGATGTCCTTAAAAAAAAAAATATCATTGTAACACCATCAGACTGCAGAGTCTGCCAGAAATTATGACATTGTGGAAGGAAAAAAAAAAGACCAACAGGAATTAGGAAGCAAGCTAGATGCATGTGACAAGAGTCTGTTCTCTTGACCTTTCTGTTTCTCAGTTAATGCCTGTGAGTTTCTGCTTGTTATAAAGCAATTGCTGTGTTGTTTTGTTTCCCTGTATTCACAAGTCACACTGCTGCCCTCCAACTTCTGTGCCAGGGAGCTGGGTTTAGGGACATGGCAGCACCTTCGGAGTTGTTTGCAATGGATTTTTAGAATACCTCACTAAACACCTGGAGCCCTGGAGAATAAATCCTTGAAGCCTTTCTCTCAAAGGCAACAGGCTTACTGCTCACCTCCTGGTGTGCATGTCCTTAGCTGCAAGCCTGACTGGGCCCATTAGGCCTGAGATGAAGAACTGCCTGAAAGACAAATGTGAAAAATCACAGCACTAAACCACTGGGAAATGCAAACTTCTCCATGCATGGGAGCCAACAAGGCTGCTGATCTGTAAGGAAATACTCAGACACTGATCCATGCACTGTGTTCTTGCTCGGAGTCCGGGAGAGGAAAGGAATAATAAGATCTCAGATCTGGCAAGTAATGGTAACAGAAGGCGAGAAAAGGAAAACGGAAAAAAACAGCGGTAAATTGAGGATGCAGACGGTGGTCTGAGATCCAGAGCAGTTCTGTCTGTCATGTTTTACTTCTCCCCTTTAAGATATCCAAGAGCAAGATGAAAAGGAAGCTGAAGCTCCAAATGGGATTTTTATGAGGGGCTTTTTTTTTTTACCTTATACATGGCAGATTGTTAATTACTGTATTTCAGTCGTCAGATAAAAGTACAGGAATTCACTAGATGGCAAACCTTTTCCAAAATGTAAATATAAAAATAGCCAAAATTTACCCAAAATGTCAAGTGTGAGCTAGGTGTTCTCATTCTTCACATTTAGTTGAAGGAAAGGCAGCTGCACAAGGAATTTCTTCCCAACTCCCTTAGACACACATTCATTTAAAAGAAACTAATCTGGGTGAAATATTACACTTCAGTACATCCATAGTTAAAGGAGATGAATCTCGTAAGGTCACTGCCAGCCTGTAGAGTCACAACTTGGTCTGATCCCATGACTTCATTACAGCTTGCAAACAACAACCCATCTCTACCTTGCTCCAGTCTCTCCTCAAATATCTGAACTCTGAAAAAGGTGTTTGCAGCATTTATGGAGAGTTTAGCTAACCTGAGCTCTTACATTCATGGCAGAAGGAAAACCAGCCCAGAATAAGAAACATTTCTCAGAAAATCCCTCTTTGATGTCTGTATGTCTTTTACATTAAAAAAGCTTTGTCATGCTGATAACCTCAGTTGTGAGTATTGGATAGGAAGAGGTCAGCTGCCTCTAGGTAATGTAGATCCAAATCAGTTAGGGATTTAAATCTAATTCTGAGACAACGAGTGCCTTCCTGTTTATTTTGGCTGGCTCTAGAGTGGCTCCATGCATGTGAAATCAGTATTAAACTCTACTCAGAAGTCAACTGCTAGCTTGTGCAGTCTGTAGCACTCTGATATTATGTGATGTCATTTTAAAACACCCTAGTAAATAGGCTGAATCATGCGGAACAAGTCTCCCAGGATATAAACACACATGAAACATATAAGTTGTCTAAACTGCAAGTGATGGATAAGCATACCATCCAAGCAAGAACATTTACTTATCTTATCAAGCCCAAAATATACTTTTCCACTTATGGACAGGCCCAGGACTTCTATTTCATGACCCAAGTTATAAATTTTGTCTAGATGCTAGCTAGCATCAAGCTCCACCAATACTACTTTCTTCAGTCTCCCAATATGATTTATGGATATATACATAATTTTTTTATAAGTCATGTAGCCCTACTGTAAAGGGAAAGCCTGTCTTGACTAGTGAAAGTTTACTATGATGCTATGCCAGCAGGATATGCCATTCATTTCAGAAGATAATTGAATAGTTTCTACATGCTGAAGATGCTGAGATATTGGAGGCAACTTCTGTTTACCAGCTCATGTAATCATCTCAAGTGCTGACCAAAAGGAGTTAAAAAAGAAGTTTTATTCTCTTTATTTCTACAATCATTTGTTACTGAGCTTTAATAATTATTTTTTTCCAAAGCCATAGATTTTTGCTGCATGGCATTCACAGAAGGCCACAAAGACCATTCAAACACCTTGAAGCATCTTTAAACAACCTGGAGAAAAGGCAATTCATTGTGTTAACACTAAAAGATTACGGGGGTAAAGCAATGAAATTTTAAAAGGAATCTGTAGGGTGAATATCAAAAAGAAAATAATCTATATGCACTCCCTGGTCTTACTTTCCCTGCACCCAGTGAAGCAAGAGCACCACAGCTGCTCCATCCCTCACCCTCTACCACCCCATTCCGTCATATGTGAAAGTTCACCAAGGAGTCAGAAGGGTCAACCCTGCCAACTTTTCAAGAGTGTTACCTCAGGCGTCTCCACAGAGCAGGATGGTCTGTCCCTATACATGGACGTTTTTCAGAAAACAATCGTCTCCTCCTCTGCAGATGCTCTACCCAAATTAAAACCATGCTGGAACCCATGGAGGCTAGAAAATTTGTTAATGGATTTGAGTGAAATTGCTGTTTTATGGAATGTAATTTCACATATGGGTAGCTACACTATCTATGGAGTTCATGGTTGAAACAATTTAAAGCACTTCTCACCCTAACACAAAAGATAAGCTCATTTGATGAGCTTCTCGGCTTCCTCTAGCCCACATTAAGCACAAATCTATAATGCGAACAATATTCCTGTAAGTTACATCATCAAGAGGATTTGAAGACAGATTTATTGTTGTAAAAACAGAACCCCTTTTAGGGTGATATGCGGTGTCCTGTCATTTCAGAAACATAATCCAAGGCATCAGCAAGCTTGCAGTTGACTTGCCAGATATCTTCTTGTATAGTGCACTAATTTTTAAATATTTAGGAGATACACTTTTACTCTGGGGAGATGTTTCCCATCTCCAATTGTTGTGGAGCATAACTGGCAACTAAGGAGTTATCTCCTCTCCAGAGAAAACAACACAAGTGTGTTCCACTGCAAAACCCACAACGATTATATGAATAATCTGCACACCTCAAATTCAAGGCACATTTTAGTGTGATATTAAAAACAATGTGGTTTAGCTTCCTTTGGTTCATCAAATGTCTTAAGTTTCTCACTTCAAATCAGTGTTTGGTGTCCAATACCTGAGTTTCAATCATTCATTCAAACCAGGTCTTCTGCAAGAAGTATTTCTTACCTGATTCACTTCATCGCTTGTACACTGCATTTAGAAGATCTTATCACAAGCCATAGGCATGTTTAATATTATTGAAATTACACTGCTAATATCCATATCAATTATGTTTTGAGATTTATGCTTAGTATAGATATTAATGCAGTCTGGCTTTTCCATTTTTACTTCTGCAAGTATAATTTATTGAGACATAAATAGTAATATTAAAGCTATCAAGTATAAACATCAATACTTGACAGCAATGTGTAATTTAAGAGTTACATGCATCTAAATTCAGTTACAGTCCTTTCTGCATGCTCAAATCTTAACTGCAGACTGCAGCTCCCCAGGAATTCTGAGTTTTGGAAGCAGCAGGCTGTCATGTAATACAGTACTAACATCTTGAAATAAGCTTTTCAGGACTGGGGAATCAGCACAACATGGTAGGAACATAAAAAATGCATGGGTTTCTTCCCCCCACCCCTCCACCCCCACAATAAACAGTCACTGTTTAAATGCAGTAACCCTTTTTCCCATCTTTCAGCCAGTTTGGATTAATTATACTTTTGGTGTTTTAGTGATTCCAGAGACATATAGGAAATTGGGCTGGAAGGAACCTCAGTAAGTCATCCATACTGTCAGTTCTCCAAGTTCAGCTACACTGAAACCTCCCCTAATGACCAGCTTGTGTCTAACATCCTCCAGTGATGGGAATGCTACCCTCCACGAGTAACTTAATTCCTTTGCTGTGTTGTTCAGTGTATAAGAAAGTTCTATCTATTGCATGAAACAGGAGTAACTGGTGAGCAACGGTATGTGGTTTGGGGAAGAGAAAACATATGTGGCAAGGCCTGGCAAAAAAAAATAATAAAATTACTTCAAACAGACATTTTTTTGGTGAACTATAAAATAAATAGGTTCCTTAATGTAAATCTTACAAAGCAGGGACATCTATTGCTCAGTTAAAATATAACTGGCAGAGAAGGTGGGGTTCTCTAAAGGCTCAGTCACTAATACAAGCTTTTCATCTTAGCTCACTGTGGACACAGGCAATGTAAACTGGAAGGACTTGTCCTCTGGAAGTGTCTTCCCCTCTCCTTTGGCTACAGAGGGGACATCAGTGGCTTGGTCAAGTGTATAACTTACATGAAGCTGCATAAGATGAACTTCAGTTTCAGTGTCTGCAAAAGAAGATACCGAGCATTTGCTATTGTTACAAGGAGCCCACATTTAGATTTTTTAAAATCAATGGATGCACAGTGCTGCCTTCAATTTGAAGCTTAAATTACTAGCGTTTTGTTTTTTTTCATAGCTGTTCTCAGGAAATAAGCAGTAGTGAAGTACCACTGGCATATTTTGAGAATATAGTGTTATTTGTGTTATGTATTAATGTATGCTGTTAAGTGGAACTCTTCTAAACTGACACTACCCCAAAGCAAAGCTTGTCTCTGTTTAGCTGAGGTGGTAGCATTAACAGTCCATGGCACGCTTCACATTGCATTTGTCTGAAGACACCAGAGAGAAAGTACCTTAAAATGAAGCAAACTGAGAAGGAAACCATGAAAGTCACGTTGAAGGCAGAAGTTTTATGTTGCTTTGGTTCACTGAGCCTCCTGATAGAGACAGATGCTTGTGCTTACCAAGAGAAGCTACCTCTAGCAAAAAGAGCTAAAGACCAAACTTAGCACTGTCAAACACTTACTAACCTTTTAGTACTTCAGGGTATAAACCTGACCATGCTCTGTAACTATCTCAAAGAGCTTTTGACCTTATAGCCTTTTTATCTTGTATAACTTTTTTCCTTTTTCTGTTTGGCACTCTGTTTTTATTAGGATTTGTCAGTGTGGTCAAGTGTGCATCTGAATAACCTGATAAATGTAATGGCACAAGTAATGGAGAGTCATATCTTGTTGCATCTGGAGGCATCTGCCCTTAAATATAGAGTTTCTTCTGCCACATGCAAAAATTTCTGTCTTTCTATCAGAAAACTGACATAACACACCCTTGCACTGGAAAGACAGACTAACTAAACACTACACTCTGTGTATTTCTCTCTGTCCAGGAGAAATATCGCTACAAAATGACATTAGTATTATTTGTTAATTTATTTAAACACCCTCTGACAGAGCAAGGATGAAACATTTTTCACCAAAGAAAGATGTCCCAGCACTACCAGTGCTATAGAAGTACCAGTACATGGTCAAAAATTTCCATATCGGTCAAACTGGAGCTGAAAACCACATTGACCCCAGCCTGAATGCCTTGTGCCCCAGGTGAAATGCCAGCTTCCAATTTCAGTGACAGCCTGTTGTTTCCCAGCTTTGGAAAGCCTGTGGACTATGGAGGTATGACCAAAGAGGAAAGATACCTGAAGGATCCCTATCAAAAGGTACTGTTGACAACAGAAATGAAGGAATCTGTTTGTGGGTCCAGCAGTTCCATGAATTCCATTTTGGAAATATCTGTGGGATCAGCTGCATTTTTTTGCCTGACAATTTGCTCCCTAGTTTGTGGGGAATACAACAATATTTTAGGACTTTCTTTTATCTGTTAAGATTTTTAAATGCAGCTGGCAACATACTAATGTGTGTAACTTTGACCTCCTTTGAATGAGTTTTAGATTTCAGTAGTACTCATCTAATTTTAGCCAGTCTGACCAAGTTAAAATAAATGTGGCACAGACCATGAAGGAAGCTATTCATTTACCAGCAAGAGGCAGCTACTTTCAGGACAGATGTTTATTGTGGAAAAGGCAATGATCAAATGAAAATGTTGGCAAAAAATGCAGAGAGTTACAGTCCCTGCTGTCAGGAAATTTATGCATTTCAAAGTATCATCAGTGGTATATGGAGAGGTGAATTATTAAAAAGTAAATAAAGATTCTCTTTAACTTATATTCTGTCTATAAAAACCTGAATAATACTTGGGATTTTGCCTGCAGCTGTGCAGGTGACGCAGCCATTATTCTCTCAGCCCTTGTTTTCACCCACTCACACACCTTCATTTCACCTGGTATGTGGAAAGGCAGATTCTGCTTTCCTTTGAAGTAACTGGAAATGAGAATAACAACACTTTGCTGCTGTTCAGCCCTGTTTGCTGGCAGGTCTCAAGCTTCTTTACAGAAGCCATCATCATAATTACCTAATTTTTACTGATGTGGAGTCCAGAGCCCAGAAAACAGCAAGCTGTCTTTAAGGATACTCAGTGAGCCAGTAGGAAAATCAGGAGGAACTAAAAAATCTTCATCTGCAGGTGGTGACAACACTGTATATCCTCTCAGAAAGGGTTCATTTCTTCGCCAGGGCACTCCAGGAGGAAGCCCCCGAAAGCTCACCTGCCCATCAGCAGGGGGACTTCTTTCAGAGGTTCAAACTCCATTTTCTGCCACATGACAGGTGCCTCATTTGCTCTGCTGCCAGCATTACCCCCAAGCCACAATAGCTTTATACTTGTTTAGCATTCACCCCGCTGAGGTGTCTAGCAACAAAAACCATGCTTCCTGTCACCCCCATTCTGGTAAATTAATCAAGCCAGGCTTTTCTAGTATCCCTTCATATATTATGCTCTCCATTTTCCTAACCTTCTTAATAGCCTTGTCAATCATGCATTCTATTTTAAAGCAATCTTTTTTGATCCTAGGTGACCAAATTATACTCCACTTGCCAGCAGTGCATGTGTACACCCCTCTTTCTGCAGGAAATAACTCAATCCATCTTTGGTTTACAGGGTCCTTGCCTCTTCTGTCATGTTGTCAGCCTGCATACAATGTTACGTGCCTTTATCTTGTCTTTTCTCTTCCTCTGCCATCCCAGCAGAAGGGCCTTTAATAGCAGGCATCTAATACCAGCAAGTGTTCTTATAACTCATATGTCAATACATGAGTTTGCACTTTGTACTGTGAAATTAATGCTGTTTCTAATGCTCTGTCCTCAAATTGTATCTATAAAATATTCTGAACATCCTGTCTGTACCTAGGAAGTGTCATCAGCAAGTCAGATTAGTACACTCCCACTTTTTGTGTGAAATAAACCACATCTCTTCCAAGACAGTCCTTGAAGAAGTCCATTTCTTCCAGCCCAAGACATCTCACTATTTCTTTGCTTTCATAGGGAAAACAGTGATTTTATCCACCATTAAGGAGTCATGGCTATGTGCATGCTTGTGTCTGTGAGAGAGAGGGGGAAATGAAGCAGAATCTGGAATACTTGTTTTCACACTGAAAATCATCTGGAACTAATGGACAAACATTCACAGTAAGAAACACAATAGAAAAATCTGAAGGTAACGGTGCTGCTGCAGTCAGGGCAAGGTAGAAAAGTAATGTGACTTCAATATAGGCTAACTGCAGCAGTGCGTGGCAGTGGTATCATTAACTTTAGAACATTAGTACTCTATACACAACGCAAGAGAGGGAATGACAAGTGAGAATGTAAGACATAAGCGATCATTTTGGGAAAGGTGCTTTTTCCAGAGAACAGCATCCCAAGGGTAATAAGATCTTAGCCACTGGAAGTGCCTGTCACTTGCCTTGACTATGGTGCTAGATGACACACACACAGTTTTCATGCAATTAAAATTAATTAAAATAAATTTGGGCATATGTAAAAAACAAAGATCAAATTCTTTGCATCAGACAGTCCTATAAAAATTCTGTATAAAATTACTGAACTACTAAGGGCTAAGTTAGTTTTGGTACCTGGTAGCAAAATTTTTACTAAAGTCTTGGAGAGTTACCATGAGTACTAGCAATCAATAAGCTTGGTTTCTGGACCATAAAAAATATTAGAAACTATAATAATGGTGGGGGTGGGGGGGTGGAAGTATGTGTAAGAAATATCAGGGAAAAGCCAGTATGGCTTTTGCAAAGGACAGTCATGCGTCATGTATCATACAATTCTCAGAAGAGGTGAGGAAAAAAAATAATACAGCGGATGCAGTCTGCTTGGATTGCCAAAAAAAATGGAAATGAGACCCTCTATCAAAGGGCTGTATGAAAACTGAATATTCACAGCATAAATGGCAATGATCAATTAGTAGCTACTTAAAAGAAAAAGAAAAGATGAGAATAATTTGATTCTTCACAGTATAATGCTGTCACTCATGGTGCTACTAATGCATTGGAGCTGGGCCCAGTGCTCCTCAACATATTCATAAATGTTGCAGGAAGCAGATAAGAAGGGCATTGATAATATTAGCTGATACAGAATTATTCAGGAAAGGCTAATCTAAAGTTGACCGTGAAGTATTTCAAAAGATCATACATTTTTGTATTTAATTCCATGTTAGTAACTGCAGTGTGATGCAGCAGGGTAACATTCTGCTTATATATAGACAGGCAGTGCAGATACACATATGTACGTACATGTATGCATGTACAGACCATCATTTATAGGCAGTTAGGTGGTAAATTACCTAACATCATTTAGGAAGAATAGGTGGAGTCCTTCAAGATTCTTTGAATATTTTGAATACATGATACATCAATGCTCAGGAACTATCTAGAAAACAAAGGATATGAAGGATTATTAAAAAAGGAGAAAAGAAAAAATCAAATAACATTATGCTACTATACATTATTACTGTATATTACATACTTATTATGCACTTCACTTCATCTCAAAAGGGTATACTGGAACTAAGACAGAGGAGGGAAGACCAAAGACCAAACTTGTGGAACAGTTTTGTTACAAGGAGAGTGGATAGACTAGGTGACAGATAATAATAGACTAGATAATAGATGACAAAGATGGAATATGGCTGTGGTAGATATGATGAATAGGAAATGATTCATTCACTGTTTCTCACAATACAACAGCAGGTAGACTGATAATGGAATGATCAACCAGCAGTCTGAAAGCAGAGGAAAAAAAATCTTTTCACCCAAGGTCAGGGAATTAATTCTTGCAGAATGCTGTGGAAGCTACAGCATAAATTTGCTCCCAGCTGTCAGTGAGAGTTGCTGAATTGCAGGGCTACTGGCACCTCTGGACTAGAAACATCCAACCCAGGTCAGAAAATTCCTCAATGAGCAGTCCCCAAAGTTGCCGGTTTGTAGTGTAAGAAAAATTCCCGCATATTTGTCCCTTCTCTGAAACTTTCTTTCTAACCAACATTAAAGACAAGTTCTAGAGGCCACAGGAAAACCTCACTGGGACATGTATGTATTTGCAGTTTTAGTATACTTGAATGAGGTTACATCATACAAAGTTTTGAAATATGTCCAATGTATTTCTGTAACTCAGCGCTGTCTCTTAGAGAAGAAAAAAAACGACACATGACTTCCCTGTTTCTGTTCTGTGATTGAGCACTTTTCCTTACAATATACTGGGTTTTGACATGCCTAGTTTTGTTACTGGAATCCCCAGTTTATTCACAGAAGTAATCCCTTCATTCTGTCTACAAATACAAGAGCCCGCCCGTTTTTCCCCATTTATTAAAAGAAGCAAACAAACCCCCCCCACAATTAAATAAGGTCAGGGCTGTTCTGTAAAAATCACATTCTCAGATGAAATAAATTACTGTAACATTATTGGCTTCAGTGGAGCTATGGCAATTTACGGCAGCTGAATGATTCAAGTTATCAAGAATGTGAAATGCTGCAATATTGATTCAGAAAAGTCTATTTGAATTTATTTTTCTAAATTAATTTGCTCCCAGATCCATTAAACCTAGTAGGAAAATATTTCTAGAATGCATATTAAGTGCAAAAATGTAGACTTGAGTCCAAACTCACCAATGCATTTAGGTATTCCTAGGCATCCTTAGGCTCCTAAGTACTTTATGAGTCTGACCCTCATGGTGCAGGATGGCACCAATAGCCTATTTAGCAAATGTCATTCATATGGATTTTTTTACATGTAGTCCTAATATTACCACTGTTAGTTTTTGCTAATGATAGTATTCCGGTAGCACTCATGGGTAGTGTCCTCCGACAGAGCTATGGACATACCCTGCCTTGAGATCTCACAATTTATAGAGACAGTGTTGGGAGTGTACATGAAAATTCTCCCTTCAGAATGAGCTTGCCCCAGTGACCCTTCTACCTTTCCATTGTATAATGGTTAATTTCCTCCAGATACCTCAGCAAAAATGGTTGCTGAGAAGGATCGTGAAGGAGGAAATGACATTGTGATTCAGTTTTTATCAGCCAATCCATCCATAAAGTCAAGGTTGAAGAAAGTATAAAGGTCTCTATTTAGATTGTCTGCTATAAATGTGTAATTTACTCATTGTAGCCCCTTCTCTCCACTGATTATGAAGTCTGGCAGCAATGTTGGCACCATGATTTGCTCCTTTCCCTCTTACACAGCAGCAACACCTGATAGATGGGTCTCAAGCCTTTTGCCTACCTGTGCGCTACAGACAGCGTCGGATAAAGGAAGCACACCAGTCAAATCTGGTGTTGGTAGCAAGGCAGAAGAGGCAGGACAGAATGTGTTGACACAGGGGATAACAAGACATTTTAGTTTTAAGAGTCTTAATGACGAAGGTGGTGACTTTAAGCTACGAAGAGTGGTTGGGGGCTCCTGTGGGCAGGTAATGCCTCTGTGAAAGGAAGGAGCAGGAAAGCTGCTGTTGGCAGCTGCTTTCTGCAAGGGATAACTTGGGGTGAGAAGAGACACAGCCAAGGAAATTTGTATTACTTGAGGACCGAGGCAAGAAAGGCTTAGATGAGAGTTTGGGGTGGAATTAAAAGGCGAGATGCCTAAAATGCCATAAAATAAATTGCCCTAAAAGAAAACACTCTACAAGAAAATTGGAATGCTGTCATGCAGCTGTGGTGCCAAGGAGAGGGCATGGCCCAAAGGAGGAGGATCTTGTTATTTTGGCACAGGATAAGGCTTTAGTCAAATGGTTTGTTTTCAAGCTCTGCCACAGGTCTCCCATGTGATTTTGGACATGCCATTACTTCTTCCTCCCAGCTCCCCACCTGTGAAGTGCTAGTCATATTCCATTTCTAATGCTTGTCTTAGTTTTAAGTAGCTGGTGGTAAATTTGCTGGGGGAAAGACAAACTTTATATGTGTGTATATGCATATGTGCATGCAGCTTTTTGTAAGAGTCCAGTTTTCAGCTAGACCTCTGTAAAATACTGCAAAACAAGCTTCAGTTTATCCATAAAGCATGATTGTAAAATTGTAGGCCTTAATGACATGAAAATTATAAGACCATCAACAATAAAAAAGTAAAAAATAGATGATAAAAATAGAAAAATAGGCAATATCTTTGAGATAAATATAAAGAAGACAGTGCTGCTTTCTCTTCACCTACATGTACCTTTGACTCTCACCAAGTCCTCAAAGATCTTTATATTAAATATTTTTGGGAATCCAGGTGATAACCATACGCAGTCTATATGTGTTAGCATCATGAAGAGCAGTGCTAAGCTTTTTTCTTTCTACTTACAATATTTGAAACTGGCACCTACACTTACTAGCACCGTAAACAAGTGAGAGAGGGGGACAGTTTTTCTCCACTGTCTGTGTATTTATCTCATGTGTTTGGCAACATTTGGAACCTGACCAAAACCAATTTAAGTCAATACTCAAGTTTAGTTTATTCCCTTTATAGCCCATTTCTCCTCTTGGTTTGCGTGGGTATTTCCAACAGCAACAGTGAAGAGAAAATATTTCAAAGCAAAGTGAAATGTGGTTATATAACAGCAAACAAAGGCAGGAGGTTTCAAGGGGAAAATGTGAGTCCTGAAAACAATTTTAAGAACTTATCTTTACACAGACTGCTACATACGCTAATATAATTACAGAAGTACAAATCACATACACACATACCAATGCACACACTAAATACAATTACATCAGTGCTTATATGAGCATGACATATTTTATTAAAGAAAGATGAAAAAGCTGAGGTGGTATTAGACCTGCATGCACCTTACATCCCTGATACTCATTATTGTTTTCGTTCAAACATTTACACACCTCATACATGTCGTCAGACTGGTACAAAACCTGGATGTAGAGCAGCACTATCCTTTCTGCTCCCCACCCCTGTCCCCTGCCCTTATTTTAAGGTTCTTTCTTTTCTGAGATCATTTAAATTATCATAAGGTTGTGGCATGGTCAGCCCACCCACTGGATAGAGGTTTGGTTCTAGCAATGAGCTGTTTAGTAGTAGTTTAACTCGTTTGTTCTTGGCTTTGTGGCAGCTGTTGAAGGTGAGTACTACAGAGCTCTAGCAGCATTTAATGGAACCCACCCAGCATTATAATAGTTAGGAAAAAAACATACTGCAATTAAATAAAATGTGTTGAGTTAAAAGGACTTTTTAAATTCAGCTTTTGGACGTGTGTATGCTCTTAATGGCTCACTAGTTACTATGGGAACAAGGGCTTTCCCCTCTCCCCTGGGTTTTGCCTTTAACTGTTCAGCATGTCATTCTTTGAGCTGGTTGAGGTAGCATCATATACTTTTATTGCAATACATGTATAGCCACCTACAGAGAATGAAAAGGCTGATTTTCTTCTCTGTGGCAGGCATGGTGTTAGGTAACACAGTTACCTGATTCTAATAGATAATTTGTTCCGCTTGGGTTTATTGGCTTATTTGCTTTTTCCTTCTTTCCCTTCTTTTAAATATTGAGGATCTTAAACCCATCACAGGTTTTGATGTCTCTTAAAAAAATTACAAGGTTGAAAAGCAACTGGCAGTGCAATTAGTAATGTTAAATCAGTGTGAATTCTAATCATTTAACTTGCTTCTTAGCAGCTGATACTAGGAATATGAATTAGAAGGTGGCCCTAGAATTGAACTATTGAAACTGGAAATCTTCAAAATAAAAGACCCTGGGTTTCAGACTGAGAAAACATAGACTTCTTTTAACATGGCAAGAAATAAAGAGAAGGCCAGAACATGAGTTTAATGTGCACATGTTTGTTTGCTTTCCTTTCAAGAGGCTGGAAGCTCTACACTGTGCGACTGTGAGGATGGCTGCAATGGCACAATGAACGCTCTCACCCCTTCTTCCTTTGGTTCGGGTCAACGCTCAGCTCGCTGCTCAGCAAAGATCAAGAGTACAATAACTGCTGTGTCATGGACTGCTCTCCTCCATCTCCCACTGAAGGAGGGGAATATACATACCAAATAACTCTGGGTGTCACTAGGGAAGGGTTGTGCTGCCATTTGCTGAGCTGCTGTACCTGAAAGAAGACACTGGAGACGTTTATCCATTTATCTCTGCTCTAGGCACATCGTTTCCTTCATCTGACAGCAAAAGGATGCCACTGCAGTGGAGTTCTTCTTTTTCTTATTTTTTGATTTAAACAATGTCATAGCTGAATGATGAGCAAAACATGCTGATTCCTCCAAGTACTGCAATCACGCACGGCTACATTTTATGTATGGTATCTCCCAGCCTCGGTCACTTTGCTTAAAGCTTTAGGCTCTGTTTCTGTCTCCTGGCAGGGATCCACACACCCAAACTTCCCAGTTCACATGTAATACCTTCCAACTTGAAAAGCAATTATTTTCCACTAGCATTGGTTTCAGTTGTTCTTTCTGTCTTCCATCTAATTTTGCTTTGAATACTCTTTCATGGGGAAGTTGAATCAGACCAAATGAGCTTTGCATTTTCTTCTGAAGTTGACGAGTTCATTGTTATCCCAAGGCCTTCCCAAGACTCCTAAATCTGGGATATGTGCAGAAAAATTATTTGCTTCACATGCCCCTAGCTTCATCATGAGTCTTGCATTTCTTGCCAGCTTATCAGTGACTGAGCTGTTGCAAGCAGCCTGCAGAGAAAGGGCGGGGGAGGGGTTGGGGGTTGGTGGCTAGAGCCAGTGTCATGAGGGCTAGTGTGGTGTTGTGTCCTAAAAGAGTCTAATTCATAGACTATGTTGGGTTAATTCAGAGTTTAGCTAGCAGGTCTTAGGTTTTCTTTGCAGTTTAGTTCCTGTTTACTAATTTTTTGAAGTAGTGGTAGGAGAATAAAAAAATAACTAAGACTGAACTACTTATTGCCCACCCATGTGAGTTGCCAGGTAAGCAGCAGTAAGACATGTAAGCAAAAGTACTTTCAAGGTCAAATTCACTAATCTGTCATATTAATGTCCTGCCAGAGCATCTCTTTGGGCCTTCCCTGGGGCCAGAGTATGTAGCTTTGGCTTCCCCAAAGTCTTAAAAAGCTCATGTGGGTGAGCTTGCTGTGAATGGGTGCTAGAGCTCTTTGTCAGGCCCACTTTCCTCCAGGTATCCTGTCTGCTTTTTCATAATGCCATATAACCATCACACATACCAGGTGGCTCAGGTCCTTCCTACAAGGCTTTGAAGTCACCCACCACAAAGCCACAAAACATTTATGAGCTCCTAAATGCATAGGGAACAGATTTAAGATGCTTCTTCAGCTTCAAAGTGCACCACGTCCTGGGAAGCTCAGGAGCAAGGCAGGTGTAACCTAGGAGATCCTACTACTTTTCTATTGCTTTCTGCAAAATTGAAGATCATGCTTCAGCTCCCAAAAAATCTTTTCTCCAAGGTAGCAATGAAGACCTCAGCAGAGGCTTGCGCCCCACACTTTTTCCTGCAGATTGCACGGTCTCCACAAATACTCATGCATATGAAGCTGCGTTTCAGACTGTCACACAACAGAGGGAATTTGAGAACCAAGCTAAGCAGGTGTAACTCCGCTGATAGCTCCCACCCGCACCCTAATCTCAGTCTCCAGTGTAACCATATCATGGCAAAGTACACTCGGGGAACACATGCTGCGGTGCTGCTCGGAAGGTACTCTGTAAAGAAGAAAACATCTGTTTCATTGTTTGGTTGTACATGACACACCATGGAGGAGCTTCTCTATATAATGTTTTAAATTAAGAAGTCGGTGGAGAGGGGCCCCTTTCTCAGTTTAATTTGGTTTTAATTCTTCACAGATTCCCACTAAGGAATACTAATGTCACAATGGAGAACAAATCACTCCGGTATGTCACACAAAGTCAAACCTTTTCATCTGACCTAAGAGATAATTTCTCTAAACAATATCACCATAGTCAAAAGGAATTATAATTAATTCATACAGTGAGAATATAATTAGCATTCCTAGAAAAGAACCGACTGCTGATGTACTTTACTGCTTTATGAAAAGATTTTTCTTAGGAGGGATTGAAATAAACTAAGAGGCCTGGAAAATCTCTTTTTATTAGTCTCATGTGAAGGACTATCACATTTACCACTTGCCAGGCAGCCTTTTGGAAGTATAATATATTAAAAAGCTGTACGTCAAATATAAATACAGAGTTGGCTATCACAGAAATGGTGTCCTTCTGTATTAATAGCTGAAGAACAAGCAATCCTCTCCATCTTCATGTCCATCTATGCAGTCAATTTCAAATTGATTCTTATACTGATTTATAGATATGATATCAAAAAAGCTGAAGAACAAGCCTTTTCTTTCTAGGCCCTGAATGCGCAGTAGATGAAACCTAACTAAAACATCAGTATACAGTGCAAGAAATACCCTCTGCAGGTCAGGTCAGGTAGGAGGGAAGACATCTCTATAAGAAGACATTTCTAGCCGTTTACCCTGGGGTTTCCCCGGCTGGAATGCACACTGCCGTAGGACATACTCTTCAAAGTAATGCCACTTCAGCGCACTATGTGGTCCGCCAGTATGAGTGCACGCTGTGAGCCCTGATTGTAGGTGTCATTTTGCTGTGGCCAGCTGCTCTGCATGCAAAACAGACTTACACACCCTAGCTCAGGGAGGTCTGCTTGTGCACTGTGCTGTGTCCATTGACAGTTCCTGAGAATAATAAGCCTATAGGGATTTTCATAAACTTGAATGGAGCTGAATGGCGTAGCAGAAGTCAGGAACACTCACCTGAGGAGCAGAACCAATGCACAACAGAAAGTTACACTGTTAAAACCAGTAAGGGTTTTGTCCTTGGAGTTGTCTTTTCCAGTAATACAGCAAACTGACTGTTTAAGTGATTTGTTTCACATTGTGAAGCCTGGGCACTCCTGTTTTGGGCTGATACTTTTCCGTTTATGCAGAATATGTTATTCTGCTCATCTCCTTACTACTTCTTTCCTATTTCTGAGGAGTTAAAAAAACAGCCATACCAATATAAGTAAGTATTTTAATTTCTGGTTTCATGTCAGCTGTTAACAAAGAGAGCTTTCTGACCATTTGACAGTGCATTACACCATCATCGTACTCTAAATTTTCCAGATTTTTCCACAGACATACAATATCAACATCCATTTAATGTTCCCTATTCCTTTCCTTCAAGGCAATCTTTGCATTCATAACTTAATCCCAGGAACACCATCCTTAACCATTTGTGCAAAAGTGATTAGAAAGCATAGCTACACATGTAAGTTTAAAAATTAATACCCGAAGTGATGAAAGAAGATTTAAGTTGTTGATTGAATCAATTACTTTGTGAATAGTAAAAAACTGTGCACATACTAAACAGTGAATTGTGGGCTTTTGTAACACAGCAAAATTGTTTTCACTGGGGAAAAGCAACTGAATCAATAAGCACTAAGGTTGCAGACTGGTTTTGTTGATTGATCTCATGATCTCAGCAACTTCTAAGCAATACAGTTACTACTGTTGGCCATTAAAAAAAAATGCATTTTCTGAAGAACTACTAAACAAATGAAAAAATACTATTATTTTTAAAAGACTCCTAATTCTTCCATTTTAAACCAATTTTAATCATTTGAGACTTGCTTTTATGTAGAAACCTCCAGGATACGTTAATGCATTTTAGCTTAGTCGTCTTCTATCTGGAAGGCCATTTAGAAGTCACTTGGCTCAGACAGGCTTTTGCACAAGATTTTACTTATTTAGTGTCATGTCTAGTCTCCACCATGACTTAGCAAGGAGCCACGTTTCTAGTTCTTTTCTGTATGTCTGTATTTTTATTGTGTATGTTATAAAGGTGAGTAAATTTCTATGGAAGTCTAAAATCTTCCTTATTTGGCTTCAAGAAGAACTTCACTCATAATGGGTAAGGGACATGTTTATAGTGCAGTCATGTGTCAGGTCTTTCACTAGGTGTTGCTTCGACCTTGGTAAATGGTTTGTTTACTGTCTACCCAGGTAGTAATTCCATATCAATATGCCCAAGGCAAATGAGAATTTCCAAAGCATCTTTAGAAATCAATGATCCTCTGTGGGAAGTATTACACCTGATATCTTCATTCAACATCAAGTGTATGAATTGTAATAAACCCTCAAGGGGACATCTGAGTCTGAAAGGAAGCTGAAGGAGAAAAAAAGTATGGGAGAAGACACTACCCTCCAGCTTACTATCCTTTTGGGGAAAAGCAATTCTGCGAACAGACCTTGTCAGAGAATCAGTTCCCATCTGACAGATGTGGAAACTACCAGATACATTTTCAGTTGAATGGTATTGATATAGACTATCTCAAGCTAAAAAAATAATAGGTAACTAGAAAAAAAAATGGATTTTCTCTTTTCACTTTTTTCTCTACTGCTGTCCCTAATATATCTTACTTGCTCTCTTAAGTGTGCTATGCTGGATTATTTTGTGTTTACAATAAGGTCTAGCTAGCATCATGGATGACTATGGGGTGTCTGGCAAATCACAGCATCCAACTTTCAATAGAACAACCAACTAAGCTATTGGTGCCCAAAACCTCAATTCAAAACCAGAGCTAATGCACAAAAAGGCACTGAGCTGAGGCAGCTGGAAGCCCTTATGGGATTTCTCTAAGCCTTTCTTCTGTCTTTTACTTACAGATACTCATGATGTGACCCACAGACTGACTGGTGATCATCAAGTCCCCTCATCTACCTCATTTTGTAAGCCCATTAAGCTGTTTTGAGGTCCTCCCTTCAACTACCATAGCCAGTGATGGTCAGGTGAGCTGAGATCTCCTTTCCCTGCAGAGGTGGAGACCTGGCTAGGGAGCCCTGACTGTCTGAAGTCTGTGTCTGAGCCCTGAGTATCCTTTAAACTTTCACACCAGCCAGCTACAACTAACACAACATGGCAGCAGTACATGACAGTGAGCAGGCAGGTTTCTGAGCTTGCTGTTAGCTACAGGAAAAGACATGACTAAACAGGGGGAAGGAAGGCATTATCCAGCGTATGGGAGTGTGCTCCGCAAACTGAAGAAACATCCATCAATATTCAATTTTGGATGAATTATCTAGACATTTCCTTGGATGGTAACACAGATTTGGAAATTAAGCATAGTTAACCATATGGATTAACAAAGAAAGCGAGTGCATATTCCTGCTTTCCGTTCGTTTCCTTCTGTAAATACATTAACATTGCCTAAATAATCATTATGCTACATAATCTCCCTGAAACTTTAGACAAGGTAGGATTAAGTCCTTGTGAGGTGAGGAAGGGAACAGAAAAATCAGTCCTGGTGCTGCTCACTGATTGCACTTGAGGAGATATTTGTCACCATCGCAGTTTTTTCACCATTTGAGACTCTTGCACAGAAGTGAAATGAGCGTTGCTTGTTCCACATGCATCAGACACCATCTTCTGAGAGCAGCTTTCCATGCAAGGCATGTAGCATTCGCAATTGGAAGGCAGATGGGGCTCAGTTATAAGGCTTCCAAAGGCTACCAGACCTGCTGTGTTCCTTTAGAGCTAAAAGGAAGCATTAGAGAGACACAATGACGCATCTCTGTATTTTCTGTTGTTCTGCATAATGTTCTGTACTGTGGAGCCATTTAGACAAGTTGTTTCCTTTAAGTGTCCTCCCATTCCTTCTGCTAATGCCACCTATGAAGCCATGATGTCTGTGCATAGGAAATAAGTGATAGAAGAGGTGTGAAAGTAATTAGATTTTAAAAATGTTCTGTGGAAAAACCGATCAAAATCAGAATTTACTCTTAAAAATGTTTTCAGCTGTTTTAAGATCAATCCAGAAATGACTGAAAACTCTTCTGATTAATAGAAAATAAAAATCTGAGGTAGATAAATGCTTCAGAAAAAATATGAAATTTTCAATTTTATTATGGGGGTGGTGGCATTTGTTTTTCAAATAACTAACTGAGCAACTATGCATTTTATCAGATCTATCTCTAAAGATAAAACCTATAAAATCTCTCCACAGTGTTGATTAATATTTAATTCTTTAGATTACTTTTAAATCAAGCAACCAATTAAAATTAGTTTTCTTCTGATTGGTCATACTTGAATTTAATCTGATTTTAGCAATATTGATAGCAGAAATATCTGATGATAATTCTTGATGTTTCAAATGTGTTTAAAATAACTGTCGCTTTAGGATTTATGACTTCTGCTCATGACCAGTGGGAACTGAACAGTAAGGATGCTGAGTGATACTAATGACCTACAAGCTTCAAATTAAGTTTGAGCATCACCAAGTAGTAAGCAGAAACTAACATACCCTGCAAGTAAAAAGAGCAACACGATGGATCTTGTTCCTGGTATGTTCTCAAATGTCTTAAACTCATTTCAAGAAATGTAAAAGCAAGTATAGGAGAAATATTGAATATAGGAGAAAAGAGTTATACAATTTCTATCAATATTTTTAGTTGTCTTTTACTGTCCTCAGTGTCTGCACTGGCAGTACATCAAGTATCACCTGTCACGGACACACACCTGAGTACGGTACAGACTCTGAACAAAAGCGAGATTGTTTCAATAGGGGTGACAGTGGTTAGATGCAAACAGATGGGTGAACATGAAATAGTAATGAAACACTAATGAACAGTGCAGCCTGAATGGTGTTCTGTCTTACGGGCACCCAAGGACAAGGAGAATTTCAACAAGGTTTCTGAAATTTCCGGGAACTCCTCCTAGGTAAAACAGACAAGATAGAAGCAAATCGTCAAGAGGAAAACAAAACCTGGCACAACAGTGTGGCTGGCATGCAAACTTGACGTTACAACTCCAAATGAGAGCTGGCTGGTTGGAGGCATGACTATAAAAGCCATGACAACTGCCATAAGCTTAAGGCAACAAAATGAATCTAGCATGAATTTTACATGGTTAGAGAAAAGGACAAGTTACAGTCTGTGATCAGAAACAGACAGCAGTGGGTGAAGTCCTTTCTTTGAAAAGAGATTTAAACACCAAGTAGAAGTCAATTGACACAAGCAAAGGGTCAGAAGAGTCCTCAAGCTCTCCACTGAAGTTACGTAAGGTGAGCATGAAAGAAGATAACAAGGGCAAAGGACAGAGCCAGGAGTTACGTTTTGGCAATAAGGTTAAATTGAAGGAGACAGGTCAAAGGACAGTGATATGACATCAATATAGTGGGAGAGAAGAAGAGAAGCCAGTGCTTTTTTAAAAAGAGAAAGAATGGAGAGGGGAGCGTCAGGCCACCTAACTTAGCACCAAAATGGGGTATGTAAAGGAAGGAGAGAACTTCTGTGAGAAAATGTTAGGCAAAGGGATACAGGTCTTTAAGTACCAAAAGTCAAACAAACCACTCAGATTTTTTTGATTGGCTGTACTCTGTACTCTTTTCAGAGATGGCATGGATGACGGAGGAGACATAAGGAGAAGAAGTAAGATTAAGTGAGTGGAGGCAAAGGGAAGATGCGTGACATGCAGTAGTAGAAGGACATGGAGAGGAGATGTGCAAAGGATTCATTGGAAGGAGGCCAAAGGAGGGAGAAGTGGGCAAAACCAGGCACACACTAAAAAGGTGTGGTTATGGATCGTGGCTTGTCTGGTGGAAGAAGGGAAGAGACTGGGAGGATAAAGGAGCAGAGAGACCTCATGAGAAACTCTCCAGGTACATGAATTGTAGGGACATGAAGGGGAAGCAAATGGAGGCACTGGGGAGAGAACAGGGAGATGAAGCAGGAGGGAGAAGGATTCAGTGAAACAAGGCAGAGAACAGTGAAAGCTCTCTAAAAGCTGAGGCTGGAAAACATTACAAACAAGCAAACCCCCAATTCACCAGTGCCTACAGAGTCTTCTCTTTGTTTCAGGAGAGGTGAAAGGGATAGCATCGTTTTGACTTAGATCTTCTTTGGTTTGCCTGCAGCTGCCGTTTTGCTGCATGCAGTACCATGCTTATTTCAGAGAGGGGAAAATACCCTTTAGAATGGAGATGGCCGTTGTCTAAATTTCAAAGGCAGTTGTTCTCCTCCACCAGCCAATTTATAAAGCAGCATCCTGGCTAAAATGAAATTATTTTTTCTTGGCAGAAATATTAACTTCAAAAGACTTTTGCTATCTTTCATTCAAGGCGATGGGCAAAAGAAAACTTCAGAAGTATTCATACGAATATTTAAAAGTAGGGGAAATAAACAGTCCAGATATGCTGCAATTCCATCTAGTTCCCACAGGCAAAATGATGCCAATACATCTCTCCAAAGAGCTGTTACGTTGGCATTTATTGGTCCTCGTCAGCTGCTGATTGGAGGGGGAAGGAGATAATGTTCAAGAAACAAATATATTAGAGGGGTCCCATTTCGTGCTTTGGGATTTGGATTTGCTTGCAGTATTATCCGGTTCCACCAGTTCATTTCTCCTTGCACATGTAGGTTCAGTACTGAACCAGATTCATCTGTGCCTTCCTGTCCCTATACTCCCATTACTGAAGGAAGCAACACAGTGACAGATTAGTGAATTTGAACTTGAAAGTACTTTTGCTTACACGTCTTACTGCTGCTTAACCTGGCAACTCACATGGGTGGGCAATAAGTAGTTCAGTCTTAGTTATTTTTTTATTCTCCTACCACTACTTCAAAAGTGTGAGCAAAGGGTAATTTAAGGGACTCCAGTTCCACGTATTGGTGGTTCCTCAGGAGGGCCTTTACTTTATTTGCACTTGTCTGTCTATTAAGCCATTTACACCACATTTAACCCACTTTCTGACAGAAACAACTATATGCTTAATTCTTACTGCTCAAGTGAAGGTGTATTTGGGATCTGTCATGATGACAACCTGCAGGTTTTCAAAATATCCGTACCACTTCCAGTGCTTTAGTTTGGGCTGAGCAATTGTTCCCTGGTTTTCTGGAAAGCTGAAAGTCACTGCTCAGCTTTTGCCAATGCTATCTTCTTTCTCGTGCCTTCCAGTTCTGACAGCTTCCTGACGAACAATACATACCATACTGTTCCACTGGAACCCCTCCTTATCTCTCACCTGTATCCTGTAGCACATCAGATGGGACAAAGACAAGGAAAGCTTTCAGGTTTTAGCATGAGAAATAAGAGTGGCTGGCCAGGAGCAGCAGAAAAAGCTCACAGTTGCCTACATTGAACACATAATTGCCTGAACTCATGTAAAACACCTAGTTTGTCCTCTGAGTAGGCAACAAAGGTCAGAGGTCGGCAACGGAAAGCCTGGAGAAAGCTGGATGCAGACAAGAGCAAACTCTCTCCTGCCAGAGACCTGGAACAGCCCTGCCCCGAGGCGTTTCTGACGCAAGCCAGGGGAGTATGCTGACTTCATTAGGGGAAGCTTTGATGACAGAATGAAACACACCTCTTCCTCAAGAAATTCCTCCAGGACGAGATAGTGGTGCAGAACCTGCCTGACTTCCCGTGAAAAGCCTCCACCAGCCTATCACCTGGAACCCATCTGCAGCTGTGCAGCGCAGCAAGTTGCAAAACGTAAAACCTGTCGCCCACCACCACTTGGGCAGTGGGTGTAAAACAAGCTCGGTAACCTGAAAGGCAAACAGCAGCCTCCTCACTATATGGCTGAGGTAACTAAAGATAGGCGTATAACTGATAAGATGGCTTGCTAGCCAAAAAACAATTTACCTGGCTTTGGTCAACGTGATTGGAGGCTAGGTAGCTGAGGGGGAATTACGCTTCATATTTTTTTCTTACACACACACACACGCCCCCCGTTTACTTCTTTTATTTTATTTTTTAAAAGGTTAATAAGATGGTGGGAAAATCTATTTCAAATGGTGATATTGCACGAGAAAACCCAAGAAAATGAAAATGTTCTAAAGAAGTATCTGATTTTGACCAGAAATCACTTGCCAGGTTTTCCCATTAATTCATGAATAGCTTTATATTAACTAAAAGCTGTGTTTTTCTTTGAAATAAAAATTGCTGAAGTCTGGCTTTGACATGCTTTCTGCCATTAAATGTTTCTGAATTGGCAGATATAGTAAATCTCAGCTCACATGTAACAAACAAAAAAAAGCTAATTGGCTCGGTACTGCTAAAGGTGGTTATGAAAGAAGCTATAGGGAGAAAAATCACTATTTCTCCTAATGATGGGAGGTTCTTTCAGAATATACTGTGTCTTGATTTTATCTCTTCTTTAACCTATTCACTATTATCACATAGATTCCGTCTCTGATTTCAACAGTGCTGTCAGCAAATATTCCAGACTTAAAAGCAGAAACACTGAACAATTTATTCATAACCTTGGCAAGTTTATTCATAACCTTAGTGTCCTTTTTTATTTGCAAACTACTGGTGAATATATTTAGTGTTCACAAATGTGGTTATTGCCAAAAGCTTTTCAACTGATCATTCAGTATGCATAGCAAGTATTCATAGCATTTTAATTTTGAGCATTTGCTATGTGTTTTTCTTTATTTGGGTAAGTATCTTCTGACTCACTAAACCATACAGGACTTCCCATTCCTGATGAACACACCTGTGCACACCCTTGCACAAGAATTCACAACATTGTTTCTTTGTGTGAATGAACTTGTGAACAAAGATTCACATATATGTAGTTATCAGCCGGCAGATGGTCAGCACCAAATTAGGCACTCTTGTAAAACAGCACTTATGCAATATTTGGCTATAGCAGTTCTTACCAACTTCAGCTAAGATTTTCTTGGTAGAGGTAACTGTGACCTGCCTCTTCTGTGTAATGTCCTAAGCCCATTAATAGTGCCTTTTTGGGGCAGATTTTTTAAAGGCCTTTCAAAATAACTAACTACAGGATTACCCACAAGTAAGGCATGTGAAAAGACTAACCTTATCATGGTTTCTTCAGGAATGGAAACTTAGAAATCAGCCACTTGATCTAGTGCAAACATGAATACCACCTGTTGCCATGCAAAACGCACTTGTAAAATATATAGCAAATTTTCAACACCAAGGAAGAATTCTTACAGAAAGGTAAAATTTAAAGCATGTTGTTCACATGCATGGAAATATTACCAACAACTTATTCTGAAGTGACCTGTAGCACAGCTCTGACCTAAGTCGATTTGACAAGCCACACACCTGCAGTTAGCTGCTCTCCTAAGCCCCTCTAGCTTTCTGCTCAGGAGTCAGGAGTTGCCCTGAGCAGTGTGAGGTTTGAAACGGGAACATTAGTGAGCACATTACAAGACTCCAAATTCTATGCCATTCTGACACTCCAGTTAACCTCCCAAGGGAGGCAGGTTTGGCTTTTCTGGGCGTGAGCAACATATACTTTTACAGAGCAGCAAATCCAGAAAGCAAAACATGAAGAAGGTGACCAAAAGCAGCAAAACTTTTTGTCACAACTTTCCTTAGGTCATTGAAAGTATTCATGTCTGTCCAGGCTTATTTTTTTACCCCTTTTTGATTTTTTGTCACTTTATATTGCCATGCATTCCTTGATCTCTCCCCCCTTTTATATAAACAATTTTCCCTGACACCAACATACCACAGGGTAAATGAATCACTGCAGTCATCATTATGAAAATATAAATCACTGGTTATCTGTTCCTGCATGTGTAGGCAAACAATATATTTGGTAATAAACCATGTGCTGAAATTGAGAGTTTTATCTGGTGCATAATCTTTGGGAAAATGCTTGCACCTAATATGAATCTGTGTAAGTGTGATCTCACCTGGTGTCTCTCCAAGGGGAGAGGGGAGTGTGGAGGAGCAGGATTGGTTTGGGTTCTTCTAAAAGAAAAACTGTTGCCAAAAACACATCCAGCTAGTGTGAAAAGCAAATATTATTCCACAGAGGAATAAAAAGAAAAAAACAAGCTAAGAGAAAGAAAAAGCAGTAACTCAAAGAACAAGGAAGAAACCTGTTAGTAACAAACAACTTCCCATACAGTCTACTATTACTCAGGAAGAACCACGGGCAATAAGCAGGTGTGGTCCTGAAAACTTTATTATGTCTTGAGCTGCCCCTCCGACTATATTCCAAATAAGGCAGATAATCTACAGGCACAGGAAAGGGAAAAACGTGAACAATAACAATTCCCAAAAGACAAATCCTATTAAAAAATTTGTCTAGGTCTTTTTACCATATTATCTCCTGGGCAAAGCCAGCAGTTGGTGAAAACTTCAAACTTATTTGACAAAATGAATCATCAGCTAGATTTGAAGTTGATTGTGGTGGAAATGAGGTTCACATGCAGCCATACAGGGCAAGACAACTTTTGCAAACAACAAAAATAACAAACACAGAGGCAGTAACTATCAGCCATTGCTACACAGACAGTGCAAGGGTGAAAACGGGAACAGTCTAAATCCACGAGCTCTCTCACTGCATAAAACAGAGTACTGGGAGGCAAGCAGGTGATGTTTTTGGTATGAAGGGGTTTCCTCCCCTAGACAAAGAGACAGCCCTCGTCAGTGCACCTTGGCCTCTAGAGAAAAATGCCAGTGAAAGCAAAATGCTTGTAACATCTGCTGTAGACAGCCCTGTAGAAAATGTCTTAACACAATGCAGCAGACCGCTGGCATGATAGGGCAACAAAGGAGAAGAGAGGAGAAGGATGCCAAGTGTCCCACTGACAGTTCTCTCAACAGATCTCCTTGGATGGAAAGTGCAGACAATATATCAGTGTGAAGGGGTGACTGGTAGACACGGATATACAATTAACTGTGTGATTGCTTGTAGTACTACTTTCAGCCGAGATAAAAGCTCTTCAGATGTTTCATCTACCTGTAAATTTCCTGCTGCAGATCTTAAGAGCAGTTTTTTGGGAGGCCTGCCGAACCATACTTACCTTCATATATGGAACATTCTCCACTTTAAAAAAGTCAGGGTCAGAATAACAGAAAGAGTTCTTCATATGCCAAATTTCTGAGCTTCCCCTCTCTCTTCTCCACCAGCCTTGTGGGATACTTGACGTTCAGGCAACAGCATGGATCTAGTCAGGTCCAGACTCGCAGCACGATCCTTTCCTCAGGTCAGTGTCTTTGATGCCACAATATAGGTGGTTTATGTCAATGAGAATCCATTAATCTGACAGATTTGTACTTTGCTTTAATTCAGCACTGGTTTAAGGCAGGAATCATGTAAATTCAGTGTCAACTGACTCAGGTTTGTGGTGCGTGCACAGCAAGCACAGTGAAACTGCCTCTGATGTGCATGTGTAGCACAACTGTGTAATACACATGGTACCTGGGGGCGTCTGGCACCGTTAATAGGCCCCTCCTTTAATTTGATTGCCTATCTGATGTGTTATGCAAATGCAGGGAGGTATTAACATTAACCACTGCATGAAAATCCTTTACCTATTTTCAGTGTCTCACTTGTAACCTGCTACATTTTCACAGAGTAACAGATAGGAAGATGCTTACCCCTCTACAAGTTCAACAGACACTGAAGATCTGGATCTCTGAGATGCCATCCAAATGCCATAGTTATGTGCCCATGCAAGTCCTATCAAAATCAGCTGGAAAACTCTGTATGTGCCCATGAGAAAGACTTTACTCCTCCATTTTTTGAGCAGTAGTTAGAAAGCTGGAAACAGCTGGTGGTAGCAGTAACTTGGTATCAGCACTGTGGAAACATCCAGAGAACTTGGGAATTCCTCTCAAACGTTTTTGCAGAGGCTAGACACAAATAAACAGGTAAATAAGTATGCTGAGTGATGACACCACCACTACCACCCCCCACCCCCCACCCCCCTCCCAGAAAAACGGATTTCATTTAACTGTAAAAGATAAGCAGCTGGACAAGTTTCCCCAATCAAAAGGGGACCTGGCAAGTGCTTGTGATTCCAGAGATCTTCCTGGGTTTCATCTCCTTAGTTTAGATCCTATTGATCCATGGAGCTGTTCAACGTTATACCCAGGATGGTTTTCCTATGCTCTGTGTTAACTTCCTTCAGTATTACTGACCAAAATACTTCTTTCTAATTACAGAATGGATGTTTTGTTTGTTTTCATAAAAAAAAAAAAAAAGATTACATTCATATTTAACTCAGGAATAGTTTTCAAAATGGACCCAGGAAGAGGAAGACACTGATAGAAAAATACAGATGGGTTATTTTAGCACTAACACGTGCACTTACAATTTGTTATAAAGCAAATTACTTTTGCCCCAGGCTTGTTTTAGGATTTTGTTGTTCAGTTCAGTGAAATGGTTCACTTTTATTCCCTTGCTAAAGTTGTGACTTCAATCAAAATTACACTTAATGCATCTAGCAGATTAGTTAACTGGGCAATATAATTTAAAGTTTGAAGTATATGTGCATACATATAAATAAATATATAAAAAGACTTTTAAAGTTTTTCTTTGGGGAAGATCTTTGTGGGTTGTTATGTCTTACAGGTAAAAAGCAAGCTTCTGGAGTTTAATTTGCTTATAATTACATTTGATAGGGAATAATGTTTTAGAAATAGATTCTTTTGTTTTTCACATTCAGAGCCGTTGAAATTGAATAGAAAAGATGTCTTTTAATAGTAGGAGATTAGATAGTTTTAAACTTCTACCTCCTTTGTGGTACTTTGATTTCTAGCAAGATAGAAATTGTGTGAATAAAGGGGGCAAGCCTTAGCACCACATATTTTCTGTATTCTAAAACACAGGAACAAAGAAGAGGTTTTTTTGGAGGAGAAATTTCTTCAGCACCAGAGGGGGAAAATAGTTTTGGTTTTGAAGTGCCTGGTCCTATTTAAGCATCAGATCTACATCTTCTTTGTCTTTTGATTTTCCAAGCTGAGGGATAAAATGGAACTGAGCATTTTCTATCTCCTTTAGCATGTTTGAGATAGCAGATATCACAGCTTCAAAAAATACGACAAATAATGACAGAATTGATCTATGCCAGTTCCTTAAGTGCTTCTGGATTATCAGGAGGGGAAACCCTGACTGCAATCTGCAGTCCACTCTGCATGGCTCATCTGCCAGCAGTTACCGTCAAATGAGGCTTCTTCACTCCTGCCATTTACTAGTTGCCTTTCTGTTCTGGTGAATCAAAATTATTGTGAATTGCTGTGGCACAGAGCAAGCTTTGCAGGGGACATTGAGGTTCTTAGGGGTAGTAATAACTAAGAGGACACTGAGGTTCTTAGGGGTAGTAATAACTAAAACACATCATTACTATTTACTTCAAAAGGAGGTTGATGTTGGGCTGTAGTTCCTAGTTCCTTCAAAGTACCAACAACAAAAGGACAATGCAAAGTACTGTCAGTATCACAGTAACAGTCCTAGGGGCTTTCCGACCCTTGTCTAGGAGAAGGAGCAGGCATACAAAACCTTTCTATTAAGGAGTTTGTGGAGTGCTGAGATTCCATACAGAAAATAATAAAGTACACATAAATATGATTTGTAGCTATAGCTCTGAAAACCAGCCCTGCCTCACTTCCATATAACATTATGACCATCCATACATTCTACCTTTTGTTTACGCAATTGTATCACACAAACTGACAAGATCTCAAGCATCATGTGTTATGTCACATAGAATAACCTGAATGAACCACTGCCATAAGCGCTGGCTGGCCCAGTGAAACACGCAGCCTAAATCTGTGTTAGTTTAATAAACAGTTGAGGACTGTCCCTGGACACTGAGACCCAGGCACTTCTACCAGGCTGGGGCAGAGCAGTCCCTGGTAGAGTACAAGCTTGGACCAACCAGCACTCTCCCAAGCAGTCCCCAGGCAAGATCCAGGGACCACTCCAAACCAGCAGTTTCAGAGGTTAAAAGAGCATATCACATCATGGATGTGAGCTGTGCTGGCCTGGTTGGTCTTGGCATCAATGGCTCCAGGCACATAAAACTTCCTAGACAGAGATGCAGCCATAAGGGCAATTTGAGATCCAAAAACTGAGGCATTTAAATTCTCCACACACCTTTATGTTTCTCCTGCACCTTTCTCTGAACTAGTCAAATGTAGCTACTGACATTCTGGTTTCATCTGTGGGATTGCTTACATTTGCTGGAAAACACAGCAAATGTCATATTCTTTGATACTTCATCTCCTCTGACTTCAACAAAGTTTCATTGAAGGGGATTTTGGTAAATGGGAAGTTTCCCCACTGTATCTGATCACTAATACTCTTTGTAAGGAAGGCATTTGCCATTAAAATGTGGGGAGAAGATGTGCTTAACAGTACCTACCTGAAACCAGTGAAACATATTTGATTACTCAAAGTATTCTGTAAAAAAAAAAATAATATCTGGAAAGGTTCTCAAAATAAATACTGGAGTGAGTATTTGTAGATTATTTATATTACTCAGTCTATAATAACAAGGTTTTTTCCTCTTCCCATTCACAGAGTTTCACATCCAATTTATATTGCAGTCACGTAAGGTAACTTGCCATCTGCCCCACACAGGACAGACAAACATTTGTTTTCAAGCAGCTGTGCTGGTAGTAAGGTTATCACCCCCACTCATGTCCAATTTTTTGCTACCTGTTAGCAGAGCTGCTTGTCTGATTGCTCCCTAAGCAATTTAGTTAAAGTGACCTCTATGAACAAACACCTGCCACTTGATTTCTTTAGGCTAGCTGGCCCCTTTTGGACTGAAGCAAGCTAGGGAGTGTTCCTGTGAGTGCTTGTGCTGACAGATACAGAGCGATAACCTCTAGCTGCCAAGGTAGTGTCAAGAAACTGAGGACAGGGTGGGGTGAGCATCCTTTTCCACCAGCAGACTTGGACATGGAAGACAGCGTCTGTCCACAACCAAAGTGAAATAGTTTTTTAAATGTGATCCTGTCAAGACATAACATCACACTACATAAGAACAACTGCTTTTGTTTCTCACTCTAGAATGTTATTACTCTGTTAAATGTTGGAGTGAAATACATGTGTATCTCCAGACATCATGGAACTGCAAATGTTTAAGATGTGTTTGGTGGTGGTTCTGGTTTTTTATTATTATTATTATTATTTTATTTCCCTGCCTCTTTGAGTATAAAAACAGTCATCAAGACAAAGTGCTTTATTAAGTGACCAATTAAGGTAGTTTTCTTTAAGTGTCAATTTTAAAAGAAGAAAAAGTCTCTCCTTGATTTCCACCTGTGTCTACACAGAGGAGGTCGTAAGCCCTGCAGAGCACATTTCTTATTTGCATTTTAAATCAACATTCTCAGCCTTTTCTGTCATTTTTTTACCATAAAGTGACAAAGCAAGGCTGTACTTTTTTGTATACAGATTTTTTTTCTTCAGTCAGTTAATTTTAAGATGGACTTTCAGAGAAAAGTACTAGAAGTGGCCCTGCACACATTAAAGGAAGCTGGAATAATTCATAACTCTTATATGAGAATTTCTTAGTCCTAAGACCTTGCTGCATTTCAAAATGGCATAGGACTGATTGATTGTTAGCTCTAAGATGAGTTTTATGCCATCCTGGAAGAATTCCCAATATATATGGTCTTTTCAACAAAGTAAGATAATGGCTCCTTGCAGGACTTGGTGTTTGATTCTCCTGCAGATAATACATGTACAGTCTGATCAGAGGATCTCCAGCCTGGATTACAGCTTCAGCACAAACCTGGAGAAGTTCTGCCTTATTGTCCTGTCCCAGCCTTTGCTTTCTTCCACCAGCACCTCCCATGTGCTCTTTCCGTGTTACAAGTGTCTGAACTTAAAACACCAGTGCATGACTTGAAGACATCTGCTAGACTGGTCCCACTAGACTTCTGAAAAATTATTTTAGTGGTTTTCTGCCATAATAATAAAGAATATGTACTTTTTAGAAACTTCAGGATATTTTTTGCACTAAAGATGCAACTATTTTACGGTTGTATACGTGCAAGCTACTTTCCAAAATAGGGGCCTGCTTTTATGCTGTGTCTGGAGCAGAAAGGATGGAATGCCACTCTGTCTGAGCCTTGGATCTTTGGTCATGCTACATCCAGACAGAGGCGGCAAAATGAAGTCACTGATATTAATGGGAAAAAAACATCTGCGTGTGGAAAAGATGTTCTCAAAAACATACCCATGATTACATGTCCAATACATCAGTCTAACTTCAAATATTTCAGTAATTATTCTCCCTAGTCACCCTAAAGTTTTCTAGTCTCAAAGAATGAATAGTGTCTGTCTAGACTGAAGGACCTTTGCCCTGAAGCGTTTAGATGAAATCTAGGGATTTGGTGTACTCTGCCATTGCTAGACAATGAAGTAGTTCATAGACTTCGTGATCCATTTTTCACCGGTATACATGCAAGGATTCAGATCTATTAATTTCTAATTCCCAACCACAGAAACATTATTCCAAAGTCTTTCTCACAGCCCTTATTTTTAGAGGGAGTATAAAATTATGGAAATGGAACTTCTCATGGGAGGAAAAGCCTAACATCCTTGGCTGTTGTCCTTTTAAACCTGATATAACTAAGTCCCAGGAAAGCTCCATCTCAACAGCACAGAGTTTGATTTTAATGAATAATGCTTTCTCTTTAAAGACAGAAGTGTGTCTGCAATAGAGGTCTTGGCTTTATAAAATGTGGTCTTGGAGAGCAGAACCTGCGTGAACCACAACCTCTCCACATGCTATAGCTGGATCAAGTTTTGATATAACAAGGCCAACCTGTGGAAAATGCTCCTTTTGTACTTCTCTAGCTATTTTCCCCCTTTCAGAAATAAATACTGTGACAGACTCAGACACCACAATGCTTGGAAGCAGTAGAGCTTGTGGAGCAGTTACACAAGCTGCTCAATACAGACCCAGCAGTCTACCACAACCATGACCTTAAATAGCTTTTTCTTCCTATGCCAATTTAAGCCATGCTTTGACTATATAGCAAATCTGACTTCAGGGCTGCTAACATAGGAGCAGAAATGCTGTGGCCACATAATGCAAAGCATTGATCCAATATAAATTCACTCTGCCAGTTCAAATCTGCTGAAACAATATCAAGAGGTTATGTTTGTAAGGCAGGCTTCATACCATATCATGTATTCGCACTATGCTGTGCTCCTAACACGTATTATCCCTCCTGCCAGAGCTGGCAGGAAGCCAGCATAGACTCCCTATCACGTCCATGGACTAGCTGGGCAGAAATGTAGTCGTGCCCATGCCCAACCCACATCAAATTCATACTACTGCATGTTTCAGCAGTGTCCCATCACAGCATCACAGGTCATGGGGGCTCATCCGCATTCCTTCTGTCTCAAGAGCTTGATCACAAGAGACAGACATCTGCAATGTTGGTTTTCTTCCCCTTCCCCTTCCCCTTCCCCTTCCCCTTCCCCTTCCCCTTCCCCTCCTCTCCTCTTTCTTCTCTCTCATTTCAATTTCTATTCTGTGTCTCTCTTTGTCTGTATTTAACACAAGCCCTGGTTTCCCCATGAGATGGTGTGGGACTGCTGTCTACCTGACCACCTTTCACACTGTCTGAGGGGCATCCATGAGGAAGAAGAGAAGAAAAATCAGAGGCGTCTGATCATCTTCCCTTGGACTAAAACATAGACCAGAAGGATAATGTAATACTGATCACTGAAATGGTATAGTAACTGGAAAGCATTTACAAATATTTAAAGATTCATCTCTTACACAGAAGTTTTGACTGCTAAACATAAACAAGAGTATCCATCAAGCACATAGTTCAGTGCTTTCATTTTAGCAACAAAACTGTCTTATATCCAGAATGTCATTAGCATAATTTCTTGAAGGAATAAACCCACCAGCACCAATAAAAAAAAAAACAACACCCAAAACCAACCACAACCAAAACCCCAGAAAGCAAACCAAACAAACAGAAAAGCCAGCCCAACAACAAAACCCAAAGCCTAAACAAATCATAAGATATGCATATTATTCAGATGCAAGCCTTTGTAGAAAAAAAAAAAAAAGAAAAAAAAAAAAAAGCTTGAGCACTAATATGGACACGTAACCATCTGCCTAAAGGCTTCATGTTCCTGATGAATTACTTAACTGTAGAGAGGATATAGATCTTAACAGGGTTCAGCAGATCTCCGTATTTTCTTTAGGGGTCCTGCAGTCCGTCCTTCCCTCTTAGGTGGCACCAGTACTATTCTCTCTCCCAGCTGCCACTGCTCTGTCTGGCTCACTCCCTTTAGACGAAACACATGTCAAACACGATTGAGAACTAAAGTTTCTCGGTGCTTCTCGGAATGAAAAGTTCAGTAGCATGGAGTAGGAAGACACAGTCATGCCCCTTCTCGTCACACCAATAGGTAACCCACTGCTATGTCCAGCTGTATATAACTGATTTTTACTTTTGGTTTCAGAAGAACAAAGGGAGAAAAATCAGCCATAACACTCAGGAAAAATTTACAACCACCAAAATAATAAAAAACACTTTTGATGATAGACTTGTGTCTAGTTGCATCATTCTTTCTCTGTACAGACCATTCCCCTAAATAAATATTAACTTTTATGTTCAAGCATCAAGCAATTATACACATAAACCTCATTCCTAACATAATGATACTGGCAAAAAAAGATAACACACAAACCAATACAAAAGTATTTTCAAACCTACCCTGGCAAACACTTTGAGTTCTTTATGGGATGGTTTGCTGTGATGTGTTACATTACTATAGTACTATTGCTTGTTATATTACGATGTTTGGAACAGACTGACAGTAGCAGATGGACTATTACTGATATCCAAGTAGGTGAGATACAGTGGCTGGGCAAATTAAATCATTATTTGCAGATCTCTGCTAGTTTCTCCTCGGTAGAGGGCCATAACAAAGTGGTAGGAATTCCTCAATATTAAATCATTGCTGATTTTTTATAATACAATATAAAAAGCAATGCAAACAAAAATTACTGGCGAGTCACAGTTGTGAAAGACATTTCTATGCATCATTAGTGTACGTATTTACAATAAGATATAAGATGCATAGGGATTTAGCTGTGAAACTCCCATAGGGGAGCCATATGTGAAAAAAATTTTATGTACATCTTACTGTAAATTTACTTAAGCTTTAAGTGTTTGGGTAACTTTATGGCTTTAATTTACATGTAGAGTTTTAATGGCTAGATTTGGCAGATTTTAATGCTTTAAATTAGACAGGAAAAAATCTTTTGTCTCAAAAGCAGGCCTAAATGACTTTTCCCCATACAGCTGGCTTATTAACAAAACGATGCAAAACAAAGTCAGTTATGTGCCTTTCTCTTCTCTAACATCAGTAGCAATGGGGTCCTCTGGTCATATCCAGTCTACAATGAGGAAGAGATGAGATCAGCCTGTGGACAACAGCATCCTCACAGATGGTAAGCAAAGCAGCAGCACATGAACAGGCTGTGCATTATGTGTTTGCTAAGATGAGGTACCCAGCCAGAATGTACAAGCAGCCCCTGCTGAATTGAGTCACCTACAGGGGAGGGAAGGCTGCTGGCTGCTCGCAGAAGAGGCAGTAAGTTCCTGCTATGCCTTCCTTCCTCACTTTGTGTATTCAAGAATAACATCTGAATAAGTTTCATAGAGACTATACTTTCACAGCAACTTAGCTTGCCTTCTGCCCATCTCTCTGCATCTCTTACACGTTGAATGCTGAGATGTAAGCAAAGAAAATCAGGTAGAGGGTACCAGTGGGTCACGGTGTGCAGGGATGGACACCTATGTAGGTAGCACAGACACAAACAGACTTGTGAATCCTTAGCTGCCAAAAATTAATGTTGCAGCACTCCTCCTGACCTGAAGGATATGCTAGCTCTAGAGATGGAGAATGTTCAAGTGGGCCGCCTCCAGCTTTCTCCCTGCTGCAGTGCCTGTGGGGTTCCCGGAGCTGTGTGTCAGCAGGACCGCACCAAGCAGGACTGCAAAGGCTGTTTTCCAAGGGCTGCATTAGGCAGAGTTGTGGCAATGAAGGTGCACCAAGCTGTAAAATTTAGCATCTTTGCCTTTGTGATTTCCTGTTGTTTCATCTGAAGGTAATTAATGAGCGTGTGGCTGGGAACAGGCTGTAGGCTTCCCCACTGAAGGGGTTGGGGTGTGTCTGTGCCAACCGGCGTGAGCCAGGCTCAGTTTTGACTCATGCCTCCTACATGTCAGTGGATTGCAGAGGTCAGGCTGATCAGAGGTTTTTAAAGAGTTCGCCTTCTCCTTTCCAGTTAACACTTTTTACCATTGATTCGACCATGACACAGCCGGGGCTTTGTCCCTGCTGTAATGTGCTACACTAGATGACACCACACACAAACTTCCTCATCCAGTGCAGACTCCGTGAACTGAGACCTTCTCAGGTGCTGTAACTTCTGTACCTTCACACAGAAATGCTGTGCAACAAAACCCACACAAGCTGCAGTATTCTGCCTTCTTAACTTTAGTCCCATGTAATCGTTACACACATAAAAACCTCTAGCATTCCATGCGGAACTCGGGTTATGCCTTGCTTTTAGCCATTTCCAGACAACAAATTCCCCTTTCCCATTTTGAGCATCCTCATATACACCTTGTCCCTTCCTAGGGTGAGTAATTAATTTCACCAGCAGGCTTCTGCCTGTTTATACTGTACATCTCACTTGAAGTTAATTAGCCATATTGAAGTTTTCAAGCTAAAAATAAAACATTCCTGAAGATGCTATTTATGCCCTTAAAAACACTATTTGTGCTGGCATGCACAAATTCTGCCTGTCTGGTTTTTATCACGAGTAGCCAACGGGCTCATTTCCTCTCTCACAGTTTTTGCCCCCCTCCAAATTTGCATTGCTGTGGGAGCCCAGGGGCTCTTGCTCGGTGCCGCCTATTTAACCCTTAGCCAGGACCTCGTCGCAGCACAGCGCTGAGCACCCACTCAGCTCCAGCAAGTTCTTATCCCACTGAATCTGTGTGGGAAAATAGTTTCCCGAGGGAGAATGTAACTTTGTGCTGCAGTGTCAGTCTTGCGGTAAAAGCAATCACGGCCTGACAATAGTTGGAGGGAGTTTTGTCCCTATTGGGGAAAAAAAAAAGAAAAAGAAAAAAGAAGAAGATTATTTTGAACTGTTGCTAAAATAAAACTGTCCTTGAAAGTTCTTATTTTTAACAAGAACCCTCAATGGTAATTTCTGTGAAGGTGCAGCACATTCTTACTGTTATTAAAGAAAATAATATAAATACTATAATATGCTACCATTCTGAAATGACAACATCTAGTGTTTCAGCACTGACTATTATTACACCTGGAGATTCTAAGACATGCACTCAACACTAAACATCGGGGAAAAAGCCACAGCTTTTCCAGATAATATATCAAAACTAGCTTGTGAATGAAACACAAATAATTTGAGATTCTTGCTTTAGCCTTACGAATTTAGGTAGGATTTTTCAAAATGTAAATATACTGTATGAAAGGCTATTCTGCATCAGACCAAAGGTCCATTTAGTCCTGTCTCCAAGAGCTGCTATTCCCAAGGGAAGCATAAAAACAAGACAAGAACATGTGATATTCTCTTCTCATACTCTTCCAGTCTCCAGCTGTTTTCAAGTACAGATAGCTGGCTGTGCTAGAAGTGTTTTCTGTGTAATGAGTAACACACAGTGTATTTATTTCTTGTGTATTTGTCCAGTCTTGTCTTGAACCCAAGTCAGCCTTTGAAATCTCTTGTCAAGTTATGCCTCACAAATGGGAAGGCTGTCAGTTTCTTTCTTTTTCTTCTTTTTGTTTTGTTTATTTGTTCAATTGTTTTAAAGAAAGTTGAGATTTAATAACAGAAGTGCACAGTCAGTGTTTCAAGGATGCCATATACTGTGACAGCTGGAAACACTAGAAATAGGGAACAAACTCTTTACATCCAGGCATAAGCCAACTTCTGACCACTGAAGTTTAGGAAGAAACTGTCTTTGCAATTTATTTCATAACCCGGTACTGAGCTGCTTCTTGCAGTTTTATTTGAGGCATTTTGTGCTGGTCATCATCAGAGCCAGATTACATAGACCTTAAACAGGAAAGTTTCTGTGTTCCTGTTCCAAGAGTTCATTCTGTTTATTAATTGAAGAAATGTGCAGATTTGACAATGGTTGGTTTCCTTCCAGAACGAAACTTCTGCTTTTCAGATGAGCAAGTGTTTTTTCTATTGACTGAAAATATGCTCCTTCTCTTATTGATTTGGAGCAGTGCACATACTTTCCCGTACTTGCTCCTTTGCCTGTTCCCTTTCAAGCTTTCTCCATCCCTGCTGCCTTTTCTGTAGGAATAGAAGCCCTGGTCAAGCATTTTTAAACACTAATATCCTCTTTGGCCCATTCCTCCCCCAGCTTCCCTTTCTTTTTTTGCTACTTTGGAAGCAGCAACTGCCTCAAAACCTGCAGGAGAGAACACCACAGATTCCTACTGATGATAGCCATGTTTGCACCCCTTGAAAGCAAGGTGAGGGAATGTCCTAACACAAGGCCTTGGCCTTCACTGGCCTCAGCAAAGTCTATCTGGGCTGTGAAAACACCAAGACAAGTCTAAGCAAGACCTCAGACCTCCCTTCTGGTGAACAGCACTGACCTTTAGGCTATGGGAAAGCCATCGGAGCGCTGCAGTAGTAAAGCACATGCTACAGTATTTCTAGGAGCGTCAACCACCACAGGTAATGAAATTGTTCTCATCTGTCCAAAGAGGTATGGTTGTGATCGCATCTGTGGCAACCAAATGGGCCAGCTTTGCTGGATGCACACAGCCTGCTGAACAGGAGGTGGTCAGGGAGTGAATGGGAGCACTGGACCTCCAGCAACCCTCACTGCTGGTTTCCCAGCGCTTGGTGGGGAGCAACCTGGCTGCACTGACTGCTGGAGCAGCTCCCAGAAGAAAATGAAGATGCAGCTGACTATCTCCACCCTATATAGTTGACCAACACTATCCCAAAAGGTTTCCAGTCTCAAAACCCCTTATGCCACACTCCAGTATATGCAACACACAAGTCTAGGTGCCTGCAAAAACCCTCTCCCCAACTCAGTGGGTTATAGGACAGCCCTGATGTTCTTTCAGACATCTCCAGCTGGTAAAAAGGACCCTAACAATTACAGCGTAGGACTGCAGGGGTGCTACCCGAGGCCAATTGTTAGGCAGTGCTCGAGGGGATGCCAACTCCTCTGTGACACTGCTAAAGGCAGCTGCTCTTCTGCAAGTGCAAATGAAAATGATTCCTGCTCCAAAAATCAAACCCTAAATTTCAATCTGGTTTACTCTGGGACTAATTTTAACATGCCACTGGAAACACTGGGACAGTGCTTGGGGTGGAGAGCCAAGATAAATGCCTGTACCCTGCATCTCTTCAATGATCCGACAACCATCCACCAGACTGTGTGGAGAAACGCAGTCACAAGGGTGTGTTTTTGGGAGCAGTTTATGACTGCGGATACCCACGGGTGCAGGTTCTCACAGTGGGGCCTCAGGGGTAAAATGTTTTGAGGCACCAAAACCTGGCCTGAGCCAAGAGAAGGTGCACAGGCTCTTCAGTCGCTGGGTGTCTGGAGGTGGGCATTAAAAACATAGAAGGCATCCAATATGAAGACATTTTAACAGATCCGCTCCTTAATTATCTCTAAATTGGCAGTACTAAAACTCAGCTGCTCCATCAGGTTGCTGTAAAGGTTAAACAGTGGCATTATTAAAGTGCTTCTAAAAGGTAATTAATCAGCATTTTTATTTTTAGAGCCAAAGTTAACCATTAAAAGAAATTTAAAAGATATGTCTCTACTTTCCTGGCACTTGCCTACCATTTATTCTTCAGGAATATTCATTTCTAAAGACTGCTGCTTTTTTACCTACATCAGAAAATTTCATTTAATGCATGCCATATCATAATAATTACATTTTTGTGTCATTTAACACATTACATATCTGCCAAACACTCTCCCAGGCATATTTTAAGTGCAATTGAATTCAGATTGAAGCACTGACCACACTAAAGCACTTTTGTTTGGAGCAATTTCTCTTCCTTTTTCACAGGAGTGAGTGACTGAGCAATAGTCAGAGGCCACTGCACTGAGAAAAAAAATCACAATTTCTGCTCTTCGGGAAATTCCAATACTTTTAATCAAAGGAAAGGATAACTAACAGAACTTTCTGTAGGACAAAAATTATTCTAGATTCTAACAGAATTTCAGAGAGCTCAGCTGAATCATTGTTTCTGGGAAATATCAGGCCATGTAATATTAGCAGAGAGCCAGGGGTTTCAGGGAAGTTGTAGTACACCCATAAGCAAAGCTGGGAACATGAATTACACCTCCTTCGAGGATCATGCACTTTGGTGCTAAGCACAAAACAAAATGGCTCCCTTTTTATTTAAAAAAGTGAAACACTGTGATTTGGCTTGAACAGCGATGCAATATTTCACTTTGATGGCTTAAGGAAAAAACAAACGTTTTGGTCTAAGTAGAAAATTCCCTTTGGATACTTTCACATTTCTGGAAAATCTTTTTTTCTGTCAGCAAAAGGATAAACATTTAATGGAAAATTCCTAATCAGTCTAAGAAAAAGTCTCAGTGACTGCCAGCACAGAGCTATACAGGAGGCTCTCCCAGCAGCATTCAAGAATTTTAGCCCCTAACCCTTAATCTTATTCTCTACAGTGTTTTTTAACTAAAGTTATTGTTTAGGAAAAAAAACGGTTTTCATAGGCAATACATTATTTCTGGCACAGCTGAGTGCTGAAAAGTGAAACTGTGCAGAATCTCTGCTGTACAGGAAACAGCAAAAGCTACAGACTTGAATTTGTCTTTTCTTAAAAAGAGCTGTGGGTTTGACCTGTACTATGGAGCGAGCTCAAACCCAGGAAGATTTCCACTCTAACAAAACCCATTGATTTTCATAAGGAACTCAGAAGTAATTGAAGATTACCAAATCCTATTTATTATTAATGGAAATTTTAGACATGTTTCAAAAACCATCAAACACAAATCTAAATATTTCTCTTCAAGCACCCAAACCTGAGATGAGACGGGTTGCCACAATGTCTCAAAGGAGCTGTACAGCCAGGAGTTTGCCCTCATTCAACTCTGTGGGTCAGGGTCTTGGTCCATGCTGGTTTTCCCGGATCCCAACTTTCTGGAGATGAGACAAAGCAAACTGAGAATTACTAATTCGAGAATGACATGATGAGAGACAAACTGGCCATGGCACTACAGCTCCAAGGGTACAATGAGCACCCTATAATTCACAAAGTCATTGCAGCAATTTGGTTTCCGCTTTCAGGCAGAAATTCCCGTTTTGAAATATGAGTTTCCAAGCATATTTTTCTCTTAATTCTCCACAAAGGAATGCTCATGGCAAGATCAGTTTTCTCAAAAAAAAAAAAAAAAATCAACTATTTCCAGTCAGAAAGTTTTATAAAATGAAGATGTTCAACTAGTCCTGATTTGATATGACAATAATTCCAGTATGCTTAATGTAATCAGCCTTCAGACTGGTGCCTTCACTGTGGCAACCTGAGCTACTCCCCATAAATAGGTAATATTCACTGACAACAGTGAAAGAAATGAAACAAGTTATGACATCTTTTCTTCGAGGAGAAGAGCGTGGGTGTTTATTAGCAGTCTATGTGTGAATTTGGTAATGATACACTGTGTTTGCTATTAGCAAAATGCATATGGGAGCCATTCAGGCTGCTTCAGATCCCAGCGCATGCAATTCCTGCACCAAGCTGCATGGTGGAGGCAATGGTCCTCATGGGTCAAGCCCATGCAGGGGGAGCATCTCCGTATGGCAGAAGACCCAGAAAAAGGGCTTGAGGGAGATGTGGGATCTCGAAGCAGGGAAAAGGCAGCAGAGCACGAAATAGGAGCACAAAAGAGCAACTCTCATGCTCAAAATCTCAGACTCGCCAGACCTGTGCAATAACCAATCACTCAAGTAGTTACAACAGTTTTCTTTAGAGGTGACAGTACATAAGCAGAGGTGAAAGTCAGGACTTAGGTATAAACAATCCCTGCCTTCCAAGTCTCCGAGCGTAAGAGGCCAGACACATCAGCTGTGTGAACAGTTGTCCCATTACCGCCCACAAAGATGTGCTGATTCACACTGCTTGATTTCCAGAACACTATTTCTTGCAGGAGAATATGTTAAGTCTTATTCCCTGGAGGCCTAGGGGAGGGAAACCTACACCTTGTTCACAGGGCAGTAAGGACAGCCCTGTTAAGTTTCATTTAAGCTTGGTCAGTTGTGCTGTTAAATGTCTTTCCCAACAGCCAGATGAAACATGGGATCTGCTAAGCCCACTGCCTAAGCTTGCTAAAACCAGTGATGTTTCACATGGGGAAAGGAGTAGTGTTCAGGCAGACCTGTAATCTCTCCACTTAAATTCTGCTGCAGAGAGACTGGGCATCCCTCCAGCTGCCTGTCTGGGTCCGATCACATCATTGCTCCTTCATATTGCTTTATTTTAATTTTTCACTTTCCTCTTTCTCAGTCCTCTAAACTGAAGTCACTGAGTCTCCTGGGTTTTGATAGAGGTGGCAACATCAGGTGAAGTCTCTAAAATTTCTCTGTTCCCAAGTGCCTCAGCTAAGCAACAGCTCATGACACTCGGTTCCCCACTGGTTTTCCTTTATACATTTCTTTGTATTTTTTCCTGTTGAAGTACTGCACAGCGATGTTCAGTTATGAGTCTTGTTCAACAGGGACTGGGGGGAGGGGAGATTTAGCATGACTCTGCCTGCAAGCAAGGACACAAATATGATTAAAATAGAGCTCAACTATCTCATCATAGTGTCCTACAACCAGTTTCTGTTTAAGATGGTTCCTCGTAAGAAACCATCCCACTGCTTGGCACATTTTGACAGAGGGGTAGCACCTGCAGAGGGGAGAGCTGGGGTTTCAGGAGGCCAGAGTGGGAGGCTAAGGACTGAGCTGGTGGGGCAGGCTGACCCCACCATTGCCCACCTTTATGTCTGCCTTGAGAAAGACACCCCAGACTGGCAAAACACACGCACAGAAACTTGACCACTTTTTTCGTTGTTTGTATTCTGTTAACAATTGAAAATAAAAACATTTTAGAAAAGGATATTACCTCCTGCGGCAGGAACAAGCAAAGCTCAGACCCAAGCTTGCATCTGCCTCCTCCCGGCACCCACCCGCGGTGCCCCCCTCGGGAGGGGGCTGCAGCCGTAGTGGGTTCTGCCTGCACTGCCAACCTTTGCCTCTGCTTTTGCCTTTGTGCCCGGACACAGCTGATGTGGCACCTGTGTTTTATTCGCTGCCTTCTTTTGCTTGGCACACTATACATTTCCTAAGGATTTTACTCATCTGGACAAATCTCATGTTTCTCCACTTAGTGACTCCACTTTTGGATTTAGAGATTTTTTTTTAAGCTGAGACTGAACAGCTGCCTTCTAGTAACACCAGCCACATGCCAGACCATCTCCAGCACTCATTCCTCCTCACTGTTGACCTTTCTCAAATGTTTTGGAGAAGTACTATTTCCCACAACCTTCTCGTCAATCCTGCTATGCACTTGATAATTAGGCTACCTCACGGCAATAGAGAGTTAAGATACTCAAGTAGGAAGCAACCAATACACCTGTCCTGCATTTAGCTGGCAGAGTGCAAGAGCAAGTGTTTGCCCCAGCTTTTGTAATCTCGTGGCTCCCCCCGCCAAACCCACCCATAGCCAGCAGACAATCTCTGAACAGGCGTCCCTCACACTTATATATTGATCCTGCAACATACTGGATTTTACCAAGCCCCCAGAATGTAATTTTTCTGAATAAAAACATAGCCCTTAAAAAAAAAAAAAATAAAAGAAAAAAAAAAAGAAGAAAGAAAGAAAAAACAATATTTAGATACTTTACTGCCAAAATCTGCTTCTGATTATCTTGTTTTCACAAACTTTTCACCACTATTGTCAACAGAACTGGGCTCAATAACACACCTGGAAGCAGAGTCAATGCCAGGCTTAGCTGACCATAGCACCTTGAAGCATTTTCTTTCTTTTTTTGTTCTTTATAATGTAAAAGCCCGCTTCCAACATCAACATCTCTGTTGTTTCAGTTGCTCCCAAGGCCTCCATTTCCAGTTGGAGAGCTGATGTTTCCTAGAGCACTGTGCTGTGCACACTCCAGCTTGCTCGTTACAATTTACAGTTTCCTCTTCCGCAGCCCTGGGCCACTGCACAATATAAACAATAGCTGTGTCTTGAAAACTATCCAAAACAAATGGGTCTCGGTGCCTTTGCTGCTCTCAGATCTGTAAAGAGAGCTTACTGTATGCACAGTTGGCTTGATCCTGTGAATAGTCTGGAAAGTATGATATAATGTTAATTTCTAACCGATGGGTCAGTTTTTGGAGTCTTGCTGGAGAGAACTTACCCCCAGATTATTCTTTGCTCTGCTTTCTGTAGCCTATTGAATAGCTGAGTTGTATTTCTAGAGCTGCTTTTTCTTCCACAGTAAAATTAACCATCTGTAACAAGGAAAGATGTTAAAAAAAAAAAAAAGGAAAACCAAATAATCACCCTCCATCATTATCACTTGGCAAAGCAACCATAATAAGCAGCTAGAGCTGGAGTCAATATTTGCCAATACTCGGAACATTCTGAGGCATGCTGTGCACCTGGGATTTTTACTAATATTTCCTGGATACTCATATTTTTCTTTTTGCCTCCAGCACAGTTTCCTGCTGTCTGACTAAACTCCTCAGACATGCTGTTTTCCCAATCTCCTGTGTTTTAGAATTCAATGGCAGTTTATCACTCCTTCGAGTAATCCACAGCGGCATACACTGCAATCTTCTGCCACCGGGTTGTCAGGTGTGGGGTCTTCCCTCCAACAGAGCAGATGGTTTGCCGACCTTGTCATGACAGAACCTCAGGTCAGAGTGGGAGTATCTCAGTAAAATAAGAGATTAATGTCTCTGTCAAAGGCCAGGCTATAATTTAAAGGAGTTGACCTAAGAGGATAATCTGAGAAAACAGCCAACTCAGGTTAAAGATTTACATTTTTTTCTCAAATCAGTCTAATTCATGTATAGTCAACAAGATTTATTTTGAGGTTGTCAGCTGGATTTTTCTCCTCATCATCCATTTCCTACTGATGAGACCCCTTTGTAAAGGAAGCGGACTGCATATGAGTCCCTAAAGTCATGGCTTTTTGTTGTGTGTTACTACATTTTGCTGTATTGCTGTCATTCTGGTCTTCAAGGTTGTCTTATTCATTTATAACATATCTTTATCTATCTCTGCACTGACAAAGCCTCCCAATTTCCTTAATAAATATTCATTTTTTTGGTGCCAAGCTAATTTATAAAGACCTTGAACATTGCTTCCCAAAACAGTCCTTGAGGATGACTTTAGCCCAAAATTTTCCAAGAATTTATTTGACCAGCTAAAGGAAATTCCCACTGGGACTATCACACAACATCAAAATTCAAGAGATATGGGATTAATTATTCTGGCTATCATTAGTGAAAAAAATGAGTATCAGTCACAAGAGCAGCCTTTGAAGAATGCACTAATAATCCTATTTAAACTGGATGATTCCCCTTTCTTTACAAGACTGTTACCTACCTTCCAGTCTGCACCATATCCCCTTATACATCTTCAGCATAACTAACAGCTTCTTGTGTAGCACCATACAAAAAAAACCAACCAAAAAACTAACAGACCAAATCTAGATAAATTAGACCTACCTTTTTCTTGTCTAAAAAATTAGTTATCTCATCAAGAAAAAGGCAAGTCAGATGCAAATTATATATTTTTTTAGTGAAACCAAGTTGTGCTTTATCAGTTTATCTTCACATATTTAAATATTGCCCAGATAGCAAGAAGGCCAAGAGCATCCTGGCTTGTATCAGAACTAGCGTGGCCAGTGGGACTAGGAGGGGAGTGATCATCCCCTGTACTGGGCACTGGTGAGGCTGCATCTCAAATCCCATGTTCAGGGCCCCTCACTGCAAGAGGGACATGGAGGTGCTGGAGCGTGTCCAGAGAAGGGCAATGGAGCTGGTGAAGGGTTTGGAGCACAAGGCTTATGAGGAGCAGCTGAGGGAACTGAGGTTGTTTATTCTGGAGCGAAGGAGGCTCAGGGGAGACCTTATCGCTCTCTATAACTGCCTGAAAGGAGGCTGTGGGCAGGTCGGGGTCGGTCTCTTCCCCCAAGTAACAAGTGATAGGGCAAGAGGAAACAGCCTCAAGTTGCACTAGGGGAGATTTGGTTTGGATATTAGGAAAAATTTCTTCACCAAAAGGGTTATCAAGCAGTGGAAGAGGCTGCCCAAGGGAGTGGTTGAGTCACCATGAAGACATGTAAATGTGGCACTTAGGGACTTGGTTTAGTGGTAGACTTGGCAGTGCTAGGTTAACGGTTGGACTCAGTCTTAAAGGTCTTTTCCAACCTAAATGATTTCTATGATTCTGTTCTTCCTTTTAAAATTTGTTCTCTGATCTTGTGTGTCACTGAACTCAGACTAATGGGCCTGCTGTTGCTTAAGTCACTTTTTCACCTTCTGGTAGTGCAGACAGTACATTTACTATTTGCTCTCATGGCACAAGCTCTCAGCTTGCTACTTTCATTAAAAAAGCTTTGCAATTTCCATGCTAGTTTATTCAGTATATAGGTTGAACAATGTCCAGGCCATCTGATCCAGGAGCATTAACCTCCATGAGTTTTAATGCTGCCTTGGGAACAGTAAGTTGCATTTCCTTACACTCATTCCACTAACCAGCGTCTGTGCCCTGACTTACTCAAATGGAAACCATTTTCTTTCTGAAAGATGAAGTATTCATTTAGATGTAGGACCATAACATCCTTCTGGGAAAATGGCCCCATTCATTTTTCCCTTAATTGGTTTTCAGAATCCCAGATGCAGTTTATCTATCCCAATACTTCACGATCATTGACACATGGCTTGCTTTGTTGATCGCTCTTTTCCTCTATTCATGTAGGCTTTTTCCTGCAGGTCTTTCTGCACTGATTATCACCCATGAACCTCCAAGAACTACTCTTTTTGTGGCCTTGCTTTGCATGCAAGGTCCAATTTTTTTTTTCCACTTCTGTAAAGAGGAGACTGCGATCTAGCAGAGCTATTTCTAATGAGGTTCTGCAGGGACTGGCCCCTGGCCTTAGCTTTTCAGTGATTTTTTCAGTCTGGAATGAAAGAATACCTTTGACTTCAAAAGATGCAGATGACGGGAAACTAAAGGAGTAGTAAACAAAGAGGAAAGAACCTGATGGAATTAGTGTGGTCCTTAGATGTATATGCAGAATAAATGTAGGGATTTTACATTAAATTGTTATTTGGCACTGATGAAGCTCTTGTTGAATCTGGTTGTGTTAGATGATATAATGGAAGTAGATAAATTTGGGAGAATCTGAGAACTTCAAGAATGATACAGGACTGAAAGTTTTTCTTTACTGTGACTGATTTAAGGTAGAGCCAACCTGTGGGACACCATAGCTTCAGTATCTGACAGGACTGCAGAGCCACATCTATGAAATTTTGGCATATCACTATGTCTGCCAATGGCAACAGACTATGATGGAGGGGTGGGCCAGGCATGGCATAACACTCAGATCTATTTCTGAGATGTGCTTTCCTGTGTGGCCATCTAATTCTCTGCAGTGATCTCCCTTTCCAGGGGAGAATCATTTCCTCTGCACACTAATCTCCAAAGGATCTCTGCCTATTGAGGAAGATGCCTCTGCTGACCATAATGTATCTCACTTGCTGCTGCTGCATCCTCCAGTAGCGAAAGATAATTCAGTCTCCTGAACTCTTTACAAGCTTTAGAAGTTCATATTTTCACCTTTTCAGAAATAGAAAAGAGTAAGTTTCAGCTGCTAGTAACAATCTTTTAAAAAGCAGAGGTCCTCCAAGGATTCTGTGTACACCGGGATTTTCAGTGTTCTAAGATGCAAAGAGGCAGCTCTATTGATTATCACATATCCCATTAAATCATTTATTGTTGAAGTCCTTCTGCAAGATCCTTTTTAAAAAACAAGGAATATTTTGTATTATTTATTACAAAATCCTGTTCTGCCAACAGTGAGACTCATTTCATACAGAACTTCAATAATGGTAAACTAACTGATTTACTGCAAACTAACTGATTTACTGGAATAGCTCTTACATTTTTAATAGCTTTGTCTGTGTGCCTGCTGTTATTTGCACCCTGCAAAAGTGGCAAATGATATACAGGACAGATGTTCTGAAAGCTGAAAAAGAACACTACAGTTTTAACAAACAGCTACCTGTCTGGGATGTCTGATGGGAAAAAAACCCCACATTTCTAGGTGACTTTTGATGAATAGCATTTGAACAGATCAGAAAGTATTATTTGCCCTACTGTAGTCATGGCTCTTTTCAAAGGCAGACCGCTGACCAGTGATAAACATGGATCTTTTCCAGAATTGTATTGAGACTTGAGATTAATTTTGTTCCACCAAAGATCAAATCCAATAATTTATTTTGGACAAAAAAATTATCACCTTTGTCAAGAAACAGCTGTCTCAGGTTTAACTACATTTTTATGCTCTGATGCTCCAACAAGAGTAGTTAATTTTGACTTAATGAAGTGGACATTTATTCCAGTGGACTCGAATAAGAACAGACTGTAGTGGAGAACGGCTGACCATCTTCATTTAAAGTAGCTACTAAGCATCAGAAGTTTGAAAATAAATAGGCCTCTAGGTCAAAGTAGAGTGTCCAATACTATATGGTACAAAGTGCAACAGGTCAAATTCATCCTAAGTGTCACTCCTCTGCAGCCCATAGATCAGTAAAAATTTGGTTTGATTTGTGACGGGAATCAGTTGTCTGGTTGCAGAGTTACTGTTTATTCATAGCTCACATGTCCTGCATAGAGAAATGGAAGTAGCTGATACTACCTGGTTCCTTGAAATTCAAAAATTCAAAGCATTAAAATTCCACATCTGCCAGATTTCAAATATGTCCAGCAAGGATAAACAACAGATTGTTTCTCCTGAGAGCTGGAACTGTACAGAGCAATAAATAAAGAACAGGTACCTCCCAGCCTGATGGTAGTATTTAAAGGGTCACAGAAATGAACTGGGTTTCCCCCCCCCTCTTTAAATCCCTGCAAAGCTTACAGACATTGCTGCTTTAGGTACCTAGGAGTTCCGGACATAAATCCCCATGAAAACAGTATTTCATTAAACAGTTTTGTCTCAGCTGCATATAGACCCTCTTTGTAACCCCATTCAGTGCCATACATGACAAATGCATTTCAATTCAAGCAGCTTAATCTCATTTTAGAAGGCAAGTCCAGGCAGGCATGGAAGAGAGCTGCCAGAGGTGTGGATACTTGTCTTTGTGTTTTGATATAAGCCTGTCCCAATGACGTGCATTTTCACATGAGGACTGTGCTTCATAGGGATATGTACTACGATGCTATTGATGCAAAGAAGGTTTGTTCAAGCAGGCTTAATGCTACTCAATAATCTACACTAGGAGTTGTGTCCCTTTTGTAGCTGCCAAGTCCTTTAAGTTAATGAATAGGAAAAAGAAATGAAGGGGAAGATACTCAGGCATTAGTTTATTTACTATGTGACTTAGAACTCAAAGTCATGGCATTCCATTAAGGGTTGTGTAAATAAAATTGAATAGGACCCCTGCTCCCAAAAGGTAAGACCAGAGTTTTAGACAAGAAGACACACATGATGATAGGCAGGCAGGCAGAATTTTTTTTTTATGATGAGGGCGGTGAAACTGTGGAACAGGTTGCCCAGAGAGGTGGTAGATGCCTCATCCCTGGAAACATTCAAGGCCAGGTTGGACAGGGCTCTGAGCAACCTGATCTAGTTGAAGATGTCCCTGCTTTTTGCAGGGGGGCTGGACTAGATGACCTTTAAAGGTCCCTTCCAACTCAAACCATTCTATGATTCTACAAAAGGTAACAGGCAGCAAATACCAGTCAGTCAGTAAGCAGTGCATCCACACGAGCCATTCATTTAGCTCACAAAATGATAGCAAAATCCTTTACCCTCCCAGTACTCTGCTGGAATACTGTAATTGCATACAAACATGGTAATCAGGACTCCATGCTTCCCATCAGCCTTCAAAAGAAATCAACTTAATGTGGTTAACAAGTCACACTTAGATATGAATGAATTGCAGCAAAATGCAAACCTGGCAGTTCAATTATAAAATATGTCAAGGTCTTCCAGAAGTGATTAGCACCATAATGTTGAATAAGGTTACCAGAGGTGTGACTGAATAATTGGTAATGCTAGATTTATTTTTAAATGCCAAACAGCATCTTAACTGATATGGGTTGTTATATGGTCAATATACAGCATTTGGTAACTGGTGGTACACATCCCTGAGGGGTCCATCTGTATCTTAAATGAGCAACATCCAAAGGGTTTGTCAGCTGACTGGTAAAAATCACAATGTGCAAATTTATTAGGGCTAAAGCCTCCTTTTTGTCCCTAGATGAAGGACTGCTAGCTGATGACGTTGTTGCTAAAGTTAAGATACTTCTAAATAGCCAAAAATTACATATGTTTATTTTAATGGAAAATAGTCTTTCCAAATGCTGTAGAGACGTTTTAATGGTCCCAGCACAAATGAAGCTGAAACAGAGCAATTGGTGACTGTCTTGGCTGCTGTGGAAATATGGTTTTGCTGGGAGCTGTTTCCTTCCACTTCTTCAGTTACTTGCTCAGAGGCTCAGGCACTGTGTTTATGATTTAATTTCCTATAGAAGCATCTTACCTGAGCTTTATGACATGTAGGGTGGTGCTGTCCCTCCCCCAGGGAGAGCCTCCATGTACATCACCCAGATACAAAATACAAACAGGTGCAGAAACAAGGGATGAAGTGACATCACATCTCTAATACAAGGGTGGCACTGTTACTGTTGAAGGGTACAACAGCAGGTCTTTCTAAATGCTCTGCCTGTGTGAGGGGTGTAATAAGTCATGAAAGAACAGGGGGAAAATACAGAGAATTCCTCTACTGAAAGATTAAGGAGAGGGACTTCATTAAAATAGTATGGGATATTTATCAGCTGCAGTTGTGAGCTGTATCTGCACATACACTGTAGGGTTTCAGAGGAAGGTGGGGTGATGTCCCATATTGGACAGGGGCTCCAAGTAGTTTCTCAGCTCATCTTCTAAGACAGCATCTACACCTTCACATCGTCACTATCGTCAAACAGCCTGATCAGGAAGTAGTAGATGATGCGCTGTCCAGGCAGCTGGAAGAAACCCTGCTGAGAGAGCCACCCATGTCATTGCAAGGCCAGTCTCAACTATCTTTGAAAGGTTGGGGCAGCTGGAGGAGGTTCCTTAAGGACCAGAAAAAAGAAAATGTCACTGCTACTTCAGGAAGGAGGACCTGGGGAGTGATAGGCTTGGATCAGTCAATGGGAATGTGATGGAAAAAAATAATTCTGGTAACTGTTTCCAAGTATTATGGAAAATAAGGTGATTGGAAGTACTCAGCATGGATTTCTGATGAGGAAATCATGACTGACCAACTTGACAACCTTGACTGGTTTGGTGGACAAGGGGACAACACTTGATACTGTTTATTTTGTTTTTAATAAGGCTTTCAACATTGACACCCACAACATCCCCATTTCCAAACTGATTCAGTGAAGTGGACTGAAAATTGGTCAAAGTGCCATGCTCAAAGGGCTGTAACCCGCAGCATGAAGTCAGCTGCCAGCAAGTCACTAGTGGTGTACCCCAGGAGTCTGTAGTAGGGCTAATACTTTTTATAATCTGCATTAGTGATCTAGATGATGGGACAGAGTGTGCCCTCCTCCAACCAACACAAAAGTGAGAGGAATTGTTGACACACCAAATGGTTTTGCTGCCATTCAGAGGGACCTCAGCAAACTGGAGAAATGGGCTGACAGAAACCTTGTAGATTTCAAGAAAAGAAAATATCAAGCCCTTCACCTAAGGCAAAATAACTCCATGTACCAGCACTGGCAGGAGCCACCCAGCTGGAAAGCAGCTTTACAGAAAAGGGCCTGTGGATCCTGGTGAACACAAAGTGACACACAAGCCAGCAATGTGTCCTTGCAGCAAAAAGAAGCAGACAGCACCCTGGGCTGCATTAGGCAGAGCATCATCAGCTGGCTGAGGGAGGTAATCCTTCCTCTCTACTCAACCCTGGTGAGGAACATCTGGACTGCTGGGTCTGGTGCTGACCTTCCCAGTAGGAGACAGTGACATACTAATGCAAGTCCAGCACAGTGTTGCAACACATGAGGCGGCACTGAGACAGCTGAGACTGCTCGGCCTGCAGAAGAAAAGGCTCAGTGAGGACCTTACTAACGCGTACCAATATCAGAAGTGAGTATGTAAAGAGGACAGAGACAGGCTCTTTTCAGTGGTGCCCAGTGACACAGGACAAGAGGCAGTGGGCACAAATTAGAATAGCGGAATTTCCATTTAAACATAAGAAAATACCTTTTTACTGTGAACATGGGCAAACACTGGAGAAGGTTGCCCAGGCAGGTTGTGGAGTCTCCATCCTTGGAGATACTCAAAATCTGACTGGACACAACCCCAGGCAGCCTACTTTAGTTGACCCTGCTCTGAGCAAGGGTGATCTCCAAAGGTGCTTTCCTGCCTCCGCAGCCCTGTGATTGCAGGGTTAAAGAAGATACATCTCACTATGTATCTGTACAGCAGTGAGCCCGGGCTTTGGTTAGGGGGAAGGCAGACACTTCTGGCATCTGAAAAGCATCATTTCTGCACTTACTTAATTAAAATTAAAATGGCCAGACTGTTTCCTTAGACACCTTGGCTCATGTCAGAGAGGTAACCTTACATTCTAGCAAAACAAAAACCAGACAAGTATATGCATTTTGCAATGATAAAACTTTTTCTTATTATATATTATTCACCAGTGTATGGAGTTCTGTGTGAATGCAGTGGTAAATTGATTTCTCCAGTCAGCTGGACAGACACACGACACTGAACTCATGTTCCTGTAGCACCGCAGGAGTTATTCTCCTATTTATTTATTTGTTTATTTTTAAGTAATCTAAAATGTGGTGTGAGTGTTCATTAGCTCATTTAAAGTACTTTTTTCATACCAGACAAGACTGCAAATATTAATTCTAGTCAAAATATGTTTCAGAAAGTGTAACCTTTTAAAACTTTGAAATATGTGTACTGTAAACTAGAACTGAGCTTGCAGTAACTGCTGGAACAAAGTTGTTTCCAAAAACTTGTTTGCCCTGTTGCTGTTGTGGACACTGAGCAGATGTCTTATGCTTATTAATCAAAGTCATTTTCCTGATCTGCTTTCTGGATTGCCTTCTGTTAAATATATAGTACTCTAGTTGCGTGATGTACACAAACCTAGTGCTTCTAGTTAAAAATTGGAGTAAATACATACTTAAAGGCAAAGTTGCTTTTATAGCAAAACTGCAGGGTAGAGTTAAGTCTATTTGACACACTGACCAGACATACCAGAATATGTTCAATTTTCTTTAGTGTTTTCTACATTTTTAATTTAGCAATCAGAATATTTATTTGGGGAATTATCCCAACAGTAATTTCATCTTTCACTATAAAGTTACTGAATTGTATTTGTAAATTAAAACCTGGTTGATATAACTTGTTGTCAAGGTATATAGAAAAACATACCTTTCTTACAGACAACTTCATAGCTTTGGCTCCTAATTCTCTGATTAAAATGTAAGTTTCTAAATACTTCTTGAAAATGGAACTTGGATATTACACACTTTGATATGTTACAGCCAGGCTTAGAACAGGATTAGGTCAAACGATAGAGATTAATAACTCTAGGATCTGGCTAGGGCTTTGGCAAAGCATCAGAAAATTCAATAGTACTAGAAATTCCTGGGATAAGCACTGCAGACATGGTCCTCTGCTTGCAAAGATTCAGATGAAGGAAAGCATTTATCACCAAGGACCTGAATGAAAGGCATAGAAAATAATTTAAATAACCAAAAATACCACTTCTTTAATAACAATGGTCCTTTATGCAAGCTCAGTTCCATGATCTGGCATTTCTGATGTAAATGATTTTGATCAATATATGCCAGAAAGAGCAAACACATGTGCAATGGAACTGACAATAAGACTACAATGAGTAATGCTCCTTGAAATGAGACATTTGTCTCAATGAGTAAAGCTCCTTGAATTGAGACATTTGTGAGGTTTGATCCCAAGCTCCCAAGTCACTTCAGCAGGACTTTACACATTACGGAGAATGTATGGTATTAATACATATGCTGAGGCTTTTGAGTATTACATAAAACAAAAGCAAAACAAAAAAAGGAAGTTCAAATATAAATAAGAACCTCATTTACTACAGTGTCAAAGACATGACAAATAAAATTTGAAATACCTGGCAAAAATGTGTTAAAACACAGTGACTGAAAAAGAACAAAACAAAACAAAGCAAAGCAAAAAAGGAGATAAATAATGGATGAACTAGTGGTTCCTCTTGCATTGTTAAAAACACAACAGAAGATCAAATGACATTAAAAGAGAACCAAACATAAAAGCTTCATTCTGGAAGAAGAGCTGTCAACACTCAGAATCCATCTTTAATTCAGCAAAAACATAAAAAGGAAAAAAACACAAACAAAAATTCGCATTTCTTATTAAAGGAGGTTTGAAAGTCTACCGTTTCCCTTTCGGGTTGACTTTTTGTGAAGCTAGTAAGCTTGTGGATTTAAAAAAAAATTTCCTTGTTCACCTAGGGGTTGAAATAAGAACATTGTATAAACAGAAAGTTAAACAAATACATAGAAAATCTATGCAAAGACCCCTGTAATTACATAAAACCTGTTCATCTTTCACACAGTCCTACAATAGTTATATTATTTTTCAGAATGTCTGGTGGTTTCCAGAGTGGCATCTGCTCAGACAGGGACTGATCCCCCTTGCCTCTCTATTTTCACTTTATTGGATTTCCATAGCAAAGTCGAGGGGTCTGTTACTGCTTTTATTAGTATCTGGGAGTTTTGCAACATCCTTGGGTCTCACTTTGGTGAGAAAAAAATTGGGCTTATGTTGCTGAAACCCAAACCAGAAACTATTTCCAATGTGATCTTTTTTGCACAGTCATTTCAGCACATGGGCACAAGAACAAACATAGGAACATACAATCCAGTCTCTGTTCTCACTGGTGAGTACTTGTGTGTGGCAAATCCTATTAAAAATGACTGATATACCTAAACCAGACACCACCACCACCCCCTTTTTTTTTTTCAATACTATTATTTCTGTGACAGTGAGGATTACTGGTCAGACTGACAATTGGAGTGAACATTAGACTTCATTGTCCTTTGAAATGAGGAAAATTGGGGAAAGTACAACATTACAGCTTTTTTTCATGCCAGCAAGTCAGATGAAGCCATCCTCTGCCATTCTCTGGAATAATTTGCTACTGTTACTTAGCACATCAAGGTGGAGTTGACTTTTCCCTATCTCCAGGTAAGATCTTATACATGGAAATTTAGTAAGACCCTTACTTTTGGTTTCAGCTGGCTCAGGTGGAGCTGTCTGGAAGATTACAGTCACAGGCAGTCTATGGGTTACAGAAGATGGGACCAAGACCTAGAACAGGAATGGACAGCTGATAATAGGAGTCTGTGCAGAATATAGGCTGGGGTGCAGTGATCCCCAGTCACATTTCTTGCTGAGTAGGCACATTGCTGGATATTGCATAAACTGAAGTCTGTGGGTACAACAGAGGCTAAGGTTAGTTAGAAGCAAGGGATCGCTGCTTTGTCATGGGGTCAAATGGTTGGATATCACCAGATCCACACTAAATACAAATTATTTCATTATAGAAAAATAAAGGAATTAACTCCTTTCTATATAGTGCTTCTGATGACAGCAGCTGTGATATCAGGCTGGAAGCTCTTTGGTTGTTTCCATTCTGCCAGGTTTGATCAGCTGTTGAGATCTGCTTCTAAAGAGAAAGCTAGAAGGATGTATCAGATCAGATCTATGAAAACAAACATATCTACATTTGAAGAGACAAAGGGGTTCCTGTGGTAGGCAGTGTTGATTGTAAAATCCTCTGTACCACCAACAGACAAAGAAAGACCAATACATCCTTACAGAGCAATAATATCTATAACTTCATGTGGCATAAGATTAACATTTGGGTTTCCTCAGTGACCTTGGGAGCTTCTTGCTGATTGATCTCATTAACTGAGCTGCTGAAACCCTTCAAAAGAGCAACACATGCAGGCAACTGGGAAACAGCAGAACTAAATGCATTAGCCACTAGAAGGATGGAGGACGGTGATCTATTAGGAAGGTTTAGGCAAGAAATAGTCTTGGTTTCCCTATGGGAAAAAGCACACCCACCTTTAAACATGTCAGCTTCTCTGGAGCGGGTTAGCTCAGAACAGCACTGAAGTATTTTTGTGAGACATACTAAATCTGTTGAACTGTTACATGGCAGAGCTTGGAATTACTAATACGAAATACAACTACAAAGCATATTTACTAACAAAAAGAACAAAGTTATCTGTTTGAAATACCGAGGCATGTTTTGTAACTAGTTTTCATATGCCATTGTGAAGGTCAGAAATGGAGAAAAATAATTCAGCCTATGTAATGAAAGATGACCATTATTGCCTCTGTGAAAGACAATCACAGAATGGTCAGGGTTGGAAAGGACCTCTGGAGATCATCTAGTCCCTGCTAAAGCAGGTTCATCTAGATCAGGTTGCACAGTTGTGTCCAGGTGGGTTTTGAATGTCTCCAGAGAAGGAGACTCCACAACCACTCTGGGCAGCCTGTTCCAGTGCTCTGCCACCCTCAAAGTAAAGAAGTTCTTCCTCATGTTCAGATGAAACTTCTTGTGTTTCCCTGTTGCTTGGAACTACTAAAAAGAACCTGTCCCCATTCTCTTGACACTTGTCTCTTGACACTGCAAATATAAAAGATATTTGCAGACATTGATAAGATCCCCTCTCAGTCTTCTCCAGGCTAAACAGGCCCAGCTCTCTCAGCCTTTCCTCCTGAGGGAGATGCTCCATTCCCCTGATTATCTTTGTAGGCCTCTGCTGGATCCTCTCCAGCAGTTCCCTGTCTCTCCTGAACTGGGGAGCCCAAAACTGGACACAGCACTCCAGATGGGGCCTCACCAGGGCAGATAACCTCCCTCAACCCACTGGCCAAGCTCCTCCTAATGCAGCACAGGATCCCACTGGCCTTGGCCCCAAGGGCACACTACTGGCTCATGGGTAACTTGCTGTCCAACAACAGCAAGCTGATGGACAACAGTTATGTGCCCTGAGGTGGGTCTTTACATAGGCTTTTCCCTTCATAGCTGCCCAGAGGGTTCTTTCCTCTGCTTTATCAGGGGTCGGCTCAATGCAAAGCCTTAATGCACCCTTTAATCAGAACAGCTGACAATGCTCATGAGAGGCTGCCACGGCTTGCCAGGAGTCCATGATTTCTTTAGCTTTCCCTGCCCAGCAGCAACTACCACCCTGACTTCCCTCAGGGATTTTCTGGGAGCCCCCCTCATGATCCCAGAAGCAGCTCCCTGAGGGTCTAGAAGATCTCAAAGCAAAGACAGAAGCCACTGTGACTGTTGTCTGCCTCTCTCCACTCCACTCAACATGGTAAATTAGGCTTTTGACCTAGCACTACTGCCCATGAAAAGCAAGAGTTGGCCTAGCTATCTGCCTCAACCATTCCTCAACAACTTGGAGTTACCTGTCTCTGAACACAGTGGAGAGACCTCCAGCATTTTATGGAGATACATTTGGACTAAACACCAAGCTTGCTCAAGGATGAAGCAGGAAGACATGGATTCCACCTGGAGTAGCAGGTCTACACACAGCTTGCAATCTGGATAACAGGGACAGGCAAAGGAAGAATCATCACCTCCGCTTTACAGATGACCAGCTGCAATGTAACTGGACTGACTGATCTGCGTGAAGGGATAGAAATCCAGTGAAGATCAGCTTGAAAACTGGTTATGCCAGTCAGCCTGAAAACTATTTCATTTGTATTATTTGGTTGTTGTTGGGTTTTTTGTTCAGACAAGACTGCTAAATCAGTATATAAACTTGAGGCATATATTTACACAATATATCTTATGTGTATGGAAGCATATTGAAAACTACCGTTGGACTTCAGAAATATCCTCCACACATCTCTCAGTCTTCAACATGCAATGTCAATCTCTGTTATCCTTTCACAGTTGGCACTTGACTACTTTTAGAAAGCAAAAATGGCTGGCTTGGTAGCTGAGAGGAGATCAGTGGATATTGCCTGCCTAGACTTAAATAACACTTTTGACACTGTCTCCCATAAGATCCTTGAAGAGAAGATGATGAAGTGTGGAATGGATGAGCAGACAGAGACGTGGATTGAAAATTGGCTGAATGGCCGGAGACTGGTGATCAGTGACATGAAATCTAGATGGAGGTCAGTAACTAGCAGTGTAACCCAGGGGTCATAACTGGATCCAGTCTTCATCAACATCTTTGTTAACTGTCTGGATGATGGGGCAGAGTGTACCCTCAGCAGGTTTGCTGATGACAGCAGACTGGGAGAAGCAGCTGATAAGCCAAAGGGTCATGCTGTCATCCAGGAGGACTTCAACAGATTGGACAAATGGGCTGGCAGGAATCTCATAAAGTTCAACAAGGGGAAGTGCCAAGCACCTGGGGAGAAACAACCTCAAGCACCTGTCCACGCCAGGTGCTGACAGCTGGAAAGCATCTTTGCAGAAAAGGCCCTGTGGGGCTCCTGATGGACACCAAGTTGAACATGAGCCAGCAATGTTCCCTTGCCACAAAGGGCTAATGGTATCCTGGGCTACATTAGGAGGAGTGTTGCCAATATGTGGAGGGAGGTGATCCTTTCCCTCTACTCAGCACTGGTGAGGCCACATCCAGAGTGCTGGGTCCAGTTCCAGGCTCCCCAATACAAGAGAGACATGGACATACTGGATAGAGTCCAACAAAGGGCCACGACAAAGATGATGGAGGGACTGGAGCATATCTTCTGTGAGCAAAGGCTGAGGGAGCTGGCACTGCTCAGCTAGAGCCATTTTTCAATAGGCGATTGCCCTTTCACAGGTTTTAGAACACAAAAATTAGAAGTGTGAACTCTGGGAGTTTTTCCTGTTTGCAACACTTCTGTTCAATAACTCCTATTAATTTCCTCTAAAAAGGTGCTTGAAATTTATATGATCCATAATTTTCAGATTATCAGTCCTTGGAAACTTTCAGGATATCAGTTTTCTTTCCCTACTCTGCACAAGGGGGGGAAAAAAAATATATATCTGAAAACCTCCTCTGGGATAAAACAAATAATTTCATACCCACTCCCTATCATTCAGTCCCCAGGTGAAATACTGGCACCAACAGAATCAACAGAAGATTACCACTCTCAATTGCCTTAGGCAAGGCAATATCCTTATGGATTTTTTTTATGCTCTCCATTTTAAGTATAAAGAATTTATTTTTACACTGATAGAATCTTTCAAAGCAGGGAGCTTTCTGAAGTTCAGTCTCTGTGAAGTTACTAACATTTTTAATTAATGCCATGAAGGCACTCAAATCTCTTTTGTATAATACACTGAATTTACATAAGTTAAAAAAAAAAAACCACAAAAAAAAACCCTTTACCAATAAGTTCTCATTCTCTGATTCCTAGGAATTATTACAGGCAGTCTTACCAAAACTGTATGGTTTTATATCCACCGAGCCTTTAGCACCTTCAGATGGCATACATTTTACCCATCTTCATTGCCAATGTGATAAGGTCTATTAGATGTTACTAAACATTTTTAAACCTAGGGATGCATAAGTAGAACTTAGTATACTCTTGAAGGGATAGCACTTAGTCTTCACACTGAATTTTTGGATGCTGGAACATTCAGATTAGGCTTTTCAAGCTATTTTAACTTTATTTTTGACATGTACTACATAATATAGATGTGCAAAATAACACAATGTTCGTTATCTTGTCACAAGGTTTGACAAGATCACAAAGCATTTAGCTAAGTGATGTTTAGCTCCCCACCTTTACTCATTAGGGAAGGATTGGTAGGTAGAAACCACAGCCAGGGTTGGATCCAGAGAGCATGACTCAAGGGAAAAGATTTGCCTAAGGTGACCCCTGGCTTAGTGAATAAAGAAACTGCAAGAGTCAAGGAAGCCCTAGTAGAAAAAAGGCAACAGATTGATGCAGTAAGCTGTTTAAGAGCGTCCAATTCGTGAACAAAGAATCATAGCCTGACACTCCCTGCCCTGGTAGCAAATACATTATATTGTGTAGATAGACTGTTTTAAAAAGTAGTTGTAGTGCAAAACAAATACTTAGAGTCAACACTGCATGCGTAAAAAGCCTGCAAGATGACAAGACACACTTTTCTAAAGGAAGAGGTTGAAAAACTGCTGTCAGTAATCAGATTTAAATAATAGAAAAGTGGCTTTGGTGGACCATATGGTCTTCTGCCCCGAAATACTCCTGCCTGTTTTGAAATAAAGGTCTGTACTTAGCACTCCAGAAGAGTAAATTGGGTGCTGAGTGTGCAATACAGCTCTTCTGTCAATATATAGACCACGTGACATCTTAGTAAAAGAACCATGTGAGAGGTAGGAAAAGCATCTGCCACAGCACATAGTGCAGAATAAGTCCCTTGCACCTCTACAGCCACTGTGTTCAAGTCCGAGGTTCTTAGAAGTTTAATCCCATACAATGCATGTTCCTTTCTTAGCCCAAGAAGACACGAGAAGCCACATATTGCTCCCAATTGTGATGTGCAACCCTGCCATCAGCTCAGCTACCAATGACTTACAATTGCGGTGAGCCTTCAGTGTGTGTCAGTCCCTTGTACAGATTTGAAAGGACTTCATACAGTTGTCAGCAATGTTAGAGGCAGTACGTTCACATTGTTTTGGCAATGTTGTCCTAGCCTGTCACAATGATTGTCCATCTGTGTCTTCCCAGTGCAAGACAGTGACATTAATATTCCTTTTCTCTATGCCTCTGAAAGCTGCAGATGGTACTGCTTCTCCTGCCTCATTACATGCTGATCTGATGAAGGAATTTCTAAGATCATGGAGATAACTTGATGTGCTATTGCCATTTGCAGCTGCTTTTGTCTTTGCTGTGCATCATGACCCCTTGCAATCACTTTGTTTGAAGCAAGAGACACTCCTGTAAAGGCTTGAGTTATCTGCACACTGCTCAGTTATATTGAAGGACATGGTGGAACTGCTTTGTCAGTTTGTTCTGCATGCTTATGCTTTTGTGTCTCTTTCCAGCCGTTCCTAAATATTCACACTAAGTACAGTACCGACCAAGTACTGCTGATCACTTGAAAAAAGATAGCAATGAGATCACCCTGCCCTTTGCGTAAAACCATAGCAACCACATCAACTTTCAACTCAGTGAGCTATAGTAATAACATAAGTCATTTTAAGGCCAGATCTTAGAAATTCTAAGAAAGTGAGCCCGTTAAAGTCAGTGGGAAACTGAAAACCTGGGGTGAACTAAAAGGGGAAAGGGACCATCTCACATACAAGCTATGTAATCATAAGCATTGCCAACCCAGCCATTACAGAGCCCTGCTTCAGGAATTGAGAGTCATTCCCAGCTTGGCTGTTCTTTTGTATATATTTAAGTAGAGCATGACAATGGAAACAAATGTAGATGTTACAATGCCTTCCAGACTCCACAGGCAGCCTAAGCAGCAGCTTTGAAACAGCTCCATCACCTCCAGGTGTTAAAGCAACACCTACCCATAACATTCCTCCTTTAACAACACCCCCACTGTAATTTCTGTCCAGCAAAAGAAGCCGCAAACTTCAACAGCCTATTTAGATACACTATGTGGCTATGAAATTCTGGGAAGAAAGCCTGGTTCTCTCTCTCTCCAGACCATGTGGGAGCCCTGGTCATTTCAAAGAAGAAAAGGAACCCTCTCCTGAATTTGCAGTTGAAGATGAGCAACAACTGCAGAACACAGCCAGACAGAAGACAAAGGCAGACAGTGTCCAATGGCTGTCATAGCTTCCTCTGGGAAGCAGATCAGCAGCTAATCCACCCCCAGAGCTTGTACTTTTGACTATAGTTTACAGTCCTCAGCCTTAGCTCCAGAATCAAACCCAAATATTTACTATTTCATGTACTGGTCACATTATGCTAAAAAATAGCTGTTGCCAAATGGGATACCCATTTCTACTCGACATAAATGGAACTGCAGGACACCAATTAAAAAACAGTTTAATCAATCTAACTTCCATGATCCAATCTAAGCTAGATATTAAATCTCTAACCAAGGTGCAAAAGCCTCATTCAAAGTTTATAACTGCAGCGATGACATCAGCTCACAGAGTCAAGGTCAAAGTGCTTCCCATAGCGTACTACCCTGCAACATGGAAGCCAAAGGAAGGAGAAGAGGAATGGGAACGTTCCACAGAACAAACCTAGTGAACCCAACAGCACAAGGGTAACTGAAAGATAGCACACACTGCATCCTCTTTCACTGTGGCTCGCAGAATTGCCTGGGGCTGCACAGAACATGTACCTGCAGCTGCTGGCAACCTGCTTAAGGAGAGCAAGGTCTAGGTGTGCTCCTGGGGAAGAGACCATACATCCTGTGGTCAGGCTGGTTCACCACTCAAGCAAATGGTGGGCTAGTCTCCTGCACAGCAAGACAGCCTACAGGACAGGAAGACACAGAGGATCCATCTCCATGCAGCCTTACCAGCCAGGGACCATCCCACCACAAGGTAAACCTGGAGATGGCAGCCAGGCCCAGGTCATCATCCAAGTTCATGGCAATTAGAAAGGTTCAAGATGGACAGATCAGGTCTTATGACTGCCTGGCAGGCCAGCTAGGAAACCAGCCTGTAGGTCCTGGTGTGGATCAACAGGGGTCACGACTAGGCAAGAGGCACTGCTGTAGCTGAGCTGCAAACCAGCACTCCAACAGCTTTACTCAAGCAAGTAATAAAGGCCCAGGGCTGGTCTTAAATATGCTTCTAGGCTTATGGGCAGGTGATGTAGGTGGATGCCACAGGTGAAGCTGGCCTGGCAATTAAGACCTATCAGTGTCCTCAGGGCCCTGACATTAAGTGTGGTTGGAGAGTAAGATTTTTGCATGGTTTTTCTACCAACACGGTGTGCAAGTAACACAGAAATTTGTATTTCCCTGGCATATTCAGTGTATTTTGTCACCAAAGTTGGTTGGTACAAGTCATCAGAGTACTCCATTGTCAGAACAACTGTCAAAAGTCATCCAGAAATAAATCATTCAATTTTTTCTACTTAGAACACATGGTTTGTGAGCAAGGAGAGCCAACAAACTATCATACTGTAGTATAAGACACCTACATATCAGGTGCCTGGCTCTTTTCAACAACACTCTACTTTTGCTATTTGATAATTTATTAATTTGAGTTTTAGAGCCTGCTGTCTGTTTTTCTAAATAACATGATTTGTTACAAACTCATTTTTCTCAAAACTGCTGCTCAGATGAAAGAGCAAAACCAAAACAAGATAGAAAGGGGGAGGAAGAGAGAAGCTCTCTGGCCATTACATGATTTTTGCCTTAGCTCATTAGTACTTCAGAGAGTTTTTTTAACTCCTTTTGGATCTCATCCTTGTCTTTCTCTAGGTTCTCTCCACTGTGTAGAATATGGGTCTGTGATGTTAAGAGTCATATACTGTTGTGGCAATAAATTATTTTCAGCCTCATTTTTAAGCTTGTGCAACCATGCTTGCTGTCTGTGTGTCTGCCCCCACTGTCCCCAATTAATTTTTAATCCCTTCTTTCATGGTCACCACCACATTTGACAAAACTGGACAAATCTCACTGACAGAAAGTTCCCACAAGCTTTGAAAACAGATGGGCCCAGATAAGGATGGACTCAACTTTTATTAGACATCAGAGAATCCATTGTAACTCAGGTGTGAGCCTTACTTACATGCACATGCATGTCTTTACAAAGAGAAGCATTTTTTAGAATTATTTCAGTTAACTTCCTTTTCTGGTGAAGAATGTGTTGCAATTTGACGAGTAAAAATCATAGAACCATAAAATTATTTAGGTTGGAAAAGCCCATTGAGTCCAACTGTTAACCTAGCACTGCCAAGTCTACCACTAAACCATGTCCCCAAGTGCCACATCTACACATCGTCAAATCCCTCCAGGGATGGTGACTCAACCACACTCTCTGTGGTGTTAACGTAATTTTCTCTGACATCAAGTTCTTCATCACTTGACCTCCAGTAAACCAGAGGAAATCCCATAAACATGCATCCTACCTTCCTTGCTTTAGGTGGAGATTCACATGCTTGCTCACCAATGCACTCATGCTAGTGGCTTTACTCTTCCAGCACATGGACAGCTATATAGAAAGGTCAAATCAGCCACCATTGGCATTCCTGATAAACATTATTATACAAGCAGTTGAACATGCACAGTCAGGAAATACATGTTCAGAAAATGCATAATAAAAAATTCATGATTCTTCAATATTCAGGAAGATAAGCTTGTCTTTGTGCTGACTGCCTTAGCAAGAAAAATAATGTTTAAGTCATTAGCATTGTCTCTGGCCCACATTCAGGAAGCATATATTCCACCTAGCTTTTTCTGCTTGTCTTCCCTGCTGGTGGTCCTGGGCCTTCCAAAGTGCCAAACCAATTGCAAAGACAAGGTAGAGGTTCCCAGTAGTTGTTCAAGGCACTCTGGTCTAGTCACAGATTCGAGTCATAAACAGAAAGGTCAGCCCACTGTCAGGGAATGGAAATGGAGCAGAGAGAGGTGCCTGAGTACTCAGGTCTTTCCTAGCCCCATAGGTACCATGTCTCCCTCAGACTGAAGAAAGGCAAATGGCAGATCTTTCTCCGCTGTGACTTGTTAGGATCACAGTATTTAGTTCATTTTCCTGGTTCATCCTTCCACTCTATTGCAATTTGTAAATAACCTGTTCATTCAAACCTCTCTTTGCTAGGGAGTTAGCAAAGCCAGCAGACTAAGAGAGGTGAGGCTGCTGTAGCTCCATGCCCCCGGGTCCAACCTGTAGCAAGGCTGAGCACATTTTCTGCACAGGCACACACAAAGGCACATATACACTACATGTACACACACAGAAGACAGACAGCACAGGCACGCAGAGCTAGCAATCACACCCTGATGTAAACATCCATCCTCACTCTTGTTGCTGGCACCACAGACACATGGGTCAGCCCAGCTGCTGGCACCCAGTCCCCAATACATACACACACACGTACGTGTACAGGGAACAGAGAACCCCTCACTCAAGAGCTGAAAAGGTGCTTCATATGGAGACAGGACACTCTGCTGATCAGGTGCAGGGCATGGACAGGCATACTGATGGGACACTGTTCACACACAGCTGACACCTTTTGTCCATTTAACCCTCTATTCTCCCACATTTGTTCCTCCCCAAAGCACTCTGATCCCTCCCTTTCCCCACAGCTGGTTCCTCCCCAAACATCCCCTGCTGTCTTAGGCAATCCCAAAATATTCTTCCCTTGCAACCCATAACATGTACCACATCCATGCAAGCAGCAACCCCTTTGGTCTGCAAGACACGCCAGAGAGTGTCTCCATGGGTGCAGTGGGTGGATGTGCCCCAGCCCATGGGGCTGAGGCTCTCCTGGCACAGCTGGGGTGATGGCAGTGCTACGACCTCTTTCCTCTGGGATAATGGGGGTCCCCTGCCCACCATTGCCTCTCTGTGCCCCTTTACCCATGTGCACAAGTGTGTGTGCATGGAGATGAGCTTTTTATGAGCTGATGGCTCTCCGTGATGGGCCAGGGACTACAGAGCTCAGGGTATAATTCAGGTTCCCCTGGCTGCCATTGTTCCTCTGTGCTCTTCTGTGTGTGCAGAGATGAGCTTTTTTTTATCATATAACCTGACAATGTCTAGCATGTATACATTCTTATATTACTATTCCTGACAGCATCATCCTTTATTGCACATCTTCTCCTTTAGTTCAGTGACACTCCTGAGAGCAAACACCAACAAAGGAGAGAGCATATTCTCTTGGCTCCAGACTAAGAAAAAGGTAGCAGAGTTATTTCTTAGTAATGCAGATCCGATTCTCCACTTTTTGTTTAGGCCATCCGCATCTTGAAATAAAACCAAGGTTAGCAGCATCTAGGTATATCCTGCTACAAAGTTACACGTACAGCAGCCACAGAACTGAGATAGCCTGATGTCTCCCTTTGGTATACTTGGGTATTTCTGTTACCCAGGCTAAATGGGTATCAGTGCCAGGTTGCTCTTCTCTGCTGCTGCTCTCAGCCAGCCTAAGTGGCTGACATAGGTGAACTACCCAGGAGTTCCTTTTGCTTATGTTGGGAACCAGCCTTTGGGAACTTGGAGGCTAAGAACGTAGAGAGTAACGTAGCCCTTTCCCCACTCCCTAGGCACTGCAACAGAGCTTGGACAGACACATGGTTTGGGATCTCTGGTTCTCCCCTACTTCTTGCATTTGCTGTGAGGAAAAGGAAGGAGATGAATCACTGCCACCACAACCTCAATAGAATCATAGAATTTCTTCAGTTGGAAAAGACCTTTAAAATCATTGAGTCCGTTAACCTAGCACTGCCAAGTCCACCACTAAACCACGTCCCTAAGTGCCACACCTACACGTCTTAAAATCCTTCCAGGGTGGCGATTCAACTGCTTCCCTGGGCAGCCTCTTCCAGTGCCTGACAACCCTTTCAGTGAAGAAATGTTTCCTCATATTCCAGCTAAACCTTCCCTACAGCAACTTGAGGCCATTTCCTTTTGTTCCTATTGCTTGTTACTTGGGAGAAGAGACTGACACACACCTCACTACAACCTCCTTTCAGGTAGCTGTAGAGAGCAAGAAGGTCTCCCCTGAGCCTCCCTTTCTCCAGGCTGAACAACCCCATAACAGCTCCTCATAAGACTTGTGCTCCAGACCCTTCACCAGCTCCATTGCCCTTCTCTGGACATGCTCCAGCACCGCAGGGTCTGTCTTGTAGTGAGGGGCTCAAACTGCACACCATGGTTGAGGTATGGTCCCACCAGTGCTGAATGGAGGGGGACAACCTCTCCCCTAGCCCTGTTGGCCACACTATTCCTATTGGCCTTCTTGGCCACCTGGGCACGCTGCTGGCTTATATTCAGCCAGCTGCCAACTAACACCCACAGGTCCTTTTCTGTCAGACAGCTTTCCAGCCACTCTTCCCCAGGCCTGTAGCGTTGCGTGGGGTTGTTGTGACCCAAGTGCAGGACCTGGCACTTCTCCTTGCTGAACCTCATACAGTTGGCCTTATCCCATTGGTCCATCCTGTCCAGATTCCTCTGTAGAGCCTTCCTGCCCTCAAGCAGATTAATGCTCCTGACCAACTTGGTGTTGTCTGCAAACTTACCGAGGGTGCACTTGATGCCCTCATCCAGATCATCGATAAAGTTATTAAACAGAACTGGGCCAAATACTGAGCCCTGGGGAACACCAGGTGTGACCACTCACCAGCCAGATGTAACTCCATTGACAACCACTCTTCGGGCCCAGCCATTCAGCCAGTTTTTTACCCAGGGAACAGTACACCCATCCAAGCCTCTCACAGCACTCTCCAAACTATCAAGCTGCAACAAGGTCTTTTACCATCACATACCAACACACTCTTCATGTCAGTCCCTCTGCTGCCTTCTCCTCGTCTCTTCTCATCCAGGGCACACTTCCTCTCTCTGCTTCTTCCTCAGCTGCTCTCTCTTCATTGGCTCTCAACCACTTCACAGAACCAGCCACAGCTGCACCTTATCTACATCAGCCAACCCCTGGCCCCTGAAGCCAGCCCACAGCTGTATATTATCAATGTTAACTAACCCAGCTTCATCCCCCTATAATTCCCCCCCCTTTTTTTTTTTTCTTTTTTCTTTTCAACATTTCATACCTTCGGTATTTAACAACCATCATAACCTTTTTACAAATAAACTTTTCATAGAATTCAGACAACTTGTCCCTGAACTCATACTCATATTCCTTCTTCAATTTTATCTTGGGCTTTTCATCTCCTGCAGGTTGATCACCTTTCTTCTTGCCTGCTTTCTTAGCATCTGGGATTTTGATTTCTTCAGAGAGGGGTTCCGATGAACTTATAGTGCCTTGTCCTTTCGCCTTTTGGGTCACACTGGACAGTAACCTGAGTGAGCTTTCAGCAGCAGCAGATCTAGAATACAGCACTAACACATCATTCTGCATCCTGAAAAACTTCTTAACATCCTTGTGGTCATCCATTTCTTCTACAAATGGAGACACCTTCAACACTGGCAAGAATACCACCAGGCTGAGCAGCAGCAGCAGCAATGGCAGGAGCCACCCACGGCACCACACTACTCCCACACCCTCCGCCAGCACAGCTATCGCCGCTGTCTAGCTGGACCTGCCACCGCTGCGGGCTACTGCCACATCTGTCCATGTACTCTGCTGCTATCACTCGTTACCCTCTCTTAACTCCACGGCAGTCAGGCTTCCTTCTCTTTGATCCCAATGGCTCACCTTTACCAGTGTCTGATCCAGATCCTCAGGCTCTTCCCGCCTATCTCAAGGTGATCTGGATCACAGGCTATCCCCGCCTGACTCCACTGTGCTGGGCACAGCCATCACTATTCAAAACTTCAAACATCCCCCAGCACAGCCATCACCACCATCACTGCTCATTACACTCAATCTCATAATCTGAAGGGCCTCACACAGGGCACCAATTGTCACAGCACTCTCCAAACTATCAAGCTGCAACAAGGTCTTTTACCATCACATACCAACACACTCTTCATGCCAGTCCCTCTGCTGCCTTCTCCTCATCCAGGATGCACGTTCTCTCTCTGCTTCTTCCTCTCTGCTCCCTCTTCATTGGCTCTCAACCACTTCACAGAACCAGCCACAGCTGCACTCTATCTACATCGGCCAACTCTCCTCCCAAGCCAGCCCACAGCTGTATATTATCAACGTTAATTAACCCAGCTTCGTTCCTCTACACAAGCCAAAATATGTTTATATTCTTCTCCACACACCATGTAATAACCCTAGGAAGAACAAATGTGTCCATGAACAGTATGCACTTCTGGTGCAGGGTATAAAATAACTGAACGGCCAGGCTGAAAAAGTCAAGATGAACTGAAATAGAATTCCCAGAGCTGATTTCCTCACAGCACAAAGGTAATGGGAAGAGATGAAGAATATTGTTAGTTCTGCACAATAGTTTGGTTATTTCTAAAGTTATATTGATTTCTATAACAATTTGCTTTACTGACAAGGACAAGTTTTTCCTGGTCATCTTGAACTGAATTTCAGCTTCACTCACAGAACTAGCAGCAACCACTGCAGTTATATAGTGTGGGCCAGGTTCTCATATGTGTAAATCACAGTAGATCCACTGAGTAGCCCCAGGACTGAGAAAGCTTATAAATCTTGTTTGCCTTTTTTCTCTGCTAACCATGGCTTCTTTCCTTGTGATCACAGCAGTATCAACACATATTTTCCTGCCCACATTCATATTTTGCACAATCATTGGTCTAACAAGTTTTGTTTACACCTTTTTTTTCCTCTTTCTTAGACAATCAGCCAGATTATATTTTGCTGTTTACAAAGCAGCAATTATCTTTTGACCCCTGTTGTTAGGTTAAAAAATGGGCTACTATCTTGGAAACTGTCTCAGTGGAAACATCCCTGTGAAAGAGCAGTTACGCTGCATATCCTGGATATGGCATAACCACCTGCAGGACATGCACAGGACTGTTCTTCTGGCATGGCCATACCATCTAGTGAGGCCCTGAAGAGCACAAAACCCATTGCTGCCACTGCCTGATTATCTCCCTACCAGAAGGGCTGAAGGCTTCCTTTTATTCTCACTTGTGAATGTTTTGCACCAACTGCAGATGATTAATCCTTAAATATGGATCTTAAGGTCTAACTTCTGTTTCTTAAATAGCTTTAAGGACTTAGACAGCTCTCCAACTTTTCTGTTTCAAAGCTTAGTTTTGTACCAGCCTTAGGGGAGTCTCCGTCCTCACACCGGTAATTACTTCCTGATAAACTTGATAATTCAAATAAAAAAGTTTGATATGGCTCTTCAGATTTCCAGGCCAGCTTCTGATCTGTTTGTGGAGGTTCATTGTATATCCTTTGGTCCTAAACCCAGAGTTTTCTTTTCTATGACAGCCTGAAAATTACCATCTCCCTGCTGCAAACTGAACTCCTCTCTCAGTATCCCAGAGGATTGCAGGAACCTTCTTTCAGAAGTCAGCGGGTGCAAAATAAAACCTCTTTAAGTGGGAAGGCAGCACTTAATCTACACATAATAGGAAGAGTTCAATTGACTTTATCAAGTGTTATTTGCTGAGCTTTGTCCTGAGCTAGTCAATATTTGTAATGAGTAAGCCTGTGTCTTTCTCAAACTTTACATAAAGGATTTCCAACCATTTAAGTTTCATGAGCCTTAAACCTATGATACATTTTCTTCACAGGTTTTCTAGAATTTTCTGGAATGTGCTATAGCATACATTGACATCAGGCAAAGCAAAATATTCCCCTGCTAGCACCAAGTGGGCAGGCTCGGAATCTAACGGTGCTAATAGATCCATAAGCCATTTAACCATGGATAAAGCACATACCACACAGGATCTGGTATCCTGAAAAAAAGACATCTTTCAGGACAAAGACTCCTTCATTGCTTTCTAGTATCTCAACTTGCAACCATGAAAAAGAAAAAAATTAGTTGAAATCAGTGTTTTCATATAGTTCATTGAAGCTACTTTTCTGGTTTTGTTAGATCAAAAGTCCTATATGCTGCACAGAATACAGTCAACTGCATAGTGTATATACTATATATTATTGCATAGACTAACATCATATAGCATGCAATAATGAATATATGCTGTGTGAGTAATTTTATTTCATATTTGTCACTGTAATATGTATTTATTGTACATTTTAAATAATATTAATTATTTGTGGTTTGTACATATTTAGAAGTAGGAAAAAGTACAGTAAGATGATAAATTGCTGATAATGAATGCCATAGAGGTAAAAAGCTAGAGATGTCCTTGAAACAATCATCAAATCATTTAAGTATTATAAGGGAGGAGGGGAACATGCACCAAAAACAATGATAGGTTTGAGGTAGTGGAGGATAAGTCATTCCTCATCTAAGAGTGAGAAAACCTATGGAAATCTGAAGGAGCTCCAGCAATATCACCAGGAGAAAATACTAAGGACAAGAGACAAATTTTGCAGGGGATTTGTAACAACATGTTTTATTCAAACAACAGCTACTGTTGGAAAAAACAGTCAAGCTTTTGTGCACACAAACCATACTTCAAGATCAGCCTAACAACTAGTGTTACAGGCGACATTACAAGTTCCTGGAGAAACACTATGAAGGAAGAAAGGAATATCACAAGTTCAGCCATTCATGGCAGTGTGGCTGAAGTTGGACATCTGAAGTGTGTAAACAAGCCCCTTACATTTTTCCACTGATTGGGGGAATTCCACATCATGCAGCTGTGACTCCCATCCAGAAAATGTCCCCTAATTAGCTTGTGTATATCTTTAAACAACATGTTATACAGGTTATTAGACAGAGGAAAGGCAAATTAATAATGAATCAAACTCTTTCACCAGTCACTTAGCATGGCCCAATGAGTTACAGTGGTACTCTGCAAGCATGGGTGTACCTGATGGAATCTGTGATGGAAATGGTGCTCCTGGTCAGTCCTGCTTCATGCTCCAGCATCCCCGCTTGCCTGAAGCCCCACACAAGCTGTGTAAACTCTCTACCACCATGCCTGAGTGCTTGCTCAGTAACATCAATTATCTGAATTGTTCTATTTCCTTACCTCCTGAAAGTAGTCACAGAGGAGGCCCATAATAGTTGTCTACAGATTTGGGGCAGAAATAGATGGAACTAGAAGAGGAGTATGCTCTCTCTCTCTCACAGACACACATACTCCTCTCTCATTCTCCCGTGGCTCTCCTGAGAAAGAGAAATCAAGACCCCCTTCATAACTCTCCCTAATTTGACTGTTTGCAACCAAAATTGAGTCAAATATATAAACTCTATGCGTGTTTCAAAACTGAAGCCAGCTGCTTCATCTCAGTCTCAGCTACCTGTGTGTTGCCATTGAATACCCAGCTGGCTTCCAGAAATCCTGGGAAGAAAGGGCAGTGTCTGAAGCTCCATGTTGTGTACCAGAAGCATTCCCTGTTCAGAAAAAACAGAATTATCTTATTGCTGCTTAGAAATCAAAGAAGAACTTTCAGGGGCAGGGCTCCTTAGGCTGATGTAAATCACCATGGTGTTTCCATAGCAAGAGAGGTATTTCCCTATAGTTACTCTGTCTGTCAGAAAGCACTGCTTAGTGATGTTAGGAAGCAGCAAAACTGATCAAGAATGTCCTCATTCTAGCACCTTCACAAAAAAAACCCAACCCCCACCCCCCCCCCAAACACAGAGAAATAAGCACCCAGCTCAAACATCTGCTCTGCTCTTTCAAGGACTTTATTCACATGTGATTCCCTATCTTGAGCATCTCTTTGCAGATCCTTTTCCCTTCCTCTCTCCCCACCGTTGGAACAGGAGGAAACTTTCTCAGAAAAGCATAGCCCCACAAGGATTTTAATGCTCCCGGTCCAGGAGAGCAGAATGCCTCACTCCCCAGTGCCCTACATACACCCTGAACACTTCTCAGGGAGGAGAAGCAGCCTTTCCTTTGAACAGGGTATTCAGAAAGTTTGGGAAGCTGTTTGTTTTCCATCTGGGGACTTACAATATCTCTGCACAAATCTACTTGGAGGCTGAAGCCCAGCCCTTCTTTGTAGGGCCCCTTTCATGAGGGTTTTCATCCATCTGGGAGGGCAGGAAGAGGCATTTTCTTTGCAGCTGCTCTCCATGAATCAGCTGGCAGCTGCATTGCCCATATTCTTCCTCCAGGACTTTTAGGATGTGGCATCCACAACACTGCAAGTTTCTAATCACTCAGAAAAATCTGAAGCTTTGCTCCCAGTGAACAGCCTGTCCCCTGGCAGAAAGAAGCTGGGTTTCTGCACTTTTGTTTTATATTTACTGTAGGTCACTGCTTGTAATTTCTTAATCCCAGTGCTCAGGATTTTGTCCTCCATGACATCTCACTTTTCTCACACTTCACTGGCCTTCTATGTTTCACATTAGGCAATCAGCAGGATGACAAATATGACAGCAGTCTTCAGTTCAGCCTCCTGAGTGTTCTCAGCCAACATGCCAAAAATTTAATGGCTTTTCTTTTTTTGTTATTAATAGTTATCTGGATGGTGGCTATAGGCATCTGTTGAGCTTGCCATATGCTGCACATTTCCATATAGAAAGGTGATGATGCTAATAAAATAATTATTTGAATAGCATTTTGTGGTTTAAAGGGAGTGATTTGATGTGCATGTACGTAAGTCCAGACCTGGAGCTATTATACCCAATTAAAGCATCCTGCACTTGGGCATGCATTACAGTTAGCACACGGGAGCAGTAGATTTATTTGTATTTTTAGTCTGGTCATAAAATTGAATCACTGTTTGCCTCCAGCTTAACCCCCTTACAACTGAGTGGCTGGAGCAAAACTACAGATGAATCTAATAGACTAAATCTCTTCTTTGAAGAGATTGTATGTGTTCCAGCTACATTAGATAGGGCAATTTTCTCTCTCATGTTTTTCTGCTTTTTAGTACCATCCACCACTAAGTGTCTCAGGGGAATCAGAGCACTGGTACCCTTGTGCCTGCCCCATAAGACTACAGATATCATCATTGGTCCTTACCTAAAGGTCTATGGGGGAAGGAGCATCTTTTTGGCCCGTGTTATCATTGTAACTAGCACAGCAAATCTTGGCCCATGACTCTCAAGCAATGTCATGGTGTAAGCTAGATACACTAATGGGGAAGAAATACAACATTAACTTTTCAAACAGTACTGGCTATTTGCTTCTACAATTTCATAAAAACTCTTATATGTAGCCAGAACCATGTCTTTTCCTGGCAGACCCTGCCCAAAGGACTGACTTTCCAGGTTGACCTTGAACATCCCTTGTCTTTGTGGACCTGCCTGGCATTCACTGGATCTGACTTGTTTGTATTGACTTTCTGGCTTGACCTTGGACCTGCGCCATCATCATGGGCTTGCATGGTGATCTGGAAACTTGTTTGAGCCTGCCTGTGATCTTGTGGTCTCCTCTGCTCCCTTGCTGGGGGTGGCAGGATGGCCCTGGCTAGTGAGACCCTGTGGGACCTATGGAGACCACTGTTGCTCTCTGTTCCCAGGGAGCTGCTGGCCTTTACTGAGCACTAACATCATCACTTTCTGAAGCAGAGCTCCAGTACTTCCTGAGGGAGTAGAAAAAGCAGAACTGCTTCTGGGGTTGAAGGAAGTCGAGCAGAAGCTTGAGCTAAGGAGCGTGAAAAAAAGCCATAAACTGGAGCTAAAAAGGGGAATGCTGCCAAGCATGGAGATCATCTACAAGCTTCCCAGAGCATTGAATTCCATAGTAGATTACTTCACCTCCTTAACTATAAGTGTTCAAGTCAGACTTCTTCAGAGTCATTAGTCAAAAGCACAAAATATTTGTCGCTTGGTACTTGCACCCTTTCAGGGATCTCCCTAGCTCTGAAACTGGCCAGCACTTAAGTGAATAAGGCAGCAACAGTAGAGAATGGGAGCCCCTTGGTGTGCATTTTAATCCCGTTAGTCAGAATGGTGAAATCTTTAGCTGAACTGTGGCAGGATTTTAGCTGGATAAAGATTCAGTTTGCTTTGGGTTTCCCATGTTACCACTGTGTAATCCCCCGTAACTCTCTGCAGAATGATTTGAGGTCTGATGTTTCCTCTCCAGCATTTGGGGCTGGTGGCCAGGAGTTACATTAATGAAAAATGTAGCTCAGATCATCAGTCATGAAAAGTCACTGCCACCTCATGCTTCCTGTGATCTCAATGAAATAAAATGATTAGAGCTGTATTTCAGACACCTCCAGTGTTCAGAGCAGAAGAAAGTTAATTTTTAGAAGAAAACTGAATTTTCACATCTTAAAAAGGTAATTCTGGGAACCATTAACAGGTTCCCCTTCCTTCATTGCCTAGAGTCAGGAGGCTAAGCTTTCAGATCCTCTCCTTCCAATGTCCTGCACGAAGTGGGTCATGCTAGGGTTGTGTTCAGATAAATTACTCGCTGACCTTACTGATCCAGCCCTGTGGTCAGGTCCATGCTGCGCTGTATGACAACAGTGGCTTGGAACTGTTCCTGCAGAAGCGGAAGGAAAAACAAAGTATTTGTTTTCCTTCTAGTTGTGTCAACTCAACTCACACTGGAAATGTGCCCATCCTGTACCAAAATCACCATCAGAAGGGCACTGACAATGGCAATTGTGGAAGAAGTGGATGCACAAACACAGTTCCTTCATGTGATGGTTTACCGTTTAGCCGCTTGGCTGGCTGATGGTACAGCTCAGAGGACTTCCCTCTTGGTGCATAATGTGGGGTTAAACCAGGTAAAACAGGTATGTGGTGGCCACAGAGAAAGTGAGAATAGGACTTGCCAGCAATGCATGGGAGATGAATGACCTGCATGCAGATGTCCTTGGGGCACCCTGAGCACCCACCAAGCAAACAAAAAGCACACTCCCTTCTGGTTTGTGCTCCTGCTATCCCAGCTGTGGAGTGGGAAGCACCTCCAAGGAGAAGGACCCATGATCGTTTTGGGAACTTGCAGCGATATGGTGTTGGGTTGGAGCCAGGCATGGGGGTGCCCCCAGAACCCCAGTTTACAGGACACAGAGCTACAGACAGCATGCAAGCACTGGGAAAAGCTGACATGCAGGCATTAAACAGAGAAGGATTCGTTCAAGTAATGCCCTTTTAAACTGAGGAAGCTTTCCAGGTTTATCGATCAGACGTATTGTAACAGAGCACGGGCAGACCTATAGGGATATTTAGCTATTGACTGGTCAGTTGCCGTATTTGCATGAGTAACTAGGACTCTGATGCTAATAATACGAAAGGTTACATGGAGAAATAAACTAACGTCGAGTTGTTGGGTAATTTGGAGATTCACTGTCTAGTCAATGCGTTGATATGGCTGTAAATTGGTCATAGTTTTGTGTCCTTACTAGAGATGCAGCGTGCAGGACAGAAATATCAATATTTTCGCTAAATATTGTAAGTGAAGTTATTGTGCATTGTTTTTATTTTTATCTTTCCTTAGTATCTTGCATTTAAACTGGCTCAGTACTTGAGGTTATGAGGTGGGCATTTTAACATGTATTTGAATCTGATTAAGGCATGGCTCAGTTTTATAATGCTCAGTTTCCAAAGGTACCTTGGTCTCACAAATCCTATTGGCTTCAAAGGCATTTATGAATTCTCAGCAGCTCTGAAAATCTGGTCACCCTGAATGTCTGTAGCTACGTTTTAATCAGCTATTCAGGGATTTACGGTCAGTGCACACACCAACTTATACAGCTCCTAGAGGAACCACATACAAATGTCTCCTGACTCCCTGTTTCTGAGGCAAGAAGGGATTACAATGAGATTGCCTGCCCTCCCTCTTTCCTCCTAATATTTCAGCATTTCACAGAAAAGGGAAAAGATCTTCAATGCCAAGTTTTCCTGAAGGCCCTGATGCCAGAGAAGATGCATTTTTTTCTCTGGTGTGGGATAAGCTTGCCTCTCCAGTTCCTCACTTGTGCTTCCAGGTGCACAGTACCCATCTGCCTGAATGCAGCCCTACAGTAGCAAAACCTGTAGAATGCAAATAGGAAATACAGCAAGGCACAAAATCCCAGAGAAGGAATGTTGTGGGATGTGTGGTAATAGCAAAGCTCCTTGCAAGGGGGATGCAGTCTCAAGTTCCCTGACATGGCCTTGTGGGACCTGCTCTGTCCAGACTTCATTTCAGGCCAAAGCACGCAACCAAGCTGTGAGTACCTCTTACACAGTCTCCTCTGCCCTGTTATGTGAAATGGAAGAGTGTCTCCCAGCAGGTACAGAAGAGCGCTGGCCTCAGTTCTCACACACCTCTCAGATCCCAAGAGCCCTGGTTCAAACTTACAGTCAACAAGACAGCACCTGGACAACTGGATGCTCCACAGGTGTGTAGTAGTGGGAAACACAGTAAAAGGCCATCTCCCTTCGCACAGTCTGTCACGGTAGCCAATGCGTTTTGTCCCCCCTGTGTTATCATGGGTGTAATATCCCAGTTCCAAACCCTCATTTATAAACATGTGTTCAAATTTCCACAGAGTGGTCCATTCTTTACTTCCACAGGCAGAGTGCATTTCCCAGCTGTCGATACTGAGTGTAAGGGTATTCCTCAAGAGTTAACATTTTATGAAACTATCTTTATCATTTTAGTAGACATTGACATGGATCTATGCCCTACTTACTTCAACTGTTTTTTACCAGAGGATAATGTCCTGTATTTCTAAAATGCCCACAACATAGCAGATGATGAAACAGCAAGTTAGAGGATGAAACAGAGATCCAAAAGCTGACATCCAGGTAATTCTGCCACATGTGCACTAGGCAGTTTTGTTTAGATACAGCAAAAGCTGATCTACAAGATGACCAAACACTCCTCAAGAGGGTTGAGACTGAGTTTTTCAAATGTTTTGCTAATACATAGGTTTAACAATACAATGGAAATGTTTAAAGAATAGAAATGAAGCCACAGATGGTTTATGAAGAGTTTTTGTGTGCTTCTGCTCTAGGATCAACTTTTTGAAAATAACCTCAGCTGCAGCTCTGGGCTATAGTCCGTCACCCTGCTGGGAAGGGCACTTTCCCTCAAAAGCAGCATGCTGCTTGGGCTGTGGGCAGGCAGCACGCCCGGGAGCCTCCTGGCACACAACTGTGAAGCTGCTAGAGAAGATTGATTTGAAAGACTCGTTTCATCTATATTGACATAGAAAATTAGGTAAATCATGTAAAGCAGTTGTTAGCCCAAGTAAGCATCCATTTTACTTCCCTGTTATCAGTTAGCCCTGTGCAAAGCATGTCTGCACTTGCATTCACTCAAGGAGGGAGAAAGCAGACATCCATTAAAAAATAACTTAGACTCACTTTAAATTCAACTCATAGTTCCAGAGTGAAGTCCTGAGTTGGAAATACAGAATCAGCATTTGTGACACAAAATCAAGGAGATTTATTTACCATGATGAGCAGAGATGATGCTATACTCTGGCTTCTTCCCTGTGTCTATCCATCTTGAATTGTCTGAGACTCCCCAGTCCGGTAACTGATCAAGCTCAGAAGTGGCTTGTTTTTCTGTAGGTCTATAGCTATATATAGTAGCATTCTTGATATCACATGAGGATTTTTTTAAGCAGCATTTGAAGAAATTCATGAGTCACCAGATGACTCCCTTTGAACAATAAGCTTTATTCACCAGTAATGTGGCCAAAGCTCATAAAATACACCCCACAGAAATTATCTGAAAAAGCAATAAAACACCTCTGCAATACATTTCCTTGACTGTCTTTGTCTTCACATGCTTCAAAACAAAGGAGCCTTTTTTTCATGCAGGCTGCACTATTTTGGTCTCCATGTCTGATGGGCCTCTTAACTGACAGATCTTGAGTTTGTGGGTTTGGTTCAACCCTTTACGGAGAGAGGGGTTGACAATGACGGCTGATATGGGCTTGGAGACCCAACTCCCACTATACTTCATGGTGTGGTGAGTCAAAGTTTTGACTCAAGTCCATCTCTAGTAAGGACTTATTAATGTTTGCTAGGACACTGCAATTTTTAGCTGTTAGTCATGTTTGTTTTCATGTTATACTCCCCACCACCTAAATTCACAAAGTTGGTCTGCTATTATGTCTGTTAAAAAAATCAGCCAGCGCATATAATTCTCTCCCAAATGATGGAGACCACAAGTAATGGGTAATGAGGCACTGTTATTTATGTTTTCATTGTAGCAGTAAGGACAGGCTGTGGTTTAGAGATTTCACAATCTTGCAGTGATGTCAGACAGACAGATTACTGTGTAAAATGTTCCACAAAATCCTGAAAGGATCTTGAAGTCAGACTCAGTTCAAATTTCAGCTAGATGAGCCAGCTGGAAAATCAAAGAAGATAAAAAAGGGAAGGGGGGGAGGGTGAACGTCAGCATATTTCCTTCTAAATCGTGTCAGTTTGATTTCTGGCAGACACAAGTTGAGTTTATTATTGCATTTTCTGATACCCCCCAAGCTCTGGAACATTTATCTTTGCTATTTCTCTGCATTTATCATCCCACTATTAGCTGATCCTCCCCCGTAGCTTGTGTCTGGAAGCCAGCTGGCCCTGCTGCTGAAGCCCCCATCCCTGACATCTCCAGGCATGTCCAAGCCACTGCAATCCTTCTTGACATTGCTTTTTTTCCCCATTATGATCATACATATCCCACATTTGTTGTTTTGAGCAAATACCCTCTCCAGGATGAAGAGGCTGGGAACAGAAAAATAAAGGACAAGACTCTGGACCCCTTGAATTCCACGGGAATGCTGCCATTGACTTCAGTGGGGGCAGGATTTTAGTCAGAGCTTTCCCCCCAAACCAGCATTTGTTTCACATCTTTAACATGGACATTACTGAGAAGGATCAAAAGGAGGAGGATGCTGTTCCCTCAGAAGTGGTCCCTTCTCAAGCAAACAATTTCTATGCCAAGACACAGCTATGACAGGAGAGGAATTCCTATTTATCCAAGGTTGTTATCAAGGGAGGCCCCTGACCCCAGTGCTGACTGAAACACAGCTCAGAAAAGCAGAGTTAGCAGTGCCCGTCTGTGGTGGGGCCACCGAGAGCTATTTCAGAGCCTGGGACAAACACAGCATTGCAGTCCTCCCTGACCCTCGCAGCTGCCTACCGATGTCACACACCCTCCCTGCCCCACTCCTCACAGGGCAGCCCTGGCCCCATGGCTGTGGTTCTGAGGGGTCACAGCAGGAGGGAATATCTATATGTCCCAGGAGCCACTGCACCTAACCACGGCAGTCTTGATGGCCCCTACCATGAAGGCACAGACCCTTGCCTCACAATCAAAGTTACTGTGTTGGACACAGCCACTGAATGGCACAAACCACTCCAAGGGCTTTTAATTACTAAGCACTCATACAGCAAGCCAGAAAGCAGTCCAGAAAATCAGAGACTTTAGCCACCCTCGTACAACTAGGAGATTCCGGGTTATCTTCAAAACCTCCAGCCCATCTTCAGCTTCACTCTGATGCACTCCTTCCATGACTGAGCTTTTGAATGTTTCCACAAAGCAAAGCCACGAGCCAGAGAACCAAACTAGTCAAGTGCATTAACTGAGCAGCAGCAACTGTATTAGAGAACATGTAGGTGTTAAACAACCAACACCACTAAATCCACAAATAGCTTTTATCCTATTTGCTGTATCTCATACACACAAAGAAGTGTCTGCTTATTTGTTGCCTGGCTTAGCTTCTGCTTGATTTTGTTTTCATAAAGGATTAAAAATAAATTCTCAGCTTTAGCTTGCTGAAAAAATAGAGTTGGTATCTTCATTAATCACCATTCACAGCCTGCTCCACCTTTGATCACAGCCACAAGACTCAGAAAATTCACTAAAACACACCTGCTAATGGCATAACATTTCAGATTAACAGTCTGGTGTAAAGAAAAATGTACCTTAGATTAAATGCTGCTCTCAAGCTACACAGCATACTGGATCTGGTATTTTCAGATTCACAAGGTATTGTAAACAAAAATTTTTATTTGTCATTTGGTGGTTAAACTACTTTCTGATCAGTATGGTTTCAAATTTATTAATATGGTTATGGAGGCTTTCTCTTCACATGTCCCGTCAGTGTCTTTGCAGTTTGAAGCTAGGCGTCTTACAAGAACCAGCTGTCCAACTCCACCTTCTCTGAAATCCCCTGGTCACCATGTTAGAGTCTCTGGCTACAGCATGTCTCTGGTGCTAGCCTTACAGATGGCCAGGCATTTTCCCTAGAACATTTTTCCCATTCATCTTAGTATGAAGGATGACCTCACACAGAGTACTCAATCTGACTTGACTGCTCTGCTGTAAATGTTTTTTGTGAATAGACAGGAACAAGAAAGGGAAAAGAGAATGATTGCCACTGTCTCCTCTAACACCAGAGAGGGCACCAAGTGAAACTTGCAGGTAGCAGGTTCATACAGAAAACAAGAGCTGGTAGTTCACAGAATTAAGCTTTGGAGTCCTTTTTTATGGGACATTGAGGGTGCCTAAAACTTACCCGAGCTTTAAAAAAAGGTACAGATATAACTGGGGGGAGGGGATCCATGAAGAAATGTCAAACATGATGTTTTCTTCATCAAGTGCTACTCTGAGTATGCCAATTTTAAGAAAATGAAGAGAAGCCTATGCTAATAGCCAGTTATCCTTCCTATGACTCTTAATAGGTATTAGAGAAAAAATAGGCAGAATGTATCCCTGAGTTAACAGTATTTCATGTGGGTCTGTGCAAGAGGTAAAAAAGGAATGTGTCTGCATGAATAAAAAGCTTTGCTGCAGGAATAGTTTAAAAGGCTATTGCTAGCATTAGTTTCTTGCATTTTTATAACCTCTCACTCTGATCATTTTAATTGCCCTTTTATTATATTTGTTCAACAATTTTTACATTCACCTTTAATTATTTTTTTTTATTGCACAAGACTGGGATCAAATTTAGATTAACTGCTTTAAATGGGAAGGATGATAAATTCTGGCATATGGCTAAAACATTACAGTGAACGCTGTTCCTTTAATATAGAAAGCTTCTGCTTGGAAAGTCTATAAAATGCCAAAAGAGCCCCTTCTCAAGACAATCAGTCTGTGAGTGCTTGTTGGAGTGAGCAATAAAGAGGAAGAGTGGGAGCTAACGACCAAAAGGCCACATCACCAACTGTTTCAGCCATTTCACCTTGACTGCCTGGGTTTTCCACATTTTGCCCTACTCTGCTTAGGGGAAAAGAAAACCCAAGATGAATTCCAGTCTTTTTAACTAGATGGATGGTAGAACTTCCTCAAAATGAGTTTTGCTTTTGTGTTATGCTGATAAACATGTGCTACCTGTATCCAGTGAAGTTCCCCTCCAGCCAGTAACCTTTCCCTTCAGAGTGGAATGTCTGGGAGAGGAAAGCCCCGTGCTTCACTACACATCATGCAGCATCCCTCGGACCCAGGGCAACACTCACATTAAAGGAGACATGAACCACCAGCCAAAATTCAGAACTGTTTCCTAATAGGTGTTAGAAGAGGTTGCTCACACCTTAGTTTTAACACAGTATTTCTTAGCCTCTTTTTTGGGACAACCTGGTTTCTCTGTCTCACATAAGGAGTCCCCATGGCATGTCTCTCTCCATGAACCAGGTTCATTGGGCTCCAGCCCTTTGTCTGCAAGCTGTGAAGGCTCACCGCCCCAGGGGACAGAAGCCAGCCTGGCCCCTCACTGCACAGGGACACGGTGAAGGCTTTGCTTGCATGTGGTTACTAACCCAACATCACACATGGCCTGCAGAGATCTGAGGCTTTGCAGTGCACTGGGGGTAAACTATAACAATTTCACAGTACCAAGACCTCTTAAAAGTGTCATGACCAGTCTTATTCATTAAACACGCTCCATGTTATCACAGCTCTTGTATCAATTAAACACTGAATTGGTGCCCTGCTATACAGAGTGACAACACCATTGTCCTTTGGATCTTACATTGGTGTTTTGACTTATTAGTTCAGTTGTTTAATCCAAATTTTCAAACATGGAATTAATAAAAACTGAAGGCTTCCATTATGTAGCCGTAGCACTGGCTGTACTTACTAATTCAATCACTTCTTATGGGCTTGTACTAATTATATCACTTCGGTTTTATTTAAATGCCTTTAAAACCTTTTGATTCCAAGGGAAAACACAAAAACAAACAAAAGAAGAACTTTACATTCAGCTCAGTAATGCATCGGGCTCTTGATCTGACCAGCACTCTCACTGCCCACTTTGAAATTAGCAACTTTTCATTTTTAGCTTTACCCCAAATTCATCTGCAAGACATTTAATATTTCTTTCTCCCCAGGGGAGGTAATGGGTTGGATTTAAGATATCTGATCTAATTGAAACAACTAGCATCAGTTTCAGCTGAATACAGATATTTTAAGTAAAAAGAAAACACACTTACTATTGCATGGGCTCCTATGATTAAAATTCCACAACTGGCTCCTGGGCTTTAGGTAGGAGTAGTATCCATAGATCTGATCTGGTACTTCTTCCCTGAAGTTATGACACCTTATTTGTTTAGAAAGGTAACAATTTATTTTCTAGTTAATTTCTACTCAATATCTTCCATTGTCCCCACAGTCAAGCCACATGCTTTTTCTGTGTGAGATAAGGGAGGTGTGGTAGGCAGTACTTGAGTGATGCTCATGAAAGCCATAGTGGTTTGAAAGACCCTTGAGAGTCACACATAACAAACTTTTCCGAGTGACCCCCGAGGGCAGGGAAGAGTCAAAGCCAAACAAAGTTTCTAATGCAGCACAGCACGCTACATGGTGACAGTGTGCATCCCGGGACAATAAAGGGAAGAAAAAAAAAAAAAAAAAAAAATTTCCACAAAGAGTTGCTGGGGTGTCTGTCACAGTCACCCATGCTCTAGCTGGTGGTGTGTGGATACAGGTTGTAGGGGCAATCTGTGCTTTCTGCCAGCCAGAAATAGAAGAGGTGGAGGGGTGTCCTCCATAATAAGATCCCTTTGCTCCACAGGAGAGAGAAATAGGAAAAGCATATTTCCTCAGTGCCGCTCCACCTAGAGGGGGGAAGTCTTCTACTTGGAAAGAGCAGTGGGGCAGTCCCTGGTGGGGCACCTTGCTGTGCTACCAGGAGAGGATGGCAGAGCACGCACCCCTACCCAGACCAGAAGCACTGGGTTTTTCTCCATCTCCCATTCCAGATTTTCCTATTCTGCATGGTTTCTCTACATCAGGCAGAGAAAAAAAGGAGACTCTGGGGGAGTTTTGCTCCCACAGGGGACCAGAAGCAGCAAGAACATCTTTCTGCCCCTTGTCCCATTGTCTTCTTCACAGCTGCTGGGATCTTAGCTATGCTTTCAGCTCCAAAACAACATGAACCTTTGCTTATCAGAGGGATAATTTTTAAAATTTTGCAAGGAACATCTGAAGTACCTGTTTCCACAGTTTACACAGCAGCACCAGGTGCCAACACTTGCCAAGGGAGCAGCAAGAGGGATAAGGACCAATACTTTTTGCTCTGAAGGTTCAAACCCATGATTAAACACACCTATCCTTGTTTAGACAGGAAAACGGCCACGCAGTCTAAAGAGGTACCCACTGATATAAAGTTATGTTTACTTCCCTCTCCTGCTCCTATGGAGTGCATAGCTCAGCCAGAGCACAGAGGCAGCTTCTCTTTTTGACTGAGCTGGCAGCCCACCTCAGGGAAGGCACATAAACACCAAAAGAGCTATGCCAAACACTATGCTGGACTATATTTTACCTGACATACACCTAACACACAAGTAACAGGATCTCCTCCCACAGTGATCTACTCCTCAGAAGAAATTCTGACTGGGGTACCTATTAGCCATTTTATGTAGCGCACAAAACGTCATCCCTTTAGGAGGCACAGCAGCTCCCACCTTTGAACTGGCATTTGTAATGGCCAGAATAATCTCCTGCTGTCCACCTGCCTATGCCCATGAGACACGGCACGTCCTAAATATGCACAAGATTCCCCTGCATGACAGTTAGGCAATTCAAGCATCAGAGGGACACAATGGGACCAGCAGCAGCAAGGATCACATATTTCTTCAGACCACAATAAACACCAGGCCTGAACACCAGGAAGGAGTCAAGACTTGCAGAGCCTCAAGAGAGGGGTCTCTCCAGTGCCTCTCCATCACTTCATATCCAGGGATCCTCTTCTGAAAATAATTAGCAGGCCATTTCACACAGGGCTGTCACAGCAGCTCATCATTTTATAACCACTAAAGATCAGCTGAAACTAAACATGTATGAATTACTTTTCTGTCATGTGTTCATTTGGCATGTGTGTGGAAATGTCTACTTATGTTTTCCCTTGGCCAGTTTGCTGGCTTTGTAGCCATTCCCATGGGACACAGGTGGAGAAGCTTTGGTCTAATCCAGATAGACTGCAAAATGGAGTCAGCTGTACCTATGCAACCCCTGACAGCTGATTTTCTACAGCATAAAAAAAACCTGCTAGGAGTAACTGTGAGCTCTCAGATTAGAATGACTCAGTGCTCCTCTGTTGAGGAGATGAGAAGTTTTAATTGCTTTTTTTTGGGGAAGGATCACATTGTCCAATACGGTACTCCAGGTGCAATAACCAGGAGATTTTAATTTAAAGAAATAAAAGGAGGAAGACCGTTGCCTACCACACAGATATAAAAAAGACAATTTCACGTCTGGATGATTGACTTCAATTTACAACAATCTTGTAACAATAATCATTTCAATAATGTGGCTTGCCAAGGGTTTTAGGGCAGCTAACTGAATTATAGCAAATCTTTACAATTACAACATTTGTAATGAATGCAGTTAGTGAAGCCTCAGCGGCCTTCCCTTATCATTTACCGTTGACTGATTGCTCATTGGGATAACAGTTGGAGGAGGAGGCCACCCTTCAGCAAAGAGCAGCAGAGCAGCACACGAACCAGCCAAGCCTCCTGCAGCTTCAAGGAGACAGGGCGGCAGGGATGCAGGGCACAGGTGATATGCAGAGGCTCCCTGCTCCCCTCTTCGTTGTTTTTGCTAAGGACTGTCTGGAAACTGAAAAAGAGTAGATTTAGATTAGATGTAAGGAAGAAAATCTTCATTATGAGGGTGGCAAGACACTGGCACAGGCTGCCCAGAGCAGCTGTGGGTGCCCCATCCCTGGCAGTGCTCAAGGCCAGGCTGGATGGGGCTTTGAGCAACGTGGTCTAGTGGAAGGTGTCCCTGCCCGTGGCAGTGGGGTTGGAACTAGGTAATCTTTGAGGTCCCTTCCAACCCAAACCATTCCATGATTCTATGATTTATTTATATCTGCTCTGGTTTCTTTTTTTCCATCACTCCTAAGCATCTCTATGTGCCCAGCAAAGAAGCAGCCAGTTGTTGCTGCACCTTTGCATAGGGCCTCATTGGCAAGCAAGACTGCTGCTGGCGGGGGGACCTAGTTATGTGGAGGCCTGTGAGGCCTAGTTATGTGGAGGGCACATTTGGGTTATTTTGTGGCATAAAACCACCACAAGAAGGGGAAAGGGCAAGCCTGCCATTTCCTTCCATCCTGGGCTCACTGGAGGTCCCATTAAGGAAGTACTTAAGTTTTAAGCTTTCCCTCTAGTGCTCTATACTTGCACACCGCCTTGTTAAAGGGCAATTCCCTGCCCTTGGAGGGTGCAGGCATCCTCCTCAGGGCAGGGGCTGAGCAGGGCTGCTGCATGCTCATGGACACCGTGTTTCAGGGAGAGCAGAGAGCTGCCCAAGAGCGTTCACTTCTCCCTTCTGCTTCTCGTGTTGTGTTGCCACCAGCAGAGACATGGGCATGGATCACCTCCTCTGCAAACCTCTGCTCACCAGCTGAAGCAGGATAAAGCAAAATGGCCCCAGCCTGCCTGGAGGCTGGAGGAGATAGTTCCTCACCTTCCTCAGGTGATGACCCTTCATGCAGTGCCTGAAGGGGAAAACTGTCCTGGCTGGGATCCAGGGGAAACACCTGAATTACGACCTTTGGATGTGACAAAATTTCGTCCATTTGTAGAACTAAGTATTCCCCAGAAAGTCCAGTGTCTTTTCAAGCTCTGTCAATTGCAGTGCATGTTTAGAACAGAAAACCTAAACAGGACACAGAAATACATGCTGTCCATGCTAGAAGTCATCACAGGAGACTCAGATGGCTCTTCCTTCCTGTCCTCCACCATCCTAGCAAGCTGAATAGTTAATGTCCCTGTCACAAGGCCAAGTATCCTCTGTGATAGAGTCCAGCACCTTCGTGTGGCCAGCCTTGGCCGGCCATCCCCATTCAGGCTGCTCACCAAGGCTCTTTGAGCATGCAGGCAAGATCGAATGTGGAAATCATCAAACCAAATATGTATATCTAGGTTGCTGGTATCCACAAGGGAGCTTGTTGTTGAGGTTCCTTCATAGTGCACCGAGATAAATAACGGCTTTGTCTTGTTCAGAGTTCTTTCTGAATTCTAAAAAAAAAAAAAAAAAAAAAAAAAAAAAATCTAAAAAAAGTTAATTCTAAAACAGCTGAGAGATATCGTGCCCAAGAACTGCCTGTTTCTCCAGGTTACCATACAGTGAGCCCAGGGGTGACTGCAGTTGGGGTCAACACCTAGAGTATGACACAGTTAAGTGATGTGAAACTTAACCCAGCATCCAAAATAAAGGCTCTTGGCTGGCACCCAAATGTCTGCTCAGACAATGTGCTGTCATGTACATGCCTGGCACCTTGCAGCTGCCCTGGGTAGCTCTCACAGGTGTATATAGTAGCTTGGCTACAAATGGACAATGTGGCATTACTGCACCAATAAGTCACACTCTGGGCTCCTGTCTGGAGTACACAATGTTGACTTCTGCAAAACCCTAGTGGGAGCACAGGTTAGTAGAGCCTTGGAGTCACATTACAAAGATCAACCATCTTTAGGCTTGACACAATGTTCAGCAGTTCCAGCAGCAGCCAGGAAGTGCATACACACTCTCAACTAATTTTCTTTATTAGCCTAATACCAATAGGAAGTTTTCACACCAATGACAGTGATGTGTGACTGTGTCTAAGATTTCTAAAACTGCCGGTTGTCATCACATAAATAAGCAGGAACCAAAGCAAGTTGCAACCTAAGTAGGCTTTAGGGAACCCTCCGTAGTAGTATTGCACCAGGTCATCTCTGTGCATTGGTGCTTAAAAGCACAAGTTACCTCCTTTTGAAGTCAATGGGATTTTGTAACTTAGCAGTAGAAAATAATCTTTTTCAGCACCCGCAATGAAAGTCAATGGTTCAAAAATTCCTGGTATGCTGAGACCACCATTTCTTCTGCTGATTAATAGTTTTCATTCTTCCTTTGCGTTGCCTTATCTCCTGGCTATTTCTGATATCTGCCTCTCATTCTGATACTAAACATGCCCTGGGAAAGTGGACATCTTTTTCTTCCAGGTTTCTGCAGCACCTGACACGGTAATAGTGATAATACTAAGGATGCACGTTATTTCCAAAGGAGATACATAGTGACATAGCAGATTTTAACAAAGTGAAGACACCAGTCTCCTGCAAGGAGCAGAGCTCAAAGACCTGAGTGCTTCTAGCTGCCAGAATCTGGACTTGCTTTATCACTTTGCAGTATTGATCATTATAAGCCTGGGATATCTACTGTGCTACTGTGGTTTCTCTCCCAGTTAAAAGTAATTCAGTCAGGCAAACTAAAAGCCCACTTTAAAACTTTACTTTTCTGTCTTCATGACCTAACTCTCGTTCTTGGCAGACGGCACTCCTCAGACTCAGTCTGCAGACAAAGCTTGGTTTTCTTAGTGTCAGTACAATGAGCCAAGGTAGTTCTGCATTGCGCAGATGTACAGCACCCTCAGTAGAGACAACAAAGAGCTCCCTCACATTTGTGTGTGCTGTACAACCATGGAAAGAAACAAAAATGCATCTCCGATAAAGACTAGGAGCTCTTTTGTATTTGAATTATTCAAATGTGAGTTTGCTTTTAAACATCAAGCTCATTCTACAGCACAGCCTACATTTAGGATACTGAATAAGTGTAATATTCAACTGAATGGATAACTGTGCTGAACAAAGAGGAGAATTAGCAAAGACCTGCCACTGAACCTCCTGCCCCAATTACCCCTGCTCCTGAGTGGTGTTATAATTGACTTCTGTTCTTTATTAAATGCAGAAGCACTTAGTCCATTGCTTCTGCTCCTGAGCTTAGCAAACTACCAGCTGAGCCTTTTCTTAACCTCATCGCAGCAACAATAAGAAAGCAGTGTGAGCTTCAGCTGCAGCCCACGGCCCTCTCTCCCCTGTGGTATATATACATTTTGAAGAGGGGGTAGAACCTACATGGGGTGTGCTCTCAGAAGCAGAGCCAACACTACTTGCTGCCCTGTCCTAGTCACAAATGTACTTTGTTTTACTAGTTTGGCGTGGAGAATACCTCAGTCACCAGAAGAGAAGTTATGTGTTTATGACTCCATTAGGAAAAATCAAAACTCCAATTCTAGAAACAAAAAAAATCTTGCTCCCTCCCCTTCTTCCCTGTTAAAAACAGCTATGTTGTTTCAACCATTTCAGCTAAGAGAAATCAGACCTCATACTTGAATCGGCAGAGATTTCACCAGGTTTTGCTTGCTGGCAAACCCTCAGCAAGCTGAAGGAAGCAAAACCTTGTTTCTTTCGAGGACTTGATGCATGTGCACAGGGCTGAGCAGCACCTTTTTCTCTGGGTGGGGGCATGTGCTGTGCAGACTGTGAAGAAGGCTGCTGGATGAACCATTAAAGGCATTCCCTGTAGGCGAGCAAGCAGAAGGCAGGCAGTGAAATTGCTAGACCTTTTTTTTGTTCCTAGCAGAACAAGGGTTTTATCTACTCCAGGGAAAATGAGAGGAAATACTAGAATCTTCCACAGCCTGACCTCATACAGAAGCAGAGGTTAGCCCAATCCTGCCCTTAAAACACCAAACTGAGACAGCAGAAAGTTGCAGAGTCTCTGATCTGTCTTAGGAAAACAGGAGCTGTCAACAACTCCGCTACCCAGAGGTTAACACAAGCTAGGAACCAGTGCCAGAGGGTACAGGGAAAGAAAAACAGAGGCAGGGCAAGGACTTGTTCCTGCAGCGCCTTGGATACTGATTTTGCTTAGAAACTCAGAGCTGAGGATTTTTTGCTGAACTGATTAGTCTTTTTTTAATTAGCCATTATTTTGTTACTGAATTGTGACATCCTACCTAGGAAAACAGAGACAAGACTGTCCTGCCATGTGGCTTTGGGTGCCAGCTCTTCTAGACAGCCTACATGGACATTCCATCAAAGAAACCGCAACAGGTTGTATTTTGCAGTTGATTATGTTTGGATATCTGAAAAGTAAGCCAGTTGTTTCCAACTAGCAGCTGTTACATCCCAGCCCATCAACCCAGTAAAAGAATCTGGTACTTCCCCAGTTCTCACATGTGTCAAAATGACCTGAAATATTTTGAGCGAAAGACCACCTTCCTCCTTCGACAGATTTTTTTTTTTTTTTTTCCACAAGGAAAATGTGAGCTGTGATAATTGACAGAGAGGGTAGGAAGGGATTCAAAAGCAATGAAGCAAGTCTCATTTTTTAAGTGATGCCATCAAATGTTATAAGCCTTGCTACTTTTCTCTCCCTTGGTGAACACTGGCTTCAGAAAGACAACTGCCCACACACCTGGCTAAGAAGTACTTGTGGTAGCTCCATGCGATTCATTTAAAGTATTATCACCTTCCTCCCACCGTTGACAAAATTACCTATTTGTTCAATATCTTCAGAGAAAAGGTCTAAATATGCCCAAACTACATGCAAAAAGATCTTCAGAACTTCCGTACCTGACAAAAGGGTCTTTTTACTCAGCAGGCTGCATTTTTTTGATACCAGGAGTATTTTAATACAAGAAAATCAGTTCAGATCTCCCATGCATAAAAAAAGAGCACTCCAGGATGAAAGCTAATTAAATACCTCAAGTATCACTTTTCTAATATTCTAGTTTTTCTATGAATATTTTTTGCAGTCTCATACTGAACAACTTGAAGAAAATATAAAATAAACACATTATTTATTCCTTTTTCAAAGAGAAATCCCTGATCTACAAAGCATGAAAAGATTTTTATACAGTTCATCTACTAACTTGCAGATCCATCAGATTTTGAAAACTGTTATGCCACTTGATAATTTTCTTTTTTCTGTAAGAGAAACATTCAAGGAAAAAATTCCCAATAGTCAGGTTCAAAATCTGCTCCTGACTATTCTGTCAACACACTTAATTTCAACGTTTGCTTATGACCAATAATACCGGAAACAGAGAAAGAGAGAATATCTCCTCAGAGGCCCTTCTCTTTTCTAGTGCAATGGAAGACATCAAAATATTTGGCTTTATCCCATACTACATTTAAAAAAAAAAAAAAAAACACAACACAAAAAACCCAAACAAAAAACAGTAAAATGAGACTGGCTAGGTTTTCCCCCAAGACCTCCTAAGAAATCATATTCAAAGTCTTGCTATAAAATTTTGGCCATTTGTTTTACTATTTCAGGTGACCCACAAGAAGTTTTTCTCTCCCAGGCTCTTTATCATGTGCTGCTTATTTGTGTGCCCCTGCAGACATGGGCTCTGCTTTACCTCCAGCTGCAACCTCTTGGGAGATGTGTCCTCCACAGGAGCCCCTCTCAAACCCTCAGCTCCCCAACCTGTGTCTCCTCAGGTGTTAGAAGCAAATAATGCTTCTGCCTAATCCCAGATTAGGCAGACAGATGTCATACAATCAGTGCAAAAAATTCTGATATATGTTATGGAGACCAACAGACAGCTGTATGAGTGATGACCCTTGGGTTGAGAGAGCTTTTGTATTTAGTACCTGTAGCTCCTTCTTTGAAGCTGTTGTTAAGACTTTCAGCACAGATGCCAATTATGACAGACAGCCAAACAGTTGACCTCTACAGCTCTAAATTTTGTAGCTGATCACAGAGCAGTTGAACAGGCGATGACTTCTGGTCACATCAGCCTGGGCTGAATTTAAGGCCTTAAGGTAGACTTGAGAACAGAAAGACTGTTTTCCATTACCAAAGCCATAAGGCTTGTTTGAAAATATATTGGCACTAAAAGGTAGGCAAATAACAGCACTGTAGCTTCGCATTTTCACTTTTGAACATTTAGCCTGATCTGTAGTGTCATGCCAGTGAAGAAAATACTTGTAACAATGAAGTAAAAATGAAAAGTGTTGTTGTTATTAACTCAGAATTTCTTATATAGAGCTTACATTATAAATGTTTAACCTTACAGTTCAGGTCTAAGTTTCATAAAGTAGATATAGGAGTAGTATTAAAGATATTCTTAAAAGTGGTTTCTTATAGAACAAATAAATGCTACATAATTACGTTTTGTGCAATAAAAAAGCAAGAAATAGTCAAATCAGCATAAAGAATTGCCAGATGGGTTCATCCCATATAGCTGACACCACTGTCTAAGCCTCAGAAAAAGGAGGCATGGACGGGTACGTAGTCCTTGTGTAAGCTAGCTTTGTATTTATCCACAGAGGTAACTCAAACTCTAATAGCAGAGGCAAAAGAGGACAGTTAAAAGAATAAAGTTTTTGGATACCAAGGCAGTGGGCACTTTTGTAAAATTTCCAAGCAGGCAGACAAACAGAAGAAACAGAAGCTGAAAACAGAAATCTGTGAACATGCATCTTTGGGAGATCATTTGTCCTATTCACAACTGACAGCAGGAGGGAAAAGCTTGTTACTGTTCACTGGTTACAAAATGTAAAACAAAGGTTCAGGATGAAATCCAGCAGAATTAAGGCCACATTTCTTAAAAATGCTCATGAAGTTATTCCCTCTGTGTTTTAAGTGAGACACTGGTGATGCTTTTTCATGGGTACAGCATATTTGAAACTCTTTCCTATATCCAGCCATAGATCCACAGCGTCTTTGAAAGACAGGCATCTGCCACAGGCTGGGGCCATAAAATACTAAGGACACAAAGTAAGCACACCCTCAGAGACACTCCATCCTTAAGTAAATTGTTGCTTCTAAATTTTTATCCCCAGTTATAAGGATTACTATTTCAAGTATTTTCCATAACAGATTATGTAATTTATGTGATAGCAGAAATAAAGGCCAAATCAAACCAGAAAACTTGAAAAACATGCAGACTTGATAGACTAACGACCTTCTTCAAACTCTGTCCTTAGGTAAATCCCATGCTTCCATACTTATTCCTGTGTTGTACTACCGCACCAAAGGGTTTTCTACCTCCTCTGAATAACTGCTCTTAACTGGAGGCTTCTTGCAAATACACTTCACCTTCTCATGGAGGTCAATGGGAACTCTGCCATCAGCCTCCAAGAAGAGCAAACCCCACCAAGAACCAGCATCCTTGGTAAGAATGCTGGAACAGAAGACACAAGCCAAACAAACCAGGTGTCTTGACTGATTGCATGAGAAACAGCCTCCATCAAATATACATTCAATGTCACTGATGTGGTAGCATGACAGCAATGATGTGGGGGGATCTCGTCACGCTACAAAGTTTAGCAGGCTGGCAGGATAGTACAACCATGTTTGAGTTTCAGAAACCAGTGGCTAACACTGAGAGACAAAAGAAGTTGCAAACAGGTTATCCCAAGAGTATATATCATTTCAGACACATCTTTATAGGAAGTGTTTGTACAAACTACTGTGAGGACCTTAGGCTTTTTAAACAAAAGAGAACATTTTAACAGACTTTAACTTAAAGAATACAGATTCCTGGAAACTGCTGAATAAATAAGTAGGAAGGAGAAACTGGTGGTATCTTTAAGACAAGCCATGTAATAGATTAACATGTATGAAAAACCAAAGTAAGAATTGTCATCTTGCCAAAGCCAGGCATCCACTCTGCTGCCTAAGAGCAGAAAGGCAGAAGCTGTGCAACACTATTCAACTCCCTGCTGACAGCAACAGGACTGACTCCATTGTGTTGATCTGCAGAGTCTGGGGATGCTTTTACTTGTTGCTTTCCCAAAAAAGAAAAAATAAAAATAAAAAAACATATTAAGAAGAACACCTCACAGAAACAAGAAACCATTCTGCTAAGAATGCCAGCTCTGCCCCTGAGGTGTGGAAAACTGTTGCAATGGTAGACAGGAGAAATTATATATAGGTAACACTGTTAAAGTAGATTGCTCTTTAATTGTCTGCCCTGGGCAAATATTATCACTTTTTGACATTCTTCATTCTGCTTCTCCCCCACATCCCTGACACCAATGTAAAGTTTCATTTTTCAGCTGTTAATAAACTGGTAATGTTATAAAACCCTTACATCTAGTTTAATAACACCAAATTAACAGCCTAACCACTGATCAAATTTATTTCTATGTAAAGGAAGAATATCTGCTTTGATATCAGGTGCACTGCATTAGGTTACACTTGGAGAAGATCAGAGTCACCCTCAAGATTACCATCTAGGATAAAGCTTTATCCTCTCCTGTTCATTCATCTTCAATCTGAGGCCAGATTAGTTTTTGAGAAGCATATCGCTTAAAGAGTAGACTGCAGGTGAATTTCCACCAGTTTGATTGAAAGGTGAATTTTAAGCTCATGAAATCAAGCAACTTCAAACTGTTTTTTTAAACTCTTTCCAAGAAAATGTTTAGATTGATTTAAGGGTCGTTCACACTGATTTAGCTTAAGAGGCAAACAGCTTGCACACCTGTTCACAAGGTTTGTCCTCAGCTAGAGGTTACAATCCATCGGCTGAGATGCAGGAATTAACTCCGCTGCCCACACTTAGTCCTTTAAGCACAAAGGGGCAGCAGCTTCACAAACAAGCCCGGTCCAAACATGACCACCTGTCTGATCTCAGCTGGAGTCAATTCCTTTCTTGTTTGACCTAACCTGAAACAATCCGTTATCCTTCTGAAATACAAATATATATACAGGCTTTGGGGCTTGTTGACCAAATAAAATACAAATTGCTTCAAGTTGCATCAATGCAATTTACTTAAGTCCCCTTGCTCTTACCATGCTCCACGTCCTAAGCCCTGGTATTTTGCCCATGATCTCAATGCAGATTTAAGTACCCTCCTGTTAACCAAGATATATATACGCTCTGCCCCTTAGTGAGTCCCCCATAAATCCTTATCTCTGCTTTGATTGGGCCTGATCCTACTGTGCATTTCTTTCTGCTCCATGGTTGTGGTGTCTGTTATAAGTGGGAGTACTAAGCAGCTTGCAGGATCAGTCTCCAAAGCCCTGTTTATGATGGATACTGAGAGACTCATGCTCCCGTCAACAGCACCACAGTCCCATGCTGCCCAGTGCTTCTCCTGGCCTCAGAGGAGCCAGGAGAACTAGCCACTTGGCTAGTTCATATTTTCAATGAAAATGAAAATGAAACACCTCCTTCCCTACAGTTATACTTTTCCTTTGCTCTATGCCATCAACCAAGGCTTCACTTGCACACTGAGTTTCAGCATGCAGGAATGTCTTGTTACTCCTACTTCAAATATCCCTCCGCTTGATCTTTGACATTTTTGTTCAAACCCTTTTTTGTCTCTAGCTGTTTGAGATCAGCATTATTTAGCATCCTCACTCTGGTCTCTAATTTTATCAACACATCAACTTTATTTTCTGTACAGCACACTTCAGGAACAGCTGCTGCTATTCCACCAGGATATTCCTTTCTCCCTTGGTCTGGCTGTTGGGAGGCTGCGGGTGTGCTCCAGCTCCCCAGTTTCTGCCTGTCTGTACTGATGGATGGCCCCAAACTTCCTGAGGACTCCTCACATTCAGGTGTGCCCCTCACCTGCCAGGGAGGTGTTTCTGCGGTTTGTACCAGCCATAAGAGCACAAGAAAAAAAAACAGTTTCACAACAGGGTTTCTAGGAAGCCTCCCTTTATTTTTTTAGTTCCTTTTGGGGAACTCAACCACAATGATGCTGCAGCGTTATAGTATCCTAGCTCTAAGTCTGTCTGCCTTCCACTACACATCCTTCCCGGTTCCTGGCTGTTCAATATTTCTCAAATATTGTGTAACCCTGTGTAAAGCCCACTCAGTGCCCCACTGAATCACAAGGTACGATGACTAGAGCTTGTCTCCAGGAGAGAAGCTAGTCCCTGTGCACCTCAAAGGGGAGATCCCCACCCATCTCCTTAGCACCCCAGCCTTATGCCTGCTCCACAGGACCAGGCAGGTATTTGGGATCAACATTTCCTCAGTGGTGTAGTGGCTTGCCAGACAGCCTGAAACCCTTCTGAAAACCAGACCAGCATTCTGCAAAGAAAGAATAAGCTTAATAAAACAGCCTTGAAACAAAATTATAAAAATGGAAAGGAAGCACTCGTTCTCAGCTAACTGCATCCTGGCTTGGCTCCAGTTGCTCTCTTTATTTCATCCAGCTGAAGTGCTGTCAGAGTCTGTCTCAGCTCCAGGAGCCACAGTCAGAGCCTGGAAAGCCTGAGCATTAATGTTGAACTCAAACACCTTCATTGTTTTCCAGCTCCTTAGGCAAAGCACTAAACAGGATGCTGCCCTGGGGATGCTCTCATTCCTATAGACCCCTTCTCTCTTTGCAGGTTGTTCAGGCACAGACATCACATGGAGTGTTACCTGCAGCTGGTAAGCTCAATTTTTAATCAAAAGATTCGTTTTTATCATGCAAACTGTGTGACTGTTATCTCTTATAACCTGTCTTTAGGAATGTGGATCTCCCCTGGGCATAAGCCAGACACAGCCTGGTATCACCATTCATGTGGCCAGTGAACTCCAGGCTTCCCTGAACATGGACAGAGAGAATAACAACCAGGTTGCTCATTTTCCCTGTGAGCAGCCTATGTACTCACTGTGGATGAGGTGCTGCCTGCACTTCAGCAGAGTGACATTTAATCCTAAATCCCTGGTGATGAAACATCTCTGCTGCCAAAGGGGTATGTCTGCCCTCCCTCTCCCCAGCAACACTTCCCCACCCCCTTCCCTACAGCCGATGTTGACAGAAACATAGGAGCAGCCAGCTCAGGCCGAACAACTCTTCAACCATATGTTTTGCTTGCTGAACTCCCTGAACCAGCACATCACGAAGTTAAACACAGCAGTGTTGGTGCAAACAAAGCAGCCAGTGTGAGTGGTCTTGCTTTTTGAACAGGAGGAAGGGGAGTGGGGCCACTCATTTCAGCCCACAGTTAGATCAGCTTAACCACCGGCTTCATGCTCCATCCATACAACATGAAAGCTACTTTTTATGCAAACACATAAAGCTACTGTCATGCACTGTACAAACAAAGGATTTGACTAGAGACACTGGTAGGGTGGGGGGAAAGTTCCTAACTTGACTGACAAAATACTGGTGCCAGGCTTTAACAGCTTTGTTGCTGAGTCCACAGAGATGTGGCATGCCAGCAGTAAAGGCTTTCAATTCTTCAGCATGCGCACAGGTTAGACGTATTCATTTTCCATAGTAAATGTTGAGTTGAGCAATTCTACGGCTCCTTTGAGGCTCATCTTCTTTCCATCACACCACGATGTCACGTCACCACTCCACAGCATCTCGTCTGAAACCTGCAGTAAGACTGCAGCCGCCAAGAGTCTGCTCCAAATGCAGTTAGGAACAACACTCAAATGTATTTCAGGCTACAGGTTTGTAAACTCACACATGGCAGTTGTTACAATAGGTCGTGAAATGCCTCCCGTGCCTGACTTCAGTAGTTTCATGTTTGTTTTTGGTGAGACCAGCAAGGGCTTTCTCAAGACGTTCTGTCATCCCTGTTACCAGATTTGATAAGAAGCAAGGGGTAAGTGTCACTTGCATCTTCACTTACCAGCCAGCTGAAACTCAGCTTGATGCTTTTGGCCTTCCACTTCTAAGTGCTTGTTGCTTGACTATTTCAACGATTTAGATAAGCTGGAAAAATGCAGCAAGGACACAGACCAGCCTTCTGGTAATGAATTCAGTTCAAGCTACTTGATGATATATGGAGAGCAACAGCTAAATCTAGCAATGACTTACGCTGAAAGCTACCACCGGTGATGAAGACCTGTACTCACCACAGTATATTAAGTTTAAAAGTAGTCCTGAAAGGTGCTGGGGAGCCAGGCAGTAAAATGTCGGCATTTTACTTTAAGAACCATGATTTGAGTGGAAGATGTTGCCTTAATGAAATATGCTTTGTACCTCCTCTTAGTAAATCACAGAGAAATTGACAGTCTATACAGAAGAAGGAAGGCTAGAGCTCAGCTTGCAAGCAGACTGAATTACTTCTCACTACAGATTTGAGGTTATTGGCAGACAGCCCATGTTGCCATTTAGTCCTCATAGCAAGCATGTTTTAAAAAATATTTTCCATATAGACAGGCACATTGTAGCCACCGAGACTCCAGAGAGCTGCCACATAGGCCCCCTGCCCTTTGGAGGCTCTGGTTTGATTTCCAGGTAGTACAAATCAAACCCAAAATTACAATTATATCTGTACCAAAAGATTGCTATTTCTCTACAAGGTAAATAACAAAAACAAGGGCTAAACGTTCCCAAAGAATGAGGAGAAACACTCTCTTTCCTCTCAAGAGCTACAAGCATGTCCCCATCTTGGAAGAAGATGAACATTTCTGAACTTAAAAAAGTACCATACCCTGACCCCTCCAGGGCCTGATGGTTTTGCCACAGGGAATAGTGACACTCACACTCCACAATCACCACATCTGCATCCACATGGACAAGGCAAGAGTTTGAAATTACATGATTGTGATTTAATACTGCCACGTAATAGCCTGCTAAATCTTGGTAACTGCCAGTGACCAGTCACATTCCCAGAATGGCATCTCTGTTCTTCACCACGCTTTTGCAAGTACTGTGCACTTGCTGTGTGCACTATAACTGTGAATTCATATGTTCAGAAGTCAACAAACTGGAAAGGTAAGCAGACTTTCACCCATTGTAGGGCTGTAAGTAAAAAATGAGTAAACTTGACTGTATGGTATTTGTGAGAAAGACGTAAAGAGCCCAAGTATCAGGGAATGAACCCCATCTACCCTCAGATACGTCATTGCTTGTGGCTCACTGGCTGTCACCGGTGTTTTTAAAAGCAATGTGTAGAAACAGCCTAAATTGTCAGTCCTCCCTTGAGCCAAATGGGCAAGGACTGACCCTTCCATGGCACTTGGTCAGCCAATGTCTACAAACAAGGCGGCCAGGGTGGCAAAAAGCTGGCGCCAGCTCTGTTACCTCTCACAGTCCTGAAATCTGCTTTGAATAGAAACCATTGTGTCTTTATCAGAATACTGTCTTCAGCTGTAACTGTAGAAATGTTAGGCAGAAAAAGCTGGTAAGTGTAATGTTTGCTTATACTTGATTACTATGTATCTTCTTCTTATCCTTCTCCCTGTTAAAATTTAGACAAGAATATCTTCATATTTAAATGCCTCTTAGGTTGCTACTAAAAGAACCAATGAAACACTTTCAAAAAACCCCACAGATTTACTCATTAAGATATCTTCTTTATCTTTCTCCCCAGGGAACAGCTATTTATGGCCTATGCAGATATGCTCACCTATGAGGTATTTCTAGCAATGTATTATGGCCGCGTGTTAGTCCCTCTTTAGAGATACCCTTAGGCTATTGCTTCTTTACATAATCAAAATAGAATTGCACCAACTTCTGGGTGACTAATTGATGCAAATTACACTGACATAGCTGGTGATTTTCCTCCTTTAAATTAGCAAACATTTTGATGCAAAAGTCATTAAAAAAAGAGAAGAACTAAGTAAAAAAAAATGTTACTCAATGTGTTGTTGACTAGGCTGAATCCACTAATACTTTGAAAGTACTTTTTGAATTATTTTCTTTCGATCAGCTCAGCCAAAATTCAAAGGCCACTGTTTAATATTATTGTGTCATTGTCTGGTTAGGTCTAGTTTGAAAATGTGGCTGGACAAGAATTTGCAGTTACAAGAACTATGGTAGTATCAGTACTCAGCATGGAGGGGAAGAAGGAGAGGTGAGGGAAGAAAGGAGGCAGGGATGGAAGGAGACAAGGTTTTTTATTACAGAAGAGTGAGATATCCACATTCAGCTCTAGGATTAGTCAGAACTTCTTTCTCTTCTTTCATTTCTTTCACGTCATTAACAGACTGCTTTTCAGAAACCAAAAACTCGGTAGGGAGATCCAGAAAAATGTATCTATTTTAATAACTATTTTCTCCTGACTTTCCCAAAATACCCTGGGTTTAGTTTGCTAAATAGACTTTTAGTAATAGCCTCCCTTTCCCACCCTTCCCAAATCAACCCCACCATTTCCAAAGCCATTTTGGCAAAGCAGTCATCTGAATTTTTATAAAGGTCATGAATGAAGAGCCCTAACCATCCCTAGCTCTCTTCACAACCTAGCCATGAACTGATGTCAGCACAGAGCAGTAACCAGAATTTGTAGCCCAAAAGTGAGACGCTGAGGAAACCTGTAAATGAAGCATTTAAAATGGTGTATAGTTCCTCATCTACAGTCTTGTGTAGAAAGACTGTGCAGTGGAGAGAGGTGCGACCCAATGCAAGAAGCTGTACGACCACCACAGATGCCCCGAACAGGTTTGGGTGAAAGACCCTGTCACCTGCTTTCCACCAGTGCAAGAGCTGATTGTGAGTGTGGCCTGGGGGTGGGAAGGCATCAAGGCTTGCCATCCCAGGGCACCTGCAGGAGCAGAGGAGCATAAGGTACCAAGTTGAGGAATGCTGCTGTCTGTCTCATGCCAATTCATAGCCTAGAGAAGCTGGCAAGTCCTCCAGTGCTGCCTAAAATAGCTGGAACATGTAGACATCTACTTCAAAAAAAGTGCCTAGGGTGCTCACGGGCACTTCTCTTGGAAAACTCTCATCACTCTTTCCTTACCCAAAACACTTTCCCTTTGAAGTTCACACATTGCATGCCAACATGTGTCTTCTAATCTAATGTTAGCAGGAGAGAAAAAAAATCTTAAATCTCGTGATGAAACTATGATTCCCCTGGTAAAAAAGACAGTCTTGTAGCTGTAACCTTCCTCTTCACCAGACTCATGTTTTCTCCCTCACTCTCTTACTTCTTTAATCTCAGTAATGGACTTGTAACTAACATAACATTTTAAGAGCTTTGGAGCATGGATCACAGCGTTTTCCTGGAGCTAAGACATGATTACAACATTCAAAGATGTGATACATTAATAAAAATAAATTAATCTGCTACAACACAAGGAACATCTTGAGACATATTTATTAATTCCACTGGGTTTATACGAACTGGTCAGATCCTCAGGAATTTCTTGTATTGTATAATTTATGCTACTGTGCTAGGGAGACTAGACCTGGTACTAGCCTGCTTATCTGTCTATGAACAGGTCAAGGATTAAGCATTATCAGACTGTTAATAGACTTGCCTGGAGAGAACAAGAGTAAATGCATCATAGAACGATAGAATCATTTAGGTTGAGCAAAAAAGACAACCTTGCTAAAGTTAAAAATTGTTGAGTTTCTAAAATCTGTTGCAAAGTATTGGCTCTCAGCATTACATACCTCTGAATAGAGAAAGTGTAACTCTACGGTGACTTCCAAAATTCTGCCATGAGATGAGAGCACGGAGCATCTGCAGGAAACATGTTCTGCTGTTGAGCCCATGGGCAGCTGGGCTGGAGCATCCCCTCTCCATGGGTAGCCAGGAGGTAGCCTGTGCCTAACAAGGAAAATGGAGAGGCCAAGGTGGTGTGCAGTGTCAGAGTCTGGTTATCTCTGGGATGTCCCTGGGGTTTGCTGGCAAGAAATCAGACAGGACTGCTCAGTGAAGGTCCTTCAAGGGGATTTCCACCAGAGTTGTGTGGATATCAAGATCTCTACGGCTGAAGAAATTATCTACATTGTATTATTTAAAGTCTTCCCTGCTCTCTGTCTGAGAACAAAGGCAGCCCCCAAAGATGCTGCTTTGTCACTTGTGACCATGCCACAAAGCACACACCATTAGCACCTGTGACCACCCATGTTTAGATTCCAGGTCCCCAGGGAATAGCTGTCATCAGTGCTTCATTAGGCTGTCCCTTTGTTTATCCCCTTTCTATATGCAACAACAATGTGTACCTTCTCTATATACCCTATGCTTTGTGCTTTTATAACTGTACTATAAATCGATTGATCACTGCAACCAACTAAAGTTAAGGGGTTTGAGGGTGGTTAATATTCAAGCATGCTGATTAGCCACATGGCTTTATATCTGTCCACACAAATTCTTGTGTCTTGCTCACTGGGTACAAAAAGGCATTTGGAAGCAAAACTTTACTCCACACAGAAAAAGGTTTGTTTAACCTGAACAGTGTCACTTAATGCTGATACCAGAAAGTCAGAACCTGCACATCAGCAGGTTTCTTTTATAATCTCTTGAGGTTCTACTTCAGCTGTTCTCTGCCCAGCTTGAATGTCTATTTGCCTCATCACAAATGATTGCCGATTTATTGTCAAGGGTAAAATTATCTACTCTGAATCCCTGCTAATTACCTCATTTACAAAAAATTATGAAGAAAAAGACTAGGTGGGGTTTTTTGTTCCTCCAGGATTTTACTGGGCTAATGTTCCTCAACTCTAAATTGAGGCTAAAGCAAATTATATCACAAAAAGCTCTATTAGCATAATAGAATTTGAATTGAAGTTGCAAAAGTGACAAATTTCAAAGATGGATCTGATATTCGCATCTAGCAGCTTCTCCCTAGTGCATCCTCTTAGCACAGAGACCTTAGAAAATGGAAGTGTACTGCCTACAGATTGGAGACCCATAACCAATGTCAGTACCAGCAAACAAAACAGGACCACGGCCTGGGCTCAGACACCACCTGTGAATGTCCACAGTGTTTACATGTTAGCACACTCCCTGGTATGGTCTAGGTTTATGCCCATCAGCACTCTACCATGCAACGTCCGTGCATGGTCCAGAAATGGAGCTATGGCTGCCCTTGTTCGGCTGCGCAGGCAAAGACATCTGCTCCCTGGGAGAAAAAAAAAGCAGCAGTATGGGAGAGGTAGTGCTACCTCACATCCCTCAGTCAGAAAGAGCTCGCTCCTGTCTGTTTTACTTCTGAAACAGGCATAGCTATTTAGTACTTTTATAACAATAAGCCCCAGGACATTGCTTTAGGTTTTGCATCTAGATTTCTTTTCCTTTTGCTCCCTTCTGTCCTTTCTGCTTCTGATGGAGCCGTATCTTCAGTGCATTCTTCCACCCCCCTTGGCATGTCAAGAAACTTAACTGAGTCTGACTGTGCTCAGATCAAGCACAGTTCCCCAAGGGAACTGCGCAACCCAAATAAAATTAAATGTAGGGATTAAGATGAATAGGGGAGGATGTGATTAACACGATCAATTAACGCAAGTTCTCCTGTGTGGAATAAGACCTACCACATCCATGGTAAATTCTCATTAAGTTACTCATTTTATCATGGATGCACATACAGATAACCCATCACAGCTGATTTTTGTAGTCGATGTCTGCAACACAGGCAGGAGTAAAACCGGGTGTAGCCAGGCTGGTGCCTTCCTGGCCGGCATGGCCAAGGCTGGGGCGCTGCGGGTGAGGGGGCTGATGTGTCCTGTGACAGGGCCAGCGGCTGAGTTCAGGTACTCAGGTACAGGCCTGGAGAGGTCTCTCTGCGCAGGCTGAGCATCCTGCTTAAGCATGTTTGTGCAAATCCGTGGGGGTGGAAAAGGGGAATGGGGAGCAAGAAACATATAATCTCCTACCTAAAATATACATAAGTTGCAGCATGGGGAGTTGAGTGTGGAGCACCCAGAGCCATGGCACAGTCCTTGGTCCAGGTCTCTGCCTCTGGGAACTGAGGGTGGACGGCAGGGACAGTAAGTTGTTTTCTTCAATATTTATCAGTTTCAGAGGGGACAAAAACAAACACTTTGTTTGCTAAGGCATTCACTGACCTTCTCTGGAAGCAGATGAACATGGAAGCAGAGAAATTTAGGAATGATGAGAGGCAGCCCCAGGCACTTTCCTGGCTGCTGTCTGTCCCCAGCTCCTTGCACTTCTCCAGTGCCTTGTGCAATTGCCTCATCCTTCCTCCTAGACTGTTCTTCCAAACCCCGGGTTTGCTACTGCCCCTGCTCTCAGTGCCACTTTTGCTCCTTTTTGACCAATCCCAGCTGTCCTAGTCTCCTCATCCAGCCACTGCTTCCCTGTGGAGCTCCCAGTCCCATTTCAGCATGCTGCTTCGGTGCTGCTGGTAGTGCCCAGCAGCGTGTATGTGTGTGCACCAACTGCATGCAGTTGTATCTGGTGTGCAGGTCACCAGCCTGCATCAGATTAAATGCTTCTACAATAGACAAAACATGTTTTCCCTCTTTAACTAAAACTAGAGAGAGGATTTTAATTCTTTTCTCATTTACTCTTACAAAAAGGTACACAGGTGTTTCTCTAGGGCTTTTAAAATTATATGACAGTTATGTCCTTAAATAAGTAACACAGCACCCCCACACACACCACCAGGCAGACGCAAAATAAGCAAGGTCCTGCTTGCCGGAGTGAGGGTTGCCCTGGAGGCTGCCGTCATGAGGCTGAGGGAACAGCAGGCACTGCATGAGCAAGACACGAGTTTTTAGTCCTGATTGACGGGGGTCTTTTATAAGGGCCATTCCTGAGGTATGACAGCCCCTGCCCTGCTTTCCATCTCACAATATTTCAGCTATGTAAAATATGATGATAACACTCAAAATGAATGCCAGCTCCAGGGTTATTCACAGGGTTAGGCATGTTTATCTCCGTAAATTGTGATCTTACTGAAACCTGAATGTTTTAAGAAATACCTCAAGCACACGTTCTAATACAGCAAGTCTCTTCAGAAGGATTAAAGGGAGGTTAAAAGCCAGGTACGTACCCTTTCATGAAAGCATGTAGAGGCATCAAAGGGGGATGAGGATGTTTTTCTGCTCCTTTCGTTTGTGCAAAAGCTGTTTGGCATCTATATTGTACATGTTTGTTTGTTTGGCAATAGTCTACCATATGGCTTTTCTCTTCCAACTGCAGCTCTCTGTTTTCTAAGAAGCATAAATCAGAATGACAGGTAAAATAGCAAGACTTTTGTCAAAAATATATGCACCTCTAGTGTTTTAAGAGTATGCTGATATAGTATGTACACATTATGTTTTGGAGAGAGTCTGGAGGGGGACAAATTCACTTCCACCCCTCCAATGCATTGCCATCCTCCCCCGCAGCACGGCAAAACCCTGTTTCTGTACCCAGGTGCAGGTTTCCTTGTCTTTCACTTATTTTCCTTCCAAAATGTCAGTCTTTTAGGTAAATGTCCAAAACACCAACCTTCTAATCTGCTCAGAAAACAACAGTTCAAAGCTCATCTCAAAATCACACTCCCTCTTTTTTCACATTTTGTTTGTTTGTTTTGATTTGTGCCGTTTCCCTCAAAATAAGCCAACATTGTTCTTTACAGTCTTCCTCCTTATGAAAACAGCTTAAAATATTTTCCTCAATGAAACCTGGACACCTGCCTTATTTCAATAATCTCTCAGTGCTTTAAATGAAGCAGATGCTGTTGAGTCAGACCAGCAGAAATCATACTGTTCCCAGTCATTTCTGTTATCTAGGTTTTTCTTTTTAAAAAAAAAAAAATCCCCTTAATCTGTATATCACCCAGCCTCCAAGTAGGTTACAAAAGGCCACTGAAAAGAAAATAGTGCACAACATCTGGAGGCTGCAGAGTCTGCTCTGCCCAGCCTCCTTCCCTGGGCTGGAGTCAGCTGTGCATCCTGCTGACTCAGACTCACCACGCTTTCAGAGGAGTAAAATATGACTAAAAAGTGCTAAAGTAAGTGTTAATCTATAATTAAAATTTGCCAGCTATGTCTAAATGAGTTCAAAATACCTTTTCCAGAAAACACTATTCCTATGAAATGAGACTTTTCTTTTCAGATCAAAGAATAGCTTTAATAAATGAGGACAAAATTATCTGTCGCAGCATTTCTTACAAAAGACAGTGATTAAATTGCTTCATTTCCTAACCTGATCCCTTTGACTTCTGAAAAGCGTTTCCTGGTCAGGTGTTGGCAGCAGCCTGCTCCTCGCAAGGTTTCCCTGCTGTGCCTGGACCCCAGGGCCAGATGCCAGTAGCACCACACAGCTGCACTAAGTGGGTGACAGAGGGTTGTGACCCCTGTGCCTGAGAAAGCAGCAGATGAAATCAGTGACTGCTTCATACCTGTCTGCTGGGTTCTTTATAGTGAAGAGAAGGTCATGCAGCCTCAGAAAAGACCAAAATGTGGCATCGCTGCTCCTTCAGAACTCTCTCAGCCAATTCTTCTGGTTTCCTTCATCACAAGGAAAGCTATTCCCCGCAGGCACTGTGCTCCTAGAGCTGCTGGGGGAGGGTAATGGCTCAGCACAGCAGCAGTTTTGCTCCAGAAGCTGTATGCAGCACCTGTGCAGCAGCCACCAAACCCCAGATTCAAGCTAAGACATACTTCTGGGGAGGTTTCAAAGAGTCTGTTAGCTGCTATGCAAGGTGACCAAGGTCCCTCCTGTGCAACTACCCCAGACAGCTACTTCTCCAGATACGTTTTGTAAAATTACTGAAATTTCTATTGACCTCCAGACACAAATCATTCTTCTCTATTTCATCATATTTACCATGTGCTAAACAGCATCAAAAGCATGCGAACGATTACAGAAGGATTCTCTGTCCCATTGGTGCACTTCAACACAATCAGAAAAAAATCTCAGTGTAAGCATTTTCTCATGTGTCCAAGAAGCTATATTAGGAATATGACCATGGAGGAATAAAAAAAATTAAATTGTTTTATTTCAACTGCGACAGACTTTTTTATAATTGTTCTTATTGCTCATTACTGACCCCAAACTCAGGCCAAATTAAAATATCAAGAGACAGGCCCATATGGCAAACATTCATGGTCATGCTAAGCATTAAATGGATGGATGAGCAGACAAAAAAAGGAATAGCTGCAGATCCTAACTCTGAAAAAGGTATTTGGCATATTCTCTAGGTCGAGAGGAGGGAGGAAAACTATGAAAAGGTTGAATGTGGAGTGGGAGGTAAGGGCTGAGCTGGGACCTTCTCTTCTACATTCTGGTTTTTAATGAAGAAAAGGGATTTGGGAGAGTGGCTGTGCAAAGGGAGGGCAGCTCAGGTGTGCCTCAAAGAGCAGAGTTGGAAAAGCAAGTCTCCAGCTCCAGAAAGTAAACCAGTGGGTTTCCAGGACACAGAAATTTATGAGGCAGGCTCTCAGGCACTGAGTCAGGTTTCAGCCTCAGCTCCTTGAGGCTCCATCCAGCACTCCTCCCATGCCCACCCCGAGACGTGTGGGAGCACCTCACCAGAGAAAGCTCCACCTTGCACAGCTGCAGCACAGCTGCCAGCGCAGACACGCTGGACAGCAGGCTCCTCAGAGCATGCATAGCTTTATTCACCTCTCAACAGCAAGAGCCCTAAAGGATTTTAGGTGGTTAAGTTACATTCTTTCACGTGTTTGAATCATGCGATATTTCTCCATGCTTTATGGCAATGGTGAAATGGTTGGACAGCAAGACAATCCTGCTCAGGCAAACATTTAAAAACCATGATCGTATTTGCCTATGGTTTGGCTTGTAAAGATAAAATAATGGAATAATAAATCCTCCTCCCCCATCACTGTGGAGCTTTGTTTTTCCAAAGTTAAATAACTTGGTGGATTGTGGCAATGCACAATTTACCCTTTCAACATGTGAGTCACAATCGACTTTAATTACTTAAGTAATGCAGTCCCTAAGGCCCATTTACAGTGGGCACCATTGCACTGTTTGGCATCCAGCCCATGATTTGTAGATGCATCTGAATCTCCCACATGTGTGCAGCGCTCCCCTACATAAAACCTTATATATTCCTGCAATCCTTCCAGGAGCCATGTATTATTTACATAATCTGTATTGCAAACATAGCAGAAGCACACTACAGTTTTCTCTGGAGTTCAGCTGGCTTTTCATGTTTCCCATGGATGAAAGTATATTAAACCTTCCTGCTTCATCCTGTATCTCCACTTCACTGACTACACAGCCTCTTACGCAGAGCAGTACTCCCCCTGTAAGCAGGTGAAGGTTTGTTTACTCACACAACACAGGATGGCTGCTAGACTACTAATTCTGAAAAAGCAGCTGTAATAGAACAACAGAAAGAACCAGGTGGCAATATTTCCTCCTCTGAACATTCGAATGGGTTTGGCTAGACGTGGAGGAGAACTGTAAGAACGAGAAGATAGCTAGGTCGGATCAGCAGCAAGGGAACAATTTGAGGTTGGCTCTGCAGTTATGGTGACAGGTAGGAGCACTGGGACAAGCCAGCATGGAGAAGAGGAGGAAGGCAGCCCCATGCTGTTCCCATGCACATGGCAGGGCTGCAAACTACCTCTCCTGCAACCACCCCATGTTCTGGGAAATCACTTATGTGGCTTTTGAAGTCCTGCTCAAATGGATCCTTTGTTGCTTCTAATATTCATCAGCTTACAAGCTGTTCTGGGCAATCATGAGAGGAGAAATATTGTTCGGGAGAAAACTGGAATACTGCAGAAAGTAACATTTTTAGAGAGCGCAGTAGAACTAGATGTTCCATTTGAAAGTATTTGTGGTCAGGGACTACGCTACGAAACTAACTGTTTTAAAGGGAAAAACCCAGAATTAAAGCACACTGAATACAAGAAAAAGTTACACCAAGAGAAAAAATAATATCAAAGAAAGATATATTAGGTGTCTTACACTGACAACTGTAATTACAGGCTACCATCTAAACAAGAAAAGGGCTGGATACAGCTCCCACCTCTTCCACAGATGTGCTGCTGGACTTTGACCAAACCACGCAGGCTGCACTTCAGTGTTGACTAAGGACTTGAGGGCTTTGCCATTCTGAGGGGTTTTATTTTCCTCCCTCGCTGTGCCTTAGTCATGAGGACTGGATGCAGCCCAGAGGTTCTGGGAGGGCTGGCACCGCAAGGTGCTGCATGGGCATTTCTCCAGGGCACTACACAGAGTGTGAGGAGGCGGAAGGCGGCTGTCTGTCCCTCAGGGCCCTTCCCAGCCCAGAAAACTCTTCCCAGGGTGAGGATCCTCTTGTAAACGGGGACTGGGCTGTGTCTCTGCCATTTTGAAGAACTGCCAGGAACAAATCCACTGATACATTTAGGTCGCCCACATGATATGGTGATGGAAGATGTGGAAATAAATAAAAATAAATAAATACTTCAATCATAAATTTTAACTACAGAAAAGCATAACAGGACAGCCATACTGTCATCATATGGAAAAGCAAAGATTCTTCTGGCTCTATACCCTGAGTGTGGTCAGAAGGAAACATGAGAAGTAATGCAGACATCGAGTGACCCTCCCAGCTTCTGGTCATCAGTGACACAGTGATTGCTGAGCTGGGGGTTTCATCCTGAACACCATTTTGAACAAAAATTGTTGGCCCTATCCTCTGCAAATTTGCCCCATCAGCTTTTGAAGCCATTTATTATTTCAGTCTCCACAATAACTCATGGCCATGAGTTGCACAACTTCACCACATGCTGGGTGATGAAGTGCTCCCTTTTTAAACGCCCAGCTGATTATTTCATCAGCCCTTATTCTTATATTGTCAGGAATTATAATTAATCTCTTTCCTCAACTACCCATTACCATTCATGATGTTATCAGGCTTCATCTCTTCCCCAAGCTGAAAATACCCAGTATACTTTGCCTTTCCTCACACAAAAGTCACTCCATTCACCGAGCCTGCTTCTTCCTTTTTCTGGGCCACTTTCAGCTCTCCAATCTGAGCTGTGGTGATGAGTTCACTGCATAATATTCAGAATGCAGATGCATCATGAATTTATGTGGTAGCATAACTATTTTTTTGCTATTTGCTCTCTATTCTTTCCCTAATAATTCCTAATAATCTTTTGGACCACCGCTGAGCAATGAACTGATTTTCACAGGGACTTATCAGTAATGACTCCCAAATCTCTTTCCTGAACATTAGAAGCTAATTTAGAAACTGTCATTCTGTATGTAGCTAGGGTGCTTTTTTCCCATATGCATCACTTTGCATCTATTGACATTGAATTTCTTTTGTCATTCTATTGCCCAATCACTAAGCATTGTGAGATCCTTCTCCAAGGTGAAAATGAGAAAACAGATAGCGAAATCTGGACAATTTCATGTTAAATGTATTTGTAATTTCATGGGAAGCATAGTCAATACGTGAAGAATACAACCTGGTGAAAAACATACCTCTTACTGCCAAAAAGTCCTGGGAAGTTCATCTCATAGTGGATCTGATTTCTAAAGAAAATAAATCCTTTTCTTATTTGTATGTGGCTGAGGGAGTTGTAGCTTTCCCATCTAAACTTCAAGTCTGAAATATCTATGATGCAAGGAAGGCTGGATTTGGCAATCAGGCCGTCAGCATCTCTTCATTGTCCCAGTGGGACTAACTAAGCCTATACAATTCAGAAAGCATTGACTTACCAGTCAGGATAGCTCTATCCTGACAAGATTATGTCAGGTCTGCTAAGACTGAGGGTTGTTGATCTTCAGTGTCCTGACACCCTGATGCAGGGTGCACCACATGCTTTGCTGTTTGCATCCCCACCCCGGTACCACAGGTGGCTGTTGCTCACATGCTGCACCCCCTTGAAAATACAATTTGGAGGTTATTTTCATTAATAGCTTTCTGTCATTTTTTTTTTATTCACCTGTATAGGCCATCCACACCTCCAGGCAGTTAGCTGTGTCACCAAAATAAGGGTATATGCCACTTGTAGAAGAAGAAAAATGTTCTCCCTGTGCAATGAGAGCAGTAAAGAGGAGTTGTTACCACTGTAATGAGTGAGTTTAAGTGTGCATAAGGTAACGTGGACACTTGTTGACACTTGTACGTAGGTACCTGCATAAACCGAGAGGCAACTGTTTGGCTATGAATTTGCAAGCATAGATCCTGCCCATCAAAAAAGTGCGGCAGGACCTGGGAGAGATTTGATGCTGCTTCCTGTCCTTCTCAGGCAAAACGCATCAAGCTACCACAGGTTTCTGTCCCTCTCTCCTCTCCCCCCATTGTCTTGACTCTAGGAACTTTAATTAAGTGAATGTACAGGCTTGTGCTTTAACTCACACAGTCATTTACCCATTTTAAATGTGAGTTTGCTACATCCAGTGTCATCACAATTCCAAAATTTCACGTGGAGCACTTTTCCCTGGATTGCATTCAATTATTTATTCAGGCTCTGGTTCTGTCCCCCCAGAATTCAAGAGCACTGACTTCAACACAAAGAGCAGCAGGCATACAGTTGGAAAGAGAGAAAATGTGAATTAAAAGCCACTTAATCTCATTTAATCACATTTCCTCTCCTCCTTGCCCAAAAGAATAAGGTTTAGAAAAGAAATAAACCGTCTGAAAAGGAAAACTATTAAGTAAGTTTCAAAGTCAAGATCATGCCAACTAATATTATCTATTTTAGGACTTCCTGCCTTGCTTATCTCCTTTTAATTAACCTATTTCTGACCTGGACCATGTGGCAGACTGTGCCTGGCAGACACAGTCCCATTTTGCAATCGCTCTTGGCTAAATAAAAGGGTCTGTAGTAGTGTTTGTGATCAACACTGCTGCTACATATTTCCTGTAGCAAAGCTAAGAGCAGCATGCAAGTGAGGCTGGGAAGCAGATGTGGAACAGCAGTAACGGTGCAGGAAGCTAGGGTTTTACTCCAAATGTTGCACATTGAAGTGGTTGATAAAAGAAAGTGGTCAATCTTCTGCTATCTCCCTGTTTCTACAGCTCAGATGTCTGGACACAATCCTGGAGCCAAAGGGACGACAATCATCAGAATTTCTATTCATTCTTATCTCCTAAAGTGCAGATTTAAAATCCTCTTGTGCACAGTGACAAACAGGCCATTGCTAGGTGACAATAAACTTGCTTCTTAAATGGAATCCATCCCTTTATTAAAAATCTGAAAATAAATCCAATACAATTCTCAAGCTCCAGATAACACCTAGACGTCCCAAATATGTGTTATGCAAAAGGCAGCAGCCCAAAAATTATTTAGTTTTAACTGCCAAAGATTTTATCTCTTATGATTTTAGTAGCAATTTGATGCAGACCTGGACAGCAAAAAGAGAAACACTAATCCACTTACCCAATAAATCCTTTCTTCCAAAAAGTACAGAGGCTCAGGCTAGGGCAAAACTGAGCTTGAACAGTTCCTCTTCCAATGCAGTAAATTACAAAAGTAATATTACATAAACAGAAAAGTTGAAGGAAGGAAGGAAAACAGAATTCTGATACAGGAAAACAAACAAGAATAAGTAGGATAAAATACCTTTATCTAGTCAAGTGAAAAACTTCTTGGTAAATACCGGAAACTGATGCTATGGATAGATAACTTCACAGCTGATTCCTTTTCTCCCCAATTCTTTTCCTTATTGTGTTCCAATAATTAATATAAAACAGTGGTTATTTAGTGCAGAAAAGCTGTATAAATACAAACTAAACACAGACAACTATGAGCTATTACAACAGTGATTTAGGAAGAGAGAAGCAGACAAAAGGCAGTTTAGAAGAAATTCTTCCAAGGAAGGCAATCGATGGCAGTATCAGACCTCATGCTCTGGAAAAAAGAGCATTTGAGCTGCCTTGGAGGTGTTGCTCTTATACTGCAGCATGGTCTGTGTGTGGCCTCAATAGCTCTGACTCCCCAGAAGTCCTTTGCTGGACCCCAACACTGGGCTGGTCCAGCTAAAAAGCACCGCAATGTCTCGAATCACAGACAGCTAACAATGTGAAAGCTGAAGATAAAAAAATAAACGCAAGCTTTTCTCTTCTGTCATAAGCTTAACTGAAATATAACACGGTCCCAAGCAGAAAGCAGATGATCTTAGATGTTGCCAAACTGTTTACTTACTTACTGTCAGATGACAAATGCTGGCAAGTCTTCATCTCCTCCTGTTTTACTGCTGAAAATGTTTGTTTCCAGAGTTTCTCCTGTCGAAGGCACACCGAGGTGGACATGAGCTATGGTGGATGCACAAAGACAAGCTGTACACTGCTAGGTATGACAAAGCTGCTGCAGCGCCATAGCCCAAGCCACAGTGAGGCTGAGCACAATCTCCTCACACTTTCTTTTCTTGTTCAGGGTAATTCTGTTTCCCAAGGATGGTTATACACTGGCAGGCGAGGTGCATCTTCAGTGTTGTGAGCAGGTTAGGCTTGAACACAGACATCACGGCTTTTGCCTCTAAACAGGGCACTCACAAATGAAATTGAAACGTTAGAACCCTTAAATGAAAAGCGCATATTGCTGGCAATGATAACTATGTGACAATCTGCTTTAGGAATTAGCAACACGGGTTTTTTTGTATCTCTCTTCAGATCTGAAAGATAAGAAATACAAGTTCCCAAGAGTAGAATACAGAAGAGCATCATCCAGCATCACTAAAAACCATTTAATCAACTGCTTCCCTCCAGCACTGGTCAAAGGAAGGAGGATTTACTTCTCAAAACATTCTGTTGTCTCAAAGTCTTTTAGGAAGGATTTTCTGCTTATTGACTTTACCTGACCCAGACCAGACCCTGCCTCAATTGGGCAAAACATCCCTGGGAACTAAAGAATTCGTTGTGAAATAGAGCTTGAAAAGTACTGGGAATATTACATCAAAACACTTTGTTCTGATGCTGCTTAATAAATCTTTCATTTCAGAAATACCTACATGTTCTGTCTGACATCGAAATAAACAATTCCTCTGAAATGACACTATTTATCTAAACAAAACCTAAAGCAGAAAAAGGTTAAAAGGATTAAACAGTACCCAAATGAAGTCGAAAAATCTCCATTCAGTTTAAATAAAGCATCTGAGTTTCACAAAAGAATTTTTAAAAATGCCCTTTTGGGCTCAGCATCAGGCGAATATTTTTCCATTCTTTCGATTCAATTGCCATTCTGACAAAACTAATATTCACCTCTCCCTCTTCCATAGCACAAATTCAAAGCCAGAGTACTCCTATCTTCCCAGACAATGCTGCGTTTTTTCCTAAGAAGAATGTCTTTTGAAGCTGAGATGTCTTGAGCATGAAATCTATAAATAGATACTGAGGAAGGTGACTTGGGACACCAAGTAGGTGATTTCCCTACTCAATGAGAGCAGCAGAATTGGATTCAATTTATTTCTATGCCGAAGACTCATAGCCATGTACCCAGATGTCTGTAATTTTCCAGAAGAGGAACTATCAAACCTCCCTCAGCAGGGAAGAAGGACTTTTTCTTGGGGAACTCTTGTGCAGCCCAATCTGAGGGTGTTGGTCTGCAGATCGGGCTTCCAAAGGTGACAGAGAAGGACAAAGCCAGGAATGTAGTTCCGCTCACCCGAGCCAAAAGTGCAGTTTCATGTGTCAAGTATCTGAATGTCAGGTGGGCTGGAAGGCTCAAGAAAATGGCAAGAGGGTGATAGGAGCTTCCCCTGAGGTTGTTCCTGGGCTGACAGCAGCCAGGCATCGCTTCTGCCAGGGTGCTTTCAGGATGATGAGACCCTTGCTTGAACTCGCGGCTGACAGAAAGCCATGGAACAAATCCACTATCCCAAACACTGCCAGAGTTAGACATTTTAATAGATGTCAAAGGTGAGATGTGAATCCAGTTGTAATTACCTTCCCACAAGAAGCAGGAGAGGTCCTGAAAGTTAAGGCATTGAGACATTCATAGAAAGCAGAAGGAAAATGTTATTGCCACTGCGGTAGCTGTACCTTGGGTTATTTGTGATAAATCCAGCTGAACACCCAGGTATGAAAGAAAATGACAGATTTTAAAGCAGACCTGTAGCTTATTACCAATAGCAAATGCACCTTTAACTTATATATGTAAAAAGCTTCCGCTTAGATATCATATCCACACTGTAATTTCAAATAAATAATATTTAAAACTGCAGGTAACAAGACTTAAAGTTAAAAGCCTGATGATTAATCCATCACTTCACCTGTCTTCCCAGATTATGCATGTTTAGCCAAATAAAGTATTAACATTCTACATTTTACATATGGCAGCACTAAATAAAATAATCCACTGTAACAAATGTTTCAGGGCAGGGGAAAGACTTGTAAACTGTTGAGAAAGCTGATGTCATGTGCAAGAAGCTCTTGGAGGTTTCATATGCAAAAGGCTGAGCTTTCTGAACAACACCTTGCACATATTTTTGGAATGCATTCATCCTTGTACTGAATTACACTGTTGTGCATTTGTGGCTGTTGTCACTGGCAAGGAATTGCAGGGAGGGCCACTGGGATGGCTTCTGCACCTTTTCCCATTACAAAGCGTTTCACGTTGCACTGCAAAAAGACATAGCTAGAGATAGGAAAGGTGAAAATGAAGAACTAAAGCAAGCTGAAAATTATGGTCCATCAAGAAGCATGGTGTGGGTCTGAGAGAAGCTGCCCGGCATAACTGCGATTTCTCACAAAAGCAGCCTGAGAATATGCAGAACAACTGATTCAGAGCAGAGCAGGAACGAGCGTATTAAAAAGCAGTGCCAGCTTGTGAAATACAACCAGAATAGCACTGAGTGTGGTGACACATACTCAGGGAAACAGGCTCATTACCTAATGCTTATGTTTGGAAACTGTTTCCGAGGGAGATTTTCTGGTGATAGGTACAGTTTGTTCCCCTCTTGCATTTAGCTAGGTAGCATTTTCACTGTTTAAGGAGAAACATAAACCAGTTAGAGCAAGACTGTGACACATCTTGGCTCATGTCTAGGCTTGAGCTGGGAGCCTGAAACTATGTCACCAGATCCATGAGCTCTTTCTGGCATATGTGACGGGGTCAGGCTGCCCGCTAAGGAAGACCTGAAGCTACAGGCAAGTCAAGATGTGTTTTTCACACATTTATACAGCATGTCTTGCATTTCTGTCACATTATACTTGTATATAAAAATCTTAAAACCTGGGAGGGGTCATTTACAAGCACATGACATCAAGGCACCAAGGCAAAGGCAGAGTTTGTTGAGGAAAGGCTGTCCCTTGGGCATGTTGTGCTCTAGTAACCCATTCCTTGGCCACGTTTATGCTTTTTGCCTACTGTAATAATGTAATGCTTAGAAACAGCCCAAGTTGTTCCTGATTTTCCTCCAGTTATACCATCTATTAATGTCCTGTTAGTAAGCACTGTCACCATCATATCATGGTGGTTTTAGACAATGTCTAGGAAACGGGTGGAGCGTGCCATGCTCTAGCAACAACCCCCCACATAGCTTTTCTCCACTGATGGAGTTATTACCATCTTGTTGGTGGACCCTTTAACTGATCACTAAGACCTCAGAGGCAAAAAATCTGGTAAAATAACAGCCTATGAATGGCCAAGGTACCAGTAATCCAGATTTCCAGTTTATTCTGGCATTGGTCTTTTGAGTCTGTTATAAGGCTTAGTGATTTCAGAGTCCAAGTTTTAATGCCAACATCACACGGAGTTTACGCTGCAGCCAGAAGTGCTGTCATTGTATTTCAGTGCTCTTGGTGGAAATTTTTTTCCATTCATCTATTCAAGCACCTTTTAAGCCCCAGATAAGATTTCAGCATCCTGCAGCAAGCTCTACCATTCAGCTGGGTGTTGGGTAGAGGATTAGCTCTTGGGACTTTTTAGCTCCTGGAGTTTTCTGAACCTGCCAACTGCTGCTTTTCATTTGTGTGCCACCCCCCACCCACCCCCACCCCAAGTTTTTTGCACTGGGGGAAGGGTCTCTTCTGGGCAAATTTGAGCAGTCTCTGCTCACCTTTTCTGCACCACTCACAAATCCACGCTGTGTCATAACTCCCACTCCGTCCTCTCCCTTCCAGGCTGATGAGAACCCCTCAGGCTCCGAAGCAAGCCAGCTACAGAGCTGTAACAGGCACAGAGGAGCAGGGTTTGCCAGCCCAGGCATGATGTGGTGCATTTAGTACACTCTGGAGCTAATGCAGTCACTGTTTTACATAATACAGACGTGCCTCAGACACTCAGAAATCCCTGACCCATTGTTAAATTTCAGCAGGTTTGTCACTTGGCATGTCCTTGTCCCAGAATCGCATCTTTCAATGGAAAGTGATAGTGGCAGCGGCTTTGCAACCAGCCCCTTTCAAAACTTCAGCCTTTCTCAGGCATGTTTGTTTTGACTGCTCCAAAGTTTCCTCTCCCTTTAATAGATGGCAAATATATTAACCAGCACAAACAGCGAGCGCATATGATCTGGTGGAGGGACAAAACAGATGGCACATGAGTCACTCCTGTTTGCAAAGTCGGTGATGAAAACACACTCTTGCTTTAGCATCCTGCTGGTGTCTTTTTACAAAAGACAATTGAAGAGCTGCACTTGGCACTGAGTTGCTACAGCCTTCCAGGTGAGAAAGAAATCGCCACTTAAATCCCTTCTTTATACACCAGAAGTGATCCAGGAAAGGGCTTGGGGACTGTGGCAAGCCCCTCATGAAAGTGCTGTTTAACAGTAGTTAACTCCCCAGCAATGCTGTGTGGGGACTGAATGATGCCATCAAGACACCAACTGCAGTGCTTCCCCTGGGCCACAAGCTCTCACTACTTCTGTGTATTCAGCTTCCTTGTCAGATTTTTCCACCTGCTTTGCTATTTGCTTTTAATTCTTTGTGCCTTGCAGCATTAGGCATGTTCCCAGTCTTCTTTTCTTCCCTCACCCCCCCCCTTCTATAGGTAATGGATTTTATGTGCTAACTCACATCACTGAAATATCATGAATGACACAAGTAGGAGAAGATATTGGTTATGCTCTTGCCAGGAAAGATCCTCGGCCCATTGGAAATAATGATTATTTGCACTGTATAAATTGGATTTCTGCCATGAACAATATTAGAAGGAAAAGGCAGTGAGTAGTGTTACTCTACTCCTGAGTATTCATTGTGTTAAAACAAAAATAGACATAATATCAGATAGCTACCACCTGGAAAGTGCATTACATATTTGGGTGAGAATACAGTCCCAATCTGCAAACATATTTGCACATGATTACTTTTACACATTGCAAGAAATTTCCTTGAAATTCAGTAAGTATAACCTTAATAGTTTTTATTCATGTCTGCAAATGACAGAACTTGGCTTACAGGAATAGGCACAAGGAAGTTATTACTAACAAGCAAGTTTAGTTAATTTTGTCTCATAATCCAGGGAGAGGGGATTGTTGGAATCAAAAGACACATAATCAATTATCATATTATTAGCTATTTCTAATTTAACTGTCCAAATCTATAATTCTTTAGATAGCAAAAGAGATTTCACTTAATATCTAGAATAGATTCTTTTTTCCAAAAAAAACAAGCCAGACTTATTCCCAGAACTATCTCAAAATTAAGATTTGGCCTTTAAAAAAGTTTTGTTATTATTGCAAGACAGAATCTTCCACAAAAAATATTCAATTGTGAGACCTGCCAAAATCAAGATACATACACACTGACTTTCTTATATTTTCCCTCTTTCCTTTTCACACTGACACTACAAAACCAATAATAAAAAAATTGTTCTGGTTTTGCTTTTCATTTTCCTTTATATTGCCCTCAGTAATTTTGAAATTACCTTACCTTCAAAAAGAAAAATGGAACAGTCCCTCCTTTGTGTCACTCTTTGAGCACTAGAAAGGTTTTTCAAAGTTTCAATAGCAACCCACAGCAGAAACACTTGAAAATGCAAAAAAATTTGCTTGTGTGGGCAGAGGTGCCTGTTCAGCTTTCATTTTATTGTCCCCAGTTGCAAAGAAATATTTGACACTGTTAAAATTTCAAAGCAATCAGACTTCAGTGTTTTAAAAGTTTACAAAAATCCCTTTTGAAAAACTATGTAGTGTCAGACAGGACAACACTCAGAAAGAATCCTGACCATGGCAGACGCTGGTTATTTGCATTGACAACCCAACAGTAATGAGCATCAGTAGAAACAACACTTCCTAAATACTTGAAGCAGCAATGCTCTAATATTAAAGAAAAATAACTTACACAAACCCCATAATTTGTCTCTTAAAGTGTCTCCTGTTAATGGAGGAGATCTGGTAAGGAGAAATACATCTTTTAAAGCGGTCGCTGATTCTTCATGCCATCACCTTTAGGCATCTAAGGTCTGGGACCTTATGGGGACTTGTTTTTCACACGTTGTGCAAGCTCAGGCCTTTCAAATGTGTTTCAAGTTCAAAGTCTTCCACCAGCATATTTCTTGACACATGCAACATAGCATATGCAGACTACACCATAAGATAGTCACACATGCACACAGATTTCACAAACCAATAAACAGAGAAAAATACAAGAGTTCACAAAGTTGAGAGAATAGTACAAATGGAAAGTCATAGGTACAAAAGAGTAGTCTATAGCAAAACAAAACATTCTTTTTTTAATTGCTAATGATGTGATTTGACTTTGCACCAGTAAATCGGCTTTGATCTTTGTCTATGTTACCCTCTTGTGCACACAAATACAATAGCTGATTTCTGCTGTGGTAGCAGTGTTTTCCACTGCGAACGGAAGGGATTCACGGCTTCTCAGGCTTGGGCTGGTGCCAGGTCATGGATCTGTTCCCAGATTCTTTGCAAGCGCTGTGCGGCCAGCTTGCTCTACTGCATTGGCGTAGTCCATCCCTTCTCTGCTCTCTTTCGCCTCTGGTCACATATAGTCCCTGCCCAAGAAGGACTTTGCTTACATGATTCAGGTAACTCAGGTAGAAGCAAATGCACTTTCTCACCTTCCATATACAGAGAACTTCCCAGAGAGTCAAGAGACAGCCTGAGCCTCACAACCTGTGCTGAATAAGCAAAACAGTGGAATTCTGAAGTGGAAAATGTAAAAGAAAATCCTCCTCCAGGTCACATGTAAATGCTTGTGAGCAGGTGAAAGTGTATCACTTCAGTTAGCCTGTTGCCCAAAACCTGTAGGACAGAAAAGGTACCAACAGAAATCAGAATAAAGCCCAGACTTAAGAAGACCTTGCTAAACCTAGACAACCTCAGAACAGCACTAGAGTCGCTGAATTTGAGCAAAGCTTTTCCAAAAAAATGGAAACAGGACAAAAATGTAACTGGGTGGCTTACGCATAAGTAATTACCGGCACAGAGGTACCGTAAACCCACTATGCCTTTCTGCATGAAATAATGGCTCTAAGAGACAAAAATAACTTGAGTATATTCACTTCAATGTATGCAGCTAAGGCACTGGCATCTGATGAAGTCTCAAAGTATTGATAATAGATATATGGTTTGTTCACCAGACCACAAAAAAAGACGTATGGTCGCATGGTGAACATCTGCACTGGCTCTTCGGACGACTTTTCCTTCTTGGCTCTGCAATGGGAAAAACTTGATATTCATACCAACCCTTACATTTCCTTCATCTGACCTGTGTATTAAGAAATTACCAGTTGCCACATTACTCATTTTTTTCCTTGGAGAAAGTTTTTAGGACAATAAATCTTACTTTCCTTTTCATGCTTTTCCATATGAAAAACACTTTTTAAACAAAAATAGTGTGGTTTTGTCAATGAATTTGAAGCAATGAGGTGTCTACACATGTAATCCCTTGGTCTTGAAACCTTAGCACCTCAATTTGAACACAGAGAAATGCAGCCCCAGGCTGCATGTCCAGGAGAGTGGAGACCCCCTGTTAAAGGGAAGCTGCCAGACTGAGCCTTTGTTGGAGGGAAAGGACAGATTGGGTCAGGACTCATTTTGCATCTCTATTATAGGAGGTTTTGAGTGGGGGGTGTCAATTTCTTAACTTAATTCATAAGGGGGGGGAAGGATTAAAATAAAATGAAAAGGCTTTTCTATGCAATAGACTGGTGTAGGTCCCTCAAGCAAGACTGCTGGTTGTGCTGACCACGGCTAGCAGAGACGGGCTCAGGGCAGACCATGGGGTAAGTGCTGCACAGCAGGGGATCTTTTGGGGTCCCTCACAACCCCAGGTCTCCTTGGGAAGGCTGCGGAGGTGCTGGCCCACCTAACATAGCGCTGGACCAGCCCCGGCCCTCTCTCCTCCTCATCCTAGTCACCAATGGGCCACTTCTCACAGGGATTCATGAGGAGATGAGGCCAACTGGGAAGGGCCTCACAGATCCCAGGAAGGAGGTGGTGTTGAGCTGGCAATCCATATGGCGCAGGGGTGTGATCCACAGGAAAACAAAGCCTCCCACACTTCCCACCCCACCACCACCACCCACCATGTGGCACCATGTGGCCAAGGACCTGTGTCTTCTAGAGCTCCTGGTGTAGACCATGCTTTCATTTTGGTTCCAATGCTGTTTCAGGTTTCTTGGGAAGAAGCTAAAGGTCATGAACACCACGCCTCTTTCAGGCTGACGTCCCTCTTGGAAGTGTTTCACATGTACCCGTGGTAACAGCAAATTCATTAGGCTTGTCCAAACACAAGTCCCCTGGGCACCCACAAAAGTGATGTCAGAGAGGGATGAAGTCCATTTCAGATGCCAGAATTATATTCGTTATTCCAAAAATACCTCTCACTGATAGATTAATGCAACATTAAATTTGCATATCCAATGCTTGGTTTAGCTTTACAACTCACTTTCATTATATGGCCAGAATCCACAAAAAAAAATTCTAACTTTGTGAAACCTCTGCTATTTTCAGGATTTACTTAGCTCTCTTCAGCTATACAACGTGGTGCAATAGGGAACAGATCAAAGGATCACTGAACTCAGGACAAGACTCTTACTGATTCGAACCATCTGGTAAAAAGGATTTCCTTCAAACGAGGGCATGCATCCCACAAATCGCTGTAAACTAATAAAAATGTACAGTCTACAGGAATACAATGAAATATGATAACAAACTCAAGCTGTTGAATGAACAGCATAGCCAATCGTTCCCCAGAATGGTTCGTTGATTAGTCAACACCAATGCAGAAAAGCTTCATGTGGATAATTTATGGTTCACATAAAGATCACATTATTATAATATTTTCCTGTTCACTCAGAGATAATAAAAGACATACTCCAAATCAATATTTATTATTTTAGTTTTCCTTCCTCCCTACTGTTAAGCTTGACATCCTTCTCCTCCCCATTTATAGCCTGCCATTGCTAACTGAACCCCTTCACAACCTCTGAGATAAGTATCTGTAAGAGATCCATATATCATGATAGCAATAAACCAATTCCTCCAGAGACATATAACCACAATGCAATATTGTCAAGCTCTGAAGACAAGTTGTTCCCTGAGGAGCAGAACTACTGAACCTTGATTTCCTGCAGTTCAATGTCCCACAGCATTCCCTCCCCACCCCAAATAACCCCTCTCTGCTTCCAGTACCGTAAGTTCACTAGCTGTTCCCCAAGTCTTTCCATAGTATCCTCCATGTCCCTGTAACATTTTGCCTTGCAGTATCTCCAGTTGCCTTCACATCTTCCAGGCTTTCTGGTGACTCCACTATTTTCTCCTTCATTCCCTTGCTGCCCTTTTCTGTCTTGTCACTGGGGCAGGAGACAACAGGTACTGGGACTAGGTTGGAAATACACATTGGAGAACTGGTTTGCCAGAAGGTGCGTGCCGCCTGGCCGGCTGGGTGATGCCAAAACCAACACAGAGAACTAAGTTGTCCAGATAAGTAATGAAGAAAACCTCTGGCGTTTTCCCAGCTGCCAGTTTTTTTTCAAAACCTGATAAATTAGGACTGCTGGACACACTGCCACTTCTCAGATTTCGTTTGAAGCATCCCAGAGTGTCACATTATCAGAGGGCAATCAGATAGGCAAAATAAACCCCTCACCATCTTCTCCCAGCACCTCAAAACCAACCCCTTGCCAAGCGCGCCCCACACTCTACTTTTCAGGGTCAGTCAACTGACTCGCATAGCTCCACGTGATCTTCACTACGCTGACCAAGCTCTTCTTGAGGCTGCTTTACTAGGCACCAATCATCTTCTTTTTGATGTCTAGTGCTAGATTTACATTTAAAAGATCTGTTACTTACTATTGTCAATGTTGGCAACCCAAATCTATGAAAATGTCAAATTTGGTTCTGCTGCCAATGTTTTGCTCTCTCTGAGGTGGATTGTTTCTTTCGTTATTGGAAGAGTTATTTATACAATTTCCTTGTTCAAAAAGAAGGAAAAGAACACAAAAAATTACTTGGAGCATAAGGAAAGCCTAGGAATTGGACAGTTAACACAAACAAGGCTGCAGGTAACACATTTCCTCGTGCAGCTCTTACAAAGTTTAGCTGCCTGAATTGTAGTGGTGTATATTCTTTGGGCAAATATTGAGCTGATATTGTGATTCATGTCCCTAGTCATACTCCAAAGCAGCACTGTGTTCCCTCCACTGCATTTTAGATGTGTGCAACAGAATGTTACTGTTTGATCCAAAACATGCTTTATGACTTGCTTCCTTTTCCTTTGCTGTATTAGCAGAGGTTTTTGGTAAGCCTGACTCCTTTTCAAAGGTTATCAGAAAAAAAGGTTTCAGATTCTTAATTTCATTGACTCAGAGGAAACTGAATGAGTAGGAAAAATATATTTTACATCCCCCTGTGAGCCAACAGCTTTCCCCTGTGGGCAGTCTCTGGCCCTGTCTTTTCTTCCATGACAGAAGTTTCACCTTTGAGTCTTGGCTTTCACCAGGAAGAAGTGAGAACATATCCTTAAAGCCTCTTCAACATCAATTGATCATTTTACTCACCTAAGACTATCATTTATATGCTAATGGCATGTTCAAGGCTGCCATTCAGCTGTCAGCTAGTCCCCAAATGGATGCTGAAGTTTTCTTGGGTCACCTCAGCACTTAGCCATGACTCAAGACTGACAAATCAGTCGGGGCTTCTGCTGCGGTTGGTGTTTCTGGGAGCTGAAATGCAGGCTGGTCCCACCAGCCAGCTCCAGCGCAGCAGCCAAGCTCCGAGAATGACAAACGCCAGCTTTCTGCCACCCCAGGAGGGCCACAGCCCCACTGCTGCCCGTGGTACGGACCAACAGCCACCAGCATAGGGTATGCGCAGGACAGAGGAGAACAGGAGAGGTATGGCAGGGTAAGGGGGATGTTAACTTGTCAGGTTTGGAGATGTCCCACATAAGAAACTTATCTTCAGGAGATTGTCCACAACTGGGTGTCTTGCACAGCAGAAAAAGAGGAAGGACTGCATAGCCAAGGTGAAACATAGACACAACACTTTACCAGCTTGGGTCAGAGCTAGCTGGAAGATCACATCGCGTGACACACAGATATCTTCTAGATCACTTTGTATATCCATTTTGACTGGAAGAGACCTGGCTCATCTGTCATTATGCTCACTGTGTGGCTCTCCACCTTCACACCAGGGCTCCTCCATGGCATCACATCGCATAGAGAGAAGAAGGAACTGCCTAAAGGTATAAGACCATGAAACGGTGTCAGACATGTTGATAGGGCCCATAAAAACTTTTAACTGCATATAGGGCAAAACACACTCAGGCAGAGCTGAGGCAGCTCAGGCTATCACAGCCCATAACCAGGGGCAGGCAGCCACCAGCCCAGGAGATCATTAGGAGCAAAATGTTGCTGCCCTCAATGTGGAAGAGCACAGTGCTGACATTCACTGTCCTGCACAACTGTCTCTGCTTGTGCCCTGACCGACAAACATCCTTCACAGTCTTCAACAGCACTGGTGACTTACAACGTGAGAGACACTCTGCTGCTTGACGTGGCAGCCCTTCTGTGGCCGAAAGGGACGGCCTGCTGCTGGGAGAGCTCATCAGGCAGCGCCGTCCTGACTCCGAAGAGAGGTTCAGACTCTGAGGATGTCAAAGCATGCTCAAGAATGACAGCAGACATGGTGTCAGTAGCTGATGAGTTAGTCGTTGGGGTGAGATGATGGTGAAAAAGGGTAGGAATGACTGAGGCCATGGTCTCACATGCAGTGGCAAATCTACTTCACCCTGCTACAGTTATTCCCACTCCTATCCAACCCCCCCGGCGGCACAGCTGTGTGTGGTCACACTGCGAGACACATCAGAGAACAGATCCAGATGGAAAAAACTAGTTCAGATTATTTGTCAGACCATCAGACATTTTTGTTGGCGACGAGACAGAGTGAAGGGGAGGGAAGGGATAAGGGGGTCAGCGGGGAGCAGAGGGGTGCAGACTGTGTCAATGGCATCGCACTTGGGGAAGGGGGGGGGGGGGCACGCAGGCCAGCAAAGCCTAAGTGCTGTCTTTAAGTCACTTGGCATTCCCTTGATCTCAGAAAAGGGAATCTGGATTTCACAGGCACACAGGATTTTTTTAATGTTGCCCAGAGTCCATATCCCAACATTATTCTAATTTCATTTCAGCTTTTGGCTGGGGGGACGTGGCATGTATGTACGTTCGCGCACAAAGTGAGAGATGAAGAAAAAACCAGGCCAGAATAAAGCTTGCATATTCTGTGGGTCTCCTCAATAAATCTATCAATTTTAGTGATAGGGACAACCCTTAGTTTACAGCAGTTCGTATCATAGTATTACTGTATGGCAGATGTTTGACTATTTTTTGAGCAAGCTACAAAATACATGTGTTTCTCACTTATTCTTTATTCAAATAATATCCCTACATCACCAAGGAGAGAGAAAGAGGGGAAGGAAGAATCTGCACTTCCCTTGACATTACACAGCGCATTTGAACTGTGAACCTTCCCCATACCTTGTAAGGAGGCTTTAAGAATTCCAGTTATTGAGCATCCTATAAATTTATTTTTTTTAATTTTAAACAAAAATAAATCCAAGTCTCACTCTCTGCAAGAACAAAATGTGAGAGAACACATATTGTGCACACACATATTGTACAGTGCTGCCAACATCTGTTGCCATAATTAAAGAGAGCAGCATTCGAAGCAATAATAAAAATTAGAATAAAATACTGAAAATATGACTTTTCAGTGGTTTCAGTCTGGTAGTCAGCCTCATGCAGCACACTGGAAGAGTAAAAGGCTGTTGCTTCTTTCACCACTGAAGTTCTGGCATTCTGAGCTTCAGCAACTCTCATTATCTTCATATTCAGACTTCCACAATCCTTTATATTTATGTGTTTTAGAAATAGATATAATTACTATCACAGAAATAAGCCTTCTTTTTCTGATAAAACAGCACTGCCTCCATGCTAGATAATATGTGTTGCTCGATGCAGTCTAGTAAGCACTTATTCTTTCATATCAGATTTTAGAAAAAAGAATAATTTTTAAGCTATTGGATTAATACATTGACTAGGTTTGTCAGAATAAAACAACAGCACTTACATTAACAAACAAAAGGTCTAGAAAGTCCTCAGAGGCATTTAGTTTACACTGATTGTGGATATTTTCCTGGCATGGGTTCACATTAAAATTTTTACTGCTACAATGTTAATCACCACATAAAATCTTACACAACCATGCCTAGAAAGCAAATCTGCAGACTGAATTTCTCATTCAGCCTATAATCTGAAATTAACTGCTGTTCAGTTACTGTTGTTTATGGAATACATTGTCCCATCGGTCTGAATGGCAGATTACAAATATAAACATAAAAGTCTTTGCCCTGGGGAATTTACAATCTGCTAGATGAGTTACCTTACAAATGGTGAAATAATGCAACCAACAAGGGTGGTTTTTTTTTCTAATTCTTACTTTTTGGCAATAAAACATCACCACATCTCTAATAGGAACTTCCTAAATTACCATCACTACTAGGCAAACATTTAACTAAAGCATCTGAGAAATGGCTACCACTAAAAAAATATCTGGTAATTAAAGGCCATGATTAGCTCAGAAAGGTGAATTTGGCATGGTCAGCCAGCTCCGTCTGGATTTAAGATGGCTCATTTTAGATGCCATATTTTTCATATGTAATGTTCTCCGTTACCAAGGGATAATAGACTATTGAAAACATACTCAAATTGTCCCACTTGGGAGTTCTAAATGAATATATACACAGTTTTTACTTTGTATATATCAGCCAATGTGTATTATTCACAAAGAATCAAGGGCAATTTTCCAATGCCTGAGAGTTAAGGAGATTTAACATGTCAATTTTTCTAACTCAGTGCTTTACAATACAATCCCATTGCTGTATAAATCACTGATAAATAATAACCCCCTTAATACTATCTTCACCTTCCATTAAACAAAATGTTCTTAACTTTAAATTGCAAAATTAAATAAAGGAATATTGCTCTATCACGTATTACATGCACTGTTCATCATTTTACTGTTCAATAAAAAAGAATGTAACAACAGGATTCAGCCTGTAGGTTCACTGTTCGAGAATTTTAAACAACTTCTATGCTGCACCATTTCAGTTGGAAACAGGGGCAGATGAAGGTCTACAGATAACGTTTGTATTTAAAAAATATTTCTAGATACAACCACGATTTTATTTGGCTGATTTTTTTGAAAATGCAGTTACTCTTCAGAAGTGTAAATCAGTGGTAGCTGTCTTTTTATACTATTGCTATTTACATTTCTCTTACTGTTAGTAACCCTACATCTACTTCATGTATGCTAATTATATATAACATGGGCATATTTGCAACTATATTAAAACTGTAGTAAAAACAGCATGTACCAGTGTAGCAGCATAAGGCAAATAGCACAGCTGCAACAACCAAAATACACATGAAAACCTTCAAATAGACCCACCACAAAAAAAAAGTAATAACTAAAGAGCATCTGTTCAGGCCTCCCTCAAAGGCCAGCAAACTCAACTGCTTTGATGACAGAAAGGATAGACTATTTAGTTGTGAACTAAGATGAGAAACTTCAGCCATTGTCACTGACACGTCAAATAATAATGATGTGTTTTGATGGCAAATTTCTCTATCGATTTCATCTACATATAACCTTTTCTAAGCGATGGCCTACTAATGGTGATAATATACCTAATGGCAGCATCCTTTCATTTGGCAATTATTTTTTTTTAAAGTTTTCAAAGGTATAGCTCAAAAGAAATTCTTAACAGATATGAGTACCACAAAGACTTCATTGCTTACATATACAAAAACAGGCCCACATATTTGCCTTGATTCCCACTCCTTATTTTTTCTCTCTCCATCTTCAGTAAAATTATTCTGAGCTCCACCTTGTTCTTCATAATTTGTCTTCCAATTGCATCCTCAGGTTTGCAGCTTCTGTATTTTTTTTTACTTAGGTTCATAATTAAGGAACCTAGAGTCCTTGCTTTGGCAGCAAAGGGTGCAGCTGTGTTTCCTGAGTCATGGTAGGATGCTGTAGTGCAGGCACTCCCCAACTGCATTCTGTTTGGCACCAGTTATCCATCCATTCAATCTTAAGGCAGGTGACAGTAGCACACCTGTTGCAAGGTTTATTTCCAATCTTGTGCTTGGTATTCTCAGTGCAAGCTGGAGTAGATAGTCTTCATATGGCAGAAGACAACCAAGCAGAACCTATTTCACCCCATTTGTCACAACAGAGTTGCTAACAGCAGTTGTTGTCAGCTGTTGCAATTTCAGGGGTACACAGATGATTCGAATTCTTACAGTTTTTGAAAACTGTGATGAAAGCTCCCATGTTTGCCCAAGCTGAGCAAAATTCTGTTAAGTGCTTTCCCTTTGCACATGTTGTACATTCCCAGAATTACTCTGTCTTCAAAAACATCGTTATTGCCCCTCTAAAAGGCATGGAGGCAATGAGTGGCTTGTATGTATGCAAGTACCAAGAAAACGTGTACCTTATTATTCTAAGTGAAGCTTTCACAGCTAGTTTTCCAGTGCACTGGCAAGAAATAAATTTGCTGAACTCAAAAAAGATCACTTTTTTCAGTAGTGGTCATGACTTGGTTTATCCACCATTTGAGGCCTAGAAGACAGACAAGCAAAATAATTTTTTCATCTTCCTCCTCACTGCAAAGTTTGAGAAGTTGAGTTCCTCACAGTGGTCAATGGTTAGCTTGAAGTAGAAACATGTGTTTGTGCTCTAGAGAATGATGTCATGTAATTTATCTTCATACCACATTTTTCCCAGTCTTTGACCAAGAATTGGAGGAGGAACAATCCATTCAATTTTTCTCTGCTGCTGCCTCTTGCAACCAGTATCTACAAGCACAGACTGTATGCTCCTGTTGGGTGCACCATGGCATTCCTCACCAGGTTCCGTGCTCCTGGTAAGTACCAGTCATTTTTAAGGTGGCTCTGGCAACTAGCTGGCTAACAAGTGGATCTGTCTTGTGAAGTAGTTTATTATACAAAAAAAAGTCCATCGTACTGAAGGAATTTAAATATATCACCTCTGGTCTGCTTCTCTGGACAACTTTATTCATTCCAACATAAACCCTGTGACATGAGTGTAAGAAACACAAAACGCTATTAGGTTTTCATTTTTAACACCTTTTCAGTGTCTGCATTATACGTTCATGCATGATTTATAAAAACGAGTAATTGTAAAGCATTGAGTTAAAATGCTCTTGGCACATATTATCAGAAACATCGTTGATCCATTTAAGCACCTCTTACAAGTGGGCAACATCACATATGACTATTCTGTAGCCAAAAAGGGAATTAATTCCATACTAATCTAAAGTGCTTCATCTCTAACTGTGTCAAGCCTGACAACACAGGTATCATGCCATCCCTTCAGCAGTTGCTGTGCAGAGCCTCAAGCTATGGTGCCAAATTCTACACATATTCCTCGAAAACATGTCTCCTGGAAACATTTGCCAATAGTAAACGGAAGACTGCAAATGGTTTTTGAGGTTACCATCCTAGGGAAGTTTCCATGCACCCTATGCATTTATGCACATGGGCTTCGCACAGAGTTTAAGCAAAAATATTTACATTGGCAGCTCTAATATTTCCAAAGTCATTGGTACTTAATGTCCCTGCCTATTGTAGGGGAGATGACAGAGGGCAGGTGGTCTGCACAACGGTGGCTTCCCAAAACATCTTTCCAGATGGAAGTATTGAACCTTGCAGTGCTGGATTTTTTTTATATGACAACAAATTAATGTCTTTACTAGGTGCTCTCCTGCATGCACTACATCCCTGGTGAGCTCTGCTGGTCCATAACCTGAGAGGACCTATCCCATCGCTAACCCTGCAGGGTGTCACCTATGTTGAGTGTTCACTGCTTACATCTCACAGCAATAAATTCTAGGTTTTCTGGATATATTATTACAAATCGAAACAGAACAACTCCATTTATGCAGTAGCAGGTATCCTCCACTATCACTTCCTGAAGTCTATCAGCATTGCTCACACACAGCATCCTGTGCAGAGAAGGAAAAATATCTAGTAGCAGCACAACATCTTACTGAGAAGTTGATGGTAGGTTGTCTACCAAGACTAACAGGTTGTCCTCCTCTCCCAAGTTACTGAATGAGACACATGATGTCCCAGCCTGCTTAGTATTAAGATGCTGTTCACATTCCTTGTTAGCCTCATAACGTGACTTCCTAAAGAACAGCAGCAAATGTGCTTTAGGAGATTATTTGTTCCACATGTGACTGTAAAAAACTGTTGACTGAAGAAGTCTGTCAAAGGGACACGAAAGACACAGAAGTCACGCAACTTCTGAAGATCCAGTTGTGGGTTTGCTGGCACTTAATGCTATAAACTCAGGGTTTGCTCTTTTGAGAGCCACTCAAGTTTACAGTGGTGGGATCTGTTAGTTCATGTGATGAAGGGCTAATCACCATAAACACAAAGGCCTGGAGATGAGCAGGGGACAGTAGCAGGCAGAGGAAGCCAAATGGCACCTGGACTTGGCAACTCCCAGGAATCTCAGCAGAGGACAGCCTGGCCACAGCCTGTGTGTCAGAGGAGTCTGCAGGAGATGCGCTCACCAACAACCTTGCAGACTGAGCAGGGTTACTGCCTGCAGGCGTATGGGACTCATTATGGGATGAGCATCTGGGGAATGGCGCAGAACTTACTGCAGGGTGTTTTAAAGGGATGAGTGGTAATGTGTGAGACATGAAATATTAAGGATAAAGACCAAAAGCAAGAACAGGAAGGTGAAGGTTGCTTGTGAAGGAACAAATGTGGAAAAATACAGAGGTAAGTGGATAAAAGGAGCCAGTTGCATGGAAACAGGCTACTGGTCAGTATGCATGTCTGGTCATGCCCCATGCCTGATCACCGCAGTCTTCTAGTTAAACTGCATTTCTAACTGCTTTCCTGGGTGAGGGACTCTGCGTACGTGTGTGTGTGTGTGTCTGTGTGCAGCAGATGGAGTCAGGCCATGGGTCAGAGGGCCTGTGTGTCTGGGTGCCAGCAACTGGAGACATGTACGTATGTGTGTGTGTGTGCACAGGCATGTGTGTCTGACTGCTAGCGACTGAGCTGGAGTAGCAGAGCATCATTGCAGCCACATGAACATCCTGATCTCCAAGTTAGCAGCCAAGACAAAATCAATGGCAGAGATGCAGAGGCTGGGCAGAGCATGGGACAGTGCAATGTGTGACCTGAGAAGCCCTCACATCCATCTGTTCCCAGCCATCAGGGTGGAGCACCTCAGCCAGCTGAGCCAGGCAGAGGATGCTGCAGGCAGGTGACTCGGCAGACCTCCATGCATGAGCTTTTGGAGGTCCCAGGTCACAAGGAGCACGTTCTCAGCCTATGCGAGTCTTGATCTCCCAAGAAAGGAAAAAGAGCAAGAACCCGAAGCACAGCTGGCCACACAAGGGCAGCTCTGATGTGGAAGACACACGTAGGAGCTCAAGCACTTTGCAGTACTACACTGCCTCAAGGCACCCTGTGCACACAGGGTCTGGAAGTCTGGAAGTGGCATGACTGACTTCCAGGTGGACAATACTGTGCCCCGAGGGTGTGGGGTGTAGCGGTGCTATGGCCCCTGCCTCACAGGGTAGTGCACAGCTATGGACCTGGAGCTGTCCCTCCCTTTCCAGCTGCAGCTGTCACATCTGTCTCCTGATTCAGGGGAACAAGCAGGGCCAGCCACTCTCACCCCACTGGTTGTTGCTGCAAAACGGACAGTGGGAAGATAGGCCCTTAGGCTGCCCCCCTGCAGCTGCTCCTGTGCAATCATGCCAAAATCATGTACTTGCATTCACTTGTAGCCCAGGCACTGGTGCCGAATTCTTAATACAACAGACTGTCATAGGTTACAGCAAAGATGCAAACAGATGGCATAAGGCTTCAAGCACAGCTTATGTGAAGAGCTGTCATGAGGAACTGGGAAGTGCTTTCCCTTTACAGTGTGGTGGGACAAGGTTGCTCTGGGCTATGCCACACAGCCTTGCCAAAGGCATCGCAGCTTTCTGCTGATGCAGGCTTCAACACTGGGTTCCCAGGGAGGTTCGTTGGAAGCCAAGCAAGAGGTATCTTTTAATAAGTGAAAGGAGGGGGACGCGAGGAGAATCACTTTCTTTAGCAACTGGCCTCACTTCAAAACTGCAATCTGATCACAAGGCTCTGTTTCTAACTCAAGCGTAGAGGAGGATTATAACAGCCCTGAATTTTGTATTAAATGGAGCATGTTAGAAAATCCTGCGCACATCTGAGAAACAGCAAGTCTAGGCATTAAAAAGCATGCCTCTCTAAACTTTATGAAAGTAACAAAGGATGTTCGGCTTTGAACTCCCAACTAAAGTGTTCAGGGGACAATAGATCTGTGCAAGGAACATGCAATTTGTAATTGATTTATTAGGTTCTTTTTCTGCTTTCTGAATATCTACAAACATGCTACAACTGTTACATCGTTTCCTTATTCAAATGCTTTTGATTAACAGTAGTCAGAATTTTTGACAAGGTGAATTGATCATAAATAATCAAAATCTGAATAGTGTTGCTTAGCTGTAATTTGTTAAGGAAAAAGAAAGGCTTTAACACACCAGCAAAGCACAAAAGTACCTGTAGGTAGAAGTTGATTTCTGTACTTATTTATCTGTTTGGCTTTGAAGTTGACTCTCATCCACTATTTGTGCCATGATAACTATTGTTCATACAGGCACAGACTGCAAAGATTGAAGTTTATAAGCATGTTCACTCAAACTGAATTAACTTAAAAACTCAGCCACTGTTTGCATACTTTTACTTACATGCTAAGAACTGGCAGTGCAAGCAACAGAAAAAAAATGCAAAGAGAGGAGTCAGACATGTCTTAAAAATTAAGCTCCTTGTTCAAGCCTCACCAGACAATATCAGAGCTGGCCCTGAAGAATAAAGAGCAGAAAAAAAGCAAACAATTCTTGTTTCTTCATCCTCCCAAGTTGCATCCTGTGAATTTTCTCTGCTTTGCTTTTGCTTTGTACAGACCACTACTGTGTTAGCAAAGCCATTTTCTTTGCCTGGAAAATGTGAATATTCCCTCTGAAGAGCACTTGAAGCATAGTGGGGGGCCGGGGGCAGGGATGGGGGGGAGGGGGTGGGGTGGGTCGTGAGGACATACTGCAGTGGAGAGAGGTTTCTCTGAAAATAACCATAATGGATTCATTTTCGTTCCTGCATTAAGGGACTTGCTTCAGAGCAGAAGAGTAGCCAGGCTCCTTCAGTGATAACCTCCCCTTTTCCTTTTGCCTGGTATCACACCTAGGCTGAACGGGGAAATATTTTTTCCCTGGGCTCTGTTCTGTGGTACCCACCTCTTGTCCTCAGGGGCTCTGATTGTATAGGGCTGGGGTGGGTGGGGGATTTGTAGTCTAAGAGTTAAAGCAGGAGGAAACAGAGATAGGACCCCTGGATTACAGTCTTTGCTCTGAGATCAAGTAAATAGTCACTTATATTCAAATTCAAGGCTTCCCTTTTGAATTATTTTTTCCATTCCCTACCAATCCAGGCTTATCTCCCTAAAACGGTCTTCACTTTTAAAATCAATTTATAACCGATCAGACAGCTAAAATAGCTTCTTACAGTAGGTGTCTTTAGTCAATGACTGATTTGCATTAAGAAAGATATGACAGCCAAGTGTGAAGAGAAAAGAATGATAGTTTAATTTTAGAAAAATTCCACATTCATCTGAGAAATGATTACTAAGCACTGTGTATGTTCATACATAAATTATTTCTAAAAATGTGAAAAGATATTAAAATGCTAAATATTTTCTTGCAGCGGGAGCAGGAAAGCTCCGGAACAGATGCTGTGGCCTTTCCAGGGATGGAGCAGATTCACGCCCCAGGGAGGCACCCAGCGGTCCTGTGCCACTGACTGTGACACCGAGCAAGGACGAGAGCTAACGGCCCAGGGGAAAAGGGGCAGAGGGGCACGGGTGGAGAGGGAGGCTAAGACAGAGGCAAAAGCACCTTCCAGCCTCTCTGGGGATGGGTGAGAGGCCTCCCCTTCAGCCGGGACACGCATTCTGCCAGTGGGGCAGGCTCTGCACAGCTCAGACAGGCCTGGGGGCAGTGATGCCCGGCTGGGGAGGCCGGGCAGCTGGCTCTGGCTGCAACCTCTGCAGAGCCAAAGGCAGCTCCAAGGAGCGTGACAGCCGTCAGGAGGACGTGCCAAGGAGCCAGGTGCCAGCGCCTGAAATAAGTCCTACAGCTTGTCAACAGAGCTCTGTCATCTCTATCCAGAAAAAGACTAATAGTGGGCTGACGCCTGGCACTGACAAATTACCAGGTTGCTGGAATCTGGATTTGGATTCGTTGCTGAGTTTTGTTTTGATTTTTAAAGGATATCTTTATTTTACCAGGACAAGCTCTTTTCTTTGTCCTCTCATGGTCCAAGCTGGCAAAAAAGCAGCCTGAGATCTCCCACAGAGGAAGCCCAGACCCTGCCAGGGGCCTGTGCGCAAGTGTAGGACCTTCAGAGGCAGCAGGGACCTCCTTGCAAGATGAATTGTAGGCTCAGAGCCTGTGAGGGAAGGAAAGGAAAGAGTCAAGAGGTGAAAAAGCTGTGTGAGGAGGGAGAAGGGCTGCAAGACCATTAGAGCATAATATTGTGGGTTTTACTAGATGCATCTCATTTTTCAGTGTCAAGAAGAGGATGCGCATGCAGTGTTTGTCCCACACTAACACGCCCTGAAAGAACAGACATCAGTCACCAGCTGTGCCACGTTTTTATTAGATAAGTTTTACAGAAGCATCCCTCCAAGTAGGGAATAACTCCATGCATCACAGTCAGGTTTGACAGGAACATTAAAGGCAATGTGTATTTTGATATATCAATCCAAATTTGTAGGCAGCAGAGGTCAGATTTGACGTAAAAAATTGTTAGAATTATTTTTCATTAAAAAGTTAGGTTTATGGCCTCTAATGAAGATCTTACGATTTTACATAAAGATCTGTTTCAAACAATCTAAACTTGTGTTATCTGACATTTTAATTAGCCTCATCCCATTGCCTTGGAAACAACCTGTCTTCCTGCATTATAAGTCCTAGAGCATTTGACACTCTAGTGCACAAGTCTGTTTTAGAAAGACAGCAAACTTTTATTAGTGTTGATTGACTTCATTGCTACACACTAGAACTGCAGTATTTGACAAATTCACTCTGCACATTGCCTGACTTCCCTGAAATATAACAGGAAACTCTTTCCTGGCTTCATTCATTCAGAAGAAAATTATTGTATAAGCAAATTATGTTGCGTGGAGGCCCAGATCTTTTTAGGTTTTTGTTCTTAGGAGACAACAGAACAGGATCTTCTCTTTCCAGACAAATACACCCACGAGTATCAACAGAATGTCTTCAAGTTCCCTCACACAGACATCTCAGTGGACTTCATAGTAGAAGTAGGAATAAAGTAATTCTTTCATATATGGACTGGTCCAAAGACTGAAAGACAATGGGAATATTCCCAGCAGACTTGGGAGCAGACTTTGAATAGAGTAGGCACCTCCAGCTCCATAACACTTAACAGCCTTTGCCCTTAGTTTAAATCCCCTCTCCCAATCCCAGTGAAAGTTTGGGAAAAGCAGAACACTTCCAAAAATGCTGCTTTCTTTTGGCTTCACTGCTGAGATCTTCAACAACTACCCATTGCCACAGTAGAGATGCTGTTGAAGTGTTATCAAAACATCAGTTGTTCTTGTGTATTGGCCTGGACCAAACTCAGCTCACCCAGAGCAGTGTGCTTCCCTGATCTCAGTACAATGCAAGCACACTACTCATTCCTTTGCAAATATAGGACTGTCGGTGTAAGGGATTTCTTTGTCTCATGAAAGTAATGTAACTATCCTATAAACATCACACCAGTGTAGTATGATACTGAACCATTTCAATTCCTTCAAAAGTGCTTTGAAACTATGCAGAACTCAACCATTTTCCATCCAGGACAATAAAGAGTAAGGTGCTTTATTTTGCACAATTTCCTATTAGAATTTTTTAACAGATTTTTCCTGAAACAGGCAGATATAAATTTTAAGCACTACATTTTAGACAGCAATTTCACACATACACAGAGTGGTCAAAATGCTATAAAACAGAACATTTCAGTGGTAAAAGGATTATGTTGGCTTACACCAAAAGCTGTATCTCTAATTTAGTACTTATGCATTCTGAATAATAAATTAAAAAACTGGTGGGAAATTAAAGTTTTTCATCAGCAGGGCAAAAGGTTCATCAGATGAGTTTGTGCCAATTGTCTGAAATTAGAGTTGAAAAGCACCATCCCCTATCCAACAGTGGCTCCAGATTTCCATCGTTCAGGGCAGAGCCCCAGATTCCAGGGGTTCAGTTCCCTAAGATTCACATTAATTTGTTAAATATGTTTTCTTAGCCATGATGTGTGGGTTTTCATGCAAGACTTCCCTACAACAGAAAACTTTCACCACCTCCATTTCTCTTGACCGATTATCGCTGAAATTACATTCTAGTGCTTTTGAATACAGATCAGCTGGCTGAAGCCTAACAGGAGCTATGTGCCAGAAAATACCTCAAAGATTTTATTTCTCTCTGGACAAAGCTAACAAAAAGAACACTTTTCCTTTCTTCCCCAGGTAAAAGCTTCTTCATTCACCATGTGGAAAGGAAATATAATGACATGTTTTCTTTTCAGATAGCTTGCTCTTTTTCAGGGCTACTGCAGAAGCAGTTTGCTCTGGGCCCTTGGCCCATTTTCTACAGCAATCTGACAGTGCTGATTTGATGGGCTATGCCCATGTGGGAAAGAAATGGTCCTTTCAGGAGCATCTGTGGGATGTATTTTCCCCATTGGGAGTCTCAGAGAAGGGTGATGAGGCAGGAGAACCAAGCCACTTGTCTCCATGTAGGTGCCCCAGGATATTAAAGTGCTTTTACTCTTCATTCTTTCACTGCTGGTCAGAAGGGTCTGTGAAAAAAAACACAGAATCTGCCTTAAAGGTCTGGTTAATTCATTCTTGTTCCTCATCTAAGCTCACAGAAACAAGGCAAGACCAGCCCAGACCTAAACCCCACCAAAAGGTCCCCAGAGGTTTCTACAGGACACCCACACTTCAGAGAAGGGGAGCAAATCACAACAAAATCTGGGCAGCCATGGTCTGCCTCCCTGGGAAGACTTGGACTCCTTAGCTGATGACAGAGATGAGGTCAGACAGCATTTTTCCCACCCTTTGCAGTCACTGCAGGAATGCCTTCAGGCTCAGGGAAGACATGTCCACCATCCTTAAAGGGTAGTCCAGCAAGGACATAGAAATATAACACATTTCTAGCTCTTCTTCATGCATTCATATTTGGAGAAAAACAAACCAGACCCCTCACATTGCACTACCAAGCTCCTAGTCACAGGGTGGTGTCTGCTCGGTGGGTATCCCACTGCTCTGGAAGCCCCCTCCTCTCTTCCCTGGGGCTGCACTTACACAGACCATATGCAGGCTGCAGATCTGGTCCTGAACACTGTCTGCGGTCATCACCTGAAATGACTGCCTGGAACAGTCAAACAATTTTTTCCTTTCTAGGCACATCTGAGAAAAGCTATACATTCTTCCAATGCAAGGTGACACCCTGCTATTAATACATGACTGGGAGCCAAAGACCTTCAGGAGCCCCATTGCATGCATGAATTGCACCCAGCTGCATGGCAGCTGGGAAGAGGGTACTGCTGCTTTCTCATTTACCCAGATAAAACCCAAATGTTTCCTCCCAAACTGAGCTGAGCTGCAGCTAGTCTGTACCAGCTGGTTATCACATTGAGCAAAGAAAGGAGGGAAATGGATTTCTTCCTGTTTTCCTTACTGGTCAAAAGATTAAAAGCAATATAGTGGTGTTGGTCCCTAGGTATTGTCTGATTAATATCCTGTTACCCAGCTGGCAAATTGCCAAATTCACCTCTCATTTAAAGAGAGACTGTTCCATGAGCTCAAATGGATTTTATTAGCATAACACTAATAATTCAGCTCTTACAACCCAGAGAAAATATTATAATTAAATACAGGCATGCATTGGCTGTCAAGGTTCCTTCTTGCTTTGCTTCTAGGTAGGCAGAGAACCGCAATGCATCAGATATTTCACCACCACAATCAGGTCAGAAGGGTCTAATTTTACAGGAAAAGTGTTATGAAGCAAAAAGATCATAAGCCCTGAGAAATTCCTTCCTCCTAGCAGCATCTAGAAGCTTGTCCCTACTGGGTTTCAATAGCGTTGATCAGTAAGATGTAACACAGAGAAGCCTTCTTCCTTACTTCCAGGTTTCTTGTCTCGTTAGGACATTCCTAGCTGAATGTTGTCTGCTGGCCCATAAATCAGCTCCCTCTGTTGCCTGACTCTTCTAGCACCCTTCACAGTAATAACCATTCTGAATTCTCCAGCATGTCATTTCATTTGTTCTTCTTTGTAGCAGAGGCTTATAGACACGTTCAGTTTAGAAACCACCAGTACAAGGCTGGAGTTACCAGCCCAAAAGATACCTGAGGTTGCTTAATTCATTCCATATTATTCATATGTTAGGGAGCACAGTTATGACATGCATATCTTTTGCCTACTGTCTGCATCAGCCACTCATGTCAACCGGGATTTCAGAGGAGATAACTCCTCTCTGTCACCTCGAGCAGCAGCTGCTTCCCAAATAGTGCTCCCTGAGGGACTGACATGCCATGGAAGATAAATGATCTGAGGACACTCACTAAAAATATCGTGTGTTAATTCCCCAATTAGAAGTCTCAAGAGGAGAATAATGAGTGATCTGTTAGCAATTCTGTAGGTTCACAGTTGTCTGATATCCCACATTTGGGAGCCGCTGCCCTCGGGTAGCAGCTAATTGGCCCCAGTTACCATAGTGCCTCAGTCTTTAATGTATGTATCCTCAATACTGCTCAGTAAAGCAAATAAGGACTGATTTCAGTTCGACAGACTGGGAGCTGCATTTCAGAGAAAGCAGGGAACTGACTTTACAGCATTATACTACAAATACAAATCACGGAGTGAGGCAAAATCCAGGTCCTGACAAGTACTTTCTACACACAGGGAGAAACTGGTGGCAGAAGATGTTTCTTTGGGTCAAACCCGTTTATTTACAAGGACTGCAAAAGTGCTGTCAAAATCAAACCACCAGTTTCTTTGCCTAGCCCCTCGCAGCCAGCTCTGTAACCAAAAAAAAGCTGTCACAAGGCCTCTTCTTGAGTGAAGCTCCTGTGATTGCTCTGTCTCCTCAGTTTTGCGTTACTTTCTGCTTCTGTCTCTTCAGAAGTCCTGCTCCTCCCACACAGGCAGGCACACAGAGCTCATTACCTCTCCTTTCAGGGCTTGCTCTTTTATTCTCACAGGCCAGCATAATTTAGCCTTTGTGGGAGCTTAAGAACTTGCTCCTGTGGCTTTAGAGACTTGGTACAACCAGGGAGTTGTGTTACTTGTGAGACTTATCTTGAACAAAGCATGGCTTTAAGCCCACTCACCCCCTGCAAACGCACCCAGACTGCAACAACACTGAGATACCTCAAGATATTTTTTTTAAATGCTCCGTCAGCATTGATTTCAATAGGAAGCTGGATGCCTAATCTGCTTATGCACTTCTGAAAATCCTATTAAGTGCCTCTATACTTCTCTAGGTGCCTAAATATACTTTTCTTAATTTGTCTCTAAATGATTTGCATCCATCATCAAGATTTGTGAGAGTGCGGCTTGAGGGGAGACGCCTCCCTGTCACAGGCCTTCCGTGCAGTCTGTCACTTGTTCAGATACCTAAACCGGGAACCAAGCTCTCGCGAAGATGCTGTGACAGTGTGAAACATGTCTATTAAACTGTGAACACTCTTCGAGCTGTTGCTTCCTTGTCTCATTACACCTCCCATCCTGTGCTGAGCACACGCACCCTCTCCCCCGGGGGAGCCCTCTCCACAGGGTTATCACAGCTCCATCTCCCCTTCCATCGCTGACCCAGACCTATACAATTTTCTGCAGCGGGCTTGAGCTGCAGATGGAGCCGCAGCTCCTGGATGAGAGCAAGGAGTTATATTTTGGGAGGGGGCAGGGATGGTTTGGATGCTTGGAGGCAGCAGCCGGGACAGCAGCAGTGTCTCACCTTGGCCCCCAGGCACTACCAAGAAGTGTGACCAAACCAGGCAGCGTATATAAATATTTGCTTCTAAGGACATCCTACATAATTAAATGCCTGGGGCTCAGAAATATCTTTGCTCAGCTTTTGTTGTCTTCCTTGTCTTCTTGTTACTAAAACGCAGTCACAGGCAAGAAAAGCTGTTGAGGGGATGTATATCTGAGAGGCTCAAAAAAGCTGAGGCTCAGCTCCAGGGTTTCTGTCAACAGGATGGCCAAACGCCTCAGTCTGGAGAAAGGGCATTAAAAATGGGTCTGTGCCTTTAGACCCAGCACTGGATGCGGTAACTGCTTCCTACAGCCAACGGATGTAGAAGTGAGGCCACAAAGAAACTGAACTTGCCATGACCAGGCTGGTACCCACCTACAGACAACTTCTTGGGAAAGATGGGCCCCTCTGGGGTCCTCAGCAGCTCTGCCCCAGCCCCACTGCAAGCCTTGATCAGAATGGAGAAGAGAGAAAATTAGCACCTCTGGGAATTACAGTTAAACAGTCCTCAGAGCACCTTTAGCTGTTCTTAGAATGAAAAGAAACTTTGAAAGGGGGATTAAAGTTAGGACGGTTGATTTTGATATAGAGGAACAGCTATTTAAAAAAAGCAATGAAAAATGGGAACATATTCAGAGACCTACACATACTTTAATAGAAATCTAGAAAAGTGCAAATCTGGAAATGCTCTGAATCTGGTCAGCTATTTCTCCTCTTACAGACCCTGTGCTGCAGTCCAGAAAGCCTTGATAAACCAGAGCTTAAAAGTCCACGTGGCCTTTGCCACTGTTTTCTCTCTGTATTAATTCTGTTTGCTAATACCCACAGTGTAGCAGCTGAGGTGCCCCAGCACTCGCAGCAGCCCCATCAAGGACCCAGCAGTGCAGGGTCTGGCCCGTGAGCTTCAGTCAGCAGCTTCTGTGTTCCCAGGTCTTTCCTTGAAAAGCGTCAGCTTGAGCCAGTCTTGCAGCACACATGCACTTCAATCATCTGTCTGCAATACCACAGTAATAACAGTGGCCCTATACAATCCTTACGGATTAATTAGTTACCATTTGCATTTGCAGTGGCCACTGACAGTTGTACTGCTGACAAATCACCTTTTTGGGAAGAGTGAATAAACTCCCATACAGAAAACCTAGCAAGTTACAGTTTGCTGATACACAATGAACAGGCAGGCAGCCCAATTCCAGACACACACACAAAAAAGAGAATAAAACCCCCTGATTTTGCTCATCTCCCATTGCATCTGTTGCGATGAGCAGACAGAGGAAGAAAGGGTTACATTTGTTCCCGGCCGGAAGCGATGGGAGTATTTTTGCCTTGGATCTGCCAAGCTTGCAAGGAAAATCCCCAAGCTGGATTTCCTCGGGGAGCAAATGTTAACTAACAAACAGAGAGTTGGACATGCTCTCTTTCTTGGGAGGGGAGCAGGGCTTCCCTCAGTACTGCTTTGGAGAAAATAGTTTGCATGAGGCCTAGAGCCAAGGACCAGAACATAACCTAATTAAGCCAGAAAGGGTGATTAGCTGTTTATTTTGATGATGTTCAAACCGTGCACTCACATTATACACTGCCCTGGGAGAAAAAAGATGCTGTTTATACTCCCAGATCTAAAGGATCAGCAGAGTTTATTTTCCCCTACAAATGAAGTCTTGTTCTACTTACATTCTTTCAGCTGAGATCAGATCTGTTTATTTTCACTCATCTGCAGGAAATAGAAATATTTCAGTCTGTTATCCTGAGTCCCAGGAAGCAGTTCGTATTGCTTAACCATGGGCAAAGGCAAATTAGTCACAGCCTTCACATGCTACCTCAAAAGATTTGTTTAGCAGTAGTACCATTAGTGGCAAAAGGATTTACAAAAACCCATATTGTGAATTCTGCTTCTTGAACCTTCTCCAGAAGGCACGAGAAACTTTATTAAAGACTTGTGCTTCATCATGGGAGATGGAGTTGATCAAGTTCTCCCTCTTCCCAGCAGGCACCTCCATGTATCGATGCTGAGCTGAGGGGTTTGATGCAGTATTATCAAGCTCCCTGTTTCTTTACTGTGTTGAATTAGTTGCTGATTTGTGAGGGTATCTGGAAGCACGGCACTGAAAAATTAAAATGCTGGTGGGAGCGAAGAGAGGTGCAACGACACTCACCACACATGACTTCTGGTCAGACCAGTGGCAACCGGACAATGACATCTTCACAATATGTGTAGCACACCCTGCCAAAAGCCACGGAGAGATCCCACTTCAGTGTTCCCAAATACTTGTTTGAGTTGGCTTCATATTTAATTATAATACAATCCTCTTTTGCTAGAGTTTGTTAACAGGATTTGTTTGCATGCTTTGATCTTTTATTTTTAATCATCTCTCGTGTTCATGAAGCCTTTGGTAAGATTTTGCACTGATAAAAGTATTTGAATTATAACAAATGGACTACAAGGTGACAACATATCTTAGAGAGGGTCTTAATTCTTTTAAAGTTAAGCTTTTTGATGGTCAATTAAATTATTTTAATTGTATCTTATTTATGTTAAACTTAAGACTGTTTTCCAACTACTGGAACTTAAAAATTCTGCATAAACCAGGCAACTGCAAGTGCTGTGAATATAATTTTTTTCTGTTGACTACATTCAGCAAAAGAAACAATCAAGAATGCACCGAACGTCTAATACTGTGATGAAGATAGAAATTACTGGCAACCAATTATAAAGATATGGAGCAGCAGAAGGTACAGCGTGTTACATACATTATGGGGCTGCCAGAATAGGCTACTTAGGGATGTACAATAATAATTTAGATTGTTGATCATAATAATCTCATGCTGGTCATAACTGTCGGGCTGTTATTTTATGCTTCCCCAGCCTGTTTGCTGAATCTGTTTGCTAATTTTTGTACTTGTTTATAGTTTGCAAATTGTTTGAGGCAAAGTGAATTTCGCTGTTTGTTTGCACAGTACCAGCTCTCGAGAAAGGGATGGGAACCTCTATGATCTCCATTGCTGAAAATAATTAAAAAATCCCTAATGGACACAGCAAAAATTCTTCTGTAAGAAAAACAAACTCAGCTGAACTCCAGCTAAATTAACTGATATCCCTCATGATCTACCAATTTTCATGATGGATTATGGGGAAGCTTAAATGAAGTTCAAAAATAGCACTGTGTTCCTCCCTCCTCAACCTCATTGTCGCAGGGTCCTGACGGCTATCAGAAGATCAATCTGCCGCAAGCAGAACTTCCCCACTACATTGAACATAATCCTCCAGTTCACTGGTTTAAGTGAGTCATGAAGGATTACTTTTCAGAGTAATGAGGGGTTAGATGTTTCCCAAGATAGCTAGACAGCCTGCATGGGTTTTCAAGATGAGCCGGTACATGAAAAGTTACAAAGTGCCACAGCCTTTACCTTGGTATTTTCCCTTTTTCTCACAAAAAGGCCAGGTGGTATGAGACATCCACCTTCCTGGGAGCAAGTTTCTCATGCAGATCCCAGAGAAAAAAATTCTTGAGGTGCAGATGTTTCTCTTTGTTTGTTTGTGGTTTTTTTCCAAATAGCTTCATCTTCTCCCTTTATTACAAAGAAATTAAAATTCTATTCTGTTCTATTTTCAAATGTGCTCTGTGATTGCCAGGGCAACAAAACATACCAAGGTAAGATCACTTTATTTGCAGGGTTTTTCATACAGTGGAGAAGTGATAGCCCACAAGCTCACATGTGTGGCATAACCACGCATCCCGGTGGCCTTGCACACTGTTGCCATCCCTTACTGTTTGAACAGTAAAGAGGACTCTGTCCCTAACAGTACCAGAGTCCAAAATCATATGCAGGCCAGTCCTACTTTCATGGATCTTTGTTTTCATGGACTCCTTGGCCAGTCATTCCCTCCTGTGGCACATGTCCCAGTGAAGTGGCTCATGAGTCATGGAGGTGGGGCAGTAACTGCCCAAATGCTCGATAGATATATTTTCCAACACGGGAATGCCCCAATCTTGCCCCATGCAATGCAAGTAGCAGTTACTGTTTCTGGAGAAGTTGGGGAGAAGTAGCCATAAAAAGCAGCTTCCCCATCCCTACCTACACTCCCCCAGCAGAAAAACTCCTGAAAGGAAGGGAGAAGGTCACAACTGAACAGCAGCAGCATCCTATTCCCCTCTTCAAGTGACAATCCCTTTGCCTGAAGAAAAAAAGCATTGGTTAAACCAACACCTTTCTTGCAGAGTTTCAGCTGTTTCTGGTATCCCTCTTGCATATGACCAAAGAGTCCAACACAGACAGTATTTTAACCAGAAGCTTGATGTGAGCTATTCTGGGACAGAAAGATTTCAGTATTTCAGATTTTTTCTATTGTTCATAGGAAAAAAATGGTTAAAGGTTGATCAGCTAGTTAATTCGGCAAGACCTGACCCACAGGGAGAAGCATTCCTAGCATCTACTTAAGATTACTAAGTAATTTCTACCCTCACAAAAACTTGGACACATTTCTGTGGAATTTACTTGTAGGTTTTTTGAGACATTTTGAGAAAATCCATGGGAATACTCCCATGATTTCTCCTAATACACACAGGAATCTATGTTAAATTGGCTAACAAAGCTGCTTGGATTGGAAAACAAATTAATCCACCCAGTCATTTATAAAATGCCCACAAGAAACAGAAAAAATAAAAGCTTTTCTTCATTTTGCTTCTGTGAAGAGAGAATGAAACATTCTTGTCTCAGGAGATCTTCCAGTCCCCACTCTCATCCTTTGAGTTTTATCTTCCCTTCCCAGCTTCAGATTCTGAGGGGCAAAATTAACTGGTTTTATGAGAAGAGGTGATAATGGCAAGGGGGGATACTGTCAATCAAGGACCAAGTCCCTGGCCACATGAACATCCAGGACAAAATACTCAGCGCAACCAGACAGGTTGCCCAGAGGCTGCGGGAGAAGAGCACCCTGTGTGAGGTTCCCCCACAGCACCAATGTTTCCATCAGAGCAGACACATGAAAGTCTAATCAATATAATGATTGGGGGATCTATGCTGTTCATCTCAGGCAACAACAGAAGTCTTAAAAGCAGATGTTCTTCTCCAGTGGCTTGGACCTCTTGCTCACATGAAAGTATCCACATTTAGCAAAGTGACTCCCACCCTTTCTAAAGGCTGCTTGCATTTCCTGAGTTGCTCAGGAGGGAACACTTTCCTTTCTCTTGCACCACAGCTGCCCAAGAGGAGGATGAGTGCTCAAACTTTGTTTTGCAAGAGCAGTCCCCCTGATGATGAGCACTGGGAGCAGTGATTGCCAGGATAAGAGCAGGAAGAAGCTGCGTATGTTCAAGTTGAGAGGTTCTAGCAGCATCCAACAAAGACACAGAGACTCCAGAAATTCACCTCAGAGGAAATGCCAGGCTGTATTTTGTCTGCAAAAAATAGCCCAGCTGTACATCGTGGATGTGCCCAACAATGGAATCTGACCAGCAAAGTTCATCCACATCTGCTATCTTTTAAGAAAGGGGCAAAAGTATATTTGTTGCAGCGTTCAGCTATTTGCACTTTGGAAATCAGGCTCCAAGGGACTTATTCTCTCATTCTGTTTTATTAGTTTTCACTGTCTCCCAAGATTTGTGCAGTTCAGCTCCATGGTAACTCAGGAACCTGCTTGATCGCCTTACACATTGATGTATATAACAAAAGCACAGTGCTAATACACTGTTTGAGCATCTCTAAGATATATTTAAAATACCTAAGGCTTGTGGCAGGGTAAGATTTGTAGAGAATACAGAATAGTGCTGTCTTGCCTTAAGGTTGTAGCAATTGTTTCTTGGGAAGTTCTACCTTGGTTCTACCAAGCCACTCCAGGCTTTGCAACAGCTAAAGTCATGTTAAACTTTTGTCCACGCTGTTAACCAACATCTGTTCTTCCTGTCCTCCAGAGATTACAATAAAAAAAACACAAGGTGATTAAAAAGGGGAAGAAAAACAGGAAAAAGGACTTGCCCTCCAGTAATTAGCTGTGTATAAAGACTTACTAGCTGGGTGCTACTGATATAGACCAGGGTACGAGTCCTGTGGTCCTCATTCTTTGCTTGTCTACAGCGCACCATGACTCTGCTCAGCCTGACAGGCCTAGGCTTTTATAAAAATGACAGAAATGCATGAGGGCTTGGTGCACGTACATGTTTTGCTCTGACATGTATCCATACTCAGAAGCACTTCAAGCAATAGGAAACAGAAAAGCCGTAACAGCTCTCACGCAGACCTGGAGTTGGATGCCTGGCGCTTACATTTTCATCCCGGTGTCCAGTCACCAGATGGCAAGTCCTGTACATAGCATAAACTGTTCAGTTACTTTGAACATCTATGTGTTGATTTCTATGGTAAATGATGGGGTTCAGATAACAAAATGTTCAGCGCAAGCTGCAGTTCTGGAAGTGCTCTGGGGATTCATTAGTTAATGCCACAAGGACCTGGCAAGGAACGTCTAAGTTCTTAGAGGCATTCTGCTTTTTCTCACTGTTGTTAGCTTTGAATATCCTTGGGATTACTTTTTTAAATACCTCAGGGAAGATGACAAGAAAAGTAGAAAAGACTACCAGAAAAAAGAATGTTTTTCCCACGTGTTTTGGGAGAGGAATAAAGCTGCATGTTACACTTTTAATATTTGCATTGAGCATGCAAATTTTCAAAGAGCAGGAGAGGGATCAGCTTCTGCTATTTCAGCTGCAGTGAATGACTTGCGTGGCACTAGGAGAAGTTGACACACTTGTCCAAACACAATGGCAAGAACCTAAAAACTGTGACAATGTGTTCCAAGATCCGCTGGCTTGGTTAATTTTTCAAAGGGCGGTTCTACTTTGAAAAGCCCACCTTTGAAAATTCCTGATGAGTAATCAATGATGTCAAATCACAGTATGTGTTGGTCCAGTGAGCTTTTCACCTACTGCCATTTGGAATTTAATGACCTTCTGACATGTATCGATGCAAAGCAGCTCATACCACAAACAATCTGCTTTAAGTCTTACTGTTTAACTTACAAGATAAGCAGTTACAGAAACACATCTCTCCAATGCAGCTGGCAAAACAGATGAGGTAAAGTACCTAATGTCAAAACAGAATAAACACTGAAGAGCTTCTCAGGCCTGTGAAGGCATTTTCATGAATGTAGCTACATCTGCCTTTGAGCACAAAACCTCTTCCAATAGCGTTAAAGGGTTAGCGACCTGTCAGGAGGGGGAAAAAAAAAAAGACCATTGTAGCTGCCTATGCTATTGAACGTGTCAGAGTAAATGCAGGATCCCTCCACTAGCAGAGGTCAGGCAAACATGGGCATCAGTCATGGGTTTCAAATCTGGAGGTGAGGGTATTCACTCAGTAGTTGCACAGTTTCCAGCTCGTCTACGTTGTCCTCCTGCTCTGGCAGTCTTTCCCTCCGAAAGACACTGCTGTACAACATCAGGGTTACTTCAGGTGAGTTTTTAGTTGGTGGTATGAAACTTTCTGGCTAGTATACGTTCATCTGTAATCCTATCACCTAATTTCTGAAGCTGAAAAAAAGCCAAATGCAGAAAAAGTGAAAATGGTTGTCTTCTGTCCATGTCTGGACCTCTAAGGTAAAGCTCCTTATTGTTGCTGTTATTACTATTGTTATTATATTTTTCATTTTGAAGTGCCAAAAGACAAGAAAATAACTAGGAGTTCAAAATTAGTTCAATTAAAAGAAGCGAAATTCACCCATGTATCTACAATACATAATTATACAACATGTATAAATATAGCTGGTACTACAGAAAATAAATTTACATGGTCAGGATCCAGATCCAGCCTATGTCGATAAAACTGATGAGAGAAAAGGTACTTTACTTCTGGAGACATCTGTTGTCTGCTGCTAGGTAGGGAACTAATTTTTAATTAGATAGATCTTACATAAAATGTTTGGCGTTATTTGAAGCATCCTGCATCTTGTTTTAACTACCTGATTCATCAATATTTTGCTTTTGTAGCTAAGGAAAGCCATACTACCCTAAGGCAAAAATAAACAGTCGTCTGATCTGTAAGTAAATAGTAATACAGTAACAGTAGTGAGCCATTATTTAAGGTTCCAGAACAATTTTTATTTTCAAGTCCATTTCATTAGAATGCTTCAGCACATTTTTCTCTGCACTACTCCACGGTTAGTTCCCAATCAAAAGCCAAATATTTGGAAGCTGCAGGTTTTAAGAGGAGCTGCTTTCTCAGAAGATGAAATCAACAATCATACTGAAAGTTTGGCCCATTCATAGTTCATAACAGACAAAATACAGCAGAAGTTTTCTTACTGGCCATGCTGACAATGAAGACATGGAATTTTTTTGCCAAGAACCCTGGGGAAGATTTGTTATTGCAGTGATCTCTGCACTTGGTATAACACCATGAGAAGTTTAGGGAAAGGGCACAAGTACATCACCTGTCCTATTTCTAATTCCATCGTACTTTGATGGCTGGAGATATATTACATATATCTGGGGAGTCACATTGATCAAATTTACATAAAAGTCCCCTATCTCTGCCCTTGTAGCTATCTAATGGAAAGTGAAGTCCTCAGCCTCCAAAGATCATCCTGAAATCGACCTCTAGCCTATCTCTTTTTATGAATATTCTTGGCAGATGTTGGCAATGAATACACTCAAGCAGTCATTTAAATTCTGCTGCTTTCTCAGGAAGGGAATTTGTTATAAGTGCTATTTGGTAGCCTCTACTAATTAATTCATTCTCCTTCAAACACCAGGTATAGCCTGATCCTGTATGTGTGTTCATGTAAAAAAACTTTCCCTTTAAGCACTGAGACTCCAAGACTCAGCAGTGAAAATAGCTGAATTGTTGGTTTTATTTTCTAAAGAAATATTATGTTGAAAACAGCACATTCCCATGTAATGTTTCCACCTTGATTAAATTACGTACTTTCCACTGGGAAAAAAATCCATTTTGTGCTCCTTATTTATGGAAGCATCAGTCCACCTTCCTGAGGTTTCTCTGCAGTTCGGGCAAGGGCAGTTTGCACTTTGCACCGATCAGCTGTTTACTGCCTTAGAAAACCTGGGCTGCTATATAGTGAGTCACGGACATGAGAGATTGAAAGATCAGTTCCTGGGTCCCAACTAAGGGCACTTAAATTATACTTAACTTAATTATTAAAGTTTATTTAAATGTTTCTCTGGGTTGAAGTTCTTATCATTTCAGACCACAATTTAACGTTCAATGGACAGTTAAGTTTCAGTGCAAATATCACCATGTAAAATGCAAATGCACATCCTCTGGAGTGACATTTCATGTGACAGCTAGTAAGGAACCTCAGCTGATGGATGATGAGCAGGTACAGACATGGGAGTAAAACTAAGGATGTTGTAGACTTTGCACTGCCAGCTTCCTGGACTTTTAGTACTTGTTTCATCTTTATTAAACAGACTCATTGTTTTTAAGAACAATAAATTCTTGCAATTAAATCTGCTTTACAGTCATCTTGTTTGGGAAGTTCTTTATGGATCACAGTCTTTTTGAAATTACACTGTGCAAATATTAATACTTGTGAGGTGAAATTATGCTTAGCGAGTAAACCAAATATATGTGCAAATAAATAGACGACCTTCACTAAGCAACTTATTTCTGAATACATTTGGACATATCCATTAATTTCACCTTCTTCTGGCACTGAACCATAATTTCACCACCTCAATAACACAATAAAGAGCAAACAAAAACATAGTCCCTGGCTTTTAGTGCAGATTGCACAGAGTAGCAGTCAACTACAAGGCCACAGCATCGGATCATGGTCATGGCAAAGACTGCAAGCTCTTGTTCTTTGAAATCAGTGATTGTCAATGCTGGGATTTTCTTTATGATTACTTTTATCAGAGTTTGTCTCTCCTGTCTCAAGTGGAATATTAAGGAGATACTATTTCCACCAGTGTTGGCTCAAAAGAACATTTCCTTCAACTTTCTACCTCTGTATTTTATCCTGTACCCATTCCACCTGCCCTGAGATAGCTTATTGAGATGTCTACTTTAGAAATCTCATCACCCAAGATATATCATCTGTCATTCAAAACTCATTGTAGTCACCAGCTCTCCTCACTGGTCGCAGAGGTGTGTTTTTCACCTGTGACCTGCAGACCCAGAGGCAGCTATGAAATAGTTCTTGACAGGGTTCTGAAAGGTAACTGAGAAAAACAGTCCCATCGTCTGTGGGATGAAATTCACCATAGAAGGGTTCCACCTTACACTGGGAAGTCTAAAGTGTCTGTAAATGAAAAAAGACTGAGGAAGACTTTGTCCACTCTTAGCCAACCTCAGTGGCTAAACCTAAGCATTTGGTCCTGGCTTTGCTCCATAATTAGCCAGTTCTAGACACTGAGAGGCAAAAGGCTTCAGCAGTCCTTAGGCATCTTTGTAAAGCTTTTTTTAAGCAGAACATGAAACATCTCCTAAGCAAACTTCTCACCATGGTTAATTGTATCCAATCATTCAGAAGCATCCACGTGGTTATCATCTCATAAGCACAGTATAACAGGTAGTAAAAATCATGAAAACTTACATTTTACCTCTGCTGAATTCCTAAAATTACCTAATTGCAAAGCTATTTACAAAATGAAGAGAAATTTGAGGACAGCAATAAACTCTAAGTCAAGAAACAAGGTGGGAGGTGGCAGATTGTGTGATTGCATACCACAATGTGGGTCCCTCAAAAATACAAACAAATTTAAGCCTGACGTTATGAAGTTTACCTTAATTTTTCATAATGACATCTAAGCATTCTAGAAAATGTTGGCAGAAAAAGAAACTAAAGACAAGCCTGTAAAGAAGTTCTATTTTTTGTACAAGTTAATCAAAATTGAAATAAGCCTTAGGTTGAAAATCAGAAACATGATCTGGTTTCTAATTAATTGGGTAAAATAAGGTAATTAGGTAAAAATTGATTCACGTTACCTTGAGCTTGAAAGAAAAAAAAAGTAACGAAGTGGAGAAATGCACTTTACCTGCTGTGCTCAGCTGAATTCACATTGCTTCTATGTTCAAAGCTACCTATGTTGTTTGCATGAATCGTAAAAGGGAACCATTAAAGGGAAATCTTTACTTCTAAGTAAAAGATAACCAATGATCCAGTGCAATCACTGGCCGCCTGATCATTCGTACCAGTTAACTCAGGTCATTGCCTTGCAAGCTCTGTTTTGGACTGTTTCAACCGGGCATTTCCAACACAAACCTGCTACTCAGGGACTACCTCTATGCATTATAAATTCAGGCTGTTCCACATAACTCAGCTGCAATGCCCCCCTAGTTTTATTTTATTGATACAGGCATCGCCTGTATCACTTGCTGTTACAATCCCAGACTTGCTGCCCTGCCCTCAGTGTTTCAGTATAGCACCCACAGAAACTACACTTCTGCTATAGTTACTTTTTAAGGAAACGCCAAAGGGTTTTCTTTAAAAAGTGTCAGAACCTAAGTGTGAAGGCTTTGGTAATAATACAGCCACACCAGTAAGGACCATACAGCATGGGAATGCTGTTACACTCTTAGCATGGGTATGAATAGCGAAGGTATGGTTAATTTTGCTTGGGAAAGTGTAGCCACAGGAAAGCTGAGAGTGGTTTGTTTGGTTTGCTTTGCTTTCTTTTAATCAAGTTAAGCTACAACAGCAAACCCGAAGTTTTGCAGCATAAACGGTGGGATTTCTTCAGCTCATTTCCACCCGTTGCACCACGCTGCCCTTTTGCTAGCATGGTTTTGAGAGCTAAAACTTTTCTCTCTGACACCTAGAAAGCTGTCTTCTGTCTCAGGCAAATTCCACACATCTGAATACAAAGATCATCCTAGTATAGTTTTCATATGACACTTCATTATTAAACATTACCAAGGTATTTTATGTCTGTCTGACAAACAAAGAATATTACAAAAGATAAGCTGGAGTATCTGAGCCGCAAAAGGGCCTAAACAGTTCATTAGATAAAAAATCAACAGAAAATTAATTCCAAACCCCAAAAGATGATAGCAAATTGCTTGTATTGGCATTTCAGGTGGATTTTTTTCCAGATTACCCTACAGGTTAAGAAAAAAAGACTTGGAAACAGTGACTCCTAAAACAAACTGAACAAAGACTGATGTCTATTTGCAGAAATATTAGTTCTCAGTGGGTATGTCTGCATTCAATATTTTCTATATTATTACATGGTTTCACTGTTCCTAGAGTCTGTTCAGCTACTCTAATTTTTTTTTTTTTTTTTTATTTTTTTTTTTTTTTTGCTTAAGGAAATATTTTATTGCTGTTGATGGGAAAATCTGAGCCTTGTAACTTTCCGGGCTACAAATTCACAAGTGACAGTCAGACATGAACAGAATTTCAGCACACTCGATAAACAGAAACATGGAAACAATATCTTAAATGTAAGCAGGGAGTACTGATGTTAAAGCGTTGTTTTAAAAAGAGCCAGGAAGAACCAATGGAAATCCTAGGTTTTCAACAAACTGAGAAAAAAGAAGGATTTAATTTATTTTCAGCCAGCAAATGTGACACACATTAAAAGGCCAGCAAAATCACGCTCATAAAATAGGATTCCTCTAGATGGAACTCTTGAATTTGAAAGATGACAGTCATGTACAAAAGCATCGAAACTTAGGAAATTATTCTCTTCCTGCACAGCTTATTTCTGCTACTGAAACACCTCCTTAGAGGAAAATGGGCTTATCTCACCTACTCAGTCCATGGTATGATGAGACACAGCTCTCCTGTGCAGAAGTCTTGAATGTAATGGACTTGAATAATGTAGTATAATAAATAAAATTATGACTATGATAGAGGTTTTGACAGGTGCAGAGAGCTACCTATCTGTGTAATTCCTTTTAGAGCAGGATTAAAGCTGCTAATCAAGGATTTTAGATTTGATTTCAGCTCTTGTTGAACTTCCTACTAACACTTGCAAACCTGCCTGGACAAGAAACAGATTTTTTTTTTAATGTATTTAATAATATTTTGATTATTCTGTAAGTAAAACAATTATATGAAAATACTTGGGATGTTAATGGGCTACAGAAAATCAAAGTCACTAAAGTAGAACAGAATATTTATAAAATATTCTGAAGTACTGACACAGCCAAAGAAGAATATTACATAGCAATTTTGTCAACAGTAGCAGAGCAGTTCTGTAATAACCTTTAGGACAAGTGTGATATGTTTTAAAACTAACCATTAAAAATATTTTGGGGAAAACAAAAAAAAAGTGTATCTCTACAGACCTAAGTGATATACTTCAGCTTCAGAAAAACACAAAGATGCCAGCAGTAACACCTAGACACCACAAATATATTCATTGGGAACACAAAAGCAGATGAGGTAGAAGTGCTAAAATGAAAAAGAGCTTTGCAGGATAATACATCCCAACTGAAGCACTTACAAGGTAAAATAGAGTAATATGAGGCAGCTGCCCCTAAAGCCTCTGCACTCACACTGAGGAAACAGGTATCAGCTGGATGTCAGGCCCTTGAACCCTCCATCAACACTGCACGGAAAGTAACTGCCGTAACCAAGATCTCTGCACTTCAACACAGGGCACATGTGAAAATAATAGACACGTTAGAAAGCACAATGTGATAACAGGTAGTGAACGTTGACTTCTGCCCAGTGACTGTGCAGTTTTTATTCTTTGCATTTTTAGCTTCACATCTTGACTGCTGAAACACTTTTCTTGGGGCTATCTTTGAAACATAAAGAGAAATTCTGTCTGGCAGAAAACATAATGTGCGTGACCTACCATGGTACACATAAGCATGTGCTGTACTCGCTCATAGCTATCTGTTTGCTTCTGGCTGTTATTAGAGGTACCAGTTACGCTCGTAAACTCATACTGCATATGTAACACATTTATCTTCAAAATATCACTTTTCTCATAGAATTTCTCACAGCAGTTGCAATACTTTGCTTCCCTGTTTCTGAGAAGTCCTAGGACTACCTCTGGGGATGCCGGTAGCCAGATATCCTCCACGCATGGGTCATGGTCCCGGAGCTGCCTTTCCCCTTGCAGGGCTCCAAAGATCCCAGCTCCTGCAGTCAATGAAACATACAGCTCAGATATAACTCCCAGCAAAAATCAAAAACTATAAAAATACATGCAAAAAAACATTTCAAAGACACCCCTACATAACACATGCAGCGATATCGCCCCAGCCCAGAGACAGCCCAAAACACAGTCCCTGTAGATTGCCACATGTAAGATTATTTGCTCCAGTGCATAACAAGAAAACCGCAGACAAGAAAAAGTGATGCAGCAGACCCAAAATATATTAACTGATCTGTTTCTATTTCTGCCATGAACAGTAGGGAGGACCAAAACCACCTGTGACCCTCTGAGGTGCAACAGAGACCTCTGTCACTGCTGCCAGAGGAAAGGGCTCCTGGCCATGGGTCCCATCCTGCACCCTGGCACACCACTGGTGCCAGCTCTGGCCCAAGCTGAGCCAGAGGAAGGGGTGAGCTCTGGATGGCACTGCTCTGGCCCTGGGTGCTCAGCGGGTGCTCCTGAGCCTGCAGGTGCCAAGCCAACAAGGACCATGCAAAATCTGTAATCACTTGCTACCCCAAAGTGCAGCAGCAGACAACAGGGGTGGTGACAGTTTTTCAGAAGACATTTTATAATTGCAACTGTGTGTTTCATATACAGCAGCCAGATGCTTGTGGAGGGAGGGAGGGGGGAGAGCTGTAAATCTATAAATAAGTAATGGAGTGTTGGGCTATGAAATTCATAGATTAACATAGGAGAAACTCTCTCAGCGGCTGCATTAATGCCAGCACAGCGTTCAGCTGTTTGTCACTTTGAAATGACTCCTGCCTCCCGCCACAAAAGCTGCGTGGGGCTTGCCTGGCCTCCTGTGTGCTTCTCTCGTGTTCATCTCTGGCCAAAAAGAATTAATTTGTCACTGAGATTGTACAGTCAGGTTCTCGAGCTCTGCTAATGCCCGCTTAAATAATATGACTGCCTGATGTAACGCTGACCTCTCTGGTCTCCGAGTGCAGTTTGGTCCTCACCGCCTGTTGGAGAAGTTTTTTGGGGAAGAAGAGGCACAAGGGGCCACCACAAACCTATTTCTGCTCTCACGCTATGAGCCTACACTTGATAGCAGAGACCCCAGGGTCACGGCAATATCCCACATGCTTCAGGTCTGCGAGAGGATTTATCAGTCTTGGAGAACGCCATGAGCACCCCTGGCTGTCAAGCAAGAACTGATTCAAACCTGCAGAAGCCTTTCCATATACTGCTTTTTCAGGGAGGAATTTAGAACTCCTTAAACACAGCAGCACCCACTTGCGCACGGCGCGGGCTCAACAGGCGCTGGTACCGCACGTTCTGGAGAGCTGCTGCCACCACCTCCGGCCACCCAGCAGAGCCACAGCTGAAGCAGCAGCCAACTCCCCGGAGCTGCCCCTGCCACCCAGGGCACCACTGAGACTGTTGGCACGCCTGGGGCAGCTGCCCACTGATGTGAGTAGCTCCAGGCTTGTTTCTAACCCCTCTTGCAGGGACAACACGCACTTCACCTCGCACAGCTGCCCAGCTTGACACAAGACCTTCCCCCAGGTTTCCCTGCCGAGGGCAGAGCCCAGGCACGGCATGGGGTACAGGCTCTGGCACAACTCACAGAGGTACCTCGCTGCCCAGCACCTCAGTCCCACAGCTCCTCTCCATCTACATTTATCCTGCCTGTTATCCATTTTATAGTGCTTCTCCAACTGACTATCATCTTCCATCATGGAAATATATACTTTGTAGTTAGTCACTTTATTCCTCTGCCAAGGATGCTCTCAAGCTCCTGTCAGTAAAAGCACCCTGTGTTCTCTTCATGCCATAGATCTTTAACTGCAGTAGTTATACATTACTTAGGCTGCATGTATTTCTTCCTAAAATAACACAGGCGTCTCTATAGACCTTCACTAGGCCTTTGATGCACTCCAGGCATCTTGCTTTTCAGTCCATTATTCGGTAACACAACTGAAATAATTGGGCCTTAGTACTTCCTAAGTCTTCGCAATTTTTTTGACTCCTAGCAGGGTGAGTGGTCAGGTGTGATACAGAGCTCAGAGGAAGCTGAAAGAAAAGAGAATAGGTGAGTATGCTAGGAATTAAGCTAGCGCTTGTTGTCTGCCTCTGTAGAAGGGTGTAAGGCCTAGAGGAGAAAATCATAGATGGTACCACTAAGAACACAAGTGAAGAAGGTGAATGAATGAAAAAAATGTAAGTCAAACCCCACAAAAAGCTCCTGAAGCAGCATTACATCACCCTCAAAATGATAGGTAAAATCCCTGGAGATTCCCGTCTCAAGCAGACCAGCAAGCAAGTCCACAACCGTGGCATGTGTGAGACAAATCTTGCTCCAGCTACCTCGCTGGGTGCTGCCTGATCTCAGACAGAAGCATTCCTCACGAGGTGCCGAGATATGAGTCACTGGGACATCTATGCTGTCCAGGCAAAGCACTCCCCATTTTTCAACCATGGTCCTGAAATCCCAGTTGCCCACAGCACATACATGCTTGTGCATGTTATACTTTGCATCTAGTCTTTGCTGTGGAGTGAATCAGTTCTCAAGACAGGGAAATGTGAGTACAAATGAGACACTGGAGATGGTGGGGACTGACCCCTCAGAGTATGTGCATGCTGCAAGTGATGCCTTCGGCCTGCTCCGGTTCTGCAGGAGTACCCCAGCCAGGCTCTCCCCCTGCTGCAGTCCCCCATGGCCACACACTGTGTCTCTAAGTACTGTGGTTTGACACACGAACGTGGTAACAGCAGGCTGCAAAGCAACCTTCTTATTTGCTTCTAGATTTTCTGCCTACAAATCATGCACACAGTGTTTGAGATCAGCATCTGGAGAAGACAGGGACCTGCTTCTTTGTGGGTGCCACATTTACAGACAGGGATTTGTAGGTGGGAAAGCTGTTCTAAAAAAAATGCAAGTATCCTGGACTTGTGGTATGTGCTTTGCTAGGGCCCAGGAGTATCTTCCACCTGGGCAACAGGGCCCTGGCATATCAGGGAGAAATATATCTTGTGATCCACCTGTCGTCACCATTTCAGAGTACCTGCTACCACAGCACAGGTGGCTTGTTTGTTAATTGAATAGAAGAAAATCAATACATATCTTTTTAATGCAGTCAAGTATTTAAAGTATTGTAACCTAAAAGGACAAATCAAAACACCAAAGAGGAAAACCACAGAATATCTGTTAAAAAAGACCCAGGGTCTGAAATAGGATGTGCTGGTTGTAAACATATTCCATCACCTAGGTGCACCGCTCTCTCCAAGGAAGCAGCCATGAGATATGTTCTTCATGTAGTAAAATCCAGGGAAACATTTCTGCAGCATGGAGGCGTGCAGGCTAGCAGTGAGGCCAGCTGGGCAGACCTGCCCTGGAATCACCTCTTGCGTGATCCCACTGAAAGCAGTAGGGTTGAACAGCCTTACAAATCAGGAGAGCGGGACGCCCACTACCAGCTGTTGAAGCTGCAAACTAAATCTGATGATCGCAGCCAGAAATGTGCAAGAGTTTGGTTAAAATGTTACAGAGGAGTCTAAAGATGATGTGGTAAATGTTCACACTGGTTACTCCAGTAAGCTCAGAACACTTCTGTTTAGGCAGGTCATTTTTCCCCAGGTTTAAACCATTGAGGCAGCAAGCAGAGTTTGGAACAACAGATCCAGGTTTGCCCATGGCTGGCAAACTGAAGTCAGGAAGTTTTTTGCTGAAGTCACATTATTTGGGTAAGGGGAGCTGGGTGAGGCCATAGGATGGCTTCTTGAGCAAAGTGTGATGTACAGTAACACCCAAAGCAGAAAATTCTCAGTCCTAAAAAAAAAAAAAATAAGAGAGGATGATTCTAGAGGCAGATTCTTGTTTTATTAGGTGTAAATCAGATGTGATATTAAATCCATATGGTAAAGGTTAACATGTAAGAAGTATTGCATATTGATCACAGCACTTCAGAACTGGCCCATTTTTCATTAGCATTTTATTGGCTTCACAAGAATAGGCAGCGACACTGATACAGAATGCCTAAGAATTAACTGCAGCAGTAAATGATAATGCAAGTTTTAAAAAGATAATCATGCCTTCCTTATGCTTGTGATGCTAACAAACAGAGATCCCTAATAGCAGCATCAATTCCATCTCCCAAACAAGGGGAAATTAACATGGGAGAAAGAAACTATGCAGATCTACTAATAAAATCATAAAGCTGATAGTAAAATGTTCCAGCAGCAGAGGAAAATGCAAAATAAATAGCAAAAATATATTAATTAGTACTTTCTCCATTCCACTGCATATATATCAGATTTCAGTACCTGCAAAAGCAGGAAAGCTTGTGGTATCAGAGCTCCAGTCTCTATGACTGAGCAGTTATCCCTGAAGGCCACTAAATTAAATAGGGGGAGACAGAGACAGTAATGTTTTTTTCCCAAGGACACTGTAAGATTAGACATCTCCCTGGTACAGTTCTCAATGGAACAGTAACACGCTGCTTCCCCCTTATCCCCATATATTAATATCCCAAACTCTGAAAAACACCTCCCCAGTGGGTGAAATGGAACTGGCAGTGACCCTGTACACTGACGGGAGCAGGCTGGGGAAGGCAGGAGGGAGGCTTTGTACCCCGCTCAGCCCCTTCAAGGTCAGTGTGTCTCATGGAGGGGAGCAGCAGCCAGTCCCCAGCTCTGGAACTGCTGCACTGCTCAAGCCTCAGGCTCACGCAGGGGTATTTATGCTGGTTTGTGTCTGATTTGCATCACCTGGGCATGCTGGTTTACATGCAAGTAATCGGACTGCAAGCACAAAATAAAATCAGTAAGGAAGGTATCCGTCAGTGATCTCACAGCCTGCAGGTCCACCTGGACCTGGACCCGTGCACAATCCCATCAGCTGAGCAGAGCCCACGCATGTGTCCGACGTCACTCCTGCCCACCCGGGCACGTGCCCTGCAGCAGCCCGCAGGCTGGGTGCCACCAAGTCCCACCGAGCAGCCAGGGCGCAGAGGCGCTTCCCGAGCTGGGGAGAGCACGGCGATGGCTGGCATTCAACAGGTAGCCGAGCTGAGGCTTTACACTGTAGCATTAATGGTGAACTCTATCTTGCTCTTTCTGCCTCTGCCAGCAATTGCAGGAAAACTCTTCTTTTTACTTCTTGCCTGCTGCTGAACACTGCTGTCTTCATGAAACTGCCTGTTACAGATCAAGCTCTTTCCCGAGCACTAATACTTAGGTCAGATCCCGTTGTTGTGCATGTAAAGCTTGGAGCATTTACACTGCCTTCCACCCATCAGCACTGAATTTCACCTGCTGTTTCATTATGTGGTCATTCAGTGTCACAAAATCCTTCTGCAGCTCTCCAGGCAGCTTTCATTTGCGCTGCCCGCAGTAACTTAGTGTCATCAGCCAGAGATGAAGTTATTTTGGCAAGTTATCTGAAACGTCTTCTTCTTCTCACAAAAAAATCATTCTGTCAAATAAACAATTCCTCTTCTGTGAGCACACCACCAATTAATGGAGGTTAATTGTCTACAACAAACAACCATTCAATGTATTCATTACACTAATGAGATTTCCTTTTTAGAGGATGTATTAGTTGAAAAATGCAGTTTTGTTCACTTGGCTTTTAACTGTGGCAAGGAAATGTGCTTGAATTTGGGAAAATCTTTCATTCCAAGAGAAAATGACAAACTGCTCTTAAAAGAAAATGGATATTTATCTGCTAGTTGACACTTAGGTCTCCCTGAGCAAAAGATCGAAAGAACCGCTTTCAAATACATTAATTTACTAGGTGTTTTGTAATATAAATATGTGTGATACTGCAGTTGCACCCACTTGTTACATCAACTATAAATATTTTTTAAAGCATAACTGACCCTAAGAAAGCAATCTTGTCTTCCTGTGTCACCACCAGCTTGCCATCACAGAGCTAAAATTACCTAGTTTTAACAGCGATGTGCTGGAAAGCCAGTGGTAAGTAACAGTTAAGATACTTTCGACTTCCGTATTTAAAGTTTTTGCAGTTACAACGATTCGGCTGATAAAAGGTTGTCCACTAAAATTAAAAGGCACATATCACCAGAGACAATTACATTGGACTGGGTTTGGCACTGCTACAGCCACACCACTACATATTATTAATCGACAGTCAGGCTGTGTACTGCTGTTCTCTCCATTCATACCCATGTTTTCAATGCAGACCAAGTAAGAATCTAGTGTTTTAATGATTAATAAAGAGATATTCAAACTATTCCATAAGAAAAAAAAATAGATTTTGGTACTCAGAGGTTAGCAAGCCCTTAAAGAAGGAAAGAAAATAGATTGACTATGATTTTTGTCACATATTCCTAAGCCCATCCACAGCATTTTCACATCCTGTGAGTATCTGTGTGACTCTCATTTTGCTTGCACAATGTTTGTGCTGATCCTTCTTCACTGGTGTGTGCCACATACTAAGCTGCTATCATAAAAAAGGCTCCGTCAGACCAGGTGTTTTGCAAAGACCTGTAAAGACATTTTATCCCAAGAAATTTGAAACTAAGAAATTTAAAAACAACCACAGTGGTAACAATTTTAAGTTTTATGCACATGGCTTTATGGTATTTATCTGTTGCTTACTTAGACTGCACTTGCACTCACCATTTGTGTCAAACTCTACCTTGAAGGTAAGGGCCTCCAGTGAGGTTGTCCACATGCATGTGGACATGTAGTCATCATTTGTTAAAGATCTGTGAAAGCTATATGATCTCTCATGAGGGAAGTGCTCTGCAGTACTTAAAGCCATTTCAATTTGATGATTTAAAAAGGCATATATCGTGTGGTGAATATGAAGAGAGAGAAATGGGAAAGGAAAGATAATGAGAAGGCCCACCAAAAAGATGGATTAAAAGCATCAGGTGCTCCACCAGGCCAAGAAGCCAACTCATTATGAGTCAGTTCCACAGGTCCAGTTTCACTTATCTTTTCCAAATAATGTGTCTTTAACTTTCAAGAAGGGTTTGGCTGTGGGGACTGAAAAATAGCACGGGCCACAGGGCAAAGAATGGTGCATGAATGTTTATAAGAGCATCTACTTAAAAGTGAAAACTCACTTTCATTGTATGTGTAGGTACATTTCTCACTTCAGCTGAGTGTGAAGAAAAGATCATTAAGAGCACAGGCGTGAGTTACAAAAATATTTCACTGCAATTAACAAGATGCTAAACTGGATGAGATGTGACGGGAAACACATCCCTTGGCATGGATTCCACCACTGCTCCATTTGGACTCAGGAAAGCAAATACCAGCTTTAACTCAATTATTTTACTCCAGCAAAAACTGCTGTGGCCTTATTCATCCTATTGAATCTGCCTTCTCTTCAAGTCTCACATATAGTTCCTCCTCCATGAACAGGGAGAAGAGCCAGATGCCCCCTGTCAGTCGAGTGATAGCACAGTATTTTTAGCAAAGAAAAGTTCCGATATGCTGTTCCAGACCATTTTGATGCAGAATTAGCTCTAAAAATAATCCACTTGTCTCAGCTCCCCTCCCCAAAGCCTCCCAACTAGTCACATATGCAGCCAGTAAAACAAATACAAAACATTACTACATCAGAACTCGTGTTAACAGATTACATCCTGAGAGACTACTGCCACTCTGGGTAGATTCTCAGAGCTAGCACTTCCAAACCAAACCTTTATCACATGCCTTGGACGCGCAATGGGGTTAGGGTGAACAGGGTTAGGAACATTTTATGAATGCCAATTAAACAGCAAGAATAGAAAAGGCGTAAGATGTTCCAAACCCGAAACATTTAGTAAGAGCAAATAAAAAAATAAAAGTGTAAAAAAACCCACAAAGAACCTTCAATCTCACTTGATTAGGTGATACTTCTTTAATCAGCAAATGGCAATCTTGTTTCAAACTGAAGATTGTTGCTACAAAGAACATGAGAACAAACTAAATCATCTAGCACTTATTTAAAAAGCTGCAACACCAGCAGGCTTGTTGTAATATAATAGAGTAGTAGAGCAATTACACTCTGGGATTAGTATTTATAGAACATAATCAGGTTTTCCTTATTTAAATTATTATTCAATAATTTGTGCTCCTTAGAAGCATCTTCAAGTTGATGTAGGGTTTGAAATAAGTCTTAACGAAAATACAGCAAAACCCTGGCAGGAATCTGGAACGATGTTCTCTGCCCCTCAGAGATCACAAGTGGTGTGGTCCCTGCGAGTCTTGCACTTCAGGAGCAAGGATCTCCCTTTCTGAGCTGAAGGAATGAACACCAGACAGATTAGGGGACAGGTTATTAAACGCCATGAAGTAGGTGCTGTGAAAAGGATTTGCAACATTGCTTGGGACAATGGCTGTTCTGTAGCAAGAAACCAAGAGAAGTCACATACTGAACCTCACCAGGAGGAGGGAGAGGAGGCTATTTTTCCACAGGCAATCCAAGAACCTATGATACTGACGTGCCAGCAATCCCTGTGAAGCCAGAGCCTCAGAAAATCAAGTGTGAACCTCCAGGATGACCAACCAGTGACACAAGGACACAGTGAGACACGCCTCCAGGTTTCTTTCTTCCAGGACGGTACCTTCTCTTGAGCGGGAGCAATCGGTCACCATGTGTTCATACTGCACAAAGCCCAACCACGACTAGTCCGGGCAAAGGTCTCTGTGGGCTATTGCAACACAAATTGTGTGCAATAATGACAATTATTTCTAAAGTATAGTTAAAACTAGCATCAGAGCACTATTGCTACTTATTTACTATTTAATTTATCAACTTTATTTAAACTATTTACTTTAAATGTGAAGAAGGTATATGCCATGATTTCTTTATCTGAGTCAGAACAAGAGCAGTGCCCAGATTAGAGAGATGGACCTACAAGGCAACAAATCCCTTACACCCACAGGGTAGGGGATCAATGTCTGTTTTCTATCAGGAGGAATTGACAGTATTTTAAGGTGCTAATTGTTAGTACTGCCAATTCTGAGCTCAACATCTGCGTTGTAATGAGCCCTGCTTCAAATTCAAAAATGCACGCACGTTTTATAACAGCGTGTAGGAGTGTTAATGGCTTAGCTGCACTCTTCGGGAAAGCATTTCTTACATCTGAGTGTGTATAACTCCTCATCATTTTATTCTTTGCCCTTCTTTTCACCATATAGTAAATACCCAAAGTGCTTTGCATCTAAGTTAACTACCCAAGCCAGGATTTTGCTTTAAAAGCATGCAGGAGAACCCTTCAGTTCCCCTGTCTTCAACATACGTCCTGCTTATAGACAGGAAAAAACTGTCACCTGGTTCTGGAGTTCTCAGCATCCAGTTTCTCTGGTATTAACAGAGATTCCTAGACCCCACTCCTGGGACATCTCAGTCTCATTGAGCACCCAAATCTGCTTGGCACTGCCCAGCTGAATCCAGTATCAACCCAACACCCACCTCGGATTAGCACGGGGGAAAAAGCCCATGCCTTTCCTCTCTGGAAATGGTCTGTGACAGCAGTGGAGCAGAAGACAGCCCAATCAAGCATCTTCATAGGGAATACTGATATGTTACAGCAGACACACAAATGGGGAAAACGGAATACTTGACATTAAATGAATTAAATTAATTGCTGATAGAGCTTCTGGCTTCAGCAAACTAGGGTTTTTAAATCTCACCAAACACACAGCTATCTGCCCTCCTTTCTGTGTCTTCAAATTATAAGAATTGCAAAATTTCTTGTTTGTTCATATCATCTGATCAGCTTCCAGGCAATGGCTGTCAGCGGTGAACTTCTCTCGACGGCATGTCACTAATGGGGACAATTTGCAAAGTATCAATGCAATACAGAGAAAAAAATGTTCTGCATTTCATTTTAGAAAGAGCTGAATAGAATATAGCATCCACCACATGATTCCCCTGTACAGTCTCTGTTAACTGCTCAGAGGCGCTCAGTACTTGGGAAATCCTTGAAAAGAGTGCCTTTTCCCTCTTGTGACTTGACCCAGACAAGCCCAGGCTGATTGGGGTTGCTGGTGGAACTGAAAACAGTTTTGCCCTCTGCCTTTTTTAAAACAGCAGCCAACCACATCAATCCAGCTTTGTTTGTGACACGACTAGAAGCTACAAACTGGCCACTTTCATTGTTTCTTTTTTAATTTCCCTCCATCAAACAGTTCTTTATTTCCCTTCACCTTTGTATCTTGCCTAGCAATCCAGTGATTCACAAATGTATCTTTTTCATATCTTTAGCAAAGATATTTTAATAGAAATATTAGCTTGACTTAGGTGAACAATGCCAAAGTGCACTTCCAAGTGTAAGTCTGAATTGAAAATCAGGAATTTGCTTTGATATTCACAGTACCTTTGGTCCTTGTAAATATTCATATAAAGGGTTTTTTCACCACAAAGACAACCAATATGTTTGCAAGTTCATGTGAAGGCGCTGGCACTTCTATAAACAACAACAAGATAGTCATCTATTTACAGAACAAAATAAATGTCAGGGGACTTAAGCGGCTATTCCAGCATTGGAAGTAATAAAGTACAAATGGATGACAATGTAAATATTACCACATGCCAGGGAATAAGAGTGTAACTCATACGTGCCTCTGCCAGTATACTAATCCATATCTCACATGTATTATTGCTTTGGTTATTTAAACAAACAGCTGGATTTCTCCACCTTCAGTGGCTAATCTGAAAAGAGAAGATTCCTATTCCTACATCATATAGGTGAAACTAGAGAGGAAATGGTGATTCTGTTTTCAGAAAAGATACTGGTCTGTGCTGGATCAGTGACTCTGTAATAGAGCTTAAGATTTCATAGAATCACAGAACATCTCAAGTTGGATGGGACCCATAAGGATCATTGAGTCCAACTCCCTGCTCCTTGCAGAACTACCTAAAACTAAACCATATGACTAAGAGTGTTGCCCAGATGGGCCTTGAGCTCTGACAGGCTTGGCGTCACGACCACTTCCCTGGGGAGTCCGTTTCAGCGAGTGACCACTCTCACAGTGAACAACCTTCTCCTAATGTCCAATCTGAACTTCCCCTGACACCCATTTAGTCCCATTTATCTCTTAGTTTTCTTTTTAATTTTTAGATTTCGTTCTCTTTTTTATTATTATTTTTCCTGTCTGAAATAATTAGTCATGTTTTGCATGTGAACCTGGAGGGTGCATCAGCTGGAGTTTAGCAGTTCAACTGGAAAAGTGCATTCTTGCATTTAGACCCGTTCCAGAAATTCAGTTCCTGGTGCCTTGTGGAAGGCAGGGCAAACACGCCATGGTTTGTGACTTGCATCTTGAGGAAAGAGCGTCTGCAGTGCCCGACACTTTTGCACTCGTGAGAAAGATGTACCAGGCTGCAGACCCTGGAAGGGCCTAAACTTCACTTCTTCACTCGAGGTGCATGAAGTAGGCAAGAAAAACAAAGCCCCATACGGAAATGCTGCTGCAGCCTGTGCACAGCGGCTGTCCTCTCTTTCTTCCCCTCATTGCCACAGCTCAGCCATGAGTTGGCTGTTTGAACAGTGCAGAAGACGGGACTGATTTGTGAAATTATTTTCCTGTGTATGAAATGCTTTGTATGCAGTCTTTTTGACAGGTAGAAGCTCCTGTGCACTCCAAGGCTTCCTTTTCTCCTTTATTTAGGAGTTCTTGATTTTAACAGGAGAGTATCGACTGCTGCAACTGTGAGAAACGTTACATGGTGTCAATCTCAGATATGATATAGAAGGAATTTGTACAGAAGAGACTGCAGGCAAATTAATGCATGCTGTCAATCTAAACTCACTGTTGCCAGGCATTTATAGACCATATCTAAATTACATTAATTTTCAACTGTCCATACTGCCAGCCTGACAGGTGACTGGTTCATGTAATAGTTGTACTTTCTTCTCATTAAAAGATACTTGCAAAAGCATCTTTAAGTAAATATACAAGTCGCATGACAAGAAAGCGGTGTTTCTCTAGCAGCCTTTGCTCTGCACATTTCTGGCAGTTTTTTTTCCTCACGTTCCACATCAATAATGCAACAGCAACCAAAAGGCCATGTAGGCATTTAATCTGTGAGTGCTGAGGGCACACAGCTACCGGCCGAACGCTCTGCAAACATTCTCCATCATCTGCTTCCACACCAGGGAGTTGCCATTGAAGACTTCCCGAAGTCTAAGTTAGATTCATTTTAAAATACAGCACTTTTTGACACTAAATAAAATAAACTCTTAGCTTTATTGAATTATATGAAAAAAAAAAAAGAGGAAAAATTATGCCTTTAAACCATCTTCTTGTCTCATCTGAAAACAGCTACCAGGAGCAGGCTAAAGTTTCCAAGTGATGGTATGTAAAAGCACCCTTTGTCCAATTTATAACTTGTATGTATCTACATAAATATATATATCATCTTCCTTACTGCACCTAACAGAGTTGCGTAACACTGATGGTAGCAAGAGAGGAGCATCAAGAGACAGCATGAAGAAAGGGAACAGGGCTACAAAATGAAGAGACCAAAGGACAGACAGACTCCATATCTACTCTTATCCAACCAGAATGGAGCAATACAAATTTTATTCTCCAATGGTGTCTTCCAGACACAGCTGACGATGCTTTGTTTGACTTTGCCCTATGCTTTGAGATTGTTCACTTAGATCAACACATAAATATGGAAGGCAATTATTGTTGTGAAACATGCTTCAAATAGTGAAATATTATTGACTATAATTCACATCCCATTATATACACACCGCCAAAGTGCAATTAATCATATGCAAATTTTATAAACATTATAGTTGTCAACATTTAAAATCACTGTCAATGCTTTTGCAGGTAATTAATATTTGGAAAGCATTCCCTCAGTTAAGAAAAGAGAACACCTAAGGAAAGGTATGGTAATCTTACCTTCTCTCAAAGGCAAAACTGTAAAGATTTTAGTGGTGACACTGTCTCCGTAATAAATGTAGGCTGCCTGAGTTAAACACATGAGAATATATATATAGCATGAACTTTTATTTAAAAGTTAGCTTGTTGCCCACAGAAAAATAAGAGGTTTTTCTCCTTTTTCTTGCTTCTTCTGGTACTTTCTGACTCCTGAATGCCAGGAAGTAGAAAAAACAATTAATACTAAAAATTACTGTCATTACACAACAAATAATACAATACATAATACCCCTGACACCAAATCTTAGATAAGAATTCAGTCCGCAAGAGGACCCTGTTGGAAATGTTATTGTGGAACTGCAAAAAGGTAGATGCCACCTTTGGGTTTGCTTCTCAGTCCCAGGGGCAGAAATATAGAAACTCCAGAGGGAGCAGGGACAGGACAGCTTGGAAGGTGAGAAACTGGGCTGCCTTCACCTCTTCCCTCTTGCAATGTCACAGTCACCTGCTCCTGTTGTTATCCTAAGGATGTGTCTATTGCCACTGGAAGCTCCTTGGGATAGCACAGTTTAAAAGAAAAACTAAACACTGCAGTTTACCAGAGGGAAAAGTTACTGAGAGTCGTTAAGTGAAAGGGTAGCCCTTTCTACCCATATATATATATATATATATATATATATCTCCTTATACTTTATCTGCAGTATTTCTAGAACACCCAAGAACTTAGTCTTTGCATGTTCCTTGAAAAAAGAGGTGTGCACAAATATATGGCAAACATGTTCCCGGAAAGAAAGATAGCTGCTGATAAATAAGCTCTGAATTAGGTGACAACCCCGCCGTAGGGGGGAGGACTGGAAAGATCAAGGTGTACCCACACTGCCGTCTGTGACAGAGCTGCAATTGCTACTGTAAGTGCAGCAGAGCAGATCTGGCTTTGTGCTAACTGCTTCTCGGGCGGGTTTGGCAGCCTGAGCTGTGCTCAGAGCTGCTACCACCGAGCTGCAGGCAGCAGCTGTGAGAGTTAATTAAAGACCGGCTTGAGCATCCTTCCAGCACAGTGCTGCAATAGCACTGACTTCGGTGTACTGTTTAGGCAGTATTACAAAAGTATAAAAGTATTACACATAGAATAATGATAAGTCTACAGTGGATAGATGGCTGTACCTTATTTACTCTTTCGCATAAAACAGCACTAGGACAGTGTCAGTAAGATAGACTTTTGCACATCAGGCATAATTAGCTGATGGAGTTTCTCTCTAGCACACATTACTACACCCAACAAGTCAGAAGAATTCCAAAAAAGGGTAGAGATTTGTATAAATTGTGAGAAGAGAGTAAAAGAGACAAATCACACATAAACACTGAAAAACACTAATGCTAAAGCAAACAGCAAAAACTCTCTTTTAACTATTAGGATTTAGGAAAACTACAGCCAATATATTTCATAGCTGTTTCTTACACCATTTTCTAAATTGTTTGGTGTGGGCTGCTCTAAGAAACTGCCAGAGTTCTGGAACAGAGGAGTTCCCAGTACACGATTTGATATGGGAGGTGCTAATGATGCTGGGTATCATCATCACAGTTGCTCAGCAAGCATTCCCCAGACACGAAGTGAGCCTACAGATGCTGCTTCGTGAACACAGCTCTCCTTTTGTCCTGAGATGTTGAGCAATGATACATTCAGCAGCTCACTCTTATTATATTGTTTTTATAGTCTTTAAAGGTCTGAATATGACTTTCCATCTTTCCAGCAGTGCTTTTTCTTTATTGCTTGCATGAATTGTTCCATTTCATTATCTACCAGCACAGTATATCTTCCTTGTTTTGACAAGGACTGTTCTGTTACAATTACCTGCTGTCGTTGGGGTTCAAGTGAAGGTGCTGCCAGCTGGACAGAGGCTGTAAAGCAACACAAGTGAATTCCCCAGTGTTAAAGTTTCTTTGAAAATACAGGAAGCAATTAGCTATCTCTATATTTAAGAGGAGTGCTTGTATTGCAATGAGACTCTGCCAGCCGGAGGTTGGAGGCAGATGGGGGTCTGATGCTTCCCAAACTTCAGAGATGTTTGACTACTTCATCACAACATAAAAACTCTTCATCTCATCTGGAAAATTCGTAACATATAAGAACATGTTATACTTAGCCACAAAACAACATGGGGATAACCTGCACCAAACCTTTCAAAAGCAGCATCCACATCATTCTAACAAGGGGAAACAGAAAGTTCATGACAGGTGGTAGAACTGACAGAAAGTGCATGTTCTTCTGACAGGCTGAGCACCTCTTGTCTCAGCTAACCTGAGTAGGAATCAGTAGGAGACAGAAACTAGGGCTTACCAGCATTACAGGCCTGCAGCCAGAAAAACAGAAAAGAAAGGGAGAGGATGCAGGAGATGGCAGCATGGGCTCATGCAGGTCACCTGCTCCTCTACCAACAGATGGACAAGGAACTCCCTCATGCCCCTGTACATGCTGCTGGAGGGACAGTCTGTGACCAGTGGTGACCTCCAGACCAGGACTGCTGGAGGAAAGGCTTAGGACATACGGGACACCTATTACCTCCTGAAGGATTTGTTCACACAATGTAATAATGAAAAACATCAATACAGCCTCATTCCAAGAAGCAAACAAACACAGCACAATATTTCAAAGTTGGTTTTTTGTTTTTTTCCAAGACGATGGCTGGGACACATGTGGAGGCCATGATAACCCCAAAGCGTATTACCATTAAACCAGACTGCAACCAAACGTGCAGCTTCAGTAACAGATGACCAGAAGGCTGAAGCCATACACAAGAGCCCATGCTCCTACATAAGGGATAGAAAAATTAAAGAAAAAGAGGAATTTCCACTATAACATCCTAAGTGAAGCTAATCAAAATTTAGTACATTTAGCATGGTTAGTACTTTTTGCCAAATTGATCTTAGTTATATACATTATCTTTATTTGCCTTAATAAGGCATAGGAATGTGGGGTTTTGACATTTTTTGTAACTAGTTTCTACTGAGCTAGTGAGTCTAGAAATAATCATTACTATCTGAAAAATGAAAATTAACCTTTTACTAGCTTGTTCCCTCTAAAAGTTTACCTGTTAATCATAACTGTGATATCCTTTCTCTTTTGCAGACTATACGCTACAAATGGAAATTTTCCTTCTCTGAAGCAGCTTCAGTTTCATGGAAGCCTAGAGAGATTCCTCTAATTTTCCAACTATTGCAGTCTCCAAACATTTTACTCTTGAACATAATTATTAGATCCATCAGCTTTGTGTTTCATCTGTGTGTTCCTAACAGATGAGATGGTTTTGTGCCCCCTCATAAACTTACAAATTAAACTCCTACATGCTCTCCTGCTTCTTAATTTGGTGCTTTGGGACAGCACTGCTGTTAGCTCACTTAAGAACAAAACCATTATTCATATGAGCTGCAGCAACCTCATCTTCAAATAGCAAACTGCAACTTCCAAAACAAATTTGCATTACACTCAATGTTTAGCTTAAGCATTCAGTACCACACAACAGAAGCTCAAGCGCATTCAATTTAACAATATATGGAAGAAATTTTTTCCAGAAAAGAAAAGTGAAATTTACGTCAGAAGTCTGCGGTAATCTTGTGTTAATGAAAATGGTTTTGATGGGTCTTTTATAGTCAGGTTCATCACTGGCTGCCCTCGCAGCACCAACAAGTGAATATGAGTAACTATGCTCAGGAACAGCATATAATTGCCACTTTATATGGTATAAATAATTGCTTAGGCAGCAAAAAATAGTGAACTGTTTTCTCCTTAGACTTTAAATTGCACTATTACTTTTTTCAACATAGAGAGATGCACTGTAGCCTCGCACTGGGGTGTGCAATCCAATAATGAGGCATAAGAACAAGGCAGCGAGTTAATCCATAACTCCTAAAGGCAATTAGGGTACCTAAAAGTAGTAACTGCCAGGATGCTTCTAGTGACACTAGCGATGTTCATCAGATAGCAAATTCAGGGATAGCAAGAGTCACATCTTTGAAAGGTACCAAAATATGGTGGTGTTGGTGTCCTTGCTTACATGGCAATGAGAGCGTGCAGGCGTCTGGCTAAACCTTGCTCTTTCCCTAACCCTATGCACTTGTTAAGTGAAGTCAATAATTGGTCTGAAATATTTAACTCCATTTTATAACACTTGCATGATGATAGCAACCTTTGTAGAGCAGGCTGCAATTTCCAAATGTACACAAGTCGTAACTATAAACACTGCAGTAGCTGCTGCCCTTCCAGAGGGATTGATGTGCCATGGGGAGGGAAGCAGTGCTGGAAAAGAAGGTTTGGTCCTTCAGTTTCTTCTCAGAGATAAGACATAAACATGGAACAGGCCAGTGTGGGTCTACTAATTCATATGCAGGAGTAAATTTGTTCTCCTGTGGTAAGGATGAGAAATTAAGTTCAGGAGCCACATAGCCAGGGCAGTCATGATGTGAATGAGATGTTACCTGAATAAAGCCTCTACTTCTTTCAACAAAAATCTTTACAAAGGTTTTAGGCTCTCCTTTGTTAGGCATTTTTCCTTTCAGGAGAAGCCTGGGATCCATAAACCTGAGTCCCCAAGCTCAGGTCCTGCCTGAGACTCCATAGAGAAGAAATTTCCCCTTTCTGATGGACTGACAAACCTCCCCTGCGATCTAGCAAGAATGACATCCGGACAACCCCAGGTGCACAAAGGTTAGAACAACACTAGCCTGCTGAAAGGAGTACAGTAATGAAAGCCAAAAAAAACCCAGCCCAACCTGGCATTTGTAATACCACTCCAGAGGTAAAAAGTGGAACTTTGATAACAACAGAAGTACTCTCATTAAAATCTTCCTCTTTCTGTTTCCAATGTTTATTAGTTGGAATACAGGGAACTACATGCAGGTTTTTCTAAATCAAACAGCACTGCATTTATGAGGGCTTATGATGCAGTGATGCCAATAATAATAACCATGATTATTGTTTTACTTTTCAAAAAATGTATATCTTAATATGACTTGTAACTCAGTAAATAAGTCTCTTGTCTAGACTGCAATTTAATCTTTCAAAAGAAATTACCAACCATTTTAGAATTTGAATCAGTCGCTATTGAAATATTTGCAGCGCTTTAAGTACATCATTTTACACAGGATTTAATTTCATATGGGTATATATCCTAGGGAAGCAATGCCTATTTTGTCTCTTTGGGCTGCACTGGTAGGTGATGGGTACGGCTCCTTGCATCCCCATCCATATGAAACCAAGTAATCAAATCACTGTACCAGAAGGTATCCAACCAAGTTAACAATGTCATCCAACTGATGCCATGAAGCAAATCATTGTTAATTCATTTCCCCGAAAGGTACGAGCTACTTGGGAAAGTGCACTTACACAGTGACTTGATGTCCATAGGTTTACATTGCATTGCCCTGTCTTAATTTCTACCACCCTTAGCTCCAGGAGACCCACTTCCACCCACCTCTGAATTAACAAGCTGTTATACTCACTGCATTTGTCTCCCTCCGCACCTCTCCGTGTGTGGCTATCACCTTCTATTTGTTGACAATCCGCTTTTTATTCCTGGGATGAGAATTTGTGAGGTTTAAGCATTCTCTTTTATTTCAAGCCTTTAGAAGAGCAAATGCTCCTAGACTGGATGAAGTCAAGCATATGTGTTTTGGGTTTTTTTTCCTCACTATGCTATTTTTCCTTAGGGAACGATATTTTCCCCATTGTTCTATCTCCTGTGTAATTTTCCTTTACTGCCCTCTTCTGATTTAACTCTTGAATATTAGGTAGGTTAATAGTGAATAGATAACCTGCAAGTCATCCAATATTGTAAAGACATTGTAAACGCTACTGGCACTTTGCTCACTCTGCCCATTAGCTACAGCCATCGTTGTATCTTCAGTGACAGCATACACATAAAACATCATCAAGGACGCTAGACAAAAGAATTCCCAAGTTTTGCGGATAAATCAGAAGAATTTAAACATAAACTTCCATACTTTCTGCAAACTTCCATTACTGCCAGCAATACATTTTGAGATGATGTCATAATGCATACATCACAAATACCCAGATAAGCGAGGCTTGTAGCAATCTTCCTACCAAACAGCCAGAGAGCATACATATATGAATATCTTTTTGACAGTATTTGGGCTGGAGGAAAAACACAACATTTTTCTCAGGCTCATCAAAAAGCAACTGGCTTTTTAAGCACAGGGTTTGACCCATGGGGGTTTATTTAGGGGACTTTATTGGTTTCAGTATTTTGCCATTGCACACTGATACAAACAACTTATTCTAGGTATATTTCAAATTTAGTCTGTGCTCATTATGAAATTAAATAGCCTAATATGAAATTTGAAATTACATGCTTTTATCTCTGTGTAAACGGCATCTCCCAATAAAGTAACCTGTAACACAGTTATGGAAGGAAATTATTTTAGAAATGGCAATTCTCATCTGAATTTGTCTGTTCCCTTTATAGATTGAGTCAACAACTCTTTATAGACAAATGTTAGTCTTTACTACTTTTTCCTTTTGCAAGTACTGCATACACCTCTGGGAGCCTAAACTGGGGTGTCTTTATGAATCATTAGACTTCAAGAATTGCAATGAAACCCATTAACTACATCTCAAATTCAGAAATCCTGCCGCTGGTCATTCATGAGCCATAGAAGAACACAATCTTAATTTGCAGGATACATTTGCTAAGCTGGTATCTGACAAAGCTAATACATCTGACATAGGAATGACAGAGGCAGTCCATCTGGAGCCCTCTAGTCACCAACTTTACAGTTGTTTCAGTCCAGAGCTGCAGCATCTTAATGTTTAGCCAGCAGTTTCTTGAATGCACAGGAAAGTGGTAGCATCCACCAGTTCAGACCACAAGAACCAGGAACTGATTACTAACCCCCCAGAAACAGTGGACTTGGGAACCTGAACCTCCAGAATCCTTACCAAACCAGCGGGATCTCTAGGAGGAGAGCACCTGAAGTCAGCCCAGCCAGACAAACAGGAGATCCTCCCCCAGTCTACCAGAGAAGGGTTAAAGTGGCTCCTTTAAACTTGCTGAACCTGACTTAATCAGAGCAGGTGAGACTCAACTTCTAATCAGTCTGTCATAAAAAACACTTTGTGGCATCATTTCAGAAGCTCTTCTGTGAGAGGAGAGGACAGGTAAAGGGAGAGGTAAGGGGGCACAGAATGGCACATGCACCACAGCCCTGAAGAGGCTGGAAGGTCCTCACTGCATCCTCACATCCAAGTGACTGTCTAATCATCGTGGTCTGTGACCTCCTGCTCATGGCATTTGTCTCTGGCACTGCTAGCTAGCTGAACTGAACCACAACAATCATCTAAGCTAAACTGTAGGTAGAGAGGTAATTGCACACAGCCTGCTGCCACCCTAAAAAAACCCATATACTGTAAGCTGGAGTGTTTCCAGGGCCCCAGGCAGTGTCTCACTGACAATATTTCTTATGTTTAGAAACCACTCTCCTTCCAATAGCCAAGTTAAAATTATGTATATTACTCTTACAGCTTTCACTCTGTGACTTTTTAATGACTCAGCTGTTAAAATCTACAGACTTTAAATGCAACAAAGGTACAGCTTAAAAAAAAAAATAAAAAACTCCCAAAGCCCTACTATTGGTAGGTGGTAATGGCTGAGTTAAAAGGGGTGATATTTCTCAGAAAGGACTGCTCAAAGGGAAACTGGGAAAGTCTGGAAAGCCAAACTGTCCATTAAAGAGAAGGTCCCAGCAGTGGAAGTCAGGTGTGGTGAGACAGACAGTCAGGCAGAGTGAGGTTCATGCAGACTGTGAGATAAACTGAACAGAGAGAGGGGGGATCAGAAGTAGGCATGAGAAGAATGTAAGAAATGAGTTAAAGATCAGAATCAGCCATGCAGAATAATATGTGAATATTCTATAGAAAAGATTTTAAAGTTTAAAGGTGTACCTTTGATCAGGACTGATACGCACAGAAAGCCATAGACCCTGAGATTAAGAGAAAAGCATTTTTATTTATAGGTTCAAGTACAGAATAAAGCTATACGTTTTTGGACCAAAGAGAGGACAAAGAAAGCCTAGGAGTACTAAAAACCTGAAATTAAACTCTGAAAGGCTGTAAGTATTGGTTTTAAAATACAGAACTAAAAAAAGGCTCAATATAAATGTAAGCCTTGTTTCCATAACAGAAGACTAAGCTCTTGGATTAGAATCCCTTCATATTTAAGGAGCTAGGCTGTGAACATCCTACTATAAGGACTCTCACCAACTTAAGCCCAACCAACATCAGGTATCTAGAGCAAGCACTATTAACCTGTGATAGAAGATGAAGATGTTTCTAAATAAGCTGTAATGCCTGAGGAGGTTCAGGATGACACTTTTATGCCTCTAGAGATGCTGTGGAAATAGCTAACTGGGCTTTTGGCAGAGGTAGAGCGCACCTATCCCAATGCAGCTTCATACTATAAAGCAGCAAATGGCTGAGCAGAATCATGCCCATGTCTTCTCCTTTGCCCAACTTCTCTCACTTTCCTCACCCCGATGGAGTGTGAGCAAACTCCACTGTCTTTGGAGCGCAGAGGTGGAACATGATCAGCTCTGGCAGGAGAGCAGCGGGATCCCAATCCAGCTGCTGAGGTGCAGCTGTTTGCTACACCTGAGCACTCCTGTCCGGGAAGCTGTAACACTGGGACAACCTCAGCAAAAGCCCCTTCCTACTGGATAATGCAGCAGAAGATAGGAACCAGTAGCTGTTTTTCAGTGAAGAAAAAAGAATGGATATAAATGTGGACTGAAGAGCTACAGCAACCTACTCAAACCAACTCTTCAAATGCTAGCTGATCTGTTTTAAACACAAAACTCAATACTATTCCTCAGTATGAGAAAAACAGACTCCAGCGCAGAGCAAGGTCTCTAACAAGCTTTGCTCTCCGTGGTCCATGTGTGACCCTGTTGTGCTGAAACCGAACCCTTTCACAGGGGCAAGGTCACTACTTTTAACACAGTGTTTAAATAATATGGTTGGGTATGGGAGGAAGGTTTCTACAACACCCAGATTAGGAAACCCGTGGTGATTTATACCCAGTTACACCGAGCTAGAGGCAGCCCAAGCAAATGGTGGTTCCCAGCTTGTAGCCGGAGCAGCCACTTCTGCGTGATGGTGTAACCGCAGGTGCTGCTGCACATGACCAAGAGGACTCCACACGTCACCACACAGTTCCCCTTAGTTTGCATTCTGCCTGCCCAGCACCCATGATGTGAATCTCTTTCTGAAGGGAACACATGCTAAGAAAGGTTTTCAAACCAAACCATGTAATTGATGTCCTCCCATGGTCTCGACTTCTTAATTTTTGCCTCCACTCCAATTAGATCAAAAAGTGAAAGCTGGAGATTTATGGCCTTTATATCACATTGCATCGAGCCCATCAATTTTTGTTAATTTGTCAATTGACAAGACACAGCACAAGAGACTTCTTACTCGGTGGACATCCACACTATCGGGGAAATGGAAAAGACATTAACTCAGCAGTGTAAGACGACAAGACTATGAGCATGGACACATCTTAGGCATTTTCTTTTTTCTTCTCCAGGATGGAAGACACAGCTATTAAAGCGGATGTGAACAAAACAAAGATGGAGACAGGAGTCTCTGTGGTTCTGTGGGATAACCTGTCATTCTGCAAATTATTGTTTAGTTTAAACGGAAATATTTCTGACCTCTGGTTTGTTCAGATAGCTACAGCCATGGCTGTGGTGCAACAGCAGAACCACTTTGTTCTGATGTTTATATGGCAAAGGATTTCTGGTTATTAGTAAATTGGTCAAAGCTGTATTTCCTTTCTTTTATGAAGTACTTTACTGAGGCAGATTTACTTTGGTGTAAAAGATGGGCAGGTGGCAGGGATATATAGATCATGTGCTCTTCAACACTGACAAAGGAACTCCTCCATGCCTATACATTGTCTGTCTCCTGCTAAGACTAACTATAAAAGCTCTCATTATAAACTGAAATATCTAAATGTAACGATAAACATACTGCCTGAAGTAATTATTATGCTCAATTTTATATACCGCCTATGAAAATAAATTTCCTAATTAAAAAAACCAAAGCATCTGATTGTCCAAAACATGAAAGTGACACAATCTGCTGGTTTTTTTCTGTTGTTCATATTGATTCCTCTAATTAGCACCTTTGACTTCCAAATGGGTAGACTAAATGACACCACCTAATCTAGGATCAAGTCAGCAGCTGTTGATAGTTCCAGATGCTTCAGATGAAGAAGACAAAATGGTCCTCTTTATGCAAAGATGAAATATCCAGTCTGTTCCCTTATTTTAATGTTTGTTTTTAAGTCCCTGAATTATGAACATTTTTACTATCCTTCCGCTTCAGTTCTATGCATACTGTAGTATGTTCTAATTGAGGACATAAAAATTTTTTAACTTCCTTCATCTAGTTCTGCTCCTGGCCTCAGGATTATAGTCTGGTATTGCATCCATTGCTATCCATTATCCATTCTGTCTTTATTTAAATATGGTAAGTTTTATCTTTTCTATTTGACATTTGGATTGATTGAACATCTCCTTGCTCATGTATTATAATTAAAAACACAAAAACATGAAATATCTTCCATTAACTACTTTTCATGTGCACTTCTACAGTTACCCGTTCACTTATCTAGATAATCCTGATTTCAAGTTTATATACAATTTTTCTGTGTCATTCTTTCCAGCTGCTTCCAATACTCTTCCTTTCTGCTGCTCATTCTTTACGTGATAACCAGAACCGAAATGTTCCAAATAAACATGCCACAGATTTATTTAGCATATAAATCCATACCTTCTTCCATGCCGCTCCTAGTTTTGTACTGAAAGTTTCACTCAAAACTTTCTTTTTTACAGGTTGCCATTAACTCCGAGCTCTGACATCTGTATAAGCAGCTCAGGCAATTCTTCCAAAATGCAATACCCACATTAATTTTCATCTGATGCTCGGTGACCTAGCTTAGCTACCTCCGTAGTGCTCTTTGGTCTTCTCTTGTTTTAATTATCCCAAACAATTTTGTCATATTGCAAACGTTGCCACCTCACTGATCACTCTTTTACATACTATGAATTATATTAATCACTGAGTACTGGTACTCAGCCTCAGGCCATTCCACCACCTCTATTGACATTTCTCTATCTGTCTCACCATGTATCTGTAACAACTTTCTCTTTCCCCACAACAATTAGCTTTTTTCACAGCTTCCTACAAAGAATTTTTCAGACATAAAATACTTTTTATTCATTTCTGTAGAAAATCTTGCATTTTCTTTGACAGAAAAATGTTTGTTCCTACCATGTTACATCCACTTAGGTGTCTTGTACCTATTCATAATTGTTTAATCCAATTTACCCAGCAGTTAAGCAAAGCTCACAAGGGCTGTAATCACAAGATTGTCCAGAGCACTTACAATCTGTTCAGCTGTCTAATACCTTTGCAGTGTTTCATTTCCCATTTGTGCTGTACCTTCCTGGAATAAAAGCCAGCCCGGTGATGCAGGCAGAAGGCTCGGAGTCAACACTGGATTCTTGCTCCGGCTCTGCCAGCTACTGGCAGTGTAACCTTAAGTAAGTTTTCTGACCTTTCTGCATCTCCTTCCTTTCTCCAATGCACATGGTGCTTAAAAATCACAGGACTAGATTTGACAGGTCTCTGTGTTTGTCTTAGTGCTGATTTCTGGGGGCTTGTTATTCTAATACTCCATCAGAGTATTAGAATTCAGGGTACATGAGCACAGAGCAAGCAGGGTGCCCTGCTTCTCTGTACATCTCCGAATGCTCCGCAAGGACCTCCCTTCTGGATGGGACAGGGAATACTGTGGGCACCGAGCGGCAGCTGGCTCCGCAGGGCCAGACAGCGGGACCTCGGACCACCCGCCTGCGTGAGCAGACACATCTGGAAAAGCTACACATGAATTTTTTATGAAGCTTGATCATTAATGTTTTGTAAAATGCTTGGAGATCCTTGGTAGGAAAATTTTACCACCTGCTAAGTATTAGCCGCCTTATAAATATTTCCAAGCAGGGCACAGTTGCCAAACATTTCAGTTCAAGTTTAACTGTTCTAATGCTGGGCTGGGGGCAATTTTCATGACAACCCAAATATTCTTGCTGAACAAATATTTTACACTGGTCATTCTTCTTGCCTCTGTCTCAACGGTCCCCAGTGTTTCCTGCCCTAACCTGTCCTTTAAATGGTCACTGTAAACATGGATATAAACACTTTTTGTCAAATGTGTATCTTCTTTCTCAAAGCCAGTCTATACAGTCTTAGTATTAATGCACTGGTGTGCTGCAGATATTAGTTTCAAGGTCTTAACATACATAACATAATTAGAGAATCTGAATAATTTGTTCCAGTGCTTTCATTTTAACACTGTATTGGCTTTCATCTTCATGAAGTATTGCATAGGACCCTAACTGCAGAAAGTCTGAGATAAATTACACCACTCGAATTTTGAATTTATTTACTCAGTCAGTAGCTTGTAGCAAAGTTCATAGCAGTAATTCTATTGGGTAAATTATGGTTGTAACTTTTTGGCAGCTTCATGTAAAATATTAGTAGCTGACATCAAAATTAGTGAAGCAATTTAGTCCCATTCAAAATGATGCAAGACCAATATGCAAATGGAAGACAGAGAGCTTTAGAAACGTAGAACTATGACTACTTGAATACATATGTATTTAAATGTGTATTTAAATAAACACATCACAGAGACAGCAGTTAATGCCAGTTGGTCCTCCTACAGTGTAGGCTGGCTTTGATCTCCATGTTCCACATATTTCTTTCCTTATTTCAGCAGAACTCCTGACTATCTCTCTGCCAAAGCACCACCTATATGGCTGACTTCAGAGTAAAGTTTTTCTTTTCTTTTCCACATGCTGGTACTTGAATCAGAAAATATTATTCTGATTTTGCACTATATTTGTGTAGGACATGATTTTTTCCTATCTCAGTATGCTGTGTTAAAGACAGGAGTAAAATTGTTTGATAGTTCATGCTGAATTCCTGGCAACAACCTGTCATACTGCAGAGAAGATCCCGCTTGGGTCACTTTTCACTTAGCATCTCTCCCATAAGCATACTAAGATGACGTGAGTTAAAATTCCTAGAATTGCATTTGGGAGTAATGTTTTTCTTCATGTTGTATGTCCAGCCCACATGACCTGAAGATCAACTCTAAAGTCTGTGTGTTCCGCCGCAAGAAGCAGCAGCAAAGAAATAACTGTCCAGGGCACGCTATGTGCTGAATTTAGTGGGGGATTCCTCAGTTACTATTCTCCTGCATTATCTCCCCCTTGGAGGGAGGTCTTTTTACTGCAGTGGCTGAAAAAGAGCCAGGCATGCTTTCAGAGAGTACTTAAGTTTGGTATCACCATAAAGAAGGCCGATTCAGTTAAACAGACAAAACAAAGTTTTCAGATACTTAAACATGCACTTAACCTTACATACGAGAGATCTCAAGTTTAAGGGACAGATTATACACGTGATCTTTCAGTGTGCTGCAGGATTGAACCTCAGGGATTTAAGACTGTGTGGGAACAAGGCTTTTTCTATACTGTTTCTCCTTCTAAAAATGTTTTCCAAAACATTTTGCCTACCTATTGAAGAATGACAAAGGTGCTTAAAATTGACCTTGAGTCAAACAAAGAGAAAAAAGATTTAATTTTTAGTCAAGAACTAAGTTTAATCAATTCTTTTCATAAGATTAATTTAATAGAGTCTCATGAGCAATCATCTGCTATATTTAGGGCTACTGTGTCATTTGTATGACATGAAAAATCAAAGCATAAGGAGGAAAAGGTAAAATGAAAAGTCAGGCAAATGCATAATGTAGTATCCAAGAAACAGAGCAAATGATGTTACCAGCCTCTTATTTGAAGTGAGAGGTTAAACCTAAAAGAAAACAAAAAGCAGAAGTTCTTTTGAAAATCTTAACTTTTGATTTCAAGTGTAATTCTAGTAAAACAAGGGTACAGGTCTGCCGAGGGCAACAGGACTGCTGAGACCTGTGACATTTTCACATCGAAAATGGAATCCCTGTAGTAATTTTTAATTACAATTAAACGGCCAGCATTTTTTGCCTACTCACAGCAAATTATTTCTGTAAACATTTTCGGCATTGGGGAGCATGTTTCAGAGATGAGTGATAGTTACAAGTACCATCCATAGACTCCAAAGTACAAGACCTGAGAACGTTTTCTGCACCACAGTAGCTGTTAGCTGACAGTATCAGCTACAAGGCTGGCCAGTGCGGGGAACCGCAGCTTTCCAGAGCTCTGGGAAAAGCCAGGAGCTAGTGCAGAGAGCAGGCTAAGCCATGGCGGGCAGTGAAATATCAGACAGGGAATGAACCAGACCTCACTCAAATGCCTTGGCTCTGTATGCTTACAGAACAAAGCCTGGGACCAAAAATAAAACGAACTTAGGGTATAACTTCACTGAAGACTGCAACGGACAGCACAGATATCTGAGCCAAATCTAAATTAGTGAGCTTTCAGAAGAGCAAATTAACCTGTGCAGAGCTTTGTGCTGTCTAGCGTGCTAAACTATGCAACTAGTTTAGCATATGAGCACACTCTCAGAAATTTAGTCATAGCTGCTTTAGCTTATAAGGTTTAAACGAAGGCATATAATCTTGCAGCTGGGACGTGCCGGATGCTTAGGGACCAATAGACATCCATTCAAGTTGTAGCAGTCATGGCAGAAGTTCATGTGTTCAGTCAAAATGAGCTGGGTAGCTTCAGCAATTTAAATAGTAAGTCTTCATTAATCCAGCTCATTTTCTAGAATGGTTTAGGAAATGATCACACCAGGGAGGTTGATGTTATCATTAGTATACCTAGCCTGACAGACAAGAAAGGGTTTAAAGATTCCTTGGAGAGGAAAATGTTGTAGGCAAATTTGTGCCTGATGGAGCTGCCAGAACCAGCTCTCCAAGCCTGCCGCTCTACAAAACAGAGGACATGGCTAAGCACTTGAGAAATGAGCGCCACCACTAGTGACAAAGCTTCTGAGAAACTGAAGGCATTAGAGAATCTTGTAAAAGTAATGACAACACCAAGTTTTCTCCCACCTGGTCTGAGAATGGCAGTGGCATGAGTCCTCTTTGAGCTGCGTGGCAGTGGCATGCGTGTCCCAAGTGTCAACAAAATGCCAGTGCGCTCAGAAGGGGAGGGAAGCAATGCTACAAAGGTTCATGTTCTCATTCCCCAGAGTTCAGGTTTAGCTGAAAATGACCTGGGAAACAGTACTTTAAAGAGGGATATTCAGCTACAGATACAGGATTTGCAAGTTGAATGTAAACCTAGGAAAGCTTTGGTGGTTGGTGGCATGCTCTCCTGTTTAACAGTAGGGCCATGGCTCAAAGTCCAGAGGCAGATTTTACATGAATCAGGCAGATAAAAAGCAACTGTAAAACCAGAATACAGACTTTGATTGCCAAAACTGCTCTTACAAACAAGTTTCTTACAAAATGCAATCAAAATTATTTATATACCATGCCCAGCACATCACACTGTGTCTACTGATAATCTTTGTCACACTAGAGTTGGGGGAAGCTCTTAGGGACAGATGGATACTTAAAAGACACTGGTGTGGTCATTTTTAAGATGTTACTGAAAAATGGTAAAACGGATAGAGGAATCTCATTTAGAGATTGAAAACTCTTAAGAGGACGAGAGATTTGTCCTGATCCTAAACAAACGATCCCATTAAGGAAGTGGTAAGACTTGTCACATGGCACAGCAAGTACTTGTTCCCAATGCAAAGGAGAAACAAACTTGCATGTCCTGGCTGGAAAGGAAAATACAGAGTCAGCAATCCCTTACTCCTAGATATGTATTTAGAGTATTCTCATTTTCCTGAGATAGTGTTGCTAGAAAACATAACAGCTTGGAAATATGATATCCCAAATTTGATTCGATATGCTAGGCCCGGTATACCTGTTATAGTAATGTCTGACATTTATCAGGTTCATGTTTAGCCATTCTGCTACGAAATATATGTTTAGTCATTTAACCATACCCTCCATTACCTGCAGCCTCGGAAGGTTAGCAGAAAATATGTTAAAGAATATACAGGAACGGATGCCGGTTCTGATTCACGCTTGGTACTGTTAAATAACAGAGCGGTACCAACGTAACGTGACTTGTTAGTGCTGACATTTTATTCAACAGAAGACTGAAAACAAGAGTGCCTGCTCTTGAGCACCTAGTAGGAACTCATGTCAAAGCCAGGGCAACCAGCAGATATCTGGGAAAAAAGACAGGGCAGGGGGAAGGTAAAAGGGAAACACCATCTGAGGTACTAGGAGCTGTCACCATTTTTGTAAAAAAGTGTGAGAATATCTATAATGAGAAGCAATGACTGCAAACAGCAATAATATCACAAGAAATATCCTGTGGTCAGAGACAAACTTGACATACCAGGTGGACATATACAGAGAAATAAGTGACACTTTCTCCAGAGGACAAGCACCAACACAGCCATTTTACCTGAGAAATTCTGACAGCCAACAGCTGCACCAGGTTGAGATGAATTAGTTTCAGGACCCAGCGCAACTGGAACTAACAGACTTGCTGCCATCTGACAGCAAGAGTATTGATACTCTGGGAGATTTTTCCAATTCCATGAATCAGTGCACAGTACCTCAGAGACTAATTGAACGTGTGCTTGTTCATTAAGTTAGATTAAGTTAGTATCTGAATTTCCTTATTATGTTAATGTTTAATTTCAGGATGCAGAGGGAAGTTGCTGAGAACCATGTCTTTAAGAGGTTCTGGCTTGAATCAGTTGTTAAATACAAGCTCCAAAGTGCATTGCTCTTGTTAAGGGCTCACGCTCTGAGTAAGGCAGATCCCTATCAAACTCCATGGTGCCAGCTGGTCGCAGGACAACCCAGACATACAGCGGAGACATCTCTTTAACTTCTGTGGAAGATGAAAGCCAGACCAGGAAAAAATAATATATTTCTCACTCCTTTTTTAAAAGCTAGCAATTTTTTCCTTTTCTTTTAGGGCACCCATTACTATATTAATGGAATAATTTAAAGCATCCCCTCTGAAAGATCAAAGGAAAAATCCTCCTACTTTTTATAAGGGAAACCTAGGAACTGTGCTGGAGCTACTCACTGCCTCCCCAGCATATCCAGAGTGATTTTGCCCCAGAAATGCCTCTGTCTGTTGACTGGCTGTAAATGAAGGCCAGACAACTAGCTCAGATGCAGTTACCTGTACCACTGTTACCTAAAGTTACGTGAGATGATTCATATTAGAAACTCACAAGATGAGAAAACAGAATAATGATCACTTGTCAAAATCTTGGTTTACCTGACTAGCTGGGCAGTGGCTGTAGTTGCTGTGCAGCAGAGGCAATAGTAGTGTGTTTCCCTCTATATATTCCATTCCTGGTGTGCATGCCCTTCACATTCTTGAGTTGACATGCTTCTGGAGAGGTACAGGTACAGGCCACATCTGCTTTGTGATTATCTTCATCCTTCCGACCCAAGGCACCAAAGGAGAGACAACACAACCCCATCAGGCGTCAGCGCTGGTAGTGAGTCACAGCTTTTCCACTCATGGTATGATCTACCTATCTATCTTCTGACAATGACTATAAGTAAGTACTTAGCAGTTAATTGTTAGATATCTATGCTATGTTAGAAGCTTTTTAGATAGCATCTCCTTTTTTCTGAAACAAGAAAATGCTTGATCCCTTTTTGCTCTTATTTGAAAGAATCTGTTATTTTGACTGAACTTGAGCCTCCAGTCTAAGAGCTGTCCTTTATCCAAAACTGTAATGACTGAGCAAAGGCACACCCAAAGCCTGTGGGTGTGGAGCATCTCATGGACACTATGGTATTTGTAACAATCTTCCTCATAGAGAACCCCAACAGCAAGGGAGACTGAGGGATTTGAATGACACGTAGTGACAGCATGATGAGGACACCAGTGTGTATTCCTGCTTTGGGCTGTCCTCAGAGATGCTCCTCTGTTCCTGTGCCTGTTACAGCACAGAGGTTTGAGTAGACAGTCAGAAACTGTCCCAGAATCCCGGAAGGGATGGCTTTAATTAGCCTAAACCCACTGCACTGGGTACTACAGAGTCTGAGTGACAGGCAACACAGCTATCTGTTTCATAGGCTGGGGAAGACAAGAGATGTTAAAGTAGATCCCCATCTCATCATCATCAGAGCCCTAATTTTCTTACCTTCATTCTAAAGAAGCCAATACATCCATCCAGAGCTCAGCTCTACAGCAACTAAAGCAGAACTTGGAATTCATCAAAAAGTGTTACATCTGTCTCTTTTCCTCACAGAAGACATAATTACTCCTAAAGCTTCATCCTCCTTAATTTACAGTAAAAATACAATCTTCAAAATTTAGTTCTGCTAGATGCTTTTGTGTTACTTGTGCTAAGGACATCACCAGCATCAGACAGAGCTTCTGACTAGGAGTGATCATCCATAAAATACATACTAAGTTAGAACAGGTATTCACAGTTCTTTAAAAAATGTTTAGATATATTTCCATGATCCTTGGTTTTCCTCTGCTTCTATGATAATATATGGATTTTACATTGCTGAAGGAGCAGAGTGATGCATTTGATGTTGCTGTACACCTGGAGCTGTGAGAAAACCGAGGGCGAAGTCTTGTATCCAGATAAGCACTGATGGCCAAAAAAACCTGAAGCTGAACATATTGGCCTCATGTATAAACAGTGAGCAAAGCATCACCAGGGATCACACTTTACTAGAAGATAACTAACAATTTGTTCACCTGTGTGTCAATCTCCTGTCCTAGCATCAGGATCCTCCTTCCACTTCTTCCCACCATCCGTTACATTCTCTATTGACATTGCAATAGTGAGAGCAAAATAGGGCAGCAGTCCTAAATAGTCTCACACATAGCACACAAATGCCTTTTCCCAAAGAAAAAAAGATTTTGCCTTTGTGGGGGTATTTTTTTCCTCCTAAATGAAAAGGCCCCAAGCTACTCATAAAAATCTCTGCTGAGATTTGGACCATGTGCAGCGAAGAGGTGATCATCAGGGGAGTGTGGCTCAAATTTCTTCAAAATAAGGGTGCTCTTGAGCCCATAAAGGAAGAGATCAAAGAAACGCTACATGCTGGGTTTAGAGAGAGCTATTACAGAACATAGTTTTGCTTTTTCTTTCTCTGCTGTCTCCAAACTTCACTTTCACGACAGCTTTTTAGCCTTAGCCAGAGTGTCAGGATTGGAGCACAATGCTGCCTGCAGTGGACGCTTCCTGGGACAAGAATGCCCATGGCCGGTCCCCTTGGGTGGCTGCCAGAGTGCTGCTGCCAACATAAGCCACAGGAAGAAAGGATATTTTTCTCCCAGTTTCTCCCTCTGTCAGACCTGAATAGAATTTCACGGGACACAGAAAAGCATACATCTTTGCCCTCTAGGACTTTTTGCCTGCTCAATTTCAATGATCTGTTGCAAACAATCTATGAATTGGATTTCTGCAAGCAAAAGATGTACAAGAAGCTTTCTCGATGGTAACTTGGCCAGGTCAAATCAGGAAGTCAATACCACCTCCTTCTATTGCAGATGGTTTTGTTCTTGAAGGATAAAAGAGCCTCAGAGTTGGGTATGAATAATCATACAATGTCAGCATAACACTTCAGAAAGGGAAAGCATAAGAAAGAGGGAGAAGGAAGTGGGAAGTAACTAAGTAGCCAGGCAGAGTGGTGTTTGCTCTCTTCTGTGAAGCTATACCCCATCTGAAAAGAAAGTAGGCTGAGAAAACCAGGAGGAAAGAAAAAAAAGCTGGATGACAAGGAGGAAGACTGAATACTTGGCAAATAATTATTTACAGAATTAGTGTTCTCTTCTGAAGTTATAAAATGTGGTAAGCTTGGCTTACCCTGAGGCTACAGTATAAGTGTAAACCCATAGCTGTGTCTTAGAAGTTTTCAGCTGTAAGCCTTGTGAGCTTTTGTATTGTGTTACTGCACATTAACAGAAATAGTGATCTGGGAAATGCAGTAAGAAAAAATAAGCATCTCAAACCTCATAAATAGGGTTTGGAAAATAAATTGGTGGCAGAATGAGGACAAAATAAAGGACAAAGTTGAGAATGAAAAATGAAACGCAGGATGCAACTGAAAGGCTGAAAATATAACAAATGCCCTAATGAGTCCACCTAGCCCTGCTTACCTAACAGAGGACAGCCTGCGATCAGTAACATGGCCCTCCTGGGTAAGGATATTCTTTGCATTCCAGGTATGCTGACTCTTGTGATTCCTCTGAATGTGGAGAAGCTGACTGCATAATTTGTAGTGAAAGACTGAATTTACACCTTCAAAAATGAAAACAGAGCAATGCCAGGAGATAAAAAATGCATGAAAGCCTAGCCACTATCTGCAGTCAGTTCTCCTTCCACTTCCCCAGCATCTACAGTTGTACTAGGAATGCTCCATGGCACACCCCTGTCTACCCCTTCCAGTATTGGTTTATAATGATGTGTCATCCCCGAAATGGTCTAATTCCTTTTTGAACCCACTGATACTATTGGTGTCCACCACCTCCTGTGACAGCAAGTTCTCAAAGTTCACTATCCAGTGTGTGTGTAAATTTTTTGGAAAAAGTACTTTCATGTACCTGTCCCAAACTACCTTTCAACTTGTTTTACTGAGCATCCCTTAGTTTTAGCATTGCAGGATTTAGTGAACAGCAGGTTCTGCTTTCACCTTATCAACCACCTTCAAGAATTTGTAAACCTTGACCATATCCTGCCTCAGGTGTCTCCTCTGCAAATTGATGAGTCCCAGTCTTTTGCCCTCTCCCGGCAAGGCAGATGGCTCATCCTTGGTTTCTTTTTGTTGCCCTTGTCTCTGTTGCTTTGCAAACTCCTCTGTGTCATTCTGGAGACAGGGAGGCCTGAAACATCCCAGCTCTCCACCTGTGCGTGCACCAGAGCTTTATGTGGAGGCAAAATGACATCTTGTTTTCATGCCTGTCCTGATATGCCCAGCATTTTATTGGCTCCTTTTGACCGTCACTGCGCCCTGCAGCAACAGCTTCAAAGAACTGCCAGGGTGAGTCTGAAGGTTCTTTCCAGAACTGCAACTGCGAGTTCCAAGTTCAGCATCATGCAGGGATGGTGTCTATGAGGATTTCCTCTAGATGCAGTATTTCTTGCCGTTCATCTACACCAAACCTCCTCTGGGCACTTACTCCTCTTTGTGGGGCCCTTCTGGAGTTCCTATTAGGGTGGCACCTACCTACTCAAAAGAACTTAATACATTCCTACAAGAGATAGCAAGACGGTTGGAAATGCCCAAATAAAGAAGAAATATGAAAGGAAAATATAAATGGGTTTTGAGGGTTTCTTGTTGTTTCACTGCTAGTACATAACATTTTTATGTTGTCCTTATGCTGTGATTTTTAATTATTTTTTTGTATATAGGCGCATGACTGTAGCATATGGTTGCAAATTTCTGTTTAGGATAATGATGGAAAGATAACCAGAAGTTTGAGTTGTTTTTATTACCTGGTTTTATCCCCTCTATGTCTTGTAAGATCTTTTTAATTTAAAAAATTTCAATAAAAGCATCATGGAGAGATTTCCTCCACAGTTCCTATTATTTAATCCATACCCATCAACACAGAAAAGCTGCAACTGGGGAGAACAGAAATAAGCATCTCCAGTAATCCAATCAAGATTGTTCACAAATACACAGTACACAAGGAAAGGAAAAATAACCAGAATGGCAAGGAATAGCTAAAAAAGCAATTCCATTCAGTACGGGTTTGTGTACTTTTTTAAGTTTTGCCCTTTCTATTGATGTTGCCAGCTATTCCTACCTGGGACTGCTTCACCTTTGGAAAACGATTTTGAAAGGCGACCGTGAGCTTCTTTGGCAGTGTCAGACAAGCTACCTATCTTCAGTAGTGGTACTGTAATCTGTGTTTAAATATGACTATGGTCTAATTACAGATGAGGAACATGACTCTTTCAGTTACCATTCCTTGACCAAGACCTGGCTGATTCCTTGACCTGGCACTTCTCCCAGCTGGGTGGCTGGGTCAGTATGGGCTGAGTGTCTGGCAAAGGGCATGTGGTCACCATGTCTGAAGGGCAGTAAAAAAGAATTCCTCATTCAAAAGAGGCAGCTCTTGGTTGCCTGAGGAAATAATATTTATGCTTTGCCATGTTCACATATACATACAAGCCTGTATCTTTCCCAGCAACTTTTGAACCTGGGGGCCAATTTCAACAGAATTAGATGGGAGCAAGGTACGGATCCCAGAGATAAACTCCAACTGTCCTTTGAAGATAGGGGTCTGCAGAAAAGAGCCCTGATAGTGTCTTCAGTGAGGAAGGGTGGCAGTGAAAGTCCACTTCTCACTGAATAATAGAGAACAGACACCACAGAGGAACTTAAAAAAAAACTCCAATAAGGGGAAAAATGAAGCTGGGGATTTATCTTCCTAGAGAAACATCATTCACCTGTTAAGACACGCATTCACATTCATGGGAAACCTGCCCTCTTAATTACGGTGTGGCGTGACTTGTGCAGTGTGCTACACCTGAGCTCTGCAGCTGCAGAATGTCCTGCCACACAGCAGATTTCCAAGCTGGTGTAATTATACAGCCTTATTCAGGGTTGGCTGATAGCTTTTTGGAGTTCTTTTGATCAACATTTTTTTACAAGGATTGACAATGTCTCTGCCTGTCGTAATCAAAACATTGTCTCTTTTCATTGCAACCAAAATACACTTCTGTTGCCCAAAATGCGAACTATTTTCAATTCATAGAATTTGCACACCTAAAAATATGGCAGTTTGTCAGAAATCTGGTAGGCCTCCCATATTCTCTCCTATGAAGTACTAACAGTATCATACTCATATTCAGTCTCAGTATCATCCTCAAACTTTGTAAGAGGGAGTGAATTAATACCCAGGGGTCCCTGTTATACTCAGAATCTGAGGCACAGAATTTGGCGCTTCCTACATCTTTTGGATTACAGAACCCTGTCAAGCTGTTAGAATTTCTTGTTCATCATCATGTATCTTTTATAGCTCACTTTTAAATTAAAACGCTACAGAGGCTGTTTGGATGTAACTGATAACTATGGTTCTATAAACAACCTTTGAACAGCTGACATGCCCTGTGGCTCACCAACAGTGTGCAGATTGTAGATGCACACCCTGCCAAATAACCCTGTAAAATTTTAAGAAATGCTTCTTCTAGTGCCCAAGCCCACTCTCAGCTATTTTTTAGGACTCTAAAACAAACTTTTGAATCAAACAACAATAGTGGTTTGCCTAAAAATAGACCACCTTGGCCTGGCAATTCAGAATCTCACAGACAGGCAGCTCAAACGTGTGCAGTGGTTTGGGGAAGGTTACTAGGGATTGTAAAGTATTTCCTTCCTGTGAACAATCCGTGTCCTTTTCTTGCTATTTCCCTACAAAGAAGTCCTCCTCCCAGCCCTGAAACGACTGATGCCCTGAACTGTTTTCAGACCATTACTTTTGCCAGTAAATCATTCCAAGTCTCAAGGGTAAAGTTTCTTCTGCTTGTATGTCAAACATTATTGTTACATACTTTTTAATAAGCTGTTGGATGTGCCTATTTCAGAATTTAACCTTACACTTCTAAATTAAACCCAGAATCTATAAGGAAATGCACTGGATACAAGGGTGAAAATCAAGAATGCCTGCCTGTGAAAGGGAATGATTGCTTTCAAACTGGGGGCTGAAAGTCATGATCACAAACATAATTGTTTATGCATTGCTTGGATGGTCATACTATTTGGGTATTGGATGTTGGCAAATTAATGCTCGTATTTTCTCCAGCCCATTCAATCTGAAACAGTTACAGCATAGTTCTCATTTGTTCTATTTGTTCTAGTAATTGCTGATGTAGTGGTATCCTCACTGGTTTTGCTGGTTCAGTACAGAACTTTTTACGATACAGATCTGCACACAAATCCTAGTTCAGACAGATTCTTCTCATGCAACTCAACCTTAGGTAGCACCAGTTTTCACTCCCCTCCTGCACTCCATGTGGACAACTGCCATGTTTGTAGGCTTTGATAGATTTGCCTTGCTTCTTGGCAGCCTAAGCAATGAATGCTACAGCTGCTCTAAAGAGTGTGTCGTCTTTGCTCCAGAATGGGGGGGGGGGAGGAAAAAAAAATAAACCTAGAAGCTCAGCCCACCAGATAAAAAAGTAGCCACTACCCTCCTTCGATGCTAGGGAACAAACTGCCTCTTCTAGTAAAAGTCCATTTTTGTTCAGTGATTTCCAAGAATCTACCTTCCCACAACAACTCCAGCTCTTCAACCTGTGCTTCTGAGATCCCATCCATTAGCAGAAAACCATATTTATGTGCTGTGTCATCCCGAAATGGACCTAACTGCCCTCCAAAGTTCTTAAAGGGTTTGTTCTATTACAATATTTTGGCCCAAAGCGCCCCAGGTATTATGCTTGGTATTCCTTGTTTTCAGTTTGATCTGTCACATCCAGGTGATGTGGGCTGGTGTGACTTTGAGCCCACGGCAACCAGAGGAAGGCGAGACCTTGGTCAAGTAATGCTGCTAGAATGGCAAAAGCATTTGCCTCAGCTCAAGTAAGGATCCTTCATGAGTATTCTTCTTCCTTGTGCATTTTCGTATTGTTTTGTTAAGTCTAATGATGGCTGTGCATATAGTCGGATGGCAATTCCAGCTCAAAACATAAACAAACATTCACCCATATTCTAAAACTTACTACTGTAAGGGCTGTGCAGTACTCAGCCTGCTGGCCCCGCAAAAGGAAAAAATGGTTGCGCACATGTTTAGTTGTGTGAAATATAGTGAACAACCTAAATATACTGGGGTTTTTGTTTGCAATCTGAAAATAGCACATGGTGTCTTAATAATTTTTAAAGGTTTGTATGGCACAGAGCACAGCCTCATGAGAACGTTGCTCACCTTATAGACTACCATTGTGCATGAGATAGATGTAATTACTTTTGCTGCTTTTCTCAATTTATTGTTTTCTTTTGAATTCTTCTGGGGACAGGAACAAGACGCTCTTGGTAAACTGTTACCAGCTCTGCATTTTAAAGCTAACCTCTAAACCATTTAATCAGATAATTCTGCTTCAACAGTTTTTTTGTCTGTGTGGGGAACAACTGTACAATTACCTTTGTTAATGAGTTTTAAGAAGCTGCATGTGTGCTAAAGTACTTTGGCAAAAATAAATGCTTTGCAAAAACTGCAACAGTTCCTAATTCCTTCAGAAGAGCTTTGTTTGCTTTCTCCTACAAACCATCTAATTCAAAACTTGGAAGCATGCACGTGCAGCTTACATGTATCTTTTGCACGTAATTTTCTGTGCAGCGCCTTAAAAGTCATGGAACACATTATATCAGGTAAATCCTCAGTGTTACAAAATTCACCTGACATCACTGGTTTTAGGTAGCTATTAAGAAAAACGACAGCCACCAGTTACTTGCCAATTGGAGGAGTGTACGTGAGGGTACTCCCAAAAGGTTCTTTAAGCCGCTAGTTCCAGGGCTAGTAAGATGACTGTTTTCCTAGCAAGAGAGGGTTCGAATCGCGCTCCAGAAAAACCCGACAGCTTCTAGGAAACGAAATAAAAGCATGCACTTTGACCGCCCCCAACGAACTCTGCAAGGCCAGTTTTGCACGGCGGATCTTTATTGCTACAGGCGAGTCCGCGGGACGGAGCGGGGCCGCCCGTCGCTGCAGACCACCCGTGCGCGCCGCCGAAGCGCCGCACTCCTGCCCCGGGCAGCGCCGCGCCCCCGCCCGCACCTGCCGGCGCCGCCCGGCCCCCGCTCCAGCACCACGCTCCCCCGCGGCCGGGCCGCCCGCCGCTCCTTCTGCCGCCGGCCCCGGGCGGGCCGCTGGCGCTCAGCGGGCCGGCGGCGGGGAGGAGAGCGCGGGCCGGCACCCGAGCCCCGCCCGGCCCCGCTCGCCGCCGCCGCTCCCCTCACGGGCCCTCACGCACCGCGGCCACCGGCACCGACAGCCGCCCCGCCGAGCCCCCTCCCTGCGCCATGACGTCATCCCAGCCCGCGCCTGCGCACACCGGCCCGACCACCCCCCAGGCCCCGACCCCCGAACGGGCGGTGGGCGTGGCCCCGCGCGCGATTCTGGCGGGGCGGGGGGAGGAGGTGGGGAGAAAGGGAGCGGAAGCGAACGCAGCCCCCCGCGTGCGTGCGTGCGTGCCGCGCCTGCTCGGCCTGCCGGCGCGCGCGGGCCCCGGCGCCTGCCTCCGCGCGCGCGCGCGCCGTGACGGCTTCGCGTGACGGCGGCTGGGGGCGCGCGCCCGCCCGCCCCTCCCGTACAGCGAGCGCCTATCGCGGCCGCCGCGCCGCCGCCTCCTCCTCGCGCCTGGGAGCGTAATCGGCGGCCGCGCCTGCGACTCCCCGCCCCTCCCCCTCCCACTATTATCCTCCCTCCCGGCGCGCGCCCCCTCCCCCCGCCCGCCCGCCCGGGAGCGCGCGGCCGCCGCTCGGCGAGGGAGCAAGACGGCGCTGCCGCCTGCCGCCGGCCCCTCTCCCCGCCGTGCCGCGCCGGTCCCCCATGGACCTCGCGCCGCCCCGCTAGCCGGAGCTGCCCGCCCGCCCGGTGCCGCCGGGGAGTAGCCGGCTGGGAGGGGGCGGGAGGGGGGTGGGGGGCGGAGGAAGGTGGGGTCGCGGAGTGTGTGACACGCGCGGGGAGCGGCGGCTGCGGCCCGCGGGAGGAGGAGCGGGGAGTCCCGGCGCGGCCGCGGGAGCCCCCGGGCGGGCGGGCGGGCGGCGGCGGCGCCCCAGGAAGGTGGCGGCGGCGGCGGCGGGAGCTGCCGTAGCGGCTGGGATTCACCGAGGTGGTGGCGGTCGGCGCTGACCGGCAGGGGAGCGCGCCGCGCGGCGGGGACCGTGCCCGCGGCCCCCCCTTCCGCCCTCCCTCCCGCCCCCCCTCCCCGGGGCCGCCGCCTCTCGGGCAGATCCCCCCCGCCCGGACCATGGCCGACGACGACGTGCTGTTCGAGGACGTGTACGAGCTCTGCGAGGTGATCGGCAAGTGAGTCCCGCGGGGAGCGGGCGGCGGGCAGTGCAGGGCGGGCGTGTGCGCCACCGGGCAGAGCGGGGGAGGGGGCGGCGGTGCCCCGCGCCCGGCCCCTCCCGCGGCGCGCGGGGGCGCGGGATGCTCTGCGCGGGACCCACCTGAGTCGCCGCCGCCGCCGGGTCCGCGCGAGCCGTGCGGGGTCCGGGTCCCCCCTCGGCGGGTGGCGGTGGCACGGCCGCGCCGCGCTGCCCACCTTCGCTATTAACACGGGAGGCGGAAGGGGGAGAAGTGACCCGACGTTTCCTCAGCCACCATGATTAACCACCTAACCATCGCTCGGGCTGGCTGCAGCAAGCGGCAACCACTTCCCACCCCTTTTCTTCTCCTCCCCCCTATATCCCATTCCTGGCACACCCATCCAGGATTGCCTATCGGGGAAGGGAACGGGAAAGGCGAGAGATCTCTTTGTGGATCCACCTATTCGCCGGGTGTCTGCATATTTGCGCGCCAGGTGTCGGGTTTTTCCTCCTCTTTGCTGCATAATAACCAGCCTGTTAGTGGCAGGAACAGTGACGCTGGGGCAGCGCTCGCTTTTTGTCCAGATCTTTCCCTCCGCTCTCGTTCCTGTGGAAATAGAGATGCATGAGGGGCAGCAGAAGTGCTTGGCCTTTGGAGTCTTATTATGCAACTGCTATTAAACCCATGTTCGAGGCTTGTATCCAGCCTAGGAGCTGAGGTGGTAGTTGCTGGCGTTCCCCAGCTGCCCCTTTCTGATTACCACTGTTGTAGGGTGGACGAAAATGACAGTTCAAGTCTCAGTCGGTGTAATCGCACCAAGAAAATGCAGAGAGTCCCCCAGATTAAATGGTGATCAAGAATTAAAGCTGAACTCCGTTTCCCCCTCCCGTATTTTTGTGACTGCCCAGTTTGGGAACCCATTTTTTATTTATTCGTCATCTTTCACATATTTGCCGTAGTGGTGTCTGTGTTGCAAAACGAACATGAAAGATGTAGCAATATTGTGACTTCCTAATTTTCTGTATGCCTCCGATTCCGAAGCTGAGGTTGCTGTGGAAGCTGTAGTAGTGACACTGTTCAGTGCGTCTGGAGTTTTTTCTTCCCGACCGTGAATTTTATAAGAATAATTGATCACCACGTTTTGATTATAAGGAAGAATTTTTTCTGCATGTATTCTCTTACCCACTCTCCACCAGCTTTTCAGTTTATAGCCAGTGCTGTCTACTTTCAACCTAGGGCTAAAAATATTCTAGAATTAATCTTTCCGTGGGATTATACCAAAATGCTAGTCTTGGACTTAGCAGGTGACTTGTCAGCAGAAGTTTCAGTACTCAGTTTGTCATTACACAAGGTATTATTAGTACCTTTAACTTAATTCAAACAACTTTTAAAAATATTAGGCTTAAAGGGCCTTGTTTGCTGTCATAAACAGTAAGCAATTGCTGTAGCTTAATGCTGGCGGTTGGTGAGGATCTTCTCTAGCTGAGAAACAAAACTCTGTTATTAAACATGTTTTGAAGGTGATTTTTGGCGTACTGCTTTCATCAGTGGTTTTTGTGCTAACCACTGCAGTTTGCACACTTTTATTCATACCTGATTACCGTTAGAAAGAAGGTGCAGTGATTATGCGTGGCCACACACCCTTTTAGAGAACAGATGATTCACAGCGGTCCAGATGTTTGCGCATCTCAAATGACTTTTTGTTTTGCGATTGGAGAATTTTCAAAAGAGAGCTCAAAAATGGTGGGTTAGGTGTTGGCTACCGAAGTTCCACATGAGATTTAGGTAGTATAGATAGCGGTAGATAGGTAGTCTGGATGTAACTAGATCTAACAGATAAATATTGAATCACAATAGCATAATGATGCCAAGATTACTGTAGCAAAAACAGGGTGGATCACTGAAAATAGCAGCAGTGATGGTGTGAAGGGTTCATAGCTCGTGATTACTGAGGCTTTTCCCCACAGATGTCAGTCCTCTAGAAAACCATGTAAAATAAATACACAATTTCACATACAGTTGTGTAAATAGTATTCTGTTCTTTTGCAATACTGTGCAGTGAATTCCAGGGAACCAGGGGTGCAGCATCTTTTTTTAGCTTCCAGATTTTGGCTACCACTTTGCCCATCTTTAAGCAACTTGAGGAAAGCTGCTGTAAATCTGCTTTGAATTGCTACATACGCATCTTGCTAAACATCTTTCAGTCAAACGTCCAGTAAATGTCTGCACATTCCTGTGATTTATTATTGATTGATACAGTAATTTAGCTCTCGCAAATAGCACATCTGGCCCTGATTTGCGTTTTGGACATGAAATATTAAAATGTGTAATTTATCTTTCCTAAATAGGTAGTTACCTATTTTACTGTCATTTAAGGTCGTAAAAGGTATTTTCACAAAGGGTGTGGGAAAGAGATCTTTGCCGGTAAAATGTCTGAATATTTAATCAAAAGTTTCCATACAATTTACCAGAGAAATAAATAAGGAGATAGTTTCTTAACTGACAGTATGCAGCTTTGTTGAGGCATATTCTCATCTTAGGATAAACTTTAAACGCTTCTAAATACAATAAACTGATAAGACTGGCTTTGTGTAAATGCAGTGATGATAGCTTTTGGTGTGCTGGGAAGTGGAACAATTACAGTGCAATAGTACATGAATGAGTTGATTGGAACGACAGTGATAAACTGTTAATTATGTGACATTTAATGTGTTTAAGTTCTGCAAGCATGCATTGTGCGGGAGAAAAGAAGGGCCAGGAGAGAGAGAAATCCTAGTTGATGTTTCCTTTAGGAAAAAAAAAAAGGGGGGGAAATCTTAATTTGCGTGTATTTCCAGGATGCCTTTCCATCGCTGAAAGCTATATGGAGATAAAAACTGGAATAATAATCCCAGTTTCTTGTTGAAATTTTTAAAGCAACATAAAGCAACATTTATGGTACTAACATTAATCATGTAGTTTTACTTTACCAGATGTGTTATGTTCTCTGTTACTGTTTTGACTTCTTGGCTGACATAAACACACTGCAAGCAAGAAGTAAATTGGGAATTTCAATATTAGCCTTCAAAAATCTGTTAATGTATCTCAGCATAATTGGCAGTGATGAAAAACACAGGTGTAACTTCTTTTTTTTTTTTCCCAGACTTGCTTCCAGGTAACTTTGAAGAGATTCTCTCTGTATATTGGTTGAGCAGTATGCAATCCGAAATAGTTAAGCCTTTGGTTATGTTGATCAGGCCATGCATTTGATTGACAGTTCATAGATAATAGTGTTAAGTGTGCTTCTTTATTTTTTTTATTAAATTTTTCAGTCAGAATGCATTGACTAGTTTAGAAGATGTAGTAGGTGTTAGAGTTGAAACATCTTGGGTATTCACCTGAGGTGAAAACTGTTCTGAGTTTATCATAAGAGCTCCACATACACATAGAAGTAGTTTTCTTTATGCCTAAGAGAGAATGCCTGTCTTTAGTTCGTATTGAATCTAGAAGACTGAAGAATGGCTTCATGAAGAGTCCTTGTTCTGCAGGGACTTAATTTTACATTATCTGGTTTTGAGTTTCTGTACCTCTTCAGATTCATGTCGGTTTATGTTAGCATTAAAGTACCACATAGGTTGTCTAATCTTTTTAACAGTAGAGTTGCAGGTTGCTTAAAAATTTCTCCAAACTTTTAAGTTGTAAATACCATGTGATGAAGTTGCTAAAAGTTTATTTCTGTTCAAAAGGGTCTTGGTCATTATTGGAATCATTATTTTTTATATTAATAGTCACTTAAACTTTTTGTAACTTTGTCTTCCATTTGTACATCATCAGTACAGTTATTGTGCATAGTAGTGCAGTTGTTGGTATTTTCAGTACCAATGTATAATGTGATGATCAGTGCTAGTAGTATTCTATTGTGGCTTTCAGGATGTTCATTGCAATGTGACTGGATTCAGTTAGTCCTTTTCTGCACTGCATATTGAGGATTTTAGTTTGTTTCCATCCCTCCTTCCCCTGTCATGGGATGATTTTCTCTGCTTGGGCTCTTCTGTCTAGCAAAGAGGAATTCAAGTGCGTAGAACCTGCAGGTGTTCCTCTCCTGCAGCCTGCCCTCACTGCTGGAACACCGCAGGAGAAGTGAGGGGAGGATGCAAGGTCTTGGGGCAGCAAGTGGGACAGGGCATATTTTTTTGCATTAAAGTGTGAAGGCTTGTATCCCATTGAACTCAGACAAGAGGATGGTGGTTGCAGTTCTATCCTAAGCTATTACCTTGAGATCTCGTGGGTTCTTTGTCCAAGAAATGTTCTAATCATTTTAAGTATTGTGATAACAAAACTACTTAGAAGTTTTTTGATGGTTTGAGTGATACTGTTTTTCATTATTGCCTCCATTTTCTCTGCACAGGAATAAGAATACTATTGACTCTCAGATACACCTTTTCTCTAGTACACCACTGAAATTTTGCATTTCCTGTGAAATGGATGAAAATAACTGATGGGTATAATTTTGAACCAAATGAAAATGTGAAACAACCGTATGATGTACTCGCTGTTTGGAAAAGGGCGAAAGGGAATATTTCTATATTCTATATTCTCTGGGATATAGAAAGTGATTTGTCTAGTTTAGCTTTTGAGGTTTTTAGTAGTTTGTTTTATTGTACACTAGTATTTCATTCTCAGCCGTTTTCTGTGTCACAGTGTTTGAGTAACAGAATATAATGAATATTTGATTTAAGCATAAGGTCATAATATGCTTCAAGAAAACAACAGTAGGTTGGTTACTTGAAGTGTATAGTTGCTAGAATATCCTGTTGCTAAGGTATTCTGTTATGGATTTGAACTGTAATAGTGACCTGTTTCTACTTAAGAGGTTCAGCTGTAGCTGAACACAGAGTAGGATTCATATACCTAGACACAGAGTATGGTGTTTTAATCAGTACTGTCTTTTCCGTCTGTGTGGCTTTTTCTAGTGTTGTTTTGGTAAGCAGCTGGGTTCTTGTATACATCCTTATGATGTGAATGAGGTGGCTGTAATGGTTGGGAAGTAGAGGGGTGCTTAAGAGGGGAGTTTGAATGAGCTTGGATCTAGGAAAATGCAAACGGAGAAAGTTTGTACAGGGGCTTTGCAAATACTTTGTTGTGTTTAAACACCCAAGAGAAGGAAACCGTTGAACATAAGAGCAGATGAGCAAATGTGTGCAGACTAGTCCCAAGTATTTTGAGGCTGAAAATTAGAAGATTTTAGACCAATTTACTACTGAGATTCTGGAGCAGCAGTCTGTGAGAAATTGTGGGACAAAAAAAAGCTACCTTGTCTTGAAGAATTTGCTAAGTTAATAGAGTTTCATCTTTTTATTAAAATAGTATGAAACTTTGTTGCCTCCAAGAATGGGGGCTAAGCTTTAGGACCCAAGTAATCCCTGATTATCATTTCAGTTCAAACACAATGCCTGAGATAAAATGCTTCAGGATAAAGAAATATTAGGAAAGGAAAAGACCCCATTTTTTCGCAACAGCCACTCACCTACTTAGCCCTCTGTTGGATACAGTGGCCTTTTTATAATCTGTTATACAGATGTCATTTCAAGGAAAGGTAATCAAGCAGTATTAACCCTAATATGTTTCCAAAGATGACTTTTCAGGAACCCGTAGTCATATTAAATGTGCCATCTAAGAAACAGGGACTTCAGAATTGGAAGTGGTTGTTGTTAAAAGTACATATTTTATGGAGTTAATAATAATAGCTCTTATGAATTCTCCTTTTTTCCAGGAGTGAGTACTATTTTTTTTAATGTACGGTGTGAAAATGTGTATACAGGATACATGCATAGCCAGAGTTATCATCCCTAGTTGTCTAAAAAGTTAGACTGATCTCTTAAGATAGTGTACTGATCAGCTAGTATGTTCAACAAAAGAACCCCAAGAAACCCTTTTCTTTTTCTTTGCATATAATCAGATAGGCATGTAAGGTGATACTTAGGCAAGGCATCCAAAGCATGGGAAGAGAGAGGCTTCACTTCAGTGTAGCTAGCTGTAAATTGAACTGCATTTTAGAGTGTCAGGTTAGTAACTTCTTTTAATAAACTTCTGCTGTTTTCAGAGTGAGTTACAGTGTTTCTTGGGAGATGTCTGTTGGTAAAAGGAATGTATCCCATGCTGAAAACACAAGCGCACATCAAGCTTTGCTATTTCAGTTACAATAGTGTTGTCAGTGTGTAAGCCCTACTCTTACCGATACCTTTTTCTGAAATGAAAACAGCTAAATAAGGTTTGGAATAATTTTTGGAGCTTGACCATAAAAGGCTTTTTGTTTATATGAGAAGTAAAGGTGTCTTCTCAGAGAAATAACTGGTGAACTGTTAAAGCATAAATTTAGGACTAAAAGGACCAAGACCTATTTCCTAATGTATTCTTAAATAACAGAAGTGAACCTCCCTTGGTTAACAAGTGTGTTGCTCTTTTACTTTTATATCTTTTTGCTAGAATGAGGTAAGAAGGGGTAGCCAGAAAGTTGCTACATGCCTTCTGTCTTTTACTGCAATATTCAAGTTATAGTGGGGCTCTGCTTTCCTTCCAGGCATAGGATTTGTCCTGATTCTTGTATTCTCAATAACTTTTCAAGTTCTATATCGACTTAGAATTTTCAGAAACCAGTAGCTGAAACACATCTTCGTCATGTGAAGACACTTATAATTGATGCATAGTTATTGCACGCTTACCCTGAAGTTCTGTATATTTTCCTTCCACCAGATGTTTCTAAACAGCATTTGGTTAAATGTGGTTTGATCTCATTTTTGACTAACATCCCCATTTTCTTTTCTGGATAGTGTGGACATAAGTAGTCACTCCTAGTGTTTAATATTGCGTAAATTTCCTAGGATGTATAAATTAAGCAACCTGTAAAGAATTTGCTTCTGAACAAAATTTTTAGAAGTAAAAGCTGGGATATAAGTCCTGTATGGGCTTTTAAACTGGTATAAAATGTGTTCTGTTTCACTTTGTTTATTTAGGAAGCACTTTCCGCTAAGTTGAAAAACTGGTTTTATCTCATCAAAGTGTCAGTTTTGCTGTAGTGAGATTGAGAAACCCTTACAATTTTAAAGCATGACTTTTCTAGGGAACACATGATTCTTAGGTAACTCGTGACGTCATATAAATTCGCTGTTACCAGGGTGTGGAAGGTAGTTCATGTTCGGAAATTTTTGATCCAAAGAGCTCTAGAGGTAAGGAAAAAAATTCTTGGCTTTAGTGAGGTTGAGGTTTTTCAGGTACAGTGGCCTTTAAGATATCCAGAACTTTATGAAATCTGTCTTCAGATGTTGTCTTATGTGGGTACATAAAGTATCCATTTTTCTTTTGTGCCTTCAGGTTTCATTATGGTCTTTCCTAGTATTAGTGCCGTTGTTTTAACAAACAAGAGCATTTACAAAGGTGGTCCCTGGTTCATCGTTTTGCACCCTGAAACTTCTCATGTGTTCTGCCTTTTTGATGGAGTACTGTATTGCTTTTTCCGGGGGAGGAGGACGACGACGACAACGATGGCAACAACAACACCCACAAACCAAAAGAAAAAAGTTCTTAGTATTTCTCCTAAAGGGATGTTTAACTTGTTCTGACAAGATCTTCAGGCATGTTCCTCTATCTTCTTTATTCTCCCAGGTTTTTTTTGAGGGGAGAGGGTCTATGAGTAAAACTTTTGGCTGCATTCCCGATGTTCTAGCTCAGAGAAGCCAGCCAAAAGGGGTCTCCTAATACTTTACTTCCACCCTGCTCCAGGAAAATCCTGCAGCTGTTGCTGCAAAAGAGTTGTTAGCTGCCCACTTTTCTGCTTTTTGTTGACTCCAGATGTTGTTCCTGATACTCAACCGAGGGGAAGAGTTCTGAACAGTGGGAAAGCACTAATTTATGCTCGATTAGAGGGACCTATACACATGTAAATGGAAGGGACAGTGAAGAAGCTAGTGAGGTAGTCTTACCTCCCTTCTACGAATCACATGCTCCACACCCCTCTTACTGGTTAGGAGAAGGTACACAGGGTGGGGGTGAGGGTAGCTTGGCAAGGTTACAAAAATTTAGGGAATCGTATATTTCACTGATAGGAACTTCCCTGCATCAGTAGTATCTGACCTAGTAACTTTTCGTGGAACAGCAGATCTCTGTGGAGCTCTAGGTTTGCCAGGGTTGAACCTGAATCCAGCAGGAACAGATAGGTTGGGTTCCGGTGGGTTTAGAGAAAATGCCTGTCTGGTCAGCGCAGGTCTAGCTGCAGGGCAGCCAAGCAGGGTAGAAATTGAGGTGAAATTCTGCATCTCCATAGTCCTGCAGCCTCTTTTAAGTATATCTTGATTCCTGAAGGAGAGTTGTAGCTAGTCTGTAGATTCTGTAAACAAGGTAGTAGTAGCCTTTCTCCGCTTTTTGCCTCTGTGTGAGGCACTGTGGGAGTCTGAGTGCAATTTTGTGATGTGAACTGAATTAAATCTGCTGGTGCTGGAAGAGGGAGGTCTTGCTCTCTTTATGTGCTTCCATGCCCTGCGTGGTCCGCCCTTCCTCTGTGCCAGCTTTAGCATTCATCTGATCTATATAAGCCGGGTGTGCTACAAAGAATACTCATTTGTTGAATGTGTTATTCTTCTGCTATTTTCACTGGCTTGACTAGACCTACAATGCAGCCAGAGCTAGCTTAAGGTAGAAGACTTAGGGATGGAGATAGATAAGGTGTGCAGGACCCCTCTCCTCGCCTTTGACAACAATGAACTGCTAAGGCCATATCATAAAATGGTTTGTTGTTTTTTAAAGAGTGCTTGGTTTTTCTGCATAATAAGCAGGATGGTAGGCTCTGCAATAATCCAGAAAATGGTAAGAAAAGGGGAGGAAAAAAGGGAGAGATTATTTTTTTAAAAGGAAAAAAAGTTGCAAATTAACAAATTGTTACACACACACAAAATCACACTTAGTTGCTTTTATGTTCTTAATTTGCTGCTGCTTGCTTTCTATGCATATAGACGTTCCCTGTAATCAAAACCAAACACTAACAGCACCTCACCTTATTCAGGATTTTAATTTGATACACAATAGAATAAAATTTTAGTTAGGAACGCAACTGTAAATCTGGGATTTTTATTTTTTGAATATTTGGATTAACTCTTTGAAGCATATTGGCTTATGAGGTTGGTGTTCTTCAAGTGTACGTGTATTTTGTTGGGTCCTTCAGGACTTTAAGTATTAGTAGTTGGATATACTCTGAACTGCAAGCATGCTTAATGTTTGTGAGTGCTGCTAACTTTTATAGAAACCAAATCAAAGACTTCTGGTTCTGATGTGATTATATGCAAAAGTACTGATACCATATTTAGGAAAATTCAAGGAATTCAAAACTAAAATTTTCCTGAGCTACCTTTTTTTCAGATTTTGTTTTGCTCTAAACCTAAATTTAAGATTTATTCCATTGATCAAGAACTTGTTTCAATTAAAATATTTGCTGCTGCTTTTTCTTTGGGAAAAGTTCTGTGTTAGTATATCTAGATCAAGTTTAGATTGAAAAGTATCAACTTCTGCTTACAGAAAAAAAGTTTTCCTTTCTACAGCCCTCAAACTAGAGGTGATCTCTTCATTAGTGTGTTTCTGCAAGTGTCTTAATTCCAGAACTTCAGCACTACAGAGATGAAAGCAACAAAAGGGGCTTTCAAAAGTGAAGGTCAGACAGAACTGTTTTGCTCAGTTACACCTACTAGATTAAGATTTTGGGTTTTCTTACTTTTTCTTCTGTGGAAAAAATGGTTACCTGCTGGCTGGGTTTCTTGGATGTTCAGCCCTTTATGTTTAGTTATCTTTAAAAGCATAAAACAAACAGGGTACTTAAAATATCAGGAGCTCTTTCTCTAATCTTAGATCTCAAGTGTGTCAGGTTTTTTTATCAGCTGCAGGCACTTCCAAATGGAAAGTATTCAATACTTCATAGCGGCCATTGAGACAGGATACTTTCTCAACTCTTGCAGATCTACCTTCGTTCTTGGATTATTAGTTTTTTAGTTGTTTGAAGTTTTCAAAAGTCTGAATTGTTTGATCTGCTGGTTAGGGATGTTTTCAAATAGGTGACTGGCTGTGGAGTTGGTTTCCTTGTTTTGTGTGTATGAAATACTTAAAATTCTCTTAGAACAGGGACTGGGAATTGGATTTCTTCTTTTTGTTTAGCGAGTATGACCATCACGGATGTTTCTTTTCCTTTCTTAGCGATCTGGTGAATATTAAACAATTCATAAAGCATCATCTGGGAGTGTTGAGAATAGTTTAGTTTACCATATCTTCTAGGCTGGTGAGTGCTTTTCCACGTGCTGGGTGTTAGGAAAGGACTTGAATATGTGCCTCTCAACTTCCAGAGTGAGTGTTCCGAGCACTGATGAGTGAATAGCAGCTGCCACTGCACTGGGCCTGGGCCAGCAGGTTGGTTCTGTGTCTCAGCTAGTAGGTAGGCAAAATATGCAGCAGAACTGTTGGTTTGGGGTATTCTCCTCAGGTGTGAGATACTGAGCTATTTGTTGCTGTTGAGATGGTGCCTTTCAATATGCTGGGATCCTTTTGGTTTAGAATTAAACAGCAAACTCAGAAGTGTAGAATTTTGGAGTATTCTCAGGGATGCAGTTTGGCAGAAAGGTGAGATCGATCACTCTGTGAAACTTCTGTGGTGCTTTCCCTGAATGTTTGTTGTTTTTCAGAATAGGGCTTAGTTTCCTATATTGCTAATTTGTATATTTTAAAAAAATTCAAAGTGTTGCAAAAAACTAAGAGTTGGAAATTATCTTTCTGAAGCTGAGCCTATACCGAACTTTTCAGTATTTGTTACAATGGCAAAGCTGAGGAAAAGCATGAGAGTAATACCTTCCTGAGACACAGTTTCAGATATGTGGCTGGAACATCCAGAAATCAGTGGTGACCTCTGAGAATATTGATGCATGGTAGATTTAAACATGCATATTTTGTTAAAAGCTGTTTTAAAATGCTTTTTTTTATACATGCTAAAATTGATCTGTGAAGTCGTTGTATTTAAGAATAAATATTTGCTGTAGTTTATACCTGTTCTTTCTAATGGGTTTCCATTTTTTTTGTCACTGTTCAAAAAAGGAAAAAGAAAAAAGAAAAAATAAAAACTTGAACTGTTTACTGTTTGAACAAAGCTGTAAGAATTATTCAGAACTTTCCTTTTCATTTAACTTTTTCTCTTACTCTCAACTTGAGACTTTGCTGCCATCTCTAGTTTCTTGATGAAATTTATCTTGAGCTGCTGTTTGGTCCTACATTTTCATCTGTACTCATAAAGACAAATTTTGGCTGGATTTTATGACCCCCTGCTGTTAGAAGAGTTTGTTTTGTGAAGAGTGTATCAGTGAAGAAGATAGCTATGTCCTGCGTTTACTTCCTTTAGAAAACGTTAGGAGTTCAAAGAGAAGTATCATGTCTTCTTCCTTGCCTCATCTTCAGATGCAGCTGTAGTTAATAAGCAAACTTTCGGCACTTTTTGCTCTCACTTTGTTAAAAATTTGCAAGTCACACTCCTGTTATTGTTCTTACTGTGATACAGTACCTTAAGTTATTAATCTTTGTTTCTGTAATTTTAAAAGATGTTTCGGAAAGATTATAGTTTGGTTTTAGAGATGAATATGCTGTTTTATACCACTTTTATGCATATTTATATCGTTTGTAAGTAGTTTTGTTCATCTTCTTCCTTCCTACACCTATGAGTGCTTTCAGAGTATTTTGAAGAATAGTTTATACTGGATCTGACTGCCTTCTTGGTTGGTTAGTGAATATAGAACAGTTTTTGGTTTTTACTAGTCTCTTCAGTACCAACATTTTAATTCCAGTTTGAGTGTCACTGTATATATCTTTAATACTTTTTTAGCATTTCTCTGCCAGTTTTCATTCTTCCAGCATTTCTGTTATAATATAAAGCTTCTCAGTAGCCCTCTTTCTTTCTGGCTTTTTTCCCCCATTTTGCTTTCTGTTTCTTTTTCTTATCAGTATTTTTATGTTGTTTCACACTGTATGTGCTGGTCGACACTGAGATCTTGTGTAGTTTGCTTCAAACTCGCTGGCCTCCCAGAAGGCTAGCATGTCTGTCAATCGGAATTTTGCTCCCATGGGAACTGGCTTGCTGCAGAATCAAACAACAGTTTCAGTTTCTGAAATCTAAATTAACAAAAAATTTCTCTAGTCCTCATAGTTACAGGAACCTTTGAAAAAGTGTCATTATTACAGTCTTAATCTTTGAATCTGCAACCAGCTGCAGACTGTAGGTTGCAGCCTGGATTGTTTTCTTTGGAGGGAGTGGTACACAGTAACCTGTTCTGTTACTGTCTCCGGAAAGTCCTGATGACAGTTCAGGTATTAATATGTGATGCTTCTCTCTTCACAACCCCCACCCCACGCCCACCCATATTACCATATTTGTAAAAACTGTAGGGGAAAGAGCTTTTTTTTTAGCAGGTTGACATTGACTTTGCCTCTGTAGCATGGAAAAAAAGTAAAGTTTTGTGGTTTCACTGCTGCTGCCTAGAATGCAAGGGACAGAGAGGTAGCTCTCCGCACTCCCGTTGTGTCCCTGTGAGCAAGTGTGGAAGAAGGAAGCTTACAGAGTCTTTTCTCACCAGAGGGGAATAAGGTCTTGGCCTTCTTGTTTGAGCAACCACGCTTCCCTACCCAATCAGTTTGGGGGAAAATAAGGGTTTTTTTTGAGCACACAAGTATGTTTTATACTTAATAAGTGCAAATGTATTCTGATCTTTCCTGTATACTGTAACTAGCAGAAAATATTATTTTTTTGAATTTTCACATTTTCCGCTTTATCTAATCTCTGTGATTTGGGGGGCGGGATGGTCCTCAAAAAATGATTAAAAAAATGCTGCTTTTTTTTCTCCCTGCTACTTGTGTTAAGCTGCTGCTGTTTTACAGGATAACTTGTGAAATTCAGGAAATGGAAACTTGCATGCCTGCTGCCCATGTTCAAGGCCCTGTTACTTTCAGAATAATATGCCTCCAAGGAAAAGGAGAAAGTTGTATCTCACAAGTCTGAAACTTAACATGTCTTCTACAGGAGTATATGTGTTCTGTGGAAAATGTTATGCCAGTAAGCTGGCTTGAAGGGATGTGATCTTGCCCTTTTAGTAAATGAAAGTAGATATCAACATTGTACTTGTTTTGTTGTTGCCTTTTGTTTTTTTAACTACCCACATGTAAATGGGCTGGTGGTAAGTCTTCATTTTTTCCCCCTCCATTCTCCTTCATTTCTAGTAAACATATGATCTTCTGTCAGCTTAAATGCTATTTGAAAATGTGTTTTTTATAAACCTTCAGCAAGTATGCTGTTATTCAATGACATGCAAAAATCTTTTGATCAGTGTTCTTTGGAGTGGCCCAAATGCACAGAGGTACGCTAAGACCAAATTCACATTTGACCAAGTGCTAATTAAGCATTTTTCAGGTTTAGAGTTAAGACCCTGCAGAACATGCAAAAAATCTGTATTCTTGTCTGCTTTAATGGATATGAGCTGAGTTGCTATGGTCAGTATCTTGCTTAAGAGCAAATTTTGGATCCTGGAATGTTTCATGTATACAGTAGGAATGAGAAAGTGGACAGTATTGATCTAATGTGAAAGTATCCTTCATGCTTTGGTGGGCTTTCCCCACCCCCCTGAGTCGTTTCAGTTGTTTTCTATATCCTCCCTAGTCCTGTTTCTCAGTAAAGCACGTTTAATCTGTTACCTCCTCTTTTCTAACAGGTAGGTTGGGAAGGGCTCTTGCTTGGTATTAGCAGGCTAGGTAAATATGCTGACATGGTTCAAATGATCCAGTGTCCAAAACTGTCAGTGTATTTATGAATGTTTGGTGCCATTCAGACTGGACTGAAAAAATCATGTTCAGCCTTCACATTATTATGTTGGATGTGACCTGCTAATTAAAATTGATTAGTATATGCTCTTTCATCAGTTAGAATGGTTTCTCAACTTACGTTATTGAGAAAAGCTGTCTAGTAGTACAGGATTCTAACTGTAGTCAGACAGTTGTCATAAAAACAGTAAATTTAAATTACAGCCCATGTTGGTCTGTGTAAACAGTTTGTAATGCTCATGTAAGTCTTACAGATTTACATAGATAATTCTGTAAAATGGTAATTACTTACTTGTGAGGAAGCTGACAGCAAACAGAAAATTTTCACAATATTAATATTGCAGATCAAATTCATCTTCATCTTGTTCATAGAAGAGTTTCTGTGCAAATACATACTTTAAAAGATTTTACATGTCATAATAAAATGTATATAATGAAGTTCTACAAAAATAATGTATCTTTCAAACGGTGTTCCTTCAGATGCATTACTCCCCTCGTCATTTTTGTTCATATTCTTACTCTTCTGTCATTTTTGTTCATATTCTTACTCTTTTGTCATTTTTGTTCATATTCTTACTCTTTTGGGGCCTGAAGTAGATGGGGGGTGGGGAGTGGAATCAGCATTAAAAAGAGTGTCTCTCTCTCCCCCCACCCCGTTCACAAATTTCCCACTGAGTCATTCTCTTCAGGGATTTTGTCCAGTTTTCCAACTACAGAGCAGTTACTCTTAAAACCTTCATGTTTTCCTGGATAGGAATCAGGGAACACCAGAAGGCAAATTGCTGTGTGGCCAGCCATGTGTCTTCATGAAATAAGTTAAGCAAGGACACCAGTTTATCAGAAAGATTACATGTCTTTGCTTTTAGAAGGAAAGCACAGATGATACCAATTTTTTTCTGCCTCTCGGGCAAATATTTTCTGTTTCTCAGTGGATTACTTGTGGCTGTCACATGCTGGAAAACACTGAGGGGAAGGGGCTTTCCATGTTGGCTCCTTTTCAGTGATGGTACCTTAGAGATGCATGGAATATGTGATATTTGGGATCTAATTTGTCACATAGGTGTGTCATACAGTAAACAGATCTATCTATTCTTTGAGTATCCCATGTGTAATAATTATTTTGTTGAGAAACCAGGCTAGCACCTTCCTTGAATTTTCAAAAAAAGCCCAGGAAGAGGAGGACCAGTAGTTCATTAACGATTTTGAATCTACGGTTTTTTAAAAAACTTTTTTTAGTTTTGCATAATCTTCCTCCAGCTTGTATTTGAAGCAACATTCAGACTAGACTCTCAGTAGTAAAGTAATGGTTTTAAAGCTTTGTTCGGGGCATATTCTTGTAGAAAGGGCAAAACTATAAAGATGGATTTTACTAGCCTTATGAAGGGAGTCTTTTCTCCTGAAGATGGGAAATGAGCAATCACTGGAAACATAATTAATTTTTAAAGTTTGCCTCAACCATTTAAAAAAACCCGCTGTTACCCTAAATAAACGGTTGAACAATAACATCCATGAACTAGAGCACTCTTTTAATGGATTATATATTCTGGTTTTGGTCATAGTAGAATCTGCTTTTGGCTGTAGCAGTTGCTGTTGTGTAAGTTTTCTGTAACAAATGGGGGGATCACTTTCTTTGTGTTCAGAGGGAAAATACCCTAGGTATAGAGGAGACCTTGTTTATTCTGCAATCCAAATCTGCATCCACAGGGGAGAAAAGAAGTAAGATTTGAATCTCAAGAAGTGTGCAGGGGGTTGCTTTAGTTCTTTCAGTTGCCCTTTAACCTAAAAGTGAGGAAGGGGGCTTTGGTTCACATTGTAGTGTGTTTCCATTGAGACTCAGGAATGGGATTTCCGTTAGTAGGGACTAGTTAAGGTGGCAGTTCTAAACCTTCAGCTGCTTCTTAGTTGAATGTGGGGAGAAAAGGCAGGTGATAGCAGTGACCATTGCGCTGCCTAGTTCCTACTAACATATCACTGGGTCTTCAGGTAGAAATAAATGAGACCTGTTTTTTGCAAGGCAGAATAGCTTTGAAGTGAATACTTGGACAAACTGATTAAAGAAAACTTTACTTAGCTGCTGCAAGTCCTTATTTTGGTTAGTACATGGCCTAAGCTTACCCAAGAGAGTTTTATAGTAAGCTGGTAACTGTCTGTGGGGGTAAAAAGGGTTTGTTCATTTGTTTATTTTTAAAGCATATGCATAGCATAATTTTAAGGGGGGAGGGGGGAAGGGGGAAGGGAGTTTTGTACAAACTGCTTGACAGTAAATCCTTCCTTTCAGCATTCAACCTTACTCCAGCTGTGAAGGTTCATACAGTACAGCCTTGGAATTTTTTTCTACTCGTAGCTGTACTGAAGTTGCATCTCTGAAGAAGGCTATGTCAGATTTATCATCTGCTACCATGTCTAAAGAAGGCTTTCGCCACTAGTCAGGATGGTGTCACCAGTCACCTCTTTTGCCACTTACTCATTGCCCAGACTGAGCCTTGTCTGCACTCAAACTTGAGACAGATAGATGCACTTCCTGTAGTATCTGCAAACCCTTTTTTTTTTTTTTTTAATTCAGAACGTTAACTGGATGTTAAGTTTTGTGGGAATTTGTCTTAAGTCCATTTCTGGGACTTCTCCCACCTCAGCTTGTCTGAAGGTCTCAACAAAAACTGAAGGCTGTCAGATATCTTACATCAGAAAAAGTAATCTATAGTCAGAGAAAACTACTTGCTGAAAAATTTTCAAGCTGTTCTGTCCAGTCAAAAGATGTAGTTTGCTTTTTCTGTACCTATCATTATAGTGAGCTACTGTGTTTTATCGTAATTAGTATTTTGCTGTTGCTGCTTTAGGATGAACAAAACTATTACGTTTTTCCAAATATTCCCAGTGGAGATGTTTCTGAAATATATTCACATCTCTTATGGGTTATAATGTATAAAAGCAAATTAAAAGTTTGAGCTTTTATATTGTGACAAACTGAAGTGATTATTATCTGTGGTTTAATGACATGGAGTTCATCATTGGGCTTTTTGTCCTAGTAAGAGTAAATGTGCAGTTTCTAGGGATGAAGTTCTACACTAAAAAATAAAAAAATTACTGCTTAATATTTCTGAAATGTTATTTAGTTTTTCCCACAGAATTAGCTTTAGTCCTGTAATGTACTTCCTAAAATTATTGGTCAGTTCCAGTCACTGCTTGGATAGAACTGTCCAGGAAAAAGCTACATCTATGTTAAACAGACTTGAGGTAGGGCTACATTTAGACCAAGGATTTTGCCCAAATTCTACTTTCAGAAGCCTAGCAGAGCCTCAGTTGTAGGCTGCGGTTCATTTTTATTATTATGTTGTTATTTATTCATCTAAAGCTTAATATGTGCCTTAATTTCACATAGTATTGAAAACAATTGATACTTGCATTTTGGAGCAATAAATTAGCAGTGTGCTTTAGCAAGGTCTACAAACTCATGCTCAAGTCTCATCTGCTGAGGTAGTTGCTTAGGGTTGGTTTGAGCTCTGTTACATTGCAGCCGTGAAGGCAACAGTGCAAGACTCAGCCCTTGGATGTTTTGACATAAGCTTTCTCAGGTCAAGTCTGGCCATTTTAGAATATCTTGAACTTGGTGCAGAGCTCATCAAGTATGGTTACTTTTGATCAAAACTGGAAGGACAGTAGGAAGCAGTTTCTTTTTGTCCAGTGCATTGTTAGTACACCAGCCCTGGGTGCTGGAGACCTGAGTTTGACTGAGTGCCCTGAGTACTATGTTAGAAGTGAGACTTGGATGTGGATCTCTACAGTCCTGTTGTTCTAACTGGGTGACTCTGTACCCAGGAACACACTATTACAGGGATACAGGTAGTGGAGAATTTAGATTGTGTTCTTGCCTGTGAAGGGAACTGCACTGTACAGGTTGGAGCTTCTAAAGTTGGTTATGCATCTTGTTCAATGCTGCTGTAACGAGAAGTACTAACATCTTTGCAGTGGGAGAGCTGTTATAGCCATCTAGGATTTCAGTGTGTTTATCGAAGTATGATCTGCTCCTTCTGGCTGTTTGTGTACAGTTCAGCTCATGAATACTGGGTTTTGGTTCCGTGTTCTAGTTTGTGGTTTTTTTCCCCTTTGGAGACTCAGATTGGTTTAATCAGTTTTTCAGGTGAATCATCTTATATGCAGTAATAGAAAAAACTGGTTTAGCTCATAAAAAGACATAATAAATGCAGTCAAGGTAAAAATTTAAGAATTTCATTAGTGGGCTTAAAGACAGCTTTAACAACTTCAGAAGAAACCTTAAGAAAAGGAAGATATAGAATAGATGTCAATATTTAAATAAAAGGAACTTCTTACACTCTTGGAGTTGGTTATAGTTTCGTTCCAGATTCAACATACAAAACTTCTGTAAGGTAGATAAATACAAAGAAATTAAGACTGTAGAAAAGAGCAAGCAAATATGTTCTAGAGAATACAAGGTGATTTAAAGTGTAAAAATACCCTCATTTTCTTATTAAGAGTTATAGTGTTATAACATTTTATGGGAGAAGTATGAAAAAACAGTCATTGGTACGTATAACATTGATACATCAGAAAAACAATTCTAAGAGTTCACATAGAAACTTTTAAATGTACAACTGATGCATTATTTATGTGTTTGGTAAGTGAAGGACTTCAAATTTTAGGTCGTGTAACAATCTGTTAAGATGTATGTGTTGTGTTTAAAAACAGTCCTAGTTTAAAATCAGTGTATAATTTCTCAGCATTATACCTTTTTTGTTCCTGAAGGCGAGGGAGCAGGAATCATTTAAATTGTTGCAATTTACATCATTTACATTTTGGAAGCTTGGTTTTTAAGTGGAGTATGTTCCAGCCCAGTTCCACTCAGGAGTGTGTTGGCAGTTGCTGCAGGATGGGAAAGTGGGGCACAGAAGTTGGAATTGGAAGCTGCTGAGGGAAAGATTCCTACCACGGGTAAATGTGGGAGGAAGAGGGAGGGAAAAGGGTGAGCAGAGTACGTTAATAAGAAGAAAGGAATAAGGAACTGTGTTTGAAAAATGAAATTGAATAATCAGCCAGAGGGGAATGATTTGTGATTGCCAGCCTTCCAAGGACAAAGAAAATGGGTTGAGGAAGGGAAAAGGAGCAGCAAGTAGAAATTAATCCATAGGTTAATAACAGAATATTTGTAAAGGTGAGAGGAAGAACATCACAGCTGAGCTAAATGTTATGGAAGAGAAGCAGCTGGTCTGAGAAGGTCTGGGCGAAGAGAAATGGAAGTGAGATGAGAATCATGAAAGGCAAGATTAGGATTACAGAGGTAATAATCGGACATGAGAGAGACTATTTAAGCGAAGTGGAGTAGGCAGAAGAATGTAAAGATTGATTTGGGAGTAGGGGTGCAATGTTTGACAAGGTTATTGACATTAATTCTTCCTCCAATATTCAATAGCTTTTAAGGGGAATGTTTTTTTAATTGCAGTGATTTATTTCTTTATTTCTGTGCCATTTAGCCACAGGAGCAAACAGAGTAGAGGTTATTATTATGTTAAAGTAAGCTATGAACAAAAATGTTGACCTCAGAAACTGCATTGAGCTGAATCACAGGCGATAATCGTGGGTGGTAACAGTAGACTCTTTCAGCGATCTCTATTTATAATTTCCCTGGTTTTTAATCCTATATTTTAAATGATTAAATTACTCCTCCTGAATCTTCATTCTTGCTCTTTCTTCCCCATTGTCCCAAGTTCTTATGGCACAGCGCCTTTCATTTTATATGAGCTGGGTTAATTTAAATGTTTCAAATATTATTATGTCTTGCTAACCTAGCTCATTGAGACTAAAGCAGGTTAGGGAACAATTGCACAAACAGCCAAGGTGAGGGATGAAAGCATGCTTCCACCCTGACAGAGGAAACAACAGTTGGTTATAGCTAGGTTTTGACAGCTCTCTGACACTTTGGATTCTCTCATCCTGTATGCATGCATCTTACTGCAGCTGTTTTGTGAATACATATAAATTCACAATTTAGCAAAAGTTTGTTTTGTTGTTTTTTTTTAATAGAAACTCCATAACATTATGCTAAGGTTATGCAGATTTTTAGTATATTAAAAATATTATTATATTTATCTGTTGGTACGACCTAGCTTGAAGATGTTTTCTGGACAAAATTTGGTGACTTGCTCCCAGTTGACAGACCTATTATTTTCAGACAGCACAGAAGGTAGAAGACTTTACTTTTTGATAGACTTTTTTTAAACGTTGAGGTCACAGCAGACAGATATTTTTGGTTGGTTTTGAGTTTTTGATGTTTTGTTTTTAGTGGGTTTTCGTGAGGTTCTTTTTTAGTCTTCTAAATCTGAGTGCTCAGTATATCCCATGTTAACATTATGATTCTTAGTCCTGTAAATTTCTTTTAGCTAGTACTGGTTCTTCTGTTGTCTGTCTTCTGAGAATTAGGTTTCTCTGCTTCTTGAGGTTCATTGTATTTTGCTCTTAGTTAGCATTTCTGCATAGTGCATGTAAGTCATTGGTTTAAGAAAAAAAATAATTAAATAATCCTGTTAGTATTGCAAACTTAAAATTAGCCAGGACTGATTAGTAAGTGTGACTCTTAAAATTAGCAAGTGTGACTCTTCCCACCTTTCCTGTGATGTGCAGTGTGAACAGTATAACTGGACTGGCTTTTTAAATTTACTGTCTACACTTGAATGAGTTGCATAGAAGTAAGCATATGGTTGTGAAACTGTCAATGATTTCCTATATCATATCCTTGAGCAAGGGTAGGATTGTCTAAGGTTACCAACAGATAAAATTCATCTTGTAGCACTGCTGTTGTTGATGGCACGTTACAAAGAAAGAGTGCTTGATTAAACATTCTTAGAAGGATGTTGCCATATAGAGATACCCATTTTACAAATATAAACCTGGAAATTACCTCCCACTTAAGTGCCTCTTTTCTGTAAAAGAACCTTCCGTATAGGTGGCTAAAAATTTAGCCATTTCTCATATACTATTTTTGTATATTGGCTTAGGAGAAGTCAAGTATTAGGATTTTTACTTTTCCTTCTCTACAAATATGCAAGATACTATGATGCCATTCAGCTTCCCACATCGCTGTAGAATTGTGCAATGGTCTTATCTGTCACTGAAAAAGAACATTGCAGTGTATGGATGTGGTTAGAGGATGGGGGTTTGTGTCAATCAGGCAGTTGTTTATATTCAGCCAACAATAGGAAATGGCTCTCTGTCCCTTCTCCCCACAGATTTTTTCTGTCTTTTATGCTGCTGGAAAGAAGCAGGTGGCTGTCAATACTCCGCCTCAGACTAATGAGACCAGAGATGCTTAATGTATTACATAGCATGAATGCAGTACAAACTCTCTTGGTGGTGAGAAAATGAAGAATATCCCTTTAAGCCTTTGTTGCTGTGGCAGTTTTCTTTCCTGTATGGTGACCCATCAATCCAAAGGCAGCAGGATGGAAAAATAAGATCTGTGTTGCGTTGTTCCTTTGGCAAAACAAACAAAAAACCCCTGGAAAACTCATAAGTGAATGAGGTTTCAGGAATGAATGAGTTATGCTGTGTATGCTCAGTATGCGTGTACTGTTAGACCACCAAACATAAAGTAAAATTGATTTCATAGAATCTCTCAGATTAAAGGGCCCTTGAGAGGTCTTCAGTCCGATCCGCTAAAAGCGGATTGCTCATGGCTTTGTCAAGTTCAGTCTAGAAAAGGGTAGAGTGCCTTGATTTCCCTGGGCAGTCTGTTCCAGTGTTTAATTGTTTTCCTAGGGAAAAATGTTTGTCTTAAATCCACATGGAATCTTCACTATTTCTCTTTATGACTGTTGTGGCATATTTTTCCACTGTATACCTCAGCAAAGAGATTGGCTCCATCTTCTTGTTGACCTCTTAGGTGCTGAAAAACTACTGATAGCTACCCTGTTATGTTGTCTCTTCTCTAGGCTATATAAACTCATTTTCCTCAGCTTACCCTCATAGGCCAAATGCTTGAAATTTAATTGGATGCTGGATTTGTCATTTTTTTCCAAGGACCTTTGCTTCCTACTTGCAGTTGGCACCTTTCCATCCTTTTTTTTTGTTTTCCCCCTATGGACAAAAGTCATGGTAGATGAAGGGACAGCAAGGGATGTTCTCTGTCTAGACTTCAGGAAGGCCTTTGACACTGTCTCCCATAAGATCCTCATAGAGAAGCTGAAGGAGCGTGAGCTTGTTGAGCAGACAGTGAGGTGGACTGAAGAGGGCACTCATCAGTGGCACAGAGTCTAGTTGGAGGCCAGAAGCTCTTGGTGTACCACAGGGGTCAGTACTGGGTCCGGTCCTCTTCAGCATCTTCATTAATGGTCTGGGCCATGGGGCAGAGTGTACCCTCAGCAAGTTGGCAGATGACACCGACCTGGGAAGAGCAGCTGATGCACCAGAGGGTCGTGCTGCCATCCACAGGGACCTCATCAGGCTGGGGCCACGGGCTGACAGGAACCTCATGCAGTTCAACAAGGGGAAGCGTGCAAAGTCCTGCAGGTGGTGAGGAGCAACCCCTTGTACCAGTACCTGGTGGGGGCCATGTGGGTGGACAGCATTTTTGCAGAAAAGGCCCTGTGGTGGTCCTGGTGGGACACCAAGTTGAACACGAGGCAGCAATGTGCCCTTGCCACAAAGAAAGGCTAAACGGTACCCTGGGCTGCCTTAGGAGCAGCGTTACCAGAAGGTTGAGGGAGGTGATAGAGGCAGTGGGCACAAACTGAAACACAGGAGGCTCCGTCTAAACAGGGGATTTTACTGTAAGGATGACCGAGCACTGGCACAGATTACTCAGGGAGGTTGTGGAGCCTCCATCCCTGGAAACAGTTAAAAGGTGATGGTCCTCTGCAACTCGCTTTAGGTAGCCTTGCTTGAGCAAAGGGGGTGTTCCAGATGACCTCTGGAGGTTCCTTCTAATCTCAACCATTCTCTGATTCAGTGTACGTGATTCAGAGAAGTAGGTGGTGCGCCTCATATTTTTCAGAAGTTCTGTGGCAAGTTTCCTCAGCAGTAGGCTGCAGGCTTGAGTTTTTAATTGGATCCAACCCAGGTTTGCATGTGGCAGCTGCTTTTAATGTTTCAGAGAGTGGAGTGGCCTCTGATACTGTATTCAGTGTCTTGCAGTTATAAAAATAGCGGGAATGGGATGTTCTACATGCTCAGGTTTGCTGTGATCAGAAATACATTGAAAATCTGGCTGTAATATAACTTTGTTTATCATTTAAAGTTGAATCTTTCATTTAGTACTGAAAGTTATCAGACAGAATACCAGACCTCATATTCTTCTAAACCTGGGGATCACACATAACTTCCAACACGTTTGGAAACACTTCTTATGATGCCTGAATTCCCAGTTGCTGCCTCAGATTCACTATGTATGTATGACAATGCTTTCTCCCACGGTGTGGTGCTATTGTGTTTAGCTCTGTAAAGCTAGTAACAGGACTGAAATAAATCATTCTTTAAAAGGGTTTAAGACAACAGAGCTACAGCTGAGAAGGTTTCCAATATTTTCCCCCTTCTGAACACCGCATTCTAGTTAACATAGAAACTGTAAACATGGACAAGGTTCACACGGGGTTATGTAAACCTAATTATTGTTCAAGTTCTGGTGGTTTCACAGCCTCCTCTCATTTTATATTGCAAACAAAAGCAAGAAGTGGAATGTTTTCCAGAGATATTATTCCACTGCATCTGTCACAGAAACATGAATGTGCAGTAACATGCATGTTCCTCATAAGTTTTCCATGTGGACTTTATAGAGAAGGGAGATAATAACAGTAGGTGAAACACCAGGGTGCAAGGCAGTTCTTTTTTCACTTCACTGTCCACTAAATTAATGTAGACATTTGACTAGGTCATTGGACCAACTTTACTAAACCAAAAGTTGATATCCTTCTGCATAGGAGTGGGGAAAAAATGAACTTAACTTACAACCATTATTTAATTCTGTTACATTATGACATTGATTTCCCCTTCTCTCCCCTTCAGATTACAGTAGAAATTAAGCAGAAATGTTAAACCAGTGGGATGTTGCAGTGAGATACGCCTCCCATTGAAAGTGTAGTGTAGTAAACTCAGGTCATCTTTTATTGTTTTATTTCCTGTAAGAAAATGTGCCCAGCTGCCTGCAGTTGTCAGTTCTGCTTGTTCTTTTTTTTCTCTTTTCTTTCTTAATTATGATCAAGAATTTGTGTTTCCTGAACATAAGTTGTTTCTTAAGACTTAGATTTACACTAATGGGGCCATGAGTGATTCTAATAGGGATTTGCGCTTTTTTTTGGCATGTTCTTCAAGTATCTTCCTTTTCATGCCATAGCATACACTAAGTTCAGATTCTTTTTATTTCTTTTCTAAAATCTTTTCATCGCATTCATCTTTTTCTGAGTTGGATCTGCCTGCAGTGACACCTGTGCAGCAGTAATGTTTTTTCTTCCCTGTTTTAGCCTCATGGGTCTGTGATTTTAAGCCTCTCTCCTATTACAGAGAACCGGTGCCAAAGACCAAAACTAGCTTATTTAAATTCAGTTACAAAGAGATATTAGTTCTTGAATTTGTTGTGCTGGTTTAGTATGCATATACAGGCTTTTACTTGAAGGTGAATGCATTGTTTGCTGTGATTGTTCAGTTTATTTGAATTCATGACATCCTTTCATGTAACATACTCTGTAGTTATTAAAGGTGTGAAGGGCCTTCAAGAGTGATGTTGGTAACTAACGTAATAAGGTGTTAAGCTTTAAAATGTTTTGAAGAGACTGAGGCTTATGCAGTTATTTTTAAGTTATTGCATCTTAAATAAACTGATCTTCACATAACTGTTAAATAGGCTAATAAGACTTAGCTGGCCTTCACCGTGTTTATGCTATAAATAGATCTAAAGCCAGTCCTTGGCAGCAGGCCGCTTAACAGGCTTCTGTGTGGCTTTACAGCTAGAGCTGTGTATGTCTGGCAGACCCACCTGGTGAGTAAGCTCACTTTTTAAATGAACCTTTTTTTCAATGGTGAAAGTAAATAAGAAGTAAAACTTATACTCATGGGAAAAGAGGCAGGGGAGGGGGTGTGTGCTTGATCCATCTAGTGATTTTAGCTTTTCAGGAGTTAACACATGCCTGTGCTACCTCAGTAATTAGATGAATAAATTGATTGTCAAATATCCAAGGAGTGTTCTGTTTTTCTCTGAGTATACCACACTTAACACATCACAACTGATGCAATTTATAATTTCCTCAGTGGTTGAAAAAGACATAAGTAAAAATTTGATATGTAACAGAGCATAAAGGATCACCTGCATAAAGGATCACATGCTCCAAACTTGCTACTCAGGAAGAGTAAACATAAAATACCTTTCCCATAGTTAAATTATACTTGAGCATGTGTCCCAGTTTAGGTCACAAATAAGGTGGCTGGAAAGAATGTCCTTAAAATTTTCTACACTAGAATGAGAGACCAGAGATCACATGTACTGTTTTAGATGTATAATTTAAATTTTTAGAGAAATGTTAAGGTAATGGAGGATCAGATTGAAACCATTTTCTTACAGAGAGATAGAATTTAAAAATCTTTTTCAGGAGAGCATGATGCTGTTTCTCTCATTTAAAAGATCTTGTGGGATTTGATGAATAATGGGGTCTTTAAACAATGTATGCTTAGATTCATTTCTGAATCTCCTAAAAATACATATGTAGAAGTGGCTGAAGTGCATCAAAATTGTTCTCTGTATACATTATATATATGTATAAAAAACATAAACCCAAACAAAACAAAAACTCAAGTTACATATTTGAGATGAAATACCATACACCGTAACTGTTTCACGCAAAGCAGCATGTCTTGTTTTCTGCACAGTACAGTGACAAATGGAAGCAGGAATTTCATGAGAGGCAAAGCAGCTTCTTCATTAACAGTGCCAAGACTTCTGTTTAACTGCCAGTAGTACTGAAGCCTGTCAGTTATATGCTAAAATGTTTTTGCTTTTGTACCTAATACTGGAATTATTTGTAGTAGTAGCCACTTGCTTAGAAGTATTGACCACTTAGGACATTAAGTATGTTTCTGATTTCCAACCCAGTCACACAGAACTTTAATTTTAGAACAAAATTACTGAAAAACAACTGGTAAACTAATAGTATCTCCTTGTGTTTGTGAACTGAAAAATAGTATGGCAGCAAGTAACAATTTGAGAAAAGTTGTGGGTTTTTTTTTAATCAGTGTTCCTTTGTGCAGAGTCTTACTAATGCATATGTGCATTTCCTCTGAACGCAATTTGTTTAGGTTTTAGGAGATGGCTATTGCCTTAATGCCAGCTGTGATATAGAAAACTATTATTCTATAACAAAACTGTTTCATAATGTAATTGTGGCAAATACTTTTAATATTGGTACATAAAGACAATTAATTTCATGAGTATGTTCCCCCTCCCAATCCTGGAAAGTACTGCTTTTGCAAAATACAGACTGAAATAAATAAATTAGCTTCACTAATAATTGGAGAAAGTATTATTTGGGCACTTTACTTAGAACTTTAATTTTCTTTTAGTGTAAGATAAGTGAGAAATAAAAAAGATACAAATTTCTCAGGTTTGACTCTACATTGGTATCACCATGCACAGTATTCTAAAGTTGTGTTCTGTAGTATGCACTCTGTATGCATGTACATGTAATTTATAGGGTATCTAAAATTATCTTTCTGAAAAATGTGGAACACATTTGTCAGAAGTTTCATCTTAGAATATTATGGAGAAAAAGTGTTTGTCATTGCTTTCTTGCATTAGCTGGGGAACTCTGTGTACTTGAAGTTGAACCATACTATTTTGTGAGGCTTTAACTTTTCCAAGCAACATAGGATTGTGGTGTTTGCTGTATATGTTTCCCCAAACTGATGTATTTTACCATATACAGTGTTTCATCGAAGTGATCTGTGTACGAAATATACATGCAGGAGATATTAATGACAGGAGTATCACTAGCAGAGGCAAACCAGTATTAAAATCAATCAGGTTCTATTGTTTTAGAAATGGTGTAACTTATTTTTATGGGCACTGTTTAAGTGACTTTATCCTGCATGCAATAATGCTTTATAGCACAGAGCTTGAACAGTAATTTTAGTGGTTTCATTTCTTTTGTTTAAGGTTCTCTAAACCCAAGGTTGTGGCCTGAGCAGATGCTACTTATGAATGACCAGATCGTTTTCAATTAAGTGAAAACAGAAATGAAGTAGTTTCCAATTCAGCTACCAGTGGGCAGTGATTCTTTAATACAAAACAACAGTGCTGCTGTTCTTGATTGCAAGCACAATGGTGTAAGTTAGACACAATGCCAACTTTCTTAACTGTGACTTTTTCTTCTTTATAGTTCTACTTGTAACTGCTTTACTTATATTCCTTACGGATCTGTTAGTCTTTCTGTTCAAAACCAAAGAATAATTTGAGATACTACATAAAAGTAGATGTGAAAATGTATCAAACAACTAACAATCATTAAAATGCCTGTGGAATTCCTGTGCATTTTCCAGATAACTATTGCATGCTGTAAAAATTGCTGTACTACCACTGTATGTTATTATGAACTGATCTTCATACATCTTCTCCAACAGCTAAAAAAAAGCTTAAAGTAATACTGAAATGCTTATTTAAAAGCATGGTTAGTAGTGCTTTTTATAGTACTCCTGTGCACAAACTGACCTAAATGTTTAAAAACAACCCAACCAACCAACCAACCAAACCCCACAACAAAACAAAACTCCACAAACACACACAACATACAGTCCCTGCCAAACTAATACACATTTTGTGGTGAAGAGCCATGTTCAGTGTGACAGAAGTTCTGCAGTCGTTCAAGTAATGAAATAACATTAAATTAATATGGTAACCATAAGGAATATGTGCAGTACTTAGTTCTATATATTTAGTTTTAAACGTGTCTCAAATTAAACTACTTTGCTCTGCAAGGGGCTTTATTTTGTCATGGCTGTTAGGAGTAGCATCTTATTTTCTGTGTTAGATACGCAGGCTACGGTTATCTAAACTCCTGTAGCTTTTCTAGCATGTCCATGTCACTGACAGATGGTCAAAACTGGACCAGAGGAGAGAGTGCCCCACTTTGTGTCATCTGATGTAATCATTCCTGTCTGTGAAATTTTGGGAGTTAATGAGAGCTACTTAAGTCTGTTTCTGAGACAAAACTATTGGTTGCCTAGAATTTTCACTAACCTGGAACAAGTGTTTTGGCCTTAACACTTTGTGTGTGTTTTGGGAATTTAACATTGTTAGAATAACTGCTTGTTCATGCTAAAATATTCTATGAAAATTCGAACTCAACCAGTAAAATGCCTGTTGTTACAGGATTACAGTTACATTAAACTCTACTGTCCAAACTCATTAGAGGAAGAATTGTCTGAATGCTTTCTTAAACTTGCATGAGTAGAGCTTGCATAACTTCTTTCTACAAACACTGTTCTTTTATAACTGTTATGGTCTAAGCATTTTACACTATTGCTAGAAGTATTTGCTTAATTTCTTTAATATTGGTAAACTGTAAGGCTATCATTCAGATAAATAGTAAAACTATAATTCAGATATACAGGCATTTAGTAGATTTCACCATTTCTGGATTATGGTTTACTTTACTCCTGCAGTTAAAATACTTCGGGTAAATTGACTTTCCCCTTGTTCAAATAGAATTCTGTATTGTCTTTTCTAAATACATAGAACTAAATATAATGTATCTCAAGGTTATTTGCAGATAACTTAGGGCTGATATTTTCACTATCAAAAATTCTTCCCATTAGTTGCCTTGTTTTTACTCAAAAGTGGGCCCTGCTGGTACTTGTGCTTACAAATAAGTTAAGAAACATTGTATCTAGAAAACTTGGTTTAGTCATTTTTATTAACAAAACAGAACTGTGTTTTAACTTTCCAACATTCTAACACTGCTGTATTACTAGTAGTATCTGTACATACCTATGCAGTTCAAAGCTGATCAAGCATTCAGTACAATACCTTGGTTTTGTTCTGAGCTCTGGTTACAGTAAGCTTGCTGTTTGCTTTCAAGTCTGACCTTTCAAACTGAGGCACAGAATGAGTTGTGTGCTGATTTCATTGGTTTTGCACAATGTATTTAAATTACATCGTATCTGAGGCATGTCCTCTGCTGATGGAAGATTCTTGCAGATCCTGATGTGGCCTTGGAAACTTGAGCAGTAATGTCTGAGATCAAAACTTCTACAAACTTCTGTAGTGTACAGCTGAACAAATGCCACTATATTTTTGAAGTGTCGTATTTTGGAAACGTTTCTGTGTTGGTTACTGTGCTTGTTTTGGCTGGGATAGAGTTAATTTTCTCCATAGTAGCTGGTATTGTGCTGTGCTTTGGATTTAGGATGGGAATAATGTTGATAACACACTGACATTTTAGTTGTTGCTAGGCAGTGTTTACACTAACTCAAAAGATTTTTTCAGCTTCTCACCCGACCCCACCCACCAGTGAGTAGGCTGTGGGGCATAGGAAGCTGAGAGGAGACACAGCTAAGACAGCTGACCCAAACTAGCCAAAGGGATATGCCATACCGTATAATGTCGTGCTGAATATATAAAGTAGGGGGAAAGCTGTCAGGGGCCTGCTGCTCAGGAACTGGCTAGGCATCAATCAGCAGGTGGTGAGCAATTGCATTGTGCATCACTTCTTTTGTATATTCTAATTCTATTCACACACCACCCACCTTTCCATTTCTGTCCTATTAAACTGTCTTTAACTCAACTCACGAATTTTACTTTCATTTCCCAGTTCTCTCCCCTATCCCACTGGTGGTGGTGGTGGGAGTGAGTGAACAGATGTGTGGTGTTTAGCTACCTGCCAGGTTAAATCATGACAGTTACCAACATAGTACCATTAATAACTAACAGTGAGAATGTGAGCCAGTAAAAAAAAAAAAAAAAGATATTGATTTATCTGGGTTTTTAACACTAACACAGTGAATGTACATAGATTTCATACAACTTGCATGCATCATGCCCTCTGGATGGTCCAACTGTATCTATTATGCTTTAGGGCATATACCTGTGATCCTTAAAAAATAGCCAGGAAATAAGTTCAAATAGGAAATCCAGATGTTTAAATTGTATAGTTGTTAACTTTCTCCATGGATTAGGTTTTGATTGCTCCTACTGCCTCTCTCCAGAAAAAAACTTCTGTAGAGCTGGCTGGCTGTGAACAATGCAGGTGTGAGCCAGGTGGTGTTGCCTGAGATAGAGTCCAGGAATGGGTCTTTGGTTGTCTCTTATTTGGCTGTTCAGGAGTTCAAAGGCCAACTTCAAACGTCTTATATTTGAATGTACAAAATTATTAACTGAAATAAACTTTAATTATTGCTTGTAATTACAAATGTAGGGTTTCAGACTGTATAGCAGATTATCTATAGCAAGTACAGTATGGGCAGGGGGAGGAGGTGGAGAGCTAATTGGATTTTTTTTTTTTAAAGCATGAAATAGTAAAAATTAAGTACATGTACAAAAGTTGAAGCACAGAAAACCAGATATGTTCTCTTGCAGTCTAATAACAGTGGAGATGTAAAAAATAGTGTACTGGCATTTCTGTCCATAGATTACTTGATGCATCTCTTGATAGAGTATCTTTAGAAGATTGCCGCAAAAGCGCTTAAATGTTAATTTAGTGTTCCTCATGTGAATTCGGGGGAAAAAAGGGAAAATCAAGAGATTAATTAGGCAAGGTAAACAAATTGAGATAGAGCACTCTAGTCACTTCTTATATTAATTCTTCAAAGGGGAACAATTAGATGTTTATTATTTGTTAAAATTTTACATTTGATTTTGGGGGGAGGGGGGTGTGTCCAGATGTGTGCCTCACAATATATCTTTGTTTCCAAGTCACATCAAAATATATCATAGTTTAACTCTTAATGGTGTTTGAGAGAAAAGGGTAACTTTTAACATGGAGCTTTATCAGAACTGTGTAAGCCGTATTACTTATCTGGACTTTGCCAAAACATTTTTAAACTCTTCAGAATTTACAAATCTAGTATGTGAAAATTGTCATACAATTTCCCCAAGTACAAACATGCAAGAAAGATACAACACTGTAAATCCCTTTCCGTTTGCAGTGTAGGTTTTGTTTAAAATATGTCAAATATTTTTCCATATTTCCAATGTGAGTTTTAGATTTCTTTGTAACAGAAAAATATTTTTTAGATCAGTGGACCTGGCATATGGGTGTGTCTCCATTGGCATTTTATTTCAGGTCATGAATGCTCTTTTGAATTAAGTCTCTTGGTCATCCAACCTTAATATGCTTTACTGCATTTCATATGGTAGAGTGATCTCAGAGTGTGTGAATTGAATTCTTTTTGAATTGAACTGAACTGAATAATGTGCTCTGAAGGTGAGCATATCTCCAACTACTAATGGGTGTTCAGTCCATGGGATGAGACCAGAGCTCGTTCAGAGCAAAACCTCGGAAAACACTTTCAGTGTGAATGTTTGTATTCGCAATACTCTTTCACTCTAGCAATGTATTCCTATTGCACTGCACCTCTTGTTAATGTAGACCTGTGCTCTGGTACATAATTTGAAATTTTCTTTGACAGGAGAGGTGTTGTGAGAGGTGTTGCAGAATGGTTGCAGATGACACCAAGTTGGGAAGGAATGTTGATCTGTCTGAAGGCAGGAAGGCTTTACAAGAGGGATCTGGACAGGCTGGACCAATGGGCCAAGGCCAGTTCTGTGAGGTTCAACAAGGCTCAGTGCTGGGTCCTGCACTTGGGTCACAACAACCCCACACAGCGCTACAGGCTGGGGAAGAGTGGCTGGAAAGCTGCCTGGTGGGAAAGGGCCTGGGGGTGTTGGTCAACAGCCAGCTGAACATGAGTCAGCAGTGTGCCCAGGTGGCCAAGAAGACCAACAGCATCCTGGCTTGTACCAGAAACAGTGTGTCCAGCAGGACTAAGGGAGTGATTGTCCCCTTGTACTGGGCACTGGTGAGGCCGCACCTTGAATACTGTGTTCAGTTTTGGGCCCCTCACTACGAGAAAGACATTGAGGTGCTGGAGCGTGTCCAGAGAAGGGCAATGAAGCTGGTGAAGGGTCTAGTCTTGTGAAGAGCAGCTGCAGGAACTGGGGTTGTTTAGCCTGGAAAAAAGGAGGCTCACAGGACACCTCTCTCTCTACAGCTACCTGAAAGGAGGTTGTAGCAAGGTGTATGTCAATCTCTTCTCCAGGTAACAAGCGATAGGACAAGAGGAAATGGCCTCAAGTTGTGCCAGGGGAGGTTTAGCTGGGATATTAGGTAAAATTTCTTCACTGGAAGGGTTGTCAAGCCCTGGAAGAGGCTGCCCAGGGAAGGGATTGAGTCACCATCTCTGGAAGGATTTAAAAGAGGTGTAGATGTGGTGCTTAGGGATATGGTTTAGTGGTGGACTTGGCAGTGCTGGGTTAATCATTGGACTTGATGATCTTAAAGGTCTTTTCCAACCTAAATGATTCTATGTTAATCTTTAGCCATCCTGGTGAATTTGACCAGTGGTTCTATCTCCTAGGTTGTCTTTCTTTTTGGATGTATACGGTACCGAAGTTTTGATACAAATGGATTTGCTGAAACATTTTGGAGCAGGTGATTGCAGTAGTAATAAAGTATGAGGGGTGTTGGTTTGGATAGTGGTTGAATTGCTTTAGGTATCCAACTATTACCATTGAAAGATAGGGAGATTTTGCTACTCTGAAGGGAGTGGGAGGGGGCAGAGATAACCAACTTCTTCCAGTATTACCTTTGCTGTAGCTCTGCTTTGCAAGGAAGGAAAGCATGTCAGTTTGACTTGGTTAGCTTGGACTGATCTCATCACATTTTGGTCATATCTGAAATCATATAAAGAAAGGTGAAGGTTTCATTATTAATGTTCTATTCATATAGACTTTGCCCTTCACTTAAAGACAAACCTGTGCACTGTCTTGCATTACTGGAGTGTGATTTCTTATTGAAGTGAAACTGGTGGGTGTGGGGGTTGTGTGTGTGAGGTGTTTGCCTTGCAGGTGGCATTCAGCATAGAACAGGCTTGCTAAAGGGCAGTGCAGCTGTGCTCCGGGTCCTCTGAGTGGCAGTGGGCAGGCTGAAAGCCTGTGCTGCTCTGTGGATTAGCTTTTTCTAACTCCTGAAATGTAGCGTGGAGAAATGTGGGGCAGCAAACTGACACTTTTTAAGCCGCAGTAAACCAGGATAGCCAACTGGTGTGCTGAAGGCCACATCTGACAGTTAAGACAGATTTATTTGGCCTGGGAAATACTGACAAAGGACAGTTTGTCACAAAGTCAGGGATATTGCTGGTGGATTACAGATGGGTCTAGTGGTAGCCATTGGCTCAGCTGCAGTGTTTTGTGCTTTTGGTTTATCAGGAACCACCTGAGATGCATTTATCACACCCAACTGGGGATTAAAGTGCTGTCTGAGAATGCATAAATTTGTCATCTCTTACGTAAAAACCTTTGAAACTACTCTTGTTTACTTTTATAGTTTTAAGGAATTGTTTTCAAACTGACTCTCCTTTTCCTGGGCTTACGGATTTCACATAGCTCAGCGTACCTTTCTATGCTAGCCAGGCTAGGTGTTGAAATGAGACTACAGAATTTTGTTTAGCTTACCTTGAAATTTTATCTTGACAGACGTGTGGTAACTTTTACTGGGGGTGTGTGTGGGGGGGGGGGAGGGGGCGGTTAACAAACAGAAGAATGGATGGAAATGGTAGCTTACTCTGATTTCTCCAGGGACACTGCTTTGTGCACTTTTTTGTGTGCATGCAACTGAATTGTGCCAAGCTGAAAGACAGCTTTTGCCAAACAGGTTTTTATTTGTGATATTCCAGATGTTGGGTGTGATGTGTGTCAAGACTGAACACAAGTCTGATTATGTGTGACATCAACAGAGATGTGAAGAGACGAGTTAGTGTGTAGTTGGGTTGTCCTGTAATAGCAGAATAAAACACTGTGGTTTTTAACGTACAGTGCATTGAATAGTATAAATATTGTAGTGTTGCTCTCTTTTGTCAGTTTGCATTCATGTTTTGAGAAGATAATGTGATGGATTATGTCAATGATTGGAAGTTGATCTGAATTAAATAAGGATGCTACATGAGTAGTCATTGTGGATTCACCAAGAGGAGGTCATGGTTGACCAACTTGAGAAACTTGCAGGATGAAACAACTGGCCTGGTAGATGATGGAAACCAGTGGATATTCTCTGTCTAGACTTCAGGAAGGCCTTTGACACTGTCTCCCATAAGATCCTCATAGAGAAGCTGAAGGAGCGTGAGCTTGTTGAGCAGACAGTGAGGTGGACTGAAGAGGGCACTCATCAGTGGCACAGAGTCTAGTTGGAGGCCAGAAGCTCTTGGTGTACCACAGGGGTCAGTACTGGGTCCGGTCCTCTTCAGCATCTTCATTAATGGTCTGGGCCATGGGGCAGAGTGTACCCTCAGCAAGTTGGCAGATGACACCGACCTGGGAAGAGCAGCTGATGCACCAGAGGGTCGTGCTGCCATCCACAGGGACCTCATCAGGCTGGGGCCACGGGCTGACAGGAACCTCATGCAGTTCAACAAGGGGAAGCGTGCAAAGTCCTGCAGGTGGTGAGGAGCAACCCCTTGTACCAGTACCTGGTGGGGGCCATGTGGGTGGACAGCATTTTTGCAGAAAAGGCCCTGTGGTGGTCCTGGTGGGACACCAAGTTGAACACGAGGCAGCAATGTGCCCTTGCCACAAAGAAAGGCTAAACGGTACCCTGGGCTGCCTTAGGAGCAGCGTTACCAGAAGGTTGAGGGAGGTGATCCTTCTACTCTACTCAGCCCTGGTGAGGCCACACTTGAAGTGCTGGGTCCAGTTCTGGGCTCCCCGGTACAATAGAGACGTGGATGTAGTGGAGAGGGTCCAGCAAAGGGCTGCCACTAAGATGATGAAGGGACTGGAGCATCAAGAGGGCTGGGACTGTTTAGCCCAGTGAAGGGAAGACTCAGGAGGAATCTCATGGATGTGTACAAATACCTGAAGGAAGGGTGGGAAGAGGGTGGAGCCAGTCTCTTTCCAGTGGTGGCCAGTGAAAGCACCAGCAGCAGTGGCCACAAACCAAAACCCAGGAGGCTCCATCTGAACATGAGGAAACACTTTTTTTTTTTTTTTTTTTTTCTTCCCCTGTGAGGGTGACCAAGCCCTGGCACAGGTTGCCCAGAGAGGCTGTGGAGTCTCCTTCGTTGAAGGTAGCTGGATGTGATCCTGGGCAACTGGCTCTAGGTGGCCCTGCTTGAGGCACTTGGACTGGATGACCTCCAGATGTCCCTTCCGACCTGTGAGAAATATTTTACAGTTAAAAAGCAAATGTGGAAACAAATGCAGAAAATGCAGGTGGTCTGAAATTTGTGGAAAATAACGCTGGTTTGTTTTAAATAGTTTCTTCTGCTTTAAAAGAAGCTTTTTAAGTGCAGTGTGGGTGATCTTACTGAGAATGAAATACATGTCTTGGAGAGCTTTTTTTATGATCATCTGAATACTAAAGCATATTAAGAGTTCATTACTATTTAATAGCTATTTGTACGAACAGCAAAAAGGTTTTGTTTCACGTTTTGTATTGTGGGGTTCTCAACTATTTTAAAAATAATTTTGAATGATAAGTTAATTCTTTGTGTCTAAACTTCAAGCAAAAGTCATCTAGCTTTTGACAGAAAAGAAGTCATGGAATGTCAATTTTGCTTTTATAGAGTGAGATCTTACTTTAGTTTCATAATTAAGTTTCTGGCTGGAGTAATCTTGGTGATAGCAGAGGCTGTAATTTTAATTTGTGTAAAACAGAAGAGTATCAGTATAGAAGAGAAGCCAAACCTATTTTGTAAATAAGATTCTTCAAATGTTTTTAAGACCTGTGTGGTTCTGCTAACAATCTTTTGTCCTTTAACATTGACAAGCACTTGAGTTATGCTTTCATTTATTTGTTTCAAGCTGATTGAGGTAACATGTTTCTGAAAGAGGTGATCCTTCCAGTGAGCAGAAGAGAACTGAAAAGGGATTCATCTAAGCCCAGTTCTTTGGGTTGTTTTTCACTAGGTAAATTTTTTACCTGTCTGACTCCTGGGGCCACAGAACTGCCAATGCTAATACAAAGAACCTGGCAGAAGTGCATGCCTGGAAGGACAATTTTCTCATTGACGACTACCTGTATAATGGTTCATCTCAAAGCAATCATCAAGACCTAGTCCAGATGGCAGTTGGAGTCACTTTTGGTGTCTCCCCAACTTTTCTGCTCTTGAAAAAGTTCCAGAGGTACAGTAGAGCGCAGGAAAGAGTCATTGAAGTCTGGCCAAAATAATCTGCTAGTGTATAAATGAGGTGCACACTTGTCTAGCATGGAAAGCTGTCTGCTTGTGGTGCAAATTCATGTCAAATAATAGTGTTTTTTACTTGGTGCTATTTGTTTTGGACCCAATATGGTACCTAAGTTACATTTAAATTACAGTGAGGCATGTATTTAAATTGTTTACATGTTTTGTTTAGTAAGTTTCTGTTCTGTTTGTTATTTGATGCATTGAGGCCAGGAAATATGCTTTCAAATGAAATGAAAGCACTTACCTGTCTTTTAGGTGCAAAGAAGCAGTCTGAACTCAACACATTGTTAAATAATGGATTGTAGAGTGTATTTTTTAGTACTGATAAATACCATAGTACCAAGTCATGTATGCACAAACATTACATTTTCAGCTTTGCTAATTATATATCCAGGAATAACCTTTTTGCTGTAATTTCTGGATAGCTAATTGGCTAAATATGCTTTGGCTTTTGTTAATTGTTTTATTACTATTTGAGCTATTTTTGCTAAAATTCTGAACAGTGTTTTTAAAAGCCACTTGTCAGCAGCAGAAGAGAGATGGTTACAGAGCCAAGGTAGTGATAAAAGCTGCAGATACATGCAGAACCTGGAACTTACATTTCAAAAACTCTTTTTAAAAAAATCTCTTATGTGTGAAAACAAATTTTGTACAGGTATTCTAGTTCTGTACTTGTGTCTTAAAGCACCAGAAGTAACACAGAGCTCATTGACGTCCTCCAGAGAGGAGCTGGTTATCCTGAAGATGTTAATCTTGATTGAACTTGTTGACCATTGTTTGAACTGTGAGGATTTGCAACTCGAGGAGTTTTTGGGTTTTTTTAACACTCGTTGCCTGGCAGAGCTGTGACTACAAGTATAGAAGAGACAGTTTGTCAAGGAGAATAGTTCCGTGCTAGAGAATCTGACTTTCACAGCCAGTTTGAATCCCTCAACTTGTTCCTGCCTTAAGGAGGTGTCCTTGTCCTGTTGCAATATGTATGGGTTGGGACTGTGGTCACCACAGTCAAACCTGCTGTATAGACAGAAAATCAGTATGCCCAGCATTTCATTATAAACACCTCAAAGAACTGCAGTCAATGGCTCGATGTCCAAGTGGAGACCAGTGCCGCAGGGCATTCCTCGGGGGTCAGTATTTGGGACTGGCGCTATTTAACATCTTTGTCAGTAACATGGACAGTGGGATTGAGTACACCCTCAGGAGGTTTGCTAATGACCCCAAGCTGGATGGTGCGGTCGACACGCTTGAGGGAAGGGATGCCATGCAGCAAGACCTTGACAGGCTTGAGAGGTGAAATTTTTAAATTCAGTGCCTGATGTTCCTAGATAAAGATCTGATGCACAACATAAAAATATTGATTAAAATATTTGTGTAGAATTGTCTTGTGTAAGATTATGATCTGAAGCTAAACCATTTTCAATAGATGGGAAAGATGGATAAGGAAACAGAGGAGGTGCAACATAATTGCATTCTAACCAAAATCCGAATCTGTGCTTGCCTAAAATACAGCAAAGAAAGTCTTTGTAATAAATCATGAATATAGACTTCGCAAAACTGGAATTGGCTCCTGGTCTTGCTGTTTAGCTTTCAATTTGTAGAAGTGGAGTTTTGCATGTACTAAAGGCAGTGATTCTTGAGGTTTACACAGCAGTAATTTCCAGGAGGAATGGTAGATTTCAGTAATGCACTGAGTTTACAGTTTTCTTGGGATTTAATTTTTTCTAACTTTCCTGAAGAAACAAGAAAATTTCTGTCCTTGTTTTACTATTTGTACTAGTGCGCTGATTTTAGCTAATGGGTGAAAAGAGTAAAGAACATAGGACAGCTAATGAAAGAGGTTTTATCAGTTGAAAAGCTGACGAGGTATCAAAGTCAATCCTGCTGAATTATTTTTTGCTCTTCTGTGAAGCTAAATCTTGAGGTGCTTCATAGATATAAGCACTTTTCTGTCTTTCAGCAAACTAAGATCTGTGACTGATGAATGTGGCTCAGCTATAACTTCTACAGGATGGATTGAATTTTTGTCTGATCAGCAACTACATTGTTGATAAATGCTTCTAAACACTATTAAATCTAATATCGGCTCTTAAATTATTGGGGGTTTGCCTCGTTGACCTGCTACAGAAGTTGGTTTTGTGCTCATGTGCTACAATGATTAAAGTACGTAACTTAAAGGTACTGAAAATTTATACCTCAGACATCGGCATTTTATGCAAGAGGTGTGGAACTGAGAACTTAAAACTTGTATTGATGCTTTTATCAGGCTTTTTTCCAGAATGAAATAACTTTATCTGGTAACTTTCTGCTACTACCATGAGTTAGCTTGCATACATGGGCTTTGCACAATAAGAACTGCAGTAGAATTAATTATAAAAGAATTATCTGAGCTCTTTAATGATGCAATCTCAGATGCATTTAATTTTCAGAGAAGAAAACTAGATTTCAAAAGTGTTTGCAAAAGATTTGACTTGAACATACATTAGAATTGCTTTGGCATACTGCATTTTAACTCTGTGTATGAGTACATATATGGGGGGAGGTTTATGTGTGTGTGTGTGTATGCATCATGTGTATCTATGCCAATTTATATTATTAATAATATACTCATTCACCTAGCTCAGCTGAAACTCCAGGGAAAGACTCGATCCAGCTTGGAAATTTCCTTGAAATTGCTGTTATTTCAAATTATTTTTGAATATTATAGTAGTTTTACCAGGGAATCGGGTGAAGGAATTCCTCATGGTATGCAGAAATCACTGCTCTGAATATGTTGCCACATGTTCATTTTAATGTGAAACTTTGTTTAGTACTGTATCAACCAATAAAATTGCTGTCCACAGGAGTATTGCTGAGGTTCTAATGAAGCCATAATTTAAGAGTTTATCTGTGGATGAAAAACCCTAAAGTCAGTTGGAAACTACAGCTGATTTACAAGCAAGTCTCTTATTCTGACAGTCATTTGAACAAGCAGATTTTGTATCTATAACGACTGAATACAAAACAGTCCGACTAAAATTCCCTTTTAATTCTGACATTGCAAGATGTCAAAGCTACTTTCTGACATCGGGTTTTTCTTTTGTTACTCTGTATTTGCCATTATTCTTTGATTTTTATGCCTAGCTATGTGTGTTAGTAAGCTGCAAAAAGTGTCTCTCCTGCTCCCATTTCTGTGCTAAAGTCTAGGATTGTGATACCATTTTTTGCCTTGCTCCTTCCTTTTAGGATCCTCAATTCCACCATCTCATGGTCCTGCAGCAAAAGCTGCTCCTGATCTTTGAGTTCTTCCTTGTTTGTAAGTGTGAGGTTTCAACAGGCCATGTTCCCTCTTTGGTTCCTCAACCATGTGTGTCAGGAAGTTATCATCGATGTACTCCAGAAGCATCCTGGGTTGCATGCACCCTGTTGCTTTGTCCTTCCAGCAGATGTTGGTGTGTTTGAAGTCCACCATGAGGACCAGGGCCTGTAAACATGAGGCTTCTTCCAGTTCATTGAAAAAGACCTCATGTGCGTCATGGAATAGAACTTCCTAGAGGACATGGCAAAACGGCAAAATGTATGGAAGGCAAGGAGGTGATTAGAGACAGCCAACGTGGCTTTACCAAGGCCAGGTTCTGCCCGACTAATCAATCTAGTGGCCTTCTGTGATGTCCACTGATGCAGTCACTCCAAGGGAAGAGCTACAGTTGGCATTTACCTAGACTTATGTAAGGCCTTTGATGCAGTCCCCCACAACATTCTTGCCTCTAAATCGGAGAGGGATGGTTTTAACTGACGGACTGTTGGGTGGATGAGGAATTGGCTGGATGGCTGTGTCCAGAGAGTTATAGCTGATGGCTCAGTGTCTAAGTGGAAACCAGTAACAGGTGGTGTCCCTCAGTGGTCCATACTGGGACCAGTAGTAGTTAATATCTTCATCAGTGACATAGATGGTGGGATTGAATGTACCCTTGGCAAGTTTGCGGACAACACCAAGCTGAGTGGTACAGCTGATTTGCTAGAAGGACAGGATGCCATCCAGAAAGACCTTGACAGGCTTGAGGTGTAGGCCTGTGCAAATCTCATGAAGTTCAACAAGGCCAAGTGCAAGGTCCTGCACGTGGGTTAGGCCAATCTCAGGCACGAATACAGGCTGGGTGGAGAAGGGTTTGAGAGCAGCCCTGAGGAGAAAGACTGGGGTGTTGCTTGATGAGAAGCTCAACATGACCCGGCAATGTGTGTTTGCAGCGCAGAAATCCAACCATATCCTGGGCTCCATCAAAAGAAGCATGGCCAGCAGGTCCAGAGAGGGGCTTCTCCCTCTCTGCTCTGCTCTCGTGAGACCCCACCTGGAGTACTGCATCCAGTTCTGGGGTCCCTGGTACAAGAAACACGTGGACTTGTTCGAGCAAGTCCAGAGGAGAGCCAGGAAGGTGATCAGAGGGCTGCAGCACCTCTCCTATGAAGACAGGCTGAGAGAGGTGGGGTTGTTCAGCCTGGAGAAGAGAGGGCTCCAGGGAGACTTTACTGCAGCCTTTCAGTTATAAAGGGGGCTTATTAGAAAGCTGGAGAGAGACATTTTACCAAGGCTTGCAGTGACAAGAGAAGAGGCAATGGTTTTAAACTGAAGAGTATGTTCAGATTAGATAAAAGGAAGAAATTCTTTGTAATGAAGTTGGTGAGACACTGGAACAGGATGCCCAGAAAAGTGGATACCCCATCCGTAGAGGTTTTCAAGGCCATGTTGGATGGGGCTCTGAGCAACCTGGTCTAGTGGAAGATATCCCTGCCCTTGGCAGGGAGGTGGAGTTAGATAGTCATTTAAAGGTCCCTTCTAACCCAAACTGTTCTATGATTCTGCATTTTCCTGACTAGGCAGTCTGTAGCAAACACCTACCACAATGTCTCCCGTATTGGTTGTATGCTAATCCTGACCCCTAACGTCTCACCTGTCTCCTCATCAGTCCCAAGGCAGAGCCATACATAACGCTGCTTTCTTATGTAAAAAAGCAACTCCCCCTCCTCACTGTGCCAGCCTGTCCTGTCTAAAGCCATGTACCCACCCAGCGCAGAACTCCAGCTGCGTGAGCCAGCCTACCCTGTTTTTGTGAACCAAATGAGACCGCAGCCCTGCACCTGCACACGGACTTCTGACTTCATTTTAATTCCCCACATGGCATGAGTTATTGTACAGGCACTTCAGAAAAGCATCCAGTTGTGGTGATTTCCCAGAAGAGGTATGAGAGCTTGTCCCAGTGTAGGCCTCTAGGTGCTTCCTTATTTATTAATGAAATCTGTCATTACAATGTCTCTTCTGCCCATATCACCCTGCTCCTTTAGTCCTCATTTCCCTCCCCTGGCATTCCTAGTGTAAAGCTCTTCTTTACCAGGAGGTAAAGGGCAAAATGTTTTTTGACCTCCTTGGCCAGAAGCTGTCACTTCCTAACAGTCCTTGATCCTCAGAGAGGATCCCGTGCTCCTAAAAGCCAAATAAATCCTTGTTGCCAAATTCAGCTGCTCAGTGTGACTTAAAAACTGCTGGGTGGGTGTTTGAAGAGAATAAATACCTTCATAAGCTTTCATTAAAGTTTTGGGGGTTGGTTTTGGTTGGGTTTTGGTTTTCAGTTGTATGTTTCACTTACCATACTTAGTGTCAGGTATTTATATTTTTACATCCTTGCAAGTAGTTGTATGGTTATTTGAAAACCCTGCCAACAGAAAGTTGCTTTCTGTGGTTAAGCAATACTCAATATATTCTCTGCAATCTGTAGCACTTCTGTTTCTCTTTTTTCTTTCTTTATTTTGACTAGAGAAGCATTATGAAATCAAATTATCATACTATTTTTTTTCTTCTTCACATTTCTCTCTCCCCTATCCTCAACTGCCAGCACTTTTCTCCTCATTCATTTTTTCCTAAATGTTGCCTGCCTTAGCAGTTAACTTGTGGTTCTGTTTTGCATAACCTTAATTCATCTGAAAGTATGGTTAGACTTAAATTTACAATGAAATTTCTAGTGTAAAGTAGGAGGGTGCTATGGTAGGGTTCCATAGCACATGTTCATACGTTTAGTCCAAAAGCAATTGGCAGTTTTAAATCCTAGTTTTGTTCAAATTTGTAACTTCACTGTTTGAATACTTGGGATTCTTCATAGCTCCATAAATACACCATCATTCAAAATATAGTGGCTAAATTCTCTGGGTTTGCCTTTTTCTTTAAAAAAAGACAGGGAATTTGGTGGATATGTGCTTACTCCTTCATGTATATGTAGCCTAGAACAAAGCTGAAAGCTGCATTTCTACTGCTGGGCTCCTTTCTGGTGACAGCAGTGGCAGCTTACTTGTGGCAACCAAGCAAGCTAAGCTTGGGAATGCCCCAATTAGGCAGCAGCAAGTTTCTTACTGAACAGTCTCTTAATTCTTGTTTAGGACTTATACTGCTGCTACTGGATTTTTATTTTTTCTTTTCTTTAAGAACATCAGTGCAGAGGTGGTTTGGTGCTTTGAGACAGTAATTTAGGGAATGACTTTGAGTCTGTGGCCCAAATCGGGGACCACAGCATTTATCACTGCAGTTGAAATCACTTTCAGTTTGAATTTAGAGTGATGCAACTACAAAAACACTTGGACTTTTTGCTTATCGCTGTGAGACTATGTAAGGAAACAAACTGAGATTTACTTTTGGATCTAAAGTGTTGCTTGTCTTCCTCATTTCACTGTTCAGTGCTTGAATAAAATAAATAAATAAATAAAGCTGGAAACTGGTGAAATGTCAGATGCTGTTCCTGATTGGACCATGAATTCAACTTCATATTTTTGTCAATGCCCCAGAGGCCAAATAATCACTTGCAGGAGTGTGGGACCTTTCAGTGTGTGTACCTTAAGTGGTCATGCAGAGATGGAGCCAATGCTCAGATTCCTGCTGATTTCATAGTTCTAGGAATATTTAGTTGGTCTTTCTAAAAAAGCAGTACTAAAAACCTTGTTCTCTCCTGGCAGGTTGCTAACACCCCTGTGCTGTCTTCACATTGGTACTGGCATAAACTTTAGTACAACTGTCTGTCAGAGCTGACTGGGGGAAAAAAAAAAAAAGGAAAAATATAAAATGTGGCTTTTAAGTAAAGACTTCACATCTAGTTTCAGGTTGTTAAACGGTCCTATTAAATGTTTAGCAATTAGAAAAATAATGCGGCTTTTTTCAATAAAGAAATTGTGAAATGATCATTGTGAAATGATCATACAATACATTATGCTGTATATGTATTAGGAATTCTCTTGTAGGTGATGATAGTTCATGTAGGAATAATCGTCCTGTAGTTAATATGATATATTTTGTATGGCGGAGTCTTTCTGAGATCATGCTAAGGAGAGACTTTTAATTTTAAATCAGCACATGAAGAGAAGAGTTGAATTTAAAATTCATGAACAATTGTTTTAGAGGAAGCTGGTATCTCATGCTTAAATACTTAGGGTATTTGTTACTTTTACAAACAGTAATGGTTAATTTTCATAATATACTTACATAATAATATACCTTCCAAAGACTTAGGAAGGTTAATAGCCCTGCTTAGTTTTAAAGGTTTTTCTAGTAACTGCATTAGCTTCTTCCAAGACATCTTTAATTTTTGAAGTTAGCAAAAGAGATTACGTTTTTAAAATAAACTACTAAAAAGTAACTTGTTTAAAGTTTAGAAAAAGGCTGAACTAGTACAAGTGGTATAGACTAATGTTTTTTTTCATGGCCATATCTAGCCTGTTGAAATGCAGTCTGTACTTTAAAAAAAAATATACATCCCCCTCCAAACCAAAAACACACCCTGACTTTGAACAGTTGCTCATATGCTTTAAATATGTAAAAATACAAGGAACTACTGATGAGAAACCCAACAGATTAAGATGGAAAAAACTAAATATTCTTACTTCCTCTATGTCAGATTTTTCATTCCAGTACATTGTTGAAAGCTTCAGATTTCAAGAGGTCAGAATTCATTTATTTCTCCCTTGGAGAGAGAATTCAACAACCTTCTAGAAATATCATAACCAGAAAGTTTTTTCCCAATATTCAGCTGAACGTTCTTAATAAACCCCATAATCCTTCCATACTTTAAAATGTTACAAATCACCCTAAAGGCTGATGATTTGAGTCATAAGTTAGATTTCTGATATACTGGAAGTCTTCCAGCATCTTTAAAAGAAAACCTCAAGTATTTATGTTTTCCTTCACTTCATACATGATCTTGATGACAACTTAGGAAATTTAATACTAATTGCATACTTTTGAGACACACAAGACAGACTTTCTTTTCAGGATGCTTTCATTTTCCTAACACGTCAAGGTGTGTGGCAGTTCAGAGGCCAGACTCCTGTAAGAAGTACAGGAAGCTGTCTGTCTGGATCAAGATTCTTCAGATAATTTAGCTTTACTGATCAGCGCTGCACCAGAGAACTGTCCCACTTAAAAACTTTTGCTGACTTCGGTAACACCTGTTTATTGGTTCAAAAGGGTCTTGTGAATTGGTATGTACACAGAAATATCCTTGAGGCTATGATTTTAAGTGACAGCCAGACTGAACGGAGATTTTTGTTTTGGTTTCTTTTTGAAACAAAATTTAAGTATTGAGCTATACGGGGAGCAATTTTGATTGAACTGATTACCAGAATAAACTCCGTTTAGATTCAGGTATGGTTTTGTGGGAGATACCAATTTCTAGTATATGAGTGCGTTTTATAGCACTGTTTTGTTTGACTATTGCTATCTTTCAAGTTTGAAACTTAACTATTGTGTAGTGGTAGTAAAGTAAATGGGAGTTTTGTTGTTAGTTAAACATGGGGAAGAGAGAGGCCCTCAAAGAATTTCTGAACCTTTCACGTACATTACAATATAAAGGTGATACATTTTCCATTTTGAGGAACTGACGTATGTTATCACAGACATAATAACAATATTTAAATGAAGTTATTCCCATAAAAAATACTAAGTTTCTTCTCTACTTCTGTAGTGGTCTATGCAAGTTAAGCGTACCTTTCTCCATTGTCATGAGCATGTAAGAAACTTCTGATTTTTGCAGTGTGGTAGTGTTGAGGCAGCTGGATTTGTGGCACTGTATTCCAACCAACAAGAAAACCCTTTTTATCAGCCATGTCTGCTAGTGCTTCTCTCTCACTTCCCCTGTGTGTAGTTTGAATTGCTGGTTTCTTTAAAACAAAGAAAAGCGTTACAATATGATAAATGTGAAGTATTGCACATTGGGCTAAAGAAGACATTAAAATATGGCATTCGAAGAGGAAACAGCAAAAAAAGTGAAGGCTTGTCACTAGTCGGTCTTGGATTAGTTGTCTGTTGGGTATATTAGAAGAAAAAGCAGTGAATTGAACTGTACTGGTTAAACCATATTTTTCTTAATGCAACATTTGAAGATAATTTGTGCAGAGGAGGATCTGGACATCATCCAGAAAGGACAAAAACCAAGGACTTTAGTAGTGGACATATGAGCTTCTAAATGCAGGACCTATGACTTAAGAATGGAAAGACTAGTAACAGGCTTTGGGGTAAGCTAAGGCTGGTTGGTTGGAAACAGCTGAGGAGAAGAATGCAGCTGTATTAGGTGGCTATGTGATGTCTGTGTTGAAAAAGCAGGTGCAGGATTGTACCAGACACCGTATTTCCAGCAGAGAAGAAAGCATTGTTAACATTGTGCAAACTTTTGCTAAGACCTGATCTGGAGTACTACTCACAGTTCTGGTTGCTTTTGTTAAAAAAATTAGAACTGGAACAGACGCAGGGAAGAGATTCTGAAATGAGAGAGCAGAGACCCCATCATAAAAAAGTGCGTTTTGTTAGGCTTGGCAAAATCTGTGAGCGAGGGAGAGAAGAGGAAGTAGTATGTGGGCTCATTTTTGTTAGCAGGACTAATAGATACGAAGTGGACCTTAATAATGTTAACGTGGAAATTTAAAATAGAACCACAGTGCAGGAGGCAGAGATGATGTAGGGAGCGGTTAATGCATGTAAGTTCACCTGAGGGTGTGATCTCATGAAGGAATTTTTGGCAACAGCGATAGCTGACATATTCCCATTCTTCTTTCTCATCTTGCCCTGTACACTTTGTGTTACTGAAAGCACTTGTAGTTGCAAGACAAACTATGCACAGTGGAGCCAGCTGTATGTGGATTTAACTAAGACTTCCTCAGTTGGATGAGTTCCTTTGCTTCATTGCATGAGTGCAGATATGCTATATTAGGGCAAGTCCTACAGCTACCTGTAGGACCATATGAAAAATCATTGTGGTCTGAGACTAGATTCACTTTTAGCAGCAGCGCTGCTTAAGCCCCCGCTGTGTCCTAGCCATTAGTTCCTTGTTTTGACTGTCTTGACACAGTTCTTTGCATAGCCATGCTTTAAGTCAGATTAAGCAACTGCTCCAGATGGAAGGTAACACAAAAAAAGAAGTGGTTTGTGGGGGATATTTGGGTGGGTTTTGTTTCTTCTTTGATTTGGTTCAGCGCAACCATGCCCAGCCTGTTTCAGGAGGACACGATAGCTGGAAGGGTTGCTGGTTTGGCCAGTACTGCTGCTGAAGAAATACTGGTTAAGCCACAGCCTGATGTGGAGCAAGGCTGTGTTAATACCTAAATAGGATAAAAAGATGCTCTGAATTGGAAAAGAGAACAGTAATGATCATTGTCTCTAGCTGATGAAACTAAAGATACTATACAACCTTTATTCTTTTGGAGGTAAAGCTATTATTTTTAATGTACTCCTTTTTGTTCCTGTGATTGAAGTGCTCTTTTTAACACATTTATTCATTCTTACTGCTTTTCTTCTCACTGTTGAATCATTTCATACCTAATGTAGTTTTACAGTTTTTTTCCAGATTTTCTTCACTGCCTCCTGATCTTGCACACTAGGTCTGTCTTCACAAAGAAGAGAAAGGGACAAAAGTTTTGGTCAGATATTAAAGGAGTCTGTTAGGAGAACATCATCTGTTTTTCTGAACACTTTTGAACTGATGCTCTTGATTAGCTACTGGTGTGTTGTACTTTTCTATGAAGTGCTACAGAATCTTAGAGTATGAAGATAAAAATTTGTGGATTTTGATTGCATGCTTTTGTTGCAGTATTGCCATTGGGAATTTATCAGCAAACAAAGCACTCCTTCTTTCCCTCTTCTCCTGTTGAAGAAGTAGGTTTTGTGCTTTGATTACCAGTCTCCACCTGCCCGAAATCACTTCTTGCATGAGATGTAGCTTCTCACCTACCTTAATGTGAACCAGAGAGAAGAGTCATATTTGTCATCAGTTTCTTGAGTTCTTTAGTGATGAGGGGACAGGATGTTTCATCTCTGCTTAACAAACTGATTTTCATTCTTCTTTCTCACCAACAATTAAAAATCACTATTTTCTGAGAGCCCTATTATTAATTATATCTCACTTAAGAGATTGTCTCATAATTTACCTGCGTATGGTTAGTACATACATACCTGAGAAATATTTTTTTTATTCCTTCTTTTATCTGTCTGGAAGTGGGACACATAATCAGTCACTTTCTTGAAGACTGAGGCTGCTAGCATAGCATTCTAGACCTATGTACTGATGTAGGAAAGTGAAAACAGTGTCCAGTGTCCAGTCTTGCAGCAAAAGCATATTAGTGGTGAATCACAGGAAACAGATTATTAAGAAAGTAATGAGCTAAAAATGGAATCCATAGAGCCAAGAGCCTGAACTCTTTGAGAAGGCTATGTAGGAGTCACTTGAACTTGAGGTCATGACCCTTCTCTTGCAAATGACCTTTAATAAGTTGAACAATAGGACTTAAAGGAAGATTTGAGGACAGTCTCTTGAAAGAGCTGTTGTATGTCTTAAGCTATTGCTTCTGTTTAAAATAGTCATCATACTTCAGTATCATCCAAACATGAACTTGAAATGATGCAGTGTAATCTTCTATAGTATCATGTGGCCCTTCTTGTGGAAGCATGCCCCTCGGAAAGCCACCCAACAGTGGTGTCTGATCTTGTTCCAGCAAGGTCTTAACAAAGTACGCTTACTATTACTATACCTGTTACAGCTACAGCTTTCAGACCAACCCTTTTAAGACCATAAAACCAAGTGCTGCAATAATTACTGAAAGCAGAATTTGCTTGTCTATATGCTGAGGTGAATAATTATTTTTAAGTGGTTGTTTTCAGCGTGAGATAGTTTCTGCTGTTTTCTTTTTTTTAAAAAAAAGTAATAGTATCATTTTTCATGGCAACAAGTAGGTGTTCTGACAAAATTTATTAAGTGTGTCCCCTCAGAGGTACCCTCCAGCCTAAGTTCTTCTATGAGTCTACGAATAAAATGGGAGAATTTAAAAGGGTAAGGTTGGTGTTAACGCATAGTTATGGAATTCTGAATATGAAGGGTGCTGTAGTATACGTGAACATAAAAATATCCTCTGAATAGCTTGTATGGGAAGAATGTTGTTTGTGACTGGTGCTGAAATTCTTGTTTCATGGTAAACGGAATAGAGGATCTAGTGAGCATCTTATCTCAATGTTCTTCATTTCCCATCCCCTCAATGTCCCAGCCAGTCAATGTAAAATAAGAGTTGTTTACAAACTACAGATATATTAAAGATATTTTTACATATCAGCATCTGTTTATAGCATGTGTATGCCTAAGAGAATCAGTAGATAAGATATCTCACACATTAAAGTGTAAAATGACTGATAAATTCATTCTTGCTTTTTTGCTTGATAAGGAGAAAAATCAGGCCACAAACTTACCATTTCCATTGATAGAGGTTACAGATCAGTTAAGGATAGCTTACCCCCCTCGCAGGCTGGAGATAGGAAAGACAGGATAACAAGAGAGAACTCTTTCTGCCAGTATTTTGCTTTTTCAATTACAAAACCATGTAAACAAGTTTCGGAATTATATGAGAAAATCTTAAATTGGAAGTAAATATTTTTTCAGTATGTTGTGTAACATCTAAGCGTACCCTAAGGTTTTCTTGGGAGTGTTTCCCTTTCACAAGCACTGGAGTGGCTACTTTTTCTGTGGTTTCCTGTGGAAGGAAAGAAATGGTTAAGGAAAAAAAAAAAGGGGGGGGGGAAAGGCTGGAATCTCCTCCTGTCTGCTCTCTCTTTTTCTCAAGGGTAGATCTGCCAACTTTTTGGCAGATCATTGAACAGAATTGTGTGGTGTTTTTTTCAGTTTTAGTTTTCATTTCTTTCCTTACTGTTTCTGATAAGGCTTTGAGGATGACTGAAAAAGCAGGTTCTAATAACACTGCAATGAGGAGTCCACTGCAGTGCTTGGAGGGCAGTTGGTTGGAAGAAGGACCATGGCTGGGTTTCTGGTCCACAGTAGCCACCACTGCTTCTGACTGGCATTGCACTGATCTCTACAGTGGAAAGCTTGAGTGATAAGGTCACTCTGGATGTCTAATTAGTCCCCATAGTGCACTGCATTGATATGACTATGCTTTTTCCACCATGTCTCCCCACTGTCACCCCCCATCAGGTATTTCTATGTTGAATAACCAGAGTTTAAGTTACTCTAGGTTTTTTGATAAGTGCTTTCCCTGAAGTTTTTGTTCTATGTATAAAAGCTTGCTTAAGCAATTGAAATAGAGGTAACAATTCCTTATAAATCATGTTTCATCCCTTAGCTAATATTTTTTAAATTCTTTAAATGCTGTTATTTAAAAAATATCTGCCATTTCCAAATCTTTGATCATAGTTTCACTGTTTTTAAATTACCTGTTTCAAAACCTACCACTTCATTCAGTAGCCTTTCTCCATTTATTTCATTATTTACAACTTAATTAGGAAAAAAAATTATATTGTTCTCAAATACTATGTAAGCACTATGTTCCAGTCTTTTCAAAGGTGTTTAAGTGATCATGTCTTATAAAAATGAGTTGTGAAGACAAAGGAAGACTTATGAGTTGTTGGGGTTTTTTCCTGCCTTACAACCACAGCTTTGGTACTCCGTATATTACTTTTTTTGTTGGTTAATATTAGAAAGTATGTATTTATATTGGGCTGATATCCAGTGAACTGCTATCTTGTGCTTTGTTCTTCGTATGTTTTATCTTAAAGCTGAGTTAAAACACAGACTTGATTTCAAAGATTTGAACTGTTGAAGCATACTTGTGATAGAAATCTTGCTGCTTGAAAATCTCAGTTCTGTGACTTGTACTGGGATAGCTAATTTTCTAAAGAAGTACCAAATCTTCAACTCAAATGTTCTTCTGTGCCACAGTCATAATAATGCAGTATTTTAAATTTTTCTTCGAGAATAAACCAAAAAGTGGCTACGCAACATTGCCAGTGGTGGCTTTTAAAGTGTGGATGCCCTCTAATCAAATGTGGTAGGTCACAGAGAGATTCAGTCACTGTTTTAAGCTCCAGCTTCATGTGCAAATGAGCTGGTATAGTGACTGGTTTCAGGTTTAATTAATCTTGGAAATGCTTAATTTTTGAAAGAGGTTCACTTCAATCAAAGGGATAATTAAAGAACAAGTATATATTATAAGTGACATGGATAAGTGAAGAGGAAAAAGAAATCTATCTCTTTAAAATGTGATTGCAATTTGCTTTCTTTCCAACAATTTTCATCAATTCAGATACAGGTTTTTTGGAAGTATTAAACACATTAGTACAAAATAGTGTTGTCTGCTGCTTAGGTAAGCAAATTCATAGCCTTTAAATGAAAAAAGAAACAATCTGGGTTTATTATGCCTTTTATGTGACTTCATCTGTATATATATTATATACATATATAGTATATATATATTTATAGTAACTTAGTGCAACAAACTGACATAACCCTTTTTAGGAAACATAGATCTTCCATTTTAAATGTTGAATAAAGGTAACTTTAAGACCTGTATTACATGTTTCAAGTTCTTAATAGTTAAGCCCTGTTAAGTAAGGAAAAGGAACCTAAGACCTTTTATTTCTAAATGGAAGCTCATGTTTAAAAGGAGTACTCTGGTCATCGGAAGAGATGTTGTTCACTGTTGTTGGATTTACTGACAAAATGTTCAACCTGTGGGTTTTGGGGGGATTTTTTGTAACTGATGAAAGTGATTTTGAGAGCCAAAGTGCATTGTTTTATATTAAATTTCTCAGAAACTTGTGACTCACTTGGGAGAGATGTTGAGCAAATTCATGGTGATCCAATACGTAAATAACTTAAAATCTCAAGTTTTGGGGTTCTGAAGCATAGCAGTGGTTCAGAAAGTGTCTTTGTAGCATCTGTTGGTAGGAACTCCTTTCCCACAGGGCAGCTGAATTCATTTAGGACGTAGGAAGGGAACAGGCTGTGGTTACTGGTTGCAAGGATTTGTGCTTGTTAGGAATCAACAGGCTATATCTTAATCACTGTCAGTTCTCATTCTTGCACACCAACATGAATTGGAGCAAAGGAGAAAGGAAGCAGAACAGATAGATAAACCAACAAGAATCTAGTATAAAAAAAAATAAAGTTTCTGGAATACTAGTTATGGTCTTTATCCTTGAAGTCCTAATGACATACACTATGTAAAATGATTTAAATTTGAAGGAGATGATAAAAAAGGCTTTGATGGCCTCAAATTTTTAGGATCTTAGTCTAATTCCAGTGTTGTACTCCTGAAGGAGAGTGTAATTAATAATTGATTTTCTTCAAGTTTGTGTCTAGCTGGTATAAAATTAACTGTTCTGTGCTAGACAATAGAGCTAATTACCAGAAAACAGTTTCACTAGGGTTAAGGTTACATCGGGACCTGCTGTGCTTTCTTGGAATTTTGGAATCATGGAAAGAACTGGCTGTGAGGCATCTTTTCAGTATTCATATCTGGTTTTGTATGGGCTACATGTAATCAATAACCTCCTTAATAATGTATTGTAATACTTTGATTTCCATCTGCAGTAGACAGCAAAAATCAGCATGCACCCCAAAGCCAGTTTAAGAAAACACATTCTGCTTTTTGGTATATATTGCAGGTGGGACTCAAAGTATTGCAGGTGTTGGAATGTGCTGCTGCCAATGTTGACAAAATATCAGTGAAGAAATCATCTGTCCTGATGGCTTGTGTGGTTTAATGATTCTCATACTTCGAGCTAGTGTAGTCTACTGTGTGCAAGCTAACTGCAGTGAAAGATTTTGTGTGCTTCCAGGGAAGCAGGAGGATGGGTCTGAAACCAAAGATTTGCGTATCTCGGCAGGTGTGTGTGTGTTAAAGGTAGCATAGAGAGAATGAAATATAAAAAACATTACATTATAATTTTAGTTTGTGTGACTTAAGTTGCATTAGACTTCATCTTTTAACTCAGTTCTTCTGTTTTAAAACAAGTTTAAAAACAAGTAGTCTGATCTATCTGTAGCAGTTTTGATGATTTCGGTCTGGCATTACGGTTGTTCCTTCCCCTGTCTGCATCACCTCTGCAATTTAGATCTGTATAATTTGAGCTGCAGGGTTAGTAAAATGAGCTATAGAAATTGTCATTTCATGAGGATATGATATATGTTTCCCCAGTGGCAGACGCAACTGTTGAATAGCTCCTTGTCTCATTTCAGAGATGAAATACTGTAGTCCTTTTCCTGACTGACTGAGAAGAGTGTGATTTTAGTGCTGAGACTGAGGGTGTCCTGAAAGATATTTGTTACTGAACTTCCAAATAAGGTTTGAAACTACTGTGTTAGGAAACACGGATTTTTGTTTTCTGATTCAAATTAGACAGTATCACTGTGGGCTGTTATCACTTTATTTGTAAAATTGCTGTGTGTCATTGCAGCTGTGTCAAAAAAAGATAACTGCAACTCTAATTTATTTAAAAGTTCCTTTCTGTGACTTCACATGTGGAAGTGATTGTAATTGATAAGTACACCTCTCATGAGTGTTTTACAATTATTTAAAATTGGAAAATTGAAGCCTTTATTTTGTGGCTGTTGTCATGGAAAACATTCATCCAATGTATTGTCGTAGGATATACTGTTTTGAGGTTGCCTGTGGCTTGAACATGAACGAGCTAGTTTTGAAAATGTTGGAAATCTGAGGCTTGTAAATAGTTGAATCTTCAGGTTATGCTTAAATTTTTTTTATTTCTATATGAAAATCTAAATTGGTGTATTTTTTTTAATAGAATGAGTTAACTGTGTACATCACAGAATTCTTTTCTTCTGTGCTTTACAGCACCTTTGATTTACTTGGGAGTCTTTGGCATTCCTTATTTTAAGTAGAGAAGGCTCTGTTAAAAGCATAGCTAAGTTTCAGTATGGCCATAAAGGTTTAGGCTGTATGGATGTCCCTTTTACCCTCTGTTACAGAACGGAATAACATGCTTAATTTTTTTTGCCAGACTTATATATGCAGGAAGCAAATTGCTCGAGTCAGGGTTCCAAAAATTTAGTATGTAATGAGAAGAAAAAATGTCAGGGTTACAAGAGAGAAAGGTAGGGGTGACCACAATTCTGATCCCTCTTGAAGCTGCAGTTTGTATGCTCCTTTCTGATTTATGATTCCTCCAGCTACTTCTCCTTGTTTGCTTCAAGTACATACCCATATTCAGGTGGCTGGGAAGCTCTCCAGCCCAGACTTGAGGAAGCTTAGTCAACAGTGAGAAATATTTATATTCATAGAGTTTATGTGAATGAGCAGAAATTGGGCATCTACCTATAAGTAAGGATATGGTCGTGTCAGGCATCTCTGTGCTCTAGTGATCTACCATTTGGTTTCAGATTATGTTAAAAGCATTATTTAATGTCTCCAGAAAGGCTTTGTGTGCGGAAAAAACAATGATAATGAAAAGAAAAAGGATCATTTTAATGAAACACATGCAGTTTCTAGTATAGAATCTGTGGCAGTTGTGAATGAAAATGAGTATTGCTAACGTTATTACAAAGCTGTGGGTTAGGTTTTGAAATGCTTTTAAATTACCATATTTTAAATGTGTTTATACCATTTTAAAGCAATTTTACTTTGACTGATGCTAGAAGAGTAAGCAGAGACTTGGGATAAGAAGGTGAAGCTGATCTATATAAAATGGGACTTCTTATTAAAAAGATTACTTTCTGAAATGTGGGGGGAGGATTCCAAGTCAGCTGTCATCCTTCTGATGGCAAATGAAGTCAGTTGAGCCTTTTGCATTTATAGATTTAAGTGCATTTCTATGTATTAGAGTGTTAATTGATCATCTTTTTAAAAATACCTGTGGTAACTTGATAAAAGACCAGATACTGAATAATAGTGGGGTGTGGATTCAGAGGGGAAAATAACCATCAGTATGAGGGGTTTAACTGTATGTTAGGAGAAAGAGGAAAAAAGCCCATGCATTTTCTTGTGTAGTTAGTTCTGTTTAAGCACATGAGCATAATACACAGGTATATAGTTGTGTTAATGAATACTTTTCTTGTTTGTAAATGTTTAGATTGTGATTTGTTGACTGGTTTTGGTATTCATGTTCTGTGCCAGAAATTATCCTATTTCAAGAAATCTTTAAGTATGTATGTGTCAGAACAAAAATTCCAGTTTAGTTATGGGTGTACAGGTTTGGTAGTGTGATGAAATACATACTTTGAATCATCTGGTATGTAGAATACCAAAAGCCAGTTAGAAAGCTTTGTAAGTGCCCTTACAGGGACATTTCTCCTTTTTCAGGGAATCTTTTGAGAATTGTGTTGCTTTGCAATCTCATTGCTCAGAAATCTGTAAACTAACTTCCAGTTCTCTGCTTGAATGGAAAAAATTGTCTTTTAAGCTCTAAGCATTTTTTTTCACTCAGCAGGTGAATGTTCACTCAGTAGACGAACTTCTAAACAAAGGCTCTTTCTGTTCTCAAATTTTCCCTTATGTCTTTTTGACAAGACTTTAGAATGGATTTCTTTAGAGCTATCACAGAATCATGAAATGGTTTGGATTGGAAGGGACCTTAAAGACGATCTAGTTCCAACTATCATGTCAGTTGTTAAATAAGTAGCAATAAAAAAAGGATTGATTTGCCACAACTGTTGCACTCATGAAAAAATCCTATTATGTTTTCATAACCTATTGATTTTTTATGTTTGAAAGCTTGACCTACCATAATTATCTGATTGTATTGTTTGTTGTTAATATTGGATGGAAAATTCCATATTTTAAGTCAAGGCACCAAGAACTTAAATAGTCTACTAAAAGAAGCTTCCAAAAATGCATATTGGTGGTGAAGGTTTTTAAAAGTTTGCCATTGTTCTAACTCATATTTTGACAAATGTAATTTCAAAAATTATTGATATTCAAAAATATCAAAAAATAAGTAACTTTTTATTGGTTGAGTGCAATGCTAACATCTATCGGAACTACTTTTACTAAGTATTTTTTATCTGTAACTTTTGCGGGGGTTCTTTAAATGTCACAGATGAGGGAAAATTGGAAGTCTTTGGAATTTCAGATCATTGTAACGGAGGTTGTTCATAAGTAGTAATGTCAAATAAGCTCAAAATAAGGCTAGCTTGTGTAAAACAAACAAATAAAACTAAACAACATGACTCAACTATTCTGTTACGGTTATTGTTTTGAAGGAATATCCTTTTAGTTGTTTCAAATAGTAAGTTCTGAACTCTGGCTTAGGACTGAAAGCAAGAATGCGTTTCTCCCTCTTTTTTTTTTTTTTTTTCCCCTCCCCATTTGGATTATGCATGAAAATAAAGTCCAGTTAATATTTAATAATAATGTCGGTATATTACATAAGGTTTCAAAGAATATTGCCTTTCTAAAGTGGCAGGGTAAGAGAATATGTCTTTAATATAGGAAAACATGAAACTCATTTGGTGTTCTTTATACTAGTTTTTAGTTAAAATTACTAATCTTAACACTTAATGGGCAGCAAGCATGAGAGGTATAAGCTTCTGTATAAATACTACACTTGAATCGTGGAATCTAAACTTTGTTAATAAGTAATGGAATTGTAGCTCAGCACATAAAAGGGAACGGATTATTTATTGCTGTTTTCTGTGTGTGTGTGTTTCAGGGGTCCATTCAGTGTTGTGCGGCGATGTATCAACAGGGAAACAGGGCAACAGTTTGCTGTAAAGATTGTCGATGTAGCAAAATTCACTTCAAGTCCTGGATTAAGCACAGAAGGTAAGAATCAAAAATTAAGCAAATTCTAAATGAACACGGGTTTTGGTTTCTCAACCTTTTCTGTTTGCTTGCTTTGTAAGATCCTTTCTGGTTTACATTTTGTGGAAGTTTTAAAGGTCTTATATCTCAAATTTAACTTACTGCATACATTTCTAATCTTTAGTAATTACTATGGCTCTTCCACTGTGATAATAAATATTAGAAGGAATAGCAGGTCTATACAAACTGTTAACCATTGCTATTTCTGTTAGGATTTTTTTTTAAAAAGAATGAATTTCTTAAAAAATCTAATTCTGAATCCAAAAGCATACAAAGGAATTAAAGTAAGAACACATCAGTTTTGGTTTTAGTAGTCTAGATTTAGCAGGTAATTTGCTATAAAATAGGTGAAAAGTTGTGATATAGATTTGTGAAATTTTATACAATACTATACATTTTTAATATAGTCAGGATTTTAAAACAACGCTGCAGAATTGTTACAGTGTAAACAAAATGCTGTAATTCTTAACATTTCCTATTTTAGGGTAAAACAATACATCTTTTCCAAGTTGAGTATGCAACTTGAGTGCATAAAATGCTCCTTTTACACTATATGAAAAAGAGCATGGTAACTGAATGATAATCACTGTGTATTTCATGTCCAGTATATTTTTACTGGACATCATATTCTTTTGTAAAGTAATGGTTTTTTGGGGACTCTGCTTGTACCATCTAAGTCCTCATAAACCCAAGTTCAGCAGCAAAAAAGGGTTAGTGACTTTTTGTAGTAATTATAACAAACAGAATCTTAAGCCTTAATGATGGCTAGTTTGATTTACAAGGTAAATCACACATCTTGCTTTGGACTTTACCAAGGATTTCCATTTACATTTCCATTGCTAGTTTCTTTTTTCTAGCCCTCCAGCAAAATATAAGCTGTGTTTTCCAAAATACACAGCTTGTATACAGCTGCATTGTGGTTTTTGCAGGTTATTTATTAAAATATTTATTAAAAACCATTGCATTTTGAGCTAGTGTATTTTCACTAAAATTATTTGATATCTTTTAAAGGAGGTTCTGTCTGTATTCTAGTCTTTTCTGGTTAAGCTCATCTTAACTGCTGATGGTAGGAGACATTTCTACCTTTAGTGGAGTATTGCTTTCCTCGCTTCATGACAATAAAATTCAATCTTTTGGGGCCATGAAGGAATTACGGAAAGGGAGAAATAGCAGGCAAAAGGGTAGGGACTCATCAGGAGGAAAGGGGGACCCAACAGTGTAATAGATTCACTGGAAAAATGAAGGATAGCTGTTGATAGTTTGTATTTTCTGCTTGGGTCTAAAGAAAACGCTTGGGACTAGACTAAGAAATTTTTGGGTTTTGATCCCACTTGTATTATATTGATATAGTTACAATTCAAGCCAGCAGGTCATTGAGTTAACAGACCATAAACACTTCATGGTTTAGTGGTTGGTTTATTTTGTTTTGGGTTTTTTTGGTTGTGGATTGTTGTTGGGATGTTTTTGTTTGGTTTGGGTTTTTTTTAAGATTTTGAATTGTTATGCATTAGCTTTGTAATATTAAGACACATAAATGTGTAAGTGAATGTGGAGCAAGTCCTTAACTCTACATAAGAATCTGAACCTGTTTTTCACAAACTCTTTCCATCTTGTGTACTCTTTATTTTGTTTTTCTCAGTGCTTTGTGTGTGTGTGTGTACCTCTTCTCTATCCAGGTTATAGGTTTATTTTGTTAAAAGATTTTATTTTTCTTAAATTTTTTAACATGTGTTTGGCTCATATCTGATACAGAATTCCTTAAACACATTGGTGGGGGGCCGCGATGATGGTACTTGCAGGAAATAAATAGGTGTTTTACCTGGGAGGTAGCTGTATTTGTAAATTGTGTTAAAGTGTAAACTGGAGTTGGAATGGTGAGGTTAATCCTTAGGAATGTTCTTTATCTCAAAGTTTTGCCCTATCTTTGTACAACTTTCCACCTCCAGTCTTTCTTGGAGGCACAGGAGTGGGAGAACAGGATGTTCTGCTTGTGAGGGAGCTGATGACAATTCCTTTCATTAATTTCACATACATGTAAAGTGCTGAAAAGTAAAGGGCCCAGTATGCCTCCACACTATGAAATCTAAAAAGTCTCGGATTTTGAGTGCTTTTGCATACGTACCCATGTGGCATGACAGGTGTTTATGGGTAAGAACTTCATCTTTATATATTTGTCAGCAGTGTACTCTCGTGGCAAAGGCAGCCAACTGCATATCAGACTGCTGCAGGAGTGTAGCCAGCAAATCAAAGGAAGTGATTGTTTTCTCTGTTCATCCCTTGTGACACCACATCTGGAGCACTTTGTGCAGTCTTGGTTTCCCCAGTACAAGAAAAACAACGATATACTGGCATGAATCCAGCAGTGATGGAGAGGACTGGATTTGCCTAGCTTTAGAAAGAGAAGCTAAGGTGAGATTTAGTGCCGTCTTAACTACCTAATAGAAAGGTATAGAGCAGATGGAGCCAAACTCTTCATATAGGTGCACGGTGAAAAGGCAAGCAGCCATGCAAGCAAGTTGCAACGTGGAAAATTCCAATTAGAGACAAGAAAGTAAAATTCATCCTGTGAATGGTGAAACTCTGGTAGAGGTTGTGCAGAGACTGTGGAGAGCACCCTTGGAGATGCTCAGAACTGGGCTGCACGAGGCCCTGGGCTTCCTGATCTGCTTCGACCTGCTTTGGGGAAGAGTTCGGACTAGATGGCCTCCAAAAGTTCTTCCCAACCTACGTGATTCTGTGATTCTGTGGTATTGTTAGCAACAGTCTACATGTAATCTGTGGGGCTATATAGTTTTAATACCATTTAGGGAGAAAATTTGGGTTTAACAGTACTGTGATAAAAAAAGAGTTAAATTAAAACTAGGTTTGATACAATGTTTCAATTTAAAAAAGTTAATGTAAAACTGGTTTTGATACAGTGTTTTAATTTAAACCTGGTTCTAATACAGTGTTGCAATTTTTTTTAACTTATGAAAGGTGAGACATGAAATATGTTATAAAAAGACTGTTTACTAGTCTACAGAATTCATTTAAAAAATAAACTGATTTCTTACAGTAATGGTATCAGCCTTACCACAGTAACAAAAGCAATCAAACTTGAAAAATTGATACTTCTCTAGGCTAATGCATGTTTATTAATTGGTACTGTAGTGAGCATTTGTGGTCTATGGTAGAGAAGTCACTAGCTTGCAAGGCAAACTTTTATCTAGGATAGTGTTCATTCCACAAGGCTGCTCAGTACATGTACCGTGTATAGATGTGGACTTCTCAAGTGATTTTTATGTATGTGTGCATCTCTGCAGTGGTTTGATAATAGGAAAAAAAAAATAATGCTATGTTACGATGCCTGACAGCTAACAAATCTAATTTAGGCTAGGTTCTATTGGATTTAAGTATTAGCATTCACGGTCTTGCATACTGTGTCATCAATCTCTATGGTGTTGTAATTCAACCATATTAATGAAGTATATTGACACCTTGTCACTGTTCAAGTGGCCACGTGATCTACTGGATTAATGCTGGCTATTTTACATGATGACAGATTCTACTACAGTTCACTATGCTTTCATGCTGCTGGGATACCAAAAATTAAAAATATACATAAGAAAATGCAGAGCTTGAATATTTGTAGATACAAAAGAGACTGTTTTGTACAGTTCAGTTCAGAGTACTTGATGCTCACAGAAGCTACTTTACTCATTAAAGTCTAATAAATTTATTTACACTGATACTTTTATTTCAAAATACAGCTCTTAGTTGCTATACTTAGAACTTTTGGGATGGAAAAGTATAAAAAGCATGTTCCTTATTTCTGAATTTGTTACAGTTCACACCATAGTTACCTTTTACTGTCCATTTCTTCTGCAGCTCTCTTCACATCCCATGCATTGTCTTTGTCGTTATTTTTCTCTTTGTGGCTTACATATCTTGCTTTTACGTAGCAGTTCTAACACCAAATATCTTTAAATGCAAACACTATTTCTTAGGAAGAGAATGGTGATCTGTTCTTTACTACTTAGTACAAGCCAGTATACCTTATTTGTCTACCTTTTGTTAGCGTCAGATTGCTTTCTTATAACATGCCGAGTGTTTTTCAAAGCAATTTAAAGGACAGTGCCCTGTGCTTACAGTGCATGTCTCTTTGAAGCTGTTTTTCAAGATCTAATTCATTATATATTAGATTCAGTTATCTGAATTCATTCTGATAGAAATGTCCTCACAAAGAAAGTGATTATCATTACTCCCACAACCTTTTAACGGGCTAGACCTTATTAGGTTGGTATATGCGTCTGTACAGGTTTGTGTGCATGCAAGCCACTCTGAAGCTGAATAGATGAACTGATAAAGATTCTCACGTTTCCTTTAGAACCCAAACTGGTTCCACTGCAAGCAAGCTGTGAATGCAGTCTGCAAAAAGTTTTGGCTGTGGCAAAGAGCGAACTTACAGCCAAGAAAGAAGTGTTTTGAATATAGTTCTTGGATTACTTCTAGCACTGAGAGGGGCAAGATAGTTGAATCAGAGTGGTCACTGCTATGGATCATCCATTTTAGCTAGAGAATTCCCGTATTATTTCATTGAGGGGGGGAAGAATTGGAAAGTTGGCATCATTTTGGTTTTGTTTCTACAAAGGGCCCACCAGTCTTTTCCCTGACATATTCTCATGTTGTGAGTGATTCCTTGCTCTTGTTCTTATTTGTGGGGTTGGGGTTTGTTTGTTTTTTGTTTAGACTTGCATTTTTAAAATCACTTTGTGAGTGCAGTTCGTTTGAAAGGCTTTAATTCTGAGTAAAGATATATGGCAGAGTACCTTCAGCTTGGTATTGGAAGGCTGTGGTGAAAAAATTATTTTTTGCAAAAGTGTCTGTGAGTAAGATTCTGTACCTCCCTCCCTGGTTTTTTTCAAGGGTTTAAGCAAAAAATGCAGTGTCAGTGTTGAGCTCAAGTCGTTGAGTAAAAGGTATTACAAACCTGTATTTTATCAAATTTTATGATACTGTACCATATGCAGACTGGATTTGAAGAAAGGGCGACTGGTTCTTTGCCTTTGATTTGGAAGTACCAACTTACCTGGAATTTCTAGTAGTTGTCAGTTCTGTCCCATATTTCACAGATCAAGGAAATTTACTTCCTTGTGTGACATTATTGGGCCCACACCTGAGCTATTGTGTCCAGTTTGGAGCTTCACAATTAAAGGTATGCTAAAGAACTGGAAAGGTCCCAGCAAAGGATTATCAAGACAGTCAGGACCCTACAGGACATGATGGGCTAACAGAGGTTGAGGGAGCTGGGTTTGTTTAGCCTGATGCAGAGGAGGCTAAGACGGTGATGTAACAGTAGTCTACAACTACTTGAAGGGTTACAAAACCAGCAAAGCCAAGCTGTCTTTAACAGTGACAGCTATTACAACAAAGAGTAATGGCAAGAAATGGTTGCTTAGAAGGTTCAGGTTGAACATGAGGAAAAAATTTTCTACTGGGAGGATAGTACAGCAGGTATAAGTAGCCCAGAGAGGTTATAGGACCTCTGTCCCTGGATGAAGGCACAGCTGTCATGATCAATGTTAGCAGTTACTTCACTTTGAGTTGGGGTCAGATCGGATAACCATCAGAGGTTATTTCCCACCAGCATTTCTGTGTGTTTCTGAAAATATGAGGAAGGCATCATTATAGATTTTCTTTCATTGAAGGCAGAAAATACAAGGACATTTCAGAGAATGAAAAGCTGCATGAGCTTGACTTTGCTTTTTCTTTTATTATTATTTTAGCCTTCAGAGAAATCTTAAAGTATTTAGCGATAGTAGTGTTGCAGATAGAGCTCTGTTACACCGGAGCTCTCTTGAAAATTTGTTGAGTGTGTACATCTCAGCACTGAAGAGTTTGAGGTGTCTGTTTATAGCCTGCAAAAGTCACATGGTATTAATAACATCTCTGTTAAAAAGAAAATGCACAAATGTGGAATTTTGAAGCAAAGGTATTTAAAATGTTGGTAGCTGCCTGTCATGGAGTTTATGTTCCTGGTCTTCTAAATGCCACTGTAGTTTCTGTGTATGCTGTACAAATGATAAAGCAGGTCAGTGTAATATTGCCATGTAGCTATGGTAATACAAAATCAAGTATAAAAAAACACTTTCTAGGAAAATTACGTTTCAAAAAAAAGTGTGTGTGTGTCAAGGTCATGATGATGAAAGGGACCTCTGCTAGAGTTTCTGCCTAGCAACAGGGCTTGAAGACTGATGCTTTAAACAACTTTTGAAGTTTGCTGTTTCAAGAGTCTCTCTGACTGTGGAATGTGTATTTCCTAACTTAGTTGTACTTTTTTCACACTGGGTAGAACTGTGCCTGTTTTGGTACAGAAAATATTACCTTAGCCTTTTTGAGGGGTTAGCTTGGTTTAACTTACTGAAGGATTTGAGTTCTCTTCTTTTCATTTTCTGGAGAAGCCATAGGCTGGTTTGTTTACAAATTCAGTTCGACTGATTTGTACCTATAAATTTCATAAATGTGTAACTTTTATAGTTCTGCTATAACTTTCACAAACAAGGTGTCATTAGAATGAAATACTTCTGTGTAAAAAGACAACAGAAGAGATATCTGTAAGTGTTATAAGCATGTTAACAACACAATAGATACAGTGAATCACAGAAATGTGTGAAAACATAACAAGGATTTATTTTTAGGACTTTTTTTTTTCTTGCTACTGGACATGAGTTTACTGCAGAAATGGTGCATGTGTATTTTGGTTGGAAATACAGAATTCAGGCTTGGACAACACTTGACATAATACAATTGGTTTTTTAAAGTGTAAAATACAATGTTGTATATTAGGGGACCTTTTTGGTGCTGTTTCTAGCATGTGCCCAGAGACAGACTTCAGGAGTGGGATACTAAGTCTCACTGGTCAAATTATTGTTTTGACCCCTTCTGGAGTCCTACATGAGAATTTGATTGGTCCAGGGAAGCAAATATGAAGTTCTATAAAGAAATACAGCCTTTCATCCAGATCATAAGTCAAGAGTAATAAAGAGCAGCTATATGGAATCATATTATTTCAAGAACATGGAATTTCTTGAAATTTGATGCAAGCATATTCACAGCAGTGTTGATGTAATGCTTTCCCTTTCCATCTTCAGAAAGGAAAGCATAGCTTGTGAATTTATTACACCCACATTAAAGCATGTAAGAATATTTACCAATTTTTTTATGAACTGTTGCTTAAACAAAAGGAAAATAGTTACGTTTTTATGCATTGCAAGCAATTGGCTCTTTATTCCTCCTAATCAGTCTGCCAAACAAGGAGAGCTTTGTTTGCTGTGTGACTTCATTCCCTTGCCTTTAATATGTATCTGTTTTTATTAGATTTACTGTAGTGCTGAACGTACAATAGCTTAGCAGGAGCGCACCTCTTCCCTCCGCTTTTTTTAATCTTTACACTCGGCTACACATTTGTTCATCTGTGCTTAGTTTTATTGTAGAGCAAATATCGTAAAAATGACTGTTACATTTAGTGGCTGAAGCCACCGCGGACTAGTTGCACATTGCCAGATTAGGTAGGTCTTTACATAACGTTATTGTGAAACTGATTTTGAGAATGGTATCATGCAGCTAAGCAACAAGAGTAGTCAACACATTTCCCAATTTTATAAGTATAAATGGTACCCTTTATAAGTTTCAAAGTGCAACAATATGAAGTGTATTTGACTGTCATTTTGATAATTATTCATTCTAAGAATAACATATTAGAGTATTAATTTAAAACCTCTGTATCTTGAAATTCTTAGAACACATCAAATAATAATATAATTATGTAATTAGAACTAACCACTATTTATACAGCAGATAATATACAATTTAACTGTTAATTTTGTTATATAACTGACTAGGCAGTTGACCTGGATTTTTGAAAATGTAATTGTAATTGATTGAAACATGCTTCCGAAGTAACACTGCTCTAATCTTTTATCTCACTTTACATCCCACTTCCATATATGTGGAAGAAGAAAATACGTTCACATAAGTGAAAGAAAATGAGACATATGCAAATGAATCTTGTTATCAAAACGTTTTTAAACTTCCTGTCATTTAAGTCAGTGAATGTGTTTCTCACAAGTTAATTCCTCTTTGTACATATAAAATAGGGCTTAGTGAACATTTTGTTAAAATTTTTACTGAAATAACTAGTATCACTAAATAGGTGAATCTTGTTCAATAATACATAATATCAAACCATTTTTCTGAAGAAATTGCATAATTTATGTACATCTTAGTCATCTCAAGTCATAAAGTATATTTACTACTTGATAAAAACTTCTGTGCAGACTTGTACTTATACATCACTTCTGCTTAATCTGGACACAAACTGGTTGGTCCTTTAAATCTGTTGTTTGAATGCCATCTGTACGTGGGAGCTCACAACTATTTAGAATTTTCTTCTAATAAGTTTCACTGAAAATTAAACTTGAAAATATTTTAAATTCTTAATAATTTTTTTTAATTTAGGAAAAACATTTTCAGATGGTACTTGTGGTTCAACATAAATCACAGAACCAGGGAAGTGAGCTGCAGTTGATACTATTTATTCCAAGCAGAGTAGAAAAATGGTGCCTGCCAGGTAATTGGGGTATTCTGTGGTATGCTGAATACCTTACAAAAGACTTGGAAATAACTGTCCTAGATTTGTTTTGTGTGTTTTGGTGGTGGGATTTTTCTGGGGGGGTGAGTGGGCTGGTGGTGTGTGTGTGAGGTCTTCTTTCTGATGGTAAGCCTGTCATTGAAGTGTCTATCCCAGTCATCTACAGTTGCATTCTCAGTCAGTTGCTCTGAACCTGATACTGCTTTCCAAACCACATCTCCCAGACTTTAACAAGAGAGACTTTAGTTGAGCAGGGTTAAAAAAAGCCTTCTATTCTAATCCTCTCTCAGCCCAGAGAAACAAAGGAAATAAAATATCACAGACACAATTCACTATTATTCAAAAACAGGCTTTAAAATCTCGTACTATTTCAATCTTGTCTGTCCCTGTACTAAGTATTTAGTTGCATGCATATGGTAGTTTAACAGTATGATGACTTCTGTACTTGTGTTTGGTAGTTAAATATGTGAAGTATTCAGTAAAGGAGGTGTCTTAAGAACTCTCTGCTTTGTCTCAATCAGAGGCCTGAAGCACCCTAAGAGGATAATGTACTGTTAAAGTGTTCATTGCCTCTAAGTGTATTTACACAGATGTGAGTCCATTCCATCAGGGCCCAAAAGTGCTGATGGAGCTGAGATACCGTTAGGAGGCCAGCTGGATAATCTTTGAGTGATCGTGGTGATTGGGAGAGATACATAAGGGCTGAAGGAGAGCAAATGTCACTCTGATCTTCAAGAAGGGCAAGAAGAAGGACCCAGGGAACTGCAGGTCAGTCAGCTTCACCTTCATACCGAGGAAGGAGGTGGAGCAACTAATCCTGGAAACCATTTCCAGGTACATAAAGGACAGCAAAGTCATCAGGAGTAGTGAGCATGGATTCACCAAGGGGAAGTCACGGTTGACCAACTTGAGAAACTTCCAGGATGAAACAACTGGCCTGGTAGATGGAAGGGCAAGGGATATTGTCTGTCTAGACTTAGGAAGGGCTTTGATGCTGTATCTCATAAGATTCTTACAGAGAAGATGAAGGAGTATGGGATGGACGAGTACAAAATGATGTGGATTGAAAACTAGTTGAACAGCTGGACCCAGAGGGTGCTTTCATCAGTGGCACAGAGTCTAGTTGGAGGCCAGAAGCTCTTGGTGTACCGCAGGGGTCAGTACTGGGTCCGGTCCTCTTCAGCATCTTCATTAATGGTCTGGGCCATGGGGCAGAGTGTACCCTCAGCAAGTTTGCTGATGACACCAACCTGGGAAGAGCAGCTGATGCGCCAGAGGGTCGTGCTGCCATCCACAGGGACCTCATCAGGCTGGGGCCATGGGCTGACAGGAACCTCATGCAGTTCAACAAGGGGAAGCGTGCAAAGTCCTGCGGGTGGTGAGGAGCAACTGCTTGTACCAGTACCTGGTGGGGGCCATGTGGGTGGACAGCATTTTTGCAGAAAAGGCCCTGTGGTGGTCCTGGTGGGACACCAAGTTGAACACGAGGCAGCAATGTGCCCTTGCCACAAAGAAAGGCTAAACGGTACCCTGGGCTGCCTTAGGAGCAGCGTTACCAGAAGGTTGAGGGAGGTGATCCTTCCACTCTACTCAGCCCTGGTGAGGCCACACTTGAAGTGCTGGGTCCAGTTCTGGGCTCCCCGGTACAAGAGAGACATGGATGTAGTGGAGAGGGTCCAGCAAAGGGCTGCCACTAAGATGATGAAGGGACTGGAGCATCAAGAGGGCTGGGACTGTTTAGCCCAGTGAAGGGAAGACTCAGGAGGAATCTCATGGATGTGTACAAATACCTGACGGAAGGGTGGGAAGAGGGTGGAGCCAGTCTCTTTCCAGTGGTGGCCAGTGAAAGCACCAGCAGCAGTGGCTACAAACCAAAACACAGGAGGCTCCATCTGAACATGAGGAAACACTTTTTCACACCCCCCACCCCCCACCCCGTGAGGGTGACCAAGCCCTGGCACAGGTTGCCCAGAGAGGTTGTGGGGTCTCCATCATTGAAGGTAATCAAAAGCTGCCTGGATGTGATCCTGGGCAACTGGCTCTAGGTGGCCCTGCTTGAGGAGGCGGTTGGACCAGATGAACTGCAGAGATTATGGAATCATAGTATTATTTAGGTTGGAAAAGACCCTTAAGATCATCAAGTCCACCTGTTAACCCAACACTCTCAAGTCCACCACTAAACCATGTTCCTAAGCACCACATCTACACATATTTTAAGTATCTCCAGGGATGGTGACTTGACTGCTTCCCTGAGCAGCCTGTTCCAGTGCTTGACAATGCTTTTGGTGAAGAAAATTTTTCCTAAGGACCCTTCCAACTTCAACCATTCTTGATTCTACAAAGACATCTTCGTGACTGCTTTGATGGGTGGGTGGCTCTCCCGTGATGGGCCTGGGAGCAGCTGAGCAAGGTATTATTTGGGCTCCCCCCTGCCCAACATGCCGTTGTCTCTCTGTGCTTTGTGGGTGTGCAGATGAGGTTTTATCACATAACATTTTTCTTTTCTGAAACCCTAGGTTAATTATAGCTGCCTTCTTGCTGAAGAAAGCAAACTGAGGAGTTTGAGAAAGGCAAGTTTGTTTAAAAATAAATCTAGGTTGGAGGAGGAAGCAAGGATATTCCTGCTTTGGTGTTCCTTAAGTAGTTAGCAATGCCTGGAGCTTTTACCAGTACAATAAACCAAATGACAAGGTGTGTTTCTTCAGCCTTTTTGCAAGGCAAATTCATAATTAAATTTATGCAAAGAAATCTGGAAATATGCTTTTTAAAAGATTTATTTTGAGAATGCTCTCAAGTCTTCATTCTTAAACATTGGCTTTAATCTCTGCAAAGTGCATGAGGTATGTCCAACTTCTGTTCTGAAAAATGAAACCGCTTCCAAAACACTTCTTTTTACGCAGTCTGTACTCATCTAATGAATCATAATTTTTGCCAATAGTCCAGAAATAGGCTTCTCACTGTGCTTGCCATAATTCAGGCTGGTTACAAACATAGGGAAGATAATAAGCATCAGCTGTATTTTCAAATATTTTCTGTTTAGATGCGAGCATGTATTCTGTTCTGGTTTGTGCAATCAACAAAACTCAAGATTAATTGCAGCTGAGCTGCAATTTCTGTTAATTCATTGATCCAGAGAGAACCTTCTTTGACTCCTAAATGCTGGGTTTTGTTGTTTTCTGAATCTATAAATATATGTCACTGTGGTATGGTAAATAATGATCCTTGGGCAATATCAGTCATGGAGCGATACTTGCTTTTCATGTTAGAATGCCAAACCTGTATTCTGCCATAGCAGTAAGACATTGGTAAAAATTCAGTCTTTGGGTTGTATGATTTTTGCTTGGGATAGTTTACATCCTGTGAAAATCTTGTCTAAAGTCTTTCTTTTTCCAAAAGAAAGATTTCATGGTTTGTGATCCATAGATTGATATACTGTTTTACTCTCCTAAGTTTTCTGCCACGTTAGATGTGAGATCATGAATTCAGGTAGTCTTCCTGCAAGTCAGCTACAAACTTGAAGCTTTTCTGCATGTACTGATATTTTTACTGGCTTATAGATGAACACAGTTTGGAGCTATAGGCAATGGAAATTTGCAAGAGTAAAGATGCATTAGCAAACCATGGTGGACCCCCTAAAAAATGGGATGAGAGATAGCTTTTTAAAAGGAGACATATTTTAAATATGTAATATATACATGAGTGTCTGTATATTCATAATAATATCCATATATGTAAGGAGTAAAAAACTCTCTATCAGATACTGTCTTTCATAGTTCAAAACTTAAAGTACTTGTTCATAAATCAGTAAAAAGACAGGGGATAAACAAAATGCATACCTTAAATCAAAATGTTCTTTGATCTTGACTGCTTCATCATCAGTTGCTTAAGAAAATACAGAATTGCTACCTAATGTTGGATAGCAACTGCTGTAAGTTGCATTAATCTTTGTACGTAGAAACTCTTATCATTTTCAGTTTGCTGCATATGCACTGGTGATTATAAGAACAGTTTACTAATATCAAAACACATAGCATAATCCTCCTACTGCCTTAACTGGACTTCACACTGAAAAATTAAGTGGAAGAAAATGTTAAAGATCAGTGACAAACTGTCACAGTCGGTGCTGCAATTGTAGAAACTGAACACTGATCTTCATGGAAATTTTCATTCTAACATCTGCATCAGCAAATATTTATGACTAATAAATGAAGTATGTAGAAGCTGAGAGATCTCCATATGTCATTACGTGGGAGAATGGAAATTGTTTGAGGAGAAGAAAGTATGGGGTTCAGGAAGTTGTCAGTATGTCGGTTGCTTGTGAGTATTAAATTCTTTAGGTTGTGTTAGCGCATATTAGCTTGTACAGATGCAAAGGTATCTGCCTTTCTTGAGAGCAAGTCAGTGGGTTTAGTCCAGTTGTGAACACTGCCAAACAGTGGCTGTGTTTTCTAGGATAAGAGTTGCTTCAGTAGAAAAAAAAATAAATATCTGGTAATCTCTGATTAAAGAAAATCTTTGCAGAAAAAAGGGAAAAAAATATTAAGAGAAACAAGTCTACCTAATATGAAGGCAGATGGAAATATTTGTTGTGTGGTTGCTTGAAAGCTGTCTTCTAGAACAGTTTAAAGACAAGATCTTGGAACATACAGAGTAGAAAAATGTAGATTTTTAGCTTCTTTAGTGAAGAGAGGCATCTTGATTTAAATAAATCAAGGGTCTGGAGTCCTGAGGAGACCTATGAACTTAATTCTATTTCTTAAAGACTTTCTACATTTTATCTGCTGTTCTAATTCTACCATGTCAAATACTGTGTCAGTTGTATTCCAGTATATTAATTATTTTAATAGAATGAAGTTAGGTGCAAACAATACGTGATTGTCTATACAGTTAGATTTAAGATAAAAATCCACTTTAAAAAAAAACTTGACTGAAAATACATTGTATGAATTTAATTTTATCTTTAACTTTAATACTGTGTTGAAGCTCCTCCTAATTGTACGTTTTAAAACTACTACACGTATAACCAGTAACTTTAAGAATTTGACTGAGACAGCTGTCATTCTTCCTGCTGCAGAATAATGGGATAGAAGATGTATGGGTTTAAAACCCTTTGATCACTTAACTACCTAGAAGGCAGAAGGATGAGAATATTGTATCTAACTAAGCACTGGAAGATACTTGCATTTTCTTAGGGTTATAGACTAGCAATTTTGGGTTTTTTTTCAAGTGCCAAAGGCTTTAGGAGATAAATCTGTTTTTAACAGCTCTTGTGTGTTACTGCAGTCTGAGCACTCTGAAACAGCGTTTATTGGCATGGCATTTTGCAGCTACAAGTCGTTTATTTTAATGAAGACACTTACCAGGGACACCTGGATAGACTACTCACACTGAATGTATTGTATGTATTTGATTTCCTAATATGAATCCAACCAAGAAATATATGCTGTGACAGTAAGTAAATTGGCAATGTAAATAAAAATACAGTGATCTATATAGTTGGTTTACCTAAAATCTGTGACAGAGATTTTTCTTGGAGGTTGTTTCTTAAGAATACTTCATATATGAGTAAGATTTATGGTGTGTTTCTTTTTTTTTTTTTTTTTTTTTGTGAAGATTGTTCTATGTATTTATTTTACCTAAAATATTCAGTGGTCAAATTCTTTCTTTTTTGAAGTTGCTGTAGAAGAAAAAGCCTGCATGCAAATGCAACTGGTGCTAAAAAGTAATGTTTTATTCTTTCAGAATGTCTTAGCATTTGTTAAGGCACTTAAATGAGGATTTATTTTTAATACTTCACAGAACTGAGAAATTACTTTAAAGATATATTCCAGGTTCCACAGAAAGTTACTAGCAGAGTCAGAAATACAATACCCAAGCTTCTTGATTACCCAGAAGTCTGACTAAAGTTAGGTTAAAAAATATATTGTTTTATCTACTGTGACAGAACTAGTTGTTGAAGGTTTCTTAAGATCTGTCACTTTTAACATTGCCAGTGATATAGCGATCTTTTTTAAAGATACGGTCTCTTTAAAGCTTACCTGTTTGAGGGGAAAACCAGGAAAGAAACTAGTATGCCCTGGAAATGTAGGATGTTAACATTTAGGATTATTAGGTGGCACTTAACCATCTGTGCAGTGTGTGGGGAGTCTCGCTGCTTTGCATCTCCCGCCCTTTCCCCCTCAGTAAGACTGGCTGAACTGATTTAACAGATCCTGGCTGCTGAAGGGGGAGCGAAGGCCCAGTTTCTTCAACCCAGGTTCCTCACTGTGCAGTCCTGTCACTTACTTGCATTGGCTTTGGTACTTTTTTGAACTTTGGAGTGATACATTTTAACCCAAGCGGGGGAAAAAAGTGAACAGAGGACTTGCACCCTAAGTCTCCTAGTCTTTACTTTCTTCTCACCTGGCCTGCTTCCTTTTTAAATGGACCTCATTTAGAAACCTGTTAGGGTTAAAGAAGAATTACCTTGTTAAGGGGAAAGTGTAAGCAAGCATAGGTTGAATTTATTCAGCTGGGAATTTTGATACTGTCTTTAGAGGAAAATATTTACGTATGTTGTGTGTTAGTTTAGAATCTGAAACAATAAACTGGTGTGGGATGCTTAGAAAATGGAGGGGAGGTTTGGCTCTTTGAGGGCTACCAGTGACTGACACATGAATGCAAGCTAGGGCTGGAGTAGGAACTGTAGGAGCACATCATGTAAATAGCTGTGGTTGCTACCTGGGTTCCTTCCTAAATAGCTCACAGGTATTGTTTGGTTTAAAAAAAAAAGCAAGCAAGCTACTTGGAGAAGGTGTATGCACGAGGTAACATTAACAACAGAGTGAGGGGGAAAAACTTCTAATCTTATCAAAGCTGCTGTCCTTATCTGTGTTCCTGTCCATGTGGTAGGACTGGTCAGCAACTAAGTACTAGTTCAGGATTTGAAGGTATGTGTTCCATTCTATAAATTTTCTGGACTACCAGGCTTCCCCCCACGCCCCCACCCCAGTTTCTTATTTTCGGTCACATCCTGTTTTGTTTGTGGGTATGGAGCTGTCCCTGTGATTAGCTTTTCTTAAGGGCACTGCCTGGTTTACTGAAGGTGTTCATTCGCTTGGGATTTGCTGGTTTCGTGTCATCATCCCCCTCCTCCCCCCATCACAGAAGAAGGGTTTACTAATTTGGAGGAATTTCAATCAATTTAATTAACTGTCAGTTAACAAGCTTTTAATTACTGGCTGCGGTATTGAGAGAAACACACAGGAGCTTAGGCAGAACACCGCAGCAGTGGCAGGCGGGGGATGGGGTCAGCTCATGCTGGTTCCTGCCTGGCCGCAGCCCCTCTGGAGCCCTACCTCAGCCCGGCCAGGGCTGCTGCTCTGCTCCCACCCCTGCTCTCTCCTCGTGCTTCAGCCCGCTCTTTGTTTCTTCTGGCTTCTCACACCTCCCACTCAGACCTCGTCGTTCCTTTTATTGTCTCTTGTAGGTTTTTTTGGTGTTTACTGCCCTGTTATTCACAGAGGTTTTGTGAAGTCCTCTGGTTCAGAGGTGCCACACGTGCACACACACAACCCCCACCACTCTTTTGTGAATTTGCTCTTTTTCTTGTTTTGGCCTTTGCCAGTCTGTCTTTTTCACTACCCTGTTTGAAGACTTGGCCGTTTGCTGTTGTCGGTAATGTTGGGGTAAATTGATTACAGGCGAAATACAGCTGGAGTTCAGTGCAGCGTACTGTTTTGTTCCTTGCTTATCCCTTTGTGTGTTACAACATAAAAGAAACCTCTACCCTGGTTCTGTTGTATTTAATACGTTCCCCTATAGAGTATAGTTTGTAACAACTTTTGAGGAATTACGGGCTGTATTTGCCAAGAGTTGAAGCTATTCACAGCTTCAGGGCATGGTAATCTTGAGTTACAGATGCTGGCCTGAGGACTGAGGGCACATGTGCCAAGATATGCAACAATCTTCGGAGAAAAAAAAAATTAATATCTGTACTGGTTTTGTTTTATAAAAATAATTTATATTTGGAAACCTTTTTCTTTTTAGGTCTTCCATATAGTACCAACTACTGTAAAAAATTGGTTTCTTCAGTGATATAAAAACTGATGGGGAGAGACAGTCTTTTTATGAAATTGGGTATCTTCTAGGCTAGTATTTAGAAATGTTATGTTGTAGAGCTTTAGAGCTGGTCATGCTGTGGTAACAGTTTTTTTGCTGCTAGGAAGGCAGGTTCATATCCTGAATCAAATCTGTAATCCTCATGTGACATTGCAGCAACTTGATTTCCCCTTGGTCTCAGCACTGTTCTTCACTATCACCTTTGCCTCTTGCAACCTGAGTGCTGTATTTGCCCAAGAGAAGTAGCTCCTCTGAAGAGTCTCATGTCAGATGAAGAGGATTCTGCTACCCTTTTTTTTTTTTTTTTTTCTGAAATTGTGATTACTCTGCCTAGTAACAAGCCTGGACCTGCGGTTCCTGTATGTGCTTTGTTTTCACAGTTTGTTGGCTGTATTCTTGATCCACTGGCCAAAAAAATTAATACAATATTAATACAATTGGTCTAGTTCTGAGGTTACTTGTAGCGAGTAGAAACTGCTAAACTTGAGGGTACTGGCTTTACTGAGATAATGCCGATTTCAGGATTTGCTTCATCTGTCTTAGAAGATTTGTCCTTCTTCTGTATCAATTAGTATGGAATTCCCATGGACACCCCACATTAGTCACACATACACTTTGTAGATGCTGAGTGGCAGTTGTGTATAGTTTTGGTTTGCCCTTCCTGTTATTAATGAGGATCTTTCTTACAGGGAAGGTAAGAGGTCCTTACTGTGCCAAGTGGACTAGATTCTGGTTTAGGATTCCTACAGATTGAATTTCCCTCTGCAGTTGTCTGGGGCTTTGACAGCTTAAGGTATTTTGTTCCTTTCATAGTTGGATGGAATCTGTCTTTTCATGTGTTAATAGGGAGTTAACTGATGTTCACTTAGACCTTTGTGTATAGGAAAAGTTGAACCTATTGAAGAAGGGCCCAGTTCCCAACAGAGTTCAGAGGTTTTAAGGACTACAGTGGGGTAACACTTAAATTTTTTGGCGATGTGTTATGTTATTACTTGTTTGTGTAAATGGTGATCTTGGTAGCTGTCAGTTCTCTGAAGTGGTATTGGGAGTAGAAAGGAACAGTTCTGTTTGTGTAAGGTAGCATGTTAAATTGTTCCTCCATTATTGAGATGTAGATTGTTTTTCATTTGATCTGGAGGCTTTTGCACAAAGGCTAACCCGGAAGAGTGTTCTGAGGTCAGGTGGTTTGCTTGGGTTGTTACAGTAATGGAATTTATTCTATCCATATGAACTGTTCCTGAAAAGGATGGCTGGCACGTTTCACGTCCAGAACTTAAAAGAAATTGCTTGTGAAAACAAGCAAGTTCTAGGCTTTTCTTTCTTAAGCCTGTTGTCTGGGCAGGTAAGCAAATTTTTTTTTTCCTTTCCATCTGATACTATGCTGATAATATATTTCAGTGTCCAAGTCCATTCTTCAACAGATTTTAACCACTCAGAGTGGTCAAAGTCCAACTCAAAGATCAGTTATTGGCAAAGGTCTTGTAACTTAGAGTATTGGGTGATACTGAGAACATGTTATAGTAATGAGGGATATGTGTATACAAGAAGTGGAATGAAATTTTTGAACTTCTAGAAGCAGAAAATAGGATGGAAGCTTTAGTAAAATTTCTTATAAGTTTTTTGTGCTTACTAATTTTATTATGTGTAAATAATAAATTTTTATATTAAAATCATTTTCCAGACTGGAGACCACAAATCAGATTTCATTGGTATTAGCAGGCAAATGGTTTTATATCATTTTTATCATGTAAAGTTCATCAGTATTTTAGGACCTTGAAGATAAATTTGCAGTTAAAAGACAGCAAAACAAAGAAAATAGTCTGCAGATTAAATGGCTGTTATGTTTGTGCAGTATTTACATTTATACTTTAACATATACTGTATACTTACATTAAGTTAAAGTTCCGTCAATGTTTTCAGTAAAATCCATGGGCCATTGTAACTATCCTCAAAATTTAATTTGGCATAGAACTTCTCAGACTTTTGGTATATGTATTTTTTGCAAAAACTCTTAAAAGTGGGTTATGACAGATAGGTCATTGTCTGCTTTCACCATTCTTTGATTCCAGTATTCATTGTTGGCAACACATGGCACTTTCATGTCAATGATTGTGCTCAAGTAAGCACAAGCGTTACCTGAATAATATTGTTTGTGGTAACAGAAGATTTAAATGGATTCCAGCATAATGATTTTTTATGGCATTTGAAAGATGATTTAATAAAGTACATCTCAATAATGCTGTAAAGTTCAAAGCTTTAGGCTCAAGTTCAATGCTAAAGGTTCAAAGGTTTAAAAAACCTGTTGAGAGCTTTAATTATTATTTTTTTCTGCTTAATATTATGATGCGGTTTATTCTGTTTTAAAAACCTGCTTACCGGGAAATAACAAATAGGCTTTCCAAACTGACTGTAATAGGTACAAAACATAGGATATATAAAAACTATGAATTTCTCTGTGCTATGAGACCATTTTATTTCTCTAATTAGTTGTTTATGAATGAAGATTTATGCAACAGAGTGATTTAAGCAGCTAAATCTTACTTCTCTATGGTAAATGGATACTAAGGTACTGTAGCTAATAAGAAAAAAGTACAACAATACAGGTACAGTGGGATGTCTTAGAAAGCATGTGGATGTGCAAAACATGTACAGTGTACTTGTACCTGTTGAGATTTGTGAGCTCTAGCTTAGCATGAGTCCAGAACTGACCCTCTGGAGAGTATCAGCCCCGTTTTCTTGACACTCTGTTTCTGGGAGTGTGTATTAGCATATGCACAGCTTGTGTTTAACTGAGCTAATAAATCCTCAAGACTCAGGGTCACTGTGACTTTCAAGCGACCTTACATGGAGCTAGCTCACGTCCATCATGGTTTATTAATTCAGGTATTGACTGGGAGAGACTATACTGTATCATCGTACCCTGAAGCAGCATAGCTGTTTTGCCTATACTGCATTTAAGCTAATAAATTCTGCTAGGCCTGAACTGACTCAATATTGTTGAAGATGCATATGCAACCTGCATAAACAGCCCACGGATTTGCAAGTTTGACTTGTTATCTCAAAGTCACAGATGCATAACTCATCCCCTTCCTGTAGTGGTGTCCACACCCCTCCCAGCCTCAGTTTCTTGTCTTTCTGTGCCTACTGCAGTACTCTGGAAAAATGAGAATATGGTTGTGCAGCACGAGACACACTGAACAGGTTGTTTGACCAGAAGAGATCTGTGAGCAAAGGGAGGTCAGGCTCAGAGCTGATGTTTGCTTCGCCCTTCAAGGAAGGTGTGGCAAGTAGCACATCTTGTGCAACTAACTGTGCTTCAGATTATTTTCAGGGTCTGGACAGTGGTGCATTCAGCCTGAGAGTCATGTGTTGTCATGTTAAAACATGGTATTGATTTTGTTGTGCAGACAGGAGGGGTGTTCTAAAGAATCCGCAGAATGGGTCAGGGCGCTGCTAATTCAGCTGACCCGTGTAAGCATTATGTTTTATTTTTTATCCTAGTAGTATTTGATGTAGACAGATATTTAATCTTTTTTTTTTAACTTGTGAGGAAAGGAAATATAGTTCATTCTTGTAACTGTTTCTTCCAGTGCTTTTATAAAGCTGTGTTTTGCAGGGAGGATACGAATTGTTATCAGTTCCTCTACTTCTGTGGAGTGGGCCTGTTTAATATATATGCAAGCTTATTGTTGCTCTTGCACCTTAGAGCAAGAAAAATGGGCAGAATTCAGTAAGGTTCTGTTCTTACTCCAGCTGATCATCATTTCACAGTTAGTTACCAAAGAAAGAAAACAGATCTCATGCTAAGTGTGCAGGAGTGAGATAGTACAGGGTAGTTGTTGGAACAAATTTGAGGTCAAGCCTTTTAACACCTGAGAAGGTTCATCCGAGTGCTTTACATGCAAGTAACTATGAGTGTAAGTACTTAAACAATCTTTGCTCTGTCAAGCAGCAGGAGCAATCCATTATCCACCAGCTGGTTACTGCAAGGCTTTATAGATTGGTGTCAGTCCCTCAAAATACACTGCGACAGTAAAGGAAATTGTATATTACTATGTGGTTCTTGCAATTGGCATCACCTGGAATTTTCAGAGAAAATTCGGAGTGGGAAACTCCCTCAGAACTTCATTTGAAAGTCATGCAGGTGTACTGTTTCCGAGTCTGTATCTCCTGCTTTCTGATAAAATTTCAAAATTCACAGACTGGATTAGGTGACCAAATTTCTTATGCAGTTTTTGGCAAGTATGAATTTTAGGTGTTTTTTGTTCCTTGTTCAGATAATAAAGAGCGGAAATGTAATACTGTTTTCTAAACAGTTGGGTGAGGAGGTAAAAGTAGTAAACTTATATAAATACCTGTCTTGGTGAAGAGGAATTGTCATTTAAATAAAATGACAAGTGTGTGAATATTGTGAAAGAAAATTTTTTTGATAACCTTTCATTGTGATAGGATTCAAATTGCTTCATAGGCAAAACTGTCTTTGCATAGGTTCTTTACGGGGATATGTTACCTTTGTCAGTTTGGGGTGTTTTACAGAGAAAGGCCTAAGTTGCTGTTTGTAAAATTTTGCAGTATTTTCAGCCTATTGTACAATCTGAGACAAGTTAGACAAGTTAAAACCTTATTCCTAGAGCAGTGACTTCAATGTTGCTAGAAACAAGTTTGAGCTCAGTTGCACTGGTTTTATCACTAATGTCTGAGTTTTGTGGAATGAAAGGGGGGGGATATATTTTAAGGGCACTAGTTTCATAGGCTCAGGAGTATTGCAACTGCGCAAGCAGAAAAGGGAAAATGTGCTTTTTAAAGCATTAAAACCTTAACAGACGTATTTTGTGAATATGTGGAAATAACAAGTCTAGTTTAAAACTTTGTTGGTTCTTAGCATGAAATCCTGAAAGGGCTGTTAAAGAACACGTTCTGTAGCGGGGTTGTTTCATTCCTGAACTAGGACATGCACACCTGTTTTACAAAACTTGCTTTATAATGTGTCAGAAAAAAAGAAAATGCTCCATGACTTCTGGTAATAATTGCAAAGAGACGCATGTGCAGAAGTGGAACCAACCAACATTGTTCTCACTGAACCAGAAAACAAGCTTTGTTAAGGTCATTGTTCTCCAGCATTCTGACATTACTGCTACAGGATTTCCTAGTTGGACTGAACTGGTATCATCCTTAAAAATTGCTAGATAGTTTTCTGTTACTCAGGGAGCGTCTCCACTGCACACTCTAGATACCTTTTGTCCTAGAGTTTGGTGTGCTGTGGAGGGAGCTTTCAGTACTCATGTCATCTCAGTACAGCAGCATATAATGTAGCTTGTGCTATTTTACATGAGAAAAATTAAGTAACCTGTGCTGCATGCCACAGCTGCTGCAACTAAAACGCTGTCACTCACTGAGCTATGTGACATTGTAGAACAAATTTCATCAGAGTAGATTGGTATTTTAGATGCTGGTTTTGCCTAGGTTGTCTAGACTTGATATGGGCAAAGTAGACTTTCCTTCCTAGCATTAGTGAGCAACTGGTTTCATATCGGCTATGCAAAGCCCAGCAGTTCAAGACCAAAGCAAACAAACAACTAACTACATTTTGTCTCTGTGAGAAGCATCTTGAGCAGTTTCCTCTTCTGAGTGCCTTTGGGCACTCTGTTTCTGCCTGTTAGTGTGCCACAGCAGCAGTGTAATGGGATTATTTAACCCTTCCTAGGATAGAAGCTAGGGACTGTTTGTCTAGACCAGCTGAATCTGTTATGATTGGATTGCCATTGTGTCTTTCAAATTCCAGACTTTCTCCTGTAAAATTGAGGTTCTTTGTTGATACCAGAAAGTAAATTTCCCTGTCATTATGTTCAAGTAAAGGCTAAGCCACAGAAGAAAAGACATTTCAAACAAAAAGAAAATTGCATTTATTAGAATGATCAGCAATAGAAGTAACTTTTAATTTTTCAGGATCAAGTAACATTCTTCTCTTGATCACATTCAATTGCCTTTGAGGTCCATTATTTGGTGTAATGTCATTAAATGAGTTTTTAGTATCCCCGTACTAAAATGTAAAGGACTGTGAAGTCTAACCTTTAGTAAACCTGTTCTGCCTAAGTGAATTTTGGTCAAAATTATAAAGAGATGTTAAAGTTTGGTGTACAAATTTTCTGAATTTATTAACATTGATAATAATGCTCTTGGCACATTCTGAGATACACGTTGCAGGTATTGTCCTGGCCAAAGGCTGCAAGAAAACATGAACACATACATGCACACACAGAGCACTGCAGCAAAAAAAATAATGCTGAGAAACAAACAAATAAACCAACACCACAACAAAAAAAAACCACCCTATGGGATTAACCTTCAAGAAGGAGAAAATCCAATGATTTAAACTGAACTACTTGCAGGTCCTAGCTTTTTCTAAAGCTTTTTGCTGGACTTCAAAACAATAAACACAGTGCTCCGTTACAGTTTTGTGGATTAAAGAACCTCTGGTTTAATGAAAAAACTGTGTTTAAATGTACCGTAGTTTTACAATACAGTTATCGATGCGTGCTGTGTAGTAGACCATTGGTGTAGTCATCAGCTCAGAATGGCGCGTTAGGTGTAGGGAAGAGAATGGTCATCCACAGAATCTGGATAAAAGGGCGCTTAGCCCTGGATGTACCGTAATTATTTTAGGGTGTCATGCTTTTTTTCTCAGGCCTGAACTGTAATAATTATTAATCAGATCAATGGCATAAAACTGGCTAAACGTAAAGCTCAGCTTTCTGCAGCTGAATAAATTCAGCCACCTTTTGTAGTCGGTTGCTGATTACTACCAGATCAAAGTAGGAGCTCTGTTGCCATCTAGTGAGAAGCCTGTAGGTAAGCATGTTGACTTGGAGTTGCATAAACATAGGAAATTACAGAGAGAGAAGAGCAATAGGACCTCACTGATAAGTTCATTTTTCAATTTTCATTTGAATTTCAGTTAAATAGATCAGTGTAAAGCTACTGCACGTTAAGCATTTCCTGATAATCCTGTGAAGGCTAATGTTCTTACCTTTCTGACTTCTTTACTTTTTAGGAGGAGGACAGCAATGTTACAGGCAGTTGTGATTTGACATGTTGTCAAACACTTCAAGCCAGCGCTGCTGTTGAGATGAGCAACGCTGCTGTGATCTGGCCATTTATTTCTATTGCTGTGCTACTGTGCTCATAATTGCTTGTGCAGATACCCAGAACTAGCCAGAACTAGTCTGGTTGAAAAGTAGCTCTAAGAGGAAAGGAAAAAAGATTGTTTGCAGAAGGATCAATTCCTTGATTCTGTTTATTGTACAGTTGGACTAGCATAAAGGAGAGAGATGGTGCAGGAAGGGAGAATGAATTGGCTGAAAAGGGAACAATTGCTGCTTTTAATGGGGCTGCTGGTTTTAAGTGTTCATCAGTTAGCTTTTACTACAAGAAAAAACAATTGTGTAACTTTATGAAATTATGACCTTCCAGTCATCTCAGTAAAGACCACTGTGACCTTACAGATTAGTGTTTTGCCAGTTCAGTGCTCCAGCCAGCATGTAGTGTTCTTTTACCAAATGCACACTTTGTGTCTAATTGTGTGTGTGTGTGGCGGGGGGTAGGGGGTGTTTCTTTTATTATTTTTTTTAAGAAATTTCACAGCATATTCTGATAGATAGCTGTACATACCCTTGCACTTCCATCTGTTAAAGAATTCATTGTGTCACAAAGTGTTTGAAATCATGGTTTGTAATGTAAGAGCGTGTGGTCTGTGGTGATTGGGAAGGTATAGGCTTCAGACTGTTATGCAGTGCTGCACAACAGGTGGAAACATGGGATTTAATATAATAAGGTTATCAGTAGTGAACCCACTTGCATAATTTGATTGATCACAGCTTGAGAGTCAGTGACTGTTTTCAATTTCCTTTCATTAATTATTGAAAACAGAGCAATCTTAGCAGAAAAGAAAAGTGTTTCAGATTTTACAGCAGAGGTTCCAAAATGTGTTCAGCAGCAACTCAATTTCTGTTTGGAAGTCCAAACTTGTGACACAGAGAATTCTCCTTATTCCTTTTGAAATTAATTTAATGGAGTTTATAACACTACTTCTGATTGTGTGCCTACTTGAGTTTATGAAACACTTCTGAAACTGCTAGGGAGAGCTACTCTTTTGAAAAAATGCAGACTGTAAATCTGAAATAAAATAATCCAGGAAGTGTTGTTTTCACTTTTCTGTGTTCCCCCTGTTCTTCCTCTGTTCCCCTACTTCACTGAACCTGCTATTGAGTATAAAGTGAGAGGACGTAGAATTCAGAAAATCTTAGAGGAGAGATATCCAATCTTTGTTCCTACTTGAAAGAGAGATATTTTTTTCATAGTGGTGGGCGGTTTGTAAAAAGTTGCTAAGAATTATCATTTATTTAAATGAAATTATTTGCTTTTCATTATCTTCAATAGGCAGCTGTTAATATTCTTTCAGACATTCTTAAACATTTTTATTAGTTCAAGTTGATTCATTACCATGAATTCACTCACACCATCTTATTTACAAAGCATTGCTTATTTGTATGCCAATAAAAATGAGAAAATGAATAAAGGAGGGAGAGTTTGCTTTTATGGACACAACCGTGCAAGCCAACTTACAACGTCCGTCAGATACGTGATTCTGGACAAGTCTGGTGGATGTATCAGAAGTCATGAGAGAAAATGAAAGTGGTTTTTCACACCCAATTTCAGTGTTCTTCATAGCTGATGGAGTGTGAACTGAGGAAGGAAAATTGCCTTTTATGCCTCCCAAGACGCCCAGGTCCAGCTAAAAAAGCTATTAACATGTTTATATTCATGTCCAAACACTGAGAAAGAATAGACAATAGAAGTTATTCAGAATTTAGCAAACATCTATAAAGTCTGATTCCACGAAATGGAGACTTGCATAGGTTTCTGCATGGGGAGCTCAGAAATGGATGCTGGTGGTTGAGTATTAGCTGGAACAGCATTTTGTTTTCTTTGCATCATCGTTTCCTTTCCAAATGCTACAATAGCATTAAAACAAAAGATACTGACTGGAGATGGATTATCTCACATTGTCATTGTAATTGTTGATTACCATGGTGTTTTTATCAAGGGCCACTCAGGCTATATGCATTTGTTTCTTTTTGGTATGTGTTTTAAGCATGTTTGTTAAGGTACATATTGATTATATGATAAAAGATTTGGTGATGATGGAGACACTTTGCAGAGAAAGGTGTGTACTTGTGTTTGTACTTGTGTCTTGCAACATCCTGAGCAGCTCCAAGTGCTGGCTTTCATAGTCTTGTTTGCTTTCTCCTTCCATATTCCTTTCTTTTAATCTGTCTTCTATACTTGGGGTTGCTCACTGAGACATTGCACATGTGAAGGTTGCATGACACCAAGCCAGCAGGGAAAAAAAATGCATGTTTTTTTTACCACCTTAACACTGAAATGGTTTGGTGTGTGGTGTGACATGCTCCAGGCTGCTGCACAGTGAACCAGAGGGCAGGAATGTGTGTGGGATGAAGGGAGAAACAGCCAGCAGTTAAATCAGCTTGGCTAGGGCAGAGCGTTAGCCACCCCAGAGTGTGTGGGAGGGGAGGCAGGAAAGCTTTTACTACTTGTTGAGGCAAGGAGTCATTAACTGGCCAAGTGTATCTGTGTGATGAGGAGTTGGTCACATATCCCAGCAAGGCAGGCAGTGCAGTTTTAATGAAATGAAGAGAAAGAACAATGCTCTGTTGTGGAAGAAAAAAATAAAGAAATCATTGGGGCAGAAACATCACTGTGGTTCTGTTTCATTACTAGTGTCAATTTAGGATGTTCCCACCTCCAGCTGCTTGTCCTTGTTACAGTATACTGGCTGTACTGAGAGCTTTTATGGCTTTCCGGCTGTATTATTAGAATAATAAGGCCTAAAAGTAATTTTTCACAGAAGAGCCAGAATGAACAGAGAGGGTATAGGGAAACTAGTATTAGCAAATAAGGAAACTAGTATAGGAAAGCTAGTATTGCCCTGAAAGTTCACCTGGGCTTGGAAGTGTGACCTTAGGTGCCATATGATTTGTCAAACTGGAGTTTGCTGTTGTGCAGGATGTGTTGTGTGCTTGCTACGTGCTGTCTTGAGGCAGAGGTGTATAGCAGTGTGCTCAGCTTGAAGGAAACCAGCTCCTTTGGAGCCCCTTGAAGCGTGGTGTCTAGTGTGGCGTTGGCTACTAGAAAATGGAGCAAATCTGTATTAAATGTAATTGGCAAGTTTTTGGTAATGGGAGGCTGCAGGTGTGGCTTCTATGGGAAGAGACTCGGGGTTGCCCTGTGCTGGACACAGCCTGTTCCAGATGGCTCCAACGGACCAAAGCTGAACCCTTCAGCCGTGTGTATGTTACTTCTGTGAAAATATATTTAAGGAAAGGTATGAAATGCTGAAGTGAGGCATAGGGAGTGTGGAACAAAATGAGGGAATACCAAGATCGGGGAAGGAGGAGGTGCACCATGGCAGAGTAGATATCCCTTGCAGCCTGTGGAGGACCCATGCTGGAGCAGCAGAAAGGTGTGAGAAGGATGGAGCAGCAGAGAGAAACCACCATGTACTGAGCATAACCCCCACCCTTTGCACCACTCAGAGTTGGGGGGTCGAGGACTCTGGAATTAAAGAGTGAAATTGAACCTGGAAAAGGCAGGGGGGGAGGAAATTTGTTGGTTTATCCTTTTGGTTCCCTTTACCCAAATCAATAAGTAGTAAGTATTTATTTTAATAGGCAATAAATTAACTTTGTCAAGTAAGGCTATTTTGCCCACAATAGTGACTGGTAAGCAATCTCCCTGTCTTTATCTCAACCCATGACCTTTTTTGTTCCTGTTCTTCGTATTTCTAGCCCTCACCTTGCTGATAGCAGAGAGTGGGTAAGAGCCTGGGTGGGAGTTTAGCAGCTAGCCAAGGCTAATTAATCCACAAGACAAAAAACAATGTGTTTGTGCAGTGAAATAGTGGGTGCTGAGGTCTCAGTGTCTGCCTTATACCTGCTTCAGGGGTTACTTTGAACTAGGACTAGTCTGGCATTGTGGCCTGTTCGAGACTGGAGTGCATCAGGCACATTTCCTAAGCACACCATTCAGTTTAGTTGTATCTGGAAGAATTCCAGTTGGAGTGGTCAACAGCTTCTCCATGATGCACGCCAAAGGATGGTGGGCGAGAATGACATAACCAAATGAAAAAAACATACTGATTTCCTTTTAAAACTTAGTACCACCACATCTATTTAAATTGTATGTGATCATATTCTCACTATACAAAATATGCAGAAGCATGTTAAGCAAGAAGTTTACTACTGATGTAGATACTTCCTTTCAAAATACTGTCATACCCAAGCTGTGGCTGGAGAACTAATCCTTTAAAGGAATGAGCCTGGAAAATCAGAATGCTGTATATTTAAAAATGACATATGTTTTCCATCTTGCTAAGAAACTTCGATGCCGTCCTTCCCTAAAAAAGGTGTGGCTGCTGCAGTCTGTGCATGTTGCTTTTCAGATGTTAAAATGGTGCTATAATCCAGGCTGCTAGAGAGCATCTGATTCTTCCATGCTGTAGGATACAATAAGCATACTTTCAAAATATATTCAGTATGCTTGAGATGTTTTAAAAACTTCAATATCAGATTCTGAAAGGAAATTAGGTGTTTGCCAGAATTGTCAAAAGATGTGTAGGGTATTAGGTAGTTAACTCCCATGGAAATTTTAAGTGATGCTCATGTTTTATATTTTCTATCAAAGACTGACATATCCTTCTTTATGATTATTTAGAGCAGTTATCTTTTCAGTGCTTCCAGCAATTCATTTTCAGTGTTGCTATCCAAACACAAGGTTGTGTTTTCTCTGTGTGGTGATTATCACTGGGAATTCTCTTTCCATCTTAGAACTTTTGTAGTTGTTACAGAAATTTGAACTTTCATGCCATTTTAAAAACTTCGGTGACTCTCTCTAAATAATTAGCCCTGTATAAAATGTAAACTTGAACATGTCTGCAGTTGCTAAAAAAACACCTCAAAGTTTTGGGTTTTTTTGATTTGACTGAAATTCAGGAATGTTTATTGGTAACAGTAATGTAAAATGGCAGCTTTTAAATGCTCTTCAAATTATGATGTAAAGAATCAGACTGTGTGCAAAGCAATTTAAATGAAACACCACATCATTGTCCCTGTTTCTGGTTGTATAAGGATACCTTTCATGTAGTTGACAGAGAAACTTTTAAAGCTTGTTTTAAACCTTGCTGTTCTATTTATTATTGCTGTTGTCATTAATGTTTAATTTTGAAAGAATTCATTTGACAGAGAAGGCTTAAGAAATGGACCAGAAAGTCACTTCTTCAGCCATATCAAAAAGAGAAAAATGAATAGATGAGGTGTTCAAAAAGGATTCAAATATAAAGTAAAATAGTCCAGCAATTAAAAGATAACAGTTTGTTTTAGATTCTAAGAACTTGTCTTGCATTAGGGTGTGTTCTTTTAGCGAAGTTTTGTTCACTTGTGAAGGAGACGATTCTAAATGTGAGATACATAACCATTAATAAATGGTCCATGTCACCTCTTGCTGCTTAAAGCCAACTTACTCTATTGGCAGGTTCTAGAGTTGTCCTGAAGCTCTTTTAGGTGTTTGGAATGTGAAAGGTTTATTTTGATATGCAATGTGCGGGACCCTTATTACTACATGACATGGGAAAATACTCAGCAGAGGTTTAGAAAACTTAACAGAAGTAGCCTGTAATTCATACAATGTTATATTTAGTCTGTTAAGTTCCAAGTAATATGGTGTCTCACAAGATAATAATGGAATTTTTCTTAGGAAACCTTCAGTCACCTGCTTCCAGCCAAAATTTGCTTGGTTTTATGTTGTATTCAGAACTGGAACAGTATCTGTAGGCACTTGAGGGTTTTTTTACCTCTTGAGGAACATGTGGAGGTGAAATGTAATTCAGTCTGGTAAAAGCATTAGGTAAAGGATTGAGTAGATTATGATGTCAGTTTTTAAAGTGAAAACAATGAAAAATATGTGCCATCTCTGCCTTTTCTACTCATTTCCCTTTCTTTTTTACTGGTCTTAAACATGACATACTTTGACATTTGGGTCACAGTCCCAATGGACATCAGAATCTGTCATGTCTTTTCTGCCCTTTGGCTTTGTAGGATCAATGGGGTATGTACTCCTCTGTCTCTTTATACCTAGTTTTATTCTTCCTTAATAGGTCTACTGTTAAGGAAGTCTCTTGTTTTTTTAAAATAGGAGTTTATTCTACTCTTAGCCCCAAGACCCCTGAGTCATAAAAAACCTTGTTCTGTGACTTCTGTGCATTTGTTTTCCTGTTTGGAGATTTTATTTTCCACTTTGTTTCTCCTTCCTCTGCTTCTGTTGCTCAGTCTGTGAGCAATTGTTTCACATATGCAGTATTACACAAAGGAACAAGGTAAATGGCAGCATATATTTTCTTCCTCACATTTTTACTTCCCTTAAAAATACAAATAAAGCCCACAAGAAGTTAATAAAGTAAGCAACTAATATAAACTATTTTGAACACAGTTTTAACCTTTAAATAAAGCAGAACTTTTCTCTAGTTTTCTATTGGATTTTCACTTTGCTTTCCATTTAAAATAGTGTCTGATACCATGGTGAAATGTGGTAGCATTAAGGTTTTAATACAGTAAGAGATAAAAGTGCAGTGTTTTCTGGAGATCATAATCATTCAGAGCATCACACAATTTTCTGTTCTCTTATGCTATTCATCGGTATGCTTACTTGTGGTCCTACTTAGGAAAGGCTGGATGTGTACTTCAGTGAAAAACAAAGGGAGCCTGACTGCTTAGAAAAGTGACGATAATCATTTAGTGTCAAATCAATGCCTAAGCGTGATAGAAGGGAACATTACAATTTGGTTTTAGTAGTTACTCTGCATGAAGGTGGTGTAAAACCTGGTATGTGAGTATTCTCAGTAGTGAAAGACATACTGCTGTTTTCTTACTTGATAGAATTTCATCTCTGTATAAAGGACAGATTTTACATGAGTCTTTATCTAAATTTCATCTGCATCAGTGAAAGACAGTTATTTGCTTCTTTTTGCTGCTCTGTTTGTACTTCCTAAGATGACATTACATAGTGGTTTCTAAGGGGTTGCTCAGATCATTTTACTTTTAAATTGCATTTGCAAGGATGTGAGGGAGAAAGCACAATTGTAATATGGAAGTTCCAGCAAAAAAATTTGCACTTTGTGATTCGCAGTTTTTTTCCTTGGATTAAAATTCAGTCATTTCCAAATTTTGAGCATTTCTTCCGAATTTATAGATGAGTAAAAGATCAAAAGTCTAGCATGAATCTGAGTAACCTGTTAATTGCTTCACATGAAAGAATGTTCATCTTGCTCCCTGTATTTCTGAACATTACTGATTCATGTTAGAAGTGTAATAGGGCATATAGGAAAATAGTGCATTTTAAATTTCTTTCTAGTGTAGCACAGCAATATGGTAAGCATTCTCAAACCAGGAGATCATATTCATATTTTCCCATAAATACTTATGTAGGTCATTCTTTAGTATGAACAATTATGTAGGAAGGGAATAGAAAAGTAACATGTCTACTTCAGAATACAGACTGGTATTTTCCTCTTTTCTCAAATTATCATCAAGGCTATTCATTCAGGATTTTGCCATTTTTCTAGAATACTAGTGGTAAGTTAAAGGGGAAAAAACAAGTTTAAGGATGATTAAATAACAAAAATGCCAAATAATTTGAACAAAGAAGCAAATTAGTTCAGTATGGTTTGGTTTTTTGTGTTTCTATACTAGCAAAAGGATTGATTTGTGATCAGAAAAAGTATGTGGTTTGGTTAACAACAAAATTTCTCAAGCTTTGAGAGATGTCACAGTGGTTTCTGCTCTTTCTTTATTCACAACTGTTTTTGCTTTTCTCCCTCTTCTCTACAACAGAGATGCAAGCTAATATATGCTGGTTAAAACTTACGCCAGTGTTGTTTCTTACGTTGGAATTTTTTTTTTAAAAAAAGAAGTCATTATTAAAGAAGTAAACTGCAAGAAATTTAAACGTAAGAAAAAAATACCATGTTGTGAGGGTGGTCAGATACCAGTATAGGTTTCCTTGACAGGTTGTAGTAGAGTCTCCATTCTTGGAGACATTCAAAACCCAACTGGATGTCATCCTGGGCAACCTGCTTTAGTTGACCTTGCTTTGAGCAGAGGGCTCAGACTTAAGAGACATTCAGGTTTTAATACTTCTGTAGTGTGGTGAAGAGCCTGTCTTCTTGGATTATTTGGAGGTAATTTCACAGTGATGTTGGATATTTAGGATGAAAATAGTGTGTAGCCTGCATATGTGTATTAAAGGAACTTACTACTGTACAGTTCTTCAGTAATAATCTGCAGATTATGACCAAGGAGAATTTTTTATTAATGGGTCATATCAAGAAAGCCTGTTAAATGTTGTATCAATTATATTTTGAGATCTATGTGAGTTTTTTAACTTAATTTCACACTTAAGTTCTGAAGGATAATAATTAAATAGTCTTATCTCAATGTTCTTTATAAAGATTATTGGAAATTTCAGAAGTACATTTTTCCAAACATTGTGTTCTTATTCTTTTCAGGTTTGAGGGTGTTTTGGTTTTTTGATGTTACTTTTTGTTGTTGTTGTTCAACAGCTTTAATATATAGCTTACGTACTACCTTAATATCTTCCACAGATCTGAAGAGAGAAGCCAGTATTTGTCACATGCTGAAGCATCCTCATATTGTTGAACTATTGGAGACGTACAGCTCAGATGGAATGCTTTATATGGTCTTTGAGTTGTAAGTTTCTCTTCTTGATTTTACCTTTCTTTGTTGTCATTAGCTAAATAAAAACCTAATTGTATGTCTGCTTTCACCTGCTTGTTTTGTAGCTCCGAAGTCCAGTGCTATGAAAATATTTATTTCTGGCAAGTAGAGGTTGTCCCAAATAAAAAAATAATTAAAAAAAGTTGTCACAGTGGTTAAGTGGCTAACATCAGGCTGATTCTTCATAGCATGCTTTCTAAGGGCAGACATGCTGTTCATTGATGGCTGCTGTATCCCTAACAGGATATGTGAGAATGAGTTAAAAATTTGCTGATAGTCATCATCTTTGGGTAACTGATGACATTCTATTCCAGTTGTGAAGTTTTGTTTGGTTTTTTTTTCCAGACTCTTGTTTCTTTAGCACTGCTTTTCTTTCATTAGATAAGAGAGTAAAACTTATTGGAGTATTTAAGTAGTATCGTAAATTGGTATACCTGCTTACATCATATGGAAAGAGGTACTTGTCTAAAAGATGTGTTTTGGAAGCTTGAAGAGTTTAGTTACCATTGGCATTTCAGCAGTAGACAGGTATTTATAACAGCGAGAAACGAAAGGGGGGGACAGTCTCTAAGTTGACAGGTTTCTTCTTTGAGGGAAAATTATTAGTCCTTCTTGAGTTAGGTGTTTTAGTTAACTGGGAGGCACAAAACCAGACATACAGAATGCTAATTTGTGCATCTTCTATATTTGATTTTCCTTCTCTGCATCTACCAGTTCTTTTTATGTTCCTCATATATGCATTCATAGTGTGTCTGGGCATATGTATTTATACCTCTTTAATTTCTCTGATCTTTCTGTATTATGTTTTCTGATGCATTTGGCCTACTTATGTTAGAGCAAGCGGTATCATGCCAGTGTGTTAGGTCAAATTGGCATGTCCACTAGAGCCAAGTATTTCACTTGAGATATGACTTAAAAAATAATTCTCACATGTATGTTTTACCATTGAGGTAGAGAAGAAGTTAGGTGGTAACAGCAAAAAACATTATGTAAAGCTGAAAATTGTTCCTTGAAAGTTTTCTGGGTTTGGGTTGTTGGTTGTTTTTTTTTGGTTGGTTGGGTTTTTTTGTTGTTTGGGGCGGAAGGGGGAGTTAATAAGCTTATGGTTGTGGGAAATAATTGTTTTATGATTTTCTTTCTCATTTAGTTTGGAAAAGATTTTTTTGATTCAGTACTGATTTTGTGTTTTTATTTTGTAAATCCCAAAGCACGGACCAAGGGACTTCAATTATCCTATTATGAAATAATTACGTACACCTTGGGGAGACATACTGTGATAATTAACAAGATTTTGAAATGGAAAAAAGATTTTGCTTCTATTTTTGCTGTGCTGTTAGCTCAGAAATATGAGACAAAAGCAGTAATTATTTTTTAATGACAAGCCTATTATAATTTATGTTAGTATACATCAAAAGCAAGTTTGAGCCATTAGGATTACTACACAAGTACTGTACCTGACTTCAGGCCACATAAAAGAAGGAGATATGAGGCTAAATTATTTGAAGGATAATAATTCTTTACTATCTCATGTGTCCTCGTCTCCCTTGTATACTAGAAGACATCACTCTTTTTCAACAAACAGTGACAGAAAATGAGACAGTAGGAATACCTGTACTCAAAATGTAGCAGCAAATGGAAGAGTTGTGGGTGCAATGTGTTATGCTGGAGGGGATGCTTTGGTAAAGTGATTCAACAGAAGACTGATGTTTGCTGTGGAGAAGGACTGAATTGTCTGAGTTCGATTGGCTTAGTGGCATACTATATAATTGTGACCATACTAAAAAATTTGTAGTTAGTAGAAAAGCATCTATGTGTTTGTAGGTAACTTATTTTCCCTTGTACTGCTTTTTGTTCATTATGCTTTGCAACAAAGTTCTGTCTACAGTAATAAAATATATATTTTTTAGGGTCTAGTTGTTCTGAAATCACAGAAATGGGGAAGACAACATAGATCTGCAAAGGACATCTAAGCCCAGCTAGTGATGGGCTATTTGTGGATCGACAGATGCTTTGCATGAGAATTAATTCAGGTCCAGCACAAAGAATACACAGAATACCCAAACCTAAAACTTTTTCCCATCAGTTGCACATAAGTGATACATAGGTTTACTACTGTTTCATAAGCTGTGAGCTACGTGGAGCAGCTGCTAAAATAATCCTGAATATCTTGCCAAATTAATTTTTATGAAAAAGTACAAGTTAAATAAGCAAATGTAGCATATATGGGATAACAAGAGGTTGTACCACTCAGGAAACAGTACAATCTGTGCCCAATTTTGAAAACTTTTGCTGAAGTAAACATTTAAATAATCAAATCACAATTCATAGAAGCGCTGATGAACATGAACAGTAGTAATGAAGTTTAACACCAAAAAAATAGTGATGTTTTTAATCACTGCTTATACACATATTCAAGCACTCTTTAGAATGGAGCCAGTGGGTTGCCATTAGCTGTATGGTACTGCTGTAATAAACTGCATAGAAGCAGCTGGTTGTAATAGATTAAGTGCATGTGTAGAGTGAGAAGCAGACCCTGTTCCTGAAAAATCTTACTCTTAAAGTAAAACTATTATTTTTTAAGTATTTAGATGTTATTACATCATAAATGAGAGAGTATGTGCCTCTGCCAAATGATTTCCCAAACATCCACCCCCCAGCTGCTCCCCAGAAGGCTAATGGACTCTTCCATCAGTGAAAAGAAGAGATCCCTTGGAGGTTATAGGGAGACCATGCATCTGAGATAGGGCCAGCTGTAGTCTTTATCATACAGTCACAATGAATGTTCTTTCCCATTTTGTGGTGGTATTTGCTGGCAGCTGTATGTAGAATCATAGAATCAACTATTTTGGAAAAAATCTTTAAGATCGTTGAGTCCAACAATTAACCTAGCACTGTCGTGTCCACCGCTAAACCATGTTCCTAAGCATGGCACCTACACCTCTTCTAAATACCTCCAGATGACTCAAGCCCTTCCCTGGGCAGCCTCTTCCAGTGCCTGACAACCATTTTGGTGAAGAAATTCTTCCTGTTATCCAATCTAAACCTCCCCTGGTACAACTTGAGGGCATTTCCTCTTGTCCTGTCACTTGGTAGACTGACAACCCACCTCACTACAACCTCCTTTCAGGTAGTTGTAGAGAGGTGTCCCCTGCCTGACCTTCTTTTCTCCAGGCTGAACAACCCTAGTTCCCTCAGCTGCTCCTCATAAGACTTGTGCTCCAGACCCTTCACCAGCTTCATTGCCCTTCTCTGGACATGCTCCATCCAGTACCTCAATGTCTTTCTTGTAGTGAGGGGCCCAAAACTGAACACAGTATTTAAGGTGCAGGTACAGGGGGACAATCACTCCCCTCGTCCTGCTGGCCGCACTGTTTCTGATACAAGCCAGGATGCTGTTGGCCTTCTTGGCCACCTGGGCACACTGCTGGCTCGTGTTCAGCTGGCTGTTGACCAACACCCCCAGCTCCTTTCCCACCAGGCAGCTTGCCAGCCGCTCTTCCCCAGCCTGTAGCGCTGTGTGGGGTTGTTGTGACCCAAGTGCAGGACCCAGCACTGAGCCTTCTTGAACCTCACACACTCAGCCTTGGCCTATCAATCCATTCTGTCCAGATCTCTCTGAAGAGCCTTCCTGCCTTCAGGCAGATCAACGCTCACCCCTACAACTTGGTGTCATCTGCAAACTTACTGTGTGCACTTGATACCCTCGTCCAGATCATTGATAAAGATATTAAACAGAACTGGTCCCAATAGCAAGCCCTGGGGAACACCACTTGGTGACTGGCCACCAACTGGATTTAACTCTGTTCACCATCACTCTTTGGGGCCAACCATCCAGACAGTTTTTAACCAAGTGAACATAATGACATCCAAGCCATAAGCAGGCAGTTCCTCCAGGAGAGTATTGTGGGAAATGGTATCAAAGGCTTTACTTGAAGTCTGGCTAGACAACATCCATAGTCTTTCCGTCGTCTACTAAATGGGCCACTTTGTCATAGAAGGAGATCCGGTTAGTCAAGGAGGACCTGCCTTTCATAAACCCATGCTGGCTTGGCCTGATCACTTGGTTGTCTTGTATATGCCGCATAGTGGTATTTAAGATGACCTGCTCCATAACCTTCCGTGGCACCAAGGTCAGGCTTACAGGCCTATAGTCCCCTGGATCCTTCTTCTAGCCCTTCTTGTAGATGGGTGTCATATTTACTAAATTCCAGTCAGCTGGGACCTCCCTTGGTTAGCCAGGACTGCTGATAAATGATTTTGAGTGGCTCAGCGAACACTTCTGTCAGCTCCTTTAGTACCCTTTTGTGGATCCCATCCGGCCCCATAGACTTGCTGTGTGTCAAAGTAGAGCAACAGGTCACTAACCATTTCCTCCTGGACTGTGGGGACTTCATTCTGCTTCTAGTCCCAGTCTTCCAGCTCAGGGGGCTGGGTACCCTGAGGGTAACTGGTCTTACTGTTAATGACTGAAGCAAAGAAGGCATTAAGTACTTCAACCTTTGTCACTTATGTTTCCCCCTGCATCTATTAAAGGGTGGAGATTCTCCATAGCCCTCCTTTTGTTCATGTATTTATAGAAATGGGGTTTATTGTCTTTTGTTATCAGTAGCCAGGTTAAGTTGTAGTTAAGCTTTGCTGGTTTTAATTTTTCCCCTGCATAATCTCATGACGTTCTTGTAGTCCTCCCGAGTTGCTCGCCTCTTCTTCCAAAGGTCTTAAACTCTCCATTTTTTTTCTGAGTTCCAGCCAGAGCTCTCTGTTCAGCCAGGCTGGTCATCTTCCCCACTGGCTCATCTTTCAGCACATGGGGACGGCCTGCTCCTGCACCTTTAAGATTTCCTTGTAGAACATCCAGCCTTCCTGGACTCCTTTGCCCTTCAGGAGTACCTCCCAAAGGACCCTGTCAACCAGGCATTTAGGCCAAAATCTGCCCTCCAGAAGTCCAAGGTAGCAGTTCTGCTGATCCCGCTCCTTCTCCAATAATTGAAAACTATCATTTTGTGATCGCTGTGTCCAAGACAGCCTCCAGCTATCATGTAACCCACAAGTCCTTCTCTGTTCCTGAACAACAGGTCCGGCGGGACACCTTCCCTAGCTGGCTCGCTCACCAGCTGTGTCAGGATGTTACCTTCCAGACACAAGTGATCCATCATTAGTCTGGAGTTAACTGTGACCTTTACATAACACAAGCATGTAGTCAATAGAAGTACATCAAACAGATAGATTGTACAGTGTCAGAACAGATGAAAGCAGTATGTTCTTATGTAGGTGCCTTGCAAAGAACACAATAATATGGAAAACTCTCCTGCTGTTTAAAAAACAGCTGTTTTATGAAATGGGGTGCTATCTGGTTTCTTTTGTATTTGTCCAATAATGTTCTATGCTATACAGTGCTGTCCCTGTCACATGATGTTTGCTTGGTAGTTTATGCATGGTGGGGGAAACTGGTTTCACATAGAATGCTGTTTTCCATTTAGTATATAACTATCACACTTCTATATTCTATTGCTTATTGCACTTTTTTTTCTAATGACCGTTGGTCTTTACGAGAATAATTTGAGAAGGGTCAACTACTTGCAATATTTCTAAAACAAAGCAAATACTCCATGTAAAATGTCGTTTATAGATACTTCAAACTTAGAGTACATTATATGCAGTTTATCCTCAGTATAATCAAAGCATGTGTACTGAGAGATTGATGCTGGAGAGCTCAAATACATGAGTGATGAGTGAATTGCAGATACCTTAATATCTGGTCTTTTGTGGAATATTGTCTCACCTCTATACATAGGCAGATTTGCTTTTCTTAGTGCATTCAAAGAGAGGTTTATTTCATAGAGAAGAGACATTAGAAGAACTGATCTTATTTAGAATGACCAGTTAGGCTATATATATGTAGTTATATACATATAACTCTGCTGTTTAACCAAGCTAACATGATTAAACATCTCAAATGGTTAAAAATCTCAAATTCATAAAAGCGGTAGCTTAAAGTGATTGCAGTTACTTAGGTTTACTTAAGCATAAGCTGGTGAGCATTTAAATGACGGTTTGTACGTTCAGTCATGTGGCTTAGTTGTGTTAAGAAAAAAAGAAGGGGAAAATACGGATGCTATCTGTTTATTCTGCTTTGCTTCAGTACTGTAAAATAGCACAGCTTCTTAGTTTATGGAGTGAAAACTTTTTTCTACTTATTTTACTTAATCATGTTAGGATTCCTGGGCTGCATCAATAGAAGTGTGGCCAGCAGGTCGAGGGAGGGGATTCTCCCCTTCTGCTCCACTCTCATGAGATCCCACCTGAACAGTCATCATCAAATCCATAGCTCTCCAATTTAGAAAGAAGGATGTTGAGGGGAACATGTCAAAGGCCTTACACAAGTCCAGATCTGTAGCTCTTCCCTCGTCCTCTGACGTAGTCACTCCATTATAGAAGGCCACTAGACTGGTCAGGAAGGATTTGCCCTTGGTGAAGCCATGCTGGCTGTCTCAAATCACCTCCCTGTGCTCCACGTGCCCTAGCTCAGCTTCTAGGAGGATGTGTTCCATGGTCTTCCCAGGCAGAGATGTGAGGCTGGCAAGTCAGTAGTTCCCAGGGCCCTCCTTTCTACTCTTTTTTTTAAATGGGTGCAATGTTTTCCTCTTCCCATTCACCAGGAACTTGACCTGACTGCCATGACTTTTCAAATATCGTGGAGAATTGCTTGGCAACTACATTAGCTAATTTTCTCAGGACTCTGGGATGTGTCTTATCAGGTCCCATAGACTTAGGTATATTCAGGTTCATCAGGTGGTCACAAACCTGATCTTCTCTTACAGTGGGAGGGACTTTGCCTCCCCCAGTCCCTGCCTTGCAGTCCGTCCACTCAAGAGATGTGGGAAGAGAGGTTCCCAGTGAAGACTGAGGCAAAAAAATTGTTGACTACCTCAGCCTTGTCCTTGTCTTGTTGTTACGGGGTTGCAAGTCCTGCTCACCAGCAGGGGAATATACTGTCTATCACCTTCCTTTTCTGGCTGACATACCTGTAGAAGCCCTTATTATTCTTTGCATCCATTGCCAAATTCAGCTCCATTCTTAGGGCAACCAAATTCTACCAAGTGTTAAATATTCTGATATCAAACATTTTGCCATAAAGACAAATGGTTTTGACTTGTTAAAACTCATGTTTACATCGTATTTGTATTGGGGATTTTTTTGGTCTTTTTTAATGTGTTGCACTACTCCTACATTGTAGCCTCGTTACTTCTGGACACAAAGTTTAGGTAATTAGCTGATCCGGGCATGCTGTTTCTCATTTGACCCTGGTAGCCTGTGAACTATTGACTGATTACAGTCAAAGGAAGTGATAGAGAATTTAAAGCTAAGATATATTTGGGGAAAGAGATAATCAGGTTTCCGTATTACGCTTCCTTAATATTTGTTGATTTTATTCATGTGATGGACACAAATTAATAGGAAATGAGACTTGGTTAGTTTTAATGCTTAAAGAGCAATTTTGGGGGGGGTCCTGTTGTCAAAGCCTGACTTCAAAATCAGGATTTTTATCTTAGATGAAATTTTGGCTTTTTTTATTATAAGTAGCAAAATGTGAGAGAGCAACTGAGGATTCAGAGCACTGAGACATTGATGGACTGCAATTTCATCATTCATTATGTATTTAACTTTAATTGTCATAGGCTATTAAGTTGCATTATTTTAGCAGAGCTTTGGAAGTCCTACTTTTAAGAAATATTAACTGGTAGAAGTCAATAAAATGTTAATGCATATACTTGTATTGTCAAGAGCTTGATAAACATGAACTAATTTGCACAGTATTGCTCTGAAGTGAGTATTTTTGTATGGCCTCATGATACTCGCTGACGTATGGAGGTTTTAACATCAAACAAGAGTATGGATTAAAGATTTCATGTTAGGTACAGTACTACTTTTATATTACCACCAAAACTAGTGCTTTTTAAGGATGCATGTGTTCTTTCTTACATGCTGTTTAATAATCAGGTTAGACCATTGCTGTGAAAACACTGGTAGAAAATTGTTTCCAAGCATACCTATTTAGAATTACTTACTCCTCCTAAGATCATCTTCGACACCGAGATTTACGAATTAAGTATTACTTAGTGAAGTTTGTCTGTTGTTTGTGACTAAATGGATTGAGTTCGTTTATGAAAAGCACTGAAATTCATCTCTTGGCTGCCAGCAAAGCTGTAAAAATGTCTCAAGCTAAAGTACTGAAAAGCCTCTAAACATGCTGAGAAGGTAAACACAGGAGCATCGTTTAATGGTCTGGAATGAGCTAAACCCTGGATGCATGGGCAATATAGAGGAAATAAGAATTTCTGTACTTTTTAGTCTTAATTTTCAGAGATTATCACATAGGGCTTCAAGAAAAGTTAAATACTGTATTTTTTTTAAGTTAATTTTTGGCAGTTTGTAGTAAGTGAAGATGGAAAGTATATAAAAACTGTCCAACTACAGGAAAAAATGCTATTGTACACAAACCTTTAACATACAAATGTACAAAACTCAGTAAACATTTACAAGCAATATACCAATTCTTCATTTTTTTAACATAATAATTCAATTCTCTAACGCAGTGCTTCTGAAACTTTCTTATTCTTCATCAATAAATAAAGTTGTAGACCACACCTTACTAGGTGATCTGCAAATTCAGTTCTCATGCCCCAGTATTAAAATGTAGATCTCTGCTGGAGTACGCTGTGTATTCTACAGAGTGACTGCTAGCCTCGGAACAGATTTCTGCCTTGAATATGGCCCAGGAATAAACTTTGTGGGCAGGTTGCAACTTATCATCTGCTTTTTGCAGAATAGTAGAAACATTTTCAAGGTGCGCAGTAGCACTCACTGACCAGAGCTATGGAAAGAAAATGTATTCCAAGGGCTGAGATCCAGACACAGTTCTGATAAAAATACAGAAGAATCAATAGTAGAGTATGGGAAAAGGGTGGACATAGTTCATAGTTACACCCAAAGCAATTCAGCTGTGGTGGTGGTGATGTCTGTTAACTCCCTGTTCGCCTTGCTTTAGCTGGCGCTTTGGTGTGACTCCCATGAACTGTCCCAGGCGGTTTGTGTCGCTGCCGTGGGTGCCCTCTACTGGCAGCTCATGATTCTCTCTCAGATTACGCGTTTTCATTACGCGTTTTCTGTGGTTTTACCAACTGCTTTTTGCATCTTCCAACATAAGTCTTCAGCGTGTCTCTGTGTGTTTACTTCAGTGGATTTTAACTTACCTTATTTTTCTCATTTTCATGGTTTTCACATGCCTAATGCTGATACTCCTTACAAAACCTTGAGACTTCCTGAACTTTCATTTCACCTGTATCTCAAAACTTCAAGGCTTTTATGTCACATCAGCCTTTCAGTTCCTGAAAAGTCATCTTTTAAGTGGTTTTGATGTTGCTGAGTTTTTAGTCTGTTAGTGCACTGAATTTTCTGGGATTTCTTATAACTCAGGCTGACTCTTGCTTTTGCAGCCTCAGGTAGATGAAAGTCTCATAAGATTTTCAGATAAAATTCAACATCATTTGAGTGATAGAAAGCCCTGTTTATACATGAAGAAAAATGTACCCTTAAAGTAAGATTTTGTCTTGAAAAAATAGTCAGTTCAAGTCAGAGGTTAAAATACATCTGCCACATATTTATGCTTGTGAGAGTAGTAAGAGTTCATCTGAATGGAAGAAAACTTTCAAACGTTACTGCTTGCAGTCTAGCAATTTAAACTACTTGAAGAATATTGGCAAAAAAAATAAGCTGCCACTTTACTGTTATCAAATTTGAATTTAAAATGCTGGTATGTGTAAGTGGGGAGGTAGAAAAACATATTAAAGACCATTCTGGTTATAAACACCTTGTTTAATAGAAAAGTTTGTATAAAGGAATGGCGCTTTGGCTTAGAGTCTCAGCAGCTCTTGATACTGCTAAAAATCCTGAGTGCCTCTGATCTTTATTCATCTGCAGTTTGTAACAAGTCAGAGCAAAATTAGTCTTCTAAAGGGTTCTACTGCTTCATGAGAATGACATCTCCTAATTTTTGGTAGTTAATCATGCATTTTATATGTTCTGCAGTGCTTGCTGTTGCTCAGGTTTGAGTTTTGTTTCCCATCTAGCTGAAATAAATTGTTGGGAGGAAGCTTTGAAATGCTTGAAACAACAGATTGACATGAGGGTTTTTTTCCATAAAATCCAGATTTATGCTGTTCTCACTGAACATGACCTTGTTGCTGCTATACAGTAATGACTATAGTGCAGCACAGCATATTCTCTGTCTGAGTGAGTTTTAGCTATATATATATACAGATGCACAAAATTGAGCAAGACCGGAAAAACTACTGGAAAAAAACCTACAGAAGAATACATTGATGTAGTGATGAGCAGTCATGGTTTGGCAGTATGGGTTTCCAATTATGGGGGCTTGTTAAATCCAAAGTTGGTACCAGGTGCTAAAATAACTCACCAGGAAATTTTTTTCCACCTTGCACTTAAATGAATGTGCATTTCTTTTGGTCAGCAGACTGCCTTATATTTGTCAGTGCTCTATCCACATGATAGTGTATTTTGCGTGGGGACACCTTTTGGGTTTATTTGGCAATTTACACTTCTGCACATTGCTTGTGACTCCCTAAGCAGAAGCTTTGCATTGCAGGTGTGTAACAAAGCAAAAGTGATTGTATGCTGACATTCTGGATAGCTTACCAAAATGGCCCTGATAAAGTTGGCTTTCTAGATACCTTGCAAATTTGCCTTCCCGCCCCCAATGAGTCTTTGGTGGAAAGGAAAAAAGAAAGGTGTGAAAGCTAAAAATGACATATTACAATTGATATTTTTGCAAGTCCCTTGTTAAGCATTAATTATAATATGTGATTTTTATTGTTCCTGTTAACTTTGTTACTCTCTCCTTGACCCATCAAGCAATGAACGTTTGTAGATACAAATCTGCCTTAGGTTACTTACAGGAAAAAGAAGAGGAGGACAGTTAAACCACACCGAGCTGCTTTGGTTTTAGAGAAATGGTAGGCTAATTTTGGCCTAAAGACTATTAATATACATGCATCTAGAAGTGTGGTACTACTCATTGTGAGAAGTAAGGTTATCAGAAAGACGACAGGCAGGGAGGAAAGGAACAAAGTATCAAGTATCAGAGCTAGTGATACAGTATGAGTCCTCTCGCTGTTTTCAGGTGCCTTCAGTGAGGCTGTGAGGTGTAAGGTATCTGCTTGGCTCCTTAATTATGAGAATGCTAACTGGAAAGACAAGACTACATTACTACATTTCTACATACTTCTTTTTAAAATCTTCATTTAAAATTTGATTTTAGTAAAAATTTTGTATAACTACAGTCTTTATTATAGAGTTGCACTTGTAATGCTTCTAAACTCAGTTAACATAATAGCATGCATTAATTGTTAACTTTCAGAGCCTTCTTGTACAGAGCATTGATTTTCTGCTGTCTTGCACACCTTGTTCAATGAGCAGTTTAAGCAATAGAAGAAATGTTTGATTTTAGTAATGTTTTGAGAGAACTGTTATGTGACCTGAGGAGCATAAAACGGTTAACCAATGGCAAGCCATATTCTATTAGATTACCTATTAAATGCTGGTTTATTTAGTAATGCATTGTACATGTGTCCAGAGTATTTTATGTAAGATTTATATAGATGGAGTAAATATATATGTTTTGGAGCATTTTCCTGTAGTTGATAGTAATTATTTGTCTTAATATTTTTCCCTCTTTTTCTCTGCAGTATGGATGGAGCAGATCTGTGTTTTGAAATTGTGAAGAGAGCAGATGCTGGATTTGTGTACAGCGAGGCTGTAGCCAGGTAAGTATTATATTTAAATAATCCCACAGCACATATGAAAAGATAGAATTATACTGTTGTACAATGTGGTAGCTAAAACTTAGAATACTATAAGTAATCCTGTTACCACAGTCTGGATGTTTATTACATTAATTAGCATTAGAACAGTATAATTTTGAAGCATTTTGGTTTTTACTAGTTGTATATTTGGATGGGGTTATTGAATAAAATAGTATTTCACATCCAATACTTAATTGTCTTTGCCTTTTATGGATCTCTCATACGATGACATCAGGTGACTTACCTGACAGGTGTGAGTCTTATTGGTCTTAGTAGGTGGAGTCATTTTTTTTTTTTCTTTTTTATAGATCACTATATTTATGGTTACTTCAAATTTTCACTTGTGAGGTAAACTGAAATTAAAGAGTCTGTATAATTGCATGACAACAACAAAGCCCAGTATCCTAGTGGCACGATAATTGAGCTCAAAGCCCATGAGATTCTGCTTGCTTTTCTCGACACTGTAGATTTTTTAGCATCATAGAAGCCAGACTGGAAGAGAAATCAAGAGGTCTGTCTCTCTTTTAACCTCCTGCTGAAGGCAGGGTCAGCATTGCATTTAGATCGTGCCGCTGAAGGCATCGTCCAGAGGGGTCTAGAAAACCTCCAAAAAAAGAGATTCTACAGCCTACCTGGGCAACTTGATCCACTGCCTGATTATGTTTCCCTATAACCAGCTGGAACCTCCAGAGGATAAGGATTGCCTCCTTTAGCCCACTAGTAATGCTCAGCACAGGGTGCTGTTGGCTTTCTTGGCTTTCTAGTATGGTCAGTAATCTGTCAGAGGATTCTTTGGACACAAGGCAGAAAGAAGTTAGTCTTTAATTTGCATTAAGCAAGCTAAGATCTTGGTTCTATCCCTTTCTAGATAAATCAGGCACTGATACTCACGTGTTTCCTTCCTGTGTTTTGCTATAAAAAAACCTGATGGGTCTGACTTTGTTATCATATGAAGCAGAATTATTGAACAATTTGAAACCTTTGCAAAATGCAATATGCAGATTTTTCTTGTCTAATTTTCTTTGGCTTCAATCAGAATAATCCTCAAACTTTGGAATTTATTATTCATTATTTTAAACACAAACCCCATTCTACTGAACTCTGCTTATTTAAGGTTAAGTTGGTTGGTCAGTTTTATATAGTTAGACTCTTAAAACTTAGGGGTTTATATGTCTAGAGTAATTTTTCCTGCGTGTTTGTCATGTATAATGTCTTTGTTTTTTCAGTCATTACATGAGACAGATATTGGAAGCTCTACGCTACTGTCATGATAATAATATAATTCATAGGGATGTGAAGGTAAGGTGGTTTAATTCTTGTTTTTTTTCTTTGCCACAACAATGCAAACTACTGAATTTTAACTTCTGCAATTTAGAGGAAAGAGGAAGCTGTAGAAAAAGAAACTTTATTTGTTAAGTCTGTTTATTCTTACCATGTCATGTAAGATTAAAGCCCATCTCTAATTCCATCAATATAGCACATTTAAGGGGACTTTATTCACAAATTACATATGCATTTGATTGCAACTTAGTTAGAAAGTCAGTTTAATTTCTAGTTTTTGAATATTCATATGAAATCTGCTTGCATTTTTTCCTTGTTAGGAAAACATGTATATCAATGAATTGCGTTAATTAAACTGGAATTTGTAGATTAACGGCATCATTTTGACAGCATAATGACAGTCTTCATCCAAACTAAGATTTCAGAAAGTGCATATGCTTAAATGCTACAATATTGGTAGTATTATATACTTTTTGCAAGCAGTCTTAAACATTTATTATTATGAAAACTTCTCTAATACAAACAAGGGAGGAGAAGCACACTGTTTAAGAACAGTGTATGTACATAGTCTTTCTGGTCTGGTGAATGTTGTACTATCTCTGTGAATATTTATGGAACTAGTTTATCCCAAAGTACCATAATTTAAGTAATTGAGAGTTTTAACCTAAGTGGGTTTGACTCTCTTCAACTTTAACATACATGTTCTTCATTAATATCATTGTCTAAGATAGTTATTCCCACTTGACTTCTCTAAGAGTTTGCTTTTATCCAAAGTACTATAGGAATTAATGAAAATTCTAACTAGCTCTGATGGTGCAGTTTGAGAAGTGAACCTTGAGTTTTAGTGAGTAGAGACGATTGAGAGAGGGTAAACTGTGCTTCAAACTCCTATGATCTGCAAGGGAAGAGTGTGTGACACTGAACTGATAATTTTCATTTGAGGAGTCATTTGGTCTTGCATACACAGGCATTGAAGACCTTTCCCAATCTCTTTTTTCCTTCCCTTCTAAAATCAAGAAAATTATTCTATGTAATAGGCTTTTTTGTTGTTTTGTATTTTAAAAGTAATTTCTTACAGTGATTCAAGACGACCTCTTAATTGCTGTTCTGTCTTGATGGTTGTAGATTCTTTTAATTGTTCATTGCACATGAGAATTGCAGAATTAACATCATCTTTATGCTGTTGTGTCTTCCTGAAAGCTGCACCTGTTTTTGTTGGACCGTGTTCCTGAATGAAAACAAATTGCAACTTCAACGGCCCCTGAGGGAGGCCCATTTTACCGACTATAAAATGGGCGTTGGTTTTGCAGCTTATCCAGACTCTGAAAACTTTAAAATCACTGTTTTCATTAAATACTATCCTTACAAATAAACCTGTTCAGTTACATTAGAGTAAGAGTTTGTGATGTATCAGTCTAAATAAGTGTAAACCAATGTACAGTGTTTCATTTTGGCAAAAGCGGTGCAGAACTGTCGGGTGTGGGTGTGGGATGCACTGAGCGAACTGCAGTATCCCGGCTCTAGAGGTCACTGCAGACATTGTTTTGAAAGGAAGTAGGCTAAATGACCGATTTCCAAATTACAGGAATGGATAAAAGCGAATTAATAAAAATCTGTAAGGTCGATATAGTCATACTACATTTTTTTCCCGCCTAAGCTTTCTGTGGATGTTATTTTGAACTGCAAAATGTTTGATTATCTGATGCACAGGAAAATTTGCTCCTTATACTCTTTGTAAGAATTAGGTGCCTTTTAGCCACTTCTGTGCTCTCTTAGCTCTGGACTAATTAGGAAAGGTTAGACAGGAATACTTCAGTTTGCTGTAATGTGGTACCAGAAACTTTACTTGACTTCTGTAAGTGACAAGATCTACCAAAGCTTCTGAGCACAATGACAGCAGACTATGATAAACTCCCGTATGCCCCAGATTCACCTCCAATGACAGAACCAAAACATCAAAGCTTTCACAAGGTGGCCTGTATTTGTCTTAATTTCCTTCACCGTTCTGTGAGACCAGATGTTTCTTGACCCTCTGTACACCATTTGACCCCCTTCAACACTGCTTAAACATTGCTTCATAATCAGTGACAATTACACCTGCTTCATCCTTGGTTAATGTAATCTTGCATTCTTTCACTGCCTGGAAGTTGGATCATGTGATAAGGAAAGTAAAAAATGCTAATGAGGGAAAGTGGGAAACTCAAGACATATGATTCTGCATATCAGAAATGTGAATGTCAAGAACTTTTCCACTTACCACAGCATTTATTCCTATTCTGTTAGCGTAGTGATACAGGGCTCAGCCGTTCCTTTTATTCTTTCAGAACCTTGCTGTGTCAGAAATACCCAAAAAAATGGCTATCAAAGCAGCAACAATGAAATGGGGTCTTTTTCAATATAGAATGTTATTACACAGTAGTTTGTATACAGATTTATCTTTATGTAAGAGAACAAAAAAAGGGAAATGGGTGTAATGTGGGTCTGAAATTAGATGCTTGTCTTTTTCCATAAAACCCTTGCTGGAGTTTGAGTACCATTTGTCACTGAAGTCAGCCACTTTCTCTTTAGCTGTCAGTATTTGACAATAATGAAAGTATTTTTTTAATATAGTAATGAAAATGATGAGTGGGAGAGGACCTTTAAAACAGGACAGAGAAATAGGAGAAAGATGGCTTATCTCTTTCTTCCAAATCTCCACTTCACTGTATTCTGTCCTGAAAAATAGTGTTTTCTCTTACTTCACCTTCAGAAATAAGAAAGCAACAAATTGGGTTAACTCTGCATTAAAATAGTTTTTCTCTTAACATAAATATAACTGAAGATAGTTCCCTTGTATATGATAACACATTTATTACAGACAATAATGCGTACTTTGAGATTTAATGGAACTAAAAATGAGTAACCAAAATGTGCTCTATAGCTATAGTCTTTCTTCAAGAAGAAAAATGAACAGTATGCCTCTGCAACTCTAGCTGCAAAGGTTACAGCTGATCATTCAACTTCCTTAAGTTCTGTGCTATAGAATTATTTTAGTAATTATTATTTTAAAAGCTGAAACTGATATTTTTGTTTGTTACAAGCAGGTTAACTTAAATATTTCCAATCCCTATGGCAGTTAATGTGGTGTAGAGTGTCTAAAGCAGCATTGTGCATTTAGCACGGTCACATTTGGTCAGCATTCAGTATTTTGAGTTGTTACATTCTCAGTGTGTGGGAAAAGTTGCGCTGTCTTTTCTTGACAGTTTCACCGAGTTACCTATTAGTAAAAGGATAGATTAACATGAATCTTGGTAGAAGACCTTTGTGCTGGTCACTGAAAGGAGAATGTGATTCAGCTCGAGAAATACATTGTTTAAGCTTTGTATAAATTATCAAGCAGGACAGTGTTCAATATGAAGAGCATTTCTTCACTTTATTGCAGATCTTGTCACTTGTTCATTTATGCAGTAACTTCAATGGAATGTTTTTTTATCCAGAAAACCTCAAGAGGTTTTACAGTCTTCAGTTAACCTGCACTGTGATGCTTATGTAGCATTATATATAGTTGCAGAATTTTTGTTACAAAAATACCTTTTAATGTAACTGATACAAGAGTAATTTAATCACATCAAGAGCTTTAGTTGCTGGGGTTTTATCTCAGTTCACTCCAAATACTCCCAGATTTGCTCTGTGATTTTCGTATAGTTTGAGTGCTTGTATATGTTTCTGTGATAAGTAAAATGATTGGTGTGCAGATGGAGTCAGGGCAAGCTTGTTGGCTAAATACAGACATCCAAAATTTTTATTATAGGTATGTATGCTTGTTTCCAACATGTGATTGTCTGAACAGTATAACTGCTAAGGCAAAAATGCATGGATTCTGCCTTTTCTGCTGTTAAGATTCAGTTCAGTATTTTTGGAAGTTAAAAAAACTTTTCCAGAGAGTAGGACTAAGCGTTATGCACTGTGTTGTATGTCATATGCAAATCTCAGTTGATCCAGGTAACTTGAGACTTGATGTACGAATAGATTTGTATGTTGATTTATGCCCTATACAGAGCTTAATTAACCATATGAGCCCTGCGATCGCACTCAATTACCACTTCTGTCTTTCATTGCCTGAAGTACTTGTAGTTAAGCACTTCAGGTTTTGCCAGTAGAGTTCAAGACTCTTACACTTCTGCTTTTAGGTATCTGGAAAATTAATAAGGCTTGTATGTACGTCTGTGTGTTTATCCAACTATGTTAAGAATAACTGGAATAGAAGCTGTTCTTTATGACCTTCTTCACTTTCCAATCTTTGAATATCCAAAACAAGGAATCTGTTGCATGTTAGTTTCCTTCTGCTCTTTTCACTTAGGCATGGAACCTGTTTTATGCTTTCAGGGGATAGTCAGTAATAACTGGTGCTTTTTCTGTATTTTCCAGAAGTTATTAGCTCCTTGAGATCCAGTAGCAACTACTTTGTTGAGGATTTTGTTACATATTAAATCGTTAAAAGATTATTAAGGCTGCAAAATCAATAGCAGAGGTATAATTAAGGTGTCCTATCTGGCCGTGTTTTTCTGTGGAGCACTTCCTCATTCAGTGCAGAAGAGGCTCCAAGAATAAAGCTTTCAGTATTTTTTCCTCAATGTTTCTTCAGGTGGTACTTTTTCCTCCCATTTATGTCCATTCCTGTACATACATGCTTCCTATCTCAGAGTCCCCATTATTGTTTTGTCCTGCCGTAGTATTTTGTCCTAGTATACTGTTAGCTGCCTGCTGGTTGTTCAGGAGCAGTTTTGCTGAGTATATTTATGTTGCTTGGCCTACTTAGAGCTCAACCTCTACATGCTTTCTGATAAGGGAATTTATATATTCCAGTCATTTGCCCAGCCAGTCAGAAAACATGTAGCTTCTGATCGATGAGCTGACCACCTGTGCAGCACATTTGAACGGGTTAACCAAAAAGTAAACAGACAATTGCAGCCTTTTAAACTGCTTTATAAACCATGTGTTGTGCATATTTGCCTTAGGATTTTGTGTTCCCTACTATGGAAATGAATGATTTTATTTTTTATTATACAATTCACAAATCACATGCTAACTTCTGATTTGGCACCAGGATGTCTAAGCAGTGCAAGAAGTTTAGTGCACAAGCTGTGTTTTGCTGAAGTATTTCTCTGTCTCTCTCTCATGCCTTTCTGTTTTGGGGGATTTTTCCCGCATGAACCATTCTGTCAAATGCTAGACCAACGTATTACTCAATTTTTAGTTTCTCAAATTGCCTGTACTGCACAAATGCTTTTCCACTACTTAAAACAAGAAAAACTTTGCTGCAGTTCAAAAATGTAAAGGAGACATGATCTTGAACAGACTACATAGGAAAAAAGTAAAGGATATATTATATTTTTTGGTACCTCATAGAAATGGCGTAATGGGATCTTGCTAAGAGTCTATCACAAAGTTATATTTGATTAGTTCCCAAAGTTTCTTCCATTTTCTTCACTTTTTGATAAATGCAGCACTGGCGAACAAGTGGTTGTGATTAGAAAAGTGAAGAAAGAATGACTTAAGCCTGCGCTACCATCAAAAACTCTGTATTAAGAAGAACATCCACAGGCAGGCACCCTGCTGAGATACCCTAACAATTGCAAATGCATTCCCTATAAAGTGTATTTAAGGAAGGACAGAAGCAGAGGGTTCTTGATTGGGCCTGTGCAAATTATGAGAACACATTGGTGGTAAACGGCTTCACTCAGTCAGACATACAGCTGCTGATCTAAAACCAATTATTTAAGCAGCACTGTGCCATCTGGAGGGCTTAAACTGCTCAATTCAGTCCTGCTGTAGGTACTTGGACATTGGTTGTGTTGTGAAGTTGAACACCCACAAACTGGCTCCCCACGCTCAAGGACTGTGTTCACAGAGCAGCTTTCATACAATGCTTTGTAGAATTAGACCCTGAAGCTGCCCAATTCAGGTTTTCCCATAAGTCATATCCTAAACATCACATGGGAATTCTATGAAAGAAACAGTCACTAAATTCTGCTATCAGGGGTAGCACTGTATTAAGTAAAATACTGCATTCCTATGATTTTAGGTCTTTTTCATTTGCATCTTTATATAATTTCTGCAGAACACAAAGCAGCTGTCAGATGATATGAAGTCTTAGGGTGTCCACTGGCACTCGCGTCAGTTTAGTGCACCTGTCATGGAACTCAGTATTAAGGTTGGGAAGTTCAAATTGCTCATTACATTTTATTGTGAACTTTTGGGTGAGTGCTAGGATTTATCAGAACCTAGTATTTTATAGCACTTTTTACACTCACTAAACTGTTCTTGGTCTCAGTTGCATAGAAGATTGTACAAGGAAAAGACCGTTGTGTAATCTTAAGTGTCTTCTACAGAAGTAATTCAAAATAATCAAAATCTCTACTTAACTCATCATAATATTCTAACTTCTACAGTAAAATAAAGAACAAAACCCAAAACACCCAACCACAAAATCTCCTGTTTCACACTGCTTTCATAGTGCTAATGGTCATGAAATGTTTCTAATTGAATGTATTTTGTATACCAGCAAATAATAAGCATTTATGCCTTCCTAATTAAACCATAGAATTTACCTCACAAGATTAGATTAGGAGTATGGAAATTGCAGTGATTTGTTTTGCTGTTTTTTTTTTTTAAAATCATAAGTAGTACAAGAGGTCAGAAATAACTGCATGTATGCATTTCATCCTTTTTTTCTTCACAGAATATTATTGTACATTCAGATATGTTACAGTTTTATTGATCTTTTGTGCTTTATGTGTTCTTCCATAAATGGTCTGGATTTAAGTATTGAGAAGGAGGTGCCTTCTGAAGCAGCGTATGTTAATCCACCTTGAAGTGAAATAAGTGTGTAGCACTTTTGGGTGAATATGGTATCCTGAGTACACCAAAACTGCGTACCGATAAGGAAGCCAGTGCCTCAGCTGTTGAACATGACTGCCATGGATAAGACTGCAAGAAAAATTATTCCTGACGAAGCTGCAGAGCACATATAAAACCCATTCTCCTCAAACACTGAGTAAAATCCTAGGCCACCAGAGTTTCTCTGCATCTGTGGGTACTTCACCCCAGCAGGTTATCTGTCACCATGAAAACTTTCTCTTCAGAGTCACCCTGTTGCAGATGTAATTTCAGTAACACTGTGGCCATGGTAGAAAATGTCAGAGCAGGGTGATAAATTAATGAAATCTTAAATCTGAGATTTCTGCTATTTTAATATGAAGCTTTTTCTTTGTGATAGGCGTTTTCTGTGAAGGCTAGAATAGAAAAAGTGCATAATTTCTTAATACATTTTTTTACTCCTAAAAAAACAGCTACTGTAGCAAAACCCTAATATGATGGACATAGCTAAAGTAAATAATGGCATTTTTCAGCGACTTCAGAATAAGATGTCATCAAGAACTTTTTTTTATGCACTAAAGAGTTTTAGCATCTCATGATGCATTCCCCATTAAAAAAAAAAAAAATAAAGGAACCAACCTTCTACCCAAATACTCATGAACAAAAAATATATGGTAATCCTGAATGTGTTTTGTAGCTCTTTGTGCCTGCTTCTTTAAGCCTTTCATACATGGTTCACCCATTCCAGAGAAAATGTCTGTGCTTTGTTCAGCCTTTTTCATAAAGGAAACCCATGTGCAAAACCTGGGACTGTTTTATTGATGCTAGAAAGAGAACTGGGTCCTCAGCTTCAGCCTAGTTTCTTCCTTCATTATTTAGGTAGAAAAAACTTTCCATACAAACATAAAGCGTCTTTTGCATTGTGTAGATAAAGGGGTATTACACAGTTCACTGCATAAATTACTTTGATTCATTTAGATACACACATTGGATTTATTATGGCTAATGTAGATGTAGCAAGCAAGATAATTTGAAAAAAAATACAAATAATACGTTAGCATTTTTTTAAATATTTCCCATTCCATATCAACAGCTGGTTATAGGTAGTTAAAAAGATTTTATTGTTACTTATGTTCTACTGAAATCTTTCTGTACTCCTTCACATTTTGGGAGCCTTTTCAGTGAAATTACCAGCTTTACGGTTATGGTGTTCTGGTGTGGATTTTGTAAACAGGCCATGCAGACTTTTCTTAAATGTTTTATCTAGCAGAAGAATTATAACTGGATCTAAACTACTCTTAGCAGCAGCAAGACAAGTAAGAAAATTTTTAATCTCCACTAGATAGTTTAACCTTGGGCAGTCATTATTTGTAAGCAGTACATTAAAAATTGGCCTAAAAATATGATATGGAAGAAAGCAGACGGTTAATGTTATCTGGATTACAAGAATATTTCTTTTCACTGTACTGTAAATTAGATGTTTTTCTCCAATGCAGGTATTTTTTTGTATATTACTCAGATGTCTGGTAAGAGAATAGTATGACAACAAAACTGTCAAAAAAGATACAAAAAAACACACAGTGGCAAGAGAAGCTGCAATCATTACAGTAAATCCACCAGCTTCTACCCTGACATTGTAGCATCTGTGAAATTCTTCCGCAGCCCTTGCCTGGACATCATATGTTATAGCTGTTACCGTTATGCAGAGCACCGTAAGCCATATAATGATGCACAAATATTTAGCAAATTTTGGCTGACGAAACTTTTCAAGTACACATCTGTAAAAGTTTTCATTAACTGCTGGAGAGTATTGTGTGTCACTGCTTTTCTTCAGTGTTGCGTACTGACTTAGAGCAGTTGAACATAAAATTGTAATTGTAACATATATACTGACATGCATAATGAGAGTCCCAACGCGATATGCTATTCTACATACTACAGAGTCGTAAGTCCATTGGTACCCTTTTGCAAAATAGGCAGCCAGAAAAGGCATTGTGCTACATATGAGTAAATTTGCAGCAAGAAGGTTTGCCAGGTAAATGTATTGTGTTCTTTTTGTGGATGCTTGCCTTGAAAATATCCAGGCAGCGAGAATATTTCCAAAACTTCCAGCAGGAAATAGGAAAGAGTAGATGACTGGTAGAGCTACAGTAGTAGCTAAGGATGGCTGAAGAAGACACGTTGAATTTCTCATTTATCCCGGTATTTCTTAAATGAATGGTCAGAGCTGAAACACAATTAAAAGAAGTATTCTTCTGTAATGTGCATTTAATGTCTCTTTTATTCTTTGCACTTATCTTAACTGTTGCATTTCTCCCTTGCTTTTCAGTGTTACTAATGGCTCTTTGTCCTCTGGGGTTATCATCTTGAGATTGCATGAAGTTACTGTTTGGGTGTTCTCTTCCACTGACACTTAGTGAAGAAAAGTTGGCTGATGTTAAACCCCAAAGATTTTATGTGCATAGAATCTAATAAAATAAATTAGGAAACAAAAGGTTCAAGCTAAGGTCTGACAATAACTTATGTGGTCTTGGTTTGTTTCTTAATCTTCTGGAACATCTGTAACCTACTTTGGAAACCACTTCTAGACTATTTTAAGTTAAATAAGCAAAATAAGTGCAAAGTATTACTTTAATTGCAGAAATGCAGAGGGATATTCTGTACCTCCCTTTAAGTACCAGTTAAACTGCATGATGCAGGCATATGGCTAGATGCATTTATTTTGTGCTGATGTCTGTATCTAATATTACTTTGTTCAGAGCTCCAATCTTAGATGTACATTTTGCACAAACAATTCAGTCTGTAGTTTTAAACATATGAAATTGTTGTTGAAAACAGCAATATATTTATTTTTTCCAAGTTCAGTTTTCAATCTTTTCTCAGTTTTCACACTGAAAATAAGAAATCAAGGCTCTGTAAATGGCTGCATATAAAAACCTGGCATCCCAGCTCACTAACCTGTAGTGAGGAGAGATTTTACTCGTTTGGTGAAGTGTATCCTAGTTAACTTTTGTTCCATATAAAATCATGTGGAAAAAATTAACAGATTTGAAACTTACAGGCAGATAATAATTTTTTTTAAACAGCTGTAAGCAAGTGAACTCAGATACCAAAAAGGATTCTGTGTAGCTATGATAAAAAGCACAGACACCAAGCTGATTAGATAGTAAAAAGTTGTAAAAGTCATATTTAAAAATTATGTTGTAGGCCATATTTGACAACTTGCAAATTAAACTACCTTTTACAGCTGTTGCATTTTAGTGTACACTAAGTTCCATATGGTTGTTGAACCAAAATGTATTAAATTATTTTATTACAGTGAGTTAAATTCATGAAGTAGTTGTTGAATTTAGTCATTTAGAAGTCTAATGATCTTTTTTTGTGTCAGTGCCCAAATTTTGTCAGGTGAAACAAAAAAGTAGTAGTTTTAAGCTTACCTATACAAGCTGTAGGTGCCTTCCCTTGCAGAGAGCAAGTTTTTCTGTCTGAGGTCCTTTTTATCTCCACTGCTGCAATAAAAAGGATGATACTTGAATCTGGAAAGTACAGTTAAGAACAATATCTCTCTGACACAAGTAGGTTTTCAGAATGTTCGCTTTTCTTTTACAGTGTCAAAAAAAGACTAGGCATTTAAAGTTCAGACAAGGTGATGATGTCTGTGCAAACAAGACTTTGAAATTAGGTCAGGATGCAGCTCCGTTAGAGAAGTAAGTAAAAAGAATGAGATAGTGTGGAAAAGTGATTGTAACAGTCCTTTGGTCGTGTAAGTATGGCACAGAAACACCTTACAGTCCTTCGTATAGCACTTTCCTCTTTTTGGGGGTGGAGTGATTATTACTGTCGTTCTCTTTAGGACTGCCCACGTTCCAGACTGAAAAAAAATAATGCTATTTTATGCATGAAAACTTGTATTTTCAATGACGTTTAACTGTTCTTCAGCTCAAAGAGCTATCACAAAGCTGACTGCCTGTTCCTGAAGCCCACATACAATAATACTGTATCGATGACTGTCCCTCATATGAGTGACCACATGAACATGTCTGGTCTCGTCAGATGATGGATTATGTGGAGGCAATTTACAGCTGATGCATTCTAGGCATCAGCTGGGGAAAAGTGACTTTGTGTCCAAGAAATATAGTGTTTTATACCAATAATCCAAAAGTGGGCACAGGATAATTTCCTTGCTCCACAGGAAAGGTTTGATCACAGATTAGTCAACCTTTGTTCAGCTCTGCAGAGCTTGAGACCTTTGAATTTCCTTCTGTCTGATACATCTGTGGTTGTCAGATAACAGCTTTTCAAGAGCTATAAATAAGTTACTTCATGAAAACAGAGGAGATACCATATAAAAACTTCTGCAATTTTGGTAACGTTCTGGTTTTGTTAGTTTTGCTTTATGTTTAAATGTACACTGTAAACTTTACGTTTAAAAATCCACCTCGGTGATCTACAATCAGTTTTATTGTTCAGCTTCTTTTTTGTAATATTATTATTACTAAAATTATGGATGTATATACTGGGCTCCTATTTATACTACATAGTTGATCTTGTTTAAGAGTAAATTTAAGTGAGGGAAACTTCCTGTGGAGTATTACTGATTAGTTTGTAATGCTGTGATTAGTTTGCATGTACTTTAGTTCTTGTTCCTGCTAGATGTAGTTATACCTTTTTTTTATTTTTTCCACTTTTAAATGTATAGATATATTAAAATTTGTCCTAACAGAAAGAATAGTTTATTAATTAAATATTTAATAGTCTCTTAGGTAGTTTTACAAGTTGTTGTTACTGTGGTGTTCCATCCAGGTTTAGACACAAGAATGCGTATCCTGAAAATTTGCTAAGAGGAGGCATGCCAAAAAATGGTGTGAGCAGTTCCAGTTAGCAGGGTTTTTTTTTATTTTTATTATTTAGTTTGCTATTAACTTAGCCTGTAGTATTTCTAATTCAATGACCATAACTTGCTGTAGGAAGAGGTAACGCTACATTTTTTTCTGAATTGTTAGATGAGAATAATTATTATACTGAATTACAGTCTCAGACTTTATTTTTGAACTGATTAGTGAGGTGAATAACAAAGGAATCAGACAATATGATTAAAAAAAAAAAACAACAGAAAAATCAACCCCAGAAGTACAGTTGCAGTTGGTTCTAAGCTGTAGTAAGCACCTTCCTTATTCTTTTAGTGAACTCTTTCCATTCTCCTAACGTATAAATGGCATATTTTATCTAAAATGTATTTGATAATATTCAAATAGTACAAGTGCATCTTTTACAGAAGTCATTCTTAAGTTCTTCATGATGACCTTTATGTACATTCTTCACCTTAATTATTTATATCTCCTGTACTCTTCAACCATGATCACTTTCTAATTTATATGTGTTACTAGATCTTATATGCCAGTAGGCAGCATATGTTGAATTTTGCCATTATAGGCAGGCAATTTATTTTGTGGCCCAAAAGCACAAAACCAGGAAAATTCCCAGTGGTGAAAGGTATTTCAATTAGCCATTTATAACCCATACCTAGCATTTATGTAGTATAGTCATATATGACAGAGTGATCCACTTAGAGGCTGCTTGGCCATTTCCTCTTCCCTCCACCTACTCGAGATGACAGAAGACAGCCCAGTCAGCCTCGTATCTCCTCGTGCCTGTCACAGACCAAATGGACAACTGGACTGTTCCTGCTGTACAACAGGGTACATAACGTGTTGACAGCAGTTGCTCTCTGTAGGACGGGAGAAGGCAGCAGCTCAGTTACCTCTAGCTTCTGTAGCAGTCCTGGCTCTCTTTGTGCTGGGGAAGGCCCAAGAGATGCACTCAGTCTCTGCATCTTGAAGGATGGAAGACAAGTGCTGAGGATATGGCACAGAAAATACGTGACCCTGGGTATGGCTGCTGTGGGTGCTGAGGATGAATCAGATGCGTAGTATGCACCAAACATGCAGCAGCCTTTGACTTGGATTTAATTTAAGTACTTTGAATTTAATTATGGTGTGGTGTTTAATACCAAGATAAGTCTCTAAGATGCACTGGCTACTACACAAGTGCAATCAATACTTTCTTTCCAAAAAACCCAAAACATTTACCAAGTAGCTTGTCTAGAGCTTTGACTTTTGGTGCTTAGTTTTGTTGGACGTGTTTTTTCCTTAAACATTAAAATTGAAAGTTTTTTTGACTGTATAAACTCTTAAGACAGATGCACTACACGATAACCATTTTCAGTTGGACATCTGTATCAGGAGAGTTGTTGCAGAGCACCATGGTTCCTTTCTGCCTGCTTATCAGCTTTCCATGCAGGGTGCCCCAGTGTGTGCGCAGCTCTTCTCCTGACTTGATCTAATGAAGGTTTTAGCTGTAGTCAGTGTATGTATTCAATATTGTAAAAAGTGCTTATCAAAGCAAAATCATCTAAGCTCATGTTTAAATCTACTGTAGGTTAGTCAAGCACTGTGCTGAATCAGTGAAGATAAAATATTTGGCAGGTTTGAGCTGAGTCTATGTTTGCTGTTCACTAATGATCTATTTTTGACAGTTTTAGACCTGCCTGTATGGTTCAGCAAAATAGACCCAGAATGAAAGTTCTTACATTGTTTGATGAATTGCAAGTGCATGCAGTGTAACTCTGCGGCATCCTTAGGGATATAGAAATGGGGATATATTGCACTTCTTGCTTCAATTCTTTGGTTGTCATAAAATATGCAAAGTAAGAGTTTCACAGACTCCAGAGGGTTGTTTTACATAATGAAAACACAGGCCAGACAATGTCTTTTAGGTAGGACAACTTAGCTTGAAGTTGACAGTGCTAACAAAATTAATCTTCCAACATTTTCATACTTCAGGTCTTCGTTGCTAAATACTTTGTATTTTTCCATAGTAAGGAATTCCATGGTAAGTCACACATTCCTTGTGCAGCTCCCAGAGCACTCTTTAACTGCATTTGCTTCTAAAAAAGCAGTGACTGTGTAGTTTACTTTTAACTTTAGAAATTGGTTTTGACTTGAAAACTATTGATTATCATAGCCAAATAGGAAGCTTTCTCTGTATTTTTATGCACTGTACTGTAATTTGTCTTTTTTCAAGTTAAGTATGTTTATGTGTAACAGCTTTTTGGCTTTTCCAAGTTCTTGTTAAGCTTCTGTGAAAACACAAAAGTAATAAAGCAAAAATAAAAACCTAAAACATGGCAGTAAAAGCAAAACTGATACTTAAAAGGTGGATTCTGTTGGCTGCAAGCTGGGAAGTTCTGGCTGCAAAATTAATTCCTTGCTGGTAAAGAACATTTCTATACCCCCTGACAAAAATGATCCTGCGTTTTCGTCAGACTTTTAATTTGTTGTTAATCATGCTTATGGTAACATCTTCACCAAGTGAGAGTTTTTGTGGAAGGAACTGCAGGCATATTTTTGTTTCTAAAGCACAGTCATTTGTATCTGTGGTTTGAGAGTTCTATGAAGAAGCTTTGTAATAAGTGCAAAGGTGTACTGCCCCTCTCTGTATGCACACTTACAGGAACCAGGACTCACCATTTACAGACAAAAATAAGATAACTTCTGAAGGTACCAGGATGTATTATTGTGGTATATTTTAAATAATTGATTCAGCTTGTTAAGACATGGGCTTATAAGTAAACACTTTGCTTTTTTTATCCTCATTTTGTTTCTTACTTTGCAGTACTACAACACACAATTAGCCATTTCCCTGCCATTCATGTTCTTATTTCTACACTTAGCTCTCTAACTGTGCAGTTTGAATGTTAAGGCTTTTTCCAGCTTCATCCCTTCCCCCAATTACTCTCACTCTCACAATGTCTGTGAACAACTTCTGTGCAAGGATTTCTTTTTCACTCTACTACAGTAAATGGTGATGGCTTTGTAGCACCTTCTCTATTCTCTTGGATTCTACAGTGCCCTCAGGAGTTGGGATTTTGTTTAAGGGATGGGGAAAAGGCTGGCAGAAGGTTTCCAGTGCCACAGAGAATATGTTGAAGATACATTTTGGATTGGTGGAACATGATCAATGGGTTCTTTTTGTCTCTACACTGTATTTGTACTGTGCAACACAACTCCCTCCTCTCTGCTCTGATTCTGAATGTGCTTTTGGAGAGAGCATTATACTAAAGCACTCGTTTGTGAACTTTCCAGTTCCAGGAATAATATGCCTCTCAGTTGTTTCTCAGTGTTGTAAGTTGCACTCCTCTTCTGTGGTTTCATTGACTGATGTTGGGGAAGTTGTTCAATCAAATTTCTCCATGTTGCGTTACCAAAACAATTGATACTTGTCTGTCCTCAGGAAAAATACCAGTTTGCAGGTTAAAGCCATAATTACAGTTAATTTCAGTGTGAAGATGAAAGTTGGTGTGGTTTAACCCTGGTAGGCAGGTAAGCCCCACACAGCCGCTCACTCACTCCCCCTCAGTGGGCCAGGGAAGAGAATCAGAAGGGTAAAAGTGTGAGAACTTGTTTACGCTTTCTGTCTCTTCCCCCTCCTGTGCTTGCGGCTGCTGTGCTGCAGAACAGGCTGCTGCTTCTGAGGCTCCTTCCTGCTCCCTGTAACACGCTCTGGTCAAACCTTTCATTGTCTTGAACGCTTTGAGCCCCATATTGGGCATCAAAAAGGGTTGTTGTTAAATCCCAGTGGGCAGCTAAGTCTCATGCAGCTGCTCGCTTACTCCCCTTCCAGTGAGTTGAGGGGGAGAACTAGTAGGGTAAAAGTGAGAAAACTTATGGTTTGAGATAAAGAGAGTTTAATAAGTTTAAAGAAAAGGGGGGGAGTTAAAAAAAAGAAAAACAAGACCAGGAAAAACAAGTGATGCAAAAAAACCTAACTGCTCACCCCCAGCTGACTGATGCCCAGCCAGTTTCTGAGAAATGTCAGCCCTGGCAAAGTTCCTCCTCAGCTTTTATTGATAAGCATGAGGTCATGTGGTGTGGTCAGTTGGGGCCAGCTGTCCCAGCTGTGTCCCCTCCCAGCTGCTTGTGCCCCCCCAGCCTGCTCCTGGTGGGGTGAGAAGCAGAAAAGCCCTTGGCTCTGCAGGAGCTGCTCAGCAATAGCTGAAACATCTCTGTGTTGTCAATGCTGTTTTCATCAAAAAACCTAAACTAGCCCCATACAAGCTACTGTGAAGAAATTTAACTCTATCCCAGCCAAAACCAGTACAGCTCTTTACTCAAACCAGGTATACTTTGTTATGTTTATGATTAAAGTTGTGAACTTTTATCTGGCAAACAGTTTTGTTTCTTGGCTTATGTTTCCTGTTCATTTTAAGGAATATATGCATGACAATGTAGCTGTCAATGTATTTGTCAAGTCTAAAAGGCATAGAAGTGACTAGCCAGCACGTGTATTGTATATGCACTTCATAACTAGTCTGTATTCTAATGAGGAATATGCACTCCTTTTTACATAGTAAAGTGATATTTTGGTACACCAACTGGAATTTGAGGGTCCACTGTGGATTTGAATAAAGAAGGAAAATGAGGTTCATGCAGGTTATGTGAAGATGTGTGTTGACTTAAGCTCTGCTTACAGAAAGAAGATTAAATAGCATGATTTTCATGTTGAAATTCAGCTGAAGACTCAACTAATTGCTGCAATTGGCCCTGATAGGAAGCACTGCTAAGAGAAAAAGTAAGAGACACTGTAAAGAGACTAATTATACGGTCATTTGACATGTCACAGTGTAACTTTCAGCAGACCTCCCAAGATGCTTCAGGACTGTTTGCTCTTCAGCAATATTGTTCTGCAGAGCCTGGCATCTTACCTTCAAATGGGGGAAAACTGATTGCAGAAAAAATTATGTAAGGATTAAATAATTTTAAAACATGCTACCTGCTTTTGGGTTTTGGTCAGTAGTAATTGTTTCCTACATGACAGTGCTGTCTAGTTTCAGATCCGTTTCTGACCCAGTTGATACATCCGACCTTTAACATCTTGAAGCACTGATTTACATAGTAGTGAAAATCCATAAGTATTTTCACTTGTCTGGTTGCTTTTTGGGGTTGTTTCTTTCTTCTAACTGCTACTCCCTTAATGTCACACTCTGACAAGGATCATATAGACATACCTGCTCCCCTCTTCTGTGCCGTATCTGCTATTCTAGGCTTGCTCCCTTTCAGATTTTCATTTCTGAGCTGAAGAGTTATTTATTTAATGTAGTCTGAATATAATCTGTATCATATAAATTATAAAACAGCACAATGATAACTTCTCAGTTTTCTTCCTACTAACAGTCTACTTGCACTTCTGTTGCTGTTGAGCAGAGAGTTGTATCTTGAACTTTGTTTAGGTTTAACTACCCCAAAAAATTGTGTGTTTTCTGAAAACTTTGTCATCTCCTCATTCTCACTCATTCCAGATTGTAGTGTTAAACATGTTTGTAAACTTACCTATTTGCAGATTCTTGAGGAATATCATGAAGAAAGAAGACACTTTATTTTTAAGCTTTCTTTCCAGTTTTTAACCAATTGCAAAACAAGAATTAACACCTGACATCTGAGGGTTTCTTAGAGCCTTTAGTAAGTGACCTTGCTGAAGCCCAAGTATACCATATCACCTTTATCCTGATGCTTCTCAGCTTTTCCTGAGAGCTCCTCTGATACTGATTTTCTGGTAGACTGGCTTCCCTCAAACAAATCTATTCTCTTTTCCCTAGGGTACCTTATATGCCGAAGCTTGCCTAGTTTTATTTGTCTTTATAGGTTTGATGGTTTTGCCTAGTAGGAACATTAGACTCTAGCTCCTGAAATCTCTTTAAAAGATTTGGGTCATATTTGTTGCTTGTGTACAGAGATTGGTTTAAGCGAAAGATTATCCTATATTGAAATGTTTAATGTGTAACATGTAGTCCTGGGAAAGCATTACTCGTCGATATTTCTTCTAAATATTTTTCTCTGAAACCTTGTCTGCTGATGCTGTGCATGGCTTCCTTGGTGCTCCTTCCCTATGATATGTAAAGAATGGCTGTCACATAGAACACATCTGGATCAATGCAAATAGGTGTTTAAGGCTTTCCTCTTAAAGAAAATACTGAGTAGATTTCACTGTTCAAATTACTAAAAACAAAAAAGCCCACATAATGCTATTCCCATGATGGACCAGAATCTTGAACTTGTACTGCATGACTATTTTTCTGTTGTCCTTTTATGTATTTAGTTGCTTACAACATAACATTATAATAACCAAGTAAATGTTACATGATTTACAAAACTATGCCCACAATACTAAGGTGGTCTTTTGTCCTGTGGAACACATTTCTATTTGCCTTTGGCTTTGAAAGTCACCTTCATTTTTAGCATTGAAGCTGTGCTATGACGTGATTTTCTGAAGACATCTGAAGTCTATTTTTGCAGTCATGCAGTGTCCCTGAATTGCAGTCCTTGTAAATGAAAATTCTGGTTTAAACAGAACACTTTCTTTAAAAGAATTATAGAATTCAAATTTTGTTCAAGCCGCACCGTGTCATTCATGTCCGTCCTGTTCTGTGTGCCCAACCCCACAACCCCTGGCCTGGTGATCGGTGTCATCAATCAGTCACTGACGGTAGAAGAAATATAGACAAAGAAAGAATGATGAGATAATATATACATCTTGTGAAATGATAATTTATAAACTTCACTAGATTCACTAGAATTGATATTACTATGTAGAGCTACTGTACTGCATAGGAGAATTGCAGAGGACAAGGAACTGCTATTCCCTGTGCTGTACAAATACAGAACCAAGACATTTCTTGCTTCAGCGTAATGCACTAGAATGACAGGATGACAAATAAAAGATCGTGAAAAAATATAACGCAGTTGTAGTGAGAATCAATCAGAAATTGCTGTACAAATACCTTAATTGTATGCTGAAATGTTTAACAAAAAATGTACCATCATACTTTTATGAAAATTACATTTGTGGGAATCTCTTTGTTGAAGATTAAGAAACCTCACCCTTTTTCATTTAAAACAAATATACACTGACTAGTCACTGTCATTTGTTTTAACATGATTATGCCCAGTTTCACCAAAACTGAATGAAGTAAAATCACATAAAAATTAAACCAAGTTTATGTCTAGCAGTGGTGAAGTGTTATGTTTACTTTGTTTTATGATGCTTGTTTACTTTCTTTTATAAATAGCTTCTGTAAAACCAGAATATTGTTCAGTATTAGGAAAAATCCACAAGTTTTCACACAGATATAGTATAAAAAGTTACATGATCCATCAGAGAAGAGGCTGGTAGTCATATTAAAACCGACTTCTTTACACCAGCTTACTTGAGCAATATTACTTGTATGTGTTGAGGGTAATAAATCCTTATTTTATGGAGCTTAACATTTAGCATCTTAACTCGTTCACCTTTCTGGCCTGGCATGCCAGGCATGTAAGTCGTTCTTGGTATAACTGCCTCTTTACTCGTCTTTGGATCAAACAACTCCCACCTTCAGCCCCCCATTTTTTTAAAAATGTTGCCCTATGAAGTTTTTATTTGTGCCTAAATACATAAACCTCATTGGTTTCAGTCTGAGAAAATAGTTGTGTCTATGGGACATTGCTCTGAATATTGCTATTACATAGCATCAGCAATTATCAAGATTATTTTAATCATGTGAAAAGGGAAGGTGAGTACCAGGGAGGAAGCGTGCAGCTGCAACACACGGCTTTGGGAGTCTGTTAAGCAGACGAGTGACTGAGCCTGAGCAAAGATCAGAGCTGATGTGTCAGGGGTTCATGAGAGCTAATTTTTCTGTTCTGCTCTTTATGCTCAATTCTGTGAGTTTATTTTCCTTGTTGAACTACTTTGTGTAGCTGCAGTCACCAGATTTGTCAGCGTTTGAAGGAAGTCTTAGGTAACTGAAAATACACATATGTCATCTCTCCTTCGTTATTTCTGATTTTCCAAAAGCATTGCACACTTTTCCTCAGGTGTTTGACCTTGACATTCATTAAAATGTTGAAAATATAATGAAGGGCTTAGGAGGCTTGAATATTTTAATTTTGCTCTTTAATAAACCTAAGTGTGTCTTCTGTAATTATAACTGAATTAATGGCAGTTGATTTCTTCACCTCATTTTTATGCCATGTATGTTGCTAAATTCTCAAATATTTTCTTGAAAAAAATGCTTTCATAAATGTAGTTAAAATGCTGATTTCTTTGAAACCTATTAAAACATATAAGTGCAGAAAATCTCTACTGGTTTATATAGCTCTTTTGAATAGGACACAATTTACTTTTTGCAAGTTTAATCTATTCTTTACATATACAAGGTGGTCATATGAATGTCTATATACAAGATTCCTTATACAGGTTCAAACCACTTCATGGAAATTTCCTTAAAGAGTTAGTGTTCTAGTTTAGTCCAACAGAACATGTCTGAGAACTTCCTATTTTGTTTTCTTGGATAAACAAGAATGAAATACTTCTGAAAAGTGACTTCCCATTTTCACAAATAGAAGTAAGACTTCTCATTTTTTAACAGGCAGAAAGAGGCGGGATTAGTAGCTGTACTGTATAGCATTTGGTAATCTTAAATTGATGTCCTGGAGTGACAGAAATTGGTATCCATTTGTGTAAACAATCAAATTAGAGATTTCTTCTTTAAAGAACTGGAGTGGGGTGTGGTAGTAGATAACCGCTCCTGTGTACATGGTCCAAGTTTTATTTCTGAAGTGCTTTCCAGGTTTAGCCCTGAATCTCTATGAAGCCTTCTGCAAATAAGTTGGAATACAGTCTTACGGACACTTCTGGACATTAGGAAATACATAACTGGGTCTAAGCAGCTGTTAAAAGATGAAAATATGAGCATCACTTCATTGCATTTGTGAATTATTTCCTTCCAATAACAAGATGGGTTTTGCAACTGTGACGTAATGTAGACAAACCGGAACATGTGGTAAGGAACAAAACAGATGGTGAAAATAATGAGTACGATGAAGGAATTCCTTGCTGTCTGGGTGTATTTTCCTGCGTTTGGAAAATCTGCTCTTTTCCTTGAAATTTTCAGAAGGTTCTTGGCAATTTTAACATAGGAAAGTATCAAAAGGAAAAAAATTATCCAAAAAATCATTACAATAATGTAATTTAAAATTGCTTCTGTCTTTGCATTCTGTTTATTTCGGTAATGAAAGCACATAGTAGAATTGCTGTCTTGACTCTTAAAGAAAGATGGTGCAACTACTACTACAAATCCTGTAAGTGCAACTGCCCACACTATGCAACAAATATGTACACTTCGTGTAGCAGTGAACATTTTAGGACGCTTCACAGACCTATTTATTTTTACATAACGATCTCGACTAATTAGTCCCAACAGTACTATGCTAATATACATGTTCATATAAAATAGAGTTCCAACAGTCTTGCATAAAATCAGTCCAAACATCCAGGTGTTTTTGGTAACATGATAGAGTATTCGGAAGGGAAGACAGAAAATGAGCAGAAGGTCTGCCACAGCTACATTTAGCAAGTACACTTGGATAGAATTCCTTTTCTGATGAATGCATAGGAAAGCAAACAGGGCTATAATATTTCCAACCAGTCCTATAACAAAAATAATAGAGTAAAAAACTATCAAAGCAAGTGACAGTGAGTTGTCATCTAAGGGACAGCTGGCATTGTTTTGACTTTCCGAGGCATTTATGGGTAGGTTAGTTTGGTTACTCCAGAAAACTTCCTTGTATGGAATAATAGTCAGTAAATCAGCTGAAGCTGCAGCCATCATTTGTGAGGATTTTTTAGCTGTTCTGTAGGGATGCAAAGAGAAATTTTAAGAATTAAATCGCCATTGGATCATCTTCACATATTTGCTTGCTTTATTGCATACAGTCTATGTGATATAAACATAAAAGGCAATAACTCAAAAAAGTAAATACACCGAAGTATTGCTGTAGCTGAGTAGAAGAAGGATTTTCAGCCAGATATCATGATACAATATAAGCCTGGAATAATCAGTTCCATGTTTTTCCTCAGATGAAGTAGGCAAGAACAGGTGATACAGAGTACTCAGATAAATATTTTTGTAATTACATTTTTATTACTGTCTTGTGTTGTTTTAAAAATCAGCTATTATGTTTTGCTGCAAACTTTAGGAATTTGGATTTTTTTATTTATAAGTACAAACATTTTTTTTTTAAGTTCAGGTAGTTAGGATTAGTCTTTCTAACACAGAAAACTTTTTAATTAAGATGCAAGAATGGGTAAGCATAGCTAGGTGAATTATTCTCAGTGTTGATACAAAATATATAGAAATATATCAAAACAATTTCAAACTCATCAGTATTAAAGTTAAATAAGTGTCCAGGATCTCTCACATACAAGTCACTAGATTTCAATTAGAAAAGCAATTTTCCATTAGTGTTTATTTGGCCATGTAATCCGTTATATGTAACGCTGAGTCAGTACTATTGCAGTAGCTTGTTTTTAATAATTTATATCTTCACGTAAATTTAAGTATTTTTTCCTTTACTGTTCGCAAATCAATATTATGCAAAGAAGCTATTATCAGCTGGAAACCACATTAATGCTGTTTTAAACACGTCTTGTTTTATTTGTTTTCCTTGTTGTCATTTCAAAGTTTTAAAATTCACTAAACTTGTTTTTGACCAGGAAGTTACAATCTGGAAGATAAAAGTCAGCTTTGACCAAAGAAAGAAAACCAAAAAAAGTGTGCGGTTAGAAAAGCAAAATCAAAATGAGCTGTTGAGAGACATGGATAAAACTGATTAGTAATGATACTTCTGTCCTCAATTTGTATGTCATAACGATAAAATATTCCAGAAATTAGTTTATTTAGAGGTTTGGTTTTGGGGTTTTTTTTTCCAGGCGCAAGGCTTTTTCCCCTAATCTTGCAAAAACTTCAGAATTGGTTTTGATACTCTGAACTTAGTTGTCCAACAACAGTAACAAGAAAAAAAATGACAAAACACTGCCATATACATAACTTTAAAATAGTTTTTCATTTGCATGCTAGGTCTTAAAAATGTGACTTTACGTTTAATACTGTGATACAGCTAGAGCACTGAAAATGGCAGCACTTCAGGGAAATTTCTTAGTAAGACCTAATGTACCTACAGAATCTGAGTTATTGAGAAGACAGTCTAAAATATTTTAACGTCCGATGTTGGCTGATCTTACAGTTACATTACATTTGTTCAGTATGTTAGCAGTTTCAAAAATATGTCTGTTTTCATATTTGCCATTTCATATTGTCAGGTCAAGAAGTAAATGTAAAAGTTTGATTAAAAAATACGTCTTGTAACCTATATACCACTGTAATTTCCTGTTTGTGTTACTTTTCTATAAATATGCTTGAGCTCATGACTTGCATAAGTAGCGACAAGTTTTATATCAATGAGAGACAGACAAATCCATTACACTGCAGATACATTAGAAAACTTTTCACTGCTCTAAGTTTTATCATCTATAAGCAAGCAGGCATGCTTGAACCTTGGTATACTTAAGAAAAGGTTTGAAGGTCAGCATTACTTTTGCAGTTAAGAGAAGTTGTAATAGAAAATTGTTTTACTGTAGCTTAAGTATAAAAGAAGCCACTTACCATTTATATATTAAGAAGTTCTGCTGATTTCCAAAACTACTGGTAAAAGACAGGGAGGAGTAACATGCAAGTGCTCTTATTAGAAAGCTAAAGCACCAGCTTCTCTATGAAAGGGATAAGAATCAGCTGACGCAGTACAATATCAACAAGGGGAAGTTTAACTAGTGTTGCAATGGGTTTTTTGAAAGATATTTTTAACTAGGAAAACTCAGTTTATTGAAAAGATCAATTAATTGCTGTTAATTTGGGCTTTGCTGGGAGAGGTTCTCTAATGACATTTTCTCAGAATTTCACTCTGAATTGGAGATCTGGGGGTTTTTTTGTCAGAAACTTGTGCTTCTGGTGAGCAGCGTCGGTGGCTTCGCTTGTGAATCACAATTGTGTCGGTACAGCCTGTCTTCCTTTTAATACTGTTGTGGAAATAGTATCACTTTTTCAAATGTTAGGGTAAAGGTAGATCAACACCACAGTGAAATGGTACAATTTGCTTATGTTGGTGTAGTTCTCCCATCTGCTTTCCTCCTTCCCTCAGGCTAGATATTTGAGGTTGGTCTTTTTTACTCAAAATGACAGCGATGAAAGAATGTGAAAGTGCCCAAAGCATGCAGCTTCACATTTTCAATAAAGCAGAAGTGAAATACAATACGCAGAGATAATACCACCTGGTAATACTATTTTGGGTAGGATGTAAGGGATTGAAAATTACATTTCTAAATTTCTAATTTAAAAATATTCTAGAAGTCTTGATATAATATAGCTTAAATTTAAAGATCATCTCAAGAACATTGTCTTGGCTTACTATTTTCCTTAGCATTTGAAATGAGGATTTCAATGTTAACGTTCTTAATATATCATCTGGTTTAGGAATCAAGCTTTTTTTTCCTGCAGATTTCAGTTAGAATTGTAAACAGGCTGTGCATTCTTACTTGCTTGTTCTTAGGCAATTGAAACTTGTTGAAAGGAAACTACAGGTTGTTGTAGCTCCTTCGCACTATTTTAATTTAAGCACAAGAAGCAGTATACAAATTTCACATTCTTCCTTTTAAATAATATGGTTGACTGCAAAGTGTAGCTTTGAGTAAATGCAGGAAGTCATTCTATATTAAATGCAGTAGTTTTGCTATGTGTATTAAATACTAGATTGTGTTCCGATAGATTTTGTGTGTATGTTACTTCCTGCTACACCAGTGCATATCAATCCAAATTGTTGTATAATATTCCATTTTTCTACATTACACCTCACTCTTGTTAGTGGAAAGACTGTGGAAAATCAAAGGTATGGATGACTGTGTCTGGAATCCAGTTTAGAAACCAAAACAATTTCCCCTCTCACTGAAATATTTATTAGAAACATCACATGCATGTTCCTTTTCTCTCCTGCAGTTGGAAAGTGATCAGTGAATTCTATGATTAAGGCTCAAAATAGTGTTTTCTGTTCTCTTGTAAAGGATGAGATCCCACAGAGTATATTATAGGCAGGATATTTCTGCTGGAGAATTGAAACAATGTAAGGCTTAAGGGTTAAAGGCAAAAAAGAAAAAGTAATACCAGGTAAGAAATTATAGGCATTACTTTTTATCTCCATGTTATTATGATTTCCTTGTTCCTTGTGAGTTCTGATAAGTCCTGAAAGGACTTTGCTGTGCTTGAGACAATTGAAAGACAAGGAGTCCATGCCAGAAATAAAAAAATACTTTTAAATTAGGAAATTCTTTTTTAAAAAGCCAAAATTCTAGCTTCTGTTTGCAAATTTAGGAAAATAAGGTCTAAAATGCGAATTGTATTTCTCAAATAATATAGTAATTTGTCTGGATTTTTGTCTTTTCAGCCACACTGTGTACTGCTTGCCTCAAAAGAGAATTCAGCCCCAGTAAAGCTTGGTGGCTTTGGGGTAGCAATTCAGTTGGGAGAGTCTGGACTAGTTGCTGGAGGTAAGGAATTTTCCTTTGAAGTTATGTAATATTATGTACATTGTACTGCAGAGTTTGTTCTTCTGACACAGCCTGGCCTGCAAAACAAAAGCTCAAAAATAATCTTTCACTAAAGACTTTCTTAACATTATAATTGCACACAGTTAAGCTAAACATTTACTGGAATGTAACATTGTTTTGTGTACATATACTGAATATTAAATCCCTCTAAATAATATTCAACAGGAAATTATGCTAGTTTGATCAAAATAAAATCGAAAAAAGCTAAGAGTTTCCCACTTTAATACAATCTTTGGCATAATTCTTTCATGCTTGACTACACAAATCAAATAAAAATGCTATCAGGATTGAAATGTATGTCAAAGCAAGTGAGTAAGGACTTACTACAGCTTCGTCAATGCTCCCCTGTTTCTTAGGCAATTTCCGTCAGAATGCTATGCTGTTTAATAGCAAAATCTTACTAGTTTTCACGTGTGACTCTCTTCTGTGTTTTAATATTTCATTGTAATTACTGCAGAAGACATCAGTATCTTGATACGTATGTATATTTTTGACTGTGTTCTGTTTTCTGTGGATTTTATTTCCTCTAGCTGCCTTCCATATTGTTCCAGACAATAGGCTTATGCTTTAATCAGCCTGCACAGATGAAGACCCAATCAATTTTCTGATGCTTTCATTGCCAGAGTAGGAGACCACGTTAAAAAAAAAATGTTAAGTTTTAATTTTTTTTTTTTTCCAAAACAAGTAACTTACTCGCAGTACCATGCTTCTTCAAAAACTCAGATTAATTACTTAGAGGTCTGAATTTGGCTTTTATTTGCTTTTTAAAATAAAAAGCAAATCCAATATAAACACAACGACAACTTCCATTCCCTTCCAGATATCAGTAATACCCTGGAATTATCCAAGTTCTTATTATCTAGAGACCTAGATACATCTTTTCAAAGAAAATACTCATTCAGTTAAGCTACCGTTGTTTCCTTAATAAAAAGGTCACTCCTTCCCGTACTTTTTCTGTGTTTCTCAAATTTTCTGTATATCAGCCACTGCTTTTTTTAGTGATAGTTCCTACACTTTTGTTTATGATTCTCTCATTTTTCTTCTTTGTATTCTGACTGAGCAAATTAATTTCTTCTGTTTCAGCTATTCTTCTGGAGGTAGTCAGATACAGTTTACTTTCTTTCAGACTACTAGCTGTCTCACCAGAAACCTCAAGTTCAACTTGGGGAAAAAAATCCTGAATTTTTCCCCAAATTTGTCATGTTTTTCCTGTTATCATTCACTGTTCTGCGATCCCACTCATCGTTCATGTGCTCAGCCTCCACGCAGTTTTCAGTGCTGGCCTGGTCTTCCCTTTTCTATGTAAAAATATTTTCATTCCTTTCTGGTTCTGTTTGCATTACTTACAGAAGCTTCTTTTTTAAGTTTCATCAGTGTAATATTCCTCTGTATCTTTTGCCTCATCCATCTCAGCTTCTGCCACACCAGTCTGCCTTTGTATTTTTTTTCTCTCTCTCAACTGTCATTTCCAATTTGTAGCCTTTTTCTTAGCACTTCTTTCTTTCAGACCCAAATTCCTCTTGCTTTCAGGGATACCCAGAGTAATTCCACTTTATTTATATACCATGGAAGGTCTCAGTTCTACTGCTTGTTTCAGGCTTTCTCCTTAACAGACTCCTTATCTCTTTCTTGTCATCGTCCATTCCAGTCTTTATACCACAAACTACATCTGTTATCTGGCAATTCTTTTCCCTTCCAGATACTTACCTGAAGGTATATTACTAGACAGTCCCCTACACAGCACTTGCAAAATTTTATTTCTTCAACTTTACAGTATCACTCCATATTTGTTATGTGGAAGTTAACAATACTGTCTGTTTGAACTGGGCTATAAATTTCTTGTAAAAATTGTTTACCTATGTAATTGTTTCCATAAGTTATCTGTATGCCTTATGGATAAGTACAGGTAATACTAATTTCTTAATTGACTCCTAAATGCATAGAAACTCTCCATATAGAGACGTTTGAGGAGTATAATAACCAACCTGTTCAATTTCACATTCTTTTTCTAGTTTTTAGTGAAAAGCATTGATTCAGCTTAACATAGTCAATTATTTCCCTTCCAGCATGGCAATTCCTATATTTGGTAGTTAAGACATCAAAAAATAAATTCTCTATTAAATAAAACCTATTATGATATTAACATACTCTTTACTGACCTAAACCCTGCTGTGCTTCAAACCCATTTCAGTGTGCAGTACACCTCAAAATTTTTACAATACTGAAAACACACTGCCTTATCCTTACAGAAAGTGCAATACTTACTAATCTTTCTGTATCTAGGTAATGTGTATTGCCACAAAACCCTAGCAGAATATACTGATTATTAGTGTAAATCCCTATGTAGATGACCCTGGTGTTCAAGAACAGAAATCTTGTATCTTTCTTTATTTTACGTTGCTTGGAGTAGTTTTATCTTTTAAACTAGAAAGGGACAGCTTTCCTTTAGAAAAAATACGTCAACATTGGAAGTAGTGTAACTGTAGTAAAGTTCAATTGATAGTACTCTTCCCTTAATCTTGCATAAAACCCCAGCCATTATGTGAAAGCTCTTCAATATCTATGAAGATAACTCTCTTTTGTAGTAGTATTTTTCCTCTTAAAATATAAGTGGCTATATATAAAATATTCAGGGCTTATCAATGTTCTAAAATTCTTTTCCTGCTTCCATGCCTTTGCATTTTGTGCCACTTTTCTTACTTTTACGTTGACCAGCTGTGCCTTTCAAGCCCAGATTCTGTGTAGCCCCAGGAGAACACAGATAAAAGGGAATTTTATTCCTTAACGTCTTCTAAATCTGCCTTCTAGTTTATAGCTTTCACTCTGTTTGGGACTACAGAATTTTTTTAACTTAACAAAAGACATCTTTTTTCCAGTGTGCTTAAATTTTTGGGAAGGGGAAGAGGATTTTTGTAATAAAGTTAAACTAGGTACCAGGTATTGAAAGTAGACCAGTCCCAGTCTTGCTATGTGAGTCCAGAGATAGACTTGTGTTGTTTAGAAGGATAACTACAGTGTTCTTTCAAGCAGATAGAAGGTTATTTAACAGAAGTGTAAGGGAACTCACAATAACAATCTACGACATCATACTAGATGTGATTAATGAAAATTTCTGTGGAATAGATTTTAGGAACGTGACTATTTTATCAGCTAACAACCTAGTTGAGTTTATTTTTAATAGAGTTAAATTATTATTAAGTAAATATATATATATATAGCCATAACTCATTTTTCATAAGACCAGAAAGGAAAATGTAAAGAAATACTTTTTGTTCCACTGTGCCCATAAGCTGCAAGGTAATGAATAAGAAGCATGTGTCATCTTCTGATAGGAAATCATTTTCATGAGCTACCACTCTCTGAAGGTCTCTTCTTGCAGTTCTTATGATAAGTGGAAAATTTTTGCTAAGTGTATTCATTTGAAGCATTGAAGTAGGTACTTTAAGGTGGAATTCTAGCAGAGTGCAACATAGTTACAGATCATCATAATTTATAAGTCAGCTCCTATGGAAAAGGATGTAGATAGGAAACAATCTGTGACTGCAAGATTATGATGCAGCTGGAGTAGTGGAACCTCTGGGAAATCAGTGATTTAATAGAGCGATCGCACATTATGATCTCTGTCTTCTTCCTTGGACAAATTTTCTTTCTGAATGTGGTATGCATTGTCACGATATTTTCTTAAATAAATGTGACATCAGATTTATCAGATACTAAATATCCTGGATGCTTAATCTTGGGGAGTTTCAGCTAGTATATGGTATAAAAGTTTGAAGGAACAGAAACCATTGAGTCTACAAGTGCTGTTTCTTCCACTTTTAATCTACTTATTTTCTCCTGGTTTGAACTAGTGCAAAATAAGATAACTGTATAGACCTAAATGGTATGAGGTTCTATACTAACTGTCAAGTCTTATCTATGGATCGTTAACTGATTTTCACTTTTTACCTTTAGCAGCAAAATGTCAGAGGTACCATGGTGCTAATCCATTCCAGTATTGATTTTTATGTATTAAGAGTTAGCTCCCCTAAGTTGTTTCAGAATCATATAGTACCTTCAGATATCCTAATAAAACCATCATCTTACTGGAAAAGATCTTATATGTTCTTAATAGAAATACACCAAATAAATATCAAGTGTTCTTGGTTCTTCACAGCTAGCTTCTATTAGACTTAGTACAAAAATAGTGAAGGAAGACATTACCATAAATTGCCCTGCAAATGACACCATGCAATTAGGGGGCAGGGCAGAGGGGGGGAATCTTTTAAGTTCCTTTTTTTGTTATTGTTCCTATCAATGTAAAAATGATCATAGAATGGTTTAGGTTGGAAGAGACATTTAAAGGTCATCTAGTCCAACCCCACTACAATGAGCAGGGACATCTTCAACTAGATCATGTTATCAGAGCCCCATCCAACCTGACATTGAGTATTTCCAGGGATGGGGTATCTATGACCTCCCTGGGCAACCTGCTCGTGTGTTTCACCAAACTGGATCTTCTTGGTGGTTTTATAAAACCCAGTTTAAAAAACATGGTTTTGAAATGTTGGGGGTTTGCACTGCATAGACTTTTCTTCTTTTCATCATTAGTGTCTGAATGGTACAGCAAATCTTTCCTTTGTTTTCCAAGGAGAGTTAAACATTTGTAAGCTGAGGTCCTACACTAGTATTCATTTTTCTCTTAAATGGTAGCGTTTCTTTCCTCTGCAAAGCAAAAGCACTGTTTCGCTCCCCCCACACACGCACCTTGAGAAAAAATATGTGAGCTTCTTCAAAGCTTTACCTCTGATAGACTTTGTTTTATTTAAAAGATAAAACTGTGGTTTACTGTCTCTCAGAAATTTCACTTCACATCTGGGTTGATTTGAAAGTGCTTACAGGAGGCTAATGTGTTTGAAAGTCAATTTAGGTTTACTTCCTCCATCATAGTTTTATGGCTGAAAAGGCCATTGAGTCAGTTATTATAATTTGTCTGGTTAACATGTGATCTTTGCTTTGTTCGTTTTCTGGACACTAATATCCAGTTGTCCAGTTGTCTGCTGATGCATCTTTTAAAATACATTTTCTTCAGACAATCTTCTGTGCTGAAGCTGAGTTACCTTTTTTTTTCTTTTTTTCTTTGTTGTTTGTTTTTTTTTTTTTTTTAATCCATTCACCTTCTCTGTACACCTGCTTTAAACATCTCTATTGTCTGGAGTAATGTGGAAAGGAATTAATAGTAGTAAAGTATTGACCTATCTGATCTGTGGTGTGTGATTCTTTGATTCCTTCCACATTATTCTGGACATCCAACTCTTTTAGAAACTCCTTAATTTATGAACATATTTCTTATTACACTATTGTGAGAGGTCAGATGGTGATGTTTATTAGTACCTCACATTTTTTTCCTAAAAATTATTTGTTCCAGTTGTTTCCTTATACATCGTTCAGATACCACTGCTGTTGAAAGACTCTCCTTCTGATATCTTGGTCATCAATCCCCTGCCTTAGGGATGACAAAATCTGATTGGGTCTCTGTATATACTCTTCTTCTTGTGGAAAGCATAGCCCTATTGTCTGGAATAATATGGAAAGAGTCATAGAAACTAAATTATCAAAGGTAAGTCAAAATTTATCTTTAGTGCTTGTAAATGATATCAGATTGACAACACCTGAAGACTGAAGCTCTCTGTTTATCCACAGGAATAATCAGCAAAATTAGCAGTTTTATAAATTTCCAGACTACCAACATGCCTCAAAACTGGCTGATAAGAATGCTTACCTGTAGAAATAAGATGTCTAATGTGTGTACCTATTCAGGCATTGAGTGCTTCCTAAGTCAGCAGACACTTTGATGTAGTCATTTATTTACAATGAATTGGATGGAGGCAAGTATCACATTGAATACATACCGCTGCTGAATCTTCATGTAGTGATGATACTCAGTTAATGCTGCTCTAGAACAGATAAGAAGAACCTAGAAGCACATAGACAGAAATTGATTCCAGTCTTCCATATGATTTCTTCTCATATACAGATACAACTAAAAATCATGTGTATATGCATGCATGCAATATTTATTTAAATGCAATAATGTTTTCTTGCGCAGTCATTCAAACATATCTATGAGTGTTCTTATCCTGAAGAATGAAAGACCTGTGGAAGGCAGAAGTTATCTATTCCAGAAAGAAAAATGCCTTTGCTTACTGTTCATTCTCACACTGTCTCCAAAAAGATGCAAAGCCTCTCCCAAAATACCAAAGGAAATTGAAAAATTTCTAAAATATTTTTAAAAAATTCAACTGTCGAGAACAATTTTGAAATCTTACACCGGACATGTTTAGAAAGCAAATTTTCTACCTGATAATTTTTAGCGGAAGTGATACTTGGACTTAAGTGCAGTGAGTATCCGTGAGTTTAGAAAACTTTGTTGTCTATAGGTTTTGTTTATCCTGTTACTGATATTCAGCTTACAGTTCTTGTAGTTGCGGCATAGGAAGAATCTCTATCTAAGTTCATGTGTACACTCCATTCATTTTGCTGAGTGAAGTGCAGCTCAGCAGTCCTTCCTCAGGTCAGTTTTTAGAATAACCTTGGAATCATCATTTGCTTCTTTGATGAACCCAGTGAAGTAGTTAGTTGTCATGAGGATGACAGCTGCCCCAGAAATTACTTTAGCCTTTTTAAGGTGCTAACTTATACATACACATATATATGCTTTTTGGGGGGGGTCCTGTTTAGCTGGAAAATTCAGTCTCAACCTATTAAGTTTCTGTTTGTTCTGGATTTAATTTTTCATGATGAAACTGTGATTTCCACCACCCTCACCCCCCATCTAAAATATCAGGATCTGATCTTGTAATCTGCACTGAAAAGGTTACAAAACCAAATAATTCTGTAATTATTTTCACAAATTATAATCTAGTAGTGGTAAATGGCAGGATTTTATTGTGAACCTAGCCTTCTTTCACATTTCATTTGTATTTATGCATTTGAAATTTAAAAGTGAGTAATAAGGTTTAGTAGTACTGGCTTTTCAGCATTCTATTAAGTAGCATCCATTTTTCACCTAGCTTATAGCAGCAGTCTGCTGGTGTCTTAAACAGCTGTGTAGAATGTTGCCTATTACTGAGCTGGACTGTTCCTTCTGCTCAATATCAAGCAGTTCACTCAAGTGGATTTTTGTTGTATACTGGTTTTGAACCAGGGCGACAAAGATCCAGTTCTTCCGCTTGTGGTGTAAGTTCTTTAACTTCCAAGGAAGGAGAAAGAAAGTTTGGGATGATCAGAGAAGAACGGTGTTTGTTAACCGTAACGTCTGCCAGTTTGTAAGAGCACTTGAGTACTAAGTAAATATTAAGCCTCACATTCTGATGTGAGGTCACCAGGTAAAGTAAAACAGGAACCCTGAAATATCAAGAGGCTATAATTTGCCTATTGTCACGTAGAAAGTAGGGAATAAACCTCAAGAAGCTTGTTCTGTTAGAAAAGAATGTGTGTATGGGAAAAAATTGTGATACGAAGAAGGTCACTGATAATGAGCAGAGTGCTGGCAGTGGGTGGCTACGGCATAAGAAGTGCTTGCATCTTTTGTCTGCAATTTTTAAGTGCACTGTTGCAAGTTATGTTTGCTATCTGTTGATATGCAGTAGTCCTGTATTTTTGTGTTTCCTTGCCCTGTGGTCAGGAAGAGGAGGGGGAAAGGAAATCTGATGCTCTTGTCCATCGTCAAGACTCAGCTCTGCAAAATTTGGTGAAGATGGTTAATGCTTAGTTTCAAGAAGCTATTCTGTTCTGCATATATTTATGAGTGCATATAAGTACTGAAGGATTTCTTTTGCTTATCAATTCCTGCAAAGTAGTTTTAATTTGAAACATTATTTGCTGAAAGGGAGAAGGAAGCAAAAAAATATGCACTTTTGAATACTCTCTTGACACTGTCAGATTACTTATTTTATACAGTTTATATTATTTTATACAGATTAAAACATTTACGGTGATATTTGAAATCTAAAAATGAAAGAAACAAACTATCTTTAGAGGGAGACTCATGTTGGAAGAAGGGTTCGCCGGAGTCAAGAAGACGCTCAATATGAGTTATGCATCTTGCTCAACTTTATTAGTTTCTAACACTACTTATATAGAACCGATACACATGCATATTGGTAAAGCAGAAATATAATTGGTTGGTAGTCTCTAAACACGCACGGTTCTCACACCCCTAATTATCATGACTAAAATAAGCACTCTATCCATGTAGCTAATTGTGTTGCTGTGCTTCAGCCTTGTAGTTTGTTACTCCCTATTTTCCCATACCGGTCCCTATCTTCCTTGGCCCTGCACCTGCTTTCCCAGCAGCTGTATCTCGTTACAGCCACGGCCTGTTGGCACAACATAATTACTTGGTCTCAGGATTCAAGAATAGCTGAAGGCCACCTTTCTTGTTAACTTCAGCGCAGCAACTTCAGCACAATTCTGATTACAGGCCTATTCTAATACCAGGCCTGGATTGTGCAGATCTTCAGAGATTCTAAGGCCACGCTTCTGCAGCCATTCTTCTACAGATTGATCTTATTTTTCCCTATTTAGTCAGTAATTCTGTATGTTAATACCAGCATAGCAATGTGTTGACCTTGGCTAAGGGCCAGAGTCCACCAGCTAGCTGCTCACTCACTCCCTCTTCTCAACAGAGCAGGATGAGAAAATAGGACGAAAAAGCTCATGGGTTGTGATAAATACATGCAAACTGCTTACTAGTTACCCTCACAGGTAAAACAGACTTAACTTGGGGAAAAACAGTTTAATTTCTTGCGAATTCATATAGATTTGGGTAGTGGGAAAGTAAGACAAAAATGAAAACACCACCTCCTCTCCTCCCCTTCCCAGGAGCAACTGTGCTCCCTCGCTCCTGCCTCCCTTACCGCTCGGCACAGAGTGGTGCAGGGGGTGGAAAGTGGGGGGCTGTGGTCAGTCCGTAACAGCCCCCCTCTGCCACGCTGTCCTCCTCACACTTTTCTCCTGCTCCTGGGGGGGTCCTCCACAGGCTGCAGTTCCTTCAGTGAATATCCACACGTTCCAGCATGAGGTCCTCCATGGGCTGGAGGGTGGATACCTGCTCTGGTGGGGGGTCACCAACAGGGCTGAAGTTGTGTGTAGCTGCTCCACCGTGGCCTTTCCAGGTGCGCTGGGGAGTCTGCTGGGGCGCCTGGAGCACCTTTCCCACTTCCTCCTCCTCTCACCCTGGTGCTCATGGGCTGTTTCTCACTCCTTCCCGTACTTTGCACTGCTGGGTAGGGTCTTTCCTGTTCTTACACTGTTTCTCTGAGGCACCACCATCTTGCCTGCTTGACTCACCTGTGCTCTGCAGTGGGTCCATTGGAACCAGGGGTGTCTGGCATGGGGCAGCCCCAGCCCCTCCTCACAGAGACCACCCCCGCAGCACCACTACTTGCCAGCACCTTGACACCTAAACACCTACACCTGGTAACACTATAGTATTGCTTATGTAGCGTGTTGCTGCTAAATACACTATTTTACACCATAGGAGAAAATGTAGCATGGGCGATTATTTGCAAGGACACATCCTCAGAACAAGGTGTTCTGTAGGTTGGCCTTCACTGTACAGCAGATGCCCAACAGACTTAAATGTGCTGGCAAAAAAAAAAAAAAAAAAAAAAAAAAAACCAAACCAAAACCCATGGCTTTACTTCTACATCTCACAGCACATAGTCATGTTTTGCTACATTCGTCTCTGCAATTGTTTACTTCAAACACAAAGGTCCTGAGCTGAGAGGAATGGCATAAAATTATTGGAAATATGCATTATATCAACTTAGATATCATTTGATACATAGGATTCTTAGTTTTAATAGCTACTTGATCCAGACAACTGTATACGTCCCTGAAGTTTAATACCTTTTATACAGCTTGCTTTGTCCTTATGCTATCTAGTCTTCTAGTGAATTCTGCTGTTTGTCTTTTGAATATTTTCTATTTTCTAGTTTTGAATAATTTCTGTTTTCTCTAGACTTCCCAGATTTTGTAACAGCAATTAGAAAGCCTGGTAGGAAGGCAGAATCTTCAGAGTATATATGATTTTCCATTTGTATTGATAAAAAAGATTCAAATTACCTTTATAACCACAAATGTGTTTTTTCCTATGTGTAAGAGAGGGTACACCTCCTCCAAAACTGCAAATGGGTACCTCTGCACCCAAATGCCAGGAAGTTTACCACTGAGATAAACAAGACATGGGTAAGCCAGGCTGCTCTGCGGTTTCGCATGATGACTTCTGTTCTAAAGATTTCCAGACTGTGGTACGCGTACCACTAATGTCACATGAGCAGTCTAAGTGGTATACAAGTACCGTTTGAACAGACAGGTGTTGCTGCCTATGTACATGCGTAGCATGATACAGAGCTGGAAACGGGGATACATTTGCTGTAACAAATTATGGAATCTTAGGGGGAAAAATGTTAGGATATCCTTCTAGATATAGATTTGTAGGCACATGGAGGGGATGGAAGGAAAAAAAAAAAAGGAAAAACCCCCAGAGTTCTCAGCAACTTGTGTGTACTGGAGATACATAGTTGCAGTTTTCCTTCCCTTCCCCGTCACCAGGCATTTAAAAGAGAGTCTTTGGGTCATCTAAGGAGATAATTCTTTACCTCGTATTTGTGATCTTGAAGGTTTGGCTTTAAGGTTTATCAGTTAGGGTGATCAGTTACCCTATAAATTGTGTGTAACCAACAAGAAAATTAGTAATCTTTCCCCATGTTGATCTCTGTCTTTCTCTGTCCAAAGTAAATGTCTTTCCTCTTCCCTCAGTGATACAAGGGATGAGCTGGACTTGCAGCATCTTGCTGTTTTATTCTTTTTTTAGCCTGGGAAGGAAGTGCCCCTTTGCCATCATGTCAGCCTAGTCTGCATGGACTTTTTAAGATGCCAGCCTAGCTTGGTGGTGAGGTGATGTTTCTTTGCCACAGGCAGGCTCCTGACATCTGTTTGATAGAGGAATTCCCTCATAAACTGGGAATGAAAAGGTTTAACACAAAGCCAGGTGAAGAAGCTTGGCAATGGTGGTGTTTGTTCTTAAGAATAGTATGGTGGAAAAAGCTACCATCTTTCTGTCAATTCTTTAATCCTTGTAGATACAAAAAAGAGTGAGTAGGGACTAGTTAACAAAGCATGGTCAGATTGTATTCCTGCATTAGGTGGTATGAATGAAGGATGGTCTTCACTGTGTAAGCTATTGCCAGATAGTCTCCAAAGTGTTTGTTACCCGTGCTGCAACTTAGCTAACTCATATTCAAATGCTGTGCAGGATAGGCTAGTCCAGCAAGAGTCTTTACAAGACAAGACTGAACTAAATATGTGCCACGCGAACACCTCAGATTCTCTAGGCTGCATTGTAAACTCTGCTAGCCAGCAAAAAGATGCTGCAAGCCTTGAATGGAGCCTCTGAAGTCCATTGTAGTATCAGTGAGCAAGAATAGTTTATGGAGGTGGTGGTACAAGTGGTAGCAGTTTGCTAGTTGCGGGTTTTTTTCTTCTGTTGGTACTTGAGTGGAACCAGCATAGTTCAAAGACTACAGTGTTTGTAAGTGTCACTGATGCCCTGAGGGTCTAAAGCTTCATTCTTGCAAATCCTTTGCAGTGGAAACAAACCTTTATAATGGGAAACATTTACAGGGAGAGGTAAAATGTTTGTTGCTTTTATGTGGCTTAATGTGCTACACAGGGATTGAATTAAGTCATTCTAATCAGTTTATGCACTCCAAGGATTAGCTGGTACTAAATGTTTTGTTTGTGTGGGTGTACCTACATCACCAAAATCAGTACTGACCCAGAACCATTACTGTGTGTCACTCATTGAAAGCACTCTGTGAAACAAATTAGCATTATCTTTTTATCTGCATTATCTTTTTTATCTACTTCAAATGAACAACACATTTGCTGGTGTTTTGCGTTCTTGTTGGCAGTTTCAGTACACTGGCTAAGATCTGGGCAGAGCATCAGACCAAACTATGCTCTTGCCAATTAGAGGCAGCTTTTTCAAGCAAGCAGTGTAGATTGGAACTCTACAGTATCTTTGCACATGCTCTGGATAAATAATTCCTCTTTCAAAGGTGGTCCAAATTGATATCTTTACTTCTATATGGCATGTTTCACTGAAAAATCGTAGTGCTCTTACATAAGTCTTGTTTCACAGTCTGCAGGGTAGGATAGAATATTCTGTAATTTATAGAAGTATAAATCAAGAAAAAGTTAAACTACTCATTTGTCTCGCTGCATGTATTTAATAAGTACTAAACTTAAGGAAAAAAGAAAGAATTGTGTTAAAAGCTTAACCCATGAAAAAAACTTAAAACTGTTTGTTTAATGCAGTGGTGTTCTTCATTTCCATGTTTGACATATGTCACTTTGACTCAGTTTTGTTTTTATTTCCATTTAGGACGTGTAGGAACACCTCATTTTATGGCCCCAGAAGTGGTAAAAAGGGAACCTTACGGGAAGCCTGTAGATGTTTGGGGTTGTGGCGTGATCCTTTTTATCCTGCTAAGTGGTTGTTTGCCTTTTTATGGAACCAAGGAAAGATTATTTGAAGGCATTATTAAAGGAAAATACAAGGTAAATGACAGTATATCTGAATCTTTTTCCAGTGAGGTGAGGAGCTCTGCTGGTAAAATTTCTGGAAGTTTTTTTTTATTTAGCCTGATTTAAATTTGAAACTTACAGATATCTGTGTTACACAGGAAGAGGTGATTTTCTCTCTTCAGTCTGTCTTGTTATTACTGTGTTTTGTATCAGTGTTAGGGATTAGAATACAGAAATATTTACTCAGATGAAATAAATGGGTGCAACAGCTAGCCCTTAACTGTACATTGAGCTTGGTGAGATTACATGAGGTTTAGCTGTGAAATACAACATACTGTATGTTACTTTATGTTTGTGGATCATTTAAATTTGTTAGTCAAATAAAAGAGCTATCATAAAGGCTGGTTATCATATTTCCTTGATGTAAAAAAAAATGTTACTGTAAAAATGGAGTTATGCACTTTCTTTTTAGTACAATGTGCAGTAAAGTGCAGCTGATGGTTCAAAAGGAGCCACTTGCAACTGAAAGCAATCAGTGTGCGTGCAAGATAAACTTGTTTCACAACATAAGCATCCTAGGACCGTTATGGAAACAAATTTAAAGCTTCAACTTCACTATTTCTGCGGTTTTGTCTAAGATCAGTTTTGCTTTACTTTGCAACCAAGGTCATATGTGAGCTGTGTATTAACAAAACTGTCTGATAGTGTGTAGTAGGGTTTAGGAAGTGTTTTATTATATTAACTTGATGGTAGTATGCTAAAATGTAAATGACAGCAGTTGTGCTGCATTTGATCAGGAGCACATTTTTTGTCTTCAAATTTAGCATTCCAAGAAACAGGATTTCTTAATGACACTAGTTTTGAGTTGCATAGACTGGTAGATGTTCCTGTTTTGTTTTATGGAAGATTTCTTTATAGAATCTCTTAAGCAGCTAAAACGTTCTGGAAGCATAGAAGTTAACTTTTCTTTGTTTAAAAAAAAAGTCATGGCCAGCACATTGTGTCTTCTCAGTTCCTTTTCTGTTCCTGTTTCCACAATAATATGTTTATTCCATGAAAATATTATAAAACAGCCTTGCTGCAAATTTGCAGTTACCTTCATTTCATTAGGGCAGAAAAAGAAATGACAAATCACAACTATAAATGTGCATTTCATAGCCAGATAACATTCCTGAGTGCTCCAATTTAAAGCAACTATTTTTCATAAAGACTGGTTTTAAATAAAATTGACGTCTTTAAATGAAAAGAATATAACATTGAAAAGAGTCTGGTTATAATTTTAGATTTTCATTTAGTACCTGTAAAATTATCAGTGTACCATCTAAATAAAACTTAAGTTTTTCATCAATTAAAGAAATACTAGAAATGGCTTAAGGATAGAATCCTTTACCACAAAAAGAATTTTCTTACATTACTGTGGTTTTATCAGTTGCCCATCATCTTGACTAGTTGAACACAAACCCGCATATGCACAAGATGAAAATATATTCCAAATCATCCTTCACATTGTTGTCTCCTAAAGATACTGTTCTGCTCAAAAAAGTGTTGCAATTGTTTGTTAGTGTGCTTTCCTACCTGAGCAGCTGAAGATGCTTAACTGTTGTAAATTGAAAGGAATTCATGGGGAAGGGCCGTTGTCCATGATACCTGCAGGACAGCACCAGAGTAGTTCACAACAGGCATTAACTTACTTACTCCCTTCTTACCCAGCATCACTGGCATGAAATTGTGGGTTCATATAGACAGACTGTCATGTGACTCCTTATATTGCTATCAGGAATAGCATTTATTTCTGCATTTATCACGGGCATAGTTAACTGGCAAAGCCTAATTACTTTTTCTTTTTCTAGTGAAGGGTCACTTTTATCTGAACAAAATGTAGCATAGGTAGAAAATTAAACAGTGTTTATTACATAATACCAAGGATATGTCAGCTTTTATGTGATACAGTGCTCACTGGTTTCAATTTTTATGCCATTTCAATAGCAAATAATGTACAAATGTGTAAGTTATTAAAAAACTTAAAACTTCCTTTTTACATATATTGTAGCGGAATGTTTGCAAGTACCGAACAGTGTTAAATCTCTGCAATTACTTTACATAATAAGTAGGTTCTTCTCTATATTCTTATTACTAATTTAATTTATATTTTTCTTGCTTGTAATCAGATGAATCCTAGGCAATGGAGCCATATTTCCGAAAGTGCCAAAGATCTGGTACGCCGCATGCTTATGCTGGATCCAGCAGAAAGGATAACAGTATATGAAGCACTGAATCATCCATGGTTAAAGGTAGTAAAAGCAGCTGTTTACATACCAGTTTCCTCTTCAAGGGAGATAAAGATTTATTTATTTTGTTTCTTTGAACTTTTCAAAGTAGCCGTGACATTGTACAAAATCTGTGATATGATATGCTTTAAATGCTTTCTAAGATTAGAGCCTGAGATTTTGATAACTGCCAGGCTTGAACTCTTGCTTAGCAGCAAGAGCCAGCTCACTTAGGTACCTTCAGCAGCACCAGAGTACAGGGAGTAGGGCTGCACAGAATAAAGCTTGATGAAGGTATTCATGTGTCTTTCTGTGGCTCTCATACTCTAGAGGAGTAATTTCTTTTCTCGTATTTGCTCGGTCCTATCTAGACCTCTTTCCTCTTACGCATGTAGCCATGCAGTTTATTGCAGTACATCGTGCTACTTAACCGTGCTGCTTTCTTGCATTAGATCCTGAAATACCCCACCAGAGTGAGGGAAGTATGTAGTGGTGTGTCACTTAAAGGCCTCTAACTACATAAAATTATATGACATCTGGTAATCAAATTATTTTTCAGTGGTGGCAGAATTTACAACACATTTTGAGCCAGTGAAGAGTAGTTGCTGGACACTGAACATCAGGAGCAGGAGAATATACACCTAGTTTCTCAGCAGTCCTATTAATAGGCTGTACTAGACATTGGAGTTGGAGAATGATAGGTGTGTTGCAGATTTGAAGGTTGGCAAGTACTGGTTCAGAGCTTTGTATCTTCTTTGGCAGAAGCTGATGAATTAACTATTTTACTTTGTTATCCTCTATTTCTTTCCTATAGTGTGGATGCAGGGTAGAGTGAGTCATAATATCATTAACTTAAAACAGGGCACTTACTTGGAAAGGGTGCTCTTCTAATGTCTGCTACTGGACTGTTTGTATGTTCTGCATTAGACAAATATTGACACACACACACACACAAAAAAAAAAGAACCTGGGAAGCACAGGCTTATATGTTCTTCTTCTTCCTCCAAGTAAATGGTGTAATTAGTAGTGAATGGAGTCATTCCTCCACTTCTCTGCTCTTTTTCTGGCTCTGACTCGTGTATTCCAAGCTGCAGAATGATATAGTTTAGAAAAGGAGGACAGGAGTATGCGCCTCTTGGGAATAAAAGTGGTTAAGGCACTCTTCTGAATATTGGGAAACTGCAGGTTCAAACATTTCCACTCAAAAGGAGCCAAAGTTCTGTCTGTTCATCTGGGGCATACATAGTGCACAAAATATTTCAAAGAGCATAGGAATGGACACCACGTTGGGAAAGCCTGAATGATGATACTCCAGTGATTGCACCTGTGGTAAACACAGGTGATCTGGTTTAACCTGCGTGTAATTTGACTTTTTTCTCACTTCATGAGCTTACCCACATTTAGATGCTAAAGCAAGGGGTTTGTTGAGGGTTATTTTGGCAGAAAGCTTTGCCGTTTTTGTGTTTGAGCAACTAAGTTGGTTAGGCTTTTTAAAAAGATAATTCTATAATGCAAATGTGCAAGTTCTGCCTATATAGCATGAATAGCACTTTTGATGTCTGTGGTCTCTTTCTGATATGGCTGTTACTTGTTCAAAGACAAGCAAGGAGAGAGAAGATTTAGTTTGAGATAACTTTGTTTCCAAGTTTAGGCCAGCATTCTGTGAGTCAGTCCTCTTATTTTTGCCTGTGATAAACTGCCTGCCCTGCTGACTCAGAATTTTCTTCTAAACCATTTATAGATAGCAGCCACACACAGCATGAGGCAGGGACATCTTTAGTGCCGTAGAGAGACAGAATTACTTCTGCCAGCAATTTCACTCTGATTCAGGAGATGCATGTGATAAATATGTACATTAAATTAATAAGTGTATGTAGCTTCTGTGATGATTTGGGGCAGGGGAAGAAAGTAGTCAGCTGCTGCAGGTTCTGTCCCCACTGTCCACTGTTCATTGGTGAATGTTTCTTCTGCATGTACAATGGAGAATTCCTTCTGTAAGCCAGCGCCTGGTGTCACCAGCCATCAAGCTGGCACTTCCTGCTCTGTTGGACACGTACCCCATCTCTCAAGCTCACCTGATACCAACCACCCCTTAAAAGGGGACTTGAAGTCCTTACTTCACTGGAGTTGGTGAATCCCAAGAAGCGGAACTACTTTGTGCTTGCCAGCTTCAAAGTTTAATGCTAGGCACAGACTGACTAACAGTGCAACAGTAAAACAAAAAGCTAGGGTCTTACTACAAAGTGAGAAACAAAATTACAAAAAGAAAATATCCCTAGCTCAAGAATGTTTTCAACATATTTTAATCCCTCTCATTTTCCTAAGGTTTTTCTTAAGTTGCAACAAATCCTCATTCTCCTTAGGATACTTGTTAGCTGGTATATTTCTTGTCTAGTTTCTTAATGTTGAGAGAATATTAAGAGCTTGTGTTTAATGTTTCTTTGTTTTGTTTTTTGTGGGTGTTTTTAAGGAGAGAGATCGCTATGCATACAAGATTCATCTTCCAGAAACAGTAGAACAATTGAGAAAATTCAATGCAAGACGAAAACTAAAGGTAAAATGAATGTAGTGTTAAAAAAATATAATTACATAACTTGAATTGTGTGTGATACTTTATTCATTTTAAAAATGCTAAAAGAAATCTGTGCTCTGAAGTTGACAATAAAATAAAGAGTTGAAATGGGCCTTCACAGTTGTTTGTTGCAATGACATCTCGTTAAGAGTGTTCATCCTTTCTTAGTGCGTAGTTTTCAAACTAATTTTCAGTGCAAATTGTCTGGTATGAACCCAGGTGTGTATGAGGTCTTCAAATTAATTCATTAATTCTGTATAACATGAGTTATCAGAGAGGAGAGAATAGTAAAATGTTCTTCTGTTATTGTGTTATATTTATAATAAAAGGAATGTAATAATGTTTTAGGGTGGTTTTTTTTCAAGAAGAGCAAAGACGTATTCTTCAGTTTATCCTCTTTATGTTGAACTATACACAAAAGTATTTCTCAGATGCGTTGAAAAGAATGTTGACATTTTAGCCCAAAACAACATGGTTTCCCTTCAGTTCCTATCTTGAAAAGTTTAATGGAAACATTTTTTAATTCACTGAAATGTTGAGAAAATTTTAACAGAATCATGCAGTGTTACAATTCATGAGGTATTTTTATAATTTGTCATAAAATACAGAATTGGGTATACACGTTGCGTTGCTGCTTTGCAAGCTTAATGTAGCTGGCAAAACAGCTGATGATTAGGGTGCAACGGTTGCCATAGGTCATGATAAACAGCGCTTTCTCTGGGTGGTTTCAGGTATGTCCAGGTAATCCTTTCATTAAAATGTTAGCAAGTACATTTTAGAATATGACCTGTTTTCCTGCTCTAGGCACAGTTCCCAGACTTCTTCCTGGGGAGGCCACTGTATTTAGTCTCCTGAGAGCTTTTGTATCTGTGCTATTTGTTTTCTACCATTTTATCCAAAGCACAGCCTTGCAGAATGTTTCGTGAAATTATTTGTGGTCTGTTTTGACTACAGCCACAGCTGTAAGGCATTAAAACCTGAGTGGTTAAACTAATTTACTTGAACAAGTAAATGTATGTTGAAGCAGATAACCATTTTTCTGCCTTTGTAACTTCGCATGTAACACTCGTTCTGGGATTCTGAGATTATTACATTTTCATATAGATACGTTATGGGTGTCAAATATCCTAGTGCTGTCAGTGTCAGATTCTGACAATTTCTCAAGTAACAACATATTGATTTGCTTTAAAGAGTGAATTTTTATATTTGCTAAGCTACCCACTCTAGGGAGGGAAAGAGAAACAAATGAGTTATTTTGTTTGCATTGTACTATGGGAATTTATGCCTAACACTTACAGTTTTAAAATGCTTACCCATGTAAAATTGTTCTCATGGATCCTCTCACAAAGAATATACTTTATGTTTATTATAGTGATGTATGACCAGCTCTTCTGTTGGATATGGTCACTGGTAACAGTGAAGCAGAGCTAAAAATATAAAATTTATTTAGTCTTCACTGAGAATGTCAACACACAAGAGACCTCAGGAGTTTGAATGATCCAGGGTGTCTGGAATTGTTTCATTATCCTTCTTTGTGTAACTTTGTGGGTGTTTTTATTCAGGGAGCAGTACTAGCAGCTGTGTCAAGCCACAAATTCAACTCCTTCTATGGTGACCCCCCTGAAGAGCTGCCAGACTTCTCTGAAGACCCCACCTCCTCAGGTAGTTTAATAGAAAGTGTATTTACTGCAGTCAACCTGTCTTAGTTCTGTTCTGACTAGAGTACCAAGCATTTACTAATTTTTTTGTCGTTTCATAAAGTTGCATATTAAGTTAACATTTAAATATGAAAGCATAAATAATTTTCAGTGATAATGGTGCTATTGACTGGAGAAAATGAGATCTCTGCAGAGTTGTAAGTTTCTACAGAAATTCTGATTCATTTTATTTGTTGTATATACATCTAATTACAAATAGTGCTGTAACCTCATATTTGTCTTTATATTATTTGAGTGTAAAAGCTTATTGAAATTTTGTAGTGAATTCTTAGGCAGGTGCAAGGTTCTAATACCTTACTAATAGTTACTGGTAAAAAGAAACCATTGTGTACCAGTTTCTTGACCACCTGTTTTAGAGAACAGTATGGTTAAGATGTTTCCTTTTTAAAGTAAGCTGGACAGTATTTCTGATACTATAATCCAGACCCTCAAATCTTCAAAGCAGGACGGTACATTTCAGGGACCTCCCAATGTACTTCAGAGGGGAAGATGATACATAGCTAGGCCTTGGGCAGGACGCTGATCTTAATCCAAGCAGTCCTTTTGTCTCAGCCCATATTCAGGAATTTAAATAACCTGTCAGTCCCTATACAAACACAGCCCTGTCATAGTTATGCATCTTAATTTTGATATAACATTCCTCAGAACATTTGCAGTGCAAAAGTCTGTGTTTGTCTGTCTGGTGTAAAATGACAGTTTAGGAGCAAGTTAAATGAACTTTTAAGAAAAATCTAAGGCCAGTAGGACCCTCTCTTCATTTTTCTAAACAACTAAATAGTACTGGCAGAATATTTTAGCTATACACTACTTTACTAGAACACTTTTCAAGAACTTCATTACGTGTGTTGAACTGCTGTGTGATTATTCACTTTCCCAATATCTTTACAGGTGAGAAAATTACTGAATGCATATGTTAAGTGTTCCTTTTCTGCTTTTTCATATGAACAAGAATTTTTTATAATTTTAATGCCATTAATATAGGAATTGGGGGCAGCTTTTTTTGTTGAATTCTTAAATTTAACTTCTTGGAATTCAAGTTTGAGTACTTAAAAGATTGCTTTGTCCTTAGAGATGCACACTGTTCATAATTTCCATAGAAGTGAATGGGAATCTCAGATCATTTATTGCAAATGGGTAATCACAGCATCATGGCTAAACTTCAGGTAGCCAGCTGATGTACATGTAAGCATATATACTCTTAAAGAAAGAGTAAGTTGGGTTTACTTCACCCAGAATTACTGGCAGTGCTTTAATGTTTGTTTCCAGATACTTCCCCCATTTAAAAAAATGAATAGGCCACCAACATGATTGGCAGTGGCAACTTTCCTAATCTAAAAACTGCAGTTCCTCTTTCCAGTTTCAGTCTCACATCAACGGGACATGTGTCTTCCTGATAGAGTGATGTAATTGCAGATCTCAGTGTACAGCAAAGGTACAAGTTCTATTTTTTTCCATTTGCAGAACAGATGAATCCAGTACACATGTAAATGCTACAGTATATCTGTGCTGGATCCATTGTTATCTTGTGTTCTCTCTGAAATAACTGAAACAACAACCTGGATTTCTCCGGAAAGCATAATTATTCTCTAAAGTGACATTGTTGATCTCACTGATGGGAGATCACAGCGATCAGGAAACCATAGTGAGTGGGTAGTTCTCATGCTGTTTCCATGACCAAATACATTAGTTGATAAAATATTTAATATCACAGGATAAACACTGAAGCTTGCAGGAAAAGATACTGCAACTTTCTACTTCTGAAATTGCTAGATACATTGTTTCCTCTTCAGAAGTATACTAATAACATTTTCAGATATTACTAGCTTGTAAAGACAGGCTCTTGTGATGATTCTAAACTGAACTAATTTATAGAAATTAGACATAAAACTCTTGAATTGCAGTAGAAACTTGACTCTCTTAAGGTTATTTAAGTTTCCTTCCTAACATCTCATAATGTTATTCCAGATCATAAACTCTAATGAAGAGCATTTAATATTTTAAATGTTGCTGCCTATTTAATCCTCCCATAAAATTTCATGAAGCTTATCATTGAAAGCAAATGATTTGTCAGAAATGGGCAAATGCAGAACTCCTACTGAGATAAAGATGCAGAAATATAAATGCTTATTAGGTTATGCAAATTGCATATCCTGTCCTCTTCAAGTCTTTCTAAACACAGAAACAGAAAATTTCATTTATGTCTTTTTCCCAGATTAATCTAGAGGTGTTCTTCCTCAGAGTTCAGTGAACCTGGGATTGCTGGAGCCTTTGAGCATCTCCTATACTACCAGAGTAATAGCCTGGCATATGAAGGCACTATAAGTAGCAAGTCAGATGACTTTCTTAGATGCAGAATCACAAAGGATATTCTTGTTAGAGAGCTTTTCAGTGAAGTTCAGCAAAATTAGATAGGAATGAGCACAGATAAATTTTGTTTGAAGTCAACCAGGTATTTTTCTGTACACATCTTCCTTCGAATCGTACAGAGTATGTTAATAATTCTTGGTTCCCACAGCTTGTCCTGGGTGATCTGTTTCCTCCTTTATCAAGCAACTATCCTCTGCAGGACTTAACTTAACCCGACTATCATTCTTTTGGTAACATGACAGAAGTCAGCCTTGCTGAATTTTGAGAGAGTATGACAAAGGCTTTTATAACATTTTGAAAAATTAGGTAAATATTTTTAAACTAAAACATTACTTTACTGCAGATAGGCTGTGTTCAATAACTTCTTTATTAAAGCTACAGAACAGCTCAAATGACAAGCATCTTGCAAATGTTTTTTGCTAGAATGTAAAACATCTGACTTTCAGGTTGCCTGTCGTCAAGAAATTATAAAATGTCCATTTCCCAAGGCAGTGAATGTTTTGGGTGGTTTTAGTATGCTGAAACAAACATAAATCAGGAGTTAGCAATTAGCAGCCCTAAAGGCTAAATCTGGTGCATGAAAAAAATTGGCTCACTAGAGGGTATTTGAAGTGGACCCTGAAATTAATTAGGTGCCAGAATAGTTCACAATCAGTTTGCTCTCTGCTGCCCTTCCCCATCCAACTCCCTCCCCTCTCCCCTGCCCTCCCTGGCCCTCCTATCACCTGACTGCACATTAGATCAAGACAGGATTTTCTCATATGTTGACCATTTGTCCCCCAACAGAGAGCATGGAGGTGTAATTTTCAAGTGTTTTGATAATAATGCCTCTGGGTGAAGAATGAGCATCACCAGTGTAAAGCTTTTCATTTTTCCTCATTTTGTTCTTCAGCTCCCCCATTCTGCAGTAGCCCAAGGAAAGGCTGTGGAATTGTTTGACATTTTGACTTGGGAAGCTGAATTCAGGAAGACTGTTTAGTTTATTTTGGAGTTTTAAGTAGATTCAGGGCATTGAAAGTTTTAGGCCAACAGCTAGGAAAGCCCATAAATTGAAGAGGCTTTTTGTAACCTTGTATTTACAAAACCTTTTTGTAGCTACATTTTCAGAACTACTGAGTCAGTGTTGGAGTTAGGCCAGTGGATATTCCACAGTCTCTGTGAAACTGATTTAAAAAAAAAAAAAAATAAAAATCAGGAAAACTGGTTTTTAGATTAAAGCGAACCTTACCTTTTGGGTTAAAGGACTTTCCTTGATAATGCCTGCTTGAATTACTCGGTTTACAGTGCTCATATTCTGAAAAGTAGCTAACAAGTTTCAGAGTAGCTTTCTGCTGCAAACAGTTCTAGATCCCCTTGAGATATTTTATAATGTTGTGCTTCAGCTTAACCACAGAGAAAGTACAGCATCATATTTTATAACAGCCTGACTGGCCAAACGTACTCATTTAGCCTAGGCTAACAAGTAGCACTGTTGCAGTACTTCCTGAACATTTACGTGCTTTCTGAGCTCCGTGGTAACAGTGTAGGGTGATGAATGCAGAAGGATTGCTTTTGCATTGCACAGAAAGCAGGCATCTTATGTCTACAACAGTGTTCCTAGTTTGTTTTCTCAAATTGCAAGGCACAAATTTCATATGGCATTTTTACAAATCCATTTTGATACTTTGTTTCAGGATTGCTGTATGTAAATTGAGACTTTTGTTCTTTTTTATCTTGTTAGGCTCTATATTGTCAAATGAGAAATTCTTAACAGTACGAGATCCTGATTTTCAAATTTGAAAGTAATAGGAATGAGGAAAAAAGCTAAATATGATAGCCTTTCAGGGTGAGATCAACCAGCAGGTGCTAAGCCCATATCTTAATAACAATCAGTCTCATCAACATGAGGAAGAAAAAGAAATACTGTTGTTATAAAAAAATTACCCCTGATTTTGTAAATACTTGCAGAGAGTCTTGTGTAACATTTTAAAGTATGAATGCTTGGAAGAAAATTACATTCATCTTACAATTTACTCTTATAAATTCCTTATCTAGGATTACAGGTATAACTGACTATCAGTTTTGAGATCATGAGTTTGAGTGTTTCTGTACTCCATTATTATCTTTATGATTTTACATCTTTATGATTTAATCTTTGTTCTGGTATGTTTAGACACAAAAACTTCTAAGTATATAAAGTCACTGTTAATTAAAATCAATAAAGTGGTTGTATTTCTAAATTGTTCTCATAGTGGTTCTCACTGAAACTTGTGTAAAAAAATTTATTTCAGTATAATATTCCTAAATTCTAGTTAGTAGCTATATTAATGAATATGATATTACACTTTGTTTCAGTATGTTGAAATAGTTTGTCATTTGACCTCTTACGATAGTCTTACTTGAAATCATTTTTTGTCCATGAGTTTTTTGCAATAGTTTAACCAATGTTGAAGAAAGTCTGGTATTACAGATACCTAACACTGCATACATGCACTGCCTTCCTTCCCAATGCCAGGTGTTTTGTTTTCCTCCCATCCCAGTTCGCAAGTCCCGTTTGCTTCACACATAGAAGCCATATTAAAAGAATGACGGGGGGTTCCTTGTCACTTTGTTCATACTATTTTGTGGCTAAACTAGTGTGCTAGGTTGCAGCTTGATAAATCGCTTGTTCTGAAATCTTCATACTGTTTGTTGTTTGTCCAAATGCTGCCTTCCTACTAGGACTTCTAGCAGCAGAAAGTAGGTATCCCTTTGTTTTCCTTTAAGGCCTATCATTCAGCTATGGTGTATGTCTTTGCATGTTTAAAAATCAGCTTTCTTCTCTTTGCTATTTTCAGTTTTAATACTGCCTGCTCAAGAAAAATAGTCTATATGTTTTTGACTAAATCTGTATATAACTTTGAAAGTATAATGAACCAGAAGTAATATGATTTCCAGGGAATTCTGAAGATTGAAGTTTAGAGGCAGTATTAAAATTACCTGATTTTTTTCTTTTCAATATTTGCAAGACAACTGAAATAAAAGTTAATTTTCTTTAAATGAATGAAGGATAAAATGGTTTGATTTTGCGTTTTAGTTCCAAAATCAATGTTTTCATGGACTACTGGGCTTTTTTTTCCTAACACTAAACATATACTGTAACATTAGCCATATATTATTTTCTTGCTATACCCTTGCATGAACTTTCTTGATCATTCTGTGTTAATGTGATACATGATATATGCATATGCGTTTTGTATATGCATACACTTGATTTAAATAACGATCTAGTATGTGTCTCCTTAATGAAGAGGACTAATATTGGCATGTAGGTAGGAGTTTCTGCTGCAATTAGCTGCACACTTCGTGAGAAATTGAAAGTGCAAGCACTTCTGAAACCTGCAGACTGTACTAGACAGAGGAGAAGGTGTGAAATTCTAGGCCCTTTGATAGAAACTGCAACCATTTCAAAACCAACAAATTCAGCATCTCAAAATACAAGCAATAAAAAGTGGTTTCTTTCCTGAAGCATTTTAAGATTTGCAGGCTAACAATTCTTCTTCCATCCTAAGTCAGGGCAGCAAGGCATATCTCCATGTCTCTGTTTCCGATCAAAGTTGCGCATTTTTTTGTTGTTGTTTGCTTCATTCTTTTGATCTTGTAGGTTGGGGGGATGTTGTTCCTTGTCCTGTTTCTCTGTCTCACAATACAAAAGTGAGAATTCAGTGGATTTTTCTATAAAAGTTTTGAAACAGTAGTATTTTTGTACAGCTGTAGAGAAAAAAGAAACTTCATACAGAACTTCTGCCAGTGATTTTTGGTTTTTGTTTGTGCATAGAGAGTTTCTTCAGTGAACTTACTGATTGACAGAGTGTGCTCCCCTTGTACTTGCCAGAAGAGTTTCCATATATTTTTGCAATGAGGAAGAAAGTATCGGAAGAAGTAATAGTCAAGGACATTCCTTTGTGAAAATATTTATTTTTTCAGTTGCATGTGAGTGTGCTACCTGTAAGTTGCAGGTCTGGTCTGAAAAACAACACCCTCTCACTACATATTTCTTTACCACCACACAAGACTGCTTTCTGTCATGTTTGTGGCTAGTTTTACAGTGGGAGGTAACTGGGAAAAGGAATTGGCAAACTTTGTGTAAAGGCCCCAGGTACGGAGATAGGAGAAGGCTGGGGGCATGCATACACACAGCACCCCTGTGCATGCGGAATGAAACAAAGGCTGTCTTCAAAGTCAAGCATCAGTTTTCTCGCTGCCCCCTTTCCCCCCACCTTCCCCGTCCCCCCTCCTTGTTTGTCCCCCTCTTTTTTTGTATTTCCGTATATAGTACTCTCCTCTGCATTCCTGCTTCTGTTTAGGAACACTTTTATCTCTTGTTTTCTCATTGGTTTTTTGCCCCCGTTTTCTTTTTTCTTTGTTCAGTCTTTTTCTTTCTCCCTGTTTTTCTCTTCTGCACCTATTTCCTTTGGTTTTCTGCTCTGATTTTTACATGCCTGCTTTTCTCTTCTTGTATTCCATAGGTATTCTTACCGTCTTTAATTTGGTTGTAAATCCCAATACCCTTCCATCACACAAAGTGCCTTCTTTCTGCAGTTTCACTGTAGTCTGCATAAATCTCCACCTTTCTAGTTCTCTCCCTAGACTTTTCCTGATTGTTATATATACATATATAAGAAAATATATATATAGTGTTTATGTATATATTTTTACTGTCTTAAATTGCTTCCCAGTAGCATTTGCAGAACTGTGTGCGTGTAGGCACACTTGTAAATTTAGAGTGTGTCTAAACTTGGCTGTTTGGTTTCTGTCTAAAAAGGAAGAAGTCATTAAACACTATATAGCTGGAATTTGTGGAGGATAGAGTCCTTACTTGCCTTTCATTTGAATTACACTGTTGTGTGTATATGTGAAATGTGTCTCCCACCATATCTTAAACTATTATAGATATATATATACACATGCTTTGGCTGTCTTCTGTCCTTACAGAGATAGTTGCTTTGTAATATAGTGGACAGCAAAGAGCAACAAGTTACTGTGTGAGGTTAGAGGCATCACAACTCCAGTGATTCATGCAGATGTGGTCTGAAGTGGTGAAGAGCATCTGGTACTCAGTTGGCTTTCTCTTAATCTGGGTAGTTAAATCAGCACAAGTAGTGGAAAGGTCCCATCTCTGTAAAAGGTTAGAATCATAGAATGGTTTGGGTTGGAAGGGACCTTCCAAACCATCCAGTTCCAACCCCCCTACCATGGGCAGGGACACCTTCCACCAGACCAGGTTGCTGACAGCCCCATCCAGCCTGGCCTTGAGCACTGCCAGGGATGGGGCACCCACAGCTGCTCTGGGCAGCCTGTGCCAGTGTCTCACCACCCTCACAGTGAAGAATCTCTTTTTTATACCTAATCTAAATCTACCCTCTTTCAATTTAAAGCCATCACCCCAATATTCTTTTCCCGCCTTTAATGGAAGCAGCATATGTTTAGTATGGTTTTTTACAGGACCAACAGGAAATAGAGGGTTGTTTCTTATACTTTTTTAATTCCTGTCCAGTGCTACTAAGGCAAACCTGGCCTAGTATATAACGTGGACATAGTATTTTATAGTTTTGCTGATACTGAGCCTAGATTGTCATGTTTCAGTAAAGTGAACTTTGTGTGTTAAACATTTATGCCTTGTGGTTTTGGGGTATCACAATTAGATGCCAGCAAAGCAAAACTACCATTTAAAGGTGTAAGTGTTGCTGGAGTCTTAAACCAGAAGCAAAGAATCTTTGTTTTATTTTTCATACATGAAAAATAAAAACAAAATCCATGAAACCTGAATCTCACATTATAGAGTTGGTAGAAATTATCTCATTGTCACTTCACCAGATGTGCTCTGTCAGAATCTTACAATATTTATAAAACCTTTTTTTCCTGAAAATAACTGCACTTTGTAGTAATGCCCATGCTTGGTTTTTTATGAGGTTGTATCCAGGGACTTCATTTAGTGATTGTAGTATTTGATCTCTCTAAAATCTATCAATTTCTGATGGGTTTTTCTGCTATCCTTGCTGTACATGGTAGCCTCAGACCTCTTCACAAACAAAGTGAAATGTAAATCTTACCTTCTGAAATGCCTGTGCTTTGAGAGTCAGGGTTGTTTTGTAATTTCATTTCCAGTGGCTGCACACAAGAAGGCAGCCAAGAGATGAAGCTGGGAGAAACCAGCTTATGTTGATTGTGGATTGACTGGCATAACAACTGAGCTGTGATACACAGACAAATTGCAAATAGCAGCTAAGCTTTAGTTAGTTATTTTTAAAAACACTGTAAAATCTTCAAGGTATAGTTACTTACCTATTTATACAACATAAAGAATAGTTGAAAAACCAATCCAGATTAAGGTAGTTCATAAGAATGGACAGGATTAAAATGAGTGGTTGGTGTCAGGACCCTAATTTTATACAGTTCTACAAATCTCAGGGGTTTAGATTTTGTCTGTGTCTCTTTAATAATAATATGCTATTATTACAATAGTTGTTATAAGGTCTTCTGCAGAGTCATTTCCTGGAATACTAATTGCAAGAGAGTTGTAAAAAGGTCATGGTTTTATACTTCTGTGTTTAACCAAGGTCAGGCTTCCTCTAACAACTTTTCATTGCTCAGAAGAGGGTTTATGACTGACCAAAATTTAAATGGGCATTTGTAATCTTCAATATTAAAACGAAGAATTCTCTTAGCCTCTCTCAGAATGTGTTTGTAGTCAGAGTGTAGTGTTTGTGTTTTGCAGCAAGATCTTTTTTACCTAAACACTTTTAGTCATACACAGTTGCAGATCACTGCTGCATGAAAAGAAACTTGTAATTCTCTGTACTGCCTGCTGCATGAGAGAGAAAGTCAGTTGAACCTGTCTGGTTTGCTGAGCCTTGGAAAAGCAAACTTTTGGGGTGTTTTGTGGTGGAGACACAGTACTGTTGGAGAATATGTAGGCAATTCTTGGAATGGTTCTTTAAAGATTTTTCTTTTATTATCTTTTATTGCTTTCTCTCCTCTTCTGGGGAGAAGCAACTCCTGACTACCTTTAAAGTTCAGTTTCTCTAGCCAAAGCACGTGTTGCAGATTACAATAGCTAGATGCCAGAATGTGATAACAGCGCTCTCTTTTACCAAAGCTTTGTCTACTTGCAGCTTGATAAACCATTGTCCATGCCAACTTCAACTGGATTTGAGGGCACTGTATAGGAACCTCAAAGACTCTAGAGATAGAGCTCGCTGTAAGAGAAAACTATTTTTGAATGGCCATCACCATAAATGAGGTAACAGAACCTTCAGGAAATACCTGTGATAACTCCGACTACACTCTGGGTGAAGAAATAATCCCAAGCCACTGCCTTATAAGGCAGATATGTCTAACTGAGAAGTGATAGATCTGCCTCAGTAGGCAGAAAGCTACTCATTTCATCTCCATCTTCTTAGAAGCAATTTGGTGTCATCCTTAAGAAGTCATTCCACTAACTATAAAAACATTTCAGGTACTAGCACTGACTGCAGAAGACTGTTATAAGCATTCTGACCTTCTTTCCCCTCCCTCCAGCCCATATAGTGAGAGCACTATAAGTTAAGTTTTCAGCCCTGAGGGAACTGTGAATAGTTGCAGCCATGCTTGCTGAGATGGTTTTATGGGAATACAAGAAAGACAAGGTCGTGTGCATGACCCCGAATATCACTGCTCATTTGCATCTGCAATTACAGTAGCATCCACAGTTACCACAGTCTTCTCACAGAACCATGTTTGGTGCAGATTTTTTTACTATTACTGCGGAGAAGTCTTCTGCTTCCATCACTGGAATTACAACCTTTCCTGTGCAATTGTATGTGTGTATATTTTTATAGTAACTTAAGGTGCAGGGTGAGACTCATCTCACCTAAGTGATTGGGGCTACTTGAAAGTTCTATGGCAGTAAGCAGCATTTTCCAGCAAAGCTTACTTTAGGGAGTCTTAAAAAAAAAAAGCAAGCCAGTCAAGTCAGTCAACTTCCTTTTTTTTCCTGGCTTCCTAATATTTATGCATCATTCTAATTTTTTCATTTATAGATTCTGTCTGTAACTGCTACAGATCATGAGAAATCAGAACTTTTAGATTGTATGACTATAATAACTCACTCAAGCCCTTCCTTTATCATCTATGCTGAGGCTAAAATGGGTGTATTTGCAATGATGAAAAGAGATTAAATCCTGTTCCTAGAGAATACAAGCTTTAATTATAAGTATTGAGTGCTTTTACACTTTCCCCAAAGGTTAGAAATTTAGCTTAAATATGATAGAATATGAATCTTTTGAGGGACAGGTGTGCTGTAAAGCTTAGTTAATTTTATTTTATGTAATATTTTTAACTGAATTTAAAACTCTTCTGAAATGTACTCTTGGGCTTTTAACCAAATGTCTGTAACAGAGTGAGTTTATGTGTTCACAAAAATGCCTGTAGAATTATTCTAGCACTTCTTTATGCAATAACATCCTGTCAATATATACATTTTTTCATGAAGGTGCATGTTATTTGTAAAAGCGTGAAAGACATGGCAGTTGATATGGCATAGGATTGCAGGTTAAAAAAAAAATGTAAAGTAGAACTGTGATTTTGAGGGATTAGCAGAGTCACTGTTAGAACTTCTCATCAAATTTGTTAAGGGTATTCTTGGAAACTGTCTTTTACAGCCATCTATTCAATGCAACCAATGGACCGGAGAAAAAAGACCTAATGAGCAAAGATTAATGTTTTGAAATTCCCAGATATTCAAAGGGTTGTCGAGATGCAAATACTAAAAAATAATAACTTTTATTTCTATTTGAAAGACCTCAAAGTGTTCCACAAAATAAAATTCCCAAAGTATATAATACTGTGAAATAAATAATGTGGTGGTCCGGAGTATTCAGTGTTTCACAATAATACAGCACTGCAGACAACTTAGAACATAGTTCTTACTGGTTCTGGTTTGGGCTCAAGTCCTAGTGGTTATGGGCAACACTGAGCAGCGTTAGGGACTCAAGATACACAAGCCTGTGAAGTGAATCTTCCCTTGAGTTTTCCTTAAACACTCCAAATCCACAGAAAGGGCTTTGAACCCAGAAAGCAAAGTTTTGCTAGAAAAAAAAATAATTAATTTAAACTCTTGAGCCTGACAAGAATAGAAACCAGGAGAGAGTTCTAACAAATTCCCTTCTGCCAGCTGCATCCTGGGAAGTTGAGCACTTTCCTTCAGGCTTCAAGATCTCAAAGTTCATCAACTTCTAAATAGTGTACTGAAAGTGTTAAACTCAGCACAGTCCCTTTTGGGTCCCTAGGTAAAGTTTTTCTTCCTTGCCTTTGAGGCTTAGCTATGATCTCTCCATGTTCTTACCAGCAGATTCCCAGTCCCTGTACTTTCTCAGTTTTCCTGCTGTGTCTTCCAGTGTGGAAGCTGTGGCTCTGGCTGAGGAATGTGGACGATTTCTTTCAGCTGATCATACTTATTCATTATGAAAGATGGAGCTGTTTTTTCTCTTCTTCAGTGCACCTGAACCCATGCACAGCAACTACAATAATGCAAACCATTAGTTTTATTTGTTGACCAGCCACCACTTTTTAAAAGAACTTAAATTAATGCATCAGTTGGAAATAAGTAGTCAGACACATTTGATGGAAGAGGACTAAGAAGTCTTAATGCTCCTGAGCCATGAGTTGTAAATGAGGGGAATATTGTGGTTCTTAGCCTTGATGTACAAAGAACTGTGAGGAGAATCCTGGGTTGAGATCTGTCCTAAATGTGATGCAAGAGTTTCTAGACTTGTCCTTCTAAGCCATGAGGTCATAAGTCTTGTAGGTTTTGTGTATTTTGTTTATTCTGATTTTTCAAGGTTTTCAGATAAATACATGAATTTAAATCTGTGTCCTTGTGTGGTTAAGAGGGGTTGATTTTGGGGGGTTTATTACATTGTGAAAATGCAGTGGATTACAAAAGGGTTTGTTAGGGAAGGCTCATAAGAATTGTTCATACAGTGGAATATAGAATTTCAAGAAATACAGCAACTTGTAAAATATTATCTATCTTGACAAAAGAACACTGGCAAATGAATAAGTAAACAGAATAAACATAATAAGGAGAAATCAGTGAAACAGAAAATGTGTACGATTCTGTATCCAGAATCAAAAATTTGTTTATGAAAAGGCATTCAGCAGTCACTGTCAGACACCAGCATTTTTGCAGACTAACGCTGGATATGGTGCCATATTTCTGCATTTCCAGATGCTTATGCCACTTTGGAAAAACTGAAGACGTAGGCAGCCACTACTGATGCCTGATTTTTAAAACAAGATGTTCCACAAGGAGCCAATATGGGCTTGTTTACTGTGGATTTATGTTGTGTTTCTGTATCCTCCCTGCTGTGAGTTCAAATCTCCTCATGGACTTCCACCTTCCATAGTGCCTCCTGTTTCTCCTTATCACTCCCATAACCCTCGCTTCACTTTTCACCCTTACACCATATAAAAGTCATCCCCATCTGGTCAAAAGGCAGCAAATGCTATAACTGGGTCAGAGATAACCAGGCAAGCAGAACAAACAGAACGAAAACCAGAGCTCGTGTTACAGCCTTTTTGGCTCCTCCAGAGGACACAGCAGTCAGGTCTTTCTCTCTCTTCCCTGCTCTATTCAGATGCTGATTCAAAAAGAATTTATGGGAGCATTGGTTCTTTTGAATTTTTACTGATGTGGAGTATGTATTTGAAATTGGCCGGCAATTCAAAAAGTGGAGGGGAAAAAAAAAAAAAAAGGTTGGGGTGAGAATGGTGAGGACAGGCAGATAATCCAAGTAATTTTGTAAGACATCGTTGGAAACCAGGCTAAAATAGAACAAAGCTAAGCTTAATAAAAACAGGTTTTAACCTGTCTTCAGTTAAACCATTTCTTACATATAATTACACTATATATGATCACTGTTGATATGTGTAAAGTTTATTCAGTGAGTTTTCCTGTAAAAATTCCAGCTCTTTGAAGTTCCTGTTCCAGTTGTACCAGATGAAGTGAAAGTTTCCTTTTCCAAAGTTCAGTTTACCGTGAGTCTTTACTTTATTGATTTTTATTCTTTTTTTGTTTTTCCTGTTTATTGCCCCATAGGAGCAGTCTCACAGGTGCTGGACAGCCTGGAAGAAATTCATGCACTTACAGACTGCAGTGAAAAAGATTTAGATTTTCTTCACAGTGTTTTCCAGGATCAGCATCTTCACACACTACTAGATGTAAGTTTTCTGTAATAAACAATTTGAAAGCGTTTCTGTATGTGTTGTTCATTGGATAATATTTTGCTTTATCCTGAATATATTCCCTTTTGTTTCATATCAAAATGGTTTTATTTAGGTGTGGAATGTAATAATCAGCTAGCACTTTACACAAAAATATGGTTTAGGACGATACATACAGAATATTTTAGAATATATAAGGGATTAATGGATTAGTTTGAATTACTAACTGCTATAAAATAATTTCTCAGAATAGGCTTTTTTCTTTTGATAAGGGCTGAATTTTTTAATTTAAATGTGAATTGTAACTTTTGAACTGTACAGATTCATTCCTTTTTTATTAGTAGTGTAATAATCTTAGATCCGTTCTATGGGTATTCTTACAAGTATGACATTTTTTGTGTGAAATACCTAGGTATGCTTATTTCTGTCCTGTGCTTGAACACAGTATGTAATAGGCTCAGTCATTTAAATCTTCTGTGGTTCATGAGAGCTATTACTCCATAAGGCAGCAATGGGGATTCCACAAGGAAGCGTGCAAAAATTACAAAGCTAGAAGATAAAGGTTGGTGCCTCCTAGTAGGCGTAATAAGGATCTGGTTCCTGTTTCTTCACTGTCTGGCTACACGTACAGATCAACTGTGATATCAGATGGTTCATAGATATTTTATATTTTTTTTCTTCCAGAAAACTGAAGTGCTCTATTTTGCAAAAATAATTTTGAAAAACAAGTAGTCTGGTGTTTGAGAGAAAAATGCTTGCATGCTACTTATCTTTCTGTGCCTTGAGAACTTCCTGTTTTGAAAGTTTCTTGTTATCACATGCAAAAAATCCTGTTTATATTTCCCAGTAGTTCTTTAACCAAGGAGGCCTAACAGGCAAATACATTGTGTTTTCTCCAAAATTGTGTGTTTGGGAAAACATACATTTAGTTTTGAGGTAGAAGTATTTGCTGAACTTCAACTCTCTGCAAAAACAGGGACCTTCAGCATCACTGCAGTCTTACACTCCATCCCTTGCACTGAGTGCCATGACCCTCACTGAAGGTCAAATTCAGAAGTATATCATGCTGTCATTGGTTTCTCTGTCTACACAGCATTGGGATCTAAAATAAAAGTCAAAAAGAAGCAGAAAAAACTTTCCCTGATTTTTTTCTGGAATATATGGATACTTCATGTTGAAGATAGAGGACTTGCTTTCAGCCAAGACAAACTTTTTCTAAAGCAATCTACATGTTCCACTGAGAAGAAACTCACAATGGAACCAAATCCACAGAGGCATAGGCTATGTCCACACTAGCAAGTACTACAACATAACAATAGCAGGTTTGTAGAGCAGAGCAGGTGACTGAGGACCCAGTGTTGACAGTTCTGTGTATTTTGAGGGCTTTTTACGTTATACTAGCTATACTGCAGTCCAGTGGACTGAAAAACCACTGGTAGGTGAACAGCATCTTCTGTTTTAGTGTCATTTGAGTGTAAATATGCTCTGGCAACACTGCGCAATGAAAACTAAAGAAAGGTACGTGGGCCTAATCAGAAGATGAATTTCAAAAATGCACTCCTGAATTAAACCAAAATGCTCATGTGACCATATAGATGATGAACATTTTACTACTATGTCTTAAATTTAACAGCTTGGATACCTCTAGTGAATATCACAAATCTAAAAAGATGTCTGTGCTTTTTACCCAGTGAAAGACATGCAGGAGTAGGAGTCATTTCTGCTATCTGATCTGCAGGTAGATGATTATGGTTGCAGAAACTAAAGAGTTTCTGAAAAATTGTTGAATGCCTTAGTTCCTAAATGCAGCTTTGCAGGGTTTTGATCTGAATGTAAACGGTGCCATATAGTTCCTTTGATGTCCAAACTCTTTAAAACGTACACTTCTTACCATTTATTTAGTGATTAGTGGGCCACCTGGATTCTGTGCATCCTTCAACTTTAAAAAATTTGAGTGAGCACGTATGTCCTTCCAGAAGAGGACCCAGCTGCAGGGTTCTGAACTGGCCTGTTTGGGAACATAAACCGTCTGGCAAAGCTGCTCCACAGCGTAGCTGCCTGCAGGACTTGAGGAACCAGAGATAGTTAGCTGTTAAGTGATGAGGGCATTGCTCTGGCACAAGACTGCAGTTCTAATCTTTGTTCTTGATAATTGTTTATATATTTTACATTAAACAGTCATGTTCCAGATGCTTAAATCGCTCTGTCTTTTTACGTTGCATACTGCAGTATAGAAAGTTAATCAGATAATGTGAACAAGAAATAAAAACCTGTACCGGAAGAGAATAACATGAGTGTAATAATAAAGAGCCAAAACACTTGTGTCATTCATGCAGAAAGGTTTTTGATATTTATTAACCATTATTATGTTGTGAAATAACTTCTTGGGCTTTGGTAAACCAGATGGCCTTAGTGTATTTTGCTGTATGACAGGTCTACCAGATGTTAACTCATGCTTCTGCAATGCTTCTACTTCTTTCTGTTCTTTACAGTACCTATCTGGTTCATAGTACTTCACTAATGACCTATTATTTCTGTAATGGTCTTTTATAGCCTTTTAAACAAGAAAAAAAGGCAATTAATTCATACCATTTGCCATTCTTTTACTTTAAAGTCATGGTCTTACATTTAGACAGAAGGGGTACTTTTAAATGCACACTATAATAAAATATTTGTGAGAACAAAACACTATCAAAAAGCATTTTTGTTTTATTATGCTATGTGGAAGGGGGATGATAGAATCTTCCCAAAGATACTTTGATTAGAATAATACCAAATACAATTCTAAAAGATTGCAGTGCCACGAAATACATATTTGAAAGACTGAAACAAGTTGCAAACAGTATTATTTGAAAGGATAGCTTTTTCATTTGAGTAACTTGAATGTCGGAGACTGGTTTCTGTTTATGCATTGATACTATTCCAGTTTCTTTCAGAACTCTGAAAAATCATCAGTTGTACTTGGATGAAGTTCTGTCAGGGAAACTGTTTATTCCTCACAGAGTATCTGGGATTAATGAGGCCACTAGAACAAGTCACCTGTAAAGCATTATATTCCACTAAGTAGGAATTTTCTAATTTGTTGTAAAGTTGTGGCTGTTGCTTTGTATTAAAACTACTGTTCCTCTTCCTTGGCCTTTTTCCACAGTTAAATTTGTTTTCATGTTCCTACTCTTTCTCAAGAGTCATCCTTATTTTTAGATTAGGCACATGATGATAAATCACTGCTGCTGCTGAAATACCTTCTTTTGCTTCTAAACTAACTTTCTGAAAGCAAAAAAAAGACAGACAGTCTTTGTGTTAAGAGTGCAAGTTTCCCACATGTTGGTTTTTCCAGGTAATATAGATCACAAAATAGAAGTCTTCTTTCTCAGTAATTCATTAACTTAGGTGCTGTGAGGACAGGCACCTCTGAAGGCCGTAGAAAGCAGGATTCCTATCATCCCATCAGTTGTCTTTAATTGATTCATTTATGTATGTCGGTTTAGATAGCTATCTTAAGACCGTCTTCCACTTTACTTGGGTGCCAAAGCTGTTCAAACAAAGTGGGGGAAAGGTGCCAGCTACTTACAAAGTAATTTATATGCACTCTGGGCCAAATCCTGCAATACACCAGCATATCCTCATGTGGGCATATTGAATAGTTTCATTGTCTGATTTTTTTCATAAATTTAAAGAATCCCTCTATTGTGTTGAGTGGATTTTCCCTTTACAAAGAGTAAAGAAAAGGGCCTTCTAGAAGCAACCATTTAAAAATATCCACTACCTAAAAAAAATTTACTGATTAATAATTGATCTTCCTTGTAAAGTAAAAGAGTAACTTTGGGTTGGACAGATTATTTTTTTCCTTGCTTCCGTTAGAAATGTGATGATCAAAATTTTAGTGAATGCTGTAGGGCATTCCTCTGTGTGACTTAGAACTGTCTGGGTTTATGCCTATATAAAGCTTTACAGAGCGTTTCATTCTGGTATCCAATTTAGATCGTGAAGAATGTAATAAAGTTAAATAAAGGATATAAATAACTTCATGGAAAAACAGAGTTAAATTTAAGTAGTGAAACAGCTTTTTATTACCACTGACAGATTTTTAGAACACTTACCAAATACATGAATTAAGATATTTTTTTTTTATTGATTTTCATGGAAGAGATCCTAGAAGGCATTGCTGTCTTATGTCAGCAGTTCTTATAAAGTAGTTGGAAATAAATATGAAGGGGTTACTAATTTTGGAGGCATTGGTGTTTGGCTATTTTCTGTATCATGTCAAAAGCTTTTACTTAATGATTATTTGTTTTGAAAAGTATACTGGGCTTCAAGGTTGTGCCTAATGGGGAAGATCTTACATATTGTATTTCATCTCTATCGGTGCAACAAAGGAAGCAAGGTTTGCTAAAAAGTAAAACCAGGAGCTGCTGTTTTCTGCAGCTGCTGACATTGAAGGAGACAAGAGAAATCATTTTCCTGTTGAGTCAAGTAGTTTGGTCACCTCTCCAGGGACACTTTCTGTGGGTGATTCTGAATGCAGATGTCGTTTGATTTACAAGTGAGATTTTTGCTCAGCAGGAGAACAATATCAGCTTTTGTCTGTCTGGGGCCTCTCTATGCTACTGGCTTTGTCTGAGTCTGTCTGTCCTGAGTCAGATAGTTCTCTAGCCTGATATCTTTTGGGTGTTAGCTTGAGAAGTTCATTACATTATTTTCATAGACGGAATCGTTAAGGTAAGTCTTGTTATTTCTGTGAGTCTTATCTGTGATAGAAGCATTATGAACTTTTAAAGAAGTTTATTTTACCTTTTGCTGGCATAGCATATTACACACATATGATTTTAACTAAATGGAGTTAAATACATTTTGGAGTAGCTATATGTATCATACCTATATCTGTAGCCACTTCTTCCCTTTAGAGTTTAAATTATATTCACAGTGCATTTAAGAGAATCTTACTTTTATGTCTCCTGTCCTCTGCTGCCAATAGTAATGTTTCAAAGGAGCACGCATCCGTGCACACTTCAGAGTTCCCTTAGTATTTCTTTTGTACTCAGTCATCCAAACAGATTTGGTCCTGAAGTCCAGACTTTTAAGGAAACTTATTTTCTCTCTTGCTAGAATGAATGTTGTTGGGACCTCAGTTTAGCCTCTCAGATGGCTGGCTAAAGCTTTCTGCTGGAGTTGTTTTGGATTGTTCTGTTTACTCTCTCAAGTGTTGGATGTTGGCACAGTAATTGCAAACATTTTCTGTAAAAGTAACAGTTACATAGCAGTGTCCAGCCATGGCTGATACGGTAGTTCTCTGTGTGAAAATGTTTTAAACTCTTCATACATTTATCCCTGATTTGCTTTTTTCTGAGCAGTGTATTAATTTCACAGTTCTGTTACATACTTTGGAGAAAAACAAGGCAAGAGACATTTTGATTTCTATTTTCCAGGACGTTTTAATTTCCTTCTTCCTTTCTTTTCTTTTAAATCACAAGTAGGCTGGTGGAATATATATCATATGATACAGAAAATAAAAGCAGCTGTGTATAAAAAGCTCAAATATTTTCATGAATCATCTATTTTTTTTAAGTTTTGATTTGAATAAGAATGGCTTTCTGTGTGCATCACATAATGTGGTTCATGTTTTTTGGATCAAGATTGGTCCTTACTCTCTTGAATACTGATTATGTTAAAACTAGTAAGTGGGACATGTTTTAGTGAAACATGAATACATTTCTTTTGCAGAAACAGATCAGAAAGTGTATGTATGCTAGATGTCTTGCTAAACTCCCTCAGAACATGTTATGCTTATGGGAAATAATCTTTTCCCATTTTTTAAAATGCCTTGTTTTCCTATTTTTAATTATTCTTTAATTGATATCTTTGTAAGACAAAAGTAAATGGAAAATATTTCTTAAAAAAAAATAAAAAAAAAAAGAAGAAACTATGTTGGCAGGAAGGCACCTTGCTATTTGGGGAATCAAATCTGGCTTTTATCCCAGTCCAGCAGAGGCAGCGTGCTCAGCCCCAGGGAGTGGGAGGGACTGTCTCACTGCAATGGAAGCTCCTTTCCCCAGTAGTGTAGAAGGAGCAATGACCAAGCCTTAGGGAGAACTGAAGAATTCCTTCAGCAGGTGGGCTGGATCGTCATCGCCAGTGCAGTGTGCTTTTTGTCTAAAAGGTAACTTCTCCGCAAGGCCATATCTGAAAGAACACTAAAAGCAGAGGCTATTCTAGAATTTCTTCTGTATTATTTCATAATCATTTTCTAAAATACCTTCCATTTTCAACTTGCTCTATACCTTTGCATTTCATTTTCTCTGTTCTTTGGATATGTAGTTCACTGTGCTAGTCAGCATCATCTCATTGTTTTCTTGTTCTTCCTGTTTCTCTGTCTTATAAATTTATAGAGAGAATCAGTCTTAATTTAATTTAGTCTTCCAAGCAGAAACCATTTTTGTTTCATGATAATATATTATATAATACTGATATATGACTGCATCTCTTAAACACAAGACTAATACAAATAAGAATTAACAGTAACTTTTTTATTGCTTAAGGTTCATTTTTGAGAAGTTTATCCACCACTTTCCAACAATGCAAAATTCTGGGTCACATTACGTAACACTGTGATAGTTGCTTTGTTACACTTAAACTGTTTGCTTTCTAACTAATGTTCCATCATTTCTGAGTATTTATAAGGATACTACTGCTGTGGTGAATCATCAAGTGAAATGCAGCTTAGTAAAGTATGTACTTCAAACGAGAATTACACTATTTAGCCTATTCCTCTTGACCTAATGTTATCCTTCCTGTGTCAGTGGTGTGTCATTGTGTCTGTGCAAGTGTGTGTGTGTCTGTGTGCACCAACATATCTTACGCCAAAAGTATAAACCCATAGACTTATTTTTAGTATGTGGAATTAGAAATTCCCTTGATTGCAGTGTATTTTTATCTTATTGGGCCCTGATCTGTCAAAGAACACTTGAATTATATTCCTGGCACTTGTAGAACATTTAATTAACTTCACTGATACTGTTTTAAGAGCATCATTTTCATATTCGACTTTCTGTATTTTCTTCACTTCTTTTTATGTTGAATATAGTTCAAGTTAGTTGCAATTCATTTTTAACCATAAAGGCTACCTCTTTGGGTGGTGGGGGTTTTTTCATATAAAACTTAAGATTCTCAGATTTATTACTTCTCCAGGAGCTTGCGACTTACTGTGAGAAATTACAAAAATAAAGAAATGCTACAGTGCGTGGGATACAGTCCACAAATCTTGAATAACACTTGTGCTTTGTTGATACCGGGAGCTTTCTTCAGAATAATATTTCACACTTAGTTTACATTAAAATAACCAAAGGCAATATACTAACTGCCCAGTAAGTCATGCTTCTATCTTTGAAGACAGTCAGGCCTCACTGTCTCCTACTTCAGTGATTCAAGTAGCTGGCTGGTACATGTTGAACTATTATTTGTACTAATGAGCTCATTGCAGTACATTTTTATTCTCAGTATATCATTACATTGCAAGATATGCTCAATAACACAAAGTAGGTGAGAAGCTGTGTTCATTGCCAACCCTCTGTAATCATTGTGGATTTTTATAGTTTTATATGGATTCTATAGCCTGCTGGAATGAGGTTCATGGTCATTAGCATCTTTTCTTCAAGATGGAGATCTAACTCTGAAGAGTTAATTCAGCTGACAGAATTGGGAATGATGCCTGTTTAGGCTTCACCTGAGACTATAGTTTGTGGTATAGGTCATTAGTCCATATTGGAAGGGGGGCACAAGACAGAAGCAAGTATTATTCTGTGGGGTGTATCAAGGTGTTGTCCATGTAACATAACCCATTTTGTAGCCCTGTGTTGAGGGATTAGTTTTCCCTGGTTCTTATAGAATTATAGGATGATTTAGGTTGGAAAAGACCTTTAAGATCAAGTCCAACCATTAACCTAACATTGCCAAGTCCACCACTAAACCATGTCCCTAAGCACCACATCTACAAGTCTTTAAATACCTCCAGGGATGGTGAATCAACCACGTCTCTGGGCAGCTTCTTCCAATGCTTGACAACCCTTTCAGTGAAGAAATTTTTCCCAGTATCCAATCATAACCTCCCCTGGCACAACTTGAGGCTGTTTCCTCCTGTTGTATCACTTGTTACTTGGGAGAGAAGACCAACACCCACCTGTCTACAGCCTCTTTTCAGGACTACCTGTAGCGAGTGAGAAGGTCTCCCCTGAGCCTCTTTTTCTCCAGGCTAAACAACCCCAGTTCCCTTAGCTGGTCCTCATAAGACTTGTTCTCTAGACCCTTCACCAGCTTCATCACCCTTCCCTGGACTCACTTCAGCACCTCCATGTCTTTTATGTTTCCTTTTCTCTGATTAGCTGTGTGGTGTCATCTTAAAAGGTGGTTTGCCTTGTTTTTATTAAGATCGGTTTCAATTAGATGTCTGATGCAGAAAAAAAAGTGACTATCTTATTAAATAACGGGATTTTTGTGTCCTTGAAATTACAAATATGTTAAAGTACCTTGTAAAGTAATGATCTGAGCCCATGCCTTTCACAACAGTACTACTGGTACATTCCAGAGTGAGAGTGGGGTTTTTTTAGAATTTCATTGTGTTGATTTTCTGACTGATGTGCTAGTTTTCTTGGTACTGCTGTGTGCAAAGCAGTACCTTTATCTCATCCTGATTTTATTTCTTTCATCTTTCCAAAATAAGTTAAAATGTTTGCAATGTGAACAGAAAAAAATCTGGTTTATGATACAAGAATGGAGTTAAGACTCAAAAAAAGTTGGCTGGAGGGACTTGTGGCAGAATTCCTGAAGTAAAAAAGGATTAAATGGCATACTGAAGATGTCCTGTAGTGGAGGACTGAAGGGTACCCTGGATATCTGCAGTCAGCTTATGGCAGCAGCAATTTGAGTACTCATTTGAGTAGGCAGGAAAACATCTTAGTCAGTCTACTGAAATCTAAATCATTTTTGTTTTGTCACTATGATTTTAAAGTGTAGAATGTGTTTATTTAAAGTTATTCCATCCCACTTTCCAATCTGAGAGAACATGTGTTTACCTACATGTATCACATATGATCTAGAATTTCCCTTAATTGCAACCTCTTCCTCTTTGGCAGGATACGTACATGTAACTGTCTGGTGTATCTTAACATCAGCTAGCACTTGTTGAGAAGTGCAGCTTCTACAGTCAAGAAAATTTATGAGGAGTATTAATGTGAGTTTTTTTCAAAATATGAGACAAATTACTAGGTTGGAGTCCTAATTTATGGTGAAATGTAATGCTGTCAGATACTGGAGTCTGGATTCATTATACATGAATGAGGCATTTAGGGGCACATGAAGTTAAATAGAAAAAAATAATGTCTTGTGTGATTTTGAGGAGTAGCATACCTGTTCATTATCGGTGCTTCTGTAACACAATTAAAAACTTATTGGTAAATATGAAGCAAATCAAGGGGCACAATTTAAATGAATGGTTGGGGGGAAGAACGCACACGCTGCAGTTTATTTTGTAAGAATACAGTGCTTTCCTTAGCTCTTTCACCTCTGGAGTGTGAAGGCTTTGAATTTAGATTAAGTGCATAGCACATGGTAATTTCTACTAAAAAGGAATACATTCTACAATACAGCTAAAATTTGTTCAAAGCTCATGTATGCTGAAAGTAAAAACAAATAGAACATATAAGTCAGATATTACTGAACAGCTTGGCATTTGACCATGTGGTCTGAACCAGTATAAGCATAAGCATGTCTTTGAATCTGCTTTTAACTGTAGCAGTTTAAAAAATAAAATTAGATCAAAGGTTGATTTAGAACTGTGAAAATATTTGATGTTCTGTGAAGACTGTAAAAAGCAATATGCTGTGTAATACACGTAAGTAGAAATATTTCTTTTATCATTTTAAATGCTAAAATGGCTGCCTGTCCAATCTAGCAGTGTAAGAACTGCAATTAAAAAATTATTACACCCACATGCATAAGCACAGTGTGTGGATCTGCACAGATCTGTATAGTCTTAGTTTCAGATTTGCACTTTGTGTAACCTCCCCACAGTTCATAGCTGCCTGTAGTTTCACTACAGGATTGTAACCTATGTAGAGAATCTAAACTTGGATACATTTTCACTTTTAGAAATTTTGATCAAAAAATAGATACAACAGATATCCCAACACTTAGCTACATAACAGAATGGAAAAGCTTTTCAGTGCTTGATACCTTAACCTTCAAGTTCCCCTGGCATTGCCAAGCATACAAAATATGTCAATGCAAGATTTAGATTATGATAAAGTATTGAGCGGTAATGTATGTAATGCCACTTGGCATCTTTGCCTATGGCCAACACTGGTAAAAGGCTGTACGTGTTCCTTCCAACTGCCATGTAACCAAATTGCTACCAACAGACAGACGCTGTGAAGGTGGCGAGGATGCCGTTTTCTTTCTGGATGCCTGTTGGATTACTATGAAGGCAGTAGTGGCTGTGCATTTCTTAGGGGTTGGGGGGGGTGTATTTTCCATCTGAAAGGAAGCCTATGGTCATTTCAGGGTTCCACCTTAGTAAAACAGATACCATTATCTGTCACCTTCTCTCCTGTAATTTATATTCATCCTCAGTAGAATTAACCTTCATCATTTGTGCTTTACTAAGATGCTGTTCTGGCAACTCAGTAGGACCACATCTGACAGGCAGTGTTTGATGTGTATAACACACTGAAGGGTCAAGGAATTTTATTCTAGCAGTTTTTGAAGTAGATCAGTTGTAATGTATTTCCTCCTTCTCCAGTAGTAAAGACACTGACCACTAAGAAACACATAGTATCCTCTGCGTGCATCAGAAATGTGGTCGTTAATAACCTGTTAACATGTATTAGACATTTTCCATTTGGCATTTAGCTTCATTGGTGCATCAGTTTTGCATGGTCAGAATTTCAGGTTTTGTGTATGCAATACAATGAAATTTGTCATTCTTACTCTCTAGAAGACAACTGTTTGCTAATCAAGTGCATTGGAAATTGAACTAATGCACAGAAATGAATGTTTTGCCCAGTTTGGTTAGGTGTCCTCTCCTCTCTTCTTCCCTCAGAAAGTTAAGTTCTTGATTTAAAATAAAACAAGTGAAGAAACCCAAATGTAGAATGGTCCCAGAAAAAGGAAGCAGCTTGGAGTAAAATTTTAAATTCCATAGGGTTGATTGAGTTTACCTGACATTTTTTCTTACCTGTTGTTGTAGGTAAAGATGTAAGAAAATCTGTGTTTATGTTCATTTCTGACACAGACAGCAGTAAGTGTAACTCAGTTCTGCAAGTAGCTCATTATGAGTGTGTAAAAGTACAGATGACTTAAAACCAAGTTGCACTTGGCCTACGTTTTGCAAATAAAAGTTCCTCTAAAAATTAAAAGAATATGTGTATTTCAGTTCTATCACATAAATAATCAAAATTAAAGTGAAATTCAGGGGGGGGTTTGCTACTTTAAGGATTTTTTTACATAAAAAATAATTCATGTGTTGCATGAATGTGAATATGTAGAAGGAAATTGAGTATTTCAAATTAGCATAACCTCTGTCAGGTGTACTGAAAGTCTGAGTGCCTGAAGTAACAAGCTGCAGTGATGACTGTTCTGTGGCATGACAGAAACACACACTTGTCTGTTCAAATAGAATTAATGTACTGATTCAGGCTTATTCAGTGGATACTGTGGCAGGGAATCTTTGTTTTAGTTGATAAACTACTTCCTGAAACCTTCTTTTGAGGTAGTTTTGTTCACTCTTTAATTGCACAGCATTTCAGTGTGTAAGGAACTTGAATGCAGAGGTTGATCGTACTCCTGTTCTACAATAAGTGTATCACGCAGAACAAAGCTTGAAGCTGTGGAGGGCTGTAATCTGTAATGCTCTAGAAGTCACAAAGTAGTCTCAAGTATGCTTTGGACTTTCATTCAGGAGAGGACTGTAACATGTGCTGTAAAATTATGCTGGGAAATTAATTTTAGGTCACTGGTGCTAAAATAATAAGTGAGCTTCAGGCACAGCCCTTAACAGTGAAAAACAGAAGGTTTAAAAGAACAAACTGTTTTAAAACTAAGATAAAGCCCCTGCTGACTGACCTTGTTATTCAGTGTGTTTTCCAGTAGGAATTGTTACCCTCGGGGGTGTGTTTCCTTGAGGGCGTAGAATCCCAAGGAAAGAGGCACCCATGGAAAGGCTGTAACATTTTGCATAGAAAAGGAGATGTGAAGCAGAACTGGCAGAAGAAAGAATTAATTGGTCTATCAATTATCTAATTGGCTCTTTCATTTTAAAGCTTCTTTGATATTACTGCTTGTGAATATTTCATTCAGTAGGTCATGGATTTCTCTCAGACCTGCAGCACATGAAACCTCCGGGGTAAATGGAGTACCACGGCAGGGAGCTGGGAAAGGTAACAGAGCCACAAGCCTATTTGTTACTAACTGTTGCTGTGCAAGGGGCAGCACCTCCACCCGAGACTTTTTACATGGTACAAAACCCTAAAAAGCAATGAAAAACAGTCCTCTAATATCACTGCGTTGCATGTGGTTGTATTGTTATCCTGCTTTCAGCTGGGATAGAGTTAATTTTCTTCCTTAGTTGCCAGCTGGAGTTAAACCATGGCAGTCCTTCAGAAAGCAAAAGTCAAATATAGAAGGACATGTTTCATTGATTATTTTTAGATGTTTCAATTCAGGGATTTAATATTTGAGGCTGGAAACCCAGTATCTGCCTTCCCAAATAGTAACTGAATCCTCACAAAATGTGTATTTGTGTTGAAAGATCATGGGGGTTTATGCTCTAGCAGGCCAGTAGCTCTTGTTTTAACAAAAGTTTCTCATTTGCATCACAGAAACTTCCAGAGTTTGGGTAGATAAAATACTTACTGATTACATTCAAGGTTAGTTAGAGAGTGAGGCTAAATGTCTGCCAGTCGGGATATATCTAAACTTTTAAGTGTTGACGTTGAATGGGGGATGTGTTTGGACAGTATTCTGACTCCTCTTACAGGAAATGGTTAAAAAGGAATTTCTGCACATCTGAAAAACTAGTCAGAAGAGAAGAGTTTGTTGTTTTGTCTGCCTGCCTGGTTGTGGATTAGGCTTTGGGCTGTCTGCTTTAAATATCAGAAGAAAGGAGTTCCCTTTGTACAGGCAGAAGACAAAAAGTCTTGACTCCTAGGAAAGCTTGTGGACTGATACTGCTACTTGACTTGTGGGTATTCTTTTCATAGTACTTCTGTTCTAGCATGCAAAATTTAAAGCAAAACTCATCTTTTCAAGAAGCAGTACTATTCTGTTAATTAGCTATAATGTCAATTTATGTTTGCTATATCAAGTTTGGTTAATATATCAATTATGATTGCTAAGTTTTTCTAAAGAAAGCTCTTAATTTTGGTCTTCTGTGCAGCAAATGTAGAAGACCTGGTACTGAGGAGTGAGACTGAGATGCAAAGTATTTCAAAGTCTGAAAATTCCAAAGGTTACAATTGCTGTGGCATTTTACAACATTTTTTTTAATTATTAGAAAATTTTAATTATGTTTGTGCTTATTGCTGAGTTAAATTGTTGGAGGTTGGGCTACTGGGGTGAGGGCACAGTTATTTGCTGGAAAATAGAGCATCCCAGCAAAAAGAAACCCCATCATTAGGGCACATACAGATTTTGCCCTGCTGAAAGTCAGTTGGCATTACATACAAAAGTATTCTGTTGAGGACAATGAAGAATGAACCAGTTCATTCTGTTCCAGAAGAAACCACCGTTGGTATGGTCCCTGAAGGAGGTAGAGTTGCAAGGCTGCCTAAAGACAACAGCACTGTAAACAGGCTGGTGTGCTGTGATTAAAAATGTGTAGCTAACTGCACATAGTAATTTGTTCTGTACTGCAGGAGTACATAAAGCCTGGCGGTAATTGTCATTAATGTTTACTTTAATCTATGATGTGTGCAAACATGTTTTATTCAGAATTTTCGTAAACATTTTGTAAAAATGTTCATGTAAATGTGTGTTAGATTCATATGTCCAAGGGAACAAACGTTCTTAGTGTGTCTAAGTGAAACCTCTGAATTCAGATGCTTTCAGAAATGAACTATAGAGCTGTAAATTCCTTCTTCTAAATTGCTTCTGCTATAGCTATTCAAGTGCAAAAGTATTTGAAAAGTATTGCAAAACAGTCTTTTTTCAAAGATGGCAAATAAGGTAGGACTGCTTCACCAGTTCTGGTACATCAATGCATTGTATAAATTCTGCTTCTCTTACCAGCTTCTGCTATGTTCTGCTGGAAAGCTTCTAATCATCTTCAGTAAAGACTAATTATTTTTGGAGTTATGTGGGTTTTTTTAAATAGGCTTAATAACATAATGCTAAAAAATTCTGTTCGGACTGAACACACAATTACTAAAATTGGAAATAAGAGATACAAAGTATCTCCTGGATTTGTCCTTGTTTATATGAGTGCATACCAAACAAGAGACAGTTTAGAACCAGACCTTTGTTTTTAATATCCAGAAAAATTCTGTGAAAGCGTTATTGAAATGGTATATTGAAGAAATTAAAATATAAAGCAACTACTAAAAGGTACTAATACTTCCTTTGTTTCTGGGTTTACTTTTTATCACTTCATATGTTTTTAAAGTACGGATCTTGGTTTTATGTTCCTATTTTTGCTTTGACTACATAAACAGTTAATGTAGAAACAGTACTTCTGTTACAATCTTGTACATAATATTATTTTAATTTCTCCTAAGGATCCATTAGAAATACATAATGACATGTGAACCTGAGCAAGATAAATGGTTCATGGGGTATTGCTGTATATGTATTTATAGATTTGAAAACGGTTTTGTCATTTTACTATCTTCAATGTGTAATAATTGCATTTGTCTTGTGTATTGTAATTTGTGCCACTACTCTCCAAAATAATTGAGTATTGTAATGCATTATACCAGAAAGAAATTGCATAGCCTGAACAAAAGGTTATTTCCAGATGAGATATGAAAATAGACACTGAGACAGTTTGGTGACAATACTGATTGTCTCCACTAGGAAATTTCCTGTTGCTAACATCAAATGTCAGTGATAAGTACAGCTGTTCTGTTGTTAAAAAGCAATTTAAAACAGCTTTTGGTCAAGACAGTGTTCACCATCATTTCAATAACTACAACTAAAACTTAAGAATTTGTGGGCCATCTATGAAAAGACAAAATAACCTTGATGTCATCAAAGCCATGGTCAGCTCCTGTTTTAAAAGTAATTAGGAGCACAGTGATAGTAGCAACTAGCTGAACATCTACAGTGTGCTTTAAAAAATTGTGCAGGAATTGACAAACTATGGTTTTCTTTATGTCATTTGAATTTTTTCATGTGGAAATCTTCTTTGACCATTAATAACTTCACATACAAAAATAAACCTTCCACTACTGCTGTTGACTCCCTTTAGGATAATTCATAAAACACCAGTTTTATTGGTATAGATATAATTTTTCAATAAATTACAAAATAAATTATTTACACTGAAATTTTAAAGCTTAATCTATTTCTTAGGGAATAGGTGGCTAGGAGAAGCAATTTTAATTATGTAGCCTGGTCCCCTTGTAAGCTAAAAACTCCGTGAACTAATTGAATTAGAGTATGCCATTTCAAAAATGTTTGTTTCTGATTTTTTAAAAATTTTCAGGAAAGTATATCCATTACACACTTAATTACCTGGAATATTGACATTTGTGCTTTAATTCTACTCTGAAGTTCTTCTGACTACTTCCTTTTACTTGGATCATGTGATAGTTTTGTCATTTAAACTGACTTCCCTTATTATCAAACCTCTGTCGTCTTTAACCATTTTGTAATATGCTATGGGGAGAGATTTTGGATTTTTTTTTAAAGGTTTTCCTGAGCCTTCTCTGCCTCTTCACATCTTTCCTATATTTTGAATGTAGAACTGAACAGTTATCTATTGTGGGCATGCCACAAACGCATGTAACAGTCTTATTTCTTAGCTGATATTCTCGTTACGGTATGGCATTTGGCTGTGGTCTTCCCTGGGAGAAACTCATACATTGGTAACTTCATGCTTTCTGACTGCCTGAGATTCCTCCTTCCCCCTGCCAAGATAGTGCCCCCTCTTCTAAGTATCGTTTGTATTCTTTGTTCTTAAATGTATGGTCTTTTATTTGGGCAGAAAATACGCTTTTCTTTTTCCTTGCATGCAGAGCTTAAAGTACTGGTAACCCAGTTAAACAAATGAGAATATGTATTCCTTTTTTACTTTGATCAGTATACCTCCATGACATGTCCCTGGCTTTAATTTGTAATTTGCCTTTTAAAAATGCTTTTCAAGTTGTAGAGGCTCAAATTTCTTTTCAGATTTATTGTGGGTTACGTTTGCTTCTTGGTTTTTAGAGTTAAGATTGGACAGAACTTTAGAGAAAAGCACAATGTATTCATATATTTCATGGTGAAAATGTAATGCAGAGTAGGCTGTTTGCATAGTGTTTCCATGAGACTCTGGAATGAGTGCCTTCCACTGTAACGAGCTTTGGGTGCAGAGTATCCAGGAAGATTCTCTAGAACAGATCTGCTTGTGCTAGTGAAGCTACCGAAAATATATCCTTTCTCTAGTTGAGACCTTCTTCTACCTCCGGAAACAGTGAATGGATCCCATGCTTGGGTAATACATAGGCTTAAAGCCTTAATGCACATGTGAAGATTTTTTTGTTTAATTACTGTCAGAGCCCCTCCTACTGCTTTGGTGCCTTGGAAGCCAATCTCAGTAAGTAGCAGTCCTGGGAGGTGAAATTTTTAGTGCCATGCCTCAGCATGAAGGCTCTCCAGAAAAATAAATGTGCCCTTGTTTATTCTGAACTTTGCCTTGATTTTTTCTAAACATCCTTAGAGGCACTTTGCTTCCTACTTTCCTTTTTGCCTCCTTGCTAGTCTCGAAAGGTAACTCTCCTGTGACAGTGACAAAAAGTTGTTTCTGTAAGCTGCTGGTTGTTTCAGATCACAGTAACACAGCAGCTTGAGTGAAGTCAGCAACTTCAGCGACGCAGCTTTTAAACATTTGCTAGAAATACCTCATAAAAATATTTTCATGCTACCTTTTCTGTAATTTCATTAATCTTAAACAGGATGTGTGTGTGACTCTTAGAAAAATATATTCAATAATATTCATGTTGGGTATCATGCATTTTCACCAGCTCCTACTGCACCTTCCTCAGTATGCAGTGCTTGATGCAGTTTCTTAACAGGTGAATATATGTGATACTTAATAATGTGGAGTTGCTGGAGTTCAGGTAGTTTTGTTTCCTTAAGAAGAAGTAAAAACAAATAATTGTATGTACAACTAAAGTATCTCCTGAACTGCAAGCTAGCAGAAAGCTTTTATTTTAAAAACTTCAACAGTGGTCAAGGCGGCTTAAGCTATTGAGTATAGCAGTGTTTTGGCAGCACAAGGTGAAGTTGTTGGGTGTGGGAGAAACTGATTTAGCTTGACTTTTCTACTTTTTTTCCCCAAAATAGTGGTATAATTGTCATGCAGGCAGTGACATTGTTTCTTCTTTTTGTATTAATTTGCATATGGACCTGAAACATTCAACATGTGCATTGGATCGTTAAGGAGAACAAGGAAAATAATGATGATATTGGATTGTATTTATTGTGATTTACATCTCTTACAAAACTGAATGGTATTTCATGTGAGAAAGAGAAGAGTGTACTTCTGTAGCTTGACAGGATTTGCTTTTTCAAACACCTGAGGCCATCCTCAGCCACCAGTGGAGCTGTAAGCTGCTCAGAGGAAGCACCTGAGAACTCCTTGCTGAGCAGCTGAAATGGGGGGTTCTTACCAACTCATCTTTTACAGCATCAGGATTTGCTGGAGGTGTTAAGAATCCCTTGTGTATTTTGAATGTTTGTTACATATGCTATTTTGAATTTCCATTTAATTTTGAGTATTTCCAAAGTTGAGAGAGTCCACAACTACTCTGGGCAGCTTGTTTCACCACCCTCACTGTGACAAAAACCTCTCTAATGTCCTAAACGTAGTTATTTGTATCTCTTTTCTGCCTTGTATTTCAAAGTAGTAGTATAACATAAATAAGGAATAGTTATGGGCGTGACCATCTTTATGTTGTTTGAAATGTAAGCCTAAAGTCTGTAATTTGAAAATAGTACTTACTGCAGTGCCTGTTTATTCTTAAGTATACATTTACTCCTTTTAATACAAGTACAATCTATTAATTGATATAAGAGTCTGTAATACCCATCTCTAATGTGAAGGTGAAGATAGATTTTTCTCCTATTGTGTTTTGCATAGTTGAAAGGGTTTAAAATTTTCTTAAAAAAAAAAAAATTAACGTGAAAGGTTTACCATTTCCTATTTAGACACACTGGCATTCTGTTCAACAGAAAATCCTAGTAAAATAAGGTTACTGTCTTCTGTGAGCACTCTTTGTTGGCAAGGTTTGCTTTTCTTTTCTCCAAAGATTTTGGCTTTTGTAGCGCTCTGTCTTCAAGAGCACTTTCCCATATTCTGAGGTTTATTTAAATTACTGTTTAAAATGTTTGATGATTTGATTTATTGAGAAAAGTGGGATATGCAGGTAAATTTGATTTTATAGCGTAATGTATTTTTTACTGCTTTTATTCAAGATTCATAGAATCCCTTCTAGCAGAAGAATATAGTTTCTGTAAATCTGTGGAAAAAGCATGGGAGGTTTGCAGAATCCCTTAACCTCTTGAACTTTCCCATGTCATCCTGTGAACTCTGAATCTATGGCACTCTTCAAATCAGGAAATGTTTAAATATGAAAAGCCAAAACGCTAAGCTGCTAGATTTTGTATACAAAACATCTGTGGGTCTTGCAATTTAACAGTCATCTTAATCGTGGTAACATAAGCAGACTATTGTTAGTCCTCGTCATTATTTTATATAAAGTAGAATATGATTTCAGTAGTTTGTTCTCTTGTTATTTCAGCTTTATGACAAAATAAACACAAAATCTTCACCACAAATCAGGAATCCTCCAAGTGATGCTGTACAGAGAGCCAAAGAGGTAATGGCTTTAAATTTTTTATTTTTTTTTTTTTACTTTGAAACGGATTGTATTTGCAGTGCAACATTTTTTTTCTTCATAAAGTGCTGATATGTATTCTGGTTCATAATCTGATTTTTTCTGGAATTCTACCATTGCTTACTTAACTTGCATAACAAGTTGCATAAACTTGCAGAATTCTGTTATGTCTGTAAGGATGATATATATTACTCAGTTGCATCATTTAACCTTTGCTGCAACAATAGCAGTATTAAAAGGAATACTGATGTTGGGTAAATGCAGTATCTTTCAAGTTCATTTTATTTATCTGCAGCAGAAGTTTGATGTTTATATGACTTAGTCACAAAAAAGGATTTATTTTTAGGTATCAGCTTTTTAAATAGAAAAACCAAGTTTATCATAGATAGTTCTAAGAGGAACAGACCTAGAAGTGCAATGAAGGTGGCCCGTTAAGACCAAAGATAAATAGAGCGATGTTCTTAATTCTTATACATGACAAATACTATTTTATTTGCTTATTTTTTGCAAGTGGTAAAAAAAAAAAAAAAAAAGAGTTCTATCACATATTATCAGTAAAAATAAGTACAGTTGTTGGGAGTAATGTCATAGGAAAACACTTTTTATCATGCCATTAAAACAGAATTAAAAGGAAGACTTTAAAACACTGTAGTAACTGAAGTGACCCTGATAGACACCCTGAAGTCCTATTCTGCAGAATTTTCTGGTAGTTAATCCTGGGAGGTGCTTCCACAAGCAAAATACTCTGCTTTCATTGTCCAAGTAGTTGCATGTGAAAATAAACGTGTGTCAGGCTGCAAGCAAATGAATTAAAGCCAATTTACTCCTTCCCCCAACAATAAGCTGAACTATGGCTCAGATTTTATAAAATCTGGAGCTTGGAGGTGGGGTAACAGATGGACCACCTACACTTGATGTCTTTAACAGTTTAATTTGTGGAGAGAAGATTTTATGAGTATTTTTAATTCTGTTTTCAAAGTGATTGTTTTAATAAATTGAGACCATGCGTGAATGTAGCAATTGGTGGTGGTGATGAGTGTCACCTATTAGCACTTAATTTCTGTCACCATATATTTAGCTGTTGGAGGAATACTGTCAACTGAAAAAAAGAGCAACTGTTTCCTTCAAATTTCTGCTTTAATCTCTCTCAGAAAGAAAATTGAAATGAGATATTTTATTTTCTTCGGGGGGGGGACGACACATTCTCCTAAGTCCTTTCCTGTCAAGAATATTCTTTTGGGTAGTCATTAGGAGATATTCTGACTGACCAGTGAGCGTTTTCATTTGTTTGATTAATAGCTTTATGTAAAAGAAAGTTACTATGGATATTTCTCCTACTTGTTTTGCAGGTATTGGAAGAAATTTCATGTTACCCAGAGAACAATGATGCAAAGGAGCTAAAGCGTATTTTAACACAACCTCATTTCATGGTAAGCAAATGGTACTTTTGTTGAGTTTTGGGGTTGTTTTAATATTCTTTGTATTAGAAAACTTAATTTCAGGAAGTTCTCCCTAAAATCTGCAAGGGATAAAAGTGTATGCAATACAATATACCTATTAATAAATATTTCTAATCAGCTGGTCTGACAAAATAGGTACAATAACTACTACTGTTGGTCCCCATTACTGTCATGAAAACTGTCAGTAGTTTGGCGCAATCTAATTATGGAGCAGTTTCACTATCTTTTTGGGGAGCTGTGTTGCACGTAGAAAGAAGAATGAATCCTTTTAAATCTCCATTGGTGGAGCTAGGATCCTCCTTTTTCTTTTTCCCAAGGATATCTTGTTAGGATAAGGTGTGTGAATTTCTTGAAAAATAAGTGTTTATTTAACATTAATTTACAATAAATCAATAGCTTGTTGTCATGGTTTAACCCTGGCCGGCAGCCAAGCCCCACAGCCACTCACTCACCCCGCCTCACCCAGAGGGATGGGGAGGAGAATTGGAAAGGAATGTAAAACTCAAGGGTTGAGATAAGAACAGTTTAGTAGGTAAAGAAAAAGCCACATATGCTAGCAAAGCAAAGCAAAGAATCCATTCACCACTGCCCGTGGGCAGGCAGGTGTTCAGCCATGCCCAGGGAAGCCGGGTTCCATCATGTGTAAGTTACTTGGGAAGACAAATGCAGCAAAGCCAGCTGTCCCTCCCTTCCTTCTTCTTCCCCCAGTTTATATACTCAGCATGATGTCCCATGGTATGGAACATGCCTTTGGCTAGTTTGGGTCACCTGTCCTGGCTGTGTCCCCTCCCGGTTCCCTGCGCCTCTCCAGCCCTCTGGCTGGCAGGGCCCAAGAAACCAAAAAGTCCTTGATTTAGTATAAAACATCACCCAGCAACAACTAAAAACATCCCTGTGCTATCAACATTGTTCTCACACCAAATCCAAAACAGCACCACACCAGCCACTAAGAAGAAAATTAACCCTGTCCCAGCTGAAACCAGGACACTTGTACAGTCTAGTGAGCTTGTGTTACACATCCTACTGTGTCTGTTTCACAAACTTGATTTGGGGGCAGTAATTGTCCTAAGTTCAGGGCTGGGAACGTGTAACAACTTGGTTCAAGTTACTGAAGTCCAGTCCTTTGAAACTACTTAAAGGATTTCTATTGTTTATGCCGTGGATGAAGTTCGTAAGTTCAGAAATAAAAATGTTTGCCTAAAGCTGCTATACACTATTGTCAGTTTAAAATCATGAATTTGAATTTCCCTGACACAAGGATTATATGCAGGGGGCTTTGTGGAAGTTGCTCACCTGAAAGCTGAATTCCTTTAAACCTGATTTCCAGGAAAGCATGAGCTGAAACCAGCCTCATATTCAGGTATAAGATGAAATCTGGATAGCTGCATGTCTCAGTGTGTTCTTTTGATGGCCGCTGTAGCTTTGGGTGCATTTATTTTAGTACTTTAAATCAGATCAGGAGTATGTTTGAAGTGAATCTCTTGATTGTCCCCTTACAATGCTTTTGCTTGTATCATGTAAGGGTCGCAGAGCATGCAAACTCCTTTTAGATAAAATTAAACTTGAAAATGCACACCACAAGCCAGTGTGTAATCCAGCAGCTGATGGGCATTCAGTCCACATGGCAAGGTGGGAAGCTGGTCAGAAGTAAACTCCAACAATACATTCAGCATGTACATCAGGTCCTCACTAATCCAATTGGTTTCCGTGTTGATTCATTCCCATTTCATTGCACAAATGCTAATGCAGACATTGGCTTTTGACATTGTACTCAGCAACACGCTGGTATGTCACCGCCTGGAGATGACACCTATCTTGAAGTCTGTAACAAATCTGATTCAACGTTTAACAGGAATACTTGCTTAAAATAGAACAAAAAATAAGGTGAAATGGCACTCAGCCAAACTGTAAGAAAGACTGGGGGGAGGGGGGGAGGAACAAACAAAAAATACTTTCTGATTTTGAACTTTTTTTGGAATCTGACAGGTTCATTTGGTTTACCTTTTTTTGCGTAATTACTACACAATATTGCAAAAAAATTAGGCACTGTGGAGAAAGCTTTTTTTACGTATAAATTCCTTTCAGAGTAGGCATCAATAAAAATGATTGTGGCATACAAAAATTTCATGTATCCAATCAAGCGACAGGAAAGGTTGAGTTGGAAATCATCTTTTATAGGTACCTTTATTTCCACCTGATATCCTCATACATTTAAAGCCATCTGTGAGAATTATTTTGCTGCAATTCTATAAAAAGTATTTTTTAATAAGGAATAATCTGCAATTCCATAACAATGATGAGGAGTGATTTCAGTAAGTCACTCTATGGCGTCCAGAGCCAAATTGCTAGTTGATGGAGTCCAATCCTTTCTACCCAAGTTTCATCCTCTCCCTTGCAGTTGTTCTGCCATTCACTTGGCACTGCATTTTGGTATTCCACTGTGCTGAAGTAGTAGAAAACTGCTCCAACGAAACAGTGATTCATTTAGCAAAAAGAATTGGGAACAACTGGAATATTACTAGCACCAGAATGAGCAAGAAGACAGAAACACACAGTCTGGGTTAGGGAGGAATAGCACAAACATGTGAAGTACCACTTAAATCAACATAACATTGCTGTGGAACCATACCTTTAGGGTGCAGGTACCAAAGAGTCTCCAGATGTCAAAGAAGCAACTCCATCTTCTCCCATTACTCCCACTCCTGCTCCCAGATTGCAGACCTTACAAAATTATTCTAATATTTGTGGCATTCTGCCAAAATTCCCTTCAGAGCCAAAACCTTTAAAATAGATACTATTAGGAAAGGAAATAATTGTATAAAATAATATTGTCAGCCTATGCTCAATGTGTTTACCCAGCACTGTACAGAGCAGTACTCTGGTTAGTAGGTTGCTGAGCTCTGATACACAGAGACTACAGCACTAAGGTGTAATAAGTAGGATCATGTGTGTTAACACCTGTGTGATAATAGAGTATTTTACTATTATTTATATTATCTTCTAATGTATATACTTAATCAGAAGACAATGGAGTATAGCCTGTCTCATTTACTTAGACACAGTGTTAGTGGTTTAGACTATGTATAGGCCTTTACAGAACCAAAGCCAATAAAGTATGTGTTTGTAAGTACTCTTATTGGCACTGAGATCTTAGAGTTCAAAGATTTTTGTTGATTTAGTTTTGTTTTACTCATGTACCTTATGGGTACAGGAATAAATTACGAATTTGGTCTGTACGTGCGTAACATTTTAATTTAAAGAAATATATGTGAATTTTACATAAAGGTCTTTCAGCAGATAATTAATTTAAGAATTCTTTAAAAGATTATTAGGTACCTCATCTGTTGTGTACAAATTTCAAGGAGCTTTTACTCCGTTATGTAAATTTGAGTCGTTTTTCAAATGTGCCAGTTTTATCTGTAAAAGTTTCCATTGTATATGTTTAGTATATGGCAGCAATTGAAATGTTTGCTGTTCTAGGAAACTTTTACCTAATTACATACAAAGGTTTTATCCATCATCAAGTGCCTTCCTGCACTGTTCTTTGCAGACAATGATCCTGCAGTATAGTAGAAAGCAGTTGTTCTCACTAAACTTACTTTCAGCAGGATTATCATGGTCTGCAAAGGAGAGACAGGAAAAAAAATCTAAATTATCAAAAATGACAGAAATGCATGAAAAGTACCTTTAAGTAAAGTCCAGTAGCAGTCTTTATATTAAATGTTTACAATATTTAAATTGAGCTTGCTGTACTTTAATATCTGGTGATTCTGAATTTCTGTGTATTTTTGTTAACACATCCAGACATCATCTCATATAATTGTGAACTTTTGAAATGGTTTAAACAGACCATATTTTATTGCTAAAATACATACATAAAGCAAGGCAAGTATTTGATGTAAAACAAATGTAAGGCCCTGAATTACATGAGAAATGTAGTATTGAAGCGTGGAGAGTGTAACAGGTACAGGCAGGTGCATGAAGCTCAGTGAGACCTTTGAGCAGATGGAGCTGAAGGAAGCACAAAGATCATCCTGCTCTTTTATTAAAGAGTGCTTGCATGCAGAGCCAAGACCACACTCACTCCTAGAATAGATGCTTTTTGTAGCAGCCAGAACTAAGGCATGATTGCCCATGGCTGCTCTTGTCTTGGGACAACTGCAAACAGTTTTCAGATACCAGAACAAGAATTAAGCTAAATGTCTAGACTTATGTAGGAGTATTCATACATAAATTTACACCCAATTAAATAAACCAAAATAAGAATTTATTTAATTAAAGTGGTTTAACTTGCATATGTGGTCCATATCTCTTAATATAAAATGTTGCTTCCATAGTACAGACTAATGCAGAGGAATTGTGGCAAGTTTGAGCTTAGTGGTTGACAAAATAAGATGAAAACCAAAAAATGTAGATAAAAGTTAGTATTTAACTAAAAAACATATGTGTAGGTGGACTTGAAACACTGGAAAAACAGGAGGAAATGTGAACAGAGCATTGCTAGTTCAGGAAATTCCATTCTATTGTTACAATGCTGAATTCCCACCTGTAGTTTGAAATTGATTTGAGGAAATGGAATTTAAACTATTTATGAAATTATCTTTTATAACATGGTATATAACTTTAGAAGTCCTACTTTGGGAACAAAGTTAGGATTTTGTAGAGACCATGAAAATCCCATTTCTGCCTTGGTTTCCACTTGAGAATTACATCTTGTAGGGATGTCTTTTTTATAACTTTTTTTCAGTTTAGGTTCTGCTTAAACATTTGAATTGAATACTAAGACATTGCAGAGTTAAATTTCTCTGCCAAAACAAAACCTAGATGGTCAACCTGAAGCCTGGCAAGGCTGATGGGTTTTGCAAGTTAAAAGTTATGAGCATTTAAACAAAAACTAACACGATGTTAACTTTAATACAGATTGACCTAGCTGTTGGTGGTGGCTGATATCTCTACTATTGTAGAGATATTGTTAAGAACCAGGCTTGATTTATCAATCCCTATCTGAGAAACCTAGCCTTTTGGATATGGAGACAGGATCTGTCTCTGATCCTTGATGAGTTAGTATACTAGAACTAGCATGTTCACATATAAATAATATTTAGTTTTCGGAAGAAAGCAAGCAAGCTATAATATACTCATTATTAAGAGTTGAATGCAAATGCAGAATGGATGTGATATGATGCTTTTAAAAATACCCAGGACAACAGCGGAATTCATACCATTAAAAAGCCTGGTACTATTGAATACTGCTTTGCAAATGTTTACACTTCGTAGACTTTTATCTTGTAATACTATGCTACACTTTTTATGGTTGTACAGGCTTCTTGTCTTTGCCCTAGCTTAGAGTTCTTGCACAGTCAGTTGCATGACTTACCACATGGGCCAAGGCCAACTGTACAAGGTTCAACAAGGCTCAGTGCTGGGTCCTGCACTTGGGTCACAGCAACCCCACACAACGCTACGGGCTTGGGGACGAGTGTCTGGAAAGCTGCCTGGTGGGAAAGGACCTGGGGGTGTTGGTCGACAGGTGCCTGAACACAAGCCAACAGTGTGCCCAGGTGGCCAAGAAAGCCAAGAACATCCTGGCTTGTATCAGAAACAGTGCAGCAGGGCTGGGGAAGGGATTGTCCCCCTGTGCTGGGCACTGGTGAGGCCACACCTCGAACCCTGTGTTCAGTTTGGGCCCCTCACTGCGAGAGGGACATGGAGGTGCCGGAGCGTGTCCAGAGAAGGGCAGCGAAGCTGATGAAGGGTCTGTAGCACAAGTGTAAAGAGGAGCAGCTGAGGGAACTGGGGTTGTTTGGCCTGGAGACAAGGAGGCTCAGGGGAGACCTTGTCACTCTCTACAACTACCTGTAAGGCTTGAGCAAGGTGCGTGTCAGTCTCTTCTCCAGGTAACAAGCACGGGAGAAGAGGAAATGGCCTCAAGCTAAGCTGCACCAGAGGATGTTTAGATTGGATATTAGGAAAAGCTTCTTCACTGAAAGGGTTGTCAAGCGCTCAGACAGGCTGCCCAGGGAAGTGGTTGAGTCATCACCCCTGGAGGGATTTAAAAGTCATGTAGATGCGGTGCTTAGGGACATGGTTTAGTGATGGGCTTGGCAGTGTTAGCTTAACGTTGGACTTGATGATCTTAAAGGTCTTTTCCAACCTAAATGATTCTACGATAAAGTTATTTAAATACATTTAATAAATTAGGGTTTGTACCACTCTTTGCATCAAGAAACACAGTAAAACTAATGAAGTAGTATTTAATCAGTTTGTTTGTTTAGATTGTAATTTTCATCAGGCATTTTGAACTCAGTGTTGCTGTGCTGGGTCTGTGCTCTAGGGGGATGGGAGAATATGGAAGTGATTATGCTTGTAAACAACAAAAAGCAAGATTTCATTCTTTTACTCAATACCGATCCACAGTCTGTCTTTATTAGAATAAAATACCACGGGATCTGAATACCTTTCAATTTTACTAGTGTAATTATTTTCAAATAGTTAGCTCAGACAAGTAGCTTCCTAATTCTGTGTCTAGGCACATAAATGAAGATGGTTTCATTCTGACATGTTGCACGTGTTGAGAAGATAGGGGAGAGGGAAGCAGCATCATTCTCACTGAGGTATCTACAGTAGAAAATCAGGTTTACTTATGCAGATTTAAAAGGCTAGATATGTGTGTATGCATTTGCAGTCTGCTGGAGTTTTAGACTTCTTTAAGGGTAAAGTTCCTATAGGACTTCCTTTAATTTCCAAAAAGATTAAAAAATCATTATAAGGAATGAGTGGAGAGCATCAGAGATGATGGAAGTCTGATATTTTGTTGCTGTAATCTCCTCTAGGCCTTACTTCAAACTCATGATGTAGTGGCACATGAAGTTTACAGTGATGAAGCGCTGAGAGTTACACCTCCTCCCACCTCTCCATACTTAAACGGAGATTCTCCCGAAAGCGCCAACGGCGACATGGATATGGAGAATGTAACACGAGTTCGACTGGTGCAGTTCCAGAAGAACACAGATGAACCAATGGTATGGAGGCAACCTCAGTATATTTCTTGTCTCTGTACTAGTAAAGACCGGTATTATGATTTTAATGACAGTTTCTGCACTTGGAAGGAGGGTTGCCAGTATAAATAGAATAGTTCAGGAGCCATTGTAAATACTTATCCTCCTGTGTATATGCTTAACTTAAAACGCCATGTGTGCATTCATACTAGTGCTGTACCACTGGAGGTGTTTTTGTTTAAAAACAACCTTGTAGTAGTTATAGCAGATTAGGCTTTAAACCAAACTGAACACTTTGCATTTCAATACGGAATTGCATTTTCAACAAACCAGAATCTTATATGCTTATATATTAAAGTATTGCATCTTCACATATAAATAGTATCTGTTTTCATTACTCATATTTAAGTGAGTGGCAAAGTGTTTCTTTTAACCTTAAAATTTACACCCTGCCTTCAAGCTTTTAGGAAAAGTGACTGTTCTTAACCACTAAAGAATCACACTGCTTAATGTTCTATTTTAAATGTATAAACTTTTTTTTTTTAGGGAATCACTTTAAAAATGAATGAGCTGAACCACTGCATTGTGGCAAGAATTATGCACGGAGGAATGATTCACCGGCAAGGTAATTATGTGTCACAAATAGTTTTGTCTTCAAACACAATTATTTAGATAATTTTGTACAAACTGTGTAATGGCACATAGTCCTCATTTCGATTGCTACTATTCCATAGTAATGTACTTCTCTATCTGGACGGAGTCCTGTTAACTGCCTTTGTTAACTTCCAGGAGCAGATGTCTGCCAGCATTTTGAGATGAGGACCTGCTATGTTTCATTTAGGCCTTAATTAGGATAACAGGAGCATAGCTCAGTAAGAGAATGAAGTACCAATAGTTCTGGAGCTATACTTACTTAATCTTCTGTTTAAAAAAAAAAAAAAATCCTTAGACCAGTTACAGCAAAGATGAAAGAGCTTTGTGCCACAAAATATTTAAATTTCTCCATGTATTTTCACACAATTCTTAAGGATCTTTGTGTACTTCTGATGCTGAGGCTTATAAAAATGGGTTTTGAAATAAAAATATTTCTTGTACCTAGAACTTGACTCTTCATTTTCAGTTTTCACTACTGTGGCAAGCCCTGCAAACATGCATCTTTTCTCATCTTCAGTCTACTCCTTTTTTCCATTTTGTGTGTCCAGGTCAGATGTCAAAAAGTAGCTGGGCTTTGTCCTACTTTTAAGCATGAACTTCCCTGGTAGGTTTTTAGCTGCAAGTTTGGATTGCACCCTTAGAAAGGGTTACTTTAATTTTTCCAGTTTGTCATCTTTTTCTTTTGATGAACACAAAAATTTTCATCATTTGTCAGACCAAAGTTCCTTTTAGGAAGACAAAACATAAAACAGGGAAAGGGAACATCATCCTTTCCATGATATATTCGTTTTATCTCCTTGATATGGTCAAACCTGTCAAGAAGCAGGTAAGGTAAAACTTTTCATGCAAGCAAAGATGCAGTTCATATAGACCTTTATATTCATTTAGAGGACCCGCTGGATTGAAATTTATTTGGCTTCTAAAAGTGATTTTAAAAGGAGATTGCTCTAAACTTCTTGGGAAGAGGGTTTTCTTTCAACTGTAATTAGGTAGTGCTGGTCCTCTGCAGAGTGTTGTTTCACATGACTGTGTTCCATAATGGAGGTACTAAAACTTTTTAAACCTGTTAAAACTGGGTAAAAAAATCCAGCTATGCCCATTATAAAACTCTGTTCTTTTTAATTATACAGTGTCTTTTATTTCTAAAGATTTGGGAAATTTAACCTATATGTGCTTCATCTAACTAAGGTAGCTCTTCTGCACATAGGTTTAGTTCGAAAAGTGTTTCTGTAGTATTATAATCTTTTTTTTTAACGTGTCTGGTTTTATTAGTGCTCTAGGTGCCTCAGCTTCACTACTTCATTCAACATATCTAGATTTAGAGGTTTTTTTACTGAATAGAACAACACAAATGTAAGTCGGCAATGATCTCAAGCACAACATGTCTTTGAACCCTATTGACAGGATCTGTGGCTTTTATGTTTCAGGGCGGGGGGTTATGTTGTTGTTTTTGCTGTCTCCTCTTGCTATGTGGAGAACTGCCAGGCAATAACAGCAATGACTAGGTAGTAGCTCTACTGAGAGGGTTACAGGAACTTTGTAATTTCAGGTCTAGCGCTATTAAGTACAAGCTACACAGTTCCCGGTCACAAAACCGTAGTGCTGCGAAGTCTGCCTCCCAACTCTGCCAGCTACATCTTGCCCTGCTCATTATAGTTGTCCTTACTCAAAAGGTGGGGGAGCTGAAGTGGGAAGATAGGCCTCTAAAGATGCACCTTCCACAGAATTCAGCTCAATGAAAATGAAACACCAGTTTCAGTCATTAAAAATTGTCCTTTTGTTGACTTGTCTGCTTTTTTAGGATAAGTAAATAAATTGTATCTTAGATCTCAGGCTTTTAATTATGTCTTAGCTTTCACCTTTATGTCTATGCCTTAACTTAGCTCAGTTGTCTGTTTACTTTTTACCTGTGGATTCTGTTTAGACTACTCGTACTGTAAATATCATTTTCAGCAGATCTCCATATAGCCTGAGTTCTCAGCAACTCTCAGTACGTTAACCCATGGGGCTTTTGGTGCTGACTGGTTTTGGGGCATATGTGCTTAATGTGAATTCATTCTTAAGATGCGTGTAAAAACATGTCCCAGTATGACATTTAAGAAGATTTCCAAAGAAGAGGGAGGACTTACTGGCTCTGCCCATTTAACCTCACCAGAAGAACAGCAGTTGCACATTTTCTATGCTACATTCTCAAAGTGACTTAATGTAAAACTCACACCGATTTTTAAGACATTGATACCCCTGATAAGTTTTATTCAATTCTAACAAAACGTATGTGATGACTTGGTGAAAATAAGATTATACATTCATAAGCTTTCACTTTCCTTTGGCTACAAGACATGTTTCCAAATAGGGACTCCAATAATTTGTCTTCTTCCTAATAGGGTAGGATTTCTCATACTTCTGTGCAGAGCAAGAGCACACACTTCCTAAAACTGTCTTCACTCTATCTTGCAAAGACAAAGAATGAAGTCATTTACTCCAGAAATACATCCATTATTTGTTATTACAGAGGTGTTATATGTCAGTAAGTCATGAATAGCTTAGGTTCTAAATAAACTCCGCAGTGTCGATAGAGAAGGAACCAAAAGCAACCAAAATTAGATGATTAAGCCTAGCTATCATGGGAACTACAAATGGTATGGAAGATTTGTTACTCAAAGATGTCACGAATACTCTTCCAACAAGAATATTTATAAAGAGTAAGAAGTTTCTGCAAATAATAAAACCCTCTTCCCTCATAGAATGACCATCTACTGCTAAATGTCCATGCTTTATTTCCAACTTTTATGTATACTGCTCTATTCCAGACATGAGCAGAACAACAGTCACTTCTGTCAGAGTAACAGAAATGGGAAGTGCTCCAGAAGAGGGGCTTTTATTTAAGTGCACTATTGAACTGATTTGATACAGGGATATTACTGAGTCTGATTCTCTTTCTAATATTTATTTCCATCAGAATTTTATTTTAATAATGCCAAAGAATCTTTATACTATTCCAGGACACATGCTTTTTCTGATTCAGTATTATTGTTTAATAACAATTACACTCACTTCAAACAGAATTTAATTTTAGCATGATACGGTCAACACAGAGCCTTTTTTTTTTTTTTTTTTTTTTAATTAGAATATTTTTTAAGAACTGGGTATTGAATGCCATTCTGCGAAAGTCTGCCAAAACTGAACTTTCAACGTGTTTCACTAGAGATTTGGTCATTAATATTCTAGATGTGAACTAGATTAATTTGAAACTCAGATGTAGGACTGTTGCATTCACATTCAGTAAACTATAAATTATGATAAATTTTCTACTGAAAAGTAGAAGAAAAATTGTGATGAATCCTTTTTTATAATTTCATTGTCAGCAGATCAGCTGTAGAATTGTTCAGAGCATTTAATGTGGCTGAAGGACTTACTCTTGAGAGTACTGCAAGTTATTGTATTGGGCTCTCTTCTGTAGCACTGCCAAATGAGCTTCTGTTTCACAGAAGAGAGCCCAACGGGAATCATAGCAACAGAACTTTTGGGGATTCTTCTCCTTGGTTCAGGCTGTGCTTGTGTTTAGCAGGCACACAGTTAGATTTTCATACGTTTGTCCAGCTGAAAGTTTTGCTTGCGTGGTGTTCTTTGGAAAAACTTGACTATTTTGGATCAGGACAAGAATGTTAAGGATTTTTCAGGGATCTAGTTGATTGATTTTTTTTCAGGTAATTTTTCAAATGTATGGTTTAATTTAGGAAATGTTTGCTGGTTACTAGTTTTCCAAGTAAGATTAATTATATTAGGTACAGTAATTTTATTAGGGACAGTATTTAGGAAAGGATGGTTGCACAAATTATGTAAATCATACAGCAAAAAGAAATATATGTGAAGTAAATGGTCTTGTCATATTTCATTATATATGAGAAACAGCTGACTAATAATAAACCATGGAAGTCTTTTTTGAGAGCTGCTAGAGAATTAGGTAGGCTTGAGCTACTCAAGTCAGAAATTATCATCCAAAAAGAGCCTTCTAGGTTGCTTCTGATCTGGAAGATAATTCCTTGCTGCCTCCTCCCTGTTGAGCTTTTGTAGTAACGTTAAGAGCCATGCTGCAGCGTGCCATTCCCATCCCAGCTTCGGCAGGTCAGTTTATGACTTGTCTAAGCTAAGCAGACATTTGTTTCATCATCTGACATTGTAGGTGGTCACACCGATCATTTAGATTCAAGCTGAACCCACGTGTACATACAGAAGATGCGTGTTGTAACTATGGCAAATCAAAATCAGAGAAATTAAAAAATACAGTGGTTTGACAGATAAAATCAAGACTGTGTCTAGAAGCCAAATGCATTAAGTAGTCATCTGATAAAATGCTGCTTGAATATCTCTGTTGAATGTTTTCAGCTGACTAGTTGTAGATGACTTTCTCTTCAATGTGTGGGTTTTTGCAGTGTTCTTGTAAGGGACTGATGTTTGCCCCGTGTACCTTAAGGGCAGCCTGGGCACCTCATGCTGGTGCATTGACTGCATACTGAAAGATGGATTCATAATCTTTGGTAACTAATACATAGCTACCAAAGTCCTTTTCTGAATCTAGCCAAAAAACTTAGTTTTTGTTTCGTATTTATGCCTTGTATGAATATTAGTACTGTCTTACAATTATCTCAAATTGTAAAAACGTGTTTGAGGTGATTGTGTGTGTGTTTTGTTAACTCCACAGGTACACTACATGTAGGGGATGAAATCCGAGAAATAAACGGAATCAGTGTGGCAAATCAAACTGTAGAACAACTACAAAAAATGCTTGTAAGTGCCTGAAATCTTTCTCCTGTTCTTTATAAAAGCACCTGTCCTGTTTTGACAAAACTTTTATGTAATTGCATTGTGACTTCTCCTTTTGCTTCTATTCTTGATAGCCTACATGTGCATGTAACACAGAGTTCCGTGTTCAACTGTTGAAAGCGTTCTACAGGCTTTCCCCTGTTCTTTAGTAGTCACTATTTTGCACCTTATACCCAGGAATGGTAGAAGGCACCTCCAGGTGTCATTTTATTTGTTCTGTTTACTCCCATAGTCAGGATTATTGACACCCAACCATTCTTGACAGGTGTATGTCTGACCAACTCTTAAAAAATATTGAGTAATGAAGGTTCCCTAAACTCTCCAGGTAGCTGACTTTAGTATATAACTCTTCTACATTTTAGAATTTTTTTTTGTAATGTCTGAGTGTCCTTTGTTGAAATGCAGGAGTTTCTTCTCTTGTCTCTAGTGGGCATAACAGAAAAATACTGCTTTCCTCCTGTTACTGATCCCTAGTCTATAAAAAAATCATATTCTTATTTTAAGTCTTCAGTCTACACCAAGTGTAGTCACTGAGTGTACTATGAGAGAAAAGAAACTTCTGTTGACTATTGGAGTAATTGCTACACAAATACAAATATAATAAATCATAGAACCATTCAGGTTGGAATTAAACTCAGGAGATCTCCAGTCCAATCTGCTGCACAAGGCAGGGTCAGCATTGAATGCAGCCCAGGTTGCTCAGGGTTTTGTCTTGTTAAGCCTTGAAAATAGCCAAGGACAGAGATTTGGCAGGACAGGTGTCTCTTTTGGCAACCTGTTCCAATAATTGTCATCATAGGGAAAAATGTATTTCTTATATGTAGCTGGAACACCCATTCTTTCAATTTATAACTGTTGTGGTTCATGGTTATTGATGTTACAAAGAAAAAAGATATTTTGAGCTCAGTGTCTTTTTGCAGGAAAATTTCATCTTGGGCCTTGCTACTAGAGTCAGTTTGATATTCCATAACACTTGCAGATTTTTCTGCATGCAGCCCTAACCTTGGGATCTTGGATAATATCACTAATCCTTCTGTTGCATCCAGGACCGTATAGACAAGCTTAAGTGAGTCCAGGCAAATATAATTTTTTTATCATGATAAGCCAGCCAAAGAGTGAAAGGGGGAAAGCTCGGAGATCATTTGGAGTGATCTGCTTACCTTTCTGCCCAGATCAAGTCCTGCAGTTGTCAGCCATGTGGTGTCCCTTATATTCAAACTGTGATTTAAGAAGATATGGTTGAGCAAATATGTTGCCACAGTCTGCTGCTATCCTGCAGTTACTACTTGTTATGAATATTCATACACTGTAGTAAATGCAAACTGGCAGACCCCACGTTCTGTTTTGCTAGAAGACTATTTCTTGCATAAGACTCCGTGGATCACAAGAATATAGCTACAAAGAAAAGATTGACATGAAAGAAACCTACACATCTCTTCGTCTCTCACCTTAAAAGACAGCTTTAGGTTCTAGGCATTCAAAGTCTGGTCAGGCGAACAAACTAATAATGTATGTTTATCTTTTAGATTAATGAGAGACAACTTAAATGTTTGTTTATAAGTGAAATGACAAATTAGTCATGGCATTTTAGCTTTTCTGAGTATTTACTTTAGGAAAACATACTGCTGCTCTCAAACTATAATGCTTTCCTTTCAAGCATTAATGATTACGGACATTTTATCTTCAATATCTTAGTCTTTAAAGAAGTGCTTCTCTTTTTGCAGAGGGAAATGCGTGGAAGTATTACCTTTAAGATTGTGCCAAGTTATCGCACACAGTCTTCATCCTGTGAGGTAATGAATTTAATGAACCATCCCATTTCTTCCTCAGTCCTGTAACTAACTGCCTGCTGATGGCTGAATGTTACTGCTTTCTGGGAAATTGTTTCTGCCTGTCCTGTTAGATCACGCACACCAATTTTACAACAAAGATAACGGAACATGAGTAGGTCCCACCTACCTACTCAGCCCTGCCTTCATATTCATCTCATCAGCACCTTAACTAACTCTTTACAGCCTATCAAAAAAAAAAAAAAACCACAGGAAAGGGGATCCTCAACTCATGCATTTAGGAACCCCTTTTAAAAATTACAATTTAAACTCATTCTCCAGGAAGTCTATTAAAGTTCCCAAACTGAGGAACAATCCTCCTTTTTTTAGGCATCAAACATTATTTACTGCTTTGGGCTGTTAAGGGTTAATTGAATAATCTGTTTCTGTATAACCCTGTTGAGGTAAATTTGTGATGGTTGTCTGTAACAGTTACATGTGGCTTGATAGTATGTTTCCATGAGAAAAAATGGTATTTGTCATTACAGAAGAAAAACAGATTTGGAGTTAGTTCTTGTTGAACTAGAAACTTGGTGGTGTGGTTTTTGCACAGTAACGTTTAATTCCCTTCTGCTCACAAAGTTATATTCCAGACTGCAACCGAAGGGAATTAAATTCTAGAAAATGGCTACTTGAGACATACTGTTCCAATTTAAGCATACAGATGGCATATGCACTGTGTAGAGGATGCCAGTCTTTCTGTGCCACATGCTTAACTGCACAAACAGTTCCCAAATTAGAATTCTGAGAGTGAAATCACAGTCCCTGTTGAAGTCAAGCACCTTATCTTAATTAGAGCTGTGATTTCACCCTAATTGTTCTTGTGTCTCAGCAGATGCTAGAACACACAGAAACTGCTGCTGTGATTGTCAGAACAATCTGTATGCAGGAAAAAAAAAATACAGTTTTTGGGTTGCCTTTTGTACTTCTAATAGAAGTCAACAAGAAATAAAAGGGTTTAGAGGTAGAAGGTTTGACAGATTTTCACCTATGAGGCTGACTTTCTTAAAAGGTATAAGTACGAAAGCAAAAGTTTTTCATGAAATGCAAAGGCTTTAAAAAAAACTTCAAATAGAAAATTTAGAGTGTGCTGACAAATTTATATATTAACTACTGTGCTGTAATAGCAGTAATAATAAATGATATCTCACTTCCCAATATTAAAATACAGAAACTGGTGAAACTGCAGAGCTGCTGGGGAGATGATTATTTGGAAAAAATAATTTGGCATACAGCTTTAGATTTAATACCATTGGGTGTCATTTTAGTTGTAGCAGGCCATCTCTTTTCCTTAGCTTTGTGTCCTTAGGTTCTTCATGACTGTTTCACAGAAGAGGGGAAAATGGACTTTTACCTTCCTTTGCAAAAAACAGCAAAACTAGAAATATATGGTCAAAGACAAAGCAAAATAAATAAGCATGTCTACTTATCACACTTCATGGCATTTAGCATTCATTTAATCAGAGGGGGCTGAGTGTTCCAGCTACTCAGCCACACTATGACTTTGGCTAGATTTTCAGCTGTTACTAAGTGTACACAAAAAACCAACATTTTTAAATCATCCTATTAAAGCATCACTAGTCCTTTGGTACAGAGAGAATTTTTTTCAGGTAATTTTTCAGGATTGTGATTCAGATGATAACTCAAATTCTTAGCCATTGATAAAGACTAAAAATGAATGTTGAATCAACATTGCTAAGACACAGAGAGCTTGCTTCTCATGTCCTCTAGCAGGTTAAATTCAGAGATATTGGGTCTTCGCTAGTATAATGTTACTAGTTAAGGTATTTTTTGCCAATATTTCAGTACAAATTTATGTTTGGTTTCCCCCCCTCTCTTCAGTCATGGAGTGGTGCTCACATCTCACATAGTATAGTTTTACCAGAAGAGGAATATAAAACAGAATCAATAACTGGGGGTTTTCTTGAGGTTTCTACCACAATCACATCATTGGACTGCAAAACATCTTGTTAATCTTGAATAAGAAAAACTAAATGTTAGTAGAATCAGAGGTGATCTGTCTTCTATATAGAATCCATCTGTATGCCTTATATAAATAAATAAAGGGGCACGGGATGTTACTTTTTTTTAAATAACTTGAGATTTGCATTTCACTTGCCATATTTTTCTCCATTTAAGAGAAGTGTTATAGTGGTGTTTTCCATATATTAAACCACTTCTGTATATTTAGGGAGTTCTTGTCCCTGTAGTATGTGATGGTACTTGAGTGTCACTAGGCAGTTTCCAAAATCTCAACTGGATAGTTGCAAGTTTCTTGGGGATTTGTGGCTTTTCCTGCACCCAGGCCTTCTATTTCATGGAGCAGACTTTGCTTATGACTTGTTCGGCCGTTGGTGTGGCAAATGGCCTGCGTTACTCAGGTATCTAGATGACACAGTGGCCAAGATGTTGTTTTCTGCTTCAGATACCCAGGAAATTACAGACTTACATAAATATGAACTTAAGTAATTTTTGCAATACATTCTCCTTAAGGCTGATGACTGCATATGCTGTTCATACATTTCAGTTTTATCCAACTGAGTAAACATTTTGCTCTAGCTACATTTGCATTCTTTGTACTGACAAAACACCCCAAGTAATCTTTTATAGTGTCGGATACGTGAGAATGGTAAGGGAAGTACATTTTCTTTTTTTTTTTTTTAACTGGAAAACTTTCTTTATAAACACCCTTTATGTTTCAGATTGTCTTCATGAAACACTTAAGTTGTTTCATTAAGAAGAAGAGCCTTTATATAGGAGATTTTTGAAATCTGGTGCTAATCGCCATGGATTTATTCCTTTAGTCTTGCAATGTTTCCATTACTGCTCAAACTATGTGACTTTTTATAGTCTTAAACCTTTTCTACATTTCTATTAAAAATACTGCCAGAAAGGCAGTTGAGCAAGACTGAAATTGAAATTTATTCTGAGGTTTTTGGAAAGTCTCTAGGGTTTTTGTGGGTTTTGTTGTTATAGGGCTTATTTTTGTGGATCTGGCAAGACTGTCATTAATCTGGCTGGTTTTGTCACTATTGAATTTGATCAGGCCACATTTAGTAGACATAATTGACTTTGCTATAGGGCTGCGTGTCAAATGCATTTATTTATCCTTCATAATCCACACATAAGTCTGCTATTTTTGGAAAGAAAGGCAGGTCCCTAGGAAATTAAGAATCTAAATGCCTTTGAAAATATGGCTGAACTGCCTAATTATTTAAAAACTGTAGATACGCCTCTTGATGAGCTCAATAGATCAGTTTCTTACAGTTAGTACTGAAATCACCAATAGCACTGAAAATGTGTATTTTCCTCAGTATGTTATGATGAACATTTGCTTTGAGTAGTATGCTGTTTTCTGTTGAGAATTGTTGGAGGAATACAAATCAAAACATTCTCAAACCAAGAAAATTTCCTTCAAAGGGAAAAGCTTTCAGGAGAGTCCAGAAATAGTGGCATTCTCCAAGTTACTGTAAACTTTTTTTTCTCCAAATTACTTTGCATCACTTTCCAAGGCTTTCCCATGCTAAACCATCACAGACTAGCAAATCACAACGAACTAGGTTTAAAAAAAAAAAGTATAATTAAGTTTTTACTTCTTCTTGAAAGTGAGACAATGGCAGAGACAGAATTGCGGAAGAAGCAGAAAATCTCTTCATAAAAGAAGGAAGTCACTGCTTTTTTTCAAAAAAAAGTATCTCCTAGTTGCTATTTGGTAAAGATGATGCTGATAATCCCATACACAAAAAAAGGAATAATGGTTTGTTGAGGCTTTTCTTTTTTCTTTTTTTTTCAATAATGAATGACTTATTTGGTTTCATTTGAACATTTGAAACTTGTTATGCTGGAGTGATTTTGTAAATAGAGTTAGAACTGATTTCCCCCGGTCTGTTAGATGTTGCCAATAGTTTTGGGAGAGAAATGAGTGTTTTGTTCTCATGCAAGTAGCAGAAGTATACAGACCTACAGACCTTGAACCACAATGATTTTACAGGCATAATATTGTCGGATCTGTCCTCAACTATTGTTAAAATCAAAGCAAGCATCTAGATAGCTTCATATGGAACTTTCTGTGAAATCATATCTAATGAGTTTGCAAAAAAGTGCAGAAGTTCTACATGAGTTCTACATGTCTGCACATCAAGGTACAGGCAGCAAAGGGACAAAGTATTGCCTGTCATTTTAACTTTTCTTGATGCTTTAAAATAGCTATGAGTGCTATCTAATTAACTATTATATATCTATTGTCACATAATTAGTGTAAGTTTGAGAATATTAGTAGAGGACCTTTACCTGATCAATATTGCATGAAAAGTTTAGTTCCAATTCTGGTTTTTCATTTGTTCGCAAAGGGCACTTGTATTGATAAGATGTGACAGGGATAACTTTGTTTTCTTTGAAAACTGTTTTAGCCCTTTTTTTCTGCTATCTTTGATATGCAAAATTACCAGACATTCCTAAATTGACCTTCAATGTGGACTATTATATTCCAAAATTCTTTTGGGGGTAAAGGGGATTTTTTTTTCACAATGTTTGAGTGAATTATTTTATGTCCTGAAGAGGTGGCTCGATTATCCGATCTTATGGAATTAAATACTATACAATCAAAGTGGCATGTGAAGAAAATCTCTCTACAAGTGACTCATTGCCTTTGCAAAACCCAGTGAGAAATTCCTGTTATCCTTTCTGTAGAATTTCCTCATATGCCCCCTGCAACTGCTGTCTCCCCACTGAAGTGTAGGACCACGCTGGTAGTCGGGATCTAGAGAGGAGGCTTTTTAAAAGTGATATATTTTGGCAGAGTTTAATACTTCTATACTCATAAGAATGTTGAAGGAAAAAACCCTCAATGTGCTTTCAAGTGGATGAGGAGGGAGAAGAAAGTATCCAGCTTCCTTCTCAGGTGTTAGCTTTGGTGCCTTTGAGGCATCTTATAGAATAGAAACCGATGAACACTGACTTCCACCATATAGCTGAAAAAAGATTTAGAAGCATCTTTAAAATGGAATATGTGCCTCATTCTATTCAAAGACTATTCAGTATATAACTTTCACATAATTACCTTGAACAAGGATGCCAGTATGACTAATAGCTTTTAACATTGTCAGCCACCCGAGATATAAGAGGTCGCAGATACTCAGTAATTAAAAAGCTGATTGATTGCTAAGGCACTATAAAAATAGTTATTACCTAGCATACATCAAAATGTCAAACCTGCATCTTTAACTATGGAAAAACTTCTCAGATTTACGGAGTTTGTAGTGTGGAAACTTTCACAGATGAAGCAGCTAAGCAAATGGTTATAAGGCTGTGGATGTAACTGTTCTTTAAAATATCTGTGTTCCTGTGATAGTGTTGTGTTGTTAATGAACCTTGTGTCTTATTTCAGAGAGATTCCCCCTCTACATCCAGACAGTCCCCAGCTAATGGTCATAGCAGCACTAACAATTCTGTTTCGGTAAGATTTCCAGTTCCACACAGAGAAAGCGTGAAAGTTTTGTTGGTGCTCATCTGCCATTACTGTTCTACTTATTGTGTGGTCAGTGGAAAATTCTGTCCTGCTGATAGAACCAAGGTTATTACATATGTAACTCCCCGTTTTCTTTTTTTTAAGAGTTTTTTCCAACATATCCTTATTAAAAGCCATATAGTGAATTAAATGTTAATAACTGTAATGTGAGACTTCAGTCATTCATAACTCATTGTTAGCAGTTTCCTCAAAACTACGCAAAGGTTTAAAGTGAAAGTTTTATTTCCATCCTGAACTTTGGAAGCAGTGTTTGAAGAAAGAATAACTGTGCAGTTGGTATTTCAAGACATTTTAGACTCTTTTTAAGTTTTGTGTTTTGAGAGACCACTGGAACGTGTACTGGTTTCCGCTATCTGAGTTAACGAATTGGTGTGCCCTCTGCTGTTGTGGTACGTGCACATACTTTGTGGAATATGAGCCTTGCCTGGACATGAAAAGCGAAAGGAAGTGGCTTTAAACTGCACTACAAACCAAGCTATTATCATCACATCTTTAACACAAAGTACTTCAGTTTCAGATATATTCAGGTAGAAAGGCGGTGGTGATCTCCTGTTTTTCTAAAGTATATTAATGTTGCAATTTGTGTTGTTTATCATTTGTCATCGTTTGGACCAATGTAGTAACTACACATGCAAGTTCCTTCAGTAAGAGTGCTGCAGTATCATGAGTTCATGGGACTAGCTAAAAAAAAAAATGCACACAACAAAAAAAACGAGTAACTACTTCTTTAACTATTAAAAAAATTACAACTTAGAAATCATTTGCCACAAGGTAAAGTGCTTATTAATTAATATAATGAAAAATAGTTGTGTAAATGAAAAAATTAAAACTTTTGTGAATTAAATCGAATTTGTAATATGATGAGTAGTTATAATCTTAATCATTGGCACAATTAATCATATTATACATCATTAATTTTTTTTAATAGTCATAGTAGCCATTCTTCTCTTAAAACCAGGACTAAATATTAAGTGGAGAAGGCATCACATAAAGAGCCTCTTTCACTTGACAGTGCTTTTGTGTTGAAGATGCTGAAGTTTTTATTAAAAAGCACATTCTCTATCTGCTTAAACTTTTTACCTGCTTTCTTCAGCTTGCTGCTAAACAGCCTGGGTTTGATTTTTCTTAAGAAAAAAAATATTTCTAAACATGGGTCAACGTTTTATCCTTTTGTCTGACTTACCATTTTACTGTAATGTAATATGAATCACTAACAGATGGTGTTGTGTACCCTTAAAAAGTAAAATGAAAATTTCTTCTCCTGGGTTGACTTTATTCTGCAGGACTTGCCATCGACAACACAACCAAAAGGACGACAGGTGAATAGATATCCTCCATGGCAGTTTTTGTAAACTTAGCTGCTAGTGAACATCCCTGCTTATCTTTTTCCCCCTCATATTCTGTATGTGCTGGACTAAAACATTTAAGCTTGGAAAATTTGTTCCATTTTTTTCATTTTTCTTTTTAACTCATTTGTTTGTGGCTAATTCAAAATAGCATTTTTTTTCATGTGTACATATGTGTGAGAGTTACAAAGTCATTGTCCATTTAACTAGTTGTTGTTTTGATTCAGAACACATTAATAGAATTACTGTTGTGCAGTGACCTCTGCAGATTTTCATCTTAGAGGAAAGCTCAGACATGTATTTTAGCTGAAGTGGAGGCTAGTAGGGCAAGTGTCTAATATTCTACTCTAAAATGTTATACTGACAAAGATTCTAAAGCTTGAGTTGGTCTATAACTAATTATTAACATTAACAAAGCTCTTCAAAGAAAAAACATCAATGACAGTTTCTATTAAGGGTTGAGAAATCTGAAGATAGCCTCTTAAATTTTCAGTCCTAAGGCCCAGACTCAGTAACCTCCCTTAACTTTGTTACCTTGACCTGATGGTAGTACATGTCATCATCAACCAAAGAAAGGTCTTCCCTCTCCAGAGAATCCCAAGAAAGTCTTTAAGGGCTCCACAGAGGACTCCCTATGACTCTCCTTGCAATTTTAAGATTTCTTTTTTTACTGCAGCCTCCAAATCAACACATACCATCAAGTGATTTGTGACTTATCTTCAGTAACTGCTCCATTTATATGTAACCCCTTCAGAATGTGCCTCTGATTCTTTAGCAGTGGACTCAACCTCATTCTCTCCCAAGAGTTTTAATAACAACTCTTGCAATTCCATTCAAAAGAGTCAATTAACTCCATGATCTGTTGTCTTTGAAAATCTTTTTATACTGCTATCTGGTTAAGTTAGTTGGAACATCTGTTACAAGAATGGATTGCTCTCACTTTGTTTCCCATTTTTAAAGCTTATATATGTATGATTCTTTCAACTTTCTATTGTCTTCTGAAGTTCCCAGCTGCCTGAACATAATCCTGGAAAGGCTCCATGAAAGACCTTCCAAGCTGTTGTGTTTAGGTTTACATTTACCTCTCACAAGGTATTTTTCCCAGGAGAAGAGACCCTTTGTTTAAGGCAATACTGGAATAATGGTGTTTCTCATACTCGCACCATTTAAAAACCCAGTTACCTGGTTTTTTTCCAAGAGTCTTTTCCCATTGAACCAGCATATTTTTCTTGTAGCTTGTCATCTTCGAGGACAGTAAGGGCTTTGATAACAGATACATCGCTATCTGTAAGGAAGTCTGTAACCTTCCATGAACTGCCAATATTTGGTGGATGATGGCTCAAACTGGAGCAGGGACTTGAAAAGCAAGGAAGTTTCTAGATGGTAAAAATACGACCTACATTTCTAGACCTATATTAGATAAGGGTGAGGGGAAATAAGGCATTGGTTCAATGCTGATTACTTCATAGAAAGCCAATTACTAAATAAATCGATTTCAAAATATCCTATTTTTCAGGTGATTAAAATAGGTTTGGTTGCTTGTCTAAACTCACCCACTCAGTGCACAGCAGAACAAGGGTCAGATTTAGTATATTGAAAGTTGAGTTCAGTGTTGGTATTATCATCTGATCCTCTCACTTTAAACAGATAAAAATGCAGGTACAAGATAGTAGCAATTAGCCATTTTAAGTTAATTTATTCATATGTGGGGTTGCAGATTGGATTGCTATAGAAATGAACTTTTTAAAGTGCTGTTAATAGTCCTAACACTGCATAGTTACAGCTATTTTTGGAGCAGAATTTGAGCAAAGTTGAAAATTGTTGCAGTTTAAGTGAAAGATATTCCTTTGCAATGTAAATTATTTTTTTTAAATCTAGTTGATTTTCAGTAAGAAAATCAGAGTAGAGTATACATGGCTTTTTGAAATGCTATAGGGTAATGTTTGAAGTTCATCAACTGTAGAAATTACCCATCTTGGACATACTTAATTCCGATTTTAAGATCCTTGGGTGCATCAGGGCTCTAATTAGTAACCAAAATTGGAGATCACTTTTATTTTTATTTTCTAGGGTTGAGACCTTCTTTCTGTTAATGTTTCTTAGAGGATAACTTACTCACGTCATTAGTTTTAATTTATATGGGAGTAGATTTTTACTGAAAAAACTATGCAGAGAATTCCCAGATTCCTCTCAGGTAACTCTATGTAATAGGTGCAACACAGGACTTCCTATTTAGTCCTAAAACAAGGTACAAAATTTCAGTCTAAATACTAAAGATCATTAATGTAACCTAAGTCCTTTATACTGTCCAATAACATTTCCTGCCATACAAATTTTTAAAACAATTCATGGGACTTCAGTTGGAAAATACAGTGCAGTTCAACCTGTAACGTACTGGTTTATAGTCTGTAATGATTCATGATATTTAATATTGATTTGTGGGACTCTTATCAGTTTATTATGTGTTAATTTTTGCTGTTCAGGTTTTAAAGTAGGTAGAAGACATGAGCTTTCAAAATAACATCATACAGCTTCACTGTTTGCTGGGGTGGGGAGTTCTGTTTCATTTTCAACTATCATGCTTTTGCCATTCTGTTTCGTCCTTTGTTTGTTGCAAATAGTATGTGTAGCTACATGCACAGATCAAATTTTCACGTGGTACTCTTAATACTGTACCAGTAATAACATCACAGTGTCTTTTATGAACTTTTTTATAGATATATGTAAGAGCACAATTTGAATATGATCCAGCGAAGGATGACCTCATTCCTTGCAAAGAAGCTGGCATCAGATTCCGAGTTGGTGATATTATCCAAATCATTAGCAAAGATGATCACAACTGGTGGCAGGGTAAACTTGAGAACTCCAAAAACGGTACTGCAGGTCTTATTCCTTCTCCTGAACTTCAAGAATGGTATGACTTGAATTTTCTATAAAAATTAATTTAGCTTTGCTTTTATTTCCGTCTTTCATGCTTTTCTTTGTTGTATAGCTAGTTTTTATATAATTTTTTCTTTTTACAAAAAAAAAAAGTCTATAGATTGCCTCAGTTTGTGGCACTGATTTTTTTTTCATATATGCATAGTAGTAAGGGTTGCATGCAATATTGTATGTGTGGTTACATTAGAAAAATAAACACCTGTGTTAGTAAACATTGTGCTTTCTGATATACTACAGGAAACTATGACTGAAGGTTACATACAAATTGTTTATGTAAGGGGGTCAAATTAATTTGTCTTTTAGGTTCTAAACAGTGTTATCATCAGTACTGCTTATATGCCAAGACACAAAGCACAAAGATCATTGATGGGTTTTGAATGAAAGCCAAAAAGTAGAAAGAAATCACAGTGCAAAGATTCCCGAATGACAGATTCAATGAGCAGCAGTGGCAATGAGTACCACAAAAGCAATGCAGAACCTTTAAACAACCTCTTGCAGAAGCTGTTTAGTAAATATTTCAGATGTATCAGCACAAGCTCTGACAAGCAGGTCCTGGGCCATTACAGTTATGGCCATAATGGAAGAAGGTTTATCAGTATACATAATCTAGCCCAAAATACTTCATCCAAGATTTGTTATGTAAAAGAATTAAGAGTGTTGGAAAGGGTTTAACAGCACCTGTGCCACCTGGACTAGCTAAAAGAGATTTTGCTAGAAGGCAGAGGTAGACAAGACATTTCATTCCATCTCAAGAGCTCTCTTGCAAGCCCTGATGGAAGGGAGACACTGGTATACATTGCAACAGGAACACTTGCAATACTTCATCCTAAAGATCGACCTCAAAACAGTTCCACAACACAACACAACTTGCTCTGAAGTAATTTAGACTATAGCGGTCTTCCAGTCTAATCTGGTGCAAAGCAGCCTACAGCCGTTTTAGTAGCCACCCTTCCTCCCACGTTCACTTGATCTGGAGCTTTAGTGATCTACCACTAGGAAGATATTCTTTATTATCAAAATACCTCTGTATGTAAGTGCTTTTAAGACAATGTAAAAAAAAAAAAAAAAAAAAAAAAAAGGGTTTGCAAAGTTTTATCTGTACTTTTGTACTATTAAAAAGTCTTATTTTCCTAATTCATTCTGTGTGGCTTTTTAAAAATCATTGATCACAACAAAAAAAAAATTTTTCTCCTCCATATGCCAGGCGAGTTGCTTGTATTGCCATGGAGAAGACCAAACAGGAGCAACAGGCCAGCTGTACTTGGTTTGGAAAGAAAAAAAAGCAGTACAAAGACAAATATTTGGCAAAGCACAATGCAGGTATGAAAAAAAAATATGCAAGTATCTTTAACAGGTTAAATTTCTTACAATCTAAACCTTGCCATTAATTGTTCAGCTGGCACTGTTATATAAACCTAATGAGTTACTTAGGAAAATATAACCAAAATTCTGATTATGCCAACATTACTCTGCTTGTTCTTTGCTATTTAAACATATAGTTTATTCAGTGAAAGGCAAGCTGCAACAAAGTAAAAGCATTGTGATATATCCTAATATAGGCTTACATTGTTTTGGGGTTTATATTTAAAGGACCACTAGATACTAGAATCAGGATATGAATTTTGCAATCTATATAACTGTACTGTGCTCTACAGAAGACTTCTCAGTAGCATCCTTGTTAATATGTGTTTATAGTTATAGCTTATATATGTAAAAACATCAGGAAAGAGCATTTTTCTTGAAGTGCTAATCAGCTGGAAGTGGAATAAGAGCCATGGCATAGTCAGTGTGTTACTTACAGTTACCCAAAATAGAACAAACTGTGGAAGTTTTTCCTCCTTGAGGTGATCTCTGCTTGAATCCTAAGTTTTGGGTTTCTATTTAGACTGCTGAAAAATTAAATCGTTTTAGGTAGAAGTGTGAAGTAAAACATCCTTGCTGAGCAAAATTCATTAGTTTTAGTAGTAAAGAAGGAAGACACATTCATTCATGAACGGAATTTAGTTAATTTCTCCTTTTAATATAAAATACTCAACGTGTTGAAACTGTTTCTATTGCTTTTGCATTGATATCACATACCATGATGATAAATATGTTGTGGTCTCTTGAGAGGCTTGCAGAGATTTTTATTAGAATTAAAAGATATATTTGTCCAAACAGTGTAATGAAAATATTTTATATATTGCATTAATTTCTGGGTTTATTTCAGTTGCATTCTTGAATGCACCAATGAAACAATATAAATCTGTATTTTCACATTTCTCTTTACCTGTGCAATCTGTGTGCGGTATCAGAGCTCATAATATATCAGTACTTCAGAATTTATGTTTCCTTTGAAGTCATTTGAAAATAAATTCCAGGAAAGTCAAAGAACAGTAATTGTCATTTGTACTCCTTAATTCCACATCACATTTAAGATGTTCACAGTTAAATATATAATTACTCGTTACCCTGAAAACCCTTATAAGTAGAGACTGAAAGCTTTAACTTGTTTCCTTCCTTTTGCTGGTTTAACATTCTGGGGGTTTTAATGTTTCCACTTCATTGCAGTAGCACTAAACCATGTTTTACTAATTATGAACTTAATGAGAATAAACTGGATTTTATGACTATTACTAATTATGACCTTATGAGAATAAACTGGATTGTATGACATAAAGTCTTTGATGATACTGGGTTTAAAGTATTACCAGTTGCACATAGCATACATTCCCAATGCATCGCTACTCCCTTCAGTTGTGGCAGCATAACTTTGCGTGGCCACACTGTTAATGGTATTAACTGAAGAGCAACCCAGCAAAAAGCATAGATTCTTTTTCTTTAGGGTAGATAATTTTTTTAATGCAGCCCACAGTGCAACTGCGTCGTTAATAATGTCAGTGTGACTAAGCACAGCATGCTACTAAGGAACAGGTGAAGGAAAAAAGGATGGCTAGGGAAGGAGAAGGAGCAGGTGATACTTGAGGAGCAAAACTAACTCAAAGATTTTTTGTATCAATTACATCCCTGAAAGGAAGGTAATCTAGACTTTTCTATCTTGATAGAGTGGGGACACTTTGGAGAAGGCAAACTGTGACACTTTGAATCACAGTTTGCCCACCTTAGTGCTTGCCACTGTCAGTGCTGTTAGTCACTTTACATTGGCGCACAGTGTTTGCCGAAAATTAGAAACATGAGCATTAAACGTTATCATAATGACCATAAAAGAAACCGTTATTTTCAGAATACCATCTGACACTTCCCCTTTCCCTTAAGAAGTCAAAAAGTTTATGAAAGCGCAGATTGGAATCAAGATTTCTCTTAGTTTATTGATGTTTTTTGATCTTGGCATCCTTGCAGTATTAAAGGTGATGCCAGTAATATTCCAGGGAATTCTGCCAAATGTAATATATAAAGAGGTTCACTGAAATGCTGTGGTACTCACATGAATTTAAGTTTAACTAAGGTGGTACTGAATTTATTTTCTCTGCACTACTCTGTCATGTCTGGTATTGTTAGTCAAATATGGCAGGACTGGCTTTTGCAAACTTCCAGTGTCTACCTGTCTCAGAATAAAAACCAGATGTTTTCTTTTGGTGGATCCAAAATAAACATAATTAATTTGGAACTGAGAAGTCTAATCCAGATGTCAAAATGTTGCTCTTGCAAAGAAAGTGGAGTTTATTTCTCTCATATCTTAGCATAAAATTCAATAAATCATTTAGCAGTATGTAATCTATTTGGACTTCCCTGTTATTTTTGTCTTAGGGATGAGTCTGAACTGGGGTGCTGAGAAATGACCTAGTAAAATACTTCATGGTCAGCTAAGATTTATATGCCTAGCTGATGATTTGAGAGCTAAGATTTTGGTGTGCTCTATTGGGATATTACTGGAACTAAAAAAGAAATTATTCTGCAAATCAGACATAGTTTGTGAAGTAAAGAGGAGAATATTTCAGGTACTTTTTATATTTAAAAACAAATATATTCTCCTTTACAAGAGAAATATAATCCCATTTTTCTTTCCTCCATGCTTGATATTAGAGTACTGCGTCCTTCAAGAGACAATTTCACAATCATACATACATCTTATCGTTGTAAAGTCAGTTTTAAACCAAAGCCCACAGAAAAAATTAGATGTTTTTCATTATTAGGTTCACTGGCATTTTTATAAATGCTATAGAGATATACTGATATCTAGATATATTATTTATTTTACTGGAATGTTATTGCAGGACTTCATAAAAGAACACTCTTTAGAACATACTAGACCTATGCTTCATATTATGCATAATGTAGAAAATTGCCAAGCTTTTATAAAATACGTTTATCATTTCTTAATGTGATTTATTTGCCTTGTGTTTAGACTATTGCATGGTAAAGTTTATTTTGTGCATATACTTTTTATTTTACTAATATATTACAAGCCATATCTCAATGACCCCTGTACATTTTTCATGCTGTCTTACTCCCAATGGCCTCTGTGCATGTAAGTAACCTGTCAAGTGACAATGCCTCTTTATTTGCTTCTTACTGTTTCCTTTCAAGACCTCCTTTTCTTTATTAGCTAGTAACACAGAAGCATTGAAGTTTAGTCTTTAAATGTGCCCTGTATTCCTCATATCTTGTGTATATTAAAAAAACTAATCATTTTTCTTTCACATTTGAAAACCCTACAATCATTAGTTAAATCCATGTAGACTGAGACACATCTTCTCCATGCTGCTAGTTTGTGATGAAGGCATTAATATGTATCATTTATGTTGTTTGTTCCTGTTGTTTGTATCTAACATAATGTGGTTTTGTTCAAGAAAAAAATAAGGGATTGGTTTTTTTATTATTATGATTTTTTAATGGGAAAATGCAGGCCTAGATAGTTAGAATGGTGAAACTGTTTAACATATTGTAGATCTTTAACCCTTTCTAATATGAAGTGAATTATTAATTAGTTTAAATAGTGTGAAGGTGCAAAAAGGACAGTAGTAAGAATTCCGTGTCTGTGGAATGGAAGAAAAATATGACAGAATTCTTGCTTGTAGTATTTGGGGAAAGGCTGAAAGAGATTCTTTAGGATAAAATTCAAAATGCTTTAAATGGACTAAGAAGTTTTCATTTTTGTATCTTTTAAAGAGTCGAGTATGGCAATTGAGACATTTGTAGTGTGACCAAATTGAAGTAGCTGTACTTTTTCTTTAGGGTAAAAAGACTGCTGAATTGAAAAATTTGCCCTATTAAAAAAAACACATTAAGTTAAATCTTCTGCTGCTTTAACTGGGACTTAATTACAAAGAGCATTTGCTTTTTGGTAGGCTTCACAGTCTTAATGCTGATCTTGGTGGTTGGGGACTTGTGGAGCAAACAAACTAAAGCTCCCACCACTGCCTACTTTCAGAAGAGGTTTTGGATAGGGGGAGAGGGATATATTTGGACTCATCTTAAAAGATGGATGGGATATAGTTGAGGTGAATACACCAGCATAGGACTTGGAAACACTCAAAGATCTCATACTTCAAATGCAGTCTCTCCTCCCTTCTTTTTATAGCATGCATAAATGCAGGACTGAAAACTCTTGCTAGTTATGCTGCTCACAATTGCTGATTGCTGTAATCTTTATAAATATAATTAACTGCCTCCTGGCTTCTTTTTTTATTAAAATTCTGCAAGAATTACCAGAGGTGTTGTGTTATTGGGCACAGGAGGAATAAGCTGTTTTTAATGAACAAAACTTGATTTGTCAATCATTGTATACCTTGGCAATTGACAATAGATTGATAGGCATGAAGGAATTCATCCAGTTTCAATTGCAGTTGAAATTATTTCTGAAATAATACTTTTACATTTTTTCGCTAAATATGGTGGAGGTTCTTTTATGTAATGCCATCACTTTTCATTAGAATTCTTCATTCTGTCACAAGATTTAAAAGCATGTCAATTTAACTAGCACGTGTGTTTAAAGAGAACTCTAATTACAATTAATATGGTGGTAGCTTTGAAGAATAAATACCACAAGCTATTAACACTTTTTTCTGTACGTTGCTCTTAGATCTTGTTAAAACATGATTATGAAAGCAGCCCTATCTTTAGTGTAAATAGATGTTCTCATATTGTGTTCATGTTGGTCACTGTCTACAGATTTTTCTTTAATATTGCTATTTTTTAGGAATGCAAACATGAATGGCATGCCATTTTAGCTAATTTTTGTGGTCTGCTGAACAGTGCATGAAAGGACATGCAAACTTTCCTAAGTAGCTTTATTATTGCTTTTTTTAATATTTTTTAAATGAACACTTTTGTTAAAGTTGCATAATGAAATTATTTTTATTTTCCATAGCATATTACTTTGTATTATAAATCTAAAACTTGCTAGAATTATAATTTGTAGCACAATTAATTATCACCCTTAATGTGCCTTCTTTCTTATCCCCATTGGGGTTTCTTTTGTGTTTTAGTGTTTGATCAATTAGATCTCGTCACATATGAAGAAGTAGTAAAACTGCCAGCATTCAAAAGGAAAACACTAGTCTTACTAGGTAATTTTGAGTTATTATTCTGAACATTACAGCATAGTTTTGAATCTCTTTTAGTGGAAAATTTATAATTCATTTTTGTGTTGTGGATTAGGTGCACACGGTGTTGGAAGAAGACACATAAAAAACACACTCATCACAAAACACCCGGACAGATTTGCTTACCCCATTCCTCGTAAGTAGCAACGTTCAATGTGCTGCAAAATTGTTTGTGTCATCCTTGACAACACACCCATTGTACTGCTACATGTGTGCAGTTCTGCAGAGTTGAATCCTATCTTAAAGGTTGGAATTGTGATAGAACTGGGTATATTTATTGTGGGTTTTTTTCAGGCAGAAGTGTAGTAAGTAGCACCATTTTTACATTGAAAGTTTCTTAGTAGTCACAAAACTTCTTCTTAAGCATACTTCTCTCTACCCTAAATGTTTGTTACTTTAGAATGAAGGCTAAAACATTTTTCTTTTTTCTGTGCTAATTTTACATTTACAGTTCAGGTATGATTGGAACAGCCTTGACATTTAAAACTGTATAATTCCCATGAGAAAAAATATAAACTGGATTTAGAGGAAACCTTTAATGTGTACCTGATCTGAACGTTTTAAATTACTTTTCACAGCCTAGCCTTGAGGACTGGTGTACTAAAATAACTTCAAGTTTCCAGAGATGACAATAAGAAAAAGAGAACGCAGTTAACTTCACTGCTTACAAGTGGGTTGTTATGAAGAGCACAGGGCTGTTTTCCCTTCATGATAATCTCCATCACTACCATGGCAGGAATTGCATATCCTACTACATGATCTATTGGAGATGCACCCTCTTTCCTCAAGCTAGGCATTCTGAAACAAGAGCATCCATCAGCTAACTGTGTCTACTCATATTTCAGGCTGACCCAGAAACACAATATGGGGGTCAGAAGTTACACTGATGACCATTATGTATTAATTTAAATCTCTTTATACATTGTTAGTGCTTTACTTTAAAATTAGACTTAGGTGGTTTTCTATCTATAAGGAGTTCGTTGTTGCTAAAAAGTATTATTTTTAAGGACTTACCTGTAAATCTGTTTGGAAGGGGAAAAGGGTTAGTTGGCTGCTGCTTTGTTTCCCAGGCTTGCTGACAAAGGAGTTAGACAAAGGCCAGTACCAGCAGAAGGAAAACAGAAAGACCTGGCCCTTTTGAAAGCATGGGCCATTAAATCATCACCCCAGCAGCAGTGTGAAGCTGCACTGTTTGCCACACTACTGCTTATATCTATAGACTAAAGTCCTGGATTAGACATTTTAAAAGTGCAGTGTCAGTAGTGTGTGATATACATTGTACCTACGTTCCTCAATGCAGACTCGATTATGTCAGGGGGAGTAGTAACCCAGCAAATACATTCTCCATTACAAAGAACTGAAACAAAGAGTAATAAATGTTTTGCAGGGTGCTTTTCACTAAGCCTCTTTCAAGTGCTAACTATATTGATTGCTGTGAGGAGGTAGAAGCTGAACTAGTTGTTTTGTCTTCAAATACTGATTAAAATGGACTCACCTATACCATGCCAACCACACCTTACATTGCTTCCTGTAGATCCCTGCTCTGTGGAAGCACTGAAATTGCTTCACTGATAACATAAGGCTAAAAAGTCTAGACTGCAAATCAGGATGAAATTCAGGTGCTTAAGCATCAGTACGATGTCCAGATGCCTCTTTTAGACATCACCTGACCTCCAGCCCCACTCCAGAATAGCAATGGTCTCTTAAATCCTGTGTTATATCCAGTAGTTCTATATGGATGCTTCAGATTGAAGGCATTTAGGGCATTTAAATTAGCACTTTATACTGGTGTTTAGAGACCCACATTACTTTCTTATGTTAGTGATATAAACAGATCATATAAAATCTATCACATACACTTCAAATATTATGGGAACCTGATCTGTCTTTCAGCTGACTCTAGGTAATTAAATCTATTCTCTCCAACTCTCAGGGATGTTTGTTTCTGCATTCTTTCGCAAAACTGTGGTAGGAGTAGGTAGTTTTTGAGATAGGCCTTATGTTGGATGTGGACTTTTGGGGAATGATTTATGAAGAAATTATCTTCCTGCTGAAAACCTGATCATAAAGTTCCTGTCACACACAGTGGTGGTTAATTAAAAGGATTAGTAGGCCATGCATCTTTTACCACTGCAGAAGCAATGTATTTGAAAAATATGTTATTGCTAATTAGTTTTCATCAATCTTGACCACAAGTAATCAGGTCCTCACCCACTTTTTAAACTTAGAAGCAGAAAACCTCATAGGAATTTAAGTAAAAATAGGAAAATACAGAAATTTTTTACAAAAGAAGAGAATTTTGGGGAATTCTAAAAGTATGTAAGATCAGTAGGCCTAGGGCATCAGTGAGTAGCATAGTGATATTATATGGTTTATATAATCCATTGTTCTTGAATTCCTTAAAATAATAACTATGATCTATAATATTTATATAGAACTTTTCATCTTTGAAATATGCTAATTAATCCTCAGAAGATTGCTAATTAATCCTCAGAACAGTAATAGGTATAATTAAAAATAGAAGATGAGTTCAATTTTTTGATACTTTCTTTGAAGTTATGATAGGGTTGTTGGAAGATACGGAATCAGATTGGGAAGAGATGTGTTTCAGATATGTCACCAACATAAATATGATAGTGGAAAAATATGAGAGTAAATCAATTTGTGAGGGGATATTAGAAGAGAGAGAAGCAAGTGGATATCAGCATGCCTGTGGGGAAAAGAGGAACAGATGGCATACAGAATCACAGAATGGTTGAGATCCCTACCTCTGGAGATCATCTGGTCCAACCCTCCTGCTAAAGCAGGGCCACCTACAGCCAGTTTGCCCAGGACCATGTCCATGTGGCTTTTGAGTATCTCCAAGGATGGAGACTCCACCACCTGTCTGAGCAGTCTATTCCAGTGCTTAGTTATCCTCACAGTGAACAAGTTTCCTTGCATTCAGACGGAAGCTCCCATGTTTCAGTGTGTGCCCGTTACCTCTTGTCCTGTCATTGGGTATCACCGATAAGAGACTGGTTCCTTCTTTACACCTTCACTGTAGATATTTTTACTCATTGATGAGATCCCCCCGAGTCTTGTCTTCTCCAGGCTGAACAGTGTCAGATCTCCCAGCCTTTCCTCATAGGAGAGATGCTTCAGTTCCTTAGTGCCCCTTCACTGGACTCTATCCAGTATATCCATGTCTCTCTTGTACTGAGGAGCCCAGAACTGGGCACAGCACTCCAGGTGTGGCCTCACCAGTGCTGAGTAGAGGGAAAAATCACTTCACTCCACCTGCTGCCAACACTTTTGTCTAATGCAGCCCAGGATACTTTAGGCCTTCTTTAACCACAAGGGCACATTGCTGGCTCGTGTTCAACTGAGTGTTAACCAGGGCCCCCCACAAGACCTTTTCTGGAGACTTGCTTCCCAACTGGTCAGCCCCCAGCATGTACTGGTGCATGGGGTTGTTCCTCCCCAGGTGTAGTACTTGGCACTTCCCCTTGCTGAATTTCATGAGGTTCCTGTCAACCTGTTTCTCCAGCCTGTCAAGGTCCGTCCAGACGTGGCAGCATGGCCCTCAGGTGTATTGGCCACTCCTCCCAGTTGTGTATCATTGGCATCCTTGCTCAGTGTACACTCTGCCCCATCACCCAGATCACTAAGGAAGATGTTGAACAGGATTTGGCCCATTACTGGCCCCTGGGGTAGAATGGAGATGTTAACTGAATTGTTTAGAAACTCTAAAAACCATAAGATCTGGCCTTTGCTGTTGAAAGCAGCTGATAGAGTCTCATAGTCTTGACCAGGTAAAGGTTGTTTATGACCTTCAGTTCTTCCTCTGTTATGTTTTGATTTTTACCTTTTCCACATCCCTTCATCTCCACTTTTCCCAACATGCATCCCCCAGACTCCTGCTTTTCCCAGCCCCTGTCATTCTGCCTGCCTCAAGCTTGTGCTTCATTGTTCTGTATGTTATTTGACAGGTCGTCATTCACTGAATAAGTATTGATAAACCAAACAAAAAGCCACATATAAGTTTAATATTGCTTTTGTACTAAAAGTGTTTTGTATTTTGTATTTTTAGACACAACCCGACCTCCAAAGAAAGATGAAGAAAATGGGAAAAATTACTACTTTGTATCTCATGACCAAATGATGCAGGATATATCAAACAATGAATATTTGGAATATGGCAGCCATGAGGATGCAATGTATGGGACAAAACTGGAAACAATACGAAAGATCCATGAGCAGGGACTAATTGCAATACTTGATGTAGAGCCTCAGGTAACTAATTAGACGTATAGGAAAGTGGGACTCATCACAAATTGTTCAACCTTATTTTATTGAGATATATTTATTTTTATTGATTGCACACTAAATAAGTAATGCATACAGTAATGTGGAACAAAACTCCCTGGAACACCAAGGTATCAGTCTGTAAAGTGGAATTCTAATAATCATCTTGTTAGAAGAAATAGAGCAAAAACAAATTCATCATTTAGTTTGGTATGCAACCACTGTAGCTTGAAAAATCTACTTTCCATGAAACATTTTACTGTATTAGCTTCATGTCCAGTGAAATGTATCAAAACAAGTTATTTTCATTGCCTGCCAGGAGTAATGTTTCGCTATTTTCAAAAATTTTTCTTTGCTGCTATATTAGAATGTAATCTTGTTCCTAACAGACTCTTGGCTCCACAACACTATTGAGCATGGTCAGAAGCTTTTGAGGTCAATCACCGATATTGATCCTATTTGCACAATGACCAGATCAGTGTTGTTACTTTATAAACTCCTTTCTGTGTTGTGGTGTTACACTTTACAGAGGAGGGCAGGTAGGAAAAAATTATAGTTTGTTCATCCATTATATTAAATCTTTAGTGGAAAACTCAATACATTTCCTTTGAAACATCCATGTAGTCATGACTTTCAGTTCACAGGGATGTGTTTTGGTAAGTGGAACAACATGAATATGGGCAAACATGATGTTTATATTATTCCAGCAGATTTAAGGAAATGGGAGGAAACAGTGTTATCTGTTTAAATTTGCTGCCATCTTTCTTCTTTGTGAATGGATTCAAGAAGTTCAAATTCTTTCAGAATTTCATAACAGAAAAAAGATAACTGACTAAATTATTTAGGACAGTTCACATAGTATGCCAGTGTGATGCTGTTCTGAAAAATAAAACCCCACACTTAAAGGTTTCAGGGAGAGCAGTATTTATAGTTAGTTCAAATGGAAATGGAACAGCTGTTGAAAGCAAACTCGCTTGATAAAGCTTTTCAACTTGCATTATTCAGAAGCATTACAATTCTCAGAAGCCATTTTAATCTTTACTGGAATATATTTACATTTCATAACAGCCACCTTTGCTACAGTTCCTCCAGCACGTGTCTAGCGAACCTCTTTCTTAACCAGTATCCTTATGCATCCATCTCAGCTCAATAAGGACAGCCTGTTTGTGGACTTATTCCTAGTTATCTTATACCACTTGCCACTTTTCCCTTGGGTACTCTTAGTTATGTGAGTTTTCTTGACTTTCACGTATCGGGTATATCTCTTATTTGGAGGAGGTTGGCAAAGATTATATATATAGGTGGGTTTGAAGCAGGGGAGATTAAAACCTCTTTAGCTTGGAATAAGAATGGATTGTGGGTTGGTGTTTCTGGGGTTTTTTTCTTAATAAAAAACTTCAGAGAAGACAGGAAGTGGAAGGAGCAAAAAAAGACTGACCTTTAATAGTCTTGCTTTATCTTGTCTATCCATTTGAGTTCAGCTGAGGTGTGTTTACTTGATGTTCTGCAATTCAGTCGAGCTGGAATCTGTACCAAAGTTTCACGTATGGCAGTTCTGTGTGTTACTCAGTAAATTATGACTAAGTCAACTTTTTAATGAAAACTCTTTTCTTTTGCATAGACTTGGTTCAGGGGATTGGTGCTGCATGTACTGAATTAGTGTTACGCTCACTTTACGAACACTTCACTTTGCTTACTTCTTAAAAACTTTGAACCTCTCACATCACATTTTCATTTGTTTCAGAAAATAGTAATAAAAAAACGTTAGTAGGTAGAAAAAGTCAGACAAAAATGATACTCTAATCAATATTTATTCTAAAATACAGTTGGCTCCTTCCCCTGTTTATGGCATGACTGATTTTTTTTACCTGGTGTTAATCATTCAGTTTAAATGCAGACAGAATTCTGCACTCTGAGAATGTATGGGAAGAGCCTCTCTGAAGATGCTAAAGCTTTCATTGTCATGAAAACTCACTTTAATTAAGGATAGATATACAGTTTGACCACCAAAAATGTAAAATAATGCAAAAAGTGAAGTGTCTGTATTACTAAGGCCTTGACTCCAGATCAGTTAAAAACAAATACCAGTGGTGGCAAATCTTGATTTTGTATCTTTTGCTTGTGTGACTTACCTTATTTCACGTTGATTGTTGGGAGATTCTTCTAAAGTATCTGATTTTTTTTCACCTAGGCATTGAAGGTCCTGAGAACTGCAGAGTTTGCTCCTTTTGTTGTTTTTATTGCTGCACCTACTATTACCCCAGGCATTAATGAGGTATGACGTGTTGCAATCTAATGTCTTATCAGACACAGCATTAAGGATGAGATTCAGATATGCAGATAAGACTCTTTAATTGTTTCTTTGTAAATGGAGAGGCAGAAAGACAGTTGTATGGTAGCATTAAGTTGATTGAGATGTATTTATTGGTTATTAACTGATTTTTCTAATTGAAAGTATGAACTACAAGTTGGAGGATCCATATGATATATTCTAAAAATACATCTTCTGTTTCGTTCCCTATTTCCAAACCCTCAGCAGATCATTAGCACAATTACTCAATTATGAGTTGCAATGCTAGCACTAGGTTACAGCTAGCCTGAACTGAAGAAATGGGTGTGTGTGACTGTGCTGTCATTCCACCTTTATCTTTAGTATTTTTTCTATACAGCAAATTATATCAGAAATAGACCTATTAATTTCAAAGACTGTTCTCTAAGAATTTGGAGCTTTGGCTAAGTGGGTAATTGCTTGTGGAATAATGTTAAGTGTTCATGCAGGTCTACATTCTGAATTTCCTACTTAGTTTTTATAGAGTATCTGCTCTGCAGATTGCTACTGATTTCAAAGATGGTATCAAGCAATTCTGGATTTAGCTCACAACAGGGCAGACAGTATTTATACACTTTATCTGCTCAGCCTTTTTGAAACCATATTAAGGTATTTAATCAATTGGATTTGACCATGAATCTGTTCCAAATCTCCTAGATGTCTCCTTGGTCACGCAAAAATAGTCAGAAGCCCTGTCTCTACAGCCTGTTTCTATAGAAATGTAATTACAGTATCAAAAGTATGAAACTATGATATTACTACAGAGGCTTGCAGGAAAAAAAGGAACAAGACAAACATATGTAAATGCAAATACCCTGAATGATTATGAAAATAGCAAGTGAAGACTGAAACATACTGGCCTTGAGCTGCAGTTATACTGGCAGCAGAGGCATTCTACTAGTTCGCTGTTGCTGAAGGGAGCGATTAACTTGCTTCTGGGACATGTACTGCCAGTCTGCGCTCGCTATGGCACTTACCAGATCCTTTAATAAGCTACTTTAGCTCTAAATTGGACTTTTGTCAGTTTTCAAGCAGCTCACATAGGCTCTGACAAGCACCAATGCCAACCAGAACAAGTAGTGAAAGCATATAGCCAGGAAGAGAGATGGGATGGAGAGGAAGTATCTTTTAGATCTTTTAAGTTTCACAGCAGTAAGTGATGTCATTTCACTTGTCTTACGGACCCATACCCTAACTGGTAAACGTCACAAGCGTACAGACGAAGATCTCTCAGAGCATCACAATTTACAGTGTTAGTGAAGTGACAGTTTGTCTAACTGCTGGTGTTGGCATAGGCTGTAAATCAGTACAATCTTGAGAAAATGCTAGTATTTTGTATTCTATACTGAATTTGCCTTTGTGCAGGCAAATGGGATGGCATCACTTAAAAATAATTAGAATCATTCTTAGGATGTGGCAAGCAAGCATTGTGCTTGCAGCAGCACTCAGGCAGCCAAGTACCCTGTGTAATTATGTAATTGCCTGGGTTTGTTGCCTCCATACCTGTGTCTCAGCTCCCAAATAGTCTTCCTTGGCCTCACTCATCTGCCAGTGGTATTTAACTTTTAATCTTCCAGCTGTAGGCTATAATGCAGAGACATCTGGGACAGTTCATATGAGGGAGAAAATGTTTTCCCGTGGTACGCTGGGATGAGGACAGAAATGTAGTTTTTATAGCAGCAGCGGGGAAGTATTTGTTCATGCCAAAGAAATATTAGTAGAAGTACCATATTGTAAATATTTGCATTTGTGCTGTAAGACTATGTCTTTATTTTATGCTCTTGTGACTGAAGTCTCTGTGCATGGAGGGTTTCACTCAGGCACTTGATCGCTGAACTTCACTTTTAAAGTGTGCTAATTTCTGAATCAATTAAACTTAAGGAAAGGGAGGGGCAGGAAATGGTAACAGCAACAGACCTTACTCGAATACAGGATCCTATTTTCAAAGGTTTATTGGGCTGCATGAAGGGAGATACACGAATTGTCTGTGCGTTAGCAACCTGCGAGGCAGCAAAGGGTGGAGAGTGTGTGTTTCATATTTCCCATTCATTCTTCCTTTTGAAAAAGTTCATTTGCGTAATGAATATCCCTTTCTGTTTATCCTCGTATCCTGCTTTTTTTATTTTACTTAACGCTTTTTGAGACACTTCTGTAAATGACTCTCCTTTTTTCCTCCCTTATGTTTTCTTAAATTTCATCTTTGCTTTTCTTTTCATTTTCCTGCATTCGTACTAATTGTACATAGCTGCCAAAATGGTGCAGAAAATTGCCTGTAAGTACCAGCTAGGGGCTGACAAGGTAGTCCTGGTTATTTCAGTAGTTCTAGAATGTAGATATGCTCGTTCCCGTTCAACATTACTTTCACCATTGGAATAAAAATTTAATGTAATAATGACTTCAGATATCTGCACCAAAATTATCTGCTAGTAAAAAGAAACTAGAGCGCAAAATTTCTACTCTTACAGCTGAACATCTGAACTTCGTGATAAAATCAGTGCAGAGGCCTCTCTTGAGACACTTTAGCCTATTGTGGACCACACAAACTATCTCAATAATCGAGGACCACACAGCAAGAGTTAGGGGACAAAATATTACACGTTCCAACTGAGTATAGCAGTGCACTATGAGCAATTCTGCAAAATGCAAAACCAATTTACATCATATAGGAAATCTCCCAGAGTGTACCCACCTGTCTAATCACAAGGGAAACTTAAATCAGATTATTGCTGTGCTAAAACAGAGAGAGGAGAGAGCATATCAGGAAACATGGGAGTAGTTCCTCTTTCCTCCAGCTGTTTTCCACCTCCCAATGCCCAGACAGCAGCAGAGGAGTTGACAGGCTCCACTTTTTTGATCTAGATCTTTATTGAGATGTGTAAATAGTCACTGAGCCAAATTCTTCTGGATTTTAGCTATGCTTCCTCCCTTCCTACAGCCAAACAATAAAAGGAATTTTTCTTAAGAAGTTTGCAGTCCGACAGCTGTTTAAACTGAGGAGAATTTCTGTTGGAGCAAAATTGTCAAAGGCCTGGATGGTGTGTATACATTGTTCACAGCCTTAGGAGGGAATATTAGTAATTTTTTAGGCTGTGCTTTGACTGTCACAAGTGGCAGCTATTGTCCTATCTACTTTAAGGCCAAAAAACCCAGCCTTCAGAGACCGAAAGTATCACTGGCGGCTGTTATGCACATGGGAGAGATTTCATGAGTAAAAGCCATGTTTCCCTCCTTCCTGTCCCAGCTGTGGTGGAGAAGGAGAGAAGATTAGGAAAGTGAACTGAATTCTAGTGATGGGAAAGAAAAAGTCTGTTCCCGTAGTGAACGCGCTGCAACTAGACCTGTGTGAAATGCATATTGCAGAGAGCTGAGGGAAGAAGGAAAGACAGATGTTCTGCTCCTAAATGTGAAATGACTGAAGTTGTGCCCATTCATTTGTCTGGCTGCGGGTACCTGAACATTTTGATAAATATCCTTTTTCTTGACACTATTGAGAGCCCAACTGCTAGAGAGAATTCTTCGAGAATGAGCTGGGATGTTCACTATTCAAACTTTAATTAAGAAATCTTAGAGAAATGGAGAGGAACTTCCTACAGCAAAAATTTTGAGGAAGTGGGAATTTTGGTATTTAAGACTTATAGACACAGAAGAAACACTTGGCCAAGTCTGGCATGGTTTTGAATGTACAAATAGATACTCTTATCAGAAAAACAGGTGAAATCTGGTCAGTCAAGAACTGTAACTTTTTTTTCTTTTTGCAGAAGTTGAGAAGGTTTGAATGTATTTGAAAACTGCTCCAGTGGCCTGTCCCAGATTTATTACTGCCCCTAAAATTATATGATAGAAATAATATTTTACATTTCCAACAGGCTATGAAATTAGATATTCCAAAATACAACCCACTTTGATCCCAGTAAAGTTGGCTTTAGGAGAAGCTAAGTCAGGAAAACATTAAAATTTAATGAATTTTTGAAACACTTAGTTTTGTGACATCTATGTGTACAAGGTAAATATTAGTATTCATACTTCTCTACCTACCATTGTTTGTTTTAAGATGAGATAGATCTAAGGTTTTCAGATTTTTATTGTCAGTCACAGTAAGATAGATGCTTTGCTGAGAAAAATTTATTCTTATACTTGTAGGTAAAGATGACACTTGGGAAATCTGAATAGCATTTAAAAAGCTAAATATGACTTAACAGTTCTAAGGCCTCACGGGGGTTTTTCAGGTACTATTAGCTTTGTGACATGAGATTAAAACTCTTTTAAAGGTGCCATATGATTTTGGTAAGACTGGCTGTAAATATAAAATCAACCTTTAGCTAGAGATGTTTAAATCACTGAAAATATTCTGCTTGGCAAGTATGATTTCTTTTCATTTGTAGGTTAATTTAAGCAGAAAAGTTTATATCCTCTGCTGATATGAATTGATGTCTCTTTTGGAATCTATGAGAAGTTGACAGTTTACCTAACAAGGATTTTGGCTTAAAGACACTGGGCCATTTGAAATGCTCCACAAAAATATTTAATATTAGTATTGATCCATATTGCCCAATTTGTTAATAGCATAAATTAAATTTGCATGCACTGGTATTTTCTGTGGAAGTTCTAGATGCATAATGGTTCATACAAGGAGCATCCCTTGTGCAGAAGCACGTGAGGAGTATTTGTCTAACTTTGAATGAAATTTGTAGTGATTATCAAGTGAAGGCGACATCCCCCCTTCATTTGAGGCTGCAGCTTCAGGGGAGAAGTAGAACTGTAACTTTGGTACAGAACTTCTCCAGAAGTGGCTGGTTTTGTTGCTACAGGGAAGGAGAACTGTCTCAGCACAGATTCTTCCCTACAGAGGACCTGAAAGCCACTGTTCTACAGCAACTTGTCACCATCATTACAAATACTTGGGAAGTTTAAACAGAAAAAAAGGGGAGGAAAGGAGTCTCTTACTAGCTGGATAAAATTCTGTTCCCAGAATAATTTCCTGTGAAAACAGCTATAGGTACTGTGCCTGTATTTCCTGCAGCCTAAAACTCTGTCATGATAAAGTGTATCCCAGTTGACTGATAGTTAGGGTGACCCTATAGATAGATACTACAGAGCAGTAGGAGTCTATAGTGTTCATGTGTAATTTTGCCCCATCTCCACCCCAAATTTGTGGGACAGGAAGGACTTGATTACTTTCCTGTGGCTATTTCAAGGTTCCTGAAAGCAGCCAGTTACTATTTTTTAATTTCTACAGGAATTTGCAGGAAGGGTATCCAAACTCGTAATTGCTGCAGAGCCCTAGAAAGAAGAGCCTTTTGCAATCCTGCTCTCTCAGAAGGGCAGACCTCGCTAACCAAGCCTGTCGCTGTGGCGTTGCTGGCTGCGCAGAGTCCCGCAGCACACCCGCAAAGTGGGATGCACTTGGTTCTGTAAGGACATTGGCACAAAGCCATGGAGAGCATCAGCCTGCTGTGGCTGGCCCTTCTGGAGGGCGGGCTGCGTGGCTCATCTTCAGGAGCTCACACTCGGAGATGCTGGAAATGCTCTGAAACGGGAACTGCAGGGTAACGCGGAACGAGAACTTCCTTGTCAGTAAATGGGTAGACACAGAGGACTGAACCAAAGGAAGTAGACCCAGAAGGCTGAAATCATTACCAAATCCAGCAACAGCTGATCCCTGACAATATGCCCTCTCCTGTTTCTCATGTTCTTACCTGGCCGTAGGCCCAATAGCTCGTATTTGTGCACTTCATACGTTTTATTCGTATATGGTCTCTGTTGCTCATGTCTGTACTGCTTTTCTAAGCTTCCATCCTCTGCCTTGCCTTTTATTGCTAGGCTTGTGTTTTGTCTCAAGTAATGTCAATAACTGAGCGCTGTTTGAGTGTCAGCTTCAAGAGAGAAATTGTGCCATTTCTCCTCTGTGATTTCCATAGATTTAGGTGGGGGATCTAAACCGCCTGGGCCTCCCCAAGGCCTGTTTTTTGCCCTTTTCCTTCTCTATAAGCAATGGTTAGAAATCCGTTGTAGAAGAGTACAAAAGGATCCAACTTCTCTCTCTCTCCCATTTTCTTTTCTGACCGCTGAACAGGATGAATCTCTTCAGCGCCTGCAGAAGGAGTCTGAAATCTTACAGAGAACATATGCACACTACTTTGACCTAACAATTATCAACAATGAAATTGATGAAACTATCAGGCACCTGGAGGAAGCCATCGAGCTTGTGTGTACAGCCTCACAGTGGGTCCCGGTCTCCTGGGTCTACTAGACCGATCACGAGAGAATTGAGAAAAAAAAATTAAAAATTAAAAATCTGTCATTACTGGGAACCACCTCATACATGGAAAACCTCTTCGTTATTGACCTTGTATCAACAGGTCTTGGCCCCTAGAGACTACCTAGATGTAGTGTGACCTAAAATATAATTATTGTCATGTCCGAATAGATAGGAGGAGGGGGAAAAAAAAATTAAATGCTAATTTAAAGAGACAGTATCTTTTTTTAATCATTTCTCCTCAACTTTAATAAAATGTATCTTTAAATATATGTATTATTCAGTCCTTTGGAATGTTATATTTTTGGAAATCATAGCTTTTTATTTCAAGGGCCCCTAAAAACTGCACAAAATAGATGCTGCTTTCTATAATCTATTTTAATAGTAATAATAATATGATTCTGTTACCTTACCTTGGGGGTGGAACACTACATTCTTTTTTAGAGTCTGATTTTATGGATTGGAATACTTTGCTTTCCTTTATTTATTTGAAGTAATTAGTCTAGTGGTTACGAAACAAATTCATTAATTTTAAAGGCCTTTTTTTGCTTTTTTTTTTCCTAGGATAGTGTTTTTAAGTACTTTTGTGTAACATCCAGATAATGTGATACTGTCTCTTTGAAGAACTCTGTAAAACTTTTAGAAATTTGAAATTGGGTCTTGACTCTTAATGCATGTGGACAGTCGCAAGCGTTCATGCCGTTGGTGTATCTGTGTTGATAAAACCTGTAATCTACAGCAAAGTACATTCCGTTCATGGGAACACGTACCCAAGGGAATAAAGTAAAATATTATTCTGACTGAGTTGTAAACCTATGCACATCCCTTGCATTTTGGGCAACTTTATAAAAAAAAAAAAAACCAAACTGATTTTTATTAATAATAATCATGTAGTGAAATGTGTTTGTAATTTTGTCTCAATTTAATTTGTTGTAAGGTGGGAGGGGGCAATTACTGGTTTCACCATTTCAGATCTGTGTTGTCTGAGAGTATTAACGTTTTAATTAAGTTTAAGCAAAGAAATGCTGATTTTTAATATGTATGTAATTGTTTAAAAATGCACACATTTTAAAAGAAAATACTGTGCAATGAAGAAACCAGTTTAGGCACTGCGATAAACTGACTATTCCAAAAGACTCATCTACAACAGCCCTGTAAATTCCTTTAAAAATGGTAATTGACTCTACAGTCTGACCAATTTTTTTTATTTTAAATATACTTCCTTTTATGTGTTCAACAATTAAATGCTTTTGGGTCCTTCATTTCATTGCAGGGAGTTTCAAGAACAAATCAGTGACTCATGCAGTGAGAAAAGGTTTCTTAAAGCCAGTTAAGGGAAGGCCCTTGTGGGGGCACAGCCTGTCATCAGTTCCAGGGCTCTGCTCCGCCTGTACCAGCACGTGTTCAACTAATTTAGAATTAGAGCCAAGTAAGAAAATCTAACCACGTGCTGATCTGCTGTTTTGTTTTCCTTCTTCATGGTATCGCTGGCCCAGGTGGTTTGCATTTCTTTCTGAAAAGTTAACAGAAGCAAGCATTGCCACCTCTTTTTAGATGTCAGAAATACAGTGTTCCTTTCAAGCCCTTTATTTTCAAAGCTTGGTTGGCTGTGCTGTTGTTGGCTGAAGTTTAGTGTTTAGATTAAAATGATACAGTATTCTCAAAGGATTTATCCTCAGAGTTGAACTGTCAGCTGTGACTGATCCATGGGCTGTTCCAGTTGTTTGGGACCACTGCACGTGTAATCAGAAAAGGTTCTCACATGCAAACCTTTACCATAGGGATAACTATGATGATGCGCATAGGTTGCTGGTTCTCTCCTGCCTACTCCTACTGCAAGTCGGACAGTCAAATCTCTATTCTTCTAAAATCCTTAGGTGAAATCTAGGCCCAGCTAGCCAGGTCAGGCAAGGAGTTTATTTTGTGCAGCAGTCACCCAGCAGTGCAGGAGGGAGAGTGATCCACCTGTGGAACCCACTTACACTTACAGCTGGAATCACAGTTGTGTGACTGCAACCCAGTCCCTTGAGTGTGTAGTTTGTGGAGTGCTGGAAACGAACTGATGAGAAACTATCTGTGTGGGCCTCACGAAAGCAAGCCAGCGAGTAGAGGGAACCTATCAGAGTAACAGTAGCTGCTCATCTTGTTTTGAATTTAGTCCCTGAACAGGGGGATAGGTGTGAACTATTGAGTAAGAGGTGATTTTTCAAGTAGCCGTGCCGTGTTATTTTAGTTCTAGATGAACCCTAGCAGGTGTTGTGTAGATCAGCTGTTGCAGCAGCAGTATTACACACCAGCTGAGCGCATCAGAGGGGCAAGTTCATTCTCCCTCAGAACTACCTCTTTTCCCAGTAAAGCACAAAGATGGGAAGACCTACCAAAACTCAAGCAGTGGAGTGTTTCTGATGTTAGAAGTACAAACTACTTCTCTGGTAAGCATTGGTGTCTGACTTCAGTGACACGTTCTTCATCTCAAATGTTTGTGACATTTAACAGGTAAAGTAATTTTGATAATTTGGGTCTAGTCCACCATAAGTGTTTTGACTACACACTTTTGACTCAATGTGAATTTCTTGGAGTTTCTGTGTATCCAGCCTGTAAGGAAAGAAAACTCAAGGCCCATGAGGGTGCTTCTGCCTTATGTAGATGACAGTAGTGATTTAATGTAACTAATAGGCTTTTCTTAAATGGTCCTACCATTCAGTTAATACTACACAGTAGAAAGACTAACTTGGAGAGTTTTGTTTCTTTTATTCTCACTGTATAGCCTTTTATCGAGAGACAAAAACTGTAAAGCCCATCAGTCAGCATACTGTCCTGCCTCCTCTTTACCACAGACTGTTTTCCTTGTAGGAGCCTTCAGTAGCAAAAGATTAACTTGGAAACCCCCCTAGGCTTTAAGTACAGCTGAACCACACAGCCCAGTGAGCTCCATGAAGCGGTTTCAGCACAGTCCCAGGAAACACAGAGCAAGCCCAGGACTCCTCGGTCTGCCCGATCCACACCTCCTGCCCTGCCCAAACCCTTCTGGTGCGTCTGGTATTTGTGTGGTACGTAGAGGGCAAAAGGCTGCCGTAAATTCAGCTGGAAGCTTCACTTGCATAGGGAAGACTCATGCAGGTGCAGAGCTAATATTAATGATTTTTTTTCTTTCAATCTCCAACTGGAGAAGGGTCATCCTAGTACTGTAAATATCACTGCATAATTTAGAGTGTCTCTTGGACTTCTCTAAATTTATGCTGAATGTGACCTCAGAAATAGCCCTGGGATTGGGAAGAAACAAATATTTCTGTTTGCCCCTTTTATACTTTATTTTTGTACAGGGGCTCATAGATTTGTAAAGAAAACTTGATCTTACCAGTATGCTGCCTCTCAGTCTGACTGATGCCTGTGATTTCAAGGTGTTAAGTTGGTCCAATAAATGTTCATTAACATCTGCTTCCATTTACTTAATAAAAGTACACTAGGTTATTCAATGTCTCAGAGTGGTAAGATTATTGCATGGAAATGGTAACCTAGTTTAGACAATCCCGGCCGCTGTCATGCAACCCACAGTATGCCACTATTGCAAATCAGACAGACGTTTTTAATCTCATCAACAAAACTGAATTTTTCCATTGTTTCAGCATTTGTTTTGGTTTTATTTTATTTGGTTCAAAAAAGATGCTGTGCCACTAGGCTCTAAGTGAAAATATCGCTACCTGCTTCAGAAACTTGATGAGCAAGTTTACTCAGTTGATTTTGAAAGGGCAACGCAGAAGATGAGATGTTACAGCTTGAGCAGCATTGAACTGGTATGTGTACTTCAAGAACTGGATACTAGAGCCATTAGGAATGTGTAGACCAACTTCGTTATTTCTTAATTTTTTATTCTTTTACCTAAGGAAATTATTCAGTGGCATTATTTAAACAAAATCTTGGAAATGCTGCCATAGCTCACATTGTTTTTTGCAAATCTAGATTGAAATATTTGGTGTGAACAGTTGTGGTCCCATTCTGTTCCACTGCAATTAGTTCTCAACGTCTTTAATGAAGGCAGTTAGAACTCAATTTCAGGCTTTAAAATACTTTGTAGAAGAGGATTTGTGAAAACTACAGGAAAAGTACATTTCTCAACTGACTTGAGTAAGAGTCATGTTTTTAGAAGATAAATGGACAGAACATGAGCTAAAGCAGACACCACAAAAGTCTGGTTTCATTATGTAAAGCATATTCATTTTCTTAATAACCCTGTGTCTCAGACTAGTTTTTTCACCACTTTTAATGAGCTAAAAGATACCTGTAACTCTTAGCAAGGAGACTGATACACATTATGCCAAGTTGTCGCATATAAATTAAAATATCTGCACAACAGGAAATATATCGTAGGCAAGCAGGGCAGAAGTAACTTCTGAATGATTGTGCATGGTGTGCATATGATGAAGGATGAGTACACAAGCTTAAGTTAGAAGATAGCAAAGAGAGACTAACGCTACACAAAAAATACCAAGCCAGTTCCCCTTTGAATGGTTACCATGCGGTGTTTTTTTCATTTGCTGATACACACAGTGCACCTACAGTAATTTTTACTTCTTTCCTCTTAAGTGTCTTTTAGCATTCTTCTGCTCAATCCTGTGAAAGCTGGACAGAAGTGTTTTGACCTCTTACGATTTAGCTTCAGGGTTAAAAAGCTTTTAAAGGCTCTTCCCTAGACCTGTACCTTACATAAATAATTAATTCTTACCTTGGAAATAAGTTTCCTGTAGCTGTAATCTCAGTTAAGATTTTAGACAGAAGATTTTATCATTTTTCATGTAGTCTTAACCTTTCTAAGAAAAAAAATAAAGGAAGGGTGTGTATATATGTATGTCCGTGCATTCTGCTGTATTTCTTCTTAACAACTTCCATGGGAAGATCAGTAACAAGCAAATTAAAATTTAGCTACATATCTACCATATGTTCATATAATTAATATGCAATTTGAGGCTGGTTTTGTGTTGTGGAAGATAACTAAACAATCCACACTGTATCCTTAAAAGAGTTCATGTTGCATATTAGCAAAGCAATTGCAAATTTTCCCTTATCGGTAGCAATAGTGTAAGGGCCCTTTCTGAGAAAAGGCTTATGTTCATTGCCTGGGTGCTCTGTTGCAGAGTGGTTATGCCTTAAAATGTAGCAAAGGAGCAACTAGCACTAAATCTGGCTCTCTGAGCTCACCTGCAAATTAATTCTGTGCACACCTCTCTGCAATGAGGGGCATGCCCAAAGCCTTCCACAACTTAAGTATCAGGGAAGAAGATGTCTCCTCAGATGAGCACAGAGGAAGTAAACAGCTTGGTGGAGTGTGAACTGGTTGCAAAGGTGCTTTGCTGCATGTAGGTATGTTCCAGAGCAGAACTTGGGTGGATAAGCAATTGTGTCTAACTAGCACTTATGTATGCAATGGGGGATCTCACTTGGGGTCCATGCCTTCATATCCTGCACAACAGCTAATTTCTCTATCTGCGTAAAGGAAATACCCAAGGGGAAGGGAGGAATTTGCTTGGTTTGAAGTGTAACTCATCTTGATACTGAAATATGGGTCTTTTTCTGTATGGTGGGCCATCCAGATGGAGTCTTCACCTTCACTGTTTTTTTGCAAGATGGTCATGGTGGTGGGGCAAGTCCTGAAAATAGCAGGGATAACATATGGATTGTGCTGAACATCACAGTTAAATCAGGGAATATATCAAAAGCGTGACCAGGCTTTTAAAAGAGACACAGAACAGTAGGGAAAACTCCATAGCATCAACCCATGCCCAGATCTGCTATGGGACTGATTCATTGGATTTATGAAAAGAAACTTAAATAGATGCAAAGTAGTAGAATTCTTATACTTGGGTCCATCTTTGTGTGATGGGGGGGAAGAGGAGTGAGTGGCATCACACTCAGAAACTTGGTTTTAAGGTGTGTTTTTCTAGCAGCTGGCAAACCTGTCTTACCCCTCTGTATTACTTGGTATCCTTTTTACAAAAGGTCTTTGAAGATTCATCTCTGTATTAAACATAGGGAGATGTGGAGGAGGGAAGAGATCAATTAATAGTTTCTTAGAATATTTTATCTTCATCAGTGGTAAATATTACAGCTTACAACAATGTTATAGCACATAGTACTGAATGCTGAAGAATCCATCCCAGGCTTACACAGAAATGAAGTATTTTAAAAGCTCAGTCATTTTTCACTAAATTCAACAATTTAGATACGTAAGGAGATTTTGGAAACATTCTATCTAGCCCAGAGTATTTGCTGTGTTGGTGGCTACTAGCCCATTCCAGTAGCTTTTTTTTTTTTTTAAAGGGCAGTCTAGGAAGTCCAGATCCCCTTCTCTAAGCATCACTTTCAACTTGCTCAACCTGTAGCCTCACCACTAACATAATATAAACAATTTTCTATTATAGTTTATCATAAAAATACATTTTATATTTGATCTATGGTATTAAAATATTTTTATTACAAAATTAAACATAAGACAGTCTATTAGAATTATACCATTATATTGGAATATCACAGGGGCTTGTATCTTGTATTCCTGTGTTTAGTCAGGACCTAGTAAGTAGAAGACAACTAAGGGAAAGGAATATGTCTTTTAGAAAGAGAAGATGAGGTGTCTGGGGGAATTGAGGGCAAAGTAAATGATCAAAACACCTACCTACACTAAATAAAGTGAGAGAAGATTAGAATGAAAACAGAGTGACTGGAAATCCACTAAAGTAGGTTTCATTTTAAAAAAAAAAAAAACCACACATATATTCAGATCATTGTCCTGTGAACTGGTTGTTTAAAGAGAAATTCATTCCTGTGCCAGCAGCCAGCTCAAGGCAGGTGCACCAAGCATAGCGTACAAAGCTTCAGAAGGAGTGGGGAGAGCCTGGGTTAAGGCCAACCATCCTTACAAGAGGGAACTCGGGGGCCAGTGGGGAACTCCGGAAACAAAATTTCAGCCAGAGCTTTCTGGTTGCTGCCTGTCTTCTGAATCCCTCCTGAGATGGGATTTTTAACCCATTGTGAGAGCAGCATGTAGCTAACTAGGATGTTGTCCCTGCTCTTCTGTCACCTCCTTTCTCACCCAAACAGCACTCTTACAAAGGTCCAGCGTCTTTGAATGGAGCTACAAAATTAATTCTATTTGAATCCTGTATTCCTAACACTGTTTCAGCCGTCGCACTGATGGGTAAGCAAAGTTGTTTATGCTAGTGTAGTAACAGCAGACATTTCATATGTCATTACTTAACTAAAACCAGTTGGTGGTCTGTTATGCTTGTTTACTTTCTCAGGGAGGATTGAACAATATTAATTAATGATTAAATTAGATTCAGATGCATCAATATGACTAGATTAGCAAATTTTACAGTCCTGATGGACAAACAGTTGACACGGGGCCTTGGGAGTGGGATCACCTTCTGTGCATTTCTAACCTTGGGCCAGATGTGTCCTAAGCTGGACCTCAGGTGTCACAGCATCCGCAGTTGAAACTGGGTTATAATGGCTGTCAGAAGTTGCTACAGGACCCACCACAGACAAGGTCCGAGCCAAGAACAGGGAAACCCAGTTCCACTCCTAGAAGGGACAGCTAGGAAGAAGAAAGTAGAAAAGCCCCATGAATCAAAGTGAACCTCCACACCCTAGGGATCCTCTGGTGAAGGTCGTTGCGCCCTGTGACACAGAGCAGAGATATCTCACTCATCCCTAGAATTTGTGATCATTAGTTTGTCTGTGCAGCACTGGTTAGCAAGCTTGCTCAGATGCTTTCAAGGGAGACGAAGGGAGTTTCATAGCTCCCACAAGACTTTCTAGGTTTCTCCTTCTAAACAAAGCCAATCTTTTCAGTCCTGGCTAATGAGAAATCTTAGTTCCATGACTTGTCTCATTTACTTCTGTCACCAAGCTTTATTTCTGCTGTGCTTTTTCCGAGGTGTCAAAACATAAGCTGCACATATTCCAGATCAGGATGTCCTACTAAAAGGCATAATAGTCTATTGCATATTTGCCATTTCTCCTGTCCCAGTCTGTTACAGCATTTTGTTTAGTTTATGTCAGTTGATCTACCAGCCCTTCCCAGCAATTCTCAGGTCTTTCTTCCCCCAAGAGCCCAGCCATGCCTATGAGCAGTTCAGGTTGTGCCTTCAGATATGTATTACCTTACATATGTCAACATCTGTTTATCTATCACATTCCTCCAAATCACTTGACTTTCAAGTAAATTTGAATTCATCAAAACCTACTTTAAGCTTTACTGGCCTAAAAAAATTCTGCATCCACAAATTTCAGTGCTACTTTTTGCCTGTTAAAATAAACAGTCACCTGTTTTCCACACAGATATTTACAACAAGCTTCGTCTGATTGCAAGTTTATAATTTATTTCTATACTTTGTCTTCTGACTCTTTGTCAGTCTCATACTTCAAAAATGCGCCTGTCCACATAGTGTCTGATATATATCTTATTGTCACAGCACATTGAGACATAATCATTCAGCATGGTGAGGAATTGCTACTGCCAGCTCCATCTCAATTTATATGCACAGCTAGTTGTCCTTTCTTACTGATTTATCACATTTGCCTACTCCTGGTACTGTGCACTCAGCTTTGTTTTCATCAAAAACCCAGAAGTAAAACCCCACTAAGCTATGTGTATTTTTACACTTGCCTGCATGACACAGTTTGCTGGGAGTCCAGCAGATCCTCACCCCACCAGGTGCTCAGTGCCTCCTTGCTTGCAGCGAGGAAACCTTGCTCGGTCCCTTGTCTGCTCTCACAACACCCAAGCCTCCGTAGACCTATCCTCCCTACTGCCTGGTGTCCCTGTACCCGGGAGTTAGCCCTCAGTCTAAGCAAAATAGAAACTGGAAAAAAAAAAACCATTATTCAAAAATTAACGCCCACAGTCCATGTCCTCTCGGCTATAGGCATGTCCTACACAGTTCCCTGCATAATCCCATCTCACCCATCCAGAGCCAGAGCAAACACCTGCTGGACCCAGACTTTGCTGCCTGTATTTTGCTGCCCTGCCTGCCACCCACCCCCTGCTCCAGGAGGGCTGTGAGGAGCAGCGATTACGGGGGAGGCAAGGCAGCTCCCCAGACAGGGTGCAGGAGCCAGCCCACAGTGTGGAGGGAGCCGTGGCTGCTCCCAGCCCCCCACTTTGCTTCCTCCACAACTGCTCACCCATCTCCAGGGGTTAACAGCCCACTGGCACAGCCCTCCCCACAACGCTCAGAGGCAAGGCTCTCAGACTTGTGAGGTTTGTGTCCGTGTGGCTGCTGAAATGCTATACTACTGTATCAGTTGTTAGATGTTTACTTGTTGCTCATCATTTTAATTAAAGCACAGAAGTAACCAACTTAGAGGCTGCTCAGATATTGTTTCAGGGGCCATGTGGAAGGAGGCAAACAAGCTGCAATGATGTCAACTTCAAAAAAAGCTGTTTGCACCAAGTACAGCTGATGACAAAGGTCCTAGATCGAGAACATTTTTATGGTGTGTCTTAAACTAGAGCATAGGGTCTATTCAGCTGAAGTGATTCTTAAACTCTTAAATGTTAATTTATTTGGATCCTGAAAGAAATCAACACTTCTCCCTGTACCTTTGCACCAGATCCATGCCAGCATGAGCAAATCATATGGTGCAAACCAGCAATTGAGCATCAACTTTCCAACTTTGCTTGTCTCCCTTTCAGATATAGCAATTTCCTTCTTATTATCCCCAGTTTAACCCACTTATGCCCAACCTGGGTCACAAAAACTTAGGGGAAATAGTTGAGCTCCTAACCATCAAAAGAAGAGGGAGGGGGCAGCTGTTTTTTTTAACTGGGACATCTCAGTGGTGCAGTTTCAAGCATGGCCAGCCCAGCTGCAGCAGTGCAATGAGGGCACGGGCCAGTTTTGGCTCAGAAGAGGAACAAGTTGTAATTGAGGAAAGGAGGGCGGGGGAAACAAGACAGGGGCAGAAGGACACCTTAAGCCTGTCTCATTGTAAACCTACAGCTACATCAAGAAGTTCCTGTTGCAGATCAACCCCCCCCCCCCCCCATCTTAGATGCTGAACAAGCACAAGTGTAATTAGCTGTTAGTCCAAAAAGCAAATAAATAGGATATGCATGTAAAGTAAACTGTGGGATGGGTGAGTACAGTAAAGATAACAGAAGTTTTAGGTCTTTGTAAAGTGCCTTGGGATTCTTCATAGAGAATATAAGAATTATGCTGTACAAGAGTTAATTCTAAATCAGTCCTTAGAAGAGAGATATATGAAGAGGGAAGCACGATAAAAAAAAAAAAAAAATCAAGGGATGTGGTGAAGGTCAAAGGTGAGAAAAACTGCAGAAATAATGAACTTTTCACATTCAAGGCTAAAACTAACCACAGAGCACAAGATCAGACTGGTTCAACTAACCACAGAGTCAACAAAATCAGGCTTTGGGCGAGATCTCCTCTGTCCAGCAATATCTATTTGCCGTATTTGTATTCATCTTTATATTAGAGTTTAAAAGACCAGCTTTGCCCCAAGACAAAGAGATCTTTTGGTGCTCATCTTGTGCATATTTAGGTTTTTACCTAAAATGTAGATGCTTCCTCATCGTGTAAAATCTAAAGCATGCCCAACAGCTTGGTAGCATCTGACAGTTGCTTCTTAGACCTTATGCATTTTCAATATTTTGTTATGCTTAAAAATTAGCTATGTGTTTTTCTTTAAAGTAATACTTGTGATGCTTTTTTAATTATTTTTCATGGTCTCCATTCCATGGTTAACATTTTCCATAAAGCTCTTTTAAAACTGTTTTGAAGGTCACTGCAGGTGATTGTTTGGACTCCACAGGTCTCTACAATCAGATTTGGGTGAGGGGAAAGGAAGGGCCAATATTATTAGTGTTTGTGCAACAAACCAGTACTTTGACTCTACAAAAGCTTCATGTACTAACAGTATTTTTTTTTAACCCTTACCCAACCTAGCCTTGTCTTCTGAAGCTCACACTGGGGTAGCAGTGATAATTACAAGCCATTTTCTTGCAAGGCTTCACATACTCCAAAGGAAAAACAGCAATTTTCTGGAATAAGAAACTTCAACTCAGTTGATTTTGTTCCTCTTGCATTTGTGACCACAAAAAGTTATCAGTGGAAAACTCAACGAATCAAGATATAATCTTTTTAAGAGCTCACAGCAAGATGTCGTAAAGACAAGAGTTAGCTAAAATACATAACAAGCCACTTTAAAATTGGCAATGAAGTCCCCAAGCCTCAGCTGGCCAGCATCTGCTGCCTTTCTAAATAAGGTTATCTTTATTTAGAGTGTTTCCTCTTGCCCTGGACTTTACATCCTTTTCCAAAGCAGAAAAACAATGTAAGACACCACAAGATAAGCAAAATAGCCAATAGCTACACTTCACAGGAGGTTACTGCAGTAGCTGTAAATTTAAGGTAGAAAAAAGCAGCATAACAGCATTCACGTTAAACACTACATACAACCCTGAGGAATGCAACATGGGGACAGAATTCTGAGGCCAAGAGATTATATTTAAAATCAAATAATTTTTCTATTTACTTTGACCACTTCTCCCTTTTAAATTCATAGCAACTGTGATAAAGCATAAAACCCAGTTGCACCAGTGAAGAGCGCTGTATGAACAAGTACCATACATTAAACAAATTGCCTTCCCCAGGATCTCAGATGCTTTGGTCTGGGTACACCAGCTCTCTGAATAAACTTCAGTCAGGAGGTATGTCCTGGCACTAGGCAACTCATGACCATCCCTCCCCACTGCTTTGAGTAAATTCCTGGCACCTCATGCTGAGGGCAGGGCTGAAGAGCACCTGCATCACCCTCCCAGATGGGGCTTTGCTGGAAACATTTGTAGTTACTCCAAACAGACACCAGTTTGGCATAAGTTTTTAACCATTTCCTCTGCCTTCCAGATTACAGGCAGTCAATGCAATCAAAACCAACTGATCTGTCAAAAAAAAATATCTTTGAAGGTTTCTTACCAGCTCCTTACCCCAGCACCTGTCTGACCTAGGACAGGGATGCGGAGTCTGTGCAGGGCAATGTTTTTGTAACCTAGGACCCCACTGCAAGGATATCACAGGGGAGGGCTAGAACAACATCCTCCCCCATGCACAGAATCACAGTGCTTCAGCTGAAAGACATCTACATGAATACCAATTTAATGCTCTCCCCATCACTGTCAGGCCATCAGGTCACAGCATTCTCAAAACTAGCCAGCTGCAACAAGGCTTTTACCACCCTATACCAGGTTAACTTTTAGTTCCCATGCCCTGCCCCAGCACAGTCACCAAACCCCCACAAGGTTTCAATAATTCCTCTACTGTTTGTGCTTTCTTCAGCCTCTTCAGGCCAGTCTACCCCACTTCTTGCTTCTGCTGCATCTTTCTCCTTGACTTACCTGCCTCCAGGGCCCTCTCTCTCCTCCTTCTGCTTCCTCCAGGCCACTCTTCATTAACTGCTTCTCTTCCCTTCCCCTTAGAGCTATTTAACTACTTAGCCGGGAACCAGCCACACCTGTACCTTATCCACATCAGCCAACCCACCGCCCCTGAAGCCAGCCCACAGCTGTATATTGTTAATTAACCCAGCCTCATTCCTCTACAATCAGGGGTCTGCCCTCACCAGCTCATGGAGAGCAAGGCACTGGACGATGTGAGTGCAACTGTGCCATGGTGCTTTTATGTCCGTGTGCTCCTGTGGGAGCAGCATCAGGAAGCATGGCAGGTGATGTGGCCCTGAGCAGTGATGAAGCACTCCTTGCACTCCTGACTTCTCCCCTCTGCTGCTCTCTTGCCCCAGGAGAGCCTCAGGTCCTGCAGTACTGCACCCTCCTAGAGCAGAACCTGCTTTATGAGAGCCTCAGCCCGTGGCACAGTGACATGAACATCCCGAAGTCAGTGTAAATTGAGACTGTTTTCTCAGCTGGGCTTGACCTGCAGTTCTGTGACATCTTCAGAGGTGTCTCAATCCAGAGGCAGATTTTGAAAACAGCGTTGATCTGTGAAGGGATTTTGAGCCATGGACTTGTAACCAATAGCTGGTTCAGGTTTACCAGCTGAAGCACAATTTTGCAGCAGGAGTCTAGTCTAAGAAAATAAAATAAAAAAACATGCAAAAGGTAGATCCCTAATTTAACTTCCTTTCTAATCAAAAGACTCAAAACAAAAAAAAAATGCAGTTATGAGTTGGCACCTACTCACGTAAACAGTGAAACAAACCCTTTGCTAAGAGCTTAGAAACAAGGAGCATGAATGAATGAGCTGGGCACTTCTAGTCTAATACAAGCTTTCACTGCACTTGAAGTCCTGTCAGGACTTCTGAGCAGTCATACTTTTCTGTCCTTCCCAGAAGGCTGCTGCTCTTCCAGGTAAGCACACGCTAAAGATGATGCCCAAGCTGAGCAGAGAGAGTTACAAGGAAGAAGTGACACAGAGGAGAGAAGACCAAAGCAAGAGCAATGCACAGGCTCACAGACTTTTCCTAATCGACTCAGAGTGTTCACATGCCAGATGGTCTGTACCACTGGAAACACACATTGTTGATCTCTCGGCTCAGAGGAAAGAGAAGGATTTTGGCACAGGAGAGCATGAAGTCTGTCCCTGCTACTGCAGGGAAGCTGGAAACCCATTATGTGAAGCACGATGCCAGCCACACACTTTCTAGGTAGCCACAGCTGTATTAAAGCAGCACAGGGAAAGTTTTCTGGGACAAGCAGTGAGGGTATTTGACTACAAGAGACATTTAAATCAAAGCTCGACAGACACCCATTGTCACACAGTCAAATATGATATACAGTCCCCCTGAATGTCACCTGGCAGCACAATCTCTGCTAAAATCTGTGGTTTAAGACGCTTCACATTCAGATCTACCATTCTCGCAGATAAAGCAGAAGCATCTTTGAAGCAGTAATTAATTTGAAAGCCATACTCAACAATTGCACGGTAAGACGATCTTCGGCTTTAATGTATTTCAGTGTAGAAAATGAAAATGTGGGTTATAAAAGCAATTAACTCACTGGCATCCGTACTTATAGGGAGTGAAATACAACCATTTGTGCCCAATGTCCTACCATCTGTGCCAAGCCTATTGATAAACCTTCCCTGACAGGATGAAATACTGCTCCTGTAAAGGCATCCTTAACATAATACGCCTCTACAGCATTGGGCTGGACTAGGTTTGAAAAACAGCCTTTTATAATACACAGATGAATTTAGCACTTAAGAAGATTAATGGATTCATAAATAGCCTGGAAATCCAAACTCATTGAATTTAGTACACGGAACAGGTCAAATAGGCATTTATCAAACCATCTGGCATCTTTCTTCCCTGGGGGGAAACTGTGGTCGAGCTACAGATAGCTGTGGAGCTATTGCAACAGGGAGGGTTTTGTTTTCCCCATACTCAGCTTTCCTCTAGAAATTGCTGCTGTTGATTAGAGCACAGTGAATCTTTTTGGACAGCGTGTTGCAGACCAAAGCAGGCTGCCCCAAGGCATGTGTCTTGAAGGTGCTCGAGATGCCACCTTTTTGCTGGCAAAATGTGCAGGCAAACAAGCAGCTTCCCTGTTCCGTGCAGCAGCTGCCCCAGCATTTCAGGAGTGCACAGTTGTTTTGCACGTGAGCTGATGCTGCCTTTGACCGAAGCTGTTTACCCTGCAGACTTGGGACCGTCGGCAGGGTTGTTCACAGAGACGCTGGGGTGCCAGCACTGCTTGACACTGAGGGCATCAACCCTCGCTCATGGCTGGCCCGGCCCCGCCAGGTGTGAACAGACCCGACTGAAGGCATCTTCGCTGAAGCATTGAGCCCTCTTTGAAAAACTTTCTTTCTTTCCCTGGTTCTCCCAGACAATCACAGATGTAAGAGGGCATAGGAGCTGCTAAGAAAAGGTCTTCATGCATGAATTTGTTTATCCACCATTTTTCAGCTGTTCTGTGCCCAAAGTCCATCTTTAGCTGGCCTGTCCTTTGCCTGTGTTTCTGGGTGCTCACCGAGGTGTGACTGGAGGAAGGGGCAGAGGCAAGGACAGCTGCTCTCACTTGGTTTTAGCCAATATGTTGTACATACTGAACTACAACCTTAGCAAAGCGTGAGCTGGAGCGGCTCCCACTCTGCTGCTGCTACTCCAGCACCCACGGGGACTGAGCTGCGACAGGGGTGAAGCTCACATTCATGTTGAAATGGTCATGAAAAGGCAGGGGCGAGGAAAACTAAAGGGGTTAGGAAAATGTTTGATAGTTTTCTTTTAATTAATTTCCCTTTTTATTCCTACATAATTACATTTTAGCAGTAATAAAGGATTGTATATGTTGTATCATTTCATATGAACATGTACATCATAGTATGATAAGCCATGTGTAATTATTTAATATAGTTAAAATATCACAAAAGCGTATTTCTATGTAGTCACTTATTTTTTTAAAATCATTGCTACTTAATACAAATGTAAGCACAAGCATGTTCTAAGTTAGTGTCTATTCTTTATGCTGAAATAACTTGCCATTTGCTCTACACCGTAAAAAGGACATTCATGTGCGCCCATTTGAGTAGCCTACAAAAAACCTTACCAGAGTAATTCAAGAATCTCAAAAAAAAAAAAAAAAAAAAACACCTGGTTTTCATCAGTTAGTTTATTTTTGTGAGAAAAATATCAAATTATTTTACTAACATGCTCTGAATCATAAAACGTGATAATTCTGTAATTCTGTCTGGACATATTAGCAGCGTTCAATGAAGATTTCAAAGATAAAACATGTAAGATGCCATATAAAAGAAAATGACGGCAAAGTTGGTATGGCATAATATGAGAGGCTATGTGATACACATTAGTGGTGGAAATACAAAATATTTAGTAGGGCCTGGTTGCGTTTGTCATTACCGTGTTCTGCCCCTGCTGCCATGCCATGAAATAATCTACAAATAAAAACAATATATTCCTTGAAACAATATATTAATTAAAAAAAAAATACATTGAAACAATGTTAATAAGTAAGCTGTTAAGTTTAAATATCTTTGCCTCAGAGGAGAATGTTTAGACAAACATGGGTCCATCTGGTTCTTCTGTACCTGTGCCAGAGAAAGGATCAAAATCCTGCCTGTAGTCATGGCCAAAACACTGTGCCCGTCCCAGACCCGCCTGGGGCAGGTGCTGGCCCAGATGCTGTTCTCTTGTTCATGAGGACTAGTGTTGCATCCCTGGATGCTGCCCAGGACAGCCCCGCTCTCCCAGCACACGCTGGTGGAAACGAGAAGTAGCTCGCCAGTGTTCAGCAGCACTTGCCGTGGATGCGGGTGTCTGTCTGGATATGAGGAGGGGGTCCAGTTTTGCTGCCTCGTCTTGCTTTCATAAAGTGGGTGGTTGACTCAGCTGGAGTTGGCCCCATGGAATAAACAGCACCACACCGCCATCCGTACAGATCCCTCTTCTCACTGTTCCCAGCAGGGGACATCACACGTCTCTGAGAAATTCAGCCTTTACTGCTGTTCCTTCATTGCTCACCTTCCACACAGCTCTGAGTGTCCAGGAGGCTCTGAGACCCTGCAGGGCAGGTTTCTTACCCAGACTGGGATGCAGCCTTGAACCTGATCCCACCATCCCCCTAGAGCCAGATCCAACCAACCCAAGCAGGGGGGTCTGGAGCCAGTTATGTATTGGAGACCCATGATACGAACTTCTCCCTAATGACTAAGTAGGTGCAGGGACTAAATGCTTAAGTAGGACCCATGCTCCTTGCAGCCCTTGGACTATTTGCATTTCAAAACAACCACTGTAAAAAGTGCTGGGAAGTAAAAGGAGAAGGAGATGGCCTCAATACTGTCTTCCCCCACCCCAGAAGAAACCCCATCAGTTAGTCCGTCCAGCTGTGTGGTGTTACTGTAGCCTTCAGTGGTGTTTGCCACCTCTTCGGGAAGGCCCATCTGGAGCAAGAGTTTGGAGATAAGGCTGTTGAACTTGCTCTCGGTGGTAGACCAAGGCTCTCCACTTGGGGTCGGGCCTTCAGACGTGATGTTAACCTCCACTGGGTCAAGACAGTAACCTTCTGGCGATCTCTCATACAGCACATCCATGAGGTCAATCCCAGCTACAGAGGAGGGGGAGGCACAGGGGATATCCCTGACAAGCCTGTAATTCTCCATCCACTCCTTCAGCCACTCGATGCGGCAGTCGCACTCCCAGGGGTTGCGGAAGAGGTACAGCTGCCCGAGGAAGTACACCGGCTGGAAGACAGAAAAGGGCAAGGTCGTCAGGTTGTTGCTGTTCAAGTGCAATGCGACAAGGCTGGTGAGGTTTTCAAAAGCCCCCTCCTCGATGTAGTTGATCCTGTTGCGGTCCAGGTAGAGGACCTCCAGCTCCCCCAGGTCCCCGAACCACGTGTTGGAAACGTTCCTGAGAAAATTCCCCCCCAGGTTGAGCATCTTCAGGCACCTCAAGCCATCGAAGGAGTTTTCTGGAAGCTCACTAATCAAGTTGTCATTCAGGTACAGGTACTCCATCTTCTGGCAGCCCTGAAAAGCTCGCTCATGAACGACATTTATCCTGTTGTCCTGCAGATTCAGGTATTTCAGCTTTGTCAGTCCCTGCAGGGAGTTGTAGGCTACGGCTTCAATCCTGTTTCTCTCCAGGTAAACGTGGGTCAGATTCTCCATGCCCCTGATGGCCCCGGGGATCCTGCGGAAGTTGTTCTGGAAGCAGAAGAGCTCCTGCAGAGCAGGCAGCTCGATGAAGATCCTGTCTGGGATGTTGAAAAGGTTGCAGTCTGCCAGGTCCAGCTTCACCAGCCGCCTCAGGGCAGTGAAAGTCCGCGTGTGGAGATAGCGAATGTACTCGTTGTGGGCCATCTTCAGCTCGGTCAAGCTGGGCAGCCCCTTGAAAGCCCCCGGGGTGATGAAGGAGATATTGTTGTGGTTGAGCGACAGGGATTTGAGGGAAGGCAAAGTCCCAAAGGCCCTCTCAGAGAGGAATTTGATGCTGTTCTTGTCCAGGTTGATAGAGGAGGCTTCACAAGGGAACTCGCTAGGGATCTGCCCCAGGCCGACACGATCACAGAGGACGGAGCAGCTCCGTTCCTGGGTGCACACGCAGTTGGCAGGGCAGGACCGCACGCAGGCCCACACCGCCTGGACGTGGGGGACCCAAAGGATCACTGTCAGAGAGGAACGTGCCATCCCCGTGGAGGCACGCAAGGAGAGAATCGGGATGCATCGTTAGCAAATATATTAGCCACAAAGGGAAAAAGAAATTACGCTGCCTTTGCCTCCCTTCTAGCCAAGCTAATTACTACCTGCTATTTGTATGCCAGTTTTGACCAAGGAGCTCTCATGCAAGATTCCTAAAAATCTGCTGGAGTTTTTAAACCCTCTGAGAAGGGGTGTGTGTATATATAGATACAGATATATAGATATATAATGTCATCTAGAACGTCATCTCTGATTAATTTCTTTCCCCAAGAGGAGAACTCACCTAGACTTACGTATTTCTCAGTGTCTCTGTGATGCTTTCTCTGCAAGCTGATGGGGACACGGTTTGACCAGGGAGTAGGCAGAGATGTTTTGAAGGCCAGCTTGGATGGGTTGCAGTATTTCTGGGTGGGGAAGAGGGGAGGGCAGTATGTTCTAGTCCAACAGCCAGCAGGGGAGATCAGTTAGTTGCCTGGAGCACATCAAAGTCATGCTTTTTGCTTCTTCCTTTCTGTTGTTCATTCAACCTAATATTTGTCCACCAGAGCCATGAGCTGGTGCAACACTACAAGGGGAACTATCAGCTCCTAAGGGTACAGTACAGTGTTTAAAAACATTCCCACTATGCACGAGGAAAAACAAATTAAGGGATATTGTTCAACTACTTTCTTCATGACTTTTTACTGTTTTGCCAGTTCTCAAGACAGTCATCATAGTGCCTTATGCTTGATGGGAGCAGCCACTTTGTCCTTTTATCAGCCTGACATGGAAGGTGTGTGGCTATTGTGGTTTCTTTTCAATGTAGTCCCATGCAGGTGGATGTACAACAAGGAAGACAAGGAGAAAGCGCTTGGGGAGAAATCAGAGAAGAACAAAAGGAACGGGAGACATCAGCCTCCATGGACAGGCATTTTTGCAGGGAAAAAACATTCAGTCAGCCAGACATCTGCAAAATAAACTCATTAGAGAGGAAGAACTGAAGGCAGATCTCATTTTGTAATTGCTCTCAAAGGCACATCCTACCTGCCACTCAACAAAATGAGCAGCTGCACCAGCAAACTCTCCATACAGTCACTAGCGGGAAAATGTGGTATTGTTACTGACCGGGTTTTCTGCTGCAGTTTATTGGCTCCCACACAGGCATAATCCTTTTAATTTTTTTTCAAAAAGACGTGAGATACCAACAGCCACACGAACAGCCACCTTTATTACAGAACTGCTGGGATCACATTGCTGCTGCGTGTGTATGTCTGGCCCCAAAGGCCAAGGAACAGACTTTCCCCCACACTCCTGCAGACTGACTGGAGAGCGGAGATCCCAGCAACTGGGCTGCCTCTCCCTGCTGGTTAGCAGTACAGCAACTGCTAACTACAGCTATATTCCCAATGGACATTTTTATTAAGACAGATTTGTGAGGTGATATGCCAGGAAGCATCATCTTCAGCCAGTGTCAAGCTTTGATTTTTTTCAGCCCCTAAGGCTTCAGTGTACAGACCAACCTACAGTTTGCACTGCAATTGCTCTGCCCTTTCTCCATCCTTTTTAAACTCAATATGCACAGTACTGTATTTATGAATTTAAGCTGCCTGCGGCTTGTTCAAGCAGAAGACTTGCAAAACTTTCAGGTTTGCTGGACAGGTCCCGATTAACAGAACATCAACCCAGAGCTGCCTAGCCTGGTTCTGTCTGAACCAACCCCATCATCACTTGTAGAAGAGGGATTTAGATATGTGGAGAGAGCATCCCAGAAGGACTTCAGCTGTAGCCTCAATATCGAAATGCAGGTCCCATCAAGCATGGCCACACTATCGTGACCAGAGAATTAGCAAAACAGCATCCCTTCAAGGAAAAATGACAGTGAAGGACTCTGGTGGAAAGTATTTCAGACAGGTTGTCATTTTGTTTGTTTGTTTGTATGTTCTTTTTTTTTCCTGAGCCTTCATCTAACAGCCACAGCTAAAGAAAACTCCCCTTCAGCCAGGGCCCTGGGTAGACAACAGGTGAGGAGCCTAAGGACAAGACAGGGGGACAACACGCCTGCCTCAGGTTGCTCTTTCTTCGCGCAGGCTGCCTGGGAGCTGCCTCGTTTGCTACCATTTGCACCACTCCACACTGTTGCTCGCATACGGGGGCATATGTTGTTTTTGTTAGGCAGTTACATAAACTGAGGGCCAGACAGATTAAGGATTTGCCTGTTCCCAAATGTCTGACCACAGGTGGCTGGCTGGAAAATGATGGATGCAAGTGTTCCTTCTGGAATGAGAGCTTTGCATGGGCTCAGGGTGGCATCCAGGGGGGCATATGTGCATAGGCTGTCCTGTATGTAAGACTGTCCCAAGCAAGTTCAGTGTTTAGCTACAGCTACTCAAAGGTCAGTCACATCTCTGGCCTTCAGAGCAGACTGCCCCCAGCAGCTGCAGACACTGTGTGCAGTGGAGGAATGAGAACACTGATAACCAAATCGCCTCCTTCCCCTCCCTGCCTGTTCTCTTATCACTGGATAAAGGAAACGTCTGTACCCAAGCCATATCCAGACTGTTTTCCTTATACACAAGGGTTTTTCAGTTACCAAATCTGGGTCTTCTGCTAGTGGCATTTCACAGCATACTTCTGAGATCTTTGTTTATAAGTGTATCTCTTCGCATCGTGCAGTACATGGAAAGCAAGGACTTGAGGACCATCCAATGAGAAAACATTCCCCTGGCAACAGGAGCCCAGAGGAGCCCCTCAGCACCGAAGTCTTTGTGGCAATTCTCCCTCCTTCTCTTGCAAAGGAAGTCAGAAAAAAATCCTCCATGTGAACCCCACCAAACCCTCGGGAGAGCTGCTGTTCAGATCTCCTCTGTTGGCCATATCTCCTCTGACCAACATAGTCTGAAACATCCCCACCTCCCCTTCCTCACTGCTTACTCCTTCCCCTTCCCCCAGAAGGATGTTCTTTGCTTTTAACACTGTAGCAGCAGACAGGGCAGCAGCTGGAAGATGCTTCCAACTCATTCACACAGAGGATGCTCAAATGAGGTATGTGTTCAAGAAAAAGGGTGAAATATACCAGTAAGGTCAAAAATATTTGTGAGAATAAGGAATAAACAAAATTCCACCCAGGGAGGATCTCTTTTGTTCTTTTAAGTACTACAGGAATTCAGTATTTAAAAGGAAAAGTGAGAGACTGGAAAAAATATTTGCTGAGTTTTTAGGAGGGTAGAGAGACAACGACTGCAATAATTGAGTATTTAACCTACACCTCTCCAAACTGTCTAATCCATTACTGGGTAATGCAGAATAAGAGTATACTCACCATTTAAAATGATGGCAAACATTACCTTGATTATTCACTAGTGGCATTTCAGGTCTGGCAAGCAAATTTGAGAGATCTAAGAGCACACAGGAAGAACAGAGACAGGTTTCATCCTCTGTCATTTCCCTGAATCATTTTCCCACAGTAAGTTCTATGTTTAGAAATGAAGATGAGCAAAAAAGCTCCTCTCCCACACACTTTCAAACTGAAGAAGTCCCCAGCACCTTCCTGGTGAGCATCTTTCTTCTACCACTGACCTTCTCAGGGAATCCTGCAGCTCTGTGTTACTCTTTTCAGGAGCTCACCCGCATCCTTCCCACCAGCTGTGCCAAGAGCAGGCCCCTATCACCTGAGGTAGAAGCAGATCACCAGTAGTAAGAGACTGCCTATCTCCCCAGGAAATAGGTACGGATAAGGGGAGCATAACCAGCCTAGCATCAAACAGTCAAAACTAAAATTCCCATCAGAAATCATCTAAACATATTGCTTACCTAGCCAGGCAGTGGCTGTGTCTTCCCTCCTGCTCATGGGGCTGCCATTAGCCATACGAGTCAGTCTCTGAAAAGTTGGCATTTTTTTCTTGCAAGCTATCATTTAATGGCAGGAAAATCCTCTGTATCAGAGGAGGATTAGCGGAGATGGAAGAATGTGTCTGTCCTCTAAAGCTCCCAGAGCAAAACAGGGATTGCAGACAAACCAAACTGATGCTTTCTCCCCTCTGCCAACCTACTCTCCCCCCACTCCATTAAAAAAAATACAGTCCGGAGTTGGACCGTTGCCATTTGAACAGCATTGCTGAAAGTCATTATTCCACTCCCCATTATATAATGGCAGAGGAGGTGGGAGTGCAGGGTGCAACCTAAATAGGATTATAGTGTGGGGCAAGCACGGGCTTACAGTTTCCCTTCGCTGAGCTCTCTGAACAGACGCAGCTTGGGCCTCTTTTCTTTCATGCATGCTTTCCCAGCCCCAGTGTGGTTCACACGCTGCTAACAGGGCGCCGGTGTGGTTTGCTTTGCCTTGCTGAGGATTGCTCCTGAAAGACAAGGAGATGCCAACAGCACCAGAAGAAGGGTCCACAGGCAGAGGGAGCTTGCATGGTCTGTATTGCCCTGGTTATATTGAACTCTGCCCTGTCTAGGAGAGCGGTTTGCCTGTGATGCTGCAGCTGTTGTGTGGAAATCGTAAGGACAGGTTCTGTATGTGGTGATGTTTTAGCATTCAGGATGTGAATCGGGTTTTAAAGCCTTTTCTGACAGAATGATGATGGTTTCTTTGGAGAGTGGGGGCTGAATAAGTGAGTTATCTCAGCCTCCCATGCCTTAGGTAATTGCATTCACCATGTCAGAGGGAAAAATAGCTCTACTTTTTATTTCTAAGTGAATTATTCCGCTGTTTATTTTTTTCAGGAAATGGAATACCTGATGAATTTATGCTTGTTACAGCAGGAAAGATTCAGCTGGGAAACAGCCTGCTGATGCTCAGCTCTTCGTGCAAATTAAAGTACCCAGCTACATCAGGTTTATTTTGTTTTGGCTTTCCCCCAGTTTTAAGGCATCTGGCTGGCACTGCAGGGAATTTGTATTTGTCTAAACAGCGTGTAAGCAGCCTGGTGCTGGGAGGCAGGCTGGAAGGAAGGGGATGACCCACATAGCACTGATTTTACCTGAAGAATACCTTTCCCCACCACCTTGTGGTACCGACCCCCCAGCTTTGCACATCTGTGCTTTGCACCACACTGCTTTGCACAGAGGAGGAAAGAGATTGGCAAAGGCACACACAGGCATGTTGCAGCCTCCACCAGAGCTAAAGCTGATAGAGATCTTGTGGGGAAAGAAGTGGCACTGGCCAGGTGTGCACCAGCACTGGGGTAGCTGATGTTTCCCCTGAAGGTCCTGGTTCCCATGGGAATACCAGGAAGCCACAACCTGTCTGATCACAGAAACCAGAACACTGGCCTTTTGGCCATGAAGAAGAATATGGGGGGGATGGGAAAGCGCTATTGCCAGCTCCTTTTTCCCCAACATTTACCAGAGCCCTAACAGTGGTAGCAGAAATCTTGTCTCTCCCCAGGTGTACACATGCTGTAGACAAGGGGCAGAGGCAGTGAGCAAGGTGGGTGCATGGGACTCAGGGACAATTTGGTGTGTGATCAGTCGGCAGCTCCCCAGGGACTAGACCTGCTGCTTGGTTTGCACAGCAATATTAAATCTGCTCATTGGAAATGAGGAGGGGCTGATCCGCACCAAGGCACCAACCGGACTGCTGCTGAGCCTCTGGGGCTCTCCTGTGCCTCGCTGCTCTTCTTCCATGTGACCAGTAAGGGACTGGTGGGGGTGGGACTGCTGAGCCCTGCAAAGGGCTTTTGTGATCTGCAGAGCCACCTCTCCAGAGGGGCAGACTGTGGGATCTGGCAAAACACATCCCCTGAGAATGGCACAAGGAACCTCTGCTGTGTAAAACAGGTGGGTGGGATGGGGGGGGCTTATTAAACTGAGAGCTGTATGCACCTCAGCAGTTGCTTTCAGGGGTGGGGGGACAGTGGCAGCTGGTGCCTATTGCAAAATCAGCAGCCATGACATTGTTAGCGATGTTGCAAAGCAGGCTCTGGCAGAAGCTGGAGGAAGGCTGGCAGGGAACACCTCTTAGAGAGCTACTATATGTGCCACCTCGCCGTGGAGAAATGCAGGTATTGTTAGCTCCTGCAGGAGCTTCTGAGAGCAGCTCTGCCATCCGTGTCCTACATGTACAGCTTGCTGGCCACAGCTGGCCTGGTGATGAAGCTCAGCCCCAGTCTGGCCTTTCTTACTGTGGCTGGAGGTAGGAAAGGTTGAAATAGCCCAGGGGCCCTCAGACTTTTTAACCAGGGGGCCGGCGTGCGGATGCAGTGGCAGGCAGTCATCTGCGGCTGCTTGGTTCCCTGCCCCAACCCCCGGCAGGGGTGTGTGTGTGGGGGGTCCGTAAATACCAGGGGCCGGACTGAGGACCCTGGGGGGCCGTATCCTGCCCGTGGGCCGTGGTTTGAGGACCCCTGATAATAGCCCTTGTCCTGCCCCATCACAAGCCCTCCCACCTACAGCCTTACCAGCCAACCTGTGCTGGCACAGCTGGAGCAGCTGCCAGGCCAGCAGCAGCAGCAGGAGCTCCAAGGCAGTATGTTTCTGTGCATCATTTATGGGCAGGACCCTCGTGCACCTCCAGACCACAGCACAGAGAACATATGAGCATCTCAGCCCCTGCATGGGGGGAGGCTGTGGGGACCGGGGGTGGGAGACACGCTGAGGTCACAGTTTCTAGGAAAGTCTCCCTCCGCAGGCAGCCGGGTGGTCGAGGAGCATCGCCCTGCAAGCAGCTTCAGCAGCACCGGGCTGGCCACCCAGTGCCACCCATCAACATTTGCCAGCTCTTGCGAAGCCTCATTCATTTCCTGATAACCTTTGATTTTGAACGGCCGTGCCAAGGTGAGAAAGAGGCCTGGTAAGGAGAAGTTTCTAGTCATCTCGGGTAGAAAAACCTAAAACACCAGAGGGTATATAAAGGAGACCAGCATTTATCTTTAAAAGAAACAAACTTAGGCTTTAAACCACACCTCAACATTTTTCAGAGCATGACTCACAGCTGGTTAAGGCTGAGTGCTGGGAAGCTTCGTGGCTGCTGGGCTGAAAGTAGACTCGGAAGCTACAGACCTTGCTACTGAAGCTCTACGCTGTTAATGTTTTTGCCACTAAGGGCTCTTCCTCATGACCTGTCCTGCTCTTTTTAATCTCTGGGAACTCGGAGAAGCCTGAGGTCAACCTAGCAGTGGAGCCAAACCCAGAAAGCAGCAGAGCTATGCTACCACTGGAAAAAAAAAATACTTATATCTCATCTTTCACCAAAAGAATTTGGAGAATTCAGCCCTGACTGGAGGAGCCTGATCTGCTCCAGGGTTATGTGCTGGGGACATAAGCCTTGGCACAGCTTCACAAGCTGGCAGCAGATTTAGTTTAAGATTGCTTCTAAAAACCCACTTCTTCATGGCCAGGGGCGTTTCCTGTGATGGTGGGTTAAGGATCTGAAAGTAGCTCCTCTCTCTGATACATATTGATGTGATTTAAACTGACCACTGGGGCTCACTTCTTGCAGTGGTTCAGCTACAGCTTAAAATATTCCCTTTATTTTCAAAGGTTGGCTAAAAACAGATGGTGGGACCCATCTCACGTAACTGAAGGTGAGAGAGGTCTCATCATACCCACTTTGGCCACCTACCTGTGGGTGCTGTCATGGGCCTCAGCAGGGCCCATTGTCGTTGACAGAGGATGACAAGGGAGCTGAGGGCATGCAGCTCTGGGGACACCTCCACACCGCTAGAACCAGTGCTGGGTTAGCTGGATCCCAGGCATTGCACGTCCAGATGTGTCCATCCAAACACTGCCCTCCCCAGAGCAGTGGAGGCAGAGCTGCTTGCCTGATTCCAGTGGCTGAGCAGCTTCATTCCTGTTATTTATCTCCAACTGCTGCTTGCATTCATGGGACTAGTGCAGGGGGTGAGGGCCCTGAGCCGCAGAGCACCCAAGCCCCTCCGCCCACCCCAGGCTTTGGTTTCCTGAACTTCTGTAATAGCAGCCGCAGCTCAGCGCATACTTCCCCTCTTCTCACAGCAGCAGCTGTGCCGCACTTCTGACCCTTTCCTGTGCACATCACCACTGGGGTGACCTTTGAAGTAGCTGCCTCAGCATTTCTTGATGGGGCTCCTGCTGTCGGCTCTGCTCCATGGGACCGGGGTTGCATGTAGGGTGGTCACCCAGCCAGCCATGCCATGCGTGCACAGCTCCGGATGGCGTGGGTTTGGGGCAGGGAGGAGGTGTCCTCTGCGGTGGAGACTGCTGTGCTGCGAGCAGACAGGGTGGACCAGCATGGCTGTGCTGGGATTTGCAACTTGGCACAGCCTGAGTAATCGCCAGAAACAGTGCTTGGTACATGCATGATGTTGCTGCTTTCAGGAGACTTAGAAGCAGCTGCGGAGCCCGTCAGGACTTCAAGAGCAAGGACCTAAGCACCTTTCCATTGATCAGAAGAGAGGACAGCCTTTCTTCTGCAGGCAAGGGTTTCATTTTTGTCTGGACTGAGACCCCTGGACTTTGCTCAGGCGTTAAGCTCCAGGGTCCTGGGGGTACCTGTAGGTGTTATATGAGGGGTCTCCGCTGCGGCCTTCCCCCACCCCAGCCCTAGGGCCCGGAGGTTCCATTTTAGCCCAGCCCAGGGCTGTGGGTCTCTGCCCAGCCTGGGCAATGCAGCTTGCCTGTTGTTGATGGCCCTCTGCCCCATGTTGTAGCCCCATCTCAGCCTGCCCAGCCCCCTCAGGCTGGTGTGCTATGCCCTCATCAGGCTGCATTCTGCTGGTCCCATTCCAGCTGGAGAAGATCCACGCCACCTCGAGAACCCCCTTGGAAGGCAGAGTTGCTGTGGTGCTCCCCATGGTGTCCTGCTCCCCGTGTACCCTCAGCAAGGAGGGTTGATACCAGCGACAGTGCCTTCAGGCTGTCAGAATGCCTCCTGCCCTTCAGAAATAAACCCACCTCACCCCGGAGACCAATTTTGTCCCCTCAATCCCCTCAGCAGCCTCTGCCAAGGGTCCAGGTTTGTTCTGCTCAGTGTCTGTAAAACTGTCCAAGCCTTGACCAGCTTCCCTGGCAAGACGTGACCAAAGAACAGCCCATCGCCTGGTTTTATGTTCACCCTGCTGGCCTGGGTTTGTGTGTGGAACACCGCAGCCCTGCAGCTGCTTCACACCGGCAGCTGCCCCGCTCCCCCACCCCCCAAGCTGTGTCCCCACGGCGGCGTGGGCACACGCTGCCCAGCAGCAGGCTGCCATCATACAGCGGGTCCGAGTGGGGACAGTTTCCTGACAAACACCTGCCTACGGACTGAGAGCACAGACAGTGCTGGACACGTCACGACGGCCAAACCCAGCCCAAAGGCTTCCTCACGGCAGGGCTGGGCTGGCTGCAGGCCACCTGCAGGAGTCACGCTGGGGGACCCTTCACCACCTGGTCCATGGCAGGAGGAAGCAGAGATGAGACAAGGCAGCCAGCGGCAGCACACGGCAAGAAATAGCCACCAAAACGGCGCTTACCCACGGGGAGGGTAAGGAAGTGAAGCCAGTGACGCGGCAGAAGGAGAAGAGGGTCAAGCTGGGCACCAGATGTGAAGCCCCAGCCCAGCTGCCGCACGATGGCCAAGCCGTGCAGCAGGGGCGGAGGCCCAGGAGCCTGCAGCTGCAAGCAGGAGCGTCTTCTGAAAGGGAACAGCACACTCTAGGGTAGGGAGACTGAAGCAGATGCAGTGCACAGCAAACCACAGGCCACTGTTTTTGTCTGTCAGCCCAAACCTCTGACAATGGCCCGGTTAGACATCACGTAGACCCCATGCAAAGGAGCAAGAAGCCCAGGGAACGGAATGTAGCTCTGTCAAGGTCAAATCCTCCCCCTGCCTGACAAGGGCAGGTCAGAGAGCCTCTCCAAGACTGTCCAGGCCACTGGCTTTTACATGAGATCTCTCCTGACCCATTCTGTGGATGTGGTTTCATGTCTCACACATGCTAATCACACAGTGACACTTCAGTGAGAAAGGAGCAGCATGGGCTGCTCTGCAGCGAAGGGCCAGGCACCTGCCATGGCATCGAGCTCCTGCTTCCCATTGCAACACATGCGTATGGGTGCAATGCTGAAAAACAACATCACTGGGGTTACTGGGTGACTCCCCACAATGCCCAGAGGAGCCTTGGGGAGGGAGAGGGACGCTGGGCTCAGATCTGTATTAACTAAAGCTGAAGTGGAACTTGAATCTACATCCCCCCCATCTGCACTGTGACTCTTGGCCTCAATGAAAAACCGGCTGGCCATGTACGAGCGTCCCATTTCAGGGACAAACCGCTGCTGGTGAAGCCTGAACAGGGGCTGCATTGCCCGTCTTACTTCGCAGGGTACGGAAAGCTCTGCCCTCGCTTCTGCCTTCAAGCAGCGCTTGGCTGTGTGCTGCACTGCATCACGGCTCGTGCCCAGCGTGTGGCCGAGCGGGCAGCTGCTGCTTGCATGTCACACTGGCAGACCGGGAAAGTCAAGGCTGGCAGCACCCACGCCAGCCAGCCTGCCCTCCCCGCTGAAGCCGGTGCGTGGGTACCAGTGGTGTGGGCATGCAGAGCAGGGGAGCCCCGCGAGGGTTCGGGCTGCTAGCAGCTGGGGAGCTGCTCTGCCCCAGCCCTTTGGCATCTGCAGGATCTTTTCTATCCTGTGTAATAAAAAGACAGCTGCTTGTCTCCTGCTTAAAGTCCTCATGCCGTGCTTTCTGCAGACTGCTGCCCAAGGCAGTGACTACCTGCAGTCCTTTGTAATCTAATGGGAAGGCTGCACAGTACACACACGAAGGCAAGGATACATTGCAGTGAGCTCCGCTTAATTCCCCCTCGGTGGCTAGTGAGCCAATTAATCTTAAAGCTGCCTCCACAACCATGTATGGGCAATGCACAATAAACTTAAACGCGGCACCGTAAACACCTTTTGAAGCAGCCTTTCTGCACTAAACACACAACAAGCAACACATTATCCAAGCCAACAGCCCTCCCAGGCCTCACCAGACAGTTTGTTTACCTCCTGGTGATTTATCTCTCCCACCTCCACGACAGGATCAGTGCCACCTTCTCCCCACTGTATAGCATCAACATTCGGGGCAGTTCATCACTTACCTGTTTCCACTTAACTCGGGCATTTCTGTCAGGAGCCTTCTCTGTAGCCAGGTCAGATACTCGGGGAGAATCTGGGGGGAGGTATAACTGGGCTGAAATGTGATTTTTGCTCTACTTGCCATGGTACTTTCCCCTGCCTGCCTAACACTTCTGAATGCCAAGTAACAAGGAGCACTCCCTCACGCCAAGCCACTATAATTACCTGGTAATAGATCTAAAAGGATAATTCTGTTTTCTGTCAAAGATGCTGACAGATAGGAAAGCAGCCAATCAGCAGATCAGGAATAAACTTCAATAACATAAAAACCAGCACACTAAACAGGAGGTTAAAGCAGCATACACTTACAGATGATCTGGAAGATGTGTTAAATGAACTTATCATGCCCTCCTGAGCACATAATGGCAGTGCATTCAGCAAATAATCAGTCCCAGATCAGTTCAAGGACTGGACTGAAAACACAGTGACAGAACTTACTAAAAACTGTTCATTATGGTCAAGACCTCCTTCCCATGCCCCGCTCCTAGCAAAGGAAAGGGGTACAAGAAAGTCGCCAGGGCTCCTCCCCACAGCTGTGTGAGTAAAAGCTTCCCCACATCGTACAGCACACTTGAACAGCATGTGTTGGACTACTAAGAAAGGATGTGTCACGGGTAAAGGACAAAGAAACTCAGGGAGCCCAAACCTGGAGCATGAGAAACTCTGGTGAGAAACCCAGCATCACTCTGGGGCACACCAGAGGGGAGACAGAGCAGTCGCTGTGAGCAGCCAGTGCAGCCCACAGCAGCCATCTGCCACACTGCTTTCTCCAGGCCTCCGTCAAGTCCATTTGCAAGGTGTTCAGATTCTCCAGCTCCAGTAATGCAGCTACTCAAACATCCACCACCTGATGTATGTATAGTTTTTGCACAGGTCTAAGATGATTGAAGCTAGCAGAGCTTGGGGGTGGGAGGGGAACAGCCACTGCTGTGGATAAGCACACATTTAAGCCTGCATATTCTGCTTCTCACTCGTTCCCTGCCTGTGATTTTAGGGGCTGCTGACACCTCTTCCTGCATGTCAATCCTGGGCATCACCAAAAAAGCCCCTGTGGCCACGTCACGGGCAAACACAGCAAATCCCCCACACTGACGGTGTATTTATGCGTTGCAGAAGTACAGCACTTCTGCTCATGCGAAAGGCTTTGTTTCCTACCAGCTACACGGGTACCTGAGGGAGACAGTAAGCGACAGCATTTTCTGAGACACCAAATCGACAGCGACAGAGGAAATAGCTCCTCTGCAGCAGGGTGGACACTACCCTCTCAGACAGGATCGGTGCTGAATCCCAAGCCTAGCAACTGGCAACGTGAAGAGAAAGCTCTACTGCTAGCTTGATAGCTGCCTGCAAATCCCGTAACGATTTCTAGGTTGCATCGAGGGATGCTGTGCAGGTTGCATCGGGTTTGCGGGAGGCTGCAAACAGGCGGGGAAAACCCTCTTTGCACTTGTCAGAAAAGCTGTGCTACAACAGCTGTGCTTTAGCAACAAGTGTGTTACAAGTTGTTTGAGCTACCATGCCTGAAGTGAGTTGTAACAGAGAGTAGAGAGTATCTGCTTTCCTTGTATATGGTAAACAGAAAATAAACGAGGTGGTAAACACCATGTGTACGAGGCAGCGGGAAGGAGAGGCTGCAGTACATTGATCAGGCTGAGCTGTGGGAAATGCAAAGAAGGGCTAGACGTTCAGCATTAAAAATAAATCACACCAGGGCGCTGCAAGACACCGCAGACCTCAACAAAACTGTCTTCTGCCAAGAATTTCTCACTATGGTTATTACTTCCCTTTGATTTAGACAGCACTTTCACAATTTTCCTCTAAGACTTACCGGGTTGTGCTGGGGCTACACATCTGGCACATGAGGGCATGGGACAGGGAAGGGGCAGCGTGCCTGGCCGTGCAGGGCTGCGCCTCCCTTTACCCCAGCGCCCAGCAGCACCTCCAGGGCATTCAGGACACATCCTCTCTCTCCTTGGCACTCACTGAGCATTTGCAGCAGCCGCTCTGGTGCACTCAAGTGACAGCCCATCCACAATCTCTCTCTCCTACCAGAGCAGTGGGCTCACCAGTGTAACAGAAAAGCTTGCCTTCCCCGTAAATGGGATAGGGAAAACTGCTGCTTGGGGCTGCCACTATGATATGTAGTGGTGCAACTTCAAAATTGCAAAGAGCAGACCGTGGAACCGATGAATGAAAGCACTAAGCTGCAACACCCTCAGCCTACTATTTTGGGTAGATGCTCAGTAGGTGCCTTTGACAGAGCATTCCATCGGGTCTGAGAGACCCTACCAGTGCCACCAGTTGGCTGCATGTTGCCTGAAGGTCTCCAACTGATGGGCTACAGGACTGAGCCCCGTCACAGGGTGTGGAAAAGAGCAGCACACACAGGTCCCTCCCGACTCAAACGGTAGTGACGTTCACAAGGGAACAGGATGGGCATCCAGGGCAGTAACACGGTACGGTGAGGTTGGCTTGTGCCAGCAAAGCCGAGATTGGAACACAACTTGTCCAAGGCACCCCCCTGCAGCTCTGGGGCTGTGCCAGGCAATAGCACCTGTGTTTAGGTGACTCCTTTCACACTTGAGAGACCCAAAAAGGATTAAGGGTTAGCCAGGGGATGTCAGCAGCACAGATGCTGAAATACCCTCGAGGCTCTGAGCCTCTGTCTCTAATCCACCAAGGAACAGAAGTGTTTTGGGAGACTTGAGGCTTAGGCAGCAGCTGAGGGAGATCTAAACATTGTATTTATTCAAGCATTAAACATGCCTATTTCTATAAAAAATTCTGCCAGGCATTAGCCTTTCCTCCATCATGCCTGTGCATGACCAGCCAGCCAAACACACCCTATCAGGTGTCACCGGGGCATTGCTCACTGACCTTGCACTCCACCGTATTTCACGTACGGAGCCCAGCCCTGCAGCCACTCAGGCGAGGGCAGCCTTTCCGGCAAGCACTGCCACCTCTGTCCCTGGAGAGGCTGAAGAGAGCATTTGTCACCACTCCCCTGGGAGTGTGCAGGGACAATCTGTGCTCTGCGGCACGCAGCAGTCGTTAACACGAGCAACATCACCCAGATTTGTACAACCAGCAAATTTTTGAGCATTTGCCTGACAAATAGCAGCCGCAGGTTCTCTGCTTTCCATCACATGGGGAGAGCCAAACCCACACTACCCTCTTTCCTAAAGAAGTGCTCTGCCAACAGAAGCTATGGGCCAGCATGGATCAAAAGGGGACTATCCCCCCCTCCTGTTGAAACCATGACACTGTACAGCAAATTTAATAAATAATGCCAGCAGGCTTCTGTCTGGCAGAGACATACTGAAAGAGGAGACTGAGAATTGCAAATATATCCGGGGGAGGGGGAGGGGAGCAGTGTAGGGGGAAGCATTGCCTTCTGTTTCCTGGACAGCTTCTGCATTTTGCATTGAACCGATTTGTAGATAAAATACAGAAGCTGCCTCAGGAGCAGAGACCAGACCCCCAAAAAATTCCCCCATCTACCATGAAAGCCCTTGCAGGCAGCCCTTGCTGCTGCAAACCCTGGCCCCACGCCTGACAAACATGCAGATAAAAAGTCAAGGCTCAGAGACTTTGGGCACCAGCAGAGCAGAAGCTGCAAAGGTCGAAGGTTTGCACTGTAATTAATTTTGGGGTGGGTTTTCTTGTCTTTCGTCTCTCCCAGGTACATGGGAAGTCCACAGCAGAGACGGGGAGGGAAGCACCTCTCCAGGAGGCCCCTTTGGCATTATTAGACCCCTGCCTTGACTACAAGGCAGCATGTCTTCCCATACGTATAATGGGAAATGTCAAGATTAACAGAAGCCCAAATCAAAAGACTTTAAGTGTCTGCTTTTGAACAAATCTGACATAGGGCAAGAAAGCTTAACCAGGGCCTAGAAGAGCACTAATTATCAAACGGAAAATCAACAGGTAATTCACCTCTAATGTGAACTAATCATTTCTAGGGGAGAAATTAATTAAATGGGAGAACTAAATCACCAAGAATTTGCAGAGTGACCAGTTCTGATGGGATTCAGTTAATAAGCTATCTGATAATCGTGTTGGCTTCATTTTCTTCTCCTCTGGACATAAGAGGAGAGACAGAGAGCAGATTAGTACAGTGCCTCTCATTCCCAGGCTGCAGTCTGAGATGACTGCACCTTACTCAGCTTCAGCATTTTTTCTTGACAAAAACAAGCAAATGTAAAGCAAAAGCCAAAAGCAGACCACTGGAAAAATGCAACTGTAAAAAATAAATAAATAAAAAATATTAGTAGGTGAGAAAGAAGGAAGTTTCCTTTACAGAATGGCTCACAGGTTCATGACGCACCCTCCTGCCTGAGCTCAGTGCCAAACAAGCAACGCAGTGAACAAGAGTCAAAGTCCAGTGCCAGTGCTCTCCAGCAAAGAGGGGAACTAAAAGGTGAGCGTCCCTACCTCGCACATATGCAAGGCACTTGGAACAAGAAAAGACTCATTTTTCTTGGGATCTCCGTTATGTCCGAGCTGTTACTCGATCCTGAGCAATGGATGGGAGGTTGAGGCTCTTCCATGGCCGTTAATAAAAGCCAGTCTGCACAGTGCCATCAACATGGTCCATACTGGGTGCGGGCATGCAACCTCTTTTCTATCCAAGTAGCCAGAGCAGTGTTTATGTCAGCATCATGCTTTTAGAACAGCTCTGTGCCAGCTGCAGGAAGAGAAATGATCTCCAGCCTTGTAGAAATGCAGAGCCACATGGGCAGACACCACCTGATCTCTCATAAAGCCAGCCAGCACAAAAATAACTTCTCAGAAATACTTGAACACATCTGAACAAGCAGAGTGAGCCAATCTTGGATCAGCACTTTGCATCACAGGGCTGCAGCATTTGTGATCCAGCCTTCAAAGACTTAAATTTGGATTTGCTTGGATTTGCTGCATCTTCAAACACTGACTGAGCTTACCTACTTTCAGTTCTGCCATCTCCTTACAGCATTGTGTGCCAAATCCTCTAACAACCCTCCTGGATGGAAAAACACAAGCACTTACACTTCAGGGCGGTGACTAATTTGCGGTACCTATAATGAGTGAGGTTCTGCAAGTGAAATAATATGGTCAGATCCAGGTGCAGCCGAGGGGGGCTACATTATCTACTTCATACACAGGCTGTGTTTTTTCCACATGTGAACAGAGGCCGAAGGAGACAAACAAGAAATGGAATTCACTGTTGCCAATTTGTAAAATCATTTTCCAAGTGTTAAGATTTTCCTGATGCTGCATGTAGTTGTTGTGGTAACACAACCTGATAGCTCTGCGACATTTTGCAGTTTATGCCTGAATGACAATAATAATAAAAAAAGCAAAACACGAAGGCTGTCAGTATCTGTTAGTGAGTTCACATTACAGAACAAAATATTCTCTCCTGGAACATGCTGGGTCTTAGGCAGATTCAACTTCTCAGGGTGACGCAAATGCTGTAAAAACAACTCTGAGTCATAGAATAAAATCACATAATTCCCCAAAGCCAAATAAGGACAGAGCTCAGCCCACACAGCTCTGACTTCCCACTTTCTTGGTAGTAACAATTTTGTTACTGCCCTTCTAAACGGTATCATTTGCCTTGCTTTCACTGCAAATCTCGCATTCCCTATCACTCGAGCCCATAAGTCAGTGTAAATACTGGTATCGTAAAAAACAAAGTCCTGTTCCAGCATCTGTAAGGTCTAGCATAAAGCCTGTTAGGTGCTCTCTGGGACTAGCTTTGCTAATTGGTATGAAGTCTTTACGAGGAACCTGAAAGGCATTCTCCCAGACCATCAGTAGTTTTATTTTGATATATTTTTCAGCAAGAGTTCGTTACAGCCCATTAGGGCGAGGCTTGGGTATTTTATGAATGTAATACAGCAGCACGCAAAGAGCACTTAATGCCTTAAGTCTTTAGAATGCTTTTTAATTTCATAACAACTGATTTCACTGCCAGATTTCCCATGTACCAAACTAGGGAAAGCCTTGTGCAGTCTTGCAGCATGTAAATAAAGCCTTCAGACTCGATCTGTGAGTGGTGTAAACCATCATCTTTCTGCTGTTGTCATTTTGCATCAGCAACTGCTGAGCTTTATACTTTGAAACCTCATGGACATTTTATTAATGGGGTGGGAGGAGCTGCCTAAGAAGAGTTGTATGTAATAAACAAGATGTGATGTATTTGCAGTACATGTAAGCATATTTTTTTATTTATTTTCGGCATGATTTTCCTTCTCCAGCACCTGTGCATGAGAGCTGAGTGACTGCTGGAAATACAGGTTGTAACATTCGCATGGTAATGCACCATAAGCTTGATCTAACTGTAAAGCAAGTATGAGCTATCTGTGTCCTTACTAGTTATTAACAACTCTCCTTAGGGTCCAGTTTGGAAGATGAAGTGACAAGGCACTGGCTTTACATTTTGCAAAGCAAAAATCTCTGCAAGCGAGTGAGAGTGTGGCAGTGTGTTTGTGATATAAGAATTATTCGCTTTAAAAAAGAAGTATGTAAATATCTGTAACGAAAAACAAGAAAGAGTTTGGAAAACAGAGGATGTTAATCAACCCTTACAAATATTTAACAAGACATGGCCTTGGGAGAAGGAATAGACATCATAAATAGGTCAGGCTAAGAATTAACAAGATAAGCTCAAGGAGAACCAAGTGGTTAATGAGACCAAACAAAAAATTACTTGAACTATGTATGAACTATCCTCATCAGCACACTAAAAGACCCATCCTCAAGCAAAGAAAGCCCCGTACTGACAAAGCCCCCTCCACAGAGGACAGGTGAGGCAAAAAGAAAGAACACTCTACCTCTAAATGAAGACAAGGCTCCTAAGAACCAACGAGAATCACGTGCGGCAAAATGTATTTATAAATAATTGTTCCAACTGTATAAGAAGTTTTACTATGTGTTAAGAGGGCTGCTAGCTTTATGGATTTAGCACCCACCTCTGCACAGACATGCAATAAACAAGTATCTCAGCTCTTGTGCATGGGCCATCTCTTGCACACCAGGTGAAGAACCCAGATTTGGGATAACATTTGCATATTGTTGCTGCCTGATGATTGACAGAGATGATATACCAGTGCCTGATTAAGATCCGCACACACTCCCTGGGTACTGAAGCCATTAACACCGCAAAGCAAAGGTACTCAAAGCATGGGATTCATAAATCAGAAAGAACAAACTGTGCAGTGACATACCAGGGCTCTAGTTCATCCCTCAGCTGCTGCGCCGCAGCTTCAGCCAGCTAACGCAACACATGCTTGCACAGCTGCACCCCTTGTCAGCCTTCTGTTGAGCTATCCCTCCTTCTCTTCCCCACACTTAAGTGTCTTCCAAGTTACCACTAGTAACTGAATATATTTACCGAATATAACCAAGGTCTCCAAGAACACAAGAGACCTCATGCACATTTGACATTTTTTGTGTTTAACAGTAACATTTATGTATTTGAGGCATGTTTTTCCACTGCTGTTTTTTAAACACAGTAAATTCAGTCTGGTTTTAATGCTGTTTTTTTCCTGAAAGGTCTCTAACAGAGGCTATATCACCAACATGTCAGCTGATGAAAAGCAAAAGCAGTCATTTATTCAGCCCCTTTAAAACTCCTGCAGCATTAAATCCAATGTAGCGCAAATGTTTGAGAACTATTGAAAAGAAAATACATCTCTATTAAAGCTTCAAGACTCTTGTCTTTTTGATTAAGGAAAAGCAATTTTATACTTCGGAGACCTCCTATGCTGTATTCTTAAGAGAGGAAAGGCATGAAACAGTCTATCTGACATTCCCCATTTGGGGAGGAAAAGAAAAACTTCAGAGTTCCTTCATATAAAATAAGTTAACTAAAAAGAAAGGACTGGGTTTTTTACTTTCTTGCCCACTTTAATCCACTGATAAGCCTGGAAAACTCAATGTTTCCACCTGGGACTTACTCCACATGAAAGGATAAGTGAAAGTTGCAGGTAAGCATCTCTAATGAAGAGAAGGAGCAAAGGGGCATCGTTAGAACCCAGCCATCCTGCCTGGCATAACATCTGCAGTGCTGTATATGAGCTTAAACTGGGGGCACAGCAGCGATTTCCACTTCGACAAATGACACATGTAATTCTACAGCACAGAACTATCTACGGTAACTAACAAGAAGCTTACAGAAATTTCCTCCAAATACTGTTATTCACCTGTCTAACCAGTAGTGTCATAAACGCACTATCACAGGGTTTCTTGTAAGTGCTGGCCTTTCTTTTCCATCAAGAGGAATGCCATATATTGAGATTTATGCAAATGGAATGAACAGCAAAAAAAACAAAAACAAAAAAAAAAAAAAGCCCTTGCAGCCCAAATATTTGGCTCTTTACCTGTAAACGGACACCATAATCAAATCTGAAGTTTACAGCTTAGGAAGGTCACTGGAGCACTCTGTCCCTGTAAAGCTACACATAGTAGACGTATCCTATTTTAACTTTGCACATAGAACGCTGCAATGCAAACACCAACGCCTTCCCAGGCTGCTGATAGATTTTACGGCCTTTGCTTTTTGTCTTGCATCTCCTGCTTCTCTAATTCATGGGAAAAGCTGCATCTCCATCGCTCAGCTAGAAAAGACGAGGGGTGATGTGTTCACAAACCAGCAAGGCTGGAGCTGCCAGAACTGACGCCAGTGTTGACTGTGTCATTCTGTGTCATTCTGCAGAGGGCATTTATTACTCCTCCGGTCAGTCACCAGACCATGGTGTGTACAGTTTCACAGCTGTCACGCTGAATATTTTAAATGACTGTTTTTTGCCAAGTCAGAACACATTCACAAACTGAGGGATCATCTCAGGACAAAGCATGTCCAGGAAAAAGCCTGTTTCTATTTTGGCACTGCAGCTTGGAGCAAGAGGTTACAGATCCCAGGACTGTCACAGCTGGAGTCTGTTTATGAAGGAGGTTTAAAACACAGACTTAGCTAATCTCTGAACTTCCTAAAGCAAAACATACAACACTGCTTGTTTATTCCCCCCAGACAGGAATTTGATCAAATGAGGTCTGTAACATCTGACTACAGTTTCCCAACCACACTCTCAAAGCCCACAGGTGATCCTTTGAAGAGATCAGAAGAAAAGCAGACCTAGCAGACCACTAGGAAGCATCTTCCCTAAGAAGTTCTCGTTAACATCAGTCTGTATGGAGTTAGTCTTCCCTACTCTCATGAGTAATCTTAAGTATTTGCACAGCAATTCAGCTAAGAGGCTACTCCGCTAGATGTTATACAAACATGGGGCAAAAGGCTACAGGATATCACAGGTGGGATCTGTGCTCCCACACAGGTTTTGCGTTATCCCACGAGTCCATTGCTAGAGGCGACTGGCACGTGCACTGTCACACCATGAAACCCTCCAGAGGGACGATCCCATTTGGGTAAAGGAAGTAATAGAGACATATCCCACAGCTGACAAGGTGCAATAAGGTATAAAAAGACGATCCAGAAAGAGTTTAGGCAAGAAGAGTCCTGCAGTGTTAAAATCGAAGTACCTGGGAACAAGGTACAGGCCTGTGCAGTCCTCTGCCTTGCACCCCTGTGTGCTCAGGGGCCTCGGATTTCCTCTGAGCTTGCCTCAGTCATCAAAATACACAGGAACACGTGAGCAGCTGTAATGCACGTGACACATGACTATACACCAAAACACGAAAGCTGGAACAGAACAGAAGAAAGGTTGTATTTGAAGCTCCAAAATCCTTGTCCCAGGCAAACTGAATTATCACCAGTTAAAAAGGAAAGACTTCTACCAGTTGCAAAACTAATGGCACATGCGCTCTGCCATCTGCAAGTCATCAAGATCAAACAGGCTCAGTTCTCCGAGCAGTGGGCTAAACAGAAACACCAGAGGGTGGTCCGTGGCCCTGGCCATGGCGTGGGGCTCTGCAGAGGAGCTTTCATGTGACCAGCAGCAGCTGCTGCCCAAGGCACCAGAGTGCACGTGGGAGACAACTGCCTAAAAGGGAGGGTAGGAAAATGCTTCCCAATCCTACCACACACATGCCCTGCCTTTAAAAGGAAGATCTACTTACAGCAAGTATCTTTACTAGCAGGCCTGTTCATGCAAGTAAATACAGGTCTCTGTAGGACGACAGACCTTGTATTGTGAGGCGGTGAGGGGGGTTACAGCTCTTGAAGAACAACATCCTCGATCAAAACAGCACAGTCAGGAGATACCGAGATCTCTCAGCTAGATGAAGGGGCACTGAGCTAAATTAAAGATTAATGTTAGAACTCAAAGCATAAATTAATCTCACTATTGGTTATACTGGGTTAGAAATTGAATTTCTCATCACATGAAAGGGGCTTGAGTACCATCTCTGGGATTTTTAGTGCTTCCCACTAAAGGATAGTAATTTTACATTATTTAAGTCAGCTAGGACAAGCCTCGTTCTTCTCTAGCCTGGTTTACTGGCACTTCACAATGCAAACATGCATCTGGTACCAGCTGGGCTGTGGAGACTTGAAGCAACTTGAAGGGATGGAAATGTTCTGACACTGTATCCGCTCATAATGGCTCTTGCCAACCATCAATCACCCTTTAAGCCTGACAGCCTTCTCTACTGCACTGAAATCACTATTTCCTTACTCTCTATCTGCTTCTTTTCCAGTTTGAGCTGGAAAAACCTGGACATTTTTGATTCCTGCCTGCTCCTTTATTAATACTGTAATATTATCCTACAGGCAAGCTGCCCAACATGCTTGAAAATGTGCTCTGAAAGTCACTGGTGACACAAAATACAAGAACAGAAATCAAACCCATCAACACCTTCATTTTAGCTGCTGCTTTGCTTGCTCTCCCATGCCCAGCACTATTCGAGGTCAGCACTCCAAGGACCCCTCAGTGGAACAGTGACATAGTGGGAATTTTCCGCTGGGAGAAAGGGAAAAGCACAACCTGCTCCAGACCTACTTCTGAGGGCAGCACCACAAGTTAAATCAAGCTGAGGGGACGGTGTCACCCGACAGCCACAAGCCTTCCCTCACCTCCCACCACGAGGGAACGTGAATCTGACTTTCAGGAAGGACAACAGGAATGAAGGGTAACACCAGTCACCCACAAGTTAAATGGCTAAATAACCTCCATATTGGGAAGGAAAGTAAGATATTTCTGTAGCAAGAGAGGATCAATTCAGTGATATATAAAGAATTTCAAAGTAAAAACATGGTATGTAGCTTGTGAGCCGGGGGGACTCTGGGAAGCACTGCATGGAAAGCCCAGGAAAGACTCACATCCACCGCTTCAGTCTCACAGTGTTTTTCTCACTTCGGCTCTTGCCAGCACTAACTAATCCAGGACATTTTCTCTACCCACAAAGCTGATCCAGCATATCTTCCTGCCAGCCTGCGCGCGTCAGCGGCCAGCTTGCACCAGTGCCAACACGCACAGCTGCTCTCTCCTACCTCCCCCACAAGCCAGCGTCTCCGCCGTTCCTAGCCCCCCACAGCACACAGCCTCACAGATCAGGATGCAGACTGTGATCTGTTACGCTCTTCCCACATCTTTAAAGCAGGAAGATCCAAAGCTTTAATCCCATTCCCACTTTGCTATTGACATCACAGGGCAAAGCTTACGCCACAGCTTACCGCAGCAAGGCTGAGTTGTTCTGTTTTTCAATCAATAAAATATAGTTCCCTCTGACTGGCGTTAGACCCACTAAAAGCCTCATTTACAGCAGCAAGTAACAGAACTACTACTAGCCACCAAGCCTTCAAGGCTTAAAAGACCCATCCTTCACCTAAGCCCCACAAACCAGCAGACAAAGCACTATCCTCAACCGCCCAAAGTGAACACCGAATCAGAAGAGGTGAGAACTCCTGAACTAACTTTCTTCCCACTTAGCATCAGCAGGAAACTTTCCTTTCAAGCAAACTGCAGTGAAGGTACACCAAGAGCCAGGATGCTTTGGAAATACTGCCTCAGCCGTCTCCTCCGAGCTTGGAAAAGTGCTTTGCAAGATCATTAATGAGGCCTCAGCAGAATCAGCCCTGTAGAGTACACAAAAAGAAGACAAATGAACCTGGAGTTTAAAGATCCACTTTTGCTCTCACAAATCCAATAGACATTTTCTCTACAACATTCCTGAAAGCAGCATGGGGCTGTAAATCAGATACACTCCACAATCCATATACTGAACGTGTAGGCTGCTGAGGCTATACTTTTGTAAATTGGTGTTAACTTTGTAAAATGAACATACAAAATAATACAGTGAATAATGAGGCAAAACTGCTGGCAGCCCAGGTGACCCTGCCCCTCGCAGGAGTGAAGCAGTTCACCCCAGGTTTTTATTGTCAGATGGCACCCACGCACGAGCCCCAACCCTACAGCACCCAAGGCTGAACTGGTGACACGTGGTACACATTTTGAGTCATGCTGCAACAGAGAAAATGGTGTCACACACTGATATGAAAGGACAATAGAGTCAGACAGGAACCCTTCAACAAACCTGTTTTGTGTCTGTTAGAAAATGCTGATACTTAAAATATTTGTAAGGTGGGGCCATTATGAAAAGTCATTCAGAATCGTCAAAATGTCAATCTTGGCCATTCTTTAAGAAAAGTGTATTTTAAAAACTGTATTTAGAAACTAAAGCCATTTTAATGTAATTTTTAATAAAGTGAGCAGTTACATCAAAGATTCTGCTATTTTAATCCTATGCTTTGTACTGGTAGGGAGGAAAAAAATTAATTTTCAAGTTGAAAGATTCCATGGAGAAGGAAAAATCATCTCATCGAGGTCTGATCTTAATAATGCAGCATGTTCTAGTAAACAAAATTAAACAAAGCATGCAAATATAAACTAGATTCTTCCTCATTTTGGAGGTTAATCATCACTGCATTCTGGTGTTTTTATACTACTGACAAAATAATAGTAAAAAACACCAACCTTCTCAACCTACAGCTGGTATCTTTGCCTGAAGTGATGAGAATTTAGATACCAAATAGTTCAAAATCAGCTTTTGAGGACGACATGCAAATTTCACAGCTATATCCATTTACAGTTCTGCCAGCTACTGCTCTGGATTAAAAGAATTCAATGACCTGGAGGAGCTACGCTTACATAACCTACAGTAATAATGCTGCCGAGAAAAATCTTCCTGCAGCTCAGACCACCTATTACTTTACTTACGAGGTCCCGCCTGAGCAGCCCTGCAAACTCTTCATCTGGAGGCATGGATTCGCCATCCTGAACAGCACTACAGCTGTAGTCACACCCGCCCCTAGCAGGAGACCTTCACACTGTGGAGGGTCTACTTGAGGCAAAACGTGATACAGTAGAAATAGGCCTCTGGGAGCAGGAACATCAAGGGAAACAACAGCAGCAAGTTTCTGACTTCTGAGAAAGCAGGTGGATCTCTGAAAAGTATCCAAACCAAGGTAGAGGTTGCGGATGGTGGATGAAGAGCTTGGGGAAGAAGGAAGGGTTACCCAGTTCAGAAAGGTGAGGGCAGATCTTTGGGACTCATAGGAAGGTATAGGTTTCTGAGCTTAGTAAAGACTCAGGGAGGACAGAAGGAAAACAACATGGTTTTAAGCCAGTGGGACAAACGGCACAAACACATGGCAATAAATGGCTGCTGGTCCTCAGCTTCCTGGCTGGCCACCTAACACACCACCTAAACACTGACAGATGCAAAATCTAGCACAGAAGTAATCTCTCATCATAATGCATCTGGCGATTGTGGAAGGAAAACTACTGAAGAGCCAGAGTAACTAGGAAACTATGCACCACAAAAAAAAATTTGCATTTCCAATTGAACTACCCAGGTGGCAGCTCATTCCTTGTCACTAAGCATGAGCTATGATATTCATCTAACCTGCTCTTAAAGGTTTCCATTGCTGCAAGTTCCAGCTCCAATCTGATGCCTTCAGTTGAGGAACTGAAACCGAGGTAGGGGTGAACCTGTATGTGGCGTCTACAGCCTGGGGACTGAAATTAAAAAAAATGATCAGATTTCTAAGCCAAAGCTGCACCCTTAGTATTAAAAGAACTGGTCAAAGCAGTACGATCCTTTGCATCCTTTGCTTACATGGGAGTGAGATTCTGGTATTGGAACTAAAAAGCGTGAAGTTATTTGACCTCTACTGCATCGTAGGGGAAGTCTCCACTGAGTTAGCAAAAGCCCTAGAAAAGTGACCATTCGTACAGGTATCAAGTAGACATTCTTTGAGCACACTTGCTCAAGCAGTCATTAAGGAGCCAGAGATGCCCTGGTGCTTCCATCTCATTAAGACATTCATCACCCTAGGGCACAGCCCATGCCAGAAAAGTCAGCAGCACGCTGCAGGGTTCAACTTCTTACTTGCTACTAGTGATGGGGATGCTCTCTTGTACTGTGCAGTATACACTGAAACCTGCCTCCATTTTGTGAGTGGCTCCTGTCAACTGTATTTCAAAGTCATGATTAACTCCTTTTAAGAATACCTCAGTTTTACAGAAAGGGAAGCAAGGGTGCATCACCTCTGGTGCTAAAGACCAGACCGGCAGTAGCAGAAAACACCTCCTAAAACTCCCGATGACCACCAGAAGACTTACCTTGCATGGGGAACTTTGATTCCCAGGGAGCTACTATTAAAAAAGTAATGACTTCCAAGGCAAGTGCAATGGCTGCAGAGTGTTAGTTCCCATGCTAAGACGGAGTGCCTCACACTGCTCCCAGCTCCCCAGGATATCGTGAAAGGAAGCTGGTGTTTGCACTGCAAGAGCAACACGGGGTCACTCCCTTAGAGGAGAGCTGGGCTTCTGGATTCTAATTTGGTCGCTGGCCTCTTGCTTGACTGTTGTGTGTCTCAGTTTCCTGGCAAGGCTGACCTCCTTAAAGCATGCTGAGACTTACCCATGAGAAGTACAAAAAAAGCACTAGCAGTTGTAGTGGGCCTATCATTTTAATTTATCCACATAAAATAGGCAAGTCTTTTAGTCCCTGTGGGAATTAATCCATTTTAAGCATAAAATACATTGTGATTTGACAGCAGTCTAATTATCAGATTCCTCAGCTGTTCAAGGAGCAGTGATAACAGGATGTATCCTTCTTTGGACCACCTAATATAGTCAGAAAGCTCAGGCAAGCTTTCAACTACATGATCCCATTATATTCTTAGACCCACACAACTAAAATAGCATAATTAAGCACGTAGAAAGTCTTCTCACCCAGAGTCCCTAGCCTATCTTCTCCATACACAGATGAAGAGGAGAGAGCTGGAAAAGACCAACAATGACGTACTCCATTTCCATAAGTCAATCCTCAGCTTTCAAGTGCTTTTACATTCCTCCAGAGAACACTTCCCACAACCTGAATCTAATCTCTGACTAAGCTCAGCACACAAGTGGTATTTAACAAACAGCTTCAATTATGACTCCTGGTCCACTTAATTTCTGGCTGTTCCTTTTTTGTAAATATCCCCAAGCGTCTGTTTCCCTTGCTTCCCAAGAAATGCTTTCATCGCGTGAACCTCTGAGATTTCAGCCACCATCAGAAGCAACGTTTGTTTCAACTGCAAGAAGAAAAAAGTATTTACCAAAAAAAAGACAGAAAACAAAGTAAACAAGGGAAGTTGGATTAGAAACAACAGCAGCAGTAATTACTTGAGAAATGTTATCGGAAATCTCATTTATCTGTCTTGTTATAGTAGAATAATAAGGTGTCCCATGCTCCTATTCGGCAGTGATTTTTTTTTTAAGCTGAAGCTACCTGTACATTATTGTTTTTAAGTAGAAACTAGAAGTCCCAGATAAGATGACAGATGAGAGAGGACAGAGCACTGTAGTCCTTGCTTGAAAAAGTTGACATCTTACACTGACAGGATGACCAAGAGACAAGAACAGCATGATGATGTGACTGGCCCCAGGTAACCCAGAGCAGCAGCACAGCTGGGAAAACACACGTTGTATCTTTGCCCAACCCTTTATTCTGTTTCTCTTCAAATTTATCACTATTACTTCTTTCCCACTGAGTCATCAACTGAAGGATAAACCCCTCAGCCGCTGAAAAAACTCTGGTGCTCAGGTCCCTCCTTGAACCTCCACTACTGCTTTTTCTGAACTGAGTAGCTAAGCACGTACTGCCAGAAGATTTCTATTAATCTACTCAGGATTGCACTTCAGTGTTCCCTGCAAAGCCTACAGTCCTAGCCTATCAGAACATGCCCCTTGATGATAAACACTTCACCTGAGAAATCTAGGTTTTTTATAAAACATCAGTGCGAACAAAGTTTTGATCACACCATGTAAGTAATTTGGCATTGCCACCTTACTGAAACCTATACAGATCCTTAATCACTTAGCACTGTGTAAACATCTATTTGAACAACGTAATTCCTTTAGCAGTCATACCTTTTGCTAACAAATCATTATATGTATGGTAAATTTCCCCTGAAGGGGCAGGACGAAGAGTGAACCTATCCTTGATAAAATACAAACAGTTCAAAGCAGGATTTCAGTTGCTTCCAAAAACACTCTGCAGACATGCAGTGCCCATAATGACTAAATATACAACAGAATTTCCTTCCACCCTGATCCTGTATCAACAACCAAGACCTAAGGAGATCCGTAGCATTGACAGCCTTTCCAGACCTTCCCTAAAATAATGCCAAGAAAGAACTAAGGGTAGCAGTAGAGGATCACATAATGGTAGATCAATGAGCGGAGAAAGGCCCTACCACCACTTACACTTTTCCTGGTGTTGCCTCTGGTCCAGGTCTGCTCTGTCAACTATCAGCAAGTTACTTCCACTTGGAAAGTAGTTATTTCCATGAACAGGTGATAAACATCACTTTCCAGGAACTACCTAAGCAAGCACGACATACGAGCAATGTTATAGACAAGGCAAATCGTTCAATGAAGCAACCAACCAGCTAGAAGGCTGGCAGAACCACAGACAGAATCTCTACCAGCATGTTTTCTGAACACAGTGTAACCAAGGCAGTTTCATGTAGTATTTTACGTCATCTCCATAGCCTTGGCTTCTTCCCCTCAAAAATAATCTAGTTACGACTGTCCTGTGAGGTTAGCTCACGTGCCAGCTTCACTGAAGTGGAAGGACTCAAAGTAGCAGCAAAACTACACCCCTCTCCTTTGCTCCCCTCCTCCCGACGAGTGAGAGCTAACAGTAGAAAGATTTGTAATTCAGTGAAGACTGTAGCACCTAACTGCAGGTTGTTTTCACAAACACATTGATCAGTATGAGCAACAGTGAACACTGCACTTGATGAGGATTCACAAACTCAGGCAGCTACACAGACAGTTTTAACAAGGTATACAGTGCAACTTTTGTTTGACTGCCATGGTGAAAACCTCAGCAGTATCCTGATTGTGCAATCTTTCCTGTACTCAAGCACTGCCTAGATTTCATGCGTGCACCTAACAAAAACAGTAACCAAATCCCTCCAGTAACCCCACTGCCCTCAACTTTTGTGAAAATCCCCAAAAGGACATAGATCTAAGCATCTCCCACCCCTTGTCAAGGGAGACAAACAGATGTTGTTTCAAAACCACTGCTTATCTGCACAGCTCACAGTAACCTCACTGGCAGAAACAAGGGTGGGTTTTACTACAGCCTTTTGCTGTAACGTCTGCTACTATTGGCAGGTGCAGCTGTTTATTGAGTAAGGGCTGACTTTACTGCAGGCTCTGAAGGCCTGATACAGGACAGCTTCACAGTCCAAGACAAATCCGCAGTTGTTTTCACCATTTAATTTCACAGCCCTTTACCTTACAATTTAGGACAATTTAGCATCAGTTTTCTCTGCCCACTCCCAAGTCTTTTCCCATTTATTGTGGGAGAAATTATGCTGCCCAGTATGCCAAGAGCTACTGAAGTACAAATCTCACCTCTGTGGGAACACACTCGGTGCTTCTCTTAACACACTACCTCAAGCATCCCAACGCTCCTCGTACCTGCCCCAGTAGCCTAGTTTCAACCTCATACCACCAGAGACAAACTGCTTCCTCCAGTATCCATCTAAGAAAATCTTCCTCAGAATTTCTGCCACATTGGGACCAGACTTACTCCTGCAGTTTTCACCCTGCACTCTGAGCTCCCCTTGCTTTACATTAACCATTCTGCTGTCTTCATGATCCCTGGTCCAGACAGCACTGCGCACAGGTCTAGCCTAGAGCTGCTGCACTGTGCTCCTGTTCCAGCTGCCTAATGACACCCACCACACCTGTGTGTTCTGCAAGAGCCATCACAGGAACAAACCTCACACCCAAGCACCAAGTGCAAACCTTTACACTCAAAGCCTAACTTCCAGGTCCCACAGGCCACCTCCACAGTGCAAAATGTATCTCCTAACTATGATTCTGTATTTCCACAATACACAGGGGCTGGGAGGGGGCAGAACAGGACAACTGCCAGGTTGCAGCTTCTGGAAGATACTCGAAAGTGTGTGTTGCACAACCAGGGACATAGCATGACAACACAAAGCCCTGCATGATGAGCTTGATAATTAATGCAAGTCTAAAGCAGGTAAATTTAGTGTGGTCCACAGTCAGCATGCTCAGCCCAGACCCTCCAGCAAGCTATCCTGGCAAGCGTGCTCATCTCCTCCCTTTCCATGGTTCTTCAAAAGCCCGTATAGATTACTGATCAATGACGTATCAAGTAGGGAAGATTCCCTTTACAGATGTGTACTAGATGGATCGAGGACTGCAAGTCCACGTAACACCTCTACCAGTCTTCAGCCCGTACCATGCACCTGCAACACACTTGTGCAGCGAAGTCCCCAGGCATTACTTTGTCCCCTCCCTTGTTCACCAGTTTCTACCATTATTTAGCACAGAACTTAATTTAAACCCAGATTATTTTGTCTAGCTTCAAAGACTAGAAACATCTGAACCTATTCCTTCCACTGTATCCCCCTGGATAGTCCAGTACTTAACCTCATTCCAGCCCAATTAAAGCTCAAGCTCATTGCTTAGTTTCAGAAAATTAATGCAAAAACTGGAGCGCAGGTATGCACTTGCTAACTGGGGGGGGAAAGGGGGCATTTTTTTGAAGAGGGAACATACTGAACTTTTTCCCCACAGAACTGCACATGCTTGTTTTCAATGAGGCTGCACAGCAACAATTAACAGGTGTCAAAATTAAAGCTGCTTTGCTAAGCTCTAAGGCACAAAAGAGATGAAGTCCTTAACGCAAAATTGCCGAGTAATCACATCCAAGTGTGAAGTTCAAGTTTTAGTTACATTGTTACAGCCAAACCTTGTACCCACTAAAGGAAAAAAACTGAGTGTTACCTCCTCACCTGTTCCACATCTGCTTTGTCAGCTTCTCTAGAAAACCTGTACTAGTACCCAACACCGCAGAGGCACGGGTAATTTGAAGGTTGCTACAGCTATAACCCTAAGCCTGGCTGCCACTTACCATCACACTGATGTGTACCACACTAGATTCACCTGCTTTGAGTTGCACGTGAATGAGATCACTTGGGCTACAGATCTTGTAAACCAGAAGAGTGACGCTTCACAAATAAGTAGACTGTGCAGTTCAACTTTTTTATTTCAATAAAATCAAGAATATGCACAGCACATGCAGTGCTAGCATCTAAACTAATACAATAAGCAATTCTAAACCTACAGTGACTTGAAGTTCAATTTTCACATTCAGCAAGTTTAAATCCATTCTTGCATATTGTTTTGAATCCTTGTATCTGAACTGAAAATATTGCTGGCTGATAAAACTTGCTAAAATGCACAAGTCACTGATTATGCCAATACAACAAAGATAACCACATGTTTGAGGATTGCAATGTGCCAGACATTCACTGAAAAAAAAAAAACACACAACTAAACAAAACTCACGCAACAAACATCTGAGAATCCGGACACTTCACATCAGTGTTTAGAAGTGTTGCATTAATATCTTAAGACAAGTGTATCAAAACCTTGGCATGTTTAATTTTAAGTTGCCAATTTTTGTTTTACTATCAGAAAGTTATGGCTACACTGCCAATGCCGGGTCTGCTTAATTTGACTTAAGAGTTTAATATGACTTAAACATTAAAAGCTCACACTACCCCGAAATATATAATTTCACGCATACGGTGACATTCAACATTCAAGTGCCAGTGTTTTTGTACTGTCTTTTGGTCAAGTTTCTTTAAACTTTCAAAGAATCACTTTTAGGCTTACAAAAATAAATATTTGTCAAAAATGTTCAATAAATATTACACAAAACTAGCAGCAAAAAGTATCTAGAAATCTGTCGTGTGCAAATAGTTTTCTTCCCAGCTATCATTCCCATGGTCCCAAATAAGTTTTAGAATCTATTTCCTTCTCCTTAAACAAGCTGCGTTCAATCTCCAAGAGACAAAATAAGATTGGAAGTTAAGGACACGCACACAAGACATATATAAAATTCTCTGAATGTGCAATAAAAGAAGTATTTTGTAAAAAGTTATGGGCAAAATGTACAAGGGCCTAAACCTAGACTTGAAATAGCACCATAACAAATGACCTCAATACTGTCAAGTGCACCTACTTAATAAAAGTTTTAGAACAAGGCACAATACACTTGAAAAAATCTATTGCACTTTAGGAGATTTTTGCCATTTTCCTTTGCCACTGTAGATTAGTTGTTAACTGCTCTGGCCACAAAGTTAGCACAGAAATTCCAGGTGGCAAAGGCATTTTTCTGGTGGACAATACTTATCTTTGGCCAGATTTAGCATAAACAGACTATAAATACAATGGAAACCTATGCAACTAAAACTGACTAAAACTGCACTTTAATAGCAGAATTGAAACCTTGTGCAGTTTATGTACATTTCCAACCTCTGTGATCTCAGGTTTGTTTGTTACTCTTCTGGAGCCATTTTACAAAGTCTACAGTAAGCCAGTTTAACATCTCCACGCAGCTTGAACAGAGTAATGTGAATCTGCATTAAAATAAAGCCTGCTGCATAATTCTTCCTGTTCATACCCTCTTGACCAAAAAACATCAACACTAGCATGCGTTATTAGACCAAAAATTCAGTCAGGCCCTTAAGGAGGACCTATCACTGCCGTGGTCAGCCATTCTACCATTTCAATTTCATATGGCAGGCATTTTTAAAAAGTCTAAATAGATGAATTCTCCTAAAAACTATTTCAAGTTATCAGACCTTTAAACATTCCCTGTAATGTTCTGCCCACATTTGGCTAGCTCACATTAATGATCTGCCTAAATATTGAAAAAGGAATTGCTGTATTTACTTGCATTAACTTCAAAAACAGTGCTTTTAATGTATGCATGTATCCATACATCATCTCATCATGACTGGAATGGCTTATTAAAGGCTATCAGGTTCTAAGTACCTATCCAGGATAGAGTGAGCAAATCAGAACTTTAACTTAGTACAGTTTTGCCACATTAGAAACTAATTGCATTGATATGCTTCAAGATGTTTTATTTTTCAAATCTGCAGATACCAAAAGCCCTAATGCAGGCTACCGCATAAGTTTTTCTTTGTATTATTATGGATGAATCAGTGATTCCTGTTTAAGTTGTATCACACCTGTGTGCCAAGGTTTGATTTTAGCCCAAGTTCAGTAATTTTTATTTTGTCAAAACAATTGTATCTTGAGCATTACTGAGCCAACAGGACATCAAAATAAAAGTTGTCTAAAGTTAAAGGCACAGTACATTAACAAACAAATGATCCTCAGTCACAAAATCATAAATGCAGTTTCTGGGTGGGGATGGGTGGGAGGGGAGTTAATCCTGACTACAGCAATAGAGTCTTCAAAACCACCTTCAAGATAGGGCTACTTGTTCCTTTATTTCCATCTTGTGACCTTGAGCTCCCTTAAAAAAAATTTCAGTGGAGAATCACAGCTGGTAATGTACTGCGAGTTCTTGAAGCTACACAAGGTATAGTCTGGCTAAGTTACATGTGGTTTCCATATTAGCTTGTTTGGTAGGATATCTGCTGCAAGCAGATTCAGTTGCCCCACCAGTCAACCCCCTGGGAGTTATAGTTTCCTCCATATCCATCACTGTTGTAGAAGCCTCCATAACCACCACCTATGAAAGGCAAGAAAAAGCGATGCTTAATTAACCCGCCGAAGACTTCACAACAAGAAAACAACCAAGGGCACAGACAAGATGTCTGTTGCCTATGAATGGAAACCCACCCAGAAGTACTGTCAAAACACACACAAACCAAAATGGTAGTAAGACAGGTAGCATCAAACTAATCAGACAGGCAACAGCAATCCAGCCTAGATCCCAGAAGGAAGGCCAGACTCTACATAACAAGCACCACCTGACACATTTAAGCCTTACCTACACAACTTTTCTTATAGCAAGCATTTACATCTTGTTTTCTATTTGCTAGCACTGCTTGCCCAGTTTTTCTTACCTCCAAATCCTCTGCTGCCACTTCCTCCACTGCGGCTGCTAGTTGATCGACTGCTACTAAAGCTACTGCTGCCAGAACCGCTACTTGTTCGATAGTCTCTGGCACCAAAGCCTCCACTGAACCTACTGCTGTATAAAGGAAGAAAACAAACACATAAGGGAACGGTATTTTAAGCACTGCAGGATGTTGACGTTCAAGTACTGAATTTCTTCAGCTCTGGTTACCAACTACAGCTGGGCAAGAACGAGTACAAGTGTGTTCAGCATGCTTTATAAGCATCCAAGCATCATCCACAAAGATACTTCAAGGTAACAAAGGAAGTTTTTACTATTCAAACAGGGTCATAAACTTGCAATGTTACACTAAGGATTACTTTTCTCAGGTCCTCGTGAGAGTTGACCCAACACAACCTCTACTCCACAGAATTTCCAAATCTTACTGTTTCAGTGGTGCGCTTATAACCACCTTTCATACTGTAGAAAGGGACAGCCATTTTACAAGTGTACTTCTGAAGAAAAAACAAACCCCAAACAACTAGAATTCATGTGGTCATCTCAACTACAATCAGAGGAATGGGGTTGCTTCTCCTTTTAAGCCATTAAACATAGCTTTGTATTACCCGCTTATAAAACATTTTAAGTTTCCCCAGCAAAACTATTTTACAAGTGGCCTCGCGCCCACAGTCTAACTCTCACACCTTTCCTGGCAGGAGGCAGACATTACCTTCCCCTAAACATCAAAAGAGCTGCTTAAGTTTACTTCCCTGGTACATGCAGGTATGCATTTCTAGTTAAGTGTGGTTTTAAGTGCTTTCATGGAGTTCTAACATAATTTTTGCTATATGTCATTACCTCAGCCATATCTAGCTGTCTGCTTAAGCAAGAGGAAGTCTAATGGCTTAATAATTGCCTTACCATAAGGCAGAACAAAACCAGACATCAAGCTGTCACCTCCTGATGCACCTAATGCACAATTTGTACTGCACTGGTTTGTCTTCCTCTAACTTAGTTTTTAAACTGAAAAGAAATCCCAGAACTGCCTCTCACAACAGATTATGTATACCTTTAACCAAAGTTGTGGCTATTACCTCTTAGATCTCCCGCGGCTGCCACCTCCTTTGTGATGCTGTTCATAAGCCATGTTCTCCAGCCAAGATGGTACTTCTTGCTTAGCCTCAACAAGAAGATCAAGCAAGTCCTTGGTGATATTTATGTTCCTCTCATTGAAAAATGAGGTGGCAAGACCTAAAGTAAAAATCAGTTTTAGCCCCACACAATGCAAGTACACTACAGCACTTAAACCCATCCCATGCTCCCATGTGCAGCTGTGGCAAGTATCAGACTCCTTATAGCCAAGCCTGAGAACACTAGAATTACCTGAAGAGAAAGCTGTTTAAGACCATTATTCCACCACAGCTAGTCACAAAAAAACCTGGCTATTTACTGACAGACACAGAAGATACCAAGCTTACACGTGCTATCAGAGCTCTTAAATAGCAACAAAAGCACTAGCTAAAGGAGCCGGTTACTTTCAAACTGGCTAGACAGCAGTGACCAGCTTCTGGTCACAGAAAGTAGCACATGGGCTTCTCTGTGTACTTAGTTGGAATTTGCTACTTAGCCAATACTACTACACCTATAAACCTGGGTATGATGTGCGGTCTATTAGTTCTACATCATACTTACCAAGGTTTCCTACACGGCCCGTACGACCAATACGATGCACATACTCTTCAATGTCACTTGGCAAGTCAAAGTTTATGACATGCTTTACATTTGAGATATCCAGTCCTCTTGCTGCTACCTAGTGGTTAAAGGATTAAATCAAAACTTAGCAAAGTTCTGCAGGCCACGGAACAGGCTTACTGGCTCAAACTTCACAGATTTTACTTACTGCTGTTGCAACAAGAATTGGGCTCTTGCCCGAACGGAACTGGTGCAGTGCTTCCTCTCTGTCCCTTTGAGAGCGATCTCCATGTATGCTTGTACAGGCATATCCTTCATGGTATAAGAAGTCTTCAAGAGCATCTGCACCCTTTTTAGTTTCCACAAACACTAGAGTCAAAGAATCCTTGCCTAAAAATAATTAAAGCACAGGTTAGCAGAAGAAAAGCTGCACAATTACTTGGCTCCACCACCCTGTCTATTCTAAAATGAAGATACTGACACACACACACACACACCCCATTTATATTACCAGAAAAGCCTACATCAACTTAAAACTGACATTTAGCCAGTGCAAGGCATTCATTGCATGTTGAGGAAATACCCTTTCATTCACCTGCTCAATAGCAGTTCCTACTACGGAGTCATTAGACTGACCTCACCTGAATTTTGCCTGTATGCTTATCTGAATCTGGTCCTTACCTGTGGCATTTAGCAGGTCAAGCAGAAATGATCGTTTGTCTGACTCTTCCACCCACACTACTTTCTGTGTGATATTCTCAGATGTAGAACCTACTCTGCCAACTGCCAGAAAGATGTATTCATCAAGGAAGTCACGAGCAAGCATCTAAAATATAAAAAAGAGGGGAGGTGTAAAAAAAAATATATATATATAAAAATCAGTATCTTTTCCCCCCTTACACCGATGAAATTGTTCTTATGAGTGAGCTATTTGTGAAGTACCTGGATTTCCTTGGGGAAAGTAGCACTGAACATCATGGTATGACGAACGCCCTTTGGTGGCATAGTATCTTGCTCAACAATTCGACGTATTTGAGGTTCAAACCCCATATCAAGCATTCTGTCAGCTTCATCAAGCACTAGATATCTAAACAGTAATTAAAGAGGTTACTCTTCAGAGCAGTTTTTCTTTAAGCTGTAACCCAACACAAGACAGTGGACCACAACTTCTCAACTGTATGTTTACACAGTCCAAAAGCTAGAACTTCAGTGTCATTAACTCTAGATCTCACTTTAAAAGGTGGTTCCTAGTTGTCAAGTCATTCGCATACAGACAGAACACTTACTTGCAGAAATCCAGTCCAATCTTTCCCCTCTCCATCATATCAACCAGTCGTCCTGGAGTTGCTACAAGCAAGTGACATCCACGTTCCAAGTCACGTATCTGCTGACCAATGTCTGCACCACCATATACAACACAAGGACGAACTCTGGAACGGTATGCAAACTACAAAACAAAGTAAATTAGCTCTAAGGAAAACTAATTAAGCTAAAGCTATTTTATAATGAAATACTCCTAGATATACCTTTCTGGCTTCCTCATAGATCTGCACAGCCAGTTCCCTAGTGGGAGCCAAGACCAGTGAGATTGGGTATTGCTTACGGCGCCCATATCTTCCGTTCTCCTGAAGAAAAAAAAACACAAAAAACCTTTGAATGAGTACCCCAAATATGAGGGGAATTAAAACAGCTACTAGAGGCTATACTGAAGACTCGTCACCAAATTTGTCCAAAGAAAGAAAGAAAAAGCACAGCTAAGAGCAAACTTGTTTTAAGCAGCCCATCTGAAGATATCCTTATTACAGGACCCAAGATTCAGCTGTCTGTTAATATATTAACAGCGACAGAGCTACACAATCTTGGTTTCTACAACATACACTGTGACCAGTAACTTCAGCAGCACAGAAATGATTGCCATAAAGCCTGTTACTACCTATCCTAAAGTCAACATAACCACGTGTGACCAAGTACCTTTTTTGAGACACAGGAAGAGTCTTTAAAGCTCACACAACCACCACCGCTTGTAAGCAATCTTTTCTCTAGAGAGTTATACATTATTTAGTCGGGGGGGGGGGGGGGGGGGGGGGGGGGGGGTAGTATGTTCCACAGCCTGTATTTTAAGGGCAACAGCTGAAGTATTCTAGAAGTTGAGAACCTTTCCTATCATACCCAAAATAATGATGAAATTAAAAGCCCATCTATTATGTTCAGTAGCAGACATCAGCATACAGGGCAAAAATACACATTGGTCACAGCTTTTCCAGAACAGGGTATTTAAATACTTGCCTTCATAGCTCTCAAGGCATCACCAGGACCATCTGCATAGATCTGGCTCAATATTGGTAGAAGAAATGCAGCTGTTTTCCCAGATCCTATTAGGACACAATTCAGTGTTATTAGTTCTTCTGAAAGCTACTGCATTGTCAACTACCATACTAATCCTGTACCACTAGCGTTTCCTAGGAACATCTGCACTATTATGTTGATACTACCTATGCTACTGGAGTGCACTCCTTTGCCAGTAGAGGTTATTTAAAAAAAGACCTATCACTCAGCACCTCAAACCCCCAAACTGAATGAGATATAAGCCATAAACGCGTCTCTCAGGACAAACAGTAAATCCAGTCAAGCCACATTTAAAGCAGTTGCAACTTGTAACACCGCAGGTATTTCAGTATACTCTGAACAGGAAGTTCTACTACCTTACAGACCTCTGATCTGCAGCTTGAGGAATACAAGACCCTACTCCTACAGAGAAACTACGTAGTACAGAGTTACTAACTTACCCGTCTGAGCACAGGCCATCAAGTCTCTCTTTTCTTTAATAATAGGTATTGCATGTTTTTGGACTGGAGTAGGACGGGTGTAGCGTGTGAGCTCAATGTTTCCCATAATAATTTCTCCCATGTCGACATCACTGAACTGTAAGATATTTAAAACAATTAAACTAAGGATCCTTCTCTCCAGCCACCATGGAACACATCATTTACCTAAAAAAAACCCACACATTTATCAAGTGTATTTTGTTTCAGCTTTTCTTATAGAACATTTACAGATACTCAGGAGCTAGTTACCGAGAGCCTGGTAGCTAGTTAGTCCAGTCACATAAGCAATTCTTAGAAAGCCAGCCAAGCCTAAGTCCAGACTACACTAGCATACTATGCTTAAGCAGTTACTCCAAATCAGCAACTCCAACTTCTCTACATGTTTACTGTTTAAAGACAAGTCACATACACTTGTAGCTTGCTTTAAACTAACTGAACAAGCTTACACAACTTCCCTCATGTCTTAGTTCATGCAACCCTCCTCTGCAAAACAGCTTAGCTGCAGGAAAGCAAGCGTTTCCTTTTCCTCCCCTAAACTTATGACAGCATGACATAAAGCTTCACATGCAGAACAGCCACTGGTAACACACATCAGTAAACTAGATTTTAAGAACACTTACACTTTCAATATGTGGAGGACAGTTGCTGCCTGTTGCTTCCACAGGAATGTCATCATATTTCTCAAAGTTAATGCCAGTATTGCTTCCTGAAAAAAGCTCTCTAAAAACAGAAGAGAAGGTATTTTACTTGCTAACCATATCAACTGACCCTGTCAGGTTAATTTACATTATTCCATTACTTACTGTTCCAGGCGTTCACTTGGGGGAAGAGGCTTTGACCAGTCATCTTCATCTGATTTGTCAGACCAGCGGCTATTCCCACCACGGTCAAATCTACCAAAGCCACTCCTATCATAGTCACTGCCTCTTCCACGCTCTTCATATCTAAATACAGGAAGAGTATCAGACCACCGCTCCTGGGCAACAGGATTTTTTTTTACATGCAAAATTAAAGCTATAGTAATCTAATAATGCATGCTCTGTATTACATATGAAACTACAGAACCCTCAAAATCATCAGAACATCTGTACTTGTTTCTTGAGCTATGAACTGAAGTGAGTTAGTCCCAGCCATCAATCACATTATTCTCTGTCAGACAGACGAGTCTGGCATGATTTCACAGCTCACTTTAGCACTGAACCTCAAATCAAAGTTTTTTAGTTGGTTAAGCATAAGAAGTGTAAAAGAATAGGTCATCTTCCAGTAGACCTGCAATTCAAGTTGCTGAATCTTTGACATTTTTTGTCAGGGACTCTGCTTAGAACACTTGGGACATTTGGTACTCCTCCCTTTCTTACATGTCTCCCACATCCAGACAAAGCCCTTTAGTGTTGTAGTTTGTTCCTTTATTCCCCCACCACACGTGACCAAACTAAATACCTCAATTACATGTCACATTATTATTTTATAAAAAGGGAGCTCACCTGTATTAGTGACTCAGAAAGAAGGTGGAAGAAGTCCTTACCTCAACTGCTTAAGTTTTTGGTCTGGTAAATCATGTTTGATAAAAGTCTGGATACAGGACTAGCGTCAGCTTTACTAGTTGATAAAGGTCACTCTCACCACACTTGTGCATACAACGCATGATGTGTGTAAGACTGATCAAGTAAGGTAGAGAACCTGCAAGAGTCTCACCCAGTTTTATTAACTACACTTTTCAAACAAGAAAAAAAAAGGAAATAAAAAATTAAATCCATTTATGTATTTTATCTGCTCCCAACAGCTCTTCATGATTTTTCTAGCAGTAGCAACCCATCTAGAACATTTTTGGTGAAATGCTTAAGTCTGCAAGTCGTTACAGCTGCAGTGAGTGGCTGATGGTGGACTACAGGGCACGTTTTTCAGGCATGTTTCTCATCCTTGAGCTCATGTAGCTATAAAAGCAAGATCTCTGACTCTCTCCTCCCCTCCCAGGCTCCTCCTACTTTATCCTGCTGTTCACAGCTAGAACTCTTAATTTTAATGTCAAGGTTACAGGTGCACTACTAGAACTGACAGAGACTTCATAAGCACCACCCAGACAGCAAGTACTTGCCTCCCTCCTCTTGATCCATTTCCACGGTCAAAGAAGCTTGATTTTGCTCCACGGTCAGACCGTGCACCAAAGCTGCTGTATGCATCCTTGTCTCTGCTAGAACTCCAGCCACCACTATCAAAACCTAGAACAGAAAGAAGCGTTGCCATGCATTACATGATCTAGGCTTTTACTAGACAAAGCCAAGTTCTGTCCAGGAAGCCTTACTAGAAATGCTACAGGACTGAAAGGCAGGTAGTCCTTCAAGAACAGATGATGTTCAAGTAATGGAGACTTATTACAATAGGGACTAAGCATTTTTCATTACCTATCAGAATTTGCTAAAACCACTCAACTCATGTACAAGCATGCTATTTTTTGTAACACTGCACTCGCCTTAAAGCTAATACTTGGTTGTCTAGTCTGGAAACATGGTTAGGTATCAGAAGAAACAGTAAGACATTAAATCTTCCCAAGCCTCATCTACATTATCTCTCCAACACAAAACTTTGATGATGCATTTAATTTTTGTAAGGTGAACAAGGTCTCTGGTAAAGATCAATTAACAGTGTTAGCCCTTGCATTACAAATCCATACAGAAGTTAAGAATGTTTTGTCATGCTGCAAGTACACAGAGCAATCTGACCTATGGACTAAGACAAATAACAGCACCATGCAGAAATAAGGAATATGGAGTTATTCACAATGAATTACCGTAATGAATTTTTCCACAGAACTTTTACACCTACAGTACATTAACTCAAAGAAACTGGACCAAGTAGAATATAAAGTACATGAACTTGCCAACACCATGAAGTAAAAAAAGGCTTTGTTTCTATTGAGCTACCAGGGACTGGAACACAGGCAAAAATGTACAGCATTAAATTGTGCTACACTTGGTTTGAAAATGACCCAATCGGAGCCTCAGCCATGGTATTCTGGTAGAGAGTAGGTAAAGTAATGAGACAAATAATGTCACTCTTATTAGTAGGCACACTTTTGCCAGCTCCACAGCACAAAACCAGTCAAGACCTATGCACCAGACAATTAGTGTCCAGGTTTCAGCTGAGATAAGAGTTAATTTTGTTCTCAGTAGCTGGTACTATGCTGCTTTGGATTTAGTATGAGAGTAATGTCGGCAACACATTGATGTTTCAGTTGTCACTAAGCAGTGCTTACCCCAAGTCAAGGACTTTTCAAGCTTCCCATGCTCTCTGTCAGTGAGCAGGTGCACAAAAAGCTGGGAGGGAACAGAGCCAGGACAGCTGACCCACAAAGGAATATTCCATGCCACAAAACACCATGCTCAATATATAAAGTAGGGGGGTTGGCCATGGCCTGCCCATCGCTGCTCAGGGACTGGCTGGGCATCAGTCATTCGGCAGTGAGCAACTGTACTGTGCACCACTTGGGTTCTTTCCTCTTTCCTTTTCATTACAAGTATTATATTTTATTTCAGTTATTAAACTGTTCTTATCTGAACCCATCTTACCGTTCTCCGACTCTCCTCCCCATCCTGAGGAGTAGTGAGTGAGTGATTGGCAGCATGGTACTCATTGGCCAGATGGGGTTAATCCACAACAAAAAACCAACCACAAATCAATTCTGAAGGAAGTAGTTGTGTTCTAGGCCCTCTCTCTGAGGAAGTTTCGCTACAACAATGACCCTGACCCTACTTTGTTAGATGTCCTCTGGAGAGTGTCACTCCCTTTCCCCCTCACTTCTATTTCTAGAAAGGAATCCTACTCCTCAGAATCCAAGCATGCACTAGTCACAAGAGAACTTTAAAAAACTAGTATGGTAATTGTAAGTCATTTGGTCTGGCTAACCAAAGCAGAATGCAAGAATAACTCATGCATTAATTTTATTAGCACACAAGATCATGAAATGCTTCAAGACCTCCAAAGTGCTTTAAGAAGTAACTTTAGTCCTTAAGGATAAATTAAGTTCACACAGAGACACTGCTGTCACAAGATTAGGAATATCATAAACCCCTTAACACATGAGAAAGTTATTTGTAACTTGCTCAGAAGACATCCAAACCCAAGTTTTCTTCTGAGTAACTTTGAAACTACACCAAAAATACTGGGGTATGCCATCCTACCAAGAGACTAAGTAGCAGTGGTGCTGACAAAGCAATCTTCAAAAAGATACAGTTTCTCATTAGTGAAAAAAATGAGCTGACTGTACACAACATTAAGATATTTTTGGAACCTCTCACACTTGGTAAGAGTCAAAGTTTTATACTCCAAATACCTTACTCTTCTAGCCTGTTATTGCACTGGTTTCTGAAACTGGTACCTTGCCATACTTTTTCCATAATACAGCACAGCAAACTTCTAGGCCAAGTCTGAACAAATGCATATATATATACGCACACACACACACCCTGCTTCAAAATTAGGGCCGTTTATTTCACTTTCATTTTGGTATTCCTGGTTTGATTTTACTTGTGGATCAGCACAGAACAGAGATCCAAGCCATACAACCATTCTATGTAAACACCTAACAAAAGACACCATTGTGATTTAGAACACATCGCAAATAAAAAGCAAATGCACTGAGACAACCTGGAACAGACCATAGACTGACTTCCCTAAAGCAAAAACTATGATCACGGGACTGCAAGAATTATCAGGAAATTCCTTAACATATCAAGGCACTTTACATTTTAAAGTAAAAATCTGTGTTCTACCCAGCACATAGTTCTCAGAGGGCTGTTTGGAGTTCAGCATGTTAACGCATTTCCAGAGCAATTTTGTAGCTCTTGCACCTTTGAAGAGTGCTGGAATTGTACATGTTTCTCCCCAATCAACATTTTAATTCATTTTGCAATACCTTAACACCAATCAGTCAGCTTATTTGAAAAGCTGCCACATGCAGCAGCAATCCTCAGAGGTTTTTTGAGGATGGGAAAAGAGTTACATAGATCAAATTAGACTTTTAATAGCCAAAAGCAGCTTCCAGGAAGTTTAAGAAAATTACATTAGAACAAGCTTTAGTGTTATCAAGTCAAGCTCAATAAACAAGACACTAGACCAGGTAGCCCTATATACTGAGCTCCATATACTGTAGCTTCAGCAGCTGAAAAACAACTGCCATTAAATAACCTAAAGACCTATTTTTATTCATGTTCTTATTTCCTGCAGTTCTGTACTGTCTTGTTCCCATATACAAAGCTAATAGATTAGTATTACAATAGGCGCAGGTGCATGGTAAGAGTAAGCTGAAGAAAGCACTGTAGGAGTTTTAAACAGAAATATTCTAGATCCCTTAGCATGCCTTCCCATCAACACCTACCTGAAATCATGAAGAACGATCAGCCCTTCATGAAGACAAAGAACAGCTATTTTTAAAGTATGAAGTCCACTGCCTTAAGCAATTTCTTCCTTAGCTGCACGTAAGCCTATTGTGCAACTTTTAAGTGTCTATGAACTATCATACCATCATCCGTTAGAGGAAAGTGAGAACCCCAAGCTAGGAACTGTACACTACTTGTTTCTAGAGCATGTCTAAGGGAACGCCACACAGAGGAAACAAGTTTCAAGTTTTTCAATGCCGTGATAGTTAATTAACACTTTCACTGAAGTCCACGGTACATGAGCAAGACAGAACTGTATTCCAGCAATCCAGTAGAATATCACTTAGTTAAAATTTTTATTGATGTAAAAATAAGTTGATCAGGCTACTACACTTGTGAGGCTACATCAGGAGTTCTGTTACATGCTCAAATACCACTACTATCCAAGGCCTCTTTTGCCTGTTGCTTGCTAATGTTTACACCTTGAAAAAGATCTGTTGCTAAAGATTCCAAGGAGCAGCCAATACACAGAATGGCTTCAACACAGCCAAAGCAGCAATCATTAATTTAGTTGTAACAGAAGCAAACGTTACTTTTATGAAGTTGTAACTGAAATAGACTTCAAATCATCCTATCAAATAGCTCAGCTTCACATCACTGAACCGATCACATACATTTTGCTTCCCAGTAGAGGGTTTGAACTAGAATTGCAGCTTTTCTATTTAGCCACCACAGGTCACAGGAGCCATGAGGAGTCCAATGATATAATACTCAACCAGGTTTAAACGTAAACTTTCACAGGCAGTTGGCAGCCTATGTTAAGTTTCATGACTTTTTACTTTTTTTCCAGGCGAAGCTTGAAGCCCCAAGAAAGGCCACATGTGGTCACATGTACATTTCAATATCTGAACTTCCATCTTGCACTGAAAAGATGACAGTCCTGTGGTTGGTCACAGATATGTACTCAAGGTTAAGATTAAAATAACCCTCCATATCAGGTATCCCCAAAAATTATGCTAGAGTTTGGTACAAATTACTATGTAAGGAAACAAATTCTACAAACAGCAAATGTCTGCAAGCCAACTTTGTTTCCTGCTTTTGAGAAACCTGTGTGTTCTGCTCAGGTTTAGCTAGCTAATTTCTTGAAAAACTGCATACATTAAGCTAATGCGATCAGAAACTTCAAGAGCATTGAGCTTCCAACCAGTCTCTCTACTTTCCCCAAAAGATTTAGCTCTGGTAACACGCTGATCATCATTTGGTGATTTAGACCATGCCTCTTTTAAGTAAAAAAAAAAAAAAAAAAAAAAAAAAGCAGCAACACAACAAAATCCAAACAACAAAAAACCCACTAGGCTTGGACACAGGCAGAGGCAAGACAAGGACGGATCCGTTTCTTCAAATGCATGAAAAACTGGAATGGGCCTTTTCATAAAATTACACAGCTCCAGAACTACTAAGATGTATCACCTTTTATTTCAATATTCTCCTCCCACTCACTTCAAACAGAAGGGGTCCTCTTGCAGTACTTAACAGAATCTGCGCAAGTCCACTGTGCTTTAGAAACAGATGAGATCCAAGTCCTCCCATACTATGAAATCAGTTATGAAGCAAAACCGTGCTGCTGAGCTTAGAATATAAACTGGTGAAAGAATGAAGAATAGCACACTAAAAGCAGATTAAGTTGCAGTGTTTTGCACAGAATAGTCAAGCAGTCTGCATAATCCCCTTTAAGTACTGTAACAGCCTGCTAAGGCCTTTGACTAGAGATTCAGAAAGAGGCCAAGAACAAGGAAAAAGTGTTGCCACTATATTTCTGATACATACCCTGTTTTGAAGCTTCCCTGTTCCGCAGGTGAGGAGGAATGTATCTGCCTTCTAAAGGACAAAAAAGGTAGCATTACAAAACTACGGCATTAGCACCTTTTGAGATACTAGTCTTCCCAACAACTTTTGCTTACCAAAAACACTGTCTGACTCAGAGCCCTCAAGGCCTCTTACAGTATCTTTAAACAAGAGTCCTTTATTACAGCACTCAATAATATCCCTCTCTGAGGGCCATTAAGCTCTTGCATACCCATTTAGGTAATTCCTTTGTTTAAGGTATAGATGTCTTGCTATTTCTTTGACCAAGTCATACAGGCCCTTCGTAGATGTTACAGTATTTATGATGAAAGCCTGTCTTCCTAGAACTCATTAAGGCTTAACCTGGTGCCAGATATCTGAGCAGCTTAAGACTTTCACTGTGTCATTCAAGTAGTGGCACTCACACTATTATTACTACCAGTATTTTTCCTTCCCCTTAAATTCAACCATCCCCATCAGCTCAGCTCAGATCAAACCAGAAGCCACATGTAACTGCCTCTGAATAGCACTCTTCATTTACAATCCAGAAGCGTCTGTGTGCTATGCAACCTGAATCAGAAAGTACCAGGCACAAGCTCAATATGAATTCCTGGAAGATTCCCCCCTCTTCTTAACATACATAAGCCCTGCATATCATAGAATGCAGTTTCTACTTAATGAATTAAAATTAGCCCAGTCAAATATTAAAAGTCTAACCTTCAAACACTCCAAATCTAGCTGGATGTTTTGAGAAAACTGATCATCATATTACTGCTACAACCAGCAGCCTCCATTGTTTGACTAGAGGCAACAGAAGGTCTGGTACAAAATTGGAATAGCAAGTTCCCTCACGTTAGTTACACACTTGGGAAATTTACATGCTGCACCACTGCTAAAGTGCATGCTCCCATCTAAAGCATACAGCATTTTCAAAGCAGGCATAACTAGCAACCTCAATTTCCCCATCTGCCTCTAAACCTTGTCTTCAGAAATTACTTTTCACAGCTACAAACCCCCTATTTCTAAAACCGTTTGTAAGCTTGAAAACTTTCATGTACTTACTGCTTGAAGAGCTTCCTTCACTCTGAGAGTCTGAGGAGTTCAAGTCTAGACCAGAAAACTGGAAGAAATAAAACAAGGATCATGACTTTATGCTAAGATATAAAAAACTTTTACTTATCAAGAGCAAGGAGTGTTCCGACAAGTTATTGCTGCAAAGAAATTTGTCTGTAGTGTCAGTTACACCTCCTGTAAAGAACCGAAAACCATAGTTAGTACTCAAGGCCATACCACCTTCAAGCATCTTCATATTCCAATAAACATGAACCACACAGGCAGCAAAGCCAGAAGAGTACCCTGCACCCACTAAACTGCATACCACAGACTTCTGATACACCCTACACACAGACTAACCACCCATTAAAATAGCCTTTCAGTCCACTCTAATGCATTTTGATTCGAGATCAATAGCAATTTTTATTATTAAGGTCTACAGAGACTACAGGCCAAATACCAATTCAGTTGGACACTTCACTTGCAGAGAGACTCAAGTTATCTCTTTAAACTGCATTAACACTACTGAGATGTTTTGTGAACAGTAGCTGCCTCAAACATGCAGATAACATCAGGTGACTTCTTCAGCAAGTAGAATTTTTGGTTTGCTTTTCTAAAACTTCATCTGCAGCCTTTGGTCTCACACCGAAGTCTACCAAAAGGTTTTTCAGTTCAAGCACTACTAGCATAAATATTTTAAGTTAAACACAATATGGACTTATTTTGGCAGAAGACATTGAGCAACTTGCAAAGCTTAAGCGACAGCTCATTAGTTGTTTGCCTGCATGGTAAGATTAGAAACTTATCTGGGAAAAGTAAGACATGTTTAAATACAATTAAATTTTATGTGAGACCAATTGCACGAAAGCGTCTTCCACTATGACCTGAATCAATCTAAAGCAAAGATCCCAAACCCCATACACTGCCCTTGTAGATGTTCAGCTGTGTGTGCTGCCATTTAGGACATTCAGATTCTCAAAAAATCCTCCAATGCCAGGCCTCATATCATCTTCTTTTAAAGCTACTACTTAAAACCCGATCTCTTTAGTTAATCCAAGCATCAACATCAGGCTGAAGAGTAATTCCGATTTGAACAGTAAGCAAACCCAAAGATTCTCTACTAGTTAAAAGTGGCTCTCAAGGGACTGTGAACAGAAGCGATACACATATCTTCTCACGTTGGACCTCCACAGTCTCCACCGCGGGGGCAACACTTGCCAAAAGCTGATCTCGGAGATGGCGCAACGACGAAGCCCGGCACGGCCGCCATCTCAGTGCGGCGGTGCAGCCGGCACTGCGGGTTGGGATTTTCGGCGCAGCAGGGAGCAGCCGCAGCCGCCCAGCTAATCCGGCAGCCGGCACCCGTCACGTGCCACCGCGGGGGGGGGACGGGGGGGGGGGAAGAACCGGCTCCCTGACCTACTTCGCCTAAGACTCTAGAGCAGAGGCCGCCCGAAGCCTACAAGCCGCCGAGGTCGAGCACTGCCCTGCCACGCCAGCTGCCCGCCCTGGGTCCCGCTACAGCCATAGGGGCCCCTTCCCGCCCCCGCCTTCTCCAGAGATTAGATAACCACCTATCCCCTCCACACTGGGCACGGGCCTGTGCCTGACTCCGCCCAGCGAGGCGAGGGGGGGAGCAGTGGAAGACGTAGGGATCAGGAGGAAAGAAGGAGGAAAAAAAAAAAAAAAAACCAACCACACACACCACCACCAAGAGAAGAGGGAAAGAAGAACATCGCGGGCCCAAGAGCCGCCCGAACACACGCCGGCTGAGGCGCTCCTGGTCTAGGCCCAACTGCGTCACCGGGCCCCACCGGCACCGGAGGAAAGAGCGGGAAAGGCTGCTGCCGGGCCCTGCTGACGCAGCTCGAACAAAGGCTGCCGCCTGCGCCGCCTCCCCCAGCCCCCTCCCCGGGGAAGGGGGCGCCAACACAATGCGCCGTCCTCCCCTACCCCCCGCCTCGCCCCGTCAGAGGCACAATGGCCGCCATTTATCGTGTCTTTCTCCCTGCCCCCCTCTGCCCCGGCTGCCCCCGCCACCCCCCCCCCTCAAGCGCGCGGCCGTTCCCCGCCGCCGCCGCCAGGGGTCCCGGCCGCCAACGTTACCATCGTCGCTCGCCGCCACACAAAAGCCGGGCCTGGAGCGTGGCGAGAAGGCCGCGGGGGCAGACGCAGATTCCGGCTCGGCTGCTCGGCCGCAGCGGTGGTCCCGTCTTTCCCGTTGCCCGCCTCCCTCCCTCTCCCCAACCCCAGCCCCCTGTCTGCCCCCGCGGGAGGAAACCCGGCGCGGAGCCGCCATACAACGGAAACTGCGCAACAACCAAATACGCCACAAACAGGCCGCGTTATGGGGACGGGGGACGGGGGATTACCGCCCAAAAAAAGCCGGAGGGGGGAGGAGGGGCGAGAAGAAATCACGACGCAACCATCGGGGATCGAGAAGCAATTAAAGTCCCACGCCAGCAATCTCACCCGTCCCTCCCGCCACCCCTTCCCCCCGCACTCAGAGCCTCCTCCGAGCCGAGCCTCCTGCCCCGTCCGCCACCGCACTCGAGTTAACGGAGCGGCCTGCCGCTCCCCACTCCTCCCCCCTCGCCCGCATTCCGGGGCCCATCCCTCACCTGCTGGTCTAGACTGAGGGCATTTTCCACCGCCACATGACTCATAACGAGAGATCGTCTCGGGGTGTCCCGCTCCGCCTCGAGAAATTCAGATTCGCCGGGCTGGGAACTCGCCGCTGCTGCTGCTCGTCCACTGCGAATCGCTTTCCTGACTGAGGCCCCCCCCACCTCGGCCCCGGCCTTTATATAGTCCCCGCCCCCCGCCTGCCCGGCGGCACGCGCTGACTTCAGCCCGCACGTTACCGCCCCTGCCCGGGCGCTCCCTTCCCCCCGCTCCCGCCCAGAGCTATCGCGCGAGAAGCCGTCCGCTCTGCGCCGGCGGGGGAGCGTGGGCGAGATATCGCGAGACCTGAGCCCGCCCCTGCCGCTCAGCCCTCGCTGAGGGCCGCTCCGGTGGTGTCGCGAGACTTGGGGCGCCGGGCCCGCGCGGGCACCCGCTGGGCCTCCCGGGCTTTGCTGACGATACCGCGAGGTTTCCCCGCGGCGGCCGGCTCTCCTCCGCGGCCCGGATCCCCGCGAGGGGGGGGCGGGGAGGTGAGGGACATGGCCACGAGGTCTCGCGAGATCGCGACACACACCCCGTCACACACTTCTTTTGTTCGACGCGCTCGCGAGAGCGCTGCGCTGGCCGTCGCCGCGCGCGCCGCTGAGATGTCTCTAGAAGGAGTGGGGGTTTAGGTCACGTGGGCGGCCCGGCCGGCGCCCGCCGCCATCTTGTGCGCTTATCCCCGCACAGTGGCGCAGGTAATAATGGAGGCGCAGCGGGCCAGCGGCGAGGGAAGGAGGAGGGCGCTAGTTGGTGACAACCAAGCCTGACGAGCCCCACGAGAGCGGGAGCTGGGACTATGGTCAGCGGGGTAGGGGCTGCTTCACCCACAAATACACCAGCCTCCTGCTCCCCATCCCCCCCAGGTCCCAGGACATTGGCTTTGCAGGACAGGAACTCGGGCTGCTTCCCTTTACAGGCCCCTCTGCATCCTGGTATTAGTTTCTGAATGCTTTTTTAGAGGTGCTGTCACCCCACCCTTTTCCAGGCAGCCCATGTCACCCACTGAGCATCACAGCTCGGCTGCTTTCAACATGGATGCAGACACATCACCTTGTGGCTGTAGTTCTGCCCACCGGGCTACAAAATGATCTCTCTACTGTACCCACTGTCCAGTTGCACATCACTGTGAGCCACTCACCCCAACAGATTCATGTCGGTGGTCAGTAGTGGTTATTACAGACATTCAACTTTTTCCCAAAACCTCTAACCGTTAAATCTACAGAGGTGTCAAGGGTCACCCCTATCTTCCCTGTAGCAGTAGTTTTACCCACCTATCCCATTATATCCACAAAACGCCCGCTTGGGCTCGCTAGGGCTCATGTTTCATGTTAGCCTGTAAAATGCCAGTCACATAACCAGCATTAAGCTACCTGTCACTTTTCAAAAAAGGAAAACTGTTACATACCCTTCCATTACATCAAAGCCTGCTGACACAGAAAGTACTAGAGCCATTTCCTTAAATTTGGGTCAGTAAAAGTACTGGCAAACATGCTTACAGGATCAGGATACCTCTGGGGCTATTAAGTCACAAGAAAAACGACATGGGGTCTGGTTGTCCTTGAGTCCTACGTAGCAAATACTCCTCCATTTTCCCTACTCCTTGGGCTCCTGCCTCTTCCAACAAGAAGGTGTGGGGAAGATTCATATTCCAGAAGGATGGCTAGATTCACTGTGGGGTTTAAAAACAAGACAAAACTTTTCCCCAGTACTCACACATAAAACACCTAGCTTTACCTAGTGTTTTTCCTGAGCACAGTGTTCTTTCACAAAGCTGCCCTTAAAGCTGGCTCTCTAAAGCCAATGTCCTTCCATTCCACAAATTAAGCCCTACAAGATTTAAACACAAACAAATCTTTAAATGATCAACATATACTCCTTCTCACAGACAAACCAGCCAGTTCTGGACAGGATCTAGCCCTTAAAAAAAAAAAACACCATTCTTCTGCTTTGGTCTTCCATAATGCTTCTTTAGCCAGCTACAGCTCCAGAGGTAAAGGTTTATACTTTGATTTCTTCCCCAGGTGCACCTACTTCATTTAAAAGCTTGCAGGTGTGCTCACCAAGGCTGTCTGACAGTTAAAAGAAAAAACCCAAAAAGATTCTATATTAAAAAAAACAACAACTGCTACTAGACTTAGGCCCAAATCTTGGTTTTTGAAAGCAAATTTCAAATAAATCTTTTAATTCTCTTTCTTCTTACAACTTTGCAAACAATTCTAAATTGTAAACAATTCTGCAATGTTTACATCCCTGCAATGTCTGCAATGCTTTTATAAACAAGAGTATTGTTTGATGTAATTCATATGCACTTGAAATCAACATTAATTAAGCCTTCGTCACTGTACAGGTTTTAGAACTATCACAGCAATTTAATTCCTGTTCCTACAGTCAGGAAAGCAGGTGGGCCCACTTGCCTCCATGACAGGGACCCATGTGTGTCATACTGTGTCACGCTACCAGCTACTTCAAGGTAGTCTATCCAAGGCAGAGCAAATTGCAAAGTTGGAGTCTTAGCTGCAGGCACGCAAGTGCTCCCATTGCTTAGGGAAGTCAGTTTTCCCTTTGTTATTAAGTTACCATCTGCATTAGGTAGGACTATATATTCTCAGTTTCACTTTTTATTCTTCTGCAGCTGACTCACAGACAATTTGCTGGAGGAACTTGAGCAGCTAATGAGTACTTACTTGTGTCAAGCAGTAAGTGAATACTAGAGTCCTCACAAATCCTGCTTGCTGTCTGTTAAACTCAGTAAGTTTTTCCTGATGGATTCGAACAAAACTGCTTAAAACCTGACGCTGCTGGGTGCTTGGGCACTCGGTTCTTAAATCCTAGCAGGATTCCCAAATTTGCTATTCCCTCACCTGCAGAGCCTTATCTGGTAGGTGTTCTGAAAGGCTACACTTGGCCTCAGAGTAGCTAGAGCAGGGGTCCTCAAACCACGGCCCACGGGCAGGATACGGCCCCCCAGGGTCCTCAGTCCGGCCCCTGGTATTTACGGACCCCCCACACACACACCCCTGCCGGGGGTTGGGGCAGGGAACCAAGCAGCCGCAGATGACTGCCTGCCACTGCGTCCACACACCGGCCCCCTGGCTAAAAAGTTTGAGGGCCCCTGGGCTAGAGAGACAGCTTTCTAAGTATTGAGGAGATCGTTGCTGTGCATTAGGAAAGCAGTATCCCCAGTTGCCACCAAGCAGCATGGGTTGTAAAGTCAACACTGTTTATGAAGTTGTAGCAGCCTTTTGGAATATTTTTACCCAAAGCGGATAGACGCTGGCCTTGTGTACGCGGGTTTCCTTATCCATTTTGAAACTATCAACAGGTCATATGGTATTAGCCGTCTTAACAAGATTTCCCATCTTACTGAACTATGAGCTTACTTCTAAGGGAAGGAGGTATTTTAGTAATGATAAGGCAACTCAGACTTAGGCCTTGAAATCCAGAGTGTGATAAAATATAAATCCTACAGTGGATGTAATTCTCAGGCTGCAGTTCTGAAAACTTGTTTCTTGTTTTACAGAGCTAGGTATGAGACTAAGACCACATGCCATATTTTTGTCTTTCATATTGCAAGTTGGCAGGGCAATAAAAAATAAAAAGTTTATGTTGTTCAGCCGCAAATCAGCAAAGGGACTGAGAAAGAGTCTTTAGTCAATGGTGTATGTATCTCAGTAACATCAGAGATCTGTCTTTAACATCATAATTTTTGAATGCTGCATCTGATCAGTTCTCAAATTTCTGGAGGCATTTTAGGCATCAAAAGGGAGAGTCTTACTGATTTGGAGGAATAACATGAAAAGAAGAACCACATGCAGCCATTGATACGCTGTTTGTGAAGGCTTCACTACAAAGTCTGCATTTCGCTACAGCAGTGGCTACAAAACTCTTTGGACCAATGGATAAATTGTGTGTAAAAGCAATTTGTGTGGCAGAATAAAAAGACAAAACATTTTTAAAGCTATGGCACCTTCCTCTGACTTCAAAACAAAACCAGGCCTGTTGCACTGAATGGCTGTCCCAGGTTCCTCACATTCGGCAGGCTGCTGTTCTTCAGACATTTCTCTCGGCAGCAGTACTGGTGTAGGCAGTTCCCAGCACTTGCCATTTGTTCCTGTCCTCAAGGTGTCCCCTTGGCTGTCCCAGTATAGCTGTTAGTGATGCCAGTTGGTGCAGTGAAAGAAGGAGCTGATCTGGGTTTAAAATAGCTCTGTTTTGTAGGGGTAGAAAAAAACCCTGCCTAAGTCAACTCTCTGCCCAGAGAATTGCCTGTGGGAGATTGGTTTGTAGTCAGTGGGTTTCTTCAATGTAGTGAATATTTCCTGCCATACGTGCCTTAACTCAGTGTGCAGGGCAAAGCTGCTACACTTCAGCCAAGCATTTCTTTCACTGGCATTGCCAGCTTATGTAGTCCCTGCCTCACTCCTCACCCCCAGCTCATTTCAGCCTCTCAAATAAACCAGTGGGAAGAGGGTGTTATTTTTCACCCATATCAGTCCTTGAGTTTGGTGGTCAACAAACATCTATGCCAGTCCATCAAGAGCAGGGTAACTAGCCCCAGGTGGAGAAGACAGAGGCCCGGAGCTCCTGCAACCAGCACTGCTGCTGAAGAAGCCTGCATGGAGCCACTGCCTCCTTCTCTGGGTAGGCATGGGCAGAACAGGAGAGCACAGGATGCGCGCCCACATTTTCTCAGGGAAGGAATGCAGTGGGGCGCTCATTACACAAACCATGGGACTTTGCAGGGAATCTCAGGAAAATCTGGGCAGAGTTTTCTGTTGCCTGTAGAACTGCATTATGTACTTTAGCCAAAATGTGCAGAGTTGGGTTTCCTGGTTTGGGACCTTTTGTCTGTCTTTTGATATAAAATCTTACGCTAAGGAATAAAGGAAGTTGGTAATAATAAAAATATTATTATTAAACTGTGCCTGGAGAGCATTCGGCGGAATATTTACAGAATTTTCTACTACGCTGCAACACTTTGTTCTATCATTGCCTATGCTGAGTACACCTCTATTCTAAGTCTTACAGAGCACATTATGTCTTTAACTTACATGAAGAATTAAAAGGCAATCTGATTAAGAGGTCCTCCTTTCTTTGGCTAGTGTGTTACCACTCCAGCCTGGCTCCCCTTCTCTTGTCTCTCCATGCTGGTACAGGCTGATAGAACACACATAATTGATTGGGAAGGCCTTGATGAAGAGCAGATTCATGATGATTCTCTGAAAAGGTGCCTGGAGCATGTTTGAAAACTTCAAAGACATTCACATCTTGTCCTGAAAAGCCACAAAAGACTGTTAACAGAAAGCAGAGGCTCTTTACAGAAAGGAGAGGCAGAATCAGAAAGTTTTGTAAGCTATGACTCTAGAATAGGCATCCACGGAGAGGATTTGGCCATTTCAAACATATGCTAGTCCTTATCTGAGGCAGCACTCAAGGCTTCTTTTTTTTTCTTTAAGTCCTCTTTTTTTTTGTAATGGTTTGGTTACAAGATCACGTAGTCACAGGCTTCTGCAGGAACTGTGGAAGTACAAGCATAGTTTTGTCCTTATTTCTTCTGTAACACTAGGATCAGACAGAGTGAAGAATGAGTCCATGAATTCCACACAGGAGGTAATGAGTTGGAGCCAGGGCCCAGGCGCTGGCCACCTGAACGCTGCCCAAGGCTGCCTGCCACTGAAATGGCAGCAGTGGGGAACAAGAATATGGGCAAAAGGATAGCAGGAATTTAGCTCTCTGCTGTAGGTCAATAGTTCCTAGCAGCACTCCCTTCCTATGTGCCTCTTGCTTGGGTCTTGGAGTAAATCTCCTTTCAAGGCAAGAGTAAACAGACTAGCTGTGAGCCTACAATGTTCCGTGCCTGACCCGAGGCAGGAGGCCTGCTGTCTTACAAGGGCTGCCTTGCTTGCCTGGGTCCAGAGTGAGTGTAGTAATGCAGCAGGAGAGGCTTGCCTCACTCGCCCTCTCTCCCCACAAGCCCCTGGCTGCACAGCTGACAGGCTGCTGAATTCACTGCCCCGTGGCCTGAACAGAGCTGCGCTCAGCCCAGCCTAGCAGGGATTGCAGCTATTCCTAATGCTCAGACCAGAACCTGATGAAATAACCAGCCCCTCGCTCCCAGCCTCCAGCCCATGTCCCAGATAAATATCCCTGCTATGCTAGTGAGTCCCTCACTCTGCTGTGCACCACTCTTGGCTGTGGAGGACTTTCCCTGGCCACGTTGCATGTAAGGAATAGGCAGATATGTCCTGCATTTTCAAGGAAGGGCCTTGCCAGGGCACTCCCCTCTTGTGTGAATGGGTTTGACTTCTCCTGCCAGGTGTGAACACCTGGAAAGCTTTGACCTTTGCAGATGGTGGTTGTGCAACATGGTGCAGCTGCCAGGTGTGTTTGGGTTAAGCAGCAGTGGCCTCAGCTATCTGAGGAATTCCCAGGGTTGCTAGTACTCCTTATTAAGTGAGAGAGATATTTTGAAGTATTCAGTATTGTTACCGAGAGGCAGCAGTGACTGAATGATCTAGCTTGTGCACTGTCAGAACCATGTTGGGCTTTTCCTGTGGCTCAGAATTGTGTGGGATGGAAAGAAGAGTGGTTTTTGACTAAACCGGCAAGGGTTGTTGTCCTGAGTGGAAGAAGAAACTGAAAGAAGATGGCAGTTCTATAAACACTGAGTTCTGAGTTGGGCTGTATTTTTTCATATCCCTAGATTCCTTGCTAGCTTGTATTTTTAAAACCTTAATCACTTTTATCTCTCTGCGTTCAGATCTCTCCATCATTCCCACTGGACTCAAAATTACATTACCTCCCTCTCTCATTCCCCAAGTTTGCATGCTGCTTTGTATTCTCGAATGCTGTTTTCCATGATACAATTAGATTGAGGGCTTGCCTGCACAGGAAAGTTGCACTACTATTAATTTGCAGTTTGCTTTAAAGAAATTATGGTAAACCTGGGCAAAAGGCCATGTGGATACCCTGGTATTTCTTTGCAGGAATACAAATGGCTTATTTCAGGTTAGATCGGGTCAATTAGGAACAGGAAGAACTTGCAAAGCAATAAAGTTTCCTATACCAGAACAAAGAGAGTCCAGCAGCTTCTTGTGCAGATTGTGTCCTCTGAACGAGAAGAAAGGTTGGGGACATGGTCTTGACCTCAGCAGGAGCCACCAGTCAGCTAGTCCCACCAAAGCAGCATCCTCTGCTGCCATTAAGTTCTGGCACATACTGTGGAGGAGGCTGTTTCACACTGCAGCAGCTGCCTTTTTCCTACCCAAGGCAGCCTGGTCCGCCACATTTAGAAAGCAGGAGTAGGGACTGCAGCCTCTGTGCAAGGTATTGGCTTCCACTACATTCCTACAGGTATTAAAAATGTAGTCCTTTGCCAAAAAATTATAGTATGATCTTGCTCAATAGGAAAAAGCCGTGTGTATCCGTCTACTGCCCCTCTTTGAACACTGCATGAATGCCTGGAGTTAACTGTATTGATTTACAGATATCAGATCGTAATTTTATGAGCGGATTGTAATTTTATGAGTGTGCCTTTCTCTTGTAGGCAAGCTCAAAGTAACAAAAGGTGAAAACAAAAGAAGAGAGATTTACAGCAGCAAGAAGAAATTTAAGAAGCCCGTTCAGTAAATCTTGGATGCTGTGCATTCTCATTGCAAACTGGTTTGAACTGGTAAGCTAGTAATTGCCTAAATCCAAATAGGCACCTAATCAAGATGGCTCCCATATTAAGCAGCATTAATATTATACTTTGAAGAAGGCACTAATGCTTTTCACTTTGGTTTCTGTAAAGCTTTTCTCTTCTAATTACCATTTCTATGATGTAATGTATGTAAATGTAACTTCTGTGTCAAGTTAGAGTCTTCTTTGAAAAACCTTTTGAGGGTCACTGGCCAAGTACTGGGGTGATGACAGCTCAAAAATGGATATGGGATTGTCATGGTCCTGCAGGCACCACCAGCCCTGAATGCCCCTTGGCAGCCCCCCACCAGCCCTCAGCCCAAGACCCCATATGAACCCCCTGGGGCTGTCACCCCCTGCCCCAGAGATGCCACAGCTGGGCCGGTCTGCAGCTCCCCACAGCCCTCCCTGCCCGGCCATGGGCCCCACTGAGCCAGGCCCACCCACAGACCCATGACCTGGCCTGGCCTTGGCTGTCCCCCAGCTGGGGAGGTGCCCAGTGCCTGAGGCTGAGGCTGCCTTGGTACCCCCAGGTGCCCCTGGCTAGGGAGTGGGACATGCCTGGGCTGCCAAGCCCTGCTCTGATGCCCTGGGGAGCCCCCACAGCTCCAGCCCCAAGAGAGCGTCTGCCCTTGCTATGCCCTACCAGGAACTAAAAGACCTAAATCATGAAGCCTGAGGGACAAATGAACCAAACCCAATACTGGTCTTCAAGAGAAAGGGGGAAGAAGGCCCACCTTCCTAGTTCCCTCACTGTTGCTGTTGACTATTGATTAGGTCTGCCCCTTGCTCAATGAAAGATCTCCAGCAACTGCAAGGGAATGAAAACCATATAGAGACTTGTCATATAAAAGTTCACATAGATGTGAAGTCAGCCAGGAGGGGGAAGGCCTGGACCTGGAGGCATCAGCAGGATAAGGGCTTTCTGAATGGCCTCTGTTAATGACACCCAGATTAGCAGGTCATCAAGACCTCAGGGCATCTACATGCTGTTTCAAAAGACACTCAAATGTGGAGACAAAGTGATTAGTCCTGATGACTGCCAGAGTTGGGACAGGATGGAGACACTGCTAGTTCCAAAAAGATACAAAAAGATAACCAAACCCTGTGCATTGTCACCAACCCAAGAATAACCGAGGAGACGATGACAACTTGATTGCTGGCATCCCTTTTTGCCCATGGAATTACAGCAGATCCTGGATATATTAGCTGGACACAATATTCACGTTGCCTGGATTTTGGATGGAGGGCTTGAACATGCTGACCTGGTGCCTGGTTGGCTGCGCTTGTGAGTGTGAGACTGTGAATGTGGCTGAGTGAAGCCTGCTTTGTTTCAGCTTTTATTTTAAATTAAATCACTTTCTCCCCTCTGCTCCAATGTTTTCTACATTGATGTTATAACATTGGAACAGTATTTCCTACAGAGGAACAAGGAGTAGTAAATAGGAGCACCCAGCTGCATAATCTTTCAGTCATATGTCTTGTGATGTCAGCAGAGAAAGAACCATAAAACATTTAATGTCAGGAGAAAATAATCTTTTTTCTAGCTGGGTTCTTCAAAGACCACCCTGTCCCTTTTGCTGGCTTTGGTCAGCAGCGCAGGTCACACAGCTGGAGCTCCAGCCCACTCCATTGTAAGAGGATTAGCTCAGGCTTCAGTTTGCACATAGCAACCTTTCCACTTAACAGATCATATAAGGTAAAAGGGTTTTGAGACATCTAGTCCATCACACTGCCTTGAGACTAGATATATCCATCCACTCTGGATGGATGCTCATCAGACTGGATCTCCAGAACACCAACTGCATCCCCACACTGGGGGAGGGCTCCCAACCCTGGTACTAACTGGCTTCTCCTAAGAGGCAGGGCACCAGGCTGCCATCATGTCACCACAGCCATCACTTCTCAGCTGCAAGGCAGGAACCCCTACTTCGTGCTGAGACCGAAAAGCTGCTTAGCGAGCCAGGGGCTCCTGCCTCCTTTCAGACACCCACGGGCATGGTGCAGCTGTAAGCCTCCCACCTCCTTCAGCGCAGCCGGCTCAGTGCCTGCAGGGAAGAGGAAGCTGCTGCTGTCTCCCAGAGAGAGACAGCAGCTCCTGTTGACTTCCCCTTTGTCTGAAGATGGCATGATGATGCTGTTCAGCTCCAAGTGGCTGCGCAGCATGTTGTTGCATGCCACCTCACTTTGGAATAACTTGAGTCTCCTTGTACTATCAGCACATCACTTTCTAGCCCATTCATAGTAAACAGGAAGAGTAGTTTACTTCCTTCCTCTTTGGGGTTACTTTTTATATATTTGTGTACTGCTATTTTTTTGCCTCTCCTCAGACTTCACTTCTTGAGACTAAGTTGTTTTTCAGTGTGCCTTACAGTTTGTATCTTTTTAACTTCCAGTAGAGCAGCAGTTTAACATTTAAATGAATACAGTGTTTATGAAATGAGCTGGACTAACAGGCATGGAAATGGAGACTTCTGTCTTCACAGATTATATGCCACAGTGGTAGGAGGAGTGAGAACTACATACCTAACTTGAGATCTGGAATATCTCTGGAGGCAAGAAGATAATATAGTGATGAAATTTATCTAAGTGGTTCAGATTTCCTCTTTAATCAGTAGCCTCTAGGCTGTTTCAGCCTGCTGGGATTCATTTGTGCCAGATGTGGTAGTGTTTTTGTGATACAGACAAAACATTGCAATAGCAACGTTCAGTGTTAACCAACTCATTTCACATAGATTACCAGCCTTGTGGAGGCAGAGCATTCAGGTAGGGTTCATCTAATCAGCTGTAGATGGCTACGTGGAAGGCTCTCCAGCCAAGCTAGCCACGTCAGGCCCCTATTACAGCCACAGAGGAGAAAAAAAGACACTCTGAGGTCATGAATCATCTCATCCTAAGGTAGATATTTAAAATAGATCAGATAAGATATACCTTTAAAGTGCCTATGGGGCAACTGGCTCAGATGTAGAGATAGACACTGTAGACACCTAAAATTAGGTAGCTGAATCTCACCTGTGGAGTCCATCAAACTTAGTGACACACAGGTCAAAATCCCCACTTCCTGTGGTGAATTTTCAGAGGACACCTTCTGCCCTTTGAATTTACAGCCACCTCAAAACAGCCAGATGTAATGTCTGATGAGAGACGTATGAGGGTCTTCCACCAAATGGCTGAATCTTTTCCCTGATTTTCAAAATAATAATAAAAAAATAGTTCCTTCTTTTTTGCTTTAGTATTTAAATGATCATTTTTCAGAACAGGAATAGTTGCTCTTTCACTTCTGCTCATGCCACCATGCGGAGCTGGAAAAATATATTTGGATTAGGAAGCACTGATGTTCTTCATGGCTAAAATAATGATATTCTGCACAGTGGATTCTTAGGTTGATTCATCTGATACAGTTGAGCTGTAAAGATTTATCTTGCAGAGTCTTTGGAAAATATGTACTTCAAAACAATCTTTCTTACTACCGTAGAATTTTGTGTCGTTCCCCCCCCCTTTTTGTCCCTTAGTTAATTGTTTGTAATTAAGGTAAAAGGTTCTCTTGATACCATAGCACATCTCCTGACCCACTTCAGTGCAAACGCATGCATAACCACTTGTTTGTTTGTACTTCTACAGGTGTTGGTGTTGTGCAGATATGGGCTGTGGTTAAAGTTTCATAATGGAAAATCTGACAGGCAGTTAACTAATCCATGAGTCATATTTCGTAATAGCCTAAAGGTCTCTGATGTTCGACCTTCATTTGATACCCTTGACATCAGGGAGTTATACATAACCCATCTGAAGAACATTCTTTATATAGATGACTGCATGTTGCCTTCTTATACCTGCAAGAATGGGCACTGCACTTACTGAAGCAAGGAAGTCATCTGTCTGCCTTTCCTCCTCTCTCCCTCTGTGAGTTTGTTTGCCGGGCTGCAGAGGTGTACTGCAGGAAGACCACCTGATGAATGAGAACTCTGGAAATGTCTCTGCTTAGTTTAAATCCCACCCCCTTCCCCCCCCACCCCCCCAAGCTGAAAGGTAAGGAGAAGGGTGTGGGGAGCTGGTTTTGGACTCCGTTCACCCTAAGCCTTCTGAAGGGGTTTCTGATCAGTACAGTTCCAGTAATAAAAGTAGCAGTGGAGCTACCAGTGCTAACAGAGCTCTGCTGATTTCACCTGTGCGTGGCTCTGTTCCAGTCCAGACAAATACAGAACGAGACATCCTTTTGCCAGACCGTCCCAAACAGGAATCCCACTGTTGCTGACACCAGCAGAGTTGAGTTAGCATTAGCAATGCCTAGGTGTTTATAGGAAGACTCTAATGTGGAGAGGGCTCATCTAGAGAATCTACCCCTTTATTTTCTAGCCAGAGGGGGGAAAAGCAACACATTGCTTATTAGGGTACCAATTCAGTGTTGTCTTTTAGGACTTCTAAAGTCCTCCCTCAAAGGCAGCAAAGGGTGTTTGCTTTGCTGCTGTTTCCAAAGCTAAAATAAGGCAGGCACGACTTCAGTAACTGCATGTGAAGTTTACATACTATGACTCATCGTAATAAAGAAACCTAAACAAAATCCAAGTGTGTCATTAAAGCTGGAATATGTTTTCCATACTAAATTCTTGTAGGTTTGATTTGGCTTCTTTTTTACAGCTGTAGAATTGTGGAGTATTTCAGGGATATTAACCCTTTGCCATTGCAGGATAGAAAATTCTGGTCTTTGTGAATGGACACAGTATAAAACACAGCAGAAGGTCATCTTATTTTTTGAAACACTTTGGCACAACGACTCTTAGAGCAGTGTCAAATGCTAGACAACAATGAGACCAGCTGGGAAGACAAATGGAAAGAAGAAAGCGGAGGAGAAGAGCTGTATCCCAAGCTTTAACTTAGTCTGTCTTTTTACAAAACTCTGCCATTTCCAATTAACTACTTTATAATTGTAAAACTATATAAAAAATATAATTTTATAAATCTGCTTAAGATATCAGCAGACACCATGAGCGATGTATGTGTAACATGTGAGTTGCCTGCTGTATATGAAAAAACGCCTAGCGAGGGTCTGGCACGGTAGGAGGGGGAACATGCCCAGCCTGACTGTAGGCGCCAGTAAGGAGGTTAGTCATCCTACTGAGTCAACAGGAGACACAAGCACCTCCAAAGGGTACTTCTGCCTACTTGTTGTCTAATGTTAGACAGCTAAAGTTATGTGGTATGAGCCTATAATGATAGGCTCATATGCATGCTCATTTATGCATGAAATTCATCTTGCATGGATGATGTAGATTACCAGATCCAAACCTCTTCATGTGGAGTAAAGCTGGTGTTGGACTGGGCAGGGGTTTGCAGTGGCTGTTTTTTAGGTCTCTCCTTGCAGCCCTTCTCAAGTAAATGCAGAAAGTAAAAAAAGGCCAGACAAAGGTTCATGTTCATGCAAATCTAGCACCAGAAGTGGGGCAGCAGTGTTTGAATTCTGACAAGGAAGTTGCTAAGAAGGGGCTAGGAGGAGGGAACAGATTACACAGCAGGTGTATCCACCCCACTGTCAGCAGTTCTACCTCTTCACCCACCTCTGCCTTCCACTCACATAGGAACTGATTCTTGGGTAGTATTTTAATGGTGTGAATTCCCACTTATCAGGACATGGTAATATTTAATGCTCCTTATTTACACAGGCCTAGCTGTACAAGTTTCTGTCTAGTCAGTCACAAATTTTCAGGCATCTAGACTCTGTTCCAATAAACAGGAAGAGTTAGCGTTTTTCCATCTTCACAAATAACTTTCCCGGAAGTCATCACCAGAAGTTGGATAAACACACAGTTATCCTTGTCACGCTCCAGGCAAAGTGACAATATAGCTGGAATCAGAAAGCCAGAGGTTTTTTTCTGGTGTGCTACTAATTAGATGACTAGTACTGAGATAAACCTGGCAGAAGCAGTGTAGTTTAAACTCTAGCAGCTTTAGCTTTAGAGGACTTTCCATCCCCTTCAACTGCTACCTTGTTCCACCATCTCAGGCCACAACCTTGTAACGTCATCCTTACGAAAGACTTTTGTTGCTGTCATTTAGGGTCCCTGCAAGAAGAAAGGCCCAGCTACACAAATCCCACTGGCAGGATAGGGTTGCTGAAACAAATGTAATATAATAAAATGCATTACAGACTTGTATAACTCTTATCTGATGATCTGAGGAACTGCTCTCCCAGTTTGGCTCACTGAAGTCAGTGTAACTATCATCTCATATCAGTGATGCAAAATATCAACAGCAATTCATCCTGGCATTGGATCACAATATTCACAACAAACTCTTGTTTTAAAGTGCCAAGACAGAGGAATGCTGCACTCTTGCTTTGGCTGAATTTTTGTCATTTCAAAAGTATTTTTCTCTTTTAAAAATCATCTTAATATCAGAAGGGAATTTTAATTTTGTCCATCTTTCCTCTTTTTTATTGCAGTATATATTTGCTGTAATTAAATGTTAACTTACAGGGACATCATTACCTTAACTTTTTATTTCTTTTCCCACCAATTCCTGGATAATAAAAGAAGATATACGCTTTCAGTTCTTTGTTTAGCTCTCCTGGCTGATTTTCAGCTTCTGACAGTGCTTCCCAGGCTCTCAGTTTCACTGCTTCCCTATTTTTTGGTTCCCTAAGCCTGGAGCCTTTGATGCTGCAACAGAGCAAGGTAAAGCACTGAAAAAAAAGGTAAAGTGCTGTGACAAAAGGACAGGCATTGTCCCAGAGATTCATGTACTGAAACATCTTTAAAATTCTTCTGAAAAACTGACTAGTTGGGAGTGGAGAGTATCCTTTTAAGAACAGTTTATGTTAAGAAATCTTGGTTAGTCTTATGAGCAAGTTTTGGCTGAGCAGAAGTGCTAATGACCATTTTGAAGTGAAAAACATTTCTAAGGACAAAAATAGCTAGTACTGAAATCTCTCACAGTCATTATTTACAATTTCTGTGTGATCCCTTGTCAAGATTTAAAATGATTGCTTGCCATACTAGCAGAACTTAGAACTTTGTGGATTTGTATTTAACGCTGTAATTAAAACCAGGATGATTTTCATGTGCCCAGAATAAGTTACAATTCTTATGAGAGCTGTCTTTTAAATGGCTTTACATAAGATATAATCTTCACTGACCTAAGCATGCAGACACATTTTTTTACACTCACTGATGTTTTCATCAAGGTATTGTATACCTTTGGAGTTACTTCAACCTGATATGCTTAGGTAAAAGTACAGTTTTCCCAGCCTTTCTCAAGATTTTAAGTTTAAGTGTTTAAGTGATCTTTAAACAAAACACTCCTTTTTCTGCTGTTAGTATGCCTCCAAAGAGCTTGTTTCTTTTAGTCCTTCTGTGAGAGTTAAAGACATGCCCTTTAACAGTCCTCTCGTACTGTCTTTCCTTCAGCATGACATTTTCCATCTTCCAATCCACCCACTCAAGACATAGGCTGGGGACCCTGCAGTGCCTCCCTTGCATTCTAGGAAGTTCTATATAGGGACATGTATCTAGGGAGTCTAAATTCTACAGAGCTGAACCTTCTTGATCTTCTGAAATATGAGATCATTATGTAATGTAACCCCCCAAATCTGATCTCCTACTAGTTCTCCATATTTTTGGAGGGGTGGATGTTCCTTACCATACAACAAAAAGACTAGACTGGCATCACTCACACACTCAACAGGGCAGGACCCTATTACAGTAATAGTCAGTGAGGGGCAGTTACATGGGGTTAGGTAGAGAGTTAGTTCCTCAAATGCGGATTTCTTCTTATTGGAACACGTAGCTATTTTTGGATTCTGAAGTTTCATTAACATAATTTCTCTATGGATAACTTGTCCTTTTAACTTGTCCTTAAGCCTTTTGTTCTGGTAATATTTCATGTAAGGTGTTTTGAGTCTTGAACCTGGTAGTATTAATAACCTGGGGCAGAGAATGTTTATGTAGTACTGAGCACCATGACAGCAGTTAGTAAATAATGAAATAAATCACAGGCTTTGTTTTTGTTTAAATACTGTGTTTGCCCTCTGTGGATACAGATCTTCTGGATCCTGCTTGACAACCTCATTTGGGTGAAACTAGATATTGTGCCAATTTTATTCAACCTCCTTTTAACGTATGGCAGTCCTTTAAGTACAGACAACGCACCGGCTAACAAAGAACTCAGAGTCCCTCAGCTAAACCTTCAGAAAAAGCCAAAGTCCCTGGAACCTGCACTAAAAATACCTGCCAGGATTCTTGATTTTTATACAAATACACAATTAAGGTAGAAAAGGAAAGAAGCAAGTATGTCCAAATCAATTACAGCATGTAGGAACCATTAAGGCTGGACTTGGTGATCTCAAAGGTCTTTTCCAGCCTAAATGATTCTATGATACGTTAGGGTCCAAATTCACTGCCCCATTCCAGACTTCTAGCTATGTGCTGAAAATACCAGGGCTGGGAAGTTACTCTGGCTGCTGCAGAGGGGATGCCCCAGCATATGAGAGCCGGCATAGAATTAGCGATATGAAGAAACCCCATGCTAGTTAACTGTTTTAAAGCACTGAGCAGAGAGAAATTGGGAAGACGAGTTATTGCATTCCATGAACTTGGCCTTCCAGACCCACATGCAGGTGCTGTAGAGAGGAGCTGTCGGTTTTCCTTCAGAACAGCTTCTCAGGAATCCCAGCACTTAAGATACATCTCTGAGAAGTCATACTGTGGTTGACTGTGCCTAGCTCACATATGTTTTCAATAGAAACATTGAAAATCATTTCAAGATTGAGGCGTATACATGTTAAACTTCCAGTATAAGCTGAAGAACAAATAGAGCTATGCTAAATTGGTTTCTGGTACAACCTGACAAAATACTCAGGATGCTACCTAATCGCAAGTGATCCCATAAAACCCACTGGTATTTATGTAATCTCCTATCACCAAATCAGTCTTAAATTTGCAGGTGAGGTTTCTATATTCTCAGTCTGATTTAACCTCTTTTCCATCAGGAACTGGCAAAGCTGAGAAATACTTTATGGCTAAATTCAGTCTATTTTATGTGTTTGAGATGTTTGAACTTTTCTGTTTTGAATGTAAAATATAACTAAAGATAATCCCTATAAATGCATAAAGTCATCATGCATTTATTATGGAATAATAATACTTATATTAAGCAAAACATTTATAACATTTGTCCACTTCACTACTGCAGAATAAGCTGCACTAAGGAGCCTTGAGCTAGTCCAGAAGACAAGAAAGGACAAAATTCAACTCCAACAACCAGCAAATGAGGAATTAAGGTATTACAAACTGAAGCCTTTGCAAAACCAGACTAAAATGCAGAGTTAAAAGCCTCTGCCAATTCTGGAATAAAAACTAAAGTCTGCTTCTACCACAGGGAAGCAATAGCAGCCAGGGAAAAATGGGAAGGGATCAAGAAACGGTGGGGTGAGAGACATAAACTAAAAGACCATCAGGATGAAAGATGAATTTGCTATCATGTCATCAAATGAAGGCTGTATGCATGCCCTGTGAGTCTTGATAGTCCATGACAAGATATTAGGTCCAGCAGAGGGTTTCTTGGTCAGAGTTATGCAGGAGGCCAAGCTAGGCAACCTGGATGGTTTAGGATGTGCAAGTTGGAGTTTCAGCACTGTCTCCTGCTTGCTTTATGACAGTAGTTGTAGTAGTATTGAATGGTAAATAGATGAGTGAGTAGCAGCATGCTGGCAGAGCCGCAGTTGCAGTAGGAAGAGAGGTACATGTGTATCCTGGTGGTTTGTTCAAACACACCCCGTGTCAGCAGTGAATTCTGCAGTTTGTGTTAATAATAGGAGCAACACAAGTGTGTCTGCTTGCCATGGAGGTGGCCAGCAGGCAGGCAGTCTATGTGAATGGTAGTTATAGAGGCACAGAAACAGGGGGCTGAAGGTACTGTCTGGAAAGAAATCTCTGTGGAAAAGAAAGAGGTAGATACCGTTCTGCATGTCTGGGCTAGTGTGAATTCATCAGGTTCCATGTTTGAACAGGAGCCAGGTATAGCATACAAGTAACTCCTGTTTGCTATGCCTGACCTAGATCCGAGTGTTGCTTTGTCAGTTTTTGTCCGACACGTGTTCTGTTTCCCTACTGTGTAGTAACACTGCTGGAGACTCGGTGTTAGCATTGGAAACCTGATGATTCAAACACAGAAGTATGAAGGCCATATGGCAGCAAGAGGGAGGAAGCAGGGACATGTAACCTTACCATGTATTTTATGGTGGTCAGAGGTCTCATTTCATGTTAAAAGAATTCTTATTTGGAAAGTTTCAAAGGATTACGTATAGACCACCTTCACATGCTGGATGGCAAGCAACCCACTTCCCTACTAACAATGCTTGTGGGGATGTAATGTCTGGTTTGTTTGTTTATTAAATAGTCATTTTTCAGGATCAACATCTATCAGAGCCCGTCTGTGCAACTCCACGGCCTCCCATTCCTTGGCAACAGTTCCCCCGGTGACAATGTACAGCTGGCACAAGTCCTCAAGCTGTTCCTGAATCCTTCCTCATCTTCAATTTCACTGTTTTTGGGGAAGACAGGAATATTACACAAGAGGTCTGAGGGTAGTAAGATAAGCATCTGCTGTTTGAGCTTCTGCCTTAAACTACCACATTGCCATGAATTATTAAGTTTCCAGTAGCCAGAAGCCAGGAATTACTCTGTAGGAAGACTGCCAGCTCTTCTGTGATACCCACCTCTGTCTGGGGCATGAGAGAAGTCCCACTGATAAGATAGCTGTGTGAACACTGAATCCCACCCACTGCTGATACTGGTGACAAGGTTGAACAGAGTAAATGCACTTTATCCACAGATGATGCCAAGGTCCTTTTCTCTGTAGAAGAACAGCAGGTCACCTTGGTGTTGAAGGCAGAGAGGGTGATGGTATCATCAGTGAGAGATGAGAAGACAACAGGCAACTGAGATTGTTGCAGCTTAAGTGCACTAGGGCCCCAACACAGGGATGTGAAATTTTTCCAGGCAGTGAAGGCATTAAGGGTCTTTACTATTTCAAAGATTCATGTTTAAAGCCTAAACAAACAAACAATTAAATAAAAAACAAGGCATAATGAAATGGAAAAGAAAATCTACAAGCCAAATAAGGGGTGCCAAAAGGTGGTAGGGAAGGGAGAAAAACAACTTTTGGTCTAATTAGGTGACAAATGCATAAAGTTGCTAAGAAGCAGCTGTTTTGCTGCAGCAAGAAATTCCATCTCAAGCCAAGTAGTGGAGGTGAACTGCAATGAGCTTAGTGCACATTCCCGCTCACGCTCTTAGCACCAAGTGTGGGGTACCATGTACATACCGTTAGCCATGCTCACACACCTGGAGTGCACGCATCAACACAGTGCGATGGTTACAAATGTTGTCACTCAAAGGAAAACAAGGCAATACTGGTAAAATTACCTTTTTGGAGGGAGGAGGAGGTAGTTGTAACTTGACAACCTCAGCTCAAATGAGCTATTTGGACTATCAACATTACTCTCTATTCCCTGGCTTGCAGGAGATTTCAAGACAACATGAGAGATGTGAATTTAAGAGAATGTAGAATAGCCTCAACTGAGGAGCAGTCTTCAGCTCTAATTAGGACAGGACTGCTGTCCTGATGTGGGGTCATCTGGGCCCTGAGTGCACTAATAGTCCTGAACCACGCTGAGGAGCCCAACCTGGGACCGCCATCCCAGCACCTGCTGCCCTGGTAGCGCTGTGCCTGGATCTGTGCCATGGCGCTGAGGGCACTGCCTGCCTCAGGGCTACCCGGGACTCCCAGCCCGTCCCGCTGTGTGGAGCATGCCAGTCCTGCTCCTCCCTGGCATATATCTAAAAGAATAAAACCCAGACCATCTCAAAAGCAGAGAATCTGTTTATGAATGCTGTCATACTTGCAAAACAAAATTAAAATCAGTGCTATTGCAGGATAACAGATGTGGAATAATAAGGCAAAAACAAATCTTGAAAGACAGAAAATATATGCCTACAGTACCTGAATCAAGATCTCAGTGTACAATGCCACAGGCAGAGGGGCTGTACAAAATATTTAGATGTTTAACCAAATCTGTGTGTTCCTGTGGGAAGGGAAATGATGGATTAGTTTTCCTGCAGAGGATTCATTAGTATTCTGTCATCAGTAAGACAGTATTTTTAGCTTAGTGAGCTCAAGATGTATTGTGTTTTATGCCTCAGAAGTTACGAACTCTGGGTAATGAATTAAAAAAAAAAAAAAAAAAGAAGTGTGATAGGAACTGTAGAGTGATTTTCCAAGATCTTTTATGAAACATCCTCCTTGCTTGCTGGTTAGCGTTAAGCACCTATTAATTCCATTTCAGGAAGGTGGTGATTAAACTGGGTCAAATGGAAGTGATTAGGTTGGATTATCCCTGTCATGGAAAAATTCACTGGAAGGTCTAAGAGGGAGGAAATTGCCACACAGATCCCAGCAAGTTCTGCTGCAAGGTATACAAATTTGGGGTTCTCCCTACAAAAGAGCTTTGGTCTACCCAGGATCCCTCTAAATGCCTCAGACTCACTTTGAATTTAATTGTTTTCATCTTGGAAATTCCTCAGGACTGTTAAGGAGAGCAGTTGCCCCAGCATTGTTCCTACTTGCGTGGCTCACCCCAGGCCTACCTGTGCTGGATTTTGGAAGTGTCCCTGAAGACACTGAGGCTACCTTTCTTCAGGGGTCTTTAATGAAGAAAAACTCTCTTTTCATTTCTGGTGCTAAAAATAACTATGGAAATGTTCAGGCGGAATAATAATAATAATAAAAAAAAGGAAGAATAATACCATGCCTGTCAGGAGAGCAAAGTCTGGAAGGCCAGCGACAGGGCCCAAAATGGAGAAAGCAAATCTTCTACTTGAGACTCGGTTGAGAACCAGAAAGGCACAGGTGCTGTGCATGTGCATGAGCACATCTGCCGTGCCTGCAGTGCTTTGGATTTGCCCAGCTGAGAGAGAACCTCTCACCCATCGGCCATGAGATGGGTCTGTGTGTAGCCTGTGCAGCGAGGCCAGACTCAGCAGCAGGAGCCTCAAATTTGCTGTGTACTAGCAACAGGATCCTGAAAGCCTAGGTCAGGTAGAAGGCTCTGGAGCCCCAGGTATTGTGCTTGAAATCAGCCCCACATGAGCATCTAACCTACACAGGCAACTACGCACGATTTGGGCAGCGACCACGAGCTCTGGAGTAGAGCTATGAGTAGATCCATACACTGGCAAGCCTGCCTCAGCACAGCCCCAGTTTAAGGCCACCCTCTGTTATGTGATCTTGCCACAGAGAAGGAAATATTTTGGGACTGCCATGATTACTAATTAGTAGTATTGTATTGCAGGGGCTGGTGCACAGTTTCCTGTTGGCCAGCAGCCAAGGGGTTGCTTTCTCCTGGTGACACCCCTGAGTGCTCTCTGCATGCTTGGCTTCACTACTCTGTTCTATTGAGATTTTCAGCAGACACCAAGTCACCAACCCTCTGTCATAACCCTTCACCTCTCATGCGGTCAGAGAACTGCCCTGGGGAGATGGGGCCAAGACGTGTATACATACGAGCATGTGTATGTGCGTGCGCCTGTGCACACAGCTGTGTTTATTTTATGTTGCATATAGAAGAAAAGAGGATTATTTATGTTCTAATCATGATGTGTTCCCCAAGCAAAATATTTTCTGCTCTGATTTATTGCTTTCTTTAGGCCTGCCCTCAAGCATTGTTCTTATATTTGAAGCCACTCACATTTTTTCCATTTGGAAATGGAAATCTTGACTGTAATGGCATATTTAATGAAAAAAACCCAACAGTTACTTGGAGGGAGGAGGAGTTTCACTTCTCTATTTTCCCATTTTATGTTTGTTTTCTTTGTCCTATCTTTCCTTTTACTCTTTCTCCTATTTTATCTCTGAAAAGGGAAGGAAAAACAGTATCTGGAGAAAAGACAGGAACAATATTTTTTTCTCATTTTTTGTTAAGAAATTAGAAAAGTTCAAAAGGTTTTACCCAGGAAAAGTCCACATGGAAAGTACCTGTCATTTTCTCATTAGCACTGTTGCACTATTGATCAAAAGTATCCAGCCAGCAAACCTGTGTAAATTAAAAATGCTTGTGCACTACATGGAACCAGCATTTCTTGGTAAGTACAAAAGAAATGGCTTTTTTTTTTTTTTTAATTTATAATGCTTTACAAAGCTTATGCAAGTGGCCTTAGAGCTTGGTTTTCTTTTTATCCCACAAATATCAAACAAGAGAGGTTCCCCCCACCCCCACCCTTCTTTTGCTAGAGGACTTCTTGGAGGATCAACAAAATCAAATTAGTTTTGCAGGTTGCACTTAGACAATACAGGAGAATGCAGATCTTTAACAAACTGAGCTTTTCTCCCATGTGTTTCTCAGGAGTTTTGATTCAAACAATCTCAGAAGAGTTTTTATACAGTCTAAATAAAAATTCTTTTTGAATCCTTTTTTAAATCTCCACCCCCTCACTCCATTTTAATTCCCCTCAGTAGCTCAGGATTCCTTTCTGTTTTGAGGCATGAAATCCCTTCAGTTCCATTGCCTACATGGCAAAAAAAGCAAGAACAAAGCAAGAGATTATGGGGGGAAAATAAAACCAACAAGAAAATAACGAAATTTTCCTTTAAAAAAAGATCATCATCCATCATTATGCCATAAGAAAATAAAAAATACCAAAACATACACCATTTTCCTCTCTTATGGGTCACATCTATCAAGCAAGAGAAAATCCTGTGCTATTGTATTTAGTTTCTAAACTGGATGCACAAACTATCCTGGCTGTAGCCTCCCAGGGATGTTGTCACCAAACAAATGTTGACATTAAAGTGTTGGTAGGAGGTCCATTAGGAAATGCAAAGAGAAAACACAATTTTTTGGGGGGGTGGGGTAGAAAAAGCAACCAATATTTAAATCTGGAAGTACAGCTGGGTGCTCTTAAATTAGAAAACTTTAGGAGGTCTCCCACACATCCCTGTAAGCTTGCAAGTTTGCTGTAGAGGTTTTTTTGAGCTGTACATTGCTGCAGATACGCTTCACCTCCTCCAGCTTTTCTATCTGTTTTTTGCTAAGCTCCTCTATAGCTGTAATCTCTCTTGGTTAACTCCCCAATGTCTCTCTGAGCAGCGTCTCACTGGTCTTCTGTCTCTTCCTCCAATTCTCTTAGTTCCTCGGTAGGGTTTCAATCCCATATCTCAGTAGCTCAAGAGAAAAGAAAATTAGCTCAGTGGATTTCTCCCCTTTCCCATCAGCTGCCCCTGTTATTTATCTCATTAATAAGAAATGCTGATCCACATGTATATCTAAAACACCATTTTTCTTAGACATTATCTTGCATCACTTGTCTCTACAGGTAATTTTATTGTTGTTTTACAATATAGGTAGAAGGTAATTTTCTCACATACGGTGTTGCTTGGCCTTGAATCTGGTAAGTTGTCAATTTTTCCCTGTTTGTAGCTGAAAATAATTTTTCAAAAAGCATGGTCACATTCCAATCCGAGAGGGCTAGCATAGCGTTTGAGCACACCCTTGCAAAGACTAGTCCACAAAGGCTATGTTCTGCAGTAACTTACATGCATGTAAGCAACCAGATTATCTCACCAAGTAAGCGGGCAGTTTTTCCAGGATCAGCGATTAGTTGAATATATCGTTAGAGATAATGAAGGAAGAGAAGTAGTTCCTCTCTTACTTGACAATGCACAAAGCAAATTCCTGCCAAAACGACAGTCTCCAGGATACCTACAACAGCTACAGCGCAGACTTTGAGGTTGCTGCACACAGGGAATTATAATTACCATGTTTAGTGGGAGGAAGAGAATAACCACCAATTACTATTCCCCAATACATTCCCCGTTAAAGCTAAAATTCATCTTGGTTTGAAACTAAGATAAAGCAGAACTGTTGTCATGCTTGTTCTGGAACAGAGAAGTCTTAGAAATCAGGTGCTTTGGGCTAAAGGCCTCTAGAGGTCACCAGAACCTAATTAACAAGCGCTGCTAAACCCATCTGTGAAGTGTAAATTGCTCTGGTTTGATTGGGACTTTCCACCTCTGCAGCTCGGGGTCTCCCCTCTCGCAAGGAATCCAGACTGTCATTAGATGGCGAATAACATAACATGCTCGCAAACCCATACCCTCCTGGAGAGGCTTGGCTGTACAGAAGCCAGCTCCTTTGGGTAAGAAGGCGGAGTCACCCAGCTGCTGTCTTTTCCTCTGCAAACAGTTCCAATCTTATCTCTGTGCTTCTGTGATAAAAGTGATAAAACCTGCCCTGGCACAGCTAGAGTCTCTTGTGCCCCACGGGCAGTGCCTTTGCCACACCTTTTTAAGCCCAGTGAACACCACGAGCATTGACAAAGCGAGAGGGATGCCAGTTCTTCCTCCCGTGCTGATGCATGAAAGCAGTAGCTCAAAAGGGAGCACGGGCTGAGTGTGCACATTAGATAATAGGCAAGGATTTTTCTACGTACATTTTTGCCTTGCAAATTATCATCTACAAACACAGGAAATCCTGTAAAGAATAAGGTTTCCTTCCAGGTCACCTAGTGCTATATCTACAGGAAAGGTTTAGAGAAGAGCTACAACTTAATTATGATTAAGCGGCTGTCATGAGGCCAGAGACCTCATCTGCTTCACGCAAGAGCAGAAGGGAAAGCTCAAGTAATTTTCCTGGAGCTCTCTCTCCAGGGTTTAGGAATGAGACAGGCTGGGGAGGAGGGAGCAGGGTTACAGCTGAGGGAGAATATTTATTCCCAGACAGTGAAGAGAAGCTGGTTCTTTCAGGAGAAGTTCCTCTGAAGGGAGCAAAGGTATTTATTTTGGGAGCAGTCACTGGAATGGAGACCTGTGGAGTCTCAGCAGAGGGATTTTTGTCTCCTCTGAAAAGCCAGAAGAGTTGAATACAGACAAGTGGACTGTGTCTCACTGGGATGCTGAGGGTGGTTGAGGGGGCTGCTGGAGGGGATCCTCACAAAAGGCTCCTTTGCTACAGGATACTGCAAGCCCAGGATGTTTCCTCAGAGTCCAGGGAGTTTTTCTGGATGCACAGCAGGAGGCAAGGTTTTGCCGCTTCAGCAGTCTGTGCTCCTTTCCATGGCCCTTCCTGTGTCTGTGTGGCAGCAGGTGACTTGCACCCCTTGTGCCCTGCTCTGGGAGCAGCAGCCTGCAGTAATAGGATCGCCCTGAGTGTGTTTGCTGAGGATTAGCAGGTATGTTATTTTTGCAGACTGGAACTGTGATGCTGCAGCCTGGCTGGAGTCCTCGTGTCAGCTCCTAATCCCATACAAAGCCCCAGAGAGGTCAGCAAGACCATAAACAGAGGTACGTGCCCACCTGAAGGAGGTCAGGATTATCTTCATCGTAGCATACTACTCCCAGAGAGGAAACACTCCCATGAATCTTACACCCATCTTTTATTTCCTTCCCTTTCAAAAGATGTACAGAGTTGGGGGTCCTAGAGAAACCTTGCTGCTGCTGCTGCTTTCCCTTCTCCAAACAGCAACCTCATCAAAATTTCTCAGTGGCTGCCATCTGTTGCAAGCAGAACACCGCCCCTTCTGCTATTTGCAGTGCAATTAACCTTTAGCAAATTAGCCTGTGACTGTCATGAAAGGATTAATTAAGGCCATACACCCTTGACTTGTTCCCACCACGCAAGCAGTAGCCTGCATTTGCAGCAGCATACCCATGACTCTGCCAAAACCCTTACAGAATCAGGGAGGGGGGTAGTTTTTATCCTTTCTCCATCACCTCAGCAAATTTGCTGTTCACAGGGAGATGCATGAGGAAGGGCTCCAGCCGGCAGAGTCCTGTGGAAGTAGCTGCGGTGGTAGAAGACATGGCCTTCCGCAGCAGCGTGCGTGCTTCCCCGCTGCTGAACCTAACTGCCCTGGTAGCAAGGATGTGGGGCCATGCCTCAGCCAGAGGCATGCTGAGTGTTGTAGTTTAAGCAGCCAAAGAACAAAGTCGCTGCCAAAATATCAGGCTGTGATGTGCAGCAGCTGTGCTTTGGAAACATACCCTATTTTGCCTAGCACTGCTAGACTTCCATCCAGACTTCTATGCACCTGTCTGTGTGCATAACGCGTGCACGCCAAGGCTTCCCAAGAGCTTTAGACCTCTGGCCCTTGTACAGCGGAGTCAATCTGCACAGGATGTGCCCAGGTGACCTAGAGGTCCCTGCTTGCTGCCAGGCCTCAGAGAACCCTCAGGCAGATGAACCTGTTCCCCCAGCTTCAGCACAGCCTGAATTGTGGTGGGAAAAGAGGCCTTGGCTAGGGAAATCCAGCATACTGGCCATGCCACATGCTGAAAGTCCTGGATGAGAGGCAGGGCAGCCAGCAAAGCAGTAAGGTCTTACGTCAAAGCAGCTGCAGTCGCCAGAGATGATGTCCTGAACACCAAAATCTCAGGACATGAAGCTGCACCAGAGAACAGCTGCTGCAGAGCAGCATTGCTGGTAGGCAATGCCAGGCAATACCTGTATTGGTGGGTGACGCTTTTGTTGTGCTATCAGTAGCTCCATGTCTTCTGCTGTGTTAACTAGCATGGGCTTGTCCTGCTGTACCTCTGCCACTGCCACCTCCTCCTCATGCAGCAAAATCCCCCACGGACAGGTTCTGGGAAGATGACATCAGCCCCGGCAATGGGGGCTTAGTGAGGAGGGAAACAGCCTTGTTCCAAACCACAGCACCACCTCCGCCTCCTAAAAGTTCAACAGACTAGCGGTCATTGGTAGTGCCCAACATTCATATTCAGCATCAAGATTTAAAGGGCACGACCCATAGCAACGCTGTTCTGACAAACCCTGGACAGTATTTTTTAATTGCAATCATATGTAAACTACTTCCTTACATTTCTTTGGAACCATGAAATTTTGAAGGCACAGCTAAACAAAATATCTAACCTTCCTGTGAGTTCAGTCCGTGCTTGGCTGGATCGGGTAATACAATGCTGTTATTCCATCATGATGAAAGCGTTTAGCTAACATTGTCTCTCATAGCAGGAGAAATCAATGTCACATCATGATGGATGCAGTTCTGTCATCTATTTATATGTCTTCTCTGATTCCCAAACTCCGTCAAGGCTAGAAAACTTGGGTGCAAAACCCTGAAAACCTCCCATGTATGCACCAGAAGAAAATCATGAGTGCATACAGAGATGAGACCTAGAGGGATACTCCCAGCCTCCTCCTGGGTTTTTTTAATGGAAAAATACTTAAGAGCCAGCTTGGACGGTATCAGCACTGGAAGCCTGGGCACACAGCATGCTCTGTTCCAGAGAGATGCATAAGCACAGCCTGAAGTGATACAAATAGGTAATGACCATTCAGCATTACTGGGAGGGAAGGCTGAAACAGCATCTGTTGTGATGGTGAACTCAGAATTCTTCATACAGTTACAGTACAGGCATTTTTTAACAATATTCAGAACATCCCAACAGGCTGGTCAGGAGGAGCAAGGGATTATTCTGGTGTCAGCCTCACCTTCCATGTTGCAGCAGTACCTTGGCAGCGAAGTGGTGATACAGATCACACTTTTGAGCTCTGGCCTGCACGAGGCCTCAGACCTCGACATTACTGCCACAAAAACTTGTCTGTGACTGTGACTTGTTGCCTTTATAAAGGCACAGCTCGAGAGTTGTGCAGAACTAGGGAGCTAGTGCTGTCTTACTCTGTAGAGGACAAAGATACAATGGTAAAGTGTACTATTGTAGTGTGCTGTGATGTCATTCCTACAGAAAGTATCGCAAGGCAGTCGATGCTACACGATTTGCATACCACAATGCAAAAGTACATAATATCGAGTTGTAGCTTGGTACCCGGTAGGTCTGTAATGATTATCAGATCTTTTCCCTTACAGTATAAATATTCAGTGTGAAATCCCTAAAATTATCAGACACTTAGGCAGAAGCTACTGCAGGACCTTCTACCTTACTGTCTGTCCCAGTGACCCTCCTCACTTTCCGTAAGGATTGCAAGTATGGAGCCTTGTATTTTTGCGTTGCTGCTAGTTGTTTTATTTGCTACTTTTTAATCTTTGCTGTCTCAATGTTCATAACCTTGCTTGCTGTTTTAATAAATGTTAGTTTTGTATTTTAATCTTTGTCTGTCTGTGTTTATAACTGGGACTGGCACAGGGGAAGTTGAACTTTCCTGGTAAATCCCACCACAGACTTCTGCCATCATCCATGCCCAACACAGCTAGAGCAACCCAGCTGTGCATTTTAACATACAAACAGCTGGCAAGCTGGGTGCTTTTCTATAGCACTGGGTTACAGCAAGCGGCTGGCCAAGCTTACAGTATAACTGAAAGATTACAGCTTCACAGATGGTGACAGCAGTATGCAAGATTGCACCATGAATTAAATAATAAAATTAATAAAAAGTATAGTTGATACAGGATAATAAAATGAATGAGTGTACTAAATCATTACACAACTACTTCTTACATAATTGATTACTAAGTCCGTACTAAGAACATGAAAGAGGAGTGACTGATGTAATTTGCTGGTTATACGGACATTATTTGGAAATTCAGATAGCTTCTTAAGGCTCTGATTCTTGTCAGATTTAGTTGCAAAAACTAACAACGCTCCTGCTCCCACAGCTGAAGTCAGCAGGAGTGATAAAGTCTCTAGATATTCACACTCAGTGTATCAACGTAAAACCAAAGTAAGTGGCAGTTTGTCAAGCTGTAGGATGTCAAACGGGGCTCAGGCTGAGAAGCTGACACACTGGCTGTTAGTTGGAGGCACAGTAACCTCCAGCAGATGGGCAGAGCGGACAGCTGGCTGTGCTCATCTCTCTACCTGCGGTGGCTGTATCTGACAAGGATCGGGACTCAGGGCCCTTAGTATTAGGATTTTTTTCCCATAACGAGGCTTGTGACTTCCATTTGTCCTGGAAGACTGATGTGGGGAAGCTATCTATCAAGAAATGGTGGATGCTTAGGTTCATCTCCGCTCAAAGCAAGGTGAGCAACGGCATGTATGGGCCTACACTGATGAGCTTTTCCTAATTTCCAGTGAGTCAATCTAAAGTCAAATAGTCCACCTCCAGTGAACTGGGTCATCAGCAGTGACCTCTTTGGGAAGAAGGGCCTCTAATGCTGAAAACCTAGTGCACTGCTAAAGGGAAGTTGAGGCACTTTTCATTTCCCCTTCCAGGGCGTAGCACAAGTTGATTACGAACGCTAAGATCATCACCTCTGCTTCGCAGTGTCTCTCAGTTATGCCCTAAGTTAATGTTGATAAAAATCTGGCAAAGACAGCTTAAAACAGCTGCAGGGTTTTTTATCTTCAGTCACTTCCCAGCCTGGAATCTGCAGCTGTTAGAATACAGAAATATTAAAAAAATAAGATCCATCGAGGAGCCTCTTCCTGCAGACAGCACCTTTGATGCAGCTAATGAAGAAAGGGCTTGCTGTGCGGGCTGGCTTCGGGGTGGCTCTGGGCCCGCGGAATGCGGCTGCAGGCCGGGTCCGCAGGCGATGGCCGTCACCAGCCCCCCGCATTTCTGAACTGTCACCGCCCCAGGCAAACCCCGAAGGCCGGAGCCGCACCGCGTGACCGGGCCGCGGCGGCGGCGCCTCCCCGGCCGGCCGGCCAGCCCCGCGCCCGGCAGCTGCTCCCGCCTGCACCGCGGCCTGCAGGGCGGGCGGGGACGGGAGGCGCAAGTCCCGTCCCCCCGGGGCCACTCCGGCGCGGCAGTGCCCGGGCAGGGCTCCCCGGACGGGCCGGCTCTGGCACACCCGCCCGGCGCCCCGTCACCGCGGCCGCCCTGGGCTGAGGCGCCTCACGCCCGGCGCCGCCCAGTCAACCCGGGCTGGCCCTGGGGGGGAACCGAGCACGGCCCGGCGCCGGCCCGGCGCAGCAGCCCGGACTAGGGGACCTGCCCGGGGGCGGCGGGGGGGAGGGGCAGCCCGCGGGAACGCCCCCGCCGCGGTCAGCGGCGCGACGTCACGGGCGGGGCGGGGCCCACGCTCTGCCCCGCCCCCCCGCAGGGCCCGCGAGAGCTCTGTTGCCTGGCAGCGGCGCGGCGTGACGTCACGGCAGCGCGACTGGCGCCCGCCTTCCCCGCGCCGGAAGGGCCTTGTCGCCGCGGTGACGTCGCCGCTTCCTTCTTTCCCAGCCCGGCCGGAGCAGAGGTAGGAGTGCGGCTGCCGCGTCCCCCATCCGCCGCCATCCGCCCCTCGGTCGCGGCGTGGCCGCGCTGGCGCTCGCCCCGGCGCTGCCCCGTGGGCCCCCGGGCGGGCCAGCGCGCGGCTTGGGGGTGCGCGGGCCACGGCCTGCTGCGGCCGGGCCGGGCGTTAACGGTGGCGGGGTGGGGGAAGGGGGGGTGTAGCGCTGGCTCGCGCCGCCGCTAACGGCGGGCGTCGCGCGCTGCCCTCCCCCCGCAGGGCGCCATGGGCCGCGTGATCCGGGGCCAGAGGAAGGGCGCGGGGTCCGTGTTCCGCGCCCACGTGAAGCACAGGAAGGGCCCGGCCAAGCTCCGCGCCGTCGACTTCGCCGAGCGGCACGGGTACATCAAGGGCATCGTCAAGGTAGGGGCTGCCGGGGCCTGCCCGGGGGGGGGCGGGGGGCGGCTGGAGGGGCCGTCGGCGGCCTCGGCATCGAGCGCCTGGGCCCTGCTGTACCTGGCCCCCTGCATCCCGCGGGTGTCCGGGATCTGCAGTTCCGGCAGCTGCGCCGAAAGGCGTTCGGGCTGTGCCTCGTTCAGGCTTCTCATGCCCTGCTGAGCCAGCCGTGTTCCCTGGAAAGCCAGACGGCGGTGGGTTTGTGACTGCGCTCAGATAAAGAAGCTGGCAGCACGTGCGATTTTCTGTCAGAGCTTTACGAATGTAGGAATATCGGCGTGCTTTGATATTGCCTAAGGATGCCCTGTACCTCATGAAACGGGGCTGGGGGGAATTGTCCGCATAATTGATTGCATCTTTAAAAATAAAAATCGATCTTTCTAAACAGTTAAGTAGTATCTTGTCATCTCAGCCTTGAGTGGTGGGGGCAGGGGGTAAGGCGGTACTTGTGTTTGGGGGATGATACGGTGTTTCAGGCGTCCTGTAGGTAGTTTTTGGGTGTCGGTGACTTAGACTGACTGCAAACAGTGCCACTGGCTACCTGGCTGGATATTCTGCACGTCTTAGCTGTCTCTTCAGTTTTTTAGAGCAAGCTCATTTTCAGGCCATAGAGGGAACTTCCTTCACACTTGGCATAATTGATTATAAAACCTAGGTAGGTAATTTTGACTTAAATTTACACATGGGGGATTTGCCTGACAGGGTTGGAAACAGCAGAAAAACCATCAATACTGGACACCAACAACATCTGAGCTTTCCTGGAAAATGGACACATCCTAAAGTGCTATAATTACTTGGCTGTAGTCTGAGTATATGGTTTTGTATTGGAATCTCAGGCAGAGTTGACACATTTTTCCAAGAGGAAAAATCTGTGCTTCCTCATTTAGGGGCTTATATAACTTAAATGTAGTAAATACCAAAAGATTAGAAATCTTCCATTCTAAAAAAACATGTAGAGAAATCATTGCTTATGTCCAACTTTGTCTCTGCCCCAGGGTGATTGGACAGCTAGTGAAAGTGAATTTCTTAGCATGGAGACATCTGACATCCACACAGTGTCGGGAATAAAACAGTTCAGACATGGGTAGTGTTAAGCAGCACACTTAACTGGAGTAGTTACTGTTTTCTGATACAGATACTTGAGGTTGTATTCGTAGAAATGTAAATCTTCAACTCATTCATGTAGGAGAAATCAAAATCCCTCTCAGAAGGGAGTATCCTCCTGAGGATTATGTAGTAGTAATAATTTTTCTAGTTCTTTGATTTCTGCAGAGCCCATGAAAAGTGCCGTATCCTGCTCTAAAGCACATCTGTGTCCCAACAGGATATCATCCATGATCCTGGCCGAGGTGCTCCCCTTGCCAAGATTGCCTTCCGTGACCCATACAGGTTTAAGAAAAGAACTGAGCTGTTCATTGCTGCTGAGGGTATTCATACTGGTCAGTTTGTTTACTGTGGCAAGAAAGGTGAGTCAAGACAAAGTGCGTTGCCTGAGCAGTTTCAGAATGCTAAAGCAGATGTAATACCTGAAGTTGGGGATGCTTAAGTACAGTTGTGAGCCATCACAAAGCAGCAGCTTCCACTAGCTTTAAGCAAACCTGGATTTCCTTCTCGGAGACTGCAGTCTCCTTATGCAGCCTGTTTTGATTAACAAGCCTAACTGGGATTTTTGTCAAGTGTTTGGATTGTTCTATCTCAGAGCCTTGTTTTGCCCACCTTTCTGTTACAATGAATGTGAAACTCAAGTTTCAAGTCAAACAATAAAAAGTGCCTGTGCACGTTGCTGCTGAGGCCCTTATGCAGTGCCCTTCCGTGCACAGAGGCCCATGTTAGATAGAGTTGTACTGCAAGAGCTGGAATGAGGCTGCTGATGCTCTGATTGTTCTTTGCAGCTCAGCTGAACATCGGCAATGTTCTGCCTGTTGGCACCATGCCGGAAGGCACCATTGTCTGTTGCCTTGAGGAGAAACCTGGTGACCGTGGAAAGCTGGCCCGTGCTTCTGGAAACTACGCCACTGTTATCTCTCATAACCCTGAAACAAAGAAAACCAGAGTGAAGCTGCCTTCTGGCTCCAAGAAAGTGATTTCTTCTGCAAACAGAGCTGTTGTTGGTAAGGAGTGACAACCATGACCTTGTCAGTGAGTTTACATGCTGCTAAAGCAAGCTTTCTAACAAGGCCCTAGTTTCTAATGCTGTCTTGAAAATAGCACCATTTACAGACTGGACCAAGGATTATGCACAGGTACAAGACACTTTACAGTTTTTTCAGTACATACATACATGTTATGCCTGTATTACTTTCTGTTAACGGTAACTTAAATTTGGAGGTGGTTTGACCTAGTGAGAGGACAGAAAAGTAGTTGCTCTTTGTCCTCAAGCTGTAATGGAATTGCTCGGCCTATAAAATCTGCAGTCCTTGGGGAAGAACTTAGGCAGAAAACGCATTGATGGTTTCCTGCTTCTGATACATTTGAGTCTGAAGCGGTGGTGCTGGAGGTGGTGTCAGCTGGGTGAAGTATTCCAGAAGATCTGACACAGAATGGAAATAGCATTGTCAAAAAGCAGAGGGTTTACCAGGTTTGTTGTACACTTGACTGGCAGCTGAGAAGGGTGTTGTACTCGGTCAGCCAGTGACACTTGCCTACCTCTGAAAAGAAAGACACCAGAGGGAGTAATGTCTGGTCTGTCACTCTAGTAAGATTGACTAAACAAATAACGAAATAACTAGGTGTTAAAGTTGTCGAAAATCCCTGAGCTCTTTCAATTCATACTTTCTTTAGCTGAAAAACTATTGTTAATGTTACCCTAGAAATTTTAGCGATAAAACTGGTAATGCTTTAGAAAGTGTTAAGCTCAATCCTGTATGTATTTATGATGGAGAAACTAATGAAAGTATGGGTCCCCTTGCAGACCACTTACGTGTGGCTAGTAGCTTGAGTCGAATGTCACTGTTGGGGTTGGCTGGAAAATACTAGTTGAATACACAGCTGGGATTGATTGAGATGGGTCTGAAGCTTATTCTTAGAACCTGAATATTAATGAAAATTAGCCTTGTTCTTGAACACCTTTTGCACTCTTGTTTGTTGTATTTGTGGTTAACCATTCCTGCAATTGTTTCAGGAATTGTTGCTGGTGGAGGTCGTATTGACAAGCCCATCCTGAAGGCTGGCCGTGCCTATCACAAATACAAGGCAAAGAGAAACTGCTGGCCACGTGTCCGTGGTGTGGCCATGAATGTGAGTTTATTTTCAATTAGAGTTTTCACTTTTTTTTTTTATGGTTTAGAAAGGTTTTGTTTGATATGGGGAGGAGTCTGGCATGTATCTGGAAAGAAAGCTTCACAGATTACCCTGTTGTTGCATATTTAATTAGTGTAGGTAGCAGTACTTTAATTACTGCACTGTATGAAAAATGAAGCAGTTAAATTTTCTTGTTCCCTTAAATCTGTTTGTTGTTGTTAAATGTTATTACTCATCTCTGTTGTTAATTATATTGAGGACTTGCTTTCTTTTTCCGCAGCCTGTAGAACATCCCTTTGGAGGTGGTAACCATCAGCACATTGGCAAGCCTTCAACCATCAGGAGAGATGCGCCTGCTGGGCGCAAAGTCGGTCTCATTGCTGCCCGTCGTACAGGTAGACTGCGGGGCACAAAGACTGTGCAGGAAAAGGAGAACTAAAGACCCAGTATGGAGTTTACAGAATAAATTTTTAAAACGGAGCTTGTGTGAAGTTCAAGTTATCTGTTGCTGAAGCGTGGCTAAGGTAGGGATGATACTCAACAGAGGAAGCTGTGAGTGGAGATGAGGTGTTTTCCTGCCCCCTTGCTCTTGAGAGGAAAAGTTTCTTTCCCTTAAGGTGCAGGGGTGGTTCACATAGAGCAGTTAAAATAATGCCAGTGATCCTGAAATGCCTGTACCAGACCACCACGAATGCACATGACCTTACACTGATGGGATTCCAGTGGAATGCTGAGCAGGAAGAAAATCTTATTTTCTGTATCCACCCTCAAAAATAACACCATAGCTGGCCACGCATGGATAGAGAGGAAAAGGTCATTTAAAAAACCCAACCAGCCACACACCTTGAAGAAAGGCACTAGATCTCATTTGGGAAAAATCTAAAAAAGCAAGGGCAAGTTTTGTTTCTGTTTATATACCCCCAGTACTGTTCATGTTCTCATGTTTTTGCTATGAGATCAGAAGCTCTTGCTTATGTGCCCATATTCTGACTTGGATCTAAATTTAACACTCCCCCCAAGCAGTATCAGAAGAACAGCTGAAGTATTTAATGTTCAAGTTACTACCTTGACAAGAGCCCAGATAAAGAAAGTTGTCCAATATGTCAAATACAGTAGAAGTTTCTTCGTGTGAGAGCTGTAGTCTCAGGCTGTTGGTACAAAGAACTTCCAGAACAAGTTGCATTAAATGTGCGTGAAGGACTCGCAGGAACCAGGGGTTTCCAATTACACTTGGAATTGTTGACTCCATATATTTTCTAGGGAAGGAGATTCTTAACGGACACTTGCCACCTCCATTGCTGGTCCCAGGCTTTGACAGTAGCCTGCAGACTATCAGGTGGAGTTACGGTGAGAGATCTAGAGGTACAGAATAATTGCAGAAATAAATATCATACAGGGCTGAAGGCAGCTACAATACATTTAATGCAAATGTACAGGATGCAATGCTAAAAGTATCTGTAAAAAAAATCTGTAAAAACAAACGGTAGTATGTGGCTTTTGAAGATTTGAGTCCATTCACCAGACAACAATTGCTTGTGTTGCAAAAAGTAACTGTTAATTAAAGTACAGTCTCCTTTTACAGACTTGGCTGTGAATGGGAGGCTTATCATTGTTTACATCCTGTAGGCCTGAATGCACACACACGTTCTAACTGCCCTTTCAGAAGGATCTACCTGGAAAAGAAAGCCAGGGTTGTGAAAAATGCTAGAGTATGTTCCAAACATTGCCCTGCAACCGTGCTAAACTGGGAGTTGGTGGCAGCAAAGGATGTCCATCTGGCCACACAGGAAAGCTTTAAGTGCGTGAGTAGGTAACGGAGCAGTCCCTGGGGCCGTGCACATTTCACAGCAGTAGGACAGGATGACTTGGACAAACTGAACTAGAGGAGGAGGTGAAGCCAGAGATGAAATTTTATGGAAGTTGGTGCTTGAATAAAATTGTTGGGAGCCCATGTGTGCATGTAGGTGCAGAACTGAATTCATGATGGTGACCATCAGGCTGCAGGAACCTCCGGCGCTGGTGGAACCACCACACCACAAGTACACGCAGTGAGCCAGGCCCCGTGGTGCACAGCGAGGAGGTGTGAAAGGAGCAGCTGCTTAGTGAAGCGGTGGGTACGTACAGCCAGGCTGCCCAACGATTTGACAGGACAAAATAAGGGAGAGCAGTATCAGACCTTAATTCTCCCAGAGGGGAAATTACTCAAGAGGCTTAAGTCCAGTAACGTAACAAAAAAGCCACAGTGATGTTAGCAAGCGACCACTGCACCAAACGCTCTCCAGGGGCAAAATGCTCCCCTCTGCCCTAGCACCGTGGGTACAAAAACTTTGTGAAAAGAAATGGGAGGGAAGAGGGAAATAAAGTCAAGACTAAAATGTCAGAGGCTCTAAAGAATCCAACCTAAAATGAAAAATTGCAAAAAACTGAAAATACGTTTTCCAAACTGAAGGACTAAATTAAGCTATAGAATGCAGGGTGAATTCCAGGAGATTACACAACAGGATATTAGGAGCAATGTGACAAGGAAAGAATAAAAAAAAACCTATAAAAATATACCATTGAGTTACTAACAAGCTTACTTGCTTGGGAGGATCTGTGAAAGCACTGAATTGCAAATGAAAAAGTGACTGATGTTAACATCAGCCACCGGCCTCTGCGTGGGCTGAATGGAGCGTCAGCCAGCGGTGGCAGGCAGGAGGTTCAGCAACAGGGTAGTGGCTCCTGAGTTTATGCTGTAGAAATCCAAAATTAAACGAGATGGGGACACTGCAAAGAAGCAAGGCACCTTCCTTTACCACCTTGGCTGGCAAGATCCTCGGTGTAGGCTTACTACTTTTGAACAACGCGATGCAAACACGGCAGTATCGTGTGGGACAGTATTCAGGCAATCAAGAGCATTTTGTCACCAGGATCTGGTGCACTTAACCATGATCTATAGCTGGTCCTGGCATTCATGGGTGAGATATTTGCCACACAGGGAAGTCAACTGATTGGAAATAGCCCCCCTTATTACCCACCTCATTTGGTATCACCTCCATCGCGCCGTACACGGATGTCTGCTGCACCTTGGTGTTACAGCTCGGGTACTGCTAAAATCATAAATGCCAACAGAAGGAATTAAATGCTCAAGTGTCGCCCTTCTGCCTCTGCAAGAGAGAGCACTGCCACCCCACCTCCCCAGCAGCCAGCAGGGTGGTCCCTCGGTTTGAAACCCTCCTTTCTGTTGAGAAGTTGCTGACCACAGACAGCAGGAAAGAGAACTACCAACCTGGTGATGGTGAAGTGGACGGACTTCTGAGCTCCTAGATTTACCCCAAGAAGCTTTAATACAAAACCACTTTGAATGCAAGTTAGCAAAATAGGTGAGAGTCTCAGTTCCCAGCCCTAATACTGCACAGAGGACACGAGCTATTATATAGTCAAACTTCAGAAACAACAACCATATTTATTATTAAAATAATAATAAATCACCTCCTGTAAAGATTTGCATTGTTACAAGGACACCAGAAATCTTGAAATGAAGCCAACGTTCTTTTAAAGAAAGATGTTAAGTGTTCATGCAGGAATTTCAGTGGTTACTTTTCCAGTATAAGGTTTTGTTTGCTAAAAGAAAACAAAACCCAAGACCATACCAGTGAAACATGGAAGTCTTCCTTTAGATGGGCTTCAAATTTCCACCCAACGAAAGACCGAACAGCACTTGCTTTATACTTTCTTGAGGGTGTATTGAGAAACACCAAGTCCTACCTAAGCACTGACATGCATCACAAATTCTTTCATCTTAATAGGACACCCTCATCAACATTATTATCCCCTTCCAATCTACTGTCCCACCAGTATCTCAGCAGCCTGATGGCTGTTGCACAGGATTTGTGCTGAAGCATAGCAAAAGCAAGACTTCACCTAGAGATGGGCAAGGCTCACCTCTCCAGGGCTTTCCACAGCACCACCTCCCCGTCCTGCCGGGAAGCCCACAAACCACCAGCCTGCCATCGCTAAGTCAGAAGAGAGGTGGCATTCCTGGAGGATCCAGAGCCTGCTACACACCAGTGCAGGGAGGGAGGAAATGCAAAGGGAGATGCAAGTAACCCATGTAAGGTAGAAAAAGGTCAGAGCAGATCCACCCAGAGAATTTTTGCAAAAAGAAGAGTGGGAAACAAGTTTCAGCAGCACAATTATAATGCTGACTGTTATGTTGAAGTTACTGGGTAAATGCATATCAAAACCAAGAGACAGACTGGGCCACATTTTCAGCTAATGTAAAAGCCCCCAGGAGCCCAAACTCTAAAAGGTTTCATGGAGTCAGGTGGAATCAGGCGATTGATAAATTGTTGTGTATTTCACAGTCTCTGTAAGTTAAATTAAAAATTGACTTTTTTTGTCCTGTGGCATAACAAATTCTCAGAGAAACGTGAGAACAGAACACATTCGTGGGAGTCACTTCACATTTTTGCTGTTTTCATCAAAAGCTTTCTTCCCCCAGTTTACAGTGCATGCACGTGCACACACACACACACACACACACACACACACCCCCCAAACTGGTAATGATCTACTGGGACACATCCAAAATCTATCTTAAGAATTCTTTTTTTTGCTAACACATCAACGTCCAGAGAACTCACATGCACAACCACTTAGATAGGTTGCATCAAGTGAACAGATCCATGATAAACTCGGTCAGGTGTTACCTGCTTTTCACAGATGTCTTGTTTAATTTTTTTTTATTTATTTAATGTTAGTACTACAAATTTCCAGTAATTTGGCATTGTTTCGTATTGTCATTTACATGTCTTTAAAGCCAGTGCCAAGAGCAAACACAGTAAACCAGTGGTTTCCATTAGCTCTCTGTTACACCCACTCCAAATTCCTTTTACATGACGGCCCTCGCTCTGGTCGAGCAAAGCAGCTGGGTAATTGGCACATCAGGGAAACACGGGTGAGGGCAGCTATCCAGCAGCCTGCGCTGGCTTTTGACAGCCTGGGGTGTGAAAGGACACCTGTCCCTGGAATAGCCACTCGGCACCAAGGAGAGGCAAGCGCAGTTCACAGAAGCCTTTGGAGTGGCCCCCAGGAACGTTCCTATGCAGCCAGTTCTTCTCCAGTGACTACAGCGCAATCGAGTCAGTCCTTACGTGCTATGATAGATTCAAAGGCAACAGCGAACCTGGCTACATCCCCCGAGTTGAGGAAACCCCAGCTTTATTGCCCTGTCTTCATCACAGCAAGTCTCTTCCATCAACAGCTTCATTATACGGCATTTTAATAAATCCAACACAAAAGTCCTCCACTAGCCCATTCTTCAGTTAAGTCCACATTTTATTTACGGTTTGCTGTTGGTACTTCAATCAGACTTATATATACATGATCTAAAACCTACATCAAAATCACGTTGACTGCTCTGAAGACAGAGAGAAGTGACACGATTGAAGATTTCTTCCACAGCTACATGGTAAGTCTACATTCCCACAGCAGGTTTTTGGTTCGGTTTGCAGAAGCGTTCAGAAAGCCAGCGCCAGGTCTCTCTCAGGCTCGCGGTGGGAGGGCTGCACAGTTCTCTTTCAGCATTTCGGTCTCACACACAACCACGGTAGCAATCGGAAACATTTCTTTCTAGATGAACACCTGGGTTGATCTACAGAATTCTGGCTTTTCACATTCCGGCATCTCTCCCTTTCTAAACCCCCACCGCGTTGACATAGCTGGCAACCCACACACCTCCCCGCGACTGCGTTATTTGAACAGTGTTAGTTGCAAAAGGGTTTTATGCTACTTCACATGGGTAGAGGCAGCATGAGAGACTGAGTAGAAGTGTTTGTGAGTCCAAGTGGTGCCACTTGAAAAATGCCCGTTCCTTCATTTTGATGCAAACATACCTACGATGTGGGAGTCACATTGTGAATGATTTTGTACACCCCCAAGGGACAGGGGCTGCCCTCTGCCTGCCCCTGCCCGGGCATCTCTGCGCCCACGCTGGCCAGACCCAGAGGGAACTCGTGCTGCTCAAGCCACTTACCCACACAGCAGCCCGCAGCGGCTCGGCCATGCGTGTCAAGAGGTAGAAAGTATTAACAGAACCACCTTGCAAAGCCTCTCGCTCAGCTCGCTCCCTTCATTATTTGCTCAGAGGTTTCAACCCTGTACAGATCTTAGAGCTAAGAAGAGTAATAGAAAATGCTTTGTGTGCTACTTAACTTTCTGCTAGAAAGCAATTCTTCAGTGCTCGGGGAAGCTTGTGGTTTAAGGGAGTTCACACCCGCTGGTACCAGCAGAGTGCGTGAGCCCAGGCAAAGCGTGCTCAGCGATTCCAGTTCCCGAGGGATTTCACATGGCGTGACCTCTCTCCCTTCAGCGAAGGATTTCCATTTCTACTAATTCACCTGTCCTCAATCATGCAGCAGGACAGGCAGGTAGGATCTGTGAGCATCATTAGATCTTGATGACCTAGTCTTCATGGTTCTAAGCTTTTGAATTTGCTTCCAGAAGACTAAGGACTCTGAAGCACCTGCCCGATACTTAAATACTATTAAGAATATTAAAGAGTGTCCAAGTTTTCCATCAGCGTTCTCTTCCAAAGTAGATTCCAGTGAACCTACCATTTTTATTCATCTGTAAACTAACTGTTTGAGATAGGAAACAAAGAAAAAAATACGAACCGAAAGAACAACCCCCCCCAAAACCAAACACCACCCAATAAGCCATCTGAATTAAAGACTACCATCAGTAGTATGAAGCTTTCATATCCCACATAAATTCTGACAAGATTTTGGAGATGACAAAGCCCACCTGGTCAAGGCTGTGGTTGCTGCTACTATGTGTAGCAGCTAACAGCAAAAGAGCAGGTGTAGGCAGACAAGGAGGTAAAAAACATCATGGCAAGTGCAGAAACCACAAAAATATTAAATAGAAAATGATACTGGCAATCTAGAGTGAGAAACTTGGCAAGAAAGAAATCCTAGGAAATGATAGATGGAAATTCAGGAATGATGGGCAGGAACTGAGCAGCATTTCCATAAATAAAGCTACAAAATCGGCCAATACCTTTAAAAGATGCATGCCCAGAAGTATCATTACAGAAAAGGAATGTAACTGCTCACTTAATGGCTCAGGTGAAACCACACTTGAAAAGCACTCGTCCAGTCCTGGTCATTGTATGAAAACAGGAACAGCACACCACAACGGTGAAAGTGGAAATGTGGATTAGGGAACTGGCTCATACAGGAAAACAAACATTTAAAGGTTTTGCTCTGGTAAGGACTAAAGGGGACATAACTGCAAATGCATCAGGAAGCTGCAAACTATGCAGCTGACACAGCTTAGGGCAATATAAACCAAGTTACCAGAATAGCAGTCGTAAATTAAAAATTAATCTTATCAGACATTTTAAATAGCATAGAGGCAGAAGAGAAGGGAATGATCTTATTTTTCTGCACTGGAAGCTTTTCTGTGGTTATATTTTGAATGAATTCATAGAACCCGTTTTCCTTTTTTCTCCTATTTTCATTATTCAAGGTTATCTCATCATTAAAAACCTGTAAGACATTTGCACATTATTTTGACCATTGCAGAATGATGTCATTTCAGAATTGTGCTGATGTAATTAAGGCTAAATTAGATACTTCCAAGGAAAGAGCTTGTAGGTCAGTTTTATCATCAAAAAGTGGCTTTAAGGAATTCTAAAGCTAAAAACCAGAGTTGGGTATTTAAAATCTGATTAAAAATAGCCCTTACTTAGGAGAGTGTTTTTCTCCTTCAGAAACCATTTCCCCTGTGCTTGTTTTGATTTCATTGTCAGCAAATAAGTGTAAATGAAGCAAGTATGATTGCTGCCTTTTGTGCCACTCACTGACTCATTGGGTTTCATCCCTGCAACACATCACCAACTTCAACGCCGAAGAAGAAAACGTCCTGAGCTTTACAGAGCTGTTTGCTGTCGTCTTGCTCATGAGGCCACTTGCAAGAGTAAGAGAAATCATGCAGAAGGATGTAGCTGGGTTTCTTTCCCCTTGCTTTATATTTAGTACCACTGTGCAGCATGATTTACCAGACTGTTCCTACTTCTCCCCCAGAAAGCCTCTTCTGTCTTGCTCTAGAGAGAAGGCAGGTTTAGACTTTACTCCCACGACCTCATGGGCTGTGAGGAAAGTGGTGTCATGAACACGATACGGGACGTGACAACAGGGAGCCAAAATTACTGTTGTCTTGATTACACTGTGCTGGAGCAGGGCCACAAACGGGGGAACTCCCATACCTGTCTTAAGAAATGTGAGGTCAGCATCAGCATCGAACCCTCCCAAAAATTAAGATGCGTGTCTTCCATCACAGGGGTGAATTTGCTTTCAGTCTGAATTTGCAAGTGTGGATTAACAAGGTTTAACCAAGATATTTAAGCATTTAATTGGTTACTCCACAGATTTCCTAACATGCCACTTCTTCCTCGAATTTATATAGTTAAGTCTTTAACTTTCATTTGAAGCTCAATTAATTGCACTGAAAGCCTCACCGCAATGCCTAATAACTGGAACACGGGCCAACAAAAACACTGAGCCACTTTTCCTTGACATAGTTTATCAGCCTATTCATTTCTGGCAGAAGACTCAGAGGTAGACAAAATGCAGTGAAACCAAAAATGAAGTAAATTGCTACTGCAGCCATCTTTTGCCCATTTTAGCTTTGGCAGAATGGCTAATCTCATTCTCTTCTGGAACTTGGGAAACAGTTCCAAAACTTCCTATATGTAAGTTCTTCATTATACGTACGCTACAACACACAAGCTAGGCACAACAAAGTGGCTGAGAAGGCATAATAGCAATTACCATAACACAATTTTCTCATGATGTCTAAAATAAAGTTTCACTCTCAAAGAAAAAAAAAAGTGAAATGTAATTGTGGAATTTCATTTCTTTCTGGCTCAATTTCAGCAAGATAGACTAGCTTTGAAAATAGGAAACTTCAATTTTTACATCTGGTAGTTAGCAGCAGAAAAATAATGTTAAAAATTCCAATCAAGCAGAGTATTTTTCTGCTTGTGCATCCCCACAAAATCAGGTGCTGCATGGCAAGCAAGCTCGGACTGAACCCTGTGCAATCCCATTGTTGTCAATGGCGACCAGCTCTGACAACTCTGTGACTGAAACTTAGTACATTTACCGGTACAAGTAGTAACTGAATTCCTTTTATATATGGCTGTACTGATTTTTTTAACACTAACAGTAGCAAGTGTTAAAAAACTTATTTTAGTCACTAAACAACCACAATCCAAATGTACAATGGGGAAAATTGTGTAGCAAGGTTATGGATCTCCCCCTAGGGTCAAACTACACATTAACCACCCTGTAACATCACCTGTGAATTTCCAGTTTCTATTTGACATTAGATCCTGATGTTCTCAGGAACACGAGTAATTGCTTTACTATTTATTGGCTCATTTTACGGAAGACCAGAGATTCCCTAGTAACTTCTGAACAGAAAACAGGACTGAAATTAGTGATGGGGGAAATAAATCTTTAGGCACTTTGAGAACTACTATTTTAAAGTGTGCCATCAACAATGAGGTACTGTGTATCGCCTGAAAACGACCACTGCCAAAATGCTGTGACTGCAACATGCGTATTAAACTTCTTGCTTGTACCATATTTAAGTACAATTCAAAAATGTTTTGCCCAGAGTGAAGAAAGCATTGCACCTTTTACGGTAGCTATTTGTTTAAAAGCAGCAGCTGCAACACACAATAGAGGCTGCCCTTCTCCAAAGTCACAAAGATGCACAATATTCTCAACCTGCCACCTGAAAAACAACCGCCACTGCAGCCATTCTCAGTTCAGGGATATGGGTGTGCATGACTGAAGGGTCACAGCCCTAAGTGTCACAGGTTTGACATGTCTCTACAATCATTGCACAATGAAAAGCAAACACATTTGGCAAGGCTGAATTAGCACATCATATATTTTACCTATAGAGTAAAAAATATGTAATAATCGCCTCTGAGATAGCTTGTTTATCAATTACTGGTCCAAATAAGAAGTATTTCAACTTCACTACTCAGGATAGACCTTTTGAGTTAAAACCTCCAGCAGGCATTCCCAAACGTAAATGGGAACACTTTATCCAAAATTACTAAGTCCAGGTAAAATGGTATTACTAAAAAAATACGAAAAAGTCTGAATTGAACTTGAGCACTAGGGAAAATGTGGAAGCATAGAAGTTGATCACTACTACACAGCATATTCAAAAATCTTCTGCGTCCCTTCCTTAATACATGAAATGAGTAAGAATGCATTTATGACCAAATTTTCCTTTGTTAATTTCAAAATTACAGACCTTTGATAAGCAGCTTTGTTTCTATCAACTCATTTGTAAAAAACACCATCAAGCTTGTGCTCATTAAATATATATATATAAAAACATACAAAAAGTACAAGATAAATCACATTAAGAAACTTTTACAGTGTAATTGTCCTGATTATTTTATTCTTAAGGGCCAAATTTTTTTGTGCACAGAATCTCAATGTGACTGTTGTTCCAGAATTCAGCATAGTGCCACTGCACAGAATTCACCTTTCTGTGCAGTCCGTTAAAAAAAAAACCACCAAAAAAACAAAACAAAAAAAAAAAAAACCAAAACAAAAAACAACACACACCACAGGACAAAACATTCTTCTTAAATCAAATTCTATTTGTGAATTCAGCAAAATAATTTCTATAAAATAAAACAGCAAAATATTTAAATAGTATAGGGTGGGCTGTATCTGTTTTGCAGGGGTATTTGGTTTTTAAACAGGTTCCAAAAAAATTACACACATTCAAGTTACCAATTTTCATTTAAATACAGTATTTACTGATGCGTTTCTTTAAGTCTTTAAACAAATGTTTATTCTGGAATAGAGATACCTCAGAATTGTATTTGACTAACCAGTAGTTTCTTTTATAATTAAACCCTGCTTCTAATGTTAAGATTTCCTGTATAATGGATAAAGAGCTAAGACAATTCTCGCTTTCAAGTAGAACTGTGAACGAGCAGAAAACCAGCAAGTTAACTTGGTGCAGTGGCACTCACAAGTACTCTGTGATTTTGTTGACTTCCACTTCACTGGGATGCAGTAGAAGGAAAGTGTTAGAAGTTTATCTAATAAGCTCTACCAAAGAAACAAAACAAGCACACCAAATACAGTCTATTATGCTCCAGGCATCCTGGCATAGCAAATTTTTGCATATTTGTTTTAAATCTTTTTAATTCCTATTACTGAAAACTAAGTGTTCTTTACCCCACCCAGAGACAGAACTGTCAAACATCAGAAGTGAGGAACATATGTGAAACTGAAACCCACTTGTTTGTCACATTTTCCCTCCCCATTTTATAGTCTAGGTGTAAGAAGAAAAAGTTCTGAGCAAGACAGTTGTCACATTGGGACAACTGCTGTTACCTTGGTTGTTGGTGGGTTTTTTTTCCCCTCATTGGCTACACTAACCTGGTGTGAAGCCATGCTAAATGTTACAGCATAACTATAGCTTCAAAGTGATTAACCTAATACCAGAATGAAAAAGGCAATGAAAAAAGATCTAGAAAAAATGTTACATCACCAATTTTCCACATCAACCAAATAATTAAAAGGTTACCAGCCATTACGTTGCTCATAGTAAAATCGACTCCAGTGGCAAAGAATTAACATGAAACTATTTTTGTGGTTGACATGGACAGGCTTTTTCATAAAGGAGTTGATCCGACTGCCATGAGGCAGGCAACACTGGTTGCAGAGCGCAGCAGATATATCAAGAAATTATTTTTTTGTTTTTGTAGATCTGTGAGTCTCATCAAGACAAAAAAAATGTTTCTTGCTCAAGAATTAACAGTCAAACATTAATATACTATATACACCTTTGCCATTTACACATTAGCATCAGGCCATTTATTACAAAACACTATACACTTTCCACTGCAGGCGGGTTATATATTGACAGCAATTTTCTGCAGATAAGACAGTGAATAGACTCTCCACTCCATGTTGATTAGGAATAGTTTTTCTAGTTTTAAATATTAGCCAGACACAGAGAAAGGTTGGACTGTAAGGCCTGGGTGCACAGTCTTGATGGAGCAAGTTAATTGATTATGTGCATTTCACTAATCTTTTGTCTGAGGCGGGGAAACTTCTTCACTGCCTTCATAATTTTCTTGTGCTCGTTGGCCAGTTCGCTGAGGGTTGTTCATATGATGTGCTGCTGGGCCTGTATATGGCTGTCCATGCACGTGGTTATTCTGTAATAAAGCATAAACATTTTACAGGGACGTTAAACCTGGGGGCTGTTTCCTGACTTGTTTTCCCCCTCCTTTACATTCAGACTATCGAAAAAAGCATCCTCAAGCACAGTGAACCTCTCGTGTAGTAACATCCATATGAACACACATCACAGTTTCTTCATTCCTCCGAATCAAATCTTGCACTTACCTTTTTCATTTAAACAGAAGGTAAATAAACTTTCAAGTTGTAAGGATAAAAGGATTAGACGAAATAGTAATCTCAGCTTTAGAAAAACAGTTACATGCAAAGCAAAAGCAGCAAGAAAGAAAAAAAGGAGACAAAAGAGGCTGCCTATGTGCTGCGGACATTAAACTGTGCACGTTACTGTCAAGATTCAACTAGTGTGAATTTTTTTTCCCCAAGATGATGTAAAAAGCATACCTGTATTAACGAAGCATACTTCAATTTTTAAGAGAGAAAACTTTAATATTACAGAACTGAATGAAATCTAGACCAGTAGTTTTCTGCAGGTGCTCTGCCCCTATTTAAAAAGTCACCTGGCAAATGAAAACATCTCATTTAGCTGTAGTTTTGCAGAGCTTAACCAACTGTGGAGAAACTAGGAATACGACGATTGTGTGTGTTAGTGAGAAATGCCATCTCTTGCAAGAAAGTGAACACATCACACGGATAACTGTGAGGTTACAGTATGTGTCTGAACTCAGGAGCTCAGAAAGGAGTGGGAAAATCTGCATGACTTACCAACTGCTCTGCTGAGAACGTCAAGTAAGGAAAGCAAAATGGAGGGGAAAATGGGTTTGGGCAGGAAAGGAAATTAAATTAGCCGATTTGGAATATATAAAATTAATTGGAACAAAAAATGGCAACTAAGTGGGGGATCTACTAATTTACTCAATTCAATAAAAAAACTGGTTATGATTTCTTTCAGATCTGGCTTTTCCACTGAAAAATATTTACAAAGCGGCCACATAACATAAAAACAGATTTAGATTTTATATATACTTCAGCTTTAAAGATAAGTGTTCATAGCACAAAACAGGTGTAACAAAGCCATCTGCATTTTTCTGAAAACCTTCCAGTTACTCAGACTAAAATCCAGGCCTCGAGGCTTGGTTTTGTATTTAAAAACTAGAAATCCAAAAAATATTATCATTGTCAACAAATATGACAGAATCAAATTCAGTATGCACTAGACTGATGACATCTGTCCCCTACTCTTTCTGTGGATGATTAATTCCTGATCTGGAAACATTAAAATTCTCACCTGAAACGGATGGTGAAACTGTTCCTGGCAAAATACAGGTTTACCCTTATTCCTTCAAGTATGATATTTGATAGTAACATGCTTCTGGCTAAATGCCTATAATTTAAGTTACCATAAATGCTAAAAAGCCCAAAAGCTAACCTGAATAAACGGTTCATCTCTAAGCTTTTACCTGTTGGTACTGGGAACCAGGCGAATGGGGATATAGTGGAGCATCTTCAGGTGGAGAAGACTCGTGCTCATCTGGGGCATCAGGATCATCTGGTTCCTGAAGTTTGAAAAAACATTTAATTTACTTAGGTAAAAAATATTATGATGATTCTATCTAGAACCAATCCCACATGCAAGTGATTGTTTCAGACATGCTTGGAGAAAAATCCCACCCCATCATGTCACCCACAGCTTGTACTGTACTACATAAAAATTCCCACTATCAATGTATTACTGGAAAAGCAGACCCATTCATAATCTACTTTAAATGGTCAGTTTCAATTCCATATTGCTAATTCTTTCAGTGAGAGATGTCTACAGGAACAGTAATAAAGTGGAAAAATGCACAGGAGTATGTAACTGAAGCCAACAAAAACAGAAATCTGTATTTATAAAATACTTACAAAATGTGTTACCTCTATAATGACCAGAGACTATTGCTAAGGTTAATTACAGAAGCACTTTACTCCATTTTTTTTACCATACGTATTAATACTGTACCTCCTCTGGGCAGAGTTCACAAGCTTTTGCAAGAGTCATTCTAGCACTGTGTGATCTCTCTAGGAAGTAGCCATTTGATGTTTCATTGCTTTGTATTGGTGGAGACCAATTATTATAGGTGTATTGGGGATTGCCAGTGTATGGTCTACGCTCAAGCTCGTCTCCAAGCCATTCTACTGCCCAGGTCCATTTTCTTTTCAAATCTCCGTTGCTCTGCAGATGGAAAATTAACAATTCAAAATTATTTTCTTTATTCTTCAAAATAGAAATACTTTTCCCTTCCTATGCATCAGCTATCAGTGAACAGACAATAACACATGCTGATGCTTAAAAGACTCTACGAAATATCCTTTTTTGCAGAAATGAAACTTCAGATTTGAAATTAAGTCTGTGGATTTGCAGCTGTATCACAGAATCATGAGTGCAAGTTTAACCAAATTGCTCTCTCAGTCCCATACACCGACCTTCTGATAAAGGAAGGTTCAAATGAGTTGTATGTGGAAGCTGTAATTTCATCTAGGTGATGAAAACTGAATAAAGGTGTGGGGTCTTTTGTGTTGTGGGTTTTTTTGTGTCTTTTGGTTTTTTTGTGTTGTGGTTTTGTTTTGTTTTTTCAACACAGAACTGGGTAAAAAAGCAGCAAGAAACAGAATGAACATTATCACCTGAAGGATCTGGTAGGCTACAGGACAGTTGCTGAAGAGAGCTACCATGCACTTTATACACTGGTAAGCTCTCTTCTGATAATGATTCTTAGAGCGCTGAATGGTGTCAAAAAGTCCATCCCTGTCATCCGGGATTCCCTTAAGTGCATTGTGAATCCTAAAAAACAAACAAACAAACAAACCCCAAAAAACACACAACCCAAAACAATGTGTTACAAGTTTTAGTATTTGAATTAGGGCTTCACTTACAATGTAATTATAAAAGGGATAGCTCATATTCTGACTTCTGGTTTTAGTAAAGAGGTTTTTTTAAAATCAGAAAGCTAACTTTACACATCACATATATAACATAATATTTAAATATTGTAAGTATTTAAATATTAACATTAAAATATTTAAACATTGGTAATATTTAAACTCTGAATAAGATACATAACATACAAGTATGATTATTCTAATCACAGAAATCAACTTCAACTGGTCAATTTTTGATACTGATTTTTAAAAATCAGCTGCATTTACAAAACAGACCTGTTAGCCCAACAGGTCCTTACAGAACCATAACAGTTAAATCCTCAGCAGAAGGGTTACTTACGTTACAGTTATGCTTCTCAAAGACAGTGTCTTTTAGATGCAGTTCCTCTGAAGAGGCACAAATAGTACGTATTTGTGCATGGGCCTAAGGGACGTGGGCACTCCCTGGAACTAAGCCTACTTTCTGTGCCTTCTGCTCTTGAACAAGGAGTAGAGGAATTAACTGTCACCCTGAAACTGTGCAAGAATTGAGAACTGACATACTTTTGGCTTTGAAAAAAATCAGAGGGCAGCCCAGAACCTACACTTGAAGAGCTACACTCGCTGTACGAAAAGCAGCTGCCCTCTTTCCTCATAGCCCTGGCAACGGTCAGTGAATAGACTCCAGGCCGCCAGCAACCTAGACTCCATCTGTAAAGTGATGACGAGCTTTTACTTCAGCTGATTTAACTTAATAGTACTTGTACACTATCATCCCAAACTTGGCATTGGAACTTGTCAAACCAAGAGACGTTTCTGAGGGCAGGTCTGATGTCAAAGAACAGCAGCAGCCATCTCACAGTACAAGAATACAAGGAGCACTGAAGGATGCACGCTGCCTAAGATCAGGTGTTTGTTTTCTAAGAGTTAGAAGATAATATCATTTACTACGGACAGTTACGTTATTTGTTGTTTGTTTTCTTTTTTTGTTTGGTTTGGTTTTTTCGGTGGGTTTTTTTGAATAAGACAACAAAGATCACTAAACCTCTTACGTTTATCACAGCAAACAAGAACAGGACAGAGACCAGTACTTCAAGCTACTGCCGGAACTGGCAGCAAGAAATCAGCGGATGACAGCTGCTACTTAATAACCCTCTGTTGAAGCCCAACACAACTCCAACAAACACTGCTATTCCTGAGACTGCAATCTTGAATATGCAGTGATGTACGTCTCCAGTTACAGTGAAAGCCATACTACAACATTCAGCCTCCTTCACACCCATTTTTTCCAACATAGCACCATCTCAAACAACCACTTCTATTATGTCTCACCTGCGCTTCCACCCTAAAACTTTTTACTTTACATCTAGTAATGTATGCCCATCCTCCAGTGTTCTGTGGACTTAAAGACATCTTCTGGAAGTATTTGTTTATCAGGAAGAAAATACAAACAAACTGCATTATACATGCGTTACATATACATATATATGCAAAACCGAAAAGCCTATGTATAAAGGGTATTCTCGTCCCTTACCTAAGCTGTAATTTCTGTAAAGAAAATGAAGAAATCCCTCCAACTCAGTCTTCGTGTTTTGCAGCACAGTTAAGCCAAACCACCATCTATTTTTAAGAGTCGTCTTCTAAAGTAAGGCTAGCCAACTGATAAAATCCTAAGAGTGCAGTCTACTTCTACAGGTTAAGTACACGAGTTCACTCCAATACCTTTACTGCACATGGCAACTGTGCTCTTACTGAAAGTATTTTCAATGGCGTATGATACACGGTCACAATTTTTTTAGTAAAACTGATACTACCTATATTCACTTATGAAATAGTGAGATTTTGAAATACTGACAGGTAGCACACCGACAACCTTTCTGTTACCTCATCTACTACTACTTCGATACCAAACTTCTGAAAAATTGACTATTCTTGCAAACAGTAATTGCAATAATTACATTTTTTGAATCTCTGCTTCAAAAGCCTTATTCTTTAGACATACCAAAATTAGGTTTGAAACTTAATGTTTAATATATTAAAGTTAAAATTATCTTCAAATGTGAAGATGTAGAGAGTATTTATGTATGAAGTATGCATGAAGTGTAAACTTGGGAGAAAAACATGTCTTGGCATCACTATGACTGACATGCTTTTTAGTAAGACCAGACTATTGCTGGACCCTCTTGAATGAGATGTTTCCAAGAATGAATGCATCTCACAACAAATATCAATGAGTTTAGCTAAATGGCATATTCTCTTCTATGTGAAATACCTTTGGGGTTTAGGACTAAGTAACAAATTTCTCCATAAAAAGGAAATTCAAGGTGAAGAAATTTTAATTTATCAGAAAAATTGAGATAAAAGTGGGGGGGGGGGGAGAAGGGCTTTATTTCTGTATTTTGATTTAATATATATTTAAAACAAACTTCTTGAAAGGATTAGCAACAGATCCACTGCAGAAACAAGCTGTACAAAGCACAATAATCTTGAATTATAAAAAGACAGGTAAATACTAACCTGTGAGTTTGCCAAGAGTCCTCAATTAACAGGATTTGCAGAAGCAGATCCAAATAAGGTCGAAGCTCATACGTGTATGAATAAGCAACCTTAAAAAGTAAAAAAGCAGAGAATGTAAGAAAGCATTCCTTGAAGCATGCAGATTAGATGGTGCAGTGCAAGAACACAATTCATCTGAAGCGAAGTTTACCGTAATTTCTAGGATATTTCAAGATAAAATGCATACTTTAAAACAAACAAGCTGATTGTCTCAGGGTTTTTGGGGCGTGTGTGGTTTTTTTGGGGTTTTGTTTTATTTTTAAATATAGTAGATTTTGTAAAGGGCAAAGTGTTTCCTCATGATTTTCTAACACAACTCATCTGAAGCCATAAGCATGAGATGCTAAAGAAGCTACCTTAAAAAATGTGTTTAGAAAAGCAAAACTACAAAATTTTATTTTTCACTGATATTGCTACTTTTAGGCAATATGTTCAAAGTTTATTTTCAAAGGTTATCCTTAAGTGTAAAATACACGGCTAAAGTGATTTTTATTATGATTCTCTTTCAAGCACCAAACGAAAGGACACAGAAATATGTTATGTTTACATGGAAAAATACCCAAAAGGGTGAATATAAAGATGAGATAACAGAAGTAAAAAAAATTATTTGGACTGGAAAAACCTTACAGAAATTAGACTAACCTTACAGAAATTAGAAAGGAAAAACAAGACAGTCCCAAAGATTCTTTCCTGAGCCTGAAGCCAAGTACGTTCTGCAGACTTGTAAAAAAGAACCTTATGAACATATTCAAAAGAAATACAGGGGAGATCCTGGGAAATGATTCTAACCTTCCATGCGACACAAGCAGCTCTTTTATGGATAATGACAGAAAAGCTTTAGGAATGCTCCTGCAATACATAAAGACCACCTCAGTCTTACTTTCCATCCTTAACATACTGTTTCTAACTCATAAAAGGTTGACTGCTTTCCTAAACTCATAAAAGGACTTCTCATAGTACTCAACGTGATGTATAGACCTGTGAACATAAATACTGACAGAGAATGCCATCTTAAGGAAAGTTTATCAGGCACCTGTTCAGTATTTAATACAACATTCTTATATATACATATATAATCTTACATTTATATTCCCATCTTTCTCCTCACTTTTTATTTTTACCTGCCAAAGAAGTTCACTGAGGACAGTGGAAGAAAACTGAGGATTCTCCCAACAGCAGAAACGAAGCAACTTGATGGTCTCTTCAGAGTTGCTGCAATCTTCAATAATTTTCTTCACATAACTAGTTCTCACAAACAAAATGTCTGCTACGTTCTGCTGAAGTGCCATTATAGGCTGAGATAAATTAGGATCACCATAAGGGTTGGCAAGCGGGGGATTACCTAGAACAAACAGTTATTACAGATGAAAAGGTACTGAAGTACTTTCAGTGCAGACAGAACAAAATATAAATTGGTGTAACATCAAGAAACACTAGATGGAGAAAAACCCAACCCCAACAGCTGATTTTCTTTGAAAAATACTATGGTATGAAATAACTAAGCTTTCTGAAGTTGTATGAAGCCTGACACTTGGTTGCCTGAGAGAGCTACTTCTCCCTCTCAGATGATGCAGTGACAATCAAAGCTGAACAGCTGGAGACACATTCATATGCAAGAAAAGAAATTACTGAGAGTTTATTCAGTGAAATCCTCTTTATCTCCTGAATCTGTCTGCATCACTGCTTGCGTAACACAGCCCAAATCTATACGTTTTGGGACACAAGGTCTATTTACTTCACCAGGCAACGGGAAAGGGTTCAGAGGAGTAACTATGTCAGAACAATCATGTCTGAACCTCTAGAGTGCAGACAGAAGTAACTCTTGAAAGAAGAAAAACTAATGTCTCTTATTTATTAAGCTTCATTTTGTATACGGAAAGATTGTTGATTTTCTCCTGATGTTTCTAAATTTAGCAGTGTTTTGAGTTGTTTGAAGATGCCCAGAAGTCCAAGGGAGAACCTTCCTAGTTTAATATGCTAAAGCAAGAAACAACTTTACTCTGCAAATAGTTATCATAATTAGTAGTCAAGAGTAATGTTTGTACACAGTAATTTTTTTTTTAGTACATTATGAATGCAGTGAATATACAATTATTTTTCATAGGCAGAAAAAATTTTCAGTCTAAGCATGTAATAATGCGCTGGAAACAAAACAAAATCAAAATGGCCAAATGGTTCTGAAGCTTATTACAGCACAGTAAAATTTTCAGTTCATTAATCTTACTATAGCACATTTTAGCCTATTGACTTTATAGCCTGGCTATATCATCAAGCTGTAGTGAGTCTGCCGTTAAATAGCTTCTCTACAGATTCCTGATTAGGTGTTCTAAAATACGCTTAACAGAACGTGTACATATACAGGCTACGAAGTCCATGTAGCCCAATATTCTGACGCTATTTCTCAAAAATAACCGCACTGTATTGAACTACTGGAGATATTAATTATTTACTCTGTGGTTCACCAATTTCTAACTGATTCTTTTATAAAGTGCTGGCTTCTGTTTGTCATCTTGACTGTGAACAAGCACCAAATCGTTTTCAAGAGCTATCCACAACAATGCAAGACCTCTTTACTGATAAGCAGTATTAGCTATTTCAAAGCCTGCTATTGTTTCCTGTACAGATTACTTCTGTACTTGTAACATGAAAGTAATCTTTTATTGCCTACTCTGAATCACAAGATCTTTATGCAGCTCTTTACAATGAGCTTTAGACTTTCTAAAATCATTACCATTCTGTGATCAACAAACTACTACTTTACTACTCAGTTGTTTTCCTGTATCTTTAAGGAATAAGCCAAGACACATAAAATACAGAACAGATTTCTGTCTGGTGCTTTTTAGTATGGCAAACCAGCTTTGCTTATGACCAAGATTTCTGTCTTTTAAACAAAAGGAGTTGCTAAACATAAAAGAAACATTTTTCCAGCTAATCTATTTCACACATAAAGCTAAATACGCACAAGAGACATTTACTGGTATATTCAACCAACCAAAGGAAAACTTAAAATTCACGATACCATTGATAGAAGACTGCATCCGCGATGACACATTGCAACAACGGATCAGTTGTGACACAACAGTGTATAGCTTCCCCAGTTCAGCATACTGGTATTTAATTGGAGGACCTGGACCCTCATCCAGAGCCACAAGCATGAAGGTTGCAGGAACATTTAGTTTCAGAAGTTGTGTCTTCTCTGCTACACCTTCATGGGTGGCAGGGCAGGAAGGAAAAAAAAAAAGAAAAATAACTACTGTTTACATGATTCATAACTTTTCAGTTGCTGGGTTTTATTAAAACCATCATTTATACTTTCTGAGGAAAGAGAATAATCAAATCAGTAACGATGCAGAAGAAAATTATGTTCAGTTGAAAAATCACATTGAAGCGGAGTTATAAATGACTACAATTTCTTAACAATCCTCATTAGCACTTAAGTAACTAACATCTGTGTTAACAGCAAAGCCTCAGAGAAGTCTTTTGGACAAAGAATTAATCTTTTCATTGTCATGCCCAGGACAGGATGAACACGCCCACAGCGTATTTCATTATTTTTCCACTACATCCTAGATACACAAATTACAAATTTAAGACATTTCCAACTGTGCCATACTATGAAATAAGCTTAGTAAGAGTGATAAAATCAATTAAAAAAACCCCAACAAGCAAAATGAGAAAGTCTCCAAACCCAAACAAAAAATCCAAACACACAGCTAGTTTCACCGCAAGAATACCTTGCAGATACTATACAAGTACTTACCAGTAAAAATTTGGTATGCCCCTTTTGTTCTTCTACTCTTTTTCTCAGTTTGGTTTAAAGTCATGATTTTTCATTTATTTCTAAGTTTTTTCTGATTTGGAAATACAAACTGGACCTTACCTACCATCGTCCTGATAAGGTGGAATCCAGATAGCACCTTATTAGAGCTCTTTATAGTATCTTTCTCATTATATCAGATAGTTTTGTAGTTACATCCTTTGTAGAACTGATCTCTCACTTGCTTTGATGCGAACAATATGATTTCTCAAAAACATCAGACAGTTTAATCTTTCTCACAGAACTTGGGGTGCTGCAGGAATGACGTACTGTGGCTTTTGCTGAATGACTACATGCATGCAGAAGCCTTCAGGTAACAGCAATAACAAGCACAACTGCTTAATATTTCCATGTTTATCTTTGCAGGGTAGACTGTGGTAATGGTCAGACCCACAAATAAACTTTAGTTACGCTTTCCCATCTGACTTCTGAGTGCTTTCCTAGTCAGAGGCTTCAACTGCACTGACTGACTACAAAAAGGTAGTAAAGAAGAAGAGGTAAGTTAGAGCAGGAGAATTGCATCTCTCTATAATGAAATTAAGTCCGCTCTGGGGGTCATGACAGAACCCTGCCTGACAGATAATGATTTCATAGACAAAGTACATGAAAGCAACATACGTTACAGGTGAAATTAAATTAACACAACTGCCTCAATTAGTTTTACAGATAGGACATTACATTCCTTTAAAACTGCCTACCCACATGAAAGCTTCCAGAACTCTGTGCGTGTGTTCTATGTGGAAATAGTGAAATAACTCCATTTGGACTGATACGTTCGCTTAACATTTTAGCCACAAAGATATCTTAACAGAAGCTCACATTTATAACTTGCCTGCATGAGCTGATAACCAGCTATCACTGAGCTGCTCGGTATTATGGGCATTTTGTAAAAATTCCAAGGGAACTGGATCTCCTAACTTAACACTACTTTACATAAAAGGATGAAAATATCTTGTATTACAGTAAAAGGGAGAGTGTAATAGACTACCGCTACGGAAGAACATTGTATCTGGTTTAGAACTTGCTGTAGAGATAGATGCTTTGTCACGTAGGCTACCACATGTGAAATAGAAATGGTCCCCCAACAGAAGAAGATGACCCTAATAACTGTAAAAATGTAGATACAAACTAGATACAGACCTGTGACTACCCTCATCAATCTGAGAGTGTAAAAATAAACCTTTATTCACTTGACTTGCATTTTATTACTCTTAATTGCTCTTCCCCAGGGCAAATATATAAAGCAGCAATGGATTAACCTACCTGAGAAACAGTTTATTCAATCAATCATCAATTGATTTTCAACATGCTGGTAATGTTAAGAGAAAGCATTATTACAACCATTCATTTGAACCTGAGATCAGTCCTGTTCCCATTAATTGCAAAAATGATTTTTGTTTGGAATACTTGCTTCAGATACTATTAGCACTGTTTTATTCTATTCTTAGTATACAGGCTAGTGACCTTCTATGGAGAGATACATAATCCAGAATTTAATACAAGTTCTTATATAGATTATATATAAATTTTATATATAGATTTTTATAAATCTATACTTATTTCTATTTTCAAAATGCTGAATACAAATAAGATGCTGAAGAGAAAGTGGTGATGCTGGAAGTGCCACAGCCAGTATTTCATGTCCACCACCACCTCAATCTTACATTATAGCATACGTATAATGTGTCTTAAGCATAACACCTGCAAATACACGTAGATGTTGAATGCAAGACTAGTAGGATGCTAAAAATAAACATTCATTTGTGATCACAATCTCTAATTTAATCTTTCATCAGAAAATTTAGGGGACCGATCTTTATGACAAGAATTGCCGTCTCAAACCTGGGATAACTTTACTTAAGCCTTCCTATACTGCAAAAACACTGGCTTTTTATGCCTGTTTATCTTGGAGGAACTACAACAATCTGATTAAATTTATAGTCTAATTTCCAAATTCTTGCATTCTTTTTACCTCATATGATGTCTATGGTGAAAGCACTCTGGCAAGCATAGATGTCTCAGAATACATACAGACTGAGCTATTTCCTCAGCCTCGCAGAGTCTTTCAAGGAAAGACAGATACAGAACCAGTGTTTTGCATTCATAGCTATGAACTTCAAAAGCGAACTAAAGAAATTAATACTGAAAGCGCATAGTCAGACTATACAGACAAAGCACGACTATATCAACATTTCCATAAAGGAAAATCATGCACCTCTCTCATTTTTGAACTTTTATCTTCATCAACTTTCTCAGGCTCAAACCAGTTAACAACCCCACATGCTTCTTTGGTCTCATGACCTCCCTGCAAATGAGCCCTGAACAAAGCATCATCTCTCTTGCCATTTTTCCACCCCCACAGCCTCTCAGAAGGACACAGTCTTACTGCTTCAAGCTCCTTGTGTTGATCTTCCAAGGATGGAAGACTAAAGCCTCAGACTCCGAACTGAAGGAATACAGATGCTCTATAGAGCATTTATATGTTTAATGATAATAATCTGTCTAAGGCTAAAAACTGGGATTCTCCTACGGTTACCTGTGTAACTGGACAGTTGTTAAAACCCAGTTCATTAATGTCATCAGTAAAAGTGTAATTTTCTTACCTAGATTAGCATACATCACAAACAGATTGAAATACTGCTGCAAATGGCGTCCGTGTTCAGATACTTCCCTTCTTAGAAGATTTAGTACCGCTCTCAGCAAGTGATCACTTAAACTTAAGTTATCATAAGCCTATAAAAAAAAGTTCTAATATTAGTGGTTGAACTATCAAATCTTTATTTAGTTTATACTTTCTACTATGGCAGAAAACAGAACTAGTTAAAAGGTATAGGATTCATACAAGCTTCAAAATACTAGCAGCTGGTTAGTCTTCTGTATCTCACAGAAAGATACAGACAGACATACAGCCTCCCATCACTAAATACCACGCAAGTGCAAGAAATTATGCCAATCTAGAAGTTTTTAACTCTATTTTTTCTCCAACAGCAGCTAGGCTTAAATGCTCAGAAAAGCACATGCAGTTCCGCTGTGAGCTTCATAGACTAAGACAGACAACCAAATCACCTCTACAGGTGTATCTCAAACACCTCATGAAAAATACACTGTCAAAACATATGTAACTAACTAAATACAAGTTCTTTGACTGGATACAGTAGTGAAAAGATTCTGAGAAGTGAAACCATACAAACTAAAAGTATCTTACTGCAGACATTAAAAACACGACAAAGCAAAGGTTCAAAAAAGTTGATCTTTTAAATTTTAATACAGTCCAAACCCACATTTGTTATGATAAATACGACATTAAGATTTTGCCTTTTTTGCTTGTCAGTTCTAGGTGTATAAAACTAGGCAATTCATTGTGTACTTCTGTGCAAAAGTTACATTTTTGACAACATCAATGTTGCAGGATATAGGGGAAGAAATCACAGGTAACTCTTGCATGCTTTCATGCTTTTTGTATGGCTTTTTGTCTATTTTTTTAATTCCAAATGGAAAAACAAGGGTCCATTCCCCTACACAGTTACTTTACAATAAGCCACTGCTTTTATTTTGCAGATATCACACTCACAGCTCAACTCAGTCTTCACAAAGACTTAGAAGCGAGGGGAAACTGAACCACTAACTCCTCACAAAAACTGGTTGAGTTACATCATGTTATGTAGCGCAAAATGAACTGTACAGCTTTCCTGTCAACACTGATGCACCTACTCCAGAATTTACTTTACATTAAATGCTTACAATGAATAAGTAAGAGTAAGTTTCAAAAGTATTTTGTTAGAAAATTAAATACCTGACTGGAAGGTCCAGGAGAGGCAAAAGGTGAAGGACATGGTCCATCTTGCAATGAAAAATGTGCAATAAATACTATAAGTTTTGCAAATGCACCCCTCACTTCTGCACTAGGGCATTCCAAAAGATATTCAGAGAAACGGTTTGAAACATTAAAAAGGACATTGTGTGCAAACCAAAAGCGTACATTCTTGCTGTGACGAAGAAGGATGCATAATGCATCATACCTGAAACAGAAAATGATACAACTGAGAAATTATGACCAAATGCAGACATTAATGAATTCTGGCAGACACATTCTTTTACAGAATTTGAAGAAAATATATGTTAAAGGTGATCCCCAAACATTTTTGCTCATAAAATGCTTACAAATCAGATAAAGTGTAGTTACACAGTAGAATCACAGAATGGTTTGCATTTGAAGGGGCCTTAAAGATCATCTAGTTCCAACCCCTCTACCGTGGGCAGTTTCTAGAGCAATACTCTCTGTTACTAGCAATCACATATAAAAAAGATATTTTGATTTAAAATTTAACATTTAACTGTAGCTTTTTACTTCTATCACCTGTAAGAACTAAGACAGGATTACATCCCCTAACTCTCAAACCTCCTACCCAAAGCAGGTCCTAAAGTGGCAGCTATCATTCCCTTTGTACTGGGACTTGGGGGGAGTGGAGCAGTGAGGTGGATTTCACGAGCTGTGTCTAAGACAAGTAACTAAGTATGTAACCTATCAGGAATTTACATTCCCACTTACAGATCTAAAAAAAAAAATCCACAAACCAACCATCCAAACAGTAAAATATCTGTTCCGGAGAGGGTCTTATGTGACTCTGTCCTCCTTCCCACAGCAATATTTGAACTCCTCTTGATCTCTTAAAATAACAGGAGTAACTTGGCTACTCTGAAAGCTGCTGTTGGGAGAAAAACTTGTATGTACCTGCCATGTATTACACAACTACTCACAAGTAGCTGGTAAACTACTGGTCATCATGAATGCTGTATTTTCTCTCTAGTTCTACCAGCAGGTACCCACACTCCTCTCCCCAAAACAGAATAACCTAGCTTAAAGACTAAAATGCTGTGGTACTATGAATAAGATTGTATTGTTGTTATACTACAGATTTGAATTACAGGCCTCACAGCAATGGACATAAAGCTCTGCTAAGAGTCTAGAAGACTATATACGCATTTCAGAAACAGAATACAAATATAAGCTGCAAAAACAGGTTGAAAGAACCTTTGTTTAAAACTACTCAAACCATGAACAAACCATTCTGAATTACTCGTAATACATAACCTATTAGTTTTACACTAGCAATAGATTCTACTCCTTTGTTCTTTTTAAAAGACAGACAAAAGGTAGATTTAAGGTCTGTTTGAAAATGAACTTTGAAGCTGTTCAGCTCACTAGCTTATTTTAAGGCTCAGTTTCTTCCCAGTATTTTCTGTTCAAATTTCCCCCTGCTTTCATGTGCGCCTTGACCACGTATTTGGAGGAAGGAGGAAAAAAAGGACAGACCACTAACACCTTTTACTGTCATATGTATATAACTGGGATCTTTTGACCGACAAACTTCCAAAACTGTAACTGTTGATAAAAGACAAGATACCAATCACTAGCAGGGCCACGGACTATTTTCTTTGTATGAAATCCTGTGGTGAAGAGAAATCTAGCAGCAAGCTGAATACTAATCATAGTTATTTCTTCTGCTTCAGGCAACAGATGATCTTGTCCTAAAGAAAAATCAAAATACTCACATGTAGACAAAGTAAAAGCAATTTACTTTCAAAAATTTAACTTATTGCATATTACTGTTTTGTCTTGACATTGTGTTCCAATTTTAACAAGAAACTTGATCAAAACAGCCTCTAGCTTCTACAACGTGTCATTCAAAAATATAAGCTTTAAGACAGGTACACGGAGACTAACATATGTTTGATTTTTAGAAATATAGCATCTTACCTTTGTGAACTGTCTTCAGCAGAACAACCCACAAACTTCAGTATTTTAATATGACTTAGTACATATGTTGAATAACCGTTGATAATTTGATTATCAAAGTATTTTTTGCTAAATATTCTGGCATGTTATCACTGCTGAACAACTCAACAAGAGATGTTTAAACGCAGAATTCCAGAAAGACAAGAGTATTCAAAGCAGAGTACACATAATTTTCACTGGCTAGACAAATACTTGACAACACAAATCAGAGCTCTTCTTGCAAGAAACTAATCCGTAATTATTTTAGTAACATACTAACCTGGAGGAGGATTTAAGTAGACACTATTACAAGTAAGCAACTTCTTTATGAACTGGAAATATTCTAGGCTGTACTGCATACGATTATGCATGAACTGCACGTTCTGCTTCCGTACACTTCGTTCAATAGCTGATGGCATTTTAATCTGATGGGGTTTAGTGGTGATAGCAAGTTCTGAAATGTATTTTATTAGTTCATTATCTTTGTCTATTGTGTCCATACGTTCATAAAAAAGAATATAGGCATTCCACCACCTCTTCTGGCGCCTGTAGGACATACGCTTCATCATGTGATCAAATACTTCTCCCATGTATTCTCCACCAAAACACTGATTTTTCATTTCTTCATCATCATCCATTTTACACTCTGTCACATCCCCATCATCAAATTTATACCATCGATTCTTCTCACCATCTCCACCATTCCTCTGGATAATATAAGAGTAATAGTGTCCACCACTGGCCTGGCCACTGTGTACAAGTACACCAACAAGCCTGTATTTTGTGCTCCCAGAGTGTTCGTTTTCAGACTGTTCATTTTGTATTATCTGATTTTCCGGATTTACATCATCTCCTTCCAATTTAGCTACACCTGCCACCGTGTATGGTTCCATGTCCAGCTCTCGTGGAAATTCAAAATAATCATTGAACTTAATTGCACATTCCCTTTCCCAGTCATAGTCAAATCGTTTCAACTGGATTGCAAGAACTGGAGGCAACTTCTTAATCAACAAGCGTTTCACTGTATCGACCTGAAAGAAGACATGAACAGTCATCAGCTATTCAGTTTCCATTCATGCACTCCTACCAAAAAGCATATTCAGTAATTAAAAGAGTAACTTCTCTCCCTGAACATGAACTAAGACCGAACTTAATATGGCTATAACATCACAGTTGTACACAAATTTAATATATAAGGAATCATTACCTTTTTGTTGCATTTTTCACAATGATATGCATTTGCACCTTCCAATAAGTCTCCTTTGACATACTGTTCCAAAGAATCAAGGAGGTTTTGGTGATTTCTTATATCTACATTCAGAGTTGTGAAGGATTCCTCGCATTCGTACCTACCAATGAACAGACAGATGTAAAAGAAAGGTAGAAACATATTTAACTTGTTTCATAGGTGCTACATAGCACCCTACGGCAAAAGTTTTACTCAGCATTTCATGTCAACTTCTGGCAAAAGGGCTTAAGCAGTAAAAAAAGATCTGAACTCTTTTATATTGCAGTCTTCCTACAATTACGTTACAGTGTCAGCATACTGTATTTTTTGATCTGCACTAACTATAGTTATTTTATGAAGATCATAGAAACGACTTGTATGTCTCAAGTTCACTGAAAAGATCGTGGAAGTTGAATCTGTTAGCACATCTCGTTTTTAAAGCAGCTAACAGACTTGGCTAACTCAAGCTGGTAGAGAAGCACAGATAGCAGAGTAGTGAGTGTACTTTTTCCTTTATTGTCAGGTATTAGACTGAAACACAAATATTGTATCATACCTAAAGACAACAGTTCAAAACATTCCAACTAAAAAAAAAACAAACCACAAAAGCCTTTTTATTTTTCTGTCTAAAAAAATCTAAATAGCTGTCTTCATAAAATCACTTTGCATATTTATGACTGACTGACTTACTGTGTTCTGATATAACCTTCAAACAAATTCCTAGCAATGAACCAGCAATGCTGAAGAAACAACCAGTTAAGACATCTTGGAAAAAATTATTTTTTTTTTTAAAAATAAAGTAATGAATAAATTTAAAAAGTTGCATCTATTCCCACATAACCCTGCAGGGTTTGTTTCTCTGATATGCAATCAAGCATACAAAGGGTTTTATAACAGTGAATAAATTAATATTTATAAACACTTCAACCAAAACAGTAATATTCATTCATCTATTATGTAATCTGTCACACCCCAATCCAATAGTTTAGTTTATCATCAGTTTTCTCCTCTCTAAACTATAATCAGAGTAACATTTTTATTAAGTACGTTATGCAAATCCAGTAGAGTTCCAAAGAGACAGGTGATACTTCAGGATAGTACATAATATCAGGAATGAAAGTTAACTCACATTGCTTCACATCTGTATCTTCCATTTAATTACCCATTGCATATCAAATAAAACCAGTGCTTTCCTTTTATCTTGCACTATTTCAACTTACTTCTAGTCACACTTTTTAACCCATGAAACTTATGATGTTCCACTTACAAGTTCTTCTAATTCACACATGAGCTCAACTGAAGTTGAAAGATTACCACAATCAAGTTTGTATCAGTGTTTTTCCCTGTATTTTAATTGCTAACAGAAGGGTAACAGTAAATGGTCAACTTTCACAATAAAGATAATTTGCAATTTTAATGTGCAGAAAAATCTATATTGTTTAAGAATTGCACATGATCTGAAAGATGTAGTGAACAGTAAGAAGGCCAACTGTTAGTCATATAAAATTTAACATGATAATAAAAATGCCAATTGTTGAAGAAGAACAAAGTCCATCATTAGGTCATCTTGAATCTTGCACACAATTTTAATCATCCACCTCAAAAGAGATATAAAAGAAAAAGTCTAGAGAAGTACAACTGTACAATGTCTAGTTCTATTCCTTCACTAAGCATTTGTCATTGAACACCACCATCAAGACAGTAGGTTACAGACTTTCAGTCTGATTTGGTGTGGGTGAGGATTTTTTTTACATACCCTATATGAAGCTGAACTTCAATATTCACATTTTAAGTTAATTAAATATGCAGAAATCTCAAGAAAAATATAAACTTTCTACACCATTCCCCTTTATTACAGCTTACATAGTGAGTATGAATGGAGTTTTGCTCGTGGGAATTAAAAGATTCATACTTCTGTCAGCTTTGTCCACACACCATGAAAGACAGAAGACAGCAACACATGTTGGCCATGTATTAAGATTTTATACATTGCGTTTGGTCCCCAAGTTGTTCTTATTTTAACATGAAAAAGCTGTATCTTTTCCTCCCCTGATCAATACACGATGCTTCACATACAATCTGCTAAGCAGAAATAATAATAATCAAGCATTAATTCATCTTCAGGTGCCTTGAAATATTAAGAGTAGACTGTAGAAAAGATAAGGTAGCAAATTCCATTAGCTTTAAACTGCCCCCCACCAAAACCACACAAAACCCCACTCTGAATCTTTAGTTACTTTTATAAAGATACAAACACAGGTGGGTTTTCTGGAAGAAAGAAGAACCTTAAAACACTCACCGATGTGGGCATCCTTGACAAATCTTCTGATCAGCAAAGGACCCTCCTAGAACTTTACTTAACATTGCTGGATGGCCCAAAGCTTTTAAAGCTTCATCTAAACTGTCCACCAAGGAATTAAAAAATTCTAAAGCATCATGTTGCTCACGTAGATTTACAGGTTCACCCCAAAGTCTGAAAACAAAAGCACATTCTTGTCAAATGTTTTGGTTTGTTCTCTATGATTTCTTCTCTAAAAAAATATTATTCAAGCTATTAATCCCTTTCTTACTGACCAAAACTATTCGTTGCTTTGTGATGTAATATACCACCTGTTACTCTTTCCCTGACACTTACCGGTGAGTAAAAACAAATTTTGTGTATAAATTCATACTTAATTCAAAGTCTCAATATCAAGGTCAAGAACTGCTAGAATTCAAAATAACCATTATGCTGTAAACTTTGGTTTATTAGCAGATTTCTACAGAATGGTGAAAAGGTAAGATAATTGATACAATGCTACAGAACTTCTGCTAATTTACACTTAACTTCAGTATAATTTCTTCTACTATGATTAGTTTTGTTGCCTATCACAGTGGCCCAGTGAACAGACATCAATACTAAATTTTCTATTTACCTGAATTGTTTCCAAAACCCTCTTGGTACATAGTACTGTAGCCTGGAAGCTGCTAAATGACCAAAAATTACTTGGAGATGCCTCAGAACACCAATATTGTATTCTTTTCTATCTTCTGTTTTACTCAGTGCTGGTTTGTCTTCATACTGGTGTGGATAGCCAAACACATCATCTCGTGGGTCAACATTGCTCTGAAAAAAAGGAAATTTGTGCAATTAACTTGGATATCGAGCAGTCTCATAGCTAGCTGTATCCCATGTTTAACAATCTAAGGCGTTTCATATTCTCATCTCAAGTAGGAAATGTCTTTGTGTGCATTAACACAGTTCTGGTGGCAGAAGTGGTATACAGTGCTTTCAAGCACAAAACCACGTAGAGGGAAGTCAACAAAACAGTCAATTAAGAAACATTACGTTATTGTCCCCACTGTTCACAGTAGAAAGTGACGTGATTGGCAACCTAAAATTGTTATAAACCTTTTACCTTTAAAGTACAAGCCTTTTTTATTAAAGAAGTTCTACACAATTAAGTTTACCTCATTGTCCTGCTTTTCATCCCCAGACATGTCATCATCTACATCACTGCCTGTGCCTTCAATTGCAAGAATCCCATTCCTGATGGCTGGAATCATGTACAGCTGCTGAATGACAGAATTCATGTAACAAGTGGCACCAGCATTTTTTAGTCCTACAAATCCCTTTGGCGGCCGAGGCCCAACAGGTGGCAGATATTCCCATTCTGTAAGCGCTTCACAAGCTAAAAGAAAATAGCAGAATGTGATTAGGAAATTATTTTGTTATAAAAGAATTACACCATCAGTGCAGCATGAAGGGCAGTTGCATAGAATTAGTATTAGTCTGTATCACACTGCAGTTTAGTAAAACAAATGTTCCACCAGAAAACCTAACTGCTAAAATGAACACAACTTCTATGAATGGTATTTTAACATTGCACCATTTTCTTCTACTGCATAGCTAAAGAGGTGGCCTGAAAATTCAGTCTATGTATCAAACAAAAGTCTTCCCTCAATACCAGCAAGTTTCTTAATTTAAGAGATCAGCTGAACGAACCTAGAACAGCCAATTTACAAGCCTTTCACGCATTTACACTCCTTTTAAAACTACAGTATTTCACTTGTGCCTCACTTTTCCTTAGCATGATGGGAAACAGTTTTAGATAATGATATCTATATGACTTGTGACAGATTTTTTTCTTCTCCCAAGTCTTCTCCCTCAGATCTTTCATCTCTTCAGAGTACATTTACAATCACAGGTTTCCTACACTAACCTGCTGTTCTGTGGCTTTAACGCAAAAAATTCTGATGTAAAAGGAAGTAAGAAAGCATGCATGTTTACAAGCAAGTTTTACTTGGTATATGAAACACACAGCATGCACAGTTCATACACGTGTTCTCTCTTCTATCTGAAACACCATGGAGATCCAGTGTTCTATTGTGCTTATCAAATACTTGAGTGGAAGGAAATGTCATGAAATCCTTCTTATTGTGAGGTGGTAAGAAACACACTACTTCCCAATAGAAAAGGGTGAAGAAAAAAGGATGGTGCAGGGGGGGAAACCATAAAGCTGCCCTTTTCATTTGTTCTACTGAGATGGAACCAAACAGGAAGAGACTGAAAAATGTCAAATGACTCACTGATACCACCACTGGGCAAGTAGCACTGCCATTCCAAGACAGTGGACAATTCCTACTACGGGATACTATTTCTAGTTGCTTACAGCTTTGCGGAAGTCTACAAGTTTAAACGTTCTGTTAAATCACAGAATGGTTTGGGCTAAAAAAGGACCTTTAAAGACCATCTAGTCCACCCCCCTGCCATGGGCAGGGACACCTTCCACCAGACCAGGTTGCTGACAGCCCCATCCAGCCTGGCCTGGAGCACTGCCAGGGATGGGGCACCCACAGCTGCTCTGGGCAACCTGTGCCAGTGTCTCACCACCCTCACAGTGAAGAATTTCTTCCTTGTGTTGAACCTAAATCTACCCTCTTTCAGTTTAAAGTTATTGCCCCTTGTCCTGTCACTACAGGCCCTGATAAAAAGTCCCTCCCCAGCTTTCCTGTAAGCCCCCTTTAAGCATGAAAGGCCACAAATAAGGCCCTCCCCAGACACCACCAGGCTGAACAACTTCCCAGCCTTTCTTCCCATACAAGATTGGGTTTACTCTGTTTGGTGGTTGTTTTTGCTCCCCCACCCTCCTTTCCCTGTTAATGTTACAGCCAAAATGGTTTAGCTATCCCATTTAGGGCTGCAGAAAATATGGTCCTGTTTGTTCATTTTTAAGAAAGTCTTAACAAGTTTTTTATTGATAACAACATTTATATTAAATATGAGCCTTTTGCCATTCTTGTGAAAGTTGGCCCAAGTTTCACCAACTTTTGAAATATTAACATTTGCAAGGTGGTTGGTTTGGGGTTTTTTTGTTTGTTGGGTTTTTTTTTTCCCACACTGCAATTGCTATGATCTTTCTCCAGTGTGAAGGAAAAAGTTATTTAAGTGCAGATTTGTGCTGAGACAAGGCCAAAACGGAGAGAACAACCATTTGAGAAAGGACTATGACAAGCACAGAATGAGTACAGAACTAAAAAGAGAAACAGGACAGTGGACCTGTGTCTGTGTGTGGACAACAATGAAAAATCAGGTGAGCAACCAAGAGACTGGCACTAGAACTAAGTCGAAGATACCTGATGAGGTTCTGGGATTGGTTAGGCAGAGCCTGAAACAATGAGACAAAAATAGAAGATACAGACAGAATGAGGTTCCTGGGAGCTGGTATGGACAAAGGGGAGTAGCCAGAAAGCAGAGAGGAAGGGTCAAAACCATGTAAGTGACTGGGGCTGGAACTTGGATGTAACAATATAATGCAAGATTTACTGCATAAAGAGGAACAAATAAAGGCTACACTGCCAAACTTTCCTAGATTTTGACAGCCTGATTTTGCAGCATTAAAAGCAGCCACAAACCACGAAACTCAGCATCTAGTTCAGTTGATAATATAAACAAAACCTATACATAATATATACATTAAAAAGTAGAAAATAGATAATTAAAAATATTACATACTAGTGATTGCTGTACCTATGTAATACATTTCAGTCAACGTGTCTACTATCTGTTTGAGATTTCGCACACATCCAACTGCTAGTGCAACCAGTAGCTCAAAGCCAGCATTAATAGTAGCTGGTGAACTACAGACTGGTATGGCCTGCTCAGCAGGCAATTCTCCATTTCTCATGTATTGTAGATAAACATTGGATGCTGGAAAGATGAAATCATCTATCAACTCCTGGGGGTGGAAAACAAGAAAGAAGAAAATAAATCACCTGTTACCATTGAAACACACACACTATTTTATAACAGAGTAAGAGTTATTACACAAATGAATGTCCCAGAACCAGAGGATTACTTAAAAAAAAGAAAACAGTAAAAACTGAGACCAGTACCATAAAGAGCTTTTAAATTTAAAATGGAGTAACTCCACTTTATAGTGGTTCCCTGCAAGCCTACCCCCTCCCTCGCTGCAAGTTAAAAATAATTCTGTATTATCATTGATAGGTAAAGTTTTCTTTTACCAAACCACTACCATCTACAAAGCTCTTTTATCAGTTTGTGCTGAAAAACCCCAACATTCCTGCTGTATAACATCAGAAGTACAAAGAAAACACATCTGATTAAAGAGACACTCAGATGTTCATACATTTGTTCAAACCTGCCATAAACATTAATAGCACTAACTAAGAACACATGGAAAAACCACTACACACAGGTAACGTAAGAAAACAGTCCTGTACAGGACTATTCTGTATCTAGCTTACTATCCTTGTGTGATGTTTGCTGAGTCTTGGAATAACAGCTCACGAGGTCACAGTAACTCCATATGCAGTGGTTCCGAAGAACAAGTTAAACACTCTTACAAATGAAGTATGTGGTTTCTTAAAAAAATATTTTAAAGGAAACATTAAACTTCAATTAGAAGCCCATATCAAACAGTTAAATTGGGACCTTTTACAGTGTCCTCAATCCACAAGATGCAAAGCTTCTTTTAACTATTTATAGTAAAATATTTTAAAGTTTAAAAAACTGCACAGGTCAAAACCTGGAACTTACTTTAATGAGATTAGCACCTCCTTTTTCACAACCAATATGGTATTTCTTCTCAGGTGTCTGGAATGCTAACAACTCTTTTGTTACTCCAAGATGACCCTCTAAAATAGTTTCTTCGACACCTGTTTCCCCTGTTCTTTTTACTTCATCCTGCCATTTAAAAGAAAATTAGGATACTTGAAATAATATATATTTACCAAGCTTAGAACTGGACTTAAAAACAAAGCAGCAAAAAGCTGATTGTAAGAAATAAATTGATCCTAAAACTTACCCTAATTCTCTTAAGCCAGTCAATTTCATTATTGAGAAGAACTTCAGCATTGGGTACATTAATATTGCTGTTGTAAGCATAATTAAGAAGGTGTCGTAAGAGAGTGAAGTAGTCTCCAGAATGCTTAGCTCTCTCTCTTGCAGTACTCTACGTAAACCAAAAAAAAAAGATATAGAATTCATACACGATTCTACTTATAATGCAACACTAACATTTTCCCTAAAGCTGGATGTAAATATGAAAGAAGTGTAAGGCAATTTTTAACTTTTTGTAAGTTTACAGTCATATCTAACTGTTAATGAATGACTTCTGAACTATTTTAGTAGCAATTTCTATACATGAATGGGAAACGAACAGAGAAGTAATCAAATGTTCAAGAACGACAAGCACACAGAATTGAAAAGCCCTGGCTGGCCCAGTAATAGGTGGCACGAAGCAGCTATCTAATCTGCTAATGATTTTTACTTGAAGGTTAGAATTCACTGGAGATCAATTGCATATATGAAAGCTTATTGTTCATGTTCTTATCAGAAAATGCAAAAGTCCCTTTCCCCCTCACCTAACTCAAATGGAAACTGACTGTGCTGCTTGCCTGTAGGTTCAAAAAGGAACCTATACTTTAATGACTTGTTAACAGTGATTTGTCTTTTCTTGCAGGTATTTTGTCTTAATACTTTTTACAGAAATTCATTTTGCGCTGAAGCCTTTACCTCTAAAAACTTACCCCTAGAACAGTAAACAGCAACGTAATGAAGAAAAGGAGAGGTCTCTGTCCCATGCAACACCTGGTAGCCATTAAAAAGAATTGCTCCTGTGCCATCTGACGAACAGTTCTGGAAATCATTTAATAGAAACATTAAATTCAATCTCCTTATCCAAACAGGGCATTAAAAAAGCAATTAAATTTGTGCTTATCTGCTCAATGCCATCTTCTGAAACTGGACATAATATAAGGAATGAGAATACTTTTAATTATTCGCTACCTATCATATTGTTTCTCCTTGCAGTGAAATTTTAAGACACGAGTCACTATTACAAAACCCATTCCACACATCAAATATTTAAAGGCAAAAGACACTTATCAGCACACAGCCACTAAACCTTTGCAACTGCCAGCAAGTATTGCATAACACAAGCAGTGTGCAACCCTACGTTTTTTCTAATCAAGCACTAGCTGTGTCTGAAAGACAAAATAGAGCCACCCTAGTAAAACTGCTCTTATGTATCGCTACAGCAGTTTTCTAAGCATCTGTGAAGTGATCAAAATTTATCATTAGTAACTAGAAATGAGAAAAGATGACCCTCTGACAATTCAAGTGGCTAGAATTAAAGGAAATTTTTCATCTAAGAACTTAATCTAACCACTGGAATAATGTGGGAATGGATAGCTGAAGAGGAAAAAAAATACTTAAGGCAAACCTCATTCATTCAATTTCTAAAATGGTCTGAGCTCTGTATCTTGCAAAAACTGTTACAAACAATTCCACTTGGGTGGGGAAAGAGTACAAATCAATATTGAACTTTATGAAAGCATCTCAACATATAAAACCCTGAGATTTTCAGTGTATTTTTGGTGCAGCTGTCATCATTTTCTGCCCAAGAAGTCACTGTGGAAAGCTCATGAAAGAACCCTATTTCCTTCAGAGTTCTTTCATGTGCAGTTAACTGTGCTTCAAACACTTGCAAGAATGACCATGAGGTCAGAGCCAAGACACACCTAGCTGAGCACCCTGTCTCTGGGATATACCTTGAAAACTGCACAAGACTGGAAGCGTGCAGTAACACTGCTCCAGAATATTCTCTCAGCTTCTATGAATTTGTGGTTCAGAAAGACTACCAAAATCAGTATTTCATAGCCCTCACTGGACAAATTAATGAAAGAACCCCTCAAACTATTTCAAAACTGAACGTTTACACTGCTTAAATGTTATGCTCAAGAAATTCTTATACAAAGGAACACTATTCTCTATTTGTTCTCCCTTCGCTACTGATTTTAAAGGTCTCTGTGGTATTCTCCTCCCACCATCTATCTCTTCTCCAATATGAAGTGCCCCAAGCTATTCAGCTGTTCCTCAGATGGAAGTCATTTCAGAGCTCTGATCTCCCTCGTCACCCTTCTCTGATCTTTGCAAGTTGCTTTGAGTTACAGAAGACCATAGGGTGGAGAGGGTCTGTTTTGTTCTTAGTAACACTTGACATTTTATGGGACCTGATTGCTGAGCTGATGTTTCCTAAAACTTCTCATAGAAATTTCTTTTAAGATGCAACCCTTCAACATCACATACACATTCCTCAGGCCCATGCAGTTAAAGGCAGAATGAAATAAAGATGGTGTTTTCCAAAAGGGAGAAATGACCAAAGAACCACATACTTCATACTGTTATGTCTCTAAGGAGTATGCAGTATTTGAACACAAGTACTATATTTTCATGAGGCTGTAACAATCTAAGAGCTCTTGAGGAACCATGGCAGGGATGCAGCTGCCTAAATGCAGGCATTTAGGTGCCATGTTAGACACCATGACAATAGCATAAAGCGGTCAGATAAGATACAAATGGCATGATGAACTCCCACTCGCGTGGTGAAACGGAGGCATCTGGCCTCCAACTAAGGCAAGGCAACCTGAATCCCATCCTACTGATAGCTCCGGGATACAGATTTCTGTTTAGTTAACAGAAGTCAGACTCTTCAATGGGCCCAAGTGCCACTGCTTTACGCAGGCAGTAAGAACTTTTATTTATTTGGGCCACATACGTGTGATTACCAAACACTTTGCAGCCATCAGCAGAATACTTCTGGGTTCCAGGATCATTTTGGATTAACTGTTCAGCTATCTACTGTTGACTAACCAGTCCTGTATTCAGGAGTCACCACTATAAAATCAGTTAGCTTGGAGAGTAAGAACTGCTCTAGTATTTAGTATTGAGCATTTTGCATTCTGTTTCTCCATTTATACGTAGCATAGATCTGCTATGAGAAAACAGCAGAAGTCCCATACAATCTCAACCACTGAAAGAAACAAAAAAACCCCCAAAACCATCTGATCTCTTCCAGAAAGATCATATTTATAAGATCAGATCTTGATCATCATTGACTTTTATGGTGCACCAAAAACATTTTCTCACTTGCATATTTTTGCTCACATTGTTCTCTGATTGAGGATAGGAGATTAGAAAACAATAGCTGAAAATTGAGGATATTCAGAATTTTGGCTGGCATTTACTAAACTCTCTGCACTGCAAACACTAATCTGTTTCCACACTCATTTGGAAGAAGAACTTTCTTTTTAGCTTAGTTCAACTTCACTGCCTTAATTTTCAAAACGGTCTTCCTTTTCTACTCATATTTATGCTATTCTAACATGTTCATCATATTAGAATGAGAACATGTTCATCATGTAATAATGAACAGTTGCATTCTAAGTGAGATTATCCTATATATCAGAAGTTTTATAAGCATGAGAGAGAGCTCCCGTACTGACAGTATGAACTGTTTTCCCATACAATAAATTCAGCTCATTTCCCATTCTGGTGGAGTAATAAAGCGGAGATAAGGAGCTGAGCAGCAGTTCCCTTGGGTAAGAGAAGCCCTTAAAAATTTTATCCCCTCTGACAAAAAAACCCCACATAAACACCCTATCCATTAATGCTATTCTTTATTTTAAAGGGCAAAAACCTAACATACATGCGGAATTAATACACTGCTGTTCCGACTTGGACTGACATGCCAACAAAATTTGGAAAGAAAAGCCCCAGCCTGGGGACATATCTTGTTTCTTCTAATATTTTATGAAGAAAAGTACAACCGTTAACTATTGACTAGGCATAATAATATGGTATCATTGGGATCCAAATGTTCAGACAACAAAGCTGAAATCGGCAAGAAAAGAAGAGACTGGCAAAACCGTGACAAATATTCCCACCTGTAAATCAAGACTGTAGGTTTTGCTAAAAAGACATTCTACCTCCACCACAAACTGCACTGGCGGAACTTGCACAATGAAATTCAGAGTCTAAACTGTTTAAGATTTACAGATTTAGAAGTTCCCCATTTGAACCAACAGTTCACTTCCTTAAGGAAATATGACCAGAACAGAGAAATCCTCACAAAGAGCATCTGCAGTTTTCAGACTGAAAGAGTGTAACAAGTGTTGATACCAAACACTAACTGAAATACACAGAAATGCTGGTCGACACTTGAGAATTGTCAATTAAATTCCAAATACAATGCCAGAAAGTCTGATAACTGGAGTGAAATTTAATATTAAAAAATTATCACCCATTACTTATATCATAGTAAAAAACATCACAGGTAAAAAACAAATCTAATATCTTTGGACACACATTAAAAAAAATATCAAAGGATGGAGCAGCACTGACACTTGCCCATGCTATTCAGCTGTGCTGGTACTCCAAATTTGACATATAACCAACATACACTTACTGTCAAAAAAGGAACTCTATATCAACCGCTGACAGTTTTAAAAATAAAATTTAGTGATTTCTTAGTCATCAGCCTTGAAAGTTACTGAAACTAGTGAAAGACAGCTTGTTTGTAAAACTACAACATACATTTGTCAGCATGTTTTGTTATACTTCTCTAAGTGATAACAAGCTTCAGTGAAGCTGAAAATTTAACATCCTATACCACAAGTTGCAAACTAATAATGTTTGTGGGATTCTGATAATACCACACCACAGTTTCACCAATGTGTGCAGATAGTTGATTGTGAAGAGATACTCTGATGATGCTATTGATCCTTTTGTTATGGTGCATATTCCTGAACATAAGACTTTTCAACCTGTTTTACCCAGAGAAGTAAAAAACCCAAAACATGGTGCTGAAATTCTGACCCCATTCACCTGAGAGTGCCACAATCTGACTCCATTAAGATGTACTGAAAGGCTTCGACAACGTCACTAATTTCTGATCTCTGCCATTTTGCAAACTTCAAATATTCATGGAACTAACGCAGACAGATCTTACAAAACAAATCTTCAGTAACAGTTCAAAGTACTGGTAACTAGGTTTAATAATAACATACAAAAACTTTCCACCTGGATAGCGGTAGAAAACAGTGGTCTAAAGACACCCCACCCACCCCCAGCCCAATACTTCACATTCCAGTTTCAGATGGGCTAAAAGTCACAAGACAGTGTCATACAAATGCTGTATTGTGCAGATGCTGTCTAAGGAGATCTGCAGGAATAGCTTGGAGATAACAAAGAGATCCCTGTACTCTATGGCAGGACTGCAGGGCAGCCTGAACTGCATCACTCTTGGCAGCTCCCACTGGCTTTCCCTGTCTGTCTGTCCCCACTGCTAATGGTTCCTCCAAGATGCTACTACTGAACTAGGTGACGGCGCTATGTGAAACGTGAGTCACATGAGGACTCACAAGCATACGATGCCAATTAAGAAAACCAAAGGAATAAATCTTGACTGCCCCCTCTCCTCAAATTTCTCGTACTGTATCTTGTCTTTAGTCATCAGAAAAAGTATAAGAAAGTTGTCCTCCACCTACATCACTTTAAATATTCTAATGTAGTGAGTATTCACATAATTTCTGAAAAAACATAAAGTACCTATTAATTCATTCTATATAAGTAGCACATTATCAGGCATCCATCTGGCTTGACAATATCCCCCTTACGAGTACAAAGAAGATGGGACAGAGCTACCACTTCAGGACAGGTACCCAAATTACAGATTTATATTGCTAAACAATAAATTAAGACAAGTGCAGAGAAAGATCATTTGAATACCAAGTTACTGCGCTGTTTAGACTTCATATTTATTTTGAATTGTAAAATAACGTGATAAAAAATCCCAAAAATCCACCACCAAAACTTACTTGCTGTGACAGTGCAATAGCAAATCAATGATAAACATCTGCCATGCCTTTTCTTTACTGAGTGCATCCAGTGCCGTTGGAATCAAAGCAAAACACAAGGTCATCACCTCCAATGCTTCACAGCAAACTTGTTCATCTTCTATGTCTGGTTCATTTCCTGCATTTGTCTGTGAAAATAAACAAAAGAGCATAAAGTGGGTATAGAAAAAAAACCCTGAGAAACCCAACTGGCTCCAAGGTATACACACCAAATACAAACACAAACCACAGATTTATATACCAAATGATTATCAGTGTCAAGCATTTTATGTACTCTGCTCAGATGTGATTCAAAGCACTATGTGGGATGGCCTGAACTTCCAGTACTGTTTCTCAAAGGAGGATTCCAAGCATGAACTTAAGGATCCAGAAGTTAAATAGGAAGCTTGTAGGCAAAAGTTTTATCAGTTAGTACTGCTGGTTTTTTTTTTTTTTGTTGGATTGCATTTTTGCTTTTTAAATAAGGTATTTTCCTTTACTACTCAGAACCTGGAGTTTAAAGCTTTGGAAACAGTTACTACTTAAACAGAGAAAAGCCACAGTGCTGTATAATTCATCAAGAAATCCAGTTTTACAAATCTTTGTTACCAAAAGCTTCTTAATAATGCTAGAATTTATTCAGCACTACACTTTTTCAGAAACATGTAACAGCTAAACCAGATTTCAAACATAGTTACCATGGTGATTTCTGAAATAGGAAAGAACAATATTTAATTGGTATATAGGTTACTCTTTCAATTAAACACTTGAATCAAGTGAGTTGATTTTGGTACATTTTTTCCAAAATAAATACTTTGACAATAAAAAGCAAGCCCCCTCCTCCATCCAAGTAAAATTAATTAGCTTGAAGTTCTGAAGAAACTGAAAGTGAGCAGGTTTCAATTTTAGTTCATCGGTAATCATGGCTGCAGGCTAATAACATTAACTAGAGGCATAAAGCAAGTATTTGTTTTATATATGAAGAGATCTCAAGGTTAAGTAGGCAGAAAGAAGGGATTACTATGCAGAAGAGATAACTAATTGTGAACAGCAGCAGAAAAGGACAAAGTGTATCTCAGTCTTCTAACTGACAGAGTATTGTCTTGCACAACAGCTAAAAATCAGAGACAGTCACTATCGCTGCAACAGGAGGATGTGGCAATTCTGACACATCTCAAGATACGAAAGTAAAAGCAGAATAATTTCAAGAAGTTCAGGACTGCACCTGCTCTGCACTGAAGCCCTTTTTAGAAAAGAAAGTTATTCCTGCATGGGTGCAGGGATCTAACAGAAACGCAAAGTGCATTTTATACTTTGTGAAGTATTTCCCTATGCTCGGGCACCAAGAGCTGATGGGGTCTGTACAAGCAGCATACTTGCAGTTTTCTAGGTGGGTATGGGCCTTCTCTGAGCTAATAAGGAAATGGCTGTTTGACACCACTGAAAGTTGCCATGTTTTCAACCACTGACCGGACTTCAATACCAGAATGTTTTGAGGCAGGAGGCAGAAGAGACTCCATGAAAGTTATGGTCTCAAAATAACTTATCTTGACTTTAAAGTTTGATTGAATTTACCAGAAGCTTCTTAAAAGTGCCCACAACATTCTTTCAGAAGTCATACTTGATGGGACTACTCTGAAATGCCTCTTAAAATCATTTACCATAGCTGCCTTTGATGTTTTTAGGAACCCTGACATGTCATTCCTCATTCCACAAGAATCAGTGTGCTTTTGCTCTTAAGGTAACATTTAATGATAAATCTCTACCCTACAGACTTACCAAAACGCTCCTATGACCTATGAGTTAAAAGTCTAAGGTTTAGTGGTCAACTTAGAAAATTGAAAACATTTTTCTCAAAATCCTTTGTCCTCTAAGCCAGGTGTTTCCCGGACACTGGTACACTCATCCTCCTAACTGCCATAAGAATTTCTTCCTCTCATCTATAATCAAACACAATTCTCCTAGTTTCAGTGCATGTGTTTTCTTGCATCATATTCCTCTATTTCTGTGATTCTTGAAATAACGTTAAAGGAGAGGAAAGTAAGCGTACTTTTATTCCCATGTCTTAGTACTTCCACAATTTCTTCCTCTTTCTTATTTCTATTTTTCCACTTCGATTTATTTCTCTTTTGCATACCATAAGCAAAATGCAGCTGCCACTTATTACAAATGTCTAAGTGTCAGTGAGAATTAAAAAAAAACACCCAAGAAACCCCTTTGAAGCATGACTGATAACGCACAGCTTAAATTTCACCTGTTTTAAAACTTCAGCAGTTTGAAAGTATTTTTACAGAACTTAACTATATGATTTTCACCCAGAAAAAAAGTCAGAGAACATCATTTAGGTATATCTTCCTTTAGGTGTATTTTCTTTAGTGCACTGCTGCTCTTAAAACATCTAATGTATATATGAGCATATCTTCACGGGCTTGGACTGACATGCTACCTAAACCACCTATTATATGCAATTTATCACCTCAAAAAACCCCAACCAACCTCAACCAACCAACCCCCAACTTATTCCACTAAGAAGTCACTCTCACAGCAACAGAAGCAGATGTCACTATGTAAGCTAAATTGAAAGGTGTTGCATTTTGCTGAAGTAAATATTCTTCCTCTCATGGATCATTTAAGCACAATAGCTAATACACAAGAACAAAGCCTCCCTATATAATCCTTTCCCTTTCACTCTCAGGCAAGTATTGATGGAGTACTAAACTTGATTTTGTAAGATGAACAAGAGAAGCAGCTTAGAGAACAAAAAAAAATTTTTTCTAAATCATGCCAAAATACATGCTATTTCGCGTAACTGTAAGCAACATTCGTTAAACACAAAGTGTGTAGTAACATAGTAATATATAATCCTGACTTCAAACTACTTGCGTAAACTATATGTGAAACCATGAGGATGTTTTACATATCTACATAATAAAAGGAAATAAACTATACAGGATTAGCTATTATTTTGTTTTACCAGTGCTTCAGTGCTAATTTCAGACCAATTAGCTCTTGTTTCTCATTCTAGACTGCACATAAGCTTTAAATAAACTTGTGTGTAATCGACCTTTTAAGTTTAAAGATAAAAATTGGCACTGCAAGAAATGCTTCTTCCTTATTTAGATACAGAATCTAAATGGGCTGAAAACATACTACAGCAGCTTAAAGAACTGGTGTGTTTTTGAACTGACACCAGATTCAAGTTACAAATAGTTACTGAGAAAAGGAATTTGGAATAGAAAATTAAACTGTGGTACGACAATTGACAGGTACTAGACTTCCAAACACACCATCACCAAGACACCTACCGAAAAAGCTCATAGCACTTTAAGCCTGACCTGGCTGACAATGTACCTTTTGTAAACAATGGAACAGTTTATATAGAACAGAAGTTGCTTAGGAATCCTTACCTTTTCATAGATTTTACTGATTTCTTCATTCGAGCTGAAAACCAACTGAACTGACCCACAACCTGATGCCCAAACAATTTTTTGTACTGCCCTAATAACACAGATATCGGGGATGTATTTTGAAGCCTGAAAAAAAAAAGGAAGAAAAAATAAATAACCAAAGCAACATTAAAATGCAGTTGCAAATTACAATACAATGGATTCTAAACTCCTAGAAATCTATTTTCATGGAAAGTTTAAAATTTACAATTAAATTTACAATTAATTTTTCGTTAAACAGAAAAAAAATTGTTATCTTGAAAAAGCATTTGTACTTCACTTACATAACATCTCATTTTTTAATAGAAAGTAGCATATATGTTAGATATACCACAGAACCTTAAATCTTAATGCTACAAGAACCAGGAATTACATTGAAGTGAGCATTTTTGACAAATAACCAGCAACTCTTTGATTCTGAGTAATATTTAGCAGAATCTACCAACTTCAGTGCTAAAACATTCTTGATTTTTAGGGAAAAAACAATAAACGACCAAGCATGCATCTGGAAGGCAGACAGCCTCTTAAGGAATGCAGAAAGTTGAAGTTATTTTAGGGTTTGTCCCCACCCTGATATTTATTGTGCTAGCTGACAGCTTGTTAGACAAACTAACACTTATCAAGTAGGCAATTAATACATAAAGGGATTGTTCTATACTCTGGTTATATAGGCTTTAGAATTAGTAACACATATCACGTATCTTATGAATGCAGACTCATTTCAGTGGTTTGGGCATGGTCTCAATTAACACACAGTAGTTTCTCCTGATACACATACATTTCAAAACATACTGCAACTGTCATTATTTATAGTTAATATATCAATTTCAAAAAAACCCCAAACCTATCTGGAATCCATATTCAAAGTAGAACTGTCCAGAAAACAGGCAATCTTAAAACAGATGGTAAACAGTTCCCAAAAATTTCACACTTTGTTTTGCTAATGCTTAAGAGTCTCTTTTTTTATTGTCTAAGAAGCTTAACTTACAAGCTAGCTGTATCAGGAAAGCTGAATGATACGCATTCTTGCTACTGATATGTGTGTTAACAGTAGTTACAAGAAAAATAGGTATTTCACCTTTGTCACAAGCAAAGCAACTTTACATACAGTAACAGCACCACAAGGAAAATCAGTCACACAGAAAAATAACCTTTTTTTCAAACCCTGAAGTACTAAGCTTTTTAAAAAAAGGTGAGAAATTTCTTTCTGTGGTGTAGTCTTCTGTCTGGCCTATGGAAAACTGTGTGAGATTTATTGTCTTTAAAATTGTGAGGTCAGTTGAAAAGAGCCTTTCCCCATCAAAAGAAAAAAATATCTTTCAAAGGCAAACTACAATTCATATGAAATTTAGATACACAGCAGTTTTCACTACTTCAGAAGATTACAGACAATAGTTTCAATAGCAATACTTTTGAAGAAATTCAGATTTTGTTTGCTTTGATGTGCCTGGTGAAAGAATTTATTTATTAGAAGTCCTCCAAAAAGGACAAAGGCACAATTAAAACCCTTTCTTCATACCTCACCTCAAAAGACATTTCTTCTGTGTAAGGAATTTAACTGAATCAAGAGTTCAACTTGCTGATTTTACACATACAATCACCTATGGATGCAATGCCACCACTAATGGAAGGCAGATGGGTCAAGTCTTGCAGTCTCATACATTGTGCTTTCTTTGGACACTGATCTATCATCAGAAGAAATAGTTTACTTTTCAATGTTTAAGATGATAATACAAGACTACTTTTATTTAAATAGCTCAGAAACGTTTTGGAGATAGCTTTGCAGAGTGTAGAAAGATAATATTCACTGCTTCCGCGCTGGAAACTAAGGGATCCCAATTCACTATAGAAGATTAAGTTGCAGTAGTCCAGATTTTAGCTTCTGCTGAATTCACCGATGTATTCACTAACATGACTGACAAATCCAAATGGGGTTTGCTCATACCATACAGATAAGACTATCATATTTGCAATGCACGCTGTTTAACCCTACTGAGCTCCACAATCCGATTTTTCACTTGTACCATTAATGCATTTTCAATATATAAAGATACACTGGCAATGATCTGAGTTTTATCTTTCAGCACTTAAAAATCACAGCCAAAATTTAAGAACTCCCTCTCCTTTTCTGTGTTCCTCCTCAGGAAGAGAACGCTACTCAGAAACCAAAACATAAAAGAGCAAAAAAAGAAGCATCACAAAAATGTTTTCAAAATACCCATTAATTTCTTTAAATCTATTAATTCTATAGAAACATCAGATTTCTAAAGTTCTGATTTAAGTATATGTAGCAATATTCACAATCCATTAAAGAGCTTGTACAGAACCTGCCTAATTCACTTAAGTCCCTTTATGCTATTAGACACTGAATTTCATAATTGCATATGGAAACAATTAATTGAATACTTTTAATTAGATAACAGCCTACGAACCATATGAACATTACCTAAAATGTTTCATGACATTTTAGAAAGAAAATTCATGTCTTACAAAGGATTTAAAAAAAAAAAAGATACTACAGGAATAAAGGTCATACAGAGACGAGTTCACTAACCTCATCAGATATTTGCTGTGCAAGACGTATTGCTACATTTCTTAGCATGCATTCTGAAGTTGGATTAGGAATGTTTTGTAGGGCATTTTGTAGCACCACTGCCTGGTCATGCGTAGCCTGGTTTATCTGGAAGAAAGTATTTCTTATACTTATTTTTACATGGAAAAAGGAAAGCAAGAAGATACGAAAATCTAAAGTTACTTGGAAAGGTTTGGTAGAAGTAGTCAAGATCCTGGAAGGAAACTGCAAACACCAAGAAAAATAAGAAAGACCCCTCATTTTCAAATAGACACCACTGCATCTGAAGACACTGTATACTACAGTGTACAATCACAGAGCACAAGTAGTTAAGAGCAGAGGCACTTGCTTAAGACTACTTAGGTTTGGGGGTTTGTTTTTCGATCAATTATTTCAGGTTAACAGAATGTTTAGAATTACCCTGTCTATTGAGGCAGGAAAGAAAGGGTTTGCCAAAATAATGGGTCTCCCTCTGGATAGCTAACAGTGTCCAGACAGAACATGGTTGCAGTATTCATTATAGTAAAGTCCACTTTAAACATTTGATTTGGAGCACTCTTGAAGAATTCTGTTCTGAATTAATTCCTCCTGTTCTTTCTCATGCTTTCACAACAGAAACAGCAGGAAGACTAGTTTTTATCTTTTCTGTACTGGTTTGAGCATAGAGTTCCTTCTTGGACTCACAGAGCTTCCTAGTTTCGACAGCTGAAATCTAAAAAGCTTGTTTCCTTCTCATACGCCAACTTGCTTGAAAAGATTTTGTGCTGCAGTTACAAGTTAAAACTTCTTAAATGTGAAGTTCCTTCATTTTCTAGTATCATTTCATTCAAAAAAACCTGTCTCAAACACTACTCAAAAGACACAGTGTGAAGTTGTTCTGTAAAACCTGGCACTGGTCACATCCCTTTGCTTTGTCAGCCTCACTAACAGACTTGATTTGGGGAGCAAAATTACAGAACTCCCATTGAAGACTAATGGAGCTTACACAGTCAATTAGCTATTGGAAGCAGACTGTAAATGATCAAGCACAGTATGTATGGGGGCAAGTCAGCATTTATGTACCAGAAAACTATATTTAACAACATTACTGATTCAACTTTCTATGAAAGCAAGGAAGAAAATAAAAATTTGAAAGGTCCTAGTGACAGCAGCAGACTGGTAACTGGAAGACTGCAGTCACATCACCTTGGTTACCTCATTCTCTTACGTACTGATAGAAAGCCAAGACAGAACATTATGCTGTTGCACTTATTCTTTAGATAGAAAGGTATTTACAAGTCACACATCCATCCCAAGGTGTAAGCTTATTGGTGCTGCAGCAACAAAAACATCAAGACCGAAGTCCTTCAAATAGGATGACGACGACAGCAAGTATAACTGGTTTTTTCCAACAAATTGGTTAAAATAAAGTTATATGTTTGCAACATTAAACAGGGTATATCAGCAGGCATGGACAAATATTAATGCATCCTAAGTGGTCAGCACAAATCTGTTTCAAACGGTACTTCAAGACTGTTACGTTATCTGTTTCCAAATTGCCTTTTGAATAATCATCAGAAGAAAACAGGGCAGTAAAATTTACTAATTTTAAACAGATGGATAGGGTGGAAAACATGCTTGCTTTAAGATGTTTCTATTATATTCTAACACGAGACATGAAAAGGAATCTTCACCTCTTCATCAAGAGTTTTGATTTACTTGAAAAAGAATGAATCTGGGATCTGCCAACAGATGTAGCTAACCAGAACAGGTATTTATTTTTCAGACATAAGAGGAATGTAGTTCTCTGGTTCAGAGATGAATCTGAGTAACCATTCTGGAAGAAAGTGCTCTGAAACGGGGCCCTCTATTCTTGAGTATAGGTCGATAGCTCAAGCCCTATTTGAGATGGAACCTCACGAAGGAAAAAACAAAACACGGGAATACCTGGAAGTAAATGTCCAAGAAGGACAGCAGTAAATTTCCGTTTCAGGGCTCTATGCTATACGCCTACTGTAAGAGGGCAGGAATAAAATCTTGACTCACAACATACATGAAACCTACAACTATAGTCATGTGAGATCACAGTTCAGAACACCTGTGTTACACCTTCCCTTCTCAACTCTGAGAAATCTTAGGGTAGGACACCTTTCAACTATCAACACTTAATTTCTCTGCAAGAATGTCATACAAGCAACGGACAGAATTAGGTATCTAGCAAGCCAAGGACTTATTTTTGTGTAGAAAAAGGGCTGGCATGACTCAACATCAGTTCTGTTGTTTTATGCTCTAATCATAAATAGGAGATATATAAAATTCAAAGCACATCCTTCCATAGACTCAACAGCTCAAAAGAACCAGAATTCACATTTCTGGGATAGATGTACTTGAAAATGGAAAAGTTAAAAGAAAACAGAAAATACTGACAATCATGCAAACCATTAAAAATCAAATATAGGAGCAAGTAGATACCACACCAACTCTTCTACAGCCAGAAAGAAACAGGATTTGTTTAGTGAGTTGATATTTTTTCAGAATCATCAGACAACATTATCTGAAAGTACCATGAGTTCTTGACATGCAAGTCACTCAAAGAGACTGTCAATGGAGGGTAGCAAGATGTTGCTGTGGACAATACAAAAACCAGAGTATAATGCTATTTTGCAGCAAAGATGATTTGTATTACCGGTGAAATTGTACTTGTGCCTTCCACAACTGGCTGACAAGCTTCTGCCACAGCTCGAACATGGCCATATCCAATTGCTGTTAGCAATAATTTGGCTATTTTTAGAGCGTTAAGGTAGGCACCCCTTCGAGTTTCCATGTCTGCATTTGGCAGGAAGTTATTTCTAGTCAGCATGCTCAACACAAGAGGCAAACCACCACTTTTTAAGAAGTTGTATTGGAAGTCACTGGCATCTTCTCCCAGAGGTGCGCTGGCAGGCATTAACAAGGCATAAACTACCTGTAGAACAGAACACAGAGTTAACTAACAGAAATGCACTAGCTTGACTACAGATGACTTAACATGAGACTATGCTGGAATACTACTTAAGCAATGCTTTTGACAGCACTGGCCATACACCAGTTTACCAGTAACAACTGAAAATGCTTAACAATTTAATTTCAATTTAACCTAAGAATTTAATCTTAGGCTTCCATAATGTTACAGAAAGGATTCTGAAGAAAGAATTGAAGATTTTTAAAGAAGAGGCAAAGCATCACAAACCTCTGTTAGATACAGCACTTGTGAGGCAGAAGGACCAAAGAATAGAGAATCAAGGGATGGACTAAGGCTGCTTTCCCCAAGCTTTGCGTGATCTAAACAAATAGCTCTTAGTTTCTCAACCGTAGTGTTATCTGCAATGAAAAAACAACATTTTGTAACAAAACTACTCCAGAACAAGTCAGTAGCATTTACAATTATAAATCTGAAAAATTAAGTGTATCAGAAAGGTTGCAAAAAGTGTTAGCTGACAGACAAGATCAGACTATCAAGTGTTTTGCAATGGCTACTTCTGTCAGTAGTGAAGTCATCCTATTAAAGCAATGCTACAAATCTACTTCACAATACCATCCTCTCCATTTTCACTGCACTGTGGCACCGAACTCCTGCACCAACTGCAATCTACGCAACTTTGTTGACAGAGAAGAACTAACTACTTGGGAAATACATTTACAATTGTACTTACAATAAGAGTAATGAATTACACTATCAATAAATTAACAGAAAGTAGAAAATATTCCCATATCTTCATTCTTATGTAACAGGTGATAACTTATTATACAGGATATTACAAGATAAACCAGATAAAAATAAGTTTTACCTGGCGGCATGAGCTTCATAAGAACACGTGCTCCATCTCTAAGAGGTGGCATATTTAGGCCACTGCCCAAGTCCGCAACTTGCCAAAGAAAAGAGATGTATCGAGGATGCAGTGACATTATCTTAAAATAAGCAAATTAAAAAAAATCCCATTAGTTTAAAAGCATTTTTTCCCTACACTTTGTTTTTAACTGTTCATTTCAGAATATGCTTACCACTCCAGGCAAACAGCTTTCAACTTCTGGATTTGGACCATCACTGTAGTGATTGCCATGGTTGCCCGGAGAACCAGTTGAGGAGTCAGAAGAACTATCTGGACTTGAGGGCATATTAGAATTTATCTGTGTAAGCTTAGCCGTAATTAGCTGAAAAACACAACCATAGTTCTACTATTATGCAAAAATTAAGATTCTTTACTAAATAATCTTCTGATTTAATGTTAAAGACATAATACAAGGAGGAGGACTGGAACTATTTCACAAGAATAAGTTATCCCATGCATGGTATTTTTCAAGCATTTATAAAAGGGAAGCAACATCTGAATTGACAATAATAAACCTGCAACACTTACCGTTTTATCTTTGAGATTCAACTGCCCAATTAATTTTCTATCATCTGCAGGGTCCACCAGCTCACCACCAATGAACAGTTCTACTTTTGTGTGTGCACTATTTGCTTTAATACGATTGAGAATACAACGCCGTACTTGGCCAATTGTGTCATTTGTATGAGACCAAATATCCAAGTCTTCCACCTGTCGGCCTTGGTTTGGAAAACGAACTACCAGTGTGATATGTTTACCACGGAAAGCTCTGAAAGTAAATAAACCAGGTAAAGTTATTTTGTCCTCATGAAATAAATTGTTTTTCCTGCTGTATTTTATATTGCAGGTATTTCAACATCAAGTCTTTACATATGGTGATAACACTCCAGCATCAGATTTTGTGAAAGCCCCAGCAATTATGCAAATACAATAGAGAACACTTTTTCATAAAGAAACTTCTAAGCCGCCACACTCTGCACAAGTGCATTAAACATATGGTCCATTTTACAGTCAGGTTTGGGACATTGACAGAATTTTAATAAGTATCTTATGAAGTTTTAGATCTTTTCTCTGGCTTGTAAATTTTCTGATGAAAATGTGCAAATAGAGATCAGACTGGCAACTCTGTTTTGCTCTTTTAGCCAAACAACTCTGTTTCAAATACACCAAGATCAGAGAAAGCATCAGGTCACCAAGTCTTAATGCCTTCTCTCAAAAGCTGTTAGAAGTTTTATATTAGAAAATCAGAAGGCTTTTCAAAAATTTGAAAAGGCCAAAGAAAGAAGAAACGTTTTCACACTAGCAGTTACCGTATTTCACACGCAATGACAGAAACACATTAGGAGACATGCCCAGATAAGCCTAAGTAATCCCATGCAACAAAAGAAGGCAAAAATAGCTCCTTGCTAACAAGACCCGTGAAAAAAGTTAGTCTAATCAAATAAGCAGCCTGTATCAAAAAAGATGCATTTGCAATCAACAAGAGAACTTACTTGTAACTAATCAATCAATATATGCAATAGAAATGCTACAGGAGCACTGCAAATCACTGATGTATCATAAAGAAATAGCAGTCTCTTCAATTTTCTTCACAAAAAGGACACTTAAAATAAGGGGACAACAAACCCCCACCATATCTAAAAATATGTTTGCTATGGATTTATGATGCAGCTATTTTAGTGTATTTCTTAGGCATTTTTGAGACTTCCTTCCCACAGAAACCAGCTACTAACACTGGAACATTTAAACAGTTTTCTGTTCTGCTTTCCTCTCTCAGGAAATAAAGTATTTTGTTTGTGAAAACATCTACACAACACTGGATTTAAGCCCTTCTTTAACTCTCTTTGGTACACAGAAAAAGGAAGCAGCAGCTTAAACTTAGTTTAAGCTAAGTTTTTACTCAAGGACAAGAGTGAAGGTACACAAGAAAATAAATATACTGCAAAATGCTGTTCTTTTTCTTCCTCTTTTTATAAGGAATTTACACAGGATATTTCACTTAGAGATAATCCTAAATTTAAACTTGCAAAGTAAGATTAGCATCTCTGTAAACAACTCTGAAAGACGAAGTTATACATGAACATGTTTTCTGTATGATAAGACTATAAAAACAAAAAAACTTTGCCCATGCTAACTTAAAGAACGGTATTGCTTGTAAATAATTATCTTAAAAACCCCAAACATGTCCAGAACAATCTCAGCACAAGGTAAATTGTGCTAGTTATAGAACAAAACACCAGAAACTAATTTATTCACAGGTCTGTTGTTCTTTCCATATATGCCTGTATCTGCCTGATGTTTCAAATGATTCTTTTTTTTTTTTTACTACAGATCAGATTTTCACATATTAGCACAGAAAATGGAACTTTGTAACTATAAATACATTCCCTGAATAGAAAACCTTTAGAATGTAAAAATCATAAAGATAGTATTTTAGTTAACAGAAATAAAAATCACAGTATTGCATCTTCACACATACCTTGACATAGGTAGAATAGTTCTCTCTTCATGGTAATCACTGTCACATTCATTTATATACTCTCTTAAAACAGTCAACACTCTCACCATTCGTATTGCTTCTTGTCTTGCACAATTGATGCTGTCTTTATCTCCATCCAACACACATAATGTATCATACGAGGCTTTTAGACGATCAAAACAGGACTGAATGAAGTCTTCATGAATCACTACCTAATTACATTAAAAAACCCAGAGCAATTAGAAGAAATATTAAAACACATCTTTTCAGCAGGATAATCCAATGGTAGAAGTAAAAAACCAAAACTAAACCAGCTAAGCTACTCTATGAAGCTGTTTTATTCCACTTTACAATAAACTGCCATCAATAAATAGCTCTAATTTAGTATGCGCTTCAAAAATCTTGCACGTCATCAGTAGCTCTAACTGTACAGTGCAAACTTGCACTTAAATAGGAAAAGTGAAAGTCTGCACAGAGAATACTAAATTGGACTTTGTCTTCTCTCCTCAGGCTACGTCAGCTAAAGATTCTTTAACAATCTAGTACAGGTTAGCTTAACTTACACTTAAGAGTGAAACCAGAACACTTACAGACCACCAGAACAACTATTCTTCCCCCCAGCCCCCCCCCCCCCCCCCCATAACCCGACTCCAGATATACCCTTTTCCTGCATAAACTCAGAGATAGATCTTGAGCTAGATTCAGTATATAGTGGCAGCTGCAACAAATCTCTTTCTTCTGCCCAAAATCTAACATCTCCTTGCTCCTGACCTAGACTGACACAGAACCTATAGTGTCACTGCAAAAAGTCTGCAGTGTCTCCAGGGAACAGTCTGCAATAGAAACATTAACAGTCATACCTATGGCAGTAAACCGCAATTCAGCAGCCACTTTTCTTAGAGGTAGCTCAAGATCAGAGGAGTTACCAGCACAATAAAACAAAGTATTTTGTGTGTGTGTGTGTGTGTGTGTTAAGTAAATCCAGCGCTTCCTGGAAGTGTCAGATCTAACCATATGCAGATGGACAGATCTATGCATGCTTAGTAAGACCAGACCTATAGCAAGAAAGAAGCATACAGCCCATCTAACAGTACAGTAAGATATAGCTTCAATGGTGGTAAATGCACCACCAGAGCTGCTGCGCTGCATCTCGCAGCCCTAAAGACTATGAAAAATGTTTTTGAGGACAAGTAAGAAAACTGGAATTTTAAGAAATACGACTGGCAAGCTACCAATTGGAGATTGTCTGGAGGACAATGTTTGTTCCCACCCAAACCCACCCCCAATTTGTGAAATCCCAACAGTTCACTTCCTCTGACCTTTCAGAAACTCCCTCTTCTCTATGTCCACCAAAACGCTGCTCCCAACAAATATTAACGTAGAGAGGTAATATCTGATTTGCCAGAGCTCAGTTTGACCATTACATGGAAACTCTGTGACCCTTTGTAAGGGACATGACATAAAAAAAGATGACTTTCAACATCACAGTTTCTTATAATGAGCAAGACACAGTGTTTCTCAACTAAAATTTTATCCTGCTCCTTTTAAGTCAACAGCAAAATTTTCATTCACTTAAGCAAAGCAAATTCCAGGCTTGATTGTCCTAATTAAATTAGTTATAAGCACCAGAGTTTAGCTTAGCTTGTGACAACACTCAACAGACCCATCCAGTGAACATGCTAATACAACTAAGTATCACAATTGGAAGTTCTGCAAAAAGCTACCTAAATATATATGACCTGTTTTTTAAGTAGAAAGAGCAAACAATAGGAAAAATATATCAGAGTTCAGTCTGCAAACACCAGAAAACATTCTTGATTCTGCATGTGATCAGAACCTGATGGCTGGACTCAGGAGTATACTCTCCCAAAGCACAAAACATGAAAACATGTTTTCAAAGCTTTCAAATATAAACATATAACCAAATTGAATTTTGTCACTGTTCTTCTATCATACTATATTCCAGTTATCTTGTTGCCTTTTTTTTTTTACCTGATTAACTTGTAATCTTGGGCCAAGATTGGTATAGATTTCTTTAAGAAGATCTATTGCTCTGTTTGCGATGTCATCATTTCCCTGAATCACAACCTGGCATTTAAAAAAAAAGCATTAGAACATCTTAAAACTTTCTGGTATAAAATTAAAAACCCCAAACAACTACATAAGTATCTTTATGTAATAGTATGTCTAATTATTTTATGAGGCGAAAGTGACTGAAATGCTTAGTTACAAAACACAACCAACACAACTTACACTAAAGTTCATTATGCCTCAAAATTAAGAATTAACTAGTTTAAACTTCAGAATTAGCAAAAAAAGCCTATGTTTTATAAACAGAATAAAAGTAGTGTTTATATATTCATCTTCACATTACATTTCCATTTACACTAGTTTCAGAGAATAAGGCAATTTTTTCAGATGCTTGAACACCAAAGACTTAAACCCAGAATTTTAAAGTATTTAAATGGCTGTGAGTGGGTGGAAGGGTAACAGGCAGATGAGTTCTGTTTCTAATATAACAACTTAAATTTTAATTACTAGCCACCAGGTCTGAAAACAGTCCTTACAGACAATCCCTGCAGGACACTGAGCTGAAGCTTCACGAGTTCTGTCATGCTGCCAAACAGCAGGGCAGATCCAAGTAAGTTGATTCCCACAACTAAAACATGCTAGCATTACATGGGCACTTTGTAGAGAAACACTATGAAAACTTATTTGTATAAAACCTGTGACCGACTTTGGTTTTAACTATTATCACCATAATTGAAACAACCTAACCCTTCAACAAGCCACAGCCAAAATTACTGAAGATTGCCACTTTATACATGACAATCATGCCACAGTGCACTACTGTGGGTTCTAATGCAGCTCTTTAAAACTAGAAATACTCTGAAAAAAATTAAGATTCAACTAAGATACTGATGTTTGTCACAAACAGGTTTGGCAAGCTTCAGAAAGCTATAGTTTACCTATTGAAAGAACTATAACCATATAGACAAACATTTGTGAAATTAAGATGAAGAATTAGACAAGCGATTGCTTGGTCTAATCTCAAATCACTCCACTAGAATCACCCTACTAGAATGAAAGGCAAGAACAAACTTATAAAGTGCACAAAACAAAGTTTAATTCTAATGTGTGTGTGAAACCTACAGATAAGGATTATTCCAGCTGAATTTTTTCTTCAACAGTACAGGCAAATTTTTAATCTCATGTGCATATACAAATATACTTGATAATTCAAATAACCTTCCATTAAACATTAGTCTGCAAAGTTACCAACTTGCATACTTGTTGGGAAGACAGTGGAGTCCAACATCCATACATTCCAATTGAAAAAGCAGTATTTTGTAATTTCAGTCTGTAACTAATGAATTACACATTCCTAAAAATATAAGAAGAGACTGAGAAAGACTTAGTAGTTAATCTTTCAGATGTTTCCTCCAATAAACTCACCCTCCAAAGGTAGTCTAATCCTATTAATTCCAGATCATCCATCATATAGGCTCTTCTCTTTGCTACTAGCTTTCCTTCTCGACAGTTCACAGCTTTGAAGAAACGTTCAAAACATTTCATTCCATTTTCTGTTAATAGGGAAGGATCCAGCTGAAGCACGTTATTTTCAAAGAAGTCCTTATTAATGTCAGGGTCTAAGTCTGGTTCATCCCCCATTAGTTTGGAATACCATTTAAAACAGGCTTCACGATCACAAAGATAAACCGCATTTTCAGCTAAACACTTCCATATTTGCTTCGCCTGAGGGGCACAGAGCCACAGCTGACCATCCTTCAATAAAAATCTTGAGCAAAACAAAGAGACAATTAACAGCACTTTACAGGTAATAGACACCTAGAGTTACAGTTCAGTAAAAAGTACAGGCAAAAAGGTGAAAATGCATATTATACAAGTATACATTATAAGGATGACCTTGAAAACTTTATTTACATCATCAGTCCACTCAATTAGCCCCATGATTTCTTAGTAAGTTTGAATGGATAAAAACCTCACAGTCCAAATAAACTAAGGAATAAAACTTGCCAAAAGAAACTTTTACACAAAAACACCAAGCATTCTTTACATATTACACAAGCAAGCAAATGCACATCTAACGTAAACTATTTAGTTTAAAAGTCAGGTCACAACATAAGACATTAAATTACTTCTGCAATAAGTCACTATGTTTTAGCACTCAATTAGCAAAATCACAAAAAAACCTATCAATTCTATGTAACAGTCAGAAGAAGTCTGTGAACTGGGATTTTTTCCTTTTATTGAAATAAGTTTTTCATTTGTGTTAAATTATTATTAAAGACTTAGCAAGAATCTCAATTCTGAGAGCTAACACTAAGAATGTTCCAGGAAGAACAAATGGTAATCAAAGTCCTTCAGAATACAAGTGAACTTAAATTTAGGGAAGTTACAATTTTGAACATGCAGGAGTGATAAATTAAGTCTGCTGTCCATATGCTACTGTATAATTTCATTAAATAGTTGTTTAACACTTCCAATTTAATTCATTAAAAATTTTGGTAAAATTTTAAAAAGTAAAAAATCTCCCTTAGAAAATGAGTAAAAAAATAATTCAGAACTTGACACTTCATGTATTTTTACTTGTCTAAAAAAGGTTAAAACCACTTAAGAAAAAGTTGAGAGACAGTCTAAAAAGCATCAACATACTGCAGCTCTGTGATGAGCAGAGATCCTTTGTTTTCTTATTTTACTCAAATAGCTGCTAATCAAAAAGTAATACAAATACTTTTTTTTATTCTAACCTCATTTCTAAGGCTCAGCTGCTGACAACCTAATCAGTGCCTTACAGAAGTATCAGTGTATGATCATGGATTTAAATCTGGTGTGATACAACAAATAAGAACACATGAACATGTCCCTACATGGAATATTTTAAGTTTTCAGCTACATTACCCCAATATGTATATAACTATCCACATGCGTATTGCATTCAAGTTAATAGCGTTTGGCACGCAGACAGAAAAAGCCCATACAAATCAGTGTAGAATCAGAGCCTTGGATTGCAAAGATCCTGAAAAATTTATTTGAATTTTCAAACACTAGCATAGAAGACCCTGGGGGGGGTGGGGGTGCAGATGATGAAACAGATGAAAACACTCAGTGTATTTTGCATCTGAGCTTTGAAAAGTTCACACAGCAACTTAAAGCTATGTAGGTAACAAAGAGATACCGGGGACTTGTTTGTTTGGAGTATTTAAAGTATTCTTACAGAATTCAAACAAATGACCAAGTCAAAACTAACCGTAAGAAGTTAAGTCTCTCCTGTACTTCCTGCACATGACTGTATCTGCTTCCTGGTCTTACCGTTTGAGGATCATATTCACCATGCTCTGCAATTATAAAGTTTTGTTAGCCAGTCAGAAAAGACATTCTGAATCGAAAGGACAGGACATGTTTGAAGACTTGATAGCCTGAATATCATTAAAACTATTCAAAGACCAATAAATTTTCAGTAAGGTATATGAAAGTAATTATCAGCAGCCTGCTACCAGTTAATATTTCATCCTACATTAAAACAGGTATAGGCAAAGACTCCTGGAGGTGTATCATCAAATCAACAATCACGTGCAGATATATGTGCTCATCATTCAGTACAATGAAAGCATTACAGAACAATTAAGAACCAACATCCTACTTATTTGAATCAGTTTTTCCTTAAAGTTGTCAGTTTGAAGTTAGTTGGAATAAAAGTATGTCAAGCATATGAATCAGATTATCCAGTGTTTTTTCTGAGGATGCTTTAGTTTTGTTACAAGGTATCTTTTCCAGAATTTCAGTTTCCCTTTTTTCCTCTCCAGAGGAAATCACAACTCTAGTTCTGTAACACTTTTCTAAGTAGATGCATACGTGACATCACTTAGATGAGGAAAGCATAAGACAACTTTATTTACTGCAAGTTTCCAAGTACAAAAAACAAATGCCCGTAATACTGACAAGCTGGAAATAGTAGTAAAGTAATGTGAAATTCAGTCAAGAAGTCTTTCTTTTTACTTTTACCTGCATTTTATCAAGTTCCAGCATATTTTGCTTAACAAGCAGCTGTTTGCGTCTCAGGAACTTGGTGTGGGTTGGTTTGGTGTTTGCTTTGCTTTTTGTATTGAAGAGATACAATCTAGATCTGTACTAACACTACCTTGAACTGTACTAGTAATATTTCATCATGACACATGTTCATTATGACAGCTCCAGCATAAACTAATTAATGCTGTATTTCTTATTTGAAAAGGTAAACAGATTGCATTTAACTAAGATGACCCAGTTGTGGGAGACTAACATGACAAAATACAGACTCTTAGCGAAATTTACCTTCAGAACTGAAAATCTGTATCTCCTATTATATCAGAGGGGAAAAAACCCACACCAAAACAAACAAGTCTAACGGCTGAAGTGCACCATCACTGTTTCAAAATTAAGAGAAAAAATAATTGTCACAAATACTACTCTCTGCATACAAGTGCAAATGGTATATTAGCTTATAAAAAACAGAAAACAGAAGACTAGTAGTTAATGAGGTCTACAGAACAGGAGACCTCATTATATTACATTATATTCACCAGAAATCTTTCAAAAATTTAAGCTTAATGAAATTAGCATAAATGAGCAATTACCAAAAAAAGGAATGTGAAAAAAATTCTGAAGAAAAAAGTAAGTAGCAGAAAAAAATATTATGTAAGTAATATAAGTAGAAAACGTGAAAAATATGCTGTGGGTTTAGCAGAAGAAATGATAAAACTGATTATTTTAGCTGTTGAGTGAATGGGTTGGGTTGGTTTTTTTGTTTGGTTTTGGGGGTGGGGGGTTCTTTATTTTCACTATGGGGACTATCTGGGAATAGAGATTAATCCACAGATACAAATGTCAACAGTTGCAATGATAGAACAATTAAAGTATTGAAGGAAATATGTATATACTTAAGAATTATGAAAAACATTGAACTACAAAAAAATTCAGTCTCCCTAAATATTCTCCACCTCAGCTTCCTTCTACATTTGCCCGATTTATTTCTATACTGTGCATCCCACAGTAAGTCCAAGTGTGATCTTAAAAATTCTACATACAAGAGAAGAACGAACAGAGAAATTATAGATCAAAAAATGGCTGGCTGAAAACTTAGTAATAAACACACATAGAAGATAGCAGATCATTTGGCACAATTTCTACAAATAATTACATTTCATCGACACTACAGACTTTTTTTTATTACTTCAGTGGATAAAGGAGAACTGGCTACCAAGAGTTAGGAGGAAAGGGTGAGTTCAGTAGAAAAAAAAAGTCATAGATTACAGAAAAAAATCTGAAACAAATTAGGCTTTTTTTAACCTTAAAAAGGCAAACATACAGAAGGGAGTATGACAGAAAAGAATATGCATTAGTAAATAACAGGAGAATATGGACACTGTTCTCCATCACAGAACACAGCTACGGAGGCCTTCAAGGAAAATAAAGATATGGCAGATTCAACATTTTATTTCAAAAAAATAATCACAAATTACACAGTAATTGTGGCATGAACTGCCAATAAGATCTGTGCGTAACTTTTTTTTTGCCATGGCATTTGCTTGACCTGAGCTGTCTGCATGTTTGCCTTGAATTTTCTCACTCTGTCTCATTTACCTTCTCCAGCTAGGCTTTATTCTACAGCTGTCCAGTTTTTTTCTTTCTGTTCCTATCATCATAATCTTGCTTCTTTCACTTATTCCCTTCCTTGCCCCTGACATCTCCTCTCCTCCTCCAGGAAGGTATGCAAGGCAAACTTCACAATGCTTTTTCTACGTTTTGATCTACTGAGTATATAAAACTGAAACTGAAAGAGAAGCTGCACAGGAACTGTGTATTACAGTATCTGGAATATTAGGAGATATTTTCTGGTTGCCCTTAATCATTTAATAGAACATCTCAAAAAAATCCACACTATTGTTCATGTGGTTTTGTGCTCTGTTGAAAAGAAGGTTCTACAGCAGCTTCCTCTCAAGACAGCACAATTTAATTGCTTCGTAATTAGTTTCAATTTAAACTCTTGGCACACTTGTAATTCCTACTGCACTGAAGATGTTTATATTACAGCTTTACTGAGTTGTCATAATTGGAGAGGGGCAGGGCAACAGGATCTATTTTCTGACACAAGAAAAGAATCAATCATGCAAGACATCAGCCTAATTTTTCTGCCAAAGTCATCAACAATTTAATACATAAACAATATTGTCAAAAACTGACCTTTTGGCTTCAAAGTTCAAAAATAATTGAAATTAATGAACGATCATTTATATTAGTAGTATTTGTAGGCTACTTTTGGACAAAGACAACACTGCATTAGAATATAGTTGTTGATTATATCTCCTTCCTAACCCTGAGGCCAAACCCCCGATTTCATAGCTGGCCAAAGTCCAACTGAAACAGAGAATCACAGAACCATAGATTCTAAGCTATCCATATAGTTAAGACGCAAAGTTTGTTATAAATTCAATTGTATTTTTGCATCACTTCAGCAAAGTTAAAGACCATTCCAACAACTTACCAAGTTACATGAAAAAATAGTTTTCTATTCTACCTTCCTGAAGAAGACTAAGCTGAAGACAGTATGGCTTGAGAACAGAACAAAACATTTAGTATTGTTTTAACATTAATTAGTGCAATGCTAACATTAGGGAACTTAAATCAGGGTAACCCCCTCTCACATATTCCTGAATAGAAAAGTACACCTGCAGTATGCAGATATAGCTTAAATGTCATTCTCATTGAGCCATACCTGGCTGAAGCTATCATCTTCACATGGTATCACTATTCAAGCAAGTCTTCAAGGACATGTTTTGGGTATCTTATAAAATACTCCAAAATTAAAACTGTCTAGGCAACTCACCCAAGTATTAGAAGACACACACACACACACTTTACAATGTGCAAATTCTGCCCTCTCTGAACAATCTACACTGAACTCTTACAAAAGATAAGATTTTTGAGAGGTAACTGAAAGGTTAGTAGGATGTTATGATGCTGGGTAGAACCACCCCTAGTGCCAGTCAGTGAAGTAGATGGAGTGGTGGGGGTGTAAATCTCCTCCTCTCACTTCTGTTGGCTTAATTCAATACATAAAGTGCTGTGGTCCAGTGTAACAAGGAGTTTCCTGGTGATCATTCTCCTTCACTGCCCTACTTCTACCTCAGTAGATAGAAAGCTAATCCAGAATAAGTGTAAACTCATCAACAAAAGGTTGAGTTTAGCTTGAAATACATAAATACTAACATGATGGGCTGCCAAAATGTTGCTGGTAAATGCAGAAAGCAAGCAACTGAACAGCAATGGGAGTTGCATGGTAAAAAGAAACTATCCCTGTGGTTTAAAGTCTTTCTCACAGAGAAATTCCAAACACTGGCTTCAAATAGGTAAGATTTTAAAACTTCTCAAAGGAATCTAACAAAACTCAAAACTAAAAGTGGGTCAAAATCCAAGATTATTATTAGGACTTTCCACAAAAATAACCACCCTAGCCTAAGTAGGGCAAGATGATTTTTATCAATCCACAGAAACAAAAGCCACCACCTCCCCATATTCTGCTGTAAACCAAGTCATTTTCAATTATGAAACAAAATGTTTACAGCTTTTCTTGCCCAGACAGACGTCACAAAGACTATCAACTCCACAGATGCTCAACAATTAAACAAATAGATTCAGCAGTCATTTCATAATGAGAATTTGCTTTGAACTCTCTTTTCAACTGGAGTTTTTATACACTCTATTTAGGAGGCAATTTTTATTTCAAAACTTACCTTTAGCATACTGCCTCATGCTTTCCATATAGGCGGAGAGATTTTCTGCAACCAATGTAACTAGGGCATGATTGTGCTGAAGTTGATTGATTAAGTCATGTCGGTAAAACACATGGGGACTTCGTTGAGTTTGACTGGAATTAAAATACAAGTATTAGAAGAAAAACAGAGAAATCTTGCACTGAACAGTTCAGAAATCAATTTAAGAAACTCTACTTTGATGCAAATTCCAAATTCTCTTAAAAGATCTCTAACAGAAAGCATATTAAGTCTCTGACAGTATTTTTTCTTTTTTCTTCTGACACATTGACAGTTCTTACCAGTTAATTTATTAGTATTATTTGGTTACAGTACGTATGAAAAATATCAAAGCAATCTGAGCAGCCCAGTATGCTGCAGGGAGAGTGTCTGCAGCAAGACAACAACAGAAATATCTGCCCACAAATCGCATAGTGAAGACAGAGATCCTCAACTGTAGTATAACTATAATACACATAACAGTTTATCCCACATTCATCTGATATTCTTTTCTAAATTGAATATGAAAATACTACATAAAACTAGGTCAATTTTCAAAACAGAAGCCCATGGTATCAAAACAAGTGAAAGAACACCAGCCAGTAATCATGACAATTTTTTTAATACTTAAACCTGCGTAAGTCTGCATTGTCTGTTTTTTCTAACAATATCTATCCGAAAAAATGGTACAAACATGAAAAATCATAGTTACGCCAAGCAGATAGTCTAAGAAAAACCAGAAAATTTCACAGAAGAAATACCTCAAATACATAATTAATTATAATTTAAGTCTATTCTCAAGATCTGACCAAAAATGCTACTCTTAAACAATACTAGACAAACTTAGATTACAAAGGTAAACTCCAAAACAAACCACAGATTTTGGGTCCAAAACCCACATGAGCACTATCAAATTATAGAATCTGCAGAGATTATTAGTCCCCAAAAGAGGCTCAAAACTCATCAACTTCTGTAGATCAGAGCACTGATCTCTGCTGCATAAACAATGCAAACTTGCACTGCTCCTCCATGTGGGTGCACCTGTGGGTGCGGGTGCGCATGCGTCCAGAGGTGTTCCTCGTTGTATTGCCACTATAGCCTGCCCTGAAGAAACTTAACTGCGGTTTCAGAACTGTTCTTTCCTTCAACACTTCAGAAAGTAGACCACAGATTTAGCTGAACAGATTGCAGGTAGACATTCTAATCCTTCCCAGGAATCATGGTCTCCATACTACATGACCTAAACACTCCAAACATTGCCACATTTTTTTAAGAACAGTAGGAAAAGCAAGAAATCCCAGTTCCAGCAACAGCTGATAAGGATCTTGCAGGTGATAACCACATTTCACTGTAAATGTAACAACAACAGGTAACTTGATTTACTGGGCCAAAGATGACTGCCAATCTGGGTTTGAAAGACAGAAGCCATCAACACCCTTCCAATAATATTGTTAGCTGCAACCAACAGATTTCAGCCTGCTAAGTACCTAAGTCTTCAGGAGAATGAGTTTCATAATATGCAGAGCTTTCCAAAACAGCTTGAAAGAGGCACTTCAAACACAAATTACGTTTAAAAAAGACCCAGACATTTGTCAGAGAGAAAACAAGATGAATGGAAGCATGAAGGAAGAAAACATAGGGCTTCATATACCCTGAAAGAACATCCTCTGTTTACGTTTTGAGAAATTTTCCAATTATGCTTTATTCCATCTCCGCCAACCCTCCTTGTTCAACATAAACCAGCAGCAAAACCAGCAAAAGACTGGATGTTTCTATTTCAGTGGCTATCCAAGATGTTACCTCTAGACTGACAGATGCATTTACAATGGATAACAGTAAATAAGAACATCTGACTATTTGGGAAATACATACCATGGAACAACTAAAAGGAACAAGCTGAAGCAAGACAGGGTATTTTGCAGAATCAAGCTATTGGAGTGTATAGTTAAATATTTGTAATGTGTATTTGCATCAATCTCAAAGTATAGCAAAAAAAGATTTATTGGCAGAAGACTGAAATCTTCTGCATTAGACTTTTTTATTTTTCTCCTTTCTCAACCACATGCACAAACAGTATTTTTGGACACATGGGTTCGTATTGGTTAGCAACTACTTCTACAAGTTCAGTCATTGTAATAACTCAAGTTAGGAGCCCTGAGTTGTGAGCAACACAGTATTTGTGAGCAACATTTAAGATGTTATTTTCATCATCTGCTACCATGGAGTCAAAGGCAAGGAGGACTGTCTTTGAGCACACAAAAAAGCTTATCTGACAAGACTTTCCAGCATGCTTTCCAGAATTAAAGCAAACTCCACATGCAGCTACAGAATTATTCCTTAAGTGTCTGAGGTTAGGGTATATGATGATGATGCCATTGGGACATATTCCTTCAGTAATAACTGAGAAGTGTGAAAATTTGAAGCTAACAGCAAAATTCATCTTTTCATTGTGTTTCTACTAAATGGGTATCAAAAGCCAATGTATAAAAAGAAAAATTAGCATTTTGAGATGGATGCTGAAGTACTCTCAAAATACTACAAAGGACATTTCATAGTTAGAATGTATGCTGATTTGCTAGGGCAAAGTGACAAAGGCAAATGCCTAAACAGCTTAATTTGAATGCATTTTAAAAGATTATTTATCTGCACATATAACTTACCCAATGTAATACTGCACATGTAACAGCTTTTGAAGTTAAGAGTTGTACTAGAGAAACAAACGCTACATACGTTACTACAGACATTGAAGGTCCAAGTAGCAGTGACAAAAATTCAGCAAATTCAACAGCCTGAGAGAGGTGGGGTTGTTCAGCCTGGAGAAGACAGGGCTCCAGGGACACCTCACAGCAGCCTCCCAGTGCCTGAAGGGGCTACAGGAAAGCTGGGGAGGGACTTTGTACAAGGGCATGTAGTGACAGGACAAGGGGTTTTAAATTAAAAGAGGGTAGGTTTTGATTAAATATTAGGAAAAAATTCTTTACTGTGAAGGTGGTGAGGCATTGAAACAGGTTACTTGGAGAAGCTGTGGGTGCCCCATCCCTGGCAGTGTTCAAGGCCAGGCTGGATGGGGCTGTCAACAACCTGGTCTGGTGGAAGGTGTCCCTGCCCATGGCAGGGGGGTGGAACTAGATGATCATTAAGGTCCCTTCAAACTCAAACCATTCTATGATTTTATGAAATTCTACTATTTAGGCTAAAAAGTTACTTGAAGCTAGCACCGTTGCTGCCTTAAAGCACTAACAACACCCTAAACACTTACAGGTCTTCTCAGTTCTGGGCAAGTAATTTAGGAGACCAATCTGCTACTGCTTGATACAAGTGAAACTTAAGTGCTTGACTCTACCTCCATCAGCCAACACAGAGGAAAAATAAGATTATTAATTACCTGTACACTGAACGTTGAGTAATAAAAATTGACTGTTCCTTAATATTGTAAGTATCCTTGTACCTATAAGATTCCGTTCACCTAAATAAGAATTATTTTCTTATTCTGTTACAATTCTGATTAAGCTAAACTTCCCAAAACTTTTAACATCGCTTTGTGGTCAGAAAGTAGAATTTTGCCAAAGAAACTGTACAAACAATTCACAACTTTGCTCAACTGCAGGAAAAACTAGCAACAATTAAATCCTTCTCCTCAGAAAGATCTCCACAGTGCCAGTTGCGTAAGAGAATTTATACTTGTTTTGCCAAGAATCAGCAGCCTTATTTGTTCTGCACCCAACTTCTGATTGCCACTGCAAATCAACTGGACCACCTCAAAAATAGCAGTATGTAGATTATGGGATTAATGTTGCACATAGAAAGCTCTGTGAAATGTTTTTGAGGCCACTGTCACAAACATCTGTTTTGATCTGGTTTTGATGCAGTTTTGATCCACATTCTAGAAGGATATTACACATTCAAGTTTTACATCAGATACGGTATTAGATACCATTAGAACAGGTATTAGATACATACATTACAATTTCCAAACTGTATTAGCGTCAAGAGTTATCAGAAAACCAGAGGACTGGGAAGTCACCTATTACTTCAAACTTAATCTTTTCACTAACTACGTTTCCCAGTCACCTGGGCAGTAATACTACCTGACTAAAAAAGCACACTCAAGACTATTTTGCAAACAAAGGCATCTCCACCAGAAGAGGTCTTTGTAAGCCTCTTGATTAAAACCGTTAATTCAAATTCTACTTTCCTGCCACCTGTGTTTTCAAATTCTGCATGAAACCAAGATATTACTACATACTGCAATACAGACTTCCTTGAAATCTGAGGAATGGAAGAAATGGTCTGACAAAAAAAGAAAAAAGAAAAAGAGAGATATTCAAGCCACCTAACTGTACGTATACCATACAGGGAACCTCAATTTCCACAGTCAAAAGAATTTAGGTTCCTGCCAAGATTAATTCAGAGCAGAAACCTAATCAGTGCCTTCAATGAGCTCTGCTTCAAAAATTACTTTAAGCGAAGCCTCTTTGTTAAGGCATTGGGCTAAAAAGCATTCAATCTGAACAAATACCATGAAAACCAGGTAGCTACGGTCACCTAGATCTTACAGCATATAAAAAGGTTAAGGACTCCAAGACACAGAAACCAGACTTGATTGCTAATAAACAGGTAACTTTGTGACACTGTTGGAAAAACCTCAATTACTTACATGAAACTGTAAAGGATTAACATGTCATGAAAATTGAGAAAGATGTTGCAAATTGAATGAATAAAAGAAGCCTCCAAAAGCCAGGAATGCAATATTATCACGGCTCCTTAAAACGGTGTCAATAAGGAGACAGCATTGTGTAAAACTGAAGGCTTGTTTTCTTCAGCATTCCCAGCCTTCATCCTTCTTGTAAGCAGACTGTAATAACAACATTGATTTGCATACTTTGCCTGCTTACAAGAACTAAAACAGAAATAAAAAGTATGCGACACCAATATGGAAACAACACTGTTCTGGAGTTTGTAAAAATTCTGATGTGGATACAAAAACTGTTAGGGGCACAGAACCTCAGATATTTCTGTAGTGAAAAGACATTTAAAATAATAAAGCCAAGTACGTATATTTTAACAACGCCAAACAGACAATTGCTTTTCTTTTCTTCTTCCTTTAAAAAACAAAACAAACCCAACACATTTTTAATCTCTTCCATTCGGAAGACAGAATCAGTATTTTTCCCAGACAAAAAAGTCACCTTTGATTTTAAGTATATAAACTAGACAACCTGTATAAATTTAACATCAAAGAATAGGGATGGGTGGGTATGTTTATGTGTCTGTATGTGTGTGCATACATATATATATATGCACGTAAAATATTTATACTTTGTAAGCTAAGTCCACAGATAATAGAAAAACAAACCCAAACTTTCCACAAATCCGAGTACTACTACAAAAATTAATAAAAACTTGTCTGAGGAAAGAGTCAATGCTCTCTTACTGATCCTGGTGTCTGAATTTTTAAAGGCGATTTATACACATTAGAACAAACTCAAGAACATCTTCAAACACAGGTTATGATTTTACCTAAGCTTTCCCTGTCTCCTGTAAAAAAAAAATTTAAATTTGCCTCATTCTAACTCATTCAACTTTTTTTTTATTCCATTCTTACCTCAAGTTTTGTGGTGCTTCACCAAACAAACTGCAAATTTCTCTAATTTGTTTCAGTGCAGGAATTACCCATTTGTCATTTGTGCGAAGCTCTTCTATAAAACGATCTATCCACTGGATCTTTTGTGTATCTCGATCCTTAAAGAACAAGTGTTTATAATCAAGATCAAGTGTATTGCTGAAACTATCATTATTCCCTTAACTTTACCTGCTTCCAAGACAGAACAGAACACACAAAGCCACATAAATACTAGATCAATTGAGTTCTGAAGCATACAAGCATAATAAAAGTATCTGAGCAGCACTATGTGTTGGCAGAAGCTATCAGTATGTTACAATTTCTCTGCCTTCAAGCACTCAAGCAATTCAGTACGTACTTAAGAAAACCTCTAGCTAGACAGAATCATCAGTGTAAATAATTTGCTCTTTCCCTTCTTTCATCTATTTCTGCTCACTTGTACTCAAGAGTAAACTGCCATAAAATATCAAGAAACAATGAGAAACTGTTTCTTAACAACTAACAAACAAAACCTGCTGGTGGCTGTCAAGACAGAAAACGGATTCATTTCTAACCATAATGAATTATTATTCTGGCAGACTTCCAAAGAAATTTGGTTATGGAAGGAGAACATGTAATAGTTTTCACTGTCCTTTGCTAGGTCCTTTCTAGTATTATACAAGACTTATGAGGACTTGCTAGGGAAAAAAAAAACCAAACAACAAAACCCCACACAAACAAATTAGCATAATCAAGTTCACAAAAAAGCAAAGTGAGGAGAGGGGCTGCTTCTCCTTCCTCCCTATTCACTTTGGTAGGGTTCTTTTCCAATTCCTCCAATGTGATCATTACAGTATGTCACCAACTGCAACAAGACAAGCAAACTGATGTATTTCACTCTAATTAAAGCATGAACTGTGTTATTTTAAATATGTCCCATACATTTTTAAAGTACCTGGATGTTGACAAAAGTAATAAAAATCTATGGTAAGGAACACCTTGTTAAAATTACCAAATCCCTTCAATTTTTCACGGGGGATGGAAGGAAACTCTCAAGAGACTGATTTCACAATGGAACATACCAGATTACTCACCTGTGAACAGCTATAATCTAAGATTTTAATATGGGCACTAAGAGCCTGGTCCATGATATCAACTGGTACATCATCACTATGAGCCAAATTCCACAAAAGGTTCAGCACTTTGTGTGCCATCACACCGTCCTTGTCATCCTCTGCAAGACGACGAATCAGCTCAAGTAGTTTCTCACGCTGTTTCTTGCTTGCATTTGTCCAACTTGCCTAAAAAAATAAAATTGTTTGATATGAAAACCATTTTTCTTAATTCCACACATAACCTGCGCCATTAATGAATGATGGAACAATAAAGGACTGCATCTATATAAAGACCTTTCACATTAATTTCTTTCATTAAAAATAGACAGCACATTTGATCAATACAGAAGGTAGACAATTGAATAACTCTTCTAGAGTTCACAACTAAAGTGTACTCAACTGGATACTTAAAGGAAAAAAAAAGGATCTTTATTTAAATAAAGATCACAGATGTGCTTGCAAAAGTTAACATTACCATTGGGAAGTTCACCAACAGTCAAAATAGTGGACTCAGCTGTTTCTTGCAAATGCTTCCTTAAAACTCCTGTGCTTATACTTAAAAGGCTTCTTAAATAGCTTATAATCACTCAATGAATAAAATTTTAATATCACTTGTGCTTCTGAATCTAACTGAAACAAATGTCCTCTGCATTAAGTTAACCTTTTTCTGAGTACACTTCTAATACAACATTACTTCATATCCATCTCTCCAAGTCAGACACAGCTTGAGACAGTTCACACACAGAATTTTTCAGCATTTAGTCAGTTATCTGGATTACAGAACATTAGACCCATATTCAAACCAGAGGACAACCATTAATCAGAGCACAAATTGCATGTAACACAATATGTGACTATAACACATTTATCTAGAAACAGAAAACAGAGTCTACGAAGCTGGCTTGCATTTTCTAGTACAGCAGATCACCTCCTAAAAGTGAAACAGTAAAACAAGTCAGACAGCACCACTATTGGAAGCTACAAATGTTAATGTTAGCGCACTTAAAAGCCAGTGAATAACAAACTTTCAGAAACAAATTTGGTTTGTGATTTCAGTTATATCATGATATGTTTATAAACATTCAACTTTATCTTCCTGAGACTGTTTCATTCTGTATCTATGTTAACCAGAGTGAAATTACAACATGATGAAGAGAAGGCTGGGGGAGCAGGGAACAGCAGTCCTTGATCCTTGATGTCCTCTACTTAAAGATCAAAAGTAGCAACGGCCAGTAAACTTGATGAAAACTTTTCTAATGCTAGGAAAAAAACATTATTTGCTAAATCACAAACAGTTGGTACATTGGAACAAATGCAAAGAGGTATTTAAGATAAATGACTTATTTTATTAGAAAAATTCAGAATTTGTAGGATTGCCAAATGTCACTTTAGTACTACAGACCTCAACAGACGCTGATTACTGAGAAGCATTTAAATCAGAAAACAGAACTGTCAACTAAACCAACGTAACTAGCCTTTGCTTTAGACAGGAAGTACATAAAAAAATATCTTACAATGAATGCTTTAAACAATAGCACATTCTAGCATTTCTAAAATTAAGTATTACAGACTGCTGCTACACAGGAAGAAGTCTTAACACAGGTAAACTGTATCTAAAATAAGGAGAGTAGATGCTGAAAGAGTCACAAGTCTGTTTCCCAACTTCATAATCTATTTCCTGAATAGTCAAAACATGCATAGTTACCTTAAAACAATCAAACAGGTGATCCAGCTGTTCAGGAGAGAAATCCCAAGCTAATTTTGCAAGGAGATCATGTACATTTTTAACAATGGCTTCATGTTTTCCTGCCTGTCAAGGAGAGAGAAAGAATCCACCAACATTCGTAGTAATCCATATTAAGTCAAGCAGCAAGACATCCTACATCATTTTTATAAGACAGTTTGAGGTGGCCAGCAAGAAAAGTTGATGCTGAGGGAACAACATGGCAAAGTGAATACTTCCTTCACTGGGAAGTCACAGTATTTAGATCTCCCTTCTACTACATCTAAGTATTTAAGCGTGCTCTCTCTGTGTGTGCACACAAGAATTTATTTAGAACATATAAACTCTGCAGTGTCACAGTATTTATTTTTTTAACAAATGCTGGGACAGCAGATAAAAAGGGTATTTTAACTTACAAATCAGTATTTTAAGTTAATGTAGGTTTTTGTTTTTTTTAAAGAAAGGGCTTGAAATCCACTTCTTCGATGAAATTCATTGAGGTGTTTTAAGCTGTAAACCAGTTTTTAGTATTTCCACATAGTTTCTCAGGCTGAAGTACTTCCTTCGTGCTAGTAGATCCATGGACAATGAAAGCTTTCTATTAAAACAACTTGTTGACAGACAACAGTTTAAAGTCCAGCAGCTTATGAATTTATGAAGTCTAACAATCAAACAACTAATGGCAAGATGTTGATTTATATACTACGCATGATTTTAAGTGAGAGTTTGGTCTATATCACAATTTTGACACTTAAGGAAGACTACTAAGGAAAAAACAGCTCTCAATTTTAACTCTGGATGAAAAGAAAATTTCCTTCCTACATGCCCTGGCTGGAAAATGCATACTATATTTTAAATCTGCGTTCAAAACCAATTCTGGACTATGTGAATCGATAGCCGATTTACTGTAGAAAAATTTCCTGTAATTGTAAAATGAAGAATGCTAAACAAATACCTAGAAAACAAACTCTGATGTAATTAATCTTGTACAGTATTAAAAATGCATACATGAGCAGTTTTTGAAATTAATTTCCTTCTAAAAGCTTGCATTGGTAGTTCACTTAAAAACAAAAAAGAGATTAACAACTCTGTTACATGCTGTGCTGTAAATTCTTTATAGCATGCCATAAATTCTTCTTTTTAAAAAAGTGAATTTAAGTAGTAACATTCATTTTCATGTTACGGGTCAGATTATGACACAGAATTACTAAATCACTTATTCCACTTGATTCTCATGAACTAACTTTTTTCTCTTACCAGACCATTTTCTGGAAAGAAAAAAACCTGGCAGCATAAAAGGCAAAAAGAGCATCTAGAATACAACAAATAAGAGTAGTATGCACAGCTGCGGGGGGGTTGGGGGAGCAGGGCAAGAACAGTAAGAATAAGGCACACAACTATCCTGTTGTCGGAGGTTTTTAAGAGACATGAGGAAGCTGTACAAGACAGTAGGAGGAGGTAAGAAACCTGGTGTGTGACCTGTCAGCTCGCTCTGCAGAAACAGGGAAGAGCCTGTAAAATTCTAGTTAAATGCTCCAGAACATAAGTAATGAGACTCCAACACTAGTCTCTGCAACTTTATTTCTTGTCCAGCTGCATCTTTCCCTGCAACTCAACAAGCTGCAACTTAATGCTTCCATTTAGAGACTTGCAACATTATTCCCTGAATCAAATATACTTTGATATTGTAAGTGCTGGCTTTATAAGACATAAAAACACGTCAATAAAACTTTTGTTGCCTCCTAAAGGCAAAAGCAGCTGTCTATACTGCTTTTCATAATCTTAATTTTATTCTGTTTGTATACTGAGATTCTCAGGGGACTTCTACACTGTCAACTGTAAATTTGTGCATGCTCACCCTGTAAACCCAGGCAACAACGGCACTAACCTGAAAGCAAAACCACACTGTTGCTGCACTGAGCCAGAGCTAAAATAGCCTGCCTGTTATATAAAGCCACACAGTAAATCAACTCCTTGCTACTGAATTTCATGCTCCAGCTGCTCTTAGAAGTAGTCATGTAATAAGAACTTCTAAAAACTACTGAACACAGGAAGCAGTGAAGTTGGTAAAAATTATTCTGTATTAGCAGATTTTGGTATTCCTACCTTTTAGTCCATTTTACTTCCATGGCCAAAGCCACAGTGAAACCATGCACCTGAATAAGACTTACTGAATTCAACTTTCACTCACACAACCCACCCCACCCCCCCACACACCTCACCAAACAGGGCAAAACTACAGCAAGTTCACACCACAGCTACCTAATTGAAAGTGTAAGAAGCAAGCAGAGTAACCTGGGTATTTGAGGGCATGGGAGATTTATTCCCCAAAAAAATTTTCAATTTTTTATTTCAGCTGTTGGGGTGGACTATCCCTATCTTTTAAGGGTTGCACCACTTGCTCACACTTCTCTAGAAGAGCAAAAAAGTTTGGCTTAAACTAGCTGATCTGTACGTCCCATTTCCAGGCAAGTCATATAATTGCTTGGAAGACTTTTCTCCAAATTTCAGATTATTTTTTTTTAAATAAAAAGTGAGGCTCTAATATAGCTAATAGAGGCCTACCACCAGCAAGCTAACTTCTCAAAGTCTTTTTTGCCCCACAGACTTCTTACAGTCTGGAAAGGTCTACAGACCACAAGCTGAAAACTAACAGTACGATCACAGACCTTAATTCAAGTAGTCTCTGTACTGCTCTGATACATAGTTTAATTTTCTAAACAGGACTTAAGGATCATGAGAAAATTAAGACTTTCTTGAGTTTCAGCCTGCAGTTACTATCATTCTGAAATTGAAGTGCAGGGATTATGACATTAGTTGAAACACCAGAGATCTCAAGTCAACCATCCACTACATCACCTGCAGTCTCAAGTGTTTCAAATGTAACCTGAAAATACCATGCCCCAAAATAGGGACACCTGGATAAGTCCACTTAAGCCAAACTGTTAGAGTTTCCTAAGAACATAAACATAAACTAGAGATATAATACTACCCAATTCCTGTATTTGCCCTTGTTGTAGTATACATCCCCAGATAGCAACTTAGCACCACACAGCTGCTTGTGCTCTCTCTCTCCACCCCACAGTGGAATGGAGGAGAGAATCAGAAGGGTAGGAGTGTGAAAACTCACAGGTTAAGATAAAGAGTTTAACAGGTAAATCTTCTGTGCTACTTACATAGCCCCACAGAACTTACTATGAAGAAATTTAACTCTATCCCTGCCAAAACCAGTACAGCCCTCTACCTTGGAAATAACATTTAGCATTCCCACACTTGAAAGACTGCCCTGAGGGCTTACTTGTACAATTAAGAGTTTCCCTACCTGTTCCTTATGAACAAGGATATACGTACTCCTGCTTGGTTCTATCCTAAAACAACCTCTTCTTTTCTGTCTATTCAATAATTAACAATTATTTTGTCTCTTCAGCAACCCAGAGCTAGGAAGCCCAGCTTCACTCATCATTTAAGTAAACAAGCCAGTTATCACAAAACTTGTAATTTTTCAAAAACAATCATTACAAAGGGAAGAATCTGATGTTAAACAACTTCTAGAACAACCACTATTATAAGCCTTATTAATAACAGTGCTCTGCCCAGGAAAAATTTATACAACCATAGTGAACTGGGACTAGCAATACAAATTCTTAGTGCATTTTAAAATATTAAGTCATCATGTATCGTATGCCTTCATAATCTAGACTTTGCTCAATGTTGAGGGTTCATTACTACTTAAAAAGGATAATCTTTACACCATGTTCCAAGTTGTCCCTTTAGACTCTGCATACATGTGTAGCAGACCACTTCTGCTGAAGACATCTGAGAAGGCAATTCTGGAATCCAGGACCCCCAAAAAGAACGCCATTTGATTTCAAGTTTTTCTTTAGTTTTGTCTAACACCAAGCAAAAGAACCACAAGTTGTCTTCTCAATACATAACATACAACAAGATCCCTCCTGTGCAGCAGCAGACAAGCAGTTGAATTCTTTACCTGTGCAGCCCAAATGTTGTCAAGATCCTGCAAAGTGAGGGCTTTCTCTTTGATGACAAAACGGAGAATCTTCTCTAACTTCTCTACATACTGAGGTTGATGAAGACTATCTCTCAATACAATTGATAAAATATTATTCTGCTGGATCCACTCCTGAATATAAAAAGAAAGAGTAGTGCCATCTCAAATTACTCGAAGTGCTGTCACTGATATTAAAGCCAAAAAGAAAAATTTCAACTCTGTTACAGACTAATAACTTTACATATAATGTTTTAATTGAGTGAAGTGAGAAAGATGATGCTCAAGAGGAAGACATTTATCTCTAAATTTAATTTATTCTTTAAAAAAAAACACCCAGCATTTTAAATAATCCAATATACTAGTCACTGGGATATCTTAAGAGAAAGTATTTTTTCAAGCATATTAAAGTCATGAACTCAAAGCATAAAAACATTCAAACAACTCAAACATAAAAAGCCAACGGGAAGAACAGTTAACTCTTCTATTCAAGGAAGAAAATATTTTTCTTCCAATTCACAATCATTAAATATCAAAACCAAACTGTTTTAAGACACTTCTAAGTTTTACCGGTAGACCTACAGCCTATCACATAAAAAGGGCATAAGCAAGGACTGAAAAATAAGCAGGCTAGATTACTGAGGTATTGCTACTTATCGGGGGGGTTTTTTATGCTTCTAATCAAATTAGAGGCAAATATTCAAGTCATATTTAGGAAGATGCATTTTACAGTGGTGTCATTGACAGTCAGATTAGCATCATGTAATTCTTTTTTCAACTGAAACAAAGCACTGTGTGCTCTGAGCACAGAAGAAGAAAACAAACATAACACAGCATCATACCTTCCAAGAGTGTCCTTGATTACAGACTTAGAATATTCAAGCTAGTCTCATGAAATACTTAAATCTAGAAGTTTTCATTTAAAAACAGAGGTCTGATCTGAGATGCCAAACTATAGGGAGTATGTAAAAAGACAGACCTATTTCCTCCTACAGCTTTAAAAAGTCAAACTGCAGCCATTCTTTTTTTGTCAGCAGTCCTTTTGCAAGATTATAAACCTCACAACAGGTAGCCAGTCACAAAGATGAGGCAGAACAGTGCAAAAATCACTTAACAAAATTAAATTTCACAAAAATGAAGAGAAAATTGTCCTTATTTTAACTTTATAAATGCTCATTTTAACAGTTCCCTACACGTGCACTCAAGCATGAAACAGTATTCAAAAATATGTAAATATTATATAAATAAGAAAGTGGTATGCAGAACTTTCTGTACCAAAGAATCCAGCTTCTGAAAAGTGGAAAGCAGAGTATTCACTTAGAACTCTGACGAGAAAAAAATTACCTGAAGCATAGAACCCAGACCATATCCTTATTTAAATGAACATTCAATTTTTAGGTACAGTGGCACTGAAGTTTCAAATGAATCACACCTGTTTTATCTAAGGTTTACGTTGTTTTATTTCATTTTGTTGGGTTTTTTTAAACATTATATAAAACCCATACTATTCAAGGATCCCTTTTTAAAGCACATTTTTGGCAGCACTGAAAATAATTCTCAACAGCAGCTTTGAAACAAATATACAGCATTTTTTCACAGAAAGACTACTATTAAAATGACTTACTACCATGATGTGATAGCTAATGTTTACAACACCAGATATGGAAATTAGTAGCATGTGCAGGATCCACAATATACAGCTACTCCTACCGTTAAAGTAGTAAGGAGGAAGCAACTTATTCAAAGAATTTCAGTGCAGAGAAGAACTTACTGCCATCCTTTCAGCTGTAAGCCACTCTTCCTCTTCAGGATTACCATGCCGATGAGTATAATATGACACACTGGATATTACTTTGTTAACTTCATTTAGTGCATTCATTTTACCATTGAAAGAAGAAATTTGTAACAACCTGCAAGAGAAAATAAATGTAAGATGTGTGAAAAAAAATGTCTGCAGTAGCATATCATATTAGGAGTAGCATCTTACCTAAGTATCATTTTTAACCTAAATATTTCTAAGTTTTTTACAGTTTCTTCTTGTCCTGGAACTCTGGAAGCTAAGTTCTTTAGAGATTTGATTATCATTGACAGAGCATCATTTTTGGCTTCATTCTTTGCTTCTTTTTTCAGTTCATCATCTGTTAAATTTTCTAAAAATTGTGGAACCATTTCTATAATTGGAAGGAAATATTTCTTCACTGTATGTAATGTGAGAAATTCGTAACATTGTCCAAATGGCCTAAAAATAAAGGAAAAAGTGATCAAAATTCCATAATATGTAGCTGTGTAATATTAGGATAGCAGGAGCAATTAATTCAAGGCAGTTCAAGTCTATTTACAAGCACATGAAATGTTGAAGGTAAACACAACTAGTTAAGAGACATGATTGAGAGCAAGTGTTTCAAGAAAAGACTAAGTTTCGCGCTCTTAGTCCAACCTTTCCAAATATGTAATTATTATTTTAAAAAAAACTCACTTGATGAGAGCTGCAATTATCTGAACATTCAATGCCGATCCACTCATGAAGCGATCATGCAAGATCTGAAATCCATTTAATGTGCCAAACTTGTTGATAAGATCTACTAACCAACCCTGCAATATAATAAACAGTTACTTTCTGACATTTACAAATTATCATCTAGAAATACTTCCACATACCTGTCAGTAACAAAATTTGCTTACAAAAAGTCCTTACAAAATAAACTGTTAGAAGGTAGCAGCATGGACAGTGAACCTGCCTATATAGTTAAAATACTCAGTTTTAAGGAAGTGCTTAAAATAGGCAACAAGATCATTCCAATTATCACATCAAAGAACAGATGCTATATATTAGCTATTCAAAGAAATTGATCAAGTACATAGTAATAAAAAGGACTATACTTCAGGTTCAACTTTGGCTGCCTAGTTACTACAAGAAGCATGACAATTCTGGTGTTTTTTTCTGGTCCTGGATGTGATAGTGCTGCATATAAAAGCAGTAAGAATGCAAAATAATATTCTTCTAAACACTGTTAGCAATGAACACAAGGAAAGCCAAGGACATTTATCTTTGGTTCTTACACATCAATAGCTAACAGTTCCTATAAAAAGAAAAAACGGAAGAAAGCAACAAAAAAATAGTTTAGTTAGCTCCTGACATTGTACCAATGCCATTTGGAGTACAACAGCGAAAAATTCAGATCCAAGAACTGGAACACATAAAACAAAAAACCCAAACAAAATACCCAAAACCTAAAACCATACTGACACTAGTATCCCACATCAGATTAAAAAGATTTCTCCCATCACTGGGAACTATAAGAAAAAAGGAGAGAAAATTCCTACTTAGGCACATACTCATCGCCTCAGAATATGTCACCTACAAAATCATTTTGAGTGAGAAGGTAAATCCCTCAGCTGGCAAATACAAGCAAGCCAATTAACACAGTAGGAATGACATTTCAATAGTTGTGCCACCTTACCATAGAACATGACACAGTTTGACCATGAACCAAAGACTGAAAGAGTGAGAAGGGGAAATGTACATTATATCATTACCAGTTAAGAGTCAAAAGCAGCAGAACATCTTAGTGGTACAGAGAATGAAGGGTTGGGGTTTTTTTCCCCCCTTCTAAAAACACTTATTTATGGCTACTGTGTTATTAGGTAACACTGCATGAAATCAGGAATACAGGTCTGAAAACTCTTGTACCTTTGGTGATCGTGGGTCAGGAGGACGAGCATGAAGTTCATCTTCAGCAAGCTGGACTCCCGCAGGAACTGTTTCTGAGGGACGAGTACCATTGTATAAATGGAATTTGCAGTGAGGATTTAAGGCCATGGCAAGAAGTTCAAGAAGGGGAAACCAATCTTGGGACAGCTTAGCCACACAGAGTTCCACTAGTCGATGAGTGTTGTTAATAATACATCTCTATTAAGAAAAAAAAACCAACAGCCAAGAATATGGCAGGTCACTTAACAATAAATAATGAACTATAAACTCTGAACCAATTGTACCTAGCATGCAGAGTTGCGTAAGAGTTTTACAATATTGTATTTTAAGTTGTACTTCCTCCAAGAAAGGGTTTAAAACAAACTTTAAACTACCTGTTTTCAGCTAAAAATTAAATTTACGAAAATAACACAAATATTTTTGGTTGAGACATTGATGAATCACTACTGATCTATTAACTTTTCCTTCTTTCTCCCATTTATCTCACAGATTGTAATTTGCTTAAGTCTTTACAGTTTCTCATTTGGCCTGTGACTAGCTGTCCAACAGGTAGTTTTTAAATCCAAGCAGTTGCTGCAAACATTCAGAAATCAGCAAGCTGCTAAAAGCTTTCACTAAAAAAAGCAAGTTTCATGTCCTAGCATGCACATAAAAATAAGCGGGTCTCTAGGCATCTGGCCAAAGACAGCCTGCCTAACAAGAGCTACACTTCTGAACATACGAAGTTCCGTTCCCCCCCCATACCATCTTTCATGTTTTACCTCCTTCCAAAAACACCAGAAGCAGTAAGATACAACAACCATAGAAGGACAATCGCCCTCCACCCCCTAGCCATGCATACAAGAGTTCCCCCAGTTCTCTATTGAGATGAATTTCAAAAATGAGATTCAGTCTCTGCAGTCTCCTCAGTCACAAAGGCAGTCTCCTTCCTCATTTGAATTACTTTTTTTCAGAAACACAACTTTAAAAACTCACATGGATCTCAAACTTCCAGCCACTCACTGCCTCATCTGTAAGGATTTTTGTGAAAGATATTGTTAACCCATCTCGAAAAAATCGCTGGCATGCTTCACTTTTGACATCAAGGCCTATTTTAAAACAGAAAAGAAAAAAATAAACTATTAGACATGCAATTTCATTAGTTGTTACATGGACTTTTAAATGTTGAAAGCAGTGATTCGGTGGGCTGGTTTTGGCCAGTGTAGAATTAATTTTCTTCACAGTACCCACTATGGGGCTATGCTTTGCATTTGTGCTGAAAACAGTATTGATAACACAAGGATGTTTTAGCTAATGCTGAGCAGCATGTGCACACTGTCAAGGCCTTTTCTGCTTTTCCACCCCACCGGCAAGTACTCTGCACGCACAAAGCATCAGCAGGGACACAACCGGACAGCTGACCAAAGGGATATCCCATACCATGTGACATTATGCTCAGTATATAAAGCTGTGGGAAGGAGGAGGAAGGCAGGGACATTCAGAGTTACAGCATTTGTCTTCCCAAGTAACTGTTATGGAGCGCGATGGAGCCCTGCTTTCCTGGGGATGGCTGAACACCTGGCTGCCAAAGGGAACTGGTGAATGAATTCCTTGCTTTGCTTGCATGAGTGACTTCTGCTTTACCTATTAAACTGTCTTCACCTCCACCCACAAGTTTCTCACTTTTACCATTCTGATTCTCTCCTCCACTCCACTGGGGAGAGGAGTGAGTGGCTGCTTGGTGCTTATCTGCCAGCTGTGGTTAACCCTGACATGTGGACAAAGATTTGGTGTTTAAAGTCTCAGAATTATTTTAAAAAGAAGCCTTGGATGAAGACAAACCTACATAACCTTCAATGGACAAAAACCTGACGGATTAATGTTCTACTAAAGCCACCTCGAAAAATGCATATTTAGATAATTTATTTTAAAAACATGTGATAGGGTGGGTTGTTTTTTTTTTCCCACGCCTGTAACACTTGGAAGATATAGCAGCAAAAACAACCACCAAGTACAATCTTTATTTTCCATTCTTCTGGTATATATGCATTTATATAAACTTGCATTTAGTTTCTAGCAGTAAAACTCAGTGAGTGAAGAGGAAAAACTGTGAGAGCTGCTCAGCTTCCCAGACACAATTAACCTGCAAAAATAAACACAAATCCTTCTGTCTCTCACCTTCATTTGAAGTACAGTTTCTTGTAATCCTGCTGCCAGGACCCAACACTGCTGTAAAATTTAGCCATACATACCACCATACATCAAGTTTAATTTTAAAGAACAGTGCTCCATATTTTTCTTTTAGCTATTTTAAAGCGCTGGAGTGACCCAGTATTTCAAGAAATCTGTATCTCCCCTTCAAAAGTTCAGCTAAAAAAATCTAAACAGGGCTAAAAGTCAACAGAAAAATGTGTTGAATATGTATCAGTACACACTGGAAACAATATAAGCCACTGGGCACATACAACGAAAAGCATGACCCGCTTGCACCATTTCTTTACAGAACAACTTTAATTTTCATTCAGGGAATCTTAGCATTCAACAATTCTACAGCATCCAGATTCACAAAAATTATTACCCCCACCCCCCTGCAAACTCCTTAATGAGACATCCTGACAAGAACTTCCACTGGTTTGGGAAGGACTGATTTGGACTATCAAATTAAAGTTCCTCATAGTCATAAACACCTGTGCAACAGAGGTTCATTTCAAAATGGTCACAGAACACCTGCCCTACCACAAAGGTTTTCTGAGCTACTGTAACAGGGCTTGCTAGCCTATACTCTTATAGTGGGTACAGCTCTCAAGCAACTCCTTCTGAACTAGTCCAGTGTTCCCTCTTTTTATCACTACAAGGCACACGATATACACTATGTGACCAAGTATAAGTCCACGTTATCTCCCTATGTAGTTTGCCGTCTGGATAACAGACATCCCCACACTATACAGTAAATGCTAAGACCGGTAACAAAAGGCCAGAAGCTACAGCAATGACAACATGACAAGAGATGAGAGATGGTGGATACTGCCTAAAACTTAGGCATTTGCAATAAACGAAGGACATTAACTCCTCAAGGAGGTAAAGCTGACAACTTCACCCTACAAAAAACAGGCAACAGGGAAGGCATCCAACGTGGAAAACTTGACCTAGGGCAAAACTTCCTTTCTGAAGCCAAATTTAACAGTAAATTTATTTCTTCAAAACTCAAAGCAGGTGCTCAAGTGATTTTAACATTCCTTGGAATATCAGTATCTTGCATTGAAATATCTCTCAAACTTTCAAGTACTTATTGAACCATCTTACCCACAATAGTTAGTTGGCCAGCTCCAGTCAGCAAGACATTTCAAACCAAGTTCAGGAATACCAAAACAGAGTATGTTTCAAAATACATTGTTGTCCTTTCTGTACTTCACTGAACTTGGAAAGAGAGGGAAGACAGAACCTTAGAAGATAACTGTGTGACTCCTGGATATACAATCACTTTCTACCTTCTCCCACAGTGTTGTATACTGCTAGAACAGATGATACCTATGGAAGGAACCAAGGCTAGATGACTACAAGGCCCAGAGTATCATAGAAGCAGGGTACAGAAGTCCTAGAAGACAGCAAGTTGGGAGAGGAAGCAAGAGTAATCCAAAGACAGTAAGAAGAACAGCAATTACTAGACATCTGACATCTACTGCCTGCATCAGATTCAGTATCATGAACTGTCAGCTGAGACCCCAAGCAGACATTTTTCTCCCTGTTGTCCAAATTCTGAGGGCAGAGAAGAATAAGGAAGAACACAAGAGATGTGCATGCGGCCCTGAGCTAAGTATTTATAGAGAAAAGTTGGAGAAACTGATTATGCAGTGAGAAAAAAGTGAGTATGAGAGGAAAAGGTGATGTGCAACATACAGTATATGGGAGTTGCAAATCAGGGACTGGAGAAAGAACAGAGGGCCATTTGATTTCTGCACCTGTGCTTCAAAGCACTCAAGGTGCCAGATTAATGCACTCTGCATGGCTTATCCGGCTACAAGAGCAGAAACACTCTGGGTCCACAGAACTTGTCAGTCCAGATGCAACTGTATATGAACAAACTCTGATACGTCTAAGGGGTATTCAACAGCATAGGACTGGAACACCACGGCTCCAAGCAAAAAAATCGCCTAGCTCCTCTTCTACAGGACTTTGGATTGCACAACTTGGAAGCTGCAAGCACAGAGCTGAGCTGCCTCCACACACTGGCATAGTGTAGGTCTGTGCCAGTGAAGCCACCCCAGACCTGGAGGCTCAGGAACTGCAGCACAGAAAACTTTCAGCGTCTTGGCAAGGGCTGGCTCAAACCCTGCAGAACAGAGTGATCTGCAGGTAATAAGCTGTGGGGAAACCCACACTCGCCCATGGGCACAATGGTTACACATGGCACTCAGACTCTGGCAGACTTGCAGTAACTCTTAATCATCAGTAGTCCTTCTATACCCGGGGTCCTCAAGCTATGGCCCAGGGGCCGGATACAGCCCCCCCTGAGTCCTCAATCCGGCCCCCAGTATTGACACACACACACACACCCCCGGCCAGGGGTTGGGGCAGGGAACCAAGCAGCCACAGATGACTGCCTGACACTGCATCCACGTGCCGGCCCCCTGTTTAAAAAGTCTGAGGACCCCTGTTCTATACCAAGACACTACACTGATCCTGCTGTAGTTCACTTCACTGAATTGGTTCTAGTCCAAATATCTGGCTAAGAAAGTTTGGAACATGAGGACACGAATCTGCTGTTTTCGCTTTAGACAGATGGTGAAAATAACCATTTCAAGGAACTGCATAAGATACAGCTTCAGAAAGGAACTCAAGAGTGGTCCCACAGAAATGCAGATGGATCATCCAGAGAGAGATGGTCTTAAGAAGATGTTGGAAACAACTTCCATTATTGGGCTGCCTAGCTTTTGGATGCACATGTGCTTGCACACACAAATTTTTGTGGGTTTTTTTCCGAGGCTCTAGGGCCTGCCTCTCTTTCCCATTGTGTAAGCCTTTGTAATTCATCAAAACTAAAGATTTGAGATCAAGGTTGAAAGTTTAAGTTGTTAAGTGAAATCTCATTTCACTTTAAATAAGCAAAAAATTGTAAAAGTTGCCTTCCTTACATGTGTCACATTGGGAAGCTTTGGCAGCATGTTAAAAATTGAACGTAAACATTAGAAGCAATAAAATCCACAATAAAGACAGAGCAGTGCAGAGTTGTTGAGAGGATTTTGAGAGAATGAGTGGAGAATATTCTGGCCTATAAAAAACCAAAACCTTAAAATAAACAATTTTTTTTACTTTTAAATTTATAGCATCCAACTCACTATGACATTTATTTCTGGAGCAAATCTCATTACTCAAAACACTTTATAAATATTCCATAATTATTGTGAAGATGAACATCAGTCTTGCTATTAAACACTACTTTCCAAATAGGTTTTCTTTCATTAGCAAGTAACTCCAGACTATCATTTGATAGTCTCACGGCTTGCTTAATGAAGACTAATACATTGATGCCTACACATAAAAAGATTATCTCCCATAAATAAATGCATCTGCCAGGACTAATGCAAATCACAGTCTAGACAGGATTCATACTACCCTGTCAAATTTGCTCCTTGCACTTGAAGGTGGTAATGATGACATTTAATTCTTATGAGTACTTTCAATTCTGTTCAATTATGTCCCATTCAATTTCAATTCCTGAAAAGATTTAAAGAGGATGTAAACCACTCTGATTTTATAGACACAAACAGCACAAACAGCAGTTAGTACAGATTCACTCCAGAATGCCAATGACCACTGTCAATGCAAGGAATAAAAGCTACTTAAGAATCCTAACCACTAGAAAATGGTGCTTGGTAAAAGAAAATTTAGTGGGTTCTTTTTAGGTTGCTTCACAATCTAAATTATTTATACAATGCCATATAAATTTTATGTAATTCAACAGCTGGTTATTTTTCTATTTCTCCTTTCAGTTGTTCTCTTTTGAACCAACTCCTAAGATTAAGAAAAATGCCCATAGACAGGTTGAAAATTGTCCAGTCTTAGCTGTTACTGAGATAATGGAACATTTTCAACCTGTTAAAGAAAGATACACAACAGAACCATTTATATTACTTCTCTATATATACACAACTCTTCAACAGTGTCTGCCAAGTCTTGAGCTACCAAACCAGTGTCAGTTACACCAAGTGAGCACCCTATCGTATTCCTTGAGCACTGAAAGTTATTTAAAAAAGAACCATCTTAGTAATCATCTAACTACAAGTAGCAAGGAAAGAAAATCATCTAGGTTAATGGTAAAGATAACATTAAAAGTAGTTAAACAACTACTTTATCAGCTTTCCTTGTTTTCTCCTTAGCCAATAATCCTTGCATATGCACACCTAGGAATTCATCTAGAGGGCAAGGGGAAGAATAATTAAATAGCAACACGATGTCCAATTCTGAAAATGGCCTTTAAGAACTTAATAAAAATTGAAGCGCATAAAGCATACAAATAGATTTCCACTTGTTTTCACAATTTCAAGAGGAAAAAAAAAAAGAGAAGACTTTGTGTCTGGGAACTTTCAACTAAGTCTGAAGCTTTGGAGAAGTACACTGATGTTAAGAGCAGCCAAAAAAAAATCTCGTTCTGCTCTTATTACTTCATTGAGGTGACAGCTTTCTGGGTTGTTTGTTGTTGTTTGGGGTTTTTTTTTTCCAAAAAATTACTTAACAGCTGGCAGTACATACATGTCCTGTCTCACAAATCACAAGCAGAGAATTTCTTTTTTACTGCACTATTCCAATAGCCCAGACAGACAGATGGCTGCATTTTCTTTCTGTAAGTTGCCATGTGTTTTGCTCCTGAACAGATGCAATCACTTGAAAATCCTACTCACCTTAGGATTCCTGCCAGACCTAGCTACATGCAAAGCAGCCAATTCCAATTGCAACTATGGCTGATAGGTCAGTGTTGGTAACAACATGTCATTACCCTATTCTGGATCACAAAGGGTGCACCTTAACTTGTGTTTCTCCAGAGAGTGCTCCAAAGCAAAAAAAGACTTACAGAAAACTATCAAGATAACCCAGAATATCACGACCACAACTAGCTTTTTATTCTTACAACTGCCTAAGAATGGCCTTTATTAACAGGGAATTTAAGTTGCCCTGGTCCAGCTATGCAAAATCAAGGAACAGGTCACTGTATTTAAAACACAACTAGCTGGTAAGCGTAGAAATTCCAGAAAAAAAATTTGATCTAAACTTCTGGTACTACTCAAACACTGGGGCAACAAATACTGACCAGAACAGGAAACCAAAGCAACTTTCCAGGAGAACAGAACTTCCCAGAACACAACAAACTTGTCAATCTGACTAGTACAATTTAGCAAAGGCATACAACACAGTCCTGATACAGAACCCTGCTACTTCCAAGCAAGACAGACACAGCAAGCAATATGTCAGAATTATAAGTCTAAGTCTCCTTAAAATTCTAACTTTTCTCCAATATTCTCAACAAGTGTGCATGTGCTAAATTTGAACAAAAAATTATGGCAAGACATTTGGAAAGCTAGATTAGTAACTTATTTTTAAAAACATAGAACTGAATTTTAGTATCTGTTACAAAGACCAAGCCCAGTAGGTCTGATACCAAAGTGATACAGAAAACATGCAAGACAGGAGCGACAAGATTTTTATTGCTGTGAGCTTACTGAACTTCCCTACTCATGGTAAGACACCTAATCTCCAACTACACTGATGGCTTTCCAAAATTCTGATCTATGAAGGTTCTGCATACTGCTCTGACACAGTCTTCAGGACCAACATTTAAACAAAAATAATTAAGAACTTTTCAGCCTCCACAAGGGGTTCAAAAAAACAGGAAAAGATTTTACACACTGGCCCAATAATCATTAATTGCCTTTTCAGCTTACCTTTTTTACTTAGGTCGATAGCAGCTTCTAGAAGAACTTCTAATTCCCCCTTCGGCAGTACAGGAACAACCCATCGAGGCCTACATGCAAAAACAAAACATCCCCCCCCACCTGTATTTCAGTTGTGCTTCTTAAAGAATCAAGAATAATTGCCCCTTCATAAAGGGTAGGAATATACATTTTTAAAGGCCCTGATGAGCATTCCATTTAAAAACAAAACAAAAAAACATGCAAAACCCCACAACCCTCTAATCTGAACCTCTCTCTCTTTGCAATTCTAACCCAGAAAGTATTACAGAAAACAGTGAAACAAAGATGCAAGAATCCCGATTCCACTATCAAGATATTTGCACAAATAAATCTATACCCTCTGAAAAAACTGAAAATACCTGTTGATCATGTCATCCAACTTTGCCAGGTCTGTATGTGGAAACGCAGGCTCCTCATCTTCAAGCTGGGGTGGAGCATCTCCTTGGCCCTGCTCATCAGGCGGGGTAGCTGGGGAGTTCTCATTGGAAGAATCAGGTGAAGAAGTCTAAAATTGGTATGGAAAGTACTTTAAATATTGCCTGCACTTGCATGCCACTTCTTTTGGCATTCTCCCTCATAGTAAGTTTCAAAAATCACTTTAAGTACCCGTCATCATAAAATATAACAAAATAATTTGATTTCAGATTTTTTAATAAGAAAATTGAGCAAAAATGTGCTATACACTTTCTATCTCAACAGTTTAAAAATTAAGCTACTTTCCCAGTGAGGGAAGTGGTTTTCTTTGTAACATACTTTTATTTTCAGCAGACCACGTATCTAGAATATGAAAATAAAGACCAGACAGATGTTCCAGTTTTTACAAATCTTCTGCACAAAAGATGATTATTTTAGAAGGAGAAAACTTCAGCAACAGAACGGACAAAAAATGATCACAAAAAACATTTTCTGAAAAAGTTTGCTAAAAATGAGTAACAGTACTACAGCTGGCTACTAACGAATCTCCAAGAACATTCTTAGTTGAGCCCATTTTGGTGGATCATGCAAAATACAATGTGTTTTGTAGATGCACATTTATTTGTATATAGAAATAGTATGAACTGACAGTAATGAAGACTCAAATCAGAACAGCAAGGTTTAGGAGGACAAGGGAGGACCAAAACTTCAAGAACATTACTCACATGTTGTACCACGTCTGGTTGGCATGGAGTTAATCTTCTTCACAGCACCATGTATGTTGCCGAGTTTTGGATTTGTGGCCAAACAGGTATTGGTAACACATCAGTGCTTTGTGGCTGAATACTAGCGAGCAATGGGGTGGAGACCTACCTAGCATCCAGGGTTAACCCACCACATATGTTCCAAAGAATAATTCATTCTCAGGAAGTAAAACCGTTAAACCTTACGGTATTAAACAAACAACAGCCTCATACTGAATTCAATGGCAAATTGTGGCTTTTCTTTTAAATGGGTTTGGCTGCACTGTTTAAAAGCATCTTTTCTGGTCTCCCCCCCCCCCCCCCCCCCCCCCAAACAAATAATCATCACATTATGATGTTTTTGCTTGTCTTTTGAAAGCAGGATAACCTGTTCAAGAGAAACATGCTAAGTTGTTCTGGAAGTCTAGTACAATGAACGGAGACCTAGATGAAGCTGGCCTTTAAGGACTGATACTGGCACGTAACTTTATCCAAAAAGTGCTTTTGCAGAACTGAGCATAAACCAAACCCACAGAGAGTAGTTTCACCAATCTGTGGCAGGTAACTCTACAATGCGGTTGTAAGGAAGCTTCAGGTATTACTCCAAGAAGGCTTCTTATCCAAAATACGTATGCTTGAAAGAACTACGACACTGCCTAAAAAGGGATCCTCTCTTGCAATGCAATGCTCCCTAGTGTTATCTTCTTTGTCAACATCACTGCCTTCATCCCTCAAAATCTTTTTGTACTTGCAGACACACACACAAAAGCTAAGTAGACATCTCTAGGAATATACAAACTCAATTCAGAAGCACTATTTCTAAAGAACTAACCCCTTTATTTTTAGGCAACTTGAGTGTTAATATCTTACCTGATTCTGCTGGAGGGGAGGCTGGGACTGTCCATCAGGAGCCTGGCCCTGGCTATCATTCCCTCCTACTGGAGAGCCACGAGTCGTGGCTGTCATACTCGACACAGGGCAGATCTTTGCAATTTTGTCTGCTTATGTAGTTGTTGTGAGAGAAGAAATTATAGTCCACTTAGTAAAGCTGAAGTACCAGCATATGCTTCCCTTAAAAAGCTCCAACTCAAGAACATGCCATCTTGCAGAGACCATTGCATAACCTGGGGGGGGGGAGAAAAAAGACAAAAGACAATATGCTACACTGACACACGCACATCAAAAGAACCCATATCTGGAAAAGAACACTACAAAAAAATACACTGCTATAAAGAATCTTTTATTTTAAACTTAGATTTCTTGAGTACAACTGACATCAGAAGCAGGTTATGTCTGAAATATTTAACATGATTTTAATATTCTATGCAAAAATTACACTGATAATTACCTCTATACCACTAAGAAACTGACACACATCCAAAATGCAGCTGTTTACTGCGACCCTGTGGTGCCTGAATTGCTACAGTAGACTTTCAATCTAAATTCAGGGTGCTGATCAGGTCATTTCTACATGGACCTTGGTTATGGGCATAAACAGCCAAATCTGTCATCTTTTCCAATACTCTTCTCCTGATACTGTCTAACTGCAGAAGCCTCAGAGGGAGTTAAAAGATTGATTCTACCTCAGCTAAGACTAACAGCAACCCTGCAGGCGAACCTCTTCTATAAGTACATCAGGTTTTACCCAGGGCATTTGACCTGTATTCCCCTCTTCCAGCAGGTGCCTATGAAAGCCTGGGTTCACTGGCCTTTCGGGCCTACTACAAAGCCCACCACATCCTCACCAAGTATTTTAGAGGTTTCTATGAAGAAGATTTTGACATCAGATTTGTTGATCATGTAATCATGATATACCAACAATTCAATAATCCCTATGTGTTTTAGCTTCACTGTGTTAAATAAAAAGTTGCAAGTTCTAACAGCAATTCCACTCTATACCACAGGGTAACATATAACCATGGGAAGATGAAAGGTAATTTTCCAGAGCAACTCAGACTTCCAAGTGTCACATAAACCAACAACAGTACTCAAATTTCAAAAGCCAATTAGGGTGGTAAAAAGAATTGTATGAGCTTTCAGCAAGATTCATTTGAATCAGGAGCTTAGCACTGCAATCAGCAAAAGCTTCAAGTTAGTGTGAAATTTCTGCTGTAACACTATGCATATTTGTGTTTTATTATGACATCTCGTCTTAAATTAATTTTCAGTGCTGCTATCTTTCTCCAAGGCACTTCAAAATCCTTTCCTAAATTGTGCAAATTTGCAAGCCATTACACATACAATAAAAATCTGGACTGCATACACTATTCCTCTCCTGCCCAGTCTCCAATATTAACACCACCACCAAAGGTAGAGATCTCTAATATTGTCAATAAAATAATGTTCACTTTTGAACAAAACTGTATTCTTTGAATACAGCCAAATGTCATCCATGCCCACCCTTCAAATTCATATTCATAGGGTTTAGTAAGCCTGCTAAGTTTAGAACAAAGTCATTACCAACCCAAATTTTTACGAAAAAACTGATTTTTTTAAAATCAGTTTTTTAAAATTAACTCATTTTGATTTGTGCTCTTTTTTAAACGCTCTCCTGAGTATTTAGTTGTTTTCTATTGATGTTTAGAAAGGTCACCAGGCAGAAAGTATTAGCAAGACGAAGTCTCTTGCCATACACATATATACACACACACACTTATCCACACACATACATACACACACTGCAGTCTACTGCAGTTCAATGCAGTCAGTTCCCCTGCACTACCTGACTGAGAGGTCTAGGTACTTGCATAAACTAAATAAATCAAGATTCTGCCAACTAACACTGTACTTTTCAACAGCCCTAAACTAACTACCACCACAATGAACCTTCCCTAACCACTCTCATTCTTCCTTAACAGGTCTGATTCACAATATGGCCACACACAAAAACTTGTGCTAGAAGGACTGAGAGAGCAAAGAAGCAGGAAAAGGGTGAAACAGCTCCTTTCAGCAGCAATCCTCATCTAGGTTAGCTTAACCTGCAGAAAGAAGTGACCACTGGCAGCTGTGGTTCTACAATAGCTTACATCAAACACAAGCTGCTTCAATCATCAAACACAGACTGCAACGAACACATTAGAAACAAAACAAGGGCCAAGGATAATACCATCCTGTATTGGACGTGGGCAGGGCCCGGGGGGGGAACACTGCCACAAAGGATGAGAAAAAGGCTTAGGTACTTAATGCCTTCTTTGCTTCAGTCTTTAATAGCAAGACCAGATACCCTCAGGGTAATCAGCCCTCTAAACCGGAAGACTGGGACTAGAAGCAGAATGAAATCCCCATAGTCCAGGAGGAAATGGTTAGTGACCTGTTGCTCCACTTAGACACATACAAGTCTATGGGGCCGGACGGGATCCACTCAAGGGTACTGAGGGAGCTGGCGGAAAAGCTTGCCAAACCACTCTCCATCATTTATCAGCAGTCCTGGCTAACTGGGGAGGTCCCAGTTGATTGGAGGTTAGCCAGTGTGACACCCATCTACAAGAAGGGCAGGAAGGACCACCCAGGAAACTACAGGCCTGTCAGCCTGACCTTGATGCTGTGGAAGGTTATGGAGCAGGTCATCCTGAGTGCCATCACACAGCACATACAGGACAATCAGGGGATCAGGCCCAGAGAGCACAGGTTTATGAGACATAACTTGGCCTGACTAATCTGATCTCCTTCTACAAGCTGACCTGCTGAGTGGACAAGGGAAAGGCTGTAGCTGTTGTCATCTTGGACCTTAGTAAAGCCTTTGACAGTCTCCCAAAGCATTCTCCAGAAGAAACTGGCTACTCATGGCTTGGACAGGTGTACTCTATATTGGATAAAAAGCAGCCTCAATGGCCAAACCCAAAGAGTGATAGTAAATGGAGTTACATCCAGCTGGCAGCCAGTAACAAGTGGTGCTCCCTAGGGCTCAGTACTGAGGCCAATCCTGTTTAATGTCTTTTCAATGGTCTGGACAAGGGGATTGAGTGCACCCTCAGTAAGTTTGCAGATGACACCAAGCTGGGGGAGCGTGCTGATCTGCATTAGGGTAGGAAGGCTCTGCAGAGGGATGTAGACAGGATGGACCAATGTGCTGAGGCAAATTTATGTGGTTCAACAAGGAGAAGTGCCAGGTCTGCACTTGGGTCGCAACAACCCCACACAATGCTACAAGCCCGGGGAAGAGTGGCTGGAAAACTGCCTGGTGGATAAGGACTTAGGGTGTTGGTCAACAGCCACCTCAGTATGAGCTGGCAGTGTGCCCCGGTGGCCAAGATGGTCAATAGCATCCTGGCTTGTACCAGAAACAGTGTGGCCAGCAGGACTAGGGGAGTGATGGTCCCCCTGCACTCAGCACCGATGAGGCTACACCTCAAATACTGCCTTTAGTTTTGGACTCCTCCACTGCAAGACAGACACTGAGGTGCTGAAGCAAACTGAAGGGCAACAAAGCTGGTGAAAGGTCTAAAGCACAAGTCTTATGAAGAGCGGCTGTGGGAACTGGGGTGGTTTTGCCTGGAGAGAAAACCTGGGGGGGGACGACCTTCTCACTCTCTACAACTACCTGAAAGGAGGTTGTAGACAGGTGGGTGTCAGTCTCTTCTCCCAGATAACAAGCAATAGGACAAGAGGAAACTGCCTCAAGTTTCACCAGGGGAGGTTTAGATTGGATATTAGGAGAAATTTCTTCACTGAAAGGGTGGTCAAGCAGTAGAACAGGCTGCCCAGGGATGTGGTGGAATCACAATCCCTGGAAGTGTTTAAAAAAACCACGTAGATGTGGTTTAGTGGTGGACTTGGCAGTTTTGGGTTAACAGCTGGTCTTGATGATTTCAAAGGACTTTTCCAACCTAAATGATTTTATGATTCTAATCTCATACTTTTCTTATTGTAATGCTTTTGGCTGAACTATCATGAAATGAGACAGTTCAGAGTACTAAAAGAAACAACAACAAAAACACACCCAAACTTACAAAGACTGATTATTTTTCAGTTCTTAAACTACCTGGTACACTGCAAGGCCAGAGAACACTCATCCTAACGCCAGCCAGGGAGGCCAAGACAAAACTGCAGCTCTCCTGTGAGACTGACTTACACTAGTGCAGATTTACACTCAAATTTTGCCTCTGTGCTTAGTTCCAGGGTCTGGGCAAAGCATTTTTGTAAATTGGTTTCTTAAGGCAAGTGACATAATTTAACTAGGAGATACAAGAAAACTGCTACTGAAATAATCAACATTCAAAAACTTGTAAATTCACAGAGTAGAACAAAATCTGTGTAACAAAAAATATACAGAACTTTGTAGACACTAGCAAATTCAGAACACTTCCATAAAAGACCAACATATCTTTTTCTTCCTCTTATTTTATGGCTGCTCACTTAAGAACCTAATCACAATACTCAATGTACATTACTTAAATTACATTCCCAGAAAAGTCTATTTCAGGGACTCCAGAGACATGCACATGGCCAAGCTGGATGAAGAAGACAAGGCCAACTTCTAGAGTGAGTTCACCACTTCTCCACTAATTTGTGTGACGTCCTCAGAGATACAAAAAAAAAAAAAAAAGTAGTAATTTACAGTTACATTGCAGCTAACTAAAAACAGTCCATCTCAAACAGTCTGATTGCTTCTTGTAGTATCTGCATATTCTAAATAGCAAGAATATCCTTGTTCAGGTGTTTTCCTTTTAATTACAGAGTATACAAACACGTTTTTGTAAGCACAAATCATCATCCAATTGATGCATTTTAAACAGTACTAGAAGGGAGTAGTTTACCAGTCCTGTTTTCAGCCACTGCTGTAACCATTTGTTTCAGAGAAAACAAACTGCATGCCCATAAAGAACACACTACTGCTTTAATCTCTGTATAACTGACTAACCATGAATTTTCAAATTCACCATCACTTCTTTAATTCAGACTATACAATTTCTATTTTTTTTAGAGTTAAAACTCACCAAGACACAGTTTTGGCATAGCTCAAGAACAGCCTTTACACCTATTTATAATTAATTCATTTATAAAAAAATGTGAACTGATGCTGTGACACCTTGGTTTTGAGTATAAAAAGGCAGCGCAACAGCAACAATTCAAACTGCCTGCATCCAGGAACATATATAATTTTTAATAGAGTTGAACTCTAGAACAGCTTTCATTTGAGTTTCTCGGTCATCTCAAAAGTAACTAAAATACCCCAATACATACAGCCTTTTCTCCTAAATTAGCTACTTAGTCTCAGGAAATAAGCAAATTAGAAGTGCCAGATGACAGTAGCAGACCTCAAAAGACAATTCATTATTCATATGCATTATCTAAACCCTATCTAGCAACACAGACCTATTTTTCCTTTATTTAAGTTTTCTGGTTATCTACAAGTGAGGCTATATGCCACAGAAATCTACCTTCTGGTATGGCAACAATGTATGTCAGGATACTAGTCTACTCAACATGTAACAACAGAGCATTCTAAAAACCGTACAACTATACTAAGAAAAAATAAAAGTATTTTTTCTACATTGAATGATGTTCCTATCTTAATGTGGCCTCACAGAAGATGTAGTTTTTCATCATAAGTGCTGTACTGCAAAAAAGCTTAACCACAGCAACACAAATTTTATGTTGAAAGATATCACAAATTTGTTTCATATAGGATTCTGAGAACTGCCGCCTTAAAGTCCTAACAAATACTGACTCACCAGAAAGGTTGTGATTCTAGTCTAAAAATTCTAGACTTAGGAATCTAATCTTCTACCCTATTCCTTTATTTCAATCACAACACCTTCTCATCTAGAAACACCTCCCCCAAAACCGTAACACTAACCTAATTCAGTAGCTACAATCTATACACACCCACACATATCTCTCATTTTCTTTCTTCTCTGTGCTATGCTGCAGGAAGGTGTCTTTCAGGAAGAAGGAAATTACATAAATAACCAGAATAGAAAACTGGTGGTCCCAGCAATTTTCTCATTAACAATAATATGCACTAAAATCGAAATGTATTCAATGATTAATGAAATACTTGTCACTAAGCTACTATTCAGTAGAGCAAGAAGTGTCTGTCAATGTTTAAAAAATACCCGATAAGGAACAGAGAAAAGGTTATTTCAAATAGTTTCTATTACAAAGACAATTAGATTCCTTCTCCTCATAAAGAAGTGAGTGTAACATGGGACTTAGTCAACCGCATCAGGCTCCAACACATTATTTCAAAGCAATAAATTTTCAAGTGATACAGCAAAAGACAGATTTTGAGTAACTGTAAAGGTTATGAACTAAAACTATTCTCACTAAAAAATAGATTAATTCAAGTAACCTTTTTCTCTCATCCTCCCACATCATACATCTGAAATTAAGATAGTTGGCAGTGTAAGTTTCTGGAACACTGGGAACATCCATGCAAACATTTAATTCTATTTGCCCTCAATATTACATGACAAAATAGAGACGTATGTCCTGAAACATACGTCCATTCTTTCAGGTTTTATTTTTCTAATTTGAACTTCAAAGCTTAAGTGTTGAGACTAAGTGTAGCTAAGCTACATCCATTTAACAGTATGCAACTTCACTTTGTACAAGATACACCCACACCTATCATTCACGTGAATTTAAGCAAGCAGTGAAAGCACAGAAAGTGAACTTCCAAAAGAAAGCATCACCACTTATTAGCGGGTCAAGGGCAAAGCAGAAAGACCACAACTCTTAACCCCATAAATACAGTCTCAAAGGAGTCTCTAAATGTATTCAGAGCTTCAAGTACCACCTATACAGCATTCTATGCTGAAGTGACCGTAGAGGAATGTTGCAGAAAATGACAGTTTTAAGCAATGATGTTTCCTCTTCCTTGAGCAACAAACATGAATGTTATCTGTATTATAGACTTACAAGGTATGACAGCCCAACCCTATTGTCTTCCGCTCATATTTTAGAGTGCTGGGGAGCTTATGCAGAAGTCTGGTTGAAAATTAAAATCCTGAGAACAATCAAAGATTGAAGCCTTAATATGAATGAGATTCCAAACAGAATACTGGACAATGGTACTGGTTTCTCATGTAACTGGACTTGAGACATACTAATGAAGAGCAGAATCTGGCTGCATTTGACTGTTTCAGGTGTAACAGGCAGCCTAAGCTTATGGTTCTCACATTCTGTTTTCAGGTGATTACAAGTAAAGTCTCTCCTCTAGCTTCTCTGGCTAAAGATCTAAATCTATCCTCTTCCAGTTTAAAGCCACCTCCCCTTGTCCTGTCACTACATGCCCTTGTACAAAGTCCCTCCCCAGCTTTCCTGTAGCCCCTTTAGGCACTGGGAGGCTGCTGTGAGGTGACCCTGGAGCCCTCTCCAGGCTGAACAACCCCAACTCTTTCAGCCTGTCCTCATAGCAGAGATGCTTCCACATGGAATAACTTTCCAAAACACTTTAAAAAAAAAAACCACAAAAAAACCAGGAAAACCTTTATATTACTCAAAGGCCTATCTTACTTCAAGGCAATGATCTACACAAGTCAGGCCCTGAAAGGGAACTGGACAGCAGCAACAACTGCCTTTCTCTAAAAGTCACTCACTTGCCAATAATTCTTGGAGCATTGCACGGTTAGGTAATGTACCTTAAGTAACCAGGGGTACACGATGCTTTTTCCCAGATAACGTAACAAGATATCAGGTCTTCAGGTCATACACTTAGTTCTGTTTGGTAGCCAGAAAAGTCAATTTCAGTTCCTGCTCTAAAGGAGAAGTGTTTTGCTCATGTGACAGTAAATAGTGAAGAATGCCAAGATATGGCACCAAGAAAGCACGCAGTCAATGCCTTACACAAAAACACAGCAAATGTTAAAACAATTAAACACATCCCCTCCAGTAAGCTGTGGCCTTGCTGCCATGCTTTTCTGTAGGCATACATTTCAGGCCACTGCCATGGACAGAGCACTCAGCAAGACAGGGCTTCTCACCCAGTATGACCATTCCTTCACTTCAGGAGCTCTGAGTGAGAGTTAACACTGGTCCAACTGGCATGAAACTGTATCCTCAATGGTATTCCACATATCTCAATGACAGAAGGAGGAGAGACAAAAGATTTACAGCCTCTGCAATTCTACTATTTAAATTCTTGCTTTAAACATTTCTCAGCGATTAAGAAACTACATTCAAGGCACTGGTAAGCAGCTAGATAATGTGGGGGTTTATGCTAGGAGTTGAGAATTTTTGTCCTGACAGTAAAACATACCAGACTTTCCAAGAACAGAATGAACACAAGTGAATAAAATAAAAAAGCACTGGTAAATGCATCCACTACAACCTAAGACACTTAATCTGGAAAATGTTAACATCTGTTTTAAAAATTCCTTAAATGTTCTGAAGTATGACTTCCACTTACTATGCAGCCCTTTTCTTGAATTCCCAATGAACATGCAAAGAAGCAGGCAAGACTTCCTTTCCACTTGTATTAAAAGAACAAGCTACAACAGGAAACAACCTCAAAATTAAAATAAATTTTAAAATCAGATCTTAGAACTTTAGTATGTACACATTAGTTTCAGACAGTTAGATTCAATCTCATGCTGCTAAGCGACACAATGCTATACCTTTTTCCGATTACACTACAGTTTGTTTATACAGGAGGCTGCCCTTCTACAACCCAAAGAATGCGCTCTTGACAATACAGCCAATTAGGACTGAGTCGGTATTACAGGGCCAACTGCAACCTTAGTCCTTTACATGCAGCTGTAGAACACTGTAAGAAGAATAAATCATGGCTTAATGTTTACATGTAAATAATGTTCTAGATTAAAAGGAATACATACATTTGCAGTTGATACTCTACTGCATGTCTACTTGATCATGTCTGCTCATCACTGCTTCAAGAAAACAGAATGTCTAAAGTTTGCACCGCAGACTGATTAAACACTCTTAGTTCCTTATTTCTGATTATTAAATCTGTAGTTTGGTCACAGCCATATCAAACACTTCAGGCTATTCACTCAGTTCTAAAAATGGATGTTAGTAAGTATACCTCTCCAAGCTATATAGCAAGGTTCACTGTCCAGAACACTTTAAGAACCCTGAAAGCATTAATCCAAATGCTAGCGATTGCAAGATGTTACCCTTTTTTAAGTTAATCTTCTTTAAAAGATTTTATCTTACTTCATTTTAAAAAGCACTAAGTAACTTTTAATGTTACTTCATATTCAACTTGACTGCTCTGCCCTTTTGCTACAAAGAGCATTATTATTGAATGCCCAAAAGTCAATGGGAAAAACTGAAACACATTCTCAGTATTAAGGGTAGCAAAAAATACAGGCTTAATTTCACTTAAGTAATGAAGGCTCTTCTCAGCAAGACATGGATTTTTACAGCAAAAAACTAGGGAAGAAATAGTGAGTATCAATGGCTTCCACTATCTGCTGAAGCACACTATAAAAGGGGAATGAAAAGCTTCGGGAATGTACAGAATGGGATACATTACAAAGTCTGAAGAGACAACAGATCAGACACCTAAGCTTGTACTCAGCAGTACTCATCTCCATGTTTTCTTTGCATGAGGATGCACACAATACAGCCTACAATTCTTGTCAATATTTTTTCTAAGAGCAGACAGACATGAACCATATTGCTGTTCTGGCACTGAAAGTTTTCTTTTTGTTTATAACAATATCTATCAGTGGATCAGAAAACAAGTGGACAGTGATAGCAACAGGTTCAATTTCGTAGCGGAATGACTCTAAAGCTATTTCAGGAGAACATATGCATTTGTATACTAATGCAAGTAGAAAACACCACCTCATTTTTCTTGCACTTAAAATTTTGTTTTGGGTAAACATATTGCAATATATTAACAAAACAGAATGACGTATCCCAAAATATTTTTTTTTCTTCATGCAACTCATTTAATACATGGTCTCCAAATTTATTCTAATTGATTATCCTTATTGTTTAGCTAATATGCATTTCCTAGTATACACATGATTATCACTCATAATTAATGCATTTAAAATATCCCAGCAACAACCACATAAATCATTAAATAAGTGTTAAACATCTCAGACTCTTCTGCCATGACATTATGTAGTATTTCTGCTTTGAAGCTAAACACAAAAGATGCATCAGTGTCAACACAGAAAACTCAAGTTTCCAATACTTACATTGGAAAAACTGTACTATATACTTTAAAACCCACCGTTACACTGTAACTTTACAACATGAACAAGAATCCCGAGAAATCTACAACATAACATCTACTAGATCTTGAAAAACAGGATATAGTTGAAAATAGCACAGAAAGGAAGCAGGGGAGGAGTAGGGAGAATGGAGAGAAGAAATCATCTCTGGACATAAGCCTGTTTAGTGAAACCCACAGCCACTAATACAACTTCCTACAGTCTAATAACTAAGATAAATTTAATACTTTATCATAAATGTGAAAGATGTTAGATTATCTGAATTTCTGTACTGCATTTTTACATGCTCGTCTAATTAAACAGTAAACGAAACAGTTTTTAACAATATTATCTCCACTGATTGAAACCAGAATTATTAACACAATTTTAACAGGGACAACATTCCTAGCCAAGCCCTTCATGTATCAATTCTCAATCCTGTACTATTCAATATTACCAATTACATAGATAAAACTATAGAACTACTAATAAATTTTGCACGGCACACAAACTAATGGGGTGATGAACAGTGAGAACGTGTTAAGAGTAATATGGATCATCTGACAAGCTTGGCACAATAAAACGCACACTAACATAGCCAAGTGTCAGGTCATTCACCTAGAAAAAAGTGACATACAGAAAACTGTAGATATTGGGAAACACTGCTAGAAGCATGGTTATTCTAGAAAAGCAACTACAAGTGTACACCACAACTACATGCTTATAGCAAGAATAAATCTCAGGACTATTGTCTTTTTAACAGAAGCATGTCATTTTGGTGAAAGAACTGATAAGAAACTTGTAAAGCACAGCCTTTTACATCTAGGAGAAAAAAAAAAGCAGTGACACAGATACCCTCCACACCCATCAGATGCCCCAGCACAATGCAAGTGCAACATGCTGACTCAAGTGCCTGAACCCATTACAAGACTGGCCACAGGACAGAACACCAGAGACCATCCACTTCCAAGGCAGCATAGTTGCTCTGGGGGTTCCAACCATTATTTATCTTACTCCCTTGCTTTAAGGGAATAAAGATGTCCTTTTAAGACTGCTGTTTCTACTTTCTTCAGCTTTTGGGCCTATCAAAGGAAAGAAAGAACCAAGAAGCCAGCCAGCAAGTACTATATGAACTACATTAAGTGACATTTTCTTTTCAAAAAAGAAATAAAAAAGGAATAATTGCCCATTAAGGACATCAACAAAATCAGAAAGAGCACTGAGGACCTGCCTTTTCCCAACAACTTTTGAAAAGAGGTACACAATTTTCTACACTACACAGCATTTCCTTTTCAGTTCTGAAATGCAAAGTTATAAATACAGTAAGATATAATTTCATGCTAAGAGCTTTTAAGTTGTAGACTTCAGGAATAGAACCAATATATCTAAAATGTGTGTTCTGCAAATCTTTGGCTAGCCATGCAAGAAAACATTTATTGGCTGTTTGAAATAGCACACAGAGCTAAGACAACCAGCTGATACCATTAACTATATATAGCTACACTTTCAATTACAAATTATGTCCATACACAAAAACTATCTTAAAACAGAACTTTTAAAGCATAAATGATAAAGAGTAATATATTCAGTAACACTGTTCTTCATACCAAGTGGGAAGGGAGGATGCTGAATGCATTCCCAGAACACCAGGTAAAAATGTAGTACTTCCATCCACTGCAATTCTCCCACTGAAAGGCATTAGGAATTTTACCTTCCAACATAGGCAGAACTAAGTACCATGACACTGTTATAGTTTTGCACTGGAAATTAAAGCAGACAGCAGATACAATATACAGGAAAAATACAGAACTAAATGGGGAGGAAGGTCCAGGATTAATAGGTTTGAAACAGAATCAGTAATACTAGGGTGTAAAAAAATTACTACCAGCTATGCACAGGAAAGTACCAGTAAGTCTTCAGTATTAAAAAACAAAGCCAAAAAAGCCTATCAGGTAAAAGGCTCTTAAAGGTTGTTCTATCACACCAGAGAAAGCGCAGTAAACACTTTTTACCAAAGTCTAGTTTTCTTGAAACCAAGAACTCAGCAAGAAAGTCAATTTGCACAATCCAAGAAGTCTACTAGCTTCTACAAGATAATGTTAAAACCAACAAATCAAATCTGATTTTGTTAACACACAACTTTTTACACAACTCTGCTAACATAAGCTCTATGACATTTATATATCTGTGTTGAGCAGTACCCATGTTTAAAGTACTAAAGCAAATTAAAACAAGGCCAAAAATTTTGTTCATAAAAAGCTGTCAGTCTCTTTTGTTTCATTTTTGTGAGACAAGCATCATCAATACTACCCAACAGCTTAAGCCTACTTGATTTTGTGTTTCGATATTACCTTGTTTCACAGCAAAGACTGTGGGGTTTTTCCCCCATTTTTGTTCAGATTTGCCATAAGAAGTCAGCAATATTCACATCACATAGACAAAAAACAAACAAAATGTTGATGCACCTACACAGATTTTAACTCCAAACTGCAAACTCCAGTTTCTTGACCACTTCAGAAGCTCTTTCAATTCTGTCTTTAGGAATGGATATTCCTTTCTTCTTTCATGATCAAAACCTTGGACTCTTAACTTCATAAAAACTTTGCATTTTTTATCTGACCATCGATACACATACAGAACTTTAGTTCCGCAACTTATACAGGAAGTTATTAGCATTGTTTTAGGTTGCGTTAGATTCTGTAACTTCTAAATCAGGTCCCTTAAGTAGAGAACATGAGTTTTGTAAATTCCAAAATGCATTCACAAAATACCTCACTTCTTGACAGGAACTGGGCTCAAAACCTTACAGCTGTTAAGAACCTTTATACTCTAGCTCAGCTGACCTTTGAAACTTCCTTGGAAGTTGTGCTCTTCTTGTGCTGCAATGCTTACAAAGAAATCTGAGTTTTTAGCACAATTTTGTAGGCAGGATTGACGGAGCTGAAACTATAAAGTATCCACCTCCTCCTCCAATGAACAGAGTAGAATTACCTTGTCCAACTGCCTAAGGATTACAGATAATATTAAATGCAGAAAAAAATTAAATACAATGAAAAAAGTTTAAATCAAAATGCTCCCTTTGATCTGCTATACTAGAACAATGTAATACTATCCACAACTTAAATTCTTCCCGGGGAACACAGCTCAAAAGGAAGCAACACTTCAACGTCCCATCCCTGGAAGATCCCACCAAACCATACAAATGTCCAAATTATCATTGCTTACATTCAGTGGCATCTCTAGTCTTGGTTTCCCCCAAGATACATAAATATATCACGGCTTCTGTTATTTCTGATGAGGTTCGTACATTCTACCAGTCTACTGGCCGGTGCTGAATGGCTTTTGCTGCATTCATTCTTTGTCAAGTATTTGAAGGGAAGCATAATGGCATCTTCCAGGTTCATTCCACTCGTGGCTTTAAAACATCAAATTATTTATAGTATACTGCACTTCAGGCTTTGCAAAACTCAGCGCTATAAATACTTGAAATGCTGCCTAGAACCATCCAGCCAATGAATTATGGGTATTACTACTATGTTATTTCTACATTTTACTTCTGTGCTATTCTTTGTTAAATCATACACAGCACCTGATGTATCACCATAGTGTGCAGTACCCAATGCCACTACCACAGTTACACCATAAAGCTTCTGTTAAGACAAATGAAGTTTAAAAGTTAGCCTGCAAAACCCAGGCTAACCCCTTCTGACTCCCTTCATGTTTTCTATGGAGAATTTAAGGGCTTCTCTAAACTATGTTAAATATTACATTAAAGAAAATAATTGTTTAATTAACTAATAATTATTAGTCTATATTCATAATATCCTGTGACATTACCAATATATTACAGACATTTTCCCTCAAAGTATAAAATTAACACAACTTTTTGCTTGGTTAACTGCAAATAATTAAAGCATGGTACACCATCTAACCCAGTATTAAGTTGGAAGCATTTTACGTTCTTGAATCATGACAAAAATAACTTTGTGGAATACCTAGGTTGCTTTAAATACATGAAATCTAAGCACCCCCACTACTGTACAAGCTTTAATTTCACCTTTTTTTAAAAAAAAACCCTCTGCTTTTCATGTAATGTTCAATCAGAAAGCACAAACTAAGCACAGGAACTCAAACACTAACCATCATCATACGTAATTTAAAATGTCTCAAATACAGAAGAAATTCTGTATTTGCATTAAAATTCACATTTCTGTAAGCTTCTTCATAACTTCTTAACAAACTTGGCCAAACTTCCAATTAGTTTTCAATGTACCAACTGCCTAAATCTGCCTGGAGATTTTTCTACAGTTCCATGCTAGCTAACTGCAAGCAAGTATTTTGCCATTTCCTGTTGCCTTACAACCATTTCAGTCAGAAGATACTTAACCTGAAAAATTAAGCTTGCACAAGCTCACTAGAGATGTTATAAGCTCAAAGCTATTTTTTTTTTTAAGACTGCCTTAAATGTGCTCCATTCTAACTAAATTCATACAAGCCATCTGCCTAAGCAGACTTTTTTGTGATCTCTTGAGCATTCGATCTACCTGCTCCAGAGAACTTGTATAACAACTTCCCTTACAAATCTTGGCCTCTCTTCAGGGAAATAAGAAGTCCCAACAGTCTCCTGTTTTAACGCTCCTTTTGCCAACACAACAAAGGCTGTAGTTTGATACAAATGCAAAAAAGGTAAATAGTAGAGGAAGTTGGATAGGAACAAGTAAGGAAGCCCCTAGAAAGTATATTAAGAACAAAGCAGGACTGGGTAAGAGGAGAATTATTTCCACTGTATCTACTCGCCCACAAAACCAGAAAAGTTACTCCACTGTCCCAGAAACTTAATATTCCTATATCTATAAAATCTATCAAAAAGCATGTCATAACCTTCTTTACTGAGAAATGCAGGATATAATAATCAACTACTACCACATCCTGAGGATTGAGGATGGGTTTAAAAGCTCAGTTGCAACTCTGAAAACTAAAGAGTCATTAAAAAAACACCCACCACAAAAAACAAACAAAAGAAACAAAATAGCCAAAGTACACATTACTACTAATCTCCCTCCACTGAAAATGGTTAACTGCTAAATCCCATAAATCCCCTTGCTAAAGAACACCTTCCTTCCACCAAAACCAGACTATAAAGATACCACTTTTCAGCTAAATCCACCAACAGGCCAAAAGAGACCAGGAGTGTCATAACTGTTGTTTTTAGGGGCAGCGCTTGAACTACCACAACGTGACAATGCCAGAACTCTCATAAGATGGTTCTGCCACCACAAGTGTGTGCACAGGGATCTTCTCTGTTTCCACTGTTGCAATCTCAGTGAGAAACAGTAATCTTACTGACCAGCAGGAGTATTATATCCTGATAAATTTTGGAACCGAAGTTAATAGTATTTCTGCATGTGGACAAACCTTGGCTGAACATACAGCTTCACAATCTGTTCAAAACCAGGTCAGCCTCCACTGTCACAAGACAAGGAGGGCAATCTTGCTCACTTTCATCCTAACCACCTTCTAACCACTAGTATTAACCCTCACATCACCACACAGTCAGCCTGATCAAGCTGCCAATCTGGCTGAAAGGTAACCGGGGGAAAGAAATGAAAAACTTTTCAATTTTTGGCTGCATCACATGCCCTATGAACACTAAGAACAGCAGGAGAAACAATAAGAATACATAACCATGGAAAGAACCAGCTCTTTTAGCATCAGTGCAATCTATGATGAAATACACCCTGGAAGAGGAATTAAAACGAAAGAAACAGTATAAGGATATCAGTTAGCACATATTTAGCTACGACAACAACCGAGGTTCACATACATTAGAGCAGAGATGAGTCTTGACAACACAGAAGTATCATAATAAAAACCAAATTTTTTCTCAAACATATGGATATCACAGGAAAATGCACAGAGAAAGCTGTTTAGTATATAATAAATGCAAGGAATGTCAGTTCACGAACAGCACAAGTTCAGTCATGAAAGAAATATTAAGTAGTCAGAGCAAATAAGGCTAAGCGCGAGAAGTTTAACAAGGTCAAGGCAAAAAACTGTCTTTGCCCTGGAAATTATGATAAAGCCAGTGGAATGCTTAACAGATCAGAATGAGTCAGGAAAATTAATTTAGCAGTAACACTTTGAATAATCTGACCACAAGTACATAAATCAGTGACAAAGCTACAGCAGGTAATGCAGATGATTTAAAACACAGAAGCTGACAAAAATTTTAGTTCTGCTGACAAAAAAAAAGTCAGGGCTATGAAACTGTAAATAAGACTGCACAATTCAAATATTATCTGGGAATTCAGGTCAAAAAAAGGAATTCAGAGTATAAGTAACTGAGTACAACAGGTGTATCCACTATGACAGTCAACATCTTGCTACTATTTTGCAGAAGAAATTTTCATTTTCTTGAATATAAAAGAATATAGAAGAAATAACATTTTGTGTCTGTGAGAGACACAGAACATACTCTCTAAATTTGCCAAAAGCTCAGCTTGTCATTTTTCTCCTACATAATTCGGGATTTTCCGAGTAATCTGGTTTCCACTGTAATTTCATTTCCATCAAACTAAAGTTAATTTCTATCAAATTAAGTCCCCTGGGTAAACAGTAAGCAACTGAGGCAGCAGGAAGAAAAACTGTCAAACTGTCCATACCTTATTCGTTGCAGAACAGTTAAATGATGTTTTACAAGAAAAGAAACAGAACTGCAGAAGTCAAAGGGCAAACTCCGGGTTATGAGGCAGCTATGTAAAACTCACAGAAATCACAGATTTTTTCAGATTAACCTCTTCACCCTCCTCTCATTTTTCTGGATACTGAGATAAAGGAAAACTGAGGAAGAGCAAGGGAGCACAACAGCAACTTATGCCAGCACAAACTGTGTCTGTAACACCTGAACATCTAATAAAAACCTGCTGAAAAGTTATGACTAGGTACTTCTGAAATTTACACCTTCTCTGCCTCAATTCAAAAGACAACACAAGCTTTTTAATTTACAGAGCGATATGAGAAATAATACGTTAATGTTTGGGAAACGTATAGGCTGAAAGTGAAAAGCACTTATCAAGTTTATTAAGAGTAGTAATTCTACTTAGTATGGGATTTAGAGTGATGTAACACATGCATTTGCAGAATAAATTCCATAGATAAAACACTGAATGACAATCCAATTCAACCTATCTTCCAGACTCAAGGATCCAATGGGAGAAAGAGTTCATAATTAGGTGGAGGCAAAACCCACTAGTTTAATGACAAGTTTCATTCTTCTATTTCCCCATTTTCCACTTTTATGTAAACTGAGAGGTATCTTCTTAAATTACCTATGGCTCAAGTGAAAACATCCCCCTAAAATGGCAAAATGCTTAAATAGATCAAGACTTGTGCATTTTTTCCGAGGCTCTTTGCATCACTTTTTCACCGCACGCAATTTTTAAGTAACTTCACTGAGCCAACTCATAATACAACTGAAAAATGAATGAATGGAAGTACTTTAAAAATCAAGCTTTTAGTTCTGATGAGGAATCTGCTCTGAAATACTACAAATCCCAAATCCTGATGAAATATGTTCTATACCTGGGGAAAAACAAATTTTTCACTCGCATTTATCAAGCATCTGAGCTAAACCAAGGTACCTCTAACATCAACTTCACACTTAGGTTTTTTTTCTTTGCTGAATTTCTAACTGATGATGTGTATTCTATGACAAGCTCTTGCTGGGAAAAAAAGTGTCTCCTTCCCAGCAAGAAAGTCTCTCCAAAGTATACACCTAACCTCACCAATTTTGGTGAAAGAAAACATTAGTTATCCAGAAGCATTAGCTACCCGGAAGTATGAGAGGAAAAAAGAAGAAAAAGTCGTCCAAAGGAAGACATCCACTGAAACAATTGGGCACTCTGAATTCTTAGGTAACGTTCTCATGGAAAAATGGCATGAGAAAACACAGCATGCATTAAGCAGAATATATGCAGGAAGGAAAAGAAAAGGGTAAATGCACGGACACTAATTTTACCAGTTCAATAAAGTCTCACCATAGAATTTCTTTAAAGCAGACCAAGAACACCAGACCAAGCAGGCAACTAGGAACAAACCACAAAAATTTAAACAAAAAATCCTCTTTTTTTTAAATTGAGATAAAGCATCTTAAAAATCATGAGAAAGTATCTTAAGAGAAAAAAAAGATTTCCAGAGCTGGTGAAAGAAGCAAAGTTTTTTTACACCTACAGAAATACACCCCAAAAATAATGTCTTCCTAATTCCTACAGATGCAACATCTATTGCAGCTCAACATTTAAACATCAACACAGTTGTTAAGGCTTCCCCCCCTCCCCCCATCATTTCTGGCACAGAAGCTCTGAGAAAAGAACTTAAGTTTGTCAAATACACTAAAGAAGCTGATTATGTTGAAGATACAGAATAAAGAATTCTAGTGGACAACTGTCGTTTAGAAGTTAAATGACATACAACGATAAGCTTCCTTTTAAAGCAAAATTTTGCTGTTCAAATAATCAGAAGTAGAATTAATGGGTTAGTCTTCATTTTAAGTGTGAACTACTATTATTTATCATATTTTTCAGAGCCATGAAAAACCACAGTGGCTTATCAACACTGAAAACCCCTCAAACATATTTTAGGTGTAGTATAGTATAAGCACATACTTAAAAGCATCAAGCAGCTCTCACAGGACAGATTTTTACTCTGCTCTCAACTGTCAGTTACTTGCTGCTGGTCTAAATAACGTATACAACTTTTACAACATCCCAATCTTCCTGTGTGATCCTCACACCTAAGGAAATATAAAACATATAAACAAACAGCACATCAAATATCAAGTACAATTTCAGTTTTAGAAAAAGAATCTCCTGAAGTACCAACGAAGGATCAATCAACATAGTACATTCAAATCTCCAAATCAAACTCATTTTGGCTACTACCTGCCAGCAATGAAACTAAACTAACATGTTGGTCATTCACTATCCTCATCCAGCTGCCTCCAGGCGCCATATCCAGAGTTGTTCTACATACTCATTCCATTATAAGGAAAGTGACACAAACAAAAAGGAAAATTCATGTCAGGGTGCACTACCCAATCCTCCTTCATCTGATCAAAAATCTTAGGACAGTGTAGATTAAGTGAAAAAACTTCAGGGACACACACACCTGCTAACCAGAGGCTGATACTGATCACATGGATGTTTTTTTATTCCAAGGCTGAAGACACTTTAGCTTACAGCAAGGTCCCACTACCGCAATGCTAACCTTACCACAACAGTTGCCACAGATGAAAATGAAGCTTTTCGTTTCACTTAAAAGCTTTTCATTTTATGGAAAATATAAAAAAAAAAAAAGAAAAAAAAAAGAAAAATATCTGGTTTCCCCCTCCTAACACATGGAAGGAAAGGAAAAGAAATTAATGACTTCTTAAATGCCATAAAAGAAATTCATGTTTCAAGTTGCATCTTCACTAGACACATTACAAACTGTCAACCACAGCAACCTGTCTAAAGTGCTGCAAGAATAAGAACAGTAAGAATTTTCAGGCAATCCAGAGGTTATCTTCCTGTCTAATTACCAGAACTATCATGAAGAAATTGTGACACTGTGAGAGAGCTATAAACCACTTAAGAAATATGACATTATTGCCTTACCTAGGAAAAGCTGGTACATCATCTTAAAAAAAGAGTAAGTCCTATTGCGTGTGTGCGTACACACACACACTTAAGAGCAGTCAGGAAAAGCACCTGGGATTTTAAGGTCCCATTGTGATTAATAAAGCACTGTCTGAAAGACAGGTCAAGGCGTATTACGGAGGGCTGTGCAAAACTGGAGCCTGAAACTGCAGGACAAGTCACTGGAATTTTCACCTTCAAGCTCCAGAGAATTTATGTCACAATTTAAAAGAAATAATGGAAGTCCTCACTGCTAAAGATTGAGGAAAATGCATTAAAAAGAAACATCAGAAATCACCAAACAATTCACATTTTGTTTCTAATTTAGAAATATACAAAGTCTAATGTAAAATACAGGTTAAATAATAATGTAAGCTTTCAGTTTATCAAAGTTTTGATCTTTCACCAACAAATTCAACTAAAAATTAAGCTAGGGAGATCCACCTTTCTTATTTAACTTACAAAATCATGGACTCGTTCTGTTGATACATTCAAAATCACACTTAAGTACTTCATTGCTAAGACAGCAGAAGAATTAAACAGCAAAAGATGCAAGGTTCATTTACCGAGATGCCAGTATATTTTGACAACAACATTCATTCTCACCTTGTATTACAACAATAAGAGACTTTTTTCCCCTCACTGTCAATTTTCATTTCCGGACAAGAAAACTGAAGTTCCACCCACAGCCAGTACTGGCCTGTCACCACTATCCCACACCACAGTACTATCAAGAACACTCCCCTCCAACCAAAAAAGCCTGTCAATCCTACCTGGCACACACAACTGCTGTTTCTTCTTTACTGAACAGATTTCTGTCTCTTCTTTTTCTTCTTTCATTATTTCAGAGCACTATAGGTAAGATCACCCTAACACAAAACTATACCATTGCCTCTTCCCACACCTAGTCCTGCTGAATCTAGAGAAAAGGTTAAGCAGCAATTTAAGTATTGACACCTATGGAATTTATCACATATGTTTTTGTGTCATTCTGTGTTGCCATTCAGCTGTTACACAAACGTGTTACCTGTCATAAACAAATGCTCTTCTAAGGACAGTTTTCTACCACCTGAATTTTGGGTATTTTGCATGAAAGCTTTATGAAAAGTTAGTGCCAAAATTTCCTCCATGTACTTTTCATTATTTTGCAGCACTCATTTGAACAACACTTCTATTAAAAAAGAAAATTCTAGGGAAGTTTTCTACAGTTTAGAGCAGAGAGGAGAAGGTATGAGCAAACATTAAAGAGTAACATGTTTGTGTCTTGCCTTCAACATATCCTTTAGTCTTGCCTTCAACATACTCTTTAATCTCAGGGTAAAAAACATATTTAGAAAAAATTTTTCTTCTGTGAGAACTCTCCATTCACAGATGTGCATCTTTAAGGAATGATGCAATGTGGAATTCCCCTTTAATGAGTGAATTCATGGCTAAACACTAACTACCAAATATTTTGAATTGCCAAGATGTCATGCAAAGACCTATATGCCAGAAAAAAAAAAATAAATCACATTTTTCTGTTGGCAGTTACATGTGTAAGGAAAACTAAATCACAAAAAAGGTTACATACTGGTTTTGTAAGCAAATCAAGGATGCTACAAATAAAAGTTTCCTATGGTAAGGTTCCTGATCACTATCCGTTACTTCTATAAGCATTCTTCATTTCAAGTAAATTAAAAAAGCTGAAATACTAGCATTCAAAACATGACTAGATTTTAAACCTACATCCCATGGAACTGTTTTGTAGGTGTACTAAAACAGAGAAGTTAACCAAAAGCAAGTAATCATTCTCACAGTTAATATTAACTTTCAAAAACCATACATCAGTAATGTTTCCTTTGGAAAGCAAGCCTGTGAACATACATGTAGCCAAGTAGTTTTTATTCCCAGCACTTTAATTTTTAGTTGAGAACACGTCAACAGCTGGCAACCAAAAACCTTTGAATCAAGCAGATTTAATTCAACTCTGAAGTTAAAGGAGTAACTAACAGCTTCTTTAAAAAATGAAGCAAGTATCAGAAAACTCAAAACAGAAGATGCAAAAGGAACTGGCTGTGCTATTAAGCTCCCTTAAGAAAAAAAAAAAAAGCAAAAAGATTTTACACTAAGTCACACCTGGCTACTTTAAGATCTTACTTTCTTTCCTCCTCTACTGTAGGGAAGTTATTAACAGCTCTCCTTTAACCTTACCAACACTCAGTATTTTAAATGATTTTACCAAACCAGTTCTACAGAAAGTGCTCAAAGCACCAATGGGCTCAAGTGGACACTGTAATGTCTCAGAAATGCAGTAGCTGACATTTTGAGGGTGCAAAGTCACGACAGAATGGCTTTCTGCCACTGTCTATTTATTCAAGATCCTAAACAAGAAGATCCAAGTCAAAACATGGTTCTATCATGAAGTGCAAAGGGAACTTCTGTTAACCATATTCTCAAGTCATGCTACAGCCTGAAGTATAACAGAGACAGCCAATACAACATAACTGTTTTTAAAAGATCTCTATTCATTACGAAACTGCAATTCATTGTAACAGTGTGAGAACTTCAGGATGTTCCTATATTAATCAGAGAACACCACTAGATTTAATATATGAAAAATGACACTGCATTTTTCTAACACATTAATCCAAAGTAGCTCAAACTTCCCAGGTAGAAAGCTACAAGTTTCACTGTATGCAAGCATATGCTTATGAAAGACTTTCTTTCCATCCCTTGCCTCTGCTCTGGAAAGACTGTTCCTTTTAACTGCATTTCTGCAATACAAAGGTTTACCAAACTGCTTTTCCTAAATGTAACTAACTGCTTGGCAAGACTGCTAAGCAACTGACATTCATCACTACTGGATACTGTACAATAAGAACCTCTTCAGAAAAACACAACAAAATAGAAGATTGTAGTAAATGTTCTACATTGATGGTAAAAGGCAGGTATAGCATTATAGCTCACTTTTTAATTAGGTTTGTGTCAGGAAGACAACATGCATAACAAAGCTCAGTTATGGGTGGGAAAAGAAGTTGTACATTTATATAGCACAAACATCGTGGATAAGACAAGTCTACAGCAACACTAGCTTTGCCAAAGGCAAGGTACTACAAGAGATACACCTTAACAAGCTGTCTGTGTTCCTAAAACATACCCTCCAGTAGAGCTTTAGATTTTGGACTCTACTTTAAACAAGGGTGGTGATATGGATAATAAAAGTGGATGAACCTACAGAGTTGCAAAAGGAGACACATTCATGTTATAAGAAAAACTTACAATACCTGTATAAGAGAAACCATGTCCACATGTTCAAATTAATACTAATGCTAACATCCAGGAAACCATTTGCTGAAGGACACAAAAGCCTTCACATGCACTTTCAAGTGAACAGAACACACAGCAAAGTTTCTTGCATCTTCAGACAACCACTTCACACCGGTCTCGGTCTGCAAGTGCTGGATAAGCAAGACTACTGGTTAGATTAAACAGTGTTTGTGAGTACGAGGAAAAGAATAAAAGTAAGTGTAATAGTTTTTGGGGTTTTGTGGGTTTGGCTTGTTTTTAAAAGATAAATAAATCATGCTTTAAGTGAAAAACAGTAAAGGACATCTTTGTTCATTTACTTCACAAATGAGGCCATCCTGCTTGGGATGTTTTCAAAATATACCTAGTTTTTAGACCTCTTAGAATATACAAAACAGTATTTCTGGAGAGAAAAAAAGTAGAATATATACACACGCACACTCAAGAGTACTGCCTAACACAAAAGTGCCTGCCATTCAAATACCTGAAACGAGTTCAGAACTTATTTCTAAACCAGAGCAGGACAAACATATTAAATTCCATGGGAAAAAATTCTATTTTCAATAACACCTGACAGAAACATAACTTAAAAGCCATTTAAAAGTAATCTGCTTCAACTAGTAAGTAACCAAATTTCTATTCCATTTCTACCCAAAGCTCTATTGATACTGGATAAACCAATTTCAATCTTAAATGTAAGACTGTTCGGAACAAAGATATTACTAGTACCTTTACTGTCTTAAGTCTGCTTAATTTTGTTGAATAGACAGCAATCCACTATATTTGTTTATCCTGAGTCTCACTTTTAAGAATTCCAGAATATTAATAAAATGCATAAAGTATGGATTTATAACAGAATGCAGTCACACTGGTCTATTTCTGAGTGCAAATGCACCACAATGTGGGAACCAAAATGTTTATGTAAGGGTGACAGTGTTCCACAGATACAGGAAGAGTAAACAGTTTTGCTACCACTACCCTTATCGATTACCACCTCCAGATGTAGTCTTTCTGTCAATTCAATGGACAGAAGCATCACCACAAGGGCAGATTTTGCAAAACGTGAAGCAGCAGTATGGAAAGACAGAGGCTACCTAAAAGAAGTACCAGTAAGAAAAACTACACAAAACAAAAGTACAAAAGATACTGGAGAGAGAGGAAAAAGTTAACTATGATACAACCTTAAATTTATTTTTTGCTAGATTCCCCCCTACCCAAAACATGCTAATACTTCAGTTTCTTCCACTGCAGCTTTATGTTTGTGTTTTTCATTCAAGGCTATTATTAAGCATCACCATTGTCCAGGGTACGGCAACAGAATAATCAATACATGTATTTTATATACTTCCCCAAAATTCTTGGTATTAGCAACCATACTTTTTCGATACAAAGAAGAAATATTACTTCAACTCAAAGAATCAGAAGCATTATTAAAAATAAACAAAACAAGCAAACAACCAACAACCCCCCCAAACCCTCATGTATGACTTCATTTTTGCTGAAATTACAAGTTACCTGACCAAGAACATTTATGGTGGGGAGTTCTACCAATTTCTTGAAGTTAAACTTTAAAATATGCACAATAAAGTTCACTGCCTATAGATTTCAGTCATCCCTAAACCTTTCTTACTAGAGACACCATTTCAATTCCACAACTGATAAAGGTCAATCCTCCAAACACCCATCAACAGTCCCTTCCTAAACATAGCAATAGTAATATTCACTTGTTAGGCATTTGAGAAGCCTGCTGAAAAACACAGATTACCTAGTCTTTCAATCATAAGAAGTGTTGCCACTAGTATACTTAACACCGCATATTAATATATCTAGATTCAACAGCTTTTTAAAAATACAGGCCCCAGTTCTGCAACTAGGTCAGCAAGTGGGCCTTGTGCTAGCTTTAAGCCTGCGACTTGAGAGGGTCTTTGGGCTGATACAAAAGTCCAGTGATATGAATACAACTGCAGAACTATGAATATAAATCAAGTTGTACAGGCAACATGAAGACAGCCGAGACAGATGCAGTATGTCTACAGTGAGACCAGGAGTCCTCTGAACATGAACATTTATTTAGAACAATCTTTTTCCTGTACAGTTGTGTTGTGTGTTATAGTACATCTTCAAGATACTTAACCGGACTTCTGAGGGAGCAAGCTGAAAATGAAATATGGCATCTTAAAAACCATCTCAACATTTTTGGATGCTCCTACGAGAGCAAATTAAGTAATTTTCAAAGGCCAGTCTCTCTGTATACAAACAATGGTGCACAAATTGTTAATGTAGTGGTTGCCAGCCGACCAAAAAAAAAACAACCACCCAACAACTCATCCAGCTGGTGAAATCCTCTGTCTTCTTGAGGACAATAAGAAAGAATAATCCATACACAACTACCCCTGTCACACTGCATATTGCCTAAAATAAATCGCAACAGACAAGCCCTAAGACATAACTTCGAGGAGAAGTGAGTGGGTGAACTACAGCGAGATGATGTTAAAAGCCACAAACGTTTTTTGTGCATCGAAAAAGGGTTGCTGGAAGCCGAGGCTAGAGGAGTGGCCTACGTGTTAATAATGTTTACAGCGGGCGTGAACGAGCTGGTGCTGGTGGTTTTCATTGAGACTGTAGGAAAAGCGCCTCGGCAGGGCCTTATTTCCAGGCGTCGCCCTGGCCTACACGGCTCCAATCACTCCACCTCAGTAATGGCGTTCGGTGCGAAGGGAAGCGAGAGCCAGGGGAAGCAAAGCTGGGTGCAGCCCTGTGGGAAGCCACCGGGCCCTGCTCGCCCGGCGGCACCGGAGAGGCACGGCGGGAGGGGCCGCCCGGCGGCTGGCAGAGCCCCCCGAGGGGCGCGGAGCACTTCCACCCGCCGGCAGCCGGGGAGAGGATGAGGAGCCGTCAGCCATTTTCCCTTGCCCTCCAAAACACCAGCGATGCAGGGCCACACGCCGGGGGCTGCGAGGGAGGCGCTGCCGCCACCCGCCGCTCGTTATCCCCAACCCCCCCCCCCCCCCGCTCCCCGCCTCACGGGGCCCGGCTCGCCCCCTCCTCCCCGCCGCACCCCGCCGTCCCGCACCCCGACCCTGGGAGCCCCATCCCCGGGGAGAGCCGCCCTCCGCTCCGCACGGCGGCGGCCGCCTGCAGCACAAACAGCGGCCCCCGCGTAGCCGCTTCACCTCGCCGCGTCCCGGCCCCGGCCTCAGCTCCAGCCCCCGGCCCCGCCCGGGCACGGTGCTCCGGTACTCACCCCCACACGCCTTCCTCTTGTCCCGCGGCGGCTGCTGCGACGGCCCGGTGCCCTCCTGGGTGCTGCCGAAGGAGCGCGGCCGGGGACTGCCTCATCCCAGGCAGCCAGCAGGGCAGAGTCTCATGCCAGGCCCCGCGATCCCGGGCGTGCAGCCGGCTGACTGAGGGGGCGGCTCCGCTTCCCCGGTTCCCCCCCCCGCCCCGGGCGGGCTCCGTGTACCGCGACGGGAACAGGGAAGATGAAGCTGCCGCTGCTGCCCGCGCTTCAGATCCCGGCTCCGACCGCTCCGCTCTCTCCGGCGCCGGCGGCAGCGCCGGGGCGTTTTTCCTGCGTCACCAGCTCCTGCCCGGCGGCCCTGGGCTTCAGCTCCGGCTGGGGCTTGGCCGGGGCCTGCGCGCTCCGCTCCGCCCCGTCCGGGGACCGGACGCACGCGGGGGAGGGGGCGCAGCGGCACCCCGCGCCTCTAGCCAGGGCCCGGGGCTCGGCTGGGGAGAAACGGCCGCTGCGCGCGGGGGCAGGCGGGCAGGAAGGTGGCAGCGGCGGGGCCGGCCCGGGAGGCTGGAGCGCTCTGCGCTGACGGCTCTGTGCGTGTGGGGGGAAGGGAGGGCGGGGGAGGGGGGAGGGAGCGAGGCGAGACGCGGCGGCGGCGGCGCACCTCCGTCTGGCGGGGCCCTGGGCAAGATGGCGGCCTCGGCAGAGCCTTCCGCGCACGGCCCGCGCCGCAGGCCCCGACCTCGCGCAGCGGCGGCGGCTCCGCCACCCGAACGGCGTGACGCGCTCCCCGCCCCCGTCCCCCCGGGCTGTCACTCACGCCGCAGCGGCAAGGCCGCGGCCCGCCTGCCCCCACCCCTATATGTGCGGCGAGGAAGGCTGGGGGGGGGGAAGGGGGATGGTGGATGGTGGCGCGTGTGCGCGCGCGCGGCCGTTTCACGTCAGTTAGGCTCGAGCGGGTTCCATTGTGACCCGCCGGGCGAACCGCGCGGAGAGCCCGGATAATGACGTCAGCGCGGCCGCTGCCTTCTGGGCCCGGTCCGGCCCGGCCCTCCGCTCCGCCGCCGCCGCGCTGGGCCCCGTCGGGGTGGGGACGGCGTGCTGGGGTCGCTCCGCTGGCGCGTCCCCTTGGGCCCGGCGGCGAGCGGCGCCGCGCCGCCCTCGGGTCGCCGTGCGGGAGGCCCGGCGGACAAAGCCGGGGGGAGGAGGGCAGAGGCGCCCTCGCGGCCCGGGACAGGCCCGGGGTCTGCAGGGCCCTGGGCAAGCAGGGGGAGGGGCGGGGTTGCCCGCCGCGCGTGCGGCGGTTGCACCGGGCGGCGCTGCTGCGGCCGGGCCGTGCCTCGGGCTCGGGCCCCGGCCCCCTGTAGGCCTCGGGCCCGCCGGCGGACAGCGGGCTTTGGGCAGGGCCTGGGAGCTGGCATGGACGGGCACAGGGACGGGGCTTCGTGCCTCGCCGCAGCGCTGCCTCTGGCAGAACGGAAACTCCTTAGGGGACACCAGCACTTAAAAAGCCACTTGGGTCTTTTATTGCTCTTGTTCCTTACGTACATACATGACTATGAATCATAGTAGAGCCCTAGTCTGAGTAGGTACTCTATGTAGCAATCTGGGAGACATTAAACCTGGATTTAAAATCTGGAAAAATGGCAAAGCGCATCTTGTGGAAGGACAGAAGTTTGGCAGACATGAGGAACTTGATCAAGAGAGTACCTGAAATGGAGCTTAATGTTTCATTTTGTTTGTCTGTATTCCAGGGTCAAAGTCTTGTTTCAACATCATCATTCAAGAACTTCAGAGCAGGAAGTGAAAAATACAGTATCCAGGTGAAAACACAGGAGGAATTTAGCTTGCATGGGTTGGAATTTGCTCAAGAGGCTAGGGCTAACAGCCTTAACTCTTGTGCAAAATGTTTATCTTTTGGACCATGCAGTGACAAAGACTAAAATACTGCTTGCTCATTGCAGGAGCTGTGGGTGGGTGTTTTTCTGTAAAAAGCTAGAGCTCAAAACCAAGTGCTGATGTCTGCTGCTATTTCCTATATTAACCAAGTTAAGGGTTAGTCGGTTTTTGGGTTTTTTTTCTAATCACTGGTTGTATCATGTGAGAAGGAAATCTGAAGTATATGTCTGTGTTAACCACTCAGTGAACAAAACAAAGGATGCAGCTGCTTCATCACTGTACAAATGCAACAGTTTATTTACTGAAAGAATAGGTTTACATGCATTTTCTTCATCAACAATAAAAACAAGCCATACCCATGGTGAGAATCTGTGTAAATGTAAGCCTGTTCACGCTCAGGTTAGAAATACATGCAATCATAGAAAGAGCAGCCCTTTTATTTTAGTGATTTTTCATGCCTCTGAGCATGTCATTGTGGCCTCCTTTTTCCTTTTGTCCCTTATGAATTACTTTGGGCTTTTCCTGCTATTTCCAATTTATCCAGTTTGTTTTCCTGGCAAAGCATTTAAAATTACTGCACCTATAATGCATTGAACTTTACTTGCCTGCCTAAGTATTCTCCCTTGAGATCTTCACTGTTTATGGTGACCCAGAGAGGCACAACAGCACTTCAATTGTAGTTGTATGTTTTCTGACGCTTCTTATCCTTAAAAATAAACTGTGTGTTTAATGATGGTCATTTCTTTTTATTATTAAGTAGACCACTGTTTTAATGACAGGACAAATACTGTGTTCCTTCTAACTGCTTTGGCTTTTTTGGCAGAGCTGAACAGCGACACATCAGTGGATTTTTATAATGTGGGCAATTGTCCACTGAGAAATTGACTGTCAGTTCACATAAAAGTCAAAAAACCCCAAAAACCCAACAACCAAAACTGAACAATACTTACGGAAACAATACTGGTACAACTTGTAGCAAGTATTCCCTCTTGTGAAGAAGGATTCCTTCAGCCAAGAGAAAGAGTAGAAGCTCTGATTAATTCAATTGAAGCCTTAGGTTTGGAACAAGCTAAGAACTGATTCCTCTTCAGCTTTCCAGAACCTTTGGTGGTATTTTTCTGATTTTGGATTCTACTTTATGTACAGTTTGCAGAAGCATAATGAGATATTAGAGGAATTTTGCACTTGTATGGGAGAAAAACATACTTCATGTTTATTCTCTTACTTTTATATTTGACCTTGTTCCTGTTTTAAAAGTATGTTGTGAAGTGCTTTGACAGACCAGCACTTGCTTATAGCCATGCTAATCAAAGGTCACGATGGGCTGAAGTAGACAGCTATTTATGGCACCAAATAAAAGACAATATTGGGACAGCAATGGCACTTTGTGGTTACTGAACAAGCAAACAGCACACCAGACTTCTGACTGGGGAATTCTTCCTGTTCCCCCCCAAGCAAAAATCTATGGCCATCCCTCTTTGCTCAGGCTTCCAGAGTTCTCGGGGGGGTATTGCCCTGGCTCATCTTGTATAACGCTGCTTTGCTTTTAGGAAAGATTGATGCTTCCCTCCCCCCACCTCCAATACTGCAAATAAATGTTACCAGTTTATCTTTGTGCAGCAACTATGGAAACAAAAGGGTATGAGTGAGATAGATCACTGATTAGAGGAGTATCCCTGGTATGAAGACAGAAGTCAGTAGGCACTTAGAAAACTCACTAATTGTTCTGAAGTAAGTGTTAACCCAGAGATCTATGGCAGAACAATTTATTCCTCAGTAGTCATTCTGGTTAATTGCCCTCAGTACACAACTGTTGGTATGATTAGAAATGCTTTTGCAACATTTTTAATTCAGTGTGAAAAAGTGGGGAATGGAAGTGTTTCCCTGCAGGCTTCCCAGCTCACGCATTGCAGTCAGCCTATCAAACAAAAGTGAAACTGGTTGCAAACTGAACTAAGTGGTTATGTTTTTCATTGCCTAAACCAAAAGAAATGAAAAATGAAACATTCTGGGGAGGGAATAATTCAGAATTTAGAAAAATCTCTGTGTTAATAGATGCATTTATCCCCAGTTCTTCAACTCTGATTGATGCCATGCTGCTCCAGAGACAAGAATGAAACTTAGAATGTTGGTGATGCAGAGTAAGGATAGGGAGCTTTGCAACTGGGTTGCATAAAAGAGCAGTAAGAAGAAAGCAAGCAGAATTTTACCACAGACCCATGAAAGATCCTTTTTTCCCTCCCAGTTCAGTCCCTTAGACGCTGAGTTATAAAGTATCTACCAACTCTCAGAAAACAAAATAGGCAGCGTAGCAGATCAGGAAAGTCTCCTTTAAAAAGAAAATAAATTACTGCTTGAAAATCGAAGGACCTACTGCCTGGACGTTAAGATTTGTTCTAAGGGATCACATCAAGGATCAATCTTGCAACATTTTCTTTATTTTTGGGCCCAATCCAGTGAATCACTTAAGCACATGAGTAGTGCTCTTCGTTTACATAATTTTTTGTTGACTTAAATTCTGCATGTGAGTGCCAGTAAGGAAAAGAGTACTTTGCACTTGCCTGAGTCTAGTTTATGCAGCATATATTTTGGATAGTATTTTGGCGGTAATGATGTGCATCTATACGTCATTTTGTACATTATTGAATTGCAGGATATCATCCCTTTCAGAAAACAAGTCCTATTTTTCACAATGGTCATTCCTAACGTAAAGTAATTATACCGTAGTGGTCACAGAACATTACACAGATGATTAAATGATATTTTCATACTGGGAATAATGAGTCCTGAATACAACAGGCAAGTGTCTGATATTTTCAGACATATTTTATTGGTTGGGTAAGGCATAACAAAAATGAAAGATGATTCCAGAGATATGCATAGATGTTCCCCAAAGGAAATGGGTTTTGTCAGGGCACCCCAGGGACCAACTTTTCCCTGGGGTCTGGGAGCACTGGGGGCTCCCCAGGGCATCCAAGCGGGCCCTAGCAGCCCAGGCTGGTCCCACCGCCCCAGCCAGGAGTGGCCGGGACCACCGTGGCAGCCCCAGTCCTGGGCAGCGGGTACCTCCATGCTTGGCTGGGCTGAAATGGGGTCCTGGGCAAGGGTGCAGGAAGGCCCCAAGGGAAGGCTGCCAAGGGGGGCTGTTAGTGTATGTTAGTGAAAATGCATCTGTATTTCCTAGCTTACATGGCAGGCAATTAGCGCATCTGACAGGAAAATGCCAAGCAGCTCAGTGAGAACTTTGCCCTCTGTATCCCTGAAGTTGATAAGCAAAACACAATAAAGTTATTCTAATAACAAATAATTAAGATGGGTTTATGTCACAGCACTCTCCAAACTATCAAGCTCCAACAAGGTCTTTTACCATCACATACCAACACACTCTTCATGCCAGTCCCTCTGCTGCCTTCTCCTCGTCTCAACTCACCCAGGACCCACTCTCTCTTCCCTTGCTTCTTCCTCAGCTGCTTCATTGGCTCTTAACCACTTAACAGAACCAGCCACAGCTGCACTTTATCTACATCGGCCAACCCACCGCCCCTGAAGCCAACCCACAGTTGTGTATTATCAATGCTAATTAACCCAGCTTCATTCCTCTACAGGTTTAAAATGTTTAGCAGATAATTGTAGTATTTAGAAGCTGTATCTTTAGTCTTTTCTATATGGAATAAAGCCAGAATCCAAAAGCAGTAAATTTAAAAAATTTAGATATTGTGTATATATTTCAAAACTCAGGTGTAATCTTTACCTTCCATACTATCCTGATTTTAATAAACTCAGGGAGAGGAGGGGCAGGTGTGACCCTAAGGTATCAGACAGAATTTACTGTACTGAAATAACATTCAAAATTCAGGAAAAAAAATTCCCATAGAAATAAAATATCAAGAAGTTGCAAAAACTGTTCAGGAGTGATGCTGCTTACAAATGAAGGTCGAGTATGGTCATTTCACTTTAGTTTCTCCTGAGACAGCTGCTTTAGTTGTTCCTCACATCAGTGTAAGACTTCTCTTTCCACTTTTGATTTCTGGTTGTAGGAGATGTTAACAGTGATGTTGGAGTGAGCATAACGTCACTCTCGAAAGACTCATAGAAGCAGTTAAACCAAATTTATGCTCCATACTTACAGGTACAAAATAATGCATGCTTGGGCAGAAATCATAGAAATTTGATAAGAAAAGGATTTTGTGGTCTCTTATGTTGAAGAAAGAACAATGTCTGGTTAGGAACAAATCTTACAATAAGAAAAATATGGTGTGGTATTTTCCTGTTACTTATTTAGTTGTTCAAGTAGGGATTAAATGAACAGCATAAGCAGAAATTCTCTGTATGTCGACCAGATGCTTGGAAGATATCATAGAGGCTGGTAGTGAAAATGTCTGTTTACGGGCCCAAAAGTGTATCTCGTACATCTTTTGGAGACAACGCAATTCTAAATACTTTATTTTTCCTGTCTGGTCTGTTCCTAGCCAAACTGTCCTCAGATAAACCATGTGGTGTCCATGTGAAAAGCATCCATCTCATAGGAGTTGGACAGAGTTCAATAAATTGATTTGACAACCATATGGTCCTCTTCATCCACATGAACCTTTACAATGTCTGACTTCCTTCCAGCCTTAGGAGTAGAGTGAGGGAAGAAGGGAACTGTTCTTAAAACTTGTTGATGTTATTTCTAAGTGTGCTAGACAAGAATGTTGTCAAAAAACTGCAAGAAATTCTGTAGATTCATGAACTACTGCCATTTCCTCAGTTGTTCTGAATGCATTTCTGCACAGAGAGCATTTGTCATTGCACCAGTATAAACTTGAAGCAGACTGTTGTTCACAAAATTATATCCATTACATACTATGTGGTGATCATTTTCACTTATATAGCGTTTCTAAACACAAGAGTTGCTATGTGCGCAGTAGAACTAAAGAAGCTTGTTTTCCTGTGGCTGAGCATCTTGTTCCCTTCCAACACTGATCTCCCTCCAACCCTGAATTACATCCCTCATGTGCTAAAGTGCCTGATTTGTGTTAAATATGCTGGACTAGTCAGGAGCTTAATTAGCTAATAGCAAGCAGGAAGTGTAATAACTAAATTAAACTAAATAAAATAACTAAATAAAAACAGTGGCCACTTCTTCGGCTTTTCTTCCTTCTCTTGCTAACAGTCTTCCTAAAATTTGTAGGAATTAATGTCTCTTTGGAAGCCCTTATCCCTTGTTCAAAGTTTATTGAAATTGGCTGAAAGGCTCAAGGGGGAACTGATAGGCAGAGGGACAGCTCGACAACAGGATCATGTGAAACCAGTATCATTAAGAAACCATGAAAAGTTTTAAAACAGTGTAGTCTGATAGGAGAAAGGCGACCACTGCAGTTTTGGAATCGAAAAAAAAAAGAGGTGAATCAGAGAGAAAGAAACAATAGAGAAATATTATTTAGGAGTAAACCACAAAATTTGAAGCAAGCATGCTAATATGATTTGAACAAAAGCATAGATCCAGTTCAGATCTTGTGTCAGTAGTTTTATCTGAGCTTGTCAGAAAGGCTTAAATTAAAAAATAAGTACAGGAAGGAAGGTGGTTGTTTTGTAAAGCCAATTTTCTTTTTCCTTCTTGGGATTGAAGAAATTTTTTTCAGTCTAAAGAGGGATTTAACAGTACAGCATACGGAGTAGTAGGATTTTGGAATGTTTAGTTACATGTTTGTCACTTCATTCTTTTCTTTTTGCCAGAAGTTTTTCTTGGCTATCTGTATTTTTGTTACCGTTACCTGCAAAAATAACTCTATTGTCAAAAACTTCTCTAAAAAATCATTATTCCTCTTTTCACGAGGCGGTATAGTAAGCAAATGTCAGTTTGCATTGCTGATTTGTAAGGACTGAGTTTTGACTGTAATTATATTGCTATTCCACTATCTCACTGTGACAGGTCACTTCAGAACATAATGCAGAATAACTTCATGCCATTTTGAATTTTATTGTAGCACTATAGCCTTTCTGAGAGATTACATACATTAAAAATATGTTTGATAAACACAAAGTAAGTCATACCAGGACTTTTGTAGCAGTACTGTTATTTTAGCTGGGAGGTTAGTAGTAGTAATAATGTTTGAGCAATAGCACGGTCTTTGTAGCTAGAATAGTATAAGGCAATAAGCAAGCCAGAACTTGTAAGGAGAGGTAATATCTTTTATTAGATCTGAAAACATGGTTGTATGCATCAAAGCTTTTCTGTTTTTACTAGACATATCAGTTGGTCTATTGAAACAATATATAAGTAGATCCTTTATCATCCAGAGGCAATCTGCTTTTTTTCAGCACACATTATTTTTTGTTTATTTTTATCCCATTATTTTGGAAAGGTAAATATAATTTAGGATCTAGATATATGAAAATGACATCAAGGGACAAAAGCTGAATTTTATGCCATAAACAAAAGTTTATTTCTGTGTGTTGCCTTTTTTTGAATATTAAGCAAAACACACTTTAAAAGTCCAATTGACTTGTTACTACTTCCACCTTTTCATTGCTCTCAGTTACGAATTGAGACCAAATGGACAAATCTCATACCAACAAGTTACTTTTTGAAATTTTGACTACTAGAATTCTGTAGATGTTCTACTTTTAAACTTATTACCAGTTATTTCCTAAGTTAAAATGAGAGTCAAATTTCAGATCATAATGTCCCTTTAATTATTTGCCTTTCCTTGTGTTTGTACTTTTACATGTACATGCAGTAATATATGTTTAGGCATACTTCTATATTTTTAAATCTTTAACAGAAAATCTTAAAATCTTTTAACAGAAAATGCAAAATGAAACAGAAATGAACAAAATTATATATTTTAACTTCTCAGAGACAAAGAAGTTACTCCTTTATTTTCTGAAATGACAGAAAAAATCTTAAATCATCCATGTGTTTTTTCCTTGAATAAGATTTTTAGTAGATGAACCAAAACGCCAGTAGTTCTTAAGGGTTTTAATTAGTGACTATACATCATTACAAAAGACTAATTCCTTACTCTTCTCAGATAGAGAGTCCAACCAAACTCCATGGATTAATGCCATTAGTAGTATTCATTTCACTGAGCAATAGTAGACTTTGAAGTTTTCCTTTAACCTTAATTCAAGAAATGTTACAAGTATCAAAAACATATGGCTGAAAGACTGCGGCCAGTTGCAGTTTAGCACAGTTCTAGCCCCTGCTTAGTGGGCTAAATCCATCATAAGTATGTCTCTATTTCAAAGGAGAATGAGGCTCCTAGCATGTTAAACAATAGTTGTTTCAGCTGGGTACATCTCACTGGATTGTAACCACCTACAAATGGGGCAGCTTGTTGGATGTGGCTGCCTCGCATCCCTGGGCAGTCCATGAGGAAGGGCAGGTGCTCCCTGAGCATAGCTCTCCCCACTCCACCATTGCCCTTCAGAGCTGTTTTCCTTCCTCCCGTTGCCATGGGGAAAGCGTGCATGGCTACGTTACTTTCAGCCTGGCAATGTTAGGTGATATGAAATTTGGGTTCTCAACAACGGGAGTGTCTGCCCAGAAGCAAGTTTTGCAGCTGCAAGCAAACTGACTAAGGAGCTCTCTAACAAGCAAGCACCTGTGGTCAGGGCCAGGAAGAACCTTGTATTGGGTTTGCATGGCAAGGTTTTGGTAGCAGGGGGGCTACAGCTGCTGGAAGCTTCCCCTAAGCCTAGTGGAGCCAGTGCCAGCTGGCTCCAAGACCGACCCACCGCTGGCCAAGGCTGAGCCCGTCAGCGACAGTGGTTAACATATATAAAATAACATATTTAAGAAGGGGGAAAAGAAACCAGCATTTGCAACCAGAGGGAGGCGTGAATATGTGAGAGCAACAGCTCTACAGACACCCAGGTCAGTGAAGGAGGGGCAGGAGGTGCTCCAGGTGCCAGGGCAGAGGTTCCCCTGCAGCCCGTGGTGAAGACCATGGTGAGGCAGGCTGTCCCCCTGCAGCCCGTGGAGGTTAGCGGTGGGGCAGATACCCACCTGCAGCCCGTGGAGGATCCCATGCTGGAGCCCAAAGGAGGCTGTGACCCTGGGGGAAACCTGCACTGGGACAGGCTCCTGGCAGGACTTATGGCCCTGGGGCCCCACAGAGAGAGGAGCCCGTGTTGGAGCAGGTTTGCTGGCAGGACTTGTGACCCCCTGGGTGACCCAGGCTGGAGCAGTCTGTCCTGAAGGACTGCACCCTGCGGGAGGGACCCACACTGCAGCAGTTAGTGTAAAACTGCAGCCCATGGGAAGGACTCACATTGGAGAATTTCATGGAGACCTGGCTCCCGCAGGAGGGACCCCACGGTGGAGCAGGGGAAGAGTGAGAGGAGTCCTCCCGCTGCGGAGGAAGGAGCAGCAGGGACAGCGTGTGATGGACTGACCGCAGCCCCCATTCCCCATGGCCCCGCGCTGCCCGGGGGGAGGAGGCAGAGAAATCAGGAGTGAAGTTGAGCCTGGGATGAAGGGAGGGGTGGGGAGAGGGTGTTTGTAAGATTTGGGTTTATTTTCTCATTACCCTACTCCAATTTGATTGGTAATATATTAAACTAATTTCCCCAAGCTGAGACTATTTTGCCCATGATGGTAATTGCTGAGTGATCTCCCTGTCCTTTACCTCGACCCATGAGCTTTTTGCTATATTTTCTCTCCCCTGTCCAGCTGAGGAGGGGAGTGATACAGTGGCTTTGGTGGGCACCTGGCCTCCAGCCAGCATCAACCCACCACAGTTTCCCTTAGTCAGCACTCAGACAGCAAGTAGATTACAAACTGCCTGGGCCAGAGGAAGAGAAATGTGCTGCTCAAAGCATCTGAAGTGTTCAGAGAGCAGATATAATGTGTAATTCATGTAGTGGGGTTGATGACAACCACTTATCAGTTTTACCAGACATATATGAGGTGCCACAGCAGCTAATGAGAGAGAAAGATAGGGTGAGAAAGGAGATGTGATAATGGGAGTCTGAGCAGAAACAATTCTTTCCAGAGAACAGTTTCTTTAACTTCTCCTGAACAATGGGATACACTGTCCAAATATTACCTACATAGTACTTCAGAACACTTGCTCTAATAGCAAACAGCTGTTTGTTTCAACCATGTTTATGCCCTTTGCTTAGTGTTCGTGGACGTTTGTATGATTTGAGTTTTGGTCAGCTGTTCAGGAAACAGCTTTCTAAGTGAGTATGTGTCCTGCACATGAAGATACTCACTATTTAACTTCAGTCAAACATTATTCCTTGTTTCCCTCCTTGAAAGGCTTAATTCATTGTATCAGGGAGCTGAAATTACAAGATGACCAATGTTTCATGTGTAGATTGAAAATTTTGGGTCCAAATTGTTCTTGAGAGTCACAAATGAATTTGTTCTTCAAAGGATTGTTTTAAAGTTGTAAACTGGGCTCAGGGAATGTGGGGATCATGATGCTGCACACATTTTTCAGGTGTAGCATCTTGAAGTTGCCTTAAGGGTGCTGAATTTAGATGCAATGGTACTTGCAAGAACCAATATGTGACAGACCAGCTCGGTCACGTACATTTTATTTGGGTTTTTTTTCAATTTCTACATGTGGCTGATTCTTTTTTGTTCACTTACTTTTAATGATGAGCAAAGGTCATCCTTGAAAGACATAGAGATGCCCTCAATGGCAATATTTAGTGTCAAGTATTTTAAGTCATATTAGCACTTCTGACTACCTGGGATAAGTACCTGATTAATTCAAAACCATCTAGAAAAGGGTTTTCTCAAACTCTGTTTCTTCATTTTCTGGAAGGAATATTGTTTGCTAACTCTATAATCTCCTAGTTAAAGACCAAAAAGCTCAGAAATTGAAGATTACTATTGTAACACTACTGAATTTAACTTAGAGCACATTTACAGCTTTCACACTGTCTTCATATTATACAGATATGAACAGCAACAGAAACAAAGAAACAACAGGAAATGTATTGTTGCCTTTCTAATTTTTCTTTCATCTGTTCATGAAAGACCATCTTAATTTCTTATTGATGATGTTAACTGTCATATTGGCTGGATACAAAAAATATAAAGGAAGAATAAGTTGCCTATTTTCAATTAATGTTGCTTAGGTTCTCTCATCCCACATTCCAATTTGGTACACCAGAACACAACATTGCTGAATGTTGAACATGCTAGAAAGCTCTCTTACTCTTGCTAAATCCCTCATTTCTTTATTTGATTAAAGAAAAACACAAGCTAAGAGTTTTAGTTTTTGTAAAAGCTTAAGTTTAATAAACATTACAATTACCTATCAATCTGTTTACCACAAAGCTGTAGTACACCAGCACATTTTCCTTTGTAGTGGCACATATCTCTTAAGGGAGTTTCTCCCACTAAAATCTACTGTAGAGCAAACAGGCAAAAAGTTACTTAGACTTGAGCACGTTACTATGAATGTAAAGATTTAGAACCAACTGTCTTGAAAACTAGGAAAAAGAAGTATTATTTCTGCCTAAGTAAGCACTACATATTCACTTAGGAAACTACTGCGTATCAACAAGGAAATATCATTTAAAACAAATACAAAAGTCTATGATCAGCCTTGCAGCTTGATCGGCTCACCCAAGATGTGGAAAATTTCAGAAAACAGTAAGCAAATCCTCCTTCCAGACTCTTACCATACTAATTAGCTTTGACTTGCTATTCCTTCCGGGTATACAGAGAACTTTCTCTGACTTCATAGATATCCCTAGCACTGCAAGATGAAATAATCTATAAATTCTGTTATTTTGTACAGTAAAAATGCATGATGCATTTAACATAAGTATTTATTATGATTTTATTTATGTTATTATTTATTAAATACACATATGTATTTAACATATTTAACATAAGCAAATTATAGTTTAAAGATCTATCCCATGGCAATCAAAATATGTGTTATTAGTGTCAATTTTATTAGAAGTATTAAATAAATATATAAACATGTATAATGCAATGGTACAACTACACATCTGTTCACACAGGAGTAAATGTGAAAGGAAAATACATAGTCTTAAGTCCTTCCCTGTCATACATGTGTATGTAGTGTATTGTTAACAGTTTACATACTGTGTGTGCTTAATTATAAACTAAGAAATAATTATACAGTGTGGCTTTTCTAGCACCTTAACAGGGCATAGATATATTGATTATGGAATATCAGATAAGGATGATAGAATATTTTGCTGCAGCTATGGGGCTTGCAGGAAGAGGAAATATTTTTTTAACATGACAACTGTTACAGTTGAAGAATTCAGAGCTTTCAGACATACAAACCCATTCTTCAGGGCTGAAATAAAAGCATCAGATTTCAAAGATCTGGGGGTTTGACTGGATGATCTTCAAAGGTCCCTTCCATCCCAAACCATTCCATGATTCCATGAGTATGTAAGATAAATATGAATGATAACTCAGAGTTTAGCTGGTCGTACACCAACTAGATCATCACTTAAAAATAAAGGTGACTGGTACCTGTGAAGTATGTGGCATACTGTAGGAGAGGAGAAAACGCATGAGAGATGGAGAAATTTCAGGTTTGCTACCTCCTGGGGTAAAAAAAGAGACACCCATGCTATATAACCTGTAGAGCACAGAGAGGTTCACAGTGGAGAAGAGAGTTTGTATAGTCAGACATTTATCTTTGTCAAGTCTCTGACTTCTGAGATTGTGCACAGTTATAAATGAGCTCACAGTTCCCAGGCTCTTCTTCAGGAGGTTTCTCCTGAGGGTCAGAACTGAAGGATTTGGATAAAATGGCCCTTTTGCGAGAAACAGTCACCCACTAGCAAGTAGATGTTTCTTCCTCAATAGGTGTTTTGTGTGAATTTTTACTGGGGCACAATGGTTATTTACTTTCCTTTCCTTGCTATCATGCACTGGATGAACTGTATTACATTCCTGGACACTCAGGGATAGGATCCAGGATTATTCTGCTGTAGCTGGTATTTCCTCTGCAGTTGTGATGGACAGGAGTTGCTGAGATTTACATTGTTTGATTAGATGCAGTCTAGACATGATTGGTATACTTTAGACCATACGGAGAATGGTATGGAGGCTAGGATGGACAGCTCTGTCCATCTTCCCACATAAAATCTTCTCCTGTATGGAATATAAGGATTAATGATTTTCTGCATAGATTACAAGGCGAGAATGGCATGCAACAGTCAGAAGTGTATCACCAAAGGGAACTCCCCACACAGTGCTTCAGTGCCTCTTCAAGATAATGCTTATTACTTTAAAGATCTATTTCCGCATAAAGATGAAAGAAAAACAAAGGATTTGCTTAAAAAAACCTAAATTCCACCAGCTGCACTTCCACTGTATTTTTGCCATGATAAAACACAGTGATGAGAAACAATATCTAACATGAAAAAAGTACACATTTCTAATAAGAAATGAGATAATGCAGGAGAAAAAGTTATAATAAATGACAAATGCAAAGGGTAAATATTGCTAATGCAACCAGCAAGAAGCTGGTTTCTTTGTCCTGGAGAATTCACCCCAAAAACATAAAATGAAATGTGTCAGCTTTTGCATTTTTATTAATGTAAGCCTTAATGTGATGAACTTGCAGATGACAAAATTACCTCACTTAAAATATAAAAGCTCAAAAATGTAGGGTACTAGGAAGGACCTGAATAACAAACAAACAAACAAAAAAGAAGTAATTTGTTGTAAAACTTCCTTGACTCTCACTAACACAGGAAAAGCTAGAAGAAAGAAAAGAATGAGTTATTAAGATTTTCATTAAGGTGTTATTTTATTTTGTGAGAAGGGGCACTTCAAGACAGTTGGGGGGTCCTGTATTTTTCTTGTTTAGGACATCAGGGTCACAAAGTTGATTTCCTCCTTTTTTGGCTTAATTTTATTCGACTTTTTAAGGAACTCAGATACACGCAATTGCTTTGTTAGTCCCCAGCTCCCTCAGATGTGTTTGAAACCCATGGCCCAAAGAGGCCAGGAAGATATCTTGTTCCTGCAGATATCATGATTGATTGGGTAGAAGGAAGTGACCAGCTCAGCATCCTGCTGGGAGAGGGGAGCAGGTTGTCACACCTGGCCCAGATGGTGGCTGATGATGGCTAGCACCCAGGCCTGCTGCAGGCTTCCTCTTGCTCAGCAGCCAGGGAGAGTGGCAGGTTTTTTAGGGTGAAGCAGTGGGCTGGTGGTGGTGGGGAGAGGTGAGCGTGTGATGGTGAGGACCATGGGCTACATTTGCATTATCCAGCTGTGCAGCTCCACAGATGCTCCTGGGCTCTGCTCCCACAGCTGCCCTGTGTGGCACGTATCTTAGTCCACTCTGGAGCTCTCTTTCTGGGGTGAACAAATAGCTTCCTGCAGCAGAAAACCTCTGTAGGGCTTGGGGGCAGTTTGTTTCAGCAGCTGTGCACTCTGGCAGGAGGAGTGAGAGCCTACCAGGCTGAGCCCCTGCAGTCCCATGTAACCATCCAACACTATCCAAGCAGACCTTACTCAGGGTGCACAGTGTGTACTTTTGGTGTAATTTTACAAAAGCATTGCTCTGGGTGTTCATGGCAACCCTCTTATTATCTGAGTGCTATGTGGTGGGGAGATGGCCATGCTGGAGAGGACTGTCCCTCAGGGCAGGCAGGTGGCACCAGGCAGGCATCCCTGGGTGTCCCTTTAGGAGACCAAAGGACTACCTGCCTGAGGTTATCTCAGTGGAGGATCTAAAGATGAAGACCACAAACACCCAGGAAATCAAAATACATAAATTCCCCCAGTTATTGTACAAATTGCATGCTAAAACATGAAGACAACTGCTGATTGCCTCTTCGTGCTGGGGTAGGGCTAGCAGTCTCCATTTATCCTGGTTTGACAGTGGATGTATATTAGAAAAATCTAAGAAGTTGTCTTAACTGATGGGATCTGGCTTGGAAAGGAGAATTGTATTACTGTATGAAAATATAAATGTTTAGGTTTTTATGCCATGTTAGGAGTGCCTTCCAGCTCAAACAATAATTTAAATGATCCTCAACAAATATACAAAAAACAGATCATGAAAATAAGAATCAAACAATAATTAAAATTGTAAAAATCACACACTGGATTCATTAATTGCCTCTAGGATGGCTGTTACATACATGCAGCTCTTTCTCATCCTTAACTTAAAAGCTAGTTTAAAGTGTAACATTGGGAAAAGCAGCAAAATAAATAAAAATATTAGAAAATAAAGGGTTCGCTTCTTTTTTCTCTGTTAACAAGGAGGACACTGTATCAAGAGCATTGACTAAGACTTAAAAAATCTTTTTTTTAAGTTTCTGAGAGTCTAACTTCTAAGATCATTCACTCCCCAAAGCCTGTGGGAAGATTATTCAGCCATGAGTAGACTGTCACTGGTACAGCCATATTTCCATATCTTATCTGTGAAAAGCCAGCTCAACTAATGAGCATTTGCAGAAGCTGGAATGTGGTACAGAGATGCCAGAGTGAATCTTGGGTCTGCAACAGTACTGCCACTAGGTTTTCCTGTCCATGGTGTCTCTCAGGCTCAGATTGTCCTGGATAATGGAGAGCTGATGACATAAAGAATATGTCATGTGGATGATGTTGGTGATATTTCTCCTCTTTTTCATATAACCTACACCCCTTATTATTAGATGACAAGTGGTGAATGATTCCTAAACTGTTGTTAATCTAATGCGATTTAAAGGAATGATGAATATAGTGTGATTGTGTTGCTTTACAGGCTGTCATTATGGTAGTGAACTTTCTCCAGTACAGATAAATTAGGGTAGAAAATTTCAGCCTTATATTTCTTACATCCCAATTCTTAGAATTGACTTCTTTTTAAACAAAAAAATTAAGATGTGTGATTCTATAGACACATCTTATTTAGCGGTTCTACTGAATCATTGCAGTAAATACTGATTTAGGCAACTAAGTCTCCTGAGATAAAATTAGGCACTGAGAAACACTGGCTAAAAACCAAAATCAGATGTATTTAAAAGCTTAATAGTGCTTGTGTTAAGGATTTAGAATGGTTGTTTTCTGCCCCTTTACTGATATATTTTTTATTCTGTGTGGAGGCTGGTTGTTTTGGAAATCTTTGTAGGAAGCTTAGCACTGCAACGATGACTGAGGTAGGTTACTGGCTCTTCAGGAGTTCTTTGCAACTCCTCTGATCTGTCATAGCCTGCAGATGTGACTTCTTGGGTAGAGCTTTGAGGATAAAGGTTTGGGTTCCGCATTAGGACCACGCTGCCCGTCACATTTACCAGCCACGTCCAGAACACACCTGAGAACATCCTGTACACAAGAACAGGGAAAGACTTTGATAAACTTTACAGGGGTTACTAAAAGGGTTGCTTCTCATCCACTGACACATAAAATGAGTGAATATTTTACATTTTCATAAGTGAGCACTTAAATACATTATTTGGCTTTGTTGAATAATTTTATTAGTGATGTTTTATATTCTTTCTTATGAACAATATAAATATGATTGGTTTTGCTTATACAAAAAGACTAACAGTCCTTAACATATGTTAGAAATAGGGTGACAAGTTAGGATAAGAACCAACAATTCTCAGGTTTTGTATGTAGTGAAATAACTCCTACAAGTGTCTTTGCTTTTAGCCTACTTTTTTTCTGCTTACAAAGAGCTATACTTGTCAAGAATTCTAGGTACCTACTCTTCAAGTGGAAAGAATAGCTGGCCTCCAGTCTCCCACAGGGAGAGCTGAGAATTAAAAAGATCTTTTAGAGAACCTAAGAATGGTTTTAGCTCCTTCAGCAGCTGAATGAGGATATATAATAAAAGTGCGAACGCACGTGCTACAACTCTCAGTGAAAAGCTGTCATGATACCACGGTATTTGCAATCAAAAAAATCAGCTTTTGCAGGCAGCCTCCTGCACTTTATAAATGCTTTTTATGTACAAACAATTTCTGGCATAGCTCTTGATAATTCTTGATAAATACTTTAAAATTATAATCTCCCATTACGAAAGTGAATTAAATGTGTGTGCCAGAAGCTTTCTTTTCAATACATCACATACAGCAGACTGGGCAGAGGCTGTCTCAAATGAGGTACAAAATTGTTAGCGATGAACATTACATGCCTTAGGCAGGTTTGCACCTGGCTGCCTTGACTCTATCAACTTCCTTGCGTGCTCGGGTATTGTTGGTGATGGGGACCTTTATAAAAGAACATGGTAACGACTACTGCCAGTGCTGAATTTTAAGCACGAACAGTAACATCTTCTGAGCTTTTTTATTGCCCAGAAGAAATAATTGCTACTTGGGAGACAGAGGTTTGCCCTTATAAGGCAGTGTCAACCACTGGATATAAGTCATAGAGCTGTAAATCAAACTTCCCTACCCAGAGTGCTGTGAAAGCCAGTACACCACTGCCACTCATCTTTCCAAGGAGAGCTTATTGCCCAAATCTCCCTGCACTTTCTCCCCCTCCTCCAGTCCTGTGGACTTGTTTTTGCACTTGCCCTTTTCTCCTCTGACCTTCAAGGACACAGTTACATCTCCCGTGCCATTCATCATGACTTTATTTCCCTTTCTCCCCTCTGCCCCATCCCTTGCACCCTTCTGCCTCCACTACATGTGGTTCACTTAAGGGATCCCTTTTCTCTCTTTGGTTTCCCTTTCTTCACTTCAACTGCCCTGGACCTTTAGTTTTTCATGTCCTTCTGGCCTCCCTTGCTGAGGGAGGAACTTTACGGAAAAGGTCTGCCTGTTTGAAAGGACATAGCTGTTCTGACTCCTGCCTTACAGCATGCTTTAAGAATGTTATACTCTTAGGAATGAGGCATTTAAAATATACATATTGTATATAGTCAGGAGCACATCTAACCCCATTACGCGCTCATACCTTGTCCTCTGCCCTGACAGCTTGAACTGGGCAGAACTTCCATTTATCCACATTGCATCATCCCATATGTTCCCTGCCTGGCCTAGCTGCAATCTCTCCCTGGGCATGTACACATGCAGCTAGAAGTTGTGTGAACATAACCCAATTTCCTGCTGTCCACCCCAGGGAGAAGAGAGACAAAGCTGTGACCAGAGTGACTGCACAGAGGATCCAGTGAATTCCCAGCCTCACACCTTCCCACTCCTCCCCTGTTCCAGGGACTCTCCAGCTGTCTCTGTGTTTACTTCTTCCTTCCCTGTGGCATCTTCTTGTGGTCTCTGTTCCTCTTTTGCTTGTCAGAGAGCATGGTATCTGCATTCCTCTCATTTTCTCTTCTGTTGCACTGAGCGTAAGTCCCTTCACGGCTCCTCTCCTGCTGAAGCAATGAAAGATGGTGCCTTCATTGCTTCCCCTTGTTCACGCCATCCTTAACAGCAACAATAAAATCCTTTCCATCCCAGCCTTGTTACTCTGCAGTTTTCAGCTTATTTTTAGTAGGCTTGTGTTTGTCATTTGTTAAATTGGCTGTGCAAAAACTGTAGGTGTAAATTTAGTAAAAAGACATCTGGAAACATTACTGCGCTCAGCACCATGACTTTTAAAACGTAAAGCAAAGTTGGCTGTCCATATCACAGGTTTTGGGTGGTACCTAGCAAGGCTTTAATTTTAACGTTGGGTTCCTCGCTCCTTTTCCAGGTGAGACACTAAAGACAAATACCCCTGAAGTTTCTGAAAGGAGAAGAAGAGGCATCTCAGGCTAGTGTGCAGTTCCACCGTAATACTCAAACAGGATTTTTCAGAGACAGATGAAAGCAAGACAGATTGGTGAGGTGAAGGGTGAGTCAGTTGCAGGGGAAAAAACCCACAAAGTTTTCCCTCCTGGCTAGCTTTATGGACTGGCTGACATTCCTGCTGCATGACAAATGTGTGGGCATCATCTTCACAAGCTGGGAGGAGAAACAGCAAGAATGTGGGAGAAATTAGACGAAACCAAGAGCAAGATGGAAGGATTTAGGAAATAAACCCCTCCTTTATAGAAGGGTCTGAGCTACTGATAGATATCCATAAGGGAAGTGGTGGTGATACTTACCAAAGATACCAAGGATACTTACTACACTACGTGGGAAACATGTCAGATGTGCTGAGACGAGGCAGGACAGCAAGACACAGGATGCAAGCTCCATAAAAACAGTTGCCTAAGACATTGCTTGTCTATAAAGGCTTACGTGACCTTTTACAATCCTTCAACAGTAGACACTGCTGAATCCTCATTGATCAAGTCTCATCTTTCTATCTTTTCTGGGCTATCTGTGATGCCTTGGTGTTAGAGAAGGAATACAGCCCAGTTTATGACTTCCACCTTGCAGTATTGCTGCTCAACATGTTTAATCTGCTACCAGTGTGACAGTCCCACCAATAGCCAGAGGTGCCAGAAATGGCACAATAATGGTGAACAATAATGGTGAACAACTGTGGTGGCGTGGCAAAAGATGGGGTTGCTGGAGTCTTTCGTCCATGCGCTCTAAAGAATCTCTGCATGGTTTCCTGACCAGCTACCTGCGTGTGCTTGACAGAGCACAAGTGAATCATGGGGAACAGTCACCAGAGTTAAAGACAAAGTATCCCAGCTCCCAAGAAGTGGAGGCTAAGGAGGAGTGTACAGCAGACAGAGTTGAGCTAAGAAGGTTCGGCTGCATTTGAGTCTATTCTACTTTCACAGTATACAATAGATAAGTGGGAAAGCAGGTTACAGTGGATATGTAGTCATCATTAAAGCAAGGCTTGCAAGTTCAGCTTGTGTTCATCTTTAAACAAGGGAGGGCAGCAGTGTTTTTGATAGCTGGGGTCAACTGTCTCACACATCTCTGCTCACCCCTCCTCCCACTCCTGTGTCCTAAGAAAGACACAGCTGTGCTCATCTGGAGGAGGCTGGGAAAGGAAAGAGGTTAATCATTAGGCTTTATAGATCCCTTGTTGCCAGGCCCTCAAGAATCTGCCTTGACAGTCCCTCCGGAGCAGCCTTTCTCCAAGATGTGGTAGGAAAGCTTTAGGTATGGATGGCAAACAGCTATGGGCATGCATGCATGCAAACACACCAGGTTTTGCCTATGCTGCAAGCTGAGCTAAAGGATTCTTCATGCTGCAAATTCAGATGCTGCTCAAGAGTTTGGAAATGTCAGAATCACGGTTGCCCCTTGTCAATGCAAGCCTGGAAAAGTATCATCAATTTTGCCTGTGTCCTCCCTGAGAGGCTCAGTTCTTTGTGGCAGGTCCAGTGTGTGATATTTCTGGTGGTTCTGAATGAGTCCATCATACATGGACAAAAGACTTATCAAAGACTTAAGTCTGTCAAGTCTGCCTGGAAAGCAAAAGATATTTTTATTAAGTCCACAGTTGCTGATTCCCTATTATCTTTAGAAATGTTTAAGCAACAGAAATTTTGAGAGGGAAATTATTAATATTAGACTGCTTGAGTTTCAGTATTTTGAAACGATTGAGCTGTTTGTGGGGGTTTTGGTTGGTTTTGCTGGGGTTCGTTTTGCCTTGAAAATGGACTTCTACTTTTAATCTGATGTAAAAACTGGAAAATGTTTACCCAAGTTATAGGCAACTGAAAAATAAGTTATAATGGATAATTTTAGGCAATCATAATCTAAATGTTTATACTACTTGGCATATATCTAAAAATATATTTATTTACATTGTAAGCTAAGTGAATCAAAGTGCCTATTGGAAAAAAGCTTGTAAACATACAAGTAGCCTATGAGATCTGCAGCAAGCTAGACCACCGGAACAACAGAAGGGTTTCTTAAACTTACTAGTAATTGGCCCTGAAATAAGAAGCCAGAATCAATAGATTTTTTCAGTTTACACACCACTATAGAAAAATAAACAAAGCTTTGCATGGTGTTCAATTTCCTTGTTTACTGCAAGGCTGTATCTTGAACAGTCACATTTCAGCTCTATTTTTAAGCAGCATTTATGGAGAGGAACCACAATAACCAGAGCTCCTATGAGCTGTGCGTTTCCCAGGGAGACCTCAGAGAGCAGCTGGTGTCTTGTTTGCTCTTCCAAAGAGGGTAGCTCCGAGCCCCCTTTTTCCTGCCATGTCCTTCTGAGAAAGGCAAAGGAGAACGTTTCTTCCTTGCATCCCCTGGGCTGTGGCAGGGGCATCCTCACAGGTGGGCAGCGCTGCCAGCGCTGACTCTGTACCACACAACCCTGTAAACAAGCTGCCGAGAGCTGCTGGGTAAAGCAGAAATTGCATTTTGCAAAATAAGCCCAAAAAGCCTTATTCTTGAGGTAACGTACATAAAAAGGAAATGAAACTCCTCTCTAGACGAGTAATGTATTTGTTTATTGACTGAGGAACTAAATACGGTGAAAAGGAAAATGGGATCTATGAAGTGCTGGATCAGTTTATTGTGCAGTTCAGAGGGTAAACTTGGCTTTTACTAACTATAGATGTAGTGACAGAAACCATTCCTTGGTGCAAGACTTGAAAATGAATTTAAAATAAGAATTGATGTGATTATACCATAAAATTCAGTCATAGTGAAAATGAAAGCAAAACCCATGAAGGATTCACATGAATCCTTCAAGTGACGTTAACCTCATGAAAAATCAGCTTTGCTATTGTCTGCAAGCATTTCATGAGCAGGAGGATTTAGTGCTGAGGAAGCACACAGTTTATTTAAACTTCCCCTCCAGCAGCTGTTGATGGGTTTGAAACTTCCCCACCTCCCCTCAGGGGCTCCTGGTGAAGGTGATGATTTTGGTTCAGGACCTCAGGGGATGTGCACTCTCACCGCCCTGTTAAGAGAGGTGATCTGACTGCCAGGACTTTTATATGGCATGGCTAACACAAATAAATCAACTTAACAAACACTGCTTTTCCCTTTTCCCCTAATGGTGTCCATGGATGCCTGTGGCAGCACTTACAGAGGTCAGGCCAAGTAGCTGTCTCCATCATAATTTCCTATTTTCAGTCACACTTGACAAAACTGTGGTTTTCTCTCCTCTTGGAAAGACCAACGTCTGACCTCTGCTCAGATTTACTAAGTAAATAAAGCATTGGGTGTTGTCCCTGTGGACATTTAGGAGTGTAAAAAGTGGCAAAGTAGGTTTGTTTGAGCTGTTCTAGACTGAGGGCAATCGCTCCCATGGCACCCGTCTGCGGTCCACAGGACCTCCCTCCGAAGGCAACACATATTCTACCATCTACATTTGGAGGATGACTCTCACCCTTTAGCTTTTATTCCATTTGCCCTTTCAAAGATAGATGACGATGATGATCATCATCATCATTATTATTATTGTTAGTTTGGTATTAAGATTCTATTATAATTTTAATGTTTAATATAATATGTTCTAATACTACATAAATTAATCTATATAATTATAAAATACAATTTAGTATTGTTATTCTCAATATCTGAAAATGGAGCTCGAATAATTTCTAGTATGTTCATCAACAGAGAACCCATGTTTCAATGCCTAGTCTTTAGAATGAAGATAAATTGCATTTAGATGCATTCATAGATGTTTCAGCTTGGTTAAGGCTATTTGTTTTTCTGTTTGAAATAGTAACACATTTCTGTTTTTACATCTTACCTGTACACTGAGTAAACGTAATACGTCCATGCATAATACGTCCATACATAATGAGTCCATGAAATCTCGGGAATTACATAACAGACAAAATTCAATGACTACAGAGTGCATTTGTTAAATGCATCTTTTTGCATTGTGTTTAATCATTTAATGTGAATTTCTGGTCATCCTGAAATAATTGACAGCTTTTTAGGAGTTTCAGTGGGGCTAGGGCATCAGCGCAAATACATCCCAGACAGATGAAGCAAAACACCCCACAGTAAAATAAAACAATTGCTTTGCTATGAGAAAAATGCTATGAACAGCAATTAGACTTAGCATGCCGTATGTAGAGTTAATTTCTGCAAAAATACAGGCAGCTCCTAGCTATTTTTATACCTATTTGATTGTAACAATGTCTTATAACTGCTATAGAGCCACAGCCGCATTTTCCTTTTCTTGATGGAGGTGTAGTTCAAAAGCTCTCTGGTTTTGCATCTGACAAGCCAAAGGCATATACATTCTAATCATGTCCAAAAAGAAGATTGTACCAATTTATCTCAATCTTTTCTAAATTGAAGTAGTTAAATTGATACGTGTGTGTGTGTGTGCAGCTGATGGTGTTCATCTACGCTTCTCTTTCAATTAATCTCTCTGACAGCTGCAGCACGCCCTGCCTACCAACCAGTCCTTTTGTGGGCTTGGGAGAAGTTCAAAGACTGTAACTAGAAAAGGACTGGGCTGCAAATAACACAAAGCAGAACTGAAACTAAAGTCCCAATGTGTTTTGCTTATTGCTCAGACCTCCTTTGCAGTGTGACGTCTCACTGTGCCCCAAATTAGGAGGCTTGCTGACAAGGACTGGTTGAAGCCAGTTTGATAGACCACATTTTCTAATGCTGTTTAAATACATTGCCCTTTCTAGAGCTGCAGTGCAGAAACAATTAACATTTACCAAATTCTAGCACAATTTGTCTTTATAAGACTTGAGCCTAATAACCACCTCTACTGCTGACAGTCATTCTTGCTTTTCTCCTAAGGATTCAGCTTGACCAACATTTAGGCAGGCAGATGCTGGGCACTCCCATCGCACTGAGTGGTTCTGCTCACCCCCAGCATCTTGTCCTGGTCCCTGGGCTCCCTCTTTCTTCATGCTATTGTAAATATTTGTGCAGTTGCTCAAGGAACTGATATAGTTGGGAGGAAAAAAAAAGAAAAAAGGTAACCATATCGGTCTCCTGATGCTACTTTGTCATGTGGATATTGAACCCATTTTGCCAGCAGAGCGGAGGAGGTAGCATGGTTGATTACGATGGTTGGAGGCAAGAGGAGAGGACAACACCACCCTTCAGTGGCTGTGCTGACTTGGATTGTTTGTCAAACAGTACACCCTTTAGTTCAACGTTTTATTTCACGTGACGCCTCCTCCTAAGGAATTCTTCACTAATATTTGCCATGCTGACTAAGTGCATCTAGTGCCATCTCACCCTGGGACCTGAGCACCTGAGTCACCCTGGGGCTGACTTTTATTGCCTGGGATGCCATGCAGGAGTTCTGGCCACTGGGGTTCAACTCACAGTTAGCATCAAATATTCAGCAATAACAAATGGGCAGAAAGACTTTGCCATGGCCTATCTGAAAGACAGGAGTAAACCAAAAGCTTATTTGTGCTTACATGTTCCTGTAATTAAGACACTAGCACACTGAAGTCTTAATCCAATTGAAAGTTGTTTGATTACAGTGTTTAAAAGTGTGCCTTCATTATGAACTCAGTAGGCCCACTCAGTTTGTAATTATAAACATTAATAAGTGGTATAGGAAAATCAGGGCAGCCTGGAGGATTTGGGGTTGATAACTGCTCCTGAGAAGGATATGAATGTGTTGCTTAGGAGTGATCGGAACCTGCTACCAGGCAACCTGGGACCTGAGGGAACCTTCTGGTATGAGGGGCATGACCTACATCATCTCATGTCCTTCCAAAGGGAGAAGAGATTTGAGAAGGCTTCCCCACCGCCATCTGCTCTGAGCACGGACAGGGCAGCCCCTCGGGAAGCAGAGCAGGGCCATGTGGTCTTTTCCTCAGGGCTGCCAGAGAACCAAGTGTTGGCAAATGACTTCTACAGCAAATTTGGTTAAAAGTCTTTCAGCCTGGCTTTATCACGTGCACAGATACAAGAGAAATCAGGCCATCTCATTTAACAAAAAAAAGGCCCCAGCTCCTGGCTTGGTGTCAGTGCTCTTTGGATCAGGGCAGAGAAGTCATGATGGTCATGAAAAAGACCGTGACAACAGAAGCCTCTCTGACTCAGCATGGTCTTTGTTCCCATACCTGCCTTTTTGTTGAAATGTTAGTTGAGGTCCCTGGGATAGGGTTTAGGCTTGACTCAACTAAGCTCTTGCTCCTGCATGTAGTTTTCTCACCAGCTGCTTTGCTGGTCCATTATTGGTTCCAGATACTAAAGTAACAGGACAGAAAAGGGACCACAGGCTGGCGACTGTTTCAAATTACAATCTCCTTTTATAATGCCAAGAATGCAGAAGTGGTGATAAAGCAACAGTTACTTGAAAAGATTACGTATTAATGGTAAAGTAGCATTAAGGGCACTCAGAAACCCACAACCCGTTTTGGTGGAAGAAAGGTCTAGTCATCACTGCTGTCGTGGCTCACCTGGTAGCTCTACTAAATCACCATTTTGAAGGCAGCTGGAATCTGAGACGATGGCCCAGGCAGGGTTTGTAGGCATCCATCTCCTGTCAGCGCAAGCTCTGAAGTAGAAAAGGCAGCAGACTAGCATGTAACAGTCTCAGGGCTTTGAACTCTACCTGTTATTTCTGTCCTAGAGAAGAAGGCTTCCCATGCTTGATGGGAGCACATCCAGCACGTTACAGAGCAGCACTGGCCTCCTTCAGAGGAAATTTTCTAATGTTTTAGGAGGCTGGGAAGCAGAGGTTCGAGGTAAGCAATGAAGTTACTGTAGTTGACATGTTACTTCCCATCGCCTGAGGTAAGGTAGCCTGTTCTGAGCCTGCTTCAGCTGAAAGGTATTGTGCCTTGATAGAAAAACTCTCCCTGGAGGTTCAGCCAGGGCAGTGCCTGCCCTTTCCCATCCTCCTGGCCTCATCTGTGCCTTCCTGCCCTCCCCATCGCTGCTCCTTTGATGCTGATGTGAGCCAGACCAGGGAGCCAAAATGGTAGAAAGAAAATCCCTTCTTCTGAAGGGCAAGTTTTAGCTGACTCCCAGCAGCGCTAGAGGAGCCCCATCATCACTGAGGAGGAGGAGGAAGGGTGGCAACGGGAGCTGGGCACAGCAGAGGAGGAGCGGGGCTGCCTTTTCAGCTGCACGGAGTTGTTAGACAGGCTTCGCTGTAATGTCAAACCACACCTTGAGTTAGTTACACCGTGCCACCGTTGAGCCTGGCTGTGTGAGTGTGTGGGATGGGTTACCAGCGGCAGCCTGACAGGCGGTAACATGGCCTTCTGCCATTGCTCTGTTTTATTGTCGTACTGTTCGTGCAATTGCCTTCTCATTCAAGGCCAGCATTACCTGCAGCCTTAAAGGAAGCGTTCCCATTACTCGGGTGAGCCCCATTAGCTGCAGGGGTAGACCTGAAGAGCTTAGACCTCTGTGCCCAGGCCAGCCTGCAGCTGGATTCTTGTCAAATGCAGTCAGGGATGCTAAACTAGAATTACAGAAATATAAGGCACATGCTAAGCATGCATGCCTGTGCAGTGCTGTTACAGTGGAGGATGAGGTAGAAGGACGTTTTGGGACAAGACTGGTCTGTTCTAACTTCAGACATCTACAGTGTAGACAGTTACACTGATGCAGCTGGCAAGGCTCCCTTTGGAGTCAAGGGAGAAAAACAAGCCCTTTTAGGATGCAGTTCATCCTATCCTGGTGTAGATACACACATCTAAAGGTGATAAATACTCCCCTGAAATTTTAAAAGGGGCTAAATTATCCATAGGCAATTATTTTTAAATCAAAGAGTCGTGCCCTACCAGGGCCTGTTTCTTTCCCGCTGACTCTGCAGAGAGCCTTCAGTGGCTTGCTGGAGCACACACTTGGCCAGAGGAATCGCACCATTTCTCTCCCAGGACCTGAAGGATGAGGAAATGCAAGCAACGTTATTTCTCCATGTTTACAGAATCATAAACATATTCTCGTCGCAAAGCAATAACCAAAAATTGCATCAGACTTGGAGGGAAAGGTAGTGATGAAAGAAGGGACTGCATTCCATTCTCCGAAGGACAAAGAACAAAAAAGCTTTTGAAAGAAGAAGAAAATTGCCACAAATTCAGCTTTGTTCTGGACTGACGCAGATACTTCTATGCAGTGAGATGCTGACCACACAGCTGCTTCTTTGCAGCTGAGCCTTGACACCTGTAATGAAGTTTGGTTTGGTTTGGTTTGCTATTAGCATCTTAAGATGTATTTTTTATTTAGAAAAGTGTTATATGGCTCCCTTTAAAGCCAAAGGTAGATGCTACTCGATTTTTATTCCGAACATTAATCTACATTTAGGGCTGTGTAAACCCTCAAAGCGGTAATTGTTCAGAAATAGCACTGTACTGTTCAGCGTGGAAGCCCAGGCCTCTGTTACAGTGTTTTACCAGCTACAAGAAACTGCCAACACACCTACATCTCCTGGGGGTATAAAGAGGCAACGTATTCTTTGCTGCCAGCAGCAAGCCCTTGTGCAGACAGTTACACTAGCAACACAGCCCTTCCACTGATCGCACTCGTTTCCTCCAAGGGGCGGTGGTTCTGCTATAGCAGTGAGAAACCAAGGTTTGTCAGTTTATCAATATCCACAATAGGGATGTTTTATCAACAGAGTGCACAGGTTAGATTTTTGTACAGCTGCAGTACCAGAAGTAGTACCTATTGTGCTTGACCTTGATGTCTGTACATTTGCTTTCTTTCAGTGAAGGTTTTGACTGTTGATTTCAACTTGCTTATTCTGGGGCTATTGGTGATGGGCTATTTAGCGTATTCATGTCAACAAATACTCTTCAGAGAGCTTTTTAAACAGTCACACTTCATCACAGATTGCTAAACTTCCCTTGCATTATTTTATGAAATAGTATGCAGTCTATTCAAATCACATTTATTCTTAATATGTTTGAGACGCTTATGTAAGCATAAAACATATGTTTAAGAACAAGTTCTTGTCCCCCTTAAATTTGGCCTTCATCTGCTGTTTTATTTAAATGAGGGGGCACAACTGGCCATGGCACAATAACATTTATCTGGTTTTGTAAAAAAACATGCACTCCTGTAACATTTCTGAAAGGAGGCAGGTATACACTCTGACAGCTTCTTTCTCCTTAAGAAGAGTGCATAACCCCTTGCCTCTGCTTGGGACAAGAAAACATGCAAAACAATGCTGTAATTTAAGCCAGGCTGCTAATATTTGATCCTCCAAGGGTTAAACAGTGCCATTGCACAGTTTCAATTCCTCTTCATCAGAGACAGAAGTACACTGTATGAAATAATTTGTTTATATTCCTTTCCTATTCCAGACAGACTTACAAAGCACATTAATATGACTACTGTGTCAAACAAACACTCTTGCATTCCTTTAGCACAGTGCAATTGAAAATTGAATTTTTTGAAAGGGTTGGGGGGATGGGTTTGACCTCTTCCCTAAATGGAAGTAATCCTCAGAAAATTTTGCATTAGATAAGTAATTGGCCTTGATATAAGCCTTTGCCCTGCAGAAGCATTTTCAAGTGTTTGGAGTGATAAACTGTGTCTCCAGAGATCTGTTATCCAGCAGATTGGTGTGACTCTGTCTGTGGCAGATGTGATAGATGCTGAAGTTTGGGTATGCATTTCAGGAGAGTAAATTTAGGATACTATTCAACAATCACTTTGGATAATGTAAAGGAAAATGCTCTTAAAGAAGTTTTATTAAGTCTATATGCCTGTTGGACGACAGACAAATGACTGCTAGAAGAAAAGCTCATTGACAGCTCTCAGCAGCAGCTTGTGAGACCATGATATAGATACATTCAGCCTGAAGCACCTGAGTGGGGGCAAGGTGGGGACAGGAGGGGAAATCAGGGATGTACAAGACTAATTCCAGACTGTGCTGCAACACGCTCAGCGCTCATGCTCAGGTGTGTTCTCTAATCAGTTGCTCAGGAAAGAGTGACAAGATTGGTGACAAACTACAGGAACCTTATTGAAGTTAATATAAGGAATAGAAGCAGGACAGAAGAGTCAGAGGAAAAGTATGGGAAGAGAAAAGAGATGCTGAGGGAAAGGGAGCAGAAAGAAGAATTTCTTCTACTAGACTAACCTTCCTCTCCTCTGTTGTCTTCTTTGGGCAGCCTAGTCTTGCTGTAGGGACAGCCATACAAGCTGCAATTTCACAAAGGTCCTTTGCCTGACCCGTTTGTATTCCCTCGTACTTTATTTCCTCTAGCCAAACAAAGTAGGAAACACACCTGCAAGGTCTATATATGTATTTAAATGGTGCAGATGATAATCTCATGGAGAGAATGTCCTTGTTTCTTGACTCCACCAATCCACTCCTCTGCCATAGTAGGTCATTTCCATTTGCTGTTTCAATGCTGCTCCTCTCCCATAGCATGAATCATGTTCCCCCTGCCTGGCTTGAAACGAAGTCGGGCAGCTCTCCAGCCCAGGATGACAAGCTGCTGCTCAGGTTTTGCTAGCGGTGATTTAAAAGGAAGATGGGCAATTCATTGTGTGGTGGGGCTGGAAAAGGCTCTTCAGCTGGAGCAGAGGCATTGCAGTAAAAATTTCTTGCAGAGGAGAAATACTTGAATGTTCTTAATTTCAAGGAAACTGTTGGCAGTTTTTGTGGGTTGCTTGCCAAAGATTTATTATGCATGTGTATTCAAATAAAGGCCATGATATTTGCTTAACAGCAGGAGAGCATTAGTGTGTGACAATGCTGTCTTGCAGGATCTGGCCAGAGCAACCTTTCCATGCACTGTATGGAAAAAAGTCCCCTGAGTTAATTTCTCTTAAAGATGACAACTCAAAACTTCCTTCTGTAGTCTCCTTTAGTGCTGTTACTTACCTTCATATTAATTTTCTTAAATCATTTGCAATTATCTGCCTTGGCTGTGCACAAACTCAGCCTCTGAGCAGTGCAGTTTACAGCCAGGTAGAAATGGGGACACCGCCATGTGGCATTAGCTGTATTCCCACACCCCAGGAACATGCCTCCAATTCAGGCAGTGCTCGACAGGCACAGATTAAAACCACTGAAGGAAGGAAAAGTTTGCTTAATGCTGAATGGGGAGTAAATAATAAAGTCCATACCACATGATGATTCAATGGATGAGAGAAACCCTGAGAGCTTACAGAGACCCCATGGAGGTAAAAACAGAGACTTGAAAGACTGTTGATTGACACTTAGTATTTGAAAGACACATAAACAAATCCTAGTTAAGTCTCTCTGCTAGGTGAATCACTGCCACCAGTATTAAAATGTCAAAAGATACTAATGTTCAAAATGATTGCTGAGATGGCAGTTCTCTTCTAAATCCCTGTTTTCAGTTGCTCCACATCTTACCTTTGGAAGTGAAAATTCTCCAAGCCTTGTCTTGGAAATGAAAAATTGGGGACTTTTGAAACTCAATTTTAAACAGTGCTGCCCAGCATAAAATAGACTCTGTTGTTCTGAAAAATGTGTGACTGCCTGACATTTTCTAGAAAAGCTGCTGGCTTTATAATTTTCAGTCTTATGATTTTGGCAGGTTGGGAAAAATGTGCAAGGAGAAATACTATACAGATACAAGGGCTTAGGAAAAATTGCTCTGTTTGGCAAAAGTTGGATTTCTTTTTTATATTCAGAAAAAAAGGAATTTCTGGTGACACAGATACTCTTAAAGAGTTTTGAAACCATTCTTTCAGCTACAAAAAATTACCTGACTTTATTTAAAGGGTTATTTGGAATCATCATACAGCTCCTATATAGGCATGATAATACAAGTCTTGTAATCTGAGCGAGCGCTGCTCAGATGTGCCTACTGCAAAGCCCAAAGCCCAACTAACCCACCAACTGGTTACCTGTGGTTGGGCTTGTAGCACTAGAGCTGCGGGGGAAACAAACACTCCGGTTGCAGTGGAGACAGGACCACAGCCTGAGAAGAATTAATTGCAGGCCTTGTGGTGATGGGGGCTTCCGAGAATGCACTCACCAATGGCCTGGATACATTTGAAAGTAAGGATATTTAAACCCCACGAACATTTGGATGGCAGTGAGGAAGCGCTGGTTTTGCACCTCTGTGTGGAAACGGCTGCTTGTGAATGATGACTCCATTGACTGAAATTTTTGCCCAGAGACGTAGTTATTGATCAGTACCTGAACTGTTATTAACAGAAAAGCAGCGCTTTTGTAACAGAGCAGGTATCCCACTTCTGGAGCAGGGGTTTTCCACCCATGACCCGCAGCTCACTGAGCCCTGTAAGGTGACGGTGAGCAATCGCTCCCTGCTCTGCTGAACCTGATTAAAGTGTTTCCAATTAACAGCTCAATAGTAACAGGGGGCCTGCGAGGGACTGTAAAGGCTGACAGTGATCTGCTTTTTTAAAGTCTTTAGGAATCGCTGTTCTCACAGCAGAGGTGTCTCTTTTAATTATGTTTCAAATGACTCCCTTTTATAAATGGTTAAGGACACGCTGTTAGGCAGCCAGCCGGCTCTCCACCTAGGCAGTAACCTCTTGCTGGCACAGATTCATTTCGCTTCAGCAAAGTACTTAAGTACATACTTAACTTTAACCACCTGAACTGTCCCACTGGAGCCACGGACATGACTCATGAACTAAAGTTAGGCCCTGCTTGTGTATCTTGCTGACTGTGGGCTTCTGCGGCATCTACTGCCAGATGTTTGGGAGAGGAAATGAAAGAAAGTCTGTAGTGGACAGTTAAGGGAATAATTTACTAACAGAGGAAACTTTGTATTGCTTCCAAATATCTGAGAAGTGATCTAACATGACTGTAGATATTTTGGTAGTCCAGACATAGGTTTAAACCGTATTTAGCTCAACTCAGGTCTTGATCTTCTATGTTTATTCCTGTGGTTTCTTCTTTAATGCTCCAGTCTGTCTACAATGGGCTTTATCAACTTTGGAGTTTTGTCCTAATTTATGTATGCATTAATATTCTTCACACACTTACTATTAAATACAAAATTGCTGGATAAGAATGTATAATAGAAGAAAGAAAAATGCTACACTCAGTGGATGTAACCCTGCATTGTCGAAAGGCTAGAGTAAAAGATGGTGGGGTTTCCAGTATACCTCTACTTTCACAGTCCATACACTGGTTTTCTTTTATTTTCCTTTCCAGAATACTCATCTTTCATTTGGATTGTCTTCCAAAAGCTCCTTAAGGGAACATAGCACAATGTTTGCACAAATAGCATAGTGTTGCGATAGTGTTAACAGGAGACTTCAGCCTGAAAATCTCACAACAATTTTCTATGCCATAAGCAGCACTCATTACAATAAGGTCTTTCATTCAGATTATACAACCCTGCACAATGCCCCACACCGGTCAGCTAATACAGTCAGAGCTCAGTTTTAAACGCAACCCTTCCCACAAATCAACACACAGGCTGGATACCTCTGATATATTATCTATAGGATGAATGAGACAATTGTCACTTGATAGGACCTCATGCATTTTGTAGAAGTGCTGTTCGTTTGTCTAGCTCTGGGTTACGTGGAGTTTTAGAGAAAAGTATTGCAGACTTGTGGCAGGCTGGCACAATCTCAGAGACAGCAAGTGAAAGATTTACTAGGGGAATCTCCTTGTGCACAGCTTTCTCTGGGGGCTGACGCTTCATTTCTTCCTGGTGCCACCTCCAAGGGCTCTAATTCCCCAAGTGATGGCAATAGACTAAACCTCGCCATCTTCTGTCTTCATCACCAGCGTGGACTTAACCCAGTGCCTCCTGAAACCACCCTGGACTGTCCATGCGCAGGCAACCACCTCAGATCTTCACTGAGTTACTTCCACTGGGACAAATCGTCTAAGCTGCTGTTCCATTTGCTGACAATTTCTGCAGAGAGGTCAAGCAGCGGCTGGATCTAACACTCGATTTAAAAGCAGGTTGCTCCAGCACAGTCCTGAGACAGGCTAGAAGGGGACTGTGTAGGAAGCTAATGCATAGCTGGGGGATGTTCTGCAGAGGAGTGGAGGCCTGCAAGACAGCTCTTTCTGTGAGCACCAGCTTCATTTTGAAAAGCACTGGAGAAACAGTACACAAGAGGCCACACTCAAAATATAACTGACTGCTTTAAATTCCTTCTGTATGAGTTCTGCCTTTCCTTAACGTCTGTGGGAACTCTGCCAGTAATTGCCCTTGCACTATGGTTTCTCCCTTTATATTAGCGTCCAGCAAAGCCTGATCTCCACATTAACTCAGAAGATGGCACAGCACTGATTTCTAGTCTGAAAGAGCAAACAAAGGTATTGTGAGTATGTACCTTATTCTTGACCATAGTTTTATCCTATATGACAGCTAATTTTTAGTTATGTCATATCCTATATGGCAGACCTCTCTTCCTTGCTAACACTAGAAGGGAAACAAAGGCTTGTTGTTTCTCTGAAGTACTGGAGTTACTCTGAGTTTCCATCTACAAAAAGCCCTTCCCACCACTTATTCTGTCCAGAGAAAGATCATAGATAGCAGTGGCTGCAACACTGACTGATATTTTAGAAAGTTCCTCTGCTGCTGTTCGAGCAGAGAAGCCAGGAAGGGAATAAACAGCTACATTCTTCAGTACAGCTAGTAGCCCTAATTGCCCAAACAGTTCTTAAGGTGATCTTTTTTTGAATTGTTACTCAGCTTGCAGTCTCCTTACATACTATATGATATGCACAGACACCATCAGTGTTGCTCTGTACTGAGTGTAGACTATAATTCAGAACAAAAATTAAATACTCAGCTGGGCAAGGGCGTTCAAAAAGGTCATATACTGTTCTTCTCTGGTGGAGAAGGAAGGTTTCTGCGGTAGGTAGTTCCTCTCTTTTGTGGCTTTTGAGCAGGGTTTGAGCAAGGAGCCATCCCCATCAGGGCTGGCAGCTCTTGCACAATGGCTTCTCAGTCTGGGCAAGCAGAGTGGCTGCCATTGGTACTGAGCTATCAGTCTGCTCGGAGCTTTGCAGTCTGGGCTCATGTTCCTAGGCAGGTGGGTCAATAACAGCAAGAACTTTATTAAAAATAGATCTAGGCTCATCAATATACACCGATATAAATTTTTTTCAGAGCACATGACCTTTTAAAATGTATTAGCTTGTATCTGGGACTGCCTTAGCTTCCAGTCTACTGAGGTGCCTACATAACATGCAGAGCCACTATTGCTGTTGCTTGTACTGGACTGGCAACCTCTCACCCTGCCATGAATGGAGAAGGAAAGGGAAAGGACACACAGTCTCCTTGGCTCCTTGTGCAAAAAGCAGTGTCAGCCCGCGTCCTGGCATTCAGGACTGGATCTGTATGTCTTCCCTGATGGGGCTCCTGTCCATTATGGTTTGCTGTATATCGCAGCAAGAGACTTCTTACTCTGACCTGTCTCACTGCTTAGTAAAGAGCAAGAATGTCTTCATACAGAAAAGCTGCAGCTTTCTAAACACTGTTACAGCTCCTATACTGGACTCCATCCTAAACCTTGCTGGGGGATGGGACCAGGGCAGCTGCTGCCCCTATACCAGGTCCTGATGCCAGTGAGGTCTTTGGCACTCTCTTAAGGTACCTCCCTGGCCTTGGGATGCCCTGTGCTAGGGGAGTAGCTGCTATCACTTCAGAGAGGCTTCCCCTTTAGCTAAACTCAGCTGATGAGAAAAAACAGCTTTGTCCCTCCAGGGAGTTTAACTAACTTTTGCCTACTGTGGTTTGACTGATAAACTGAAATGTTTCAAGTGGCCCATCACCTGTAAGGAGGATTGGAAGAGTGATGCATGGAGTCTGGGCTGCAGTCAGCCCCTTCAGTCCTGCTCAGCGAGTGTGGTATGCATCTTTTAAGAAGCAAAAGGTGATTCTGGATCTGGATGGCAGATACTTGACTTGAGGGTAGGCTTAACCACAATAGCTTCCCAGCTCCAGGTTCTTTGCTGTAGGCATTGGATATGTGACTTTGCTACTCTTTTCAGGCTCAGTCTGTGGGGTTCTTTTTAATATTACTGTGTACATTTGTGCGTGAATTGTTTCATATATATTTCTGAGAAGAAAATTTGTTTTTATAAATGCATGGATGCATATAACAAAATAAACTTGTATATTAAAAATAGCAACATCAAAAGAGCTCTTATCTAAGTAAAGAGACTACACTACAAAACAGTTTTATTGAAAAAGTGTCTTGTAATGCTCATTTCATTCTTGTAAACAAGGCATCTTTTTAAATGTGGACTGCAAAAATTACACACAATACTTCGGTTCAGGAATCTGCTGGCTGATTTTCTGAATCACTGTTTTTAATATAGGGACTGTGGGCGTCTAGAAAGGGTTCTATATATAATTCTGAAGAGCCATCTCATTCAGCTGCTGCAACTTACTTTACCAGTTTCTCCTGATTCATTTTTTTTCTGAATGCTGAGCATTTTAAGAGTACAGACTGAGCAAAAATGCTCTATATAGTCCATTATAGTTTGCAGCTCCCTGACTTCCCAAGAGGTTATTATATCTCAGGCAGAGAGAAATAACTCTCACAGAGCTGTGAATAAGAAATTATTCCATTGTACAGTATTATTCAAGCAATTATAAATCATACTGTGTACAAAATACTGTATCTCTAGGTGTAGAGGAATGAAGCTGGATTAATTAGCATTGATAATACACAACTGTGGGTTGGCTTCAGGGGCGGTGGGTTGGCCGATGTAGATAAAGTGCAGCTGTGGCTGGTTCTGTTAAGTGGTTGAGAGCCAATGAAGCAGCCGAGGAAGAAGCAAGGGAAGAGAGAGTGGGCCCTGGGTGAGTTGAGACGAGGAGAAGGCAGCAGAGGGACTGGCATGAAGAGTGTGTTGGTATGAGAGGGTAAAAGACCTTGTTGCAGCTTGATAGTTTGGAGAGTGCTGTGATATTTAGGTAGCAATTTCTGGTGTTGTATCATGCTTACTTAAGTGTGTAGCTACAGCAAAAGAATTACTATGTTAACAATACAACTATTTTTAAACAAATGGACTAACAGATTCAGAAAAACAACAATATACTGTAATTGTAATGCACCTTTCCATTGGTTTTAGACATCTCAGTTCCCCGTTCCAGAATCTCCTGGATTCTTAATTTCCTTGCCATTCATAAACTTTCCATCTGGTCAAAGATAGTGAGGTATATTTCTTTAAAACTCATCACAGCAACTTGTTAAAGCATGGAGAGGTTCATGGGAAGCAAGAGGTTACATCACTTTCCTTCCACAGCACTTCTGACTCTAACTGCACTGCAATGCCCCAAACCTGGTCCTGCGTTTTTCTTAGCTAGTACAACAAACTGCCATAAAAATAAGCAGAACATTTCTAAATATTTCCTTCTGAAGGCCTGCAGTCAGCTTTTTTTCTTTAGAAAATTAGGTTGTATCAGCATATTAACTTGAAGCATCATGTTAAACCAAGTTTTGCAAATCATACAGAAAGGTTAAGAGGGCTAAAGCTTAGAAATCACCCAACTCTTAGGGTGGATGTCATTTATAGGCAGAAGCAGAAATAGACTAATTTCTTTTTAAAGTCAGTTAGGATACTTATATTGGTATCAACTTCTTTCAATAAGCCCCCAGGCACTTTACAGTGATATTAATGAAAAAAATCTCATGACATACCGGTGAGGTATGGAGGTAAAAAAGCATGATTAATGCCTACCTAAAATTCACATCAGTCAGTGCCAGATGTGACCACAGAAAGAAGAGTTCCCATCTTGAATGATTCTAGGATGTGGCTGCTTTAAATAGAAAATTTTTTCTCTAAAGAAGTGGGAGATTAATGGTGTGTGCTTGTACAGGGTTTGAAAACCATGCTCAGCTGTGTAGGTTGGGCACATCCACGCTCTAGACCTTTTTAAAGCCCAGAGAGCAGCATGGTGTTACATCAGTGTTTCCTCACAGTATAGGAGTGAGGACATGACTCTTGTACTCATCCCTTTGTAACTGCTCAATACATCTGGCAGGGAGCCCATCACCGAAGTCTGAGGTTGGTGCCCCCTGCCCTGTGGCCTCTGTGTCCCGCATCCCTGAGAAGGCAGGACACACACTATGAGTTAAGTCTTGGTGATCCTTCTCCACAGCTATGCCCTTCAGATATTGCCGAGAGATTTCTTACTATACACTGAAATTGCCAGGCACGCTGGAGGGGCTCAGGAGCACCTTTGATGGGTGGATGGCTGCAGGACTGGAGGATCCAGTGCTGAAGGGCATAGCCCAGGAGACACTGGACCAGTCTGGCCCAGGAATCCCAAGGTTTTGGGAAACAGTGCAAGCCACTCTCTGACACTGGGCCTCCTCACTATAAAAGCATCCATAAAAGCCCCAGTGTCGAGGTGAAGGAAAGAGTGAGTGTGAGAGAGGCAGGAAAGCACAAACATTTCTGTATGTAATGTCTACATTTCATAAGGCTTTCTGTTACCATGGCAATGAGCATGGTATAAATACGTAGACAGATCTCCCTTGTGGCGGTGCATTCTGCTGCTGCAGGGCCAGTCTGTGTACAGACATTCTGAGGGCTTCTTCAAACCCTCACTCATAAAGCTGTCAATGTTTTTGTTCAATCACAAACCAATAGCCCAGTGGGGAAAAGGGCTCTTTCCACTTTGTTCACCACAACTTACTTTCTGGCCCCTCCAAATAAGCAAATAAATTATTTTTACATGTAAAGATGGAGGATTACATCCATCTTATTAATTTGTATTCAGGCTAAATAATCAATAGGAAGAGCTACATTCTGGTAGCTTTAGTTATATTTGAAGTCAAACTCAGCATAAGCATTTCCAATAACAATTTCGTGCAATCAAAATTGCTAATGCTGTTGAATTCTGAATTGTAAAGGAGTTTTAACAGATCCAGGTTAGCCAGTGACAGAAGCATAGCCTTAAGCTAAACGCAATAATTAAAAAAAAGTGTCTATGTTTCATAACACAGAAACCCTTCAATCGATTTTTCCAGGATATGTGCAGTCTTGCATGAGATGCAGACAGAAATAGGTGGATTTTGTTTTAAAATATTAAGCATGATCCTATGTATAGAATCTAAACACCTTATTTTAAAAGGTTCCTTATTCATTTGGCAGGTATGTTAATGGCAGTGACCAGGTTTGCCAGGACACTGCTTTTTGAGTGTACAACTGAAAAGAGAAAAATGAAACAGCAGAAAGATATATACATATGTTCCCTTATATTACATCTATGCAGGATGAAAAAATACTTCAGATGGGGAAAAAGCGTGTCCTCATTTTGAAATGAGGTTTGCTCTTACACTGAGGCAGCTAATTCAAACTCAAACCCAAGCTATGACAAGAGAGTTGGTATTTCCCACATAAATCAACTGGGTAAGTTATGTACAGGAATCCCACATAGGGTGACCCAACCTGTTGTGTGGAAAGCACGATAAAAATGTCCAGCTGCCTCATTTTATCTTACAATAGTTAACAGAAGATCAAGATAAAGTGGGAATGAGAGAAATGTTCCTTGAAAGAAATCCATACTAGGATGAATTTCTTCCTATACTCTTCCAGTCCTGGTAACAAGCATATAATATGGAAACAGATGGGGCTGGGAGCAGGAGGAAAGTCATGGAAAAGCCAGGCGATGGGATGAAAGAAGCTTTTCTGGTACCAACACCACATCAGTTCTGACAAGTTGAAGTTTTCCAAAGCAGCACTTACTCTCCCTTTAACTTCTGAATAATACAGGGAAGAGGTCAGTACAGCCCAAATGTGAGAGGGGAGAAGCAAAAAAAGCGAATGCCCCTCTTTGCCTAATTGGGATGGGTTTGCTGATGGTATCTTGAAGAGTAATATTTTATTAATTTCAAATCCTTGGCCCTCTTAAAATTAGTCTGAACTTCTTCCTCCACCAAAAATGTTGTTTCCTCCATCTCCTCACTCTTCATTTCTAAGGCAAACAATTAAAAGTAACAAGGCAGAGGAAGAGAGACCACCAAAGGAGCTTGGAAGAGGAAAATCTGTGATGGCAGCGAGTGAGAGCTAGTCAAGATGTATGTTTAGCACACTGAGTGTATTTGAGACAGAGTTCTAATAGAATTGTACTGTAGTCACATGCTAAAACTGAATAACAGCTTGTACAGCTCTTCACGCTAAATAATGTCCTGATTCTGCAGTACTTTTAAATTGAAAACTCATCCAAGAATTGAGAAACTGAATTGACCTTTCTTTGATCATAGGTAAGGTGATTCATATCGTGACTGGAGGGGGAAGGGGATATTGCATGCATGAGTCACTTCTGTTTGTTATATGACAAGCACCTTCTCCTAATTGGTTGCTTAACCAACTTTCATTTTCATCTGCCACCTTTTGACCGTGATAGAGCATGTATTCCACAGTATGTGGCTTATACTTGCTTCTTAATGGTGAAATAGATTATGGAGACTGCTCAGTGGCCTTGAACAACTTGAGAAAGTAGTAGAAAATACTTGCTTGTGCTGGCAAAACACTTCTCAGCCATTAGCTTGATTCTGAGCGGAGACCCATCATCTCAGCTGAAGTCAATGCGGATGCAAAAGTGCATGAAAAAATGGTTTCCTGACCACCTGGTTCTTTCAGCCATTAACCACTTCTAGTAACAAATATCCCGCTCAGACCTGTAGTCTGTTTAGCCTAGCACCCCCTTCTCCAGTAACAGCCAAACCTGGATGCCCAGAAAAGTTCAGAGAAAGACGGCAAGCATATTCCAAACATTTCCCTGTCTCTAGCAATCTGTAGCTCAAGGGTTTGCCTGTTCTTATACTCCTGGGACAGATTTCCTGTACCATGAGGATATTCTTTCTAAAGTGACAAGCATCTGCCTGCAAACTACAAAGACTACAACCGCTCATTGCTTTTGCCCTGTGTGCACTTTCACATGCTCTCCTGAAGATCAGAGACCACATTCGCCAAAGAAAGTGAATGCTGCTCTATAGCTCTGAATGTTCCAGAAGTGCTCCTAAGAGACTCACTGTGTGCGGGAACTTTCCCTAGCAATTTGTCGAACAGCAGAGAAAGGACTGTCCCTAAGAGCTGAGGCTGCTGCTTTCATGAATGAAGTACGTATACATCTACATACTGATAATGGCTCCATCATCCCAGGTGATGCCTGTTAAATTTGGGCATGGTCCACCAAAATGAAGCAAAGTTTGTTTGCAAATTGGGATATGCTAATAGAGAAAAAAAATTAAAAACAATCTAAAAACCATACTACACTGAGGCAAGCATTACAATTTTAAAAGTGTACATTTGGTGAATGATAAATAAAAATACTAGTATTTTTTACATAGGGGTTTTTTAAACATTTCCCTTCCACACAAGCAGAACGTTTTGTCCCTGATGTGCCAGTATCAGTTATACACCGAGAGAATTTCTCTAAGAAGCACTTTTAAACTTTTAGGTCAGAACATGTGCACCAAGGTTAACAAGCTGTTGCGGCAGGAACACTGTCACTTCCCTAAGAGTGACAGTGTCACCACTGTCTGTTGGTGGCACACTCTAAAAAGACACATTCTTCCACAAAGCCTTCCCAGTAACTTTGGGAAGCTGCAGGGAGGATATCATCTGATGTCACATACTCTGATGTGCCGATATCAAGGCCATAAAACCCAGGCAGCTGGACAAAGTTACCCTTCGCAGGCTTTTGCGTATCTGTCAGGAGCGGAACATGGAAGGAACCCTGGAGTGTGTTAGAGCCAGTTTTATAAACAGCAAGAAGGGGAATGAAATGCAATTCTCCTTTTCTTCATTCACTTTCAGGGCTGTGGATGAGTTGGGCATGCCTCGCCACAGCCTTTACAGTGAGTAAAGGCATTTTTTCCTCTACTTTATCACCAAGAGGTGATATCCATGTGACAGCTCTGCATTCAGCTGGCACCTTTGACAGTCTTGCCTGCACTCTGTCCACCAGCACTCGAAAGTGGTCTGTAACCTCAGATTAAAGGGGTGACTCTAAAGCGCTTGTGCATGCTGTTGCCTGATGGCCAGCTACTCCATCGAGTCATGCCTGTGGGAAGGTTGTGGTAGCCTAGGAGAGTACTCCTACAGGTAAATAAGCACATTCAGGACAAGAGCCAGGATACCAGCAGAGAATCTGCAGCAAACTAGGACTATACCTATGGGGATTAATAAGGGAAACATTTTGCCTACTGCCAGAGGAGATTTCAAAATGGACAGGGAAAGAGGAAATATTTCTGCAAGATACTAAAACCTAAAAAACCTAAAAAACAAAAAAAAATAGCAACAATCCTTTTGCAACAGGATCCATAAAAATATACTCAACAATCCAGGGAAATTTGGTACAGTTCTCTTCTTACTGTGCTGTTATATGCCTTGATATTAACTATAAAGGCAGCAGTGTGTGTGTGCCTATGAGTGAGTGTGACAACACTTACGAGGATGAGAATGGAGCTTCTTTCTGCCTGCCTGCCTTTTAATGAATGAAAAACGAAAATTCAAAGCCTTGCTGTGTGATACTGATCTCCACATTTGGCATCTGGGATTGATTCTGCAGGCCTGCTGTGTGCGGATCCCCCTCCACATCTCTGCCAAAGCTGCAGGCGCTGGCAGAGCAGCATCCAGCCCCAGGTGCTGCTGTGTTCCTGCTTCCTGGGATATCATCTCATGATAACCAGAAGGAAAAACAGAACAGAAATCCAAGTGGGTAGCTGAGGAATTGGCTTATAGAGTTAAATTTGGAATAGATTACAGCAATGCCCGACTACCAAACTATTGCATTTGCTAAATATTGAAGCAGATAATGCAAATAATTGCAGGTAAAAACAATTATTTCTGAGAATATGGAACAACAGGACAGGGTACTGCTTTGCTTATGTTAGGCATATTAAATCAGTCTTAGCTGGTGTTGGTAAGTCTGTCAATCCACAAGAGGGGGAAAAATGCCTTAAACGAAATAAGCGTAGCAGGAAAAAGAAAATCTGTATTCAGGATGGTGCTCTGGGTACTGGATTGCAGCACTGATGGAGAGAGTGGAGGTGAAAGGGAGAAGCGCATACTATTCTATATAGCTGTCCTGATTATCAGGCAAGGTAGCTGAGGCAGTGTGGATTATTTAACTTCAAATAGGTGTGTAAATAAAAAGCAAATGCTGCCTCTGTTCCTTTTAAGCTTTTTTAGTAGTTTTTTTTAGACTCAAGAATTGAGAAACATACAAGGAAGCTGATAATGACGTACCTGGATGCTGTACTCAACACAGTGACCTGAAGGCAACCCTCACCCGAAGGAGTGGAGGGCACTGACAGGGTAATATGCTAACTCCACTTCTTTTGTTCTAGATGAATAAGGTAGCATTTTTAAAAGCATCCAAGTGCTGTTCTGGTTGAGAAGTTGTATGTCTGAGTTAGCTCCATGTGGTGCCACACTTAATAACCCCTGCTGAAAGGCAGGCCCGTGTTCGCTTGACTGTACAGGCTTCTGGACTGGAGCTGGCCAGTAAGCCTTATTTTCAGAGTTACTAAGTGCCATACAAAAATAAATATTTAGACATCTATACATACAAATGCACTCTTGATAGGTTTATAAAAGTTAGGCACCTGCTCTTTAATCAGTGTGAGCCTTAAGTAATGAAATCCTTCTAGAAATCCCACTAAGCATGGAGTTTGGTATTCCACCTAAATATTCTGTAAGATCCGTCCCACTGACTGTCAGTGAGCGTATGTATGACTCAGTTTTCTTTGAAAATGGGATGGAGGGTTCTGTGTCATGTAAATACTTGTATTATTTCTATTGTATTCAGCCACCTGAAAAAGAGATCAAATGGAAGATAATACACATGATCTCTAACATGCGTCAGCCTATGGCCAAGACTCATTTCCTCTTCCATTGCTTCAAGACATTGTGTCATGAGGGTGAACAGATGTCCAAGGCAAAGAAAGATACAGAAAGGTGGTGGCATGTCCAGGTCAGCAAGGAGCACAGCTCCTGCATCACTACCAGCCACAGCCCATGGTGACAGGATCAAAACCATTTGGTGGGGCTGGCCATGCTGCTGCACAGCCCTGGCACAAAGCAAGCTGATGCAGCATGCCAGTGACATCGACCCATCAGGTCCTACAGAAAGCAGCATTTTCTGCAGGAATGGAGGGCAGTGTCCTTTGACCTGACAGAGACGTTCACCAGTCATCCTGGAGATTCACGATAATGAGGTTTCTGGTGCAACTGTCCAAATTTTCCTTTTAATTCTATCATTATTCTTCTTGCATTAACTTAGATAACCTTGGATTTATACACACATCTGCAACAAACTCTAGACTCAGTCACTGGACTGGCAGTCAATAACAGTCAGATGACGGCCTGGCCTACTTTATATGTCAACAGCATCTTGGTCGTGGTTTAACTCCAGCTGGCAGCTGCTCACTCATAATCCCCCTCCCCTGGTAGGATGGGGAGGAGAATTGGAAAAAGGTAAAATCCATACGTTGAGATAAGAAAAGAACAGTTTAATAATTTAAATATAATAGTAGTAGTAGTAGTAGTAGTAGTAGTAGTAGTAGCAGCAGAAGCAATGAAAAGGGAGACAACAAAAAGAGAGAGAAATAAAACCCAAGAAAACCCAGGTGATGCACAATACATTAGCTCACCACCCACTGACCGATGCCCAGCCAGGCCCCCAGCAGCGATCAGCCCCTCCTGGCCAATTCCCCCCAGTTTATATACTGGGCATGACGTTCCATGGTACGGAATATCCCTTTGGCTAGTTCGGGCCAGCTGTCCTGGCTCTGTTCTTTCCAGCTTCTTGTGCACCTGCTCACTGGCAGAGATTGGGAAACTTGAAAAGTCCTTGACTTGGGGTAAGCACTGCTTAGTGACAACTGAAACATCAATGTGTTATCAACATTATTTTCATACTGAATCCAAAAACAACACTGCACTTGCTAGTAGGAAGAAAATTAACTCTATTCCAGCGAAGCCAGGACAATCTTACAGCTGAATAAATGGCTGATTAAGAGCAATCAGTGTAGAGCAATCTGTAGAAACTGTTCTACCAGTGACTGATAGGCAGACTGTGCCCGTTCTTACCATCTGAGGGATTTGCACTTGACCAGAGTTTTAAGTGTATTTATGAATTCCAGGCTTTATTATTGTAATTCCCTATTCCTGCATATACAATTGCCAAATTAAAAGTGAAAATTCATTCAGAACATCACATCTTCTCAAAGGCATAGCCTGCAACCATCAATACCTCATCCTTTATATCCTATTCTCTCCTCTGCTGCTACCCTGAATACTGCAAAAAAATTGAAAAATACCATTTTCCTTTCCAATGATTTCCAGGGGAGTAAATAATCTACTGAAGGGCTGGCTGCACAGTGTGTCATTTGGATCTCCCCCAACAGCTCCAATGAACAACTGTAAAGAGTAAGTTCATGGCAGGGCAACAACTGCATCTTTTAGAAGTGAACAGGAACAAGCTACATTTGTTTTGAAGGGAAACTCAAGACAATTTCTTCAGCTCTGGCCCTACTATTTACCATTTGTGAGGAATACCTAGACTCCCGATGAGTTCTATAGAGCCACATACTTAGAAAGGGTGAGAAGAAATTGCACACGTACAAAATGCACAGATAGGGACACACATCTCCAAGCATTCTTTAAAAAGCTGCTCAATTTACTAGGTATAATAATACAATCTTCTACTCTGGAAATATCATACAAAGGTTTGAACTACTTCAGATAAGAGAGGACTGTTGCAGTGTGAGAATTACCAAGTACTGAGTGGAAATGCCACTGATAATTAAAGCACTTTATATATATATATATATATATATAAATTAAATACTGCAAATGTCCTTCTGCAACCAGTTGAATTCCAGCTGGAATGGACATCCCGAAGGGCAAAGCTGTTAGCATGCATGGCTCTGCAACACAGCACAACGGCCACATTTCCTCTCTGGTAGCAAATCTCAAGGGAGCATCGCACCCTTCCTGCACTGCAGAGTTCACCTTACGCTCTCAGACAGAAAGGAAAAAGTCCCAGGGTTCAGTGGCGTGGCAAGAGGCCAATGGCTCAGCTATTTAATTAACATAGTAGCTAGTGTCTTCCATGGAGAGAAGGTTGTACCTGAGAGGTTACAACCAATATCAACTCTGAAATTACACTTACAGCCTTGCTCCTGCAAGAGGGAAGTTTCTCCTGTGTTGCATTATCTGAAAGACAGCAACTCAGTTGCACAGGCCCCTGAGGGTGCATTGATTATTTTAAAAGGCTCTGTGAAAGGTAATTATGAAAAGATTCATTACAGGGAAGACATCCTTAGGGACTGCAAACTGAAAAAGAAGGTGGAAAATCACAGGTTTAGGCTGCTGCCCTCTCCTTCCTTCCTTGAAGCCTCTATTGGCAAGGTATGGAAATGGTCTCAATTATCTCCAAAAATGACAGAAGATGAAGGCACTCGGCACCTTGCACAATCAGGTACTTAATGTCCTTACCCTCCCTGGGGATCTGCCGCTGACAGCAAATGAACTGATGGCTCCTGCTGCTCCCACCAGCCCAGTTCCCTGTGTCATCCACCTACACACACTCACACATTCATTCTCTCCCTCATAATTTATTAATTCATTTTATTTATTTATGTAGGTCATTTTCAGTAGTAGTTGTCCAAATAATGGCAGAAGTGAAAAGAGCAACAGAGAAACAAAGTTAGGGAGAGAGCTGGTGGCACACAGGGAATGGCAGGAAAAACTCAGCTCTCCTGAAAACAAGATGTATGCTACAGGATTGTCCCTGATTTTCTGCTCAGGCAGAGCTTGAGCAAATTCCAATGACATCAGCTTCACCAACCTTTGCTCAACTGATTTCACACAGCCCATTCACCTGGTGCTCATGCTCTGCTCTCTGGACTTACATGGTCTTTCTGATGGTGCTTGAAGCCTTTTAGAGCTCTCCAAAGAGTACTTCTGCTTTTAGAGACCATTATTTTGGTTTTCTGGGCATTTAGTCATTTAGTCATTAACTGTGTTTTAAAGCTTTAATCCACAGGGGTCTTTGTAGTAAAGAACAGGCATATTTACATTGCCTAATCTAAATTAGATTACTTCCTTTTATTTCCTTTTTAGCCACCCTCTAAAGAAACTCCCTTTTCTACATTGACTCCAGAGGAGCTCTAAGGAAATTATCTTCATAAAGATGTAATCAGACAAGGTGAAATCAGCTGATCTAAAGGCTTTCTGTTGTTGAAAGAAGCAGTCTTGCTCCTTCACCTTGCGTACTTTTTCCTGACTTTCTCCTCTGCCTTCCTGTAATTCCGCCTCCGTGTTGCCCACCCATGCTCTTACAGTACTTTTGACACTCAGCTGACCCCTTGCCTTGCTGATTCAGCTCACTGAGCTGGCAGAAAATAAATCCAGAGAAGTAAAAAAAGGAGTTTTCTGATGGGTTAATGAACTGGATCAACTCAGTGAATATGAAAGTCAGCCCAAGGGTGAGTCAGGATCATGTAGGAGGGACTGTGAAGGGCAAGGAGGATTGACCCTTTTCACAGCAGAAAGTGATCAAAAGAGCTCAGTTTGTCTCCACTAATGGTATCCCTAGTTAAGAATATAATAGAGATGCCTGGAAATAGAGGGAATTTACCCTCACTGTTCTAGCTATGCAGTAATGAATTTATATTTCATTTTCTTTCCCTTCTATGCTCAGCTGGCACATTCTACTACAGTTCATAGCATGAGAGTGTTCTAGAGACCCCCTTCCAGCACAGCATCTATACACCTCTAGGAAAATCTGTCTCTTGGGTTGTTACAGCAAATATGTGAAATGCTGAAAACCATCAACTATGACCTCCCCTCTTAGAGTCCAGTGGAAAAGCACATAAACGGAGCTAAAAGCAGCACAGTTGTCAAACTGTGAAAGTGATTCCTCTCTGAAATGAAACCTTGGCTGCTCTGTTTTTCAATATCTTCAGACCAAGGCTGGACACTTTCTTCAAGATACAGTATGTCAAAGACAAGGTATACCTCAATGAACATGTTATGCTCAGTAACAGGGTTAGTTCAGTGAAACTGAAGTCTGTGATACATAGGTGGTCAAAGGAGATAATCTTATACTCCATAAATCTGTAAAGTACAGATTACACAAAGAAAAAACAAGAGACTAAAGCAAGACTTTTTGGTTAGTGAGAACAACCAATTCCCATTGTTCTTCCAAAACAAAGAGGACTTCTCCCTAGACCCTTCTTCTTGGATTAGTAGTTTGTTCCTAGTGATACCACCATCCCTCCTTACTTAACAGGAGGAGAGCTCCCTTTTTTTTTGATCTGTGGACATGAGCACCGAACCAGCAATTACAGAAATTGCAGGTTCTCTCTCTGTTTAGAAGAGTAGATTTTGAGTGTACATGTGGCATCTCAGCATTCCCCTAGCAATGTACTGGAAATGCTTTTGTCATTTCTGCTTCTCTCATGACAGTAAGAAATTATGTGCTTTGCCCCAGCCGTTCACGCATAGGCTGTGACAGAAGCACATGCAGAGTGCACACTCCAAAGAGTGGAAGATTACGCACTAATTGGAGACCTTTGAGTCCCTCAAAATGTAATCTCTATTCTGATGACAAAATTTGTGGAAGATACTTTATTTCAGCAAGGTTCTTGGCCTCTCTTCATGGGTTAAGCAGAAATACATTAATTTCCTGTCTTCATTGTAAGTCTTTACATTCAGAATACATGCAGGAAAATACAGTCTGAATATCAGATATTAAAGTGGTAGTTGCCTGCCCTAGCAATACGTTTGATAAAAAGCACCTTTTTGTAGGGCTCCTTAAACCAGAGTCCTCCAGTGGCCTAATCAGTACCCCAGTTAGCACTCGTTCCCATCAGTCATGACAAGTTATGGATCAAATTTCTCCAGCCTCAATTTAAAAGTAGTCTGGCTTCTTCTGGCTTCCTACAGTTAGTTTCTTCATTTCTCTAACTTTCTCCCTTTTTCCTATGACTAACATATTTTTTCCGAGTCAAAATTTGTCACAAGCTTCTACCCATGGTCCAGAACTACCGTGAATCATGAGTCTGGTTCTGTAGCAAGCTGGTTTCATGTTGCAGCATCATACGTGTTAAGGCAAACCACATCTGTTCAGAGATGGACCATTTTAAGTTGTTACTTGTAGGTTGTAGATTATCAGTCATTGAGAGAAAGGCTCAGATGACTCCTTAATTAGGAGAGTGGGGAAGGTCTTCTGACATACTGAGACACTGGAGTCAGGTGGGAGAAATACCATTTGCAGGTTGCTGTGCTTCAGGGAGTTAATAACTTCACAATAGTTTGAGAGTTTTGTGTTTGAAAATGAAACAGTGCTCTGAAGGGAAGGACTAAAGACTACTGAATGAAAGTGTTCTGGCTAGAAGACAGGCTTCCCTATTTGGGGGGCAGGGGAAGGGAAGGATGACAGCCCCCATTTTCAGTGCTCTTTGCTACTTCTCCTGCACTTTCTGAATATTGTGAATTATGACTCTTACCACAGGAGAGAATAATGGCCCTGGTCAGGTTCAGCCCTCCCTGCTGCTATGTACGGTGTACACAGACACACACCTCCACTGCCCATGTTTGTGTATGTACACAGGAGCCCTATTCACATCAGCTAATTTGGGCATCAAGATTAGATGCAGTTCAGAACACGTGAAGAGTCCAAGTTCTCCCATACTCATGCCCCATGTAAAATACTTCGAACTGATAAACACTTGCCATGTCATTCACTTGTCCTTTTGCTCCCTTCTCCAAGAGGTCCTAGAAAAAATTTCCTCATGTAATGTAATTTTACAAACAAAGCAGTGATATAATACAAACGTAAGTTATGAATCTCTTTAACAGACAAACTTGGGGGTAAAAATGAAAGGAGAACTCCAGATAAGGGCTCAGACTCAGCACTCTCTGGGGAAGTTGTTATTGTTTTCTCGTCACATTTTAGACCAATAAATACCTCATGCACAGAGATTTGTTACTCTTTTCTGACTGGATTAACTGTAATTAAGCTAGAATTTCTTTGCATAGAGAAATGGGTCTGAGCAGCTATTCTGCAGCAGATATTCTGCACTATAGGTCTCTTTTCACCTTTTAAAAACAGGTTAAGCTAAACTGTGTTTAGTGTCTAAGGTCACTCTTCATATGGAATGAAAGGATCTATGTGCGGAAAAGTGCAGAATAATCTTCTTTTAAGTACAACTGTTCACTGATTTCCCAGCAGCTTTCCCATGCACATAAACGCATTCCTAGAAATGTTAGTTTCCTTTTTATCTACATTCTAGCGAGCCGAAGGAAGAGGAATTGGTTTTGGTTTGAATTCCTTGTTTTCCTGCAGAAAATATTTAGTGGGGTATTACTGTCCCTTGTTCTAAATACTTACCTCTTGTTGTACTGGTATTTTATGTACTGTACCTCTTATGAGTGCTCTACGAGGTGCTAAAGAGAGAAAGAGGGGGTTTTGCATATGTCTCTGTAAGTAAGCACATTATACACTTAAGAAAAGCAAAAAAAATCATCAAAAAGACCTCTGTACGTTTCTCTCTGCTCCAGAGCAGCCTTAACACAAACTACCTGAAAAGTCTAGTTTGTATGCTAGTGCAGAGAACAGGTTTCCAAAGGCCTGCTCTGGAGAGCCCTGATTAGATAAACATGGTTTAGAGGACTTTGTTTTCATTTGCAGCTCATTAGAGGCAGCCCAAAGCTAACTTAAGCCTCCTGGCTGGGAGATACTGGATCAAGATAAATCCAGGCATAGACAAAATAGAACTGTTTACACTTGATACAGCTGTACCCTGAGTTCCCACATGATCAAAAAATAATAAGCCAGCAAAGGAAGAGGCACTGTCTTCAGAAGCCTCAAACCCCATCCATTCGAATTGCTGCGATCCAGCACTTGCAGGGGTACCTGCGCTACAACACTGGTCAAGGGAGGTAGCCCTCTCGCAAAGCACCCTAAATCTATGAGGGTGACTTTACCCTGCTACAGCTTCAGATTGCAAGAGGTTAAACTAAACCAAATTCTCCTCCCGTTGCAGAGGACCACACAAGCGAGTGGTGAAGGCAGGCTTTACCAGTTCCACCTAGATTGCAACAAAGGGCACCCTTTAGCCAAATTAAGAAGGCTACATTAGGGGGAGGAGACATATGCCTGTTCAACTAATTCTATTTCAAAATCAATTTAGTTAAATCAGTGTAACTTTTGTGTGTGAGCAAGGCTTATTGTCAGAAAGCTAATTGTAAATTAAAATGAGAAATAGAGCAGTGTCATCCATTACAAAGGAGACATGGGCTGAAAGCACTGCTGAATTGCATGATGGCTTCTAAAACTACCAGAATGCAAGGATCAAGTACAAGTGAGTTAATAAGGTGTTATACTGCATTCTGAAGGCTGCTTAAAATTAGCTGTGAACGTGCTTTTGCTTGTCCTAAATACACTGCAGAAAGATACCGTAATTTTTTTGCATCTCTCTGTCTTTCTTTGAGCTGTCATACTCTAAAACAGTCTGACTCTGTAGGCACTAGAGGGAGAGAGATAGCTTTGCTGTTGCTCTTCTTTCCGATCATGCTCTCAAGCCTGAAGGAACCAATTTTAATAAGTGACGTACAGAGGTGAAGCTCAGCCATTTCCCCATATGATTTATTCAGTGTGTGCTATGGCGCTATTGCACAGTGCAGTACTCTCCATTGAAAAGGCATTTTCCCAAGAACTGCCCATTTTCAAGATCATATTATTTTCGAAAAAACAAACTTTAAAGACAGAAGGGGCAACAGCTTTCCCAGCTGAACCTCAACTTAAAACGTTGCCAGGTGTTACCAAGATACTACTATGTCTTCTGCATTCTACAGCTGTGCAGGAAGGTCACCATTGTTAGTATCTTGCAGACTCGCACAGCACTGCAACAAGCCAATCAGCGGGGCTGGGAACCTCCTTCCTCTAAGCTAAAATGTAAGTTACACAAATCGCGGGCTATACGCAGATCTCAGAATGTGGTCCCTGCCCCACAGAAGTCTCTAAACAACTGCTTGGCGAGGCGCTGCCTGATCCCGCACAAAGTGCTGCACATCCCTGTGGCACAGCAGGCTGTATTTAGTTAGGTGTAAGAAGTTTGTGCTTCCAGGAGAAGTAGGATCCTTGCACAGAGGTGGTTCCACCCTCAACCTACATCGTCTGATCTTCCAAAACGGGCACTGGCCGGAACTGCTGCCTGTGTGTGTGCCCCTGTGACATCTGAGAGCAACCTGTTCCTCTTGCCTGTAAGCAAAATACCCTATAATCCACAGAGGACCACTATTCCTGCATTGCTATGGATGTAACATCCTGCCTTTTCACTGTACTTATCTTCCAATTTTAATGGACAGTGAGTAGTTGCTGGAGATTACTAAGTCAATGAGTTTGCAGTCACACAGCTAAACATGTAATCAGCTCTTCAGTCCCTGGAGCCAAACCTGTTCTGCATCCCCTTTTGTCAAAGCTGACATCTTGGAGCTTTGTGGCAAAAGTAGAGTTTAGATAAGTTTCTCCTAAGTGCTACAAAAAGTGCTGGTTTATACTTTCGGGGAAAAAAATATATCCCATTCTAGAAGCTGTACAAGAAGGCAACTTCTTGGATAGCAACTTAGCCCAGAAACTTCCTTCACATCCAAAGTGTGAGCAGAAAATGGCAGCTCAGGAATAATTCTGTGTGCGCGTACTTCTGAGAGTGAGGGTCAGCGTTTAAACGTTAACTGACCACAGCTGTGGTTCTACAAAGCATTTGCAATTACGCATGTTCTGGTACCCACCCTCGTCTTTAGAAGAGTGTGACAGTTTGCACTGTCTCAATCTATGAGCCAGCAGCCGTTCCATACAATCGAGCTGTCTACTTCTAAGTTTACGCCAGAATACTTCACAGCTGCAGTCCTTCTCCCACCAGGTAGGACTAATCAGATCTACTTCCCTGATATTCTCCCTGTCTCTTCAGGGATCTATTCAGATAAATCCTTTTGGCCAAAAGCACTTTCCTGTTGAAGTGCCCGCTTTGTATTTTTCCAGCATACGTGTATTTTTTCAAATTCTGTGAGTAACATTCACAGACTGTTAGACAGGAAGAAATCACAGGTTATGGATGGTACTGTCAAGTTGTTCAAGTCAATGACTGAACAGTCCAATTCATCACTTCACTACCATGCACTGGATCGGGGTTCTTCCTCCTTTGTTAGCTTTTTAAAGATGCGGCGTCCAGAAAAAATGTCACTGGTTTGCTCCTATTTCAGAACTACTTGTGGACAAAGCATTTTTAACTCACAGACAAAATGCAACTTCTATGGTTGAAATAGTAAATTGAGTTGTAATTAACTTAATTACAATAATGATGAAAATACACTATTTGGAGGATAGCAAGGCCTTTAGCTTGCTTTAGTCCCAGTCTGACAGAGACAAACCAATTTAAAATTTTCAGTGGATATCAACACTGTTAGTATAGAAGCCCAAAAATAAGCTCAGATTAATACGGCTACGTTCAGCATTTTTAAAATAATCCGTTTTGCATTATAAGAAAGGGGACTTTTGTAAATTCAAATAAAATCAAAGATTCTATTTTATGACTTGGAGAATGTTTCTTTGCTTAAGTTGTTCACAACGTATAATTAGAACTGTAGCATACTTTACTACATGCTGCACAAGAGATTCTCTGTCTCACAGTGGCACACTGCCTCACAAACCATGAGTGACTGATAGGGGACTCTCAATCCGTTACTCTATGTTTTCTACCATTCCAAAAAACAGTTGCCAAACTAATCCTATGAACAAAGCAGATAAAAAAAGAGATGTAACTTATAACTTTAAAACTTAGAGGTTGGGTTGGTTTTTTTTAATCGGTTCCCTTTGTACCCCTTTTAATAAACAGGAAAAAAAGCAGAGCACTTGATGGTAACTAGCTACAAACCCCCTTCCCCTAACACACACACACACACACACTTTTGCAAAGAATGCTCTATTGTAGGTACAATAGCCCTGTACAATTCACAAACCAGTGATTTGTGCCCTGAAGTACTGAATTGTCAATAAATAATGTAATTACTAATAAAGATAAAGGCCATAAAATCATTTGCAATTAAAAAGTCATTGATATTTTTCAACTGGACTTTTATCAGAACATCATAGATAAAGTCTTACGTTCATGCAAGTGCTACAATGGAAAAGTCAAAATATTTTTTTGGCTGTTGGTATGTGTTTGATGTATAGTAATGCATGATATCTCATTAGAATTTAAATACATACTTTGTATATATTATATATATAAAAAATAACTTTTATTGAATACAAGGTTGAAGGGACCCTACAGGAAAGCCGGAGAGGGACTTTTTACAAGGACATGTAGTGAAAGGACAAGGTCTTTAAACTGGAAAAGGGTAGATTTATATTAGCTGTAAGGAAGAAATCCTTCACTGTGAGGGTGGTGAGACACTGGCACAGGCTGCCCAGAGCAGCTGTGGGGGCCCCATCCCTGGCAGTGCTCAAGGCCAGGCTGGATGGGGCTGTCAGCAACCTGGTCTGGTGGAAGATGTCTCTGCCCATGGCAGGGGGGGTGGAACTAGATGGTTTGGAAGGTCCCTTCCAACCCAAACCATTCTATGATTCTATAATAATACGCAGCATTGCAATAACTGCTATTATGTGTGGGAACTCTCCCATACCCTATCTGATCCTCTGATGTCTTCTGAAAAGGATGAAAGATGTCAAACTCTCATTACTCATAATGTATATAGGCATTTGGATATAACATTGTTAAATGTTGCAACACTTTATAAATCAAGTAATTAACAAGAAAACTTTGCACTATATTTGTGTCCTATTATTTGTTATTATTAAAAGAATGCTTAAATGTCAAGCCCAGGAGGTGCTTAAGTGATTAAACAGTTCTATGATAAAAAACCTGACAGAAATGGAATGACCAAGCTCTAAAGCACAAACACAGGGTAGCTAGGAGGCTGTCTCATAGACTGCGATACGGCCTACCTCCCTCCCACTGAATTTGTCCCATAGTTCCAAAGAACAGTAAATTTTAACTTCTCTGGAAACAGAAAGTCATCTGCTGTCCTTCCCATTAGCTCTATAACACTGGTAGCTTCACGGCTAAATATCAACAGGTTTTGATCAACCAACAAATCCCTATCTGAAGTTAGGCTTCTAGGCTTCCCATTATGGTAACAAAGAGGACCCAGTTTAAAATATTTGGCTGCATGCCTGGATAAATATTCATGTTCAGAGGAGTGCAATCACTACTGTAGCTATTTCACAAGTGGGAAAGCTGAGGCATGGAGAAGAAATGGCTTGCCTGGAGTCACAAAGTATATTAATAACAATGTTGGAAGGAGAAGCCAATATTCTGATTCCTCAGCGCCATCTACACTGGAAAGATTTGGCAGTACTCCTGGGCTGGGAATGCCCAAGCCTTTCTTGAGCACAAACCTCCTTTAAGCCAGACTGAGCCGCGCATTAGAACAGAAGTACAGTCCTAATGTAGCAGACTCGTGCAACCTGACAGACATCTATCACACAGTGGAGGGATCACACATAGCAGGAGCTGGCCAGGCTGATGTCTGGAGACAGGTCAAAATGCTGGGCAGCCTCCGGTGAGGGTGTCAGCCCAATTTCCCCCTGCACCTAGCAGATCCTCCTGCCAGGTGCTTCCCCAGTTCCCCTGCAGCTCTAAGACCTTGCCCATGCTCCATGATGAGATGAGCCAGGTAGAGCCTGGCAATCAAGCTAAATGTATGGGCCAGCCATGCCCTGCACATCAGGCCACTCAGCTGGACAGGGGTCCCAACGCCACACTGCCTGTGTGTGTGAGGTATTGCCTGTATGCAAGAGGGCCTGAGGCAACAGCCAGCTGCGTGCATGAGACTCACCAGGCCTGTGCTCTTCCCATCACTACTAGAAAATTTGTCATCGGCTTTAAACAGCAAAACACTGAAACCTGCTGAATTAAGAGAATGAACACAAATGAAAATACAGTAGAAATCTGTATTTAAGCAGCCTGGAAAAACTATATGAACACAACCATCCTTCCCTGCACCGCAAATGGGCACTGCCTACCTCTTAGCAAAGAGCCAACAGGAAAGCGCTACAGTAATCTCAAGGTTGTTAAAATGTCACTGCTTTTTAAAAGTGCTCAACAGCAGATTCAGAAGTTTTGATATCATTAATCCCAGTAACTGGGCAGTATGGAAACAGATCAACTATAGTTGATCAACAATAAACAGACAAATAAACCACAGCTATCAAATAAAATCAGATTATATTTTATGCTGAATTATCCTCTCACTCTCACAAACTGCAAAATTCTGTAACTCAAAACTAATCTTCCAGAGCATACAATTTAGTGACACACACCACTGTATGAAAGAGTACAATTTGGATTAAGTTTCAGCATTATTCATTGCTTCTGCTTGACTATTCTTCTCAAGTGCACCACTGTATTTTACCTGGAGTCTATTTTGTTATTTGGAGAATCGCACCCAGAGAGTGCTATTTGCCTGAAGTATTAACTTAAGACATTTTGTTATCTACATGCAACAAATTTGACTATATAACAACCACAGGCCTGATCTGCAATCCACAATCAGATACAGTGTTTTTCATTCATGCACTTAAATGTTAAGAAATTGATTATCTAGAAGACTGAAGGAACCAACACCCTCAATCAGAACTGAAGCTTCATCGTCCTTTTATACAGCTTAAAAAATCCAACTTTGTTGGTCACCTTCAGGGAAAATGGTACATTATACAGAGGTTATCTATAGTCTACCTAACAACTGTGCAATTCATCAGGTCCACGTGAAAGCACTGTGCAGGGAGCCTTCTCTGCCCTGGAAGTCCTGTTACTCTTTCCATCAACCCCACTGTCTCAGCTTTCTCCCTCCTGTAGTTTTGCCTTTTCCATGCCAACAGACTTCTGAAACCTATTTCCAATTCCTAAAAGCTGGGTTTCTGAATTTAGACACAAGGCTCATCATTCTTAGAAGTACTTCCATCAAAGAGTAGTAAGCACTGCCAGCTTCAGAAAGGCAACAAGAAGCAGCAAACATTATCTCTTCTTACACAAGTATTATGTAGGCCAATCACCTTTTTGAACTCCTGATACTCATCTCCAGCTTACCGTTAGAACACCTAGTCTCCCAAAAGCATGATTGCTGTATGCACACAAGCATAAGCCTTGAGCTTCTGAAATTTCTCTGTGGCTGCTCCTCCTTTCTTTGAAAACAGCATCAAGAGCTTCTTTACTATGCAGCCATGTGAGAGGAGAGCTCAGCCTGATCCCTGCCACAGCTCTGATCAACCTTTTCTCTTTGAAAGAAGCAGAGAAAGGCAGCCAAGCTGAGGATATCCCCCCTCCCCAGCCAAGGCTGAAAAATTCACAAAGACCAGAGCTTCTCCAAACAAAAACAGCTCTAATAGGGGCAAAGTGAAATTGCATCACAACAATTTCCCACCTGCCTTTTCATCAACAAAGTCTGAGCCTGTGCCACTGAAATCAATGGGAATTTTATTAGGGACTAAACTTGAAGAGAAGAGATTGGAAGAAGGAAAAAAACCAATATACAGCCTGTATTTCTCAGTTACAGCTCTCATAGATAGCATAATCATATTCCTGTGCACGTAAATCAGTATTTTCTTCAACGGTGCAACTAGTTGGCCATAAAATGGCTACACTTCATTTATTCATGCATGTAGAGAGAAAAAAGATTTTCAAAAATTTGGAAAAACCCATCTTTGCAATGGGGAGGCAAAAACTTCCAATACATTAAGCAAATAACTTGTTTGTATCACAATATGATCCAGACAGTACTTGTCATTCTGTCCTTTAGAATTTTTATAAACAGCAAAAAATAGGTATTTCTTTCACCTATATTGAAAAAAAAATTCCTCCATTAACCTGAAAAAAAAAGCAAAGAAGAAGAAAAACTTGTGTCTAAACACATTTTAGTGATTTTAGGAGTAAAAAATTCCCAACCAACCATCAGCATCCACCCCCTTTGAGCAGGGAGGCTCAAAGACTCACAGGTTCATCTCTCTGTCTCTGAAGCAGCCCACAAAACTGCAGACTGGCACAGCTCACAGCTGCAGGAATTGTTCCCCTTCCTAGCCCCATGGATCAGGCACTGCACTCCACTACAGGTGGTTTCTTCTCTCCTTAAAGCTGAGGCATCGCCTAGCAGCCTGTACAGCAACACAGGAACTGATGTGCCAGCAGGGAGTTAACAGTTTATCTTGCTCAATACAGTTTTATGCTCCACAGAGGCTATGGGAGAGGGTGCCCGCCAGCAAAGGCGCTCCTTGTCAGTTGGCAACTGGCGGGTGCATAACCTGGAGCAACAAACATGCTCTCCATAGGAACAGAACTGACTATTCTTGCTGCTGGCATAGATGCCTTAATAATAATAATAATAATAATAATAATAATAATAATAATAATTGTTGTTGTTGTTATTATTATTATTAAACTGCTGATTCCACACTTATCAGATTGAAAAATGTCTCCTTTTATTTTTTACTTTCCTCTTGGAAAGAGATGAGTCAGAGTAGAGGGTTTTAGAAGTCTGCATTTAATACAGAGGAAGTAGGATTTTTTCTTCTTTTTTTTGAACTTTGAGGAGTTTGCGTATTTACTGTCAACAATGTGTCTATTTCAGGGATTTCTTTGTAATCATAAGGCAAGAATGTATGATTTAACACCTGAGTGAATCCCGATACAGAACACCCAGGATTTATACTGTTCCTTTCCTTCCGCAGTCCACCTCGGTAACCTGTCCACAAAAAATCCATCTTGAATTGTTTACAGACCTTCCCTCTCCCTTCAGGAGTGTCAGTTAATCTGTTAGACAGAAATACGCAAAAGTTCCTATAGTTTGGCGTTTATCACCAGATCCCACGAGCACTCTGCCCCTTTCCCCAGCTTCAACTGTGACTTCCACGGCAGAGGCACAGCCAGCTACCTCTAGCCGATCACCCGGCATCGCCCTGCACCCTTCGCAAATGCTTCGCATTTCCCAAGCCGTTAGGGGGGATGAGCCAGCCCAGCGCCTGACACAGGCCGGCCGTGGTTTCCCTGACGGCCTGACGAGCCGCCCCACAGGCAGAGGGGCCAAGCCTGTCACTGGCTCTCCTCCACCCCGTATTTCATTGACGCGGCCAGGTACGCTGGGGAAGCCATCCCCGCCCCCGCCCCGTTATCTTTTACAGATGTTTCAACGGGGCGCTGCCGGGAAGGCCCTCGGGGAAGGCAGCCGGCTCCGGCCCTTGCCCCGAGAGATCGCTCCCGAGCACGGCGCCATCTCCCCGCCCCGGCCGCGCCTCCCCCCTGCCGTGCCCCGCGACGAGGTAGCCGGGCGGGGCCGCTCCAGCCTCCCCGCCACCGGGCCGCCGCACGACGCGCAGAGCCAGCCCCCCGGGCACAGCCCCCGCCCCGCCGCGCCCGCGGCCCCGGGAGCGCCGCGCCGGGCCGCCCCCGCCGCTACCTGCCGGCCCCGCCCGCCCCAGCGCCGCCCCAGCGCCGCCCCGCCCCCACCCGCGCCAGGCTTTCCCGGAAAGGTTCTCTTTCCGGTCCGCCGCAGCGCCTCGCTTCCGGTTCCGTGTCCCCAACATGGCGGCGGCCCCTGCGCTAAGCGGGCTCTGAGCGCTGCGGAGCCCCCTCAGTGCCGCCGCCGCCCGCTCCAGCCCCGGGGCCCGCTCCCACTCCCGCCGCCAGCCCCCCCGTTCCCTCCGTGTGGGGCGAGTCGGGCCGGGTGCCGGTGCCGCCGGGAGCGCCGGCCGCCCCGGGCTGCCGAGCGGTTGCTGCCCGGGGTTGAGGCGCTGCCGCCTCCGCCGCCGCCATGGCGCCGGTGCAGCTGGAGAGCAACCAGCTGGTGCCGGCCGGCGGGGGCCCCACGTCAGCCCCGGCCCCGCCGGCCCCCGGGGCCGTGACAGCCGCCGCCAGCCCCGGCTACCGGCTCAGCACCCTCATCGACTTCCTCCTGCACCGGACCTACGCCGAGCTCACCGTGCTGGCCGACCTGTGAGTGCCCCAGATCCCCCCCGGCCCGCTCCCGGGCCTCTCCCGGGCTGGCAGTGCCGCCTTCCCAGCATCCTGGGAGGATGAGGAGGCCTTGCCAGAGATCCGTCCCGGACCGCGGCCGGGGCTGGTGTGGGGGGAGGTGGCTGCTCCTTCTGCCACCCTGGGGAGGTGCCCCGTTCGTGCAGGCTGGTCTCTGCATCGGGCTGTAGGCAGGGGCCTGGGGAATGCTGCTGAGCTCTAGGATCTGCTATAAAGAGAGAATATGATTGTGAGGAGTGCAGAGCAGCTGGATGCAGATTGTCTGGTGAAATGCTGAAGTTCGCCCCCAAGTCACCGTGAAAAAACCCAACTGTGGTGTTTGTACTGGTATCAAAAAACATGAAACCAAAACGTGTGAAGTGTAGATATTTTCATGTGCTGCAACTCTTTGAGTTGCCTGTGTACTTTCAAAAATACCATTTGATTATTTTGGGGAAATAAAATAGGTTATTCACGTTTACTTGATGATCTGCTTGCTGATGATGTTGCATTTGAAGTGGCAAAACAAAGGAATGTTTTGGGCCAAAAAAACCTTTCCTGAAAGCATTTGGACTCTGGATAAACCTGTTTCCCTTTTACTTTGTTTTACATTAGAGGTTCTTGTGGAGAATTTGTGTGTTTTAAGAAGTGACGTATAGAACAAATAGAAAAAAATAGGTATAGATCTTGTAAAATGCTATATCTGGTAAGTATGCAAACAGAGTTTTGCTTGACTTGGGGTTAAGAGTGTTCAAACTCTGGAAAGGGCGAGGAGTTCTGGAATTTTAGTTTGCTTTGGAAGAACTTCCAAAATGTTAGTCAAGAAGTGTTTCTGTACATTTATGGTATATATGGACAGTAGTTGATACTGCATGCATGCATTCTTGTAGGAGCATGTGTCTGTCTTGTCTTTTATTCTTGTTTTAAGGTCCTTTAGACTTAATATAATTGTATCTATTTAAATTTTTTTTCTATTTTTATAATTATATATATAATTAAGGTGCAAAATAGAATGTGTGAACAGCACACAGGGAATGCTTTGGGCACTTTGATTCACCAGGTAGTTCTTAGAAGCTGTGTGATATCCCTCCAAAAGCAGAGTTTTCCAGTGTATTTCCCCATAAAGTATGGATTTGACTAGTAGAAAACCAGTTGGAAGTATTCTCCTCCTTCCCTCCAACAGAATGATTTCTCATTCTTTTACTAGCCAGGGCCTAGAATAAAAAAATAAAAATCAAAAACAAAACAAAAAACCCAGACTCTTTAAATGGGATGCCTGTGATACCTGTAAAACATTACAGAAATAGTACTCTGCAGTAGTGTCTCACACAGGTTGTTAATAGAATTCTGGAGTATGGCATTTCTCCACTTTTAAATTGAAAGAAGTTTCTTTTCCCTTTTTAATCAGGCAAGTCAGGAAACAGTTTTAACACCTGCTGCAGATGGTTCTAGGATTGCTACTATGGATTAATTAAATCTGGTTATGGGTGCTTAGTGAGCGTCATCAATTACAAAGCACAGGCAGTGATACTACGTGGCTCACTACATTAGCAGAAACCTTGGGATTTCAGCAACCTTCATCAAGTTTTTAAATTCATTTGACCAGTTACAGCTTACCCAGGACACGTTAGTGACAAGTGCCCCACGGTGCTACTATACTCCTGGTTTTATTTCCATCTACCACTTAACTAGGCTGCTTTCTAAAGCTGTCAAGCTACTTCCTTTATCAAACACGTAACTTTGTTGTATTTAGGAAACATTTACAGTCATAGACATTTTGAAATGCTGTAGAAGTTCTTCTTGTATTTAGTTGAAGGTTGCTAACAATTTTTTTTTTTCTCTCCGCTTTTTTACATAGATTACCAAGGAAGACTGATATGGAAAGGTGAGTTACAATAAGACCATCTGTAATGCATGTTAAAATACAGAATTTGTTTAGGATGTTAAGATAAATATTTTATTTAAACAGTTCAATATTATTCTCTTAATTTTAGATATTATACAAGAAAATAAGCCTTGTCTGTCTTGCTGTCACTACATAGTTCAAGATTTTTCTCAGCATCAGTGGCAATATAAGTTATTGTTGGGTTTTGGTTTTGTTGTTGGGGCGCTTTTTTTTTATTGGACTGTTCAGTAACGTACTGTTGCTGTTACAGTAGGTAAAATCTGTCAAGGGCATTTTTCTCTTCGTTAAGCAGTAAAGGTGATGGGAAAGGGAACTGGAAAACCTAAATAGATTCTTGTTAGTGTCATAAAGAAACTTTGTTCAGAAGAAGCAGTTCAGAAATGAAAACAAGTTAAAAACCTTTCTTCTGCTTTTTTCCATATTACCTGATCTTTGTTATCATGAGCACTGTTTTCTGCTTCTGTTCTGTGTGGGTTTTGAAGTGTGAGGATTATTAGAGAACAAATAGAAGAGAACAGAACAGGCCCTTTTTTCTTTCCCATTTCCCAAGATGAAAGAACTTAACTTTTTTGTTTGTTTGAATAAATTTTATGGAAGTTGTCAGAAAATTGTTTCCTTTATTTGTGTTTACATGCTAATTGGACTAATTTTCTTTGGAGACATATAGCAGCTATGATATTCCTAAGAAAGTTAATAAAGGATTCTCAGTACCGGGTTGATCATTAATTCAGTTACCTGAAATCTTCCAAAACTCTCATAACATATTGTGGAATCAGTCCCATTTTCAGGGAATCATAACCTGGGATAATTTCTCTTATCCTTTTCCTTATGCGTAACGTTTTATGAAGACAAACAGTGTGGGGTTTGTTGGGGGTTTTTTTGTTTGTTTGTGTGCTTGTCGTTTGGGTTTTTTAAAAATATTACTCTATTTGCTGAGGAAATCACATTCAACTTCGTCCCGGAGCTCCCTTGTACTGGGGCAGGAGGGGGCTAAGGCGAGGGGCTTCTCGCATCTGTATGTTTAGTATTTCTTGGTAAAGCTGGAATCTGCTTTGTGGGGCACACAGGTCTGGAGCAACAACTTAAGTCCTAATGGATTACAGATAAAAGAAAATAACACAGCCTTCAATGGTTACAAAGAATGTCCTGCAATTGAAGTTGTCTTGAATTTAAATTTCACATCCTTGTTAGCTTTGATATACGACTCTTCTTGGTAATGTGGCTTTCCTGCTCTTGAAGGAAATCTCTAAGGAATGTAGTTTAATTATCCAGATTATTCTGTTTTTCCTAACTTTGAGAGCTGTAATGGCAGCAGTAATTTGACATCAAGCTCTGTTTCTTGAAGCCTGCCTGGTGATATGGCATGCAAACTTTGGTGAAGATGTGATGGTATTATGCTCTAATAAGGATCACATAAAATCTACATTCATTATTACAGTACCTAGCTAAAAGATGCTGTGATAAGAAAAAATGATAGGAAATTACACATCATAGTATAATTTGGCTTTTGTTTGTAAAGGGTCACTTATCAGTTATCAGTGATAGGAACAAATAACTTGGAACAAGAAAGAAGTGGTTGGATCTGTCATGTAATATTAATAGTGCTGAGTTCTGAGGTAAATCCAGGGGTTTGCTTCTTGATAACAGAGAGCTTTATTTGCTCAGTATTCTTTATATTCTCCTTTTTATCTTCCAATGAAGTGTAATATGGGGGAAACTTTTATCTGAACACAGTAATGGCTGTATAAGATTTAACTGGAACTTGGGTTATTATGACTTTGCAAGGCCCTGTCTTCTGTTGTGCAGAAATGGAAGGTAAAACCTTACACCTGCATTCCTGTATGAACAGTTCCTGCTGAGAAGTATTTAAAAGAGAAGTATTGTTAAAATACTTCCAAGAACTATATGAACATACTGTTTTCCTGTAAGTAGGCAGTTTGCCTACTGGTTTTACAGTAGCTAGTGAACAAGACTGTCACTTCTCAAATCTGCAGCAAAGACTCATCTACACAAGATTAAAAAAACCTAACATTCAGAAATGTTGTAAGAACATGTTATTTGTGACTTCAACAACAGTGCAATTACATACCTAATTTCTGTGTAAGAATGCATTCTGTTCTTTTCTAATGATAAAATAACTGTTATTTCACTCCTTTCATAGACATGGATAATAATTTTGATTGGAATAGTACTTTGGAGATACCAAGTCCTACCCTCTGCTTGAAGTAAAAGACAGTTTCAAAGTTGGTTTATGTTGCTCAGGGTCATATCCAGTTGAATTTTAAGTGTCTTCAAGGATGGAAATCCTGAAACTTTTCTGGGCAACCTACTTCAGTCTGTACTGAAAGACTACTCTCTGTGTCTTTCTTTGTCTTCCTAATGTCTGACTAATTTTTCACTGGTTTAGTATGTGGCTGTTGTCCCCCAGCCTTTTGCACCTTCGAGAAGAGTCTGGTTCTGTCTTCTCTGTAACACACCTTTAGATATTCGAAGATGGCAGTAGGATCTCACCGTAGCCTTCTCAAGCAGAAGCAAATTCTGCTTTCTCATCACCTCTTGTATGTCATGTGTTCAAGCCCCTAACCTACTTCTGTACAGCAGTATCTTTCTTGGCTAGGGAGTATAAAACTGCATGTAGTGCTTCAGCTGTAGTCTCACAAATGCTGATGCAAGGTGAATAATCACCTTTCTTTGCCTAGGCTGCCTGGTGCTAATACGGCCTGTCGTTGCAAGGGCATGTTGCTGGTGCCTGTTCGCCTGTCCACCAGGACCCCCAAGTCCACTTCTGCAGAGCTGCTGCCCAGCTGTGGCCCAGCTACTGCTTAGCACCCAGCCTATGCTGTTACATGAGATTATTTGGTTCCAGATGCAGGACTGTGCGTGGGTTTTGCTGAACTTCATGAGGTCACTGTCAACCAGTTCTTCCAGCCAGCTGAGGTCCTGGGGAGTGTGTACCCTTGATTTCCGATCACAGAACATGTTTGAATTTTTCATGCTTCATGCTGTTTTCACCACAGAGGTTTGCTTGATATTGCTAGATTTTAGCACCTTCTATATGGAGTGTGTCTGAGAGAGTACTGGCTTTCTAAAGTCTCACTGTAGACATCTTTCAAATCCCATAAATTTATGGGTTTTTAATCTTTAAAAATTGTCAACATCTTGTTTTCATAGTGTGGTTACTATTAGAGCCGTATGTACATATAATGGCTTGTCCACCACTTGAAATCTTAGTATCGCCATTCTAAAACATACACTGTAGAAAGCAGAGAAGTTACTGGCTTAATGCCCAAGTCCTTGGATGAGGTTTGTAGTATGTGATGCAGATGGTAGTAGTTGTGCTTCTGGCCTAAATGTTCATCTGCTACAGGCAGATTATACTTGCTGCACAAAAGAGTTAAACCTGTTACACCAACACTTTCAATACAAACAGGCTCTGTCTATACTATAAGTAGCGTTTTACACATTAGGATCAGGAGTTGCAACTTTTGTTTGGTAGAGGCTAATATTGTGTGCACTGAGTAATACTGGTTTTGTCCAAATGCATTTGTTACTTTAGAACACTGTACGAGGAAAACATCTTAGGTGTGTTCTTTTGTTTGTTTGGGTTGGTTTCTTTCAAAGTAACTAGAAAACTGATGAAATTAGTGTATTGGACATGTAGAAAGGGAGGAAAATCTCTATAAACAGCACATGAAATGATATTAGTGTATGGTATTACAGATTACATTGTAGATCTGTGTGTCTTGTTTAATGCATCTACGATGTAGATCTGTAACAACAGGATAAAATCTTGATGTGCTCCTGTTACGTTCTGTTTTACAAAAAAGACATGTAAGCAGACTCTGCCTCATTTTGATGATCTCATACAAAGCATGGTGGGAAGAATATTGACTGTCAGTAACTTCTCCTTATCACAATTCCTTTGCAAGGCAAGAATGGAGAGGAAAGTAAAGGGGGGGGGGGAGGGGTTATGGTCTCCACCACCACCCTGTTTCCTGACATAATGGTAGCATATTGTAACACACTGTGTAAAGACGTCTTAAAATTATTAGAGTGAAATTTTGTTTAGTATCAGATTTATTTGTTTTAGTGAATGTCAGTGTAGTGTTACTGCCAGGTCTTGTAACCCTTAGGTATATTGTCTTGCATACTTTAAACTTAATCATAAGCCCTGGGGGAATCCTTTAAAAGGTACAAAAATAACCCGGTTGTGTTTACTACGGAATTGTTTCTCTCAAAATCAGTGATTAATTCATGTGAGTATGCTTTTTTTGTTTCCCCAGACAGTCTCACTTGGTTAGAATCCATGTATGTTGTTAGCATTTAGGTATTCAGAACAGTGAACTTTCTTTCCCCCCATGTTCTAATCAAACAAGCCCTGTATTAGTGATGCCTCCATTAACACAATTAAAGTTATCATTACTGTTTTTTATTGGCACAAAGTTAAATTGCAGCCTTATTATATATCTGATTACTGGTTTAATGTACATTTCTTTTTTTTTTCCCCCCCAGAAAAATAGAAATAGTGCAGTTTGCAAGTCGCACTCGTCAACTGTTTGTTCGTTTGTTAGCCTTAGTTAAATGGGCTAATAATGCTGGAAAGGTGGAAAAATGTGCGGTAAGTTAGCAACAGAGTTGGGTATGAGATAATCTCTAAGTGAGATGGGATTTTGGTACACCCTGACTTCTCCTTATTATAAAAGTTTTTTTTAAAAAAAGCCTATTTCATAGGCAAATGAATATTGAATTATAAACAATTTCTTTCCATTTAGCAACTGTATAATCTTGTCTTTTAACAGTTCATGTTCCCAAAAACTCTTCAGTGGCAAAAAAATGGAAGGCTTGTCTGCACATAGTTTCAGGAGTGCTTTGGGTTTAGGTGATAGGACAGGGAAGATGGTGATCTTGGTGTGTTGTTAGTTGTTGCTATCACTTTCATCTTGCTCTTGGTTAAATAAGAGTAAAAGTCTAGAATGTTGCAAAAAACAAGCCTCTAGTTGATTACAAACAAGTATGGTTGCATTCCAGTGGCAATCGTCAGACGAAGAGCTGTGAGGCTCCACAGCATCAGAAATGGCATGTGGATTTAAAGTGTCCTTGCATACAAATGTAAGACATGGCCTTTGTTTTATAAATGTGATTACTTGAATTGGAAGCAACAGATAAAATCATTGCAGTATACGCAGGAGATGAACTGGATATAAAAGGGCATTGATTTGTGCATTTTATTGGACACATACCTTTCTCCCCCACCCACCCCCTTCTTGTCCTCTGCAGATGATATCAAGTTTTTTAGATCAGCAAGCCATTCTGTTTGTGGACACTGCTGATCGTCTAGCATCGCTAGCCAGAGATGCTTTGGTCCATGCTCGTCTCCCTAGTTTTGCAATCCCTTATGCTATTGATGTTCTGACAACTGGATCATACCCACGTCTGCCTACCTGCATTAGGGTAAATAATGCTACCGTATGTTGCTGGGGGCGGGGGGGCGGCAAAAATCTCCTGTACAGTATCAAATGCATGTTGATGATACTAATTGTCTATGTGCAAATGGAACTGTAGTTTAATACAGGCCTAGTACCAAGTCTCTGCAAGTTGCTCTTGCAGAGCACTTCCTATTTGAACAAATTATGCTTTCCCAGTAAAACATTCCCTCCATTTAAACTAGTTCTGCTTTAGAATGAGTAGGGTTAGCAGCGCTTCTTCCTTGTTTCTTTAAGTATTTGCACATGCTAAGCCACCATCCTAGAAGAATGAAGTGTGAACAGGAGTTGCTAACATCTGTTGTTAATAGAGCTTTTGCCTGCTTTTTGGAAATGTACTGAAACACTTACTAGCTCTCTTTAATGCTGCTGCCTTTTCTTACTGTTAAAATGCAGAATAACAGGATTTTATGAAGCTATATAAACAGTAGTACCTGTGACTTGGATCTGTAGCTGCAGATAAAGATTGGTTTTCAAATCTTAGTATTTAAAAACAAGTTTAGCCTGATGTAAGGCCCTGAATTTATGTAATTGATTCAAATTGAGTAATTTGACTCGGTGATCATTTTCAGGTAAAATGTAATCAACTAGAAAACAAGTCTGAGTGTAGGATATAAAACTTCACCTATGTGTAATGACCTGTAGTATTTATATTTTCAGACTTCCAGTCTGGTTAGTTTTCACCATTGCTACTGTCAATGTATTATATGTGCTTGAGATACATAGACTTATTTGTGATTGTTTTAACAGGATAAAATAATCCCTCCTGACCCAATAACAAAGAGTGAGAAGCAAACCACACTTCATCAGCTAAACCAGATTCTTCGACATCGACTAGTGACTACAGATCTCCCTCCACAGCTGGCAAATCTTACAGTTGGTAAGAATTGGAATTACTTTTTGAAGAATATATTATTGGAGGCTGATTTTAAATTGTTGCTTTAGTGCTAAAGCAAAGCTAAAAAATAGCTCAAGTGAGACCATTAGACATGCTTCATCTGTTAAGACTGGGATCCTGTCTCTGTCTGACATCAAAATATGTGTTTTCCCATTTTGAAACATGGGAGCATTGATAGTATTGCTGAAATACTATTTAATTTTAAGAAGAAAACCTGTGCAGGTAACGGCAAAAGGTTGTAGGCATTGTCTTGTTCCTTCAGCAGATGTGTTAGTCTTAGACCTAACAATGTAACTGCTTTACCTTAAGTGAATTTTAAAATGCAGTTTAATTAAACTGTTAGGTCTTCTGTAGAAACTCTTTGAACTTTAGCTTGAACAATTCATTGTAATGTTGCTTTTTGAATCTGTTGTGATATTCATCTTCATGCATAGAATTTGTTCATATTTATGTATACCTTTTGTTCTGTGGCTCACTGCAGTGCCAGATCTCTTAATCTGTTTTCAGATCTCTGTTTTCGTTTAACCCAAGTAGTGATAGACATTAAAATGACCTTTTTTACAGGAAAGATGGCTATAAACCACGCTAGGTTATTGCAGAATCGCAGAGAATAGGGCTGGAATGACCTAGTCCAAGCTTTTAACTAAGACAAGGTTAGGCATGTGTAAACCGTACCCCACAGACCTAGGACAAAGATGTTTCTGAAAAATCTTAGTAGTAGTTTCACTGGATCTTAAGTGAACACTTGCAGTATCACTGTTAGAGCCATGTTTGTCTGATGTAAATATAAATGGATATATGTCTGAGCTCTTCAGATTTTTCAGTTAACATTTCAATGACTACTAGTTTCTGGTTTGGGGTTTGGTTTGTTTTAAGAGCATGTCTGAGATGCTTTTGAAAACAACACTTCTTGAGTTAAAAGGTTAAAATTTCCGTAGGAATATTTCTGTGTGTCTATAACTGTAAAAATATATGGCATGTTTTGTTAAGTGATTGAGAAGGAGGTTGACCTACAGGTTATAATAAGGACTTGTACTAAACTGGTTGCTCTGCCACTCATTCTCTTTATGACCTTACTTACATAGTTTTGACAGTCTTTGTTCCCAGTTCTTGAATCTGATAGCAGAGCTCACAAAGGTGTGAAGATATATATGTCAATTTGATAAATAGTGTGCATGTATATAAGTTATGCAAAAGATTATCTTCCTCACATGAAAATGGAATTACAATATTTTAATGTTAAATAAATGGTTTGCAGTGAGTTGTGTTTTCAGGGCTAGATTTCAGCCTGTGCTGAGATCATGTTCCGAACCTCTTTTGATTGAAGTATTCATGGTTGGTATAGCAAAGAATTGGAAAAATGAAGCCAGATATTTTGTGTAACTTGTCATGCTGGTAGTCAGGTCAGTGTTACTCTGTATTATAGTAGCAGAAGTGTTAACAAGTTACCGTAACTGAAGTACTGCTGTTCAGGACAGTTTGGTACATCTGTCCATGCTGCTTATTGACACCGGTTCTGTTGCAGAAGCAACTGTGAAGTCTTCAGAGCTGCACAGAAAGATATGCAACAGAGTAGAAACCGTAGGGAAGCATTGTGAGTGCCAGGAGCTGCCACACTGAAGCATCTTAGGAGACTGAGTGAAATAAAACATTCTTTTCGTTCTTAGCCAATGGCCGTGTGAAGTTCCGAGTTGAGGGTGAGTTTGAGGCCACCTTGACAGTGATGGGTGATGACCCTGACATCCCCTGGCGCCTTCTGAAACTGGAAATTTTGGTTGAAGACAAGGAAACTGGTGGTAAAAAGAAAAAAATGAAACCTTTACACTTCCTTTTTAACATGATGTTAATCTCTGATAAGTCTTGTTTATACTGGGTCTTTTGCATATCACAAATTAAGATAATGAAGCTGTGTATACTTACCTTGTTTTCACCTTGCTCTGTGTGCCTTTAATATCTTAACAATGATAGACTGTGACAGTGTAGTAGACTGACTGAAATTTCCAGAGTAAACCAAGGATTTTGTTAGAAATTCTGGTATGGGAATTGCTCAGTACAGTTGTATCTTTTTTTTTTCCTTAAATATATTAATTTATTATATTAAGTACCTAGTTTCCTTATGTCTAATGTGAATTCTTTTTAATTCATGAAAGATGGCCGAGCCTTGGTTCACAGCATACAGATCAACTTCATCCATCAGTTGGTCCAGTCACGGCTGTTTGCTGATGAAAAGCCACTTCAGGACATGTACAGCTGTCTGCGTATCCTTCTGAAAGTTGCTTCTGAATAAGCTGTTTAATGTACCCTTGCTGCTCTTGATCCGCAGCTTGCAGGAAAAATGTGTTCCCTGTTAAGCTGGGGGAAGATGTCTGGATCTGTAGTAAAAATGATGGCCAGTTATTCTGAGGTGCCAGCCTGTAAGATTTGGTTTTACACAAACAGCAAAGGTAAAGGTGAGGTATTCAAGACAGCAGGTTGTGTGCTAAGTCAGTGCAGCAGTGGCTGACAGCATGTGCTGATTTGAGAGATAGAATACAGTGCTGACTTGGAAGGTATGGGAGCTGACAATTCTTGCTACCAAGAACTGTAGTAAACTGATGGTGGTGTGTTACCTGTATTGCACCTGTGTGGATAGTAAGATGAGATACAGCATGTGCAGGAAGTACTGCAGTGATTTGCTGCATGCAAAGGGCAAATGGCTTGACAATGTGAAATGGGTTTTAGTGAAACAGTTTCTACAGAAACAAACAGAATCATGTTATTTTAAGGTGACCATGGGAGATGAGGTTAGTGGTAACTATAGGGTGAATTGAATTTCTTTGTTAGTAATCTTTTCCCTAACAGATGATTGGAGCTAAAAGTCTATGAAACAAAGCTGTTGAGACATTCTTGTATAACACCTAGAGAAGAGTTTAAAAAAAAAAAAAAGGAGGGGGGGGGCAAAAAAACCTTTGAGAAATATTTGAAGCTGTTTATGTCTTTAGCTTTGGGTTGGTACATAGTGTGTTTTCAGACAGCATCTTTTCCAACTTCTGTGACAAATGGATTTATGTAGTGTACAGAAACAGATTTATGTAGTGTAGAGACTTTTTGATGGTCTTACATTTTCTGAACTCCATTCGTTAGACTCCTTCTGCTTAGCACTTCAGTTGGAAGTCTTGCATTCACAAACTTTAATGCTGATTCGAGAGCGCTGGGGAGACCTTGTGCAAGTGGAGCGATATCATGCAGGGAAATGTCTCTCACTCTCTGTTTGGAAGTAAGTTAATTTTAAAAGGGCTGTTAACAAACAATAAATGCAATAATAGGAGAGTTTTCATTTACTAAGCTTGAGCCATAGTTTTCAGAATTGTACTTCCTTTTTGTTGTGAGACTCCTAAATTCTTGTAATTGAGTACCTAAACATGTTGCTTAACTTGCAAAGAAGTGAGGGTTGTATGTCAATGTACAGGAGAAAAACGGATATAGTTATAAATCAGCTTGTATTTATGCAGATATCTAAATAAATTAATTAGTTCTTTGTCAGCCTTTTACTATATTTATTGCTTGACTATTTATTGCACTAGGTAAAATTTAAAAAAGCAATCCAGATGCAGTTCTGTGTTGAATTTACAGGCATCTAAAACTTCTTTATGTAGTTTCAGTTTACCAACAGTTATGCATTTAAAATGTAAACTAAACCAAATACTTTTTTCAGTTCAGCTGACATAATCTTATTTTTAACCAGATCTCTCAGAATCAAGGATTAGCTACTGAAAGGTGTATTTTCTGCTATTTTAGTTACATGGTTTAATTATTCTGTTTATTTTAAGTCAACAGGTGCTTGGCAGGAAAACAGGGACTGCATCTGTTCATAAGGTCACTATTAAGATTGATGAGACTGATGTCTCAAAACCCTTACAAATCTCTCATGAGCCTCCACTGCCAGCCTGTGACTCCAAACTAATGGAAAGAGCCATGAAGGTAAAGGTTTGCTTTGCCATAGGCGTGTATTTTTATAAATCAAAAACTTAAATATTTTGCATTGTCAGCTTGTTTCATCTTGATTCTATTTAAAGAGCTGTTTCTAAGATTTCTAGTGAGCGGTTACTCTAGGTCGTGTTTATGTTGGGACCCAAAATTGTTACAAGATACTGGCCTTGACTTCATCTTAAACATTACACCTACTTCACAGTGCATTATATGACACTTAGGAGGCAGAATGCTGAGGCTGGGAGGGAAGCAGCAGCAAAATTTCAGTTATGGTTAGCATTTGGCTTGAAATGCTTTATGGAGAGACATTTCCTCGCTTTTGAGTCTTGGAGATGCTGTGTAAACTCCCTGTGAAAGTCATCTTCCCCATGTTGCTTGAGTTGGCTACCCAGCAGTACTATTCACTTTAGAAAATCTTATGATTTGGAAATCTTGTGAAAAAAAGCTAATGTGGTTTGCTTGTTAAAAGTGTTAGGTAAAGCTTACACTATCACTAATCAGTTTATGGCATATGGCCTATCTGAATGTGCCTTTATGTAGTCCAAATTCCTATATGCTAAAGGTGGGATTGTTGAAATGATCCAAAATAAGTAATTGCAGGCAACTTCCTACTTGGATCAGGCTTCACTGGTGATAATTCTAGATCCTGGTTAATGATATCTAAGAGAAACTGCATTTTAGGTTTTACAGTAAATCTCTTAAGTTCCTTGGCCAGTCTGGTTGTGATGTATCAGAATGTGTGTTTGTCATTATTTCTACACTGTTTGGGTTTGAAAGTTAATAACCTGGAGTGAACGGTACAGTTTTCAAATTTCCAGTACAGCTTTTCTACTGGGAAAAACTCCCCTGCTCAGGTTCTTTACCTGTCTTACAGAACTTTCTATTGATGACAGCCTTCACCTCCTGTACGTACTTTGTATTTGAGCCTCTTGGCCCATCTTCTTTACCAAGTCTGACAGATAAGTCTATATGGTGAACGTCAAGAACTTTTTATGTTTGGGCTACACAGGAGTGAGAGAAACCTAGCAGAGTATAGTCGCTTTCTACTTCTAGAGTAAAAGTTCTACTATTAGTGTAATAAATATATACTGAATTTACTCATTTAATAGCCTAAATGAGCATATTTAGGCTACTAAATACACAGTTAATATAGTGAAGATACTGTATTTATGCCTAAACCCAGGAGAATGTGCTTTATCTAGAACATCTGCTGAAGTTCCACTGGAGCTGACATAATGTGAGCTTACTGAATCAGGTCTGCAGACTGTAGATTAGGATATGAGGCCACTGTAAACTTGAGATTTGTCAAAGTTAATGCTGACTCCCTTTGTAACTACTTGCTCTGAGCTTAAATTCATCAGCCATGGTCTATACACTGCTGTTCTAGTGTTTGAATAATGATCTCAGCTGTAATGACGTAGAGAGCGCACTGTTTCTGTTTATTTAAGATACTATATAAAACAGTGGCAGGAACAAATATGTTTGTCTAAGCATGTTATTATACATTAACCTACTGAAAATTTGATGTAGCTGTAGAGCATGTAGTCACTTGTTAGTGAGGAAGATATAACTCATAGCAGCTGCTGAGTTGAAATGCTTTTGTAGATGGATAAACACTGGAAATTTTTTTTAAGGCCTTGTCTTGGAGGGTCCTTGGGAGGTCCTCTTTCAGAGGACGGTCATTCTGGTATATATGAAGGCATGTACTGAAATTCTGTATAAATCTGTTCTGGTATAAACCTCTTCTGCATTTATCTCTTATGCTAGCATAAAATTTGAGAGTAATTCACCTCGAACAGTTTTAAAAGCAATGAAGTTAACTAAAAAAAGATTTTGCAGTAATCTATAGCTCCATTTATGCAAAATACGTAAATAATATGACTGTGATATGAGTGGATATCAATGTGAATGCTTGAATTCATGTTGCACAAGTAAGCCACAATGAATATAAGTGATGGCATAAGCTTCAGCACTGGCAGTGCAACAGCCTCTAGATGCAAGCCTCCTGATACTCCTGGGTTCAGTAGGATTGGTCTTATTCAGTGTCTGCCGCTGCATCTTCACTGCATTGTTACCCCATTAGCAGGACTAAAACTAGCGTGTTGTATTTCATGCTACACTTGCGTATGTGTTTATGTAGAGGCAACCATATTCTAATGGAGTGTTACTTTGGGGGCAGGGGGGTGGGGAGTGGCGTGGCTTGGTTTTTTCCTTAGTTTAAGCTAGTTATAAACAGATTCCTGCTAAGCTGGAAAATAGTTCAGCCTTGTTCCAGAACAAGTAGGTCTGCACACAAAGCAACAGCATAGGTTGTGAAACTTCATTTCTTTTACATTTTCTTCTAGTCCTCTCTCAAAAACCCTCCCACTGCCTGCTGCACAGACAGACTCTTAGGTTTGTTTGTCATACTTTCTAGTGATCCAGATACTCAAGTTAATAGTTCATCTGGTTAACCACAGTCCTAAGCAAATTCTTTCTGAAGTGATTATTTTATTAACTTAAGTAGCTTTGTTCCAGTATGCTAATGTATGAAGTCTACACATCAAATTTGGACTTGCTCAAGTACATTCCTCTTTTACAGATTGACCACCTATCAATAGAAAAACTTCTAATAGACAGTGTGCATGCAAGATCTCATCAAAAACTCCAGGAGCTGAAAGCCATTCTTAAGAGCTACAATGTTAATGACAATTGTATGTGTTTTCTACTGAAGTTTTTTTCAAGTTAATTTCTATTTGTGCCTAGGAACACTTCCTTTTTTCTTGGTATTTCTTGTTTTTATTAATTTAAATAAAAAATAGGAAAAAAATGAGAGATACTCAGAATTAACAAGACTGCTTTAAATTATTCTGCATTGATAATTGTAAAATATTCATACTTCTGAATGCAGTGTAATAGATGAAACTGGTAGAGCATTGTAGTCTGAGTTAAAGGGTTAAAAGTTGTCTACTGTAAAACATGTTCAGAATTGAAAGTAAATCCTTCACTGTCTTGCTAGCTTTGGATGAGACTTTGCTTAAAGTGTTGTTGAAACTACTGGGATTTAATTGATCTTATAATTCTGAAGCGGTGAGTTAAAAGATACTCTGGGATTAATCATCATCTTGAAATTTGGCCTGTCTTTTCTTATTGGTTTGTTACTAGCACTCTTCACAGAAAAATTCTTATATTCAGTTCCCTCTTTATGTTAACAATGAAATAATGTGCAAGTGAAGATTGCTTCTATAAAAACAAACAGATTTTGGATTATAATGGGCTAAGTGATAAGCTTGAATTTTGTGTAAAATTATTAACATCAATTTTTGTTTAGCATTCATTGAGACAGCTCTTCCAACTCTCGTAATTCCAATTTTGGAACCATGTGGTCGATCAGAGTGCCTGCATGTATTTGTTGATCTCCACTCTGGCATGTTTCAGCTGATGCTGTATGGTGTTGGTAAGTAGTTGCAAAACCAGGTTGTATTTAATATCTTGCAAGAATCCTCCACTATGAGGAAATTTTGTATGAACGATTCTGTCAAATCTGCCAACTTCTGGAAGTAAATAAGGGTAAATGCAAATGCACGCTGCGCTTGAGTCATCATCTAGGTATTTGAATTTGAGGAATGGAGAAGTGGACCTTTGTGCTTAAGAGTCACAGTTCAGTTAGGTATATTTTAAGAGGACAACAGACTAAATATTGTTAGGCATCATTGCAATATTCTTTATGACTCATGATTCCTGGATTGGGCTCTTAATGGATGCAGCCATTTCATATAGGCTTGATTGAGAATTGTGTTATGTGACCTTATCCATCTTGAGTTTCTGTTCACGTCTTCAGGTTTCAGATTACTTAAGAAAAGGAAAGTGAGTTCTTTTAGAGTATTTGCATAATAACATACTGCTGTAGTTTTATAAGCATTATGGACGATTTGTCATGTATCTTAATCTCTCTCTTCACAATGAGCCCCATGGAGAAGACAAGGGGCAACAATTATAAATTGTATCAGGAGAATTTTCATCTCAATATAAGAAAGAAATTTTTTACAGTGAGAACAATCAATCACTTTATCTGCTCCAGGGACGTGGAGGAGTCACCATCACTGGAGGTTTTCAAGATCCAGTTGGACATGGTGTTAGATAATTTCATCTAGGCTCTCTTCCCATGAAAGGTTGGACCAGATGATCTTTTGAGGTCCCTTCCAACCTGAGCTGTTCTATGATTCTGTGATTGATTGATTGATTTTTAAATTAGATGAGACACTTACATTAGAAGGCCAAAATTTTGTTTGAAGAGTAGATGTTAAGACCATTCACTCACCTATTGTTCTTGCAGATCAATTGACACTTGATGACATAGAGAAGTCTGTTAATGATGATATGAAGCGTATCATTCCTTGGCTCCAGCAGCTCAAGTAAGTGACTTAAATGGTTCACTTAGTTTGCATACAATGAATCACCATATTTGTATTTTGGATGATCACGCTTGCATGGCTTTGTTTTACCGCAGTAGGGGATATACTTCTCGCTGTTTTAAGCAACCTTGAGTATTTACCATCTCCTCTAAATAGGTGGAGGAAATTCTGGTTTTGTTTGAAGTAGATTCCATAGTCCTCCTTTAGTCTGCACCCGTACATGTAGCCTCACACATTGCTATGCACACGCTCTGCATTGAAGTCTTTTCACTTTAAGTCAGTAGCAGATCATTTGCTTCCTGAGGATCTGGTTTTGTGTTCACGTTCGTTTCTATCTCCTTTATTCTGCTTTTGTTTCTACAGCTGAACTCTGCTTCTTTCTCAGCAAGAGAAATCTCCCTTCTCATAATACAGAGGGAAAAACCAGGAAGTGGCCTAGGATGATTTAAATAATATCTGTTTATCTTCTAACACTTGAGCCCTTGCTGGTTTAAACCTATCATTTTCTTTCCATAAAGCCCTGATATTTAAGCACAAGATACATTTGGCTGCATAAGAGGTTGTAGTGGATAATACAAATACAGTTTGCATCTGCGTGAAAACTAAGTTCCACCTGCTCTGTTGTTTTGGAAATTCCCAGTACTTTGAGCTAATTGCAGGGTGAGACCTCTGTTTGAGAAATTTTGCTTCTAAAAGAAGCATGATGACGCATGAAGCACTGGCACCCTGGAGAAACTAATCAACCACCCTTTGTTATAAATAATGTACTTGAGATAATGGCTTGGGTAGTCCTGCAGTTTTTGAGGAAGCCAGGCAGTCACATGAAATGTCTTTTAGGACAGCTATATGTAACATCTACCTACAAGACCGAATGTGCTGTGTTGTGGTGGATGATGATGCTGAGCTCCCACATTTTCCACTGCTGTCTTCAGTGGAAGTTGACTGAAAAATCAAGCCACATGTGTCTGAGCCCCTTTCAAGCCTTGCTAGACTTTCTGTCCTTGCCACTATAGCCAAAATCTATTGGAGTAGAACAAAGTTTAATTCCAAAAATTAAAATAAACTTGGTGTCTTGCATGTGGTTCTTCATGTCCAGACTTATTCATGTGCATGAGTTTGTTTATAGCACAATGCAGAGTGACGTCCAGCTTGGGTGACTTTTTTTACTGTATTGCTTACCAGCTTATATGAGCAAAGATTTTCTTTTCTATACCAAGAAATAATGGCAGATTCCAAGTTGTAAAGTAACTGATCTACATGTTTTTTTCATTTATCCTTCTTTTTTATATTGCAATTTCATATTGTGACATATAAAAACTTATGTATTCTCTCAGTGAATAATCTCAGGGCTTTTTTTCTTAAATTAACAGCTGTCCGTAACTTAAACTGAAGACAAGATGTAAAGATAGTAATAAGAAAATACAAACTCATTAAACTTTCTATGTGGTTTTCTGTGCAGCAATGATAGATGTTGACTTAGAATATGACTGACTTTTAACTTGACACTAATGCTTTAAACAGTGGTATACTAGAATAATGTAAATCAGAGTACTAATACCTTTATTTCAATGCAAGGTTCTGGCTTGGACAGCAACGTTGCAAACAGTCTATAAAGCATCTGCCAACAGTGAGCAGTGAAACTCTTCAGCTAGCTAATTATGCTAGCCATCCAGTGGGAAACCTTTCTAAACACAAACTGTTTATCAAACTCACTCGCCTTCCACAGTACTATATTGTAAGTAGCTGAAAAATGCTCCTATCTTTTGTTCCGAGTCATGGATATACCAGACAGTTTGTTTGCTGTACTCTTATCTCTAATATTACAAACCAAGTGATTGATGTAATCCTTGGCTCTCCCTTTTCCCTCCTTTCTCTCATTCAGTAGGTTTGTTAAGCAGTCAGGCTTATAGAGAAGAGGGGGCATAAAGGTTTATTATTCAGTAACCTTCATGTTCTCTTTATGTTTCCTGAAAGTGTAATAGTCTTTCTCTTCTTGAATTCCTTTACTAGCCACAGTATTAATATCTTGAAAAAGGCTTAATGTCTTGTCTTTGAGGGGGAGAGGATAGGAGCTGATGTAGACATATTCTTAGTTGAGGGCTTTCTCAATTTGTTGCTCTGTTTAAATATAGGTTGTAGAGATGTTTGATGTTCCTGGCAACCCCACAGAACTAGAGTACAAGTACCATTTTCTCTCTGTGAGCTATGCTGAAGGAGATGACAGCCCTGCTACTGCACTTTTGCTACAGCAGTTCAGACCAAACATTGAAGAGTTGGTACTAGACACAAAAAGTGGGAAACAAATGAAAAGTGGTGTCAAGCGCAAGGTATGTGCTTCAAAAGCCATTGGGCTAGAGTGTGAAAGCTGAACACACGTTCTGAGCATCAGTACCAGCTTTAGTAGTGTTGTTTCAAAGTTTGTATGGCTGACATCTTACTTGTATCGCAGCTTGGTTCTCTGGACTGCTTCCTTAGGGAGACGTTGGGAAACTATTTTGTAACTGTTGTCTTTTCAGCTCATGCCAGGGCTTCTCAGCTGTTCTGAAGAGCCAAGGCAGAGTGCTGTGCTGAGGTAGCTAGAGTAGCTTGTATGTGGAGAGCACTGGTATCTGCTTGATATGCTTTGTGCCATGTAGGTGTAGTCTTTGAAAGACTTGCAGAGGCTGGGAAGAGTTACTTCTTGGTGTCGGGCTGACATGGCTTAGTGATATGTAAAAACTGTTTTAAGGTAGTGATTATAAAATTAGTTTAACTGAATTGCTTGAGTCCTGAAGTGGACCAGATCCTTTCAGAAGTTTGTGCTCAGAATATGATTCATGTAAAACTTGGATGAAATTATTCTCTGACATCTTTTCAAAATGTTTACTCCAAATGAATAAGTACATTTATCTTTATTTTAATTCTAGTTATCTGGTGATCCATGTTCCATAGAGCCTAAGAAACCGAAACGATCAGGAGAAATGTGTGCCTTCAATAAAGTGCTAGCTCATATTGTAGCCATGTGTGATACAAATATGCCATTTATAGGGCTTCGTATGGAGGTATGTATTAAAAAATATTTTGTTTTCTTCTTCCCCTCTACTACTCCTGATTCTCTTGTCTCGATGTGACTGTTTGGCAGATTTATGGTCATGTGTTCTCTTTGGAGTTCCTCTGCCAGCTGAGCCTGGGTGACTAGAGTGACACTGGGTTGCTCTAGTCTTTTTAGATCTGGTTCTCCAATACAGAGCACTGCAAAAAGCTTCAAAAGTTGAGGGAAAAGGGAAAATGAGAGGGTAAGAGAGGCACTTGTGGGAGGGACTGGGAAACAACTTCATACCAGATTGCACAGACTGGTTTTTTGCTTTCCAGTGCTTGAGGATGTGAAACATCTGTCACTCTTAGGGAGCAAAAAAAAGCCTTGAAAAAGTTACAGTTCTTTTGCTTGACTTTTTTGGTTGGGATAACATTTTTCTTGTTTATTCCTAGTTATCTAATATGGACATTCCTCACCAAGGAGTACAAGTAGAAGGAGATGGCTTCAGCCATGCAATACGTTTATTAAAGTAAGAGGATATGTTCTGTGTTTCATTTTATTACTGTACATATGTTTGAGAGAGAAAAAAAGGATTGTTCAGAGAGTAACACTAAAAATATCAGGGTGGGAGGGATTTTTTGGTTTGGGTTTTTTGTTTGAATTTTTTTTTAATTCAATGTTGATATTTTTAATTATTGTGTGTCTTGTACTCTTTATGTGAAGCAGTGCTGGGGAAGGAGGAAAATAAGAGTAGACACAGAGCCAACTAAAATTAGTTTCCTCCATTAGCCTAAACTGGGGAGCTCTGAAAGCAGTCTGGCAGTCCTCGGTCCTAAATTCAGGCGGGGCTAAAGAAGATAATGGTGACGATTCATGAACATGTAATTGCAATTTTAGGTCAGATCAGAGGCCTACATACTCCATATGTTGTTTACAATCACCAGTATGTGATACAGCAGAGGAGAATGCAAGGAATCCTGGAAAAGACAATTGCATGGTAAAAACTTGTAGAGGAAGCATCAGAGAATTATACAGTAATTTAAGAGTGGAAGGGACCTGTGGAAGTCATCTGGTCCAGCCGTCTGCTCAAAGCAGGGCTGGTCATCTGCGTTTTCCAGTCTCCAAGAGTTTTTATGCCCTCCCTGGGCACAGCAGTCTCAAATGGTGACTAGAGGGGAGCAGTCATTTGATTGCCTGGCTTGTACAGCCCCAGTGTGGCAGTCTGTCATTGCTGCAAGGGCATGCTGCTGACTTCTGTTCTGTCTCCCAGGCCCCAAGTTTTTTTTCCGCAGAGCCGCTGGGCAGCCAGTCAGTCCCCACTCTGTGCTGTTGCTTGAGGTTATTTAGGCCCAAGTGCAGGACTTTGCATTTGTTGAACTTCACGAGGCTCCTGTTAACTCATTCCTCCAGCCATCTGAGGTCTCTCTGAATGGCAGCTCTGTCTTCCAGTTGTACTCCCTCCCCTACAGCAGGCTGTAGGAGGCAGTCCCTCCCCCAGTCCTTGGAGTCATCTGCAAACTTGGTCTTCCTTTGCATCATGCAGGTTATTGAAATTGGTAAATAGCATTGGCCTCTGTGTTAACCCTGAGGAATGCCAGCCACAATCAGCTGACCTGCTGATTGGACCTGCAACTGTTGACCACAGTGCTTTCTACCTGGCAGTCCAGACAGTTTTTCACACTTCCTGGAGCCTACTTCAGGCCTCACCAGTTAAACTTTGGATTGTGTTATGAAGTAAAACAGATTGTATCAGTTTAAAACATTAAAAAAAACTCTCAAACCACAAAGACACCTTCTAAAGTAAAATCTTCGTAACTTCTTCTGTGCTGCAGGAATGTGTAGTGATATAAAGGCATCAGCCCATAAATGCGTCAGCCCTTACCTTTTTAACTTTGCATATGAGCAGGGAAGTGCTGAGAAGCTGTGAGCTAAAGTTAAGGGTGGTACATGAAAGTTTTGGATAGACTCTCAAGGGATTTGAAAAAGTTTGGCATGTCTTTACTTAAACTTTATTTAGTCTCTCCCTTGAGCTCAATTCTCACATTGGGATATGAGTAAATTAGTGGGCACTAAGATAACTGCCAGGTTGTTGCGTTTAGAGTGAGCTTGTTCTAGAAGGCAAACTGATTTCATGAATTCAGGTTGCTATGGAACTTATTTTCATCTTTTTGGCTTGTTTCTCTGCATAAAAGATTTCTATTGGTGTGCTCTTACTTTACCAGGAGATAATGGCAATTCAGCAGATCCCTTAACAGTTTATAATTTGCAGGTGTTGAATCCATATAAAAATTGATTTTAACTCAGAGTGCTTTTGTAAAACACTAGATTCCTTGAAGAGGAATAAGACATCTTGCTGTGCAGTCCAACTGTCTTTGCTGTTGATTTGTCCATTCTTTCATGTCCGGACTTGGAAGTCCTTCAGGACAAGTTAAAGGTAGTATTTTTAGTTTGGAACAGTACAGTGTATAATGGAGAGTATTTATTTTTTTTCTTTCATGAATAGAATTCCTCCCTGTAAAGGTGTAAATGAGGAAACACAGAAGGCTCTGGATCGATCTCTTCTTGATTGCACTTTCCGATTACAAGGTAGAAATAATCGCACGTGGGTGGCTGAGCTGGTGTTTGCAAACTGTCCGCTTAATAGCACTTCATCCAGGGAGCAAGGTACGTTTTATTTAGGGAGACTGGTACATTTTGTTTCTTTGTGGTTTACACTGTCTGTTCCAGGAGTTCTGATGTTTTGGCATTACTGGTAACTGTCTGCTCTTAAGATTTCTGATAAACCACAGTGTACCTGAATCAAAATTTTGTCTGCTGAGTTGATGCACTTTTATTATTTAAATATGCTTCCTGGTCACTTGCTACAGTTCACTCATTGGCTCTAAACCACAGTTTAGGAACCACTAGTTTAATCAGTATTCACTACCTCCTAACACTGCAGGACCAACCCGTCATGTTTACCTGACGTATGAAAACCAGTTATCTGAACCAGTTGGAGGTCGTAAAGTTGTTGAGATGTTCCTTAATGACTGGAACAGTATCGCTCGGCTGTATGAATGTGTCCTGGAGTTTGCACGATCCTTACCAGGTACAGAAATCACCTCCTTTTCATTAAAATGGTGTGCTTACAGATAATGATAGACTTCTCACTAACTTATTTCCCTCCTCTCTTCAAAGACATACCCAACCACTTAAACGTTTTTTCAGAAGTTCGTATCTACAATTACCGAAAATTAATCCTTTGTTATGGAACTACCAAGGGGAGCTCAGTAAGTAATTCCTAAGTGCACTTAAATGTGTGTTTGGAAACAGAATGGGAGGGTTAGAGTTCTCAGAATTGTGCAACAAAATATTTCTTGGTATTACATTACACTGAATTAGTATTGGTGAATGTAGAAAAGACAGAAATAGAGGGTGCTAGATTGCTAACTTGTTAGGTTACCAGATGTTCGGAATTTGTATAAGATGCTTTAAATTGTGGGAGGGACAGTTGTGTGCTCCTGACTGATGAAAGCTGGTGTCGCAGTCTTTTTCTGACAGGCTTACGGTAAGTGTTGCTACTGGTCGCTGCTGTAGTGGGATATATGGGTATATGTAAGCTGAATGTGTCATTCTGCCTGAGGAGAAGCGGCTCTAACAATTTTACATGTAGTGCTGTGCTTTCAAATGAGGGGGTCCTTAGTGACTTTGTAGCAGTGCTGTTCCCTTGTTCAGAATTCTAGTTTACTCTTCAGTTTGAGTACTTACACTGTTACCTTAAATGCAAGGTAGAGGCGGAAGTAAGCACACATTTATTACAGACTAAGAATATTTTTTTGTGTGCGACTGATGCAGAGTAGCTGGTACACTTGAAATTGGCTTCCTGGAAGGCTTTTGGTTTCAGATTCTAAGCTGAACTTTTAGGAGCATTTCTGTGTGCATTTTATTGGGACAGTTAATAAGTAGCAAGAGTAGCAGTGTAGAATTAGCATGTCACTTCCTTACATGTTAGCATGTCCAGTTCTCATTTTTGTGTGATATGACTAAGAAAACCCGTCTACCTCCAGCAAGTCATTAATCAGTTCTCTGAAGCATGAATCTCTCAAGTTCAATTTTTTCTGTCTCACCTTTGGCAGAAAAGGCTTTTTTTTCTTTTTGGTTGACTTGCTAAAATATTTCCCCAGTTTTGTGATTGCCAACAATCCAGCTAACAAATGGATGTTAAAGCAGTGCACCCCCCCTGCCCCTCAGCAGCTTTTGAGGGAGGTGAGTTAGGAATCTGTGAGGTTTGATGAAAAAAGGGGGAAAAAACTTAAAGCAGACCATCTTTCTTGTTATAATCTTGTAGTTGTTCTAGTTTCCAAGACCATTTTATGTTCTTGACATTGCAGATCAGCATTCAGTGGAATTCCATACTCCAGAAGTTTCACATTTCACTGGGAACTGTTGGTCCAAACTCAGGTTGCAGTAACTGTCACAACACAATTCTGCACCAGCTCCAGGAGATGTTTAATAAAACGCCAAACGTAGTACAGTTGTTACAGGTAACATTTTAAAAGCTTCTGTCAAGCAAAATGCAAGATAATTAAGAGCTGAGTTCTGCTTAAACTGTTCTCTTCGAAATTGCATGTGTGTGTTATGATGGTTTATGGATCTCATTGGCAGAAGGTAACTTGGGGAAGATTGTGTCCCTGCTATGCCCCATTTTCTCTGACCTTTACTTAGAGGTAAGCTACCTGATCTCTCAACATCTGTTCTCTCTCAGGTTTTGTTTGACACTCAGGCTCCATTAAATGCCATCAACAAACTTCCAACTGTGCCCATGCTGGGTCTGACTCAACGCACCAACACTGCCTATCAGTGTTTCTCAATTCTGCCACAGTCACCCACGCATATCAGGCTGGCTTTTAGGAATATGTACTGTATTGACATCTACTGCCGGAGTCGCGGTGTTGTAGCGATACGTGATGGGGCGTACAGTCTCTTTGACAACAGCAAAATAGTTGAAGGCTTTTACCCTGCGCCTGGATTAAAGGTGACCATTTTTGTGTTTTCTGGCATGTTGTAAATAGCTTCTAACTTGAAGTATGAATCTGATGTGAAGAGCTTTGTGAGGCTTTTCCTTATTTTTAAGGAAAAAAGAAAAATGTTATTTCGATTAATTAAAGATATTTCATGTTAATGAGCAAAGGTGTAAATGTTTGGTGGCAACACAAGACCCTTTCTTTTTTAAAAGGAAAGGGGAATAAAGCTTACATATCCACTGAGAAGATCTGTTTATGAATTGATACATTTTGCAAACTATTTGTACTTTATATAATGAATGCCTGCTAGTAGTTAGTTCTAGAGACCTGCCTGTTTCTTACATCCTGTAGCTGATAAAGATGGCATAAAAGCTCAGCAAATACTGTGCTTATTTATGTAATAAAATTTAAACAGGGAAATTGCTAACAAAACTGATTTTTCCACAGACATTCCTGAACATGTTTGTTGACAGCAATCAGGATGCACGAAGACGATCTGTAAATGAAGACGATAACCCACCTTCTCCTATTGGAGGAGACATGATGGATTCTTTGATGTCACAGCTTCAACCCCAGCAGCCACCACAGCAACCACAACAACAGGTACCCTCCAGGCAAAATAAGAAATGTTTATTGTCTTCCACAGCTGTAGATTTCTAAAGACTTAATGTTCTAAAAGGATTAGCAGTAAAAAATGGAAGGGCAGACTATAAAACTGCTCTGCTGTGGAATTCCCCTTGGGGCAAAATGTATTAATTTATTTTGCCATTTCTTATTCCAGTGTAAACAGTCCATGGTGTATGAACAGCAGCTTTGGAAGGTCACATGAGACTTGCTGCCTTGGAAGCGAAGGGCTGAGGGAGGGAAAATGACTGTTTAAGATAAAAGGTGGGAGGGGTAGTCAAGAGGCTTTGCTGTTACAGGGTGGCAGATAAAACCGAATGAAGTGCAGAGATACTGTGTCTTGAGGAGAAACTGCAAGAAGTCACTGTGGAAAAAACAGTGAGCACTGAACAAGGTGATACAGAGACTCAAACTACTACATTGATGGGCCTATAAGATTTCATAGGTGGAGACCAAACTGTCACTAGTATTCTCCTGCACATACTTAACTTTAGTTTTAGTACAAAATGATCAAAAATTCTCGTTGTCCTGTGTTGACAATTTCAGCCGTTTGCAAAACAGGCAGGAGCATCGGGAGCATATCCTCTCACTTCACCGCCCACCTCCTATCACAACACAGTGACGCCATCTCCATCTATGATGCACACGCAGTCACCAGGTAAGATGGCTGAGAGTTTGTATGCTGATCATGTGCTGGAAATGTGCCTTTGTGCATGCCTGCTTTTTCTACTATTTGAGCTGTGTTTAGCTCCAAGTTAGCCAAAAGAATGCGACTTATAGTGGGGAAAAATAGCAAAGCAAAATCCTGCCATGCATGTTCTAGAAAGTACATTTTGGAAACTTTAAAAAAAAAAAAAAGAAAACCAAACAAAAAACCCCCAACATTCAGTGAAATTGCCATCTTTAGCTGTGTAATGTTTGGAACTTTTATGGCTTGCAGCTTGCTCAGGTCAAAACCTGTTAATTTTCTATACCTGCTTCTTCAGAAAAGCTTTTCATCACCAAAGCCCTGCTTTTGGCTCCCAGCTGTTATAGTACAACAGCTGAAAATATTTAAATCTGGGGAAGTGCTGATCGGGGGGAAATGCCATTCTTCAAGCCAAATATCTTGGAAATTTTCCTTTGTGTAGTGAATCAATCTGGAAAATACAATGCTCATGTGTGTACAAAATAAAGCCTTTGAGTGCAAAACCAAATTCTCATTTGCTTGCTGCGTCCCTAAAAAGGAGATAGCTGATAGAAAAAAAATTAACAGAAAAATGGGAAATGTGTATGTTGAGTGACATGACATGATGTCTTTGATTAGGAAATTTGCATGCTGCAAGCTCACCTAGTGGAGCTTTAAGAGCACCATCACCAGCATCCTTTGGTCCAACTCCTTCACCTTCCTCTCTTGGAATCACAATGGGACAAACAGCTAGCTTTGCCAGCCCACATGGTGAGTTCTTTACTGGCAGGTGTATGTATAGTGACAGGGAGGGCATATTGAATCTGCTTCTTTAAATTAAGTCTTCTGGAGCAGACCTAAGTTAATTGAGAAAATTTCATATGTTGTAATTGGCTTAAGTCACTGTTTTTCATACATGTGGTGTAACTTAACAGGAGTCAAAAGTAGCTGCATGGCACGTTGAGATGTTCCTAACCTTTTAAAACCTGACTACCAATCACTCTTTTCTGCTTACTAATGTGGGGAAATTCCTTGTGGTCTTGTAGCAGAACAATGGCTGCAGCTTTTAGTGAGCCTTGTCTCTTGTTAGATTAGTTAATATATTTTCACTGCTTATGCTTCCTGGAAAAATAACTGGAACAGGTTAGAAATTCAAATACTTGCAATTTGAAAACATTGTCAAAGTCTTGCTGGTTTGACATACCTATATGCAAACAACGTGCCTTTTGGTGCTTTCCTTTATTAAGTTTTTCTGGAAAGCTGCCAAAACAATTTTGTTGTAATCACAGTGCATTGGAAACCATTCCATTGATCACAATAAATGAACAAATGAGATTGTAATTTTAGCATACCAATTTAGCTATCAGGCTGAGCAAAGTGAGATAGATATACAACAGACTGTTTTAAGAAGCTTGTTCTGATTGGTCTTTGTAGCAGAGTACAAAAGCAAATATACTTTTGCAGAGGTAACTGCAAGATACTGAATAGATAAGGAGCAGTCTAGCTGAGGCTTCCATTTGCTAAGGAGCAGCAGAAGTCCAAGTCCATAGGCATATGTTCCTTTTAGTTTAGAACAAGTTATGTGTTGAATGTGCCAATTTGCCTTAATCTTCAATTTTACTTTTAAAAAATACAACCAGAAAACCCCTGAATCTGTATCTTGATTTTACACACACACCCTATGTTTTTTATGTGTAATTTTTTATGTAAAATGTTGTCTAAAAGCTTGCAGGCACTTCCATGCTTTAAAGGTTTTGATAAGCCTTTTTTAGATTTCTAGATTAGAAAGCCTTGTACCTTTTAAAAAAATAACGGTCTTGTAACATCTGTAGGTACCATAGACCCAAGCTCACCATACACCATGATGTCACCCAGTCAGCGTGCAGGGAACTGGCCAGGATCTCCCCAGGTCTCTGGTCCATCACCAGCAGCACGGATGCCTGGAATGTCACCAGCCAACCCTTCCCTTCATTCACCTGTCCCAGATGCCTCTCATTCCCCACGAGCTGGAACAAGTAGGCTTCTTTATCGGTGTTATGACTGTGAAACACTCGTGTTTAACCTTTCTAGTTCTGTTCTTTTTGATAGTTTTGTGTGTCAGTGTAACAGTTCTTACTGCCCTTGTGCAGTAAAATATCTAAGGAAATGAAGCCTTTATTCTGTCCTAGTTCAGATCTTCTATAACAAATTGGAAAGCTAGTTAAATCATACAACATAAACTTCAGCAGGATTGATACCTCTTGTGGCACTGTAGAAATTAGCCTTAAACTATTAAGCTCCATGACAGAGAGAAAACTCTTTAGAATGAAAGCAATGATAGGCATATTTGCCTACGCAAATACTAACTTTTCACATCAGAGTTGTAACGCTGCTTTTGCACGACTGATTTAGCTATCTTTACATCTCATGGAGTTTGTTGTACGAACCTGCTATCTGCTGGCATGCTGCAGGAAGAGGAAAAGAGAGTACGATTTTAATGTTACTGAGACTCTTTGCATGGGTGAAATGTCAAAACTCTTAATTCTGTGACTTTGTCTGTCTGTTGGCTATCACTAGGCAGCCAAATTCTTAAATAAGGAGGACTAAGCTTTGGCCTAGAGGACTTATTGGTTGTTTAGTGACAACAAATAAAGTGAACACACATCTGGCCTTGCAACTTAAATCCTCCCTTAATGCAAGTACTTTTTCCATATCAATAGGTTCCCAAGCAATGCCGACTAGCATGCCTCCACCTCGTAAACTACCTCAGCGCTCTTGGGCTGCATCCATACCTACAATCCTCACCCACAGTGCCTTGAATATTCTGTTGTTGCCCTCTCCTACCCCTGGGCTTGTGCCAGGACTAGCTGGCAGCTATCTTTGCTCCCCTCTTGAGCGATTCCTTGGATCAGTTATTATGAGGAGGCATCTTCAGAGGATCATACAACAGGAAACGGTAAGGTTTAGATTGTTTTAGTACTGACCTGTGAGTATGACTTTACAACTCTTCTATTTCGTGCTTCTGTACTCCATGTCTTTCAAATCAGTCACAGACTGAAACAGTTCAGATACAGTATTTGCTGGTGGACTTGTGCTGTACTTCTGAATCTTGCCATCTAAAGTGTCAAGTGTTCTTTTCCGCACAAATTAGAAGTGGAAAGCCTGTTTGGTCAGGTGGAATTTGATAACATACAATAGCAAAGACTGACCAGATTTTCAGATGCCATGGCTTCTGAGGGCAGCATGTCTGTTGGGAGTTAATCAGAACAGCTACAGGGTTACTATGCATGGCATGACTTGGCAGGATTGCCCAATAAATTAGTTACTAGTTGGCAATAACTGAACTACTCAGTCATGAATATCGCTTTAGAGTTTGGGACAGACATTGTGTCCCTCTTCACTTTGGCATTGATTCAGTGAAAGAAGCCAAATCTTGCATAAGCTTCATTCTCAAATAATTTTACCTGTATATACAAATATCACATGTTTCTGTCTGGAAGAAGGACAGGTTGTTCACTAGAGTTTTGGGAGTGAATCTGTGTCTGTGCTCATGCTACTTAACGAACAACTGATCAAATGTGATACTACTTTTCATGCAGCTACAGTTAATAAACTCCAATGAACCAGGTGTAATTATGTTTAAGACGGAGGCACTGAAGTGTAGGGTTGCTCTCAATCCCAAAACCAACCAGACTTTGCAACTGAAAGTAACACCTGAAAATACAGGACAGTGGAAATCAGAGGAGTTACAAGTTTTGGAGAAGTTTTTTGAAACAAGGGTATGTACTCAAATCATAATGTTTACATTTTTGTGCATTGCTTTTAATCTCTGGTGATTTAACTTAATGATGCTGCTGACTTTCATTGGTATGTGTAAGGACTGCAAAATACAAAATTAACAGCTGTGCATGGTGGTTACTGTACTAAATTATATAGCTGTTATCTAAATAGGCAGTACTAAATAGTGTCTGTCTTTAGGTTGCAGGACCACCTTTTAAAGCGAACACCCTAATAGCCTTCACGAAATTACTAGGGGCTCCAACACATATCCTCAGGGACTGCGTACACATCATGAAACTTGAGCTGGTAAGTTAACTGTTTTATTTGGTTCACCCAACTTTGGAGGTTATATTTAAAAAATGAAAAAGATGCTGTATCTTTATCTGTAAAGACTTATTACTCATTAGACATAACTACTCTAAATTTATATATATGGGTTTTAGTACTAATAAAGAAGTTTTCATTTTACTACTGGCTATCCTGGAAGCTCCTAAAATTTCTCCTTTAGAGTGATGATCTTGAGAAACTGCAGGCATGTTACTGCACAATAGACATGTGCATAGGCTGGCTGGAATCTTTCTGATTGTATTCTTGTTCACCCTACGCTCAATTCTTTCAGAACTGTTCTGGCTTACACTAAACCTGGCAACATCTGCAAGTTTAGCTAGAGGGGCACTTATTTCCTAATGTTTCCCTAGTTCGTAGCCATGTATGTCGCTGATGTGAGACCTTTTGCTGTTCTTTCTCTGTGCTGCTCTTTCTAAACAGTTCCCTGATCAGGCAAGTCAGCTGAAATGGAATGTGCAGTTTTGTTTAACAATTCCTCCCAGTGCACCGCCAATTGCACCTCCAGGAACACCTGCTGTTGTGCTGAAATCCAAAATGTTGTTTTTTGTAAGTAGAGCTATCTGTTTTAAAATTTTGTGGGCTGCATGTCTTTGGAATCATCACAGGTTAGTAGCAAAACACAAGCATGCTATATCTGACAACTGTAATAGCTAAAAATGTTACACCATTTGGAAGCCTAGATTTGTGTGCACCTCTTGTAAGGAGTTCAGTTAGTATTTCTATTCTTCCTCCTATGAAAGCACAGCAATTCTTCATGTTTTGTATCCTTGGAGAGATATTGAAGTACATAAAGTTCAGTTCCCTCTGGGCTGCAGGTATCTTGGAATGCTTAGCTTCTGAGGGTTTTGTTCTTTGCGGCCCTAACCACCTAGATTAAGTGATATATGCATTAGTGGTGCTGGAAAAGGACAGCAGGAATGAGATGTTTAGAACAAATCTATGTTAGCATCAGTAATCAATGCTCACTGTAAGGTGCCTTTGAAAAGAAAATAGTCTACACCTACACCTGATTGATAACTTCACTGTTACAGAATTGATGTCTGAAAACTGAGGGGGTGGAAGTGGATGCTATCTATGGCCTGGAATGTTTTAACTGTATTAGAATTTATGCTGAAGTACATGGCCGTTCAGTTTACCACACTTCTGTATTTTCCTGCAGCTCCAGCTAACACAGAAAACAACAGTCCCACAGGAAGCTGTTAGTATTATAGTCCCAATTATTTATGATATGGCTTCGGGTACAACGCAACAGGCTGACATTCCCAGGCAGCAGAACTCTTCTGTTGCTGCTCCAATGATGGTTAGCAATATTCTAAAGAGGTTTGCTGAACTGAATTCACCGCGACCAGGTACTGTACATGTCCAGTAGATATATTCTCTTCACCCAGACATCTGTGACAAATCTCCAGTGTAAAACTAAACCTCTCTTAAGTCTGAGTTCTTCTTGGTTTCTATAATACTACTTTAGTGATTACAAACTCCTGATGTGACAGGCAATATGTAACTTACTAGTAAGTATTGGCAGCACAGCAGAAGGTTACACTGGTGATTCAGGCTGGATTTTGCTGTTCTGCCCAAGTGGTAGAATGCACCTCTTGTTGGCCCAGCTCTTGCTGTGAGTAGGAGTCATGCTTTTTAACAAATTGGCCCAGAGTGAGTCATAAGAAATATGCTATGGTCAAGTGTCAGTTTTCATGGTTAATTATGAAGTTGTTGAGCTCAACAGTAGAATATAAAGGGATGTTGAAATAGTTATCAGAACTTGTCCAAGTGCTGTGAATGATTAAAAAGTAATTGGAGTGATTGTATGCTCCTTTGTCAGTGTGTACACTAACAGAGGTGCATACAGTTACGTCCACCAAATGTGCTGTGAAGTGTTTGAGCTAAATAGGCTGTTCTGAATGTTCAGTGGCTCCGTAGGTAGTGCCCTGTGAGCGATGTTGTGCTTTGCTTTCCCTCTTGTTTGTCATGCCCTTTTTTTTAATTTTTTTATTTCATTACCTGAAATTGAACAGTAGCAGGTTCTTTGGGCAGCATGTTGTCTGTAAGCAGTGGTTTGGGGTCCTAATACACAGATGGCTCATGAGAACAGTAACTTTCAGTTCTGCTATAGTTACATGCTGAAGAACAAAACCTTTTTTCCAGTAACCCAGTGAACAGATTGAACTTTTGAATCCAGAGGTTGAATTCTACTTCTATTCTGTATGATTACTCATCTCGTTGTTATGTGGTAAATTTAACTATGCTTGATGGTTTATTTCAGTGGCTGGAACATGAGCGATGTTTATCTTAAATTGGTGTGGATATGCATACATTTCTGGAAATTGTGATGAGATACAAATTAACATGCATTTTCTGTTTAACATATAGTAATGGTGTAGGTAGATAGGAGAGAGGAGAATAGCCTTGAGGACGTGTGGGATTACCTAAGAGTTCTGTATGTGGTACAGAACTGTTGTGTATACAGGACTTCTATTTCAAGGTATATTAACCACAGGTGTTTCTCTTGGAAGGCGCTTCCCTACTGAGTTCCCCTAGTGTGGGGAAGGGTAGATACTTGTTTTCCTCTTTGTTACTGCACTAAGTTGTGTTTTAAGGTAAACCCTCCACAAAATACTGCAGCGTAAGGAGTGATAGCCAAAACTGCTCTTGAGTATCCCAGGTGAGATGTCTTCTCATGATCATTAGATAGATAGATCAGGATAGACAATTTTTATTACAGAAGTTTTGAAGTAGTTTGGGAATGCAATACAGGGAGCAGAGTATAGGCAGGGGAAAAAACGCTTACAAAAAGAGCTTGTGGCCCCAAGCAGGACTTTATCCAGGCAAAGAAGAATGTACCTAGCTGAGCAGAGGACATTTTCTAGTAGCCTTTCTTCTGACTTCTAAAAGAAAGAAATTAGTCTGTATGGATTTGTTTATTTCCACCACCATCACTGAGCCAAAGTAGGATCTTCCCTGCAGACACTTGAAATGCAATTTCCTGTGTTCTTACTGTCAGAACTTTAGTAGTTATAGCTGAAGAAAGAGAACAAACTACCTTCTTTGCCATTGAAGGGTGATAGGAGAGCCAACAGATGGAAGTAGGTAGTTGGGCGACAACTTGTACAACAGCAGTACATGAGAGATCGCAGGTGCATATCCTTTCTTTTCTGATGCTATCATGCTGTACCCAGGATTTTCCTACCTGTGTTAGCTCTTCTGCTGCACTAACTGCAATTTGCTTGGTTAAGTGAGTTTTTCACTGTTTCAGTCAGAAAGGACCAGGGCTTCCCATCATGCACGTATGATATTGCTGGCACTTTCGTTGTAACCCGTAATCAGTGTTGCCTCGTTTTGGCTGTATCTTTTTTACCTTTCTCTCTTTGTGAGAAAGTATTTTGTATTCAGCTTAATTTTCCTCTTAATAAAATGGTAGTGCCTGAAAAGTAAGTTCTTTTGGAAGAGTTTTCTTTTCAGATCTGTGGGCAAACACGTTCTGCTGTGTTTAACAGTAAGATGTTGACTCATTGTGAATATACTGTCTTTCTGAGACCACTTTACCTATGCCTCCATGGGGGGAAAAAATATTTTGGGGAAATAATTTTATGAACTGAAATGGAATCAATGCCCTGGAGTAATAGGGTTAAACTCAAGCTGTAAATCTACAACCTGCACTATGTAGTGGACATCAATCTGGTAAGGAAATGGAAGTCCCTACAAATGCTGGAGGTTGACCCTTAGAGAGGAGCTCAAGGGACTTGTGATATTTCTTAAAGTACTTCACGACTAAGCATTTCAATAATGCAGTGGATGGGATTTAGCCCAGATTTGTAGCTTTGTTATGATAATGAATTGCCCAAATAATCTTGGGAATCCTTAGTTTGGCAGTTAGGGTTAATGCATCCTAACAGGCTCTGCTCTTCTTTGCTTATACTGTTGCTCCTTCAGCAACAAAATTCAACACCTTCTAATTGATGTTTATTGAAATATGCAGGGAAAATTCAGCCCACGGTAACCAGGGTACAATAGTGGCTATTAATTGTATTCTTTTACCAGGAAACAGTAGATGAAAGTCACAGCTGCCTAATACTTCACCCTTTGTTCTGATTAAACCCTTTTGATTCTATTGGTTTTAACTTTTAAAAAATATTTCAGAGTGTGTGTGTGTGTGTGTGTGTTTGTCAAAAAATGCTGGTATTCTAAACTTGGGACAGCTATGGCTGTTTTTTTCTCTCTGTACTATATCTCAGCCGTTAGAGCAAACGAACTTCAGTTTCAGTGTTTTATTTTGCAGTTTAGGTGTCAAGGGTAGAGCCAGAGCAATTTGGTTGAAAGAAACAGATTTCTGACTTCTGCCCAGTCTTGGAATTAGAAATGTTTCCAAAACTAGGCTTAGGACAGAAAAAATCTTCCAGCTGTTTGACTTGAGTCTTCCGAAATGTTTTGTTTCTGCTCTTAATCAATACAAATAGAACTCAAAAAAGTTGGGGGCGGGTTTCTTTATAAAATGTAGTGCTTTTGATTAGTAACGTACAGAAAAACTGCGATTGCAGTGCCATGTACGATAAATTCTAGCGTAGATTCAATCTGACCTTCAAAATCACCTAATAGTTAAGAGCTGCTTGCAATTTCATGACCAACAAGAGCTACCCTGCTGGGAAAGCCAGAGCTACTTCCATTTAAAATCATTACAAATCCCGACATCCTCGGAGGCGGCTGGGATTTGCGAGTCGCAGTCGCCACGTCTCCTCCAGCGCTGCCCGTACCGGGTGCTGGGAGCCCCGTACCGGGCGCTGGGAGCCCCGAGCCGGTGTCGCGCAGCCTCGGGAGGTGGTTGGAGCGCGGTTTGTGCGCGGGGGGACGCTAACCTGTCTCTTTTCCCTGTTCCAGGTGAATGCACAATATTTGCGGCCGTTCGTGATTTGATGGTTAATCTTACGCTGCCCCCTGGTGGGCGTCCGTAGACACTTTTAAAAGAAGGCTGAAAGTGAGACAAAACCGAGAAAAAAAAAAAAAAAAAAAAAAAAAAAACACAAACAAAAAAAAAAACCAAACCCAAAAAAAAACTAATAAAGCCTTCGGTTAAAAGAGGACGTTTTAATTTTCCTTTTTTTTTTTTTTTTTTTTGCCTCCTAAAGAGCTAACTGGCAAACTTTCAGGGATGCACTTTCATCAAATGAGTATCACCACGACTTTTGTATAGTGCTGTTGTATAGTGTGTTTTAACGGGATACACTTCAGACTAGGTAATAGATTGAAGTATCCGCTTGCTGGTAATAGATTTAATATTCTGTTTTATACTATAAAGATTATGAAAATGCCAAACTTGTTTGTTTTTCTGTTTTTCTTATGTTTTGGTGTAATAGTCTTTTTTTAAGGCAGGTCTGTCATTTTTGAATACTGTAAAACTGTGACAAACTTTATATTGAAGCTGTATTTTAATAAGACTGCTTTGAATCCTTAAACAATTTATTTGGGCTTGTTGTAAACATGTCCCCAAAAAGCAATATTTAATAAACTGGATTAAAAAATCTTGTCCTGGATGTTGTATAATCTTAAACTCTATTCCTCTCCACTGTAGCCATTGGCCAGATCTCTTGTATTTACAGTTACTTGGCTATTCCTGTATGTGATCTGCTTTCTGCACACACATGTGTGCTGCTAATGTAAAAAAAAAAAAATCTACCGAAACAAAACCTTATTTATTTAGTGGGTCTGAGTTGTTCCAAGTCATAGGAAAACGGAGTTTTTAGGTTTTCCAGATTGTGTAAATAACCAGTAATTACTTAAAACAGTTGTAAGGAACAACATCTGTCCCAAAAGCAAAGATTAGTGGAAGAAAGCACCTTTTTTCATCTGTCATGGAGTTTGTAGTTATAGACACCTGTATAATAATAGACTCTTACTTGTCTTACTGGTAGGTAAGGCAGGTAAGGGTAGAAGCTTGAACCATATACCATGAAATTGGAGAGGCTGATCAAAAAAAGCAACAACCTCACGTTTAACTCTGAAGTGAATGTATGTAGATAACTTTGTTAGCAATGCCTGAAGGCTCGCTCTTGTGATTGAATAAAATTTCCATCCTTAGAAATTACTCTGTCATTTAACCATTTGTCCTCATGGATCAGTATTCTCAAATTTTTATTGAGTTCAAGTTGGTTTCCTGACTTCCTGAAAGAGCAGCTTTCTGCTGTGCTGCCTCACTCCCATACTCCCATTGCAGAGCTCTGTCAGCTCCCTGCTCAGCTGAAGGATGTTTTAAACTCATTTTAAAAATCTGGCTTTAAGGCTGCCTGTTGCCCCCACAACTGTCACATTCTTTCCCTACTGTCACATTCTTTCCCTATGAATGAAAGAACTGTCATTCTTTCCCTATGAATGAAAGTCTCTTTCAAAGCTCTTGCCTTTAGAAATAATCTTTTGGTTGATGTCCACTTCAGATTTCAGCTTTGAACCTGTGGTTTTGGGTATCGGTATTGTATCACGGCTTCTCTGAACTGTGTGTATCTAACAGATGGTTATGCAGTTTCTGCTTCTGAAATACAAAACTCGTCCACTGGAGTAAAAACCCTGGCTGTCTTTAAATGTTGCTGCTGCAGCAACTCAGTTGGAAAGGTTTTGTATTTCAGTCTTTTCACAGCTAAACTGATGTTTTGAAACTGAGAGGTGATAACAACTATGGTTGAAAAAGACTGGCTGTGACGCTGGCTACTAGACTGAATTCAAGGTCTGGGCGTTCTTGTGCCTAAAAGCAGCTTTCTGATATGCAAAGTATCTGCTGTTCTTTGGCCAAGGTGCTGGTGGGCAAGGGCCCCCCTGCTCTAGAGCTTCAGCACTTGAAAGTAAAAGGGGCAGAGAAAACAAAATAAGTACGCTAGTAACAGATGGTTGTGAACTGACATTCCCAACCTGAGATTATGGGAAGATTAAATTTTATTTTATATTACACATGCCACTCCTCTTAACATACAACACATTTTAAGCCTTTCTTCTACATAATTAAATGCTTAAGGAAAATGCTCCCAGTAAAAGGAAGCATTTCCCACTGACCAGTGACACTCATTCCTTTAAAAGAAGTGGCTGTGTATATTTGCAAATGCAGTTTGAAGTTTTGTCTTTCGTATGTTCAGTCTAGTTTTCTGGTAGCCAGGTGTTATATCCACCTGCTGCTTTGGGACTCTGTAGATTTTTATAGTTACAGGAGACTTGCCCATTTATTTCACTGTAAGTGTTGCAGTATCCTGCAGTACCTATAGATTGTTTCTGATAAATCTGCCTGTGGGACAAGCGTGAGACAAGTTGAATTACAAGAAGAAAAATAGCAGTTCTGAACTGATCCACGGATCTGGCATAGCAATGTTAGCCAGGGCCAGACAGGAACACAAATTCTTAACTAATCCAAAAAGCTATCCTGGATGACAGCAATAGGCTTTGTGGCTTTTCAGATAACAAATATTGATCATGTTAAAAGTTTTCTTAATATAGAGAAGAGGTGCGAAGTTTTTTGGAGTCCTGCAAACACAGACATGGAGCTGAATCAACACGAGGTTGGGGGGGCTGGGGAGGGGAGGCAGAGTTGCTTGAAACTAAGTTTAAATTACTTGCTATCTGTACAGGTTTGAGTGTCTTGCAGGTTACCTTTGAGACTGCAAATATTTTCCCTGCATTTACAAAGACTGCAGGAAACAAGTTCTGATAATTAGTAGCAGAGACGAAACAAAGCTCTGTAAACTAGAAGCTGGTTTTTTCTTTCAAGAGCTATAGTTTATCTCTAAGTGTGTGCTCAGTTTCATCTACCAGTTGAAAGTTACTCTAGTTAGCAGGCATTTTAAAGCTAAATTTTCTAGCTGAAAAATAGCAGATAGACTACTAAGAGAATATCTGGGTCATTTTAAGCACATTTATGATTAAACTGTCAAAGGTATCTCTTCAGAAGTTGTGCTATACTGGTTATTTTAGTTCAAGTGGTTATAGTTGTTCCCCTGACCTGAATTTTCCACGCACCACAGAAATCCATGTTTTTAAGGTAACAATATATTTCGATAAATAAACGTGTAATTGAAATGCATTATCTCTAGGTAGCATCTAGACTGTAGTTACAAAGCTGTGACTGTTGTGTAACCCCACAATAGCAATATAATCGAGAGTTTCTTATTTTGATTAAATCCCATTGACTTCAACTACGTGAGGCTTTTCCTGAGATGCTCCAACAGCCGCTGGTGGTTTGATGTTCAGTGGGTAGATCATAAGCTTTTCTGGAATGTTTTTAAGACGTTGGCTTCAGGAGCATCGTGCTCCTGGGAAGCAGTGGTGTGATGGCTCTTCCCTGTGGGGCTCTTCCCCCGTGTACTCCCAGCCCCTCTAGTTATTCTAGAACAGTCATTAACTACTTTGGGAAACGACTCCCACGTAATAGGTTTTGCAGGAAACGTCTGGCTGCCGCTCCTCCAAAAGATGAAGAGTTGCTGAGTGAGGAAGGGTTGTACTGGTGTTGCTGGGAGGCTGGGCAGAGTGGCACAGATGCAGCAAGCTCGCTGCAGCCTCAATTCCTGCCCCTGGAACTGGAGTTTGGAAGAGCCCCCGCAGGCGGTGGAGCAGAGCCCCCCTGAGCAGGACTGTCCCCTCCTGCTTTGCTGGGGAGCCAGTGCAGGCTGCCAGGAGCAACCGGCGTAAGCAAGTGCTGCAGGGGAAAATGGGCTCTGTCTGCTGTGTCAAATAGGGCTCTGGGGGGTGAAAAAGCTTGGTGGTTAGCTTCGTCGTTGACCGGTTTTACTCCTCCCGTGACCCACCACCACCGCCCGTGCTTTTAAAAGGCCATTATCGAGGCTGCAAATACCAGAGCGGGGGGGTTCAGCTGCACCTGAGGCTCCCTTTTGGAGAGCAGAGGCTGAAGGGGGACTTTGTCAGAAACTACAAAAAAAAAGATGTGCTGACGGGCTGCTCTGAGGTGGGGAAGCATTTTGCTGAGGGCAGGCACCTCCCAGGGTTCAGATGAGAAGCGGTCCCCTCTCCTTTGCCACTCCGGGGGTGCACGTGCCTCCCTGATGTCTGACCCTTCTCAGGGTCACTGCAGCTAATCGAAAATGAACGGGGAGTCCTGCCCTGCCCTCAGGAAACCTGCACCGTGGCTTTGAAGCACTCGCATCTCTGCGTTGCCGTGAACTAGTGCATACAGGCCCGGGGCCAAGCCCCCAGCTCTGGCCCGCAGCCCCCCACCTGCCTGCTGCCCGGCGGGCAGGGACCCCGCAGCAGCCCACCCTGCCCGCGGCCCCCCTCCTGCTGGCCCTGCCTGCTGCCACCGGGCTGCTCCCCGATCCGGCGTCTTTATTTTTGAGGCTCCTTCTGTGACAAATACAGCCTTGAAAGCAGCTGGCGAGCTTGCAGAGCAGCAGGCAAACCATAAGTGCTGTATTTGAAAGAGATGGAGCATCCTTTGGAGCCGATTTTGCAGCAGAGGGAGGGGGTGGCTGGGGGGCTGCAGGGTGGCCCGGACCCTGCTGTGCTTCCAGCTCAGACCTGTGCAATGTCGATCCCGCAAAGCGGGGATGGAGCCAGCCAGGCGCAGGGCTAGGAGCTGCCGGTGGTGTCCGTCTCTGGTGCCGCTCTGCACAGGAGCTCCTGCCCTACTCCTCGAGGTTACATGGAGTAGAATAGACTCGGTTGGAAGGGACCTACAACGATCGACTATCCCAGCTGCCTGACCAATTCAGGGCTGACCAAGCTAAAGCATGTTTTTAAGGGCATTGTGCAAGTGCCTCTTAAATACTGACAGGCCTGGGGTACCGACACCTCTCTAGGAAACCTGTTCCAGTGTTTGATCACCTTCTCGGTAAAGAAATGCATCCTGATGTCTGGTCTAAACCTCCCCTGCTGCAGCTTTGAAGTGTTCCCACACAGCTTGTCACTGGATCTCAGGGAGAAGAGCTCAGCACCTCCCTCTCCCCCTCCTCAGGAAGCTGCAGAGAGCAACGAGGTCATGCCACAGCCACCTTTCTCCAAACCAGGCAAACCCAAAGTCCTTAGCTGCTCCTCATAGGACATTCCTTCCAGCCCTTTTGCCAGCTGCTTTGTCTGCCTCTGGATTCATTCAAGGACCTTCACATCCTTCTTAAATGATGGGGCCCAGAGCTGCACGCAGTAGCGCCAAGTGAGGCTGCACCGATGCTGCAAACAGCGGGATGGCCGCCCCTTTTGGCCGGCTGGGTGTGCCGTGTGTGGTGCTGCCCGGGATGAGGTTTGCCCTCCTGGCTGCCAGGGCACACCACTGACTCACACTGAGCCTCCTGCCAACCAGCATCCTGGATCCCTTTCTGCAGGGCTGCTCTCCAGCCACTCCTCTTTTTTATATATATAACAATTTATATTTGTTATCAGGCCTTTGCTCATGAAGTGCTGTAATGTTGTAGGAACTCATCATGATTTTCATGCACAGCTGAGAAGCCACGCTGTTCATTGTGTACCTCCCTCCACAGAAGCAATTCCACAATACGGAACGATACTGCAATTATCTCACACTGGTGCTATTAAACAAGAGCTAACACTTTGACTTGCTGATCTGTTAAAACATCAGCTAGCGGGACAGACTAGATCTTGTTTAATTACATCCATTCTCAGTCCTCCTCCCATCAAAAGCTGCAAGGAAAAGAAGTGTTTGTATATGTGCCATAAGTGAGCTCGGGGGTGGGGAAAGGAAAGGATAAAATGGATGTATGCCTTAACTATTTGGACAGCCTGCAAAGCTGACTGTTTTCTAGGGATTTAGCTATGTTAAAATAGTTATTTGAATAACATTACTGTGTGAGAACTGAAGTGTAACTTCAAATAATACTAAGACATCCTCCCCCCACACCCCACTGAAGCAGACTGGTTGAGCTCCCGAGCCATGAGTCCTGCTTAGCTGTCACCTCAGTGCCCAGGGGAGAGACACCAGCTACCAGTCAAGACCTAACCTGTACTTGAAGCCAGCTCTGCCCTTTCTGCCTACTCTGCGCTCTTGGGCTCAGGTTCTCCAGTTCAGCTCTGGGTTAACATGTCAGTTGACGCTGTATGAGAAGCTGTTTGCTGAGCAGCTGCCCCAGCAGCACCCTCCTGGCAGCTGCTGCCATGGACAAAACCCTCTTATGTTCTCCAACCTGTGGCGCTGGACCAGCAGCCATGCAGGAGTCAGCTGGGGAAACCGTACTGCAAACCTCGGCTTTTGCCAGGCAGCACTTGCAGACCTGCAGCCATCACACTATTGAATTTTCTGCATAGCAGGAGCCTCCAAAGGTGGGCCCTGGTTGAGCATGTTTTCCCCTGCTAAATAAAAGTGGGCCAGGTAGTGAATTTTGGTTTGCTGTGCTGAGCCACAGGACCTGCAGGCTCGCAAGCTTCCCGGCTCTGTGCAGGACCATTCCGGCTCACTCCTTGCGAGCTGAATTGGCTCAGGGTGGGTATGGACACGTGTGGGTGTGATTCAGTCAGGGCCATTTGTTCCAAGGGCCCAGGCTAGGTCCTGTCCCTCTTGTGTAGCAGTGTAGGTGCACCTCACTTTCACAGAGCTCCGTGCTGGATGCACATGTTTAATGTGTGTTTGGGGTACCTCTAGGTGCTCAGAAACATTAAATTCCTTTTGATTTCTGTGGACTGGAATTTACCTTGGGAGCAACTGTTGTGCTGGGTAGTGCCTTTTCTTTTGTGCTACCTCACAAATGGGGACCAGGGCAAGCTTTAGAAATAAATTCATTCTTTTCTATGCTCTAGGTGCCCTGGTCTATGCATAGTTGGCCATAGTCAACTTGAATTCATCTTAGCTTCAAAAGCACACTCGGTCATGAAAACAGGTTTGTAAGTTGCTTTCCTCTACACACTTCTGCATTTGTTTTGTTGTAGATGGGTACTTTTAAAAAAAATAAATGCCTACACACCCCCACACCTCTTGCTCACTGCACAGTTTGGCATGTTCTACATTCAGCTCTTATGGAAGAGTCAGCTGCTCAAACAGGGAAAGATTTGAGTCTGAAGGAATCAACCTTTTATTTAAACACACTGTTGACTAGCAAACAGCACATTCCGGGCATCCTGGAAGAGGATTATTCCAGTTTGTTTCATTTACTTCAGATGATACGTCCTTGAAACTTCAGTGGCAGTCACGGTCGGGTAGTGACGCTGGACAGGTATGCAGCTGAAGCCCAAGGTGACCTGTCAGCCGTGTGGGTTTTGTTCGGCAGGTTTGCTTAGCCTGTGGGCAGCGGAAAGTTTTTGGAGCGGTTTGGTGGGGTGCAGCAGCGCTCCTCCATCTTTTATGACTGCCTCAGAGACAGACACCGGCAGCAAGTCACAGGGGTCATCCTGACCAGAGTTTTTCCAAAGAGTCCTCTTTTCTTTCATAATATGTGGTACTGTACAGCCCTACATTGTGCAGGGTATTTGTGGGGCAGCAGTACCAGTGCTGGGCACAGAGTGGCTGTGGCACTGCTTCTGCTCTTCTCCTTCTCCTTGGGGGGCTGGAGATCTCAGAGACCTGATGGTGTTCTGTAGAAATGAGAGTTCCTTCTCCCTCCTGGCTGAACGGGTTTGGGAGGGAGACCTGAAATTCACTGTGCATGTTGCAGAAGGTGCCAGGGGTCTGACTGTTCTATGGGGCTATAAAAAAAGGTAAGACAAGGTGTTCTGCTTTACATTTCATGAGAAATATAGGGCTGGCAGTGGCCTCCTGCATCTCCAAACCCAGATCAACTGCAGGCAAATGCACTGTAAAATGCTGTTTATAAACTTGGCAGGCTCCATCTTAAAGCTACGTGCTTTTGCCTGAACTCACAAGTCCTCTCAGAATCCCCTGAGAGTGAGGCTCTTGGAGATCTTCACTGCTCTGAGTTTTGTGGCGCTACAGAGATTATGTCAGCCACAGAAAGCTGTGAGCCTGAGGTGATATTTGTAAGTTTCCAAGGAAAAAACTGCCCTTTTTCCATCTTGTTTCTGTGCTCCATTCCCTTTGGGCAGAGTTAGGACCACAGTCAGGCAGCAGCTGTTAAACTGTGCTTTTAGAAGCATCTTGATTCATTCTCCTGCAAGAACAACAACAAAACTCACCCAGCCACAGCTCTCTTTCAAAGACCTGTCTTAAAGTTAGGGAGGAGCGGAGGGAGCCAGAGGGAGGAGTGCAGCACAGGCTGGCCCAGAGGTGCTCAGCATCCTGTGCAGGACCCACCACAGACTGTGTAGAGGGACTATCCATAACTGCTTCCCTCCTTCCCCATGGCCGGGACACCCACCCTGCAACTGGGAGGGAGCGGGAACATCTCTCTCGGGCTGGCATTGCCTGTTCTGTTCTGCTTTTCGTGCCTTGGACAGCTTTGGTCAGCAGGTTGGGTTGTCCCATGCAGAGGAGAAGGCAGATCCATGGGGTGGATTGGAAGAAGAGACAGGAGGGTGCTTTGTCTCCACATAAGTAAGTGAAAGAGAGCAGGAATTAATAAAGGAGAGACTCCAAGAGATTTGGAAGAGCAGGAGAGGTGTCTGAGAAGGTACTTCAGCTCTCCCCATCTAACTCCATTATTAATTTTAGAGACGTTAGTTTTAGGAAAGCAGCAGGCAGATAACTCTGTAGGATTCCTTGTTTGGCCTTAAACAAAGTATTTGCTGATGAAGGTCTGAACAAGCAAAGGCAGATTTTTAGGTTGCTATGTGACAAACTTGGGAGTCCCCGCAAAAGGTATCAGAAATGTTCTCCATCTTCTCACAAGTCTCTTGTTCTAGTCCAGCTTGGCAATTTTGCAGAGAACGCCTTGCATGTTCGCCTTTGCCTCCACTGTTGGCATTCGTGAGCTGCTGTACTGCTCCTCGGTGCAGCTATGCAGTGCTTTCAGACACTTACCTGCCTCTGCCAGCAGCTGGGCTCCTCAGTTAACCAAACTAACCAAAATAAATTCCAAAAAAAAAGGAATTTAAAAAGGAATTTATTTTTCTCTGCTTTTCCCTCATCCCACAGTTTCTTGGAGCTTTTTGTCCTATAAATGTTGCATGCATCACGCTGTGACTCTGGAGGACTCAAGTTAGCAAAGCTTACACAAGGAAATGGTTAAAAAAATAAGAAAGCCAACCTGTCGTTATCGACTTTTAGAGCAAATGTAATTATTTGAAAACCTATTTATATCTACAGCGTTCAACACTATGAGGAAATTTTAAGACATTTAAACATTTTAAAAAAATTAAATGAATTATTACAAAATTAATATTTTATGCAAATTCTAATTCCAGTGGAGAGAGACGGGGTACTGGGGTTTGGGGTTGGATTTTGTTGTTTGGGGTTTTTTTTCCAACGTGAACATCACTGTGTTTTTGCAGATCTGAATATAGCAGCACTGTGCTAATCAACAACAAACAGAAAATGCGGCTGACCAGCCTGTATCATTGTTTTACATCAGTGCTTTTCAATATCTTAGTTTTTAGCTTTACATATCTTTGTTTTTAAGGAAAGACGTCAAAATCTTACTCTGCTTCTCTTTGATTTTCCAAATTTTCCTCCCCCTTCGAGTTGCACAGGCATTTAAATACACAAATAAATAAAAGCAGCCCTCTCCACCCCATCCCAAACCTTTGCCAGGGTGCCCCAGATGCTAAAACAAGCAGTATTAGCCTGGTTCAGGGATTGGCAAGGAGCAGGTTAAAGCTGACGAAATTAAGATGATGCAAACTGTGCCCCAGAGAACTGATTCCCGGGGAGCTCCTGAGCCAGAGGTGTCCGGAGGAGCCGCTTCAGCCTGGCACGGGAGCCAGCGGAGGCGAGCAGGTCTGCACCCGGGGCTCCACATCGGGGCTGTGGGGAAGATTGTTGTTTTAAATAAAAATGTGGCTTTGAACCCAGGTGGAAAGGAAGATGTGGTTAACCCTTTCGTTGCCAGCGGTGGGAGGATGCGTAACAACATAAGACACCCACCCACCCACCCCGGTTTTGCTTCAGGTGAACCCACCGGCTGGACCCCGCAGTGTTCTCCTGAATTTGGCTGTGTTTGATGTTTTGCAAAGAGAAATTGAGTCGTGGGGTTTTTTTTTCCCCCGTCTAACACTTCTATTTCATTCTTGTACCTGGGAGTCTTTGGGCAGAGGCTGACGTGGGAGCCTTAGGAACAAAAGGAAAACAACAGCTGGGGTTCGGCTGTGAACTGCTTGCCCACGCAGGTAATTTCTGACCTTTAATTTCGGCGAAGCGCTTACAAAAACTGTGCTGTCAGAACCCCGTTTTCCAGCTCTAAATAACTCTGGGTTTCAGTCTCTGTAGCTGCCTGGCTAACAGCTTCCCCGGGCCCTCCTCCCCTCCTCCTGCAGCCCCGGGCTGTTTTCCTCCACAGAGCAGGAGTTAACACAAAGCTTTTAGCAAATGTGGCATTTCCTCCCCCTCCGCTCTTCCATTGTCACAGATGATTTGACAGAACAATTTTACCTTTAGCAAGTGGGGTGTTTTTTGTTGGTTTTTTTTTTTTTCTTCTTCTTTTTGTTGTTTTAAACAGCAATTCTTATAATGACAGTGGAAATGTTCTTTTACATGAAGTGTTGATTTTTCAGGGGGAAAATACCCTCCGGGCTAGCTTCCTCTGCATTCCACATATTCTCCTAAAAATTTGTGGTAGGTTTCCAATTTATATGAATATTTAACCTCATTGGTACTTGGAATATACTTGGATCTGTAAGGAAATGGAATATTTTTCCCTTTATTTAACACATCACATCACAGTTACTTGCTGTCTGGCTCTGCTGTATATTCGGTAGGGGCACAGACATATCCCTTCAGATGGAATGTTTTCAGTATTTCAAAACCAAGATTTTGTGTTGGAAGGGTTTTCTGCTTCTGTTCTCTGTGCCCACTTTGAGGAATTGTGTGTGGTCCCCTCTATTCATCCTTCCCTATCCTGACCATCCGTGCTCCGTTGCCAAAAGCTAGCATTTTACAGACTTTAAGATTAGAGAAAATGTGTTGCCTTTCACAGATTATAAATTTGTTTCTGACACAGCAACATAGTTGTTTTCCCTGTACTCTTAACACCAAAAATATTTCCCGATGTTTCAGTGTTGGACACAGAAATTTTGGGGTGTCTCTGTTTGAACTCTCACAGAGCATGGGGATGGGGTCCAGCACTGCCCCCCTGCACAGACGCATCACATAAGCTTATCCTGCTCCCAGGAACTGCCCTGGTAGTGGGAGTTCCTCAGGTTTGCCAGGTCCAAGCAGGCGTCCCTCAGAGCTGGTGGCCCCAGCAGCCTTACTGCTTTCAAGGACAACTTGATTATAAGGCTGATTTTCTTTTTCAACACTGTAGCATAAAAGAAAACTTTGCAATCTCGGGCAATTATTTTCTCTTGACGGTGAACATCGGACGGCAGCTCATTACATGTTCGTTGACTCTAGCCCATCCTCCCTAGCGTGGCAGAAGCAGCAAGCTGGGGTGACCTCGGCAGCCTTGCACCCACCTTCCCGGCATATCCAGGTGGGAGGGAGCTGCTGGGGAGGGCTCAGGCCGTCCAGGGGCCGGTGTGGGGGACACAGCCAAAAGTGGGGTGAAAGCAGCTGAGATTGCCCTCCTGGTCTGATAGGGGGGCTCCATGTCCCACCTACTTTCAGTTACGGGTGTGAATGACAAAGTGGGAGGATGAAGGACCTGTGCCACGGGTCGCTGGGTCTGTGCTGCGGCAAAGCCATGTAGGTGTGCAGTCAGTCTGACTTCAGTGGGCTGAGGAACAACTGGATCTTTCATGCTCCATTCTGCACCTTAGCCTCCCCTTTCACACCAGCACGGGGCAAAACACTGGCTCTTCAGATGGAAGAGTCCCAGAAGCTGACAGGTCACAGCCTGAGCAGTTTTTAACATTGGGAGGTGGTAAACAACCTGCCATTGCCTTAACCTGTTTGTTCCAGGTGTTTCCCATATCCTGGTCTTTTCTAGATCCCTACTCTGATTCACAGCTTTTAAGATAATTTAACCACCATTATTTTTTTGCAGTTCATGGGAGAGCCCAAGATCAGAAATGTTTATTCCTGGCTAAAGCACACATGGTTTCACATTAGACATCAGATACCAGGAAAATGAGGCACCTCATGCAGTAATACTTTGTTCCATCAGAATATTTTTGTCTATTGGTACTACTCCAACGCTTGCAAGAGATGCAGTTTATAAAGAACTTTTTGAAGGACAGGAATGCAGAGGCTACAATGCTTTGAAATATAGAAACATGACCAAAACCAAATTTTAACAGAGACTGGAGAAGAAGAGCTTGAGGAGGAAAAAAAATGAAGGTAAGAATGTAAATGTGTTTATTTACTAGCCAAGGTTGTGTTGCATGTTACAGGGAATTCCATAAAGGAATCTGGCAGGCAATAGGATTTAAAAACTTAAGCTTTTCAGATTTCCCCCCCCCCACCCCCTGCCAAATAGTTAATTTAGGCTACAGTAAGCAATGACTCCTACACAGTGCTGGAAATTACAGCAACCGGGACTTGTTTTACCACTGCCAACAACTGACGATTTCAGCAGCTGTGGAATTTGTTAAGAATCAGGTCTGTGCCACGCAAGTGGCCAAACACGGGGTGGAAAAAAGAAATAAAGGCGATTCCCATGTGGATGAACTCCTGGGAACCCCTGGGATAACAGAAGGGGGGAAAAAAAAGAGGGGGTGGGGGTGAGAAAGGGAGCAGAGGAGGAACTGAAATGCAGAATGGTTTAAATCCAGACTGTCCGTTCAAGACAAGGAAGCCAATCTCACGACAATGATCGTGACTCCTGTTGCGGCATACCAGAGCTGCTTTCTCCAGCGAGGCTCCTGGGATGGAGCGGTTTGTCTGGCAGCTGGCTCCTCGCCAGGAGCACGGGAGGCTCCAGCTCTGCCCTGGGACGGCAGGGTGGCCAGACTGCCACGAAACACCTTTCTCAAGTCAGGCTTCCCACCGCCCTTCGGACAAGCTGCGGCTCGGCGGGGCCGCGGGGGAGCGAGGCGCGGCGGTGGGCTGGGGGCTGCTGTGCCCGGCCGTGCGGGGGCCCTGCGGGGCGCAGGCAGCTTGTGCCCCGGGCTCCCTGAAAACCAGGCAAAAAGCCGGGGGAGGCTGGGCACCACAGGGTCCGCGTGTGTCCGGCAGAGCATTTCTTTCAGTTTTGCCTCTGGCCCCTGGTGACTCCCTCTGTACTCCCTTTGATACCGACTCTTTCATTCCCTTGGGTAAAAACCAGTAATTAGGGGACAAAAGCAAAATTAAAGTGACCGCTGTGCTGCAGGTTGACACCAAGGCCGTTATGCTTCTACGGTGCTATTTGTGTCCCAGCATGCTGCTTTTCCTGATTCGCTTCTGCTTTTTTTTGGTACGCTTATTTTGTTTTTCTGCAAAAGTAACAAACATAAAAGCCAGTTTCTGGTAGTCAGTATCACCTTTGGGGTGTTAGCAGTATGGGCACGGTTTTGCTGCAGAGGTTTTTACTAGACATCTTTTTAGGTGGAGGTATTCCTGTTAGCTTTCTGAGTTGATAAATCCCCATTTTTACAAAATTTGAGTATACTTTTTAAAAAAATCTCCTTTAAAATGTGGAAAGAATGTAAAAGTATTTCCGCCTTTTAATAGAAGTAATGTTTTTAACAGGGGGAGGAAACCTCTTCTTTCGTTTTATTTGTAAAGACCAATGCACACGTGCACAGAAGCGATCAAGACCAATTCAGAGAGGGCGCTTGTCTTGCGTTTTGCTTTTTTACATCTCCTCACCCCATCAGCTCCTCTGCATGACTGACAGCTGATCGAGCTTTCTCCTTCCAGCAGTTTTCCTTTCAGGTTACCCACAGCTATTCCCACCACGTGGGTGCCAGCAGCTTCCCTTGGAAATCAGGCCACATGCAGTGGTGAAACAGCCTCTCTGCTCCCAAGGATACACGCACCAACCTAGAGCACGCCTCCCTAAAGATTTCCAGAGGGCAGAGCTGCACATTCACCGGCGGGGATGAGGTTATACTAACTCACTGCTTGCAAATCTGATGACTTTGTGGGGTGCTCCAGCAGCCGTGGAGGCAGCAGCTCTGCCATGGGGAGCACTGGCACTGGAGGGCAGCTGTCTCCCCTTGGCTCTGCCAGCTAGCTGAAACATTTGAGACAAGTCGATTGAAAATAATTGGCACAGCTGGTTTTATGTAATTTTTCCTTTTTTTTTTTTTTTTTTTTCTTTTCTGCAGCAGAGACTGAGTGACAGAAATAGGAGTTGAGAGCTGTCTGATGGCTTTAAAGGGTTTTTTCTTTCTAAGCCAATGCTGTACATTAGTCAAGATTTTGATTGATGACCTACTGTAGGATGTAGTTAGAGCTCCCATTTAGCTCTGCTGTATTCCAAATGCAGTAATTGATTACACAGGTATTGCAACAGACTTTTTTTTTTTTTTATCAATTCCTTGGGTACTTTGACCATGGCACTTTAAGGAAGTACTTTAAATAAGGGGATTGATCAGGTAAGTAGGTAGACAGCACTGAAGTCTTTCAAGTCAGTGACCTTAAACTGTTGGCTATAAGCTACCAGATAAATTACTATGAATTTAGATTAACCATACTGCTTCTGTCCCTGCTGCCTAATGAAAAGCATATGCTCACTAGATTAAGGGCATGTAAATTTGTCATCATAAATTCACACACTGGAGCGTAATTAAAGTGAAATTCGACTGCCTTTATAAAAACATTTGGTGCAACCATGAATTTTGTTTCCCTTATGAAGCATTCTTAATATTTTATGATGTGTATTCATGCCAAGAACTTAGCTATGTATTTTTGGTGATGCTGGGTGACATTAACGGTGTTACTAAATTTGATTGCCAGAGCCCTTTAGCGTGAAGTTGCACAAGACTGAGGAGAAAGAGCAGCGTGGTGATGTCACAGCAGTCACATTGCACCAGGGCACATGTCTCTCAGAAGTACGCGAAGCGTTATAGTATCTGCTAGCGCTCTGCTGACTCCAGAAGTTTCCCAAAAACAAAAGAACACAAGCTGAGGGACCCAAATTTGTCACTGGACCAGGAGACTGCAGTCATTAAAGCAAGATCAAAGGCTTGCCCAGGAGCTGTCCCAGTTCAGAGACCTGCTGCCGTCTGTGGTTACAAGGAGTGCCTGGAGAGGATCTGGCGGCAGTGGTGCCAGTGTCTGCGTGAGCTCTGCACAGAGGGAGTTGCTGGAGTCTCTGCTCTCCAATCCAGTGAACACACCACATACCGGCCCTGCTCCTGCAGGGACAGGGCATCTGTGTATGCTGGCTAGCTCTCACTCATTTCTTTTCCATCCTTCACGCCGTGAGCTGCATAAGCCCTTTAAGGTTTAGTGCCTGCAAGCAAGTGTAGTTCCTCCACAGCAACACCCTGCATTAGTGGCAGAACAGGACAGGAAATAAACTTCAGGGTTCCCCATTTATTCCAGTTTCTTCTGTTCTGCTGGATTTGAAATCCTGTAGTTCCACTTCTGTCTTCCTTGATCTGCCTTCTTTTCTGTTCTGTAATACTTGTGTGGATCCCCTCTCCACCTTCTACAAAGATGAAAATTTTTAAGAATATGGTTTAGGGCCTGCAGAAGAAAAAAATTTAAAAAGCAGGACAGTCCCCAACCCTTACTTGAGCATGATTTTTTTTTTTTTCCTGGAGAACACCTGTGAATTTTAGCACAAAGCAGTCACTTCACCATAGCCAAGAATTGTGTCAGTACAGGATTCAAACTGTCATTGTTCTTGCAGGTTTTTTTGTTCTGAGACAGATGCTCATGTCCTTACACTAGACTCTGGCAGCGTCCTTGTCGCCTCCGCTGAGGCTGACCCATAAATCCCAGCAATGGCTCGCAAGGTTGCTCAACATTTGTGTTTTGACGTGGTTTCTTCATTTCCACTTCCTTTTAAGACTTGAATGTAACACACATTTCAGATCTGCTTCAGGCTTCCCTTGCCCGTGTGCTGCAACAGCAGTGCGCTGGCTGGAAGAACTCTGAAAGCTGCTATGCCTGCCACAGAGAAGTCTGGAACGTTGGGGCATACACAAAATGTAGATTATACCTCCCTTCTGCCAAGTGTAGACTTGGGGGGATTATCTAGAGAAAGCAGCATCCTGACTCTTAAAAGAAGCCTTTATTTTATGGCTTATTTTCTCTCTTCACTCTAACTATCAAAAGCAATTCTCAGGCTTCAATTCTGACTTGAAATTCTCTCCTTTTTCAGAAACATCAGCACTTCAGGAGAACAGCTACCCAGACTCCAGGTACTCCCCAGTCCGAATACCGGGCAATACACAACTAAGGTCTGAAGCAGACCCAACCAAATGCATCTTGCTCTTTTTGCCAGAGGCCAGGCTCCCCATGGAAAAACCCTGTGGTGACTGGACCACCACTCCCTGCAGCTGTTACATCCTAAATCCTACAGACAGCACTGTATGGTTTCCCAGCCTGGCTGAAAGTTCCCTGCTGCTGAATATTGCTTACTGACTCTCCTGCCCTTCTCACTTCAAGCACACAGGATCCCAACACAGGCAATATTTTCCTTGCACCCTGCTCCCCCCTGCAGCCTCACAGGAGGGCCTCAGAAGAACAGTGATAACTTCCCTTTGGGAGCCAAAACTGTGGCTCTCTGTGGTCTTCCTTCACAGAGCTTCACGTGACAGTTTCATTGCTTTCCTGGTAGCGCTGCACAAAACCCGTATGATTTCTGCCGTTATCACATAAATCTTTTTACAGTGTGTATTCTTGGGATGATTAAATTTAAAGAGAACGATCAAGAGCAGGTCTAATAGTGTTGACAGCACTTTTCATCCTAATTAACTGAATTCTAAGTAGGAAAATGCTATTCCTGGCTCAGGGATCAGTATTGTAATTGTCTGTCTGACTAGCAGTTAAGGACCAGTACTGTTGTACAGTGTAATGCGTCTTGCTTACCTAGCTCAAACCAAAGGGCAGCGGCTTTAGCCTAAGGCGCACAAAGCAACTAGTATTTCAGAAATCACACACATTAGAGTGCCCAAAAGCAACTTTACTAACAGCCAGGGGCCCACAGACATCAGAATGAACAAATGCAATACTAACATGAGAAGAGGGAATTCAAATGTGCCCTTCAAAGTAATCTAAGACTAACTTGAAAAAGTAAAATTAAGAGCCTGCAGTAGCAGCAAGCAGCTGGAACAGAGCTGACAGGATGACCATCTCAATGGCAGGTCCTGCATTTAAACGAACTCTATACTGCAAACTTCAGACTGATTACAATATAGCTACTTAAGTATACGTGACATGCAGACATTAAAGACTTACAATTAATTATACAGTCACTTTAAACAGCCAGCTCCTGTAAAACTCTGCACTAGTATCTGAAGTGCACTATTAATCTGATTAAACCTCTGAATTAACTAGGAAGGCATTAATTCAGCATAGACAAGAAGCTCAAGCTGAAGTAAATCTTCACCAAAGCCCACAGCCCAGACAGCCTAATCTTGCAAAAACAGAGTCCTAGTACTGTACAGTAAACGTGCAACAAGTGTTATCCCCCTTGCTTTTTTTTTTCCCACCCTCCTTAAAAGGCCTTGCGGAATACACTCTCTACAAAGCTGCAATTTTAGTTACTTATTGCTTATAAAAGCAGGTGAACACTCTCAAACTTTATGGTACTACAGTGCTCAGCCTAACAGAATCACAATGTAGTTTATTTTTACCCCAGAGATACTGTTCTTCCGTTAAGAGAGTCTTCAGGAAAAGTCTATCACAATCGTGCTTCCCATTTACTTCAAATGAATTACAACAGCTTTACTCTTGTGGGAGAGCTGAGCTGCTCATTTCTGATTGTACACAGGGTCACTTTAGCACAGTTTCTGATCGATGTAGGATGTAGCAAAGATGTTGCAACTGACCAGAAAGTTCATGCAACAAGTCTCAGAAATTGGAGCTTAAGCATCTCCTTAAGAAATATGGGAATTAATATAAAAAGACTTAACAACTGTAAGTTGGTAATTAGAAGTTTCAAGGAGTGATTTGAAATATCAGGAAACGTACTGAGGCATTGTTTTTGAAAAACTATTTTAACATTTTAAACCTCTTAGCATTGTTTAGGACAAGCAGAATCCCATAAAGCAGCTTACTGTATTTCAACTGCTTTGTGTCAAAGACAGCTGAAAACAATGCAAGCTTCTAAGTATTTCCAGAGCATTTACCTTTACCTTACCTTTTTGTTTGTTAACCTTTCACTGCAAACTGGTCCCTGCACTCTGACAGTAACCTGACTGTGGTCGTCCTTCCTCCTGCCACATACCTAATTTATTTTAGGGTATAGTTTATTTGGCAAGATTCTACTGTTAACATATACTACCCCCTTTCTTACCCTAGACCATGCTTCCTACTGAAGTTCTGTGGTATTGTCTTCCATATTAATTGATCTCAAAACAGACAAAGACATTTAAATGTCTTTAAAAGACCATCTTGTAACAGTTTGCTTAGAACATTAGGTTTCATGCCTATCAAATGGGATGATAGAGCAGTATTTTGATTGTTTTTGTAATAAAATTGTACAGCTTCATTGGATGGATTTGATTCTTATTACAAATCTGCAAGTCTGTTACAGAATGTTCAATAATTAAGACTACACATTCTTGTCAGAGAAACCGTCAGTGCAACTCTTCCTTTCAATCTATTGATCTTAAATCACTACTGGTCTTAATCAGCCAGATTGATTTTAAGTGCCATTAAAAGTAATTTCAAATTATTATAACATATATAAACTGGTTTTCCTGAACTTGGGCAAAGCTGCAGCACATTACTCAATTCCACATGAAGCGCCATTCAGGATCTCCAAGACACGAACAACTTCAACCCCTCCAAATCAGACATTCCCAGTAAACAAGACTAATTCAACGAGCAGATCTTTTCTGGAACTGGAACAAATACCTCAAAGGTAAGCACATTGGAGGACAAGATGATGAAATAAAAAGTTTCCATTCATGTTGTTGCAGTCTGGAAGAATTCCTTTTACCACAAGAGCAAATGAGTTTTTAAAAAGTAGGTAGCTCTAAAAAAGATTCAAGCCAGAGACTAACTGCTTGTTTTCCTAAAGTCACTACTTGGTTTAGGAAAATTAATCCATACAAGGTGATCTTCCACCCTTTGCTTTTGAAAGACAGTAAAAACTAAGCTGTTACAGACTTAGGCCCGCTGTCACATGCGGGAGGCTGCCAGCACCTACTCTATTCAGCTAAGCAGATACTAAACAGAAGTATACACATCTATGAAGCCACAAAGAAGAAATGCATTCAAGAACAACTGTTCTTTGTTTTATTGAATGGTTGAAGCAGGACTATAATCCAGGTATATTTAAATCAAGTGTTGGTCCACTCTTATAATCAAAAAGAATTTTTTTTAAATAATAACAAAAAACACAAATGGAAGGAATATGAAGCATCATAATAAGAACTTCCAACTGTATGTGACATTAAACTATGATCAGACTGGTGCTACTTCAATATTTATAGACTCTCCACTGTATAGACCAGCCACACTAGTGTCATTTACCTTCAAATCACTGATGTTCTAGGCGAAGGATCCTTCTATCTACAGCTCACATCTGAGCCATCAACATGAGATCAAAATGCCATTTGTGCCACTAGAATTGTGGTCTTGTAGAAATATTTCTATATTTAGTATTTTACTAAAGAATAATTACTATCCTCTCTGAAGTTACATATAGCCATTATATTTACATCAAACATCTACAAATGGTTCATAATATGCAACACAACAATTTAGCTATAATTTCTAATCTTCCAGTGTAAAAGTTTCAAACAACATGTCGCTATTATAATTTCAAATTATCTGTTTTGCACACAGTCACAGGCAGTACAGGGTATTTCAAAAACTCATGTTACATAACAGAAAAATGGAATGATGTTACTTTCATAACAATTACTTTGGGGATTTTTAGGTTTTTCTGTTTGGTGGTGGTTTTTGTTGTTTTTTTGTTTTTTGTTTTTTTTTAAACAAGCAGATTTCAATTTCTAAATCCCATCTGGTGCTACCACTAACATTTAAAATAGGCTTGAGAGGGGAAAAAAAATACTTAGAAATAAATACACCTTTAAAAAATTCCACAATTAACCATGTCAGAATATTTGTTTTCCATACAGTTTAAAGGAGACCTTACTCTTCATCATTCCTTGTGTTGAAATGCAGTGCAGTTCAATCCATTCTTATCTTTTGATTTGTCATCCTATAAATAATGCTGTCATATCCAGGATCCATGTTCCAGAGGTTGTAGGAGATAACTATCACAGCTAAAGCAAGACCTATCATCATCCACAGAATAATGTTGAAGATTACAGCGTAGTTGTAGTTATATGGATAGGCGAGGTTATATGGATTTTCTGTTTCACTCTGTAATAAAGAAAATGTGTATTATTTTAAAGGTAGCTTGCATACAAACCACATTCTGACTACATTGAAAATCTGAGCAATCTGAATAGAGGAGATGCGTTTTTGTCTAGACAATTCTGATACTAGGGCACAAAATGCAAAAGTAATTATGTGACTGACATTAACGGAATCCAAACGCATGGGCTTACAGGAGCCTCATGAAATTCAGTTAGGACAAATATAAAGCCCTGCACCCAGGACAGAATAACTCCACATGGCAGCACAGTCTGAGGAACTGACCAGCTGGGCAGCAGCTCTGCAGAGAAGGACCCAGAGGTCCTGGTGCACAAGGCGAACAGGAGACAGCAGTGTGCCCCTGCAATGACGCAGGGCACCTGCATCCTGGACTTCATCTGGAATGTAGGCAGCAAGGCAAGGAAAGCAATTCTTTCCCCACTTGGGAAGCAGGACTCACGTGCACTACTATACTGGGGAGAAAACAACAGTAATGCAAATTCTAACAAGACATAAGGGAAAAAGTTTTCACAGTAGAAGTGGTTAAGACTTTGGAACAAGCTGTCCAGAGAGGCTGTGGGACTTCCACCACAGGCTTTCAAGAACTTGGCTGGACAAGGACCTGAGCAGCCTGATCTAACTCCTGAATTAATCCTGCTTTGAGCAGTAGGTTGGAGTAGATGACCTGCAGAGGCCCTCTTCAACCTAAATTACTATATGATTAAGTCAAGATCAAGACAGGTAAGCTGATCTCTTCACACTCATGCCTAAATCATAGTCAGTGTCCTAGTTATTAAAAAAAAAAAGTTATGTTCAAGCAAAGAATTGATGCAGTTTGGATCACTTTTAATAAATGAGATATAGAAAAATGTGCATCTACTACCTGTGAAGACTGAAGAATGGAGCGAGTCTTCCTTGTGAGGGGAGAATTAAATGCCTTTACAGCTACTACTTCTACTACTGCATTTCCACTATACAGATTAAACATCTCATCTGCAAACTAGAAAAGCAAAAGTAATTTGATTTAATTTAAAACTTACACTGTAGCCAGGAATTAAGTAGAGTTTTTGTTAGCAAGATGTACTAAATCATAAGATGTCAGCTTCAGGAATAATTATGAAAAGTTGTAAAAATCTATACTAATTTAGAATTCCACTAAGAAACTGCCAACTTCCATGTGGTTTACAAAACTTCTTTAAAGCCTCTCAACCACTGTTCAGCAGACTGTAGCTTATGACTGCCTTCTGGGCTGAAACTCATCCTTTCATCCCTTTTACAAAAAGCCCATCACTGTACAGTTTCCCAATTGTATGTCTGACAGTTTCAACAAAATGTTTAGGTTCTCAGTCTTCCACTGGGAAATTATGAACTTGAATATTTTAATCTGGTCCAAGGACTAATATGTCTAGTATTTAAAATATATTTGCTTAACTGCAAAGAGGCCGAAGAGCAATGTTTAAAGAAAGCAGTTATTTGACTTAGCAAATTCATGCTTTTACACTTTTCCATCATGTTTTTGAAATTCTCAGAAGTGACTTCCTAATATTTTTATCTAAAGATTACATAAGACCTGCTAAAGAATTATTTTCTTGAACACACTGGCAGATGAACAACAGTTAATTTAGAGGCTTGGAAATTTAATTTATATGGCTTTGTGGGCAAGGGAAAACTAACCACTGTACCCTGGGATAAAGATACTTCCACATTTCTGAGAGCCAGTTTTTCTGAGACATTGCGGTGGGTTTTAAATGCAAGGTATTTATTTAGGAAAAACAAACATCAGGTCATGTTGATATATGGTTTCAATGTATTCCTGCTTGTTACACAAAATATTCAACACATGGTAGAACCATGTCAACACTTTCCAGAGTGACAAATTGAAATATTCCATTTTATAACTAAACAACTGCATTAAAAAAACCTCAAATAACAAAAAACAAGCATCAGGCAAGCTCCCTTGTAGATAACACAAAATATTATTTCCTTAGTAGTTCTGTGAGTTTTGTTCATTAGGTAGAAAGTATACCTTTTGCAAAGAGTCTACAAGAATTTGAGAAGCATCCTTGAACTGCTGAGAGTCTTCCCCATATCGTTTTCCAACCTCTTCCAAACCAGCCAGTTCCAGAGAATACAGGTCTGGAGAGTGATCTTTGGCTAAGTGCTTGTGTCGAGATAGCTATGTCACACGATTGATGGCAGAAAGAAATTAATTCATACAAAGGTTATTTTAAAAACACATTTCACAAAATCGGTTTGCTGGGACTAATCCAGCCTCACTTTCCACAGTCATATTCCATATTGATTAGGAATTTCTTGCCAACTTAACTCTTAACTAGAAGATGTCCACAATTGTTTCTTTTCTTATTCTACAGAAGAAAGCAGATGCTCATCATGTAGCATCTATTCCTAACCCAAGGTTATATACATGTAATACAGAGCTCTACTATAAAGAGGCATTATACTTATTCACATCAGAACCCTTGTTCTATAATTGCCGTAAAAATAAAGCTTAGAGGGAAAAAAACCACCCACGGAACTACAGTACTTGGATACTATTCCCTCCACTGAAGCTGGCCCTTGCAAAACTGAGTAGGTTGCAATTTCTACCTTGCTGTTACTCATGCACAAAATTTTACTTAAGGGGTATCATTCCATTGTCATTAAATCCAACCAACATAATCCAAATTATCTCAAACAAGAGCAGTGATATTCTTGCACTTCTACAGGTATGAAGCTGCAGCAATGATATTTGCCTGCATAAAAGAATACTCTCTGAAAGCAAGGAGTTTAATCTGTTTCTATCTTCCTGTCTACTTTAACTACAGCATTTCTAGTCCGCAAGACAAAAACAAGTTGTTCTACCTCAATTTGTCAAAAGCCCCATTTCTCTCCACTGGCCCTTCACCTAATGTGAGCTTCCGAGTTTTTCATGACTCACTCTTTCAACTCTGAGTAGCTGAGGGCTGCAGGTTAAAAGACACAAAAAAGAACATCCACCCACCCCCAAAACCAAAAACCAGAACAAACCCTGAATGACAGCAACAAGACAGTAGTTTCTACAGCAGCTCAGAATTCCTTGTTCTCACCAAATGCAATGCAAAAGAAACCACAAATGAATAAGATTCTCATTTTCTTCCACCAGTGACAGGGCTGATTAAATAATGCCTTCTCAAGCTATTTGTAACTGATGCAACCAACTGATGACACATTTGAATATATATCACTGGTTGTCAAATAGCCTGGCTACGGCTTCTCTACCTTCAAAGGAGATGTCTGAAGTTTGTGATACAAGATGGGGAAAGTATTTCAAAAAACCTTACCAGGCTTGCGATATCATGTAGGACTTGTAGTTCTGACAGGAAAAGCAAGTCAACCTGGGGAAAGAGGCAGAAGGAAAAGGAATTTCCTCTGATGAAACCAAAGTTAGGGAGTCTTATTTTGTTGCAAGTCTCAGTATTTTACAACAGTTTGTGTCTGTTACAGCATCAGAACATGCTGGAAGGAAATTACTCTTTCAATAAAGTTACTTACAAAAACCTTAAAACTTAGTTCCTAGAGTTCTACTGGAAAAAAATAGAGCTCTCCTAGGCAAAGCAAGGTGAAAAAGAAGAAAAAAAAGAAAGTAAAAGCACAAGCTAACTAAGAATATTAGAAAAAAACCCTAATATTAAAGTTCCCACTGATTAAAGTTTTTTTTTACCTCATTGTTTCTACTGAGGGAGTTAAGAGGAAGGGAGCTGAGAATAGAGTTGTCCTGGAATAAACGGTTTCGCAGTTGGCGCAGTGTAACAGAAAGATCTTCAAATACGGAGTTTGCCTTGCCCACCATGTACACTCTCTGCAGGAACAGCCATTATTTAGTAACAACAGGGGTTAGTTTTTAGTTTTTCCAGTGACACGTTAATAATCATACTTGCAATCTCTCTCCACCACAAAATATTTCATATAATCCATTGGTTTTCCTCCAGCCACACAAGTGGAAAGAGGTTTACTATTTAGAACATCCAGAATTAGAAGTGAAGCAATACTCACTTCCTCACTGGGGGCCAGCTGCAAGACCACAGGAGTTTCCTCAGAGAACAAGGTATGAATAGCATTTGCAACACTGTCAAGACTGAAAGGAACAGCCTGGAAGACAAAGTGTAGTTAGATTTTTGAGTAAAATGGGGCCTAATGATATAAAAGGAGATAATTTGGTTACCTACAGAAGTCTGGAATAATGGGCTCTTTTTGAGCAAAGAGTATGAATATTGCCAAAGTAATAATGACAAGTAATAGGAATCAATGTGCAAAAAAACCACCATGAACTGCTACAGACAATTTATTTGTATATATGGCAGACACAAAAATGAGAACTCCAAGGGACCATGACTGACTGTGTAATTAAGAGGCTTCTGCTAAGAGTATAGCTTTATTTGTCAGTAAAGCAAGACCAACAAATATAGAAGCAATACAAAAGGGGAAACCAACCTTAGTGCAAATGGAAAGTTATGAACCCCAGAAAACTGATGAAAATATACCAGTAGAAAGGCTAACTGCTGAAACACTGAAGAGAAGAGCCATATAAAAAATTACCAAGAATAAGAAAACCTACCACAGTATAGTGCCGTTACCAGCAAGATAATTACATTGTTAAGTTTTTCTAAACACTTACTTCTGGGTTTCATGTAAAAAGCATCAGAATGGCACATTCTGTTAAAAATTCTAGTTAAAAAAGCATAAAAAACATCCTTTCTAATAAATTTTAGTAAGTCTGTAAGCTAGGACAATTTGTACCCAGTGGCCCTGAACATGGACTCAGTGATGATCATTTGAAACTCATTCTTGAGTATCAGAGAACCAGTACTTTGCCAGCATACATCTGGGGCAGCTCATCTGAAGCCATGGCACTGGTTAACTGAAACAATTAAAGCTTAAGAATAATAATTCCTATCAATGGGAAATAAAGAAAATACGCATTATGTACATATCAGAACCTTATCAAAGTTACAAGTGCAAATATGACTGAAGACTTCAAGTATATTTAAGGCTTCCACAAGTTAGCAATGCCTACATGGTCAGGTGCAGACAATTCTAAATCAGTTTTGGTCTAGAAACCATTTCAGTAATGCCAACATGTAACTGTGCCTGAACTACTGAACTGTGCTCAAAAGCTGATGTGAAAGCAGATCTGTTTAACCACAATTTGACCTAAATTCAACGTAAAGCCACATAACATTCCAATTAGACACTGATATTTTCATCTCCATCTGTGGAGATACTCAAAACCCAACGCAACACAGTCCTGGGCAGCTTGCTTTAGCAGACCCCGCCTGATCAGGGTTTTGGACTAGATGAGTTCAAGAAGTCCCTTCCAACCTAAATGATTCTGTGACACTGTGACAAGTGTAAGAAAAGTCTCAGCAAAGACAGACAGTGATAAGTAAACATAATGTTGTTTGTTTTCTTTTTTGATACAGTATAATCAAATGGTGTCTCCAAGTGCTATATTTCACAGTCAAGTACTTGAGGAAAACTCAAAAGACAGCTTAGAGGGTGATACAGTATGTCAAAGAATCAACACCACACAAAATGCTATCACACACACTCAGCCTAAGCGAAAAAAGTTAGTAATTCTGACTATGAATCAGTAAGTTAACATGGAAAGCAGTGGATTTTCTGCCTTTTGGTACAAATATATTAAAACTAGATGCCTTTCAAGGAGAACATGCTGCAGTCAAACAAGTTACTGAATTCAACACAGGAGGCCCTGGGTGATCTTAAAGGCCTCTCACCTTGTAAAGGAGTCTGACTGAATTATTTATCCATACAGCCTGATTTTATCATTCAAGGGGACATGTGAACTTCAAGTGAAGTAAGAATAAATAAACGTCAAGGACTACAACAGGGAGTCACGTACTTCTCATTAGATCACAAGACTCACAGAAATCACGCGATAATTCCAAATGTGGATACTCACATTCTCAATAGGGTAAGAAATCCCTTTCACGGGCAACACCAGCTTGTCTACTCCCTTCACTGTTACCAGCACAGTAGCTCGTGGTCTGTGAAACAGATCACCCACTGCAAGCCCAGGCCAGGGAAGGTCCTATTACAAAACAGTAAAAATACCTTGTATTTCACAGGAAGAAAGAGAGGAGTCCTCCCCTGCTGTTACAGCAAAGTAACTTCCTATGTTGTTGATATCTCCAGGACAGCCTACTGGAAATTTCATGGGAAAGTAACTTAATATTAGAATGCTTTCATCTTGAATAATACTGTCTCAAGTTAACCATGAAGAAACTGTTAGTTTAAAAGCTGCCAGTAACTTTCTAACAAAGTTACGCTGAGAAAGCATTATACGTATTGTATGTAATCAAGAGTTATTTCCCATAATTAAATTAGTAACATAACAGTTTGTATTTAATAAGGCTGAATTTAAATTGTAGGCTGAATTTAATAAAACAAACGACCCAACAAAAAAACCCAAACAAAACCAAAGTCCTTCCCAAAACACCATAGAAACAGGTTTAGGCATACTAAAACACTAACATCTTGGTATTTTCAGTACCAGAAAGAAACTGGGGGTCAGTGGGGTGGGTGGGAGTGTCAATCATACTAACAGCCTACTAATCTAAAACTTCGAAAGTTGCATAGAAACATAAAAAGATTCCTTAGTAGCTTCCTACAGTTATGTATCAGTAAGAGCACAGTGAAGGTTTATTCAGGAATAACATACAAATCCATCTATTTGGAATTAATTCAAACAGATTTCTCCATTTGTGTAAAAGACATAACTGCTTGTTTAACTTTTATGGAACCGATTTATTTTGATTTTAGAATTAAATGCCATTGACATTATACTCTGTCTCACCTCAAAGAAACAAAAGAAAAATCTTGTAAAGCATCATCAGGGACAAAAAAAGGGGTTCAGTTTTATCTTGCCTTAATAAGAGAGGAATATTGAGGTTGATAATCCCCAATGTAACGCAGTAAGAATGCTAAATTCTCTACAGTGCACCTACTGCACTGTCAGTTTATGTTCCTAGACTACAGCCTTGATGTAAACAGCAAAACGAATGTTTGAGCCCTGCAGTATTCTCCAAACCAGGGTTGGAAGCTACCCATATGGTGATCTCTGCCTTACTGCAGAAAACTTCCAGTGGTCGGGGCTTAACTGAATAATCTAAACACTTCCTTCCCTGCCTGCTTCTAGGATTTGAAATAAGAGCTATTTCTAAAGGATGCTATGGACCCATCACAGCAAATGAATTCCAAACTGGCAAAGGCACAGAGCAAGTACTGAAACACTTTTTTTTCATGATAACCATGTCACACCTCTGGATGACCAGTATGCCAAAAGTCCAGTGTTCAAAATGGGCCAAACCCCACTGTTTTGCTGGGTGTCTTCACATGCAATGCACACAATACCACCTCATGTATTGCTTTTTCTTGATAAATAATCAACATATACTTCTTAGGAATACTACTCATAAGAGTTTGTTACTAGTTTAATGACAAAAAAGCATAATTAATTGACAGCAAGATATTTTCAGACAAATTCCAAAACACAGGCTAAACAGACCTGCATTCAAACCAGATTTATCAGACCTCTTCCCTACTGCAGTATGGGAGAAATGGGAACCGGCCTCCCTCACTAGCACTGTGAGAACATCCCAGCATGTAGCTTTGAGTATCTGGCTGCACTCAGACGCTGCTAGAGATGTCTGGCTATTATGCTTTCACATACTGCTTCAATAGCCACTCATCCCTGCTGAAGCCCAGCAGAAAAGTAAGTAGGTAAGATGGAATCAATCCAAGGGCTCCTACTCATGTGCCCCACTTTAAACATCTCTAAAGCGATATTCAAAACCCTAATTTGGGAAAACACTACCACAAATCAGGTTTTCAAGTCTTTGGATTACTTCCTAAGTATCCAGTCTACTCATTCTTATTAACTATGCTCAGCAGGCAAGCTTGCTGACCTGACAAAATGCCTGCTTAGCCAAGCCATTTCTTGCAATCTTCAGAGTACTCAAGAACAGAGCTCTATGGATAGCTCATAGGCAAGAAATGACACTGGTTTCCAGAGATTCTCAGTAAGTGACCACGGATGGGGGGGATAGCATGTAGTTGGGTCTCAGAGGAACTTAAGAACAGCGCTGTAAAGACTCCACAGGCTTGCTTCCTTCTATAGCTGATGATTCAAATTAGCCAGCTAGCCCAGCCTTTTGCTGCTCACATGACCGATACAGCTCTATGCCTGGAAACCACACTCTGACAAGTCAGTCATGAATTCCTCAAAACAAACAGGATGGTATTTTATATATTCCAGCACATGACAGAAAGATTTGCATGTTAAGTGAGCAGGTCTGTAGTTTTAGAGGTGTTTCAAAATCAAGACCTGAAACATACATCTTCAACAGAAAAGCCCATGGATAACGCAGCTACATCTGGGATCCGCTCGCCAGGAATGGGCCAACTTCCATCTCGAAAAACAACTGACTGAGGTGATCGTAAGATACTAAATTCATCACCGCATACACCTAAAAAACAAACATAAAAAGCTGTCAGAGTTCTTGCAGTCTTTCCCTTATATAATAGGAAAACAGCACATTAGAGCTTATAGTCCTTCTTCCTCCTTCTCATGCCTATCAGTTTATGTAACATAACTACTAAGAACTAATCATTTTAATGCTCTGGAATACAAAATAACACTTCTATACAGCAATAACTAAGGGCAGACAAATCCACATTAACAGAAGCCAGACAATTATTCAAGCAACAGCACAGTACATTTCTCATACTCACTAGCAGGTTGTGAGTGGTGTTAAGAATTGAACTCTGGAAAAGCTAACTCTCAGCAGAGCCAGGCAGACTCCAAAAATCCTGTTAGCTCAAAAGCAGCTATGCAGCAACACAGCTCTGTTTGCTTCCAGGAGTGCTTGGCATAGCACCTCTTTTCATGCAGACAACAGCCTGAGCCACTGAACCCAGCGCCAGGAGGATCCGCAGAGTTTGTTCCTGGCAGTGCTCTGTTTAAGCCGGCACCGACAGCCTGGCTCCTGCAGAACAGTTCCAGCGCTCTCTGCTCTGCCTTCTCAATCAAATGACGTTGTGAGATGGTTTTCTTCCTTGGATGCCGTACTGGACCTAAGCTGATTGTGTGAAGCCACAATCTGCAATACACCTCATGTGGGGTTTTCACTTATTTGAGATCCCCCTTCACTCTCTTCCCTATTACCCTGAATAGCAAAGTTGACTAAAAGCCTATTTCTAAACTGTATTACGATGACAGTAATTAACTGTGTAATAAAGTCAGAAAGGACTCCATAAAAATAAGAGATGGGCTTATTTCAACCTAGCTTCCTATTTTGAAGTCACTTAAGCATAACTGCAATACCGTGTACACATTTATCTAAATAAATTTTAAAACATATTTGGTGCATAGAGGCAGCAACATGCACAACGCAAAATTTCAGGTGTATTCCCCCAATGAGCAATCTGTGTAGGTTTCTAACAGAAAACTAATCTAATCTAACACAAGATTCAAGAAAATAACGTATGAGAGCAATAAGTATCTGCAGGCCATCTAACCTGAAGTTCTAAATCATACAATTAGTCTGACTGCATACTTCAAAATGGCATGAATAAAGATAACCGTCAAAAGAAAATAGAAGTATTTACTCATATGATCACTGAAAATTAGTTACCAATCCAAGCAGCTATATATAATAGTTTTCCAGGGCATCTGCAAACACGAAGGCCATTTACAAAAATAGTAAACTGATGTGTTGTGCAGTTATCATTTTCCCTAACATTAACCAATGTGACCTTGAAGATGCTGTTTTAAAGCCTGGATCATGATAGCTCATATAAACGTTGACAGTAAATATGAGCTATGTTATGATAAACATACTAAAGGAACAAAGCACTGTGACACAGGTCAGGGAAAGGTGGCAAAAGGAAGGAAACAGGCCAAACCAGTAGGTGTATATGGAGTAGATTCAAGCATTTTTTGTTTTAAATTGGTATGTGTTCATTGGATGGCCTGCTATCAGGTTTAGTGGTGTATCAACCCACATTCTGAAGGCCAGAAATGTTTCCAGACCAATTTGTTTACGAGGGAATTTACAGAACTGGTACAAGTATTTTTGCTCAGCGTGTAGGCCTTCACAGGTCTCTCTCTACAAGGGTGTAAGACAGTCACACGTTATGTCGGACAAGTTGGCTTACTTAAGATCGCTTAGGTGGATAAAATTAGAGCATTACCCTTTTCAGTCAAATTTGCCTAGCCAGACTTGATCAAGACCTCAATGATTAAACCTGAATTAGAACTTGGGAACACAAGCCTCTTCCTCAGACACACTGTAACTGCTTGACCACAGCACCTCACTAGGCCACATGAGCACTGAAGTCTAGTGAGTAAATTCTGAGATGCAATTAATACTCCATATGGTTATGCACCCACCTACAGAATACTTAACCAAACTTGCACCTTGCCAAAGCTGCACCTCAGGAGAACTCCAGCTCTCAAAAGCCTTTGTGAAGCTGCACTCAAGAACTATGGTATACCGAGTGAAAACTATGTACAGCGCCTGGAAGCCTTCAGTGCAGATGACACGCCTGACTGACGAGGAGTAACAGAAACCCTCCAGCCACCACAAAAGCAGCTCCGCAAAACGCGAGAATTCGTACATGCAAAACGGCGTGTACCCGCAAAATGCTCCGCGCTGCTTTTGCTAGAGGGGGAAGCCCCAGGAGGAGCTGGGGGGGAGGGAGGTGGGGGGCAGGGAACTGCAGCAAGAGGCCAGCCCCCCACTCCCACCCCTCGGTCCCGAGGCTGCCAGGCCGACCGGCACACACACACACGCCCGCCCGCCCCCAACGCTGCCCACGGGCTGTTGAAGCCCTGGCGCCGTGCGGGGCCTGCGGGGCCTTCCCGCCCAGGCCGCCCCAGGCGCCCCCGCGCCCGCCTGGGGCCCCGCCCCTCCCTCCTCCCGCACCCCCCGGCTCGCGCGCTCACTCCCCCCTCCCCAGTCGCTCGCGCGCCCCCTTCCCCCCGCCGCGGCCCGAGCTGGCTGAGGCGCGCGGTCGTCCCTTCCCCCGCAGCGGCGACGCAGCCCCCCCGCCCCCCGCGGTAGCTGACCAGGCCGGCGCTCCCCCACGCCGGCTCGACCCCGCTCGCTCACCGGCGAGACAGGCCGATGTCACCAGCACCGCCACCTCCAGGGCCCAGGGACCCCCGCCGCGCCGCCCCATGTCCGCCGCCGTGCCGGCCGCCGCGCTGCAAGACGCCGCCGGGAAGTCGCTGGGCCGCACCGTCGGACAGAGAACCCCGAGCGCACCTCCCACTAGGGAGCGCTGACGGACACCCGCCACAGCCAATCTGCAGGTGAGATTCAGGGCGGTTAGGCGGGACTCTGCAGGAGTGACTGACGGAACTGACCATTCGCCAGGGAAGCCCGCCCCTACCCTGTCACGGGGCTGACCGGTCAGCTGAGACGCGGTCCCGCCAGGGGGCGGAGTCTTAAATTGAGTGGCGTTTCCACTTGGCCAATCAGATCGTGAGAGATCTCTGCACCATTTTCCTCTCTGCACCGTAAATTCAGAGGGGAGCGGTGAGGAGGCGGCGCCTCGCCGGAGTGAGTTGACGGCTGATTGGACCAATCGGAGTGCACGGGATCGGGGCCTTGCCCCTCCCACCACTCATCAGCATCACCGGGATGGCGTTTGACGGAGACGAGGTTGGATCGGGCAGCCTCGGCGCGGGGGGCGGGAAAGCGCTCTGATTGGCAGTTAAATGCACCATTCAGAAAGCAAGGCCGCCTGCTCCACCGTCCTCGCACCTGTGTAGCGCGGGCATCTCTGGCTGTGCGGCCGTGGCGTCTCTTCCCCGGCGCCCCTCTGGCAGTGCATCTGGTGTACCTTGGGAGGGGCAGAGGGGAGGGCAAGAATACATATTAAGAGTGAGCTGGTCCGCCTAGTGAGGGAACTTGTTTCAGAGGGGAGGGGGGGGGACACTGTTTTTTGTTTTCTTTTTTATTTCTTCAATGGAGTTTGAAATAATAAATAATTTTTGAGTTTGTGTTTATGCCTGTTGCCTGCCTCAGCACTCCACCTCTGACAGGCAAGCCAAGGGAGCTGAATCTGAGGTGGGCACCTTGGTGTGGTTTGTGGTTTGGATGTTTATGGGATCCATCAAGCTGGAGAGGGTTATTGAGCTGGGGAAGGAGAAGGATAGAGATGGAGTGTTTGTCTGGGAAATCCCTGGCCGCTTCCCTGAAGGGTGGTCGTTGAGAATGGTTACAGTAATGTATCCACGCTCATCTCACCTCAGCTGTTCTTGATTGTAATAGAAACAGGCAGCTGGGCGCGTGCTGTTCGTTGTATGTGTAGTGTTCCTGCAACATGAACAATCAAGTTGTGAGTGTTTCTTGGCATCTTTGTACGTTTTTAGGCTCGGGGATCTTGATGAGACTCTCTGTAAGTTAAGGCAGAGAAAACTGGGCTTTGAGGGTGAATTGCCGTGTAGCATATGAGGTGAAGACCTCCATTTCATGGTGGAGAGCATCCTGTAAGTAAAACTGTCTTATTTCTGTCCTGCATTCCTCAGAAAGCAACGTGTGTAAATTCACAGGAAATCCAGCAGTGCCAGGAAGTATTTTGTCTGCTTTGCTGGAACACGGCAACTGTGTCACATCTACATGATAAGACTGCATTTATGTGTTAAGCATGACAGAGATTACTAGCCACACAGCTGTCTGACCAGAGCTGTTCTGCTGTGTATTTAGAAATTCCAGCCAACTACAGAAAGACTTTGAAAATCTGCCTGAGCAACATTTCTGCACCGAAAATGGGGCTGTGTCTAGGAGAAGCAGTGAATGAGTTGGGGAATGCCAAGTAGTAAAATGAAAGTGTGTGTACAACAATTGAACAGTATTTAAAAGGCTAAAGTTATATCCCTGCATCTCCCACACGATAGTGTGTAACAATGGGCAAATCATTTAAACCCAGCTTTTCATAGGTGGCAAGAATAGTCTATTCCTTGTCTGTAAGATGATTTGCATAAATGAAGAGGAGCTGCTGCTCCCACTGTTGTCAGGTGGAAACTATACTTTGAATATGAAAACCATGCCAAACATGTAGAGTACTCTGAAATTCAGCAGCCAGGCAAGTTACAAGCACTTCAAATTAATACTCATATATTCTTTACTTTGTATTGTGCATCACAAAACCAGCACTGCATAACAGCTTTTGTAAAATAAATGCAAATAGATGTTTGTGAGATTACCTGGATACTGTAGCAAAGAGCATGATCAAAATAGTTGCTTCATTTTGTTTTTTTCTGCCTTCAGAAAAGAATTAAAGAACATACAGAAGACAAGGCCTGGATCACTGAACAACAAAAACATTGAATGATTGCTTTTTCAATAAGCCCAGACTGTTTGTGCACTGAGCAAGGTAAGATGATGTTAAAATAGTATCCTATCTTGTAAGCTGAAATGATACCATAATGTGTATGCCCATGGATTCTGGATTAAGGTTATGTGGGTTACCTTATTCTTGGCTTTTACTGGCTCTTGGGTGCTTGATTTTGCAAGTGTGCTGTTTACTGTGTATAATTTAGCATTGTTTCACAAAGTTTAACCTATCTGGGAAAAATACAGTTCCTGCACTAAGATGCTTGTAGTTTGAAATAAGTGATCGTAGGACGTGAAATATGCATATACACTGGATTGCCTTGTCACAGCAGCAGCTGTAGAACTGCATTTTCCCCCTTATCCTCCCCTCCCCTCAGATTGAGTCTACACCCAAAAAATGTGTAGAAATAAGGCAAGAAGGGTGGCTCAAAGCAGTGTTTGTGAAACTGCTAGAGAGCATTAGGTGGATGTGATGGTGTTTTGGATGGGGATGTAGCAGAAAGTGCAGAGCAGGGGAAGGAGCACGTGAGGGAAGAGGTTGTCCCTTCTTCTAAATCAAGGACTTCTTACAAACATGATGTGTAAGAGAAGGGGGCAAAGTGAGTAACACTTTTAAATAAGTTGTTTCTCTTATATTTGTTACTATCTCTGTGTTTCATATCTATGCCTGTTAGCAATCATTTAAAATTTTGTTATGATTATGCTGATACTGTTTTCCATAAAACGGTCACTCTAGAAGTCATGCTAGAACCACAGTGTCATCTTATTTTTTCATATTTGCAGCAAGAATTGTATCTTTGAGACTTTAGGGTTCACATTCCCCTTTTTTTCTGAACTCTCAGTACTGGCAATACTATAAATGAATTTTAGAAATAGAAGATAAATCAGAATTCTGCATTTGGATATTCCTATATTCCTTCTCTGCTACTTGAATTGCTTTTCTTCTTGAAATCATGATAGAAACACAGTTTGTGAAGAATTCTCTCTTCTATCTTGTGTTTTCCTCTTTTCATCTTGGTTTCTTCTTTGGGAAAATAGTAAGTAGAAGCAATAAATTTTATTATGAAACAGTCAAGTCTCACTAACTCTGTACACTGGTTTTCAGTGCCCACTGGGTATATCTGTATGTCAGTGAAGCCCAGTATAAGAGAGTAATACCATCACTTTACAGGCTGACAGAGTTCTAGCTATTTTCTCTAGGCTTAATTTAGATCCCAGCTGTCCTTTGAAGAGACTGCGTTTTGCAATCCTTTAAGCAATACTTGTGACAAAATCTACATGCAGTAGAATTATTCTAATAAAACTTATTTCATTCAGAGCTTCTGCTCAGGGCAAGTAAAAAAATGAGACAACATGCCCATTAGGTCAGAAATAATTTTTATAAAGCCATATACTGCTAGTAGCAGTCACAAAATCAAAGTGCCAGCTGTAGGCAAAATACCAGTATTCACTGGTTCTTTTAGTAGTGTGCTGTGCAAAAATGTCCTCAGCAGGAATTGCTCATGTGCTGTGTGGATGCTGCCTTTGCCTAGAGCCTTGTCTGTGCTAACAGTGTTGTGGATGATGGTAGAAGAGGAAATGCGAGGAAAAGGCGAAGTCAAAAGCCCTTTGTCTGTACTGGACTACTGTGTTATCATTTGGTTTTATTGTGTCACTACTAAACCAGGTGTAGTTGCTAGCAGAAGTAATTGTCTCAACCATCCTTTCCAAAACAGTGCTTTACCTGGAGAATATTCGCCTAGCTGCTGCAGCCACCAAGCCAGCCATATCCTATGGCAAAGAATGATTCCCAGTGCCAGGTGCCATTCAGTGTTACCAAGTTCAGAAGCGCGGTGGGGCGAACAATATCCCTTTTGGTCCTAGGCTTTACAGTCTCACAGAAGATTTATGCACAGAAGCTCCTGTGATGCTTTCTGACTTTGACATGCTAATGGAACATGTGCATAACACAGTATGGGTTTGTTGGATACCCCCTGTCCTGGTGTGGTGGGGGAATGTGACAAGTTTGAAAGACACTCTCTGTTCGGCAGTTAATTTGGGGCTGCTGACATATGGGGAGACTGGGAGATGAGAGACAAGATGATTGTGCCTGGCTTGGTGATTTATACTGGTTACAGTTGTCAGGCAGGTCTCATGTGAAAAGTTGTTAGTCTTTGCCACTGAATTGCTTTGTGGTCTCCTCTCCCCTGTCCCCATTTACAGACTTCGTCTGTGTGAGCAGAAACAGTTGTTCCTGCAGATGTGGACATCAAGGCTAAATAAACCAAAGGCAGCTCAAGCAATTTCTAAAGGGCTCAGAAAAAAATCCAAAAACAGTAAGAAACCCCAAACCCATTGTTAATAAGCTAAATCTTAGGCTGTGTCAGAGCCGATTTCGTGAAGACTCAATCATAAGAAAAATGGAAGTACTGCCCTCTCTACAAGGTGGAGATGTCTTCTGTACTTCTTTGTGAAAGGAAGGAAAAGTGCCTTTCTCTTATACTTCTATCAGTCAATAGCTGACTTTGTGATCTTAAAAGGAGATTGCTAGCTTTCTTATCAGTGGGACTGAGCTACAGTTAAAGCCTGCAAATATGCATGAGAAGCCCATTTTAGGGTTCTTTTTGCTGGGTTCTATATGCACATCATATAAAGAGAACTATGCTTCTTTTTTATGTGTCAGAACAAATGTTGCAATGTTAAAACTGAGATCCTGCAATGCAGCTCCTGTAGTCTCTTGACGTTTTCTAGCAGTTTTCTCCATGCCTTTGTTTATGACTTTTGGCAGCACCTATGGGCTCACTGGAGGTGAGAGTGCCACTGTACACAAGTTTTGCTGAAGGCGGTCCCCGGCCTGCAAGGTTTGCAGTCTGAATAGTGGTAGTGGCTGGAACAGAGTGTTGATGAAGTGACTGACTTGCCTGAGCTCTTACAGCAAGTTAGTGGAAAGAGGAGGAGGACCTTGCCTCTCTTGCCTGCACTTCAGCCTATGCTGCCCTCTCAGCCCCTGAGGGATTTCTCTGCCTTCAGTGATCACAGCGGATTTTTAGAAATGTATTTTACAAACATTTTGTTCTGGTACACAGCACTGCACTCTGCTAAGAATATAATTTTGATGTAACAGTTCTGAGGAAGATGGTCATCTGTAGTCTGCTTAATGTTAGTAGTTTCCAAGTCACATTAATCACTATCTTTTAATTAAGCCAGCTTAATAAAAAAAATTAATGTGCTATTTTTAATGGCATTGAAGCTAGGGGGAGAGTATGGTTTTAAGGGTATTTGATATAATTAAAGGTACACAGCTTCCCAATGTTGATGTTGTAGCACTAATGAGGAAGAAAGCCTGGGAGAAAGAAACCAAATATTTCCCTGGAATTATGGAAAGAAATTAAGATATATGTGTGTGTGATGCATATGAATTGTAGTTGATCTGTTCATTACATTTTCCTTCAAGTTTTCTTGATAATCCCAGCAGTAAGGACTTAAGCAAAGTGAAGATTTGCCAGCGGCCTTTGGAAGGCATTTTGAATGAGCGTCCCGAGATCGTGGGCACTTTTGGCACCATCTGCTGGTCAAAAATGCGGTTGCAGCCTCGCCAGGTTTGTGTTTTCATCTTCAAACCAAAAGTTAATTGAAATGCAGCCTGTCTGGGGCACTTCATTTGGTGTCCCTTCTGTCCTACTACCCAGCCTTTCTAGTAAACAGCGGCTAAGAGCATCACTGAAGTGGATGACAGAAATTGAGTCAGAACTAGGAAATGAACTAGGTGGGAACTGCAGTGAAACTGGCATGCACTGTTTCCTTCCAGGTCAGTGGAGAATTTAAGTTATTCTATCCCGCTTGTTTGAGCTTACATGGTTTCATAAAAGGCAAGAGGTCATCCACAACAATTTATTAGCTTATTAGGGAGAACTTGCCTTCAGTAGTGCCAGGCTAAATTTTACAATCTGCAAAGTCTCATAAACTGCACCATGGAAGCTTAGAATTGTAGAATGGTTTGGAAGGGACCTTAAAAACCATCTAGTTCCACCCCGCTGCCATGGGCAGGGACACCTTCCACCAGACCAGGTTGCTGACAGCCCCATCCAGCCTGGCCTGGAGCACTGCCAGGGATGGGGCACCCACAGCTGCTCTGGGCAGCCTGTGCCAGCGTCTCACCACGCTCACAGTGAAGGATCTCTTCCTTATACCTAATCTAAATCTACCCTCTTCCAGTTTAAAGCCACCTCCCCTTGTCCTGTCACTACATGCCCTTGTACAAAGTCCCTCCCCAGCTTTCCTGTAGCCCCTTTAGGCACTGGGAGGCTGGTGTGAGGTGTCCCTGGAGCCCTCTCTTCTCCAGGCTGAACAACCCCACCTCTCTCAGCCTGCCTTCATAGGAGAGGTGCTCCAGCCCTCTGAGCATCTTCCTGGCCCTCCTCTGGACTCACTGCAACAGATCCATGTCCTTCTGATGTTGGGGGCCCCAGAACTGGATGCAGTACTCCAGGTGGGGTCTCATGAGAGCAGAGCAGAGGAGGAGGATCACCTCCCTCGACCTGCTGGTCACACATGTTAGCTGACAACACTTAAAGCATCTCTGTTCCTAATTCTTCTTAAAGACCAAAGCTGGTACCTTTGTCATCTAAAACCTAAAACAGTAAGTTAGACTGTGTTTTTATTTGATATACAGCCATTCTTAGAGTTTCTGAGCACCTTCTAGAAAAGCCTTAAATCCTTCCTACATCCTTTCAATCATGGCTCTGAGCTCTGGAGTGGAAAAGTGGTAAAGCAGGAGACAGGCCTTGGTCATGTGCAATAGGGAAACAGCCAATCATCTTCTCCTCAGAAGCCTCTGTCCTATTCCAATTCTTTCTCTACCTGGTCTCCCACCTGCAACTTTGATATTCAGTTTTGTTTCTACAATTTCCCCCAGTTTCCAAGAAACCCTAGAGGCTAACCAGCTACAGAGGAGACACTGGGCCATTGGGCGACTAGGTTAGGTACTGTGAAATGGCATTCCTCCATCCTGTCCTAAATGCAGAATATACACAAGTGTTCCAAGAGCATATCCTTTCTCTGGCACAGCTGCCTAATATTAACATCAAAATGTAGGCTGAGCTTGTAGGTGTAGGCATGTCAGCCACTTGTCACACAGTAAGTTGGGGAGTGACTTGCCAGCAGGTAAGCAACTCAGCAGTAACTACCTGCATGTCATACACAGCTGTAACAGGAGGGCAGGGTTCTTTGGCTCCATTTCAGTGAAGGGTAAAGCTAATTTACACTTTCTCCACAGCCAGCAGGTATAAGAGTTGGCTTCTGTAATCTGTCGCTATCACTTCACCAACTGAGAAGGACAAATGTGATCTTTTATACTTTTGGTTAATGAGGCCTCTCTGCTCTGACCTATCATGTTTTGCAGCCCCACAAACCTAATATCCTGTTGTGACTACTCAGCCTTTCTGGAAATGCACCTCTTCTTCCAGTTTGAGAAGATTTAGGATGTGGTGAGAGGGAGAGAGTTAAATTTGACATTCTATGCTTGAAGAGATTTAATTGAAGTTCACCCAGGGGAAAAGTCACTACCAGCAGATAAACACCTTAGCTTGCTATTTCTACTAAAATGGTTAACAATGGAGTAGTTAAGACTTAAAATATAATTTGTTGTCATTAAGCTTTTATGTTATCTCCATCTTGAGCTCAATAGAAGCTTCTGTTGAAGAGTCCGCATGCTTTAGATGTGTCCTATAATTTGAAGGTAATCATTGCAACTATTAGTGTGAAGATTGCTGATCTAAGCTTATAGCTTTTTGCTTTTGAAAGGTGTGGCAATGTTTCTGTTCTCCCCCAAGTCTGGTTATCTCCCCCTCTGTATCACATTGGCTGTGGGCCTCCTCTCAGTTTACTGCATTTATTCTGACCCAGCTCTTGTGGGGAGTTGGTTTTCTTAAACTTCAGGAAGCTGAACTGACTTGTTGAGAGGTGAGATGATTATCAAAGCTAGGGCAAGGGAGGGGGCAGGAGTTCGTGGAGGGGAGTAGGGGAAGTGCAGTCCTCCCTGTTTCGGTGCCCTGATAGCATTTGATTAGCACGTTTAGCGTTGCATTAGCGTTGCACCTCTTGGCCTTACCTCTAAGGTCAGGAGCCATGATTAAACAGTCATTTTAATCTGGTTGCTGCTGTTGCCAGAAAAATTCCTGGTTCCCTCCCCTTGTTTGTGCTCTCTCCCTTGTGCTGAAGCTCAAGTTGAGGGACCTTTTCTTCCTCTGGGGTGGGTCACTCCTCGGTGAGATCAGCTCTGTAAGTGGTGTGGCCATACACACGTCGACACTGCTGCAAGCAGTGAGGCAGGAGCCACTAGCTGAACGTCGGACTGTCTAGGCACCAGCACAGATTCATACCTGAATTAAGTGACTATGTATCCACTAGTCATTTTTCTTTTCTGTGCCCTTCAAATCAGGCTTCCAAATGAGATACCTGAATACAAACACGCTGACCGTTCTCCTGTTAATCACGCTTTCTTTAGTAGTCACTTAGTGTTTGGGAAAATCAGGCCAGTTCTACTTGTACTCAGTTGCACTGCGTCCTGGGTCTCATTTGTTACTGATAGTTGTTGTGGGAGGAGATAGCGTGCTTGAGAGCTGAAGGGATGGCAGTGTAATAGTGAACATCTGTAAGACCAAATTGTGAACTTAAGGGAGATAATGAGAATGCTTTTGGTAATACACAATATGTATTATTGAGAAAATGACCCTTTTTCCATTGCGTCTTACCTCATGGAATTTGAAACCACAGTGTAGCTACATATACCTTTGGGAGGGTAAAGAAGGATTCAGCATTTCAGCCGTAAGCCACAGAAAGGCTTTTCACGCTTGCAATATCTGTGTCTCATTTAACAGTTTCTTTAAATTTTGGTGCTTGCTTTGGGTACTTTCCCTAGTGGTCTCCCAAACTGATTATAGACTTGTTCAGCTGATTTCCATCTCGTGGTTTTCTGTCAGTCATTGGGTTATTGGAGAGCTGCTGTCAGATTTAAAATAACTATTATGCAGGTCCCCTGTGTTTAAAAAAGACAAAAGTTTCTGTTCATAAAGTGAAAGAGAGAAACTGGTCAAAAGGGCTGAGCTGTGACTAAGGAAGCAGCCTTAGCAATGGAAAATGCAAGGCAGTTGTGTGAAAGAGCTCACCTAGCCAGTGTGGACTTGGGATAAGACAGATAACCTCAATGAGGCTGAATGAAGTTTGCTTTTTAGTGGCTTGAAATGAAATACAAAGGTGGTGCATGAAGTGTATTATTCCCATAAGCCTCTATGAAATGTCAGACAAAAATGTCTTTCATTCATGGCACAACCAAAGCTGAGAATTGTGCAAGAAGAAATAGAGCCTTGAAGTAAGCAATTTGATTACTGGAACTATTAGAATGGAAAAGGAAAAGTTGTAACCTGGAATAGTGGGGGCAAGGATTTAAAAAAAAAAAAGCCACAAAAAAACCCCCACCAAAAAGTCATATAAATTTTGCTTATTCTATTTCTTAAAAAAAAAAACCCACAGTAAGACCTATAAAAACAAGGACCTTGCTGATAGAAATTTACTTTTTTTGAGACCCTACTACACAGGCACTGTACACTATTCTTACATATACTAATCATGTATGCAGAGAATGTCTGTTGTAAATTTGCAGAATTCAGTCTTTTTTTTCTTGAATCTCTATACTGTCTGTTCTTGGAGCGCATTAAAAACATTTACCTCCTTATAAACCATTCAAAACATAAGTGAAGCCTGAAGAACAGCTACATCCATTAGGAACAAGGTAGAAATGTCAGCAGCAGGGCCAAGCCAGGGCTGACGGTTTATGATGCCAGAGACATCTGCCTGAAAGGAGTAAGTGAGGTCAGAACAATGGGTCTGACACACATCAAAGCAATTCTGGTACCAAAGAGGTTTTATAATTACCTGGTAAAGTTGAAGAACTACTCAAGTAACAAGAAATTTCAAGTTAACATATAGGTCGTGGTGGTGTTGTGAAGAGTGGCTGGGAGATTGCAGCCTGAGTACATAGAGTAAAGCAAAGTACCCCTGCTATGTTTCTGTGCCACCATGCAAATATTCTGGATTTTCAGCCTATCCCCATTTCTTTCTCCCATGTAAGGTTGCAAGGGCTTGGTCTTACCTCTAGTAACAAAGAGAGGGCTGTATTCATTGGCAGTTCTGTTGCTGAGATCTCAGTGCAGTCCCTCTGATGCCCCATCAGCAGGTTTGTAGTTGTCACAAAAGAGCTTTGCAGTATTCCCCTGAAGCAGCTCAGCTTGCCACTGCTGCTTGCTCCAGCCTGTGTTTTTGCTGTCAACAGTCTCTTAGAATCAGAAAAGTCACTTTCTCTTGACATTGAACAAAGAACTTTGTTCAAGTGAAGGCTGCCGCCAATGCTACGCTGTCTCGTTCATTGGAAAACTTCTGCCTAGAACATTCCCATGACAATAAACAAGGCATTCCAGTGTAGTGATGCTGCAGTGACACTGCATTGCTCTGTACTGTGTTTGGCTGCTAAAAAGGGACATTGTAGTGTGGATAAATCACAGTACTTGTCCCAGACACAAGAGCTCATAAAATTCTTGCTATGATGTCTTAGGCCAATGCTCTGGAACACTGCAATGATTTTTAAAGGCTGTTGTGGTATTAGTTAATATACAAATTACTTGTTATGAGACAGCATTTTTGTAAAACTTACGTAATAAAAATTAAATAATGATTATGTTTTTTTAAAATAGAGATATTAAAAGTGCCCTATTCTGCAGACCAAAGCAATAATATGTTGGGAAGCATCAAAGCATTAAACAAGATAGTTTGCATCATTAACACTAAATGAAATGGCTTAACGAGCCAATAAATGATGAGAATAAAACAAAGTTATCACACAATACAGTTTTTGAAAGTGCCAGAAACAAATTTTCTGAAGCAAATAATTTTTCAGTAAAACTAGATGGAATTTAAAGGAACATGTTTTTCTGATTACTGAATGTGGGATCAAATATCACAGTTAAATACTATTTTGCATATTCAGTGTAGTATATGTATGGTCTTCATAGCAGCCTAGTGAAGCAGAAAGGAAGAGTGAGCATTATTTTTCTTATTTTGTAAATCAGGCAAATGTATCAGGAATTACATCAGGAAGACTGGGAAAAAATCTTGCCTCATTTTGAAATCCATATGGTAGTTAAATCTTTAAACCTTTCTTTTTCTTTGTGTTCTAAGTCTGCAGAAAGTCTTTGCACATTATGTTCCATAAACAAGGCTATGAACAGAACAGTACTTACAGAAGTGTGGGCCATTTCAGAACCTGTACTGTTCCACTATGAAAACTGCATTTTTTACAGTGTGATATTTATGTGCATTAGGCTTTACAGTTAGAGACAAGAAGATAAGGTTCATGCTCCACAAAGTTTCATTTAGGGCAGGGATGGGAAATACTGGCTGTGACCTGTTTCTTAATTTCATGTTGTGGGATTCTTTTCATTTTTAGGTAAGGTGAGTGGTAATGGGGCTAGATGGGTCTCTGACCCTTGACAAGGAAAAGATTTCCCACCCTTGGGATAACATCAAGTTGGTCAGATTAACATGCTTCCCAGTTCTGCTTTGTGTCTGCACATATAGCTACTGTCCTGGGAGCTAAATATTTTTCAGATCCAAAATCTATTACGCTTGCTTTGGAAGATAGTTTACCCTGTGCCTTTAAAGAGTACTGATGGCACAGATGAACCTGAGAGATCTTATCAGTCATTATTGCAGAATCCGCACACAGCATTCTGAGATAAAAATATATACAAGTATACTAATTCTGTCCTTTTGACATTTGGTAACTTTGTCCTTTAAAACAAACCTTTGGCATATACTCATGCCCTGCCAAATTCAGCCATAGTACTGCTAGGCCTTCTCCAGTGACTTCAGTGGGTTATAATTAGCATTCCACTGCTATATATCATTTTCTCTTCCAAACTCTGATTCAGGAAAACACTTGTGTAATTATGAGCATCTGTTGAAGTCCATGGTATAACCCCACATCTTCTCCATAAGAAGGAAAGTGGAGAATATTTCTTTTTTTACTAAAGTAGTTTTCTGGGGAAGGGTGGAAAAAAGCGATTTTGGCTCATTCCTAGAAGAGAAAAATGGGAATGGTGGTTTCTTGGGTCAAGTAAGCAATAAATCCAGGCAAAGAAGTAGCTGAAAAGACTCATGGGAAGTTTGTGGATTACACTTGCCTTCAGTTAATTTTTATTTTATATTTAATTTTACATTAAGTACCTGCTTAATGTTTTACTGAACTGGTGTTTCCATCCGGTATTATGTATCTCTCAACACATTGCATTGAAAGCAATTTTGAGACAAACCCCTCTTCATTCCCCACATTCTTCCAAACACTGCTGTTACATGATTTGATTGATTTTGATTGTTCATCTCTTCCTTTTCACAGCAACCCCCACCCTCCTCTACTGATGGCCCAGACAGTGTTCCAGAGCCCTTTCCCCTGACAGAAACAGAACTTAGAAAATAATGAGTGAAAAATCTTCTCTCCCTCTAGCTGGTATTGAGCAGGGTAATGGGCTGCTCCATTTCTCCGCTGGGAGATGACTTTTGCAGAAGTGCAGTCTCAATGGGGAGAGTTTGGGGGTGATTTCTCTTGCTGTAGGGGAAAATCCCGTGGTGGTGGTGGTTTTCCTTGCAGAGAAGCCCCCAGAAACTGCCTGTTCCCTTATGGATGGGTTCAGGCAACGATATTTTTTTTTGTTCCTTGTATCTTGCTGTGAACTGTCATCATGATGACAAGGACTTTTTTCCTCTTTACTTATGAGGGTGAGGCTGCAGTCTTTCTCTGAGGAGCCTAAGAAACAGAGTTGTATTTGGGCAAGGCTGGGGGCTTGTCTGTGATGGATGTTCCTTGCAGCTGACTGTAATGATGCTCTCTTCTGTAAGGTCTAGGTCATGGATACAAGCAGCAAAATTTCAAACAGAAAGGGCTACAAGCAAAATTAAAGCTAATATGAAAAATAAAGCTTTAGAAAAAAGTTTTCCACATGAAATTTGACAATTTTTTGTTTTATAACCTTTTAATTGATGTTTTCTCAAATACACGTCACAGGCTTATACCACCAACCCCTACAGCAATAGCATTTTCTTTCTGATTACAGGGGGGCTTTGAGTCAGGCCCGAAATGCTTTGAACCTGTTCTTGCCTGTCTTTAAAATCAAATAATGGATTGGTTGTCAAAATGAAGAACAAAACAACTGGGACTTTTGGAGGTCCATTTGCACCCTGAGCTTATTGTCCAGAGGTGTTCAGCTCCTGCTGGTGCCTGCCCATTGTGGTCATTGCTTTCATTGCAGTGTCCTCACTCTCATCGTATTTCAGTGTGATTTCTCTGTTGGTGCATGCAGTTGAGCTTGATTTTGTAAATGCTTTTAGGATCTTGGAGCATTGTTGGACAGTCTTCAACAGTATGTATGTGACAGCATGAGCATCTGGAGGGTTTGTTTGCAGATAAAGCATCTGTGATGTTGGGAAATCACTGTATAGTGTTTTTGCCAAACTGAAGTTGAAATGTCCATATCTAATTGAATGGCAGCTTTTGAATCACAAACTGGAACTTTCCATGCTACAAACACACACATGGATCTTATGGCAGAAAGAATAGTTTCCAAATCAACACAGGGAAATTATGCAGCTAACTCCCTAGCACAATTAGAGTACTAAAGGCATGTGAAAACAAAAGTAATTTTTAAAGCTAACAAAATAATCATAGATTGAGGTTTTCCACAGCTTTATAAAATGAAGCCAAGGATCACTTCAGTGCCAGGTAAAAGTTTCAGTCCATAAAGAGCAGCTGTGTTGTGCTACTTTGCGCAAAACAAATAAGCCAGTAAAGTTTTACAGGACGTGGGTATACTAGACTCAACATGCCAAACCAAGAGGCCCTATTAAAGAAAAAAAAAATCTTGTTACCTAAAAGAGCTTGTGTGTTTCCATGTTTTAGAAAAGATGATTTAAGGGCTGATGTCTTCTTGGTTATACTGCAAGTTCAATGCTCCGAGAGGCAATCTAACTGGAGAGACTGCATGTCAGCTGATGAATGAAGGCGATGTAATTAAATTCAGGTCATCATAATGTAGAAAGAGTTTCATTGAGATAAATAGTGTCTGCATACCTCAGCTTTACTGATTGTTGGTTATACATCCCCTAAAGTGCTAATCCCAGCCTTGTTTTATCTGGAGCTCTGTGGAGTGACTGAAAAGGCAATCATACTTAAAAATTGGACACCCTTTGTGAATTAGCAATGGTCTGCCCATAAATCATCCATAAGAGCTTTCTGCAAAGTTCCTGGCCTTTTCTAGCTTCTGTCCACAAAATACTTATGTTTGAACCTGTTTGGTAGAAATGGGATATGTGGGGAAGAATTTCAGGGGCTGTGGTGAAAATATGAGTTTACCTTAACTTTAGCATTTGCAGTACTCCTGTGTTTAGGGTGGAAAAAGCGGGGAAACTCCAAGGTCTATCTAGCTGTTGTGAGTGCTAAACAACCATCAGGGCTTATTCTCAAACTCCTTATCGCTTTTGAGCTGGTCAGTCTGGCAATGGGGGATCCTCAACACGCCAAGGGAAATGAAACTGGAGAAAGAAACTCCAGTCTCTTGGTGCTGATCTAGTTCCAGCCCTGCAGGGACCCTGTCCAGTTCTCATAAGTTCAAGCACCCTGTGATGAAAAAGCCTGGGCGAGGGCCAGCATCATCCGAGAATCAGCATGGGCTCCCTAGCATCCCATCCCTTCTCCTGGGCTCAACATATCTTGGCACAGGGAGCAATCTGGCCCCCTCCTCAGAAAGCTCATGTCACTTCTTCCATGTCCTGGGTTGGCTGAGTCCCTCCCGAGTGAGCAGGCGGGTCGGCTTTGCACGGTGAGAGCCATTTTCACTTGGTTTCTCAGAGAGAGACTGTGTTTCAGCTGAATTCAAAGCAGCTGGATAATCAGGAAAAAACATTTCTTTTTGTCCCTTGTGTCTGTCTAACTCTGGCAGTCAGTGTTTTAGCACATTATTATCTTTTAATTCCCATAGTTATTGGGCATTGTCCAATTCATAAAATGCAGGCCTGTTTGGATCTGGGGTAAGTATGGTGAAAACATGGAGACAGACAGCTGAGGGCAAAGGTTCTCGTTTTTTCTAAACTGTAGGTAGTTATTTCAGGTTTGGAATAAAGGTTTTGGTTGATTCTTTTGTTATGCAAGTGTTGCAGACAAAAAAGCAGTCTTGAGTTGGGGAATTTCACAGAATTTAGTTGATTGCAGTTAAACTTTAAAGTACTGATTCCAGTATTGAGAAATACAAACACTTAGGGAAAATACCACTTCCCTGCACAAAAGCTTTCCTCCCCTTCCCTATCCACAGTCCCCTCACTGCTCACCCCACATGCTTCATCCCTTTGATAAGACGATGGTTGTCACAGGAGAAGGCAGTCAGTGCACGGTTTTTCCTTTTCTTTTACTGCTCCTTGTTTCTTAATCAAAAGCTCTGATGAGGTTCCTCCACAGGTCACAGTCCCCTCAGAGGCATACCTGCTCCAGAGACTCTGCACCCCTGCTCAAGCCTTTCTTCTTGCTGTGCCCCTACTTTGCCCTGAATCGGGCTCCTCTTGGCCTCCTTTTTCTCCAGCGTCTCTCCTGCTCTGGTGTCTCTCTTGCCCCTGCTTGGCCATCTCTTCCTGTTCTGTGCCTACTCTGGCATCCCTCCTTCTCTGGCATCTCTTCTTGTTTGGTGGCTACCACCTTTCTCAAATCTGTTTTTGCTGAGGCACCATATGCTCTTCTCTTTGGTTCAATCTTGATGTACAGGTGGGTTAGTGTTGCCCATTGCAGAGCCAGCTGGAAACAGCTGTGACCAGCACAGGGCAGTCCCTCATCTTCTTCTACACAGGTCACCCCTGCAGCCTCTTCTGTTACCAAAACCTTGCAATTATGCCCAATGTAGCAAGTCATTCCAATTGTCTCTATCTTTAATGTTATATTACACTGATCTCTGTGAACACGTTCATTCCCTTCACTTCAAGTGCATCTGGCTGTGGTGCTCAGCACCTTTCAGAGCTGAGCCCTGAGTCAAAATTATGTTGATTGTAGCAATTTGGTCTAATAATTTATCTTGCATGTACACGTACCTATACGCTTTATTTGCTGGTAAAGAAGCCTTAGAACTTCCCATAAATAAGAGCAAATAAATTATTATATGTAAACCAATTTAACACAAATGTGAGTGTTTTTGAGATTTGGGGAAACATGGCTAATTTTCAACATGAAATTTTCACAGTCCTCTGTTTTTTGCATCTGTTCAGGGATTTAAAAGTCGGTGAACATCACTGTAACATTTCTAATTTAAACAACAAGAAATGTATCATATGACTGTATGTGTTAATACACACATACAAAAGACCAGTTTGTAAGGTGAAACTCTGAGATACTTGATCAAATCAGACTTAAATCTCTATGTTGAACACAAGCCAAATTTCTAAGTCCATATCTAAATAAATACCTAAACTATTTCTGGGTGATGAGGTACCTGGGTGCCAGACATGCATTCAGCAACTGTTGTGACCTGCTCTCATCTCCAGTTGCTGAAAGTCTGTTTACAAGTTCAAGTGATCCTGTCTGTTGTCTTTTCTCCCTGCTACTTGGATTATGGCACAGTCTGGGGCATTGCTGTACCTGACAAGGAAAACCAAGTTTGTGAAACCTCCATGATGGCAAACAGCCATAAGCTGTATGTGTGCCCCACATGCTCTTCATTTTATACCTATATATTTCAAAGCCTTTATCTTTTATCATTCAGAGGTAGGTGTAAAAAGTTAGACCTGCAGAAGGGCATGAGCCACCACTAGGCATGTTAGGTGATTAACTCTGGTATTTAGAGCCTCAGCCAGAAGCCTGCTGAAATGAGACAGCATTACCACCATCACTGGCTCTTCACTGCACCACTCTGGTGCGGCACATGGCACTGGTGTTCACCTTACTCTCCCTGCCTGTGTGGGTGGCCAGGGTACACCAGGTGCCCCAGGCAACCACCAAACCACTGTCCCTTTCCCTGGCCATCACCCTTAAAACTATACCAACCGGTAACACCATAACTCTTGCGCTACCTGACACTAGCTCATAGCTTTATCTATGCCACTTAAAGTGGAGCTCAGTAGCTGCCAGAATTTCTGAATACTATCACCTGAGCCGTGGAAAACCCAAAATCATTTACCTTAGAAACGTAACATACAGGCATGTGTATATGTGTATACATGGTTTTTTAAACTCCTATAGATTTCGTTTCTGCTGTGGTGGAGGCAGTTGCATGCAAAGCTAGCACAGCTCTGTCGTCCCAAAATAGCCCTATCCATGCTGTTACTTATTTTAGGAACACATATGGCCTCTCTTTCTTTAGCATCCGAGCATCTCACAGTCCCTGAGAGACTTCTTTGCTATTGTCTCCCATTTTATACATGGGGGACTGAGACATAGAGATGGGGTGACTTAAAATAGTGTGAGGCACTTTCCATTCCCAGTGATGAGCTTTGCAGAAAATACAAGTACCGATCCTATGCCTCCAGTAGGAGAAGGAGTGGACCCTGGGCTTCCTGAGTCTAAACGTGCTGCTTAACCGCTTGGCCATGTTTTGTCCATGAGAAACCATTCTTTCATTTTAAAGAAACATCATGGCTAGCCAGAAGCCACCTTCTGATTAATTTTCACTGTAACGTGTAGGAGCAAAACCAGCAAGCATCCTAGTTGCCCTGGTTACTTTAGGTTTAGAGAGTGATAGACCCTTCCTGACTAAGAATTAGTAGACCGATAATTCTTGTTCCTTCCCTACTCCACACACATTTGCAGCTAAATAAATATAACCACTTTAACCCTGGTTGAAAAACTTGGTCCCATCTTGGGCGTCCCATCTTGGGCTTCTCATCTTTGGCTTTGCAGTGGAGCATCAGCTCCAGAAATCGTGTTCTACCTTAAGCAATCTGATTTGCGGAGCTGTAGTCCTAGTGAAGTACCAGACCGGCCAAAGTTTCTGACCTCTGCTTCCCCTCCCTTGAAGGTACAAGGGGCCCCTGAGCTCTCATATAATTTGCTGCCCCTGTTTCACGTTTGTTTCCTAGCAGGACAGCTGCAGAGCTCTCAGTTGAGCAAGACCTGTTGGCGTGCACATGCATTTTCCCATTAGCTTTCTATGAGAAAAGTGCAGCTTTGGTTGGCAAGTGCTGGCCAGAGTCCTTGTGCTCCAATTCCCTCCCTCTGTGCATGAGGGGCCTGGCCTGCAGCCACGTTCTCACATTCCCCAGGCAAGGGAGGACTACTGACCTGGGAGAAAATGCTGGCTGCAGACCTGGCTTCCAATGCCTTTTCCATGAGAGAAGATCACTTGAGGCCAGGTCATTCCTATTCTGTATTAAAAATAAGATCTAAAAAGTACAGTTTTATTTATTTACAAATGGTCTAAAATAGAATCCTTTGGATATGTGTAGCACTCCCATCTCTGCATCAGAAAGCACTTCGTAAAGCATTGAATTAATTAAGCTTAAGATACACTCAAGGGATACAGAAGTATTTATTATTACCCATATTTTAAAGATGAGGAAATGGAGACAGAAAGAGAATAAGGGACTGGTGTGAGCATGCAGGCTGAGTCATTTGTCAACTCTGAAATTGAACTTAAATTCAAGATTCTGTATCCTTTCCTGCTTGCAGCTAGAATTGGGTAGAAAATGGTGGGTTTAATCTGTGAAAGCACATGGCCCTTTCTATTGTAAATAAATAATCAACATTTTTAAGCAGAACATTTTCTAGGCTGGATTATATCTAAATTTTTCTATAATGGTCCTCATAAACATCATTCAGTTCTTTGGTATCCATAAATCTGAAGTGTGGGTGTTTGGCTAGGTGCTGAGAGGAGAGGTGGAGGTACAGCTTCCCTCAGTTCTAAATAATAGAACCCTGTTCCTGGTAATAAAACCAAACCAGATGAAAGTTTATGCAGGTCCAGAAAATTCAGTTAAGACCATTCATTGGTGAATATGGAAACAGCGGATGCTTATTTTCTCTTATACGTTCAAATCCTAACTTGCTTACTTCCCAAGAGCTACCTTCTCCTAATGACTTTCCTTCTTCGCTCATGCTGGTTTCAAGAATTAAAGTAAGCTCTTTTTGGCTTGCTTATCATTGCTTGTAGTAAAAATCCCCAAGGGTATATAAATTAAAGCTAAAAAAGAGAAGTAGGTTTCCAGTCATCCAAATAGTGAGGTTTCAGAAAAATGTCCCAGAAAGAGTGGTGGTGGCAAGCAGCTTATTATTAGACTGTGCTTGGTAATTTTATGAAAGAGATTTTGTGATGTAGTTTCTATAATAAAGGACCTCAAATTGAACAATTCATGAGATCTTTTCTGCTCCAATGTAATTAACAGAAAATTTTACTGATAAAGCAGGACTTGGGACAGAAGTCAGCTCATTTTCTCAGATCAGAGTTTTCTCAAGTGGATTGGGGGTGCAGTGGTGAGCAGCTGCTCTTGTCTATAAAGTGGATAGAGAGAGACTACATCTAAACCATGGGATCCAAGGGCAAGTGTTAAATTCTGGCTCTGAATGAGCACCCTGGTGATGCCTTGACTATGTGTGAAGGGGAGATACAGAAGCTCCCTCCCGGAGCCCTACATAAGCCCTGGCTTCTGTGGGCAGTGGGGCAGGGATGCATTCGTGGTGTTCTTTGAGAGCTCCCTTGGGAGCAGCTGGGGAATCACAGTGTGCACTGCAGCCATGAAGATCCCTTGCTGTTTTGGTGCATAAGGAATGAGAAAATACCATTTTGCATAGTCTCCTTTCTGTACTGTTTTTATACTTGAAGTGTTCTCACTTTTTTGGAACCCTTATAGAATAGCAGTCAGATTAGCATCAGGGAGCTCCGAGCAATATATGAGTTGGAGAAGTTAGGTTCAGTTTCCAAAAGCAAAACTTAAGATTAAAGACGACAGCGTAAGGAACAATGATGTTTGAATTTTTAAATACTAATATTGCCTTAGAGATCTTTCTTTTAATTTTACTAATTAATTGATGTCCTGCCACTAGTGTGTATATGGAAATAAAGCACGTATCAAAGTAAAGATTTGGAGATTATTGCCTATTTTAACATACAGTGCTGAAAGTATTAATTTCAGCTAAAAACACTGCTACTCTTCTCACCTTCGTTAGCTTTGTTCTTTTGACTTAGCCTAATGTTAGAATGAAGTTAGTCCATGCAAATGACATCATTCTATAATCAGACTTCTACTAATTTAAAATTAATTTCAATTAACTGTTGGAAAAAGGCTTTTTAGTGTCTTCTTTAACTGTGTGTTTCATTTGTGCTGAACTATATATCTCAATTAGGAGAAAAAGTGCTGCCAAATGAGTTGGATTGTGGGCTAGACCAAACCTCTAAAATAAGAACTTTAATCCAGATTTTGAATGCTAGAAAGTGTCACATTCCTGTCTCTCTTCATACAAATTCTATGAGTCTGGGGCTCTTCAAGGGAAAATCACTACTCATTGTGAAAAGTATCAGAATCTGGCCGGAGTGCTCAGCTTCAGAATTTGGTCCAAATGTGCTAGAAAAATAGGTACCATGAAAAATGCAGTGCTGGCTTAAATATGCCAAAGGTTTGATAGTTTTAGTGTAATGTTTGGCGTTTTAATCTAACCCTATGGGTCCACTAGTAAATGGTTTTACTTTTCTGTTTCAGGAACATCTGTGTTGTGGTGAAGGGTAGGTGAAGGTAAAAAATGACCTGTATTAATCTAAAGTTCAAAGCCTGAAATGCACAAGTAGGGGAGAAAAAAGATGTAGTTTTCTCCATGGTAACGTGGATGTGTACGCACCTTTTCATCTATGAAATAGAGAATGGCTTTAAATGCTTTGGAGAATCCTCCCTACTTTGGGAACATTTGGGCTTTCTTTTTGGAACAGTGGGCACAGATCAGTTGATTGAACCATCTTCCACCATTTCTCATTTTTAACCCTTCATAACTTCAATTCACGTTGGGGGTGTAGAAGCGACACTTTTTTCCCAGCTGGTAGCTTATGTAGCTGAATGCTGCAAAAGTAAATATAATTTCTCTAGCTAAGTGACCTTTCCCTGAGCAAGATCACAGGAGGGATCATGCTGTTACTCTACATCCTGAAGCTCAGTGAAATATCCTTTTATTGTATGAGAGGACACAATCATCAACACTTCATCTTAGTTTGCAAATAATTCCACCTCTTATGTGCAACTTTCTCTGATGCTACGGTAACTGTTGATGTGCAACTTGGCAATTTGCACAATGGAAAGCAATAAAGACTTACTGCTAGATTTGGATGCAAAGTTTGTATTGTAGGTACTGTATAGTGAAACAAACAAGGTTCTTTAAGTGCTGTGTTCTTTTGTTCTATGAGGTCTTGAACCACAGTACTGAATGCTAAAGAACCCAAACAGTTTGTGTGCAAGATGTATTACAAGTTTATTTATACTGGGTAAATGTGGGGTGCTTTTGCAGTTACTTGTAGTTATTTCATTTTTCTGTATACTAAGGCATCTGTAAATATAGCAGCTCACCTACATTGGGCAGACTGGCAAGAGCAAGGTGATCTTCCATTCAGGGTATCTGATGGCATTTTTGCTCAAATACCCCTGCAGCCTACTGGAATGTAAGCTTGGCTGGTAATCATGCTCATTCCCAGCAGAGGAGATGCTATGGAAGAGCTTTGTTGCTAGCAGCATTAGTGAGCAATGCTGTCTCGTAGTCTCTTCCCTAAGGCTCAGGCTCCCTTTCATTATGCCCCACCACATACCTTCTTGAAAATCCTGGTTGTGCTACTGTTGATTCCTTATTCTGAATGAGCCAAAGTGAAGCCACTGGCCAAGGGGGAAGCCCATGTTCCTGGAGTCAGGGGTCCTGAGGCTAAACATCCCAGCAGTGCATAGGCTGATGACAAGAGGCCTGTCTGGCATGGACACAGCCTTGGATTATTCCTCATTTATGTCAAATCTGTTCCAAGAGATGGCTGGCTCCCCCACCATGCTCTGGGAGCCAGCCACTTCTTGGAAAGTAATTTCAATAAAGCCACCATCATCTCTTTTGAGGGGAATATTCCAGCTCATTGGCCTTTTGATTTGAGAATTCAGCTGTTACTTCTGGATTCTCTGCCTTCAAAGAGCTATGCAAGAGGGGCTGGTACATCACATATAGAGACAAAAAGGGGGCATTCATATTCTTCAGCTGTAAGTCTTTTAATAAATCACATGCTTTCATATTACTTCGCTGGTTTTGTCCTATTTTCTGCTTCTTATGTATGTAGCTAATTGCCAAAGCCCCAGAAAAAATAGTTCACTTATATCAAATCTGATCCTCCCATGTGCTGAGCACTTATTAGCTTACAGGCATTTTTCCAATATCACAAAAAGAGATTAATGTAGGGATATTAGTCTGAGGTGTTTTAGTAGCAGCTATCACTGTAATTTCCAAGGCTCCAATAATGAAGACATTACAGGTGAAGCAGGTAGTAACTCTCTGACTTAAGCTCACTTGACACCTCCCACTGTAACATTTTTCAGACCTTTTAACCAAACTTTAACAGTTGGGGTTGCAATTTTCCATTCTACATAGCCTAAGTTGCTTATAACTTCTTTGTGAGAGGGAGACAGGGGTGATGAGGTATCATATAAGATAATTCAGCTATTTATGAAAAGGAGTCTGGCCAGGGACACAGTATTAAATGGGGGAGATCCTTCCTGTGGCAAGGTGCGCTTTTTTATTTTGCTGTAACAGAGTCATATTTTGCCAACTTATGAGGCCCTAAGTATTTTCTGTTTCTGATCTGGGGTGTTCTGGAGTGTGAAAGGAGATGCAAAGCTGGATTTTTCAAGTAAAATGTTCTGTGAAATTACTTCGCTTTTTCTATGGTTGGGGGAAGTAAAATGTTTTTTCTTCCTGCTGGAAACTCTGAGCCTCCAATGTCCAGCTGATAAGGTGAGAATTAGAGGAGAATGTAGAATATGGAGATGTTAAATTTCTAACTTACATCTGGATCAATACTTGAAATCAGTTTTTGAATATATAAGTGATGTAATATTAAAAAATAAGGTGTCATTTAATATTTATTGGTTAAAAATATGAAGGATTTTACTGCTTTTCGAGGATGGAATATACCCCACTGGATTAGTGGTAGATCTGAAAAAAATAAAACCAAAGGTGGTATTATGATGAATTACAGTTTATCAAATACCTGGGAAGAAAGTGCTCAAGATACCCAGCACTGACTGATCAACTAGAAAGATGCCTGCAGCTGAATGTTTTTAGGGCTACCCAGGGAGAAAGGAAGAGTAGAGGTCATTAAAAGTCCTCTTTATAGTTACTTCATTTGCAAATACAAGCAAAACCCCAGGTTGCATCAGGCTGGGCTTTGTCCCATCTGCCCCTCCACCAAAGAGGAATTCATTGCATTACACAGAGGCATTCCTCTTGGTCACTAACCAAAAAGATAATTCTGTCTGAATTTATCATCTTTCACTGCTTTTTCTACTGCTTTCCATCTCCATTGTCAATCACATTTCCAAAAGAAAGATCAATGCCCTTTAGCTTCCACAGGTGGGACTGGTTCATTGTGAGATGAGCCCCCGTCAGAGGCCAGGAGCTGCTTCTTCAGTTGCTGCCTGCCATCCTCCATGTGCGAAACGCCAGAGTTCATGCACAGCCATCCAGCTGAAATCTGCTTAATGATTCAATCTGTGCATGAACATTTCTGGTGTAGCTGTAAAGGCTGTCTTTGCAAATGTGTGGTATGTATTTGTTTACTTGGCACAATGCAAGGCCACACAAAGACACCCAAAGTGGTTTCCAGTGGGGCTAATTGGGCCAGGTGGAGCCGTGCAGTAATGTAGCTACGCTTCCCCTGCTACCGCGCTGGCTCTCTTAAAACTAGTTCGGTAGCTCTGCGGGGCATCCTGTTGTGCAGCTCACTCAGGCCCCTGGTGTCCACAGGGTGCCTGGATTAGCAAGAAACAGACCTTTAAAAGACTCATGACCTCCTGCAGGTGTTGGGGAGTGTGAGGGTACCTCCTTCTGCCAGAAAAGTTCAGCTCTCTCCTGGCAGGCTCAACCTGGATGGGGGAAGAGTGGAAATGTTGCCTGGCAAAGCCCTGTGCGGAGAGAAGCAGCTTTTGTTTCTGCTGAGCACTCCAGGAGAGGCTGTCTGATAAAAGTCATTGAGGCAGGGAGAGGGGGTTACCCTGGGGAGCTGTAGGCTGTCATTGTATCTGCTGGCCACCTTCAGCATGCCCGCTTCCTCCCTGGTTAGCTTTGGTCACTTTGCAGGTTGTTGCTTGCCGATCCTTTGTTAGATCCCTGGTGGCTGCTAGGCTGGGGTTCATGTGGATGGAGAGCAACCTCAGTGGGATTTCAGCACGTGCTGTGCAAGGCTGCTCTTTAACACAGACAGATGTTGCAGTGGGGAAGGCTGGAAGATAATCTGCCTGTTAACCTCCTGCACACTCACTGTGCTGTCTGAGGTCTGAGACAACTAGTAGACAAGACCTGCATTTCACATGGGAATTACTCTTTTCTTATGGGAAACAGGCAGTTTTCTGGCAATCAAGCGCAGCCTGACATTTTCACTTCCTCTTTTACTGCTTTAGTGTGAGAAAAGATCATTCTGGCTGAAGGCTACACCATGAAAGAGAGTTGCACTCTCCCCAGTTTTGCAGCCTAACAGTTAAAACTGAGTTATAGGTTTTTTAAATAAAACAGATGCCACTATAAGGTTGAAAACAGAAGCTGATTTAGATGCATGCTTCCTCAGATAACAAACTGCTCCTCTGTAGATGTCTGTCTCTGGTACCTGAAGCTGGGACTCTCAGAATGAATCATATGCATCGGAAACTTGGCAAGGTAAAAGTAATGCTTCTCCTGGACTCTATACTCACAAATGGTACTTTCAGTATATTGTAGCTTTTTTATTTCTATGTTTTTAAAACTGATTTGTTCATAATATTTTGTGTCTTAAGCTATTACCCCTCCCTTTAATTCCACATGCATTGCTCCCCTGAAAATAAGAAAATGTAAAAGTCAATGCTGTGCTATATAGAGAAGTGTTAACTGAGTGTTAATGAGCTGCCACATCGGCTCCAAGCCATCTCTGTAAGCCAGCACAGTAAAACAGAATTTAAAGGCTATCAAGTCCATTTCATGGCTACAAATCCTGACCATGTTTTGCAGTGAAGTAGATGTGCTTATTATCTGGGTGCCAGCTTAATGTGTCTGGAGCGATTATTTTACTGTACACACCTCAGCTAGGTACTGGTCCTCATCCAGACCACATCTGCAAACTGAAGAATAGGAAAAGCTTTTGGATCAAGAGGAGAGCAGCAAGTGCAGAGACCGCTGGTGCTTGATGTGAAGTAGCTACAGAACACAAGGAGAGAAGGGCTGGCACATGATGGTGGCTAACAGCCTTCAAACACATCTAAAAAGCTCTTTTAGCTCCATGTGGCAGAAACATCTCTTCAACTAAAAGTGAGCCATGGAAATTCTGGAAACGATAGTGAAATCAGAAAGAAGTTCCATTTACAAGCAGTGCTCCCTCCACATTACGCTGCTGACTGCCACGTTCATGAGCACAGCCATTCCACAAAGCACTATTGAAGGCAACCATGTGTATATTCTGGTGAATATCTTTTCTATTTGCCTTTTTTATCGAAGTGGGAAGGGTGGAAGTTGTAACTTCACCAGACAGTAGAGGAACAATGGAAGGAAAGATGGTAAAAGAAAGGAGGGCCAAACAAGTTGCTGTTCCTGGCAGCAGGAATTAATCAGTCAGTGAGCAGGATGGTAGTAATCAACCTTGGATTTCTTTGCAATAGCTCCTCTTCCTTTTTTCTGGATGGTGCTCAGCTAACAGTGATAAACATGTTTGAGGAACCTACATAGGATAAAATTCTCTCTTTCATGAGTTAGAAAAAGATGACAAAATTGTCTGTTTGGACTCTTCTTTCTGGGGAAGACTAACCAAAATACAGGCACTTGGTGAATTTGATGTAGAGAGCTGTCAAATCTCAGTTTTGTTGTGGTCATCAGGTGGGCATCACTCATAACTGTATCACTGCATTGGGTGGACTGTGAGTACGTGGTGGTGCAGACATAATCTGCTTCCACCCATACCCATTCTAGTAGAGGAAGATCAGGTGAAGATACGTGAGTCAGCCCTATCTGTGCCAGCTTGTTTCCAGAAGCTGTACTGTCTCAGTGAGAGAAGAAGGAAATATTGTATTGGTTCTGTGTGTTAGGATACAGCACATTGTAACTTCTCTGGTCCTTAGCATCTTGGAGATTGCTGTCCTGTGCTTTGTTGCACTGGGTGAGTAAGACTATTGAAGTACCAGGGAGAGCTGAAGGAATTTGTATTTGGACAGTAAGTTGAATGGATCAGGAGCTGAGCTGTAACATGTGTGAGCTGACTTCTCCAACCCACTTAAAGTAAGCAGATGTGGGATGTCTGCTGAGACTCCATGACTCTGTAAATAGCTCTTATGGCTCCATGTCTAATTTAGTTGGCAAATTTTATTCTGGAGGTAGTTTTTTTCTTAGTTCACCTTATGTAGCCAGCAGAAAACTTGTCACTTAACATACCTTTGATGCTACACTGCTAGTTTTACCTCTCTTCAAACTTATTCAGAAATACTTATTCAAACCTTGTTATAAAGCTTGGTTTTTTCTCAGTTTCTTGCTGCATATCCAGCAAGAAAATAATACAGATTCAAACACTTTGAGTATGCTTCCATGGAGGTGAGATTTAAAAGAAGAGTTGCAAAATCTGAGATGTAAAATCCTAGATAAATGCAATTGCTGAAATTAACAGATAGGGTGCTTTACCAGTTTGAGTTGAGAAAACAACACTCCATTAAGAAGTCTTCCCAGAAAACGAAGGGTTAATCTTCTTTTCACCTTCTAAGGAAAAAATAATTCCAGCCTGAAGAACCAGTTTTTAATTCTGTGTCAATCAGAGATTTCCTAACAGAAAACAATGATTGAAGATTTCTTGTACACACACTGGAGAAACTGGTATCATCTAGAGAACAGTAAATAAAATACAGTTATCTGCCTTTTAGCCCTTTGGGCTATGATTTTTTCTTAGCATCAAACTATAATTCTCAAATAGTTTAAGAATACAAAATAGTTAAGAGAAAATATTTAAGAACCTTTGTGCATCTTATTGAAAACAGCTGATTTCAAGGATATGTTTTTATGAATAGGGATAGTTTTATACCTGTGCTTGGACACAGTTCTGAATTAGGACCTCAGGCTCATTTACATAGGAGATTCAACTTAATTAGTCCAAATTCACTTAAAGTGTAAATTGAAAATGGATTAAGCTTTATACAAAGCTGAATTAAGACTACTTTAATTTTGAAAAGTCTTTACAGGGTTAAATATGCTTTAACTAATCTGCTTTAAATTAAGCCTTTAGTTAATTTGGATTAATTTTCCTGAATATCTTTGTGAAGACCAGCTCAGAGTTAGGATCCAGTCCTGCAAATACTCACAGAAATATTTCATATTAAATTAATTATTCCCATGCTTAAAATTAAGAATGTGCGTAATGCTAGGTATGCAGGTAAGGTCAGCACATGCTTAAAGAGCCCTGCGCATCTTTGCAGCAATCTCAAATGTCTGATTATGAATGAGTTTTCACCACGATTGATCAGCTTGTCTAGTATCAGCAAAGAATATATAGTCGTCAGATTCCTTGCTTGCTTTACTGTTTGAATGCATGTACAAATACTTGAGGGACACAGCCCATTTGGTATCGTCTCCAACCTCATTCAGACTGGACCTGGAAAGCTATACTAGAGTATTTGCTGTGTGTTGATTTTGCATTTCCTTCTGATGTTTGTGATAATAGAATCTGTTTCCATATCCTTACTAGCGATGAGTTTATTTAAAATTATTTTTAAAAAAGCAACCTTGTGCCCATGCTCTTGATATGGTTGATATGTTCTTGGCCTGTTTAATTAGTTGGATGGAAAGTATGAGGTCTGCTTCCACTCCAGTCAAATATGAAGTGTTTCTGTTGAAAACGTCCCAACAGAAGGATTCCTGTGAATAATTTTTGGTCCACAGTTTGTCAGTGAGAAGCTGATGTCTAAGAATTTGTTTCTGGTTAGTTCTGCTTTGAACATTAGTAGACATTTTCATGCTTAGGCTTAAAAGGAATGTAAGTTCTGCAGTCAGGTGTCCTAGGAAAATAATTTTTCCCAATTCCAACAGGTGACATAGGAGTCCAGTAAATTAATTTGCTTGCTGGAATGGGGCGAAGCTTCCCTTTCCCTCCTTCAGAAACAGTGGAGAACACGAGGATTCATTCTCTGTGCCCATCTGAAGAGCCCCATGCCTTGAGAAGGGAGAATGTGTACCTGTTCTCAGCAATGCATGTCCCTGACTTTCAGGTTTGGGCTTGTCAATGTTCTCCACATGTTCCTCATATATGCTGGGGAAGTGGGAAGCTCATAGCTGTCTTTAGGACAACGCTGCTCTCCAGGTGGTACAGAGCTGCTGCACTAACCTCAAGGCAAGGAAATTTGCTATCCCAAGCTTTTGGTTGCTCTTGATATTTGTGACAAAGTGGACTCCGGCTTTCTTGCTTGAGGCTACACAGCCTTGCAGTGCACACGCTGCAAAGCAATTAGTGCCCACAAGTAGATACGAGGAGGGAGCTATGGGAAGGACCTGGCAGGCCCCAGTGCCTCCCAGCAGCAAGCTCTATCAGGGTGGCGAGCTCGGTGCCAAACTGGGCAAGGTGCATACTGCATGGCCTCTGGACTCACTGTGTATATCTTTTCTGCCTCTTGAAAGGGACCCTGTGCAAGCTCACCTGGTCAGATCTACCTGTCAGTGCGGAGGGTTAAGCTGGAAATATAGCCTCTGGAGGGGTGGGAGGATGCCCTGCAGCACTGTATCCCCAGGTGTTGGAGGCCTGTTACCCTGGTGGACATATCCCAGGCAGGCTGCCTCTGGGCTGCCTGCAGTGCTCTGCACATCTCCCATGGTTTGCCTGTGACACAGACCCACACGGGGCAAGCAGAGGCTGGGAGAGCACACCGTGCTCGCGGCCGCACTTGGGGGCAGCCACCAACAGCTGTGGTCCTGTAGACTCCAGGAAGGGGAGAAGGACAGGTCAGGCCTTGCAGGCTGATGGTTTCCTGCAGGTTCTGGCAGTGATGCTGTCTCAGTTTGCATTCAGCTTACAGGTTTTCAGTTCTCCTCACAATGAAAAGGCTAGAAGCCCAGCTAAATGGAGATGCCAGAGTATAGTTGCATAGGAACGATTTTCACAACTATGGGACTGCAGGAGATATATATATTTATTTATATATATATATATATATATATTTTACTCATTATAATGAAATTGTAGCTAGCTGTAGTCTCAGTGAAGCTATCTGGAGTATTTAAAGTCCTGTTCTGGCTGACAAATGCGGTGCAGCACTGGCTCTCCAGCGCTTGATGCACTTGATGTGCTGCATGGGAGGGACTCTTGCTGGAGGCTGCTATCCCTTTTGGTTGTTTGGGTAGTTCTTTGCTTTTCTGCCTGCAGTTTTAGTGAGCTGAACGCAGCGTGGACAATACAGAGGTCATATGCAGAGAAACTCGTGCAGGGCAACCAGGAGCAAAGGGTAACAGAGAGAAGGAAAAGTCATTACCATCTGTTTGAGGTAAAAGGGAGGAGGATCTGTGGTGCCTCACTGTCTAGTAAAAGACACGATTTGGCTCTGGTTGATCTTCGTTGTGTGGCTGCCAATGCTGCACCAACTGTGACAGGTAAGATCTTGCCTTCACTCCTGAAATGAGGAGACAGGCCTGCTACTGATGCAGTGAAGCTCAGTGTTTTCTCTCTGGCGTGAGGAGGGAATGAGGAGAGAATGAGGAGAGCAAAAGGCAGTTTGCTGCAGCATGTCTTATGTATGGCCTAATTACTGAGAGCCAGCATCACCAGCACCTCCTTCTGTCATTGTTCACAGCTGCAGAGGCAGACAACCCCAACTATTACTTCTAATACCTGACAGATCACAGACCTACCCAATTTTGCACAAAGTGCATAATAATGTCATAGGCGGATATTGGCAGGAAAGGTATTATGGGATGTTTCAGTTTATGCTTTCTCAACAAAAACACAGATATATATTTGTATACATGCTTATGGTGCTGACTGATAAACAGCATGCATTGTTTCAAAGTAAAGGTTCTCAGGGTGTGTAACAAAATCTGAAGCTCTTCTTTGAGAGTCTATTGATAAGCCACTTAGTGCTGAAAAAATGTGGTGTGATATCCCACTTACAGGTGATAGTAAGGAGATTGTAATGTTTCTGACTTTCTAGAGCCTACCAAATTCCCACCCCGCAACCTTGTAGGCCATATGTATTTAACTTGGCTTACTTAAATGGAGTTATACAAGGCTACAATTTGCTACATTACTGCCTTTAAAAAGCCTGAAATGCTCACACACTTTTTTTTTTCTCTCTCTGTAAGTGAGAAACAGTGTTAGTCTTATGGATTTTGAAGGCCTTTTATGAAATTGATGATACAGGAGAAAAGATTATTTTCATAAAGCTAGGGTCCCTTGTGTTGCTCTGGTTTTGATTAGTCTGTGTGCTTTGAGACAGACTTCGTGGTGAGTGACTCGTTTAAATGCTACTTAGTTTTTAATATTTCATTTGTTGCCTTTAGAGAAAGTGAGATGTCCATAGGAACTACCATTAACATCCTTTACTGTGTTCCCGAAGGTTGCCTTCTACAAGAGAGATTATTGATTGTGACTCTTTGAAGGAGAATTGGCCAAAATTAATCCTTCTTGACAGGATTTCTTCTTGGGATAGGACCTGAGAGGGGGCAGTTTAACAAAAATAGCAAACACAGTTACAAACGAAACAGAATTTATTTCAATCTCATGAAGGAATTTCGTGAATTTCTCTGGTTCTAATAATACATCACCTTGCTGTGCAAGTCTGCTTCCCACCACAGGGCAGTAGAGGAAAAGCTGCTTTTTTCATACCAGGAGCCTTTTATGTCAGCAAATGGGCAATATTATGTTCCTTAAGAATTAGTGTTTCAGTCGGTTGGCACAGGGAAGAGAGGAATTAGAGTTCTGTGTCTAAGGACAAGGTCTACTTTTGTGAATCACAAATTGTAGTAGATTGGCAGAATTGGCCTATGAAGCAGAGGCACAGCGTTCAGAGCATTACATTCATTTTCATATGTCACTATGTGTCTGCACTGGAGATTGTCTTTGGGGATCTGTTCAATGTAGACAGAGTTCTTCCTTCAAAAACACACACTAAAAATAGTGACAGGTATGAGAGGGGTTTTTAATTTGAAGGACAGAGAGGGCTGCCAGAATGGTGAACAAAGCCAAATCCCTTGAGACAAAAGGAGACACAGCTTCCTAATTTCTTAACATGATATGCATTTCTGAAACAGCAAAATCAGGAGACGCTGTGGAATTAAAATTCTGACCTCTGGGTCCAAGAGGTGGCTGGTCCTGAGCTAGATTAGCACCGTTATAATGATTTCCCTAGGCTTATAAATACTACCTCAGATCTTAACCTCCCTCCCTCTACCCTTTTCAAATATCTGCAATAGATACAGGAAAAGTGCCGCAAGTCACAAGCTATTTTAAGCTTTTTGTGACACCCACAGGGAGGAAGAGAGGAGGAAATCCAGGCAAATGTGGAGGTGTAGTTTCCTCAAGTTCAGTTTATGCAGCTTCTGTGAGAATTAAATGTTGCTGGGAGGGGAAGAACGGACAACTCAAAATCTCAGTCCTGAGCCCTGGACAGGATTTGGTCTCTGCATTTGACTCCGTGGTCCTGTATATAGGTGAACTTGGGCACCACTGGAGTTGTGCTGCAGGAATCAGTGTTTTCTCAGAGCAGATCACAAAAAGGTAGTAATAACAGTGGCAAGCAATTGGTTATAGGCTCTGAGCTCGAGAGTTTGCAAGGATTATCCTCCCAGTGCAAAAGACCCTGAGTGAAAAAGCTGTGCCACGTGGGTTCCTCACATTGCCCTCCCCATGTAAGGATCAGTTCCCAGGAGTTCCCTGAATGTTACAAAGAAATACATAATTCAGAGAGCTTGAGAGATAAGATGTGTGGCATCTTTTTCATAAGCCAGTATTTATTACTAGGACTGTATACCATTAATTTATTTATTGCAGTCCTACCTATTGCAGGCTCTGCTAAAGCAGGTTTTTTTGATAAAAAAGCATTTTTCTGGGCACATGTGTTTTGGGTAAGAAACTGTCCAGTGAACATCACTGAGTAGTTACCATAAAAATGAGTCATTTCCATATATCTAGTAAATGCAGAGATTTCCAAGCCCAGGCCTGCAGACAGGGTTTTTGTAAAGGTAAATGTTTGCCTCTCGTTTGTATCGAGTTTGGTTAATTGTTTACTCTCCCATTGCATCTGAGCACAACGCGGGGAAGCAGATGCTGTGCATGTATCCCAGGTCATTTTATTCCAAGCACACCAAAGAGAAAAAAAGAAATCATTAATATTAAAAAGGACAGCTCACTTCTAGCAAAGGTTTCAGCATGCCATTGTGTCCCTGTTCTTGCTCAGGAAATACTTGCTTCACCTGCCTCACATAATCCATTTTTAAGTTGTTTCATGAAATCTTGGATCTTACTTCTTTCTGATTCTTTGCTATTTCCCCGACTCATTCCTTCAGTAACTCACAGTGCTTTTCATCCAAGGTAATTTTGTTTATTTTGGATAAATAACATTCAGCTATTCTGCTCCCAAAGCTTTGTCCCATGTAACCTTTTAAAGCTCCGTGATAACTTCCTCCTTTTCAGCTTTAAATTGCTCCCTGAATCTCGTGGTAAAGTCTGTTGCAAAGAGGAAAAAAGAACAGTTTGTTCACCAGCTCTGGGCTGGGGCAGACAGGATGTAAGGGTTTGAAACCGCAGCAGAGACTTCCTCCCAGCCTCATGGTAAGGAAGCGTTAATGGTAGATTACTTAGGGAAGTAGGTCTTAAAAGAGAGAATAAAAAAAAGTCAGAGATGTTTGTAGTTTTGCCTCCTGGACTTTTCCTCAGTCCTATTTTCTGTAAATCCATAATTCATCCAGAAATTCTTCTCAACTTCTTCTCACCTGCTGTAACTTCTTTTTTTGGTGGCTTCTCCCCCAATACTCTGTTGACTGTTCAGTGTATGTTCATGGCGTAGCAACTGTATCTATATAGTCATATGGATTTATTATTAGAAATCCTTATATAGCATTAATAATTGCGATACAAACCATTTATATCTGTGAGTAGTAGACTTTTGATCAAGACAATGGCAAGATATGTTACAGAAAGAAGAAAGTCTTTCTTTTGGTGGAGATATTTCTGGTTTTTTATAATATATTTGGGACTTTCTGTCACTGGCAACAACAGTCAAATGTATTTGTTTGTTTAAAAAGCATTTTTAAAAGGCCAAATTAACAAAAGCCTTTTTTACCTTCCACTGACAACCAATCCCTTTACATACACTTTTCTTGAAATTAAGTTATTGCTTCAACATTTCTCATATTCTGGAGTCTTCCCCTAAAGCTACTTCAGAATGTTTATGATTAAAATAATACTAGAATTATACTTAAGTATCAGAGGAGCAGGTCGTGAATATTTTATATGCATATGTGCAATTTTTAAATTGTTATGTGTACATTGTATGACAATATGGCATGATGATATATTGTATAGCAATTGTTAAAGTTATTATATTTTGCTATGGTATTTTATTTCATTTACAGGAGATTTGTGTAAAAATGATACCTGTTTGATCCTTGTATTTTTGTCCTCTTTGTGCATTGTATATTGTGCAAACCCTACTTGTCTTTGATATAATTTATACATGGTATAAATATAATCCTTGCTTCACTGAAAATAAGACTTTTTGCTCAATTTTATTCAGATGTTTAAAATCTTTTCATTTGGACTCAGGTTGAAAACTGAACTGAAATTGATTTCTCTATGAGATGGAATGTCCTAAAATATTTCAATTTGTAATGTTTAATTTCAAAAATTCCTCTCAAAAAGTTTGGATATTCCTGATCTGAAATGCTTGGTTTGCACTTGGTGAAGGAGGAGGACCCGTTGCCACTTAGTTCACTGTGACATTAATTTCAGTCTGTCTGGCAAGCTGTGGCGCCCATGGGACACGTCTTAGGTATCAGATGCTCAGATTCTGTTAACTGCTTGGCTTTTGGCAGGACCATCTGCACCTCCTTGCAGTGCCTCGGTCTCTGATGGAATACAAAATCCACATCACATCTCAGGTTACCATGTGAAAGGTGTAGCCTGGCCAAGCTGTAACAGTTTGATGTGTGGTGGCTCGGCTGGGTCAGGGAACCATTCTAAGTCAAAAATCGCTGGTTTTTTTGTTGCATTGGTTATTTTTAACTCATAACCATTCTTCAGTCTGGTTCCTAGCATGGCCCCGTGAGTAGCTGTTCTAGCACAGTCAAGATGTAGCATGGTATAGGGGCATGCAGCAAGGTGCAGGGGCTGCTTGCATTGGCACTGAGGCTGAAGGAAATGGTCAACAAACTGTGGCAAGGGTTTCCTTTGCTCCCTGACTCCCTGACTTTGCTGCCAACCATGAGGGAACAGCGTTAAATCATGAGTTAACGGGCAGTCTGCTGCTAAGCTTGAGCCTAAAACCATGCCAAGGTGCCAAGAAGAAGACTTGACACTGCACTGGTAGGGTAAGTTCCCAGCAGGTAGATTGTACAATATGTAGGGGGATAGGGAGAGGTTAACTTGAGCAAAGGCTAGAGTAAGTTCTAAAAGATGACACAAAAAAACCAACAAACCACTCCCGAATCTGTGTCTTGCCTAATCCTGTCCATCCCTTGTTTTAACTGGACTAGGAGCTAAAGAGGTGGTGGTGATTGTTTAATCACATTCTTACATTCTTAACACCTTGCAAGCCACATTCCCTCTCACCAAGTAAGAGGGGGTGCTGTGCCAGGCACAGAGAAGCTATAGTGTCAGCAAGCTTCCTGATCCTGTGATAGGTGTGATGAAATCAGTGTTTCCTTGAGGTCTGTGTAGTGACCTAAGTGCATGAGAGCAATGTAAGCTACCTAGGATAGTTTTTCTCTCATCTTGCATTCCTTTTGCTTCTCAGTGTTGGCTGACAGCTGTGGAGCTGAGGTGATCATTCTACAGGAGCAGAGGGAACAGGAGGTAGAGGCTGTGGTCCTAGTCCTTGCCTATGTTCTTCCTGAAGGGTGGGAAGCAGAGAAAGCCTTCCAGAGAAGCAGCAATAAGGCATTGCCTTAGAGAAGCCAACTCTCTGTTTTTTAGCAAATATTTGGGTTTGTACCTTGAGGCCAGCAACGTTTGAAATGCTTTTCTTACCCTGAGGCCAAAGAAGTTTGTGCTTTGATTTGAGCATTCATTCTGGTCTGTATTTAAGCCATCACAGGGTAAACTATCATATAAGGAGGGCTCTCAAAAATGTTCATTGTGTGTCCACCCTCTGGTTTCTATTTCATCACAAGTGATGAAGGATTGAAATTTCGTAACAGGTAAAGTGTAGAGGTGGCCCAGAGGGTTAGCACTGTCACCTGGGCTCTGAGTGCCTGGTAAAGGACTTCTGATCAGCATGTTTCTCTAAGGCTTGGAAAGCCTACTTCACTGTGCTGCAGTCAAGCAGCAGCATAGATAAGCTCCAAAGCTTCCTCCAGACCTTCACAGCCAAGGCAGATTGCTGTAAAGAGAAGCCTTGGGGAAAGAAGTCTTTTCCAGCCAAGTGGATCCCATCAAATAGTAACATGTTTGTCCATTCCACTGAGTCCTCCTGCAAACCTGAAAAGTGGGAAGATCCATTTCTCACGCACAGTCCACCTGCCTTTCTGAGGAGCTCCAGAGCAATGAATATGGGCTGCAGCCTATGAGATGCTCTGGGGTTTATTGACCTTAAGGAAATCCAATTGACTTCAGCTGTGACGTCAAATGAGTGCTGTATTTTCCAAACCCTTTGCAAATGTACCTCTGCATTCCTAAGATGGTAGCCTTGTCTAATGGTTATGATAATACCCATGTGTCAAAACTGAAGTGTCATCTGTTACCAGTGGCTGTGTGACGGAGTCTCTTCCTATATCACAGCATGCCCATTTGTAAAATGGATAATATTTAGTTACAGCAGAGAATGGTTTTGTAGGACTGATAAAATGTCTGCAAGCAGTGCAGAATCTTTAAAAAGAAAGATTGCTCTTTTCTTGATTAAGCTGTGTATCAACAATTATTCCATTTCTTTACACACACAAAGAAGCTGTCGCTTCTGTACCACAGTTGTCAAAGCTTCAATGTAAAGGCAAGGATGAAAGAGTTTATCTCTCCTTCCACGGTGAATGAGGTAATACAAATGTTACTGTATACCTAACATTCGGTCCAGCCACAGTCAGATTGCCATCTAATTTTGAGAAAAGCAGATTTAGTGTTGTGAGATGGAGTGCTCTCTGGCAGATACCATATTCCTTAACTGTTACTGACTGCTTGCTCACAAACGGCACTTCGAGCATCATACACAACTAGTTTCTTTTTGTAAGTGATCAGGAGACCTGGAGGAGGAAGAGGAGGAAAGGGCTGCTTCATTGGAAGGGCTTTGCTCAGAAGTACCTAAATCTTTCTCTCCCACTGAAACTACTGATTTGACTTTTTAGTTTAAATTAGTATTTGACTGGATCTGGTCATTCTTTGCCCTTGTCAGAGCTTAAAAGTTGCACACAAGTAACGATGCCAGTTGTGAGGGTGACTTCTCACCAGTGTTGTCATATCTGTAAAAAATACCATTATATATGTAGTTACATGTAAATACTGAAGTGGCAGAGTGTTCCCTTGTCCCGCAAGGGAGCATTTCTACCAGAACAAACCACATCTGAATACCAACACAACTATGTCTCCAGTTAGGAGAATGTACTGCTTTGCAGGTCTCTTACATTAACTGGGGGAAGCTGGGAAGCAAGGGAAAGCATTGTGAAGACTTTCACCATCACAAGACTGAGATTAAGCATTACACCAGATAGCATTGATGTTGTATCTCTTTTAAACCCATGCAGCTGGTAAATTCCATCTGGTCTTACACCACTTGAAAGTAAGTGCAGATGAACCCTTAAATTGTTTTTGAAACAACTCATAGTAATAAATTTTTTAATCTACATGATTGCTGTCTTAAGTTAAATGGATACCAGCCATTCTTGAATTGGATTTGAAAGTGCCTGTAGCAGATAGAAAAGTCAACATTTGACTTTTTTAGACCACTGACAAAGATTTGTTTGGGAACCACAGTAAGACGTGATGCTTTTAAAAAGCCGACAAATACAGATGTAGGGTGTAGCACCAACCATCCAAAGCATTCAGGCTAAGCTCTCAAGCAACTGGATAAACTGAGAAGCTCTTTCTGAGCATGTACACCAGCTGTAGGTGTGTTTCTGTCTGTGTGGATTTAGAGACTGCTGGCATAGCCAAGAGAGAAGAAAATACTGTTCTTTGGAGTCAGCTCACCAGGAACTGAAGAAAATGGAAAGGCACAGATTACACCACCTTACTTTACCAGTGCCGGTTTTCAGTCTTTATATAGGTATGCTTTATGAACTGTCATTTTGCAGGTTTCTCTAGCTGCCTGTGCCTGTAACCATACTTTTCTTTTATGGTGTACGGTTCTGCTTCGCTTCTTTTCTATTTGATGTCCTGAAGCAATTCTAATGTATGCTGGTGCCATGATTTGGAGGTTACCTGCTGCCCATGAAACTTTGGGATCACAGGATCTGTCCTATACTAAAAGATTAATGTGGAAAGTAACTGACCAATAGATTGATTGTTAAACAGTGTTCTAAAGCTATGCTCACCATTTTAGGTCAATGTTAAAATAGTCAAGTACCAATTGCTGTGGCTTTCCTTAGCCTTCAGTCACTTACTTCAGTGCAATTCAGGGGCATTACCCAGTATTTTAATGCTGATAACCCAGAGGTTCGGAATGTAAAGACATCGCTGCAGTTTCAGATACCAGCAAATATTTATAGCATGTGTCTCAGCAGTTTTCTTTCTTCCCTACAATTATTTGAAGGCTGTAAGCCAACTCCAACACCCACAGCGAACTGGTTTAAATTGAGATTTAAATCTCCAAGCAGGAAATCTTGGTTTAAATAATAGATTTTATCTCTTTTTGCAGTTGTCAGTTATGCTAGTTATTTTTTAAAAGAAAAGTTAGTTTTCATGGGTTGGTAACCATTAGAACACCTTGATTTATAAAAAGAGGAAGTACTCAGTGAGTGAGGTCTTTCTTCTTGTTAACAAAAGGTATTTATCTATGCACATTTATAATAGAATCATAGAGCCATTTAGGTTGGAAAAGACCCTTAATATCATTGAGTCCAACCATTAAACTAACATTGCCAATTCTACAACTAAACCATGTCCCTAAGTGCCACATCTACATGTCTTTTAAATACCTCCGGGGATGGTGACTCAACCACTTCCCTGGGCAGCCTGTTGCAATGCATTATGATGATAAATTAAGAATCACTTTATCAGATTCTTAGTTTTGTCATATTTTTAATTGGAAAATGAAAGATGGTTCATTTATTTCCAGATTTGTTTTCTTGGTTTTATGAACCTATGTTTGCATGAAAACTAGAATTCAATCAAAATTTCCCAGAATAGCCTAATACTCTTTTTGTTACTTAAATAAACTACCTTAAGTGATATCTCATGAGAAAATTTAAAAAACAGACATTTTTTTCTAAGTTTACAAGTAAATAACTGGAAGTAAGTTATCAGTCACTGAAGTAAGTCATAGCCAAGCTATTGCAGAACTTATTTTTATTCATAGATTGGAGAAGGAAAAAACAAGTCGTCCCTTTTTTTTTTTTTTTTTAAAACTTCTCTAGGGTTTCTCAACTTGAAATGCACTGGTTGAATAGAATTGACTGAATAAAATAAAGTACTTAAATATTCTGTATGTGCAAAAGCCTACTGCTTCCAAATCTGGTTTTCTGCTTCAGCAAATGCTTGTCCCAGGTAACCCACCTAGTTCACCTGTCTAGAACTTCAGCAGTAACAATATGTTGCTGAATGTTATTTAAATAAATGATATAATTTTAAGCCTTGATATGATTTGTTTTAATTTCACATTTCATTTAAATATGTTTATCTTTGAAGTCTTTATTTCATGTAATGTTGTTTAGTTTTTAAGTGATTGGGGTTTTTTGTCAGCTATGTCCACTACCAAGGAGGGTAGGGAAGGCAGTGGCTTGTGTTCTGCGTAGCCCTACTAATTTAATTCAAGTTAGGGAGGTTGTGAATTGGCACAAAGTTTGTGCTCTCAAACACAGCAAACTGCATTAAAATGACCTGGAAACCTCATTCTCCAGATGGAGGAGGGTATTTTGAGCTCAAGCACTTAGAGGGGAAGGGAACCAGCCACAGCTGCTCTAAGAGGTTTTCAACCTAAGGATTTTGCTGTGCCAGGGTGGTGTCCCAGGAGAACGGTGGGGCTTAAAGGGGAGGGCAGAAACTGCTCTGTTGTGAATGAACACGTGCAGCAGGTTAGCATGTGACCCATGGCATTACATGCCCTATAGGAGCAATTGTCTTCCAGCTAGTATTACCTAGCGTGGCACGTATTCTGTATCATGCAGCAAGTAAGATGCTATGCATCTCTTCTACTACCATTGCTGCTGCATTTGGCTTTAGAGCAGGAAGATGTCCCCATCTCCTTGCTCTTTCTGAGACTCTAGACATAGGGGACATGCACAGGAGAAAGAAGAACTAATTCTAAGGGTGTTCTTCTGTAAAGCTTGTTGCACTTCAATGTGGTGGGCTCTGTGGTCCTTGCCCAGCTCTTAGAGCACTGACCATTGCACTCCTGGTGGCTCATACCTTATCTTTCAAAACAGAATTTACTTCATTGCTATCTGTGCATTTTGGACAGACAAGCACTTTTCCAGCAAAATTCTAGAAAACTATTTCTTGATTGACAGCTGCAGCACATGAGCACAGCTGAGCACAATGTGCTGCTAGTGTCTCCTGGCCTGGCCAGGAATTCCCTGGGCTGAGAAATACTCATCTCTGGCAGGAGCAGCATCTAGCATCATCCCTGCTCAACATCTTTTTTTTCCTCTGTATAACGGTATAAAGAAGAGGATGGAGGTCACAGCAGCAAATAACAGTTGAGGCATAGGGCATTTCCCAGGGAATTAATGGCTGGCTGGGGTTAATGGCCCTCCAGTTTGCTTTGGGCCATCAACTCTCCCAGCTACTCATTAATCCCTAGGAAATGCCCTGTGACTCAGTTGTTATTGCTTAAGCGGGTAGTATGAATCAACAATATTCTGCATCTGCTCTAGGTATTTTAGACAAGAATGGAAGGTAATAAATGTGCTTTTATTGTGAAAATCTGCTGTATTTGCATCCAAAAACCTTTAGTTCTCCCTCTTAACATTGATCAAATGTACTGGAAAAGGATTCCTCATCAGTTAAGTGATGTCAGAGGCTAGCAGGATACAGACAAAATGGCTCACCTCTTCACTCCAAGGTCTATTCGCTTTAGCTTTTTCACCCCCAGCAGCCCATTTGCAGGTTGTTTTATACTTTTGCCTGAGTGGATTTTAGAACATGGACAGTTCTTCATGTTAACTAGTAGGAACTCACTTAGCAGGGGTAGCTGAGTATTATGTTCTAGACAGGGGTTGCTGAGCAGGAGTCCCACTTACACCATCCATCTGCTTTGATTTTGGACAGGCTTGGAAGCATTACATTAGCAGAAAATTCCTTTGAGGCAAGTCAAAAGGAAGACACTTAACAAGTGTCTTTGCTGCAAGAGAGGGAATGAATAGATATGATCAAGACTGAGTTGTTTGTAGAGCAGGTAATACATAGGTAGAAGAAAAGGACATGATACATCTTTGTTGGGAAAAAAACCACTATATTTTGGCTCTTCACCTATCATTTATTTATTACAATTTTGAGTTGTGCATTGCAGGTGATGGACACAACACATCCTGAGCTCCACTGTAAAATGCAGTCCCTTCTGCCTCAGGTAAGCTGAATTCAAAACCTTATATGTGCATAGTCTAATTTTGTCATGCACAGATTCTGCATATAACTTACCATTATATGAAATTCCATAGCGTTGCTATGGAAGAGCTCTAATTTTATAGTAGCCACACACACTGCAAAAATAAAAAAAAAATTCTCCATCACTCTTATATATAAGGAGGTAGGCTCTAGCTGGACCTGTACCCATCCTTGTATGAATGGGTCCTAGTAAGTTCTGTGGGTTTGCTCAGAGCCTATTTATTTCATCTCCAATGTGGTATTTGCAGGCGTGCCCCTTGTCCCTGAGCTAAACAGCAGTACACCTCAGAAGAACAAAACAGTGGAGATGACTCACTCCCAGACCAGAGACTGACTGGATTGATCTGAATGCATGTCAAAAAGCATTCAGAGGAGGCTAGTTACACACAGACGGGTGCTGGAAAAAGTATTCACAGACATGCTCTAAACCATCTCCAAAGTCCCACGCTGGGGTAGAAGACTGAGTGACGCAGATACCTGCAAGTAAAAGCAAAAGACAGATGCCAGGTCTACCTCTTTCTGACAAGGAATTGGAAAATTTGTTCTCCCAGTGTTGCACTGTCCAAGCCGATTGCTTGCCTGTCTGAGCAGACAATCCTCAGATCAAATAATCATTTTTTTTCTATTTGTAGGCTGATATAGGAAAACAGCATGGCTTGCTGTCTTTTTCGGCAGAGGTTCCAAGCCAGGCTCAGACAGCCTGGGTCTGGCTCGCTGTTGGGTGCTCTGTGTTGCAGACAGACAAAGTGTTCCCTGTCCAGTGCCTTCTGCTGCTTCTGTGGAGAGGCTGCAGGCCATCAGGCCTCTGGGAATGCTATTCTTCAGGAGCAGCCTGCACATTATTACCTGCATTGTGATCCAGTCTCCCACATCTACCCGCCCAATGCATTTAAAAACACTCTTGTGGGTTTCAAAAGTTCATATGACTTCTCTGATACTTCTGCAGTCTACAGCAGATGAGGGAGCTGGGAAAGGAGGAAAGTGAAGCCAAAAAAGTTACATATGCAGGAAGGAAGCTGCTGAATTCACATAAGACAGGTATTGGACGTACATCTTAAGAGAATCTGTCTCAGATACCAGCAGCTTTGATATATGTCCATGGTCCCCCAAACTGAGGTAGACAGACTGTTGCTGTTTATGAGGCCATGCACAACTACATCCATGTTACCATGTTTTTACATAGAGTGTTCGTAAAAAACAGTGTCTGGTGGACTCTGAGAAATCAGAAGTTTGGTACTGGTCTGCAGTCCAAATTTTCTGCAAGCACAGATATACACTATCCATCACCCTGTTGGGAGTCCAGTAGTATCTTGTTTAATTTTTGGATATTACACTTGCACTGTGGACCCATATGCAGAGGAGATAATCTTGTTGTAAAGAAAAACTTTTCATTTAAAAACAAGACCCAAAACAACCAGCGCTAATATGCCCAGCAGTTTCCACATGTTTGATGGTGGACTCACCTTGAGTTTAGTGAAATTAGCTGTTGTGCTGACAACATGGGCAATGATCCTCTGAAGATCCTCCTTATGGTTGCCTTTGGATCTCATGTAGATTCCACATCAACAGAGAAATGGTTTCTTTTCCAGTATTTCACTGTGTGTTTTAGTAACTAAGAAGTAACAACTTCTCTTTACCTTTTTTTTTTTTTTTTGAGGTTTGCACCTCTTGCTCTGTTGCTGTCATCTTTCACTTGTAAATGCACCAGGATCTTACAAGCCTCTGTGGTTTTGGAAAGGAAGAGTATTCTTTGCATGCCACCCTAATAAGCCTAGAGGAGCTGCTTGCTTTGCCTACACCACAGGAGAATCCTTAGGGGCAAGTGTACAGCTGTGATATAGACCAGAACTTGACCTGTAGATAAGGAAGGAGCTGGAGCACTCAATGGCCAGCAAAGTAACAGCTCCCGGTTGTCTCTTTGGTCCCTGTCTCCTTCAAGGCAGCATGGATGCCTGGGAGTTTGGGGACCCAGGATGTAAGGGAAGAAGCTGGGATCTGTCACTGGCTCCAGTTGGGCTTTTGGTAAGCTCCCCTGCTGGCTCCTTGGGACAGGCAATTGTAACTAATGGCATGAGCTCCCTTTCTTTCAAGGTCATCATTTCTTCACAAAGTGCAGGTAAAAGTAGAGCAGCATTGTTTTCCCAAGCCTATTGCTCTGGGTAGGAACATCTTGCTCCAGACCCTCTGTGCATGTGTAGAGGATCTCAGGATGACATGTACTATATGGAGTAAATATCAAATCCACAGCCTGTCTGCCAGCACAGTGGGTTTTTCTGGTCCACCTTCTATTTTTCTGCAATAGTATGTCTTTAGTAGTTTAAAATGTGTTTTGTATGCACTTTGAGGAGGCAATTCCAGGACAAATGATAGAAGAAAGGCACCGACTGTTAGCAGTTCACTGAGTTTACCACTTTTCACCTCTGCTCCCTTATATAAACAGCAAAGCTTTAGCTTTTCTGTCATATCAGAACACAAGAGTACTTTCATTTTTTCAAAAATAAATTATTTAAAATTTCTCTGCAGTCAGCATTTTCACTAACTTAATAAAATATAATTTTCTCTCTGTGAGTCTCAAATCAAAAGCTGTTCCTTTGCCCTGTACTCCTAGGTTCTAAGATTTAAGTAAAAATGAACATATTGAATTTGAACGATTGTAAAGCTGAATTTTACTACAAGGCTTAGACCAACACATACATGATTTTAATATCTGGAATGTGTGGATTTATTCTACCAGTTATGTAATGGCATGTTATTAGCTATTTCATTTATATGCTAGACTGGGATGTATTTATGAAATTCCTAAAGGTGACCTGGAAAAAACAAAATATAATGGACAAAAATGTAATGATTGGTGCCATAAACAGCAAATTAGTACACAGATATGAATTTGAGAGTTTAAAATAAACTACGCTCTTTAGAGATACATTAAGTGAATATTGATGTGTTAAAAACACGTGCATGTTGCCCCGACTTTGCTATCAGGCTCACAATATCTTCGAAATAGGTGCTCGCAGATTGCAGCTCTAACTACATTTTCAGCAGATAGTCTTTCATGTGAAAAAAAGAAAAAAGTCAAGGAGACAGATTTGGGTTTCTGTTTATTTTTGAAAAGCTACAAAAATACATTTCTATAGAAGCCATATGAATGTTATTCCTACACGGTCCCTTCCCAGGCATTGCCTGGGCTATAGACAAAGGGCTGTGTTGCTTAGCAACCCCCCTAAAGCTCATCAGCACAGCCTTGGTATTAATATTTATCCCCCCCTTAAAAAAAGCTTTACTCTGAAATTTGAAATGGGATCTGTCCTCCCTCTCTTTTGTGCAATTAAAGTAATACTGCTCACTTTTCCCAATTAACGTTACTGGCTAAGCCAAACAATTTCTGCCAGGCACACCAAATCCAGCTCTTGGGTAACCAACTGAAATAAAAGTTATGGCAGGGATGAATTTCTGTAGCCCAGTGTGTCTTCTGCTGTCAGTGTTTTGTGGTACCTCTTTCCTTTAGATAACCTAAATCCATATTTTCCATCTTCCCAGCCTTTCTTTCTGAGTTGTCTCCCTCTGTGCCCGTATTGAGGAGCTCCCTCTTGGCTGCATGTTCCTTGCTGCCTCCAGCAGCTCTGGCTTTCTTGGTGGGACAATGCAGGGGCAGAAGGTGTTCCCCAGCAGCCACCAAGGACACCCAGGCACCAGAGTAGGTGATGAACAAACCAAAGTGACAAAAATCCAGTAAACAAGACTAAAACCTCAACTATCTACACTAGGACTAACCAAGACCCAACTGTTACTTGGTGAAATACTCCTCTACACAAGCAAGAGCCCTTTGCGTTACGTGAGTCCCCTGTACAGCCCATTTTTGAGAATTTCAGTGAATGTAATTAGCACATAGGCCAAAAATAGGAGTGAATGAAAATGTCTCTGGAGGGAGCAAAGCAAATTTTTCAATGCCATGGAAAATTCTGGTTCAGCTGTGGCTTTCTGTTTGTGCTAAATGGCCATGAGATCCAGGGATATTCACTTTTCTACCCTTCAGCCTTTCCAGAAAGTACCATCACAGGATTCAGAAATACAGATCTGAGTCTACCAGGCAGTAAATACTCCTGCCATTGTATCAAAACACCATGGTCATGTTGGGACTTTGTGTGAAAAAGAGTAGCAGAAGGAAAAGAAGTCAGCTAGAGCTACAACACGCTATGCACTGCTGAAAAAAAAGGGCGCTCAACACACATACCTAAATATGGGCTTGGTGCTGGAAGTTTTGGTCCCATTTGCTTTCTTCAAAATCTTGGCCACAAAATGTGATGCTCAGCAAGGCACAGATTCTTTCTGGAGTAAGCTGGAATGTACGAGACTGCCTACCAAAGCCACTGAAGGTTGAGGAAAGAACTGTGATTCTGGAAGCAATTTCTTTACAAAATCGTTTTCCTTTGGGGGTGGAGGGGAGATTATTTTAAGGTCAGGAGCAGATGTGTATGGAAAGCTAATTGAAAATGTGATAAAGGAAGAGAGGCAAAGGGTCCTTCAAACAGAAGCAGCAACTCTGAACAGCAGGCAATACTGACCTCAGGCTCCAGCAGTGTCTTAATACTATGTTTTGGGGTTTTTTCTTAACTTCTCCCCCTTCTCTCATGCTAAGCAATAGTAAGAACTGTTTGCTAATACCAGTGAAACAGGAGTCCACAAACACATTTGTTAGGCTAATCCGGACTGGAGAGAACGTTGTGCAGATGCCTCGCAGTCTGCCTTTCTTATCTGTCAATACAGAACGTATCTCAGGCCCACACTTACCTTGGAAGGTTACACCAAGACCTGTCAAGTGGAATTTTCTCTGCTTGTAAACTCATGCAGTGCTGCTCTTTAGAACAATGTTAATTCCACCTGGCCATATCCTCAGCTGGAGCCAATCGATACATCCATTGCTTTCATCGTCTGCACTGCCTGTGACAGCCAGGAATGATCAGTTCTTTATGTCTAAAAAATTTCTTTCGTAGAAGTCCTGAAATCTGGAAGCTTCTTAGTTTTGATTAGGTTAGCCTCCATTTCAGAAGAAAATCAGCTTTTAGCCTCTATAAATTGGACCTCCTTTCGATTCCACTTGTTTTTCACTGGTTTTGCCCTTATGAATTTCCTTTAGGATTACTCCTGTCTTATACTGGTATAAGAATGAGAAGATAGAGGACCACTAAGTGCATTTACAGCCAAAATGTGTGTATCAATTTAGGTGCAAATACATCTCGGCACATTGGGTACAAATACAGGAAAGGAGAGAAGGGAGATGGGGCAGACACGAGCAAGCTGAGTGGCAGCTATGCAAGGGGCTGTGCCATTTACAGAACGGTACTGCAACACCCACACCTCCTCTTTTGCCAGTTGTTGATTATATAGCCTCGCCTTTGCTAGCTCTCACATCACTCAGGCTATAAGCAGACATCATCTTTTGGACCCAGTTGTGTCAGTGAGCAAGTACTCTTTAGCATCTCACTGATAAACTTTAAATCTCTTCTTGACTGACAGGTCTGGTAAGAAAACAGCTTGCGTAAACTCCCCCCCATTTTACTGTAGGCAAAATAAGTAGGCAGCTCAGCCTAATTATGCCTGACCTTTCCTGCTGTGTGATAGAAAGTATACACATGGGGTACTCCTTCAGCACATCTGGAAAGACCACACTCTGGTGAGGAGGCGAACCTGAGGGTAATGATGCCTCCCAGGGACTTTAATACATGCAGAAGAGACTGGCTGTTGTCACTGTGGACACCCTGTTAATGCTGCCTTTATGCCTAAGCTATAGCGTCTTGAGAAGCTGCAGAACAGCACTTCCAAGGGTAACTAGTGTAATTGGGGTCGTCCTGTTTACCACTTTAAATGGCACCTTAGGAGAGCTGTTGCTTTTCATTTACTTCCTTCCTTTTTTCTTTTTGTGAGCTAGTGCTGCTGTTCATCCTAAACTCCTAGGCAGATTCTTGTCTTCTCAGTGGCAGTAGCTCCTTTTGTGTCCTGGATATTTACTTTTGAATTCATTTAATTTAATGCTGGTGAGAAGCAGGAGGAATAGCTGTGTGATCCAGCATTTAATTCCAAAGGCTGGACCTAGCCTGGGCAGGGAAAGTGCAGATTTCCTCACCTTGCCATGGTGAACTTGCAGTGTGAACTTGTTTGCTCTTCTGGAAGCCCAACTGGGATAGTATGTTTTCCAGTAAGGTCCATGCCATGCCTGCTGCCAGATTGACTGGATTCAGAGGCCACCAGACAGTCAGGACAGCTGGCTGCTGACTCCATTGGGCTTGAGCCAAGAACCAAGGAAGAGATCTTGTCCACTTGTTCACTAAAATGCTGCTCATTTTCACCTCATCTGGCTTCCAAAGGTCTGAAAGGTTTCATGTTTGCAGCCCTTTCCATCTTAGGATGATCTCCCTTCATCAGCATTCCCACATCCTGCTGGTTTTGAGTTAGACAGTATCCTCAGCTTTTCTTTTCTCTGGTTTTAAGCTTTTAAAATCACTTGTATAAAGCGGAGGGAGGGGGTTTTGTCCCAGAGAAACAACAATACTTAACGTGTGTAAAACGCTTTTCACCTTTCAAGCAAATTCAGTTAACTAATTAATCCTTGCAATATCCCTGGGAGGAAAGTAAACGTTATCTCACTTTTACACATGGGGAAACTAAGGCAGAAAGGTGAATTGCTCAAAGCTAGTGAAAGATTTAGTGCTGCAGTCAAGTTTATAAACACAGGAGTTTTCTGCCTCCTGGTTCTGCATGCAGGCGATTAGACCAAGTCTCCAATGGCCAAAGCAGGCTACAAGGCGTGACCTTCCCTGTGAAGCAGTAGCATTGCTCTGGGGTCTGCAGAGAGGCCGAGGCTCAGAGCTAGGGAGAGATGAGGTAGGGGCAAGCGCTGTCCTGGTTTGAGCCTCAGCCCCTTTCTAACTGTGCTCCATCACTGCCCCACAGGTAAAACGAGCTGCGTAACAAGTACAGCAAGCAGAACCACAGAATGTAGCAAGAGTTGAAAGAAATTTTGCACCAGCTGTGGCAAACCAGGGACTGTAATTTGGAAGCTGTGTGGAAGACATGAGTGCTGCATGTCCTACAAATGAGTCTCCATATGATGGAGATAGGATGTGCCATGCCTGTCATCCAGGGTAATAAATAAGAATATTAATCTGCCTAGTTTATCAGTTCTCCATCTCAGGAGAGGGCATGGACAACTTTTCTGATACGTATTTTGTGCTGCTACTGTGCTTATTCTGCTTAAAACAGTTCCACTTGTTCCAGAATTACACTGAGCAAGTGAGCAGCCTTATCACGGCACTAGACAAGGAACTACATTCTGGTATCAGTGACAATGGTGCAAACAGAGAAGCTGCTTCAGTTTCGGAGGAGCTGCTTAAGCTTTCTGCTGCTGTATCTGAGCACTGCACTAGCTGAAAATACCTCTGTTTGGACCAGCTGAGAGAGGAAAATCAGGGCATCTGTGCAGCACACAGCAAGGAAACTTCTCCGTGTCACCAGCCAGCACTGTCAAAGGCACTGCTCTGGGGAAGCTTGCACCAGCACTTCAGTCTTGCTATTAATAATGAGCATTCCTGCTTTTTCTGAGAAAGGATTGGTGACTGAGGAATTAACACTACCCCTCCAAACTCACCAAACTTTTCTTCTAGTTAGGGGGTCGATGCTTTAAAACAAAACAAAAAGAGCACCAGAAATACAGCAGGTGAGTGCCAGTAATTTTTATTTCTGCACTGGAACAAATTGTGCCAAACATTTTGTGAGAGAAGGACAAGAGAGGACAATCCATCAGTGCAGAGTACATCAACGTATTAAAAAAATGCAAGTAGTGGGGAAAGCTTTTAATTTGAATGATATCAGTGCCCACAAGCACGACAATAATTAAAGGTCTGCCAGCATGGCTATTATACATTCTGGTTTAGTGCATTTAATATCTCAGCTGCTTCAAATCACATCAGCCTGATGGCTGGCAAGCACGATTCCACTCTGGATGCAAATCAAACTCTCACACATTGTTCTGAAGCCTCACTTTTAAGGTAGGACTTTTTTGCATCAGGACAGGACAGGTTGTCCTTTGTCCTTGCAGTTCTGTGATGCTGGTGCGCTTCCGCTGCCCAAGGAAGAGCAGAATAAATTATTCTCCTTAGGGTTAGTCTGAAGCGATATTGTACCCTACTTCAGGGCAATTTTTCTAGTTCTCAAAACTTTCCTTCTCCCCTGGCAGGTGTACGCTCTGTGAACCAGCTGGGATGTTCCCTCCCTTTTGTGTTGTAATGAGGGTAAGCGAGGGGACAGTCCCTCCCGTCTCTCCAGCCCTAAGCTGGTGGCTGACAGGACACATTGGGCTACATGGCATTCAGCTTGCTGGTGGCGGGCTTATTACTAGACTGCAGCCGTCTCTGATGGGGTGGGTGGGCAAACAAGTGTTTTTCCTTCATCTTCTGGTGCTTCCGTGCTGTGCTATTCCTGAAGAGCCACAGGACCTCCTCAGGAAGCGCAGCCTGGAGCAGCACTGGCACAGAACCAAGCTGGATGGAAACAGATGATCACTTTTGCAAATACTAATTTACAACACTCCCAGAAACAAGCCAACTTATTTTATTTTCATATCAGGGGGGAGGGAAAAAAAAAAAGAGAGACTAACAAGCAATGTGACTAGCATCATCATGATTACTCCGCTTACGTGTATCCCACTCGCCTTCACTCTGCCTGCTTTCCCTTTCAGCCCATAACCTCAGGAGGACAGGACCTGTCTCTCACTGGCTGTTTATGCAGATCGGAGCGCAAGGGGGGCTTGATCCTCCCTGGGTCCTTCTGATGCTACTGCAGTGCAGCTGATGAGGAGGTTTTAGACCGAGGTGGCTGCTCGCTTCAGCTCATAAGAGATTGAAAGTGCCCTGGAGGTCAGGGGGAGGTGCCACGTCCTTCGACCTTGAAAACATTAAGGAGTTGAACAATTAGCTGGCTGGAGTTTGGCAGGAAGAGTGCTGGATCTGAAGCCACCAAGCAAAAGTGTGACCTTGTTAGGATTAAAAAGTGGAGAGTTCAAAGGGATACAGGAGGGAGAGTGGGAGGTCTAATGAAGGATATAGGCAGACAGATAAAAAGCTGAAGGAAAAGTCTGATGGCAGTTTTCTTTGCCAGTTTAGCATCTGCTGTTGTACCAACTCAGTCTCTTGGAAATCACATTTGAGCAGTTTTTCCCCTTAAGAGACATGGTAAACAATGCTGCATGCACTTCTAGACCATTTCAAATGCAGGGTGAAGTATAAAAGCATTTCAAGCAAATGTTTTACTGTGTATTTGCAGTGGACCAGGAGAGGATGCATCACAGATTTGTATCACATCAGCTGAGGGGCAGGAACCCCCTATTTTAGGGGTCAAATATTTCTTATGCTGTGATAATTTGATCACTCAGGGCAGCTTCATTTGGAGGATCCTGTCATGTGTGGATTCACTTCTCTCAGAGGAGGTGCAAATTCATACTGCAGCCTTCCCTTCAGTGGGAACATTAATACAGCCCTGTCTGCCTGCCCCTTTGCAAGCACAGTTTGGAGGCTGATTAACTTTAAAGACTTTCATACCTTGTCAAAATGTTCAAAAGTTATTTGCAACAGGCATCTACCTTAGCAATTTAGTGTGCTGGAAGGGTTCTTGCTATAAATACTCTTTGTGTCTTTACTTTGTCTCTTGCAGTTGCACTAAGGCATTCACTCGATCACAGCAGTGAATAGCTCAGGGCCATTTCCCACCTATTGGACCCAAGGCTGGAGTCATGCAGTGCCGTGCCACCCAGGACGCTCCACTTGCAGAGTAGACAGGAGATCTGCCAGCTGTTAGCGCTCTGAATTTGTGTGGTGCGTTGCACCATAGACTGCACTGGCACGAACCTCATGGCTGGTAAAGATGTGGTGTGCATGTGTGGTTTTGGAACCATAATGGGAGGCAGCAAAATGAACTAGAGTCCTTCCCACTTGGCGTCAACTCCAGTTGGTTACGTCGATGTGTCCACGGAGCATTGAAATCAGGTAAGCCCTGTCTCCAGAAGACATAAAACTAAAACCAGCACCAGCCCTGATCAAGTGCTGTTGGCTAGATTCTGTTGTTAGCTATAATGAATAGCTTGAAACAGCATCAGTTTTAGTGACTATGTTGTTAATTTTAATAAGAGTTTTGTTTTATGCTGATCCCCTTAATGATTAGTTTAAATATTGCTGTCTGCTATTAATTGGTAACTGTGCCGTCTGCCTGGCTACGTCCTGCCAATGCAGAGTGTGTGATGCGGTGCTGGCTCCCTGCAGGACACCCTGCCAAACAGCCCCAGTATAGGCAGATTTTTACAAAGAGCTGCAGCCTGAAAGGAAACCAGATCAAACACACTTTCATTTGCATTGTGCTCCTCACCCACAGGATCCTGCTACCCAAACCTGGGCAGCATTTCCAGTTATCACTGTTCTCTGATGTCGTATCGCACTGGCCCAGGCTCATACTTCCCACTCCATTCCATTCCTTACCTGCATCCAGTGTGCTGGGAGCTACCTTCTGGCTTTTGTACGTTGGAGGTTCCCTGAGCGTGTTTTCCATGAAGGCTGCTCCTTTTCCACAGCATCCAGCTCTCATCACACAGACTCAGATAAAAACTCCTTTTCCCCTGCACTGTCCATTGGCCACGGGAGCACAACAGATTGCTAGTTAATATCTGGCAAGAGCCAAGTGTGAAACCTGATTTGGGAAAATGCATCCAAAACCAGTGTCTGGATCACAGCACCTGGAAGAGGCTGTCTAGTAAAAAACTTCAGGCCCAGGGAATAAGCTGGACACCAAGTTGGCCTCCCACCACCTAAATGATGCTGTTTGGAAACACAGAAAATCCTACTCTACCTGCCCTCCTGTAAGGGTTTTGACAAGATGCTACCCCATAACCTTGGTTGCTTCAGCTGTTGGGCATCCAAATGGTTCTGGAGACAGTACCACGTTCCTTTGTCCTGCCAAGCATGCCAGTGCTCCGCAGCCACTCTCTGTAATGAAATCTTTTTCTGCCAGTCCTCTGAGGTCGGAGTGGTCTCATTAGCTCACCGCTGGGCAGCAGCCTCAAACCCAGCAGAGGGCAAATGGTGGGAAGTAAACACCAGGTCCTGCCATTGCCTGATGCTCTCCTGATGCATCCCATGCCAGCATTCATGAGCACACTGTCCTGGCCGGGCAAGCTCTGCACAGGGAAGAGGAAACACACTTGCAAAGCTTGAGCCCACAAGGGATGACGTGGACATGCTGCATCAGTGTCCCTTGCTATCTCAGCCGCTTCACTTAGGTCCTCTGGGCCAACAGAAGTGTCAGTGACCTCCAAAACCTCCCTCAGCCCATGGTTTATCAGTGCAGGCTTGGGCAGGGTACTAAGGAGCCTCTGGTTCAGGCTGTGTGTGGGAAGCAGTGGTGGGCACTGAGGAGGAACTGGAACTTAAGACAGATGGCATGCTAGGGGGTTTATCCCAAAAGGAGAGATGTATTAGAGCAGCCTGAGAGGAGATCACAGCAGCAAGAGCAATAATGCAGCTCTTGTTTTGCTACAGAATAGAGAAAGGGAGTTAGATTGACATGCAGATATCACTGCTGGCAGATATGCTTCCCAGGGAGTTTCCAGCGCACTATCAATAAATAACAATTTCTCTTACATGCTTTGCACTTCAGAAACATTCTGATGGTCACTGCTTGCTTGCTTTATTTTTGAAGGAACACCACCACCAGAGTGGCATTTGGGCACTTGGGCACCCGTCTCTCTAACATGTAAACTTACCCTTGTCTTCTTGTACCTGCAGATTGGCAGTTAGGGGTGAACAGTGCATTTTGAGGGTAACTTCCATATCTTTCAGCATTTGGACATTGCATTTGCTTACACCCAGTATCAGAGACAGGCCATTAGTGGAAATACCAGGGGTTGGGGAAGGTGGAAGGTGCAGATTCCGCTGGTTCCTGGGTGGCATGGGGATTTTTATACTCCCTTCAGGCATAAAATAGAACAACCTCCAGGCCAGGCTAGGTCAGTCCCATCCCTGTCTGGTCTGTCTCCCCGTAGACCATCAAAGCTCCCCAATAGCTTCCCATTCTCCAGGATAGAAGTGATAGATACACGTGGGCATCTTTGAAACAGCATACCTTTGTCTTTCCAGTTCATTTTTACTGCTGGAGTTGCTGATACCCAAATTTGATGTTTGGGAGCAGCAGGACATGAATGGAGCAGCATAGCCAGAGGTTCTACTCTCAGAAAATGTTTGGGGAACTGCAGCAAAGCAAATCTAAACCCCAATAAATCCTACCTGAATGTCAGCATTAAAGTCACATCAGGACACCACATTTGTGAATTACATGCTTGTGGTCAGAGTTACTTCCATTCTTTTAAATGTAATGGTGAAGCCAAAGGGCAGCACAGCAGCTGCGTGGGAAATTGATCATCTCTTCTGGACAGATCCCACTGTATCCCAAAATCTATGTGATCGGCCCAGATACTACAGCAATAAATGCTTTGGAGACATTTATACATTAGATGAGACTTGTGTTGTTTAGGACACAGTGGTTGAATCCTGGAGCTATGCCTTTGGAGTTTATGACTTGCACCAAGTTTTCTGACCAACATAGTTTATTCTTTTTTTCAGGGATTTTAGTCCAACAAATAGCACTAAAGGCAAGCAGACTTAAGGTTCACAGATTAAGATTTTCTGGCACAGATTGGTTTTATTTCTTAAATCATTTATTTCTAAAGGTCACTATATAAAAATTCATGTTATCTAAGATCACTTTCCTATCAGACAGGCATATTCAAATATTTGATGCATAAGTCAAAGTACACTGCCTTTAGATCAATCACCCTTTTCACGCCTAAACCTATACCAACTACATCTCTGTTTCATAGCAATGCTTGAAAAAAACACTTCAGATTTGTTTTTTCACAGATCAGCAGCAAGCTTATACTGAAATCCAGACCTTTGAAACATGCTCTTCCGGCCAACTTTCATCCAAGTACCCAAGATTAAAATGGTGTTTGCTACCTCCTTGAGGAAATCTTGCACCTTTTCTCCTATGGGGCTGGAAAGCTGTCCAGTCAGTGCTGCAGCAGGCTTGGTGGAAGTGAAACAAAGCCCTCTCCAGCCAACACCCAGGCTTCTCTCCATACACCATTTGGGAACCCACCTCCCAGCTCAAGATCTTGCCAAGACCCTTGGGGAAACACTTATGCTAAAGCAATGTAGAAGTCTAATCCTCACATTCCTGACATTTTGTTGGATTATGGCACCATTACGGTGTAGATTAAAAAGCATTTGTTACCTTTATTGTTTATCTTATGGGCTAGATTAATGTCACTATGTCACTTACTTTGCCAAATTGAACTGTCAGTTCAAAACTCCAAAACAGGCATGTGAAAAATGTCCAGTAGATCATTTTCTATCTAAGATTAAGTTCTACCCTATCATCCAGGGTTAATTTAGGACCATTAATTATGTGTGGGCTGGACATAAGTTTTCAGGCATGTATTATTTTATTACCTGGTCACATAATTAAAATGTCACCTATCAAGGGACAAATTTTAATGAAGTTAAAAGCACCTTGATGACATACTATTATTTGACCTGTTATATAAGAGGATTATTTCTTGCCTGTTACTGATTTTCTTTGACAACATGAAAAGCACTGGTTTTAAATTAGCTTTTTCTTCAGAGGGGCCAAAGCCTTACGCTACATTCTTCTTATTACCTCCAGGACCCCCACTCACTGAGGTACACTGAGAAGACCCCCTGTTTTTACACTTGGAGCTCATCAGCTTGTTCAGCTGCTAAAGAAAGGGTAAACATTGCTAGTCTGCAATAAAATGTGCGTAAAGAGGGTCAGGAGAAAAAGGCTATAATTGCAGTGGTATCTGCTGAAGGTCAGTGAGACTGAGCTCTGACTTAGGAGACAAGAGAGAAATGTAAATTTCAACAAAGTGACAGCTAGAAAGGTGACAAAATAACCAACAACACACTTCTGACATATGTAAATACCACTGGAAAGAGGTGAATGCGGCGTGGGGCAAGATGCTATAGGGAAGGATAACAGAGGCACTAGAAAAGCACTGGTTTACTAGTAGGTGCTTCCTGCTGGTACCACTGAGGTGACAAACAAGTGGGGCGTGCGGGCAGGGGTTTGCTGCTGCTCAACTAGTCACAAACTAGATGTATTGTTGCTATTCCAGATTCTGAAGCCTGGCAATCAGTTTTTTTCAGGTACGTGCTCAAAGCATTCATTGTGAGTTTACTTAAAAAGAGAGCCTGACATAATTTGCCAGGATTTCACCAGTATTTCTAATGTCCAGCCAGCTTGCTTGCTTGCAGCAGCAGCAGGCTGTGCTAGATGCTTTCTAGCATCTAGAAGCTGGATGGAGCAAGAAGGGATGGGGCTGTTCCTTACAGCGGTGTACATTCCTGCACTCCCTCCTTAGACTTATCTTGGCTGAGATCACTCTCAGCTTCTTCTGAAGATGCTAATAAGAATTCATTGGTTCTTGTGAAAGGAACCAAGATCAAAATATAATATATTTTAGGATGTGTCCTTGTTTCAGCTGGGATAGAGTTAATTTTTTTCTTAGTAGCTGGTGCAGCGCTGTGTTTTGGATTTGGTGTGAGAATAATGTTGATAACAGATGTTGTTAGCTGTTGCTAGGTAATGTTTATACTAAGTCAAGGACTTTTCAGTTCCTCAGGCCTTGCCAGCAAGAAGGCTGGAGGGGAACAAGAAACTGGGAGAGAGCAGAGCCAGGACAGCTGACCTGAGCTAGCCAAAAGGTCATTCCATACTATAGAAAGTCATGCTCAGTATATAAACCGGGGGGGGGGGGGGGGGGGGGGGGGGTTGTCCAGGGTCCACTGACCACTGCTCCAGGACTGCCTGGTCATGAGTCAACAGGTGGTGAGCCACCGTATTGTGCATCACTTGTCTTTTTCTCCCTTTCCTTTGGATTTTAGTCCTCTCCCCTTCTCCCTCCTTTTCATTATAATTGTTATTATTGTTGTTATTACCATTATTGGTTTGGGGTGCGTGTCTCCTACTTTTATTTTATTTATTACAATGTTCTTATCTCAACCATCGAGTTTTACATTCCTTTCCAGTTCTCCTCCCCATCCCTCAGGGTGGGGTTGGTGGGGAGTGAGCAAGAGGCAACATGGTACTTAGTTTCTGGCTGGGGTTAAACCACAACAGGGTGAAACAGGAACTGTGGAGTTAATTCTAAGGAGGCAAAATGTAAGACTAACTAGCAACAACAACAAAAAAATTCCCTCTGGAAAGTCCTGCTAAGTTTCAAGATAATGTCTTGAACATCTATAAGTACATAGATGTACTTATACCAGTCTGGTCCACTTTAGAAAGGAATGAATATAGCAACTTTGACCATACCTAAGTGAGATAAGGCATTAAATACTGCCACTGCTACCTTCAGTCTCATAGCAATGGTGGGGTTTTTTGATGCCACCATCCTACTCCAGACTGGACGTAAATCTTTTATAAGAGGTGCAGGGATAACCCTGGCATTTGCCCGAAGTCCAGTGGTTCTCAGAGCTTTGTTTCTTTAGTGGATGGAGCATTGCAGTGGGGCATCATATAACAAAAGTTATTTGCAGTGCAGTAAGTACTTCCATCTGACACAGCTGGCAACAGCATAAATTCAGAATTTTTCTGTTTATTCTGGATCAGAGTTCAGCCTGGGGGTGAGCACTGCCTCAGTCTGACATGGGCTGCAACTTGCAGGAAAAGCCCTGGCCGCTAGATAATTCAGCCCCCTCGTACCCCCCCTGAGAAGGGAGTGTCAAGCTGTACATCTCCGACACCCTCCATCCCCTGAGAGCAGTGTCCTCTAAGCCTCAGTGGCATGGCACCCATGAAGCAGGCCCTGCAATGGTTTCTCATTGCCAGGTAAAATGCACCCAGAATGATGGAGGAGCAGCGAGGAGCAGGAACACGCTGCTGCAGGGTGTCCTGAGCTGTGGTAACTCCAGGGGTGCAGGCTGCATTCTGCTCAAACTAGCTTATTGCTCCAACCCTGGAGTGCCAGGACACTCAGCCCAGTGTAGCCCCTTGCCTGCTGCTGCCAGGCAAAATCACTACAGCCTCCAAGATCAGCTGGCTTTCGGCTGTAGATGTGAAATCCGTTTGCCTGGCAGCACACAAAGGTTTGGTGGGCTGCAGCTGGCCACAAGCCAGGCTTCCCCTCTGCTTTCCAGCCCCACTTTGACCTCACCTAGACAAAGCTCAAGCTATTTCGCTTCTACAAGTCTCCTCTGCTCACATAATATGGCAAAATATGGATGCCACATTATCCACAGTAACACAAAGTTTGATAAAAGACCTCACCCTGTGTTCCAGTTCCTTTCAGAACCCTGAGACCTATACGGCACAAAAAAGAGCAAGGGCAGGGAACCACCTACAGCCACTTATTACACATTATGGATCTTTCCATTGTGAAAAACACTCCCTTTTTCAAAGAGCCACCTCACACTCCCTCTCTCACAGCTATTGATTCCATAGACCAAAACAATAATGTGCACCTTGCTGCAGTGAACTTATGAATGTCTAATTTTGAATGGGAAAATGTCACAGACCTCCACTCACAGACAGGACTTTGAACTGAAATGTGTATCCTGTCTCTTCATCCGTGGTGTCCTGCAGGGGCACATTTACTCCCTCCAAAATTTGCTATTAATGTAAGCATTGTTAATGATACCTAGTCTCTTGCTGGCAGAGAGAGGAGGATGCAATTGTCCATTTTGGTTCCCAGGAGGTCCTTGAATGGCTGTGACAAGCACCAATAATAGGACTTAGATAAAAAGAGAAGTTGGTAACTTTGTCCAAATGAATCACAGTTATAATTTCCTTGAAAGATGAAACGATTGTTAAACTGACGGGGAATACAAAGCAACTCTCCTCAGATTGAACTGAATCATCTTTGCACATTTCAAGTGTATTGTTCCTTTTCTTATCTGCGTATGGTAAGAGTCCTAATGATTCTTGCAAGTAGATTACTCTCAGACATGTGCCTTAAGTGACACAGATGCTGGTTTGTATGGGCTTTAGGCACATTGAGAACCTGATCCTTGAAGGTATTTAGGTACATAAAGATGCAGAGATGCCTAGTGACATTTTTCTCAAATGCCCAAGGTTACAAATCCACCTGGACTATCATTTCAAATATATGAAAATCAAACTGTCAGTAAGATTCTGACCACAGTTGCTCTTATAGCAGGCTGTACTATTTTATGAGAAAGTTTCTATAATATTATATTCTTATTATGCATTACTGGCTAATTCTGGATTTTGACCCATTTAAAATCCCAAGATTCCTATCAGAAAATAAACTCCTCCAAATTATAGGGCTTTACAATAGGACTGCTGTGTTTCTTTTAGAAGATTACCATAAAGGTTGATTCTGCTGAATATAAAGAACATATGTTTGGGGACAGGGACAAATTTCCCCTTAACAGCTTCAACAATTCTTCCTTTATAATGATTAGGAGCTTTTAACAGAGCATACTAAACAAGGAAGATAAATTTTGGATTCACTGCTACTTTCTATCTATTTTCAGCTTCACACAAAGGCATTCTTGGGGTGGCAGCTCTCAGCCACGCAGGATGTAGCACCAGAGGATGCTGACAGGGGAAATTGCCGGTGTAGGAAATTATCTTTCCCCAAGGAAGGGAAGCCAAGAAAAGAAGTTCACGTTTTGCGTCTTTGCAATAGTAAAGCAAGGGAAGACTTGCACTGGGGTAGAGAAATTGAATGAGACCTTAAAAGAACTAAGGGCTTTTCTTCTTGGGGTGCTAAGAAAAATTGTAGCCTCTGCATATCAGAATTAAGGACCTAAGAAACTGTCAGGCAAGAGCTTAGAAAAAGCACGAGAAAATGGGGTAAGAAGATGTCAGTGCAGGAGAGTGGTTTGGTTTAACTGTTGGGAAAGTAAAATGTGGGAAGTATTCCCGGGATAAGAAGCCCCTGAAGTCAAAGAAATTCTGTGTGATGTGAGATTGGAGACTGTAATAGGTCTTGTGTTCCCATGAAAGACACATGATCAGAGCAAACTGCTCTAGCCTGTCTTACTTCGTGGATAATTTCTTTGTTTTAATTCTTTATTTCACTACTTGAAGACACACTTTCTTTCCCTGGTATTTGTATGGGATTGTCTGCACGTGCATGTACATGTTGCATTTATGGGTAGGTATACTTATCTGGATTAATTTTGTTATCATGCAGACTTAATTCAAAATACATTGGAGGAAGACATTATTCAATAACTAATAGATGTTATACCATCAACATATTCTAATGGGCTGATTAGCAATTTTATTGTATTCAATTTGCAACGTGGCAATTCTGTGTCAGATGGAAGAGCTATCACAATGAAAAACTGCATTAAAATTAAAAACCAATAGTCCAAGTTGCAGTCTGAATGAGCTTCCTGGTGGAATGATCAAGTGCAGTTATCTGTGAGTCTGCCCTGGATGCCCAGTAAAAATAGGCGATGGAAATCCTCGGATAAAGGTGGAGAAATTAGTTGTTTTTATTTCACATCTAAAATTGGTAAATATGTCACTGAGGTTTTAGGATTTCTTTTTTTAATCCTCTCTGTTCTCTCATGAGAATAGCACTGAAGAGTCATGACCCTGCGGATTTCTGTTTGGAGGACCTTTTGTCCTGCCTTCAAAAACCGCCTGGTTTGTCTGCTGCTTTCTAAAACACAGGGATGGAAGCAATAGTCTGTTGTCATTTGCCTCTTGTTTTCACACTTATAAAGCGGCCACCTCCTCACTCACTGGCAAAAAAATATATGCTGAAAATACAGCCAAACTGTCCTTCCTCTTAGAGTATTAGTTCTTCTGCCACCGGGGAAGACATTAGGATGTTTCATGCATTCTGCTTAGTCCTTCACAAAGCCTAGGCAAGGGCAAAGCTCCTTGAAGGGAATGGGTAACACATTCATACACTCAAATGCAAGAGGGAAGCCTCTTCCCTCCTGAACCTTTCCAGAGCCCTATGTTGGTGGTGGTGGCCCTCACAGCATGGTGGCTCCGTGGCGAGGCTGGCCCAAGGGACTTACTCCCCTGTCCCCATGTTCTTCCAGCTTGCTTCCACCTTGTTTGCACTGATGCAACTGTTTGTGAAGCTGCACTTCGACATGTTGGGTCACTGAGATGATCCAGTTAAAAACAGCCCTCCCAAAGAAGGAAGCAAGAAGATGGATTTGCAGCAGGTGCAGGTACTGCTGCCATCCTCTGCCCTTCTCTCTCTCTGGTGGAGTGTCTAGTCCCCTAGCAGAGGCACTGGTGAGTCTCTGTGGCTGCAGCACTGCCAGCCAGCCCCAGATGCCAAGGAGAACCAAAAGCTGACAGCAGCTTAAATTAGCGCTCAAGCAGTAAACTCAAAATGTGACTTTGCCATCAGCTTAGCTGAACTATGAGGAATGGACTACTGCAAGGGAGAGATCCCACTTCTCCCAGCCATGTGCTCCTGCCACCTCATTGCAGGGTGGGACAGCTCATCTTGTTGACCTGGTGAAAAAGGATCTTTTTCTCCTTTTGCTGGGTGAGCTTTCAGCTCTGTCGGCGCCTGGCTCCCACTCCCTGTGTGGCTGCAGGATCAGCAGCACCAGCATGGGGGCACCAGGAGCATGCAGCCAGGTTGGAGGAAGGCAGGACCATCCCTTTGTGAAGCAATGTGGTTTTAGGTCAGTTTAATCCAGTTGCAGGACTGTGCCTTGAGAAAGTTGTGGAGAGGACACCCAGCCCAGTCACCAAGTTCTCCTGAGTGACGGTGACTGCCAGCCAAAGGCCATGGCAGACAGCGGGACAAGAACTGCTTCAGCCCTGGCCATTAAACCTGTCGGGGGTGATGAGACAAACCCCCAGGCACATAACATAAACACCCACGAAGTTGGTGGGGATTTGTTTAACATGAATTTTTTCACCTGATGTTTTTGCAAATGCATCCCCTTTTGGCACTTTATCTCATAAAGGCAGTGGAAAAGCTTCCCGCCTGACACAGCCGTGACTCCTAGGAATTAAAAGCTTTTGGAAGTGATGCCTGGATGAGCCCTGCTGAGCTGGGCTCCCTGCAGCCTGCTGAAGGCTGTGTGAAATGCTGCCCAGCACAAGCGGCACTGCTTTACACCCCCTTAGCAAATCGCAGTAGAGGGTGCAGTGCAGTGAAGCATCTGGTCATCTGCACTTGGGAAAAGCCTCGGACGAAGAGGGAGGTGGCATGTCTGAACACACAGAGTCTTGTTACAAACCTATTTCTGCAAAAGAGATGAACTGACTAAAGCAGAAGCTGCAACAAACTGCAGGACAAATTCTGTGAGCCAAAGTACACTGAACATCATGTGACATCCTTTTAAATCTTATTTGGAACTAAAATATCCTTTTTTTTTTTTCCCTCCCAATGAAAAACACGTTCTATTGTTACTTAAATAGCATATATTTCTGTAATAGTCTTTTAATGCAGAGCTGTTTTTCTTTAGGGCCTTGAATATATGCAAATGAAATTGAAGAAAAGAGCTGAAGTATAAAGGAAGCACAGTAGTCTGGAAAAAACGGAGGGGCGAGTGACTGTAAAGATCAACTGGCAAAGCAAGCTTATTAGGCTTCTGGGGGAGGAAGCGGGGGTTATTAAACGCCTAGTGTCTCATCCTATGTGAATATAACTACCTTATTACAGCAGCTCTGCAGAAGTCAGAATATGTGAAGGAAGCAGCCTCCACTGAAATAAGTGATACAAATCAGAGCATTTCCATTCCCTCAGCTGTGATGCCATCCGACTCCAAAAGCACTGTTTAAATATGAATGGCATCCTGTTTATGTGCGTATTAACAATATGTATAGCCGTAAAGGCTTGCAGAAATGCAAATATTGCTCTGCACACAAGTGTCTCCCACTGAGGCTGCCTAGAAAAATAGCATCAGGACACAAATTGGTAATAATAAGTACAGCTGAAGCCAATAATGAGGTAAAATACATATGCATGTGTGAGGAGTGTAAAACTTTGGCCCTGAATCACGTGCCTCTTAGTGTCTGGTGATAACAGTTCCCTAGTGCCTCTGCCCTCAGTTGCACATGTGACAGGGGATCCCTCCTTCTGCTTCCAACACCTCAGACGAGTGTCCATTTTACAGGACAGAGGCTGCCAGAGCAGATGGGCTAGGAACAGCTTTGTCGCACATGTGCAGGTTTAAGCAAATACAGCGATTATGCTGAAATTTGCTTAAAATGAAAATTCAGCTGAAACGTAGGAAAGAGTACACAAATGGAAAGCCCGCAGTGCAGTATGAAGTGGATACATCCTGCCTGATCAATGAAGGCACTGGTGCTGCCCAGTTTACAGCAATATCCTACGCACAAACTTTTAAGAGCTCGAGGAGAGACAGTTCCCAGTGCGGAAGTTTACGGTTTTATGTGCTTAGTCATTTCTGCTGTGTTATCACTGGGAGGGTCATGGAAGGTCCCCATGACATTTCTGTACATAGGGTGTATTTTTTCCAACTCATCTGCTGTTTTAGTCTAGTGTCCCTAGCTGTGCTGGAAATTCTGACTAGATAGGTTTTGTTCCAGCCAAGAGCTCTCCAAAGCATTATTTGTGAACATTCATTCAGAGAAAACCTTAAGATATGCCTATAGTTGTTTTTCACCAGCATTTGCACAAGTGATACCACTGCATTTGCCAGAACATTGGTGGAAAACACAAGCTCTGCAAGGGCTTTTGTGAAAGCGTCTGCACACAAGTTCACGGAGGAGTTTTCTTCCTTCCCCTGATATCTTTGGCTGCTTTTGCCATAGCATGGTTAGAAATTGATCCTCAGCAAACACGCTCGGCAGGGGATTTCTTCCTATCACGTATCTCTGAATTCTCACCACCTCCCAGACTGCAGCATATGACTAGTCCTACGCCTTCATGACAAGTTTCTGTTAAAGTTCACTGAGACTTCAGAAACCAAGTTGGAAACAGGTCATTAGACCACTTTCATGATGGTGAGAAAAGTGTTGTGCTTTTTGGTTTAGCTGGAGAATAGTTAACCAGGAGAAAGTCTCCCGAGTGACATGTCTCTGGAGAACTCCTTAAAAATCACTTATCTTCTGAGAATGGGTAATCTCAGCCAGCAAGCTGAACCTCTGAATAGCTGGGAGATTTTTGTACAGAGAGAAATCAATTTCCAGTTTCAGCTCCAACAGTTACAAGCCAAACTAGTTACAGAGGATGCAAACAGATGCAACACTTTTTAATCAGTCTTTGTCCAGGTCAGTTTGTATTTGGTTTCTGTACAACAGGCCATCATCTCATCTACAGTGAGGCATCTTTTGGTCTTTACAGTGACCTGAATCTTTTTGCTGTAACTTTTATTGTTTACCTCTGAAATTTTAGTGAACTGGGAACTTAAATGGGGGGTGTGGGGGTGTGAGTATAGGTGTGTTGGTGTTGGTTTTTTCCCTGAAGTGTTATCTTACCACCTTGCATTCAGAAGACTTCCATCTTCTGATGTGTATCGCCTGAGAACAGAATTAATAATTATATGATCTATCACAGGGATTTGACTGATATTTGTCCTGAAAAGGAGATATTGAGCTCCGCTCGGCTGTAGAACTGAGATGGTCTGGTGTGTTAGCAGGTACAGAGTGCTACACTCACTTTCTTCCCCGCTGTTTCTTAACCTGACCTCCAAAAGGTCCAACCAAGCAGCAGAGAATTGGGCAAAATGCCCATGCAGTTGAACGGGAGATTTGCTCAAGAATGGCAGGATCAAGCATCTGAAATGCTGCAAGCCAATGCTACCCAGGATTCAGAGGTATGTCCAGTTCTAACAGGGGCCAGACACTACAGCTAAGATGTTGCCCTGTAAAGAGAGATAGGTAGGGCTACCTTTACCCCTGAGGCCACATGCTGTGGATATTTATTATCATATACCTATGCTTCATAACCCTGCTATATCCTATATCTTATACATGATGCAGTAGCTTTATATGGTGTTTCTCCTTGTGTTGAAAGAGTCAGCCCCTAACAATTTACAGTAAACATGAATGCCCAGGGAGGAGCTCCCCAAGTGGAGCTTTAAGGATGCGATAATGCTGGGACCATTTACTCTCTCTGTTATTATCACAGATTGTGTTTGAGTGCTTTTCTCCTTGCCTAAGTCTATTGATGGATTTACTGCAAAGCAGTAACAGGACATGTGCAGGATTGCATGGTACCTGCAATCATGGAGGTGCACAGGATGAGGTGGGAGGGCAGGGTTCAACCTATTTACCAAACACTGGTTAGCCTCAAGCAAGGCAAAATGTCTCAGCGTCCTGAGTCAGATCCTTTCCTAGGCTAACTGCTCTTGTCTTCCACTTGTCCTTGGCCCATGGAACCAATTTCACTGCTATCCATACTCTGTATCCCTAAGGATGTTCCCCCTGTCTCTGAACACCCACATCATCTGTTCACTCTGCTTTGCCACATGCTGAGACATCATATTTGGTGCTTTTATGGGATGGTGGCAGCAACAACAGCGTTTTCTGCCCTCAAGCCTTGATCATCCACTAAGGACCAAAGCTGCAGCAGCCTGCCGCTGTGTAAGGCTGGGAAACTGAGGGTGCCCAAGGCTCACAGGCTGAGAAACAAGCTGTACTCACACCCAAAGCTGAGCCTACCTGGTGGGGCAGGAGCTGGGCTGATGATTCATTGCAGTGGGGCCACAACCCTGCACTTGCCTGTTCTGACATCCTAACCTGGGTATGTCACTGCCCTCTGGGATGCACAAAGCCTGCTTGGCTGGGTGCTGCTGCATCAGGAGGCAGCCACCTCTCATGCCCCCTCTATCATTGCCATCCTGCCCAAAACCTCACCCAATTCCCCTGCAGCCTGGCTGCGCTTTTGGCCGGGATCACAGCAGGTAACAGCTGCAATGTATCTGTCTCCAAACACATAGAGGACTTGATCAGTTTATCCATTTATAACAAAGCCCTGCTCTGAGGTTGAGCTTCACTCTATTTTATTTTTTTTAATTTCCATAACTAGTGTGCTGATTTCCTGTCATTGTGGAGTGGGGGGTTTTGGGGGGGGTGGGTTTTTTTCCAATTAAAATGAGCTTATGTTCTTTGGGGCACTCAGCAAGAAAGATTTCTAGAATCCCTGGGAAGATGGAGCTTTTCCAAACCCTTATTCTTAAATTTTGGTCATGGATTGGATTGGGCTTCTGTTACATTAGCCAGCAGAAGTGGCTAGTGGGACACATCAGTAGCACCATGATCCTCTAGGTAGTGTTGCTGTGGGTGACTGTAAGGTGCAGCCGGATCCTTGCCAGCAGTACTGGCACAGTGCAGCATGCCTTGTGTCCTGCTTGGCTCTTGAATTCTCTGGAAGAAAGTAAACTCTTGCCACTGCATCTAGTTATTTGTTTTGACTGTTTTCATGTAGTGTTATCTCATCTCTTTCACTGTGAATTTTTTTCCCCGGCTTAGGGGTATGGCTAAAACTCTGAAAGCTGGAGTGATTTAATTACAGCTGTATAGACAGCAAATGAGAGTGTACTCTCAGTCACAACCCCTGCAGTTGGGATGATAAAAGAATTTCCATTACCCCCTTCTTTTCCATCTCAGGGAATTCTAAATAAAATATTTCATTCTCTTTGAATAGTTGTAATTAAATCAGCACAGCTTTCAGGATTTTAGCTGTACCCCAAGTTGAGGGGCACTCTCTGCAGAGAGCATTTGTACCTCTGAAAGCTACTGTCATCGGACTAAGACACAGCTTTTGAAAACCAAAATGATCAATACACACTGGAATAATTTCACTCTTCATGGAACAGCTACATGAAATAATGTAATTGGCCTCTGGAAAACTGATATACATTCATGTCTAGGCTGTAATCAAGCCACATCTTCAGGTAACATGTTATGACTTTAAAGGCTCGATCCAGTTGTCAAACACCTGGTGAACATGCTATGATTAAGAAACAAAAAATATTTGTTTACTTCCATCTGAACGCCTCTACTTTCTCTGCTGCCTGTTTTACGTGCTGAAGAAATTCCAACTCAGTTATCAATTTAACCCCTCGAATTTTAGTGTTAAAAGCTGTTTTTTCAGTGGCTACAAATTTCTGTACAATGGTATTTATTCAGCCTTTGGCTTTCCAGCGTGGCAAGAGTTATGAAGTGGGAACAGCTATCTGTGCATGTGCTGGTCTCTCAGGTACCAGCCTGCACACCTGTTCTGTGATCTGGCACCCCTCAGGCCACCTGGGGAGGTCCTCAGGACTGGGCTCTGCCTTGTTTGCATGTTTGTTTTATCCTAAATGTGGAGAAGCTGGGAAGAGTTGCACATTGCTGAGGGCTGTTGAGTGGCTGCTGGTTCTGCCCTGCGGTGGAGGCACTCTGCCTGCCCCTGCCACGATTAGTTTATTATCCCAACACAGGCTATTCTTACTGGGACTGGAATATGGCTATGCTAACTTTAGTTTTTCATTAAACTAAACAAATGAGACCCAAAAGATATACTAGGATCCAAAAGGGGCATTACCATTCTTTAGCCAATTTGCTTATCGCTGCTGTAAAAGTATGAGGAGATGCATTTAAGGACTGTAGTTTAAAAATGTGCCAGCAGAAGAATTTAGATGTTGTCCAAAATTAACAAATCCAAGCTGTTATTTCTCCCAGAGGTTAGATAGTATAATTTTATTTTATTTTCCAGCATGCCTAGGTAGCACCTTCTGTAAACTCTGCTGCCAAGGAAACTCTTAAAACATTTCAGTTGCTATTAAACTTAATTTTAGAGACAATTATCAAAGCGTGATTAACACATATAGCAGGGTGAGGGTCTAGTGTGCTTTTATTGGACAGCTAGAAGCCATTGCTTGTTTTTCCCAGATTACAAGGACTCTGGGTGTCAGTCATGCAGATGTGTTCCTGAACACCTTCATTCCCAGGAACCTGCTGGCTTTCCTCTGTGGGGTCTCTTGTGTATGCCTAAGTGTCTGCAGAATTTGGGCTGTGGTACATAATGGTGTGGCAGAGGGAAAGCACCACTTGCCTCAGGTGCACTGGCAGGTGAGGACAACAGGCAGAAGAGGAGCAAACCTCTCCGTGGGGCTGTGTGGGTCGAGGCAGATGTCCTCTTAGCTCAGCACTAGGGGACCCAGAGCAGTAAAAGTTGTGCTTGTTCCCTAAACCAGCATAGCAGGCAGTCAGCCACTTTATCTCATTAGTAACACACATATTAATGCTCCTTTGAACGAAGGCAACGTGGAAAACACAAACTTCATGTGGGCACCAGGCTGCCAAACACACAGATAAAAGCTCTGCTCCTGCCCTCCCTGCCTGCACCCGGTGGACCGGGGCCCCTGGGAGTTTCAGAAATGCCCAGTTACCTCCTGATACTTGCTGCTGATATCATCTGCAAGGGATGTTCACTGTCTACTCTTCAGATATCTAGGGACTGTTTTATCCTGCCAGCTGTGCAGTGGGAGGCCTCCATGCATGTCCGTGGACGTAGCATGCGCAGAAGCTGCTGCAGCCTGCTTGGCAGGGCACTGGTGTCTCCGTTGAGAGTAGGGACCAAGCCATGTGTCACCAAACTTAGCTGAAAAAAGGAGCAAAGGGAAAGGGGAATATACACCCTTAAAAGGCTATTCTTACCTGTGAGGAAACAGATACAATACTTCTGATGCTACCTGTGCTATTCACAGCCTTGGTTTTGTTTGAAGTTTTTGGCTACGTAAGTTGAGTAGCTACTCCCCTCCTGAAAAAACAAAAAGGTTAATCTCAAACTTCATTTCAGCTCTAGCCTCAAAATGTTGTCCTATGGCAGCATGTGAATGACCAAAGCTTTACTTCTTGTCACAGTACCAGAAAGGCAGGAGGATGGTAAAGTGAAAATCAGTTTCTGATTACTAAATGTTTTCCCTTCTACTTACCTGTTTTGACAATGGGTGGATTATGTCAGCTGAAAGGAGTCTGAAGATACGTCAGCATCTTACTTTTTTTCTGTCCAGCCAACTGTGTTGGTAAGTCAATTTATGAAGGCTAAATTATAAGCAGTAGACCAGAGATGGAAAAATCTTTATTAGATAAAATAGGCAATGCGGGGTACAGTTCTCTGCCTGAGAACTTATCTGATGGCAGGCTGACAGTATTCCTGCCTGGCGGAAATTATTAGTCTTTGAAAGGGGTATGTAGAGAAACACATTAAAAATGGCAGCACAAAAGGCATCTGTCTGCTCATCGGTTATCACAGGTAGCTAACACCGCGCTCTGTGACAGCTGTGGAGGAAACCCACCCAGAGCTAGGGATGTGCCAGCCTTTAGGACAAATCACAGAGCATATCTGATGCCAGTGCCACATTCCTTATGGGTAGGTGTGACGAATCATAGAACTAGGTATGCAGGGTGACACCGGCATAATTAGTTTTCAAAACTCTCAGAGGTCATGGAGTGTACATATACAGTTTTATCCAATTAACTAAAACTAGTTTTGTACATTGCATGCCAGGGGTGTTTGTAAGGTTTTGGGGATAAAGACTGGAATGATCACTCTGGTTCAGCAGACTATTAGGCTTTGAAGCCCTGATTCAGCAAGGTCCTTCAACACATGCAGAAATTTAAGCATTTGAGAAGTCCTGTTGTTGACAGTGGGACTACTTAGGTGCTTCAAGCTGAATAACTGCTTAAAGGTTTTGCTGAATATGACAACACTGAATAAATGTGGTACTGGTCTAGAGCTTTTAAATGTCATGTCAGGCAGAGCAAACACCATTAACGAACACCAGGTTCCTGTCAAAAGGGTACCCTGCTCCTCCAGGGCGAGGGAAATTTTGAAGTGGTGCTGCTGTGTGGGAGTGAAGTCAGATCTGACTGTAATTCACTGCACATTTACTTTTCCTTGCTGTAGAGACTGCCTCTCATCTCTTCTTTGGTAGCAGCTTTGTATTACTTCTCCTTACTAGAAACAAAACCCAAAAGAGTAGCACACAATCTAAGCTCAAATTCTTGCACTTCTTGCACAGCTTCATTCAAATGAGGGTCCGTCAGCATGTCCAAGATGTATTGATCTGCTGCAGAACCTCAAAGGCTGCAAAATCCAATGACAATTCATTTTTTGTTTCAACAGATTGAGTCAGAAGCCGGGGAGGGACAGGGGTGGAACATTTCCATGGTTGATATTGCATTCATGAATCCAGCCCTTTGTTCAGCTGGGGGCTCCACGCTGACAAATGCGCTATTTCCTGAAAGCTGTAACACCTTTGTCACCCGGTGTCCAGGTGCAGGAAGTACAGAACAGACTGGGACAGCCTTTTCTAAAAAGGATTTTTTAAAAATAATTTTATGATTAAGAAAGCAACCCAAAATTTCAAGACATGCTTAAGATCAAAAGGACTCTGGCTCAAGAAAATATCAGAGTTGCTTTTCATCCCACAGCTAGCCATCTTTCTCCACTAATGAAGCCTGGTTGAATCAGCTATTATCTATCCTTTTTCATGGATGCTGCCTTGTTTTTCCTTTCTGAAATCTTCTTTATGGTCAATAAGTCTACTGCAAGCTACAGATTAGGTAGTTGTGTGTATTGAGATACACCATGTCAGCCTTCTCCTTGGCTGTGATCAACAGAAGCCTAGTTCCATGGCACTGGCAATTAGTCAAGAATGATGATACCTTGAATGCTGAGTTCTGACATATTGTTGCATTAGATTATTTTACCCTTGAATTGCCTCAAGACCCAAGCTAACACCCAGTCAGGCTATCAGTTTCATACAGCACTTCCCAGCTTCAGAATCAACAGGAGGTAAGCAGAGGGTGGTAGGGTCCCATGGAATTTGACAGCTTAGCATTGAAGCACAGTGAAAACCTCTTCGAGCAGAAAAATGTGGGACTCAGCTTGCAATAAAAGTCACTTTTTCAGTGCAGCGTCAGAGCTCAAAAATCGAAGGAAAAATACTCAGGATTGACCTAGTCATTTTTTGAGCAAACAAAAGATTTCTTTGGGGTGTTTTAAATAAGAATGGAGATTAAAAACAAAAGACTAGATCACGAGTCTTAGACATCAGCTTAGGCACTGCTCATAAAACTATAGAGGAAAAGCTGTCCTTCTCTCTTCAGCTTAGTCTGATCATCCGCACTGCAGAAAGCCATTCATCTGACTGTTTCTGATTCAAACCCCATGAGCACTATCCATATCAGCCTACAGAGTACTGAGTCCATGTTAGAGCTCTCCAGCACTCGGACCAACAAGTGAGTGTCCTAATTACTGACTTATAAAGTCCTTTTCTTTCTTCAGTTAAAATGGATATTCAAGTGGCTCTGCTGAGTGCAATAGCTCTGTCAGGACATGGAGAGCCCATCCCTCTGGACTGCTTGGTGGGTAGGAGCTGCACCTGGCATGGAGAAGAGCCTGGTTATAATTTTTATTCCAAAATATGCAGATAAGGCTTGTATACCTAAGTGTCCCGCCTCTTGGATTGTGCTTTATCCCTTGAACCACCATGGATCAAAGGCTACTCCCAAAAAAATAACAAGATGGCTTGAATATGTCAAAATTTCAACATTCCCTCTTCATTCTTTTTAATTAGGTCATAACTATTTCTCAAATTCAACTTGAAATGGAAAATGGCTTCCTTTGATCTGAAACTCCATTGTTCTGCAAATACACTTTTTTTTACAGAAAAAAACAGGCCTACAGAGAAGTAGCTAGGTATGTTTTTACAGCTGTACCTATTAAAGGACGCATTTACAGCCCAAGTAGGATACAGCACTCAATGAAGTTGACACAAAGCCACTGAATTAAATGGGCCTTGGACAAGCCATGAAACTCCCTGCAGATAGCATACAACTGGGTATCAGAAACAGAATGTAGCCAATGTTTTATCATTGCAAATGATAAAATTAAAACCAAATATGTTCTTGTGTTTTGTCACACTACTGTTTTGTCACTTATCTTCTGACCAGCCTTAGAGGAACAGACTCTGTGTTAGGTGTCAGGAAGAGCTGGGCTGTAACTCCACTGCTGATACAGATGTGCTAGGCAGCAGTTATTTAACTGTCACGGCTAGTTGTGACAGTTACAACTTTCTTAAATACCTTCTGTGGAGGAAACTGCACGTACAGTACTTCTCAGCAAGCAAAGATACCACCACTAGACACACAGGGAGGGAAAGGACAGTACCTCACAACAGTCAGAGGAGCACAGCTGGTAAGGAAGGGCTGAGGGCAACCTTCCACCAAGCAGAGAGACTGCCCTCCTGCTCTGCTCCCTGGGCACCCCCTTAGCCACCCTTGGTGGAAGGCATGGCTGGATACTTCTGCCAGACAGGGATTATGGAGGCCTTAGTTGTAGTTAAGAAGCTTCAGGATTTGGGGTGTTTTTTTCATTGCTTTGGGGTTTTTTAATTGTAGTGTACTCTACAGCTGCTCCTGCACTTTGCTTCTCCACCTTTCAGTTGCATATCATACAGGACACTAATCACTTGGGAGGCTGACAGGCCATCCTCAGTGACTCCTGGTACAGCAGTTATGAAGTAACTGCCCACAGCTTTCCACTGTGGCAGTCAGTTTAAGTCTTTGGCTGTTTCATGGAAGGAGTTGAGTTGTCTCTGTCCACAATGAAGTTTCTGAGATGAATGACCCTGGGAGGGGAAGGGACAGATGGGGATAATTTCTAGTGCTGAGTGAGGTCCCCCATGACTCGCCTGTCAATGCTGAGTCTCACACCACCCTTGGGGAATACATGGAGCATTGCTGTTCTGGTCTTAATGAAAAAGAATGTTGCAGCAAAAGGGACCAGTATCACGATCAGGCCCAGACTCTGCAGTGCCTTGTTCCAGCTCCTGTCCCACCTCTGCTAGCAAGGGGCCATCTCCAGAGAAGACATGAGCACTTGGAGCATGCCTGGAATCCCCAGGCATTTCACATGCCCACTGCACGTCAGGACTTAGGTCTATAGAAATAACAGGGACTCCTTTGTAAAAGGTAGGGGCCTTCAGCACTGCAGAATTGCGTCCCTGTCTGATCTCTGCTTATTTATCTAGCCTGTTTTGAAGGGGGGGTGGGGGCTGCACAAAAAGGAGGTTTCTGGACATATAGATTACGCCAGTATATAAGTCACTGGCTTTGCTAAGCGAAGACTCTCCCCTCAATCCCGTGCTGAATCTCTCATGCTGCCTGAGTCATCAGCTGTGTCACCCCTGAGGGATCTTCCCAGGCAGGGCAGTAAACCACCCAGCTGCTGAGCACCTTCTTGAAGGTATATTTGTTATTGTGCATTTCACATGAATTGCTCAACAGCATCTATTTCTCTCCATTCAGCAGAGACAGTTAGGAAATACTACATATTCTGAGCATACGCTCAGGAATTTGCAGTTTTCATGTCATGGCCCCATTTCGCTTAGGGCACAGGGCACCCTGGAGGCAGAACAAAGGGCATTTGTCCATTCGATCCAGTCTATTTTCCCTTCCTTAATCTCCAGGGATTTGTTCTTTTATTCCCCTCCTCTTCCATGGAAGATCATATGGTTTTTTCAGCGTGATGTTTTTCCAGTGTGAGGATGCTGTCAAGAATACTGTAGTAACTCATTCATGCAACTCTCCTGTCCTAAATCCTTCTTCCACTCATCAAGGAAGAGGAGAACAGAGCCAAGATGGCTCAGCAACATTCAGGCACCTGAACAAATTTTGAATGCATACACTGACCACTGTCCATTTTCTGCCTCAGAGTCATCTGCGTCACTTATTTTTTCTTCTAGTAGGATGCCGGGATGTCATATGCCAACACGGCCGTTGTCATTTCGCTGGTCTTGCACAGATACGCTTCTGAGGTACTGTAAGAGTTAAATATTGGAAGCCCTACCTTACAGGACAGCCGGCTCCAGGGGGAGATGATGATCTGCTATGCATGCAGTTGCCATTAGATGTCCCTAGCCCCTTGGTCTTGGAAACGCAGGCAGTCAAGCGTGACAGCTGGTCGTTGGTAGCAGAAGATGGAATTGGAAAGTGGTCGTTAATCCTTCTAGTTAGCAAGCAAGGGCTGATAAAAAGTGTCCAACTGCTTGGGAAGGAGCTCTTGGACCGCAAACTAAACTGCTTATAAATAAAGGTCCTCTCTGACCTCTGGTGGACTTGGACTTTCTAAAGGAAGCAGCCTAGTGCTCCAGTGGAAGCAGAGGCAGTGGTGGAAAGCGTGTTGAGATCAGGATGCCCTGCGTGTTATAAACATGGGCCTACAGAATTTGCTTCTCAATTGTTGAGAAGGCTGCAGTTATTTTCCTCAGTTGATTTTGCTTATTTAAACAACGCAATAGATTTTCCCAGTGATTAATGGTGGGTTTTTTTCAAAACAGTAAGGCTTACGTTTCCAAAAAGATTTACCAAGCCAAGCAAAGCTAAGCAAAGCCAAGTTTCTATTATCTTAGTTGGGACTGGAGTAGACCTTTAATATGGATCAGTTTGCTATTTCCATTTTCTATATGAATAAAAAAACAGCCCAGAGTAAAATGAAATGACTTGCCGTGGCCGCCATGCAAGTTAATGGCAGAACTGGAATTTAACTAAACATTCATCTGGTCAGTTTGTGTCTTTCTAATATTTTCATGCAGCAGTCACAGAAGAGAATGACATCTGTTCTTTGCTGTAGGCTCACTGAAAGTAATTAGAATGACAATGGGTGTTAAGATTAATGAAGGTCTCAAAAGTACATGGATAGAAAACCTGCAAAGTACTAATTACATTAGTTGTGATCAATTAGAGAAAACTTTCCCCTCCCCCTCTTCTCTGAGCGAAAGAGTCTTGGAGAACTTGACTCATGAACCATGCCTGGTGCTCAGCAAAACCTCATGGGCCCGAAGCTAACTGGAAGAAACCAAGTAGCAAAACTAGACCAGCTGCAGATGTAAGAATGGCTCCACCACCTCAAAGCAGCAGTCTGTTTCCCCCAGAGCACCCAAAAGTAAAGGCCAGGGTGCAAGTCCGTGGCAAAGGTCTGCTCCATCCCAGAAGGCTGTCCTCCTCCTCCTCCTCTGCCTGCTGCTGGTGCCTGGCTGTGCCCAGGCAAAGAGAACACTCACAGCGGTGCTGCCCCTGGGCACCCATATTGCATGTGCCTGTACCATTCTCCTGCGCACCCCGGCCCTTACTCACACGATCGCTGCAGGCACTGGCAACCCTCCTAAGGACAGGACCCCCACAGGCAGGCTCAGGCTGCTCGTGCTGTGTTTAGCCGCATCAAACTTTAAATCACTAGCCGTGAACAGCTGCAGGGCCACATAAATCAATAATAATTTCAAATTTTTCTGATAGTTGCTGAACTTCTTGTAAAAAAGAGTTAATGATGACGATAGAAGCAAATTCTAACTGTTGGAGATTTATGGTCTACACGATGACCTTCCTTTGAAACAGTGTCAGTGTCATTCCCCTTGCTGGCTGGGTGCACACATGCACGCACACTGTCATGCAGCTCTCCCAGCCCATTTCTTTTCTGTTTCTATTTTTTCTCCATCCTGATTTATAAGGATGTGCCCTATCTCCATGTCTCAGGGAACACATCGGACTTTCAGTAAACATACACAGTGCAATTCCTTTTTTCCCAAGGGTCAAAAGGAAAAGTCTCCTCCCCACAAGATAAACAACCCACCCACCCATTCCCGCAAGCAAATACGCAGGGGAAGAGATGACTGGCTTTGCATTGTGCCCTGTAGGTCTTCAGGCTGCTGCCTTCTGCTGAGGAGAGGTCCATTGGTGAGGACTGTGTCCTGAGAGTGCCGTGCCATGGGTCACCCCAGGTAAGGCCTGGGACTCTCAGACCCAGCAGTGCCTGATGCCTGGCTTCTCCCTTACCCCTTGCCAGCGAGGCAGGCATTTTCCACCAGGGTGATTTAACACCCAAGGAGCCAGGCGTTGTGGACAGCATGACCTGATCTGGTTCCTGTTGAACTGGTACCAAATGATTTCTATGGCTGATGGCTGAAATGTCTTTCTAAACTAATAGCATGGCATGGTTTTGATTTAAAAAAAAAAATAAATCCATTGACCTAGGGACCTTGAAACTTGTCCAATTTGCCTTACAACCTGACCTCAAGACCATTAAAGTCAGTTTAAAGTCCCCCTTTGATTTCATCAAACTTTAGATTGGCCCTCAGCAAATGTTTCAATTAACCTTTGCCAGGTTCCATGTTTGTAATGAAATCTAAATTCATGTTAGTTTTGTGCAGATCGCATTTTTATAACAAATGTTCTTCACTGCCTTATTTTCAATAAAAAAATGTGTTCGGGGCCTACAGACCTTAGGGTACAGGGCCTTAGAAGATAAATGTGGCCACATGAGACCTACATTTTAGAAAGATGCCATAGTAGTGTCAAAACCATGGTGGTTATTTATTAGAAGGTCCCCAAATCACTTTTCACCACAGGACAATCTGCTTATCCCTTCACCATCTGTACAGAAACAGTCCTGTTATTGGGGAGCAACACTGGGCTCCCTAACTTGGTTACCTGAGGAGGGAGGAAAGAATTACATCACAGTAAGAAAAGCCTATATGGCCAATATACAGGCAACGACACACTCATCCATGCTCAGCCACAGCAAGAAGAAACCACAGGAGAACCAGTTGCCACCAGTCAACTTGCAGAAGACAATTGTCTTCACAACCACTCTTAGGCTGCAACAAACGTGAGGTCATTCATGTTGACGTAGACCTCTCTCTTGTCTTCCACAGAGGCTGCAGAGATCTCAAATTATCCCACATATGCCACCATGTAAATTAGCAGGGACAGTTGCCATGGATCAGCAGGCACCTGATAATTTCTTACCGAGCAGTTAAGTTCTTCACATGTTCAAACCTGCAATCTCCCTTGGGACTGAAAGGTGCTTTACAATGTTTTGGAGTGTGCCAGGCCTTCTGCCTAGCACTCAAATGCTGTTTACCTCTTTTTAACTCCCTTTTATTGTTATTTATTTTTAAGAGTACGGTCAGAATTGCAGTTCCTGATGCCTTTTATTAACTGGCAATTTTTGTTATTCACCTGCTGATTGGAGTGATTATTTCAGAATATCCTTAGCACTTGTCCCACTCTTCACTCCAGTTTGAGGCCTATTGTTTTTGGGGCTGCTCATTTCTGGAACGGGTCTGTGCTTGGGAGTATCTCCAAGTAGGGATAAATCACTTTCAGATGGGCTGTGAAAATTCTTCCTTCAAAACACCAATATTAGTCAGGCTCCAGCCCTTATCTTTTATATTGCAGATGCTTGTCTCCCTCATCCCACCAGAAATGTTTAAAACTAAACCAGAACCAAGAGAGCCTAAATTAGCTTTCAAGGACACAAGCTCTACATCATACTCACTTCCATTCAATTTTGTTTACATTCTCAACAGTGTTGGCTCGACGATATCTCTGTATTCCTGTCCAGTGCTTACTCAAGATCAGTCTCCAAAGCACATCTGATGACAAGTTGGGTTTCCCATTTGTATCCCACAAAGGGCCATGATGAGAAGGTGGTAACCGGCTTTGATGTCTTCTAGAATAAAACCTTGCACAAGCAGAAGCCACAGGACATGTCAGCCTCACCATATCTGAACAGAAAGTCAGGCTGGATAGCACACGGCATATGGGAAACCTGGAGATGTTGATTTAGTGCAAGTCTAGCTTCCACAGCAACCAGCAGCAGTGTCACATCCTTGGGGTATATTCTCGCAAGGAATCTTCTGCTGATGTGATGCTCAGACCTCATTATCACACAGGAGTCTTCTGAGAGTTAAAGCAGTGTGGCACTCCAGTTGACATCGTCACCCTTCTGTTTTGTGTGCCATTTCAGTCCTGTGTGCTGTGTCCAGTGTGGGTTTCCACAGAATTAATAGTACATGCTAATAGTTAAATGATGATGGTCTGCATGTTCTGCAGAAGGATGACTGAACACATTGGAGTCTCTTATTGAGCTGCAGTTTGGATGCTTTTCTTTATCTGATAGTCAACTGCATATCCTGAATTAATACAGATAAGCTCAGCTGAATTATAATTCCTTTCACGCAGGGTTTAAGGCCCCATTTCTTGAGGAGCTAGACAAATGTGTACCAAAAACCCAAGTCTTATCCCAAAGTATAAGCTATCTTGGCTAGTATCACACTGCAAAAGACAGATTTAGGAAATGTATGGTATTCTTTACAAACTCCAAAATACTGTGTTGTGTTAGAGAAGTTCTTCCAAGAAAAGAATGGACTTGACATAAGACAAATCCTTATGTCTGACTCAGGGTGGTTAAAACAACAACAAAAAACCCCTATAAAGCAATAATTAGAAGGACAAGCAGGAACAGAGAGCACAAGTAAACGCAAAACATACAGAGCCTTGGAAAATACAAGAGAGCAGAAAAAGCCTATAAATACTTATGTCAATAAAGCAAGCCACTGGCCCTCATTTAATTAGCAATTTTTATTAACAGTGGTTTGTTGACTCTTGTAATGTTTACCTAGGGCCTGCATAAAAAGCATTACAATCAGGAGATAGTGGCATTTTAATCCCTCTATTCCCGGTGTGGAAATGAAAGCGCTAAACTGGTCATTTGTGTCCATCAATAGACGAGGAGCACAGAGATCACTAGTCTTTGTATTTTCTTTGGGGGGCAGGATGCAGCCGGGTATACCCATGGACCCAGCTGAGCTGCAGTTCACAGAGAGGCAGGAGGTAAAATGACTTTGGCTGATGTTGTTTCATCTGTTGCACATGGATTCATAAGACCACAGCTAGAAAGGCAACTGCCGGTTCACAAATACTCCTCTTCCCACTGGTGGTGTATCAGGATGTGAGCCCAAGGTCACTTTTTTTTTCTTTTCAGTATTTTAACTCAAAACCCAGTAATTTGAAATCGAAAGTCTAGTCTACATCTAAAATGTAGAATTCCATTCCAGCAAAGCAAATTCACTGGAGATTTTGGGTTGGAGGTGGGGGGCAGGACCCACCTCACCAGTTTATTTACCGCAGTGCTGAGTACTGGAGTTATCCTCCTCTCTCTGTTAGCAAAACAGGAAACAAGGCAGTCTTTGATTTTTCTTAGGGTTTTTTTTCCCTTCAGAAGATCCTCTCTAGAATTCAGAAAACATTGCTCTGTGCCCCATTTCTGCTTCCCTGAGGTCAAGCAGGGACTAAGCTAGATCTAGAAATGGCTTCAAAGGATCAAAATGAAGTGTTAGTTAGGGCTGTTTATCATAGAATGGTTTGGGTTGGAAGGGACCTTAAAAACCATCTAGTTCCAACCCCCTGCCATAGGCAGGGACACCTTCCACCAGACCAGGTTGCTGACAGCCCCATCCAGCCTGGCCTGGAGCACTGCCAGGGATGGGGCACCCACAGCTGCTCTGGGCAGCCTGTGCCAGCGTCTCACCACCCTCACAGTGAAGGATCTCTTCCTTATACCTAATCTAAATCTACCCTCTTCCAGTTTAAAGCCACCTCCCCTTGTCCTGTCACTACATGCCCTTGTACAAAGTCCCTCCCCAGCTTTCCTGTAGCCCCTTTAGGCTGCTGTGAGGTGTCCCTGGAGCCCTCTCTTCTCCAGGCTGAACAACCCCACCTCTCTCAGCCTGTCTCCATAGGAGAGGTGCTCCAGCCCTCTGATCACTTTCCTGGCCCTCCTCTGGACTTGCTCCAACAGGTCCATGTCCTTAAGAGTGACCCTAAAGGATCAGTGCTGAAGCCTGCTGGACCATCTCCACTCTTCCTTGCTGCCCTGTGCCTGTCCAGAAAGGCCTGCGCTGCCAGGGGCAGCTCCCTGCTGGTGACACTGGCGCTGGGGACAGAGAAGGCTTCCCCTCCATCCCCACCGTTCCACGTGAGTCCTGTAGGAGAAGCCAGCAGGAGCAACGTGGCTGGCTGGTGTAGGTAGGGGCCAGGATATTGTCTGCAAACCTGGCCTAGACCCATCAGTGGGCTGTCCCCATCGCTGCTGGACCTGCAGCCCGCTGCATGGACTCGAGGTATTTGTGCAGGGAAGGCTGGGGTAGCAGGAACGCAACCTGCCTAGGTTACATTACATACAACCCCTAATTAGTCAGATATTTCCAAGTCAGACGCCGGTGACTAAATGGGTGTGGACTGAAATCCTCTTCCCAGTAGTCGGCCAGGCTCCAAGGAGGCTGGCGTGCAGCCGTGACAGGGTAAGGCAACCGGGCAGCCGACTGACACATCGTGGGGTGTCTCTTGTGCCTGCTCCGTCCCTGCTCGCTCTGTCACCCCACAGCATGCAGAGGTCGGGCTTTCCAGCCGAGTCCAGCCAGGACACCCCAGCATCTGCTGGGCTGGGGCCATCGGCAGAGGCAGAGCAGCTGCTGGCCTCACCTGGGGACACGCTCACAGCCCAGCGTGCCCTCAGCCCACCCTGAGCAGGCATGCATCCTGCCCCTCTACACAAGGTCACCCTCCGGTTGATGCAGACACCTTTCTGCTTCCTCAAGTAGCAAAACTAACAACTATCCCACCTCAGCTGCTGCATCTGGCAGTAAAAAAAAAAACACCTGAACGTTTTAACTTTTTTTCCAGCTTACATTTTCCTCAAAAATGAAGGAGGCTGAGCTGCACCGTGCTGCCAAAGCAGGCATCAGGATCTCTGGCTTTCTGCCTCTGTGGCTGCGCAGGGTGTGAAGCATACCTGAGGGCTGATGGCATTAATGACCTTTATCTCCAGGAGAGGAGAGGAGGGATAACTCACAAGTGGCTTTAATGGGTGAACATAAATATAACGGGAGACTCGCAATCACATAATTATCTATCTAATCCATCCATCTGTTGTACACACACTGTATTGATTGCACACACACACACACACATAACATATATCTGCAATATGTATATATATTTGCAAAACGCTTAACAAATCATCCACAGACTGGAAGATTTATCCTACTTGTCACGACTGTTAAGGCTGCCATTATAGCTATTCTTTTCCAGCGTGCCTAACTTTCTTCAGTGTGGCACTTTTATTCTGGCATTTAAACATTGTGTTTCAGCAAAGTTTGAAAGGAAAAATATGAAGAGATCTTGTTCAACCACTTTTAGGTTCAGTAAAAATGAAAAATTACTTTCCCCACATTTTTTGTGTTAATAACAAACTCCTCTACTCAGCCTGACTGATGATGAGACAATTTACCTGGGAGGCATTGCAATTCTCTCAGCAAAACAAAGCAAGAAACTTCGGTAACTCTCCTTGGTCCTCACTGCCTCAGGGGAAGGGAAGGGGGAAAAAAATCAAATAAGAATTATCTCCTTCCCAGGGAAGGTGGGGGAAGGGGGAAAGTATGCAGAAGAAAAAAACCCTACCTTTATATGTGGGTCTCTCAGCGTTATTTGTGAATATTCGCCATGACTGAAGCTTTTTCCTTCTTTCTTCTTAATAAGAAAAAATGTGGGGTTTTGTCTTGTTCCTTTATAAGAATTGAGCTGCTTCATTGCAGACAAGGATGCCATTGCTCTGCTAATCCAGCACTGCAGAGCAGCGTTGCCAGACAAACAGGAGAGCTGTGAGGGGATGATGACACTTACCCAAGGCATGACCCACACAACAGCATTCAGCTGCTCCCTCAATAACTCTCCTCAAGAAATAAACAGGATTTTTGACCCCATTCTCTCCCTCTGGCACAAACAAGCAACAAAATAAAGGCCCTAAACTCAAAATTTGAGGTCACATAGTTTTAAAAGGTTAGGCTATATATAAAATGAAAGAAACACTATTGCATTGTATTTTGCTTCTGTTACCAATGAAATGTGTGGAGGTAGGGAAGCTTTTAAAGGCATACAGCACCTGTGGGGTGCTGCTCTCTGCCCTGCCTTGTGCAGGAGCTCAGAGGGATGCTCAGGCAGTCTGGCTGAAGAGCTTCAGATACAAAAGGTGTAAATGAACACACCTGAAAGCACTACAGGTGTGCCCATGGCCAAGATAACGTTGTCCTAGAGCCTTAACTCTTGCGCTTTCTGGCTTAAAGCTTGCAAGTTAATAGCATGGACCTAACAACCCTATTATCATAGTGTTTGGCAGGGCAGGGCAAGGAAGAGAAGGGAAGGAAAGGAAAATGAAGAAAAGTAAAGGAAGCAGGAAAGAGGGCTCAATGAATGGTAAGAGTAAATAGGCTTTATTACAAAAGGATATGAAAGCCACCTTCTGCACATGGAGCCAAGGTATGGAATGCTTCTGAAACCAGTCTTGGCCTAAACACCCCAAAACCCTGTGGGTGGCAGCACACCCAGGAAAGCAGAACTCTGATGTGTAACCACAGCCCACTGTGCTCCGGCACCCTTAGCAGTGGCCTGTGCAGCAGAGGTGAGGTTAGCTACCATGGAGCTCTTTTGTTGAAGACAAATCTGACTTTTTTTGTTCTGTAAGAGACCCTGACCCTCATCCTCCATTTGCCACAACACGCCTCTCTTCTGTAGCCAAAAGCCAGATAAGCCAAGGCAATACCTGTAAGGCAGGAGCCGAAGTTCGCTGAGGCTGAGCAGATATTTCTGAGTGGGATCACTGCATGCATGTCTTGCACTTGTACTCCTCCCTCTGCAGCTGTGGCCAGCTGCTGGTGGAGACAAGACGGCATGGCAGAATAGACTAGACTAGACTGGAATATTTCAGTTGGAATGGACCTACAATGATCATCTAATGCCTGACCAATTCAGATGGATCTTTGATCTGTCCTGACACAATGGGTCTTGTTTTCTTCTAAGTCACTCTCTGTTTAGGCATATTATGGCACACAAGGTGCCTGCCCATTGATTTTTAATTCCATTGGAAAGCTGTGAAATTTCCTAAACGCTTACCTGGGAAAAACACAGCGATGGTACGTACCACTGCAGCCCCATGTGCCAGGAAGCTGCCTGCATGGCTGTGTTGGTGGAGATCAGTGACCAGGAGGCTGGGCTTCATGCCAGGCCGCAGGTGCTGGGAGCAAGGGTGGGGAAGAAGAGGTCTGGGGGCTTTGAAGGCAGTGTGATATTGGTGTAGAAGCTATGTGAGAGGTGAAGGTGGATTGATAGTGAATTCAGGCTTTGCTGGCGATTGCTAGATTTTGAAGGATTGCCCTGATAAGAAAGGTGTTCCTGTAAGCAGGAACAGCTTGGATATTTTTTCAATTTTTTTTTTATAATTGGACTTTCCTGGGTAAGGTATATGTCAATCTTTCTGTGGTGTAAATTAGTCTCAGCTGATGATTTAGACCCACTGATGGTCCATTCACATATCCTTTTGTTCCTTACTAACTTGTTTATGGCCTGAGTTATATTTTCCCCCAGAGCTCCCGATGAGGCCTGGCAGGCTGTGGGATTTGCTGGAATACAGCTGTTTCTCAGGCAGCCACAGCCAGAGGCTGAAGGCCCTGTGCTGAAACACCATAGCCAAGGTGTGATGATCACACAGTTTAGCATGGATGGATGGGATGGAGTCTGGTCCTGGGGCTGGAATGGGCTGGGATAGTGGGAAGGAGGGCCAGCACTGGTCCCACCTGTGATGCTGCGTGCTGTAGCCATGACACTCCAGGGTTAGAGGCAGCTGCCCCAAAAGCTGGCGTCACCTGGTTGTCTCTGCCACAACAGCAGCGGCATCGAGGAGAGTGCAAGTCTCTTCACGCCACTTGGCTACTGAACCACAGCCCTCTTCTGAAACGGCACTCCCTCCCCGCCGGGGCTGCGGGGGGCTGGTCAGCCCTGCCAGCCCTGCCAGCCCAGGCACCACGCAGCAGCAGCTCCCGAGGGGCAACAGCCACCAGGGATGGAGCAGGGAGAGGCAGGAGCTGGGGAGACAAAGCAGCACCTCCCGGGTTCTGGGGCTCCCTGCTGCACAGGCAGCAAGGTCCCTGGGCATGCAGGAGCCTGGTACCAGCAGCCCCCCTCCCTGGCTGCAGGATTCAGGACTGCCCAGCAGCCCGTCTTGCATGCCTTGGTGCTGGCCGCGTACATAATCCCAAGGCAAGAGCCGCGCTTGAACTGCATGTGAACCGTAAATCCCCGCTCCTAAGGCTGAGGGCAGCTCCCGCTGGCACGCCTGCTGCGGCGGCTCAGCCTGGTCCCAAGCACCGCCGCCCAGAGCAGCCGTCTCATTTAAATTGCTTTATAAATGGGCCAAGGAACTCTGGCTCCAGCCTTCATCTCAGTAATAAATACACAATAAAGCAGCCTCCGTGGCTGAGGGAGGCCAAACGATTAACGCTTCCAAAACAGGGAGGATGCTCTTACTGAAAAAAAGCTCGGCTTTTGTACTGTTTTAGCCCTTTTCTGCCCCTTCTAAGGATCCCTCCTGGAGGAGATGAAGTAGACGCTATGTTTAGCCAGCTGTATACCCAGATGGTCACACCACTTATGATCACCATCCCCTAGGAATACTTGTATTAAGTCTTCTTCGGATTTCATACTCTTGGGATTTAAAAAAAAACAAACAAACAAAAACAAACAAATAAAAAAACCCCCAAACTCTCTAGAATTAATGGTTTAGCACTTCTGCATTTGATTACTGTATTAAGAAAGAATCCAGGACCCAACAGGTTTTTGTAGCCACCTCCAAACATGAGACGTCACACAGAACTGTGACTTCTTAATGAAAAGCTGCAAAGTATATAATTGAGAATGAGGTAGAACATGCTGACATGCCAGAATGGACATTTGAACCCTGTTATACCAGTATGTCCACGTGGGTTACAGTCTATACTCACCAGTCAGGCAAGAAGCTCTTCTTGCATGGACAAGAAGAGTCAGTGAACAGTTTTCAGCCTCCTGTTAAGCTGTGCACATGGGAATAAATGTATGCTCTATTTGGCTTGCAAATTTTACATCACCTATTGCATTTCCACTCACTGCTTTCTTTGGGGAGAAAGAAAAGAAAGCAAGGAAACAAAAGAAAGCAACAAACAAGAGAAATCAATGAACCATGGCAGAGCACTCTGCTGCACACACACTTCACACCTGCCTTGGGAGAAGGCAGGGAAAGGCGGGGGGGGGGGGTGAGGGGATGAATGAAGGCAATGACACACACCTCAGTTAAGGAATGTGCTGGGAGACAAGAGCAATGACAGTAATGTAAAAACTCTTCAAGGAAACCATTTGGAGGGGTATGTAAGTTTTAAAAGTAAACTTGCACTTTCCTGGTACATCCCAGTGGAGGATCGTGAAGTGCTTGGCAAGCGATGTAAACCTGCAGCGCTGCCCTGCCATTACCAAACTCCTGTCTGATGATGTGCCCATTTTACAGGGACACTGAGGCACAGAGAGGTTATCCAGTTTTTGCAAGGAGAAATTAACTTACATTAGAGAAAGATAGATAACACCTGTAATTGCAGAGATTTGACCTTGATGGTCAGGAGGCTCTTGCCCTAAGACTTACATTTCTACTTATTATTGCAGTGTCGGAAAAGCCAAGAACAGACAAACAAAGGATCTGCAAAACATCCACCCCACACACCAGGTTCACCAACAACTCCCTGCAACCCATTACAAACTGTAGTAAATGATCTGCAGCCGTAAGTGTTATATTCCATAAAAAGAAGCTGGAAAGGGCATGACTGGTGGTCTGGGTCCTTGTGGTGGCAAGGAATGTACAAAATGGCTGAAACAGAAATGAAGACTGCTACTAGCATAGTGCCTGGTCCAGTGAGGTCTGAGTACCGCAAGTAAAGCTCTCCAGAGGTGTCCTGCATGGAGAGCATGGGGAATTAAATCTGTGCTTCCCCAAAGCTATAGCAGCCCACACAACACACCACAGGCAAAACCAGCTGTTACTGGCCTGGGCCAGTGTCAGAAGAAAGGGAGCATTGCTCTCCACCTCATGTTTGGTAGTTGCTACAGGACTGCTTGAGCTTGGGTGCAACCATCCCTCAGCCCCAAAAGGCTGCTCTGGCAGCTGGGAACAACGAGGCTGCAGCAATGTCCTGGCCATGGCCCGTTATTCCCTGCCATGGCCCTTGTTGGGACACCACAGGGGGCTTGGGAGAGTATAAGCATGTGATTCCTGCACAGCCGCTCCATTGTCACCTGCCTGGTGAAAAGGCTTCACTGCTGCTCTCTGCTCCTGCAGCGCTGCAGGGAGCCACAGCAAACCAATAACTGAGGCCCCTGGCGTTATCCTCCTACCACACACAGGATTCCTGTCTCTAAAATGGAGCAGGGATGAGATTAGCATCTTCTCCCTCCCTTGCTATGCCAGCTTTTGACAAACAGGGAGATGGGGGAGCAGAAAGATAGAGCTGTAAGTTTTGATAGAAATTGTCATCAGCCTGATAGCAGAAGCGTCGGGTGGGGACAAGGTGGCTGTGACCTGCTGCGAGCCACTGGCTGGAGGAGGGGGTGGCAGAGGAGCACAACACAGTGCAAAGGGGCTTTAGCTCAGCACAGCCCACCGAGCAAATGGGAATAACAAACCTCTGCCTCTGCCTGCACCCCAACATTGTAACACATAAACCCCTACAAACTCGTGTCATGTGGCTGATCCTACTGAAATCACTTCCGCAGCCTGCAGTATCAGGCACGTACTTTAAGCCCATTTAATGTATCATTCAGTAACAAATTAGGTAATTTTTACTTGTCTTTTAGAAGACACATTTTTTCATTATATATGCACCAAGTAGAGGCTAAAGATCCAGAAACTACGGCTATGGAGTTTTGGCGTTCCCTCTCATCAGTTTGGTTAATTGCTCATTTCATTTACTAGCTGGGCTTTAACTTTCCTATGGATCACTTGGCTCTTGAAATTCCGTAAGTACTGAAAGTCAGCAAATTTTGGAAAGTGTTCTCTGGAGGAAAGTCCTGGAACTCTTACAACAGGCATAATTTTCATTTGTGCAGGTTTAGTGCTCTCACAGAATAAATAAGCATTAACTATCCCACAACTGCGCCAAAATGCAGTGGGTTTGTAGCCTGCCGTGTGTTGTGCTAGAAGGCTAAGCATTTTACCTTGTAGGCTAAATGCCTCCGTGAACAGAAATTGCAATCGTTACTCAGGAGATACTTTCCAGCTGAAACCTCACCCAAGAATAGCTATGTCTGAATTTAATACGCGTAATACCAAGACAGTGGTATTTGCATTTAAACGCTAACTTTTGTGCAAGGGGAATCATAAGGGACAAAGGTAAATTTTTGATTAACCTTTCTAGCCACTGGGTGCCACTAGTGATTTGTTAGGATAACAGAATAGCAGCAATCTTGCAACTTCAGGGGAGCAATTCACATGTAAACCATTGCAATAAACTATTAATACACAAGAAGTTCACCCTCAACCTCTTCAATTTATTTAAAAAGCATCCAGCCTGCATGTCTCTGATTTCCCTCTATTCTAGTTCTCAGTGACTGTATTTCAGTGTCAGGGTATCGTTTAAGGTGCTGATTTACAGGCTGTGTACCTTAGAAAGCCTGATGAAGCAAGCAAAGCTCTCAAGCTCATGCTTCCCTTCACAGCAACTGAGTAGTGCCTTTGTAATCAGTGAAACTGCTCACATGCTTACAGCTAAGCATATATTTGACTGGATTAGTGCATAAAGTGACTGGAACTGAAGACATGGTCAGCAAAGAAGCCCTCCAAGCTATTGCCTTTGCTGCTGGTAATCTTCCCCAGATTCATCTTTTGCAATGCAGCTGCAGTTCTGTGCCCTCACATAAGACACATATAACTACTGTTACTAATTCCTAGCAGGGGACAGGATCAGACCCCCGGTTTTAATGGTCTGCTTTTCATCTTTGTAACCCCCATCCCATCTCTCACTCTGCTTTTCACTTCAAAATTTCCTCACCTGCCTCCCCCTCCTCTATCCTTATTGTTCTGATGTTCCCTGCCATGATTTCTCCAAAGGCAGGATGGCGAAGCGGTTCAGCTCAAACGCTCCATTTCCACAAACAGGCATATACAGATTGAAGTATGCATACAAGTTTACACTACACCTGAAAACATACAGGGAAAAATAAACCTCTGGGATCTACTTGAACGCTGTACCTACAGAGAGGTCTCCACTGTTTTGTTTTTTTAATTCCATTTAAATTACTTAAATTAAATTAATTACTTTAAATTCTGTGTAGAGACAAGTCTGAAATAGCCAGGAATCTGCAGGTACACATTAAACCCCTACAAGCCAGGTTTAAATCGAAGCTGGACCCTTGAGTAAGAACCCTGACAGAGGAACAGGTTGCTGAGGGGAGTAATGAGTTACCACGTGTCAGCTGCATCAGGGTAATTTGCTGGTTGCAAATGCCCTTAGCCAGTGGTACCTGCAGTGACTACGATGCACCCCCTGCGTCTGCCAGCCTTGCTTCTCACATCTCCAGGGTGACAGCAGGCATGCGGGCATTGCATTAGACTGGCTGATGTCCTGTAGATCCACCCGCCAGTACATCTTGTGATAAAAGCGCCCACAGACCCCAGTTCACCTTCTTCCTTTCATCCAGTGCCAGGCATATCTGAAGTCCACCGATGGCTCTGCTCACCCTTCCTGCGGCCCCCCTCCCCTTCCCACTGCTGATCCAGCCGCAGGGGCTGGCTGCTCCCACGCTCCCATTTGTATGTCACTCACGCGGCTCTCCCCACTTAGAGCTGTCTTCTGTTTCCTGCTGCCAAGAACCATCTCTATTTGAGACTCCCTTTCAAACCCATGATTACCAGAAGCCTTCCTCCATCTCATCTCCCTTCAGCTCTTCCTTACTATTCGCTTCTTGGTCCACATTTTATTTTTGCCTGCGAGTGCATGCTGTGGGGCAGGGAAGCCCCATATGTGCTCACTGCATTGCAGAAGTGATGTGACAGCACACTCCTCACCACACAGAAGTGGCCTGGAGAAAAGGGAACCTCGTCATCTGAAGACAGGCAGGACAGCACCGTGACAAGTTTTTATTATCCCTGATTCTGCAGTCAGGAATACTCCCATGTCTTCTTCCCACTGGTGAGGCAGCCTCCTCAGGGAGGAGAGGAGAACAGGAGCAGGGGTGTCACACAGCTGCCTGTGTCTCTGCTGATCTATGGGGCCACCTTCTAGCATAGGTTGGGGACCAGGCTCAGAGCAGTTTGGTGTGGCAGGCTACAGAGGAGCATACTGACAGGAAGCTGTGGGTGCAGAGACTGCACAACCGAGCCAAAAAGTTTAAACCAGAGTTTCATTTTCAAGTAGCTGTGCTGGGTAAGTGGGGCGAGGACGCAGATGCGGAGCATGCATGGCTAAGGTCAAGTCCATGGGTCATGTTCAACTGCTGATACTCGGCAGGACCCCTTTTTTAATTAATTAAGGTTTTTCTCCTTCAGACATTTGAAAATTACCCAAACGGTTCCTCCAAGCTACAGGTTTCACACGAGAGAAGGGTTGCAAGAAATCACCATTTAATTAAATAAACATCTCTTTGGCCGATGACCCTTCTCCAAACTTGGAACCTCCTTGCCATCATTAGAGCCCCACATAAACTGTAGCAGTTAGCAGTCTGCTTCGGGATTACAGTGTTCCTAGCAAGAGAAATTGCTCCTGAGATCATTTAACCTCCCCGGGGAGATGACAGGAAGGAATTAATCTTCCGCTGCTAATCCGCCCTGTGCTGCTGGATCAAAAATTGGCATCGATGGGGGTGCCTGCGTAGGGGAGCCTGCAGTGGCATTTAGCATTCATATATACTCCCTCCCACCTCCTCCCCAAGCACAGCTGAGGAATCAGGGGGCAGCTATTTCAGGAAGTCTACGTAACGTACTATTAAACCATTTGTACTGGCTGGGAAGGAGGTTTGGTTTCTGGCGTTACTCTCTGGTCCTATCTATGTCAGCAAGGTGAATGCTACTGAAAAGCTTTCACTTCAGTCCCAGGAATCAGACTCCTCATTAGTTTTGCTGCTATTTGCCATCTTTTTAAAAAAAAAAAATTCTGTTTGTTAGTGGTTTATATATATTACTCACCAATGCCCGGGTATATCCGTGTTTTTTTCCCCAGAGTGCTTGGAAGAAATAAAATGCACGACCCTATGCCCAATGAGAGCCTGTGTATCAGAAGCACCTCTGCAGCTGTTTTGGAAATATCCCTTTTTTTTTTTCCTGGTGAGCACAGTAGATCCAAGGAACAATTCAGTATATTTGTGAACAATCTGCAAGCAGAGAGGCGGTTCCAGATTATAGTGCTGAGGTGGGACCAGTCCTGGAACAGGGACAATACCTTGGGATACAGCACCCAACCATACAGCATGAATAGCAAGTAGCAAATGCCCTTAGCGACTGGCTTGTGGAAAAAAATTAATTTGCTAAAGAGCATTGGTATTAAGTCGCCTTGAAGAGTTGTAAATCACAAAGGGAAACCTGCTCCTGCAGTCTGTGAACAGGGACAGACTATTACAGTGGATCAGACTATTACTAGCTAGTATGAACTTAATAGGAAGAGCTCAGAAAATAGTAGGCTCATCCAGAGGCAAAGCTCCCGCTGAAGTTGGCAGAGGCAGGATGGGACCCAACAGGCAGATTTCCCACTGTAGAGGACAGCTGCCCATTTCCTCCTCTCCAGCACTCCAGTTTTCAACCCAGGTCCAGCTGCCTCAGTTGGAACCTTGGCTCCCAGAGCTCCAGCCTCACCAGGCAGCGGGACTGAGGGGTGGGAGCAGGGTGCCCAGCCCAGGCCCTGTCCCTGGCACAGAAGATGCTGTGGATAGGTAAGCCAAGCCCAGAGCAGGACAAAGCAGCAAGTGCTCTCAGGAAGGCTCTCACCAGCTGGAGGAGGGGGCTGCCCAGTTGGGAGCAAAGTCAGTCCCTTCTATTGCTAAAACCAACCCGGACACAGGCGCTTTTTGCCCTGACTGATTCAAACACTTGCACAGAGCAGGTTTTCTTTTCACTAGCACACTACCACGTGGGATTCGCAACAAGGAGGTATGAGGGATAACAGCCCATCTCTCATACTCGACAGAGCCTGCAGGCTTCTCTTGCTGCTTTCAAGTTTCCCCTGCATTAATCCCCACAATAACACACAATCACCAGGAAAACCTTGGGAAATAGGGGGCAGGGGGATGTGGATACTTTTCAGAGAGAAAGGTATAAAAGGAAGCAAAGAACATCACAGTGGAAAAACATAGGTTGTCTGCTATTCCATTTTTTTGTTGAATGGTGCTGAGAAGAGAAAACGATCTTTCTGTACCTGTCAGGAAAGGAAGAAACATGTTCCACTTCTCTCTCCAAAAAAAAAAAAAAAAAAAAAAAGTCCAGTGAAACAAAAGGGATATTATTTCTCTGACTTAGAGAAGCAAAGCAGTCTTCAGGGGTCTGTGAAGGTTTGTGAAGGTGCCCTTGCAGTTATTGTCCTAAACACTGAAGAAAGCTTGTTTCCCAAATGTGAAGGGTGGCACAGATGACTCCTTCAAGATGCTTGTCAGTTCCTGGGTATCTCCAGCCACCTAAACATGCCTCCAGTGTCTCTCATCTGCAGTTTTGGAAAGTTTTCTGTAGGTGTCCTGCTGATAGTGCAGCTCTCTGAAGCTGCTCCCCCATCTCTCTGAAGATGTCATTGAGCCTCACCAATGCTGTTCCTGATGTGGCTTGCTCTCACTGTACCTTCCAGATGCTGACGCTGGAGGAAACCAGGGCTCCCTCTGAACAGACTTTTTGTCTTCTCTGCTTCACTGCACGATCCTACAGTTAGCAGCCAAGATATACAGAAACAGACTTGTGGAGTGCATAAACTTTGATGTTCTTTATTTCAGGTCTGGGATCATGGGCTATTGTATTCTAAAACAAATGGTAGCTCAGATGACACAAACACAAGTTTCAGCTCACCTAACAAGTATATTTCTAGTTCATCACTTTTCCTGAGCTCTTCTGCATTATGATGCTTCTTTTTTTTTTTTTGTACACTAAGCGTTTTCATTCAGGCCAAAATTAATGTTTGAGTGTGTTTAGGGTGACCCTATTCTGCATTTTGTTTCAAGGATAGCACATCTAGGTATGCTGAGGCAAGTCCAAAGAGCCTGCTAATGCATGAGCTGGAGTAATGAGTGCAACAAAACTTAAGCCTGTGACTGAATCCATGTGGCAGGCAAGCAGGCGCTGGATTGGAGCTGCCGGGTCAATGTGCAGCAATAAATATGTCAGGACACCCAAATGGCTATGTCCCCCCTGTGGGCTGTGGCACTGCACTTCAGCAAGTCCTGGTGCCCAGCCATGGCCTGCCTTGGTTTTGTAGGCACTGATAACATGCACCAAGCACAATACAGTCTGATCTAATATAATTTCACCCAAGGAGTCACTCAGACTAGCGGCTGTAAAAGACATATATTCAACATCACCCTTTGATAGTCAATTCATGGTCCCCATCTAAGACAATATGGTTAAAACCAAACAACCAACCCAGCACAAAACACAAGTAGCTGCAGCAGAATGTATATTTGATTTTTACATTAAAAACTACTTACAGTGATAGATGATAGCACAGCACAATCCAGAAACCAGCTGCCTATATTATGCATTATAACAATATTTATTTTAATTCCAAAGAACTGTAGTTTGAGGACTTTTATTAAAATAGACACTGTAAATGTTATCCTGATAGATTATGTTTTGCTCAAAAGTAACTTTACTTGGATACCTCTGAATTCTGTTTGTCACTTGTTCTTCTCTGAGTTTTTCAGCATGCTGAAAAAAGAAATTATAGAATAAAAATAGAGCTAGCTGTGTATCTGTGGTGAGAATTATCTTCCCTGGCAATAGCACGCAATTGGTCTCCAATTGTAATTACTGTCTTTTTATTCTCTAACAATAGATCTGAAATTGTGTTTTGGGGATATGGGGCTTTCCTTCACAGAGCCTTTACTGTGTGAGTCTCTATGTTAAGGTGCTTTTTCCCTCACCCCCCTTAAACCTTTCCCAATACTAGTAACATACTGCCTAAGGAAATACCATACACATATATATATAGCATATTGCTATATACAGAGCATATCGCCTAAGCACACAACCCAAGCTGAGGCTGTGCCAACACTGCTGACAGTGCTAACTCCACTGGGAGCAAAGGGAGCCAAGGCAGTGCTACGCACAGCCAGCAGCAGCCATAGCCCTGCGTGCACGGGAGCTTATGCTGGCTCAGAGTGACCTGGCGGTCACAGTACTCTACGGCCATTTCTCTAGAATAGACAAGGGCTCAGCATTTGCAAGCCTCGAAGACCATAAATAAGGGCATTTTGCCATATTGTTAACCTGCAAGTTTTTTTACTGCTTTTTCCATGCAGAACCAGAGGCAAGGTATCATAGAAAACACAGCTTGGGAGTTACCAGAAAGAAACACGGACAATTTAAATTTCTTGAAAATTAATTTATATTTTTGCATCTTCTTCAATGCATAGTTGCTCTTTTTGGTGGGCAGCATGGCTAAAGTTTAGCATTCACTTCTATTAGAAATTGGGAACAGTGAGTTATTTCTTTAGTGCAGCCCTGTTTATTTGCAAATGCTTGATTCCTAGAATGCAGGAGGAATTAAGCAAAAGGAGACAATTTCTTTGCTTATAGATTCAGCTTTTTTCTGGAAGCACTTTAACCCCAGAGCCCTTTCTCTGAGCATTTTCTCAGTCATGCTACAAGTGATGCTATGCTTACTGCTTGCTGGCTGACTTTCCAGAAGCTGTCCATATGGCTTCTCCTACCTATCATACCTACAGACATCCTCTTCTACCTATTTCCATAGCTACCTATTTCAGTTTAACTGGTCTTTTAAATGAAAGATGGTGGGTACACTCTTCATTTTCCCTATAACTGTATCAGCCAGGTTAATGATAAAATTTAAGACCCAATGCTGTGCTGGGGATACTCAAATCAATGATTATCACTTTATTACTGTGACGATTCAGCATCATTCAGCCTGAATCCCTTTCGGAATCACTTCAGAGAGAAGTGGCCACTGCCATATTCTTCACCCAGTCTGTGCTCCCCTCTTCACCAGGATAACTCCTATACACAGCACAGTACCAACATACTCACTGCTCCTTGTTGAGATCTGAGCCCACAGACTGCCATTTCATGGAGAGCTAGGGCAGGACCAGGGTGTCATCTCCTCAGCCAGCACTGGAGGAGGCAGGGCCCGCTGTGACAATGGCTGCTTTGCCAGGAGACCCCAAATGTCTCTGTTGCAGGGACTGAGTCTGAGGCAGATGCCTGTGGTGGGACACAATTTTGTCTTGGGTAGTTTGCAGCAAACCAAGCTCAGCCCCAGCACAAAAGCTTTCATCATCTTCAGATTGCTGGCTCCAACAATGAGCATTTCTAAAACTCTCAAGTTGAAAAGGTGTCTAATCTCCCAGTAAATCTAAGAGAATCAGTCTCACCTCAGAAATGAGTTTACTAAAATGTTATGATGTATTTAGTATTGGCATTAAACTGCAGCCAGATTTTACTGGGAGGTGCTCAGCAGTGACAAGGCTTTTTCTGCACTTGCATTATTTAAAGGTTAACAGTAGAAAGGTGTATTACTTAAGATATAGGACCGTATATATATGTAAGGTCGATGATTCTTCAAATAGCAAGCCTTGAAAAGGACTATGCAGGTGTAGCCTAAGGAACAACATAAACATCAACCAATTACTTTTAAGTTTCCTTTCTTAGTGTAAGCTTCAGCAGCTGGGTCGCATATGAATATGTCATGACAGATGAAAGTGATATGAGCAGATGAACCCCAAGGCAACCCACTATCCTGTCAAGGAGAGGGCAAAGCTAGGTCCCCTAAATATGCATAGGCTGTGTCACTGACAGCAATTTACTGTTGTGGTCAGGCACCTGGAGTCTATATTCTTCCCCAAGAAGCAGTTTTTAAAGTATTTTTAGACACGAATACCAGTAAAGTTTGTCTTCAGTAAGAATCGCTAACAAAGGAGAGCCCAATCTTCCACAACCTAGTAAAATTTCATGGTTTTTCTAATCTGGCATTTAAAACTATGTTTAACTAAGCCCTGCCAGCCTTCTTACCTGTCCCACACAAGCTAACATCTATAGCAGCATTAAGCTGTCAAGAAAGAGGAAAAAAGGTTACTGGAGTGATTTGTCATAAATGTTTATATTCTTGTAATTTGGCTCACACCTGTCTTTTGTCTGGCTCTGGCCATCTGGTTCAAAACACTGAACATAGAGGCAAATACCCAGTTTCTTCCTTTAAGGTGAGGCCAGAAACATTTTTAGTTTCAGTAGGGTGCAAAAAGAGTGGCTAATCCATCACCTCCTTTAGGAGCTGTATAAACAAACCAGCCACCCTGTGATGCTGATAACCTACAGCCTGTTGCTCGAAAGCTCGGATCAGTTCCTCGTCTGGCTTGCACCACAAAAAAAGGCAAGGTGACTGTTGCAGAGGTGTGTATGAGTGCAAAGGCAAGGGACAAATCTCACTCCTGGTGCTTCTCTAATGGGGGGAATTCAGAGCCTGTTTAAATATTAACTCCTTCCTTTTATACACCCCATTTTCAGTCATTTGGAATATCTTCTCTTTTCTCAAGTGATGACTGAACACTTCCCGTGGCATTTTGAAGGCGTGTCAGTGATTTCTTATGGTAGGGATTCATATTAGGGGACTCTGGTGTGCATATTAGCTAAAGTAAACTGTGCTCAATTAAATAAGAGGGAGGATATCAGTATTGGGCCCATCATTAAAGCTGGCTTGGAATTTGCAGCCAAAACAGGAATCAAATCCCTCTGTATCAAACTTTCCTGATTGAGTTTAATCTCCAGATTTTAGAGGCTAGCTCTTCCATAAGGCAGAGAGGGGTTAACACATTGTTTTCTGACGTATCTACTCACTTCTAAATGATGCTCATTTTCTTTCACATTTATTTCTAAATAATTGTAAATGTCAGATATTACAGATGGAAGATCTGACGTCACCTCAAGGATTCTGTTGCTTTGTACCTGGGAAATTTCAGGCACCACAAATCATTCTTCCCGCCTCAGGTGGCAGATCCAAGTTATACTGAGTTTAGCCAACAGGACTAGGTCAGGTTTGCCAGCAGTGTGAATTTAAAAGCCTTCTTTCTCTTGCACTGCTCACCTGATAATAGAAATTACAGAGGTGGGTTTTCAAGGTAACAGGGGAGTGAGATGAGTGGGATATGCATGCATGCGTGCGCACATGATGTGATCAGCAAGTGGCTGAGCATTGGATGTGTGTAAGTGATTAAGCCCTGCTAAGCCCCAAATGCTCCAGCATCTCTGCAGTAGAGGGGCAAAGGACTAAGCCTGGCCCCAGGCCCTGAGGTACCACATCAGATCAGTAGTATTTGAGCAGCGCTCCTTGCAGATGTCTCGCCCATGTCACCTTCCACTCTTCTGCACTGTTTGTGCCAAAGGAGCTGCACCTCTGTGCCAGTGCATACCAGCCCCGACTGCACCACAAAGCTGAGGCAAGAGTGAGGGGCTCCCTCTGAGGGCTACCCCCGCAGGGGTACAGGCTCCTGGGCTTTTAATCCCCCGGGAACCCAACCCTGTTTCTGTTCCCTCAGTCTCTCCCCCCAGCATATTGGTTAGCTGCACCACGGTCAGCTCAGCTGGCAGGGGCAGAGGAGATGCAGCACAGCTGCAGCAGTAAGGTTGTGGGGGGCAGCATGGAAGGGGAGGGAGAGCTTACATCAGAGATGCTCAGGGTAGAGGGGCTGCCTAGGCTTTGTCAGCATGCAGTTCCTCTGTTTCTTCCTGCTCAGGTCCAGCTTGGCTACAGACCCGTTTTCTCACATCTCCCTCCCCCCTGGAGCTTGTCAGTCCTGAAAACCCACAGAGCACATTACAGACAAGCCCGCCTCCACCTATACTTCAGTACCTTCACCATCCCTCCTCCGGCTGCCCTCCTTACTATCCCATACATATCCCCTTTCTCCCTCCTTTGCCACCTTTTTTTTTTCTCAGTGCCCGTAATATATCAACTTATATGGCTATCTCCAGTGATTCTGTAAAAAAAGAGCAGTGAAAGAGCTGACTGAAGAGTCAGAAGACAGGAGAAAAGGGTTAGTCTGGGCTCTAGGAACAACAGAATATAGAATGAATACAGGACATGATCTGGAAAAGGAGACAGAGAAGAGGAGTCAAGTAAAGAGGTCAGTCAGAAAGTGAGGTGATACGTGAATATTTAGGGCTTTGCAAGACACTACAGGAGGAACAGAGATGAAAATACATGAGCTACCCATGCCATCTGTCAATGTTTGCACAGAAATCCCACCAAACCAAAAATATTGTTAAAAATCCGTTAAGAGTTGCTCATGGCACATCCCACCAACAAAAACATTAGAAAGCCATGAAGTTCCTAGCCAAGCCTTCACTCAGGTTTTGAAGCCCTTAACCACAGTTTCACCTTCGGCATGTCACCCCACCGACTTCTAGAACCCACAGGCTTCCTCCTTCCCTTCCCACTCAAAACCTTTAACCTGAAGCCCACATGCAAGAATCGCCTGTCAAGAAAACAAAATGCAGCACCATACTTCCTCAGTGCACCACCTAACTCACACACTATCACAGGGAGCAGGTCAGAACTTCTCAAAATCATGAACCCTCCTACAATCAATTCCCGTTTACAAGCAACAAAAGATTTGCATCAACCACAATCGTCTCACATAGCACCCTTCCACCAGCTGCTAAGACCACATACCCTGAACCCCAGCTGCTTCACAGGACACCGCCGATCCACACAATTGCTCCTTTTGCAAACCACGCCACACAGTTTGAGCTTAATGGTTAAGCACCTTGTGTGGGGAGAGAGGGAGGAGGTGTGTGGGTTGTGGGTGGTGGATGTGGCTGACGTAATGTGGAGAAGGTGAAATGACGCTTGCAGATTGCGAGAGCTGGCTGAGGACTTCACTGGCAACTTCATTATTTCTATGCCTCTGGTAGTGCTTGGTATAGGTGAGACACTTTTTTTTTCTCTCTTTTCAGTAAATTTTGAGAGAAGACAAGAGTGGCAGTAAGGAGTAACCACAAAACATAACAAAACAATATTTTGTTGTCATTCTTTCCAGATTGTTTTGTTGACACCTTAAGGTCACAACTGTTGACTTCACTAAGTTTTCCCCCTCCCACTTCTCTCCCCATGTTGGTGTGAATACATAAGACTGCTTTTTTTGCCATTACGCTGTGCATTGGCTAGGACATGGCCCTAGTACCTCACAAAGCTCGGGGCTGCTGCAGGGTGAGGTAGGAGGAGCAGGTGGCCTGGGAGAGTGCAGCTGTTCGTTAAACAACAGAAATAAACTGTACTTAGCAAAGGTGACAAAACAAATTATTCTAAAATGGGTAAACTCATAGTGCAAAAGCAGTAGAAAATATCTTAAAGTGCACCTCTGCTGCCAGTTTCCACCGTCCTCCAACACTACTACATGTCTTAGCATTTTTATCCATTTTTGGCCAACCAGAATTAAGCTGGGATATTTTTTTGTGATAGCTGCCGATTCCAAGTGCACCTGCTTTTGCATATGGGGTGTAGCTGAATGCCCAGAAGTTAAGGCCTTCATACTCAGTGGCTATTTTTGAAAGCATCTCCCATAGGATACCTACCCAGCACACTGGACTCTGTCTTCAGAGTACTTACAACATGGGGAGGGAGCATAAGCACCATTTTTGTCCTGATGACAGTATCTGTAATGAGCATTGCTATCCCAGTAGTATCACAGTTCAAAATGTCCATGACCTCTGCTGACCAGATGCCAGTTGGTGCGATACAGGTATGACCAATACCTGTCTGACACTTGCTTGGAGGTGCCCCATCACCTCGCCTTGCTCTGCAATGCCCAGCCTTGCTGTAACTCCACCTCTCCTCCACCTTCCCTGAACTCCCACCACCACTATCCCACTCTTTTCCTCACAGCTGCAGGATGCTGTCCGCATCTGAGTAGCAGGGAGCTGCAGGAGCTCTGCACCCTCCAAACAACTCTTCCTTCCCCCAGTGGCATGCCAAAGTGGAAGGGATCTCCAAAAGACTCGGTGTCTGTGGCTCCCAGGAAGCAAATGAGTGAAAGAAGAAGAGGAGGTTGATGGAGTAAGTAGTCCTGTACCTTGGGGAAAGGCAGGGTAGGAAGAGAAGCCAGGGTCCATCTTGCATTATACCTTGGGATTAAAGTAGCCCAGTTACAGGGTTCAGGCCCCCTGGTTAGATCACATCAGCCAGGAGAGAATGCAATGGGTAAGTATCTCTTCCACCATAGCATTCTGCCACTGAAGAGATCATGATCATCTTTGCACTACTATAAAAGAATCAGATAAGAACATGCCACTATTTAGTAGGGTACAGTCTTAAATCATTGGCAGCAACTAGAGAGGTAAAGAGCAGAGCTCATCTAAACAGAGGGAGCAAAAGTCCCTGCTTGAAATCTGGCAGCCCTGCTCTTTGCAGGCAGGCTGGCCAGGTGCTCTCCTCAGGCAGCCAGACCAAGGCTTCCAGCCAGATGCCACCTTCAAGAGAAGCTCTTCCCAGCAAATCCCAAGGCTCTGAGAGAATCTCTTTGCTCCTCAAATACCTGGCTTTTTCTGATGTTTCCCCAAAAGATAACGGTTGCGATTATAATGGCTACCCAGTTCAGCTTAGTTCATTCCACAGAAACCATAAGGTTAAAAGAACTTCAAGGTAATTCTGGACATGAACTTAGTAGTGCACAGGTCAGTTATTACCCTGCATAAGAGCTGATCTGATAGCCCCAGGAGCCAGCATAAATCTTTCCAGTGACCACTGATTACTGCAGATTGTGGGAGACTTCGGGCCATACCTAGAAATCCCACATCTGTTAAACATTACTTACAAGGTGCCAAGTATTGTCGGGGCATTGTTGGTGTTTCCGGGGCTGGGTCCCTGTGCACGGCACAGGAAGGGTCCAGCGTTTGGGGGTCAGTGTTTGACCAGGCCTCCCACCTGCGTCGGTGGCCAGCCATGACAGTGATAGAGAAGTAGACTACACGACAGCATATGAACCAGGTGCCTGGCGCGATTGCTGGTGGTGCAGGGACCACCGACAGATGAAGTGAAATAAAGTAAAAATGAAATAAAGTAAAAATGAAAGAAGGTAAAAGAAAATAATAACATAAACCCACATAACACAAAATAAAATAATAAAATGAAATCGCTTGCGTGCTGGGTTTCCCATGCAGCTGGAAAACATTTCTCCAACAGGAGGAGCTCTTTGCTTTGGTGAGAGGGTGTCAAAGGCGTGGCCACAGCCCTACTCCAAACCCCCTCCTCCCTCCCCTCCCGCCCCCGTTTTATACGAGAGCGGCAGCTTAATTGATTTGATAACAAAATAAACAGCAGCCGAGGGCTGCCCGCGGGAGACAGCAGCGCAAGGTGATGGATGCCCGGTGGTGCCGCCCGTCGCCACTTTCCCCCGTCACCACCCTCCGGCCCCCGGCGGGGGGAGCGGGGTGCGAAATGCCCCCGCGCCCACCCCGGTACCCCGCTTCCCCGCGCCTGGCACACCGCGGGAGCGCAACTTGCTCCTCGCTCCGCACGGCTTCGCAGCCCTCCCGGTAACGGAGCCAGCAGCAAGGTTTTCCCTGCCCTTCCCCCTGAGGAGGAGCAGGAGGATGCCGTGCGAAGGAGATGGCAGAAAGCAAAAGCGGGATCAAGTCAAGTCCCGGGGTTCCTGAACGGAGCGAAGGGTCAGAGCCTGGGCTTCCCCCCCCGGCGCTACGTGCGGGTGATGTTTTAGGGTGCTTGGGTCCCCTCGCTGCGCGGAAACTTCGGGGGGGAGGGCGTAACGGGCAGCGCTGCCCGCACATCTTATTAGTCTGGGGGGGAGGGTGGTCCTACCTGAGTTTGCAAGGTAATTCTTGCTTTCAGGGCGGTCGCTGCCGTCGCCTTAAACGTTCTAGAGGATCCCAAACTTACCACGGGGAGAAGCTCCTGCCTGCGGGTCGCCCGCTAAGTCCCGATCCCTCTAAATAGGAGCGCCGGGGGGAAGCTCTCAGCAAGCCTTTGATCTCCCACCCATGCAGTGACACCCCCACCCCCCGCAGCCACCCCAAGCGATAGCAGCTAACTTTGTAGCACAAACGAAACTGCTCCCCATCAAGGCTCTTTACTGTATTTCTGGGGACTAACGCGCCGAGTGCGCCTGGGAAGGATCCCGCTTAACGGCTGCCACGGCGGGAATCCGCCGCGGGGACTGAGCCTGCCCGCGGAGCGCATTGTGAGGGGGGAGAAGTGGTTCCCGGGCAGCCGCAGCAGCAGCAACAGGAAAAGCTGCCGGAAAAACTGTGCTAAGCGGCGCTCGGCGACAGCCGTCCCCTCCCGCGGGGACCGGCCGCGACGCTGTCCTCCTACGGGCACTGCGGGCTGCACTCGCCCTCCCGGGACGGTCCCCACACTGGCCCTCGGGAGTCCGTCCCCGCCGCGGGAGGGTCACACCGCGTATCCCCACACACACCCTCCGGCAACACCTCTGGGAGCCTGGTGACCTTGGCCAGGAGCTGGCAGGATTCCCCGCGGCTGCCCACGCGTGTCCCCACCGTCGCGGGGGGGCGGCCGAGCGCGGAATCGGAGGTCGGAGCGGCGGGCGAGGCACTGGCTTGCTCCCGCCTGCAGGGATTAGCGCAACCACGAGCAGCAGCAGCGTGGAGTTTCCAGCGCCTTGTCCGCAGTTTCAGCTTGTTTTTCTTCCTAATTATTTTTTAAAGACTCGATGACTTCTCTGTGTGGGTTGGGGTTTTTTTGTTTGGTTGGTTGTTTTTTTTTTTTTTCTTTTTGGTGGTTGGTTGGGTTTTTTTTCTGTATTTTCTGCTCAGCGCTGCAATGGGGATTTTGAGCCGTAGAACCCGAAACCAGGAACCGTGGCTAATTTAGGGGTGTATTTCTTCAGTGCATTAATTTCAAGACATTAAAACTTCAAAGATGGAGTGGAGGGGCTATGAATCGGAGAGAGGTGGGAGCACACTGCTGAGGCGCTGCATGAAGTTTAATATACCCTGAGACACACACAGCGCGGTCAGTGTGTGGGGCTGGGGGGGGGGGGGGGGCGAGAGGGGCAGGCAGAAAGGAACGAGGAGATTGCCGTATGAGATGATGAGGTTTATCATTTGAGCGCTGATGAATTCAGGGAACGTGAGAGCTGCAATTGACATTCCTAAAAACAATTAAATCGGTGGGGAGTACTGCTGGAAAATCGATACGGCCCAATGTAATACGGTTTGACTACAAACAGATTCCTCCTGTAGTAATAAACCACGAAGTGGGCGTGAAGTACCGCGGTTCTCTGGCTGAAAAGAGGTCTTTTCCCTTCGGCGCCCCAAAGCACATCCCCCCCTCGCCCTCAGCAACGCTCCCCGGCTCCCGCGGCGCGTCCCGGTGAGCCGGGGCGGCGGGACCAAGCAGTCTGGTGACGTTCTCCGGCAGCAAACGCTCGTAACCTCGAGGGGAGGTCGGGGGAGGTATTTCAATAGCTGCCCGAATAAGTAGCCAGCGCCTTTGGTCCAGGACGAAAATGAACCGGGAGTTAGGCTTTAAATATCCCGACGTGATTTAAGAGCAAGATGGACTCGGCTGAGTGCGCTCGCGGGGGGGGGGGGGCCGCGGGGGGGGCGAGGAAAGGAAGGGGAAAGGGAAACGTGAAGGGAAGGGGAAGGACGCCCGCGGCCCCCGGGCCCCGCTCGGGCTGTGCCGCAGCCGCAGCTCGCCGCTGAGCGCGGCGGGGACGTTTCCTGCGCCCGGAGGCGGCGGCCCGGTCGAGGGGGGCGTGTAGGGGAACCCCCATGGCCGCGGCCCCGCACCGCGCGGCGGTTTCCAATAGGGGGCGAGGGAAGCCCGGCTGCCGCTGGGCTCCGCGGGATCGGGGTCGGCAAGGGGGGCCCGGGGGAGCTCGCCTCCCCCCTCCGCCCCCCCGCCCCCCCCCCCCCCCCCGCGCCGCCGGTGGCTCCCGCTGGGGCGAGGATCGCTCTTCCCTGGCGGCTGCCGGGGGGAAAAGGGGAAACCGGCGCCAGGCAAACCCCGGGGGCGCTTGCGGAGCTGGCTTTTATTTCGGCCTTGGCTGGTGAGCGCAGCGCTGCGCCCGGGGCCGCCGAGCCCCGCTGTGCCCGCGGCTTGGCACGGGCAGGCAGCGCCGGCTGCCAGCGCCGCGCCGCCCTCCGAGAGCTGCGATCGTGCGGTTTGCAAAGCTGCGGCTGCACGCCGGGGGCCCTCGCCTGCGGCCGGGAGCCGGGCGGCGGCCACCCCCTCGCCAGGGACGCCTGGCAGGACCCGGGGGCCGCCGCCGTGTGCCGGGCGGGGGCAGAAAGCGTCCGCTGCCCGCGGAGAACCCGCTTTGCGCTGGCTGCGAAGGAAACAGGATCCCGCTGCCGTGCGCTGCACGGGAGCCTGTTCCTGGCAGCCGCCGGCTTCCCGGTGCCTTCACGGAAGAGGATACAAGTTGAATATTGTTTGCACGGCCGGGACAAAATATCCAGGGCTGGCGGAGGGGGGGGATGGGGGGAGGAATTGTGTTCGTCCGCCCGTGATGAATAATCCGGGCCCGCCTCCCGGCTGCGGCGGCCAAACCGCTCTCAGATCTGCCAAGAGATCAACCGATACCTCTGCCCGCGCCTCGGGCGCTGTTGGCCTTTCCCTGGCTGGCTCTGGCAGCACGCACATCGCAGCCGCCGAGCGCACGGCGCTGCCTCGGCCGGGGCCACCCGCCCGGGGGCCGGAGCACAGCCGCAGCATTAGCCTGGAAGGGGACGGGACGAAGCGGGGGGAGACGGGGCTGCGGGGTGGGGGGAGGGGGGGTGAAATAAAGCGTGGCAGCGAAGGAGGAGCGGGGCGGAGGTGTCCCGGGGGGGGGGGGGGTCCCCACGGGGATGCCCCGCGGCAGGTGGAGCCTCCGCCGCTGCCCGCGCCCCGCGGTGCCCCCTGCCCCGGTCTGCGCGGTTCGGGACCGGCTGACCCTTCCTCCCCCCGCCCGCCCTCCCGTCTGGTGGGAACAAACACAAGCTGTTCCGGACCGGGGCCGCGCAGCTGGCCCGGCGGTGGTGGCGGAGCGCTGCCAAAGGGGCCGAAGGGATGGTCCTCGGGTTTCCCGCAAGCGCATACACGCGGCCGAGCACGGCTCTGGGGCCGCCCGCCGCCCCGGTCGTGAGCGGCGGAGGCTCCGTGTGGGTGTGTGGGTGGCGACGTGCCCGGGGAGCAGCCGGGGACGGCGTGCGGCTCAGTGTGTGGAAGCCTGCGGCGGCGAGCGCCTGCGAGACGATGTGCGTGGGGGACCGGGAGGGTGCTGCGAGGGAGGCGGCGCGCGTGTGCCTGCGTGGGAAACCCGGAGCGTGAGCGTGTGTGGCCGTGTGACAGAGCCCGGGTGTGAGAGAGTCTGGCTGTATGCGAGCTCCTCGGTGTGTGTCCCGGGTGAGAGAGGCAGCGAATGTGTGAGAGCTGGCGTGCTTCCCCGAGAGAGGCAGCGAGGGTGCGTGGGAATCAATGTTCGTGTGACACGGAACGTGTGCGTGACACGGCGCCATCGAAAAGAGGCTGTGTGTGTGCCACACGGAGCGTATGCGTGACACGGTGTGCGAGAGGCGGCGTGTCCGTGTGACTCACCGTGCGTGCGTGTAAGTGCACGCGTGGGCGAGAGCTGCGAGCGGCGCGGGGGGCGGGCGCGCCGCGGGACCGAGGACGCCGGGCAGAAGCTCTGCTCCGCTGCCGTGCCGGCGCCCTGCCCGGGCGGCCCCCGCTCCCGGGACCGCCCCCGGAGGTCCCTTCCCGCCGGCGGCCCCGTACCTTCCCCGGACAGAACCCCCGGAGCATCCGCCTCCGCGCACTGCAGCGCGGCCTCTGCCCGCCGGAGGAGGGAGCTCCCCGGGCAAGAGCTGTGGCTGAGCGGGCAGCGGGCCATGGAGGAGGGACCCCACGCCCTTCCCCTCCCGCGCAGCGCCCAGGGCCGCTCTGCCCGTCCCCACCTTGTTTATGTGAGGCAGGAACTGGGATTTTCCATCTGCCTGCGCCGCTGGTCGTGACCTCCGTGCAGGGCTCGCAGGCAGCAGCCCTCCCGAGCGGGGTCGGGCTGCGGGGGCAGGGGGAGCTGCTGCCACCTCCCCGGCAGCGGAGGCCGCTCCTCGCACAGGCTGCGGGTGTGAAAAGGGGGCGATTGCAACGGCGGGGGGAAGGGATGGAGCTGGCGGTGGGAGGCCCTGGAGACCTGCCCTTCCCGGGGAACCCTGCCAGTGCTGTCCTGCCTCTGCACGTCCAACTACTGCGGCACAAGTTTGCTCTTTCCCTGCCCCGACCCGATCCCTCCTGCCGAGGACAGCATAGGCTCTTAAAGGGGTTTCGGTTTAAAGGGGTTTTGGGGAGGGGGGAACCCCAGTTTCCTTGCTCCTCAGAGAATAGCCAACCCCGGCTGTTGGAGCGCTGCCGAGAGAGAGGCCCTCAGCTCAGCGCGAGGGACTGCTTCTGTTCTGCCCGATCCTAGAAACACGGGTAACTCCATGGGAAAGATGCTGCACCGGCACTGGTTCCCGCTTGCAGCTGTGTGACACTCGCCCAAGGGCGTTGGCGGGGGGTGGGAGGGTAGGGACGATGACACGACACAGGGACACCAGTCCTGTTTGCCCTGGCAAGGATAGGGGGGCTGCCTGGGCGTGGGTTATGCGAGAGGGACACGGGATGCGGGCCGGGCCGTGGTGCGGCCGCACTCCCCGGGAGCCACGTCCTCGCCGCCGCGCCGTGCGGGAGCGCCGAGGAGCCGCGCAGCCCCGGCGGCGGGGGCTCAGATGTGCCCGTCCTCGGCCGCTCACGGACACGGGCGAGCCGGCGCTGCCCCACCGTATAAGCTCACCCTTGGGGGGCGGGGGGTCCCCTCGGGAAGCGGCCGGATCGGGCGGGGGTTGCCGGCGGGCTTCGCCTGGAGGTGGCACGGAAACGGCGCTGCGAGAGAGCAATGGCTCTCCTCCTCCTGCGCTATAAAGCAGAGGCTGGCTCCGTCTGAGCAGCCAGCAGTGATAAGAGCTGATTTACAGGTAGGGGTGAAACGTGCTCTGAAAACCTCGTGACACTTTCCTCCGGTGGATTCAAATAATATATAAAGACCGTGAGGTGGCGATCTCCCGGGTAGCTCCTAGGATGCGTGGCGTTGTTGTTAACACATGTTTCAATTTTGGATTGAGACTGTCAATTACCCGCTGAGCTGCGAGTCTTAGCCTCAGGCGGGCTGGGGAGTGGGGACGGGTGTATTTATTAACCTCTCAAGCCTGGCGGAGCTGCGCGTTCAGCCTCCCGCTCGGGCTTTCTCGCACCTTCCCCCCGTCCCAGCCGGTGCCACCCGGACTGCTGCGGCGGCTCCCGCTGCCAGTGGCACTCGTACTTTGCCTCCTCCGGCCCCTGCGGAGGGGGCTTGCAGTCCTCACGCCAGCAAAGCAGCGCGGCGAGCCCCGCAGCTGTGGGGGTCTGGCGGCTCGCCCCGGCGAGCTGTTGGCCAAACAGCCCCGGACGGAGCGGAGAAATGCACGGGCAGCGCTTCCCCGCTTCCCAAACGCACTTTCTCGGTCGGAAAAACAGGCCAGCTCTGCTTGGCATAGACGATTGGGTTTAGGTTTGGTTTGGGTTTTGTTTTCCTCCCCAAGCAAAGAAACCCCCGTCTCCCCCGGAGCAGAAGCAAACAGCCCCGAAACCCGCTCCAGCGGCCGAAGCGGAAGGGCTGACAATTAACATTTCATGTGGCAGCAGAGATCTGCAGGCAGATCGCTCAGGGAGTGCATCGCCCCCCTCCCGCAGCGTGCCCTCGCCGCACCGCACGGTGCCTGCAAAGGACTCGCCGCCGCTTCCAGAGGAGGTTTCTTTCTGGAGGAGGCCGCCCGCTGCCCCCGGCCCTGCCTCGCACCGCCCCGGGGACGCGTCGCCAGAGCAGCTCGGGGAGGCCCCAGCACCGCGTTTTGCCCTATTTGCGCCTCCACCGCTTCCCCTCCAGTCACCTGAAAATAACCCACCCTGACGCGTGCATCGCGGCGCCTCCGCCGCTTGCCTTTCCTTGCCTTTTCCCCTCCCTCGCCCCCCCCCCCCCCCCCCCCCCAGATCCCAAACTTCGCTGGCCGGGGCCGCGCCGAGCCGAGCCCGGCGCCCCCCGCACGGCCCCGCACGCCTCTCCGTGCCGGGAGCCGTGAGTGCGCCTCTCCACACCGAGCCTCCGTGACGAGAAAGGCATCGTAGGCAGCCTATAAATAATTTCCATTATGTTCAGCTGACAGCGCGAGGCGATTAATTTTAATAGCTGTATATTTGCCTGTTTCTCCTAATGCTCTGTAATGAGATGAGAAGCCATCCAACCCCAGATGGCTCCAGCCGCCTCGTTATTTATTTATTTTGTGTGTGCGTGCGTGTGTGTGTGTGTGCGTGTGTGTGTGTGTGCAAGAGGGGAGAAGGGGAGGGGGGGCGGCGGCTTCTGCGGGGCCGACAGCTCCCCCCCCCGCCCCCTCAGCCGCCCGCGTCCCTGCCGCCCCCCGGTGCCGCCCCCGGTGCTGCCCGCGGGCCGTGGGAGCCATCATGACACTGCACATTGAGCCGCCGGGGACCGGCCACCCGTGCGCACCGCCACGGCCGCGGGGCCGGGGCAGGCAGGGCCAGGGGCCACCACCGGCTCGGTATTTCGGGGATATTTATTCTCTCCGGTCGCGCAGAGCGTGACTGCGGGAGCACCGGGGGCCGGTCGGCGCGGGAGTAAATGCAGCGGATCGATGTCGTTCGGGGTGAGGGGAGGGCGAAGGGGACCACGGATCAAAGCCCATCCTATTAACCTAAATTTCGGCTCTGCGTGGCCTGCGGTCCGGGGGCCGGCGGGAGGGGAGCGCTTTGTGGGAGCCGGGAAAGCAAAACACGCCGCCCGCCGCCGGCACCAGCCAGCGACGTGGTGGTGTGTGTGGCAGTGTGACAAAGCCTCGCCGCGCTGAGCAAGCTGTCCCTCAGCCCAGGCGGCGGGCGGGGGAAGGGGAGGATGAGGGGAGATTTCGAAATGTAGGAACGGCGGAGCGAGTCCCAGATTTGGGGACTGCAAAGGGTGGAGGTGTCATTCCCTGGTAGGATGAGGCTGCTTAGCCAGGTGGAACAGCACCGACGCGAGCACCTGTGTCTTTTTCTAAAAGGCGTGTACCGATAATTACGAGAGTTAATTGCATTGCTTTGAAGGTCATTTGAAGTTACGGGGCTGTGTTTTCTTTTCAGGCTAGCAGACAATGCCTGTGCACTGTTTTAAATGTAAATCAGAGGGTATCCGCATAAACCTGTATTGTAGGATCGAGGCGTAATGGATTCACTCCGGCTGTGCCTGAGCTCGCCACAATACAGCTGAGCAGCCGAGCTGGGAGCGCGCCGGGGTTTCTCTGCGGAAACGCAGTTGCCGAAGAACATGAAAAGCATTAAATCGTGACGGGAAGGGGTCGGCGGCGGCGGGGGGGATGCGTTTACGCTCGGGGGGGAAGCTGGGGACCAGAGGATGCGTTGCGGGCGGCGCAGCCACCCGTCGCTAGCAGCCGCGAAGTTTCTCATCCCGAGGAGGCACGGGGCTGTCGTGTCACGCACCGTGGCACCGGCGGGGACGGCCCCGGCATCGTTCCTCCCGCGGGCGTGGGGGGGGACGACACGGGACAGTGTCCCTTGTGCCCCACAGTCCCCCCACCTCGGGCACGATCGTTGCCAAAGACTGCCTGCTCCTGGGAGGGAGGGCCGGGATAGAGGGGGCGGTCCCCCGCTTGGTTCAGGGACCTTGTCCCCATCGCCCCCGCCCCCGCCCGCCGAGGGGCGAGGCCCGGCCCGGCCCGGCCCGATTCTGAGGAATGTGGCACAAGGGGCACTGGCCCGCAGCCTGTCCCCGCTGCCTCCGAGCCTTCATGAATCGCACCGCCCGGGGCCCGGGCGTCCCGCCGAGCTGACCTGCCGTGCGATTAGCCCGATGCCCCGGGGCACGGCTCTTCCCGGCGGCGCTGCCAGCCAGCTCGGCCCCCGCTGCCCCCGCTCCGGCACCTGCAGGCGGCTCTGCCGGAGGCGAGGACGTGCAGCACCGAGCCCGCAGAGAGCCTTTCTTCCCTCCCCCTTCCCCTTCCCCTGCTAATAACAGGGCATCGCTCAGAAGACGGTCGCGCCGCACGGAACAAACGCTCATTGATTTCCACCGCTGGGCTGCGGAGGGACGCGGGGCGCCCGAGGAGGGGGGATAGAAACCGTGCCGAGCCGCGCTCCCGGCACCACACTGGGGGGGGGGAAGGGGGGGCATGAACCGGGGAGGTACCCGACGGCATCCCAGACGGGAGGGTGTGCTTCCCCGGGCGCACGGCGCACGTCCCCGGGGCCGCCCGCGGGGAGAACGCACCTCTCCCTCTCAGAGATGTGTCGGTGACTCGAGGCCGCCTCCGGGCGGGCAGCCGGTTGTAGGGGCAGAGGGGCGAGCGGCGGCCGCGGGAGAAACGGGCGGGGGGGCTCCCGCGGTCTGTCCCTTCCCGCGACGCCGGGGCCACCCTCGTGCAGATCGCGCCGTGTCACCTCCCTGATAGCAACCACCACCCGCCCCTCCAGAAAAGTCGTCAGCCCGGTACCGCCGCTTCCCCCGTTGTCCACGGCAACCGGCGTATCTGATTGAACCTCGTTGTAGGCAGTGACACCCGCGTAATGGATCATCCTGTCAGTGCTTTTTTATCACAGGCATTTATTTTGGTCACGGCTGGTGATAACTTTGCTGTTTATCCCTTGTGTCGTTACGGGCCCGGCCGCGATCTCCCTTCCGCCCCTCCTCCCCGGCGGGCGAGCCGGGGATGGGGGCGCTCCAGGACGGCGGGGACTGCGGCTCCCCCCCCTCCCGCCCGGGCGCCGCTGCTAGGGGCCCCTCCGGCCCCCCCCGTCCCGGGCTCCCGCGGCGGCTGGGGACGGATCGATCTGTTTGGTTTGGTGAAGCGCCCTCCCCCGCTCGCCCCGGCCTCCCCGGGGCCGGGTTATCTTGGGTCATGCGGAGCTGGCGCGGAGCGCCGGGTGCGGTAAGAGGCTCCGGTGGAGCCCTGGTGCAGGAGGGAGCCGGGGGAGGAAAGTGCCGTCCGCAGTTCTCCATCAATCCAGACACTTCAAAAGTAAATAAAGCAGGGCAGGGCAGGGCCTCCAGGGAGGGGAGAGAAGAGGCCTCTGACAGGCGATTGTCCAGGGCGGAGCCAGGGCTATTTCCAGCCCGGGAATAACAACACTTGGGCTGCGGTGACTCCGACCCGCGTGTCCAGGAAAGACCGGATCGGGGTGTTTGTTTTGCTTTTAATTATTATTTTGACGGCGGGCTGGCCAGCTCGGGCTAACAATGATCCCAAGCCGTGCGAGAGGGGCACCGGGGGGGGGAGGAGGGGGGAGACCAGCCGAGGGGGCGGGCGCCGGCCCAGGTTTGCTGCCCCCGCTGAAGGTCGGGGCTGGAGTCGCCGGGCCGGGAGGAGCCCGCTGGGGCTGCAGGCGGCGGGCCGGGCCGGGGGCGGCCCCGCGGGGAGGCAGGCGGCGCAGCGGGCAGGGAGGGCTGGTGGGGAGCCGGGCCGGAGCCCCCGGCACGCTGCCGGGCGGGGGTGGGAGGCAGCCGTGCTTATCTGGGTCACTGAGGTTAGAGGGAGCAGCTGATAGGAACAGAGGAGCTGAGCTCCCGCTGCTGCAGGGATACGGCCGCGAAACGGGCCAGGCAGGCACCGAGCTGGTGGAAGGGCAGGAGGGAGGGAGGGAGGGAGGGAGGGAGGAGGAGGCGGCGGCTCGTTCCGGCTCCCGAGCCGAGCCCAGGTGCGCTGTGGTTTCCCTGCGCTCAGCGCTGTGCTCGGCATCCCCCCTCCCCTCGCTCCCCATCCCCCGTCCCTCCCCTCGTCGCCCTCCAACGTTTAACCCTTTCCCACCTCCGCGGGGCTGGAGGCTGAGGCGTGCGCTGGCCCGGCCGCGTCCCCTGCGGTTCCCCACTCCCTCCGTGGCAGAGAGTGATCGCGGTAGGGAAAAAGGGGGGGGGGGGAGGGGGGGCTGGTCTTGTGGTGCCGAGTACCGCCCTCGGGCAGCTCCCGGGACCCGGCTTTGTACACACACGCGCGCACACACACCCAGCTGCGCCGAGCCGAGCCGGGCCAGCCCCCGCCTGCCGCCGCCGCTGCTGCTAGCGCGGCCGATCTCGGTTACAGCCAGCCACCCAGCGGGGTTTGCTGCTGCAGCCGCCGCCTTCTTCCCCCTCCCCGGTCCCCGCCGCCCTTTTCCTTCCTGCTCGGGCTGGGCTGCCCCGGAGCTCCCCTGGCTCGGCGGCGGCGGCCAGTCCCCGCTCCCGGGCCCCTACCGGCGGGGAGGCGGATGCAGAGCGGCCGGGAAGGCGAAGGGCTCTCCGAGCGCCCCTATCGCGCGCCCAGCCCTTTAATCAATTTCACCCTATTAATTATTAATTTTACGCCAGTCAAGCTTGCCCAGGAGGAGCCGGGGGGGGGGGGGGGGGGAGGGGAGGCTGATGTCAGTCGGAGGCGCGGCGGGGCCGTGTGCCAGGCTCCCCGCTCAGCCCCGGCCCAGCAACTTTCGGCTCCGCTGGCTCGGGCAGCTCCGCTCTCCGAGAGCCGGGGGAGGCGGCGATTCCCATTCCGGTGGATGATGCGCCCCCCCCCCCCCCCCCCCGCACACACATCCACACAGCTCTCCCTCTCTCTTTTCCGCTCCCTCCCCTTCTCTCCTCGCCCGCCCCCCGTGTAGACACATCCATACAAGGGCCCATTGCATCGTAGCGATGATGGATCGTGCCTAGCGGGGGTGATTTGGTGTTGATCGCATATTATCACGGGCAGGTTGGACTGGTTGCTGATGGACGGCTTTCTAGCAAGCCGCTCCTTCCGACGCTCGGGGAAGCAGCTCGATCGAAAAAGCAGCTTGCTTTTAACTCCTTCTCTCACCAGCACGCGTAGGGCAAGGCTTAGCATCTGTCACAACAGCTCTCCGGATAGCACTTTTCCCTCCTCCCGCTCCATTTTCGCCTCGGCAGCCCCGCCGCCGCCTGGCTCTCTCCAGCACCGGGCAGGGCTGGCGGGGCTGGCGGCGAGGGCCACCCCAGCCCTTCCAAGGGCGAGCTGCCGGCCAGGTGGCGTGGTGCATCTGCGGAGGGAGATGCCCGTGGGGGTCCCAGGCCCGCCCGAGGAGAACCCCCAGCCCACCGGCCTGGCTAGCTCCCTGCCCGGGGGGGCTGCTCCCTTCTCCCTCGCCTCCTCCTCGCCTTTTTTATGTAAGTGCACGCAGATACAAAGGCGGTTTCGTAACGCCTCCCGTCTGTAAGAACCGGGGACCTTGGCTAACCTTTCGAGAAACTGATTGCAAGTGCCGGTTAACAGCCCGTGCTGACCGCTCGGGGCACCGGGGGAGGGCCATCATGGCACTGACAGGCGGTGAGGTAGCCATGGATCCACGGCGAAAGGCCTGCTCGCAGCCTGCCTCTCCAGAAACGCTTCGTGCGAGCGCTTATTCTCTGGCGAGAGAGGAGGGCGGTGGAGGGGAGGCTTAACCCTTTCGCTCCGCGCCGCCAGCCGCTTCCCAGCCGCTCGCTCCGAGTCGCACTGGCCAGCGCGGGGCTGGGACAGCTCCCGCCGGGGCCAGGAGCCAGGGCAGATGGTGGCCCGGGACAAGCTGGCCCTTCCCCACGTGATGGTGCACGACGGAGAGCACCGATATGTATTTTTATTTTTCTTGTTGTGATTATTTTTTTACACAGGGCTCGAAAGAGATGGTGCAGGGAGCTGCCTCCTTATCTCGCTCTTCGCTGCCGGTTTAACTCCTTCCTGCATCCCCAGCACAGGTTCCTCGGGCCGGGGATTGTTTTCTGTTTGGAAACCGGAGAAGGGGGGAGGCTATCGGCAGGGAAGCAATACCTCGCTCTCTCTGGAGAGCTGCTCTCCAACAGGCAGCGCCTTGAAATCTATTTAAAGAGAGGGAAAGGCGGGGGGGGGGGGGGGGAGAACAAAGGGGGAGGGGGAGGAGGGGGCCGAACCAGAGCCAGCGAGAGAGGGAGAAAGCGATGGATCAGCCGGTTTGCAGTGTACATCAAGCTATCACATCTGTATATGCTCCGATCGATGAAAAGGATGGATAATATTTGTCAGCTGCAGACCTTTTTCTTCTCACTTCCCAGGAAAGGGGGGTGGGGGAGAGGAAGAGAGGTAATAGGGAGCTTCAAGGCCAGAGGCACTTCCTGATATAGCCAAATAGAAAAGAAAGGGTGGTGATTATTGTTATTAATTATTTTTATTATTCTACAGCAGCCAAAAGGACCATCAGGGAACGTGCGGCCCTCTCTGTGCTTGCTTCTTCACGCTCCCACTCCTTCCCCCCCTCCCCTTTTTTCTTTCTTTTTTCTTCCTTTTTTTTGTTGAAACTCGGCTGCTTCCTTGCACGGCTCCGAAGATTTAACCCTTTGCCCGGGGAGGCTTGAGGTGGGTCAGCACAAAAGCAGATCGGGAAAGCCTTGGACTGGTGAGAAGAAAAGAAAAAAAAGAAAACCAACACGCGCCCAGCGAGAAGTCAGTAAAACGCACCGTAATACACACACAGCGATGTGGTTTGGCTTTAGGGAAGACATGGGGCGGGGGGGGGGGGCGAGAAGCGAGAGAGAGACGTAGCCTTTCTCTCCACCGCCCCCCGGCTCTGCCAGCCCCCTCGCCTGGTGCCTGCAGTTGCACTCTGAGTAAATAGTTCCCACACATGGTCCACATTTTGCACAGCAGCAGCGTGTTTCCTCTCGGGTCTCTCGTTGCTGCTCTCCGAGCAAAGAAAAAAAAGAGAGGTTTAGAGGAAGTTAAAAATCAGGCGAGCTGAGAAAAGACTGTTACACACATCCTGAACGAAAGCGAAAGCCCAGCATTTCGGCCCTCTGAGCGCCAAGCTCTCACCTCCTTAGTAATGTCACTAACATACATGTTGGACATATCACAGTAATTACTTACACCCGGCGAGACGGGCTCTCGGGCGCTCACAATAGCCGGGCTGGCTGCGGAGCCCCCCGGGGGAGGCCGGCCGGCTGCCCGCTCCCCGCTCGCTCGCTGCCGGCGCGGTGGGCCGGGCTGCAGCCGCCCGGGGGAGTTCCCGGGGGGAGCCAGGCTCCTTTCCCGCCGTCCCCGGGGAAATCTTCGTCCCCGGGGAAATCCTCGTCCCCGGAGATGGGGGTGCCTGGCAGACCAGCCGTGTTTGCAGAAACGGCGATGTCCTAACCCGCACGACGCTTGCTTTTCCAGGGTGTCCCCGGAGGGGCGGCGGGATGGGTGAGAGGGGGTGCTGGTGTGCCGGGCGGGCCCCCCGGCGGGTCGCGTCCGTCCCCTGCGCTCGGCTCACACACACGCACAGACACACACAGAGCCCGCCCCGGCTCGGCGAACCGTTGCCCGCCCGGCGCCTGGGGAGATGGAAGCCAGGGTGCCGGAGCGGTGTGCGCCGCTGGGAAACCATTATCCGGCGCCCTCCTTTTCTTTTCCATCCAGGCCCCGGCTCCGTCCCCGCCCGCCCCTGAGCCGGGATCAGCCAGATGATCCTCTGACCGTCGGCTGAGCGGCAGCCGCTTCGTGGGTAGCATTAGGGCTCGGCCACTCCGCGCTCCCGTGACCCCGCCGCGTCTGTCTCCCTCCGTCACGGCCCCTCCGGAGCCCGGTGCCCCATCAGCTCTCGCTGTGTGATATTTAAAAGAAGGGTTGCTTTCTCCCCAATAGAAGCCCACTCGTTTCCTTGCTGCCAGGAACAAAGCGTACATTCAGAGGGGTGGCTGTTGACGGCTCCCTCTGTATAGCACTGGAAAGCGGGTGGCCTTTGGTTACTGGCAAGGAAAATTCTAATCAGGGTGCTTGTAAGCGGGGCTTTATAGAAGCTTAGTTACAAAAGGCTTACACCAGAGTAATGCAATAACTATAATAACACCCAGGGAGCCCTAAAGAGGGTGGAATGTGCTTGTGTCTGGATGATTTTCCCCGCTAGCACAGAGAGGGACTGTTTACCACGAGTGCCATTAAGTATCGCTGGAAACTCACCAACCGCAGACTTATTTCAATATACTTTATTGTTGTATCTGCTCTAAAAGCAGCTTGCTTCGGACGACTTCTAGATCGCCCTAGAGGAGAAGGGGAGACAGGACGCCCTCGGGTGTCGGAGGAGGCTGGGCGCAACGGGGCAGTGCCAAGGGTGAGGGAGCTGCGAGCCGGGGCCCGGCCGGGGCGGGCTGACCGGAGCGCGTCCCGGCGGGCAGCGCCATCGCTGAATAAAGCGGCGAGGCGAAACGGCCCCCCGCGCCCAGCGGCACAAACCGGTCTGTCTCCCGTCCTCGAGGGTGGGCAGCGACGTCGCCTCCGCCGCCCTCCTGGGCTGACGCCGCCGATAAGGGCGAGGGGGCCCCGGGGCGGACACCAGGGGAAGGGGATAGCGAGCGTCGCCCTCCCGCCGCTCCGGCCGGCGGTCCGGGGCGCCACGGGCAGGGGTGACCCCGCTGTTCCGGCTCAGCCCGGCTCCGGCTCGGCGCGGCTAATGGGATCAGCCCCTGCCCTCCGCCACCGCTGCCGCGTGTTGATTTTTCCAGCCCGCCGCCGCCGCCTCTCCGCCCAGCCCCGCTGCCCGCCGTCCCCCGGCCAGACCCAGCTACCGCTTGGCCGGCGGCGAGGGGCCGTGGCTCCGTAGGGCAGGAAATGGTTTGGCCGGGGAGCCAGGGCGGTCACCCCGCCCCACCGCGATCTCGGGGCACGGCGGCGGCCGGCGCGGGAGCGGGCTGCGGCGGGAGGCACCCCGGGAGACCGCGCCGGCCCCGGGCGCGACGCGTGAGGCGGGCACAGATCCACCGCCACCCCCATCGCCCCCTCCCCCGGCACCCCCGAGCAGACTTTGCAGCGCTTTATTTTAACGGAACAACTGAGCGCGGCGAGCAAACTGCTGCTCCGCGCAGGGCAAGAAAAATGGGTTTTTAATAGGCAAGGTCGGCGTGCTTGGCAGCCGGCCACCGCGGCCGGGGAAATAAACAAACAGAGGAGCTGCGACTTCAGGTCGGAGCAGAAGTTGCGCTCCCGGCGTGATGAGCCCGCGGCACGGTCCGCGGGGCGAGCATGCAGCCACGGGGAGCAGCGCCGGCCCCCCCGCCCAGCCCCCCACCTCGCCACGCTCGGCGGCTCCGGGGCCGGCGCGCCGGCTTCCCCGCGGCCCTGGTACTGGAGCGGGCCGGGGGCGAGCTGCCGGGCGCGGTGCCGCCGGGCTGGCAGCGGGCGGGGGCAGCTGGCCGCCCTTGTTTACCGCGCTCTGGCGCTGGTGCACGCCTAACCGCTGCCGTGCGGCGCGGCCGGCCCCGGGGACGCAAGGAGGGAGAGATGGAGGGAGGGGGAGTGGAGCCGCCCGTTCGCGAAGCGGCAGGACGGCGTCTGCCGGAGGCTTCCCAGCAGTGCCCGCCAGGCTCCTGCTCCGCCGCCGGGTCGGCAGGGCTCGGCGGTGCCGGCACCGCTGGCCGCACCGCGGGGGCGCCGCGCTCCCGCTCTCGCCGCGCGTTCCGGGCTCGGTGCCGAGCACTCCCGGCTGCCGCGCACCAGCCTCCCTGCTGCCTCCCGCCGCCGCCTCGCTCGATCCCGGCTCTGCAGGCGGCCGCGCAGCGCGGACCCCGCACTCTCCCCAACGGCACCGGCCGCCTTGCCTCTTCCCGCCGCTCGCGGAGGGGCCGGGGGGTAGGTGAGGGGTGGGCGTCCTTGTTCCTCCGGTCGCTAGACCCCCACAAGTCTCTTCCTAAGCCTCTTCGCAGCGCTGCACAGCCCCTGCTCGGTTGGGGGCCGCCTTAACGCCCCGTGTGGGCCTGCAGTGTCCGCAGGCCCCCATCTGAGTAGGGGCTGTGCAGTCTCTCTGCTCGGGGAGGGTTTGGGGGGCACCGCCATCTCTTCAGCACCCAGCGACAAACCGGGGCTGAGAAGCCACGCTGCCCCCGGGGGGTAGGGGGCGAAGGGACTGGCCCGGCGGTGCCCTCGGGAGAGGAGGGCGAAGGGAGCCAGTGCAGGATAGCAGAGAGCGAAGTCCAAGCCTGGGGAAGTCGGACCGGAGCTCGGGGAGAGGCCGGTAACCCCCGCCCCGGCGGTCACAACCCTTTCCCGGCACGGCGGTGGCAGGGGAGCACCTTTCGGCGCTGCCCTCGGCTCCCACCGCAGCACGGCCCGGACTGGGTCCCCGGTACGCCGGGAGGAGGCTCGGGAGACGAGCCACGCACCCCAAGTTCCCACGGAGCCGCGGCCTGGGCTCCCAGCGCTGCTCCACCGTCACGGTCATCCCCCACGCACAGGCGGCAAAGGGCAGAGCCCCTCCCCCCTCCCCCCCGGCTCCCCCAGCGCAGGGCTCGCAGCTGGGCGCGGAGACAACGGGGGCTGCCACCGGGACCGGCGCCGGGCAGGGCGGCGGCTGTCAGCGGCGCTCCCGCTCCTCGCCGCCCGGGCAGCTGCCAGCGCTCTGGCAGATCGCTCTGCAGACGGCTCCCCAGGCCTCCTGCAAGGGCTGAGAGGGGTCACGGGAGTAGCTGAACAGTGCGGGAGGCCGGGCCGACGGAGGGCAGCTCAGCCGAGCCGGGGAGAGCGGGGACCGGCCAGGGTGGAGGAAAGGGAGAGGTGCAAAGAGCCGGGGCGGGGCGGGGTGGGGTGGGGTGGGGTGGGATGGGGGGGAGGGGGCGACGACGACCAGCAAAACCATCAGCCTGCAAAATGCTGAGTTGGCAGCATGCCGAGAAGCTGGGGAGCCCTGCAGTCCCGAGAGCCAGGGAAGGGGCGATGAAGAAGCAGCCTGAATGGGGCAAAGACTGTCTCTTACAGACCTGGCGTAACCTATCGCTTAAAATAATCTGGTTTCCCCTTCTAGTGCCGGGGTGTACCTGCAAGGTAGTCTCTGCCTTTCTGTCTCCCGTCCCATTATTCCAGTACAGTCTAATCCTTGTGTTGTGACCTACAGCAGTGCTCTGATTTATTTTTAATGCGTTCCGATTCCTGTTCCGTTGTCAAGAGATGCATTGAGATTCATTTTCCATCCCCTGCTTTTCAGACCTCTGTTCTGCTGGAGGGACCCGCCAATAGAGTTTAATTCGATTATATATGATCAAATGAACACCTTTATCTTTTGTTTTTAGCAGGAGGATAAAAAATACAACCGCATTCAGCTTTTGCTAAATCAGACACGTTTCCCACCGAAATTCTATCTGGTGACACACACTCACTGTAACATTTCATTAACAACCCCCTTGATATATTGATTTTTAATATTTGTATTAAATGTTGTGTAAAATTGAACTCAGGCGTTAGAAGAGATTGTGCAAGTCACGAGACATGACTCCTACTTAATTGTTATTTTTTTCGGTCCTGGAACAACAGTTGGAAAGAGGCCAGCAGAAGAGGAAAAAAAATTAAAAATAAATTGTCCACGGCGGGCCCGGGGTGGTGGTGGTGGTGGGTAAAGGGCAGCTCCCGGGAAAGCGCGGGGGAGATAGGGAGAAAGCGCAGCCCCTGGAGAGCGCGGGCAACAGGGCCCGGCCGCCCCCCCGCCGTGCCCCCAGCCCCCGCCTGCGCGCCCCCGCCTGCCCCGGCGCCCCGGGCCGCGGCGGCCAGCCGGTTCCCCGCTCCTTCCCGTGCTCTCCCGGCTCGCTCGCTACGCGTCGCCTCCCTCCCTGCCGCTCCATATGGTTTCTCCCCTCCTCCTCCTCTTCTTCTCCCCCCTCCATGTTGTCTCCGTGACTCTCCCCGCTCCATGTTATGCCTCCGGCCCCCGGGGGACCGTTTCCTTGCCGCGGCGTGGAGGGGCCCTGCAGCGCGGCCTCGCAGCGCGGCCGGGCCAGGCCGGGATGCCTGAGGGGCTCGGCAGGGCCAGCACACAGCGCGGAGGGGCGGGGGGGGGAGGTACCGCAGGGGAAGGTTGGGGGTCAGGAGAGGGTCGTGGGAGGGGTGCCAGCCAAAACTCCGGGCCAGAGAGTTTCGCGGGTGTGCGGGAGAAGCGCTTAAAGAAGTTTATCTCTCTCACGCTTCCCCCCCCCCCCCCCCCTTGCTTGCTTTCCCTCCACCCCCCTTCTGCCACCCCCACCCCCCGGAATACGAGGCATTCAGAGATCAACATAATTCACCTGCATCAGAAAAAACCTCGCGAGCTATAAACTAGCGGCTGATCCTCCGCTTAGACTAGTGTTTAGCCGTTCATGCATCATGAGTGTCAAATAAATGCCTGATTGAGGCCCTCAGCGGAGGAATTAGCTTTCCTTGTGCTGGAAATGCATAATAGAGAAAGTGCTGAGGCATCCTCCCCGGAGTGAGCTCGGGCTCTGCTCCCTGCGCTCCCCGTTTCGGGAGCTTTCCCTGCCGCGCCCCGGCTCCGGCCCCCCCCGCCCATCGCCCGCCCTTATCAGCGAGCCCAGCTGGCCAGGGGCGAGGGGAGCTTTCCGGGGGGTCTTGGACCGAGGTGGCCGGGCTGGGGGCAGAAGGAGCAGCCGAGCATCCCCCCCGGCGCTGCGGGGGCTCGGCGGGTCGAGGCGGGGGGATCAGCGCGGGGGGGGCTCCCCTCAACGGTTTGCTTGTCGCTTGGCCGCCCTTCCGCGCCGGAGGCCTCATCCTGCCGACGGGTACGACCCAGCCCCGAAGTTTGGTGGGGAAGCGGGGGGGAGCCGGGCCGGTGCGGCGCTGGGCTCCGCCGCCCCGGCCGCCCTCCGCGGTTCAGCGCCGGGCTCGCTGCCCGGACGGGGCCCGAGTACCCCCGGGCAGGGGATGCCGTCGGCGCTGGGCGGGCTTCCGAGGCACACAGGGTTAACCGCTCCGCGGCCGGGAGGAGCGGTTAAAGTGCACGGGCTGCAGATGCTTTTCAGGCCTCGGTGTCTACCGTTTTAAATTAAAAAAATACACCCGGCCCGACCATGCACCAGTGACCTGCAATTTCCCCTTCTCTTCAAACTGAAATATGGCCAAACTATCTTCAAGTTAACTTAGGGGCTGGGGACCGAGGCGGGGGAGGTGGAAGGGGGGGCAAAGAGGAAATCGCTCGGGGTTGAGATCTCTGTGTCAAGTTTCATCCCCTCCTGACATTTCTGGCTCCGCGCCAAAGTCCTGAAAATGGAAAACTAGGGAAGGGCGGGGGGTGGGGGGGAAGCAGGCCAGAGCTCTCTGCAGAGCGGCAGTAGCGAGAGGCTCTGGCCAAGAGGGATGCATGAGCGAGCCCGTCTGAGCGGAGCGCGGCGGCATCTTCCGCCATCCATTCCGCCGCCCAGGCGCGTGGAAAGCTGCCGGCCGCTGCCATTGTTACCGGCGGGCGATGCGGGGACCGGAGCAGCCGCTCCGGCGAGAGATAAATAGCCCCTGACAGCGCCTCTTCGCACCCACAGCTCAGCAGATTGCACTCGGCGGACGGCCGCAGGTCTGTGTCGCTCCCTTTCGCGGGAGTCCCTTTAAATCACCCGCCCCCCCTCACCTCTCAAGGGGGGATGCTGCCGACCTTCCCCCCCTTTCCCCCCTCGCCCCGCATGCCCTACTCTGCCCGCTCCCTCTCCCGCAGCCGGCTACGGCCCCGCTGCCACGGCTCGGCACGGCGCGGAGCCACCGGCACGGCGCGGAGCCCCGCCGGGGGGGCGAGGGGGAGAGAGAGAAAAGTCTCTGCTGAAACACTTTCGGCAGGCAGCGCCTTTGCCAGGAGGGGTCTCAGCGCCAGGTCTTTTGTCTTGGGGCCTTCCTCTGCGTCCCCCGGGGTGGCTGGCGGCTCTCCCGGGGAGAGCCTCCGGGGAAAGCGTCGGGGCGTCCCGGGCTGCCGCCGTGGGCAACAGCGCCCTGGACCCCTGCTACCCGCGCCCCGTCGGCACTCCGTGCACGCTCGCCCGCCTCCCCCTTCCCCTCTCCCGCCGCGGGAGCCGAGGGATTCGGGTCGAGCCCTGCCCTCCGGAGCCCCGTCCTGCCCGCGCCGCCCCTTCCCACGGGGAGCGTGACGGTGGCCCAAGGGGGTGTGTGTCCCTCGCCAGCCGTGGCGCTCCCCTCCACCTGCCAGCCCAGAAAGGAGGCCCGGGGCCAACGCTGGTAGCCAAAGCGCTACTTTCTAGCTGCCCGCCACCCCCCCCCCCCCCCCCCCGCGCGCCCGGCAGCACCGGGGCGAAGCGGCCGGGCATGTGCGCTCCGGAGCCTCCGGGCACTTCTCCGGGATGCCTTCCCCCGAGACACCGGGGAGCGCCACGTACCCTGCGGGCGCTTGCAAGCGGCTCGACATGGGGCGAGCCCGCACTTTTTATGTTTTCCAGCATCCCTCTTCACAACCCCCGCCCTAGCCGAGGCCGAGCCGGGGTGGGGGGGTGTGCGAGACGAGGTTATCGCCAGCCCGAGTCATTATTTCCAGGCCGGCTGCCGCGGGAGTCTTTCCCAGGTGGAGCTGGTGCGGCCGGCCGATACGCGGGGAGACAAAGGCGGGAGCCCGGGCCGTCCGGAGCCCCGCGGCGCGGACAAGTGCGGGTGCTGCCGGGTTGGGGTCGAGCCCCCCGCCGCCGGCGGGGCTTGGCCGGGGCCGCGGGGTACTGCCGCCGCCCCGGGGAGCGCGGGCTGGGGTTTCCGAACGCGTCTTTCTAGTTACATTGAATACACTTTTAGGCGATTGTTTTCCCTTTCCACTTGTTTGTCTCCTGCTAGTCTCGTAAACTGCCTCATGATTTATTACCTAGGCTAAGTGCTTAATTTGTGAATATGAAACAGATTAAAAGGAGATCGGCGTATTTTAGCAGGCAGGCCAGAGCAAAGCCCGGCAGCTGTTTCGAGTTTGTAGGCATCTCCAACCTCGTGTTAAGCAGGCTAGCCTGCTAGTGATCAAGGGGGTATCCCCGGGCTCTCTCTGAGGCCCACCGCTGCCGGCTCCCCGTGCGCACGGCTGGCGTGGAGACCGGCTGCGGGTTGGGGGGGAGGAGGGGGGGGCACGGGACACAACGATGCCGTCCGTCAAAGCGACACCCGCGGCTCTGGGATTCAGGACCTGCTGCGTCCCCACCAAAGGCAGGCTGGCTCTGCCGGGAGGGCCCAGCAGGCACGCAGAGGGTTAACGACGACTCTGCCCTCTCCTTCAAAGGACTCACTCGAGATAGAGTAAATACGGTCGGGGCGGGTGTGTGTGTGTGGGTGCCGCTCAGGCCACATGATGCAAAAGTAAGACAAGCACACTCCGGAGAACAAAGGCTTCCTACCCCCTTCCTCCCCCTCCCCCCCAAATCTGTCTTAATTCTGCAAGTAAACTTGAGCAGCTATAAAACAAAGGGGAACGATGGAAGTTATAGCCGAGGGATAATCAAAATAAATACCTTTGATGCAGTCCAAGCACGCACTGTGTATTTTCTGGAGCCCCCCTACCCTCAGCTAGGCGGGACATTGCAGGCTCCAGCCACGACAGGGTTGATGTGCACCGCCGGGTTTGTGGCTCGGGTCGATTTATGCCACGTCCTGCAGCCCAGGGCACACCCGCTGCCCGAGGCCAGCACCACCGGGCAGGCAGGCTGGCCGGGGCCGCGCCGTCGGGGCTGGGGCCGGGACCAGCGCTGGGAGCAGCAGCCGCGGGGCAGGGCTGCCCCGGGTGTCCCATGGGGCCAGCTGGCCGGGAGGACTGCGGGGCCGGCAGACGTCCCGGTAAGACATGCCCTGGCCCCCGAGGAGGCTGTGAAACACAGCGTGGGGCTGGGAGCGGTGTCTGGCTCCGCAATGAGCTGTGCCCCAGCCCCGCGGGAGCCCTACAGGAGCCAGCCAGGGTGGTTTGGCCCCCCGACCCGTTGGTGGCCCCAGCTCCGGGTCATGCAAGAGACACCTCCCTGCCCACCACGACCCCCTGCTCCCGACTGCCCCGCGTTTGCAGAGCAGGCCAGCTACTTTAATGCTTGTCACCAGCAGCCTGGGGCAATTCCCAGTCCCAGTACCCCACAGAGCCTGCTTCCCTAGCTCCTGCCTTGGCCCTTGGGGGAGATTGTAATGCATGGGGGATGGCAGAGGAAGCCAAGGGGGAAAGCAGCAAGCCAGCAGCCTGTGCAGCCAAGCACACAGCGAGGCCTGCTGAGTACAAAGCATTGCTGCTAAGCCCAAAAGCCAGAGAGAGGCAAAAATCTATAACCTGCCCTGTACCTCTGAGCGCCACTTAAGAACCATGAGCAAGAGCACTGTGTCGCTCCCGCTGGAGCACAGCGGACAGGGCTGGCTAGGAGGTAAATGACTCATGTGCCCTTGTTGTACCTCAAGCAGTTGCTCTGGCACTGCAGATGTGGCTGCTGTTGGAGCTGTGGAGGAAGTGGGAGATGTGGAAAGGCTCTGGCCAGCGCATGGGGCCAAGGTGTGGGGTGGCATATGTGTAGGCAGGTTGAGCCCTGGTCTGTTGTGGGGTGGGAGAGCAAAAGACCCCGTGCACACAGCATTTAGAAGGACCCCTGTGTATGCTTGTGTGAAGATGTCAGAGTAACCCTTGACTGGGGAAAGCCGAGTATAAGCTGTGGCTGGGAAGCAGTCCTGTCGGTACATGTGAGGGCTTGGGGACCACCCCCTCCCGTGGCAAGGAAGCACCTGAAGGAAGAGTGCAAGAACAAGACAACAGCGGATGTGTGTGTGTCTGCACAACTCTTTCAGGTTGGCTTGAGATGAGGTCCTTCTTCTGTATTTGGGGCAGGGTTTGTGGCTGGAACCCATTTCCCAGGGGCCTGATGGGGTTTGGGTGTAGTTGACAGGTCCCCTGCTTTGTGACAGGAGAGATACTGCGTAGGTATTAATACGCCACTGCTGTTTGTAGCCCTGGGTCTTGTTCACTGACTGAAGGTAGGACTGAAAGTTTTGAGCAACCTGAAGAGTGGTAGGCAAAAATGGCCCTAGGGTCTCCGCATCTCTTTTTAGGTTCTGCACAGAGCTGTTCTCTGGCTAGGTACTTCCAGCATTTTAGCAGGGAGAGAAAAACCCAGGTTTGTGTCACGATGGTAGGATACAGTGCTTTTCTCTTCAAGCAGTGTACATAACAGGAAGTCGGGGAAAAAAAGACAGTGGAATTGGAAAAGGAAAGAAAACATTTCCAACTTGTTGGCTTGGCCTTTGCAGTCATCCCTACCTTGGGGAGGGCTATGGCCACAATGTTAAGCCTTGGTTACGCTGCTGAAGTTCACCATGCTAAAAGTCACCTGGTCCCTCAAGCACTCTTGTAAAGCACTCCAGGTCCCCATAGAAAATGGTTTGCGTGTGCTTAAAACTATGTGAATTGGATTTGCTTCCAATAGTGCATAATGCCAGTTTCAGCCTGATCCTGTCTGGCTTTCATTGAATTAACGCCTGGATGGATCAAAGTCCCAATGTCTCAGACCAAAATGGTTCAGATAGTCCTCCTGCCGCTGTCCTTTGCTGCCCTGAAGGCATTTTGAAATCTTGGAAGTGCTGTTATGTGGTGATGGCTAGGCCTCAGAAACAAAGCAGTGGAGAACACTACTAAAGTAGAACTGGCAAACCCCAATGGCTTGGGACAGTCGGCAGAGACACCGAAAGGTATGAAAGCTGCTTCAGTTTGGAGCACAGGCGCACCCCCGGCTCCTTTCTCACCCCAGCCCTCTCCTGCCAGTACTAGCTGGCTGCAGGCACCCCATCCCTGCTAGCCTGCAGGTCTTCTTGCAGCTGGGCTTCCACCTTTGTCATTTGCCCAGTAATGGTTTGTCAGGTCGCAACGTCTCTCTTTTTCACCACTTCCTAACATCTTATTGCCTCCAGAATGCTCCCAAGAAGGGGAAAAATTATTTCAGAAGTCCTGTCACCAAGAACTCTTCAAGACCTCTACATGACCACGTAAACCATGTCTTCATATTCTTATAACCCCTGTTTATGCTGCCTGTCTGGGCACTGTTTAGATTTGTAAGCTCTTTGGGGTATGACTCTGTCTTGCATCATCTAATGTACTGTGGCTATCATCTAAACACAAAGCAGCAGGGCTAAGTTTTGGACTAGGGTAAGGCTCAGGATGTGTAGAGATAAATAGGGTAATCGACACACACTGAATTTCAGTGATATTTTATCTTTCCAGGTTCACAAGTATTGTGTTACCTGACAGCAGCTTTAGTGTGCTGGGCACTCTCTAGGCACAGAAGGCAGATTGTTCCTGCCTGCCCAAAAAACGAAAGCAAAACTGCAAAAGCTACAATAGCAGCTGACCAGGAGAGCAATGCTGGTGGTACAGGGAGGCAGGGGAGCTCCTGGCTTCAGCCAGGGGCTCCTTTGCCACAGCTCTCTGAGGCCACCACTCCCAAAGCTGATACCCTGCAGTTAGAAGAGAACAGTGTGCGTTTGTATGCGTGTGTTCATGTGAATGTAATTTTGTTTCTACATAATGTGGATTACCTTTCTTTTGGCAGCAAATCCGTTCAGGGGTTTAGAGAAAACGAGAAATCCTGCAGCCGTTCCCTCCCCGGGAAAGGGCATGTCTTCTGTCGCTTTCTCTGCTCCTTTTTCGGAGCAGTCCCCAAACATTTTTCCTAGCTCAGTGTCTGATCTCACCTTGAGAGCCTGCCCGCTTTTGGGGTGGATCGCTCTCACATGGGCAACAGCAGGAAAATGCAAGGAATAAGGCACAGCAGGTGAGGAGCTGCTTGGATGAATGGGAGGAGAAGGGAACCGAGGTGTAAGGTGTGGAAGTAGCCCACCCTAGTGCAACAGCATTGCCCTGAGTGGCACTAATAGGGGGGCTACGCCCCCAGAGCCCTTCAGGAACCCCTCCTTCCAGGGAGATTGGGTGTGCTGCAGGTGCAGGACATCAAACAGGCTCCTTTCTTCTGAACCCTGGTAGGACCGCTTGGCTTTGCAAAGTGTGAAGGCAACCTTGTCGGGAAAGAGAGCTCCATTGATTTAAATGCAAAATTACCCTCCTGCAGTTCTAATTTCCCAGGCGAGGGCCATGCAGGCTCTGAAAACATGAAAGTTGTTGATGTATTGGTTCAATTAATTTTTAAAATAAGTTTTAATGCTATTTGTTTCAAATTTGATAGGAAAGTACTGTAGATTTTTCCAAGCAAAGACGGAGGTGAGCGCAGATGGGGTGTGTGTTTCACATAGCCTTGAAAAGAGGGCTTAAAAGAGCCATTCGTTTAAGTACCAGGCCTCCACGCAGGGATGAGTGAGACCCGTGGTGAAAGAAAAAGACCTGAACATCTGTATTTGCTAAGTGGCACTGGCAGCAGTCAGCTAGCTTGCCGAGAAGAGCAGAGATGTGGGTGTGAGGCCCAGCGGAGACTGCTGTGTCCCTGGTGCTTTCTAAAAGGAAATAATAGCTTGTGGGGGAACCCTTTCTGGTGGCCTTGGCTCCCATGACCCCATTCTGATGTATGATATTTAAACAAGAAAATGTCAATATTGGTTTTCCACATACGGCCTCGTTCTGCTCTCCATGAAAACTAATGACAAACCCCTTGGAGGGTTGGAGGAGAGCAGACCCCAAAACAGTTGCTCAGACCCTAGTACTGTTGGCTGCAGCAGCCTGGAAGGAAGAAAGAGCAGGTTGTCACAAGTGGTTGTGTACTTGCAGGGTAAATTTGAAAGAAAAGCAATCCCATCCTGTGGTACGCAGTGCCTCAAAGCTGTAGGTCTGATGGTTTGAATTATTATTGCTTTTTAAAATTATAAATTGCATTTGGTACAGCGAGTGAGGATAATGTGCTGCTTACTAGAATTAAGTGCAACTCAAGGGTGTTTTGTTACAACAAAGGTGACCTCTCTGTGCTCGCTTTTTCATGGTTAGGGCTAACAGAGAATTTGATTTGAACCTGATGTCTATCTAGCAGTGGTTTTGGAAAGGAATTATGCCAATTGTATGAGAAGATATCCATAACTGGGCCATCAGATACATCTTCTGATACATGTGTCTTCTGAGGTAGGAAAGTGTAAGTCATAGGAAGAGAGGGCAAGCATGTCTGACTCATAGTAAAATGAGGGCACATGGAAAGTATAAACAGAGGACTGCTACTAGTAGGACATAAGGGTTGTGCCATGTGTCATGGGAAAAATAATTTTATTGTGGATAATTAAAGTTTAAAGGGGCAGTTGTGGTGCAGCTGCATGGCACAGAACATGAGGTGGGGCAGGTACACAAAAGCAACTTAACCTTTAATCTTGTGCTGCCCTTGTCCTGGTGTTGGTTCAGGTAGGCTGAGCCTCTCCCGAGTGTTGCAGTAGCAGCTTCAAGGTCCTCTAACATAACACGAACTTCATCATAGTTCACCCCAGGGTAAAAAGCATAGCTACGCAGGCTTTACGCTGTATTGGCACCATGTCCCTGGAGGCAGTAGCAGAGTAAGTAGCGTACAAGTCCCTTTAATCAGCTCTGTGCAGATGGGGAATCACTTCTATATGGCAACCAGCTTTCCTGGGCAGGTCGTAGCTGCCTTCCCACTAGAAGGTGCCTGTGGTGCAGGCGCACTACGCTTACTTGGTCTCCAGCATGTACCACGACCTCTGCTAGGGCAGAGGTGTCAGTGGGAACAGCCTGGGGAACTCAGTGAGCTAGGAGATGCCACAGGCCAGTCTGATTGCCTTTGACCAGAAAAGCACTTTTGGTCTGATGCACGACTGTGACATCATGATCAATGTGATTCTCCAACTGGGACTGTGGAAAAAGAGCTATCATTTGGGAGGAAAATAAATAAACAAAAGAGTGTTGCTCAGGTATGAGTCCTGCTAGGAGCACAAGGATAGTGTATGAAGCTGAGGTCCTGCCATTTCCAAGACCGTGTCTGTACTGTATGATTTTCTGCTTTTGAGGATACAGATGATACGGAAGGAGATCTTTGGGGCTGTGTTTCACTCCTGTTATATGAAGTCCACCACAATGCAATCCTAGCTACAGCTGAGGCTTTTGGGAGCCAGTCTGACTCAAATAATCCAGGGCATCTCAGCTACAGCTCAGGCCACCTCTGGAGTCCAGGCTTGCGGCACCTGGTGGAATGGCACTCACTGCATGCAGTGTTTCCTGATGTAATTTGAGGAGATCAGAGACTGAGAAGGTACTGGAGCAGTGGAGTTAATGCTGTAGCACATGGATCTTGGTCCTCTGAGATCCTGCTGTTCCATGATGCTGTTGCACAGCAAGGCTATCTGAGAAGCTGAGGTAGACTGAAAAATGGATGGATATCACCAGGATGGGCAGAGGAAGGGCAGCTCCTGTTTCTTTATTGGAGGACATGTTTCATCTGGTATCTAGTGGGACAGCTCTACCATGCTTAATGTCTGTCTTTTGGAGCAGATGTTCATGTGAAGGTGGATGGGAAATGGGCTCGAGTGTGAAAGCGGACTGCTGTGGTTGAAGAAGCCCTCATGGAAGTTGTCTGTGAACCATCTGGGGAGGAGTGTCTCAAAACTGAGCCCACCACAGACACTGAAAGGATTGAACTACCCCGACTCTTGCTGGAATTTACCTGGGGCTTCCACATTGCAAGAGAGGAAGAGGGAAAAGAGGGAATGGTGTAGTGGAGCTCTGTCTATGTGCTTCTCTGTTAGTGCACAGCCAGGGCTACTGCCATTGTGAGAATATGCAGCAGTTTCTTCTTACAGACAAAAGGAAAAATATATGAAGCCCTACTGAAGAGTAGGGCTGATGGAGCACTGCAAAAGCCTCAGCTAGAAAAACTAAGCTAGCTCTGCAGTTTGGTCAAGTGATGCTCAGTGTTGTGAATTTGATGAACAACACTAGTCTGCATGAAGACAGGCGACTTTTTAAATGGGGTTTTAATAAAGTCAGTATTGCTAAGGCTATCTATAAAGGTAATCTGCATGGGGTTTTAAACAAGTAAACTTAATGATGCCATTAATGCTTCTGACATGAATGAGACCGTTGCTGGAATACCGTGTCTGGCTCTGTTGTGGTGTTTGCATGTTAAAAGTGCATTGGTAAATTAATACTGGATCAGAAAAGAGCTACAAGAGTGATTCAAGGTCTGGGAATCGCATCTTATTGCAAAAGACTAAAAGAAATCCCATCTATTAATTTATCCAAGAGGAGGCTATGACTTGGTTTGATCATAGTCTTTAAGTGCCCTAAGTGTCTCTATGGGGAGATTTCTGATAGTAGAGATCTCTTTAATGTGGCAGACAAAGGCATAATGAGATCCTATGTTGGAAAATGAAGCTCTATGAATTTTGAGCAGAAATAGGTGCATTAAAAAAAAAAGGGGGGGGGGACATAATCACAGGAACAACTGAGGCAAGCAGTGGGTTTTCTGTTACTTAAAAGTCTTCAGAGCAAGACTGAATACCAGGTTAAAAGCTCAGCCAGAGTTTGTGAGTCTGATACAAGAACGTGTGGCTGAAATTCACTGGCTCATGGTATGTAGCAGGTCAAACCAGCTGATCGTAACATTCTGTTCTCGGTTTAAAAAAATCTATAAATTAGGTATTTCACATCCCCTGAGCCCCGATATTACTGGAGGTCTTGAAGGAATGCATTATAAGCTGTCATCATTTAATTGTAAGCAAGCAGGGGGATTGCCTTTTTTTTTTTTTCCATTAATAAAACTTCTTTTTCAAGAGCTCATTAGGCACTGGAGTTAACCAGCTGTTAAGAAACACGACAACATTTTAAAAACAGTTAAAATAATTCTCCTTCTCCTGTTTGCTCAGCTTTGTTTTGCAGTGGCACAATTTCATCAATGCTGCTTCTCTAGAAAACATTGCAAATTCCAGCAAAATAAAAAAATCCAACCTAAGCACTTGGGGTAGCTCCCTTGCTCTGTGCCCTCTTTCACATGCATCCCTTCATCTCACAGATATGTTGCAGGCTTTCTCTCTGGACCGTGCACGAGCAGAGCAGAGTCCATCCGTTTTCTAGTGCAGGCCCCTCACATAGGTGGGAATCCATTGTCTGTGACAGGAGCGCTTGGCCTACGGAGCTCTTGCCTTGTCTGAGTGAATGGCGGGGAAGGGAAAAAAAAGGTATTCCAGAAATTATGCAAGCTATTAACCTCCTTGAGGTTTCATAAAATGGCCTCCAGCAAATGGTCAGAATGTTTTTCTTACGCGGAGAGTAGCTTTCAAGACAGAGCAAACTTTCTTAGTATCTCTTCTAAGGGGGGAGGGGAGGGCGAGGGGAAGAAGATAAAAAATCCCAGCCATGGCTCTCGGGAGTCTTGAAAATCATATCCACGGTTGCGTGGACATACTAAACCTAGGATACATGCAGTGCCTCGTCACTCTCGGTTTTATCAAAACTGAAACAAGAGGTAGTAAGGAGCGCAGCAAAAGATGGAGTTCACAGTCGCTCGGGGACTGCGCTCCCGTCGGCGGGAGCACCCCCCCAGCCGCCGCCGCTGCTGCCCCCCGCAGCGTCTGATGTGCAGGCGGTGATCAGCGAGCCGGGGAAGCGGGGCTCGGCGGGGCGGCCGGGGCGCCGCTGCCTCCCGCGGCGCGGGCGGGGAGGTCGGCGGGGAGCCGAGCAGCCGGGGAGAAGGTGAACCCGGAGCCGAGCGGGGCACAAACCCATCAGTCGCACATAACTGGGGAAGACGCTTGGCCTCGCCATGACAACCGGCGGCCCGGGCTGCTCCCACGTCCCACCGCCTCCCCCGGGAACCCCTTTCCGTCCCCTTTCCCGGTGTTTGGGGAATGCGGGGCTGCAGAGACGAGCCCGGTGCGGGTAACAAAAGGGGATGAAAGGAGCTCTGTAGTTCACTTTACACGTCCGAGAGGCATTTTCATGCTCCGTAATGAGAAAGGATCATTCCGAGGAAGTTCAGATCAAAGGGAAGAGCATCCCGGACATTTGCATAATTTCCGGATTTCGGAGCACGGGCAGCCGAGCGCCGACAGCCCAACCTGGGCACCGCACCGGGGGCTGCTCCTCGCCTCACCCGGGGGCGCCGGGGAGGCCCAGAGAGAGGGCAGGCTGCAGACCGTGCTCCCGCAGGGAGACGGCGAGGCCTGCCCCGGGAGCGGCCATACGGAGGCCGCGGGGCCCCAAGCGGGACGCTGGGGCACGGTTCCGGTGCCCGACGTCAGGGAGCCCTCGGGGGCCCCGAAGGGCGAGAACCCCCCGGTACGCGGCCAAGCGGTCCCCGGGTCCCCGGGGGCCGCCCCCCGTTGCTGCCGTTGTGACGGTGGTGCCGCTGGGGATCGGCTCCCTTCTCCCAACCGGCGACATCTGTGCCGCGGAGCCAGCACGTCGCCTCCACGGGCGGATGGCGGATGGCTGCCGGCCCGGCGGCTCGCACCGCCACCAGCGAGCTGGGATAAAGGGATTAAAAGGCACGCTCGCTCCGGCGGCCGGGGGGGCACTGGGCTGGCTCCAGCCTCCTCCTCCCCCCCCCCCGCCGCCTGGACCCCGGCCCCGCGGCGCTGGCCCCGTCCGGCCCTAGCAGCGGGGAGGCACCGGCGCGCCCGCGGTGGCTCATTGTTCCCATAACCAGCCGGGGCTGCCGCAGGCGGCCGCGGTGCTCGGGGCGACGGTGGTCGCTGCTGCTGCTGCTACCGGGGAGGGGATGCCCGGGGACACCCTTTTCAGCCATTTTAAAGCGGCAAAGCTGGCGTCCCGCTGCGGCTGCCCCGGCCGCCCTCCTCGAGCCGAGCCCACTCCGTTCCCGGCCGTCGCTCTTGGAGATGCGGGGCTCCACCCCACCCCGAAGCCCGCACCTCCCGCACACGCCCCTCCCCTGCGGTCCCTGGGCGACCCCCCCCGCCCCACACCCGGCCGCTTAGCGGGGACACCGCGCTGCCCCCGCGCCATGTCCCGGGGATGCGGCCAGCCCCGGCCCCTGCTCCCGCTGGGGTGCAGCCAGGCCCTGCCCCAGTCCCGAGTCACGGTCCAGCCCGTCCCCGGCCAAGCCGCAGACCGGGATGCAGCCGGACCGTGCCCCAGCCCCGGCTCGGGATGCAGGCAGCCCTGGGCCGGGGTGCAGCCTCCTCGGGAGCCCCGCGGCTTCTCGCCGCATTGGCCGAGCCCGGGCGGGTTGGCCGGGCGCCAGGGAGGTGAGGTTAGCCTCGGAGCTGGCTGGCGGATGGCATGTTATTGTGAAAAGAGAGCGGGGAAGGCAAATAGGAGCATGGCACGGTATAGGCTCGCCACGTGACCGAAATGTGTTTATCTCGCCCCGGAGAAGCCGGGCTGCCTGCGGAGGCCAACGTTGCTCTCATGGCACAGGCGTGACTCCCGTGGCTGTGGACGGGGCTGGGCCCTGCGAGAGAGCAGAGACCACTTCTGTTTGCTTTTGCTGTCGCTTCGGCTTTTATCATTTGCCTTGTCATTCATCATCAACCTCTCTAGGTCTCCCTCCCCCTTGTCCCCCCGTCGTGTCCCCCCCCCGTCCCCCCCGCCGCCTCCCCCAGGGTCAGTCAGGAAAAGATTGGGAATCCATCTGAGGAGCGAGACAGGGAAAGAAGGGTCGGATGGAGATGCGGCTGGGGCGCGGGGGGGCTGGGGGGATAAAAGCAGCTGCGTGCAGAACAAAGGTGCTGGAGGGTGGCTTTTGGTGGTGGAGCAGAACCTCGTAAATGAGAGATTTCCGTTCACAAGACTCCGCATGCACAGTTTCTGTCCTGCCCTTGAACTGACAAGCGAATATCTGCATCGCAACCAGAAAGTAAATCACACCGAGCCTGGCTCGGGGAGGGAGCGCACAACGCTCCAGTCGGTTGCTAAGTGCGAAAAAGTGGAAGATTTCAGCTTCCCAGCGCAGCCCCGCTTCTCCGATACAATATTTACTTTGGGAGCCCGGCGAAATACGCTCAGTATTTATTACGCAGAGTGCCGGAGCAAGCTCGCATTTGCGTGATTAGGAGCAAGCGGAGGAGCGGCCGTGGCGCGGCATATCAAAGCGAGCCCGCCTTGGCAGGGCTCCCAGGCAGGGCTTTACTGGCACCCGCGGGATTCCGCGGGGCAGGGCGAGCGCGGCCCGGGCGGCGGCGGCGGCGGCTGCCGCTCCCCGCTCCCCGCCGCCGGGGCACGGGGAGGGCCCCGCAGCCCTTCGCGGGAGGCCAAAAGCGAACGTCGTTCCTGCCGTGGGCCCCGCGTTAACGAGGCGCAGCGGCTGGGCTGGGCCGGGCTCTGCCCGCGGGCTCGGCGCTCCGCGGCATCAGCTGCGGCCAGCCGGCCGGTAATCTCATTAGTGCCGTCGCGTTTGGGGAGAAAAGCGCCCGCCGTCCCCGCCCGGCCTCGGGAGAGTAGACAAAGGTCTGCGAGGCAAGGCCCCGCGGCCGTGCCACGGCGGGCCGGCCCTGTTAATGTTCAATCGGGAGCGGGGGAGCAGTGCCGATCTCCTGGCTCCGCGCTGGGGGGGGGCGCCGACCCCTGCTCGCCGCTGCCGGCCAGGCTGTGCCGGGGCCGGTCCAGCGCAACGCGCCTCTCCGTCTTGCCCCATCGGGATATTTTCTGCTTGGAAGTTATGCTAAAATAACATTTGTGTGCACGTTAATGATTTATTTATGTGGCTAATAACGCTCACATTCTCGCTGATATTTGTCTAGGCGAAAGACCAGCTGCGAAATGCCCCGCAGCTGTAGCCAGTGCTAGAACAGAGTGCCTTGGAACCAGAAATCAATGCTCCTGAAATGAACAAGTGGACAACTTATTAGGCTCAGTCACTCCACACGCCGTCCCCTGATAACGAATAGATGAAGTAGGCACTGGAGAAAGGAAGCGTCTGGGAAGGCCACACATGCCCACTCCTTCGCGGAGAGGCCGGGTAATTCCGCGGGGCACAGCTGGCCGCACGGACATCCCCGGGCAGGGCAGGGGCTGCGACACAGCACTGGCAGGCTGCTTGGGGTTAGATGGTGATAAATACGGCGAGCGCCCGGGAGAGCGGCTCCAGGAGTCATTGATGAAGGTGTCCGGTTTCCTTGCTGCTCCAGAAAGCAGAACCGACAGGTTCAGCGAGATCACGTAATCGTGGCGTCTCTGCCTAGAAACAGTCGCGCTAATTTTGCATTTTTACCATCCACGGGGAGGAAAAATACCTGTCCTCCCGCAATGCAAATCCTTACACAAATAGATCTGCGGGCGCACAGGGAGCCGCTGCCAGCCTGACCTCCAAACCAGGAGTCGCTGGGCCCGGATTCAGAGTGACCGGTCAGCAGCAGCACACCCCGACAGCACACGAGATTGTGCAAACTCCCCAGCAGCCCCTCGCAACTCGCTGCTGGCTGAGGAAGGTCCGAGCAGGAGCCTGCGGTTAATCTCCGAGGCCTTCATGCATCCCTGGCGAGCAGCGCCACAGCGCTAAGTGCAATTAACATAACAGACACTAAAATAGGAGAGAGCGGCGCTGAATTTAATTTGCAGGCTTTAAAAAAAAAAAAAGGAAAAAAAACCCCCACAACTTAGCACTTGGAACGGTCTGGTGATGAACGCGGAGAACGAGGTGGAAGGCGGTGGAACAGCCCTCCTGCCTCGGGGAGGGGCCGCGGTCAGTCCCGGGGACCCGCTCCGGGAGCCGGGACCACCTTGGTGCGCGCAGCACCGTAAAACATTTCTAGACAGGTAAACTCCTCCGACGGGGCTGCCCCCGCCGCGCAGCCCCAGCGCAGCTTCCCCCCCCCCCCCGCCCAGCGGGAGCTCCCACAGCGCGGGGGCAGCCGCAGCGTGACCAGGTCGCCGGGGCGGGCAGGCACCTCCTGGAGCCTCCTTCTTGCCCCCCGACACGCACGCACCGCGATCCGGCTGCTTCCCTGCCCCCGCTGCCTGGGGGGAGAGAGAGGAAATGGGAGAGGGGGGAAGAAGCGGCGGGGTAACCCCCTCCCCGCGCTTCCTCACATATTCCCCCCCGCAAACTGCCTCCCAGTAGGGCAGAAGTTCACAAAAGAGCGAGACAGAGAGGGGAAGATCGAGGTTTCCGAGAAAAGAGAGGCGAAAAGAGCGAGATAGAGATTAAAAAAAAATCTAAAAACGTCGCAACCGAGGGAGACCCACCGATCGGCTGGGAAGCCTGTGGTATCCGGCCGGGGGAGAGGGGGGGAAGGAAGGGAGAAAAGAGGGTTTTAAAAAAACTGGAAGGCAAAAGCTGTTGGGGAGGAAGTGTAAGCCGAGAGGAAGGCTGGGGGAGGGGAGAGAGCGCCATCTTTTCATGTCACAGTCACAGAGACAGCGCTGGGCTCGGCCACAGCGTCTTGGTTTCTTTTTAACAGCGGAAAACGTGCGATTAGCAGGCAGACGGGCGGAGACTACCAGCCCTGCGCGCACGCACAGCCCGCAGCTCTGTCTCCTTGCCGTGTAATCCCAGCGCTCAGCGCTGCTGCACCCCCTCATTAAAAAACCGGAGATTTCCTCCTCCTCCTCCTCCGCTCTCCGAGGAAAACAACGCCCGCCACCGCCTGAACCCGGGCAGCGCCGCCCGCACCGCACCGCTCGCCCGGAGGCCGCCCGGGGGCCCCGCGCTCCCCAGAGCCCGGACCGGCCCTGCCTGAGGGCTGCGCGGTCCCCGCCGCTCGGCCCCTGCCCCCCCGCGAGAGGCTTATGCTCATTCCCCACCCCAGGGGGCCGCCCCCGGGGGGTGCACGGCGGGGGGCTGCCTACAGCTCCCCCCTACCCTGTTTCCCGTCCTCGAGGGCTGCTGCTACCTCTCTGCCAGGGCGGCTGCTCGCCGCTTCCCCCTCCCGTGCCCTCCCTTTATCCATCCTGAGAGCGAGGGTGGGGTGCGCCGAGCCGGGGCTCCCCGCGCTGGGGCCAGTGGCGAGGAGCAGCGCTGGGATCCCCCGGGACCCAGCAATCCCGCGGCGGAGCCGGGCACTGCCGCCCACGGCCCCATGAACGGCGCTTTATTCCGCAGCGCTCAAACCCCTCATTGTGTTTGGTAGAATCACCTGCCTCCTCTGGAGCCGGGCGATTAATTTAATGCGATACAGAGCGCGCTCCGTTCCGGCCCCTCCTCGGCGGGGAGATCTCCGCCGGGCGCTCCCCCCGCAGTCGCGGGGCGGAGGAGGGGCACGGCACGGTACGGTACGGCACGGCACGGCACAGCGAGGCGGGCTGGCATCCTCCGAGCACCGGCTCTCCCGGCGGCGCCCGGGGAAACCTTCCCCGCCCGGTAGCGGCGGCGGCAGCTCCGATTGGAGTCGCACAAGCAGCCGCCGCGCAGACCTGCTCGGTGCCCGGGGGGGGCTGCGAGGCGGGCGGGGGCCGAGCCGTGCCTGGCGAAGGGATTTGCTGGGTCGTTGGCTGCGCCTGGGGAAAGGCGGGAGGGCGGGGGGGGGGGGTTTGGCTGTGCCTAGCGATGGGGGATTTGAGAGGGAAGGGGAGGGGGTGGCTGGGCTCGGTGGAAAGCGGGGGGGGGGGGCTGGCTGCCGCGACTGCTGGGGACGGTGGCTGTTGTTATTACTGTTATTGTTATTTTTAGGGGACGGCGGTGGTGGGAGCGGGGGGGGACGGGCCCCGCTCGGCGGGAGGCGATGTGGAAGGGGGGCTGCCGGCTGCGCCCGCGGAGGGGGCATGAGGTGAGGGCGGTGGGAGAAGCGTCTCCTCTGTTTCTAATAAAGGAAACGACTTTTATTGAACGATAAATGCAGGGGAACGAAAGTCGTGTGGGTGCGCCTGGTGGGGGCGATTGATTTGGCGGAGAGAAAGGGGGGGAGGCAGCTGCCCGTGCCGGCGCGGGGTGTTTGGGGCGGGGGTCGCGCAGCGGCGAGGGGCCGGCTGGCCTCGGCTGCCTCCTGCCCGGGGGGGATGTCGGGGAGGGGGCGTTGGCCGCCCCGCTGGAAGGGGGCGAGGGCTGCCCCTGTTCGTGAGTGGGCTGGAGAGGGGGAGAGCGGGATGCTCGCGGTGGGGGGTCCGGAGGGAGGGGGGGCGTAGGCCGTGGGGTGGTGTCGCCTGCCCTCTCGGGCAGGGGGGGCTGAGGGGGAGGTGTCGGCTGCGCCTTGCCAGTTGGGATTTGATAGGGGCGGTAGGAGACACGTCTCCTGTTTCTAATAAAGGAATCGGCTTTTATTGAAGGATAAATGCAGAGAACCAAAGTCGTGTGGGCTGCAGCCGCCGAGCTTCGTTAGCTGCCGATGTGACTGTGAAGATAAAACGCTCCACAATAACTCGAGCGCGAAGGGCGCCGGGGATGGGGATGTGCGCTCCCCGCTGGCCCCGGCCCTGCGCCCCCACCGCGCCCTACGGCCCTGGCCCCGCGGCGGAAGGTGCCCGGGGAGCTTCAGACCGGGCTAACGGCTCGGCCTTGGGACTTGGCCAAGTTTCTCTGACTTAGGGGAACTCTGGGGATGAGTAATCTCTCCAGGCTAGGGTTTGGGAAGGTGGTGGGTTTTTTTTTTTCGCTAGCTCGCTCTCTTCTTTTTTTCCCCTTGTCATCAGCTGCTGACCCACTCACTTCGAGAGCGCGGCACCGACGGGTTTCTGAGAAGGGCGGCGGGAGGAGACGGGGGATGCGGTGAGCCCGGCGAGGCCCCCCCACCGCCTCAGCTCCCCACCGAGCCACCCCGGCTCTGTTGTGGCCCCGACCACTTCGGGGCTGCGGGGCGTCCCTGCTCTCCCGGCTCCCGTGCAGGGCCCTGGATGTGGCTTTGCCGGGGGATGAGGGGATGCCCACCCGCCCACACCACACACACTCCACTGCCTGGCGTGGAGGCCGGTGCGGAGGTTTCCCAGGGCAGGGAGGGCACGGCATGGCCGCGCCTTGCCCTCGGGGAGCTGTTGGGAAACGTTTCCTACTCGGCACCTCGGCTTATCTCAGGTGGCGACGGCTCGAGGACGGGAGGGGGGAACTCCGGGCCCGGGGGGAAGCCCCCGGGGACGGAGAGGCAGCGCGTAGGCCCGGCCGTGGCCGCGGCGGCGGCAGGCGTGGGCGTACTGAGCCCCGCTGCCCGGCGGCCGGGGAGGAGCAGTGCCCGCATCCTGCCCGTGGGGCGGGCGCGGTGGGGCCCTGCCCGGTGCCGCGGAGGGCAGGCCCGCCGCCGTGTGCGTCGGGCGCCGTGCCCGCCCGCGGCCTCCGAGTGTGCCTGCCGGGCAGTGGGGCGTGGGGGCGGCCGCTGGGTAGGGAAGCGGCTGGGGGGGCTGCGGGGGGGAAGCATAAGCGAGTCGACGCCGAGCGCGGCCGCCGCCAACAAATCCTGCAGCTTGGCTGGGGGCAGGCAGGCGGGGGAGCATCGCCGTCCCGATGTCGTCGGGGGTGCTGCAGCGAAACGACCTGGAAAAGGCAGCCCGGCTGTCGTTCTGCCTCACCCGCCGCCGCGTGTGCTGGCCGGCGTGGGGCTTCCCCCCAGCGCAGCTCCTTGCCGGCTTTACGGGCAGCGAGGGGCCAGTAAGGCGGGCCGCATCCCCCGCCTGCGACGGGGGAGGCGGGCGGGCAGGGCCGGGGAGAGCCGCGGAGCGGGGCGCGCTGCTAATCTCCGAGCCTGGCAGGTTTCAGTCCTCAGATTACCTGCGTGTTTGGCAATTTCCGAGAGGCGCGCTGGGAGGCGGCTGCTGCCCTGGTTTGGGTACCGCGATGGCAGGGGGGGACGGCGGGGGGGGACAGGGACACGACGTTGGGAGATGAAGTGGGAACGGGGTTTTAAATGGCATTTCTGTACGGAAAATACTTTTATTTTCCCTTGGTTTTTTGAAGCTGCTTTCGAAATGAACATTTTCTGCGATAAGAGGTGACCGATCAGAATCGCTGGGGGGAGGCTATAAGCAGACGTTTTGCCCCAGCTTACTGTTATCTTATCTTTCACACTTGCAGGGCGAAAAAGTGGCTTATCTTTATACCCACCCCCCTCTCGCCTTAATTGCTAAAAACACTGTGAAGTGTTAAGTACAGGACTAAAGAATCTCTCCGCGTGTCTGCCATGCGAGTGATGGGGGGGGGGGGGGATCCGAATTGAAAAATTAGGGACTTTTCTCTGGAAAAGTACACACGTGTACACACCGAGAGCCTCTCCCTGCCCCCGCTCCACTGCCGCTTTGATGTTGCAGGCTCCAATTTCATATGTATGCACCCCGGCGAGCCACCCGCTGCTGCGGGCTTCCAGCCGGGGCGCAAATCCCGCTCGGCACGGCGGCGAGCCCGGGGGCCGCGCCGCGAGGCGCGGGCTCGGAGGGCGGCGGAGGCCTCCGCTGTCACCTCTGGGGCGAGTGAATAACCCCAGTGTTTATGAACCCGGGTGCAGAATTGGTATTCAGCGCCGAGCCACGGCATCGTCTCCTCGCATTCTCTCCCCACCCCCTCCGAAACAAAACACAACACAAAAACAAAACCAGAAGGAGGACGGAGGTGATTCATCGACTGTATCCAATTATTAACATACAAGCTGTAGTCTGCACAAACACACCTTCAAACCATGGCGGTTCCCCCGGCCGCCGTATTATATTTAAACCCAGGAGCGTGCTGACTGCCGTGCCTCCGCCGAGCCGCCGCTCGCTGCCGCTCCTTCCCAGGCCGCCGAGGGACGGAGACGGGGCGCAGCCGGCGCCCCCCGGGGCTGAGGGACCCCACCGGGAAAAGGGGGCGCAGCCCCCGGCTCCCGCGCATCGCCTTCAGAGGCGAAGGCTCAGCCTCTCCCACACTGCTCTCCGGCCGGGCCAGGGGTTTTGTCTGGCTTCAGCCCCTGTCCTCGGTCTGCGCCCCCCCCGCCGAGCCCCCCCCCGCGCCGCCCGCTGCCCCCCGCCGCGCTGGGGGGAGGCGAGGAGAGCGACAACCTCGCCGGCGCTATTTTTACTCCTCTTCAGACTTGTGCGGCGCACGCCCCCTCCCCTGCAGGGCCTTGCCTAGCGGCTGCATCTCCCCGCTGGCAGGAGCGGCCGGGGCTGCCGGCGGCCCTGCTTTCACCTCCTCCTGGCCGGCCGGCCCGCCCGCCCCGCCGCCGGCAGCGCCCGGCCCCCGCGCTCGGGGCAGGGGCCCGCAGCAGCGCTCTGCCCGAGGGGACGGTGCGGGGGTGGGGGGGTGGGGGGGGACGGGACACAGGCGCGCCGCAAGCAGACAAAATGGCCGAGGTATGCAAGTGGGAGAGGTGGAGGGGGCAGCTCGCAGCTAGCTTGCCCTTATCCTGCAGCGGGCTGCCGCCCCCCTTTCTTACCCCGGGCAGGGGCCGTGCCTCCAGCCCGTCCCCCCGCGGCCGCCCCGGTGGGCTCGGCGCTGTGCCTTCCCCACCGAGCTCTGCACGGGCCGGCAAGCGCTTCCCCCGCCGCGGCGGCAGCCGGCCCCGGGCGGCGGGCGGCAGGCCGAGGTTCCCGGCTGGAGGCTGGCCGAGGCGTGCGTGTATTTGTTTGCCTGCTTGTCCCTCCCGGGCTGTCCGGTCCGAGCGGCAAACGGGGCCCGGAGGATCGCGGGCATCTCCGCTCTTCAGTGGATCGGGGAAGAGGTGCGGAGCAAAGCAAACACAACTGGAGAGATTTGTCATTCGGCTTTGTAAGAAAGATAGCGGCGCTTAGTCCATGAACCGAGCGCGTCTCGGGCTCTTCTGGGGAGAGGGAGAGAAAATAATGGATCTCCTGTCAACAGAGTAGCCATGAACTACGAAGTAAAATTATAGTACTTCTGCTATGCAAAACCCCCTTGATTGCACGGGGAGTTTGCATGTCGGTGTAACAATATGCTGGCACCGTGTCAGGTCTGAAAGCGGTGCAGACCCTGTGTAACGCCAATTGAGGCTTGTCTTGTTTTGTTATTCAGATTTCTACACTTCCATTAAATTCCACTGCCTTACAATAAGCAATGATAAAGGTCTGATTTAAGACACACTCAAGCAGGGCAATTCAGAGCTTAGGACAGTGATCTGTTATTTATAGGCTTTTCCTAGCACTCATCACCAGGCTGTCTGAGCACCTCGCTCGCATTAATTCATTTTACCTTCGCTGCGCCTGTCTCCCCTCTCTCTCATTTCCCGTGCTCGGGAGACCCGCGTGCTCCGGTTGCCGTTTGGCGGGCAGGGGAGCGGCCGTGGAGGGTGCCGGGGCCCGGCCTCGCTACTCCTGCCGTTTAACCCCCAACTTTCTGAGGTGCGCGGGCCGGGGGCAGTGTGTGTGTGTGTTCCAATTAGAGGCGGCGCTGGAGGTAAATGAGAGCCGGCGTAAAGCCATCCCACTTGGAAGCCTCCTGCGAGAAGCCCATTCTGCCATTAACAATGGATTTGTCTTTACGAGGAGGTTAAGTACTTAGCATTATCGGAGCAGCCGTTTTTGCGAGCGCATCCTCGCCCGGCTTCGTGGCGGCAGCAGCAGCAGCGGCAGCAGCGCGGAGCCCCAAGCATCTGTGCGCGGAGCCCCCCCTCCTCTCCCGGGGAGAAAGCAGTGTGCAGCGGCCTGACCCGGGGGTCAGTTCCCTCCGGAGCGGGGGTGGTGGTGGTGGTGGTGTAATCCGCAAGGCAAGAGCATGCTCTGAATTTTCCGAGGTTAGCTCGGCGGTGCCTGGCTCACCCGCGGCAGGGGAAGGCGGCGCGGCGCGCAGCCGGGCCGAGCCAGGCCGCGGGAGGAGCGAACTGAAGCCCCAATGTCTTCGCCAGGAGCCGCCAGCCTCCTGCTGCAAAGCTCGGGGACCCGGGGAACAAAAAAGGCACAGAGGCAAACAAGCGCGGGTCTGTTCCTCCCCTCCACGGAGGAAACTGCGTTCACGAAGAAAGAAAGTTTAACTACGCTTAAAAATAAAAGTGGAGCGAGTTTACCCCGAGATAACTTGAAGTCATTAGTTAAAAAAAAAATAAAACCCCATCCCCAGCCACCCAGCCACACGCTGTAGGCGCACACATGTGATCCGGAGTTCGCAGCCCGGGAAAAGGGAAGTGTGCGACTTTTGTGATACAAGTGCGGGCCGATGGCATCGCGGTTCCAGACCTGCGGGGACAGACAAAGCCCGGATCAACGCAGCCAGGAAGCCGCGGCTACGGCCACCTTGCCGGGAGACACGCTAGTTCTGCTTTCCTACCGAAAGAAGCAATTTTAATGAGGTTCTCCCTAGGAAAGGGAAAAAAAACCCCAACAAACCAGCAGAGGCCTTTCCTCCAGCTGTGTGCCTGTAACTCACGTGTGTTCAGTCTAATAACTTTTAATGTCTAGCCCTAAAACATCTTTATAAAAAATAGCTTTACAGCGTAATAGGCCAGGTGTCCTTCTGCTTGTTATCGGAGATTAAAAAAACCTGTGTGAGCCTTTTCAGATGCGTGGCCCGCCGCGCCGGGATCAAACCCGGACGCTGCCCGGGGCCGTACGCCCCGTCGGCACCGCAGCCTGGCCGCCGCGCTCGGCGGCTCCCTGGGCTCCCCTGCGAGGAAGCTGAGCGGTGCGGCTGGAGTTTCGGGTTTCAGGCGGTGGATATTTCACTTCTGCTTTGAGACGGGCGAGTTTTTTAAGAGAGACGTGGCGAAAACCTGAAGCCTCGTGATGGCAGTTTAATGAAATGCTAACCCTCTGGCCGCGACCCGGGTGTGCGCGTGTGTGGGGTGTACACCGTGTCCCCCTCCCCGAGCATCTGGTGACCCCCACGTTTTTTCCAGACGAGGCTTAGATTCTCGATTATAAACTTATGGATTGGGGGGGTGGGATGTCTTTGTTAGGGACAACTTTCGGGATCTCCTGGTCTTCTATCAAGCAGTAGCGGCGGAGAGCAGGCAGGCAGCCCCGGCAGTTCTGCTCTGGCGCTGAACACTCATCGCCCTCCTTGCTGCTTGCGCGCTCTCGGCGGGGAAACCTTTTGCAGCTCGCAGCGTCTCAGCAGCCTTTTACGTGCAGGGTCCTGAACGTGGCGATTAAAAATCCCCCCCGGGGCGAATTGTCCGTGTTAATCGCCCGGTGTTTGGCTGGCAGTCGCTCCCACACGGCGCGGCGGCGAGAAGGGCTGGATGCGGCGCCGGCGGCGCTGAGGTGGCAAAACTCCCGCTTCCCCGGGAAGGCGCCGGGCGGTGCGGGGGAGCTGCGGAGCCAAGGGCCCGCCTGGCCTTGAGGCCGGGGCCGCCCCGGGAGCCTCCGCGCCGCGGCATCCGCGGGACCAAACCCGGGAATATCGGCGGGGATGGGCGTTATGAACCTGAAATTTACGAGTGGAGCTCGCCGAGCCAAAAGTTGCCTTGCCAAAGTAAATAGATGCAGCGGATAACTATCAACCCGGAGATTAAAGGGCTCCACAACCCGGGCAGAAAACTTAAAGCAGCCGTAGAAATGCCAGAGAGGGAAACGGCGCTTCGGCTGCCATCCCACCCCGGGTTGCCACACCGCTCACACGTAGCAGAAAGCGCGTTAAGGGCTGCCAAAGCCGGATCAGGCGAAAACGCGCTTTAATAAGGTCCCCCCCCGGCCCCCCCGCAATGCAGACGTTGACAAACGAGTGGCTTTTTTTCCATCCCGATTCAGAGCTCGGAGAAGCGGACCGGGGGAAAACGCGTATATCGGCGCGGCCGTGCCGCGGATCACGCGAAGCTGGGGGCGGCGGGTGGGCCTAGAGAGGGGCCCCGGGGCCGGGGAACCCCTCTGCGGGTGGGAGGCTGCGGGAGAAAGGGTCCGTGCGCGCCGTGACCCCTGCAGGGGGTAAGGACGGCTGCAAGCCCTCGGCGGGTCCTGGGCCGGCGGGGATGCCCTTGCGTGACGGGGGGATCCCGGAGCCGGCAGGTCGGGGTGGGGGCGCGGGCTGTACTGCGGGGGGCGTGATCCCGGGCGCCGCGGTGCGGCGGGGCGCGCGGGCGAGAGCGCTGCGAGAGGACCGTGGGCGTCCGGCGGCGGGGCCGAGGCGAGCGGGGCGGCGGGGGGTGGCAGCGCGGCGCAACCCGCCGCGGAGCCTCACAGCGGTGTCTGGCAGCGCCGCCGCCGCCGGGGTTTTGACAGCTTGGTGGAGCGGAGTGAGCGGAGCTTTATGGTAATTGCGGATCTCCACTGGCCTTCTGGGTAGCGAGCGAGGAGAGTATCAGCGGGGCGGGGGGGCGGCTTTCCTCACCCCGCCGGCCGGGGAGCGCGGAGTACCCCCGGGGCACCGCAGCTCGGCAGCGACCTGTGCCAGCCGCGGGGAGCGGGCGAGGCGAGGGGCTGGCGAGGGGCGCAAATCAATTAGTCAGGGCAAGGGGGGAGAACGGGTGCGTGGCCGGGCGAGCCCTGCCTGGCTGGTCAGGGAAACGCAGCCAGGGGAGGGGGAAACTTGCAGAGGGAAAAAGCGGTGGCGGCGCTGCTGCTGCTGCTGCCGTTGCCGCTGCTGCTGGCGGCGGCTCCCTCGGTGCAGCGCCTGCCCGGGGGGAGGGGAAGGGAGGGGAGGCGGCGGCTGGAGGAGGAGGAGGAGGAGGAGGAGGAGGGAGAGAGGGAGGGGGGATGCGAGGGGAGCGCAGCGTGCAGCAGACGGAGCCCGGTCTCCCAGCGGCAAGGTGAGGAAGAGCGGCTTTCCCGGCGGACTAAAGAGGGGAGGGGGGGGGGAGAGGAAGAAAAAGAGAGAGGGAGAGAGAGGAGGAGAAGAGGAGGAGGAGAATTAAATCCCCAGCCACACACACACAAAGCCGCGGCGGCCAGGGCACGGGAGACGGCGGCGCGGGCGAGATGTGGGGAGCGCCGCGCTCGCCAGCGCAGGAACTTCGCCCGGAGCAAGCCAGCAACATGGCGCTGCCAAACCAGAGCCGGCAGCCGGAATGAGCATCGCGGGCTGCCGCTCCCGCTGCTGAGCGCAGCCGAGCCGAGAAGCAAAGCTCTTCCCGCGGGCACCTGCCCCGTCGGCGCAGGCGGCGGCGGCGCTCCCGCCCCCCACAGCTCCCTGCGTTCCCGCACCCCTTCCCTGGCCCGCTCGCGCCGGGGCAAGCCGCGACACACGCACCCACGGAGAGGGGGAGGGGGCTCGGGAAACTTTTCTTGCCTCTTCTCCCCCACCCCCGACGGGGCTGCCCTTCCTGGGAGAGCAGCAGGGCGAGGCGACGGTGTAAGACCCGCGGCGCGGACCGCGCACGCCGCAGCCCCGCGGCGCGGCAGGAAGGTTAGTGCTCCGCTCCGCGAACAGCTCCCGTAAGGAAGCGCCGCCGCCGGGTCCCGCGGTGACGGGGCAGCCGCGGGGCTCCCCTCGCCCCGCCGCGGGGACGGCGCCGCGGCGGCCGAAAGTTACGGCGCGGGGCAGCGGGGCTCGGGCGGGAGTGGCAGGCAGGCGGCGGCGTGGGGGAGAGGGATCTCCCGGTGCGTCTCCGGGGCTGCGGCGGCGGAGGGGAAGTTTGGAAGGCAGTTGGTTGTAAAGATGCCTGCTTGGGGCGGCGTGGTGGGGGTAGTGGGGGGGCGGGCGGCGGTGGGGGGGGCGGGCGGCGGCGGGGGGTTGGCGGCTGCTGGTAGCGCTGTCGGCGCTCCGGTGCGCCTGTGTGTGGGGTGGTGGCGGTGTTCCCGTCGACTCCTACTTTGCGATCGGGAAGGCACCGGGGCAGCGGCGGTGCGGGGCTCCCGGGGGCCGGGGCGAGCGAGGAAAAACGCTGGCGACCCGCGGAGCGGGGACGGCTCCCGCGCCGGGCGGGCCGGGCCCCGCGCTCCCCGTCGAGAGCAGCGGGCGGTGCGGGGGCGGCGGACAGGTGAGCGGCGGGGAGAGCCCGCTGCAGGCTGCCTTCCCCTGGCCGGGAGAGCCCGGGTGCCGCTCCCCCCCTTCCCTCCGCCCCGGCGGGGCGGGCGTCGCCGCGCACGTGGGGCAGGGCGGCCCGGGGCTTTCCCGTGCGCGGAGCTGTGCTGGCGTGAGGTCCGGCGTGACACGGAAGTTTAGTCAGCCCTAAAATGTAGTTTGGAGTTGAGAGACCGACCCGGAGGGAGGCTTGGGGCTTGCCATCAAAGGGCCGGCCGGAGGGGGACGGCCAGGCAGGGAGGCAGCGGAGGCTGCTTTGTGAAGCCGGGGCCAAGTGTGGCGGCTCTGCGCAGCATATGAGGCATGCATTTGATGTTCGCGGAGCGAGTCCGGGGGCGAGGGCTGCGGAGCGTTCACGTTCCTCTTTTCTTTCTCGATGTGTGCGTGTGCGTGTGTGTTTTTTTCCCTCCCTCTCTCTCGTTTCCGCGATGTCTGTCGGATCCTGGGTTTGGTGATCGCGGAGGGGGCGAGGGGGAGGCGAAGAGCACCTCCCCCGAGGGGAAAAAAAAAACCAAAAAAACCCCAGACCGTAGTGAGCTGTGTAAAACTGACAAAGTGTGGGTACTGGCTTTAATGGTATCGCTTCGGAGCTCGTCGCAGCATAAATTCCCACTAATGAATCTTTTCCAGAAACTCCGTTCATTGCTTTCATCTACTCTTTGGAGCCTGCAGCTTTTGTATCCGTGTTTGTATTAAAAAAAAAAAAGGGGGGGGGAGGGGGAAGCCCAGCCCGCACAACGTAGCCAAGCTCGGATTTTCCAAAGGTTTCTATTAACTTTTTTTTCCCCCGCCCCCTCCCCGTGGCCCTACCGCGGGGGGCAGCCGGGGAGAGCCGTGCCCCGCCAGGGTCGCTCGGGAACAAAGCTGGGGGCGAGAGGGGGCGGGCGGTGCGAGGTCTCTGCCCCCGTGGCTGCGTCCGCAACCCCCCGCCGGTATCTCCGCCGCACCCGGGTCGCCGCCGCCCGCGCTGCCCCCTCCCAGCCCGCGCTGCCCCCGCAGCTTTGTGCGCGCCGCTGCCCGCCGCGCCGCTCCTCGGGGCCACCGGTCTCGCCTACTCTCGTCCCCGAGGCTGGTGCTTGCCTATCTGACTGGAGCCCGGTGCCGTCGCGCTTGCGACACATCGTTCATTTCCTTTCGGTTCTGCTGTCGGAGCCTCTGGGTGGGTTTTTTTTTCCTTCCCTTTTTTTTTTTTTTCCTTCCCGAGAGGTAGCCAGCGCAGCGCTCACCCTAATTGCTTTTAGGAGGATTAGGAGCAAATTCCACCCCCCCCCGCCCCCCCGCCTGGCCGCCTCCCCCTCCCCGGGTTGCCTTCGCGCGCCGGGGTTGCAGTTTATCCGTGGTGCAGTTCTTTGAATTGCTGTCACAAATAGGTGACTCAGAGTTAATTAGGAAGTATGCACCGGATCAATGGGCTGCACAGCTCATTAGTTATTCCCCAGCCTTTTGCAGCGTTGGACCTCCGGCTCCTCACCCCGTATACCTCTTTAATACGCAACCTGGAGGGCTGGCAGGGACCAGGGAGCACTTCGGGTGAGGGGGGCTGGGTGCGAAGAGGGCGTGATGAATACGGACATTGAAGTTTCCAGGTTGGGAGGTTGCGTGTGGATGACCGGCCGGGGTCGCCCCTTGCTCCCCCCGCCCCCCCAGCCCCTCCCGCCGTGGCTATCTAACCTGCCTCCGCGCACGGGCGTGGTGAGCCCTCGCCCGCCCCGAGGTCGGAGGGACGAGTCCGGAATGTTACCAAAAGCAAACAGGCACAAAAAAAAAAAAAAAAAAAAAGTGTGTGTGTGTGTTTATTGGAGCGTATGCTGAGAGAGCAGACAAAATCTCATTTGTCAGGCATGAAGGTGGGCTGTGTGGAAGGCTATAAATATACCAGGGAGGATGGTACCGCGGTCACTTTTCTGTTCTTCGCCATTTCTAAGGTGAGTGGCGGAGGCTGAGGGACCGGGCAGGGGCTTCTCCTGGTATTGTTTGTCCGTCTGTGATAGATAGGTCTAGACAGCCGCTCAGGCTCCCTGCGAGCTCAGGAACCGGAGCCTGAAAGGGAGAGTGAGGGAGTTGGAGAGGAAAAGGTCACCGCGATATTTTTTCTTCTTTTTTTTTCTTTTTTTTTTTTTTTCTATGGTGGCGATGGTTGTTAACCCTTAAAGCCGAGAGGGGATCGAGGCCGGCTGCTCCGGCCTGGAAAGATGCGGGAGCAGCAGCGGCCGCAGGGATGCTGCCGGAGCAGGGGGGGCCGGTGCAGCGCGCCTCGGGCCCCCGGCGCTGCCCCGTCCATCTAACAGCTTCGTAAGAGCTGTTTCCCACAACAGGAAAAGAGTTCACCAGGCGATCGCCAGATTATTTCGTTCCCAGGAGTTTCCTCTCTCTGGAAACTCCGAGGAGGGCCTGGAGCCGGGGTCGGGCGGCCACGGGGCCGGGGGAGCCACCGCAGCCCCTCGGGCTCGGCGGGGCCCCGGGGGTGGCCCGGCCGGGCGAGCCCCGGCGGCAGGGCGTCCCCGGCGGCTCTCCGCCTCCCCCGGCCCCGCCGTGCCCCCCCCCCCCCCCCCCGCCGCGGATTGCAGTGGAAGCCCCACCGCGAAGGTTCCCGGCCTTGGGGGGGGGGTGGGGGTGTGCCAGTTCCCGCGGCCGCCTTCAGGCCCCGTCGGCGGCTCCCCGCGCCCTTGGCCGCGGTGCGCTCCCGGCGGGGCCGCTCGTGTCCCTGCGCGCAGCAGCCGGGCGGACCTGCCTCGGGGCGTCGGGGAGCCCACGGGGGCGCGCACAGCTCCTGGAGCGCGGGGGCTGGCGGCGAGCGGGGTCTGCGCTGGGGCTGGGGCGGGCCGGAGGTGATTTGCAGCCCCTGCGTGCCTGTGAGCTTCCTTTTGTACTGAGACGGCCTCGGTGGATGAGATGTGATCGTGGCGTGCAAGCCTGGGCGGTACAGATTAAAAGCAGTTAAGGCTTTAGAGCGGTAGATAAAAGCTGGTTTTGTTGGATTCGCCTGCAGCGCAGACTATTCCCATTCCTCTTTGTCTGAGCCCTGGTTCCGGGCGCTACAGCCTTATTGGAAATGCTCCCGAGCAGTCCGCGTAGCCAGGGCAGCAGGCAGCTCAGCGCTTATTTACACGTCACATCTAAATACATCTCTAATTAGATAGAAGCAACGCCGGAAATGGCAGATTTGTTGCATATCTAATAGAGACCAGTGCAAACAGACTCAGCAGGGTTTCCCTCTCTCCCCCCGCGCCCCCCCCCCCCCCCCCCCCCCAAGACCAAGCTAGTAATCTGAGACCAAACAGAAATGACTTCTCCCATTTGAGTGCATTATGAACCACATTGGCCAATGTCTCTATTCTGATATTTAAAGTGATGCTTAGGATGTGTGAACCGAATGCCCAAATATGGACTGGGTCTTGAAACAATACTGGTGCCTTGGCTTTATTCCTGTGCTGGTGGACAAGCTGGGCACTGTGTCACACACTTCACCAGAATGTGCCAGGATCTGCAGCATCTTGGGCAGTTCTAAGTCATTGTCCCTTTCCCCTCCTCTTCCCACATCCCATGATAATTCACTTTTTTAAAGGTTGATAAAGAAGCCTGGGTCCCCCTAACAGGGATGCCAGAGGTGAGGTGGCTAAGCTCCAGGGGCTCCTGTACAGTCCACACAAGCAAACTTTGGGGATCTGTGCAGCTGCAAGACTGCGCAAAGTTGTTGACACTCTTTCAGGTCTCTGTGGATAAAATGGACCCAGGCCACCACAGCCCAAAATAATGAGTGCTGTGCATACCAAAGTAGTCTTAGCAATCTGCGGCTGTCGTTTAAAAGGTCTCTCAACTTTTGACTGGTGAGTGGCCGCTGCAAAGGTGGGCAAAAGGCCTGCTCCGGCTCAGGTCATAGCTCTAGCAGCCACATTGCCCTCGGAGTTAATGTGGCTCGGAGTAAATTGGTGCTCAGTACAGAGGAGAAGCAGGCTCTGATTTCTGGACATCTTGACAAAGCTGTGGGCTCTTGCTGGGACTCTGCAGCGTAGTTGGGTTGCACAGGTGATACGCGATATGCTATCTTTCCCCTGAACACCGCAATAGATCATGTTTTAGTGCAGGCTTAGAAAGAGCAGCATGAAGCTGAGTTTAATACTTCCTCCTTAGGCTGGTGTTGTTTTAGAAATAATTGATGGCCAGAGTGGGTCTGCTGCCTTCTGTCTTGGTTTTGCAATGATTCGAGTGGCGGAGCTGAGCGGGCTGGCTGGGGGAACTGGGCTAACCCCTTGTAGCTACGCCGCTCCGGCTGGCTGCGTGTGCGTGCAGGAGGCAGCGGAGGCCGGGGCTGCAGGCAGGGGGAGTTCCCCTGGCCGTGAGCAGCTCCCGTTAATCCTCCTGTCCTTTCAGGGAACGGGCTTACAGCGGTCCCTGCTCCACAGCAGCCTTTCCCTCCGACCTGACCCGCTCAGGTCCCGAGGCTGTGGTGGGCAGGGGCGTCTCTCCTGGGGGAGTGTATCTTTTGTGGGAGTTTGTCCGGAGCAGGCAGCCAGCGATCCTTTGAATGGCCGAGCAGATGAGGTGGGGATGGAAAGGAGGAGGCCAAGAACGCGCTGCAAATGTGGGTTTAGGAAACTGCTGCTGCTTTCCAGCAGCAAATTCATTTTTCCTTGTTTGCTGGACAGCAGTTCTTGGCCGAGTGGAGATTTTTTTTCCCCTCCTCTTTCCCACTGCTGGAAAAGTTAGCGAGTGAGAACATGCTTCAGTACCTGCCTGCCTGTTTTCCGAAACTGTTGTCTAAATTATTTGGGACTCTCCCTCTGCACGGAAGCACTCTTTGCGCCCCAAACCTACCTTGTGAGCTGACAGATTTGGTGCCGTGTGATTAGACATGCAAGGAAGTCCACTTGGAGAAGATCCTGACAGCTTGAAATATAATTTGTGATCTGAAAGACAGTTTCCAGTATAATCTCATTATGCACCACAGACTCCCGGTGTTATTTTGTAGAAGGCGGACAATGATCAATTTACATTGACCTAGGGCTGGGCGAGCTTTTAGATGGTAATTGCCATATTGATTTGCATGCAAAAAAAGGACCTGCTAAAATTAAAGACCGGAAGCTAAATTAAACTAAATTTATTGTCTTGGTGCAAACTAAAAGACTTGTTAAAGTCTAAGATAGACCTGGAAAGCTATGAAATCTAGAGAAAAATGATTCTTATCCTGATGGCTCTGGAAAATGAATCTACATGACGGAGACCGGGGCTGCAAAGACCCCATTGTGAGCAGAGGCACACAAGCCGGGGCTGTTCCGTGTAAGCCCCGACTCTCTAAACAATCGGAGAATAAAATATCTCCTCTGTCCAATGGAAATCTCGGCCTGAATGTTGGGATTGTCGTGCTAAGGAAAACAAAGCTTTATTTGGATAAGACAATTAAAGTGGAAAGCGCAGAATCCACCAGCCACTCTGGGAATGGCTTGTATAAAGAGCTGAGTGTGTTCAATAGAGCACTGGGGAAAGGGGGAGGCTTGGGGCTGCGCTTTGCGGCTGAGCCTACACCGGGAAAGCCTGGCATTGTGCTTCCTCCGCCTCCTCCTCGGCCAGGAGGAGCGAGAGCACTTCCAGCCAAAAGCGCTCTCCTTTCCGCAGCTCCCGCTGACCTCGAAGCAATCTCCCACGGCTGGGAGCTGCACTGGCGCACCTCTGCAGCAGGGTTGTTCCCCATGCACCTCCAGATGGCCCATAGTGGATTGCAGTCTGCCAGCACTGCCAGCTAGCCTGTTCTTTCTCAGAGCATGCTTTGCTTCTCGTTTTCAGCTGGAGTAGCTCTTGCTTTTATCCCAGGTGTTCATTTAATGCTCAGGAATACGTCACCTAGGGGCCTTGTACGTCTTTCGGTATTTGCGTATTACAAAACATTTGGGCCTGTATCCTCAGTTATAAAAGTCCAATCTTCTCCGCCATGGGAGTATTGGAGTAGTGCCTGGTACAGTTGATAGTAGAGAGAAGTATGCCTGTACTTGCACAGGCAGCAGGTCCCATGCCTGGGGCAGCCTGATGGCTGTCCTTGTGCTTGCAAGGAGCAGGGGCTGTGGGGCTGCCTGTCCTGCCCCCACTGCTGTGTTTCCCCCCATGCTCCCTGGGAGTGGGGTGGCTTTGTGGCCAGGGATCTCCTGGAGGTGGTGGGAGAGCTTTGCCAGGCTCGTTTAGCCATGGCTTGAGTATGGCATTTGTGCATGGCTGCAGGTAGAGACAGCAAAGTGAAATCAAAGCTGGAGGGGCGTATTCTCATCTCGCCTTGAAATTCACAGGGAACTTGCTAATGGCAGAAGAAGGGATGGGCTGAGCTCTTCTTTCTAGGTGTAAATTCCCTCCCTAGGCCAAACTTTCTCCATGCAAAAGCTCTTGGCTATGGAGAGATCCTACAGGGATCCCTGATCCCTGGGCAATCCCTTCTGCTCCCACGCCTCGGCATGCTGGGTTGTGCTCTAAGCCTCTCTGGCTTGCCCATAGCAGTAGGAGGCTGAGCTGGTTGTTGGAGGAAACCCTTCCCTACAGGCTGCAGTCCTCCTGGCTCACCTTGCTCTGGCCTGGTCGTGCTCCCTGTGCAGTGTTTTCCTTTCCTCCCATTTCAGTAGTCAAGCACAAAGTGTATTAGCAAAGCCCCATGCAGAATTAAGCAGCCCGGTGTGAAGTTATGCTGAGCTCCGCCTGGAGGACTCGCCTGCCTTCCCCCCCCCGCAGACCTCCCGTGCTGTGCCATGCTTTGCCCTGCCAGGGCAGCCCAGGGCCAGCGGGCAGGGGTGGATGCTTCCCGGGGTCTGTACACCACAGTAGGCGAGGAAAGAAATAGCTCTGGCTAAAGTTGTGAGCAGCAGGGGAAGCCGGAACAATACTTGCAGGCAGGAAGTGATCTCCCAGGGTAAACGTTTTAATGGAAGTGTAACCTGGCATTGCACAAAACCCCAACCTAGGGCGGCTGCTGCCAGCTGGGGAGGATGCAGGGCTCAGGGAGATGCGTGGGAGGCTGTGCCGTGCAGTGCTGCGCCAGGGGCGCCCACAGCGGAGCCATGCGTGCAGAGCTGGGGGCGGCTGCAGCGCAGCCTGCCCTGAGCAGGTGGCTGAAGGTTGTCTTATTTTAGCTACAGAAATATCTCTCTAGATCCATTACTGCAAGATCTCGTTTGCAATAAACTGTATTGGCTCTTGTCTTTATACAAATTGCTGGTATGAAAGAAAACCCAGCCTATATATGCATGGAGGCAAGCATGAGCTAGTGAGATCAGGTTTCCTACTGAGCTCCCGGAGGAGAAGTCAGCATTTGATTGAAGCTACACTTGGTTCTTGGTTCCCAGGGGACAGCAGCCCTGAAACACGAGAGCCCTCCCTCCTTTTTTCCCCCCTTCTCTCTCTTCTTCCTCCTAAAAGCCTTTGTGCTGAAAGAGCCTCAGTAGGCACGAATCGCTGGTCTCTCACAAGAGTGTGTTGCAGCCTTTGCTGACATTGTTGTGTTAACGGTGGTTTTTACCAGGCCAGCAGATTTCTAGCTACGTATAAGGCAATGAGTAGTCGATGATACTGACCTGTGAGTACATACTGGAATCATTTGTCGGCGAATCCGATTTGGAAGTCGATTGGAGCCGTATCATGGTGTGAAGCACCTTACTTGCCTGGGGAGCACTGCCGTTGGCAGGAGGCAGGCCAAGATGTGCTTCCAATAAAATCAGCTGTTTCCCCTTGCTGGTGCCGACTCCCAGACTGCATCTAAGCACCTAGAAAGTGCGCTTCCAGCTCCTGTGGCGTCCTCAAGAGTTCGTTTGTATACAGATCTTGGAGGAAGTTGCTGTGTTGCGCCTTTCCCTTGGAGGTGCATGATTTGGGTGGTGCTAGGCATTATTTGGGTAGTGCTGGGCAAGGAAAGGTTTCCTCGAGTTGATTATTTTTCCCTTGCTTCTGTTCAGTAAATTCCACATCTCCTCTTAAGTTTGCCGCTGAAACAAAAATAATTAAGGGCAGGGAAGGGGGTTCGGGGATTTACACCCAAATTCCAGCTGTGCCCAACAAAAGGCCGGCTGAGGGTGTGCAGTACACTCCTTTGCTGCCAGCTGGTTGTACAGCGAGTGAAGTCGGACTCGTGTTTTAGGTTATTGGGGTTTTTCTTCCTTTTTCTTTCCTTACGGGGGGAAAGGGCTGAAGGCTGGAAACGCGTCCCTGCCGGCCGGCTGCTCGCGGGCTGCCAGCGGCGGGGTCAGCGGCCGGGGCAAGGCCAGCCGCGGCGAGGGGCCCCTCGGCGGGAGGTTCGCTGCGATAAGAGGTCGGGCGCCGGTGCCGCCGGCCCGGCGGGGCGCGGGGCAGGGGGGCGGGGAGCCCGGGCTGCTCGGGGCCGCGCCGCGGGGGCGAGCTCGCCGTGTGCTGCGGAGCGCTGCGGCGCTGCGAGCGCGGCCCCCCTGCTGCTGCGGGGCTCCCCCCTCGCCCTTGCCAAAAGCCAAGCCGAGAGCGGAGCTCAACTTCTGATAAGGCTTTTCGTCGAGAGGGAGTGCGGGCTGGAAGCCCCTCTCCGCTGTGGGGCGTAGAGCCCGGGACCCCGCCAGCATCGGACTGGCGGAGCAACACCCCCGGCCCGGCCCGGCCCGGCCCGGCGGAGCCCCCCAGAGCAGCGCGGCTCGGCCTGACCAACCGCCGGGAACATGCACGTTTCTGGGCGGGGGGCGGGGGAGGTGGGTAGAGGGTGTTCCTTGTTTCGAGTAAACCAGCTGCAGTAGTTGATGGTAGAGCAATGAAGGCAGACACAATGCTGCTGTTGTTGGTTTGATCTCTAACTGGGGATTGTTAGTCTGGATTTAACTCTGTTCGGGGGGTGGGGTGGGGGGGGGTGGCGAAGGCTGTTTACAGCCAGTGCAAATAATGTGACAGCTGTTGGAGCGCGAAGAGCCTGCGCCTTGCCGGCACTCGCACACAAAAGCTCTCGCTGCGGCCGGAGCAGCCCCGGGGCCGCCCCGCCGCTCCCGGAGGCACCGCCCGCCGCTGCGGGGCCCGGCGGGCACCCCGGGCGGCAGCAGGGCGCCGAGCCTTGCTCCCCTGCCGCCGGCGTCGCTAAAGCAAACGCCGCTGGGCGGGGAGAAGCCGCTCCCCCGCTTCTCCACCCCCTTTCTCCCCCCCCCCCCCCCCCCCCCCCCCCAGCCTCTTGATTTACAAGCGCAGGGAGGCTACGGGGAGAGCGGGCGGCTCCGCGCCCGACCCCGGCAGGCTTCGGCGCTGGGAAATTTCGGCGCTGGGAAATTCTCCCGGCGGCGGCCCCGGCGACTTGAGGGAGCGGCGGGCGAGGAGTCCCGGCAGCCCTGTGGGAGGAGAGGGCAGCCCTGGTCCGAGCCGCTGCGGACCTCGGGCAGGGCACGGTGCGGCAGCTGGCAGCGCGGGTTTGCCTCCCGAGCACGTGTTGGCAGCGGAGAAGTTGCTGCCTCTGGAGCGGGCAGCCCCTGATAGATAACCTGGACGTGCAGGGACCCCTTGAATAGGTCCTCGGTGAAAATCTCCTCCTGCATAAATAGCCCGAGTAGCTATTTTCTCCTCAAAGCTTCTGCATCTAAGCTCCTCGGTTTGCCTTTTAAGCATAGAATATAAAATGCTGCCTGTTCTTGAAGTTTGCTCTGGTACCCAAAGTGATCTCCCGGCCTCTTCAGAAGAGCCTCTGGAAAGTCGAGGGAACTTGGAGAACTGGGTTCCGGCCTATATTTGTACCTGACATAGTTTTGCTACCTACAAGAATCACTGTTTTATATAGTAAGTGACCTCCACATACTATTGTCTTTTTGACGAGGCGGCTCTGGGGTGGAAAGCAGGTAGGAGGGAGAGATGCTTATTTCCTCCCCCACACCCTTGTCATTTTGGTCGATGGGTTGGCTTTATCTGTTTCTCTCCAGTCTATTCTTTTTCTCTCTTTTGGCCTTGACGGTCCCCTTGGTCCTTTATGGATTACGCTGTGCTATTAGTGGCAAAAGTGCACCAGTAGTCATTCAACAATTTTAGCATCAATTCCTATAAACTGGTGTTTTATATGACGTGCCATTTTCCTGCAAGAATACTGCTTGCGAAACTAGTTTCGCCTTGGAGCAAAGGCGGAAAGATAAACAAGCCCGCATAGCCAAAACACTGGCAATCTCAGCCTCCTTCCAAATCTTTTAAAGTCACGGAGTAATATTTTCAGGATTATGCTGCTGCCTCTGAGGAGGGAATGTCGCTGGCGTTAAAAAAATAAAAAAAAGCGCTAATGCAAATTAGAGAAAAATAATTTTCTTTCAGCGATATGCAATGTATTAGTCACTTGTTATCATGCTTAGAGGCAGACCTCATTTGCGCGTCTGCCAACTCGTTCACATCTGCTCAGAGCTGTTCAGGGCATTTTAACCTTGGCGGTGTCGTGTCGTAGTCCCACGGATCAAGAACGAGTAATTAAAGCTCTAAGCAGCAGCAAAAAATTCATAGCCGCCCATCTGCATCGCAGTTGATTCGCTGCTTTGTTTCCGTGCGGAGCGCCGGGATGGGAAGGCAGGGCCGGCGGGGGCCTCCGCGCTGCCCTCTCCGGCGGGGCATCGCCGCCACCGGCAACTTTATTTCCTTTTTCTTTCTCTTTCCTTTCTTTTTCTTTTTTCCTTTTTAAATTCTTGACGGAAGAAAACCGACCGTTGTTGTTGCGTTTCCTTTCCCCCCGCAGTGTTTTCTGCACGCCGAGACGGGCGGTGCACAGCGCAGGCTGTGTCCGCCCTGGACGTGCGTTTCTTCTAAAGGTCTGGGGAAGGTGATGCGAGGCTGGGGTACTGGCTTGTGGAGATGTTTGTCGAGGTGCTTGTAATAATGCTTTTGTAACCGAGGGCTCGCCAGCGCTTTTCAGAAGTGCTCGGGAAAGCGTTTCCCGTCAAGGAGAAACGTTAGCGCTTTAAGCCCAACATAAACTTTAGGGCGAGGCTAATTTTTATGCATTGTTTAGCAGAAACCGAGCTGTTTATTTGTTTGTTGTTGGGAGGAGGAGGGGGGGAAAAACCAAACCCGGGGAGAAATCAGCCCCAACTTCCCAGGCACTTTTTCTTGCATGAGGCCGCCGACGGTCCCCGTGCACCGAGGGCCGGCCCCGGCGCGGCCGTGCAGACAAAGCCCTGCGGGGAGCGGGAGGCTTTCAGGCCGGCCGCGCTAGGTAAAACGAGAGATGGAGGCACCTAAGTTTAATATTTCGCTGTTGTGCGCCGGCCATTTGCTGTATGAGGCACGGAGACGCCGTCCCCGCTGGGGCTGCGGGGCTGCGACGGGGCGGGGGGGGAGCGGGGGGGGGGAGCGGAGGGAGCCGCTCCCCATCTATCAGCCCCTCGAAGCTGTTGCTCCGTAAATGAGGGAACCACAGGCCCTGTCAGCCGCAATTACGCAAAATGAAGTCGTCCGTGATCAATATCTCCCAACGTCCCCGACGGATGCGTGGGGGGGCCGCCCCCGCCCGGCGTGCCGCGGCGGCTCCGCGCCGGGGAGCGGTGCGCCGGGGTGGCCGGAGGGAAACCAAGGGCGTACGTCCCATTAATCACCCCACCCCCCGGGGGTGCGGCGGGCGCAGGGGGAAGGAAACGGGGGCCGTGCTCCGGTATTTCTGCAAGGATAACGCTGCGGAAGTGAGCGCAGGCTTTCGCCCAACTCTCGCAGGAGCGCAGGGACTTATGTATTCAATGTGTGTGTGGGGTGTCTCCCCGCAGTCCCCTAAGTCTGCCGAGCTATCAGAGGGGGAGGGAGCACGGCAGGGCTCGGCGGAGCCCGGTGAATGGCGAGCCCGTGGCGCTGTGCTCGCCCAGCCTCCCGCGGCCGAACAATGGGGGACGGGCGGGGGGAAGGGGCTGGCTTGGTGGTATTTTTCTTTTTTATTTTTTTTTCCTTTCTCCACCCCCCCCCTTTTCTTTCTATCCCCCTCCTGAAAAGCAAAAGCCATACGGAATAAAGGCAACAATGAAGTGCTCCCGGGATGCCGAGTGCGAGGCGGGTTAATGGGGTGGGGGCGCGCAGGCCTGCGCTCTCCCTTCTCCGCGCCGGGAATGCGGCCTTAAATTACCTGAAATGCACATTTCTGCCCGGCCCGCGGTGCGTGGGTGTGCGTGCGTGCGTGTGTGTGTGTGTCCCTCTCCCGCTGCTGCCGCTGCTCCTCCTTCGCAGCCCGGGCTCGGCTGCTGCCTGTTGTCTCTGGCAGCAGCAGCGGAAACCTCGCTCCTGTGCGTGTGTGTGCGAGTGTGTGTGTGGGTGAGTGTGTGTGTGTCTCTAAAATGGCGCGGATGGCCTGGGGAGGGAGATGCCGCGGCGGGTGGGCGAGGGAGGGAGGCCGGGCTCTCGCCGGGGGGCCCAGTCTACGCGGGGGCCCGGGGGTTTCAGCGGGAGAGCCGGTTTGCGGCTCCCTGCTCTACCGCCTCCTGCAGCCGCGTTCACGACACGGCCGGAGCGGCGACAGGCTGGACCGCCGGGCTGCCCGGTGCGGCGTGCAGGGGAGGAAACCCCCGCCCCCGGCCAAGAGAGCAGCCTGCTCGCCGCGGCGTGCGCGGGGGGGACACGGAGGCATCGCCCGCGCTGGGGGGCGGGGGGGCGGGCAGCGGTGCGGGGCGGACGGTGCTGCGGACGGGGCCGGTGTTTCCCGCGAATCTCCGGGAAATCCTTCATGCGGCGATACCTCAAGTTGGGTACCAGTCGCCTCGCCTCCCCACGGCGTGTGTGTGTGTGTGTGAGCCTTTGCAGCCTCTCCTCTGTCGCACCCCTTCGATGCGTTTTAAGGGGGATGGGGGGTGGGTGGAGGGTGGAATGGGAGCGAGAGCCCCGGCCCTGCAGATGCTCCGAAACCTTCAGGTGTGGGCATCGCTCGTTGCCGGGGCAGCCTGGGCCCCCCCGGGCCGCCCTGAGGAGGCTGTGTCGGGGCCCCCGGGACTTCCCACGGGGCTCCGCGGCAGGCAGTGCCGTGTGGGCTCCGGGGAAGGCGGCCAGGGTTATTTGAAGGATCGCCAGCCATTTTAACTTTCCCTTATTGGCCTCCTCCCCCGCCCCCTTCCCCAGTTCCTAGGCTTATCATTAATTGAAAACTTTTTTTTTTTTATCCCTTTTTGGCTGCCGCCGGCGCTGAGAGCGATGCAATGATTCGCCTCGCAGCATATGGGAAAGGGGCAAAGCTCCGCTGCCGCTACGGCGCAGCGACTGTTTGTGCAGGGTCCAAGGCGTGACAGGCGGCGCGGGGGGGGGGGGAGGGGGGGGCGGGGGCCGGGGTCGCTTCCACCTCGGGCCGCCTGTGCCGGGGGGCCGCCCCAGCCGGAGCCCCGCTGCGGGCGGAGGGGAGTTCTCCGCCCGGCTCCGGGCGCAGCGCGGCGGCCAGCCCGGGGCGGCGGTGCCCGGCGGCCGGGGGGATGGATGCCCCGCCGGCGCTGGTGCTGGCTTGGCGGTCCCGGCTGCCCTCGGTCAGCTTCCCCGCGCCGTGTTTACACGGCACAAAGTCCCGGTCGCCGTTCGGCACGTGACGGGGTGGGAGCCGCGGAATGGGGGGGACGACGGGGGACGGGACGACGACGACGACGGGGGTGGCTGCGGCAGGAGCCTTAAAATAGGCGCCGACCCCCTTGCGCTGCCTGCGCGCTGCCTAAACCGAAACGCACTACTGCCGTGCATGACTCAATATGTATTTTAAATCGGTTTAGCGATCTCGCTGGCGCATTGTGCTTAGCTTTATGGTTAAATGAAATGCCACACGTCCCGGGTAAAGGTCAAACTTCTTCTCTAATCCGCGGATCCGTGCGGCGGCTACTTAGTCTGCAGCTTCCTCCTCTGGTTTACAAAACGTGTCACTAGCGGTGATGCCGTGTGGAGATTGCAAAAAATAACTCATGGTGTTGTGTTTTTTGGTTTTTTTGTTTTGCTTTTAAAAAGCGCAGCCAAGCCTGTTCTTCAAACACTTGTCTAATATTAGATCGCTGACTGCTGCCAGAGCTTTATATGGTGCATTGTAAATGGTGCAGCAGTAGTGTCTTTAAGGTCTCCTTTCTATCCGTGGCACAGGTCGTTGTTTTTTATAAGTCGTAAATATGTAAGTCGGAGGTATATGATAAACGAGGTACCCAAACACATTCATAAGCAGCTGCCCGTATTTAAGCTTATAAATACCGTATGAGCACTGCCCTTTAAATCAAGCGCTAGATGAACGCTTTGAGGGCTAATCGAAGTAGATCGCTACGAGTCCTCGATTGCTTCTCACTCCTCTCGCAGGGATTTTCACAAATCTAGAAATGATTCTTTCAGTGGCCTGGAACCGGGCGGCGACGGGGGGTGGGTAGGTGGGTGGGTGATGGAGGTGGCGGGGGGGGATCAGAGGCGGGTAATTTATTGCATCGTTTTTTTGCCGAAAGGCCGGGTTGTTGCCGAAGCGCCTGCCTCCTCTTCGGTGCCACCGGCGCTCGCAGACTTTTTTTTTTTTTTTTACCCCGCGCAGCCCTCCCCGCCGGCTGCCGTTGCGCTGCTGCTGCTGGCGCTGTGGCTTGTGTGCAGTGGAAACTGGCGGGCTGCCAGGCGGAGCTCGGAGGTGGAAAAGAGTAAAGGCGCCAAAAGGGAACTCGTGCGCCGCTGCAATTCTCCTCCCGCCCCGCTTCCTGGCTCGCTGCAGCCGCCGGCCCCGCCGGGCTTCCTCCACACACCCCCCCGCCCCCCCCCCTTCCCACAGAGACTTTCACCTCGCACACCCGCCGCCGGGCACCCTGGGCCCGGGGGGTTGGGGGTGCGAGAGAAGGGTGCCTCCGGCCCGGCCAGCGCTGCCTTCCCCTCCTCTTTCTCCCGGAGGCACGGAGAAACGGCGTCTTCTCCTCCCCCCCCCCCCCCCCCGCGGGCATCGGGTTTTTCTCGTTTCCACGCCAGGAGCGTGTTAACAAAACTTTGCTGCTGCTGGCGTCAATGGCTGCCAAAAGTCTGTTGACGTTGCGAGGGAGACCCAAACGTTTCCCTTTTTAATCAGCTGCCCGAGCGGCGCGGTGTGTGTCTCTGCCTGCCTCTGCGGCGCGGCGCGGGCAGAGCGGGGCGGTGGGTGTTCCCGGCACGGCACGGCGCGGCGCGGCACGGCGGGAGGCAGGTTAGTGCTTGCAGGCGCTTTTCACAACTGGTTTCACACGGCGGCATCGCTGCGGAGCCGCGTGTGCGTTGCACGTCTCCCCCTCCGTGCATCACCGTCTATATTTAGCCGCAAATGGCTTTATCGGCCAGACACCTCCCGGAGGAAATGCCGTGCGCTCTCCGGCGGCCGAGCCCCGCTCCGCGTAGCGCAGCGGGGGCGGCGGGGGGGCTGCGGCGCCCTGGGGCGCGCTGACAACGGTTGGGGGGGCTCGTGGTGGCCCGGCGGGTGACGGGCGGGGAGGAGGAGCAAGAAGGAGGGAGACGTGTCCTCGCTTTCCTCCGTGAGCTCAGCCCGCCGTCGGGGTTGCACAACGGGGCCGGCTGCGTCCGCCCCCGCGGAAGCTGGGTATAAATAGGAGCGGTGCCCTCCCACACCCTGGGTTCCCCCCGGCAGTGCCGAGGGCTTGCGGAGCTGCCGGCGTTTGGCGGAGCCGCAGGAGTCCCCTGCGAGCCGCCGGCTCCGACGGGTGGTCGCTTGCCGGGAGAGGGGAGGAGGAGGACGGAAGGGGCATGCGAAGAGTTAAAAAGTCTGCTGCTTGTTGCAATGAAATTATGGCTGGCAGTGGCGCCGCTGCTCGTTCAGCAGACCTCCACTTTCAAACAGTTCACAAGAAGTTCATCAGGGCGGTGATTACAGCTGCACACACGCGCGCACCCGGGGCAGTGGGTGCCGAGGGGCAGCTTTGGGGAAGGGGCTGGCAGCCGTGGGGGCGTGGGTTCTGACCCACCCGGACGGCCGCTGGGACATCCTAGCGTGTCCTGTGCCCTGGCGGGCTTTGCCCTGCCTCTGGTAGTGGCGGCGGTGGTGGGACATGGGGCCTTCGGATTACCCGGTGTAGCTGTCTGTGGCTGTGGCAGGGGAAGCTCTCGGGGCCCCCCGTGCAACTTCAGCGTTTCGCTATCTGCACATGTCAGGGGATTGACGGGCTCTAATTCAGGCGCTGCGCCTTATCTTAATGATACACTTCCACCGAGGAAGCCGGGCGGGCGCAGGCCGCCCCTTGGAGGAGCAGCGTGGGTCGGCCACGTGCACCCCCGAGGGAAGGGGCATGGGGAGCGGGGCCGTGAGCCGCCGGGGCCTGTCTCCTCCAAGCCGGTGCCCGTCCCTCCGTGATGAGGCAGCGCACAGGGTGGCTACTAACCTTACGTAAAACCCTAAATCACTCTCTCCATGCTGCTGCTGCCTCTATTGAAAACATTACGAGCGGCGCATCTGGAAACCAGTAAATCTGTCCAGAAACCATCTTTCCAGTGAAATAACTCCTTTTGAATGATAGCGCGGTATCTAATCTCGGTGGATTTTTGTTTTCTTGCAGCGATTTTTGCAGACTTCATTAGGGAAAGCTAACTGTTCTGGAGAGAGGAGGGTCAACATGCCGTTTCATTAATATACATTTGTTCCAGACGTGGAGTTCTGCACAAAAGGCCTCTCTGAGGGGTGAAAAAAGTGTTGGGGAACAAGGCTTTCCTGCCATTTCAGTTCTTAAACCTCTCTGAACGTGTGTGAAGTATTGTGTTAAAGGCCCAGTCTGGGCTTCTTCCCCATTAAATGCCAAAGTGATCATTTGCATATTTTGTATCCTGACAAAGGAAATGAGTTTGCTGGGGAAGCTTGGATGCTTTGGGAGACGTTAGGCATTAAACTCCCAGTGGTCAGTCGCCCGTTACTGGCTGGTGTGTGTAAAAGGAGTATCATGCCTCCCGCTTAAAGGCTTCTATTTTTGTGAGAGAGGAAGAGCTGAGGGATATCCTGTGCATTAAAGGCTCCCCCTACTTATTAACCCAGCATTTAGCAGCAGGATGCAGGCTGAAGCTCAGTCAAAAGAAACGACTCAACCTCCGAAGAGCAATTAAAATCTTGCACTGGAATAAATCATGCGCCGCGATAATCCTGTTAATAAAACGCAGCTTGTCCTGACACTTCGTTCATGCAGCAAACTAGAATTTAACGTGAGCGGAGGTGGCGTTAGGCAAGGTAGAGGGGAGGAAAAGCCTTTTCCTCTCCGCTGCTGGACGCGAAAATGCGGTTACCTTTCACCTGCCTCTCCGGCTGCACACGGCGCCGATCCTCTTGGACTGCTAATACTTCTCCAGCGAGCCCGCTAATGATTTCTTTCCCTGGAGTGAGCAGGCATCATTGAATTACTGAAAGCACTCGCAGCAGCAGCAGCAGCAGCAGCAGCAGCTCCGATGCAGAAGCCACCAGGGCTTCGAGCTTAATCAAATCAAGGGGTGAGGAGCTCGCCAACCCACTTACTATATTTAACCCCTTTCTCTAAGTTAGTCATGTGCAGATGCTAAAGGGGAGGTTTTTATTTAGATCCCTTCTGTAGCAGCGTCTCTTCAGTTTAAAGTCCTCGAGTGAAAGCTTTATCAGCAGCATAGCTAGTACACACGGTATGTGGCTGTTCTTGAGATGCACTCCTGCTCCTGTGTGTTCCTAACGCAGGGTTTTTGTGAGTGCCTGTGGGTAGTTTTCAATGTTCCCCCAAGCCATGGGGTCTCTCCTTGGTTCAGCCTAGGTGAGATGAAGGTTTGGGGACTTGGCTGGCTGAGTCATTTCTTGCAGAAATGATACGCAGTGAAGAAACTTTTATTTGTTGATAGCCTGGAATGATTCTTAATTTTCTGGATGCGCGCTGGGGAAAAGATTCATCTCCTCTGACCTATAAATGCCCTCAATTTGCTCCTTTATTGCAGGATATCTCCCTTAGTGGTTAACGTAGGCAGCTCACTCCCCGCACCAATCCTGCATTCATTATTAATTACCCGGAGGGAGGCTGGCTGCTCCACCGTGTTGTTTGCACTTCCTCCTAGACAAATCTGCTCAACTTTTTCTTTCCTTTTTCTTTTTTAGTAGAATATAAAACTGTGAAGAAAAGTGACGATTTTTAAGAAGACGTCATGCTTTCTGCAACTCCCCTGTATGGCAACGTTCATAGCTGGATGAGCAATGAAAGGGTCCGCATGTGTGGAATTAATGAAGACAGGTAAATATTTAAGCTTCTGGCAAGTTAAACCACACTGTGATTCTGCAGCGTGAGGTCTTGAAGTTTGCTCGCTTCCCTAGTACGGGAGCAGATAGCTGCTGCCTTGCATCTAGATCAGCCCAGCTTGGAGGGAGGGCTGGGCAGGGGGATGGGGGAGAGCAAGAAACGAGATGTGCCTGAGAGTGGTGGAGCAGCCGCTGATTTACTATTTAACAGGCAACCTGGGTCAGTGAAGTGGGGATGCCCTTTAAAGAGATTGCTCCCCAAAGCAGCCTTTAAATGCGCTTTTACAATTAATTTATTATTTCCTATTTGTGAAGGGGAATTAAACCAAATAGTGCACTTGTTCTTGTGGTGACTCTCTGAGGCAGAGAGGCTCCTGCCTGCAACTTGGTGTTCCCTTTCTTCGGACCAACAGCTTGTCCTGTGAAATAGGAACAGTGGCCTTTCTGTCTCCTACAAGTTAATTTCTTTTCCTTCCCACGTTTTTTTCCTGCTGAATATCATTCATTCGATGATTAAAATTACAGTCTTTAATAATTCTCGATGGGGTGGCGCAGGCACTGGCTGGTGTTCTCTTCCCTTAAACCGCAGCTTTTTTAAAAAGCAAGACGACACTGAACAGAAGCTGCAGGTATGCCTGCAGTCCTCTGGGCCGATTTTGTGTGGTTTTAGTGTTTTTCTGTCTTCTCTTTGAGCCTGTGTTCTCCCTGTTGTGTGAAAAGCCTCTGAGAAGCTGCGGAAAGTTTTTGGTCTTTGCAGGGAATGTTATTTGCAAACATAAGCTGAAGGAAAATGGCCAAATGTCTCACTTCACTTTTGCACTCTCCCTCCCCACTTTCCTCTCAGTTATTTAGGGATAATAATTTTACGTGCTACTCGCAGGAAAGGTGAATATGTTAAAAAAAACACATTAAAATCACATTTCTGCTTTAAAGTGATTATGTGCCTTTAAACACTTTGATTGAAAGGAGTTCTTTTGGGTAATGCTGAAACTTTCCTTCTGCTGCATGTCAGTGATTTTTATCCCTGGGATTTGAAATTTGGCACTAAGGTATATTCTTTATCGGTGCTTTTTGTGGTAACAAGTCCCAGTGCTGCAACACTGGTACAGCACAGATGTGCAGCTCCCTCTTTAGCATGGAACAGCTGACGTTTGTATGATATTAGCGTGTGTGTTTTAATTTTATCCTCAGCAGCGTTTATGGATTTTACATGAGCAGGGTATGGTTAAAATGGGATATTCTCTCCTTGGAAAAAGAAAACAGCAAGGGGTAAAAGAGAAGACCTTGACAAAAATCACTGGTGTGGGAAGAGGCTGCTCTAAGATTTGCTTGGTGTGTTTTTGGTGTCAAAACCTTTTATGCTTATTTTCAAATGGTCCTTGCTTTCTAAAGTAATTGCTATATATGGGTACGCAGCAGGGTAAATATGCTATCATATGGGACTTCTCTAGGGGAATCAAAATATTGAGGAGGTACAGTCTTGTACTGATCTGAGATATGCAGGATGTTTTCAAAGAGTAAGCTTCTGTTTTTTCATAGGAAAATTCCCGTTAATGATGGTGATGCACCAAAAAGCAGACTGGAGTTGAGGGAAGAAAATCACCTGAATCACAGTGTGGTAAGAAGTTAATAGCTTCATGCTGTAGCTGAAACCGTGCCTGTCCTCCCCACCCTGACTCCTACCCCTGGGTCTTATTACATGATCCATTTGGAGAAATGATTAAAACACTTTTCGTTGCAGCTGTAGCTGGGCTTGGGCACATGCGAGTAGTTGCTGTGAAACAGTGAAATGGGGCTTTGTTTTATTTATCTTGATAATCTTGTATAATCTTGTTGCTGACTTTGTGGTGTGTGTTTTTTATGATGTCATATTCTTTCTTTTGCTCTGTTATGAATGATGTCACACAGCATAACAGCATGTGTAGCAAAAAAAGTTCATGTGAGCGTTAAGTACATCAATGTTTCAGCAAAGTTGGTGGTTTTCTCCTTCTTTGAGCATATGCGAGGAGCAGCAAGCGGGGAAGAAGTTTGTCGGCAGACCTTTCTTCGTGCTGTGTCCTCGGACGCTTTGCCCCATGAATCATGTAACAGTGGCGAGCCCTGGAGCAGAGCTGCAGCGGAGGGCGAGGTCCTAGAGGAAGAGGAGGAGAGGCTCTCCATCCTTCTCTTCCCGCTCTCCATGCCACAGCCCACATCATCTTCATCTGGCAGGGCTGGGGCTGAGGAGCCGGTTGCCGCATGGGAGTGGTGCCACCAAGCATCGTCTCTGGGCCACTTCTGCTTAGGCTGTGTGTCCTCAGGCCTTTGTTTCTAGCTGATGAGTTTTGGATGCAGAGAAATTTGTATTGCGGTTTCCAGTGATACATATTGCTCCGTAGGTTCCTGTTCTCCCATTTTCCAGTGCAGTCAGCCTCTGTATGTTTCCACAATGAACAGTGTGTTTGCATTGGTACTGTTTCTCTTCCAAAATGCTGATGTATCTGTAGCTTGTGCGGTAGTCATGTTAGTGAAATGTGAAAGTAACATACTTCTTGTTCTGTAAAGGTGGATGCAACAACAGCACATCGCATTGACAGTCTCGCAGCTCTGAGTATGGACAGGTCTGGACTCATGCGAGAAGGACTCAGAGTCCCCAGTAGTATTGTCTATTCCAGCTTGTGTGGACTCGGCTCGGAAAAATCACGGGATGCTACAAGTTCGATAGCAGGGCTTGGATTTACTCCTGAAAGAAATCCAGAGATACAGTTTAAGTCTAATCCCCCTGAAGCAGTAGAAAATGCAGCTGTCTCTGGAAAAGCCCCGAATGGCTTCAGTGCTATATACAAAACACCACCTGGAATACAAAAAAACTCTGTCCCAACAGGGGAGACACTGGGTTTGGACCGAGCTGCGGGTGACAGGCAGAGTCCTCTCGGTGTCAATGGTGCTAGTTACCTAAGGCTCCCCTGGGTAAACCCCTATATGGAGGGTGCGACACCCACCATATACCCTTTCCTTGATTCACCAAATAAGTATTCATTGAACATGTACAAGGCATTGCTACCTCAGCAGTCCACCTACAGCTTACCACAGCACCTGGCTTACTCGCCCGTATGTACAAATGGTGAACGTTTTTTGTACCTGCCTCCCTCCCACTATGTTGCCCCTCACATCCCTTCGTCGCTGGCGTCGCCCATGAGGCTCTCGACTGCTTCTGCTTCACCAGCAATCCCGCCTTTGGTGCACTGTCCGGATAAGAGCTTGTCGTGGAAAATGGGTGTCAGCCCTGGCAACCCCGTCGACGCGCACGCCTACCCCCACATCCAGAGCAGCAAGCAGCCCCGGGTCCCTTCTGCCAAGCCGGCCCCCACCAACATGCCAGCGGACCCCACGCTTCTACTGCCACACTCACCCCGGCCATCCCCCCGCCTCCCCCTGCCTGCGCAGGTCGGGGATGCCTACACTGATTTCCACAAACACTTTCCCAGGATCACCACCTCGCCCTCCTCTGCCGTTACCCTCCCAAAGCCCTATGTGAACGTCGGCGGTGAATTTCCACCCTCCCGCCTCTCCAACGGGAAACTTCCCAAGGGCAGTGACGCTGGGGAGGCACCTCTGCCGGCTGCCCCCCATGCGCGGAAAGCTGGCCATGACCGGAAAGATGGCAGGTCCCCCCCGCTCCTGGAAAAGCAGACCCCAACCAAAGATGTCACCGACAAACCGCTGGACTTGTCGGCAAAAGTTGTTGATGCAGAAACTGCCGGCAAGTCGGACCACGGTAAGAAAATGACGCCAACGGTGCTGGTACACGGCAGAGCAGGAGCGGGGACGCACTTGCCCAGCAGCGACATCGTTCAGAAAGAAACCATTTCTCCTGGGAACAGCTGCCCCATCTACAGGCCTGAAATTATCAGCACGGCACCATCCTCCTGGATTGTTCCTGGTCCCAGCCCCAGCGAGGAGAGCGGGAAGAGTGTCCAGCTGAAAAACAAGGCACTGGACTGGGTGATCCCGCAGCAGCGGAGCTCCTCCTGCCCCAGGATGGGCGGCACGGAGGCGGTTGTTGGCAGTGTTTCAGGGACCGTGTCAGCAGGGGGGCGGCCGGCATCGGCATCGCCAGCTCCCAATGCCAATGTGGATTGCGCCAAGATGGCCAGGAGCTCTGCGGAGAGCACCGCCTCGGTTATACAGCATGTTGGGCAGCCCGTTGCCACCCCTGCAAAACACAGCAGTAAGGTGGCCAAATCATGTGGCCAGGAAGCCAACTTCAAGGCGAGCGAGACCGCCCTGGCCTCCAGCCCCATCTTCCTGCCGCCCAATGAGGCATTTCGCTCCCCACCTCTGCCCTATCCCAGGAGTTACCTCCCGTACCCGGTGCCAGAGGGGATAGCTATCAGCCCTCTCTCCATCCACGGGAAAGGACATGTGTATCCGCACCCCGTCCTGCTGCCCAACGGCAGCCTCTACCCTGGCCACCTCGCTCCCAAACCTGGCCTCCCCTACAGCCTGCCAGCGGGGCGGGGGGAGTTCATGACCTACCAGGACGCGCTGGGGATGGGGATGGTGCACCCCATGCTGCTGCAGCATTCGGCTTTGGAGATCAATAAGGAGGAGAAGGCGGAAAGGAGGTCGAGGTCTCATGAGAGGGTCCGCTATGAGGACCCAGCTCTGCGGGGCCGGTTGCCAGAGCTCCTGGAGAGCAGTGGGAAGATGCCTTTTGAAGTACCCAGTGACAAGAGCATGAAGTTGCACCAGAACTCTGGCCACGGTAAAAACGTGGCCAAAAGCGACAAACACCTCTTCCCGGATCTTCTGCGAGACGAGCAAGATGCTAAAAGCGAAGCAAACTTAACGAAAGCCAGCTTTGCTGCGGAAAGTAGTAATCAGGCTAATGACCCTACAAAGCACAAGGTAGAGCAGGCGTCGCAGCACAGAGATTTTATTGTAATGAGAGAGGAGTTTGGAAGAAATAATGATCTTCACGAAACCTATAATTTCAAGCAAGCCCAGAGTTCATCGGTGTTCGGCTTAAGGAAAGAGGATTTATCTGTGAGCCAGCCTAAAGAGAGAGTGACAGTCCAGCCTTCTCCTGCTTTCTTGGAAAGCACTCATGAGGGCGATGCTCCGGCTCTGGCTTTTGGCAAGGTGCAGGAGGACGCGAAGCCATTCTGCATGGGGACTGCGCCGCCAAGCATCGATGCCAGCCAGACCTATACCAAAGATGGAGCCGACGACACAGAATCTGCTGATGGTAAAATATTGAAACCCAAGCCATCTAAGTTGGCCAAGAGGATTGCAAACTCTGCTGGTTACGTAGGTGATCGATTCAAGTGTGTGACGACTGAACTGTATGCAGACTCCAGCCAGCTCAGCCGGGAGCAGCGGGCATTGCAGGTGAGTCCGCGCAGTCCAACGACTGCCGCGCTTTTTGTCGTTATTTCTCTGTTGCAAGTCGCAGTCAAGTTTTAAAAAGTTGAGAGAAGCAACGCAGGTGGGGAGATCAGAAATTTTTTTGCTTGGGCGTACTCTCCAGAAACGGTTTTAAATAGCAAAGTAAGTTTGTTAACGAGTGAGGCGATGTAAAGAATAGTATGTATGGCTTTTACGTATGTACACGGTAGTATAAGCTTTGAAGGACTTTTACTAAGATTGATAAAAATGTTAATGTACATATGAAATGTTTGTGCAGTTACAGAGGGGAGTCGGACAGGCATGCATGTTACCTTGGTGCTAGCAATGGCTGTAATTTCTCAGCTGGCCTGTAGTGCCAGCTAGCAAAGTGTACCCAGAAGTTGTGATTAGTATGCCAAACATGCCGTTTGATGGAGAGGAGTTGCAGCCATGTATTAGCGGGTCTCAGGCAACGTTTACGCCAAGCGAACGCGTAGGAAAGAGTAGGAGCGGTATTGAGGTTGATGCTGAGGAATGACAGACAGATACTGTATAGGAATATCCGTAAGGTATTTTACTTTTAATGAAGGGATGAGTTAAGCCAAATTGTTTTGCATTGTTAAGAAAAGAATTGGTTTATGCTTATAAAAATGGATGAAATTATCTAAATGATCCATTGAGTGCCCATTTTAATTACATAGATGGAAGGATTACAAGAGGACAGTATTTTATGTCTACCTGCTGCTTACTGTGAGGTCAGTTCTTCAAATTTTTATTACTAGACTCTTACATAAACCTTTGAGTTAAATTTCATTTCCAAATACACAAAGGGAAGTTTGTGGGCCATGGTCGTCTTTATTCATTGTACGGTTTTGTGTTTTGTTTTTTTCTTTTTGTTTTTGTTTTTGTCTCTTTTTACCTCCAAAATGGAATGTTTTTGTTTTATATACAGTATACATTTATATATATCTTATATATATATATACACACACATTTATATATGCAAGAATTGTGTAGCTATTTGCATATAGATGCTAGAACACTGTTTTACAAGTCAGGTGTGTTAAACTCCTACCCTAGCTATCTATCTGAAACCTTGGTTTTGAGCCGATTTTTCTTTGGAAATGCTTTCATATAAGGTAAGGTAAATGAAGTAGCTTTTATCGCAAGACTTTTTTTTTCATATCAATTCTCTTTCTAGCGTGCAATGATGCGCTTCTCAGAGTTGGAGATGAAAGAGAGAGAAGGCCAAACAGCTACCAAAGACTCAGAGGTCTGCAGATTCAGCCAGGCAGACTGGGAAAACTTGAAAGGAAACAGTGAAAAGAAGCCAAAGTCTGTCGCTCTGGAAGATGCCATTGCTGACCAAAATGACAATGACAGATGTAAGCAAATTTAGATGGCTTTCTGAAGTGCGTGTGTGTCTCTGTGCCACGGTAGCTTGCAGCAAAGCTGCACAGGCACCATAATCTTCATGTTCTCACAGTGTTGCTGGTTAAAGTCACTGGCCTCAGCCTCTGCATGTATGGAGCTGCCACGACTGGTGGTCTTTGTGCTTGTTTTGGGGTCTGCAAGTTACTGGTTACTGTTGTACCTGCTTTGCAGGAGGTAGTTAACTGTCACTGAAGTTACGGCAATAAAGGGATCATGCTTTTAATTGATGGGGTACCACATCAACCAGTGAAAGCAAAAGTCCAAGGTTATATTTTAAATGCAGAAAAGAGGTGGGGGAAGAGAGAGAGGCAAGGAGTTCAGCTTCCTGAAGTTGCTGTAGGGCTGGCAGGTGCCAACATTGCAGCTTTCAGGCAAAGCAAGGATGGAGGACAGAAGGCTGATGGGGAGTGGAAAAGGACATGATCTGCCAGTCTGGCTTATCTGTAAAAGCTGGCTGCAAACTCCAAACGATGAGAAGCTAGTTTGCCTGCATGACTTCTTGCTGCAGTGGTTGGGGGGTGGGGGGTGAGGCTTGCTGGCACCGGTCCTCACAGGCAGGCAGGGAGCTGTGAAATTCCCCATGGGGCTGGCTGCTCCCGCTAGGCTGTGTCAAAAAGGTGTCAGAGGACTATGGGAAATGTATGCGAGCCACATTGTCCTAAAACCAATATAAATAAATAAATGGTATTAGGGTGTTTTTAATGTATGTGAGAAAAGTCACTTTTTGTTTTGAAACTCTTGGTAAGCATGTAGCTTCCATCAATTTCCCAGTATTTTTTTTTCTTGTATAATTAAGGACTGGATCAGCTCCTCCTTCTGCTGCTTTCTTTTGAACAACTTAAAAAAAATGGTGCTGAAAGTGTTGCAAAACAAGAAGAAACACTGTAGAGTGCATTCATGTGTGTGTGCACATGCGCATGCACTGTGTAACTGGGTGGTTAAGTGTGCTCTTCTGTAGGTGGAAATTCATGAGGAGGGCTAGTAAAAAATTTTGTTCGGGCAATGTAATAACTTTGAATTATTGTTTTGGTCTTTGGTTAATGCTTTTGGGCAGAAAGCATGCTGGTCAATTGTACTTGCTTGGTTACTCACCTAAATCAAGTTACTGTGGTATTGCTGTCACTGAAAGAACAGCCTCAACAGAAATCGGCCTGGCAAAACAGCAAGGGGAAGTTTTAATTGTGAAAGTGGAGGTGGTAGGGAGAGGCAGGCTGAGTCCTTGGAAGCTGAGTGGGCTTTCCCTTCTCCAGGTTGTACTGAAGCAGCTCTGGGGAGGAAGGCACTGCCTTTGCGGTCCCCATGCTGAAGCCAAGAGCTTGGCAGGCTGCCACCCTGGCGCTCCCCTTGCAGCCCCCCTTGCTCTTCAGAGGGCTCAGGGTGCCCTGGTGATGTCCTCTGCTAATCCTGCCCTAAAGAGCAACGGAAAGCGGAAAGCATAAAGAGCAGCGGAAAGCGTAGAGCAGCGTAAAGAGCATCGGGTTGTTCTGGCTGCGGGGCAAGACAAGTCCGTGGGGCGGGTGGGGGAGTGGGGGGAGGGGTGGTGGTGGTCTGCAGGGTCAGGCATGGGCACAGGGGAGGGAGCGTGTCCTGGTGTCCTGGTTTAACTGAAACCAGGACAGAGGGAGAAGAGGCATGGGGCATGCTGCTCGGGGTGGGGGGTGGGGGGCTGCGGAGAGGGAGGAAAAGTAAGCGTTAGAGCACCCTTGTTTGCTGAAACACCCCCCCTCCCATCCTTGCCAGAGGCTGATGATAACGATGCGTCCTTACAGTCATTGTTTAGTGAGGTCTCTGGCACTTGCATCTGCTGGTTAAAATGTGTTTGAGACTATTAAATAACTTATGGAAGCAGGGGAAGTATGTTCAGTCTTATGTTAGTTCGTTCCTCTCCTCTACTAATTAGCGCTGACTTAACAGGCTACTTCAGAGTTTGGCTGAGTGTCTAAACTCCTAAAAGCACAGATCTGTTCTGTGGAGGGAGCTCCTCTTCTGTATGCTTGCCTCTACGGCAGCAAATACTTACTGGTACAGATTCAGGTCTCGGTAAAAGGTTTTTATCATGGTGGTTCACCTCCTGCCCCTTGGGATAGCAGCTGATAAATCAGGAAGAAGAGTTTCACACTTCTTGAATGCCTCTGCTGTCATGGCTTGGGCTCTGGTGGGGCTTGAGCTGCCAGAGGTCTTGGTGTATCTTTTGCCAAGTGACTAGCAAAGGGGCAATGTGCTCTGCCTGCTCTTCCCCTTTGTTTATCACCAGCAAGATCCGGGGCTACTTATCTCTTGCCTTCCCTTTCCCTCCAATTTCTAATCACAGTGCTGGCTTTAAAGCTCTCGAATGGGAACTAGCTGATGGTTTGCAACCTCTTCTGTTTTCCTTTCTGCCTCCTGGAAAAGATTTTGCTGCTGAAAAGATGTTTTACCTTGTTTTATGTAGAGTTTGTCCAGTGCTGGCTAAAAGCAAATGGCACACCTTTCCATGTGTGAGAAGGGAATTTAGGAGTAAAACTGGCAAGCTGTTAGATGTGACGCTGGCTGGGAGGACTTCACCTGCCCGGTGTCAGCAGGGAAGAGGAAAACCACAACCAAAACTGTGATTGTGGCATGGAGCCGGCTGGCAGGGCTCCTCTGCTGGTGCCTGGGCGTGCCTGGCGTGGAGCACAGGAGCTGATGGGGGCTCTAGCAGCTGCTTGCCCCCCGGCTCCTCTAAATCTACCGGTGTGACTACAGCAACAAAAGGCTAAATAGCACAGGCGGGTGATGCTTACAGAGGCATCTGATAGGATGTAAACTCCCTTTTTTTAGCTTGCCCTGGGACTTGATCATTTTCCTAGCTGTGTAGCATGTGTATGGGCTTTTTTGGAAGCAAACAACGGAGGCATGATACCCGATTTGTTAAACTTCTCCTCTGACTTGGCAGTGCCGTACCGGGTGTCTTCTTAAGCTTCGTCGTGCCTTCTGGAGAAGGATAAAATGTGGGGTTTTGTTTTTGCTTTTGTTTTTTTTATAAAGATCTGATTTAAGAGAGGTAGCCGTGTTAGCTAATTAATGAGCAATTAAAGCCAAGGAGTGAAGTAGAAGTGCTTTAATTCTCTCCCATCTTGTTTGGGTTTTGCCGGGCATTCTGAGAGCAGCCGCGAAGCTGCTTTGTTGCCAAGGTGACTTGTAAATGTTGCTGAGGCGATGCTGCTCCGGTGCATTTCCATAGCACAAACATCATAAATTATGGGATGCATATGTCATGAGTCATAGGATTGTTCAGAGATCAAGTGATTTAAGCTATTGGCACGGACACGCACATCAATATGGGCATGTGATGATCGCATGTCCGTTCCATAACAAAGCTTTTCTAGTGGTACTGAAAATCATATCCGAGTGTGAAAGATTGAATATATTCTACAAGCTGTGAATTTCTTGATGAGGGAATGTGATTTTACCTGTTTATGTGATTTTCTAGGAGGAAGACACTGTCCATTTAAGCCTTAGCTGGGAAAAATAAAAGCTGATATGTTAAAAGCCTGATCTAAAAGCATGAGGTAATGGGGAAAAAGTTAAAGTAGTTTCTATGTGTGAAAGTAAAGTGTGTAATGTGCCAAAGCCTTTGGAGCAGATACTCAGCATCAGAGTGAGGTGCTGGCATCCCTTTGCATGGTAATCCCCTGCTTTTCTTTTCTCACTGGGCTGTGTGTATACCTGAACAAATGAAAGATGGAAACAGTAAACATGTCCTTTGCCCTGGTCAGTTATTACCTTCTTGCCACGGGACGTAGGGCAAAAAAAAAGGGGGAAAACCCAAAAGTCTGTGCAGGGAGAATGGTGTTTGTTTGTGCAGTGTGGTAGGCTTAGGCAGAACTTGGCATTTCCACACAAATGTGGAAAGCTCCCAAGCAGAGTAGTTGGAGAGAAAAATTAAATCAGCTGTGTTTCCTCTGCCCGATATGGGATACTCAGGATCGGGTGTTGAAGGTGACTTACGGCATTTCTTACTGTTGTGATCTCCATGCCGAATACTGGGTTTTAGCATTTGGGTTGTCATTCCTGTCCTCCGATGAATAAAGGGTACCTTGCGTAAGTGAGTGCAATGAGAGGTTGCTTCAGGGAAGAGGAAAGGCTGTTTTTTAGCTGCCATGTTATTTGAACAAAAGAATCGCAGCTTAAACACTGAGTTATGTTTCCTTGTTTGCCTCACGTGGGAGGGCCTGGTCTCAAGCAGCTGAAAGCGACAGGAAAATGGAAAAATGAAGGAAAGTTTTTTTGGGTAGCGTGTTTGTGCGTGCAACTATTTCTTGTGAGATTGTAACCTGTGCACTAAGAAGATACTGCTTCAGGCAGAAACACTATGTGAAGAAGCATCTTCTTAATTTTTCCTTGTTTCTAGTTTGGTAGGACAGTGAGAAGTACTTGGAGAGCTGTTGATGCTGGTTCTCACCACTGGTGTGAGACTGGCAGATGCTGGAGGCTTGAGGAAGAGGCACGTTTAAGAGTTTAATCTCCTTACTCATAGAGGTGTGTTGCTATGAGAACTCGGCATTTATCGTGTGTTCCTGGCTACCTCATCACTGTTTGAATAATGATGATACGAAAACTCCCAAGTATTTTGTTGCTGTTTTCTTCCTTGGGCAGAGGAAAGGGTGTTGTAGATACACGGCAGGAGGGAACAAAAGCAAATAAAGTCTCCTTGTCCTTGTTGGGCCTGCACGATATGCTTATGTTGCTGTGCTTCATGTTGCCATTTATATCTTAATTTGAGGAGACACTGCGTCTGATCCAGGTTGCTTGCAAAACAGTTTGAGGACAGAGTGGAATCCGGTGGTAAAATATTAAGTAGAGCCTGTGCTCTGTGAGGCAGTTGCCACTGTGCCAAGGGGAAAAACCTCTGAGCGTGTGATGTGTCTGTGCAAGCTGCGTAGAGAGCCTGACAGCCTGTGGGGTATGCTGTGTCCCGAACAGCAACTGACCTTTGTTCTTTTGTGGTGAAAATCTGGCTGTAGAAGAGACGGAGAGTATTGGCAGTGGAGCAGATAGGCAAGGACGCGTCCCGTGCAGCTCCTGGCTTCGTCGTGTCTGTCCTCCTGTGTCGATGCAGGATGATTACACAACCTGGATTAACGTGTGGAGATGTCGCTCCTCTAATGGTTTTAACTGCATCTAGCAGGATGGATTTCAGAGACGTCTGTGCAGCGGGGCAGTTCTTGAGAAGGGATTTCTGGCTTGGCGGCCGAGGAGACCTAGCTCTGGTCGGCAGAGGGGTCCCACTTGGATGTGACCGGAGAGTGGAGGCAAAGGTGTCGCAGAGCCGCTGGCAGCAAGGGCTTTTTGGACAAACTTCAGTAGGTGTGTGCTGTTCTCCTTGGCATGTGGAGCCCCGGAGAAATGCCAACAGTGACAAGCTGTTAGCAAGGTTACAGCACATGTATCTCCCTTCCTGTTTATTTTTTAACACGGATGGTCTGAGCGAGCGGTACTCGGCATCCCTGTGCCTAGTGCTTGCAGATAGAGAAGGAATTAATCTGTGGTGGATTGCTTTCAGTGGTGGCAGGCTGGAATTAGCTTGCTGTGTTTTGCAAGCCCCAAAGATTAAGCCCATCAGTGCCTTCCCGCCCCCCCCCCCCCCCCGCTTCTTCCTCTGACCCTGCAAAAGCTTCTCTGGCAATTGGTCAGGATGTGCCTGCCTTTTCTCAGGCCAGACAGTGTTAGGAGCAGGAAAGCTGTCCTGATCTAGCAACTCTTGGCGTGAACCACAGTGTGTAGCTGCTGGTACTGCTGGAGGCACGAAGGCTAGTTAACAGCGGGAGTGTGGCAGGGTGCCCTTACCTGATCTGTTCACAGGGAAACAGACCATATATGTGTAATGTTTCCTTATGAAAGGGGAAAAAATAGCAGATTGCATTAAAAATGTAAAATGAAATCTGATAGAAGCTATTTCTAAAGTGATACTTACAACGTGGCTGGTCTAGCTTCTTTTCTGCTGTGTGAAACAGGACTGTTGGTGCTGTTGGTGTGGTTATAGGGTACAGCTGTTAGGCAGCATCTTCATACCAGATGTGCAAGCATGGGGTGTTGCCAGATTCATTCTGATTGAGGGGGACACTGGCGATTTAGAGGCATAGTAAGCTGAGATACCTGGTTTTTGGAACATGTCAGCATTGCTGGCTGGAAGAAGCGTGACAAACTGCATTTGAAAGTCTTGAAGGAAACAGGTGTTGGCCAGACAGTCTTGTGGAGAGGGAGCATCGCCAAATAGCAGAATGGCCGGAGTGTCCCACTTGCCTGGAAAAAGTCAACTTTTGTTTTGATTTTTCTTGGCCAGATATCTTCTGCTGTTTTATAAAACAGCCCTGCAGGCAGCTTCCCAAGCAGCGTAAAAATGATGCTGGGGTGTCTTCTGGTGCCTGCAAACATCTCCAGAACTCTAGGTGCTACTTGGAGCCATTTCCAAGTTGCGATGAAGAAAAATCTCAGCTTAAGAAAAACCTTTCCAGAGAGTTTTTTTTCCCCCTCAGCTTTCCATTGCTGACAACAGATATTTCAAGGATGGTTGTGAAACCAGAAGGTGTTGGCAGAGCTGTAGGAAGGTACTCTCAAGATAAGGTGGGATAGAGTTGGGCGTACATCTACATCCAGGGGCTGCCAGTGCCTGGATCCTGCTGTGTTTGGTCTTGCAGGGGAGAGGGGGCTGCAGGGGAGCAACGTCTGCCCTGACGAGGGGGAAGAGCAGAAACTGAGGGCCAGGCTGTACCGGGGAGGAGGCTGAGTAAGGACAGGAAGGATCAAGGGGAGGGAAGGGAAACGAGCTGTCAGGGGTTCAGGTAGGAAACCAGCAGAGGTATTTGCAGGAAAGAAAGTGGGAGGAGGAAGAGCAAGGGGGAGGAAGAGGAAAATGGACAGTGAGCTGTGCGGAAGTAGGACAGAGCATACAGACAGTTCGCTGAACAGTGGCAGACGTGCAGAAAGAGTATCGGTCAGCCAGGAGAGCTAAAACATGTGGGAAAAGCAACTTGCTTGTCAGAAGTATAAATAGGAAGCTGATTAACCTGTGTTGCCGTTTGTACTGCATGACTGCCTAACTGTGCCTCAGCTAGTCTGGTTAAGCCCAAGAAAAAATACCTATTCAGGATGATGATGAAGTGTAATTTTAAGTCGGGCATCCATTTAAAATTGCTGAAGCTGTCTCTTGAGTTCAGGGGAACACTGTTGGAGAGGGGAAGCTGAAGTTAGGGTGAGTATGGCAACGTGGGTGTTTTTGTGGCTGATTTGTTCGGAGTAGTTTCTAGTGAGCTTTTCAAAGCTCACCTGCTCGCTGCTGCTGGAAATACTCCCTGAAAAAAGTGAGGCCTTTTTTAAAAGCAGGTGACGAAGATCATGTGACATACAGTGACTGGCTGGTTACTTGCAGTGAGGAAGCCTTTTTATAACCTTGGATTCAAGTAGTGCTTTTTGCAAAATATCACAGCTATTCTTAGTGGTATTCCCGTGTATGTGTGTGCGTGCTCTGTATCCCATTTATATCTCCAGAAGAAGGGATGAATGCTTTTAAGTCAGACTGTGCAATTCGATGGGGGAAGTTAGGGAAGGATTAGGAATTAGCGGAAAGCTAATACTTTATTTTCATCAGAAGGTATTTTTGAAAACAAATTCATTGCAAAGTGGAGCTTGGGTTATTGCCAGGTTTTAGGGGGTGAGGTTGCTTTCTCAAAAGGGTCTGTGCTTTTGATATCTAAAGATATTTCTTTATTTTAAAAAGTGCATTGTGATGTTCCTATGGATACAAGTATTGTGAATATTTTACTTACTAAATTGATGTAAAACCAACATAAAGCTTCACGCTTTTGGGGGTTTTCTACTTAACTGTGGAGAAAACTGTTGCCCTAGGCTGACCAGATGCAAATTGTTTCAAAGTACAGTGTTGTATTTATTTGCATGCCTCATGAGCTATAAGTCATGATGGAGATGACATTGAAGAGATCAGAGAGCATAACTTTCTCACAATTAATTGTTTTGTATTTATTAGGTCTTGTGGTGTTTGTTTTTTTTAATTTTTAGGTAACTTTACTAGTACGGAAAACAACCAAGGTCACTTTCTTGAAACTCCCGAGGAAAAAGATCTCTCAAATGAGAAATGTTATTTAGAGAGACATTCTATATATGAAAAAGCGGAAGATCAGCCAACAGAGGATATTGGCCAACATCCATGTCCACGTCTGGACAGGAAGCGTAAACACTCTGGTGAGAGAGTGCAAAATGATGGCAGCCAAAATGAAAGCTTTGTGGATGAACTGCAGGATGAACTTATATCAAAAGCAAAAAAGAAGAAGAACTCCAAAGGTAAGTCAGCATTTTGCTTTGGTCTGTCTCAAGGAATGTCTTGTGAAAGGAACGTCCCTTTGGCTTAATGTGTTTCCATTTTTGAACTTGATAGTTACTAATGTGAGCACTGTCATTTCACTTAAAATTATATATATGTATATATATGCATGTATATATATGTGTGTGTATATATATGTATATATAAAAAACTTGGTATATAAGGGTAAAGCACTAGTCGTTGGACGCTTGTAGCCACAGCAGTGCAAGTTACTGTAGTGCATGTAACCCTTAATAAGCAAACCTTTAAAATGCATAGTGTGGTGGTAAAGCTGAGACTATATGCCCCGAAAGTGAAATGTAGCTTTTGTTTTAAGTTGAGGGGGCTTTTTGATTAATTTTTAGTTATTTTTCCATTAGATGACTGGCCTGAGAGGGAAATGACAAACAATTCCTCTAACCACTTAGAAGAGCCCAATTGTAATGAGGTGACCAACCTGAAGGTGTGCATTGAATTAACAGGGCTCCATCCCAAAAAGCAGCGTCACCTGCAGCATCTTAGGGAACTATGGGAGCAGCAGGTGTCACCAGAGAGATCCCCGTCCGGCAAGTTGGGCCGGCAAAGCAGGAAAGATTTAGCTGAGGCTGTTCAGCCAGAGGCCACTGCAAAGGTCAAAGACTTCACAGAAGAAAGGCACACCAAGAAAAGGTCAGAGGCCAAAAGCAATAGAAGTTGGTCTGAAGAGTCCCTCAAAACAAGTGACAATGAACAAGGTATGCAGAGACTACTAGGGAAACCAGCTGGCTTTAGCATTTACAGTGACGCATGCTGCCACCAATGTTAAGGAATTGTCGAGAGTTTGTTTTTATTTTTTTTTAAGAATTATATATATATATATATATTTTTCTGTAGATGTCCATTTGTATAAGGACTAACACCTCCTCTTTAAGAACTGCCCTGTAGCTGATATTTGGCAGACAAGAAAATGTGTTTGTGTATGTGTGTGTAACTATGTGTTTGTGTGTGCGTGCGTGTGTGTGTTTTGGCTTTAAATACTCTTTCATAGATAACGTGAAGATGAAGTTTATGTCTCTAGAGGAGAGCTGGGGGGGCGTACAGCGCAGTCCTGCTTCTGGGTGTGAGGGGAAACAAACAGGCTGCTAGTTGGTGTAAGTGTGTTTAACCACACATGGGACTGGAGGGGCTGTGACCCCTGAAACAGTGTCAGCACAGCACAGCTAGCAGCTCTCGATCATGGGAACCCAACTCCTCCAGCACCCTCAGCACTGCTGGGTTTCCCTGCCTTTCCCAGTGCATATGCTTAAGAGCAAAGCTCATCCTCTTCTTGAAGAGGATGCCTTGCTGGTTTGTCACAGGCATGTCCTGTAAACCCCTGTTGCCCCCACTCCCCAGCGCCTTGGCAAAGATCCTCCCAGTGGCTCTCTCCTAAGCTGTTGCTTCCTCAAAGCACATAAGCTTTCCTTGGCTTGTTTCTGACTGTTTTCCCCCCCCTTGCTCTGCTTCCTCCTTTTCCCCATCCTGTTCCCCCTTTTCTGCCTGTTCTCTATCCTGGAAGAGAGCCCATGGAGGCAATCTGTCAAATTTTCCTTTGGGATGGCCCGGTTGCTCTCCTGTCCCCACTGTCCTCAGCTCCTGAGCACAGTCTGCTCTGCTGCTTTTCCCCTTTCCTGCGACGTTTGCTGCCATAGCTTGGTTGGAGAACTGGTGGGGAATGGCAGCACACAGCCCATGTGGCCAGTCCCCCTCACCTTGCACATCGCCTGTACCTTGTCATGAATCCACATCTCCTGGGCACAGCAGTGAACCCTTGTCTCCTCTTTCGGCTTCTCAGGTGTAAAAGGTTGCAAATTTTCTTCCTTCCTCTCCTCCTCTTACCTCTCCAAATCCTTTGCCTACTTTTGAGGAAAGGCTGTTTCTGGGAGGGGAAGCTGCAAGTTGGACGTTTGGGCTCCTTTCTCCTTGGCAGACCTGGGAGCTTCATCGAACTGGTAGACATTCACCCTCCAGCTGGCCTAACCTGCCGCTTAGCTGAGATCTCCTCAAAAGAAAGGAGCATGAGGAGGGAAGATCCTCTTGTCCAAAGCCATGGAAAGGACTGAGTCCAGGTTGTCCTGCATCAGTGAGAGAGTTTTCCTGGATAGCATCTCCGAAGCAGTCACAGGCAAAAGTATCGACTTCTCTCCTAAAACTCCTCACCCATCTTTCCCCGTGGTAGGATTATCTGGGGGCTGAAAACCCCAACCTTTGATGCTGATTGATGGGGAAGGTTCTCCCAAAGGATTCATGGAGCAGGGGATCAAAACTTGGTTTAAAAGGAGCTCTGACTCTTACTCCCTTGCTTTATGCGCTGCGTTGGCAAGCATGATACTGGCTCAAACACCTCTGCCCACAACCTGCTCCCCTTTGTACTTTTCAGAAAGAGATACCTTGTCGAGATTAAACGAGGGTCACTAACAAGAAACTGCATTGTGTAAGGATGCTCTAGCTTTACCCTGCGATGCCTCCCGTGGCAGTGACAGGCTTCTCTAACGCGTGACCTCAGGAAAGAAAAAGAGTTGGCTCCAGATTTATGCGCTGTTCCCAAAGGCATTCAGATTCAGTTGTCCCATGGCTATGAAAAACCTCTTGCTTTTGGAAACCTCAGTAAATCCATAAACTTGACTAAATTATGCTTCACAATTCATTACGCAGAAGCACTGGAGATCATTCATATCACTTTGCTGACACTTCTCCAGCCCTGTTGAAGTGTAAACTTTTGAATTTCCTTTTTCTTAGTTCACTAGGATGAGGACATTTTCCCCTCTTGTGCAACAGAGCATCTTCTGCATGAAAGTTGCATGGGGATGGAGACTTTTGGCTTGTCTTTCTTGCCCGGGACTAGTTCACAAACTTTTCTTAAACAATCAGATACTGTGAATACGAGAACATACCCTGTTGCTTGCAGCTTTTTTTTTTTGCTCTGGGGCTGGGAACAGCTGTTCCTGGTGCCCAGGCACTGATTGTGAACGTGGCAGTCTGCTGCTGGGAAGCTGGTTGTTTCCCAAGAAGCAGGCTATAGCAGGGCATCGAGGTCTGCCCCTGTGCCTGTGAAGCCTTAGTCTAACTACAGGGTGATTTGCCATCTGTTTCTGCACATTTCCAGGAAGATAGAGGATACTGACTTCTGGGCTTGTTGCTCCAGTTGTGTTCAACCTGGGATTTTAGTGTGGGAGGAATCATGCATTGCAAGCTGCCACCGGGCTGTCACCCCTCTGTCACTCAGTCAGTGTCTGCTGTCTGGGTGGCCAAGCAGTGGCTGCTGGAAGTGTTCCCCTGGTGACTTTCAGCTGTCGCCTCCTTGCAGTCTCACTTGCAGGTCAGAACCACAAGAGCCAGGATGTTGCCTGCCCAAAATAATTTCAGGGTAGAGAATGGAATGAGAGCAGCCTTGAGGAGAAGGACTTGGAGGTAGGTGTTCCTTGATGAGAAGCTCAGCATGATCCAGCAATGTGTATTTGCAACCCAAAAAGGCAACCGTATCCTGGGCTGCATCAAAAGAGCGTGGCCAGCAGGTCGAGGAAGGGGATTCTTCCCTTCTACTCTGCTCTCATGAGACCCCACCTGGAGTACTGTGTTCAGCTCTGAGGCCCCCAACATCAGAAGGACATGGACTTGTTAGAATGAGTTCAGAGGAGGGCCAGGAAGGTGATCAGAGGACTGGAGCAACTCTCCTATGAAGACAGGCTGAGAGAGGTGGGGTTGTTCAGCCTGGAGAAGAGAAGGTTCTGGGGACACCTCACAGCAGCCTCCCAGTGCCTGAAGGGGCTACAGGAAAGCTGGGGAGGGACTTTGTACAAGGGCATGTAGTGACAGGACAAGGGGAGGTGGCTTTAAACTGGAAGAGGGTAGATTTAGATTAGGTATAAGGAAAATATTCTTCACTGTGAGGGTGGTGAGACACTGGCACAGGCTGCCCAGAGCAGCTGTGGGTGCCCCATCCCTGGCAGTGCTCCAGGCCAGGCTGGATGGGGCTGTCAGCAACCTGGTCTGGTGGAAGGTGTCCCTGCCCATGGCAGGGGGTTGGAACCAGATGGTCTGGAAAGTTCCTTCCAACTCAGAGCATTCTATGATTCTATGAGCCTGCCTGCTAGGTGATGTTGCCTGTGCTAGCTCTCTGGGGTGCAGCAGGTTTGTGAGTATAGGGATGCCTGCAACCTCAGGGCATTGTGCCACATGCCTGGACCTGTGGCCAAGGCGGGAGACACAGCCTCTGCTGGGGTCCCAGCTGAGCAATAACCTCCTGGTGCTGCCAACTGTGTGGTAGCCAGCTGTTCTGACAGTCCCCCAGGGAGCTGCAGCCACTCACCCGGCACAAGGAGAAAACCCAGGCAGCGTGGAAACAAAAGCCCCAAGGAGAGGAGTTTGGAGGATCTCGCCCACTGGGAAAGCCGCTGCCTGTCCCTCGGAGCTGCTGCGGGTTGCAGGCGGCACGGCAGCCGCTGGCTTGGCAAGCAGGAGGAGGCAGCTGCCGGGGTGGGAGCTGAACAAGCAAGCATTCAGGTGACGCGGCAGCAGCTGCTTTTCCGCGTGGACCTCTCTGCAGCCTGCTCCTGTGGGAAGGGAGGGAGGTCCTGCTCTGAGTCAGACTCGCCACAACCCACATCAGTCAGAGGCTGGGTTTTGGGTTTTTTGGGGGGGGTGGTGGGTTTTTTTTGGTTTATTTTTTTTCCCCATGGATATTTGGGGATATTCCTGCTCACTCTTGTTTATCTTCTCCCTTCACATATGTAGTGCTCAGAAAGATGGGGTGGGATTCCAGGATTATTCACTTGCCTTTTTTCTGCCTGTGTTGTCTTGCATTTCCCGGGCCGACACGTGGCTTTTTCTGGATAGTGCTGGTCTCTTGCAATGTTACTGATCTTGAAGCTCCTGGGCATAGTGTTGCTACTCTCCATCTCTTAGCTGCGGCACACGTTTAGCCTAGTGCTTGCTGTCACCACTTTGGAGGGTCAAAGCAGCGCACAGAGTTTACGTGGAACTTGCAGGCTGGGAGTATGCTTTTTTTGTGGTGATTAAACTTCTGCTTTTAATGCCTTGGCATCCCTGTGTGGCAGAGCCTGCAGTTCTTTGGGACAGGCTTATCTTCCGGTGTTTTTTTCCTCCGCGCTTTTGACATTTCTGTCCTTCTCCAGACCTGTGAGGCTTTTTTCTTTCTATTCTGTTTTTCCTACATGCAGCAGTTTCTTACTTCCCTTTGCACTCACCAGACTGCGTTGCTGCTGCTTTTCATCTTTGCTGTTTTTTTTAGTAAGTGACTAAGTAGATAATGATGATACTCCTGTATTGGAATTGGGCTTTTCATGTGCTACTCCAATTAGGTTAGTTGTGAACAGGAGAATTAAACACTCCTTACTTCATGCTGTCTGCAGAGTTGGAAAGACAGCCTTGCATCTGTAGGCTCAGCCTACGACTAGGCGCCTTCCTTCAGGATTGCAAAGGCTAAAAAACTTACTGGATTTTTGTTGAACAATCTGCAACATCGTGTGTCCCGTAAATTCCCTGACATCTGCTTGGCAAGCCATGGTATGCATCTTTTTCTAGAAAGTGACTTGAAAGAACTGAGGGATTTCTGTTTTCATCTTTAATCTAGAAAGGCTTCTGCGAGTTGCTTTCACAGATCTATTTAAAGGAAGACAAAAGTGTGAAGCTGCCCACCAAGAGAAATCTAGATTTTATTTTCTTTTTTACCGACTGGCTCTGGATTGAGTCTCTCTAAATAAAGGTCTCTCTTCGCTGAGCAGCTGCCATATTTGCTCCTACCATCTCTTCTGTCCTGAAAGTAGGATCGCTTCAGAGACTTCTGGGAGCAAAGGAGCCTCTTTCAAGTGCTCAGGGTTTTTTCTACACCTTCCCTTCAGTGGCATGGTATTGTTTGGCTGAAGTGTCCCTTCCTTTCCAGCAACCTTTAATTTTTCTGCAGAGGAGTTGGTTCTGAGGTCACCTCAATTCTCTTCCCAAGGGAAATTCAGACTATAAAAAGTCAACTTTCCTGTCCCTGTTTTGTTGTAAACCTGCTTGCACTCTAAAAAAAAAAAAAAAAGAAGTCATCATGCTTTTTGCATGTGGCCCACATTGTGGGATCCAGCTTGTTAGAGCTAATCCCCAGAGGAAACCTGGCGCTGCCGGTGTCCTGCCACAGGTGGCAGAGGCCTGGTCTTAGTTCCCCAACGTCCCAGGGCTTCCTGGTCTCACAGAAGGATTCACTTCTGGACGGAGTTCTTGGGAAAACACAGCGATGGCTTTTCCTGCGGAATCCCCGCCCTTCTCGTAAGAGACTTTGCACAGGCTTCTGTGGGGACAGCTCCTTGCGTAGCCTTCCTTCTCTTGGTTTGTTTTCCAAGTAAAAATGCTACCCAAGGAGATGTTCCCCATCTTACTGCCATCTTAGGGCTAAGTTCAACGTTCCCCCCCACCTGCTGTCCCACCAAGACCTTATCCATGCTCCCACCTCTCTTGCTTTCCCCTCCTCTCCCACCATCCTTCTATCTGCCCTGCAACCACACCTCGCCAAAGGCGGACAAGCCCGGCCGGGCCCAGGCTGCCGGAGGAGTTGGTTCCCCTTCAGATAAAGCAGTTCCAGGTAAGGAGGCAAGTTGTTTTCCCTCTGGCGAGGCGGTGCAGCAGCGGCTTTCCGCTCTGCCTGTGGTGGCTGGGCTGCAGCAGCACCAAGCTGGCACGGCACGGCATGGCACCGTAGGGCTTTCGCTGTGCCCCAGCAGCCGGTGCAGGGTATTTCACATAGTGATTTTTATCAGGGCATTATAGCTGTTGATGTAACGTTAACTGGCAAGATGGTATTTACAATTTGAGTGTGGAACGCTTAAAATATTAATGATTTGGAAATGTAATTGGTAGATCTCTTAAGCAGTTGAGGAGCTTGTGTTAAGTGCTAGCAATGTGTTTTCCTTTTAACACACCATGCAATGTGTAATGCCTTTCCTTCCTATTTAGGCTTGCCCGTATTCCCAGTGTCTCCGCACATGAAGAGCCTTTCATCCACCAATGCAAACAGCAAAAGGCAGGCTCAGCCAAGCTGTACTCCAGCCTCGAGGTTGGCTGCCAAACAGCAGAAAATTAAAGAAAGCCGGAAGACAGATGGGCTGTACACAGACGAAGAGGAGGATTTCCAACATGCATCTCTGCTGCAGAAATACAGCGAGTGTGAGAAGCCATCAGGGAAACGTCAGTGTAAAACAAAACACTTGGCACTGCAGGAGAGGAGAAGGAGGTCATCTCTGACAGGGGATGACACCACAGATATCGAAAATGCTGAAGATAAGGTATCTTTATTTAGACTTAATTGTCCACCAGCCTCTCAGAAGGCAGAGCCAGCCTGCTTAAAACTAATGCGCTGTCATGCATGCAGGGTAGCGGGGAATGCATTTAGATTCGCCTGTGGATGCTTTGCACATTTTGTATTTGCTTTTCTTAACCCAAGTTAAAGGCACTATTGTAGAGGGTGAGGCATCTTGCATTTAAAAGCTGTAGCAGGTCTTTCTTAAAAAATGAAGTATGAGTAGGAAAGCGTAATTCTCTGCTGGCAAAATATAATCCCATCGCTATATTGTGAAAATGAGGATAAAAACCCCCCACATAATGGTTTTGACAGGTCACGGTAACGAGGAAAGTCAGAAAGCGACCAGAGCCTACTTCAGACTGCGACTCCTCACCAGCCAAATCATATGAGCAGAAGCTGTACGATCGCCTGCAGCAGACTCCCTCATTACTACCCGTCTCACAGCCCTCACAGCTGCCGATTGCAAGCCCCCCTCAGGAGACCACCCCGAGCCGGCCCATGCCGCCTGAAGCGCGGAGGCTTATTGTCAATAAGAACGCGGGGGAAACGCTGCTGCAGCGGGCAGCACGCCTTGGGTACGAGGTAAGGGTCCCTCGGCGCCCTGCAGGATGATGATTTTTTTAAAAAAATTCAAAAGTTAAAACCCTCTTTACAGTTTCATAGATGGAAATTTTGCAAAGCAGCAGCTTTGAATTTGGTCATTGACATTTGCCCCCCACGCCCCCCTTGGTGCATTCCCTTCTCCAGCGTGTGGGGCCTGGGACAGGTTGCTGTGGGAATGGGTCCCCATCGCTGCTGGGTCAGCTGGTGGGGACACAGGGTAAGCAGCATCCTGTGTGAACGGGCAAAGGGTAAAGTTTTATTGGTAACCCTTGCTTCAGTTTAAATATAAACCATCTGCAAACAGAATTAATGTTGGTTGTTTTTTTTTAGTAGTCTTTACGGTGATCTTTACTGAGCTGTACAATTTTTGCTTTTGTTATTTGTGAAGAAGTGTAGTTTAGAGGAAGGGTTTTTCCTTTTGCTCTTTTTTTCTCCACGGAGTGTCTGGTACATGATGTGGGATGTAGTGCTTGGAGTGTCCTCTTGCATGATCAGATGCTTCTTGGTTCTCTGCATGCTTTGTGCTCAGAGTCTAGAGCTGTTCCAGCTACGCCAAGCAATGTTGTCTAATGAAACAGCCCTCCTGTTGCTACAAAAATCAGAAACCAGTGAATCCCCTAGCTCTGCTGTTTTGAAGCACGCTTTTATTGGGGAAATAGGGGCACGTAGGTATGAGTGTCGTTGTTGCTCAACTTCACATCTTGCAAGAAGGCATTTCATTGCAGAGAGCAATTGCTGGCTTCGGCATGGCTGCAGCATTTGCCTTGGCAGTGGGAGGGCTGCTTGGACCTCGGAGTTGGGCTTGAGCCCTGTGCTGGAAGGTGGCATCAGCCCGGGCCCAGGTGGGGCCTGCCCAGCCTCAGGGATTTGTTGAAACCTCGAAAAGGCCTTTGTAGAGCTGGAGAGCTTTGTGTGAAGAGGGGCCTTCTCCAGCTCTGGAAGACAGTATTTGTTGGAAGTGTTGTGTTTACCCTAGACAAAGGCTTCTTCTAACCCAGGGCACTTCAGCTGTAGCTAGGAAGAGGAGAAGTGGTTGTTGCAACGTTGCTATGGTAATCTCCATAATGTAAATGATTTAATTTCCTATGGACCTAACATTTCCTATGGATCCAAAATCAAAATGTGGTCTAGTGTGTGCTCCAGGCTATTGGTGTGTATTTTCTTCCTGCGTGGTGTGTGTCAGGGTGAGTACACTTTGGCATTTTGCTTTCTGTGCCTGGTGTGCTCCATTGAGCACAGCTCGATGCGAGCAGCTCTGAAACTTGGTGATGGGCTGAGGTCTTGCTCGAGCAGGGGCTGAGTGCTCTGTTTGCTTTGCTGATGGTGGGAGCTCTCTACAGCATTGGCCCTGAGTGGGCTGGTTGCAGAAAGCTGGGGGTGCCAGGGCTTACCGAGGTGGGGTTCCTGTGACCCTGAGGTAACCTTGTGTGCTCACCATGCCTTCCCACCATCAGCTGATTGGGGATTTTGATTTTCTGACTTGAATTCACCCGGAAGTACAAGTGAACACCACGTTTTTCATAGGCTTAAATATTCCAATTGGTTTGACTTGATTGTTTGGCTGGCATTGATAGCACAACAGTGGGTCCTGTTGTTGGCAGAGCATGGGGCAGAGAGGAGAGCCCAGTCCATGTGCCTGAGCTGCTGCTAGGATCCAGCATTGCCTGTGTCTTTCAAGGCCCAGAGCAGTGGGTGGTTGTGCCACCCTGTCATGGCTTTATTTGGCCTGTGTTGAGCTGTGATAGTTTGGTCAGTCATGGAAGCTGTGTAGCTGTGGTGTTTTTCTTGCTAGCGACTAGACTACTGCAGTTAGTAGAAAGCTGAATTTCCTCTGCTGCCAGAAAGATTATAATGGTCAAAAAGTTACAGGTTCCTCTATTAGAAATAAATAAATAAATATGTATCGATGGGTCAAAGTAATTTGCTGATCTGTGACCTGTGGTAGCTGCACACATCTGTTTTCTGCCATCTTCGTTAGTGGGGCAGCAGCCTTTGGTGGTTGCGGTGCCATGGCCAGGGGTCGTTGCTGAAGTGGGAGTGTTGGATGCTCACGGGCACATGAAGGCTTCTCATAGCTGCTGTGGTGGCAGTGGGTAGCCCAGTGGCCCCCTGCCAGCTTGGTGGCAGAGGAGGCAGACGAGTTTGCGTCACCAGGGCCACAGCTTATAGAGGGATGCTGAGTGCTGATGCAGGACTTGGGAGCTGGAAGTGGCTGGCACCACGGGGCACCACTGAGCCCTGACAGTGGCAGGAATGCTGTATGGGACAGAGCAGCCCTGACAGCTCTGCCCTGAGACTGGATGATCTTGTGCCTGCCCTTGGCAGCCTGCCTGCCTGCCTGCCTTTGCGCAGGGCCCTGCGGCCATGCAGAGATCCCACCCCAAACCCGGAGGCAGTGCTGGCACCTTAAGCATGCAAAGGTGCTGACGAGCTGTATATATCGCTCCTGGACCCACAGGGCATCCAAGTGCTGCTAGCTCAGGTGCCTCTGCCCTACTCAGTCGCACGGTGCAGTTGTGCTCCAGATAGTTGCAGGAGGAGGACACAAGCTGTTAGAATTTTGCATGTGAAAACTGATGTGAGAGTGAAATGTCGAAGGACAAATGTGTCTGGTCAGATAAATTGTAGGGCTGCAGCTAACAAGGCTACTTAACGGCAGTGTGGCAAACGGTCTTTGGCTCTGGAAATCCATAGGGTCTGAGCAAAACCCTGCTGAAGCTGGTGGGAAGCTTTGCCTTTCCTTCGCTAGGCTTCTGCGCCAAGCCTTGCTTCATCAGGGTATTAACAACCCATCCCAGTGTATGGGCGCTCTCAAATCCATTTGGTTTTCCCCATTTGAAACAAACGACTTGAGATAATAGTAGTCTTAAAACTGTAATTTACTTTTTGTGAAGGGGGAATTATAGGGAGCGTAGAGTCTTCTGGGGAAAAAAATTACAAAAGGCTTGCGTAATGAATTTGATGGGAGAGGAAACACTGGCTGTCTTTGTGCCGTTTGTTGCTTTTTGGTGTGTGACTGGACTTGGAAAGTTCTCTGGTGAATTTGGGATTAAATCTTGCCTAGGAAGGCAGTGAAATTAGAGGAATATGTGGTGTGTGATAGGGGTTGGGGAAAGATGGTGTTTGTTTCCAGGCGTTTTAAATGCTCAGGAAGACAGGGCTTACCTAGGCAGGGGAAGAATGTCTGGCCCTGGGGATGCTTCACACCGAGGGTCTGGCGCTGGGTCCCCAGTGGCTCTGCTGCAGGAGCAGGAGCTTCTGAGCGTCATCCTGCCCTTGCATAGCTCCCCTAGGGAGCTCCTGCACCCTGCCTGGGAATGAGCATCACCTCGAGCATCATTTCTGGGACTTGGCATGGCTGTGGTGAAGCGTTATGGCTCAGCTTTATAATGCCTTGCCCAAGGGCCATGTTTCGAGGTTAAGTGGAGGGCAATAGTGCTTCTTGGTGGCAGCGTGTGCTCCCAGGGTATGGGGGATGCGCAGGGGGATGGTGACCCCTTCCCTTGGAAAAGGGGCAGGAGCTGCTGCAGGGCATGGGTGGGAGACAGTAAAGGGAAGGGCATCTCTTTGTTAGGTGAGGATGGAGCATGCATATTTGCATGCACCTTTTAACGCTACTGTTTGCAATTTGTCTAACAAACTGCAGGCAGCAGAAGCGGTGGTGGCACATATCTTGCCTGGTGATGTGCTAGCTTGACTCTTTGGATTAACTGCGAGTGATTTTCACATTGCTGGTTTAAATAGAGCACCTGTACAGACATTAAATTGCCCTGTGGCACTTTCACAGCCTTTCTCTAATGTTAGTGAGAGATGCTTATGAAACCAAAAGTGTGTTTGTGGCACCACATGTTCCTGTATTCGGCAGCGATGACTTAATTTTTTTTGAAAATTGAATAAATCATGTTAAAAAAAGTTAATGAGGCATTTAATTAATTAACAATGTAGAGTTTTATGGTCTTTATGGTTACATTTTGTGGTTAATGACATTCTTCTTATAGCCTCTTAACACAGAATTGCCCGACAAAATTGTCCTTTTCGTCCAGTAGTAGGTATTCTGCCCTACGACGAGCCTTTCCTTTTTACAAAAATAGATGAAAGGGCTTTTATTTTGAGTTGCAGAATCTATTCTAAATGGTAACTGCATGCTAAAAGTGGAACTGAATATGGCAGCTGCTTCTGCTACCTATATCCATCTGCTAATTTGCCTGGCGGGGTGGTCTGGTTTTGAAGGAAAATTCATACCTCCAGGGTATAATTTTGCACAGCCCTTTCTTATGGGATTGAGGAAGTGCAGGGTAAAAAGCATCCATTCTGAACTGATTTTTGGGCTTCGGGCTGGTAAGCAGGAACATGAAGAGCCCCCTGTTCGCTGGGAGGCGGGTCTGTGGGGATCCCAGGTTAAACCGATGGGTGCATCAGGTGTAGGTGGTCCGGTGGCAGGTGAGGGGGATGCTCTGGTGCCTGGGACGGGGCAGCTCATTAGCTCCCCACTTCAGCTTGTTTAGTGAGGGCCTGCTAAAAGAGCAGCTTCATGCTGTATCCTAGATACCAGCTCTCAGGTCAGGTATACCCAGAGAACAGATTATTGCGGGCTTTCCGGTAGATTTCAAAACGGGAAGAATAAATGCATGACACCCAGCAGTTGTTTTATTCTCTTGTTTTGGCAAGGCAAACACTTGCCTTCTCCATGCCCTATCTGGCTTTGCGAAGATGTCACTCAGCCTTCAGGAGGAGCAAATGCAAAATTAATGGCTTGCTGCTAATCTGGGAACGCAGGGGCTATTTTATACGTACAGTGTCACTTAGAAATGGGTAGGTTTTTTTCTTTTGCATCTGACACAAATCAAGGAAGACTCGCACCATCCTAAATTTTTGGTTGAGTGATGGAGCAGTCATTGTTTCAAGGCTGCACAACAGCGTAGAGCTGAGCCTGGCCTAGGCTCTCGACCGTGGTATATTTGACTGCAAGATGAATTGTGTTAAATTCACATGGCTTCCCACGGCGCCGGGCTCGTTATTGGAACCTGGCGCCTGGCTTTAGTTCTGCATGCAGAAAACCAAGGGTGGGTGAAAATGGGATTTCCCCGATCTTGATAGAGCCGGGCTTTTTTTTGTTTGTGAATAGCAAACCGTTCTTTGTGTGTCTTAAATGTGTTTTGTTTCGGGTCATGCACTTTTTCTTTTTAAAATCAAACTGATGTCGGCTGTGCTGCTGTTGTGCTTGCAGAATTTTCTGCTAAAAAATGCAGATGTACTAGTAAAACCTTCCTGCTAGCTTTATGCATGGAAGTTTTGAGAAGTGGAAAGCTGCAAGTTTTGTCTGAAAAATCTGTGCCTTCCCTCTCTGTGACGATTGCTGACACTGGGGGCTGCGGGAAGGTCCCTGCAGGGTGCACAGCTCTTGGTGCCACTTTGTCCAAGCTAATCTGCTCATGGAAAGCCGTGGTCTCTGCTCTGTGTCCTGAATAAATACGGCTTTCAATGGCTCCCGTTTTCCTTTTGACTGACTCAAAGAGGGTAACTTAGGCATATCACAGGGATTTTGTGTTTTCCCCTTTTTGCCTTCCACACACACCCACCCAGGCTCCCCAGCTCCTTTAAGAAGAGAAATCTGTGCATCACTGCAGCAAGAAATAACTCGATGTATCTGTTTTTCCTCCTGTTTCCAGGAAGTGGTTCTGTATTGTTTGGAAAACAAGGTGTGTGATGTGAATCATCGCGACAACGCGGGTTACTGTGCCCTGCATGAGGCCTGTGCCAGAGGCTGGCTGAGCATCGTGAGGCATCTCCTCGAGTATGGGGCTGACGTCAACTGCAGTGCTCAGGATGGAACCAGGTTAGTAGCACCCATAGCCCAGCACTGGGTGGCCACAGCCACCAGGCAGTGGTTTCTTAGGCCATGACGGTGAGAGGAAGTGCCCCTTCCTTCTCTCTTTATGTCTTTCCTTTATCCTCCCCTTATCCCCCGTCCTGCATGAAACCCCCAAAGCAGGTCAGATGCTGCCAGGGTCCTCTTGCGTGGTGTCCTCCTTATTGCTGGTCCTTGGGCAGAAGCGTGCCGGACTCGGTGACTTCCTGTGCTCTCCAGTTAATGTAGCGGTGGGGGCACACTTTTGTTGTGTTTCGAGTTTGGTGTAATTTTTTATTTTTTTGTTCTGGGAATTTTAATAAGTTGTGCTTTATTTTTCTTCAAGAGTTTGTGAAACTTCCAGCGACGGGGCAGGAAGGAGCATTACCTGAGGTGCAACCCTGCTTGTGTGCTCTCCGAGTCCTTCGAGTTGTGCCACAACAGTGGGCTTTGCCTTGTTAGCAGGGTTGCTTTTAAGAGCACTTCAGGCTCTTGCAGTGATTGGGTGTGCAAGTCCTATATATGCTATATAAAAGTGTTGTTTTGTGGAACTGTTAAAACTATCTGCTCTTTTGATATTTTGGGTTGATTTTTTTTTAATCCCGAATTAGCTTTTTTTTAGTTTTCTTCATAAAATAGTAGGGGTGCTGAGTTCTTGTGCTTGCAGAATAGATAGTAAGCTTTTCTTTCTTGCTTTGTGGAGCTAGAAATGCTGCATGTACATCTCCTGAAGTACCTCGTTGACCGCCTCTGTGAGGCTGACCTTGGGGTCACTTGTCCTTAGCATATGCAGAATGTTATCCAGTCTATGCATTTTGGGGACAGGTCACTTTGTATTCTGTGAAGCTCCTGCAGCTTGTTATCTTAAATGGTTTATCTCATTCACTATCACCATCCAAATAGGCAGGTGAGATTAGCATGACTAAGAGTCTACCTCTTTTGTTTTTAAGCTCTTTATTTATTAACTTGGGAAGGGAGGAGTCAGGAAAACAAAAGTCCCAAGAGGGCCGGCTAGGGTGGTCCATTCGAAGTTCATGGTGGTAATGGTCAGTCGTTACCGGCCCATCATGGCCCAAAGGAAACGTTTCTGGAGAAGCATTGAAGCTCTGGCTGGATTGCCAGATTCCTTCTGTCTCCCACTTCTTTGTCAGCCTAGAGAGTTGAGACTTCTTACAAACAGCCCCGCATTTTCTGCTGTCTTCAGCTTTCATACGTGACCTATGCAGCAGTGGCAAGTTGCCATAAAAAGAACCCTACATTATTTTTATCTCACTTGCTGGAATAAGCTATACAGAAAATTAACCCCAGGAAGTTTCAGACCGGTCCTAATCACCCACCAGTTCAGAGTCCACCTTTGATTTCGATTACAGATGGAGCTGATCTTCAAGAAAGAAACTTGGCTTGTGTGCCCTGAAAAGTTGTTTTGGGGGGAAAATGCGTTTTAGAAATGAACATAGTAATGATCTGATCATAGACGGTAATGTCAGAACTCAGCTTGTGGTTCCCTTTCCTTTTTGATGGCAGGCTTATTTTTTGTTTGAAAAGCTGCCCAACAGACAGTGTGAATCCAAAACGCATCTAATGCACAGATGAAAGATGGTCTAGCTGCCCTGAGTTGGGGAGGACGGAAAGCAGAAGTTTCTGTAAGGAACTTCTGATGAGTGTTATCCACTGCCTTTTGGTAGGGCCAGACTTCCCTGTCTCTGTAAAGCAAATCATGACATTCATAAGACAAATCCCATTTTTCTCTTAATAAGTAAGATACTAAAATCTTAAATCCAAAAAATCAAAGCCTTTTTCCCTTCCCCTTTAACTACGCTGAATGTGCCTTATTGTTCCCTCCATCCACCATCTCACAAGCCCACTAGCCAAAGGTGTTTCTGGTAGCGCTGGAAGCTCTCAAGTCTTGAGACAGTAACAGTGGATGTTCAGTTTGATTCAGCCAGTTAGTGTAAATCCACATAGAGGAGTGCTGTAATTGCACGAGCTGTAATGTAATTGCATACGCTGCCTTTGTTAATGTGACAGCCTGGGGTGTCACTTGGATCCCAGCTGCCTGAAGCTTCGGTCTGCGTTACTTGCTGCCAGCTGCCTCTGTGGTCAGCTTTTTGGAGGACACTCTGAAAAGTTGTGACAAGTGAGGATATGGCTTCAGTCTGAACAAAATGTCCATGTGAATGTTAACGATGTAGGAGAGTTTTGCAAAGTGTGCATCTCTCCTTTCCGTCCTACCTGGAGTGCTGTGGGCGCTCTGATCAAAGTGGTGGTTTTGCATGTGTGTGTTCAAGTTTTGAAAGTGAAGCAAAGACCCGACCCTCTTGCTCTGGTGTTGCCTTTTATGTACCTATGCAGCCAGTCTGTTGTGAGTTCAGTAGATCAGGTAGGCTGTCAGCCTCTGGTTCCTGATACTATCAGAAACCTTGGTGAACCCAAAACCAAACAAAGCGCCAGACCGTAGTGGCTGGGCAAGGAGGTGAGGGCATCGGGGTGGGGGGGGTGTGTGTGTGTGTAGGTATGGTGCAATCCTTCCCTTCACCCTCAGCTCAGCGCTGGGGCTCTGCCTGCATGCCTACTGCTGCCTGCAGTGCACAGTGTCCCTCTCTGCCCTGTTAAGGGCACATCTGGTCAGGTTAAGTACAGCCGTCTTCTGTGGTTTTCCCCTTAAACTCTGTGTTGATGGTGGCTCTCCAAGTGCAGTGCCTGCAGACCCTGAATACACAAGCACTCTGCGGCTGAATTAGTGGCTAATCAAAGATTATTGTAGAACAGGGCGAGATCTTTAAGACCTGTCTCAGAGGTGCCACAGCCACTAAGGGCTCTTAATCGTCTTACCTATAAATAATAATAGACTGTGCTTAAGAGGTGAGGCTTTCCTTCCCTGACAGGACCCCAGGAAGTGCAGTAGCTCAACAAGGGGGTTCGATGACCAGTGCCTGACATCAGCAAGGATGGTCATCCAGTGTATTTGGCTTTATCTCCTTGTTCTCCTCTTGCCTCCACAGCATGCCCTAGCTGAACCGGCACCACTTCAAAAACAAAGCTGCATGCCAAAAATACAGGCATCTCCTGCCTGTTAGTGAGGCCTCTCCTTTGCTTCAGAGTTAGCTTGCTAGATTCATTCTCTGTAGCCAGTTTTGCTTTATCCTTCTTGCTGGCGGCTGATGAGCTCAGCCTTTTTTATTTTTTCCCTGGGAGGACCATGCCAAGATGGCTCTCTTCCTGTGTCCTTTCAGCTGGTCTTGGCAGAGCAATACCCTCCAGCAGCTAATTGCGTTAAAGAAGAGGCAGCCGGCATAGCTGCCCTCCTGTAACTTGTGCCTTGCCTCTTCCATGGGGCAGCATTGCATGATAGAGTAGATGGGGGTAAAAATAAGATGCCAAGATACGGTATTGCTTAGCGAGTTATGAGACCTCTTACTGCAATGAGGAAAATTCTGGTGGTGCCTGAAAGGCTGAGAGAAACCCTGACTGGCTTAAATAGTTTATAATTTTGGTGGTGGAATGATAAACCCCCAGTGAAATGTTTTCCTAACTCTAGTAGTGGTAAAAATAGTAGGAAGAATTTGACGGTACACAAGAGAGGGTTGGGATGTGTGTCTCCTGTAGGATATTGCAGCTTTCGAATGTCCCCAGATCGTTCTGGGGCCTTTTGAAGTATTTGTTTTAGAAATGAGCTGTTCTACCATTAACTATATCATTAGGGATAGAGAGTGTTTATTTCCACCATGCTGAGGGCAGAAAAGATTATATGGGCAAAGCAGCTCAGGAGAGGGCTCCCAGGGATGATCTTTTTTTTCACATCTGAAAGAGTTGCCGGCTCCAATAGTCACTTTTGCATCCTACAAAGAGGATGGTTAAACTCTGCCAAGACTGAAAAATACTCCCTCCTCTGCCAGCCCTGGTGGGAGAAGCAAACAAGTAGCTGTGCCTTTGCGTGGTCCTGCTCTTGAGCTTGCCAAGAAGCTGTGCTAGCCCGTAAAAGAGTCTGTCAGTGCTCTGTTACTGCCTTTTTCCCCCCTGCCTTATCTATGGGAATCTCCTTTTTTTTCCCCTGCTCCTTGCCAGTGTTTTCTTCCCTTCCGTCTCTTCCTTCTGTTTATTGTTCTTCCTCCTTCCATGCGGCTTTACTGCGCCTTTCCTCCCCCTCGCCTCTATAAAGTCCTGCCTCATGCCCAGGGTGGCCTCCCTGTGCTCTGGCAGGTGACAAAGCTGGGTCTGCCTGCCCTGCTGCCTGCCCTGCTACCCCTGCCTCTGTTTGCACCACTGAACCAGGCTGGGTGACACGTAGAAAGGGAGAGGGAATCCCATCCCGGGGTTGCAGCCCAGGCGCTGCCGTTTTTCCTTCCCACAGAATGCCCAGGCGCCCTTTAATAAACTCATCCGGGTGTTGTTAAATCGATTGAAACACTGCGTGGTGATTTAGATGCTGTTTTTAATAAGTTAAGGGATCATCTTGAATTCATTACTGCTTCAAAAGCCACTTAGGTAAGTCAGTTCAAGAAAAAAAAAAACACACAAAAAATCCCACAAACCAATAAACTAACAACACTCTCCACCCCCACCCCCAAACCAGAAAATCCTAATTCTGGATTTAAAATAAAATGGAACACAGTTCAAAATTAAAGACTCAAGTAAAGTAAAGGAGTGGGGGGGGGAAAAGCGTCCCCAGCATTTGGCGGCAGCCATAGCTCTCATCTGTTCATGCTGCCTGTTGCCAGACTTTCAGCCAGGGATGCTTCATGCCCAGTGGGGGACTGGAGGGTTTGCAGCAAGGCTGATCTTTCCTGTTGTAGATGCTCAAAATGTCGTGACCCCACAGCTCAGCCCTCAGATGCTTGCTGGCAGCCAGAAACACCCAATACTTCTTCAGCCTTGGTGTCAGCACCCCTGTTGTTCGTTACCTTTTGTGATCACTTGGGATGTTTAGCCCTGGCCAGATCCTGGATGTGCCGGGTGCTGCATAGGCACGTGATGCTGCAGCAGTCCTTGTGTGGAAGCACCGAGTCAGTAGGTGGAGGTGGGAGGGTGAGGCTTGCAGGGAACCTCAGGGATGCTGACTTGTCCAGCACTCTGTTTCAAGGGCATCACATAGTTTTGGTGTTACGTTAAGAGCACTCCCTGTGAAATTGAGAAGGGATATCCTGACCCTGTGTAACTGATCCTCATAGACCTCTCTGGTCTTAAAATTTGAAAGTGGCTTTCCAAAGAGCAGCATTTGGGGCTTTGACATGCACGTGCATGTACACATGTTGCATGCTCTGGTGCCAGGGGTCTGAGGGGTGGCACGAGCTGGGTTGAGGACTGCGCTCAGCAGCTTGAGGGTCACCTGCTTGTTCACTGTGTTGGTTGCCTGGGGGTGCGCAGGAGGCTGGCAGTGTGGGGTAAGCCCTCTTCCCATAGCCATCAAGCTGCAAACTCCCAAGTGCACCTCTCTTGTGTCAATATAGGATGCATATGTTAAAAACAAAACCGCGTGCAGCTTTCCAGCAAGATGGGGGCAAGCGAGAGTGCCTCACGTGTGACAGATGTTAATCACCTTAAGTCACAGCCTACTGGAAAGTACTTTGAGTAAACACAGTTGGAATATTCTTTCTGAGATGGATTAGAGCCCCCCTGCTACCAGCAGTGCTGTGTGATAGATAGGAATATGGTCGTGTGCCTTCCTCTTCTGACTGGTTTGACCTGCTTCCTCCTGCAGAGGCAGGAGCTCTGCCCTGAGCTCACGTGGATGGCCGTCTGTACCAGGGCAGTGGTGACATGGCGGGGCCGTTGCTGCGTGCAGCAGAAGCGGTGGGATTTGGCCTCTTTGCAGGAGGGAGTTTAAGCCCTGGTTGTTACCCAAGTGTTGCTTGGCAGATTGGTAGATGGAGCCGAGGGGTTTGCTTGTCTGTGCTTCCAGATGACATTCTTGTAATGTCATTCTGAAAGGTTTCTAGGAAGGCAGTATGTGCGGTCCTGGTTACAGTCCTCGCTTACTTCTTTTGCCTTTTAATAGATCTGCTTGAGAGCTTGGAAGCCTTGTTGTGGGGCAGTGGTGGTGGCAGTCTAAAGGGGTATAGAGTCAAGCTGCATGATCACGGGCCATGCATTTGACTCCACTTTCAGTTCCCTGCTCGTCACTGTCTAAGGAAAAGATGGGATTTTAACACGTCTTCATTAGTCTGAAGGGTAATATGTTCTACTTCCAGACAACTCCCTGTTACGTATAATCAATTTTAAAGGCAAAAGTTAATGCGATTTATAATTAGCGATAAGGAATTCTAAACCTGGAATTGCAGGCATGTGTATTAATGAATAATCCTTCTGTAGGCTCACAAAATCTATGTCTGAGCTTGTATAGATTGCTCATGCCGTGTAAAATGCGTTAATTTCCGGGTGGACTGAACTTAAAATAACATGTTTTTCAGTTCTCTGAGTAGAAGGGTTGGATTGTGCTGCAAATATGTTCACAAGTACTGTTTAAAGAGGGTATAGCACAGAAGTGTAATTCCTAGCAAATTTTCGTAACTTATTTCTGTGTACATAATTTCAGAGCTTTGGGTAACTGATCTCTGTGCCTGCCCAGAGGCAAGCTAGATGAGGCCTTACGCCACAGCGCACTGTTGAATTGGCAGAGATTTGGAACAGTGGAGTGACTTGCAGCAAAATTACGTTTGTGAGGCTTCATGCAAACTCCTGCTTTCTGTTACAGCGCTGTAATTATTTTACTGGCCCTCGAAATATGTATGGCAATGAATAGATGTAACAGCAATATCTGCCCTGAGCAGTCTGACTGTGAAAAGACAAAGAGGGGAGGGGATGATGTGCAAGTAAAACTGACAATAAGGTGATTGGCAGCTGTATTAATAGTGTTATTTGCTATAAATAACTTTGATCCGAAGTCAGAAGTTTCTTGTCAGACACATTTGCATAATACTATTGAGTCAAAACGTAACACTATGATCTTTTTTATTTCCCCCTAGACCAATCCATGATGCAGTTGAAAATGATCACTTGGAAATTGTCCGCTTGTTACTGTCTTATGGTGCTGATCCAACACTTGCAACCTACTCTGGGAGGACCATTGTGAAAATGACCCACAGTGAGCTCATGGAGACCTTCCTCACAGGTATGTGGCCACATTATGTGGGGCTTCGCTGGTCGTGGCAAGTGGAGGGACATTCCCTGGTCCCATAGTCCTTGTTGCCTGGTGGGGACGGCTCCATGCCAAGGAGTAGTGTTAGGGTAGGCTGCAGTAATTCCCTCTCTGCCTGTGAAAACGCAGTGGCTGCAGGTGGGTAGCATGCAGCCCCCATGCATGGAGGCTCCTTCTAATTGAAACTCTTAATAAGTCATAAGGATTATGGTACTATCAGATTTGATAGATAGGTAGACGGTCAGCAGGCTGTTTCAGTGCCTTCAGTTTTCTGCTTGAAATGAAAATAAACTTGCCAAATTGAATAGCTGTTTGTTAAACATAATCTTTTTTTTTTTTTTTTTTTTGGTTTCCTGTGGTCTTGTTTTTTGTCCTTTCAGTACTTGTATTTTTGCAAGTTCTGCCTCATGTCTGAAATGCTCTTAAAGGCTCTTGTGCTTAAAGATGTCCATGTTCTAACGTGGTTTTACTTTTTTTTCCTGTTAGTTTTGGATAAAGATACTTGCATTCCCTAATAACTTAGCTCTGAAAATGTTTGCAGTGTTCACAGTGGATGAGTTTAAGTACTCATCTACTTACCTGTTCAAATGGAGCAGTGTAGAAAGTGCATAGGTGTATCATGACTTTTAGTAAAGTCCAGTATCTTGGACTTCGTAGCATCTTGAATTCCAGTATCTTTTCATCAACTCAGCTAGCAAATCTCCCAAATTATGTCTGTAGAAAAGAGCTATATCTTCCGAGTGTATCTGTGTGGGAAAACTCCCAAACTGGTGTCCAGAATAACTAACTGTGCAGGCTAAAAAGTGTGGTACATCCTATCTTTCACAAAAATAAACTGCCACTCTCGGTTTCTGAAACTTCAGGTTGGGTCTGTCGCTGTTAGACCTTGGGGTGGTTATTTGATGTGATGGGTCATTATTTGTTGAGATGGCAGAAAGGATGCAGGAGAAAAGTAAATTCCAGGAATATTTGTGAGAATGTTATGTATATGCTGTTGTTTATAGCATGTGCATCAGGAACATGGTATGGGGATTTTTGATGGAAGGTATGGAAGATGCATAGTCAGACTGTATGACACACGGTCTGCTACACTTGCCAGCTTTTTGTTCTCATCAGTATGTTTTTGTTGTTGTTTTTTCCTCTCCAGAGTATTTAACTGACCTGCAGGGTCGAAGTGTTGATGACCCTGGTTTGTACTGGGATTTCTATGGCAGCTCTGTGTGTGGTGAGCAAATGTTATCCTTTATTTCTTTGTATGCGGAGACTTTCAAAACATGCAGTACGTGAGGGTGGGGGCTGTTTTGTTTTTATGGCGGAGGAAGCTAGGAAGGAAGCAAACTGATTTTATTTACAGATCACGTTATTGGAAGAAAAAGCAAGACCTGCAACAGTCTCTTCAATGCTGACTTGGCACCTTTATTCAATTTTATTTAGATCCAAAAGATGAATCTGGATTTGACATCTTGGCAAATCCTCCCGGCCCAGGTGATGAAGATGAAGATGGGTTTAGCGATGTGTTTGAATTTGAATTTTCAGATGAGCCTCCCTTGCCGTGTTACAACATTCAAGTGTGTCTCTCTCAGGGGTAAGAACAAATACAGGTTTTGGCGTAAAATAAGCGGAGATGATCTACTTGGGATGGTAGCTGTTTGTGTTTGTGGGGGAAAGTTTGTGTTTATGTAATGTGAATGACAGCGCAACTCCGTTACCTGCCAGGCTTTTTTAGAATAAGCGAATAGGAGGTGAGAGGGGGAGAGGCTGACTTGTCAGGGCTGCGGTTTGAGTGCCATACTCCCGAGCAGGATGAGTGACGTTTGAACACAGATTCCTTCCCTTGTCCCACGCAGGCACCTTGGTATAACATCCCAAACTACAAGTGCTTGCAGCACTTAAATTTGTTTGTAAGGTGTTTTCAATTTTAGTTAATAGGCTTTTCTGTATTGCTAAGTGGGCGCGCTTTTGTGGATGACGCAGTGACATTGTTACTGGTGTTCTGGTCTTTGTAGCAAAACTGGTTTAAAGCTCTGAATAGGATCAAACAAATGAGCATCTTACAGAAGATGCTATGATACTTAATAATAAGCAGAGACCTGGAAAATTTTATTATCTGTTGTATTCAAGTTATAAATTAGCTTTGTAAATAGCTACCATTTGTCATTTGCACCAATTTTGATGACAGATGTGGGAAAAATAGTTTTAAATATTAATCTTTTAGGAGTGCAGGTTTTAATGTGTTTTTATTATTTGAGTGATGGATGTAATGAGTTCTCTGAAGTGGACAAGTATGAAGAATGAATTTAAAAAAATGTATTCTTAATCTGAGAAAAACAACCCTCTGTTGACATATTTAAGATTGGCATCTCTGGAAGTCAGAGGTGCTGAAATTTCTGGTTATAACTATAAGCCATCTTCTACCTTGCTAAATGAGAGTCAGGCTCAGCCAGGCAAACCTTTAACTGTATGAGCAGCCGTCTCAGGATGGCTGCAGACGCACACGTGTGCTCGTGAACCCTGGGTTTATAGGCTCCAGTACCTCCCCCTCCTTCCCCAAAGCTGCAGGCAGTGGTACTGTGAGTAAATACATACACGCCTGCACATCTGTTGTATTCCACCCTGTGGGTGATGGCCTTGATTTCAGGGGCGTTGTTTGTGTGGGTACAGTCGGGGAGGGTCTGTCACAGCAATACGGTGAAGAGTCAAGAAGCCCATGAGTGAATGTCAGTTATTGGAGCCTCTTTCTCCTTTGCTTCCACAGACCACGGAACTGGCTTTTGCTCTCAGACGTGGTGAAGAGGCTAAAAATGTCATCTCGCATCTTCCGCTGCAACTTCCCCAATTTGGAAGTTGTCACCATCACAGAGGCAGAGTTTTACAAACAGACTTCCCTCAGCCAGTTGTTCTCTTGCGCTATGGACCTTGAAGCTTTTAACCCGGAGAGCAAAGAGCTGTTGGACTTGGTAGAGTTTACAAGCGAACTCAAGACTTTGCTCGGCTCCTCGCTTCACTGGTTGCATCCGCATGAGGACCCTCCCTTCGACATCCTCTGGTGAACCATCAGGCCATTTAATGTACAGTGCTCTATACAGTTACTTCTTTATGTATATGTGTTCAAATGAAAATGTTTCTGTAAAGAAAGGACACTATTAAATATGAAAATATCTTTCCTTTATATAAGAGATCTGAATTCCAGTTGGATGGATTTTGGAAGAATTTTTTTTTAACTTCAATCAGTTTTTACAAAATTGTTATATAATGTTTCTTTAAATGCACACAGGCTTTGGGATAAGTTTGTTATTACTTGGAACACATTTTTTTTTTAAAGAACACACACACATTGACTTTGTTTCATACAAAGCACTGATTACACAGAACATACTTTTTTCTAGGTGATGTGATCAAAGTCGTGTGGCTTGTTTGGGAGATAGAATTCGGTAAGGCACTTGGTGATATTATTTTTGTTTTTTTGTTTACAGAATTACCTGCTTTGGCCAGGTAAGCACTATTGAATATAATTCAATAGTTTGTAATATAAATTAAACCATATCCATACGCATCAACTAATTGTAAGAACTTTTATATCCTAATTTAAAAGCTGTGAAATTTAGTTTTCACACATCAAACCGGATTGTTTATATATGTTTAAACATTTTATGCTCTTTATTTAAAGAAGACTTTGAACTATTTTTTCTGTACCTTGTAAAATATTGAAAAACTAACATATGTTGAAGTTGCTTGAAACTGTACATAAACTAAATTTTCTGAATTGTGTGTTTATGTTTGAGATCTGTGTTTTAACTTTGTAAGTAAATCTCCTGCCTTTGTATTTATATTTTACAAAAATTTTCTTAAAGGCAATAAAACTGTTGAGAAATGAAGAGGCTGAAGTGACTCCCATTAATTCTGTGCTTGGATGCGAAATGAGCTCCAACTCATTAATGTTTATGAAATGAGGCTCCATGAGCGGTTCTCTGAGCGGAGCAGAGCTGGCACAGGTGCCAGCGAGCAGCTGATGAAATCTGAGGTAGAATCTGCATTGGCTTTCTAAATTCAAGGTTACAAGAAAACATTGGGCGGGCGCCTTGTGTGGGATAGAGGTTTGAAAGTGGTATTCACAATACTTTCTGCATTGCCTTTTACTTAAAGAATTGTGAATAGGTTCAATTATTTTTCCTTCTTTGTCATTGCTGTAAGTTGAATTGACTGAATTCTCTTTTCAGTGGTATGTGCAGAGCAGAGGAAAATCGTACCAGGGTAAATGCTTCAGTTTTAATGTGGAGCGTTAAAGCTGTGAGCACACTTTGTGGGGGCGTATCTAAAGGGACAGTGACCAGAATGTCACTTTTACACAACTCAGGAACTTGTGCCTAAGAGGCTGGTTTCCCTGGGCTTGGGCAGGCCCTCTCTTAAGGGTCTGGGTCTGCCCTTCCCCTTGTGGAAAGATGTTCTTGCTGTGAACCCAAACTCTTTTTTTAAGTTCTGCTTTGGGGTTGTTTTTAACAGGAGTATGTCCTGTGATAGCCAAATGCTTCAAGCTGAGATGTTTAAATTGTGCTGCTCTTCTGATGAGCGCCAGGACACCCACCAAAAGGGTCTTCAGCATCTGGTCCATCTGAGAAAAGCATTTGGGAAAAAGTTTTTCCATCTGGAGCAGTGAGGCTCAGAGGTCTTGATTTTAATGGACAGCGTCCTGCAGGTTCAATCTTTGCTCTTGGGGGAGCTTAAGAAAGGGTGTGAATTATCCTCATCCTGAAGGTAAGGAAGAATGATGCCTCATTCCTGAAGGTGCCTGAGAGGGAAAGACACAGAGCTGATGCCTCTTGTGGCACATTGCCGTCGTCGAGTCTTTTGTGAAATGTTTGTGCTGTGTGGCTTACCACGGGACTGCTTCTTGGGGGTAAGGTGGTTTTGTAGCTGAGCCAAGAGGCAAGAGAGGGATCTGACAGCTGTCTGCTGCTGGCAGCTGAAGTCCCCTTTCTGCACGGGACAATTTTTAGTCCTAACGCAACCACTGACCTCTTTCTCCAGACATTGGATAAGGGTGATGATGGTCTCTCCTATATGGCTTAACGCACACCCTGGATTTCCTTTTAAGCCATCCTTCAGGTTTGCAAGGAACCGAAACGCAGACATCCTTGCTCTCCAGTGGCAGCTGATTTTACCCCCTGCTTTTCCCAGAAAACAGATGTGGGGCAGAAAAACTAAGACAAGGAAGAACGTTAAAAACAATTGTTACGGGCACCTTTATCTGATCAATTGCCTAACACTTGGATGGTTTGAGCTGAGCATAAATCACCTGCATACTGCTTCCAGGGGTGCATGGCAGACACCTCACTTCTCGCCGTGCCCCGAAGGCAAATAGAAGATTGACGCAGCTTCCTCTTTCGGCCAGCCTCTCCTCAAATGACATTGAGCACGTGCTCCCCGAACATCTCCGCTTAGTCAGTTTTCCACTATCTCCACTGAGTAGTACAGTTGGGCCTTCTCCATGCTGGCACTCGCATCTGTGCTCAAATACAGAAACGGCCTCATGCTGTTGTAATGCAAGCGTGTGCCTGCCCTGTGGCCTGTCTGTGCTCTAAAAATAGGTCGTGGCGGGGAACACCTGATCGCAGTGCTGCCCCTTGACGTAACACAACCATTTTATCTTCTAGGATGTGCTTTTCTTAAAAGACTTTAATGTGCGAGGGTGCTTGAGAGAGCATGGAGGGTTCCACAGAGTAGGGCAGCATCCTGTGCTGCTGGGTGCATGAGGCTGGCTTGGCCGACCCTGTTCTGGATGGGTTGGGGGAGTCTGTCATGGGAGAGGCTGGCTGCATATGTAGTTTAGCAGTAGGCAAGTCTGGGGGAATGTTACCCTGGGGAGAGGAGAGATGGTGGTGTGCTGGCAGGGAGTGAACTCGGTGACAGCGAGTATAGGCAGGGGAGTCGAAATGCTGGCTGCCTTGCCAGCACCGGGGCTGGCTGGGTGGTGCATGGCTCAGAGCCAGGGACTGAGCTAGCTCCAGCCAGCATGGCAGGGCAGGGCTGGGGCTGATGTTCAGCATTTCAGCTTCTGGATTCACGCTGCTCTCCTTTAAAGCGCTTTCCTGTGCATCCTCCTTGGGCCAAAGATACTTGCTTCACACCACTGGCATTGCTCCAGCTTAATAAAAAAAAAAGGAAACAGAAACGCTGCCTTTGGGGACGGTAAAACCCTGCCAATCCTGTGTCCTGCCTTCTGCAAGGTGGAAGTGTAGCGCTGATGCTGTTGGGGCCCAAGCCAAAGTGTTTTCTTGAATTTCCCCTGCTTATCACTTGGATTTTTCTGGCTGGGAGGTTGTGCTGCCCTGTGGAGGTGTTAAAGAACCACTGCTGCAATAGGAAACAACCCATTTCCAGCTAGAGCAGCCAGGTGAGCCTCACTGAAGGGAGTTTCCTTCGTCAAACTTTGACTTGGTGCTGGCTGGGAAGTCCCAGGAAACAGGAGGCTCTAGGCTGGCTGCCTGGCAGGGAGGGGGGGAGTCACAGCATCAGCAGTGCCGGGAAGTTTCTCCTGAGGTAAGTGATGCTGCTGAGGATGCAAAATACTGAACTCCTCCCTTGCCTTATGCAGTGGACTGGGTTCTGCATAGTAGGGTTGGCCCTGGGAGTTTCTGTTGTGTGATTTCTCCCTCTGGACACTTCTCATTTCTTCTGCTTTGCTGTCTCCCCCGTTTTGCTCTGGTGGTCTAGATGGAGACTTGCTCCAAAGACATTGAATCAGTGAGTGGCAAGCAAGGGCCAGAGGTGTTTGGCCCTTGTTTGTGCTCTGTGGGGAGCAGTCTGCTAAAAGGAGAGAGCCCAGATGCCCACTGGAAGCCTGACCCAGCTTCTAGCTTGCAGGATCACAGAAGCAGAATGGAAATTGTCTTCAAAACTGCTCCCAGGGGCCAAGCTCGCCCCATGAATCAAAGAGCTTGAAGCTGACTCCTCCCTTCATTTCTGTGTTAAATAACAAAACTATAGATGAGACCCATGGTTTGTGCATTAATATGAACAAGGTGTCAAGGGGTGGTAAATGCAGGCAGCTGCCATTCCCAGGCTCGGTGGGGCTGCTAGTAAATGTTCAGCATCATTTCTCCAGTTTGTATAGGAAAAAGGCACAGATTGCTACTTTCAATTTGTACAGATGCAAGCTAACTGAAAAAACAGTATCATATTTTAAAATTGTTTGCAGAGCATCATATTTTCATTTCAGTATGGTCCAGTGTTGGTAGGAGAGGGCTTGGCATCACTGCCCAAGACAGAAGAGTTGATTGCCACAGTTGTGAAGATATATATTAGGTCTTTTCTAAATGTGCTTATTCACTATTGCATTTCTGCTAGAAGCGGGGGCAGAAGAACAAAGGGACTGGAATCCAGCAAGTTTTGCTTTGTGAGCTTGTAGTGTTGTCAGGGGAAAAAATCCCCAAGCAGATCTGAAGAAAATTAAGTTCTCTTTAAGTACCATGTCTAGATGTCCACGCTGTCTTCCCACCTACATCAGTCTTGCTACTTCTGCATTTTACTGGTTAGTGTGCTTTGCATGGGTTCACCATGATGGCAGAATGAAGAGATTGTATTTTGCTGCAAGTTAAGTGTGATGGATCATTAGGACCAACGCTGCCTTCCACCCTTGGGGGTGAAGGCGGTATGTTGTTTGTTTCTGATTTGCCAGCCCTGAAGCAAACCTTGTCCACACCATGTGCAGATTTTGCTCCAGCAGACCAACACAACTGTAGACGATTGCACTCTTGAGCCAGGTATGAACCACAAATCTGCCACTAAATAGATTTTCCTTTTGTTGTCACATTAATTTGCAACTCATTAATAGTGACAGCAGTGAGGTACTGCACTGATACAGATTTGCATATTCATGACCAACTTATTATTAAACAAATAAGATTTCCCTAGCTTAGGAAGCACCCAGAGTAATGCCACATTGTGCATTATATCAGCCTGAATGTTTTATTTTCTCTTTAATATGTTAATAGATGTAAGGGGTGCTCTTTTTTTTAAGTAAATGTGCATCTATAAAATAACATGTAATTTAAAAAATCAGAATCATTTAAATAGTAATCCATTAACAAACCTGCCAATAATTGAGCAGGAATACCTGTTTAATGTAGAAATCAATTAATCAATTCTAACTGCTGGTTTTGTCACCTGATGACCAATGCAGGCAGCACCAGCAAAGCACAACTAAGTCACTACCAGTGAGGTGAGCAATGGGCAGACAGCTGATCCGATCCTGTGTTTTACGGTTTGTTACAGTCAAATTGTTTGCGTTTCATAGTTGCTTTTGCTTCTTCCCCCTAGAGGAGTGGTGGGAGAGAAAGTGAGGACTGTGCCTGGTGCCGTACCCGCTGCCAGCTGCCACACTCATCTTACTCACACCTCTCTGGCAAGGCTGAGGGAAATGTGGCCATTGAGGGTCCGCAGGGTCCCCAGCGACTCCCTTTTATCTCTGCTGGCTGGAGCTCCCTGCAGGTACCGCCCTGACACCAGCTATGGCTCAGCCCCAGGAGGAGGAGAGCCACGCTCTGGCCCCCAGCACGGGCAGTTGGGTGGTTGGAAGTGGTGGGCAAGGCGGACCCTTGTGCCAAAGAAACCGGGACAAAGAGCCCTTGGAGCTCAACAGCCACTCAAAGTCTGCAGGCAGGAGGAATGGGAGATGTGGAGCGTGGGGCTGTCCACAAAGTAGCACAATATTTTCTGTCGGGCTATTCGAGGCTAGACAGCGTGCATAGCAAACCTCTCTTCAGGTCCCTGCTCCATCTATATTTTTCATTCCTTTCTGGCTCTTCTAACAATTTGTAGGGTATTGGGCATAATTACATATGTGGGAACCAGCTGGTTGTTGCAAAGTTCCCCTCAGTCCTCAAGTTATTTTTTTTCCTGGCTTGACTTTGCAGAGGTCTTTGACGGTGCTGCCTAACCATGAGGCCAAATGCGGTTCTTACCCCATGCTGCTGTGTCCTTATGAGTCACAAGCCACCCCCTTTGAACTGCTGGCCCATGCTCCCAGCCTCCCCAGGCTCAGGAGCTCCTGTCGCTGGCTAATTGCAAAGGGTGTGTAGCCCTGAAGAGACACCGCTAAAACGAAGGATGGTGAAACACAGTCATAAGTCACCCCAAAGACTATATCCCCTCAGGTACAGAGTCGGGTGAGGCTATTTTAAAAACCTGCATACAGCAACCTCCCAGTGTCCTTCTCCAACAGGGGATAATTTAATTTTCTGATGTGGGATCTGTCCTTATCTTCATCTCCTCTCTCAGGTCCTTCCCTGGCACAATTAAGGGGTGCCAACAGGGTTGTAGCCTGATTTCCACTGCTCTGTGGCTTCAGCCTTTTCCATGCACTAAGGATGTAGAGGGTTAGGCAACACATGTGGCAGGCGCTTGTGATGTCAGACAGTGTTTAGTATTTGTAGCTGTTGAAATTTCAAGGAAAAGGCTCCCTAATGAAAACCCTTTTCCAATATGTCATAAAACTCCTGTTTAAGTAAAGCCTACGCGAAGGCAAGTCCTGACAGGCCTCCTGAAATGAAAAGGGCAGATTATTTAACAGCTGATCAACACTAATAACCCTTGGCAAATACAGTATGCAAATTTAGCACTGGAGCCAACATGCACCGAAGGGACTCTTCTCTAACAGCCTGGCCTGGCTGCTCTCAAACCACTGTTGTTAATCACGGAGCCCAGCACTGGGAGTGGGGAGACCTGGGCTGCAACTGCCACGTGTTATGTCAGTGGTCTGCGGGTGCTTGTTTAGGAGAAGTTCTTCCACCACCACAGGAATCTAATGGGCGTTTGGTGTCTGACCGCTCCGTGGGGCCAGGCTCGGGCTCCCTTGCTGAAATGCTGAAACCGGTGGCATAAAGCACCAAGGGAGCTGAAACAAATAGTTTGAAGCTGGATATAATATCTCCCCTCTCTGTGACACCTTAAGGGAAATATCAACTTTAAGTATCTTTGCGATGCTCCAGCCTACATAAAACTTCTCCTTTCTGAGCTGGGCCAACCCGTGGGCAGAGTTAGGCATGGGATGGGAGCTGGGTGCAGAGTGGAGCTCATCCTTCTGCCCCCTGGGTGGCTTTGTCGCTGCCCAGCTGCCCTAACCGAATCAGCTTCCCCAGCCCAGGGACCTACCTGTGCTACCCACTGGCTGCTGCGAGCACCGGGGGGATTTGGGGCGCCTTGATGCAGGACCAGCTCAGCGGGGCAGCAATGGCAGTGGCTACGTGATGAGCTGGGCCTGCCTCAGGGACCGCTGCTGCTGGGTGGGGGGCGCCCCTCTGGGGACGTCCCTTGCTCCTGCCATGGGCTGCTTGCACTCACTAAACCAGCAGAAGACAGACCCAGAAGACCTTCGGGGTGGCGGGGGTACAGGGTGGGAGAGCACCCCAGCCCCCTGCAAGGCAAGGAGGCGGTGCTGCCTTGCTGTGGCAGCAGGGCAAGGGGTCAGAGATGGGCAAGGAAGCATTGCCCTTTTGGTGGCAGTGTGGCATTACCTTGGCTCTGTTGGGTGAGTGAGTGCCTCCGGAGCCTGGATGCTCAGCCCACCCACCAGCTCCCCACACAGCCGTTAACAGTCTAGTGACCAAAAGTGCCTGGTCCCCAAGGGGTTACGGGGTTACCTCTCCTGAAATGGCTGCCTTGCCCGAAGAGCCAGTGTGCCTCTGCTAGTTTTCAAAGGCTCAGGAGTGAGCTTGATTAGCAAAGTCAACAAAGAGATGCAAATATACTGCAGCAAAAAAGATGCCTTGTGAGTCTGGGAGCCAAAACCCTGGGTAGCGGCAAACAACAGCTCTGGCTGTTGGGAAACATTATCGCAGGGAGGGTGTGTTATTCTGGAGGAGCCAGTGGCTCAGACCGGGTTGGTTCTGTGCGCATGGTTCTGTGGACACAAAGCAGCGTCTCTGTCTTCAAGGTTATTTAATAGTAAACAAGTGCTGTCAGGAGGAAAGCAACCCATTGCTGCCCAAGCACTCGGGCTTGGGCTATCTTTTGAGCACAGCAGGAGCTGTGGCCGGGGCAGCGCAGGCTGGAGAAATCCAGAAAGCCCCTTCCCAGGCTTATTTCTACAGCTACAGATCATCTTGAAAACACAGGCTTGTGCTCAGCTCATGTTTGACTTGCCAGGGCTTCAAACACCCGGCTAAGTTTCTAACAACATTACAGTCTTTCCTGCTCAGTGTTAACCTTAACTTCACCTGCGGTAACTCTCACTGCTTGGCGGGGCCCTGGGCGTTGCTTTGGAGGCAGAGCAAGGTAAGCCAGCTCCATCCCTCACACAGTCAGTGCTGGAGGAGGAGGAGGAGGAGGAGGAGGAGGAGAGCGGGTCTGCTCGGCAGCTGGTGCCAAATCACAGCAAAACAGCCCCAAGGACGGTCCTTTTGCTGCTGCGGGGGCTCCCAAGCGTGGAGAAATGTGGTATCCCAGGCAGGCTGTTTGTGAAGGCGTAAGGCGTTTTTTTAAAATTCACAATGGAGACTTAATGCAGGGCTCGATCTTTTTGTAAAGTTAATTTATTTGACAGGTTTATTTCTTTATCAGGTGTTTGTCTAACCCTGTGACACCGAGAGAGCTGATTTCCTGGTACAAATGTTAAAATGTAAACACCCAGAGATGTGTATTGTCACAGCCAGTGTCCAAAATATCCTCATCCCAGTTTCATGTTAAGTGTTCTGGTATGACAGCGGGGGACCTCAGAGATGCTGGATAATCTATGCAATGATCACACTGGGCTACCATGATGTACAAGAGCCAGGAAAAGAGACGGCCCCAGTAAGAGGACAGAAGACAGGCTTCTGCCCAGTCCTGGCTGAGTGGCTGGTGGATTCAGGGGTTAAAACCAAACCTTTGCAAGCGGCACCTCCATACAACAGGACAGGGAGATTAGAAACACCTTAAGTGCCTGAAGGTTTTGCAGCACTGCTGACTGATCAAATAAAAATACGTGAATCATAAATCAATGTAATTTAAAGCAGATTTATTTAGAAATCAGGCACTAAGGGACTTATTCAAATCACTTTAGCTTGCCATTAGCCCCCCCTCAACAGTGAGTACTCTCTTGGGTTAGGTGAGATGGGGATGCAGATGTGCTACCTCCCATTTAAATCAGACCTGGGCAGGGGGTTGGGGGCTTGGACGGGGCAACTGGGGAGATACTCAGTGTAGAGGGACTCAGCTACCCACTCACCCCAGGTTGCTACCTGGTGCTGGCCACTCACAGATGACAGCCAGACGGCAGAAGCAGGCATGCAGTGTGGCTGCAGCATGACATAATGTCTCAATGTAGCCCAGTGTGTCAGGGACGACGGTCAGTCCCAGCAGCGACAGACATGCTGGGGAGACCCTTCGGTTGCTCACTCAGATGCTGCCCTAACAGGGGGTGTTTGCTGTGCTCTTGCCATCATCTGCTGTCTCCCCTCCTCAGCATGCAGCAGCCCTGAGCATCTGATGCAGGAGATCCTGCAGTTTTGTGCTGTGTGTGCGTGTGTGTGTGTGTGTGCGCGCATGTGCAGGGGTGTGCTGGCTGCTTATTCCTAGCCCCAGCTGTGTAGGAGATCCTGTTACCTGACCCAGAGCAGGAGCCAGGAGGGGGAAGGTTGGCTCCCTCTTCCCATCAGGCCTGCAGTCACCCTGTAAACACATTAGTTTTTCTAAAAAGGCACCGGAGAGCTTGAACAGCAATACCACCGTGGCATTTATTAATTTTTTAGCATAGCTCACCCTCCCTCCCTCACCCACTGTGATTTGCATACCTGTTAATCCTCTCCCTCCTGCAATAATTCTGTGAAGGACAGGGAAATTATATCTGAGCAATAACTCCTTGACTCTGAAGCTGTGGAAGACCCTGCATGCCATCAGGCTCAGAGCAGAGCCTTCCAGCACGTGCAAGCAGGAGGTTCAACCTCCTAAGAGCTGCATGACACCGACAAGACTCAAGGAAAGCCAGCCATCTATGCAAAACTCAGCCCTGCCAGTCCCAGATGGCTCTGTCCCCAGGAAGGCACTTGCCCTTGGCAAAAGTTTGCCTTGAGAAAATTGCTGTTCCCTACTGGCAGTGTTTCCTCTGCAGCAAAGCTGCTTTCCGGGGGAGAGGGGAGGAAAGCCCTATGCTCTAGAAGTTTCATTGCCTCCCCTCAGCCCTGCCTGGGGAGCTGGGAATGCCACCCCTCTTCCTGCACATGCTGGGACTGAGCATCCCACGGCAGGGCTGTGCTGTGGGGATAGCTCTGACCCCATGGGCTTCACATGGCTTCTGACGAGTTCTGTGCCAGTTTCAGCCAGCAAGAAGCTGCAGACAGATGTGTGACCCTAGCAGTTTAAATCATCACTTTTCTTACTGCTGTCTTTATCCTCTTCCCCCCCAACTTCTTATTTCATTTGTGTTTGTGGATAAATGAAATTTCTTCCAGTAAAAATCCTGAAGATGAGCCAGTCAGGTCCAGGTCCAGGGAAAGAAAGCAAATCTCTCCAGAAATCCCTGGAAAAGCAGAGCCAGTTTTCCCGTCATCCCACCTCCTCTGTGACCAGGAGGGGATAGGGAAAGCGGGCAGGAGAGGAAGGATGGCAGGGTGATGAGTAGGTGGTGGAGAGCTCTAGGGAGCTTGCTGCCCTTACTTGGAGTCAGTGGTGTGGGTGGACAACAGAGGAAGCACAGGGGAAGAGCAGGAAACTAAGTTTCAGGAGGAAAGTTTTATCACATGGTGGTAAGTCCCCAGACAGCAAGCGTCACTCAGTGGGAGAGTGACTAAAAATCCCAATGAGCTGCAGCTCTTTTAAAACTGTGCTATGCTCCAGCTCTGCAAGAAAAATAGATAATTTTTAAGATCTGAAAGCTGCGTCTTTGAGGGCTCTGGCATCAGCATGCATCCTTGTGTGCCATGTGTGCCCCTCCTTGCTCTCTGCCCTGGGACGGCTGTATAGACTCGGTGTGCAGTGGTGAGGAAGGTGAGAGAAGAGAGGTGACACTCTTCATCATATCTGCCCTATCACCCTGAAATACAGCCCCTGTTGCTTTTTGCCAAACACAGGCAGAGGCTGCTGGACGGGCCATCAGGACACCAAATCTGGCCTATGAGCCAGAGTAAAGAAAGACTACGCCACTGTCCCGTACACCCTTGACAGCGAGTGTCCCAGGCTGCCTAGGGACAGGCGGCAAGATCAGCAGCTCATGCTGGGAGGGTGGGCAAGGCACACCTGGAGCAGGCAGGCTAGCGCAGGCAGGCTGTGTGCTCATGCTCACGCTGCGTGGAGCCTTGAAGCGCACTGGGGCCGTTGTTTGCCAACACGTCAGTGGCTATCAGCAGGGCTTACTTCATCAGGCACTGACAGCGAGGTCTAGGAGGTTCCTCTTTCTGGACTATATTAAGGCGTGCACAACGGCTTGAGGGTGGGGGTGAGAGGACAGCAAGAAGTTGTGAAAGAGCAGCACGCCAGAGCCCACGAGTAACTACGGCCTTTTGGCAGTGTTTCAGAAAATGGGGTGGTCCAGTTAGGGAGTTCAGGAAATTGTCTGAGTTAGATTAAACATTTTCTAAAACCTTCTGGGTGCTTGAGAGCTGACTTGAAAGTTGGCAAAGTTAAATAAAACAAAAGTTAACGCATTCTCCTCGATCTATTTTGTTACAGGGCTAGTATAAAGTCAGCCTATTTTCATCAGTTTCAACCTCCTTCTTCCATCTGAAGGCAAGAGTATCCTCACAGTAAAATCTCGGGACACTTGCACAGCCACATAGGGGGCCACATGTGATACATAAGTGCTTTATCACACATTTAGAAAGCCATAAAACATGGAATTTCTCTCTGATTGAAGCCTGGGTGTAGGAGTCTCTGTGGGTCTGCAGCTTGCTGGAGTCTTCCTTCAGCCCCAAACCCAGGGAGTGCCCAGCAGCGGGCAGCCTGCCCTGGGCATGCTGCTTGTTCTCCAGGAGACAGGGCTGCCTCAGCTCAGGCAAGGGAAGCATCAGATCTCACATTAGTCTTGCACAACAGCAGCAATGGAAACCACAGTGGAGTTTCTGGAGAGGACAGACCATGCTAAAATGCACAGTGCCTGAGCAAAGCAAGAGCTCCTCTGCCCTCATGCCCGCCATGGGCAGACCTCAAGCTGTGTGTCTGCCCTTTCCTTCATAGAGCAAGTGGTGTACAAGCTGCCTGGAGCAAAGAATTTCCACCGCTCATGTAGGCTGTGTGTGGCCAGGAGCTGCAGAGCAAACCCACACCCTGTACCTCTGTCCCTGGTGGGAAAAGAGCCCTTGATATAAAAAAAGACCCAACCCACCAGCCTGGGAATTTACCTGCTCTTGTCTCTTGGGGAAAGTTTCTATCGGTGGAATCAGAGGCAGTATCAGGCACAGAGCAGATGTTAGCAGTTTCCTCACTCCATGGAAATAAGGAAGTAGGGAACCCGTTTAGACAAACAGTTCCACATAAATCTTAGCCCGACGTTTCTTGCCTGTGCCCAGTTCCTTATGATCTCTGCAAAGGGTAAATTGAACTCTGCTTCATTGTTGAAGCCCAGTGCTATTAGTTATAACTGTCTTTACACAGCAGAGCTGCTTTGGGTGAGAAAAGAAAAGCAGTATGGCCCCAGGAGAGAAACCAGAACATAAATGCAGGTATCAAAGCAGAAAAATGCAGAGCGTGGTATTAGCCCAGGGTACGTTGGAGAAGAAAACAAACTCTTATCACAGCAAGAGCAGAGGAAGCCATCCCACTGAAGGGAGGAGACAAGGAGGACAGCTGACATCCTGCAGAGAGGGAATCTATGGTCTGGGGGAGGGAGAGCACAACCCCAAAGGCATGGCATTGGGAAAGGATGCGGCTCTTAAAGACACAGCTTCACTGAGCACCTCTGCCGACCGGCAGCTGGAGCCAGCCAGCCAAATGAGCAATTCCCGGGCAGCATGGGAGGCTAAAGGCAGGTGTGTGAGCACGAGTATTTTTAAATGGTGTGGTTTACAGGCTCCTTGCCATCCACAAAGTCCCAGGAGAAAGTGAGAGCCTAAACACCCACCTGGGATCTGGTCAGATGAAAATGAATTATTAAAAGAAGTGGAAATTTATTACCTTTAAAAAATGTATTAACAGGATGAGAACAACTTTCTGCAGGAGCAATGTTGGGAGGCAGGTTCAAGAAACAGTTTTGGCTTTGAAGGTGGTCAGCTCCAGGGACAAGCTGGTAGGTAGCCTGTCTCTGAACACACAGGTGTCAAAAACACACTACCTACCACACAGTGCCCAGTCTTTTTTGGCAGACACCTAACATCCAAAGGACAATGCAAAGGGACCAAACGCAAACACTAAGGACACTTCCCCTTTTGGTGTAGAACCCTCATGAGAGTGATGGGAACTTTGGCTGATCCCTGTGAAAGCTAAGGGAGCCTGTTTGCTCTGCCTTTGGAAGAGCAACCGCCAGTCCATCCCCAGGCACTGGATTTCCCAGATATCCCTTTTTTTTATAGTCAGGAATTGAGACGCATGCTCTGACCTCTAGCAGAGGAGTGACACTGTGGGGATGAGGGAAGGAGGAATGATCCAAGCAAGGATTCCCAAGAGTGAGTCAGAGGGGGAAGAGACTGAGGTGGAACTGGTAAAAATAGTTCAGGGAACAGGGACAAGTTCTAAAAGAAAACAGTCTTTGTGCAAAGAGGGTAAAATCAGAAAGGAGCAACACTACAGAGAGAGATCTGAAACTGAAGACCAGGAAGAAAAGGCAGAAGGGGAACACAAAGAGAGGATCCTGCCGATCATTGTGCTTTATGTAACATTTCAACACCAGGGCTTATTGGAGGGATTGCTATTTCTAGCAGTCTGTGTGTTGTCTGCACTGGCATGTGGGGGTGAAGACACTTTCCCTCATGACTTCATTATGACGCCAGAAATAAATACAATTTTTCTCTGGAAAAACTTCCAATTACATTCCTAGTGTCCAAAAGAGGGTACCTGAGGCAGGAAAGCTAAAGAAAAACCCTGTCCCCATGTGCAGATACACACGGCACACATAGACCCCCACCCTCTCACAGCTTACATATAAGTAGGTAGAAGACAGAATATTACTAGTTTAACCTTCAGAAAGCTGATTGCAAGAACGTTTTCCCATTAATGCTACTAGTGGGACTGTGATTGCATTGTTTGATAGCTGCAATCGGCTGATCAAGCAAAGCTGAAGTCTGTACACGCACTCTGTGTAACAACATTTTGCTTCTCTTTCTGCCTGAAATGTAGGTCTTGCTAAGAGAGGTGTTGAAGGCAGCCCAGTGGTTTAGGGTCTTGCCCTGTCCAATGACAAAAATTCACCTGTCACTATTCAGTTGCCCAGTGTGAGGCTGACGAGGCGAGGATGCATGCAGTGCTTGCTTGTAGGTGGAGTGGTGGGCCTGTGTCACAAACATGGCCAGAAGTGTATGTCCAGAATCAACCTGCTAGTCAAGGGCATTTGTAATCAACCTCTCAGATTCTTTACGGACATGATACACAGCAGCACAAAGAAGACGTCTTCTAAAATGTAACCACTTTGTCCACCTCTGATATTAGTCACACTCTGGTATTTTCTGGTGAGTCCACCTCATGTTGGAGGTGATAAGGAGAAAAATTCCTACTGGTGCCCCTACCCTGCAAAATACCACAAGACAGCAACTACTCTGCAAATTCGGATTCCGCCCTTCAGTGCCCAAACCTATGAAAATGAATGTAGCCATTTGTCTTGTCACTTCTCCTGCTTCTCCAGGGGATCTGTCACACGAGTGAATTACAATTACAATGAAAGGGACTAAACCCCGCATGCTCTTGGACTTCCCACAGATTCATCCCTGCTCCTCACCTGCTGTCGTTCTCTGATCACCCAGTTCTGCAGACCCTGCTCTGCCTATGCCTTGCATTTTCTTTTGAACTTTTATTTTTCCTGCCTGTGGTTGAATGTCCTTTCATGCACATAGCATTTCATTCATGTGATGCTGGCCACATCATTCTCAATGCAACAGAAGCAATTTGCTCATGTTGATTTAATGTAACAGCTGCTTTCTTTCCTTGATCAAGATGTGAACTTCTGCTTGTTTTTACTGAAATGCACAAAGATGTGTAATGACATTACTACAGCTCAGAGCTGTGACCTAGTCCAGAGGAAGGTGTCTTGGAGCTCTGACAAAAGCTGCAAGGGAAGTCCCCCTCTGATCCCAGGGCTGTGGTTTACAAACCAGATGGTAACATTTGTGTATGGATGGTCTTTAACCACACCAAGTCACATATTTGCAGAAGACCTGGCCTGCTGATAGAGACTCTATATTTGCAAACAAACTCATCAAGAAAAGAACAAAGTTCTGCTTTAAAGTGTGTTTCACTGGAAACAATACCAAAACCAAGTCCAGCCATTAAATAAAAAAAAAAGTAAACAGTCTCCCCACTCCCTGTATCTTGAAAATCCCATTATCACAGGAACAAAGACTAACAGGGACCAAGCTCTTTGTCAGAGCTGTCTCTTAGTGCTGTCACATGGTATCTGCATCGGGGTGCTTTGTAGGTAGGGTACTACCACTGCTCTGTAGCAGCAAAGCTCTTCCAGTGTGAATGCAGATGTAGCGGTAAAGCTTGTTGGATAAAACTACAAAAACAGCCCTGCTAAAGAGCAAAACAAGTAGCTTCAGCAGCCATTAAGTTAACCATGACTGGTTAGTGTGATGTGAATATGCCTGCATGAGGCAGGATCACACTAACTCTCTCTCACAACTGGCATGGCTGTGGCGATGGACACACTTGGTGCAGAGCTACTTACCTTATAAGAACTCCCATGTGTTATATTATCCCTTGCAATGGGGCGTACAAATACTTATCTGTAAAGTAAGTTAAAATATCACAGTCTGTGGTGACTACTGGATGCTTCAGATAAGAAAAGGAAACGGGATTTCAGCATAATAAAAAAAATAGGACAAGACACTAACTCGTCGATATTCTTATTATGCTAGTTAACCTACCTCAGACAGGTACACAACAAGGCCAAGCAATTGTGCAGTGTGTTTGAGCTGAGAAAGGAAAAAGGGAAAAAAAAGAAAAAGTTCTCTAAAGGAAAGTTCAGATACATTTCAAAGCACTACAGCTCTAAAAACACCAAAGGAGTTTTATCAAACTTCCCAGAAAAACTTTCCTCTGAGAGGAAATAGGGCAAGTGAGATTTCAAAGGGAGACATTTTTTTTCCTGGGGTGTAGAGATGATGACTGAAAAAATACCAACCCTAAGCCTCCTGAATGTGCATTTGTCCTGAGCTGTACAAAGCACGGCTACTGTCAGGCTGTAATTAAGACGAGAATATGGACTAGGTTCATTGACTAAAGTTCTGGATTAATGCTGGATATAGCTGAGACCCTAGATTCACCCAAAGCAGCAGAGTTACCACAAAGAACTGATTCACCAACCCTTAAAAAGAGTGCAGCCTTTTTTTATTATTTAATTCCTCCACCAATTAACAGCAGGTAGCGAATAGGAAAGTGTTTATCCTCCCCCCCTCAGCTCACTACCCTGCTGTGTTATGACAGATGGAATGTTAATTAACATGACCTGGCAGATAATATTTAATTCAAGACAGAGTATCACGGAAACATCTGACTGCCTCAGGGCTGGTCACCTACCAGGTATGCCCTGAAAAACCCCTCCCGTGAGTTGTCCTAGGGGCACCGATGGCTTTTAGTTGAGCTAATCTTGAAACAGGCTCAAGGCTGTGCCTACACTAGGTTTTCTGGCTCCTTTTGCCCTTTTCCTACTGTTCTCCCTGGGGTGAGGTGAAGGTTAGCTGCCTGGCTTCACTTGCTGCCACTCCCTGGCCCCTCCAAGCCCGGTGCGCCTGACTGTGGGCTTGTCCAGGTGACGCGTCTGCCTGAGGGCTCTGGAGGGGCTGGAGCTGCTCGCTTTGGGGAAGGTCTCCTCAGGGAGGAGAGGTTTGCAGACCTGCCTCAAGACAGCCAGTCCCTGGGTGACCTCCCCATTCAATAGCCAGGTGCCCCGGCAGTGGCAGCACTGTGTCCCTGCCTTGCGGCCCATGTGCCTCCTCCTCTCCCTTGCACAGGCCCAGCGTGCCACCTCCTTCACCAGATGTTTCACTAAGCAAACACTGCTTGCTCACCGGTGTGTCCAGTGTACCCAGCGCGCCCAGTATGCCCAGCTGCAGTCAGGGCAGGGCCAGAGGCCAGGCCTCCATCTGGCCTCACGCGTTGCCAGGGGACCCAGCCCCCAGTCCCTGCCACACTGGGGCAGGTGCCATGATAACCTGCCTGCCAGCCTTGCCTCCCCTGCCCGCTGCTGACCCTGACTGGCCCGCTCTGAGGTGTGCGTGGTATTGTGACCGGCTGGCTGGGCAGCATGGTGCTGCAACTGGACGGCAGTGCCACCGGGTGCCTGTGTGCGTGGCAGGGCCTGCCGCCATGATGGGAGCGGGACGAGGGACACAGGTGGCACAGGCGACACGCTGTGGGCGTGAGGCTGCGCGAGAGGAGGGAGACACCTCCCTGGGGCAAGCAGAGCCGATGCTGCACACGTTCAAGTCACCAGGACAAAAGTGCCTATTTTTACACACCCAGGTGACAGCGGTGTGTCACTGTTGCACCAGTATCAGTGCTCCTTGGTGCTGCCTGTAACGCTGTGGGACAGGTTTGCTCTGCCCTGGGCAGACCTAAGGCCGTCTCCTCAGACAGAAACCACAGGGACTATTTAAAGAGAAACCACAGGCAGTATGACTTTATGAAGCCTCAGACTAATGCCAATACATCCACGTGGTCACAGAGTGAAACAACAAACAAACAAACATTCAGTGGAAGCTTTTTAAAGGTCTGTGTTGCTGCAGGAGGACTTGAAAGGGGATTTAACTGAAAACTAGTTGTGAAGAAAAGCACCTGACTCCTCTATCCTCACTTGCTGTGCTCCAGCCAGGAGAAGGTGAGGAGGAGGCAAGCACTGAATTACAGGTTACCATATTATTTTTGTAGTAATTGGTGTATGGTTATAAACACAAGTAAAAGAAGAAACTTGTTCCCTAGGCCTGATGTGGGCAGCAGGACGATTGCTGCTTGGAGACGGAGAGGTGCCGAGCCCCTGTGTGTGTCCCGCCTGCGGGGGGACAGGCTGAGTTCAGTGGGAGCTGTGAGTACACAGTGCCCTGCATATCGCACAGTTTTTGTACGAGGGTCAAAATTTGAGTGCTTCAGCTTGAGATGCTGAGTCTGAGTGACTCAGCGGTGATTTTAAATTGAGGCTATTCCTTTAAAATAATACTATGCAGTTGCACGTACAGGAAGATACCGACATGGTGAAGAAGATCTGCAAAGCTCCCCCCAGCCCTGTAAGTGAAAGATCGGACTTTCTGTTACCTTTGAAAATACTAAGTTAGTAGATGAGTTACCAGCTGCTATCTGTTAAGACATCTGGGCCAGTGATTTCTAATAATTTTAACAAATATAAGCAGTATCATGCACGTGTGCACACACATACACACACAAACACACGTCTTGAAATGCAGGAATCAAAAAGCCTCTCTGCAAAAAACTATATACAGTTATTGCCAGGAGCAGCCTTTCTGACCACAGATATCTAAAAGACAGAGTGGTCTTTGGGTACTATTCAGTTCCAAAGGGGCTATAAAAGGCAGATGGTCTCATTAGAAACAATTTATGCATATATATTTCTAGGAGTTGAACACTGCCAGAATAGGTTTAGCTCTTTCACCATACCGAGGAAAATATCACCACTTGCAAATGTTTCCAGTTTGCAAAATAATGACCTATCCAAAGTAGCTAAGCAACTAATTACTCAAATACTAGAAGGTTATATGCCAATATTATCACATTGTTGGTCTCCTGGGCAAACAACTTCACATTCCTCAAACTGCCATATAGTGTCATTAGGCTGTGCAGTAAAGTCCTTTCTTAATACTACAGCAGCACCAGCCCCAATGCCCCTGTGCTTATGCCATCATTTCAACTATTATTTCCAATCTCCAAGTCAAATCACTTATTAATTAGAGAGGCAACTCTAGCAAACCCAATTACCCACAGGCAGTTTCTTCCCAGATGTGAAGCCCTTCTTGGAGATGGACCATGATCCCAGTTGCTGGGGAATGTTTGTGATTTTTCTCTCCAACATATCAGCCTTTATATTCAACCCTGCCAATACCTCTCACAGCCCCTTCCCGTGACATGTCTGCTGGATGCATTCCTCCCCCAAGCTCCAAATCCTAGAGAATTCAGCCTATACAGCCTCAGGATGTGTAGAGACAGCCATGTGCAGGCTTGTGTACTTTTAAGGCCTGTACTCAGTGTCTTTGAATGTTTATTGGGGGTAGAGCAGGCAGAGCACAAAGAAAGCGATGATGAATTGTGTAGAGAAGTGGGGCTGGCTCAGGAAATTGCAAAAGACAGCAGCTCGGAGACTTGGTTTCTGGATTCACTTAAAACAAATAAATACTTTTGATGATGGATTTTTCATCAAAAAGGCAGAGAGAAGTCGTGATTCAGGGGGGAGAGTGCTTTCATGGAAGATATGTGAGGTACTATGTGGAATACTGGGTTTGTGTGCCTTTGTCTCTGCTTTTTAGGTTGGTCTGAAGACAGCATGCATAGCAACAAACAGGAACTGTTCTCCCCTATAGATGAGTCACTAGAGGGGTCATTACACGTGTTTAACAAGTATGCCCCACATTCAAAGACTCCTTCTGTGGGACTTGTGAATTTGAGTTGTGTGGTGATGTTGGAAGAGTAGATGTGGTGCCTATAACCAGCCTATGGTGTGTCTCATGTTGCATGTAGGGTACCAAAGAAGGGGACAGCTTTTTGGCAAATATTGGGTCTGTCCTTCAGAATAGTTGAGGAACTGATAAATATTTCGGTCCGTATAAAAGAGCTTGCATATGAGATATGGGCTGGAGAAAAAGAACAGGTAGGGGTATTAGGAGCACGTGCCTGTTTTCTTCAGATAACCTCCTAATGATGTTTTGTCTTTCAGGATGGCTGCATTCCAGTTCAGACACTCCCTTGGGAGATGGTCACTGGTGCTGACTATGCCCATACAGAACAGACGTGGCCTCAAGATGTGAAACTATAGAAAAATCTGCATCAGCATGAGCAATTGCAAATTATGTTATAACTTCCTGAAAAGAGCCTTGCTTTTGCCAGGTGCTTGTATGGTACCCATCCTCACAGCATCCAACAGCCCCGGTTTGTAATGTATGTCTACACCACTCCAGAACTGTAACAAAGTATTTTGCCATCAGCTTCTCTCCCGTGCACACTTCAGGTACTGCCCCAGGCATCTTCTGCTCACCCTGCTGCTGTTGACCTGCAGCCTTCCTTGTAAAGAAGCCAGGATTACCCAGCTGAGGCCATGTGCCTTCATTCTTCTCTCCTCGCCCTGAGAGACAGGGTGATGCTATTTTACAGTCTGCGAACTCAGGCACAGAGGCTAGTGCCATATTCTAGGATATTTATGCATCAGTGTCACATGGAAAATCTGCAGCAAGCAGGGACTCAAATCCATATCTCCTAAATCCAAGGTTAGTAGATTAATCATTTCCTTTCAGCCATCTGTCCGACAGCAAAGTATTTCTGAATTTGTATTGGATTTCTCCAGGAGAAATTAACCACTGACATACTTTTAACTTACAGGTGATATAAAAATACAAAAAACAAGAAAAAAAGAAAAAAAAAGAGAAGAACTTCTATACATATCTACTGATTGCATCGTAGATATGTATAGCTTAAACTCTTGACTTAATCTAACTCCTCCACAACTCATCCTCAGTTTGCTTCAAGTTAGATTTGCTAGAGGAAACTGAAAATAAGTAACTAACTTAAGAAAAAGTTGCCCTCACCAAACAATACAGGAAAATATAGGAAAAAAAGGATTTAAGTTGAAGCAGGCTCTCCCTATGTGTTTATGAGTCAGTCTACCAGATTTCTGGGAGCAGTTTCCAATTTACAGCACCACTGAATATGTGCAGCATAAAGCACCAGTATATCTTTATGTACTGGTTTGTGCTTTCACCCATGTGAGTTGATCCCCATAGCAACATACTGCCACGGCAATACAGAGCCTCTAAAGGTCAGCCTAGAAAACAACAACAGTATTTCACAAAATCTCTAAAACAAATACTATTTTATTTCAGCGACATGGAAATTAAACACACTCTAAATTCTATCAGACCAAGGACATTCAGGCCTCCTTTCAAAGCATGACAAGGAAAACTCGCCAGCCTTTCCCTACCATGAACCTCACCAGCCTTTCCATACTATGAAGAAGCCACCCAATAGATAGAACCCATTAGTGAAATTTCTAATAAAAGAGAATTGGACAGAACATAACTCTGTCCTTCTTGCATAGGAGTAAAAGCTGCAGGTCTAACTTTTATGGCCTATCATACTTGATGAAATAAAAGATTTATGCGGAAGATCTTCACCTACAGTTCTGCAAGCAGTTACTACTTATCCACAGGGAGGCCAGCAGTGGCAACCACAAAATGCAACCATACTGATCCTTTTCACACTGAGCACATCAAGGAAGACACAAAATCCTTATCTAAAATTGGGAAACCAGCTAAGTAGCATTTATTCCAACAACTATAAAACAGTGCCATTTACAGAAAGTTCATAACTCTTTTAGCGACTGTGCCAAAGGGGCTATAGTTATTAATGGACCATCAGCCATTGCAGCTCAGATATCTGAATGATTGGGAAGGCACAGATGTGGGCACAGGCAGTGCAAAGTAACTTTATATGATGGTTGTGTCTTAGGAGTGGGGAACGTGAACTTTCAACCTTCCATTCACAGAAGAAACCTCTCCTGGCATCTTTGACCCATCCTCAACCATTCATATGCCCCACAGAGCTGCCCTCCCCTTCAGAACTGTCCTCTGCTGCTGTGGTTGGTTGGAATAGGGAAAGTCAGGAATGAAGAGCTATGGGAAGACCAGCTTTACCCATAGCATCTCTTGGTGTTAGAACCATTTAGCAAACCAGGTATAAGCAGCTAAGGAGAGAGCTGCTGAAAGCCAGCATGTTTAGTTCTTGGAAGTGCTCTGGAGGGAGAGATCATTGCTCCCCAGTGCCCCTGGAGATGGGAAGATTCACACACCTCTCTATTTTACACTGAAGGGTTGTCTCCAGAAATGTCTCCTTTCCCTGTTCTTTCTGCTCCTGTCAGATCTGTCTCTGTTAAATCAACATTACTGTCTCAGGACATAAGCTACAGCCAGAGGCAGGGGCAGACAAATCAGGTTAGGACAATGCAAAATTAGGTCTCAGCCCAAAAAAAAAAAAAAAAAGAAAAAAAAGAAAAAAAAAAGGAAACCCTGTGCATTTCAGTGCTTTGAGTTTAAGCACAAAGTATTCAAGGGGAAGATTATTTTCCTTTTCTTCAGCCCTTGTATTCTACTTGGGTGTGCAGGGACTGTGAAAGCTCCAAAACCAGACACTGGGCACTCCCCTGGCTAGGACATCATAGCAGCACACCACATAGCAGCCCAAGCTGCTTTTCTTTTCTTCTCTTCCACCACAAGGCCCAGGAGTACTATGGGACTGAAGAGTTTCTGAAAGGTGCCTGGGGGATGAAAGCCCCCTTTATATTGGAGCTATTGATTTTTGGCAGAGGGCTGTGCAGTTCCTTACTGCAGTCTGGGATCAGAAGGCCATTAAACCCCACTTTGTCCCCTCCTTCACTTCAACTGTGTGTCCTTTTCTGCCACTCCCAAAGTCAGAGAAAAGAATTTTGGCCCAAGCCTTTAAAGAAGATAAAGTCTAAATGTCAGGTGTCTCCCTAGGCAAGCAGCAAACACTTCTTTCACCACAGAGCACTAGAGGATGAAAAATTAAATCCAAAAGAAAGCATGAACCATCCATATATCACTCTCTAGGCTTCACAGTACTAACCTCTTACCAGCGCAACAAACATCCTGTGCTCAACCTGAGAAACAGTCAGAACACTAAAACATTCAGAAGGCAATAAACCAGGTCAAGGAAAACAACCTTGACCACAGCAGGTCAGTTGCAAGGAAGTGACCTGACCTTGTGACAACGGAGAGGGCATAAAGTAGGGTGAAATCCCACCAAAGACACTATCTGTGCCCTGAAGCTGGAGGTAGAAGCAAGGGAAAAATCCAAGGCAGAGCTGCTTATGCCACCAGTGTGACAGACAAAAAAAAAAAAAAAAGTTTTTTCCTAGTGTCCAAAGTGCAAGAAGGCATAAAGCAGCCCGCTGCAGTGTTAACAATGGTAAGAGATTTGGAGAGTAAATTCATGTGGTAAGGCAGGAGGAAAGAACAGAACAGCTCTGCATAATGCCATCATCTCCAGTACTTACTGGTTGTTGTGTCTTCTTGCTTACTTAGGATATATTCTGTGTGGTGCAAGGGTCAGCTCTTTATTTTCAGTAGTGTCAGATACAATGGGATCCTGATGTATGTTTTGCTGCAAAAATAAAAATAAATATTACAATGTTTTTTTGTTAATTTGTTAAATACAGGTGGACAAATGACTAAGCAGAGTAAAACTCTAAGTAGTCTGAGTCTTCGTTCTGGGCAAACTCCATCTACCTCCAATAGGATCTAAGGGATCTGTTTCTTGATTTGGCAACCGCAATGTAACATGCCCTGCCAGTAGAGCACTATTGACTTGGATAATGTGAAAATCCATAGGGGATGTGTGGATGTACTCCTGGGGATGTGCCTGAGCTGCACAGAGAGCTTTGGAAGTCATTCCTGTGGAAGTGTAGGGGCTATATTTGGGATACTTATCAAGTATGTACTGTCTGTAAAATATACAGGTATAGAACTATAGGAGACATGCAGCCCAGCCCTGCAGCCAGGACTTGTGTGTTTGTGTATGTGGAGCAAGACTGGTGGACCAATACATTTGATTCAGAGCATTTGTTTCTGCCATAGGGTTTGTCCGCTACAGCACTGTTTACAAACAGCCTGGATGGTAAACATTGATGGGGTACCAGCAACTGGTGAGTGCAGATGAAGATTCTGTGACACAACGTGTAACGGAGCTGGTATGTGGCTGAGGTGAATGCAGTTGCAAGAGTGGTAACATTTCCTAAAAGGTAGCATGCTGGCTTGTAACTGGGTTTTTAGGCCTCTTGCTAGTAACGGCCTGATCACACTACCTTGCTGTGTTTCCAGTCAGTTTCCTGCCTGTAAGAGATGGATTATGTGCATCTCTGTTGTTCGTGCTTCTGGATCTACAGGTGTTTGCATGCTTCAGCTCTATATTGGGAGTGAAGGGGTATACGTAGGGCGTGGAGTAACTCTGGTATGCAAAGGAGGCCAAAAGAGAGGGAGCACTTTGCATGGTGTGAGGTGCTGTCTTTGGCAGCGTGTAGCTGAAGGGTATGTCTTGTCTATATTCTGGTGAGGCTTGCAGAGGCTGGCCCTTGTGTAAAGGATTGTCCAAGCCCTGTGTGTGAGGGAGGCGGTGTGCAAGGGGAAGAGGGCACATGGGAGGTTGCAGAGGGGCTGTGGGTGAGGGAAAAGGTGTGCAGAGGTGAGGGCCACTGGGCCGTATGGCCAGGTGGGATGTGCCCACAGGAGTGAGCTGTGATGGAGTGCATGGAAAGGTTTATAATGCTGACTCTGTGTGTGTGGCTATCAGTGGCAGGGGCAGGCACTTGGGAAGTGCTGACTCTGGAGGAGGTGGTGGGGGCTGGCTGGACAGGGGCTGTGCAGGACTGGGGTGTGTGTAGGGGAACAGAAGGCTGTTAGGGGCTCTCTGTGAGCCTCTGGGGGAGCAGCACTGCCAGGTCAAGCAGTGCCACAGGCAGGTTATGAGGAGCAGTGCAATGTGAGCAGGGTGTGGGCAGCCTGAGCAGGGCAGGCAGCGAAACAGCATGGGCAGCAGTGTGGTACAGGCAGGGCAGGCCAGGCAGGGTGTGGGTGGCAGAGGCAGGGTACAGCCAGGCCAAGCAGCGGGGCAGCGCAGGCAGGGTGCTGGCCCGTTCTGGCTGCACTGAGCCCCACCACCGTGCTTATGGCAGCAGAGGTGGCAGCACAGCAGCAGGCACTGAGCCCGCCAGCTGCCCTGGCTCTGCAGCTGCCCAGAGCTGCATGGGCAGGGTTGGGCTGCCTGCAGGGGCACTGCCCTACCCGGGAGCAGTTGTGTGGTTCAGCCCTGTTTGGAGAGGTGCTCTGTCAAGGAGGGGTGACCATTCCCTGTGCCACACATCACTGCAGTACTTGACGGTGCTGTAATTGCCACCTCTGGAGGCTGTGTCCCTTCTCTGGCAGGAGTACAGGCGACTTGGCAAGCCAAGGAGAGTACTCGCTGTTACACATCTAAGAATACAACCCCCACCTCCTTCACGTCACATGCGTTAATCCTCATAGCCGTCCCCATTAAGTGCTGCTCCCCTTTCATAAAGGGGAACTGGAAGCTTGGCAAGATGGAATGATTTGTTCAAACTATCGGGCAGAGCTGAGAATGGAACCTAAATCTCTGAGGGCCTCCTGCTATGCTTTAACCACAAAAGGAATCCATCCCTCCCCGGTATGCTTGTGCAATCCATTGTTTTAAAATTATGGCCTTATGAGGTTGCACAGATGTTGCTGGGGGTTGCATTAGAGCTCTAGAGTGATCACTAATGGAGAAGATGTAGAGGAAGGACAGAATGCAACTTGGGTCCCCAAGTCTCAATGTGTTTGCAGGAGCATGAAGTGGAACCATCATATAAATGCTCCAAGTGCTAGACCCGTTTCTCCTAGGAGTAAACTAAAGCATAGAGAAGCCCAGTATGATTTTAAGTCATACTGACAATCTGCGCCAGAGATTAAAGCAAAACCTACTGATGCTGGTGTTGAGTCATACATCACAAGCTCGTGTTCTTCCACAGGTAGTCTACTCTCTGTAAAAAGACATAGTCCCTTTATCTGCCACTCACTGGCTGTCCTTCACCATCCACAAGTTCACTGGGAGGTTCCACTGGGAAAGTGGTGTCAGTGGAAAGATACTTTGCCTGGTTGTTATGTCTTTCTCTAGAGACCTCCCCCTTTTAGTTGGACATTCACTCATCATAAACAAAACTATATGTTCTTCTCCACCAAAATAAAAGAGAAAGGAGGTATAAAGAACACTGGAGAAAAATGAACGCTTATGTAATAAAACAAATAGAAAAAGGGACTGGGTGAGGGTCGAGACATCCATCTTACAAGAATAAGAAGTTAGCTACAAGGAGATGCCGAGCAGATGACTTGTGTCAACACCATTATTCTCTAAAAGGGTTGAAGGGTCTGTAAGGTGTCCAGCAGTGCAAGTGCTGCAAGCTGCTGGAGGCATGACTAGCAAGAGAATAGATGAGGACTTGCATGAAGATTTCTTCTGCTGGTGTTGTGGACAGCCTCCCCTTGGCTTAGTGGAGGATGAGGAGGAGATCTGTTAACTGTTTACGCTTGAGGTGGGTATATTCCTCCTCTCTCCTCATCAATGTTACTTGCTCTTAGGTTTGTGGTTTTTCTTGGGCACAGTAGAACATTCCCCCAAGGAATATTGACTTTCCCTAGCAACTTGCTCAACTGTGGTGGAAAGGGATGATCATGAACTTCTCCTTGTCATGAGCAGTTCCTGGCCATCTGTGAAACTCAGCCCAGTTCCAACAGGGCACACAGGGCCCTGGGCTGCTGGACCTTGGCTTGCTCTTGCAGACCAATGACCGTACGGCCATGATAAACTGCAGCCCAGCCCAGGAAGAGCAAACAGCCTCAAGCCTTGCCTTGCTGCTCTGCTCACCATAGCCACACATGGTGACTCACACTTCCCCACTGCCACTGCTTGCACAGGGAAATCAAGACCAGGGGCTGGCTTGAAAGGGCCCTTGGCTTGACCTGCTCCAATATCCATTTATGTTCTTATATGTAATATTAAAGCAGTGGTACCAGGTGTCTTGCAAAGACTTCTTCTACGCTTGACATTTTATGACTCATAGTTTCCAAGGCAGAGAAAGTGATTGTAGCCTTTCTCTTGCAATTACCACCCATTCTGGTATAGTTATTTCTAGTGTTGTGGTATTGGAGCACCATGGAGCCCTTCCTCTTCAGATGGTGCTTGTGACTTGTCTTCTTTCAGGCAACACCTAGACAAGAGAATGGAAAGACAGATCAAAACATTATTTGGTGTGTTAAATTTTGTGGGAAAGTGGGAAGACAAACTCCCAAATCTACACATTTTGCAGTCTGTTTTGTTTTTGACTTCAAGGTCTGTTTGAAATTCTTGTGCAAAAAGATGTATCTTCCAAGGAACTTGACTATCTTGAACAAGGAGAAAAACCTTGGTATTCCTCATTCCCTATTCCACCCTCTGTCAGTAAAATCTGTGGATACAGAGCAGTAATCAGAGAGGTTTTTCTTTGGGGTAGAGCTTGCACAAAGCACACAAGATCAGAAAGCTTTCTTAATGTTGAATTTGAAGTTTGGCTCTGTGGTGAATTAAAAGAGAACTGCCTCCCAAAGAAAAGCGGGTAAAGAAACCAGCATTTGTCTAGTGTGTTGGTCTTTACAACTCATGAGTTCAACACTAATGAGTTATGGGTTGGCCCATGAAAACATAATGTGTAAATTAGGAATTTAATGATGTGTAAGATTAAAAGCTGTGCGGGGCTGCATTTATTTAAGGCTGCCATCTTGTGTTCAAAGAGGAATTACTTTATCAGACAATGTCCCTTTCACTAGGTTTAAATTGATTCTGTTATGTATGTTATGGAGGGTACTCAAGTGCCCGAGACTGCCAGCTGACAATATTTCCCACTAAATGCCCTTTCTGTAGCTCTGTTTGCAGCTTCATAATAGCAAACATGCCGTGCAAGCCATAACGACTTCATCCTCACTTCCAGAAATAAATAGGTGCAGATTTTCCTCTCCACACCCCTCCCCATAAATTTAGTTGCAGGAAAGCTGGGATTCAAGATGAGATGTAAAACCTAAAGTCCTTACTGCTTCTTATTTGACTTGCTTTCCTGATACTTCACTGCCAAGTCTTCTACACCCACCCAAAAGCTCTTTCCTTCAAAAAACCCCAAAACCACACCACAAACCATATTAACCAGTGAGGAGAACCTTCACATGTCCATTTTGTTGCAATGTGTGTAGTTAACTTCTAGCTACTTGCTGGATGGCATCATGGCAGTATTTTGCAAACCAGGGATCTTAGTTCCGAAGCTATGTTCTACTCATGTTGGTAACTGACATGAGCTCTTTTAGGGGCTTGACACTGAGCCAAGCATGCATGCTAGAGCTTCCCGGGATGGCCAAGGCCCGTGTGGGAAGGGCTTGGTCTGTTTTGTATGCCCTGATCAGCACAGTTTGAAGTTACATAACCCCTCCTTGATGCAGCAAAGAAAAAGAAAGGTGGCGTTTGAGTGTCCTGCTTATCTGCAGAGCCTTGACGGAGAACAAGTCCAGTCTGATTTGGTTCACGCACATAGCAGAGTTTTAAAATAAGGCCCATAGCAGCTAACGCACTCAGGCATCTAGTAAGGTAGGCCGAGAGACCCGTGTTCCCCACTTAGCTACTTCCTGAGCTTGCAGGCAAGTTCCACCCACCATCCATTGGTTAGAGCAATCTCTTAACAGATGGAAGACTTGTTTTCAGAGCCTCACCCTGCCTAATTTGGGCAGACCTAGATCACTTCTAGCAAAGTGGCCTGACCATCAAGTTATTGACTATCCCAGTCAGAGCCTATCACAACTATATAGATTGATAAAATATTAGAGATAAGATGTTTGCTATCTCTGTGATCTTGCGGGTAAGGCATCTCCCTGAACTACAGCTGAGCAAGATGCCAGTCTCTGCTCCAAGGAAATGTGAAGTGAAACAGCAGCATGAGGAGAGGCTGTACCCATAGAGGTTCAAGTCTGGACCAAGTGGAGGTTTGAGACAAGTGTTCACACTGCCAATGAGTGTCCTGAACCCATGGCTATTAAGGAAAGTATGATGGATGGTTAATGATGAGGCAGTGGAGTGGTGAGTCTCTAGAGAGGATAAACTTCTGTTGGAAGTCTGAAGTTGGGAGGCTGATGCTGTACAAGGGATGTGGTTTAAGTCTTACCCCTTTCATTAGTGTTCCTCCTGACTAGTGGATGGGGCTTTGGATTTAGCATTTGAACTACTGTGAATACCTTTTTCAAGCCATGTGTGTTTTCAAAGTTGAGTTCAGATAGGACAAGTTTGGATCTATCATTGTTTTCAGCTAATCAGATATGGATGACCCCAGCCTGAAGCTGTCCCTGTGTTTGTGTGCCATGCTTGTGTGCAATTTATTCCTCACTGCATATTTACAAGAGCCATTATTTTTAATAGCTGAACAGTATAGGTTTTCATACTCTACTTGTCTTCTTTATTTGGAGTAGAGACCATGCCTTAGCATCTGTTTATACAGTGCTTAGCATTGAGTTGCTCAGACTGTGAGGGACAGGTTCGACAGAAATATTAGCAAGAAAGGTATCTGTAAACATGCTAACAGGACATAGCTCATATTCCTCGTCTCAGCCTTGTTTCCTAGGGACACAAAAGTTACACAAACACCCTGTTTATCTGTTAGTCCACAACTATAAGCTTTTTGAGCTCCAGTGGTCAGCATGGAATCAAATTTGGCAGAGGGCAGCGGCGATGGCAGTACTTAGAGGAGAGACACCAATTAGTACTCCCACCAAAGAAACCCATGCTGTTTGGCATCTGACAGCTCCCCAGTCCAAATCTACATATTTCTGGTTGAGTTGCAGCATGTGCTGTCTCTTGCCAAGCTGAAAGGCTGGAAAAGTGGTGTGAGGGCATATGTGGGCATGGTAGGAGTCACACAGGACAGGAGGAGGGCACCGTGGAGGTGAAAAGATGACCTAGTTTGATTGTTTAAGGAACATGGAAGAGACCTGAAGCTATAACAGGGTGGAGGCTATGGGTTTGGGAAGGATTTGGGGTGCTAAAGTGGAAATTTCATAGTGAGATAAACTTTTAAGTGTCATAGGGAGGAAGTTTTGGGGTGTACGACCCAAATTTGCACGCTTTCATTAGTTCCTCTGCATATAGAGGAAACCACATGTGACCAAGGTACTTAGTTTGCTGTTTTAAATGTTGAGAGAATTTTTTAAAAGGTTTGCTGTTCTGTCTGTAATCTAATGCCTGTTGTTTTATAGAAGTTCTTTTGAGGGAGAGAATTGCTCCAGAAAGCTCACAGTAATATTTGTTTATTACCTGCACTATGGGAGTCTCAGCCTCCAATGCAGCAGGCGCCATGCAAATATGCTACTGTTACAGTAAACGCAGAAACACTCGTGGAGGAGGCAGGGAGGTGACTTTTTCCCTTGAGTACTTTATACAAAATAAGGATTTGGTGGTAAAGCAAGCAAATTTAAATGATGCCCACAGGGAAGAACTTGGTTTTGGCCAGGAGAAGCTGGCTTCAGTACCTGCTATGTATAAAAAACAGAGTCAACCAAAACATTCCTCTGGGTTTGCTTCTGCCAACTCCTAAGGTATTTAGAGGAAATTCAATGTGGACTGAAAACCAGGTTACTACAGAGGTTGTTCACTTACAAGAATAGCCTGAAATCCTGTTCTGAAGCCGAACGCCAAAATACCTTGGCAGTTCAGTCATTGACTGGCATTCCTACTCAGCCAATGTATGTGACTGCTGCTCTGCTGCCTATTTTTAACAGGATGCAACTATTTATCATGTTTCTGGCTGAGATTTTTATAGTTGAGGCTCCTGCCATCCATCAGCTCCAGACGACTTATGTGGAATAAGGGTTTCTCTCAGGATCGCTTTGAGCTCTCCAGACTAACAAATTGGCATATGACTTTGCCATCAGATCTGGGGAGAACTTGAATGTGGCAGTGGAGTCCAAAGCCTCCATCTGGTTCAGCCACCGGAGCGTGTCACATCGTTCTTCTCTTGCTCCTAACGGCAGCGGCATCCGACAGCAGCGTGCTGCACCAAAGGGAGCGTCTTAGCTGCTGTGTCTGCTCACGCAGTGTTACAGTTTCGCCAGTGCATAGGGCCAGGAACAGGCCAAGGTTTCCTTTGTGTTTCTAACTCTTTGATGTTGCATCTATAACATTTTATTTTAAATTTTAAAAAGATTTGCATCAGAGGTGAGAGAAACAGAAACATCCTGGTTGCTGTTTCTAACGTAAGACAGTGTCAGTGGACGTGGTGAAATCTATGTCCCATTTCCTGTCCCTTGCTGAGACCTTCCCATTGACTTTAGTGGGGCTAGAGTTTTCATCCCCTCTGCTTTTAACGCTTTGCTAACATGGATTTAACAAGCTTTGAGATCCATGGATTTGCAAGGGAGGGGGTATTCTGTTGCCTATTTTGCTCTAATTTCATTTCAACAGATACAATATTGCTGCTGTTAGAAATGTAGGGAAGAAGAAAAACCAAATAATTTTGTCTCTGCCATGACAGACTAAAATAAAGCTTTTAGCAAGCATGAACAGTAGAAATCTCTTATGCATTATAAGGCCAGACTCTGATACCTTTACGTCTGTTCTTTAGTCTGCAAAATAACCTGCCCTGCTCATGATTCGAAGTATACAGAGTGCATGTGAAAATATGAAAATCTGGTTTGTATCTGCCAGCCAGGATCAAAATATATATTTATGTTTAGTAAATATTTCCCCCCCCCGCCTCCACAAAATGGCATGATGATGGAGAAGACTGTAAATTTCTCAGCTGCTTTAAAAAGTAAAGTACAAAATGTTTTTATTTTACTTCATTACACTTGCAGACTCTCACCGCAACACTCCAAACAACAGAAACTGCTGTTGACAAGCCCTCCTTCGGTGTTACATACTATAGAAAACTCATCCCTTCCCCAATCCTGCTCTCTCCACATCGTTTTCATGTATGGATATTAATTTATGTGTTCAGTAGAATACAAACGCTCCCCTGTCTCTATAAGTTATAGAAGCAATCATCCAAGGAAGCATCAGAAACTCCTAAAGTCAATTCTGGTGTCATAATTTCATACTCTAACCTGAGATGCCAAATCATGGGCCTTTATAGATGAGAAGCGGGTGTGTGAAAGCACTCCCTTTTCAGAATTGCAGACTTTATTTCTCTATAAAACATATTTATGCTGGGAAATAATAAGTGGCTAACATGGCAGTGCAAAGGAGGATCTGTGTCCCTGGGGACAGCTTCAGGAGCTTGCTCCGGTTCTGGGGAAAAGGAGCACCTGGAGTGCTCTTGGGCAGGGGCTGTTCTTCCTTGCTCTGCATCCTGTGCACGTAGCACAGTGAGACTCCCAGGATCAGCCACGGTCTCTGATACAGATGCATTAATAAATAAACAACAGCAACAGCAGTAATAACATTGAGTAACCCTCTTAGCCTACCCCATAATGTTATGAGCAAGCTCAGGAGGGAGGGTTCATCTGTGCCTTCTCAGTCACATAAATCAGCCAGCCTGGCAGAAGGTTCTGATGCATGCAAACCCCCATTCATTAAGTGCTTTGGGTTCCTGGTTTTGCAGTGGTTGTCCCTTGGCTAAACTTGACCATTTCTTGGGCCACTTCATTCTCTCTTCTCAGCTAATTTTACACTGCACACTTTGGCACTTTGACTTATGATACCTTTCAGCATTTTCCTCCCCAAGGTAACACAAAAATCCTCTAGAAAGGAAGTCATAGAGCAGTAAATACTACCTGGGATAACATTTCAGTAAGAAGAGCTCTTTTATGGACCACCTAAAACTATGTCTAATGCAACCACGGGCAATCCTTTCCTGTATTTGATTTGTGCAGATGGGAATGCAATTTTTTGTAGTGGGGAAAAGGAAATGTCTTCTGGGATTTTTTGTGTTTCATCCCTTTCCTTTTTCTTTCACTCTGAGCTTGTGAAGACGATCAGCTCGTGCTTCGTCTTCAGGTATTTCTGGAGTTACTCCAGCCACTAGCCACAACCGGTGTTTCCTGAGAGCTGCCAAGTGTCTCATCTTGCTTCTGGTGTAGATCGCACCTTACCCAAGGCACATCTGAATTCTGCCTGTCGAGGGTGCTTGAGACTGACTTGGATTCTCAAACTTAGACCATGATCCTTTTAAATTATGTCCTGGGTGGAAACCAAGCAGCACCTTCAGTTCTAGCATCCACAGCATTTACTATTACAGGACTTGCTACAACGCTCATGAGAACCAAATTGTTTTGGATAATATAATATTACACCACTTACAGAACCTGGTTTAATTACACAGTGCATGTGTGGACTAAGCAGGGGATGGGGCACAGAAGCAGAATCTTTTGTGCAATTCCCAAGCAACCGGGAGAACATCAAGGATGTTAAGTAGTTTAGACACATCAATAGAATCTACATAAGTGATGCCAAATTTAGCAACAGCAAAGGGGAAAACAGCTTTATTTTAAGTCAGATTTTGCTAAGCGGTGGCATCAGGTCTGTTCAGGGTTATGTACTGTGTTTCTTTGTAGCACACAAAACATTAAGTGCAGAGGAAGAGTTAACTAAAGTAAATGGGGTTGAAATTTCTGCAAAAAGAATGATGTACTGTATCTATGCATTTTATAGCACTAGGTAAGTAGTTTAATGTCTCAGCCAATATCAAACACTTCATTTGCAAATCTTACTGTGCTGGCCTCCCTAGTGGTTTGTGTAATAAAATGGGATGGTTAAAGGGCATGTCCTTGCATTGACTATTCCTTCTAAATTTGAAGGGCCCAGCCGTTATGTAAATATTTACTATAATTAACTGCTGGAGTTCACTTGTTGTCCTAGTTTGCAAGAGTTATCTGAAGTTACTGTTATCCATAGACAGGGAGACACTATCTGTAAATAGTCACTTTTACCGTGACCGAGTGTGGTGGAAAGGGAGGTTTGCCTTGTCCTGTTCATCACATCTGACCACTACAGTCATAACCACCCTGTTTTAGCATCCGCTTGCAGTCAGTTCCTCACTGTCTGTAGGCAGTTTAATTGGGTTGTGGATTATCCATAACAAGGGTACGAAGCTGGAACTGCCCTTGTGCATAACAGCCTGAGCTGGACTCTGGCACTGTGCTGCAAGGGCATGGCTATCTGCTTCCAGACCAAAATGGGCCTGGACCCTGGGTGTTCCCAGAGTGCTGAGTCTGCACTACTAATCTCTGCAAACCTGAGAGGGCTTTGTAGGCAGGGCCATTGGGGTGTCTCTGCACTGTGTTCCCAAAAGCACAAGCTGGGACTGGAGGATAGAGGCACCTGAGGGCACTGCATAAAGTCAGCTCAGTCCCAGCTAGGTTTAATAGCTCCATCTCGGTATGGGCACTGCTGCATTCAGGTTATTTCCTGAAAAGCCGCTCAGATATCTCTGCATCGTACTCTGCAGTGCTCTGCAGCACTTCACCTAGCTAAGGGGCTGTGCTGTATTGAGCCACAGTGCCAGCAAAGCCCAGCGCTGGGCCGATGCAGTGGCCTGGGGCCCACAGTACAGCTTGAAGACACCTGGGACCTTGTGCTACCCCAGGTCTGGCAGAAGTAGCCCCAAGCCAGAGCTAATGAGCTCTGCTGGATCTGACTGATTCTTTGTGGACTGTCTCAGCTGTCTTCATGTCATGCAGACTAACATACTTGGAGGATTCTCATTACTTATGTTTCTTCATTGCCTTGGGTGCTCCAGCCCCTCTGACTATGCCACTCTGTAAAGAAACAGAGAGAAAGAAATCAATTCTGAGCTTACAGGTGGAAACAGGAGAGGCAGGGAAGGCCAAGGAGTAGCAGATGTAGCATGGGGTGCCACGCTTATCTTTGCACTGCGTGCCAAAACATTCTGGCTGTGCTTTTTATTCCCCCATTCTCCCTTAAAATCTCGTTTGACGTGTTTGGCTGCTACGCTGTGCTGGTATGTATGTGTGGGCTTTTGGAGCTGTCTCTGAATCTATGCCCGGGAGGAGGAAGAAGTCTTTAAAAATTAATACTGCGAGGCAGCTTTAGTGGCAAGGTTGGCAGAGCAAGCGGAACAGCTAGCAGGGAGAGCCCAGGATCTGCAGGGGGGAACAGGACCCATGGCTCTGTGCCAGCAGAGGTGACGCACTCCCGCTCCCACTGAGAGGAAACCTGCCTGCTAGCAACATTGGTGTTTGACCTGTCTGGAGAGCTCTAAGGATGAAGGCTCTGAAAATAACCACTAAAATGCCCCTTGCCTGCCCCCCATGACAGAGGCCTTCTCTCTGTCTCCCTTCATCTGCTAAGAGATCAGACAATAGGATATCCTAGCTCACTTTGCCTTGCACTCCCTTGGTGCATGCCACAGTGCCCAGGAGCACAGACTGGGGTGGACTAGACGGTCTTTTCCCTAGCATAGCATAATCTGGCTTTAATAGTTTAAAGGATTTAAATTTTGTCCCTCTCTTTACTTTTCCTCTGTGCCAGGACACCACGCCTAGGGCAGTGATTTCTCCCTGCAGATTCAGCTGCAGCAGTAGGTGCCCTCTGTGCTGTTACTAACACTTGTGCTTGCTTGGGCCGGCACTATTCATTTTTTGCCAGCTGCAGGTGCCTTTTGGCTTAGTGGATGGGGTCAGCGCTGAAGAGCAGATCTGGCTGGGAAGGCAGAAACGTAACACCCTCACCCCCCCCCCCCCCCCTTTTTTTTTTTTTTTTAATCTCAGGCTTTATTAAAGCTTCTAGCATTTCATCTCAGATACGTCTAGAACACCTTTAGCAGTCCTGGCATGAAGCTAAAGCAGAGGGACATTGAATCGTCTGTCTAAAGGATTTTGGCTGGTGTGACCCCTGCATGTCTGATGACTAGGCTGTGGAGGGAGCCGCGGTTTTATGACATTAAATATTAACAGCTGGATATTAATAATGAAGGCTGACAGCTTCTTTCCCAGTTTCTGAGGTTGTTTCTCCCCCAGCTGCAAGTCCAGCAGGATTTGTGTTTTTTCACTGCCTGAGCATGATGGTCAGGGCCCCCTGATCTCAAGGGGTCAGGGAAGGTAAGAAAAATAACACGGCGGTTTCACTGCTGTGAATAGGAGTTGTCACTGCCTGCCTGGGCCCTGTACTGCATGGGCTGTGGCTGCCTCTGGTTAGCCTTGTCACAGCATGCTGATTGGAAAGCAATTTGCCATTAAAGGCAGAGAAAATGCAGGAGGCTAATAATAAAACGGGGGGGGGGGGGGGGGGGGGGAAAAGTGGCATCAGGAGACCTGACAGCAGTTCTTCCTGCATTGCTTGAAGCCAGAGGAGAATAAGTTATTCCAACACATTTGTGTTTTATTGCTGTTTGGCCTGTGCGAATAATGCAGTTAAAATTTTCATACCGTGCCCTCCAAAATTACATTTTTCTCTCTTCCTTGCTTTTTTCTTTCTTGTCATCAGCTGTAGCTTCCCTCCAGCCTAGGACAGCTGAAATGCTGTTTCAGTCTGTAGCTGTATCGGTCTTGTTCCTAAGATAATTTACAGGAGACGCTAATGCACAAGGCAGACTCTTCCCTCCCACCAGCAGCAGCACCACAGCTGAATAAGTCATGTCTGTAGCTCAGATCAGGTGGCTGGAGGACAGAGGAACACAAGTCCTTTCTTGAACTCATGACCCTCAAGCCCTGCCTTGCAATGTGCTAAATGTTGCTGAAAAGTCATCTCAGAGGAATTTGAACAGGGCTTTATTTGAATAAAGAAATACAGCACAGAGCACACAATAGTTGCTAATAAATCACAGGTTGGTTTTATTTTGCTAGTGCAACTCTGCCTTATTTTTTTCCATATTGGACTTTTCTCCAAATTACATTTTCCCAGTTGTGCACTTTTGTTCTTTTTACTATGTGACAAATGGAGGTGCTGTTTATTATTTATTCTTTGGCTTTAATGTTGTGCAAGCTAGATCAATTCAGTTTTTGATAAATAAGTCTGCTTTTTGCAGAAATTACCTAGTTGGAATAGTACTCTTTTCTTCTTTCTCTGCAAAGGCTGACCTCTAACCCTGTCTACTCTACAGTGAAACTCCATTTATCCAGACCACTTTTAAACTCTGTCTTGGTCAAATCTAGACCATGTCCTCTACTCTGACCCTTGTATCAAATAACAGCTTAGTACCCTTTTATGGAAATAGTTTCTAATGTTCCTCATGCCTACAGTTGAGCACAGCGAGCTGATACTTTGGACTGACAGCACATAACTTGGAGTAAAACTTGGGTTTATTCTGAGTAAAAGTAACTTACAGCAGATGGCTAAACAGACATGCAGCGAGAGCTGGACAGAAGGTTTGGGCTGTGTGAGGTATATCTGAGCCATGACGTGAGATGCTGGGCATCAAGAGAGACCTTAGAAAAAGGTAAGAATGCTTTCAGCTTCTTATCTTTTCTTTTTAACCCTCTTCTGTGTGCTAAATTCTGCCTTGAGTTCAGTATTTTTTCACATCTGAACACAATTATTTGCTGTGTTACTTGACACAACAGTATACATGGCTTTTGGATCAGAGTCAGCAAGGAAAATACATTTTGGAAGTTTACCTGTTGTCTTTATTTGAGTCACTGCGCTTACAGTGCTGTTGAGTCCAACTAGTGTAAAACCAGAAGTCCAGAGATAAAAAATCTTGGTGAGGAAGAAGGTGTTTGTCTACTTTTTGAAACTCTGAGGTTCACAAAGTCAGAAAGCTATATGAGGGAGGCAAAAAGAAAATATGAAGAAGTATATGTGGAAAAGAGACTGACATGTAAGCCATGTAACACAAATCTTGGAACACAGGCTTTAAAGAGTATTTGGTATCACAAGGTCTTTGGAAAATGATAAGACTTGGCAATACGGAGGTTAAAATTGATCCTGATTTGCTCTTGCCTGCACTTAAAGCTAAAATGAGTTCAGTTGTAGTGATTTTTTGGTGGTGACCATGTTCAAATATAGTTATGTGCTGTAGTAAGACTAATCCTATGGGCTTTTTTCTTCTGTCTTTTCCATCCATGTACCTGTAACCTGTTTGGAAGAGTTACAGGCTGTAATGAAATAAGCACTGGCCTTACCAGCTCTCTCTACAGCTTCGTCAGTAGTAGGAACAGTGGCAGCTGGAGGGCGGAAAAGATCATCTGTGGTACATGGAATTTTCTGTCAGACTAGGGAGGGCTCCTGATGCAAAAAGTAGCCCAAGTGGCAGAGGGAGGCTGATCTGTGACCATCTTCTGCAGATCTGTTTGTATGCGAAAGGTGCTCAATGGACAGAGCAGGTGGTGGGCAATGCCAGTGAAGTACTGGACACCTTTCCTTTTCTTCTGTTAGTGTTAATGGACCAGATGCCCTGGCAGTCTCAGGTGGGAAGGGTCTAACACAGCAGGGTCAAATGTATTCTGGGGAGAAGGCCAAGGTTGTGGCCTGGAAGGGACAAGTATGCTGGGGAGGAGCAGCTTTTGCAGTTCTGACTGCAGATTTTGCCTCTCCACTTAGCTCAAGGGACTCTCTCTCCACCCACCTCTTTCCTTAAACAGCAAGAGGCTGTGTTCCTTGCTGGCAGAAGCAGTCTAGAGCCTGTTCCCCGGAGGTAGAAGTGGCAGAAGAAACAGGATGGGGAACGTGGGTGAGGATGATCCCCAGCCCTGGTGAGACTTTTGTTGGAGAGCTTGGCCATAGTACTAAAAACCCTGGGAGGGAGGGGATGATAGGGTCCTAGGAGGCTACGTGTCAGTCCCTGGGGGAGGACAGGAGGAAGGGGGCATGCAGCTGATCCTTCCCAACCTAGGACAGCAGTGAGCTTATGGCAGAACCCCCGAGACTGTGCTACTCAAGAAGAGTGTCAGGATGGGGCAGGTGCTGGAGCAAAAGCAGTTTTTAAATTAGGTTGAGACAGAATGTTTCTGTAAGGGAAGTGCCCTGGGTCAAATCAGTGTGAAGCCAGGGCACCCCAAGGGCCTGCAGACCAGAGGGTGACAGAAATTTCTTGCAACCCTGGATCTCTGAAAGCCACCTCTGTTCTGGTTCAAGACGAGCAGTGGCAGTTTCAGCGGGTGGGTTAGGTGTTGCTCTGGGACTGCAGGCAGAATTGGTCGTCAGAGAAGAGGTGATCTCCTTCCTTACAGTCCTTAGGTGCTTCACTCTCCTGTATGCAGTGCGTGTAAATGCCTTGATGCTGAGGGGCTGAAAGAGTTCAGGCACCGTGTTATAAAGGAGAGAGGATATAGGATTCATGCATCGGGAGATGGCTGTGCTGGATTTCTGCTAGGCGAGCTGTTCCGCTGGCTGGAGGTTAGGGATGAGAGGCAAGGGGAAGCTAGATGTGTTTAATTGCCTGTAACTAATCAGGCATGTACACTCATCCTTCCCTTCCTTGTTCTTCTGAAAAAGTACCCTCTCAGACTCTCTCCCCATTCCTGCGGAGCCAGCAGTGAGGCAGCTTCTACAGACACGGGCCCTGTGAAACGCACAGCATTGCCAGCCTCGTGCTCAGTCCCTGCTGTCAGGCTGGAGCACTAAGACTGGCACCATCAGGATGGTCATCACTTCTGTGCCCCCTCAGCAGAAAAGACTATTAAAAAATGAAGAGCAGCTGTGACAAACCCCAGGAATCATTAGAAGAACGTAGATCTATTTATCATAAAATCACGTAGTATTGCTGGGGCATAGTTCTTTGCTGAGACCTTGAGGCAGGAAAAGGATGTAGGATGAAAGAATGTTTGTAGCAGGAGCTTAAAATGATGTGCAGTGAGTTCCTTCATACTGAATATTGGTTTTGAGCAACTTGGTTCCTAGATTTTCCGTGGAAATAATTAGCTATGACAAACTATGAATTTTAAATCAAGTTGGACAGGGGTAATTTTGGATAAAATGAGAGCTGTTGTTCACTGGAAAATTGTGGAAGGCACAATTTCCAGTCTTGTAGTGACAGTGAGAAAAAGGTGATTAAAAAAAGTTCTGGGGGAAAGCTCATGGCACCCGTTCACATAGTTAGCTGGTCCTTCTAAAAAATCACAGTTTCGCAGTAGAAGGGGTGCCTTCTCACCAGGCGTACCTTCCTCAGGAACTCACCACTGCTCAGAACTGCTGCTGCTTGGGAGCTCATAGCAGGAGAGGGAAATTGCCTGGAATGAAGCAGTGGGCAAATCTCCATGCATCCTCTCTAGCCTTTGAGCTGGCTGCTCTTCTGAGTCACTGTGGTGGGGAGGTTGAAGCCCTGGGCTTAAAGCAGTGATCACGATCCCCCGATTTAGGGTGAGACTCTGGCTTAGAGTGAGACACGAAAAGCAAACATACAGCGCTGCCCCAGGGAGTCTGGCTGGTTGGCAGCATTAGCAGTTAGGTGGCTATATTAGCATTTTAATCAAATAACTAGATATCCTGGAATTATATGTTTGAATCTCTGTAGGCTAAACATAGTTCAGAGGCAAATAATTTCCATGTAATTTTAGGGTGGAGAATGTCCTTTGGGTAACAGCTGCCTGCTCTGCATGGGCATTAAAAATCCTGTGGCACTTTATTGAAAGCAGAGGTTTGTCTCAGAGGCCTCGCTTGAGACATCCCTCAGCATGCTGGCTGTCTGCCCGGCTGCAGCCCTGACACCCGGGAGGTCATGCAGTTCAGGGGGAGATACTGCAGCTCCTGTTCACTATATTGTTTGTAGAGTGTCATGGAAGCCCTGATATAAACGTGGACAGCTTGCCCGGGTCACAGCAAGGATGACCTTGCTGGCATTGGTCTGAGCATATTTGCTTATGTGGTACAGTGGGTGCCCAAGCCCTGGGAAGAGTAAGATCTTTGAGGGCAGGAAAACAGATTGCCCAGTCACAGGCTGGCCCAAATCCTGCCTTGTCAGCAATATCCCATGGCTGGCTGCATCGACCTAGGGCAGTCCACCGGTTCCTGCAGTGGACATGCATGTACAGGCCCAGGTTCAGTATGTAAAGTTCTCAAGCCGTGCTAGAACTGACCTTACATATTTTTTTTCCTGTTTTTCATAATGTCAGAGATTTAAAAAGTTCTAATGATAAACCATCTGGAATAGGTTTCTTTTCAAAAGAAAAGAATGAAATAGATGTGAGTTGGCAGGAGCTTTCAGAGAGATTTCCCCCACCCCCCTCTGTTTATATATTATGCAGAGAACTCTACAGGAAAATGGGATACATGAAGTTGAGCATTTCATGACAAGTTGTCACATTCTGTGCATAAATTTCTGTAAAGTGTTAGGCACCAGTGGTGGGAGGAGATAATTAGGTCACTCATTGCTAATCCTGGAAAGTTTAGGGGACTTTGCATGTCCTTTGAGAGTGTCTCTTTGATGCAACAAACATCACCTGTCCAGAATTATTCCTTCATGGTGCATATAATGCATCCATTTATTTGATGAAGGTAGCCATAAAACCCCAGAAATGACCAAGCAACACTCCCAGTACTAACATCAGTTCTATCCTGCTGTTCATCTTCTCATATCTTCCAGCTTTCTGCTGCGTGAAGTAATGAAGGACTAAAAGTACTACTCAGTCCTTTTTCTTCTTAAAAACGCATTACAAATACTAACCTTAATTCCTCTTCTGCCTGTTTTCCGAAGGTTAAATATCAGTTTTTTGAGGATTTAAGTACCCACAGTGCATTTGAACACCTTTGACTGACAGATGTTAAGAACCTCTGAACATCTGAGCCCTACTAAACACTCCCCAGGTGCATGTGAGGGATGTATTAGAATCAGCATCAGAATTTGTATGGTCCCAACTCCAAATTTGGTCCTAGCACACCTCTTTCAGATGCTGTTTGCAGATGATGGCAGAAGGGCATTGCATTTCTGATGACTCGGCATTTGCAGAGGAGACTTTCTTTAGGATGTGGTTCTTCTGCAATTATGAGTTCCTGTGTTACTCCAGCATTACCCCTGAGCGGTGCATGACATTGTAGTCTTTGCTTTCGAGGAGGAGGGTAATACTGGATCAAGCATTGCTGTAGGGGGTTAGTGGGAAAAAAAAATGATTTTTTCTCTTAGCAGTGTCAGGACACAATTTCAGCTTCTTATTTCTCTCACCCCTTTCCCTCCCCCACTATTTCATGTAAACTTCTCATGAAAGCAATATTTTTCTGAAGGTATGTTTGGAGTGTTATTGCTTAAGCCCACAGGGAGAGCACATCCTTTACATAAATTGTGGCTGATGGTGAATCTGGACAGTGCTTGTACCATTGCACTGACACTGGCTAGCTGCAGGTGTGAATTGCTAAGGTCCCCAAACCTGCAGTTTGCCCAGACATTTTCAGTGGTACCCTCAGAAGGCAGTAAGTACTGATAAAACCTGGAGCACTGCTCTGTGGAGCCCAGGACGTATTTCCCTTCAACTCTATAAAACCACTGTCGGGTAGAACCCCCCCTCAGAAAACCTCACTGTTGTAAGTGCCCTCTCCACAGCCTGCCCAGGCAGTGGAAAAATCCCTGGCGTAGGGGTGTGCCAGGAGCACCTACAACATTGCGCATCCGAGCTCTTCATAGAGAGTGTGAACAAGGCAGAACTGCTCTCATCACCCCAGAACTGAAGCCAAATCCCCTTAGTTAACTAGTTTGTTCCCACTGCACAGATCAAAATAGAAGTCTCAGTCATAATATTAATTCTACCCCCGCTCCCTGCCATGCTGTATCATCTAGGTGAGAAGGAAAGGGGAAACTTTGCTTACATTCCCTCCAAATTAATTAGAAATTGATGTGGGGGGAGGACTTATCCAGACAGTAACCGGAGTTATTATGTTTCATAACTGCATCGTAACAACCAAGGATGCGTTGCTTAGAATTCAGAGTCAACAAGAACCTCTAGTATCAGGGTCAAACCAGTACATCCTCTGTAACCTAAGTAATTCAGCTCAGCATGCTACCTGTGTAGGAAAGACGGCTGGGTGGCCCTTCGGACTTTGGCTCTCTGAGAAGGCTGGTAAGGTATTGTTTTACCAGCATATACAGCAGTCCTTTCCAAATTTGAATTCTCAGTGCTACATTTTCTCTTTGCATATACCTTATCATGAATGCAAGTGGTTAAGCTCTTCTCCTCCTTTTTAAAGATTATGTTTAATTTTTCTTTTTTGCTCTAATGATTTAGATGAAATATTTAAGCTCACTGCTGTAAATCCCCTTGGGGCACCTGCTAGAAGGTTGTGAAACCTGGGTGGGGGATGATGGAGGGGCATATACTGTTAATAAGTGGAGGCTGGCAACCCCCTAACAGGTCGGCTCACACTCTTGTCAACGGCCCGAGGTCTGGCTTTGCGGGAGCCGATTCATGCCGGCGTTTGGAAATAACCAGACTCTGGCAGCGACTCCCCGTCTGACAGAAGAGAGCCAGCAACCAGCTTAATAGGTTGCTGCAGCCAGCAAAGTCCTCCGGTGAGGAGCAGTGAAGTGAAGAAAAACAAAGCCCATTCCAACCACTGACACAGCAGACAACAACTGACAGCAAAGAATCATTTTATTGCGTATGGAGGGTGGGGAATGAGGGAAAGAAAAGAGAACGAGATGACATTTTTTACAGCTAAGGGTTTAATGATTTCTTTCCTTTCTCCCCTTCCCATTAAAGGGGACAAAAATACACAAAAAGAATTCCACAGATTTTCCTTCTTCTTGTAAGAAAAGACGGCACAGCTGAAGCTTCTTCCTCGCATTAAGTTTTCAAGAAGGGAAGTCAGTTCCCCTTTCTCTGGCTCCTCATAGCAGCATTTTTCTGGCTCCAGCAACCTAATAGGTTGATTGCTGAGCCTCTTCTGTTTCAATTACTTTTGATTGATTCTCAGGTCTGTGTCAGCCACTTGGTGCAGCCACCATCCGAGGAACAAATCTGCAGCAGCTGAAGATGAAAATAGCTTCCATGACTGCTTAGGAGGGGAGTTCAAGCATCTTTTCTAAACATGAGGTTGCTGTAGCCTTGCCTCAAAACTGTGTCTCTGGCCAGGGCTGCTTGTGAGGAGCTTCCTGTTTCTGAGGGCTCACTCAGCTGCACTTAGCCTCAGCCACAGCTAGGAAGGAGGGTGAAAGGACCTGTAATATCATTAGGCTGTTCAACTTGGGATCGGTGGGGGACACTGCTGTTACTGCCCAGGAGAGGGACTGTGGCCTGGTAGAAGTCCCTCAAGGTTTAGGGAGCGGTGTGACACAGGGAGAGGTGGGACACACAGCCTGTAAGATGAGTCCTGGGAGCTTGCTTTCATGTTTGGGTTTTTACTGAAGGAGCAATGCAAGAGGGAAGGGAGAGAAAGGGAGCTGGGAAAAGGAGTGGAGGTGGTGGTGACTGGTTCCTCACAGAAGCAGCCAGCCTCTGCAGTTGCTTTGTACACATCTGACTCTTCTTAGCAATAGCAGCCTCAAGGCCTCAGACTGGCAAAGGAGTCGGGAGGACAGATCTGTACTGCTGTCCTGGCTGAGAGCTAATCTGACTTCCTGCGTAAGTCAGAGCAGACCGAGAATGAAAGCAGCCTGGAGAATTGGGCTATTTGTGTCAACAGTAGGATTATATTTCTGTATTTTTAATTTCCTACTGTTGCTGTTCAATTCAACTCAGCATGGGATCACAGAATAATTCAGATTGGACGGGACCCCGGGAGGCTCAGAGCAGGGTCAGCCCCAGGCCAGGCCGGGCTGCTCAGGGCTGTGTCAGGTCGGGGCTTGAAACCTCCCAGGATGGAGCCGGCGCAGCCTCCTGGGCTGCCTGCTCCACTGCTAGACTGTCTTTGTGGGGAAACTTTTTTCCTTGCGTCTAGTCTGAATCTCTTGTTTCATTTTACGCCTGTTGTCTCTCGCTTTTCTGCCACACACACAGGTCAAGCTCCCAGTTCCCTTTTCTTGGTGACCTTTCTATAGGTATGGGCAGGCCTCACATTTGCCTTTCTTTCGTTGTCAGGGAAATCCCTGGACCTCCACAGTCTTTTTGAAGATGTTAGAGAGTGACTTTGCAAGGACATGGGCCAGCTCTCTTGGCACTTTTGGATGAAACTGTTGAGTCTTATGGACTTGAAGAGACCAAGATCTCTCAGAGAATCCCTGAGTCAATGCCTGCCTGCTTGCTGGTAGTTTTCCTCTGGGCCCAGAGTCCTGGGAGACCTTGTTGATGAAAAATAAGATAGATAAGGCATTGAGTACCTTAGTCTTATCTGTGCCCTGTGTCACTAAATGACTTTCCCTATTCAGCAACGGGCCTACATTTTCTCAGTTTAGCCTTTATTGCTAATGTAGTGGTAGATGCTATTCTTGTCATCCCTGATGTTCCCTCCAAGTGACAAGTCTAGGTGAGCTTTGGATCAAAGGTAGCTATGGGGGACCCTCCAAAAGGCAACCAGATCCTTGAGCTGGGCTTCCGGTCCTGACCCGAAGTGGGCTGATGAAATATGGTGCTGCTTCAAATGACCCCTAGGGAGAACGTGTACCATTGTCTAAAGCAGCAGGTGTGCAGCAGTGAAAGCTTTCATGCAGGGGAAACCTGGTGCATGCAATGTTCAACTCAGAGCAACTCTCCCAGGGACCTGTTTGTCTCCCTGTGGGTCATCCTCAGCAGCCAAGCAGGAGAAGAGGCATGTTGGTGTGCCTCCTGACTGGTGGGACAGATTTTTTTGTCTGTGAGGCATGGGTTCTTTTACAGTTAATGTGTCTTCTAGAAATACCCCTTGGTGTCTGCTGGGAAGAGCTGGTGCAGGGTAGCAGAGCAGCATTTGAGGGGTGAGCTGACAGATCTCATTGGGGTCCCCTTCCTCCCACCCTGAAAAAAGGGATCTGTGGTGTCAATAAGGTGATCAGAGACAGATCAGAGACAAGGTGCTCCCTCCACTCCTATCCCTCTGGTACCTGGGGTAGCAGGGAGGGAAACAGACTGTGAGGGCAGGTTAATATGAATGGACACACTGTGAAAAATGGATACTAAATTATCCCCTGATCCAATAAACCTCTCAGCCCACACTCTTAGAAAACCCTCGGTGAGTAGACAGGCCTCACGAGTTGCTCAGCAGCTCAATAAAATCTGTCTCTGCCCTGTCAGATCGAAAAGAGAAACCAATGGCAGAATTCAGGGCCCTCCCCCGAGGAGGCTTTGCTCCTGCTTGAACGGCTCTGCCTGCAATGCCATCTCCCTGCCTACAGCCTGGGGGGACCACATTGCGGGCAGCTCCCCGAAGCAGGACCCTGAGCTTGTGAGAATTTCCTTCTTCCCACCTTGGCTTCTCATGGAGAGGGATTTTACCCACATGTGAATGATTGCTTTGAGGTGCAGGAGCTCTTGGAGGTTTTGCAGCTAGTCCTAGCAGAGGGGCTGCAGCAGGGGTGAGCGGATGGAGGGTCAGGCCCATGCACCATGCCAGTCCTGCCATGCACCCCAGGTCGTTCAGTTGTCTGGAGGCGGCTGCCTGGGTGGGAGCACTCTTACTGTGTTACTGTGAGGGCTGTGTTTGCCCTCACAGGGGGCTACAGTGTCCTGCCTGGAGGAAGGGCTTGGTCCCGTTACACCAACACTGGTTTCTTCTGCTGTCTGAGATGTGGGCTGTTGCACCTGTGCACATAGGTGTAGGACAATTCATGAGCATGGGTGTGTGTTGTATCTGCACTTCGGTTGTGCTAATGCCATTTAGTCATTTTTCACTGGATTTCATTTAGGTACCAGACTGGGGCTCTGTGTGCCCTTGACAATACTGAGCAACACCATTGCTCATATTTAAACTCACTGACAGAGCTAGTGATGGTGAAATTAAAGGAGACAATGACATAAAGCTCTCATGCAGCAGCAGTTTGCTTCCTGCCAATCACTACTCTTTTATTTTCCCTCCCTTGTCAGAACCCAAGGAAAAGGGGCAGATTTTACAGTTTAGCTGGAAGACCAGCAGGTCTGAGCTCTTCTGGACTGACCTGCATTCCCAGACTGCTCCAGCTAAGCCTGCAGAGTGCAGAGGATGGGGCACCACCTGCCATGCAGACCCTCTGTGAAGCCACAGCAAACCCCTTGCAGAATTTAAAGCAGGTGATTTGTGGCAGCAAAGACTTTTGGCCTTGCCACTGTGAGCAGCTCACTTGTGCTCACACCGTCAGTAGTGGAGTCAGAAACATCCTGGGCTGCTGGAGCCCAGCACCCGGCTCTTGCCTCTGGTCTGTGGCTGGTCTCCAGCTCTGACTGTACAAGCCAGTTTGCTGTTGTGGCCTCGTGGCCTCTCTTGCTGGCTGGCAGAAGGAGAGGTCTGCTCCCCGAAATGGCAGCTGAAGACACAGATGTTACATGTTTTATTCCATGGCTTTTGGTACTAAGCAAATAAGTCACAACTGGTTTGCCACACTTTTTTTTTTTTTACTTTTTTTTTTTTTCTTCTGTTATCAGAGCTGAAAATGTGGCTTCTGTTAACACTGCGGCAACGGGAAGAAAAGACTTGTCCTGCAGTTCTGGTTTAAAAATAAAAATAAAAACAACTACAGAGAAACAGCTTGCGCCCCTTGTGAGTAGATGTAGGTTTTAATTTCATCTCAGGTTTCTACCATCGTTACACTTGACAGCAAGTGCTATAGTCACGAGGATCCAGATTTGGAAGGGCATTAACAGTGTCTAATATTTTTTGGTTTTAGTGAGTGGAAGGTGTCTAAAAAACTTTACTATCTGGTCTAGGATTTCTGTGACTATACCCTCAGAAACTGCTTCTTCCTATTAGATACGCAGTTTCCTTTACCATTTTCAAAGATGACTGTAGAAACAGGGCTTTGTGAAACTTTGCAAGTAATAGTAACTGGCCATAATGTCTAAGTAATTATTAGCTGCCCATAGAATAAATGAAAGATTAAAAGGCAGTAATCTTCTTTCCTCTTTGTTGCTTGCTTTTAATGGCTTCCTACTCTACATACTAAATGGTTATCAAGGCAGTTCTGCTGCAGAAAATCTGTAGTGTTAAAATTTGAATTTACTGAAAGCAGAGAATAGATCCACTTGAACAGGGAAGGCAAAATGATAAGAAGTTTTTTACAGGGACTTTGTGCCAGTCTAAATCCAAACAATGCTTTTCACATACTGGTGGTCACTGGTAGCACTTGAAACTGGGAACAGACAAAAGCCTTTGTAAGAGCTGGGGCAGTGCTCAGAAGTCCACTCTCCATGGACCTGTAAGGGTCTGTGGAAAGCAGTAAGGAAAACTAGTTTCAGCATTATCATAAATTCTGTTCTGTGTGGACAGCCCTGTGGCTACTGAATTCCTAAAGGGGGGCACTTCTACCTTAGAAAATATGCAGGGTCTAGAAATTAAAAAAAGGTTAAAAACTGGGGCACTAGGAACAGAAGAAAGTAAGTAGTTGGTATCCAGAAGACATGGCAAATACTGAATGCAGGATGAGGAGCCACGGCTAGGCTAGTCATTGCCATGTAATGAGGAGGGGAAAAATCAGTCTTTCCAGCTCCATGCCTTATAAAATCCAACTGAAATCAATCCAGGATTTTGCCAATCGTGAGTTATTCAGCAATCCCAAGGTCAGGCCAATGGAGTCTCCATCACACACATCATCATCTGTTCTCTTTATCCCTGTACTGCAGACAGGAAATCAAGAGACAGAGCTTGATCACTGCAATATAGGCAAACATTTGGGCCCAGACTGCAAAGTAATTAAGTGTGCATTAAGGCCCACTCCCATTTAGCAAAGCCTTTGTGTACATGCTTTAAGTGCCACTGGAGCTGGAGATGCACAAAGAAACACTTAAATTCCTTCCTGGATCACTGCTAACTACAGTATAAATATTCAGGAATATATTTAAAGACTCTCTGGGCCGAACACAGCTCTTACTGCATAGATAGGGGCTGGAAGAATTGGAATCTTGCAAGTTGCCGTTGCAAGTTGAGGTGCATGGTAGGTGCTGGAGGCAGACAGCCAGCATGGAAAGGGACCTTTCTGTGGCAGCAGGAGGGCAAAAGTGAGTGAAGAGAGGGTAGCCAGGGTCTTCAGATTTACAAGTGTACATTACGTGCATTTAAGGTTGAATGTTTATACTGAGATTGTTGCATCTGTGCTGGGGGTGATCCTGGGAAACTGAAAAAGTGGAAGCCCAAACAATTCCCTCTTTTCTCCCATGCTGTATTCTTTTCTTCTTTGATACAGCCTCCCATTTCCATAGAGGGGAAGGAGGGCAAGGACTTGATGCAGGGTTTTGAACTCTCAGGGTGGCAGTACAGTGAATAAATCAATGGCAGTGTGGTTTCAGGGATATATCACCCTTTGTATTTAAAAGCCCACATGCACATTCATCCAATTAATATTCTTGGTACGAATGGCAAATGATTGCTTGAACTGCTAGACAGGGAGGAGGCCCAGGTCCCTGCCCTGAAGAGTTTACAGATGAAATGTAAAGAGGATGGTGCTGCAGGGGGAGAGTGAACACAACATGAGCTGAGGCACAGTTGTTATTCCTGGCACACTCTGAAGCCTCCTTCCCAGGCTGTTGCCTGCCTTTGATGTGGATCATTCCTCCTTTATCGAAAACCTTTCTTCCCAAGGTGCTCCAAAGCCTTTCACACTCGTGGTTTTCATCCTACCTCCCTAGGTGTTTCTGCATTGTCTTCCTTCAGTGATTTTCTCCTCCTTGCTATCAGCCTTCCTTAGGACATTGCCTAAGTCCCTCTCCTCGCTGCTCACATTGTCCCTAGGTAGCTTTCTCCTGCCGCACAATTCAGTGATTGTTTCTGTACTGACAACTCACAGATCTATTTCCTCAGCGCTACTCACTCAGTCCATTCTCTGGCAGCTCCTGCATCACCTTCTCCTTCGTGTCCCACACCATATCCCTCAATGAGAACTGAATGTCTGTCCCCAGGCTGGCCCTCAGTCCTCTCCCTTCTTGCATGTCACCATGAGAGTTGCCACAACCCTCCTACGTGTCCCGGAGGCTGACTAACTCACTGTAACGTGTCTTCTCTGTCCTCTTCATCCCACACAGCAACATGGGCAGGATTAGGAGCTGCCACCACACTCAAGGTCAGTGGGCTTTGTGCTCCTATGCCACCTGGGGAAATCTGCCCCCTTAGAGAGCCTGCCTTTCTTCCTGCTAAATTTGTCCTGGCTAGTTTGTCTGCCTAGCGGAAAACTCACAAACCCTGCTTTTCAGCTAAATTTCACGCCCTTCTGAAAGAAAGGCCTCTATTTAATCATTCCAGCAGTGTCTAAAAACCCTAATTCCTTCAACATAGTGACAAACAGTTCTGATTATTTGTAGAAAAGCTTGAAAAGCGGTGAGCGTATTTTATTACCCACAAAAGGTGCCAGACTGGCAGGCATGGAGACTTGTCCTCTATTTGTCTCTGGAGCTGGACAGCACAAGAAGTACACATTTCTCCAGAACGTCTTTCTGTTCATATTTGGAAAGGCACATGGTGGCCTATCACCACGAGATGGTGGTACTTTCGCTTCAACCCACTGAGTATTTGCTCAGTGCCTGGGACACGAGTGAAAGTACATCAGGTTGCTAGTAGGAGCAGCTGGAGAAATCCCAGAGGGACTCACCACGGAAAAACAACTGCCCTCCCAGAGGGTGGTGGGTGATTTGGTGTGTGAAGCTGTGTCTGTTCCTGTCTTTTCTGGCAAGCCAGGTCTCATCCAAGTCAGTTACGATCTGCGGAAGTGCTGCTTAATGGGCTGTGAATTGTCATCTGGGGATGTATGGAGGGAGCCCACTCCATGCTTCCTCATTAAAGCAATAAATGCAGTAGATTTGCTGGAAAAAAAACAAACCCTGGAGCTTCTCTTTTGCCACCAAAAGAAGAATTAGAAGATTATTTTTGAGCACACTTCATTGTAGACCTTAGCTGTTACTGTTGTAAACCCACAGAAAGGCGAGATCTCACAGATATCTGCATGTCAAGCAGCAGAGGTTACCGGGCAGCCCCTACCAGCCCCTGGCAGCAGTCCTCTCCCAGAGGCCAAGTGCTGCAGCAGGACCTGGAGCCTTCCTGCAGAGGCACCCTCCTGGCCATGCAAAGAGTTCCAGTGCTCATCCCTGCTTTGCTGCCAGGGAAATTATTCAGCAGAGAGGTAAATAGCTTGCAGGATCTTCTTGGCTTTTCTTCATGTTCCCCCTCCTCCTGCCCCACTTTGCAGCAACACACAACAAACACAGATGTGCAGTGACATTTTTAAATCACGCACTAATTTGTTAGGGTTATGCAAAGAAAATATTAAACACTCATTGCTACTGTTCAGGCTGGGCCTTGTATTTTCTTTCAGTGCACTGATGTTAAAAACACAAAGAAGCAAAACTCTCAAGCACTGCCAGTTTGGATAGAGTTGTTTTTTCTTCCTAAAATGAAGCTTAGCCTGGTTGGAGGACTTTCTTCTTTGTCAATAATTAAACAGCTCTGCACTTGTTGAGGCAGCCCTGAATGTAGGTACCAAGATCAGCCAGCCTTGATCACAAGAGGCTAAAACTTTCTACTCCGTCTATAGTATGGATATTTTTTTTCAAAGAAAAAGTCCTTTTAGTATTAACCTGATCAACTCCAGTGGCATCAGCAGACCTTTACAACAGATGGGATGCCAAGTAGCCACATGCACTGAAAGAGTTGTTTGGGTTTGGCCTGCTTTGAGCAGAGTTCCATGTGAGCATGTTCCCTAGAAACAACCCAGGTATAGCTAGTTTTTGCTCAGCCTTTTAGCGTTGAGCTAGAATTCAACTGCTTCTAGCGATGCGGCGACTGGATTGCAAAACACCTTTAGTGCAAACGAAGGGGAGGGATTTCTGTCAATGGCTGAGATTTATATTTCCCTCAGAGTGCATTTTTGAAGCACGGTAATGAAAGATCAAACAGTATCGCACATTTTGGAAGTTCATCATATCCTTGAGGACGTCACTGAACTCCAGTTAAAGATGGGCATGTGAGAGTATTGGTACAGCAATGTGAGATTATTTGGCCTCTGGCAAAGGCCCCTGCTTTAAAAAATAAAAAATAAATGTGAGGTCTTTATCTCTGGTCCAGAACAGTCAGGGCAGAGTCTTGATAGAAGGAACCCTCTGCTGTCCTCTGCAAAGGACATGATCTATTTACTTCAGAAAGCTGATGGGCTACAAGTCATCAGTAGGTACTGGGCAGGGGAGCTGGATGTTCATGCAAGTGTGAGAGGCCAGTCCTGCATGACTGAGGGGCAGAGGAAGTTTGGTTTTCAAGAAAAGCTTTCCTTCTCCTGCACGACCATTCTTGTTCATCTATCCTTTTGCCCATCATTTGGCAATATAAAGTGCTGTCATTATGGGAAGGACCAAGTCCGAGGCAGGGGAAGGAGGAACGGGAGTAGGAGAGCTGAGACACCACAGAGATGCATGCTGTCTCCCTTGCCCATGGGTAGCAAAAGAGGTGGAGGGTTAATACAGTAGCAGGAAGCGACTGTGTAAGGGCAGGTCCCTGGAAGGCAGCAGGTAAGGGAAGGCCTCCTGTCAAGGCTGTGCTGGAGTCACAGTGGTGGAGAGCTGGGGTTGGGGACAGAACCCTACTTTACCCTCAGACACTGAGCCTGTGGCAGATGCCTGCAGCCAGAAGAAAGCTCTTCTGGCCTGGAGAGATGCCTCCCCCAGTGTAAATGCTCTAGGAAATAGGGGGACAGAGGGTTTCCTGTGGCTGACTTTTCTTCTTCCCAGGGTCTGTGGGTCTGCAGATTGCCTCAACACCTCCACCCCCCCACCCCACCCCAAAAATCACCCTCTTCTTCCTCTGCTTCTCAACATACTAAGTCTATCATGCTGGTTTTTGGTTATTTGACCATGGTCCTACATGCACTAATCCCTAAGATCAGCAGGGCTGAGGAGGCTGATCCTAGCTGCTGGGAGCAGATGGGTAAGCTGTTATGTCCAAGCACAGCTCTGTGTCCTCCCTAGAATGACAAGGAGTCAGGGCTGCTGCTAACAGAGACAGGTGAAAACCAGACCTTTCCCCTCCCTCCTTTCCTGCTTTCTATTTCTCCTCTTTATTTATGTTAATGTGTTCTGCATTGGAGCCATAATTAAATACATATTCATATAGAAAATGTACAAAGCTTCTGCCTGTACTGTGAAGCTCTCTGGAGCTTAACTGCTTGAGACTTGTCACAGGAAAATATTTCTCCCCATGAAAAGAGGCTTCCTACAGCTGGGCTATATTATTGCCTTTTAATATTACTGGCTCTGCCTACCCTGGGAAGGGTTTTCTGACAAACTCCTACTGGAGATACAGCTTTTGCCAGTATAACTTACACCACTTTCCTGAAGAAACTGGGGCTTTCATTGCCAGAGGTATCTCACTGACAGTTGTAATTTGTTCCCACACTCTTTGCTATGCTGGCAAAACTTGAAAGTGCAGTTCACTGTTTTTCTGTCAGTGCCTTTTCTCCTAAGTTAGCTTTTCTATCCCTGTGCTTACCCCAGCTGTTTCTCTGGGCACATCTGATCATCTATTGTCTTCAGAATAGCTCTAAGTAATGAGAGGGGTGGGAAGATAATGCTATTTGGAGGGTCTAATCAGAAGCTGGTTCTCTGTAACAGAGCTGTATCAAAATCTGGAGCCTGTTACACTTCAGAAAGGAACACAGTGATGGAGGGAGCCGGGACAGTAAAAGTGGGGTTTGGGGAGTTGATCTTAAGTAGGAAGCTGGGTTAGTATGGCAGAGAGGGGAGCAAGGGACAGCCTGGGTGGAGGAAACTTCCAGCAGAAGGCAAAGGCAGCTAGCTAGCAGAGACAGCATTATCAAGACAAGACGGACCATGCTCACCATCATGTGCCAAGGCCATTTCCGTTTCCAGTATCTCAGCCTGATGTCGGAATCAGTTTTGTTCGGATCTAGCAAAATGACTGTTGTCATACACAAATTGGCTCTGTCTCAGGCATTTCATATCCTTAGACAAACACTGCACATTATGAGTTGGGAAATGGAGTCCTGGATGTGTCAATGATGTGCCAAAGTCCTAGCCAGCATCACTGCTACAAACCCCATATCCCAGACCCTTAGCTTCGTTTGTGTGCTTGTGCTCTGTTAAATAAAGCATCCCATTCTTCTCTCTTTTTTATTTTTCAGTGCTGATGAGATTGAGGAGAAAGGCCTGAAAGTTTGAAGGAAGTTCTTGAAGACTCCTACAGATTCATTGTTTCAAAAATCCTTAGTGCAATGGATATTTTCTTTGTACTGCCTGGAGAATAGAAGGGATGCTGGGATTATAGATCAAATGTCTGATTGGTCCAGGGCTACTGGATATTACATCTCAAACTTTCCTTTCCAACAACCATATTGAGAGGGTCAGACCTCTCCTCTTTTACCTGCATACGCCTCTCCTCACTTCCTGTAATCTGATTTATCCTCAGACAAGCAATGCAAGTCTTTGCAGATTAAAATAGTTGTGTGATGAGGTGATACATCAACCCTGCCACCACCATTAGAAACATGGCAAGTGGCAATCTTGTGTGGGAGGGAAAGGAGCAGCTTCCTCCATCCTAAAGGGAGACTTCCTACGCTGTGCAGCAGAACAGGTCAGGAGCAGTGGCTTCTTGTGATGGCTACTTGCATCACCTGTTCCCTGGCCCCTGCAAAACCACGTACAACTCCTGGATGCTCACTCTGCTGGAATGTCCTTGCAGGCTGGCAGCTGGCCTGGCAAAGGACTGCCTCCAGCTCCCAGCTTGGTACTGGAGGGATCAGAAGATGATGTTGGAAGAAGCCGATGAATTCTGGGTCTTCATGATCTTGTTGATGAGGAGGAAGTGATGTGCTTTTAGGTAACTCTTGGTGTGATGTGCTTATTTTCAGAAACTGCACAAAGCCCTCTTCCCTGAGCAAGACAGTGATTGATCAAGCCTGAACTTCACAGTCATTTCAAGCAGGCATATATATGTACTGCTACTGAAAGCAGTGGTGTACACCCAGAAGATCAACCACACTGAGTCAGAACAAAGCCAGGTATCCTATTCTTCTTTGCTTTGCCGTCCATCAGCAACAGCAGCTGAACACAAAATGTTTCTGTACCTGATATACTGCTGTAGGTATATCAGCACGACTGATAGAAGTCCAGGCTATCTTGGACTTCAGACAATGGGATAGATTATCTTTACGCCCAGAAATTTGGCAAGGCACCAGAGTCAGCATAAGGTATGCACCCAGCAAGACTATGGAGTTCATGCTATATGCCCTAAAAGTTTTCTGAGGTTGCCTGTAATACAGAAGCATGTGAGCAGAGTCTGCAGTTGGTCCAAGTCTGAGAAAAGTTTACATGAGTTTTTCTTGCTCAGGAGCCAAGATCACTGTGAACGTGTTGAAGCCATAGGCAGAGAGCCAGAACTTGAATGTTCTGCCCCATAATTGAGAGTTCCCCTTTAAAAAACCCAAACAGAATCCAAAAAGCCACAGCAGCAATAAGCAGTTGCTGTAGTAAGCAGAAGAAATCTCTCCTGCTGGCTGCCTGGTCCTGCTTGCCAGCGCTCACTCACTTGCTGGATGCAAGAGCATGTGAGGCCACACAGTGACCTGAGTGAAAGAATTAGTCTGGATTAAAATTAACGAAGGAAAATAGTGTGTGTGAGGGGTCAGTTCTTGTGAAGCCAAAGACGAAGATGACCTCAGGGTGCAAATTAGTAGCAGGAGGCAGGGGAAGCTAGGACAGCTTCCTCTGGCAGGGGGTGGCTTAGTCTGTGATCACCAAACTGTAGTGTCAGCTGCTGTCCCCTGCCAGGGCCAGGCTGCAAATCTTTCTTTCTCTAGGCTCACACAGTCCTACAGATGGAACCAGCTCCTGCAGCTCAACGAATGCAGAGTAGCGTCTCTACATGAACCATTTGCTGCCGGTAGCTTAACACTCAGGAGCGTGAACAACCTACCTTCTGCTTCTGCCCTAGCCACGCGCGGTACCTGTGGTCTGGAAATGGTCCATCTAGGCCCTGCCTTTCTCTCTGGGTAGCTGCTGGTAATGCAGAGCCTATGGTTTCCTTGTCTGACTGGAAGAGTGGGTTGCTTTAGCCTTTTTAAGATGCCCTTAGCTGAAGTGGTTGGATCAAGGACCAAATGGGGGTTGCATGGCAGGTTGAAGCCACCATGGCATTCTCCTCTGAGGTTCTGCTATTGCAGAGCATAGCTTGGTTGGGAGAATCTGCCCCAAAAGCTCAGTGCTGCTGCTGGGAAATAACACAAGACAGGACAAAAATACTGCCTTGCATTTATCAGTTTTCCACTGATGTTCCCTCATTTATTAGGCATTTCAGATGTGCAGAGAACACAAGCAAGCTAGAGTGTATTGCAATGCCTGCATGGGTGCCTTGTAATCAGGCTTCACCATCCTGGTGGTGCTTCCTCTCCTAATGTGCAGTCCCAGACACAATTCCCTCATCTAGCCTGAGCCTGAGGATGTGAAAGCTTTTACTGTTTCAAGTGAGACGGTTAAGGATTGGTTTCTGAGAACAAAGGCAATCGGGCTTGTGTGACTCTTGTCTTCTTACTGGCCAGGAGAAGATAATCAATAATTCAAACTTAAAGCAATCTCAGTAAGACACCGAACTTCACTCGTTCTTCCTTCAAACTTCTTAGAGCACTCTGGTCTGAGTCTTTGTCATTTGCTTTGCTGTTCCACACTGTGCTGCCTGCTGGGGTTATGTCTTTACTAGGTATTCCTTATGATGCAGTAGTGCGTGGGGCATCACATAATGACCAGGGTGCTGTTGTTTAGGTGTGCTTTAAAAACACAGTTTAATGTTTGGGATTTCTCTCTGGGTTGGGGATTCCCTTTAAAATCTCTGTGGCAACTCCTGGGAGCCAGAATTTTCCCTAGTGGCAGATATTTCTGGGGTGAAAGCGTTTGTCTTGAGGCCATGGCTGTCTCAGTCTTTGGTCTCTTACCATGCTGAGCACATTGCTGACTCTTAAATAATATGAAAAATAAGCAATAATTATTATTAATTCCCAGGTTCATTGCTTGCCCGAACAAGGTAGATAACAGTGTTTATTGGTGAGTCTAAAGTTCTGCTGAGACAATTCAGTATAGATTTGTTTTGCAGGAAAAGAAGGATAATCAATGACGCACATTTAATGGCTGGGGATGGAGGGGTCCCAGGTAAAAAATGATCTTGTGCTTCAAGAAGCTTCAAACACTGTTAAAATTAGAGGTGTGGTGGACTAATCCTTCCTTCTGCCCCCTCCGCTTCAGAGGAGAGTCAGAAGTGGAATCAAACATTGTAGCTCCCATTGTCAAAATCACCCCTGGAGAAAAAAACCTCAAGATGTATGATGGGTCTAAGGACAACCAGGCAAACGCAGAGCCTGGTTTATTTATATGATTTATTATTAAAATAAATAAACAGATAAACAAGCAGATAGCCTTGTGAGAATGTCTGCCTGGAACACGCACTTCAAAAAGTTTCCAAACCCCAGAAAGTCCATGTTTCTCCCACCTCACATACGTCTTACTCTGCTTTTCGTCGCTCACAGACAGCAACAGAACCCCCCTGCCTTTGATTTACAATTAAATTAAGAATTACTTTGGTAAAAAGCAGCGCTTTTCCCCGCCTGCTTTGTTTTGTGCCTCCAGGCTGTGCAGACCCCTATTGCTTGCTGTGCGAGAGACAGCGTCATACGGCTTGTGAGGAGCTGCAGGAACTGAAACCAGTTCTATGATTTATAGCACTAATAAGGCTCAACTGCCATTTCTTGTGGTTTCCTCCCAAGTTGTCTTTGATAATTTCTACTTGTACTGTGTTTATTGTTGCTGCTGGTAGGGTTCAGTTGGCAGGTAACTGTTGCACTGTTTCGCAGGGTCTGCCTTTTTTTGGTTCCCTTTATAGTGTTATTATTATTAATAAACATTTATGTTTGGGGAGTGCCAAAAGGGGTCAGCTAGGCACCGTCCCTCTGCTTTCCCCTTTCATGCTTGGTGCTGTCAGAGGGATGAAAGATGTGCCCTGCCATGAGTTTACAATCGCATGATGACAACCCCTCTTTCCAGATCACCTCCATGGCAGGAAGGCTGCGGCAGCTCTGCTGCTGGCCATCTCACGACCAGCCATCCCATGGTGGGGCTGCTCAGGCTTGCTCCAGGGGCCCTAGGTCATAAAGCCCTGGCAAGTCCCACTGGGATGAGTTCTAAGAGTACACGCCTTGATGTGCTGCCGGAGGGTATCGCCTCTGCACGTGAGCAGCCACAAGGGAGGTGTGGCTGGTGCTTTCTCTCTGGCACAGATTAGCACCTTGGCTGTGAGCTGCTGCAGCAAAGACAAGGCACATCCTCCTTTTCTGCCATTGGCATGACCATCAGTGACCGTCAGAGGAGAGGTCCTGTGGACAGTGTGCAGCTGCCTGCTTTAATATAATGTCTTGAATCACCCCAACATGAACTCACAGGGTTGGCTCTTCCATGCCTCACCCAGGTCTAAGCAGGTCTCAGTGGTGGGGCTAAGTCCCAGCCTTTTTGTGGCAGGACACAGCTGGCATCAAGAGACTATGATGGAAGAGAAAGAGGATTATGCTGCTGTCAGGGAGAAAAAGTGATGTTGAGGGGATTGGAAGTGGAGAGACTTCTCAGGGAATGTCAGGAGTGAAGGTACATTGCCTTCACTGTAGTCTGCTGGTTGCAGCAGAGTTGGATGAGAAGGAATCTGTCTGTACCCTCTGATTTATGTGTTTCTCTCATGCTCACTTTTGGACTGCTCTCTGCCTGCTTTTGTAAACTTGGCTCGAGTAAAGTCTGTGAAAACAACTGAACATTATCACCCAAGGATACTGGAGAGTCTTTGCTGACACTTGCAGCTCTGCTTTGATAATTTGCCTGGTAGAACATGTGTGGAGGATTATGGGCTACACCACAAAGATGCTGATGAAGAGTGGCTGTGCCATTTTCCTTTGCTCCTGAGCAGCAGCAGCAGCCCGTGGCTGGCTGCAGCTGTACAGATCATGGCACAGCTGGGTCTGGGTTTCCCCTGTTTCATCCCAGGCTGCACACAGCATGCGAGGGCAGTGGTGGAGGTGGAATTACTGCCAACCCAACAGGCCACATTGGCTGAAAATTTCAGTGCTGCGAAAGAAATATAGCTGCCCGCTCTGCTTTGTCTGGATCCATGTGTCTGTGAGAGCTGGGCAGGACAACAGGAGAGTTGAGTGAGGAAGATGATGGTCACAGAGATGAGTGTGAAACTCCCTGCTATTTTCCACCTGCCAAGATCTACAAAGCTGGTGAGGTCACTATATTGCCCTTGACAGTTGCCCTGTCATCTGCACCAGGGCCACAGAGACTTTCTTTGTCAGATTCTCCCATCATATTTCAGTTACCAATTATGCAGCAGAGGGCTATTACGTGATTGCCTGAAGGGCAGAGGAGGGCCCTCAGTGTTGGGTTTATCAAGGTGATGGTGTTGCAATCAAAGCTAGGCAACTCTAATGGCAGAGCACCTGAGAATTGGCAGTACCTTGTACCCAGGAGAAGATAAAACCTCAGAGGAAAAAAAACCCCAGTGTTGTAATATGTTGAAAGCAGCAACAGAAGTTTCGTAACACAGCTTTCCATACCTAAGCAAACTGCATATATGTGCTTTCTTTCAGAATGTGCTTGGGTTTGAAAGACTGGTGGCTGCCCAGCTTCTTTCTTCTTCTGAGATCTGCCTTCTCAAGGCAGTATGGTAACTTCACTTGGAGTGTTCCTAGGAAGACGCACTTAGGCCCTGGGCAGTGGCGAGCCTCAAATCCTCTGACACAAGAGCCCCACTGCTTCTCCACAGCTGCGTCCAGGAATACTTCTGGCTGTGGCCATAGTATCTCTTAGAGCCTTGGCTGCAAAGAGAGCCGAGTCAAATCAATGACTCTAGGGCCAAGCACTTCCAATATCAAGGGAGTTAGATCCATCTGCTGCTTTTTGGAAAGTAGTAAATTATTGCTTCTTCCCCTGCTGCACACATACACACGCAAACACCCACAGACTTCACAGTCTGAAGATCTGCTGTCTTTCCTGCTAGAAGGGCACTTTCTGCTCTCATTTTCTATGCTCATTTGCCAGTAAAACCAGCTTTTCTCTCAGATGGGGTTTTGAAATAACTCTTGCAGGCAGCTAAGAGGACTTGCAGTTATAATACTTGACATGAATCTTCATGACACCGCACTGGGGTTCATTACTCTTTCCTGCTATCCCAGTGAAGGTGAAGTGCGGCAACCGAGGCTGTTCAGGAGGTCATCAACAGGATCCCCATTCATGGCTCTCTAACTTGTGTTCCAGATTATGCAGGAGGCTCTAGCCTGGGCTGATGTTGTGAAAAGCTTCACTGGACTGTTCCCATTGTCTGATCACTTGTGGCACAACCAGGCTTTTAAATCAATCTGCCAGTTATTTATACTCAGGAAAAGAGTATTCATAGATGAGGTGGAGGGTTTTCCAGGCGTTAGTCGGTACAGTGGATCAGACAGAACTGCAAGTCACTTTAAATCAAGGAAAATGTTTTGTTGTAAAGATTTTACAGTTCTGATTCCTTTTGTTTGGACTTTTTAAAATTAAGAAATGTTCCGGGTTTTGGTTGTCGGTCCCCCCCTCATCATGCCTTCCCCCCTCCCCCTTCCCCCTTCTTCTTTATCTCTTCTCCTGTTAGACTTTTCCCACTTTGTTACTGAGAACGTAAGAGTAAGACAGAGGAGGAGAAAAAGAGTGTCAGAAGACATTAGAAAATTCAAGTGGCACATGAAAATAAAAAATGGGTGAGATTCAGCTGCCTAACCTTAGGCAACAAGAGATATATGAGATACTTCAGGATTCCCTTCAGCCGCAGCTTTGCAAAGGCATGGTCTCTGTTAGGTCCTCTGTCACGTCTGCAGCTGCGTGCAGATGTCTTAGATGCTCTAGCACATCCAAAGGGCAACAGACACCCTGGCTTGGGCAGCAAAGTAATCTTGGCTTCTTCTGTCTTTATTGAATAAAACAGATATTTTCTGACAGATGCATGGAATTTTCAGGATTCAAAAAAGTACTTAAATATTTTGAGGAACTGAAAAATAAAATTGTCCCTTTTACAAGTTTATCAAAGTCTCCTTAGGATCAGTGTCAAGGCAATAACGCATGGTGTGCCAGCCCAGCTGTATTTGCTGCCATCATTCTGCATATGTGCCATTAGCTGGCAGGTATGCACAGAACAGACGTTTCCGTAAGCTGTTCTTTTTAATGTAAAATTACCTTTTAGTGTGTTGAACTCTTTTTTGCCTTTAGCTTGTCATGTGTTAGATACAGGAATCTGGCTTTTCTCTGGCATGCTCGGTGTCTTACATAGATACATGCCTCAAGGTATTGCATATGTGATGACTATAACTATAATTTTAAAGTGGTTTTGTGTTCAAAATGTGCTTGGTGGTGCTCATGACAGGATATTCACTATTTGCCTGAAAATCTCAAAACTTAAATAAGCATGTACCATCAATCTAATCTAATCTATTCTAATCTATTCTATTCTATTCTAATCTAATCTAATCTAATCTAATCACAATCATAATCAATACCGATACTGTGGGATCTTGTAAATCATGACCCATATGGCAAGTTCTGCCACTTGTTAATTATGCCCTTGGAGGCAGCAGCCAATAACTCCCAAGGGTTAGATGGTTCCTACTTAGTCAAGTGCTTTCATGGAGTACTACTGACATTCAATAAGGACTTCTGCAACCATAGAAACTTTATACTCTGACATACAAATTTAAAGGCTTAGGAAATATAGCAATTGGAGAACTGTTTACAAAAAAAAGAAAGAAGCTGGCCATAGAGCCCTGCAGAACAGGCCTTCAGGGAACTGACAAGACAATTTTTCTTTTTTGTAAAAAAACATTTAAAAGAGGTTTGTGTCTCATCCAAAACCAACACAGCAGCCTGAATTAGCACATAAGTCACTACAAGTACTTCTTAAAAAAAAAAAGTCCAAACCCTTGGCTTGGGTACTTTGACATATCTCCACAGAGGGAACCTCTCCCAGCATCTGGCAGATGAGAATCTGTCCAAATTAGTATGTCCGCTGATATTCAAAGCAGATAATCTTATTCTTTTCTCTACATTTAATATGAAAATATTTGTCGTGAGGGAAATTTATGAATTAGAAAAACTTTGAGGAAGGAGGATAGAAGCAAACACAAGCTTACTGCCTTTTCTTCTCCTGGGGAAACTGGTTTATAATTTTTTTTAAGCTGCTGATTTAAGTGAGAGAGCCTTACGAAAAAAACAGGTGGTTGGGTTTTTGTGCCACAGTTTGACCACCTCTGTCAGTTAGTTTAGAAGAGCATGAGGGGAAAGTTGGATGGCTTGCCTATACTTTATATCCATCCCAACATTCAACTATTGGTGCTATCGTTCTTTCCTAATTTCATTGATTTAACCACTTACAGTAACAAGTCAAATTGTTCATCTATGCAGTATGAAGGAAAGGGCCCTGGGATCAAAGAGCAAGACTGTTCAACTGGTGAGAAAGCAATGGAGGATGCACAGGAGAGGCAAAGAGAGGGGGAGCATTGGTGCCTTGGGCTGTGATCCATAAAGACGAGCTCAGAAGGCAGCATGGAATTCCTGGGGTGCCCAAGCAGGGGCCACCTGCCCACATTCTGCTGGAGGGGCCAGGGTGCCAGCTCTGTTTTTCATGTGACAGAAATATAAACTCACACCAACCTCTATCTACAGGCAAAACTGATGCAACACATTCGCCATGTGGGTACTCCTATTCTAATAGCCTTGCTTGCGTCTCATTCAAACTCAGCCTACACGCAGATGATGCTGTGTGTCATGCTATAGTAACTTAAGACATGTGCGCCACTGTGGTTGGGGATGGCTGTCTCACAGGAAAGACTTGAGAACCATATGGGCAGGTACTCAGGGCCTATTGCAAATGCAAGTGAAATGGGTTAGTTTCTTCCATGTCTGAAGCTCATCTTTGCGGTACAACAGACTGAGAGCTTGCACATGGCCAGTGACTCTGCCTCAGCTGAAAGATATTTCTCTACTAGGTGTGGTAGCATTTTAGCCATTCTGACATGGTTATAAGGATAAGTCTGGTCATGCCCTCATATATCTTTCTTTGCTTTATCTGGTTAGACAGTGCCCCTTTCAGAACAGGGACAAGCAATGTGACATTTCAGGTACTACTGCAATCTTAATTGCAAGTCATTCTAGTAGCTGAGGTGACTAATGTAATGAAGACACACACGTGCATTGATACAGACAGCATGCATTGCAAATACGACTTTGCCAGTCATTTCTCTTAACTAACTAGAAAACACTATGATGTGCATTCTGCTGCTTAAGTCTTAGTGGTGCCTCTGAAGCATACAGCTGGGCCCCACTCTTAAAATAGCAGCAAGGTACAAGTAAGCGCAGGTCGGTTCAGCAGGAAAGAAGAAAACATCATCTTGGTGGGAACAGAGGAGTTTGATTAGTTTTTCTTTCTCTCACTGACAAACTGCAAAGAAACAGCTTTCATAATGAAATTTGCATTTAATTCAAAATGAAACATTCAAGCACCCAAAGGAGAAGTGAGAGGAAGGGGTTAGATTAAAAGGGGGAGTATGGAGCTGAGAGAGCTGTCCCCATCTAGTCTGGTGGTCTGGCTGTTAGGGCACAGCTGTGTTCATTTCAGGGAAAGGAGGCTCAGTGAGTTGAAGATGCTAATATGGCCCTGACACTGTGCAACATTAAACACTTAAAAAGGTTTTGGGTTTTGAATTCAGAGACCTCAGCCTACTTGGTTACCATGGCAAACAATCACCGGTAGAAGTCTTTTAACCTTTAATTAAAGGTACACAAAAAGGAGGAAAAACAGTTTAAGCACTTGAAAAATAAAGTATTAAGTAAGACTTCCCTTTTAAAAAGCGTCCATTATTCCTGTTCCCTTAGCTGTTGACAGTTTTTATAGAAAAGCTTCCCTCCCTTTATTTAAGTTCATAGCAGCAGTAGCTGTTCTTGGGGAAAGAGAGACACTCATCGAGACAGACTGGATCTGTTGTTACTACTCGTATTTGGACTCCACTCTACTCACTTGAAGACACATGTACGCGCAAGGGGAGAGAAAAGGACAACAAAGACAAAAAATATGACTTTCTGGTGCTTTTACTTGCAGCCTCGTTTCTAGGAAAAGACAAGCACAATACATGGACTTAACCCCTCCGAGATGTAGGAAATTTGTACCAGTGTATGCATCTTTCAGACATTGCTTTTAGGTGTCTCCCTGATTGCAGATCACAGCTGTGTTGCACAACCTGTACCCCTCCTGTCTAGGCTAGTTTAAACAGAAGGTGAAGGACAGAGAAAGAGAAACGTGAGGAAATGACACAGAAACTAAGAAAGGGGTGACACCAGGACCCCACATCTCATCTTCCAAACGGGTTTCCAGGATTGAGTTGAAATTGTGGAGCTAGCAATGATATCTGAATGTCTCCTGGCCAGAAACTGTCCAGAAGGTCTGATCAGATCACATAACAGCAGTGTCACAGTGTTGACTTAGGTCTGAAAGTTGGCAACAACAGCTGTCACCACTGTTTCTACTTTCTGTCTACCTATCGTATTATCAGTATCAAAATGGATGTCCTCAGAAGATAATGAACATGCCAGCAGCCACCAGTTAGGTTTAGCTCCTGGCACGCTAGTTTTGGTCCATTGATTTTGGCATTAATCTTGTGTATCAGCCCTGACCTCAGCACAGCCTTTGGGTGATATCAGGAAGACTTTCTGTTTGAACTAATGTGGTCTTCCTATCTTTAACTTGTGCTGACTATACAAGTAATTTTCTCTGACAGACTGAGCTGTATTTTTTCACCTTATGAGCATTAACGTATGGGTTTGCCTGATGTAGTGCTTTGCACAGGATGTGCAATGCCCTCTGTGGCTGCTGTATCTGCCCTTCTGGTTTCCCGGGAGAGTGTTACAGCCATGAGAGCAGGGGGATCCTGGTGGAAGCACTCTGTTGACAGCACTTTTGTGTTGCTTAATAGTCCAATACTCATTAGCACAGACTGGGGAAGCCAGGTCAACCATTTCCACGTCAGGGTCTCAGCTGAGGGTCTAGAAAGACCTTCTGCACAGACCAGGACACATCAATGGTGGGAAGTAAGAACAACTCACCTTAGTATGCAGCACAACACAACCTTATGGTATTCTCCTGAGAGATAAGTGATGCTGGTTCAAGTTCCCCCAGGCAAAGGAGGAAATTAAACCCAGGACTCCCACATCCTTTATGAGTGAATAAAAAGTGGCTGTCTTCCTCTCAGCTTTGTGAATATAATCCTGACATTTTTTCCAGGAAAGCAATTTGGTAAGTCCACACTGAGTTCAACAATCATTTCAGGACAATGGAAAAAGCATTCTTCAATGAGAAGAACACTGACTGAAAAAAATTTCTCCTGAACATAGTGACAATAAAACAAGCAGACAGACCCCACTGCTCTGCCATTTATATATAATAGTTATGGGACAGGGAGGCTCTATTGCTTGCAGGCAATGAGGGAACTTACCTGGCAATGTGAAATCTTGGTAGGAAAAAAACATTTTGAGGGAGTCATGAAATCCTCTAGGAATGGCAGATGAAACCTGAACACTGATGGGACTGCTTTGAGTCCTGACACAACTGCAGTGGTGTACAGGAAAACCTGTGAGGAACAGATGCACTCTGTTTGCTGAGATGTGACCAATGTTCTGGTTCTAATTAGGCACTAAAGGCCTGAGAAGGTTCAAACTGTGTTTGTAAGGGTTCAAAGAGGGGCTGTATGAAGCCTTGTTGGCAACTGTACCATCGAAAAAAGCAAGCAGAGAAAAAAGGGTTCTTTACTTCTCTGACCTTCTTTGCTGAACTCAGAACTGTGTCTACCAGTGACCATGTCCAACATGGACAATAAGAACTGACAGAAGTAAAAGTCTGAGTAGTGAAATGCTTTGATACTACAGAAACCCCACCTGTAGGAGCAAAACCAAATGTCAAACAATTGTGGGCTGTTTTCCTGGCAGTCTGTCTTTCCAGGCTTCTCTTGAGAGTAGGGTAGGTCACTGTGTGTGTTTGTGTGTGCACATGTGCATGTGTGGTCACGTATGTGGGGCTGAGGATGGGTCTGGGAATAAGTAAACAAGGAAACTTTCAAGGACCAGACAGGATCCTGAGCCTTGTCATGAGCAAGTATGTTTGTGATAGGAAGCAGTGTCAGCTGGTGGCTGTTACTCCACCCTGCACTTCCCCTCTTGTTCTGAAGGAATGCACTTCTCCTTCCTGCTCAGAGCTCAGGGTTGTGGAGGATAGACTTGTAACCTTGGCAAAAGCGAAAACTGAGGCTGTGAGTTTGTGTTCGTTATCTGCTTTACATAGGTGGGATGAAGCAGTAGAGATATTACTCAAATCCTGCAGCATCAGGTCACGCAAGTGGCCAGTTTTCTGTGTTGTTAGATGGGGTTAGAGGAACTATATATGTCCTCTTCAAGCACTTCCAAAGGTCTTGCGGTACAGCTAGACCATGAATCCATCCTCGGTAATGTTTTATTGGCGGTGGCATTATAGCGATGTGTGTTTGATTGTCTCCTTGTCTGGACAGGACCCGAGTATTCCTTCCGGAGTAATACCACTGAATCAGTATGTGGGCTGTCTGGAGATGTACAGAGGCATGGCTGATTGTCAAATGCATCATCAGGGTCACTGAGTGTGATACACAGAAGAGAAGAGCACAGGTGCCAGCCTGTGGAGATGGGACAGTATGGGAGACCATCGTGGAGAATAAGTATTGATGATCATCTGGAAATGGGTTATATCTTAGTAAAAAATGTTTTTCAGTCAGATGAATTCCTGTTCTAGCTTCCTCCTAGGCCACCCAGATAATATCACCAGCATGAAGAACCAACGAAAATGTGTGGCTGGAAGTGGAGGGGAGGATGGGGCAGTTTCTGTTGGTCTTAGCCTACATAACAAGCTCACCTAGTATGACCATGCAAGCATAAGCTCCTCTGATCCATTACCTAGAACCTGTTCCATTTGCCACACTGCTTCATAGCTCCTTTATTTTAGGGAGGTGAGGGACTTCATCAGGAGAGATGCAGAGTGAATTAGACTGCAGATGACCAGGCCACTGTGCAAGAGCATACGTCTGCCTGTGGGAAAGGCTGCATGTTTGTTCTGGCAGGCACCTTCCTCACCCCCCTCCAGGCAACAGGAGCTCATATATACAACTGTACGCACAGGCATGCTCACATACAATAAGGAATGAACAGGGACAGAAAAAAGTGGCTTGTTTGGCCCCAGTGACCATCGAATAGAATTGCTACCATACTGGCCAACATGGGCAAGAGTAGCGAGGCTTGCTTTATCATGCCTGCTCTTAGTGCTGTGCACTGGGTGCACTGAACATTCCAGGTAGAGAAGGAGCAGAGATTTGCTGAAACCATATGCTTGATCAATTTGGCATCAAATCTGTGTCTGTACAGCAGTAATGATACCTGTTAGGCTCAGAACGCCTTACCTTCTTTGTGGATGGTGCTGTCACTAACTGCTTTTCCCACTGCCAGGCTGTGACACAGGACAGAAAACAAAGACTTCTGTGATCAGACTGTACATCAACACCTTAAACTGCTTTGAGTCCAAGTGAAGGTCAGTAAGGATAGCAGGACTTCTTGCTGATGCCCTTGGATAGCAAACTACAGCTCTATGAGAAGCAATACACAGAGATACAGCAAAGTCTTACGGACTACAGACTTAGCCCTGGAGCCTATAGCATAATCCCCTTGATCAGTAAGACTGGAGTTACTATAGGGTCAGGGTTGACATAAACCCAACCAATCAAGCAAGATCATCTGCATATTTAAATTAACCTTTTTTCTTTGGGGCAATACAATTTTCTTTAAGTTTTTTCTTCTTTTCTGCATGGAACTCTGTCTGACTCTGTTTGCCTGTGCACATCATTGCTGTGATAGATGCAGGCATTATTATTCAGGTACTTAGGCCCCTAATACTGTAAAGCAATGAGCAAGGTTGCCAGAGGTTTTGTTTTAAAATAATCTTTTGAACTCAAAGAACTTTCCAATAATCACTATGTACTTTCATTAAAAAAAAAAACACAAAAAAACCAAGAAACCAACCCCTGAATGTCTTTAAATCTTACATGTAATTTAAAAAATGCACAAATATTCTTTCATTTCTTTTTTGCAGAGGGGGAACAGAATCAATTTGCCATGGTTATGCCTCCTGCCAATTGTTTAGAATTTCCAGGATTTAATTTTTCATCCATGTGTGTATCCACTATTTACCTTTGAATGAGACAATGCATAATGCATTGGGCTTTATGGAAATGAACCAAGAAAACCTGCTTTTTTTTGAAAAGGAGAAAGTTGTACTTTCCCTTTATAGCCTAGAGAAATTAGTGTCAATGTTACAACAGTAAAGGCACAGAAATGTACAAGCTAACTTAGTATAAGCTCAGAAGATGTCACATGTGAGGGGATGCACATACAGTGCAGTGGTCCTGCATCCTTCCTCTGCTTGAGGCTGAGTACTGGTGAAGCAGTATCAGTGCTGTAACATAAGCAGACGTGGAATGTTCACTGCCTTCTACCCCTGGATGGGACTAGGTCTTTGCTAATGCTTAAGAATGTCAGGGGGGTTTAGCAATTGTGCAGTAACACAACCAAAATGTAGAAGGAAGGTGTGAAAGGCTGTAAATACATCTGCTACCAGCAATATGACAGAGGGCCCTGTGGGCAACAGATCATAAAATGAAGGGTCATTTTGAATAGTAAGTACCTACAAGTCACTCTATAGGTGTTCTTCGGACACAATTATCCTTGGTTTAAATGCTGCTTTCTGCTGTACCTACAGCAGAGAATTAAGTAACTGAAATGGAGTCTGGCCTTTTTTTTTTTTTTCTTTACATCAGTAGCTTTGATGTAAATCAGGCACAATGCTATCTCATGCTCTGAGTGTTGGGTCTGTCTGCAACTGTCATTAGAGAGAAATCAACACTTTGACATGCCTGTCCTCTCTCTGCTTCATACATATATACGTACATCTACAGAGCCTCAAAGAGCCAGAATCAGCAGAGGTCTTTTAGGAGATTTCCTGTCTAAGGACAGTGGGTGTGAGCAGTAGATGGCCTGATGGCCTGTTACGGGGAACTTTGCCTCAGCTTTCTTCTCAGGCTAAGATTTTGCGCTTTTTTTTTTTTTTTTTCTGTTTTGGAATGTTTTTTTCCTAAAGGGTTTTACTGGCTAGAGCAGGGATTAGACTATTCCTGAAGCAACTGCACAGGAGAATTACTACTTCTGGCCTATCTGTTGATATCTGGCTGTGACAGACACACAAAGGAAAAGCAAAGAGGTCATGGGCATGGAATTCAGTGCACAAACTGGATCAAACTCCAACATGCTGCAACACCAAGAAATGGAAGAATTAGCTATGGCTTGCTAAACTAGCTCTCATCCTCTCACTCAGTGATCAACTGGTCAACCCACTGTCCTTCCTTTGAAGGCCAGGTAGCCAGAGGTAGCATCAGCCAACACAGTATTTAGCTTTTAACAACATCATTCCCTCGTGGCGATAGGTGAAGAAGGAAGCTGTGGTGTGAGGAGCACCACAAACACATAAGAAGGGCTCCCTTAAAGTCCCTGTGGCATCAAGACTATGTTGTGCTACATTTTGCTAGAAATACTATTCCTTTCTTTTTGAAAATGGTAAGTCTGTGTGACTTCCTTCTCTTCCTGGTGCAAACTAGGGAGAACTGTTCCAGCCACTAAGGGAATACAGTTGGAGAACCAGTGTAAGAGTGAAGAGATTCAGGACAATAGACTGAGTTAATTGCATTGTGCCCTAGGGCTGATGGTCACAATGAAAGTGTATCTTCCATTGAGAAATCATTCAGCAGTACATGAATGTGCTGTTTGGTGCCACCTCATCTTTCCAAATCAAAAAGTTGTCTTTTAAAACAGCTTTTATGTAGACAAAGGCCAGAGGAGATGTGAGTTTCATCCAAGACAAGAAAGTAACTCTGACCTTCCCCTCATTGCAGGTGGCTCATAACTGGTTCTTATTTCATCCATCTGACTAAGGAAGAGACAGGAATGTAGAACCCGAACTCTCTTGCACACAGGGGGAACTCCTCCATCTAGATGCAGTCCTCCCAATTCTACAGGGGATCTACTCAGGCCCCACAGGCTTGATTGACTTGGGCTTGAGAAAGCTGAGCATGGTAGCCTCACATAAAGGGGTGTAATTTCTACAGGGAGATCAATCAGTGAGGGACTGCTAAAGGAAAATATGGAGCTTTGGTTCCATCAGGAGATGAGAGTAACTTGCTAGCAAGGTCTTCCTCCAGCATGCAATTTAAAAAATAACCTTGGAGAAGAATACAGCAAATTAGTTTGTCTTTGATGAGAGGTTTTGGAGACTCTCTTGCAATTCTATGCATGTTGACTAGATAGCCTTGCCCTGGAAAGCACCTTTGCCTGTGCCAGGGACACAGATAGCTACTGAGTCTTCCATCAGACTTGAGAGGAGCTTTCAATAAAGGCTGTACATCTTGAAAGACAGAATAAATTGGGAGGGGATCTGGCAAGGCATCCCTATTATGTTTGTAACTGGCAGTTGTAGGTGGAATGAAAAGAGAGGGGTTGGTGGATGGTCGATTAGGATCTGTGTCTTCACTAGGAGGAAGTTTGTGATGAGTGGAAGAAAATTTTGGGAGAGGTCTTCAGCACGCTGGGGAGACTATTAGCAGCTGGAGTATTTTCATGCCCAACACAGGTCTAGAGAGAGGGTGTAGAGCAAGTCTCTGAAGGACAAAGGTCAGCCAGTTACAAACATGTCAAGGTGAGTCAGTCACCTTGTCAAGGTGACCAAGTAACTTGGGCCAGGCTGCCTTCTGCCAGGCTTCTTCCTAAACATCAGATTTGAGAGCACTCTGTTTAATATTCGGTGGTTTTCCTTCTTAGCATGAAAACAAATTAATCTGCCCTCTAAGACAGGGCTTGGGAGTATTTGCTCTCCCAAGAACAAAACCTGCCACAAACAACTTTCTAAAACACAGGAGAAACTGAGTTGAAGTGGTGTTCAGAGCTCACAGATCCCCACAAACCAAGGAGATGCAGTCTTAGCTAGAAGATGTTGCTTGAAGGCAGCCTGAGGAATGAGCACTATCCCCTTCAGTACTTGTTACTATCCTCTTTTTCCCTTACTACATGCTTTGTCTACGTTACTGGTAGCCAAGCACCTACCTGCAAATGGACAACAGTCTCCCATGCACTAACTACTGTGTCACTCTTTTCTTGTTGGCAGGGAGTGGGAGGTGGGCAGAAACCTGGGGGTCTGAGATGAGGAAATAAACCTGTTCCTGTAGTCCTGAAAAGAGAAGATGTCAGGGTGGAACCCCTACATCCCATTGTCACCATGCATTAGTCAATGACTGCAGTGTCTGGTCTCAATCAAGAGGGATTAATGAACTACCCGTGTTTGTCTCTAGCAGATGCTTGTAGTAAGTATGTTGGCTAATATTTGGAGTGAAATAAAATATACCATTTAACGGACAGACATACTTGCAGTGAAGATGAGTCACACTGCATCATTTTTTTTTGGGGGGGGAAGGAAAGGATTTAACCTTCACTGAGTGAAGGAGTTGCTGATTTAGTCAAGTCGAGAACAGGATGTGACACATTGGTCTAGTGCATTGACATTTGCATCTCTGAGTGAGAGTGCTTGTTTTCACTGGCAGAGAAGCAAGCCTGCCTTTTGAAACATTTAGAGGTAAGCTTTTGGAGGAAAATAAGTGAATTTATTTTGATGGGAAGCTTTGAATCTCTTTGGACCTACCAGAACGGCTACAGGAAGACTTCAGCTTTTCTATGTGTGCATATTTTTAAACTGTGTGGTCTGTTTTGGGAGTTGTAAATAAACACTTATATTTGCATTTTACTTTCAGCTGATATGAGTGATTTCAAGGTAACTGGCTAACGGCAAAACATCACTGATCTAAAATTAAAAGAATGTGTCCTTCTAAAGCAGGGCAGCTCAGGTTGAGAGCAAGTATTAGACAGGTAGGAGGGGAAGGTGTCTTTTCCACTGACTAGCACTGACTAGGAGACCTCTCTGGCATGCAGGAAAGGAAGAAAAGGCATGCTTGAATGCTTAAGTCCCGAATGAATTTTGCATAAAGAAAAAAAAAAAAAGCGAACTTTTGCCCCATAAGTATGCCACTTCCCTCCCTGCTTTAAAGCCCCTTAGGACTCCAGTGCTAATTGCTGGTGGCTAATACCTTGCACAGAGGCTGCACTGCGTCAGGCAAAGGAGAGAGAAACCATCCAGGGTTATGTGGAAGAATGCCTGTGCATGTCCAGTCTCCAGACACAAGCTCAACCTGTATCTCTTCCTAGATTTAAAAGCACTATAGAAAAATGCTACATGGACACAGTCTAAATGTGCTAAAAGTTAATTGGAACACGAAGGAGGACTTAATTCTTAAGAAATATCAAGGCAAATATGTACCCTTCCTCCAAGGAAAGTAAAACAAATATTATCTCCTTCCATAAAGGATGGAATCAAAAGCAATCAAAAACTCACCCATACAGCACATGACAGCAGCACAGTTGGATCCTGGCTCAGTCTTTTAGCTCTCTGTGCTGCCACATGGAGAGCGGTGCTCAGCCCGGTGACTCTAGGCCTTCATCCACAGTATGTTAGACTATTGTCATAGAGTCCTCATGAATTTTGCATGGTGGCAAACTCTGAACCTTACACTACAAGTGTGCATTTGTATAGGAGACAGAAATAAAATTAAACAGGGTGTGTAATTAGATATTTCATGCCATATCATATTCCGCTAGGGTTTAAAAGGCATGTCCAGCATTTGCTAATGACCCAGACTAAGGTCCATATGCTTCCACATGTCTGTCTCTTAGTTTCCATATGATACTGAAGCCTACAGACAGACATTATGCATTTAAGTTTGGACAGGATTTGTGCCCCTGCCTGGACATTTTTCTTGTTGTGCTCCTGTTCTGGAGAGGAAGTGATGCAGCTGTGTCAGTGCAGTGCCCCATATCTGCTAGGAACTCCTGCTTTTGAGGACACCTCAACAGCACTTGCAGCCCAGGCACTGGTCCACCCACCTACCATGGTCCTGAGCCAGTAGGGCTGAAGGTGGCTCGAGGGCATTCACCCCTCACTGTGTGGTTCCCAGCCTTGGAGTAGGAGAAGCTCTGTGGCAGATGGTAACTGATAGATGCCAATGCTGTGTGGCTAATATTCATGTGTGCTGTAAAATAGTGTATGAGACGAGTCATACCTCAGTTCCACCTGGCTTGATAGCATCTTTTACTTAAGTGACATTCCCTCCCCCCTGCACTCTCCCCCCATCCTTTTTAAGGGAAAAAAGAAGAAAAGAAAGGTAGCTTGCGTTCTGATGCTGGGTCAGTGGATACGGAATATTTCAAATTCAGCACCTTCCTTCAAGCTATGTGGTACCCAAGGGACAGTATCTTACTCTGCTCCTTCCTATCACTCTGTGCACTTGTAGGGGCTTATGGTATTACTGCAAAACACTCCAGACATGCACAGCATGAAGAAACAAGTTGAAAGGTACATTTGGACGCTCCAGACTCAAATCAGATAAACTTACAAGATTCACGTGGCCTCTGACACCAGGTGATTACAAATAGTAATAAATACAATCCAAATTTAGGTTGGCACATGCTTTCCTAGCAAGGGGGAAAAAATAACTGCACTTTAACAGACTAAGTGGTTAGAGAACTTTGTTAATACAGACATAAACCTGTTAGCATAAAATATTGCCGGAGGTCTGAAATGGCCTCAGACAGTTTACATTTTTCATCAGGATTGCTGTTAGAGACAACTAACCCTTTCTCTCCCTAAGAATAATGTTGCTTTTCCAAAAGGCATCCCAAAAGCCAGTCTCTTTGTACACAAGAGAAATGCATCTAATCTAGACTTTATTAGACTGATCATTATATAATGGCTTTAGAAACTCTGGACAAAATAAAGCAGTGGGTTTAGCTGACGGTAATGTCAGATTGCTGTCAATAATCCCCAGCAGATGCAAACGTGTGACCCTTTTTCCCCTTAATTGTTGAATATTTATTTTTATCTTATAATGTTAATAAGGTTTATTGTGCTGCAGAAAGAGCTGATATCACATGACCTTCATCTTCCTGACTCACAACAAAACCAGAAACATTACACTGCCTGTCACGTCCTGTTGTTTAATGATAATGTGTAGGTTAGTTGCTTTTCTTCCCCACACAATATTATTTATTTCTTTTGGACTGCCTTCTCTTATTTGGAGTTGCCATCGTGCTGAGCAAAAAAGCGTGACTGAAATAGGAGGTTCTGGAGCACCTTCTCAGTATGAACAGTGGGAACAAAAACAACAACAGCAAAATCCCCTAGTAGTTTTTAGATAGCACTTGATCAGTTCATGAATGGCATTATGAGACATGATTACCTACAATAGCAGGGGACTAGATCTGATGAAGCAGGAGGGACCTAGAAACTCAGTCTTCCTAAATAGGACCTAGTTAAAAGCCTGAGTAACCCCAGTCTCAATAAACAAAACCAAACTATGTGAAGGACACGGGAGGAAAAAAACAGACAATTTTCATTTTATTTGGAACAAAATTAGCTCCACTCATGTATATTTGAGATGGCAGGAACCCAAAGCAAAGGTTTGCATCTGGTCCTTTATTTGTGCTGTGCTGAGCCAGGATCCCCAACCCAGATAACTCATTTTGGATCAGCCATGCTGGTGTTGCATAGGACATAAGAGCCAAATTGATACAGACAAAAGAATGCAATAGCTTGGAGAGCTAGGCTGTAGCTTAGGCTGCACCTTTTCACAGTGCTACGAGGGAAGGTGAGGCTCATGTGCAGGTGGATTAACTAAATCTTGAATTCACACACACGGCGTTGAACAACTGCAGTTCCCAAAGCACTAAGCAACACTTCCATGTCCGGCAACTGCTTCCCACTCCCTCCACAGTGAGGGGAAAACCAAGGTGTGCTTCAGGCCCAGCATCTCCTGCCAGTTGCTGGGGCGGAGCAACCAGTGCATCACACCACTCAGTTCTTGGCCCCATGTCTAAAGTAAGCAGGGGTATGGAAACCCTCATTGGTATGCTTCAGAAAAGCAAACCCAGGGTGGAGAATGTACAATTAAGAAGCACAGAATAGCTGGGAAGTTCAGTCCCTTGGGCAGCTGGCACCAGCCTCCAAATACAGCCTGGCTGTGAGCGGTTTCGCTGGAAGGAGTGGGGCTAATGGTGGAGAAGGTCCCCCACCTTCTGCGGGTAGGCAGGACCTGGCTCCGGCTTTGCATCAAGAGCTTGGCAAGGGGCACAGCGGGAAGCCCAGAAGATTTAGCGTATTGTCTGTGCCAGAAATCTCCAGCTGCACAGTTTGAACACAAACTTTGTATATCCTTGAAACACTGAAGATAAGTAATTTTTGGAGTTTGTTACATGTTTTAAATGGAGTGAGAGCCTTCAGCTATTCCAACACATTCCCTTTGCAGGTTCATTAATGAGACCTATGGGAATTGGATTGGGTTCTTTTTCACTCTGTTATTTGGACTGTGAGAAAAAAAATTGCAGAAAGGAGAAGCTATTTTCAAGCCAAGGCTTTTTTTTTTCTATTTCAAAACTGAAGTGTTTACCAGGCTTTTGCTGTTAAGTCCAGATATTTGGGGTATTTATTAGATTTGTGCAGAGAATAGGTTAGATTTTTGTGTGTGGTTAATTTTACTTAGATCTCTGTGATTAATTATTTTCATTGCTTTTTAAAAATTATTTTATGGTATGAAAATAATATTTCATGGTATAAAAATGTTTCAGTCCATGTGGTAGTGAAACAATATAGTACTTTTATTTTGTTCAGAGTGCTTTGTAAGTGTTAGTGAAATTAATGTTAGGGTACACTTGTGAATTAGGCAGTACATCCCAGTTCCAGTGACATGAAAACCAGGTCTCCCTCCCAAATGGTTTTGTACCATTATAACTATCTTGATGAGGGGGGATTGTTTTTACTAGAATAATAAAAGCTCCACAACACCCAAGTCTGGTTGCAGTTATACCAAAAATGAAAGTACTGTGTCTGGGTCTGGCTGTCCCCCAAATACTGATATAAGCACTCCTCCACTGACTTTAAACTGGCATAGGCCAGGTCTTGGTTTTCAGCCTGTTACACCAATACTGATGAATCTAATGCACGACAGATGTCGTGGTGAAATCATAGATCCATTGAAGTCATTGGCAAAACTCCTGTACATTTAAATTGTCCCAAGGCTTTGCTCAGCACATTTTAGACTCCATGTGCAACAGGCAAAACACAGGTCACCCCCAGTTACAACATGGCTGTTTCCCCCACCCAGGAACAAGATGATTAGAAAGCAGCAGTGTGCACAGCATCCCAGTTTGCTCCTGTAACTGGCATCTTCAGGCATTTGCACATGGTGGACAAATCCAGTGGGGGCAATTTCCACAGAAACACTTCCGCCCACCACTTCTTTTCTTCCATCCTGCAACATCCACGACACCTACAGAAGTCACTGTAGTGGGCAAGCAAAGCTTTATCTAGGCAATTTAGTATTAAAAGGGAAAGAGGAAGAGCTGGTACTGCATTAATGTTCAGCTTCCCACTGGCTACCTAGCTGATGCTTGGGAACTGGAGACCTGGAAACCTTGACCCCACTCTGTGGGGTTTCACTGGTGGTGCGGGCCTGGGATTCAGTGTAGTTCTGGGAATCACAGGGAAATCACACTGCGGTCATATCCATGAGCCAGGAAATAGGCACAGATGCCCATGGACCACCTGCATTGCCCCATTTTTCTGTGCTTTGGAGCTGTATCCTGTGCGTGGCTATGCAAACAGAAGTGGACTGTGCTGTGGAGCTGCAGTCCCAGCTCTGTGCTCTGTGCGGGCACAAGAAAAGCTGCTCCATGTCTCCCTTAGGGAAAAAACAATGGTCTGGATGTTTTTTGGTGACCCTCCTTGAAGCACTTTGTGTGCCATAAATAGCATGCTGGGAATCCATGGGAGATGTTGATTCCTCAGTGGGCTCTGTTTAAGAAGAAGTAGCATCCACCTCTGTACAGGCTGATCTGTTGAGAAACAGCAGCATGTGCTGTGGCTAGGCTTTGCGATGCATCGGTGCTTTTGATACCCAGCTTGTTTAAAGCTAGGCAGGATCTCTCTGCCGTACACCATGGTGAAGTGAAGCCAGAACCCACTGCACCCCTAAGGGTAACTTCTGCCATCATCCAAATAAATCACCCAGCATTATGGACTACAATGGCAAAGTTTATGCCTCTGTGTTCAGCAGAGGCAAAAGCTGAGTGCTAGATTGTCCCATCCTCATGCCAGTTCCTATCACCTGCCTCAGTCCTTCTAAAGTGCTGCAATGGGAAAGTTTAACAGAAGGAAGGGAAGGCGGCATGTCAAGCTCCACTGTGTATGAGGAAACTTCTTAACAGTGGTAATGCCAGATGAAGTGTGAAACAGATAGATCACCGAGGTGGTATGGTCTGGATCACTTAATAAGATGGGTACAACCCCCAAAATGTATCTTTCTATGTAGTCAAACACTAGAACTTACATCCAGAAACAGAATACAGACCAGAATCCTAGGACTCCAGGGAATTCCAGATCTAGAGAGGATTAACCCTGAAAAAGATGAGTGTGTCTAACAGTTCGAGAAGGTTGTGGATGAGGTGAGGATGAATCCAAGAAAGGCCACAGAACAAAATGACTAAGTACTGGAAAATCTGGATTGAAGTGACAGACTAGAGAAGATACTCCATCTGTTTAGCTTAACGAAGACAGAGTTGAGAGGATGACTTGATCACAGTCTCTAAGTACTGACATGGGGAACAGAAATGTGATAATAGAAGGCTTTTCAATCTAGCTGACACAACTATAATATGATCCAACTGGAAGTTGGAAGCCAGACAATTTTTGACTACAAATAAGGTGCAGATGTTTAACAGTGAGGGTAATTAACCAGTGGAACTAATTACCAAGGACTGTGGGGACTATCAACAACAACTTTAAATTAGGATTAGAATTCCACCTGCCCCTTCCCGCCACCCCCCCACCCCCCCAGATGTGCTCTAGTTCATTCAGGAATTAATTCAGATATGTCCTTCATTGTGTGTGTTACTTGGGAGCTCTGGCTAGGTAATCAAGCTGGCTTGCTCTGCCTTTGCCATCCTCACCCCTGTGATTCACTGGCCCTTGGAGTACCTAGACACCATGCAGAATACCCTCAGCGCCTGCCCAAACTGGTTCACACTCTTCATTTCATACCCCAGGCTCTTAAGTAAGGGGACAAGTGGGTAAGCGGGGGAGGAGAAGGGTGTGGGCGATGGGATCATAGAACCCCTTCGTGAAAGCCTGTGCATTATCTTGGTGATTCAGTTACTTCTTAAAAGACATAAAAATAATGAAAGAATTAAGATGGCAAATTTAATTGTCTGCCCTGCTAAAAGCATTGCAGACAAAATGAGCTTTCAGGAAAGATACTGAAAAAGTGTGCTTTGCATTCCACTTGCTGTGGCCGTGCTGAATTTGGCCAGGGCAAGGAGCACCCTAAAAATCAGCAGAGGAAGAAGCAGCCCCTGTCTGGAGTGAAGCTGACCTGGGGAGCAGCAGTGAACCAACGCACGGCTCCTGGCCCACCAGTTACAGACAGTGGGACTGCCACCAGCCACAGTCAGGCCCACGTGGGCATTCTAAGAAAACAAACACCCCAGCATTAGTGAAGTATCAGGTCAGTGGCCAAGAGGGAGGCATGCTGGTTGGCTTGAGGGTCTATGATGGATGGAACCCTGGCCAGGACTTGCATGGCTCCACCCTGCCTGCTGCTGGAGGCAGTGGCCACCGGGCCACGTTGGCCCCTCAGCTGAGCTCAGGGCAGATGGAGGGGAGGCCAGAATGGGAGGTAGGGCCTAGACAGCCTCTCCCTGGCTGTGAAACGGGTGAAATCAAGGAAAGACCAGAGGCATTTGCGGCCTTGCTGTAGCACCAATTTTGCCTCCCGACATGGTGGTGTTGCTGGCCCTGTGGGAGGGCACAGGGCCCGGGCAGGGTGCAAACGCAGCTTGGGGACAGAGAGAGTAGAGGGCCTTTCCCAGGCCAGGTGCAGTGTTGCCCTTGGCCCGTGTGGCCCTGCTAGCCTTTTGGAGCCTTCCAGGGCCTTCTAGAACCTTCCGGGGCCTTTCAGGACCTTCTGGGACCTTCTCCAGCCCTGCCAACATTGAATATAGCCCTCTCACACATGCAGTAGCTGGCCAGATGCTGCAAACACCCAGCGGTCCCATCCCCCATGTCTCTTGGCTGTCTCTGGCGAGGCCTGGACGTGCCCTCTGCCGGGAGCCGGCAGGGCAGGCAGGGCGGGGGGAGGGCTGCTCAGCTGCCTGCTCGCACCTGCCGGCGCTTGCAACTGCAATTAGTTGCACCCGGTCGAAGCCAAATTGAGGCCCCTTTCAAACCGCAACTCTGTGCATTTTGTTTCCAAAGGGAAGTTCATCTTTTATGTGCATGCAAAATGGATAAAACCCAAGGAACCTTTTTTTTTTTTCCTTCCCTTCTCTCAGTCAGGCGGGGATTTGTTTAAAAAAACCTGACGGCTGCAGTGGGGAGATGCTGTGGCTTGAGGTTGTTAGTGATCTGTCTTTTGTGGCTTGGGAAAGGTTGGTTTTTTCAAAGAGTGGGCTCAGCGTGTGGCCTGCTCGTGGTGAGGGTATTCCTGGTGTGGGTGGGTGAGCTGGGCCCCCTGCCCCATTTGGGAAGCCTGTCCCCTTCACTGTGACTGAGGAGAGGGGGTAGCGCGGGGGTGGGGGGATTCCCTTCTGCTGCCTGCGGGCAGGATATGTGTCCTGGGGGCACAGCAAGCCCCTCTCGGGAGCAGCCTGGGTAGGGTCTGACTGATGCTGGGCAGCTTCTCCTTTGCCCGCTGGCTCTTTCCCTCCTCCCTCGCTCCTCTGTCTTGTTTTCCTGCATCCACATCCCCGTTCACCCGTGTGTGGATTCTCCTTCCCGAGGAGGCTGCCGGCGCTGCCGGTGTGGTGGTCCCCAGCCCTGCTGAATCAGTTCATCCAAAGGCAGAGCCCCCTCCGGGTGACTGACAGAAGGTGCTGATTCAGAGGTGTGTGGGGGATCCGGCAGCAACCGCATTAAGAGGATTTATAAAAGAGATAAGGCACAGCGCTGAGCTTCCCTTGGTAATCATGAAGCACACAATTCGGAACTGTATGGGGAATTTCGGTGCAGCTGACAGGTATACAGCGCTGATCCAATTGTCCTTACAGCCGCTATTAGCCAAAATAAGGGGCAACTGGAATTACAAATGATTTCTGGGTAAATGCTTAGCTCCAATTCTGAATGATCTCTCAGCAATAATCCACACGTAATCCTCAATAACAGAGTCTGCTTTAAAGGCGGCTCCATTTTGAGCAGGCCTCAATAATGCATGGATGTCCTGATTCGCAAAATAAAGGGGAGGAGGAAATAGGAAAGCCACGTTTGTTTTACAGCTTTTTTTCTGGATTGAATAAAATTCAGTGAAGTGCATGATCACATACGTACCATTTATTAAAAGAAGATTACCTGCTTGGTAATTATTTCTTTGGGTGAATAATTTTATGCTACACTGAACATGTCTATCTAGAAAATGAACAAATGAACAAAAATGTCCTGTAATGACTTGGTTCATGATGTTTATTCCTCAGGACACTGGTTTTGTGTTGTTTTTTTTTTCAATGGAGAAAGTCAGAAACTGGGTAACTGCGGGAACTTGATGTGAGGGAACGAGTGCGGTGATGGTAACACCTCTCTTCTTTTCCGCACGTGCTGATGTGAAAGATCACCTGGTCCAAGGGTACTTATGCAGACCCATTATCAGGGCACCTGAGTGCCCTGCAGTGTTTGTTGCATTGGTTGGCCTCATCACAGGCCCATGAAGTAAAGCAGGCAAGTGTGCCGCTCCCAGAGGCATAAATCCCAGAGAGGAGCTGGTGCCACCTCCCTACTTCTCTGTCCATATCCCTGTAACTTGATTCAGTCTCGAACCTGGCCTTGCAGGGCCCTGACCTCAGGTACTGTGAGGCTGGGGTTGAGCCCAGGCCCCCAGGGCCTGACATATGAAGCCCTGTCTGTGGTCAGCACCATCATTCCAGGCTCGTCCTTCCTCTTCCCAGCTCATCCTGTCAGAGCGACTCATGGGGAACACCACAAAAGAGGTGGCACTGCAAGAGCAATACTTCCCAATACAACCCTTGTGCTCTGCAAGATGATGAGCCCTGCTGTTCCCTCAGAGGACTGCTGTGTGTGGTGGGGGGGAGGGTTGCAGGTGGGATTCAGGACCACCTGTCATTTGCACATGTATGAAACTAGAACCATGGGCTCCCAATTTGTACTGGAGGGAGACCAGAGCCACAATGAGAGAGAGACAGTATCTCCAAACCCATCTACTTGTTTTGGGTGTCTTGTGCTGGCATGAGACCCAGGGCCGGGTTTTCAGAAGGTCTAATTCCTCTTAGCACCTGCTTGAGCACTCATGCCTTGCTATTTATCTCCTTTGAAGAGTGCTCTTCCTTCAACAACTTGATTGCCAGAGAGTGGGCACAGAAGAGTTTGAGTCTGCAACAATTACTTGTGTGAGTAATCCTTGGGTAATCCCAAGAGGTTTTACCTGGCTGACTAAGGACTCTCAGAATATCGCCAAAACCTTGGATATATTCTCTAAAAATATCTTTGGCCCATTGCTTCCTCTAGGACTTTCAAGGGGACTGGAATAGGTTTTGTAATCTCTGGTATACCTTAATTAACATCCCAGTGACACTTTAAACAATAGGCTCAGCTCTTGGCTATACAATAGAAAAATGTTGGAAACGATATCTGTTCATCATGAATCACATTCTCCTAGCTACCTGCTACAGAGGGGAAAGGAGGCCCTGCCAAATGCCACAGAAAAAAAATTTAATCTTCCCCTGCTAGCAAATTCTGAAAAAGCAAATAACATTTTCATAGTTTGTTTACTCATTTGTTCCTTAAAAGAGGCAAAGGAATCTGTGAATCAGAAGAATTTCCATCTCAAAAATTGCTTTGGCAGCCAGTGGCTTGTAATTTAAGATTAAGTGATTGAATTTCATGCAGCCTTGCTTAAAATTCAGTACCCCACGCACTGTCACCATACACATAAAAAACCCCACACAACAGCCCCCCTCCCCCCCCAGCATCTATAACATCTACTATAAGTCAGGAAAAAAATGTCCAATCAGCTGGGAGGTCACAAAATGTACTTAATAAAGATGTTGTCTGCATGACTGCTGGATTTTTCCCCTCATAGTGTTCTCAGCCTATCAGGCAGTTTCCATTCCGATGCAGTGCCAGTGCCCAGGCTGACTTCAATCAGGCTACACAAATCAGCGGAGCAGAAATGCCTCCTTCCCTCCATCACCTGAAGCCAATGCTGATTCATCTCTTCAGAACCATTCTTCCTGTCCCTCCTCTGAATTTGCTGATTGCTGAATCATTCCCCCCCCCCTTTATTTTTTTTCCTTCCCCCTGGACCAAGTGTCCCATGCTGAATGCAATGCGCTTCGTTTCCAGATCTGACTGAAAGGGAATATGGAAATTAATTGGCTCAGGCTGCTTACAGCCTTTTACACGTGCCTGTACTCCGTGAGAGGTGCTGTGCAATTGCCTTTCCATTGTGGCTCCCCACCAGCCACCTGTCTCCTTGTGCACACTGCCGTGGCTGCTCTCAGCCTGGGTACGGGAGATGGATGTCCCCTGCCTCTCCCTATTGTGCAAGAGGGAGGGCAGCTGGCAGGGCTGTCCTTGTGAGGGCTGGAACTGCCCCCATTTGATTCAAAATAGGCCAGATTTAGTGAATTCTCCAGCTTGTGGTAAATAGTGTGTGACTGGTGCTTTGGCGAGGGCTGCAGAGAGATGTTGTACAGTGCAGTGTCACTTCTGTTGAAACGGTTATTTGTTCTCACTGCTGGAAGCAGAGCCCAGTTGAAAGAGAGCAGCCGGGGAACATCACTCGCCATGGGAGTGGGGTACTGGGACCCTTGAAAGTTGGAATATAATCTGGCTCCATGGCTGTGCTCCATCCCAAACATTTTCACACCTAGGTTTCTATCTTCCATTGGTTTCATATTTGATTTTCTCATGGGGCTTTCTCTTGACTCTGGAAAATTGGGGTTTCCCTGGTGAAGTTGCCCTGTGTCTTGAATGCTGAAATGTTATTCCTACCATTACGGAAGCACAGATTGAAGACAATGGCCCCACTGTCCCATTCTGAGCACTGCACACTGTCCTGAGGAGCTGCCCCATGGCCCCGTGGAGCTTTTCCAGCTCTGTGAAAAAGACAAAGCTGATCAGAAAGAAGGCTTTATCTCTGTGTCTTGCATGGGGGAGGCCTGAAAGAACTAAGACCTTGCAGCCAGCCAGGCAGGAGGGTAACGTCAGGCAGGCCAGCAACACCTGTGTAACAGAGGAAGGAATGGAGACCCATGGCTCAGAGATACAACCACTCCAGGGCTCTGGGAGTGCCCCAGCATTTGCTGGGGGGCAACAGACTCCTTTGAAGGGTGGATGGTGCAAAACTGACCCTGACTCAATATCTTGCTGGAAGGGCAAAGCTAAGTTCTAATATTCAGGAGAATATTAGTGATTTGTGCTGATTGTCTTTTTCTATGGAAGCACTTCAAAAAGTGCTTTTTAGAGTTCTGAAGAAGGACTTCTGTGCCCAGAAGCTTGTCTGATTTTCCCATCTATAATCTGTTGGTCTAACAAAAGATATTGTCTCTACTCACAGACTTACCTATGTCCTTTGACCATTACAGTCACCACAGAACTACTTTGAGGTTACTAGGACATTTGGCAGGAGATCAGTGGCATGAGCACTACAGAAGTCTGCAGCTGCTCCAAACCAGGAATAAGAATATTTAGGTAGAGACACCCTCACCTTACCTATGGCATCAGCCCTTGTGTCCTCATCTCAACAGGCTGATGGTATAAACCCCACCAGGTCCTCATGACTTGTTTGTATTTGCAGGGACTTGGGGTGACTCAGACTCTTGCAGCACTCTGGCAAGACACCCATCTTTCTCTTGATCTTTGAACTGCCTTTTGCCCAAGGAGATGTGGCCTAGAAGAAGGACTACTTCTTACTATTAATACAATAGCAAGAAATGAAAGAGCAGGCACGTGTAATGCAGTATCATTTACGGAGAAGACACGATTTCAGGCACACTGGATGTCAAAACCAAATGAGAAACTTTTCTTCTAGTTTTATCACAGTTTCTCCCAGAGCCACTGCTACTTGCATTCTGGAAATTTACAGGATGAAGGATTTTGTCATGATATCTAATTCTAATCTGAAGTGATTTACTGTTAAGTTGAAAATCAAGCCTGTACATATCCCTCTCCAAGTGGTTTCTATGACAGTTTCTATTAACCATAAAAATGTCACTTGCTAGGAAGTATCAGCCTTCTTACAGGCTTTGCAATCATCACTACCAGATGCACACTTACTGAATGGAATAAATAATAGTCTCGTACAATTAGCCTAGGATGCAGGACATGTCTGGCTATCTCTCTTGGCTCCAAAGTGAGGTTTTCACAAGCAAACCCATATATCAAGAGATGAGGTCTATCTGGTTTCTCTAGAGTTCTTCAGAACTTGAAATGTTATAATGCCTTATGGATAAAGCATAGTGGTATATAAAATCAGGCTAAGAGTTTTGGTGCCTATCTTTGTGGTTTCAGTCTGTATAAGCAACTGAAATACCCATTTTCCATTGTTCTGATTCAGTAAAAAAAAAAAAAAAGAGAATAGTTGTGTCTGTTCTGTGGCTTGTAATGTATTTTGAAACACACTAATAGCTCTGTGGCATTTCCTGCCATTGCACAATCATGTAAACCTGGTACTGTGTGGATGTACTGTATACACTTTGTCCCTATCTGCCCTTCAGGGAAATGACATGCAGAGCCTTTCTTGAGGCTGAGGGTTTGGATGAGGACTGCTGTCCGTGGGATGTGTTAGCAGGGTTGAGACAGATTTGAGTTAATCTAGTCCTCAGGTATGAGCTGAAACGAGAGTTTGGATTTGCGTCATGCTCTGCCAGAGAGCTTAGCCATTACACTCAAGATCTCTGCTGTTTGCAAGAAAACAGCCTGAATAATGAAAATTATATTTAATTGGTCCCCACATTTTAAGCCATATTCTGAAGAGAAGTCATTAAAGTTGTAACCTGGACCTTCATGCCTCTGCATCTGAGGACTGAAATCCAGGGGGTTGCATAGCTGAAGTGGTGGATTTGGACTGCATGTGACACATTACCCTTGTAGCAGCAGAAGCCTTTGAGCCTTCCAGCAGAAGGAGCAAGAAGCCTTGTTGTTTTCACCTGCCTAGAAGGACAAAGTCAAGTTCTTCTCTTCTTTGCGCTAATCTGACTAATGAAGTTAGTGAACTTTGACTTGTGTGTCAGGGAAAAAAAATCACTGTTACGAAGTTTGCAGCTGGCACAATGACTGTAGATATCATCAAGTTCTACAGAGCATCTGGATCCCTTGATGTAGTGAGTTTAGAGAGCCTCGGTAGATCTGAAACAGCAAGGGGAGAAAGAAAACATTTGGTCACATTTCTAGAGTAAGGAGACTGTGTGTTTGGAAGTAGAAGTGCTGAGAGGGGCACATGGGCTATGACTTCCAAAAAAGTCGTAAGTAGCCACCACTGCCAAGACAACCATTCTGGTGTGAATGAGAGCATATGTCTGCTCTTAAGGTGAGCACCGCTGGTGCAGGGAGCTGTGTGTGGCTGTTGAGAATCATGCAAATGGGAGCTCCTCTGCTGTGCTGGGCAGTGCTCACGGGAGGAGATATGGTATACAACAGAAGGCTTTAGTTCCTTCTCCCCTCTCTGTTTGCTTTGCAAAGGCTGTTGCAAAAGCGGAAAGGATTTAAAAATGTCTGGAAGAATGATTTGCAATCTGTCAAACCTGCTCTACAAGGAGAAGCTGAAGAAGCTCATTTTATCAAGCTTAAGAAAAAAAATCTTGAAGTATGACTAGACTTCAGTGCAGGCAGAGGGAAAGTATTTCTGATGCTGGAAGGTCCTTTGTCTTTTATCTACCAGGTGAGTATATATCCCAGAGCAAAAAGCCAGGATGTGTCCCTTGCCCATGGAACTTATAAAGATTTATGAATTAAAGTTACATTTACAGAATATTATACAATATGTAATTCTGAATACTGTTGTCAGAGGGAAAGGTACCTGTGTCTGTTTGTGACTGCAGGATCCATCATGAATACCTAGAATGTTCCTCTCCTGGAAACATTGTTAATTGTTTTTTCACATTTTGAAATTCCTTTGAAACATTTTCACTGTCCCTTGAAGTCTTGTGAAAACAGAAAGCAGGTTGTATCAGTGTGAGACAAGATGATGCTTACAGTTGTCTAGGAACCAAAAAGTCATATATATTCTTTAAAGTCTGTGGGATGAGGCTGCTTTTTTCACTGCAATGTTAACACATGCACCTTGGAGACTCTCATCTCAGCCAGCCTCTGAGCATGCTCTTGCATTTCATCCGATGGCTCAGGAGCAAAAGCACCAGCTTTTATTCAGAAACATGTAGCTCTAAAATCAATGTCAGCTAAGCATTTTCATTTCTAATAAGCTAAACATATTCACAGTTCTTATTTGGACTAAAACTTGGTAAATAGCACTAGAGGACTCTGATGAAGATGAATTCTCCAACCTGTGAACCTCTTTCTCTGACTGGGACAGATGAGAGAAAATAAAAAATGCATTTTTGCATATTTTCATCCCTGCTGTCTATGATGTGGCTTTTAGATGGCCAAATGTCACCAGAAAAACAATGACTTGGTGAGGACTTTGTGTGGAAAGATCCAATTTAAGAAATGGGATTTGCAGGCCACACTGAAAGAATACATTGTGTTTCCAAATTCCAGTCCAGCAACAGCTTGGCGATTAGTTGGGCCAGGTAGTAAGTGATTTCTCCATACTTCAGAATGATAGCAGGAGCACAAATACATGCTGTGTGCAAAGGCACTCACTGAAAAAAACAAAGTTGAGCTGATATATTTGAAAGGTGCCAGACTGATAAAAATAGGAATTAAACACTTTCATCTGCAGAGCAGGTGTGCCAAAGGTCCTGGCAACCCCAACTTCTCCATGTGGTGGAGAACTCAGTGACTGAGTTTTGTTTTAGCATTTGTCTCTGTGAGGAAAGAAGGAACAACTTGGTACCAACTGGATGATCCCATCTTACTTCATGACTGAAGCTTTACCATTATCATGTATTAGATTTCCCCACAGCAAATAAAGAATTGAAATTGAAATAAAGTATTGAAATTGCAGTAGAGGCTATACATGAATTTTAACTATGTCATAAACCATACTTTAGATGGCTATAATAATAAAAAGGTTTGAGAGCCAGAACAGCTGAAGATTTTGGCTTAAAGAAAAAAAAAAAATCCCAAACAACCCAAGCCCTCTCACTCTCCACTTTCAAAACAAGTCTGTACAGACTTAATGTTGACTTTGTCCCTCTATGTTCAGTCCACAGGGGAGCACATAGAGAAAACCAGGAGTTTGCTGGCAAGTCAGACTGCAGTGCTTGTTATGGCAGTACTAGATCAACCTGCTTGTGGAAAGGGGTCCTTGTCTGAAGATTCCCACTCATGTCCTGTTGATTTTATGGATAGTCCTCGGGATCTTGTCTGAGCACATCTGAATGTTTGTACAGCACCTGACACAAATGGGCTGCCATCCTGCTTCATTTATCAAATGATAAATAGCATAATAATACTATAATTGAAGTCACTCATACAGACAGTAATCATATGGTGATTCAGTATAGCGCAGACTTGCTAGGTGGAAGACTGCACTGAGCTTATGAAGAGATTTCTATCTTGCCCATCAGTTTCTGCACACTAAATACGTTCTGAATTCAAAATGTTGAAGTTTTAAGGTGAGATTTTCTATGCTTGGGCTAAACCCAGAAGTGATTCATTTTTGTAATGCCAGAACAAAACCGTTCAGCCACTTTTGAATTATGTGAGACTGAAAGACAAGGTATTGATAACGTTGCTATTAACAGCTGAATCAAGACTCCCTGACAGCACATATAACAATATTTTTTTTATTTATTGAGCAAGGAAACAGCAATACAGGGGGAGGTGGAAGACAGGAAACTTCAGAGAGTTTATGCCTGCTAGTGAGCGGCACCTGGTCCAGAAACCAGGCTCTGGCAGTGTACAGCGCAAGGAAAGTATGCTTGAATTAATGCCTAAAACCTGGCTGATACATACCTCATAGTTAATCTGGTTATGCGGGGTTTATTTCACAGTCGGAAGTTCTTGCGCTGGAAGGGAGTCCTGCTGGGGTTTTCTGAGCACACGACTGAATTAATGAATGAATGAATGCAGCTTGCCAGCCCAGATTTAAATTGCTTACTAGATCAAAATCTGCTCATTTTCTCTGTCATTTCTTCCAGCCTCTCTGTCTTTTATTTATTAATTTATTTGAGAAAACAGATAAAGAGCACAGAAAGTGCCTGCGGACATCATCAGGGCAGCAAATGCGAATAAATGACTGTTTTTCACGCTGGCCTGAACCCTGGCACTAGGCTTTGGTCCTGCACGGGGAGATCCCTGGCAGAGGCTGGTGGGTGGCCGGTGCTGGCGGTGGGGTTGGGGGTGTGAGGAGCTGCGGCTGCACAACCCCAGCCCTCGCTGCCCTGAGCTGCTCGCCAGGCCACCTGGCAACCCTTTTCTGCAGCTCCTGGGAAGAGGACAGCATTAAAGCAGTCAAGCCCTGCTTTGAAAGGGCAAGAAATAAAGCTGGGCTGCTTTGCAGGAAGGGTCACATTGTTTTTGTCTTTCAGATCCGCGCTGCATTTGGTATTAGGCAGTTGTCAGACTTTAATGGGTGCTTGCAAACAGGATCTCAGGAATATTTTGATTTATTTGGCCACTGGGCAGACCTCCAGCCTGCGGTCTTGGCTGTAGTGTTTCTATTTAAATAGGAGTTTTAAGAAGGCTTGGTTAAGGGTATTTAAGGTAGACCTGAGCTTTCATGCAGCCTTTCTCTGCCCTGATAAAAAACATAGCACCAAAGAGATGTGGTGGCAGGTTTTTAAGAAGCAAAGAAGCAGGGACCCTTTAAGTGTGCCACCGTGAGTACCCTCCCAAAGCCTCTTTCAGATGAGCAAGCTCCTGTCACTGTCACAGCTCCTTTCTCATTGGAGTGTCTGGACTCCTTAACTCCGTGTCCAACCGTGCTGCGCAAGGCCAGGATGTAGGCAGCTCTCTGCAGCTGGAGCAGGGCATCAGGGAAAGGACGGATGCCTGCTCATCCCCATCGTGCTCCCCAGCCCCTGCTTCGCAAGGCCAGACATCTCCCTCCAAGTCCTGGCACTGGGATGCGCTACAAGGAGGTAATGTATAGCTGCATGGAGCTCGAGGCAGCGAGACACCTCTCCAGACTCCAGTCTGCATGCTCAGGAGGGAAGGGAATAGGAGACAAATGTCGCTCATTCAAGGTGAAGGGCAGTGGTGGCGTGAAGGAAAAGCAGCCTGTGCTCTGTGCTGAAACCTGGAGCTCTTCCTGAAGATTCACTGCTGTTCAGTTTTTATGGTGTCTTAGATATGAATTTTAGAGCTTGTGAAGAGACTGATAACCAAGACAGAGATTCTGCCAGTATATCCAGATATCCTGAGCTGCACTGCCCGTGCTCTTCCTCACCTTCCTCTCCCAGTGCTGCAGACGCCCTGAGCAGGGATGGATAGCTATGCTGCCTGGTGCAGTGCAGGCATATCTGCTCCTGCAGCATTGACCAGGTTTGCTTTCCTCAGCTAGAGACTACTGTGACTTTGAATCCAGGTCTCTGGAGGTGCAAGCCCAGTGTGCAAGTACTCTGCCTGCTGCTGGTGTAACCCTGCCTGTTTGGACCCCGACCCCTGAGGAGGATGAGGCGTGGTCAGCACCAAGGTGCGCTTCTGCTACACACTGTCCCAAAGGGAGCTGAATCGCTTCAGAAATGAAGGAGCTGAAGAAGTTTGGACTTTGAAGGGGTCATTGTGGTCACCTTCTTAATGCACTCTGGGAGAATTTGGTCACTGAAAACCAAACTGGGGAGCAGTCTCAGGCTCCTCAGCCACAGCCTGGAAGCAACTAAACCAAGGAGGTCCATGGTAAATGATTTTAAAAGGCACCTCAGAGCCCAGCATGCCAGTAAGCTCTACAGTCGTTTGGTTGGAAGTTTGGCTGAGTCCCTTCTATCAGCATAAGGCTTTTCAGAGCCAGTGAGCTGTGTGTGGCTGCCCTCCTTCCTCACCTGCCTTTCCCTGTGGGGCAGGCAGAGGGGCACACACTGAGAAGAAGGGAAGCTTGGGGTCCCAGAGCAAGCATGAGCTGCTCTGCTCAGTGTGCCCGTGCCTACGTACCACTCCAACAGCAGCCAGAGGAGAGGAGAAGGTGTGATCTTGGTGCATTGCATGTATCCATGCAGAAGGATAGGAGCACAAGTATGAATACCAAGGCACCTGGGAAAAGGCTTGCCTGGGCAATGAGATGATCGTGAAGTGGCACATTAATTCAGGAGGAAAGATGCAAAGAACAGACCATCATAACTTCAAACTTCACCAGCTTGCTGTACCAAGCATCCCTTGAAATGCTAATTAAAATGAGCTGAGGGAGGCGAGCCTGTTGACAGGATCACAGCCTCGCTTGGGTTGACTAATAAACATGTAGTAGGCATCCATGTTTCCCTGTATGCATGTTTTCTGAGCTGAGTTGACTGTAAATGTTGCGGTTATGTGAAACCCACACAGAGTAGGACACAAACTAGAAAGAGAGGCAAGGCCTAGTCACAAAGCTGGAAGAGAAAAAAAACCAAACCAGACAGTCTTCCACAAATAAATAAATAACTGCCTGAAATGAAGGCTAATTAACTTGCAATAAACCAGCTTAACCACTTAGGGGCAGCGTTAACACAGAGTTAACATGCAAAACAAACCTGTATTTTCTCACCTGGTTAATTTAATGTGTGCGGTGAATATTCATAGTGTGTGGAATCCTGATACATCAACACACCAGATGATGCAGTCTGTCAGACCTGGGAACATGTGGCAATAGGAGTAACTCAGTCGCTGCTCACCATGGACTTTGATCAGTTGGTGTTTCTAAACACAATTATAGAGGTAGGACTTTGCTGCTTTTCCTTTGTCAGGGTCATGGAGTATGTTCCATACAAAGATTAAAACCTAAAGAAGGAGATAAAAAATGGCTTCACTTAAAATAAACAGAAAGAAGATGAAATAGGTAAAAGCTGTCTTTGAGAAATGCTGCTCTTGCATGCAGGAGTTGAAAATCCCATTTTATCTCCATGGCCACCTTCAGAGCCACTTTGTTTTCAGACAGTTTATTTCATTCTCTACCTTGCATGCAAAAAAGTCCTGGTTCCTTGGATTCCTCTGAAACATTTCCTTGCATAAAAAGGAGCTCAGACCCGCTTCAGGTATGTTTACATTCCCTGATCAGAACAAGTAAGGAAAGGGTTTTTAGTGTGGCTTGACTAACTTGAGTTAGCTCCGGCAGGCAGAGACAGCAGAAAAAACACAGTAACCTGGTTTTATTTACTTTTTTTTTTTTAAAGGGGGCTAGCAGCTTGAATTCAGCCTCAAGTAGAGCTCACCTCACTCCCCTTTTAACCCGAAGTATGAAAAACACAACTTTCCCCCTCCTCTTCCCGCCCCCCTCCATTGACACACTGGCATGTTTATGCCAGTGTCCCAGCATCACCCTTCCAGCTGCCAGGTGCTCCCGCTGCTCTGGCCAGGGCTGGGAGAAGCTGGAGGCCTGCTTCCATGGTGTGCCCGGTGCTCCTGGCAGCTGCCAGAGCGTGCCGAGGCCATGCTTCCCTGGCAGCAAACACCAGATCTGTGCACCATCAGACCGCTCAGCAGGAGGAATATGGTCCGGATCAGGTGCAGGCGTGTGCTTGCATTTCTGCTGAACTAGTCAGAGCACACGGTGGGAAATGTATGCCAGCTTTATGCTCTGTGCTGGCCAAGGGAGGACAGATGATACCTGATTTGGCATGAAGTGAGCTCAGTGTGGAGAGAAGATATTGAACATGGCATAAAGTTAAAGTGGGGCAGGTAAACAATATCTGATCTGGCAGAAGAAGCTGCTGGTACAAAGGTGGCCTGTCAGAACCATTAAAATAAATTCAAACCAGTGGAGTGACTGCCACGTGGCCAAAGTGGTTTTGCTGTGGTACCAGGGAGCTCAGAGCCAGATTCACTTTGCTGTCAAATTCTGCACTCAAGAAAGGAGTGCGAAATGCGTGCCTACCTTTGCTGGCATGTCTCTGAGGAACAACACTGGGGTGCATGGGGAGGTGAAGGGCCAGGGATGTTCAGCGTTGCAGATGTGGACCTTATCCACCATTGCCCAGGCCCCGGCAGCTGTTGCAAAGCAGATACTGCCCTGGCAAAGCTCTTCCCCCAGGGTGGAAGGTGGTGCTGGGTGCTGTGCTGGGACCAGGCTGGCAGGGAGGCTGAAATAGAGGAGAGGGATGTGAGGCACTGCTGCCAGCACTGCTTCTGCAGAGGGAGGGAGGTCAGGCTCCAGAGCTGTTGCCCTGCCAAAAACATTAAACCGTCTGAAATACAGTCCCGGGAGGAAAGGAAGCAAGTGAGCTGTCAGAAGTGAGAGAGAAACAATGAGCCCACTGTACAGGATCATCCACAGACCACCCTTCTCCACCAAAGTGATATTTCTCCTTTCACCTGCTTGAAGTGGATAAAGAAAGTTGATGTTTAGACACTTGATTCCTTTGCTTATAAAATTTGAGTGTTGCCCCTGTCTTTTCTTCCAGAATGGCCAGCGCAGCCCAGGGAGATCCAGTTCCACAGCTCCTAGGAACTGGAAGGAGAATGCTGGGGCTGAGTCGTCATGCATTATGCTGAATATTTACCCCTCATGCATGCTATTTTATTTTAAATCTAGCGTGTAATATGCTTTGCATCTAGCGTGTTGCTCTTGTGTGTTTTTCCCTTGCCCTGCCTGTCTCTTGCTGGCAGCTGCCATCGCGAAACAAAAAGCAGCTGCCAGTTTGAGTGAACATCTCTCTCTCACACTCTCCCCTCTTGCTCTTGGAACTGATGCAACACCCCTTCACAGACTGGGTGGCAGGCATTGATGTAACGGGGGTTTGCTGCCCTTGGGATGCTTGGGCATGTGGTGCCTTCCAGATTTGCTGCCAGATCTTGAAGCCAGGTTCAAGCTCTTGAACCTGGCTCAGCAGTAGCCAAGAGACAGCGTGCTGTCGCTCTGCCAGCACACCAGCTCAAGCTATCTCCGTTGCAGAATTGCCCATTTCACAGGATTCGATGTTGCTGCTTTTGGCAAAGGTAACGGTTTATTAAATACGACTTTGGTCTTCTGCCCTAAGATCTGTAATCAAATGCAGGGATCTCCTGCTCCCAACAGGTTGTATTCCCACATCAGCTGAAAAAAAAAGCCTGAAAGAAGCAAGATTGAACTGAAATGGCACTTGGAAGAAGAAACTTTCTTGTGTCAAATTGAAGTACCATGGGGAGAAAGCAGGATGAGATGCCACAACCTAGACCCTCAGGCCACCTGTGAGACTTGGATGCTGCTGTTCTTTGGCCAATGGGATTGCACAGAGTGCAAGCTGCTGCATGTGTCGAAGGAACGCATCTGAAACTCATGCAGGATATTCATCCCTTGGCTCCTTTTAAGACTGGCTAACTCCATGTTCTAGGAGACCCTGGAGACCATCAGAAGGGCCAGTTCAGCTGGTTTTTCCAGAACTGGAAAGCATGGAAGAGATGTTTCTGCTTTTCTTGGGGAGCCTTTACCCTGAGCTATAATGAGAACTTGCTTTAGGAAAAAAAGTTGAACTTTTGACTGCTGTAAATAGCCAAGGACTACCTCTGAGAAAGGAGTGATTTCTGCTGGGAGAGGGGCAGAAATTAACTGAAGTTTGCTGGAGCTGCCGGTCACTGGCACATCCTCAGTATTTCCTTATCTCTCTGGACTGTGGTGAGGGGACTGGGGAAGAGGTGGGGAACACAGGGCAGGAAGGTTGTAAGAAATCAAGTAGGACTCTGAACGATATAGTGTAAACAGAAAAAGCCAAGCGAATGCAAGCCTCAGTTCCAATCAGGAAAGTTAGGCAATGAGATATGAAACACCCTCCTGGGAGTCTGGTGTGTGCTGAAGAAGCATTCTGAAATAAATTCTCACGCAAGCTGTAGCACTCTGATTGTCAGAGAATCTGAGCCCTTGCTCCTTTCCTTTGTGGCAATTTTCTTTCAGACAGCTCCTATTGTTTTGTGTGTGTGTGGTGTTTTTTTTTTTTAAAAAAAGGTTATCTTCACATCATTCATTGTAAGCTTTTTTACAGAAATTATGGGAGTATGGGCTTATTCTGAGGGACAGTTTGGAAAGATCCTGGTTTGTCTGATTTGCCTGATAATAAAGTCCAAAGCAGACATTATTTTCTTAAAGCATGGAGAAAAGTGAGGAAAAGAAGCTGCAGAGGACAGGTCTGGAGTCCCTGAGGAGCTGTCAGGGCAGGGGAGAAATCACAAATGCAGGTGAGAAGGTTGTGCTTTTTATAAACAAAGAGCAAGCTATGCTTCCCAAGTGAAGACGATTTCCTCTAGATCGAGGAGGGTTGCAAATAAACAAAGAATAAAAGTTTATTGCCATGAGCAAGAGAGGGCATCTTGCATTACTTCACAGCACTGACTTGCCTTGCAGATAGACAGGCAGGCTTCTTGCATTGAAAGGGCACTGCAGAAAAACAGAGGTTGGAAGAGAGGCATGAACACTTCTGCCTGAGCTATCATAATCCCCCTTACCTGAACTCCTGGATGGAGTCCACAGGTTTTCTCTGGTTCCAAAAAACACATAGAAAGTACAGTTTATGGAAATATTTCCAGTCTGATTTATCTGAACCACCTGCTAGTAGGTGGATTGTGAAGAAGCAGCAGCATAAATGAATGGCTGGATGCCTTCAGGCTGCACTGTGGCTCCCAAGATCTTGTGCTCTTTTCCCAAGGTTGTGCTGCGAGACCATCAGCAAGTCCCACTGCAAGGATCTCTGTTGCTGTGATGGGACATGAGCCAAACCTGCTCTAACCTACACATCAGTTGCACAATAGGTGAAGCATGGTCCTGCTCTGAAAACCTATATATTTAACTCCTGCAACACTGATGACCTAACACAGCTATCACAGAGAGAGTGAATGAGACAGATCCTTTCCCTTTGCACTGGCAAGTCAGGGCTGGAAGCTGGGCCAAATCCTGCTCCTGAATGTGTATCATTTGCCATTGCTTTGGCTTCTCCTCTCTGCCAGCTAAGGAGCTTTTCCTGATCTGGGTATTTTCTCAATAGCCTTCCCCTTTGGGGACCCTTTTAGCAGCAACCCTGAGTGCTTGCTCCATGTTCCCCCCCGCCACAGGGGCAGGCTATTGCTGCCCATGCTGGGGCCCTGTGGGGCCAGCTGCCCCGGAGCTGCCTCTGCACATCTTCCTGCTGCTGCCCATCCTGCCCTTACAGCATAGGCAGGGCTCCCCTGGGCAGACCTGCTGGCATCTCCAGGTCTTCCCTGGTTTGGCTCCAGGCCCCCTTCTCCAGGTACAGCTCCCTTCTCCAGCACAAATTACACTGCTGAACTGGCCTGCCCCTTTGCTTAAGTCATAATAATCCTTACAAAAGTGTTCTAAAACATCTTCATAAAAGATAAAAAAAAAATTCCTCTTGCCCTGCCCTTCCCTCTAAATTTTCCACCCTGCTTCAGTCTATCTTGCTGCCTCTGGTCTGTGGTGAGCCAGTCCCTCCCTACTGATGGCCAGGGAACTTCTTCCACTCACAAGACAGCAGCAGTAAGGAAACATGCTGTCCTCTGCTGCGGGTCTCTGTCTGGGATGCCTCAGCTATTGCACCTCTGCCTCACTGTCACACTAGTTTCCCTTTGAAGACCCTCTGTCCTGGTTGCTCTAAAAAAGGGCCTTGCTGGACCCTTCTTCTTTCTTGATATCATCACTGCCTGCTGGCATGCTGCTTGTGTCTCCCTTGCCAGGCTGGGGTTTCTGCCACCCTGTCCTCCCAGTGCACACTCTGTCACCTTGGGCACAGGCAAGGAGCAGCCCCAGATTATGAGAACATAATGATCTCAGGGATGATCTCAGGGATCAGGAAGACCTGAGGGATGATCTCACACCCATGGGCCATGGTACCTTGGGGTGGACACAGATCCTGGAAGAATTCACCTTCTTCTTGCCCAGACCTTTGCCCATGCTGGGGAGACATACTGCTGAAAAACAGAGGACCAGGCCACCTCCCTCCCTCTCCCTCTGCCATTTCCTTGCTCAGTGAGAAAGTAGCTTATGTATGACTGATTCCCTCTGTGAAAGGGAGAGAAAATCACTCACTGCACTCAGAGAGTCAGGAGCGACAATGAGGATGAATCAGACTTCCACCTCCTAAACCAATTCAGTAGTCTTCCCCTTTGCTGTGGCATGAACCAAGAAAAAATATTTCTTCTTCACAATCCTTTTACTTGCCGGTTCTTCAGCTGAAACTAAGGTGTGTACCCAACAGTGTAGAAATAGCCTCTGCTGAAGTTCACCCTGAGGGATGCTTTCCAGTGCTAATGTGCCAAGCAAGGACATGCATGCCACTGCAGAGTCCCAGATCACCCTCCTGTCCCCAGCCATGCTCCTAGGCTACTGGGAGTGATGCAGGGATGTTGGGACCCACTCTTTGCTAAGTCCTTAGCCCTGGAGGAATCAGCAGATACGCTGCTTTCATACTGAGATGCCCTCTGCCACCCAGCCCCAAATAGCCACTTGCTAAGGTCTAGGCTTGGCACCCAGTGTAAAGTTTTGAGGCTAGATCCTCCCTTCTAATGGCCCCACCAGTAAAATCAGCTCTCGTGCCTTATCCTTCAGTGTTTTCAGCTTTTAACCAAAGCAAGCTGGGGGCAGACCTTAAACTCACATTCAGTCTCAGGGAGAAGGATTTGAGATCATTACAAGCTCTGAGGACCCCAAGCATTGGAGAGGACAACAGAAAGTGCCAATTGCCTCAATGCTGGAGAAGATCCAGACATTCATGGTGGAACAGGCTGCAGCCAGCCATGTCAGCAGGGCAATCCCAAGCCTTCCCTCTCCTTCTCACAGTAATGTCCCTTCCAGAGACTGGGGTGGACTATGGCCCAAATTGTGCAGCTGGGTAAATCCCAGGTACACAATGAGACATAAAAACCTTGCTAGCAAACCAGCAAGAGCAGACACAATACAGGGTACTTGGGAACTGTGACTTATGGGGGTCTGGACCACATAACTAGGGCAGGTTCGCTTCTCAGCAGTCCCAGCAATGTGCACCTTTCCCAGGGGGCTTGGAGTTTACAGTGACAACATACTGGCACTTGGAAATGTTCTGCAATGGGCTGTGAGGACACAGTTTTCACAGAAACAGAGTAACAGTGAAGAAACCAAGTCTAGCCATATGTAAATCTCAGCAAACCATGGAAATCCCTTCTTTTTTCCCAGTAAAAGGCTCCCTTGTGTGGGAAAGAGGAAGGCTGAGCAGGCACATTGTTTAAGCCTCCCTTTTAAAATACCCCATAACACCCCTTTTCTCATGTCTCCCACAACCTGCCAGACCTGCCTGCCTCCTGGAAATCCACTGGCAAGGCTGAATTTCAAGAGCCGTCTTGTGACTGTTACTTGCATGTCATCCCTCAGAAAGGAAAGTAGAAAATGGGGGAATGTTGAGGGATCAGATACAAGCAGCCTGTGCACACATGCTGCAGGAAAATGGTTAATGGGCAGTTGAAGTTTGTCCTCCCTGAGCTGGGCTCCTGCTCCGCACAGCCCGGCCAAGTCAAGATTCCTGCTTGGCATGGCTTGGCCTCTCAATGATTCTGGCTTCAGTAAAGATTTGGCATCTGACCCGTGGATTTTTCTTTAAGAAGATGAGAGGGGAAAAAAACCCGCAAAGCCTCCTATAAAAAGCTGAACTTCCCAAGCCAAAGCCAATAAAAAGCTTCCCAGCTGTTCCCGCTCCTCCGAGCTGGCATGGGCTCTGCAGGGAACAAAACCCTCCCAGCAGCCGGGGAGCCTGCGGGGTGCTGGTGGCTGCAGGATGGGGGCAGAGACCTGAGGTGAGGGCCCCCTGTGTGGATGTCCCGTCTGGAAAGCTGGGGCCCTGTGGAAGCTCGAGGTGCCTGACAGAGGGCTGACTCAGCAGGAGGCAGTGGTTTGTGTAACCTCCAGCAATCCATTATTACAAAGGGGCTTTTAGGAACTCCTCCGTGCCAGGCACAGCGAGGGTTATTGATTGAGGAGACAGTGTAAATGCACAGAGAGGCTCCATCCATTAGGGCCGCTGCTCTCCACCAATTAGAAAAAAATCATTACTCAGCAGCCATCAATGGGCTCTGTGCAGCACTGGAGTCATGCATTCAATCTATCTTCTCCCACCTCCCTGAAAACTTAATGACAACTATTAGAGCTCCGCTGAATGCCCGGTGTGTACAGAAGCAAAAGATTCATTTGGTAATCTTAGTAATTACGACGCCATAGGAGGACGCATGATAAATTCAAACAACGGGGCAGGGGGGTGTGTGGAACGGGGGACAAGATGGGAGGAAGAGCCTGAATTCCTGTGTTGTGAAAGCTCTTGTCTTATCCAGCCTCCTGTCCCTTCCCATTCACCTGCTGTCTCCCCTCCCCTCCTTTCATGGCCTCTCAATGGGCTTTCTGGGCTTGCTTTTCTGCTTCCCACCCACCCATCCTCTCCCAGAAGGGAAAAATCATTTCATGAAAGTAAATTGAAGTGGGGCGACTTGGGAAATATTCAAGACCTCTGGATGAGGCACAAGCCTGGCAACACTGTTTGACAGCACTGCCCTGAGCGATCGAGGAGGTGAATTCCCATTTACGAAAGCCTGTAGAACTGTTCTGGAACCCCGCTGGCAAAACACATGCAGGGTGCAATTTATTTACTCTGCCACAGCCCTCTCCTTCCACCCCCTGCCACCCCGCCTTTTCATTTACACATGGCAGGACTGAGGCTGAGCGAGACCCTCGTCTCCCTCCTCGCCGGTGCATGTCACTTCAAGTTACAGGGAAAGCAAAGTCCCAGGAGGGAATTTTTGGAAGAGCTCAAAGATGGATGCAACACGTCATTGAAGCTGAAAGGAGTAGTTACTTATGAGCAACGGTGCTTTTCACAGGCCTCCTTTTCTCCAATCTGGGAAGAGGTAAGTCATCATTATATGAGGGGCACTGACAGTGTTGATCAGCAGCAGGAGCCTGGAGACTGCCATCAGTCATGCCAGAGCTCAGTGCTGCACCGCCCAGCAGAGGAGGATCTACCACACCACTGGCAACCGTGCATTTGGCAGATTTTGTGGGGTAAGGGACAGCTAAAAGAGCAACGCTGCTGTTCCCTTTTTAGTATGCTCTACAGGAGCTGCTCCTGCCAGGGCCAGCTTGCCCAGCACCAGCCAGTCTGAAAGGGAGGATCGTTAATGCAAGGAGAAGACATGCTCCCAGCACCTGTCTCAGTTCAAGGTTGCAGGCTGATCTTGCAGGGGGTGAAGAAGTTGTCACTGCATCTCTGTAGCTAATCTCAACATGTCTGGGCTCAAGACATTAGGCATGAGCATCACAGCTATGAGAGGTCTCAATAGCAATCAAGAGTAAACAGCACTGGGCTTCTTAGGCCTTTGCTTGGACTCCTTGGTCTCCTTCACATGGACATGTTGTAGGAAGAATATAAAAGTTCTTATAACACCCGGCAGATGGAAATATACATCAAAATGGCACAGAGAATCATAGGAAAATTAGAAAGGATAAAGCAAACCCCAAATACTCTACTCTTTTTATTTTGTTTTTACTCGGGGAAGGTCTTTTTAAGTTCAGCAAGATTTATTAAGCATGGAGCGAAGGCCTCAGACTTCAACAGTTAAGAAAAACGTAACCTCCACACATCCTCAGAAGTCAAAACAGAAAAAGGAAGACACTAAATATTCAGTGGGGAGAACAGTCTTCCTCCTCTGTGCATGAAATGATGAGAAGGGCACTGAGCGAAAGGCTACTCTTGTCTGCCATATTACACAACGTAGGCACAGGAAGCCCCTTCCTTGATGAAGACCAAACAGGCCTTTGAAAACCTCAGATAAGCAACATATTGACATCCATCTTAACGATATCCAACAACGATGATAAAGCACAAGTGGCTGCAAGCCATATGCAAAATGATTTGCAGCCGGTGTCCGCCCCTCATGTACCCTAACTCTCACAGAGGCTAATGGATCACATGGCAGGGTTGTACCCCTGTAATGTCAGCAACCAGAGGTGACTCTCATACTCTGCCCTGACGACCCTCTTACATCTGCCGCTAAGTGGCTTTTAATGTTAAAGTTGATTAACGAATGAATTCTCAGCCTGGCAAAAGGGCGTGCCTGGGTAAAATGCAATGACAAGATCAGCACGTGCAAGGCACTTGGAAGAAGAGGAGGTCAGCTTCATCATGAGACCCTCCAGTGTTGTCTCATGCTCCTTCCCCCGGATGCGCTGCCAAAAGGCACAGGCCATCTCCCTTCCTGCTTTTTGGCTGGGGCGAGCCCCTGTGGCAGGGACACTGGAAAAGGAAAGACCACAGCAACCAGATCGAACGACAGGTGCCTCTGTGATTTCTATTCAGCCATCCCTGACCTTGAAGCGTCATCCAGTGTGAATCAGAGCCAGGAAGGACTATGTGTGAGAGTCCCTCTGATCTCCTGCTCACAGGGAAGGTGCTGGCAACTACCACGTGGGCTGTGGATCCGGCCATCTGCTGCAGACATGGGGTAGCTGTGTGGAAGCCCAGCTGGCAAACAGACTGGTGGCCGACTGACCGCTGAAAAAGTGAGGAAGGTCTGCAGGGTTCAACACAGATGGCCCCAGGAAACTGTGGCATTGCTTGGGCAGAGTTTTGTCTGTGTCCCTGGGATGTGCTGGAGACCAAGCTCACAGGTGACCCAGGCGAGGCACTTCACAAATCAGGCAGAATGCTAGATCAGAGGACCAAACACCATCTTGGCCCTTCTCTTTATGACCTAAAGTCAAGCTGGCTGCTGATGTGGACTACAGAGCTCACCGTCTGACTGCTGTAAGTCATGGAAACACTTTCCCTGCTTAATTGAGAGCCGGCAGTGCTGGGCTCCCTGGTGTATGCAAATGTACTTATCTGCAAAGCCTTGACAACTGTCCTTCAGGGTTCCTTGTGAAGACCTCAGCAACACGGAAAGGGGAAAAGGGCAAGTACTGAATCGATAAAACTGGCCGTTTACTACAAACTGCAGGCTTTGGAGGACGAAGGATGTATTGGATCCTTTGAGCAGCAGGGCACTTACTGTGTTTCTCTGACATTGGTGCTCAGAGAACGGTGTAGAGGATGATTGCCTAGAAATACATTTGCTAAGCTATTTGCTTAAACTTAAAGTCACTTGGGCACCATCAGACACAAGGAAAGCCATGAGTTCTTTTGCCAAGAGACTATTGATAATGCCATGGAAGAGAAATCTTAAAGCTCTAGGACCATTTGCTGACTGTCCTTCTCCACATTAAGTATGATTATTGTATTTAAGGGGTAAGGACAGTAAAATTTAGGGTCGTAGTTAAAAAACACCAACCCAATAAAGACACAAAGCCAAAGCTTGAGAAGAGGCACACGTATTACAAGAAATATTCAAAATGTGGTTATTTTGCAATTTTTCCATGGTTAAGACTGATTTTTTTTGTTGACTCTTGGAACAAGAAATGGCTCTAGCATACATCACCAGAGTGAAAACTCTGCTGAGATGTTCCTTGGTGTGTGCCTGGGGACAGCAGGCAATTTCTTCTCCACGGCTTTAATTCATTCTAAATGACAGACGGACACCCTAAATGTCTTCTAATGAGATGACATTTGTCCAGGTTCTCTTCCTGTAATTCCATAGCTGTTCAAAGAAGATGGAACAAGAATTCTGGCCAGCGGTTGCCTGCAGATACAAGACAGTGTTTTTAAACTGTACAGGGTTCTTTGCTGTTTTGCAGGATGTGTTACTGCTCTGGGTGGTGTATTTCCAGCATATTTATTTACATTTGGAAAACAGTCCTCTTGATGATCAAATCCTACCCCATTTGGAAATACTTCAGTTGGAGTCTCTCTTCAGTTGGAGGGCTTCTTTTCAGGGTTCTCTTGCCTTTCATTTTAGACTAAAAAATGTTTATGGATTTCTAAATGTTTCTTGGTGATTAAGCTGCTCCTTCTGGATCCCTCAACCAGTTTTGTCAGAGAAAGCACTTCTGCTGAGGCAGACCAGGCAGGAGCTTTGTTTTGGTAGGGTGATTGCTTAGGTGTCTTTCCCTCGACCTTTTCAGTATTTATGAGCTACCTCTCAGCTGCAGTATCTTTCCCTCTCTCCTAGAAAAGCGTGTCCTCTTTTCTATAATTTCCTTTTGCCACCTACAGAGCATTTCCCAATCTGTCAGCCATTTACAGTTCCCTCTGCTCTCCCACCCCCCTCCACTGTGCATTTGTCAGTCATTCCTTGTCTTCCCCAGCTCTGTTCTACTGTTCCTTATCTTCTGCTTCCCTCCTTCAGTGTCATGGCACTCCTCTTATAAGAAAGGTCATTCTGTCTCCTCCTTACCCTCCACACTGTGACCATGTCCCAGTACTAACTGACTTGCTGCTGTGCGTCAAGACAGGTCTTCTTATCTTCACTGGGCTCTTGTCTGAAATACCAAAAATACCTATTGTTGCTTTGGATCACAGGCAAAGCCACCTCAGCATCCCCCAATCCTCTTCATGTGTGAGCTGCCCTGGGAGAGAGCTGTAGGCTGGGGGGGCAGGATGCAGCCCCATCCCTCCTCAGCATGAGGAAGGACCTTCCTGGCCTTGGACCCTGAGGAAAGGGAGAGGAATGAATGATGAGCTACCTCCTTTTGTCACCTCTGCGTAATGCTCCTCCCCTTCCTCATCTCCTCCAGCCTGCCCTGCAAATACCAGCTATCAATTCTCTCAGATCGTCCAGCGGGTTAGCATAAACCCAGTTGTTATCACCCACATTTACCTTGGTGAGATTGTTGCTTCCCATTTCAGACCTGAAGGAGTGCTTACAATCCCAAAGGCCAGGTTGTTTGGTTGTTTTTCTCAGATATAATATTTTGTTTAACTAACGATGCTACCTCTGCCTACATCCCTTCCAACCTTTTAGGCAAAGACATGCTGAGTTACAATCTCCTTCCTTGAGACACATCTCTTTTGTCTGCTCTTTTCCATTCAGAGAGACACTTTCTCAGAAAAGACAGGCTTCTTGCCATCTTACTGGAAGCAACAGCCCTGTTCTGTCTCTGTCACTATTAAAATTCATGTTGCTGTAAGAGTCCCTACCACACTGTCATGAACAGCAATAGGTCACCCTTCAGCTCTCTAGAAAACCAGGCAGAGAGTCTTCGTCCAGCTGAGATATGAGGACTACCTGCTGCCAAAGTAGGACACCACTTCCAAAGTAGTTGACTGGAATATATGACTGCCAAACTCATCCCGTGCTCCCACAGGGTTTGAAGTAGTAATGGTCAATGCAATCAGACCACACTGGGGTTACAATCTGAAAAGTGTGCCCTATCCAGTGCTACCAAAATTACTAGGTGCTGAGGCCACAAACTCCACAAGACTAACTTTGTGCTCTGCTTTGTGTGTTGGTCTCCACTGCAGACTATTATGCTTCTGTCTCCAGCAATAGGAAGACCTTATCTGCACAGAACGTGGCCTGTGCTGCTCCTTTTCTTCTCCACAAAGCACTGGAGCAGGGCAGAGCCCTGGGGCAGGCAGGAGACTGAGCAGAGTGGGTGAGGGAGGGGACTGCCCCAAGGAAGTGTCTGGGGGTTGGGGTGTGAGGGAAGGGAGAGGCCGTACCAAGTCCCCCAGTGCCAAACACTCCACAAGTTTTGCCAGGGGATGCAGTCTCTCAGGAAGGGTTTCACTGCCCCAGTATAACTGGACCAGCTAAGTAGTAGGAACTAGAGAGGGATAAAAAGGGAAATTTGCCTTCACCTGGACTCCTGAACCTTCCCAGCTCAAACCTTTGTCCCAGAGGCTCAGCAAAAGCATAATACTTGATGCTGTGGCCCTTCTCTTGGTATCAGTATCATGAAAGATTCAAATGGCATTGTCCACCTCCAAAGCTTTCGCAGAATGAATCAGTTTTCCTACGTGCCTGACTTGACACACATTCCCTGACCACTTGGAGGTCACAAATTTAATTAAACCTCGGTGAATAGTAGCAGACCTTACAGAAATAAAGGCCTTAATCCAATCAAGCCACATTTGTACTCCCTGCACAGCATCAAGCCTGGCCAAAGCAGAAGGGACAGACCATGGTGAGCTAGAAGGGCCCCAAGAAGTTCCTCTGTACACTGCCAATTATGGATGATAACGTGGTTGTGACACTCACAGACAATACCAGAAATTTCTCAAACTGTAGGTCCAAGGCTTGCTATTATCATGTCCAGTTAGTGCAAGAAACATGGGAAAGATCACAGTTTCTTGAAGTAAAATGGCTATGGTTTTTGGGAGAGCTATCATTTGTCAGGTGGAGATCAACTTTAACAGCAGCTGGTACAAACCTCTCACCCAAGTCACAGGTTTGTTTTGTATTGGTCAGTTTTTGGGGAAACTTATGCTCTCTTTTTAGAAAGAGAGAGAAAGAGAGAGGCAGAAGCAGCCTGTTGCCCTAGGAAGTGCTTTTAATCAGCCTGTGCAATACTAATTAATTTTGCATAACGTCTCATGCTGCATTCCACCCTGGAGGATGCAATGCTTGATGTGTGGGCCAGGTGATTCACTGCTGATCAGAGCTGGCTGCATTTTTTTCTGGAGCTGGCAGAAAAATCTACTGAAATTGAAATATTGAGAGGAGGAAAATGTGACAGTATTGTCACAAGCTGGTCATCTTCAACCCATACACTGGTCAACATTTGCAGAGTGTTGAAATTTTAGCAAGGAGTGGGATTTTTTTTTGCTAAAGAATTGCCAGTATTCACCCCAAGTAGAGAATTCCTTACTAGCCCAGTACAGCCACTGATCAGATTAAGGAAGATGCAATCTGTAAGTAGAATTGTACAGGGCTTTGAGGCATTTTCTGGGTGAGAGGCATGTTGCTAACTGTCAAAATATTAATAAATTGTGCCTTAAGAGTATACAGTTAAGTAATTAAAAAAAACAAAAGTCTGTAACAGAAGTGAGACAGGTATACAGAGGCAGGAGGTGCTTAGGAGAAAAGGCACTTGAAGTATGTAGTAAAGCGATGTTAAAGGATCTTATTGTTAGAGACCTCAAGGGAAGGTAGGAACAAAGAGCTCTGTGCTTCACAGAAGCCTGCATCCATTCTGCGCAGAAACAGGACCAGAAGATGGAATGGGAATTGTTATTACTCCTTATTATTCAGACTGCGGTAGGAGATAGAGAGCACGCTGATGATCTCGCTGTTTAATGCTGTACAGAGAGTAAAAAAGAATGCTGGTCCCAAAATATTTGCAATGAAAAAGAAATAATGTCATAGGAGGGAAAGCACAACTTTTGCTTCATGATTTTTGCGGGTAGAGCTGAAGTTTTGCTGCATCTTTCCTTGCACTGGTGGAGGAGGGGGAACATATGAAAATTACTTTCTTTGGAATCACTCAGCTTGAAAAATGGGGCTTTAAAAAGGAGAGGGTGGGAGAGAGAGAAAACGGTAATGTTTTACAAACCATTTCACCTGCCTGCCAAGCAGCCTAGGAGTGGCTGCAATGTGCATGAGGTAGTGCCTACTCGTTCTTCTCCAGGGACCTGCTTGAGGGAAGGCTCCTGCCGCAGGCCAGACCGAGTGGGCTGCAGCCACACTCTGCTCTCGGTGCTGCTCTGGGCTCTCTGCTTATGCTCGAGTTCAATAGGATATGCCCCTGTGCTCATTCAGCTGATTAACAGTCTTTTTTTAAAAAAAAAGCCACCAGCATGTAAGCCACAAGGATTCGTTCATTATTGCTCAGCCATGCTGCGAGATGCAGTCTAGAAGTAATTAATTGGACAACGCTTTGGAAATGTGGAAGAAAAAGATTTTCAGGGGGAAAAAAATAATGCAAGAAGGTGGGGGGAGGTTTACATTTTCCATTTGAAGTGAGGATCTTTTGCTGAGAGGGGGGGAGGCATAGCCAGAGAAACAGGCTTTCTTGTTATTTTACATTATTCTCCACAGCTGAACAGACAAACATGAAACTTCAGCCTGTTTTTTCCACCTCATTTTAAAAATAACTATAGGAGTGGGACTTTGTTAATGAGAATTTGCTGTGGGAAAATTGGTTTTTCAGGAGAAGGAAGCCTGTCCCTATTGCAAACCCTCCCTGCCAGCTAGCGTGTGCAAGGGAAGAGCCCTGGGAGGTCTGTGCCTCCGTAAGGCACGGGGCTTTCGGTGTCATTTGCAGAACATCTGCTCTTTTCCAGCCAGACCTCAAATAATCCTGCATCTTTAACAGGAACCACAAGTTCATGCAAGGAAAAAAGGGTGGAGACCCAGCAGCTGTTGGGCAGGCCTATTTATATCCAGGCTGCCAGCTCTGAGTGACATCGGTAATTCCCTCGTGAGGTCTCTCGATGGGCATGGCATTGGCTGTGCTTTTCTCTCTGGCCACGGCCATGGGATTAAACAGCACTAAATCCAAATCATTTTTTTAGATGAAACTGCCTTTAAAAGCATAAAGTCTCCTGCCTGCTGCCCTGCCTTGAGCCTGGGGGACAAGTTCAGCCAACTTGCCCTGAGAAGGCGGCACTCAGCACGTTGTTTTGCAGTTGCCCTTTTTCACGGAGGTCCTGCAGATCGGGGGTCCACCAGCATGGTGAAGCTGGAAGTCTCTAAAATGAAGTGATCCTTCATCCCAGCAGCGTGGGGAATGAAGTGTAGGGGGGACTCAGACAAATAAGGGGGAGCCCTTGGGGAAGAGAGGGATATACCAGGAACTATCAAGAGAGCTAGAGCAAGAGTGGGACCTATGGGCAATTTACAGAGTCAGAGATTATGTGTGAGTGTACATGCAAAGTCTTCAGGCAAATCAGGCACTGTATATTCAAGTGTACAGGTAGCAGCATGGTGTATTTTGCATGCCTTTAGCAGATTTTGAACTGAGGGGCACACAACCAATTGACTTTCTGTTTTGCAACAGGGAATCCAGGTAGCAAATTCAGAGAAGAAAACTGAGTGTGCCCCTTCTCACACAAAAACCTCCATCTCCTAAGAGTTTTGTCACACCTGCCTGCCAGAGATGGCATGTATCCAGAGGTGAGGGCTGCAGAAACTGCTGGGAGAAGGAATTACAGTAATATAAATAATAGCTAATAAAAATAATCTACTGCCACTCCCAATGTCCACCCCCTCCAGAGCCACCCAGACTCTGACATGACCCAGCATCAACGTTTCAGGCAAAACACAAGCAGTCTTCTCATCTGTGCCCCTGGAAGAGGGATAAAAGTGGTCCCTCTGCTTGCTGGTGATTTTGCCCAAGCACCCCTGTCTCACCAAGGCTCCCTGCACGCACCGTGATGTTAACAGCTCTGACATGCTGGGAGATCAGGCAGGGCTTTGGGATTTTTGAGTTTGTGGGTGATCTTGAGTACTTTTGCAAAAGGAATGATTTGGCATCGAAGCGGCAAGTGGAGTTTATAAGAAAAGTGGTGTTTATTTGTGAATCTGTGGCTTTAAAGGAGCATTGTGTTCCTGGTCAAAAGGGCTCGGCTGGGGCTGCGAGTTCAGTGCTGTGTGCAGCCTGTTCTTTGGGTTGCATTTAGTTGCGCTGTTGCGTGATGTTTTCATGCTATTTTAAGAAAGCCTGTGTACTCATCAAAATTATCAGAGAAACACAGATTCCCACAAGTACCCCTCATCGCAAAGGAGCCAGCAAACCTCCTCAACTATCCAGGGCAGGCAGGCTGATCCCCCTCCCCCTCCCACCAGCTCCCCAGCCCTATGCCCCCCCTTGTGCCCCCCCATCAATAATCTGCCTGCTTTCACCAGCAGTGACGCTTATCAGAAAGGGCAGCTCAGTGAACTGGCAGGGTTGTGATTCGAAGGTCGTCTGGGGATCCCCGGCTGTGGGCCAGCCCACCCTGAGCCTCCCAGCTAGCCCAGGGGCACAGGGCTGGGAAGCAGCCCCGCTGACGCTTGGGGAGGGAGAAGAATAGCGTAAAGAGAAGGCAGAAAGAGAGAGAAAGAGCACAAAAGAGCACGAGGCATTTAAATAGTGCTTGGGATGGTTGTTGTGATGGGGCCTGGGCCCTTTTGGATGCTGTCGCTGACACATCTAAACGAGCTGACGGCACCAGGTCTAGAGGATTATGTTCAGCAGCGACTTGCTGTCCCTGCCAGTAGGCACAAACAAATAGCTTATTACATCGGGGCCAATGTTATCGAAATGGCTTTAAAAAAGCAGTCAGCTTTAGTCTCTCTTTGCTCATTAGAAACTGCAGTTAATCACTTGCTGTGAAAAGGCTCACCACCAAGTTGCTTACTCCTCCAGCCCTCCTTTTCTGCCCTTCTCACAAGTAAATCCCTTATTCAGCTGGTCCATCCCCCGCAATCAAGTAATTCCTTATGCCTGCCACCCACTCTGCCTGGATTAACCTCAGGTGGTCACTACATTGCAGGTTTCTTGAAAAGCACTGCCTCCGAGCAATCTTTTTTTGCTTTTTATTCTTAAGCCTGGGTTTTAAAATCCCTCTGTGTACCTTGAACCAGCAAGACTCTTTCCCCCCAGGCTCTGCTAACGGTTTAATAGCCTCTTGTTTCTCTTAAGTCCCGGTGCTAACAGAACTCAGTCTTACCAACACTGGATGTTAGAGGAGCACTGATGGGGAGGCAGCGACCGCTGGCTCCCCAGCTGTGCTGGGCACCTTCTCCACTGGGTGCTGGTTCCGGCAGCCTGGGCAGCCAGATCTGCTTTCTCAAAATGCTGTGCTTGATGCCACACACTTGAGCTCATGTGGCACTGGAGCCCAGACGTGTCTCGCACCCCCTGCCTGCCACCCCACAGCTGCAGCTAGCACGGTCTTGGCCCAATGTGGTAGTGAAGGTTGCTCCGGCCAGAGAAATAGGTCTTCCTTTCCAACCTGTTAACTGGACAGCTACTGTGGGCACAGCTCCCTTTATGGAGATCTTTTGAGGGCTTCCTAATGCTTTATGCTTTAGTTTCCTAATGCTTGGTGTCTAATCCTTGCTCCACTGGAGGAGACAGTGACTGTGGGTCTGGGGTGAGACACAACTAGCTGTGAGGAAGGTGGGAGAACTCAGCCTGCGCTGACAGCAGGCTGTCCATGTTGGCTAACTCAGCATACAGTGTGGCTTTTGAGTGGAGGCAGAGGCCAGGGAGACTGGCTTATTATATGTTATTGCTGCCTGATGTCAAGTTATCGGGCTAGTATCCAGCGCGGGGACATTTTGATCACCTCTCTGGTCTATCCGTCTGTTTATTAGAAGCACCAAGACAAAGACTGAAGAATGAAGAAAATAATGCTCTAGCCCTAACATGCTGCTAATGTAACCACAGGGGTTCCAAAGCTGTGGCCAAAACAAAGACTTCCCTTCTGCAAGGTGCTGTAGACAGCTTTGCAAGGAATTGCTGCCCTATGGACATCGGTTGGTGTAAGTGGGCAGGGTGGTCTTTCACACCTCACAGGGTATCCACAGAAGCAGAGAAGACTCTGACTGGATTTCCAGCAGACCCCAGGGTCTCACTCTCACTGATTACAAGGAAGAAAACTAGATCAGAGGGAAACATTAGAAATACCTTTAAACAGAGAAACCAATGAGACACCTGCATTAACTGAAGAGGCAATAATATTTCGTGGGAGTGTGGGGAATATGTTTCATACTGCAAAGTCTCAGCTATTGGGACACAATTTTATCTGTGTCACCGTGCACTGCGTTACTGCCTGCAGACCCCCTATGTACAATGGCACTGCTTGCAAAGGCTTGAATGCAAATGGTAGTGAAGCTTTTGTTGAATCCCAGTGACAACAGAGAAAAGCAAGGTGCTCCTTTCCCTTCCATCCATCCTCTGGGTCAGCCATGGTATGTGCCGCCACTTATCTATAAGCCAGCTAGCAGAGCTGCCAGCAAAATGTACCTGCTCTATTGCTCATGCCTCTGGTTTGCAATGGATTTCTGAATTTGCGGAGCCCCTCTGATGTCCTCTGCTGGAGCTTCAGATCTCATGGAAGTCAAATTCAGCCTCTGGCTCAGCTCCCTTGCAGGCAATGCATGAACCTGAGGTGCTTGGGCCAAGCCCCAAGGAGGGAGGCAGAGGGGAGGCCCTGCAGCACCCTCAGTGAGGTCATTGTCCTGCCTGGTCCCCGGCCCCTCAGGCACTGCTTAAAGCAGTGTGGAGAGCCACGCAGCCTGTGCCTGCTCAGGGTAAGCCTCAGCGCCCTGGGCTGCAAGGCCACCTTGCAGGGCTTCGGGGTCAGGGACCGATTTTCTGCCATGGTTTTTGGCTGCTCTCAGAGGCATTGCTGGGTGTTCACAGCTGACATGGCTGCACGTGGAGGTCCTGCTGCAGGTCACACAAGGGGTGGTTCAGTGCCCAGCATGAGCTGGCACATGAGAAAATCCCCTCGCAGAGGGAGCAGGGACCGCAGACACCGGCTGTGCTGGGGAGCGGCTGTCACAGGCAGTGCTGGCAGTGCTGCCTGCCTCTGCCAAGCGTGCTGCATGCAGCACAGCTGCCGCTCCACAGCTGGACTGATGGGTGCACAGGGAAGCGCGGGAGCGGGCATGGGGCATGGAGGGAGCGGCCAAGTGAGACCTCAGCTCAGACTTTCTCCAGGTTTCAGAGGGATTAGCCGCATGGCAGTGTTTTTTAAGCCGTTTTAGTCTTTCATTACGTGCATTGCAGTGCAGCTGCTCACAGAATTTCAGAGGGCGTGCAAAACTCAGCTCCGACCCCTGAGGCTGGAAAAAAATGACAAACCACCTTTTCCCATAGCTGTGTGGACAATTTCCCTCACTGAGTGAATTCACAGCGCCTTACTTGAGACATCCCATACACCTTAGACCAGGCTAACTGCTGCAGCCTCCCTAAAGCCACTGAGATATCAGCACAACCAGTCTGTGGTTTGCTACCGTAACACAAGTGGTCCCGTTTTGGCCGAGGAAGAAGTAACACTCACGTGGGATGGCGAGGCCCCTTTGCTCAGACAGCCTGTGTGCAGTGCTGGGCCAGGCATGCAAGAAAGGACAGGCTGCTTTAAGACCTTCCTCCGCTGCTGAGGCAGCTGGAGCTGGACCGATGCCCGGGTATAAACCAAAGCAGCTTCACAACTGTTCTAATTTATGTCCAATTGCCAGTGGCCCCAGGACATTTATGTCAGCCGTGGCTCAACCAGCTGTAACAGCATCCTGGTTTCAGCTTCTCCTCCCAGTGCTCACTGCTTTTTCTGGTGGCTGAGAGTGATCGGGTGCAAGTGGCCCCGGCACAGGTCCCTCTCAGCAGATAGCTCTTTAGGGCATCTGTGCTGTTCAACCCAGTACCTTCTGGCCAGGTTAATAACCTGTGTTTCCACCCCCCCTGGATGAAAAGCGCTTCCTACTCATACTGTACGTGTGACGGTGCTTCACTATCTATATCTGTACATATGACGTGAGCAGCAAACTCCTCTGCAAACCGCCCACAAATCACCCTGGAGTCAAAAAGCCCAATCACAAAGACTACAAAGAAAAATGAAAAGCGCCGTCTGAAACTCAGAAATAGACGATGTACAGTAATTTTTCCCGTCTCTCTGCCTTTGCTGGAATTAATCAACAATCTCTGCCTGCAATTGCTGGGAGTAATTTATTTCAAGAAATGCAAAGAAAGAGCGTTTAGGATAAATATTTAAATTTCCTCTTCCAACCCATCCTATTCTCAATCATTGTTTGTGTTCAATTCAGTCAGCTATGCATAAGCTGATGCTCATTCTCCGTGCTCTGGATATTTACATATTTTTTTTCTGTACTGAATCTCTGATCCCTAAGTCCTTGGGTGGGGAAAGAACTATGTAAGTAAACCCCCCTCAGGGACTGAATTCGGAGTGAGAATACATAGGGTCACCTAGGGCATGGAGAAATCCTCACAGATGGGGATGGTACTCCCATATGCATGTCAGTACCTGCCCTTTTTCCACTTACTCCTCCTCTCCCTAGGATGGTGAAAGTAGTGGTACTGAGGAGAGGGCAACAGTGTAAGAAAAAATGCAAAAAGCTTGCTTCTGGAAGGTGTAGTGTGCCAAGCTGTATGGTCCACATAAAAAATGAGATTGGAGTTTGTTGAAAAAACCCCATGCAAAACCTTTACTGATATGGGAACTATTTTTAAATATTTTGCTGGTTTTTTGTTTTGGTTGTTTTTTTTTTTTAATAGGAAAATCATTTAAATCGAGCTGTGGGAATAATCAAACAAAAGAGCATAAACTTCAAAGGCAGTGCTTTGTATCTTTCAAACTGAGAAGTCTGAAAGAGGAAGAAGCGAGAGTAAACGATTAATTCTGATCTGAGATTGTTCATGCATGCGGAGGACGTGGGTTTCCCCTGGCTTCCCGGAGCCAAACATCTATAAACAGGGTCTGGAGGGGCCCTGGCTGACCTCCCCCCTAACCTGCGCCGCCCCACCACGGCCGCGCTTCCCCCTTTGGTGAGCTCTAATTAGCTTGTGCCAACAGAGGTTTGAACCAGAGCAGGGAGGGGGAAAGTAATATATAAACTTTAAAGACAGCTCATCCACCACGTGCAATTTGTATTTTACACCTCATGAATTTTAACAGCTGAAGTTATAACTTAGCTGTTAACCCGCAGTGTGCCGGCACATCTGCCTTGGCGGTCCAAGGACGGAGGCCGTGCCAGCACGTCGCCACAGCTGCAGGTTGCCCCACCGCAGAGAGGCTTTCCTTGCACCGCTCCCCTCCCTCGGCAAGCAGGGCTGGGGTGGAGGTGCAGCTTTCCTTGCCTTCTCCCCCAGCTCTAGCGCTGCAGCAGCCAGCAGGAATTCCTTTTTCTTCCTCCTAAAAAAGCCCAGCCACTTGTTCAAGCCCTTCCTTTCACGCACATTCAGGCTGAGTATTTGAGTAGCAAATGCCCTCCAGATACCACTAATCGGCTGCCTAAAAACAAAATAACAAACATAAAAAGGCAGATGACTGCAGCACAGAGTTAAAAATCACTGCACTGCTGGCAGGCTTTGCACATAGCCCTAGCTGGACGGCTACATGCTTGATCTTCTGCGACTGTCATTTACGCTGTTATTAAAAATTGTTGTTGTGTCTCTAAAACAACACCTCAAAACACTTGGTGGAATCATAGAGAAGTTGGCTTTTTTATAACATGAAAACTGCACATGGAGGTGAGAGCTGGGACCTCTGCTCCCTGGTGGTGTTTCATTACAGGCATCGAGACTATTAAACCAATTTCCTCGCGCTTGGGTGTGAGGTGTTTGTTGGATTTCCCCAGCCGAACAAACCAGCTCAGAAGCCTGCAATTCATTAGGCAAGTTATCAGGCAACAGCCTCCCCTGCTCTCTCTTTGCCATGCCTGCAATCCCTAACTTGCAGCTTGCTTTTTTCCCAATTTGATACCGCAGGAGCCAGATTCAAAATCTGTGCTTAGTTGAGTGCAAGTTGCTGTGTGAGCAGGAACTGGCCGTGCTGCCTGCAGCCCTGTGGGTTCAGCCCCTGCTCCCCAGCCCTCTGCAGCCACCGGGGATGGCTATAAATGAATGAAGTCAGGTAGCGGCATAGCTGCGGCAGCCCAGAGCTCTGCTGGGACTGCCCTGTGCTCCACGGCAGGGTTATCGGTCACACTGGCAGCCAGGAGCAGTGGGAGCTGGCTGGGAGTGAGCTTAGCTATCTGGAGGGCACGGTGCAGATGTAACCCCATGGCCAGCCAGCCTGATGTGCGCTGTCAGACCTAAGTGAGCTGTCAGCCCCTTAGCTAGCACACTCTAGCAACGTCTTAAAGTGAGATGATGCTTTAAGACAACATCTTAAAGTGTCTTAAAGGCAAGACAATGTGTCCCTTAATGCAACCTAAACTAGCCAAATCTGGCTTAGGGTTGCACATCAACACCCCCTTCCAGAGGCTGGCAGCAAGGATGTGTTCCCAACAGTCCTCCTCTATGTCCTGGTTGCCACAGAGCTGTGCTGAACTTCTTTAATTTTCAGTCTGTACAGAATTTCTGATGAAGGGGAAAAGCCTGAAAACCGCTGCTGAGGACTTGCTTTCTTCTGCTGTGCTGAGAGGGACCCTTGGGAGCTGTCAGTAGGCCAGAGATTCAGAGCCACTGCCCGTAAACTGAGTCGGCACGAGCTACCACCCAGCCTGAAGGTGTCAGAGGAAAACAGTACATGGGGTCAATTTTTATCATCTCTCATCAAATTCAGAATCACAGATGAACCAAGCCCCACACTGCTGTCCTGGAGGCCTGATGATTTTGCAGGAGGCTGTGCTGACTGCCTGTACATCCAGCTGCTGCCTGCTCCCCCCTCCTTGAACAAGAAGCAAGGAAAACCAGCAGGCACTGGTGTGGCTGTAGCTGGACAGTTACCGATGCTGGAGTCTGCAAGACTTCTGCTGAGGCACGGCACACTCCTGGGAGCATCCCTCCCAGGGGAAAATCTGGTCTTTTGGGAGAGCTGCCATGAGGCAGGGATGGGCTCCCCCTCCCCTCTGTCTCTCCTTTTACCCTTCCTTTGGGTAAGGTTATGACAGCGGATGACAAAGAAGCTGCGGATGCTTGTTGGTGCTGTGCTGTGCTGTGCACTGACGCTGGCGCTCGGTAGTGCAGGAAGGCCTTTTCTTCCAGGCCTTTGCATTTGCAATTTGAATTTAATCCCGTGAGCTAAAGATAGCTCTGGCTCGCCTATTGTTCCTCCAGCTGGCAACAGCTTTATTTCTTTGATGCTTTCAGTTCTCGGTTGTTTCCAAGGAACTGGCAGAGACACTTTTAATACACAGCCTGTCCCAGCCCTGTATCACGCCGGTCACTGCATTCACCCTCCTGGCCCTCCCTTTGGTGCTCTGCCTCCCGCTGGCGAGGTCTCCCGCAGGGGCTGCAAGTCTCCTTCTTGCTGACACGAGCTTCGTCTGCACATACCCATGATATCACCCCCCACATCCCCTGGCTGGCTTCAGGGCTGCTCTGCAATGGCTCCTCCAGGAGCTGGAGTCTTCCTTGGGAACAGACCTTTCACGAAAGCCTTGCTCAGGTATTTCTTAATTAGCCTTACTACTTGTTACTCCACCAGAAGAAGTAAGTGATGTGATCCTTTCCTATATTCTTGGTGGCTATTGGGGTTCATCTGGGTACCTCTCTAACCCATCCTTTTTGCGTGTTTCTTTGGTAAGGATTTAGTCGTCATTTATTTCAGGAGCTTTCTGTGTCGCATCAGCTGAGGAACTGCGTGCTCTGCAAGGTCACTGAATGCATGTTTGTCTCTCAACTAGTCTGAACAATGATTTGAAGTGGATTAATGTCAGTAAGCTCTTATCTCTGATTGCTTAGGTTTGTATTTGGTGTATGTGCATCACACACGTATGTATCATATGTATCATACATGTGCTGTGTATGTGATTTGACGCCTTCTAATTTCAGGGACAAAAACTATGTGCTTTTCCAAGAATTGAATTTGGGACTGTTCCATGCTAATTCATGTTGTTAATTAGCTATAGCAGGCAGCCAATAAAGCAACATAAATGATTTCAGGTTCCTTAGGAAATATGCCAATACGAACGCAAATACCGATTTAGATGTGGAATTTTTGCAGCGCCTCTCAGTGAAACTCATTCATTAAATTAAATAAACGCGAAATGGTTGCAGGCTGCTGATGAACAGTTTGTGAACTGGAAAAGGGAGCACACTGGATCAGTAAATCCCTCCTTGGGCATATCAGCAGCTCTCATCCCACCGGCAGGAAGGGTGGGGAGAGCCGTGCCTCGCTGAGGGCAGCAGCCAGCCTCCCAGCACCGCAAGCTGCAGCAGAGATTTCCTGGCTCTGGCAGGAAGCGCTGCTGGTTCGTACCGCTGGCGTGCCGCCCAAAGGCTTGCCTGCTGTCATAAGGCACAGAGCTGCAAGGAACTGCGTGGGAGATGAATTAAAAAAAGAAGAAGAAGAAGGAAAAAATAAAGTCAGGTTCCAGAAGCGTTCAACAGGGACACTTCCTTTCCCACAGAAGAAAAAGCCGTTCCTATGTGCAGGCAATATTGCAGAAATCGAACACAGCACAAGGGGAAATCTGCTTCTGGGCTCCCAGGCAAACTAAGGGGAGTATCTGCAGCCTTTTCCCCCTTTTCTGGAGATCATCCTAGTGCCACAGAAGACTGCATCTGAGTGAATGATATAAATACTGCTTTTAAAAGACTTTTCTCCCCTCAACCCTGCCCCAGTTCCTGGTTTGGCACAGAATGGGGAATCTCAAATGAAAGCACTCTGCAGCAAAGCACCAACCGTTTGGAAAACTGGCCATGCAGGAGTGGAAGGAGTGCAGATATTAGGGATCAGACACTTCAGCAGAATGGAAGCAGAATATGAGAAGTTTTCCAAGAGTGGGTTACCAAGTGGCCTTAGGGACAAACGCCAAAAATATTAGTTATGCTCTCAATCATGTGTGTCTTGGCCTTTGCATGGCTTGCAACCCTAGGACTGGGAATCGGATCTCCCCCTGCAGCCTCTGGGACTTCTCCCACACAGCTGCTTGGGTGCTTTTCTCCAGGTCCCAGGCATGTCAGACTGCGAGGAGCTTTATTTTGTCCCTGATGGCAAAGGAAGCAGACACAGGAAGTCTTGATTGTCTTGATACAGTTGTTGCTAAGTAGTTCACATCAGACACAATTTCAGTATCCCCAAGGTGCTCCAGGAAATACATGTACCTGTGCTTTACAGGTCACTGCTGTACTGAGTCCATGCTAGTCCTGCAAGTATATCCACCTGGCACCCCTTAAAAGAAAAATAACACACTGAAGCAATTTTTTATCATCAATATTACACAGGGTAACTAAAGCCTTTGTGGTTGGGCTTCAGTCTGTGATCACTAGCAGGCACAAAAACTTAGCAGAAAAGGACATGTCTGACAGAAAGAAAAAATAAGGGTCTTCTCCCTATTGGGAGCCTTGAGGAAGACATTATATTTGAGGAGCTAGTGACATTGAGCAAGCCATGTCTGCTTTACTGGGGCCTGTCCTGGGGAGGCTGCAGACCCATGTACGCAGCAACATGAGGGAAAATGCTGAGATGTATATTGGTGTCACCGGTGGTGTGCTCTGGCAGACATCCTGAAAGATAGAATGTCCCTACCTGTCGGAAGAAGATAATATGATTTTTTTTGTCATGTGAGGTTAAAGGCACCATGCTACAGGAGGGAGACCCATCCCCTCACTGGTGGGATCTGCAGTCTGTGCTGTGGCTATTCAGCTGGAGGCCAACTGATGCAGCACGTACGTGGGGTTTCCAGCACCTGAAAGGACATAATAATTACTTTATCTTTGTATTCCTCTCCTTATTTTATCTTATTAATAAAGCAATATCATCATTACACTACCTGCTGTCGTGCCTTTCTTACTGACATCCAGAGAGAGACCCCTGCACCTCCCTGTGCAGAATGCCCTCTGATTCCCCTTGATGTCCCTCAGAGGGGCTTATCCACGAGGAGTTGGTCCAGAGTCTTGCAGCCTAAAGAAGACGGAGGTCTGCGCAGACTCGGGACAGGAGCTCTGCTCAGGAGGCATACAGAGAGGGCAGAGTGCAGGCAGCTGTGTAGGCAGCGCGTTGCTGCTTCGTGTGCGTGTGATGGGAGTGAGGGTGAGAAGCCATGAGGGCGCACAGGGGTCTGGACAGCTAGATCCAGGCAATGGGGCCGCTAATTCAATCCTCCCACTTTACAAGGAGAAACAGCTGTTGCTGCCACTGCAGACAGTGCACGCAGGAAAGCCATGGTGTTGGCTTCCCAGCCCGGGTGATCCTCCTCCTCCCAGACCGCCGCCTGCCAGGATGAATCACGCTTGCTGCTGGAGCTGGGGCTTGGTCCCGTGCCAGGAACGTACTCCAGAGGGAGACCGCAGAGAAATACAGAATAATTTGCAAATCCATAACCCCCCACCCCCCCGGTTGCTTCTCAGTAGGGGTCTCTCAGCAGGTGCCAGAGTGTGTTTGTAGCAGGTGTCACCTGCCTGTGCGTGCTCCCAGGGGACAGACCCCTGCGCCAGGTGACCTGGCAGGCCCGTGGTGTGCCGGGGACAGGCTGTGAACGCCCGAGTACATCGCTGCCGGTAGCTGCCTGTGCACGGGATGGGGCTGCTTCTGCCGCTGGACCTTGTGAGCCATTAGCCTGAGCGCATGGTAACATGGTGCCGCAAGCAAAGAGGAACCCTGCTAGCCATAAAATGGCACAGAAGACCCCCAGGAGTCTTGTATAACAGAATGGTAGAGTGTAATGAATAGTCAGACATATGGTAAAAATGAATTAATGTCGAGTTGCCATCCACTCTGCCATTTTTTGCTTTCAGTTTCCCTGCTGTGCCTGTCTCCTGGCATCACTGAATCTTGATTCAGGGACAGGCAGCCAAGTAGCTTCCTGTGAAGCCAACATCACATCCTAAGTTGGCCAACAACTTGGTAGTGCTTTCTCCTGGCTCCATCTGGCTGGGACTCTCTTGCCTGGCCTGGTGGAGAGTGACCCAGCCTCACTGGCACGGGTCTGCATCTCCTCCCCTCTGGTGGGGAGTCACCTGCCCTCAGGAGATGCCACCTGATGTGGAGCCCAAGTGCCTTCAAGCAGGAGCTGCTGTGAGCACATCAAAGCAAGTCCTGGGTCTCAGGCCTCATCACCTGCAGACACAGTGGCCTGAATCCAAGACTGCAGGAGGTTCACCTGGAGCTCCTGGAGAACTCTGTGGATGAGGTGCAATGGTTTGTTTGTTGTCTGGGCAATGAGTCAGTTTCAGCAGACTATGTCCTGGCAGAGTAAGGCAGAAAGGTCCAGTCTGGTGGAGCAAACTTGCAGGAATGACTTTTGAGAGCCTGTATTGCTACAGGCAGCACCAGGGCATACAAATGGATATATGTGCACGTATGAGTGCATGTGTGAATGCAAGTGCTTTGAGTAATCCTAATTTTCCCACCAAGAAGAAAAAAGAGTTACATGTGCCATAAGTCAGTTTAGGCACTGTGAGGACATGCTAAAAACTTCACAGCCTAGTCCAAGAATTGGACTAGAAAAGGGCAGGAATATCACGCTCTGCCTTCCTGCTGCAGCCTGTCCTTCCACAGGCATCTTTTCTACTGCACACAGCACAGATGGGCTTCCTCCAAAACGACTGTGCTGCTTCTTTGCCCTTGGCTGGAACTGCTGCTGTATATGTCCCAACTTGAACAGGCCTCAGGAGGTAAAACAGAGGAGCAGGAGTGCAGATGAGCAGCTGTGCAGGCAGGGGCTGCTCTCTGCCACGGGTGTGTGGGGAGCCTGCCTGCCTGCCTGCCTGCGGGTGCAGCTGGAGGAGCAGTTTGGTGGCAGCGCTGAAGGATGAGGTGGGCGTTTGCATGTGCGTGTGTGAATGCATGCATGCGTGCCTGCGACAGAATATGGAAATGCTTGTGTTACAAGAGTGAAAGAGGAGCTACAGCCCAGAGACACATATTTGGCTGGAGCTATGCCAAAGCCTCTTCGTGCTTCTGGGTATCTCTGTTCTGGAGAGGGGAGCATCACACCCGCTTGCCTCACCACAACACCCGCAGCCTTTCGCAATGCCTGGGAGGCAGTGCAATTTTAATCAACGCTCCTCGCTGAAAGCAAGCCTCTTCTTTTTCAGTCAAAAGTCCTCGCTGACTTAGAAACAGCTGTCGTGGTACAGCTCCTATTCTTGGATTTCTTGGAAAAAAGGGAGTGCTTGTAGGGGCTAAAGGGCAGGAGACAGAGGTTGGGGAATTGTGCTCTGCTGCTGGCTCAGCCGCTGACTTCTCGTGTGATGGGAGAGAAGTCACTTATTTTTTATATTAAATAGGAGGTGGGGAGAGAAAGGAAGAGAGGAAGGGGACAGTGTTGTTAAGCAACCTTTGTGAAACAATTTAAAATCCACAGTGGAAAAAGCCATAAATGTCACATCACATTTGTTACTGAGCAGCGGCGGCCACAGCTATGGCTCACAGATAGCCACTGTGGCCAGGCCAGCCTTGGCTGGCTGCTCCCCTGCCGCCAGGACCTGTCCCTCCCATTACCGCCTCCCGAAGTCATTTTTATTATCTAGCAATCACCTGTGACCCTGAGATATTTTTAATGCCTGCATTTTTAGTGCTGTTCTGCGGGCGTGGGGCTGCTCAGCCGGGCAGCCTCCTCCCCCCTTGGGAGCCAGTGCTCCCGCCCCAGTGCAGGCAGCCTGCTCCTGCTGCCCACAGCAGAGATCAGACACAGCGGCAGCTGGGGAAACAATTGGGTGCCAAATTAGAGCGGCTCTTCAAGTAATTGACTGATGGAGCAGCGCGCCTACTTAAAAAAAAAAAAAAATTAAAATACCCCAGTTTCGCAGTATGAGTCACCGGGATGTTTGTGCTCTGAGCTGTTTAAAAGTCAGCCCACGGTGGAGGTCAGGGGACGGAGCTGTTTTGCTCTGTGCTGCTGAGGCTGGCCCCTCTCCTGGGAAAAGCCCGGGGTTTGCCCAGCCCTGCCGGGGAAGAGCGGCGAGATGCTCCAGTGGTGCAACCCGGCCGCACGAAACTCAGCTCCCCTCTGACCATGCGCTCAGCCCCCGGCTCCCGCGGGCTGGGGGTGAGACCCCCGGTAGGGCAGCCGGACACTCACAGCTACTGACACACCAGCAGCCACCGAGACAGCTCTCGGTGGTTTTAGTCAAGAAGTCAGGAGGGGGAGCTTCCTGCAGACCCGGGCTAACCTCGCAGCTCTCCGGCTCCGTGCCGTGGCTCTCGCTGGCACGGTGGGTCCTGCCAGCAGCCAGACCCCCAGCCCCGGAGCAGTGCTGAGCATTCCAGCCACAGGGGACAGGAAATCTGACCTTAGGCTCTTTAAAGACCACATAGATGAGTTTCCCCCTGCTTTCCACCCACCGTTAACACTTTCACAGCTTTCTTGCAGGAAATAGCGTTACAGAAAATGAGAGCAGCGACAGTTTCACATTATTACAGGGCTCTGGGAGATGGGGCAGCAACAAAACCTTCTGATATCCTGACACAAGAAATAGAAATTATTTCTGAAGTTCATGCAGTACCATGTGGGCAGTCAAAGCCAGCAGTAAGATACTCTCACTCATTTTCTTTCCCACCCTTTCTAGTGGAAAGAGGAAAGAAGATTTCTGCATGTTGCAGGTATTGTCATTATTATAATTTAACCTGGTATTTAAGGAAAAAATCTAAGCAAGCAAAACTGCTTCAGGGAACTACCCAAAGCCTTCCTTGACTGTCAAAGAGGTGGCTCTGAGCGTAGTGAGTTGTTGAAGGGGTAAGGATGTCCTTCATCATTGTGTTGTGCCTTGTCTTCCAGCTCTACTCCCAAAGGGGTGAGAGATGACCAGGTTCAAAACAGGCTGGCCCTTCCATGCTTGCTGGCATCAGTCTTCTCCTCTGGAGCAAAATACAGAGCAAAAATTCATCCTGAGTTTTCCATACAAAACTTTGGGCCTGGCTTCTGAGGCCAGGCTGCAAACAAACAGAGCATGAGACAATCGCTGTGGTCAGTGCACAGCCATGGGCTGTTCCCAGACGCGACCTGCCCTTTGCTTTCCAGGGGCTTTTGCTTCGCCCTGCTCAATGTCAGAGCAGTATGCCCTCACCCTGCTGCTCTCCACAAGCCTGGTTTTCAGGCAGCTCCCAAAGCCCTTTGTAGTTCAAAGTATTTTGTTTGAGGCTTTTCTTTTTGGACTGTCAGAGCAACCCAAGTAACGTGGGCTGCAAAGCCAGGCAGCTGAGCGCAGTTCTTCGTACTCTCCTGTTTCCTTATCGCTGATGTCTAGCCCTTATATATTTTTCATGGAAGACTGTGCTGACGGTGCAAAGGTGCCTCCTTGCCTTCCCCCAGGTCTGATTGTTTTCTCTGGTTTTGCGTACAAGGGGGTTAATTAGAAGCTGGCATCTCCCCCCACCCCCACCCCCCCACCCCCCCAGCTCATGTGGAAAGGGATCTGGAGCCAGCAGCTAGAGGGAGGTGAGGGAGGGATTAGCCCTTTGCAGGAGGCAGAGCCGGGGGGAGCATGGCTCCCTGGCCCCCTCCTCAGCACTGTGAAGACTTTAGGTCTTTCCCTGCCTAGCTCCAGTGTGGATCTTCCAACAGAAGAATGGGCATCCCTGGCTGTCCAGAAAGAGATGATGGCGCATCCATGGGGCTCCTCCACATGGATTTGGCTGCCGAGGAGACTATCTAGTATCCTGGGGTTGGGTTGTGGGGTGGGGGTGCCTGATTTTGCCTCTATGCCAGCTCTACCAGATGGCTGCCCTTTTGCTGTTCCTGTGTGAATGGGGAGTGTGTGTGTGAGAGAGAGAGTGTGAGAGAGTGTGAGCGTGTGTGCGAGCAAGCAAGCGCTGGCTCATGCTATTTCCTCCCTTCCCTTGGGGCTTGACTGGGTCCCTTTTTTTTTTTTTTTTCCCTCCTGCTGCAGCTCTAATAAAAAAAAGTGGCTCAGCCAATTCTCTTGAACCTGAACGCAGAAGGAAGGAGACAGGGAGTGAAAAATGTGAAATCAAATAGGATTTTTTTTTTCCCCACCCAGACGCAGTTGCCAGGGAGTGGGGCTGGGAGCACTGTGGCGGTCCCCCACCAGTGAGTGGAGGGACAATAGTTATTCATGCTGGAACCAGGAGCAGGAGAGCTGCTCTCTCCATCTGAAAGAGCTCGTTACTTCCTCAAGTTTGCTTAAAATACAGCTCTAATTACCTGTTTAAACAATAGCTCTGTCCCTTTCTTGGTCTATGAAGACTGCACACATTTTAATTATTGGAAAGACCTTGGCCATTCACCTTTCTGAGGTATTTAATGCTTCCAGTCAAATGCCTGCCCTGATGTACTCTGTAACTATGCCACCTCTCGAACTCTTGCCGGTGGGAAACTGCAGGATATCGTTGGTGAAATGACATTCTCTGGCAGTTTTTTTTTTCCTGCATAATCATGGTATTTGTGTTAATTTTGCTTTGCTGGGTACATTAGTCTTTGGCTCCTAAACAAGAATACGCAGGCCCTCCTCCTGCCTTGCCTTTTCCCCTGTGCACAAATGAAAAATAGAGCTTAGCTTGTGTCTTTATGTGTGGTAATATTATAATCCTATAAATGGATGCCAAAGCTGTTCCTGGGATGGGAGTGCCTGTTTTAGAGACAGTGTAAGCAGCAAGGGAAGGGATCTCCTTCTCCTTTATCAGACACCAATCCATCCACCCCAGCATCACATCCCCTCCCCACAAAAACTCTCATTTTGGGTATTTCTCTTCTCCTAGCAAGTGGTGGACTGGAAAATGCTTCCAATTGCAGAGTGGTGCAGCGAGGAATCCTGCTGAGCTGAGTGCCTGGAGGCGATCGAAGCACTGCCATCCCGGGGCTGGATAACCCAGCTTTCCAAGGTCTTGGCTGTGCAGCTATGGGAGCCTGGCCAGCAGGAGAGATGCTGCAGCTAACAAACATACTTCCTCAGGGGCTCTTTCCTTGCTGATGCCGAGCGAGCACAAGCTGAGATGCTCTGGGAGCCAAACTCTCATCGGGTGCCTGAGCTGCTGGCAGTGGCATGGGGTGAGGGCAGGCCTATTCCCAGCAGGCAGCAACTTCTTCTGGATCTCTGTCAGCATGCATGAAGAGCATCCCTCTGCCATGCTGGGCCCAGGCAATGAAAGGGTGGCAAAAGGACTTTGCTTCAGCAGAGCGCCTGAGAAGGGGGCCAGGATGCTCAGAAGAGGGGAAGACACATATTTGCAGTCAGAGGGAAGGAGGCCAAACACTGCCCAGTTCATAAGTCTCAGCCCCTGAGAAACCTTGTCTGCGGGGCTTGAGGCAGCTGGCTGGGAGAAGCCCAGAGTAAACTCAGCAAGCTGCCCAGAGGGCCTGGAGCTGTAAATCTCAACTGCCTGGATTTAAAGAGCTGGCAGAACTTTTCACGAGGTTAGAAAAGTGCTGGAAAGGCGGCAGAAGAACACCTGGCCGTTTCATCCTCCCTACACCACAGTGCTTCTGCTTGGGGTTTTTGCCTTCCCTTCAGGAGTTGGTGAAGCATAATGGAGCCTTTTGGGATGGGAAGGTACTGCTCTGATTTAGGGTAATTGCCTGTATGTCATGATTCAGCGCATCAGTTGAGCGCTTGTCCACCTCTGGACATGATTAACTGGACATGATTAACCGTAAAGACCACAGGGATTTTCCATGGGACTTATGCATGTGCTTCCCTGCTGTGCTGAACTCAGTTCCCTGTTACTGCTACTGGCTTTGGTGGGGTTGCCGGAGAGCAAACAGAAGAATTCAGCCCTTTTGTATCAGATCCTCCTTTGTTTTATCTGCCTGCTGAAATTGCAGAGATGGAATATTTCAAAATATTTGCTCAGCTGGCCATGAAACGCAAGGGTTTCTTCGGGGGGAACGGCTCATTTATTCTCCAGCCAGATCAAGCACCTCCAGCTAATGATGAAGCATCACGGCACACTGAAGCCCTGCTAATGGCAGCGTCCTGAGGAGTGAAGATAAACAGTGGTTGCCGCAGCATGGGGGGATGCCGATCCCTCCCCTCCGCTGATGACAGAGGATGAGCGAAGGAAAAGGGGAGGGGGAAAAAACCGTGCTGCTCTGGATGCCCCAGTTTTCTTGTGCTTTTTTAAATTTTATTAATACCTCATAGCCTTACCAAAGCTAAGCAAAGAATCCCTTTCATCCACTGGTCTGTTTTCTACCTTTGATGGCCAGCCTTTCATTTTACTTTGAGGTATCCCCCCTCAGAAAGCTCCTCGCTGCCTAGCCAGCACATTTGTTCCTCTCTGGCTGGATGCAGATGTGACCAATTTGCTTCCCCGACACAATGCAAGTGGAAGCAGGGGCGGAGAGGGGAGGAAGGTCTGTGAAGCTGAGTCGTGCAGCAGAAGGCAGCAAGAAGAGTGCCGCACTATTTATTCCCTTGCTTCCACCAGGGTCTTCAGTGTCCCGGCAATGGTAAATCTTAACTTTCATGCTATAGTGCAGCGGGATGCAATTTACTTCAAAGACAGCATAAATCCCCAGCTGCTGCTTATATCACAGGGCTGTTAGATAAAAAGGGCTTATGTGTTTCTGTCCCAGGAACAGGTTTGCACTTTTCAGCATGGATCTCAACTGACCGGCCTGCGGTTGGCCTAAAAATCTCACAAGGGCCACAAAAACTAGGCTGTTCCCTCCCTTGTGAGCCATCCAAGTGCTGAGCTCTGCCGCACTGGCCCTGGGAGCAGTCTCCCCACAGCCAGCCCCACCATTGCATAGCGGTGACTCCCCCGCTCGCCAGCTGGATGGAGAGGGAGGGAAGGCATGTGGTAGGCTCTGGGATTATTTTTTTTTCACCCTTAGGAAAAATGCTAGTGCTGGGGTGGGAGGGAAGGAAGCAAATTCCTCCGTCTTTGCTACCGCAGCTGTCTTGCCAAGCAGAAACCGAGAGATCACTTTGACCAGGAAAAGCTGCCTGAGAGCTGGGTGCTCCCATTGCAAAGGTGGGCTGGGGTACCCATGGTAGTGTGGATATATGCCCTGCCTCGAGAGTAAAGGGCCTGGCCCTCAGCTGCTGTGGGCCTCTTGGTCTCCATGAACTCCACAAAGTCATGGCACTTCACACTGACCCCGGGAGCTTTTTTGTTGCTGTGGCAAATGTCATAGACAAGGGAGTGTTACAGACCTGTTTAGGCAAATGGAGAAGGTACATTTCAGAAGCCATAGAGAGCTTGCAGAGCTCAGACCCTAGTGTCAGGAGCGACCTGGGCAAGTAGAGCCCCAAATAATTTCCAAAAGTAGGACTTTGGCTCTGTTTAAATACTATTTATCCACCCCTTGGCCAGGAGAGTGTTTCCTCAGCCCAATTCCAGACAACTGCCTTGCCCAGGAACACTGGTCTTGTGTGCTACCAAACAATACTCAAGCTAGAAAACATCCAGTTAAATTTCTAAGAGTTTAATTTCTTGGCTAAACATGGGAACCTAGACGTTTTCAGAATATTGCTTTTGGAGTGAAAGAGGAGAAAAGAAATCCCTTCTGCCCTCTGTAGTTCAACCATATTAATAATGTCTTACTTGCAAAGCTGTTTACGCCTCCCTTCCCTTCTGCTGGGATGCTGCTGTGTATCTGCCCTCATCAGAGCGCTGCTATTAGCTGGCTTCATCGTGCAGCGATGCTTCATCGTTAGCCAAAGTTGCTTTATCTTCGTGAGGGAGAAATAAGCTGTTCCTCACAGAACCACCCATATTTCATGGCCAACTAAGCAATATTGCAAAAACATTGAGATTCCTCAATTTCCTTGATCATATATAGCAGATGCTGATTTGATGCTAGGAAAACTGATTAGCAAACCCCTTCTTGGCTAGTCTGTCATGGCTCTGACAGCCCCAACGCAGTCAGCTTGTCCAGAAAGAAAAAAATAGAAAGACTATTATCAAGTGCATTTTTCATGCAGTGAGAAAGAGCGTTTCTAGCTGCCTCTATGCACTGAAAACAAATTTCCAAAAGCCCGCATAGCAAAGTGCTGGGGTTATAATCCACTCCTGTGCAATATTACCTTCAAATGCATTATCACTGGAAGTGTAAAATCCAGCTCCTCTCCTGCTGGAGCCCCACTGTCATTAATTGAAGGCTTTCCCCAGCCAGGAGCCTGTCTAACTTGCAGGGCTGGCTGTGAAACCAAGGGCATTACTGGATGATGCTGTCATGCACAGCCATGCAGGTCCCTTTTAAGGGAGCGGTGGAGCCGTTGTAACAGGGGAGCTGAAATCTAGTGTGTATAATTTCAAGGAAATGTATAGGCTTGCCGAGGCTAAAAATCAAGATCAAAAGTTCAGGGTTAAATTCAGCTGTCGGGTCTAGATAAGCTTATCTCCAAAAAGTGGATTATGAGAGATCTGCTCTGGGCTGAAATGCTTAACTGGTGACCTGCAGGACCTGGTGCTGCTCTCCTTCCCACCAGGGCTTACCTCCAGATCTGCGTGTCTCCTGCGTTTCAGATGCTAAAGACATAGCAGGGAGGCGGGAGGCGGATAGCATGTCAGGACAGCTGTGCTGTGGCCCCAGGCCTCCCGCAGATTTACGCGCTTTCGCTTAGCCTGGGTGTCCCAAAGAGAGCAGCGAGCGGTGAGCACCGTGGTTTTGTTATTACACAGAGGCCTGATCTGGCAAAAAGGGAAAATTACAGAATTTTTTCCAAGCATTCTTTTCCACTCTCTGGAAAAAAAAACCCAACAGGCATGCCTGTAATCAGCTGCAGGAGCGGAACAGCCCTTTTCATTTATTTTTAAATGTCCTTCAGGACTGTCTGGTTAATAACCATGCTCCATGATGCTGTGCTCCCCAAGGGGGAAAAGGTGCTGCCTGGGAAACTCGTGGGGGTTTTTCCCTGAATTGATTGCCCTCTGCTTCATCCCACTGGAGACTGGGGAAGGGAAGCATGCATCCAAAGGAAGCAGGATGGTGGGAGGAGAAAGGGGCAGCAGCAATCCTACCTCATCCCTGTAGCTGCCGCAGGACCGGCAGCTCTGCGTTCAGGATGCTGCGGAGCGTTGCTGGTATACAGAAGGCTCGCGTGGCTACAAAGTGCTGTGGCAACAGTGTGTGTCTAATTCCAGCCTTTCGCTTAAGAGGGCTGATAAAGGCATCACACATTTGAGGTGTGCAGCATTTGCACTGCGTGCATCGCACAGCTGTTAGATCCCATCGGAGGTGTTTGCAGTGCAGATACAACAGGTTTCTGGGAAGGGCAGTAAATGGGGAAAAAGACCATTTGATCAATCGTCTTGCCGTCTAGTGTTGGCCTTTGTAGGGAAAAATAAATCCATCCCTTTAACCTGTCCCTCTTTGTAAAACACATGCAGAAGTTTCCAGGATGCAGCATGGAGACGTGGCTCTTCGTTAAACAGTGAGGTGCCCACTCACCCAGCCAGCCTGTTGCTGCAAGAAATTAAGACTGAAGCAGTAAAACAAGCCTGGATGGCTGCCAGCAGCAGGAAAACGTGGCAGCGCGGGAGGATGAGGCTCCTGTTGGTTTAGACCTGAGGTGCCTGGGTACTCCCTGGGGATGGTCAGCACCTGTGCCTGCCTCCTGCTGCCCTCCCTGGGCAGGGCCCTTCTTTGAAGAGAGGACTGAGCTGCCCCATATCTCCCAGGACATTCCTCTCTCGGAGCTGACAGTTCTTGCAGAGCAACCACGTATGCAGAGAGGCTGGAGGGAGCATGCCACAGCACCCAAGGAGTGCTACCAGCACCCAGTGCCACCCCTGCTACAGCCTCTTTGGCTGCATGGCATGCCAGCAGCTCCCTCTGGCCCTTAACACAGCACGCTGGAGCCTCTAGCTCCAAGAGAACCCTGCACGCAGCTTTTTCTCACAGTATATGATTTCTGTGCAGAGACACAGATGCATGCATGCATACATGTGCCTGTGAGAAAGTTGTATTTCAGCCAAAAGGCAAAGTGTCTCATACTGGAGATGACAATGGGATGTATCGAAATGCAGTAATGTGAGTCATTGCCACAGTGTTCTTGCTACCTTAAAACAATCCAGAAATGTTTGAGAGACTGAAAATTAGATGTTTCTTCTTAAAAAAAAACACAACCAAACCCCCAAAAACCAGAGCTGCTTTAAGGGTCTGGGAATACCAGTTTACATTTTTAATGCTCCTTATGCTGTTCCTTTCCTTGATTACTTAAAGGCAGATGATGAGATTTTGGCAGAGTTTATTTTATTTTGAAAAGCAAGCTTTTGTAATATCTAAGAATAATAGGAACATTCTCAAAGCTTTACAAACTCAACGAGCCTTCACTGATAGTTTCACGTAAAGAAAATCAAGATGCTGCAGCAGGGAGATCCTGAAAGCAAAACGACCTTCAGCTCCTGTGTCCAGGCCCAGCCACACGTGAGCCTTCAGCTGAGAAAGTAAAAAGGAGACTCATGGAATGAAGTTATATTTTTTCTCCCCAAACCCTGTAGCTTTTCAAATACTGCTGTGTGGAAGGCTGATGGAGATAATTCCCTGAGCTAGTCACTGATTTACCCCACAGAAAAGCCCTAGGGAAAGGCTTTCTTGAAGATGGCTTCATATTGACATTTTTATTTGCATTTTGAGGGCCAACAATTTCTTTTTTTTTCTCCTGGAAGCTAAAAGATGGTTTATTATGCAGTCAGAGAAATCTGAGACACTGGGCCCCGGGAACAAAATGCCACCCTGTATCACAAAACTTGTGATAAAACTGCAGGATTTAGGACCTCTGTTGCAAAGTGAATCTACTACACTTGAGTTTCCAAATCCTACTCTGCTGGGCAGTGTCTGGTGTGCAAACATCTGATGAGGCACCAGAGCAGTAGTAGTCTCTGCCTGCCAAAAATAAACGGGGAGCAGGGAGCTTAACTCCAGCTGGACCTGGTTAATCTGTGCTTAGATTATTTCAGTTGCGCCTAGGATTAAGAAATGCTTTAGCAGGGACTAATCTTACCCAGCGGACAGCATGTCTGGCTGACTTCTTAATCCCATTGCTTGACTCCTAGGACATGGCTTCCAAGGCAGATGGGCCCCTAGCATCCCTGGGCTCCAAGCATCCCTGCGGCCAGCCCCTTCATGCATGGGGATGTGCCCCTTGATGGGGCTGTGGTGGGGAGCCCAGATGCAGTTTCAGGTCTTTTGCACAGCATCACTCTGGTTTTGATCTTTCTTGCTTCCCTCTTTCCCCTCCATCTACACTAACCAGAAATCAGGCAGACGGCTCTTAGCACATGGCAAGCACAGCGCAAAGTGTTAGGCAGGACAAGACACAGCTACATTAATTACCCTGATTTTCTGAAGAGATGCCGTAGCAGAGGATGAAAGGGAAGACAGCTGATAGGAGCACGTTCTTTCTGCCAAGTGATGCTTTGGGCTCTGCAGTGATACTTTTTCAGGAGTGTAATGAAGTTGGGTGTGTTGATCCTGAGACAACCTTCTGGGAAGGTAACTCCTTCCCAGCCTCTTTCCCCTGGAGAGAAAAATAAGTCATGGGACAGCTGCAATGGAAATCCTCCATTTCAGGGGAAACAAGTAAAAAAAAACCCACACCAAAACCCACAAAATACGTTTTCTGCATGTTTCAGGAGAAATGAAACATTCTTTGCACTTTTTGGCAATTAAAAAAAAAATAGCAAGAGGATTTTACTAGTAATAAACCATGCAAAAAACTCTCCAATTTTTTGTTTGCAAAATTGGCAGAATTATGAGCGGCTGAATTTGGGAAGCAAAGTAGAGGTTTGCAAGCATGAAACACTCATGTGGCTGGCATCCAGCAGCTCTCCTGCCAGAGAGGAAAAGCCTCTAACACAGATTATCCAACAGTTTATGCAGCTCAGCTTCAGCGGGGAGACCTTTATGACAGCAAACATCCCAAAAGCCCTGGTTATGAAACCCCAGAGCTCATCCCTGTGGTGCTCCCAGCCCCTCCCCACAGCATCACCCCGTGGCATCCGCACAATGCAGACTCCCTTGCCTAGCCTCCCCCTCCCCAGGGCTGTTCAATTCCCAAACTCGGACAGTGCCCAAAAGCACTGCTGAGCCATAATTGATGCCTGAGGTGATAATTACAGAGGCCCTTGAGAGGAAGGCAAAAAGAAAAACAAAACCCCTGCCCCAAACAAATAAGCAAAGCAGCAGCAACAGCAAATAACCCCCTGCACTATGCAAAAGAGACAATAAATAAAGCCAATTAGCCCACAGACTTAGTGCTGGCTTATGTGGAGCGAGTTTGGCGGAATGATGGGCAAACCCAAGAGCTGCTAGCCACAAAAGCATCTCTCTGTCCAACTCTAAAATAAAATAAAATAAATCCCAAAACGAGGAAGGGTGGTTGAGGTGATGCCAGCAAGAAAGGGTGAACAGAAGGGCAGGTTCTGCTGGGGCACAGGCATGGTAAGGAAGGAGCCCCACTGCTGGTGAAGACCCTCCCCTCCTGCCCAGGAGAGGCTCCCACCCGCAGGGGTGGCTTTGCAAGCACCATGCTCTTAGCGCCCGTGCTCTGGGCATGCAAGTAACATCGGGACAAAAAGATGTTTTTGAGGGATGAGGACCTGCTTTGTCAGGTCCTATGGGCAGCTGCAGCCGGTGTCCCTCCCTGGCCCCACGCAGCACCCAGCAGGCAGGTCACAGCTGCCAGATGGGGATGCAGTGGGGAAAGAGCCAGACGTTCAAGTATTTAAGGCCAAGGTTAGGAAGGGATTAATGCAGCCTTTCCAAGACCTTGAACTCTTCTCCTAATCTGGATTTACAGCTGTGAATTCATTGTTGAGACCATTTATTGTCCCTCCTCAGTTTTGCAGCCCTCATGTCCCTTGCAATAAATGACCTTGTTGGCACCTCATAGGTACCTTTGCACATCCCACCCTTAGTAGAAGCTACCCAAAACCACAGAGCTTTGGGACCCAGATACACAATATGCTTCTGTGCTAAACACACCACAGTGTCTCTTAACTCGCTGACAACCATTATCCAGCTGCTGAATGAGCTTTATTATAAGCAATTTTTGTAAATCATATTGAAAGCATAAAGTCAGAAGAAAAACAAATGGATCTCAGGTCATGAACTGCAGTAACACCTGGCAGGTTGGTTAAAAAAAATGAAGCTAGGGAAGTTGTTGACACAAGATCCTAGGGTGATACATTACAGACATCAACTCGTGTGTCACACCCAAGCCCAGGGCAGGGTTTACCCAGCCCTCCAGCTGCAGGCCCGATACCCACCTCAGCTGCCTGACACCCGTCCCGCACCTTTCCTTTCCGGGAGCCTCTCAGTGGCTTAGCTCAGAATGGGCCAAAACCCAAAAGATTTTGAGACGTGGCACAAGCAAACTGGAGGTTTTTTGACCGAAAAGGTTTCCAGTCCAAGGAAGACTGGGGCAGACAGGCACTGTATTGGTAGCGGTGCGGTATTAGTTGGCGGTTCTGTTGCTTTTCTCCTCCGATGCTCGGCGAGCTGCTGCATCTTTGCTATTGCAAGCAAGCAGTGCGCCAGGCAGGGGAGTTGATAAATGATGCATGTCCCTAGGTTGGTGCCTGTGTGTGCTGTGTCACTGGATCAGAGCCGTGGCATGGGCCATCATAGTGGTTTGATCTGCGCATTTTGGCCATCGCTAATTAAAAGCCCTCTGGTGGTGACCCTAACGAGCCAGGCAGCGTGCCGGTGGCCAGGGCTGCTTGCTGCTCTCGCTGCAGAGGGCAGGACCCGGCGGTGGATGAGCACTGTACCCAGCATTCAGGCGGTCTTCTCTGGCTTCGCTGGAGACCCTCCCGGGGAGCTGTTGATACCCAGCAATTCGCAGCTTTGCTCCGAAGGGAAATCTCAACAGGAAAGGGTGGGAGGGAGGCACAGGGCAGCGGGGTGGCTCCCAGGTGGCAGTAGGGTCTGTGGGTGGCAGCCCCCCAGATGGGAAGCGTGGGAAAGGAGGGCAGCCCAGGGGTAGCTGGGGGGTGTTGGAGAAGCAGCGGGAGCATCGGGGTGTCAGGTAGTGTCAAAGCCAGCACCTTTGGAAAAAAAATAAAAGGCAGGGAGGAAGGAAGCCGGGGAGCCATGCGGGTGTGACAAATTAAAGATTAGCACTGCTGCACGTGGGGATGATCTGTGTGGGCTTTGCTGCCACTGGGGGTTTGTCTCACTGCTGACTGCCACTGACATCACATTGTGTGGCACATTTCTGATACATCCTCCAGCCTTGCTGGAGTGGCACAGCCAGTGCCCTTGCCACAACACACGGCTGGCTGTCACCCCACGGGCCCTGAGCATCCCTCACCGGCCCCGCCAGCCCTTCCAGCTACACCCATTCATTAGCGGTTCATGACTTGCAGCCTCCTCTTTGACTGAAATCCTGCAATTACTCAGTGTGCCGGCTCAGACCTGGCTCCTGCACGCACCGTAGTGAAACAAAGGCGAGTGGGAACAGGCAGCCCAGCTGCCGCTCGCTCACCCTGCAGCCATCCCCGCGGGGGCGGGCAGCTCGTGATGGGGGAACAGGTACGGTTCATGTTTCAAGGTGAAATGAAAGCAGGAAGGGAAGGAACCAGATCACCCATGAGCTGTAAAAGAAAAGGAGGTTTTGTTTTATTTAATGCAAGGCCATTTTGGCCACTGTAAAGTATCTATCAAAATGGAGACAGAAAACAGTTCTGCCTGAAAACGCCAGGGCCAAATGGGCTTTGAGACTTGCTTAGTCCTGAGCCAATTAAAACGTCATAATAACGCAACCTCAAAAAAACCCAGTGTCTGCTAGTTATGAAAGATACGCAGGAAAAGAAATCATTCCCCAGCTAGAAGTGTTTACTCAAATGGCTCTCCATGGGAAAATCAGTCAGTGAAAAGGGGAAAGTAAAACCCCACAAAGCAGCAGTAGGCTAGGTGCAAGCCTGTACTCAGCTCCACATTTGCAGTGCCTGTGCTGGTGTCCTTGGAGCTCTCCAGGGGTCCAGGGGGTGTTCACAAGTCTGGGAAGGTCCTGTCTGCACTGCAGGACTGTGGCTTTGGGGTGGCTTCACTGAAATGACAGTTTTAGCCTCTTTGTTGAATTTCCCCCCCTTGATGAGTCTTTGGGAGACATGTGTCCCCCAGGTATATCAGCAGTAATGGAAAGTGCCACTGTCACTACAGGCACTAACTCATCATCTTGACGACCCATCGATCCCTGGAAGAGTCGAGTGGAGGGTAAAATAAATGTGGTTTGCGGGGATGGGAGGAGAGGAAGAGAATACTGAAGACATTTTGCTTTGCTGGACACCGAAATAAATGGAAAACTGGCCACTGACTTTAGTGGACACAGGGCTGGACTGCACCCATGCTCACCAAAAAAGAGACATGTTGAAAGGCAGCTCGCAAACACTCTCATTCGCCGGTGGAGGGAATCCCAGCCATGTCCCTCTGAAGCTGCTCCGAGGTGCCAAGGCTTGTGCTTGGTACTGCCTTGCTCTGAGGAGCATCCTGGACCTGCCTGGTGCCAGATGGAAACTCCCACACACTCTCCAAACTGCAGGTGGCCCCCAGGGCCAGTGGGGAAGACTGACCTCCCTACTCCTGGGCCAGTGGTGCTGCGCAGTGGGGGCTGGAGAGGGGGGGTTTCCTGGAGGGAGTCTGCGATGCTGCAGGCTGCAGTGAGCCCTCGAGGCCAGCCCCTCTCCTAGGGGCCAGCTAGCTGCCACAGCCAAGCGCTGCGATGGAGCTCATTAGCCCTGCTGTGAGGGAAGTTAATTAGCTCAGGGAAAACGCTGTGCTAATTTGCCTAACCGACTTTTGGGACCAAGGTTAACCCGCCAAGCAGGCTTGGATGCACTCCTTCTGGCCGGGGCCTCCTGCATCCGTGCACGCAGGAGGGGGGATGCCTGCAGGCTCCAGGGTTACTTTGGATGTGTTACCCCCACTCTCTGAGCCGTGCTATCTCAGGTATCCTGGCAGGGAGGACTGCTACCCTGAGGCAGCACCAGCACTGCTGTGATGATGGCTGGTCCCCCTTGGCCGGCGGGTGGAACAGACTTCGTTCTTTGCTACGGCTGTGGGCACGGCAGGACGAGTATGGCGTGCAGCTCTGTGCCAAGCAGCACTGCCATGGCATGCTTTCCTGCAGCCGCTGCACATGCAGGATTTACAAGTCGTGTGGTTATTCCTGCCCACCTCTGTCCCCATCCAGCTGCCCCCTGCTTCCATGTTATGTGCTCACTGCCCCACAGGCAAGAGCTTTTTTTTTTTTCCTTCTTTATTATTCCCCCTTGTCTTGGAAGACTGTAGAACTTGGACAGGACGATTTGAACAGTGTGTTGAGCAGATGGAAGCAGGTCCCTAGCTGTGGCCAGGTGGAGGGAGCACTCAGCAGGCTGAGGCTGGGCATGGCAAGCTGAGAAGCAACTCCTGGCTCTGCTAAACGCTGCTTCCTCTCCACCTAATGCTAAAGCAATTGCTCTTGATGGCTTTAGAATCACTGTTTTTGGCATGCAAGGGCATGGCTGTCCTCTGCTCCACGACCCCAGGGGAAGCTGAGCTTGGTTCAGTGCAACTCACAGCGAGGCAGAGAAAGGAAGAGAAACATGCATAGCAAAGAGACGGGAGAGAAACAGGAGCAGGATAATCTTCAACACACGCTTGCAAGCTTGTCTAAAAATAGAAGGTGAACCATTCCCTAGTAATTAGCCAGGAGACGGTTTTATTTGCAGCAATGTGATTTCAGCAGCAGTGCTTTTGGCAGGAGATGGGAATATCCCAGCAGCTCTAACTTTGCAGAGCAGGAGAAGACTTGCCTCCCCCTGCCAAGGGACTTTTCCCACAGACAGCAGGTGAGCGTGGGCTCAGGTGTGAGTACGTGCACGTCTTCCTCTGCTTGCCTGGATGGAGGCGGCAAGAGGCCAGTGGAGAAGAGGCATCCTCTCTGCAACAGCCTGCTGACTGTTGTATTAGATGCTCCTCAGCCTTTGCATTGGAAGAAATGACAAAGTCCTTTTATGGGAAGAGGCAGCAGCATCCTTGCATAAGGGCTTGACCCCTAAAGAGGTTCTGGCAAAGACAAGCAGTGCCCAAAGTCTCAGCAGGGAAAAACGGCATAGGGACTCAAGCTTGGATTACAGCAAGGACCAAGCCTGACGCACTCACCTGCAGGTGCCTGCTGCAGGTCTTTGCATCTAGGGGAGGTGCCGAGGGCCGTGTGCCCCCCAAACCAGAACATGGAGTCAGGGCCCCTTTTGAATGATGGGTGGCGGGTGTCAGGCTGGGCTTTCCCAGCCAGTCATAGTGGACGTATGCTGGGTTAACACCAAGGCTGCCAGGTAGCTTCCCTTCTGGCCTTTCTTCCATGTGGCAGCAAGAGCGGGGGGCTGCCCTCCCCTCCAGCCACAGGTTAGAGGAGACAGCACAGGGAAGGAGGGGGCATGCCTGTGCAAGGGCTCCTCATGGAGCAGCTGGCATCTCCTTGCTCTCACAGGAGCCTCCGTGAGCAGTTGAGGGCTTGTGGGGGGCACAAGTGGCAGAACTGTCCCAACCTGGCTCTCAGGTGCCCCTGGGGCACTAGGAGAAGGGAAAAGCTTTCCCTGGGAAATGCCACCAGCTGGATAAGCCTGACAAAACCAGGAATAATGTTAAAAAAGTGGAAACTCATAATTTACATCCTGCTGCTGCTTACAGTGGAAGTGGGACTGGAATGGACTCAGCTTGGATCTGGGGTGTTTCATGCATGTTAAGGGTTCAGATAATGCATTCTGGCTGCAACAGAAAACTAAAGTGCAAAGAGCCACCTCAGCACCATGTCATCCCTCTCCTGCTGGTCCAGCACCACATACCCCAAACCCACTCACACCCCATCAGAGGCAGAGAGGAAGGACAGAAGGACTGGGGGGACATTTTGAATGAGGAGATGTGAACTGCCTGTGGAAAGCCTTGTGCTGCAGTCTGACAGCACAGCCCTGCGCCACGCAGTGAAACAGCCCATCCGCAGGGGATGGCCACCACTGTCCCATGCTCTGCAGGGGTGTGGAGTGCTGTCACCTGCATCATGGAGGGGGACAATATCCCAGGACTTTTGCTTTCCAGACCCAAGGGGTCATCACTCTGATAAAAGCATCTGGCTGGTCTGGTTTTGGCAGAGTGAAAGCCTGATGGCAAGAAGACAATGTGCCGTCTGACCTACAGCCAGCAGCTCTCCCTGAGCTGGGAATGAATCCATTGCTGAACGAAAGAAAATGAGCTTTACATCCTATTTCACGCAATACTCGGCTCCTGCTGTCATCCTGTTGATTTTGTGGCTCTGCAATCAAGTTTAACTTCCCATCTTTCCATCGCCCCCATTGCTGCCCGTGAGGCCTGTGCAAACAGCGGGGGAAGCAGGCTAATTGCCTCTGGAAGAGGAGCAGTGATAACAGCTACCCTGGAAGAGCCGTCACAGGCCTGCAGTTAGCAAACTGAGAACACAGGGAAAAACACCCCCCTCTCCCCGGCCACTCTTCTGAAGGATTACTTGTACCCATAGGAGGGAGTGTTGCTCCGGAGTGCCGGGCGCTGTGCTGATTTGTGAGTGTCCCCTCTACTGGGACACGATTAGCTGGAAAATTTACTAGTCGGGAGGTCTCTCCAGGAGCCAGTTTAAAGCCGACAGTTCCTCCGGTTCGCTCCTGCGTGGCGCAGCAGCTGTTGACACTGGATAAAAATTAAGGAGCGGGACAGGAGCAGCTGGGGCACGCTCCCATGCTGGTGGTGGGGACAGGAGCGTGGCCGTGGCAGGGCGCTGCCTTGTAGTTATGCTGGGGGTTGCCGGAGAGCCTCCAAGCCATGCTGATGCTCTTCTTGGAGCCAGCACCCTTGGTGGTGGGGCAGGAGGGGGGCTTGCCGTGAGCCCCAAGATTGGAGAGGTCATGTGGAGCCTCGCTGCACTGCTGTGCCCACATCCACCACAGGCTCCCTTACTGCTCTAGCCCCTCTGGAAACTGTGTGTTGGTGTGTGTCTCACCTGCAGATAGGGTAGAGACGTGCAAGATATTTGCCTTAATTTACACCTGGTGGGGCCAGGTGTGCACTTGTCCGGGGTGCAGAGAGGTGATGCAGCCTACCTGGGACACAGAGAAAGGGCCTGAGCTGTTTCCTCTTTACCTGTTTTTTTCCCTCCTCCCCCTGCCTGTCCCTCTGCCCCTGCCATACCAGCCTCACACATGTACCCAGCAGCCGCGGCCAGGGCTGCCACTGCTGTTCCCTGTGCATCCTTCCCCTGCCCCCCTGACTTCAGGGATCCTCCTGCAGAGAGAGAAATCCTCCAGGGAGGGAAGTGGCCGTATGATTGCACACTGATGCATGAATGCAATCAGCCCAGCCTTTCCAGGAGTGCAGGGAGCACGTGGCGAGGGGACGCAGCCTCCCTGGGAAGATTATACCTGAGACGCATTAGAAATGGTTGTGGGGATTTTTTAAACTGGTGATAAAGAGCTAGCTTGGAAATAAAAATCAGTGACAGACAAAGAGGGCAGGGTGAGGCAGGGGCTGCCCCAGCTGTGAAGCACCAGGCTCCTCTGACATGCTAGGTGGCAAAGAACTCATTTCTTGATTTCCTAAAGAAAGAAAAACAGTAAAAGGACCAGGAGGGGGATGGGGGTTAATAAATGCAGAACGCCCCATCTCGGTGCAAGCTTCCCCTGAGTTTGGGTGAGTTTCTCAGCTCTGAGTCTCTGGGAGTTAGGAGGGGTGGCTCCCAAGTACGCTCTGGCTCCCAGACCAAAGCTTGCCTACTCTTCCCAAATGCAAGCAGGGAGGGGTGTGAAGTGGCGAGTGAACTGGGGCTGCTGATCCATGCTTCTCTTGCTGGGAAAAAGCAGAGCAGATGTGGGAGAAAAAGCCAACCACAATGCTGCTGGATTAGCAGAGCTTTACATGACAGGTATGGGAAATACCTGCAATCCCAATCTGTGCAGCACAGTGTTTTAGGAGTGGTTACTACAAACAGCTCCATTTGCACAGCATTTCCCTGCCTGTGCTCCCGTCTCCTCCTCCTCCGTGGCCTTTCACTGTGGGCAGCTCTGGTGCAGCAGCCTGCTCTGCTCCTCACCGGCAGGATCCTGACCTTAGCAGCTTTAACTGGTGCCGCTTCACATTTCGAATGACAGTCAAGCCCTGGAGCAGAATTGGCTCCTGGCATTACTCTAGCAATGTGGCTGGGATGATGCCAGCAGCAAATCTGGCTGGGAATGTCTGCTATTTCTTCAATAAAAGAGAAGTTTGAAAAAAAAAAAACACACCAGCCCGGCATGGCACAGCAGAGCGGTGCCCCCCTGGCAATGCCAGCTGTGTGCTGCCTGGCACAGGCCAGCCAGCGCAGTGGACAGATGGTTGCTGCCCATGCTAGCACATTGCTATTTTGAGGAGGGACTCACTTTTTTCCTCCATCCACTAATGCATTTCAAATATCAATCCTCCATCCACTTCTACATACTCAGCTATCAAACGGCTTGCTAGGAAACCTCAGACCGAACCAGAAACATCTCTCTCACCAAAGTCCAGGGGTACCCCCATATAGCACGCTTCCAGCCTCAGAGACCAAACAGCTTGCTCAGGGCCACACTGGGGCATGGGTGTCAGGGCAGGGACTGGATATCTGGATAAGCAGCACCCAGCTCTGCTGTCAAAGGATTATGACCACATGCCTCCTTTGCTCACTCCACTGAAAACACAGTGGCGAAGCCTGTGGGTCCCCAGGCTAGGCTCTCCTGAAGCCATCAGGGTGGAGCTCCCTTCATCAGGACCTGACTGGGGACCCAGGTTCCAGCCCCAGGCTCGCAGCGAGTGGTGGCACAGCCCAGGTTAAAGAAGGCATATGGGATGGAGGAGAGACCTGCATCGCCTTTGCTCTTCCTCCCCTTGGGACCACCCACGCCAGGTCACTCAATGCCTTTCACAGTAAATGCTTCCTAGCACCCGTCAGTGAAAGATGGGACCCTGGCACCCACTCTGCAAAGCTAAAGCTGCCTACAGCACTGGGCAGCTGCAGAAGGCTGCAGAAAGCCTGGGGCTATTTCCCTTCCCTCCCTGCTTTTCCTGCACACACACACCTGTGTACTTACACAAGGACATGGACACTCTGTAGGGCAGGAGCAGTGGCCTCAGAGCAGTGTGGCAGCAGGAAGGAGCACAGCAGGCAGCATGCAGGCAGGGGAGCTGCTGGGCAGTGCTGCGGTGAAATGGGATTAGTTTGGGGGAGGGAAGGAGAAAGAGAAATAAATGATCCTTGTGGTGAGCTTCAGGACTTTCCCTGACACGCGCTGCTAAGAAACTAATAAAAATAGGGCCTGAGCATAGCAGGAACAGACTTGCTACCTGCTTTCTAAATCACAGCAGCCCAGGCAGGGCTATCGAAGGCTGGGTGCTTTCTTCCCTGTGCATCCTTCACAGGCCCTCTGATGTCTCTGTGTGAGCGACCCGGGTAGAAGAGCAGGGCTGCTTCAATGTGCCTGGACAGGGACAGGGGTGGAGATGGGGCTGCACCTCCTGTCCCTCTGCCCAGATGGCACTAGAGTGTTGGCTGCTAACCTGGAGCTCAGTGGGGGACCAAAACAGCTGCCCCTCACCTCCCTTTCCACTGCCCTGCAGTGGAAACCTCTCTTTCTCCTGGCTTTCAGCCTGTTCAACCTCTTCTGCTTCAAATGCTGCATGGGAACCTCTGGGGGGGGGGGGGGGGGGGTTGGGGGCTTTTTCCTGGGACCCCATCTCACGGTGTGCAAAGCCAGCACCTACAAAAAGTGAGTGAAAGCCCACAGGAAGAGATGAAGCCCTGCTCAGTGATGCTGCGAGGGGGGAGCCTGGGCTGGCAGCACCCTCGGCAGTATTTAGGTGCTGTACGGGGCATTAAGCGCAGTGGCACAGGAGCAGGAGGCCAAATTGCCTTCCTCCACCAGTCCTGGGAACGTAAAGCCTGGGCCTGACCTGAGGGCTGCCTGCCTCATGCATCACTCAGATGACAGCAGAGTTATTTTTTTCCTGACAGGACCTAGAAACCAGGTCACTCCGCATGTAAATCTATAACAAATCTGTTTGGGATTAGGCAGGCTACTGAGAGGTGGCAACAGGCGGTATTCATCAGATGTGCCCGCAGCAAACGGCTCCGCACCACACACAGGGAAAGGAGCAGAGGCACATTCTTTCATGAGCATGGGGGTTGCTATGCCAGAAGCTGCCGTCCTGGGTTGGAGGATTTTGGGCCATGACAGCCTCAGCAGAAACAAACGCTGCATTCCAGGGAGGCCGTTCCTTGCCAGCAATTAAAAAATGATAACATGATAGTAATAAGCAGATCAATCAATCCCTTCATGAATTAAGGGACCCTAGGGAAAGAGCTGGGCTTTTCCCAGGGCAAACCGGGGACCAGTTCTTCTCAATAAATACAAATAATACCAGTAATGAAGCTCAGATCTCTGGCTAAACTTCGGAGATTGATACCCTTGCAGGACATGAGGTGCACATGGGCTGTATGTAAACGGCTTTAACTTGCCTATGCAGCAGACACCGTCATGGTCCGGGGACGAGGGGGTGAGCAGCAGCGTGGCTACAGCCAGCAGGGGCTTGTGATCGGCTTCCCACTCTCCCTTCTTGTGGAGGTGAGCACAAGCGTATGAGATGATTATAAACCAAATCACCTTACTCCACCTGCCATCCCTCCCTGATCCAGACTAGTCAGCTGAGCCTTCAGGGGTTAAAGAATAGCAACACTTGTCTCCATGGGTATCACAGGACCTATTTAAAAACCTCGACCCGTTTGGCTCAGCTGCCGAGGGAATTTTTCAGCTGAAAATGCCAGGGCTCTGGGAACTATTAAACCCCGCAAACCCTAGATCGCTTTTATGCCTGCCCCAGGCTGCACCCTCGGATCTTTTCTTTTCCCCTCTGCAAACTGCTGGGTAATGATCCCTTGTGGCATGCCAGCTCACCTCCCCTTCTCCCAGCTGGCAGCCCAGCTCCACAGCGATGCCCTTTTGTTCTGCCGGTGCTGAGATCTGCAAACTCATTGCTAATTACTGCATCTGGGGCTTCCAGCTCCAGCGACAATGCCAGGACTTGCTGCGGGCTCCTGATGGCCAAAGTTCATCCCCCTGCTTATTTCCTTACCAAAGACCATTATCTCTCATTTACATCTAAACTAGTTTTTTATACCAGTTTAAATGCTGCCCCTCCCCCTGTAATCTCAATGCAAATGAATTAAAAGTTCATTCTTCCGATGCTCAAATCCTGCGCACTTTCTTTTTCACTTCTTATTTAAATCACACACTGTTTTGAACTAAACCTTTTATTTCCTCCCGATTATTATTTCTGGTGTGTTTTCCAGAGCCTTACAACACGGCATCTGATTATACACAAAGCTTCAGAATAAAGCCCTGCTTTTTCCCTTCATTAAGGACACAAAGGATTCCTGTGTGAGCCAAGCAGTGCTTTGGACATTAATACAGCTTTACACCCCAAATCACATCCCGCCTCTCTGCAGAGCAGACTGGGGAGTGGATCCGTGGCTTTCCTTGCTGCCAGCACCCTTTGCAGGCTCCAGCCAGCTTCTTCCCTCCCTGGAATTAACATCTGATTAGGCGGTGCCAGTTTGTTCACTCGCAAACTCGCAGCCGCTGGCTCAGCCTGCATCACAACGGGGTGTGTTTCCTGGCTAATCCTGCCTTCCTGGATCCCCTCTGCTTGCCTCCAGGTTAGGGGTCCAGGAAGCTTGGTGGGCCCACCCAGGATTTTGCTGTTGTTGACCATTTCCCATGGAAGGGAGTTCAGGGAGTCACGTGTAAAGCCTCAGGAAATTATTACAATAATGTGTAAACCCCCCAGCCCTCCCTGAAGCCTAAAAGTAAGGAATTTGAGAATACTTCAGGCTAAGTGATAAGACCAAGGACATAAAGGCAGTCAGTGGCAGAGCCACTTTTAACCCACATAGGCAGTCACTGCATCCCTCCCGGATCTGAGTTCTCATCATCTGGAACTGCCTAAATCAAATGAGAAAGGCAGGAAACCCCCCATCTGCAGCATGCTTCCCTTATTTAACATCATCACGCAGAAAGGAATAATGTATGCTGTATTTACCACATGAAGAGGGGAGAGCTTTTTATCAAAGTGATGCATTACTGAGCTGGTTAGCTGCACAAGAAGTCTCTCTAAGCAAATATTTCTTATCTAGTTGAATATTCCAACATTTAAAAAATAAACTACTAAATTCTATCTAGTTTTAAAAATACTTCTCATTTCAAAGAAGAGGTTTGGCAGTCACCTGGAGCCGACAAGAAGCATGTGGAACAGTGGGAGTTCAGGATGGGTTTCAAAAGCTGTGCATGGGCTGTGAGAAGCAATTTGCGAAATGGACACAGGATGAGAGTTGGATCACTGGTTTCCCCAAAGAAAGACTTTTAATACAGAAAGGTTTTGTCTAACAGGCTTTGCATGGGTCTGTAAGGTAGACTTGCAGCTCTGATATACCACACTTCTCCTTTGGGACCCTGGGCGATTCAGGTTATCCCTGTCTCTCTTAAAATCCCTATCTGTAGAACAGAGATATTGCTACCTGCAGTAAATGTCTGCAAAGTGGTTGAATGTGAGGGTTATTACTGTTAAATATCTGTGCAGCTTTCACCTCTGCTGCACTGAGAAGCAAACTGGTACGAACAATCCCTGCAACATGCTGTCAAGGAGAGTGGGAATCTCATGGTGCAGGAGTGAACACAGAGGGGGAAACAAGAAAAGCTGGAGCTGCTCCATACTGGGACTTTTTTCCTCAAATATTCAATATCTGATGTAACTAGCTGCTCTGGCCACTGTAGGCTTACCTTCATTTCAGAAACAGCTGAGCCAGGCCACGTGCTGCCTTGAGAGCCAATGCTTTTCCAACCTGCTGGGGAGCAACGCATATGTCCCAAATGCCAGGCTGGCCACTTTTACTTCTATCACATCAAAAAAAAAATTAACATCTGAATCCCAACGATCCAGGTCAGAGCAACCTCTGGAGAATATGCTCAACCAGGGAGGTCATGAAACACCACAAAAGCCATGAAGAAAACCACTAATTGGCTTCTTTTCAGCAGTATCCATGTGCCACCAGTCTCACCCTTCTCAAACCGCCCTGTACTGCCTTCGGACTGCGGAGACACAGCCTATTTTTGTGGAGCCAGGACAGCTAACGATACTTTGTGTTACTAATTCTGTAATTCATATTGTTTGTGCTGGCAGGGAATTACCCATGACATTTTATCTCAGCCAGTCTCCTTCGGCTGTTTTAAATATTTGGAATTATTATTTCTGGCTCATGGGTCCACCCTAGGTCATGGTGGGATTATTCCTGAGTTGCGCAGAAGCACATGGCCACCCTCCCCAGTGCTGGTGGTCTGGAATAGATGGGATGTAGAGGACATGTAGAACATACCGGGGTGGGGCGGTGGGGTGGGTGGCAGGGAGAGTACAAACTTTTTGGTTGACTGAGGACAGACAAAATGAAGGCAAATGGGCCTTAAGGTGTCATCCTGGCTGTTTCGGGTGCCACTAAAAGAAGGACTGGGCTGGGGGACCGGGGAGGGGAGGGCCCACGAGGGGACGTAGGGAAGCCAGTGGATGGGCAAGGGGGAGCAAGCAAAGGGGTAGAGCAATGCCAGGGTGCTGGTCTGGGGTCTGTGTCCTCTGTGGAGGAGAGCTGGGGGAACTTCAGCTGCTCCTGGGGCTGGAGGGTGGTTTTGGGAGGGGAGGGGTGCCTGTGTGTTGAGGGGTACTCAGAGGCTTCCACCAGAGTGGGGACAGAGGGGCCAGGGGGGCCGTCCTGCTCGGCTGTGTGGGCTGCGGCGGCTCTGCTGGCAGGCTGTGGCCCTAAATCAGCTGCGTATATTCATAACTGCTGTGCACGCCGGTCCCTGGCGCTGCAAGGCATATCACAAAGGGCACATTTTTAACACTTCTTTTAATCCCACGATCCTGCGCATTTAAGCCTGAGCTGCCTTGCATGTGAACCTCCGCAAATGCCTTTTGCAGCTCACTCCCCCTCCAGCCCCCCCCCGCCCTCCTCAAACCACAGCCTGCTCTGGAGAGAAAGTAATTAAAGCTGCCCGACAGGCTGCTAAATATTAAGAGCCCAATAACGGTGCAGACACAGGGACTTCACCATCTGAATGACAAAAGCCGGTAGCCAGTGGTTGCTGACGGAGGGACTGGCAGGCTGGCAGCCTTGCTCAGCAGCAGACATCCCTGCCGGCTCCTGGAGCCAGGGCACTGCCCTGGGAGCACCTTGCCCCTGGCTCAGACACCGGGGAGATGGCTCCAGCGCTTCCCACTCCTTATCCCATGCAAGTCACGGCCGGGGTGAGGCCGGGCTTGCGGCCGAGTCATGTCACGTAGTGCCGGCAGGGACGGTTGGTCGGCATGGGGGCAGCAGGCGTGGGCTGCGGGGTCCTGACCTTCATTTCTCCTCTTCTTCTAAATATTCTGCAATTACATGTCGATTGCTTGGGCGGGGGTGTGGGGGGTGGTGGTGGTGGGGGGGGGCAGGGGGGCGAAAAGCAAACATGCTGCGAACGCCAGAGCGCTGCAGTTGTTTGCTGTCGGCCGTGGTGTGCGGTGCAGTGGCTGTGGCACAGACTGCTGCTAAAGAATATGATGGGTGACAGGCAGAGCCTGTATTTCGGGGTTGCTCACGTTGTGGAAAGCCCAACAGACCCTCCAGGATGACTGGCCATAGACACAAGTTACAGCTAGTGTTAAAAAAAACAGGGAAAAGGGAGCTGAAATTCAGCTAAATCACACTTCCCTCTGAAAATTTCATTCCTGCAATTGTTCCGAGTAACACGTACAATTACTCTAGCTGAAAGAAATGATAAAAAGCATTTCTTTTTCTCAGCTCGTTTACTTTCTACATCTGGCAGCGTTTTGTGTGCAGGCAGTTTCACCATTATCCTGAGGTAGAGCGCTCGGAAATGGAAGCTGAGGAATAACAGCGCAAGATTTTTTTTAAACTGTTTTGCAAACGCTTCTGCTTCTAACGACCAATAGACAAGCTAAAGCCCTTGGCAAAAATGATATGACAATAAATAACATAGCAGTTTGCAGTGTTATTATAATGGTGAGAAAAACCTCCACGCTCCTTATTTAATATCCAGATACTACCTTGCAGCACAGTAGAGTACAATGTGCTGGTAGTAGCTTTCCTAAAGCAAAACTGCCCTGTGACCCATTACTGTTCCCAGCTGTGCTGTCATGAGGGGGCTGAGAGGGAGATGTGTTTCCCCCAGACACTTCCATGGGGCTTGCCACCTGCCCTACAGACTGGTCCAGCTCCTCAAAGCTTGACACCCTCCAGGAGAAGGGACATTAAAGCAAGCTGGGAAGCAGTGCACCCTTCTGGTTTGAGCAGATGCTGGGGAGACCCTCTGTGAATTAGGGTCCCAGTGGTGTGGCCTTTAGTGGGCAGGGTACTCTGAAGGGACCCAGGACCCAGTACATGGCATACTTGCAGATGACGTGTTAGTCTGTGTTTGGCCAATTATTCACAGTAGAGGGGCTGCTGGATGAGAATGCTGTAGCTCTGGGATGACATGTGAGTTCAGTGCCGTGGTTCCCACCTGGGAAGGCTCACAGTACTTCAGCTTGGTTTGCTGGTGTCCCAGACAGCAAGGGAAGGGGAAGCACAAGCACAAGTGAAGCAAAGCTGTGCAGTTGTGGGGTGGTTCAGGGTAGGAGGGATACAGCACTCCCATATTCCTGTCTTCCTCCTCCTCGGCAAGTCTGTAGCAGACAAGAGAAGCATGAAGGGCGCTGCAGTTTGAAACAGCCTAAGCCTTTTGGTGTAATGAAGTCAACTGTCAGGGAGAATTATTTTTCACGCTGGTGTAACAGGTCATAAAAAATCCTATTGGGGAAAATTCAAATGAGGTTTATCTGCCCTGTAACATGCTGGTGTGAAAGATCACAGCTACAGTCCAAACTGGAGGTCCTCTTACATGATGCACTGTACCTCTTGAACATATGTGTAACCAGAGTCCCAACCCCTGGCTGGGTCATCCCTTTCGCCGGTGAAGCCAAGGTGCTGATGGAAGTTGGACAAAACCAGTGAACCACCATTTCCCATGTACACTCTCTGTGCCCCACACATTTCCATGAGCACCCCTAAACCCACACCAGCAGTCCTGGGGCTCAGCACACATGTGCTGGTTTAACCTACCCTGGCTAAGTGACCATGATGCTCCCCACATATTCTGCAGGGACTGCTTACAAACACCTTTTCCTCTCCCCATCCCACTGGATGAGAAGGCAGGAGGGAGGATGCATCCCAGGCACAGGGCTTCTGCTCTTCAGTTGCCCCCAGGTTGCTGGAGATAGGCAGTGCAGCGTGGTCCCCAGTGCCTGCAGATCACATGTCATTCAGAGCATGGGGACAAAGCCCAGCATGCTGGCTACAGCTTGCCTAGAAATTTATGAATAAAACGGCTTTTCCATGAGACAATGCAAGCTCATCAGAGCTGATTTGTTCCCCAGGAGCACAGCAGCTGCTATAAACTTTCACAGAAAGAAGGATGGAATTTTTGCTTAAAGCCAGAGTTTGGAGGAGGATACAATATCAGGACTGCCTGGCCAGTAGCCAAATGATTAGGACAAGGAAAGACTGAGTATAAATCTTTTAGCTGAGCAGAGCTTGTGCTTGAACTGGGTCTCCAACACTGTCAGTGGGTGCCTTGGGCCAGCTTAGCATTGCAAAGCTGTTCTGAAGCATCTGATTCTCCAAGAATTGGGATGCGGGATGGGGAAGGCAAAAGAAAGCAAGAAACACTGTAAAAGCAAAAGCAAAACCTCAGAACAGTGGAAGTTGTCATTGGCCAGCGAAAATCTCCAGCTACAAGCCTACTTTTAGCTATCCCCATGCTGAACTTCTCAGCTAACCCCCCCGCCCTGCCCTGGGCATCTCCAAAGCCTCCTTTTCTCTTCCTCCTTCTCTGAGTGCATACATATGTTGTAATACATAGAAAGTATTCGAAGTATTTTACATACAAACTGAATGTAAAGTTTCCATTAAACCTTCTGGGCTTTGTGCAGTACATGCAAGAGCATCTGCAGCAAAGTGGAGATATTACGAAGACCTCTTTGTATAAAAGTTTGAGTCACAGAACCAAATTGTGTTCCGCACAGAGGCGCAAAAATGGTACAAAAATTAAGATTTTAATTTTAATGTGATCTTAAACATTGGTCCCAATTAGGCATATGCCCAAGTCCCATTGGAATTATGCACATCATTTCTTTGCTGAACAGGGAAGGCTGCTGAATCAGGACTCCAGACTGTAAAATTGCTCAATTGCCTTCAAATTTCTGGGGAAAAAAAATAGTGTGCTCTGAAAGCAATCACAAAATACATTTGGTATTCAAAGAGTATAAGTAAGTGCAGGGCTTATAATTAAATCCTTATCTATGAAGCTGCTACTGAGTGACTGTACATTCTGGGTAATTTTTAATGGCCTGAAACTCAAAAACCAGCATAACCAATTTTTTTCTTTTTTGCAGAAGACACAGCTAGTTAGCTATAATTCTGCAACAAATCCATTACTGCAAAACAAGTCCCTGATCCTGCAAGCATGAATGTGCTTACTTTTAACTATGCAAGTGTACCGAGGGAAGCCACGGCAGAAGCTACTGGCATTAGTGCGGAGCAGCATGCGCGAGTGGGGGCCAAATAAACATAAGGATGTGGTCAAGCCCTGAAGCATGCAGTGGAGCTCTAGCCCTCCTCTTCAGTTCTGTGGTTGCTCCTCCCCAGGGCCTGGGAGAAAGCCCATGGCAAGGTGACATGTATGACACCAGTGGAGACATCAGCTGCAATCTGCCACAGGAGGGCAAAAAATTCTTTAGCCCTTCTTACCCCTCAGTGCCTTAATCATGCCATATTTTCTTAGAAATAGCTTGTCAACACATTTCACCTGGGTGAAAAACTCAGTGATATAGTAACAGCAGTTTAGTAAATAAAAGCCCACATTAAAGAAAGAATACACAGGGCAAAATTTCAAATCTGGATAATTTTTTTTTTTTTTTTACAGCCTGGTAATTTAGAAGGCAACTTGTCCAATTTACTTGACCTTTTGGGATAATTCTCCACACTCTGAAGCCAAACAAGATTTACATCCAATAATAATGTGGAATTAAGATTCAAAATGGAAACTGGGGGTTTGCTTGCTGGAGAAAGGCCACTGTCCTTCCCAAAAGCACAGCAAGACTGAGGATGAGCTCTTCTTGGGTGTAGTTTTCTGTAACACTGTCTTCTTTAAAAAATAAATCATGCCACAATTACAGGATCAAATGTGAGGTCTTGCCTGAAAAAAAAAGTCACACAGCTTTAACTGCAAGTAAGTTTTATAAAAAGCTCTTAAGCAGGTCAAAGCATAGCAGGGACACTCTTTGTGGGCTAGTTTCCCCCCTCCCTCTTCCTTGGGCAAGGAGCGTGGCTCACCCCACTGAGGTTGGGTTTTGGAGCCAGCAGGAAGGCTGCTCCCAGGGGTGGGGGACGCTGCCATCCCTGGGGGTTACAGAGAGCAGTCAAAATAGCCCCCACTACTTATAGACAGTTTCCTCTGGGTTCCCAGGTCTTGCTGCCGCTGCCTCTACTACCCTCAGCTGCCCAGCACGGGGACCTGTGCTTCTCACCTTCTCCACCTCCCTGCCAACACTGCCCTGGCCATAAACCCACCTGAACCCTCAACAGGTGCTACAAAGTGCTGGCCAGAGTCTGGACACGACCAAGCCATGGCATAAGGCCACAGCGACACAGAGATGGGGGCAGGTGGGAATTTGTCCCAGGACACTGGGACTGGTGTCACATCCCCTGGCCCACCGCATAGCTGTCAATTCTCCTGCTTACGCCACTGTAGGACTTTGGGGCTGCAATGTCTGAGCTCATTGTTCATGGTCCTGGGCTTTGTATTTTATTTTTTTCCCCTGGATTTTGCCTATCTGTACATTTTATTGGCTCCTGTGCATTGGTTGCTAGGTAGCTCCCACTCCTACTCCCTTCAGCTTGCCCTTAACTTACTGCTGATCTCTCCAGTAGCTCCCTCATCTTTTAATTACATTAATATCTGTTACAGTCAAATGAAAAAAGAGAGGAAAAAAAAACAGGGGGAAAAAAAAAAAAAAAAGCTCCCGGAACAAGCAAAGGCCAGTCAGCACAGCAGGCCTCCATCTTTTGGCTTTATCTTAATCCTCCCTTCCTGCTTTTTCAAGCATACCCCCTCGAGTCCTTTTCCTTCTCTTGAGAAAAGCCCAGGCATCTCTTGAACTCATTTCTGCACTTTGTCTCAACCGTCTCCCCCGTAACTTATTCCATATGTTTGCTTGGCTTTGCCTTCTGCCGCAGTTCCCTGTTTACTCCCAGCTCCTGAACCCTTAGATCGTATCACTGGGGCTCTTTGTTGACTTAATTGGATCATCAGCCTGGCTGTACAGCTTCCCCAGCCAGCCCCAACCCTCCCCGGGGCTGCTACCCCCACACCAAGTCCACAGAAAAACGCGTTTCGGGCCCTGGGTGTATAAATAGATGATGCAGGTTAAATTTAAAGTATATTGAAGCTGATAACCACAGGTGCAGGGGCTGCAATTAATCCGCTGGAAACAAATGCCTCCTTCCTGGCAGGGTGTGAGAAGAGGGGGGGACCCTGCAGCTTGGGGAGCGACGGGTGCTCTCCTCCTGCTCTCTCCCTGCTCCCCTCCTGATCTCCCCTCGATCTCCCCTGTTCCCCGCCCCCCGCCCCGATCTCCCCCAGCTCCTGCCCTGCTCCCTTTCTGATCTCCCCCAGCTCCCCTTCTGATCTCCCCCAGCTCCCCTCCTGCTCCCTCCCTGGTTGCCCCCCGCTCCCCTCCCGCCCCACTCAGGCCCGCCATCGCTCAAGGGCAGGCCGCTTGCGCCGGGTGGCCGGGCAGCGGTTTCAAAGGTCCTGGCCCTCCTCCCGGCCACAGCATCAGCCAAAGGGCAGCACACAGGCTGCGCGGGGCACCCAGGTGGGGCAGGTGTAGGGGCGAGCCAGGTCCCCTCACCCACTAGCCCCCCAAGTTGCACTGTTCCCTTCTGCCCTAGCACCAAGCACCAGCTGGGGCACGTGTGTCTGCCTCAACTTGCTTGCTGCCCAGTCCTACGCTGATGCTGGGACTGGGCAGGATCCTGACACACCAAACCCCCACCAGGATGTACCTGTATTCCCCAGTCCCCGAGGTGCTCCCTGTGCTCGCTGCATCCCGCTGCACCGCGATGGCTGGGGGAAGCACCCATTGCCCCTTCTCCTAAGCACGGGCACCTTTGCGTCCCACCCCTGGAAAACTTGTGCTGGTGCCAGTGCAACAGGGACCCCCCCAGACCCACTGCCATGAAGACGGGCAAGAGCAGCTCTCAGCACACCCCCACTGAGGGGGGCTTCAAACCCATGCTGTGACTCCTCCTTGCACTGAAAATGAATGACAGGTGTTCTCATTGAACTGTGATGGCTACAGAGGAGTTACACAGCCATAATGCTAATAAAGGCCATACACTGGCAGGGAGGGGAAGGGGAAGTAAAAGAAACTTAAAATACCATCTTCTTGTGTTGTTCGATCCATGGCATGGCTGGCTTCAGAAGGAAAGCACTGCAATTAGGGGCAATTCTTCCTGCAAAAAATATTAAGAGCCTTGCCTATGTTATCAACAGTTAAAACCTCAGCTGCAGCGTCATACTATTAAAAAAGCTTGCTTGCTATCATATTTTACTTTATGACATGGAAACTTTGGAGGTGGCTTGGAATTCTGTGTCTGGGGAGCCTTGCTGGTAGCTGGAGCCTGGGGGCAGACATTCCAGTCCCTTAGCCATGTAGAACTCTGAGGCTCCAGAGGAGAAAGCACTTGTCCTCCCCTCTGCTCAGACAAAACCTTCCTTGTAGACACATATATCCGTGTGTGTCGTCAAGCCTTGAGCAGGAGGCTGCCAGCTGCAAGACCTGCTCAGATCACACTGCTGCTTTGTTTGAACTGTAGCCGTGCTGTGCCGTGGAGCAGGTCTCTCTTGGACAGTCTCACAGCTTGCTTGGCTGGTTTGAAACCACTACAGAGCTTTCTGCTCCTAAGTCTCATTTGAAATGCTGCCTGTCATTCCTGCAGAGTGGGGAAGTGAGGCCAGCAGGACCACAGCGTGCCGTCAACAGGCGATGTTCCTCTTGCTAGGCGTTCACAGGTCTCCTTGTGTAGACACCTAAGTATACCCACCATCATATTATCGTTTTGTGCTTCCTGCCATGTGACAACTTTGTGTTGCAAAGAGCTTAGGTACAAACCCACCTGACCGGACACATGCTTTTTCTGTGCTCTTATCTGTCTGCCACCTGCAGAAACAATGGGGTGAGCCTGGTGCCCCTGCGCTTCGTATGCCATATACCTCCTTAACAGCATTTTTCTACAAATACAGCCGAGCTGCTCCTGCCTGTCACCTATATGCTAAGCAGTAGCACAAATTCACTTGAACTCTGGGTGCTACTCGGGGGCAGCAGCAGGAGGAAAAATACGGGGCAGTTACATAATCAGGACAGAAATAATTAGGTAGATGAAATCCTTAGAGAGGTAATCCATCTTTTGAAATGAACTGGCAGCTTGAAAAATTTAGAAATCTTCATCAAAGTATTGCAAGCCTGAAGCATGTATGTGCTTTGTTTTATAGGTTCTTAATATGTACAGGACATGCAAGTATAATTAAGGGTTTGCAGTCCATCTTCTTGATATTGGAGTTGGACACTGGAGACCACAATAAATAATCCATAAACGATCCTTCAAAACTGAACAGTCTATCAATTAAAAAAAAAAAAAAAAAGACTCTTGGCATATAAGCCACTTATCTACTTAATGTTGTCCCCTTTTGGTGCTGGAGGTCTGGATTAAAACCAGAAAACATAAACATGCCTCCCTTAATATCCAAGGTAACTTCTATTAAGTCCATGCACAACAGAAAAGTAACAAGACTAGAAAATTATTTCACCTGATCCAAGGCTAGAAGAACTGAAAATGTTTCCTTCCACTTAAAGAAAGAGTGGTACAGAAGTGTTAATTGTCACAATGTGGCAGGTGTGCATCAGACCCATGAAAATACTCACCTGTATGGCTGGCCTGACCACAACTTGCTGCTCACGCTGTGTATGAATACAGAGGTTTCTCTGTGTGGGTCCCCCCAGCCCATGCTCCCAAACACTTTGGTTTTGTTTTGGCTTCACTTTTAAAGAATTACCAGCTAAGATCTATCCTCACTGTGCTAGTAAAGGCAATGCTCGAGAAAGCGCTATCTTCTCCCACCTTGGCGAGGAGAGGAAATGTGTTTTCCCTTATTTTTAAGCTTGTGGTTTGTTGAGCATACTTCTGACTTGTTCTGTAATACTCGCTAGCCGCGCTGGAATGATGCAACCCGTGTGCTGGCGCCAATAGCTGCAGCTTGGCCAGCTTCAGCCTGCGAGAGGTTCATGTGGCTCGGCCGTCAGAGCCGCACTCCCGCTGGTGAGCTGAAAGATAACCTCTTTGCTCACGTGCAGCTTGCGTTCCCCATTTGCGGCAGCCTGCTCCTTAGGGAGCACTGAACCGCCAGTTCCTCTTATCAGAGGGGCAAGATGGAGGGAAAGACAAACGTACTGAAAACTGCATGCTACCAGATGTGCAAACTCCAGAGCAGTCAGCTCCACTGCCTCAGTTGTTGCCTTGCTCGTATGAGTTTACCCCTGTTTAAAGCTCCCTTGCTGACCTCATTTGACACGCTGTTGATGATCCAGTGTGTTGAAAGGCAGGTGTCCTCCTGCTCGGGGCTCACAAATCCCTGGTCTGGCTCTACAGCCTCCCCGTGCCAGCATCAGCTCCTGGTCAAGCAGGGCTCCTCACACTGTCAGTGTTGCATCGAGGCTGAAGTAGCCCCAGCTTAGAACTTCCTTGTATGCTTGCATGGGGCATGGTGACAAGGGCCCAAGTGGTGACTGTCCTCAAGAACTACAGCAAGCCCTGACTCACAGCCCCTCTAGTCCTTCTCTCTCCTGCTTCAGGGTCCAAATACCCCAAATTCTTTCTAGCAGGCTCCTGATGCTTCTATCTCAACTTCTGTTGCCCCAGCTGCCCCATCCCATTCCTCCAAGCCCCTCCAGGCCCAAAGGTGTGTATACCCCTCCCTGCTTCCCCAGCACGTCCAGCCTTGGTCCCCCTGTGCTTTGCAAGCCCCAGCTGGCCCCAGCTCCTGGTGTGCGTAGGGCTCCCAGCCTTTCCCTCCTAGGGCTGCTGGAGGCCAGCAGCTGAGGGACTTCTTCACTTTAATAGTCACATCTAGACTCCTGCCTGTCCAAACAGCTGCAGCAGACACACGGACACATTTTTCAGAATCTTGGGCTGCCTGGGAAAGCCTTAATTCTCAAGGTTCTCTACAGCCATTCCTATGACTACTGCAGGCAGTGGCTCCCTGCATCATGCCACGTTCCTTGGAACAATGGAGATGAGGTTAGGTTGGGTGAAACTTCCAGGGATTTCCATTTTTTTTAACAGCTGGCTCCAGCCCCTGAAACATCTGTCCAGCTGGAAAAGACCATGGATCTCACGAGACTCATTTTTACATTAGCTGGCCTACAGTACCAGCACCAAGCCCCACCTGCAAAGGCCAAGTCATCCCCATCTGCAGCCATCTCCCCTCTCCTGTGTCTTGCTCAGGCACTCATCCATCTTGTCCGCTTTTTGTGATTTTTGGGAGAACCCTGCCACCATGGCAACGGCTGTGTCAGACAGACTGACACACACCCATAACGCTGGAGCAGATGCCTCAGAGTTTTTGCCATGATCAAATCCTTCCACTTCTCTCGCGCATTAACTCTTTCAATGCTGACATTCCCGTGTTTCCAGTGGAGCCTCTGGTCTGGAGACCAGTTTGCTTTGCTTCCAGAAGTACTGGAAGAGTTTCCAAATTTTTTTCACACTTGTGAAGCTAAAATGTCAGCGTGAATCTTGAAGGAGGCTGGAACATGAGTTTTGAGGCTGGTGACTGGTGACTTGACACCATTCAACGGGCAGGAGTCTGTGCATGTGCCAGTTATGCCCTTGATAGCTATCTCAAGAGCATGCTAGTTGGCCCTTATGGGACTGTTGAGCATCCTAGTGGGCTTGTTTTTACACAGCTAAAACCTTTTTACTTCATACCCCTCAACAAAAACTCATTTGGATGTACAATGGGCTCAGAACTGTGTGTCAGTAGCTGAAGCAGCCTTTTATCCATCCCTTTTCATACAGGTGCCAATGATTGGCTGGAAGTTACAGCCAATTGATTTCCAGAACGATTTGGAAAAACAGGATAACCTCAGCCTAACAAATGGCTGCAGAACCCCCTCTTGGTGTGGGAAGCCAAGGGTGAGGAGCTGGTTGCTCTCTCCATATTTCTCTTCCTCCTCCTCCAACATGTCTGGGAGGAGAGGTCTTGCCCCGGGGGTGCCAGATGCATCCTCCACAGCATGTGTGGGGACAACTTTGCTGGACACATCTCCAGCCCTCCAGTGGCCAAACACCCAGGAAACCTGGTGTGCATGTGACTTCTCACTCCTCAGTTAGAAAGTGGCTTCAGAGACTTGGAGATCATGCTGGGCAGAGGCAGGTTTAACTCCGAGCATGGTGGCAATTGTAGGGTTTGTCTAGAGAAGCCGAGAAAATGACATGAGGCTGGGGACTCTGGCATTGAGGATGTGCATCTTCTTTGGGTGAGAGTGAATGCAATGCAGACAATGCTGCAGACCTTAAAAATGCAAATCTTCAGGCTATAAATTTACTACTCTACCCAAGGCAGTTGTTAGTTTTCCGTATTTATTTATGATTCATTACAATCTGGATTTTTATAGATCTTCTACTTTAAGTTTTATATTTAATTGAATGAGAGTCCTGGTATCTTTCTGCATGCGTTTATGTGGTTTTCATTAACTACTGTGCAATCTAAGAAAGATCTTTGTTAACCAAAAATAAGGAACGTTTGTTAATGTTTAATGGAAACAATAACAATAAAATTACACAACGATAATTAAAACCACCCCAACCGTAAAAGCTCCTTCTTAATGAATCATATTAAGAGAGGGTTCAAGCATGTATTTATGATCTGGGTTGTGATTTACGGGCTAAATCCTGCCCTCATATGCCTGCATGAGGCTTTTGCTGATTTCCATGGGGGCAGCACGTGCAGCGGAAGAAGGCAAATTTTGGATGCGTGCTGATTCAGTGCTGCCAGAAAAGAACATTATTTTACCCTGACACAGTATATGCAGAACTAAAGTGTAACCCTCCTCCCCCCACCATTAAAAACAGAGAGAATATGAAGCATGACGTTGCTGTGTGCCCCGGTGCTCTCCTGGTGACTGACTATTGGGAGCTTTTCCAATGGATGGCCCAAAGTCCCAGCAGTGATTTATCACTAATTGTCACAACAGACCTAGAACTGCAAGAAGCTTGGAAGGGAAACAATAACTGACGTCAGCAAAAACACGTTCCTCGGCAGTTTACAGGACCCAGCCTATTGCACAGCATTGGATGTGCAAGGATTGGATTCTTTTGTATGCTGAAATTTCTCTATGCCACTTGGGGAACAGAGAAAGCTTGCAGTGGGTGCAGCCCTTGCTTGCTTTCCTTCTGATGCTGATTGACTTTTCCTGCATGGAGTAAATGAGCCTTAGGGCAAAGGAGAATCAGACCCAAAATGTTTCTGATTTGCATGGAAGAGTCGAGAAAGACAAGGCAGTATTCATGAAACTAGTAAGACAGTATCACGTTAATGATTTTTAATTAGGCAGATAGAGATTCTTTTTTTTAAAATCTGGATAATTTTAGGGCACAAGTGGATAGATGTGCAAATAATATCACCAGGCACAGCACTCTGGACGTATTTACAAAAAGAAGACTGTCTTTAGAAAAATGACCGATCTCCATCTATTCCACAGTGAGCAGAACTGCAATCTTATTTAACAAACCCCTGATGTCTGCATGATAAAGCTGCAAACTTGCACTGTGGGGAGAATTTAATTTTCAAAGTCTGCAAGCAGTGACCGGCATGCCACATAGGAAGGTTCCGCGTCTCTCAAAATTTCATGTGCCTCTGCCCGGCTGGGTAGCCCCCTCTCCATCCCTCCCACACTCCCTCCCGCTGGAGCTGCTGGGTCCTGGCTCTGTCCCCCCACCACATCCAGCGGCACCTCCCCTGGCTGAAGTATTTTGCAGAGCAAGCCCTGGACCCGGCTGCCAGTGAGAAGGGTGGGGGAGGCTGCAGACTGTGCTGCTTGTGCTTGTTTGCATAGGCTGCCAACGCAACTCAGAGACTTATTTTTTAAAAAATGGAGCCCCCTAATGTCTATTTAAACCAGTAAAAATATACATCCCCTTCAGTCTTCCAGCCAGAGCCCTGGCCCCTCAGAAAGCCGCTCTTGGCTTCTTCAATTAACAAATATGAAGCAAGCGCCCTCCTTTCCCAGCACAATGCAGGCTACCACTATTATCCCTGGCCTCCCAATTATCTCCGAGAATCTTTCACTTAATGAAGTTTCTCTCCCTCCCCTTCCCGGCTCCCCAGACTCGGGGAAGCTTGCTGAACCAATTTAGCAAAACGTTAGGAAGAATAAAATGGAACTGCATTTTTCTTTCTTTCTTTTGCCGTTTAGTCGGCAGCTCCCTGCTCTGTTCTCAGCTGTGTCCTTCAGAGCAGCACAGATCAGAGCATGGAAATGCATATCTTTTGGGTGCCGGGAGATGTGAATCATGAAAATGGAGACAATTCCTTCCCCTTGATCACAGTTTGCCCAGTTTTTATTAAAAGGGAGCCTTAAATAAAACTCTCACGTCCGAACACCTCCAAAATTGGGAATCGGATCTAGGTTTTGATTGTAATTCTGCCACTGGCTATGACAGTAATGGGTCAAGCCAGGCTTCGAAGGTGAGCCATTACCTGGTGGTGCCCTGTCAAAAACCCAGCGTAAATCAGGCTGGGATTGCAGTGTCTCCAGACCAGCTTCCATCCTTGCAACATTGCCTGGTCTTCTTATTTTGCCCCTGCATCATTCCTCATTTTTGTTTTTTCCTCCCTTCTCTGGTCATTGCTGTCTTCTTTATCACCTTTAACAGGATATCTAACACATCTTCCACTGCCTTGCCTAAAGATTTTTCCTTTCCAGGTCACCTCACTCTGTAATAGCTTCTACCTGTGCTTATAACAGCATTCCTATAATTAAGAACAAAGAATAAAAAGAAATCTGCTTACATTTTTTTTGAAATATGCCACATTGCCACCATTAATCTTTCATGTTGGCAACACAGTGTATCTTACTTAACACCACATCATTCACAAAAAGAGTCAAAGAACTCCTTCATCTTTACAATCCCTCCTCGTTGATAATCCTGGCAAGGATTTGAGCCCCCAAAAGCACCTACCACAATGCAAATTTCTCTGGTTTTAAAACAAAGGCTTAGTCACCCCCAGAGGTGCAAAGTTTGTGGCTGCTTCATGAGCTAGCCATATGGAGGGATGCACGCAGCAAGGTCTAAGAGCTTAGTGTAGCCTGAGCTGCCAGGCCCACGTGATATAATGACATTGTGATGGAAATTTCCTGAAAGCTCACTAAAAACACCAACATTGAGTCAGGATTGGTTGAAATCAGTTGGCAGACATGAACATCAGTGGACAGTTGGATGTCTGGCTGAACATTTCTCACCAGAAATGTGTTCTTCCTCCTGAAAATACTGAGTTTTCCCTGAGAAACCAGATGTGCCACCCTCCTTGATTTCCACTCGTGCACCCTCTCATGTCCTTGTTGTCTCTGTGGTCCGTCCACACTCTGGGCATAGAGCCTGTCCCCATCCCCTCATTGTGTGGTTACCGCTGCTTCAGCAATGACACTCCATCCACTGTCACGGGGCACTGACTGAGCTTGGAGCCTGGCTGGAAAACTGAAGTGTGGGGGATGAGAGCTCTGATTAACTCCCCTGTCAGGACTGCTGAATTTAAGCACTTTGGGGTTATTCTGGAGAGCGGAAAATCTCTTGCAGGAGGGAGAAAATAGAAAATTGCACTAAAAAAATTACAGCTGGGTGGCAGCTCTTCCCCTCCCATCCCCAAGGAAATACTGATGTCTCTCAAATCAACAAGCCATGCAGGGATTTATCTGAGGGCAGGCTTTGACTTTACCTGAGCATTAGAGTGGGCTGCAAGAGAGCGAAATAAAGAGGCCAAGTCCCCAGCTGGCCTTTTCAAAGTGTAAGGCACCTATTCCAGCCTGAATGTATTTCTATCGTAGTTTATTCCAAACTCAGACCATGTGCAGATGCTGCCTGTTGGCACGTTGGATGTGCAGGTGCTTTTTGGAAAGTGATGCTGGGGAGCCGGCAAGCAAAGCAAACAAGCAATCCAGCACCTGGGATGTCTGCCATGGGGTTCTGCCTCTATTCCCAAGCTGGGGGACACAAATGCTGAACTGCTAAAGCAAGACGATGCTCCTAGGCTTGGTATTTGTCTGTCCTGGCTCCAGCTTTGTGGAGCCAAGGCTGGAAATTGCATCCAGAGCTGAAAGCTGGAAGTGCAGTTAGAGGGAAGGGAGCTGCTGGCTGCCAGCTGAGAACCCCTGAAAATGATGGTATCCAGAGACAGCTGCCACTCCAGGGACCCTCTGGCTGCTCCTGCCAGGAGATGTGAAGTCTTCCCGGGCTCATCTGGTCTGCCAAAACCTGGGAGGAACTACAGCTTAGGGGAAAAGCACACTGGAAGAGGAGGGAAGAGAAAAAGCAATCCATGACAAGCACACTTCCCACTCCAGTGGCCCAGGAGCTCGGTGCTGTGTGTTGCTTGGTGGAGCAGGGAAATCAATTTGGCTGGAGCCAGCAGTGAGCACAAGTCTGTTCCAGCCAGGTGCTGCAATCCCTTCCATCTACTGCCAAGGGCATTTCCCCCCTTTTCCTGCCATGTTGTCGAGTGCATCTCCTGATTTCAGCACTCCCTGCTTCCTGGTTTGATTCCTTATCACGCATCTTTCCGTGATGTGAAGGTGCCTGTGTTCAGTGGGTGCTGCCACCCCTGCTGCTGGGAACAGCCATGGGATGTTCACTTGGTGGGCAGCTGCTCTGCATCTCTCTTTACGCCTGCTGAATGCCAGGTTGCTCACCATGTTAGCTCCTAAACATTTTACTAACAGTCAGAGGCTGAGCCCCACAGGGATTATCGCCTCTCTTTGGAAAGGCCTGAGTACAGTGGAGAGAAAGGAGACAAAACTATGGCAAATTCTGTCTCTAGTTTCTGGTGGACAATTTGAATGCTGTTTTCCCTTGTATTTCACACTTTGTATGTACAGATTATGGCTCCCCTGCTTCCCACCACAGCACGGAGTGCAGATCTAACCCCTCATCTTGCAGACTGGATACTGCACAAAAGGGGACTTCATCACCCAGATCCTGGCAACCTGTACAGATTTTGGGTTAAGCCACTTTCCTAGCATTCAGTCTGAGCTCTGTGGTGCTGAGGGATACAAATCAGTGTGTCAAGCCTTTTGCCTTAATCCCATGACTGTGACATCTCCTTCTGTCATCCTCACTACCAATGGCCATTTTTGGCACTGAAGAATGCAGCAGTCCCAATCGCAACAGCCTAATTTTCCACACAAACCCTTCTGCCTCCCCCAGCACTGTCCATTTGGGTACCAGGGGATGGCATCTGTTTGTCAGTGGCTTTTAAGGTTATTTTCCCCTCTGTTGTGGAATGACAACAGTATTTTTTTTCAAATGTAGAGATGGACACATGTCCAGTTCTGGACCAAAACTTGAGCTTTTGCTTTTTGGAAGTGCCTGTGGTTTGACTGCTGGGCCAGTAAAGGGGATTCAGATAGCAGTGTCTGACCTCCCTTGGTTTCCCTGCTTGCTGCCTCTCTGCATGATGTCAAGGAAGGACATGAACTCGGTCCATCCCCCATTCCAGGCTGGGGGTGCTGTGGCCGGCCACAGGGCTGAGGAGGTCTGTCTGCCTTTCCTGCTTTCCCAGCATCGTAATCCAGAAATGAAGCCTACCCTGGTAGTGCTAAATAAGAGTGCAGAGGTTAATTCACGTCCCCAAGACGAGAGACACTAAATAGCTTGTACATTGGTATTTCCTGTAAATCAGAGTGGCTATACCTAAATAATATGGCCTTGGAGCTTCTCTGGGCCTGGAGGAACCATCCCCTGTGGTCCTAAAATGTGATGACTATGACCACTTGCACATTTTTCCCCCGTTTAAAACAACTGAAGTAACAGAAGAGCTGTGTTGCAGCCCACCAGAGTGGACTTCTATGGTATGAAAATCTATGACATAGCATGAAGCACACCTTAGAGGCTTAAGGGGTGGCTGAAAGTACAAGTTTTGCTGGGGTAGCAGTGGAGCTAGGTAGTGGGGATAGCAGGAGGAGCCCAGGCTGGTGTAGCGTTTGTCATCTGCTCTGGTTCAGAGTCAAGGAGCAGAGGTAAAATTCAGCAGTGAATGTGACCCTGTGCTCCATGCCCTGCCTCATTCCCTGGCTGTTTGTTTAGTGGTGTGCTTGCACCCAGAGGCACCAAATCCAGCTGCACAGGTGATTTGATGTCAGCAGTCCATTTTGCATCCTCAATACAGTCTAAGTTGCTTCTTTTCCCAATTGTACTGTCAGCAGCTTTTGAAAAGCAAAAGGGAGAAACCCCTTTGCAAGCAAAGATACAACCAAAAGGAAGGCTGCCAAGATTTAAATGGTGCTTTGGCCCAGCAGAGCTTTTGGCATTGATCTCCAACAGCTGAGCTAATGGTGTGGCTGGTAGCTGTAGCAAACCTTTCTTCACCAAGCATCTAGAGGGATGGGAGTTACACACATTGTCAGGGTCTGAAGATGACCATTGCCTCTTAACAGGTGGTAACTGACCTCCATCCCCCAGAGTGACTTGTGTGGTTTTCATCCCCATCTGCTCCTGCTCCCTGCATTACTGCCCTTCTTCATGTATTCCATCTTAGGGCTCCGTTTGCCTTTTTTGCATTCTAACACTGGATACTTCCCATTCCTATCCCCAGGCAGTACCAGGAGACGTACTGAAAACTTGTGTCATCCTGTCAATGCTTACATGTGCAGCATCCAGCTCCTTTGCTGCCTTTAAGAATCCAGAGGAGCAAGTGCAGGGAAAATCTGGCTCTGCCAACACCGTCCTGGAGCCAGCCCTGGCAAAGCAGCCTTGGACCTGCAGTGACTGCAGACACTGCTTGCCCTGGGCTGTGCTGAGGCAGGAATGAAGGTTGTCCTTCAGAGGGTTAGAGCAGACCCATACTAGGGTAAATTTGCACAGGGCCAGCAAAAAAATGATTCCTTTTTCCCTGGCAAGTGCTGAGATCCCTGATCCAAGCCCTGAAAATGCTCAAAGGCGGTGCTGGCAGAAAGGTTTTAGCATAGACAAAACCCAAGTATTTTCTTCCAGCTCTGTTCAGAAAGCCAGCTGAATCATTTTTTGAAATGCTTTCCTAAATATTCATCCAGTGATGTGAAAAACTTCTGTACAAATATGTAAAAGGAAAGCATGCAAGGACCCTGATGTGTAATCCAGTGTATAAGAGAAGGTTAGGTGCAGCTACCCCCACCTGCTCCAGCTCTACCACACAGCTCTAGCCTCTGCTTTTGTATAGCCTGGGTGTCCTTGACCAACACAGTCAACCTCTGGATGAAATGTTATCTCTGCCACGGAGAAAACACTTCACAGGTTCATTGTGACACTTGGTCGCCTGTGTAGTACTGAAGGATGGAAAGTCTTACACATGTGTTATATATTATTATTAACTAGGAGAGTTTCTGATTTCTAGTACCATGAATGATAGTCGCAGATGTACACAGGTCTGCATATTTTATAACAGAGGTGGGCTAGAATAAGGATAGTCTTGAACTTTCTATTGGCTATTTTTAATTCAAAACCAGATCTGGAACTGAGATTCAGCCTTTTCTTTTATAGTTATCCAAATAATAAAATTAAGACCAAAGCCAGGTGAACTTAGGGAAAGTTAAGGTTCAGGTCTTATCAAAGGCTATACCTCAGCCCCAAATTTAACAGGCTAATACTTTTTCTCCTTGCTTTTAATCTATATGAGGGACTTCCTCCTCCTTTTTACAGAAACCAGGTGTGTATTCTTTTTTGGCTGTCATTTCACAGCAACATGTATCCTGGTTTATGTGCCTGATCTTCATTCCACAAAACAGAAAAGGAGAAAGAAGCCAGTATTGCTTGCAAGTATTGAAATGGCAATTGTGGATGGGAGCAAGATTCAATGCAATAGAAAGAAGATTAGATTAAACAAACTGTTGAAAATTTATTCTTCTGGTTAATTTTATCTGTAAAATTGTCCTAAAGACTAATATTGTCAATTCTCATTTGGCTCTGTAGGACCCTGCGTTAATCCAAATCCATCCTTTTTTGGCAGGCCTTTTTATCACCAGTAGTACAGTGACATCTAAGTGTCAAGAAGATGGGCCAGTCGGAGCATAGAAAATTGATTTGAGCAGTACCATCCCCCCTTGGCTGGCTGCAGATAAACAGTTCAGCTAATACGCTGCTCCTGACCTCTTTGGGGCTGTATTTGAATATGATCTAATATGGCAGCTGCCTCACTGGAAATGCTGAAAGTGAAGTAGTCCCTGAGAAGTTTTGCTTTTTAAAAGGTGGGGCAGAAGAGTAAAAAAAGACCTGCAACCATGAGGGCCTTACACATGAAGGCCTATGTGCCATTTGCTGTGTAATGATTTTTTTTTTTTTTTTTAATATTGAATGTAAGGGAAACTAGTCGGCATTAGACAAAAGCACAATTAAGCTATCTTGGCTCCTTTTCTTTCCTGAAGCTTGCTTTCCAAAACACCCAAGTAATTGATAGGCTTGAGACACTGTTTGAGAAATAACTTGCACGGGTGCTGATAGTGGTGCTCAAAACATCCCTTGCTTTGAGATGCTACCTTCCAGGCTGCACTCCTCTCATTTCTGCCATCAGGACAGAGCTGAACGCGCAGCATGAACCAAACCCTGCCCACGAGTACTCGTCCATCAGCCAGCTTTTTTAAGTGAGGATGCAAATGGGACCGGGAGCTGAGCACACCTCTGAGGCAGGCAGATACTGCAGGGCCACTGCTGCGGCTCAGAGGCCATGCCACGGCACGGCCACATCTGCCCAGGGCACGAAGTGGGCAGTGGGTTACGCTGGCAAGAGGGTGCCCCGCAGCACTCACAGGGGCTGCACACCCACACCGGGGGTCTCTGTGGCTGAGGTCAGGGGACAGTCCCCTTAGTCCCATCCCCAGCTGCAGGCACGGCAGCACCGGGTGCGGCAGACTGCTGCTCTGAGCGGGGAAGTGCTGAGGGCACGGAGGCAGCCTTGCTCCCTGCAGGAAGGACTGGGAGTTCCCATGTGCTTCAGGCCTTCGCCTGGTTTTGGATGAGGGAGTGATGGAGCACAGGGGGACGCAGGAAATATGTAAAAGGCAGAGCCTGCGGCTCGGAGCTCTCCTCTTCTCTTCCTGTTTTGAGATCAGGGGACTGGAGCGCTCCTGCCATTCATCTTCCCTCCTGCCTCCTCCCAGGGCTGCTGTGCTCCACGCAGTTTCTTCGAGTGCTGTCATCCCCACAGCATCTGAGTGCCTTCCAGTAGGGCATTACGTGAACTGACTAACATCTGTCACATGTGGCTCATTCTTTCCCTCAATCAGCCTCGATCAGCTTTTCTGCAGGCAGCACTTCCTATCTGCAAACAACAGCCATCACGGGGGCTGGCAGGATGGATACTCACTCCTGTGCTTCTCCTTTCCTAGCTTTATTTTTATTTTCTCCCATTGCTTTTCATTAGCCTTTGTTTTCTTCCTGCTTACCACCACTATCACCACCTTTGCCTTTGTCTTCCATGTCCCCAAGAAACCTTATCTCCTCCCTTTCCTTTTCCCATTCCTTGATCCTGTTCATCTTTCTTCCATTTCCCCTCATGACCACCTTTCTTTTCCCCTCTTCCCACTGCCATGCCGCTCCTTTACCCCCCCATTTTTCTGTGACCAGTATGAGGACAGCGAGTCCCCACCTCCACCCCAGGTTGCATTGTGCTGGTAGGAGAAACGTCCCACCAGTACCTGGGACTTCTTCCTTCAGGCAGTGTCCTTCATACGCTTGTTCAAACTACAGGCATATGGAAGGCAGCCATGTGTGGTCACACACGTGAAGTTCTACCCGCCACCTCGGGAGCGGACCATGATTAGGAAGCAGAAGACTGTTTGCACCCCAGGCTTGCTCCTACCATACTGGTGGCTTTTGACAAGGGTCCCTTGTCCCCAGTACCTTGTCCTTGCCTTCTGTAAGATGGGGACAGTGCTACTGACTGCTTGGGCTTAACATCTGAGGGTAGGAAGCAACCCTAAGGGCAGAGTGCAGATCCCAAGCTCTTCTCTAGTGGTGACTGGAATAAGGCTGCTGGTGGCCGAGTCAAGCTAACTCAAACTTAAATTTGACCTCCTGTTCCAACTGAAGGAAATGCCTCACTCACTTTCCCTGCCTTTGAGACAGAAAACAACGCCTGAATTAAACATGAGAGCGGAGATGCCCTCCCCGGTCACCATGTTCAATCCCTTGCTATGGGCAGATGAAGTGCCATATAATCCCTTTCGCAAACGCATTGAGTTAGATGTTAAAAACAGGGAGTTATTATCCCTCCCTCACAAAACAGCTGATGCTTCAGAATTTAGATGTGTGAGAAAGGAGCACTAGATGCTTTTTTTTTCTCAGCTGAAATTTCAGCAATAAGGGAGAAAATTTATTGGAAAACTCCAATATTCTGCTTTCACTGGGCAGTCAGAAAAGTTTGGATTTGAGATGCAGGTAATTTTCTTTATTAAAAAACCAGGCATATAGGCATTACTTATTTGAGGGTAATCTGTGTAGTTTTTCCACAAGATTATCTTAGATGGACAAATAGCAAGAGACAGCCTATTTACTGGCAGATATTTTAACAAGAGCATTGCCTGCACAGCCCTCTCATTTAGCACAGACATTTGGTCCCACACCTGCTCGCCTCTAATCTATTACAAAGCATCTTAGCACTGGCTGCAATTTTTGCAGACTGAAGTTCACCTGCTTGTGTTGACTTTAAGCAATGGTCAACCAAGAGGAGACAGTTTTAAAAGAAGAAACATTCTGTGATTACAAACATTTTGCCTCTTCATTTTAAATGTTGTCTTGCTTCCAAACTTGCTTGTATATCCTCCCCCATGAGGGAGCTGAGTAAAAACCCCTGCTTGCTGGTCTGAGCCTGAAGGACATATCCCTTCCCTCACCTTCAGTTTTCTGTTGTGGATAGTGAATGAGTGAAAACCAAAATGTTCTTACAGCTTTAATCTTTGTTTCCAAGTGGTATATGCTGAAATGCAGATGCCTGTCCTGTGCTCCAGCTCTGCACTGTGCTCCCACAAACAATGTGAGTGCTTGTACATGGTTTCCTGTCCCATCTCCTGTCTACAGTGGGTATAACCAGCATCAGTTTGCACTGGACGTGTTTTGGGATGCTGGCACCAGAACCAGAAGACAGTTTAGGGAGTGTCTATTTCTGACCTACCCAACATTTCCAATGAATTAATGTCCAGGAAAATCACATCTCTGTCACTTAGGGTTGATGAAGATGTGACACAGTTCATCCCCTGCTGGGACGAAGCAGTGTCCTCGAGCCAGCTGGAGATGGTGGAAAGCAGCCCCCAGCTAGCCAGCTGAAGGATGCAGCCCTGAGCTGCAGCATGTGGCATTGCTGCTCTCTGGCAGAGAGGCTGCCTGTCCGTGGAGGATGCCCGGAGGCACTGAGGGGGCTGGAGGTGCCTCCCTCCATCAGCTAGCATCTTCCCTCTGGTTCCTGCTCAGTCTGGGCAGCTGGCCTCCCTCCTAGGGCTGATTTCTTGCAAGCCCTGGGCCAGCTGGTGGTGAGCAGGGATCAGCAGAAAAGCAGTGTACTGGCTCTGTGTTTTGGCACCAGATTCCTAGCGTCGTGTCTGCTCGGCCACCAGCAAGCGCACAAACAGCAGCAAGGAGCAGAGCATCCTTTGGGAGCTAAGGCTCCTTTTGGGCAGGTACTGCTCCCAGCACCGCCTCGAACCAGGCTTACCTGGGGACACACCAAAAGGCAGTGAGAAAAGTGTGATTGCCTCTTGCTCTTCCCTTCCCTGATGAGGCTGCGCTGCTGCCGAATTCAGGGTGTCACCTCGGCTGGCGCAGATACCATCTCGATGGAGAGGCTCTTTCCTGCCTCGCAGGGAATTCGCCTTATTAGACAGATAAGATTTGTATTTATTGTTGCTTTGTCATCTCAGCAGCAGTGTGGGGTGGTGGGAGCTGGCTGCTCTGCTGTTGGAGGCAGTGGCACTCCTGCCAAAGGCATTTAGACTAAATCTGAAAAGGTGTGTGTGAGATGCTGTCCCACATGCCCTCCTGCACCCACATCCTAGGAAATCCTTATGGATACAAAAAGCCCAAGGGATGCCAGGAGAGCTGGGAGGCAGCTGATGTCTGCCTTTCCCAGGAAGCTGGGACTCAAGACTGTCACAGCCTGATCCTTCTCATGCCGCTTGTGTAAGAAGGTGTAAATCCTCTGCTCTTACAGAGTTAGACCACCACAGAGCGGGGACTGGGGAGGGGAGAACTGGGCTTAGCACACTGAATTACGCTGCCAGCACCACGCTCTCAGCATGACAGGCAAAGGGACTTGCTCTTACGCCTGGTTTCCCTCCTTGGCAGAAGAAAGGAGTGTCAGGAAAGGAAATCAGGGTTAATCCAGGCAGCCGGCTCAATGGCTGGCACGGGTATGTGTCTGTCCTTTGTACTGTCAGCTTGCAGCAATATCACACTCATGCAGAGGGTGTTGCTCTGGGGCATCGGTGTAGAAAGAGCCAATCAAACCCTATTTATCAGCTTTGCCTTCTCAAAGGCCAAGCTGACGCAGCACTGGATTTTTATTTTACTGATTTAACACCAGGATTTATGGGTCGTATCCAACTGCACATTGCAGGGCACCATCTAAATAAGTATTTATCATGTTGGAAGGGGCCCAGAAGGCTCAGCATTGTGTAGCCCCTCATCCTTAAGTCAGCTGCACACAGGCAGCCTGACTGTCACAAGGAGAGCTCACCCCTCAATTTTGCATTGCTACGGATGGGCTGGTGAGAGGTCTTTGCCAGGGACACACATCCATCAACTCAGCAGCTGGCAGGCTGCTCTCCCTGCAAGCACCGTGCCTCGAGGTACCCAGAACTTTGCTGGGAACTCGAAGCCATCTGCAGACCTGCTCCTGCCCAGCACTGGGCACCCTGCATCCATGGCAGTGATAAAAACTGTCCACAGAGGAAAAGCTGGTTGATGCCACTCAAAAATGCATGGCATTTCCTAGGCTGCACAGGGACTTTGTGCACGAGCCATTCCTTCCCCCTGACTGTGCTGCAAGGAAGTGCTTAACCACCTTTGGTCTGTGAGGCAGGGGATGGCTTCTGGAGAACAGTGGGAACAGGGCAAAAAAGGCTTGGGGAAAGCCAGTACAACTGGTGTGGGAGGTGGTATTTCAATGCCTAACATATACATTGCTGATGCGTTTCTTCAGTTCCTTGGCACTATCTGATGTGCATCCCAGCCTTTCCAATGCCACCAATGATACTTCCTTTGGCCATCAGGCAGGCAAAAAATGAAAATTGTCTTACTGCTTTTGATATATCCCTGTAATAGGATTCAGTGGAGCCTTTGCTGGAAAAGAGCTGGTGGCTCATATTTCTGCTCTCTTCTTTGTTTGCACTACTTAATCAGCATTAGGAAAGGAGCTAAATTTCTCTCCCTCTCCCTGCACTCCTTGTACATCCTTAAGATGCTGCATTTTCCCTATGTGCAGGAAATAGGGGAAAGTGGAAATGAAGACCTCTATGCTAATCTCATGGTGAAGAAGATAGGAGCATGAGAAATTCCTGTCTTAAAGTGAAAATATCCCTCTCCTTTCCAGCCATGCCTACTTTCCATGACTATTCCTTCCTTTCTGCTCAGTTTGCTAGCCTAGACCAGCATGGGCGGAAGAGGTGTCATATGTTGAGTTTCATTTCTTTGCACAGATAAGCATTTATTTCCTTTATTCCACACTCCTTTTTTATACCCCTAAAGCTCTCTGTTCTCCCACTAATAAGAAATCCCACATTTGCCTTTCAGCCCTTGGTTACATCGCACTTCTTCTCCGACTCCAGCAATATCACTCAAACGTACCGCGGGATGGATTCAGTCTGAACCCGAGGAAACCAGATGTGACACCAGCAGCTCAATCTGTGGCTCTGGTGGCAGTTGGCGTGCTCCGCCTGTGGCTCTGGCTGCGCCCCTCGCTTCAGAGCCCAGGGAAAGGGCAGGAGGAATTCATTAAGAGCCCACCACCGTGCGCTGGCGTGCAAGCCTGAATGAATGTCACCATTTTCATTACAGAAAAAGAGAGACCAAAGAGAAAACGTGACAAAGTACATCTGCCTGGCTGTTGATCTTTAAGCAACAGTGTGATTAGCAGCGTCTTCCCTTTACCTTTCAAAGTGCTGGAGCACAATGGCAGGGAGATAAACATCCAGAGGTGCTGCCTGCTGAAAGACATCTTTCTGACAGCGCATTACGGCTCCTGCCTCCCTCACTGGAAAGAACATGAGGTTTTAGTCAACGATGAAAGAGAAAAAGCCACACTTTATCTACCGTAAACAGTTGCCTATTTGTATTTGTTTTCCCCCTAGTGAGTTCCATCTTTGAAACTGTGCTCCCCTGCCGTCCTTTTGCAGCCGGGAGACTGAAGCCACTTTCCCACGGACTTGCAGGGCCCCAACTCCTTCTCCAAGTGAGCTGCAGCTGCTGAGAAAAATAAAACATCCCCAACTCCTCTCTTTGCCTGCGCCAGGGACTTTGCCTTTCTCCCCTTTGCCTCCCAGGAAGAGGCCGAACCTGCTCCCACGAGACGGCCAAAAGCCAGCAACCCTTTGTGCTTCCCAATCAAGAAAATGCAGCCCAACTCCCTTACTCAAGAGTTATTGGCTATGACAGCTGCATCAGCTTAGACGGGATTAAAAAAGAAAAAAAAAAAGAAATAGGAAAAAAGAGAAGAACCCTCCCTGCTTCTGAAATTACTCGCAAAGTCACCTTTTTAATGCTAACACACACAAAACGCGCTCAGCCACTGATTTCAGCAGACCATATGCTGCCACTGCTGCTGGCCAGGTCCTAAGGGATGAATTTTTTTCCCCTTCAGCAAGCCTCCAGAAATGTCATAGAAATTTATATGCTTATTCACAGAGCCGATAAAGCAGAAAACCAGTGTTTCAGCTATTTTTGTTTTGCTTTGCAGATGGACAGTAAAAGACATAAATCTTCTTCCCACCGCTCTAACACCCTGCCTGCTCCCCCTTTTGTGCCAAACCCCCAGCCCTATAGGAGTTGCCTGTGGTCCATAAGCCAGCCCTCCTCTTCACTTAAAGAGGAGCAGCAAGGCAAAGCAGCAGGAATCTCTCATGACGTTGCCGGTGCCTCGACTGCTGAGCTCAGGCACAATTTTCTGCGCAGCCACCAAGGCAGGACAGCTTTTTTTTACCATCTTTGATGGAGAAAGAAAAGCAAGCTGCACACCCCGGGGCTGTCCCTCTTCCTACCCTCTCTGTTTTAGCATCCTAGCTCTAACAAAAATGCACGCCATCCTCCCATGATGTTGTCTGATGTATGCCCCGATTTACGGTGCTGCACTACACACCTCCATAAATCAGGGCAGAGCCCTGGGGGGAGCCTGGCTAGCCCCCTCCTGAAGTGTGTGTGGGTTGATGACCCGGGTGATATTTTAGAGATATTTGACGTTTAACCTCAGGAAAAGCAATATGTGGAGGGGAGGGAGGGGACTGTGGCTAAATCTCCCTCCCAGTTATATTTACAGCCACAACACGGGATGGAGCTTGCAGCCTGTTAAAAAACCTGCCCTTGCATGGCACATCACCAGGGAAATTTAGGATTAGTGGCCGAGGCCTGTTGACTTGCTGACTGAAGGACCTGGTGGGAGGGCTCCTGGCTGAGGGCAGGAGGTGTTTTTATTTCAGCGGATGGCCCGGCAGCTCCCAGAGGAAGTCTCCTGGCAGTTATCCCCTCCCCGGTCCTGCGTTTCCCACGCGGTTGTGCAGGCACGGTCGGCAGCGTTTCCTCTTCCCGACAGAGTGAGCCTCACACAGACCCACCAGCTTCAGTGCCCCCGCATCAGCGCCAGAGCGGCTGGTTGTCCGCCGCCTCCTCAGAGCCCCTCCTGAGCCGCTGGAGACCAGGGACAGGGACGCGGTGGAAGGGGCACTGCTCAGCAGCATTGCAGCTTTAAGCCCCATCCCCAGTGCAATCCCCTGGTTGCTGCAGTGCCAGCACCCGTGGGACACAGCTGCTAGGACCGCTCGTCCACACAGCCACAGCGAAAAGGGGCTGCCTTCGACAGCTGCACCAAGCCAGGGAGCAGAGAAATAAGGAATAAACCCAACCCCAGCAGGAAGAGAGGACCGTGCTTCTGCATCTCACATAAGGAGCCTGGTGGTTTAGGCAGACCGTCCTCCTGGCTAATAACAGCAGGCCAAATATTTAACTAAGATCTCACGATAGTGAGGAGCTTGGCAGAAGGAGGCCTGCAGAAAGCAGGCGCTTTCCCTCCAAAGTCTGTTTTCTCCTTATTTAAAAAGGAGGAAATAGGTCAGCCGTCATATCCACCAAGGTCAGAAGCTCAATTTGTATTTCGGAGCCCAGGAAAGGTGAATGCACCAGAGCTACATCCCTGATGGAAACAATCACTCATTCTAATAAGGCTGGCAGAGGCTGGAGCCTGCCTTGTTCAGATACAATTATTACAGCCCGGGTGTCAGATTACTGAATCTATTAGCCGGGAATCAGCTGTTATTTCAGAGCACGACAGCTATCCTACCAGCAGTTGTGATGTACATCATGCGTGACGCCTGGGTCCGGCTTACCCTGCTGGTATGGGGAGACAGGAGGGGGGGCAGGACCACCTACGCCGCTGAGGAAAAAGCCCATGGCAGTGACCTCTAGACACAACTACATCTATCAGATCGTGACACAAGCATTGAGATGACTGGGGAATATTGTTACCAAATGACTCGATTCTCTGGGAGGGAGGAGATCCTGAACTTGTCGTAAATGCAGGGCACAGGTGTGGTGCAGGCTGAGTGTGTCCCTCCTGCCTGCATCCAGAGAGAGCCAGGAGCAAGAACCTGGTGCCAGCACTCATATTCTGGCCCAGAGGTGTTCGAGGAATCCTGAATGGGAAAGGAGGGGAGAGATGCTTGAGTTAGCGGGGAACTCTTTGTGTGGGAGCTAAAATAAGAACCACCTGTATCCGAGGAGAAATAAGAATTGCTGGTTAACAGATGATTCCCACCCTGAAGCTTAAAAAATTACCCATGCTACTTCAGCAAGAATAAGATGCGTGCCTGCATGCTTCTGGTGGAGTCTCCCTCAGAGCAAGCCCAGCCATCCTCAGACCAGCACCGAGCAGGTGGCTTCCCAGCCCCCCCCGGCCCTGCATCTCTTCCCGGCAGCAGGCAGTTTTGCTAGTGATGCCCTCCCAACCCTTTTTTATCTGTCCCACACTGTGGAGAGGATCATCTTCCTCTCTGCAGTGCAAGAAATGAACTGCCACAAGCCATTTTAGGTCCATCCCTGACATCGCTGGTTCAGTGGGACATATCGAAGCTCCCTGTCTCCATCCCATCAATACACAGAGGCTAGAAGCTGCAAAACTCAGTTTTTTGTGCTTCTTGGTCCCCATCTTCATTGTAGGCACTCTCTTCCTATACTGGGGGACACAGTATTTTCCACGCAACCCAACTGCTTGCTCAGTGAACCCCCGTTTCCCCCAGGAGGGGCACAGGGAACAGGAATGTAACAGGAAGGAGAAATAAAGTCAGCGGCTCAGGGCTGTATGTGCTAATTGTCTTTCGAGTGGTTCTGCCCTGTTAATTTTCCATGTTTGCACTGCCGCTCTCTTGTTTTGTTAACATGAGAAAGCACTCATCAAATCGAAAGGCCGGCTTCGGGACAGTTTTCTGATGAGGCTGGGACAACAACAGCATGGATCAAGCAGTGCACAGGGACCATAGCTGCCCATGAAGGACCACCACAGCAAGAGTAAGGCTGCGGGGTGCAATCTATTCAGTTATGAAATGCAGCTGCAAGCAAGGGGAACAGGATCTCTGGCTGGGTTAGTGGTAAGGAGGTGACGCTAAAGGAAGTTGCTCCACCTGCTGACAGAGTGATTATGGGCCATCATAACATCCCCTGATGACTGGGAATGGCACATCAGGCCCATCTCTGGAGGTCATTTTATTGACTGCTTGAGAAACTTTCTTGGAACAACTTGTTTTGACACTGGCATGGGAGAAGACAACTTTCAGGTTAGTGAGATGTGACCAGCAGGTGTTAATGGAAAACCTACACTACCTCCTACACTTGGCAAGGGAGAGCTGTGTGCAGGTGTGGCTCCCTGGGGACTGCCGCAGAGGCAATCCCATTTGGAAACGGGCATCACGACAAGGGAAGTTGTCAGCAGCAGGCTGAGAACCAGGGATGAGTGGAAGAAGGAGCAGACAGCTTTGGCACCTTCCTAAAAATCCTGGCATCCTTAAAAGAAGTGAGTCAGGTAAGAGAGGCCGGAGCAATGTCTTCTGGGTCAGAGTTGTCACCCTACCATGCATTGCTCAGGATGCAAGTCCTCCACACCTACAAGCCTTGTTGTAGACACCACTGTTGCCTGGTGTGGTATATGGGATGTGTGGGATGTGAGGACCAAGAGGAAGATATTCTGCCCAGAAGTCATGTGCAGCCCTGAACCACCTAACAGGCAACTAACAAAGGTACTACCACAGCAGAGAAGCATGCAGATCCCTTTAGCATTTTACTTAGAAGACTAAGCAGCCAAAGGTGCAAAGGACAAATGGTAGGATTTGGGACATAACTCCAGACATGGGCCATGGGGAGGTGGGACAGTGAAGACCCCTGATCCATGGCAGGTTCTTCTGACCTAAGCCCAACAAACTTTACAAAGTTGATTGCAGTAGCCTTTCCTGCTGGTGACTGGCAGGTGTTCATCTAACCAAAAGGAAAACGGAGCGAGGCATTTGACCCAAAGAGGCTGGCAAAGCAGGAGGCCCTGGCTCCACAGGTTTAGGTGCTCACAGGACGTGCTGCAAAGGCAGCAACAGGACCCTGACAAAGCAGGTTAAAGTTCTTTCTCCTGCTGCACTTGCACACAGGAAAGGCAATAACAAAATCTGCAAAATCAGGAGTTGCAGGAACTTCTATTAGAGCAACAGGTCCCCAGAGGGGGAGACCCTTCGGTGGTCCGCAGAGAGTGCCATGCTGTGCATCACTTGTCTGTCCAGCTGAGCAGTGCAACTCCCCATCTTGCCCAGATGGGATGCTTCAGGGATCATTGACCATTCTGGGTTACTGTGCCCATCGGAGAAAGTTTTCTCTCCAGCCCAAGCACTTAGCTGTTGGCTTGTGTCCTGAAGCATGAGGGCTAATATCCTTTGCACATTTTTACTATAGAAATGAAAGAGAGAGGATATTTTTTGATTCAATGGGAAACAAGTGACTAATAATTCTGTGAAGCCATGTAGTGGAAAGAGAGACTTTGAGCGCAACAAGAAACAGGATTTTAAAATTTCATCTGCACAGCAGAAGGTCCTGCCAATTGAACCGTTTCCAGTAAACAATCTGCTAAGTCTGACAGTTTGAAGGAACACCAGACTGCCAGGAGTGAATAGGCTGGGATTTTGAAGAGGTTTATTTTTCATCTGAACACTTTTGTTTGTGAGCAACAGCTTAAAAAACAAAATGCATGTGCAGTGGCATTAGCAGCCAGGCAGAGGGCTTCCCCGCCCGACAGGGCTCCAGACAGAGCGGAGGAAAAGGGCTGTGCTGGTGACACGATGTGCCCTGGGCTGCCTGGTGTGCAAGGCCATGGCACCGTGCTGTTGGGTCTGCACTGACGGAGCCCCTCTGGTGCCCCTGCACTCCCAGAGAGGTTTGGATTGAGCCCAAATTCCTTCCCTGCTTTGCTGAGGCAGTGGTCCCCAAAGGGATGCCAGGGGCAGCTGTCTGGGATGGGGGGGACACGAGAGGATGTAAAGGACCAGATAGAGGTCAGGGGTCACAATCACAGGACGGGGAAAGCACGGCAAGAGGATGATGCTGTGTGTATCTTGGGGTGCAGAGCTCTCCCCTGACGTGGCTGAGCAGGGACATACAGCTGTGATATGCCACAGGTGCAGCCTTCTCCCAGTGCAGGGGAGTTTTCCTTCCTCACTGAAAACACAGGGACAAGGAGATGTTTTACTGCCAGGTTGAACACCTCTGCAACGTTAAACCAGGGACAGGAATTAAGGGGTTGAGCCTTCATGAGGCACTAAGCAATGGCTTTTTGTGCACAGCTCCGTGCTGGTTAGCTCTAGGAAAAGGGTGGCTGAAGAGAGGGAAGGTGCTGACTGGGGTTATGTGGGAATTGCCTTGGAAATGCACCATATCAGCATCTTCCACGCACACAGCCCATGCAGCATAAAAAATCAGGGACCTTTTTGAAAGTGCAGTGCTACCTGTCTCACAGTCAGATTCAGGGCCAAGCATGGAACAGGATGGGATTATTTTGGGCCTGAAAATACTGATGTCTTAAACTTTTCCTCTTCTCCCTCTCAGCAAGGAAAGAGGAAAAAGGTCTTAAGGAGAGCTGCAGACCCATCTGGGATTAAGAGAATGGCTTGAAGTCTGTTTTCCTAGTTCAGACCAGAGGCTCAAATCCATGGGGGGATGTCCCTGCCTATCTTGTTTCGAGGTAGGATACTCACATTCAGCCTAGACCCATGAGACTTTTTTCTGATAAGAAATTTCACCTTGACCTGGTAAATCCCCTGGGGACTTCTCAGACTTTAGTGCCTAGCATCTCCTGACAAACACTACCCATGCAGGGCAAAAGGGGCTTTCCTGATACACAGGCTGCAACACCCTTCTGTTGCAGAGCATGTAAATAATTTCATGTATGGTTTAACCTCCATGTGAAAGTAGCCCATTTCTTCATCCCTCCGCTGCTCTAGACTCCCACAGTGTAGAGAGATTTCTAATTGGATAAACAAGGAGTTCCTTAATTCTATTCCTTTCTTGGTGATAGCCCCACAACTTGCCTATTTTGCTAGAGCAGAAAATCGCTGGGTCATGAGAATTGTCACCCTACTTTTCCCAAATGCAAGTTAATAATTATCTTCCTAATAATCGGGGCATGGAAGGGTTTTGGCAATCATTTGCACTTCTGAGAATTAAATGGAAAAAGGCAAGCTTGTTGCAAGCCAGTACTGAGGAAAATTGTAGCCTGTGCAAGCAAAGAAGGCTGAATGCACGAGAGGATAAAAGTATTGCAACAGATGCCTGGAAATACAGCCCTGGTGGTTCAGTGGGAAAATCTCCCGGCCCAGAGCATGTCTGACATGTAGGGAGATGTGGGCTGTGTGCTCCTTTCTGTGTGGCAGAAGCTGTTTTTGCAAGCACCAGGGCTTGCCATCAGTGTCGCTTCTGGTTATCACCAGGAGAGCCCAGCTGCAGCTCACCTGGATTTGTCATTGGAATGGGTCAACAAAACCCTTCCACTGAGCCCAAATGCCTGCTGTCACGATGCTGCAGTTCACAGGGTATGAACTGACCTTGCTTGCTCAGAAATACTTGAGAAGCAAGGACTAGAGACCAGGCAGGGAGTGAAGCTTGGCTAGGAGCCAGGCAGGCAGAAACACTGACACACACAAGTCTCAAGCAGTGGCATCTGGAAACAGTGACAGTAAGGCTGAGATACGCGGGGCTGTTTCCACAGCTTCCTGTGAAACAGTATTCTCAGCTCTGAAGTCCAAGACAGGCACTTCTTTTGTATTCTCAGCTCTGAAGTCCAAGACAGGCACTTCTTTTAGCACGGTGACTCCATCAGCCTGCATGGTTGAGGTGGCAGCCTGATGACATGTCACCTAACTCTTCACTGCTGCTCTGCCTGGGGAGGTGAGAGCTTGTAGCCACGGGCATTGCAGAGGAAGCCAGAAGAAGACCTCAGCAGTGTCTTGTAATGAGTCCTTCCTGACTATTAAGTGTAAGATGAGTGTGGGAGACCAGATCTGGGTTAGAAGTCCCACACCTTCACTTTAACACACCTGAAGTTGTCCTGTCAAGGTCTGTCATGGACACTTTATGGTGTAGGTTATTCTGCATCATATGTTCTTTTGGGCTTTGTTTTTGCTTGCTGCTACTCTTTCTTTTTCACTACAAACATTAAAGATTAACCTGAAAAAATACGTTTCGCTGCAGTACACTGTAGTACATGAGTTAGGATTTGACCTCCACAACTTAATTTTGAAAGTATAGGGCATGTGGGGTGTCTTTGTTGTGCTTCATCCCAGGTACTCAGTTAGTGACCAGCTTGCAAACATGCCAAGTGTTAAGCAGAAAGATTTAGAGAATTCCCCAAAATGAGAGGAAGTGAAACTACTGGGTGCTGCTTGGCATCACTCTTAGGACTGATTCAAGACGTCATTGTCACAGAAGAGTGCGGCTTGTCCTCTAGGAGAGAAGAACCAAAGAAAAAATGGCATCTGCTGGTCCCTGTCGATGCTTTTCTCCATTTCCACCAAAGAAGAAAAGGAGCTTAAACCACCCCAAGGCACTGTTGGAAGTCAGGGCATCTGGCAGCGGTGTTGGTGTTGCCCCTCCAGCAAGGAAGAAGATGGGCCCTGGGTGCAGGTCAGGGGGAGCCTACCTTGTTCCCCCCCCAGTCAAAATAGCAGCCACCCTCCTCAAATGCCCCAGGGCCATAATAAAGGGTGCAGGGGGCAGAGGCAGGGTGGGCTGAAAGGTGAACGGCTGTCAGAGTTGCTCTGGGTCTTGGAGGAGGTAGCATTGAATCAAACTTCCCCTCGCCACCACGCATGGGGCTGACAGTAACCCTGGGGGGGGGCTGCATGTGTTGCTGAAGGTACTGAAGAGGATAAGAGGGTGGAGGGAAGAAAGGAAGGACCAAGAAGTGAACAAAGATGAATTCAAGGCAGGAGTGGAGCTGGATGATGAGATCAGTTGCTGTAGGAATAGCACAGAGGAAAAGCTCATCTCAAGCTGCCTTGTCGGGTGGCACTGATACAATCTCAGCTGTAACACTAAAGAGCCTTTTGCCTATCTACGAAGCCAGTAACTGCCGCTGTTTCCCAGAGCTAATGTAAATTGAGATCACATTTGTCTAATTTACTTTCAGACCCCCTCCTTTTTATGCTTTCAATGTGAATAAACACGACTTTCTTTCAAATGTATTAGACGCTATATTCTTTCAACATTGCCAGTCTGTCCCAGGGTCCAAGTGTCATATACCAGTGCCCCAAACCATCAAATCAGTTAACACATCACAAGAGTTTTTCAGAAAAGTGCTTTCTGTGATTGCCAGTTCTTTGGCAACCTTAGGTTTCTGGCCTAGGAGAATTCAACTCTTTTGGCGTTTTCTTTGTAACAGGGAAGGCAAAAGAGATTTCTCTTCCAGAAAAAGAAAGCTGAGATTCTTGCTGCGCGTGGTTGCTTTTTGGAGGAGAACCACAGTGAAGTGTAAGGCTGGTGATTAAATCATAAGAACTGGCAACTGGGAGTCACAAGCGGTGCTTGGTGCTCTGCAGGGATGCTCTGAATCACCCTCCTGAAGGGATGCCAGCACTGCAGCTCTGTGTGGGCCAAAGCACGAGAAGCAGCCGAGTCATCAGACCAGGGGTGAGTCATCAAACAGGGGTCTCCTCTCTTCCCCAGTTTCCCTGTGTCACTTAACTAGGACCCTAGCCCTGCAAATACTTGATCACACAAAGAGTTTTACGTAGTTGATTAGTTCCCCTGAACTCTGGGGGAAGCTGACATGCTGAAGTACATGAAGGTTGAAGATGACAAAGGCAAACAAAGGAGCAGAAAAACTAATGGGTTGCCTTCTCCCTCCTGCTGCTCTGTGGAAAGCTTTTATCTGTTGGACTCTCCCCTCTCCTTCCTTCATAAACAAGCCTTAGGCCAGAGAGCATCTCTACACAAGGAAAAGTGCTTCACCAGCATAGCTATAGCAGCAATAATATGACGGCCAAGTGCTTTGACGCAACTATACCAGTTAAACCCTGCTGGTAGAAGCCCCGCTTCCCTAGCATCCCTTCCCCTGTGCTAAAGCCTTCATGTGGCACAGACATACTGTGCTCCGGTGGTAGTGGTGGCATTCACCCACACAGGTTTCCAGAGCAGCAGGGCTTCTTGTAGAGGTGGGGGAAGGAGTTTTATTCTGCCTCCCCAATGAAAACAACATGCAAAACTTCTGGAGTCCCCAACGGCTTTTCCAGCTCCCATTACCCATCTGGGTTTCCCTTGCACTCCAGAGACAGTGTCACTGTGATGCCGAGACACATAGCTCACCACAATTTATATCTGGACTCAGCCAGTGCAGAGCCTCAGCCCTCTCCAGCTCACTCATTATTTACTGCATTCTGCTTGCTGACTTAATAGTGTTTTGTCCTGTCCTTGAATCCTGCGTGGATGGATTCAGAAAAAAATCAATGTGCCCTGACCAGCAGGCCTTCTTTCTGCAGCACAGGGGAATTTCCAAAGTGCCACAATTTCCAGTATTTATTTGTTTCCTTTAAGTTATTAACATGATGGGGCTAATTATGATGTTTCGTTTCAGGTGCTTTAAATCTTGCCTTCCACACTCTTAAAGCAGTCAGGGAAGAAAAGATCAGGAGTTATAAAAACAGAGCACAAATAAATACTAGCCTCCAAACTGAAAAATGACTATGGCGTGAATAAAAGGCTCACTAATATGAGTGCACCTTGCTTATTTATAAAGCGCTACCATTGTGATAATGAGTTACTAATGCAAAATGAAGGAGCAGGAGCAAGGTAGCTGAAGAGTTCTCCATTGTGGCTTTATTAAGCAGGCAGCTATGGCTTCCCCATCACCACCACCACAATTAGCGGGCAGTGGGAAGAGCAAACATCAGGGTGATGAGACCTTGGGCCAGCCAGGGCTGCTCTGGCACAAGGTTTGGTCTGTCAGGAGGATGTGAACCTGTGCAAGGGACCGTTCTGGCATGGTGCTGGGTTGGGGAGGTGTTATCTTTACATTCATATGTGACATGGCTGTGTTGGCAAAACTTTAAAGCACAGCCACCTCACTCTGTGGCCTCCTTGTCCTACCTGTGCAATACTGTCCGCCTGAGGACAACAAAACTGCTGTGTGCTGTGAGGGCTGTGCAGTCTTACCTGCTGGTGCAGCACCTGGGAAACTGAGTGTTAAAACATTTAAATATGACATTTAACAATGAATGGACTCATCTAGTATTCACAACTCTCTTATTCAAAGCACAATATTTATAGTCACTACATCGCCTTAAATCTAGGGCATAAAGGCTATCCCCTGACAAGGTTTACAGACTCAGGGGATATAAAGAAGCAGCAGTGCATTTCCAGGGTACGGGGTGTGAAGGCTTTGCAGCTCTGCTTGCGTGCCAGTGCTTTGCCAGCGGGGAAGATCTGAAGGGCAGTTTCCCAAAGAGCCCTCCTTGGTGGGTGGAGAAGCCCTTGGACATCAGGGCTTGGTGTCAATATGTTGCAGAGCTGCCCTCAGCTGAGCTGGGGCTGGTGGCTGCCCTCAGCACTCACTGTCTCAGCCCATCTCTGGGCCTCCCTCCTGGCTCTTCAAGCCCTTGGGACCAGGATCCTATTACAGAAAGCATGTGCAAGCTGCACGCAGGGTGCTGTGCATGTCCTGTGAGAGCCACTCCTTTGATTACTCTCCCACCAAAATAAGATCTTTCTGCCAGTTGCTTCCTCATCTCACTGCCCCACACCCTGTTATCCTGCTCCGCATCCAAAAGCTCATCTAGATTCACCCAGGGAGGAGAAAGCAACGGCACTGCCACAGGGAAAGGTAGCGGAGTGGGTTTTAAAGAGGTAACAGATGCAGAGCTGGATCCCCTGCCAAAGCGATTCTCCCTGTCAAAGTCCTGGCAATACCTGGAAATAAGGGATGGGTGGCTTTCACCTCATTTAGCACTCAGAGCTCACGCCTTTGGTTCTGGCAAACGTAGAGTATCCAAGATCAGATCCCTCCTGTACCACTGGATTTATAGGCTGCTATAAAACTGGTGTGTCCCTCCCACAAAAAACAGAAGGAGAACAAAACAAACCAAAAAATCCTTTAGGATGCTTGAGCATCAGGGACTCAGTGAGCATCCAGAAAGCAAGACAAGCCAAGGCATGACTCCATAACCAGCTGCGTGCACAGGCCCTGAGGAAGTGACAGCAGCAGCAAGGCGTGAAGATTTCCTCAGTGCTGGTGGCAAGGCAGAGTCCTCACTGGCCTCTGCTCACACCAGCGTGGAGGTGAGATCAGGAGTCACCTCCTGTGTGGGTCTTTGCTGTCCCCATGGCACAGGCTGCCAAGCCCCTCTTCACTGGGAGACTGGGCAGATTCACAGCAAAAGCAGGTGTGTAATCCACATCGCAGTAAGTAGACTAAAATCTCCTCTCCTGCCTTCCTCACACGCCACTGAGCTGGCTGCATTGCAGTGCAGACATGGTGCAGTCTCAGCTGGGATAGCTCAGATGCATGAGAGCAACCTTGGGGAGAGACTTTTTCTGTCCCTTGCTTGCAACAAAGAAGCGGCACAAACAATCAGCTGGTAGAAAAAATGAATTCTCCATCCCTGGACCTTTATAAGAAACATGGGATTTGTTGTACTTGGCAGGGTCTTGCTTCAGCAAAGAGGTTTTGGCTGCTGGAGTGCATAGCAGATGAAAGGAAGAGGCTGGGATCCACGCTGAACCGGCCTCCGTGCTGGCATTACCATGCTGAGCCAATCCATCTCCATTAGAGTTCACAGCCTCTTTGATCAATCTCATCTTTAAAAATACCAATGCTCTGGAAGGCTCAGGAACTGCTTAATGTTCTTTCATTATTTTTCAAACCATTAAAAACAGAGGTATTAGCTGCTGAATACTTTTTGTCTTGTTTTGAAGTAAAATGGAGAAGAAGTAGAATGTTAAAAAAGCAGATTAAAATGATTAAAAATAACAGAGCAATGAAAGTCAAACTGTTGGCTCTAAAAATGTTGATGTGTTGCATTGCTGTGGGCATTATATTCATATGAATGAGAGCGAAGGGCCCTGCTATCTGCCTCTGTGATGAACTGTGTGTGTCATTACACATGGCTGTTGCATTAAATCTGGAAGGATTGCCGTCTGTTTGTGCAGAAGCGAGGGCTGCTTCTTTCGTGATACAATACAAGGTGATTCCTGTATAAAGCGGACTCATCTGGGACCAGTTTTGGGGCACAGGAGCGATAATTTTTTTTTGGCCTGTGCTTATTTTCCTTTCCAAAGAGTCCTGCAAATTGCTGTTCTGGACTGGCTGTCAGGTCTCACATCTCTCCCAGGTGTGCAGAGGTGCCCCAAGCCCTCCTGCACGTGCTCACAGTTGGGTAGCATGGGCTCATGTTTTTATTTTCTGAATTGGCCAGGGCTCTGCTGATACACGTACGCATCCACCCAATTCAATGCTGTTGCAGGCTTGGCCAGAGCTGCAAGAACCCACAGCTGGACTCACTTTTTTTTTTCTCGGCTGAGGTCTTTATCCTAGCAGCAGATTGTACGTCCATGGTAGGGCTATGGGTAACCAGTCCAAAGCTTAACTTCCACTTGAGCCACAAGAAAGAATGCTCATATATCTAGCAAGGATTAAAAGACCATCTGAAAGCTGTGGCATTTCTTGTGAAATGGCAATGTGGTTTTAGGGTACTTTTTGAAGAATAGCTGTTACTTGCAAGCCAGCTACACATTTACCACCATTATGGATAGGTCTGATAGGTACTGAATGCCCAATGCAGGCTGAGCGCTTCTCCTACATGTGTCATGAATTCACATCCAGCAGCTGTCAAAGGTCATTTGCCCCTGGTCTTTGCTCTGTTTTGTGGTGGCCAGGCTGGTGCACTCCTTGATTCGCCTTCATGTTTTGGCTCAGCCCCATCCTTGCACTGAGATAGGAAGCAAATATTTATTAACTCCTTCCTATCCCAGACTGTGGCTTCTAACCAAAAGAAACCGAGGCCACTGGTCAAGGCAAGATGGGTTGTCACAGGATCAGGTCATCATCAAGGGCAGCAGGACCAGCCGGCACACCAACCGAGAGGGTCAGTCACCTGTTCCTGGGGGCTAACACTTGTGAGCAAAGAGAAAGCCTGTGTGGAAGTTTTTGCTGGTTAAACACAAATCTGTCGCCATTTACTCTTTAGGGAGCATTTGCAGATGTCAACACTTGCTTCATGAAGGGGCCCAAGCCTGGGGCAAAAATCATTGCAGCATGTGTAAAGGTGTAGGGTTTCTCTCCATCAGGCACACTTGCCTTCTTTTCCATCCCCTCTGCTGTGTCTCTTGCCAGGCTGGTGCTGAGCCAAAAGCAAGAAAAGGCTGCAATTAAAAGAGAATTTGGATGCTTCGTCAAACCTTATCTGAACTCTGCTGGTTTTCAGAGCAGGGCCGTGGTGCCAGCTCTTGTGAGGCTTCTTATGAAATGCTGGCTATTTCTGGCTGCTTTTTTCCAGCCTTCCCAGATGTGAGCAGATCTCCCCACATGCTCCTGGCACCTCTCCAGCTGGACACTGGCACTGCCGTGCTGCCTGAAGCTGGAGCAGCAGAGCAGAGGTGGGGCAAGGGATAAGGGGATCTGGCTTGCTGGTGGGACTGGATTTAAATGTCTGGAATGCCTTTCACCCTGGCATAGGAGTTGCAAAGATGATTACACACGCAGACCAGGCTGCACTTCACTTGACTGAGGGTGATAAATGGCAAAGACAGGTCACTGCAACTTACATAGAGCAACAGCCTGTGCATGCTTCTCTGAACCTATTAGGAATGGACCAGCCTCCCCTGTGGCTTCTTGTGTGAGGATGTACAGCGAATGCCAGGCCATGCAGCAGTGCTCATTGCTAGCAGCCCTGGTGGGTGTCAGTTTTGTGAGTGGTCCCTTTCTGCAGCTCAAGCTCTGAGAGCAATGTCACAGCCCTGTCCCCTCCTCCTGGACCACTTCCTACAAGCACAACTTGCTCAGCTTGCTGGCAAGGCTGTATGACCATGGCTCGCAGGATGCTCACAGCACAGCAGGCAGGCTGCAGCACGGGACTCAAAAAGTATGTCACAGAGGCTTGGCTGAGATCAGCATGTGAGATTTGAAAAATGAAGCCCTGGGAGATCCTGGAACCAAACATCTCTGAATCTTGGGGGAGCTGGAGGGAACGTGGAGTCCAGCCCTGATCCAGGTCCATGACTATATGGCAGCAGCTATAAACGTGCTTAGGATGTGTGAATTACAATCTGAATGTTAATGTGGCCCCTTTCTTCCAAATGGAGAGATTCCTGGCTATTGCAGAGCAGTAGGATATTAAAATGGATTGGATTATTATATATTGGACATAGCAGCAGCTGGGGTGTATGGCAGGGCAGGTAAATATTCCTATCTGAAAGTGTGGCTTCTGCCTATTCATCAAAAGCGTATTTCTGACATTTCTTCTGGAACAGTTTCATAGCAATACCCAGCCTTCTCTGTGGAAGCCCAGATATACAGCAACAGCTCCCAGAATGGCAAATCTGCCTTGTTCTTCCTTTAATTACCTCACTGCTTAAGGGAAAAAAAAAAAAAAGAAAAAAAATTGACACACTTTTCTTGCAAGTAGAGATTAAGCAGAAATTCAGCTCCAGCTCTAAACTGTGTAGCTTCCAGCTCTGATTTTAAACAAACAGCTAACAAAATCCCTAATGCTTAAAAGCCAGCAACCTCAGACTATGTGGAGGTTCCCCACATCACTAGCCTGATTTCCCAAGGTGATGACTTCCAGAAGGCCCCCTAACCCTGACACTAATTATCTGTACTGGGGGCGGGGGGTGGGGTGGGGTGGGGTGTGTGTGTGTGAGAAAGGGAAAAAAGCAGAGCAGTGCAGAGACAGGACCCCAAGCCTCGGCTTCTGCTGCAACTTTTACTCAGCAACGAGTACACTGGATCTCAGTTGGTGACCAGTACTTTGGGTCAGTGCTGGAGCTGCAAGGAACTGCAGCCAGACCCAGGCTTGTTGGGCAGATGCTCGGAGCTGGCTCAGAGACTGCTGTAGCAGCCAGATCCCCCATGAGCCTGGAGCTGGGCCCGAGCTGACCTGTGGCTATCTGGCTCCCAGGCTGAAGGTAGCTCGCATCTGGTCAGCCCTCAGCACTGATGGAGCAGGCATGGGGCTATCTGTACCTATCCTCCTGGCTGTGCCATGAAATGCTTCAAGCAGCCAAAAGGATTTACCCCACAGGAGTACATCTATTTCGGATTTCCCCCTGGATCGTTGTGTTTTTCAGATTTATACGGAGACCAAGAAAAAAGGATTCCAATTCTCAGGTAAGAGATCCAGAGCTAGGTTCACAAGGAACTGAAGAAACATCTCTGCTGCTGTCACCAAAGCAGGGCAACGACACCCCAAATAGCTCAGGAGCTAAAAATGGTGGATTAAGGTTCACAGCTAAAATATTACAAAGTGGTGTTTAATTGCATTTTTGCTGCAGAAAGAGACTGAGACACAGTATTTCATCCTTCTGGACAGTGTCCAGCTATTAGCCAGGAGCACATCCCAGAGGGATGGAGGTTACTGCGTTTACTCAGCTTTTCCTCTGTAAACAGCAGCATCCCCACAGAGTCAGGGACAGAGCATGAGGGACACAGCAGTCTCCTGGGGGAAGGAGGAGTCCCCAGTTCAATGAATAGTTGATATGCTAATAATGTTTAATCACTGATTTATATTTAACCACTTTGAGGACACTTTATATATATGCATTTGTGCTCCTGCCATGGAGAATGGTCCTTGAGTCACCTAGTGAATGATACTTGATTTTCTCTTCCTCATAGAAATATTTCCTCTTGGAAGTGACGATATAAAACAATTAGATATTAATGAATTTTTAGAAACAATTCCTTCGTACTTTTTTTCCTGCTAAAGCTGTTTTCCAGTTTAAACTTCAACTGAACTGAATAGTCTTGGCTTCCTACAAGCTTCATTTCTCCATAAATAAATAATTTTCCAGTTCTCCCTCCTTCAGATCTTATGTCCCGTGGTATGCTTGGAATATCTCTGCATAGATGCACAGCATAATTTTCCATATGGATCTACGCTCACTTCCTTTATAGTTTGACATAAACGATTGCTCAAAATTAGTGCCTGAGTACAGGGAGTGCAAATGCTCCTCAGCAGCCTCCCTGGAAGTCTGCAGCACTGTGATCTGGGCCACCAGCTTCTCACCACAAAGACAGCCACTGGCTCTGGGTGCACTTGCTGCTAAGGGCAGTGCTCTCAGCGCAGGCAAAGGCCGCCTCCTTTGTCCACCCTTTCACACTGCCCTCCTCCTGATTAAAGTTGTCGTCCTCCGTGCTGCCCTGCCAGTCTCCTGACAGTGTGGGAAGCCTGAACACAGATGTTCCTCTTGATCCCAGGCTCCCACTTGGCAGCACAGCATGCTGTGCTCCCTCCCAGACATGCCACTGGGCCAAAACATACACACTGAGTTTTATTTTTAATTCAGTATTTTTCATAGCAGCCTAAGTTGTGTAATTCCTATCCTTTCCTTTCCCCTTCTCTTTTTTTGACGGCAGCGCACTCTTGGGTTACCTCCAGCACAGGCACATTGTGGTATGTAGCTGTGACTCTATTTTTACACCTCCCTCTAGCTCAGCTGCTAGCTCCGTGGGTTTTGATGCCGTAGGCAAACTGGAAAAAGAAACACCCGTTGTAGCCCAGAGCCGCACACAGCCAGCATCTCCCAAACCCTGCCCGGGCTCAGCTCTGGCCACAGGGGCTTTCCCCGGCACCAGCAGTGCTGCTCGCTGCCTGGGTCAGCCTTTCCAGCGCTGTCTCCCCCGACTCCGCTCCCGGTGCCCCGGAGCCCCCCCGCTCCCTTCACTGCCCAACCTCCAAGACTGGGTGAGACCCCGAGGCTCTCGCCTACCAAACTGCCCCTTGCTCCTCCCCAGAAACAAATCCCCCTTCTTGTGACACCTGGGGGCTGCTTTGTTTTGGCAGGGTTGTGCTCATCTCTGCTGCGGACGCTTTCTTGTTGCTGCTGCAGCAGCAGAGGAGAGGCAGAAAGCAGGGCATCCTCTCCCTGACTGCTGCACAGAAGGGAAAGCTGGGCTAGCAGAGACATCAGAGGTTTTTTTATCACTTCTGTCCACTCTTCCCACACTTCCCACATTGTCCTTGCTCCTTAGCAGTCATAGTCACTGCGGAGAGCCACCGGGGACGCAGACACACGGGCATTCGGCTACCCCTCCTCCACATCCCAGGGTACTTTAAGTATTCACGGCTTCCGATGCCCAGCATCGACACCCTCTCCAGACTTCTCCGACGCTGTTTCTGCCCGTCCGGCTGCTTCTCCAGACCTTGTCTCCCAGCGCCGCGCTGCAGTTTCGGGCTGCACACGCAAGAGGCAGCCTGTCCTCGCCAGCCGGCAGCCCTCGGCTGAGAGCCCGGGCCAGCCCGGCAGAGAAGGGACCGAGTCACCCCTGCGAGGAGGGACCGAGTCACCCCCGCGGCTGCCGGGGCAGGGACCCTTTCACGGGTACCAGCTATTGCTGGTGTTGCGCTGACAGCTCAGAAGTGCTCGGCGCAGGGCGGAAAAAAAAATAATGGCAACTGCGATGTAATTAATGCTGTAACAACTTGTTTCCCCCTTGGAGAATTACACCATTAGCCGCTTCAATTGTGCATGAAATATAAATTACATTACTCAGAGGCATCATGTCTAAGCAGACACAATCCTAAGTGACATGGCTTGCCACAGTGTATCATGCTCCCTGGTCAAAATTAACAGAAGCCCGGTTGCCTGAGGCTAGCAGATATTCATTCAGATATCAAAGTTATAACCACGGTAGTTCAACCGCCTTCCTGCCTCGGGGAATTTCCCAGGGGAAAGCAATGTAACCAGGCTCTATCATCTGATGAGAGCAACCCACGGGTTTGAAAAATGCTGGTGTACCCTGGCAGCGTTGCATTTCGGAGCCCGGCGCTTTAACAATTCAGGGACACCGTAGCATCCCTGTTCTCATGCCCACCTCTGATGTGCATACATCTGAATTCTGTTTGCCAGCAGACAAAACCCGACCAGGATCGTGGTGCTAAATGTTATAGGCATTGATAGTGAGAATTTGGTAGGAAGGCTGGTGGGCTGTAAAAGGGACCCAGAGGGCAGGAATCTTCCCCTCCCACTGAGCCAGGACCCTTTTTTCAGGAGACAGGCAGCTTCAGTCCTTGTACTACCCTGGCTCCTCTAATTTTGGGGTTAGCAGCTGGCTCAAAGACACATTCTATTCTCCTCTGATGCCCATCTATAATGAATGATTGCAACCCCACAGCCTCGATTAGCTGTGTTTGTGAAGAATAATTTGCTCCACTGTTGGAAAAGCATCCCAATTTTTTTTCCTAGTCACTTAATATGGACCCTTAGAGCTGCAAACATTGAAAACACAGATGGGAAGGGAACTGTAGTTTCTCTTCTCTGTCTCCAGAAGAATAGCTTTTGCCTCAGTTTGCCTTTGCAACGTTGAAATCATAGACCAATCTCTTCCTTGGGAAAAAAATTGTTGGGAAAAGGACAGTCTTGACAGCCAGTCCGAGCAGATCAGCCACTATCTGCTGTCACAGGGCCAAGTCTTGCAAGGTGCTGTGTGCCTTCAGCTCTCAAATTAAAGGGAAATGAGGATGCTCAGCACTTTCGAGGCTGGGTTTTTAGCATTTCAGCATTTTACCAGTGATGTTGCCTAAAAATCGCCAACACAGAGTTGTCAGAGATAGGTGACTGTGGTCTCCTGTGGTGAGGCTCTGATGCTACACAGAAGATGGCTCAGGCTAGGTACCACCCACAAGGTACACTTTCTGCATTGCAAGAATTTTCTTTGCAGGACCATATATGTGTGGGTTTTGCCAGTAACATTGCATGCAGGGTAGTGGCTTCGCATCAGACTGAACTGTAGGTGTTGACAGGTCTTATCCAATGCAGTTTTGGTCTTTTGGTTCCCTGTGGCCTCTGCCCCTCAGTAAAGCAGGAAGAGTATATGCCAAGTACCTTGCTCTAAGCCAGAAAACCTGTCTGTAAGCAGAAAGAAAATTATCTTGGTCCAAATTGACTTTGGATGGAAAGGTTGTTTTCTCGGTCTCTCATCTGGCTCAAAATCCAGGCAGCCAAAATGTCTTTACTCCAGAGAAACTGTTACTAAATTCAGTCAATGAGCAGAACTGGGATAATTTCAAAAGGAAGACTCTCGGCCTCTTTTCTATATTTGATTTTTGAAGGTTTCAGAGTGTAAGATGTCTGGCTTTAATAGAAGGAAGTATTTAATACAGAAGCAAAATCACCCCCAAGCACTTTGTCTTCTGAAAAACAAATCCCCGCCTCGTTCAGGGAAAATGTTCCCTGCTGCTGGTGTACGCTTCACAACTGAAGCACGAGGGCAGTTATTCTGGTCGTGGCTGAAAATCGTTCCTGTGAATGTGCAGCCACAGGGAGCTGAAGGCTTTAGTTTAATGGTGGGGCAGTCCCAGGGGGACAAATGCAATGCAAGGTATGACAGCAGCACCCTGTGCAGGGGGAGACCTGGGATATGGCTGCTTCTCTGACAAACAGGACACCTTTCCAAGTGTTGAAGTACCATGGCACCTCTTCCTTATAACCCTCACTGACTTCTCTGCAGCAGCCAGAATGGTGGCAAAGATTTTTGAAGAAAGTGCAGGGAGGATGGAGGGAAAAGGGGATTTTCAGCAGTGTTCTATGAAAGCCAGGCACCTGACTTGCCACACACATCTGGAGAAGTCTCCCCTGCCCCCCCGCCCCCTACAGCTGATGCAAATACACCTAAACGTGTCAATATTTGCAACACAGCACTTTAAAAAAATAGCTGGAGGAAATCAAACATGTTGCTTTGCAAGAAGACCGGGGAATGTACATTCCCAAGAGCTGAACAAGATCATCCATTATACATTTCTATTTATTCTACTGCCTGCCTGCGTATCCCCCACCTGCCTATGCAGGACAGACACCCTTGTTCTATATCCAGTATGGGAGAATTGCATCCACCACAGAGGCACATCTATACCCATGGGTTTTCTCTCCTGAAATGTTGAGATGCCAGCATTCTTTCAGGGACAATTTTCCTGACAGGGGAAGATCTTGACTGTCAATTGCACTTTGGCAGCAGCCAATATAGGAAGTAACGGTATAAATTCTCATTCTCATTAAATGTGTCTGTCTGACTGATGGATGCCAGTAGAATTACACAGTGGATCCAGATTTGTGGGTCTGACAGTAATAAACCAAATTTTCATATAGAATACATGTCTCGGAGGGGTGTTGGATGTGCTTTATTTCCATGAGTTATAGGCGCTGCATGACACAGGAATGGTGCCGGCCACCACTGAGGGGAACGGTCACCGAAACCTGCCCAGCCCTGACAAGCGTAGCAGTGACCTCTTAGATGTACACTGCATTCACTCCCCAAGAGATGGGCTCACCCACCACTTCTGTTCATCCAAAAACCCTTTTTCTCTGAAAAGCTGCCCTGTATGCCAGGGGCTGCCCCTGTACTCTGCTGTGGCAGCCTTGTAGGAACAGGCAGAGAAGGGAAAACTGGGCACAGGAGCATCTGAGCTTCTCCCAAATCCACCGTCGCTGCTGCTGTCCCTGGTAACCTCTCCAGAGAGCCACTGTGACTGGAAGAGCAGCAGGGAAAGCTCTGCAAAGACCAGGCCACTGACCCTTTTTCCTTTTAAATTAAGAATGAGCTGAAGGTGTAACTGCTGGGTCTAGGATGCGATGGGTCACAGCACCACTATGAGGCAGCTAGGACACCTGGAGTTTTGTTTTCTAAATTGCTACACAATGTCTGGGGTTAGACACCGGAGCTGTTAATTCATCTGCATGGCTGCCAGCAGCGCGGTGGTGCCAGAAGGAGAGGTCTGCAAATTTTCCCAGGGTGACTATTTCTCAAGACTGTTCTCTGTCCTGCTGTTTCAGGTGGGTTAATAAAAAACATAACATGTTTCCTTGTCTTACTTCTGCACTCTGAGCTTCTGTTTTGCAAACAAGGCTCTTTTCTCCTTTCTTGTCTCAACTTCCCAGAAACTTGTCTCCCCCTGGCCCCGTGCAGCCACCGTGCTACCCTTCAAGCCTGGGGTGTGAGGTGCTGTCCTCCTGCTGCCAGCCCAGAGGGTGTTTTGGGCTGTGTCCTCTCTTTGGTCTCCTTCCCAGGCACTCGATAATGCTCAGGAAACTCCAGACCAGCTCCTGCTCACTGGCTTTCCTTGCCATGGTCTGATTTCTGGCCCCAAGCCCTGCACTGCCAGGCTGAGCCCATCCTGAATGCACATCCTGCATCCACCACCCGTGCTGTGTGAGCATCCCCGGTCCAACAGCTTATATGCTGCAGTGGTCATGAGCTCCTCAGCTGGCTTGGATTACTGCAAGCAGAGCAGCCAGCAGCAGCTTTGCTTTTAAAGCTCTCTTGACAGCGCTTTCTCCCCCAGTGGAAGCGTCAAAGGAACTTCCCCTTGATGAGGTTGCCGGCTGTGGAAAATCAGCTGGGAGTGTGCTGAGCAGAGGGCTCTGGCAGGTCTCATGTTGCAGGCTTAATCCTACGGCCGCAGTGGAAGAAGGTCCAAGAGACGATGTCCCAGACTGCTGTGCCCCAGGAGCCCCTGAAAGAGGATTAGGTCAGCGCACTGAACAAATGGAAGGCAAGTGGAAAGCTCAGTCATTTTGGGATTGCTCATCACATCCGCAGATAAAAAGGTGAAAAAAGAGACTTAAAAGATTATTCTGAAAGCAGGTCAGACCTTAGGAGAGCAGCTAGCTGGCAGATGGGATTGCAGCACCCTCCCACCTGTGCCCGATCCAGCGTGACCGTGGTCATGGATGATGCTGGGCGTGTGATCCTGCCCACCAGCACTGGCCAGAGGGCTCTCTGTGTGACCAATGGGCAGGATGGGTCCTGAGCTTGGCTCAGGTGTGTGCTCAGCTGTGCCTCGCTATGCCATAGGCAGCATGAGTGCCACATTCCCAGTCTTATCCTTCATCTTGGGGTGGGTAGGGAAGCCTGGGGCAAAGCCATTTCACCACCTGCACTCAAGAAAGCTTGAGGGAGCACTGGGCATCTTCAGGGCATGCGCTGAAGGGAAAAAAATGGGAACTGTGCTTAGGCAGATTATATGGATATGGGGCCTCATATTTGCTTTTTGGATCTATTTTATCTGTCAAGGGGTGTGGGCAGTTTCTGTGTTGATTCTGGTCCCATTATCACATTTGTTTAAGCTAATATTTACCATAGAGTTCTCCCCCAGTCACAGCCTTTCTCCCCAGAGGCGCCTTTGGGGTCTCCATGATGACGTGGCTCTTGAAGGGGATGTAGTAAGGGCTTATCCACATGCTGGGGCTCCATCTTGCCTCGATTACTCAGAAGATTTTGCTGTTCCTTTGTGATGGTGACCTTTCTCAGTCTTGGGGCTGTACAGAGTTTTATATTGTGTTTTAGGATTTGCATTTTTATTTACTATGTGTTTCATTGAACAGCTGTTCTCTAGCACAGATTTGTAATGCCTTGGAGGAGATTTCCTCAGTCTCCCCTCTCTTCCATGTCCTTTAAGAAGTAATATTTGATAAAGCAAAGCTGATTTTTGTGTATTCCCCAGCTGATCTCCCAGACTGATCACATGACTTCTAACACCTTATTCCTCTTCCCCAAGTCCTGCATTACTCCTAAAGGCCATACAGACCACTGCTCATCTGTAGTGTGACAGCAGACACCTGGGAAGAAAGGAACCAAGACAGAAAAGAGAAAACTGTAAAGAACAAACCCCTGAGCCCTTCCCCATGCTGTCAGAGACTAGGCAGTAGTCATTTGCCAGATAAAAGCCATGTGCTGCAACACTTCCTACAGATACCTGTAATGTTGACCTGGAAAACCACCCTGAGCCAAGACTCATTTAAAACCTCCCTTGGCAATTTCAGATTTCACATTGAAGAGAAGGTCTTGATTCCTACATGTCAACAAAATCCATTTCTGAATATGTCAGTGCCCAAGGAGGTTGAGATCCAGCCTTGACCTTTTTCCCTTGCTCTTTGCCTGGCTGAACCAGCCCTTGTCCCTCATGGCAGGGGACTGGCTGTGCCCCATCCCCAAGCCAAGCAGGTGTGCCACGTAAATTGCCTCCACAAAGTTCAGGCAGAATCGTGCCCCCATGTGCACACCAGCGATGATCTCCATTCATGCTTCCTTGGAGGCAAGCAAACAGCCACAAACACTTCACCCACATTTCACCCTGTGGTTTCTCCAGCACAGAGGATTATCTCCCCAGGCTCTTGTCCATGTAGATACCACTCTTCCCTTCCTACAACCTGCCCTCTCTGCTTTCCCAGCGTGGGGTGGTCACCTCCCAGTGCTGTGGGGCTCAGCCATCCTCAAGTGGTTTCCTTTGTCCTTGTCAATTCAATCTGAAGAAACGAGGTGCTAAACCATTGTTTTGGGAGCTGAGTGTTCAAGATGCAATGCAGATCCAGCAAAGTGGCGAAGAGTTATGCCAATGAGGCTGAGAAGATGCAAGCTTTATCAGCGGTGAATACAGGAGCCTTGCTACCTGAGGTGGGTGGATTCTAAATAATTTTCAAAAATCAGATAGGAAAGGCCTTTTTCTTAGGTAAAACTTCCCGATAAGAACAAGGTAAACAAAGAGCCTTTTCTGCATCCACCAGAGGGGAAGAAGACAGCATGGATATACCCTTGAGGCAGATGATATGCGGGTCTGAAACAGACAAAGTGATTTTACTGACATTTGCTCTTCCTTCCCACATTTTGCAGGAGTCAGACGGCAGCGGCTGGAGCTGTAGGATAGTAAAGGACTTGGCAAAGTTATCATAGATTGTGACATATTTATCAGGAGCTTGAGCTTCTCTGAAAACCCTGACTGCACCAACCGTATCTGTTACTTGACTAAAAATACTCATAATAATTCATATTCTCCTGCAACTTTTGCATGGAGCTAAGTGCTGAGCTGTTCTGTGGGAACTCTCCTTGACTGATATATTTCACAGTCCTGTGTGCGATAAGTAAATACTATTGTTACACCAAATGCTAGTTTCAATTTTGATAAGCTGGGCAGAATTGTACCATGCTGCCATGAAGATGTTACAAAGTCCAAACTGGCTGGTTTGCTACCTCTGGTAGCAACAGACCGCATGTCAGCATTTAATTTGAGAGTGCAAATTGTACGTTATCTGGAACAGTCCCTATGTGATCCAGATGATTTTGCCCCATAGTCATTGTGCAGTGGTGCTCAAAGGCTTGCAATATCATAACCTCAACAGGGATGCATATATCATTTTACGTTCATTTCAGCCTCTGAGGGACAAGTGGACTGGGCTTCTTAATGTACTTCCTACACTTAGTGGTGAATGGAGGCTGCCATCACAGAGCAGAATGAACCAAATCACCATCGCATAAGCTCTCCCTAAAGAGAAGAAGATGGCAGCCTGCACCAACCAAGACAAGCAGAAGTCATTGCCAACTGACACTGGCCATGACTACTTCAGGTATTTCTGATGTGGCACCACACTTCCCTGCTGATGTTTTTCTGCAGCAAGGGCTTCACAGGGGTGGTGAGGGAGGGTCTGGGCACCTCTTCTGAGCGGGGCAAACAAATACAATAACACCCTCTGTTGCCCACTTGTGGGTGGGCAGGGGTTGATGGTGTAGCATACAAGTGGGCTACAGGCACACGGTGGGAGCAAGCGCGAGAATGTGGGGAGGAAAAGCTGGCTCCGAGCAGCTGAAGGAGACGGGAAGGACCAGGAGGACTTCAGCTTCAGGAGTAAGAGGACTGTGTGAGGAAAAAAGCTCATCTCTGGAGCCTACACAGCAACTGGGGGAAGGGAAAGAGCCACAGAGGTGGCTCAGGAGCAAAAGGCACTCACCTCTTCGATGCCTAGTGTCTTTTTTGGACTGAGTTCAGACCTGAGCACTTTGCAGCTCAGACCCACCTACACAGTGCTAGCTAAGCTTGTGTAAAGTTAGAAACAAAAATCCACAGTGCTGAAAATCAGATGGCTTACGCAGATGGCTAAATATAGCGGTTGGTGTCTAACTTCAGGGCACCTTGTTGAGGACCTCATGCCTTGCACGCTAACAGCAGCATTCTCTCTGCTTGTGCTCTCCCTCAAAGGACAACTCAGTCTGACTTACACAGCATACCTCAGATGTCTTGGAGTGTAGAGAGGTCACAGTGAGGAATATGGGAAGGGGCAAGAACAGGAGGAGATGCATATTGGGTGAGGGAGAATTGTGCTGATGCCCTAGGCTGACCCTGCTCCCAGCTGACCCAGCCAGCTTTGGAAAGTGTGTGGTCACCCCGAGTGCCCTCAGGCAAGCTGGGCTTCTCAGCAGCTGAGCTCCCTGGAGGGGGGTGGCAGGCACCCAGTGCTCCTGGGAGGCTGGATGGGTGGCTCGACTGGATGCCCGGGCAGCCCCGGCGCCTGCTGGCAGCTCTGAGGCTCACCTGGGGGAGGCACTTCCCACCTCCGCTCGCCGCACTCAGGAAGGAGGAATTTATGATCCTGACCTTCTTCCTGCTGTCAGATCAGCTGATGAAAAATTACAACCTAGGAATTGATTAGGGACTGGTCCAAATCACAACTATAAATCTAAATGCCCTCAATAAGGAGTGGCAATATAAAGCTGGATTTTAACATTGGCCCTGTCTATAATAACAGGCCAAATCTGGATTCTCAGTCTCCTCCAGAACAGCTTAACTAAACTTCCCTGGCTCCTAAATACATTAGCAGCAGTGAGTGAATTAGTGATCTCCAGCACTTCTGGAGTTAATCAACAATAAATTGGTATTTTCAAATAGATTCAGCAGGTCTGGCCATAAATCGTTTGTATGTCTGTATGATAAAAAGCAAATATAAATTTTCAAAAAAATTTAACCTTGCATGGTGTATAAAGAGAATACATAATATTCTTGAGCATAAATACATCTCAAATCAAACCCATTGTGTATACACGGAATACGTAATGGGCTTGTTTGAGACGTTTACCTCAAGCTGAGGCCAAACTGGCAATCTTTTTATGACCAATATAGGTCTTTACAACACCAGCTTACTCCATGCTTGTGTATATACAATTTTGCAGGCACAGTACAGACAGTCTGTACTGTACATGTAGGTGTGCAAAGGATATATAACACCTCTCCAATATTATAAGCTCTGGAGCCAGCTGTGGAAGCTGGCTCGTGTAGCCTGAGAGGACAGAGCCTGTAGTCAGAAAGCAGCATATTAAATTAAGAGGCATATATACCAACGGGAAGAAGTGGAAAGGTAGCACACGGGGGATAGGCTGGAGTTCAGATCACCTTTATCTGATGGCTTAGGACAGGAATGAGAGACAGCAGCAAGAACCACACTGACCTGATGACTCTCAAGCATTCCAGCTCATGCTGCAAGAGGAGGAAATATGCTGTGGCTGCAGGAGGCACAGATAAATCCAATTCACCATCCAAGTGCCCTGTCTTTGCGTACACTGTGACAGCATGCCCCTGGCATGGCATAGCGCTGAACCATGCACTACAAGCCCGCACCTCTACCGGCTGGGCAGGGGGCTCCGGGCCATATTGCACTGATATGATGATCAGGTGTGCTGAGCCAGTCCGAGGCACAAGGAGAAAGAAGCTGTCCTGGAACTGACAGCAGCAATCATCCATGTCATCTTTTCCCTTTGCAGCTTTGCAGCGAGATGGTTCATTCTGAGACAGAGAGGACTCTGATGGGGACAGAGGCTGCAGGGAGCCGCGCTGGAGCTGGCCTGAAGAGGCAGAGGCATGCGGGCACACGCTTGTGCACACACATGCTTTTGCTCATGCTGTTTCTTGGCCTGGTGTATGTCACATCTGCAGGTCGAGAGTTCAAGTCAGATAATCAGACTGTTAGTATTATGTTGGAATTAGTGTATAGGGTTCACTGGCAATATCCACATGGCAGGGCAGGGTATCAGGACAAACAAGTGTCTGACTACGTCTGGATAAGAAGTGGTGGCACACCATCCCCCTGTATGTCTTGGCTGGAGCAAAACATGGGCAGCTGAGTGAGAAGGAGCAGAAATCATATCCAGCACCCTCTCCTGCCAGGACCCTCAGAGGTCTGGGACTGTTGGTCACATGGTAGCACCCACCTGTCCAGTGGGGATGGGGCCACAGAGGGTGTGTGAGTTTTGTAAGGGCATCACTCACCAGGAGTGTCCATGGCAAACCCTTCCTGAAACACGAGAGAAGTTGGTTCCTCAGCGCTGGTCTCTTGCTTGAGGTCTGCTCCTTCTTTAATGCTAGCAAAATCCATTTCACCTTTATACTAATACCCTGTAAATGTAACTGCAATTCACAAGAAGCCAGTATGTGCCAGAACAGCCGTGCTGCATGCAAGAGACCTACTACAAGAATGATATTTATTCCCTGGTTCCAGTCACAGGCCAGAGAGCAGGTTTATGAAAGGTTAATACCCCCTTATATGGCTGCTGTCAGTTCTCACTTCTTCCAGCAGCTACGTTTTAGCCTTTCTTCTTCCACCCCCTCCTTTCCTTCCATCTAAGAAGTGTAGCTCCAGAAACATGAGAGGGAAAGAGTGAGGAAATGATGCCAGTGTCCCCAGCTGATCCAGGCAGTGAGAGCATGGTAACACCAGTGGCACTAGAAGTGCCTGGGACTGCTCTCACCGAGCCATGGTTCCTAGCTTATGGTTTGGCCAGGTTTCCTTCTCCATCTAGTCCCAGCAGTGGCAGCCCTGCTCTGAAGTCCAGGTGGCTACTCCAGCTCCAGTTTTCTCCTCTGATCCAGCAGCTTTGTGCTACTTCAGTGACATAAATTGTTCTCCCCAAGTTTTGAGGGATGTCCACATGGAGCCCCTCCAGCAACCTGCATGCTCGGGTGGTATGGAGCCATCCTAGTGATTTCACACCCTGTTCCTTGGGACTACACTTGTGTGTGTGTGTGTGTGGGTACCTGGTGAGGGAATAAACACTTCTACAAACTTCCTCCCTTAACCCTTACTTTCCTCACCTGTCTTTCTTGGGTGACATTAATAGAATTTGACATTGTGGCATAACCCGTTAGTCATCCTGCCAGACTAGTAATTTGGTCAAATGACAAACTTTCAATCATTTGAACAAATGGCTGTTTCACTAGGGCATTTGATCAAATGATTAAAACTAAAAGGCATTTGGCCACATGACTGAAGATGTGATCATGGCTCTGGACAGGTGCCGGAACAGATTTTTATAAAACAATCAGACTGGAGTATAATTCTTCATGTGCTGGAGCTTCAATGTGAAGAGGTCCTGCCTGCTGCTGATGTTATGAAGGAACGCGGGTTTCCCTGCCTTCTCCCCCTGAGTGACTGCTCTCATGTCCAGGGTGCCTGGGTCTGACCCCAAAGGCAGGAGCACTTCCCGACCCCTCTGGCCATGGGAAGATGGGCTGGGAAAGGGGTGATCAGTGGTGAGGAGGGGGTGATGCAGGTGGGAGGATGGAGGGGGAAGCAGCAGCGCGGCTGGCCATGGTACGGTGCCCCTGTGAGCGATTGCCTGGCCACCCCATACAGCCTCTGTTCAAAGCACCAGTTTGCTCCAGGAAATATCCCTGCCTTTACCAGTAGCCCTGCCTTCCCAGCTTGAATGCTAGGGAGAGCAGAAATGGGATTTTCCTTCTGGCTTGCCTTTGTTTTTAACAGGCATGAAGCTCTCTGTAAAGCTCTGTGGTGCCAGTGGAGCAGCAGCAGAGGAGCCTGGCAGGACTGCTGTCGCTGCTTATGCAGGACAGGTCAGCCCAGGTTAAGTTTTTGCCACACCATAATGGGTAAGGACCTGCAAGCTCCCTACCACCATGCTTTCACCTTTGCCTTCACATACAACTGCATTAGGGGTGCCTAGAGGGGAGGGCATCACAGCAACCCAAAGCAAGGATTGGGGTCTGCTGCTCTGCGTGGGGAGCAAACATGGAAGGAGCTGAAATGTGGTTGTCCCTCCCACGTGCCACGGAAAGGCTCTGGGGAAACTGGTATTCAGAGGTGTGTCTGAGGTTTGATCTCTCCCCTAGAGATCCTCCTGGGCACCTTATCCATTCCCAGTCTGTCCCATTTATTTACAGGATAAACACTTTCCAGGCAGAGAGGTGACCACAGTCCCTCTTCCGTGGAGCTGACAAGCTATGACTGGAGAGAGAGAAAATGTTTATGGTGAAGAGCTTCCTTCAGTTACAGAGAGGTCAACAGGATGCTTACCAAAAATAAGGTTTAGTTGATTGAATTAATGAAGTTCAAGCAGAGAACACAGAATATACAAGTGAAGAGGTAAATAAAGCTTCTAAGCAACAACTACTGTGATACATTTGGACAGTATTCCCAAATCACAATACTTGATGTTTTTGCCAAAAGGTAAAAAAAAAAAAAAAAAAGAGAGAAGAAAACAAGAAAGCAGGAAAAAAAAGACCATTTCCTGACCAGACTTGTTACCCAACCTTTTCAGGTTCTCTTGCGCACTCACAAGAAATGTGACCTTTGTATGTTGTTGCTGGGGTAGCCCTGGCTCCTCAGAGGGATGGGAAAATATGTGATTGCTGGATGAAAGCAAAAAAGGAAGCAGCTCAGCCAGCAGCAACCCTGGAGGTGTTTCCAGTGCCTACTGTACTTGGAAGACCCAGCAAAGCCATGTCTTCCCTCCTATGGCTTCTGGAGGCTGTTTCCAGCCTTCCTTTTTAACATAAGAACACAAAAGTGCCCCGCTGGGCCAGAGGAGCAGTCTGTCATTCCCAGTGCTCTGTCTTAAGAGAAGCCATTTAAGCAGAGCATTTGAGCCCAGCCACTCTATGTGACCCCGTTCCCTTCATCCATCCCCCAACACCCACACTTGTAGGTGTGTTAAGGATGCTGAAAGGCACATCCCTGTCTGTTCTTTTCCTTTAGTATCTGTTTACAGACCTGTCACGCATGACCGTGTCTAATCCTTCCTAGAGCTGTTTGCAAGAAAAGGAGAGGAAACGTCTCTTCTTCAAGTCCCCTTATTTCACATGTCCAGTAAGCTGTATTTCAAAACAGCCATTCAAAACATGCAGGCAGGGGGGACAAGGTCAGTGAGTGCTCCAGCCTGAGGACTGCCTTCACCTGGTGTCAGCACCGCACAACTGATGGATCCCCTTCTTGATCAGTTCTCAGGAATGTGGAGACACAAAGACTACATTCCTCTCTGCCTCTGTGTGTACTGGTGTCTGCCCCTTTTAGGAAAGCCTCTTCTTTTTCCTTCCAGTCCTTCCTCTGCAGAATTACACTAGGAGAGGCTTTTAACTAAATGCTTGGAAGTTTCTATTTGGCCAGGGGACTGTGAGATTTTAATTTGGGTAAATGAGTGAAACTTTTCAGCCACTTGACTGACAGAGTGTTTGGGGAGAAGAGCCTTATCTGCTGGAATGATTTGATGAATTTACCATCAGAATGACTAAGACATAGATCCGCACATATGGGAACTCCTTTCTGCCTAATAAATAATGCTTGCTCACTTGCCCCCCAGGGCATAGGGAGGACTCATTAATTACTGACTCTGTATAGCCTGGAAGTCAGAAGATGCTAAGCAAATACTAACTGTTCTTATCTTGTAAAGCAAAAGGCTGCATTTGGGTTTGAAGTTTTTTTTGGTGAAGGCACAACCAATAGTTTGTTCTGCAGTAAGGCTATTCACACAGCTACTTGAGGCAAGTATAAATCATGTGGGCTGTGCACGGTACAGGAGAAATCTACTCTATGCAAAATTAATGTTGGGCTGGCCCAGCAGAAGCAGCGCATGCAGCAAAGGTGAAGTGCACAGTCTTAGGGGGAAGCTGTGTGTCTGCCCACCTGGTAAATTTATGTCTTTCACCTCTAGAACTTCAATTCATGCACAGTGTGAGGTTGTAAGTGAAATGAATTTATTGGTGTCAGTTCATTCCCTAATGGGTAACAGTTCATGTCACAAAATCAGCACAGATAATTTGTCATGATTGGAAGTCTCTTCTAAAGAGGCTCTGGCGTGCAGGGGTATGGAGGAATTAGTTGCTGGCCCCTGGGAGAGATGGCAGAGCTTGGTAGAGAAGCCCACACTCCAGCAGAGGAAACAGAGGTAATAACTAACCGTGCCTCCCACCTCCTCACCCCCTTGTGAACTGCGTCAGAGAAAGTTTGTGTGCTCTGAGTTCAACACTAATGAAAAACAGGCCTCCCTCAGATTATACCTCATCTTGGATGAGAATGAGATGCAACAGTTATGTTAGATCAACACTAAAGTCAGTGGGAAAACAAAGCTAGCAGAGCAAAACAGAGGCGATGGACCAAGTCTGCAGCTGTGCCAAGAAAGAAACATCACCTAATGACTCCTACGGGTTTACTGAAGGGGAGAGCCCGCTGACATCTCCAGTGGATTTTGATACCATTCCAGGACACTCCATATCCGAGCTTAACCTCGGGAAGCTGGCCTTTCATTCCTTTCTTTGGCCTCCCTTTCCACCCTTCATGGCAAAGCAGCCAGGAGACACTGACGCATACTTCAGACCCATAAACCGTGTGCGCATCTGACAGGGGAATGCCTCAGAGCTGCCTTCACATATTTCCCCTGATCTAAAATCCTCAAAATCGACTAACTGGTCTGTAACAAAAAGCCTGGAAAGTACCTATGAGCAGCATTTTGGCGCACTGCCTGTGAGCTCTTTGTTCTGGCCAGGACAGGATGGTCGTAGGAGTGTGACCTTGCCTCAAGCAACATTAGGCTGGGGGTGGGCCTGCCACATTGAGTGGGGTAGCACAAAGGACAGCCACATCACTCCAGGTCTTTGGAGAGGTTGAGCTAGGAAAGCGCACACCTCACCGCAGGCTTGCTCTTGCTTCTTCTCAACCTGTACAGAAGCAGGTGGCTGTGACCACATGTGTCCCGGAGCCAGGGTGGCTGGGGTGCTCCTGCACGGCACTTTCTGGCAGAGGCAGGGCAGGGCTCTGTGGCACCAGGATGTTGTCCTACTGACTTCAATTCCCACCAGCCATCAAATGAGTGCACTTTTGAGGCTAAGTCATTTTAGGGATAGCAGAAAAAAAGAAAAGAAAAAAAAAGGATTGTTGGGTACCTTACTGACTGATTTTCTGAAAGGTTGGAAGCTACTGGGAAAGAAATAACAGAATACACATTCCTCCACTGACACTCTACATCTTTAATTCCAATCCTCTCTTCTGCTTGACCTGAGGAAGAGAAGCATCACAGGAGGCCAAAAAACCCTATAAGACGTCCAGTCTCCTCTTAAAAAAGTTACTGCTTAAGCAGTGACTAGAAACTGCTCTTCCTGTGCCCTGGGACATTCAGAATTTAAATACAAAGGAAACAAGGAAGCAAAAAAGCCAGCCAAAGAAATAAGCTTCAAGCAAATTTGATCCCAAAAGAGAAGGAAAATGTATAAAGACGGGGATCTGTGTCTCTCCTGCAGGGCTGAAGTAGGAAGTCCTCAAGGGTTCACAGAGCAGGCTGGCCATCCACTTGCTCTCTCCAGTGCGCTCCCAGGGCTCAATGGCCAGCCAGGAAGCCAAGCAGCCAGGAAGCCCTGGGAAGTCCCACTGTGAGGGAGCCAGGAGACGGGGATTGGCAGTCTCCATCCCCTGCCTGCCATTTCCCACCAGTTTGCCAGGTAGGCTGCTGGGGAGGGAGGTAGGGAAGCTTTCAAAACTTGCTTGGCAGGGAGGATGTCATCCTGCATCTGCCTGGTTTCTGGAGGTTCTCATCAAAACTGACATGTTTCCAGTGTGTTTCAATGCCGGTGTGTTAGATTTTGCTATGCCAGAAAAGCACGCCAGAAATGTTCTGACCAGCTGTACTGTTAACACTGACTGCCAGCAACCATCAGCTTTAGCTCAGTCCATCTTTCCAATAAGCAGCCAGAGAAACCTGGGGAGAGAACTCACCCACCTTGAGAGCAACATTCCCACAGCATTCCAGCACTGACTTCTTCCGACATGGGCAGCGCAGTGCTGGTGCACATGGGAAACCGGTGACAGCACCAGAAGGCTGGACTCCAGGCCAGGGTGTGCAGAGGAGGGACGTGGCCCATCAGCCTTTATGCCTGCTCTTCTAGATAGGTCTGTTGACCTGGGTTCATTCCCAAGCCCTCCCGTATCAATCAGACATGCACACATACTGTGGCAGTAATGAATCAAGCTGACTTGTTCTTGGCCTCAATCAATCAAGTGTGTGTACCACAAAAACTGTCATCTAGGTTGGAAATACCAGGTAAAAACAGCCCAAAGCACAGCGTATGAAGAGTAACTCCCCATTACAGCGGTTCTTCAGGGGGCAGAAATCTTTGGGTGTGCACAGGTGTGTCAAAGACACTAGCCAACAATTAAAGATGGGAAGAAAAAAGATCCAAACTCAAATATTTTCTACTATGTGTGAAGACAGAGATAATAATATTGGCATAGAAAACTCAGAAGGCATTAAAAGCTTAAACTCTGGAAAATTCCACCCAGTAACAGAAAAGCAGGAATTTCTGCACTCTGTTTTTAAGCCTGCTTGGGAAAATCAAACCGTCAGACTTAACTGGGGCATCCTCAAGCCAGTCACTGGGAATGGGCTGCCCAGCCAGTCTATGTAACTACAAGTTTCTGCTACGGTCTCATAAAGATATTGGGACAAAGAGCCACGCAGCCAGAACAGAGGCATTTGCTGGTCCTGGAACGTGTCAGGGTGATGAGCCATCATGTAACCTGACAAAGACTGATCTACAACATACAGCAGAAAATCCTTATTAGGCACAAGCCTGCTTATCGAGCAACTCAACAAGCTCTCCTGAATCACTATATGAAAACTTACAAAAAAATCCATCTTTGTGAACGTTGCTTTTCTCTCCCAGTTGTGCTGAGCTGACCATTCAGGATTAAAAAAAAAGCAAGCTGCACTGGATGCATGCTTCAGACCCAACCAAACCCATGTTTATCAGCTCCTTCCAGATGTTCCTGCAGCTGTATCACCTCACCATCACTGTGATTTGATGTGGCACCAAAGCAAATTAAGAGCTACATTTCTGTGGGCCTTGCTGATGCTCTGTGTTGTTTGTACTCCAGCTCACTTCTCAGCCTTTTTTTTTTACACACACTTGTGTCCTCAATTATTTTTCCAAATGAAAGAGAGTCACGCTACTTTAATTAAACATTTAATTGAAGGGAGGAAATAAATAAAAAAAAGAGGGAGGGAGCTGATGTTTGCCAACAAGGAAAGGATAACAGTGAGAGATTGCTGCTTCTAAATGAAAACTCACAATGCTGCTTTCTGCAGCGAGAGGCACCCTGGGCTGGGGCTCATGTATCAAAGTACAGCTCAGCTCCTGTTCAATTAACGTCTCTGTTTCAATGGAAAGGTTTTGTAAAGCATTTTTAAAAATGGTTTCCAATTTTCCCTTCAGTTTTTGACTGGCTTAATTAAACTTACATCCACTGAACGCCTGTGTCTCTCCAAAGGCAGACTGGTTATTGACCTAAGGGATTTTTTAAGACCACTTCTGTGTTTCCCTGGCCACCTTCAGCGAATCAGTGAATCCAGATTTTTCTTTTTCTTTTTTTTTTTTAAGATTGGTCCAACACTGAGGTGTTTCTGCTTTCTCCCACTCAAAGAGCTGGTAGAAATGTGTATCATCTTTCCCCTTCTGCAGAAGCCTGAGCTTTATCAGCTGCAACTCACCAGGCTGGGGTTTCCCCAAGTAAAGAAGTCATGCAAGCCAGCACCTTCACAGCAGAACTGGGACATGTGGGTACTCCTGGCCTCTTGCCCAGGGGTAGGATTACCTGAGAACAAAACCACATGCATGTATAAAAGTTCATGGGAGAGGGTCTCATGAACTTAGCACACAAGTTTGTTCTGTGAGTGAGCAAACCAATGAGGTCTGGTTGCTGTCAGCTTGGGTCTCAAGAGTGAGTAAAGCCCTGTGGACTTGCTAGTGTCTATGACACTATGATGGAGTCACACAGTGGTGGGGAATTAGTAAAGTGTCTCTTCAGTTGCCTGGTCTAAAAAGACTTGAAGGTCTTATTATATTTGGGACACCTCTCTCTTTCAAAGTTAGTGGAAATCTACTAATGGGCTCAAACGTTATGGGAAGGTCAAACGAACAACCACATGGTTGTAGAAGCCTCCTCTCCTTTGGAAAGCAGGCTAAAATTGAGGTTAAAGCCTGGGTTATGTCTCTGGCTGAGTGAAGCTCTGTTCATGCCACCCCCATGTTATTTACTTGTGGGCCTGATTCTATAAAACACAACAGCCATACTTCATCTGGTGTTGTCACTGCAGGCAGTGAGTACCTTTGAAATTTAGGCTCTGCCTGCTTGTTAAAGGATGAGAACACTCACAAATGTCAAAATACAAAAGAAGGCTCACACAAAGACAACATCCTGTGGCACACGAGCATTGCCATTGCACAGTCATTCTCGTTGTCACTAAAAAAGCAGGGGGTGAGGGTGGGTAAACTGGGCCACTCTAACAGGAGTGACTCATGGTGGAAAGAAGAACAAGCCTGAGATCAGAAAACTGAGAGTAAGTCTCATGAGCAGGGTTGCCTACCTTGCTCTCTTTTCCAAACACTCTGAAAAAAGCAGCAGGAGATAAAGTGGTTCTTGGGGTACAGCTGATTAAAAATTCAAGAAGAAAACATTCTTGTCTGCCCACAAAAGGCTATGTAGGCTTGCTCCTGTCTGGGGCATGAAAACGGTCCCATTCAGACCTGAAACCTTGTTGTTATGTGCTCTGTAGTGGGAAAGTGGTGGAAGTGCATCAACCTGCTGGATGTCTCACCCCCAGCAGACGGAGTAGCTACTCACAGCATGGATCTAAACATGGTTCCTGCTCAGCATCGTGACTGTGCTAAGGATTAGATGGAGATTAATCCAGCGACCTACCATCTGCTCTCATCCATACCTAAGAATATAAGCAAAGGGAAGCTGATGATTAGGGAGAAGAACAGGTGAGGTTCAGCTCAAAGTTCAAGGTCTTTGAAAAAAACATGAACATCAAAACCAAACTGGGTCTGTTTTTTTCTGTCCATAAGCCTATACTGAGCCCTCATGGGCTGGGTCATTCTGCTGAGGGTTCAGATGAGAGCGGTAAAGGAGGGGTCCAGCCTAGACCAAGGCTCCTGGCATGAGCGCTTCTATGCTTTTGGAGTTCTTGCTATGTTCCTTGTTCTGTCACCAGCTGGCTCAGGGAGAAGCCACACCACTTCTTCTTGCCATACTGAATTTCAGCCACTTCTGAAGTGAAGATATTACGGCTTTCTCACCATACGGGGATCTTCTTAGCATTGTATTTGCTCTGAGTGCTTGGGGATTTACAAATGCAAGGTACAGCAGAGCTGCAAAGTGAATTAGGAACAAATATCAACTGAACTCTCCAGCACAACTCCTAAGCTTTATGTAGGAAAAGAAGGAGAGGGATTAGAGACAGACCTGGTTTTATCCAGATAAGGATAAACTTCATTTCTAGGACTATTTCTAATAAAATAAAGTCGTTCCTCTCTGGCTTATAGTACCTTACTAATCACTGTAGCTGTGATACAGAATCATTCATGTTTTTATTACGTACTCTTTTTTTAACTTAGGAAAAGCAAGTCTATTCAAGCAATCCTTAGAATGGAAACCCATGATATTTGTTGTTGTCTTTTCAGGTAGCTAAGATTGTATCCGCTTAAGAGTTTACTCTTCTCATGCACTTTGCCCGTGCCTGAGGAATACCAAAACCCAAAGCCAGTGGGGAAAGTGTGATGAAGCAAACTTTCCCTCAATGATGTAAGGCAAAGGGGCTGGCTAGCCCACTGCTTTCCATATGAATGTATTTTATGCGGGCACTGCTGTTGTTATTAATTATTATTATTAATTTCAGATAAACTCCTGTGCAGGCATGAGTGTGGAAACCTGGATGCACCAGAGCTCTGTATCACTGTGATGATACCTGTTTGCAAGGGCAGCAGCCAGGTTGTATACCTGAAGTAACCTATGTGCTTATTTTACCTTTCTTTTAGAATAGTTGCAGAATATGAAACATTAAAATACATGTAGTGATGTGTTCTCTCACTGGCTTTAAGACACTGTTCAATTAACAAGCAGTTCTGTCGCTGTTGTCACTGAGAGAAGCAAAATGCACGATTTGTGTTTCAGGCACGGCTGGCTTTGGGCCCTGAGACACGAGCGTTTCTCCCTTGGTTTAGAAAGATGCTCTCTCTGGTGTAAGGTCTCTAATTTCTAATAGTGGCTGAGCTCATTCAGCAGCATGGCATCCTGTCCAGTGGCAGGTCTCTTCTCCTCACAACTGCCTGTTTTCACAGACCCTTGTAGGAACTGAATTACCTAAGCAACCTCTACCGTGCTTTTGCATTTTGTTGGCTTTGGCCAGAGGGTTTCAAAAGTTATTACAGGGAGAATCACACACACATAAGCCTCTAAAAATCCTGCTCCTGCTATGCTGATTACCATGGATAGTCCGCTTAGCTGAAAAATGAGTCATAATTGTAGAAAACAGTGCAGAATTTAAACCTAAGCCATTAATGCTAATGTAATATATGGTGAGAAAATACTATTAACATTTGGATGGATGAGTTACAATACTCTGATTACCACACATTTGCATTCCTTAGCTTCTATGTGATTACAACCTCAGCTTTGAATGTGTTACCACAAAGACCTCTTTTGCTGTTTCGATTTGTTTTCTTGGTGTGTGCATATTTAGAGCCCGAGTCAGTTTGCTAGTATTGATAATATTGATTGCACAATGATTCCTGCAGTGCCCAACCAAGGCCTCAGAGAGGGAGGACAGAGGGTGAATTCCCTCTTAGGAAGGGGAATGCTGGAGATGTGCAGAGGAGTCACCTTGCTGAATTGTGGCTGTTTAATGGCTCTTTAAAGGCCCAAGTCCAAGCTAGTGGTCCAAGCTTCCAGTAAGTTCAGTGGAGAGAGGGAAAAGCACCTCTAGAGGGCAATTCATCCCACGTATTGCAGCTGCCTCTGGCGCAGGGAGCTCAGGTGCCTGCCTCCCTTCAGGTGCCTGCAGCTGGCCGGAGCCAAGCCTCTCCCAAGGCGACTGTCCTGGCTGCAAGTGCTCAGGCTGCGCAGACGATGCTGCACTGCCACTCAGCCAGTCAGCAAAACGGTTTCTGCTGACTCACTGACCAGTGTTTTTCTCCAGGTTTTTCCCTATGAAGGCTTTTCTTGTGCCTTTTCTGCTCAGTGAGGGATCAAGAGGAGTCCTTTGGTCTCCCTTGGCACTGCCATGCTGTGTGCTTTCTCCAGGACATGGGCTGAGAAAGTCTTGTTCCCTGGCTACCTAAGTCTGAGCAGCAGCAGTGACAGATGGCAGCAAGACAGACCTACCTACCAAAATAACTGTGATGCTTCCAGTGCTCTTTGTGTGACAAAAATGTATGAAGAGATCAGATAGGCAGTGATGAAGCCAGGGATTATGCCCAAATGTGAAAGATCTCACAACCTCTGTACTACTGGTAAGACCATGTTCTAGGACCTATCAGAAAACAGTAAGCTATGTTATGAACTCTCCGAATAGCTTGTGGGCTCCCTAGCACATGACTTAGAAGCAAAGTACCCATTTCCTACATCCTGCCCGTGTCTTACAAGTTTTTCCCGTGTTCTTGCAACAACAGCCAGCCTGGAAGGTCAAGTTCTGCTCCCTCTTAAACTGAGGACAATTTCTCCAAGAGGTAGGTCATGTCACCCTGCTGCAAGTGGAAAGAGCGGCTGGCCAGGAACCTCTGGGGTTATATCCCGGGGCTGCAAGGTGGGGCCCCACTCACACTTAGTTTTGGAAAGAAATATAAACATACGTATGGTTCTCACAAAGCCCATAAATACAGAGTGGGTGTTTTAAATATACTTTGTGCAAAAGTCTTTGTAGTCACTGTGAAGGGAGAACAGCTGCTGGGATCACCCAGTGTGTCCTTCTCTGGACCTCAAGAAGGGTACTGGAAAATGTGTTGACAGACTCCAGACAGAGTGAGTATAACTCTGCCTTTGCAAAGAAGGGAGCTTTATCCTGATGCAGTGCAAAATGTGTGGACGCCAAACCTCACCCAGGGAAAGCTGAAGGCAATATCACGATGCTGATCTGTCCCAGCCTTGGACCTGGCCCAGAGAAAATTCTGGCTGCTGGTTAGTATATGGAAGCATGTGTGTGAGGGGAGGAGGGAGGTGCTGATTCTGTAACCAGCATCTATATTGCAGTTTTAAATTAATGGCAAGTTGTCTTAATCTTGGTACAGGTGTTCTTTTTTATTCTTGTCCCTGTAGCAGAATAAATGAATGAAATAAAAAATGAATAAGAAGTTGAGCCTTCACATAATGAATATTGTGGATACAACCTCCTATAAATTACATTCCAGACTCCCAACGGGTAATGTCTCATATATTACTGGGATACTTACATGTTTTTTCAAAGGCTCTCATACAGCAACCCCCTGAAAAGTTAGCACAGCTCCTGCAGGTTAGAGAGTCTGATGGAGGAGGAAGAACAGTAAGGTCATTAGGGAACATCATTAGAGGCTTAAGAGCTAATGATCCAAAGCACATTGACATTAATGTGACTCTTCTTTAGACTTCAGGCACCTGGGCACACGAGTCCTTGCTTGTGATATTTAGCATGTCTGTTTTGGAATGGGAAAGGTTTTTTTTCTCCTCTGTAGGGTAAAGAGCAAAGAAATAAACCTCTTGTGCTGGACAAATCAATCCCCAGCACTGGAGACAAGTTTTCCTAGAATATGACCCATTGTTAAATCTGCTGCTTCATTTTTTTTCTATGTTTATAAAAGCAGTAACTAGTTTTATTGAAAGGGCTCAGGTTTTTAATGAAATTAAAAGAAATAAACAGTCACTAAAAACCTTCCTACTTGACTGTTGCAGCTGTCACAAAATACTGTTCCCATTCACTGCAGATAATCCACAGGGACAAAACTAAGCCCTAGGTGTAGCAGATGCATCTGATGAGCTATTCTAGCAGCCACAGAATACCAAGCCGCCATCCCTGGGCTTAGGCAGGAGAGGGGTGGTTCAGGGGTACAGCACTGGGGCAATTGCTTGGGCACCTGGCTGTCTCAGTAGGGGTGCGCTCACTATGCTACAGTGTCGAGGCACCTGTGAAACTCATGTACTCTGTGGGTGGGAGGGCAGGGAGCTGGAAATATCTGTCAAGATGTTTTCTCTCCCCCTGAGTCCTCACTCCTGCCCTCTAAGCACCTCCTGCCCCTGTTCCTCCTGGCAAGGACCAGTGCGCTCTCCCTTTCCAAAAATCTGTCCTGTGCAAGCAGCTAGCAGCAGTGACCAGCACTGACCATGGACTGGGATGCTCCAGAGGTCTCTGTGCCAAAATTCACTGCCATACAATTAAACCTTGCTTTCCTGGCTAGTGGAAGGAAAAGCCAAGGCCAAGGGCATAAACTATGCTTTCCCTTCTGCTGCAATAAAGCCACAAAAAACTATTGTCAAGGCCTAGCTGGAAAATCAAAATGTTCTCCTTGGGGGACACTGCCTCACCCCTCAGCAAGGAGAGGGTCCAGGCAACAGCTGGACTCTCGCTGAATGGGGCTGTGCAGGCATTTCTGTGAGGGGCTCTGTGCCTTGGATAGCTCTGTGTGAAGATCTGCTCTCTGCTTGAAGCAACAGTTCCTATATATGCATTTTGACCTGATAATGGCCATGTAACAATTTGGGATCCCACTTATTTACATTACTCCCCGGCAGTTTAAAAATCCATTAATGGTTCAGCAATAAATTCTCAGCAGAATTCCTTGAAGAGATGGAAAATGGGGGATACCAGCTAAGGAATTATCATGGAAGTACTCTGAAAGGAGGGCCTGCTCTCTTCTACCCCATTCCTACAGCTGAATGGAAAGGGGCTCAGTTTTTATGTTTCATTTTTTATTTCTGTTTTTCTGCAGAATGTGGGAGTAATGAAAATGACCTCCCCATCTGCCACGTGCAGCCCATATGGCAGCCATACAATCTCCCCTCTATTTCGTCAACCTCTGAACTGGAAGGGCAGCCTTGTCTGAAACCCAGCACAAGCACTGAGTCACTTCCAATTCCCACCCTGCTCCCTCTCCCTCCTGAGCAACTTATTTAACAGCGACAATTTACATATGGTAGTTTTACAGTGTGGACTAGGATGCCCCAGGGACTGATTTGCGACTCACAAATCCATTTCAGAGTCTTTGCACTGAGGAGACAGTGGGGCAGATTCAATATTCAGCTATGCTCATCTAAACCCAGAGGTGTTTCAGGGAAACAGAACCCTCCAGATTTACCTTGGTGCAGGAAAGCAAAATAAAGGCACCTGCCTGGACCCATAGCCATTGTACCTCGGTGAAAAATACCCTGCATACAATATTCACAGTACTTTTTAGCTGAAGATATATGACAGGAGTGCCACTACATATGCAAATACTACAGAAAGCAGCAGAAGAGCAGACAATAAACAGATCTTGTACTGCTAAGTTACCTTTCCCTTCCGTCTCAAAATGAGAGGTTTAGAAAGAACTGAAAGCTGAACTAAATGTTGTCCTTGTCATTCCTATGATGAAGTTATGCCAAAAGCCTTTTTCCAAATAATTCCTTGCTATGGATTGTGCGGATGAATGACCCCCGTGTAAGCCATATTAATTTTTATATTTACTAGGAGTAAAGGAGAAACCCAGCTCAGAAACCACTGATAATGCAAAACTAAGAATCTGACCGAAGGAAAAGAGTTTTATTACCATTATGGAATACTTTTTAGTCTTAGTTACAAGGAGATAGTGAAAATGTGTGCTGGGAAAGGGAAGACCCTTCCCAGTAGACCTTTCCCAAAAGCACTTTGCCAGGGAAGACCTTAAGCACTATACCATTTGAGGTTGAAACAGCTGAGAGGGGGGAAGAATGAGGAGCTCCTCAGCCTCTGTGACTTTCTAACAGGCAATTAATTTTATTTAAACCATGACAATTTTATTTAAACTCTCGATTTCTTTTCACTGTATCAGAATATGAAACAGTACCCTAAAATTAATAATAAACGGGAAAAAAACGGTTGAAATAATTATGATGAACACATTAGTTTTCATGCATACAATTGGTTCAATTCCAGTCTCAAAATTAAAATGAAAATGAAAATGAGAGGGAATCCAGATGTAGATTACTTTGTGTAAAAACCAGCTATTTCCCTTAGGACAGCCATCCAGCTGCGTGGTGCCATAGGCTAAAACAGTACGAGGAGCTATCCGTTTTCATGTCAGAGGTTTGTTTTCCATCAAGAGGCTGGGAGCCCGCAGAGAAAGTCAAGAGAGACTATTCCTCTTCCACCTACACATTCCCATCAGTCCTTGTGTAAGCAAATGCTGGGCACGTTGCCACCCCATGTGAGGCACCGCCAGCCGTGCCACTTAGCTGACTGCCAGCAAGCCTGCGGGCTGCTGGTGTTGCAGTTATCGCCTTCTATGCCATCAGGTACCTCTGTGGCGCAATCGTGGTGATCAGTGTGTCTCAAAGGGGACACAGTGGTGTCCTGCCTGCCTTCCTCCCACGGACACAGGGCCACACCCCATATAAATTCATCACAAGTTATCCCTCTCCAGCCATACTCTCCTGTACAACCCAGTGCTGCTGGGACTGCTTTGGAATTTTCATGGACCACCCATGCAAGGGAGGCTGCCCACATTTTGTAGGGGAAGCAGCTTGGGAAGTTTTGTAAGGTACTATTCATGGAAAAAAAATATCAGCATTGGAACTGAGGGGTGTCTGACTTCCAATATGTATAGTAAAACCACTTCAAGGTGCTGAATGCCCCAGTAAAGACTCGGGAGCTGCCACTGCTGATGGTAGTAGCTATATACCACCTCTCCTGCTCCTGGCAGCACTGGGGGCAAAAAATGTCACTGATACCCTCCAGGCTAAGTTCAATAGTTTTGCCAGCAATCCTACACGCAGGTGAATAAAACCTGTGTTTCTGACTCCTCTTCCTTGCTCATTTGGATGCTTGCCTTGCCACACAGTGTTTGAGAAGCAAATCTGGGCAAGGAGGACACCCCAGCTGCAATGGAGCACGCAGTGGGTGGGCTGTAGGGAGAGCACACTCCGCAGGTGTGAGACTGATGGGTCACTTCCCTTGTTACCAAGCAGTTACTTATAGCCAGGTGTAGGACAGTGTGTTTTCCAAGGAGGCTATTTAGTCTTTTATCAATTAACAAGACACGTGACTGTCTTCTTTTGGATGCATGGCAAGAACATTGTAGATGTATATGTTTATGTGTAGTCTCTGTGTCTGTATGTTTAAAAAAAAAACAAACTCAGAAGCTCACAATAAAAAAATAAATAAATGGCACTGTTATCCATGGGACAGCCCTGGAGCAGGAAGTTTCACATGCAGAAGATCACATGGACTTTTCTCCAGCATCCCCCTGTATTCAGACACACACAGTTTTGCCAACGGACTTCCAGATTCAAAGCTGCTCAGTGCTCAGATTTGGTCCTTTCTGCCAAGTTGCAACCTGGAATCATCCTTCAGTTACAAAACTTCCAACAAACACTTCTACAGCCAATTATCCAGACTTCAGTGGGACCAGCTGAATTCTCTGAGCTCTCTGGGTTTCTTGGCAAAGTTTCATTCAGTTCATGTGACTCACCATTCCTCCTGTTGGGATGATGGAAAAGATAAACCTGCACTTGGATGTCAGCAGACCACAACCACCAAAACCACAGACAGCAGAAATTGTTGAATAGGAAAATATTTTTTAAATATCTGTAAGTCAGATATGAAAAAAAAATCATGACCAGCGAATACTTTCAGCAGATGTTTTTTAACAAAATTGCATCTGCAGAGTTCTGCCCTGGTCATTTTGCAGACCTGTCAGGTGCTGTACACATGTTGAAATATTCACATGATTTCAGCCTTCCATCTGAGATTAGCCTAGTTTACCACTCACAAAAACACAACCCTAATCCCCCTACAATGGGGCAGCACAGTGTACTCAGTTTAAGCAGGCTGCAGCAGAGAAAGGGGAAGGCCAACTGCTCAAGCAGTCCAAACTCAATTAGTTTACATTAGTTCTTCCATTGCTGCTATGTGATAGTCTGATTTAACAAACACAAAATCTCCGAGTCAGTGGAAAGCTGAAATGAAAAGCCATTTTTCCGTAGCCCTGTCATGTACTTAACAAGGTTATATAACCAGTCATTAGTTTGCTCTTAAACTAGCCATTAATTTTTTTTGCCTAAATAAGGAGTAGAGAAGGGGAGAGATGAATCATCCATGTATACCAGACAGTCTTCCTTGAAATCTTGTGCCAGTCAAAATTACATAGAAGCCAAGGTGCCAGCAGAAAATTATTTCTAGTGAAGATTGGCCAGAGCTAGCTGTGATTTTCTCCCTGCCTTGCAGAAGTTTTCAAATCACTCAGTTCGGTGCTGCTCCTGGTGAGCAGGAGGTGTACGGCTTTGGAAACAAAACTGGTTTTTCCTCCTCTGCATGTGCTTTTACTCTGTCTCCTGTGAGAGGACACACACTACTTGTTACTCTTCAAGAGCCTGGGAACACATTCAAAAAAACCTCACAACCAAAGAACACCCCTTAGCCTTATAGGAAGCTCATTTATCTTGGAAGCTTTTCAGGGCAACACTTGAGGGTCCTTGTACTGTGCCTGGCAAAAGGCACCCTGCCTGCCTTCTTTCAACTCTTTACGAAATAAAATGTGTTTAGTAACAGTCTCACTGAAGCCATCCAGACAAGAAATCCACCTTATCCATGAATAAAGTACCAGAACAGGAGCCAGGAGACCTTCTCTCTGTCCCACTCTGCTGTTGATCCAGAAGGGACACAGCCTCACTGGTGGCAACCCAAGAGATGGGCAAGGTGTGTGGCTTCTCAGCCACGGCACAGCAGTAATGTGGCTCTCAGGCATTCACCATCACAGCACCCTTTGAAAGCCAGGGGGCTTCCCCTCTCTGACCCCTATCTTCAAGTGGTCATCTAAGAGAGGCAAGAAGAGAAAAAATGCCAAATACTTTAATCCCCTTCTTACAGTAAAATATTGCTGCCCAGCCTTCACAGCTGGAGGCTTGTCCTTCTGCACACACTCTAGGATGAATGACTTAGGTCAACCACAACCCATGCACGTCTTTCACACAAACTGCCAGGAAGCTCAGATCTTTGTGTGAAGGTTCGGGCTGACTTACACTCTGTTCTCGGGAAGGTCTACCTAAATGTCTTGTAGAAGTAGTGAGCAAGGATAAGCACATGTAGGCTCTGCCTGGAGGGAAAAAAAAATCACAGCAACAACAAAAAAAACCCTCTCCAAAGAAGCTGGTTGTGTTTTGCCTTGTCTTCATTATGGAAACCTGGAAGGAATTTAAACCTCTCTCTTGTTCTCTGATCTTTGGTGTTTTGATAAAGCAGGACATGCATCCAGATAATTGCTGTGCCAGTCCAAACCCTGACATACTGATATTTAGAAGACTGAAGTTACTCTGATTTTAGCTTGCTCAGCCTTGGTGTGACCGGAAGGCTCTGCTCAAAGCCAGAGCACTTCTGTTCTGGCATGCAGTCAGTTATAACAGCAACAATAAAAGACAAAGAAGGGTACCCAGCCCGCTGCAGTCTTCGTCACGTGGGGTGCAGGAGGTCTGCAGAGGTTACTCCCCCAGGCTACAGCACAGGCAGGGAGCTGAGGCTGAAGAGACTCCTGCTAAATTTCAGAGAATTCCTGGTGGTGTTTGAATAATTTTCTGGTCAGAGGGGTTGCAAGGAAGGGAAGGAGGGAGATATGTCTTTGCAGAGCAAAAAGCAGAGCTGTCCAATATTACTGGTGTTCCCTGTTGGGCTAGGAAGCCAAGCACTGACTAGGTGAAGTTCCTGGTGCCTTTGGGCACAGAGCCAATCTCTTGGGCTTCCCCCTCAATCCCTTCCTCTGGGAATGGGAAGATTAATTCTCTGGGTCAGCCTTGAATTTAAGAGTCATCATCGGGAATTTGCCTCACTGTGAATCATGACTTTTCTGTCCTGAGTTATTTCCCCCCAGTTTTCCTCAGAATGGGACTGTCCTGTGCAGCCCTCTCGGATCTGACAGCCCTTCACCAATGGTGCACAGCAAAGGCTGTGCCGTGCAGCCTTGAGAGGACAAGGAGGTTGAAGGCTGAGGTCTCTTAAGCTCCATTCCCTTTCCTCCAAGAGATTTCAAACTATCTTTGGGGACTTTCTGCTAGCTACATCCCTTCTGTGGCAAAACTGGGAGGGGATGATCTGGCTTCGTGCACTTTTTAAAAAGCTTGAGAACTAAGAGCATTAGCTTCTCCACGCTAGCTAAAAAAAGGCTTGCTAAACCCGTTGAAACCAATTGAAGAGCAGAGCAGAGTTAATCCTGGAAAATGCTCATGGTAGCTCAGTGACGCACGGCCATGCAAAGGCAGAACAGTGCTGCTAGTGATCTGTTCAAAAAGGACTAGGAGAAGTCGCAGCTAGATTTTGGGGTGTGGGTCAGCCCTCAGGGTTGCCTGAGCCGAAGCAAGGGCTGCTGCTATGAAGCGTCTCATGCTGCATTGTTAACATTTTGCTCTACTTCATTTAAGATTTTCTCTGTTGGAAATTTTGGACATTTTTCCATCTGCTTTCGTATTTCAGACTCATAGAGTCTATAGTACTCCATGTATATACATGTATGTATGTATGTATGTATGTATGTATATATGTCGGCAAGAAGTACAGACACAAACACTTTCTCCTTTGCAAGGGCTGTGAGTTCTGGTCTTTACTTCAAAAAAATATTTTATTCTGTATTATCACTGTTTGTCATTGTGCAGTGGTACAAATAGTACCCATGCACCTGAAAAGGAACTAAGGCCTCTCTGTCCTAGACTCTGTACTTCCAAGGAATAAAAGTTAATCTCCATTTTCCATCTTATAGTTTAAGCATGAGGAAACATATTTAAACTTGCTATGGCATTCTGATTGGATTAAATATATTTGGGTGAAATATCTACCCTTCATTTAAGATGTGAGAAGCCATAACCTCTTTCATTCAATTAGCTTGCTCAAGCAATAGCACCCTCCAGCCAAAACATGGGTTCATGTCAAAGCCCAGATGAAAATGTGTGAAGCTTCTAAGGAATCTGAATTGCATGGAAGGATAAGGTTTGCCAGGTATGGTTCTAAGAGAGGGTTCTGTGTCTGTATGTACACAAATGCATAAGAGAAAGAAAAAAATGCAAATGCAGGTGAAAAAAAGAAGGAAGCAGAAAGAAGGAATCCCGAGATGGATACCGAATTGCTGATGGCAGGACCCTGAGAAATATCTGAGACAATGGATGTTCAGAGTCTGAAAAGGTCTTGAAAGTTTGGCAAAGAGGGCTACTGACTAGTGTGACCTCCCTTGGGAACAAGGTCTTTAGGTGGTCCTTCTAAATTAAAGGAACTGCATCTAGGAAGAAACTGTTGTCAATTCTTCTAATAGAATCACCCCAGAGCTTTTCCAGTGTCTTGAGTTAAAAGAAAATTACAAATCTTATAATAGAAATCCACCACTTTTGCTCATTTTTAACATACTTCAGTTCCAACAGTGAGCTCTCAACAGACAAACAAAAGTGTCTGCAACGGAAATTATCTTCAAAAAGTTCAATTGCTCCAAGAAGCAGCAGGAATCTTCCATGTGACATGATGTATCCTATCAAAACTGTGCCATACAACTTGAATTTAAAATTTCAAATAACTTATAACACCTGTATTTGGTTTTGGTTTCTTTCAGTTAGTTTCTGTTGCCTTGCTGTAGGATGACAGCCAGTTAAAGCCCACAAGAATCAAGAAAACATTACCTTCCTTATACAAACATCACTGAAATCCTCTGATGCCGTTTCTTCGCTGACATGGTTTCCATAGGGGCCACTCCCTCAAGTCCTTGTTTAATTTTCAAATTTGCCCTGGAACTAAATTATTCAATTATGTTTGGCCACATGAGATTCTGCAAAGGCAGCTTAAGCACAGAATTTCCAAACACCACCGTGGTAAGACACAAAGTGTCCCCTTTAGCGAGTCAGCTTCTCATCCCAGTTCTCCGTAGGTAATCAGAAGAAGGATGATGACTTGGCAGCTCAGCTAATGGAGCTTTTCAGGATCTCAGTTATCTTATGACAAACTAAAAGGTGCCAGGTATTGCTTTCTATGTCACTTTGCCATAAATATGATAATCACAAGCTGGCATTAACTCCTCACCAGGCTGATGGCTATAAAAAGCTGGAGCTCTGGCCAGTGTCTCGGAGAAGACCACTCTGTTGCTGCTGTTTTCCCTCCATAGTTTGGGCACAAGGGATAAGAAGGCAAGATAGTCCTGACTCTCTCCACCTGCAGCATCACGAACAGCACAAACTCTGTGTAACATGGCCCAGGGAAAGTCATCTGTATAAGCATGACACTACCTTCTCAGCTGGCCAGGCAATTTCTTTTGGTTTATTTCCAGGCAAAATCACACATAGAAAAGGAAAAGGCAAAATCTGGCATTGAAACGAGTGTCTGATCAATAGATGTACTTGCTAGTCAAATGAGGTTTAAACACAATGGCCTCCATTCTTCTCTTCCTTTCTCTGCCGTAAATCAAAACCAACTTTCTTGAAACCATGGAGTGTATGCTGGAAAAAACCCAACATTCTATCAATCAGAATGGGAAATGACATCTACTGTTTCCCCAAATTAATAGCCATGTGCCTTCCCTACCCCTTCATAGCAATGAGCTCATCTTCTAACCTGTGTCACTCTCCCTTCGTATTCTGCTCACAGTGAGATTTCTTCTACTTCTTCTCCATATTGTGCTGCTCTTTAATATGATGACAAGGCAAAGTGTGGAACTGAGTGAGAAAAAAATCCCGAGGCTGTTTTCATTAACATGGAGAAAAGATTCAGCATAGCTTTGTTTCTTGGAAGGTTTGAGAGAAAAAAAAAATACAGCAGAGAAACATCAATAGTGCTTATTCTCTTTCTTTAAATCAGATCTGATCCATCCATCAAGACCAGCTAAGCTGAGAACTTTAAGGGGCCACAAGGCTATAGTCCATAGACCCTTTCTGATGCTGTCCTTGTCACTGAGTTAAAGGGGTCGTTTTCCTGAGGGAGACATGGGGGAGCTCCCCTAGGAGGCACAGAAGTTCTCCTCTTCCCTAAGGAGGAAATATTCATAAGCAGCATTTTGCAGGACTGATACTGTGACATGAGCACATAACAATTTTGTTTTTCCCACCTGTGTTGCCTGATGCCTCCCATGACTTGAGAGCTGAGATGCAGCCCTGCCCGCTCCTAAGGAGCTCGCCTGCCGTGGCTGGCTTGTACTTTAAGGTGTGGGCAGAATTAGGCTGCAACTGTCCCCTGCCTTGCAAGAAGACATACCCCAGACCCCAGCCCTAGCCATGCTCTGCCCTCTTTCCTGAGGCTGCTGGCCTCTGTGGCAAGTGATTTTTCAGCTGCCACAAGAGGCCTGGAATGGCACAGATCCTACTAGTGCAGGCAGTCAGAGGCTGTTGTTAATTATTCCTACATATTCCCTTGGAAAAGCTGCAGCATGCTGGCAAGGTACCTGTTGGATTCCCACACTAGCCAGAGGCTAGCCAGAACATACAAGCCCAGGAACCTGACCAGCACATTTAAAATGAGTAAATTCATTCTAGACTCTGCATGCTAATGAGAAGTTACTAGTAAAGTAATAAGGACTGGTAGCAGTCCTCTCATTGGATGTATCAGCTGTCATCTAGGCACCAAAATAAGAAAGCAGATCTTCATAAGCACTCTTTGCAAATTGACAATGAGGTCTTTTGCAAATACGACCCTGATTTAACCATCTAAGCAGGAGGAAACTCCCTTGGGAAGTCTGGTTTATCAAAGAAGCCAGTAATCACTGGTCACCACCAACTTGGGCAGGTTTGAGCAATTTACCAAAAATTAAGATGTATGCAAACTTGATCCATTCCTTGTCTGTCTGTCTCTCCTTATCACTAGCATTTCACAAATTGCACAGAATATGCACCAGGACAAGATCTTAACACACTTGTTAGAACATAACACTTCGTCATTGTCAGGCAGATAACTGAAAGCCTAATGCTGAGAATAGAGCACACTTTTAAAAGGGCATAAACAATTTAGCACAAATGAAAAATAAATCTGCCCTGTCTTAATAAAGACCTCATAAATACACTGATGAATTACAACGAGATATACGGGGGGTGGGGGGTAGGGGGGAAGCTAAACATACCATTCTACTACAGATTTTTTCATTAGTGTTGTTTTCTCACTTCAAACAAATAAGCTGAGGGAGGAAATATGCCAGCTTACAAATGAGAACAAGAATAAAAATTCTTAGCAGTAAGTCCTCTCTTTCAAAATCAAGAAATCTCCTCTTTGATGCTAAAGAACATTATTAGGTGTCCTTGGAGATGCACATAAAAATGTATCAGGGAGCAGAGGCTACTCACTGTCCCTCCAAATTTGTGCATTTTAAACATAGATATACATACTTGCACATAGATAACTCTCCGTATGTGTGTGCATGTGTGTGCCCGTAGCTCCTGAGGTCTGAGTGTTACTGCTTCCCACAGCGAAGAGCAGTACCATCTGTCACCCTGCCAAGAGTTTCTTGCCCCTATATGACTTGTTGCAAGGTAGGGAATTGCTGCCCTACACAAGCAAGATGAGAAGCCACTAACTCCTGGAGCCATTTCATTTTCCTCTCGTGCTGGAAGGACAATTGGGGAAGGGGAAGATTGTCCTCTTGGTAATAGCCATCAACACCATCAAGCAACAGAATCGCTGCAGGGGGATGCATCTAGGCTCTTTGGAAAGTTAAAATAGGTCTGTATGAAAGAAACCAGGAGAGACCTGTCCTAGGGAATGCCAGCTCTATTTCTCAAGTGGTGCTCAGCCCAGTCGCACATCATCAGTGCCTCACCTGCATGCAGCATTTTGTCTCTCCGTCCACCAAAGCCATGTAATTTACAAGAAACAGTATTGCTAGACTGCCCTCCAAATCCTAGTTCTTCCTTCATACAAAACAGATAGCAGTGATTTTACATTTTGATCTGCATTTGCTCACGCCACCAAGCCTTTTCTGCTAGAATCTCTGCAGTCAACCCTTCGTTGCAGCAGAAGCAAAAACTCCCTTAACAGATGTGAAACCCTCAGGTTTTAATGATCACATCATCTATCCCTGTTTCAAACAGCTCTAGGTGGTATTTTCAAACGGGAAAAACATTTTTGCATGGCAAAGCTTTGCAGAGAGCTATTGTATGCAGAGGTAGGAAACTCCCAGTGCCAGAGCAAAAAATTAGGTATTTTACATGCAAGGTCTCCCTGGAGCAATGAAAGTGCAAATAAAAAGTGAAAAAGGATAACATTAAAGTTTATGTTTATTGCATAACACTAAATATGAATTTCCAGACTTTGACTGAGTTTGGTGTTAGGAAGACCAGTTCTTTCTTACCAAGTTTACCAGATATTCACTTTCCTTTCAATCTAACTTGCCATCCGATCCAAAGCTTGATTCAAATGTCATATTGCTATGCTTGCTGAAGAAGCTTATGTTAAGGGTTTTTTGTTTATTTACTCTTCATGACCTATGCCTTGTCGTCCCATGTATGTCCGCTGTGCATCTTGACCTATGTGCAACTGCCAACATTATGTGCCAAAGACATCATATGTCCTTTACAGTGGAGCTAAAGAGCTCAAACTATGAAAGTTGCTCTTTCATTGCAACTCTCTCCAATTTGACATGACAGACTTTTGTCTCTTTAGTTTGCATTTGTTCCTCTTACCTGGTCATAGAAACCAAAAATACAGTATCATCCCATTTGGCAAGAACATGTGAAAGGAGACTTCACAAGAATTAGCACATTGTTCATAAAAGACATAATCCTCCTGTATCACTTCTGAATGGAGCAGACCCAGTGGTAGTTCTGGGGAAATAACCACTTTTTAAGCTATTGATGAGAGAGAAAGTGAGAAAAAGAAAGAGAGAGATATATTCCTTTTCCAGTGGGGAATATGAAACTAATTATTTTTTCCTTTAAGACCATGCACAGACAATAACAACGTTTCATGAGGAGTTTTTTCAAATAAATATATTGTGAATCAAAAACCACCTACCTCAAACCAACCCTGAAGACTGAATCTCACAAACAAATTTTGCCTTAGAGATTTCAGGTCCAGAAACAAATCCAGGTTTTAAAGCGGTCAGAAAACAGTGCTAATTCTGCCACTTCTGAACAAAATTTCTTTTGCTTGTACCAACATGATTGGGTTTGCTTGTTTAGGATGCCTCCCAGATAGCAAATGATGTGCTTTAAGAAACTTCAATTTCTACCAGATCTACAAGTTAGCCCACTTTAAGCCCTGGAATTAGCTATAGTCAGCAGGAGCCACCTGCATATCAAAGGAAATAATATAGTCCTTAGCAACTGAGAAAAGGAAAGAGGAACCTTTCTAATGAAAGAGAGAGAAGAGACCAACATCCTCCTCATTCCTCATTAATGAGCAAAACGAACAAGCTTTCTTTAGAAAGGATTGATTTTCATCAAATGAGTGAACTGAAAAAAAATTAAGGAAGGCTGGGAAGCTACACGGGTTATTTTTCAAGCTGAGAAATATAAAGAGAAACTATCACCACCACCTAATGCAGTTCGTCCTGATTTTTGAGAATATGGTGTAATATACTTGTTTTTCAGAAATGAAAGAAATCAGCAAATTTGTGTGTGATGACATTGTTGACTGGCATCTGAAGCATTACTGGTGGAAGAACCAGGCAGGATCTAAAATGTACTATAATGAGTAATGTTAGAATCCAATTTTACCTTTACAAACTTACAGGTGAAGTAGACAGGATAAACTTCTTTAGAGAAGCCAGCAAACAGATAGCCTGGACTTACTCACACGCTGCACCTCTCAGTGTGGCTAGTTCAAATTAAATCATTAGCTGAGAAGGAATAATCCTGGTAGGTTCAGAAAACCAGTTTTAAATTTGGCCTGCTAGCAAAATTCTGAATGTATTTACTCTGGATTCCATTTCTCAACCCATATTAAAGCTCCATAGCATAATCAATTATGGGCTTATTGCAAAGTACAGTAGGATTCAATCTCCAGGAATGCCTCAGGGTATGTCTTAGAAGGACGATAAAACTAACAGTAATAGGTCTACAGCTTCTAAGGCTAATTTCTACAGTTACAAATTTTATAAATAAATAGAAGGAATGTCAACTCTCAGTCACTCAGCTTGAGGTCTCTCATGCTGATAACTCCTCTCTTCTCGGATACCCTCCCGGTTCTCAGATATATTCCTTTTTCTGTTCCAAAGCCCCTGGGACTTGTTCAAAGCATCTCCATTCCTACCTTTCACGTTGCTAAATGGAGCAAAGAACTAACGCAACCAGGAATATGGAGCAAGTACAAGAGGGGATAGTGCCCTCCCTAGTGTTGAAGCTGCATCTCAAGGAACAATCACACCGCCTGCAACTGTGATGCCATGAGATCTCAAACTGAACAGTGTGAGGCAGGTGCCAGATGGAGGAGAGTCTGCCTCGGAAAATTCAAGTGCTATGAGTAGCGACATGGGTTGTTTTGCTGTAGTTTCTCTTCAGCAGGCTAGATGACACAGGAAAAAAGACTTCCAAACTCAGCAGCTGCCTGCTGGTGTTGATGAGATTATTTCGTATCATGTTGTCCTGGTTTCGGCTGGGATAGAGTTAATTTTCTTCTCAGTAGCTGGTACAGTGCTGTGTTTTGCATTTAGTATGAGAATAATGTTGATAACACAGTGATGTTTTTAGGTGTGGCTGGGTCATGTTTATACTCGCCAAGGACTTTTTGGATGTTTAGGCCCTGCCAGCATAGAGGGCTGGAGGGGCACAAGAATCCAGGAGGGAGCAGAGCCAGGACAGCTGGCCCGAACTAGCCAAAGGGATATTCCGTACCATGGAACGTCATGCTCAGTATATAAACTGGGGGGAGTTGGCTGGCAGGGGCTGATCGCTGCTGGGGGCCTGGCTGGGCATCGGTCAGTGGGTGGTGAGGGATTGTATTGTGCATCACCTGGATTTTTCCCTTTTGCTTTTTATTCCTCTCTCCCTCTCTCTCTTCTTCTCATTACAACTGTTATTGTTGTATTTTACTGTTATTTTAATTATTAAATTGTTCTTATCTCAACTCATGAGTTTTACCTTTTTCTGCATCTCCTCTCCATCCCTCTGGAGGTGGGGGGGAGTGAGCAAGTGGCTGTGTGGTACTTAGTTGCCCTCTGGGCTTAAACCATGAACATGTGAGGGAAAAGCATGAGGAGCATTCTGCCACCAGACTCAGCTAAACTGTGCTGTGTCCCACCAGCAGCTGAATTGCAGCAGAGAAGGTGTTTGCCCAGCAGCCTGTGCAGCGCTCTGTGCAGAAGGGCATGCAGAAGGAGGCCAGAAACTCTGCTGAGGACAGTGTTCCTTGCTCAGCAGCAGTGGTGCCGTGCCACAGGGCATGGTCCCCAGCACCCACTGGAGCAGCTAGCCCTGGCACAGCAGAGGTGCCACCCAAGACCAGGTTCCTGAGGAGGATGCAGCTCTGCAGGCCTGGGGCTGCAGGGGTGCCTGGGACCTCCTGCTGAGGCTGGGGCAGTGGTGATGGTCTCCTTGCCTGCAGAAGGTGTGCACTAGTGGAGGATCTGTGTTGCAAAGTAAGAAAAGGTCCTGTGCAGCTTTGGAGACTAGAGACAGCACAGGAAAATATACCTCATTACTTTGGAATTCTCCATTAAAATATAATCTGTTGTACATTATTATAATCTTTGACAACAAATACTGGCCTTAAATGATAAGATTAAAAACCATGGGAACATAACATGCAGTTGAAATGGCCAATAAAAGCATACTGATATCCACACAGTCTTCAAGATCTAATAAGAACTAATAAACAGAAGATCAACTTGGAATCCAAGACTGTCTAAATCCTTGCCTCTGCTGCTCCTTTGGTTGTCTAACCTCACACAAGTTGCTTGACCTTTCTTTCCACAATATCACTTACACACACAGTCCTACTTGCTCCTACACTTAGCTGTGAATGTTTAAAAAAATTAACTACCCCACTTCTTATTTGATGTGAGAAATAAGTAGCTCCTTTGTGTATGAATTCTAATGCTGCTATTGCCATTAGAGTATTCCTTCTAGACAGTAACCACATTTTATAAGAATACTAATACTGTTTCCATGCAGTTACACAATGCATGTCTCATCACCTACAAACAGCACCATGTTTCATGTTGGATGTTTACGTAGGAGAAGAGGGATCCTTCTGAGGGCAATTCTGAAACTCTCCGTCACCAAGAAACCCTTGGTGAAAGCCATATTTGCTGACATACTCTTGAAAGAACTCCATCCAGGGTTATAGTCACTTACATATTTCTCTCCCTGACCAAGTTCAGCAAAACCTATGTCTCTGCACTTTGAGACATCTGTACTTTAAAACACTATGTGCACGTTCCACCTGTTGGTACACAATGGTTGTGCATGGCAGAAGAGAAAACTGCCTGTACATTACTTACAGCCTGTTCAAGCCAGGTTTTAAAAAAGATAGATAATTTCTGGGTCTCCTTTTTTTAGAGATGAAAATTGTCAGAGAGCATTCTTGCTGTTTCACAGCTTATAAATGTAATATCATGTTACAAAGGATTGTGGCGTTGCAAGTCACAGTAAGCACTAAGGCTGATGCATGAGTATTTTATGTAGGTTTTTAGTCTATTAGCCCACTGGGTAGCCTTTTTGGCTTTATTTTTAGCAGAATCCCACAGACCGGGAATTGCTTTGATAGATGAGGAGTGATACCTGCTCCCCATTCAAGCAAACCAGGCTCCCTGCTTGTTCTGGTAGGCCAACAACTGCAGGAAAAGGACCCATTTTCTTTTTCTTGGGTGTAATTCCCCCTGAAATGCCAATGGGAAAAATTTGCATGGAAGGGTGTGGAATGAAGCAAGATTTGTTCATATCATTAATGCTGTTCCCAGTTCTGGACTCTGTAGTTTCACCTATCCTGCAGAAAGATACTGTCATTTTCCCAGGAGCTGTGTTACCCAGAGTAATCCACTTCCAAAGGCCACAACTTCCCTGCCAGGCTGGCAGGACTGTGAGGTACACAGATGAAATCACCAAATTGCCCAGGAACACAGGCAGGATCAGTTATACATACACATACAGGGCCACCATGAGAACAAGATGCAACACAGGACAACATGGTGGCCTCTTGGGTCTTTAATATGTCTATCATGTGGAATGTTGTAGAACTGAACAATATAGACCTTTTAATTAGAGGTGGAGACAGATAACTCATGCATCCATGCCAGAAATATCCAACCTGCCTGCTTTAAATAGCTTTTCATCCATGGCCGAGCTCTTTAAACTTTCTCCTTTTATTAAAACAGCTCAGCTGAGACCATTTTAATGTGCCCCCATCTAGTTATTTTATTGGAAAATATTAAAAGTGTGGACCAGGTGAAATTAAATGCTTTGAAAGTGGAAATCAAGCGGTACTTTCAGTTTTTAAAAGCAGCTTCCCTTCCTTGTGCTGATGCACTTAATATTGTCCTCTTATTTAAGAGGTATTGTTTGAGCTAAAATTGTGAATAACACCGTAATGGGCATGAACAAAGGAAATTATAAGTAAGAAAAATATAGCTCATTAGAGAGTGTGTGATTAAAAGGATAAATGGACTTCCAAAGGCTTGGGACATTTTTCTCTGGTTATTAACCAATCCTCTTAGCATTCCTTCCACAACGTGCCAAGGGTAGATGGGAATAAAGGCAGGAGAAGCCAAAGATAGCATGTCCTCCCCCAGCTCCTGAGACCAGCAGGTCACCTCCAGGGAAAGGCTGAAAGGGAGGCACAGAACAGACCCCTTCTACCTCCAGCACAGAAGTTGTGTCTTCTGTGGAAAAGACCAAGCCGTTACAGCTGCCACTTTCCAGACTGGCATGTCCTAGCTGAAGGCTCAGCCCAGATGGTTAAGCCCTGCGCATGGGTCAGAAGCCAGCTGATGTCCTCACAACCATGTGGGCATGTTCAAGTCCATAATCAGGACAGCAGTGCCCACATGCCTCTTGCTAAGACAGCCAGGAAGCCAGCCTTCAACATACTTCTAATTTCAGGTGAGAATGGCTAAGAGAAGAGGAGGCTTTAGGACAGTAGTTAGCAAGAAACTAACTCCTCAAAAGCATACAATGAAAAGTTTTTTCACCCATGATTAAAATATTCCTCCTGGCTCCTACTGAAGCACTGCTTGTGGTTTAGGTCCCATTTGACACTAAGGCCATTTACAGAGGACAGGAACAAGGCCTTGGATACCTCCATAGACACAGGGTTGTCACTGTGGTGGTACCAACAGCACTGGTCCCAGCCCTGTGCCAGGCCATGCACAAGCCCAGGGTGGGAATCCAGCCACATTCCTTGTCCCCAGTGAAGGTTGCCCTTGACAGGGCTGCCCCTTCCGTCACAAGCAAGCACTGGAAGAGTTGCCCAGTGTTCAAACAGCTCTCCTACCCCAAACAGACATTGTTCTTGGCACGACTTTGAAGTAACTTGCTTATCAACCAATGCCTGCCACACCTGATGCAGAACACCTCTTTCTTCATAACTAGAGTTGTGGTATCGTGGTTGCAGTGGGATCCCAGCACATTTTTGTGGTTCACGTTATCGAAGGCTGAGAACCATTCCTCTAGGCAAAAGCACAGTTCAAGAGCTGGGAAAAAGAAATCCCTGGAGTTGCAGGAGGGAAGAGGGGGACTACAGGGTACAGAGTCAGTGAGGTAGAAGTCCGTATTCTGGTGTAATCAAACTGTAAAGGCTGACTTAAAACATGGCTATCCCATCTACCCTGGCAGAGCACCAGTGTAAGCTGCACTGGTTCATCTGGGACGGAGCTGAGGACTTCCTTAGGGGCAGCATGACAAAGACGTGACACCAAAACTAGCCTTTCATGAACCTGATGCAAGATGCAGCAAATCCAGGTCCTGCTGGAAGGACAGCTGTGTATGTTCATATCACAGCACTCTCACAAAAAAAGGGCAAGGAGAGCTATGGGAACAGTACTTCTCCCCAAATTTGGGTTGTTGCACTTTTTATTTCAATGAACAAAATGATAAAGACATAGTAATACAGATAAAAAATGTAAAATATGACTTTGATTTGACCTAAAGAGGATAAGGGATATAGACAATAAATAAAATATTTCTGAAACTAAGGAATAAATCTAGCTCTGGGAATTCTCAGGGAGGGGAAAAAGTATTCATAAAAATTCACTCCTCTCTGAGCTGCAGCCCTGAACCTCCCATGCACTAGATGGGAGACACTGATAAATCTAGGAGGCCATACATGCCAACCAGCTCATATGTTTTCAGTGAGCAATGACAGGGAGCCAAATTGCTTTATTCCGATTAGTGAAGGTCCTCTGACTGCAAAATACACTGTGCGAAAAAAATATTGAGTTTTAGTTCGCTGACACATCAATTTAAGAGAATTATTGCTCTCACATAGAGGCCAAAGCATGTATCTCCCTTCATGTATGTGCAGTAAAAACTAATTGTCAACTTTTATGTAGGGGTGAAAGGGGAGGGAGGGACGGGAACGGCACCTCTCTGACCTGTGGCAGCATATTCTGACCGGCATGTGTTATCTCAGCGGCAAACTACTGGCATTTTGTATTATTCCTAAGGACAAAACAAGCTCTCCGTAAACAGCATAAGCATGACTCACATTTTTTTAGCTGCCTTTTCTCTAAAGAAGTCTCTAGAAAGCTGTTTCATCCAGCTTCTTAGCCGTAAAGTCTCACAGATGGCAAAAGAGACCACTAATGAAATCCATGACTAGACCATCTCCTGCTGCGGCTTAAATCTTGCTTGCTTTACTCACAGAAGTAAATTTTAGGAGGGGCAGGGGGGTGGGGAGGCAGGATGCCAAGGTGCTTGGGATATGTGGTCATTTCAGTGCCTAGTCCAGGCAGGTTTTAAGCCCTGTCATGTGCTGGAGCTGATTCAATTATGCTATTTCCTGATTTGCCATGATGTTCCCCTCGCTCAGAGGAAGGGGGGCGGCGAGTCCTACGCACACTAATACCACTCAGACAATAGGCATGCAAAATTGATGTTCATGCAATATCTTTAAGTCTCCAGAGATTTGTATTTTAGCTATTGTATGAAACGCTTCACTTTCATTGCCTCTCTCCTTCACCTTTGTTTCCCAGCTCACTGTCTCATCTTCCGCCTTGGCTGGGGCTCCTGGCTGCTGCGGGTTTCTTCATTGCATATTCAGGAGATCTACTGGTGCAAAGCAACTCATTTTCACCACCTGAAATTCGCACCGTGAAGGCAGAAATAATCAAATATTTTGAAAAAAACTGGTGAAGCGAAACAGTGCACATTAATTATTGTGATAGTTATAGGATAATAACTAATTATTAATTATGCTTTCCAGCAATTCCTGCCTAGTATTTTGTTGAAATCTTCAGCTCGGCACTGAAATTTGTATTAATTCTTCTAATGCAGCATTTTACAATCAAAATATACAGCATGCTCCCATCTTTGCTGGAATGTTTTTCTCTGCAATAAAATAGGAGCTAGCCTTTCCTTGGATGAGAAAAGAAGAATTTATACAGCTTACTACTCTGGCACTCCCCATGCCAACACCAGAAGAAGAAATAGAACAAAAATGGGGGTTTCTAATCCCATCTTCCTCCTATCCCCAGTCATTTTGCCACTTCTCCATTTTCTCACAACAGTCTGCCTTTGAATTGCTTTCAAAATGAAGGCCTAGCTGATGGACAACTGTAAGAACAAAGGGGCCCAAACAGGAGAGGGGACTTTGGGGGGGTGGCAAGGACTCTGCAGGGGAGACAGGAGGGCTGAGGAGTCTGAGAGAGGAGCGGCGTAGTGAACAGGCAATGGGCAAATGAGAGATAACAGCAGAGAAGAGGGATGGAAATAAAGGGGGAAATGGAAAGTGAGGAAGGGGGAGGGGGGGGCGGCAATGCACAGGGTGTCTCATTGCCTAGCCAAAGAGAGGAAACAGAGAGGCGGGATGACCTGCCTGCAGGAAGGAACAGCTGGGCCAAGCAGATCTCCTTTGGTGCCTGCCACGGCTGAGCCCTGCTCTGCAGGGCTTGGTTAGCTGTCCCTGCTGAAGGGCAATAAGGTGCAGAAGGAAATACGAAAATTACTTTAGAAAAACATCTTGCACCTTTCTTCTGATTTTGAAAAGTGACCAGTGATGTGGGACACGTACCCTCCCAGCTCGCTGCTCATGGTTGGGAGTGCAGGGGAAGCACGAGGGTTCCTCCAGGCCACCCCGGAGTCTGCCCTCGTGCCCAGGGCTGCTGGGCCAGCGCTTCCTTCTGGGGGGTCACTCCAAAGACACAGGTCTCAAACTGGGGGCATGTCACCCAGGAGAGCAGGCACATTGCTGAGGATGGAGAGAAGGGGAGAAGAGCTGGGGAAACACTACCAAGCCTTCACCTCTCCTCCTGGCTCTCCCAGCTCCGGCGGCTGTTGGCTTTGTGTTGCTGGAAGACAGAGGACAGCAGGACCAAAGAGCTGGCAGCAGAGTAAGAGACAGGGTGTGAGAACCTGCCACTGGGGAGATTTATGGGACAGGTCTGGACAGGGTCAGGGCTGACTGCTGGGCTTTGGGATGCAGCAATACCTTTGCTGGGCACTAGACAGTATGGGGTTTTCCATGCAGGGGAAACGAGAAGGAGCTGGAAGCAGGCAGGCAAGTGTTTGGGACAGACCAAAGCATATCAAAAGTGCCTGCATGGGAGGAAGCCAAAGTACTGCAGGATTGGGGGAAAAAAAAAGTATTTAAATAGTTTTAGAGCCACTAAAGCTCTGCTTGACATAGCTAAACAGTGTTCAAGCATTCAAACCTTAACTGACACTTAACTAAGCACTAACAGAAAGGGAAATTTCTTAATGACAGCATTTCCTACACAGTCCTTTATCCGTATCAGAGGTGCATAACAGGAGCTGGGCAAGCTAATGGAGATTAACTGCTCAAAAGAAATAAAAAACACAACACTTCCACACGGCAATGGCTGCTGCCTCAGCTCCCCATCCCCTGGCAGCTTCCCAAACACACAAGTTCATACCATGAATGCTGAATTGGAAAAGCTGGAGGGCAGAGTCTGTGGAAACCACAGGGGGAGAGCATACATGAAGAAAAAGCTTTCTGCCTGACAGGATTTGAACTGGAAGGTACTTCTACTGGGGAAATAGCCCCACATACCAAGACTGAGCCAGGAAAAAATGGCCTCGCTAGAATGTTGTTGATTAATCCCACCATGATCCAAGGAAGCAGCAATTTGCTACTTAATTGTAGCCAGCCACAAAAAGGAGAGAAAAATAAAACACGAAACAGTAAGAGAGCATTTCTTCACTACTAGCTCAGCTTTTTAAAATTTTTGTTTGTGGCGACTTATTCCTCATGCAGAGTGTAGGTATTTATTTAAATAATTGATAGATACCTACCTCCAGGTACAGAATTAGGCATGCTACAAAGTATGTAAACAAATTAAAAATGGGCTCAGTGCCCAGGTAAGAAAGCTCAAACCAAGCAAGCCAATCCCAAAAGCTCAAGCCTCAGCAGAAGATGAGGGTCCCAAAATAATGTATGTGGTATGAGAATAAGAAGCTGTAATGCACCTGACTGGAAATGTCTGATTAGTAGTATTACATCAGCCTTTGTGTCACAGCTTCCTTATGATAAGGCCTGCCTGTAAAACTATGTATAGTGGGAGGTGGTCCTTGCTGCCCACAAAGAGGCCGTCAGGTCATGAGAGAGGAATCTGCGAGTTAAGGAAGATACAGGATTTGCCCCAAGTTGTATGCAGACCTAGGATCAGCTACAGACTGCTTTTCTCCCAGTCCCAAATTCAGAGATCACATCCCTGCCAAGGTTCATGGCTTGTCTCCTGAAATCCAGCATGGCATATCGAATGTAAGCCTGACCTTCCTTCTCTGACCCCGTACGGTGCCTTCAAAGTCAGGGAAAGGAAATTCAGGGTCGAAGTCTGAAGCTGTCAAGGACAGGGTTGGGAGGAGGTGAGAAAAAAGCCTGTAGAAGAGATGTCTAGTTTGAGAAAAATAATCCAGGATAGAAAGCAAGGACAATTCTGTATCTGTCTCATTTGCCTTGGAAGGACGTGACAAAGTGGCAGTCACTCAACAGCCTCAGGCCTGGGTAATTAAAACCTTTATATAATATCAGGTAAAAGAGTAAACAATCTTTCCATAGCATACCGAATTCAAACACCCGCTTCGCACTTGCAGCTCAGGGTTGTAGTTTTTTTTTTCTTTTCCAGAGCATCTTGAACAGATAATCAGAGCATGCTGACATTCAGCCGTAATCAATTAGCGCCTACTTTAGATTAAATTGAGAATATGTAAATTGGGCTCCTCATCAGGCACCACAGTCAACATTTCAGAGACACTCACCATGCTCTGAACATATCAAACAGACGAAATGCAGAAGTTCCAAACCCGACTCCAAAATGGGAGGCCAGGTGGGCTATACCGACCATTTAAGATTACTTTTGTCTGGGTTTTGGTTTCTTTTTTAACCTTATTAGCTTGTGTTAAATTAGTCGCTACAGTTCTTTTGCCAACCTGAGACAAGTCTGACCTTTTTTATGGAATTACTTACATATATAATATGATAAAATGCACCACTTACAAATTAACACAAGAAATCTGACCCCTAAAAGGTGCATTACAGCATTCCCCCCCAGTTTTCATTTGGTCCTTCTTGCAGTGAAAATTCAGTCATGATCAGCTGTCAAGAGCTCACTGGTCCTGGTAACGTTAGGGATAGTGCCACTTTGTTTCATAAAAAGACAAGGAGGATAGTCCTTTGTGTCATCCCACTCTCAATGCCACAGTATTCACACCTACTGGTTAGCTAAGTTTCTGCTGGACCCAGCTCAGAAGTCCAACACTGGAACATGTTTGGTAAGAAAAGGTTTGCAGAAACCACTTGTCTCTTTGGACACTGAGCAAGGAGCTTGGCTAGGGCAGCATAATTATTTTTATCGTAGGGATTTTTTTTCCTGTCTTCATAGCAAACTTTCTGTCAGACTCTATCTTGGGTCACCCTGCCTGACCTCTCACTAAAATTAAAAATGCTAATTCTTCACCACCTCACTTTCACAACATTCACCCCCAAGTGATCACATTTGGAGAAAGGGACAATAACTGGATTCCATCTGAAGTGGATATTGTAGTTGGTGCTTGTTAAAAAGAGCATCTAACCCGTGTGAGGATGGAGGAAAGCATGGATGTATTAAGAATACATACATTTGAGTGGGTTTTTTACATCCTTTTTGTCTCTAGAGATCATAGTCTTATACAGAAGGGCTTTTCTTCAGGCCTTTGAATGCATGTGATTGCCACGTCTATAGGGGTTTTGCATTTCATTCTGACTCAACAAAAGCCATATGCTTCAGCATCCTCTTCTCCCCCACCCCCACCCCGTATTATAGGTGAGATTGTTTCTCTAGAGACCAGTTTGTCATTTTTGCTTGAATGTATTCCATTTATGTAACTCATAAGGCATTAGCAAAAACGTGCCCCTCAAACTGAGCCCCCCTCATCCGTATAAAGCTGGCATATTGTGCCTACAATAGCATGACACTGTACAGCAGACAGACTATACTTGTCCCACAGTTTGTTTTTGCGATTAGCAGGCACGATGCAGACCCAATAGATATTAGCATGTCCGGGAAGCACTCACAATAAATTGCAGAGCTACTAATAATTTAGATATTTTTATGACTGTTCAGTGGTGGCTAATTTCGTCTAATAAAATCCCATTAAGTTGCTGCCTGGTCCTTTTCCTTCCTCCAAGTCCCCGAACGGGACTTATATGCTAATTGCAACCAGTATATGCTAATTAGACCTCATTTCCATTTCTTAAAGAGATAAGCACTGCCTTGCGCCAACCCATCATTAAAGTGGCCCCCCCTCGCCGCAACCTTTCCGCCTGGCTGGCGCAGAGGCGCGATAAAGCGCCGCGTTCGGCCCCGCGGTGCCGGGGGGTCCCCGGGACGGAGCGGGCAGGGGCGGGGGTGCGCGGCCGGCCGGGCAGGGGGGCAGGCAGGGCTGTTCGGGGCCGGCAGCCCGACCCGGTGCTTGGCCAGCCGGCGGGGAAACGCGGCCCTCTCCCCCGTGCCTGAGAGAGGCAGGCCGGCCATTGCCGCCTTTGGGTGGTCGCTGGGGCATTTACGAGGGTCTTAGTATGCGAGTGGAAAAAAGGCGAGCCTGGGCTGACGGCGGGTTGCGGTGCTGCGGCTGCTGTTCCCAAGGAGGAGGAGGAGGAGGAGGAAGGAGGAGCAGCACCCCCCGCCGTCACCGCACGCCCCGGCTCCGGCAGCGCTCCATCACGCCCAGCCCACGCGGGCTCATTAGAGCTTCGGGGAAGCAATCAAGAGTTTATCATGCTTGAAGGGGCGGTGAGTCTCCTTGCGCTGCCTAATGTGATTTCGCGGCACTGCAATGTAGTCAGAATTAGATCCACATTAAAGATCAGTTAGCGGGAGAGAGCGCAAGAGCAGCAGAGGCGAGCGCCGCTCGGATTTTGAAAAGCACAAGGTGCCTTCTGGGCTGCTGGCAGCAGAATCATGCACTTTGCTCTAGGGGGGTGACTTTCAAATCCCCAGGGTGACATTCATCAAGATTTTCAGGCTGAATACATATGAGTTCAGGCAAATTCTACGCTGTGTGTTAAGCCGGCAGCCTTGCTTTGGGGTCTCGGGACCAGAGCCTGTGCTGGTCAGCACTGGGGTAAAAGCCCACCAGGGAAGAAATCACCCCATGGAAGTCAGGTGGGTGGCTCCCCGCTTACACGGGTGTAAACTGAGAGCAGGGCCACCAACACGGTACAAGTCAGCGGGGACTTCAGGCGAGTAGTAAAAGGCATTTCTTGAAATTACTTAGAAATGACATTTCCCCTCTGCCCTCCCCAGAAAGTTAATTCTAACAGTTTGCTGTTCGAAAAAGACAATTACAAAGCCAAAGGAGCTGGGAACACTAGTGATGCCATTGTTTGAAAAAGAAGCAGTCTTGAAACATCGTTTGCAAATCTATTCATTACTCTGAAACGCTATACACAGGAAGAGCGAGTTTAGCAGCTGTCTGCTAACTCCCTTATTACCCAGTGGAAGAAGAACACTATTACCCAGTGGAAGAAGAACAGACAGGCAGAGCGTTGCTTCAGGAAACCCAAACGCTGCAGATGTGAAGGATTCCCAAACCATGCAGAAGCCTCCACCCCCACCCCAGACAGGGCTCTTCACGTCTTTGCTTTGTGCTGCACTTGACAAATGAGGGTAGACTGGCTCCTTATTTCCGTTGGTAAAATGAATCCCCGATGTTGTCTCTGGGAGCTTCAGCAATGTTACGCCAGGGATGAATTTGCCCACGTATGCCTCACACTAATGCAATTCTCCCCATAACCAAAATCATTATCCGCCTGATTTCACCTCCACCTTTCTTATCTCTCCCCTCTGTGTACACACACAGACTCAGACACACGCTCTTCTCCACCCGGCACGTCAGTCACAGCTATCTATGCAAGAGGACTGAACTTCAATCCTCAGTGTCTCCAGAGGGGTCACAAATGGCAGATGCAAATGTACAGCAGGTTGCTGGAACTCTCTGTCTGGGGCAATAGGACAAAAGGGGAGCATCCCTTTTGGTGGTGGTAGCAGAGCAACCATCCGTCAGAGGTAACATTTAATAAGAAGGTGGCGGGGAGAGGCAGAGCGGCAAACTGGCAGCTACCCAGTGCCAGGCAGCCTGCAGCGGTATCAGCTGTGTGCCAATGCCACAAGGGATCGGAGGCCGTGGCAGCAGCCACTGCAGCACAGGGATGCTTGTGTAAGATGGAAGGAGAGGGAAAGGGCATGCAAGGCAAAAATCCATCAATATGTAAAAATTATTGCAAAGGCTACTTTCCTTCAGTAAAATTAAATGGACTGGAGGAGGGTTCCTGAAGGGCTGATCTATTTATTGCGTGCACATCTCTCTTTATACCTCTCCCTTCTGCCATTACTGATTATTTAACTCTGTAGCTGCACTTTAACTTTAGAAAGAGCTCCAGGATGCAGTCAGTTTGAAGGAGGCCATACAAAATAAAATTTTGTATTTTATTGCATTGTATTGTTCAGCATTTTAAAGAGGTAAATTAATCACTAAACTGCTGTTCTGTGCTTTAAACTACCAGCTGTTCAGTGCTCTGAATTACAAGATTTATCCTTCAGGATTTTTTTTAATAATTTTTTTCCACCTTTTGTATAAAGACTTTATAGGGAAATAAGAACATGCTGGGGAGCGGAGGAGGGGATTAAGAGACAAAGAATCACACTGTGCTTTGGTCTTCATCCCACATCAGATGACTCGGTGACAGTGCATCCTCTGTGGGCTTTACAGCTTAATTACCTTGATTGCAGACTTTTCCATTTCCACTCCTTCCAATCACCCTTAGACTTCGTTGGTATTTAGAACATCTTGCTTAGTTTGGTGAATTTTCTTTTTACTCTGGCAGCTGTAGTGTTAAACACCCACAAAAGGTCTTCAGTAAGCCCTTATCACTGTGATCTGTGCTTAAATCAAACAACACAAATTCTGACCACAGTGGGGACCTTTATCCATTACAGGTAGAAGTGTGGTAATAAAAAGAAATGCAGTGTGTGTGTGTTTGCAAATGCCTTCCAAGGGGTCCAGAAACCTCCTCCCTTTAAGAGAGTGTTTAAAGCTGACGAATTGGGGAAAGGGATGATCGTAGAGTAGTGATTCTGGGCATTAAAATTCTTACCTTTATCTCTTCTGGGTCACTTCTCTGCACTTTTCATTGAAGCATGGATTTGAGCCGTGGGTTAAGCAGCATAAGCCATTGGTCTTCTTCCCTTTCTGTATACCTGGCTGGTGGCAGCTCACCTGCAGCACGTGCTCAAAGCATTCACACCATGCTCAGGAATAGCCGAGCTCAGGGTTTCTGCTGGGAACAATGCTAGCTAGCATGCTAAGCTTAGTTCCCAGCCTATCCGAATGGGGTGTCAAGGCCTGAGCTACCGCACAGAGTACGGCTGGGCTCTCTACTCTCCACACAGCAAACAGGATAGACAAACCCAGAATCCTCTTTGCAACTGCAGCATTGCTTCTTCAGCTGTTCTGCCTCTACCAGTTTCTCTCTCATTTGCTTCTGTGTTATACTGGAGAAGACTTCTGCAGAGAGTGGAACGTGGGAGGTAGGAGACCTCTTCACTGCTGCTAACCCTTAGCAAATGACACCACTGTGCTCCAGTGTGGCCTCTCCTTTGTAAAACTGAGTTAGCATTGCCAGCCTACTCCTGTGAAGTGCAAGGTCTAGATGGAAAGGCCTTGTACAAGTTCTAAGGCTGGGCTGAATGCTCTGCTGCATTACAGAGATAGTCCCACATGTGAACACAACCTGCATCCTATATGAAGGTGAGAATGGAAGTTGCATGCTTGCAACGTCTGGTAGCCAGAGCAAATATAGGAGATGGAAGGCTCTTGGTAGGGTTAAGAGACATCACACAGGCTTTCTGAGCATGAGTTTGGCAGTAGGTCTAGGTTTATCACTAAGGCATTGTCTTTAGACCCAAGTGAAAAGCCCCAACTCTCAGCCACTGCCTTTTGAATCTCCTCTTACCTAGAGCTATGGTTCTCCTCCTCCTCCAGCCAGAGTGAGGTGGTAACTGCTTGAGTCCAGAGCCTGAGTGACCATTGCTGTGAAGACTCAGAACCTCCTGAGGGCAGCACCACTTCCACCATTCCTGAAAGCATCCTGTATCCAAAACCTAGGGATGTTCTCTGCTTTTGTAGTATCTGCCCAAACATCCTTCCCCATGCACATCCTCCAGAAAACTTCACATGCTAGTTTCTTCATGTCTGCACAGAGCATCCTTCTAGGCATCTTCTCAACCATTTCTGTAGTTAGATCCAAGCCTGCCATTTTCCCTTTTCTGTTTCTCTGAAAGGGCTCACAGGCTTCACTTTTGAATGGCAGTTGACCGTGCAGCTATGTCAGTGCTATTAATTTCATTAAGATATTCTAATTGAGAATGGGATGCACAGCCTGTCATAAGCAGCACGGTGGGTCAGCAGACAGGCGCACACGCTGGACCCAACAAAAATGACTACAGACCAAGCCAGAGGAATGCTGAAGGTAATACACCTTTTTCTGAGATAACTGTTCTGCCTGGTCTCACCATTACACATCCAGTCATATCCAGGAGGGAAAAAATGAGTGTTTGAGTGCAATGCAGATCATTATTTCACATCTACTTATACCCAAAGCAGAGAAGAAAGAAAAGACATCACCAGTTCTTCCATATGCTACACATTTATATTAAACACAGTCTACTATGTTTAATTAACATAATTAAACATCATCTATTCAGGATGATCTTTCTTTCCTTTAGACTGGGTGACCAACCATACAGTTCAGTTTGGCCTGAGAGAACCTGGACCATCCCAAAGAAAATCTTTGGCATGTTCGTTTGTCTTGGATATTCATCAAGGCAAAAAAAGCTACCCCTTTTTCAAGAGCACTACAGATAAGGGCCTTTGATCCTTACCCCCAGTCTAGCTCATTCACTAAAAACTGTGCAAAAATGGATGTTGAGAAGAAGGAGAAAGTATTGCAGTAGCCCCTGATTCTCCGGTCCCCTGTTATGTGGGAATTATGAGCAGCACCTGTGTCTACTCTATCACCTAAAATAACCCCAAACACCTAGCCACTCACTGTCACAAGTACCACTAAGACCACAGACTCATCCTGGTAGACTCCAGGTAAACACACAGTAAGAACCTGTCTTCCCTTGAAATCTTACAGTTCAAAGAGAAGTGCACAGAACACTAACAATGACAGGAAAAGAGGGAAAGAGATGCTGGCATAGCAAACGATGAGCCCAGCATACTCTACTTTTATTCCACTGTCTGAAGGATTTCTTTTGCCTCAAAGCATGTGTGTGAGCTTAGACGAGAGAAGCCACCACTCCCCAAATGCTGGAAAAGAATTAGTTAGATGGTGTCTTGTGCAAATCAGGGTAATACAAGCAGCTCTTGGTGAGAGGTGTAGAAAGGGGTAGGCAGGACAGCCTTGGGCATGACTGGAAAGAGCAATTTCAGTGATTCATGAGGACAGAATGTCATGAACTGTGTACTATAATGCAAGTCAGTAGGTTACTTGGTCACTCCAAAACCATTGCAGAAAAGCTAGCTTTCATCATAGCATGCACTGAATTTTAAGTAAGCCCCCTGAAAATTATTTGAAGCCTCTCTAAAACGTTCAGATGCAGAAAGCTTGGTGAACTGAAGTGTGGAGATAATGCAGAAAGTTTTAAGATAACTTACTAATCTTGAAAATGTCTAAGCGATGAGCTAGTTATCACTATGCTTTTTAAACCTTTGATAAGGTAAATCAAAATATATCAGTTCAAAAAGAGTTTGCCACACTGATAAAAAAAAATCTCATGACATTTCCGTTTCCAAATCTTTTCCATTCTCTGTGTTACTAGCCAGTTTGGATCAGTTTCACAGCCCTTTAGAAGCATTATCTACAATTACTAACTTCAATCAAAGGAAGAAAGACGATCAAACTTTAAAGAAAATTTGTATCAACTTCCCTAACATTTGGAAAAAACAGCCAAAGATATGCATCCCATCATCCCATCGCTCCTACTGTAATTTTACCTTGGAGAAAGCAGATTTAAACCAGCAGTAAACAGTTTCATGCACTACAACCACACGTGCAGTATAAAGTTGATTGTGGTACTAAGTCTGGACTCAACAAGGCATTACGTGAAATATCAAGGGCCCAGTTCTCCATTGTTCGCTTCTTATACAGTCAGTTACAATGCTGCAAGTCTCACTACATCATTCTTTGCATTCTTTATAGCTAATCTGCATAAGAATAAACCAGTCTTTCTTAAATTTCTCTGTGTGTATGTTGTATATTGTGCAGCAGCAGAGCCTGTGAAGGCTAACATAGCAGGTTGGTTAGCTAAAAAAAGTGCTATGTGCTGCACTGCAGTCAGGCCAGTTACCACTTCATCGAGCCCTTCAAAGCACCAGGCCTAGTGTAATCCCCAGATCACAAAGTCTGCCTTCCCTAACCATCATGGGCAGAATTTGGAGGCCACCAATAACCAAAATTCTCAAGGAACAGAGCAGTGGAGATTTTCCACTTGACAGTCCAGCACTGAAATAGTGAAACCACCAGTGGACATCACGACATACTGGAAAACTTAGTCTGGAGCATCTTCTGGCTGTTGCATAGTTCATATGAAGAAACGATGCATAGCCAAAGCCTGGCACCAGCTTCCCATTGCATATGTACATTTAGAAAAAAAAATGAAGAAGAAGAAAAAAAAAAAAAAAGTCTTCAAAATAATCTTACCCATGGCGATCTTGACATAGAGATGTGAGAAGCTCTGCAGAGAAGCAAGCAAATCACCAGAATAACTCAAAGGAAATCTGGAGAAGACACCCTCAAGTGAGCTGCACTAGTAAACAAGAAAAGACTGGAGGTCACCAGCAACGAGAACAGTGTTCAGAGACACTCAAAGCTTACTATTTTTACTCTGCTCAATCCAAAGAAAGATCTGGAAATAAAGTATTGCATGTCCCTGATACGGTCAAGTGCTCTGTTGCCTGGAGGTGGGCTGGGGGCAGAAGATTTCTGACTTAGGCAGTTGATCTGACTACCTCAGCTTGGGATACGGAGAACATATTGCACACACACATATAAGAGATTTACCATATCCATTCACAGACTGTTCTTCCCTACACAGATGGTGTTTATCACCTGAATTTACTTCAGAATTTTTTCCTGGGGAATTATTGAATAATCAACTTACCTCTCACATAATCCCTTCCTTATTATCCAAGGCAAAACCTGCTGGATCTAATGGAAGACCTGCACACAAAGGGCAAATAACGTTCATCACAACTGAACAGAAGTAATTCTTTACACTCCACAATGGCACTTTTTTAATCTAATGCCACACCAAAATCTGATCAGATAAAAAGAAGTGGAATTGGCCTGATATTGAATTTTAGAAAATTAAGAAACCTCCGTTCAACCAGATTTCACAAGAAACCCCACTAGCTTTGCCCATCCCAGATCCCAAAATGAAAACCTGAACATAATGCATATTCATAATAGAGGAAGGAATAATATGATCTTATTGAACACGCTCTGGGAACAGGTATAGAGGAAGAAAATAATAAAGCAATATGAAATCTGGATTATATTTAGTTGAAGATTTACGTGCAATTTAAAATCAGATTGGATAGCTCTGTGAATGAGATGTGCTAACACATGATAACATCATAATATGCTGCATGGGATGTTTTTCTGAAGAGTTTTCTCAAGCGATGAGTGGAGGGAGCGAAGGGAAGCTCAGCACAGCTTATCCAGATCAACATCTCTCTTCAAGACTGACAATGAGATTTTTAACAAAACCATTAGTCATTTGATTGAAGGCAATTTGACCAAAATTGATTCCCCCTGATCCAAAGGAATTAATTTCAAACACTGCAGGGTGTTTTCATGTAACATGAAAGGGCTCCTTTTGTGCTGCATGAGATTCAGACCCCACAGATCTGCTCTTCTGCAGCTCCCATCTGTGCATGGAAAATCCTTGACAGTTAGTTGTCCGGATATTTAATGTTTCAGAGAAGTCATTTATTACAGGGCACCTTTTCTATAATGGTGTAGCAATGAGCAAACACCACCCATATTATTAATTACTCTGTTTTCAGGAAAACATAAGAAAAAGGCTGCAGAAGGAAAGAAAAACATATGGGGTCATATATATATATATATATATATATATATGTATATGTTTATCTGATTTTAATTCTGATAGTAAAATGCTTTTTTATTTGGTTGGTAAACTGGAGTATCCTTAAGACATTTGGTGGCCTAGAATACGTGCTGATTTGTCCTGTTTTAACTGCACCACCCTGAACAAATATTGATCTGAGGAAAGAATCAAGCTCTAGGTCAGGGATCCCAGGCTGTTGAAAGCTCATCAGTACAGCTATCCATGCCATCTTGGACCGCTGTGTGACTTGGCACAGAGCAGGGACGTGGTAGGTGACCAAGGACAATGACAGCACCCGTTGCCACAGAAACTGCCATAAAGGGGAATCCAGTGTGTGTGGGGAACTTGGGACTCACTGTCCCAATTGGTATAATTTAGGACACGATGCAATTAAGTTCAGAAGCTGACAGCTATGTTAAGATGCTCTTTTCTTCCCAGATCAGCTTTTAACTTGGTGATTTTGGTTCCCTGTTGGGGAAGGTGTGGATGTGAATCACTTTGGTACAGCCTTGTGAGTGAAGGGTAAGCTACTGAGCCAGTAGGCTATTGTAGAGAAGGCACTTGCCCCTGCCACCTGCCCCTGCCAAGTCTTAAAATAAAAGTAAGGTTTCTGCTCCATTCTGTTTGGATCCTACATGCCAGATGCACTGTGATAATACTTAGCAGCATAGATCTCTCTGGGGAAGTAAGTATTGAGTGCATAGCCACTGGGTTAAAGATGGGATAGGTGTCCCTCTGCTCAGCTTTCTCAGGATTGAGGCATTTCTGGGCATGAGCAGATGCACAGTTTCAGCCAGTTGAGGAATAATAAAGTAAAAAGTTTATGACATACAAGATGAGGTGGACACCTTCAGGTATGCAGCTTTGCACTTAGGCACCTGTATTTCAGTTACAGGCTACATTATGTGCATAGGTCCTTTATGGGATCAGCCCTCCATACCTTCTTGGTTTCTTTCACCTTGGTTTCTTTCACGTTCTGTTTTCACAGAGGACAAAGGGTTTCAAGAACATGTCTGATACAATCTGCATAAAGAATGAACCGCCTTTTGAGAATACTTACATATTTTCCTTCTGTCCCCATTACAGAATTTAAATCATAAAGACAAATCTGTCTTTCTCCCATCAAGGTGTTATCAACATGGAGAGTTCATGGTCTCAGGCTATTCTTGGAGTTAAAGAAATTGCAGGAATGGAAAAAAAAAAAGCTGAACTGTTCAGTAAAAAATAGTTACTAGCAGACAAAACGTGTTCTTTAACCTTTCATTTTAGAATATATATAAGCCAACAATTAACTGCTTATCACTAGGAAGAAATCTCTCCCAACAGTTTATTTCCCAGTTATGAAATTTCTTTTTTCTTTACTTGGTAGTGTCTCTCCTGGTGGCTGATGTACATGTGAATCTAGAAAAGGAGACCATAGACTAGGGCACTGATGCAATTTGGTCATTTCCAGATGAGTACCAGGAACCGCCATGTTTTTGCAGAGGCAATGAACAAAGAACAAATCTGTTGTTATCATTAGAATATGATGCCTGGTCACAAACCAGTACTTTCTGAGGGTCAAACACTCATTTCTGCTCAACTCTGAACCAGTGCTAGCTGATCCTACTGGCAGTCCTTTCTGTCACCAGCTCTTCATGAAGAAAGTGTGGTTCTGCGCAGAAAATGTAATAGTTGTATATGCTGAGCAGGAATACACCATGGATGGCAGGGACAGACATGGGAACAGATCAAACATTTTGCTGAGGTGAACACAGAGTTTAACCTGAACAGAAGTATACACACACCAGATTGCTGCTATGAACAGACTGCTGTGTCTCATGTAAGCACTAAGGCCTGAAAGTGCCCTGGTGGAGCATGTGTGTACAATATAGTGGAACAGCACAGACACCACCTCTCTCCCATCTCAGGAGCAGAGACGACTTTAGAAGGGACTTCATCTCTTGTCCCTGTTTTGCAGGAATATGTGTTTACTAGAGCTATAGTTAAGCTAGACAGGTAGAAGGGAAAGTTGAGAAAAAGTATGACTGCACCACTGTTGCAACAATAGTAGTGGTTTATAAGTAAAGTTGCACGTTTAGGGATTTCACCAGTTTTCCAGTCAGATATTGAAGGTCTGCAATGTTCCGTTATAAACAGCAGTGTTCAAGGCTTCCAACGTGAATGCTCAATATTTTACAAGAAGACTGGAAGGTCAGTTACAGCAGAGCAAAAGTAGGAATTTCAGCTGCAAACATTTCACCAGATTTTGCATCCTCTCTCTTTCCCTATAAAAATTTGCAAAGCAAAAATGATAACCTTTGGTCTGATGTTGTTGATGGGCCTCTAAGACCCCACCCTCACTACTAAGGGAAATTCTCCTTGTAAGCAATGGGAAAAAGGGACAAGGCATCTTGGGATTTCTAGAGGAGAATTAATTCCGGTTGTGCAAACACAGTTGAAGGGAACCCTTTGCAAGCTTTGAGGCCCAAGTAGCCTTCATTAGTAATTCAGAAACACATGAAAGCGATGTGGACAGACAGACTACTAGGCAGGTAGTGTGAGCTTGTACAGCCCTGGAAAGAAATATCAGACTTTGATACAGAGAAATGTGAAGTATTTTACAGAATATGAAATCTCATTTGAAGTTTGCTAGAACCACTGCACCCTCATTGAATGCAAAAGAGTAATTTGATGTGCAGTATCAACTCATATCCACAAAGATTAATTCGGTATTGCAGCCATTTCAGAAAAGTGGCACAGAAGATGAGAAGAAGCTCAAACATTCACCAGAGAAAAGACCCTTCTTTTGTTATAAATCATGGTTGGGAAGGATCTGGGAGCTAAGCAGTTCAGTTTGCCTGAAGTAATTTGTCAGTTTAGGACCCAAGATCTTACTCCTGAGGGTATTGTGCCCACCTCAGGATGATTCACCTCTTTTTTTCCCCCCACAGAAAGTGCTCCAATGCCACTCTGCAATCTAAATTATACAAAACTGGTACCAGCTCAGATGGATATTTCTGCTACTTATCAGAACACTTCAGTGGAGCAAATATTCAGGTTCAAAGGAGAAGGGAAGAAGAAGAAGGATGTGGTGGGCAAGGTCTACAGAGATGCTTTGATCCCTTATGGAAAAGCCCTATAGACTACTACAGAAAATAAAAGCTAACAAACAGAATTATAGCACCATTCCACAGAGTTTAAGAAAACCGTATCCCTGCTGTTTAGAATCCAACTGAACAGGACAACCTGGAGAAAATCACATTAGCTTTGACAGAGCAACAGTTCTTCATCTGAGGTACTTCTACTAGTGTAATATTTTAGTGTCTCACACTTGTAACTATCTAAACTTCATGTCTGTGAGGTACAGAAGTCCTCTTACTCCCTTTTACAATGAAAGAATTGAGAGCTAGTGCAGCATTCTGGCTTAGGAGGAGGATGGGTCTACCTGGGTCAGCAGTAGCACTGTGCCTGTACTCGCTACAGCCGCTCTCACAGTTGGAATTTCTCCACTGCAGGAAAGGTTTGCTGGTTCATGTAGCAGCCCCCACACGTCTGGTGCTCACTGTTTTGGACAACGCAGGCCATGTAGCTCTGCAGCTGCTATACAAACAGTTGAGCTTTCTCTGAGCCCCTGTTCAGAGGGGAGTGGAATCAACGAGGTGGGGAAGAACAGCTATGGATGCTCTCAGTGACTCACTGCAGGTCACTGAGAAGCCAGGGCAGGCAGGGCTACTTTCCTCACTGCCATGCCACCCTGTCTCTCTTAAGATCACTTTTCTATCTCATTTCTATTTCATCTTTGCTACCTGTACCCACATCCTTCATAGCAACAGCTGCAACCGGAGTCTTGATCATCTTAGAATATAATACTTACCTTCTTAAAGAAGGACGGTGCAAAGCTGCTTACATTGCTGGTGAAACCAAGAAAACGAGAAACACTGGAAGAATTAAATGATGATATCTGTCCATATAACTCCAGAGATGAAAATAGTGGCCTTTCTAGTTTTCAGTTTCTTTTTCCTTTGATGAAAGTTTGCTGGACTTCTGTAAGAGATTAGACAACAACCTTACTTGACACCCTTCAGATCAAGTTCCTATTGACAGCTAACCCTTACCCAAGGACAAACTCCAGTAGAAAAAGACATAGTGCATGTTTAATCTCACAGCTCAGGTATGTTCCACTGGGAAAAAAACACCCTAACAAAACCAGACCTTTGGCCTATGGTTCTTATGCTCCCTTACAATGTCTGTTAGCTACATCTGGAGCATAGCAAAAGAGGGTTGCTATACAAAATTCTGTTACACGGTACAATGTAGAGAAAGTAAAATTATACATAGTAGAGTAACAGCTGGTACAACACAATGCAGTACTACTGGTTAGGCTTATGACCTAAGAGGAGCAATGTCCCTCTTCCCCCATTACTACCCCAATCACTGCTAAAAAAAGGCAGCTATCTGCTTTCGGTTCTGGTGCAGCCCCAGGTATAGCTCTGATGCTCAGGTACATGCTTGACCACATATCTTTCATCTAGCCAAAAATCTCACTGCTAGCTAGCAAAAATCCAAACCCTATGCACATACCTATGATGTAACCGAAAAATTCTTAGTCAGGATGCCAGAGGCATATAAACATTGGCAGCACTGCCGCTTTTGCAATCCACAGTGGCAAAAGGATTGCTGCTAGTTTACAAAACACAGCAGCTGACACGCTCCTCTTGGTTGTCTGCCAGCCTGCTGTCCTGAGTTCCCCTCTCACAGTCTTTTTTGACTTTGACACAATCGAACTGTGGTACAGACCTGTCCCCTGACTGTCCTCAGGTCCCCTGCTCCAGGTAATCAGACTGTCAGTGGTGGCAAGTGGGAAGCTGAGGGTAGGATGTGAAAGAAGTCATATGAACCCTGAATCATGAAGGATGATGACAAAGAGGTAGGAGACAGGTCAAGCAGGAAAGAAATTTATTTGGTACCATAGAAAAAGATTTGTATTTTACCCTGTATTTAAACTTGATCTTAATCAAATCATGGATGTCAAACCCTTCCCTTGGACATGTATCCGTGAGTAATTCCTAGTAGCTCAGAAAGGGAAGTTATCTTGGCTCCAAGGTAATTAAAAAAACATCTTTTACAGCATCTGACTAATAGGATTGCAGCCTTCCAGCAAGCCTGAAGGAACTGTAGGTTTATCAGGAATGCCAGCTCTTATGTCATCATTAACTAATGACCAACTATCCATACCCACCTAGAGATGAAAGTAAAAATTTGCACATGTAATATCTGCTGTTTCTTATGTTTCACTAACAGACTTAGAAACCAGAAACTTGTACCAGGGCCCAACCCTGCATTCATAGTAAATTCCTAAGAATGCCAGTGTGATATGAGGGCATACAAAGAATACAAGCCTGGGAAACCGGTATGTAAGAAATTCACACTTCAAGTTCTAAAATAAAAAGGTGCATTAAAGTATTACTGTGTTAGAAGTGCAGATGGTCCTGGAGGCTTTTAGCAAAAGACCAAAACACTCAGTCTTCAATCTCATTGTAATCACATTGTTAGTTGGATGCATTTAACCTCTTAATACAGAGTTTCTATGTAATTTTTACTCTCTTCCTTTTGGTTTGTGACACATGAAAACCCGTGAATAGATAACCAAATGTAATAATTTTTTTGAGAAAATGTATATTGTAAATATTGTATAAATAGCTATGCAGACAAGTTGGCAAAAGCATGCAGCTAAAGACATACATCACCTCCAGGACCATGTGAGGGGCAGGTGTAAAGCCCTACTTGTATGACTTCTGTGCAGGAAGCAGGCAAGGTTTATATAAGCATTTATAAATCTGGACACAAACTTTAAAACTTCACAGAGCAATAATAAATAAATAAGAGCATCACAAGCTAGAATTACACATGAACGTGTGTGAATTCTGTGGTGGTATAGGTACTTCATTTGCCTGTGAGGTGTACACAGTTATGCAGCCAAACCAAGGATGCTGCTGCTTTCCTTATCCTTGCAGCCAAGATTTTCTTTATAGTTAAGGCACAGCTAGAAGTAGAAATTCATGTAGCTAGAAACGTAAGGTAAGGTTTGGGCAATTGTCTCTGACCTTTGAAGAAGCATACTTAAGTTGTTCAGTGGCCCTTTGCTGTCAGATACTCTAGTGAAATTTGAAAATGTGTTTTAACTATGTGAGTTTTGTTACATGGGTACTGAATTAGACAGTCAGTTTGCAGTACATGTGCATTAAATGGGATTATTTGGAAAAGAACTGCTGATTTATTTAAGAGGGAATTTTAAGGTTATTTTCTCCTGCAGGGAGATTTTGCCCTGAACAGTTTGTCTTCCTCTCCCTTGCCAAACACTGCTCTCTAGCTACTTCCCCATTTGAACTCCCCTAAATTCACTGAATGGCATTTTTTTCCCCAAGATCAACTGGGAGAAAAAACCTCTCTCAGGCCTATGCATTTCTGAATCTGCCCAGCTCTTCATCACTGCTACAAGCGCTAAACATGAAACCATGCTCTCCTATTTGTTCCCTGGCAAAACCAGTCTGCAGTATGTCTGTCTCTGGAGTTGTCAGCCCTTCGGGGCTGGGATGGTTTTTACTTGTATTATTCAACACTGAACCCCTTGGCAGGACACAGAGGAAAAAGACTAAACAACATTATCACCTCCAAAGAGACAATCATTTGTTACATCTACAGAGAGGACATTTATTTTTCTACGCTGCTTTTGAGCACTGCTTCCATTTAAAGAATATGGGGTGGAGCCAGGCTCTTGGCTGGAATTCAGTCCATTAACGTCCTGGTGATTTGTGCCAGCTGAGAATATCACTCACATGGATTTGGGCGATCACTAGTCTCTCTTTTTCCCTTTAAATTTCAAGAAAGAAAATAAAGAAGCATCTCCTGGAGTGATACTCTGCACAGCATGCAGCCCAGGTACACGAGATCCGTCCCACCTCTGCTGGCTCCTTCTGCAGATCAGCCCCATTGCCTGCAGCACTCTCCAGGAATCAGAAGCACCGGTGAATCCAGACCAGGGATGCCCAAGGCAGGGCTGGATGGAGTCATCCATGCCTGGGGAAGGTGGTGGCAGCCCCAGGCCAAGGAGGAGCAATAAAAAGAACTGGCCAAACCCACTTGGAGTTAGGGGTTCCAGTTCACCACTGGTTCCCAGCCAGTAAGAATAAGAAAAGCAGAGGCTTTCTTCATAAGATTTTTTGAAACCTTTGGTGGAGAAATACTGGCATGCTCTTTAATCCTTTAATGTGAGATAAGATTTGGGATGGGCCACAACACTCAGAATTATGGGAGAGTTTTGCCAGTCACACAGATTGTCCAGTGGGATTTCAGAAGTTATGCTGAGAAAGAAAAACATTCTCATTCATCACATTCCCTTGTGCAATTCCACTCATTCAGAGACAGGAGCAGACTGTTTTCCCACTGTGAAACCTGACTGAACCTTGCTGAGGTTGTGGACAAGCTCTGAGTGAAGCTGAATACTCTCCAGTTCTGAGGAGATGAGTATCAGAGCTAGGGTTTCCTTATTGCTCTGATGTAGAAACAGAAGGAAACAGGCTGAGAGAAAAGAAAGAAAAAATAAAGTGTTTTTTTTCAGGGGTACAGCTCAGAGCAAAAAAACGAACCTCATGCTGTTCAGTCAGTTCCCCCTAACAGCCGACTGCCTGCAGCACCTGCAGGCCCTGCAAAAAGTACATGTGAGGGTGGGAGGGGATGGGAGGAAGCTGGGGTCTGACTGGGGTGTAGTACTGTTAGAACTGGTATTCTGCAGTGATGACCATAACAAATAACTTACCAATGTTTATTACATGCTGCACAAAGGGTGGGAGTGTTCGTGTGAGGTGAACGCACAAAATACCAGGCTCATTCGAACTTTAGCCTGATTCTTCTCCCTGTTTGCTCAGTTTACACTCGGGTAGTAACAATAATGCTAAAGCAGTCTCTTAAACACTCATGTCAGTGAAAGAGGAGTCAGGTTCCTCATCCTTCACACGTTCTTCCTGCCCACGATCGCACTGGTCTTCTCAGTCTGTGACTGACAGCTGCTCTGCAAGCATTGGGTGCAGTTTCATGCTTTTGCTTACCTTCTCCCTAAGCCAGGAGGTAATCATGACACAGGGATCCCCATGTCATGGATTCATTTTCTTCAGAAAAACGCAGGGGAATGAGCTGCCATAGCTCAATTCTGCGCCCATTCCCTTCAGAGTGAACTCAAGGCACTGCAGTGAACTCAGAGGGGATAATTCAAAGGGAAACGGGGCAGCTGAGAGCGGTTTGTCTGGATAAACTTAAAAAAAAGAATAGCTGGCCTTTTTTTAGATTTAACTGAAATGAATTTGCTTCTCAAAGCTTAGTTCATAGGCTCAGGTCCTGTTCCATATCACCCTATGAAAAGGCACCACTGACAGACGAGCTTCCAGCAGATGCAATTCAAGGCCTGTTTATTTGGCGGCGGTGCTGGCTTAGCAGGCTTAGTTTCTTCTCTCTTCACTACTGGTTCCCTCCTCACACTACCCATCTGCTGTGCTGGGACAAATGCTTGCTCCGCTCTATAGGAAGTGGATCAGGGAAATGATGCGGCTTAAAAATAGTGCAGATTCCCCCCCACGCTCCTAAGGTTACTTTTCAGGGGGATCAGTTCCCCAGGCTGGTGGGAGGGTGCAAAGGACAGGACAGCGAGCCCTAAGGGTCTCCAGGTATACCTAAACACAGCTTAACAAAGGTTGGAGAGTGAAATGACTTCATGGAATGCAATGTAGACAACCCCATTCCCAGCTTTGCGCTGTCAAAATAGATGTCCTAACTTCCATCAGCCACTGGCAGGGCTACAGGGGCCCCTCTGGTACCTCTTTTAAATCCAGGCCGCTAGTCTAAAGGAAATTTTAGGCTGGGGTAATATCACTGCCTTGCAAGTTAATCTCTAGCATTTTATCAGATAGATAGATGTAAATGACCTCTGCTGTCTGGCCTCAAAGGTACAGCAGCAGTGCACCAGGTTTGTCACCAGAAAGGGTCAACCAAACAACATAGATTAAAGCAGAATAAACCAGTTTTTTTCAGGTGAAGGTTTTCTCACACAAGGTCTTTCCCCTTTTCTTTAGATTATACATGCAGATCAGCACATCATCACTCCTTGGGTTCCTAACAGCTTCTCTCCATTCCGAAAATGCAACTCTTGGGAGCCTGAAGAAAGTTAGGAACCAAAAAAATAAAATCTTTTTTTCCTGAGCCACAGACAAGGGACAACCCACACATGCTGCTTGGGCTATGCAACCCTGGCACTGCTGTAGCCAGAGGACTGGAAATGTTTGCTTTGCCTTCTCAGGGCCACCCGGCACGTGTTGGCTGTGCATGCAATGTGATCAGCAGTGTCCTGGTGCAACTGCACAAGCCATCAGCAACGCATCCCTACACAAATACTTGCCTCATCACTGCTGTCTGCTCACATGGGCCCAGCTAGCAATACCTGTTGGCAGGCCAAGGATGCTGCACTGCCAGGTTCAAGACAGTCCTCCAGCCTTCACCCTCAGCCAGCGCACCTGTAAGGGGTCACATGTGGGAATGGGAGAGGGAGAGGAAGGGAGGCAGCAGCGTGCAGAGGGTAGTGCCTTGCTGTGCTGGCTTTCCACAGAAGGGGATGGTGGTACGTTTCTGTAGAGATTTAGTTTGGCCCGTGTGATGGCCTGCCTCGGCAACTTTTTCTTACCATTAGTGGGAACTCAGGATTATAACTGATCCCCACTGCTGGCTGGGCTGGGGTGGATTAGAGAGCCCTGAGGCTACGCAGGGAGAAGGCAGCTCTACATCTCCTGTGTATCACACTCATCCCTAGTAAAGGGCATGGACAAATTAGTCAACCTTAAGGGTTATTCTAATTTATAGCAGCAAAGAATGGGCCTCTGGGAGCCATTATACTAGGCAAGGGTAATTGGAGAGCTAATACCCTTTAGCTGGATGTCCTTCTCTGAACACTTTGTACGTGGAAACTGCGAAGAAGCCAAATGGCACCAGTATGGATAAATTCCCTCTTGGGCAGATCTCTGCCCCTCATCCATGGTAGCATTACACCTCTCTAGCTAAAAGGTGCTGGCATTGCCCCATGTGTGCATAGTATGAGTCTGTTCTAAGACTGACCAATAACTTACATCTCTCTCCTGTTACACAAAGTACCTTCTTGTGAAGAACGAGGGCTTCAGTTCAATTCATACACAACCAGCCCAGCTCCTGCATTTCCCACAGCCACTCCTGCCCCGGTGCTTGCAACTGCTGACTTAGGCTCTCCTGTTTGATCTCAAGCACCTCTTCTACTGTTTTGCAATGGTCTCAGCCCCATGGAAGATAAATTGACCAGGGCACATCACCCCATCTACCCACTTTGTTCCCAGGATAAATTTGCAGGAAGTGTGCAGAAGGGATTTTATAACACATGAAGAGCTTTTCCAAGACATTAAGAAAGGAGCTGATCACAGTTTGAATGGTAGATACTTGCTAACTTAGCCACACCTTTGCTTCAGGTACTATTGCAACAATTAGCAGTTTTGCCTCTCCCTGTAAACCTGATGGCTGAGTCAGTATGTGCCAGAAACTATTTCTTTAGCTACAGCTAATTCAACGGGCAGCTAGTTGAATGTTTGATGCTCAAAAGTGTGTAGCAGAATACAGTACAGCATACAGAAGTAAATGCTATGATATGAAATCAGTTGGCCTGGATTATTTTTTACAGCTGTAGACATTTCCATGCATCTGTTTTAAGAACCACAAAGATCACATTATAGTATGAATATGGTAGCTTAAATCTAAAGTAAATTTCACTGGAATTTATTTCCACTCATACCAGACTGAAGGAGACAAGAATTGGGCTCTTATTCCAGATTTACACCGGAAGAACTAACAGCAGGGTGTACAATTTTCTTCCACTAATATCTAATGATTAAATAAAGCAAAAATGAAATTTGACAAGCAGCTAGTTTGATAAAATTTATAGGCACAGAATCAGATTCTCTGCCTTTTGCAATTTACATAGTCATTGAGACCAATACTCAGTGACTTTAACTCTCTACTATTCTGAACCAGGGCTGTCTCCTGCCCAACATGGTAAGAGTAGAAATTATTGTGCAATGCATGGGGCAGTATAGAATCAGGTTCAGTAGAATGACTTTGCATCCTTCCTTGTGAAAATTTACATCCATGGAAGTTCTTATGTTGCAATCATAAGAGTGTGTAAAAAAGAAAGCTCTTAACAGTTATTCTGGAAAAAAGGAGTATTAAAAAGGGGTATTTTGGAAAACCATTTTAACACAATTATTTTTGGGGGTATAAGGCTGTATCTTCAGCTTCTCTAAATTTGAGAATGCTAAAGAAAGTGTGGCAGGAAACAAGACTGGTAACTCACTGCTTTGTCTACCTCAGTGGATTTTTTAGGCTACTAAAATAGACAGTAATTTGGCTTCTAATATTTATGATAAGAACCTTGAAGGAAGATTCTGAGAAAGCATGAGCTTATCCTACTGCAAAATTCTGGCACAGGAAAGGGAGGTGAGCACGATTCCTGAGTTCAACATAGCTCTGTGTCCTCACTTCTAGAAAGTGTGCCAGGAGAAGCAGAAGTTACAAGTGCACTGATCACTTCAGACCAAGCAATGCTTAAAAGCGCAATGGATCAAGAAGCTGGCTTAGACACCATAGCCAAGTGTCTGGCAAGACATCTGGCAAGGAGACTTCAATAGGCCTAAGTACTAGAGAATTTTGCAATCAGTGTTTACTCTGATTAGATAGGATGGCTAACTTGTCGGGCAGGGGAAAAGATAAGCACTGATAAGGTTTGCAGCAGGTACACTTCACAGAAAGCAGCACAATGCTACTTTCTCCACTACAGCACCTGTTTTTTAACACTATTCTGATTTATCCAACAGTCTGATTACAAGCAAAAATATTAACTTGTACATAAAGCGTACACAAGTTGCTGCAAGACAATCTGGATCAGGGGGCACAGGACACTAGCTAGTTTGGGGCCGATCTTGCACACCTTCACAAACTCCAAGGCAGCTTATTCCACTTTCATTGTGGAGAAATACTTTGCACTTACCATAGAGCTGAAGTCCAAATGTAGGGGTAAACATAATCTAGATGAAACATTGCAGATGTGCATGTAACGTTTCAATGGAGAACTCCCTTCAAGAGTCCACATATTTAGCTTTTTTTGCTTATTACTTCTAGGAACATTTTTGCTCGTAATTGGCAAAGATAACACTCATTCATAATGTGGTAAATATATTGCGGCAAATTGCATCAGATATTTATGTCACATATACCTAAAATAAAAAAGGAGCTAAATTAGGAAGTAGAAAATAAACAAGTAATTAATTTAAATTTGGAAAGTATAATAATCTTATGATCTTTCATCTATGGCAAGTACTTCATCCTGAAGTCCCCATGCCTCTGTAATGCCTTTCCTAGATTTCTCTTAATATTTAAATGACCTGTTTGTTGACCAACATCATTCATGCTTTAGGTTACTACAAGAGGAAATGGCAAGAATGACATAGTGCCCACACTGAAGGGAATGGTTGAAGGCTGGTATCCACACAGCTGTGCAATAAGAGTATGTTCAACTATGCTGCCACCAAAGTTCAGTTTTCTTTGACAAGCACACCCAGAGATGTGGAGCATAATGTCTTCTTGACATTAAGGAAAAGAGGGGGAATGCTGGGAAAATAGAGCTGACTGTAGTGTTCAAAGCAATGACAGAGTGCACATAAGAGAGTGATGACGGAAAGTTTGAACAGGTGCCAAGGTGTTCTTTACCCAGTCATGGAATATGCACATGATGGTGAGCCTTTTGGTGGACAGCTAGAGGCAGCATCAGGCTCCTCTCTCCACTTGGAATGGGCTAGGATACGACAGTTTGTCTTTCTACTACAGGCACCACTTCAGGTCTGTTAAGAGAAAAAGGAAAAATCCAGTTAAGAAACCCAGTTCTTCTAGGAGACAGCTTGAGATCATTTTATCGGACATCTTCTGGAAAGCTGTTACTCCAAACTACAAGGAACTGCAAACTGAGCAAGAAAAACACTTAAATAGTGGGTCAACTGTCCATGACAGCCATTTTATGTACCTTTAAATTTAAAAGCACAATTTGAACTAGTCATTGCTGCATTAGAGTTTACAATACAAACAAACTTGCTTCACCTTAGAGTTAAGCAGGGGTAATGTCCACAGCAGTACTCTATTAAAATTCATTTCTGTCAATGCTAAAGGAAGGAAACTGAGCTGACTGAAACATGCATTTCCCCAGCCACGTGGCAAACACAGCATTCACCTTCCATCCTGTGTTCAGAGGTATTATGCAGAAGAAGTCCGTTATGAAAAATAATAATTACTCTCTTGACAGATGAAATGCCAAACAGAACAGAAAACAAAACAAAGCCAACACTATGCCAACTTCTTCTGACATTTTCTCTTGCTCCTGCAACAGAGGGCTACCACACTGAGGCAGGCACTAACGCATGCAACTGCCCACTGCTGACCCTGATTTAAGCCATAAATTGTAGCTTAAATGTTCTGAGTAGTCTTGTGACTGGTGGAGTCTGAGTCCTTCCATAACAGAACAGAAGTCTTCCGAGTACCTGATCTTGCTGTGCAGTACAGCCTGGAAACAGGACCTACGAAGCCAGGTGAAAGCTACGATGCTGCTTAGGTGGGGTGTATATTGAGGGAAGAGGCACCAAGCAAGGCCTCTTCTGCTGTAGATCAGCCATTATGCTGGAGTTGTCACAGTGTGCCAGCTCTGGAAGCTGAGGTTAAATCTATCACCAAGTCTTCTGGGTTGTTTTAAATGAGCTATTAACAAGCTCGCCTTGGGGAAAGAGAGCATGGTCACAACTCGAAGAACTGGCTGTTTGGCCCTGCTGGTAAGCTGCCCATCAGCTCACACAACCCACGCTCACTGTTCACAAAGCATGTCAGCCCGTGCCCACATGTCAGGGGCCTTGTGACACCCCTTGATATGGCCCAGCCAGCACCAAAGCAGGCTGATAACTCGGGCCATGTCCCTCCATCCTGCCCTGCATATTCTGACATGGATCTGGATATTCTAGTCAGACATGCCCTTGTCTGAATTTTGGCAGCAACAGAATCATGAGTATGACACAGAGATCAGCAACAGAAAAATAAAACATCAGACAAAGGCTGGGGGAGGTTTTGTTTGAGTTTATTTAATAAAAGCAGAAGTTGGTTATCACAAGGAATAAATTATCATGTGAATAAAAAGAACTCATTTCAGTTGTCTGTTTAAACTTTTCTGCACTTCTTTGCCTCTGTAAAATTCTTGAAATACACCTGCCTCCATTTACAATGCACCAGTGTTGCAGTTTACATCCAGTCCTCTGAGGCACTTGGATGTTACTGAGTATTGCCAGGCAACTAGAGCTCTTGGTGACATAAAAGAAATTGTAGATCTTCTGCAGAAGATAATTAGTATCTAGATGGATGCTCTGAGAACCTGATTCAAAGAGAGATGTGTGACTCTTCGCTACTTACACACCTGTATCCCTTGGAAGAGTGACGCATAAGTGCCTGCTAACTTTCCTGGTAAAAGCATTAATTTTTTTTTGTGATCAGCCCCTTTCTGACACAAGCCGCAAGTCAAACAGAGAATTTCAAAAGTGAAAGCAAAGCATCCATACAAAGCTCTGTCTTTAGCCTGAAACAGCAATGAGCTCATGTCCTGATAAAAGGCTAAACACTGAGCAAAGCTAGCAAGATCAGAGGATTTCCGCACCACACAGTCTCAGTCAGCTTCGATATTTTGCTTCGTTTCACACTGTTATAGAAACATCCACTAAGCAGGTACAGAACAACCTGCTTCAGTGGTAGGCACCAGTCCACCCTCCTGCCAGCCGGCAGCAAAATTCGTCAGGCAGCCAGGGACCTGCCCTGCTTGCATGTTAGATAGATCCCCAGCTCCCTGGGAGGGTAGAAGGTAAAGTCAAGCAGCGTGGCCATTCATCAAGAGGCCAGCTGCAGATGCCAGGCACTCCTTTCACTCACACATGCAGAGATGATTTGAATCACCACCCTCCCAGGCACGCTAGCCAGAAAAAGCCACCAAAACCAGGTTTTCTGCCAAGGCAGGGATGTTCCACGCAGACAGTTTCATCTTCAGAGCAGCATTTGCCAGAGGAAAAGGGTTTTTCTGGCAATGAGGTGGGGAGGAAGCATAGAAGCACAAGATTGTAAGGATGACATAAGAGCGAGCTGCCTGAGATGGCATCCTCTTCCTGCTTGTAGCTAGGTCAGCAGATCCTTCCCATAAAGGGTTTTTGAGCACCAAGTATGAGCTCTGTTCCTCATGCAAGCAAGCCAGGACAGGTCTGGCGTGAGTGGGATGGAGGTTTTTGGGGCCACACCTAGCTCACAGAAACTTGTGTTGGAGCCAGCTGTGGCAAGTGCCAATAAAACCTGCAATTGGTGGCAGTTTTCATACTAAATGTATCTAGGCTGACTTTCTTTTCAAAATAATAGAGGATGAGATTGCAAAGTACGAAAGCAGGTTGATTTTTTACAGGACATTTTAGAGTACAGGCCTGTCTTTCGTTGCAGCAGCTGAGACGCTAGGCAGTCCAGCACAAGGAGGAACTCCTGATGGACACAGAGCAGCCCAGGGGACCAAGGAGGTGGGATGACTGAACACCCCCCCCACACACACCAAAGAGCATTGCTTGGAAGAAGGGGTGAGGGGGAGGGTGCACACCCTGCATTTAATTCCTCCATCTCTTTTACTTGCTAATGACTAAAACTAGTGGCAGACTCATACTCCTGATACAATCTTGGAACTCTGCTTTAAACTGGAAGTGGCTGTTGCAACAGAGCTGGGTGAAACTCTATGATTCTATTGTTTGTTCACTAGAAGTTACAAGTTTCAGGTTAGCCACCAAAATGAGATCTATTATTTACACAGATCTTTTGAAAAATTAAACATCCATGATAGCACCATAACCAGGCAATTTAAAACAAAATCCAAACCTGAAAGTCCTCCAAAGTCTGGATTATGAAAATATGTAAAACCAACATCAATATCCCCAGAGAGATAGAATTGTGTAAGCAAAAGAAGGTTTTGGCCACATTCTGTGCTTTCACAGTCCTGTCAATATTTATTTGTTGTGACTTGCACTCTCATGACGCTAAACACAGTATAAACTCTTCATTGAACATGTCCAAAATCAATTGACCTTGACTCCAGTCCTGGGTGAGAATTAGGAAAACTACATATTTTTAACTTGCAGGTTTCATTGGGATTAAATTGTACACAAAAGAATCCAAATGTATTTTGATAATACAGAAGTTTGTTTTCTACTTTTTCTTAGAAATTTGATCGATATGTTTCTTTCCAAAACAAGAAACTTTTGCTCCAGACCAAAGGCCAGGCATTGAAAATTTAATCTAGAGGAATAATTTTTTCAGGAAATGTAAGCACCAGAAAATAAGCCATTGTAAGACAAGTGTAAGAGTAGCCTTAAACAGAGCTTTCACTATCAACAAAAGCTTTAGTAAATGCTATGTGAGACTAACGACTTTGATTCTTATTCCAGAGACTTTAAGGTGAATTGCTATTCTACCTGAAAACAATCCCATGTAAACCCAATTACTAGTAAACGATCTTGAGCTTTTTTATGGGTTGCATGCAGTACTAAATGCCTTGCTTAGGATTCTTCTCCATATTTCCCCTTTGCTATTTGTTCACCCTCTTCTAATTTTGCAGCAGCCTCTACTTATGCAGCAGCCAGAAAGCAAGATCCCTTCACAGTAAAGACTCAATGGCTGTTAATCTGATGTGATGCTTACTGTGCATGCACCCTTTACTGAGCACTGAGGGCTTCAGAGAGGTCTATGGGCAAAAGTGCAGGATGCATTCTGCAAAGGCATTTCCTGAACCACATCTGACAGGACAAGCTGGCTCGTGAATCACACCCCCCACCCCGGTTTCTCTTGGTCAGAGAACCTGCCACTCCTACATTACTACACTGTACCACTTCGCTGGGCAGTAGTATTTTTCAAACACAGCCTAACAGGGAGGCAAAGGCAAAAGCACAAGCAAAAGCTTAGTGTTTGGGGGGGGGGAGCTGAAAGCCCTGCTCCTCTCTGAGCCCCGAGAGAACCAGAGGAGCTGATGGCAAGCGCAGCACGCTGCCGCTGACCCAGCCTGCCTGGATGCTGAACTGCCACGCCACAGAGAGAATTCTAATTTGTTCTAACAGGATGGGCGTACGCTGGGCCGCGTCCCCAGCTGGCGTAAATCACAGCAGCCCTCCTGAAATCAATGCAATTATGCCAATTTTCATAGATTCATAGATTTTCAAGTCAGAAGGGAGCATTGTGATTTACATGTTGGTTATGGCTGTGATCTATGTTGTAAATGAGGATTTATACCAGCCGTGAGGATCTAGCCCTTCAGTGCATTTCAGGGAGGCTAATCTTTTAGTCAGATAAATTCTACAGAGCCACTGCTTTGCAGCAAGACAATTTTTAGCCCTGCAGGAGAACAGCAGAGCCCTGAAGATCCACATGGAGTGGGAAAAGGTATTTACACCTTGATGAGAGGCTGAGGGGCAGAAAAGATACAACTCAAAGTACTGCCTGGAGCGGAGGACTGGGTCAGGGAACAACAGAGGTGGTTGAGCAAGGAGGGAATGACAGCTGGATGGAAAGCACCAGCTCAGCGTGCCCTCTTCAACATGCCCAGGCAGCCTTGAGGCCTCCCCTTTTCTCCCTCATCCAACAGCACAGTGTTCCTGCCACAGACCACCTCTGCGGAAAGGCACCAGCACCCTCCTCAGCCTCTTTGGCCTTCACAGCTTGATAATGCCATCCCATAGACATATTGCTAATGTATGCCTCACAGCCTTGATAGAAATGCAGCTCTGATCATCCAAGACACCTGCTGACAGGGTCCTCTCTGTCTTCTCAGTGCTCCTCAGCCCACTTCACCGTAACCATGTGCTATCCTATACACATTGGAGGCTCTGACCGTGCCGGTGTGAGTCCCTGGCAGGCTGATGGTGCTGGGGAAGAAGTCCCTACCCTGTTCCACTTTTCTGGCTGTGCTGTCCCAGGCGCCCCTGGCAGCTAAACGAGGGAAGGCGCAGAAAGCAAGGCAGCAGCTTTTGAGGGACAATACCATGTCTTCCTTTCCTCCTGCAGCACCAGCTCAGCAGGGAACCTGTAGGCTGGGTGGGATTTTGAGACCTCTCCCTGCTCCTTGCAATTCCTGGCTGTTTCCCAAGGCTCCTTACTGCTTCTGCCTGGCCTCCCTCAGCCCCTCAGCCAGCTACTGGCGGCCCTGCCATGCTATTCCTGTACCTACACTTGCAAGGGACTACGAGTTAGTGGAGCCTTCAGTACACTGTTTGATTGTCTCACACAAGGGTTTGCACTGATCATTTAAGGGGTTTACAGATATTAATGAGTAGGTTCATTCCATTTTCCCTGTTTTTCCTTATTTACCCCTTCCTACCAGTAGGAAAACGGAGTCACTTTCCTGGTCACTGTGTAACTGTGTAACAAGACTGTTAACTAACTTGGTTAACAGTCACTGGGGGAGCACTGCACTGAGATTTAAACTAGTGTTTTCCAGTGCCTTCTCCTTTCATCATGACAGCTAGGAAAACCTTCCTTTCGTATTGCCAAAGCATCCTTACATGCTGCTTTGTGAGACAACACAAATGTGGAGATAAGGACCTGGCATGCCAATGAGCTCTGCACAGCAGTCTGACAGCACCTAAGAACTGACAGCAATATCCTGAAGGCCAGGATTAGTATGGCAGGGAAATGAGGAGGCCTTAAGGAACCTTTTAGAAGCTTCCTCCTTCCTCAAAGAATGAAAGGAATTAAAAGCAATGGGTCCAGTCCAGTGCTCCAGGTAACTGGCACAGGTTGGGTTTGGCTTTACTGAGAAAACACACCAAAGCAACGAATCTAGAGCTAGTCAAACAAGCTGCGGTCATTATTTTTTCATCTCACAGAACCAACTAGAGCTGGCTTGAACAGAGCAGTCCATCTGCACTGCCAGAAAGCTGTTCATGTTGTAGTCTTCGTAGGGAGAAAGGGAGTTCAGTCTACTTGCAGCCAACTGAAAGGCATCAGAGACCTGGCCGACTCTCTTACTGTGCCAGCCCCTCTGCTTAATCTGAACCTATCCAACTCAAACCAATGTAAATGAGACAGAAAGCTGCTGTAGGCTTAGGTAGGGCTGGGGAATTTGTGAGGACTTAGGAGAGAAAGAACATTTATTTACTTCACGGGCCAGACTCTGGGCTGATGCAAATAAGCCTGGCTTCAGGGGCACTGACCGATGCTTGATGAGAACTGGCAATTTGTGGAGCCTTCTCAGAAGCACTGAGGTTGCATTTTTGGGGTGTTGTAACTGGATCTGGGATTTCATGTGCTTTATTTCAATAGCTGTGGTTACCCAAGTAGGCACAGACATTTAACTTAAGAATTCCAAGAAGCTGAGATAAAACAGCTCTTTCCCTTTCTACATAGTAAATATGGAATGAAGTCTAAAAATTCTCAAGTCATGTAAAATACATTGAATTGCCTTTAAATCCTGCCCACATAACAGTCGGAGAGCAAGGCCTGGTCTCTCCCGTACCTTCTAACCCAGCCTGTACTCCAGTCCAGAACATACGAAACAGTTCTGGAACTGCATCAAGAATACAAACACAGAGTGCCTCTCTTTCCTCCATGATTAATTCAATTCACAATGCTTAAGGAAGAGTCTATAAACACATACACGCACACACAGAGCAGCAGTCTACCAAATTATGCAAAGTGTTTGCTTCATTTTTAGTTTTGCAATCAACCCTCAATTTGATTAGCGGCACACTGACACTCACCTGGGAAATTTTTTAAAACTGACTTTTGCTGCTACGAATTCACATTTCAGTCATCATCCACCACTGCAGCAGCAACCTCCCAAGGCCCCAGTGGGGGAAGGAAATTATAAGGGTAGCTGGGAAAGGCACTGATCCTCTTGCCTTTCTGGTTTACATGTGCACTAAATCCCACTTGATTTCTTTGCCCAGTTTGCTTGGACACAAGGAGCAGAGGGGGGACAATTAACTCTTACGCCCTCTGCACACACATACCCTTTTGGGAAAAAAAGCTCTGTCTCTGGAATCTCTTTTGTTCTTTCCCTAATTGCAGAGTGATGCTGAAGGATTTTGAAGTGAGTCACAAGAACTGCTATTCACAATCAGTTCTTTACTAAAAACTGTTGATTTCTGATCGCTGTTTAATTCCTCCCAATGTCGCTGTTAATAATTGCATTTTAAATGCCAACTCAGAATATGAGTCAGTGGTGCCGAGAATCCAAAGAAAAGCATCGCAAGTGTAGAAAGTAGGCACATGCACAGCACAGTGGCCTACTTCAGAAGGAAACAGTGCTGAAACGCTAAGAAAGGTAACTGGAGACTTTCTGGATAACTGCTCTTTCTATGGTGTATATTTCCATAGGGATTGTGACTTGACTGCACGGTGGCACCACCGGGGCATAACAGGAAGGACTCCTAAAGTATGGAGAGTAGGTAAAAGTACTCTGAATTGCTCTAGAAAGCACTTGAAAGACACAGATTATTCAGGGATTTGTTACAACTACTCAATCACTTTAAGTCCTCAGCACCAAAACCTGAATTTAGAACAGGGACTGATCCAAAACAGGACCACCACCTTGGCCTCTGAAGATTTTGCTGTACATGCAAAACCGAGGGAAAAATTAATTCTTCTAGTTTAGAAGCAGAGGTGCCACAAAAATCTGCATGTCTGTTCTGGGGAGAAAGATAACCATTTTAAAAACAAACTAACTCTTCAAATCAGAACAACAGAAAAGAAAGATAGAAATGTCTCTGCAGAACCAGAAGTTCTGTACTTCTGCAACACTGAGGCAATACAAAAATAGAATATATAGATAGAAATACATAAATACAATAGAAAACATTGCAATATGAAAGTCCAGATGTAAAAGAGGAAATCAGAATGAAACATTTTCACTTGCACAAATGAGGAAGTGAAAAGCTAATTGTTTCTCATTTTCCCATTATAAATTTTGACACATTTCCACAAAATAATTGTATTTTGACAAAAACATTTTGACCAACAGAATTTGACTGATTCTTTTTTTCCAATTTGCTCTACTAAAAAGCTTCACACAACAATGCTGCATGAGGTAAATCTTTGTCACCTTCTCCTGCACCTGCGCACTTCCCCAGGCACTGCTCCTTCCCTTGAATTTCTGGCCTGCTTCTGTAGCATCAACTCTTCCCTGCTCATCTGTTTCAGCAGAGAAGAATCTCATACAATTAAAGTCATCAGGCTACCTATGGATTATGATAGATCTCATATTTTCTAATCTAAAAACTCAACTCTGGCAGTTAAAACTCAAGCAGGCGATTTTTTTTTTTATTCCTGTAGTCATGTCTGATGAAACGCTGGTTCCACGCTCAGTTCCCCTGAATGCCTCCATGTCCTGTCTCTTCTGTCGTTAAAAGAGATGTGCTGTTCTCTGCTTCTTTTCCCCAGTGAGTAACTATAAGGACTCCTATGACATGATTTCCATTACTTGACTATCCCTATCAATAAAGATGAAAAATCAAGGGAGATCATCTGGAAATAAACAATGGAAGAAGCACGATGTGTCAGGCCACAAGCAGAGCTGGTACAGCTCAGTGTAAGCCCACCCCCCCCCCCCCCCCCACAAGGACCACCTGGGAAGCCTGGGGCTTTGTAAAGACTAGGTTGGAGACCAACACTAAATGGTCAGGGACTGTGAGAAATATTTGGGGGACAGCATTCTCCCTTCAGGGTACTGGAAAGGAGTGCTATTCTCCTTATTGTCTGAAGGAGACACATTACTAGGGCTTTAGCTGCTTTCTATTGATGGAAGATACCACAGTATTTTTCACAGAGGGTGCATGTGCCCCAGCCAATTCCCCACTGAGTAAATGCTTTGAATCTGCTTAATTCCTTCCTACAGCTTCCACAGAGTACGGCATTTTTCACTGCCTCTCCCCAGCTGTTGTGTAGCATCTTTCTGTGCTTCCAAACACCTGACACATCATCTTTGTGATGGATGAAAGGGTTCATACAGATTATGTGGCCCCTTGGAGCCTCTAGAGCTAAAGCTTGTCTAAGTCTGAAATTTTAAAGCACAGTCTGATTTCCTGGAAATTCATGTAGAATTGAATGCATCCTGAAAGTGGACCACGTTAAAAAGCAAGTGGAGCTTGACTTCTCTGGGTGACTCACAGACCACATTTCTGCTTCTTCCAGTGAACATTATAAAAGTTCCTCTGGTCTGAAACATTCAGGCTTTGCTGGCCTACCGGGGCCTTTTGCTTCCCTGGCACCTGCTAATCCGCAATACACAGGACCATGGGGAGATTTTACATAACCTGTAAAGAAAATTCCAGATTCACTGGCAAGAGATAGAACCTCCAAACAGTCACTGGGGGGGAAGCCCAAAGGAAAGTGTTCAGGGACAACTCAGCACCATCAGAACTGCCTGTGTAGAAGAAACATTTCCCTGTCTTCTCCCTCCAACTGCCTGGCTGTGCTATGAAGCACAAGACAGTAGGAGCACTAAGTAAGCACTACAGTTGTGCAGCTTCACTGATTGCTGGCACTGACATGGCTTCTGTCATTGAAAGCCAGCCACCCCTTTTTGCAATTCCCCTTTTGAGACCAGACTGGCTCTTAAAAAATCTCAAAGTCCCCCAAGATGGGGAAAGGCTAAAGGAGAGGAGAAAAAGAACTGATTATGGCGATCAGCAGTGAATTAAAGGGAAGGGATGTGACGATCACAGGTTCAGACATGGATTGAGAGAGAACTGGATGGAGGGGACATCAAGAAGAGCACCCCCAATAGCACCCATCTTGCCTGCTTGGCATCTAAGAAGCTGGTGGATATAGCCCACTGACGCTCTGCCCAGTGATGTGAGAGGATGATAGCACAGGCACAGCTCCCACAGCTTCTGGGATTTACCGTCAAACTTCCCACACTGGGGAAGTGACAAGGAGGTTCTTTGACTTTTTGAGCTCATTAGGATCCCTGAAGCTACATATTCAAGCTTTACCCTGAAAGTATTTTACATTAAAGCTGAAAGAAGCACCTGAATCCACAAGCTGGAGTTTTAAGAAGCACAGCGCATATTGCAAAGCTTCTAATAAACGTACCTGGCAATACTAGCAGCCTTCCAGGTGGTAGTTAATCTTTGGGCTGCTTGGCATACAGAGTGCAAGGGGCCTACTGGCAGAGAAGGCTTGCAAGCTGAAACAGGTCTGGAGATGAGGGTTGCTTTAATAGTACTTTCACTGCTTTTTTTCATGATGGTTTTAGAAAGAAATGCATGTACCACACAATCTAAAAATCTAAACTGAAAGAACTCTGTGCCCCTCTTCTCATCGTCTTCTTCCTTTTTTTCCAAGTGTACAATACATGCAGCACTAAATTTTGCATTAATGTATATCGTGTGAAATTGCTTACTTAAATATACAGTGTAAACAAGCGTGGGGCTTGACCAGCAGATAGATTTGTAAAATCTATCATTTTTATATAAACATTTGTAAAATTATTTTTGTACAGAACATTGCATTTTGATATAATATCTTTTGTCTAGCTTAGAAAAAACAACAAACAATGCAATGCACAGCATATACTTTTTCAACTGTTTCTGGCATGCTTTCTCATTTTGCATAGCATATAGCTTTAGGCTGTATGACATGTTATATAGTAACAGTCAGTAGCATTCCATTTTTTTCAAATGAACCCATTTTTTATTACACAAACCTGTTAACATAGCTGTTTTGTGTGTGGGCGCATGTGTGTCTCTGAATTTCCCTCAAAAAGAACCAAATTGATCAAATAAAGCATGACAACTTTAAGTTTCTGCATTGAGAGTCAAGATGTTGTCAAGTTCAGGCATACTTTTTTAACCTCTAAAACCTGTAGGATTGACTTTCCTCTTGTTCACACCATGTTTATATTATTGCAGGTTTATTACTTCATTGGAGACACTGTCAACGGATAACCAGAAAACATGAGATTGAAATCATGTCCAAAGGCCACGTCATTAAAATACCAACATAACCCCACATGGCAAGAGTGAAAACATGCATATGAAGGTGGCCAAAATCGGGGATATGCAGCGGGATTTGTAAAGTCATATCAACTAGCCTTTGTGTTTCCACCAGTCAACAGAGAAACCAACTGCTGTAGCACTAACATTTCTGCACTGTTAACTCTGAATGAATGGCAAGCAGAAAGAGGACACCATGAGTAGTTTAACTGAACTGTTCAGATAAGCCCAGGGATATATAAAAAGCAGACTACATTCCAGATGAATAAATTAAATGAATCAACAAATTTTGTCCAGATTTTGGCAGGACCTCAAATACATGCTGTTCCCCATATTGGTGAAGGAGATCCCACATTTCTTGGGGCTGTTGGAGAGCAGCTGACACCATTGCCATACAAACACAGCACCTAGTTGCACCTTGTTTGTTTAGCAGATCTGGAGCTGCAGTGGAGCATGTGCACAGATTGCTGCTGAAGTAATCTGCATAAAATTACCCCATAAGCCTGGAGAAAGCTAGTGGACCTCCATGACATTTTTCACCAGACCTTAGCAAAAGGTCTAGGGGTCCTGAGCTCTGAGCTGGCCTCTGATTTTATGAGGACTACACTTTGCATTTTTTCTGCTTGTGCAGAGACCTTTTATAAACATCTTTTTTTTCTCTTGCAAATGAATCATGTCCTTTAAACACTACAAAACAAATAAAATACAGGAAAACATGCAAGGTTCTGCGTAATGTGTATATGAAATGAGTGTTTATCACTGTATGAATACTTAATTAGACCAGACACGTAGCTCAACATCAAAATAGGAAAACTACAGGTTAAAGCATGCAGTGTTCCACAGTTAGTACTGCAAAGATACAGACAAGAATGTGTAATGAAAACTCTGTGAATTAAGAACCATTAAGTACGCAAGTAAAAAATCCTGCAGAGGTGAAGGCAATCCTTAGCTGGGCAGCCACTCTAATCTCTTCATTGCAGTACTTCTCCGCCCACTCCCAGTTGTGCATTTATTCTCTGTCCTTGTAGGGATGTAGGCCTCCAACCTGAGAAGACATCTGCCTGTCTTTTAATTGAACTGAGTATGTGGGCATAAGGTATACTCAAAGCAGACCTCTCGGATAAATGCTGACCTGTTTTGTTAGCTCAGTCCCAGCACCACACTAATGTGGTTACACTGCTTCCAGCCCCGGCTGGCTTGTGCTGGTTAGTGCAGAGCTTGGGAGGAGAAAACCTGTGATTGCCAGCACTTGTCCCACACACCTAAGAGGCCAGGTGGCTCTGTGCAGAGGCGGGCTGTCTATGTTTGATTTTGGATGGAATTTAGAGCAGCACATAGCAAAATGCTCACAAAACTTGTTCTTACGGACCGTGGGGTAGTATCTTCTGTGTCTTGTGATTTATTCTTAGAGGCAGTGAGAACAAGAGCGTCTCATCAAGTCCAAACATCAGATTAGCCTTAAAAGCTTTACCTAAGAGAGCATGAGGATAACAAAGAAATCATGGTGTAGTAAAGAGTGCCACTGTGTAAGAAGATGTGTACAACCCTAATACAGCACATACTTTGTATGGCATGCTACTTATAGGACGGCTTCAGCTGCCAAAAACATCCACAATTTTTTGTCTCCTGGAGGTCCTGTTTCTGATGGTCCCTGTTCTGGCGCCATCTCTTTTTTCAGCACTCTACTAACAGATAAAAGCCAGTGAGCAAGACTGCAGAAGCGGTCTTATCATCCCTGCTCTGTCTGTAGCCTTTTCCTCAGAAAAACCTCCTTTCCTTCTTACCTGCTGTGAATCTCAGATTCCCATTTCTCCCCTCCTGTACAGGAAAAATAGCAAACCATTCCCTCAGTATCGTCTTGCAATACAGTTCCCTTCTTTCTTGCAAAGACTTTATCTTTCTTCCATATCATACTTTCTACTGTTCACTTCCAAACTCAGCTAATGCCTTTCCAAGCTTCTACAGTATCCCTCATCCCAGATGCCACTGCAGTTTATTTCTCTCTCATAATGAGTGGCGATCTGACTCATCATTTTTGTGACTGCTCTTTTGCATCAAAGCGTCATCTAATGCTTGGCCTCTCCACATGAAAAAGTGTGGTTAGAAGAGATATGACTACCTAGCAAGCCCTGGAGATAACAAAAGAGGAGATGGGTTAAGGCCATCCATCCACTGCTTTCACATATTTTTTTTTCTTTGAATGACCCGAGACGGTCTACCCTGGGTAACAGCTCAGAGCAGAACCTGCCTCGCATTACGAGGTGCTGCTGTCTGCTCCAGGCTTTTCAGCTGGTCAGGTGTATGCCATGTGTTCTCTAATGCATCCTCTGCAGTGATGGGGACACACGCCTTTTCTCTACTTTGCACTATGCTGCGGTTGGCCCCACTTCTGTCTGAACCCTCTCCCGAGCAGCACCCACCTGAACTGTCCCACCACCGAGGCTGCTCAAACAAAGGAAGAAAAACGGGGGTGAGCAAGGCTGGTGGGAGCCAAGCGTGCCGGCCCAGCTTCTCAGCTCTTGCACAGATTCACTGGTGATGGTGCTGCATGCATGTCAGCAGGAGATTAGCTGCCTTATACCGCTATCTGTTTTTGTGCTTCTCAGAGAAGCGTATTCTTACATTCGCCTCTTTCAAAAGACCAAGCCGGGTGCTAGATGTGGGTGCCCCCCCTCCCGCTTAATTCTGCTTTCTGAATTGTGCATTTTGAATGCTTCCGCAGTGCACCGTGTGCAATTAGAGACAGTCCCACAGGGCAGAGGTGCAGGCTGCATTCTGAGATATTCCTCTGCTGTAGAAAATAAACAACAGCCTCTGAGACTATTTCTCTGCCGAAATAATTTTAGCATTTTGCTGTCACACAGCAGGCGATCCAGGTGGGGAGGGAATACGCTGAGAGGTGCCACTGCGCCAACCTCAGGAGGCTGGTTATTTTAAAATGCACCAGACAATTAATTAATTTTGCTTTAAAAAATGTTGCAAAAATGTAGTTCGAGGTATTACACTTTCATAACAAAGTCCCTATTATAAATGAGCCTCTCCTTTTCAGACAGGGCTGTAATTAGATTGCCTGCGGTGATGATGAATGGCCAAGGTGAATTCATTTCTGGGGAAGCGCGCAGCAACAGCCCATGTCCGAGAGGCAGGGCCGCCGCCCGCCGCCACCTCAGGCACCGCCGCCGCGGCAGGGCCTGCCCGGGGGGCGCGGGGCTCCGCGGGAGCGCAGGCAGCCGCCGCACAAAGCGCGGAAGAGCCGCTCCCCTCAGCGCTCCCGCCGGCCGTGCCGCGGCCTGGGGCCTGGCGCTGGCGCGGACCCCCGGCGGCCCTGGCGGGCACCCCGCCCGCTCCCCCTGCGCTGCGGCCGCCGCTGCCTCGCCTCGCCGCCCGCCGGGCCTTCCCCCGCCGGGCCTTCCCCCGGGCGGCACCGAGGCCCAGCCGAGCCCCGAGGCCGCTGCAGTGCCGCGGGGCAGCGCCTGCCGGGAGGGCCGGCGAGGGGCCGAGAGCCGCAGGCAGCCCGCGCCTTCATAACGAGCACCAGCCCGGAGCGTCTCTGGGCGGCTCTATTGCAGTGATTAATGTTAGTGTGGTGGCTGCCCCCCCCCCCCCCCTTTCCTTGCCGGCTACACAGTAAATGCAGTTTCAGAGGCAGGGCAGTGGGAGAGTACCGTGCACCACGGAATGTTCTTTTTAAGGTTTGGCTTCAAAGGTATTCTCTGCCGAGAAGGAGAAGCTCGCTGGGGTTTTCGCAGTGCTGGCGGCTGTTTCAGAGGCGACCGTTTGCAGGATGCAGCAGTACCTGGAGAGATGTGGGTCGCACTGGGCTCAGTCCTGGCCAGGAATCGCCCCGTGTTCACCAATGTTTGTTGTTCATAAAGGCCATCAGCATTTGGCCTGATGACACTAATGGCTTGAGCTTGGCACTCTTTCGGAAGTTTCTTCTTTCTCTGAATTGTTACTTACATTTTTCCTCTCTCTCAACTTTACTGTTGGTCGTTACGTAACGGACCACGCCTGGAAATGAAGAGCTCCATCCAGAAGTAAAAGCTGCTATAAAAAGAAGAAACTGTCCCCAGGTCGGATCCATTTCAGTAAATGGTGAGGGTGATGCGATATGAAAGTTGTGCTGAAATCATTAGCTCCAAGAACATTGAAAGGACTGAAGAGGTATAAGCTGAAATGTAAGCATTATAAGTAGCATTGTCATTTACAGTTACAAAAGCTCTTGCATGGACAAAATCATTGGCAGAATGAGGCAGATGATGGCTGTAGCAGTGGCAGCACGTTTCTGCTCTGTGGACTTCTTCCCGGCATTAGTAAAAATAGTCTGGAGGATGAAACAGCCACTTGCCAAAAGGCCTCTGGCTCCCCACACAGCACTGTTTGTGTGGCATGAATGCTAAACCTTAGGATGGAACACTGGATTTGGAAATTGCAGGCCTCACTAATGCACAGTCTGATCCACTTTAACCACAGGTTTTCATGGGCCTCCCATTCCTCCTTTGGCCCTGAACACTTTCTGAACAACCCTAAAACTCTCAGCATCAATTAATGTAAATGTGACAGGCTTCTCTGATATGTATGGTAAGGAGTCTTTCAGCCTCATTAGAGACGGGAAGGGCTTTCCATCCATCTCCCGATTTTGATGGAAATAGTATACAACATGTTTTATCTTCGTGAAACAACAAGAGCGAAGGGGCTGCGAGCCAGGGCCGCCAGCTAAGAGTTGAAGATGAAATTTAATTGGTTAGTAACAAAATTTTAGTGCTGAGACAGCTTGTTTACATCTATTTAATGTCATTGCTTCCTGAATTTGTCTATCAGGGGGTGCTGCCTGACTGCTTCAGCCAGATAACAGACTGGTTCATGCCGCTTCCAGATTTATCTTCTTTTCTGGGCACGAACAGCTTCTTTCCAGACTTTCTGGTAGCGCCCTTTCCTATTGAACTGCACTGAGGTGCACTCTGTCCCTGTTTATACCGTGACCTTTCACCTGCTGGTACTGCTGTTTTAATCACATCCTTTATCTCCGATCTGGCTCTGTGCCTTTTGTTTGCTATACCGTAGACCTTTGGCAGTTTGCACTTCCATGCTTCCCCAACCCGGTCCTTTCCTTGATTACAAAGCCTGAAAAGGGCATTTTATTTAGGAATTGAGACATTTCATCTCTAATGCTAAATTGTGCATGGACTTGAGAGCTAGATCTCAATGAGAACATGGAATTACTGAGTGTGCTTATTACTTCGTGGGACGGGGCGCATAATACACTCCTATTTCCCTGCATTTGCTTTTCTTTGAGCAGTGTCTGCCAGCTCCATAGTGTGCCTTTAAAAGGCAAACAGGATAGGAAAGTGCATTTGTTGAGCTTGCTATCTCTTTTGCACAGTGCTGCACTCTGTAGGTAGGGCCAGGGCCCACATGCAGTAGTCTCTGACCAAGCACTCTTTAGGTGGTGAGTGGCAGTATTTGCATACCTGAAAGTTCAAGCATGAGAGGAAAAAGGAATGCAAGTTTAGAGACAAACCACAATATAGCTGAGAGCATAATACATGTATCTGTGTGCAGATGCGCTGGAAAGTACCAATGACTTGTAAAGTACTGTAATTGCACCCATTGACATTCAGGTGGTGTGCCAAACAAAGAGCAACTTACACATCCAAGAGGGCACACAAAGATTGGCTCCACAGTTCAAGGGGAAAAAATATGAGCCAATATCAGTAAAGTGCTCCTGTAGGAAAGCTGAAGGCAATGGTCTGCTACTCTGCCTATCTCTGCTATCTGTTCCATGCAGGAGAAGATTTTGAAACGTTTTTAGGACCACGACAGTATTCTCTACAAATGGCTCTCTGTTATAGTATAAAAGCAGGGAGGCAGCACTAAGTTTTTTTTAAAGTGGGAGGCAATTATTTATGGAAAGATGCTAGAGGAACAGTCAGATGTACCTGAAAAAATCAGCATAGCACAATTTTCAGGTTTTAAAGCTCAACAAAAATCAATGGAGTGATTCTTTAATTAGCTTTGTATCTGGGTGAATCCCAAATTTCACTAATTGGGTCTTGTTGGGAGGATTATGTGGCCAATGCAAGCAATTGTGAGCATTTCCAAATTCTTCAGCTAAACTCTGAGAAAATTGAATCAGGACTAATAAAAGGTCTTGTTACAGAAATAGGTGCTGGCATGGAAAAGGGATTCCAGCCCTCTGACTACTGACATATGCATGTTCATCATGTTCAGGGTATCTGTTTGGCTTAGACTGAATCAGTTATTACAGAAGGTTTAACTGTTGCTTATATGATCTTCTAATGGAAATCTACTGCCTCATTACAAAATAACCGGCCTTGCAGAGACCCTGAGGCTCAGCTACTTCTCTGTGATGTCCTCAGAACCAAGCTACAAGAGGAGCAGAGTTTTAGACTGTTACACATTTGATAACAGAAAGATGTTGTTGGGAGGTATTAGTAGGCTAAAGGAAGTTACAAAAGTTGTTCCTGAAACAGCAGGGAAAGAGGGCTCATTAAAATGGAACTCATTGAAAGGAAGCTGTTTGAAAAGGAAAATACTTTTTCAGAAGCCGTAAGAATACTTATGAGAGCCACCCACCTTCCATATCTACCGTTAGCTGGTATTTGGGGGTTTTGAAACAGTACAGATGCACCCCTCAGAGCCTTTCACAGTGACAAAACCTTGGAAGGTAACACTGGAGAGGATCTCCCCTTGGGCAGGGGAGGCTAACAGCAACGGTGACTTCTATGGGTGAAGACTAACTAGTGCACGGCTCTAAACAGAAAATATTTAATACCATTTCTCTGGCACCACATTTTCTTAGGTAGGAGCATAGACCAAAACTGGCACGTGTCAGGTCCCACACTGCCATGGGACTTAGAGAGACTGCAGTTATCTGCCTGTGACAGGACTTTGGAAGATGGCCAGTTGGTTTTGATTTTAAGTGAATTACAGGATGTTCTTCCCCATCCCCTGGGGCTCTCACACCTATGTGCTACCTTTACAAAATGAGGCCTTTTTCCTTAGAGGAGCAGAAAAGAGAATACCCTTCCTACAATTTTACTTTGCCCATAAGGGCATCAACCAGGCATGACATATTCATGGCAGCTAACAAGGTTTGTAAATATACCATGTCTAGGAAGTCACTGGTGGCAGATGTTTTTTCTCCCTCACTGCACACAAGCCTTGTAAGCACGAGCACCCTTTCAGCATAGTAGCGAAGAAAAAACGCAGTGATGTCTTGCCATGGAGAGAGAAAAGACATTGTGTAGAGTTGAGTGCTCAGGGTGGGGTGGGGGTGGGCTCATTTAGAAAATTAAACATGACCTTTTAAACAGAAAATGGTTAGATCTGGAAAAGACATCGCATCAACTGCATGAGACAAAAATGTTACAATCTGACTAAAAGCAACCCATGGCTTTTTTGAACTCTAGATACTATAAAAAGCTGTGGGCAAGTAATTTTGTCCAGTTCCTATGAGTATTAATATATGCAACCATTCACAACAAGAAGAGTCAGTGTCTAATAATAATCATGATGCATTCTCAGCACTTAAAGGAGCAAATTTAGCCCTGATGCAATCAATACAGTTGCACAAGAGTCTGACTTCCCTGCTGCCTCCATCCTGCAGGTCCCTACATGCCCTTATGTTGCAGTGGCCACAGCTCAGCCAGCTCTGAACTACTCCCCACAGCCCTGGCAGGCTCAGCCCCTAGATGAAGAACTGAGGCACCTGCTGCAGTGCATGCTTCATCCCTGACTCCCTGCAAGCCTTGTCTTCTTCTCAGGCTCAATCTGGTACGTCACAAGAGCATGACCAGGATATGTGCCCTCATGCAGGAGTTGAGAAGTGTTTTCCAGCTCCCCCAGGCCAATGTGGCTGTGGAAGATGAGCAAGTGTTCAGTGCCTCTTAAGAAGAGATTCTCGTGGGAGATCCAGAACAAGACCTAGGGCTAAAGGAGACCTCAACTTCTGTGGAGCGCGAGAGCTAGCTGTGCAGTCATTGATGAATCCACTGGAGTACTTGAGGTGAAGAATGAACTGCAGAGGTCTCCTGCTGCATTGCACAAGTTATGTCTGTCCACTCCAAGGTCCTCATTCCACACACAACCTCTACTGACCTCTCCTTAGATGTGACACAGCCTTCCCAGCTGAGGGTAGGGGCAGCTGCTGCCACCCACTCTACTGCCCTTTAGGCCTGCTGCTGCCTCCGTTTGTCTGGTCTGTTCAGCTGTTACATCTTGTCACAGTCCCAGCCACCTGGCTGGCTGAGCAAGCAGTTGCCTGGAAATGTCAAAGAACCCTCATGCCTCTGCTTCACATCCCAGACAGCCTGTGAAAGAACAGAACCTTGTGGCTATGCTTTCAGCACTGTGAAACCAGGGGTTATGGCACGCTGCTCAGACTTCTGTCACAGCAAGCCACAGCAAGCCTGATTTCAGGCTGCCCTCCTTTTTTAATAGTGGGTTTCATTCATCCAAAGTTGCCTGACTGGAGGAGCTCGTGCCCACACTGATGCTGGTTTGGGGACTTCATTTGTATGTTGGGTTTTGATTTATTGCCTCTCATCACCCACTTTGAAGTGGAGCCAAACAATTCAAGGAGTGCACAGGCTTGGTGCCCTCCTCCGTACAGCCTGTGTAACACTGGTGTCCAGGAGGAAGGTACAGTGGGGAAGGAGGGCAGGAGCGCATCAGAGAGTCAGCCTTTTCATTTCTGTGTTTACATATTCAGAAAAAAAAGTAAAATAATGTTTAAAACTCTCTTAAAAATACCAGGCATGCTCTTTCTGCTGACCTTGCATAAAAATGATAATCAAAAGAGCCTTTTTAGTTTACAGCTCCAATAGAATCATATGGAGAGAAAATACATGTTGGTCCAGTGAGTTACAGGGAGAGAAGTGTTACTAACAGGCTTCCAATGATGTCATCCCAGGGGAAAAAAGGGAGAAAAAGAACCAGCTGAAAATGGAATACAGTAAGAGAAACATGTATTTTCATATTCAAATGCTGATAAATATGGACGTTTAGAGCCGTATCACTGCCGGATGTAAACATAACCCTGCTGATGTCAGAAGTGCTACACTAGTTCCTTTAACTATGTTCTCCTTTGGGCCAATGAATTCCTGAGTATAACTTCCAGCCTCCAGCTTGACCAAGTGTGCACATTCACAGCAGCATTGAACCAAAGGGCTGGTGACATGGCCAGGAACCGCTGGCTTGGAGCTTTTCCTCCTGTTTGAGAAGACTGTGAACAGCTATGCCTACCTACAGTGGGTCTCAAGAAAATAGTAAAAATATTTGCCATTTTGAGCAGTAATACGTTAGCTGTGAAGTAGGTGCACAAACGTTATTCTTACCTGGCAAAGGAGAAAACTGCACTCCCACAGCATCAGGTATCAGGTCTGCAGCAACCACAGTTAGACTGCAGGGCTTCTTTCTCTGTGCCCCACACCTGTGACTCCAGCTCACAGTGCTGTCACAAAGTGACTCCAAAGAAGGAGCACTTTACCTTGAAACAGAGCAGATTACACCAGACACAAGATATTAAAAAAGAAGAAGAAAAAATCAAGCGGCACAGTGCACTCAGTGCCCCTGCAAGGTCTCCGCTTACACACAAACCATTTCAAATCAGCCAAGTTAAACACTGGCCTGCACTATCCCCACACTCGGTACATTTCCCAAGGACACAGTATAAATGCTTCCATCAAGGCACAGCTTAATTTATTTGTTTGCTTCTCTTCTTGCTCACGAGAAAGCATTTTTGTTTAAATGGGGAGAATAAATAGTCTCCTGACCCTTCTCTCTGCAGCACATGCTCCAGCACTGCCCTGTGTTTATGAGGCTAATGGGGGAGAATGCTGTGGGAGGCCCTTGTTAAAACACTGGCAGTGCCGTTGCTTTCATAACGCAGTGATTCAGGGATGTATTGTGTTTGTAGAAGCAGGAGGAAGAGGAGGCTAATAAAAAAAATCCATTATCGGAGCTTTCTATGCGTAAGGACATACGGTCAAAATGCAGGGGAGACAACAAACACCTTGGAATAAAGAGCCCATGATGGAGATAAATAATCATGGGGCTCATTCAACAAGAACCTGCTGTTCCAAAATCCACTGGAACAGCTGCAGCTTACACGTCATTATACTTCTGATCAGTGAGCATTAGGAGCTTTTTTGTGAGTCCCTTGTTTGTTATATTAATCATTGCAAAAGCAGACTGTACAGACATGTAAAAACATGCAGGAAATGGGGGGACTTCTCACCCCAACTTTGACAGTGAATCTCCATTTGAATCTTTTTCACTCTGTCACTTTATTTTTCTTTTCTGCAGTGGTCTGTATGGCTTTTTGCTTTTTAAATGATCTTTTAATAGAGTTTGATATGATGTCAAGCCTTCTGACTTGGAAACACTCATGGAAATTTGGAGCCTTGAAGGTATGGTCTCAGGTCCTACCTATAAGCTTATTTCTGCACTTAATTCTGGCTTTTGCAGTATCTTGTCAACACGCAGTGCAGGATAAGATGTTTTTCCCTCCGCTAATTCTTTTGGGAATGCACTGAAGGAAAACAGCAAATCCCCAAGAACTGAGGGGAAAGAAGGCACCTGGATTTGACTGGGAGAAGAAAGGTGCATCTCTCACAAACAAGTAGAGGAAAGGAATGAAAAAGAGCTGGGACTCCAGCTTCTCTCTTCTTGTTACAGATACCTTCTTCAGGCTTTGGATCTAGGGCTGGTGAAAACAGTGTTCCTTAGGCAGATCCATGAGGTGTGCTTCCTCCTGCTTACCTTGTGGTGGTAGCCCATAAGCCAAACAGAGTAATGACCTGCAGTTCACTTGGTGGAGGTAGCAGTATCTGAGCCTCCCCCAGCAGCTATGTTGTTGGACAGGAGAGGGCAATAGAACTATGCCCACTGCCTTCTTCCTGCCCAGCCGCTAAAGTCCATTTGTGAATTACTGTCACTGTGGTTCCTCTGCAGCCACAGATGTTGTATTGAATACTTCTCTGAGGTGTGTGGGGTCTTCTGTAGGCACAGGTGGTTGTCATGGAATGAGTTGAATTCATTTTTTTCTCTAAGGTTTTCTGTGGATCCTCACTGGCTCAATCATTTAAGTACAAGCAAATACTAATGTAATTGCAGGAAACTCCAGTTTCTAAACTGTGTCTGAGTTACCAAATTGGTTGGCGGCTCCCAGATGCTAGCTCCAGATTTGCTCCACCCCATTCTGACCCCACACCTTCCCGCCACTTCTCTCTGCAGTCCCAGTTTCTGAACACAAGGGAAACTTGGGTGTGCTGGCTGATGGTAAGCAATGACCATGATCTGGCCAGGTACCCAGTTTGGACCACTGCAAAGGCTGTGACTTGAGATGTTCTGTGGCATACCCTAGCATGTTCACGTGGATACAGCCTCCATGGATTAATCACATCGCTCCACAACAGAATCTTAATTGCATAATTCCACTCTCAATATCTTCCTTAAGATCTATTACTTTGTTTCCCACAACCTTTCAGCACACAGCCTGCTTTGACAAGGCTGTATCTGAGTTAAGCCTTCACCCTGCCAGGGCAACTACTACCTAAACATACGCCTCCTGTGCCTGAGAGAGAAGATCCCCTGAAGGTACTGAAACTTTTGCCCAAGTGCACATATTAATATAAAAAGATGCATAAGCAGCAGGAGGGCTTAATGGATACTGGACTCAACAGTGCCTGTCACAGCGAGGGCTGTATCATGGTGCACAATCTGGAGAACACATTGTGTGACACAGCAAGCAAGTTCCAGCCCAGGTAGGGCCAGGAGAAAGGATTTCCCTTCTCGCATCTTTCTTGAGAGCACTGCAGGTCTCAAGAGGGACACCAGGCACCCAAGCTGACTTGTCACTCAGTTGCTTCACTGATGAATGATAGGATATCTCTGTTTTTTGTGTTTAACAATTCTTCCACCTTCCAGGAACAGATGGGAAAAACAGTTTCCAGCACAAGCAGTGTCACTTTTGTGCACCACCCACCTATCTCACCTGGTCATTCTCCACCTCTGCTTGGTCTGTCCCCACCCTGTGCAGCCCTTCCAGTTCCCCAGGGAGGGGACATCTCTGCTGTGACAGAACTGACTTGCCCTGTCTGTGGATTCAGCCCTTTGTGCTGGCCACTGCTCTGCTCCCCCTGCTGCATACATGCTGAGGCGGAGGGTTTTTCTGACAGCTGTAAATGCAGGATCCTTTGGATGCTGAACTCATTCTTGCAGGTCTTCTCCGATTTCCTATCTCTTCTGGACTATTATCTTTCCATAGTGTAAGGGTGACAATGCAGCCTATGTAAACAGGAACCTAAACACAAAGTCAGTGGTTAACCACAGCTGAGCAGGCAATCCACATGCAAAAATATGACGTGATGTGTTTCCGAGATGTTTATTCAAGATCCTCTGAGAGATACAATAATGTATTTTGAAAAATGATGTGATATAATTAAAAAGGCCTTCTCCACCCCCATTGCCTGCTATTGGTTGTTCCCTGTTCTCCTTGGAGCTCCCTGGCAACATAGGAGCAAATAAGCAGCATCCATCACTTACACTCAGTTTGGTTTTCTTTCACCCTTGTTGTTTAATTTAAAAATGCCCCAAAGTTGTTATTGTGTTCCCCCATTCCTAATATAGAAAAAAGTCATGATAAAGAAAAAAAACAGGAATTAGGCCTGACTTGCTTGTGACCTACTTGACTAAATATCACAAGCAGCAATGTTCCAGCCATCACATCCTCAGCCCCTGACACCAAAGCTGTTCTCAACAACAGTACCTGAATAACTTCAGCAGGGCGGGTAGCTTCTCCTGAAATCATTCATAAAAATGATTTATTATTTAAGTGGGCAAGAAAGGCTGCTGGGATTTGCCACTTTCTGCTCAAGAAAGACACACTACATGCTGTCTGTGTTAACCCTCTAGAATACACTTACACACATACTCACCACTAACAATGGATCATAATTAGACTTCTCATGTACCCCATTAGAAAACTACCCCAGGGATTTTTCTAGAAGTGTTTTTTTTTTCCATTGGCTTTTGCCCTAGCTAAACACAAAAAAAGTCATGATCAAGCAAATGCAGGCTTTCTGAAAAAGAGAAAAATTCCCAGGTCAGGAATATTTCCTAGCATGGCTAGGAAAAGTGAGTCATATTTATGCAAAGGGGGTTGTCTTCTGGGCAATGCTGGAATAATTAGGAAACATTAATTCCATAGAAGAAACAAGGGAATTCATTCACTCCTTCCCATGGGCAGGCAGGTGTTCAGCCATCCCCAGGACAGCCAGGCTCCATCACACATAACGGTTACTTGGGAAGACAAACGTCGTCACTCCAAACGTCCCCTCCTTCCTTCTTCTTCCCCCAGCTTTATGTGCGGAGCATGATGCCACGTGGTGTGGGATATGGCGCTGGTCATTTGGGGCCAGCTGTCCTGGCTGTGTCCCCTCCCAGCTCCTTGTGCCCCCCCAGCCTCTCCTGGTGGGGTGGGGTGAGGAGCAGGAAAGGCCCTGACCCTGTGCGAGCACTGCTCAGCAATAATGAAAACATCTCTGCGTTATCAATGCTGTTTTCATCACAAACCCAAAGCACAGCACTGTACAAGCTACTGTGAAGAAATTTAACTCTATCCCAGCCAAACCCAGTGTGGCTGGGAATGTCTAAGCGGTGTTCAGACTTCCTACATAACTGTGACAGCTATTCTGATGCGTAGTTCAAAACCTTGGGGGATTCGGTTCCCTGCTCTTCAGATCTGCCTGTCAGGACAGAGGGAGCCAAGGCATCAAAGTCAAGCGCTGGTAGGGTGCAGCCTGGATGCAGTCACTTTTCTGCACTGGGGAGCAAAGGAGTCTTCTGCCCTGAGGGTTTTGGCCATTCTGTTTCATCTTGAGGGCATTTCCCTGTCTCCTCCACCCAAGTGGCATACTTTGGGAAGGACATGTAATTCCCCACACATTCCCCCCCCCCCTCCCCCCCCAACCCACCCCCCACCCCGGCTGTCACTGCAGACAAGCCGATTTAGCAGTGTTCAGAGAGGGGACGGTGTCTATGAGGAGTGAGGATGTCTCCCCAGGGGCCTTCTTGCAGCACATCACCAGCACAGGGAGGGCTTTGGGGGCAGACGGTCCATCCATACCCTAGCCCAGGTTCCATTAGCTGTTAATTGCCCTGCAAAAAGATTGCTTCGGGGCTTCTCAGACCGTGACCCCCTGTTTGAACACAAAAGAAGTTTTTTGACCTCTCCTCCCATATCTCCCAGAAAAAAAAGGAGCCAGAGGGTGAGTTTTCAATCCCCTGCTGCAGGCTGTAGCCCAGAGGTTAAGGGGCTCAGAGCTAGGACATCTGCATTACTTTATAAACAGCATTTTTAACACTGCAGCACCAGTAGTGGTGAGCGGAAGAGCTTTGCTCTGAAAAATACTGCCAGAGAGCGCAGCCTAGTAGGAGACATGGTGTCTCAGCCCACGAGCAGTAGCAATCCAATATACCTGCAGTAATAGCTGTGACGCTTAATGATCTCCGGGTCAACGCCACTCTGTCTAATCAACGTTTACACAGTGTCCTTGAGAGCCCAGAGCACCTCGGGGAGCAGCAGCATAAACCCGCGTTTCCTGTTGGATCCCAAGGACAGTGACTGACTGCGCACTGCAGAGCTATTTAACACCTCTCCTGCTCCCGAGCCAGCAGGAAGCCGGGAGAGAAAGACAGCAAAACCAGTCTTTCCCACTATCTCTTCTCTCCACAGGTCACAGTGACCAGCAAAGGTGCCCTGCCCCACACACAGTAATAAGCTGATAGCAGTGGTCTCCTTGCCTGCTGGGTGAAAGATGTGCCAACTGCAGCCCTCTATGTGCCCACAACGAGACAGCGGTACCGCCAGTGATGCCTCCAATGCAAGGTGGAGGCATCGCTCAGAACGCTGAGAAAGTAGTGTCTGCCGTGCCCAGGCGGCCTAGCAACAGAGCTCTTACTGAGATCTTTTATCCTTGTGCTGGGAGCTGGAATTAATCTGAGGATTTTGGAATTATTACCATTTGTCATGAAGATGGAGCAGGGAAAGTTTCACAGAGCAGAAATGTATGTGAATTCAGGCACTCCCCTAACATTATTCACATAAGCCCTGAAAAGCACATTTTTTTTCCCTGTGTTTTATTTTTGTGTATGAGTTAGACCCAGCCACCTCCTTAGCAATGCATGTGTGTGAGCAAAGCCAGAACTCACACTATGATGGCTTGATGCTGCATCTCCCATTTTGGCTTGTCTGGAACTTTGCTAAAGGAGACCTGTTTGGGTTGCATCTTTTTGAGTAGGTTCAGTTTCAGTTATAATGGAAAATTACAGAGGCAGAGTGAGGACTTGTGAAAGATGTCTTGTTTTGCTTTGGTAAAGTTGTAAGTTATAATTAAAGCACGTGTGTATAAGAATTGAATATAAGAATATAAGCACAGAAAGGCCAGTTTAAGGATGCATGTGCAATGACAATTTATGTACCTAATTTTGTGGATATTTGACTTCTCTGTCTTAATTTCTATTTCTTGTAAAATGAAAAAATGAGCTTCTTCTATATCTGATACAGCATTTGTTTCTCTGGTCTTCTCCCAGTCCTTCTGTCTATCCCCAAGCATAAAGTTTGCATGACAGCATCTCTCATCACTCTGTTAATTTTGCATATGAATGAGCAATATTCAAGATATGAAAGAATTGTGAAAGCCAGTCACAGTGTAGGTATGTTTACCTGTATGTTCAACAATATACCATTGAAACTGGATTGATGACTAAGGAATGTCCTTTGTAATGGAACTAACTTCTGAAGAAATTAAATAAAACTTGCCAGGAGAAACTAATGCTGTTCACATGGTAGGAAGGCAGGCACATGGGCTGCAATTGTGTAAATCTGCCTTGATGTTGGAGTGGTGCAGGGGCCCCAAGCTAGGGATGGAAATGGAAAGGGTGATTGTACAGCCCTACCGATGTGATGCTGTACCCACTGTAAAAAACCCTGCAGATTGCTAAGTAATCACAACCCTAATCCTTCTGGGCCTGAGTGTCTGTCTGGGCATGTCCTCAGGGGTGCAGGCACCATGGTAGTGGCAAAGCCATGCTCTCAGCCATTGCTAACTCATGATGCAGAGCCCTGCACAAAATCCCAGGTGCCTGAAGGAAATGAACTGGGATCACCAAACACCCCTAATTTGTTGTTTCCCGGTTGTTTCCTTCTGATAAAAACTATTGCTTTCTGTTCCCGCTGAAGTGTCAGAAACACAAAGCTAATGCCCTGTTGACCTAACCAGGACAATTCCCAGGAAAGAGACAGAAAACATCATTGCCTTTCAGCAACTCCCCCAGTGCAGTGCAGCTTGGCAGTTGCATCTTTACACACTACTCAATTAAACTACTCCTCCTCTGCTCCAATGGCTGGAAAGACTGGCTGACTAGTTAGAGCAGCTAGTTAGGAATAATGGTGATGTGAGCCGAGTAGTTATCCTGCTTAGTTTATGTGATACAAGGCTTTCCGTTCTGTCAATAGAAAAAGGAGATGGAGGAAAAAGGGAAATGTCAATGTAGAATATAAAAATGGTGCCAGTCGCAGGTTACGCTGTATAATCAAACCAACTTGTGTTGTGCTAACTATCTGTGACGAGTAAACAAGGGCTATTTAAACACTGCTGCTGGGGTCAGCCCAGGATCCCAGCAGTCCCAGTGCAGGGTGACAGGGGAGAGCTGCTGCTGCCTCAGAGCTGTTTTCCTGACTCAACTTTTGCAAAGCAATCACACAGTGCATGAGCCCCGGCCCAGCTGGGTAGCTCCCAGTCTTTTCCCTGGAGACAGAGAAATCACCAGGTCCATTAAGGCATCTCCTCTCCTCCTGACAGAGCAGCAAGAGCTGGCTCCCCTCAGTCTGGGTACCCCTGCAATCATGCCTAGGGACGGTGCTGGTTGTGCTACTCCCTCCTCCTGCCTTATACCTTCTGATTAGTCAATACTATTTGAACCTTTTTGCTGGTGTAGACCATGTGGCTGCAAGGGTAGGCCACAGAGCTGTCATGGAGGCATGCAAAACCACACACCCTGGCACCTCCTTTCTCCTAGGACAGGATGTGTTCCTGGCTGACACCTGGGGGTTTCTCTCATAGGACTTCCCTGGCACCCAGTCATTTGACCAGAAGTGCAGATACAGCGTGTCTGGGTGCGTGCATATGGGCCCCCCACCCTCACCCATATTCACCCACTTTCATGCACCTTTGGAGGGGCCAGGTGGCAGGGCATGGCCACCAGCCCTGTGGTAACTTTCCCTCTGGCACCAGCCACCAGTTGCCTGGCTCGCAGGAACATTTATTGCAGACATTTCAAATCACAGTCAGAAAACAGGCATCTGTTTCGCTTTGATTTTAAAAGAAGTCAAATCCCTTTTCCGAATTACTCAGCTCTCAAATTTCAAAGGCAGGGAGGAGACTGTGTGTGCAACAATCCTGCTTTATTCACTCCCTGTAATTTGTGGTGTGGCTTCTGCTCCCAGTGTCAGGGAGTAACTTTTCAAAGAGAATTAAAGAACAGCAAGCACTAAGCGCCTCTGGGTGAACAAGCTATTTTCTTTACACCTGAAGACATTACAAGAGAATCCCAGCCTCTATTAACACAACTGCCAAGCTTTCATGGTGGCAGAGAAAAGCTTTTGAGTATGAACTCTGACTGCTCAGAAACCAGAAGTCAAATGAGAAACATGGAGAATATATCAGTCACAGGAAGCCCATTAGTGCAGGCATGGAGGGATGCAAACATGATTGAATCCAAGAGCAGCTTGTTTGTAAATGTTTGTAAATACTGTTTCATATCACTTGGGTATTGCAAATCCTCTAAATTTTTGCTTTCCCAGAATTCCTGCTCTTCCCTGAAAACTCCCATTGGTTTCAAGCTGGCATCTCTCAAGGTCACATCGGTCTACTATTCACTATTAAATCCACCTCCCATGGAAGAAACCATTAAAAGCATCAGGAATCAGATCGCAAGCCATTTACTGCAGAGTCTGTTTCTCCCACTGTGTTTGCCATGATCTTAGCTAGCACAAAGGGCTCCCGCTCCTGGATGGGGCCGCTGGGTGTGACTCTAAATGTTAAACAGTAATTTTTTTTTGGTTAGTTTTGTTTTAAACAGAATGCATGAGAATCGGGGTTTGCAGAACTCCCTAGACTTTTGTCTAGCTTGGGTTATCATAAACTGCCCTGGTCTGTGGCAGATCATTTGCATTGCCTTCTCTGGCACATTCTGGCTCTTAAGGAGGTCAAACTCGCCTTGGTTTTCCCTAGAGAAAATGCTGTAATGCTTTGTATGACACTTGTTTTTAAAGTAATTCAAAAAAATAAATATGACTATCTCTCCGCACAGTTTATTTTTATGAGTCTCAGAGAATTGTATTAATTGCTTAATTTATATTTCCATCAGGGTCCATCAATTAAGAGGAATCGGTGGTATTATTATCCTTGTAAAACACCACATCAGTCAAAAATGAAGCAGAGTCAGAGGTCTAACTGTTAATCAGGTCACATTTCACTTCCTGTTGACATTTTTATTTCCCTTGCAGAAAATATTTGACGTTAAGTCTCAGATTATGAGCACTATTCACCCAATGCAAACACTGCAGAGAAGTAGTCCTGCTGGTGCAGCTGGGAAGTATGCACCGAATCACTTGTGAGGCACCTCTTTAAGCAGCGCAGGGTGGATCGACAGCTATTCATCTTGATGATGAATGGGAAATCACTCCAAGGTGAAGGTCAGATTTCCATCTGCACCTCAGAAAACAAGAAACAGGACCATCGATGGCAGCTGAGATTGTTCTGTTGTGGCTTTGCTGCAAGCTGAGCGATTTGAAGAGTTTGGCTAAGGAGGGATAAATATCATAATGTGATAAATGCAAGCAAGTGTTTACTGGCAACAGAGAAACAGCGGGCTTAGCTGATGACATGGCAGAGGAGAGTACAACTGTGGTCAAGGTTTCACTTTAAAACAAGGCATCAAACAGGAAGGACAGTTTTGTAGTTAAGGAAATTGCCTAAGAGCTTCAGTTACTCAAAAAACTAGATATTCATACACTTCTTGAGGAACCTTGAATGGGTGATTTAGTGCTGGGGTAAACTGAGCCTAGGAAACACGTAAAACACGCCAGCCTGAACATACTGACTGTAGAATCATAGACTCATAGAATGGTTTGGGTTGGAAGGGACCTTAAAGATCATCTATTCCAACCACCCTGCCATGGGCAGGGACACCTTCCCCTAGACCGGGTTGCTGCATGGCTGTTGCACCCTGAGCAATACTGGGAAACACAGATCCCTCTCTCTGCCTCACAAGTTTCTTCATAATGGACTTGTTACACCCCCATTACGTCAAAGACGCATCCCATGATAATCTTCTGACTCAGTGTTCACTACTACCCAGAACACTGCTTGTTTGCAGTCTGTAATAAGGATATAATAATATTTTCCCCTTGTTCACCATACTGTCAGTAACTTCCCTGAGAAGTCCCCAGTCTGCGGAATGTGAATAACGTGCTCTGCTCTTGAGATAGCTGACTTACACTTTGAAAACAACATACAGTCTCTTCCAGCAACCATACCCAACATAGCTAGCTTAATTCCTTTCATTCATATTCACCCTTTGCTAGTGCCTCCTCCTCTCTCTTTATGCGTTTTGTCTCACAGTATATAGAAATGAAGAGATGCTTTACTTGTTATTGCTCCTTTCTGCTACCCCCTTCCCCAGTTAATGATTTTTCTCAAAAAGTTGTGTGGAATATTGATTAGAATTTTTTGTTAACAATGACAGCGCTGCACCAAAAAAAAAAAAATCTTTATTAAAAAAATTTTACTTGCACTAGCAACTGCAACAGAGAATCCACCGTTGACATACAGTAAGAGCTCAGCCAAAACCAGTAACTCTCTAAAACTATGTTTGCATTTTAACATTTTATTCACAGTTTTCAAACTCAGAGTAATCTAACTACCTCCCCAACTGTCTGAGCTGCAGAGACTAACAAAGGGCAAGAAGCTACACATATACGTCCTTTTTCTCAATCAAACTTTGTAAAGTTTCAACTGTCATTAGGAAGCTGAGTTTTCCACCTGAAAGGTCCATAGAGAGCTGGTCAGGTCCATTTCAGAGAGAACCAAAAACCTCTGCTCCTGTTAGCTGGGGTGGAATTAGATCCATGCTGTGGTGCAAAGTCCATTCCTATGGAGTGTTACACACCTGCCCAAGGTATTCTGTTAACAGCTAAATCTGCAGACCTTGCCTCTCTTTCCTGCCCGCAAAAGGCATGTTTGAGCAGTACCAATTCTCAGATAAACAGGTATTTCCTCTTACACATATTTGCTTTCTGTGGGGCATGTGGCACCACATTTTCTCTAGAACAGCAGCCTCAAAACTCTCTCTGCTTTGGATAGCTCTCTAAAGTGCCAGTTTGACAGCACTGTTTAGAGACCAGTTTGACTTAGAAAAGGTTTGGGATTTTTTTTTTTCAGATTCTGCACTAAATCTTTATTTAATTGAGTATTTTACATGTCTGAAGTACATGTGTGAGGAGGAGAGGGGAAGAGAGCTCTCATTTCTGGCTGAGGGGTGAGTGTGAAAAAATTGGCTTTGCTGAGGTCAGTGAGAGCGTTTGAAATCACTTTGCAGTCCCTAGCACTCAGAAGTTTCCTGAGGTTTCTGACTCTCAGCCCTTCGACAGATTCAGCAGATAGGGTCCTCTTCTGTTCATTTAGAGCAGGTTCCTTTAGGTGTGCACCCCAGGTGTCAACTTTCTGACAATCCTGTGCTGAGACAAAAAGTAAGCCCAATCGCAACCCCCTTGATATATATAGTCAGCTTCCTGGATATAAAGGTGAAAGCGGGCAATTAATACCTCCAATATAAATAAATGTTTTAGTCTTCCCTAGAGCTGATCCACGGTTGAGAAACCAGTTGCTTTTCATCTCAGAGCAAGCTCCTGTTGGCTCCCAGTGCTGCCATAGCTCTCCGTGGTTATTTGGACTGCCTGTCCTTGAGGCCCCCTTTGTCCCAACTGAAGTATTCAAAAGTCGCCAGCTTGAAATCTTCTCCTGATACAGGGGAAGCCTTGAGGAAATACTGGCATCTCCCACCATAAACAGCTGGACAAAAAAAAAAAAAGGTTTAGCTCTGCAATCTAACTGTGAAAGAGCTTGTTCTTTTCCCTCTGTAATATTGCATAACTTCAGCTGAGTGTTTGGGAAAACAAGTGCATATGTCTGTATTTTTCCTTATGCATTACCTTCAGAGAAAGGACATGGTTTCTATTACATCTCTGGCTGCAATAGATGGAGTAAGATGGTGTTTTTTTTCCTGTGTGTGACTGTAACTTCTTAAAAGCTGCCTTCCCAAGTTGATCAAGCAAGTCATGAAAAATGGTCTGTTTATAAAAATGATGATTCTGAATGAGTTAAAGCACTGTAAGGCAGGTTGTACTGTCCCTAAAGAGAGAAAAGGAAAGGCTTTATGGAGAAATATCTTGTTTTCCTAATAGCTTGGTTTGGAAACAAGTTTATGAAACACATTAAAATCCCCCAGGGGCTTCAGGACTGCAGTGTTTCTAAACAGTCACATTTACCTTGACCTTACAGTTGTAGGATAAGGAAAGATTGCCTTCTTTTCAGCCCCAGGAATACAATTCTTGGCATTTATGTAGCACTTCAAATCTTAATAGCTCTAGAACCATGAACCAAGAATCCTTGCAGCCCAAACAGAACAGCAGGTTCAGGCAACTTTATCATCCCCTGTAATACACCCCTTTCCTGTCTGCCTGAACAGAGAGCTTGCCCTGTGCGGCTCTTGCCTGCCAGGGTCAGAAATTGTCAGCAAGAGTCCAGCAGGTTACTGAAAGACACAGGCCAGTCGAACAAAAAACAGCTTGTTTCATGTAGGCTGCAATGAACAGCTTTGATTTTGTTCATATTCATTAAGGGCTGCTGAGTGGAGAGGCAGGGTTCTAATTTTTTTGGTTTTGGTTTTTTTTGAGATGTGTCAATCACATTTTTTAATTGTGTTGTCTGCCTTTAAACCTTAGGAAGGTTTTAGTTCCCACCTCTCACCAGTTTATTATGCAAAGTACTTGGAAAAAAAACACATGGAAAGGAGAGGCAGGGACCAGTAAATGAACAAGCTGGAGACACCAGACCCTGTCAGGTTCTAACATGGATCAACTTCTCTGTCTCTTGCTGTCCTCACTAATGCCTTGGGGTTTTCATTTTATTATTTTGACTCAGCAAATTAATGGGAAAATGGCTGAATGTAAGGTTGGTAAGAGAGTTTTCTTAACGTTAGTTCTGTAAAGTGACAGTGCTTTATTTCCTTGATCACAGCACAAAGGCAGAAAGTTTCTTTACTGGCTTCATGATCACTTAAGACAAACTATACAAATGAAGACTGCACTTCGTTTCCCAGAGGGTCAGTCAATGGCCATCCAGCATTCTCATGCTCACCCAGAACATAAAATTCTTGTCAAATACAGTAAAATGGGGACATTGACATGTTCCTGAAGCTCTCATCTCGTCCATCAGACCCATATTAGAGAAACAGCTCACCTTCTCTCCCTGAATGGCAGAGCATGATGGTGGTAGGCTGCCTGGTGCATGAAAAAAACACTGCCTCTAAACTGGAGACCCTGCTGTCTAGGGCTTCAGAAATCTTCATGGGCTGTGGCCTGCTGCCCAGCTCTCTGTAGGTAAAGACCAGCAGGGGGGAATGAAGTGAAAGGAAAGTGTATTTTAAGGATAATTCACTCTGGGAAGACAAAATGGGAGATGATGATGATGATAATAATGATAATGATAATAGTCTTCTAGCATAGCCAGGAAGCATTTATCTAAACTAACAAGTCCACAACAATATGGGCTGTAAGATATGTCTGTCATTCCACAGTTCTGGTGACTAGACCTTGCAACTCATTTTCACTCCTAGGTATGTCTTTTTAGTTGTATACCTTAAACCATTGTTTTAGATTTATAGCAACTTAGAACACTGGCATCTCAAATCATGATGGGAACCCCTCAGATATCAACTCAATATGGATATTAACCTTCAATTATAATGCATTGTTTCACCCAACTGAACCATTACACTGGATTTTTTAAAACAAAGACTACCATTTAAAAAAAAAAAAGCAATTTTTTTTCATATTAACTCCATTTTCCAGATGTAAGACACCATTTTCCAAAAGCAATGAATATAAAAATAAAAAATTGCCAGATCATCTTATGCATTATATAGTACTTAACTGAGAAGAATAGGCATCAACTATAGATTTTAAAACTCAGTGTATCGCTGGGAGCTGCTATGTAATCTTATGAATGCAATTACGATTCAAAGCAAATTTTAAAATCGATGTCTTTATGACTCATCATCAGCAATGCATCCCTCAGAAGAGAAGGCTGATGATGAAGTTAACTGATGGATGTCTCTCCTGTAATGCTGCTCAGGGCACATAATTTTACAGTGCATTCCAAAGTGCTGAATGGCCCAGAGAGAGGCCAGCCCCCTTTGTGACTCCCCTGGGAACCAATCCAGAAAAAGGTGGCACACACCAATAAAAAATTTGACTTGCTGAATAGTTACATTTTTCTCTGTCACATTCTCTATACCCACCAAAATGAGGATGTGCCACAGAACTAAAAATATACAAGTTCATCAGGCTTTAACCAACGGGTGGAGGCTACATTGTGAAAACCTCTGGACTCCATCTATAAACCTAATGGTGGACAGTGGCATAACTTAAACCTTGAAGGAATTCCTTTAGCTAACAAGCTTTGATTCTTCTACAGATCTACAGGAAGTTATAGTTTGACTTTTTCCATACATAGCATGTGCATGTTAATCAACCTTTTTGTGATCATTTCTTTCCACAGCTGTGTCCTTTAGATCATAAGAGAGGTTATAAACTGTCTAACTTGTAAACAGTTTTTCCATGAAACAATTTTGGATTGCCCTTGTGTCATTCTGAAAGGACTGGGTGCGAACACGCTGTGGATGGGGAGATGGATGCCATCAGGGTATGTTCTTAAGTGAAGCACGTAACCTCAAAGAGGTTAAAACCATCCTGAATCCTCTGTGTTCAGAGTCAGGAAGTGGAATCATCTTTTCCCTTACATCCTTCATTGAAAAAAAACATTGAAAAAATTCATTGAAAAATTCATTGAAAAAACCAACCAAATAAGAAGGACCAACAGGGACCTTCCTTCAACATAAAATAAGTCTGTGGTTCTGGCTGGATGTTTCCCATGATAGTGCTATCTCTTGTTACTAAAATAACAGTGAGCTAATCTTTCAGTTTAGCAACTCCTGCCTATGAGCATATATGGCATACACTATAAAAGCGTGTATAAGAGAGTGCACCAGGTTGGAGAAAGTCATGAGTCATTGCTGGGCCCCACAAGGCAGACAATGGATGAGAACAAAATTCTCCTAGAGCTGTTTTTTTCTGCCAAGGATTATGAGCAGGCAGCCTGGCAATGCTGAGGTTGTGTTGGAGGGTCACTCCCCAGGGCTTCACAGGGGTAGCACCCTGTTTCTGTACTGATGTGTTCAGGTACAGCAGAGGAGGGTCCCCTGAAAGAGAGTATGCAGGCAATCCCTAGTGGGAACAGCCTGATAAGTCTGTCCTCTGCCCAAAGCAGCTCACTTCAGCACAAATCCTGACACACCTGATGACAGCACCCAAACTTCAGTTAAATGTCTGCAGACAGAAGTCACCTAAATATCAAGAAGGACCAACAAAATAAGACAGGTTGTTGAGAAAAATGGTCTCCAATGGTCTACATAAAGCAGGGCATGCTTTATGTAGAGGTATTTCATGTGGAGAGGTTAAGCTGGGAAGGTTTACCATAGCTACACAATCTAGAAAGGCTCCATTAGCATTAATGTCATTGTCATTACTCAAAAATATAACATTCTAAATCAACAAAGAGTTGGGATCCTTTTGAAATAGTGCCAATTCAGAGCTGTCCTGAGCATTGGAAACAAGTATCAGGTTTGCTGAACTGGGAGATGGGACATAAAACGGGAAGGCTCAGGAGTTAATTAGGCACAGGAATACAGGTGTGGCAGTAAACCAGCTGTTGAACCACTTTGGGATTTACAAGGACATCAGGAGGAAGGGAAGCAACCCCAACATGAGGAGTGCTAGAGGAACATCAGACCTGACCCAGGACACTGGGCCAAAGCAGACTGGCGCAGACCCAGGGCAAGTGCCTGGCAAGCAAGAGATCACAGAATCGTAGACTGGCTTGGGTTGGAAGAGACCTTAAGACTGGCCAACCCCCATGCCGTGGGCAGGGCTATCTTTCAATAGAACAGGTTGCTGAAAGTCCTGTCCAACCTCACCTTGAAACACTCTTAGGGATGGGGCATGCACAGCTTCTCTGGGCAGCTTGCTCCAGTGTCTCACCACCATCATGGCCAGAGGCAGTTCCCTCAGCCTGCCCCATGTGCCATGTGCCCTGGCCCCTCACCATCTTGAAGGCCCTGGGCTGGGCCTACACCATATGCATCAGTATCTTTCCTGGATTGAGGAGACTAGAAGGGGACAGAGGAATCAGAGGCAGTCGCCAGAGTAACAAATAAGAGAGAAGGAAAGAATATTTACTTTTTTTTTTTCTTGTTTATTATTTTTATTTTTTTTTTTAAATTCTCTATTGCCAATCTTGAAAAGAACTCCTAATGAAGCAGCTAGAAGGGACCTTAATGCTGAAGGCCAGCACTTCTTCCTGGCAGAATGCACTCTTCTGTTCCTCCAAAGGAACAATTGTCTCTCTTCTTTGCTTGACCTGTTGCTATTCTTTGTGCACTTCCACAGAGGGGGCTTAATCTTCAGCCACCCATCAGGCAGCTACCTTGTCCCCATACTGAAGAAACCCCAACCCCAGGCCTCAGAGACATTGTTGGTCCTCTGAGGGACAACTCATGTCACCCAGGGCACATCAGCCTGATGGAAGCCAGGTCGTCTCATCTGTTCTTGGAGCTCAGAGCAGAGGAGATGCCACCCCTTCAGGAGGTGGAGGTGGGGGGGTATGGGAAAGAAAGGCTCACACGGCCTGTGGCAATCAACAAAATAATTGCTGATTGCTGGGAGATGTAATGGGTGAGCCTGCAGGATGGCCAGGCACAGAGGGTGGGCCTCCCAGCTAATGGCAGGTGTGGAGGCTGGGCTGATACTAGGGCACTGGCCAGGTGCTCCTGTGATGCCACTGCTGTGGTGTCATGGAGGGGAGTCCTGGCATGGTATAGTGGTGTCAGGGGAGCCATGCTGGAAGTGGATCCACTTCCATTGGTTCTTCTTGATCTTCGGGTGGATCGACCTCCATGGGCTCCACACCATTAGCCACATAAGTGATGTCCATTGCTACCATGCAGCTGATGGTGTCCCCCTCTGACGCTGCCTCCTTTTCTTCTGTGGCTCCTGCAACTCTCTCTCTTTTCTGCCACTCAAAGGTGGGCAGCCACCCACCTTACTGATCTCCAGATCAGTATCCAAATTACAGATCCCCATTGCTTCCAAGCATTCTTAGCATGAGAGGGCCTCAAAGCTCAGTGAATAGTGGGGTAGCTTCTGGGGTCCCTGTATTTATAGGGCCTGGAACAATGGCAGTGACATGGCTCATGACATTGGGAGGCCACTGTGATGGCAATGCATGTGGCTGAACATGGCTGTTCTGGGAGTTGGGGGGCCTGTGGCCTGAAAGATTCCTTGAGGTAGAAGGAGGAGGAAGGTTGGGGGGATGAGTTTGCCTTTACTTGGGATTGCTCCACTGTGCCATTCTGCCGTCCCTTGGGCACAGGGACTGCCCTCCACCTCCCCTTGTGTGCCCTGGGCTCCAGTCCTCTCCTCATCCTGTGCCTAGGGTCACCTGGATGAGATGGTGGCAACAGTGGGAGGGTCAGGCATGATCTCCCACCCACCCAGTTCCCTGCACTTGACAGGAACTGTGAGGGGCAAAGTGTCCAGACATCCTGCTGTCAGGAAAGGAAGATCCAGCCAGCCTTCACAAATGCACAGTCTCCCTGCACTCCGTAAAAGAATTGCTGTTTGCCAAGTGTTGCGTAGGCCCCTCTTCCCTGTCCCCCATCCCTCTGTCGCTGGAGCATGGAAAAGTGCCATGTCCTCTGCATGGAGCCCCGAGGGAGAGGGGAGGAGAGGGCCTGGCATCCTCTGGGCTGCTGCACTGGTGCAATGTGAGGAGTCTGTCAAGCGGGCCACTGAGGTTGCTGGGGCCTGGGAGTGGTGGAGTTTCTTTTCAGTCTGAGATTCACCCTTGCTCTGTTCTTTAGGTTTAAGGACAAACTTTCTATATATGTCCTGGAAAACACTTTAATAGTGGGTGCATTCTTAACACCTTGGCTTAGGAGTTTTTGTGAATTTCTAAGTAGATGCAACAAGTGCTGCCTTCCATTGCTATGAGAGTATAGACTATTGGTCATAACTGCTGTTCACAGAATTTCCTCTGAAATAGGCATGCACTAATGCTTCCAGAAATGGCATAGGGCATGCTGTCTTGCATCATCTTACGCACTGGGCAGTTAATGAACATCTGAAAGAATGTTGAGATGTTTTCCTGAGGAACATGGAAGGAGACTGACTTATCTTCACAGCCTTCTGGGGAATTTCCCTTGGAGATCTGAGATGAAAATCTACCTGGCCCCATCAGATAAGTCAGCATCACTATAGGCTTCTTTATAGATAGGTCAAGAATGTGGTAAAGACTACTGGGGATTGTGCTTCAGAGCAGCTGGCAGGGGATGGGGGTGGCTCTGCCAACATGGGTGACATTGTTGTGGGTGTTTACTACAGGCTACCTGATCAGGAAGGGGAAGTTGATGAGGCCTTCTACAGACAATTGGAAGTAGCCTTATGATCAAAGCCTTGGTTCTCATGGGAGACCTCAACCACCCTGGTATCTGCTGAAAAGACAACACAGCTAGGCACACACAGTCCAGGAGGTTCTTGCAGAGCATTGATGATAACTTTTTGATGGAAGTGGTGGAGGAGTCAACAAGGCAAGGTGCACTGCTGGATCTTGTACTAACAAACAAAGAAGGAATGGTTGGGGATGTGAAGGTTGGGGACAGCCTTGGCTGCAGTGACCATGAGATCATGGAGTTCAGGATTCTGCATGGAGGAAGCAGGGCAACAAGTAGGATTGCAACCCTGGGCTTCAGGAGAGCTAACTTTGGCCTCTTCAAGGACCTACTTGGAGGAATCCCATAGGTTAGGTCTCTGGAAGGCGGAGAGGTTCAAGAGAGCTGGCTAATATTCAAGCACCACTTTGTCCAAGCTCAAGGTAGAAGCATCCCTATGTATAAGAAGTCAAGCAAAGATGACAGGAGGCCTGCATGGATGAGCAAGGAACTTCTGGCAAAACTCAAACAGAAGAAAGAAGTTTATGGAATGTGGAAAAAAGGACAGGCCACTTGGGACGAATATAGGAATATTGTCAGAGCATGCAGGGAGGTGACAAGGAAGGCTAAGATCATTTGGAATTAAATCTGGCGAGGGATGTCACGGACAACAAGAAGGGCTTCTTCAAGTATATCAGTAGGAAAAAGATGACTAAGCAAAACATGAGCCCACTGCTGAAAGAGGTGTGTGCCCTGGTGATGAAGGATACAGAGAAGGTGGAGTTACTGAATGCTTTCTTTGCTTCAGTCTTGACTACCAAGGCCAGCCCTCAGGAATCCCAGGGCCTGGAGGCAAGAGAGGAAGTATGGAGAAAGGAAGACTTTCCCTTGGTTGAGGAGGATTGGGTTAGAGATTACTTAATCAAATTTTATACCCACAGATCCATGAGCCCCGATGTGATGCACCGCTGTGTGCTGAGGGAGCTGGCAGATGTTATTGCCAAGCCAATTTCCATCATCTTTGAAAGATAGTGGAAAACAGGGGAGGTGCCTGAAGACTGGAGGAAAGCCAGTGTCACTCCAGTCTTCAAATATGGCAAGAAGGATGACCCTGGAAGCTACAGGCTGGTCAGCCTCACCTCCATCCCTGAAAAGGTGATGGAACAGCTCATCCTGGATGTCATCTCTAAGCATGTGGAAGAAAAGAAGGTTATTAGAAGTAGTCAACATGAATTCACAAAGGGAGGATCATACCTGATCAACCTAATAGCCTTTACGATGGAATGACTGGCCGGATAGACAAGGGGAGAGTGGTGGATGTTGTCTACCTTGACCTTGGCAAGGCTTTTGACACTGTCTCCCATAACATCCTCATAGGTAAGCTCAGGAAATGTGGGTTAGATGAGTGGACAGAGGTGTGGACCGAGAACTGGCTGAATGGCAGAACTCAGTGGGTTGTGATAAGTGGTGCAGAGCCTAGCTGAGGTCTGTAGCTAGCTGTGTTCCCCGGGGTCAGTACTGGCTCCAGTCCTGTCCAACTTATCAATGGCCTGGATGAAGGGACAGAGTGCACTCTCAGTAACTTTGCTGATGATACAAAATTTCGAGAAGTGACTGATACACCAGAAGGCCGTGCAAGACCTGGACAGGCTAGAAATGCGTGTAGAGGGGAACCTAATGAAGTTCAGCAAAGGCAAGTGTAAGGTCCTGCTCCTGGAGAGGAATAACCCCCACCATGCACCAGTATAGGCTGGGGGTTGACCTGCTGGAAAGTGGCTCTGCAGAGAAGGGCCTGGGAGTCCTACTGGACATAGCAAGTTGCCGATGAGCCAGCAGTGTGCCCTGGTGGCCAAGGTGGCCAAAGGGGTCCTGGGGTGCATTAGGAGGATCACAGCCAGCAGGTCGAAGGAGATGATCCTGCCCCTCTGCTCTGCCCTGGTGAGGCCCCATCTGGAGTGCTGTGTCCAGTGCTGGGCTCCCCAGTTCAAGAGAGACAGGGAACTGCTGGAGAGGGTCCAGTGGAGTGCTACAAAGATTATTAAGGAGCATCTCCTTATGAAGAAAGGCTGAAGAGAGCTGGGCCTGCTTAGCCTGGAGGAGACTGAGAGAGGATCTTATCAATGTCTACAAATATCTTAAAGGTGAGTGTCAAGAGGATGCGGCCAGGCTATTTTCAGCAGGGCCTACAGACAGGACAAGGGGCAATGGGCACAAACTGAAACACAAGAAGTTCCATCTGAGTATGAGGCCTTCTTTGCTTTGAGGGTGACTGAGCACTGGAACACGCTGCCCAAAGAGGTTGTGGAGTCTCCTCTGAAGATATTCAAAACCCGCCTGGATGTGATACTGTGCAATCTGATGTGGGTGAACCTGCTTTAGCAGGGGGTTGGACTAAACAATCTGCAGATGTCTTTCCAACCCCAACCATTCTGTCATTCTGGGGTTCTGCTACCTGAGGATAGGGGTGACCAGGAGGATTTCTTAACAAGACCGTGGTTGGGTTTGTTTTTACCTACAGCAACCTTTATTTCCCCACATTTCCTTTCTGGCAAACATGTGATGGCAGTGTGAAAGAGTGTGGTGAGCAATCTGAGCCTCTGAAAGCAGACTTTTACACATGCAGGGATATGGGAACCATGTTTTGTGGTAGAGCCACCTCAGGAGCACAGTGTTGCATTTCTTATTTATTCAAAGCATACACACTGCTGAGGCCTCATGCTGATCTCTGCTTCTTGTTAGCTCTTCAGCAGCTCACCAGGCTCCCGCTGGCAATGGCTAATTGCAATCAGCAGGTGAGAAACGTAGCATCTCAGCAACAGAATTTACTCCAGCTATGGGACACATTCTGAAAAATGGGGAGTCCCCAGAAAAAGAAAAGAGATGCCTTAAACCTGAACTTCTGTGAAAAGCATGGCTTGAGAAAGATACCAATGCACAGGACAAATCACATTTGCTTTTACTGGAAGTTTTAATGGAACAATTTACTCTTAAGAGGTGGGAAGTCTTTCAGCACTCACCTCTGGTGGTTTCTAGTTGCACTCTAGTATCACTTGATGCCTCCATAACATGGCTTTTTTTGCAAGGCTGTAAGCATCCTTCTGAAACTCAAAGGACAGTGAGAGTCTAGAGCGTCTTGCACTTGGGTCAGCCGTTCAAATATATCCCAGAGTCCTGGTGTCTGAAAAGTGGCCTACTGACATTAGTGATCAGCTGGTGGCCTCTTATGGTGGGCGGTTTTCCACTTCACTGTGTGTGTTGTTTGGGAACCTGGGTTGCCAAAGCCAACTTGTGGCACAAGTGTGTGCTCTGTGTCTTGTAGCAGTGACTGCTTTCTGATGATTTTGTCTGAGCTAAAGATATCTGTACCATCTTGTCAGTCAGAGCCCACAGCAGAGGAAACAGTGATTAAATCTGCAAGGAAAAGTTGCTGTTTTCTCGCCCTGAGAGGGAGATCCTTAGAGGTCAAGGTTGAGTCACAAAAGCTGAGAAACTTGCCAGGCAGCAATGTAAGCTTCTCTGTTGATACATTTGAGAGGACTTCCATTTCCATGGCTAGCAATATAGTATCTTGACAGGTGCTCAGTTATCACAGCAGTAGGTATGTTACAGGACATAGAAAGCTATCGATGATGGATACATGTCTGAGCAGTTCTACATTTTAACAGGGTATTGTGAACCTAGGATTCCTCTGAAGTAGACAAGTGGGCCATTTCTAGGTGGTTTAATCAATGAGAATGATGGTTTCAGTCCTGCATAAAAGAAGACACCACCTTCTTCCAAAAGAAATCCCACATTACTTCCCATGTAGGGATGGCCAGTATAGCAGATATGTGATATTAGCATATGTGCTGAGCAGTTCCACATCAGTGATGCTGCACACAGCTGCTGAAATGAAAAAGCATCAAGCAGCCTGGCAACAATAGGAAAGATACCTGGATTCTTCTAATGCAAGCGGCATATCTGTGTTTATTTGTTTGCAATTGTGCCAATGTTACAGGATCATCAAGGGCAAATTCTGCTAGATACAGATCAGTGCATGGGCAGAAAAAGCAATTAAAATTTTATTATCATCCTTTTCATATGCAATTAAAATAGAGTCGATTCCCCTTCAGATAAAGATGCATAAATAAGTAGAGACCAGATTTGGGTCCCAAAGTAGACAAAGGTATGCTGAAAGTTGTAAAAGATCGCCTGTCAATTCAGTCGCTCGTTTCAAAACCCAATTTTAATTGCTCTGGGTTCACAGATTAATGAAACAATAAATTCCTTCCAAAGAAACAGCTGTTTGGTCGGTAATTTGGTGATAACCTCCCATGGGAGTTCATCTGATCTGCCAAATAACTTTTAACAAAGAGTAAATACCGTCACGAGACTGTAGCTAGAGAACTGAATAAGTGGAAACAATTGTGCAAATTGAAACACAACTCTGTCCTTTGCGTGAATATCTCTGAGTAGAGGAAAAGGCTCAAGAACACAGATCACTTTGTCACAAGAATACAGCTAGTACCAGTATACACACAATCAGTGTTGCTAACCGTCAGCTGGTGCAAAATGGCACAGCACATTTGATGCCAATTGATTACACCCCAGCATGCCACCCAATAAGCGGTTTATTGAAGCACTGAGTTTGGATATGCTGCTTTGAGGCAGCCTCCACTGCCAGAATTGCTGGCAAATGGCTAGAATCAGGCAATTCTCGGGTCAAACTAGATATTGGTCACTTAGCCCGACATTAATTGTCCCAGCAACCACACACTGTAAAAACAGCTTCTGCATATCGAGGGTAAACAGTGCTAGTGACACTCCCTAAAAATCAGACAACTTGTTTGGTGAAAGCTTTTAGAGCCTTTCAAAAGCTGCAAAAAAGCACACAAGTGATCGAAGGAGGTAGGGTGGGTGCACTGTTGTTCCTCAGTAGAGCATCATCTGCCAATTTGTTGCAGCGAGAAGCCAGAAAACGCAAAGTCTTCTCTCTGTAAAAATCCTACCATGTTCTTTAAGTAACATTTAAGTTATTCAGGGGTTGAGCGCAGGGGTGCTGTGGATGTGGCTCTCACTGAAGCCTGGCTCTCCATTCATAAGAGGCAGAGGAGTGGGCAGCGAGGTGGCTGTAACAAGGATCCCAGCACATGGCCTCAGCGAGGGCTCCTGAGGGTACCACAGGCACCAGCTCAGGGCCCAGACTCTCTGATAATGTAAAGCACATGGTCTCCTCAGGATTTAATTATAATGAAAAAATGCAGATTGTCACCAGAATGTTAATTTTTATGCATACAAAGAAATACGTCACTGTCTTAGACACATGCTTCCAGCCACACATTTATTTGATAAGGTGGATTGATTTTTCCCTATCTTCACTTACTTATGGCCTAGATCCTGTTGCCTTTGAAGTATGTGGTTTCTGTAGTACAGGATCAAACATCTTAGCAGCTCTTAGCAGAATTAGAAGAATCCTACACTGTTTTTCTAACAACTCAATTCACACGCAACCATCTGTCTCCTGTCCTTCTAATGGACAGGCTAATAGTTTTGCTTAAGATATGCTTGTGGAAGAAATCCTATTACTTGGGGAGCAGGCGAGTTTTGGCCATTCATTTACTAAAAAAATTGTGATATAATCAGCAGTTCACCCCATGACTGCTAGAGACAAGGACTTTGATAGACCCTGTGCAGTAACAGCAAATAAACATAGCTTTGTCCTTACTATACAAGCTAAATAGTCCGGGACTGAAGGTCACAGTGGTGTGAGCAGCTCTGGGCACCTGCTCAATCCCTACTGGCGTCAGCTGATTGTGGGAGCATTGGAGGTGCCACTGCCCAGCTGGTGAGAGCAGCTGGAAGACTTGGCGCCTTCACTGACCCCTCTGGAGACGTGTTTGGCTGCAGTCCGGTGTCTGCACAGTGAGGCCTGGGGAACTCATTGGGAGCTCTGCACACTACTGTAATATAGACGCAATGAATTAATAAAGCCCTGTGATGCTCTGAAGAGCTGTGTGCGCTACACACAAGGCTTTTTGCACCTGCTAGGGAGGCTGCAGGATTTGTATGAGCAGGAGGAGCCACTCCACTTCTAAAAAGAAACTACAGTTTGGAAATGTAGGGAAATGTCATGCATTTGCCCTATCCTCAGACAGACCTGAGGTGTCTTGAGATGGACCTGAATCCTTTTGCCTCTTTCTTCTTGGAAAGAAGGAAACCAGGGAGAGCAGAGGAGCAGTGGCCAAGCTATCCTGGTCAGCTAAGCATCTCCCACCTCCCACTCTTCTGCTCTGACCCCAGCCGAAACTAGCCAGTGAAACACGGCCACCCACCAGTTACTGACGGGCAGCAGCACATGGCAGCTCATGCCCTGCAGAGCAACCCAGGGAAAGGGAAATCCCAATACATTCAAATCCTTCCCACCGTTACACTAGGAAACATGACACAACACAGGGGGCTGCTCTGGTACAGCACTGACCTAACAGCGTCTCATTTCACAGCAGTGCAGCTGCAGACTGATGGGGAGGGATGAACTACATGGACCTTTGCAAAAGATAAGGGTGAGAGGGCACTTGCAGGGGGGATCACAAATGCTTTATCAATGCTGCAGTCCTGAACCAGACTTCAGGGTGCTGCTGGCACTGGAAAGTGTGCTGATCATCAAAACCTGGGAAGGAGCTTCTGAAGCAGCCTCGATTGCTGCGGAGGGCAGGCCATGCAGCCCGCCCCTAGCAGTGTGTCGTGCCTGGTTTGCAGAGGAAATAAACTGCCTGGGTGGCTGCAAAAGCATCTCCTCCTGGGGAACGTGCCAGATAGATCTGATTTAGCCACCAGATCCCGGGGGAGGCTGGGATCCCAGACACCTCAACAAATCCAGACAAATATTTCTAGGTTTTTGAAGTTTGGCCGGCCACTCCTTTTCCTTTGTTGCTGTAGATCAGAGAGTGAGCGAGAGCAGAGAAAGCAGATGGTTTGTCCGAACAAAGGTCAGACTTGCTGCTCAAGATGCAGCAGACCAGTGTTGTTCTGCAACAAGCAGTGTAACACTGTCAGGCCACACAGCTAGAGAGTTCCCTTGGGAAGGTGAAAGCATTACCCCACCAATGCAACTCCTACCTTTTACGAAAGCATGCACAAACACACAAATTGAGCAGTTAGATAATACTCAGATAGCTGGTACCTTCTCAGTGACTCAGATAAGATCAGGCAGTAAAAGCAGCAGAACTGCCTGCTTAAAACATCTTAGGGGCACAAAATCATGCCTGAAACAAGAAAACCTGTTTTTTAGCTGTGTACCTGAGCCTATTGTCAAATGAAGAGTATAGAGTCAGCAAACATACACGAGAGAGATGGGTAGGTCACTAGCACTGGCCGCTCCAGCAGCTGGACCTACCAAGGCCAAGGAAAGCTAGAATTTATTGCTTGCATTGCATCAAAGAGAGAGCTAAGCCAGAACATGAGCAAGCTGTGTAATCTGGTTACCCAAAGTTGTCTTTTGCTTCTCATTCTTTAAGAAGGAAGCATTGTTTTCTATCTAACAATGGCTATAGTCAAACTGTAAAGCTCATGGGGGAACAAGTGAAATACTATATTATTTTAGTAGAGCAGACATCACTAGTTACCCTCTTGCCTTGTAGAATGTCCAATTAGTTGAAAAAAATAGATCAAGCTACTCTTAAGTACAGTGATTAAAATGATCAAAAGCTCACAACAGCACAGAGTGCAGCAGGGTTGTAGTTGCACTCTAAAACCTGCATTTCATGGTGGAAGATAACAACAAGAGGCACGGAGAAATGTAAACATGAGCATTTTGCAAATGCTCACACTGAATTCCACAAATCATCCCAAATGTGGACTTTCGGATTTAATCTCAGGCTTCAATCTCACACTGTTTTTCCAAAGCAACGCAAGGCTTGTAGGAAGAGGAATATTCTCTCTTCTGACCTTCAGTCATCCTAGATACAAAACACTGTTATGCCACTATTCTGGAGGCTCATTATTATTCTGAAACATAAGGAGATCTTGCACAGATTTAGAAGACCCAGGCCAACTTCTGTGTCAGCATTTAAACCAACCTTCAGATTCTCTTCTAAAGTATACGTAGCCATCCACCTCTCTATCTGGAATAGAAGGATGGATCTCATTACTTCACTATATTTAATAGTTATCTTCACAATGCTACTGTGTGGACTAAATGCTAAGTACCTCTACACATTTGGAACAACCCCATGTAAAGGTCAAAGCCTGGACTTTTCACAGGTCCCTTTAGGTACCTAGCAGAAGTGTCAAAGCTAGCAGACTACATTTTCTGCATAGTCCTTGGAGAAGCACAAACAGCAGAGGAGGGTTATTTATTCAGGCTCCCAGCTCCCTTCACTGGCCCTCAAGGCAATACAACTTCTAATTTAGACTGTGCTCCTATCATAGGGACTGTATTGTGTTTGCGTGGCAAAGTTTTGGTAGCAGGAGGCTCCACGGGTGGCTTCTGTGGGAAGCTGCTGGAAACTTCCCCTATGTCTGATGGAGCCAATGCCAGCTGGACTCACCACTGGCCAAGGCTGAAGCCATCAGCAATGGTGGTAGCGCCTCTGGGATAGCATGTTTAAGAAGGGGAAAAAGTTACTGCGCAACAGCAATTGCAGCCAGAGAGAGGAGTGAGAATATGTGAGAGCGACTACTCTGCAGACACCCAGGTCAGTGAAGGAGAAGCAGGAGGTGCTCCAGGTGCCAGGGCAGAGGTTCTACTGCAGCCCGTGGTGAAGACCATGGTGAGGCAGGCTGTCCCCCTGCAGCCCGTGGAGGTTAGCAGTCTGTGGAGGACCCCATGCCAGAGCAGGTGGGTGCCTGAAGGAGGCTGTGACCCTGTGGGAAGTCCATGCTGGGACAGGCCCCTGGCAAGACCTGTGGCCCTGTGGAGAGAGGACCCCACGCAGGAGCAGGTTTGCTGGCAGGACTTGTGACCGCCTGGGTGACCCAGGCTGGAGCAGTCTGTCCTGAAGGACTGCACCCTGCGGGAGGGACCCACACTGCAGCAGTTAGTGTAAAACTGCAGCCCATGGGAAGGACTCACATTGGAGAATTTCATGGAGACCTGGCTCCCGCAGGAGGGACCCCACGGTGGAGCAGGGGAAGAGTGAGAGGAGTCCTCCCGCTGCGGAGGAAGGAGCAGCAGGGACAGCGTGTGATGGACTGACCGCAGCCCCCATTCCCCATGGCCCCGCGCTGCCCGGGGGGAGGAGGCAGAGAAATCAGGAGTGAAGTTGAGCCTGGGATGAAGGGAGGGGTGGGAGGAAGGTGCTTTAAGTTTTGTTTTTGTTTCTCATTACCCTACTCTGATTTGATTGGTAATATATTAAACTAATTTCTCCAAGTTGAGACAGTTTTGCCAGTGATGGTAATTACTGAGTGATCTCCCTGTCCTTACCTCGACCCATGAGCCTTTTGTTATACTTTCTCTCCCCTGTCCAGCTGAGGAGGGGAGTGATAGAGTGACATTGGTGGGCACCTGGCGTCCAGCAGGGTCAACTCACCACAGGGACTTCCAGTGATATAGCAAGAACTAGGTGCAATAAACGCAGACCTAAGTGACTAATCCAGTGTCATACTGGGAGCCTGTGGCAGATCAAAATTTAAACCCATGTTTTCCTGGGTCCTAAACTATTCCATTATAATAAAATTATTTTGTTATTTTGGCTCTTGCCTCAGCAAGGTGGTAGATGGGTTCCTCTTGGAAATTTAGATTTGTCCAAGATAAAATGTGCAAGAAAGGAACAGATGAAAACTGACAAATAACAGTCACAGTGTCCATAAGGGTCCTCTTGGAAACAAGAGCACCTGTGTTAAGTTCAGTAGGCTTGGAGCTAACCCTGTGAACCCCTTGTGAAAGATAATAGGCTGATTTTATAAAGAAATCCCCCAAATGAACATTATTTTTCCTGAGATCATTTATCTAAGCAAACAGAACCAGATAGGTGGTTCAATGGGTGTAAGCTAAACACTTGCATTAGTTTACAGCGGGACTAAACTTGACACAGCATATCTAACAGGATGTTTGATAATCAGGATGTCTTTGAGGTATCTGGAGTGATTGCTTCTGCTCTTGGCCTTGGGTTTCTTCAGTAGAAGAAAGAGGTAATTCTACAAAGTTTTGGTGGAGATTACTGGAAATTCTTCTGAAGATAAGATTGAGACTGATGAAATACATACAAGTATTGTCTTTGGCATCCTCATAAAGTGTTGCAATATAGAAACCAATCTTCTCCTTGAAACTGAGCAAAATTGAACCGCAAGGTGCAGTAACATGATTTGCACAGAAGGGGAGACTGCAAATGAATCAGGGATGAGAAATTTTAAAATCAGTTTATTAAACAAAAGAACTTTTTGCTAATTTGCATTTTCTGTTGTGCAAAATGTAATTTGGGAAGAAGGAACTCTTCTGTCCTTAATTTCTTACCTAGAACTTGTTTTTAATGAAAGGTAGACAACATTCCTATCATACCTCAGTTCATTAGTAAATCACCTGGATTCACTCCTGTTACTCCTAAACATTTCCATCTTTAGGGAGCAGGCAGCAGTGTAGGTGGAGCACTGCTGACAGTTCACTGTATAGTGCCCTGGGAGCTACAGGCTCTCTGTGAGACATAAAGGCAGTGGAACTGGCTGAAAACTGCTGAGAGCATGAGAATCCACAATGGTTAATATTTTGAGTGCAGAGGACGGGATGGGGGAGGGAAGTGTATCAACAGTTTGCTCTCTATCTAATATACAGTTTGGCAAATAATCCAGAATTAAAAGCATTCAACCTTTTCCTTGGCCACTGTCGTAAGCATAGAGACTTATAGGCATACGACCAAAGCCGTACATGTTTTCAGTGTTCATGGCAAAGCATCTCCATTGCTGGTTGTTCTGCTACTGAGAAAGGGAGGGCAATTTTATTTTTCCTGTATGTGCAGCTAACAATTCTAGGAACCCCAGTTCTCCTCCCACTTCCCTTTTTCCCTTTCCTGGCTCCTTCCTCTGGGATTTGACAACACCAGCCTGAGGCTCTGGGTTACCCCTAACACTGCTTCTCCCCTCTTCCTTCCAAACTTTGTAAAATAATTCAAAAGTGACATTTGTGGGTTTATTCTGCAGAGGAAGACCATGGGAAAAACAGAGATAGCACAGCTGTCCTGGGATTTCAGCTTTGGGTGCATCTGTGCTGCTCCGTGCGGTGCCGGACAGCGGTGCACAGCATGCCTTCAGAGCCCACGCTGGCCCAGGATACCCACTGTGCTACTTGGGTACAGCCTCCTTTCTAGATTTCTGCCAATGTCCTTAAGGCCTAGCCTTAGTAATCAAAATCTTGAGCTAATTCTGGCCCTAGTTTAATCCTTGCAACATTCATCCTGCTGGCACAGCCTTATGCCAGTGGCAAAAGTAGGAAAGAGCCTGATCCCACAGGAGACCCAGGAGATACCTGTGGCTATACTTAAGAGGCTCGTTCCTCAGCACATCTTCCACGCATTAAAATCTCAGCATGCACTGAGAGACTCCGAGACAGATAAACACAAAATCTGGATACTCTTAGAAGTGGAAATACTGGGGTATGGGGAACAGCAGGTGCCACAAGCTTTCTTGCTGCCTCTGTGTATGCAGCTGGATTAAATGCTGGACATGCTTTTATGCTACAGCACTACATCCCTTCTGGAGGGCAGAAAGAGGCAGCACAGCAGTGAGAACAGCAGGATGTCTGGGAAGGATCTGGTTTTTCTTGGATACTTCCTACAGCACTGGTCTGTTAGGGGAAAGTTTTCCTTCTGCATGACTGTGGAGCGGGGAGATGTCTGCTTTCCCTGTCATACAGGGAGTTTACGGCTGATCCCTAAACTGAACCAATTCCCCTGACTTCTAGTCTCACTCTCTGACCCTAAGACTGTCCTTCCTGCGCTGTTCCTGCATGCACGCGGTGAGCAGGGCTGGGAACACAGCCCAGTTCCTGAGCGTAATAACCTAGACCAGTGGTACCCAAAGCCTTTTTATCACTGCTCATCATGCCAAACAGACCATGGCGTGTGGGCCACTGCCATGTGCTGGGGCGTACCTGTCATGTCAGGTCGCTGTAGCCAGGGAGAAGAAGTCAGGTCCCTGCACTGGAGCAACCACACATGCCACCTGCGAGGGCTGCTTTGGGTCAGTGTCCTGACACGGTATGCAGCCTAGCTGGAGATCATGTCTGCTGGCCTCACAGGTCACTAATGATCTGCAAGACACAGCCTGGCATGGCCAACAGCAGACCGCTAGACACCGAGCAGTGAGTCTGCTTGGGAAACGATTCACTCCTGGCTTGCTTTCACAAAGAGCAGCTTGCATGCTTTGCCAGCATGGAAAGTCATGATGTGGTACTTCTTAAAGCAGGGACTTTAGAAAAGGTTTTAAAGTTCTGTTTGAAACTTTCGTTTGTATTAAAGTAATGGTGTGGTGTCTTTCTTACTCTGACCAAGCTCAGAAGACAGCAAAACCTAATTTCAATGTTTAAATGTGATGCTGTCTATTTAATGCCATAATAGTGCTGGCTGGAAAGCCCTGTAAAGGCAAAAGACTGGCCCATGCTACAAGCAAAGTTTTGGTTGAAGAGGGCAACGGTGAAGGTAGTACAGCCATAATAACTCTGTTTTGCCAGGCATACACTTAGTTCAGTGCCCAGCAGGGGACAATTTTACTGCATTAATATTTATAAAGTCTTGTCCACTATACCTAGGGTTCTTGATCAAGATCAAGTGTAGTCAGCTGCACTCACACTGATTCTTAAACGATTCCTCCAATCCTCTTTGCCCCTACACAAGCAATAGCCTTTTGTCCCCCCGCAGATTCTCATGCACACAAGCAGCAGCAGCAGCCAGTGCGCTGCTATAGTCCTGGTGAAGCTGCAATAGGGTCCCTCCACTCAGGGTACGGCTTCAGGACCTCACTGCATAAAATGGGCAGAAGAAGGCAGGACAGCAGGATTTTTGCAGCCGTCTTTGTCTTGGCTGCATTTTTTCAGTTCAGTTTCACTCTCCAGCTCAGAGGATCTGTTCCCTGCCTCTCTAGGCAGGGTGTTCCAGGTCCATAGGGTGCAGCTACGGTGCACAGTGACGGCAGCTGTTTGCTTGACTCCCTAGTGCTCAGGGCCAGCATGGGGTAAGCAGTGCCTTCACATTCCCGCTGATCCCTGCTGGAACAGCCCCAGCCCTACATGGCCTTACAAGTTGGCTTCACTTTCCTTTTTATTTAAAGCTACAAATTAGCAGCCAGGAAAACATCTTGGTGTCAGCCCCTGGCAGTCCTCAGTTTCACAGCAAGGGGCAATAGAAAACTGAGAAATGAGAAAAATGCTAGGAAAAAAGCCCAGCAAAACAAAATATCATATAAGATGGGCCCTAGCTCCCTTCCCACTCACATTGTAAGATTACTTACATCCCCACAGCTTCTTAGTCCTATGGGTATGACAAGAGGCATCTCAGTGTTACTATCTGTCCAAAAATTGTGCGCAGATTTTCCAAGTGATACTCAGGACTGCAGTGTATGCAATATGAGATAGGAAGCACAATGCTCAGTTAAGAAGCGCGTAATGATAGCTATAAAAGACACAGCTAAGATTTCAGGGCACAGAGCAAATCAGGTAGCCAGTGCCACCAGAAAAGTTTATATAGGTGTCGCAGGATAAGTTCACTGAGTGGGGAATAGGAGCTATGTGGTCTTCAGGAGTACAAGTACTTACAGAAAGATTCAGCATTATGGAAGTTTCTGCAAGAAGGTTTTGTCAACACTAGTATTTAATCCAGATCTCCCACATACCTCCCCAGTGCTTAAACTGCAAGAATATACTTGTTCCCTAATTGCAAAAGCATCTGTAAGTATTTCTGCCAGTGGGATTGCTGAGTGTTGGCATAATCAGAGAAACCCTTGACTGCAGGGTTTGAAGTGTCCAGATCAGCTCTAGAGTTTGGAGAGCAAGAACATATGAGGACAAAAAAGGCTGGTGAAAAAACAAGCAGTAGGTCAGAGTCCTTGTTGCTATGCTAAGTGGCACTTTTTAATTCCCCACCCAAAATCAGATAATTTAGGGATGGTGGTCCAGATTAAACTCATGAATTCCTGAATGGCTTGTACGAGTTCTTAACAAGATGAAATTTCCATTGCTCTCTAGAAAGGCCTTAGTTAAGTAAGGTCTGAGTATCACCTTGGAACATATCCTGACTGGGTTGTGCAACTTTTGCTCACACTACTGCCCTCAGTTCAGTACTCTGTTTGCAAAAGCCGGTTAGTTATTGTACTCCCTGAACCAGCTCTGTGTGTATTTTTGCCTTTGAGTAGATGTCCCTTTTGTACTACCTCCCAGCCAGGGATCTCCAAGACCCATATAAATATTAGTTACGAAACTCTAATACAAGCCAGCGAAGTGGTTTAGGATTTCTCTTTGTCACACCAAGAGAAGCAAACAGAGGTGGCCAAGCTGGTAAGTGCTTTTCCCAAGATTAGAGTTGGTGGTGGCACACAATTGGAGGAATAAAGTATCAATGGAAATGAGGGGTTCTGCCTTCAAATCCTTGCCTTTTACTGACAGAGCTGCAGTTTTGAGACTGCACTGTCTTTAAGACACCACCATCCCAGAGTTCATTTGGCCTTCATCAAGCCTCCTGATTCTCTGCCATTTCATCTATTTGCTTTTGAATCTGTGTGAGTAAAGGAAACATGGATTTGTTCCCAGGCTGATCCTGTGCTGCTGACACCTCAGGACCTGTCCAGAGGAGGCTTACTGGGACAGGGCACAGTGGTGGAGGAAGAGGATGCGCAAGGACCGCCTGGTGGGTGTGATAGGGGATGGCTCCAGCCGACACCACTCAGCCACTGTGCCACACAGATGGGGACTGTTCCCAACCCTGGGTGCGAACACCCAGTTGTGATGATGGCCAGTGCTTCAGAGCCATGCTGTTGCATACACTATCAAGGTTACAATAGCTTGTGTCATTCCTATATGTCAGCACGAAAAAACAGGCAGGAAGGTACCCAGGCGCAAAGAGGAAAGACCTAAAGAAGTGAGCCGAGGAGTCTTTTTTGCACAGCAAGACTGTGAACACCCTAGTTATCTACAGGAAGGCTCCTTCACCTCTCACCCCTCCTGATTGCCACCTTGATGGCCAGGCTCCTGTGCATGCCTGTGGGAAACAAGGGCTGAAAGGGACCCCCAGCAGGCAGCTTGCTACAGCTATCAGATGATCTCCCTCGGCAGCCTGCTCCTCCATAAAGCCTTCACCTGTTGTCTGCTTGGCTCCCTTGTCACCACTGATAGCATCGCCACCATGACCTTGAAATCCTTCTCACAAGTGTCACCCTGTCTCTTAGCAGTGGGAAATCAGATTTTCCTTCCCTCAGCACGACTCCCTGCGTTTTCATTTCTGAAGAAAGAGCCAGGGAGGGAATGAAGTTTTCCCCTCTGCAGCAGTGACTCTATTTTCAGCTGCAGCCCAACAGATTGCTTTGCTCTTCAGCCTTATCATCCAATACCACCTTAATGCATGCAGCTACGCAAGGTTACTATTAGACTGATATCACTGGGCTGCTGGCTGGAGGTTTTAACCCTAGATGAACCAAAATCTCCTCTATACCACATCCTTAGTATTCCCTGGAATTTCAGTTGATATAAGCTATTATTATTTTTAGAGTGCTTTTTTGTAAACCGGAAAATACAGTATGTCGGTTATGTCTGAGGAAGACAAAGAGAAAAGTCAGCCATTCTCTAGGACCAAATCAATCAGTGGTTTACCATGCACGGAGTGACTGACAGCTCTGGCCCTCTGGCATCGTAATTTATTCTCCAGTCTCATCTCTTTGTGAGTATTGCATGTCATGCTTTTAAAAATGTGTATATATAGAACCAGCTAGATGGTTATATTTAGTGCAACCGTAGGTATGGAAGCATTTCTTTTTTTAGCTTCTCTTGGTACAAATATAGAGATAGGAGAGAATTGAACGTCCTCTCTGCACCTCTCTTCTGCACTCCTGAGAAAGTGTCTCCCCCATTTGGCAGTGTGCCCAGAGGAGTCTGCAGAGCTGCTCCTGAGGAAGGACTCTGGAAAGAACTAATCAAGGAATGGTGAGTTTACAGGACGTTCCTAAATTTCAGCAACAACCCCACGAAATCTCATTCCAGCGTGGAACGTAAATGTGGTACAAAACAGAAGTAACATTTTGCCTCCCCTCCCTGCTCTGGAATTTGAAACAATTTATTTTGACATTTTCAAACCGATTTTGAGGCTGTGGAGGTCTCTGGAGGTGCACCAGTTGGTAAGTGGGAAACTTCAAAGGGCCAAACACCCCTGAGTTAAGCTCCTGCCCAAAGATAAGCATCCTCCAATTCAGGATTCCCAAAATGCACCTTCCTTAGCAGATTAGGCAAGCTCCAAGAAAGGGAACTGCTACCAATTTTGGGACACCCTCAAAGCTCCCAACCCTTCTGGACCACTTCTATCCTGGTAAACTGGGCAAACTGGGCAGCTTCAGAGTGTAGGTCCAAGCAGTGGGAAGAACTCGCGGATTGAGGAGTCTGCTGGAGACCATTGATGTCCTGGCTGTATCCCTATGGAGTGTGTCTAACTATCTGCATTTTCTATGGAAAAGTTATTCCAGGCAGCCCTGGTTTCAGACCTGGCATCAAAGAGGCGCTGGTTGCAGGAGCGAGCATCACAGCAGGGGAGCAGGGGGCACGGCATGTGGGCATCTCCAGGCTGCGGGGTCCATCACCAGCTCCCAGCTGTTCCTGATGGCTGTATCCCATGGCCTGACAGCAACTGTAACTCCTGAAAGTTGTGAAAAACAGACAAGTTTAACGGGTATGTGGACTTTTTATCAGATCTGAACAGAAACCTCTGGTCTGGCCTGACCAAGGGTTTGTGTGTCCCAATACACCTGTTTTTTTCAGGCTGTTATCAGCTGGTCTGATAAAAGGTGTTACTTTTTCCTGCAGATCTCACTTTGCTTTTATACTAGTCCATGAGGCGTACAGGCTTATGAATAGCCTATTATAAATGCACCATAAAAACAAACGCTTGCATTTTTAAAATGCTGTTGTCTATTTATATTGCAGCATTCCATTTCCCGTCTGTTTGGTATCTAGTGGTCTGTCCACACATAAGCACGCTCATTCATACATGCACAAATCAATTAACACGAACCCTTTCCTGTGCAGATATGCTTGTTCCTTGGGCAGCTGCGTATCACAGACTGGTGACACCTGCACAGCTTGTTTTAGGAGCTGGAGGCTTTTCACACATTGACCTCAAACCTACACACACACACATACCCACACACCCCACCCCCTTTGCTCTTAAACTCTCAGGCCTTTTTTTTACACTTCCCAGCAAGAGAGAACAATAAAGCACACGCAGACCTAAGAACATATTTTATAACCATCAAGAAAGTAATAAAATCTTCTGCTTCAAAGCAGAGATACATAATCCATGTGTACCTGCCCAGAGCTGGTCTAAGCAGAGCTCCCACAGGGCTGAGGCCGGGGTGATGGACACAGTGTCACAGGTTGTTTGGAGATGGCAGTGTTTGTATCCTGGGTATTGGTAAGGGCTTGCAAGTTATTATATCCCTTGCTCAATGGGTGAGAGAGATAAGGAGCACTTTCAGCAGGGTCTAAACACATGGGGCAGTGATAAATGCAAATCCCTTGTGCTCTGCACAATGCAGGTAATGGATCTTCAGCAGCTTCTGCAGGTGGGAGGGAGACAAAGTCTGGTTGACCTCGTCCAGGAGGACAAAAGAAAAAAAACTGAGAACGTGTAGGAAGCATAAGCTGTGACAGAGAGAAAGAGGGACGTTCGGGGTTGCAGGATCTCAGAGACATGGGGCTGCCCTGGCCGCAGTCTCTGTTGGGGTGGACAGGCCATTGCCTGGAAGCAATCTGGCCAAAATCATGCAAGTGGCAGAGTGCACATTTATCTTGGTTGACATCAAGCTTTTTGTTGGGTCAGTTAAAGCTAAGCTAGTGTCAGCACTCGCCCTGGTGTGGGCATTTCCAAAAGAGAAGCAATCCTGGGGGCCTGCCTCGTCGCAGCCCTAGCATGTTCAGCTGCATGCAGGGGGGCTGTCACAGGGGCAGCCTCTCACTGGGGAGCAGCGAGCGGGAGCGGCACCCGGGCTGCTATTGCTAAAGCCACAGCCAGCAAACATGCTGAAGTTGCCAGGGCCAGGGGTGCAGGGAGCAAAATTCCCTTGGGACACAAAGAGATGAGATGCTGACAGTTCAGGAACTGACAGACCTGGGACCCTGCTGGGATCCCTCTTTGCAGAGGTCTGAACGCCTGCAGTGTGCTGGTTAAAGAAATAAATCTTTTCCTTACCATTTTTCAACCTTGAATGATGCATAATCACCACTATTTGATGAAGCTGCTTGTTAATTTTGCTTACTGGAAGGTATTTCTCCGTGTGTCTCTCCAAAAGCCATGGTGCCATCCCACAACACACAGCAGAGCTCAAAACTGCACAGAAAGTTAAGGCAAAAATACCACCTTTTCCAAGGTGTTCAATGACTAGCATGGACTTGCATACTTAGTGTAGAATACTCTGTTCCCCTCTCTGCCACAATCAATACTGCTCTGATTTCTTTATCATGGGGGATGGAGGATGGAGATGAGCGATCCCGTTCATACCTCAGCTTTGGCATTTTGATTCCCAAACAGCCCATTCACCAGTAGCATAAAAATAATGTAAAAACAAATACATCAAATAAATGTAGCTTGAAGACATCTCTATTACAACCCTGCTCTGTATTCTATAAGCAAAATATGTACTGTGCATACAAACACCAGGGGAATGAAGGGATGCAGGTATTAACACTGACATATCAAGCGGTTCCTTCATGAGACCATATTATCTATGCAATCACCTACAAGTATTTACATTTCATGCAACGACGTTTCCCAAACAGCACCCCCAGCTGTACCGCCTCATGCTGTTCCTGGATGAAGCTCAGGCAGAGAACGAGGCCATATCAATGCTTACAGAGGGTGTTTTATGGAAGACCCAGCTGCAGGGAGAAGTGGTAGGTGCTGGTGACCTGGAGCTGGGGTGACGCTGTGGCAGCGAGAGCCCCGTGCTGCTGGAGGTATAGCACTGTGTTTCTGGAAGACATCGTTCAACACCCAAGGCAGGCAAGTCCCCAGGCAGAAAAAGGGTGGGCACATCATTAAACTGATTCAACCTTGATCTTCGGCCACAGGGTTGGGTGCCTTTTTTTTCCCCTGTTTTGGTATTAGTTTGGTTGAACACAGTTTAATGTGGGCAGGCCTTGCAAAGTATTTACTAGGACTCGTCTTTGGAGCAGTTGTGGCTAGTTTGCCACTTGCACGTTGTGGTTGGTGGCTGAACTCACATGGTATTTTTACAGCCTTCATTGAATGAAAAATGTATTAATGAGGAAGAAGGTTTAAAAAAGCCACCCATTCTGCAAATAGCCTCCCTCTGTGGGTATGCTGACAAACCAAAACAGTGCTAACAGTTCAGAAAGTTTGAAAACCACCATAATTCATGGATTTTTTTTCAGTATCAACCTGTAAGGGATGAAAATAAGTTGACCTTGTAGAGAAACAATGCTGGATTGGCAGAACTGTTCGTGTACAGATAAGTGGCCAAATTTGGCAGTGAAACCACAAGCGTGTGAACAGCTCGTAATGAGCAACTGATTTGCCACATGTAGACAAATTCCCAGGTGCTCTGCTGCACGCAGGCACATTCCAGGGCAGAACTTGGGTAGATAAGCGATTGTATATAACCAGCACTTATGTGTGCAATAAACGATCTCACTTCACTGACTCGGGGTCCATGTCTTCCTGTGCCACATCAACCCACTCATAAATCCCGACCACTAGATCAGGTAGGGCACTTCATGACGCTAACAAAACAAAACAAACTGGTGTAAATTGTCCCAGTATTAGTTCAGCAGGCTGCCTCCAAGTACCAGACTGGCTCCAGGCCTTTGCCATGCCTGGACTCCAGCACGAGATATCCATTTTACTTAAATTCCCTTTGCAGTTCCGATGAGACGCATACTATTGCTCTACTTCTTCTCCTAAGTCGTGATTACATTTGCTTTTAAAAAGTGCCTGTTTCATCAAGTATAATTAACAAAGTAAAACAAAAAAACCCACAAACACTTCTCCCCCCACCCTCCACTCCCCTTTTTAAGAAGTGAAGCATTTGGGAACACAAGGCGCTAATACTGTAAAAAATATTAACCTATGCCCATCCTACTTAAAGCAAGAACCCACATTTTGTGCAAGGGCAATTTATATGACACTGTAGGAAAATGTGGCTTGCATTTTTATAAACTTTTTTTTCTTTTTTTAACATGCTGACAAGCAGAGCAATTGGTTACTGGGACATCCATGCAGGAAGTGGGAGATTAGGGCTAAAAGTTCTGCTCTGCCTAGGGGAATGTGATCCACTGCTCCCATCTTTCACTAGGAGATGGGTTGTGGGTGCTCCCAGCCAGCTGTTGCAAAACGCTTAACTATTTCTTGGCAATGGGAGAAGAAAACACACGAGTCCCCGTATGAGGCTAGAGAGACGCACAGTTATACTTGGTAAATAGAGAGGCATAGTCCAGCTGAAGAAATAATCAGTTTTGAATTCAGCTCTATGTACTTTCAAGCACACCCCAACTGCTGGAGTAATTGTGCTGCAGCCAAGGGAGCAGGGCCATGGAGAAGGATTTTCTCGTCAACTGCAAAAACCCTTTGGCCCCTGTGAGGTCTCTTCCAATGCTTCTTCTCCAGTGATGGGTATGACCACTGGTCAGGGTGATATACCTGTTGTCTGAGGGTAATAGGAGGGATGAGGACATGCCTCTCTGACCTTCCTCAGTCCTTTTCTGTGATGCTTAGGGCAGAGACATATAGATATGTTAGCACTGGAGTCCCATGTGCCATTGGTATCCAGCTTCCTCATAGGCAATGCTCCTAGAGCAAACTGATTTGCAGTGCCTTTGACAATGGCCAGCTGCCTGGGCATTATCCAAAGCTTGGTGAGTCTCTCCATTGCATTTTGGTGGCTTTTGAACCAGACCCTTCCTGAATGTTGTCTTCAGAGCACCATTATGAGATTTGCATTTACAGCTGAAACTTAAAGTGTCTGTAAAGTAGGACAAATAAAGCACAGCTTAGAAAGAAAAAAGGGCCTGTGAGTACATACACCAGGCTGCCATGTAACGGGCTTATTTACAACCCCACCTCCTGTTTTGTGGATTCTCCAAATATCAAAAGTTCCTACAAGAGAAAGGGAGAGCTAAGTCCATCACATTTACAATACACGCTTAGATTAATGCTAATCAGGTAATTATTCCTCTGTAAAGAAAGGATCTTTAGGTAAACTCTAGCCCACTATAGGACACAGTTCTGCTGGCATCGGTCATTTGTACTTCCACAACAGGTGCCACTAAATATTGCTCAGTTATTAACAAGCTTGAAGCCAGATGAATGGGTACAGTTATGTCACAAAGGACACCATTATATTAGAAAAACTCTGAGCTAAACAAGATCACCTCATAGTAAGTTGGAAGTGCTTCCCATTTGTGAGGTGAAAATTTGCACCAACGCAGGTAAATGGCAGGGCTGAGCCATGGGGGAGTTGATCAGCTGGCACTGCAGGGTGTGATCGAGACCCCATCCATGCATTAGGAAATTTTTCCTCGCTTTCCACAGGCACAGAAGGAACTGAGAGGATGAATTAGTGTTCTGTCAGCTGGTGCCAAGATCTCTCAATGAAATCTCAGAAAAAGTCTTGTCCAAAAGCCTGGCCACCAAGACAGATAATGAAGATGATGAAAGCTCACTAAGCTGACATTTCTCTGGGCTCTTTCTCTTTACCCATCTCAGGGCTGTGTGAGCTGATCTGTCTCCTAGACCACTGTTTTCCATCTTGACTTTCCGGCTAGCATGGAAAAACTTCTCATGGCACAGTGATATGACAGCCCTTTCTATAGTTCTACTGCTCCCACTGTCCTCCTGTCTAAATTGGGCCATAACTTCTGGAGGAAGGCCTGGCAGGGTGAATTTTCCCCACTGCTGGCAGTTTGTGGAGAACCGCTATATGTAGCCTGCAATTCATGCCTCTTTCATGCAGCCAGAGGTGGGAAGCGGTCTGAGCAGAAATTAAAATCAGTCTTCTGGGTGCCACTGCAAACAGGCAAAGTTAGCACACTCCCACTGACACCCTTGGGATGTAGGCACCTATACAGAAAATGGGTGCCCCCATTACTTAGCAGGGTATTTATGGAAAACTGATACCTGTGTGCGTTTGCAGAATTGCGTGAATGGGGGAAAATGTTTGAATCATATATTGCTGTACAGGCAGCCACTGTGTGGGACACAGGCAGTCAGCCTCCTGTATCACGATAATAGTATTTTGCCGGTAGCCTAATCATCTCCACCTCTGCAAGTGTTCATCTGCCGGTTTTGCCCTTTGGTGAACCATGGGGTCATTTCCAGTCCCTGGCAGCGTGCTCACTGCCTTAAGATGAACAGGGGAGTGATTGCATCTGGGAAAATAGTGCCCTGAAAGGAGGAACTGGGGAAACCCACACCTCTGGCTTCCTCTGAAAGAGCTGGAAACTATGTTTCCTGAGCCCTGGGGTAGGTGGGTTAGGGAAAGGAGGAGAGAGGTCTGACCACAGACCACTGTGCTGGGGCCACTGAAGGGGGAGGGCTGAGCTCTGACCTGGCATCTTTGGTAGTGATGCTAATGAGAGCATTATGCACTGAGAAGACATGTGTTGAATACGAGACAGAACTGGGCAGGCTTTTTACATCTACCTGTTATATGAGAGCTAAAAAGTCACACAATCACTTCCTCAAACAAAGATTTGCAGTCAGACTGTGTTCATGTCAGTTGAAGGCAGATCAGGACCTCCCGAAGGACTTCAAAGATAAGATAACAAGCACACACACAAAAAATGCGGTCTGCCTTGAATTCCTCTGGAGGGTCACTAAAGCACTGCAAAGCCAGCTCTGGGTTGAATGCACTGGCTTGCCTATAGCCCTTCTAGTAAAATATGGTTTTCTGCCTGCAAACCTCAGTGCTTAGAAAAGGAGAGATGTGTGGAACAGTCTTGTCCCCAGAACAGGAGTGCAAACAGCATCTCTGGATTGACCATTTATACATGCGATCTGCTGTGCTGGGGACCACATTGCAACACAGAAGCTGAGGGTGGTGCACGGGGTCAGACCAAAGTTTCTGGATCATCCTTGCAGCTGAACCTCTGTGCCCTGCAGCACCAGTTAGTCCATCTTCCCAACTCTGGCTAAATCTTGCTGAAACCTGTTTATACTGGGGGCCTCCACATTATCTGGTGGCAGTGAGTTCCCCAGTTCAATTACGTACCATATGGAAAAGCAATCCTTTGCATTTATTTCGAATTGGCTGCCTGGTAATTTCAAAGGAGTTCCCATTCTGTCCTATCTAATTTGGAGGATGTGTGCCCAGTGGCTAGACCACAGGACTGGATCTCTGAATTAATTCTATTTTCATCTCTGTCATTCTTCTAAAAGAGCAGGTATTATTATTCATTGGAGTGAGTTTCACCTTCAGCCAGCTCAATTAAAATTAGCCCAAGCAAATAGTGATCTGGAGTTTGGACTGAAATGACATAGTTGAGACTAATGTTCCCTGTATACCTGCAGAGAACCGGTAGGAACTAAACTAGGCAATAAAGGTAAAAAAAATCTATTTTAAATTTCCAATGCTTGGATCAATTTGTGCAATTGAAACTGCTGCCAACATGTTACGAAATAACTTGTCATACAGCAGTAGACCCTATTATATAGCAGAATGCCTGTAGTTACTGAAAGATAAGATGAGATTCCACATGAAAGGCAAAAATGTGTAATTTCTAAAAATGGCAATTTACATACTGACCTAAGAACCATCCATCTAGCGAGTTGTTGTAATTGTGCAGTTTGGTATTTCTATTGACGTTGTCTCCTTGTCACTTGTCATTTGCCTATGAAACAGCCCAAAAATCTTGAAAAAATTTGGCTAGACCAAAGAGTGCTTAACAACCTGTGTTAGCAGGTGAGTAACCAAACAGCTGAGAGAGGTTCACAGATACAAAGGTGCTGCTCAAAATGAGAAGTGGTAAGTGTCTGCGTTAATGACATTCTTGGGCACATGTTAGTACCACGCTCACAGCCCAGCGTTAATGGGATTTTTTCCCTTCTTTCAGAGGCAAAAAGCCACAAGGAAAATCAGGCAGCCTTTCTGCGAGAGGTTGTTTGCATCCAGGACGTGTACAAATCTCTTTACATTTATTTAGAAACTAAGGCAATTAAAACACCCCAGGCCCCTCCTGTTAACTCAGAAACATCATTATGAAGATGCTTATGCCACAGTGGCTTACTACGCTTGGTTTACTGGAAAACTGGAAAGCTGCATTTTCAGCCATTTGATCAACAATTTCCTGAGGTTGCTAATGACTTGCAAAAATCTGCCCAACAGTAACAACCTCAGGGAGACTCCGTTGTCTCCTCTGAGAACCCTTATTTGTTTTCAGAATGAGAAATTTAATTAGGCGAGGTTTTTTGGCAGCGGAGTTCAAGCTTTGCTCCCTCAACAAGCAAGCCCTGTGTGACTGCCCAGTGCCACCCAGGAGCCTGAGCCTTTGCAGAGCTGAGGACCAACTGGGGCAAAGGAAATTAACCAAATTTTAAACTGGTTCCTGCTGCGCTTCCCCCCTTCTTGTGCAAGCTAAGCAGCTGAGCTCACCCCCCATCTTCTGGAGTTTACCCCTGTGCCCGTGCATGGGCTCATGTGTGGGTTTCATGGCTGGGAGGAGGGCTTAGGGGTGAGGTGGGAGGCCATGGTGGGAGGTCTACTGTGGCTGCTCTGGGGTTGGCCAGGATGCCACCACGTGCAGCCAGGTGACATTCTCCCAGCAGGGCAGTAGGACAATGTCTGGGATGGGTGCGCACAAACAAACCCATCTGAGCAGGTGCAGAGATCGGGGACAGCCAGGTGCCGCCAGCATTCCTGAGGGCTTTCTCAACTTCCACCGTCCTAAACACCCCACACTCGTGAGACATGCTTAGGAATCCCCAAAGACTCTCCATTAAGTCACTAATTGCTGCTAATTATTGTAAGGATGATATGTGAGCGCCGGTAATGTGCTTGGTGCTAAGGAGACTGCAGCGCAGGGCCATTCCCCAGCCGGTGGCACTGGTGACTGATGGAGATGCGCACATCAGGAGCAGCAGCTCTGGCAGCAGGCAGCACCCCCTTGCTCTGGAGCCACCCCAGGGGCACTGAGCAGGATACAGCCATTCCAGGGACCACGGGTGCGGGGCACAGTGCCTTGTGATGCATGAAGTCAGATGGTGAGAGGGGAAATGGGTGTTCAGGTCACCCAGGCATCCCCTCACCAGCACTGGAAGAGGTTGTGATTCAGCTCTTGGAAAAGCTGCCTTCTCTGCCACCTCAGGGTGTTTTTCTCATCAGAAGCAGAGGAGGGGAATGTCATGTTTATCTGAACAATATTAACAGTCTCTCCTCCACGTATGGTCTCATCACAGGAGACGCAAGTACACAGACTAGTGTAAGAAAGATTTGTATGCTTTGTATGATGTATGGGCTGTGCTTTTTTTTTTTTTTTTGGTATTTGCATTTTTTTCTACCTGAAGATCTTTGCTTCATTTTGCTCCCTGTAGAAAACAACAGTCTTTGCTGTGACTGATCACACTACACTCTCCCCTTTCCCTCCTTTGCCAATATGTGTTTGTAGGCATGCTCCCCAAGTTATTTTAAAGACAAGCTGACCTTGCAAGGCACTCAGGGTCTAAGAAGAGGAAGAAGATGAGGACAGATACTTGCTTTTATCTGGCAGGTGAGAGTGAGCCACTGGGAAAGTTTCCCTTTGTAGGATAAGAGAGACTCTTCCTCTTCCTCTTTGGTTGGCCAAGTAGCACAGATAGCTCCCTGCCCTGCACAGGGAGAGAAATTGCCGGTAGGAATTGCCCCCAAGCTCAGGCACTCCTGTCAGCAACTGCCTAGCAGCCTCCACCTCCCCATCTGCTGTTCTTTGGAGAATGATTTTTCCTAAAGCAAGTGTTCCCCTTCTCTTGCTTGGCTAAACAAAATCTCCTACCGAGAGCTCCTACAGAGCCCCTTATTTAGTTTGCTGTCAAAATCATTATATATATTATTTTTGCACAATTTTATTTCACAGCATAAAATTAATAGAGAAGAAGGGGGGGGGTTAAAAAATCAGTTGCAAACAGCATGTTCTAACATAAATGAACACTCTCCAGCAGCATTTGCAAATCTGCAGCAGAGCCTTGCGCATCAGTCTGCAAAGGAAAACTAACTGGGGGCCTGGCTACAGACGTTCTCTTTTTTTCTTCTCTCTCCTTTTTTACAATTCAAAATGAAGGGGGGGGGGGGGGGGGGGGGAAAGGCTAATAACATGCAGCTGACAGCTAAATTAGATATTTAAAATTCACTCTGTTAAGTTAGGGAAGGAATTGCTTAGCACTACAGAAAGAATATGTTTAAGGTTGACGCTTCTGAACCACACTGCGGGTTGTTTCTCTGTGCCAGGCCTTCCCAAGGAAGCTCTGTTTTGGGCTCTGCCCTCTCTCCATCTCCTGTGCAAAAGGAGTGCAAACCAGAGACAGGCATTTCCCACTCAGCTTATGCAGCCGTCAGCAACTGATTAGGGAAAGGGAAACTGGCCAGGATTATTTTTAGCCTAACAACATCCCTTTAAAGTTCATAACTCCACAAAACATTGATCTATGATGAATGTGCAACTGTACAAAGTCCGATACAAAATTCCTTTTAAAAATTACGTAGAAGTGAATGCAAACATAGATAGGGCTTGGAAGCTCAGCCTCCCAGCTGCCGCCTGTCTGTCAGGGCAGCCCTCTGTGCCATACAGATTGATCACTCCCTGTTGGAAGTCATTCACAAGGAAAGATGTGCCTTGCTAGACAACCCCTAATTTTCATATCTGTTATCTGGACATCACAGCAATGGCCAGAGTGAGATTAGGTAGATACATAGATGGATGCTTTACATTGTCTTCTAATGACAAAAAAAGGGCCCTGGAGAGTATGCATCACTTGCCCTGAGGGAGGACATGAAGGGTGACACATCTGTGATAAGGGAGTAGCTCTGTGGAAGAAGATGAACGAGATGAACTCACCCCCTATGAGTAACTCAGCTGGTAGCTTCTGCTTGCTCACTTTGACTCTGTACTTGCAGAAACTTTGCTCTAAATAGCAAAATATTACAAGCCACGAGGCCACCCAGTCAAAATGCTCTGTTTATACAGCAGAGTTTTCACCAAACTTCTTAATAACTTAAACAGATGCTTGTAAAGCAGCTTGTTGAGGTGTCTCCTAAGCTTGGTATTGAAAGCCCGTCAGACACAAAAATGGGGGATTACAAATGACCTGGTGGGTCTTTTTCCTACCTCTGCCCATGTGGTGGGCTAGATCTGCCTTTTCTCAGGTGCAATGAGCTGTTCAGGAGGAAAACAGAGAAACTTTGCCTTGAACTCTGCAGGACAATTCTTTGCCCTGGAACAATTCACCAGGATATGACAAGCTTTGTTTAGAAGTGGATATATCCAGCCAGAAGCCCTCAGAGACAATAAAGCATCTGTTTGACTTCCTCAGCAGGTTAGCTGTGTGTAAATCATTTATCCCTGATCCTGCTCCCCCTCCTCAGCTCTCACTATTTGTATTTTTTTGCTAAAAAAACATCGCTTGCTTTTCTGCTGGTGAGCGGCTTGGGACACATTGCCTGGAGTCTGACCTCAAAGAAGGGTGGGATTTGAATCTGAAATCCACTCAGTTTGATCTCGCAAGAACTGCCGTGCTGCACAGCTTGTACATCTTTAGTAAAAAGGCATGCCTTCAAATCTGTCCTTTTCAGAGGCCTGTCTCCGTTGTCAGCTGCCATCTTTTGGGAGAAAGATCTAAAATTAGAGAAAAGCTGCCCTCCACTGCTGGAGAATACTGCTGCTGTGACATATAAAAGCAGAAAAAAGCTTCAAATAAAGGTCTTCTGCTTAGGCTCACGTAACAAGCAAGAAAGGCTTTGGGTGTCTCCTGTCCAGACTGGCGTTTGTGGGGATCTGATTTAAATAGACAGCCACAGCAACAACGCTTATCTTTGTCTGCCTAAGCGTTTATACTTTGTCTGTCATCATAGGCACCATTACTTTGATGGAAACCTACAGATCCAAGGGTTTTCTTTTAAATACCTTTCCTAGAAATCCTGAGGGATGCCAGGAGACCCTACTCTTTTCAATCAATCAGTGAAGAAGAAAGAAACCCTCCATGTGGAAGCAGCGGCTGGAGACTCTTTGTACACAGCGGCTGTGATGAGCTGTGGGCAGCATGCAGGGACAGAGCTGTGGCTGCAGCCCTGGCAACCTCGGGTTCAAATCTGTGGCCTTTATCTAGGCCTGGGTGTCCTCAGGATCCCCCAGAAACCTATCGTCCGTGGTAGCACCTGGGGCTTAGGGGTCTGGGGCACATCTGGTACACCCTGCCATGTCCTTACTGACCCTGCTGCTGCTCCTGCCACTGTGGTCTCTGTGCACTGCTGCATCCCTCCCATTAAATGGTGTTTTCCCACCCTGGAGGTATTAACGGTGCTAACAGGGTTAGAGCTGCTCTAATGTTCCATGGCACAACAGCCTAGGCACCGTGCTCTGGGGAGCCCCCCTCCTGGTGCCAGAGGGGAGAGGAGCCAGCAGCACGTCCAGGCAGGCAAATTAAGATAAGAAATGAGTGCAAGCCTCTTGCTACCTGGAGGCAATGAAGATGCTACGAGAGAGCAGGGTTTGGCTGGGAGCAAAGCAGTGTGATGCCTTCTAATCTGTACGTCTTACTGTGTCCTGAAAACAGAGACCCCACTCTAACCCAGCAAGCGTATGCTGCTGGGAATCACAGCAAAGAAAACAGAAAAGAAACCTCTTCCATCCTTCTCTTTCTTCAATTATTTTCCTGCCCCCCCCCTCCCCCCCGCCCCCCCGCCCCAGCATGCAAACAACCCACTCCCCTGCTGTGTCATCACTCATGCTTGTGCCTGCCGCGGTGGTGATGTCATGCTGCAAACTACCCGCCTATGGGCAGCTGGGTCCAGCGAGATTCGGCCAGGTTTCCCACAGCCCAGGCTGGCCACGCTCAGACCAGTCCCAGCAGCACTGGTGTGCTGCGTCCCACAGCAGCAAACAGAGGGGGAACAAGCGGCTTGCTGTGAAAGATGTGTCCCGGTAACTGCCCCTCGAGCGGTCATCTGGTTAAACAAGAGGTGCTTGGGTAGTTGGCTTTAAAAAACACTAACCAAAAGTCAGAGTGCGTGGGGAAGGAGTCGGTATCAGCACCAGGGGAGCAGGAAGACAGCAGGACCAAGGAAAAGGTGCAGAAAGTGCATGTGTGAGGAAGCTTTGCTTTCTCAGGATTACAACAGGTATCTGTGAAACTGTTGCAAGAGTGAGGTGCCTTCAGAAGCCTTTTTCCACATTGCGAATGCAGGAGAGACTGCTCCTAGTCTTCATCCTCTAGGCTTTCCCTCCAGTGGGACCATGGCAGCTCCAGCCCCGTGTGCCAGCACTGCAGCTGCCTGTAGGAGAGGCTCTTTCTTGGGTCATATTTGCCACGACAACACACCACAGATGACTTTGTCCTGTGCCTGGCAACAACAGAGGCTTCAGCCCACTGCAAATGGTGTGCCACCAGCAACTGAAATGCCAGCATGTTTTCCAGGTCCTTTCAGATCCCTGCAGCTCATGAGACAGCATGATGACAGAGGAAAAAACAAAACTAATAGCTGGGCTGCAAGTGCAGGTGATGCAGGCACACTCAGTAACCCGCAGGGCACAGGACATGGAAGGTAGGATCTTGTGAGAGAAAGCACCTGGCAGCTTAAAGGGGAGCATGATCTTTTTTTGCTCAGGTTAAAGAGGACTTGTTTGTCTTAGGCAGGAGCAGTAGAAGTTTGTCTTCTTGAACCATTAAAGTGTAACCAGGATGGCTTGGCATCACCTGGCATCACCTCAACTCTGGTATTACTGTCGGCTCTGCAAAGGGATTGGATCAATTATTAAAGGGCATGGCTAATTGTGTGCAGCCAAAAGTACATACACTTTTAGCATCAGCAACATTTTTAGGCTTGATTTGAAAGCCAATGAAACCACTGGGAAAAAATCTATTTATTCCCTTGAGTTTTCTCCCCCCAGCCTGGTCTTATGGGAACAGTCCCACAGGAGCCCAGGCTGTCAGTGGAACATGGCTACTTGCATGCTATGTAGATGGAAAAGCAGGACACGGTGATTAAACTGAGAAATGTGAGTATTAGTGAGTCCATGTTGCTCGGTATGGTGTTACTGCCATGCATGACTGGAGGATTTGCTCCAGGGCCTTGTTTCATCCCTTTCCTACTTCTGCTCTCCTATATTTGTGAAGATCTGTCTGTCACAAGCAAAAATGGATTCAAAATGGGTTATTTATTTTAAGCCAAGCTATTTGGATCAAGTTCTTAGGATGTCTACCGACTAAAATACCTGATCCTTAATCTCTGCTTAGCCTCTGACTTTGCACTTGACTTCAAAAGGTGTGATCCTGTGCTGCAGGGGTGACTGTGGACGCAGCCCCAGGTTCCAAGGCCACGAGCCACAAGGCCAGCAGAGCAGGAACAAAGAGGGGGATGGGCAGCTGCCTGAAGCCCATGGGGCTGAGGCATGGCATCTGTTTGCAGGCAGGACCCAGCTGCTGAGAGCAAGGTGCCCCTGTGGGGGCAGCGGGCATTGGCTTTGCCCGCCAGGCAGGACGCAGGCTTGCTGCACGGGGCTGCTGCTGGGGGCTGCCCCAGCTGTGGGCTAGCACCGCTGGCTTTGTGAGGTTACCTCGTCATTTCCAGGCCCTCCTCCAGTTTGTGAGCACAGAAATGGATTTTCAGTGCAGCTCTTTGGGCAGGCTTTGGCCACTCTCAGTGCTGTAGAAAGGTCACTTGTTGGACACCCACCTTCTGGTCATACCCAAGCCACGTGCATAGTGATGCATCCCATCAGGTAGGTATCTGTGTCTCCTGATGGCCCCTTTCACAGCAGCCTGTCACGGTTTGGACACCATGTTGTACATCCCCTCCCACATCCCTTAACTTGCCCTGGCTTCCCAGACTGCTTTCCAGCCTGCCCACAGCAGGTGAGGTCCAGCAGATGCCTTGAGTAAAGGAGGCAGATGACCCAGCAAGGATTCCCTTTCTGCTCTGTATGTGTGGTTGCTCCCAAGCTATCCTGAAGCCTACCCTGCCAAGGCACTGATGGGAAAAAGTGGAGCAGAGCTATCGTTACCCTAAAAACTTGCTTCTGCTGCTCCACAGCCCCGCTCAGAGGGCAGCTCCCTGCCTGGTTCTTTCTGGCCAGCTGCCTGCCCATCAGTGGGCTGCCAGGCTCAGAGGCAGCCATGCCAGGCTCTACACCCTGAGGAGTGGACAGCGTTGTTGCATCCAGGGGTTTGGTTCTCCCAGCAGCCCTGTACCTTGAAAAGCAGGATGCTTTGCTGTGCAGCTCCCGGGGAGGGGGGAAAGCAGGGGAGCTGTCAGTCCAGAGCCAAGTGTGTTTTTAAGCTGCTAAAACGCTCCTCTTCTACTTACATGGGAATAAATGGAAATGGGAAAGTCAGACTCCTCCAAACCTGGGGACAGTGAGGCTCTTGGTACTCATGAATGCCAGGATCAGCAGAAATGAGGTGCCTTTGCTTGCAAGGCTGCAGTGCAGGAGCAGTGCCGTGATGGGCTGGGAAGCCCTGGGCATTCAAACAAAAGAAGAAATGGACACAGTTTAAAGGATATTTTGATATTTGTTTAGCTTGGCTATCACACTTTACCAAAGAAAAGGAAGGTTTTTGCTAAAGTTGAAACAAACAGTAGAATAGAACATTAAATAAAGGGTTAGCAAACTTGCCAGTAGTGTTAAGCCAGGTACGCTGATGAGGTCAAAATTTAATTCCACACTGAAATTGGAAATTTCAAGTACAAGTGTTCACAGCAAGACAAATTATATTACTTATCGAACCTCCAGGTGCTCTGAATAGTCTCTTTCATTGTCGTTCATCCAATCAGTATTTGCAATACTGAAATCCACTGTGAAAACAGAGGCAACTTTTTGGTCTGTCTAGGGCAGACGCAGAAGGGAAAGCTGGAAACTGTCCACACAGCCTGCTGTGGGGCCTCTCGTAGGCTGACAAGATCTGCAGTACCATCTAAGCATCTCCCTCTGATCTTTCCTCCATCCTTGTCCATTCCCTCAGCTCCTCCATTAAATTATACTAAGTATAGGAGCAAATTAAAGGTGCTAGTTCAGAGCGGTCAAGGGGAACAGAGGGTTGGGGAGATAAGGAGACTACACCTAGGAGGATTCTGGCTCATGGAGGTATGTTCAGCAGGTAGGCTGAGTGGGGTGCTGGCAGGGAGATGCACAAAGTTCCCAGTGCTCTGGTATCAAGCCTCGGCTGGGTGCAACACGTTAGCCCAGGCCAAAAGAAGTAATGTGGCTTCCGCTCCAATAGCATCCTTTCACCTGAGGAACTACTGAGCATTTGGTGAGAATGGAGGTGTTCATCTTCTCGTTACTCCAGTGGCAAAATGAGCAGCATGAATAACTCTTCACAGGGGTGAGTAAGAGATTCACAGCTTAGGTTGTGCACTCCTTGCTCAACATCACACTGCCCGTCTGCAGCAAAGCCAGGAACAGATCTGGTGATGCACAACATCCGAGTTTGTGACTTATGAGTAGTAATTATTGTAATTAAACAGTGGTCCTGAAATACTCCCTGGGTTACGAATGCTTCTTCACTCAAGTAAACTCCCATTTGCCTGAGTAAGGGCACAGCAATTTTGACCCAGAAGACTTTGTATAGCATATTAAATTTGTATCCTCAAATTATACATCTAGTTAAAATACTCATAAGTAATTATCCTGTTTGCAGTATAAACATGTTACCAAGTTAAAATTAAATGAGCAATTAACGTATAGTATAGCGTAATATAAAATTGACTCCTTATAATACAATCTAAAATTCACCAAATAGAACAGTAATGCTATGTAACCAAGCAAACAGGATAGGTGTGAAATTAAACAGGATATTGGTGCATTGTGTGAGAGAGATTTGGTGGTGGAAATGAGTCACCTCTTTGTCAACAGCATTGCTACCAGCTACGGTGTGCTTCATAGAGGGGAAGCAGGACATCCAAGACAACAGTGGCTGTACAAAAATAACACCAGAGCTGTTGTAGCCTGCACTCAGTACTCTTTAACAGGGACAAGAGCCACAAGCGAAGCTCAGAAATGTCAAGGCTGGAGAGCTGTGCAGGGTGGGGGTCCCCATCCTGGCTCCATCAGCCAGCACAGCTCCCTCCACTGCCATGGGAGCCGCCTCCACCCGTCTGCGAACAGGGATGGTGCCGCACGGTTTGGAGAACATACGACTGAAAGCTTGTGAATGATATTGACTCCATCCAACGTCTCTGATAAGGAAAGGCAGGCAGACAGCGCTACGTTAGAGCTGTTACAGTGCCTGGCTGAATTCACCCCTGCAGTGAATAAACAAGCTCTCTTTGATGACCTTGTTTCAGCACGCCCGAGAAGGCAGCAGTGCCCTGAAACCTCAGGGCAGCAGTACTGTGTCCCATGCAGCCAGCCTCCTGCCCTGCAGCCAGCGTCGGGCTTCACTCTCAGCTGCCGGCACAGTGCAAGGGGTGTAAGCCTGCTTTCAGGAGCACTAGCACAAATCTGAGACTGGGTCGTGGGCACAAAGTCATCCCGAGGGTGAGCTGGTGCCAGCCCCTCTCACTGGTGATCCCACACAGAGGAGAGGCTGCAAGGGGCCGATGTGTGTTGATGGTGCCCTTTGCTGAAGGACAGCACCGCTGAGAGTGATGGACCAGCAGACCAGGCTGCCTGACTCCATCCAGACATCATGTAGACCACAGCTCCTTTCATGTGTGGCCCCACGCCAGGCTACCGTGGGGACATCCCACTCCCTAGGGGAGAGGAATCGGGCCCCCTGATTTAAGCAGCAGAAGAGCTGACTTTACTCCATGCTATTTTGAACATCGTTACATAAATGCGTTCAAATATTTGTAAGGTTGATTGAAAATGTTGCTAAATCAGACTGCTCAGATTTAACCACCAGAAATTAAATCAGATAATAAACAATCAGCATTTCATTCCTACAAAAGCATGATAATTTTGTAGGACATTGGGTTTATATTGTCTATGCACCTGCATGTGGAATGCGAGCGATAAAGTGAGATTTGATAGCAAATTGGACTGGCAGACAGTTTTTGAACATAATTACTCAAAAGAAACCACCCAGAATCAATTTAATCATAGTTCAACTGATTTTTAATTTCCAATGGTACAAAAAAGTACCATTCACATTAGGCTTTTCTGACTTTGGTTTGTAATCATGGAATGTCTGTATTGTAGCCAAGCTAATTAAATAAATGCTAAGTATTTCTTGCTTTGTAATACGGGGGGGGGGGGGGGGGGCGAATATTAAAGATACCTCCTAAACAGCAAAATGAATGAAAGCTAATGGCTTGGCAACACACTGAATCTGCAGTTATACACGGTCTGTACTTGTTTAGCAGTTGTGAAATTCTGGGACTGTTATCAGCAATTTCTGCTGACACTCTCCGGACAATTAGCAGTTGCGCTAACAGAAGGCTGGAACGCAAAGCCTAACCGCCAGAAAGGAAGTGTTGCTACAAAATACCATCTGAAATTCAGTGTGTGATGCTGATCTCTGTCCTGCGGAAAAAGGTATTGTCCTGGCAAAGAGGGGGGTGGTGAGGGGCTGGGACCACAGCCTGTCCTCTCTGCTCTTGTCTTGGAAGACAGGAAAAGAGCTATGCAGCCATCAAAAGGAGTGAGACAGAAGAAGTGCCAGGGCCCCTCTCAGCCCCCCAGCTGTGGAGGTACTCGGTGCGGTTGCACAGGCAGAGGAAGCAGCTGCTTGCAGCTGCCTGTGCATCAGAGGGGCAGGCAGCCATCAGGTCACGTGGTGACTGGAGAATGAGTCCAAAAAACACACTGTGTGTATTAAGAAGAGCAAAACAAACTGCCCTGTGGCAACTTGGTCCAGAGAGGAAAGGGCTGACACAATTACACTAATTTCGTCTGGGATGGGAAGTCGTCCCCAACCTGCTTTTATTCTCTAAGTGATCCTTTTTAACCAATTTTGATCTCTGTTCTGATGTCATTTCTTAGCTGGAAGCTACTGAGGCACAACGATCTTAAAGCCCTGTATCCTGAGACAGAGATCTGAGATGAGACAAAACCAGGTTCTCACCTTCTCATCCTGCTTTTGATTTAGGGAGGGAGGAATTCAATCCTACATTCTCATGGGGGGAAACATTAAAAATAATTTCTTCCTCTGAGCCTGTTGAGCATCATGAACAAAAGAACGTAGACCCCGTGCATCCAAAGAACAGTGAGGTGCTTCCCCTCCCCTCCGCAACTGCAGCATCCCCCTCCACTATCATCTTGCCTGGCAGTGGGAATGGGTATTTCTGATGAAGCAGCCAAAGAGCAAAATACGCCTTTCTGCTTTTATGCTGCCTTTGTGAGGGCTGCAGGAGGACAGACAATACCTGAGCTGACAGGACACCTGGCAGCCCACAGCCTTCAAACAGCTCCCAGCAACACTGAACTGGCAGAGTGAGTTCCCAGTGAATCAGGGCTTTGCAGGACACGGCACCACCAGGGTCTGGGTACCACGTAACACTGCGGCACTTTGATCTGAGGCTCAGAGCTGAAAGAGCATTGCTGAATCACAACCCATCTCCTGTGCACTTGATCACCAGAGGGGAATAGAGAACCCTGTGCTGGGTACCAAGGGATCTCACGTGGCAAGGGTGGGTGCCTTGGCAGCACAGCTGAAAACCCAGGGATGCTCGGGGAGCTCGCAGGGTAGGTGCAAGCTCCTGAAAGCTGCTGGCCTGAGTGAGGGGAAGACAGGAATACCCTGGCAACTGATAAAACAGACAGTGACAGCTCCCGAGCCCCTTTCTAATCAGCATAATGAGGCATTTAGGGTCATATGCCGCTTTTTCTCTACGTGTGCAACACACCTCAGCATCCCTGGGAGAAGTGTTCATGGTGAAGGGGCTGCCTTTAGGCCAGAAAGCTTGCCCCTGCCCCAGACACATGGGCACCAAAGGATGGGTTTTGTACAAGGCACATAGCAGTGCAACGCCTCACTTACCCTTCAGGCCTTGGGCAAAACCAGCCTGTTCCACTATATATATTTAAGATTGATAATTCCTGTCACAAGAAGGCCCCAAGCAGTTGGCCTGGCTTTAATAAAACACAAGTCACTGGTGCCTTCTGTCTTTAGCTCAAGGCGGGGAAAAAAAGTTGTGCTCGTCTCTTGCGGAGCTGGGAAAGGACATGCATCATAGCATTTCAGGCACAGAACCCAAACACTTGAGATCAGGCTATCCCCACGAAGGTTTTTCCCATCCTGCAGGAGTTAGGCCCAAGCACAGGTTAAACAGCCAACCCAGCGTTTAGGCATGGGAGATCAGTAGCATTGAGAGATGCAATGGCCCCCGCTTTTCTGGGTAATTGTGGTTAAAGCAGCTCACTGGCTCCCTGGGGTTAAGATGCTCTGGGGCTCAGTCACTTCACTTTTGCTTCACAAAGCAAGTGATTTCAGAACAAAAACCCTCACTGCAATATGCTCAAAGCATTCAGAGGCTAGAATACAGGCTAGAAGACAACCTACACCAAGGAAAGGTTCTGAATGTACGTATTCCTCACTCGTAGAGCCTGTGTGCCATATTTCTGGAGGTGACAGACCCTTTCTTTACCATACTTGCCCCACAAATCCCCAGGCAGCTTTCATAACCCCATGCAGAATTAAAAATGAACTATACTTAGAAATGACATCCAACGTAGTCTAACAAGAAGCAAACAAAGATTTTAAAGGGCCTGTTATTTATTCTTTTTTTTTTTTTCTTTTGAAGAACTCATTTGAGAATGGCAATATCCCCAAACAAGCCTGTAGTATTCCCAGGCAATGATACAGCTCTGCAAGATGGTTAAAAATAAACTTGTTGAAAGGCTCTCTGTCTCTCTTACACTCTGCGGGAATTTCCTGTGACTGCTACCTTCAGGGTATGCTTAGCAGTGACACACAGGGAAGTGCTGGCACACTTCATCCCTCTTGCTCTACCCCAACACCAGGGAGTGGATCTGCTGGGAAAAGGCCTTGCTGACTCACTGGGTAGGATTCGTGTGCCTAAATATAGGTGTCTAGTGCCATTTGGGGTCCCCTAGGGTATTCTGCTTGATTCCCAGCTGCTGCTCTGGGAGGGTGGGAATTTCCAGCAGGTCCTTTGCTGAATCTGCCCACCTAAGATATCCTCAGATCTCTTTAGGGCAAAAAGTGCCAAGACATACAGGGACATATTCCCCCAGTGGGTCAGAGGGGTCAGTGTGGTGCAGACGTGCAGGAGGTGAGCATAGTGAGCAGAGTCCCTACGTTGTTCCTACCAAGCCAACTTTTATTGAGGTCCTCAGGATGCATGAACCGGGACCATAGCAGAGGAGGGATGCACTGGCTCCGGGCAGCCAAGCGCTCTGCGGCATCCTTGTGGCAAAAGCAAAGGGGGCACAGCACCGCCATCACGTGAAAAACTGGGAGAGCCATAGGCATGCAGGATGTCCCAGGGCAGCATGAGAGAAATGTGTGCCTCAGACACTGAGCAAAAGTCACATCTGGTCCCGCCCAAGCTGGCATTTACCTTTTGCTGAGCCCTGGTTACCTGCAGAGCAGGGCTGGTGAATGGCTACCGCCTGTCTGAGCCAGAGCCATGAGCAAACCACACGTGCTCCCAGGTATGGCAAGGCTCCCGCAGGAAATCGCAGCGTCTTACCGTCCTCCTGATTAGATTTATCTCAGTGAGCAGAAGTGACGTGCCCCAATATTTTTCCTTCCCTGTGCCTTGTTGAATAGGGCAGGAAAACCTGAAAATACGACATAAAATACACTTTCTCCCAATGAGATCTTTTTTAAAGTAAAAATATAAAATGTAATTGAAACCTTGAAAGACAATGAAAAATGACAGTGTCTTGTGGGGAGGAGGTGCAGGCACTTACTTCTCTGGTTTATTCAAATTTGGGATCTCTTTATTGTTTACTTTTCTTCTCTGGAGACCTGAGAGTCTGATAAGAACTGTCTGCATATCTCAAATGAGCTCAGGGCCCATCCCGAACAACCAACTACCCTGGACACTACCCGCACAGGGAAGTTTTGCCAGATGCCCTAGCGCAGAAACAGGGATGACTTCCACGTGAACACTATATTGTGGTACAACTGCCTTTTCCATATGCTGTTCATCTCTTTCCCAAGTTTAACTGAAAAGAAAAAGAAGTATTTTTGTTGCAAAATGGAAGTACTTATTGGGTGCCTTATGTTAGTACAGCTGCCCTGTGTTAACACCTTAGACTGCACCCAAAAACACAAGGCTGAAGATGAAATCCCTGCAATCATTTAACCTGGTCAGAGCTCTGTGGATGTTAGCAGATCCATGGGCTCCTGTGGGAAAAGTAGAGGAAGAAGGGTGTTGCTGAGCGACTTGGGGAACCAGCGTCAAACTAGAAATCATATGATGAGGAATAAAAAGGAAGGTTTTCAAGGCTTCCCACAGTCTCTAGGACATCTGGGAGCTTTAAAGCCTTCCCTTCATGTCCCTCCTGTGGCTGTGGTCCTCAGAGCAGTGGCTGAACTTCTCAGGCTTGCCTCTCTCCCCTGTCCCTGGGAGGCCAGGCCACCACTTCAGGTGTTCCTGTGAAAGATGTGAGGACATGGAGGGTTATGAGCCACGGCTCAAAAGCTGCTTCACCGGTCTGGAGGGAGTTGTCCATTTGTGGGGAGGATGCGAGTTGGTCATAGTCCCCTCAAGCGTCAGGACGGTCTTTAGGCTCCCAGCCCCAGGGAGAAGAAAGTTTCCTGTCTGCGAAGCAGAGGGCTTTACCAAGCATTTCCAAAGTGAAACTGTGACACCATCAGTCTTTAGGGCATGCGATGAAAACTAGTGTCTGGATAAAGTTTATGAATCACAGGAGACTGCTGGGGAAATAGGCCTCCAGGGAGAAAATGCACGTTTAAGAGCAGGGCTTGTCCAGTAGCGGGGATCCTGGCAGGTGGAAGCAGCATGCAGGAGCAGAGCTTTTTCTGCAGATTGCCTCTTACCACCAAAGGTTGCACAAGCAGCTGGACACATATATTTAGCTGGATGAAATGAGAGGGAAACCTTAGAAGCTGACCTAGAGAATAAGCATCAAGAGGTGCTGCAGTCTTTTATTTCAGTTCAGCTGTTTTCTACCCCAGCAACTTAGTAGACTATTTTTGTAATAGACATGTTGCTGCTAGTACACATCAGAGATGCATGCAGCTGGTGCTGCCACTGATAGGGACCCGTAGGGAAGGGAAAGGCACTGGGACATGGTCCTTGGCCAGTTCCCAGGGCTCGCTGAGGAGTCAGGGTCCAAATCCAGTGCAGAGATGAGCGACACTTAGAGCACCAACACAGGGATGCAGCTGGGAGTTGTCCTCCAAAACGAACTAAGGAGTGCTGCTGCCTTGGTTTGGCACGGGTTATTTATCAGTTTCCTGAACACAATCCTTTTTTACAGGATACAGTACCTGCCCTTGGAGCTTACACGGACGTAAAAGAGGTGGCTGAAAAAAAGCACTCTGACACTGACAGACTGATAGCACAGGTTTGAGGGGAAGGTTAAGCGAGCCTGATAAACTGGCTCATCAAATTGGTCACAAAAGCCACATAATATTGGATCCCATTAATTCTTAAACTTGTGTGCAACAGGGTTATTGCCATTCCAAATCGAGCCACCCAACCACACGGCACTTTCATCTGCCTCCCCTTGTCCCCAGCATCCTTCCAGTGGCTGCCTGGCCCCTTTTGATGGAGCACCCTCACCAGTCCCATCCTGGCCTGCCCCTGGTCTCGGTGGATGCTGCCAAGCTTTCCCACTGCCTTGCCAAAGCTGTTGTCCCCAGTGGCACAGGTGCGTGTTTTCCCCTGGTCCTCCAGCCCTCAATGTGCAGCTTGGGTGGCAACAGGGATGAAGATGGTACTTAGGATAGGACCCTGTCCTGGGAATGCTGTAGATGCTACTGAAGCTTCATACTAACAGCATCAAATCAGAGAGTCATTTAATGTCTAGTTCCATTGAGTCTGGCGATGTCTGAGCCCTGCTGCAGGAGCACATCCAGAGGCGAATCCCTTCTTGGAAAAACTGCCAGACTTCATGGATTTGCAGTCCAATTGTAACTAGTCCAGTATCATTCTGTCCTTTCTGTGTTACCATAAAATGGCTTATTTTGCATTCCTGAAGGCAAAAATGCATTTTGGAAACTTCCCTAACCTTTGCTGGGCCTCCCACGAGTGGGCACCTTTACAATTTCCAAGAAGGCATCGAGCAGACTGGTCTGCAAGGGGAATGGAGAGGGGCGCATGGGGGACACGCAGGAGTTCTCACGGTCCCAACCCCACGGTGCCCGCAGCAGAGGCTCCCTCCTCCTGCTGCCCCTGCAGCCCCCCACCCTGCCTTTGGGACGGCTCTGGCCTCCTGCGCTTCATTGACCTCCCTCCAGAGACGTGTCACTTCTTCAGCACGCTGCTGGTCAGGCCAGCTCTCCTTGTTTTCTACCAGTGGTTTTTGTCCTATCACAATGTACATTAATGTGGGATATGCCCTGGCCTCTCTCCTGCTACTTTCCTTTGGGAATATTAAGGAAAACAGTTTATTATTATTATTTTTTTTTCCATTTACCAGTGGCTAACTCACATCAATAAATTATCCTTGCCATGTCTCACAAATAAATTTGCTGCCTCCTCCTGAGAGTTCTTCCCTTGCATATCTGAGGAGTTTCTTACTTACCTTGACCTCTCGCACAATATTTCTTTCATTCTTTATTTGTGCTTTTGTGTGTTTGTGTGTGCATGTGTGCATGTTATTTCTTGCAGTCGCTCACCTCTATGCTGTAACACTTCCCTCCCTTCTCTGGGGTGGTATCTTACACTTCCCATGTGTCTCTCTCATATCCTTGATTGTTTTCTGCACTCCCATACCCATTCATTGTGCCCTGTTTTAACTTCTGTGGTATTTATTACTGTGTGGCATATAAAACCTATGGATGGGCTGCCATTTGTGTGTCAGTGCTTCTCATCTCCTGCCAGCTCACCTCATGTCCTTTCTCTCCTTTACCTTGCATCGTTCAAACTCACCAGTAGTTCTGGTTTTTTCCTATGCAGATGCACTAGGAGCAGACATCTCTGTTTCTCCCCACTCGGGAGCCGCTTCCACCTTTAGGATTTAACAAAACCACAGGCTCTGCCTCACTCCAGATGAGAGCTCCAAACACCCTCAACAAGCACCGTAAGCACCTGGCTGAGCTCAGACTTATCTTGCAGCTCTGCAGGGCCATGCCGTCTGATGGCCCCTGCCAGCCCTCCTTGTAGACCAATGTCCCCACTCCATGGCAAGGGACACAACACAGCTCTTCCACACCAGCTGCTCGGGCCAAGAACCACTCCGACCCAGCCCCAAGCTGCCACTGAGGGTGATAAGCATGGGATCTCAGATGAGCCCCCATCCCTAACCCAATCTTTGTGTCAAACAGCTGGGACAGGTTGGACTGTAATTTTGGACATTATTCAAATACCTTTTTGATGCAGAGCAAGAGCAGCAGCTGACAGCCTGCGCTATGGATGCCTGCTTGTGGGCTGGCTTGACACCACGCTGAAGCCGATGGAACTGGACAGTCATAAAGATTACTATGTTGGACCAGACCCACGGCAGACCTCTCCCCGACACCGCAGGAAAGCATCACAGTTAAATTGCAAAGGGTGCTGGATGGGCTGTATAAGCAGAGAAAACCAGGAAAGGGCAAAATGGTGACTCTGCTCGGTCCTCTGGAGATCAGGGAGGGCCAGGTTTATCTCAGCCGTCCCAGCTGGGTGCTTGTTTAAGCCATCCTTTAATCTGTTGCTAGAGCTAGGGTTGGCCTCAGATTTGAATCACCATAAATCAGTCCCATATACCATTGTCCTAATGCCTCTTATCTGAGCAATTTCTAAACATTCCTCAACAGCAATTACACCTTTCCTCTCCAATCTCCCCCAAAGTATTCTTTACTATTTACCCTCATTGATTTTTTGCATCCCATTTTATTTATGCCTATTGTGCCTTGAATTATAAAGTGAATGGCACATTTTCAGACTCTAGCATGCTTCTGATTTTCTCTGTGTGTCTGTTCTTACTCCTGCCTTTTCCGTACACCACGAATTGCTCTTTCATTAGTGAAGCTACTTCCAGAGGGAATCCTTGATGAGGAAATGCACATTTTCTTTATGTCTATCACCTTCCTTTTATTTTGTCAGTGGGCAGATGTGTCCTCTCATACTCCCTTGGGATACTTCCCTCCTTTCCATGGTTTTCTTGTTAAATAAAAAGAAAAATACATCAGAACATAGAAAGATACTCCTTGTCCTGTATTTAAAAATTTTCAGGCCTGGCTGTGTCTTTCTCAGACAGTGCAGTTAAATACTGAAATTAATCCAAGGGAAGAGACAACTTGTCTTTGAATGCTTATAAAGGCTTATGAGACAAATAGCTCACTAAAGGCAGGTAGAGTGTATTTTAACGCAAGCAGTTCTGGTGGTATTATTCTCCTCAGAGATCACATCCAGCACATACACTATATGTTGGAAAAGAATAAGAAGTTCATCTGAAATTCAATTCATGGACAAACTTTACAGAGAAAACACCTGGTGAGGCAGTGTACAGAAATTACAGGAGAACCACAGAAATCAGAGGAGTCCCAAGCTTCCCAAATAACTTCAGCCAGCAAGCCTGACTTTCCTATAGCTTATAAAGCATCCCACTTGTTTGCAGCTACAGGGAAACTCTAAACTGTGCTAGGTGTGGAGAAGCTTCATCCCAAAACTCAACAAGAGCAGGCACATTCAAGTCTCGTGTCCAGCACAAAAAGGAGCTGCCACCTTCGGGAGCTGGGCAGGTTTGTGCTGCGTGGGTAAAAGCTCTCGCCAGCTGCAGCGAGACTGCGGTGACTGGGGCAGGGAGGTGGTGGGTGGTGGTGAGTGTGGACTCCCAGTGCCAGGGCTTTGCAGTCACAGGAGGTGCTGGGGTACCAGGTCCTTGTGTCAGCTTGCACGGGATGGTCTCCCAGGACAGTTCATTGATGTGAGAGCAGGCGATGGGCTACAAGCAGCCTGTAGACAGGTATTGGTGGATAATGGCTATTGGTGATTGCTCGGTAAATTCAATAAAGCCTTAACAAACACAAATCTGCTTGTGCCCATTAATAAGCATATCCTTCTAGGCCACAGCTGTAAAGCAAAACATCAATTGAGCCTTTAGGATAAAATTCTTCTGACCAGAGTTAAGGTAATGAATTAGGAACAACCTGAAGCGAGAAATCAGAACTGCAATGGGCAATGACAGGCTCAAATAACTAGAAAATGTAAACACACTTGAAGAAAAACCTCAGATGTCTATGCTTTTGGTTTGCTTGCTTAAACATGTTGCTTGAATTCTATTTTGTTAGGCATATATTTCTCTTTCCTTCTTGACAATGACTCTGCCTTTCCTTTCTTTTCGTGGCTGCCGTTGCCTAACGTTGCTGCTAACTGGCACTAGAAAACGCAAGAGCAGAGAGAAACAAAGAAACTACTGTCAAACAAAAGCAGGCATAAATAAATGGAGTTTTCCTGCGGTACTTCTAAAAACTAGACAAAACCTTCTTTCTTTTCCAAAAGAAACCATTTTGTAATGAATCATTCATTCCACAGGGCTTATTGTTCAGCTGATGAACATGTGTAATACCCATTTACATTAGTGCAGGTGCTGTGAGAGGAGGGTAGAGCACAGCATATAGAAAACATGTCAGTTCCAGGATGTTGCACAGATTGTGGCATCTATCCTGCTATGAAATTACTTGCAACTATAGTTTCAATCTTCCCTCTTCTGCGACGGATCTTATTTATTGGTCATTAAGATGCAGGGTTTTACATACCAATGAGTATCTTTCCAATAACTTTCCTATCTCTGAATCAACCCCCAAGCAGGTTAATAATAACAAGGCAGCTCACTCCCTACCAGCTTGAAAATATTCCTGTTGAGGAGGGAAAGCATGTTGCTGAACAGAGGTTTGCAAGTCCCTGATGGGATCAAGTCCCGCCTTCTTGGAAATCAGATGGGAGTTTGGTGTTTGGGCTGTAAGGCTTTAGGGATAAGCAAGTGCTATTCTATGGGCTCTTCCTGCATGAGTCCCACCAAAGCCCTGTGGAGGTGAAGGAGGGGCCATACCTCCGAGGGCAGCTGCGGTGGGCTCAGGTGCTGCCAGCTGGCTAGGCAGAGTGCCGGCAGCTGGCCCCCGTTGGAAATCAGAAGCGAGCTGAAGCTGATCGCTAACTGCTAACGTGGGGCTTTCTCCTGCAGGAGGAAGACTGCCACTGGCTTCAGCAGTGAGATGGTTACTCCTCATGTTGCTGAAGTCCCTCGCTGGCTACTCCGCAAGCTGAGAGCAAGAAGATGATGATGGGTGTGTAGGCTGGAGGGAGCACCCCAACTCCCCAAGCCCATCACTGCACCAGGGAAGGAGCACCAAGGTTGAATGTTGCAGGCAGCAATGGTTGGTCAAGCTTCTCCCAAAGTCCCCCCAGATGGTTTACCCAGCTTCCACCCACAGACAGTTGTGACTTTCTTGCTGTGGGGTTGCACCTTGTTTCTGATGTGAACATCTGCTCCCAGCAGATGGTTGATGTTACATTCTTTTTCCCCTGAGAAAGAGCCTGTGGTACCATAACATCTCTGCACGGCTGTATCTGTACGGTCAGCTCCCTGTGATCCCTGGGTGGATGTAGGTACGGGACTACCAGCTGGGCTACCTCAAACTGGGAGTTAGCCCTGCTCTTGAGGAGGCAGAGCCACCACCATGTGTCTCACCACTTGGTCTTTGCCAGCACAGAGAACTCCACCTTCTGCAGGCATTTCCCTCCTGCGGTGTGCCCTCCTTGATGGTCTTCCAGCATCATTTGCAGGCAGGTTGTAGGACCCAGGTTTGAGCTCAAACTCTGCTTACCTGCTTACTCAGAGGAAGGCATTTTCTCTAGGGCTGTGAGTCAGTTTTGGAGGTATGTTCTGTCCCCCTTTCTATTTTCTCAGCATCCTGCCCTAGAATTGGACAGCAGACTGGGACACAGCATGCTGTATCACTGCTTTTGATTCCTGTACTGCAGGCACAAAATCCACCCCTTTGCTTCTCTCTGTTTATTGCTCTGCACTGCACAGCATCCCATTAGCTATGTTTGTAACAGAGCTCTACTGAGAGTTCATCTCCAGCCATTTGCTTTACAATCATTGGATTTATAACAAGCTTGACCAAACCCCAATCTAATTTGAAACTGTGCTAAAGCACTTTTATATTTACTTTAGTAATGAAATAAAATTTCAGTTCTGTTTTTAGAGTGATTTATTTCAGCATTGCTACTGGTACAATATCTCATTTGTGTTTCATAAATTGCCATAGGCAGGAACAAAATACTAAAACTGTTTTCAGCAAATTACTTCTAAAGAGGATGGTTTCCCCTGTACACTCACACACAGACTTACCTTTTCAAAACTAACTGGTGGTTTTGATGCTCAAAAACATCTATAAAAAGTGCCTGATCTTTAGAAAAGGGTGAATAGTCATCTTCTGACTATCCAGCTATCTCTAATATGTCTTAGTCTGGATACCTAAATATAGTGCTAAACTAAATTGCTTTTGAAGCTGTGGACAAAAGTTATTTTCAAATAAGCTGTTAATGTGATCAGAATGTGATCAGCAAGTTTGCAGCACAGTAGCAGTGTGAGATGTCCCTGACAGTCCGTGTTTCTAGCCCTAAGCTGGCCAGCAGGATCTGATCTCTTGCTGAGGACCAGGATAGGTGAAGAGTTCAAGGCAAGGCATCTCCACAAAAGGGATGGAGAGGCGGTACCTCAATTTTGAAACTCATTTTCCCGTTTGGTCCATCAGCACCCAGATTTATTAACCTTCCCAACAGGCTGTAAAGCCCATCTATTTCCCTTTTCCAAGCTAAGGCTATTGCTAAGGGTGTGAGTTGAGGAGGAGTTATTTATGGATGGTCCTTTGTCTAAGTTTATGCTTTTATTTTTAATTTATGTGGTAGGCTCCCAGTGTACTGCTAAGATGCCTAGAGATGCATTTTAAAAATTTGAATACATAAATAAATAAAATACTCTGTACTCAACCAGGCCTAAATTATGTAGTACGAACAGAGAAGCGATTCAATAGACATTAGGGAAAGGACCAAAGTAGCACAGCAGACCAATGCTATTTGCAGACCCAAGAATCCTTACCTTTGAGCACGCAATACAGAAGAGGTGTAGCTGGCAGCCCAGATTTTAGGTGGTGTTACAGCCCCTCATCCAGCCTTTCATTTGAGAGCTGAGTTCACGTCTACAGAGACCCCACACCCATCAAAGAGCAAAGCTCTTCCTAAATAAGCTGCATTGGGTAGATGTGTAACACCATCCATGGGTGGTGAAACCCTGGCCCCTGTGACATGGCCGGGTTCTTAGCCAGCGGCTCGTAGGGAAACCAAAGTTTCACTGGCTGGGTTAATCAGTTGTGTAAGTCAGGTCTAACTACTGGATTAATCCATTGTAAGGCACCCATGGCTTAAAAGACAGATGTTTAAAGAATCAAAAGACATTAAACAAATAAACATTAGCTGGCTTACCAACAGGATGACTCTGACTGATGATGCAAATCCTATAGTGTGCAGTAAATACGGCATACATCTGTAAATGTACATAATTAGAGGTAGCATATAATTTGTGAACGTGACGCAACAAGTAGTGTATCACAAATGTAACCAAGAACCATGCTAGTCGGTGATGGCGCATCTATAAACATGTATGATTATACATAATAGTGCTATAGTATGCTGATAATATACCGTACTTATTGGATATATAATCCCAGATAGCATCTCACAAACAATGTTATGATATGCCTGGCTAAACTACATAAGTGATAAATAGGGAATAATAAATATATCCATTTTATGTCCTTTTGTTTGTGTATGGTTTTGACTCAAATTATAAGGGCACACGGGACTGAAGGCAGAACACGTGAGCCCCTCTGCACACATCTTGCTGTGGCCCAGGACCACCTGGAGCAGAGGCTGCCACATGCAGAGGGGGCTCAGGGCCTTTGCTACACAACACACAAACCCCACGTCATCGAAAGCTTTGTAACAGTGAAAGCGCTGATGGATAAACTTCTGGCCTGGGCAGGTTTGCACTGCAACTGCAACTAATAAACGTTACTGAGCTATCACTTAGGCAAACCAGCTCGGGTAATTCTACCAGTTCGGTGAGGGTGTAGAGGGCTTCAGTGGCCACAGGCTTTTGCCTGGGCTGCTGAGAGCCCCTGTGGCCATTGCTGCCATAGATACTGCACTCGGGGTCAGTAATTCAAAAGGCAACAGCGTGGCCGACTTAGCTGGGCTGTGCCGGGGGCTTGGCCTCAGGAAGCAAAGGCAGCAGCTTCCCCTTGAAAACACTTTGTTTCTTTGAAGTTTTCTGTCTGCACTTTGTATTTCACCCAGCCCAGGATTTGGGCTGGCACAGGGCACCCTTCCTTGAGCAGGTAAGCATCCGTGAGCACCCGAGCATTTCTGGGGAATGCTTCCCAAAACATGCCAAGCTGCAGCACAGGCCACAGCACCCTGCCGTGCTGACGCTCCTGCCAAGTTTTTGCCCACCTTCATGTTATCATGTTGGAACCGCTGGAACAACTGCCCTGCTGGAAACTCACTATGGCAATAGGCACTGCCCTCTGCTTTCCACCCTCTGGTTCCCAGGGATGGACCAGCTTGAGCAAAAAGGAGGATATATTTGCCATTAAATGCATGGCCAGAAATACCTGACAGGGGTGCATGGAAGCTGTAATTGATGGAGACATTGATCTCATTTGCTGATGTGAAGCAATGAGCATCTTCTGTCTAAGAGAGGATGTCAGAATGCATTGCACAATTCAGAAGTTTTATTCCCTTTGTTTTGAAAGAAGTCATTAGGAACCAGATGGTTCAGGGATTTGGTAATAGAATATGAAACCATCTCTCGATCGACCATTCAAATATGACCTATTGTATTAGTCATAGAAAATCATCAGATTACTTGCTGGTGTCTTATGCAAAATGAGATAGCCATCCTCTTCTGCAGCCCAGCTCCAGCTGAACAGATTTTCCAGTTGAAACGGTAGGATTTTTTTCCAGCAATTTGGCTTTGGGCTTTTAAAAAATCAGCCTTTCTGGACTGTGAGCTGCAGTTAGCTCCTTGCTGGGACAGAGTTGAGCAGGACTGCCACCTCATCCCTGAGGCTGATGCCTGCCAGTGACGTGAGGAAGAATAACTCGGAAACATGTCTTCAGGTGTACGTACTTCACAAGTGAAAGTACCTTACGCAAGATGCTTGGTCAATGATCCTCAAAGAGAAGAGCGTGTCGGAACGGGTCTGTGGCTTTATCATGATGACTTCTCAGGGAAAACACTACTGAAAGCACTATAAGTGGTGAAACTGCAGAACAAAGATGTGCTTTGGCAGATTAATTTAGAGGAGAGACCTCAAATGGATCAACTGTGCAAGGAGTGAGAGGTTTGGGATAGGTTTTTCCCACAGATGGTACTGCCTAGCATGAGAAGCAGCTTGCATTAGGTGGTAGGAGGCAGTGAAGCAATCCTTCAGTGCACAGTGCAGCAAGTGCGGGAGCTAGAACTGGAGCAAATCACCGCATTTCAGCTGATCGGGGGTAAGAGCCTGCAAGGAAAGCCCTGTGTCATGGTAAATGCAATAGAATCAGAGGTAGCCCCCAATGACAGTTTTATCATCCTTTCCACATAGCAGACATGCTTTGAGATTTTCAATCTCTGTGCTGCCAGCTGGAGTGGGAGGGAGGGGAATGGCAAGAGAAAATCCTCAGTTTGGTCCATGGCTGGGTCCATGACCCACACAGAGGCTGAACAAAATGCCAAACCAAAGTGCTCTGTTATGGTTATTGAAATGGCGATAGCATAGAACAACAGAGGCTCATAAGAAAATAGCTGTAAATATTCTTCAGAAACACAGGAAAAGAGGACCGAAACAGAAAAGTAAAGAGAAATGGGTCTTCAATCTCTTCAGCTTTTCCTGCTCATGACAAACCTCTGCTATGGAAGAACTGGCTCTCATCTTGGGCAGCTCAAGTAATTAAACTTTTAAGGAATACGTGCATGTTGTGGTTTAACCCCAGATGGCAGCTCAGCCCCACACAGCCACTCACTCACTCCCCACCCCAGCAGGATGGGGGAGAATCAGAGGGGTAAAAATGAGAAGACTGGAGGCTTGAGATAAAGACAATTTAATAGGTAAAGCAAAAACTGCACTCAAGCAAAGCAATTGAAGGAATTCATTCACTCCTTCCCATGGGCAGGCAGGTGTTCAGCCATCCCCAGGACAGCCAGGCTCCATCACACATAACGGTTACTTGGGAAGACAAACGTCGTCACTCCAAACGTCCCCTCCTTCCTTCTTCTTCCCCCAGCTTTATGTGCGGAGCATGACGCCACGTGGTGTGGGATATAGCGCTGGTCATTTGGGGCCAGCTGTCCTGGCTGTGTCCCCTCCCAGCTCCTTGTGCCCCCCCAGCCTGCTCCTGGTGGGGTGGGGTCAGGAGCAGGAAAGGCCCTGACCCTGTGCGAGCACTGCTCAGCAATAATGAAAACATCTCTGCGTTATCAATGCTGTTTTCATCACAAATCCAGAACATAGCCCCATACTAGCTACTATAAAGGAATTTAACTCTATCCCAGCCAAAACCAGCACAATGCACTCTTCTGATGTGCCCTCCTGACCCTGAGGACAGGACCAGACTCCCAAGTCATGCAATAATTGGTGGAAGACAGAGCACCTCTGACACTAGAGCACTGCATGCCTAATGTGCTCAGGCGCAAATGTCAGCAAACTTGTAAAATTGCTTGTGATCGTTTGCAAAAGCGATGAGCAGTCCCATCCACAGCTGCATTACCATGGTCCTCACCATGTCCAGCTTCCTGCTGGCCATCACCCTTCTTCAGGGGCTTTGGGCAAGGCAGAGTCAGTCCGTATTCTAACAGCTCTCCTGAAAGAGATGGAGTGGGTGCATAGCAGCAACTGGCAGCTCGGAGATGCAGTGAAAATGAGCAGCTAAGGCTTGCAAAGCAAGAATGAATAGCTGAGGGCTGTGGCACATTAAGAAGCATGGAGGGGTTACACTGGTCTCCTCATTTACAGCAGATGGAGCAAAAGGGAGGCTGCAGTGGATTGGACTGCACAGCTGTAACTGCAGGGAACGGCCAGACCCGCTCTCCCAGATGGATACCAAAATATATTACAAAGCAGAAAAAGCCTGACATGTTTTTAATAGAGACAAAATTTGCTGTCCTGCTTCCCTTCCTGTAAGCCTCAATAACGTAATGTAAAAAAGGAAAAAAAGGGGCATGATCTAATGCTTGGTGCTTTATCTAAAGTGCGTTGCTGATCTCAGTCCAGCTCTTAGCGGGCAGATCCAGGCTCAGTGAGCATCTGCATGCTCCCGACCTGCTGGTGGTTTCAGTGAGAAAGCCATAACATTGAGGGGCCAGACCTTCCCTAGGGAAGCTGCTGGGATTTTGCTTTTGATTTCAGGGGCAGCAGAGCTGAAGGGATAGAGACTGGAGTATTTTTTATTTATAGAGGTAGTTCTTCTGAGGTGAGGGATTAGATTTACTGGTGGGGTAGTCTTGCTGCATGGTTTCGTGCCAGTGAGGTCTAGAAAGCTCCATGCCCATAGAGGCAATGTATTCCACACATCCAAACTTCACTTAAAAAAAAACAAAAACAAGACAACAGTAGGAGAAGTAAAAGTGATAGGAAGCAATGAGCAGGAAAACCAGAAAAAGAACAGCTGAAAATACATTTAAACCCACCCAGAAAGGGGTCGCACCCTTAGGGTTAGTGGGTGCCTCTCAACACGTCTTGCTTGCACTGACAAGATTGTGCTACTGTTTGATGGTTTTTGTCTGTTTACCTGCTTTCCATTCCCAAAGCCCTTTGCTGGGGAGGGGAGGAGGTATCTTCACCTCCAGGATGGGACCTCCCTGTGCCTGGAGGGGCAGCCACCTCTTTGCCATCCAGCCACGGTAGAGAATATCAATACAGCAAATGTTTCTGTCCTTCTGCCATCTTGGCTACATGCTGCATATTCATCATCTTTATATTTTCTTTACTTTAATCTCCCTCATTTGCATATACACAGGTCCAAATGATAACAATTACCATAAAACAATCATGTTGTCGTCCTACCAATAAAAATTGCTCTGTTAATCAGGAGACTTTCAGAGCCACCATGCCTGAAAGACCTCATTTTAAACTGGCAGGCTGAACAGGGCAGCAGATAAATTAGCCTGTATATGATTGCATGCTGAAATACATTGATTTAAGATTTTTCCCATTCAGCCTGACAACTTGTCTAAATAGGCTCATGTCTGAAGAAGACAGCTTTCAGACATGATGCGAATGACAGGGCATTGCAAATATAATGCAGCGTTGCACAGAGCGAGGGAGAGAAAACATTGCAAAAGGAATTAGCAGGATGAAAGAGGGGGTTAAAAATAAACAGAAACAGGTACTCTAAACAGCACAGCTCTCAAATTTCTTCCTGATTTTCTTCTTCCATTTCTAATTTGCTAAGTCACTATAGGGAAAAAGCAATTACTGATCTGCTATCATTCACCATGTCATCTTTAGGTCCTCATTAGCAATTCCATCAACAATCTTAGCATTTAGCTCCCATCCTGCCCTTCTGAGTGTCCTAATCACACTGTGATGGTTCAGGGTGCCTGAGGAGCAGAGAGCAGATACTGCGTCTTCCTCTGTGTTTGGAAAAATGTGGTACCTTAGGTATGGATCATCAGAAGTGTGTGATTGAGATTGGTTCTGGTCACCACTGTGGGCTTTGGGCTCTTGCTCATGCCATTCCCACATACATTCTTGGTCCTGGTCAACAACACAAACACTTGAGAAGGACTAGTCCTTTCTTTAAAAACTATCCCATGAAGCATCCTGTAAATCAGCCCTGTGCCACAAAGGTTTTAACTGTTTAAACTAAATCCTGATATTTTTCCTCACCAGCAGCATGCAGTGCCAGGAGGGTGGAGGTGAAAGAGCTGGCGTTACTTGCAGCATTAGAGTGGACTCAACATTAGATTTGATATAAAATAATATGCATATTTTGAAACACTGTGTAATACCATGTAGGCCTCAGTGGATTATAAATAATAAGGAACTGCTGGATTTTCAGTGCAAGGCAACGGCAGAGATGAAGATGTAAGAAAGGACTTCGCTGGAGACCTTACCACTCAGAAGGGCTCAGAAAGGCTGAGCTCGGAGGAGGTGTCCCAACCCTTGGTGGAGGTTGAGCTGGTGCTGGGGACCCCCTTGGCCCCACATGGGCACATGTGGAGCTGGGCTGTATGAGGCTGTGCTACTAGAGCCGGCTGTGGTGGAAAGATACTCTTCTCTACCTGCAATGTACCAGCAGGCTCCTGGCTCAGCCTCTGGGAACAGCTCCATGGGGAATCCACAGAGAAGCCTTGCCCCAACCTCCCAGCCCACCTTTGGCACTTTTCCTCCCCCTGAGAGGAGCTCAAGGGTCTTTGTGAGGGACCTCCATCGCACCTCAGCCAGAGAGTCTTCACTCCCTGCCGGGAGCAACCCCTGTACCCATGCCGGGCACAAGGGCAGAGCTCAGAGCAGGGTGCTTCTCTCTCTCTGTACATGAGGACACCCAGACCTGCAGCTGCGGATGTATCCATCATTTCTGGAGTTAGTTTTTGAGGCTTTTAGTGGTCACCATCAAATATTGCCACTTGGAGGTATGTAATGTGCTACAGAGAAGTCTATGAGTAAAGCCTTGTGTAAAAGAGGTATGTTGTCCTAACAAAGCCTCGACAGCATGTGGTTCCTATGAAGGCCGTGGCCTCAGCAACAGAGGAACCGTGAGGAAATCAGGGTTTCTCCATGTGTACTGAAGCACCAGTGGAAATACCACCCCTCTGCATGCAGACATGCCCCAAGGCGGAACCCAAGGTGGGGCCCTCACCTGAAAACTCACCTGTGCTCCCCCAGCCTGCGTACACAGACCCAGCCCTCTCTTACCAGCGAAGACCTGGCTCCTTGCTGCGCTGGGTCATGACACAACCAGGCCTCCACTGTCCAGAGACAATGAACTTTTAATCTTCAACCAACACAGCCAGGAAAAGCCTATTAAAAAATCCAACGTGTGCCATTGTGTGCACTGGTGCTCTAACTCATTGTTAGCCACCAGAAAGGTTGGAAGAAACATTGTGATAAGAAGCCCTACTTGTGTCCAGCAGGACAGGGAACAGCTGCAGTGGGTGGCTGGCTATCAAGAGCATCACATGGGCTTTCAATACCTGCTTCCTGCTTCTACTTGGTTGTTGTGGCGTACTGACATCTGGAGAGGGTGGGGGATCTGGGAATGCCTCTCTGACACTCTAATTATCATTTATTTGATTGTCCCTCACCTTAGATCCTCATTAAAGCATTTCAGACATGATGCAGTTCTCTCTAGTGGACTAATAAATTAAGGAGCCATATATTTTTAGGGCAAGCATTTTAGCAAAAAAGACATTCTGGCAAAAATAAAAAAGAAAATCCCTGGGAAGCTGGTATTGGTGAGAAAACAGTCTTTATGTTCTGATCATTGGAAACTGCTCATGTTGGACCAGTGAGAACAATGCAGCTGCCTGGAAGACAAGGAGGGAAAGGCAGGGCTGGGGGGCAGAGGATGCTGCCACAAGGGCACCCTCTGATTGCTGGAAGGGAAGGGACAGGGCTGCTGGTGGGAGGGATGACAGTGGTCTGCTCAGAGGTGACCCCCTTCCATTTTGTTTGGAGGTATAATTACAGCACAACAACTTTTCCCAGTCATTCTGGGGGATGATCCTCTTCCTGAAGCCTCAGCCCAAGGTTTGATATGCAGAGGGAAAAGGATTATACCCTGTGGTTCAGAAAATAGAACCAAAGACTGCGCTTCGTGTTCTGAACTCCTGTTGGACAGCACTGTGTACCAGGAGGTCCTGCAAAGCCCTGCTGCACAAGTTCTCTCACCTTTTCCTTGGATTCAGATCATCCATGTTCCCTGGAGGACACCCCTCTGATCCCTCCTTCATTGCTCTGGCTCAGCACTAATGCCTCCTTTTGCTGGAACCAGAGGCATGACAGCATTGTAACTCCAACTGCATTTCTGTCTGCAGTTCCTGGAAATTGAATCTTTTCACCCACTCAGCAGTTCATCTGCACTGTTCTTGTGTGTGTCCAGCCGGGGATCCACGGATACTCCTCTTCCTTCAGGTGGCTGATTCAGTCCTGTCAGCCTGCACTTGGTTTTGTTTCTCTGCAGGATTTGCTTGAGGTAGGAGCATCCTCCTCTTTCTCTCTGTCCAGGCTATGCATAGTCCACTGATTCTTGCAAATTCTTCTGCACAGCAATGTAATGCATCACATTTTCACACAACCTTTACCTACTGGGGGGTTAGTTTATGCTTGCTGTCACAGGCTGTGCCTCTTTACATGCCATTTTTTGCTGGAGTCTGACTTTGAACTTCACATGACCCCTTGCGTCAAGCCTTTACCTGCAGTATCTTGATTTTTTACTTTGTCCCTTCTGTCAAGACACTGTCCTCCTCCTTCCATGATTTACTTCTCTTTCCTGACAAGCTTTCATTCTTTGCTACACATTAATTCTGTGCCTTCCTTTAATCTCTCCCAGAAGGTCTCAGTCCAAACCCTCGTTATAACACGATCTCACCACAGACTTTGCTCCTAAAATCATAAAGATATTTCTGCAGCTTGCGATCACTTGCCAACTGTTCCTCCCTTGCCTACACATGCAAAAAGATGTATGTACATCTCCTTTGTTTCTTGTTGACATAACACGAACCATGCTGAAGCTTCTGCCATGCATTTTCACAGCTAATCTAATGAGTTAACTGCAAATGATTACAAACGCGCTGCTTACTGCAAGGAGCAGAAGAGCTTCTTTTCTGGCACCGACTGCTTGTGCATAGCGCTTGGCCATAGCTGTGCCTCCTCCAGCTGCTGTCCACGTTTGCAGCACTTTGGTTCCTGCTGGGATGGTCTGGCTGCATAAATGGGATTCCCCCACCCCTTCCCAGTATAAAGCTGTCTCCTGACGTTGAAGCGAATGCAGGTCCTAACTCGGGGTCCAGCTGCCAGCAAGTCCCTTTCCAGGGGGAGCAGGCCAGGGACGTGACTGTACCTGATGCACTGGTGGTTGCCGTGCTGCAAGGAAGCCCCTCTGGGGATCGCTCTTGCTGCTGCTCCCAAGGCAGCACGGTGCACTGGCCGCCGTGCCGCTTGGGTGGCGAGTGTGTTCATCCCTTCTGCATATTCATTAACAGCAATATAAAGAACAGATGGCATCTTCTCCCTTTAGTGCGCTGAAATGAAGTTTAATACTATTCTCTGTTCTTTGTTGCAAGCAGGTTTAAATTACATTAGAGGCTTCGAGATCCACAGTACACGTCATCCCTTATCGTGCAGGGCAGGGAAAACAAACACTGTTGAGCTCGCTATCCAGTGACTCACTTGCAGGAAAAATTTTACGTTGGGAGATTGGCTCTCGGTCAGTACGCATCCAAGGGCCAGAGCACTCCTTCGCTTGCAGAGACAACTGGAAAGGTTGATAGGGCTGGCAGGGAATGCAAGGATGACAGAGTTTTGCTTTGGGAAAAATGTCCCTAAAATAGGTGGGAAAAGGGGGGGAAAAGAGAAGCTGATTTCAAGGACATAATTAGTTATTTAAGTATTTGCATTTTCATTTTCAGTCACATCGGTGGGGGATTAAATGCGCATTAATAATGAAAAGTGTCAGGATAAATACTGAGTTACATGAAAATGATCTCCAGGATTTTATTCCAAGGCAAAATACTTCAGAGGATGCTGAGAAATGGCCAGTACCCAGAACAGTTGCCGAGAAATGAGTAAATTGAACTAAAGTTCAATTTTACAACAGGAGCAGTGCTGTTAGCCCCATGATTCCTGTGAATAACCTCCGGCTTCAGTGGATTTACAGCCTGACCTAAATACTCAGGTTTCTGCTCACCTTCTGCATAGGAGCACACTTCAGCCTTCTTCATATTCAACAGAGGTATGGAAATTTGGTTTTGCTTTTTTGTTTTCACCCAGAAATTTTACTTCATGGTAAAAGCATTTGCTTCTAGTGAGAATCTCTGGAAACACCCTTAGCTCCCCTCCCAGAAATATCGCATCTGCACTCCCAATGGTAATAAAGTGGGGTTTGCTCCTATTTGGCTCTCCATATGGCCACCATTAATTTTGTCATCATCTCTCAGTGCTCCAGGCACCCAGTTTCCTCAGACACTTTTATTATCTTAGAAAGAAAAGAGCATTATGCATGTAGATAATATATTTCCACTGCTTTACCTTGCTACTTGAAGTATCACAACACCCCACAGTCAAGCCCATGAACTGAAAAGTGAAGAAAGTTTGTTGACACAGTCCAGGAGTCAGGACCATGTCAAACAGAGAAGCAGGAAAGAAAGTCACTTGATTCAAGTCTCAGCCCTGCTGTCCCGGGCACACAAGACCCCCCTGCCCTTACCTGCTGGGGGTACTGCAGGAGCAGGGTAGCTAGCTGTCACACTCCTGTGCTTCACTACCTGCTGACTTTGACCAAAACCTGAAGCATTTAACATTTGAATTTCACCATCTGTAACATCACTGCTAACAACTCATTGGCTTCACTTAATTTTGGCTGAGCGGCAGAGCTTCATCTTCTATCAATAAGTAATAAAGGGTGTTTCTTCTTTTTGTTTTTTCATTGTTTCCCCACTCCTTGCTCGCTGGATTAGAAGTCACTGTTAATCTGGTTAACACCAAGTTGATTAAAAATGCAGCTAATGAATAAAACTCAGGAACCTGTCAGCAGCACGGACAGATTTTCTGGAAAAATCCTGCAGAGTTCCCTCTGAGTTCCAGCCTGTCTTCATGCATTATTAGCAACCCACCATTCATATTGTTAATCACCCAAAAAGCTGCCCCTACAGCGGGCAGTGGCTTAAATGCTTCCTTTTCCTGATGTGTAACTCCAGGCAGGAGGTGACAATCCCCTGCAGTGGCTCCAGGTGCCTACGTGCAGAGGGCTCAGGATGCCTGAGCAGGGCACAGCTCATGCAGAGGGCTTGCTCATGTGAAATGCGTCTGCCCCACCGGCTCCCTGAGCCCACCTAGCTTCCCTGGGGACAAGCTGGACTCGGGAAGGGAGAGAAAGCACAGCACCAGATCGCCTTCTTTAAAAGGACTGTCTTCCCACTTTCCAAGACCTTCAAAGAGATTTACCTCCCACTCCCACTTTTGGGTCAGCTAGTTAGTCCCTCCAACCCAGGGCACCTCCTGCAACCAGGAGGATGACAGGCTTCCACGAGGGCTTCTCTGGGCACAGGGACATGGTCCACCACCAAGGCATCCTCTGCAAGGACTTCTCTCTCCATCAGGAGGAGAATAGCAACTAGACCCCTAGCACTGGGGAATTCATCAAGCAGGCTGATTATCCTGTTCCCAGCACACGATCTGCACATGTTCACAGTTCAGTTTTCCTCTTTTGATGATTTCAATTAAAGGGAAAACTATCCCTGGTTGAAAACATGTTTTTCCACTTTTTAATTTGTTAGCAGCCATACAGCCAGATCTCAGGCTCTTACTGAAAGCTCTGTGGCACTTGATATTCTGGCTAAAGCACCTACTCCTGGAGATATGTGAGTTTATGAACATTTCGGATTTCTTTTGATCATTTCACTTATTTTTTCCTCTTTGCTTTTAAATAGGTTTGCTTTAACTCTTACCTTAGAGGTTTTACAGAATTGTAAAACATTTTTTGTAAAGAAAATACACATTTTTATAGAAAATATTGTAAGAATTTTCTGACTGTCATTCTCACATATAGCAGAATAACTCCACCTTGGTCCTGTGAAATGATCTTTGCTTCTAACTGAAAGAGAAAATCTCATGTGTATGTATTAAGAAAGTTAAAAAAGAAATAAAGTGGCTGAAAGGAGGTACAGGTATAAACCAAATCCATCCGAATGCCAACCGACCCCAAACAAAAGGTGAAGGTATCAAGACAGTATCCTTTATATACTGGTTTATTATATGTTATGGAATGCATTTGGCCCATCATAGTAAAGTTATGCCTGTATGTCAAAATTCACCAGCACATTAAAAAAAACACTAAAAAGAGCTAATAAAAGGGAAGAACGAAGACCACTTGCAGGTGTTGGATCCAGTTCTCAAGCTGTGACCCAAGTCTGCATACCAAGGATGCTATCTTTAGCAAGGAGAAGAGTTTGAAAGTGAGTGAACTGAGCTGCCAAGCTGCTGCATCTCTGGGCCCTGAAGGGAGCACGTGGTGCCTTCCCCATCCTCCTGCCCAAGGACCTGCACTCTGCAAAGTTACTCTAAGTCTCCAGGTGGCCAATACACTCAGCCTCCTCCCCGGCCCTACTGCAGCATATGGACCAGGGACCAGGTCCATATGACACCAGGTCTGATAGTACAGATGTACTGCACATGGGTATGAGAGATACTTAGCTCAGTTTCTCTACTATTTTCTTCCTTTTTTACCATTATTCACTCAGTCACAGGAGGCTAAACTTATTTCCAGAAGGGATAAATACATGTCAGGAGGATGCATGTAAAGTGTAATGATTAACAATTAAATTTGAAGATATAAATAGAGGTGTCTGTAGGTGGGCTGGGAACCAGCAGCATTAGCATCCATCCCTACGATCTCTGAAACCAATCAGCCAGGGAGCTGTGCTGGATGTCAGGCAGGTGGGGACCCTTCCCCACAGCAGGCACCTCGGGGGCCAGGAGAGCAGCCTGACAAGACCTGAAACCAGCCTGGTTAAGCTGGTTTAAGTAACAAATAGATTCTGCAGAGGAACATACACTCCCAGACGGTGAGCCTGCTGCAGCCAAGGAGCCTGGTTCCCCAGCCTTGGAGAAAATCCTTGCAGCTGTGCAAGTGGCAGCAGGAATTAGGGAGGGCTGCACTTAGGAATGGGAGCTTTACATGTTTACAGTGCACGATGCGACCAAGCAAGTCAGATCATTGAGTCTTCATTGATCTATAGACAAACAGGCACTTGCAAGACATGGCTTATGTCTTCACATACCTTTGATCTCAGCTCACTGTGCCTGTTCCTCTGCCCCGGGCACTGGGAGCAGAGTGACAATGCCAGCCTGTGCCCAGCTGCTGGCAGCACATCTGCCTGCACCCGAAATGGCCATGCCACCCCCCCCACAGCACACTGGCAGCCCTCACGTGCCCCACCACCCTCGCTGGTGGACTAAGGCTCTTAGAGCTTGCTGGACTTACACCTCCGTGCAGAGTGCTGGGGGCCTGATCCTCATGGAAGTACATCATGCCCTGTGTTACTAAGAGCATCCTTCATTTCATGCTGTGATTGCACATGCACATACACGTAGCCTAAAGTACTTCACCATTTTACGTAAGTGTTTTAAAACTGTGTGGTGTGAGGGAAGACCAAATTGAAATTGCTTGTACCAAAAATTGTGCAATGCATCAGCAAGTGTTGTGTGTTCTAGGGAGAATGGTACTTACTCTACAAATGCATCCCAGCCTAGAATATTAAAATATTTTATAGATAACCATGATATATAACTAAAAGCTGGAGGTGCCAGATAGGATAAACAGACAGCAAAAGGCATGCTGGGGAGGAGAGCGTTAAAAAGGACTGAGCAGAGGCAATCTCCCTTCTCCAGACACACTGCCCCTCCCCCACTCTTCATACCTGGCCTGGCAACATTACAGAAGAGTTTGCCAGTCAGCAGAAGGAGATGCAGCAGCAATCATGGCAGGGACTTTGGCCATCCTGCAGAACTTTCTGGAGAGGACTTAGGCAAGGAGGAGGATCGACCTTTTCTCCTCAGCCTCATCTCACACCTGGCTTTTCTGCTCACTTCTCCTTGCCCTGTTCCTTCCCCTCCCCAGCCCTTTCACCTGTGAAGAAGATGCTGAGACAGAAACTTGCTCTATTCATGCAAAAGGTCTGAGAGAGGAGAAAGAACTGAATCACACCTGAATCAGCTCCATAGTCCCCAGACGTCAGGTGGCCTTCTGGCACATCCACCTACTGTGTCCTGGGACCTGCAGCAATGCTGTGTTTGGCACTGGAAAAACAGGGATCGAAGGGGTCTCTCTGGCTGTCCAGACCAGTTGCACACTGTCAAGGAAAGCCATACCTCCATCAAAAGTTTGCCAAGCTGCTTCTCTAAACTCATTAGGATTTTTAATTTTCTTTTTTTGTCCCCCAAGTATCATTTGGTTGTATTTATTTGTCCTGCATAGTGTTATGACAAACTGTGAAGGCAGCAGCTGAACTTCCAGGGGAAGAAAAAAAGAATAGAGCAGGCCAAAGAAGATGCAGGCTGAAATGTGTCATGGATGTGAACTGACCTCAGTGCTATCCCATCCTCCTGGATTGCTTATGCTGCAAATCCACTGGCTTGTCCAAAAGATGCAGATATGTAGAGGCTCATTAGCACAGGCATTTTGGGCAAGATAAATAATCCAACACCAGCAGTCTTCTTATTTTCATCTACCCAGCCGTGAAAGAAAAGTGGGGTGGATGCAAGAATTGTTCATTTTGTGCCCAGAGCACCCAAGCCTGTGCAACTTGGAGGGAAGCACCTCAACCCACCCCTTCTCTGCTTGGTCCATGCCAAAAGCTTCATTTCCAGCAGAGCAGAGCTCCCAGCAGCCTGGTGGAGCCAATGGAAATCTCAGGGTCTTGGTGGAGCTGAGCTCACCACTGAGGCAACTCCTCAAATCTCACTCTTCTCCCCATGCAGAGACCATCCCTGTGCCCAGCCACGCTGCGGGTGCATCAGGTCCAGCTGCCTCGGGTTGTGAGTGCTTAGCTAGCTGTGAAGGCATTTTGGAGCCCACCTTTAAGAGCCCAAATTTGGAAGCTTTTCTCTACAGAGGCAATTTTTTTGCAGGGTTAGCATAAACAAGCTACACTTCAATTTCCCCAGCAACTTCAGTGCTAGAACAGCTGGGGTCTCATACACATCTGACCAGTGTACTTTTCATGAGGTATTTTCCTTTATTAGCATGCATTTCAGGTCTGGAGGGGGAAGGCTAGCTAGCAGGCAGGAGCAGACAATTTTCTCTCGTGAGCCATGCAGAGGCAGGCTGAGGGCAGTCAGTCCAGAGGCTGATGCAACTTTACCACCGAGGAGACAAAGCATGAGAGACTCCTGCCCACCCACCCTCACCTCTTGCCCCTGAGCAGCACCTCACCTCCCCGCCTCACCCACTGCCGACCGGGCAGGGTCACTTCACAGCAGGTGCAAGATCTACATCCAGATTATTTTTGTATTTTCTTTCAGCGTTTCCTAACACAATGTTTGTAATGTTTTGTGAAATAAGGTGTTTGCAGAAGAATCAGGCTTTTGGTGCAGATACAAAGGGCAAGCACTGACCCACGATAGGTGTTTCTTTTATCTGCTGGTTCGTGTGCCCCATCTGTTCCCATGCCCAGCTCCCGAAGGACAGAAATCTGTCGCAATCGCTGTCAAGCAATCCTAGTTCTTCAGTTCAAAAGGACGGAGACTAATTAGCTTCCTTCTGAGATCCTCCAGCCCAGCCTTTGGGGTGCTGGATCCCACTTAGCTGACTTTCAGGGTGCCAAGTTCTTAAGCCTCCTGAGATGTGCAGATGGTGCTGGTGTTCGGTCCCCCTTCCCCAGGGGAAATTAGAAATAGGAAATTATATAGCTGTTACACACACACACACCCCCCGCAGAATCCACCCTTCCATGAAAATGCCAGAGAGATTTAAACAGCTTGCATAATTTCAAGAGGAAGTAGTGAGGGTAGAAATAAATACACATTGTAATTGTGTAACATGCCTGGGTTGGGAAAAAAAAAAAAAAGCAACACCCCCCCCCCCAAAAAAAAAAAAAAAAAAAAAAAGCTATGTTCATAAAGGTGTCCAGATCTGCTGGCAGCTCTGGGAGGCAAATGGGACTTGATCTGCAGAAAAGCATGGCACGGTAAGTGCCCGCAATGCAAAGGGAGTGGTGCCACCACCCTGCTCTGAGACCAGCGCTGCCAGGAGAGGTAATGGCTGCTCCTCTGGTGACAGCCACCATCGCTACCCACTGCTCCAGGTGGCTGCTGGATCCTTGGTGGTTTAGCAGAAGTTGCAATGATTGCATGGACAGATAACTGCAAAAAATGACTGCCTTGAGATTTTCTGGAACTGGTTTGTGTTCTTACCTTGTGGGCTCCGCTTGCTTTGTGTTTTAAACTATCAAATGCTGATCTGCATGTATTAGCAAAGGCGTGGAGATTTGACTTCATAACTAACGCAACAAAAATGTCTTCCATACAGTTCCAGGGTGAAATAAAGGGCTTTTTTCTCCTGCTTGGGAGCCTTCATCTAAAGCTAACGGGACACACAGAAACACAATGCCTTCAATCACGCACAAGTCTTTCCCCCCATTATTCCCCTGCTCCCTCCCCCTCCGTTTTAAGAAGCAGCACTTCAGGAGGGAGTTCCCACCCACCCTGCACACCTGAAATAAAGTACTGGATATTTTATGGGATGGAGGAAGTATGAGATCCCTGAGGCTGTAAGAGGGAAAGGCTACAGTGAAGTCAGGCAGCTGCTGTCCCTGTGGCAGCCCGTAACGTTCCCCTCATCTCAGCAGAGGTGAGACCCATTTTCCCTGCAAACAAAAGGAGCATCAAACCCAGGAGCTTACACGGTGTGATGACATCCATCCCAGAGGGGCTCTGCTCCCAAGGAGAGCAGGCACCAGGAAATTATGTGCAATACATTCAAGTGATTTACAGCTCTGTGTGTGCGCAAGCCCACTGTCAGCTCTGATTACCTTACAGTCAGCAGCAGCTTCAAACCATTTAAAGATTTCTTTTCCAGCTCACAATATGCGTACAAGGCAGAAATGAAAGTCTACAAAAACCACGAGTCTGAGTTAAAAGGGAAACATAATTCTGAGGAAGAAAAATGCACATCACCCCATAAGACAGAAGGGTCTAATACACCCTTTGGAAGGAAACTCCCCACCCTGACCCAGGAGCTGAGGAACTGAAAGAGGGGCTCGTGGGGGCACTGAGCAGTGATCTCCCCTTGAGCCCACAGGAGGCATCAGCTAGAGGGGCATGGGTGAAATGGATACTGGTGGCACATGGACACCTTCATCCAGGATGGAGAGAATTTGCCTGTTGTTGTCTCCCCTCTGTAGCCTGTGGGTAGCTAAAGGAGAGACAGTATCAATATGAATTTATCTGGAGGCAAACAGCAGTTCTCAGAAAAGCAGTGGCAGGTGTGGGTAAGACAGCCATAAATCCAGTGACAAACAGTCAACACAGAAGTCTCAGATTCACACATTTTGAGACAAACATGAAATTATTAAATATATTTGTTTCTCATTATGCTGCATCACAGGGGATTACAATGCATCTTTTAATGTGCAAAAATCTTAGTTAAAGTTAAAAATTAACTTTCCTTCTTTATCTACATCTAAGCTGAGCTCAGACTATCACAATGGGCATCTCTCCAATTTCTGTTTATAATTTTGAATCGCCCTGCAGACCTTTTGCCCTCATAGCAAAAAACAACTTTGAACTTTGTGCAGTACTAAGTTTTCTTCACTGGGACTTATTTCTCTTAAAAAAAATCACCCAAACTGAGGCCATTTAAAATTTTAGCCCCCTTAAGCCTGGTGACTGCCTCCCTGAATTCCAATTTAGTCCCCTTCAAAGCCAAGGGGAGCAAATGCGACTCTTTCAGTCCATATATATCTAGTTGAAGTCCTTGTTGTGCATGTCATTGAAGCACTAGGAAGTGTCAGAGTTTACTGCAACTCCTAAATAAGTTGGAGCGGAGAACTACTTTCACATCCCCTACATATATTAGGGTGTGTATCTGTATCTCCTTATAGCTACAGTTTTTCCATAGCTAGACTTTCCAGGGGTTTCCTGTTCCCTCTCCCAATTTTATCAGACTTGGCAGGGAGAAAATGCTCCAAAACTATTTTTTTATTATTATTCAGTTTTATTTCTGAGCTTCTTAAAGGTTTTTTTTTCTCTAGAGTGGAACATGGAACCTACTCCCTGCCAGGGCATCCAGGGGCTCCACCCAGAGCCAAGCCACTCTGAATTAATTGCTGTACAAGCATGTAGGAAGATACAATTGCTGCCTCATAGTATGCACAGCTGGGATGTCTTCCCTAAACCACTGACACACGTATACACAGGGAAATAATTAAACCCATCTAAACCCAAAGCTGTGCTCTGGGTCAGTTGGAAAATGGCCAAAAGACGTTTGCAAAATCCCATCATTTTGTTTGTAAACTAATCACTCATCAGAGCTCTGAAAATAGGGTCTAACTGCAGGGAGGATAAAGCATTAGCAAAGGCCATGTGATACCCAGAGTCTTGCCTAAAGCCCTCTGGTGAGCAGGTGTCCCTGCATCCCTATCAATGCCTACAGAAGACTTCTACATCCCAAGCCTGGAGACCTACATGGGCTGCACAACCTGCTCCACAGCAAGCACAACCCCCTTCTGCCTTCTTGTCACTGACCACAAAACTACAGGGAAAAAGTCTGGTTACTTGCCACCTCTCCACCGCCATGCACTTCTCCTGAGCCTCTTCGTCCTGGTGGGGATTTGGCAAATCAGGAGGTATTGTGTGCTACAGCAAAAGCCAAATGTTTGGTCTTGACAAGCACAGCATGAAATGAGTTTGAAACAGCATAATAAAGATCACACTTAAGAGATCCCTGCACACAATTTTTATCTTGTGCAACACTTCTTTTTTTGAGGTACAGATATATTTAAGTACTAGCTAAACCATTAAGACTGAATTAATAGCATAGAAAGTGCATGCTTTGCCATGCACATAAGTCATTAGTCTTGTATTTCAAATATGGAATATTAATAAATTAGACTTAACACCTGTGTGGTGGCTGTTTCAGACTGCTTTTAAAATTAATTAATTCTCACCAGCTTGTGTGAGGCAGAAAACCATTATTAGCCCAGTTTTTACACACTGAGGCAGAGACCTGTCTCTAGTTTGTAAGCTCCTTGTGCAACAACATCACCTAGCTCTTTAAATAGCACTTTTAACTCCTGGAGCTCAGATTACTTTGCAAAGGAAATTGGTTTCCTTTCCTTGAGATGAAAGAAGCCAGAAGGAAAAGAGCTGTCAAGTCAGAGGTCTAGACCTGTTTTAACTGAACCCCTGGGGCTCCAGGGATGTTTGCCAGCTCCCCTGGCTGGCTTCCCCCCTGGCTGCTGGCAGGCACTGAGAATGCAAGGAGGGTCTTTCCTGGTGCTTATAGCTTGGAACAAGGTGGGCACAGGATAGATGCTCCAGGCTCTACCCAACATCACCTGGGTCTGCCCAGCAGCAGCCTCATCAACAAGCAGAATGCTGAGCTGTCAAGTAGCATTCCACATAGGACCTGCAATTTTAGCAGAAATTGCTGTGCCAGCTTTTCTAGGGTTATTATCTGGTTCCTCTTGGCCAAGATTCTGAAATCTCTGGTCTCAGTCAAGGTGCAGCTCTCAGGTCCTGGAGACGCAGACCTGAGCTGTGACTTGGGATTGGCAAGCCCTGAAGCCCTGTCCTGGGGCAGGCTGCTCCAGTACAGGAGATGGGACAGGTATTCTGGGCAGCTATGCAGCTCCTCCCCAAGAGGCTGCTTTTTTAATGTGGACTGTTTGGGGGTTCCTCTAACCTGCTACACAGTGGCAGGGCAGGACAAGAGCCCCAGCCACCCTCCCTGGCCATTACCCTGACCCTTGCCCATGCAGCCTTGCTCCAGACAAACTGCTTTGCATCAGGATACCACTCACCTGATGATGCACATGAACAACTGACTTGTCCAAGGCCAGGATTTAAGATTAAAATATCCTTAAACTTCTCCAGGACTTAGTAAGAGGCAGGATCCACCAGAGCACACGTGCAGGCACAGACACAAGGCATCTTCATGGAGACTTGCCAGAGAGAAGCCAGTTTCCCAAACCAAAGCTGGGGTAAAAAGCAAGGTCATTTTGGTTCACTTCTGTTTGTTCAAAGTAATTAAACGGAAGAAGTAGAATGAAAAGGGCATGTAGAACTGCTGCTGCCAGGTGACAAAGGCCATTTTAAGTAAGGTCCTGGCTTGGCCCAGCCTCACCTTGCCTTGCTGCCAGGCAAGCTCACATCTCCCTGTCTCATGCCAGCCGGACCCCCAGGCCTCTCTCCCATCTCCTGGCATAGCACTTTCCCCCGACCTCAGTCCCACGCTGGTATCTGCTGCACTGACAGCCATGCTATCTGCATCTGCTAAACCCCATGCAATTGGGTAACAGACTAACTGGTCCTCTTCGGTGCTGATAGCAGGTAAAACGGAACAAGCCGTCCTCTGCAGCAGTGTCTTAGACCAAGTAATGGTCTGTGTAAAGCACAGGGGACTCTGTGACCACAAGTTTGATTTAACTTCCGAGTCAGTCTCACAGGGGAGGGAAAAGCTATCGAAATTATAAATACAATTTCTGCAGAAGTATGCTATTGTATCACCAGGATGCAAACACATTCGTCACTGCCCTGGTCTCTGTAGGAGCGTGGACAGCAGTCAGACGTTCGGTACTTGAAAATCTGTCAGCCGTGTCTGACCAGTGCAAGCCAGAAAAGGCCAAGCAAGCTTCTCTGTGTCAAGAGCTGACAAGGGGTTTAGGGATCCAGAGAAACTGGTCAGCCCTAACCACTGCCTGCAGTAAGGGACATACCCCACCCTGCACACTCCCTCTATCCCCTGATACTCTCTGCCGCCCAACTTGCCCATCCGAGAGCCGTTAGGGATGAGTGGGAGCAGCACAGTGCCTCTGCTTCCAGCTGCTGACCTTGCTGCTGCCACCTGAGAGTCAGATTTTGGCTGCTGCCAGGAGGAGCTTTCCCCCCGTCACTGTTCTCAGCAGCAACAGGTGGTTTCGCTGAGATTTCGGGGCAGGTAGGGAGGCACTCACCTACTTTCATTTCAGCTGGGACAAGGCAACAGGCCGGGGGGGGGGTCAGAAGCATTTTTGCAAAAAGGCAAAGAAAAAACAAACCAACCAAACAGAAACCCCTGGCATTTAAAGAAAAGGGCAAAGCCAAGCTCTGAAACACTTGGTGGTCTTCCCAGCACCTCCAGTGGCTCTTGGCTTCTGGCAAGCCTGAGTGAGCAGAGCCACATTCTGCAGCGTCCCCTCCTCACCAGAGGTTGCACTGGCAAGCCCTCATGGTGCTTGCACACCACATCTTGGCTAACTGGGTCTTAATTTATGAAAAAAAACCACCAACACACAGGGCTCCTCTGAGAGCAAAGGCCAGCAGAACTCATGGGTCTGTCAAGCAGGTCAAGCACTATGTGAGATGAAGGCCAGAGGCTGTTGAGAAGCAAGACCCAGGGCCCCCTCTCTTCTGGGCTCTTCTTCGCTGAGGTGGCAGGTTTGTTCAGGATTAACAGCAACAGCATGTAACAGAGTAGTAGCTGTTCCCTTTTCCAAATGATCATTTACTTTGGGTTTACCAAGCCATTAATTTCATGCTTATTAACCTTTGGAGTATTGTTTTGTCCAGACTGCCAGACGAATTAACTTTTAAGAGGGGTCTGTATGGATGTCTGCAAACTCCCTTAGACCCAACGCAACTCTTAAGGAATATTTAATGAAATATGTAACAGTCAGTTTAGCTGTCTATAAACTAACACATCATTCCGGACAACAGCTTATTGGAAGTGCTGTGGGTAATTCTCAAGGAAAAAAAATGAATCATCTAAAGAGGCAAGTAGGGAGGAGAGTAGGATGGTCAGAAAACTCCGGAAGATTCATCTACAGAAGTGCTTATTACTGTGTGGAAAAGATTTACCATGCTGTGGAAGGAGTTGCAGCCTACAAGGACCCTTACAGGTAGCTGAAGAGCTCAGCTCCATCAGCTGTGCTCACCAGCCCTCTCCTTCCTGATGATTAACATGTTTAGGGGACTGAGTACCCCTACCCAGTCCCCTGCCAAATTTCTCTGAAGGGATCAACAACATGGAACTTGGATCAATATTGTAAGAAGCAAAACTAGGGTCCACTCTACCCTCTGCTATCGTTTTAGAAAGGTACATGGTGCAAAGGGCAGCACTGCCCTTCTGTGCTGTGCCTGTACCACATGCACAAATATCCTTTGAGGATGACATGACCGAACCCTGAGAAGCTCACAAAGCAGACTTGGCATGGCTTCAGGAGCTCCCATAAGTATGATCTTTTAGGCAGCTGACACAAATCTTTTTATAAAGGCTCTAAAAACCCCATGCCAGATCCCTGCACAGTGCACCAAAATCCAAGCATCGGACTGCAGCGAGCTGCAGGAAGGTGGTGGCAGTTTCAAGGGAGCTTCATTGACAGTGCCGTCCTAAGTCACCCATGAGAAACCCTGTGGAAAGCAAATTCCCTGAAAATTGCCTGGAGCCAGAGATTCTCTCTCACGACATATCTGCACACAGGCTGGATCTCCTTCTTAACATACTTTGCCTTTTGTCTTGTTTTTCTGGCTTCCAACAACAACCCACATGAAACGCTGGAAACAATGAAAGCATTAAAGGAAAATGTCATGCCTATCAATATACGTCTTTGTGGCCGTGGGAGTGGAGAAGGCGTGATGTCACTGGTGGGAATAGTTTAAAATTTTCCATTGAGAAAAGGGACCTGCCTTTAACAGAAGCAACACATCCCAAAATATGCGCTGTGCCACCCAGTCACACAGGAAAGCACTGAGGTCAAGTGCAGCATGGACCAGGAAGCCCATTTAATTCAGAAGTTACAGAAGCAACTTGCACTTATTTACCACAGGGGCATACAGTGTTGATACATGCGGGATTTAATGCTGTGAGCAAAGACATTGAGGGTAGCGTTCTCTGTATACTGAGAAATAAAACCAGCCTACCCATCATGTTATATGTGAAATGCCAAGGTTGGCTGTGGAGTGTGTAGCTCTGCCGCTGAGCCCTTCGCCGGGCTGTTGAGTTTAACTGTACAACTTTGCATCAAACCCGATAGCAAGTAATCACAGAAGTTTGCTCCCTCTCACCTGGTACCAAGCAATTGGCTGGCTAATGGACTCCACTTGGTTTCAAGGGCATGTCAAAGGGATAAGTCTACTCTCCTGGTGACAGAGATGTTTATTTTCCGGGTTGACTTTGTTCTGCAGTGGACTGGAAACAGCAGCTCGGTCCCTGAAGCTGGGTGGTGGCTCAGAAAGCTGCCCCTCATCACCGCCCAGCTCCCGCGCTTAACAGCTTTCTGGCTGGGGGCTCTCTGTTGTGACAGGAATACTGGATTGAGATGAGATAAAAAAATTTTGATTTGAGAAGGGCCAACACTGGGATGGTTGATTTTGGTTCTAGATGTCACACTCCTGAAATTCCTGGGCTGTGGGATCTAAAATTCTGGTTTCAGCAGCTACAGAGATCCAGAGGCAAGGTAGGAGCTTCAGTTCTGGGCTGGGTGAAAGCTGCTGTAAAACATTTCACCACCCCTTTAGCTCACTAAAAACCTGAGACTTCCTTACCTGGGGATAAGAGCGAAAAAGCAGAGTTTCAGAGAGCAAAGTCCTGCCAAGCCTTCTGGTTTTCCTGTCTTCAGGCACCATTTCTGCTCTTTTAAGGAACAAGTCTGGAGGCCAGTTAGAGCAATTTACAACATTACAGCAAATTTTATCATGAGAAAGCACAGGGTCCTGGCAATCTGTGCTGGGATATATAGAAACCCATGCAAACATATATATATATATATATATATATATATATGGGGATATATAGACCTTCATGCAAACACATGATCTACTGGGCTTTTGTTGTTGCTGTTGATGAATGACATCAGCAAGTATGAAACAAGTCGAGCAGTAAGCCTGCCTGCCTGCCTTTGAGGTCATCCTCTCTCATTTGCAGCATGGCAATTGCTTGCTGATGGAGGGATCCCCAGTCACAAGCAGAGGAAGACAGCTCCGGCTGAAGTGTCAGCAACTGCTAAGGTACAGTTTTGTTCCGGGAGAAACGATGCTCTGAAAATGCCAGTGCAGGGCTCAGAGCATCTGCTTGCACTGCAGAGAGCAGCACTGCCGGATACAGCCAAGCTGGCCCTGAATGACCTGCCCAGCATGGGAAGGACACGACCAGCTTTGGTGCCCCTCGCTAACACACACCAAGTCTAGCTGACAGAGATCTTGAGCTGGCTGGAGCACTTGTGAGGACAGAGCTACACTCTGCTCCCCTGCGGCTGTGCCTGAACTGTGGGGCAGGTCAGCTCTCCATTGTACCATGGTCTCAGTCCTCAGAGCAGACTGGCGCATCCTGCAGCTCCCTGCTTGCCTGTGTACACAGGTTTCCTTGTCATGTAATAAAGGCCACTGGAGGGGCTGCTGTGGCCCTGCATCTTCTTACAGAGTGCAGGACATTCCCACTGTTTAGATGCTGCATATTGTGCCGGCCCTGTGAACTGACCATCAGGATGGATGATTTCTGGCCCACCTACCCCAAAAGTCAAGTTGCTACAGCTAGAAACCACTGAACGCCCCTGTTTACAAAGCAAAGGCCAGCACAGCTTACATTTCCAAAGCATAGCTGGATCTGGTTTAGAGGAAGAGCAATGAAGCCGTAACAACTTATTCTATCATTAAATTCAGCTAGCTCAGTTTGGCCTCACTCAGGAAGCAAAACAATTGAGGCTGAAGTTGGCCAGACCCTTTTCAGGGTAGATTTGTGCTGTAAAATGCTACGTTTCTGGTTTGCTAGGGTTCCTTCACAAGACTCCCATGCAATGCTAACAAGTGAAGGGTCACACCAAATGTTTACCATATGCTGCACAGGCACAGTTTCCTCTCAAGGTTTTGATTGTATTATATTTTGAATTTTTTCCTTTAAGATTTAATTCCCTAGGCTGTTGTCAGAAGTAGAGGTAGTTGTATCGATGTAAGGAATTTCACCTGTTCAAATCAAGTTTTGAGAGAACCAGACGTAGCTGGGTTTTTTTATATTTCCTAATGAGCATTCCACCCCTTGTCCCCCCAAGGTATGGTAGTCGTGCTTCTCATATCCTTGCACTTACCCAGAGTGCCCATGGCTGTGCTGCACAGGGCTAAGGCAACACAAGAACCATCTGCTTACCTAACAGAAGTATGTAAATGAATGTCACTACCACCTCTAATGTCACACAAAAGTCAACACAAAGATTATATTCCACCAAAAGTCTTGGTTTGCAGGTCACCATCCCCCTGCCAGCCTCCTCCAGATATTCTGGGAAAGTCAACAGACCCTGACAGGTCACCTCTTCCCGGTGGGTCAACAAATGATACCGCTGAGTTCATTCAGACTTTCGAAAAGCATGATTTTTCAAACTGGGAAAATATATACTGAGCAAATTTCATTCTAGCTCAGACACATGTAGCCAAATTACAGTACAAAAGCGTATCTGTTTGTTAGGTTTTTCCATAAAAGCATTGCAAAGAAGACTAACCCACGCCGTTAACTGTACCAAGTTGGTAACAAATTACATCAGCCAATTCTATATTTAAGTTTCTAACTTTGAGTTTCTACATACACTGAAGAAAGCTTAGCTGTCCCAATCTGTGGACCACTATCAAAACCCATAGCTTTTAAACACTTTCTTATGCAGCTCCTGAGTTTTGGGCAGAGCTGCAATTTCAAGAGATCTGTTCTCAGTGAAGCTGTGGATCAAATTCAACAGCCAAATAAATGTAAACAAAAGGCAGCAGGTTAGGTAACTTACCAAACAAATACTTGGGAGCCCACTTACATCATTCTTTACACAGACAACTTTTCTTGGGAATTCAAAACCATGTTACTTTTTTTATTGTAAAGGAGGCAGAGAGATCCAAGCTGAGGAGAATAAAAAGACTAGTTTTTACAGTGATGCATTCTGCCTTCTGTCTAAATCTGTCCTTAGATCTTACTAAGGACATGTAGAAAGTGTTATAAACTCTCATTTGATGTGTAACATAAAGCTTTGGTCCTACATTTAGTTAACAGTATTCTGTTGCTGCTCACGGCCATGCTAACTTTGTCTAGCTGTTGTAAGATATTTCTGCAGCTGTTGGAAAAGTCGAAGTTTTAATATTCCACTTGGGTATAATAGAAACATGAATACCAGAAGCTCTTACAGCAGAACTCATCCTTCAACCCATGGGTGGAAGCAATAGCTTCCTTGACTTCACAGTGTTGTTAAAGAGACAATAAACTACCACCTCGACTTCCACGTACTCTAGAGAAGGGTACCAAAAAGGATGAGGCTTTAATTTCCCTAAACTTCCACATTTTATGGGACATGTAGTACAGAGCTTGAGAACCATGGCTTCAACTAGACATTTGGGTGTTCACATCTAGTGAGCACTACACCAGCACTCGCTAGATTAGGAGGATGAGGAAACCATCAAGGAGATTGTGTGGGAGGTATACAAGCACTCCCTAGTCAATCATTATACACCTACTGTTTTTAAGACCACCAATCACACTCGAACTAACTCTAAAATAGTGGATAGATTGCTTTGGGACTTCCCTCAGCCCTTAAGAAATTTTTAGGTATTTCTTTTTCCATCACAGCTAATTACAAGATGTGAGCCGATGCACAAAGACACCGTCATTTTTTTGCAGCCATCTTACTCTTATCTAGCCTTGTTTATTTAATGGTGTCTTAATCCAAGCTAATCACGTCCCTAGTAGGGAATTATGTTCTAAATGACAATGAATTATGTTAGCGGGAGGATCATCAGGGGAAAGCAATCCAATCACTTCTATTTTTTTTCCAGCATACCTTAATCAAAAGCAGTAACAAAGAAGACACACTGCAGAGCACTATATGAGAGGAGTAAACTATTGCTGAACATACCCAGAACCTGCGTAAGTAAGCACAAAGACAGGGTAGGTCCCTCCCACCAGAGCTGTGCCTTCAGGTTTGCACTGACTTCAGGGCAAGTAACACATGGCTTGTAGGAAATGGCAGGGAGGCGTGAGGCGGAGGTTGAAGGACACTGGCTGAAAAGTGTTACCTGCATTTGAAAGCACATTTAGGATCAGAAATAAATCATAACTTATTAGTCCAGCACTAACAGTCTGCACTAGAGTCCAGAAAAGTTCTTGATGGGTCAGTAGCATGTTGAGTATGGCTGGGACTGTGCAGTGTTTCCTTTACTGATCAGAAGAGTGGAAAGAAAGAGGTTACAGGGGGAGGAGCAGGATCGGTGTGTTAAGACTTGCAGCATCTCGGCGGATGCCAAGGACAAAGACACAGCGTGCTGCAGAGCTGCTCAACCCCTTCTGTCCCCCAAGCTGTTCATCTTCCAGGGAGGCAATTCTGGATACTGGGTATTTGTTAGCCTTTTGAATACCCCGACAGACAGGCCACATGTCAAACACACTATTTGCCAGGAAGCACTTTTATTGATTTTTTTTGATAAGACAGTAAAATATTGGCAAAGGTTTATCTTACTCCTTATCATGAGCATCAACACAGAGCAAATTTCATGCATTAGTCCCATACTTTTTTCAATAATAATGTAGAAAGCTTAAATAAATTCATTCATCTCACAGCAATGTTGTTTCTGGAATAGCTGCTTTGTAGCAGTTATTCAAGTGCTGGAAGTGACAGATCAGCAGCCAAACAGCACAGCCAGTGTCCTGGCACTCAGAGGGGACTGTTCGAGGCTGGAGAACTGCCCCATGCACAAACAGGCACTAGCAGCAATTTGCTAAAGTGATATGGCCTGTCCCACAGTTGAAAAGTACCCAGACACTGGGACCATCCTACATCCGCCGGCACACGGCTCTCATTTGCTTCAGCCTGAAGGACTCAAAACCATACTGATGAAAAAAAGTACGTTTTGTCTTCAACAGTTTCATATCTGCCACAATCATAGGAAAACAGGGCAAAGCCTTCTTTGCAGTGGGAAAAAAGCCCTTAATGGACAGCTCTCTTTCAGCAAGCCTTAGGAAAAAACCCATGCTCCTATAAAGGCAGTAAATAAATCGAGATTCAGCCTAAAAGAATGCAGGCTGGTATGTTTGGGGGGGAGGGGGAGGGAGGAACGGGAGGAGTACAGAGCAAGAGGCACTTAAAGGCATGAAAAAAGCTGAGAATCAATAAACAGACTGAAGAACAGCGAACAAAATGCGCCAGGATTGAAAATGAAACAAAAAAATCCTCTAGCCTTGGGGGAATTTGTGCTGCGTATACAGCTGCAATGGCCCAGGAAAAGAAAAACTGAGAGATCTGAACCTGTAGATGACTGTGACCAGAACCCCACACATCTTTATTTCCCAACTTTAAAAAAGACCCAAGAGTTCATTTCCCATATCATCCCTTATGGCAAGCTCTCTAGGACTGGGGTCAAACCTTGAAGAGCTGGGGTATCTGCTCTCTGCTGCTCTCAGGGGCTATACCGGTCTGATGGGATGGGAAGGGGTACTACAAGAAAAAGAGGCTTAGGGATTTGCTTTTGGAAATTCGTAAGCATGATTTGTATACACTGAATGCTCTCAGCACCACACCAAGTTTTTAAGAAGCGTATGTGATGGAGTATGTATCTCTGCTTGTATTTCTTTCTTCAAAGTGTTGTTGCCATAAACCTACTAGGTTTCTTACAGCTTGGGATCCCATTTTTGTAAGACTCTCTTTTCCTGCTAGGGATGTGCTTTAAGCTCCGGGCTGAGCACAGGGAGCTCAGGGGGTGAAGCTATACACACTACTCCCGTTGATGCCTGCTATGATGCTGAGGAGAAAAATAAGATAATCTCACCAGACCCTGCTCATGTCATGAAAATGCATAGGCAAGAAGACAGAGCACATGGAAAAGCACCTCATCTCAGCACAAACGTCCCCCTCATTACGGCAGGTTTCCTTCCACAGAGATACCAGCTGCATTGCCGGTCCGTGGGGTGGGGGAATATTTCTCATATTGACAGCTCAACTGTGGCTGTTTGAGCAGGTCTGGCCCACTCCAGCAGCAATGTGCCCCAAGGGACTCAGTGTATGATTGCAGTGAGTGGGAGTCAGTGCCTTCACACTCGAGTGCATTGATCTAGTCCTGGAGGAGCAGAAAAGCACTGGAGCAAAACCAATGGGCTGCCCCCCAGGCACGGGTCTTGCTTATGCTTCAGAGTAAGCCTTCCCTCGTCCCAGCTCACCCACCGTGGGGACCTCACCTAGCTTGCAGCAGACAGGTCTCGGTGCCTGTGCTGGAGGCATTCAGGTGGTTTACCCTTGTGCAGCACAAACCCCTCGAGGTCTTGGACCTGCTTTCTCCCAGGTGTAGTCATGGGACCAGCCCTCCATATGGCCCATGCAGCTTGCTCTCCCTTGACAGGCAGTCCATTGCTTTCTTCTCACTCTGGAAAGGATGCCTGATAAAGACCCTTCCTCTAAGCCTGGTTTCCAAGGAAGAATAGTCCATGTGACTTTGCTCTGTGCATGTATGAATGCCTGGAAGTCCCTTATCAAATTTTTAATCCATCAGACCACTTTACCCAGGTTTGACGAAGGATTTGGTATCTCTAACCGCACTTATCTGCTGGGCTGCGTGACCTTGGAGGCAGCACATACTCGGGCACCTGGTGGAGCGTGTTGCATGCCCCATGTGCACCTTTCCCTGCTTTAGAAACCAGAGTCTGGGGCTGGAGGGGACAGGGACACTGACATGTGGCTGTGGGTTTTTTTCCCACACACGGGGTGAGAGTAAGGCCACGGACCAAGGAATGCATTGGCTGGTGGAGTTTCACAGTCCAAACGCAGCCAGAGATATCCAGCTTCTGCAGGTTTTGTGGGAACAGGTAGCTGGGTATTCATGCTTTCGCCAGGGCGAAGACAGAAACACGAGGTCATGCTTTGTCAGCAGGGAACCCACATGTCAGAGGAAACACAATGGAGACAGATCTCATAGTGCCCTAGCTTGAAGAAAAGCTTCAGGTGAATCTTTCATTTCCTTGGATGTCACAGTCAGCAACACCAAGGCATGCTTCTGTTGCAAACTTTCCAGTCATTAGCCCTTTTACTTGCTGCTCCTCATCTTCCCTACCCAGTCGCCCAACATGTTCTACAAGCCCACTCCAAATCTGAGGTATAAAGCTTAAGAGGAAAGTGATGTCACATTTAATCTGCATAAAATAATACATGTTATAGTTTGTAATTATTTTCTCCCCTGTACATCTTCACACGTGCCACAGGTTTTTCTCAAGGCCTCAGCTCCACAGCCAGGACTCTCATATCCCCTAGGACAGAAATCTGAATCACAAAATGATCTCATGCATTTTTCTTTGCTCTGGTTTCAATCTCCCTTCCCTTTTTCAGCATATTTCCAATATATGCGGCACACTACCCAGCATTCATTTTCAACACTCTTTCTTCTCCATTTCCATTTTAGCATATTCCTTCTCCCTGCTCCTTCTTTTCGCTGGTCTTTTGTCTACCAGTCCTCCTTTCCTTCTTCTGTCCTATTTCAAAGCCTCCCAATGAGCCAAGACTACTATCTCTAAAGAGGAATGCTGTCAGCTTTAATAGGAGCTGGATTAACTCCCATGGCTTTCATCTTCCCATCTTTCTTTTTTCCTGCATCCTCTGTCTGTCCTCCCCATCCCAGTTCCTGTCTCCATCTTCTCTGCAACTTGTTGGAGCTTTTCCTTCCATTGCTCACCTCACACCCTGCTGCTTCAGCCCCTCCTTGCGTCTTTCCTGCTCTTTTCCATCTATCCAACTCGAGACAAACAATCTGCCTAATCTACCATCTGGCCGAGCCACACCCACCACTATTCTCTGTGAGCACCTAATATATATTAAGATTAGGATCTCCCTTGTTCCCTCCCCCTTCCTTTCCACAGGATGTTGAAAAGGCTGGTGTGTGGTTTTTTTCAGTCCTTCTGCCTTTCCCCCCCCATGCCCCTCCCTCTCTCTCCTGCAGAAACAGAGAGCCAGAGATGTGGGTTACAGAAAACTGGTTAGTCTTTAACTCTGTTAAAGACAAGAGAGATTTACTGTCTCTTTCCCCACCAAAAGGGAACATGAGGTCTGATGTAATGTCATCCAAGTCAGTGGAAAGACTGAGATTAAACTCCCCAAGAGGAGGAACAGATCTCAGAGAGGAGAAAGATTGGCAGGGGATGCATGAAAACAAAGAAAAGGATGCGAAAGAGCACTGTAGAAGACAGGGGAAAAGAAGGGGACATTATGGGAAGCCCACATTACCCAAAACACGATCTTCCCTCTTGCAATCAGGATCTCCCCTGAAATATGTATTTCATTAAAACAAACTGGCACTCTCCGGGGGGGTTATTCTAGGAAGCTGACCTACAGTAGCATAAAGGAGGATCCACCCATCATGATCTCAGCTATTTCTTTCTCATAGTTTAGAAGAAATTCATTTTCCCACAGCCACTGCTTCTCCCAAACATCTGTACTATTCTGGGAAATAAAGCAAAAATAGGCAACTTTGTGCTTCACTCAAACTGGGTCGGTTACAGGAGCGGTACAGTGAAGGGATTCAGTAGCCCTCACAACAGCAAAGAGGAGTGGATCCCGCTCCTCTCTGTCCCCAAAACGAGGACAACACAAAGAGACCCTTACTGGAGTTCCAGTAGTCCCTAGTCCTTCTGTGGGGCCAGGAGGGAAAGGAAACAACAGAAATCAAGAAGGGTGGAGAGATATGAATATCTCCTATCCTCTTCCTAGATGCAAGAGAGGAGATGGGAAGTGAGGATGAAAGCCTTTTCTAGGTCTGTCGGTGGGCTGTGAAGCATCTATCTGGGAAAAGCAGTAACATTTAGGGTAAGGTGCTGAAGGCGACACAGGGGGCAGAGGACTGAATAGCCCTGCAGCCCAGAGATTTCTTCAGTTCCATGGTAGAAGAGGGACAAAGGTGGAGGATATCTATGTATATGTATGCAATTTCAGAAAGCATGCTCCCAGCCCTGGAAGTCTGGCTAGGCTGCTGCTGGCAAGCACTTCTCCAAAACACAGGGGCTAAATGCAAAAAATTGCAGACAGGAAAACTACCCCAAGTTGCCAAACAGCTTCTTTAAGAAGGAAAAGGAAAGAGAGAGGAAAAGAGAATCTGTAGGAGAAAAATAAAAACAGGGTCATAGAAAATTTAACTCAAAATCTTTTAATTCGCAAATGTAAATCAGCTATGCTCAGTTAAATAAATTGTGCTAGCAAGTTAGAACTGTCTTGACTTACCTTAACTAGCCACCAGTTCTTTAAGTGCATTAGCAGCAAATTATGTGTATTTGCCATGATATTCTTGCAGTCAGAATTGGGTTTCTGCAGGTTTCAGTTGTCCTTTCCTACGGCAGGAGCCAAGATGGAGATAATGAACAACTCTACTCAAACTCTACTCACCATTTCCCTTCCCTTGATTACTCAAACTTTCTACTCCAGGCAGTGTAGTTAGCAGCTCTTTCGGCTGTGTGGAGGCTTTGCACCAGCTACATGTTCCAATCTCAGTCCATAACACTGAATTAATATAGTATATTATTCCACAGACTTCCATAAATTCAGAGAAGTATCTGCAGGAAGGAAAAGACATTAATTCTATGTCCATTCAGAAGAATTACAACATCAAAATAATAGCTGGAAACTTGTTTGAAAAAAATCAGTGGACTTCAAAACCAGCAGTGTGCAGTTTGGGAAGAAAGATAAACATGTTGATGTGCACAAGAACGAAAGGATTGCAGTATAAATAATGCAAGAAAGAAGGAAGAAGGGATAGACAAAAAGAACATATTATTGGTAAAAATCAATAACAGTCATTCTACAGATTTTACGAGAAACTATCCTCCTTCAGTAGGTGAATGCATAGGAGTGTACCTCAGGCCTAAAAATCAGAATGCTAAAGAGAAGTAAAGCAGACCATGTTTTTACCACTTGTCAAATAAAAAGCAACATATTTCTGAGTAACTAAGGCAGTATGTCTGCTGGCAAAGTAGCAGTGTATAATACTGTCATCTGTATATTGGGGGAACTCAAATCTGCCAATTCAGAGAAAGTGTGGCTTCCTAGAAATTAGTAATTTCATCTGATTAGTAGTGAAAGGACTTTCTTCTCTTTCCTGAAAAAATGTTTCCCGTTTTTGGATCAATTCCCTGGGGATGTCCATACATCAAACTTCAACGGGAAGAGCTTGTGCCTAACAGTTCTGGAGACCGGCTGTGTCAGACAGCAGTTTAGGAGGCATCCTCAGAAAAGCCCTTGTCTGATAAATGCCTCAAGTGGCACAGAGAATAGCTTTCCCCCAGTGCCCACAAAGTGCCTTTACCTGCTGCAGTTTGCTGAAGGGACCCCAGCAGAAGTGGCAGATCACGCACTATGTTCTCGGTGCACATTGGGGTGCTTTGCTTTCCTTCTGTAAGAGCATCTTGATTTCCTAGTGGGAACTGAAGGATACTTGTGTATCTTCATATATCCTCACTACTCACAAATAATGGAAAATACTTTTAAAATGCATTTGTGTTTCCTCTGAGAGAACTGAGGTCAAAGACAACTCACCATCTCTCCAACATCAGCCAATATGCGGCAGCTATACTTAGCTTTGCTCCATGTCTTTTTTTATTCTCACTCCTAACCACTTATGTTTCCTACCTTGAGGCTGGAGCAAAGGTGGCCTGCTCTTGTTCCTTTAAAAACAGTTTAGAAGAGGGAAACAAAGAAAAGCAAAGACATTCTCTACAACTGAAAGGATGACTTGGGATCGGATGCTTAGACAACATGAGTGATGCTGCTTTTCTAGGGAGGGACTCTTACCATGCACTGGAGATGGACCACATTACTGGTTTTTTTATTCAAAATACCGCCATGTAAACGACACACTGACCCAACACATGACATTCAGAGTAACTGAATGGAAAGAAGATAGTGTATAACTTAGCCAACAGATACTGAATGATCAAGCATCAAAGGTAGTCACATTGTGTTCCCCACAATATGCTCTGACAGTCCACAGACAGCTGGTTGGTCATATGGTGCCAGTCTCTCTTCTCCGCTTCTAGCTGCTACACAGTATTAAAAGGAGCAGGAAGGAAGGGAAATCCCTTCTTAAAATCATGTATACAAACAATAGTTGCATCAATGCAGATGGAAGGGGATCCTGTCCAAAACACACAGTCAAAAGCAGCAAGTGCTTCAGAGTCTGACAGCCAGTTTCTACTGAGCCCAGCTTTCGGGGAGAAAGCCGTTGCATCCAGAGATGTCCCCTGGCCGACTAGTCAGGGAAGGAGGAGAAGGAGGGAGCAGGTGGGGTAGTGCCTGAAGCCCAGCCCTTGCTGCAGAGGGCAGGCTCCCACCACCATGAACATCCCCATCATCAACATCCCCGTCCCGCATGACTGCTTGGTTCAGCCCATGAGTCGGGGCCCTTAGCAGTGTTTCCGACGGGAACTCTTCCCCAGGATTTTCTGGACAAGTCATTACATACATGCAGACCAAAAGGGCTCTGTGAACGTCAAGGCATCTTCCTCACCCTGCATGCTGACTCCATGTCAGAGGAGGGCCTGGTGAACAACACCCTCCCCTGCCTCCCACTTTCTATACGAAGGAAAGCTGGGCAGGAAGGCTGGCCAGGGTCACAGCCCTTCACAGCAGCTCCCTGGCCTGTGCAACAGCTCCTGGGCCCTGCCAGGCATATCAGGGCTCAGAGCATCCATCTAGACACTGTTCCAGGTCTGAGATCTGGTAAAGGATGCAAAGGCAGAATAAAAAAAAAAAAATATTTCAAAATATAAAGCTTTTTGTGCTGTTCTCTTTATCCACCAAGCCACAACAGTACAAAGGAACACACTTACCTGTGCTTTCACACCAAAGCTCTCCGCTCTCTAAAATGTTGTTTACAGCCTGATTCTTGCAAGCACCTCATTCTTGCAAGCACTGAACTGCTCAGCATCTCTTTCAGAAAGAGTTTGCATACTAGGCAAGTCTGAGCTCGGGACCTGGGGGAGATAAATCAGGTTGGAAGAGCACCCTTGTTCCCACCACAGCGGCTTCCTTTCAGCTCCCCCTTCCCATGAAGGCAGCATCCCGGGCAAACTCAACAGGCTATCCCTCCTCCTCTTTCCTGATGGCACAGGCTCCTGCCAGTACGCTCCTGTGTTTTTGAGGTGGCTGCTCAAGGAGCAGGGAGGGAAAAGAGGAGGAGAGGTGGGTCCGGGCATGGCAAGACTCCAGTGCCACGGGAAGGGGATGAGGGGGAGGCTGGCTAGGAAAGCCATCACCATGCAGTGCTGCCCATCCAGCAGAGAGAATCGGGCAAAATGTGCTGGGAGAGGTTGCCTGCCTCAGCTCTCCACCTGTGCTGGCTGCAGCAGCAGCAACAGAAAACTTTGCCTTATGGAGTGATGTGGAAGCAAGAGCAGAAGCTGGTTGTTCCTTAAGCACAGCCATACCCTGCCCCCTGCAGAAGGCAAGCTGAGCCAGAGGAGAGAACCGTGCCGAAATCCATGCTCCCCTAAACCACAACCCCCAACTGAAATGGTTTCAGCCTTGTCAGTGGTCTCAGAGCATGTCTGCTGAAAAGGGCTCCCCACAAAATACTCTGCCTTTTTACCCAGTAGCAGCTTTGTGGGCTAGCAGAGACTTTATTTTCAATCCTGAGTGGCTTCAAGTTTATGTCTCAAGGTTCCTTGAAGAGTAGTTTCAGTCCCTTCAGGACCAACCTGCTCTCCTGGCTCTCAGCCCTCCAGTCGCAACCTTATTTTGCATGGCATCCTTTAATTAGAGATCAAGAGAGACCTCCTGCTCAGGGCACTCACGGGGAGGGCAAGTCCCAGGCTCCCATCGCTGTGCCAAGGCCTGGGACTCGGCGTTCATTGGTGCCTGCACACAAGATGAACCCAGCATTCCTGCTGCTCCCATGCTCTCCATAAATATTAAAGCTTTCCCTATCAAGCAAATTGCTACTGTGGTGTACTTGGCCTCGCTGTCTCATAACACCTTCTAGGTGCTCTCCAGGAAGCTGAGGCACAGCATTTCACAGTGGCCTTCCCTCACTGGGAAGCTGTGCGGCAGCTGCAGCAGGATCCATTGCGGTTGGCTGTGCTCCAAAGGAGCTAAGTATCTCACTCTTAAAGACCATGTGGAAGCGTCTTCTCTTGGTGATGGCCACCACAAGGGGATGGAGGCATCCAGGAGTCACCTGAGAAGGTTGAGGTGTAACCAGATCTGTCTCCTCAGCACTTGCACCAAACAGTTCACGACGTTTCATCAAGTCCTGCTCCCAGCTGCACAGGAGGATGGCACGGAGAGCCTGTGCTACCTCCTTAGGGACTGCAGGCTCTGGCGCAAGGAACCAGCACCGGGGAGCAAGGTGGCACATCAGTGCATGCTGCCGTGCCTGAGTTCTGCTCGGGGTCTTGGCCTGAGCAACTGCCTGTTTCAGTGACACTCAAACCCATCAGCATACAAATCTCTTTTGAAGAGGGAACTCAGATGACACTTTCACAACCCGCTTAATCCAGTCCACGCGAAAATGGCTGCCAAAAGGGGAGGTCCCGCTCTGCCTCCTGGCAGCCTGTTCCCAACCTTTCCTCCCCTCAGCTAGTGCAGCTACACCTTCTGCTGAGTGAGGGAAGGTGAAAGCTTTTTTCCTCTGCTAATTTTCAGATGGATCAGCTCCCTGGTCTGGTAACTCCATCACTGCACGAGCACTGGTGCCATCACAATGGAAGTGGAGAGTTCACGCGGACAGGGGTGGGAGACAGAGGACAAGATGGGACCAGCCCTCTTGGCACCGCATAGGCTTCAGCACTTTGAAAATACTGCATGTGTACCTAGTTTGGTTTTAAAATTAAGACTTACATGACTGCATTCACCTAGATGAGGAATTACTTGTCTTTGCTAAATATTGTACTAAGGATACCAGTGAAAGCTGAAAGCAAGCCACTGCCTCTTTCACTAAAACCAGACTTCTCAACTTCTTTAAAAGAGGCAGTTTTCATGTTATGCTGAACTTGAATACAAAACCCAGCATCATAAATGCAGAGGCCATGATCTGCCAGCTCCCTTGCTTTTCCTTGTTGCTGTACAGGCTTGCTACAGGGTGTATTTTCCTCTCAGTGTGAGTGTGTCACTACAATTAATACTAATGGCAATTATTAGGGCACATCAAAAGATGAGCACAGCACACATTAGCAACAGAAACCAGCTTTCTGTGTTGTTGGTTCTGCCTTCAGCACAGCCATTTAGGCACTCTGCTATTTCTCAAAGTATGGATTGGTGATCAGTCGTACTAAAACGTCTTCAAAAAGGCAGTGCCTCCACATGAAAAATAACAGGTTAATAAAAGAAGGCAGGTTTAATTACATGATTCAAACAAACAAGGAAATATCAGGAAATCATCCAATATCCTGGTATTACCAATTACAGTTCAGTTCAAAACTGAGACCTGTCCGGGTGATGAAATGAGTTTGGTTTACTAGGAATTCAGGGAGGAAAAGTCTCAGAGAGATGGGAAAGGGAATTGGGGAAGGACACAGGGATAAGTCCATAGGAGAAACAGTCTTCAGGGAATGAAGAAAGAGTATGTGAAGAGAAGGGGATGGACAGCACATGTGAGAAAGCAAGAAGCAAGGCAGGTGGCTTGAGACAACTTGAGTGTTAACCACTGATGGGTACTTAGATAAAAAATCTGTGTGAAGTCGATAGATGCTCATCTCAAGGAAAGGCTGTCCCACTTTCCTCATGTGGGCTGTTCACAGCTGCAGGAGCAGGCTCGTCTGTGGTTAGCAAGCTTGGTAACCATACTGAGTTGGTGGCTTTGTCACCTTCTAGCTTCAGTGCTCTAAATGGGCAAGTTTGTAACTAGCCCTGAAAAAAAGCCACGTACCACCGTTCCTGTCAGTGTACTCTAGTGCATGTCTGCCTAGCTCTTCAGTTAGTGGCATACAATCAGGCGCAGGAAGTACAGGCTATGAGATGTACATGCATTCCCATTTCAAAATGGTCTGATATCAAGGATGAAATGCAAACTAACTTGGCCCAGAGTGCAGAAACTTCCGTAGGTTGCTTATCCTGCCTGAAAACTGAGTAAAACCAGATTTCAGTTTCAGACTTCCAGGAGAGGATGCTCGTTCTGCTCTTTGCGATGACAAGTCTGGGGAAGCCATTTCAAATGTAAGATAAAATAAAGCATCTCAGAAGCACAGATAAAAAACTTGAAAAAATGCTTTTGTTGAGGCGCGACTAATTGAAATCTTGTGTCTCCTTGGACCTGCAAAAGAGACAAGGGGAGCAGAATGTTACACTGAAATATTTGAAAACTAAAACTATTTCTTTGCATACAGAAAAAATCACTCTCCGATTCCAGTAAAATCTCCTACAGGTGTGGTATAAGTGAAACCAGCTGATCGGCCAGGCTTCCTACAGACCCATAAAAAAAGAAGGAAGGGTGTAGTCTGTCTAACGTATCTAATCTCTGCATTGAAACAGCCTCCATCCATGCAACCTCTGTTTGTTGGCAGATGAACGCTGATTTAGCAAGTCTTTAATCTGTCAGCTCCCAGGTGTTTTGATAAACCCTGAAAGGTGTCAGCTTGGACCTCAAATAAATCTTTTCTGCCCCAAGTGTGGTGGAAAGCCTTTGTGTACAGGCACCAGCCCTCCCACTCAGGAGGGGTGAAAGGATGCTCCCATCATTTCCCTTTCTTTGCTCCCAGGGAACAACCACGTCAGTTATGGGGTGAGAATCTTCCTCACTGTCTTTCTGCTTCCCCACCACAGCACAGTCTGGAGGAAATCCCTGAGGAAATCTTCCCCTTGCATCCCTCCCCCCACTCCAGCACATATGTCAATGGCCAAATAGCAATCCCACAGCAAGAGGGTTGCCATGCTGCTGCTCTATACTCTGAAGCACAGCTTTAGGTGTCTGCCCATCTTCTCAGTTCAAATACACATTAAAAGCAAGACGCACTTAAAAAGGCTCAGCTAGTCTTAAGTGGTGCATATGTGCCTGTGGGACACCAACCCCGTTGTCTGTAACCCAAAGTTGCTAAGGTAAAACAGAGCAGAACAAAAATAAAGATGTATGAATCAGATGTATGTAGATAAACATGATAAAAAAATACAACGCTTTCATGGGAACTATGATAAACCTTACAAGAATAACGAGGCAAGCTCATTTATTGTTTTGTGATTTACTACAGAGGCACCTGCCTCTAGCTCTGCACTCTAGCTCTCCAAGCTTTTTCTGTGCCATCTTTTCCAGAACAAAATTCAAAAGCACAAACCCATGTTTTCCTTCTTCCATCACTCTGGGTCAAATAAGTCGGAGTGTGTTTGAACAGGGAAGGAATATTACTTTTTATAAAGAGTGTCAATTCTGGCGGTTGGCTACCAACAAAAAGTTATCCAATTACTGTACTCCTATTTGCAAATTTCCTTTTGGAAAGAAGTTTATAACTTCATTCCTTAAAACTAATTCTGACCCAAACTTGTCATGCAAGTCTGTGGTCTAGAAGGAAAATGATTTTGCAACATTAGAACTAATGTATTCAGGTATTTCTTGTTGTTTAGAGGTGACAGCAACAAATAACAGAAAAATGCATGCAAAGCTGAAACTGCTCAATGCTCACCTTGCTTGCACTCCCTTCAGACTTTATGGCAGGTTGTAACCCATCATGCTCTTCCTTTTTTCCCTGTATTATCACCTAAGATCTTTGAGCTCTTTGGAATATAGCACCTACCACACTGCTAGCTAGAAATAAATAATAAAAAGACATAATGTTTAAAGATATAAATAATAAAAAGCAGTACTTCCACACAATTCCCTCCCATATTCAGTACTTCAGGGAAGTAAGTCTGTAGGAGAAAATCACTGCAGACTTTTTCACAAAGAGATAAGCCGTGTACCAAGCCCATAGGCACAAAGAGGAGAAGCTTTCTATCCTTTACTTTTTTCTGTTTTTCTTTTTCTTTTTCTTTTCTTTTTTCTTTTTTTCCCCGGTAGAACAGGGTGCAGAGCTTAACTCCACCATGATGATATCCTAAAATAACCTTCCATCTGGCCACTAACAGTAGTGCATCTTCCAGCGAAGCCAATCTACTGATGACTCATGTGTCCTGGTGCAAGAGCGTGGAGTGGGTGGGGGAGGGGACAACAAACAACAAAAGGCAGATATCTTGATTTATTTAAAACCTTCTGCAGGAAAAAGCTTTCAGAGGGAAAGTAGGAAGATGACAGCATAGCCTGACTCAGCCTCATCTGCCCCCTTCCACCAAGCACTGACCAGAGACTGCCCTTTGCAGCAGCAGGAGGGGCTTGTGTGCTGGGGAGGAGGCCAAGGAGAAATGCAACCCAGCCGGCCAAGGGACTGCAGCAGGGGGGTCTAGTCCAAGTGGGTGTCAAGATACTGATTTCAGACTTTTTAATCTGCTCCTGGGCAGAAAGGGATGTGGTGGCCCACTTCTGGAGGGGAACAGAGAAAACCTTGTGGTGCCAGAGGCAGACACGGTTCCTGAAACGCACACATAAGCCAGCACAGAGCTGCCATCGGTTCAGGACAGCAGGCAGCAGTCAAAGCAGCCTTTGAAAGGCTGTTGTTCCCATGGAACTCATGCCCATCTCCAATGCCCTTATTTTTATACACATATATACATGCCTTGAGACAAACACTCGTTTTCCCTCCTTCCCCTCCCCCCCCCCTTTGCTCTTCTTTTATATACACAAAAATAAATAAGAGTTGACTCATAAACTATAATAGCACGTACTGGGCACTTTTAGATATTAACTGATGCTTCCCACGAGCTATGTCCTTGAGGCTCCTTGGCTGTAACATACCTTCCGCTGTAATCAGTTTGTAAGTGCAAATTGTTCTGAATTTCATTGTTTATTACTCTTCCAATGTCTGCTTTACTGTATATTGAGTCTATTTCATTTAAGTGCGCTAAAAATGATGACTGCTTCTCACAGTGCAGGTGTATATTCCCCTGGTTTGTACATGGTTACTGTAGTTTGGCAAGTTGTCCTTTTGTTCACACGTGGCTTGGAAATAAAGCCACTTAACAAAGTATTTGACATCATAAAGATACTTTTACATTAAACTGATGTCATTTGTCATTACCACTTACAAGTATCAGAACCACTTTACAGAGGAAGACTAAAGGGTTGTTGAACTGGGTATCCAATCAAGAGCACTTAAAATGATCCAGTCTTGCAAAAGAAAACTTAACTCCTAATAATAAACCCTGTATTGTATCGCATCACTCATGGAAATTTTTCCCTAGTCAGCATCTAACACACAAAATCTGTGCGTTAAGACTCTGCAAACTCATCTTTGCTTACTGCAATGTCAGGAGCTAGCATTTACATAATTCCCTGCCCAGCCCACCTTTTAGGCCAAGTTGTTTTCCACAGCAGCCAACAGCATAGTCGCATCCCTTGCCCTTTGCATGAGAAGTACAACCCTGGTTTTACCTGTTGTTTTTTCCCCCCCTCTTCACCACCAGATTGCTGCTTTGATCCCAAGGGCCTCAATCCTCCCCCATGACCTTTAAAAAGTGGAATTCTAAAGCATTTCCCAGTTGGGGGGTGGCAGTATCGCTGCTGTTGCTGTGAGTTTGAGCAGTTTTTGCTGCGGCTGAATTGGGATTACCCAGGCTGCTGCCAGCCACGTGGCTGGGCCCCTGTATGGGAGCCATGTGCAGTTCAGCAACTGCGGGTTAGTCATCGGGCAAGGCAAACCCTTGAGTCACAGTATCACCCTACCTCCTCTCTTACCCAAAGCTTTACTTGTAAGGAAATGTCACCTCTGCTGCCAAATAGCCCTAGTTTGTAACCGCTCTTTCACCAAAACTTTTCTCATCTTTTTTTTTTAGGATGCAAAGGGAATGGATGTCATTAATATTCATGGTGATACCGCACTAATGCAATCCTATTTTTCTGATGGCACTCATAGTCTGAATCAACACAACATTGCCCCTTGTGCAACATTTAAACAGTATTGTCTAAATCCGCACCAGGAGAAGCTACCAGTTCAAAAGGAGTGCTGTTGAAACTGTTGTTGGCTGCTTTTGTCTGAGGTTTTACCAGCCCTCCCGAGCAGAGGTTGCAATACGGTTTTCAGACAGCTGAGCAGAAGGCAGAAGGGAGACATGCAGCAGAACAGGTTCTCCCTCTCATCCTCAGGAGAACAAAACTTTACTGTCCAGCATAAGGCACTGCATCTTTTGCATCACTTTAGTTAAGACTGTAGCGAGACTGGCGAGCCGACATGTTAGGAAACCAGAGTAATCCCTCTCCTTGTTCCTGACATTTTTCCTGGCATCTTCCCAAGAGAGGAGGGGAAGAGGAGTTAAAAACCTTACAAAAAGAACAAGCATCGCCAAGCTAAAAATCATCTGTTCCTTACAAACTTCTTTACCCTAGAAGGAAAAAAATCTTTAAAATACATATTTTCAAACACACATGCAGGCTGATTGTTTTAACAATACAAACATCTGCCAACTAGTACCATGTCTGGAGCGCAGCGTTCTGCACTCTGCAGTGTTCTAGCAGTTGGACTGAAAAACAGATTGCTGGGCAATATCTGAATTTAAGCAAGAATATCCTTAAAGCGGAGAGAAAAAATCTTCTATTTTTAAAAGAAAAAAAACCCACCAAACAAGCCCTAAATCCGATGGCAATAATACAAAATGCAATTTCAGTATGTCTACAAACTTGGCATTTCAGTGCATGAGAAGAAAACTTCATACGTTATGTAAGGATGTACGTATTTATTAAATCATTATCCTCTGTGATATGCACACATTGTATTGTAATCAGTAAGTACACTTTTAATATTAGAACATGATATAGACACCCAATTCCAAGGCACATTATTTCACCAAATAAAAGAAAATAATGCAGAGAGAAAGAAATCAATACAACCTGGATAACATAAAACCAATTAATTACTGGTATCCAAGGAGGATTAGAGAGGAAAGAAATGCAAGACAGAAGGGAGGCAAGTAACCCAGACCTGTTCCAAGGGAGAGAAAAGAGCTCCCCACAGTACATTAAGATACTTCCCGAAAAAGCGAGTCATTCCTAGGCTTCGCTCCAACCTCCATGAATCTCTGCCTGCAAAGTAACCATGACTCCATCTTCTCAGATTCTGTTAAAGGGGCACTGACCTTCATGCCAGCATTCGCAAGGAGCAACTGGACTGTCCAGTTGGGAGCAGCTTATCAAACTTAGGCCGTGTATGGTGCAGTCAATACGGTCATTCATCCATTTTGGATACGCCAAGTTATCATCACTACCTAGTCACTCCCTTCGGGGGGGGGGGGGAGGGGTGGGAAGCCCACAAAACCCCCTCTCTTGCACACGAAGAGGCTTCTCCATCTAGTAAGGCAGCTCTGGAAATAACTTCGAACAACAGAAGAATTCCAGACGTTAAAAATATCATTTAATTAAGCATAAATCATACCAAAAAGTTTTAAGTCACTTTTAGTTAATACATTTGCATTTATTTTAGAATATACTCTACATCTGAGTAAAAAAAGTTTAAATAAACTCCAGTACATGTACAACTGTGGGACCTGCCATCCGTCCCCTGGCAGAGGGATGCTCGTTTGCTCACTGGGTTCCCTCCCGGGTATCGGAAGCAATTTTTATGTTTTGTTATGTTCATCGGCTTGTGTCGAGCCTCCCGTCTGCCAGCTATGCCACCGCCTCGCACGCGCACCGGTTCGGCACCCCCGCCCGGGGAGGCACAGCAACCGCTCGCCCCAGACCCAGTAATAAAAAAACCCAAACAAAGAAGGAAGGGGAGGGGGGAAATAATTAATGAGCTAGTATTGATTAATTTACATCTCTCTCTGGCTTGTGCGTTGGTAGAAAACCGGCTGCAGTCCCGGGAGCGCGCAGGGGAGCCGCAGCCCGGGGCACACGCAGGCCCCCACGGCGGCGGCAGCAGCGCCGGGCGGGTACGCGCCGCTCCCGCTCCCGGCGGCGGGCCGGGCGCCCCCTTCCCCCGCTCCCCCCCGGCGCTCACTGCCCCCAGCTGCTGAAGCCGATCTCCTGCTTGTATCTGTTGGTGAGGACGTTGGCCTTGCGGGTGAGCTTGGAGAGGACCGAGTGGAGTCCGCTGAGGTGATAGTGGAACTGCTTCTCCAGGTCCTCCTCCCCCTCGCCCTCCTCGGCGGGCCCGCCGCCCAGCTTGTCCTTCTTGCGGGCCGCCTCCTCGCCCGCCGGCGGCTGCACTACGCCCCACTCGATGTCGTTGCGGATGGACTTGAGCAGCATGTAGTGGCTGTACATGTCCCTACGGGAGAAGTAGGCGCCGGGGTCGCCGGGCGGCAGGGCGGCGTCCCGCTGCGGGCAGACGGCGCCCGCCGCGTCCAGCTCCTCCAGCAGCAGCGGCACGTCGCGCAGCAGGCTGGGCACCATCACCGTCTGGTCCATGTTGTTGACGGCGCCGATGAAGCGGTTCATGGCGTTGAAGAGGGAGTACTTCTGGCTGTACGAGTCGCAGATCTGCATCATGCCGGCGGGCGGGCGGGCGAGCTCAGCGAAGCGGCTCGGACCGCGGGGCTCCTCCGGCGGCGACCTCCTCCTGCTGCTCCTCGCTGGCGGCACCGGTCGCCCTCCGCCGCGGGCTGGGCTGGGCGGCTGCTGGCGAGCAGAATCCTGCTGGGAGGCAGCGGCCGGCGGCGGGGTTAGGGGCTGCTTGCCCTCCCCCAACCCGCCTTCCCTTCCCGTCCCGTCCCCTCCTGCCGGCGCCCTCGCCATCTTCTTCTCCCCCCCCTTCCCACCTTTATCCGCAGCCCCGTCCCCTTTTTTAGCCTTCCCCTCCGCGGCCCTTCTGTTCGCCCTTCCGCCCCCCGCTCCCCCAGCAGCCCTCCGGAGGCGCCCGGTGCAGCCGCCGGGGCTCGCTGCTGCCGCTCCCCTCCGTACAAAAAAAAAGGCGAAATGCAAAAAAATACCCCCCCCTCCCCGCCGCTCCCGCCGGGAGCCACGCGTGGCGCGGCGCTGGGGGGCGGCCGCGGGGAAGGCACCCCCGCACCGCGCCGGCGAGTCAAAATGGAAGCGGCGCCCAGCCGCCGCGGGGGAGGCACCCACCGTGCTCCGGAGCCGTCAGCCCGCCGCCGCCCGTGGCCGCGCTCCCATCCCCGGCGCCGTATTTATAGCCCGTATCTTAAACCAAGGTGTTCCCCAGTGCCACCCCCCGCGCCGGCACGCCAGATAAAGGCGGCGGGCGGCTCCGCCTCTCGCCCCGCACCGGGGGAGGGCGCCGAGACCGCCCGGGACGGGGCCACATCCTGCTCCCCGAGCGGGAGCGGGCGGCGTGGGTTCGGTCTTCGCGGGGGAAACTGCGGAGCCGGGACCCCGGGCTCCCACCCCCCCGTCCCCGTCCCCGTCCCGCGGCTGCAGCCCCGCGCCCGCACCCTGAGAGAGGGACGGGGGCTGCAGAGCCCCCCGGCCCCCGGGCGGGGCACGGCGCCCTGACCGAGAAGTGCTTCAACACCGCTGTCCGCTCACCCAGCGCCGGGGCCAGCGGCCCTGAGCCGGCGGGGCGCCAGCCGCCCCCTCCGCGGGCCGGGCGGGGAGCGGGAGGCGCGGCCACGCTGAGCCGGGGCCGGGGAGAGTGATTGACAGGGCGGCCGGCGGGGACACGCGGGCTCCGCGTGCTGTCCGCGTTCGCCCCGGCCGCCCATTGGCTGCCGGGCGCGCGGCGAGCGTGACGGCCACGCCGCCCACCCCCCCGCTCCGCGTGCCGCGGCGTCAATTAGAGCGGGCCGGCAGGGAGGGCGCCTCGGCCCGGCCCGCGTCGCCGCCTCCCGCCAGACCGCCGGGGAGCCGCGGCTGCCCGCTGTCCTCCCGCGCCTCGCCTCGCTTCGCCGTGCCAGCCCCGGGGCCGGGGGGGAGCGGGCGCGCCCCCCCTCGGACAGCCTTTGTCTGCGGGCCAGGGCTGCGGAGGGCCGCCTGCCAGCGGCCGCGGGGAGGCCGGCGTCACCCCACAGCCTCACCTCCGGGCCCAGCCAATCGGCGGCCCGCCCAGCGGCCCGGCTCCGCCGCCCCCTGCCAATCAGCGAGCCTCGGCAGCAGCCAATCGGAAACGGCAACCCCCTCCGGCACACCCCCGCCGCCGGCTCGCGCGGCCCTGGTAACGGGCGAGTCGGCTGGTGGAGCAGCCGTGGGTCACGTGGGGCAGCGCGGCTCGGGGGGAGGGGGAGGTGCGGGGTTGTGTGTGGGGCGCGTTGCCGTGGCAACGGATCAACCAACAGCCAGAGGCGGCCCCCCCCCCGCTGCCGCCCCGCCGGGGCCTGCGCGGCGCCGGGGAAAGCCCGTGGCCGCGTCCCGGGTGGGCTCGGGGAGGCGGCGGGGCCGCCGGCCGCCGCGGGGCCCCAGAGCTCGGCTTCGCCCGCGGCAGCGGAGACCGCGGCTGGGCCGGCAGGAGAAGCCCGGCCCGAGCTGCGCGGCCTCGCCTGCCGTCCCTGCCGTGCCGGGTGCCGGGCGCTCCCCGCAGCCTCGCAGCCCCCCGGGGCTGCTGGCGGCCGCCCAGGGCCCGGCCCGAAGTCGGGGGGCCGGTTCCCCAGGCACCGGGCGGCAAACCGGCTGTGTGAGAGCCGAGGTGGCAGACGGGCGCCCATCGCCAGCAGCCCGGGCACGGCCGATACTTGCGGCTAAGCAGCAGCAAGAGAGATGATACGGGCAGGTATAAAATTTCAGTCTGTTCGCAGATAATTTCCCGCAGGGGAAAAAAAAAAAAAAAAAAAAAAAGAAGAAGAAAATAATCTCACCAGGCCAGAAAATTGGCCACAACATACATTTGCATCTTTATATAGACACACTGTGTCATTAATACACCATTAACAATTTTGCTGCCTTTAATTGAAATACAGTGTGTGCTGAACATTCAATAAATTGGAAGAAGCGGTAAATCTTCAGGAACAAGAAATCGGTTTACTGTCCAACGTTCCTGTCCAAATTAAAAAAATGAAACACTGAACAAATTAAAACTGAAGGCTGTACCCGTGGTTAGAACTTGCTGGCTGGGGAGGAGAAAAGGTTGGTGGAAATAACCCAGTTTGAAGCTGCAAATGGGAGAAGTATGCAGTCATAGCAAAAGCACCAGATGAGGAAGTGCCGTGTCTTCACTGCACTGGTACTACACAAATTATGACCTGAGCATAAAATCATTTTCACCCCTGCCTGCCCTCCTTGTTTCCCACACATATAGCCACACGGTCTGCCTCCACCTTTGACTGTAAATGTTACCTCGCTTTAGTGTAGCACTAGTGCGGTGCTGTAGCCTGTGCAGGCATGTGTCTAACCCATTAGGCAGAGACAGATCATATTCAAGTCAAACTTCACAGCATAAGGCAAACGGCTTTTTTTTTTTTTTTTTTAACTTCCTTATGTTCTGATCGATTTTGATATGCAGTGTAAATGTCTCTGGTACGTATAATGTATATCATTAACACAAGCCTGAGTAGGTTTGATTGCTCTTTGGTTAGAATGAAATAAAGGAGCACGTATTTCTAACTCCAGTGCTATGTAATTGCAATGGCTGTGCACACAAGAGAAAAAGAAACAGCACTTTTCTTTTTTCCTTCCTGTTAAGGAAAGATGATCCCATTTGTGGCACCAACCTTCATAGGCAAGCAGCATTTGTTTAAAATATTTCCTCTTGAGAATGATCTGATTATCATGGCCGTGCAGCACCTGGAAGAGACGTCAGCTGGAAACCCCTTATCTGGTGTCCCGAGCAATGAGGAAGCTTGCATATTGTCTGTCTGGCAGTCCAAGAAGGTGTAAACACTTACCTTTGCCCAGCACAGGGGCCCGGGTAAGGAAACCAAAAGGGCAACATGCAACTGTAGTCTTTATCCAACGCCTCGACTGGATGGAGCGCTCCTGATGTAGAAGTCCAGAACTGTGGGGGTGAAAATGCCTTTCTGCTTGGATAGATTTGGTGCTGCTATTCAGGAAAGAAATTGTCACATATAAGTTACTATATTAGCTACAAACCTTTAATTTTCCCTAAAGTGATTGAGAGCTGGTGGTGCTCCGCCATTTCTGGATGAGGGCCTTCTTTCTGTGGCCAACTCCTGAAGAACAGGGATAAACTATCGCTATTACTATTTAGCTGTTACTGTTACTGAACTATTCCTAGTATTAACCAGTTAACTTAGCTGTACATCAGTATTTAGCCACAGTAGCGCTAAGGTTAGTGCTACAAAAGCTAGCTGTAGGAACAATGCTGCTAGTGGTCTGTCTCCTCTGGCGACATTAGCAGCTGCGCAGTATTTTTCAGGAAAAGACAGATGATTCTGTCACCTTGCATGGGTTTTTGTACCATTTGCAAGGCCTATCTAAATTCTCTCTTCAGTGGCAACAGGGTAACAAACCATCTTTGTTAACAGTTTTCCCAGGATGCATGTTGGCACGGAATAGGTGCCACTGGCACGTTGCAGACCGGCAATGGCTACACTTTGGCAGTTAGGAAGTTGTTCTGCTGCACAGTGTTTGCAAAATAAGATGAGAACTTGTGTGGGTGAAAAGTGATAAATATGTGCAAATATTTAGTGTTGCGTTCTGCAGCCTGGGAATACCATTTGGACTGGCCCGTCTCTTGGGAATTTCATTTCCTCTTGTAATTTGTTGTTGTTGATGTGACACGGCAGATTAATAGTTCAGCCTCAGAAACTGCGAGTCATTTCCTTATATTTCTATTTGGCATACAGTTTTTCTCAAACTTGTGAACTGCTTCCCTCATTTTGGGTGGCAGTACAGATGCATACATTTAACACTCCTTTCCTCCTATCTCCTTCTGAAACCAAGTCCAGTTGTACCAAACTCTGAACTGAGGAAGCCTGTCATTTCTCATCTAGAAGGAATGTATGTAAATTTATTGGCTTAATTGATGCCTCTCCATGAGTTTCATGTAATCAGCCCTTGTAGCTTAACGTGCTAATGAATAGGGTAAGTAGAAATCTAATATGTTAAAGGAATGCAGACCGATTTGTCTGAGTCCTGCTGAGACCTGTGATACAACTTTTGCACAGATTTACTCATCTCCTATCTTTCGCTTAGCTGCCTTTTAATTGTGATTCAGTTGGTCCCCCATGAGGCCAGAGATTCTCCAAAGTGGACAGAAACCTCTGGGAAGGTGTGCAGAGGGGTGAGGAAGAGGATGTTTGTAAAAGGGAGCAGGGATCGTAAATCCCCTTTCCTCCTATCACACATGCAAATCTGAGTGAGACTGCATGCTGCCAGAAGTGGCACAAGAGCTCTGTGGCGTCGTGTCTCAGCGCAGAGGAGCAGGAGTGTTTCGTGTGCGTGGCGAACAGCATGGGATTCCAACGAGAGCTCTGCTGGGAGCAGGAGTAGGGCACAATGCCGGGCAGGGAGGTGGCTGTCGCAGGTGACTCCAGTGGAACCCCTCCAAGTCACCTGTCTCTGCAGGTTGCACCCAGGTCTCTCCAGGCCCGCCAAGTCCTCACTTCCTCAGAAGCATTCCTGGAAATCACTGCAAGTTCAGCTTCAATCTGTCTGCCAGTGACTGTATTTTCAGGGCCTGGGATCCCTCTCAAGTGGTGCTCAGCTAGCACCAGGAGGTCAAAACAGGCTGACAGACACGCCGCCTTCCCCCACCATAAAGGAACCGATGGGATAAATGCTGCCACGGTGGTGTTTGCATGGCATGTGCACAGCATCCTTCTCCTCTGCCTTTCGCCAGCCTCATCCGTTTCCCCTGGAAGCTGGTCGGAGCAAGCACCGTGATGTGCAGTGCCCAGGACAACAGCGGCCCTTTTCAAGTGGCTCCTTAGCACTGCCATAATAAGCCTGATAAATAAAACATGGCTTGCAGACATGGATTTACTGGAGAGGGCTAAGGGGGCTGTAGCTCCCTCATTAGTATCTCCTGGTGCAGCATGTGTGCTCCTCATTATGTGGCACAGTGGCAGTTGTCTAGTCATCCACGATGAGGCTGCAGCCACTCCAAGGATGCGCCAGGGATCCCAGGCATCTTTTTTTTCTCCTGTATTAATAATGGGAATTTACAAAAGAAAAAAATATCCTTGAATATGAAGAGGAAAGAAGGGGGAAAGACTGCAAGTCTCTCCAGGACTTGGCAGGCCTGGAGAGACCTGGGTACAACCTGCAGAGACAGGTGACTTGGAGGGGTTCCACTGGTCTGATTTTCTCTCCCTTGCATCTCAGCAAACACGGAGAAATCCATGTAGCTGTGCTAATATGGAATTGGTGTGAGTAGAATCAAGACCTCTGGACTGCACAAAGTCTTATTTTGGGGAGCTTTGTTTCCCTTCCGTCAAAAATACTGCTTGTAAACTTGTGGCCAAAGTATAAACTTCATACTTTCCCTCCCATTTTTCTTCTGTTCAAGGGAAAAGAATCAATTTGGCCAATTTAAAGTCCCTCAAAGCTGGGGACTCAGGAATCTGGGTTAATCTGAACAGGGTTTGTGGAGGTTTGATCCAGCTTTTCTTTCAGGCCATCATTTAAATCCCTCCTACTGCCCGCATACAAGCTGCAACTGCATCATCATAGTAACCCTGTGACCGAGAGGCATGAGAGTCTCCTCTGAGACTGTAATCTCACTCTAAATGGCTCTCTGGCGGGTGCTTGTGAGTGGTGATACATCATGCAATTTTCTCCTTTAGAGGCTCGCGGTGTCATCTCCGCCGTGATCCCTGCCCTGCCTGGCCAGTGCTGGTAAGCCGGAGCCCGGGGCTGGCCTGAGAGTGGGTTCCTGGCGCAGCACCGCACGGCTGGGGCACCTGCAGAGTCATGAAGGCATCAGCAAAATCTGCCTCTTCCTCTCTGCCACCCTGGCCACGCTCCTGCAGGGAAGACGCCCGTTTAGCATGGCAGGAGACTTTAATTGCATAGCAAAATAATCCTCAATAAACTCGTGACTTTCTGTAACGGTATTTAATATGCAGACAGCCAAACGAATGCCACCATGATATATTTTTATGGACAAATATTACATATTAAGCCCTGATTTATACATTTGAGCGTAATACCTGGGGCTTTGAGGAGAGCCTTTAATCTCTGTCAGCGAGGCAGCAAGCATGCTAAAACGCCAAGTAAATCTGCATGGGAGTGGTGAACTGAGCACAGCGTATATCAGAGTTCTTCCGCCTGATAAAATTAAATACACAAGGCCACCTTTCCGTGACATTAACGGTTTGATAAGCAGGGACTGACATCAGGAAATACGCATCTGCACTTCCCACTCTGACCAAAACCTGCAGTGTTCCTGCTGCTTCTGCTGTCCCCATCCTGACGTGGGGGAAGGGTGCCACCTCAAGCTCCCAGAAGTTCCTGGGTGAAGGAAGGTCTCTGCCTGAAAGTTTTCCCCTCTCCTCCCATCACCCTGCCGCACCTTGCCTTCTGTGTGACGGCCTGGGTGCAGCCAGGGATGGGTGGGGGTGCCAGCACCCTATTTGCCCTTTGTCAGCATCTCTAGTACGGTGAGCGTCATCTCAGCATCGGGTTCTGCATTTAATAATCTCACTAGCTCAACTGTTTCTATCTGATTCTCCCTTCTGAACTGATAAATCTAAATTGCACATTTTCTAAACCGCTTAGCTTAGGGGTAAATCTTTCAGGTATCCTCAAATGACTATCTGGTGTCTTCTGCACCTGTCTAGCACCATCTACTGTAGCTTTTTTATACCGTTTTCCTTTCCCTTCCCATCTGCAGGCTTATGATTCCTGCAGGAGCTGCCTTCATCCCGAGGAGTTTAGGGAAGAACGGGAGCTCTGATTTCGTTTGAAAGACCTGGGGCTGGCATGATGCTGAAACAAATACAATACACATTCATCCTATAGATTAAATTCCTCATTTAAAACCAGTGACCTGATTTTCAGTGCCTAGCTTGATGTTGTTAAATGTTCTCAGTGCTCAGAAAGAGAAGATGATGGAGCAGAAGAAAGGTGGCTTCACTAAAGTTTTCCATGCTGGCAGGTGGAGCAAGAATTAGGGATGTGGCAGGACAAGGGGCTGGAGCAGAGCTTTGGGTGTGTGTGTGTGTGTGTGTGTGTGTGGTGTCTAGAGGGCCTGCATGGCAATAAATCTTCAGTTGCTGCCAGAAGATGCCAAGGGGGAGATGTCAGCCTCGATTCCTACCACCTGATGGGGAGTTAGGGGGTGCAACTAGAAGCAGCAGGATTTTCCTGTGAAAGTCCTATCTCTTCTTGTTACATCTGGTATTAAAAGAGAAGCTGCTCTGAAAAAAATAGCCTCCTTTTCCCAGCTCTGCAGTTCAGAGCTGACAAGGAGGCGTTACATGTCCTTATTATATGCTCTCCTATTAAAATGTGGTTTGGGCTGGAGGATGTTGTATGGTTAAAGACAACCATTACAACCAAAAGTAGAACCACAGCTTTCCAACTGCTACAACTATTATGGAACTGTATGATTAATATTTAGTTGTTTTACAAAAAGCACCAAAAGCTGGAAGTCAAAATCAGAACAAAGTTGTGCTAAGGACTGCATATCGCTTCTTTAAAAAATAATAAAAGTTCATAGTGAGTATTTCTGTAGGTGATAGATTAACATAAAAATACTGATGGTCTTTTCCAGGGTTGTAAAACACAAAACAAGGTACATCATACATTTTTTTTTGTTATTGAAACACACATTATCTGTTTGAAACTAACTTGTTTCAATGGCAAGTAACATTTTTCTACAGTCCTTGTGAAAACTGGAAATGAGGTAGATATGGCAGCTTAGCCTATGAAGTTCTGTGGCAAATCTGCAAACCAAAAGACCACAGGGTTTTTGTCCTGGCTTTGTTTCTTGCTGAAGTTCTGAAAAGAGCTAAATTAAATCCATGCTTTAGCCATATGTGTAATTTTGTTCTACTGGAATAGCTTATAGCTGTCAGTGAATTTATCCATATTCCCAGCATTATGTAAGGGATGACACAAGAGCCTAAAGCTTACTCTCTCCAGTAGTAGCATGCATTCGTGAGCTTAAAATTATTACAACAGCGTTTTTTCATTTATGTGGCTAGAGAGAATCTGTTTTTGCAGTAAATTTGTATTTCAAAGCAGATTTCTGTGTCCGTCATTATTGGTGGTTTACAAGATTTCTCTCCCTCCGCCCCCATTTGGAGATGCGGGAGCAAATGAAATAAACCCATCATAAAAATAATTTTGTCCAGGTGGAACATAAATCAGCCAAAAAAATATTATTCTACATGGCAAATAAAAAGCATATGCTGTATTATTTAAAGTGCAGCCTCCATATTCACATACAAAATTAATGCTACAGTGGGAGGTAAAACTGACGGAGGCAGACAATGAAAATATTAGGAGTAAAACATGATGCCAGGAACAATTCAAGCAGAGCCACTTGCAGGGTCATGGTCATATTCCATTTCAAATGGGCATGGAAATACACTGTGGGTTATTCTTCTCCAGAGATGCACAGATAATAAGCACCTGCTCCCCATGTCTACTCTTCCCTTTTAACTGTTGATTTATTGGATGTTTCTGAAAGCTGTGGTCAGGCTGGTGAGGGATATATAACGTGGTGCCTGCAGGAAGAAATGGGAGCGGGCAGACGAGCTGCCACATTTCCCATCACTACCGCGGGGTGAAGGGCTGAGCAGGGTTCAGAACAAAAGCTGGTTCCTCTTCATCTTCCAAGCAAAAGGACACTACTGAAAGGTAAATCAGCAGTCTCCCTGTACTCATTGTGCCTGGATTGCACCTAGGACAGCCAGTAAAAACATCCTAAACGATGTTCCTTGCCTCAAACTAGTGTAAATGGTGGGTTCAGAGGAGACACATACAGTGTTCAGCAGCCTAAGGCACCGAAAGGGATCTTTTCCATCACTAGGTATTTGACTTCCACAGCATCACTGTAACTACCAGAATATATATCTATATAACTATAAAACGTATTCTTGCATGTGTTTTAAGGTAGTTTTCAGAACAGCATTAGGAGTCCAGCCTTCTTACACATGTATATACTGCATACTACTACTGCGTACTGTGCGGGAGACAGTACCACCAGCAAATTTTTTATACTCATACTAGTTCTCCCAGGCTCAGGGAGGGCATTCACTCAGTTCCTCCTCTAAACTGATAAACAGCCTCGCTAAATAAGGCATGAACATAATCTTCAGAAAATGTTGAAGCTGGGTCACTACGAAGAGACTTTTAATTGATAAGATGTTTTTCCATGTAGTTTAATAAAAAAAAAATTGCATAGAGAGCTTGCTTGGTGTAAGTTATGCTCTTTCACTGTTCTCTGATATTTTCTCTGCAGCAGCAGTGGAGCTTTGCAGCTACGTGGTCTTGAGATGTTCCAGTCATGGAGGTCTGTGAGATTTAAATGACACTGCGTGCCCATTTAGAAACAAAAGAAAGAAAATTACATTTAATTAAAAATGTGAATCTGGAAATGTAGGGCTATTGAGAATCATTCTGAATTGCACATTTTACATACATGGCTAAGAAAAAGCTCCACTGTAGCAAGTGGAGTATTGCATGATTCAGCTCCCCTATGATGGTAAGCAGTTTATTAACCTGAACTACAAAATCATTCAAAATTATATTTTGTGATACTGAACTTCTGACAAATCCCCAGATGTAAGGAAACCGAATGGGCAGCTGCACAGTCTTCCACTGAGCCTTGCCTTGTCTTTAAATGGTCGCAGGAGAGGTGCACTGGGAGCCAGGGTCAGAAAGGTAGAAGAGCAGTGTGGGAGCAAGAAACTCTTGCCTTTTAACCCTGGCTCTGAGTCCTGCTGTGGTCCTGAGCCAGTCACCTTGGGCCAGAGGTTCGGGCATGAAGCAATCACCGTTAAGGCCAGGCTTTAAACGGAGCTCCCTGGGCTCATTCCTGAGCCCCTTGGACCTGACTTACCCAAAAGAGCAGCAAAGTATTTAAAAAACAAGTCCTGATGGTGCGTGCTGGGGGCTTTTGAAATGGGATCCTTAAGGTCTGATCTTGCAAGTTTATGATGGAGTTGTGAGCATGTCCCACTTACAGCTCTACTCATGCCGCCTCTCAGGCAAGGGCTGACTGCAAGGGAACACAACCTCGGCCACCACACTTGCTTCAAGGACTTGTTAGGGCCTTCTTGCAAGAGCAGAGCCCGCAGGACCCACCTCCTTGGTTGGACTTGGCATGTCTCTGTGGTGGGGAACAGCATGGCAGCATCAGTGCAGAGCTTTGCCCTTGGCATGATGGTGCTGGCAGGGCTTGACTGCTTTTGGGATGCGCACTCGTGGCTCTGTGTGGCACTGCACTACATTGTGCAGGACTGCCAGCTCTGCCCAGTGTTCCATCCCAGGCTGTTGATATGCCTTCTCTCCATTTGATACCTCATGGCTTTTCAAAATGAAGTTACAAAGGGTTTCAGGGAATACACCTGACTATGGACCCTCCCGGTAGATTTTACAGCCCCACAGTTGTATTTTGTCTTGCATAAGGCTTTCTTAGTGCCTCATGCAATATGTCCTTGACCATCATGAACCAAAGACCAGTTTTTTCACTTTTGCTTGTACCAGACCTTAACCAAAGGTGTAGCCTGAATGACACAAAATTACTCATGTGCAGAACGAGGCAGAAAAAGAGCATATCTTCCCCCACAGGCCTCCTGACCCAGGCCTGGATTCATCAGCACTTGCATTGTAAACTCCCCTGAGATGAACCTGCCCCATGTAATGTGACTGGATGGCAGCACTGTCCTCCTCTGCCACCAGGGCTCACAGAAGGTTGCCGCAGGGCTGGTAGCCAAAGCCTCTCAGCGGATTTCCAAGATGGGCTGCTGGGCAGATGGGTGCACGGGCAGAAGGGAAAATCAGGCAGATCTTAACGCTTGCCTGGCAGTTTGGTTCCTGGCTATCAGGGGATTTTTGGCTCCATGTGAATCTTTTTCTTTGACAGACCAGTTTCAAGGAAAAAAGCATGTTTCTCAGCCTGACCTTCACACATGCATCACTGCATGTGTGTCTGCTCTGCCATGTAACTGGAAAGGAGATTTAGGGCACAGGTCTGGCAGAAAGCACTGCCAAATGTACAAAGTAAACATACCTACCAAAAAGGGGGGAGGTAAATTTACTCCCCGATGTCTTTCAGCTCTAGTAATCTCAACCGGTCCAGTAATCTCAATTGTTATAAATAACACTGCAAATGTTCTCCAGGAGAAGCGTTATCTTTCAGCTGACAGCATCCCTTTAAGCGCTAAGACACTGTTGCACCGAGTTTTTGCTGTATCCAAACGGGACTAGATTGAAATCAATAGCCCCATTTCGCCTGTCACTTACTTAAGCTTGATTTGAACCCATGTCTGTAAAGCTGAAAGGCTTTCCTAGTCCATCGTTATTGTGCCTCCCATGGCCAGCCCACCTGGGAGGATTTCACATTCCTATATTTAAAAAAGAAATATGATGGACAATGAAAAGAAACGTTTGGTTTGTTTTAATGTGTTTAATTCAACACCTTTTCTGTTGTTAAAGCTGGGCTAAAATGAGACTGCTCGGAAAGGAGACACATCTGCTCAGAGCAGAGACTTTCATAACTCAGAGTTACTGGTCTTACCCACAATATTGGTGATAAAAATTGATTATCCATTCCCACTTGCTTCACGATCCATAGCTTTGTTTTTTTCATTCATAGTATAAGCTGGCTTATACAGAGTGAGCCAGTGTTATTTAACTAGCCAGGGATGAGCATAATACATCTTACCTGCTAAAAGCCCTCACCAGCAGAAAGCAGGATTTTTTCATGTTAGCCCTGTCCTGTGCTGAAGGTAGAAATAATCTGGACTTGGGAGCTGCCACATCTTCTTCCAACTCTGAAAACACCCTCCGGTTAGTGTATGTGCACAGCCTACTCAGGCTTACTGCTGCCTTTTACCGCCAGGTGCAAAGTCTGGGACTCGATAGGGCCCCATCCTTTGATGAACAGTTATGCTGAGTTTCCCAGGGGAAGGTCATTTTGGGATTGTCACCAACACCTCATAAAAGGCATGGGAGAGGGGGAAGGACTGCATATTGCAAGGTTGGACAGAAAAATTAAAGGGAGGGAAACAGCTCAAAGCTTCTGCAAAACTTCCTGAGTGAAAGCTGTGTTTTGGAAGTCACGCTTCAGCAGTATGGGCTCACCTGCTCCCAAGGAAGGGGACCACGCATAATACATCTCCAAGGGGGTCACATCATGACCATTAGCATCCAGAGCCTTATATGCTGTCTTGCAGCTGTAGGAGAGAGGAGTAGTGTTCCTGCCATCAGCTCTCTGCAATTCCCAGGCACTAAAAGGGCAGAGCAGTCTGGATATCATCTTCAGATGAAACTGTAAAGGTTGCAATCTCCAACTTAAATTGATTCTTTCGGTCTAATAGTTAGATATGGTGTGGGAACAAACATTATCCCTAAAATGGGATAAGCTATAGTGTTGCAGTTGTGAGGAGGAGTTTATTGACATGACCATAACCGTAACTCCCTTACAAAAAATAGAAAGGTAATTTACTGGCCTGCCCAGAGATCAGTGTTTTTGACTTAGACCTAAAAGATTTTGGTTGTTTGATCCAAAACTGGATCCTGGAGCCTCCACCTTTCCCCTTCTGACTCCTTTTAGCACAAACAGGTATTATCTGCACACAAGGAAAAGGGAGAACAGACTCCTAATAAAAATACCTCGTAGCTTAACTGCATAGGTGGCAACTGCCTTCATGTAGTAAAACAGCCAATGCATAGGCTGACATAAAATTGAAAGGAGAGGTGCTTCCCCATGGGACTATTAAATGTAAATCTTGTTTTGTTCAATAAGGAGATGAGACAAGTTTTGTACCCAGTTGTTGGGTGATCTCTTTTGGAGAGAGGACTGCTTGTCTTGCACAGAACGTAGAGTTCCTGAGGGCAATTGCAAAGCAAACAGCTAATGCCAGCAATGGCAATAAGAAAAATAGCCACCTACACACCCGCGCGAGCCTTTATGGTCTGCTCCCCTACGGTATTTAAGAGATGCATCTGATCTTTAAGGTGCGATCGCTGCGGTTGCAAGTCACCCTCGTGGTGTGAAGGCGGGAGGGGGGTCAGGCAGGGCAGGGGGTGCACAGCCCGGCCCCGCGGGCCGCCCACGGGCAGCCGGCACCTCCGCGACCCGCTGCGGGGGCGGGGGCGGGAGCAGCGGCCCGGGCTGCGCTGCAAAACTGGCGCTGCTGCGCCACCTAGTGCCGCGGGGGCGCACTGCAGGGCCCGCCCCCCACCCGGCCCCGCACGGTGCTATGGCCCCGCCGGAATGACGGAATTACAGGAACTTCAGCTTCCCCCACCCCCATTAATTCTCATCAATATTTTATGTGCCGTAATGGCTGGATAACCCCGGCTCAAGAGGCGGCATTTCATGCTGTCGATAGCGATGGGAAGGGGATAAATCGCCAGCGGCCACAGGAGCTCTATCTGTGGCTCACCGGGAAACCCTTCCCCCGCCGATTAGCTGCCACGGAAAAGTAGATATTTAGTGTCATTCTCATCTCCTGATTTAAGGCTGAAACCATGCGGGAGCCGAAGCCACCGGCCGAGCACCGCTGCACGCTCCGCTTGTTCAGCACATGCGGCTCCGTCAGGGCGTGGGACGCGAGTCAGCGGCGCTCGGCGCGGAGCCAGGTGATTGCTCCCAGTGACAGCGAGTAATGAATGCGATCAATTTTGCGGGCCCTCCCCCTCCTCTGGTAATCGTCCATGAGTAGGTCACGGTTGTCTCACATTTATTAGTTCTTCGGAATTATTCGGTGAATAATTGCAGTGAACGCAGGGCGTCCTGAAGGACTGTGCAAGCAGCTTACTGGGGGGGCTGGGGGTCGAAGGGGTTTTGGCTGGTTGACTGGAAGCACAGACACGCTGTGCTGAGCCTTTCGGTCCAGACACACAGGGGTTACTCCTGTGTGTGAATTTACGGTTTACTTTCTGAAATCATTCTCCCCTGTTCGTTTAGAGTGTGCTGTGTCTACAAACTTTGGGGCTGTGACATTTTTAAGACTATAACTAGATATGAAAAAATGCCTGCGATGTTGTTCAACCTAATTTCCTATAAAATACAAATTAATATTTGCTGAACCTTTTAGTTTTAGGTTTAATTTCAGCAAATTCTAGTCACCTCCAAAATGGAGAGGGCAGAGAGAAGTGAGTTTGGCTGCCCCACAACTGGTTCCCAGCACAGAGAAGGCTCATGCTTCGTGAACTGAAGTTAACAGGATGGGAAAAGGAACAGATTTGGACTTTGAATACCATCCCCTTAGAGAGGAAAAAAAAAAAAAAAAGAAAAAATTTCTCTTTTTCAGGTAACCACTTTCCAGAGGAGCTTTAGGTATAATTTCTAGTTTTGTTATGTAAAACTTCCTTCTGCAGTTGAATCCACACGTATGTCTTCACAGGCACCAGAACTTGTCCCAGTGCGGAGTCAGTATTGCTGGGGTCAAGGACTAGACCCTATACCATGCATGGTACACAGCAGATAATAACAAGGCAAAGCAAAGAGAAACTGAGTTGAGCTGGGGACAGAGAGGTAGCCTGAATGAGCGAAGGCAATGATAAATAAAGAGCAGTATTCAGAACACCTCTACGGCTGCACAGGAAAACAGTGCAATGGACATACCGCCATGAGGAAACCTTGGCAGCTTTCAAGTAAAGCCGTACCACACCCTGTAGGCTTGGTGAGCTATGAATAATATCAAGGTTTAATTTTACATGCTAGCGCAGGCTATATTGTCATCTGCAATTCAAATCTTTACTTAGAAGGTTATTGGGTTTGCTATCAAGAGAGAACAACAAAGAAGTGTTTGAAAACAAGAGCCAGTGAAACCTGGTTTTCTACAGATTCATGGCTTAAGGCTGAGCACCTAAGAGGACTTTGTACTGTGTAATAACAGTTAAGCTCACACGGTACCCTTTCCGTCAGCTGGGAACATTAATAGGGTCTTTTCCATCCACCTTCTTGCTTTCATGCAACCCACAGGAAATTTTGATCTTGGACGTCTTTGGCCCTCTGTCACGTTTGGTTAAATTGGCTGGTGAGTTTAAAAACTGTTGAGGTTACCTGGACTGAAAATCAACTGATGGATTGAATTAGTCTTGCTTCCTTAGCAAACTCAAAGTTAATCAGCACAGAGCTGGAGGGATGAAGACTTCAGCCTTCAAAATGGGATTGAATCGCAGCAGAGAGAATGAGTTTTTTGAAGCCAGGCAAGCATTTTCATCATTATCAACAATTATGACTAATAAAGTAAAAACAGTAACAGTGGACCTTTACGTAATAGCTTACACCTCAATGTGCTTTTCAAACTTCTTTTTTCCACTTTTAGAGTAATCTTCTCAAAATGCATTAAATTTTTGCAGCACTGCTGAAGTACAGTCCCTCCTTGGATAGGGCAAAGGCAACACACTGCACATCAGTGGAGGGAGAGGAAATTTTTGACAAAGATTTTCACATAGATCCCTGCCCTGACATAAAATGCCAGATTTTCTTTCATATTAAGGAAAGGAAGCCAGGACTTAAACAGTAGACATCTTAATGTTTTCTTGGCTAGACAAGGCAAACTGTGAGCATTACTGTAGATAAGACACCCCAAAGCCAATCTCCTGTCAATACAAGGAGCTGAGTTTGAATTGGAGTTGTGCTGTGAATGCATAAGCACAGCAGAGTTGATCTTATGAGATGTGCAGTGATGTGCAAGCGCACAGATCCTAAAAGATACAGAGCATGCACCAGATAACTCCTCAGACCCAAACTTGTAAATGCCTCTCTTCTGAGGACTTGGGTGCCAAAGATGTGTTCAGAGGCAGAGAAGAGTCCATCAAAAAGCCTTTGCAAGTATTGCTGCTGAGCTACAATTCACTTTAACTGTTGGGGTAGGATGGGTTGTATTGTATTCTTACAGAAATATTAGCTATGGAGTATCTGCATGTATGAGGATATATACACAAAGATCCAGAGACAAAAAATTACTGAATGCTTTATATTTTACTCCTTACAGATTCTAAGGTTGGTGGTAGTTATATGTTGAGAGGAGGCTGAGCTCTCATTACTCACCTACCATCAGCACACAGACATGAATGCTGCTTCTGCAGTTTAGCAAACACACAGAAGGGGTACTGTAACACTTACTAATTAGTTTTCCTTTACAGTATTTCATTAAGTTATTATTATTGTTGTTGTTATTGTTACTATTTTTCTCCCAGTGAGTGTGCACAGAGAATGACAAAATAATCTGGGCAGACACAGCATGATTGGGAAAGAAAAGGGTTTTTAAGCACTTCATTTCCCCCCATCCTGTTCCCTCCAGCAAGAAGAATAAAATCCTGTGGTTTTGATGCAGAACCTTGTGCAGGAGACAGGCAGCAAATAATTAAGCGTTCCTTTCTGACAGCCCAGCTTCGGTCCTGCCTGCAAACACGCAGATAATGCCACTGCAGAAGCAAGGTGTTAGTGGCTGCATTAGCTTACCCGTATGCCAGCACGTGTACAAGGGGGCTGCATGCTGTCAGCGCTTGCTCGCTGACCTGCTCTGTGTCAGAGGGTCAATGCCAAGCACGGCTAAAGCCTGATGGATGGGCATAAATAGCGAAGTGTAGTGGGCTTGTATAGGGGTCAACACCTGCATGAAGTCTACAAGCATGAGAAGGAGAAAGGAGTGGCACATCTTTAACTTTCCCAGGGTTCATATGAAAGCAAGTTAATGACTTAACCCATGTTCATCTCCTTGAGTTAGACACAAGGACAGCTAGGAGATGCTGGAGCAACCTCAGATACAGTGAGCCTACACCAGCTGCTGGTGTTGTGCCAGCTGTGATGTGCTGAGCATGAAGCTGATGGAACAAAGTGCATGGGGTCCTGACTAGCCAGCTCTTCATCCAAATATTCCCCTCTGATAAAGGAAACTTGTATAGCTTCTTTAAAGCTCCTTAGAGCTGCAGAAGCTCGGTTATTTTATGGAAGGTCATAGGATAAAATAATGGACATGGCTGGAGGTGGAAATGAGGTGACAGAAGGACAAACTAGACTGAGGTTTCCTTTTGTACTTTGTTGATGCAAACACCAGTGATAGCCAGATAGCTAAACTGAAGTGTAGGACTTCAGAGAGACAAAGACTGATGAGGAAAGAGCTGAAGCACTTTTCCATGTCAGTGACGCTGTGCCAAGAATGCCCTTCCATTTTTTTTTCTCCCCGCAAAATAAAAATATGTGAAGTTGTATGAAAAATATTTGATAGGAAATACTAATTGTGTATAAAGCTACTTCTGGAAGTTTTATAAATGAGCTTTTCAATCAACTTACAGGGGTGAGAGGTCAATTTTAATTGAATTTCAACGGGATTTGTGCATCTGTTGTTTCACAGTCTCAAACAAAATTCTAAACCTGTTGGTTTTCACAGCAGCAATACTTAACTGCTTTCTTCATACTGTAGTAAAAAAATAAAAGTCCTTTAAATAAAAATCAACATAATGGACAAAAAAATTACCATTTGAAAATCGTAGGCTACTATATTCATTTAAAGAAAACATTCTTAATCTTGCTAATCCCTATTCAAATAAATCCAGCAACTACTTTAAGAGACATATAATGATCTAATGTACTCAGCCAGCTCTGTGTCTCCTTCAATAACTCAAGGGGAGAAAACAAAACAAAACAAAACTCCAGCCAATTGCCAGATGGGGATATGGCACAACTTAGTAAATTAAAGTAAGATGTGAGACAGATGGAGGAGGCCCTTTCAGAAGTCAGATTTTTGGTAGTTAGAAAGGACAGTGATAGGCTGTGATAAAATCCCAGCTAAAAATCACCCAGAGCAGATTGGACCCAAACCAGCCGTGGTATCCAGGAGTCACAGCCTTACGTTAAAAGCCTGTAAATAGTTAACTCCACAGCTCTCCTGTGCTTAGATATGAGTTATTTACTTGGGAGCATTACTAGGGTACTTGGGCGTGATCTTTGCTGGAGCACTCAGGATGCCATGAGGAGCAGCAGGCATTTAGCGCTGCTGACCTGAGCCCCTCAGTCATCTGCCTTGGGGCAAAGAGCCCCTACCTGGCTGCCTTTCAGGGTGGACACAGAGGTCCTTCTCACTGTCCAGCTCAGGACTTCAGGATGTTTTCTCTCCATTTCAATGTCAGTGAGCAGAATCATTGCAAAGCACTTTCCCACACTCCCCCTTCCACACTTTGCTTTTCAGCATCGTGGGAAATACTGTGTCCACACTTTCCATGACTACTGCCTAAATGACTGAATGTCCATGTCAGGAATATGTAGGGGGATTGATTACACCATCCTTTACTTTGAGGGTTTGTTGCTAGTTACAGTATTTCCTCTTTGGCTGTGTTTCTTTCCCCACTCTCCCCTTTTTGCTGGAGACACAGCACATTAGACTTCATCGTGTTCACATGGGAGGCTTCTGCTTTCTCCAGATCGTTTGACTGTATCTCATCAAGCTGAACACACTAATTACAGGGTGGCACGCTGGCTATCATTTTGAATTGACATTCTTCTTCTTCCAAACTTTCAACCTACTTCCAAAGGCACTCACAGTTACCTGCCAGGGTGCTGCTCCCTGCCTATTCCTTTTCTGTGGCAGTAGGGTAGTTTAGGAACAATTTCTACTAGGATGCTGCAGAGTGAGTAGATGACCATCAGAAAACTGCACGTGACCTACATGGCCGGACACATCTTTCCAAACTTGTTCCCTGTTCTTGTTGTGCCTCCTGTGAAGCTCGCTACAGGGTACAGCTACTCAAGCCTGTATTTCTGGGGTGACACAGCACTTCTCCTTTCTTTATTGCTCCCTGTGGACATCTTGCTCTCTTTCAATGACTTTTTTTCAGTTTAGCAGCTTTCCAAAAGCAGAGACACTTGATCATCATCTAAGCTTCACCAAGCATGTTAAGTCTGTGCTGCACATCAACAAATGTCATACTGTTTGACAGATTATTGTTCGAGAGTAAAAATATGGCCATTCTAATGAAATAGATACTTGTGAAGGTGGGAACCAGAAACCATGGAACATTTTACAGTCATTGCCATAGCTTCACAAAGTCCTATTGTTTATTTACTGCTACATTTTGGTCTGCAGCATGAGCCTGATCGTAGTGGTTGAAGGGAAAGGAGGAGGAAATACTAAATGGCAATGCTGGTAAATGCTTCAGATCATTTCTCTCACCCCTTCTCTACATCCACTGCTCTAATTGTCATACTATGCTGTATCTGAGCAGTGCGGTTTCTTTAGTAAGTGGTTTGAGTTGCATTCCTGGGTGTGAACACACTGACCTACTTCAACCTCCTTTGCAAGTTCTAAATTTCCCTGTTTACCCCTTTAATTCTCAGCTTGTTCGCTGTTGCTTATAATCAGCAGGCTTCACTGCCTTTCTGGTTGGTTTCTCCAGACATAATTAAATTGTCTGGGATTGACATCTGGCTCTGCTGAGGTTTGGGTTGTATCTTCTTGGCTGCCTCAATGTCCTCCTTGGTTTGAGATTCTGATCACTGCCCGCCCCCACATGGCACATCATCAATGGGTGCTTTCATTCCTGCAAGACTCTCTTGCGCCTACAATAACGCTGTGAAGTATTTCTGGCTCAAAGCACTCCGGAAGGTTATTTCAAGACTCAGTCTCAGCTGTGGTGCCTGTTGTGCATGCTGGAGCCTCCAGCAGGACTGCGTCAAGTGAGAGCAATTTATAAGGGTCCCTGTCCCTTTGCAGAGGGCCCTGAGCTCCCTAGGGCTGATGTCTTCACCTTCACACCCAGCCGGAGCTCTGGTTTGGAGCATCCCTTGGTCATTTGGTAGCTGATAAAATCCTGCTAAAATAGATGGTTTGTGGAAGAACGGGGTCTCTTCCTACTGTCTGTGATCTTGCCTGAGGGTCAAAGCAAGACCTGGTACCTCTCCTGCTCCTCTTCCTCTCCTCCACTCTTATGAAGTAGTCTCTTGTTTTGTATGGTACAAGCTATGCTGTCTGTGCTCTTCTGCAATGCTTCTTTTAGTTAAAGTTTGACATTACAAGTTTTAATCTTGATATTAAATTTCCTGAGTTTTCTGGTCCCATACTTGCTTGCGTGGCCATGGTTAGCTATGACCATTGCTTGTCTTCTCGTGGCACTTGAACTTGCTCCTATGTTTCCTGTAAAGACCCTTCACCATTCTACCTTCACCTCCCAGCTTTTACCACTCTGAAGTTTTTGTGATTGTTTCTAGTTGGAAGCTCTTCAAAGTATGCATCCAATCTGTCTTGTTATCATTCCTTTTAGAAAAGGTTTCCCCCTTTCCCTTGGATTTTGTGTGCACTTTTCCTCCGTCTACTTTACTCTGGCATTCCCAGCCACATGCTTTTTAACACTTTCTAGACATCATCACAGTTGTGTTCATTTCTTTTGTGGGCACGTTGCTTTGCCCGGTGTGATCTTTGTGCCCATGCAGAGGCTGCCATATATCTTTATTTTCTACAGCCCAATAAGGTGACATTCTGCATGCCCATAGGGTGTTAAATGAAGATGTGTTGAGAGCTGATTGGTTTGGAGTTATAGAATTTCTTTAATATGCCAGATTAACAAGGCTAATTAATTATTTTAGTTCTGTTTTAAATACGTAGGATTGTTTTTCTTTCTGAGTTCTTACACAGAACATGGATCTTTGGTAGATCAGATATGTAAATGCATCAGCTCTAATGTCACATTCTTCCTTTCCTACCCTCACTCTCAGCCTTGCAGCTCCAACTGCCGCTAAAACCAACAAAAGGTGCCACTGATCGTGCTGTTTCCCATTTTCCTACCAAGAGGCAGACTTCTATCTGAGTTTTTTTTTCACTGTACCTTTCCATGTTCCCTATATTTAATCTTTTAAGCCTGGCAGCTGATCTGTAGTACATAAGATTTCTAAAGTAAGCAAAGTAAACTCATACAGCAAGCAGCCCTGCAATGCCAGCATGCCCTAGCCTGGCTGCATTCTGTGGCAGCTTCCCAGCTCCATGTTTGAGGCACGGCAAAAGTCAGCTGGAAACTTGGCGCTGCACATTAACCCACTAGGAAATACAGTCTCCTCAGGTTTGCCGCTGGGCTTAACTGGAGACCACCTCTGTGTGCAGAGACTGAGCACTACGCAGGCTCTTCCAACTTGCACCAAATGAGATGTCCTTTAGCTGTGACAAAGCGGGAAATTGTATTATTAGCAAGATTAGTTGCTCTGATCTCAAGCACGAGGGCAATCTATTAATTGTACCCTTCCTTGATTAGACGGTCTTCTCCCAAGCACCTGAGCTGCATGAAAGCTCAGGTCCTGCAGTGAGAGCCTTAACGAGCCCTGGCTGCACCGTGTAGCGGGCAGAGCTCTGCCTGGGAGAGCTGGAGCTGCTCTGGGCTTCAGACGCTGGTGAACAAGCTTGTTTAACAGGAGGAATATGTAAAACCCTGGTCTTGTGCTGTGGTCATGACTATATAATGAGAAATCTTTCTCTTAAGCCTGTGGTTTTGGTGCTGAGATCTTCATGTTGAGTCCCTCCGATGATCAGTGTCTCTGTGTTTCAGCAATACCTCGTCTACACGTGGGCTCATTAGTAAGAGCGAGATTTACAGAAACAACCACCGCTGGAGAGGGGGGGGCTCCTCTCTTCCTGCAGTTGTCTCCCTGGCTCCCAACTAGAAGTGTTCCTGGCATGAAGGGAGTGGACTCGAAAATATTTGGCATCCAGCATAACTTGTTTTCCCCCGGTGGAGCTGGCAGATCAAACAGCAGAAACCAAACTGGGACCAGTTTCAGGTGACTGCCCTTTGTTTCCCATGGATTTCGGAGCTGCCTCCATGACAGGCTAATGAGGGCTGCTGGGTGCCAGGCGCTGCCGGGGAGTGCCACTGTGCATCCTTCCCCGTGATTGAACTGCCACCATATCACAAAGCAGTGAGAATAACTTTGATACACTCAGGAGGTGAAATGGCAAGTACAACTGTGAAGCTTGAAAGGGAAGCGCCAGAAAGCAGAGTACAAGCTACTGCTTGTCATTTAGCAGAGACAAACATGAGTGCAACCAAAACAACAGTGTTACCCGATTAGCAAGCACCTGCAACCCGACAGGAGCAGATCTGCAAAGGCAGGGGATCTGTCAGCTGCTCTTGCAACACCACTGCAAGTGCCACAATACATTAAGTGGGAATAAAGGGTGGTGGTGTAACAGGTGTAATTGCAACAGTGCTGAAAGGGACACTGTCAGAGCTTGCAGACCTGAAATTAGGTCTCCCAATCTCCTGCGTGGGTGTGTGGGAGATGCAATGTTGTATTGCACTGAGGCTCTGACTGATGGCTCTGCTGTGGCATCCAAGGATGCAATAATCCTGCGCTCAGGCACAGGGCTTGCAAAACTCAGCATCCCTTTTGCTCGTGGTCCAGAGCAAGCAGAGGACTTACGCGACTGGGAATACTTCAAAGAAAGCAGCTGGTACACACATGCTTGGGACCTCTCTGCTGACCTGCCAAATACATCTCCGCTGCCCTGGAAAGCCACCTCTCAGAAACACGTATCAGCTTTGAAAGCACTCAGTCACTTTTAACTGGTCTTTCCCTAGCCACATATTCTCCCCTCTGATAATGCAAAAAATGTATTCAATTTCAGTCAGAGTATAAGTTATACAGGTATATTACACAATAATGATGATGATGATGACAATGATGATATGTGGCATAATAGCTGTCTTTTACACACATATACAGAAGTGAGTAGCACCACACACTTACTTCACACTTTACAGAAAATACTCAGTATATGAAATGTCACCTAAGCATGGTTTATCTGATCATAGTTCTTCCCTGAAGGGTAAGTGGTGAAAACAAACAACACTGATAAATTGGAACGTCCTTATAGGGTTTTTCATGGCTAGGAGTTCTTCTGCTGATTAACCTGCACAAAATAGAAAAGATATGGTTCACATGAGGGACCGGTGTATTGTGCCCATCTACTGCTTTAAAGATTTTACAAGCCAGCCTATTAGGCTGCTACCAGTTTAGTCAATCAGCCCTTGGTTGTTAGGCTGTCTTGAGACAGTTCCTTAGATGCAGAGATGTGCCTCCTCACTAGTACCTTCCCCAGGTGGCACACGTGTGCATCTTTCTCAAGGAATCAAAATGCTGAGAATGCTAACTGGGGGATAAAACCCAAAAACCTTGGTCTTTCCACGTGGTGTTGAAAATTGCACCGTCAGTACCAACATGGGGCTGGAAGGGACTGCCAGGGCTGGGAAACACCTCTCTTCTAGACCCCTGCACCTGGGCCTGTGATTGTGTCCTCCACAGCATGACTCTGATTTGATCAACTAGACTGGAATGTCAACTCCAGCATGGCAGAAAAGCCAGGCCCTTTGCTGTTTGCCCCCACGCCATTTTGGTGGACTCACCACAGAAGGGCTGAATTTCCAAATGTCTTTTGGGTGCTGGAACCCCATAACGCTGCCAGGTGAAGCCCTGCTCTCCACCAGCCTGTGTTTGCCAGGGAAGGGATGGACATGCCTGGTGGGGGGGACAGGGGATGGGGACTTGAGCCTTCTCTGGACATTGGTTGGCAGCTCCCTGGCATGTCGGTGCCCAGGGGAGCAGCTCAGCCTGGTGAAGAGGGGTGTTGATTACACTGTGCTATGCACAGCTGCCCTTTGACACAGCCCAGCAACGCGGCCTCGCCAGAAGATGAATGAGGCCCTACAGATGGAAAAGGCCTCCTTACCTGCTAAACCTGTCCTTGCCTTCTGCCGGCAGTAGGAACGCACTACATACAGTGCCTTGCTGCGATCCATATCTTAAAAGCAGCTTATTTTTTCCCTGGAGAGCTGACAGAGTTTGCTGTGAGTTTTTGGACATGTACGCACACAGCACACCTTCCACAAGCACAAGACCACAAGCAGAGAACTAGCACGCCCTTGGAAAACTTACTCTGCTTACAAAGAAAAGGGGCTCCAATTATTCTCAAATGCAAGACACCGGTTGGCAAGAGAGAAAGGGAGGCTGAGGAACAGTAACAGCCACAGTTTGTCCACTCTGGGAATAAGCCAGTGGCAAACACAACAGCGCATTTGTGTCCCAGGTAAAAATTCCCTCCTGTCTATTGTAACTACGCAGGGTGTCCAGCGTTTGAAACTCTGCTGGGACAAGCAGCTGTGTGCAAACACCTGCAGCGCTACAGGCAAGTTCATTGCAGGCAGCAACGCAGCGAGAATGTTGGCGCTGATCTGACTGCTGGCTGGACAGGTTGAGCTTCGACCTTATACCGGACTGTCACACTGCTGTGCCACCTCAGGCCAAGAAGAATAGTTCATGGCATTTCCAGCATTCATTTTTAACACAACCATTCTTTGAGCATCCGGCTGCAGGCTGCTCAGGGGGAAAGCAAGAGTGTGGCCATCAGGGACTAGGGGCTGGAGCCCATGGCTTGCCCTGCGGTACTGCTGCTGCAGCCGCTGCCCTGATCTGAACCAGGTACGTGGTGCTTGTTTGGGCTGGAATTTCAGTGCCTTTTGCAGAAACATGGTTTGACTCCAGAAAAGAGCTATTATTAATCATCTCAGTCATACAAAGAGAGCTGCATTTGACATTATTTAACCAAGCATCAGTTGATCTACTAGGAAATAATAAAATCAGCAGAAGAACAGTTCAGGTTCAGAAATCACTGCAATTTCAGGGTTGGGTTTTGGGTTTTTTTTTCTTTTTTGTTTCTTTTCTTTTTTAAAGGGAGACTGCAACTCTGTAGCTGGAAGAATCTGAGCTCCTTACTCCAGTGGCAGCCTGCATTTCTGTGTATTTCCCACCCTACCGTTACTACATCCCTTCCTATTAGGGAAAGTTAGGCACATCACATTCACCTCAAGACTTACTCAAAGACTTGGGATAAAATGCAAAAAATGAGCAAAGCTGTCCATCTCCTTGCTCTGCCAGCCTTTGCTCTTGAACTGCTGCTGTGCACAGCTGTCCTCAGGAAGCCTGGCAAAGCCATCCAGGCAGGGAGCCAGGGCGAAGAGGAGGTGCTGGATGTGCAGCCCCACGGCAGTGGCAGCATCCTGGGAAGGACAGTGACTACCTCACAGGCTGCCAGGGGCTGACAGACCTGGCCCAGGGGCTGGTGAGGGGTAGCCTGTAGGTAATAGCTGTCCAGACTTCACGTTTGCTGTGCCTGTCTGGGATAGGTTCCTTAAATACTGTATAAATGGGAATTTTGCAGGGCAGGTAATTTATAGGGAGTGTTTATGAGCATCTCCCACTTCAGTAAGTGCACCTGTGTACAGGGTCACAGCTCCTACTGGACCAAAACATACTCACCCTGTAACTCCACTTGTTTTTGAGCATGGAGCTGCCTTTATGTCTTAAGAGTCTGACCTGTCCTAGCTGCAGATATTAGCAGCTACTGTTTCTTGGCACTGTGGCTATGATGGCATTAAAGGATACTTTCCTCTCCAAGCTTCAACCATTCCTGCAAAATTGTCCTTTCCTGATATTGCAAGAAAATGAATGATGGAAAATACAGACTCCACCATGCTGTATCAATCCATAGGAGGCCTATCGAGCCCTGATCTTCCTTGGTTCTGTGGTAAGATCACACCAAATCTTTACCCATTTTATTTGTTGAAAAAAGCAAAAATCAACCAAAAAAAAGAGGCAACTCTCTAAGAAGTGAAAACTGCAAATACATTATTTTTAAATATCATTATATCATCAAAATATATAAAAAACGTAATCCTTGAGCCCAGATACTTTAAATGTGGTAGTTAAGTGATCACTAATTCAAGTTTCAAATCTAATTACAGTCAGTTGAACTTCTGAAAACTTCTAAACTGAAAACAATTATTCCCCCCCGCCTTGTCTGCCAACCCTTCCAGCAAAAATTGAGGAATAAAACTCCAGTGAATATTAAACTGAGGGACCTTTTCTTTCCCTTTATATTAAAATCATGACACAGCATGGGAATCAGCCTCCCCAGGGGGCAGGTGCTCTGTGTGGTACCTCAGAGGATGGTTATGGTTCCACATGAAAAAAATATTTTTCCCGATGTCCCTTTTTTTAAAGTTAAGTAATTACATCCGAACAAATACATGCTCAAAGAAGCTTACAGATGCAAAATTAGGCATCCATAATCTATGAAATGCCAAAATCAAGACTGCCTAAAGCAACTGTAGTGCAGCCCTGTGCTCATTGCACTGATCCCGATCGCCTCCACACTGCCTAATTCTCTTCTTATTTTCTGCCCCTGTTTGTTCCTATCCTTACACCGACAGCCTTAGCTCCACGGCATGACTGTATTTCCTTGACATATCCAGTGAGACGGTGCTCTGATACTGCACTATTGCCTCCAGGCAGTACCACGGTGCAAGCTAAGCAATCATTAACGTTTACTACTCATCTGAATGTTTTATCTTGCTGCACACAGCATGGAGCAGCAGTGGAGCCACAGCCACTGCAGAGGCGTTTGGTACAGCTGGCTATTAAAGTTTGTGTTGGCTCCAGAGCTGGCTGCCATGCTTGCCTCCAGCGCTCACATGATGCCCCTGTGGCTGCAGCATCATCTCCCAGCAGCCCTTGTCCCCACCATGGGGTGGAAGGTCCCTGCTCCCAGGAGAGCACAGAGGGGCCTGGAAAGGAGAAGAGGCTGGAGGTGTCTTTTTGACTTGGAGTGGGAATGGGCTCCCTAGCAAATAAGTGTATGATGGCAGTGGGAGAAGTGGGCAAGGAAGATCTTACCTGCAACACGTAAATTTGCTGCTGGCCCCCTCAATTAGACCTCCCATGACCTGCTGTCTTTCCACAGGGAGAATGCCCTGAGGGCCAAGCTCCCCAGCTTCATCCTGGACCCCTTCTTCCTAATTTGGCAGCCCAGCTTGGAGGGGAGGATTCAGCTCTTCGCTTGAATCATCAGGTTCATAAATGTAATGGGGAAGCTTTTGAAGCCTGAAGTGCAGGATGCAACGCCAGCAGCCCCCTGGTAGGCAGCCTGGGTCCCCACCAGATCCGGGCTAAGCAGGGGCCACACCTGGGTCCAGAGGGGAGCACTGTCCCAGGGAGCAGCACGGGTGCTCCCAGGGCAGGGGAAAGGGAATTGCTGTTTCTTCTGCTTAGTCTGTGAGGGCTCTCCCCTGACAGAGAGTACTAGCCTGCACCAGGCTTACCACCTTGAGGAGAACCAGGCAGCCGTGATGACCATGGATGGGCTGTCAGAGCAGGCCAGCCACTGAACTGAGAAGTCAACTTGATTTTTGCATTTGTACCAATGCTGAAAAATCTCGCTGAAAATGCCAACAATCAAATAGGAGCAATGGGGAAGGGCTGCTGTCACCTGGTGCTGTTCCCTGCGGTGCCAATGGGTTTAGCAGTGAAGGGAAGGCAGCAGGGACACCCAGCCCTCCGCCGCTCAGCTGCCAAACAGCTCTCAGACAGTAAAATCACCGTGTCCAGACAACCACGAGCCAAATTCCACCACCACATGTTCCACCCTGTCAAGCTGTATGGACACATTGAGCAAAAGGTAGCAGCCAGCACTAGCGCACCTCCATTGGCTTCCTAAGCTTTGCACCCAGGGACAAACGAGGCACTAGGCTTTTTGTATGCTTTGCTTCACCTCCTTAATGAGTAAGAAATCAAGTCTATTGCAATAACGCAAGCAAATTATTAATGGCCTTTCATTCTGAAGCAACCAGCTCCAGTGTTTACCAGAGTAGGATTGCCTCCTGTTTGTGACCATCCCGCTGCTCGCGTTGTCAAACAACATTGTTTTAAAACAACATTCATCTGAAGTGGATTATTATTGGGTTGACTACCCCTTGGGGTGTAATGAAAAGCATTCATTAATTCTCAGGGCAGGAGGGCTAATTACTTTTTTATAAAAAACCGTGCTAATTGCCAATAACTTCTTTATTAAATGGGTCTCATAGAGATGATTCTGATTGGCTTTTTGATTTCCCTTTCACATAGTAGCATCTAAAAAGCATAGGCCAAACAAGAAGGGAGCATCTAGGTTATCCTGGTAAGCATCGGGCAGACACCCCACCATTCCAAGGACCAGTGGACTACGCCAGTCTACTACGCTCAGTTCAGCACTCGAGCTTGCTGTGGTGCCGGCCAGGGATTTCTGAGCCTCATACCTTCACGCTGCCTCATGCTTCCACACGGCAGGCGGGGACCTGTTTTCCACACTCCACAAGGCACGGCACTGATTTTGGCAGGCTCCTTGTGCCGGTGCGGCAGAGGGAGTGCACAGGGCTCGGACTGGTTCCCTGCAGGGCTGAGTTCCACCTTGCCCGCAGGGAGGAGACAGTCCCTGGCCCCGCAAGTACCAGGGCTGCAAGAAGGTAAACGGAGTAGCACACAGCCGTAACCCACGGCCTAAGTGTACCGGTTCCTGTACTTGGTAGAAGGGCTCATTCATCTGACATTTGGGTCACACTGAACTCCAGGATGATGAAAATTCTGGGCAATTTTTTGTTTGCTTTTAATTACAAACAACTACAGGGCTGAAGATACCAAATAATCAACGTAAGCACTAACCGGTTCTTATGAGCAAGCAATAACTTTCAAACGCGAAATTAAAGGTAAATCCCGCAGAAGCACGGTAAGCCCACGGGAGCCATAGTAGGGACCTACCAGTGTCAAACTGCTCCTGCAAAGCCTCAAGTAGTGCCAGGGATTGATGCTGGCCATGAATTTCCTTGCATGTGCACCACAGTAGTTTCTAGCAGTCTGACACCTGCAGACTCCCACAAAAGGCTGCTGTCACCATCAGGAGGACATAAGAGGTGTCCTGGCAGGCAACATTCTCTCTGGACCAGACCACAGACCTCCCTGCTGTGGGCCTGAGCTACTGAGCCTGCTCATCTTGGAGCTGGAGATTGCTGCGCCACCGTGTTGGACACATGATCAGGTTGAAATACTTCCCATTTCAAAGCATTTTGCCTGAAAAAAAAAGAAGTTTATATATTTTTTGCTCTTTTTTCTCCCCCTATCCCAGCCTCACAGTTCTCCTACTGGGCATCAGCCTTCTCTCACATCAGGTTTTCTGATTCTCTACCCAAGAAGATAAACCACACAAGCCATGGCTTCCATGCAAGCCAGAAAACTGTCCTTACTTCCCCCTCTGGAAATCATTGCAATTTAAAAAAATATGTTTTCTACTTGGATGAATAATAGGGCCTTCAAAACCAACTTTTCATTTCTGAGTGTCCTGGGAGGTTTTGATAGGGCTGGATTCCCAAAAGGTACGTTGCTCGGCACTTTATGAAAGCTAGAGCATTTTGGAAATGCCTCCAGGGGGTTGCCCAAAATCTCCCGCTTCTGAAAGCCTTGGCCAAGATACTGTTAAGGTGAATAAAAAATAGCATTCTGGTGATTTAGTAGTTACACTGGGAATGTACCTCACATTAGGAGTTACACTGTCATACAGTGCACCAGGGATGTTATATATGTGTGTGTATATACACAGCCCAGTTATCAATTACAAAACCCGACTGCAATCTAAAATAAATACTCAGCGTCACCTATAGATAGCTTCAGCAGAGACCAAAAATAGCCACACTGCAGTTACCATGGAGCAGAACAGACTCCAGAGCTTGAGGAGATGCTGCTTCAGCATGGCTTGCTTTTAATGAGCTTGCATGTACCAAGTATCTCCAGTCATGCCGGACAAAAATGAAACGTCCTTTCAATAAAACGTTTCCTGGCTGCAACAGGAACAGGTGCAATGACAAGCAAAAGGCAAAAGCAACAGCTTTTTTTCTCCAAAATTAGGCCAAGCTGGTAAAAGCAGCTTGCAGAAAGTCGAGCAGATTTTACATGTTTGGGGGGCAAAATGCTTTTACTTACAAAAAAGCAGAAGTGTCATTTGTATGCCAAGTCATGAAGATTTCTATTTTTGTTACACAGGTTCATACTGAAGCAGCCCTAACTCAGCCTGCCTAGGAGTCCGACATCCTGATCAATCCTGCCCCTCCAGTTGGATGCCAAATATTTTATGCACGGGGCTTGGCTGGCAGCCAATTGATTTGCTAATCTTAAAATTATCTTAAACAGTAAAGAGCCATTAAAGTCGAGGGAAAGAGCCACAGAAGACAAAATCATTTTAGCCCCTGCACTGGCTCCTCCAAGAAGCAACAGGCTGAAGTCCCATAAGCAGTCCCGCAAAGCCAGTCTCCGCCGTAGCGATGCTACTGGGGACGTGTAGGGATGGCAGCAGCCAGCAAGGTCCTCCAGCACGGCCGCCTGCTCCTTGAGCCACTGTTTAACACTACGGTGAAAAATCACCTCCACAGCAACATACTGTCCTCTTGGCAGTGCTCGAGGCTGTCCTCCTCAGCAGAAGCAAGCCCTGGGAGGCAGCTCAGGATGGGGTGCATGTGCCAGCTAAGGCCGGTGGTCCACCCTGCAGCCAAACCAAGCTAGCAGCTCACCGGGACCAAACGAGGTGGTCGCAATGCCCTTTCTTCCTCCTCCCAGGGTCCTGCTCTATCTCCCACTCTCCTCATCCACCAGTCATGCCCCATTCCTCCCACCCCTCTTGGGACTCATCCAGTTGCCCCATCACCCATTTTGACTCCCAAACCTGCCCAACCTTCTTTTGCCCAGCTTGGGTCTGGTGATTGCAGTGAGTGCAGTTTGCCCGGGGAGGGATCACGCAGCCCAAGCCAGCCCAGTGCAGCAGGAGCTGGCTCCCTCCACCACCGATTCAGTTCATGCCAGAAGGTGGACCTCAGCCCCTGAGGCAAAGCCCCCCTGGTACCCTGTGATAGCTTCACCTCTGGAGGGAAAATCCTGCACATCTCTGCTCAGCTGACGTTAATGCACACTCAGCAGCTCTGGCTTTGTTTCCTTTCCATTGCCACACTTCTCCCTCCAGGACAGAGGAATGTAAGTGCAGCAATGCTGTGCCTGGGGAAGGGGATGCCACAGTGCCAGCTCCTGCAGCCCTCCCTGCCAGAGCGGCTGTGTGGCCCCAGCCTGAGCCAGGGGGATTTCGCTGGGGATGCCCTGGGTGGATCCTTCACCAGCCTGATCCACTCCATGGAAGCTTTCGAGAGCCCAGTCAAAACACCCACCCCATACAAGCAGGACTGCTGCTGGGCTGACAGAAGCAGTTGAGCACACACTGAAGGGCTTTGCTGAGTAGACTTAATTCAATGCTTACACCTTAAAGGTGAGCACATGCTTTACTGAATGGGGATGAGCAAGCTGAAGCAGTTTGGGGGCCCACTGACCCATCATCCAACATCAGCATCTTCAAAAGAAACAGCTCTTGGCACAAACAACTCTTTCTTTCAGGAAAAAGAGAAAAAAAAAAAAAAAAAAGAAAAATGTCAGAGTAAAGGCTGGTGCTTTTCCACTCTGGAAGGTCATTGGTGGCTCCTGAGGGAGGAGGCAGCAGCCTTGTCCCCCTCCCTCCCCTCTGTGGGGCAGGGGAGACCTGCCCAGGGATGAATAGGGAAGGGAAACTGGGGCGGCTGGTGGGCCAGTTCTTTCTGGTGTGGAAAAATATCCCCCTGCGAACTTCCTGAGCCTGCGGGAGAAGGGCATCACTCCAGCATGGCGTAGCCCCAGCAACCGAGTGAGCAGCTGCAATTTTTTAAGCCCTCAGAAGGGACTGCAAATGTGAGTGCTGCAACCTGTGCCGAGTGGCTTTGTCCCCAGAAAAGTACACACAAACTGCACAGTATTTATGCAGGACCTGTATTGCTGTTCTCTATGTTTAAAGATGGCCCGCTCCCTCACAGCAGATGCTTTATTGCAGGCAGATTTAAATTTGTGGACCAGCTTCCTCTTCCCTTATTTACAAATCTCTATTTGTAGATTAATAAAAAAGTTGATTCTCTTTCCTGCTTTGGAAGCAGGCTCTGAATAAAACCAAAGATGCCACCAGGGTTTTTAAGACCTGCCGCCTTGGCACATACCAACAGGTTTTTGCCCGTGTGGCTGCAAGCCCTTTTTATAGTTGTGTGTGACAGCACACTGACCGCACCAGCACCACTCAAATGTCCATCGAGGGCTGATGCTGGAGACACCACGTAACTGGGTGGATGGCACTGATGGATGGACTCTGGCGGCTGTACGGGCTGTGTGGACACAGGCGCTGTGCAGCTCCTCCACAGCCAGGAGGCTACAAGGCGTCCCTCCTCGAGTCTTCTCTGTCCGTGTTGCTAGTGTAAAGGCTTGGTCCCAAACTTCCAGTTTTAAACTTTCATGGGCTTTCCATCAGATCTTCAACATTTCAGGTATTAAATGAGAAAGAGGTAAGTATCTGCCTTTCCACGAATGCAGCAAAGACGCATTCCTCCCCAAATCTCTCTTCTCCCCACCCTCATCACAACCAGAGAGAAATGCTTAGTGCCAGAATCACACACAGTGCTGAGGATGGGATAATTAAATATTGCAGACTTATCAGTCACAGGAAGAAAAATTGCAAAGCAGAGGGTATGTGTTTGTCACGTGGAGAAACCAGCTGTGGAAGGTTTTTCTAGGAGATTTGAAACGATTCCAGCTCTTTCTCTTTTTTTGCCAGGGTAGTAACATTTTTCTGTCACAAGCAAGTTAGTTGTTAAAATATGCATAAAGACATGTCACTCCAAGCTATGCACTTGTATTTCATGTTCACTTCCCCCCTTGGAAGAGTTTTTCTATGACTAAGGAACAAAAAGGAAGCAGCTAGAAATCTGTAATGGTTCCATTTATTAATACGTATATCACAAATACTCACAATATCAATGCATTCTCGTTGGCATGCTAGACAGAGGCATTATTAAAAAAGTCCTATTTTTTTAAAAAGGTTTTAAACTTTTGCTTTCCCCCAAAAATATTTCATATGCCTGTTTTTTTTTTTTGTGATTTTTTTTGTGTGTGTGTTTTTATTTTGATTTGATTCAACAATGTATTTGGTGGCTGCAACCTCAATGCAAAAAAAAAAAAAAAAAGAAAAAGAACAGGAAAAAAGTAGGAAGGCCGCAGTACAGCACAGTTCAATTAGTTCATAACTACCTAATAAAAATAAAGGAAGCAAAATTCCTGCCTTCACAGTAAGCAACAACACAGCTTAATAACAGTATTACACAGGATCAGGTTCAGAGGCAAAATGCACTAGACAAAGCCTATCGGGATACGCACTAGGCATACAACACTGAGTAAGAATCAAAGATGTAGAAGAACATCAGGAATAATGGTTCCCTTCAAGCACAACATTTTAACATCATTTTCAAGTATCTTTATGTTATGTTACTGATTCCTTTGTTTTTGGGGAAGGGGGGCAGGCGTGGGGAAGGGGGAAAGGATGAAAATCTTAGTAAAGCAATAAACAAAACAAGAAATTAAGATAAACCCAAAAGAATATATATTTCATATACCGGTTTATATGAAAGTGTGCAACACTTATTAACCATGGTGAAAGGCTAATTATGCCCTCCAGTCACTACATGCACAGCCCAATCAATGCTGTTAATGAATTACCTTTGTTAACTTACGATGCAACTACTGTGTGACCAAGAACATACATACGGTGCCGTCCTACACCGAGCCGCGGGGATGGGGTCTGGGTCTGGAGGCCGAGGGGACTCGGCTGCTCTTGGTGGCACCGCGGTACTTCACAGAATGGTACACTACGCATGGGACAGAGTTCGGGAGGTGGGGTGCGAGTGTGCGCGCGCACGTGCTTGCTTGTGGGGGTGTGGGTGTGCGTGCGTGCGAGAGACAGTGTGTGCTATAACATTCATTTTAGTCTTTCTCCAATTCTGCAGCTCCTGATCTTCAGACAGGCTCTGGACTTCACACTCCTGAAAGACCTAGAGAACGGGGGATAAAAAAAAAAGACAAGTGGGTTGCTTCGGCTGATAACAGCGTTCATGGCAGTTATGTTGTCCTCTCTTTTCAAGAACAAAACTGAAATGACAAAACATTCAACAGGCCATTGCCCCCTTCTTTTCCCACCAGACAGCATATTGGGATGAAAAACCCAAAGCAAAGAATCCTGTGGGAAGACTAAATTCTCAACGAACACGCTAAGCATCTAAAACTTGCCCGCCATGTTCAGCAGAAGCAGCACAGCCACAACCATGTACCCGGGTGTACACGGCACGTTGCACAGAAAGCGGGGAAAGCTCACCTTGTTACACCATCTCGTACTGGTTAGCAGTAATAAACCGGGACAGACAGCATGCCAGCAGCATCCCGATCAACTGTTCCAGAAAAAATAGAAGAAGAATAGAATTTAAGTTAAATTAAATGAATGCAGAGCAAAGGAGAGGCCATGGTAAGCAAAGACTTCATGTTCTGGAGTTACTATGCACAACATAGTTATGCCCCGTTTTAGGGACTGCTCTAATCAGAAAACCAGCATTAAAGCCTCCTGTCTTTCTTCATTGGATCTTCTTGATTTTTATCAGAATATCTTTATTTAACAGGCAGCATGCCTTTTTGCTACTTTTCAATCCTGTTGTCATTGCCTGGCCAAGTCAGACGTGGATGGGTAAACCGGTGGGGGGTATCAGTCAGCACACTACCAGCTGAGCTTCACTCATGAGGTCCACATGGGTCCCTCACCACCACCCACCACCACCACAAGCTGGCAGCCCCCTTAACTTTGTTACCAGCGTGCTGGGGAAAAGCCTCCTAATGCCCCAGAGCTGTTATGCTTTCTTTACATACGATGCAGCACTGGAGAAATGAGTGTTATAAATCTGGAAATAAATAAAAAAAAAGTCTTTCACTATTCCCTTGGCTGTCACTCAGATTATTGAAAACAGATCCCTGGCTTCCACTCGTCAATAAGCACTCAGTCATTTCAGCGTTTTGCCTATTGCAGTTTGTTAACGTTTCCTGCATATGCCAACAGTGTTAATATACTATAAATAATTCAACCTCGCTTTTCTCATTTGGATCGGTCAATTAATTAACTTATGAGCATATCCAGATTGCTACAGCTCATCCCTGCCTACGGGGGTGAGGTGAGAGGGCTGTCCCTGCAGATGGACCAGCCTTCCCAGGACCGGGCTCCAAGCGAGCGCTGTCACAGCTGCTCCAGCTGGCTCGCCCCTGCCCGTGGGGTCACCTCTGCCCATCTCCTGCTGCGGGCAGCGTGCATCGCAAGGGAGTGGTGCTTAAGAAGGGGGATCACAACCTTTCAGCAGCAGCCAAGCTCCCTCAGATCCCACAGAGCACGCGCAGATAGCTCCTGGCTGGCTGCTCGCCCAAACCGGCTCCTTCTATTTCACGCTTGGGATTGCATGTCCTTTCCTCTCGACAGTCAGTGCCCCCCATTAACGCGATCATCATCAAAATACACATCTTCTCTACCAGCCAATTGCTTGATTTGAGCTGGCATCAGCCCAGAGCAAGACCAAGCCAGGGTACCTCAAATCCAGATAAACTGTTTTCTGCCTCTGAGATGTCACATTCCTGGTCAGGCCATGCTCTATTTGACAGAAATTTTATCCCTCTCCTGTTTCAGTGTCCACCAGAACTGTTCTGGGCATCTCAAAAGGGTACAGAGGCACCTTTAAAAGCAGGCTGAACCCCACTGTCCCCAACAGGATCTCCCCAATTCTGGCACCAAATACAAAGGATGATACTGCCTTGGTTATAACTAGATATGGGGCACAGAAAACACCTGACCAACCTCCAATAAAAACCTAAGCTACTAGGGTTCAGGGGCTGTATTTTCAGCTGCCAGAAGAGATGTGGGCACTGAATACCCTCTTCAGCTTTGAAAATCTCACTTGATACCAAGAAGACATTTTAGCCATCTTGTTGTCTCTTCTACTAAAGTTCTCTAGATGGGTGTTCAAACAGGAAACTTATTTGGTAGCTGGAATGCTCATGCCCTCACCCAGGAGTCCGTGGGCCAGTGATGATGAGGATGCCAGCATTGCCTGGCTGGGCTTTGGATTTCCACGCTTAAATACTCCAGTCACTGGGAGGATGATTTTATCAATCTGGCAGTTTAGAAAGTGTTGCTGAAACCCCACCACATTCTGCAGGTTTACTGGAGAGGCTTCAACACTCCCACTGCTGACTTGTGTGATGTTTCTTTAGCTCAGTTCTGTATTAGAGAATGAGATTTCCATGATCTCCATTTTGGAGAACAGTATGTATTTCTCTGTGCATCGACAGGCAGAACAGAGTAAGTGCCTCTGGGTGGCCCTGTCCTACCCGCTTCGCTATTGCTTTTGTGTTTGTGGTAACTTTCAGTCTTTTCTCACCTTCCTCTGCTGGTCTGAGAAGCTCCTTCTCTGCCTTGCTGCATTTTTCGTTACAATGAACTTCACAATTATTTTCACTGAGCAAACTGCGGCCCAGACCCAAGTCAGTTCCTCCCTCATCCTACAATGGCCAACAATGTGCATACATTCAGCCTTTTCTTTTTTTTGAAGCCTGTGCCATGAGTTATCTAGTATTGCTCCCGACCACAATCTGCCTGTATCAGATTTACAAGGGGAAAGATGCTGCAGCCCGTACAAATAGGGAGCCATGGGCTTTTCTTTCCCCCTACAGCTGTAGCAGGCCTCCCCAGACACATTTAATTAGAGATTCTTCTGTTTTACACAGGCAGTAACTCTAATTAATCAGTGCATCTAAGCTTTGTAGCATTTGCAGGCATGTGGCAATGTTTTGATTTATTCAAGTTACTTGTAAGATGAATGTCAGGCTACACATGAATGTAACTTTCTGGTCTTTGGCCCACATTAGTTCTTGGCTCTGAATGTATGCTGGTTTATGCATTTAAGTGGTTACAGTACCATAGCATTAAACTTCTCTGTTTCAAAATTTCAAGAATAATGCCACTGCATACACATTTCACACAGCACTTCCAGCTATTACCAGGATATAGCAGAGCTAAAGTACCTTAAAAGTACTTTGAACACATATAAAAACATGTATTTTCCAAGGCGTGCAGACTTCCACGTTTAACCACAAGAGCACTGTCCCTCGTGCAGCCAAGAAGAGGCAATACTGTATTAAGCTGCTGAATTTTCCTCATGGTGCTCATTACAGTCATAACTACAGTCCACTGCATTTAAATCTGGTTAGAGGCTCCCAGTCTGCGAACCACAAACGAGCGCTCTCCACCCCCCTCAGCTCTCTGCATTTGCTTGATCACTTGCAACCTCTGCTCTTCAGACAGTTGGAAGCCCCTGTGCAGCAGGTCCCTGCAGCTCCTTCGAAAAAACAGAGGAACTGGCATAAAAGGATTCCTGCAAAAAAACTACTTGCTAGAAGTTGCATTCATTTCCCTTCGCTTCCATTGTCCCTCAAATGCACATCTCAACTTTTATCCACTTCTTAAGTTTTTTTACTTTATTTTATAGTCCTAGTTTTTTGAGTGCTAAGATGCCAGACTTGGTTCTGGTTTTGTATTCTTCCTCACTTTCCCCCATTCTTCCCTTTTTTCTAAGATTATCATAGTCTTCTGAGCTATTACATGGAAAACTGAGATTTGCCTTGGAACCTCTGGTCTTGCTGCAGGAAACTTGAAAATACTGACAGTCTTTGGTTTAGAGCACAGGGAAACCCACATCCCTCAGGTGCATCTCCTATAACATCATCCTATTGGCCAAATCTCATTCCAGACAACAGAATGCAGTGTGTGAATTCTTCATCTCTCCATGGTTTCAAGGAGTCATCACAGGCATATCTCTGTTCTGACCACTGAAATCCACCCAGAGCAACTTCTTATCAATCTTACTGGCCTACCATATACATGATAACTATTTTTTAAATATAGTTATTTTGCAGGAGTTAACATTGACTGAAAGCTGTACTGCATGACATATTTATTACATCTTATTCTACTGAAGAGAAACTGAACTGCAATTTGAATTTCTATTTTATTTCAGGTCTTGGTAATCTTCACCATTTCTCATTCTTTGAGAGAATTTCTATAAATAGAAATGTGTTGAACTAACTTAGAATTCATCAGCAGATCAGGTAAGCTAAAACTGTTTTTTTTATTCATCAGGAATATTTTTTTAGCTCAATGATTTACCTTGCCATATTCTGAAAATGAAAATCTCCAAGCATCCAGGTTCCCTGGTTTTATTTTAGAAGACAGACAATTTTCTACGTCACATTTTGCTTACCTGAGTCAGCCTCCTGTGCCATGGTATGCCTCTGGCACAGGTCCTAACTCCATGCTGAATCCACAGTGATCAGTTTTTAGAAGGAACCCAGTCTTATATCAGATTTCAAGTTGCATACTGGGTCCTGATATGGAACCCACTCCCTAACCCTGGTGCAAGGGTGACAGAGGTGTGTAATCCTGTGCTGGGGCCAAGTCTCAGCCTCTCTATACTCAGACAGGAGTTGCAGCAGACAAGGATGATGTCTGTGCCAGAACCGCGCCCACAGTCAGGCAGAGCTACTCACATTAACACTGACAGCAAAGAGGGCAGGTGGATGTGCACTGTAGAGAGGGACTGTAGCTGCATGAGAACTTATCTTCAAATGACAGGAACCGTGCGTGCTCAACAACTGGTTCTGGGCACGTGGACAACTCCTGGCTTCCAGTCCTTCAGTACAAAGGGAGTAACTTGGCATTAACTCTTCCCTGAGACTCCCCTCCTCAGGGAGTCTACTGCAACCATAATCTATAAACCACTCCAGACTCTGTCTTTTGCATCCCTTAAGCCAACGCCTACACTGTAGTTTTATCTGGGCAAAACTCTTCATCATCTATGCTGCTTGCATAATTTTATTCTCTGTTGGGCACAACACTGCGATCATTCTGCTGCTCTGAAGAGCACGTGCTAAACTGAAATTATTCCAGCTGGAAGTCAGCACTGGCATCTGAGTCCAAAAACAATCAAACTGCATTTTATTGTTATTATTTCAAACCCAAGGAGCAGTGCAGACAATGTCAGCAACACATCAGGTTTTTTTTTAAACTCTGACTCTGATTGGGAGGTCTGTGCCAGGCCTGTAAGATGTGCAATGCCATTACATCAACCTTCCCTATTTCTGGGAATCAGCACATTCCCCATGCTAGTCAACACCTAACAAATCATGTGAAGGAAAGGCCCTTGAGCATGCTTTACTGTAGAAGAGCAACATGATCTAATTTGTCTTCTATTTAGATTAAACCCATTCTCAGTAGGAACGGCGAAACCTCGCCTACAGCTGGAGCACTGCCTGGCATTACTGCCAGCCACAGTTAACCTGAAATCAATTTGTAAACAACGTCCCTAATTGGGTCCAGCAAAACAGATTAGGCAGTAAATTATAACTGGCCGCCTTCTATTCTTCACACCCCAGGAGAGCTGCATTTTTGTCCTCTGCATCCCCTCTCTTCTCCTTTTTACACATTCCCAAACACCCCAAGCAGCTGGATATCTACTGTGAGTGCCAGAGCCTTGCACATTCGCAGGGGCAGGCGCATCCCCAGCTGGCAGCAGGACACACACTGCCATCAGGCAGCACGAGCTGCCAATCCCACATCAAAATCTACTTTGGTTTTCACCTGGACTGGCAGTGGCAAAGTGCCCTCCCCGCTGTGCTGCCTGCAGCCTGTCATGCTAATCTCACCCTGTGCCAAAGGGCTCCTGCTGCAGGGGCCACACTGCCTGCACTGCCCGCACTGCCGGCCTGCCTTGTTGTATGGAGCTCACAAACAACCGGTGACCTAGAGTAAACATCCAGACACATCCCAAAATACTAACAATTCCAGCTGCACTCTTGCAATGGTCTCCCTTCCAGCTGCAAACAATTTTCAGGCAAGACAAGATGATGCTTTGCCTGTTGTATGTATGACATGCTGATTAAAGGTTTTCAAGTAGCACTGGTCCTGCTCAGCAGCATATGAATTGTACAATTCTACTCATCTGTTTTTCTTTTGGATAGTTCCATGAGATGCTTTGTAACTGCCTGGCTGTCTAGAAACCAAACTGAAATAAGAGCTCAGAGTCCCATAGCAGCAATCAAGTCATAATCAAGGTTGGAGAAGAGAATCAAGATAACGTGACCATTCACCAAGAACTAGAGTAGCCTATTAAAGAAAAAAACAAAAGTGAACTCCCCCTGCTCCATGCACCAACAGCTCCAGACTGGTGGTTTCACCGCTTCAGGATTCTGAAGACCTGACACTCACGCACATGCTCTGGGCGGCTGGCAGTATGATGAACCAACATTTACGCCCACACGAAAAGGCTTGACAGGCCAAATCATGGGTTTCTCATATCTAACACCTAAGCTACAAGGCATCAGATTTCCAGATATGCCCAAAGCAGTGCAGTTAGCTGGTTTGAGGCCAAACAGTTTTAGGTCTTGCTCAAGTTGTGCATATGTTGACTGAGAGGACATGGTGGCCATTTTCCACAGGGCTTGGGGACAGTTTCACTGAAGAACCTGGAGGCCATTGTAACTGCTGAGCAAATTAAAACTCAGAGATGTAACTAAGCCACCTTGCAGCCAAGCATGGGCTGACCACATGGGGCAGCAGGGGCACGAGGGCAACCACAGCCCTCCCATTAATTCACCTGCCCATCACTGGCAACAGCACTGGCAAATCACTTGTTCCCAGTGCAGCACAGTGTAAACCTATAACTTGCTAACTGAATTAATGAGTTTTAAGAAGTCAAATAATTTTTCCTAGCACCTCATTTTTCCCAACAACTGGATAAACACAAGACATTCAACAGATACATTCGTATTTTCAGCGTTGCCTCAGGACCCAGATCTGTAATATTTGTGAATGAAGCAAATGAAAGTTGCATGACAGGTTTTGAATATGACATTTGCCATTGTACTATGTACTGTCCACAGAGAGAGTACTTCTCAGGTAGAAGTGGTTCAGGCATCACACATGTCGCTGTATGTTTTGCTGAACCATTCTGCAAACACTTTTTCATTGCCCATGTTTCCCTCCCTCTCATTTCTGCATGTTTCCAGGAGAGTCCTAGTCATCACACACGAAGTGACTAGTACAAAGGACCATCTCGCTGAAAGATGCAGATGTTTTCCTGCCCCTTCTTCATCAGAAGATTCTGACCAGACCTTTAGTTTTCCTAACTAATGTCTAGGTCAAGGCAGTCTGAGCATTAGGGAGCAGCAAACACCTTCTTAGCTCCCTTCTTGTCCCTCCCATGCCAAACTCCTTTTGGTGCAGGCAAGATGTTGGTTTAATAACCTGATCTTGCCAGATCTCTGCTCAATGTTCAGTGCTAAAAGAAAAAAAAAAAAAAAAAATTGGTCACCGAAACCAGGTGACCCCTCCAGACTCCAGGTCTAGGATAAGGAGGCCTGAAGGTATACTCTTACTTGAATTCTAGACTCCTTTAAGAAAAAATAAGAGTGTTTAGAAGATAGAAGCCTATCCAAACAGTGGATAAGCTATTTGTCTTCTTAGCTGTTTATGCTCCATTTAAGCCAATGTTTTATTGGGTTAACCTCTATTTGACCCAGTGGAGGGACAAGTTGTTTTCCTTGAGCTAGTCATTAGCTCAACCGTAACTGATATTCCCAAGGAGAAAATTCATTTAAGTTGAAAAAAAGAAAATCAATGAACAGATGACCTCAGGACTAATGAGCTTGCTGAGTTCAGTCCCTTTCCATAATCCTTCCTTCCTTGAAGTCTGGGTACAGAAAAAGAGAGGGGGGAAGAAAGGGGGAAAGGGAAGCATTTATGCAGTTACCTGTGAGAATGCAATCCCAAAAGCCACTCCAGCTATGATTCCCATATTTGTCTCCATAAAACTGGTCACCAAGTCATAACAGCCCTGGAAAACAAACATAATCACTCCTTGTATTGACCTTCCCTCCCATGAACGCATACATACAAATTTCTCATTTAAAATGGGCTTAAGCTAGACAATATTTTTGTGGCAATTTCCGAAAACGTCACCTTTTTATTTAATAGCAAATCTGAGTGGATGATGGGAAATGGTGGCAAAACCAGTTCTTAGAAACAAATGTATTTCAGTACTTTTTAAAAGCTAAGTGTGATGTTACACTCATTTTTATAGGTCTTATTAAAGAAACCCAGTCTGCATTATTTTAAAATACATTAATATAGCCTTGACCTGAAAACAAACCAGTAACAGTATAAGGTAATGTTACAGTACAATACAAGTGTCAAAGATGAATACATGATGCTGATTTCCTCATACTTCATATATTTAATACAAGCATGTTTCAGGTGTCCAGTGAGGCAATCTGCTTGCCTTCGCCTGTCAAAGGACACCAGGCAAGGTACGGAGTAGTATGTACTTTAAACCTTATAGCAAAGTTATCAAGGGTTTTGTACAAAGTTTGTTGGTTCATTTGCCCTTGGACATAAATTCCCTGTCCTGCTCCCCAAACCTAATTTTTTACCTCTAGCTCAGACCCTGACTCCATCAGCTGACGTGCTTCATTGTGCCTCAATTCACAGCCCACACTGAGGCTAGAAGATTCATATATATTTCTGCCTTTCTCTTGGATAGGCTTTTTTGAGATGTCCCCTTCAGTATGACAATTTTTGCCAAATTTCTCCCCTCACCTAGTCTACCACTCAAAAAAGTATTTGAAATCATCTTTCCTAGTTTGTGATGCCTAAATGAATCTAAACAAGTGAAAAGAAGAAAGATGACATCTTGAAGAAAAAGAAGACGACATCTACTTTTTCTTTCATTACTAACTCATCTGCGCACCCAATCCAAAGCTACCTCTCAGCCCCTTTTGCCATTCTTCCTTAAATGACCAACACCACTCACCACTTAAGGCCAGTCCCAAGGCATTTTATTTGATGTTATAACTTCATCCACTTTATCAGAAGTTGGAAAAAGCAAAAGTAACAGTGATTTCCCTTTCGCAGTTTGGACTTCCATCCCATAAGAGAGCAGTGTCTCCACATTCCCCCTCCATCCACATACCCCTCATTTCCGCAAACACTGTAGGAACTCTTTATGTGACCTCAGAGCATTAGGTGCTTGTAAAAAATAAGAGCTAGAAGGAAAGGACAATGTCCTTTGTTAGATACAGGCCATTCATTAACTGAATTGTACCTCTTTTATAATATCAGAAGACATTTTATTTAATCCTGAGAGTAATGAAGTGGTAAACCTAATAGTAGCTGAGGACCAGCACATTCTGAAATACATATTAATCCTTATTTATGTCTTACAACAGTGTATGTCACATTCAAGCTTGCTTATTTAACACATCAAGCAACCGCAGTTGTGTGTGTCTTACGTATTATGAAATGAGATTAGATTTCTCAAGCAGTATTTTCATTCTGTCTGACATTCCTTAATGTTCTCCCAGCTCTTCTGAAATTTGTTCTGTTCAACAGCCTTCAAGAGATGCAACATCTAACAGCAATGGTAATTTGAGGGAGACAGAAGATCATGTTAAAAAAACATGCAAGTGAGAGAGTTTTGATCACTCTCCTCATTTGAAGACTATGCTTCCCAAAATCACAATAATCTCTTTCCTGAAGTACACTGCAAAAATACAGCTTAACTGCTCAGTCCTTACTGTGTACCAAGGGAGAGTGCAAGAAGCACCCAAGAGTTGCATATACAGTACAGATGTATGTGAAGCACTGGGTGGGCACATCCTTGACTCCACGCATCTGTTCCTTTATTAAGATTTTAGAGAGAAGTAATTCTTGAGGTTTATTGGTAATGAACTCTGAAGATTAAAAGCACTATATGAACATTAATTAGCTAATCCTAATGGCAGCTCTTCAAGTTAGGTATTAGTCCCATCTGAGATAAAACTGACAGAGAGACTAAATGATTTACCCAAGGTCACTAAGCAAGTTTGTAGCAGAATTGGCAAAGAAAATCCAGGAATGCTGTCTTTTAGTCCTGCAATTAGATCATTACTTTAATCCTCTTTGGATAATTCAATCATTAGTTCTCATAAATTGCTAGCAATGATTAGCTCATAAAGAACTTGCCTTACTGATAGTTTTGCAAGATCCACCCAAAAAGATGTACTTCAAATATTCTTATATACAGGAATGGTAACAAAGGTCTTCCACAACACAGACAATATGTATCTTCCTTTTTCTCCAACACACAGAGAGCAGAATGCCAGTTTCCCAGACAAGCAAGGGGCTTGGGTCAGAGGCAGTGACATTTGCTTGCTACCTGAAGTGAAAGCACTGGTCTACACAGTATTTCCTCCTGCTTGCTTTTTATTCCCATGCCTCTTTCAGAAACATCCCATCTTTCTCAAAACATTTGGGACAACTGTGATCTCACAACCGCTAAACAAAGATATTTACGACATTTGATTACAAATGGCTATCTCAGAAAATGGGACACAGTACCACAGGACATCCAAACTTCCTCTAGGTAATTAAATCAAGTAATTAAATCAACTGCTTCCTCAGGAACTAGCAGTCCTTTTCTGTCAGGTGATGCATGCATTTGACAGGAAAGCAAGGAGCAAGCATGAGTGGAAGTGAGTTACTAGTCCTGGACTAGCACAAGCTCATTCATCCCTCATCCGCTTTCTACAATTTAGCAGGCATCCTTTGCCAAGAGGAACTCGCAGGGGGACAGGGATTTCTCTGTGCATGCAGAGCATACAGAGCAAGCCTGGCACTTCGGGAAACACTGGATCACTGCTGGGAATGCAAATGCCACCTGCCCAGTTATGCAGCCCCGAAAAGTCCGGAGCGAGTGGCCATCCCGAACTGAAAAGGTGGGACCTGCTGATAGAGTACCAGTCACACCAGAAAGCTTCCTGGCTGGAAAGGTGGGCAGAAGCAAGGGCTCAGAGTGGGCTGCCCAGGAGGCACTCTGTCTGCAGTGGATGCTGGCTGTACTACATATCCCCTAGATCCACCCCACCGTGCCTCTCACCCTCTTTCCACTTCTGCAAAAACAGAAAGTTCCTGCAAAGTCACAAAGTGTGACTGGATGAAGTGGGTCCTCCTTTACACTCCCGTAATCCAGCAAGATTCTTTTGCTGGTGGTGAGTGAGTTTCTTAACAGGGAGATGTCACTAATGTTCCACATATGTCTGCAACAAGTGGCTCTCATTAAACTATTACAAAAAAGAAAGGCTTAATGGAAAATAATCCCCTAGTCTCTTTTTTTTTTTAATACACGTTGGAAAATGTCCATTTGACTAGTTTTCAAAGAAAGGTGTTTGAGGCTGTGCTCAGCCACCACTCCAACCTCCCGATTCAGAGGTGACTGAGGTGAAAAAGACAAGAAGAGCAGACAGAGAGGCATTTCCATATTTCCCGTTACCTACTCAGGACTTGCATTTATTTTCTTAAATTCAACTCTGAAAACAAAACCAGAAAAGAAAATAATCCTCAAGTCTCACTAAACTATGCTGCAACTTAGCATGGTAATTTGGCCACAATATCATTCCTTTTGCCAACAAACTTGTCTGTTGCCTCTCTTGCAAATCTCAAGTGAGAAAATAAAAACTGATGATGCACTAGCACTTGAGCTGTATTTCTGCAGTGCTGTGACTGCTAAATATGCTGCATTATTTTCTCTTTATTCCTCTCTTTCTTTGTGTTTTCTGTACTTTTATTCTCCAATTATGCCTTTTCTTCCTGTTTTCCCAACCTGCTTTCCCAAGCCTATCCTGTTTTTGGCTGTGTTATACTTGCAGCAACAAAATTTCAAAGATTTTAAGAGTCACTGTAAACGTACCAGCCAACCACAACGCTTGTTGTTAATTACCCAGTTTTTCTCTGTTTGGGATGACAGTTGGGCTCCGGCACTGAAATTACTTTTTGAACATAAGCAAGAGTAAAACCTGTCCTTCCCTCCACCTAGCTATGTCTTTGGCCTCAAGAAAACCCCACAGCATTCAGCAGGAGCAAACAGGGAAGCAAAGAAGCACTGACAGATCTAACCCTCAAGGGCACGCTCCATCCTGTGCCTAGCCAGTGTTGTCTCTGTATGCAGTGCCATACCTCAACCTCTGCTGTGAGGAAGGGGAACAAATCCCCTCCTCATCAGAAATGCTGCTGCACCTGGTCATTTGAGAAAGTCCGGCTTAAAGAATTTGCAAGCAAGGGTGAGGCAAAGCCCATACCATCACTCCAGCCCAATATACACATTATCAAACAACCATTTGAAATGAAATGCAGTTGTAAGCAGCCATACGCTCCACTGGTGTACTGGACGGTTTCATAATAATTGCCTCTGGCACAACATTACTGGTACCTTCTGGTTTACTTTAGTGGCAGCCACAGTCATATTGCGCAGATCCTGAGTATTACAGTCACTGGAGTTCATGCAACAGCTTGTAGGAATGCCGTGTTTGAAGAAGTAAGGGCTGGTGCTCCAGTTGGTGTAACTCTGAATGCCACAGCAGCTCAGCTATGAGGATTAAGAGGCAGATTTAAAACAAACAAACACAGAATCATCACTGCTCACTTAATAAGATCATAATTGAAATAAAGACAGGTTGTCTTCAGTTTTGAAAAGTAGATACCACCCCCTACCCCATTAATCACAAAAGCATCAGGAATGGCATTTAAAGAAGATGGGAGCAGATGACCTACTAAAAAAAAGGTATTTTATGAGCAGAACTATTATTTGTAAGACTTGACAAAGGTCCAGCTATAAACCCATTTTTTTTCAGTTGAAGGTCTGTTAGTTTTCTTTCTCATTTGTTTATTTCCTTTGTTTATTTAGCTACTGATTAAAGATGACCCTGGGAATTCAAGACAGAGCCTCACAATGCAGTCAAAAAAAAGGCCTTAAAAACCCCAAAGCATTACACAGAATTACATGTAACACATACAGGGTCAAACTAGTACAAATTGCTAAGGTGAAGCAAGTCTTTCTAACTCAACAAAATAATTTCTAGGAGAATTTACTGAGCTGTGAATAGAAGGAGACCGTAGGTTCATAGAATGTGTCTATGAAATCAGCTGAAAAAACCCTAAGTTGGGAAGAATGTTCTGCTCTGGATGCTAAGCTAGAAGACAGTCACTCAAAGATATACAGTATGTGCTGAATTTTCTGTCATGAAAAGGGCTTATAAATGCAGTTCCTATACAAACAGAGCTACAAATGCAATGAACATTTTGCTATGACAGAAACACTGAACAATTACTCAAAACTATTTAGTTTAGCCAACTCCAAGGAATCAGAATTTCAAAATACAGGTTAACGTTAGGCAAACAGACAATTTGATGGCAGAATATACTCAGTTTAGAGCATCACAGTCATCTGCTAACCCAGAGAAGCCAGGTGAGAGGTACAGTTTCAAACATGCTAAGGGGTCCAACATAACAGTTGTAATTTCTAAAGAAGATCCAGAAGTCATCAATACAATCACATTAAAATTTCAGCCATTCAGCAAGTTACAGTCATATGAAAAGCAAGTTGGCTCATAGAATGTATGGTGAGCTGAAGGGATAGCTTCTCGCTATGGTTTCCAATAGGAATTTAAATGTGAATTTTATTGCTCTGTGTTGCAGCTGGTGGACTTGGTCCCTTGTGGTTGGCATCTCCAACTAGTTTGGCTGTGCTGTGGCATTTGCTCATGCCCTGTGCCCTGCTGGAAGGCAAGGCAACCTCCCATTGCTCTGCTACAGCACGCTATGGGTCAGAAAGGCTCTTCCACTGAACACCTAATCCACCCCTCCAGCACGGCCAGAGAACAGCTTTCATTGCCAATCTCAGCAGCACATTTGTTCACCCCTTTTTCCTCTGGAGAAAATAAACTCTGTTCCTCCCCTTAACTCACTAATCCCCTTTGCCAGCATCTCACTGTACTAGTGAAGAGAACTGTGGCAGTTTATCCATGATACAGGATGCTAGATTATAAATCTTGTCACATCCAGATCAAATTTACAACATTTCATAATACTATTACAGATCCCCTAAAGAACAAGGTGTGTTCTTAAGAAATAAAACTGGACCCTAAACCTAATTCAAGATCTGGGACCAATAACAAGCAAGTGGGACAGTCCCTGTCTTTACTAGATAGCTTGTTCATTAAAACTTAGGCATCTTGGACAAGCATATCAGTTGAAAATTTTTTTCTTTAGATCTGCTTTTCCAGCCTCTAATTTTGCTTGCCATATACAGCTTGCAGATTGATCTAATCTGGACGTATACTTTTCTCTCTTTATTATTAATTTTAATATCCAATTTTAGACTTACACTTTCCTGTACGTTATCCACTGCATGGCTCCGCTCATCGTTCTTGTTGTAATTCTGGATTGCTTCAGTATATGTCCTAAGGAAAGTATCCTTGATCTATGAGGACAAGGAAAAAAATACAGCCCACATGAGCAATGAAAAGCATAACATTCGAGGCATTTTTTGCAGGAAGCAAATACAATACCTAACAAGGCACTCAAACTACCCCTTCACACTCATTTTTAAGTGTGTTTTCAGAGCTGGCAGAACTCTCTCTTAACTGTCAGGAGTAATTCATGCCATTTTTCAAGTGGGGTCTACTGGACATAGAAAGAAAACTACCCCAGCAAACTGCTACATTTAAAAAAAACCAGAAAATGACTTAACCTTTAAGAAAGATATCCTTTGGTGCTTTTTTCCCCAAACACTTTGTTCCAGCACTAAGCTGAAGGAGATTGTGTGCTTCTCTCAGCCCATGGATGCCCAGTGGGAGCCAAAGCTTGTGCAAGTGCCTTAGTGACAGAAGTCAGTGGCATCAAATGAAGACATGAATTCCCTGACCAGGCAGCAGCCCTTGTCCCCAGCACCAAAAGTGTTTGGGTAAGGGACAAGAGGTCTTTCAGCTGGAGAAGTTCAGGCACATCACCAGGGAAGGCACAAGGGTGGTAAAGGGGCTGGGTAGCAGATAATTTGGGCAGCCCACATGGCTGTGACCTTCACAAGAGACTTCCTCTGCTACAGAGGGGTAGCAGCCTGGCACTGAGGCTGCCACAGGTTAGGCCAGATGAAATGGCAATCCTCAGCAGATAGACAGGAATTTCAGGATCAAATTAAAACTATTCACCACTTGCAAGGGAAGACACCTGAAAAGCCTATAGCAAGGGAAACCTCATGTCAAAAGAAGAGACTAGAAATCAAGGAAGGTCTCTGGGGTTGTCCTGGTTCAGCTTTAATGGCATGCAGGTCCATGGACTTAAAGCTGGAGACAGACCTGATTACAGTGGCTAAAGCAGAAGTGCTGCTACAAATCTAGACCATCACATTTTCGAAAGCTTCTTTCTGTCCCAAGTTCCTACCTCACTATTTCTAATCTTTCCTTTTTCTCAGGATAGAAACAAAATCCCATCCCATGCACTCCCTCCCCCCGAAATAAAAAGATTTACAAAACATCGTCTGGCCTGATGCAGAAATGCTCTCTGCTTTACATAAACAAGCACTTGCCTGGCTGAAGAAGCTGTGTTTAAGAAAAGTGTTTAATCTATTTTGCAGCCCTCAGCATATGTAAAAGAGTAAAGAAGATCTTACATGATGGACACAAAAAACCTCATAGCTCCAGAGAAAATTATCAGGCAGCTGAGGCCAAGAGCTTTGGCTAAATCCCTTCATTTGGAATTGCATCAGTTTTTAAGAGCTGCACATGTTATTGTTGCACATCAGCCACATCCCTGGAGATGTGTATGGAGCCACCGAGCTCAGTGACCTACACATTTTCCACGCTCCAGAGAACCTCCCAGCAGCGCCTGCCCAGGGAGGCACTGACATATGCAAACTCAGCACATTTCCACCTACCTCGTGACGAAACACAAACCCTGAAATGCCAGCCACTAGCTCAGCCAGGAACACCAGGGACAAAAACATGGCATACTGGAAAGGAAGGAGGCAAGCGAAGTCAGGACATGACAGCCTTTTGTCTCAGCACAGATACTGTTCAGTTATCACATAAAATACAACTTTCTGCTCTAGACACCCCTCAAAGATGTTAAGAAACCAAAGGTCTTTTGGAGGCCATACACAGGTTACTACCTGAATATATTATATGTGTTTATACAACTCAGAGACAATATGTATTGTCTAATTATCGGCTTTTCTGACATTTCTGTTCCCACAGTTCTTAGTGTTCTCTTAGAAATTAAAACACACTCACATGCCAGAGACGGACCAAAGTCATTCAGGTTTTGATCTTGCAACAAGGAATACAAACAGACCCTCCATGTTCGCATAGCACTCTGCTATAGTAAATCGGCTTCTCCAGGTGTTTTGGTTCACCTTTATCTATCTTACTGCTAGACTGGGATTTGCTGCCTGATTCCTGAAGTTTCTCCAATGAACAAACTGAACCACTGACTTCACTGGCAATATTCTCATGATAATACTAGACAGATGCTTCAAATACTTTGCTGACCCAAGGCCCATGTTTGGCTTTAGGAGCAGCATTTGGATCTGGAGCTAAATAAACCTTGAAAACAGTGCTTTCAGTGTAGAGACTCAGAAACTATTAAAAATACATCTAAGCAGAAATATGGAAGGTAAAGAAAAAAATGCAAAGTGGGATAGTAAAATTTGAAGTTGGGTATTAATCTTCTGGAGAGAAAATTACTTTTTTTCTCCACATGCTAAATAACAGTTAATTAAAAAAGGAAACATCTTAAATTAAATTCAGTCCTAGCAGGACTTTGCAGAAAGAGGGAAATTTATTTTTAATGGAAGGTTGTTGGGGAAGGGAAGACAACAGTGAAGGCAGAACCAGGAGAGTAATTCTCTCCAATTAATGCAGGTGTCAAATCACTGCCTGTATTCTGTTCAGAAGAGAAAGAAAATTTTAAAGTATTTTTTACATGTACAATGAAAATAAAACCATGTGCTTGAAACAGCACATGCCACTGTTAGTGGCATGCCTAAGTTACATGACTTATGGAGCAGCTAGCAGAGCCTGATTTCCTATGGATTTATATCATCATTCACCTTTATCCCTTTCCCATCTGGACTGCAGTAACTCCAACAAGCCTCTACACGTGCCCTGACAGCACATCACCAGCAAAAGACAGCAGTGGTGCACCTATGACAGCATTAGGTACGTGCTGACTGGCTACCAGCATATACCTGCTGACTGCTTTGCAGCTGCTACCTCTCCCCTACTGTGCCATCAACTCAAGAAATTTAACTCTCTTTAAGATGTCCTTTTTTAAAATCCAGTTCAAACTGGAGAAGAATCATCCCATCTCCTTAGAAAACCAGCCCCAAAATACTGTAGCAGCTGATGCATCGTACTGTCAAGCCCCTTTCCACCGTCTCAGTACTTCACAAGTGCTATTTCCACCCTTCAAATCATTACACATGGAGGATTTTGCTCCTGAATATTCCTAGAAACACAGTTTATCATATAGGTTCGTTTAACCTATAGTTATTTTGCATTTTAAGGTAGACTGGAAAACAGAACAGAGAAACTTTTATAGAGAAGTTAAACTGGACTGAGAGACAGCTGCTGTACCTCTGCTTGGTGTACCTTGAGTCCATGCTGCTTTTGAGATGAGGACAAACATACCATACAAAGCTTTGTTTTCTGGGGTTGACTTGTTTCATTCCAGTGAATGTTAGGAGAAAAAGAAAGGCTGGTGTGCTTTTAGAAGGTGCCAACTATTTTCTCCATAGATTTCACATCAGAGTATTACAATGACCCCTTTAAAATATACTTCAAATGAATTTCACATTTACGATGCTTTGGACATTTTTAAGATTGTAAATATACCTATCTGTCTGGCTCACAGAAAAACCAGAATGATTGTAGAATTACTCACAGAGTAATTCATCAGCAGCATTTCACCCTGCTCCCAACAACATATGGGCCTGTACGCTGTGCGGTAGCAAAATTCATTCATACTCAATCAACAGCTGGTTTTGGCAAAGATTTTTTCCCCCTTCTTTGTCCAAAAGACGCATGTGTTGAACATTAAGATCAATAAAATCTGGCTTATGTGCCTAAACCCCCACATTAACATCTGGTGAAGCTTGGCAGGGGGTGAGGGGAATCCCAATACATCAGCAAAACCTCTTCCCCTCTTGCTTAAGGCACTTTGGCATGCTTACCAGTTTCAGCATCCATGGGCTCCCACGACAAGTGGCAAAGCAGCCGAAAAGCCCAAAGACAATGATTGTGGTACCCGTTCCGATGAGCACATAGGGAGCATTGGTCGAATTCTCAGCAATGAGAGAGATGTATGTGCCAAGGGTAAGTTTGCCCCAGACGCCGACTGCGAGAAGGATAACGCCTGTGATCTGCAAAGCAAGAGGAGAAAGCTGTCAGGATCTACCAGGGAAGGCATCCAAATTCAGTACACAGTGACCCTGAAGAGATTCATTGGTGCTGTTGTGTGGGCAGAAGGAAGCCTCAAGACTTTTACTAACTCCAGAGGGATGGATAGAGAAAATTAATTTCCAGCATCTGGAGATGTTATGTTAAGACTGCCGCTGGAGGACAAACATCTAGAACTAATCACTGTACAGCTGACAAGTGGCAAGGGAGTACGCAGTGTACCACCTGCAGGAACAGGCTCTCTGCTCCTACAGCACACTGAGAGAGGTGGCCAACTCCATCACTCTCAACAAAAGCCAAAAATAACTGCTGCCACCTCACACCTCCTGAGTTTTGCCACAAAAACTGCCTGAACCTCAAAACCCTGCTGCTTGACATCCCGTCCTTCTCAGTGCCAAAGTTTCAGGAACATAAGCATTCCTTGCAGTGCGTTATTCTGGCAAGTGAGCCTTCCCCAGGCTATACAGCAAGTGACCCCCCTGGCTGTGCAGAAGACTTCCCCCCTGACATGGAGTGAGAGGACACCAGTGGGTCCTGGGAGCACCCAGCCTCTTGCTGGAGGTGCACAAACAGAGGCTGCCATGCTGCAGGGCAGCTGGGGCAGCAAACTCCCAGCACCGGCAGGGACGGCGGGGCAGCCCATGGTATGCTACACACCAACACTGAGCAGTGGCCACAACAGGGATGATGATGCCTGCACCATCTGCTGATCATCACTTGATGCTGACATGCCTGCTTCAAGACTGCACACACATAACTCATTCCCACAGTACAAGCAAAGACGGGACACAAAGGGCCAATCCTAAGTGCCAGCTCTGCAAACACTTCCCGAATTCCCCAAAACCTTCTTACTGGCTCCTCCAGACTACTGCAAAAGGGCAAGAGCAAGAAGAAATGTCCTGACAGTATTATTTTGCTCGCTTTCCAAGTTTTCTCCTGTGAATATCTTTATACTGCTGTGAAATGTTGAAATTCAACACCACTATACCTGGGTTGCTCTGCAGTTGTTTGTGGAGGGGATTCTTATTCAGTTATATTGCACCTAAAAACTCCCAACTGAGCTACACTGTAAGATCTTTCAGCTACTTTTCATATAGGTTGTTGTGAATTAATTCAGGGAAAGCCTTCTCAAAGTAAAAAAGGAAAGCAGCTTTTTGGCTTTTTTACCTAGGCTGGTTCTAAAAGGACTATGCAGGGTGCATCCCCGTCACTGCCTTCCCACCGCACCTTTCCGCTATCCTGCAGCTCAGCAGCAGCAGGTATAAGAGCCTGTCCTCTGCTCGACCTGTGTCTGCGGCAGTAGCAGCAAGTGCTGCTCTGCTACAGCACTTCTCCCCCTCTGGAGAGGGAACTGCATTCAGCAGAGCTGCTGAATAATCAGAGTCACCTAAGGAAAACACCAGGAGGAGGGAGGATACCAAACAGATGCTCTGAAGAAAGATACAGGGGTAGGAATGCAGGAAAAAAGAAGAAACCAAAGGAACAGAGAATAAAGAATGAAACAGAGGTGAGGGGACCAGGTAGGCAAAAGCAAATTAACATGTCCTCAGAGAGAGAAGAACCTTTCTATACCAGAGAGAAAATAATCCCACCTGGCAATTTTGGCACTTCCCACCTCATCCCCTACCTTTCCCCATACCTGCCAGAGCTGTAGGGAAGGCATACAATCATAGAATCATAGAATTGTTTCGGTTGGAAAAGACCTTTAAGAGCATTGAGTCCAACTGTTAACCCAAGACTGCCGAGTCCACCACCAAACTATGTCCCTAAATACCACATCTACATGTCTTTTAAATACCTCTAGGGCTGGTGACTCAACCACTTCCCTGGGCAGCCTGTTCCATTGCTTGACAACCCTTTCAGCAAAGAAATTTTTCCTAATATCCAATCCAAATGTCCCTGGGTGCAACTTGAGGCTGTTTCCTCTCGTCCTATCCCTTGTTATGTGGGACAAGAGACTGACGCCCATCTCGCTACAAACTCCTTTCAGACAGTTGTAGATAGCAAGAAGGTCTCCCCTGAGCCTCCTTTTCTCCAGGCTAAACAACCCCAGTTCCCTCAGCCGCTCCTCATAAGACTTGTGCTCTAAACCTTCACCAGGTCTGTTGCCCTTCTCTGGTCACGCTCCAGCACCTCCATGTCCCTCTTGCAGTGAGGGACCCAAAACTGAACAGCATTCAAGGTGCGGCCTCACCAGTGCTCAGCACAGGGGGATGATCCCTTCCCTTGTCCTGCTGGACACACTATTTCTGGTACAAACCAGGATGCTATTGGCCATCTTGGCCACCTGGGCACACTGCTGGCTCATGTTCAGCTGGCTGTTGACCAACACCCCCAGGTCTTTTTGCACTGGGCAGCTTTCCCGCCACTCTTCACCAAATTGTAGCACTGTGTGGGGTTGTTGTGACCCAAGTGCAGGACCCGGCACTGAGCCTTGTTGAACCTCACAGAACTGGCCTCGGCCCATCCACACAGCCTGTCCAGACCCCTCTGCAGAGCCTTCCTGCCTTCAGGCAGATCAACGCTCCCCCTGCAATTTGGTGTCACCTGTAAACTCACTGAGGGTGCACTTGATCCCCTCGTCCAGATATTAAACAGAACTGGTCCCAGTACTGAGCTCTGAGAACACCACTTATCATCTGTCACCAACTGGATGTAACTCCATTTACCACCACTCTTTGGGACTGGCCATCCAGCCAGTTGCTAACTCAGCAAACAGTACACTCATTCAAGCCATGGGCAGCCAGTTTCTCCAGGAGAATGCTATAAGAAAGGGTTTCAAAGGTTTTACTGAAGTCCAGGTAGGCAACATCCACAGCCTTTCCCTTGTTCACTAAGCAGGTCACCTTGTCATAGGTCAGGTTAGTCAAGCAGGACTTTCATAAAGCCCTGCTGGCTGGGCCTGATCACCCGGTTGTCCTGCACGTGCCATGTGATGGCACTCAGGATGACCTGCTCCATAACCTTCCCCAGCACCAAGGTCAGGCTGACAGGCCTGTAGTTCCCTGGATCCTCCTTCCGTCCCTTTTTGTAGACTGGTGTCACATTGGCTAGCTTCCAGTAACTGGGTCACCCCTGGTTAGCCAGGACTGCTGATAAATGATTGAAAGTGGCTTGGCAAGCACTCCTGCCAGCTCCCTCAGTGCCCTTGGGTGGGTCCCATCCGTCCCCATAGACCCGTGTGTGTCTTAGGTGGTGCAGCAGGTCGCTGACCATTTCCCCTTGGGTTGTGGGGGATTTTTTCTGCTCCCTGTCCCCGTCTTCCAGCTCAGGGGGCTGGGTACCCTGAGAACAGCTGGTCTTACTATTAAGGACTGAGGCAAAGGAGGCATTAAGTACTTCAGCCTTTCCCTCAGCCTTTGTCACTATGTTTTTCCCTGCATCTGATAAAAGATGGAGATTCTCCCTAGCCCTCCTTCTGTCGCTGATGTATTTGTAGAAACATTTTTTATTGCCTTTTGCAGCAGTAGCCAGGTTAAGTTCTAGCTGGGCTTTGGCCCTTCTGATTTTCTCTCTGCATAACCTCATGACAACTTTGTAGTCCTCCTGAGTTTCCTGCCCCTTCTTCAGAAGGTCATAAACTCTCCTTTTTTCCCTGAGTTCCAGCCAAAGCGCTCTGTTCAGCCAGGACAGTCTCCTATCCCACCAGCTCATCTTTTGCACATGGGGATTGCCTGCTTCTCCGCCTTGAGCATTTCCTTCTTGCAGAATGTCCAGCCTTCCTGGACTCCTTTGCCCTTCAGGACTGCCTCCCAAAGGACTCTGCCAACCAGGCTCCTCAACAGGCCAAAGTCTGCCCTCTGGAAGTCCAAGGTAGTGGTTCTGCTGACACCCCTCCCTACTTCTCCAAGAATAAAAAACTCTTGTAATTTTGTGATTGCTGTGCCCAAAACAGCCTCCAACTGTCACACCACACACAAGTCCTTCCCTGTCCATAGACGACAGGTCCAGCAGGCACCTTCCCTAGCTGGCTCACTCCCCAGCTGTGTCAGGAGGTTATCTCCCACACACTCCAGGAACCGCCTGGGATCTTTCCTCTCTGCTGTATTGTATTTCCAGCAGACATCTGGTAAGTTGAAGTCCCCCACAAGAACAAGGGCTAGCGACTGTGAGACTTCTCCCAGCTGCTCATAGAATATTTCATCTGCCTGTTCATCCTGGTTGGGTGGTCTGTAACAGACTCCCACCATGACATCTGCCTTGTTGGCCTTCCCCCTGATTCTTACGCATAAACACTCAAGCCTATGGTCACTATCATTAAGGTCTAGATAACTAAAACACTCCGTTAACATACAGGGGTACTCCACCACCTCTCCTTCCTTGCCTATCCCTTCTGAAGAGTTTATAGACATCCACTGAACACTCCAGTTAAGTAAGTCATCCCACCATGTTTCCATGATGGCAATTATGTCATAGTTTTTCTGTTGCACAGTGGCTTCTGGCTCCTCCTGTTTGTTGCCCATACTGCGTGCACTGGTATAGATACACTTCAGCTGGGCTATTGATCCTGCCACCTTTTTTGTGGGAGAAGCCCTAACTCCTGTGTGACTGTTCTCAATCACTTCTGTGGTTTCTGACACACACATCAATAACTCTTGTGTCTTTGCTGCTGCATGGATCTCTATCCCCTACCTCCACTGAGATGGCAGACTGAAGGACCTCACTAGCACACTGTCCCTCAAACACTGGTGTGCTGTCTGCAGGCTTATCTCTAGTGACTCTAGTTTTATCCCCTCACCCCTTCAAATCTAGTATAAAGCTCTTTCAATGAGCCTCGCTAACTCCTGTACAAAGATCCTTTTACTGCTTTGGGACAGGTGTACCCCATCTGTTGCCAGCAGGCCTGGTGTTGCATAAACCGAACCATGACCAAACCCCCCCAAATTCTGCGCGGTGACACCAGCCTCAGAGACAGATATTGATGTGCTGGCTCTTCCTGTTTCTCCACTCATCATTCTGTGCAACTGGAGGGATTCAGGAGAACACTACTTGTGCTCCTGATACCCTAACTAGTTGTCCCAAGGCCCTGAAGTCTCTCCCGATTGCTCTTGGACTTCTTGTTGCAACTTCATTGCTGCCTGCCTGAAAAATGGATAATGGATAGTAATTTGAGGGCTGCATAAAAGTAGGAATCTTTGTCTTCACATCTTTAACCCAGGCCCCAGGGAGGCAACAGAATTCCCTGAGAAGTGGGTCCAGTCTGTGTATTGGGCCTTCTGTTCCCTTCAGATGGGAGTCTCCTATGACAGTGACCCATCTTTTTTTCTTTATGGAAGCAGTTTTGATGCAGGGGCATAGGCTAACTTAACCTCAGTGACAGCTCCATGCCAGATGAACCATCGTCCTCTCTATTGTTCTGTTCTACCTGCAGACCCTCATACCTATTATGCACGGGCATCTGGGAAGATGGGAGAGTCACAGAGGAGCCAGCCTGCTGTGCCCGGCTGGACCTTGTCACCATTGCCCCTCATCCCTTCAGTCACGGTGTTCAGCCAGGCAGAGAGAGCACGGGGATTCCTCTCTCTCACGTGTCCTGCCTGCCTGTCGGGCCTGTCCCGGGGAAGGTGGGGTGCGATTCCACCGGTCCCTCTCTCTCTTGCACTCCCTGATGCTCCTCAGCCTGCTCGCCTCCTCCCAGTGCTCTGCCACCAAGCAGGGGAGTCCCCCTCCCTGGGTGCACCTCCCACAGGACCGCTCGCTGCTGCTGGCCGGTACTGGTGTCAGAGCAGGGCACAGCCAGCAGCCCGGCACCTGGGGGGCTGCCTGTTCCCACCGGAGCTCTGTCTGGGCAGCTGTGCCAGTCGTGATGTGTGCAGAGATCAGAGCGGCCATGGCTTTCTGCTGGGTGGAAACTATTGCTCCCTGGTCAAGTTGGCAGGGCTTCAGTGCCTGCCCTGGATGCTCTTCTGCCCAACTTCCATGCCATGCCATGTTTGTGTGCCTTGGTTGCTGGCACTCCCCAGGGGCTTCTTCTATATATAGGTGTGTGGGGCTTGGTCGACGTTGCTCCTGTCTCTCCCCAGGTCCCACCAGGTGCTGTGGCATGAGCTGCGAGCTCCCAGGAGCTCTCTCCGCTCCCCCTGAGGTTCCTCCAGTTTGGGAAAACCCACTGTACACCACGCTGGAGTGCTCCACTGCAGATTGTGCTGGCACCGGAGCCACCTCAGTGACTCCACCGACAACGTGGCCCCACCTGGCTCCTACTCAGAGCACACCAGCGAGCAACACTGCCAGGGAAACCCATCACATCCCACTGTCTCCCTAAACCTCTCCTGCTCCCCCCCTACCAGCCACAGCAGGCATCAGCATTTCTGTCACACCTTTGGGACAGGGTTAGCAGAAGAGACTCCTGCTCTCCTGCCCATGGTGGTGGTAGGAATAAATCCAGCTCCTCTCTATCTTTCAGTGCAACTGCAGGAAAAGTGCTGATTCCTTGCTCTTGTACCCCACCAACTAACAGCTGAACATAAAAAAAATCATCAAGTAGCTTACCTACCCTACAGGCACCAAACACCTCCACTGAGTCTGGTCCCATCTACATACAACACTATCTTCACCTCTCTCCCTCTTCTCCCTAAGAAAAGCTTTTTCAGAGGTGCAGATTAATCAGCAAATTCCAAAAGTGAGCTCTGGGGGACTCGGAAATCCGCAAAACAACTTTTGGTTTCTCGCCTCCAGTTTGACAAAGAGCTGGTTTCTGTGCCTGAGCTGCTGAAAGTTTTACCGCTGTCCCCGGGGAGACATAAAAGCAGCCTTCGCTGCCAAAAAGTACAAGCAGTTTCACATTTGAAAGAGAACTCAAGCCTTGTAATAAAAAGCATTTTTAGTTGGCTGTTTGAAACAATTACTAAACCTTTACCATCCATTTTAGGAGTTTGCTTTCCCCCTGTCTCAGGGGGGGCTATCCAATTTATGGTACATGCAGACTTTGGAAAAAAAGAGCAAAGTCTCTCAGTGGTTTATACCCCTTCTGCTTCTTAATAGAGATCTGATTTACATGGATTTAAGGAAATCCCTCAGTTCATGGGGAGGTCTAAACCCTCAGCAAGTTTGGTACTGTGCAGAAGGGATGAGATGTTTCCACAAAGACACGCTGCAGATGCACCTTGGGTTGCAGCAGCACCTGCTAGAATTTCACTCATGAAGAGGAAAAACCAGAAGGCTTCCCTGCAAACCTTTTCATGACCTTTATTCAAAAGAGCACAGGCAGTAGTATGGCTAACATCCTCCTCCACCCAAAGGCATACCTTGTTTCCTTATTTTCAAGATACACTTTTATTCCCTATCTCTCTGCTCCATCACACAATCAAAAGGACAATCAATGTACTGGCCTCTGGTTTGGTTTGGTTTTAGGTTTGTTCTCTTTAAAAGCAGGAGGGACAATGGCAGATGGAAAACCATGATAGCACTGGCCTGAAAACAAGACAGCAGGAATACACACTGCTACTGCCACTCACCATCGCTACACGCATCTTCTCCTATTCTACCTCTTGCCTCAACAGGCTGTGGAAATCAGCCCTGTATGGTTGTACCTGATTAATTAAACAATTCCTTCATTTGACCCAAAACCACCAGGCCAGCCTAATTCTGTGTCCAGTGTGACCTGTGGGTCAGGCCCAATAGGTGTAAGAGCTTGGTGATGTGGGACCATTTGCATCTGAAAAGTCTAAAAGGAAACTCAGAGCACCTCCTGCAATGCACAGACCCTCCCCAGTCTTCCCCACTCCCTTCCCACTGCAATGTTTCCATTCAGACCACGATCATATAATTCACTGGAAAAATGGAAAATTATTAGGAAACCATCAAGATAAACAGTGGCAGATAGATATATGGATATGATCAATACATCTTCTCCTGGAGACGTACAAATTATTTCAGACACCCTGGTAGTCAGAGGAAGAACAATCACAAGCCTTTCAAGTTTTACAGCTCCGCCCCCCCCCCCCCCCCCCCCCCCCCGAGCCAAGATTCATCATCCAGAGCAGTTTTATTTATAAACACTTGGAACAGCCAGCAAGGAGCAAGACAGCAGCAGTCCTACTCCACCAGTGGACTTCTACAGCAAAACCTGGCCTTCGTGTGGCCCCTCCAAGAAATAAGATTTGTCCTGGAAATGGTATGATGACTACAGCCTGTGCTTAAAGGGTGGCACAACACCACTCCAGATCCTAAGAAGACAAAAGACATGAACTAGCAGCTGCAGAGCCTACAGTTCTCCAAATGAGACATCCGGAGTGGTAAAGAAAAACAAGCATTAGCACAGGGCAGGGAGGGGAGGGGAGAAGTTTGCTTCTAAAAAGCGACTACGGGAGAGATCCTGCCCAAATGTAAGGAGCTGTGGGAGAACCATCAGTAGCTGCTCTCTGGAGGGCTGGGACCCCGTTCCCCAGGGGGCAGAAGGATCAGAATGGTCTCCCTGAGCCTTGACCCTGTTTTATGCAACACCAGCTGTGATGAATGCGGTGTGATGAAGGCAACCGTGGCCTTTACCACCTCGCTCAAGCACCTCTGGCTTTGTGGGTTGTTGGTTTTTCTTATGGTTTCAAACTCAAGAGTCCGAATATGCACAGAAGCAGCAGATCGGAGGAAGGATGCACAGGGAAGGGCGGCCTAGATAGCTCAGCCATTTGCAGTATTTACCAGCCATCATGTACCAAACCATCCCCTTGCCCAGTGGCTAACGACAGGACTGCCTCCATGGCACAGTGCAAGGCAGGAGCCCTGGCACAGGCAGGAGGCCTGGAAGCACCCTGTGGGCACACTGCTGACCTTGGGACAGGGTTAATGAAGTCCACCGAGGAATGTCCAGGGCTGGGCTGGCAGCGCCTGGGGTTGCAGCTGTGTTGGGGAGCTCTGCTCACTTGCCACCATTCCTGGGACCACTGACACGGGGACACTGCCCTCCCAAAGCAGATCTCTGACCACCCCCTTCATCACCACATCACACGCTGGGTCCCACATATGGTGAGGGGCCTGAGGCTGAGCAACCGACACTGCACACAGGCAGAGCCAGGCAGGTGAAACACACCCTCCATGCTTACGGATGTGAAACTCACAGCGTGGATGGAAAAACAGAAGCTGTGATTATTACACGATAGTTATCCAGCTTTTTGTGCCATCCTGTCGTCTGGTGCGGTTAAGGGAAAGCGAAAGAGAAAAGAACTCCAAAATACCAGGTTTCAAGACCTGTCACAAACACACCCAATGCTTTGATTTGGAAAAGAGCTCTGAAGTTTTCCCTGGACTTTATACAAACCTTGGTTTAAGCACTAATGGCCCACACCTGGATAAAACAGTCAAAACATGCATCCATTCCCAGACAGCACCATCAGAGATTGGTGCCAGCAGCCAGGGCAGGCCTGGTGTGTCCATGCTTAGGGCCAGTTCCTACTGTCCCCAGGAACTTGGACATGTTTTGTGTCCCCGAATGGGTTTGCAAGCAGTTTGTGCTGGGTTTTGTCAGTTCTTTTGAATGCTTGCAAACTACCCCACCTCTCACACTATTTTGATGGATGCTCTCTTTCTGCACACATTTCCAGGTCAAAGTGCTTCGTTTCTCCTCCTGCCCTATGGCACTCTCCTTCCAGCCTTGTGTGCAGCTGCTGTCAGGAGAGACCTGGGACTCGGAGGCCACCCTGCAAGGAAACATCCCAGCCACGAAATTTTCATGCTCTGCCTGAGGCATTCCCCATCCCTGACACCCCCCCACAGAACCTCCTGCTAGCAGCCACCACCAAATCTGTTCTTATTTTGCTTTGGTGACTGCCCCACTACCAGCGTTGCTGTAATGCTGCTGCAGCACAAAGGCAACCCTTGTTGACATGGGGACCAGCAGGCTGAGACCCCTGGGGCAGCTTCTGTCCCCTGGCTGCACAGCACACCACCAGACTGGGCAGTGCAGCTGTCATCTCCTGCTTGCCCCTGGGTGGGAGAAGTTGCTGTCAGTCTCAGAAGAGCAAAGGTTTGCAAGTTACTGATACCTGCTCCAGGCTTACAGGCTGAGATGCGTCAAACTGAGGGAAGCTCAGAAAATTAAGACACCCTTTGATATACTGTTACTGCACCGACCTTTTAAGACCAACAGCCCTGAATCACTTTTTTTTGGGGACCAGAAAAGGGACACCCACCCACCCACCTTGCAACTTCGGTTTCTTTTCTGTGCTCTTTCTCCAGCCTCCAACTTTATTAGAAAGCTATTTCATCCAGGATTTCACCAAAGGTAGATCATGTCTTCCTTAAAAAAAGTCACTGCGGTGGAAGCCCCTGGGCTCACATTTCCTCAGCCAGAAAATCTGAGATCTAGCATTCAATAAAACATTATTAGGCCTGCCCTTCATTTAGGTCAAACATCTTAAAGGTTAAAGAAACCCCAATGTAGGAGATATCCAAGTAGGACAAGGATTGTAAAGACTACACACAACTAGAAATTGCATTGTTTCCTGCTAGCAGGTCTCACATTTCATTGCATCTGAACTTGGGCTTGGCAAACACACCCCAGAAACCCTGGGCCGTTGAGATGGCAGGAAATGAAGCACCTGGCATCCAGCCAGCATCAATTCACCACAGCCATGCATTTATTCTCACATCTGAATGAACTGGGGATTGTCAGTAGGACAGCAAGACTGTGTGTGGACCACCAAAGCATCTCTTCTTGCCTTGTCCTGCCTCTGCTCAAGCACGGTATCACACACATACCTTACCAATCACTAATTTCTGTCAAAGGGAGGCTTTCTGGCTCTTTTGCCCTCCTTCATTGTTGATACATACAGATGTTTCCAATGTTATCTGCAGCATTGCCCCCAGTTCTGGAGCTGATTTGATGTGATGAAAATTCAACATGCTACAGGCAGGCAGAAATACAACTGAACTTAATGTTAGGTCTAACTTCACTTGTCCAATAAACCATCTGCTTTTAAGAGACACACATACAAAGGTATGGCTAACAGCATTAATACAAAGGTATGTGCTGCAGCTTTATAGGAAGCAGGGAAAGTAATATTCTGATAACACTGGCCATTGCTGAAATCAGAACTAATGCTAAACACATGCAGTTTCTCAATAAAGGGCAACAAAAAAATCTCTAAGACTGACTTCTTTCAATAGTGCCAGGACAAAGATTAAACAACCAACCCCCTCCTTCTGGGTAACAGTGATGATATATGTAAATAAGAGAAGAGGATTCAGAGAATAACTTTTCAAAGTGAACTACCTTTAATTCTGTAAGAATTAGGCAGGAAAACACTATGTACTCCTCCAAACTGAATGCACGCTACATCCTAATGGAGTTTGTTGTCTTCATACCCCCAATCTCACAAAGCATTGGTAGCATGGTATAAAGGGATCTGCCGCCTTAAATTGAGATAGGAGATATGAAAGCTGCTACATCGCACATCCACAGAGACTCAAGAGGCCCAAATGCAGAGGAATTAATTTATACGCAGGGCTTCCATATGGAACATTTACAGTTTATCAATTACAGAGGTGAAGATAAATGTGCAGCAGTAATTGCCAGTTTATTTGTCTACATAATTCATGTCCTCCTGTTCATTACAGATGTCAGCTATTTTGATTCCTAAGCTCTGGCAAAATAAAACTTGGAACCCAGTCCTGATGGATACGGAGCACACGGCAATCCCTACTGCTTTCAAAAGCAGTGGGAAGGGCTCTCAGCACTTCCCTGGACCAGTTCTTTATCCACAGAACTGAGATGCAGGAGGGCAGCTTCATTAATCAAGATCTCATTGTAGGTGTCATTTTTCTATTTAATTTCATTTTTGCAACCTTGCTAATTGAATGTAAAATTTGTGACACTTAAAAAGAGATCCAAAGTGGCAGCAGAGTTAGATGCAAGGAAAATACCCATGTTGGTGATATTTTCAGCTTCTCAATTCCAATACTTCCTTTTCCAGACACCATCCTCCCTGCATTTTGGTAGAGGTACGCCATCTCTGCAGAGCTATACTGCAACCTTCTCCTCAAACAGGCTAGAGGAAGTCTGTATGTAAAATGGATGAAGCCAGGGGAAGGCAGACAAGAACTAGTGCAATCCATCTTGGCTGAAGCTGAAAGGTCTAGCAATAGTTTTAGCAGGCTATGAGGAAACGAGAGAGGACTAAGGCACACAGCTAATTAGATCTGCCAGACATTTCCCCAAAGGAGAGAAACTTTTTCACAAAGAAAATGGTCGACCTTGACAGCATCCAGAATGAATCCTGCATTAAAAGCATGTCCAGAGAGGCTTAAAAATAACTGGCCTACCTCTGAAAATTTTATAACTTTCCCAAAATAGGCAAGGGATCATATTCAAAATGTTCTTGCTTTACAGCCTGCCAAGCAACAGCAGTGGCTGGCTTTGAATCTTCTTCTGCCTCAGCCTCTGGGCTCTCATCAGGCAGGTAGGTGACTAAAACAAACATAAATCTTCCTTTGAGCTTCAATGTCTGCTCTTCAGAGGCAGGAGCAAAGCAATAAAAAAAGATACAATGCAACATGGAGATGCAGGTAAGCCAGCAACACGGATGAATTCTCTATTCTCACATCTGGTGATCTTGACACCTACAAAACCAGCTCGGGTTACCTTTTGCACAGGACAGACCTCTGCTGGAGCTAGTAAGAAATGAAGATGTCACAAGCTGTATCTTTGGAAGAAGGCAACTCTTTCATGTCCTTACACACCCAATTGGAAAAAAAAATAAATTACGCCCATTCACAGAAAAAATTCAAACACAAAACCACCACCAAAGGTGTAGTTGCCAATGGTGCTGCCTAGGATTTCCACTAAAAATAAAGATGCTTTACAAACAACAACAACAAAAAAGAAATTCTGACGATAGACAGAAACATGTTTCTGGTAAAACTTCCTTGACTGTTTTAAAAATCTGCTGTTATTATACTCAGTTAAAAGTCTGCTCAAGAAAAACTGCAAGCCAACTAATAACCACTTCCAGACCACTTGCAAACTGAGAGACAGCCTGTAAAGGTTACTATGTTAGGAGAAAACACCTTCAATGGCCATTCCAGTCCATAACTGCCCTAGCACCTTCCAGTCCCTGACTTCACCCTTTCTTAGTACACCCCCCAGTACCCAACATGACAAATTTTTGTCTCCCTGCTCTTCTGACCCAGGCCCAGCCCTCCTCTTCCTTTCCTTTCCTGCTAGAGTTTCCCATCTAAATAATCCCTTCCTAAGAAAATCCAGCCAAAAGGATTTAAAGAAAAAATGCCGTAAGTTTGTTAGATTACATTCCTCTCCATGACCCACTGCCTGTCTCCCCTGGGTAGGCTGCAACGCTTTGGGCTCAGGGTTGTCTCTTCCTGTTGCACATGCAGGATGTCCAGCACAATGGGTCTTGTTTTATCCCTTCACCCCAGAAATCCGAGTTACAATACCTGCTGCTCAGCATCCATCTAGTACTAGCTGCTGTCACAAAATTGATTATCCACCACAGCTTTTCCTGTTACCATCCAAAACTGTGATTCTTATGTATTAAAACTACTGGCCCACGCCCTCCTTGCGGAAATGGTTATCAGGGATACCAGCACGTGCAAACTACAGCCACCCGGATGCTGCCTCTGTTCTCACGTCACCACTAGGTCAAAGCTGAGTATCTCGTGGCACAGCCACCAGATTTGCCGTGAAATACAGTGGAGGAGATTTTGGTTAGTCATGCTGATGTTAAGCTTAACGACCTGTCCTTGCACAGCTACTTTCTGTAAGTGGACTACCATCCTACTTCCTTTGCAAAAATATTTTTAAGTGCTTTTCCTTGCTGGGACACTGTACATGAATAGTTGTCCTGGGTGAGCTGCCACCAGATTAATGTCCTCAGAAGTCAAACTGTAGTGCTGATAAAAAACCCCAAATATATATGAAAGGAAAGTAAAATACTGACTCTCAGATGCTGAATTCAACACTATGTTATCATGGAGGTGACCTGGCTACTCACCACTGACCCTGCAGACAACAGTGTTTGTACTCATCCCTAACTTTAACAGTGCCTCTATCAACTACAAGGAAGCAGACCTAATGACCTCTTAAAGGAAGGAAACTTTTTATATACAACCCAGGTGTTTCCCAGCACCCCCACCAAGCATACACTAACCATACACCATTTTTTTCCATGCAGGCTAGGGCAGAAATGACAACCAGGGCTGTGTCACTTATTCTGTAGGGAAATCAGGTTAAAAATCACAGAGAGGCAATTGCAACCTCTTCCTTGCAACCAGTAGAAGAGGTCAGTGATCATTTAATGAACAGCAGGGAAGAAAATACCAAGAGTCATTTTGTTTGCTGCAGGTTGAAGACTTCAGTATGGCCCAAGAAGCCCTAAAAGCACTAATTCAGTGTAGTGATGGGGGGGAACACAATGCAAGAACTTGAAAACACTCTTGCAGTGTGGCTCACAACTGATCGTGTCTTGCTAATACAGAGGGAAATACCTATTCTTATAGAATTTTCCTATAAGGAAATAATCACATGCCACTTGTAGGAAGATTCAGGAAGAATAATGACAGCTGGGACCTGATATCCTTAATAAGACCATGCACATAATGAATGGTTACAATAAACAGTCATATTCTTATGGTGAAAACCCAGCTTTATCACACCTTGTACTTACAGAAAAATACTTGAAAATCTTAGTAAAATTAAGGTCTTCATCACGAGGCTTATGCTTATTTTTATGTAAGACACTTCATTAAATGAGAAAAAATATTCTGTTTTACAGTTTAGTCACCAGTGGCTCTATTAATTGATGTATCTTTTAAGTCGGCTGCAGACAAAAATGTGGTCATCTCTGGATAAAAATAAAATTCAAAAATACATTTCTGCTGGGAATTTTCAGACCTAATTTCTTGAAACATCTTTAAATATGCATGACTGAACATCTCAGAAAAAGAACTTACAGTTTGGAGACATCAAAAGCGGCATCCCACTCTGCAAGCTAAAATGCGTAATTAGAAAAAGGAGGTGCCTTCAGCACCCATGGTTAGCTTGTGGAGCATGGCGTAGAGCCCTGCAGCCATTCGCGCTTCCCGAATACTGATTCATCATGTGCCCTGGCTCCTACGCATGTCAACTGTCATCACTTGTGAAGAAGATGCATCGTGGTCTGTGGCCACCAGAACAAAATACAGGCGGGGGCGGGGGGGTGGGTGGGTGAGGCAAGACTGCTTTGGACTGAGCTTGTGGGGGCACAGGCTGTTCCCAGAAAGCGGCTGGGCAGCTTCAACTTCGACCTGCTCAGCAGGCAGAGCCTCCGCAGAGCTGTAGCCTGCAGCAGGCGGATGGCTGGCTGCAGGTCACCTTTTGTCCAAGCTGTGATGGAAGTGGGGCCAGGCCTCACCTTCCCTCACCTTCCCTTCCTCTGTTGAGCTGTGGCTAGAGACAGCAGGCAGCCATAGCCTCCCTTCTTACAACTCAGGCTTACAGAGCTCAGTTTTCAGGGCCAGCAGCTGGACAAAGGCTAAGGCACAAAGCCAGGACTGAGACCACTGCTCAAGCCTGACATTGCACCAATGGGTGTTTCACATTCCCTGTCTCCATCCCCTTCCCAGAGGTACATGGTGACAGTGGAGGCCAACCATGTAGACCTGACACAGCAATGAGGCAGCATCTTTGCAGCATGCCTCTGGTCCACACGCCTCCAGGATGCTCTGCAAATGCTGCATCTGCACTGCTGAAACCTCACCTGCAGCTAAGCTGCTCTTTCCTTGGTTTTTCTTCTGAATATGCTTCTTCCTTTATCATGTATTTGCTCTGAAGAGGGCTCAGTCTTGTCTGGTATTTAGCTAGAGTTCTACTCTTGCTACCAAAGTCTGGATATGGCTTGTCCATGGATGTCATCCAAATTCACAGCATTCAAGGAGTGCTCATCACACTGCAACTGAATTCCAGCACAGCAAAAGGCTAATGGACAGGAAAGCAGAGGTGGTGTTCCTGTACATGACAAAAGAAAATGCAAACTTCCTGGCTTAATCAGTCTCAATGGTTCAGGCAGCCTTTGGGATGGGAGGAGTCAAGAAGAGGTAATGAAATCACCATCTAGATTTGACAGCAGACAGAGCATACACGGAGGAATCCAGCCCTGGCATCCTATGTGTGGATGAACACAAGCAAGGAGAGCAACCCACATCACCAGTCACCCCATCTTAGTGTCTGTTTCACAAAAGAAGACTTTTGTTTACATCTGCTGCTCTCAAAGATGACAGTGCCCACCTCTCTACTCTTGGGCAATGCAGTTACTGGCGAACAAGAACACTGCCACAGAGCTTGAGAGTCACTATCAGGACTGATGTCCAGTGAACTACCATTCTAGACTACAGGAAGATTCTCCTTCCCAGAATTCATATCACAGGAGAGTTGTGCCGCTCTTCAAGCTCTGTCTTTCCGCTATTCATTGTCAGACTTCAAGAGATGGAGCAATTGCACTTGGTGGACTCTCAGTCTCAGCACTGGATTTCCAGGCTCTCCCTTCTGGTCTCAGGTGAGGAACGGGAACCTGCTTTGAAGATTTCGATAGTCAGACAAAAGAGCCCTGTAACAGCTCATCCTTATAATGAATAAATCATTTTGGCCACCGATGACCTCAGAGCTGCTAGCATAGCTCTCCCCCAGCAGCAGCTTGGAGAGCGGACTGCAGCATCGCCTGCAGCCTGGCATTGCCCTGCCACACCACAGCTCTCAGTGCTGGGGCTGTGCTCTGCCTGGGAGCTGATGGGGCTACAGGGGCAGCACTGCCCTGCCCTGCCTGGTCCATCCCTGCCCTGCCCTGCCCTGCCCTGCCCTGCCTGGTCCATCCCTGCCCTGCCCTGCCCTGCACACAGGGTAGCACTGGTGGTACAGCACCTCAAGTCACCAGCTTGCCAAGCTGGATACAGACCAACTCAGACCCTTTCAAATTATTTAAACCTCCACATTTGCTTGGCTAAAGAAATCAGCAGGTCCTCCTCAAAATTAGGAGTCTCCCTCTATGTCTGAAATTTGTGGCCACCATGTGGCCTGTTCTTCTGTTTACTTGCTTGTTTAACAAACATTTAAGGTAAACTAGGCTTACTTTCTTCCAATGCCCATCTCTTTTAGAGATGTCCTTCCCTCCTTGCCGAACATCTGTGCTTTTAAAATTGTCAAAATCTATTTTTGAGTGATTAACACTGTATTGAAAATTGCCAATTGAAAATACGCCAGCAAGGTAACTTCAGACACCTGTATACTCAGTTCAATATCAGCGAGTAAGCACACTCCCAACCACAGAAACAGCGGCTATTTTGAAGGTCTAATACTATATATAGCAAAATAGAAGGAACAAACTGATCATCAGCAAACTGCTACAGCCACAGAATATTTGGGACCTGAAAGCTTTTGGAAGCTTAAATGCAGCCGCTGTCCCTCATATGCACGCTTTCACATCCCTGCAGTAGCAATATATAAAGATGACAGAAATGTGGTTTACACAGCGTAACACAGTTTGACCTCAAACTTTAAAACAGTTCTCCAATATTACAAAAGATAATAAATGCATGCTAATCAAGACTAGACGTTTTGAAAGAGGAATTTAAAGGTCTTTTCCAACCTAAACAATTTATGATTCTGTGATTCTATCCCCTATATAAATCCTTTATTGTTTCTTAAATGCTCTTGCTGATTGCTTGCCTCCCAATAAATCTAGGCAAAATCTAAACTTCTATAATCTATAATGTGAAGAAAGAAAAGGAAGAAAATGAAACACCCTGAAAAATGGCCTCTAGTGCTATCCATGCCCACCTGACTAGCACTATGTTCAAAGCCCATGCTGACACAAGAATGTTCTAGACTTCAGTGGGTAAGAATCTCTTGTACCTCATGACTGACCAGGGCAGGGAAGACTCTGAGTCTTGGACGAAGTCCGAATTATTTCAATAGACTGACTTTAGTGGATCAGTCAGCACAGGAATTCCTCCCTGCGCATGTAACAGTCTTCAGACATGCAGCAACAAACTACGGCATCATACTGCACCATCTTAAACCCAAGCGAATCATCAAAACTTCTTCACCTCTCAACAGGAATGAAACAAAAAACAGAACATGCAGTGAGCATACAGTGACCACATGGTGCAGTTCATCCAACTCTAGAGAGGAAGAAAATATAATGTATGCATCCTGAGTCAAACGTACAGAAAAACCCATACTTTTTTTGCACTAGCACACGTGTTAGATAACAGCAGGCACCATGAAAGCCGTCAGAACAGATACAGTCAGTAAAGACTGCAAAACTCTGAAGGGGAAAAAGGAAGATCTTCCAGGGAATTGTTTCACCCACCTAACACACATACATAGTCAGCACATGGAAAAAGGATTCTCCATTGCACCATTACCAGCAATGTGATGGTGCAAAGGTAGCAACCAGGCCTACTGGGCACACAAAAACTCTTGAGCAGATGCAGAGCCGTATCTGTCCAATTCCATCCTTAAGCAGGCACTAGTCTGCCACTGTCCACACCACTATTCTATTTCTGTAATTACGACTTCACTGATCTTACACAGCTTCCTTCTGAATATAATGAGAGGCGGTAATGACATCCACAGCAGCCCAAGACCCAAAGTGATTTCTCACTTTGCTGACTGTGGGGACTGGAGGAAAAGCAGGGTTATCAGTTTGTTTATCTGCTCGTCTTACAAAGTTAAGATACAGCAGCAAGAAAACATTAAAAGAATTAAAAAGTGATTTACAAGCTTATTAATCACTGCACACAACAGCAGTAGTGTGAAACTCTTGGAATCACTTCAAGCCTCTATGTTCATAACAACCTTCAGAAATAGCAGAATACGGCATTGAAGTGTGTGATAATAGATACACAATGAAATTCAGTAGTACCAAATACAAGGTCATGCTGATGGGACCAATGCCAGAACTTTCAGGCTCCTAAATTTGCAAATAATAGTGGAGAAAAAAGATTTCTGAATGCCAGCTGACCACAGTGTTCATGAGGAACCACTTATGGCATACGCATAGAGAAAAAGTCACGTACAACACAATGGTGCATCTCCAAAGGCAAGGTACTTCCAGAAGCGGCTGCACACGGGCTGTCACTGCACAAGGCACCAGTGAGCCCCATCTGCAATGGTGTAATGCAATCTGCAATGGATGTAAGACTGGTTATCCCCATTTGAGAAAGGTGAGGTGGTACTGCAGCAGGTACAAAGAAAGACTGCCAGGATGATGAGGCAATGGAGAGTCTCTCTAGCAGGAGGCAAGACCGTGGCTTTCAAGGCCTCGTATGAAGTGGGACAAAGAGAGGAGATGCCTGTAAAGGGATTACACACCAAAGCCAAGAGAGAGCTATTTACATCACAGGACAACTGTGCTGGGAACAAAGCAGGTACACGTTGGCCACGAATGTATTCAAGGTGGAAATCAGAGTAAATGAGATAGTGAGCAGCCACCTCCTCTGGGAAGAGCGAGGTGGGAGGGAAGGAGGTGAAGCCGGAAACACGACCGAAAGATGACAGCTGGGCAGCTTTCATCCCTCTGCCCATGGGAGAGGGCTGCTGGGCAGCTGCACAAGTGGAGAGTAGAGGGGCTCTGCTGAAATCCATAATTGGCTGGAGCCTGTGAAGAGGAAGCGGGGGGCCAGGAGGGGCTCATAACCTCCACCCGTGCAGTGCCAGGCTGCCTCTGCCAAGAAGGTCGTCAGCTGCAACATTCATTTCAGTTCAATCCGTACAAAAATAAGCTCAGGAGCACATGTAATGATCTGATAAGGGCTTTGTTTAAAGTTTAAAAAGGATTTTATCATTGCAACCAAACCCTTAATGTACTGATTCCATTTTATGGAAAATCATTGGTTATTTACAGTCTCCTAATCATACTCAGAATTAGCTGAAATCTTCCATTCCTACTGCAGGACTGCTGTTATTTAGAAAGGATACGTTTCTTTCATAATTGAGACTTCTGGTTCTTTCCTTCTCTCCTTTTGCATGAGCCATGTTTTCCGCTACAGCTCTTCCAGGCACCGTGCTGCAGTGAACTTCACTGGTGGATACAGGTTTGCTTTCAGTAAGCAGTGCACGTGTGGTGGATCCCCACTAAGCGCCCATGGGCCATCATGAGAAACCAAGCGTTCTTGTTTCAGCATACCCAAGTCAGCCCTTCAAAACCAATTATGTTCTCCATAACTATCTGCATTTCCTCTCACCCACACCTTGGCTACTGCCGCTCCTCCCAAAAACAGGAAAGCAACACAGCCAAGGAAGAGAAAGAGGTAACAAAACAAGGCTAAGGAGGGCAAAAGTACGGTTTGTTCCACCCTACACTAACCTGTTTTCTCCCAGTCAATGTCCAGCACTCTGGCTCTGCACCTACACAGCAGTTTTCCATACTGCTCTGTTTTCTGTTTGTGTATGGCTCTGTTTTTCATGTGCTGCTCCTACTAAAGAAGCCAAAGTCAAAACCAGAAGTCATGTTTAATGCTCATGCTTTGTTAGGAAGGAAGTGTCTGCCCAAATCCCAACAGAAAGGTATTCCCATGGACCATGGTGCACAGATGCTCTGTGCACTCTCCTGTGCTGCTGGGAGAAGGATTTAATAACCAAGATTGCTCTCTCAAGGCCTACCTTCCAAACAGCTAAAAAGGAGGAGGAAGGTGGCAGATGAAATTCAAATTTGTCAGTTCCTCCAAGCCTACACAGTAACACACAACATGTGCATCCAGTTCCTAACTTCTAAAAGTTTTTTTACGTGTCCAAGTGTGCATTTTTAGAATACACAATCCTTAAAATCAGCAACTGCCTACAGATAAATCAGATACATGGGACCCCAAAACAACTCTTTGTGAATGTCAGGGGCCTTCTGTGTGAGACCAGCTGCCAGCTACAGTGACCATCAGCTCCTTTCTTTGCAGGTTTGGCAGGGATACAATGTCTGTATCTGCAAGCAAGTTGAATATTCCAGGAGGTGATGCTCGACTGTGCATGTGAAGCTATGCAATCAGAATGTCCTTATCCTCAGTGGAAAAAAAGATGACTGCTCCACAAGACAGACTGGTCGAAAGGGGCAAGTGACAAAACGGCAGCTTTGAAGAACTGCAGAAGAGAAGCTACAAATCCCTAGCATGCTCCTAGCATTTAGCACAAGGCTGCAGTGAACTGGCCTTGCATTACACCATTTTATTAAATAAAAAATATTCCCCAAATTCGACATTATCACCCGCCACATTTGACATACCATAGCTTATAAATACTATTTCAAAATAGTTTATGATCTGTAAGCATTCACCAGAAGTCCATGGATTACATTAAAAGAAACAACTGAATTGTGTTTTATATTTCTATACATGCTCACATACTGTTGCTTAAGTGTTGAGATACTGGAGTGCTTGTTTGTGGGTATCACACTTGTGTATGTGTCTGAAAATAAGGGCATATCCCTCACATATAAGTTGTTTTTTGCTACACATTATAATTGCTTAATGAAAATACTGACATTTTCGAGTGTGTGTATGACTGTATGTGTTTGCAAGTAAAAAAAAACCCAACGGGTGTTTTTGTCTAGCCTTGCACTCAAACTGCTGAAATTTTGTAAATTTCAGAAATTCCAGCTAAAACAAAACAAAAAGAAGCCAGCCAGAGCAGGAACAAAATTTTTAAAATTTCAACCCAGATGTTTGAAGTTTTGAATTTCTGTGTTGTTATTAAAAAAGACAAAAAAGACAGAAAACACCAGATAATCATACGAAGTGACACTACCAGATTGCTGATAACACACATGTAACTATACTTTAATGCTCTTTTGAGACACAAACTAACCTGCAGCTCTATTCTCCATCAAGACGGGCAGGACATCAGGAAAGCTTTTTAGCCATAGCTCTCCCACCGCTTAAACTCATCTTATGTTCTGGTGTGGTCCAGAAGCTGTAGGACACAGGCAGGATTCCCTCATCCCAGCCAGAAGCTTTGCTGCAGCTCCTGTGGGAGTACAGGGTCTCATGCCCTCGTGATTAGTGGCTGAGCTGCTGTGAGTCCCTTCAGAAGAGCGTCAGGAGGCCAATGGCTGCTTCCCCCAGCTGCAGACGGCTCATCCCCGCTGACGCTACCTCCATCTGTCCTGTTAAATGGCCTTTGTCAAAACCAGTGAAATACCTGAACACTTCAGAGCAGGAACGCTCCTGCTATGTGAGATGTAATGTAAGATTCGCAGAAGGTATGGATTATTATTCATTTTTTAATCAGACTCTTAGATTTCTATGTATAATACTTGTGGCTCGCTTGCTCCCTTCTCCTTCAAGTTTTCTTTTCTTGAAACAACCACAATGATGTCCTGAATGACAGGTGGACCAATTGTATGGGACTTTGCATACCTTACTGGTATGAAAGTTGATTCACTTTTAAATACTTTAAGGCTTCTTTGTTCGTATTAATCTCATCAGCTCTAATCAGGTTTTGATATACCATTACATATTACTAACCAAATCTGTAATCAAAGCAAATAAATGAAGTAGGTGGATTGTTCGAAGAAAGGAGAGATGAGGACTTTATCATGATCCATAGCTTTGGCACACAGTTTCGGAATCTAACTTGCAGAGCCTGGCTGGGCCACTCAGAGCAGCCACTGGAAAGGCAGAGGTGAGTAGCCATCCCACTGGCTCTTGGTGCTGCTCTTCGGTCCCCCAAACGTGAGATAAATGCCCCACAGTAAGAGAAAGAGATGAGGTTTGTACTGTGTGGCAGCTCTTCTGAGCATCCTTTAAAGCACCTGTAACTAAGAACTGGAGCAAACCCCTCCATGCATTTCAGCTTCACTGGAAATAGGGCTAATAAAAAAAGCCTATGTTTACATACAGCAGAGAAGAAATATGTTGAGGAAGCAATTTCATTTTCAAGCTTGAATGGAAGTACCGCAATTAATGGAAAGTAAAATGATAAATATAAAAATTAGGCATTAAAAAAACTGTTATATGTTTTAGAACAGCAATTAAAGGAAATGATTCAGTGTAGAGTGCCCATTGAAAAGATTAAAGAAAACCATCGTCTCTTTCTCAAGAAGAATTACAGTTTGAAGGGAGGTTTCACAGTAATATAATGATAGTTTATTTACAGATATTAAATATTTATCTTACTAGCATTGATATTAGCAGTAAGGCAAGCTAATGTTACCATCATTATACACATCATTCTGTTTTATTTCATTTGACTGGTTGTTGTAAAATTCATGTTTGCACTGTTGCCAGTCACTGGTCATTTAAGTCTCATCTATGATTTTTAAAGGTTCCAATTTGGGGAGCTACCTACTAACAAGAGAAAATAGAAGGCATTAAAAGGCTGAGCATGAGCCATACAAATTCCTGGTTGATGACTCTCTTACACGCGTTTACCAAGCCTTCCTATTTTACTTCACCAGCTCTTAAGACACACTGTCAGCAGCTGTCACTACGATCGTACTGTGACTGGCTCCAGGCAGGGATGTAGCTCCCAAATTTGCCATCCTATCTGGCTGTAGCTGAGGCTCACTCTTAATCGAGGATGACATACCAGCAACATGCTGGCTTACCAAATGGGCTGCACTGGGCTACACTAAGCTTAAGGTATTGGAGCCTGGCAGCCCAGGAATGAAGCAGCAGCTGTACAGCAAGGTAGGCAACAGCAAATGAAGTTGCTACACTCACTCACATATAATGAAAAAAAAAACACAAAAACCCCTTGACATAAAACACTATGGGAGAAAATCTGACATACCTTTTCCATTTCATGTTGCCAAGCACATTGTTAACACACATTACAGTGCTTTTACTTCCAAACTCCAGCCATATACATTAAAGGAGCACATCCTCCTCCTTAATTAACATATAAAGATATAAAGACCTGCATTTTAATATGGATTATATCAACAGGTGGACCTCATGGTGAAACAGAGAAAGGTCTTAAAGGATTAGTCAGGATGGGTTTGGTACCATGCTCTGGGTGATGCTCTGTGTATGCTGAGATACAACAGAGACGGCACGGCCTGTTTTGTTCTGCTGACGGTACTACAGTAAGAGATGGGAGGAATGTACTCTGAACAATCTAGCAGTCATAAATAAAGACAAAGTGGGCATTTGAACGAGATGAGGAAGCCATGAGTAAGGAGGTTTTGCAAGCTCTGGAAACAAGTTCAAGCGAGGAAGAAGATTGAGCGACCCCCAGAACTGAGGCGTAAGAACAGAATGACCACCCAAAAGTCTCCCCAAAAGACGATTCTAGAAGACTCCACCTCAAGCTCCGCCTAAACCCCGCCTATTATGAATATGATGATTAGATGACGAAAATACATGAATATGTATGTAAAGATGTTGTAACCTCTCTAAAAACTGTATCAATTATCTGACTTTCACTGAAAACTTTGGAGCTAGTTTGTCTGGTGCAGACTGGCTAGCCTCCCCAGCGTTGCATGAAATAAATACTTTTGCTGCTTAAAGACAAAACTCTGAGCATTTATTCTGTGCCATTTTGGCATCAATGGCTTCCAAGTATACCAGGCTGTTGGGGAGCTCTCCTGCCTGAACATCGTTGAGGGCAAAGCTAGGGAACTGTGGACTTTCCTAGGCTTCACAGGGAGAAAATGCTCAACACACTGCTTCCAGCTGTGACAGCCCTGACAAACAGCTCCAGTATATTCTGCTTCTTCAAATACATGTTATTCCCATCTAAAGTGTTAGCAACAGGAAGTGCTCCAAGATCCATCTCTGGAGAAGAAGACACAGCCCAACAAGTAACAGGAAGCTCTCTGAGAGAGTCTACATCATTGTTGGCTTCCTCAGCCTGTAAGTCTTTCTTGGACTTCAAGACTATGCCTACAGGTGTAGGAGATCAGTGTAACAGAAATCAGTGTAAGACTTTATAGAAGCAGAAGGTGATTTTATTTTATGAAACTCCAAAACAGATTTTAATTACTCTCACATTCAAACACTCATAAGCACCAAGACTTACGTGTTCAACCAACTGGTATGGCCAGGACCACCTGTGTATACACACCACAGAGGTCAACAGATGCTGGCTGCCTAGTCCTCAGAACATCTCCTGAGTTCTTCTCAATGGGACATAAAAAACTGATTTGGGGCTCATCGTCCATATCATTTAGAAGTGAATATTGTTCAGAAAACTTCTGCCTCATTATTTGTTTTACTCCTTTTGGAAGTCTTAGATAAAAGTTCCTGAATTTCACAGTCTTTTTGTTTTCTTTATCTGGGCATCTTATGGCTGCAGTCTTGTTCTTCACCTTATCCTATCTTTAGGTCAAGGTTTTTTTCCTCTTCTTGCCATTTGATTCCTTGACTGAACTCATACAAAGGGTAATCCATACCAAAACATGCTCTTCACTTAACCCTTGTTGTGCTGTTCCTTACAGAAGTTTCACACACAGACATTTCCATTCATACTTTACTGACAGTGATCTTGGTACTTCAGTTACAAGTTTCTATACTGCAAAGACCTGATGCATTTTACAATGCATTTTGCTGCATTGTAGCTGCAGAAATGTCTTCATTATGACTACAAAGCATTCCAAAACATACCGTGTCGAGAAACATGAAAATCTACAATTAATAAGAATGGATCTTTTTTATTTGTGCCCAAAGGGACAGATTTCCAAAAAGATATTTCAGTTACACTCTGAATTAAGCACACAAGGGCTGAAACTCACTAACCTGTAGGTTACTCAAACACCATGCATGACATGAATGAAATACCAAATGAATGCCCTCTCAATTAAAAAAAAAAAAAGCACCTTTCTGTAATATAGCAAGAAAGAAAAACAGAGTTTTTTGCACAATGCAAATCACTCACAACTAACCCCTTATACAATTACACCATCCCAACAGACCAGGCAACAAGGTTTGTCTTTCAGGCCACCAGGTTCCTAGGCTCCAGGCTCTAGGTTCCCAGTTTATATCTTACTAGAGAAATTACAGAAGAAACAAACAAGCATTTCCATGCCGTTGGCATTAGAAGGGGACTTGATGCATCTCTTCCAAGAGCAGTATGGCATTGTTTAGTAGCCAGCAACATAAGACAGATGATTGGGAGCTCTGGATGCTCTCTCTGGTCTGGGAAGAGGAGCACACTTTGGTTAGAAGTAAAGCAACCCAGACTTATTTGAACATTAAGATGTGTGCCATTCATAAAGGCAAAAAAATATGACTGGATGCTAAGGCAAAAATGGATAAATGAGTGTTCAGAGAAGAACACATCACAAGAATATTTAACATCAGATAAACAATGCCACTGCAAGATGAAACTGCCTACAAAACAAAGCTTAGGCAACGGCATGCCCCAAAAGATGCTTCCTTTTTAGCCAGAGAATTAGTTTCTTTGACTGAGTGCAAGGGTCACAGCTCTGCAAAACAGGACTGACTCATGAGACCCGGAACAAGAAGGCACCACACAACATTTGTCACATTACTGCACACAGGGTATCCCCTTGGCCCTCACTGGGAAAAAACTTATTAGCACATCCTAGACAAGGCTGAAAACAAACGTGAAGGAAGCCTGGTAAGTTTGGAATAGTTATATGTGGTCTGCTCTTGCTACTTACTCCCCAGGTACGCCATACACATAATAAAAGGATGTTAAGTTCTCAAAAGTTAGTTTTCCTTTCACTAGAATGTCCCATGTAGACTGGGAAGCCAGAAGGTGAGAATGTTCGTACAAGTACATTGCCCCCCTTGTACCTAAATATTATTGCCAGCACCAGTCAAGGCCTGGCTCTAAAGTAATTAACTCTTGGGAGAAGTTTCACCTTAGCTATTTTGTGCTACAGTTGCCAGCACAGCAGAACACCCTGTTACTGAGGGAGCAAGAACAGAAAGAATATAAATAAAGGCCTACAGGAAAACATAAACAGAGAAAAAAAGCGTATGTAAGTGCAAACAAAGCGTATCTTCAAAAGCAAACGTTCTCCTGAAGAAAATCAGCTGAAGTTTGTTATCTGCAGGAACAGTTTTGGTCTATATCATCACCCACCAATGAAAAATAAACAAAACTGTTTCAAGGAGGCTCTGCCATTTTTCTCTCAGCCTTTTCCATCTTTGGCTGCTATTTTGCTCCATCTCTGTGTTTTATACCCCTCACAGGTGCTTGGGCATCCCCTGCCAGGCATGCCTGCCAGGCACTTGGGCTCTACAGCCCAGAGGTAAGTTTGCTCTCTTCTAAACGCCAGTCCAACACAAAGGGAAGCCAAAAAACACCCATCTGGAAGCCACCAAATGATTCAGTGCCTCTAGGTCGCCTCCCTCCATGGAGGGGCATTCAAAAGCCACTCGTGATCTGCTGGGTACAGAAAGATAGAACAGAAAGGCTCTTTTCCACTACGCTTTATTACTTGCTTTCTTACATCATATAAAGAATACTTAAGACTACCTTTCAAGCAAAGCAATGCTTAAACTATAATGAAAAAATTCCTTCCTACATACTTTGTTGTCTCACCCAACAGGACTGCTCAAAACCAGCCAAATTCCCCTCTGTGCTAAAATGAGAAAGTAGGCTGAACTCACTTTGATTAAATTTGATGATAAATTCAGATCTTCTGAAACACATTTACACGTTGAAGATGTGTTGAAGAAAACATTTTCTTGTTCAAATGGCTATTTTAATGTCAACACAAATAAATACATCCCTGCTGCATCACTATAGGAATTGCACTGTTTAAGGAAGTGAATATAAGAAGAAAGTAAAACCTATTAGAACATTTTAATATTTTTTTCACTGTGCAAGCTGATCAAGTGACAACAGAAATGGAAAACCAAGCCCTGACTATTGAAAAAAAGAATTACTGCAGCATCTATGATCAGGCATACCACTAGGTATGAGCCATTGCCTCCTCCTTTTGGAATGGCTGGCACCTGGGAGCAAGCCATCAGCAAGGTATTATCTTCACTGTTATTTCTTAAACTCATAATGTCCCATTAAAATGCAACAATATTATGAAAATATTCCTTTCGAAACTTAAAACCAGCATTAATTTTCAAATCAAGATCACCAGTGTATGTACATCTTTAGCAGAATTGCCTGCACTGCCGCTGCTACAAGAAGCCAAAAAAATGTTCTATTAATTTAAGATGTCCTTTTTTAACATAAAAATATTTTTTCTAGCTTGCCTCACTTGCTTTATCAAATGAAGGCACAGAGGTAAGTAGGAAGTGGGATAAAGCCATGCAGGATGGCTTACTGAAGCTTAGTTATTGCAAATTAACGCAAATAACTCTGAAACGCTGACTCACTTTTTATACAACAGAAATACTGCTGGAACCATCTAAGTTCCCTTCAGTAAACCTGCTGACAGGGTGCCACATGGAAAACACAAAAACCAGCTGTACCGAAACGGTCTGATAATAAAGGAGCTGGCAACACGGGAGAAGCTGCAATGGCCTTTGCTGATAGGAGTTACTAGAGAAATTCTGCAAGCAATGTAGCTGACATTTTTATAAGCATCACAAAAAATAGGAATACCCTATGGGAAGTTAACAGTGCTGAACCTGGCTAACACTGTCACATAGAGGACACTGGAGGAAAGGGAAGCATTTCCCACCAAAACACAAGGAACAAGATTAACTGTGTAGGGTCCTCAGCATATGAATACAGATCTCTGCCATACACTGGTCTCAGTCATCACGAATTATAGATGAAAGACCTGTACCAGCTGCTCAGAAGGTGAATATTAGCTACCAATGCAATGCAGGTGTGAGAAGCACTTGTGCAAATGATGTATTTCCAGCAGGGACGTGGAAATATGGGTGCTACAGAACAAATCACTGATGAAATCGCCTCTGGAGTGTAGTATGATTCTGGATGTCCATGTTCAAACATGACATAATGAAACTGTGAAAGACCTAGAGAAGAAATGCTCAGCTCTCCCACCCCTGATCAACCTCCTGTATGAGGGAAGAGCAGAAGAATGTGTCTTGCCCTGCTGAACGCAGTGACACCTGAAAGTAACTCCAACTGTCTTCGAGCTCAGCTAGTTTCCCTTGTTTACTTCCAGGGAACTGCATGGGTACAAAACCACAACTGTACTGTCTTAGGCTAAAATTCATACAAATAACTTTCTGAACGGCCTTTCAACAGGATTCTTGGAGGCAACAGCCAGTTAGCTCTGAGACAGAGTTTGGTCAATACATGAAGGCATCAGATGATGTAGCTACCAGTGGTAGTAGGGAGTCAGGTTCTTTTCTCCAGGAGGTGCTTTTCATCACACATTTCTACAGTTCTAGAAATATCGACATACTACAAAATCATATTCATGTTAGGTCTTTTCCAGTGTTAAAATGTACCAATAATTAGTCTTTTACCCTGGCTGGCTGCCCCCAAATCCCAGCTCTCTGCAAGAGACTTCTGCTCTGCCTGACCTGCACTCGGCACAGAGAAGAACCTGAGCCCCGAAGTGGACAAAAGTTTGTAGTGGTCTGTGCTGTCTAGGGGCCCTGGTAATCCTGTATTCAAGATGCACCGCGGAGTATGCCCACGCTGTTTGGATGCCAAGTCTAACGCTTGCATTTTGTGGCAGCAAAGCCTAGAAAAGGAACAAAGGTGGTGTGAGAAAGGAAGCTCTTATATTTTGTATTTAAACACTTCATCAGAAGACTGAAGCTTCCCAAACTCCAGCGTGTGATTCCACATCAAGGTCACCAGTGCCTGCAGGGAGCCTCCAAAACCACCAAGTGCTGCAGAAACCAGTTTCCCAAGCTGTCCAGTGGGTTCCTTGTCTTCCTCCAGCAGCAGCACAAGTCACACTCACAATGGTGCAAGTGCAAACTCTAAGTGTAGCTCCCAGTCATGCTCTTAACTCTTTTTCACAAGCACGCATGACCCATGTGACTATGTGGATCATGCATAAAACTGGCTAAACAGCCAGTTTAAACTAGAGCTGGCTAGAAAACAAAAGGATAGGTATTTTTGTGGGGAAGATCTCATTCCGGTTTACAGGTTTTATATTCCAACTTGACAATGCCTGCTAAACTTTCCACCCACTGCACTGAAGCATCAAGCATATGGCCCTCTCCAAAGCCATCCAGCATTACTTGAACAGAGTTTTCAGGTCTCACCTTTCCTTTTTTAACATGTGAGTCCTTAGCTCCCCCAAGGGCAAAGAGCACCCACATCCATGAAATAATGGCTGCCTGACTCTGCAGAAACACTGAAATAAAGGTTCAGAAGTCTCCATCCACAGAGGCGCTTGGTGGAATATAGGCTGCATACCTGAACAGGTTTTAGGTATCTAAATGCTAAGCCATAGCTGTGAGATCCCATGTCCTCTATCTCCTTCGTCAGTCCCTCAGTCCAAAATGCCAGTGTTGACACTTGACTGTCAGCACTGTTAAACCATGAATACTGCACCCAAGGATGGGCATCACAGGGAAGAGGATAAAATACAGAGGCAGCATATATAACTACTATAAACCAGATTATTAGAGGTTATAAAATGTCCAGCATGTAAAGAGGGAAATTTTAAAAAGCTACACAATATTCAGAAGGGATAATGCCATAGAGAAGAGGCACTCCATTTCCAAAGACTCTTTCATTGCACTGAGGTCCAGCAACCAGACCATCTGAAAACCCCAGGACTGGTCTGCACCTTTGGGTACTTAAACATCTTTAGAAACCTGACTCTACATAAATATCACCTTTTCTGACCACTCTTGTGCCTGCATTAATCTGTCCCTTCTCTTATATCACTTGACACTTGTTCATTTTTTTAATTTAATCTTTTTTAGAATAACATACTGGAATATTCAGTATTTCAGCTCCCTACTCTTAGCCTTTTAATATAGACACAAATTACTTACAGTGGATTTTTAACATAGATGTGTAACTAGAAACACCAGCAGAGACGGTTCCTGTAAGGAAAAGATCACATTAAATATACTCTGCAAAGAACAAAATCAGTGACATTTTGACCATCAGGCCTTGAGGAATGATCTGTACTTCCTGCTCACAGTGCTGTGCCTGGTGCTGGGCTGATGCTAAGCAGATGGCTGCCGAGCCTTTTTTGCTGGTGCTGAGCCATCATGTTGTTTTTTCCTGCTCGTGACAGTTGGGTTCTTTATTTATTTATAACGTGGCCTTAGACACTTGTGATCAGGGCATGATGGAAATGCAAACACACGAACAATAAGATGATGTTGCAGTTGTAAGGGGCTACTCATGATCAAACCTTGATTTTCTGCAGCCAATTTTCCATTTGCCACCTCTCACCTAATAAAGCCTACCCTATTGTTTCTCCAGCTTACAAGTGCTAATGAAATGCTTGAGTGCTTCTAGGGGAGCTGATATTAATATGTTTTTCCTAGGAGTCTTCTTCCTTTACAAATAGTGCTGAGGATGTCAGCAGAGCTCCTGCAACCTTTTTTGTTATGCACAAAGGGTAGGAATTCAAACAAAATGGTGCAAAGACAAGAGTCTTAATTAAAAATCTGTAACAGTGAAAGGGATTAAATACAGATGCAGAATTATTAAATGCTAATTTTCACACAATTGTTCAGAAGACACAGTTTTACTAACTAATAAGATGCCCGTTTTTCCTTGTTAAATCAGTTCCTCCAAAACCAGTAACTTTTTTAAAGCTTTCCTATCACCAAGCTTCTCACAGATGCTCTTGTTTTGACATTAGTTTTGAGAAAAAGCAAAACAAGAACCACATACACATGAACTAAAGTAGAAATAAACCCCATTCAACTCTAAACTAAGATCTACACAAATTACGCTGCAAAGAATCAATAACCATTCTGCTTTTTCCATGCATGTTTAAACAGACCTAATCCCATACCTACAGGCGGCAGGTTTAACAATTACACGATAATCATCAGACAGACTTTACATTAGCCAGATGTCCAGAACTATACTGTTAATCTCAACTGTAGTTTTACCTCCAAATTTATGCTCCAAAATTTACCTCCAAAATTCTGTCTTCTGCCCCCCATGCCTCATTTTTAAATTCTTCCATTATTCGTTTCATAGCTTTTTATTATCCTCCCCTTAACTTAGTGTGATCAGTTAAGTTCCAGTAGATGAACACATTCTCCATACAAACAGAAAATCCAACATTGCCACATTGCTGCCTGGTATTTACATGTAAAATGGTAAATCTTATAAGAAGAAAATTAAAATGACATCAATTTATACTTTGCATTAAGTGGATCAGACATCTCCTCTCTCCCTTCCCCCGCTCCCTCCCACCCCCTGAAGCTTAAATGACGACAGCAGCACTTAATCTTTTTTGCTGAAGAATGTTAACAGCACTGGGCGATGTGTATTGCTCCTCTAAGTTTCTCGGTTATTAAATACTTTTTTTGCTTGGTTGCATTCAGGCTTAGAGTCATGTTAAAAATAAATAAATACAATGCAATTACTAATACTCAGTTCTCAACCAACTTGTAAGAGTTTCAGAGGTAGCTAGAGAGTGCAGTAAATGTTTAAGCAGAAATTCTGATGAAATATATTTCCTGTATTTTGATTTTAGAGGTGAAACACAACAAAAATGCAACATTTCTAATGACTGACTGATGTCATGCAGCAGGGCAATGAAAACTCAGGAATACTCTACATAATTGACCTGCTTCTAAAAATACTTTGATCAAAATTAAACGTGAAGCCGCTCCCTTTACCCCATACAAACTCACAACTAAATCTGGTATGTTTTGCTCAAATGGTTCTCTCCCACAAAACCCCCAATGAGTATATTCAAGTGGCTTAAGCTCCTGCCTCTGTTCTGGTCCCTGGTCTGAAAAACAAGAGGGTGTTTCCCATCCTCTGATCCCAGGCCAGCTCCCAAGGGGATTGCGTTTTTTTTCTGCAGGCACCTATGGGTGGCACAGGGAAAGTGGGAGAAAATGTTCCCACCAAAAATTGCCCATCCTGCTGGCAGCACCGCAGGTAGCCCGTCAGTCTGCTTTCTCCACTTTCTGCCTCTTGCTCTCCTCTCACTCCTGCCTCCTGGAAAGCAAGACAAAACCAGCACATTTTCTAACGCACGTTTGGTTTCTTGACAGTCTGTGTCTCATCTGAGAATGAAGAGGCAGGCAGAAATGGGGCAGCAGCAGAGAGGTTGCTGCTGTACCAGGCAACACCTGCCAGGGGTGCACCTACTGCTCCAGCATATTTTGTCATCTCCAACACCGATGGCCACCGGGAGGACAGCAAAACAAAACTCAGGGCAGCAGAGAGATGAGACCCAGGTGAGGGCCAAAACAACCAGGGCCACAAAGCCAGACCCTGCAGAGCTGCAGCGTGGGCTGCTCCTGCTGGTTGCCTTCTTCAGGTCATGCACGGTCCCCAGGCCAAACAGCTCTGACCAAGGCCTTGCATCCTGGAAACTGGGGACTTAAATCAGGCTTTGGTGGGTCAAGAGAGCACCTTGATAGATGATAGACTCTGCAGGTATGGAGCTACATTAAAGTAGGAAACTGAAAGTTGCAAACTTGCTGGGGTTCCAGAAGGTACCATGTTACATGACAAAGCTTCGGTGATGCCACCACTCGGCTAAGCATCACTCACACAGCTCCCACATCACCAACTGCACAGGCATATGAGGCCAAAGAAGCCAAGGAAAAGCAGCACGTCAAAGAGTAAAGCCAGAGGAAGGGTAAACCACTGGCCACAGAGGAGTAGTCCTCCCACTCTCCAGCCTCCTCCCCTGCCAAACAAACCAAACCAAACCAAAATGAGAGTAGAGAGAGCTGAGCCAACAGCCAAAGCTGTGTAGGAGTGCCTGGGCGTTTCTCCTGAAAGCCAAGATGTAAATAAACTGTCTCCCCACCCCAGAGGCCATGCATACTGGTTTCCCTCAGGCAGAGGTGGCAGAACCCGAACGTGGGGCTCAGCGTCTCCCTGCCCAGTGCAGAAGGCCCCAGCATGGTGGGGATGTGGCACCCAGCCCGGACAGAGATGATGGAAAGGAGCCCTGGCTGGGCTGAGCAGGAAGGGCAGAAGGAAGGCCCCTGCTGGGGATTTTAACAGCAAGGGCACAATGCGTAGGAAGAGGAGTGTGAAGGCTGTTCTTCCATTGGGCAGGGGACAAGAGACAACGGCCTCTGTCCCCTGACTTCTGGGGGAAAGAGGAAGACGGGAGCAAGTGATGCATGACGAAGGCACAGCGTGCGTGTGGTGTGGATCGCAATCGTGTCTCTGACACCGTGCAATACTCCACCTCACAGCAACCACTGGTACCTGCTGGCTCCCTGGAAATGTGATTTGTACTCCACTGAATAAATTCCTCATTTCCTTTTCCAGCTATCTCAAATGACAGTCAGTCCTCTTATCTCAGCAAAGCACATTAGCAGAATGAACATCACCCAAGGCAACTGTGTTAATTTTTTTTTGGAGGAGGAGGAGCTCACGTCAGAGTAGCTAGCACAAACGACATTGCCAAGAAGGTATAAAATAGCTCCAGGAATGGCCAAGAGGAACCTGATGACTAAGGGAGTGCCCTCAAGAAGGCTTTGGGTTATTCTGTGATATATAACCCATGGCAGCAGGAAAGCAAAAGGCTTTAAATGAAGAAGGCAGGTCAGCGTATGTTGAAGCGACATACACAGGCAGTCAGCTGTGCTGCTAATCAATCATTATCCTTCACCCTCTTACAGATGGAGCTTTATATCAAATGCCATTTATAAGCCCTTTACAAAGGGACTTTGCAAAGCACTTGGAGAAAGATGGAAATGACAGTAATCTGCACCCCACAACACACTGGTATCACTCCAACGTGAGATTTGGGCTGAGTCTGTGAGCTCCAAGCTCTGATTTTCCAGTAAACATACAGGTCTCACACCACAGTTCCCGTGACTGTGAGTCACCCATAAATCTTCTATCTAGCAGGAACGCTTAATGCAGCATAGACTTGACAAAATAAAGATAGGTGAAATTCAGTTCTTATAGAATCAAAATACATCTTTTCAGAGAATGTGTAGTAAGCACGTTCATGGCCAGACTGGCATTCGCACCAGGAACATGCTGATGCAATGTGGTGTTCCTGGACAGATTTCTGTAGTTGTGATCATGTTTTGGTTTTCTTCTTCAGAGAAGCGGAGTCATCAAGCTTGCCCCACAGCTCCTCTCTCATGGCCTGAGCCAAATTTTCTGAGCTCTACACCTATGCAGCAGCACTTCAGCTTAAATGACTTAAGAAAGATGTCCTTTTCATACTCCTCCTCCTCGCAAGGGAAAGCCCACATCACACTGCTCCAGCAGGTCACCACAAGCAGACCACAGCCACCACTGTCCATGCAGCACTGTCATCCTAAATTTGTTTTCTGACACATGATTAGCAACTCAAATGTTTTTCTGGAGGCCCTTCCCTCTCTGTGTTCTCTTGTACTCTGCTTCTTCCCACTGGCATCCAAGTGTCCTGAATATATCACTGGAAAAGGATCCACAATCATGATGACAGCAAAGTAAATTCCACCTTCCGGCTTACCACCCCTTGTCCATTTGTGAACCGTGTTTTCTGCAGCTCCCGTTCAGCCAACCTCACCAAGACTATGGGCTGCTGGCAGGTGGGGGGCACTACCGCATGATCATCACCACGCTGGCAGCCGGTTCCACTTGGAAATCACTTTGCCAACAAGGAACAGAGGAAATGCAGACTGACAAGACAAAAAGTGAAGAGCAATAAAGTAAGACAGAAAATGAAGAAATGGAAGGAAAGGAAACAGCGACCACTACCACAATGTTTCTATTGGTATTTTACAGCCCATCTGTGGAGTCCTATACGCTTTACTAGTGTATCTCTTTTTTAAGAAGAGACGTAAAGAAAATGAATCACTGGTATGGAAATGCTTCCTGCTGTCACTACAGCTGGCTAATATCCTTGTTACGTCTTTAACTGCCCCTGTTCTACTGTAAACCAACCCTCTCCTCCAAAACAATACCATCAGCTATTTAAAAAAGAACATTTAAGTAAGTAAGACCACAAGTAAGACAGCCCTCTCCCAGAAAAATACACAAATCCCATTGCCCTATAAAGACACCACCAGTGATCTGGTTTATGACATGAAATGCCTGAAAAATCACAGATAAAGTTGATAATTCACCTTTAAGATGGCTAAGTGACCATTTTGTCCTCAGACATCTGCATATGATGTAGGATATCATCCTGTGGAGCTTTGACATCTGCTAAGCAAAGCCCAAATCCCCTCTTGTGTTCCAAACGCCAATAGATAATATAACCATTTGGCTCTTAAATTTAGGTCCACATTTAGGTCAGTACTAGATGCACAGCAACCTGCAAGCCAGTCTTGCTGAAGAAGACTTACCACGGCAGCCTCATCACCAGCAGAGGCAGCTCCTCCACCAGAGCCTGCTCGAGTGATGGGGCACAGAAAACAGCCCAGGAGCCTGCCCGAGCCCCAGTACACCTGTGCCCACAACCCACAGGTCAGGCGCACCCCACAGCAGGGATGCCGTCGCCCTCCGTTTGGGCTGGCTGGCAGGTGCAGCAGGCAGACCTGAGATGGCAGCACGCTGGGTGGCCCTGGCTGCCCACCTGGTAGAGGAGCCCATCCATTTGGCTCTCAGACCCTGCTGTCGCAGAGGCTGCACAGAGCCACGAGGCAGTTAAAAGTAACAGCATTTCGTTTGGGCATGTTCAAAGCGCTGTGCAAATAGAGGGATTAATTAATCCCCACAACAACAGCGCGAGGTAAGCACCACTCTCCAGATGGAGAAGAATATGACAGAGGCAGTGTGGAAAAGCCAAGAATAAAATGCAGGTCTGTGTGCCTTGTCAGAGTTGATTTCAGTCCCTCAGGCCTCACAGGAAAACATCTGCCCTTAAAGGAGGAGTGATTTATGGTGAAGTGGATCTCAACCTTGACCTGTTTTAACAATTATAACTGGACAGGAAAAAAAATCTCTCCCAAATCTTAAATGAAAGTTTTAAATAAAAATCTGTTCTAATGCAGAGGCACTTTCTGTACAAAAGGAAGCAACTGCAAACCCCTCCTGGCTTAGTGGTGGCATGTTCCCGAGTTAATTTTCCCCAGACTGATGCTAAAAGCAAGCAGTGCTGGGATGTTTTTACAAATAGGCTGTGCTACTGGCTATTTTCATGTAAGTTCATATGCCATGTACAACAGCAAGCAAAGACCTGTCCTGTCATTAGACTGAATCGCTAAATTGCAGCAAATGTAGCTAAAATACACAAAATCAGCACTTTCATATAGAAGTGACCGGTGCAACTACTCCAGAGGTGTTACACAATACTGAAGGGCCATGAAACACCCCCCCTACCAAGGTGTGGGCTACACTGTAGAAGAATTTGGAGCCACTACACGACATGAAACCCCACATTTCAGCATACCAAGTATTCTGCATTCACACAAAAGCCAGCTGACAGGACGGAGAGCAAGAACTACTCTGCCACGCAGAAAACGGTAGTTGCTATGAAGGTGACACTGTTCTCTAAGGCAGGAGGTAGACCAAGACCCCCCTGGGTTCACTGAAAAGCCACGATCTATGCACTTGCTCCTTCCCCACAAAAGCATTGAGCGGACTTACATATGATCGTTTATTCACTGGTGAGCAGGAAATTATTACTATGTAGGTTAAGATTAAGTTGTCTTGAACACAAAAGACTGCAGAGTGCAGTTTTATTGCTTGGGAGATCTTGCAGCAGTTCATAGGCTCATACTGTCCTTCCTGCTGCCTTTGCCTACTAACAAAGAGCTTCCCCTCGATTTCTGCTTAAAAACATCCAAGCATTTAAACATTTAATCAAGTCTAGTTGTCTTTCACAGTGGGAAAACACATATGGTAAATATTTTACCCAATAAACTATAATGGACTTGGGTATAATTCAGACTACTAAACATCCTTGTAAAATCCATGTTTTAATTTTTAGGGGCTTTTTTTTCTACAATGTGGGATGGCACACTGACACTATGAACAAGGATGAAATGTCTCTGTAACAGTCTATCTAGAAAAAGGCTCTGTGGATATCATTACCAAAGTCACTGTGGAAAACACTTCCAAAATCAGAGATTAAACTCACAGTCTTATCAGTGGCTGGACAAGGAAAACTAATCTGGGCACCTTCCTACGGTGTGATTTCTGTTAAAACTTTCCAAAGCAAACCACCAAGGATGGGGATGATAAGATCAAGGTATCATGATGTTACTTCCTTTTTCTGCCCTGACACCTTTCTCTGGTGCTCAGTCCTTTTGGTCACAGCCTGGCTCCATCAGCCAGAGCAAGAGACACAACACACAGCTGCCCTTCAAGATAAGATGCTTGGTCCAGAGGCACGATATCTCCTACTGCGCTGCAGCGTTTTTGTTCTTCCCAAAACACCCTCCGTGGTCCCATCTGTGCTGCATGGCTGGAGCATGTTAAGGCTCATGGGGCTGGGACTTTGCCTGTTTAGGGGAAGGCAGAGGGCTGTGGCAAGAGCTCATCTGTGTCAGTTCACCAAGAGCTCAAGCCTTTATTTCAGTGGTGACTGATCCTGTGGCTAGCGTGGCTGCAGCAAGTTGCTTGAGCCCTGTCCATGATTGCTCCCTTGTAACCAGTTCTCCTAGGAACAACTGCCTGTAACCACAGCTGCTTTCTAAAGCATCGTAGCGAAACCCACTTCCACCTGGGCAGTAGCTTCCCAACAGGTTTCTTAAAGATGTGTAGATGTGGCACTTAGGGACATGGTTTGTGGTGGACTTGGCAGTGCTAGGATAACAGTTGGACTCAATGATCTTAAAGGTCTTTTCCAACCTAAACAATTCTGATTCTAGGACCTAGCAAGTCTCCTGTGCTGTGAAGTCCGCAGCAGGCTTTGGCATCATCAGCCACTATCAAGAAGCACATCCTGGGCAGCCTGAAGCCCACTGCAGTCTCTCTGCAGCCCTCATAAGTTTCCTTGTGAGCTGGGCCAGGGCTCCACAGGTATTTCAGTAGGACATACATACACATTGTGGCTCTGGTGGAATTCAGGTTGCCATAAAACTGTCTCATCTGCTGAACATGGCCAGTCTTTCTTAAAGTTTCTTCTACACAGAGTTCAGCTCTGCAATGCCAATAGACATAAACCTTCACACTTGCCTCAGGTCTTCTTTGGGGGCAGCCAGCAGGGCTGTTTGAAGAGCCATCCCTGTTCCTGCTCTGCCCTGCCTCCAGGGCATCTAGCAACAAACTGAGTGCTGGGATGTGCGGCCACCTACTCTGCCAGAAAAGTCAGAGATGAATAAATGGCAACTGTGTCTGAGAAATAAAGCTGGGAAATCCTTCAAACAAAATCCAGTATGGAGGGGGCTTTGGAACAAGCAAACAACAACAACAAAAAAAACAAGGAAGGGAGAAAAAAAAAGGAGATATTTGTAGCTGTTGGTTCATTTGATTGCCAGAGAAACACGGGGCAAGCTGCTGATAGTGCCATGCCATCAACATATAAGAACAGGCAAGATGGCACAGATTGCAAAACCAGGAGTCACGGTGGAAAAGCCCCGTCCTGAACACAGTGCTTCCTGCTGCACAGCTAAGAGGCTCTGGGGATTACGCTTCCCAGTGTTAGCTGGCTAGTTTCTTATCTTGGGACTGGAGATTGCAGAGGAAAAGAAACATGGATTTTCAGGCACTGTGCCTAAAACTGGAACGAGAGTGCAATCTGCAGTATGCCACATGAAATTAATCACTATCACTTTACACTCCCACTGAGGTCTCACTACTCTTACCCAGTGAGAAGGCAGAAACTGGTATTACAAGGGGAACCTGTGAATAGAAAACAAACCATTACAAGCCAAACTGCCCTTTCTATTAACAACACTTTATTCATCTATTCCTGCTACTAGTTTTCACAGAGAAACCACGTTATTTGTTAGTGACACAGCACTGAGTATCCAGGGGAGGTTCACTGACACCTTCTCAGCAGCCACACACAAACCTCAAGCCCCTGTGCTGGAACTGCACTGAGCACACATACTGCTGCACCTGCCACACATGTATGCGCATCTACTGCCCATGTTGCTTGTTCTATCCTCATTTCTGTCTCTATTCAGCACTTAAGAAGGGAAGGAAAGGGAAGGAACAAAAAAGACAAGTCATTTCTAGCAAAAGCAAAAATAAGTTTATTTGTAGCTGAGAATGACAACACGATTTTTTTCCAGACTTAGCCATTTTCTTAGAGCTACCCAGCACACTACCTCATTGGGGGAATTAATTGTTAGAGCAAGAAAATATCGAAGAGCCAGCCAACAGTCTTCATCTCTTTTGCAACATTGCTAGTATCAGCCTTATGCTCTCTAAGCATCAAAGCAGATCTTAGTGAAATTTCACTGGCAACATTTTAAATCAAGATGCACCATATTAATGCAAGCTTATGATTTAATTTAGAGAGAGAGATAAACACAGTTTACTGAAGGGTCTGGCCTGCTCAAATCCCATCCTTCTCGAGGTGTTCCTACTCGGGGGGGGGGCAACCACTCCAAAATACAATACCGAGAGCCAATTCAGTTTCTTTTCCAGCAAAGCTACTAAAGCTTCAAACTCTAATGTCCGAGCTACACTCTGGGCAAGATTTTAAGCAAATTAACTGCATTACCTGGTGCTGCCACCAGATGTCAGAGAGCAACAGAGAAAAATTAGTTGTAGCTGTCCTAAATCAAAAAAGCTGGCATTATAAAGCGGAGGTATCAAAGTCAGCTCAACCATGCCATCTCTTTGACAGTTATGTCCACATGATTCTACCCCTATTTACTGCAACATGTCTTATCACACCATAGTATCTTACACGCAGTGAGTCTTTTTCAAATAAACATCCCTACACTTTGAGAGTGCTGTCAGGGGATACGGAAAAAGGAAAAAAAAAAAAAAAAAAGAAAAAAAAAAAGAAGCAAGCTTGGTTTTCTGAAGCTGGAAATTCAAAAGAAAACCCTAAGGTAATGCAATAGCGTTATGTAGGTCTTAAAGGCACATGGCTCAGAAATACCCAGCTTCCAACATTTAAGATCAGCTTTGTGCTCATGTAACAATATTATTACATATACTGTTATCTTCTCTCTTTTAATTATGATGCTGTTGGCAGCAAATTTTACACACTTTATTCAGATCCCCACCCTCTCCAAATCCCCTGTCAGTGATGAATAAAATACAGAAGGATGCATTACAGACTTTACAGCAGTCATATTCTTACTGCCAAATTTGAAGAGTCCCTTTAAGACACTGTAGCAGAGTCTGAGAGTATGAATTGGAATATGTGATGGGGAAGGAGGGCATACAAGGAGACTGCAGCATGCGTTTGAAACCACAAATCATACACAGTATGTTTTGTACACAGTACAGAAAGTACACAGTACATACAAAGTACAATTGGATTTGGACGGCAAGCTAGGAATGTTAAAAAAAGCTACCCTTACACTCACTGCCCTGCATCCTCCGTATGTCACCTTTCGGAAAGGCATCAGACAGCTTTTCAAATCCTACTACAACTATACTTTGCATCCTTTCAATACAATGGATACAAGGCTTGGAGGATGCTGCAGCCTCTGACATGTTGTAAAATATTTACACTTTCGTGTAAAGAGAGTAACAATATTAAAAACTGGTATCTTCCACCCTTTCCAAGTAAGATGGAAGTGCTACAAGACCCAAGGGAAATGAAAAATTCCCACTTCTCTTGCAGTGCAGATCTTGTTTAGGAGTAGTCCAAGAACATGATTAAAGCTATGGCTGTTTAAATTGCATCTTTGACTGGCTTCAAGCAGAAAAACTTGAAGGCCCAGAGGAAAAAAATATTTCTATGGCAGGTTGAGTGACTGAAAAACATGTTTAACACTTGAAGACATTCAAGGACTGAAACAGGGCTGAGAGTGCACATCAGGTGAGGAGAGAGAAGCCTGGCAAAGCAGCCAATATCATATGGCAAATAAATTATTTTTCTGGAAGTTCCACATGTATGATTTTATACATTGCATTAGATGCATATATATACACATCTACATCCAAGTACGAAAAATCTAAGGAGCTCCATTTTGAAGGGGTAATTTGCCAGCCCCGAGGGTGGGGTTAGTGGGCAACCCCTCACAAAACCTGTCTTAGGACCTGAGCAATACGTGAGAGGACCAGCAGCTGGGAACACAGCTGATGCCCTGGAAACCTGTGAGCAGATGGAAACTGGAGCAATGGATGTCAGCAGGGGAACAGCGCGGGTAGCACTTTGTTCCGGATGCTTCGTGCTGAACGCAGGAGATTATCGGTTATGTGAGCAGCAGATATATGGGCAGCAGTTCCAGCTACAGTGGATGCTCTGCTTCCTGTCCTCATCCCTCTCCCAGGTGATGAGGGCAGCAGACACAACGCTTTCCTTTGCTATCTGGAACACAGCACAGTATGGAGTATAAGGTAAACAGAGCATCAACAAATTGGTTTGTGCCAGCCTCGGCATACAACACTCAGTACAAGAGGCACATGGTACAGTCTAATGAAAATTGCTTCAGAGAGTTTGAGTACCAAATGTCTTAGCGAGGAGATGGCCCCATCCTTCTGTTAAGCCATAACACCAGGGAATTCCCATGACACTGAAGAGCAGTTCTGCTTGTTGTGGTGTATCTAGCTGTTGCATGCTATAAATACAGCCACTAAGGCTGTACGTTAGTTCCACAGCATGTCAGGCAGCAGACACTTTCTAGTATCATACACTGCAAGCAGTACTTCCTCCTAAAAATTCCTTTGGGTTACAGTGACCTGGGTGTGAAGCAGTTGCTTAGGATTACAGTGTTGTTATCTGATGCCAAATGCTTTTTAGAGCGATCTTTTGTACCAAACAAATCTATTCTATAAACAACATTTGCAAAATTTCCCAAAATGTACCTGCGTCCTTATTTATTTATGAACCAGTGAATAATTCATGAAAGAGGGCAGACAAAGGGAAGATAGGGGAACAAACAAGGTGCTCAGGATTATAACGTATGTACAGATTTGAAGAAAAACATTTGACTTTGAAAGATAAGACTGCAAAGTTATCTGACAGCGTTGGCTTTAAAGCCTTATGATGTCATTTCATGCTTCCAAATGCACATCACCAGCCACAGGAGAGATTAATGGTTCAGAGCTGCACCACAGAGATCCAGGCACAGACCCGCTGAGCTCGCTGTGTGCTTTTTCACATAAATGGCCTCACCTTTGCATAACAGAGTGGGAGGCTGTACGAAGTGCACAGGCATTAGATGAGGCTCCATCCAAACCAGTAACTTGAATTAAAGGTAAAGCCTGGAGAGCTGTGCTCTAAGGGCGACTGCAGCTGCAAAGGAGGGCCATCAGGGCACAACCCAAATCCCGCGATAAACAAACCTGAACACTTTATTTGACAGATCGAAAAAACCCCAAACCCTGAAAAAAAGCCACCAAAGGTTGCTAGTACCCACTATTCTTCCAGATGCTGTTTGTCCAGCTCTCTAACCAAATGCAGGTCAGGCCAATCACACCCTGCAACTGCAGACACCAAAAGGAGTTCATGTTTCAAGCTCTTACTGCTGGCATTTGAGTTTGATAGAATGAGGTCAAAATCAGTCTTGCTCAGTCTGATATGATGCAGAGTTCTGGATTCTACTCTTCTCACCAAGAAGACGTGAGACCTCATTCTCCGTTCCCAGAGTCATGCTGTTAAAAACTGCCAGAGAAGTGCTAGTGCTGTAGGATGACATGCCAGCAGCAAAACCCCCCACCCCTTAACTACGGTGAACGTTTTCAGAGAGAGGAAGCACATTCACAACCACCACTGAACAAAATAATGGAAATGGATAACATGCCAGACGAGGCAGGTACCAAACCATTTCAGTTAACTGCACCCTCAAAAACCTATTAAAAGGCAGTACAAATCCTGAGGTACTGGTCTATCGTGTTGTAAATAAAAAGAAAAACATACTGAACAGGATGTGGCATCCTACTTCCCTAGCTTTAGCTCCTGCAAAAGCAACGTTTGGCAGCATACACTGTCACGATCTCTTCTCCGTGAAATAGGCTCTGGTAAATGGTGGAAGTCAGAGAGTCAGAGGGTACATAATTTTGCCCATCCATCAGTGCTGAAAGCAATCTTAGCTAAAAATGACCCGGGATTTTATGACATAAAGTAAAAAAAAAAAAAAAAAAGCCTCCAGTGAAAAAGGAGCTCCCAACCTCGTAAGAGTTCCTGTATTCCCAAGAGGTTCAAGCAGAGCAGACTAACATTGTAAGGACATGGGTTAAAGCGATGCACCAAGACCATCTCCAGAAAGGGATCTTCACATATTCTGATTAGTAAGGTCTTTTAATTAGATGAAAGCTTACTATAAAATTGAAGAGTTGCACAGAAACATCAATAAGGCCTCTTAATGCTTCAACATACCTCCTGCAACTTACTCAGGGAAAGCAAAGACCAATCTGCTGCTGAATTACAAAAATAAAGCCACAAATCAGTCTGAAATCCAAGTTAAGAAAGCCAGCTCGTTTTGGCGCTGGGAACATACTTACAGTCATTAAAGCAAAACCCGTATAGCTCTGCGTATTTACTGCTCCAGACAGTCTGAATCCCTGCGACAGAGGCAAGCGGCTGCCATCGCCGCAAGCTAACCACGCTGCTGGTGTCGCACCAGGGCCACCGCCGCTGCCGAGGCGATGTGAAGGCAGCAGCAGCTCTGTGGCACATTCACCAGTAGCTCTCCAAAAACGACCCGCTCCCACATCACAGCCACCACGTAACGGCAGACCGGCATGCAAGGAGGGACACAGGAGGAGCAGCCTGCCCTCCCAGCGCGGTGGCCCACCTCTGCTCCTGCCGCCTGGCATCCCAGTGGTCGTGCTTGGCTGACAGTGGGTAGCACGGGTGGCACCTGGTCCTTCTCAATGTAAAAAAAAACCCAGGGCAAGATCTTACGGCAGGGGAAAGGGGTATTTATTTCAACTCACTACAGATCTGAGGGACCTTTCAGAGAAAGTGAGGCCGGAGCTGCGGAGCTGGCAGGGCACCTGCTGCCTGCCACGGTCCCTGCCTGCAGTTTCCATAGGAAGGCAGGTGACCAGCAAGCAGCACAGCTACCAGGCTGCACCCGCTTCCCTGGGGCACTGGCCATGAAACAATAACTGCTGCCCGTTTATTCTTCAACCCCCAATGTTTCACAGGAATGAAAAGCAAAGTAGAGCAGGGGGAGATTATTCTTAAAATGTTTTCCTTGACCTGGAGAAAGCAACCCCTTGGTACAGACCTCCTGCTGGCCTACTCTCGGTCAAAACAACCAAAAGGGCTGCTGAACATATTTCCATCTCAAAGTTGTTTACAGAGTTTTGTCCTTCCCTGAGGCACTTTCCTTCCCATGATTAGCAGCGATGTGTGAAGATACTTTGGTATCAGTACCCTTTCCTGGGAAGTGTTCCAGTCCACCAGCCCCGAATGACGGCTGTGAAGGGCAGCATTAGCCCCAGCCCTTCTTCTGGTGCATTTCCCATCCCGTACAGGTCCCCCAGGTTTCCTCCAGCACAATCAGAAGCAGGCAAAGAGGCACACGTGGTCTGCAGCAATGGGCAGGTGGTTTTTCAGCGTGACTCTGCCAGACCATCACTGTAAGACTCATACATAATGACAAGACAAAATGATGCCACACAACCCTGAACATTAAAGACTGCAGAACAAGTCAATTCTAAGGAGATACTTAACATAAAATCAGTGCTAAGTAGATGGGGAAAAGGAGATGGAGAAGGAATGACAAATAAAGCTAGCAAGCTAGTGCACCCAGCCATACCACATCTTAGTTACTTTTCAGTCCACGCAAGCTGCCTGGCTTCGAATCAATTCCAGATGCACCTAACTAAATCTGATCAAAGTTGCTGTAATTACTTGTATCCTTAAAGTTATCAACTCATCAGTAAGAATGAAACGGAGGCAGCTCATCAAACACTTCTCATTATTACAGTCTTTCACAGCAGGAGCTTGCCTATCTCCATTCTCCCCAGCTGTCACATCTAAGACGAATATAAAGAAGTGCAAAAGTACTGTGAAAAGTACCTACCGCAAAACTCACGCATTGGCAAGGGATTTGGGGATATATGCAGTACTTGAACCTACATTTGCCTTCAGTCTACGAAATATATTAGCTTTCAAGTCTATGAGGCCATTTACCATGATGGCTTTCAATGCCAATGTTCCTTAATGCCAGCATCTAGTTGCTTGTTCTTGAAGATTTGAAGCCAGGAATGTGGCCATACCAGTATCTGCTACTTGTCAGCTTCCAAAAGGTTTACATTTATGACTGATTTACATTTCCATGCATGATTTTTATGTGAAATTAATATTTTCAAGTGAGGAACCTGCACTTAGACCAACTGCATTTTGGACAATCATTCACTGTTGCAATTTAACTATAGTCAGAATGAAGAGAAAGCCAGCATATTAGCATCCCATGAGTTTTCACTTCTGCAGGAAAGCTCCAGATCCCTCTGTATAAAAAATATTTTTATAGTTTTCCCTTCCCATATAGCCACACCTCTTTGGATGCTGCATCCATGGATATTCCCGTAAGCAATCAAGGAAGCATGATCTTGATGAAACCAGCAAGAAATGGAGGACCCATAAAACTGCCACTAACGCGTCACTGTAAAAGCAAAAAGAGATGTCAAGTAGGTTTTCCCCTTTTTTTCTTGTTCTTGGTTCTATTCCACACTGACATTAGTGAAGGAGAGGAGGAAGTAGGGGACATGCTTATTAAAATGTGCAGCACACAAGTCTGGAGAGAATGCAATTATACTGGAGGACAAGATTATATGAGATTATTTCATCATTTGAAGACATGGTTTGAAATTCAACATGGCTAGAAGTACAGTTATTATGCATACGCAGAAATAACTAACTGCACAAATAGAAGCTGGGGAAAACTGTTCAGACAACAGCTCTTCAGAGAAAGATTTGGGGTGGAGCAGACCATAAGGTGAAGGTGACTCAGTGAAGTCACACTGTCACTGTAACTGTTGCTGTTATGAAAACTGAACACGCTAGAATGTATAAACAGGAGCACACATCACCTACAATATAGGTCATCTTTCTGCTCTGCTTGGCTTCGTAAGGTCCCAGATGAGTATTACCTGCTGCACTGAGTACTTAAAAAAAAAAAAAAAAAGGGGGAGGGCGGGAGCAAAGGAAGAGAGGTTAAGAATAAGAAAGATATCTAGAAAATATGACTTGTCAGGAGAAGTTAAAGAAAATTGTGTTGTTTTCATCTAGAGAGGAGAATGCTATGGGCAGGGTGATAATGGACATCTACGTACACAGAAACACGCTACAAAAGTCAACAGAACGACCTGTTCTCCATAAGCACAGCAGATAAGGAATAATGGGCTGGAATTGGAGCAAGAACAACTCAGATCAAACATTGTAAAACCTACATATAATGATAATAAAGCACAGGAATAGATTTTCTGCAGTTCTTCAAACACAGGGTAGATTAATACCAGTGATGAATGTCTGAAATATTCATGATCATATCCAGGAGCAGAAAGAAGAACTTGATCACCTCCTGGCATTCCCCCTCCAACCCATTTTTTCCTAGTTCTCCATGAATCTCAGCTTCACAACTGTAAGCACTAAGAGCTACAACAATATTATAAACATAAGAGCTACAACAAACCCCAGTGAAGTTTACATGCATCGAGTACCTCATTTATATTGAAAATTAAATCACAAACAGTCTGTGCTATCTGGTCAATATGATGGCGGGGAAAGGCCTTTTACTAACAGGATTCAACTGACGTAAGTTAGCAGAACAACAGAAATTTCAGCCACCTATCACTCTCATCCCCCAGCAGAGCTAACAGAGATAAAAGCGCACAGTCGGTGCCTGCTTTGGGATGTCAGGGGCATGGACTGTACCAGCTGGGCAGGCAGCTTCAAGGCCAGCTCAGGGTTTGGCTGGAATTGTGAGATTTTGTATACAGGCAATACAGTAAAATTTGTATGTGTGCACCATAACGTTTGCCTGTGTATGCTGCATCTCACCCAGAAACCCATGCTTACACTTCCAGCTGTCTCCTGGTCTGTGCAGCCAGCCACAAAGCGAAGATGTTCTTACAGCACCAGCACATGAAATCTCAGATGGATTTGAGGTTTCTCTCCTTAAAAGGTTTTGGCTACATTCTTTACTACATAAGGGAGCACAGCATCCCAGTGTGCTTCAGGGCTCTCACCGATGTTAGCCCGTATGGGACGTCAGCGTATTTTTAGAGTAACACTTCTCTGAAAATTGTATCATTAGCCCTGGCTCTAGAGCCACCCCCCCAACAACTCAGGGTCCTACTGGAGTGGAACAGTTCATGTTATATCCCCACTGAAACATCAGGCCTAACTTTTCGCAAATAAGAAAAGCATAACCTTTCCAACTGTATTTCAGGTTTGGCATTTGCCCATTTTCAAACGGATTTTCTCCTCCTGGGGCATGGCCTCTCTGGAAAACATTACAAAGCAGTGCTGTCCCACAGTTCATGGGCCTTTTGCATTGGTACAGGAGATCAGCAGTTGCTTTCTTACACTGTCAGCATTCATTCCAGCCCTCTTGGGGCAGGGAGGGTGAGGAAAGCATACACAATTCCCCTACTGCGGAGCATGGAGATAATTTCTTCTAATGAGAGAACTCTAAATATTTGGAAGTCAGCATCCATTATTATTCTGGAAACTTCACATGGCTATAGAAGATGGGTTGATTCTGGCAAAAATTTCTTCCTAACAGAAGAACATTATCAGGCAAGCACAGAGACACTTTCCTGCTTTTCAGTGTAATAACACCAACAGATACATTACAGCAGGATTTATACAGCCAGACAGCTCAGCTAGCTCTGAAGGGGAAAAAAGGCAAACTTTTAAATGTGAACATCCCAAATGAAGTGCATTCAGATATCCCTTCACCTCCCCTAGATGACCCTGTGGAAAAGATTTCTGCCAAAAATGGCACAGAACTTCAACTGAAAAATAAAATTCATATTCACCTGTGTCTTTCAGATGCTGATACAATCTAGGTGACTTCTCCCTGAAATGACTTTGGGAGAAAGGAATAGAGAAAGGAAAAAAAAAAAGGGGGAAAAAAAAAAAAAAAAAAAAGAAAAAAAAGAAAGAATTGTACTGGAATTTACTTTGGGAACAAATGCTATGTCAGCTGGAAGAAACCCATACTGGGGTTGAAACAGTACTTTGCTCTGTTCAGCTGTACAGACTTCTCTGACTGGAGATGGCTGCGCTCAAGGATAATTGGGAACATGCTGAAATTGGCATCAGAGGCTCAGTCTAGTCATAAGTTGAAGACTTAGAGGCAGTGAGATCACACTTAAAGGTCTTGAAAACCTGCAGTCAGGACAGCATTTTGGGGAAGGTTTCCTATTTAGTTCCAAAATGTCTTCCTAAGCCTGCTGAAAATGTTCCAGAACAAAGTCGATACTTTCCTCAAATACTTGTCTCAGAGCAACCCCAAGCTACACTTCACTTGATCAAAATGTAGTTAATTCACGGACTTTGCTTAGCCAGCACCACAGACTACATCTGTTGGCCTATTGATGGGACTCACAAAGCAGGGTGATTGCTTTACCTGTTTATCAATTTTGCACATGCCTAGTTGTGGTTAAAAGATTAGCTTTGAAATTGCAAAATTCCTGTATGAGAGAAAACCAGAAGGTCAAACAAATAACAATTTTAGTCACACTCTCTTCTTGATATGAATTTGCATGGTATTGGGAGAAGCAGAAAAGGAAGACACGTAACAGAGATGATGCACAGATTTGCGAGAAATTGTTCATCAACCCAAACCCTGACGGGCAGAGGGGCCAAGAGGAATTTAATTTCAGAGGAAAATTTCAAATTCAAAACATCCAGTCACCAGCACAAAAAATTACAAGAGGTCACATTTCCAGTTGCAAACTTCTGCTTAGACACATAAAATCCAAGGTATTCCTCTTTCCCTTGGTATGCGGTGCAGACACAAATGGGAATTGCTGCTGAAGAAGTTCACTTGCTCTAGGGGTTGAAGGTGATCATGTTACTCTTAATTACCTAAGAAAATTCCACTGACACTGTGATTTTCAGAACAAGAATACATGATGCAGGGAAACAACAGTGCTTTGGGACTTCACAGATCACACTACTCTGTTCACAGGGTGCTGTGGCCTCTCTTTCTGAAACTTGGTTCCAAGTGGATCAGGGATCAAACAGGCCCACCTACTGTTTCTACCTTGCTGTGATGTGGCTTCCTTTCCTTCCTTGCATCCAGCACTCATGAAGGAAGAGAAATAATGGGATTTCACTTCCCATCAGTCTGTGATGATGCAAAGGAGTAATGAAAGTTATAGGGTAGGAGTTAGCAAGAATATTGCATCATTGTTCTAGCTCTGGTATATAGGATCCACATCCCTGCTAGGATACAATAAACAACTAGTTTTCTGACAGTAACAGCATTAATTTTCTCTTTCCAGCCACCTTTGTTTTGAAATTAGGAACCACTTTTATTCTTCCACAGCCCAGGAAGATAAGGGCTTTCTCTGCCTACACATGTGTTTATTTAGCATGGATCCAGGATACACTATTTGCTGAATTTCTTTGAACTTGCTTTTGGTTACCAGGCCGTCATCCAAAACGCTCTTCAAGAAGAAATTTCTCGCTTCCTAATATCAAAAGCTGGTGAAACTCAGGAATAAAACAAGACCTTTGCTTCTAATACACATCAAAAGGACCACGGAAGTGGGACTGAGAAAACAGTTTTCTTTAGGAATATACTCAGGAGTTTTTACTGACCTTGACTCGAACTGTGATTGTCTAAATCTAGATTTAGATCTTTGTCTTCCAGGACAGGCAGGCAGACAATGACAGCCTCAAAGGAAATCAATAGTACAGTACAAGAAATGGGCACCTTCATTCATACCATGGCACTCCCCGGGATACCAAAGTAGGAACAGCTTTGTCCTGTTCCCAACGTGGGTCAGACAAATGGTCAGGCACTCGCCCTAGCCAGGGTCCAGCAACCTCCACTCGATCTTCATTCTCCTCACTGGAAATAGTTCTGCACCGTGTGAGTTTCAGTGCATAGAGGGTTTGTAAGTAGCCATGCAGATGACCCTGAAGCAATCAAAAGCAGCCATGGTCCTTGCCTCAGCAAACTGCATTTGCTCTTGCAATGTTACATTTTCTTTGCTGTCTCCACTGGGGACTGATTTGACCTGATGTATGACCTGCAGTCCTCACCAAAATTGCCTTCTCTCTGTTCTGCGTTTTCCTTCCAGGGTGACTGTTTGATCTAGCCTTTACACAGGAGTCTTCAAGGGCAGAGGGCAAAGGGGAGCTCCAGGAAGGATGGAGGAGAGAAAAATCACACCAGCATGTGGACAGCAGCACAGACTGGAGCTAACACCAGAACAGTCAGACCTTTCTCTCACTGGTGGGGATGACTTGCATGGCAGAAGGTGAAAGTTAGTGCCGTTGAACTTTACATTAATCACTGCCGCCGGGAGATGAGCAGCAGCTGCCCAGCCCCTGTCAGTGTGGTGCACAAGGGTATCACTCAAGGGCGGCTGGTCGCTCCTGCGATGGCAGCACGCTGCATCAGCAGTCCTGAAAATTGGACCATTGTGTAACAGAGTTGGAAACTGCCGCAGTTAAAGCAAGGAAGGATGACAGCATGTAAAATCAGCACCCTTCGCTTTCCAGAAAAACACAGAACAAAACCAGAAAACTTTTAAGAAAAAGATACTCAAGAACTTGGGAGCAAAATTCACTCACATTGGTAAAATGTCTTTCCTTCTCCCTGAAGGCTGTCACTGTCTCAAGGGGCAGAGCAGGTGAGGACACCGCACTTTGTCTACACACTACGTCACCACCAAAGACGCATCACTGCATCACTGTAGGAAAAACACACCGTACTAGCACGTCAAGTCGCAAACGTGCAGCCTTTTACATTAAAAGCAAAACCAGCTCTTTCGATTTGAAACAGCAGCAGTTTGGGAGCTTCTCGTTCACGAGCTCAAGAGCATGTGCCATTCCCTAAAAAGCTGAAATTGCTATTGCTTCAGAAGCAGCTCTGCACAGGCCACACTCCCACAATATACTTCACATTTCTCTGCCTACACGAGTCCCCCTGCACAGCCAGGAAGAGGGCAGGCACCAGATGCTCTCAATGCAGCTTTCTGTTTCCTAATGCTGTGCTTCCCAGCCAAAAACAAAACAGCCCCAAACAACCCACTGGCTTACAGGTACTGCACATCCCATCTGTTTCATCATCTAAAGCCAAGCTCCGTGCTGCAGAAGCAGCTACACCTTGAAAGAGAAAGGTTCACTGAGGTAAAACAGTGCAAAGGAAAATTAAGGAGGGCAGAGGCTCTCGTCAGGAAAGCATTCTGGCACACCTCCTCCTCAGTGGCTTGGCCCCCTGAGCAGAATACAAATGAAGAGCATCACTGACAAGCCAGTATAACATCTCAGTCCCCTTTACAAGCCATCCATTCGGCTCAAGGCACAGAGACAGTGCAGGCATTGTCAGAAACACACTGGTCACAAACAGAATAAGAGGGAGGCCCACAGACATACATCACCCTATTGAGACTGAACACAGCCTTAAAAATATACTAACAGATACAGCTATTAACATGCCTGCACAAAATGGAATATGGGCAGAGCATTCAAAAGTGCTTGTTCATTCCTTATCCTCCATTTCAAGCTATAACGTCACCCTGTAATTAGCTGAAATAGCCTCTATTCTGCTCAACTTCTCTACTGATGAGAAGCTCACAAGAAGCATGGATCATCAGGAAAGGTTTAAAAATACACCAGAATTCTACAGCAACAGCAAGAGAAATAAAGCACACACTTACTTTCTCTGTCTGCTTTTTTTTTTTTTTTTAATCTTGCAAGTGCTCGTTAGCAAGGATGTCACCAGTTTCACTATGCAAGGTAGTTCGTAAAAGTTGTCACTCTGGCTTCAGAATGAACCTAGTGGAAAATTTTTATTCCTAGGAAACCTATTTTGGGAAAGTAATAAACCACTGGGCAGGGTAAAGGCTAGAAGCGTTAAAAAAACAACCTGGAGACACTGTGCTATTTCTGACATTATTGAGGATTTTTGTTTGGTTGCTTCATCACTGCAGGTGTCAAACAGTAAAGTTGATTCTCAGAGACAGCACTTTTCACACAGAGCAGCTAAAGCTGGACCATCTGTTGCTGAGAAACTGCAATGGGGGTGAAAGGAACTACCCTAACCAGCCAGCGTCAGTGGCAGAATGGGGACCACCACCCACTCGTCCTACAGTCCAGCGCAAGGGCTTGGCCCACTGCAGGCTGCTCGTGGCCAGTGGCTTGTAGCCAGCGCTCAGTCAGCACAGCGCTGCCCGAAAGGGACGAGGGAGCCTCTCACCCTTCTTTAAGGAGCCTGGCCGTCTGGGGAAACAGGAGGTCTCCCCCTCGTCTCTCCATGTGATGAAAGGGGATGGCAAGGGTGGGTAAGTGGCAGGTGGGGGTAAAATATGCCTCAAGGGTGTCCGAGTGCTGCCCCTGTGTCCTAAAGTGGGGGGGAGCAGAGAAGCCCTGGGGAAGGAGCCTGCAGGAGCTGTATGCTGCAGCCCTTGGCTACAAGAGGAGCCCACAGTTTGTGGGTGCCAGGGCGTCTCACCACACCTGCAGGTAAGCAACCACACTGCTGTTCTCATCCAGCTATCCATCTATTGTCTAGGGTGTTTTTCTTCAGAAAGAACTTTTTCCTATATTATTTCGCTTCTGATCTATATGACTACAGAAAGCCAGTGGATTCCTCTGCAAAGATACGGACCGAGTTCTGCTTAGGCTTGAAGGAAGCAAACCACTCGTGAAGCGTCGCCCTACACCTCACTTCATCCAGACTGCACCATTACAAACCCCCCCTGTGGAAAGGTGAGAAGCAGCTCTCTTCTGCTGCCAGCAGATACACCAAAGTGAAGAAAATTACTGTACACAGCACAGAAAATCATTCCTTTGGCAGCAGTTAAGAAAATGCTATTCATCCTGTATACAGCCTGGATGCTCCTGCATAATAAGGAGAGCAATTGAACAGTCTTTTAAGAAGTTTACTGGGTCACATTTCTCCTGGACTAAGGCCAGCACTCCCATTATTCCCCAGTGATGGGTGCACATTGCACAAATACTGTACTGGTCGCAATCCTTATTTCTCACTGATGCTGAGGCTGCCTGAAAACAGAAATATGATCCCTGACATTACTTAGAATGTAAAACATGCTTCCAGAGGTTGTTTAGGGCAAATTAATAAACCCACTATCCTTGCCTCTTAAGCGGCTGAATGGTCACGAGAAGTGGAGCTTGCACACTTCCGTGTGAACCGGGATGGGTTTGTCCCAAGTCAAAATAGTACACACTGTTCCTCATAGGCTTGGATGAGAACGAGAAGCAAAGTAAAAATACAGTGAGGGGTAGGATAATGTGAGAACTTGATTATGCAAGCCATTAAACTTAATGGCACTAGTCATTTGAGGGCAAATTACACCAGCGAGTATGGCTTTGCAGAAAAGTGGACTGAGGATACATTGTACTTTCCAACTAGAGATTCATGCAGCTTTCTAAGGCAGTCAGTCCTCCCCCCTGCCACAATCAAGGAACCACATTTTCCAAACGGCATGTGATGCAAGATGCTGGGGGCAAGAGCCAGTACAGTGGCACTGCCGTTCTCTCCACAGATGAGCTCAATGCCTTGAGACAATCATCGACTGAATTTAGTGGTTCTCTGGAGAGCCAGCAAAACACAGAGACATCAACAGTTGCACAATCAGTGTCTGAGACTCTCTAGGTCAACAAGGGTTGCTAGTAAGCAATGTATGTTTTGCAAAAGGAAGCAATTTCTTAGAGAAGGTGACAGAAAATCTCCCTAAGCAAACCCTGGGGGGAAAAAAAAAAAAGAAAAAAAAAAAAAAAAAAGAAAAGCCGAAGAAGGAGTTGGAGAAAACGACAAAGGGATACCCATTTTTTGAAGTCCCCTTTGAAGAACCCTGTTTGCTGCCCTGGCTGTGATAACCAGTCCACCCCCAGGCAGCAGCGCCGCAGCTCTCCTGCTCCTGGCGCAGCAACCAGCACTGGACCCTGCCACAGAGCCAGACCCAACCAGCAGTGCTGCCCAACGTTACCCACCACAGCCTCTGCCCCCACGTCCAGGGAGGAAAGCAGAGCTATGGGAAGGATGCTGGATAGCCAAACAGACTGGGAAAGAGGTAGAACACCTTGCATTCTTAAATTAGCCTCTTCTGTATCTGAACATACAAAGCTACACAAAGGACATAGAATTAAAGAGAAAAAAACTCCAATAGAACAAAATAAAGAACAACTGTTTTTCCCTTCTGCTTAGCTGTACTATTGGGTTTCCCACCTGTTTAACCAACAGGTCTTCTAAAAAAGTTTTCTTTGTTTTTTCTTTAATGATTCAAAAATTATTTTAAAAATATTTAAGAACACAGTGCTTTGGGTACTAGTATTTAAGCAAAGCTCACGAAGAGCTACATTTCAACAACTGTTTCCATGAACTGAGGGTAATAAAGCTATAGAGAATGGCCTGCGCACAGAAAGAAGAAAGGATCTGTGCACATTAAGAATCAGCAGCTGTTGTGCATCTGGAGGAGGGCAGGAGCAAAAAAAAAACTACCATAAACCCCAACCTCTGATTCAGCCATGGAAAATCAGCCTCCCCCTGCACAGTATCACAGCTGGCTCACTCTGGACATTGTGGACTAAGAAGCGCTGCTGAGAGAAGATGCAACACAGCTCATTCAGTAGCGCTTTACACAGCCAACCGACTTGCAGAGTACTTGGTTTAGTGACTTGGCGAGGCCAGTTGGCTTTCCTATCCCGAGCTTGACCGCACGAGACCTCAGCTCAGCTGGGGTGGTGAGCTGTCCCTTCACAAGCAGAAGGCACGCACGGAAGGTAAAGACTCTACAGCAGACAAAATAAACAGGCACAGAGGTACATTTGCAAAGTCTGGCGAAGAGATTCACTCCTTGCTCCCATTAGACTAATGGGCAGAAGCGCAAGGCGCTGTTGTTTGTGCTGCCCAGGTTTAGGCACTTTTGGACAATTTTGCCTAGAAGGTCCATCTGGGACAATTTTAAAACATTTCCGATCTAAAATCAAGAAGGGGAAAGTAAGGGGGGAAAAGGCAGAAAAAGAAAAGAGGAAAAGAACCTTTGAATGTCTTCTATTAATAGAGTTGAAGAGCCCCAGTAGCTTAATTTCATGCCCAAGACCTACTATATAGTAATAGCACTGTCACTGTACTTAGCAGAAAGAGCCATTTCGTGCCATACTGGTGAAATGTATCCTTTAAGGCATTACTGAAAAGCCTGCAGGAAAGCTTCACTTTCTTCTTTTGAAGAAACTATCAGCAGTTGACCCTTTTACTGGGGTAGCTATGCACGAGCTTAGCAAAATTCTGTGCACTCTTTTGCTGATGCTTTTGTAAGAGCTACTAATCAGCAGTGCACAGACTTGCCTAACAGCCCACCTACTACAAAAAAGGCAAACAAGCAGGGCTTTGCTTCTGCAAGAGGCCACGCACTAGCAAGAGCAGCAGAGCAAGGTCCTGCCTACAGCAGTGCTATGGTACTGAGCCCCCCAGCTCCCACCAGGGTGGCCAGCAGAAAGGGAGGATCTCCTCAGCATCCTTCTGCAAAAGCTTCTTGGCTCGGGCAGCTTCAGAAGCAAAAGGCCTCCCTTCTTGTTGTCTGCACGAGCAAGGAGCAATGGCAGCACTTTGAGCAGGAGCTCCCTCCCAAAAGCACCCTGGAGATGGGACAGCTCAGCTCCGAAGTGGCTTCCTCCAAGAGAGATGTAAAAACAGACAGCTGTCCAGGCAAGAGGCAGCCAAACAGGTGCTATGTAGATTTTCTCATTGCTCCAAGTTACATTTTCAAGTCTCCCATAAGCCTCCTCTGTTGGGACACCCACCAAAAACTTGGCTGTGAAGAGGCTGCAGCTGTGCAGGACTGCACTGATTTCTGGCACAACCCCCAACTCCAGGGCAAGGACACAAAAAACAGATGGAAATGTAGACACTGCACCATAGACACTTGCAATGTGCCATCTCTCCGCTTTGCACAGCAGCAGTTTAGTTCTCTAGTTCTACAGACACGCCAAACTGTGCCGATACCCTCCTTTTCTGCCTGTCCACTGGTACAATCCAACAGTGTTTCTGCAGTACCATCAGCAGTACCACAGTTCCCAGGAGAAAACCTGAGCCAGCTCAACAATTCTGACACGTTTCCCACAAAAGAGGTAATTTTAACCATGCTGGGTATGCTACAGGCAACATTTATATCTGCACAGGTTTAAACGAGCAGAGTTCAGTTTCCAGTACATGTAGATCAAGCTGCAGTGAAAAACTTAAGCTTGTGACACTTGTAGGAAGGAAGGCTGGGCTGATAAGTGGTGACTCAGACAAGCTGGCACTGAGGAGCAAGCTGACAAACATTTAATTAACAAATTAACTTTCTACTCTCTTAAATAAGCATTACAGACTTGCAAACATCTAAGAATATAGCATTCAATTTCTACCTAGAAGGCTACGCCTGACACTTCTCCAAGCTTCACTTCCCAGTTTCCATTAAAAACAAGTTTACCTACTGCATCATGAGATATTTTGCTGACAACAACATTTTGCTCTGTACATTTCTATGTAGCCGCAGGGTGTATTAGCCAATTCCTCTGAGTCACTTCTAGCAGTGTCTCACTATCAGTAGCACCAATTTGTGCGAGTGCCCGTTTGCTTGGCTGTCCTCCAACCAAACCAGCTTTTTTGACTAAATCTCCTGGTCCCTTTCCAAGCAAATAAGAGTCAGGAGGCTTGCAGAAAGTCCTCTTCCCACCGGGAGAGGGACTTGGCAACAACATCTCAGAGACCACCTTCAGAACTGACTTGGAAGAAGGAAAAGAAAATGGATAGGAGTAACAGAGATCCATGTATCTCGCCACAGGAGTTTTAATAACTTAGTACCTTTATAAAAATCTCAACCTTCCAAATTTGGGAGGGGTGTGTGTGGAGTTAACCCGTGCCAATAATGACCGTTGAAGGACATTTCCAGAAAACACACAACTTTGAAAAGAAGTGGCTAAAGCTACAAAAAGGCATCTTCATGTGCTAACCTGATCCATTAAGACAGTGAACCAAACATCTGTCCAGAAGATTTTAACTCCTGTTCTGCTTTTTGGTCATTGTCTTTTCCACACTTCCAATGTTGGAAAAAAGATTTACCATTAGCAAATTTTAAGAGCTTTTAAAACAAATTTGGCTCATGTTTCCCAAGCTAAGTCATTTGCAAGTTCAGGCAGACCTGAGCAGCCATCTTCCTTTTTGAGCATCTGCTCTTACCCTGGCCGACACAATGTGTCAAACACAACGGCCCCGATTCCCCCCGCAGCCATTATTCAACTAAAATAATGACCGTCATCTGCTTAACCAGCAGATGAGAGCAACATCTCCAAACACTGCTCAGACAGGTCCCTTGGGCCAGGACCCTTCTATAACCCTTGCAAAAGCAAGCCACCTATTACACACTTACAGCAGGAACCGGTAACAGACATTTAATTGTAATTAACAGTTTGCTGAAGGGAAGGCAGCAGTAGCAGGGCCAGAACACAAAGGGAAGAGATGCTTCCCCTCTTTTTCTGGGATGGGGAACAAGGACTAAAGAACACTGGTGATTTGAAAGAGCAAACAGTGGCCAGCTGAAGTGCCCTGGGGAGTCCTAACATAATGGGGAAAACATTTCTTGGCCAGGAAAAGCAACCTGAGAAGGAGGAGCTTCCCATCAGACAAAGCTAATCCTAAAAGCCCCAACGGACATGCAGTAAGGAAAGTAGGAAGCAATCCCACTGCTCCTCCATTTTCCCCAGGGCACTCTTTCCATCCTCCATGCCTCAGCACCCTGTGAATGCTTCCTCGCTGGAGCAATGGGTTTGCTTACTGCATTGCCATCAGCAGGAAAATCTGGGTTGTTTATTGTCCCTCTCAGGGAGGGCGATCCCGTATTAGGAAGATTAAGGTCAGCCTCTAAGCGCATGACATGATAATCTCCTGCAGGCGTCAAAGGGGCTGTGACAGAGACGCGGCACACATCCTTCCCCAGCTCCGCACCCGCAGATAGCGACCGTGCCAGCCAGCCCCCGCACCACTCCTGCACGCTCAGCTCACTCCTCGGGTGCTGCCGGCCACGGCGCACCCCACTAGCTACCTGCCCTTAACAACACATCGGTGCTGGAGCCTGCAACCTCTGCCCAGAGCCCTGCAGCTCAGCTGCTTCAACCACAGGGCACAAGCCCACGGGGTCTGCAGGACCTCCCCAGGCTGCTGGGCTTGTCTGCTGCCTAACCCCCCCACCTTCCTCACCAAGACACAAAATTTCAGTCAAAATATACCAGCACTGCTTTGGCATCCCCTCCATCTTCCCAGCACAATGCAATATGCTCTCTTCTGTACTTTCTGAACAGCTTGTAAGCCAAGCTCCTTTTTTTAAATGTTAAACAAACTATACTGGGAAAGTCATGAATGATTCCAGTGAAGTGGGGGGAAAAAAGATATCTTTATTTTCTGAGAACAGCAGCTGTTATTTCCCTCCTGAAGGAATAAACAACTCCTCTGTACATTTTGGGAGAGCAGGATTTGGCCTTTTAAAACTATTATTTACCTCATAAAACTAAAAGTGTAATTTCATTTCACCCTGAATAAGATAAGTAAACACATACCATAGTTAAAAGCACAGCAGCATCACAGAAAAAAACCCCCACCAAGCCCCACCAACCCCAAAACTTACTTCTTGCCCAGAATATCACTTTACTGCTGACTTAGGAGAGAAATATTCAGGTATTCTTAACAAGCCTGATCAGAATAATTTTCTTCAACAGCAAACCAGAATTCAAGTTTCTGGATGCTCACCCACTGCAGCTCACAGCATTTCTAGTATTTCACAAGCAAAGCCATGGGCTTCCACTTGCACGCTGTCCCGACAGGAGGCCTTACAGCGCAAAAACTACAGTGCAAACCAGGCACACCGTAAGCAGGCAACACAGTGTCCGGTTACCCACTGTCTGAATCCCCTTGATGCTTGTAGCTGCCTTATTTCTTTGGTGATGGTCTCCACACTACTTAGATCAACCTCTTCATCATCCCTTCCTCGCTGCCTCCATTTGCAGAGGAGACTCCAGCCCATAGCTCTTGTGCACCCAGGGGACTGCAGCACTGATTTTTAGCACACGTTATCACTCTTGCTCTCGTTTCACGAATGAGCAACAGCTTCGTATGCTTGTCTTCCCTTCAAATACTTAATTGCCTGATGTATTGAGAAACCACCTTTTAAAATTATTATGCAGCTCTGTTTCACTAGCCTCAGTCTCCCAGAATCAAAACCCATCATGCACAATCAAGCCAAAGGAATCTTTTATGGTGGCATCACAAGCAAAGGAATAAGATTCCTATGAAGTAAGAAAACTGCTCTTAGCAAGTTCAGAATGGTTGGTACTTTTTGTCTCAGCCTTTCTTCTTTAGAGACAAAAGCATTTTTTCCAGACTTTCCTGGTACCGACTTTCTACCAGAACCTCAAGTGGGCAAATCACTATGTTCATTCTCAAAAGGCCAGCCTTACTGCAGATTTTGTACCTCATACAGAGAGGGAAGAAAATAGCCCACAGTACAGTTTGAAATCAGTGCAAATGCAGCTAATATTTAAATAAGAAAACTTTCTTAAGTATATCTTTACATATAGAAATCCAACCTGTTTTGATTCTCCTTTTCTAATCCCCTCTCCTATTTCCTCTCTAAGCCAGCAAAGCCAGCTAGAAAGATCAGTCCATGTGATGCAGCACAAGAGTTACCGTTCGGTATTAGAACGTAGCCCCTCCACCCCCAAACCATTCCTGCTTCTAAGGGCTGTGGTAAGATGCTGGCTATACCAGGTATCTGCTTAGCACTAATCTCAAGGTCGAATTTTCTTTTAACATCCACTTCCTCCAGAAAACGATGAGTTTGCTCTACCAAAGGTAACTCAAAATCCAAGTATCTTTGCTACACGCAAAAATATGGGGGTGTCAAGTGAGAAAAGTAACGAAGCCCCCTTGGAGAGAATCACAGTAACTGCTGAAATATTAATGAAGCTCTTTATTTGAGAGAGTCTAAAAGGGACTTTGAATAATGCATTGCAAGCAACAGTACATCAGAAGTGGCTTTTTTATGCGAGAGGCAGCTGGCATTTTAAAAATAGACAACTTTCAACTTGATGGGGGTAGCTTACCAGCGGAGGAAATTATCCACAAATGCACCATCATTTAAGGGAACAAAGCAGATAAACAGGCAGAGCACAAAGAAATTTTATTAGTACAAATGTTCTGAAACAGTCCTCTGCTGTCAGCACAGGCTTGCCCACCATAAGCGCAGCTTCACTATTATTGGGTGTCTCAACATATTCTGTCCTTTACTGTCATCAGAAAAGTCTCTTTAAGCTACTCCGCAATGAGCACGGTCTGGCAAAGATCTATTGATTTGCTTCTGTAAAAAGAAAAGATTCTCTGTCCCCCCCAGGCAGCACATGAATTTCTGAAATTTATTTTTAAAAATAGCTTAATAATAGCTTTCTAATTCAATAGAAGAAAAAAGAAGTGGGAGAAAATGGCATTGTAATAGGAATGGGGTGGAAAGTAAGACCCTTGGAGCCTGCTCAGCTGTACAGCTAACTGGAGCATGTGGAGTCTTTGGCTTTAGGATTATGGTCCTACCCCCACAGCACGAACACCTCTAGCAGCAGCGTATTAAACAGCCACACGCAATGCAGCTAGCAAACTGCCTGGCACATTTGGGGTTTCAGTGTTTACACTTACTAACAGCAACATGACTGACGGACAAAGATGTTGCTGTAGCTGGCTTTGTGACAAGTCCCCCGGAAGGTGTCACAAGTCCTTGCAGCCAGAGACGTTTTCTAAGTATCCTTGATATGCGCTCCCTTTCCCCACGCAGCCAGGATATAAAATGCATCTTTAAAATACAGTTGTGTGGGCATATCCAGAGGCACAGGGCTTGATTCAAGGCACAGGTGCCCGTCTACTGGGCTCTGCCTGCACGTTTACGTTGCTAAGGGCCAACATCATTGGCACCTTTCTTTTTCGGTGGAAGCACATGAATCTCAGTGCCCCCAAGAGCCACAACATTATGAAGCTATTTGGGAAAGGGGCTAACGGGGAGTTTTGCAGCCACCCAACTGGAGGCTCCTCTCCCCGCCCTCACTGCTGCGCTGCCCCCCCTGCCCCCGTCAGCCCCTCCGATCCTGCTGCAGAGACCGACCTGCAGATAAGGGGGTTTCATGCCATGATGGCATGTTACAAGGCAGCACAGGGATGTCTTCCCCTACCCATTCCCAGGCGTTCTTCTACCCCAACACAATCCCCTGTGAGACCTGTTGATCCCAGAGACTGGCCTGCCCCCACCCCATTTCCCCCTCACACACATCATCACCCACCCCACCCCAGTAAATGAAGTGGGACCAGCAGGGTAGCAGCTCCCCACCCTGAGGGATGGGGAGCTGAAGGGGGAGTAGAGAGGAGCATGAACTGGGCCCACAGCCAAGGCTACACACCACGTACTACAGCGTTTTAGTTACCTGGTATCATACACAGGCAGAACAGCAGTGCTCCCACAGTACTGGTACATTGCCCATCACTGCATGTATATGGGCACACTGCTACTGAGGCAGACAACCTTAGGAAAAGTGAAATGTCCCAGCAAGCAGGTGCACAGGGCAATAAAACAGCATGCTTTGCCAGCCCCATCTCCTTTTCCATCTGCCTGATTTATTCTATCTAGCCACTGATTTATTTTACTGGCCATCAAACGACTGGTTGGTTGCCTCAAGCATCAGTTTCCCTTTGCCCTTCTCTTCCCCATTAACTTTTACCTTCCTCCTCCCCACGTTCCCCTCCTCTCTCTTTGTTAACCCATCCTTTCTCCTTTTACATCTTTGCCTGCACAACCGAATTCTGTCAATCGTTTCGCATACCCACGTTTCACAAGGCTAGAAGCAGGCAGCTGACAGCACTAACAGCCACACTCCTGGCGAGCGAAACTATCTGAAGGAAGAAAAGCCCGAAGGAAAGTAAGAACAACTACCCACCCCAAAAGCATTATGTGTTACCATGGCCTTAAAGAAACTCCCAAAATGGCATTCGGAGGTAAGGGTAGGGACCCCTGATGCAGCCAGTCTCCTTGCTCCCACCCCACACTGAGGGGTAAGCAAAGTGCTGCTGCCCTGCCACAGCCACCTGGTACCCTGGGACCCGCAGCATCGACGGAGGATAATGCACAAACACAACGTGACACAGCCTGGGGCTTGACTTGTTTTCAAAACAAGCTTTGCCTTGCCTGGGCATGGGGGGAGACATCTGGTCACCACTACCACCGCAGGCAGTCCGCCCACACCACCTCCTCTTAGGAATACCTGGGGGGTGCTTCCAATATTCACACGTGATGGTTCATCCATTCACAGAGAGACCATACTGTCCAGGGGGGTTAGCTGTGAATGAGGTGACAAGAAAGCTTTTTAGGGCTTGCAGCCCAATTTGCACTCTCGACCTCTCTGTGCATGCTGGTGCCCCATCCAATGCCATTCCCTCCTGTGTCAGCACACACTGCACCAAAGTTTATGCTTTTGCATCCCCTTCACACTTATATTTTTCATTTTTTCACCTCACCTCTCTTTCCCCTCCCTTTTGTTTAATGCAATGCAGCCTTTTCCCCTCCTGCACACTGCTGAATGTAGGAAAAAAGACCAACGCAACTGAAGGGCAGAGAGGGGACTCGAGCGAGAGGGCGAGCAATGCCGCCCTGGGCACAGGTGCCAAGGAGGGCAGGGCAGGTGACTGTACTGAGCGTACACAGTAAATAACCATGGCCTCACCCGGAAAGCATTACAAATCCAAGGTATCCAAGGTACAGCTTGCACTGGACAGATTTAGCGTGGTTGTGCTATTCAGCATTGGCATAAACCCTTCTAGCCTGTGGCTGGACCCCCTGCCACTGCAGTGCAGTTGTCCCCTCCCTGTGTGAGCAGTGCCCAAGAGCCAGACCCCCTGCAACATGTAACTCTCCAAAAATGCTGAACAAAAGTAAAAAAACACAGGGAAAATAGCCTGTATGACTGTTGGGACTGTACCACAGCCTAAAAGCCACAGCAGCATGTGGACTCCTGATGAGGTGGGTAGTGTTTCACGTAGAGGGAGCCCACAGAGCGATGGCAGTTCAACTAAACCAAACTAAACCCATATGTTAAACCTTTAAGCTGGGTGGAAAAAAAAAACATAATAAAAAGAGAGATTATTTACCAGGAGTTTTTAAACAAAAGGCAATGGGGAAGTGCAAAAGCGTACTGTGTTTAGGATGATTCTTTCCCTGGGGACCAGGTCATAAAATCTCTGCAGCCTCTAGCCAGGGACAGGACAAGAGTGGCAAAATGCAAGGGTTAAAAACAAAGAAATCTGAATAAATCGTTCCATTTTAAAAAGACATGGGAAAATAGGGAACCAGAACAAATGCATATACTTGTACACAAGATGGTGGAAGCCTAAAACACATGATGCAGACTAAGGTGGGGGGGACTTAAGTGTTTGGTTTTAAATGAGGATGCCAACACAACAGCCACATCAGGAACCTGATGAAATGGAGGTAGTAATGGGGATTGTTAAAAAAAACCCTCTACTTATTACTTGGAAAGAGAAACTGGATCCTATCGGTGGAGAAACAGCACTGCCTTTGCAATGTGATGTCCAAAGGTCATCAAAAAAGCCAAAGAAATCTACTGCCTTTCTACAGAAGAATGATCCCAAAGCATGGGAGCCTGTTGGAAAGGAAATGAGAGAATCACGTCAAGTTGATACACTTTGAGGGATGTGGGATGATTGCTTAAACATATCCATCTGGAAGTACAAGGCAAATAGTAACTGTCAGAGGAGACATCCGAAAGACCAAACTAAGCTGCTGCCGTGGCTACCCTTATATTAAAAGACAAATGCTGCAGATCCATCCCTCACGCCCCACCAGGGCTGCATCCCAGGTAAGCTTCATGGCAGCTGTCTGGGAAGGGACTACCTGATGGGACAGAGGGAACCTAAAGGTTAGCCAAAGAGAAGTATTAAGAATGGGATAAATGTTTTGCTGCTTTATACAACCAGAACATAAGCTAAAGGCAACAGAAGCAAAGTGAACTTTGAACTTCTGGATCACTTCCAGAATATTCAATATTATTGCTGTTTTTGTTGTTATTATTATTATTATTTAGGTTAGATGTACATACAAATACCATGTTATCATTAGGCATTTCAGGACAAACTGTTCACTACTTGTCTTGCTATTCCTGAAGCTGGGACCCTCAAAGGTGCAACCCAGGTGTGTTGCAGAAACACTGGCAGGTAGGTCAGGAGCAAAGATATAAAACTTCAGTAGTCAGTAACTACAGCACTTCATAAAAAGAGTTTCAAAACAAGTGATGCTAGAGGTTTTCCTCCTTCAAATATCTTTCTATGTCATCAGAGATAAGTCACCTAAATTCTTCCTATTTTTCTAGATGAATCATCTTTCACATGTTGTTTGTTGGAATACAAAGCATAGTAAAATATTCTGTCTTTAAAGGCATCCTTACTTACTCTGCCCAATTTGAAACATAAATTAGTAAAAGTGTAAAAATCCACAGTGTCTTCCTACGAAAGGAAACAAACACAAACCTCTACACTTTACAGTCATCCTGTGGTTTTCTTGCCAGTTTCAAAGTCAGGTAAAAAGTTCATGGTTCACTGTAACAGACCTCACCAGTGAGCTAGAGAAAAGGCCAGCAACGGATAGTGTTATGACACCAATATTCTCCTTCCTAAGCAGGTAATGAAGTGTCTTTTCCTCTAGCAGTGCTTGCCAAGCCTACACAAAAGGAACCCGCCAATTTTTATCTATCTGCAAGGCTGACTTATGAGGTCAAAGTATTATTATAACGATCTTTTTACCTGTCAACTTGCGATATACACAAAGATCTTTGAAAAGGAAAGAAAGGTACTACATTTAAACTCTGGTGTGAAGTTTTGGAGGAAGGTGGTCATTAATTCAGAGTCTGTCTAAGCTATACAGCCCTTACCATCATTTCTTAGGTAACTTCTCACATCCATCAATAACAGATTTTAGATATATCAGCCAGTGTATGAGCAGCAGCCAGGCTAGTGTAGGGCACAACAGGGAAGCACCTTCCTTGCCACCCAGCTCCTGATCCCTCTGTCAGAACAAGGAGGGGAAGAGCAGGCTCCTGACTGCTACGGGGAGACAAATGACCTGCACTCGTTTGTTAGTGGCTTTCCACCCCCTCCTTCCTCACCAGGGCACTAACAAATTAATGAGCTGTTTCTCAAGAGCAGAGCTTAAGGAAGGAAGAGCAAGGGAGAGTTAACATTAAATACTTTGATCCCTTCAGCAGCTTAGGTACAGAAGCAGGTGCTCCCTCCCTCGCCGCTCCCCAGAAGATATGCCACAGCACTCCATCACAGAGCTAACAGAACAGGAGAGCCAGAAAAGGCTCAGCTGTCAGCTTCATCAAGGGTAAGTGCATTCGACCATTTTTGCAAAGCCATGTATTCTCTGGCTCCTGGAGCAAGTGGGGACAAACAGATCTTTTCCTCCCCTGAAAGACCAACAACATATTTCTAGTTCTATCTCCGCAAATGAGACAAAAAAGTGAAAAAGCAGGGCATGGGACTGGGAACCCAGCATTTAAATTCACTGCTCTGAAAATACCCTGCAGCAGTTCTAGCTCCCCACAGGAGAGGCAAACTGATCTGAGTTCTTAACCTGGTCAGTTCACAAGGGAAAATAAATTCCCAGTAAGAACTCTGCAGCAATTCATCTATACTGTGTCAAATGCTAGTTGAGGGATTCTGGACAAATTAGAAAAAAACCCAAACAACCAAAAACAAAACCCCAAAAAACCCCAAACCCACAAAATTTTAAAAAAATTATCTGACTTCTTATATAAATTATAAAATAATTAGCTCCTGTGAAGAAATAAGAAGTATATCTATCTACCTACCTGTCTCTCCATGAAAAACCGATCTCCTTGAACACCTGACTATCACTACACCGCACCACAGAAGCACACCAAACTGTCTATGAGGTGCCTTCATAGAAACCAGAAGTTCAAACATTGTGGAGAGTTGAGCTGAGGGACATCTAGGGCACACCTACAGTGCACCATGGAGCACTGTGGGGCAGCTGTACAACCAAAACCAACAAGGTCAAATGTGTGTGTCCCTGGTCTGCAGCCAACGAGCTCTCCTGAGAAGCAAGGCAGAGCCCAGCTTTAACCACAACCACGTTACTTCCATGATGCAGGTACCTGAGCAATAGCACACTGTGCTAGGAAGACATGTCTAGCTGAGACAGAGCTCCGCTGCCTTTACAAAGAACTGGGCATTGCAGTCCTAATTCAAGTTTGGACCTTCCTTACCTTTGAGCTGGTTTCTGCCAGACTAGGAGCCTAGCACAGGATTACTCTCAGAAGGCTGTACCCAGAAATAGGGCTCTGCGGATGTATCGCACAAAGACCGTGCAGTTGTCTTGCGTATGCCCAAGATGGAAACACCCCTAAGGCAGATGACAGACTACTTTCCTTCAGACAGAACAAGCCTTGAAATGACCTTCCAGCTTCAGGCCAGTGAGGGGAAAGTGAAAGGATATAGAAAAGGATATAGAAAAATTGCCCACGGGACTCACATCATATCCAAGAAGGGCTCTTAGTTCATCATGAACAGAGCCCCTCTGCCTTTCTAGTGCTGAGCACAGGCAGAACAGTCTCGCTAGTACAAGCAGGCAGGTTTGGGAAGAAAGCTGACAGAATGAGAGATCTTTGTGCTGGAATCCTGTGATCACCTGAAGAGTGATATTTCTGAAATATCTCAGCCCTTGCCTGGAAACTCAGCAGAAGGCAGTACGGTCATTAGAGTCCTGAAAGCTATTTATTTCTATAAGCTGAAGGGAATGCTTCAAAGAAAATGACCTTCTGTGGAGGAAAAGGAGTTCAGAAACGCAGAATGGCACAAAGAAGGCTTTAATTGCCTTTGAGATTACTTAATACCAAATGAGGAAAAAGATGGTTTAAATGGAGGGAAGGCAGTTTCCAAAATAAGAAGTCTCACATTAATTGGCAAGATGCTCCCGATGTACCGCTTGTATCTTTCTATTTCTTGAATGACTAGAAAAGCTTCTAAGGGCTTTACCCTCGACTCAGGCAAGTGTGTCTGCGTGGGGCAAGAGGAGAGGTGGAGTTTTCACTGCCTTGGTTTCCTCTTCTCTCCCAGGGGAATTCAGAGGCAGTCTCCGTGGATCTTTTCGTAACATGTTGCCAACCTTTTCTGTTTATGCTCAAAAGACAGAAGTCAAGACAGCAGGAACTACTGTCATCACAGTGATGCAGCACTAGAAAAGTGCAACTTTTGTAAGCCAAGTTGCGAGGCAAATGCTTCCAGGCCAGGCTGAGAAGTGTCCTCCTCTTGCTCAGCAGCCCAAGGATAAGGCTTCAGCCTGACAAGATCACCTCAGGTCATCTTCCACATCATTCCCTGGGTACCTGTAATGTGTTTTATCTACTACTGGTAGTTATCCTACACTTGAGAAGTCAGAACATCACATCATCCCACAGTTGACATAAGTTCTAGATACCTTACATGATGCAAGGACTGCTTAGCCTCTGTCCATCTAGGGGGTCGGAAAAGGGTTTAAATTCAGAACTGTGGTAGGGGGAGAACTGAATGAAATGTTATCTTCCAAACTGGAAGCTCCTGGGACAACAACAACAAAAAGAAAAAATCCACAAAGTGAAGATTTTCCCACATCTGGCAGGGAACTTCTCAGTAGGAAGTTCCTCCCACTTTTATTCATGTGAAAAAGGAGAGTTTCCTGCCTCCCAGATATGTGGTTTCTTAGTGTCAAGAGGAGACAGATACCGGTATATACTGCAGAGCCCTCTGAAAGGCCTGAACTACCAAATCACAATCACACAGCCACATCTAGGACCTCCTGGCCTTTGCCTGCTGGCACCTTGACAAACATCCAACATAATACAGCACACGAAGCAAGCTGTAATTTCAGTGGTCGTGGCCAAGCCTTAACCACCTTAGCAGAATTAAAGATGTACCTCCACAGACTGTGTTTAAGCTCACAGCTTTCTTCATCCACGCTTTTTCCCTGCCCTCTTAGAGATATGCCTACTGCTACAGAAGAAAACCAAGCCAGAGCGTAGAGGATGCTGCCAGCCCGGTGTTCAGAAGAGATGGCCCCAGTACAGGAGCTCTGCAAGGCAGACACTTTCTGACACATCCCCCTATCCTCTTCAGCTTTTTGCCCATCATGGTACCTAAGCATTTTAGTGCCGGAGGAAAGATAGAGGGGGAAAAACTGGTCTGAAATGTCTGCAACTAATTCTGTTCTTCCTCCTTCAGTTTTGCATTACTTGCTACATTTTAAGGCCATTCTGTGGAAAAGCATACATGGAAGCAAGATTACATAATGGAACTGGCTGCTCTTTTCTGTATACTTTCTCACACAGTACTTTTGATTACAGGATAAGCCAAAAAAAAAAGGAGAGAAAACCAGCAAGCACAGCAATTTTATCCAAGAAGAGGTATAATTTCAATATTATTGATATAGCCCAACATGAACCACATACGTTCATTTTCAAATATGCCAAGTCTCGGAATAAAGACTACCAAAAATCAGATTTCCACAATTCCAGTGCCAGCTGTGCTCCCTGCTGGGAAACATTCATGATGCAATCCAAAACACGTATGAGGATAACACTGGCTCCTACCCCTATGATCCCCTTCCTGTCCTAGCTAGCATGGGCCATCTGTTACTGTTTAGCAGGCAGCCCCACTAGATACTAGATTGGTACTACTTACACGAAAAGGATGAAATAAACTGCCAGCAAAAATGGCATTAAGAAGTCTTTCCTAAGCAACTTGTAATTTACCATTTGAGAAGTGTAATTTAAACTGCACCACATAAGGTGATAAAAGATACCAAAGCACAAACTAAGCCACAGGCCAGTCTCTGTCTCCACATGATACCACTTACGGAGAAGCACGAAACAGAAATCATGCTGTAGATTACCTGAAAATTCTCTTTTCTAGGTAGTGAGGTCCAAGAATGCCAGAGAAATTAACAACCTTTTGCTGAGTCCCCTTCCACTCTTCTTCACCAGATCATACAAGAGGGTAAGAACAAAACAGTGACTGCTCTAAACAATTCTGCTCTACTCTCAGCTTGATCAGCTGAGCAATAGCCATTACAGGAGACAAAAGGATAAAACTGCACAAGGACCATCAGAAGAAAACCAGCCTGCCATTCACCCAAACCCACTCAGCTTCAAGATGCACTCTAGGATAAACGGTCACTTCTTTCCATGATTTGTCCCCGCCTACACCCACCAAACAACAAAATATACCTTGATCTATGGCTACTGAAAAATCTTAATTTAACTCTGACACAAAACCAAGGGCAGGAGCATTAAATTCTTCTAGAAGGGCCTCCCTGGGGTGTGGGAGAAAGCTCAGACCTACGGTACAGGTTACAGAACAGGCTTTCAGCACAAACAAACTCCCTTCTTCTTGAAGATACCCCCAAACTAAAACGCTTCCTCCAAGCAGTAAGTTACCTGGAGCCCTTATCCTCACAACCTGTTCTAGCCTTAAAGAGCAGCTTGGGAAGCCCACTCTGTCCTTCCCAGCACAGCTGCCACCCCCACATGGACTGTACTTTGTAGCTGCCTGATTAAAATTTAGCAAAGAAAACTGCTGGTAATTCTTTGCAGCTGTCATAGCATCCACTGTACGAGTAAATTAAGAGAGAAATCCTTCTTTAGCTAAGAAGCTGGTCCAATTCCTAGGAGCACTTGAGAATCTCACTCAGAAAATCTGGCAGAATCCACAAATCACACATTCTGCATACTGGTTTTTAACCAGAGCTCCATGTTAGCAAAACCTTGCTCTCTATCTTCATGTCTGCAGCAGGGTAAAAGCAAGCAAACTAGCTTTTTCTGGACGTCAACATTTAAACTTGATGCTGCTTGCCACGCTTGGTGCATAGCATGGAGATAACAGATCAGTGACACATGAGGCGGATGGGGACATTCCGAAGCAGGCACACTGAGTTTCCTTCCTTTGGGGTAAGCGCATCACCGTGCTTGCTCCCCAGCCAAATGATCTTTCCAAATAAGAGGTGGACATCCACCTACAGAAATGGGCACTTACTTCCTTGAAGGAAAACTATCCCCTCTATGCCCTGCACGAGGGGGGAATTTTTTTTTCCCCACAAAATGGCTTGCCTGATCTATGAAGTCAGGAAAGTTGCCTGGATCATCGCCAGCTATGGAAGCCCACTCACCTGAGGCCCTGCTGCCATGCACTGGCAGCTCTGCTCCCTGTTCCAAGATACTGGGCAACCTGGAATGCTTTTTCCAGTGCACTGTGTATGCAACTTCGGAATAAAGAAGCATGACGGTCTAGCAGTCTCATAGTTCAGATACAGCCAGCTGCTCCATCCAATAATCTCTTTCCACAAGCACTATTCGTTAGACTTCTCAGAAATATTCCCATACTCTACAAGCTACCTTAACAAGTGGGTAAAATGCAATTTTTATTTCAGCTTGTTATTCCTGCAATTGAAATAAGATGTCAAAGCGAGTGCTACAATGTAATAATTATTACAGTCAGGGACATAAAATAACTGAATCACAGCTGTGCCAAATTCGGCTGAACTGTTCCTTAGACATATTGCTTGACTTGCATCAGTGTCTCCACCTATAAGATAGGCATGCCAACCATTATTTTTTAAGGACTACCACTGGTAAACAAACCCAAAGATTTAGTTTTCCCATAAGTAATTACGCTTCTTAAGAACAGCAGTATTTGAAGAACAGAGAAAACATAATACACAACTGTCAATGTTGTAACCCCCCCACCTTATCAACAAACAGGGAACAGCCAGGCTCCATTTTTTTCTGAATTTAATCCAAAAAACGTGCACTCTGCCATGCCCTCTGATGCAGGCCATAATACTCAGCATTTATTCATCCACCAGCTGACTCACGTGTGACCTCGCAGTACTCAGTCTCATCAACACATCTACAGATTTGAGTCTTTTGCTCCCACATTCTTTAGTTTAGGCTTTGTTTTTATTGAAGCTGCAAAATTTTAAATGCAATTCTACATCTTTTGGGGTCCATGTAAGCTTCAGTGGAACCATCATACTGGAGGAGCACACATCTTGTGAAATGATGTTGTGCTGCAAAATCAAAGGGCATCCGAAGCAAGTCTATAGTGACAGAAGGCAGAACTTAACAAGTCTTCTGTCTTGACAGAGGAAGGGAAAAATGGTTTATCCTGCTGAGATATCCTGCACAAGAATGAGCGGTAAACCCTCCCAAACCCAACTCTATGGGAATTCTGTGGGATCCAAGCCAGAATAACCTTCTGCTTCAACAAACCTGAATATTAAGCACGAGTGAGTTTCAAAAACAACCAGCTGACTGTGTAAGACAGTCTGGTCCTATATGGTTCCCACTGATTTTAAGCAAAGCAAGATGACTTTGCAAAATATTTTATATATTTCATATGGTCAAAACTCAGTCCACCCACATGTACTCATCAACCTCACCTGATTTAAATGTCTTTAAATACGATATCCTTTTGCTTACCAGTATTGCACTAACATACAATATAGAGCAAATATGCTTTCAAAAGGCAAATGTTACTGCCACACAGACCCGGGCTTGGGTGCACAACTGACTGGCTGCTGAATGGTACCAGAAGAAAAACTGGTTAACTGTTTCTCACTGATGAGGTGGCTCTTATTTTTATATCATTAATAGCTTGATTGATTGCCTAAGAGCAAAAGCTTAGCATGAAACTCTCCTCGATATCCTTCAGATTTAAAGGTCTGCCATTTTATGTAATTTACATATACGATGGTGGTGGAAAAAATAAGAAGTCTTGGTCTAACACCTGGCATGAAACTGCAAAGCCAAGCCACTTCATGAAATTAAAAGAATAAATCAACAAAGTGGTTGCAACTTGGTTATATTCTTGATCATTTGAGGACTGCACTGCTCTAGGAAAAAGACCAGCTCTTCGCTTTAATACTGGATATTCTTCAGGGTACAGGGATTAATCCTGCCTGGTCCTCTGGCAATCTGAGGTCAGTGAGGGAGGAGGGAGGGAGCACTTTAAATCTGATACTTCTGTTAAAAAATAGCTATGGAGCAGCATGCTCAGGTTTCCATAAGACAGGGACTGGTTTGGGTTTTTTTGTGTTAAAGAGCACCTGTTTATCTGTGTATTACATGCATACCATGCCAGCTCACAGAAACTGAGGCAACTTTTCCATATCATTTTGAACAATTTCACTACCTTAAAATTATCTCTCCCACAGATGTACCTATTTTAAGTACAACCATCTTTCACGTCAGAAAGCAACTAGCCGTTGCTCACAAAACACAAAACTCCTGGAAGTGGGAGGTTTTATTTTTGTTGCTAGTTTCAGTTGAAAATAACGCACCTGCTGGATGAAATACCCGGTTTATTACCATACTGGTTGGCCCAGCAGATCTCCTGCAGCTTCTAATTTCACAGATCAGCGAGCACAGTAGGCAGCCCACCCCCACGCCTGCCCACCCCAGGGCAGACCCTGGCGGTGTTCTCCCCCTGCCAGGCAGCTGCTGGCTCAGCCCCAGCTGTGGCAGGGACCACCTCGGATGGGGCAAGGTCCAACCGTCCTGCCTTGCGTGCCTCTCTGGTGAGCGTGCCCACAGACATGGCTGAGGATGCGTGAGCCCAGCGCTGGGTAGCGGGGCAGAGGGCACTGAGCTGCCCTTTCCACACTGTGAGGATGCTCAGTGAAAGCATCACTTTGAAGTTGGGAGAACAAAGGGGAAAGCTTTAAAAAGGAGTATTCTTCATATGAAGTATTTGTCTACAAGCTCATGGGCAAAGACAACAGCTAACCCATCCTGCCAGCAAGAGTTTTGCAATAGCACTCTGAAAGCTGCACAAAGATCCGGCACATACCCAGTAAACAGAGCAAGGTCTTGCTGCCTCCTAGAAAGGCTGTATGTGTCCCCAGATTTACTTGCCGTGACAAACTAAACCCATAATGCACTCCTCATAAATTAGGGTTTTTTTTCTTTTTGAAAGGTGTGACCTTCCATTAGTAAATCCTGATCCAATCCCTCTGCATCGTCCCTTGTTTTATAAGAACACACAGCAAGGAACACACTGGAGCCTAGCTTGTATGTTCCAGGAAATAATACCTAAATACTCAACAGCCAGCTCCCAGACATCTTGAAGTCCTGGTTCTTTCTTTAGTTTTTAAACTGCACTTGCCTGGGGAAAAAAAAAAAAAAAAAAAAAAAAAAAAAAAGCAACAAACGCTCTAAAGTCTGCAGGTGATGTACAGATGGTCCGTAAGTTGTTCTGGGACAAGAGAGATCAATTTAAGCCCTTCAGCAGTTTTTCCTGAAGTATACTGGAAAAAGAAACTCGGTCCCAGATAACAGGCAAACTGATCTTTACATTAGCAAGTAACAGCAAACTGGATCTGCTTCAACTGACTCAAAGATGCAGCTACGTACAAAAACGCAGCTCTAACATAGTAAAAATGCACCTGTAAACCATGAGGAAATAAAAAAAAACCCCCTCTAACCATGCCAAATATCAGCTGCTGGTTATCTACAAGACATTATTTTGCAGGTAAATTAAATCATGCTCTACAGCAATCAGTGTGCACCTGGACCAGTAAGTCTCACATCTAGCACAGGGCAGCTGTACCAGTAAAAATGATCCCAACGATGAGACACAGTCATCAGGGCGAGCATCGAGGTACTGAGAGGGTAACCTATCTGTACTTCTGTTTCCTCTTTGTTTTCAAAGGGAAACAGAAGTGACATGCACTTAATGATGTCGTCCTTCCAAGCCTTAACTACTACGGAAGGGAACTGCATACAGGGGAATAGAGTTTCCACCTTTTCTTCTGTTAATACATAACTGGAAAGTGTCCTCTCTTTTATCTTGATTTTTGCAAGAATAAAAGCCACAATGTTCCTGATGATTTCCGGTGTTTTGATTGTCCTTTGATGCAGTGGTGGTAACAGCAAGTTGTAATGAAAATGCTTTGGCCACGAGACTATTAAGGAACCCAACAGAAACCACGGGATCTACCCCCCTCCCCTTCACCATAGGAAATCTGCAGCAATCCTCCATTTCAAATATGGAACTGATCTGCACGTGCTTCCATAAACTGTATACAATGTCCTTCATGTTTTCTTTGATGAGGTCAGAGTAAAGTATTTGGCCAGCCCCAGGCAAGCTGCACACTGTCATGCACCTTTGCCTTATCTTCTAAAATGGACAAAAATCCCAATCCAGGGATACATCCTTCCCAATCCAGGAGTATATCCTTGCAGACTGCATGGGCCCACAGACCCCAGATTCCCCATCTCTGCTACCAACTTTCAACTCTGGCTGGGCCGCAAGCCCCAGATATGATTTTGAAGCCAACACACTTCGTAGATCTCCACAAGGGCAAGCCTTGGTTCTGCCTAATTGGACAGATTTCAACACATGCCATGACACAACCCACGATGCTATAAACTGGCCTAATTTTCAAGTCCAGCTACAAAAAACGTTGACGTTACCCGACATATTCAGTAAGTTTTGTTTCTTTGAAAACTTTTTTTTTTTTTAGGATTTCCTAAATCATCAACAGCTTCCATCCCTGAGAGGACTACTTCCATCAAAAAAACCCACGTTTTGATATAGCTCCCATTTATTTTTAGAAACACACAAAATGAGCACTTTTTCATATTCTGTTGCCAAAAATGCTGAAATTTGCTAAACATTTCAAAGTTGTTGACAGGCAAAGGCCAACCTATCAGAAATTCCAGCCAAATGATAAATGTTTTTTAAATGTAGCAAAGGATTAAATCAGCATGGCCTAGCTGAAACTTCAGTTGTAGGGAACACACTTAGGTCCTTGCAATAAGAATGATTTCTCGTATGCTAGAGATGAGTTGTAAACATACTTTGCTGGTGGCGTTCAGAGCAATTTTCTGTTTCCAGGTATTATATGCTCTGAAGCAGTAACTGTAAACTGGTCAGAACAAGATACTTAAGAACTTGTGAGCTTCACTGATGACTTCAATCCTGCAGCATCAGCAGATCTGAGCTGCTCATTTCTGTTCAAAGGCAGTAAGGCACCGAGTGGGTTATAAGGCTCATACAGCAGGCGATTCCTTCGCTTCCCAGTTTTACGGAAACGTAAGTGCTCCTCTTCCTATGGTGTTTACCCTCTCCTCTTCTCTCCTCTCCTCCTTCTGTGCTGCACCATAGAAGCACGCCAACCTTTTCCTTAGGTCTGCTCCCAAGAGCCACAGACTGCTCTGCAGATTAAGTCCATCACCTCATTACTCACATCACCACATACTCCTAGCAAATAAACTCTTAAACGAACCTGCCTGAATATTTAAAAAAGAACATTTCAACTTGATCCATCCAAATCCACATGCAGCCCAAACCAAACCCAACCTTTTCTCAAAGCTCACAGCAAATAACTTGCAGAACTAAATGATGACAAGACACAATTTCAGCCTTCTGCCTAGCCTAGGCTGCTCTGCAGTGTCCTCCTGCCTTGTGGTACATCCAGCCCGGCCTCCGGGAGGGGGTCACCGCCGGCAGTGCAGTCATCAGCCACCACCTCAACTTGGCATGGCAGTTCAGGGAGATGGGGAAAGCATGAAACGGAGAGGGAAGGTGGTTGCTTGCTTCTTTTAAGGATTTTAGTGCTGTCCCCAGAACCATACAGATGAAAAAATAACATCTGGAAAACATCTTGCAAAGCACTACATGGAAATTACAGCAAAATTAATATTAACAGCATCAAATCCATTCTTTTACTACAGCTTCTAAAAATCCTGTGGCCTGCTCCCAGAGCTCCAAGAACCAGCTCAGCTGTGAAATCACGATAATCCAGTAAGATTCAAGCATGCCATGCTTCAGAGCCCCTTTAGTACAAGAGAAATTTAAATGCTTCCCTCTCATAACCCAGAACTGTTATAAAGATAAACATATAAGTGATCTGCCCACCACAGTGAAAGAGAGCTAAGATGGAAAGAGGTCTGCTCTACTGATGTGAAGGATCTATTCGCCAAGAGATGATTAAATGCTAATTAATAGTGATCAGCCCAAAGAAAAAATTTATGCAATTAAAATCGGCCTTACAGTAACTGTCATCTGCTCCCTGTAGTCACCTCTAGAGTCCTGTATTTTATTCTAAAGATTCAGTCACCTAGGTTTGCAAGACACTGAGGTCAACAGGATTTTCACTCACCGATTTGGTGGATGCAGAACAGACTCAGTACTACAGTTAAGCTAGCATCTCTGTAACAAGAATCATTTGACTTAAAAGGCACGTGGAAGATTGAAGGAGACGTTTCTGCAAGCTCACATGCACAAAGAGCTTTTCTAGATATTCATCTGTTAACTCATTGGCACATAAATTTGTAAGACAGTTGCAACAACCAAAGAAACGATGATAAAAATCCAGAGATGGAGACAACTAATGGTATCAGGTAACCTAATTTACCTCCCTGACAGCACAGGGAATTGATAAATAGTCACATAATCAGAGATAAAATCAGATTCTTGGATCCATTTTAAATTCCCTTGGTTTACCTATAATAATTGCCTCTGTTTCCTTGATGAGCAAGGCTGGCATGAACCAGCATCCAAGAAAAAGGACTCTACCACCTCGTTGATGGAAAAGTGCTAACAAGGTCTCCCCAGCACCCTTCCCTAGATTTTGCATTTACACTGCTTAGGCCACACAACAGGTTGCTTAGAGCAGGAGTGAATGCTGAACAGCCGAAGTGTTTACTACACATCCAGCAGTACTCCAGCACACCTCTATCCCGTCACCTGAGCAAAACCAAGGACTTCTGCCACTTGCTTGTTCATGAATGCATCCTATGTCTTCCCAAATGTAAGTGAAACACTTCAAGTCACCCACTGTCCCTCTTCCCCAGCCCAAATTGAACAGTTAATGTGAAAAAGTTGCCATCCCCAAACTAGAGAACTGTCCAGATACAAACTTCAAAGTGAAGGTGTAGCAGGTATCTTGTCAAGACAAGCACAGTTATACTAACAGCAAGAAAAGAAGCATTTAACCAGCAGCAAAGTCAATTACACCCTTAAATGAGGTGTACAATGCTGATTTTTACCATACATGCACAATTTTCAGAACATGAATGGGAACCAGCAATGCAAAAACTACATCGACTCGCCAACTCCTCTGCTCCAAAATACATGAGCTGACTACACTCATAAAAACAATTCCCCGCCAAGGAGGAGAACACCATGAGCTCCCTGCCATGTCTGAAGGGACAACTAATGCCACAGGGCAGCTCCCCCAACGCTGTCCCAGCCAGGGGTGGCCCCAGGGGACAGGCAGTAACTGCCCTGGCAGCTCCTCCCAGCACACCTGTGAGAACAGCCCCAGCACTTGCTTCTGCGCGCAAGTGGAAGTCATGGCTTTATCTTCTCTGTTTACTCACACTTACCAGAGTTGCCATGCTGGCATGGGTCTCCTCCACTACGACTGTCATTAAGGGGGTTTTAAACTGAGCTATGATAAAAAAAAAAAAAAAAAAAAAAATCCCACCAAAAAACCTGCAAAACTAAGCCAAATCGGTTGAGTACCCCAACAGGGAACTCAGAAAGCTGACTCTGGAGCTGTTTGTAAACACCATCCAGCTTGCTTTTTTTTTTTTTTTTTTAATCCAGTTATTTGTTTAGCCAACAGAATTCACCTTGGGCTATGCTCACAAGAAAACACCATTATATTTAATCTTTCATGTATGTCATTATGAGAACAGAATAGAAAGCAACTGACTTGAGGCAACTGCACGAGGTTTGTGCCTAAACAATGGAGCACTTTAAATCCAACATGATGTAGATTCTGTGCATTTTTGAGAGTGCAATTTTTCTGGATTTCAGGTAAGTACAAATAATAGAAATTATTTCTAAAAGTATAGCAACAGTGACTTTGCATCAATGGAATCATCAAAAGATTGAGCGATGTGGGAAACAAACCATGTGGGAAAGCTAAAACATTTCCCAAAATTCTTCCTTTAAAACTGTCTCCTAACAGATACTAAAAAAAAAATAAAAGAAAAATCATAGGCATAGTAAGAGGTATGAAAAAGACCAGACACATGCAGAAACCAATGCAGAAGCACTGGAAAGAAGTTCTGGGGATAAAAACAGTAATTTCAGCAACCCAGCTGGACATTCATAGCGAAAAAGACTAATGCCACCAGTAACTCGAAGAGACACGCAAATTTAATCCCATATTATAATGCACGGCTCAAACGGCTGCATTTGAAGATGGGTCAGCAGTTCAGCCATAAATTTGTGTTACAGAGCAGGCCAACATGCTTGCTCTTTGTCTTGGGCATTTCCCAGAAAACGGCTTTGTGAGCTCCTGAAAAGGTGGGTGGACGCCCCCGGCGCCATACTGCTGCAGCATGAGGACCGGGAGCTGCCCGCCCCAACACTGCAACCCAGCCCAGCCCACCACCAGCAACCTCCTTTCTGGGGAAACCTAAGAGAAGAGGGAGATGAGGGAGCTGTTTCTCTCCAGAGCAGACACCAGCCCTCCCCACACACCCCATGCCAGAGGGGGCCTGAGCCTGTTGTCCTTCACAGGGCCATCTTCTGACCACCTGACTGCTCCATGCTGGCGACGTCACTTTCCCGTGGCCACCAAAGGAACTGGCTGGAAGAAGATTAATGATAGGGCAACATACAATTTCAAGCTATTTAAAAATCACAGCACAGGCTGTGGCCTCGCAGCCAAGCAACACTTACCTGGTTCCACCACGCTCCAGTCCACGGCTTTCCTGCCATCAGCTAACCTCCAAGGGGTCATACCAGGATGCACAGGTCCATTCTCCAAGCAATAAAATCTCAGAAAACTAAGCTACTACTTTTAGTAGTAAATAGGTACCTTAGTTCTAAGTTTATCACATAGCAAAAGACAATCCAAGTTCTAAGAACCTAATTTAGTATCCAAAACATCAATCTTGGTTGAAGATGCTCTTCAGATCAGTGACCCATCTTGGAAAAATATCTGAATGGAAACTGTACCTATATGCTTTCATTATATTAATTAACAGCAAGAAACCCCCATACCAGCAGGACAACACACACAAAGCACTCATCTGAATGCCAAGTGTCTCACAGGGCCTAAAATCAGAAGCTAATCACTTTGCTATGGTGTCTGTTTGGGGCAACAACAAGCTTTGCATGGAAGATGAAATATTTCTGGCCACCCTGTAACTTTAAGGATCAGTGCATGCACCCTTTAAAGTTCCCTCCCAAAACACATTGAGTCAGGCTGTTAATGTGATGAAAAAATACATTTCAAAGCCTACAATGAAATATTAAATATGTGTACATTTTAAGAAGAACTAGATAAATATAATGTGCTGGGGGTGTTTAAAGGTTTCCCTCCCCTACAAAATATTCACTTTGAATTCTAATGCAAAATTCACCCTCCCTTAAAAACAAGACAGGTTATAGCTTGGATTTCTATGCAAGCAAATTATTATACTCAAAAGAAAAAATATAAATAGCTAACAGCCAAGCAGTGCTTTTATTGCGTTTTTTTTAATCTACTAGTTCCAAACCAGACCAGATGCATTCACTACAGAATTCTGATTAGGAAAAAAATGGCTGTTGAATTTTTATTACTATGTCCCTCAAGGACCAAAAGTGGTAACCCTAGGCATTTAATGTGTACTATGAATAACAATACATATGAGCACATAAAAAGCTTGTTATCTCTGTTTATGGATTTTTTTTACCATGTTGATACATTTACAGAAAGAAGTTGGGAAGTACGGTGAGGGGGAGGAGAGGAAGCTATTAAAATAACAAATACCATTAAATAAAACCTATTCAGGAAGAAACAAGCTATGCAGTACAAAATTTGAATGAACCATGTCTCTTCATTACTGCCCTGCAGCTCCCATGTAGTCAGTGGAGCCTCATTTAAAGCTTATACTAAACGCATTCATCTGCATACATCTCACTCATTGATACAAATGCAATTCATATTTAACCCTGACAAACAACCACTCACGGTAGGAACATTCTGCATACACAGATCATCTTCTTTTACAAACAATGTAAACACAGAGAAGTCCTTCTGGATGTTTCAGAACAGCTCACTGGATTCAAAGAAGCATGCTCTCCCCCATCCCCTCACACCACAACCCATAACCGCCTGGCCAGATACCCCAAGGGTTTCCACCACAGGACCACTTTCCTCCCTGTGTTATATGGCAACTCCATCCCCGCAGCTAGAAAAAAACTGTACAAACTGCAGCTAAGCAACGCAGGGCTTTCTCCTTCAGAAATCTGCTTACAACCTCTCAAAAAAACATGCGGGGAAGCCATCAGAATAAAATTCTACAAACCAGCCATTTGTGGCACTGGCACGGTCTCCTTCTGGTATTTAGATAAGTCCAAGAAATATTTTTTTAAAATAGTTCCTCCTATTGAATCCTTCCCATATTTTCAGCTCTGAGAATTCACAGGGACCAAATTTGAGTTACGCTGACTCTGGAGCCAGCAGCTTGTGAGAGTACAAAGAGCACCCCAGACAATAATGGAGGGGGGCTGAGACAGCTGCGCATCCCTCGGCTCTCCAACCTGCCTGCAAAAGGAAAATGAGGCTACAGCCAGAGCACACCAAGTTTCCGCTCTACTCATGGTGCAGCTTGCTCCAATTTATATTAAATGGGTTGATTCAAAACCCAGAAAGGGGCCAAAAATGTGAATTATTTTTTGTTCTTCCATGCTAAAAGGAAGAACAACTAACAAAGACTTTGGGTCTGGTGTCAACTGCTCTGGACCTTTACCACGCTCTGTGTTGTCTTCTCCCATCAAGATCTGCCTAGGTTTCCCTAGGTAGGTGGCTCAGGAAAGCAGATGCAACAGCAAGAATCATGGAAAAGAAATTCTTTCTCTTTTGCTCATGGTTGGAGGATTCTGTCTCCAACCATTTACTTCTTCCTTCTTTTCCAGGCTCAAGGAAGTGGACAAGCAAACACCCTGACGGCTGGTGACTGTTAAGTAGCTAGAAGAGCCTCATTAGTGGGCCATGCCCTTGGAGAAGACTGGGACACGCAGGAGCCTGACAGACAGTTCAGAGGAAAAGAATTTGCACTAGAGCATCCCACCAGCACAGACGCATTGCTGTAGCCCAAACCAGAGCTCAGCTGTGTTATGCCAGGTCCCAGCTGTCGACCTGGCCTGGCGTCATGACAGCCTACAGCGCCAATGCCCTTAGCCAGCTGCTTGGCTCAACATACAGTTATCTCTTTTTTTAATGAGATCAGCGTTCGTGAAAAGTGCTAGCTCAATGGGCACACTGATTTAAGCCCTCTGTTTATTCAGGCTACAGCAGATAGAGCAGTGACTTTTAAAAAAGATGTAATCTGAAAAGATACCGTGAATTCACCAGAGCTACCGCAGCTGCTCGTTACTCACAGGAGGAAGAGGGGTTTCTTATAGATCCATTAAGAACGAAGGACTGGAAAGGATGAATCTTGAAACTGTGGTAAGCGTGTAAACTTAGCAATCTACTTCCCTGATACTAGCGTGAAGGATCTACTTGCCAGCAAAAAAACAAGATGATTCCGGCTTCCTATCCATTTCAGCCACCACACACATCTGCTGCAGTTACCACCAAAACTGTCAAAAAAGAAGGGGGACGGAGGTGGTGGGGTGTATGTTAAATACTGGGGGGTGGGGGGTCAGTAACACGGAGGTACTGCTGTAAGTACGGATTAGCAAAATGACTTCTGGTTATGCTTTTTTAAAAAAATAAATAAATAAGCCTATGAAGTTAAAGTGGAAACAGATAAAAGTCGTACATTCACTATGAAGATGTAAACCCTTATTGCCGCGAATATATGATTCTTTGTTCAGAATACACTTTTAAGCAGAACGATGGAAATTCGAGTTACGCCGTTTCACAGGCACTCCTCACAGCACACAGCTACTCAACCGAGAACACACCATCCCCTGCCCTTGCTAGGAAGCGACAAACCCGCTTCAGCGCATTGTATCAACGATGTGCAGATTACGCTCCCTAAGAGCACGCAGCGGGGCCGTTATCCCGTGCTGTCACCCTGTACCGCCGCCGCCTGCCGCCGGGATGGGCTGCTCGTGCCAGCGAGCCGCCGAGCACACGGGCCGGGACGCTGCGAAAAGCGCCGGCCCCCGGGGTCGCCTGAAAAACCCGGCTCGCCGTCAGCCAGCCACCGCCGCTCCATTAATGCATCTGGGTCACAGAAATGGTTTACGGGAGCCCGAGCCGGGTTACGAAACGCGGCGCGGCGGGTACAGCGGGCGGCGGCGGCCAGCGCCGCTGAGCCCAGGTGAGAGCCGGGCCCGGCACCGGGGGGCGCGGGGGGCGCCGGGGGCGGGACGGGGATGCGGCAGGCAGCGGGGAGGCGGGCGGCGAGGTCGCCCCGCAGCCCCCCCCCGCCCCGGTCCCGCCGGCCAGGGAGGCGGCGGGGAGAGGGGCGGCCATGGCGGCAGGCGGGGAGACCCCTGCAACTTTCCCCCGCGGGGGCTGGGGGGGATTTGCTTGTCGCAAGCAAAGGCCAAAAAAAATATTATTTTGTATATAGGTGTGTATGTATATGCGTGCGGATATAAATACACATACGTATGCATGGCCATATGTATTCCGGCACCAAGGGCGCTGCGTCCCCGCACGGCACATCGGTGCCATCCCGGCGGAGCCCCGCAGCCCGCAACACCGGCCCCGCCGCCCGCCCCGGGCAGGTGGGGGCCGCGGCCGCCGCGGGGGTGCCGGGCCCTGCCCGGGCGTCGGTCGGTGGCCGCGCCGCGCCGCGCCGCACTCACCCAGAAGACGAAGGAGTAGATGATGAGGAGGGTTTTCAGACACGTTATCACGGGTTTGGTCTCCATTCTCCTCGATGCCATAATACTGAGATCCCGGCTGCAGGCTGGGCGCGGGAGGAGGAGGAGGAGGAGGAGGAGGAGGAGGGAGGGAGGGAAGGAGGGAGGGAGGGAGGGGAGGCGGGCGGGGGGGGCGGAGGGAGGTGAGCTCAGCGCTGGGCTCGCCCCGCCGCGCCGCTCGCCTCGGCCCGGCTCGCCGCGCCGCCTGCCGCCGCCCCCCGCCGCCGCCGGAGGGAGCGCGGCCCGCCCCGCCGCCAGGGGGTGCTGCCCCGCGGGGCGCCGCGGGGGGAAGGGGGGGCTCTGCGGGGGGGCCCGGCGCGCCGGCGGCCCCGCTGCTGCGGCCTCTCAGCCCCGGCTGGCGCGCTGCAGCGTCGTCGGCCGGGGCCGCCCGCAGGGCTCCGGGTTCTGGCCGCAGGGTGGGAGACTGCTGGAGTATCTCCGTGTGTCTGGGGGGGGGGGAAGCATGAGTTTTTTTAAGACGAAGTGAAAGACCCCCCTGGCCGCCCCCTTCTCCCGCGAAGGCGCTCAGCGGCTTTGCTTGGGCTGCTCAAGGGCAGGGGAGGTGGGGCTGGAACGTGGAAGCTGGACAGGGAATTCCCGGCGTGGGAGAAAGTCTCTTTCGGTCTCATGATGCCGACACCGATCTGGAGGCCGCGGCGGGCGCAGGCGGCGCAGGTGTAACGGGTTCGGTTACAGCCGGGACACGGGGGCCCGGCTGCCAAGGAGAGCAGGAGCTCTGCAGTGACACGGCCCGAGGGGCCAGGGCTGCTCCGGCTCTGCCCCTGACAAGCCTCTCTGGCAGCTCACTGCGAGGCGTTGAGGCAGCAGGATCTATGGATGTTCCCTCACAAGGGCAGGTCATGAAGCTGGGATGCTGCTGGAGCTCGGCCCCTAACCTTCGCTCCACCTCTGCCTCGCATCTGAACTCTGCCCTAAGACTAATCTGGAAATTGAACCCCAGCCTAAACGGATCGGTAGCCTCATGCTGCTGTATGTCTCTGAGACCCTGAGCTGCAGCTGGAACAGACCTGGCCTGTCTCTACCGGGCCAGGATGGGCCTCGAGTGGCCACACACCCTGCAGAGAGAGCAATGCTCCAGCGAGAGCCTGCTTCATATTGCCACTGCAGCTACCAGCCCACCCCAAAATCCAGCAGGGAATGGACAGCAGAGAAGCAACCCTATCAGTCAAAGAATGGAAAGGGATCTGATCCTGCAGAGCCCTAGCAGCAGAGCAGCGGTGTGGGTCTCACTGGCCTCCTTCAGGTGGGATAAGAGGCTTGTGGTGTGCCTGCCTTCAAGAAAAGCATGGCCAGAATGAGTGCACATGTACCCCAGTAGCCTGAACCGCTGCACCAAGACCACGGGCAGGCACGGAGGGAATGCTTTCAGGTTCTCCTTTCAGTAGTTCATGTTTTGGAGGAGGGTATGTGTACATGGGAGTGAACGCTGGAGCATAGCATGTTGCCCCTAAATGGTGTGCCTGCACATCCCCCAGAGCAGTGCTCCAAACTGTACCTTTTATTGCATTAGAACTGAAACAAGGTCAATACTAAGCATCGTTAGCTCCTCAAGCTACAAAACCAATGCAGTTTGTGCAGACATAGCAAAGTGACAAACCAGACTTCACCATTCAGGCAACAGGGTTTCAAAACAAGAGAGAGAAAAGATGGTCCTGGAGCAAGTGCTTTTGTAATATGCGGACATTTTGCCATTCAGACTGCTGCAAGATTTTGCTGGGTTTGACTTATGACTTTAAGAATTGGCTGTATTAATGGATAGCCTACTGTTTCCCAAAACAATGAAGGCATTTAAAGGATGTTTGGAGGGAGAAAATTCTGCAGGAGATACTGTTTTTTTAAGCATTCACCACTTCTGTGGAAAATTCAGATGACAGGTACATTAATCTTTATTGACTTGGCCATTAAAATGTAAATAAGTGCAGTAACTGCAAAAAATTATATTGATGCTAACAACAGTTATTCACTGTACAAAAACTACAGTAAGATTTTGACAGAAAATAGCTAAGCAAGAGCAGGAGAGACTTCTCTTCCTGCCCCTCACACATGGGCTTAGAAAAAATAAATGCTGCTGTCACAGGCCAGGGGACAAAAACCATTTCTTCCAGTAGCTATGGTTATGCTTCTCTTCAGGTGTTTTTAAGAAAGTATGAAATAAAATATAATATCAACCATAATTTAAATATCCAGTCAACAGAAAGCATGTATGGCTATTTTGGTAGATGCTGATCTTGACAGAGACTCGCTTTTTTTGCCAATAGCATATGATTTTAGGTCACTCTATCTTGTAGTGCCTAATTTGAGATACAGCCCCCGAGTCTTCCCACAAGGGTGTATTGGGGATTTAAACTGCATAAATGCTTACAGAGCCTCCCTTTACAGTGTTGTTAAAACTCAGAGGGTTTTGTGCCAGGGAACTTGCACAAGGAAACCAGAGAGAAAACAGAGGTGCAAGAAGAGAAGTCCACATCAGGAAATACGGCTTCTTCCTCCACAAATGTCAGTCCCTAGAGGGGATGATGTCCTGAGAACTGAGAAACAGAGACTCCATGTTCTCTCTGCTCAATCCTACAGTCTCCTGCCGAGACTGTCTTTGGAGAAACGCTGAGTTGCTTTTTGATATGCAATCAAGCAGCATACACTTTACTGGATGTAGATGCAAATTTTGGATTAAAAATGAGAATGTCTGAATAGAGCTGGACATAAGTCTGCCTGGTTACAGCAAATACAGCAAAAAGATATGACAAGACCACCAAGCCATCAAACACTGTAGGCTTAAATAGAATTGCCAAACGATTTCTAGCCTTCATGTGTGCATTGGAAACACATTTACCTTTTAAAATGATTTTGTCATATTTTCGTAGATTTGGGAGTACAGATTTTCAAGTATTTCTTGGAACAAAATCAAAGCAAGTCTTGCTAAAGCAAAATACATTTTCACTTCTGTAATCCATGTTTGCAAATTTGGGAACATAATTGCTCTTCACATCCCCACAGAGAGGACATTCTTGTAGTTATTCAAAACAGGACATTTTTGCCTAGCTGTGTCATTTGAAAAATATTTCTTCAAAACACTAGCAGTTTGCAGGGTATTCTTCTCACAATCGGTGCCCGTGATCTCCTTTTTCTTCATAATGCACAGGGAATATTCTCTTAATAAGTCTGTCTGCAGAGCATCAATCTAGAAGGAGCTCCTTCATCCCACAACCAGAGTGCATTGTATTGCAGAAAGTCAAAATGAGGACTTCCATCCTTACCTGAAGTTGACATTGGTTATTTGATAGTTAAAGAGAAACTTTCTGGGGAAAGTGGTGGAAAGATGCAACAGCTGTTGTATCAAGTGTGATAAGGCCTTGCACCCTTCCACAGTTACAGCAGGTGTAATGAAATGTGGTGCTTTCTTCTCTTCATGCCCACTCTGGCCTTCTCTGGATTCCCTGTGGTGCTGTTGCTGCTGCAGCTTCTGCTGTCCTTTATTGGACGTTCAGGCTTGTAATTCATGCTCACTTCAGCCGCCCTGGAGAGCAGAGATTTGAGGATTTTTTCTTCTTCTCTCGTTCCTTCTCTCTCCATGTTGCCTGCCAGTGGCTGTCCTCAGCTGGCAGTACCTGCAGCCTGCATTCGTCCAGTGCAGAGTAGAGACAATCTTTTGGCAAAACGCAGAAAGCAGTGGGGGAAAAATAAGTGTCTGATAACTTTGCTGTGCTTGTGTGTCTTGAGTGAGTTCATGTGGCTCTGTATAGGTCCCACTAACACCTCCAGATCATAATTGGGCTCTAAGAAAGCAGGGTTCTTGATCAGCAGCCAGTTTATTACATGGCTTGGTAGCTGCATGTTTTTGGGAGGTGCATCGATGGGACCAAGCTGTCAGTCCCAAGCCCCAAAATGTGTCTTCTAATGAAGCCTCAGGCTCTTTATGTCCTCAAGGAAGCCACAGGGGGTACACAGCCAGTGTCAGAGAATGACCCTGTAAAGAGACAAATGTAGTATTGACAACGTCAACCAGGGTACACCCATTTATAACAACTGATGAAGAAGATCCAGTTTCCTGCAGCACAGACATAAGGGAGCAAATATACACATTGGCTTCAGTAGTTTAGCAACAGTTATGAGGTAGGATGAAGTGCATATTCAGCACCAATGCAGGAAAAAGGTCTCGTGGCATGCTCTGCAGTATTGAGAACATACTGCCATCTCAAACTGGTGAGCAAGCAGTACATGTTTACAGAGGAAGAAGTAGTAATACTAGGAAACTTTCTTAGAACTTTTAAGAAAGTCTTAGGATGCTTTATAGGAAAGCACGTCACACTTTATGAATTGTGCTCTGTGTACGTATGCTCTTATGTTAGGCAAAAAAGAAATGTTGGAATAAGAATCAAAAGAAGCAGTTGTAGGAGAAAAAAAGTGGTAAAAGGAGTGAACTTCATACCTTTAACAACACAAAGTAATTGATGACAAGGTCAAAACTGGTACAGAGATTACCAAAACTGAGGCAAAGGTTACACTCAGTCCTCCTAGAACCCAGATGGCAACTGGATTTATTCACTTGCCATGTGTGGTTTCGTGCTGTTTTGTAATAATTCCTAGATGATAAAGAAAGGTCTCTGCCGTGCTGCGATCTTCCTTTACGCCTGGCTTGTTCCTTCCTATGCAGACAATGAAGTTCTTGATTCTTTGCATTGTTACTTCCAAAGCTTGAACAGCTTTGTCCCAAAAGCCAGCAAGCTGTGTGGAGGCAGGAGGGAGTGTGTGGTGTCCTTTATCCCGTTTCCCTTCAGAGCAGGCATGTAGTAGCTGGCTTTTATCAGTAATGACGATACAAATACACTTTTCATAATTTTTCCTGTTTCTCAGGAAGGACCTTGATTTAAAAGGGAAGTTTGTAGCCGTTTTGTAGGCAGGCACTTCTGATGGCTTGCGATGACTTTCTGGATTACTCTAAAGCTATGCAAAGTGTCCTTTCTGAAGGGAGTGGAACAGAAATATGTTTGTGGCTAAGTATAAGTACCACAACAGGATGCATTAAAATCCTCAGCATTTACAGAGAAAGGGTGGAGGACTTGCAAAAGAAGTCAGAAAGCAGAAAAATACTCAAAGAGCATATCTGTATTATTTCAGGAGAAGCATTATTACATGTCCAGATGATAGAAGTTTTGACACACAGCAAGAAAAATGGAGCCATACAATTTTATAATCTTCATTTTAGCAATAAAATGACAATGCTGCACATTTACCGAGTCACTCAGATTGGTTTGTCACACTCTGTGTTTTCTCTTTTGTTTAAATTGTTTTCTCTCCTTGTGAGTTCTAAATACCAGCACCAGATTCTGTCCTAGTGTCCCTGGAATACCCAAACATTTTCTTAAGGTCAGCAGGTAATTCACGATTACTTTGAGAGGAATTAGATAATTTCTTCTTCTGGAAAGATCAATGTGAGGGGTTAAGAAGCACCTGTGAGGTCCCCCTTGTCCATGGTTTTCTGTTATTTAACTTCTGTCAAGAAGTGTGGTGGAGCTGCACCTTAACATTTGAACACCACAGCATTCAATACTGTTTGCATTTTCCTCCTTTTCCTTTCTTGACTGTACTGTGATTTGTTTCCACTAGATTCCTCCTAAGTCTGCCCTGAAGCAAATGCAAGCAGAACTGGGGATCCCGGCCTGTTCTCCAGCACTAGCAGAAATCACCTATTGTCATCAAAGGTTTGTAAGTGTTCACATAAGAAGGAGGGGCAAGCAAGGAAATCCCAGCTTTTCTGTTGTAGAGGTGCAGCTATCCCCTTATGTGACAGATGCAGACTCCTGACTGACATGTAAGTGTCTGCATATTGTGCAGTATTTTCTGCCCAGCAAAACACCCCGGTAAGAGACCAGTCAGCCTGGCTACCTGCAAGAATCTGCCTGGCCCTCTACCTAGTCTCTGACAGCAGCCACTGCTAGGTACATGGGGAGGATCCTAACAAACCTCTAGCCAGGGGTTCCCCTAAGTCTGTTGCCCCAGCTGCAGACACTGGATTATTTGTGTGAGCCATACAAGCCCTGAAGCAACCACTCCAAAGAGTTACAACTGCTTGCATTGGCAATGTTTGTCCCCCAGTTTTGGAAAAGCCTTGTTTTCCCTGAGGCTTGCTTTTCCTTACATACATTTCAGGCCTAGTTCCAGAGGAAGGGAAACCGTGACTTAAGCCTTACGTAACTATTTAAACAGAAAGGGAATCCTGACCGTCCTCAGCTTATGGACAGGGGGATGGAGAAAGCTCAGGTGTGAGACAGCTGATGGACTATGGCCTACACAGATGCTGCCAAGGGAGGTCATGATGTGGAACTTTCACTGCAATGAAAAGTGATACTACGTTAGTGTGACACAACAACGTAGGACGAGGCAATATTTTGGCAAATAGAATTAAGCTGTGTAAGGCAATAACATTTGAAAAACAATGCATTACAGGTATGTGTAATGACAACAAATATTAAAACAACCAAAGAAACAAGACTAATACTTAGAGCATATCTTGTGCCCATATCAGTACCAGTCTAGACAGAGGTCTTGATTTTTAAGGACAGCCTGTTGTATATTCCATACAGATATCTGCTACATGAGCATGCAAAAGGTCTAGCTCCAGCTTAGGGGCCCAGCTGTTGTTTCTGGTGAAGCAGACTCCTTCCCTGTGATGCTAGGGAGTGAAGCAGATGTGAACTGTTTTCTCTGACACCACTTGTTTCTTGGATGAGCTGACAGGTGGATGAGAGCATCTCTTCTTCCCTTGTGGAGGATTTTTTGCTTTGCACCCACATCCCTTCCTTCTGGAAGGGCAATCTGGGCACTATCTCCTGAAGACATCCTTTGCTTAGTCCTCTCAGGTCCCTTCAGTGAGCAGCCTCATTTCCTCCACAACCATATGACAATTTCCTAAGCCCATTTTGTGGGGAGCTCTGTTCCTCTAAAACGGAGGAACAGCAAACAGTCGGTGTTTGACACTCAGTCTGTGTCAGTCCTACCAGCCATAACAGGCACTACCTGCCAGGCCCCTAGCACACCTTCCTGCCCTTCCTAGGGTCTTGACTGCTTGGGCTCAGGGCCGGCTTAGGTAACGGGTGCAGGCATCAGAACTTGAATCAAGAAGGTGTTTGAGAAGACACTGAGAAACTTTGGTGGGAATGGCTGCCTTTCTCTCAGGAGGTGCATTTAAGCTGGGCACTCTGCCTAAGCTACACTGCAGCTACATTGCAGCCATGCCCATGCCCATGCCTATGCTCCCTCCTGGCTGGCCACCCACCCTAGATGGACTTGGGTCAAGGAATGCAAGAAGCATATGCAGCCTGTTCACAAAGTCTCCCTGGCACTGGAAACAAAGTGCCATATGCTCAAGCAGCAGAAACAAAAGACGAGCTCAAAGCAAAAGGACTCAAGAGCAGAAGGGCAAGGAGGTGCACACAGGGAGAGAGCACCAGGACATCTTGCTTCATGCTCCCCCCATCCTTCTCATGGGCACTAGTGGGTAGCACAGAGCTATGTCCCCTCTCTGCCGTTTTGAGGGGGTGCCTCTTCCACTTCACTTTCTGATACCCTGCCCCCAAAGTGGTAACTGCTTATGGGCATCTTCCTCCGTCTCCTGCTGCTTCTGGACATAATCACCCCACTCGTCTGCCTTACAGTCTCTCCTAGGCCCTTGCTGTGTTGACTGCCTGCTCAGCCCACTGTGCAGGTGAAACCAATAGCAGTATCAGCAACAAGCCTCAGGGCAAAGAGATCAGGCCCTGTACATGTGTCATTGTCCCCAGCACAGAGCATGGCAGGCAAGCGCCGGTCCCATTGGCACTGATGCATAAAGCACAAAGGTTACCTGCGTCACCGGCTTGTCACACTGGGTCTGCCGGAACCAGACTTAGACTGTAGATATGCAGATGTTTAATTAACACAGGATCAACTAGGGCTTTGCTTTTAAAACTCGTATAGTTGATGCTGATAATGTGTTGTAAGAGTTAATTGCCTTTGACATGTATGATTTCCATGTTTGCCCTGAATTGTGTGTATTTGTTAATATTTCCTCTTTTCATGGCAACCAACAGAAATACAGCTGTATTAGGAACTGAGATAAATGGTTTATTGACTCATTTGAAAACATTTTTAATGATGTAAAATTCACTTATATTCAATACTTGATCTCATATGGCAAAAGGAAACATAAAAAAGGGGCTGCATAAACATCAACACTACAATGCACTGCGGAAATAATCTCTGAAGATCTCCCTATGCTCTCCAGCTCCTCCTGGGGCTTCTGACCTGGTACACAAGAGCTGCAGATTAGCATCAGAATATCCCATATATTCCTGCCATCATGGTGACTTCATGGATGAGGGATGCAAAGTGTGTCATCAGTCCCTGGGAGTCACTGCAGGCATCCCAATGACACTGGTGTGAATGTCCCCTGTGAGGAAGAGCAACTCAGCAAGTCTCTTATTCATCACTTTGGTGCCTGAGAACCTACAGGCTTTAGAAAATGAAGTCTCTCTGTCACTTCTCTTTTTCCATTTCAGGGAGGCAATTTGCTTGTTTTCCTTCCACCTTGCATTTTACAGCCCTCTCCAAGTCCCAGCCCAGCCTGCAGACATGTGCAGGATCTTTTATCCCACAGGCCACCTTTGGAGAGGTTGTGCCATGGCAGTTGCACCATGTATGTAAGTGAAGGAGCCACATGGACTGCACAAGACACACGAAGAAGCCAAGCTAAATAATGTACTGTCTTTTTACTAGGTTTTGGTGACCTCAGAAGCACATCTAGGGCCTCTATAATGCTTCTGAATTACTGACAGGATATTATTCCTGTGCAGGAACAGGACAAAAAAGATGCATGGTGGGTGCGCCACGGAGGTGGTACCACAGGAAGACGACTTCACCGTTTCCATGCACGAATGAGAGAACCAGGTACACCTTGCAGGGACATGTATTGATGCAGGATTTGTTTTTTAGCGCCTGGATAACACCACTGACATTCAGAGCATTGCTGTAGTTGGTAAAGTAGTATCAAATAAAATAAAGAGTTCTATATTTACTTTCTCCTGAAGATTTTTCTGTCAAATTGGGTCAACTTCTAAGTAAAGAAAGAGAGCGTTTTAAACTGTCAGCACTGCAAATGTAGCCTGGGATTTGAAAATTACTTTTGTGCTTAGATATGTTGTGGACACTGAATTTTCCAAGCAGAATTGTGGGTGCATAAGATATAATGGTATATAATCCAAAACTTGATCCTTTCTGTTTGCTTAGTTTACCGTTATTTTAGCAAATAGTTGTTTTGATGGGGTTTGGGGGTAATATGAGCAAATAAAAGCTCCATAAAGATATTTTTGCCAACACTGAAATTAAATAAAACCCCAACATCTCCCACTATTTTAAGCAGTAGCATTTGTCACCTTTATAAAAATACTCCCTGTTATAGACATGAAAGCAGATCATAAAACTGCTCTGCCCAGGTCTGCAGGGGAATCAAACAGATGGCAGGGCCCACTGCAGTTTGGATGAAGATTTCATAGCGAGATATGCAAGAATATACTAAAGTGGTTTCAAGGTCAGTGATGAGGTGAAAACTGTGACCAGATTTTCTTCAGCTATGAACATGTGCAGTCTTTCTCACACATTTAAAAGAAATGCATCAAACAGAAATTCCTTCACTACCAGGAACCAATACCCTCAGTGCAAGTTGATATTGCAACAGGGGGAAAGTTTGCTTGCTTAATTGGCATTTTTAAAATGCATATTCTATGCAATTTTTTTCAAATATTTGTTCATGACTATTTATATGTGTATTTGTGAGTATGTATTTTTTTAATTCAGTTAGATCTGCAGGTGGTCCTACAGCAGACTGTAAATAATATTAGTTGTGAATTTTGGCAACAAAAATTATTCTCAGATAATGGTTATTGTTATTCAATTAGTTCTGGGACCAACATGCAACTAGAGCTGTTGGCAGCTGCTATTTTCCTCTGTGCTTTTGTCTTTTATGCCCTCAGAAATCTCTGAATTGAGTAGTTACGGCTTTAAATGGAAAATTTCCTCCCTGATTTGTTGTGTCCTTTTAAAAATAAACCCCCCTAGCAATCTAGCTTGTGATATCTATTAGGCTCAGCTACAGAGATCTGGAGGCTCTATTTCTCTCTTGTTTATGTCATTAGTCTGGTTTTAGTTAATTTTCACTTCCAGATGTCTCTTGTGCCTGTTTTTTTCTGGTTAACAGGTTATAAATTACTTTGATAGGGCAGAGCTGTTTGCTCTGTTTTACTTCTTTGATTTCTGGATACATTTTACAGAGCCTGGTCCCTCATCACAAAATAGCTTTTACTGGCTTAAAACACAGATTTCACTGCAGTTATTTAGTGGCATGAAATATGCACAACTGACTGAAGAATCAGGCTTGTAGTCTGAGCGCTTGTTTCTTCTTTCATTAAAGGGGCACCAAGACCTGCTCTGGCGAGGACTGGCTTCAGCTCCCAGACCATGAGAAAAACAAAGGCTCTGGTTAGCATGGCTGAAAGAATGGAGGGGTGGGTTGCTGTTATGAAGGATAACTCCTGCTTGCTAGGTTAGGATGTTTTCTTCAGAAAACAATGCTAAACTGCATCATGTTTAGTATCTCCCTTCCGTGAGAGGCAAGGGTTTTGGCTTCACTCATTATCAGTGAAAGAGATGTTGTACAACAGCGTTAGTGGACCTGCAATGGGGTTCGTTGCCAAGCAAATTCATTTCTGTGCTGCATCGTCTTCTGCTGAATCACTTCTGATCCCGAGGTTTCCCTGTGAGGGAGTGGAGGATGGTGCCAGGGTCCAGGTAGCTCCTACAATTTTTTTTCTGCAGGGGTTTCTGAAGAAAGGTGGTTGGGGTGCAGTGGCATCAATTCTGCCTTAGTAGACTTGAGCAGATCCCCACAACACTTCAGTTATGGGTGGGCTAGATGCCTTTGCATATGGATATTTAGTTGCTGGATTACATAAAGCACTGCTGCAATCAAATACTTCCTGCTGCTTTTCCAGAGAACTACTGCAGGGATACTCACAGTTTGCATTCAAGCATCCCAGGGCACGTTGTACTTTTCTCTAGAGGCTTTGAGAACGCAAAGAGGTGAGATCTAGTGGTCTTAGCCTGAGAACTGGTCCTCAGGTATTAAATTTGAGTGGCAGGGACAGCCCCTGGCCTGTTCTGTGCTGCCATTTCCCCATTGGTAGCCCAGGGCTAACTAACGTTCAGCTGTAGGTGGTCAGAAAGAATATAAATGCTTCTAAAATTTCCCAAAACTTAGAAAAATATGCAGGGTTATTACTACTTCTTTTCTACCAAAAAGACCCTGATTCAGGGGCCTGCTCTTTGCAGTTACCATCTTCAGATGTTCTTGGTGGGACAAGTCAACTTACAGCAACATTTGCTTCATTTAGGGACCAGCTGCAGGTCCCTCTTGGGCATCTTCTTCCTGCTGACCAACTCACCTGAACAGAGGTTGAGAAAAGCAGTTTCAGAGCAGCTGATGCACATACCAACTGCTATCACTGAGGTTGCATATTAATTGTTGTTCAGACTTGCATTGTCAAATGCACTATTTTTGGTTTTATGCTAGTCAGCCGAGGTCTTGAGCTCATGCTGATCAAGGATCATGAAGGAGGCTATGCAGCAAGTCAGTGAGATTTGTATGCTGAAAGTCACTTGTGCTTTGAGAGCCTGCCAAAAATAATGTTTCAGAGGGCATGTATAACACTGCCAAAATCAAGCTGATGAATGGCTGTATCATTGAATTTGGATGCAGAATGAGGGTCAAGTTCAGAACAGTCTAGCAGTAGGCTATTGACACAATCTAAGCAGGATAAGACCAGGGCATTTTGTAATCAACACTTGTTAAAAAGAAGTTGTTTAGCCCTGTTTTATTCTAAAGAGCAGTAGGGGTGGGGCAGAAAGAAATTAAATCTGGAAGGTAGATGACAAGGCAAGTTTAGGGCCACACAGTACCAGGCTTATCTGAGCGTTTGGGAATTTTGTCTAGTTAGGCACAGTAAAACAAGGAAGGGAAATGGTGACGGTCTGTTCTGGAACCTGTATACATCTAGGAGTTGCTTCTGCAACACTCATGTTCACTCTTCTAGAAGTAAAGTTGTTCATGGTTAATATTAATTCAAAACACAGGAATAAGAAGTCTATAGATCAAATATTGCATGCTATTTTTCCTGAAAATGAGAGGAGTTTGAATTTAAATAATGAAGCTTAGTTCTGAAAGCATACAGCCTTGCATTTCATTTTTTTGTTGAAGAAATATATGTCCCTGGGTAACAGGCAGGTGATGCAGCAAGAAGTATCACTTTTTCCTATCTGGAGAAAGATGGCAAAGAAAAGCACAGATTAGATACAGAAATGTCAGGTCTTGGCTGAATACCCTCCTCGCTTAGCTTTTGCTTTTCAATTCCATTTACATTCTTCTCTTTAATCAGTCGCTGCTTTCCCAATGCTTTTGACTGAAAGAGCTTTTTTTATGGCAAGTTACTTTGGGCTGAAGCCAGTTTTAAGCAGTTTTATAGTCAAGGACCACATGACCAAGAGACGTACCACAGAAATACAAGTACACCATGACAACTGCTGAGAAGAAAATGAAGAGCTTACCTAAGAGATAATACTGCTTGAAGTAGCTGCCAACCGTGATACTGCTAATTGCTGTTAACTTAAGAAAAGTGTAATATCATTTCTAACACACACAAAGAACAGTGCATGGAGATATGTTGGGAATGTCATGGACAATGTAATTAAAATAACTGAATAGATGGTAATTGTGGCTACATCCTACTATGATTTTTGTGACCTCAGTGGTATCCTTTCTTATACATCAGTCATAAGCTCTTGGAGTGATGACTAGCCAGTCCAAATGTGTGGAAACAGGGCCAGTCCTCGGTGTGGCTCTATGTCCAGGTAAAATAATAAGACAGATGACAAAGAAAACCACATAATGTAAATTGGTTGTTTGTAACCCGAAAACTCGTGTGAGAGCTCATGATGCACATGGCTCTATGGAAAACAAATGCAATAAGAGAACAGCAAACATGTAATTAAATGGAGTTTAGATCTGAGGCTGTCTATCCAAAATCATCTGTATAGTGTCACCGTAATAGCTAGCAATGGACAAATCCACCCCATTGGATCTGGACATACTGGTTTAATAAATATTACTTGTTTCTACATCTGTGCTTAGACTACTAAATGGCTTGTACGAGGTAAATTAAATCTTATGGCAGAACATTACATTAGAAACATTAGCTAAGCTTTACAGACCCAAATGACTGCAGGGCTATTCCAAACCACAAATGATGATTTATACCAATCTTTTTATTAATTTATTGCCTGCCCCTAAACTGGAGAGTTGCTCTTCAGATAAAATGTCTCAGTTAAAAGAACTGAACTCCAGGAAGACAGAAGAGTTAGATTCAACATAGCAAAGAGGGTGATGAGGATTGAAGACTTCGTGAATGATGTATTAGTTTGCAGTTTGAATTCAGCTCCAGCAGAAATCTTGCCAAGATGCCCGATTCTCTTTCCACACTTATCTCTGTACAGCAAAGCTGGTAGCTGCCCATTTCGTTCAGTGAACAGTCAGATTTTGAACCATGTACTGAATAGTTATCAGTGTCTCTCTTTTCCACCCAAACAAGTTATCTTTAACGTCAAAGCTAGAGCGGGGCTGAGCACATGAGGAATTGGTCTTTAGCTGCAACCTCCTGCCCAGTTCCTGCTCAGAGGCCTCATTCTGTGCTCCTGGGGTGGACCACAAACACTTTATCTCTGATTGAGGACTTCACCATGTCTCGAGGATTCCTCCTCTTCCTTACTGCTGCCAGCCATCAGTCATGTGAGTCGGGTCTAAAAGGCTTGGCTGCTTTGTTGCCTGGTCTCCCTGTGCTTCCTCACATTCTCTCAAATACCCCCTGCCTGCACAGTGAGGGTTAAACCAGACTGGTACCAATTCCTGCAGCATCCGTGTCTGTGTACAGTTACTGATGCACTATGGTCCCTCTCCAAATAGGCCTGCAAACAAACAGTGGCAATTCAAAAAGGAAAAAAGGAAGGGGATGCAAGTCTGACTGAACAGGATCTCTGTCTGCTTAGGCACAAATATTTGAGAACCTTTCTTCACCATTTTATCAGTTCATTTCCAGCTATATACTTAACTACTTACTTAATTGATCACTCACTGTCAGTGTCTATGATCAAAAAATACCGTATGTTTCATTCTCCTAGGAGAAACTGAAGGTGATGATGTTGCAAAGCCTGGAGGGTGAAGGTCAGACTTCACAGGATGAGGGAGGAAGAAGAGGTGGCTATATTTTTATTAGACAAGGTCAGATCTTTCATTTCCTAGGTACAATCCAACCAGTGCTTTGAAATGCATTGCTGTTCTCCTGTAAAGGAACCTAAAATTAGGCCAGTTTATGAAGTAGCACTCAACACTACAGTTTACGTGGCATCTCGTCTTTTGAGAGTCGTAAAAAGCAAATTTATACAAAGAGGTGTTGCCTTGCAACAGGTGTCAGATTCTTTTAGAATCAGAGATTGGAAACGAACATCTCGGCAATGGTTAAACCTGCTTTGTGTTTGAAGAGCAGGAAGTTAAATGACTAGCCTGTGTCAATTTTTCCTTCTTCAGCTGTGCAGCAGTGCTAAAACCAGACATAAACAGCAACAGCTTGCCTGCTCTTATGAATTCAGGTTGCCCTGGTTTATACGGCTGTATGTGCATGTGTGTGCACATTTACCCTGGGTGAATGGAAAGAAGAGCTCCACCTGGAAAAACTAATGTATTTTGGGGCTGTTACAGGCTTAGAGGGACACTGGCAAAGGCTGGTTAGTGCAGCTGTGAAAAATGTGGCTCCTAAATCAGAAAAAAAGGACTGCAATGCATCTGGAGTAGTCAGTTGTGCTTTATGAGTAGGGTACGCTGGGGGAGTGAGTCATGCTGCTGGACACAGAGTACAGATGTATATGCTGTATATAGTTGGTGTTGAAGAAGACCCACATGGCTAGGCTTGTCTTTGCTGTATTATATAGACAGCCCTTGCTGTGGTCTAACCTAACCAGCTCAGCGGCCTTTTTTATAGAATTTATCAAAATGAATAATAGAGCAAACATAAACCGAAGCAAGCATGCTATTTATTTACAAAACTAATAGAAATGGAAAAATACAGTAATAAAATTATGTTCTCATCTAAGAATGAATCAATAGATTAATAGCTTCAAAGTGCTTCCGTACCAAATTAACACAATAAGCAATCAAATCAAATGATGGGGCTGTCACTTTCAGTCATTGTCATTAATGAAGTTGTACTGAGTGAATCAGAGGAAGGGTTGTTTGCTTTCAGACCAAAAGTATCTGGCATCCTACCCAAAACGCTCCTTCCATTTGGCTGGGCAGCCACACAGGTTGCACCACGTGTTTGGTTTGGACTTAGACCCTTACCAAGCAAGAACGACAGAGATGAGCGATATTCCTCTTCCAGCATAAGTTGTGTGCAGCTATCCAGGTGTAAAGACTAAGTCTTGCCATAACATTTCTTAAACTCTTGTGGCTGTTTCAGGGTGATGGGTTTCATTAGTAATTCCCCTGGCTGTGCACACAGTTTGTAGGTTAGCAGATCTACCCTCTTCAGGCAGGCGGGATCGCTAAATACTGCATGATGGCAGCTTTTGAACAGCTTTGACCTCATCAGAACTTCCTGACTAACTCAGTGGCAGGCTGACATTTATTTTTATGAAACTGTGAAAGGTGTTTCTCCCTAAGCTGTACAAAACCACTCATTTGTAACCACGGGATGAGGGTGGCAGGAGGAAGAGAGAAAATAATTGGACTGAAGTCAACCTCACAGAAGAGTAGCTCAGTGAGGAGCCCGTGGCAGTGCCTGGGAGCTGAGTGAGTGCCTGCTGGCCCAGGCTGGCCCATGCTGAGTCCCTGGAGCAGAGCTGCTCAGGCACCACTTGATTCACTGCCAGTGACACACAAATTAATGGGAGGCAGTATGGGGAAAAACGGGGAGGGATGGGGAGCATACTGCTCGACAGTCCCACAGAGGATACGCGCTAGGAGAAGCTGTGCTTTTTGGTGACTGTAGTATTCCCTTCTTGAAACAAAGCTGAACCCTGATGAGTGCCAGGGGTAAGAAGTGCTGGATTTATCCCGTGTAGAGATATGCTGAGAAAAAAGTCTCTGGATATTTCTCTTACTTAAATACCTCACTAAGAGAGTTCAAAGGCAGATACTAGTGGGATTTATCAAAAGAAAGAGCTTGCAGCCCATCAGAGAACAACAATGTGCTCCCAAGGAATATGAAGATAAGTTACTATAATTTCATGCTGTGTTATTTTATTCCTATAGAAAAACTATTATTTGTTTTCACAAATTTATAACAGTGACAATACAAATTATGGTTTGATGTCACAGGCAGTCTCACGGTTTAGCTATTAGGGAAAGAGAAAGGTAATTGCAGCATGTACAATGACAATAAAATAGCAAAGCTGGGTGGTTATGTTAGCAATTATTCCTGATGTGTGCATGTTTCCACTATATCTAATTTTCAAGAGGAAGATTCCTTTTAAAGAAAAATCCTTCCTAGAATTCTAATGAGGGCCAAAGGAAATGGATGGTGAACCTCGTGGTGAGTTGGGTGAGCAGGTATGAATGAGAGGTAGTGGGAAAGTTAGCTGAGATGTCACTTGTTGCTGCCTGACAGCTTTAGGGTGAGGATGTCAGTCAAGAACTGACTCTGAAAAGAGCAGGCATTAGCCTGGTTGCCATTGCTGGGGAAGTAGCTGGAGTGCTGCAATCTTTGTATATGCAGTAAACAGACAATGCAGGAAAGCAGTTCAACACCACTCCTCTGAGCAGATCTCCATAAGCAACAACTAGAAATTTCTAGCAGGTGGTGAGAGGAAAGCCCCCGCAGCAAGTCTGTGTGGGTGGCTAGTAGGACCGCAGTGGCCTGCTTTTCTGATACTGTTCTAAAAAGCTGGGAGGACACTGAAGACAACGTCTCTAAGACAATGGCTCTGACTTTAGTTAACTCTTTTAAGTGAGAGTGAGCCAACAGAAAATGGGTTGTGGGACAAAATAAAATGCTGTAGGGCATTCTGACTATTGCGGTAGGTGCTTGTTTACCATGGCTGTGAATGCTGTTATTAAAATAAATATTTGTTGCTAAGATACCCTGTTAGTTCAATAGCCTTGAAATCTAGTTTGTGTCATTAGGCTGGAGGTGCAGATATTTTATAGATATGTCATTACAGGCATTGCAGGCAGACTTAGGAGGCAGGGAGGGAAACTCCCCAAACACTAATAAGAAGGAAAGTAGTTACTAGCAGCAGCTGTGACCTGGAGGGCAAAGCTATGCTTGGAAGACAAGCAGCTTGCCAAGCGGGAACGAGAGAAGAGCAAGCAGGAAAACAGTGGTAGAAGAGGCAGAAGAAAAGCAGCAGGATGAGCCACAAGGGAAGGGAGCGTACAGCCTGATAAATGCCACCGCAGCTGCAGCACCGCTGACTTAGGCTGTGCTCACGTCAGCCAGTGAGGAGAAGCAGCAGAGACCTTGGAGACCAGGGAATGGCCTTCTGACACCAAGGATCCGTTACCCTTACTACATGAATTTCGGGGGTTTTACTCGAGTCTGGCTCTGGACTTGTCCCATGAGCTGAGGTCCAGTCAGTGGCTGGAGCACCACAGATGTACTCCTTCAGTGTGTCTCCTGAGTTAGTGGTGTCCAAGCACAAATACCCAAAGATACCTAATTTAGGTCAGCAAAAGCCTAATTTAGGTCAGCACAAGCCTACCTTTTAGGCCTCTAGCCCATGGCATGGGAAAATTTATTCCAGCCTTCCTAAACCAAATTCTTTGTACCATTCAGAGAGGAAAAGAGGTGTCCCTAGAAACTTCCAGATATGAATTCAGCATCTTTGATTGAGCATCTCTCTCTCTCTCCATTGATAATTTAAGAAATGAGTAGGAAATGCTGGGTGACTCATTCCACCAGAGGTATTGCTTTTCTGAGGAGGAGCAGCAGCTTTTTAAAGAAAAGGCAGCGGCAGTAGCGTGTCTTTTTCTTCATCTGCCTCTCTTTATCATCTCACCATGTAATAAGACTAGGGGGTGGGAAATTTGCCTTGAGTGTGAGCAGCCTTGGCTCTGTGCTTTCCTCAGTCTAAGAAGATCTGGTTTTGTCTGAAATGGGAGTGTGTCAACCTCAGTATGGAGGGGAGCCAGGGAGGGAGTGTGAGGAACCCTCTGTTCCTCCTGCTGACAGGGCATCGCTCTGCAATCATTAATGGGGTTTAGCTCCCAAACCTGATAGGGCTCAGCAGGAAAGCTAGCAAGAGGGAGTCGGAGTCTCATCTGGGAAGTGGCAGGAGGCTCTGCTCCTTGCAATGTCAGTAATAACACAGGTGGTCATGGAGTAGGATCCAGGGTGTTCTGGGACAAGAACACCAATTGCCCTTTCTTAAAGTGGCTAACTGAAGCAATTTTCCTCATGCCTCTTCTGCTTCTGGCTCCATCACCCTCACCTTCCAGCCAGCGAGGGTCAGGGTGAGCAGGGAGGTTGTCTGCATGTTTAGGTGTCTACCAGAACAGGTCGCAGGGGTGTTCTGCACCCTGCTCACACACGCCGGCACCAGAAGGGTCCCAGTCTGCAGATTTCCTTACCAGCAAGCACATGAAAGCTTGAAAAACACCACTCCCTTCTTGCCAGAGGCTGAGTCAAAAGTCTGAGTCAAAAGACCAGGGCTAGATCCTGGTTTCAGACACAGAAGTCCTGGGGCAATGCTGGCACACAAAGGAAATTTCCCAGATATTCCCCCTACTTCTGGGGGCTTTGACAGCTGATATCTTATTAGCATTTATATTTGTCAATTCCGTTAATACCATTTCATTACAAAGGGCTTTGCCAGATGGTAACCCTTGCTGTAGCAGTTTAAGATGTTATTGCCTCCAGCTGCCTGCTCTGTCCCTCTGTTCAAAGTTATGACCTTGTAAGAGTCAGCAGAAGAGGATGTACACCCAACTGCATCTGCTCCCATTCACAGTCTTGCCTGTTAAGGCCTTCAGCTAATGCTGTGGACCATAATTTGAAGCAACCAAGGAACAGGTGACATTTCCTTCTCCACACATTGCTAAGGGGGCGATAACCTTTGCAACCGGGAGTGAGTGACAGCAGAAGCTGGTCACATATTAAAGCAGTAGCTCAAGTTTCTCAAAGCTCATGTGTGGCAGTTATAAGCTGTGCTGGTCCTAGAAGGACTTATATAGTAATATAGGTACACTGATTTGAACAGATCTGTTCGTGTGTGGGTGTGTAGCTGTATCACCATTTCTGCTCTTTGTGCTCCTAAGGAAAGCAAAGCTGTATTTTATGAACAAGCCAAACTATCCCAGAGAACATGAACTCTTGCCAGTACAGCTGGATCTGCACCAGAGGCTTCTGCTGACACAGCTAAGACAGTCAAGGTTTATTCTTCCTCTCCCCCCTATCAAAACACCAGGCTGGAAAATATCTGTTGTAGAGACTGGAATAAAAGCAATCACAATAGTTTGTCTTTTCTGCAGTGCTCCAATTTAAACAGGGTCATATAGGCAGCGTCCATGGGTGCAGCTGTACTGCCGAGGCCAGCATCAGTGCCCTGCAGAATCTGACTAGTGGCAATGTAGTGCAGCTGCAAAATCAGAGCGCCCAGTTGTGGCTGGGCTCTGGCTGCAGCTCCTAACTTTGGTGGACGGAGCAACCAGCATGTTCACGTGAGAGCAGAAATGGGCCAGAGGTGCCCCGCAGCCACAGCCTCTGAAAACGAAATACTGGGAGGGTACATGAAGAAGAGGGGCTCGCAGGTACATCCAGCTGCTGTACTCTCTGCTGGTATAACCATTTTTTACTTGTAGAGAAGCGATTCTGGCAGAGTATAAATATTGCCGTAACACTCCTGAGAATGGTGTTGGGGGAGAAACATGTGGATTAGCAGGCATAGCTGGTGAGCACTTGTGTCACCTCTCTGCAGGGTGATGGAAATATGTGATTACTACTAACCTATCCTAGGGAATGGAAGTCCTCAGTCCTTTTCCTTCTCACTGCTGTTTAATAGTGAGAGTGGTGAACCATATGGTGTCCTCTGCAGTCTTCCGGCCAAGAACCTCTGGACAAATTACTAAACTAATTAAAGCCAAGCAAGTAAAATCTTGATCCTACTGACTTCAGTGGGGCATGGATTTTACTTTATGTGCGCAAACTTGCCCATGTGTATAACGTCCTTTCATACTGTGTTCTGCTGTTGTGTAATAGTTAAATTATTTGCCAGTATTAATGTTTAACATAGATTTTTCCCCCCACACTTCTAATGTAGAGTTAATTGATTCCGTTTCTGCCCTGAGTTTCTGGTAACTGAACCATACTTCCTTTGCAGAAGGATGATGTATGGGGATGTTATTATCTGAACCTGGGACCAGGAGACAAAGAACCCGATGTGCCCTTGCCTACCTCTCCTGCAGCTGTTTAAAGCAGCCAGCAGTATGTGTAATGCTCCTGCCCTCTCAGCTGGTGTTAGTCTGTGCTCACCTTTCAGTGGTGTGAAGTACAACCCATTTTACTGTCCAGTGGTAGATGAGGTCCACAGACCAAGACTTTCTGATCTTGCCTCTCCTAATAACTCCTCAGTAGCCTTGGGCATTTCACTTACTGTCACTCCCCTTTTTCTCATATTTATGAATCGGGGATAATATTTATAAACTCTCTTGGTTGTTATGATGACCATTAATTCCTGTTCGTGCACTGCTCTGGAGATTAATGTATTGTGCAAGTACTAAGTATAATTTAATTATCGAATATTCAGAATTATTTGACTCTAAGGGCTATTTTTATCTCTTGTTTCTTAGCCTGTACAGAAAACGTACCTATATCTTTCAGTCTGCAGAAGACTCTGTTAATGGCAAAAGGAATATACGCCTGGAATCTGGCTGCTGTAGAAATGAGACTCTAGATGCCTAGAAACCAAAGAAGGATTTGCACCATCTTCTATACCCACTAGTGCACCTTCTTTCTTCCCTGTCACCTCCCTTCCTTTCTTAGCATCACATAGTGTGATTTTCCCACCTGTTGCTACATTAAACCTACGTGTAGGTTCTGCCCATCTGGAAACAGTTTTGTCTGTCCCAGATCTTACTTTCAAAACTCATTTAATTTCCGTTTTCTGGTCTTATGCTAATGAATTCATATATTTTTCAAGTTTTAGACTAAGGGAAATAAATTCTGTTTTTTTTAACAATTTATGACTGAAAATCATTGAGGGTTTGGCTGAACTCTATGTGCATGGCTCAGATAAAGAGTTTCTATGTCATCAGATATGAGTCAGTCATGGCTTAGCTGAGGATGTTGCTTGGCCTCTGGCTGTCTTCACTGACTCATGACATGGATCGTGTGTGTGTGGTTGTCTGTTTGTATGTGTGTGTGTTTGTGTGCACTTGTGGAAACAGTCAGAAAGCTGCGCTTCACCTGTTTTGTGCTGACCTGCCCTCCCAGGGACATTGATGAAAGGCAGTGCCTGTGCTGTGGGGACCAAGGGGACCACCACTAAGGAAGCTGTATCTGCTCATTGTCATTATTATACCTCTTCTCTCTGATGATGCTGGATTGTTTTCATGCTCTAGAGAAGAGCAACTCCTGCTCTGTAGAGAATTCAGAAGGACCTCCTTCTCCATGTCTATAGCAGTCAGGGAGAGCAGGGTCCTAATATTTGTAGTCCGCTAAAAAAAAAAATCATACTGCAAAAGCCATAGTGAGGATTTAAGGAAATGGATGAGAGTTGCATGGTCGGCCACTCATGTTTACAACCAGACAGGATCAATGTTCAGGCAACAAAAGTTTACAATAAGTTTCTCTACCCGATATTTCTCTTCTATAGACAGTTTTGGTGAGTCTACAGAGACTAATTCAAGAAATGCCCATATTTCTTAATTCTTAAATCTGTGCTTTGGCAGTGACTCTGTTCAGGGAGAACCAGATAAAACCTAAAAGAGTCAGTGACCATCCTCTGCTACAATTTGGCACAGTTGCTGCAAATGAACTGAGGGAAAAGGAGACCAGTATGCTTATACTGGAGTGGAGAGAGGACCAGGAGACTTTTCAGACTGTCACCTAACCTAACTGTTGCTTTTGAGATCACCCTGCCTCATGTGAGGCATAATTCAGGATACTATAAAGCCTTCATTGCCTCAGGCAGCATCTTTTTCCAGAGGAGCAGTAGGAAGAAAACACAAATGTAGTAAGTTATGAAGCAATACAGAGCTATCAACCGGTTTTGCTGGCCTAGTCCCTAAGAGGAGGCCACAGAGGCAGACCGAGATAAATGGGCATTGCTCCATCTTTGTCTTGATTCATGCACAAAGCCAAACGTCAGTCTTTTTCGGGGCGGTGGGGGTCGTGGGGAGCTGTGCAATGTTTTTTGTCCCAGAAAAGCCAAAGTACCTGGAAAGGGGTTTCTTCCCTCTGCTGAGGGGTGTCTCTGAGCAGACTGAGAATGGTGAGGCTGGGGAGAGGAAAAGCCTGTAACAGACAGGTGATACCGGTTTGAAATATTTCATATGCAGCTTTTTCTGGGCAAGGTTAGTGGATTCTCTGGGTGTGCCCTCCTGGATACAAAGGGACATTGAAATGGAGCCTCTGGGGAGAGACATGAGCTCTCCCCTGTGCTAAAGAAGATTAAGACTCAACAGGGGCTTGGCTGAGTGGGAGTTAATTTCTCGTGTAGCAACGACAGTGTACATGCGCGTGCAAACATGCCGGAGCAGACTGGACTCAGCAGCGAGGACAGCACTGGCTGCGCTGGTGGTGGAGTCGGACACGGGTTTGTGTGTGTGTATAGGTGCAGTCATGTGTTCCGTAAAACTGAAGTGGTTGTGCTGGGGACGAATGTGTCTGAAGAAGGAACATCGCATGCTAAGTGTGAGGTACAGAGGTCAGCAAGCAAGGCTCCTACTAAGGGAGCAGCAAGGGAAAGAGGAATCAGCTGCAGAAAGGGGCAGCCTGACATACGAGGAAAAACAGTGTGAAGAAACTCATTGAGGCAGCTGTGAATGGAACCCCAAAACTAGGAAACCCTGCTGTATAATATTGTGTATCTACAATCTACATATATTACTATAGGATGGGAAGCACAAGACTCTCATGTTGGGTGAACAGTGAAAGTTTAAGAGTAGAAATGTGCAGAACTGATGGCAGACAGCGTGGCTCTGTGCTTGTAAGGAGAAATGCATGTAAAGGACAGGAACAAAAGAGGATACAAAAATAGCTGTATACTGTACCCAGTAGCTACAGAAAAGAAATACTGCTCTGAGAAAGCAAAGCTTGTGGCTTACTGGGAGGATAAAACCACGCAAAAGGGTTTTCCACTGGAAAAGGAAGAGGTAACCTGTTCAGAAGAGAGTGTCTTCAGTGACATCATGGCTTTTTCTTGGTATGACAGTTACTGTGTTGAGTCTTGGGGTATGAATTGTGCTACAGTAACACAAATAATTAAATGTGTCTGAATAGAATAGACTGAGAGAAAGGAGTACCAGAGACTGAAAAGTGGGAAATTGTCATTCCACAGAAGAAAGGGGTTGAGTAACAGTCAGAACGACTCTTTGTATATTCCCAGCATGTCCATGCAGCAGCTACAGCAGTAATTTAGTAATCAGTTAGAGTCAGGGTGCATTTGAGCTGTTACAAAATACATGGTTTGATTTGGTTCCACACCACAGCTCTCCTGCTATCGCTGTTATGGTTTTCCATTACTATATAATATTCTGACTAACAGTATTTTAATAGCACACTATGAGCAGCTCTGTGCTCTGCCCAAAACACAATATTTAAAAAAAGAGCTGTGGATTTTTAACTCACTCATATTTTACGACTAAGGTTATTGTATTTCTTATAGCACTCCAATAATTTTCTTCAGAGGTCACAGTGGCCTTTTGCTAATAGGCAGTATAACAAGTTGCTCCATTATAACATAGCCTCATCTTCCAAAGTATAAAACTTGGCAGCTGAGAAGTAGAAATGGAGACAACATCAGGGACTTTCCCAGAGACTTTCTGAGCAGTCAGATATGAATTAATTACAGTATGGGCAGAAATTTGTGGTGTCTGTTGCTTCAGAATGTAAACCAGAAAAATGTCCATCAGGAAAGCTGATATGATCTCAGATGAGACTATATAAAAATCTGAACTAGGACATTTGCACATTGGCTGGAGAAAGAACTCACAGGAGTGGTTAATGCAAGCACAGATATTGACCCTCATCCCAGTGCCTGAGTGGGTTCATTCACTGTTTCAGCTCAGCTCCAGACGGAGTTCAGCACCATCCAGAGATAGTTTCATGGGTCGTTCCAGCTGGGGCACACTGTTCAGCCCACCTCCCAGACACCGCTGAATTGTTTTCCAGCCTTGAGTGTATAGAGGCTGCATGTGAAGAAAAATAAAGCTGTTTGCACCTGGAGTGCTTGAGGGAGCTTGTGGGATGTGCTCTCTGATGCAGGCTGCTCTGCCACCCCTGCAGCAGAACCGTGAGTCTGTTCCAGCTCCCGGACAGCCTGCCGATACAAATGTCCAGCAGCAAGGGTACAAAAACCTATCATTAGTAGCTCTTAAACAGCGGTTTGGAAGCAGCGTAGGAAAACACAAAACCCCTGATTGCAGGAAGCTAGGATAGAGTCCTAGCACCCCAGGAGAAATTGAAACCCGTGTACTAACATCCCCATCCTGAACAAGTTGCAAAGTCTTTCAGCTGCTGTGGTGGCATGTGGCTGAGTATGCCATTAATAGAGAGGGCATGACATCTCACTGAAGTCGCATCTCCAGACTGAACATAACTAGGTGAGCGTGTCATCTACAGTAAAACAGGATACAAGCATGACTGTGTATCAGGATATGTTTCTGGATGACACAGTCATGGAAATGACCACCTGTCAGCTGTGCACAATTTAGGAACGTGGCACAGGGTCTTCATCAGCCAGGAAGACACGTGACAGGACATCAGACTATGCGGTGTTATAGACAGCCTGCCTGTAGCATGATTGAGAAGGGCTGTCCATGTACGAACTGGTACACTTCTAATTCAGCATGGCGCCAGATTTGTATCAAGTCAGGTGCTGACCCATTTAAATTAATTTTTTACCAATTTTTTAATTCTTGGAAAACCTGAACTTCTGTTTTATGTAGATGTGGTTATATTTTTGCTAGAGAGCAACGGCCCCTTCTATCCTCCTTGGGCTTTCCAGTTTTGTACTGATAATCTCAAAGCAAAACCTCATTAATGTCTTTTGAAAATAGGTCACAGAGTTGCGGTTTTTGTCAGAGCAGCTGATTTTGCATTCCAGACTCGGTGAGCATCGCACAAGCCAACACAGGGGCTTGGCACAGCAGTACTCATAAGTTCCAAGATGATTTGCCTGTCAGGCACCCGTTTAAATGGCATCATGTCTGTGATAAGCAACTCTATCCTCATTATCCTCTCTTAAAAGCCTATACCGCTTACTGATTACTTCATGAGTGGATAAGGGCCCTGTAATTTTACATTTCTTAATGCTTTCCATTACAAACGACCATCGTGACATTTAATGAAAAAGTTCATATGTTCATTCTTTTTGGGGGGTGGGGGGGTGGGGGGGAAAGTTGTGTGTGTGGCTGGCTAGAGTTTCAGCAGCAGCAAAGCCTTTTGGCTGGAAAAGTGCAATTCTTGTTAGATTTTGACTGATTAATTGTGAGAAAGTATATTGTCCCCACAAAAATTACCCTTGCTTTTCATCTTTGGGAAAACTTGGTTTCTTGCCAGCATCAGCTTTCAGAGGATGGGCTGTGGCCGTAGAAAAACTGCTTATCTCACTCCTCTCGGGATGCCCCAGTAGCTCTACTGAAGCAAGCAGTGACGAGAAGAGGAACAGGCCAGGGGTCTTCCCACTCCCTGTACAATCACACATTTATCTGAGCCCCGTACACAGCAGCAGAGCACCTTCTCTTCTGGGGCACCATGTTAAACAGCAGTGTTCCCATTCCTCCTTTCAGCTCCTCGCTCCCCACACATGCCATGGAGACCCCCTGTCTATAGAAAGTGAGTCAGGAGCAGGCTGAGGGTGGCGGTCCTGAATCCGTCCATCCCCCAGCCTGGAGGGCACACCTGGGGCTCATTCAGTAGAACCTGGGGAGCTGTGAGTGCACCAGACGTGCCCGTTTCAGGGAAGCCCTGTAGACCCCATTGACTACAGTGGCAGGGCAGGTAAGTGGCTCATGTGTAGACAGCTATTCAAGCAACACCCAAACTTAGGTGTCTGGGTCTGGAGCCAAGTTGCATCCTCTACCTCTGTGCCTGGAGTTCAAGTTCCTCTCACAATGGCAGCAGGTTGTTATATATATATACACACACATATATACGTATATATAAGTGTGTGTGTCTGTCTGTATGTATATGTGTATATATACATATAATTGGTTCTTTATCATTTTCCACTATGTGGGAAAAAAACCTGTGGAATTACATTACAAAAACCCCAAACATGCAAAACCTTTGTGTTAAGAAATAACTTTTCAAGTTGTGAAGTCAGGTACTTGAAAATTAGAAGTGCTGTATGTAGTTACCCCCACAACATCTAATTCAGTTATCTTGTGAATATTTTGTAATTTTCTAGATTTTACAGTATTATAATTTTTTCATTTTTCAAATGAAAATTCAAATTTGAAATTATTTCATTTCAAATCACTTTCTTCCAATGTTTAATGATACATTATTAATACAAATATCACTGAACAAACCCTATATTTATTTAGCTTGTGTAGTCAAATGCTTGGAAGTTAGGAAATGCCAGATGCACACACTGCAAGCACAGTGAGATACGTTCTCTATCCCAGAAATCTTATGAATCAAATTAATACAAGATGAACCATCTGCTACGGGGATAGGATGGAAAGACAAAAATAATAGTGACCAAGACAAGGTACATAAACTAGATATAAGCACTGAGAGAAAATGAGTGATTGCCTTTATTTTCTTCTAAGTGGTTTCAGGAGACCTCTTAGCCTTGCTGCTGTTGACATTCCTGGAATAATATTCTGTATATTGTCTATACCCCTGGATCTTCTGAAATAGCATCATCAGAAACAGTGTGCCTGTTGGGAGTCAGACATGCTTTCCACAAATACCTGTTGACAGACACATCCCTGGTGTTAGGAATTTACAGTATTAAGTGGGAATTCCTCTAGCAGAAGTGCTACAAGTAAAGAAGGGACATTTCATGTTACATGACCCTCAGCTCCAGTGTAAAGGGTAGCCCACCCTGAGCCCACCACCTTGAAAAGCCAGTGCCTTGCAGCACAGATCCTGCCATGAGTGGCCTCACATCGCTGTGAAGTGGCATGTGCTCGGATTAATGTTCTTCGTAGTGACTTCATTCTGAGTGTCATTTTCAGGGACAGATTTCTGAGCATGGGTGTGTGCACACGACAATGAATATTGTATGCAGAGTTGTGATCCCAGTCTTTGCGTCTTTGTGTGTAAGTACCTCCTGCTGTCTCCAGTGACAGAAGATGACATTGACACTGCCTAGGACTCCACATGGGATATTTTAGACATTGAGGAGAGAGAAAAGAGGATATAAAATAGCATTAGGTTCTCAATTCTTTCTCCTTACCAGTTGTTGTGCCAGAACATTACCTCTAAGACAACTCCTGATCTCTTTGTGGTGTCTACGTTTTTATGCTCATGTTCACACATCTTGTTAACAGGAATGTAAAAACAGTCAGTCACGTGATTTCCTCTCCCTCTTGCTAGACTGGGTGAAGGCCACTCTTTTGCCCCAAAGGCACCTTCCTCCAGCAGGCTCTGTAGAGCATCCCAAGCTGCTTTGTGCTATAAGTTTCTGCTGAGGGTACTGGTGGATAAGTAGACTACTGGGAATGGTGGGGAAGCCTTTCAAAAAACTGTCTGAATTAATGGTTCATCTATCTGTCTACTAATTTCAGTTCCAGATCCATTTCTTTACTGTGGGACCTAGGGGTATTTCCCAGCTTCCGGATCTGTGTGTGCCTTCTTCCCACTTCCAGACCTGGGGCTGAGTCAAGACTTGGATATGCACCAGCCTCCTGCCCCCACACCCCAAATTCCAAAAGCCTGCATGAGCTGGCTAGAGAGGAGCAGTGACATGCTTTGCCTGCTCTTCTAACTGAAATAAAAGAAGGTCTGCAGGGCTCGCCACGGTGCCAGCGTGGCTTACGCTGCCTTAGCAGCACCCAGTCATGAGCACTACATACTCCACTACAATCTGTTCTCAGTTTCTGGTGCATTGGATGATTCATAACACAGGGGAGAAGAATAACTAGATATAAACAGCAACTCTCACCATGCACCTATTAATCATCTCTGAGTATTATTGTCCCACCACATTCCTCCCACTAGCTGATACCACTCCAGAGTGTTCATGTCCCATATACTTGTGCAGCAAAAGGTGGCTAAACATGCACAGAGCCGTGACCATGTGCATTTGCAGTTCTCCCAATAACCAGCGATTGCCCCTTGGTTCCTCCCGGAATCTCAGCAATCCACTCCCCACCCATGCGCTTGCCATCTGCTTCAGGCTTTTTGGTGCCACTGTAGCCGAGTGAGAACAACTGTGCACAGATCATCCTCGGAAACATGTCAAATGTTGCTTACTTTCCAGTCCAGAAGGAGGAACTGTGGGAAAGGTGTGGAGAGCTCCCCTTGCCTGGTTTCTGAGAGTTTTGAAAAAATATCTCTTCTGTAATGATCAACACCACAGAAATGATCTGGCTTACAAAATGCTCTTCTTCCCTCCTACACACACTTCAAACACACCCCTTGCCCTGATCTTTCTTTGGAGAATGGTCTATTGTTAGTACTCTTTGCTATTGTTAGTATGGATTGTCATAGTGTTTCCTAAGTTTCCTTGTTAGAGTAGATGGAAAAAATACATCACTCCTCTGACCTTTTGAACCGCTTGCTTTTCTTAGCTATCAGCAGAAGTCAATGTGCAATATTTTAGAAAGGTGGGAGAATGTACATGTCTGTTGGTTTGTGAAAGCAGGGGCAAGTGGGTGAGAGAAAGAAATGGTATGAATATAGATGTATGGATTTATCTTCTTTAGGCTGTTTCCTGTATGTATTCCACCCTGTTTCTTGGCCTCCGCAAGAGCAGGCGGGTCCACGCTTACCCTACACGGTGCCATTAGCACTGCAAGGTTCTCAGGAAACTTGGTGCTAATGACTTCAACTCAAGCTACCAAACTGGTAGCACATTTCGGTAACTGGGTGACTTTTCTCTAAATTAATCCATGCTACTTTTAAAATCATCCCTAATGTAAATCTTGACTGGTCTAAGCAATACTGTTTGTTTTCAAAATGTCATTATTTTAATATGGCAATTTTCTGTTCAGCATGAAAGTGGAGAAAGACGTTCTCCCTGCAGGGGTTTTGGAGCTAACCTGTGGTACTTTCCATTACACCAGTCACTAGGAAACTGCACATTTCCACGTAGCAAGAGGCTACACGGTTGTCACTGCTGAAACAAAACAGGGTGGGGGTAAAAGGAAGAAATAGCTTCTTTTTAAGCATGCGTAATAGTTCAACCTGCTAAAATGGCTTTTGAAAAATTTTGGAACAATTTCCTTCCTCCTGAGGCTAAGTTAGAGGGACTGCTAAGAAAATTAGTCTCAAAGTTCAGAATTGAAATTCCAAATTGAATAGAATATCTCCGGGAGATTTCACAATGGAAATATTGTCCCCGTGAGTGTTAGTAACATATTTGCCATTGCTTTCTATCCAGGCCAAAGAAAGGGAGAGGAAAAAGAAGGAGTGACAGTAGAAGGCTAAACACTTTTGTATAATGCAGTGTTGTGATTTCTCTCCTAGCTGCCAACAAAATCAGCACTTTGAATTTTGATTGATGATTCAACTGGGAGAATTTCAAAGCAGTTTACAGATTATCAGAAGAACAACTGTAACGTGAATATTACCAGAGACTAAGCAAAACAATAGAAGGGAAAAATGCAAGATCTCCATAATAACCACTGTGAAGCTCACTGGCAATCAGTTAAGTCTTGTAAGCACAACAGTCTGCCCCTTACCTAGGCAGCCACCCCACCCAAAAAACACAGCTTCAGGAAAATGAAACAAAATGTGGACTGGGCAGATCATTTACATCCCCTCTTTTCTAGCGATGCGTGGAAGTGGAGCTTTCTGTGGGCTCTGAACTTACACCGCAAAGCAGCAAAGCATTCTGTTTATCTTTTTGTGATGCCTGCTCATTGCGTAGTTATACGTGATACCTTATGTATTTGGAGACCTGCCTTCTGTATTTATTAATTTATACCTGCTTTTTTTGCTTACATCATCCTCACGCTTGATCATCTCTGTCTCCAGCACCCAGAATACCCATAGGATGATATGGATCATGGCCCCATGGCTCCCTGACCAAGAGTCTTTAGATTCAACTGTTTTTCTGTGGAGATGCTCTATCCAGCGTGGGAGAGGAGGAGGGAGGAAAGATAATGCAATGCGTTTCCTCTTTTGTTGCTTTTGCAACCCGTTGGTCATCTTTAAGACAAGTGGTATTATCTTTTCCTTTAGATAAATTGGCAGTGCCCAGAAAAGAAGATGCATTTATCATAAACTTGGAGATGCTAGAGATATGAGGGACTTAGTGGTCCCTGAAACTACCTCTTAAGGCAGCATTCTTAAAAATCCATTATTCTTTCCAGGTCTTTGTAAAAGCTAGCGAACCTTCTGCTCCACCGTAAAAAAATAAGCTCTGTGATATTTCCTTCACTTTCCTTTCTAGAAGTAAAAGAGGCAATAGGAGACCCAGGCTGTTTTCAGCTCATGCCTAATATGGGAAAAGTCAGAAGGCTCCAGAGGTTTCAGCAGAGCAGTTTTCTCTCAGCTCTAATCTGTAGGAATGAGAAAAGAAGATATGACTTTGCCATAGCCTGCTGGGTCCATCGTTTTTCTTTGTTAGCAAACTACAGTATCCGTGTTCGTAGTACAAGAATGCAGCCAACAGATCCTAGACATACCATATATTTCATGGGTTTAGCAACCCGTAAAAGTTGAAAATAGCATCTGATTTATCTTGGCAAATGGCTCCAGCTGTTCTCAGGAACATATTTTTTTTAATCAAAGGAGGTGTTCCCTAAATTAAGCCTCAGTTTGAATCTCCTTGCCCTAGGATATATTTACAGAACTATTTGTAAAATATTATCTACTTTGTAAAAGCATTTTGAATGCTTTGTTAATGCATTGTGGTGTGACTTTCCTAGAATCATTGTTTCCTCCCAAAGAAAACTAGCATGAGGGTTGGTAATTGCTGGATTATCTATCAGTACACGAGCTCATCTTCTGGACTAAGCTCAGAAATGCTCAGCTACATACATTATTCTACTTTATTAACCTATCACTAATGAGACCACTGAGGAGAGGACAAATGACCCAGAAGGACAGAGGAATATTTACTTTCCTGAATGATCTGGGATTTTACTTGCTTGCTGCCTATGGTGTTGCTTCTTTTAAGTGCAAATGTGATGGACGCTTGGCCCCCATGTCCCACAACATATTGATAAGGGACTAATGACAAGTGATGATGTGATTATACAGATATTTGACATTCATCTTTGTAGAGGGATGAAGCTGGGTTAGTTAACATTGATAATATACAGCTGTGGGCTGGCTTCAGGGGCGGTGGGTTGGCCGATGTAGATAAAGTGCAGCTGTGGCTGGTTCTGGTAAGTGGTTGAGAGCCAACCAAGAGAGAGTGGCCAAGGAAGAGAAGGAGGGAGGAAAAAGCAAGAGAAGAGAGAGTGGGCCCTGGATGAGGTGAGAAAGTGGCAGCAGAGGGGCTGGCATGAAGAGTGTGTTGGTATGAGACGATAAAAGACCTTGTTGCAGCTTGATAGTTTGGAGAGTGCTGTGACACAGCTTGACTTAGTTTTAAATAGTGAGGTCAACCTCTACTCATCTGCAACCATCCAGTATGGGTGTTTTATGGTCCCTCTCTGCTCACTCTCCTACCACCTGTCCTTTTTGTCCCTGAATCTAAATCCTAATACGACGCAGAGGTGAAAATCTTCAGGGTTATCTCCATTAAAAAAAAAAAAAAAAAAAAAAAAAAAGTCTATTGGTCTTCACAGGTCTCCACAAATTACTAGATGACCTTATGTCTTCCAGAAAGGAAACTGAAAGAGGAGCACAGCAGATACATATTTTTGATTAGTTAATACCTAGTTTTAACTAGTAGGAGAATGTATTGGAAAGACAAGGCAGAGGTTTTTCAGAGGGATTTTTTTTTTTTTCCTGTGGAAAATGCTGGTTTGACAGAACTGATTTTCTTTTTACTGGTACATATGGCTTTCATTAAAACATTTGCAGAAGATGGTGAAGTATTCTGTTCTTACCTTTTTCGCTACAGCTTTTATGTACACTGCTATTTTACATAAATGCAAAATGAAGTCTACTTGAGTAACTCCAAAGGAAACAATCTGTCCTTAGTGTTTGAACATTTCCCTCCATGAAAAAAGTCCATGACAGTATTTTTTAATTTATGATTCAGAACGAAACCAAATTTCAAAGCCCTGCAGCTTTCCTAAGGATGGGATGCCCCTACTTTTGGTGCATTCATGAGACAGACTGTAATGCTGATCATGACATTGCAATAGGACCAAAGGGATGCAGCACTCGATACAGCCTGAGGTCTCTGCTCGGTATCACAGCATCCAAGTGCCATAAAAGCTCCATTCAGCCATGTCCCTGTAAAACTCCCTTTTAACCCACTCTATTTGCTTTTACTTCTCAGGTTTACTGTGGTTTGGGTTTTTTTCTCTTCCAGGGACTTTTTTCACAGTTTTGGCTTGCTTATTCTTTTTTTCTTAAATGCTCTGGTGAGTGCAATGCTCTCTGTTGGCGGTCCATATGTAGGTTAGAGAACAAGGAGGACTGCTTTGCCTTTGACTAGAGGTGGGCAAACTGCCTGAAATTTCTTCATGGGAGGCATATTCAAATCCCTGCAGGAAGGTGGAAACATGGATGGTATAAAGCTAGCCTATTTCATGGTTTATGACTTTTATCAGTATGTAAATGAAAGACAGCAAGTGGCTCTTTCAAACATTCACGGTAGGAGTGTTAATTTGGCCACATTATCAAAAAATAAGCGATGAAGGAGGTGGGAACATGGTAGAAAAAGTCAGAGATAGGGGTGTGACAGGTGTATGAACTGAGTCATCTTCACTTTTACTCAGGGCTGTGTTGCAGACTTCCTGTTTTGACCTGAGGAAAGTCATTCACACACATTTTCAAAGCAGCCATTAACTTTAGGAGTCCAAACTAAAACACTGTGAGAAGTATTCCACTGGAAATATCTGTGTGTGGGGTGCTCACGTAGAGCCTGTTAACAGCTAGGAGAAAGCAACATCTGGGTCTAAGGGATGTTACCTCTGGACTGCTTTCAATATCCACATCAGGATGAAATGTGTCTCTCTCAGAAATGCCAGTTTCTATCCCAAGCCTACAAGGGGAGCTGAACTGCCAACGTGTGCCCAGGTATCAGCAGTGAAGGTGCCTGAAGTTAGGTGAGTGGCAACTGCCTTGCGGTATCTTGTTTGATGCAGCTGCTGAGTGGCTGCAAACCCTCTAACCTTTGATGACACCTGTATAACGGGTATTTTGGAAGGAAACCCATTTTCTTCTGATCCAATGCATGGATCTTGCAAAAATTTTAAATCTGACAGCCTGGCATTATTTTTCCTGAGGGAAAATATCCTCTCAGGATCATACTGTTTCTGTTTCATGATTCTTAAGGCTCAAGGCCAAAGAAAAAACAAAACAAAGTCAGAAATGTGCTATTAGGAAGTCACACATACTATTAAGGGCCTGAACTGTTGTGTTGTTCCTTTCAGAATACAATTGCTTAAGGAAAACTTGGCTTGTTTTTAGAATTACAGCAGAGGTCAGGTAAGATCAGCATCTTGTGCATCTTTCTAATGGAGATGTTCAGCCTAGCAGTTTCAGTGCCTCCCCAGCTGCTATTTCTTGTATTTCTGCATAGCCATAAAACTGTTACAGGTCTCAAATAAGGAACAAGAATCTCAAAAAACTATAAGGCATCGGAACAGAGGAACAGAGAAACAGAAAATAGAGAAAACTCAGACAACACTCCCTACCCATTTTATCTGTCTTTCCTATGAATTACTAGAGAAGGGTAAAAATCTTGAAAAGATTACATAGAAACTTCTTAGCTTTCAAATAGCAATCCAATGTACTAATGTGCATCCCAGGTCAAATCCAGCCCTCGTGTGAGTGACTGGAACACTCATGAAGTCAGGAAATTCATAGAGTCAGGCTTATGCCTAAATTTGGCTTCATACGTTATATGGAGGAGCTCATATTTTTTTCCTTGGCGTGAAAACACAGTTTTCAATCAGGATGTCATGCATCCCTTCAAAAATAGTACTCAAATTCCCTGTGATAGAAGCTCAGTTACACCAAATGGAGCTTTATGCAGCACTCAAAAGCAAAAGAATAAAGAACCGTTACAGCCCTAATACAAGCTGGGATGAACACGATGTGTATTTGACTTCTGGTTTGAATTCAGCAGGCTTCTCTATTCTAAAAGAACAAATGGATCTTGCTTCCCCAAGCATATGGCAGCTACACATGCAATTTACATCCCATATGGGGTCTCTTTCAGGCAACTGTCAGACTATTAAATGTCACAAGAAATTGCTTTAGATCCCCATTATGTAGTGCAGACACTTAGCATTCCCCTTTGTAGCACTTGCTATAGCTCCAGGAGAGGTGCTTTTAATATAACTGTTGTTTGTGCTGCATTAGTACCTGAAAGTTAGGGAGCACTGCAACGCCTCTGCCATCATACTGTGAAAAAGGTAGGATTCCTTCAGATGCCTATGGTCTAATTTAGCAGCAGATGAAACCAGTTGGTGCGAAGCATAAGAATAGGACAGGACAAACAACACTGTATGGTTGTTACGTAGCATATTTTATCCCTTGGTGTCAAAGCACTTGGTAAACAGGGAAAGCAAAACTATTTCTGTTTCAAAAATGGGGAAACAGGGGCACAAGCAGGTGACTTTTCAGAGCATGCCAAAGCAGTGGCAGAGCTGGCACCAAAACCTGAGGCACAGACCAGCTCTTTACACACTTACTCACGCTGCCTCCTCCTCTCGTACTTTGGTTCTGTTTAAATAGATCCCGTGGTACCTATGAACAGTTCAGTCACATACATGTAAATGTGTGGGCAAAAACCCACACAGAATAGGTCTTTTTATTCCCTTGGCTCGCCTGCACAGTCATGCTTAATTGGCACCGTTGTGTAGGCAGCACCATAAAAATGCCTAGCAAAATGATCAGATCCAGGTTTTAAAGACTAGCATCAGAAGGGCCGTCCTTCCACGAAGAAAGTGTGCCTATACTCAGCGGGAAGCTAGATACCCAGGCAAACGAGGCTGGCATTTCTGGCATAGCAGAGGATGCAAATCAACAAGGCATTGAAGTAAATAAACAGATAGAAGCCTGGAAAGGGAACAGAGAATATTTGTGCTTGATGTAATTATAAGGAAGACAACAGCAGAAAGAGGTGAAACAGGGAGGGAAATTGTTTTATTACTGCACATACATTAGTTTTAAGTGAGTTTGATACTAGGAAGGCCAAGAGGAGGAAGGATCCATAAAATTCCATCACAGTGGACTATTATGAACACCATGCTGGGCACAGCAAGTAACTCGGGCTGTGGGAATTCACCTTACAGTGGACCTGAAAGACAAGGGAAGTGGTCAGTGAGAGACTGCTGAGGTCAAGGAGAATGGTAACGACTAAGGAAAGGGGAGTAAGATGCAAAGGATATTGAAGTTTTAGTCTAATAATGTGACTTCCAGGTTAATGAGTCGCTCTTATAAGCACATAACAGTACACAGTCAGGATTCAGAGAAGATGACCAATGTACTATGAGATTCTGTTTTCAAAGGAAAAAAGGAGAAGAACAGAGACAAAAGGCATTAAAGGAATAACCAGAGAAAAAGAGAGAGGTCTTGAGAAGGGCAGAACTGCCGAAGCCAAAGAAAGAAAAGATTTCAGCAAGAGTGAAAAATTGATGGCACCAAAGCCAGTTAGGAGGCTTAGAACTTGAGGAATATATGGACTGGTAGTTGGGAAAGAAGAGATGGCACATCATGTATGTGCCACACAGCAAGAAATGCATGAGCACCAGGCCGCTGTTCTTCCCATTTCACTTACCTTTTCACAGAAGTATATGAAAGAATTTTAGTTGTGTGACAAAGGCCTTGCCTTGAAGGATATTATTACTTTTCACGAGCCAAGCTTATATTGTATCCTTCAACCATCCTAATAGTGACACCATTGTTAATACAGCTGACTTGACATGGCAGTGCTATGAAACCCAGATAATTGTACTGCGAAAACCGGAGTGTTTCACAGCACATCACATAGCTGGTCTCCAGTCAGTAATCTGCCTGCAGTTTTGACCCCTTAGCAAGAAACTGCCAAATACGGAGAACTTAGGCTGGACAGGAACATGCTCAGTGCAACCCTCTGAAATTCCTGCAGTCATTAATCTGATGTTTTTCTTTTACCTCTTCTAGTCATCCTGTCCCTTTTTATTGAGACTATATATTAAGTCACTCTGGACTTCACCTATAAGTTTGCATGCAGCAAGTTTTTGATGGGCGTTTTTAATAAATTTTCTTTAGTTCACTCAGGCAGCAACTTCCCCAGTGCCAAACACCCACACCCAGCTTGCTGTTCACAGGAGGCTTTTCATTTATTCCAGTGAGCCAGGTCAAGCCCCAGTCGAAGCTGCATTCCTGGGAAGGTCACACGGGGCTATAAAACTGATAATGACATGAGGACAGCAAGCCTAGTGCTCAGACATAGTAATTGCTCGACAGTCCATGAGAGAAATATGCGTAGTATATAGTAATCAGGCAGCACAAAGAGACCAGAGAGTCCACAAAGAGAAACATATTGTTCTCCGATGGAGACCTCTAGATGACTTCTCTGTGCCTTTGTCTAGACTGAATTAACTTTATGAATTCAGGTAATTATTCTCTGTCCCGACTTTTGGTTTTGGCTGGGATAGAATTAATTTTTATTCCTAGTAGCTGATACAGTGCTGTATTTTGGATTTAGGATGAGAATAATGTTGATGGCAAACTGATGTTTTAGTTGTTGCTAAGCAGTGTTACCCCAAGTCAAGGACTTTTGAAGTTTCCCATGTTCTGCCAATGAGCAGCTGCACAAGAAGTCAGGAGGGAGCAGAACCAGGACAGCTGACCCAAACTACAAAAAAGGGTATTTCATACCACTGAACGGCATGCTCAGTACATAAACTGGGGGGGGTGGGGGGGGGTGGGGGTTGGATAGAACCCACCGATCACCGCTCGGGGACTGGCTGGGCATCAGGCAGTCGGTGGTGAGCAACTGTGTTGTGCATAATTTGGGGTTTTTTCCTTTTGGGTTTTATTCATCTCTACTCTCTCTCATTCTAATTACAGTTTTGTTGATGTTGTTTCTACTATTATATTTCATTTTATTTCAATTATTAAATTGTTCTTATCTCAAGCCACAAGTTTTACCTTTTCCCGAATTTCCTCTCCATCCTGCTGGGGCAGGGGGAGTGAGCGAGCAGCTGTGTGGTATTTAGTTGGTGGCTGGGGTTAAACGACGACACTCTTGTGTGAGTGGCTTCAGAGAGCCTTCTCCCTGCTGTCTCCAGCAACAGCAGTCCACAAGGCCATTTCAGATCTTAATTGAAAGGGAAATGTTTGCCAAAGGTCAGTTCAAGTGGGAGAAAAGCTCCTTTCATTGCGGCTGGGGGGAGAGCAGAGCAAATATGTATCTCAAGGGAGGCATGGAGACACTTCGTGATTTATTTGTTAGGAGGCAGGTGGGAACCAGTGAATTTTCCCCCTCTTATTTATTTTTGCCCAGCCTTTACAAACTCAACACATTTCTAGCAAGGACATACATCATCACAGCAGAGTTTCTTACAGTTATGCACATACATGATTGATCACACTGTTTATAACTTTGTGTGGATTAGTGCACAGGAATGTTTAAATAAAAGGTTGGAATGGCTCATATCACTTGCTGACGACCACCAACCACTTTGAATGCAAAACAGCATTCAGAGACCAGAAGAGCATCCCTCCTGAATTTCAGCTGAGATCAGAATGACAAGGCATTTACTGAAGTTTAAAAAGAAAAAGGATGGGAAATTGCAAAGGATTTGCTGGAAGCCTCCTGACAGTTTGAAGCAGATCCAGGAAATACATCATGAATGATTTTAGTAAGGTATTCTGCCACACTGGACATCTACCTCTTTGCTGCACAGACATTTCTCTAGACTCAGACATCTCACTCTGTTCCAAAGTTTTCCATCTGAGATAAACATAGCACCACTTCTCTTATTTTTGTGGTTACAGACAATATATGACATAAACTGAGCAACACATTGTATTCATTATTTAAGGGTGTGTGTGAGTCCATAAAATAGCTCTCATTCCAGGCCTTTGCTCCACACTGTATTAAATCCTGGGCGCTGGGAAGCTGGGAGATGCATTGACATTCTGGGACTGAGAGATGGGAATGGGCAGGGAAGGAATAGTCCATCCATTTCACAGATAATTTTGGTAATTCTGGCCATGTTGAGAGTCTCTGAAAAGCAGAAGGAAGATCCTGGCTGCAGGACAATCCCCTGACAAGCACCTCAGTGCAAGCACTGGAGGTGGCTCCAGGACAGTCAGACCAGGAGCCCAGGGTGTCAGGCAGCCGCAGACTTGGATTCCTGAGAAGGAAGATGCCCAAAGTTTGTAGGGTATCATCTCCCTGTCCCCTCACCAAGTAAACACCTGGGTTAAAGGACACATTCTCTTCAGCAGCCTGCTGAAAAAACTCAGAAGTAAAACATTTCCTAAAGAAAGGCTGAGCTCTACCATGAAAAACTGACTTGGGGAAGTGTTTTGATACTCAGTGTCACAACTACAACTGAAAAAAACTGCCACCATTTTTTGCAGAGGTTTTGTGGTTAAGCGTGTCCTCCCGCTTAAGCATGTGCTTAAGCATGTCCTGTGTTCACTTCTGCAAGCAGCTGCTGTAATACAAGTTCTCTGTCTTCATTGTGGTGTTAGGCAACCAGACACCTCTATGAAGAATGGCTCTCCATCAACTGGTTGAAAAAGAGGACAACTTCAAGGAAAGGCACTCACGACCACTTTTGGAGACAGTCCAGACATTTAGGATGTAAAGGCTAATCCAGTTAAGCCATGTAAGGCCAGTACCCTGCAGATTACCTTTTTTAGATGCCTAGACTTTGGCATAACAACTCTGACGTGCTGCCAGCTACAAGGGCCTTCTTTATTTTTCTTAATAGCATTTAACACCTGTTTTACACAGGCAGCATTAATCTGGAGACAGGTAGTATGTGCTAGCTTTCAGGGATACTGAGTGCTTAAGGTCCATGCAGTTTCTGTGAATTTATTTCTCCTGAGGTCAGGTCCTATGCCTATAAATTAGCCTGGCAATGTATGGTGATTAGAATAAACATGCTTGTTCTCCTTTTTATGTCCACCTCAGCAATGGGGAAGAGTAAGAAAACTCATCGTGATCCTGATCATCAGCAGCAGGCACTGGGAAACAACTTTATCCCATTGCAGAATGGGGCAAGTTCTAAAATTTACGGGGTAAACAACTGCCCTGGCTAACCCGTGACAATCTCACAGGACTGCCTTTCTGGGAGGGAAGCTCCTACAGTCATCCACATTGAAACAGTGGTGTTATGTTCAGCTGCAGAGATGGGGACAAGGAATGGGTGACTTTCTGATGTAGTCAGAGCTAAAACCTTCAAAGTGGTGATAACTGACGGCCCCCACACCCCAGAGTCCATTCTGCCTTTATAAACCTGCAACCCAGATTGGCCTCACTGCCCTCTCAGGCATCAGAAAAGCTTTTCCTTGGCAGACCAGTTATTATCCTGCTATACGGGTACCTAAAAGCAACGTGTGCGTGGTCACTACAATACAGTCTTTCAGAGGAATTTATTTAACATGTTTTCCTAAGCCCTTAATTGCAGCCTTTAGAATCCTAGTTACTACCCTGACCAAATCAACAGTATTGCTGGGCGAATAACTATAATCTCCTGGTTTCCTTTTCCCAGGAAGGCAACTAGTAAAATAGATAGCCCTGCTGTACTGCAACTTCCTATAGCTGTTTTTGATTGCATTTTCCTCCCTAGTGCTACAATAAGAATTAAACTCCTGTCTCTGGCAGAGTTTTCAGATGCTCTCCTGCTGTGAAGTGATGCTCTGAAATGCCCAGTGATTCACAGCTCTGATATTTCATGTCTAATGGAATTATTTCTGGATGGAATTGTTACCTTTCCTGAGAGAGAGACACTCATAAAGCTAGTAGGAGACAAATTATATGCGTCTACCCTTCTCTCTTCCACAGCACTTCTCAAAATCAAATTACTTGGCCACACTTCTAAAATTCCTCTTATTGCAAGAATGCGTAAGCAATTCAAAGTAAAACATAGGGCATCGTAATTACGCAAGACACAAGAAATTCAGGGTTACAGGTGTAGTTAAGAAAGACCCAGTTGTATCACAGCACAGAGGAGTAAGAGAGGGGGATCTGAAAGCTCTCTCTTCTTCCTCTGTACATCATACTACCAGTAGCTCTGCATTACAGGATTATATGCCTATAAGGTGTATGTATAGATCACCACTGAGGTATGTTCTGTAATTGCTGGATTGGGATGAAGACATTTTATTGCTTGAAGTCAGCCTGAGTTTGAAGTGCCTTGAAACCCTCCATTGTTCCTGTTCCTGCCCCTGCTCTCTTCAGAGGTGGCTGTGCGCCGAGGAGCCTGCAGGGCTGCCCACCACAGGGGAACACACACAGCCCCCCACCCCCCTCCCCGAGAAGTGCACGTCATTCACCCTCTCATGTCTGGCCCTCAGAAATCCCCCCAAACCGCTCTGGGATTTAAGTCAGAAGTCTGAGCTGTGGAGTGGGTCTTGAAAGCCTGCTGGTGACTCATGCAGGGATTCCCTGGTGCTGGGAGACATTTCTTTCCAATTAGTTAAATTCCCAAAGTAAGCAAATATCCTTCAAGTGATATCAGTTACAAAATATTCCAGTCTGCCCGGCAAAGGTGCAATGCACCGCCTGCGGGGCAGCATCCCTGGGGGGCCCTGCACTGGCAGGTTTGCAGGGTGGGTGCAAACCTCCCCCTGCTGAGGCTGCAGTGGGGTTGGGGCTCAGCCCCACAGCTCCAGGCAGGGGGTCCCAGGGTGTCCTGGCCCTCCAGCAGTGCAGCAGGATGTAGGGTGCAGATGGGCCCATCAGTGGGACAGCGCGAGCTGCTCTTGAGCAGAGCGGTTGGCAGAAAGCAGCAAGGACGTCGCTGTCGCTGGAGCCTGTCTGTGGGGAGAGCGTGCCCCAGGCGTGCGGGAGAGCCTCCCAGGGGATGAGAGGGATGCAGATCCCATCCTTTCACCACAGAAGAGCACAGCAGGCTGCTCTGGTGGGGGGTGACATATGAGGAGAGCACGCTTGCACCTGCATTTCTAACCTGGGTCTTCTACAGCCCTGTGAGGACACCTAAGCGAAGGCTTTTGTGCAGCTGCCTGTACTCAGACTCAGCAGTATAATTTTTCTGTGTGCACACTGGTGTCTCCTGTTTCAGGTTCTCACAGGTTTTCTGTCTTCGTTACCCAAGTATGAGCAACAGCTAGTTGTGAGCATTGTCTCTGGCAGAGAACCCAGGGAGTAGTGGCTGGCAGACGTCAGACATGACTCTTTAGCACAGTAAACACCCAGGCCACATTCAGCTGAGGCACAGCACAGAAAGCAGGATGGGAAAGGCTATGGCCTTTGTTTCATGCTGCAGACAGAATCTGGGTTCTGCCAGATGGCTTTCCATGCTCTGTGGGCCACCCCGAAACAGGTGTTTTAGCATCACTAAATGTGCGTTGCCATGATCATCCATGTCTTTACCTTCAGAAATGGTTGCTCCACGCTGGGACATGCAGAGCGGTTGTGGATCCCATGTGCTGTACCTGGGGGCGTGGGGCGGTTCCCGCCTCCCAGGGCTGGGACAGCAAACCAAGTGCACACCCTACCCCATACGCCCTGCTTCCCACCAGCGGGGAGTCAGGACACGTAATCAGCAAGGGAGCCACGGCATGCTCCCCCGTGTCCACTAGTCCAAATTGCCCAGGAGTGGGACCATGGTGTGTCCCATGGGGAACATCCACCTCCCATTCAGACAGCAGGTGAGAAATTCAGATGAGGATGCTGGGGAGGACAGAAGTCAGTCCGGTGCGACACCACTGAACCAGCAGAGGCCATCATCTATAGAGGGACCTGTGAAGCCCCATAACCTGCGTGAGTAGTTTCGCTTTCTCCCTCCAATGAACAATATTTTGTGCTTATATCACTGAGCGTGACCTGCATCTGCCCTGCCCACGCTTCAGTACTCTCCTCCAGCTGTTACTGCTGTTCCTCACAGTTGAACTTAAGTCTTGGCTAAACCAAGTAACTTTGATCAGCAAAGTTTGCAATTTTGATGCTCGTCCCTCTTTCTAGATATATTATGCTTGTGTTGGAGCCTGCTTTGCACTAGTGCCAATCCCCTTAAAACAGGCCCATTAGAGAGCAGCAGAATTCAATAGCCCTCTAACATACAATGCAGACCGCAAGGGATTTGGCAGGGTCAGGCAATGCTTTGACTGTGGTTGCGAAAGATAGATTTGCTCTCTGAATGAAGTCATCTCAGATTGCTTGCCTCGAGAGAAAAATCCCCTACGTGCAGGCATGGAAGGGATCATCAGCCTTTAGAGAGGCCACAAAGGTTTGGGATATCTTCAAAGAGTTGGTAACAAGATTGTGTAAGAATCAAATAGCCTTGCAAATAGCTATATCCCATTAGTCATGACAGCAAAGGCTGGGCTGAATGAAATGTTTACTGTGGCTTATGAAGTGTCTCTGTACACATAACCTTGGGCAAGCCCCAGAAATTCTGGGCTCTGCATTTGGAAGTCATCTGGTTAAATAGCTGTGGCAAAATAATCAAAAAAACACTGTTTATTTGCACAATACATTAACCAAGTGATTAACTGAGTAATGGGAGACCCAGAAGAAAGAAGAATCCTTTCCCTTTGTGTGGTCTGTTTTTCAGACTTTCCACCAACACTACAGGTTCCTGGAAAACAAAACTAAGTTCAATATACCTCAACTCAGTCATGAAAACTCTCCCCAGACTGAACGATCAGCTCAGCGCATCACTCACACCTTCATGCAGCTCCTTCTCCCTCTCGCAAAATTTGAAAGGCAGCAAAATAATTACGGCTAACTTACTGGCCTGTCTTATGAGAGGTAAACATTAATTCAGGAGTTCTGGAGGACTTCATGCAACCAGACCTGAGTGCCTGCTTGCTGTTTAGTTGATGCGATTATTTCTGTATTTCCCTTTTAGCAACTCAGCTTCTCACAGGAGGCTGCTGCTGCTACCAGACAATGAGTAAAACTGCTGTAGATTTTTTTCCAGTGTCATTCCTGATGTAAGCTGGTGCAAATAAAATAATTAACTCTTTTTGAAAATTCTTACTTTTCTTTGTTCCTTCCTGATTGTGCAGGCTCCCCACTCAGTCCTTCCTAAGCTGCTCTTATTCTTAGAGACTTTAATTCTTTGTAAATTCTTTCTGCGGGTCTCTCACCTGCGGTAGTTAGTGTGCTGTCTCGTAGCTTCGTAGTACTCAGGAAAAAAATGTTATTTTTACTCCCTGAGAAAATTATAGAGAAGCATTTTTCCCCTCTTCCTCTACTAAATCTCTAACTACTGTTAGGTCTTTCAGGAGATCACATAAGGGTAACCAAAGAATCCCACCATTGCTGGTAATAAGCGGCAGAGCAAGTGCTTACAGAGTGAGTAAATTGCTACTAAACATTACTGCATTTCTAACTCTAGGTGTAGAAGAGGAGTAACCCTCTAAAGGGCCATGAAGATGCTGAGGGAGTGCGTAGGGTGCCAAAGCACAAGACCTAGGGCCATTTGAGGTGCCATGGGTTGTCCTTGCCGGCCACCAGTTTCTGCTCTAAGTACGCCATCAGTTCCGTGTCCCATCTGCCATGTCTGTGCAGATGTCTCTCTAAAATGACATTAGAGTACTTCTGGGTCCCTGATCCCCCCCAGGGCCTCAGCTGGGATCAGACCTACCCTGGTCATATCAAAGCCAGATTTAGCACTAGCTTTGGAGCTGCAGCTGGGCTTTGGCCTCCGAAGTTACCATGCATATTACCCCCTGGGGACACAGCACAACCACGGTACCTGTGTGCGTGAGGTCTGGATGTGGCTGTACATGCGGTAGCACACAACCAACCCCCAGTGAGGAGGAACAGGGCAGGGAGGTCAGACCTCCCTCTGTGCTGCGGAGCAGGTGATGGATTAGGCTGGCAGCTGCCCCTGCTGGTGCATGCTCCTGGAGAGGGACCAGAACGCAGTGCTGCAAATGCGTGAAGGTGAGATATCAGAGCAGGGGGTTATTAAATGAGTCACATGTGGGTAAGACTTGATAGACCCGAACAGGCCCAGGACTGTTCTGTAGGTCAAACAGAAGAGCGGGGCTTTTGTGGAAGGAATGTCTAGGCTATCAGGAGCCAGGCAGGAGCCTCTCTGTAAAAAGACAGAGAAAACAACACCCTATCCTTCAAGTGCACTCAGCAATGAAAACAGCACTTCTACTGATTAAAGTGTAATAAATGTAATGAAAAACACTGTAAGCTATTAGTGACTGCCACCTGTTATGCATTTGTTTTAAGCCCTTTGAACGCTGGTAACTGTTTTTTCTCCCTAGAAAATCTTTCTGCATTATTGCTGTTTCCTTTACTCACCACATTTGCAGTCATCGCTTGTAAATTCAAGTAACGAATTCATGAGGATTCTGAATGGCATAATAATACCGTCACCTTGCACGCTACCACAGCTACTACCTGGCAATCCCAGGATGCTTAATCTGTGCGAGTGGATTAAGCCTCACAGTGCTGCTCTGCTGTGCGGGGAAGCGGTGCAAGTCCCTTCAGGCAGAAGAGGAACCCTTCAGGGCAGCATATTTCTGGTCCCCGGGGCAGAAATAGACATGTCTATTTGGTACCAACCCAACGCCTCTAGTCAGTGTCAGATCTGCTCTACATGCACTGCACAGACAGCCGGCACATGTTCCGTAAATCTGCCCTGCCGGGATGTGTCTGGCTCCCAGCACACAGCACACAAACTGGATAGTATGTTCGTTCAGTGCTTCCACGCAATGGTCAGTCACTCAGAACACGTGCATCAAGTCTACCCAGCACTTCCAAAAAGCATGAGAACAGCTGACGGTGTGAGCGGTTTGTGCAAAGACAGAGAAGGGACTATCATCCCTTGCTGCATATGTTCACAGAGGAATAGACCCATATGAAATCACCCCCTTCTGGAAATGTTGGACTCCATTGCTCACATGTTATGCAGCAGATCTATGCATGTGTTTTAAAAATGTCAAGGGGATTCAGACGTTTGGTGTCCTGCTCAGATTCCTAAGTATAAAAACAGTCTGCAATAACCTAGATGCATGTTAGCTCTAATCAGAGCACAGAGAAGCAAAAGAGTAGCAGATTTTTATTGCTATCCTGTTCACCATGAAGCATTTAATAATACAGCTTCATTATTATAAATCTGCCTGAATTCACATGAATCAACACAATAAAACTGATATTAATGCAGTTTTTATGAAAGGACTAGCAGAATGGTTGTCTTACTCTCAAATAGCACTAAAATCAGGTTAGTAAGAATATCTAAAATTCTTAGCACTTGAACAGCTCACTAGCTCCAAGAGGACTAACCATAATTTTAAGTATCTTGCTGAACTGGAACCTAACGCTCAAAGCAGGACCTAATGCAACCAGAAGTATACTGTACTGAGTGCATTTTCCTCCAGATACTACATTGGGAAGTAAAACATTGATTTTGAGCACATACCCTAATCCTCCATCATCGATGCAGCTAGATTTCTGCTGAAGTGTAAATGATCACTGAATTATTGAAATCCTTGTAATGTTGCAATGGAAAATGTTCATTTTAACAAGAGACATGCAAATACCTGCAAAAACAATGAATCAGTCATAAGTGGGTAGATAAACAAATGCATTTTTATTTTAATTTCAGTGATCTGTGCGGCCCCACAGTGTACTCCAATTTTGAAAGGAATTAGATAATGTTTTGCAGCTGGTGAGAAAATGGAAACCCATTCGCAGAATTTTTAAAAAAATCACAGACATTGTTCCAGTATTACAGTGGGGTAAAAAAAAATCAACAGATTCTTGAAACTAATTAGAAACAAAAAAGAAGGTATTTTTTGATAGTACTCCAAGCTTTACCTGAAATATTAAACGCATACATCTAGCCATCATAAAAACTACAAATGTCATGAATCTGTTTACTACTGAGAAGGATAAACTGAAACATATACCACGTTACAGTGCCAGACAAAATGCAACAAATTCTTTCCACACAGGAGCTGTATATAGTTCCATCATATGGTGCCCCTCATGTTTGCATAAAAAAAAAAAAATATAGAAAACTTGCTTCTTTAGCCCAAATTCTATTTTGGGAGTGAAAGTCTAGGGGAAGTAGACAAAGAATGAACAGGTTCTTTCCAGCTGTCTCTCTCTGTCGGATCCAGCTCTGGGGAAGCTGCTCTGTTCTGGTTCTGCAGCAATATCCTCCCATGCCAGCCCACAGGAATGTCACAGAGGAAGATAATGCTCACAAGACCTTTACATTTTCGGTGTCAAACAGGAGTGGGATTTGGAGGTTGGCTGGAAGCAACCAAGGCAAACTAAAGCACTGCTTCTCTGTGCACACTTCCTGAGATCAGCAATTAAATGGACAGGTTTAGGGAGAAGTTTATGTTTGTCCTATTACACTACACGAGTTCCAATGCAGCTACGTGTAGACTTTTCTACACCTATGATGCTGGCAGAGCCAATCATTAAAGTACAACCTTGAAACATTTTCCATGATGCTGATCACCAGAAAGGATAGCCAACTTGGAGCATAGAGATGAAAAGCAGCTTTTGCATTTATTGTCTTGAACGTTTTCACAAATGTAATGCAATATTCTACAGCTAACTATATGGTTTTATTAAAGAATCATTTATTGCCTTGATCCTTTCTGAAGAAGATCTATGTATTTGCAGACCAGAATATTCTGCCAATGAGGAATATTTTTCTCTTGGCAGGAATCCAAGCATCAAAATGTAGGCTTTTGTAGCTGTGGTGAGTAATCTGTCAGCAGGGAAACCATGACAGCCTAGGGGAGGAAGAAAAGAAAAAATCCAATCACATTGGAAACAGATACTCCATAAAAATAAATAAGGGGGAAATATTTTCCAGCTCTAAAGTCTTGTGCTGAAAATTATTGTCCTGACAAAAACCGCACACTTAGATTTATTTGCTAAAATTTCTTGTGATGAATCAGGAAAGAGGTGAAAATCAGTTACGATGTTCTGTATTGTAGCTGATAGGTTTTCTCAGTGTGAACAAAATATATATATAATGGTTGGACTCAGTGATTTTAAAGGTTTTTTCCAACCTAAACGATTCTATATTAATGAACAGCCTAGGAGAAATTCAGACAAAGCATTTAGATCAAATGCTGAGGCCCTTTTGGCATGCTATATTGTACGCTCGGCCACTGCTAGGAGACACTGTGGCTACCCAAACAGCACATAGGCTTGCTCGTGGATTTCCACAGAACTTCCATTAGCATCAGTGAGAGCCATATTAGAATAAGGACTCTGAAATTTATCCCAGTTTAGCTGTACTTTCTGTGATAAAATATGGAAAATCCTCACTGAGGTTAATAGTTAAATCACCTACCCCTCTTGCCCTCCCCTAGTACTCCAACAAACCTTAGGTATGGCTGTGAAATGAGAATTAAAGGAATGTCAGCTAAATAAAACATAGCGTTGCAGCAGCTCTGCCGTCCTCCCCGCACCTGTGTACATAACAAGCCCCATGCTTGCTTGGTTTTGACAAGGTATTACCTGGTTCACGCTGTTGTGATTTCACAGTAATGTCTGACTGCAAATTGTTATTTGGGCCCAGAACTGGATTTACAAGGGTTCCTCAGGGTTGTGGTCTGGTTGCCTGTCCTTCCTTTCCCTTCAGCACTGCTCAACGTAGCAGGCAGTCCCAGGCACACAGGGGGGACTGAACATGCAGCTGTGCAGCCCCTCGCTGCTACCCATGTCATAGCTGCACTCAGCCCTGTTTGGAACTACAGCTCAGCAAATAATTTATTTTTCTGTTTTCTGTCTGAGCTGAAAGTGATAGAAATGAATATATAAATAAGACCCATATATTCATTATTTTTATAGCTTAATACAAATATGACATGTTTCTTATCCCTCCCAAAAGAAGTGCAGCTGGAACCCAAAGTAAAGGGTTTATTTTCCTTTTAAAAAATAACAGTTAGGACAATTGAAAACATTGCAAAATTAAAACAAAAAATACAAACACTTTCCAGAATTTTAAGGCCAAAACTATGAATTTAACACAAATTTGTTAATAATTTTGACCATGTCCAAAATCTGAGGTTGTGGTAGATACAATACTCAACCACTTACTCACTTGAAGCACATCTAGAGTTTGTCTGAGAGCTCTGACAATGCCATTTCTGGTTGGGATTTTTTTCACTTCTGAAAGTTTTCACTAGCTTTTGTAAACAAGATGGTTCTGAAGCTGACAATAAATAACAAGCTACTGAGAACTGGCAGTAATTTTCTGAAATTCTAGGAATGCTGCGAGGGGAGTTATGGTTTATCTTAAATGCCAAGTGTCTTCTCATGGTTCCCATGAATCACACAGTATTACCCACACCGTAACTTTTCAGGATCCTGCAAAGATTTGCTCTTGCAGCACTTTCTCAGGGGAAGTTCTCATTGGTGTAAGTAGCAATTTTTCCTGAGAGAAAACTGCAGAATCTCTAGCTTTAAGTGGTAGGGAAATTGTAGTTTCTAAGACCAGTCTCTGGGATCTCAGCATTTAACACATCTTAAAACTGAGCAGCTGAGTTAATCATTAGAATAAATCCAGTGATTGAAATACCAAAAAATTACAGTTTATACTATGGATTTCACTTAGTGATAAAAACTGGGTCAAGCAACAGCATGTTATCATCAAAATAGGTCACATTTGTGTCCAGAAGTATTTGTGCTACATATATATGTTGTCTATAGTCAAAATTGTGATGTACTGTGGGGTGCACTTGAAACATATGTATTAGTTTGTACTATTGATTGAGGAACCAATCTGAATCCAAGCCTGTAGTGTGAGGCAGAATAGAAGCTGACCCTAACCTAACTACTGTTATCTTCTTTTTTTACCATAATTGTCCATTTTCTGTTTTCAGCCTCCTGGAAAACCAATGACTGCGGAGAATAGAATACTTCATCATCAACTTCTTCAGGTTTTCTGGGTAAACAATGTAAAAAAGTCCAGTTGGAAGCAGCAGATTTTGCAGTCTGTAGATCAAAAAGCATATAAAAATAAAGGACATTAATAAAATCTTTAACTAGTAAAAAGGTTTACAAATTTTATATTAGCTACCACTCTTGTTACTTGGATGATGAACTCAGAATTCCACTGACTTCATCATCTGTGAATATGATGGGAATATTGCCATTTAAGTCAGTCAGAGTTCAATGCTGACTTCACATAAGTCAAATATTTACCCCTATTTCTCAGGCTTTAGTAGGGGAGTAAAATGCTCAGTGACCTAGTGGATCAATAAGGGGCAATCTTTATTTGAATGCCTTACAGTAATATAATACTATTGATAATTGCAACCAGAATATACCTAACCATGACTTAAAAGGCTGTAATTTTTTTCTTTTCTATGTTGTCACTCATAATATATTGATCTAATACCAATGAACAATGAATTAAAGCACTTTAGGCCATTTCAGAGGCACATCCATCAATAGTATTATGTGAACTTATGTTAAAATACAGTCAATTAAACTAATAATTCTATCAGCAACGAAAATGTCCTTATTATCTTGGACAATTGATGGCTTATGTTTTCTCTAACTGATTTTGCGCTGATAAGCATCTCAATTAGATTACTTCAAAGACATGTATTTAATGCTTTGTTCATTGACAGATATACACAAAATTGCCCCAAATGCTGCCCAGGCATTTAAGAGTTAATCTGCAAGTTGCTCATTCTAAATAAAATATAAGGGATCATTTCTGGCAGCAAAGAGGAAATGCAAAGTTAGAAATAGATTTTAGGTCATAAAGAAGTAAAGGGTTAGCTCTCCTGCGCATGTTCTGGAGATGGAGCTCATTAGGAAGCTCTGAGAGAGGCCAAGGCTTGTGAAGTGTATAAGATAACTCAAACTTTCTTATCTTTGTGAGTTTTTCAAGCTGGGGGAAGATTTGCATGTTGTTTTTCCATGGCCTCACTCAAAAAAATACCAAACCCATGCTTTGCTGATGTTGATTCTTATAAATGCAAACTGTAAAAGCATCAACAAAACCCTAAATCTCAATTTTTACCTGCATTGTAATCTGATAACCTTGAAATGCCTTTAGTCTTTCTTTCTTTTCCTCTTCTTGCCCCATACTTATCCAAGTGTCTGTAATTAAGACATTGGCGCCGTCTGCAGCTTCCAAAGGATCTGTTGTGAGAAGTAACTTGGTACCATGCTGATGTGAATAAAATAGGGAAGATCAGGAAGACAAGGAACTTCAACTTAATTTATAATGAAAATTATAAATCAAGCACTCTATTTAAACTACTCTACTAGGCTGTTTCTTAGGTTCCTACCTCTTTGGAGTACTGTTCAGTTATTTTAGTTATTCTGAGGTCTGGTTCAAAGCCCTGTGAAAAGAGGTGATAAGAGATGATGGTAATGTATCATGGAACATGTATAATATCTTCACTCATTATTAACACTGCTTAGAAAAATACTGATTGAACCATTTACCATGGGAAGAAGAACGTCTTTCAGAAACATAAAATTTAGACAAATCATGTTGATTTTGTTGAAATTTTATTTTGACATAAGCTGCTGGAAAGTGTTCTGATAAAGTAAGAAAAATATATTTCAACAGTTACAGAATGAAATGCCTATACATCATTTATTTTTTTGTTCTAAACAGATTACTTGTTTTATATTTTATATTGTTTTACAATGCAGCATTCTAAGAAAGCTGTATCACCAGTCTGAACCAACTAAGATGCAACATTTTCACCAATCTGAAACAACTTTCAAATTTTTTTTGTGGGGGAGAGGGCATTAGGTGACTTAATAACACTTTCCCAAACGGAATTATTGTCCTCCATGACTTATACTGCAGTCATGAACTCCCCTCAGCCCTTCTGAAGTTGGACTCAGTAGAATAACTCTTGCTTTGCTTCAAAATAACTGAATCAGGATTCTGAACCTTGGTTCTGAAAGCTGGCACTCAAGATACATGGAAGCACCACTAGCTGAGGCCCTTGGAAGTATATATATGCAAGTGGCTGAGACAAGAGTGGGTGAAGTTTGCATTCCTTATTCCTTGCCCATGGCTTTCTTACCTTGGGAGTTGCAATACGCAGGTGCATTCCCAGCTTTGCAGCACTTATCATGATGGAGTGGAGGACGTTGTTTCCATCCCCAATCCAGGTGATAGTGAGCCCCTTCAGCCCACCATAGTGCTCCTGCCAAATGAATCAGACAGCCCTGGGGTTATGTTTCAAGCGAACTGAGCAAGCTGATGCTGTAGGTAGGAGGGATTGATCAAATGGGTCTAGAGCAAAGAAGGCTGGTGACTCTCAAATGCTAGCTCTGCAGAACCATACCTTTAATTAACTCACTGCAACTATAGGATGGTCAGGGAAGGAAAGTCCTCCATGTCTTACATGAAGGCCAAAGTGCTGCGGCTTTCTCCAGTGAAGGGCAAATTGACACATATGCCATATGGTAAGGCCCAGGCTGAGAGACTTAGCACCAGACACACAGTAACTTTAGCACCAAAGACATGCAGTCATGGTTTGGTGCTTGTAATTATGAGTGAATAGTAGAAATTCTTAATTTAGAGGCAGCCCTAATGCCTAAGATGCACTCCTTCCAGCTTTCTCCCAAATTGTGAAAATATCCCTGTTCAGGTTTCCTCTGGCCTGGTTGTCTCTACATGATGTTCCCTGTGGCCACGGCAGCGGCCATGCCCTTGGAGTGCATTTTAACCATCACAGCTGTACAGAACAGCAAAGAGCAATACTTTGAAAGCAGCTGTGCCACTCATGGCTTGCAGGGTTTGCGCTCTGTTGTACAGCCAGAGTGCAGTGATTTTTTTAAAATGTGGATTACCCATACTTGAAACAGCATTACAGTGTTAACTGTAGCTTTGCTTGATGGCAGTTACAGATTGTATATATGCAGCTGCTTTGGCCCTCAGCCACCCAACAGATAAGGCCTAAGGAGGAACAAGAGTAACAGGAATTTCATATTTCCAGAGCAGGACAACTTGAGGCCCTTTAGCAAGCCTTATTTGAAATATGCATATTTATATACTCAAGTTGATACCAGGAAGTTTGTAAAGACATAACCGAACACTTGTATGTGCCAGCTCTGTACAGCTCCACCTCAAGTCTAAAGACACAATGGAGAGCCTTTTATTCTTCGTTCAAAACTGGGCCATGCTACAATTGCATCGTATTAGCTGGAAGCCAGACAGTGTCTCAACACTTTGTGTAACATGATTCAATGCTTGTCAGAGAGGATAAGCATCCATACTGTAGCTGTACTAACTGGCAACCTTGCAGACAGTCACAGCAAAGATGCCAAAAGACTGAACAGGAAAAGGGCTGGGACTACCCCCTCCTCTCCTGTCAGCAGCTTCTCCTAAACAAATAGCTGTGAAGTTGTTCCACACCAAAGTTATTGGCATTTCTGCCAGTGACCACAATTTTGAGTCAAAAATAAGTCAAAAATAGTAGCACTTGAAATATTGAATAATATTAAAAAGCCATTGAAATCTAAACCTGATAGAGTCCTAGGCTGCCTACAGTTTAAAGGCTAAAACTACAGTATTGTTAAACTATTGTTTTTTCAGTTGAAGTTTGTTAGCAGCAGGCTCATTGGAAGAGGTTTGATGCAAGGAGAGCAAATGAGGACTTTGTGGTGTGGAAGTTATTTCAGTATAACAGCTCTTCAGGTCTCTAAGGGTCTTTCAAAATCCTTCCACATCTCCTAGCAATGGTGCTCCTAGGATAAGGCCAAACTAAAGCATTTATTTAAGGTGGTGTTTCCACCTAGGACTTAGTGATAGCTGAGACATGAACCCACAGTCAGAAGCAAATGAGACTGCCCTGCATTCTTTTGATCTTACTGTTTAAAAATAGACATCTCAGCCTGTAATGCTCAAAGCACTAACTAGTGAGTCACAAATATACTGCTGTGTTAAATAACTTCCACCTTATTACCAGCTGCTACTCTGCATTAAAAGCAGCACAGTGCATACTAAATACTTTTCTGTTTTCCCAAGCTACTAGCTGTTACAGATAAAATACAAAGTGCTGGAGATATCTGTATAATGACTGTCAATATGCACTGCAAATTGCAAAGCCACATCTGCAGTGACTACTGTACAGAGTGGACATAGCTGAGCTAATCTTAATGAAGACATTTAGCTAATGGAAGAAGGCATAGTCAAGGTAGAATCAAGCTGTGTGTGTGCTACTGGAGCCTGTTTTATATCCTGTGCTAAGCTTTATGCTGCCACTGGTACACTGCTGTTCTAACTCAAACCTCTTCATCTAAAGCCAGCTCACTATGACTGTGACTGTACTGCTTATATGCATACATCCTGAGCTTCCAAGAAAGACGAGATGATTGTGTTGTGAGGAAATACAAAAGTTACTATTTATGAGATATACAGTTTTTTCCCCTGTTTTATAGTATATGCTTATACAACTGCAGAGAGAAAATCTTGCTAGAAGTGTTTAGCCACAATGGTAACAATATAGGTTAAACCAGGACCTTTACAATACATGATGATCACCTGAGCCTCTGAAGATATTTTTCCCCTCACATGCCTCCCCAGTTTTTCCAAACTCTGTTATATTGATATAGGCTTTTTACCTGCTTTACCTCTTTGGCTTGGGAACCTGACTTCAAAATACTTGTACTCCCAGTAAAGCCATTAAAAAATTAACATATTCAGAAAGTCTAGAGCCTTTCTCCCTTATGAATGCCTCAACAAACAGTGATTGCTGCTTCAGTGCCACAAAACTTGTCTTTGCTATTCTCATGAAAAGTCCCTGCTAAATAGTCAATTTGACAGTCACCTTTCTCATCCTCATGCTGCTTTTACAATGTGTCATTCTGTTCTTATTCATGATTGCAGTATATCAGTGTATCAATTGCTGGGAAAAAATACGCAGGCTCAGTGATTTAGCACTGTTGTATGTTTACAGAAGACTGCTTTAACTAACTAGGGACCTTCGTGTCTGCCTCTGCCTGGACTTGTTTCCAACTAGGCTGAGATTCTGACACCATTATAGATTACTTCTGAAAGGTTTGACCACAACAGTCATAACAGCCCTCAATTAAAAAAAGCTTTGGAATAATGAATTGATAATCTGTCAAAATTTAAAACTGAAAGCAAGGGATCAGTCAAAGCATTAGCCCTTTTGGAGACAGTGCAATCCAGTAAATGAGAAACTGGGCAAACTTGGATGTACTAGCTTGCAAACTGATCTGAACACAGATGCTGGGCCAGTTATCCTTCTTACTTTCACACTGGGTTTTGTCGTGGTTATCAAACCAGCATATTCTCGAGGACCAGTCTGGATCTTAGCTGGGATTTCTAATTCTTAGAATAACAATGATGATGATGATGAATTTGAAGACTAATAATTTAAGCTCTTTGGGTCACATATTGAGGAAAAGTTGAGAATATACAGCAGCCCTCTTCAAGCTGAGCAATGCAATTTTTGGCACAATTTAAAAAGGAATCACTGATGTATTTCTTATGTCAACCATTTCTTTCTGAAAAAGAAATTTCCCTTCAAGCCAGTGACATAAAAAGCTAGTGGCATATGGATCCACTCTAATTACCAGTCTGGCCATCCTGCAGTCAGCTACAAGTTAGCTGATTTGGCTGGTGACATTAATATCAATTGAATCAATGTCAATACACAGTTTGTCCCTGGAATACAGATTGTATGATGTGCTGCCCTCCAGCCAAGCTTCACAGAGCAGAAGTTGTGAGGCACAGCTTCTGCCCAGGAGACAGAGAGGCACTGGGTGGACTCAGCAAGTGGCTGTAACATCCCTTCAGCATAGACAGAGAAGTAAAGTGGCTCTGTGCATGCACAGTACCAGCATGCAAACTCATAGTCTTTAAAGGCCAAACCCCAAACCCTCAAAATCAGGTTGCATAATGTTTACAACTATTTCTAGGGGGTTATTACTCTAGAGCAAACTCAGTTTAACCCAACTTTCAAGGGAGAGGGAAGCATGTAAGGAAGCTAAGGAAAATATCCCTCTTGGCATAATAGGGGGCATTAATGCTGACCACAGTATTAAAGGACAGAGCCAGCTTAGATATCAAATGTGAGGGGATCCAGGTTGCTCAGGAAGAAGGCACTGGGCAACAGGATGTTAAATCTGAAGACTATATCCATGACAGGAGCACACTTCGTGATCTGACAAGAACACCTTGAATACAGAATGAGAACTGACAGTCCTCAAAATAAACCATCTGCACTGTTTGGGGAATGCAACAGACTATACTAAAATAACCACACTAAAATGCACCTGTGAAAAGCGAATAAGAAGCCATAAGCAAGAAGACACTCTGATAAAACAAACCAGGAAATGAGGCAGCTTCAGACCAAAGAAGAAGTGCTCAAAGAGGATTCAAGGCAGCACGTGACAAAATTCATAGGATTTAGAAAATGGAAGAATAAAAATGTGCTAAGCATGAAGAGGCCCAGAGTGCATGTAGTGTTCCACTGGCAAATGCAGAAGGAGAAAAAAGAAGAGAGAAAAAAAAAAGTACATTTTGGGTATGTACTGACAGCAGGGAGGAGCAGATCCAGGGAAGAAAATCATCAGAGAGATAAGAAAGAGTAATTTTTCAAGAGAAATAGGCTGCACAAAATCTGTTTTTACATTTAAATATAAGGCTAGCAGTCTGTGCCTCTATTGTAGTTTGTATGTATGTATAAAATAAATTGCCCTTGCATTGCAGGAAGCCAGTCCAAATGTTATATGTGACCTTTTAACTCATCTAAAGAATCGGTGGTATTATTCAACATCCCTATATTAATCTTCTTGCAGGCAGTACTTGGATAACTTCTTTTTACACTGCCAAAAATCCCGCAAGAAGTTTGATTGCGGTAAGTAACAATAGACCCTGTGGCTCACACTTCTTCAAGTGTTAATCCTACTCCTGTGACATGGTAAAGTTCATTATGTGCTTAAAATGCCATTTTATTACATGCTACTGGCTGTAAGACTAGTCTTCTCCACCTCAGTGCACAGTGCAGAGCAGAAAAAAGGCAGCAGACGGGCAGGTCAGAAAGGGAAAGAGCAGGTAGTGCCAACACCCACAGTGTGCTGCTGAGAGCTCCCCCCTGCCTGCCCCTTTCTCCTGGGTAAGAAAGCAAGAATGGAAAGTGGGTCAGAAACCAGTGGCGTAGCATGTCCTTGGCAAGGTGGGACAGCCACCCAGCTGCCCTCTGAAAACCTTCTGACAAACTCTGGGCTAAGGAACATGCTAGAAAGACGGGGGAGGGATGAACACAATTGGAGGAAACAGTGCACTGCTTATCAGGCTGACTGGGTGCTGCAAATTTTAAAAAGGTTCCATGGCTGTTCAAAAGCTGAGCCATTCTTTGAGACCTCTGTAAGTGCTTGCTTTGTCATGATACCTCTCCATGCCAAATGTTTCTTTTGTTTGAGCACCAACTGTTATGGTCCTGTTTCCTCATCATGTAACATGGGCAGAGACAGCTCCTTCCAAACACATCGTCCCCAATGCTTGATGCAACAAGGACACACGCCTGCCCTTGCTGCTGCCCTAGGTATTCAAACCAAGGAAAAGTCCAGCCTGTGGGCTCATGTTCACCTGGAGCTTCTACCATGGTTGCCCTATACAAGGACACAATGGAGGAAGAGCAGAGGATGATCAACAGGGCATGCACTCATTCTGCTGATCTCCATAGGTTTCCTCCCAAGATCAGTGGAGAAAGAGATGCATCTCTAGAAGGTGACTGAGAAGCTCAGCAGTCTCTCTTCATTGACTGGAGATGGAGTACAGGGCAATATCACTCTGAACTCTGGTGCTGTAGTCAGTGGCCTGGATAAAACCAGGTTTAGGGGCAGAGATATCAATAAATGTGTAGACTATGAGTCACAGATTATTCCTGAAGCCTGTTATTCACAAGTGATAAAATGCTAATAATTAAGGTGTTTGCAAGACAGAACTGCCTGCAAAACACAACCATAAGATTCACCTGTTTTACAGTTGCACACAGTGTTAAAATGAAATTATGACATTTAATGATTGGTGATGTTCTCATTATAGCTTTCTGACTGACGTAATTTGAACAGTTCATTGAGGCTGGCTCAATGTCATCTTGCAAATGTACTTTATCCTGAGGTATGTGAAGCATTAAAGTTTGCCAATTTTTGCTGGTCTTTTCACTCTAAGTAAAGAAAATTCTATGAAAAATACTAATCAAAGTAAGGAAAAAGTAATTTTCACTATATGAGTCTTTCGGTATTTCAAGTTTAAGGAATGAATAATTTAGTATTACTCTCACTAGCTCTTTTCCACATACTGAATGTCCCATAGCAAAGCCTCTGACAGCTGAGAAACGCAGCTGAATGAATCAGGAAATTATTCTGTCCTCCCTTTTCAAGCAGTGCAATTTTTATTTATTCAGAAAGTAAACAAGGTCAGAAGAGTTCATCATAGTTGTCAACCAGCCCTGCAGTGTAATATTCTTTTTTATAAGCCAGTTCCTCAATTGATTGTAAAAGAGCATAGTCCTTCTGTTCACAGATAAACATCTGGAATTCTGTGTAAAACATTATCCTGCTGTCAAATCAACTATTCCATTAGATTAAACTTCTAAATATGAACTTTTCTAACTATCCTTTGATGTGAGCAAAGTTTAAATAGGTTTAAATGCCAGAACACTAGGCGTTTGCACAGGTAGCATTAACTGGCTTTTTAAAACAAATTTCTTCAACCAATTTCCTAATATATGGACAATGATTCCTTTTAAACGGTTCATAGATTAGGAAGGAATCAAGAGTGAACTACTAAATTTTCTTAAGTCAGTGGGAAAACTTTCACTGGCTTTGGTTGAGCCAACATCTCACCTTTATCTTAATATGTAAAACGCCCAGCACATTTTTTGAATTGCAGCCCAATTCCAATGAAGTACTTAATTTTATGTTTAACTTCAGTCCCACTACAGCTGATAGGACTAGGTAATTGTTTAAATTAAACTGGTCCTTAATTATATTACTGGATGAAGATCTCTTTAAATAACAAGTGCCATGTAATTACTTCCCAAGGCCAAGACTCAGCAAAAAAAATTTCAGGGATTATGTTGTTACCTGAAGAGTTAGGTAATCAGCTAAAATCTGGAGAGGATGGTATAAGTCAGACAATCCATTGATTATTGGGATCGTGGCTTCTTTGGTCATTAGTTCCAAATCGTTATGCTTATAAACTCGAGCCAAGATTGCATTTGTCATGCTGGACAGCACCCTAGAGGATGGCAGAAAATACCCAAGTCAAACATAATAAATATATCCCTGTTCCACTTTTCAATATGCAATGCATAAATATTAATGAGAAGTAGTAATGAATCAATTTTTTTCAACTATCTGAATAATTTATCAAGCCTGCATAACACACTTAAATGCAGACATTTAACAAGCTGCTAAAAAGCAGTTTTACTTATTAACAAGCTATAGTAAGTAAATTAAAACGGCTGCTATATTTTATGGCTTTTTCTCTTTAGCATTTGAATGTAGCTACAGATGTAATATCAATAAATGTTAAATTATCTGAACAGGATAAGAGATTGCATGACACCATAACATTTGAAGAATTTGGTGACTTCCAAAGAGGTAAGGTAAGGTATAGGGTTTCTTCAGTCTTTTAGCAAAGAACTAATGTAGCATTGACTGAATATTACAGTGTCTCTGTATGGTAGCCTGACCTTTGTGAGGATTAGGAATACAGATCTGTCTTAGATTACCACAATTATTTACTGATCTCAATGAAAACATAAACAGCAAGCCAACAAGCCAGTTCTCTCTCCTGCCTACACACCTGTCTATTGTCACACATGGTATCAGCATTGAAGTGATGCCCAAATTTGAAACATGGTATATGGATAGGAGCATGCAGGAGTCACTACCACTCTGGCCTTAATCTCATTTGCCAAAGTGTGAAAGACTCAGAGATTAGCAGAGTGGATTAGCATAGTATATTCAATATGCTCTGAATTCTTCAGATAAATTAAATATGGATTGGATCTCTGTACTTCTGTGTTTTAATCAGGCCCTGAAGCCTGACTTTGAAGTACCATTTTGTGTGTTTTCTTGTTATCTCTAATAGGACCTTGAAACAAAACAAGGAAGAGTCTGAATAGAAGAGTATGAAATATCCTTAAAGTATCTATCTTCCTGATTAGCCATGAAGAATTCCAATATCTCCTTTTGTGGAAATATGGCTGTCAATGCCATGGCCTTTACACAGACAAATCTCCTGATGAAGTCAGTAACAAGTATTTTGTACTGACACCAGACATTCCTCATACAAGCAAAACTCTTAGAAAAATGTTACAAGATTCCTTGTAGAGCGCTTTCTGAAGAAAAGACTGCCAGTAGCAGATACAGGTGAAAAGGAGGAACTTAACAAAGTATTTACTGATTGCAAGGTATTGGAACAGTTCTGATTGTTTATTTCTTCTTAGCCCATTTCTTTTTCTCTCTCTGTGTGTTTATTTTAGCTTGAAGCATGTGACTGTGGAAAACCTGTTCTGTTCTGAACTAGTCATCAGGGATGGGATGCATGGTTCCTTTTGTTAGCCATCGTCTGACAGGTGTTCACCCTAAACAAGACATAGCCAGTCCCACCAGTCAAGGAAAAAGAGGCAATCATGCTGGGAAACTGCCTAGTTTCCTTAGACTTCTTTCTCCCAGGATGTCAGGACAGTTGATTCCTACTCAACACAACTGATAAACAATTTAAAGAAGATGGTTCCTTTACAGGGTATGATGTTAAGAGGAAATTCAGTCATAATCAATTAGCAATTAGTGAAAACTGCTGGATTTTCTTCCTTAATCTGTTGAAAGTAGGTACTATACTTATTAGACACTTAACCAGTGAGACATCAGACAGTCCTTCTTCCAGCATCACTAGATGTCATATCTTATATCTTGTAATAGGAAACTCAGGTGGAAACTGGGTTTATTCTTTGTAAAATCAAAACCAAATTGAATTCAGCAAAAGAAAAAACCTGACCTCACCTGAGGAGATTAAATCTCCTGTAATCAGGCCAATTTAAAGGAAACGATGTAAGGCTGGGATTGCATAGGAAGAAAGACCTGGCTAGGTAAGAGTCTTGACTAAAGGTGAAGTTTGGGGAGGTGGGGGAGAGTAAGCACATGTTCATCAGGTGACTTTTCATTTAAGATTCCTATGTTATCATCAGCTACAATGTCTTCTGATCTTTTCATTTTTTGCAAGACTGTAAGCCTATAAACTTCAAAATCCCAGGGCCTGAAAATATATGAATATATTAGAATGCTGCATATCTCTCTCCTCAAAGTAACCTTTCTACAGAGAAAAGCTGGACATTTTTACTCTAGTGTATCCTCTGAGGAATCCAAAATTAAACACAAATAAAAGTATGCCTTTCCTTGTGTGGCTGATTTATGAATTTGAAAATGGGGTATTTGCATATATTTTGGGTAGAATATTGCTATCTAGGGTAGTTTTGGTTTTATTTTGAAAGTATGCATCCATTCAAAAGGTTTAAATTTCTGACAAGGATACTTCATTGTCATTCATAGTCTTACAGGGGCATATAGTGGATGTGTTCTTGGTAAGTGGTGAGAAGTAAATCCATTCCCCATAGATGCAAAAATTCATTCTTTAATAATGCCAGTGGACTGGTAAGATCATCCTGTAAGTTCTTCAGTGCTGTCACTGAACCTTATGGCTACTATAGAGGTGCACAATGGAACTGCTCTACAGTGGAAAATACAGATACAGTACTTACATTTCATTTAACGTAATATATCAAACATGCTAAACAGCACTGAAAGGCTTAGAGCTCCTTAATGGGTGGTAACTTTTTGCTACTGTGTCAGCGTAAATGTAAATGCCTTGTGAAGCATGGAAGAACTGTATCATGAGCAGGTAATAAGTCACTAAAACTATGTTCACAGCAGAAATGCTTTCAACCCTTACCTGCAGCAATTCTAATAAAAACCATGACTTTTATAGGTCTGTGCCCTTTTTTGCTTTAAGTCTCAATCTCAAGTACTTCTAAGGCCTTCAGAGCCCCAGACACATGGCTGTAAATATTTGAAATACCCTCTGGGTCTACTAAAGCATTCTTTTTTTTATTCTTACATTAACTGAATGAGGTTGGGATATTATCCTTCATTCACAAGAAATGCCAAGGAATTAACACTCCGGTTGTTCTTTTGGGTAAATTGCTCAGCCTTGATTATGCAAAGTCAATAATAATTCGGCTAATGAGAGAGCAGGAGGGAAGCAGAGCATGTGGGGCTCTGTAAAGACTTGGGAAGCCCTCACTCCACTGTAGAAGGTGAGTGCTGTGACTCAGCAGAGGAGCAAAACCCTCCTGTCAGGGACTTGACCTGTGAGAGCAAGCAGTGACAGAGAAAAGAGGGGCTGAAGGCTTGCATGGGAAGTGGGTATTGTGGGAGATTTGTCCATGGAATTGGAACTCCTCCAGAATGGCTGGAAGATTTGCTTGCTTCTACTGTTTTGCCTTATTCCTTGCAGTTTATTGTCTTTCTTTTTCCCTTTGCTTGTGTAAACAAAGGACATTCAAGAGACTGTGAACCGAAGATTTAATGGCCCTTTATTTATCCCACTTGGGAAGAAGAAGAAATGAAAACTGGCCTATACAAAGCATGTCTGTGTATCAGAACACACCTGGATTTGCTGCAGGGCTGGCATCTGAATGGTAGAAAGCCAGAGAGGATGACAGTCCTACACATCTGGTGCGATGGTGCTTGGAGAGCTTATTGCAGGGGAGCACTGCGTAACGGCCCTGACCACATCTTTCCCTTCCTGGAGGTTTGGCTTCTGGGGCTCGGAGCCACCTTTGCAATAACGCAGCTGAGGGCTATCCTTCATTGCTCTGATGTCGCGGGGGGAGGAGGCTCCTAGACAGCACTGTGAGGAGCCTCCACCAGGGTCAATCCCCTTCTCTTGGGAGTCACATCTCTTGCTACTTTGTAACAATGCCCATGCTGATCCTGACCTGGACCCCTACATGCAGGCTGATGTCCCAGCCTGGCCTTGGTCCACCCCCATATTCACAGAGGTGCCTGATGCTCTGGGCTGTGGCTGCTACTGGCTGCCTCCCGGCTGCCCTGCTCTCTGGCTGGAGGCATGGGGACCAGTGCTGGCTGACAAGACCCTGCCTTGCCTGGCCCAGGGGGAGCTCCTGGCACCCCAGCCTCCGTAGTGCCCAAGGAGCCGCTGGCCCACATGGCACCCTGACATACTGCTCTGAAGATTCTCACCACCCTTCCCTTCTCATTCACAAGTGCCACAGTCCAATTTCACATGGGCCCTGGTAAATCAATTCTTTCTTTGGCTTCACCTGACACCTTTGGTGGCACTGCAGTCCTTCCACATCATTGTCTTGGATCTGGGACATGACTTGGGATTTGAGCTCACTCTTTCCCAAATGTGACATCTCTGTACTTTTTTATTCGTTCTCCACTGCTCAGGTGTGTCACATCCCTTCAAAATTTCAGTTCCTTTAAGTTGATGTAAATAGCTGATCCTCATCTTTCCAGCCTGGCATGCCAGTATCCCTGTTCACCATGTCAGGTTCTGTCTCTTCAGCCCCAGCCTCTCTGCCTCTGTGCCTTCTGTCAGCATCCTCTCCTCCTCTCCCTTCTCAGGCAAGAGGCTCTCTGCTTACAATGGTCCAGTGAGAATGGAAGAAAAGGCAAGACACTTGGAGAATAATACTTATTTACATCAGTGTGGGGAATTTACCTTCGATATGTTTCCCTTTCATCTTTAACATGACATAGTAAGCTATGCATATTTGACTTGGAAAATCCTCCATCTCTCACACCAGTAGAGTTGTGGCAGGGATGCAAGTGCTCTGAAGCATTTAAATGGCACACTGTGACGAAGCTATAGCTGTCCTGCTTAATCTGGGGCTATGTCCCATGATGCATGAAGAATCTCTTTTGAGGGCATGTATTTGAATCCCACAGTAGTGTATGAGCTCTGCCGAACTGGATACAGTGGTCACTGGACACAGTGGCCTAATGTACCTCAGACTAGTCTCAGATTAATCTGCTCCCTTTGTAGGCCCACAGGTTTACAGGATGTTTGAGTCTTTTAAACTTGTAGTTACTAACGCAGTTTTGTTGAAACATCTGACCACTGTTGTTGCACCTTACTTTGATACTGGCAGAGTTATGTATCTAGCAGGGAGTGAGAGCTAAGTACTTTCAAGCCTCAAGAGACTGAAATCTTGACTTTCTACTATAAACACCCATATGTCTTCCACTTCAGTAGTTAAAAGCAAGAAAGGAAAATTTAAAATGTTCAAATATTTGGTCTTTTTCTTACATTTTCCTTGGATTTCATCACAGAGAGAACATTGACATAGTTCTCAAGCAGTCTCTCCCGCTGACTGTGAAAGCTGTAGTATACAGCAAAGGCAATGGAACCTCAGCTGGCTGGCTGCATGTTTTGAGTTGAGGCTGACAAGCTTGGTACTGCATATCTTTCAGCAGAACAAAAAGGACCTTTAAGAGACAACAGCTGAGCCTGACAGAATTGACCTCAGGCTGTGAAAAGGGCTGCCTAGAAAGAAGTACAATACTGAGGCTGGATGAGTGTTTAATATATGGAGTGCTATGAAAAAGAGCAAACGCACCTGAAAAAGATAACCTCATGTTCTGCCTACTTTCTGCAACATTGGAGGGAATTTACTGGAGAAAAACCTTGAGCTCAGTTCTTCCATGCTATGGCAATGGGGATAGGCTGCTAGCTACCTGCGTGCATGTGGGACTGATTAAAATCTTCCAGGGTCCCAGTAAGAGAACAATGCTATAATCCAGCCTCCACAGCAGTCCTGACAGTGGGTACAGCTGCAGTGGAAGGCACATGAAATCAGGAACTGACTGCAAATTGTCAGTCTAGTTTGGTTCTGCTGAAATAGGGGGATCAGAGTGGCCTTCAGTGCCCCCCTGCCACTGCAGGTAGGCTAAGGCCCACGAGCAGCTGTCCTAACTAGGATAAATAAGGTCTTTGCTTTTTGATTTTATTTTTTGATTTGCCAGTCAGTTGTATGTCTAGCTCCATGAAGAACAACAAAATCAGAAGGTTCTAGTCTTATTTGAATATATGTGCTGTCATCAGTGGAGCTATACTACTGAGGTTCATAAAGTGTTTCTGTTTGTGATTGCCACTCTCATTAACACTCTATATACCAAATTTAATAAAAATATTTCTCACAAGACGTTTTGGAGAGCTAGAGTGGATGGAATGATGATGTACTGAACTACAGATTCTGTGAGCTGAACTGTAAATATTTAAGAAATTTGGACTGCCTTCTGACATTTTCCAGAAAGAAAATACTAGCTCCCCAAATTCTATAAGACAGGTTTCAGCCTGATCAACTACCAAATACACAGTGATCATTCAAGGGATGTTTTACCAACCTTGCTGTATCTGTGAGGCTCTCATTAGTGCCCAGATGTATGTCTTGTGTTGTAAGGAAGGAAGGATGTCCTCCAAGGAGAGCAAATCCTACAGTGAGGGCAAATAAAAAAGAGAAATTAAACACCAGCACCTCATATTTACAGCCAAGATTAAAAATCTTCTTCATGTAAAAAGTATTTCCAGCAATAAAACTAAAACTCAGCAAGGGCATTCAAATGTTTCAAACACTTGAAGTCTGACATACAAGACACAAATTAATGTATTTTGGAATAAAACCATTCAAATGTCATGCTTTGCTGAAATCCTTAGGCATGAGTTCTGATCTGTGTTCACAGGAACAGTCATTCAAGCTGCAAGGCTACATATTGCCAAAAGCATCACTGTGGCTCCCTGCTAAGAGTTAGGTAATCCTTTCATCATGCTGAATTTCTACTTCAAGGGACTTAGCACCCTAGAGGGGCCATCTGAGTCACTAGGTGTAATTCCACGTGCTTGCAAGATGCTTCCAGTATAGTCACTCAGATAGAAAACCCTAAGTCTCCTTATGCACTATAACAAACTTGAGCTTGCCCACAAATGACCAAGTGCCTTAAAAATTATAATGTGACAGAGAGAGAAGGAAAAATCTCAGGCACTGCCAGCTTCTCTCCACCTTGCATTAGTTAAGAATTTACAAGGTGACTCAAGGAACTGAGTCGATTAGGTCCAAAGAGTGAAATCCATTCCCGAACAAGAAACCATGGAAAGACCTGAGCATCATTTAAGAATATAAAACACTCTGGGGAACTTAAAAGGTGTCTGGACAGTATCTTGGATAAAGGCAAATTACATGCTAAGGGAAACCCTCAGGTTCTGTCCTGCCTTATTTCCGTTGCACCACCATTAGAAAGCTATCACAAGCAACCAGTTGACAGACAGGGAGAAAACCAGCTTTTTCCACCAACACTTGAATCTCCCTGCCTTTGCCTGGTTTAAGCCTAAAGCCTCCCTCCACTGAATTACAGTGCAAAATCCACCATGGCTACATACTGGGAGGATGGGGCCTGAGGGGAGCTGTTTGATGAACTGTCACAAATTGTTTAGCATAAGCCTAGCACAGGACACAGAGTCCTACAGCTGGGGATGTACAAAGTGTAGGACTTGAACTGGGCTGTAAGTAGTAGCCCTGTAAGGCATTTTCTGCGCACTGGGGAAGACATTCTGCATAAGAAAAACTCCCTTCTAATAGAGAACTTTTCAGGGAGATCTTGCCCTGTCACTAATATCCATGATGGAGAAAATTTCCAGAGAATCTCAGTGTGGACAAACCAACCTTGTTGAGACAACACTGCGGGGAAACTTTTTATTGTGACAAAAATTTAGAAACCCATCTTATTTTTATTGCCAGGAAGAGAAAAACTGCATACAGAGCAGCAGAGCAGAGACCCCCGTTCTCTACTAAACTGTGATCTCTTGGGGGTGGTAACACATTTCATGCTGTGGAAAGAAAAAAAAAAAAAAAAAAAAAAAAAGAGAAAGGAAAAAAGGCGAGGAAAAGGAAAAAAGGTTAAAAGCTGCTTGGGCTGGTTGTAGTCAGTAGATGGCACTGCAGACAGCTCCAGGACTGAGTTTCAACATTATTTTTGCACAGGCTTGCCAAAGATTAAAAAGTTGATCCTACAGCTACTCTTCAAAAAAGGATTAAACCAGAAGTGAACAGTGAAACCTTTCACAGGTGAAACCAAACACCTAGGTTCAGGTGGCAGGTCTGAGCCCCACAGCTGTGCCCCTAACACAGAGCAGACCTTATTAACTTCCATCCCATACAGGCAGCAGGATTGAGGTGAGGTCTTCCACTTTGCATCAGTTCAGCCACTCTCTAGCCTTTAAAATGCAATAGAACAAAATAATACTGGCAAATCATTGCCTCAATTTCCTTAAAAGTCAGACTAAAATTAATGATGCTCCAGAGCCCACCTGAAGGGCAAATCTCTGCTCTGTCCAGCCAGTGTATACTCATTTTATTGAATGAGCCCAATTTTACTTTCCTTTTGTTCTGATTAGAGATTGCTCCAAATCTCATTAAGATTAGAGTCAGACACAGTAAACTTTTAAGACTTAAGCATCATTTATTCTACGATTACTTTTTGCTGTTAGAAAAGCACTGTATGTTTGCTGGTTGCTTTGCCCTCCTTTCTTGGTTATACAGAAGCATTTTTATATTAAGGCAGGAAAAATGATTAGTTTTCCTCAAATACTTTCACCTCCTCTCTGCAGCTCAGACACAAACACTGTATTAATGGGAATGTACATGCAAACTGTTCCCTAGACATTACAGCCTATCTAGTCAATGCAAGTTTTTAAGTCAAGACCTCAAGGATGAAGTGTCACTTGTAGTAACTTTTCCTGTCCAACTTCTTGTGTTTTTTTCCAAAGTCATATACAATTATGTCAGTGATTTATCCCTGCAAGTTCCACACAATACAACAGCTCTGCATTTTAGCCTTTTTAAATGCATAATCTTTGGTAGATGTTTCACAGTCCAGGCAGCCTCCCATGGACATGTTCTGTTTTCTATAAATAATGCCCAGGTAGAAAAAGAGGAATCTGGCCATTTATTCAGAACTGCCAGACGTCAGGCAGCCCAGTTGGATCTACCACCTGGAGTCTGTATACATAGCAGAGTCCTAATGTGTTGGGCTTTCTGCTCATGAACTGGCCATCTGTGCAGGGCCTGGGAACATATTCCATCCAAAACTTTCCATCTGGAAATACAGGAGCTCTTCTCTCTAGCTTTGTATATAGTTGCAGAAACAGAACCTTTGCTTCAAATTCTTTCATCCAGACTACTAGTAGAAAGAAAAAAATGATGACTTTTGAAGATATGCAGGCACCAGTTCAGCAAACAAGCACATGCTAGAGTGCTTTGTTAAACTAGAAGATCTAATCCTCTTTGTTGTCACAAGCTGGTCATATCCAAAGCCACATGCTAACTGTTTATATGAATCTTGGTATCTTCAAAAAACTGTATTAAATGTTTGTATTGCAGAGCCGGAATAGATTGTTATTTCATGTCCACACTTCTTATTACTGTTAGTTTTCAGAAATTGACAGTTTTATGCCTCAGGCTGTGGCACATTATTGAGCCCATTTTAAGTTTTATCGAGCAAACTCTTTCACATAGGACATGAGTGCTGGCAGATCTCCGTTTCAGCCTGTCCTTGCTACACTGGGTAATTAAGTGGGTCAAAGTGAATCCTCTAGTTCACACATTGGGTACAGGGTTGTGTGGCTACCTCGCCGTCACCAGGAGACATACACAGCCATCTTCTCAAACTCATAGGAAGAATCCTTTTTTTATATCTCAAGATATCTGGATTTGGATTTGTTAGTTTCCTCACTGCCTGCCAGGACTTACAATCTAGAAAGTATTTCTCAGTTTAGACTGATAACACAGAACTCTTTTAGGCAGCGATTACAGGAATATTCCTAAAGTAGAAGCCTAAAAACTGATAAGCGGTTTTTTAAACTACCCCTCTCAGTGGTAAGTAAGCTAAAAGAGTACTCTTGGCCCCTCTTTAATATGGCCAAGCTAAATAATACCAGCCATTCCAACAAAAAACAGACCCTGTATTCCTGCCATGTAATACCATCACGACTACATTAGAACACATGAAGTGGTGCTATTTTTTCTGTGACTGTATGTAGTAGTCTTCAGGCATGGACATCATGTTCCTCTCACCCCGCTACGTATGATGAGTGAGTTGGGAGCAATTCCACCAAAGCCAGTGGCAGTGAACCTCTCTAAAGCTGTTAAGACCTTGGATATTCCAATGCAGAACAAAAGAAGGTATACAGAGCTTTTCTGCCTCTATTGTTTCCTCTCCATTTCTACCCTGTGACATATTGTCTGCATTCAGCATCTGTGAAATGGTTGGATTTATTTATGACTTGTTCAGTAAAACATAACTGCAGCTGTATATTTTCAGAGCAATAGTGACAATCAGAATATTTTAGACCAAAGCTATAACAAAAACAGGGCATTCACCTTTATGCCATGCCTGAGGATGTTTATTTTACAAGTAATATATGACCATGTGGAATACCTTTGTTTTCAAAAAGCACGCAAGATTTTATGCGGAATAGGTATGGGATTCTGACTGCAAACTGATGACATTTTCCAGTACAATAGTAGAGATGTCACATTTTCCAATATAATAGCCAGTGATAGCAATATATCTAGAAGGCTCCACAAAAATGGGTTTACTTTGCCAATACCTTATGGAATTTACTTGTCGTTCTTCACCAAACTTCACTAAAACTCACACCACCACTAAAACTCTTCAAAACAGTAAAATAATATGGGTTTCAGAAGTATGCATTAGGACAAAATTATATTCAAGAGAATAAAGAGGCAATGAATTATACCACAAGGAGCTGTACATTATTCATTACAGTTGCACTGTCATCAGAATAAAACAGTTTAGAGACATTTGAAAAGCCACAAACATCAACTGTTCTCTTACAACACATTATAAATCAATGTTCTGATTATCTTTGATTGATCTTGGAGACTGGGAGAAGTGCTTAAAGACTGGAGGAAAGGAAATGTCATCCCTATCTTCAAGAAGAGCAAGAAGGTGGACCCAAGAATTACAGACTGGTTAGCCTCACCTTGATTTCTGGAAAGGTGATGGAGCAGCTAACCCTGTACAGCATTTCCAGGTGAATTAAGGACAAGAAAATCATCAGGCATAGTCAGGATGGCTTCACTAAGGGGAAGTCATTCATGGCCAACTTGATAAACTTCTTTGATGAAAAGACTGGCCTGGTAGAGGAGGGGAGAGCAGTGGGTATTGTCGACCTGGACTTCATACGGCCCTTGATGCTGTCTCCCATAAGATCCTCATAGACAAGCTGTTGATGTATACGCTGAATTAGTAGACAGTGAGGCTGGTTAAGAACTGGCTGAATGGCCAGGCGATCAGTGGCACAAAGTCTAGTTGGAGGCCAGTGACTAGCAGCATAACCCAGGGCTCAGTACCGGCTCCAGTCCTGTTTATCATCTTCATTAACGATCTGGATGATGGGGCAGAGTGTGCTCTCAGCAATTTTGCTGATGACACAAAACTGGGAGGAGTGGATGATACACCAGAGGGTTGTGTTGCCATCCAGAGGGACCTCAACAGGCTGGAGAAATGTGCTGACAGGAACCCCATAAGTTCAGCAAGAAGTGCGAAGTCTTGCACCTAAGGAAGAACAACCCTATGCACCAGTACATGCTGGAGGCCACCCAGCTAGGAAGCAGCTTGGCAGCTTGGTGGACACCAAGTTCAACATGAGCCAGCAATGTGCTGTTTCAGCAAATGGAGTTCGGGGCTGCACTAGACAAAGAGTTGGAGGGAGGCCATCCTTCTGCTTTATTCAGCGCTGGTAAGACCACAGCTAGAGTGTCCAGTTCTGGGCTCCTCCATACAAGAGAGACATGGACATACTGGAGAGAGTCAGTATGACTATGTTAACAAAGGGCTGTCAAGATGACTAAGGGACTGGAGCATCTTTCATATGAGGATGGGAGAGGACTCAAGGGGAATCTTACTAATGTATATAAATACCTGAAGAGAGGGTACAAAGAGGATGGAGCCAGGTGCTTTTCAGTGGCGCAATGGGCAAAAACTGAAACATGGGAGGCTCCCTCTGCACATCAGGAAACAGTTTTTTACTGAAAGGGTGACTGAGCACTGGAATAGGTTGCCCCAGAACATTGTGGTGTCTCCATCCTTGTTGCTATTCAAAAGCCTCCTGGACATGGTCCTGGGCAACTGGCTCTCTAGGTGGCCCTGCTTGAGCAGGGGATTTGGACCAGATGACCTCCAGAGGTCTCTTTCAACCACAACCATTCTGTGGTTCTGTTTGTTTATTTTTCAATAAAGTTATTCTTCATAGGCATTGGGACAGCAGGACTTCTGAAAAGACTTCCATGGTGTTAATATATGGCAACAATCTCCTAGACACTGCACAGAGTAGACTTTGTAATCAGTGCTTTCCAAGTCTCTACTCCTTTGTAAAGAAACACACTGATTTTCATCTAGTTGTTCCTGAGAGCTGCAAAGTTTATTTAGATTAATCTTATCACCAGAACCTTGTCCCACAAGTGACCTCTTTCAAGATACTGAAGATGCAACACATAGGAAATGCTATTTGAGATGACTCAGGTATTTTATAAATACTCCAATCCACTTCAATGTCCACTTTCATTGGACATTAGAAAATTGTATTAAATTAGCTTATTTAGCTAAAAGGAACACATATGACCCCACATTTGTTTTGAGTTAGCAGTTCCAAGGGAGAAGTCACGTACGTTAAAAAGCAGCTGAAATGCATAGTTTCCATGGACAGAAAAAACTTGAGTCTGCCTTTGAAAGAAAGTCTTAGGCTTAGGAGACTTAAGACCAATTAACTGAAGGTGTGAATTTAATGCATAGAAGTTAAACTGCATTAAACTCCCTTGTGGAAGCTCTCACTCAGAAATAAATTGGTTTTATTTCACTGGTGCTTAATTCCTCTTGGAAGAACTTATGTGCATTAACTTCCATCCTTAAGCTAATTCATTTGAACTTCCCTGAGCTTCCCCTTTCCATAAGCCTTCAAAAGCAAAGGACAAAATAGTGCTTCTCTCTGAATACAGAAGCATGAAGGATAAACGGATTCAGAGAATTCCCCATTACCTGCCCATGCACCAGTATTGCAGACAACAAGAAACTGCACTAAAAACTCTGGAATTAAAAGTTAGGTGGTCTTCACAGAGAGGGAATGCACAAGAGAAACCCATTCATAAGTCCTGCTTATCTGGAGAAAACAGAAAGCAACAAGTAGTCTCCATAAGGACCAGGATCAGCAGGTAAATAGGTGTGTCAGATGATATATAGGCAAATTCAGAAATGCTTGTGGTTACTGCATCTGCTTCTTCCTTCCATTATTTTTACCTTTTCCCTCACACTTTGTAGAAAATGATGTGAACATTCAATAAATTTCCTGTCCCTTCACTAAGGAGAAGTCAGCTTAAGGGATGCTGGGTCAACTTAAATGTGAGAAGGGCAAGCTTCTCCTTCCTTGATGTGTCATCAATTCATAGTTATTCCTTGCTAAGATGCAAGAATATGAATGATTTATTTCAGTGGTCCCATTGACTTCAGAACAACTACCATGTAAATAAAGACATGTATGCATTTCTGTGTTTGCAGGACTGTATCCTAAAAGAATAATGTTCCAGTGCCTGATCGTATTAGGCCAATACTCTGGAGTCTCCATCAAGTTATCTTTCCTGGAGGTAATCATTTTAATTCCCCCCCACCTCCCCCCCTTAATTTATATCAAGGCATTAGTATGATTCCCAGCCAAAACACATACTCTGAAATGTGACAACAGTAATGCATAATACATTAGAAAAATATTTTTCAGAGATTGCACAGAATAAATTTTGCGATGCTTACTGAAATAATGTTAGGAAATATGCATCTTGCCAGTACAACTAGGAGCTTACACCAGAAATGCTTCTTTCTGACAGTTACTTTATTTCTGATCTATCATGTTTTGGAATGGTTTGGTGAAATTTCAGTGACTAAAGTGATGTCCTTGTGACATTAATACAAAAGGTGAAACACAATTAGCTACCTTTTCCTATTTTTGCTTTCAATCTTTAGGTTTCTCCTGAGCAGAAGTTACTAAACACAAAACTATGCAGTGTTTTTCAGTATGTACTCACACTATACAATTTCTTATAAAATCTGACTGTGACATTGCTGAGACCTACCTGTTTCTGTAGATAATCTTGTTCTTGTGCTTCTCTTCTCAAAAATCATGGCCAAAGATTTTCCTTGCATCAAAGGCAAATACTAGACATGAAAATGGAAAGCTTTTCAATTTTATAGTCATTATACACTTTAAAGTGTGAAATATTTCTTTCACATTTTAATTCAGCATTAGAGAAGTTATACAGGTGTGGTTTTAGCTGTAGCTTTGTCTTCCTGCCCTTCAAGGAATCTATGAGCAGTGGAAAGGTTAAAGGGAAAGAAGCAAACAAATATTGTTCTAGGGACAAAAAGCAACTGCATTTTGGCACTCAATTTGAGCTAGCATTAAGGAGAAGTCTGATTCTGATTTAATACCATGCAGGGAAGTGTCTTCCATTTCCTACATTTCATGCTCCATGTACACCATGTGTGATGGATGGGGTTAGCTAACAACAGGGAGTTAGCTATGCAAAACTATTTAAACTTTTCACTTGCAAAGTCCTCTGGAGTATTTAAAGAATATCTCTGAACACAAAGGAAGGCCCTTTGATTTGTAGCACACAATTTACAGTATTTAAGAATTCAGGTGATGTTGTTTAGGATGAGACAGCTGAATGGCTCATTCCCAATACTCTTCAGAACAATATTTATTTCAACATCTGAATGACCTAATTACGGTTAAAGCATTTTACCTCTCCTTTGTTCTTTATCCTTTGTTTCAAATCTGAGGCCATCCACAGCAAATACTTCAGCTCATCTGCTGTGTAGTTTTGTAGAGTAAGGAGGTCACGACCTCTGAGCTGAACATTCATTTGAGCTGGTGGCCCATACCTGTGTCAAAAGAGCAAAAAATACATGCTTTTTGTCATTTGACACAAAATTGTTCTCATGTTCAAGCCAATGAGCAAGCAGCTGAAATCATTCCCACTCCTCTCATTTGACCCAGATGGATCAGCTTGATGGACTGTGTTAATGAGTTTAAATAATTTTTACTGTCAGACAACACAACATGCCACTATGCACTGTATTGATCACCACCTTAACAGTGTCTCAAATTGTATTATAAACTGTAATTAGATGTGGTTTCTTTTGCCTTCTGATATGCATATGCAAAACTGTATTTTGGGGGCACAGAATATGAGGAACGGATCTTGGTGCTCTTTCTCCCTCCTTTGTGCTTTGTGGATGAGTAGACACTTGCCATGTTCCGCCACCAACAATACAAATGGTGGCATTTAGATGTGTATGAAATCTCTTTTGTGTATGTGATCTCTTGATCACACTGGGGAAGAGGGTAAAAAAACCCAACAAAATAGCCATGTGCTCTGATCCTTCTCCTACCACACAAGAGATATTCTGGGCATGTGCAGTGTATTTATTCAGTGCATTCTGACCTCCAGACAGATTTATAACTTCAGGATCACATGAAATTGTATGTTGGTAATCACCCACAGAAGTTACATCATCAAATTTCCTCTAGCTTAGACTAGGTGTCTTAATGAAAGTCACATCCAAGCCTGTGTTTCTACACACTTAAGATTAATAAGGGAGAGTGGCACCTTAGCCCCTTCCCTGACACTCTATCTACAGCCCTCCTTAGCATAACACAGCCTGCACTCTACTCTTGCTAAGGTTTGAATGGGTACAAGCCAAACATGTTTTTTTAATTAAAGGCAGCATTTTTAGACTGATCTGATGGAATGGAGACCAAAGTAATGCAAACAAATGGACTGACTGCAATTACCACTTTTGTATTTCCAAGTAGGCTTCCCTTTGGCTCACCTTTGAGGCCAGGCTCAGTTACAGCACCTGCCAATTGCCAAGCCCCAGAGCTCACAGCTGGGAAAATTCAGGGGAAAAGCCCCAGAATTTCTGTTCGTTCTTCTGTTAACTCCAGTGAAAAAAAGCCCTGGTACTGGATAGGTCTATTATGGCTTCTAAAGATTATGGTGTTCTATTAGTTAAATCTGGAGGGAAAGACATGCATAATTAGCTTCAGTGGAAACTGGAGGAAGACAGCAGCTCTTAAGGCAATGGTACCACACATTATTACTGTCCGTTTGACATCCCAGCACAAACTGCATGACTTTTCAAATCAAGTAGCAGAACTTTAACTGAAGATATCTAAATGCTCTGTGTTTTCCTTCTGGGCACCTTAAAAGTGTTTTAGATACATGTTAAACCACTGCCATTATTAAGATTACTTTTTTCCACAGTGAAAAGGATTATGTGTAACGGCAGAAACAGAGACAACATAAGAAGTAGCCCATGCAGGTGCCCTGCAGATGAATATTGCTGGAACTCTGTATATGCTGTCATATATCAGCACAATGTGCTCCAGAGATTATGCAGACTGCCAGGAGATCCACCACTAAACTAAGCACAGAACACCACAAAGATCCCTATGAATGTGCACCATCAGAGTCCAGTTTCTGCATAGGCCCCCAGACTGGAGGGGGGCTGCACCCTTCTGTAGCACCATGCAGACAAAAAGCAGATTTCTTGTCTTCTAAGTTTAAAGTAATGTTGCCCATATATTTTCTTTGAGTGTCTCTGAAAATTCATTCTTAAGTTAAATACGATCTAAACTGTATGTGTGACATGTAATAAATATTTGTGGCAATACCATTTAAAATAATAATGCACATTTCCAAGCCAGAAAGACTAGTCTTCATAACATTATAATAATTAGTAAAATAGAGTTACATATTTTGCTGTAAGTGTTATCCTTCTGCCACCATGCTTGCTTCCAACCTGATGTAAACAACCTAGAAACAGTCTGGAAGCATCCAAATGCCCCCTTTTTGAATTCAAAGTTGGTGTTACAAAGTCAGTAAAATTATTTCCTGTAATTCTATATTCAACAGCTGCAGAACAGAACATATCTGACATTATAAGAAAGGCTGGGCAGGTAGCTTCCACCATAGCATAAGAAACAGCCTACCAAGGTAAGCTACTGAAATCCAGCCTTGCGTACCAAGGCTCTTAGTTGATATTCAAGGGATTGGCTCAAACTTAAATGTGTATATTCTGAAGGAAATTGGTTTCATAACTGTGACTTTCTTATTACTGTTTTCCAGAAAAGGAATTTCCTACTCTATCCAGTTTGGGGAAACGAAAGAACACTTGTCCTGTTTTAAAATCTATGCAATTGCTTACTGCTTGGTCACTCTACTCTCCACTGCTGCATTATTCCTAGAGCAGCTTTGGTGCTGCTCCTTGAGTTTCTAATTGCAGCCTACAATTCCTTCCAGGGAGTTAGCGATTGTTTAATCTCAACCTGCCAGGCACAAACTTCTGTTAATTCATCTTGTTTTACCACTTGACACAATTGAGAATTGGACTGAGAAATACCCACCACTAATTTCTGCACTGGTAGATAGTGAAGCACTGAACTGGTTACCCAGAGAGGATTTGGAATTACCATCCTTGATCTTTAAGATGTGGTTAAGCAAAGACACAGCTGACCTCATACTGTTGTCAGGCTACAAGCATAAAGTTGGACCAGAGATCTGCTCCTGATCTCTATGTTCCCATGATGACTCTGGTTTATTGCTATGATGACCTTCAAGAAATGTGTTCCCTTCCCTGTTGTCCACATCCTCTGAAAGACAGGCAGAAGTGGACCAATAAATTCCACAGAAGGAGCATGAGACACCATACCAAAGTTAAAATGTAACAGGCAAAATTGCAAGGTCAAGCAGTTGGCTTGCTCCTTCCTGAGCAGACACAGTAATTACTTTGGACTCTCAGCACAGACTGATAAGATGTTAGGTTATCCTGTGGTTATCAGCCACAGTGTGCTTAATTTGTAATGCTTATAGACAGCGGTGATAGTGTATGCCAATTTTATGATATAATGTTAAAGAAACCCCTAAAAATAATAAACATTATGTGGAGAGCTTAACAAATTGGATGACTTTATTGGAAAACAACTTTACTGCAGCTGTTTTCCAAATTGCTTTTCTATCATTTCTGCTAACCACAGAAAGTTCCCACTGATTGCCAGCAGTGAAAATCCAAAATCCATAAAAAAATTATCACTCAGGCTTCAGGACCACCTTAAAAATGTAGCAAATAAATCACAGAACTTGGAAAACCTTTGGTTTTCATCTGATGTAATGTAGAAATGATAAATAAAATTAACTTACTGCATATTAGGATTCCTGTGAATATGAAATTCTCATATATTGTTTTCTAGCACTAATCATTTGTTATGTAATGCTGTTAATGCTATTCTTACTGACACTGACATGAAAGCATAGAAAGATGTGGAATTAAGTTTCAAGTCTGTAACTTTAACCTGATCCTAGAAAAGTGACAGGCATGAGAAGCAGCTTACTGAAACACTGCCATGCAGGTGCTTTTCTGCAGGCATGGGGGACAGGCACATCCATGCAGCTGAAGAAAGAACCCAAAGCCAGGTTACGGAGCTAGATCTACCTGGTTAACTTTGAACCTTGTATCACACGATGCTTTTCCTGCACACCTCCAATGTATATGGAGAGCGGAGATTCACCTTGCAGCTTCAAGGAGAAAATTCCCCCCCACCCCGGTACTGGCCATGGTAATTGTCTAAACGCCTAAGAATTTACTGTGCTTTATTCAGATAGGTATTTATTGATTACAGTACCTGTAGCATACGCTGACCTTAAGAAGAAACTTTCCTTCTTGACTTTGCTGCTAAATCCCACAGAAAGAATTAACAGCATTTCACAAACATTAAAAGGGACAATCTTTCAGTCCCTTGGAGATGCAGAGCTTGCTGCCTTGGGAGGCAAAAGAACACTAAAAATGTGGGAAAAAAAGCACCTTTCTCTGAAACGCTAATTTGACAGGATTCAGCTGCCTTTGCCTCCAGCTTTCTGACTAAATGTCACTGAACGCCAGACAAAACTAAAGCATAAACTTACCAAAACTGTCGCACCAACCACTTGCTGGTCCCTGTTAGCTTTGCAATACTGAAGAAGTTCCTCGTGCTAAACAGCATCTTCTGTTTGTGTTAGACTTCTCTTAGTCCCACAAATAAGGAGAAAAAAAGGTGTATGAAGCAGAGAGCAAGCTGTGCTGCTGTACAAACACGGGAAAACCAAGAACCAAAGTCTTCGCTCTGGCTGTCACAGCGAGGGCTGGGCCTGGCGGGGACTGACACTGAAGCTTGGCCTTGGTCAGACTCTACAGGTTTCTCGCAGGGCCCATTGCACCACTCGCAGTTTGTGCTCCTCTCTGTGGGCCCATCATATCCTACCTGTGTCAATACCGTTTTGTAGCAATTTCGTGTTTGTTAAATATTTGTACAGGAGCATGTGCTAGTACACAAGTGGGGCTGTGGGGACAGGACTGTGACAGTGGGGAGTCCCTGGGCCGAGCACAGTCTGGGCAAGGACTGATGGCCCCGCGCGCAGCCAAAATGAAGGTCCTGGGCCCACAGGCGTGGGGCTGGGCAGGGCCATTAAGGCTTGGTCATGCCCTCAAGGCCCTGACAAGAATGGAAAAGGACTACATTAAAATGTATATATTTTCCAGGGGGGAGTGTGTGTGACTAAGTTTTCAGTGGTGCTATGGTAGTGTTCAACAGCCCAAAGTGAGGCCCAGAAACTTAAATATTGTGGCCTGCATACCTCCTTGCATTAAATTGCTTGCTGTATAATCTGATATTGGTCAATTGCTAAATACTAAAGTCATTTCACTTTAATTTCTACCTTCAAATATAATTGTCAGGTAAGATTTTATGCCACCTGCACTGTAGGTGGTTTTGAAATATGACCGTTACTTTCCCATTTCCTCCTCTGTGTAAAGAGAAATGTACTCACATAAATCGAGGTGATGGCATATCTGTCAGACGGTGATGTGTTGAAATTGTAATGTGAGGATCATACAATTAAAACACAAAGAAGAAAAGTTTGACTTTCCCAGAAAGAGACTGCTGTCATGCAGGGTGGTAGTTCTTGGAGCAATTTGTTCAGGACCCCTCACATCAAACCAACCCCGAGATGCTCAAGAAAACACAGTAGCTGCCAGGGGAAATGTCAGGCAGAAGCAAAACCCAACAGAAATGAATGGAAGGGAATGAAAGACCCAGAAGAGCTGCACGTAGAAAAAGCCAGGCCATGGTTTCTCTTGGTTACCTTTCTCTGGTGAATTACTGCCATGGCCTTCAAGCCAGCCCCTGGGGACTAAGCGTGTGTGCCCAGGAGATAAGACAGAAGGGAAAGTTGGTCGAGGTGCCAAGGTCCCCAGTCTCATCCTGCAGCCCCCCAGGGAGGGTACAGCACCAGTGCAGGTCGACCCTGTACAGGGACTGCCTGACCACAGTTCCCGTGTGGATCAGTCCCCTTGTAAGCTCCTGTGAGTGAGCAGTAATGACAAGTGCGGGAGGAGAGTCAGACTGGTGTCAGCATTGCTGTTGGTGCATTGCACTTCTCTTACATGTGGGATGACAGCAGCATCTCTCAACGTGAGCCCCTGGAGCCACCCCCTGTTCCTGCTAGCTGCCACCAGAGCCAGGTCTCAATGTGCTACCATGTGAAAAACTGACTTCATCTCAACACCATAAAATGCTTCAATGTTGAAATCAGGATTGAATTGGTTTGGCGTATTCCAGGGCTTGATATTGAAAATGAAATAATGGTAGTACATGGGTTGAGACATTCTGGTGAAGAAAGAATAATGTAGTGCAAGAGAAAAGTAGACTAGGATAAAGGAATGATATTGATATAGTAATCTAATATGAACATAAGGCCTCTTACCCCTCTGAGCTGGCAGGAAACTGACCCTTGATACCTCCTTTCTTGAGGGGAAGCAGGTGTCAGAGTAGGGAAAGGCAAGAAAAGCATTTATAGAGCAGTGGCTGTGGGGTGGTACACCAAGAGTGCCCATGCTGCTTCCTTTCAACCTGAAAGAAACACCTTGCGAGGTGAATGTACTTTTACAGCTCATTTGCTCCCTGGCCTCCTGCACTGAAAAAGGGTTCCTTTCTTTTGTAGAGTGGGGCTTCAGAAGCTGGGGTACCTCTGAGGAGGAGCAGCTTCCAACCTGCTGCACCCTGCCATGCCTACAGCTCTATCTTCCAGTGATACACCTGCTTGGACACCTGGGACAACGTGGCATAATAGGATACCTGCCAGCATGACTTCTGCTTCACTTGCATGCAGTGGTCAACCGAAACCAGAATGAAATGCTCACTCTATAAACAGCTTTTCCCATCCATCCTGCACTCAGTGGTGGCCAATGAAGACTTCACAGGGTTCAGTGTCCAGCCACTTGTAGCCACTGCTGGTAACTGTCCTTTCCATGTCATTAAGGAATGATATTCAAAGACCTCCTTACCAGGTCAGCCATCCTACCAGCAGAGATACATTTGTCCCACTTTGAGAGGTGGCTACCAACTCCTCCAACCACATGTTGATCCTCAAACTGAATCCCACAGCCATAGAAACCAAAACCCTGCTGCAGACACCTTCTTCCCATGAATCTTCCTAACCATTTTGTAACCCATTTGTATTCTTGGCAACCACAGTATCTGGCAACTACAATTTCAGGCATCACTTCATGGAACAATGTTTGTTCAGTTTTATTTTGAACAGCTTTTGCTGGATATCCCCTTGCTCCAGGCTTATGAGAAGCAGTTAGGGCAGAAAGCATCAGAGGGATCTTTGGGTTCAATGTCTAATGTGGGGTCAAAAATCACAAACACTTTCTGTTCCTTTTTGAAAACATGGCCAGTCTTCTTTGTGTGTACTTACATGGATACCTCATCTTATGCACCGACAACTGTATTCATTAAATTCTGCATAAAACAAGGCTTAAATAGGTTCTCCGGGCTGCCAGTTGCAGCCTCTATTGCTGTACATCATCCTGAAAGCAAGACCTTTTTTCTTTTGGCAAAGGGTGACCTGGCATACCTGAAACACACAGGAACAGCAAGAAAAATGAAATCCATAAATGATCATAGATTTTTGGCAGGGGGGAAACGCTCCACCGGGAGTTTGGGACTGCACATTGCATATGGTTAAAAAGCTACAAGCCCCTGGGCATATTCCACTGGGGTCTGCACAGTCAACGTCACCTAAATGTCCCCGGCTGCGTGGATGTCTTCTCGTGCATCGGATCAGAAGACTTTACACGGACATCCTGGTGAAACCGAGACCATCAGAGGACACTGGTCTTTCAGGATAGCAAAATCCCCGTGGTGACAAAACAGAAGTTCCCGAGTTACGTTCTGTTTTACCCGGCTGAGGCAGAGCAGCCCCTCCAATCCCTCGGCAAACCAAGCAGAGGATTCGGAGCCCGGCTGGGCGAAGCGGGGAGCTGAGGGCAGAGCCCCCGTGCGAGATGGCTGCTTCGGGGGCCGGAGGCAGGGCCAGCCTGCAGAGGAGGGAGCCAGAAACGATGCCCACGGCAGGGACGGTGCCAGGAAAGCAAAGCCCTGCTGGAGACGAGACTCACAAAGGGCCATCAAGGGAGGGGATTCTTCCCTCCTTTGAGCACCGTTAGCCCCCACCTGGAGCGCTGCAGCCGGTTTGCGCTCCCCGCGCCCGAGGAGGCACAAAGGATGCCGCGCCAGTTCGGGGGAACTTTAAGATGGCGGTGCCCGCCCCGCCGCCAGCCGCCAGGGGGCGCTCCCCCGGCCCCGCCAGCCCCCAGGCCGGGCCTGCTCCCGGCGCCCGGCCCCAGCCGCTGCGCCGCTCTCTATGGCCGTTGCCCGTGGCACGGCCTCTGTTTACTTCCGGCAGCCCGGCGCCGCTGTGCATGGGGGGCGGCTGCCCGCCGCCAGCTGCCATGGTCGAGCCCGCCGAGGAGGACGAGCTGCCGGTGCCCGGTGAGTGATGCCGGTCCCTCACAAGGGACGGAGCTGCGGGCCGGGTGGGAGCGGCCCTTGTCCGCCCGTGGGAGTCCCTGCCCGCTTTCCCCACCGCGGCGGCGCTGAGCGCCATCACCGCCGGCCGCCTCCCTGCCCCGGCGCGGCCGCGGCCGCCTCCCGCTGCGCTTGGCGGCCGCCCCCGGCTGCCCCCGGCCCGCCAGTGCGGCGGGGCCCCGGGCTGCGTCCCCCCGCCGGTGCCTTCCGGTGCCGGGGAGAGTGACGTCCGCTGACGTCAGAGATTAGACGGGGCAGCCTTGCTGCCGTCACCGGCATGGCGTCGCGGAGCCGTGGTAGGCAGGCAGGTTTTTTTCAGTGCGCAAACGAGTTTCGGTCCGTGGTTTCACCTACGGCAATGTTTAAAGGTTTTCTCAGGGCCGAGACAGCAAAACCTCCTGTACATTCGGTGGGATTTAATTTTCTGGGTTGGTAGGGTTTAATTTACAAATTTTAAGTTTTGAGGGTTTAGGTTTTAGTTGTGAAATGGCTGAGGTGGGAAGGACGTGTGTGAATTAAATTGTCTGCTTTTCGTATACATTGAATTAGGAATCCTTTTCATGGTGATGCTTCTGAAAGAAAAAGAGAAGAACCCGTGTGCTCTGTGTGGGCGCGAGTGCAGAGGGCACCGCGGCCCTGTTCAAATGGGCAGCGTGGCTGGCCGGCTGGAGAAAAAATAAAGCGTTTTCAGATGCCTTTTAGCGTGGCTGTGGATGTAGATGTGTCTACATGAAATGAGGAAAAATCACCTTTTCTTTAAAAGGCTTGAATTGGCCTGCACAAGGGTTGTTTTTAATAAAATACTGAAAGTGACACACGTCTAGGGGGGGTAGTAAATACAATTTTACATGTGTCTGCTGAACCTGATGCATAAAGTAACTTCATTTGCAAATATGAGAAACTTTTGCATTAAAGAACCGTTTCAAAATGAATAGCAAATTTACAGTTTGAGAGAGCTTTGAGTTTTGGAGCTGAGGTGCAAATTATTGATTGTTTTCATTGAAAGTAAATCCACAAAGATGTTTCAATGCTACTGTCATATGTAAGTTTACAGAAGCAGTCTAGTGTTACTGTGCGTGTTTGTGTTATCATAGTTTACATGTTACAAAAAGTCTGCAGGTAAGAGGCAAGGGTTTTTTCCCTTTGTTTTCCAAAAAATAGTTCTATGCTTAAAGCACAGGCTTTAACATTTTAAAATAGAAAGTCTAAGTGTGCTTTGTCACATTGTCTGTGTGGCTTTTGGCAAATTATTTAACTTGTAAGTTCATTTATTTTCCTGTAGAATTAATGTTTTCTGTGTCAAGCCACATACTTACCCCAAAGTGGAATGAATAGTTAACATTCTGTGTTGTTTTAAAACAACCCTGCTGACTTTCAAAAGTGGGAAGGGAGAAAAGTAGACAGATTGGAAGTGCAGAATAAATGTCTTGACTTTATTTTGGGGTGTTTTCATTTGGGTTTTTTAGATCGTGTCATATGATCAAAGATAGTTTTGAAGGCTCAGAGTTTTGATTTTAGGTGGCCATTTTTAGAGCACATATCTTCTCAGATGGCTGAGGAAGAGTGGTCAGTTTGGAGCCTGTCATCTCTTTACAGTGTGTTGTCTGTCTCTAATCCAATTTGGAAAACCTGTTTGAATTCAAGTGCAAACATAAGTGAGAACTCTGTCTCGACCTGTTTTCAGGATGAGCGTCTCGTTTTACTTTCTGGGGGCAGTTATTCAGAGTTCTTTATTCTTTCTTTTACACACCTAGTCATTCATGTTCGAGGATAGTGATAAAGGACATTAATGTACTTTTAAAATAAATTATTTTATCCTCAGAACACAGTACGTCAGCAACAATACCTATTCTATTAGGACATTCGTGGAGGCTAAGAAGAATCAGGAGGACTAAAATGGGAGCCTGAAAATGACATAGTCTTGGTGAAACAGAATGGAAGAAAATGCTTCAGCCATTTTTTAAAAAAAGAGAAAGGAAACTAAAATGTGCACTGAATTAATAGGAAAGGACTATTTCAAAATATATGAGGCAAAATTTGTTTTTACTAAAATTGACGTTATCTTTTTGTGTTTTAGAATCAGGTGCTGTTTTCACATTTGGAAAAAGCAAATTTGCAGAAGATGTTCCCAGCAAGTTCTGGTTCAAAAATGACAAGCCTGTGCTTATATCATGTGGAGATGAACATACTGCTATTGTTACAGGTCAGTATTGGAAATAGACTTAAAATTGGAAATAGAGATAACAGGTTATATTTTTGAACAGCTTGGAAAATTGTGATTCTTACGTGAATCTTACTGAGCTAATATATCAGATGAGGACTGTTCTGTGGGAACTGTTAGATGCCTTTGAAGTTAGTGTGAGGTCAATGAAAGTTTTCACAAGAACCGTTTTTAATGAATTTGTAACAACTGAATGTATCTCACAGGACTTAAATGACTTTGTTCAGTCTGAATGTTCTTGTGTGAATCTGACAGTGTTTAGTAAGCAATCTTAAATATAGAGGTTTGTATTGTGGAAGTAAACAGTACCTGTTGAACACAGTCAACAAGTTCACTAGGAATCTGCCTGAAACAATAGATAAAACTGTATCTCTGAAATGAAGATTTGTATTACTGTTAACTGCCAGTTGAAAATAAGCCTTGAAAAAGCAACTCAAAAAACTTCAGAAAATGTTACTTAAATCAGAAATAAACTGCAGAAGCATTCAAAGAAGCTCAGATGCAATACAGTGAGCAGTATTAATGTTTATTTTCATTTCTTGGAAATGATGGAAACAATACTCATTGAAGAATTTATTCTATTTATTTTACATGGAAGGGACTACTGTTTTGTTGATAAGCATGTGTTGACAAACAACCGCTGATGGATAACAAGACTTTGGTATGACATTTATATGTATATTTTCAGGAAAATATTATTATTTTTTAATATATTAATTTCTCCTGAATTCCCAACTGGTCATTACTCATTAAGTAATGTCTTGAGGGTTTCTTACTATGTCCGCAGGCAAAGTTTGAGATGCTGGATTTTTAGAACAAACTATTCCAGGCATGATAAAAAAAAAAAGTATAGATTTCATGGGCTGCGGAACATCTTGAGGGAAATTATACAATTAATTTTTCAAGCCTAACTTCACAGAAGATGAATTATCCATGAATAGTTTATTTTGAACAAAACTTGACACTTTTTCTTGGATTGAACCAGTTCTATTAAATTGCCTGTTGCATAAAATTAATCAGAATATAACCTGGGGCACTGTGAAATTTCCCTTTTGAAATTTTCTTGGTATATCCTTTCACATGCCCACACCCAGTTCAGAATAACGGTGGTATAGTTCTCAGTTTAGACAAGTCAATTTAAATTGCCTCCTTGAGATCCCCCAGCATGTGCCTGTGCCAGGACTGTTTTCCCATGTCACTGCAATAGTGGCCAGGTAGATAAAGCTTTTGAAGAAATTGACTTGCATAGGTTTGCATGCAGCATCATTTCTATAGCATCTCCCCTTCTCCATGTTACTTTAATATGTGTAGCACGTTTCAAAAATGTCTTTGTAGTTGGCCTTTGCGTTGTAGTGTGCAGATAGGTTACCAGGGAAACTTCTAGATAATCAGATCTTTATTTTTTCAAAGCTTTTGAGGAGAAGGAACTGTAGAAGCATGACTACAAAATTTATTTGGTACCAAAAGGTTTTTTGAAACTTGGTAAAGTAGTGGCAAAAGCAAGGGTACAATACTGATCAACAACAAGCAAATGTAGAGAAACTGCAAGAGTCATACAAAAAAGTGAAGAAGGGAAACAGAAAACCTTTGTGCCTCATTTGTGCTTCACACCTGTGCATGCCCGTGTGCACCTCACATTTCTGCTGTTAGATGGAGTTGGATGATGCACTGGAATTACAGCCCTTGGTGAATGGCATTGAACTGCAGTAACACCTTGGATAAACACTGCAGAAGTGTGTGCCGATAATGAGTTTACTGAGAAGGGTACAGACCTTGTGGGAAACCAGGAGCTTCTTGAAATCCACATGAACCTGACCTGGAAGATATAAAAGACAAACATCACTGAGGAATGAAATGGATCTCAAGCAGGTGTGTGTTAATGCATGCTTCATTTTATTTTCAGTCTTTATTTACAGGTTACAAAATTCCTCCCTCCCTTTTTTTTCCACCCCCTGGAAGAGATAGTTGGACCTATGTATGTAGGGGACAGTGGGAATATGAGGTAAATTCAAATCTAATAGAAATGTATCAGTTTCACACTAACATGTCTCAACAATCATAAGTAAAACAGTCACCCAAACTGATACAAAGCATGCCTTAAAGCTGGTTTTGGGCAGGAGACAGCTACATCTAGCACTGCATCTTGACTGAATGCAAATGAAGATGATGTACAGAAACTAATACTAAGCATTCAAACAAAATATTCAGAAATTTTCAGATATTTCATCTTAACAGCATCAATATTCCAATATGACTTCTAGGAAGAAAAGTGTAAAGTAAATACAAAACACTGTTCTTTGGCTTTCTAGGTCAGGAATTGGAGTCCAAAGCCTTATTTACATACTGTGTCTGTATGTTGGAATAGAGAGGACCAGTGATAGTTACTTGCTGGCTTTGGGTTGGTTTTGCTGAACTAATTGGAGAAGCATTTTCCTTCTCCAGTTTTGGAGTTTGGGAATTAAAATTGTGTTTCTTTATTCATTTACTCTGTACTATTAGCACGATCTCTATTAAAATGTTCAAGTAGGTTGGTTTTTTTAAGCAGTTGTCTTCTTTAGTTCTTTAATGTGGTCATGAGCAGTATCTCTTCCAGCATCACTTGTAATATGTTTAATAATGCTTCTTGCCCCATTTCTGTGGGTTTTTTTTTTGTTTGTTTTGTTTTTTCCCAAGAATGTTGAAAGTCCACTCCGTGTATCTGATATAACTGCAGGCTTTGGAAAGCAATTTATTAATCCTGTTGGGAGCTGGTGTGAAGTGATGTTGCGCGTGTTTTTAAGAGTCCCCTCCCAATACATTTCTATCAATTTTCTTTTCTACAAGCCTCTTGAAGTTAACAGTTGTCTTATTGTTTATTTGCCTTGACTAGAGTATCTTAGGCAGCTTGCCCATATTTGATCAAAGAGACTGATCCTGTTCACAAGGAGGGGAAATGGTGATGATGAAAAGACATTTCCTGAACTCAGAGCTCTGGAGAGAATTGAAGCCCCCAGTGCAAAAGGGTAGAAGGAAAGAAAGAAATATCAAGTGTAAAAGTAGGAGTGAAAAGAGGTGCATATGGAACCACAAGATTATTATGCTCATAATTTCAGGTTTTGTAAGGCATAAGCATTCAACAATGATGCCAAAGAGAGCCTGGAATCTCTCCAGGTCTTTGGACACCAGATTCCTTCTACTCTTTCTGCTTACCAGCAGGCCATCAGAACATGGCAAAGTATCTTTTCCATCAACTGAAAGAGGAAAATGAGGAAAATTTGTACATGTTTATGTTGATCTTTTGTTCTGTAGGAGTAAGCAACATACTGCGCTGTTTTTGTTTTTGTGATGCTAAATGTCCTAAGCGTGACTGTTCTTACTGCTCAATAAAGCTTTTGAGAATATCGTGACTTGCCTAACAAAACTGATGTCATTCCCATTTATGAGAAATGCATTTTAATTGTATATGAATTTTAAATGAACTGTTGACATGGTTTATTCACAAAATAGCACAAATTAAAACAAAACAAAACATGGTGCCGGGTGTATAATACTCTGTCCAAAATACTACCTTTTACGTTTTCTTCAGATATAGCTTCTCAATAGAATATTGTAATAAATGCTCAAAGTCTTTACATTGTCTCCCCGTTTTATTTTCCTCCCACACTAATATCATTTAGAAAGCAAGGTGTGTGTGGGTGTCTGGGGGTGTGTGTGTGTGTAAAACATATTAAACATAGGTGATAGGAATACTTGGCTTCCTGCTATTATCATGAAGCATGTTGAGGTTTTCAAATCTTACTTCCCAGCTGCTGAATGAATGCCTTTAAGGGTGCTTTATGAGTCAGGGGAGCATGTGATAGATGGGGTTCCCAGGAATTACAGTTGTGATGGCAGCTGCTCATATAAGAAATGTCCTAGTTAGGAGACACTCTTCCTGAAGTCTCTCAAAACCTGTTACTAAAGAGGTAAGCATCTTGTGACTTCCCTAACAGCCCCAAACTGATGTTGGTGAAATATTTGGTGCTAAGCCAACACCTGCATACTTTGGAGAAATGTTCCAGTCTTGCATCAGGATGAAGGTGGAGACAGGTGTTGAAAGTATGTTCTCATCACCAAAACAGTCCAAGTAGTCCCTTTCTTTATATCCTGTTGCTTCTCTTCTGCTGCCCAGAGTCATAATCTTACTCCTATGGATCTATTTTCTGCCATTCCATTCCATATAGCAGATGGCCACAATCTCTGTAAGCACCAAAGTAGAAGCAAAAAAACCCCAGCAATTTGTGCTTGCAAAGTTTTCAAATACAATCCTTGCCTATTTGTGTGCTGTTGAATTAGTTCTCACTTCAATGCATCTGTGGTGATGACTGGAGGTATCTCGGTATACAATTATAAAAAAAGGGCATGCAAAATTCTGTTGTGTTTCCTGGCCAGTTAGATTGCATCATGTCTGTCCCAAAACCTGATTTCCTGTACAGACCCAGAAATATTGCTTCATTACAGGCATTTATTTAGGTTCCTCTGTAGTGCCTGTTAGTTTTCATTCACTGTCTGAATTGCCTGGTTCCCAGTTTTCTTACATTCTGTTACACTGCTAAGTGTTGGAAGCCTGAAATTATAAAAGGCTGTCACTCAGTTGTAAAAGAATGTAAAATAAGTTCCTCTTGTCTGTTAAGTTCGTTGACTTACAAAGCAATGCCTGAGAATTTAAAAACTGGTATAAGAAACAGCAGATTATAGGATGAAAAGCATGACCTGTTGGGATTTTGAATGGATGAAAGAGAATGTGCTTAAGTGGAATTATGGCAGTTTGGCATCATGTTGCCACAGGAGTACTACTGTCTTACAAAGGCAGTTAAAAAGTATAAACCAAGGATATAAGGAAGCATATACCAATCTAGGATGCCATTTGCTAATAAAAATTATTTCTGTTAAGGTGTGTGTGGCTCTCAGTGACAGACAGCTCTGCGTGTGTTTTGACATGATTGCATTAGCAAAATTGGGATGGTGACATAAATGCTATTAGTAAAACACCACGAGAGTAGACTTGACCTCAGACTTTCTTCCCTTCTAACTTTCTTGGAAAGACATAATATTGATGCATAGGCTTGTGCAAAAAATTGTCAAATCTAACAATTAGATTGGGACTTTAGAACCGGTTATTGCTAGATGTTGATGGTTTGCTGGGTTTTTTTAAAACAAAAAAAATATAGCAGTCACGAGGTCATTATATTTAAGAAAATCAACAGATTTTTTTAACAGAGTATTTTTGTTATATTTTAAACATTTCAATATCATGTTTTGTATTCTTTGTAAATCACATTCAGAACCTTCACTGGGAACTTACGCTACTGAAGTGCAAACAGCCGTAATATTTTGGCGTTGTTATGTGGAATTGCTGTTATGTGTTGGGATCATGTGATAATTGTTGATGGCTAGGGTGACAGAGTTTATTACATAACAGCCCGGTGGTGGACTTTGATTCACAAAGCGCTGCAGGCCTTCTTCTAAAGTAAACAAACTCCTTTTTAACAGTTGTAAAAGGTTTGGTTTTTCTAAAAAATCAGTTTCTGTTGTTTCGCAAAGATTTCTTTTGGAACAAGGATTTTGTCTTTGGTTATGAACTTCACAGCTTTGCAAAAGGTAATAGTTTAAAAAGTGAAATTAAATTAATTCATCTTAAGGTATTGTCAGTAGTCAGTGTGGCTATCTAATTTGCATGCCTGATAACAAAAGTTTCATCTGTTCATACATTATTCTCTTAAAAGAACACTGGTTATTTGAAATTACAATTCATTGTTTGTATTGGTCAAACCTGCAAGTTTGATGACATGTCATACCAGTTTCTGAAATACGGTTCTAGCATTGCTCTTGTTGACTATTTGTAATCTGATGTTTGCATTTAGGTTTGTAAAACTCCCTGGCTGCATGTTGGTTTTATGCATTCCTCCTTTATATGCAGAGTAACACATTAATACAGTTTGAGAACACATTTGAAAATTTATCAGTAACTATGTTCTGTAGAAGTGCAGATTTGTAAATCATTTTAAGACATTTAGCAGTAAAAGAAATAGCCCCCCCCCCAACAGTAAAATAAACTGAATATTACAAATTTGTGTTTGTATTCATAATATAGCTGCATTATTCATTCCTGCTTTTGGGGTAAAAGATGTGGGTGCTCAGTTAAATGTGCTATTATTTTATAAGTGGGCCTATAGATACTGTGGTTTCTGAACTGCAGGGTCTGTCCAAGAGTACAGCATTTTATTTTCTGAAGAGCATTTTATCTGTGCTGTAATTAAAGGAGGGGATGTTTGTTCTGCTTTTTGTCCCTTCTTCTGGCTAGGGATTTCTTACTTAATGCGGTTATGACTTTTGTACTGAAAAATCACAAGGACATTCATTATTGTTTACACTTAAGTATTGAATTGCCTAATCTTAAACCTTATGTTAAAAGGAAGTAATACGTAGCACAGTGTATGAATGACCATCTTGCCTTGAATGAGATATTCAAACACTTGTATGGATACTGACTGCATTTTTTTTTTCAGGGAATGGTAAACTATACATGTTTGGCAGTAACAACTGGGGCCAGTTAGGATTAGGATCAAAGAACACTGTCAACAAACCAACATGTGTTAAAGGTTTGTTTAATTTTTCTTTTCTTTTTTTTGTCTTTCTGAAAGGCAACCCTTATGAAAAGGTATTTTATAGGATGCAGTTCCAAAATAACTGATTCAGCCTTGTATACTCATCATGTGTAGCATATTACTGCATAAGCTCATAGAAGCGGCTTAAAAGGATCCCTGACTTGATTTTCCATCAGCTCCAGATTCTGGGTCCTTTTGCGTCTGAATACATAGAGTCCTCTCTTTTTTGAGGGCTCTCATTCTATGTAATATTTGCCTTTTCTGACAAACCACATCTTCATTGTGACTGCAAAGACGTTAATCAGATTCTTCGTCTCTGCAGTGTTGTCTGTGTGTTCCAACAGCATTGTGTAACCTTTTTATCACTTTTGTCTTAGCACCTTTATAAATGAAAAAATCTATCAGGAGCTTTCTGCAAGTACTACTAAATTTTTAGAAACTTAAAGAAGTGCCCGAGGGGCATAAATGTTAATATATTTGTATGAAGCAGTAAAGTAAATGCCCATATTCTTTCCTGGGTTGTAAAATGTGTTTTCATTGCACATCTTGATCTTTCCTAGCCAGTTGTATCTTGTCAAGCAAAACTAGAGTGATACATTTTCCCTGTCTCCTTCCTTATGTCCAGTCAGAGCTATCCAAATAACACATTTCTTTTCACCATTGAATGTTTATCCTCATGCTTTCTGCCAGCAGATTGATTTGTTAGCTTATTGTTAAAAACAAATTATCCTGCTTGTTCAAACTTTTTTCTTCCTGATTTAGTTTATTCTACTGTCCTTTATCTGTTCCTCTCTATTTCACTTCAGAGGGAGAATGCAGCTACTCTCAGGTTCACAGCTTCTGTCAGCCATGTAGGAGATTGATTCTTACTTTGGCTTAAATGGGCTGGGTGTCAAGTTTTGTTTTTACTGTCAATTTGCAATGGAGAATAAAAGATGTAGAGAAGATGACAGCAATTGCAACTAGACCTGGCATCCATTGACAAAAGTCACAAGAGGGTTATCTTTCTTCCCTTGGAAGCAGGCAGCAGGAGAAAGTCCTGGAGCTTTTCTCACTAGCTTTCTGTCGTCACTTGGCTTTGGGAATGGGGTTGCAAGGACAGATTTCAGTTTCTGCTTGGGGCCAAACAGTTGTGGCTCCATATTTTCTGAGAAAATATCTTTGGGAACTAAACTAATTTCATTAGCCTTTAGTCATGAAAAATTGCCAGCAACGTTGTAAGTATAGCATGGCTCATCAAATACAATTGATTAGCCTAAGTGGGAGGAAGGTGATGGAGCACAGGCTTCTGAAGAGCTGGTTAAGATCATCACTGAAGCTAGGAGGCAGAGTTTTGGGATATAAAGCAGCAAATTAAAATTGTAGGAAGAAGGCAACATTGGGAGTGTTATGGTTCCAGCCTGGCGGTAGTGGTAGGTGTTGAATAGGATAGGCAGGAACCTGAGTCTGCACAATTGATGATTGTATCTGTGTGACAGACCAGAGACAGTTCATGCTTAAGTAAGCAGATTTATGCGGTGACTTGGAAGATCGGAGAAGGGACTTTAATCTGAATGTTATGGAGCTGATAGAAGTTGATTTGGAAGGACTGAAAAGGGTTTGTGAGAGAGATGATAGTTGTTGGCTTTGTCATGGACTAGTGCAGTAGAAAAGGAATTAAAGATATGTAAAAATAGTGTTGTTTTAGGAGGATTGTATAGGGCACATGGACATGGCTGAGGGAAGATAAATTGTTGGCAACAGTCATAGAATCATAGAACTGTTTAGGTTGGAAAAGAACTTTAAGATCATTGAGTCTAACCGTTAACCCAGAACTGCCAAGTCCACCACTAAACCATGTCCCTCAGCACCACATCTACACGTCTTTTAAATACCTCCAGGGGTGGTGGCTCCACCACTTCCTTGGGCAGCCTGTTCCAATGCTTGACAAGACTTCCAGTGAAAAAATTTTTCCTAATATCCAATCTAAATCTCTCCTGGTACAACTTGAGGTATTTTCTTCATGTCCTGTTCCTTACTACTGGGTAGAAGAGACCAACCCCCACATCACTACAACCTCTTTTCAGGTATGTGTAGAGAGTAATAAGGTTCTCCCTGAGCCTCCTTTTCTCCAGGCTAAGCAACCCCAGTTCCCTCAGCTCCTTCTCATAAGACTTGTGCTCCAGACCCTTCACCAGCTTCATTGCCCTTCTCTGAGCACACTAAAGCACCTCAATGTAATTTTTTTGTAGTGAGGGGCCCAAAACTCAGTTACCGGGGAGAGGATGGAAAAGTTGATCCTTTGTTTCTGAAATGTAGTGTACCTGCCATGGGAGAAAGGCACCTCTGTATTCCCTTTCCCACCAAAATAACTCTTATTACGCTTGCCTGCATTCCCAGTTGTCATGGTTTAACCCCAGCTGGCGACTAAGCACCACACAGTCACTTTTCCACTCCCCCCTCACCCACAGAGATGGGGAGGAGAATCAGATAGGAATGTAAAACTCAAGGGTTGAGATAAGAACAATTTAATAATTGAAAAAATAAACCAAACCCAATAATAACAATAGCAGTTGTAATGAAAAGGAGGGAGAAGGGGAGAGGAATGAAATCCAAAGGGAAGGGAGGAAAGAAAACAAGTGATGCACAATACAGTTGCTCACCACCCACTGACTGATGCCCAGACAGTCCCCGAGAAGCAGGTGGCAGGCCCTGGCCAACCCCCCAGTTTATATACCGAGCATGATGTCCCATGGTGTGCAATACCTCTTTGGCTAGTTCAGGTCAGCTGCCCTGGCTGTGTCTCCTCCCAATTGCTTGTGCCTTGCTGGCAAGGCCTGAGAAACTAAAAAGTCCTTGACTTAGTATAAACTTTACCTAGCAACAACTAACAACATCCGTGTCCTATCTGCATTGTTCTTACACCAAAGCCAAAACAGCACTGCAGAGCTACTAACAAGAAAATTAACTGCCCCAGCAGAAACCAGGACACCAGCCTTTCACAATGGCCAGACTGCAGAGAAATAGGTGCAGTGGGTGGGTGGTAATTGAGCTGGAATTGAGACAGGATGGTATATGCAAAAATTTCAGGCACTAGTCCAGATAGGATTGTTCTTAGCAATTTAATTTAGTGATCAGTAAGAGGGCAGTGCAGAGCAAAAGTCTAGCAAAAAAGGTAGCTGTGCTTAATGAAGGAATGTAGGGATGATCAGACAAAAGAACAGTAAGATTGGGAGATTTGAGGTAGTGAGGAAACATATAAAAGGGAGATAAGAATAATGCTGCTAATGAAAACTGAAGACAGCTTTAAGCATGCATTTTGTCTTGCAATGTGACATACTCTTTGAGGCATGTCCCATAAGTGGTAAATTTTGGGGAATGTGGCACTGGGATGAAGTGGCTATCATCAAGTTAACCTGAGTGTCAGCTGTAAGTTTTTAAGGTCTCTATCTGTTTTCTTGTCTTGGGGGAATCCTGATTTATGAAGTCACGTGCTGGGTTCAAATGGGCAGCAAATCTTGTAGTCATTCTGTTGGTAAAAATATGAAAAAAAAATCAGAGCTCCCTCTAGAGCATAGAATATTTTGTTGTTGAACCAGCTATCAGCTTGTGTATAACTTCTCCCTCCCCCTTTGGCTTTAATTCATAGCTTTAAAACCAGAAAAAACAAAACTTGCTGTTTGTGGAAGAAACCACACTTTAGTTTACACAGGTATGTAACACATATTATATACATATTAAATAAAGACGGATTTCTTCCTTTGCTTTCATGCAAAATTACATTAGGAACCCCAGGAGGAAAGAAGGAAAAATAAACAAAAATGGTACTGTTAAAACTTGGGGGTTTGATATCCAGTTCTTTGAATGCGTGATTTATTCTGAGCCAATACATTTATAGAATAATGTTATATAAGTGTTTGCTAGCAACAGACAGATGAAAAAATTTCTTGCTGGCATTTGAGGTGTGGTTAACAATTAAAGCCCTGTAAAGGTATATTAGTATTTTTTACATATCTGTACTTGAATTTAACTGTGACAAGTAATTTATCTTTAGTAGTATAAAGTTATATATTTGAGTAAATATAGTAGAACTGAGTATTTTCAGGACTTCAAATTTTGTTGCATTTTGGTTAGCCAAGATAGTCTGCTATTTCAATGACAAGTTGCTTTATTAAGCTATAAATAAATAAACTATAAATTTAAACAAAAAAATATTTTTTTAGAGAGACAGTATTCAGAGAATTGATGCAAATTCTTGTCATACTTCTAAAATTTATGTAATGGAATAGCCATCTTTGTGGTTGCAATCCGTTAGCTTGCAGCAATGTTATAAAGAGAATTGTTTGATTATTAGGAGGTTTATACATGTGGAGACCCTGAACACTGTAAATAAGATTATCAGAATAAAGCAGAACATTTTAATAACAATTGAGTATGCAAGACTGCACAGGGTAAATATTAGTCACTTCCAGCGTACACGCTGACTAGATAATTTGTGGCCATTTATATGGGAAGGACCATTTATAGAGTGTATGTCAGTTGCTTATCACATTTGTGTCTGGATTTGTGTTATTAATGGGCCTTATCTTTCTCATCATAGATGAGCACTTTAGATGTGAAACATACTAAAATTAAAAATATAAATCTTAAAGTTCTCTTAAGTCAGATATCAATCAACAGCTTTAACTTCAATTTTAAGATTCTAAAACAAAATAAAGACCTAGTTAATTAAATCAAAAGTAATTTAAATATTAAAATGAATAAATGATTTCTAATAAAAACCTAAGCAAAAATATATTTCATTCACAGTATCAAAACTATCAAGTTATGTATCTCTCTAATTTATGGACTAATAGGACTCCAGTTTTCTTATCTGTGACAGCATGCACCATTTTCCTTCTGCTTTATCTTAAAATTATACATTATTTGCGGAAGAAGCCGCTTCCAGCTGCCAGGGCTACTAGTAGTCACTTTCTCGGAACTCTTGCAGAACTTCAAATTGTATTTACTTTTTGGATCAGTCTCCAGAATGGTGGGAGACGCAGACAGCCTAGGTTACTTAGAAGGCCTTTAGAAAGTTCTGATCAAGCCTCTGTGCAAGCTACAACAGAAACTGCTAATGTCAGCTCGAGGATATTTCAGGGCAGTAGACCCCAGCTTTTCTGTAATATTTTTTGTGTTGAAAATTAAATGACTTGCTTTAGTTTCTCTGTTTTTTTTTTTACAACGATGATAATGTCTTCATTCTGTGTATTACATGTGCTTTTCTGTATGCAGAAAAAGGAAATGTGTACGCTGCTGGAGGTAACAGTGAAGGTCAGTTGGGATTGGGTGACACAGAGGAAAGGACCACATTTCACTTAATTAGTTTTTTTACCAACCAGCACAAGATCAAACAGCTAGCAGCTGGATCATACACCTCAGCAGCTGTAACTGGTAAGAGCAACCACTAATATAAGCCATTTATGTGTGTCCAGCCTGGTGTTCCAGGGAAACATGTATTCCAGCATTCTGTCTGCTTATGTTGGTGCGTTTTCTGTGCCTCCCTGTCGTCCTTCCCTAGTAACCGTAGTCATTTGCCTATATCAACACAATCTGGTAAAGGGTGGCAGTCTCATTAATTTCTGACAAATTTTGTGGAAGTAAACCTTTTACGTGAGCAATGGCCTGCAATGGGAGCTCAACCTGTTTTAGGGTTAGCAGGAATCCTTACGAAGGAGAGACAGTGTGAGTGCCCTCAAAATGGGAAGAATCTTCAGTTCATTTCCAAGAGAAGCCAACTACAAAACATGAATCTTACGAAAACTGACTTCCCTAATTCCACTTCTTACTGCAGCTGTTCTGGTCTACTGGTATAGGCTACACAGCTGTGTCATCAGTAATTCTGGGAGGGACCTAACCTATGACCTATCTTTCTGGTGGCAGAATTACACAATTGCAACATGTTGAAGTCAGTTATAATACTTTGAGCCATTGAATGAGTGGTCCTTTATTACCCTATAATGTAATTTCTCTAGTTTTGCTATAAAACAGCTGTTTCTGTACATGTTTAGGATAAGTTACTGAGGCTGTCATTTCAGAATGTGACAGAACGCATAAGAGTGTATGAGAGATGCTAGCCTGCTCATTTGGTTTGTATTTTTTTGTGACAATTACTAACATTCTCCTGAGATTTGTTTAGTTTCCAGAAGCATCTCAGTAGCACTATAGATGGTACAGTTTTTTATTCACAACTTATTTCCCACCATTAAGAAATATGCAGGGAAAAGACTTCATCTGTTTCGGAAAAACAGATTTTTCATGTTGTTTGTTACTGCTGCAATTGGTCTTTGTGTCAACAGAGGCTGGTCTTAATAAACCTGGAGCAGCTATTGTGATAGTTTAAGGAAAACAAAATGAAGCTGGGCAATAAAATTACCTGTGAAGAGGACTGAAAGATAAGACTGGATGAAGCAGGATGTGTACCGAAGTCAGAACAGAGAATAAGTTTGGAAGAATGAGAAAGTGGTGCCTTCCTACTAGAAATAAGATGTCTTAAATTCACGATGGTATTTGCGTGCTGACCTTCGGCAGCTGAATTGTCGTATACGCTTGATCTTCCTCTTTTTGAAAGATTTTTTTTACATAGTACATAGTACTTTTCCCCTTGCTATTCATGGTCTAACACCAGTTGATGACTGTGTGCTCTGTGTCACTTCTGAAAAGCTTAAGCAATACCCTCTTACTTCAGACCTGAGATCATGACATTTAGTAGTGTCATACACAAGAGTTTATGAAATGGTCTTAAATGGGTACTATAACTGGTTATTAGTTTTGGTTTTAAATCTATTAACTGTCTGTGTCTTCATTTTAGAGGATGGGCAGCTTTTTGTGTGGGGTGACAATTCGGAAGGTCAGATTGGCTTGGCTGATGAAGCCTGTGTCAGTGTCCCTTGTCAAGTGGATGTTGGAAAACCTGTTTCCTCTATATCCTGTGGGTATTATCACTCTGCCTTGATAACAGGTAAGAAAATGGGGATAGTGGTTAGTGGATACAAGTCAGTGGTTCTCAGATTGTTGCCTTTGTAAAGGCAGTTAATGAGGCATTCATTACTTTTGAAACTAGATATGCCATAGCTGTTAAAAGCTGCCATGTGGCAGAATGTCACCTGTGTAGTTTTGTATTACATTGGGAGATTTTACCAAAGACAGGGTCTCTAAAATGTGTTCCTAATTGATTTATTTGGAAAACTTGTGTGTAATCTACTGTATTATTGTTTATTATTGATGAGCTGACAGTACTGTGAGAAAAAACTGCAGTTAATTTTTGGCATTTGCACATTGTTGTGCATATTAGAAAGAATGACTGTCTTATCACACTTATGTTTATGGAGGTTGCGACAGATTTGGATTAATACTGTGGTTTCAATAATCCAACTTTTCTTTCATTTTTTTGTGATGTTCAAATAATAATCTCTTCTAGAAATATAAATATTGAAGAGACTTACTGTGTTTTGCGGAAAAACTGATTTCATTTGCTAGTGGTGCAAGATTGTTGTCAAAGTTTGATGTTCTGTCTTAAATTTTAGGTTTTAAAGTCAAATAAATGGGCAGTATACAATATAAGGAGAAGCATATGCTAAAGTGAGCTGGTCTCTGATCTCCAAACCAACCCACCTCCATGTTGCTTTCCACCTCTCTCTTCCCAGCTATCTATTGGTTTCCAAAGCAGTGATGCCACTCATTTTTTAATAATGCCCGTATGGGTGAATTTATCAGTCAATATTGATGGTATTATACATGGACAGCCATGAATTCCTCTCAGCCATATAGATTTACATTATTAAGCTTTACAGTTTAGTCCCCTCAGAGTAATTACAGATTTCAAAGAATCAGTAGTTTTGACTGTAAAGCCTTTAATGGGTACCCAGGAACTATTCCATCAGATACTTTTCTCAGGTTACTTGATAAATGTTACTTTTCCACATATGATATCTATATAGCTCTCTGAGAACATGCTGTTAACCGAATGAGAGCTTCCTGTGGTGGAAGTTATTTATGTGTTATGCTGGTAGTGTGCAACTCTTATTACAGATGCTTTATTACAGTAAATGAATGAAGTGCCTCTGACTGATCAGGAGCTCAGTGCTTGTTAGGAAATCTACAGCTTCCTGAACTTGAAATAAAAAAATAATAATTAAGTCGTACTTCAAGGATATAGTAAGAAGATGTGTATTTCTGCCTTAGAGCCAAGAGCTAAACCTCTGACAAGACTGCAGTGAGGTGTGACAAAACCTTTGTTAGAAGAAGGGTTGAGGACAAGCATCTAAGAGTAAGGAGAAAACAGTGTGTACCAAGTGCCCTAAGGAAGTGCAAACTTTTAGTGGAGGGGGATGAGAAAAAGGATTAGGGTAGCAGCTGGGTAAGAAAAATGGAGTCTAAAATATTAATAGGAAGATGAACTGGTTATCACCTGTGACAATGAGGAGTTGTTGAACCTGTTACTGTTTAAAGAGGCCTGGTTGTGAGTGGAAAATCTTGGTTTTCAGCCTTAGTATGTGCAAATCCTGCACAAACTGGGCTTCAGTCTCACTGGAACTGCTGACATGCAGATGGCCACTTTTGTGGTGAAAGGTTGTGGGTTTTTTAAAATTATTTTCTTTTGGGCCCTTGCTGACAGTTTTATTTGACTGATATTTTAACTACCATAGACATTTAGCGTTGGACATCCAGTTACTTTTACTGAATTCATCTTCTGTTGTGCTAGTGCCAGTGTATATCCAGACAGTGTTTAAAAACAAAGCTTACTCATTTAATATAAGTGTACCATAGTCATACATAATTTTAGCCATGAAATTAGCCCTTAAATTACAAATGTGGAAATTCTGCAGACTGAGTCTGTTTAAGTACAAATGTAGTTACCTTATTTTTCTTACAGCATAGTTAGGAAGGAAGTCAAGTTACTATGCTGTTGCTTAAAACTTTTTTTTTCTTTTGAATTTTTGCTTTTTTTTCTTTAAAAAAGGTGATTATTTCAGTATTATTAGGATTCTTTTTTCACTTATGGAAAACGCTTGTAGGACTTGCTAGACTGACTTAGAACAGTGGTTGACATCGTCAGTATTCTGCCTCTGAGGGGTGGCAGAATATAGCAAACTGGATAATTATGATGTATTTGGAATATTCATATTAAAAGGGTAGGGTTTAATTTCCCCTGAATTGCCAGTTAGTCGCTGAGTTGTGCCTTGAAGTATGTTTAAAAGTTGCCTAGCATGGGGAGTTTTCCATGTATTTTTATTGTATGGTTTTATCTTGTATACTAGAATTTGGAGTGATTAGTGTTATTTTTAATATATACTTTTGGAAGTAATATCTGGAAAAGAAGGTGGTTCTGTATTTCCACAAATGAATTCTGAACTGTTCAGGTGAGTGTGTAATCTGTAGTAATTCCCTCAACGTCTATGAAGTATACCAGAGGAACTTTCTTAGTTTGTGGTTGCTGTTATTATGGAAGAAACACTGTTAATACGAAGCTTTCAACACCTGTAACTTCTCAGTTATTAGAATACTACAGAATTGCTACATTTTGACTTTTTAAACATCAAGTAATACCCTGTCTTTAAAAATAAAATGTAGTTGCAGGATGTAGGACTTGATACATGTTGTCGGGCTGAACTGATAAGCATGGCACTAAATGTTTCCCTTTCTTACTATATTTATGTTTCACACAAGCTGTATACTGGCTAAGCAAATTGTTAGGATCACAGGCATACTGGGTTAAAACTAGGAGGTGGTTAATGGACACTAGAATACATAGTGTGGTCACAGAGTGCCCTCTCCAGGGCAGGATGTTCATTAATAAGAGACTATTGAGAAAAAAAGTGGTGAAGTATGTATTCCAGCTCTTTTTTTTTAAAAAAAACAACCCTAAAATTGTTATTTCTTTGAAACAGCTGGTTTTAAAAAGATTTTTTAGTAGGCATTTGTCTTTCAGGTGTTTAACGACTGTAAAGCCAAGTGCAGTGTCAATAAGAAGTAGAGTGGAATCCTGATGTAAACCTTTAGTAGATAAAAGCATGTTTTATGGAAATTGTACGTTATTCAATCCTGAATTTGTACTTCAGTCCTACAACCCTACTCACACCCCCGACGGTTCTCTTACCTAGTAGCTCCAAAAAGATGATTTGTCATCTTTCTTACTTTTCCTTTTTAGAATGCCTTCCTTGCAGATGGTAATTTAACTGCTAAATGTGTCAGTCACCTGTATTCTACAGTGTACATGTGGCTGCACTGACACCAAAAGTAGTTGTAGAATAGAAGATCAGAATATAACCTGAATTATTTTTCACAAAAAACACTTCTGAAATTTAGACTAGGCATAAACACAGGCAGTGGCTAGCTCATTTCCATATGCAAATTAGGAAGCTGGTCTGGTTACTCATGTACTGTTTAAATGATGGTTTACTCCCTTTTCCTCTCACTTTGGATTCTTCCAAGAGTTCCACTGAAAATAAGTTTTTAATTTATAGTTTCCAGCCCTCTTTAGGACTTATTTACAGTATCTGTTTCCTTTCCTTTCTTTGTTCAGGCTTGGGACATTAGGTCCTCATGGTAGAGATATGTCTCAAATAAAGCACAGAAGAAGAAAGAGCTGAAAGAGTGTAAAGCCCAATTTTGAGTCCATACACAGACCTTTACTTGACTAGTCTTTGACCATGCTCACTCAAGTTTTTCAGAAAGCCTTAAGCTTGGCAAGTGTACATGGTTCATTTGTCCACTGGAGCAGATGGAGACCAGGAAAAGCAAATGTATCTAACCCCTCTGGTGTCTCCAGCAGAATTAGGTTCGTGGAGCCAGAAAGGACCTCTTCTGCTGTTTCCCCTGCTTGAACTGCTACTGTAAGCAATGTCAAGATAGAGTCCTGCTACAAAGATAGCTTTTCATAGAGAGCTTTGCAGGTTCTTTGAATTCCTTTTTTAAATTTACTTTGTAATTGTTTTTAAGGACCATTCCACAAACACTTACTTCCTTGCTCAGAATTTCAGCATTTGAGGTGGTTTCAATCACTTTGGTCTTGAATAAATACTTCTTCCTTTTTTTAATTTATTTTTTATTTATTTTTTTAATTTTTTTTTTTTTTTTTTTTTTTATTATTTTCTTATTTTATTCAAGGATTCATAGAGGGATCCAATTCTACTGCCCTCATTTGCCATCAGACAGGTCTTATACCTTCTCTCATCTGCAGTTCACATATTTACCTTTGAGGGGCCAAGAATAGTTTTCCATTTGCTTTCCCATTTTCTTGACATGCTCCTGTGACCTAAGGTTTAGTGATACAGAAAATGTGCCACACTAGGGAAAATTCAACATGTGAGAATGTGACTCATATGAGAGGAGAATATTAAATAACCAGATTCCGTTGTGAACAGAATGTCCCTAAAATGCAGTTGTATTGCACACGTACTGTACTCAAAATTTATCTGGGTTTAACTGGATTCCCTTTATGTTTGATAGCCATTCTTCATAGTTTTTAGACTCCTATTTGCCTTAAAGGGATGTGTAATGTATTAAAAAATTGCTTTAATAAATGGGTTTATCTTTGTTAGCTGGATTATTAAGTTGAAAAAAATGTAATAAACTTGATTAGTTTGGGAAGTCAAAGGAAGCTTGGCCATTTGAATCTCTAATCCTCTTAATTAGATTGTGATTGGATTAATATTTGTGGTGCAGTACTGTTTGAAAAGAAGTGCTGGTCTCTTCAAAGAGAACTGCCTAATTAGTTAACTCTCAAGTGCTTTTGAGGGTTTATCGGCTTGTTTCTAGAAGTATATGGCAAATCCAAGAGTATAAAAACAGCACTTACCTTCCAAAAAATGCAAGGTTCTTTCTGTTGTTGGGTTTTTTCCTTTCTCTTCACTTAGAATCCCTAATAAAATCTCTCTGTCGATGGAATGTTTTGGTTACAGACAACCTCACATTGCAGTTGATTTTTTTGTTGTTAATTGGGCTACTGTTTTATAATAGAAAATTGATGCTGCCGCAAATAACTGCTAAGTACCAGCCTGTTCAGAGTGTTTCTTTATGTAGGTATAAGAATAAAGATCAGAATCAAACCAGAAAATAAAACTAACAGAGAAGCCTAAACACAGTCCTTAGTTTAGAAATGAAATGAAATATATTTTTCTGCAGCTGAGATCATGTGCTCTTTCTTAAAAAACACAGATTGAAATGATTGCAGAATGCCTCTTAAAAAAGAAGTATAGAAGAATGCAGAAAAGATTATCTGTGCACAGATACCTGCAGGTAAATTAAGTGGTATAATATTATTAGGGTAGTTTGTGTGTGCAGGAAAAAAAATGTCAGAATAATAGAAAATCTAAGGAGAGATGGCAGGATGGGATTACACCTCTGATGATGATAGTTGGGCAATACAGCTATCCTGTTTCATCATCTTGCTGAAGAGTGTGTAGCTCTTGTGAATAGATTGTGAGTGGCTACTCTTAATGGCCTGAGCCCTGTGAAACCTTTCTGGCAGCTTGATATAGAGTAAGATTGTATTATTGTCATTCCCTGATTGCCCCTCTGTGCGGTTAGAGCATTATGTAAAGATGGTAAGTCCAGTTGCTAGCCTTAGTGGCCCAGGAGCATGGCACTTGAAGAATCTGCCATTGTGAGAGGCAGAAGTGACCTTGGAAAATAGAGAAACAATATAAAATAGTCTGGGGTTTCTTTGACTAAGGCAGAGGCTAAATTTCTTAGGTTTTGTAAGTGTTACAAATAAATATTTTGTCATCAAAGTTAGGTTCTAAGTCTTTGGTGGGAGTGCTGGGCTGCAACTTTATGTTGAGGCTTAGGACCCATTTTCCATTTAAAACAGGACTTTGTTTTTTATGAAAAGTTTTTTTTTTCCTTTACAGTTTTTGCTCTTTGAGTATGTCACGTGTTTTTTTCCCCAGAATTTTCAAGTAAATTGATAAATGTATGCATTTAAATTAAGTGGAAGCTGAGGTATCTTAGAAGTTGCATAACCTCTTTATTTTTTGTCCTGAATGGACTTTACCATAAAATGAGAGACACGCTTCAGATTCTCCCTATAGTTATAATTAATTGAAAACCTATCCTTGGGCTTTCTCTGAAGAGAACAGTTCATCATTTAGACCATTTTTGTTTGCTTATTGAGGACTGTCAATACCAAAGGTAACATACATCACAGATCAGCATGACTAGTCAAGAATTACTTCCTCTGATAAGATGGGAGGAGAAGCACTGCTTTATTAAAAGACATAGTAGTTTAAGGGTTTTCAGAATGAATCAAAGCCCTTCTGATGGAGGGTCCTGGCAAAAGCAGGCTGTGCTGCTCTGTTCTATGCACCCACTGCTGTAGTCACTCTTTAGCACAAAGTAATCGAGAGCCAAGTGCCACAAATTAAAAAAATAATAATATATATATATATCTCGCTGGCAGAAGAGTTTTCCAGGAAAACCATTTTGAATCAAGGTTATCTATTGGATTTACCAGATGACTTAAATGCAAATGTATTACTAACTAGTTGTCCCATAATTACACAAAATGAAGATGCGGTTTTGCAACCTGAAGTTCTTGCTCAGTTCTTATTCACACAAAAGGCAATTTTAAATGAGTGTACTGCTAGAGCAAAGCTCTGGAAGATTCAGTAAAAATGACACATTTCTTACTGACACCAGTTTTGACTTTCTCATCATCAGAATTAAAAATTCAAAGCAGTAAAATTCTTTTCCTCTCTTTGCTTGGTATGCCCAAGTTTTAATAAACTTCAGTTCATTTTGAATCATATCCTTCAATTTTTATTAACTTGTTTTTTACAATTTCACTAATGGCATTTGCTTTTTAGAATGCATACGTAGCTTCATTTTTTGTACTTTACATTTTTATTCACAGCTTTACTTCTAGCTCTTCCTTATTTCCTATTTCTCTGTAGCCTTGTTTTTTTGTTCATTTCCATTGTCCTTAAATTCCCAAATTTTAAGTTGTGGCTAAAAAAGTGCAAGGAAAAAGCAACAAACGTAACAGCTATGCAAATGGGGGAATATGCACAAAGGCTAACAGAAAACTAGTAATGAGTGTGTTTTCTTATGCTCTGCCTGCCTTCAGTGGAGAGAGGGATGAACTTCTCTAATGGTCAATTCTGAACACCTAAATGAGGCTTCAGCTTTGAAACTTTGTTTGAGCTCATCTGTTTTCACTGTGTGTGGGGAAAGACCAGCATTTCCAAGGTCAACCCAACTTCCATGTTGGCAAGGAAGTTACAGCTTTTGAATAAAAATCTCTCAGATACTTGCATCATGCAATAGCAATGCTTCTAAATGGTGTAAAAATAAATTTGTGAACACTAGATGTATCCTTCTGAAAGTAAAAGCACATTTTGTACTGAAGTACAAATCTGCATGTTTCCAAAAATATTGTAGATGGGTGCTTCTGATGACTGAGCTTTAATAATGGAGTATACATCTGGGGTTTGTTATTATATTTGTTATGTAACTGTAGCTATCTCTTTGAATTTCCTTTAGCTCCTACAGTAATTTAAACATTTCTTTGTCTTGAACTAGCTCCATGTGAGAGTTTTGTTTATCCTTGTGCTTTGTTATATCCAACTGGGATTAAACCCTAAGCTTTTCCATATGTAATGGCACATGATGAGTTTTTTGGTAAGTAATTTCAAATTCAGATTGTGGGCCACAATTTGCTAAGAGGACACTACTCCACAAATAGTTTTTTTCATGAGTGCAGAATACTCAACTGTTGCTTTCCTACCAGTAAGGAAACATTTTCTACCCAAACCTCACTCCCCATTAGAATAATTTGGACCCCTTAGGACGGAAAATCAGAAATGTAAATGTAGATAAATTATAAAAAAAATAAAATAAAAAAGTAGGTAAATGTAAAAGATGTAGATAAATTGTAAATATAGCAATGGGAAGTACATTTTCCATGTTCCATTTTTAACTATGGTAGAAGGATATATAGAATGCTATAGAATTGAATAGTAATTCAGACATACAAAGCAGTGAGAAAGCAAAGGGAGTGATTGGAAAAGATAAAACAAAGGAAACTTGAAAGTAAAATAAATTACCCAGATTTGGGATTGAACAGTATTTGAACTGGTTTCTTAAAACGTCTGGGTGAATGAGAAGGGTCTTCTTACATGATTATGTAGCAGATCAGAAAGAAGTTACAGGAAGAGATCTGTAAAGACAAGTCAGTATTTTTTTTTTAACTTAATTCTGGTGGAGTTACTGCTGTGGAACTACTGCTCTTATCCCTGTTGTTGGATATATTGCTCTTTTCTTGCTGTCCAGACCACACAGACAGTTTCATGTCATTCCTCTTCTTTTTTCTTTTCTTTTTTCTCTATGTCTTACAAGAAGAAAGCATGGCTTTTGCATCAAAATTCCATGCAAAACAATTTTCTGTTTTAGTTGAGATTCATAAAAGCAACTTCAGTTGACATAAGTACTGCTACAGAGGGAATTATAACGTCTCCAAAGCAGGATATACTTAGTTTTGTTTTTCCCTTGGCTGGATTTGTTGCAGGCTAAATATTGTGGTTCTCATCTTGGAGGGAGCTAAAAATTTAGCCCCTTCTTGTGCTGTCAAAGCAGACTACTTCGCAGAGCTGTTTGGACATTATACAGATATGTTAAATTATCCTGTATTGTTTGTACACTTTTTTATCTTACTGATTTGTCTGCAGCACTCTTGACAACCCATCCTTGCTTCTGAGTGCATGCTGGAAATTCTGCTCTGTTCTGTGTTTTCAAAGGAGATGGTGAGCTCTATACTTTTGGAGAACCTGAGAATGGGAAACTGGGATTATTGCCTGAACAGCTGAAGAACAATAGAGTCCCACAGCCTGTACTGGGAATTATGGAAAAGGTTAATAAGGTTGCTTGTGGTGGAGAGCACACCGTGGTGCTGACAGGTATGCAACTTAACTGGCTTTTTTTACAGCCCTGTGACTTAATCAGTAAACTCAATTTATTTTAAAGAATTTGCATCCAACTGAAGTGTAACATGCTGTAGTAATCCTAACTGGAAGACCATTGTACATCAAGGAGGTAGAAATCCGCGTAACAGTTAACCTGAGTGTAGGCCTGTGCTGCGCTATGCATATCCCTTGGCCGAAGGATAAACTTAGCCAGCTGATGGTAACAGAGGAGCTTACAGGCAGCTCCTGCTTGGTACCACTGGTTACATAACTTGCGTGTCCTTGCCTTTATCTAAAACTTCAGCAGGAAGTTCCCATGCAAATGTCCTTTATATTTGACAGTATAAATGATGAATAGAATTGTTTTGCTTGGAAGAAAATAGTGCAAGAGCTAAAATGACCAAAATGGAGTAATCTTCCACATATGGGATCTGTGTAGCATGCTGTACCTGGCTGGAGGCCTGTTCGGTTCCACACAACTCAGGATTCCCAGCGTCTGAAGGGACATAAGACTATTGATACTATCTTCTTTTTTTTTTTAATAGTCTCAGCTCCAATAAATAGTATTTTAAGAGATGCTTTACAGAGTCTGAGTGCCTTTCTTACTGGAATTTTAACAATCCAGCACTTCCTAGGGCAACACAAATGATTGACGTTTCTTTCTCTAAAGATCCTGGAAGTGGTATTGGTGTGAGGGGGAAAGAATTTAGAGGAAAGCTTCCATTCTGTAGTAAATATAAATGACCTTGAATATTTAGGATGATGTTTAGGAAGTCACGTTCCAAATAGCTGTCTGTTAGTAGCAATGGAGATGCACAATCTAATGGATGCCTAAATGGATTAACTATCTCTTGTGATACAGAATTTGCGTGTGACATTGAGCAGAATCTTTAGCATACATATAAAACTAGTACAGATATAGACATTCAACATGTCATGTATCATACAAGTTATAAAAATCAGCAAATACAACTGCTACATATTATTTCAGAGGGCTGTGTGTATAGTACTTGGAAGATGGTGTATGTTATTGTACTATTAAACAGTTGCATGCCCATAGTAAATTAGCTTTTCAAAGAGATATATGCAAAGCGTTGCTAGCTATTTATTTCCACAAATTCCACCCTGAACTATAGTAGTATAATAGCAGGAAAGGGAAGTTTGGCTTTGCCCACAGATGATTTAAAAAATATCAGCTTTGGCATGTAATAAATTCTACAGATGTTTAATATGTCTATAATTAATCTCCTACCAAAATGTAGTTAATGTCCTACCAAAAGTAGGATGTATACATACCAGTCCTTAAATCTGTGTTTTGAAAATGCTGAATAGTCATCACTTTCGTAACGGTGTGCCTTCAAGGTTAGGTAAACAAAATTTCTAAAATACGAACTGAGGATCTAACTGAGGGAGATTGTGAGTAATACGGTGTGGTATTGTACTGCAAGCCACTCAAGCGAGTGGTGGAAGTAACGTACTGGGAAAGGTTGTATGTAATGATGAGTCAAGCTGCAAAGATTCTGGGTAGGTTAGAACTCCTTTGGGAAAACTATGAAGAGGAAATAACAGTAGCCAATCCAGGAAATAATGCAAATATTTGTCTACATTTCAATGCCTTTGTCTCTCTTCTTCCAGTCTTACCCTGGCAGTATTCTATGTCATAAAATAAATTTCTTTACATGAATCAGATTATCATTATTAGGAAAAAAAGTTACCATAAATTTTGGGCAAGCAAATGTATAAATCATAGCATTATTTTATGGGTTATAAAGTCAAGTTCTGCAGAAGAATTTGATTATCATTATTGATCATTTTTTATAACTGTAAATCTGAAGCCAACCAATAGATACTTTATTTTAATGGTATTTCATGTGATAGAACTTCATTATAACAAATGACTCTTAGAGAGATTTAGTAGTAAGATATACACCTGGATGATATCATCATTATAGTGAATTCTCTACAAAGTGCTGGAACAAAGAGGCAAAATATAAATGTCAAAAACCAAGTACAGTGAAGAAAACACCATAGTAAGTCACTGTCTTAGGATGTAAGGTTTACTTGCCTGTGGAAACAGATTTTGTAGTAGAAGGCAACTAAGAAATTCAGTGCTGGCTTATCTGGCAGCTGATGATCAAAGTGTTGAGTGCCAGAAGATCCAGCTGAGTCAGGAGAAGAGGAAAACCATATTCTCAACAAAATAAATTTTCCTAAAGACTAATAGTTGTGATAAGAGCGAAAGGTCAGATAGATGTTTTTTAATGTGATTCAGCTATTGTAAAATAGGCTACAGCTGCAAACTTCTGCCTAAGACACTTTGAATGAAAGAGTAGAGGATAAAGGAAATACTGTCTCAGGTGAAAGATTCTTCATCAGGAGTGCTGACACATGGAAATTTTTCTGACTCAAACCAATACTTGGTGAAAAAATTGAGAAAAGAGAGAGATTTGGACACTGTAATAATTTAAAAAGTGAGTTTAGTGTACATGCATTATAAACTTTGCACCAGAAACTTAACTTGAAATCAGTACTGAAGGGTATGTTGCATCCTGAGATGAAGTGGCATGGCCACATTTTGATGGGTGATATATCTTTAAAGAGGAGCAGAAACATTTATACTTCTTCTAAGCTAGTTTTCCTAAATTAAGAAAGTAGTACAATTTGGAAGAAATTCCAAATTTCATGTATCATCGTCCATGAAGATGGGTGCTGCTTGGCTTTAGTAACACTGTATATATACTGATACTGTTTTCATCTTTTGGGGTTCTTTCCAGTTTTTTTGGGTGTGTCATTTCGGTCTTAAAAAATAAGAACTGAACGTCTGACTATTGTATACTCCCCTGTTTCATCTATCTCGTTTAGCATAGGAATAGTGTAGGAGAAAATGTCATATGGAGAAAATGTTGCACATCTTGTCTCATTTCATGTCATCAGTTCTACTTAGGGTTTATCAAAGTAGAAGAAAGCATAATCCAGTTATCTTACTGAGTACGAGGCAAGTTTCTTCCTGACTTGCATACATAATTAGTCTGTTCCAAAGCACTTAATTTGATTTCTTTTTTATGACTGTCTTATCTATTCTATTGGCAAATTTGTATAGTAAGAACCACTGTTATCTGGGTTATTAAACCAAGCTACTGTTTGGAATCTCTCCAGCAAGTATCAGTGTAAATGGTAGAAAGTATATATTAAAATAATTCATTTTTTCCTTTGAAACTCCAAAATGGGAAACTAATTTTTTTTTCCCAGAAAAAATTAAATTGTTGAGAGCAATTATTTGGAAAAAAACTTTTTAAAGATAGAAGGTTTTAGAAATGTTGAATATGGTATTGGAAACCATCCTCTTTACAGGTCTTATTGTTACTTCTGCCTTTAATATTTGCAGTTGTTCTAGAGAATAAACAGAATCAAAGTTAAAAATCATAGCACGCAAAAGCTTTCTCTCACTGTAGCAGCGCAAACCTATTCATTTTATGACAGTCTATCAGCCCGTTCAAGAAGATCATATCCTCATGCTGAATGACTTCTCTCAGAGAGTAAAAAAAATTGCATCCACTACTCACAATGCTTGCAAGTGCTTCCTACTGAAAATGAAAGCTGTTGGTATCGTCACTTTCAAAAGAAATGTGAGAGAGCAGCAATCTCAATTTGCATGGTTCTTCAGTGAAGCTCTCTAAAAAGTAGAAGAATAATAACTTGTGAATCTAGAAATTGGAGAAGAAGAAAAAGATGACTGGGAGTGGTCTTAATATCTTCCAGTTTTTTTCAGATGATGACAGGTCCTCTGGGAATAATCCTGTCTCTAAAAGAATATATTACCTCCTTTTATTCTCTTAAAGGAGAAAAAACAAATATACCTCTTCAAAGGAAAAGGAGAAGCAGTCCTTCAGGAATAGGTGGTTTGACATAACAATACGGCACGTTAGCACGTTGGTATGTAAAATGTTGGATTTTTCATCTTCCGTCTCAAGGTCTTTTAAAAAGAGAAGATAGTCAAGATACCCTTTTGAAAGACAATGAAAAGGATGAAAAAGCTCTACCTTTTCTTGATAGAACTGACTGTTCAAACCATATGGGACTGTCTAGGTTTTTCAAACCATACTTAAGTCTGTATACTATTTATACTGAAATCCCTAAATCCAATTACTAGCTCTGGTAAAGCTGAGTGTTGTATTGACAGCTCATTTTTACAGTAACATTTTTCAGCATAAGCTGTTTAAAAATAAAGCTATTGTAAGAGTGAATAGCCCATTGGCATAATAATAGTAGTAGTAGCGGTGATGGTGGTAGTGGTGGTGGCAGTGGTAGTAGTAGTAGTAGTAATAGTAATAATAATGTTCAAGGGAAATGAATCTGTGTGGAGAGATATAAGCTTACTTGTCTGTTTTTCTTCTGAGATTTTAAACTCTTTCTGTAGCCTTAAATACATTGCAAGGAATGCATGAATCTTAAAAACACTCTTGGCACTCACTCAATTATTTCAGCAAACAGCACATGTTAAAAAAAATATCTGAAAGCTATATCGATTTTTACCTAGGACTATTTTATTGAAAGTGGCAACAGTCATCGAGATTAAAAAATTGGTATGTACTCCAAATGCCTGCAAAGGTGGAAGGTACACAGTTACACGAAAATACCCCTGTTCTTCCAAAAAAGAAAATGTAGGAAGTAAAGGAGAAGCAGTCCCAGCACTTAAGTGCTGGAGGTCACTTGGAACAGTGAAGCCATTGGCTTCTGTGCAGACGCTGAAACCATTTCTCTTCATCCTTCAAGATGCCTTCTCATGGGCTGCTGCTGTGGAGGCAGCAGTTCCTTCCTCCAGGCCAAGACAGGACTTGTATTCTGTTTCTTCTGGGTGCTGGCGATACGGCTGAGCCTTCCTTGTGATGCCCTGGAGGCAGCGCTGCTTCCGTCGTGCTGCTGTGGCTTTATGTCTTTCCTCAACCTTTGTACCACTGTGGTGCTGCCTTGACCATTCCACAGGAAACTACATCAGCAAACCATACCCCAAAACTGTCTTTATGAGCTGAGCTGGCTCACGTCATAGCCAGGAGGACAGCAGAGACAGCACAAGTTGGGACTGGAGAGAGAGAATGGGGGAATGAGCCCTTTTGCTGGCAGTATGTTTTCTTTGTCTCATCCAACCATATCCTTACTGGGAATAAGGACAGTAAAAAGAAGGTGTCAGTGGGGCTGTATACCCTTTTGGATTCATGCTGTAGGCAAATGCATTTAGGAATTCAATTTCAGAATGATGAAATTCACCTCTGTCATTTTATCCCTAAGTCTGTGAGGTTGGTTTGCCATAGACTTCTTTTTCCATGTATCGATAAAGACAGATTGGAGGAAATGCCTCATTTCTGGTTAAGTGAGATTATTACTGAGGTTTGGCCTCACTTTGGCACCAGTGGTGAATCATTAAGAAAGGTGAAGTTTTTGTCTTCCTGTGCCTTGATAATTGACTCATAAGCAAATTTAGGAGGAACAAAGTTTAGGTGCCCCTGGTCTCTAGGGATAGGAGAAGATATAATTCTTCTTCTAAAGGCACTTTAACCTGGTTCTGGATTGGTCTGTTCTTCTCATTGCCAGTAGAAACAGAGGAAAGAAAAGTTTCCTGTGCTTTTAAAGTTAGCGTTTGAGAGCATCTCCCTGTAAACACAAATGCAAAAGGCATTGCATGTTTCAAGCTAGGATTAAAGATGATGTGAAAAAGCTCCAGCTTTACTCAAAATAATTATGTTAAACAGATAAAGCAATATAATTTGAAAATTACAAGGTCCACCAGTTTCCATGGTCTTGTTAAGACAAATGCAGTACTTCTAAACAGAATTTATGGATTCAGCCATCCTGAGGAAGTAATTTACTAAAGTGAAGATGAGACTTTGTTTCGCTTAGAGAAAGCTCCTGTCTTTCAAGTGTGGTTTCTTGATTCTTATACAGAAAGTCTAAATGCTCCAGAAAATGCTTTAGTACTTGTTTTACTTTTTAAAGATCCTGAAGTGTTGCTTTCTTGCACTAGAATTTCCAGCAGAGGGAGCTTTACTATTACATTTAGTAAAAACCCTGCTTTACTCACTACTTTACATCGACAATCTGAAAAAGGTGAAACCGGTGGGGTTCTTTGGTGTGAATTTATGACTTCTTAATATGAAACAATTTAAAAGGGGCAGAAAGGGCAAGCCCCTTCCTAGAAAGAACATCTGCATACATAGTGTTACGGTATTTCATCATGGTTCCTTTGAAATTGGAAAGTCCAATATAAGTTTGTAAGTGTACTATGGAAGGTCTGTTCTCTGCTTTCTCTTTCCCTGACAGCAGTGAAGGATTAGTTTGAGGGAATGGTAACATAATTTTTAATGTATCTCCAGTTTGTGGCTGCTCTGAGAATTTGGTCTCACAGTATAAAGTACTTCTGTGGCACTGAAACTTAGTTCGCTATTCCAGTGGCCTTGTTTCCTTGACACAAAGAAGTGTTCAAAAAGTAAAGATTCTCTGTCGATTGTAGTTCCCCATATTCTGCCGTGGATGGCTATTCCTCTCTTGCTTTTGAAGGTGGTGAGATTTTTGACTCGATGGCATCTGTGCAGCAGGAGCAGGCATGCTCTGCACCATGGTCATTACAATAATGTCATGATATATTGCTCCCAAGTCTCAGTTCCTTTTGCTTGTCATAGAATACGTTTTGTCCTTCCTGATCTTTCCCAGGTTTTCATAAATTTTTTTCAAGTACTTTAAGTAGTACCTCTCTAGCTTTTCCATTGTTGCCTACTTGCAGAAGGAAAAGGGGCAGGGAATAAAATTCTAGGAAAACTTCTCCTTTTCCAAAAAAACTTTAGTCTTTGTATTTCCCTTTTCAAACATGACCTCATCAAGATTTCCAAGCTTCACAGTCTTCCCCTGTTGCGATGGAGTGCCAGGGATGGACACACCAAGAATCTTTATTGCTTTGGAGAAGTGCTTGTTCTTTTTCCTGGCACAGACAGTCCATTAAACAGACAAAATGTAAATGTGGAAAGATGATTATTCTGTCACAAGATAACACAATTATAGTTTTCTCTGTATTTAATGCAGGGCTGATTTGGTAGCTGAACAGAATACTGTAACCTATTCTGTTACTGTTCCAGTCTCTTCTTGCACGCAAATTAGCATTGGTTTAAAGAGGTCTAATCTGTTAAATTTAGGTTCATACAGTGTATGTATGTATGTATGTAACCAGAAATTGAGACTACTGTACTTGAAAATACACTTATATGTAAACATTGCAGTCTTTAATTAATTACAGTATGTGAACTCCCGTAAATTTTTTGTTTGCTCGTATTTTGTGTACATGTGATCAGTGGATTATTTTGCAGTTATGTTAGAAAATATATTGCGTATTGAACCATTCAAAATTAATTTCTGTATGTATTTTAGTGCTTCCTTTCCTGTTTTTTTATTTTGTTGTATTTTTTTATTATTTATTTGATAAATATAATTGAGAAGTTGGAACATTTTTTAATTAATAAAATGTTGCTTTTTTGATGCTGATGTTGGTTGACTTCCATTTGGCTAACAGAAAGAAGGTTATACTATACATATATAAGCATATTTGTTGTTAACTTTGTCGGTACATTTTCAGAGACAGATGTATATACTTTTGGACTTGGACAATATGGGCAGCTGGGACATGGTACTTTTATTTTTGAAACTTCAGTACCAAAGTCTGTGAAACACTTGAGGAGGCATAAAATATGTAATATTACCTGTGGGGAAAATCATACTGCTGTAATAGCAGGTATGTAAGTGAAAAATTCTGAAATGCACTTCTACTCTTATTATACTATACTATACTGTACTATACTATACTACACTATTGTACTGTAAAAGCTTTCTTTATAAAATGAGCAGTAGAAGAAGATGTGCTAGTTCTAAAGGTGAAGTGAGTTAGTGTCGTGGTTTATCCCCAGCTGGCAGCTAAGCCCCATGCAGCCGCTTGTTCACTCCCTTCCACCCGGAGGGATGGGGAGGAGAATCGTAAAGGAATGTAAAACTCAAGGGTTGAGATAAGAACAATTTAATAATTTAAACAGAATATAAAGGTAAGAACAACAGCAATAATAGCAATAATAATATCAACAACAACAGTTATAATGGAAAGGTGGGGAAAAGGATAAAATCCAAAGGAAAAGGGAGAAAGGAAAACAAGTGATGCACAGTACAACTGCTCACCACCTGCTGACTGATGCCCAGCCAGTCCCCAAGCAACGATCCCCACCCCGCAGCTAACCCTCCAAGTTTATATACCAAGCATGACGTCCCGTGGTATGCAATACCTCTTTGGCTGGTTCAGGTCACCTGTCCTGGCTGTGTCCCCTCCCGGTTCCCTGCACCCCTCCAGCCCTGTCACTGGCAAGGCCCAAGAAACCAGAAAGTCCTTGACTTAATATAAACACTTAACCAGCAACAACCAAGAACATCCGTGTGCTATTGATACTGTTCTCACATCAGAGCCAAAACACAGCACTGTACTAACTACTAAGAGGAAAGTTAAATCCATCCCAGCTGAAACCAGGACAGTTAGTGTTGTTGGTTTGGTTTTTTACAAACTGTCTAGGTTAACTCATCTCAGGCTGTACTTTGCCTGAAAATATACATAGTTTTTGATCGTATTAATCTGTTGAAAATCTAAAAATAATTGTTCCAGTTTTGCTTTTGGAAGAGAAATATTCCTTACTTGCATGACCTGTTACTTTGTACTGGTTTTGTACTGGTTTTGTATTGAGTCATTGGTATTAATAACGTCTTTTTTTTCCACGTACAGAGAATGGCCTCCTGTTTACTTTTGGAGATGGGAGACATGGCAAGTTAGGCCTTGGACAAGAGAATTTTACAAATCTGTTTGATCCTACTCTGTGTTACAATTTCTTGAAGTTCACAGTCCTTTTGGTAAAACTTTTGTTTATGCTTCTCAGACATCAAAATATTTATCTTTTCATGAAACACATTATTAATGAAGGTTGAAATCTCAGTATAGAATTATTTTTATAACATTTAATTAGTAGACGATACGAACGAAAAAGGAAATTGTATTTGCATAGCACACTGTTCATTTAATTTGGAATGTGTTTGGCTTGGATTACACATAAAGTCTCCTCCTTAGGGTTTTATTCAGTAGTGCTGTGCTGTAATGTTTTGATCTATAGAGCTGTGGTAGCCTATAAAATTAAATACTTGTTGCTCTTAGATTGTTGACAGTAGGGGAAAACTAATATCTGTTCTGAAAACACCAGTGTAATCTCTTTTTTTATTTTAACAATTATTTCCAGTGGGGTATTTTTAAACCTTAACAAAATTTGAGAAGTTGCCTTTTTTAATCCAAACGCCATGAGAAAGCAGAAATACTTTTTTTTTTTTTAAAAGGGCATTGTTTTCATCTGTTTCTTGAAGTGTTTAAGAAATAAATGTCACAGAATTGCCAGCACCAAAAATGCAAACATGACTCAGGACTGAGCAAAATTTGGGACAGAAGTCTGTTGATCACTTCTGTTTGTTTACTAGACTTAAGAGTTTAAGGAAATTTTGTCAGAAGTAGTAAGGGTTTGAAACTTTTTAAAAAGTGGAACATCTGATTTTTATGTATTAATACTTTGTCTATTGGAGGGTGTAGGACTTGCTTTATGCTTTGTGGATTTTGTGATAAAATTTCTAGGTTTGTATCACTGAAGCTAGCAGCGTTGTCCACATTTGACTTGCATCAAAATAATTAGCTCAGTTCCTTTGAAAGTCTAGTGGAAATATCTTTTCTTTCTTCTGTATCAATAAATTAATAGACCTATCTTCTGTTCTGTTCAATACAAATACATTGTATTTAAGTAAGAAGAAGTGAATATAGATCACTAGTCATTAATACATGCAATTAAGTACTTTTATCTTGCTAAAGTCACTAGGAGCTAAATTTGAAGCAATTGAGTATCTCTTACTTTTATTATGTTTTTCTTATAACCTAAGGCCCTAGAGATGATTGTAAGAAAATGAGATCCTTGTATTGACACTTGCAAATGAAATAATCAGACCTTTTTTGGTGCCGTAGGTTGCTTGTGGTGGTTGTCACATGCTAGTTGTTGCTGCTCCAAGACCTAAAGGATCTGAAGAAGTACTCTTAGAAAACTTGTATGAAAGCCATTTGACTTCTACTACCTCTAAAACAAGTGGAGACTCACTACTAACAAACACCTTACAAGTAACATCAGCACGAATACGACGTCGAGAGAGGGTAAATTCAGAGCTGCTTAGAGCTGCCATACTTTTTTAAGGAAACAAAATCCCTTTTAAAGCTAAAATCGCAGCATATACCCAGGAGATAAATAGTTCTCCTTAAAATGTGTTTAATTTTAATGTATAAAAGGAAGAATAATATCTGCCCTGGTCCCAAAATTGTTGCAATTGGTCCAATACCAATAAAAGATAGGTATTGGTCAGATTTACTTGTTTATTTCTATGAAAAAGACTGCAATTAATTTTGTATTTTTTTAAATTCTAAAATGGGAGCCTGTTCCTTTGCTTTTTTAAAATACCTTTGAAATATTTTAAATATTTTTTTTATGTTTATTAAGTATTTTTTTAAAAGAACAAGAAGCTGGCTCTTTTTGTTGTTCCCTCTGAGTCCTTGAATATATTAAGCAAGTTTGTAGTTTATAAAATATCAAAGGTGAGTTTTGCAATCAGCTTAAAATGATCCTAAGATCCTGTAGCTACTTAAAGTAGTACTTTCTTCTCCTAAATCTCCACTACACATTCCGTGTGGTTTCCTTGAACAGCAGAATGAGTTGGATCGTGTCACTTACCTGTCTGAAAGCTAACTCTACCACAAAACCACGTTTATTTTGTAAAAATATTTTGTTGTTATGCATTAAATACCTCAATGTTATTTAAGAGACTAGTATTGTAATTTTAAATAAAAATCCAAGGGTTTGTTTCTTCTTTCCCTGTATTTTAAGACTGCTAGAGATTATTGTGTAGAAAAGACGTAGAATATTCCCCTATATACCTCTTCACTTTTTAGCACTATAAATAATTAAACTGGTAAAGAAATTCAGTTTATGCTTTGTATACAAAGTTACAACACTGTCGTCTACTAAAAGAAAATACCACTGTTAGGTATGAGAGGTTGCTTATATTTTATTCTCCTGCTCTTACTCTCAGTACATTTTTTTTTTTCTTCTAAAGGAAAAGTCTCCCGAACAGTTTATTAGAATGGCACGAACTCTGCCTCCACTGGGAGGAAGCTTCTTAAAATCTTCACTGCCTGTGACTAGCAACACTAGCCCACTCTGTTTTTCTGCCACAAGTCTTCCTAAAGCGGAACCTGTGAAGGATAGAGGCCATGAAAAAGGTGAAGCGTCCCTATATCTTGTTGCTGTTTTCTTAGAATTATGCTGTTTGGCTCTCATCATTCATAAATAAATGCTCAGTCTGAACATGAAAGAAGGTTTAAGTTCAGTCTTACCTCAGTAGGGTCTGGCAGCACACAGACGTGAAAGTTAAATGCATACAAGAAATGGCCTCACACTGCTCATGTTTGGAAAATGTGCTTAAAGATTTAGGGGCGGGTTGAGTGAAAGAAAAAACAACTTCTAAATGGTACCTGTGGTTTCTCAAGCCTGTAGAAATAGGACTTCAGAAAAATATAAGAATAGTAACTGCTTTCTCCATTTTCACAAAAAAGAAAAAGAATTACAGAAAAAAAGTTTACTAGAAACAGTCTTGAAGACATAGGAAGGCCTACAATAGACCTTGGATAAGAAAAGAAGCCTGCTAATTCTTATGGGATCTTTCTTCTTGGAAATGTAGAATTACTCTTCACTGCCTTGTTATCTAAGATAATAAGGATTTTCAATATTCTAGCTAATGCAAAAGCCTGGACAACAATGCTTATGATACAGTGCTGGAGTTTTGCACAGATTCTCTAGAAGCAGTTTTGGATGTCACCTGGGTTGCTGGGCATGTGTGATTTCCTGGGAAGAGTAATGCTGAAGAGTGCAGAGTGCAGTGCTTCGGTGTAAAAGTTAGCTCAGAATTACTGGGCAGTCAAATGGAATTTGAAAGTAAATCAGTTAGAATCAAGATGATTATTTGTAAAGCTGCCAGCACGCCCATTAGCATTTCTGGTTCTAGGAAAGCAATGCAGTGAAATTTGAATTGCCTTTAGAATCTTCTGAGGCGTAATACCTCAGGTTTCGTGCCATCTGAAACTGGTCATATACCTGATGAACCAGGTGAACCTGAAAATTATGTAGGTACATTTTTATGATGCTACATTGCAGTTAAACTCACTGTCTCTCCATCCGTTACACAGATAATATGTGGTGTAGATAATATGACTGCAGGTAATTTAGTCTAATCGGTACACTATTATTAAAGAGATTATCCAAAAGCAGCTTTGTCCCATGTAATATTTATGCTTTGAAAGCCTGCAGAAAATGTCAGAGATCAACAGTGCACTGAGGCCAGATTGTTGAGCTGCCTCTAATATTAATACTGACGGAAAGGAGGTGGAAATGTTTCTGCTTTGTGTTCAGCTGGGGGAATGAGTAATCTCAAGACTTCAGTCCTATGTCAGTGAAATAGAGATATTCTGTATTTTACAAGAGTGGAGTGCTCTGTTTGCTATAGATTGCTTCCTATGGTATTTGTTTACTTCCTCCTATTTTACCTTGAAGAAAAGAATCATCAAAAAGATAAACCTGGTGAAGGCTCTGCAGAAGAAGACTCAGATAATGAAAATAATGACAGAAACCTTGGAGATACAACTGACATCCTAAATATGGTAATATATTTTACTAATGAATCTGTGATTCATTCTTCTGCAGGGGAAGAACAAAGCAGCTACGTCATGTTTCAGGTTCTAGTACAGAACTCCTGGCTAGCCCAGAATGTCATATGTGGCACCAAGAAGTACTGACATACTGTTAAATGAGCATGCATTTCGTATCATCATTATCCAATGCTGAAGTTTGTTTTCATTTTGCAAGTAATGTTGTAGTATGAGATTGATGTAGTTCAAATAGTGTGGTGCCTCCCCACGCTTTAACTCTGGATGTCAGAAAGAAGAGGACACTGGATACCACATCTCTATGTGGTGATCTCTATCTCTGACCTTCCTCTTCTTGATGGTCTTTCTCCAAGAGGGAGAATTGCAGGAAATGAAGCACAGAAGCTGTCTTTTCCTGTTTCAAGAAGAGCTTTTTTAGTACAGGTGGATGATATTAAAGGAAAGGCCAAAATGCAGGCATTTTGATTATTTGGTGATCCCCAAGCATGTTCCTACATATTTCTTTTATGTAAAAAAATTGTACACCTTTCCAAAACATTTTGTTCTCTCTCAGGATTGTGCATGTCCTGGCCTTAATGCAGTACACTGCAAAGAGTGTTCTTTTTTTGTCTTTTTTTTAACTTCAGTGGAATGGAAACAAATGAGCAACTCACTGCGAACTGAGCTCAGAATATGTTGTCAGTTATACTGGAGGGATTGCACATTTTACAGGAATTACTACTTGTTTGTGCTTAGCAGTACTTAGTAATTTAACAATCTGTTTGTGCGTAACATTTATTTAACAGTTACAAAACTTAATTTACAAAAAAAAAATCAGATACGATGCAAACATGGCCTTCATTAATGTATTGAGGCATAATTTATAACATATTGCACACTTTATGTACTAAGCTTCCTTCTCCTTTTTGTCTTTGTACCCATCATGAATCAATTGTAAAATGTTTATCAGAATGAAACAGTAAATTTGAAGGAAGTCTGTCAGACAAACTTGTCAAAATACAAAATAAAATGATTGCTTTTCTTGAATCTGGATGAAAGTATTCTGGTTACTGCATAGTTGTTTCAATTTTTCTAAAGTGCGGCAACATACATCTTATTGACAAATGTGACAAGAGGAGGAAAAACCATTAATATCATATTGATGATACAAGTTCTTGGGATTGAGAAACCAGAACTTTCCATGCTCACTGTCTTGAAAAATCATATGGTAGTTAAATCATACACAGTTAACAAACAGCAGCAGAGAGCATTATCTTGTCATTTGGACTATATGGGACCAAAATCTCACTATACTTGCCTGCCTAGTAGTATTCTGCATTGCCTTGCCTTTTGGTTTTTTTGCTTTATGTAGAAGAAAGAGATAAGGGCATTAGATGCCAATGAAAATTTTTGCTGTGTAATGTTTCTTCTAACTTTCAAGGCTGTGCTATCAAACTGGATGTTAAGTTGAAGGTTGTGGTAATAAGGGAGTAAGATGTTGTATTTGTAGCCACAATGTCCCAGTAAGAGGATGGTAGATCTAAAATGTGCTTGTGGGCTGTCAGAGAGAGCATGTAGCATTCAGTGTCTACAGACAGTTTAGATGTTGACATCTGAGCTGGTTTCTACTTTCTCTTCATAAGCAATAAATGAGGGAGGGGAAGTGAAATAGGCGAGTTGAGCAATCATACAGTTTTGTCTCAACCTGTGCAATAATATTAAGATGTTTGTATAATACCTCTGTTTAGTAACTGGGCTTTGATGCTGCTTTCCCTTTTAGTTATTTTTTTTAATAGAGATCTTATTTTTTGCAGACACATGCAATGAAATTGAATCCTAGTGACCAGTCCTTAAAATTATCACCACTCCAAAAACAAAAGGTACTGTAACTAATTATATATATATATAAAAGTATACTTATACAGTTGTTTAGAAGATCTAGAATTCTTGTATTATCCTTATATTTGTTGTTTTGCTTTGAGTTTTAAAAAAGCTAGGCAAATTTTGTAGGCCGCCTTTTGCTAATTATCTAAATATCCACAGAGTTACATTCTAAGAAGCTGACTGAAGTCAAGAGAGCATTTGTGCAGGCACATAGAACTCCTCATATCCAGCATTTGAGATGAGAGTATATAGTGCTTCACCAGTTTAAGGAGCAAGAGACTATCATACACGCTTTGTGACTTAAGCTGATAACATATTCCTACTGGTTTGTTGATACTAAAATATTTTAATTGGGTTTGGAAACACAATATACGTAAATATTTTATTTAAAGATATTCACCATGGAGTTTATTTAAAGGAGCAATAATACTGGTTTCAAATATGAAATTAAAATACTTTCGTATTGCCTTTCTATTTCACTCCTAAACTGATCCTAGAATTTCAGCATTTTGGTATAATTCATTATACTTTTATTTTATATTTACTGTGCTGTAGCATTTGTTAAATAAATTTAAAATTTAAAACAGAAAGACAACAGATTTTCAAACTTAATAGAGCATAACAGATTTCCCAAGAGGATATGTGGAAGAAGGTGTAAGAGAACTGTAGTTTTTTCCTTCTGTTCACACAGCCTCACACATTGCATGTGCTCTAGCTTATGGGACATGATACTGGCTGCACAGTTCTTACTGCATTTACTTCTGAGTGCTTGGATAGTGAAAAAGGTGTAGTAGTACATTTACCATAAACAGAACGTTACATTCTTCTAATATGTGCACTTGTAAGTTCATTTCATGTGAAATACTCTACCTTTTATGCTATCTTCTAGTCCCCTCACAGAAATTCTTTGCTTGTTTAGATGTTTTTGTAACCTTTTTTCTTTTGCTTTCATTTGTCCTTAATGCTTTCCTTCTTTCTTTTTAATTTTCTGCTTTTCATATGGAATAGAAGAACAATAAAAATGTGAAACTGAAAAGAAATGGTAAGGGTGAGCTGAAAAACAAGGATTCTGATTCCATGAAGGAGGGCTCAAAATTAGACTCTGGCTCTTTGCAAAAGCAGTCTTCATTTTCAGAGCCACTGGGACAAGATTTAGAAAAAAGTAGTGCCTTTGTAGGGAAGCCTGTGCCCCCCAAAAATACAAAGAAAGGTACATCTGAGCATGCGCAAAGTGTTAGTACTTTAAGAAGTGGTGTTCAACAAATTACTATGGACAAATGCAGGTTAGTGAAAAGGGAAAAAGAGTATGCAGAAAATCCTGAATTTGTCAGAGAGGATGTAATTTACAGTCTTCCCACTGAAAAACAAATTCTGACTGAAAAAACAAGTTCTTCCAATAAAAAGATAAAAGCTATTAAATCTAAGCAACCCCTTAAAATAGATGTACTTCCTTCTGCATCCAGGGATCGGCCCCAGTCTGATTCATTAATTGTGCAAAAATACAATCCTGTTCAAAACCAAGAAAATCAAGAAGCAATAGAAAGTCAAAACAAAGTAAAGGATGTTGTTGAAAAATCTGATAAATGTGAAAAAATATGTGTCAGAGGAGAAGAAAGTAGGGAAGAGGAGAGAGGCTTTAAAAAAAAGAATTTTTTGAAACACATAGCTGTAAGTGTGTCATCATCTTCAACTGAGGAAAGTAGTAATGATCTTGCAAAATATGTATTTAAGAGTAGGGAAAAAGAAGAGCACTACTATGAAGGCAGAGAGGTCCAGAAGGCAATGAAAATAGAAAAAGTGAAAGGTTTGCATTTAGAAAAAGAAGACACTGAGACTAAGGAGATGCACGCTACAAACAATGAGAAAGAGTATGTAGAAGAGGCTGATGTAGAAAGCCTGAATGAGGAAGAAAACTTTGAAGCAAAAGCTGATGAAGACAGGCAGTTAGAAATTAAGAATGAGGAGGAATCTAATCAAGAGCAGGAGAGTGAAGGCAGTGAAAAGGGTGAAAGTGAAAAAGAGAAACTAGAAACAGTTGACAGTGAAGGTGAACTAGGTGAGGAAGAAGAAGAGAGTCAGGTTAAAAAAGACAGAGATGAAGTTTCAGTAGGAAGAGATGAAGGCGAAGAGGAAAAAGATAATAAGGAAGAAAATGAAAGAGAGGAATCACAGGCTGAAAGAAGCAGTGAGAATGAGAGTGCAGAAGAGATTGAAGATGGCAAAGAACAGATTGAAGAGATTAGGCAGGAAGATGGCAAAGAGCAAGTTGATGAGGAAGGCAGGCTGATGGAAGAAGAAATGCTGACTGAGGGAGAAAAGGAGGATATGGAGGAGGATGCAAAAGAGGAAGACACTGAAAAAGAAAAGGAAGAACAGGTTAAAAGTGAGGGAAGAGATGAGAGTGAGGAAGGAGGTGAAGATAGAGAGGAGGAGGAAGAAAAAGAGGTAGAGGCAGAAGAGGAAGTAGGAGATGAAAAGGAAAATGAAGAAGAAAACAAAGAAAGGGAGAATGAAAAAGACAAAGAGGATGAAGAGGAATTAGAATCATTGGCAGGGAAGGAAAAAGAGGTATTGGAAGAACAGGAAGAGGAATGTGCAAATAGGAGGATTAAGTTGGTGGGGGATGATGGAGTGGAAGAAGAAGAGGGGGAGGATGAAGTCAAAGAGGAAAGAGAAAATGAGGAGGAGGAAGAGGTAGGAGCAGCGGCAGAAGCAGAAGGGGAGGAGGGGGAAGAAGATGAAAAAAAGGAAGACGATGAAAACAAGGAAGAGGAGCTGGAAAATGAAGAGGAAGAGGATGAAGAAGAGGAAGAAGGATTGGGAGAAGATGGAGAAGTAGAGGAAGGAGTGGAAGAAGATGAGGGAGTGGAGGAGGAAGAAGAGGAAGAAGAGAGAGCTGAAAATGGGGGATTAGAAGACGGAGAAGGAGAAGAGGGAGAAGAAGAGAAAGGGGAAGAGGGAGAGGGGGAACAAGAAGGGGAAGAGGGAGAGGGGGAACAAGAAGGGGAAGAGGGAGAGGAGGAACAAGAAGGGGAAGAGGGAGAGGGGGAACAAGAAGGGGAAGAGGGAGAGGAGGAACAAGAAGGGGAAGAGGGAGAGGAGGAACAAGAAGGGGAAGAGGGAGAGGAGGAACAAGAAGGGGAAGAGGGAGAAGAGGAACAAGAAGGGGAAGAGGGAGAGGGGGAAGAAGGAGAAGAGGAGGAAGGGGATGAGGGAGAGGACGGGGAAGAAAATGAAGGAGAGGAGGAAGAAGGAGAGGAAGAGGAAAAAGCAAAAGGTAAAAGAAAAAGATATAGTAATACGCTTCCACAAAAAAGCAAAACCAGGAAGCCAGAGAAGACGGAAAGTACTGCTTTACTGAACAGCTCTAAACAAAAAATGAAGTCCAAACAGCATGTAGCAAATGGTTCACATAACTCAGAACAATTTTGGAACAATGTGCTACCTCATTATTTAACACTAAAGTAGCATAGGCTACTGAAGATGCATTTTAAGCCTATTCAGAAAACTTTGGAACTATGGCAGATTGATTTTTATTGCATAAAAAAATTAATGTAGTAAAAATACATTATACATATACTTTAAGTGCCAATTTATTGGGAAAAAATGAAGAAGCTGTTTAGATTGGGGAAGCTTTTGTGAGAGAAATCATATAAATTGTTGAAATAGTCATTTGCACAATGATGTTTATTACGTATGACAGATTTAAAAAAATAATCACTGAGGAGGCAAAATGGGTTTGTCTCTTAACTTATAATGTCATGCTGACAACATGAATTACACATTGTAACAGTGTAATCTTCTTTGCCTTTGAATCAGATTTCTTAAGGTAATACATCAATTTTTGGTGCATGAGAGCTTACTTGTTAGCGTGCCTTATATGAAAGAAGTGTCAGTAAATTAACAAAGATACATATTTTTAAATTTTGGTATCACTCCATATTCATTCTCCCTACTTTGCTTCTGTTCATGTGTTGGTAAAATGTTTGAGTACTCAGTGTAAATTAAAGAAAGGACAAGTTGCCAAATTTACGTGGGTTGGTAGATGGGAAGTAAGTGGAAATGCAGGCCTCCTGGGTAAATGGTGGCCTGGGCTTTTTCAGAGGCCTTAAGGCTGGCTTCTATTTTGGTATCAGCACACAATTATGTGAAAAAAGACAAACACAATTCTCAGAATCTGGCCTAGGTTACATTAGAGTCACAATGCATCTGTTTATGGATAATTTGGGGCTATCACATTTGGTGATTAGATATAATGAAGAATTTGAAAATACGCACCTGTAAAACTTCGTTTACTTGTTTATACTGTGCAATACACAAAAGATTAAATGTCTGCCTACAAAAGACTGCATTACATTACTCATCTAACTCTAAGGTTCTCAGGGAGGGGGATGTAATTTGTTGCAGTGTGAAGTGTATATATGTTTTCAGGATCAGAGCCTAAGCTTCTCCTCATTGGAGGAGATTTGTGTTTTCCCCTCCTAAAAATCACATCTATGATCTCCAAAAAGAGGACAATGTAATAAACAAAGAAGCTAGATGGAATAGTAGAGAAAGTAGCATGAATGTCTGAATTCTTTTTGGAAAAGACAAAGTATGTTAATACTTTTGGAGTTTCCTTAAAATACACAAACAAATCTTGCAAATTATTCTTGTAAGACATTGTATTACTGTTTCAACTATTAGTGGTCAAACTGGGAAAAGAAGGGACAGGGACTTGTCATACAGCATTATTATTTAGATACTATGCTAATGGGTGGTCTGAGAAATTTTTGTAAACAGATCTCTGTTGAGATTCTCTAGAAAAATAGCTATTTAATTTCTGTTTGAAAATGAGGACAGGAAAAAAAAAGGAATCAAAATGAGTAAATGTCATTCAATAAAAACGTTAATGAAATCAATACCTATGTTGAGACTATGAAACATTTTTAATGTTGTTTTGTAAAAGATACTGGCATTAAACTATTTTTCACACAATGTCTCCAGATTTTATTTTCTAAAAAAGCTGTAGTAGATTAATTGTCAGTAGATTCTAGTCCAGTTCTATCCTTCCTACCTCAGTCACCCCTTCCATATACTGCATTTGAAAGTAAGATCACTTTCAGTCACATGCAGTGCCTAACTACAACAAAAAGTTAGTCCAATGACTGTATTTTGTTCCTGTGAAATTTGTTTCAAGTTTTGGAATTTTCTGTAATACATTTTCTTGAATATCATGTGTAGGTCTTTGGAAAAGGGTAAGTATCCTCATATTCTGGTAGAGTGGAATACTTTAGCAGTTACATGCACTTCCGAAGAAAACAGCTCTCTCTAACAACGGAGTCCTCTGTTATTTCTCAGAAGTGCTGCGTTATCACTGAACTGCTGTGAAAGTATTTACTTTTGAAACTAATTGGAGCTAAGCTGTGTTATTTTATCTTTCTTAAGAAAGATTGGGATACTACTGTGATTAAAATTAGAGTAATACTGAAAAGTATTTTTATAGGCCTAAAACTGGTTCTTGGATATGACGTCTTGTTTGTGATTCTAAAATAGAGCTTTGGAAGACAATGTGCTGTGGAAAAAACCCACAACAACAACTCATTTTTTCTTTTGAAATGTGTTTGCTAGAGAGAAGGGGAGTGAGTGAGAGCGCTTTGAAGCAAGTGATTTCTAATTCCACATGGCTCTTCATTTACTGTTTGGCTCTAGCTTTTAATGTAATTTCTTAGGCAAATGGGGACCATTTGTTGTTCCTTTCTTAACATGTGCTGATAGCATAAAGCTTCCCAGAAGAGTAAAGGAAGCCAAGTTGTAGGCATCTCCACCTCTTTGTTTTGTCTGGATGAAAATTCATTGAATTGAGAACTGGTTTTGTATTGTTTTGTGGATCATTCCTGTGGTGGGGGAAAAGCAGAGCATTACTCCAGCACTTGAAAGGGTTTTCCACAGAATCGTTACATAAATTGCACACTGTGCCAACATTTCTGGGCTTTGGTGGGACTTTGGAACTCCATTAGCGTAACGAGTGGAATTTTATTTAGTTTGACTCATACTGGTTTATAAGTTTGGTACCTGTGGTTTTGTGGAAATTCAGTATGTCCTTGGTATTTATTATGGGATACAAAAAGATTTATGCGCAGTATTTAAAGCAACATGGCAGTAGTAGTCCTGAACTAGTTTTTAGCACAGAAAAACCCTGCAATAGAGAGAATACAACAGGCAATTGCTCAGACCAAAGGTTTAGTCCGGTCTTTTTTCTACCAGTGGCTACTAGTGAATGCCTGGCAAAAAAATACAAGAGTAGAGCACATACAGAGTGTTATGTAATTGTGTGTTATGTGTATACTGACTGTGTAATCAGTCGGTATACCAAATATATTCAGTGTATTCAATAATTGGTGGTTCAGAAGATACACCTATTACACCTAATAGCCATTTTTCTTCTGTTGATTTCTTTCAATCAATTTTTAACCCGTTTAGCATCCAGTACATGTTTTGGCAAACAATTATTAGATCTGTACACATTTTTTTAAAGAAATAACTCCTTTATTTGTCTTGAATCTGTCTCCTGGTACCTTTACTTGATGTCTCTTATTCTTGTATTAGAAAAAAGAGCATGTATTTCCTCTTCATGTTTAATTCCCTCATGATTGTCACATGGAAAAACTGTTCAGCTGTGTGGTTTAAATCAAGTTAAGATTGAAGTGATGTATTGATTTATTAATAACAGTTAACCAGCAATCAACCAACTACACATTCAAGATCAAGAGTGGTAATACAGCAGGTAACAACACCAGACAACTATAAATGTTAATAAGTACCCTCAAATTTTTAAGCACCCTTCTGCCTCTAATCTCAGAAGTTTTAATCCCCCTGCACGCTTTCACATACATGCTCACGGAATTACATATGCATATACTGCCTTTTATAGCAGGCACGTATTCCATTTTCAGGGGGCAGGGTGCAAGTCTGCTCTTGCCACACAGCTCCTGCTAGAGATGAGGGTGCTCTAGATTACTCTGGTATGTGTTCTAGCATAAGTCTTCTCTTATGCCTGCAAAATTGCAGAAGGTAAATTTTCCCATTTTATCTGAAATATACCAACATATGCATTCAAATAATAGTTCCCTTTGCATAATTGATGCTGAATAACCAGAAAATGTCTTATCTGGGTATGTACATGATTATTCTTTAAAATGGGCCTTTAGGAATCGTGCAGAAAAGGAATTTAATTTCCATTGCTTTTGTTTTTTTTTTTTACTAGCTTTTATTAGCTGTACCCATCTCTTCAGATAAATTTTAGCTTACTTTCTTCAAAGATGACACTACATTCTAGATCTTACCTCTCAGAATAGCAGTCTTTGATTTTTACTGATTGAATTTTTGGTGTGAATCTAGTCCTTTAACAAAAGTATTGTTAAATACTCTAAAACAAATGAGAGTGATAAAGACAGAGCATCTTTTTTAATGCAATCTGAGTTTTTTCTTGGTGCATATAGGCTGAATTTATGAACTGTGAACTCACCTGAACTTCTGTGTATTGTCTTTAATTTTATAATGAGTATTTGGAGAGCAGAAGCAAACTCAGAAATAACAGGATCTTTGAACAGAAGAACGTTGTCAGATCTGTAAAAAGGCAAAAAAAGGGCAAAGTAAATGTAAAAGGGAAAATCCTCAACTCATTTCTAAATGTGCAATTCAAATAAACAACAGTGTTAATACTGTGGCATTCTGTGAGCAACTGAGCAAATATTTTGCTTGTACAAATGGCAAAGCTATAGTTGTGTCCTCTGTGAAGTTCTGAGCATGTTCGTGATCCGAAGTCACTCACTGAGTTGTAATATTTTTATACACTTTTTCATGCTTTAATGTAGAGAGGAGAGGTTAACTTTTGCATATTGAAAAGATTTTGGAGAGATAGATTTGGCATTTGAAAATTGCACTGCTGAGAGCTACAGAGGCTTTATCTATTGCCAAAAGAAAAAGCAAGTACACTTAATTGCTGTCCTTTTTAAGGATTTGTGATAATGCCCATTGCTTATTTGCTTGACAATCTCATGCTATAATAATTTAAACAAATATTAATATAATTATCTCAAAACCCTATACTTAGTTATGAAAATATTTATTATCAGGGCCCTGAAATGTCAAATGTAAAGATATTTACCATTCTGGCTTTCATATAAGTCCCAGCACTGAAAATCAGACATGACTTTTTTTCTGTTTGAGGTAGGTTGCAGGGCAGCCTGCTGGAATGTCCCAGGTTCAGTGTTATGGGTTTAGAGATTTATAATTTGTCATGCGTACCCCACCTTTCACACAGAGTTGCATTCGTGGTTTCTGTGAAATATAAAGTATTTGTGGTTTCATACTGAGAGCATGAGAGAGTGCTAAACAAAAGGTAGCTCTAAGCAGAATTTTGTATTAAGCAATGCCTTTATATGCACCTATACCTGTAAGGATATAGATTACAGCAGTATTGAAGAGTAATATTTCCCACTCCCTGTATACCAGTGATAATACAAGAGCCCGGGCTGTGCTTTTCAACTGGAAAGTCAACAATAATGACCAGTCTAATAAGAGTTTGGGATTGCGGGCCACCCTGGCAGAGGCTGGTATTCTTACAGGAAGTTTAAAATACTTACTTTCATTCTAGCCAAGGCACAAAACAACTCTCGTAACTAGAAACACAGCAGCACAACTGCTGCAAAATTTAATCTCTTTTACTAGGCACTTCATTGAGGAAGAGAACAAAGGAAACCTGCATGTGTCCTGTATCAAGAGTACAGAAAGAAGTTAAGCTGTGCTTTAAAGCCAGCCTTCAAATAGCTGGAGAGTTGTGTTAGTAAGTTGGGTGTGCCTTGAAAAGTCAACCTGTAAAAGATGAGAATGCATTCCAAGATTATTGACGGTTGTACAGAAATTGCCACTTTTACATCAAAGCATTTTGAAATGGGGGATCTTCCCTGAGAGACCCACTCTTGCAGGGTGTGGAGATTTTAGCAGTGCCTTGTGTGGCATCCTGTTCAGGAGCGTACAGAGACCAAAGAATCTTGAAGAACCTTCCTGCATGCTGTGATGTTATTGATGAAAATTTGCCTTTGCCGGTATTTTTATCTGAGCACTGAATAATAATCAGCATGATTAAGGCAGGATTTCAATGAAAAGCACAGGGTTTTGGAGAGGTATGTAGTACTCAAAGCTTTGTGGCACAGTAAAAGCGGGAAGTAGTGACTGTCCTCATTCACTTGCAGATATGTGGGAGCTGCATGACAAACTCCAGACACTAAAACTTTTTTTCTAAGAATTTGGAAAAAGTGCACAAAATGCATCCAAGTGTGCACTAATATTCCCAAGCTAGTTTTTCTCTGTGTCTGTTAGCATTAAGAAGTCATTTTATGCAGCATAGTATCTTCCAGAGACTTGCTAAGTTTTTGAGGTAACATCAACATATTCTCATTTGGATTTGCTTATTATATTTCATATGTTTTGCTTAAGTACCCAGGAGTTATTTTGGTATGCTATTTCCAAGTGACTGAATATTAAAAGGTATTTATATTACTATGTAAAATAGCTCATAAGAGATTATACGTGATGTAAACAGTCTCCAGCTTGTTTTATGATTCTTCACAAAACACCTTAAAAATCCTTTATAGTTCTATAGAGATGTTTTCTTTCCTTTTCACCCTGGAAATTGGTATTAAATTTATTTGTTCTCCAAAGAAAGCAAACATTTTTGAGAAGATAGCAGTTTTGTATATGAAAGCTGTAGTACGTCTGAGCTATTTCAGATGCTGATTTATCTTGGGGAATAAGTAATAAAAATTTGTTCTGAATTGCTGGGAAAGGAGAATCCTTTCAATAACTATTTATATTGGTTTTGTAGTGAATAGTCAAACCCTAAAACAAACCTGAAAGTACAAATACTGTCTTTTTTAGAATGTAGATTTACATTAGAATTGTATACATTGTTAATTAGTTATTTTTACTCAAACAAGAATGCAGAGTAATCTTTCTCCACGTACACTGACAGCAGCAAGCTGGCAAGCCACAGAATAATGACACGAAAGCCAACTGAAATAACCTTTAACATAATGCCATCAAAAAAAGGAATGTCTACTACTTTGTAATAATTGTCAGTGTACAATTGCAGAATGACACCTGAAGTCCTGAATAATAAATGTAATCAGATTAACTCTCCTAATGCAAGGTATGTGTACTGTCAGTCTGTGGCAAAAGTGCACAGATCTGTGGAAACTTGTAGGTCCTTGTATTGGACTTTTAGTAAATAAAATATATTGTGTAGCAAAGTATTGGCAGAAAAAGACAGGAGAACAACATGAAAAATTAGTCTGCTCAGTCAGTTTCTAACAACGTTATTTACAGCTAGGTATTCACTATTTTATTCCATTTTTCTCAGGGTGACACCATCCTGTTGGAGGATGCAATTGAAGTATCACAAGTATTAGTGTGGTAATTAGTCATCACATTATCAGGGTAATCAGTGTATCACTATGTGGGCATCTGCTACTTTGAAACATTTTCTTCTGTCATATTTAGAAGGTGACGTAACTCTAATTTAAAGTTCAGTTTCTGCTCGACATGCAGCAATGGAAACTCACGCCTGACATAAAAATTATTTCCAATTGTTTCACTGTCTGCACAGCGTGCCTGAAATTCTAAGTTCAGCATTGCATTAGTATTCCAAGATACACGCATGACAGAAGCATTAAGGGACTGTTGTATCAGGTAATCCATGTCAAGTGCTCTTGACGTAGAATTGTACAATTAGGAAGCTAGTGTAACCTAGTGGAAGTCTAGGTGTTAACTTTTAGACAAGTTATGGCAACAGGCTCAGCTTTTTACTGAAAATTCTTTTAAGTTTATTCAGCTGAGCTCTTCTGTTTGACTACATGACAATATATAAGGAAAGCCTAGTTTGGCTTGTGGACTGCCTTACTGCTTGCAATTAAAAGAATAAGCTGTTAAATCTCTCATTTGAGATTGATATGTCTTTGAATTTTGTCAGTCATCAATCTGGACAGCTCTTTCTTTAGTAATCATTAAAATGAAAGATAATTCTCTAAGGTTTAGAGTAGCTGAGCTAATAGCTTCTCTATATTAATAGCTACAAAATGAAAGCCCAGTTCAAATTCCTGACCACAAATGGCTAGCACTATGTGGACTGTAAGGTGTTAAGCTTTCACTGTAACTGCTAAGTAAGAAACTACAAGGTATGTTTCTTAGCCTTACTAAGAGTTTCGTCAGGCAGTATTTCCAGTCATTTCATATCTGATAACTTGACATCATGACAAGACTGGTATCGGCAAAATGTTAAGTGCCTGCCCACCCCCATACATCTCCAGCCCATGAAGGGCAGACAGAGCTATTTTTATTTTTCTCTCATCTGCATGTAAAGTCATGGTTAATATTGTTACTTTAAATGCTGTTTTAATACAATTTTAACACAGTGTATTTTCCCAGCGTGGACAATTCAGGGGTGATGCTGATGTGCACTAGTATTTTGGAGAGCAAAGTGATAGCTAGTGGAGGATGTGATTCCTCTACCTATTCCTTTTCAGTCCTGCATCAAAAAAGACGGATGGTCTGTAGAAATGTATTTTGTAGTTGTTTTTACTGATGCTGTACAAGGGAAGCATTGTTCAGTCCCATATGACAACATTATGCCCATTGACCAACCTCCTTAGGCCTGATACCCATCTACTAAGAGTCTTCTACTTCGTAGTGCAGCTCCTACTAGGTATGTATTCCATTCAGTTGTCGTATAGGCATGTAAGAGAGTCATGGCATGCTTTGGAGCATTTAAAGGTAATGGGTTGGACAAGTAATGGGAGAAATCTGTTCCTTAAATGATTAAAAACTCTGCTAAGCAATTGCTGGTTTATAGCTGCTTGGCAGAACGACTCCAAGGAAGAAGCATGTAGCTAACTACCTCATTCTCAGGTCTCTTTAATAATCTTCTCTGTGGATATTCAACAGTTTCCAGGGCAACTAGAAACAGAAATATCTTTTCTGTAAACCACAGCTTCCCAGAACTCTCTGTTTCTGAGTAGTACACCTAGTAATTACAGATTCCTCTTCATCACTGAGTTTTCACCAGATTTTTTAAAAATCTGCAACTAAATTTGTCTCGTCAGTGGTTTTGAGACTTTCTTCCCTAGAAACATAAAATGGTGGTGGCAGACATAAAATATTTTGACTTCTTGAGGAGGCTTGGAAAGATACCATAAAACTCCCCTTCTGAAATGCTAATTATGAACAGCCTGTCTGCCAGAGCTCAGTTTCCACAAAGTATGCAAGAGGGATCCCCAGTGAAATAGTTACTACAATATCGAGAAACCTAGTTTGCAGCTGTCCTTTGAGCAAGGTCTACCATGAGACTGTCTTTCAGCTAGAGGATGATACCAGGTGGGATACGGCATGGAACAGAGTGAAATTTCCCCCCCTCTGTCCTGTAGACATAAGACCATTTTCATAGAGCATTCATAAATGAAATGTCTGTATTATGTATTAATCTGCCCGAAGAAAGCTAGCTGCAGCCATTGTAGCAGAAGACAGTTATACCCACTGAGGCAATACATTTGCCAAAACAGTAAGGGAGTGAGGTCATTCGTCCTCTAACGCATGGATAAAGCAATTTTATCCTTAAGAATGTCTTGTTTTGAAGGTCTAGGTTTGCAGGGAAACCAGTGTAAATGCATGCAAAAAATTAAGCAAGTAAAGCAGTTGTACAAAATCTGTTAAGTCTACCAGACTTTCAAGATTCATGTTCGGCTGTACTGATTTAACATACTAGAGGTACAAAATGTTTAAGATTGTTTCATAGTACCAACCACTTTTTTTGTCCTTGAAGAAACTGGAACCTGAGGCTTAAATGAAAACAGTTTCAAGTACTTTACTTGTACATTCTTTACAACTTTTGACTTTCTGTGTGTGAGACCTTGGCCAAGCCAGCTTCTCTGTATCTGAGCTTTAGAGGTGAAACTATAGATGTCTTACAGCATAAACCTCCTGAAGTATTATGAAAGAGAGTAATGCAGAGACAATACATACATATAATATATACCTATAACATAATATGTACATATATGTATAATACATGTATACTTATATACATATACATATATATATTTGCTTTAATTAGTAGCCTAAAATTATTCAGAGACTTGTTCTTTAGTGGCCAGATGACTCATCTTTTAAAGTAAAGAGTATCTGTTCTATGATATTCTCATCTCTCCTTCCATACTATCGGTAAAAACTCTCCCAAACATGCCTATAAATGGACAAGCAGAAGTGGCAGTAATAAAACTGGGCTGTCAGAGTTAGAACAAGTTGTTTTAAAAGTTGAACAGATAAGGTGGCAGCCAGAGAAACCTGTGGCAAACCGCAAATACAGTAAATAGAAATGTGGTCAGTCTGGAAAGTCGTTCAGTTTAACAACAATAGGTGTCTTTGGAGTGAAATAAGTGTCACAGTTCCATCAATTTTGTTGATGAGGACCATAGCTCAGTTGCCTAAACAAACATAGCTAATGTGATTTTAGGTGTTGGGGGGTATCCTGCATGGCTGTGAGTTGGGGTACAGAATGATGCAGGTCTCCGTAAGCCCCGTGTAAGGATGTCTCAGATTCCTAGGATGTCTGAGTGATGCTTATCAAATAAATTCCACGAAAGATCTCCAGTAACTACAATGGCAGCTTATATTTGATCTCCTTTGTAGACTCCTGCATTTAGATGTCTTCATTGAGGTGGCTAATAGGAAACATAGTCTTTATGATAGAATCCAAACCTGATACGCAAGTTCACTGTGAGCAGAACCTGAGTAGCCATACAGTGGAAGTTCAGCCATTATGTGGCTGCAAAAGAGCAGTGATTTTTGTCAGCATAGGAGTTGTACATAAGTCTTGTAAGTTCTATAAGGCTATTGTAGGATCTTGTTGTACAGTTTCTGAAATGCTGTAACTATGTTGATGTAGATGATACCATACTGATTGTGCTCTGCTTTTTTATTCAAGTTTGCTAAATACGTGTCCACCTGATTCTGCTCACCACAGGATCAGCAAACTCTAGAATGCTGGCAGTTATTTTGTACTTTGTTAAGATGTTGTTTTATTCTTAGAATAAAGCTATTCTAAGGCCCACTGATCAATGCTGGCTTCATGAAGAAGCATAAAAAAGGTCTTTCTTAAATGTTATTCTATGACAACTTTCCTAGACATTTGCAGCATTTAGTTCTAATGAGATTTTCACCAAATTTATGAAAAAACGGTGTTCTTCCTATCTTTTCTAATTTAGCACTAGACTGTGCTTCTAGGAAGTATTTATACAAGTTCTGGTTTTCGGTTTCCTTTCAGTAGATTTAGTTGCCAGCTGAATGAGAATTAGAGTGCTGTTCCTCATTAGAGACCTTATTATCTGTGCAGGAGGAATGGTTTTGAAAGAAAATAAGCTTTGCATCTCTTAAATGATGTTTTGAATATTTAGATGAAAACAGTTGTCAGTGGATAGAAAGCTGGAGATCATTTGTACTTAGAGGCGAAGCTAGAAATAAGGTCAATTCTGAGATTGCCTTATGTAACTGAAAAGGTGAGGATTGAAAGGAGAGGGTTTTTTTTCCTGTCAGTTTGACTTTGGGACTGACTTTCATGTGAATGTGTCATCAATCTTTACTATGTAATTAGAAGTTCCACTCTCAGAACTCAAATCGTGACTACCTTTTTTGCCCACACTATATGGAACATAGGTATTTTTGTGGTTAACTGCTTGACCAGTACCTCTGTATCAGCAGAGCCAGAGACACTTATGTGTGCTTGTAGAGTGGGATAAACAGTAGTTCAAAACTGGACTAAACTCTTTTACGTTTAGCTGTCTTCACACTCTTGCTGTGTGTTGTAGATGCCTGTTACGTACATACGTGCCTTACTAATCTTAAATTTCCTCCAGTGTGAAATGGTGGGGTTGAATGCCTTTGCCATGGTTTAACCCCGGCCGGCAACCAAGCCCCACGCAGCCGCTCGCTCACTGCCCCCCTCTGCCAGAGGGATGGGGAGGAGAATCGGAAAGGAATTAAAACTCAAGGGTTGAGATAAAGACGATTTAATAATTGAAATAAAATTAAAATGCAAGAACAATAATAATAATAACAGTAGCAGTTATAATGAAAAGGAGGGAGAGGGGGAGAGGAATGAAATCCAAAGGGAAGGGAGGAAAGGAAACAAGTTAGCTGCACTCCTAATGTTCACTGGAAGTCTGGTTTTTTTTTTTAAATCTGTTAAACAAAAAATCTGTTAGCAAACCTTGAGTGAGGTCTCCCGTTTTTGTCCTTAGTCTGTCTACTCCTTGCAACATTTTATATTGAATTTTCTTTTCTTAGTTAGATTATGATGTGGGATGAGGACCATGATACCATTGTGCAGCATGAGTTTCAAAATGATGTTTTGGCCATTTTGTCAAAGGAACAAAACTTTTCTGGAGATGAAGAGACAGATGAGGAGGAGGAGGAGGAAGAAGAAGCAGAAGAAAAAGAAGAAGCAGAAGGAGAAGAAGCAGGAGGAGGAGGCACAGAGAAAGAGGAGGAAATAGAGGAAAAATGCGGAAAAGAGAAACATAGTGAAACACCTGATGGAGAGAAAAGCAGTAATAGTGCAGTGGAAAGTGTAGAGGTAAAAGCTTTTACACTATTAAGTTACTGGTCTCTGAAATAATTTGGTTCTATAACTAACATTAGTTTGAATATATATGTAGCTATCTTGTAAATGCAAAGTTGTTGTTTGGGGTGGTTTTGGTAGAGGAAGGAACATGTATTTATGTGTTAATAGTTAAACATTTAGATTTTTAACAAGTTTGACGGAGATTTCATTGTTTTGTCTCTATAGACAGAAGAGACTACTCAGAAAGAGACCATCGTTCAACAGGGTAAGAATACAATACCTAAGAACTCTGGACCATTGCGGATATTCTAAAAACAAATAAAACATTCCAAAAGATGAAACTTCTAAACAATCTCTATTATAAAAATACTGAACAATACAATTATTGCCAGTAGTTGATAAAGCAGTTCTTGAGAGGGGATGAAATTTGAGAGGCAAAAATCTTTACTTGAAAGCAAAAAAATTCTTTTCCTAGTTGGGTATTGGAGGAAGTCCACACAAAGGACTTTCTTTTAGCAGGACTATATCTTACTTGGTAAGAGCAGTTCTCATTGTGTGGTGGCACAGTAATGGTAATTGTATTATCTCTCAAGGAACTTCTTTAGATGCCATATTTCTTCACTTCAACAGAGATGCTTGTCAAAAGTCTGTCTCATCTCTGTCAGTTGACATTTCCTCATTAGGTTCACAAAAAGATTATTTTAGGTGAAATACGGTAATTACTGAATACTGTTCAGGGATGCTGAAGATGTAACTCTAGATCTAGTCACTTGTAGTTTTCATGGCAGTTTGAGTGAACTGTCATCTTTTAGATGCATATTCCTTTAGAAAAGCTGGGGAGCGTGAAGTTGGGTGCCCTATATGCAAGACAAGTCAAAAATACTTATTTTAGAAATTCTGGAATAATCTATAATTGTTCTTTTGAAAGTAAATAACAAATGTAATATAAAAAAAGACCACTGCCTCAATAATGAAGAAGCTATGACATTTATTTTCAATATTATAATGGAAATAGTTTGTCCAGAATAGATGCTTAAATATTTTTCCATCATCCAGTGATCTGGAAGTTTTGATACTAAGTTCTAAATTTATATCATTCATACAAGGAGTATAGGAAAATTTAAACACAGAAGCATCAACTCAGATGGAAAGTTTTTCCTTTCCCAGAATTGTTTCTATGGAATAAAATTCATGGTGAACCATAACTCCTGCCCTAAAAGTCAGCTTTTCCAAATTAGAATATATATTCAAAATCATTGTGCAAGGCATTGTCTTCTGTCAGCAAGAGGAAACTATGAGTGTCAAGTCAAAACATTTTATATAATATCACTGCCATAAGCATTCTATTCTTGAAAATTGAGCATCTGGAGAATGTAAGGGCATTATAGAGAGAGAGATTAAAAAATAAAAATAGCTTTGTCAGGCTGGACATCAAGTTGAACTGAATATCCCCACTACTTTTGTTTTGTTTTTTTTTTTAAGATCCACATTTTTAGTGACTTTTACTTCAAAAATAATTGAAGAACAGTTTTTTCTGCTCTTAATTTGCAAAAATCAGAAGGAAGTTATGTAAACGTTTATGTTATTGTAGAGAAAGAAAGCACTGACAATCACACTGTGAACAGTTCTTCGGAGAACACTCATGACCAAAAAACTGAAGGCATCGGGAGAAAAAAGGTATGTGGTCTGATTTTTCCTTCTAGTTTTATCAGTGACCAAAAAGGCAGTGGGCATTTACCGAGCTGAAGCAAATACCCCAGTTTACCTGATCTGCATAAACAATTCAACTGCTGAGCAGTCTGTTCCTTTTAAGATTTGATTTTGTGGTAACTTAAAACAAATAATTGCTCTATTAAAGTAAATCATAGTACTTCGGTCAGTAGAAATGAGATCAAGCCTATTACCACCTGTTCATATATAGCATGCCCATAAAAGACAGGTTGTTAATCACATCAGATTTTGGCAGGGGTGAAAACTTAGGACTTGATTCCTATGGGACATTGTCTAAAAATATTTCCAACCATATTTCCCTCTGAAAGCAGCAGCTGAGCTAGTTGACCTTGTATTAATTTCCAACATGCACTGATTTAAAGACTGTGGGTTTTTTTATATATATATATATATGCATGTTGAGGAGTACTTTATATGGAATTTCTTACAGGTTTAGGACCCAAAGGCTTCTGCAGAGACTGGCTACTGTGTTTCCTGTTGAACAAAGACCTTAAGCACCGATTTACTTCAAGCACGTGTGTAGTCTCACTGACATAAAAACACATTGCCATTAACTTTAATGGGACTACACACGTTTATAGTGAAGCAGATTAAGCATTTACTGCTCTGGGGCTTTGCAGATCTGAGCCGCTATTTTTGGATTTTGCCTCAGACTCTTGTCTGAAAGAAACACAAATAATTGCACCACTTGCAGTATTTCGTACAAACTGTACAGTGTGTAATTTGACAAAACACAGTCATTCACTCCTCAGATTCATATATCCTGTTTTGTCACATTTAAAATACTGCAGCAGAATGTTTTTCATTAACATTTTTTAAGTAGTCTTTTTGGTTTGAAAAAATGATCTATTTTACCAAGAAGAAATTTGTGACCTAAATTGACCTTGGTATATACAAAAAGCTTTTCGTGTTTTTTTGACCTTGAATTTCACAGCTGTTTTGGGCATATTATTTACCTGTTTTTTACTTCAGTTTTCCCTGTTTAAGCGAAAGCCACTGACATGCCAGAAGAATGTATGTAGCAGAATGGAAGATAGATCTGGAAAGCCACTACAGAGTGAAGAAAAAGAAAAGGAAGATTTATCTGGTGAAGGCAGTAAAGATGAAAACCAGAATCATACATTGGAGGATTCCAGGGAAACTGTGACTAACCAGGACAGACGGATGAAATCTTCTACTTGCATATTACTCTAACACTGTTATAGTATGTAAGAATGTGACAGTCTTAAAGCACAATAGTGCAATTTTTACTTGAAAACAGTTACGACTCACTAGAGCTGTTGATGGTTGCTATTTTGATTATTGATTGCTGTGATTTTAAACATGCAGAGGAATTTCTTGATATTTATTGGTAATCTTAATAGTTGCAATGCTTATCAGCACCTTGCTGGAGTTCTGTGGCCTTTAATGTTGGTGTTGTAAAGCAAAATATATTTTTTTACGTGAAAAGTTGGATACAGGCATTTCATGGTTTTTGCTAAATAATTTTATTCTGTTTCATCTACAGAGTACCACTGTCATTATGATACTCTTGCAAAATTATATTTGATGTAAGATATTATTTGGTTTTAACAACCTAGGTAAGAATATTGAAGTTCACATTTTAAAGAGGGTACTCAGTTACTTAGAAATACATATGCCTCTTTCTGTTTTGACTTAGAAAAATAGCAATAAACTTTCAAGGTAACACATAGGCCATTACTGAGGAAGTTACTTAAGTATGTGCCTGATGTCATCTATAGCAGCAGTTCCATTGGAAACAGTACCTAAGAGTAGTGTGAGTAAGTTAAGTTTCCTGACAAACTGAGACTTGGAGAAACCTTTCATTTCTGAGAGATGCTGAACACCTTCGCTCCTGCTGATGGGACTCTTTCCTCACAGAATCGGGCCCCGTAAAAACTGAACATCCTCACTGTTGTTTCAGTTGGATTCTAATCCTGTACTCTTTGAACATTCGTACCTTAATGAGTCTCTAGTGAAGCTTTCCTTGCAGGAAAATAATGTAATCAGAGTTACTATGGAATCCATTGGTATGACAAATAGATCGTTATGGGCTAATTATTCATGGTTTTCTCAGGCAACCTGGTTTTCTTCACATAGAGTCTGAGCACCAGGAGTAATGAATCCCATTACTGGTATGGCTGAGTGGAATGCATGGGTTTTTAATTAGTCCAAGAAGCTGAAGTGACAAACCGACTATTCTAATTACTAGCATTCCCTCTGAATGAAATTTGGTTTCTGAAAACTTAGTCCAGGTGAATAAGAAATGTAACCCTTACCATGATGAATCTAACCCAAGGTCTGTGTTTGCCCTTTATTAAAATATGCTTAGGTTTTTATGAATATACACAAGCTCTAGCTTAAATAAAAGATAAAGAATTATTTCTAAAGTGAGTACTTTTCAGAGTACTTTACATGGGACAGATGACCATTGTAGAAAACCTAGGAAAATGTATGAATATATTTTAATGTGCCTTTGGCTGTATTTCACCTTTGGATTATCAGATTTTCCTAGTTTCAGAGTGGCTTAAATATTATATAATACAGTCAGAAATGTCTGGAGTTGTTTTCAACCTGGAAGTTGATTCAGCTGAACACTTTGTCCCTGTAAGTGTGGCAGGTGCCCAGATTTTTTCACAGGGCCTCCTCAGTGCTACTGTAAGCATCATACTGAAAACCTGGATGCTTGAGTCATCGTTTTCCACAGTTAATTAAGATCCTTCTGTTTCTGTTATTTTTATTTGGGCTACTCTTTGGTTCTGCAGTGAACCTTACATAACCTATTTTTTTTCTGCCAATGTGCATTATATTTACATATTTTCATGTTTTCCTGAATGCACATGTGGTTTCTGTCCTACTTGGATACTGCTGTAAACAGTAAAGAAGTGGAAAAGGAGAAATAAAGTGACTACTATCATCATTAATTTAAATAAGCTGAAATTATTTTTCTAAGGGGAGAGCAATCGCAGAAACTGTTACCGTAAGGACAATTTCTTTCTTTAAAATGTGAACTAGTTTAGTGGAAAATATTGCTTTAAATGGGGAATTACCCTTAAATCTAATGTAATAGAAGTGTATTTAATGGATTCTAAACGGCTGTACATCAAGCAGTTTCAGGCACTTGTACGTTTATCTTGTCCATACACTTTGCTTAAGAAGCAGGAACAAATTAATCCATTCAGATGTCTTTTTTACATGTCTTCCTCGGTAATAAAAAATATTAAACAAATAAAAAAAGTTACATGTACATGTGTATTAATTTAAAGGGCTTTTTTTTTAACACATTCATAATCCTTATGTTAAAAATGTAAGGGTGTTTTATTATTGAAAGGCTTTCAGAAACTAGTTAGCAAAAAGTTGTAGGAACATTTACAGTACGTTTTCTCAGTTTTTTCTTACTTTCCCAAAGATAACTGTATCAACTTAAATCTCTCTTTACAGATTGCACAGCCCTGTCGTACAACTGAGGTTGTGCTTTAGAACTGCTGGTTTTCTAAAATTTCACCATCTACCCCTAGATGGAGTTTGTGCTCTTTGAAGGTGTAACCAGCCTCTGGAGCCAGAAATTTTCCTTCCCCTGGCCCCTGAAAATACTTACTCTGTATCAAATTTTCTCATTCAAAAATCCCTGAAAACTTTTATGTTGCTGGCATATTGCTTTGGCGTTAAAGTACTCTGGTTCCTTGACATGTATATATAGTGTATTTTTAAAGTTTTCGACTGTGTATTTGTAAAAATGTAAAGACAGAAAAATACAATTATTTAGTTCTCAATATATGCATAGATATTCAGTGGTCATATTCTGATACATAAATGTAAGTCTAGGTATATATGTTTGATCTAAAAAGAAGTGCTATTAGTGCATCTTGCATACATATATATACACATATATGCACCAATATGTATGTGTATATGTATATATGAATATACGTGTATATGTAGACATGTGTATGTATATGAATGACCAAACGTGTACCTAACCTCCTGAAATTTCCATTTCATCCATATATTAACATATGCATATTTACTGATTTGCAGAAGCACAGGACTCATTTAGGCAGCTACCGTTCCTATGCAAGTTTGTGGCGATTGAAGTATAAAAGGAGAGAGCGTGCTGTTTGGACAGTATTTTATATATCCGAAGATTATAATAATAGTATATCAAATGAACTTTGTGCAACTTTTTCCTTTTTCTTCCAGGAAATAGTTGTATAATATGCAAACTATATCCAGTCTTTGTTCTTAGGGAAGATTTTTAATTCATGCTGTTGACACCAGGGTAGTTGAAGTAAATTGAGTTAATATCATAATGGTAAACCACTCTTAAGTCCTGATAATCATATATACACAAGTTTATTTTACATGACTATTGATAAACTAAGTATGGGTTCACTTAAAATGTACTTATGAATAACACATTCACTTGTCTAGCTTTTAACACCTAGGATTTTTGACATTTACTTAGTGTATTGGAAATGCTTTCTTGCACACAAAGCCCATTCTGTACTCAATTTCTGCTGAAATTGCTGGCCAGGCTCCTTGCTGACCCAGAAAGGGGTGGTTCTTAAAGCAACAGTTACACTACTGCTACTGATACTGCGATCACTACTCTACATCTAAATGAAAGCTGGAGAGGGACCTTTTACAAGGGCATGTAGCGACACAACAAGGGGAGATGGCTTTAAGCTGAAAGAGGGGAGACTTAGATTAGATATTAGGAAGAAATGCTTCACTGTGAGGGTGGTGAGACGCTGGAACAGGCTCCCTAGAGAACCTGTGGATGCCCAGTCCCTGGATGTGCTCCAGGCCAGGCTGGATGGGGCTGTCAGCAACCTGGTCTGGTGGAAGGTGTCCCTGTCTGTGGCAGGGGTTGGAACTAGGTGATCTTTAAGGTCCCTTCCAACCCAAACCGTTCTGCGATTCTATGATAATACCCCCCTGGTGAAGGAGTAACACTTCACTCAGATTTATGGCATGTACCTAGCAGCATGGATGTGTGACAACACAGAAGAAAGAAATATTCCACAATACCTAAAATATCTGGATTAGCAGTGGAAAGGAAATCTGTTTGAGTTAAATATTAATATACAATATTGAGCACATTCAAAAATGCCTGAACGTTGTATAGGAAAATTATAACCATTTGCTTCATCCTTGGACTATTTTATCTCTTTAAAACATAAATAAACTACCCTAAATTCCCTCAGAGTGTTTTTAAGAACTGTATTATTTGTCCTACTCACTACTTACAGGGGGTTATAAATTTTTCACACCCTGTTATATCTAAATTCCTTTAAGAACATGAATAGTGTCCTGGTTAAGTGTGATGAGATTGCTGTCATGGTAAGAACTGGAGAAATCGATGGTGTGGTAGCTGGTCTGCTTTGCTCAGTGTCTCATACTGATGAGGTATCAAACTTTACACCTATTGGCCTTTCAAGATGGTGTTGGAATTCCATTTTAATCATGCTATATAATTATCAGTCTCTTTTTCAGGACCAGACAGTAATGACTCAACAGAAGCATTGCAAAATCTCAATCTGGCTAAACTGTTGTTCTTTTATTCGTACACAAAGAAATCTTTCATTTTCAAGACGATTCTCACTTAATGTCGAAACAGTTTAGATGCAGCTGTTTCCAATAACATTCATCAAAAGTTGAAGAGATAGTAACAGAATTTTAAGAGTTGTTAACAGCTTTAAAAAAAAATACAGAGTTTTTGTTCTCCAATATATCTATTAAACATTAAACCATGTATCTGCTGATATATATCACGTATTTATGCATCAGTCTGTATCTAAGAATGCAATAGTGTCCTCACCAAAGTTTTCTGATTTGCTGGCTGCCTAAGACACTTCTGTGAGTAGGACACATGCACCCTCTGCCAGATAGAAGGGGAAAGAGGCAACTGGTGATTCTGAAGACTTGCTATGTATGTATAGTATGTATATGATATGTATGTGCCTGACACAGCCTTTCAGGTTGAAATTTTCCGTAAGAAGATAGTGGAGAAATTGAGGGGAAGTTAGTCTAGCCATCTCCTTCATGCCATTGCTGGAAGGGAGGGCACGAGGCCACCATTAACTGGGAAGACACAAAGACTTCTCCAGGTCACTGATGTAGGGACCACATAAGTCCTCAGGGATGGAACACAGACAGAGTGCTGCCCTGAACATATTATTTCCCTAAAATATGTTATTTCTACAGCCAAGGCAGTATATTCTTTTATATTTTTGTCAAGGAGTGTGCCATTAATGTTTAGGTGTTGCTGAAGAAAGAAAATTATTGGGATATAACTTAAGGTTATTATTTCACAAAAGAAACAATTTGATCATTAATTCTGTTATTTAAGCTCGTGAAACAAGAACTTCCATTGGTCTATGTCCTGACATTTTTAGCCAGTGATGCCTTCTTATAGGCTGGCCTCTAGTGTTTCTTTCGTGTTACCATCTTGGGAAAACCAGCTTTCTAATAGGAAACAGGGACATGAATATATCACTTAAAAATGCAAAATGAGCAAAGTCTGTTTGACAGACATGCCGTCTGCAGTGGAGATGCCTTTTGAAAATGTCACTGGGGGAAGCACCTCGGCATGAACCGAAGTACACGTGCTGGCAGTGGGGTTTCATGGGTATGTGCTGACAGCAGCAGCATGGTAAAACTGAGGAATTTGTCTGTCCTTTCCCAGACTGTGCTCTATGTGATGCACATCTACCTACCTCCTTCTGACCACATTTTCCCCCCACTCTTTTTTTTTTTTTTTCTTTTCTATTTTTCTGTCTCTCAGTTCCTCACCACTGCAGTGCCTCCTGTTCCTCACCACAGCAGTGCCTGCAGCAGAGCTTCTCTTCCTGCCCGTTACCTCCAGAGGTCAATCCCAGTCTTTGCTTCCATTTCAGTCTCCCTCTCCCAGACTGTCAGAGCTTCAGAAACATTCCAACACTGAAGTGAAACCCAACCAGCCTGCAAGCACCCAAAACGCCCCTGGAGTGGGATGCTAACAGGGACCAGCATCCTAGCGAATTTCATATGCAACAGGAAGACATCCAGAGGGAAAAATCTGCCTTAGAAGATGGCAGTTCCAAGCAGTTGTAAGGAGGGTCTAGTAATACCAAACAATGAGCAACAAATGCATATTTCATACTGTTGCTGTCATTAAACATCAGAAAGTAATTCATAAACTTCAATAATTTTAAGAATTGTACACAAGAATTGCATTATTATTATTGTTGTTGTTATTTTAGAGCTGTTTCTGCAGATATTACATGATTAAGTACCAGAGCATTCTCATTCAGTAAGGCCACTCACTGGGCTAAAAACACTGTGTAGTTTGGATTGGGCCCCCAGTTTGTCATCCTGTTATCTCAGCTAATCGAATCTTAGCTGGAGCTTCCAAAACTTAATTACACACAGCTGGGTTGTTGGGTTGGGTTTTTTTCCCTCATCATTCTTTTGCTATTTGGAGAGAAATGATTAGACTGCTAAACATTATTAAAAATTGTACTTTAATGAATTTCTCCTCTCCATCAAAAGCTGTATTTTTATTATCACTGCAACTGTAGTTAACTTACAGATATTCTGGTAAAGTAATAAAATTAAATTTCTGAACCGCTATTAAAGCATGAAAGAGAAATTATGTGCTTAAATAAACCCCTTGGCATAATAAGAACATATCTTTAAGTCTCCAAAAGCACTTAACTTTTCTTTGTGTCTTACTATTTATTCAACTGAGAAATTCTCATACACTTTCATCCTGTACTATTGCTTAATTTCAGTTTTGAAAGTTTTTATTTACCTTTGAACAGTCAAAAACTGAACCTTCTGTGAAAAGCATGCTGGTTATTTCTTGTGTAATGCCAGTAGTGCCTGGAACTCCAAATAACCACAAGCTTAAACATTTGGAATTTTTTTCCATGAAAACAGAAAGCTGAACTGTGAAGAAAAAGTGGCCAGGACTATGCTTTCAAATGCAATAAATGTGACATTTGTTCAATATATTCCTAGTTCCAAATGCTTTCTCCTATTAAAAGGTCCCTTGAGGAAACTACTTTATAAAAATCTAATATGTATTACAAATTTAAAAAAGTTTTTTCAAGATGCCTTGAACTTGTTTTTCAAGCCCCAATCTTCTGGGTAATTTCACATAGGTGTCATTGTAACAAAGACATTGAATATGGGTTACATTGCGCAGAGAAACTCCACAGCCAGCTTTCATCTGAATGAATGCACACCTCAGTACTGGCATGTTTACAAGGCTGGTTCATGAAGGATGCATTCACACTGCTAGCTATGCTCGCACTTGCATCTCAGTTTGAGCTGTAACTTGCAGACTATGTAAAGTCTTAAATCTCTTGCCTTTCTCAGGGCAGCTAGAACACTCCCCAGAGTTGGATGCTAGAGCAAAACCAGTGTCCCAGGCAAGCTCACAGACAGTGCACATAGTAAACTTTGACAAAAGCCATGCAGTCAACAGCCAAGACATAGTAAAATCCAGCCTGAAAACACCCGTGGTTAAGTTGTTTGAACGGATGGCATCACGTCTACTGTAATCAGGAGCAACACAAAAGCAGTTTAAAAATGTGTTGATTACAGTCAATGAAATGGGATGCAGGCCTGTACTAATTTGGACACCACAGCAGCAGTTAACCAACTGCACCTACTTAGTGACTTAACTTCTCATACCGAGAGGCTAACCAGAGAAGGGTTTGTCACCACCACCACGTTTCTGTACTGTGGCAATGCTGTTCCAAATGGCTAGAAAAGGCTACCCAAGACAGAGGCTGTGACCCTTTGGGTTGAATGATACCGGGACAGCTGATGGAGAAGCTGCGGCTGCGTGAAGACCTGCTGGCAGCGACTTCTTGTACAATGCTATCATGGTACTATTGTCCTTACTATATTCTTCGGAAGACTATCTCAATGAAGGCCACTGTTTTGGAAATGGGCAGCTAAAGGGACATAGGCAAAGAGCAAGCAAGAGACACCTGACCCATTAAAATCCGCTTCAGGTACCTCTGTTGTTCCAGCACATTCAAGTGCTGAACTTGTGCTGAAGCCTCGCAGCACAGATAAAACTACAGAGATTATCATTATTCCAGATTTCTAACTTTTTACTTTGATCTTTTCTATGATATCTGTGCCAATAATAACAGCCTAAAGCACTCATTTTTCCTTATTTTCTATTTCAAACAGACTAACGTTAGCCTTTGTAATCTCTCCTCACATGGAAATCTAATCTTTCCTTAGGCCGTTAAACTGCAATGGCTTAGATGATGCTACTGTTGATTTTGTTACTATCCTTTTTTTTTTTTTTTTTAAACAGAGTGATCAAAACTAAATATTGAAGCCTAGCATACTCAAGCTGCACCTGCACTGGGCAGAGCATGATCAACTTGGAGAACAGCTGGTGCTGAGAACGCAGTGCCTACCCATATCCATCAGGTATTTTGCTCAAGAGGAGCTCCAGCACGTCCCCATGGGTGCAGGAGGTGCACTCACTCCTGTGCATGCTTCAGATGGCCAAATGTCGTGGATTCAAGGGGGCAGCTGTACTTCGGGTGCACTCCTGATCCACATGAAAACTGATGAGAAGAAAACCTTTTGGAGGAAGCTCCCAAACACAGTGCACACACAGATTTTTATTTTAATTACCAGTGAGATTCCATTTCTTTTTTAGGCCGTTTTGGTATAGCCAGCCTCAAAGGCCAGCAACCTGTCTTCTGTTTCTAAACAAACATTTCCTCTTGAGCTGACTACCCTCCCTCTGAGCATTGCTGTCCCTCGGTTTTAAGGCAATATTCCTTTACTTACTAGATAGTATTTCCCTATTTGCGCTTTGCTGCAGGTAGTGCAGCAAGCAGGTGGGATTCTTGGAACTCCCTTGGGGTCTTTCCCTTTTACTGCCCCAGCATGCAAACCCTTTACAGGCGGCACGCTAGCTGGGGCCAGTGCTCTCCTACACCTTCCCCAGCCCACAGCACACGTTAGATGCTACCTCTAACAGTGGAAAGTGAAGACCCCCCCCCAACATCCAAGTCTAGCTGTAGTCAAGTTGCAGGGTTGACAGATCTCAAACTTAAATCAGAAGTGTTGGAACATCTGATTGCTCTGCCTGAAGCCCTTGCTTCTGGAGGCTAGGAGCGATTGGGGAATTTGCTTTTTGCCTGGAAAGTGGAAAAAAAGCCTCTAGTCTTTGCGGTTATGGAAGAAAGCCCGAAAATGTGACCCCAAAACACCCAGCAGCTCAAAAAGCTAATGGGAAATGTGAAGTCTTCAAACTTTAATCTCATGACTTGAGGATCTGAATCATGATTTTTGGACATGCAAGGCTGCCCATCTGCAAACTGCTGAGCAGCCGGCGCGGTTCATCTCGAAAAGCGCAGCGTGTTTGCCCCCCGCTGCCCGCCACACGCTCCGGGCCTGGGCCGGTGGCCGCTGCCGCCCCCGGGGGCTGCCTCCCCTGCGCGGCGCCGCGCTGCCGAGAAGGGCCAGGGGAGCGCGGGATGCGCCCGGGGGAGCCCAGCGCAGCTGACGGGAGGGCGCAGCCGGGGCCGGGTCCTGCCCTGCTTGGCCTCGGCGCGGCAGGTCAGCGCGCACGGCGCCGGGCCGGGACCCCGCACCTCTCGCCGGGCCCGGGCGCTACCGGGCGGCTCCTGCAGGCCACGTCGGAGGGCAGCCGAGCGGAGCCCCCCGGGGGGCAGCGCGGAGCCCCGGGAAGGGGGGGAGGGCATGGCGTCCCGGCGGGAGGCGAGGCGTGGCGGGGCGGGGGGCCTGCCCCGGCGGCGGGAGGAGGAGGAGGAGTCTCCGGCGGCGCCCGGGAGCCCGCTCGGAGAATGTCTCCGTCCCACTCCTCCTCCTCCGCCTGCCCCTTTGCCGCGCAGCGCTCAGCCGGGAAGGGCCGCCGCCGCCGCGCAGCATGGGGAGCTGCTGGCTGCGCCTCGCCGCGCTGCTCGCCCTGGGCGCCCGCCCCAGCCTGGAGTACGAGGGTAGGGAAGGGAGGGCAGGGGGCGGCGGGGGACGGGGAGCGCCCCGCGGCGGGGCAGCGGCCGGGGGCGCGGCGAGGAGCGGGCAGCGCGGTGGCGGAGCCGCCTCCCCCCGCCGGGCAGGGGGGCGCTGCCCGCCCGCGGCTCGGCGCGGTGCCCGGGGAGCCCGGAGGGGCGGCCGGGCCGGAGCCCTGGGGGCGGGGGGGCCTCGCTGCCCGCTCCCCGCCCGGAGCGCTTTGTGTCCTCCTCCGTCTCGCCCCGGGGCGGCCGTCGGCTCGCCGGCGGCCTCGCCCCCGGTGCGGAGTCGCGGGGTGTGGGCGCCACTCGGGGCTCTGTCCGTGTGGGCTGGGAGGGTGCGGGGTGCAGGTCGCGGCGGTGGCCGGTGGCGTTTGCACACCGGGCATCACACTCGCCTCGCCGTGCCCTTACCCGGGCACACTTACAGGGGGGCGAGGAAGGAGAAGACACCCGCTCAAAGCAGCTTAAGTAAATAGAGACTGTGTTGCCCTGAATTGTAAAGGGAGGCGGGCAGTATGTGTGTGATCTACTAGCTCGGGGCTCCTGGACCTTGGCACTTAGTAGCCTTTCACCAGTTTTTGTTGCCCATGTGTGGCTGCGCATGTAGAAAGCTAATCTGAGTTTTCAGTGTAAAACATGAAAGGGTGAATCTGGCTGGGTTCTAATGCTTCTAGTAATTAATTAAAAAAAAAAAAGTATGCTTACGCTGTTTCACTTATACACATTTGCTTCGGCAGAATTTGAAATAAGCTCAAATTTAGGTCTGTGTCCATGCAAAAGGAAATGGGCATGTAGGTCTGCCTGTTGTTTTAAAGCAGCTGCATCATGTCAGATTGAGCATTGCTGACTTGGCAGACCTCGCAAGCGAAGCCACTGTAAACTGGCATGCAGTGGTGGTTTGACAGGTGTAGTCAGTGAAAACTGGTGGTCAGCACAGAGCCTTCCAAGTGGGCATTGCTTCAGGCTGAGGTGCGTTCCTGCAGGCTGATGGTGAAGGGAGGCAATGAACAGGTGAGGAAGGTGTCTAATACAATTCACAGCTGTGCATGCAGAGAACCTCTGGTTCTTGGGGATACCTCTTTTTTTCTATCCAGAGCTATCCCTACTTAAGACATAGTTCTGCCTACAGAGGGGCATAAAATGGCATAATGATGGTATTTGTGAGTTGAAGTTAGCTTTTCTTATTTTTGTTGGCGTGCTTCAAGTGACTTTTTTCCAGTATGAAAGATGCTGGAACACACGTTTATGCTCTTTCTTTACAAAACACTAAGGTATTGGACACAACAGTTGCTAAATCAACAAAGACAACAGAAGTTTCTGTCCTAGTATTTCTCAGAGGACTGTTGTACTGCCAGACTCTATTTTCTTAGGAAGGCGGCTGAATGCTTTACTTTGCGGTTCATGCAAATGTTTGTCTTCAGTTGGTTTGCAGAGGATGCTAATATCCTGTCCCCTTTTTTCCTAAAAGGTCAAATGTAACCTCTCTAATCTCAAAAATCTAATTTTTGCATGTAATCTTCAAGTTGGCTGCACAATAGCCTGCTTGTTTCAGCTTTCACTCATTTGAAAGTCCAATTTTCCTCTTATGCTTAGTGTCGAAGGCTCCAAAGGGCTTAAATCACCAGCAGCTGTATTTGTAAACCCTAATATGAAGTTAATGTTTCATGTTCCATTTCATCTGTCTGTTTGTTTCTTAATAGGTAAAATGTGATAATCTTTCAAATCTTTATTCTCAATATGAAATCTAACAAAACTGTAAATAGATATTTTCTTTTAATAGTACTGCATTGGTATGTAACTGTGCACATTAGGTACAGAATGCCATTAAGTAAACTAAAACAGACTTCTTCAAAAAAAATCTCCATAGGATGCATCTCGAATACAGATTATATATGCCACATGCTTTAGTGAACTGTTACCACGAAGTTGATACTTGACTGTTTTGTAGACAAAGCCAAACAATCTATTTTGGATTAGTAGACTGTTATCTAAACATCAGGAATTGTCCAGTCAGCTCTTGAATTCACAGTGTGGTTACACTGAAGTTTTTAAGTGTAGAACATTTGTGCTCAAATTGCCCAAAGATTATGGTGAGTGCCACACTAACTAGAGATAATTTACATGCCATAGAGTTCTGTGATCAGTATTTGATGGTAAGCAGTAAAAATCAAGACAGTATTCTTCCTTCAAAAATGTCACTGTATTAACTGTCTCTTTGGCATAAAGACGGCAATTGAAAAATACTTGAATATTTAAAATTCTTAAAATACTTAAAAGCATTTAAAGCAACTGCTCTGTTACCTATAACTGTAGTTTCAAATCTCGAAAGGATGCCCATGGTATTTTTATGTTGTTCCATTCAAAGCCTGTGATGCACTGATGAAATCTGTCTGATGGCGCTACTCAGAGAAAAGTCCATTTGCTCTTCAAGACCATTTTAGAGATGCACCTTTTGGAAGTTAAAACAAGCTTAAAACCTTTTCCTTAAGGACTAAAAGGGGAGATAGGATATTTGAGCTCTTCAGTGACTGTTTCTTATCAGATTCTTCTACTCTTCCCCAGAGCTCGTCCCATCTTTTCTTGTTTTCCAAGTTGTGAAAAAGCAGTGTAGATCCTTTTCCTATTGGGCTCGGGCAGAGCACTGCTGAGCATCCAGTAATATCCAGGGTGAGGGTACAGCTGTACACATATATATATATGTGTGTGTGTGTGGGTCTGTCTTTGCGGAGTGGAAAACCTGGCCGAGCCCAAAGAGTGGTGGTGAATGGAGCTACATCCAGCTGGCAGCCGGTCACAAGTGGTGTTCCCCAGGGCTCAGTACTGGGGCCAGTTCTGTTTCATATCTTTATCAATGATCTGGATGAGGAGATCGAGTGCACCCTCGATAAGTTTGCAGAAAACACCAAGTTGTGGGGAGCGTGTTGATCTGCTTGAGGGTAGGAAGGTTCTGCAGAGGAATCTGGACAGGCAGGACTGGTGGGCTGAGGCCAGTTGTAGGAGGTTTAGATTGGGTATTAGGAAAAATGTCTTCCCTCAAAGGGTGGTCAAGCATTGTAACAGGCTGCCCAGGGAAGTGGTTGAGTCACCACCATCCCTGGAGGTATTGAAAAGACGTGTAGATGTGGTGCTTAGGGACATGGTTTAGTGGTGGACTTGGCAGTTCTGGGTTAGTGGTTGGACTCAATGATCTTAAAGGTCTTTTCCAACCTAAATGATTCTATGATTCTATATACATGTGGAAATCATTTGTTTGGTGTTTTGGGTACATGGAGATGAATTCAAGTGGCGCTGCACAGTGTAAGACTGTTGTGCTTGTGTCTTTGCACTTTAGACTGAGGAAAGGAAAAGCTAATCTATGATAAAATTAATGGGAAGTGGTTATACTGCATTAAAAAATAAACTGTGCATTGGAACAGGATATTGACATCAAGGAACAGTGAACCTTTAGAGAGATGCCATTAAAATCACTTGAAGACCATGTAATATTTACAAGACTGTTTTCAAAAGCTGTATGAGATTTAATTCAATGAAAACCAATATATATGTGTGGTATGCTTCTAACATATGTGTATATTTGAATTAAATATGAGCAGATGGAAGTGTGGTTGTGGAAAGGGTAGTTCTTCTCCAGGTTGCATTGTAGAGCAAGGGGTCCATCTGTGGGTGAGACTTCTGCAGCCATTCAGAGAGGCAGTCCTTGCACAATTGAGTTTATACTGTAACTAGGCAAAAGATAGGAAGACAAAATTGAAGGAAGCAAAATTTTTAAGATTGCTTAGAGTCAGATGGCAGGCTTTAAAAAAACATCTGGTATTGCAATTAATAACTTGATTCCCACTCATAGCTCCTATCCATCAGACCAAGCTGCAAAGTGGTCAAGAAACAGTCTCCAGGTCCCTAAGCAGCTGGTGCTCTGCATTGCCAAGGGTGGGGCCTGTTGTGTCAGCTGAGGGTTTTTTTGTTGATGTGTGGGTTTTTTTTAGATCCAGCTTGCTGTCTGCCTATTAGTCTTAGGTGGTAATTCCTGAAGAGGTACAAATAGGATCCACTTGTGTGCACAGGTCCCCTGAAGATGCGGGTGTTGATACTGAGCTGGTGGTGGACACGGACCTGGGTGTTGTGTATGCTGTCTCGGCACAGAACAGAAAGGCAGGGGCTGCCCTCAAATCACTTGCAGTCCAAGTAAAAGACAAAAACCAGCACAGGAATACAAGCAGATAAGTATGTCCTAACACACAGCTTTATCCAAAGAGTTGTGCTTTGGATGGGTTGGCTCCCTCTAAATTAGCTCCAGTTTGCTGAGTGGTTGCGTAGGAATGAATAAGACTTCCAGCAGCAGAGCTAATGGAAATGACATTCTCAAGTGACCTCAAATGCAACAGATCTGTTTATATCAACCAATAATGTTAACTCATCCCCTGACACTGCTTTCATATTTTCCCACGTGAAGTGGGCCATTTTCATGAGCTGTAGTAATTCCCTACTGAAAACTCCTCAGGGTTTTGAGCGTTACCAAAGCACTACATTTCTTTCTGCGTGGTCCTTAAGTAATCAGGTCATGACATCCTCGTGCTGGGCCTGCTCTGACAGCTCGCTCTTCAGCAGCACCTGGGGGCTTTGGCGCAACTGCAATTTCCAGGGTGAGATCACAGGAACAAAGAGTGAAAGTCAGAAAATCTTAAGAGGTGCTTTGGATGAGTTGCTTAGCTGTCCTTTTTCCCCACAGTGAAATACACCTTGCCAAAGAGCACAGGCAAGCTACCTGCATATAACGGCTTGAGGAGTTAGGTCTAGGCAAGCATTGGAGATGGTACAGGAGGTGCAGCAGAACAACTGGTGGCAGTTATTTTTTATCCCTGTAAGCTGCTGTATCCCTTTTATTGTTGGTCCACTGCAATAGTAAATGCTAGCAGGCATGACACGGGCTTCCCAAACAGTTAGAGCTTATAAACTCAGCGTTTATAATAAAAAAATTGCAATTGAGATTGCCATCAGTACAGGTGAGGTTCTTTTTTCTGTGAAAAGTAAGAATCAGCTTATAAATTGGATTATCAGGAATGCTGATTCTAAAACCAATTTGGAAATGTTGATGTTGAGGTGTGTTTTACTGTAGTCTTATCTCTGACAGTTAAACCAGTAGTTGTAAATGAACACTACTGAAATAGATCTTTATTTTTTCCTCTCACTTTAGAGACATGAATGGGATGGTTATCAATTGGGTCAAATTTGTGGGTGGTGAAGGTGCAGGGAACAAGATTTGGCATGCTGTTGTATCAGCATTCAGTGGAATATGCAACTGGGTTGAAAATTCAGAGTCCTTATGTATTTGATATATAACCTTAGGCAGGTTGCTTAGACTTACTTGTTCTTCCTTGCTTTTCCTGGTTGGAGATGCCTGTGTAAAAAGTCTACTACTTAGATACTGCTGCATGCTGACTTACAGGAAGAATGGAGTTTGTGGGGTGAAGTCCATGGCCGTCTCCACTGTCAGATGTCTTGATGCACTGCTCATAAACCATAATTGACTGAAGACCAGTGTGTGAAGAGCGCCATTCACATGGATGTGCTGTAAAGACACTGATGATGAATCATGTATGAAAATATACTGATGTGTAAAAATACACTTAATTTTTTAGATACTAATACAATAATCTCAACTCTTGAGCTCTATACTGTGCTGCCATACATGAGATAAGGTAGTTTAAGGGTCTCAGGAGCATCTTTGTTTGGAAAGACTGTTTCCAGGGGATGGGTACGCAGCCCACTAAGGTGATTGGAGTGGAGAGCAATGAAGAGGCAAACACCAACACTCGCGTCCCTCCCTGCCTCCACCTCCATCACACTACTAACTTTTTGTCCGAAAAGCGCATCAGTAATCTAATACTTCATGAAATTGCGGTGTATACTGTATTTTAATACACTGTTATTTAATATTGTCAATCTTCGTGCCTTTTTATGGCACTTCTGTGAAACTTCTGAAAGTACAAATGTATTTTCCCCAACTGAGGTAACAAATTGCGTGTTCCTCTGAATACTTGGCTAATTTTTCTGCCTCTGAAATGGCTGGTTGTTTCTTTTTGATTTGCTGTTTCGAGTTATGTTACATGTTAAAAATCGCGGTGTGCTGGGGATTGTCTGTTTCACAACGCATTCACTTAAATTATTTTAGTGCAGTAAATGAACAGCTCAGTATACAGGACATGGCTGGCTGACCAGCACTTCTCTGCCACTGTTTCTAGCTATTGAATATATTCAAAGGGCACTGTTAACGTTGTTCAAACTGAAAATTGATGCTGCAGTACCTTGAAAGTGACTCCAAATTATAGGTTTTAACTTTAACAGTTCTGATCTTTCCTGTAACTTGAAATATCCACTGAAGAGCTCTGCCAGAGCTTGAAACCACTTCAACTTGTCATGTGGGATATCTTTTCATGAAGAGAAAGGATTTTTATATTTCTTGAGACACGCATGGAAATAAATTACATTTTCCCAAGTTAATACATATGGGAAGCTCAGCTTTGCCAGTAGTTTCCTTTGGTTTACCTGAACAATCTTGACAAGTTTTTGTTGTGCTTGAGGAAATAAATGGTGGCTTTGCTGTGCATTGCACAGAAACATGGAAGGAGTAGTTACATGGAGAGTTAAGCTCTGCCCAGTGCAACATCAGGTTGATAAGGAATCCTTCCCCCACCCACCATTATCTCTAGTTTCTTGGCAGCTGCAGGGATTTTCCCGGAGAGAAATGTCTAAAATTACATCACCCTTTTCAGTTCTGTGAAGATGGAAGGAGAATTTGTTTAGTGTGGGGACACGTTAAGAGCCTTTCTACTGGCAGCCAAAGTGAATCTTGTCAGAATACCTTGGTGCTGGACTACTGTTAAAATGACACTTTTCTGCTGAAAGGCTTATTGGAGGAGAAAGTCTTGCTCATAGCTTTTTGCTTCTTTCCTGAACAGAAGTTACTGGACTGGCTGTGCTGCAGTTCCCTGGTTTGGCTGGCTGGCCTTCATCACCAACTCCTGCTTTTTATTTTCAGTGCTGGTTTTGTGCATTCTTCTTTAGCACTTAGCAGATGCTACCTTGTACAAGCAGCTACTTTGCACTCCTCCATATCCTTCTCAACAGCATCTCTTTTTCTGGTTAATTTTGGGAGATGCACTCTCCAGGAAACATTAGACAACTCTGGCCTGTTTTTGCTGATCAGGGTGGACTCCTTGTTCTCTTCACGGCTGTCCTGGGCTTCCTCCTACCCATCTGCCTGACTCCAAGCTTGCTGACATTGGGCAGGATCCCTTGCCTCGGTCCCTGTTTGTTCAGGTGCTGACATGGTAGGGCCCTGGCCAGGGCTCCCAGGCATGTCTGCAGTACAGGAGAGATTTCCAAAATGGATTTGTCTCAAACCTCCTCTTGTTCCTATTTTGCGTTGCTGGAAACATCTCTTCTCTCGCCTGGGTGGCAGTTTTCAAGTCTTTTTCTACTTTTCTGCTTGTGTTTTTTAACTTACCTCTTGACTTTGAGGTGGGAAGCCTTGCTTTCTGGCCTTCCCCTGTGTGAGCATCCCTGGCTCCCTGGGTGTGAGCAGCGTGGTGGTTTCATTTGATCTCGCAGCAAGTTGCTGCAGTCCTCCAGGGAGAGGGAAGCCTGCTCGTGAGGCCAAATTGGGATGTGGCTCACATAAATTTGTGTAGGATGTCTTCCTTTACTCTGTTGTGCTATTTGGTGTGAAATAGGCACCGAGGGTGGGACCCATTTTACAGCTTTGAATGGTGCTGTCTCTTTCAGCAAGCCTTCTGTGGGTCTTTGCTGCCCTAGTTTTGGCTGTCGAACCTTAGCTGGGTACTTGGGAGAACGGCTGTCCCCTCCCGGCAGTGTGCTGGGCAAATTACAGGCTGGGAGAGGGAAACACCCCAAAGCCGTGCTGGGGTGCTGAGCCTCTGCCGACGTGTGCAACTTGGGCTGGAGACAGTTGGACTTTTTTAGCGAAGGTTTTTGCCATTTGAGCAGATACAGTTTGTGTAACTTCACTCTTCTTGCTTACTCAGTGAAAACGTGTCTTCATCTGAGGACAAGTGACATCAGTGGGGTTCAGATTAGCTGCTCTGATGCATAGACCTCAAAAAGAAATGAGCATGCTTTAAGTGATGCATGTTCTGGGTTGTTCTTGTGAGACGCTAGGTCATATGAGCTGTTTTCAAGGAGCTGGCGCAAAATCCATAACAAAAAACATGCAGGATGTGTATTGTTAAGAGTCTTGATTGCATTTGTTTGATCAAAACTGGTGAGTAAATTTGTCTACACATGTGTGTATGGGCATTTGATTTGTATAGTCTTTGAATTGTGACATGCAGCTGTGTCCTTTGGGGAGGCACAGAAGAAACTTCTGTAGATTTGTAGGAAAATATATAGCATTAAAGTTTATGCTGTTGCTATCATTTGCTCCAGATCTTGCAGTGGATAAAAATATACACGTACGAGATTACTCCATATAGGCAATTTGGGTGATTTAGAAGTTTGTGTTATAAGGAAAGTTTGCTTTGAAGATTCTGGAATTACTTGGTGGTGTTACAGAAGGAAACTTTTGTATTCTAGTCATGTAAAATTTAAAATTTGTTACAGCTCTGAATAGACAGGTTTTCTTACAATTTGAGCAGTGTGATTGAAGACATCTGATTTTGTTTTCCCCTACTTCTCGCCCTCTTATTGTTCTTTTCAGGAAATGCCATTGCCACTTAGGGTACTGGATTTAGATGTGTTCTACATATATCCACTAAGAATAGCACTGGACTTTGAAAGTAGTCATGTATTCAGGCTTCTCCAGCAGTGCCTTGTCATGCTGCATGGTTTACCCAAAGCCTACACTTAACCAGTGTGGGCTGGCAACATGAGTCACTTAGCAAAGTCTGTCTACTTTTAGGTTGTACCGTGAGAGTTTTAACTTGCTAGGGTCTGTGGTCCATCCTGGTGTCCCTCGGAGGTCTTTTGTTATGCTTCCTGATACTGACTGGCCAGATGGGGGGAGATGCTGCTTCTAACTCCTGCCTCAAGAGTCAAGCTATGAGCCTATGCCAATTACGCTTTTTTTTTAGAGATGTCAACTTTAGGGCAGTGCACTTATAAAAAACTACTTGGTTTGAATCTGCCTGTCTTGAGTCCATCCATTGTGGCTTTTTAGTTGTACTGTGTCACTCAGAAGTGGAGCAGGCCAAAATTAACATGCCTCTATCCAGCTATTCTTGAAGATTAAAAACATGTTGGCTCGCAGGCATTCACTCTTCTAAGCTGCCCAGAGAGAGATAGCAGAAACAATACCCCTCATGCTGAGTTACAGTGGCATACTTTACTTTTCTGGGAAAGGAATGGATGTGGGTGCCTCATGCTGAAAGGAGGTGCCTTTCTTATTACTGTAGTAAGGAAAAAAAGGGTGACTTGCTGAAGCTGTTTTTTGGGGTTTTTTTTGTGATGGCATCTGACTGGTAATTTGTGTCAGCTTTGTACCACTGTTTTCTTTTTGTGACATGAAGGCAGCTGGCTAGCCTGGGTCTGCATTCCCTTTGTAATGTGGTTCGCCTGGAGAGCTTTGACTCAAACCATTCATACAAGGACAAGTACAGTTATTGCTGTTGTATGTGCAGCGTATCATATTAAGTAAAACAGTGTGGGTGCCTTGAGTTACGGAACTGCTACAGGTTGCTCTTGGGTCTCTTTAAAGCTGAAAAGGGATGATCTGTGCCTGGTTGTGGTTCTGGGCATACCTGTGTGCTCTTCTGGTGAATCTTTCCATTGCTTTCATTACTGCTTCAGTTACAATTTCTGGCTGTGTTTCCATTTCAGTAGGTATCAGGAACCACCTTTTGAGTTTCTCATTGGTACTTGACAGTTATGTATTTCCTACCTCATTACAACGTCTGGGAGAAACAGGAGGTAACTGTAGGCATAAGCTTGCTTTGACTTGAGTTTAAGGAAATTTCCAGTCAAATGTATCAAATCCGAAGTAGTTCTATAGTAAGGGTGGGGGCAACTTCTGTATAAATGCCAGCAGTGCTGTTAGTGTATCACTGATGCCTTTTTGTCCTTTCCATCAGTACATTAGAAGCTTGCAGTGGTTAACTGGCTGATGACTTGTCATCTTCTTGGAAAATATGAACACCTGAATTGGTTTTTCGATCTGTTTTTTAAGAGAAGTGCTTCTGATTGGGGATTCTGTGCCTCATTCCAGCTGAATGTCAAAACCAAGAATATAAAACTGTACCTTTAGATGGCTCCAAGGCATTTCAGACCTCTTAGATACTAGTAACAGCGCGGTATGTGCATTACAGCCGTGGAAGTTCTTTTGTTGTATTCTTATCCAGAATCATCCTTTTGCAGTATTTTTGTTTGCCAGTTTGTAGGGAAATCTTCAATATGTGGCATACTTATAAAATTACTTGGACATTTTAGCTATAACATACATTAAAACCCACATATATTGTGTGTGCAATTAGAGACAGCTTGTAACTCATGAGAAAGATGATTGATTTATAGTTGATTTCCCTGTTGGCAGAATAAACTGGTTTGCTAGAAGAGATGAGTAGAAGGGAATTGAAAGTAAGTCCTCCATCTGAGTTAAAAAATACTTCCCTGTTTGTAAGCCCCTCACAAGGAGAATGGGGTTTAATTTATTTGCAGTGGGTGGATGTTATATTTTAGATCCCTGGTCTCTCTTTACTGTTCTGCCTTTAACAAAGCTATTCTTTATTGCACAAAGACAATGAGAAGGCAGGGTGGGGAACAGAAAAAATTCATATTGTAGTGTGTACACATGAGAATAATTCCATGTATTATTAATGGGTTTTGTGGTGTAGAGCCTGATGCTTCTCAAGATTCCAGTTCACAAGAAGCCATGCTCTCCAAAATGTTCTCAGGCTTTCTTGGATGAAGACACCGTGGTAAGTGAGACTGGCAAATCCTTGGCAACAGAAGTGTGCAAAGGGAAGCTGCATAGATTAGTTACTGCACAGTTTAAATAAACTTCAACTGAAAAGCCCTGTGCACCAGTACTATCCAACAAACTGCAGGCTCTCCTCCTCATCACCCTTCTCCCAAGCCTTTGTGACAGCTGATGCAGCAACTTACGTTTTGGATTATATTTGCTCAGACAGTTTTTTAAAAACCATCCTATTTAATTTCTAGTCACTTCTAGTTTCCACTGTGAAAGGAGCTGTGAGGAATCCCGGCCATCACAGTGAGATACACTGTGTGTGTGTGTGAGCAGGGGAGGAGGAAGGCTTGGCAGGCTCCGCAGTATGCAGCAGCCTACAAATTCATACAGAATTGCATCTCTTTCGAGCCTTTAGTTGCCAGCTGCCTGCGATGAGTGCTCCAGTCCTGTAACAAGGTCCTGAAAATTTCTGAAGGCTGGAGTAAGCTTTATATCAGGGAGCTGGCTGATGTACTGGTCCTGCTAACAGCTTCTTGCCAAGGTGGCAGGTTGTCGAGGCATAGTTGAAACGACCTGTAATATAGCTGGTTTTTCCTAGAAAACGATTTCTGCTCTCAGAGCTAGCTGGGTGAGGGAGTTGGAACCAGGGAGCTTATTGCCAGGTCTTGTTGGAGGTTGCCCTTGGCCTGATTTCTTTCTGGCAAATGTTGACTTGCCTCAGGCTGCTGTTGAACTGGTGCCTTTGCAAATAAGAGATGCCAAAGAGCCTGTGCACTGCAGAGGGACAGAGTGGTGAGGCGCAAATGACTGGACAGCTGCCATGTACAGCTTGTGTAACGCCTTGCCTTCTGCTGGGAGTTGATGCTGAATGTAACATACTACTTTGTTTGACGTAACGAGGCTGGTACTGGACTACGTGTAAACAGCGGCAGAGTAATGCTGATTGCCTTCTGCACACAGGACACACCACACTGTGGAACTGACTGCACAGTATGTTTCCAATTTTGCATATGGTAGTAAAATTTCATAAGAAAGCAGGGAAACTTTAAATCATGAAAAGAAATCAACAAACTTGACAGCACGTTTGTAAACAGGCAAGTGCATGGATCCTTTGTTTATTATTTGGTCTAACTGTAGTGGAAATCCATGTCAAATCTTTCACAATTTTTAATGACATGGGATCAGACTTGTAAATGGAAGGTGAGAGCACTAAATCAAGGAACCCGAGCATTCCAAAACCATAAAGCTGAAGAGATTTATTTTTTTCCCCTCCTGTGAAACATCGTGCCTGGTTGAGATACACAGAAAACTGCAGAGCTGATATTTTTCGATTATTTAAAAAAAAAGGGGGGGGTCGGGAGGAGGCTTTCAGATTTCTCATTTCTACATAGAAGACTTCAGGGTTAGGGTTGTCCTGGTGCCATGAGGGCTGGCAGCAGGACAGGGACCTCCCCCAGCAGCCCAGAGGCAGCGAGCAGAGCTGGGATGGGGACCAGCCTCTGCTGCAGGGACAGGGTGGCTCAGAGGCCAAGCCAGGGGGCCTGATGGGTGAGGGGCTGGCAGGGTTTGAGCTGGTGTGTTATGGGGAGTGTTTGACCTCCAGCTGGATTTTGGGTTAAATTCCACATTATTTACAGTGTATTAATTCTTAGTAATGATTTAGGGTATGGTTTCAATTTACTGTGAAAATTATTGCTAGCTTATTACTTTTTGTGTGGATTTCTTAATTCCACCCCTCCGCTCCCCATTCATTCTTTGACATTCTCCCTTTTCACATCCCTATCTCCAGTCTGTATGACAAACTTGCAGGTTGTCAGTCTGCCTTTAATGGCAAGCCCTGAAATCTCACAAGTCAGTTTTTCAGACTTGGATGCTTCTGTGAGGAGGAAACAGTGAGAAATACGATGGCATCCCTATCCTGCCTTTATGAAAAACAACTGATCTTTGCTGTACAGACGTCCCCAGTTTCTTTGAACATAATAATATTTTGACACTCAGAAGAAACTTGGTAGGACAAGAATACAAACAAACCCATAAACCTGTTATTTAAAAATGTCTGTTCTGCTGTGAGTTTGGCTTGTTCGTTCTGTGAGCCTCTAGTTGCCGTCTTCAGGATGTTTATGAAACTTGAGCAGTTTTTCAGTACTGAGCTGCCTTTGTGAACAACTAAAATTCATAGAACTGGCTACTAAAGGATTATATCCTAATTAGTTTAAGTGAACCCTGACCTTGGTAATTTGAAGCTGTCTGCGAGCTTGCTTGCTGGAGCTGCTCCTTTCCTGCCAGATGTGGTTCATCAATGCTAGGTGTCAGCCTCCCCATTAACGAAAGGGACCCAGAGCATGGCTATCCTACAGTAACGTAGCTACACTGAATACAGTGCAACTTCATATTTCCCTGCTTAGCCCTGCTGCTTCCCAGCACGCTCTGCCCTGGTGTCAGGAGGCTGGGGCTGAACCTGCTGCTGCATTTCCAGGAATTAAGGGAGACGGGGCATTATCCTTTTTGCTGAGGACCATGGTGCTGGCCACAGCCTCTCAGTTTCTGCTCTTGGACTCACAGAACGGGAGGGATGAGGAGAAGAAAGGGGTGCTGCTGGGTATTTGGTAGTGATGTGATGCAGGTGGGAGGAGGGGAGAGGTAGGTGTGCATGATCACTGTCTGTGTTGCCCTGCACTAGCTGGGGATGCACTTCTGGTTTGTGCTTCCCCAGGTGTCTTGTTGCCTGGCTGAGTGGTGCAGAGGCTCTGCTGAAGCTGGGACTGGGTTACCAAGGGAGAAGGAGAAGCCCACTGTATTTGCTGCAAGGACTAGGAAAAATTGTGTTTCCATTTTGTCTTCAAGCTCGTACCTTTTGTAGAACCTACAGATTAGCCCCATACACATTCTTCTCTCCAAAAAGGTTTTTTTTAGGGTCCTGTTTTAGGTGCTTCAGTCACCTCTGCTGTTTCTAATAGTGGCAGTAGATTTTCACCGCCCTCTTCCCTCTCCTGAAGGAGCAGGGGCAATTCTGGAAACGTGGCCTCGGTGCATTGGGGTAATGAGTTTTAAGGTGTTATATTGATATTGCCAGGTTTCTCTTTGCCTTAAACCAACAGTTAGGCTTCCAAAGACTAAGGAAATTTAATTTTATGTTGATGTATTTTTATTTACTTCCTTGTTTGGGGCACTTGATGTCTCTGAGCATTGTCTTTGGCAGTATGGTTTAAATGTATATATAAATATAATATAAAGCTAACACTTCTCATGAATCATGTAATTTCATCAGATACAATTCAAGAGAACCACCAGAAGATCAAAGTCTAATATATCAAAAGCCATCAATACAGTGTATTTTTTTGTAGTATTTTCGTAATACAAATGTATCATAGTGAAACTGGAGCATCTAAGCCCATATCCTTACAAATGGCCTTGGTAACCGCTCTTTCAGAAGGAAATCTGTTTACCCTCTTCTTTTCAGTGGGAGTGGGAACTTGGAGGATATCTTTCTGATAGGGAGTTGCCCTGACATGGATATTAATGAAAAATGAGCAAGGGTTTGGAGGGAGTATCTCAAACGTTCCTTTAAAATCTAATCAGCATTATTTTATGCTGACTGTAGCAAAAGCGCTTTTGAATCTACCTTAGGATATAATTAACATTTGTTATTTTAAGCAATATGAGCAAGCCACTTCTCATTGGTTGGTTTATATAATTTGTGTGCTTTTGGCTGTGAACTCCATATTAAACACTGTTTGTTTTGAGGCTGTTTTTATTACTAGTCTTCAGGAGTAAATTAAATTCCTACCTCCTGAGCCTTGACAGCAGTTATTTACTTTTTCCTTCAATTGCTTAGTTTGCTATTTTAAGCTCCTCTGCCCTTTTTTCTTTCCCCACCTGTTTTTCAGTCGTCTTTGCTCATTTTTTGACCTGCTGACTGCCCTGCATAGCTCTGAGTTGTTCCTTCAGCTCTTCTTCCCTGGTGTAATGCCTGCTTTTTCTCCTTTGTGATACCCTTGCAAAGCTTTGGTAAAGCATGAGTAGTCCTGGAGTCCTTAGAAGTCTGTTTTTCTTCCAAGAAGGGCCTCCGATATTAATACCAACAGCCCTTAATGCTTTTGTCTGTTTGCAGGTGTCAAGGATAAAATGACAAATTTTCTAGAGCAGAGACTTTGAAACCCAACGTTCATGCTTCTAGTTTCTCTAAAAGAAAGCTGCTCACATGGAAGTGAGACATAAGTGTGCTGTGACAGACTTCTGGACTGCATTTGGATTTATTCATAAGAAGATAACTAGTGAGAAAATGTAAGCTGACAAGTTGAAGCTAACCTGAGGAGAAGTCCTGCTTGAGGCACTTGAGGATAATGAGCCACAACAAAAGATACAATTTTTTTTTTTTTAAGTGGTGACTTAAGCAGAGAAAGTGAAGGAAAGTTGCTCAAGGGAGAAGTCCTCAAGGGAGCTCGCTGCCAGTGTAGGGTTTACAGTGGTTCTCTGTCACTTCTGACACTCACTGCACTTACTAAAGAGCAAGAAGAGATCACGGTCAGTAACTTCAAATTTTTCCACTCCCCTTATGTTTTTTTCCACTCCCCTTATGTTTTCTAGGAATTTGTTGGAGAGTTCCCTATGGATTACAGGTGCTCCTGATGCTAGTTTTCAAGTGTTGGTGTAGTGTCTGATACTTACAGCTGAGATTTTTTTTTTCCTAGGGAGCCTTTCTTTTAGTCTTCTCATAAAATCTGAAAAATATATTTAAAATGGCAGAGCTTCTGAAGTAACATGTGACTCAAGGATAAGAGAAGAGAGGAAAGCAGCGTGTCTGGTGCTGTGGTATTAAAGGATACTGAGATGTGCCAGTTTGAGTTTCAGCATTTAAAAAAAAATAATTTGTTCCATCTGTCACCAGTTCAGAATAGATCAGGATTAGTTTTCGATCTCTTCCTTTGGAAAGTTATCCCAAAGTCCACTGGAACTTGTAATTAAGGAGACTTTCAGTTTAAATATTCTTTACTTAATTAACCAGTTACTAGTAGTTCTACCTTTTTTAGTTACCAGTACTAATACATCTTTTCAGTCCTTTATTGGCATTCTGTAGGTTTTTCTGCTGTTTTCTCCTGGTTTTCTGCCTTTTCAGTCTGTTCCTAAAATGTAGGCCTGCATTACAGACCCTATAATATCTTAATGTATGGGGGGAAAAAGCATATTGAAGTATGTTCATAGGAATTATTTCTCTGGATCTTAAAAGATAACACACTTACCTGTAAGATAACATTTGCCTCTTCAGAGTCCCAGTTTGCTTTTCCATCTTGCAGCCTTCTAGTGCACCTAACATTTCACCTGCTCACAACGTACGCTGTCCTCTCATCCTCTCCCCGTTGAAGAAGCCTCTGAAGTGTCATGTTTATGTAGGGCTTTATGTGTAATTCAAGCTGGATTTGTTATAAACTTGGTTTCTTAAATTTCAAGAGAAAAGTCTAGAAAAAAACCACCGACTGCCTCTGCTTAGCACAGAAGGTAGCAATGGCCTGTGAGAGCCCTTTGTGCTGGAAGAGTTTGTGACACAGGCAGGAGTCCCACGCTCAGGATCTGCTGCCCTGATGGAGGTGTACCCTGCCATCAGGGATGGAAAGTGCTGTGACATGTAAGCATTTTTATCTGAACAGAGTTTCATCCCAGTGCCTGAGGTCGTCTTTCACCCTTTCAGGTAACCAAGAGACAGATCAGTCAGTGAAACTGTTGAGTGAGGGTGGCTCTTGACTTCAGTGGTATGCAGCTTATCCAGTGTCCTGGAGGGCTGCAGCCATCCCAGCTCTTAGGAAACTCTGATGAGACCAGGTATGCGCAGCTGGATGATGCTGTTAACAGACCCATGTTGCTTTCTTTCAGTGAGGTGAAAGCTTTCTCTGCCAGCCCATCATTTCCACATGACTCCAAATTCACACAGCAGCTTGGTTTTTGGGATGTGTGAGTAAGATCCATCAGCAAAACAATTTCGGAAATAAGTGCCTCTGGGCACTGGACACGCATATCTAGGGGGTCACAGAGTCTCCAAAGTCCTGGCAGAAGCGGAGGGGTCGCTAGCAGGGTGCAGGTGGGCAATTCTCAGCTCAGGGTGCTGAACCACTGTGGAGAAAAGGACCAAACATTCGTCAGCAGTAGAAGTGCTGAGAGAAGCTAGCCTAGAAAACAGAGGGCAGGTGGAGATGTGCTGCAGGGTTATAAAATAGCTGGAATTCCCTTAATTGCCTGGATCTTTGTGCTTAGGCTTTTGTAGTCCATTTGACTGGTGACAAAGCTGTGAATAATTAATATGAGCTGGTGTCTGACAGGATGGGACAGAGTCCAGGTTTATCTGTTGACAAATGTTACTGGTGGACGATGCTGTGTGAGAGCAGCAAAGAAACCAGTGGTGCTTACAGACGTCCAGACCATGGGCAGTGTGTGGGCAGCCTTCGCAGAGCCTCTTGTAGTTAGGGAGGAACAGAGTGCAAATCCTTCTATATCAAGAGCTGTCTGTATTTTCCATACACAACCCTACAGCTGCTGTAAATAAAGAAGGCTTTGCTTTCCTGGTAGGCCTAACCTCTGGCTTAGACCACATATGTGCTCAGGATCACAAATATATTACGCAGTATGCAGCTATGGTAGCTGTGTTTTATGTAGAAGTAATGCAGTGTGTTGAAATCTGTTGATTAAAAAATGTACATTTTGTTCAGCTGAATCCATTTACATTTTGGCGCTCATGACACTTTTTGCCCATTCTTTGATGATATTCTGTGGTACTGTGACTGTTCTTGATCATAAAAAGAGATACTGCTATTAGTTTTTAAAATATTATTTATTGAAGACTTCCTTAAGCAAAAATCAAACTTTGAGTTCCTCATGGCCTGAACAAAGGAAACATTCTTCTCTAACCTCCTCCCTGTTGGTCTCCTGCTGGCATAAGTAGCTGCCATTCAAAATACTAAGGGACTTCATTCATGCACCTGTCTTTTTGCAGTTTTTATTTTGTTTTGCTGAATTTCAGTTTATTGCAAGATCCTTATCCGATGGAGCCCATTAAAAGGGAGAGCAAATGCTTTTGGGTCCTCGCTTGCCAGCTTAAAAACCATGGAAGCTAACTTCTTCCTCTTTCTCTGCACCTAGTTACTTAAATTCGATTTGGCAATGAGTCCTAACAAAAAAAAATTAAACCCCCTCACTGGTCATGCTGAAAATTGGCATTTCGTGAGAGCACTGTTCATGTATGTTATGTTCAGATTTTTCCCTTTGAGCCAAGCTCCCAGCTTGTTCCCCATAGCACATCTACTTGATGAATCGTAGTGGTACCTTGTAAGTTGCCCTGTTCAGCAATCAAGGGAATGTGGCTTGTGTGGGATATAAGGAACAAAACCAGGAGATGACTGATATTTCTCTTGAAAATGTACTAATGTCAGCTCCTAAGTATATCTTTATTAGCTTCTTGAGGTGCTTTCCCTCCACACACACACAGAAATCAACACTTTATTTCAGTAGTAGAGGCCTTTCATCTGTATGTTTCACCATTTTGTCTATATTTTTTTTTAAATTAACTTTCTGTTGAAAACCAGCTGTATATATGTTTTACAACTCTGAAATTGCATTTTAAGCAAAATTTGATGAAATCTTCACTTCCCACTGAATCATTCAAAATGTCACATCACAAGAGCAAGCCAGAACAAACCAGATTTTCCAGAACTAGGATTCTGGAAATGCTTCATTTGTTTTCATGGAACGTAAGGACACAAATTTCATGAAGTATATTATTTTTTATGGCTTCAAGTGAAGAATATTTAAAAAATAATTATGCAAGGCCTTTGGTCATTTTATGGGTATACTGCAAGCAGTACTGGAATACACTGTTTATCCTAACACTGAACACATAATTGCAGTAGAAGCAAATGCGTTTGTAGTGGAGCAGGATATCTGGGAGCAGCCTACGACTGCACTAAGATTCCTGGACCGTGTGTGTGTTGGCAAAGACGTTTGTAGCCTATCCTTAAGTCTGCCAGCTCTTCCCTTGACTGCTGCTGTGTTATAGGACTTCTGCCTGGGTTGAGTCAGAGCCACTTGAACAACTTCCACTTTTATTACCAGTCTGGAGGGGGAAAAATAAACCAGAATCAGTGGTGGAAAGCGTTTTGCTTTGTATTTGTTGTATCTAAGATATCTACATGTGTACATAAAAGAAAGCGGAGTTGAATTGTACTTTACAGAGCTTTCCTGGACTAACACTAACTTCTGTGTCCATGCAGTTTCCATCTCACCACTGATTTTTGAAGAGTAAGCTGCATGAGCATGGCTGCCTATTTCTGGATATGTGACTTCATTGAAATGAATGAGACACCTTATGCCAGGAGTAGTGCTTTCTTTGTCACACAGGATTTGCCAGCATGTGAAATGAATTTTGTTGTGTTAGATAACTTCTGTGTAAAGCGATAGTTTTCTCAACATTTGTAATTAATCTGTTTTGAAACACCTTCATGTCTTGGTGTCAGCTGCAGAGTTTCTTTATAAGTCACATTGTGTCACAGATGGCAAGGGAGGGGGTAAGAATTATCTTTTGGGAAAAGAACCTCTGCCTGCATTTTCCTAATCAGATTTGTGATTTCTGTGTAATTGGACAGTTTTATTTCACAAAGCATAAGCTACTGCTGGCATGCAAACTTCAGACATCTTTGACCTCTTTTGAACTTGCTAATTCTGAAGCTTTCTGTTCTGCATTTCAGTTGTGCTTTGATTATGATGACTTTGAAAGAACTGTTCTTTGATGGAATCTTGTATGAGGCATCTCTCTTGAAGCAAGTTAAAACCTGTGCTGTAACACACGGTGCTTGCATCTTTATCAATACTGAGACACAGTGAATTAATCTGTGTATAGCCCTGAGGGGATCTTCTTGGTATAAGATTACTTTCTGTGCCTGAAAGACTTTATGCCTGCAAGGAATAGAAGCACAACAGTGGTGTGGAGCTTGTGAGTGTGCGTCGAAGCTCAAATCTGTGCTATGTGTCCTTTTCCATAAATACAGGCAGGGAAATTTCTAAACGTCTCTGGAAGTTAATCATCTGGGCTACTAAACTGTGCATATGATTGTTAACTTGGTCTGGATGAGTGAGCTGTGTTTGGATTCAGGAGCCCTCTACTTCCCAGTTCAGCACTGTTCTTGCTGAATACGAGACTGTGGGGTTTCAGTGCTTTAATTTGCTTTCCCGTGCATTGCAAAGACAGTTTGGACTACTGACTGAGTCAAGCAGGGGACTGAAAAAGTGATGTGGCCAGTGGGAACATCCTTTGAGGAGGGAGGAGGGCAGATGAGATCTTTTGAGTTACTGTGCATGTTGAACACTGTTTAGTATGAGCAGTTGCCCTTAGATTCTCTACATTTTAAGCATGTTCATGAATAACAGTTGCATTTCTGTATCAACTAACCTGTAGGAAGTTTCAAAGTAAAGCAGCATCTGTCTATGTATTAATTGATTTTGCTGACTCTTCCTCTGCTATTTGTTCTGCTTTGATTTCTGTAACAAAGTTTTGCGTTTGGGTTTTGTTTTTTTTATAGCCTTACAGCCTTACAGACCAGATGCAACAAAACACCTGAGTATACAAATACTGAAATCCCACCGAAGCCAATGGTTTTTAAGCATGAGCTTTGCCGAACTGGGGCATAATGTTAAACCAGTAAAGAATGAGATGAAAAAACTGGCTTTCTATTTTTACTACCATCATAAAATGAGTGCAAATATTTTTATACACAAAATAAAGCCCTCTAATGTGAAGGTCATGACCATTTTTGGTACCTTTTCTACCTCCTCATGTACATCTTCCAGACTTCTGAGGTCTTAGAGTGACCTAGCCCTGCCATAGTGCAAGAAGCACTAGTCTGCTGCACGTAAAGCTAGGTTTTTAAATTCATATATTTGATCTGGCTTCAGGTACTGTGGAACATAAAACTCTAAGGCAAAGCATCGGAGTAACTAAATCCAGATGTTATAAGCTTATTGGTGGAAATTGACCATCCTTTTCTTACAAACACTTAAACTGATCAGCTGTTTGAATATGGAAGGAATTTCGGAGTGCTCCCCTCTGTTTTGAAGGATAGATAGCATGCGGAATGAATCTTTTCTTTCTTCCCATTATCAACAGTAGCCAGTGACCGTAGACCAGACGAGATGCCATCTAAGCTCATTTAATTCACATTGTTTCCCTGTGTGCAACACACAGTGTCATTACAACTGGTTTGTTTTGTTTGTTGTGGTTTTTTTTCCCCACTTTGTTTTCCTTTTGGTTGTTCTGTGAAGTTTGCCATGCAGCTGAAATTGGAAATTATCACTATATTTTTAGGGTTGGTTTTTTTCTGTTCTCCATTTCCCAGCAATGTTCAAAAAGTTGTAAATGCAGTGATCTTTTCTGAAATACATATTTAAGTAAATTTGTTGAATCGCTTAGGTTGGAAAAGACCTTTAAGGTTATCAAGTCCAACTGCTGACCTAGCACTGCCAAGTCCACCACTAAACCATGTCCCTAAGCACCACATCCACATGTCTTTCAAATGCCTCCAGGGGTGATGACTCCACCACAATCCTGGGCAGCCTGTTCAAGCGCTTGACAACCCTTTTGGTGAAGAAATTTTTCCTATTATCCAGTTTAAACCTCCTCTGTTGCAGCTTGAGCCTGTTTCCTCTTGTCCTGTCACTTGTTACATGGGAGAAGAGACCGACCAAGAAATTCAGGCAGTTGTAGAGAGTGATAAGGTTCCCCCTGAGCCTCTTTTTCTCCAGGCTAAACAAGCCCAGTTCCCTCAGCTGCTCCTCATAAGACTTGTGCTCCAGACCCTTCACCCGCTTCATTGCCCTTCTCTGGACACGCTCCAGCACCTCAGTGTCTTTATTGTAGTGAGGGACCCAAAACTGAACACAGTATTTGAGATGTGTCCTCACCAGTGCCCAGTACAGGGGCACGGTCCCTTCCCTTGTCCTGCTGGCCACACTATTTCTGGTACAAGCCAGGGTGCTGTTGGCCTTCTTGGCCACCTGGGCACACTGCTGGCTCATATTCAGCTGTCAACCAAATTAGTGCTATATTTAAGACTTCAGGCTTCAGTAGAGCATAAACTGGAACATTGACTTCTGCTGATTTTCACAAATTTTACCTCAATTTTTGGTAGTCCTCATAAACTGGGAGCAAACAAGCATGAGAAAAGAAAAACAAGGGGGGGGGGGGGCTTAAGAAACTCAGTGGTGTAAATTGACAAAATAGTATCACCTAAAAAATATGAGCTTTTGTTAATGTGTTCTGCTGGATTGCAAGTACAGTAGATAGGAAACTCTTTAGTGTGTCTGGTGCTGAACTAGGGAGGAGAGCACTGCTGTTGAGAAAAAAGCCCTTATTGCAGGCTAAATGCTGTAGCCTCTTGTGCTTAAGTGCCTGAACTTGTCCTGTCTCAGGGCAGTACGCTGTAAGAAGTTTCCAGTTGGTTTTGTGAACTATATTGTTGTTGTCTATAGCTTGTTTTCATTTGATCCAACTCGAAAGGAGTTAAGAAATGCCTATCTCAGTCCTGGGAAAATGCCTCTTAGAGCACACATTGCTTCCTTTTCTCAATTATAGAGGATTTATAGCACAATAGCGTGTTAAATGCTCATGTACACACCTGCGTACGCAGTGCCTGCCTTGGCATCATGTTCTTGTGCCCCAATTCTGCTAGCAGACCTGCACGGGTGAAACTTTGCAATGGGGAGAGGGGTCCTGTGTGTGTGACCCTCAATTTGCCCATGTGCCATCACTCACATAACCAGGGGCAACAAAAAATGGAGCACAAGAGTTCTCATTCCCTTTGTCCGTATTGGTAATCCCCGTGGCCCTGGTGAAGATCTTACAGTGAATAACTCCACAAAGGTTTATATGCGATCATCGGCTTTGATGTTGTGTTTCTCACTTACTGGTGCTTTGGTTTTCCTTTTCACTTTTTTTTTTTTTTTAAAGAAACCTTTAAGTCTTCTACTGGTATTGATTTATCTTTTGTGCATTTTTATTGCCTTGCTGCTGTTTGTCACAATCAAATGATCCAGTGAGAAAATACCTGGTTTCAGGATCAAGATGGTGTGGTTTTATTGTTGTTTGTAGGATCAAGATGCCTAAGCAATTATTGATACCTCTTCCAGCTCTGGAGACCTTTGAGGTGGTAAGGCAGAATGGAAAGATTGTTTTTCATTTAAAGGTTAATGCCATGTAATATCTGAAAGGTTTTATTGTGGAGGTTACCTACCCATTAGAGAGGTTTTGCCTGCCACAGCCTGAATTGGTGTGCCTGACAAGTGTGGTGAAGTTTGGGATCTTGTTGTCTGGAATAGTGTCTTTCTGTCTGCTTAGTCATCTGCGGTGCACAAAGAGTAATGTACTTAAGTCAGGGTTTGAGCAAAACTGAGGGACAGCAGAAGTCCTCTTAAAACTTCCTCTGCAATCTGATGGCATCTTTCTTCCTTCCCCAGCTCAGCAAATACCAACAAATTGATTGTCGCTTTTGTGTAGCAAAGTACTCTCCTCCCAAAGCTTTTGCAGACATTAGCAAAAAGACAAAGGGAAGGACGATCAGATCCTAGAAATATAGGAAGTATCTTGCTCAACGCCTGGTTGGCTGTGTGTATTTAATTTACCTATCTTGTATTGTGTGCAAATGTGAATGTGTCACGGTAATCTGTGCTCATTCATGAATGCAGCTATATGCTCTGCTTGCTTCTCTTTCTTCAGCTGACCAAGGCCCCTGGCCAGGACAGCAAATGCTGGGCTGTAAGTGTGGAAATGGAGCCATCTTGAGAAACCGAGAATAGCAGTCTCCACTGAGTGTAGATTGTGGTACTAAAGCAGTGGAGTACTTCATCAGCTGCTTGATGTTGCATGTAAACGTCTGTGATCAATTTTGAGTGGGTTTAGGGTTAAACGAGTAGTCTCCTTGAGGCTGGTGAGACCACTTAAGGAGATACTTGTGTTTTGCTGAATGAGATTTGGCCTGAAGGCTGGCATCAAGACACTTGGAGTGAATTTGGCAACCATAAAACACAGGCAAAACTGATCCTGAAATGGTCTAATTTGGGTTTTGCACAAATAAGTAACTGTTGTGTGTCTCAATGTCCCGTTGGCTTGCTGGTTTGAACACTAAATGTGTTCTCTTAGTAATGAATTCTTCTTGTATGAGGATTTTTACCTTGTCAGAAGGCTTACTGTCATAGCTCCTCCTGCCCTGCCTGGCAGTCATATCCCAGGATTTATTCATTTGGCACAGACTTCTGGGTTTGTGGTGATAGACGCTGCCTATGTGTTTTCTACTATGTTGTGTGAAGTTGCATTAAAACTATGCTCTAATAAAAGGTATGTAAAGAGAAAGCTTTCCTATGCATCCCCCCCTTATAAAAATGTGGTGATTATTTTGTGAATTAAGAAATCTTTTTTCCTAACATAAAGAAAATTGTCTGAGTCCATAAATTAATCTCATAATAGATCAATCTTAAAATGGAAGTGTTATTTCATGTATTTGGCTTGTCATCTGCTACAACAAAATCCACAGCTGGTCTTTGCAGCAACCTGGTGTACCCTGAACCATGATGCAGGACATCTGTAAAGCAGCTTGTTGTTCTTGTCATTCTTCCTCAAATACCCAGTTTTTATCCTGTGGTAATTTTAGCACTTTGAAGGCAGAACAATGCTTTGTCCTTATGTGGCTTGGTAGCTAATTTTGAATGTTTGTGAAGCAGAAATACTTGCTTTGTGGCCAAGAAGATGAAGATGAAACGGCAGATTGCTCAGGGTCGCTTATGGGGTGGCAGCAGTGGGGCATGAGGTGCCAGGTCAGGCCTCGTGGCTGGCGGGACAGCCTTGCTGCCACGTCAGGTGTGGTAAGGGCAGGTTTGTCAGAGCAGGGGCTGGGGGGTCAGCATGGAGAGAGGCAGGGAGGAGTAGCAGGGACAGGTGTGCCTGGAGACGGGAGAAAATCCAGCACCGCTGGGTGAGGCAGTGCCCAGGGCAGTGTATGGCCGTGTGGTGCATCCTCCCAGAGCCAGCCCATCTCTTCAGGGACAGCCCTCTGGACGAGGCTGGTTCTCCGTGGTGTGGCCCTGGGCTGGCGGACGCTGCCCAGGCGGCCCGTGGTGCCCCCGGCTTGCGAAGGCCCTGCCAGCCCCGCTGGGGCCTGGCGTCAGCTGGTGGGCTGTCCGTGAGGAGCGAGATCCTGCCAGGGTTGGCCTGACGAAGATCTTTCCCGTGGTTCCCCAAGCTGGACCTGTTGTGGTTATTAACAGTAATGAAACATTGCTTATTAGGAAGGAAACCTGACTCGCTTCTCATTTTGAGCTAGAAAATGAGCTGGAAATGGGAGATGGCAAACTCCCATAAGCAGAGCCTCATTTCAGGGCAAGAGTAGTGAACAACTCTTTAAGGCCAATTTTTGTTAGCAGACTTTCAAAGGAGCTCATTATTTCTTGTCTAAGGAAAGGTAAGTATGGAAGAGCGCACGTAGCTCTAACATTTACCAATTTTAAGTGCTAAAGTCGCTGCATGCTAAAATTTGGTCAATTAAGAGTGGTAACACCAAGATAACAGTTTTATAACCCTCAGACTAAGTAATTACCTAAGAGTATCCCAATTTCTGACAGAATAATTGATGCTTAGAGAGGTGCTTATTTACATATCAAGGTCTTCATGAAGCCCTCAGGGATCACAGCTTGCTCTTTACGTTATACAGTCAGACTTCAACAAAGCTTAACATTTTTATGTTGAGAAGTTTCTCAGATGTCAGTGTTTAGGCATCAAAAGTTCAACCACAACAATAAATACAAAAAATCCAGAGAAGTGGCTCCTAAGCGATAGGAAGCCTGTGCTATATATAAAGCCCTTGCTTTCATGGGAGAAACTGTGTGCAAGTTCGCTTCATCAGGTCCCAGCTCGCAGCCTTCTGAAAATTAGTGAAAGGATTCTCAGTGATAACAACAAGCTTTGATCTAGGCCCAAGGTGAATTATGAGTTTTTTGCTACTTTTATGGTATGTGTGAACACAACTCTCTTGATTTTTCACATGCAGTCACCTAAATGGTTCACATTGCTGCAGGACTGGTGCAAGATTTTGGTCTGACGTGAAGCACATGTATCTGCCACTTCCCTGTGGTTCCCAGAAGGAGCCACTGAGTACTGCGGGCTGGTTGTGGGTCCTGGCGCTAACGCCTGATGCACAAGTAACGCAGCAAAAAGAGTGATGGGAGGTGCAGAGTGTCATCTTTAGACAGTCTGAACGCTTGCAAGCAGTGCTGCGGCTGGTGCTGTGGAAAGGCACTGCCCTTCTGTAGATAGACCCTATGTGCTAAATCTACTCCCGTGGAGCAGCTGTAGGTATGTGGGCTGGGCTTCTGGGTATTCCTGAGGCTGGTAGATTAAGAAGTAGAGTTTCACTGGTTTCTGGGCAGTTTATTTTGGATTTTATAAGAAGTGGAATCTGCTGACAGATGGTGACAGTTATGCTGGGGAGGCAAATGTTGTTTGGGTAGCTCTTTTATCCTTATGCTAAATCATCCTAGCCATTAACATCTCTTTGTTTTGATTTCTGCAGAAAAGCTGTGTGCTTTGCACATGAAATGAGTAGCTTATTGAGGTGTCTAAATTATCTAATTTAGCATAACTTTAAGCTGCAGCTTGTAGAGAACATGGTCTCAGACCTCAACAAATAGTGATGAAGTATCCCCATAGCTGTAATTCAAGATACCATGTGTGAGAAGCTCCTGTAGCATCGTGCTGAGCCTCTTTATTACCTGCCTATTGCATGCAAGGTTTTGAGAAAGGTTTCTTGGAGGGGAGATTTGTATGAGCCCTTCTTCTTGGAGAGGACTTATCTAGAATTGAGACTAGACTATGCTCTGAAGCTGCTGATTTTAAATAAATGTCACTTAAGGATATTATGAAGGCTGTCTTTCAGGCTGCCATATTTGTTGATGAATTACTTGAATGGTGGTGCTCCGAATGGTTTCTGCTTTTTATAAAGCAGTTTCTACTTTTATTTTAAGCTTTTAACTATTGGAACAGGTTTTTAAAAGTACAGAATTATACCATGTCTTTATTTTGAACAACCCCAGAAGATGCTTGATACCAAACTGTGTTTTTGAGTTGAGTGTAACTTGTGTTTGCAGGTAATGTACCTTCATGTTTTGTTCTTGGTATGAAGAACATGCAGGCTGTAAAAGAGGACTGTACTTCAGTTATGCATATTTTACTGCTGCTGTTTGGCCTGATGGCTGTTAACAGCCACTGACACTATGGAACCACTTTATAGTGAAACTTTTGAAGTGCCCCTTCATCTGTACCTCCTCTGTTCTCTATGCTCAGTAGATCATCTTCATGGTTGTTGGGCTTTCCATAACAGAGGAGGTGTGACTTGACATGTGCAACATGGCATGGCACAACATTGCTTCAGGAGCAGTGAGAGAGATTTACTATTATGCTTGATTATAAAAAAAAATTTCCCCTTCCAAATTCACTATAAACTGGCTCTGCTATGAATCTGAGCTTTAGAGAAGCCCGCGCTGATGGCATTGCATAGATTATTGCATCCTAATCTTGCATGTCTTTTCGCAAAGCTTTCTTTTATTCTTAATTTTTATTTCCTTTCTTGCTGCAGTTTTTTTCTCTATTTTGTATTGTAGGATCGGGATATTCACCCCTTGAAGATGACGAAGATGTGTATGCACGCAGTAGATATAAAGGTGAATGCTTTGCTTATGTGCTAAAGAGGATCAGCTGATTGCTGAGAGAAAGCTTCGTTCATTTTCTTCTAATGGATTATAAAATCTTGGTGATCCATGGGTTTTCTCATGGATTTTTAGATCAAGATTTACTTTCTACTTGGAAGTTAGACCAAGTACTGATCACCACTCTTTTATGCACCTGAGTAAGTAACTTTTGCACTGCCTTTGCTCTTGGAAGATCAGGTTGCTAAATCATGAAAATCTAGGAAGAGCTGCTCTTTCTTCTTCATACATCCTAAAATAACCATCAGTGATAAGCTGACTCAGAACCTAGGCCTGCTGATGGTAATGTGTAGAGGGTACATGAAAGAGAACTTGATTTTCATGACTGTTTTTTCCCCCCCCTCCCATAAAACCGTTCGCATTTCAGGTTCACCTCCTACCTGAAATGCCAAGTGAAGTGTGTTTATCAAATGAACATGTGCATTCCAAAAACTAATTATGTAGCTGGATGAATGAGTGAATGGACTGACATGTTTATAAAGCAAATTCAGGCTTTCTTCCCTGTTCTAGAAGATTCTGCCATTCAGCAAGACTAAGAAGGTTTTTGCCACTACCAGTAAATCTTCCATTTACTATGTCCGTTTTCTTAAAAAGTCTGCTTCTCTCTCAGTACCCTTTTCCTCTGCCAGAATCCCTCAGAAGCCTAGCTGGTAAAGAAACTCAGCATTTAATTTGTCAATATTTAATTGATAACTGCATTTCTTTTTAGTAAACTAATCTGTGGATGTGCTAGAATTGTAATCATTTGATTACTTGAAAATACTGGGCATTGGTGTCTTGTACATTATTGATTCTCTGCAAAGAATCAATGGGCCTTATAAGAGGTAAGTCATAAAGTAATTCAGACATTTATGAACAACAAAAAGGAAAGCACAGATGTTATGGCTATGTTGCTGTTTTCATAAATGTCTTACGTTCCTCCCAGTAAAATACTTCAGTATAAAATTTTGCTTTGAAACACATGCAGAAATATTTATCTAAAACTTTATTTAGGTAAATTAATTTTTCTTTGCTTTTTAACATGTAATGCTCTGCAGACACATAGAAAAAGAATTCCAGAGATCATGAAGGTAAATCAATGCCAATTCATGCCAGGGCAGGCAAGTAGTTAAAATGTGGATTCTGTATAAATTCCTTTTATATGGTGATCCAAAATGGATTATACTCTTGTCAGCCAAAATGTCACCAGGTTAAGTGAAACATAATGACTCATTCATGCAGATATTAAAAACTGCCCTGAGTTTGGAAGCGCTACTGCCAAATGTTGAGGATCAGACAATGTGAATCTAGGAGTATGGAGTAGAAAAGGCTACTCTTCATTAGCATACTTATTTAAGTTGGTATTGGGGGGAAGGGGATGGGGAAAGACAAAGCAAGGAAAAATGGGCTGTGTGGCTACATTCAGAGCTTCTCCTTATATGTGCAGTCTAGCATTTTGGGTATGGCCCATTGCTCAGCAAATAAAACTTTCCAGTAACAAATAACTAAATGAATTTTCTTAACTGATGTTAACATATGTAAGCAGCATTGGTTTTTTCTTTGCACACATACTTATTAAACCGTGCATGCAAGCGCACAAATTTGTCCTCTTTGGCATCTGCAAACAAACAAAACGTTGCAGTTTATTGGGGGGGGAGGGGGGGGGCGGAGCAGGGCGGCCAGGCAGGGGGAGACAGCCTCCTACCAGACCCTTTTGTCTTTATCTGGGTGTTTTTCAACTTGCTCAGCTTTTCAGAGAAAAGATACTTCTGTGCCCACAGCATTTCTAAAGGATTTTTTCCCTTCCTCCCTGGTGAACCCTCAGCTCAGTTGGCTGATGTACCAGCAAGCAACAGCACAGCTGGTCACTTTGCATGCTGCTTGTGAAGGAAATGTTCAGCTGAGGCTGGTGTTTGAACAGGACTGAGGAGCTGGGGGAAACAATGCTCTAGAAAGTGCTTTCCTTCCTGCCACTTGGCGTGGCTGTCTCAGATCGTATTTGGTGAGGCAGGGCTTCCCAAATACAGCAGTTCTTGTGTTCATCACAGCTCTAGTGCCACTGCTCTGATAATCCTAATTTTTAACATGTTTTATTAAATATTGTTGTGATCAAACGGTAGCCCTAGCTATAGAGGCAACATTGTGGCTTCAACCATTTTTGCTTTCTGCCTGTCTTCCAGTGGTTTCAAACACAGGATTGAGTAATGCAGGTTGTTATATTGCTGAGGAATAGCGCAGACTTTCTATTAAACAGGAAAACAGTACATAGGTCCTGGTACCTAAAAATTCAAATTTCAGGTAAGTGAACCGAGCCCAGTACAAATGGTGAAGCTCCAGAAGAGGTGCCTGGGAAACCTGTATTTTCATTCTTATTCCCAAGTCTTCAGGATCATGGCTGGCTGATCTTGTCTTTGAGGCAGGGAACAGCCTATGTGACCTCTCAGGGCCCCACCCCGCCCTAATATTCCATAAATACTCCATGTAGCTGCTTAGCCTTTGAAAACCAGTATGTGCCTTCACTTAAACTTTGATCTAAAACTCTCTTGTGTTGTTTGATGTGTTTTCAGACACATAAGCTTTTCAAGTTAGCTGTTTTTTTTTCACTGATATCAATTGGTCTAAACCCAGCTATTTGCCCCCTTATAAACCCTGCCTCACCCACTTTCTTCTAATCACGTTCAGTTCTACAGTAAGCATAATAATGTTTTAGATCAAACAGATGTTCCTCCTAAGCTCTTCAAGTGCATGCATCCAAAAGCATGTCTGTTTTTGTTTTTCTTTCTGACAGTATCCTTTAGTCCAGTAAAAGATGTATTACCCCTCCCTAGGAGCCTTGCTTTGTTTCTCTCTGTAGACCACCGTAGCTGTAACAACACATTTTCCATTTGTGCATTAAACTGCATTTGTTAGCATTTATTTTAAATGTTATAAACGCTTTTCGCATGTATTGGAGAAATACAAAAATAAGCATGTCACAGTACAATATGACTGCTTCAGAAAAGGACTAGTTTAGAGGAACATACTTTTGGTCTAGTCAAAAGCTTGACAGTTAGTCTCTGATTTTAGTCCTCAGATGCTATTTTTGCTGATTCAGGACCAGCACAGCAAAATGTAGGTGGAAAATGTAGTTTCCATTGGGAAAGTGTAAATATGTCCTAGAGACATTGTATGCCGAATGTAAATATCTCATATATGAGAAATAGGCCATATTGATCTTTATTTATGTGTGAAGCTGGTCCAAATCGTGTAGAAAAATGCACATCATAACTACAGCTATTAAGAGCTAGAAGTGAACATCTGCCAGAGATGATCTAGAAATTATTTTTAAATCTCTCCTGTGATTTTGTAAGGATGAAGGCTAAAAGTTTTGTTTTGTTTGAGTTTTTGTTTTGTTTTGAGTTTTTTTTGTCTTTCTTGCAAACTTTCTTGCAAACTTCAAAAGCTTTGTCATGTGCCTCCTGCATGTCACACAATTTCAGGACCTGTCATCTTTCTCTTTTTGCCTTGCAATCCCTCCCTCCCTCTTGCCATGTCCTTTTCAAATCTTGGAGCTGAAAATGGGCAGGCTTAGTCACTCCTTGTGTAGGAAACTCCTCCTGAAAAGCTGCCGGCTGCAGAAAAAGCATGATTTTCTTGGTGCACCCTGTTGTCAAAGCTAAATAAAGATTTTGAAGCTTTGGCTGGGAAGGGGAAGTCTCTGTTTGATACAGCAGCCATCAGTATCACAGTACGGTGTTAAATCCTCACAAGCAGACAGTACCCATACCCTGAGTATTTCCAAGTGTAGCCCTAACCCATTATTAAAGTTTCAGGTTTACGTGCATGTTTCCCTTTTTCCTATGAGTTTGGTAGGAGCATTAGCCATGAGAAGTCCCAGCCAAATTCCAGTTTTCCTCCAACTCAGCAGATCCATCTATGTCATTGTCCTGCATCCAGGGAAAACTAGAAGGTGGTTCTTGTATGCCAGGCTACATTTCCATGATACTTCTTTTGAGGTGAAGAATATCACACATGAAGTCCAGACCTTTTAGAACATTTAGAACTGAATTTAAGTTTCTGCAGCTTGAGTTCCCTTTTCTGAATGTGAACTAAGCATGTAGTATGCTTGTGAATGAACATCAACACACTCCAAAGGATTTGACAGTAGGAGGTGTAGGGGTTTGTGCTGTCAAATGTATGCATTGTGCCTGAATGCTTGTTGCCCTAGGAAGCTACAAATTACTACCAGAAAGAGAGAAATAAGAACAGATTTTTTTTGAAAGCTCTTTGCTTAGTCTGTTGGATTGCATACTTGCCTTCAGATTTCATCATGGCAATGGTATCGTGTTCATTTGCTGGTAGAAGTTATATTGTGTTGGCAGTATAAAGAGTATTTGAGTGTTTCAGTGTGGCACTTTGGAACTGCTGAGAACAGCGAGGGAGCTGCCATTCTTGCACACTTCACAAATTTCAGTTCAAGTTTAACCCTGGGTGCTAACTTGGAAAGTAACTTTGCAAAATTGGAGCTGTACTTAAATTCTGAACGGTTGTTCTGACAGGTGGAGGGTGTGTACAGACAAGCTTGATGTATTGGCAATATGATTTATTTAAGTTGCATCCCTTCTAAACTGTGCGAGAGCTTGAACTATCAAAGACTTCAGCCAAGGCAATGTCCTTTACTGCACAAATTATTACAGAAGATTTTTTTTTTTTTTTGAATGGGCAGTAAGAGCTAAAAGTTCTAAAGATGACAACTACAGCTAGACCAAAGGTGTTCCTAATGCAACCTTTTGTTACCAAAGGGAAGTTAAATGTATCCATGTAAAAACAAGAGGGGAAAAAAGGTCTGGTTGTCATCAAACTGTCCACATGGTGGCACACTTATTCCACGGACAAAAAAACATAGCCCCCCCCCCCCCCCCACCCCCCCACCCCTGGATTTAACGGCTACAGTCTTTAATATTTGTAATAACAAAGGTCTGCCAGTCTTTGAAGGGCTGACCTTCTGATGTATAAGACTTAGTGCAACTTGCTGCAGTGTTACTTCTCCACTTTGAGGACTGGTGGTTTTTAAATAACACTTTTCCATTTCTTCTCTCTGACCTTGAATAAAGTAAGTGATTTTATATTCCTGTCTGACCTTTTACATTTTGCAAAGTACTATGTGTGGTTTTTTGTTCTGTGCCAGAAACACCGTGGTGCTCCCCCATTAAAGTGAAACATGGTTATGCAAACTGCAGGACACCTCAAGGGGAATATTACAAGAATGTATTGGGAACAAGGTGTGATATTCGCTGTCAAAAAGGCTACGAACTGCATGGCCCTCAGCAGCTAATTTGTCAGTCAAACAAACGCTGGTCTGGGAAAGTGCTGTGCAAACGTAAGTAGCTATGAAATATGTGTGTGCAGCTTGCACCGCAGGTTCAGCAGACAATAAACTCTTACTTGCTTTTGAAACAGTGATCTTTAGGTTGTTATTGGTATTTTAGACATTGACAATGTACTTGGATATGTAGATTGGCTTATGGTTGAGAATCTTACCGTGGTGCATGGCATGATAAGTATCATGAGTGGTAGGAATACTCCTGGCCGATAGGGAATGTTTTATGACTGGGATTTTAATTTGTGGGAATAGTTTTATTACAGAGTCATAAAGCTGCTTTGGAGTATTGTCCATCTTGGATTTTATAAGTTGATGCAATTTGTATCAGGAGTCTAAATGGGCTCTTGCAGTAAAACCTTTTCTGAGAACAGACAAATAGGTACTCGTGATCTTTTTCTAATACAAATATTGTGTTAGACCACTGATGTGTATGTAAAGTTAAATTTGAAATGCGGCTAATAAGAATCCCATGAAAAAACTCATGTGGAACATGACTTTCTCCCACTTGTCATTTGCTAGCTGTGCCTTTATTTCTGTGTAATACTCCATACTCACTTTACTCTAAAGGTGGGATAGCAGGTTTCCAGAAGTCTTTGTTTTCTGTTCCAGAAAAGCGCTGCCCCACCCTGTCCATGCCGACCAACGGGGGCTTCAAGTGTTTAGATGGTGCCTACTTTGGCTCAAGGTGTGAGTACTACTGTTCACCAGGATACCAGCTGAAAGGTGACCGTATAGTAACGTGCATGGACAACAAAGTTTGGAGTGGCCGACCAGCATCCTGCGTTGGTAAGTGGGATGGTTGGTCTGCATCCCAGAAAGTGTACATCTTGAGGTACCTGCTGGTGCCCAAGTCCTCCAAGTAAATTGCAAATTGCTTATGTTTTTTTAATTCAGGTCCTGGGCAGAAAAAAGAAACTGTCCTTTTTGAGGAAGCAGAGAACCATTTTCCAGGGGATACAGAGCATTCTCTGTCAGTTAGTACTTTCATTCCCAAGTAACCATCTTCCTTACACACAGGCTATCAGCTCCAAGCATTATCACTTTAATAAAGATGAGGCTGGTGTAAATGGCCAGTGCTTTACAATGCTTATAACAGCCTTCACTGATCTCCTGGGTGACTGGCTGGTAGTCTGTAATTACTGTGCTGCTTGCTTAGCATGTTCTCTATGCTGGAGTCTGTCCTGCTCTCTGCAGCTTACTGAGTTGCAGGTTTGGAACTAAACTCTTTGTCTGACTTGTTACTTTTCTTTCTTGAGATCATGGTCTCCAAATATATCCATGGAATATGAATGGATTGTAGTTACCAGCATGGTTGCAGTAAGCCTAAACTAAATTTCAGCCTAATTCACATTAGTTATGTGAGCAATATTCATTACATAGTCAGCGGTTTCCTGGGAACCTCAGCTGGAATAACTGTTTTTATATACATAAATCAAAAGAGAGATAAACAAATATTGAGATTCAGCTTTCCTACTAATGAGATTTCAGCAGATAGTGAAGTCTCAGCTGCTACTCTTGTTTCTGGGAAGTCTCTGATAAAAGCTTCAGCAGCCACCCACAAAGAAGTGTATTTTTTTGCCATCTGAATTGGCTACCGTGTGGGTGGTGGAGTATTTATGCTCAGTGTTTTCTGTGTACAATAACTTGGTTTTCCTCAGAATGCCTGTGGCTCAGTCTAAGTTAGCAAATGGCTTTGGAGTCGCTCCACTGTGGCCTGACGTTCGTAGAATTTTGTTCAGGTTTCCTGTTACTTGATGTTGTACAAATGTAGAAGTGAGCCTGCTGCTTTGATCAAGATTGTTTATGGTGTCTCTTGTTTTTATTTACAAAAAACAAAAAAAGCCTTCTCCTTCTCAGTGGTGTGGGCAGAGGAAGAAAACCAAACCCTTTTAAGTCTGGGAATGATAAAATGTTGTACTCTATTTCCTGGCACTTTCAGAACCTCATCTGTTTGCAGTAATGAGATGTTTATTACAGAGGATGCTGTCTGGCAGAGTAGAGTAAGCAAGTATTTCTTCAGCACAAAAAGAGGCTAAGTTAGCACTAACGTTTCTTTTTGGGACCAGAAATGCAGGATAGTTGTTACGCAGGTTATTGCAAGTCCCAAGTAACCCGGTAAAAGTAATACTATTATTTTAGTTCTGGTAGTACTACATAGTATGGAGAAGACCCCTTCAAACCTTGTGTGCACACAGTTCCTGTGCGCAAATAGTGAATTGTGCAGTTAGCAAACTGTTTAATAATGTGTGCTGGTATCTTTTGACCTTTTGATAGGTAGGATATTTTTTTTTTTTGGCAAGACACGACTCTAAAAGTATGATGCAGTTTGCAGTTGAACACATATCCCTTACTGTAATTCAGTAGTTACAGAAACTTCATCAGTGAACTGCAGCCTACAAAAGCTTACCAGTGGCCAGGAGAGAACTGGCTGAACAGCTCGCTTTCAGCTGAAAAGTAAAATTAAGGTGAGGGGAGCAATGAAATGCAGGTGAAGAGACTGGTTTATATCTTACCTTAGCATATAAGCCGTTAGTTGCACTGTGCTCAGCAGGGATGTTGCGTGTGATCATAGACGTGGGCTGGTAAAGTTCATGTCATTGCCAATAGGTGGGGAAGTGTCCTGGGGACACAACAGCTATTTGGCATCAAGTATGGCAAAAATACTACAGACCCGAATTTATAATCCTCTTGAAAACAAGGGGATTTCCTCTACCCTTTTGTACTGCAGTTGCACGGCTTGGCATTTTTGCACAAAACTGTGTGGGGTTTGCGGTGCAGTAGCAAAGATCCATGTAAAGAACGGCATAAGGCTGACGTCATTGCTGAAACAGGTATTCATTAAAAGGGGGGAGAAAAAGATATTTTTAAAAAGAAAATTAGGTATGTTTTAGCAGTTGCTTACAGAAGCCCTTACAGTGAGTATTCCATCCTAACAAAGCAGACCGTCTTGTTCCCTGTCCCCCTGCTGTAAGAGGAAAGATATCCTTCATGTTGCCGAAATAACTTTGATTAAAAAAGATCAATGTACAGCTGCTTTTGGTTATCAGTTAGCTAAAAATGCCAGTACTCACTTGAATAATGTTTCTATTATATCCTTAATGCACTGTAACATAGACTGAAATAAGTATTTTCCTCTAGAAGATTGAAAAATGTCACTGTCTTTTCTTCTATAAAGGTTTAATTTTCCTGCTGATTTAATAACAGAGGTTGTGGTAAACGGCTGTCACTGTGCTAAGTCATCGTGTTGTCACATCCTAAGTCTGTACCGATAGGCAGTTAACTAACAGCTTCCAACTGTGGATGTCTGAAATAAGCTTTGCACTCTGAGTCATTAATTATACAGGCCCTGATAATGGAATTTTGAAATACAGAGCAATTCTTTGTGGAGGGGATTGGGGAGTGCAGGACAATGTTTTTCATTCCCCCTTTTTATGATTTCCAGTCTCTGCATCTCTTTATGCTTTTGACACAGACTAATGTTTTGAATTAACTTCCAGCCATCATTTAATGTCATCAGAAATCGGTAATACCAGTGTATTAATGTAGCAGCAGACCATTTACTTGACCCATACAGCCTCTTAAATAAGCAAGCAGTGAGCATTCAGTACCATCCTTCTGTTTCTTTCCTCTTGTCGTCCCAAATTCACAAGCAAGTAAATGTAAACCGTAACAAATTATGAGAAGGGCAGTTAACAAGCTCTTTAAATTTTGTTGACATTGTTAATATGGCCACCCCCAGAAGTATGTTTAAGACATAAATAAAGAAATCTAAAACCTATTTGAAAACTTCATGGTTTTCACCACAAAGTTCAAAAGGCTGCTTTAAAATTCAGTATTCCACTGCTGACCTCCAGATGCCATGTCTGTAGTGCTGCTTCCCCATATGGCGCCAGAGTACCAGTTGCTGCTGCCAAGTAGCCAAGAAAAGCAACAGCTTACAAGAATGTTGCTGAATGGTACCACATTTTTTTTGAAAACTCAAATTCTCTGCCTATGATTTTAACCTCACGGGCAAGATCCACCTGTTTAATACATAACCCAGCTAAACAGCTTAAATAAATGCGCTTGGCTTTTCAGCAGTGACACTAGTAAAAGCATAAGATGAGCTGTATGGGGTCAGATAACCTTGCATCGTGTCCTGGCTCCAACTCTGGCTAGGAATACTTATTAAGCAAGAGAGTCTGACAATCCGGTGCTTCCAGGATGGCTTTTCTCTCTGATAAAACCTCCCCAGCAGTCGTGAGTTCCTCTGTTGGGGTTTGTTTTGGAACCAGTTTAATTTTCTGACCTGCAGGTTGGGCATCTTGCTCACATCATACATTTTGTTGAAGGTTTTTTGCAGGTTGTTTCAGTTTTGTCACTTATGCATTTGCCTGTTCTCTGGTCACCTTCTTTGCATTTAAACGGGTTGGGTTGGTTTTAGACCAGTCTTCCTTCTGCAAGCTGTGGCCAAGGAGCTTAACGTGCTGTAGATTGGCTGCAACTTTGTACAAGGACATAAGGAAAAGACCTGAGCATTCTTTGTTTTAAGGCATCCCAGTGGCCACTGCAGTTAAAGAGCCTCTTTGGTAGACAGCTGCTTTCTCTTGGTCTGTTTCAAAGCAGAGTTATTCTGGTAGGGTTCATTTAGTGCCTATTGAATGCTAAGAGGCAGCTGAAATGACCAAAGAAAATATCTTTTCCAGGAGTTTTTAAATCCAGCTAAAAAGGCTGCCTGACCCCCGGGTGCTTGGTGAGTTGGTTCCCACAGTAACTGTATTGTTTGTCTTTACGATGTGGAAGTCCAAGCTGGTTCATGCCAACCAGTCTTCTCTGTACTAAATAGTGTAATTAGCTTTCCGTTTAATTAAATGCTTAAAACACTGGGTCCTTAAATGCTGTTCTGTCTTTTATTCCAGCATCATTTATTTAATGTATACTGTCCATAGCACAGCGGTGAGCTGTCGCCACAGTAAACTAACTAGAGCCAGAAGCAGCCTTGGTGAGACTGGGTTATTGACTGGGTTATTTCTTACCTTAATTCAGCTACACTGGGGGGTTATTGAGAGCTACGTGGTTTTGTAGAGGAGGGCAGAGCTCTCACTGACTGCAGTGTGAGCAGGTTTCCACACATAATGGGAAGGTACTCTAAAAATGATGGAGTGAATAAGAGATGTGAGGAAAGGAGACAAAGTGCTACCTACAGCCAGAGTACTTGAAAATCCTGCTCATTTGCATACTGTAGCAGATGAAGGAAGGAGGAGTGAATGAATTTACGAAATGAAACAGTTGAAGAATCCATAAAGAAGTAGTGAAGGGTGTTCCTGTAAAGTACAGGAAGCTTCAAAAGCTGTTTAGCAGATTCAGTTGTTCATTTGTGATTGCACCACTCCCTGTAGTGGGAACCCACTCTTGCTAGCTTCACCTTCCAGTAGGATCTACAAAGAAATCAACAGTATAGGAGGAAGGAGATACATTTTCATTGTTTAATTGCCAAAAAAAATCCCACAAAAAATAGCTTTTGTAGAAGGTAATTTGCAGTATTCATGATGTTTTCTGAGCAACTTCAGTACGATGTTTACTTGCCTGTGTCTCCCTGACTCCTTCATGTGCAAAATTAAGACATGAGCTCTTCCTATGGAAATGCCTCACAAAGCTGCAGGGGTTGGAGGAAAGCTCTACAGAAGAAACAGAGAGAAGCTAGTTTTCGAGGATCCAAAGTTCTTGGAATCCTGTTAAAAGTTTGAAGGGGCGGGGCTGCACTTGCCCTAGTTAAACTTGTAGAATATGAGGGTCTATGAAATCGTTTCATATATTTGATGCTTTATAAAGACCTAAATGGTTTTTCATTGGTTTTTTTTTTTTTATTATTTTTGAAAGCAAGCCAGATTGTGCTTTATATCTACCCTGCAAATGAAAAGACAAGGCCTGCCATCCTTGAAATCTAAGCAGTGTTTTAGGGATTGCTTTCTATTTGCAGGTAAAAAGCAGTCCTGTCTCTGTTCATTTTTAAAGCTGGTATGTGACTCCATGGATTTAGTCCTCATTTTAGACATAACCCAAGACATGGTCAAAAACCTGAGACTAAGCTATTAAATGTAGGTTTTTCAGTTAATGATTGTGATTGTATTTGGTTGGCCCACGCATTTTTGTTATGCTGGCAGGATTGGCAATGAACATGGCTGAAGACAAGTAGCTGTGCATCACCTTTATCATCCATCAGGGTCTTTTATCATTCCTACTGTTCCTTTACTCCTGAGTAATAATCACAGTGTTCTGGTAGCAGTTAAACCAGCTTTCCAAATATACTGGTCTACTTTTTGTTTTGTGTTACCTGTAAGGCATTATTATAAGAATTATTCAAAAAAAATCAAATGCAGCAGCAATTCTCTGCAAAGTGACAATTGTGTCAGTCTTCTGTTGTTTCTCTTTTTGCCATTATTGCAGGAAAAATAACCAGTGTGCAAAGTTAGCATGCAGAGAGAGATTTATGTTCAGTATACTTTTAAAATGTTCTTAATCACAGTATCTACCACACAGGTGAACAAAGAAAGGAAGAGCAGATAAATAGAACATCCAGGCTCCTGGGGTACATCTTGGGCAGCCCTCCTTAGAGCTTAGGGTTAAATATATGTCCATTTGTTGACATTGCTTTTTAACTGGGGACTACTATGTAAAGAAATTTACAATAAATACTTTTCATTAACTTTTTACATTGCAAGGCGTTGATCATTGTCATCTCTTACTCTTCTTACAAAAAGGTGAGAAGCACAGGCTCCACATGCCTTGGCTGGGATGGCTCCAGTGTTGAAGAGGCCAGCTGAAGGTGGTCCTGGGTTAGGCTGACAACAGGGCAAGAGCTGTGAAGAAAATGCATAGCTGTAACAGATGCACCGGTGCCCATTTCTGTGACATTTATTTCAACAGATACTGAACCTCCAAGAATCCAGTGCCCGAGCGTGAAGGAGAAAACTGCGGAGCCCAATAAGTTGACAGCCAGAGTGTTCTGGGACACCCCAGAGGGACGGGACACTGCTGACGGGATTCTGACAGAGTAGGTGCAAGTCCGTAGATGTCTGCATTTTTCTCCTTTTTATTCCCGGGGTTCTTGGTTAGCAGTTCAGCTGATGAGAAGGGCCAGGTACCCATTCCCCTTAATTCATCCAAGATGCTTATTTATAGCTGTCACATGTCACTGGCCTGTGAAGAATTGCATGTTTAACTGAAAAAGGAAAAGTTGACAATACGGGGGTGAACTATTCCAGAACTGGCTTCTACGGGAAGCATAGCAGATTGTTATGGTTATTTTAGAGCTGGTGGAATAAACAATAGTATTTTGACTGCACCTGTGAAATTTTCCAGAGCTGCTTTGTGAGTCTCATAGTCAACAAGTTTTCTTACAGAAAGTTACCTTTTATACATAACAATGAAAAGAGAATAGTGCATTGGAGGTAGCAGCAGAGGCAATTTTGACTGTCTTAAAAAAAATCAAGGTGAATTGTGTCACAAAACAGTGTCTGCAATCATCTTTAGGCTTCTTCCTGAAGTAGCACTGGCTGCTGATGTCCCAGCATTCTGCAGTTACCTTTCAATACTTCTTGTTTGAATATTTGGTAGCTTTAAACATTGGATTCAAACTTAACTCTTCAAAATTTCCTTGTCAATTTTATGGTTTCACAGTCACGTCTTCCAGAAAAGCAAGGTGTACTTGTGATGTCACCGCTGTTTCTGATTTTCCCATCTTTATTGTGCAGGATTTATAGCAATCTAGCTAGAGTATTGTAATGGTAAGGGTAAAGAAAATCTGCTGCTTTCAGTAAGCAAATTACATCTTCTAACGGCATATTAGTGGACTGGTTAAGCTTAAAATCTCAAGAGTTGTAAGCCTAAAGATGTTTACGGTTTTATGCAAATACAAAAAAGCTGTTGAAAGACACAGTGACACTGCCTTTTTATTGCTATAACTTAAATAATATCAGAAATAATTCATTGCACAATTAAAAATATATTGCTGTTGATATCTGATGTAATAGTTCCTTGACAGTTAACAGCATTAAAAAAATTAAGCCTGACAAAACCTGAAAAGCATCAGAACAAAGAAATCCCATAGTCTTTTTTGATGAAGTGATATCTGGCAGACAAAAAAAAATGAGGAATATCCCACATAGACTTTGTCATATGGATAACTGTTCTCATCCCAAGAGGTTGAATCTGTGGAGCTTTTCCATAAATTACATCTCTAATTTTATAAAATCTTGCTAAACTGTGATATTTTATAGAACATGCAGTGCTGTCCTTAAATACACTGAGTCCTGCAGTGCCTTGAGTACATAAGCTTTTGCATTACATGGAACACTGCTCAACCTTACTGCTTCAATAATGAGGAGAAGCTTAACATGTGTGTATTCTCCTGCCGCGTTTGCATGATAGGAACAAGTTCCAGGTGTTTTCTTCTTCTTCTGTGATTTCATTTCTGTGAATCACCACACCCTTCTGCTGTGGCAATAAATCTTGCTTTCTATTCCACTTCTGTACACGTGAACAGCCGCAAGTGACAATCATAGGAGCAGTACAGCCAGCCAGCCAGGGTACATCCCCACTGTAAGAGGCAGGAAATTTTTTTTACGCTGCCAGCTCTGGGTTACACTGCAGCCCTGACAGTGGATTGTTCACAATACAAAATGTGGGAAGATCAGTCTCTTTCCCATATGTAAGGAAAGGGAAGCTCGAGTTCCTTTGGGCATGGCGTGATGCTTGGCTACACTACTGGTTGTCTTATGGAAGCAAGTGGGCCCTGCCTGCTCTGCCTCCCTTGTCTCTCAGCAAGGTGAGACCCTTTTGTACAACTCTAAGGGTGGGCTGTTGGTAGCAAGTTTAAATACTCTGGCTGCTGCTTCCCAGCTTCTTCCTTTGCTTACTCTCAGCCCTCAGTCATGCAGTGCAGCCAGACAATCTTAGCATGCCACAAATGTCACTCTTCAGGCTTTTACAGCATTGCCAGGAGGAAAATACTGGTGACTTTATAAATGTCTGCCCTGTTTTATCTCCTGTTTTAGTGTTATTTTGAAAGGTTTGCCACCAGGGTCACATTTTCCAGAAGGCGACCACAAAATCCAATATACTGTGTACGACAGAGCTGAAAACAAAGGCACTTGCAAATTTCTTGTTAAAGTCAGAGGTAAGAATGATGTTTTACCCTATAAATACAGTCACTGATTTCCATCTGGCTTAGTAGGTGATTTGAGAAATATCCTCGTTTCTGTATTTGTCTCCATATGTATGTGTATGCAAACTGTATGTTGATGCTGAAAGGGAGAACGCCATCTTGCTCATGACCCTGCGGGCCAGGCTTGCAGAAGGATGGACAGCCTGCGCTCTGCACATCAGGGGAGAGCTGTATTGATCTGTCCTGCTTCCAGCTCCTCATCCTTTACCTCCTGCTGGCTTCTACCTGATCCTTAGCTTGTGAGCTGCTGAAACAAGTATGCGAAGGGGTTTTTTCAGCTGTGACTCACAGCTGTGAAGCAGAGCCGCCCTTTCACAAGTCCAGATCTTGAAGTCTGGAGTTGAATACACAGAGCTGAAACCTGTAGGTTTCAGCTTCAGCTTTTTTTTGTGCTCCATGACCTTTTGTCACCAGCATACAGCTATATATCTGTATCATTTTAGTTTAAATATGAGTTAAGAGGAGGTTTTTTTGTTTGGTTGGGATTTTAAAATATATTAATAATATAGAAAACAAACAGAAAAATGTCTTCAATACTGGTATTCCGCTGGTCATGCTACCCTAGTAATAAACAGGATGATTCATGCCTTGTCTTTATTTTTTTTTTTTGGCCTCTTGCTTAAAAGTCAGGCGCTGTGTGAAATTAAATGCCCCAGATAATGGATACATCAAGTGTTCAGGTGATGGAAATAACTATGGTGCTACGTGTGAGTTCTCCTGCATTGGTGGCTATGAGCTGCAAGGAAGCCCAGCTAGAGTATGCCAGTACAATTTGGGGTGGTCAGGAGTGGAGCCAACCTGTGCACGTAAGTGAGTATTTCACCACTTTACCAGAAGGGCTGCCAGAGCAATGGTTCTTGTGGCAATGAGAATTTGGGAATGGGGTGTGGGGTGGAATACAACTGTAAATTTTAATGCCCTAGAGGTAAGAAACTTAATCTCTGTCTCCTCTGCCAATTTGCGCTTACAGCTGAAGCCTTTGCCACCTTTGGCTGCTCTTTCCTAGGATGGTGGTGGTACCTCACAACTGATAGGTGTTTTAGCTCAGAGCTCTCTCCAAAACTTCTCATTCTGGAGTCAGTCCATCTTGCAAGTCAGAACAGCTTAAGATAAAACTGTTGGCTTCAATGAGGCCAGTATTTCACCCATATCTTCTTTATTATTATTTCTTGTTCTTATGCTTCTTCTGTCTTAACAGTTTGTGCTTTTAGAAATAGATCTGTTTTCAGTATGCTCTATAACTTTTGCTTTAATTCTAGCCATGAATATTAATGTGAATGTGAGGACTGCAGCTGCACTTCTGGATCAGTTTTATGAGAAGCGGAGACTGCTAATTATTTCAACACCTACTGCAGCCAACTTTTTCTACAGGATGCAGTTGGGAATGCTGCAGGTAAACACATTTAAGGGGGGGTGCAACTATTATTTATCTATAAAGAAGGACACAAGAGGACAAACTTCACTGTTTGATATAAGTCCACAAACTTCAGCTGTTATATTTCAGCCACTGAAGAACTTGGCTGAAGCAGTAACAGTTCTGGAATAATCCAGAGGGGTCTGAGTTGAAACGTCTCCCCAGTCTCTAATTCAGCTCCATTCTGGACTGTGCTGCCTCTGACAGACCAGTTGCTGAATCCCAGGCAGTTCTGGCCCTTTTCCATCCTCCCCATATTAATTTAATATTAACTTGTGCTCAATAATCATTCCCTAATGCAGCTCCTAATGAAGCTGAAAACCCCCCAAACCATCCAGCACTTCAGTGGTTGCAGTTCATGCAGGCTTACAGACTTGGTAACTACAGTGCAAGGAAATGTGAATAGCTTCAGAAATAACCAGTGCACCAGCAAAGAAAGGACCAGAGCCTCAGCATAGAAATCATCCAGAGTGCTGGAGCTATCTTTGTATTTTGTTCCAAAAAAAAGAAAACTTCTGGTAATTGTCCTTCTTATGTATTGTAAATGGGATGCTCTTGTTGGGTTCTTGCTAGACATAGGGATGTATCTCAGAAATGTATCTGCGTCCTTAGGGAAAAGAGCCAGTCCTGTATTCTTTCACAGCAGTAAGTGCTTCTGCCTTGTTTCTTTTCTCACAACTGTAGCAAACTGCTGGCTTAAGTGACTGTTGTATTAAAAAAATAATATTTTTTTTTCTTTCTCCCTATTAGATTAACTTGGCAAGAGAATTCAATATATTGATCAAAATGAAATAGTTTAAAATGCTGAATTTAATGGCTGTAGTACATTTCCCACTGCTTGACAGTGGTCAGACAAGTTGTCATGAAAGAAAACTTTCTGCAGTCAACTTCCATTTCACAGACCTTGTTTTGATTGCTAAATTAATTAGACTACTGGCACAGTGTTTAATGCCCTGGCATCATTTCATGTCATTACAAAGACAAGTTTATTTCTCCTAGGGTGGTCTCTGTGTGTTGTTTTTCTCAGGGTAGTTAATAATCTGTCATTTAATATCCCCTGGAGTCATGAAGCTCTAGCTCTTTGCAGAGAGAATTAGAGACTTTTCAAAGTATGCTCCTGTTTTAGCTTAAACCATCTCACATAAAATTGGACTCTGTGAGCACTTGCTGCACGCTCAAAACAACCCCCTGTTCTCTCACTGATGATTAACACACCTCTTTCTTCTTTTAACCCTCCAGCCAGCACAGTGTGGTTTAGACCTCCGACATGTCACCGTAGTTGAATTGGTTGGTGTCTTCCCAGCACAGATAGGAAGAATAGGTGTAAAGCTGCTGCCCCCATCACTTGCCCTGCAACTCAGGTAAACTAAGCTCTCACTACTGGTGTGTTTGCACCTTAGCATGCATGATGTATAGCTTTTGATCCCCTGCATCTTAATCTCTAAACATACATATTCTACTCTAATGTACATAGCTAGACACTGGAAGGTAGATGTTGATGAGGAAGTTTTAGGATTAATTTGCTGTCTCCATGTAATAGGTACTGCAAATTTATGGGCATTTATTATTTATGAAATTAAGGCTGTGACCCATTTAAATGTTAAACAAGCTGAAGTATACATCATTCTTTCAAGTGCCATGTCTTCCTTGTCCCTCTGCTCAAACTGAGTGAATTTCTGGATTCATGTGAACTCCCTGGCTATCACTTTGATCACATTATAGGTCTGTATTTTTTGGATGCTACCACTGAAAACACTTCAAGTATGTCCGCGTTTGTGCTGGAATTGGTCTAATGCAGTCATGACAGGCTGCAATCACTTAGCAAGGACAGCCTTGGAGCAGCCACCGGTGCAGCCCCAGATGGCAGTGGCAGCTCATCTCTGCAGTGCTGCTGGTGGTTGTGGCCAGGCCAGAAAGGGAAGCAATGGTTGCTCTTTGAAGTCCCACATGTAGAAATGATACGGGCAGTATTTCAAAGGGGAAATTATCTCAGCCTCCCTAGCTTGACTACAACATTCAGCAGTTTTACTGAGGTGCCTAAACTGTTCTGACTTGGTTGTAGACTGACAGGAGGTTGGTTTGCACTTGAAAGGCAAACTTCAAGTGCCAGTATTTTCTAGGGACAAGAGGACTACAAGAGCCAAAAGTGAAAGCCTCATTGGCAGGGAAAGTAGTAGTTATTCAGGAAAAAAGTCCAGGAGCATTTTAGGCAACATCTTCTGTGTTATGCCTGAGGAAATTGAGTGAATTTTAATTTGAGACAATAAAAAAGGCTGACAAGTCAGAGAGGCTTTTTTGGATTACAAAAAATAAAAACATTGGTTCTCTGTAAAAGGAGAAAGAGAGCACAAAAAGCTTGTCTTTTACTTTTTTTTTGAATAAAAGTACTTTTACTGAAGTTAAAATAGTTTTCTTGTGACTCTGTAGAAAATAATAAGCTCTGGTAACCCCTTTTGCCCTGCCCTGCACTCTAAGTTTTCTATTTGATTTTTTTTCTCTGTTGTTCCTACAGTATGTGAATTATAGCATTCCAGTTCTGGAAGGCACTTAAATCAAAATGAAATGCACCCTTAAACATCTTGAATAAAAATGCTGTCCGGAATTGGCATTCAGTAAATTAATGAGCACAGGTACACTCATTAAAACTTGGAAATCTCAGAAGGTTAGCATTTGGATTTGTAGAAAGTAAGCATTTTTCTTAGGTGAGGCACAAGAGGAATGTAGTTTCACTGTAGCTTAGCTTCAAACTTTATTTTAGTTTGAATTTAATCACCAGGCTTCCTAATTGCAACAAGATAATGCCTAGAGCATTCAAACTTGGTTAAAGGCTTGAGGAAAGTCTATTTTGACGCTTCACATGTTACCAACATCCCCACCCCCCTGGACCCTGTTCTTCATGGCAGCTTTCCTGTTCTGATGCCTGTCTGTTACGGCTGCCTGAATTTAGTTTCCCCACACCAATGATGTTGACTGATGGCATGTCTAAGGATCTTCTAGTTCATCACTCCTTCAATGAAAAGATGAAGAGAGCACCACTTGTTACTACTGTTGCACCTCCAGGGGAGTTCACCACTTGGAAGGAAAGGACTCCACTATGATTAGCAGTGGCTTTTGTTCTCTTAAACTGGAGTTACCACCAGGTAGATGGTTATTATTAGGAAGATGAAAACTTGACTCCAATAAATTCATTCTGCTTTTTCTCATTGTTGTTTTATACCATGTGGCAGCCAAGAAAGGGAATAGTCTGCTTGTAACTCTAGCTTCATCACAATGGTTTTCTCCAGGCCTTTAGGTCTTATGTGTGTTTTTTTCTCTTATGATAACCATAAGTAATGGCGTATGCTATACTAACAGTCAGAGGTCTAAGAAGAAAACAGAGCTGAGTGCAGTTAACTTGACCCTTTCTTAATGCAGAGGTGCGGCCTGCAGCACGTGCTGGCACCTGTGCTCTCTTGTTCTTACAGCTGCAACAGAGCGGACCCTGTATAGCCTCCGCTGCTTAGGCCCAGCAGGCTGGTTCTGCCAATTATTAGTTGGAAGTGCACAGGCAGATAAAACGCGTTCCTTATTTTGCAGGCTGCTGCTGAGGATCCCCCATTACAATTTCAACATTGTGGTGATGGACAAGCATGGAATGGACAAGGAACGCTATCCTTTCCCAGCAACACCAGCTGAGCTCTTTGCACTTATTGACAATTTTCCCTTGAGAAAAGAAGAGATGAAACTGCAAGCAGAAATTGGTCAGTCATGTCCCTAATTCATGATTGCAGAGCTTGCAGTTCTCAGTGAATTGTTTTTTATTCCATGTGATTCTCCCCTTGGTGCTACACAAAGCATGGCTTTTTTAATCACTGATGTACAGATTTTTTATGTGTACTGTTAAGTCTGTCCAGCTGTGTAGCTACTCTGCAGAGAAGTATGCATGATGCTTTTTTGTACTTTCAGCCATCTTTAGATAAATGTGTATGTAGGATTACTACCCAATGGAGTTTCTTGTACAGAGAGTGAAAAACTGAGGCACGCTTCTGGGAGTTTATTTTGGATTTTTCATTCAGTGTAAAATTGGGGTTTCTTTCTTACTGTTTATAAGTCTTTTTATTAATAAAATATTGTTTTGCAAACAGATAGTTGTCTAAAGTTCCTCATGGGGTTAAGTTGATAGATTAATTCAAAAGTTGAATCAAAATGCCTCTCTGCAAACCGTTATAACAGAGACATTGGCCTCAAAGCGTACAAGCAACCCAGTGGTGTCTTTCATTTCCACTAATAATATGGTTGATCACGGACCCAAAGCATACATCAAAGGAAATGCAAGTACCTGTTTTCAGCAGCAGCAAGGAGAGAATAGCTGATGGCAGGAGTATGGAAGTCACTGCCAGAAGGAATACCATAGATGAACAGTGAGCAGTGTAGAAGTTGGGCAGTAATTTCTAAAGGCCCATATGGCAATGCTTCATAGAAAAATACACTCTTACCTGATAGGCTTCTGCTTTAGTCAACAGGCTTGGGGTAGCAGAATTCTGTTCCCTCTTGATCTTGGAGACAGCCAGGCTGTTCATTTCGTGGCAGAGAAGCATTAACCCCAGAGAAATTTCATCAAGCATTTGTCATTTCCAGATCTGTGAAAATATTTGTTTGCAGGTTATTGCTTTCTTACAAATTAACAAAAATATTCCCTGCTTAATAAAAAAGGATAGGAGGCAATCAAAAAAGGAAGGAGTTTTCTATTGTTTTATTAGAGCCCACAAACTTGCCAATCCACTGCGAAGAATATACATCCTGCATGAAGAATATAAGCATCAAAGGAGTGAAAATTGTGACTTACAGCTTTGGATACCTGTTTACAGGATATGTATGATGTGTAAGTTGATGTGCCTAAAAATCAGCACTTCAGTGTCTGTGCTGTTCATTCTTGTCACTCAAGCACAGCCCTGTTTTTTCAGCCAACTGCTAGTCTTTGACTGTAAGATAGATTTTTTTAATTTTACACTCAGCAGAGGAACAGTTTAGCAGCATCTTGAAAGTAATCCTTACCAGAATTTTGTCTCTCACAGCTGCTGAAATTAGAAAATCCCTTTTAAAAAGACCATTCCTGCAAGTGAATTAATGTGGGGATGAATGTGAAAAGAGGGAAGTCAACTGTGACACTAGCTAGCAAAAAGCTAATTTGTGGACTGAAATGTGCCAGCACCAAGGAGTGGGTGGGTGGTAGTAAGCCTTGTCTTCTGAACAGGGTGGTCTGCTTCTGAGAGTGTTAGGACACTGTTACTAAACACTAAAGTGTAGGTATGAAAGCATGGCACAGCCCAGGTGAGGGCTCCCTGCAGTGCTGGTGCCAGAGGCAAAGAAGATACAGATACACCCTGGACTCCGCAGGTGGTGGTGGCAGGTGTGCAAGGATGAGCAACCAGAGAGCAAGGAAGCCCTGATGGAGCTTTCTGAGTGTTGTCGTTAGGAGCGAGATGCAAGGACAGAACTGGTGACTGAAAAAAATAAATAAAAATAATAATTAAAAAAAAATAATCACAGAAATAGCATTTCTGTTCCTGACCTGACCAGACAAAAAAGAAAGTAAGACCTGGACCCGCTATAAAGGAGCAAGGAGGATAACAGCTGGCATGCTGATGGACACAGGGGTACCGCAAGTTCCTTTCCTCTGCTGCCTAACACCAGTGGTTAAGAAAACTAGACATAGCTGGGCACACCAGATCGCTTCATGCCTTAAGTGTTGCACATGGAACTGAGGCAGCCTGAGGACACATACATACACGTACCTGTGGTCACAGTTCTCTGGCTCAGGTTCTTCAGCATGCATATGCTTATTGCGCGAATGCACCGGTGGACAGGGGTTTTCTCCCCCTTGCTTTCTTCATTGAAAAGCACACCAACTAATCTCCAATGATTTAAAATTTTAAAAAATAAAAAAAAATCTCTAATGGGTCTGATTTTTCTACTGTATTGCTGCAGTTCCCATCTGCGGGTGCTCCATTTTGATGTAGTTACAGAATCAGTGCATCCAGTCATCTCTCGTGACTGGGTGAACAGGAGGGGCTTTACAATTGCTGCAATCAGGAAAGTGATTGCAATCACTAGGCTGTTACAGGAAACTGAATTAAGTGGAGGAGAGTGCATGAGTGATTGGATTACTAGTTATAGTTCTACACAGAACATCTATTAAAATCTTGTGATTAAGGAAAGCTGTTCTTGATTAGTAATATAAGGTTTCTGGCATTTTCTGTTGTACATTTTTGTGGGGAACAGTGAAAAACATGATGTGCCATCTCTGTTTTGGAGTCAAATCAGCCTGCGTATATGGTTTGCAGGGATGTTGCAGATCGGCCTTTTGGGAAAGGAGTGATTTAACAAGGGACTTAGTATTTCTCGCTTTAGCACAGCATTTTTATATTCAAATAAATTCCAAATATTCAAATACATTCCAGTAATTCATCCCGCTGGAATCTTTGTTGTGCTACCAACATGGCTCTTCTTGCCATAGGTCTAATCCTACCACTGCTGTTCAAAATGCAAATCCTGTTTAAAACATGAAATTTAGTCGGGAGGATTACAGGCTGGTTCAAAGAAGCAAGACCTGCCATGAGTCTTGTCCTTTCCACTCCCACCTCAGGGCTGTTCGTTGCAGGAGATGTGACAGATCACAGTGTGTGGATACAGCCACAGGCTGGGGGTTACTACATCAGTCTGGAGACACTTTTCAATTTTTGAAAAGGAACAAAAAGATTTCAATCATTTTAGACAAGAAAAGAGTTCATGTCTCTGTGACGCAACGTCTTTTGCAGACAAAACTACTGGGATAAGTTGTGGGAGGCATCAGTTTCTCATGAGCACAAAGCAATGTTGTGAGTGGCCTGATTTTCCCCAGATCCTACCCAAGAATCCACCTAATTTGATGAGAACAACCCCTGCCATCACACACCTCCTCTATATCTGCAGAGGAAAGACTGAAGTCACACATCGCTATTCTTGAAGTTCAAACCGTCCCCTCTGGGACAGAAAGCATTATGTTTTAATGAAAACACCGGTGACCCTTACAGCTCTGCACTAAATGACTACAACATGCAGCTTCGTTATAGCTCAGTACTTACATAAGAGCATGAGTCAGCCTGCATCACATAATTAATGAAAAATCAGAGACTAAAAAGTAACCTGAAGTACATTTAAATGCTCTTATGTTCACAACCCACTTTTTAAATTGAGGTGGTGAAATAATGGAGCTTAGACTGTGCAATCTGAGCGCTAGATGACTTCCAGCCACTCACCTCAGTCTCGGCGCTGTTATGTCCACAGAAAAGGGAGAAGGGAGTGAGCGCTTCACACCATCAGCGGATGGCACTGCTCCTCTCAGCTGGTAGCTGCTGCCCATTTCTCTCTCCCCGTTTGTGGCTGGAGGATATTTTTATGGCAGCTCAGTGACGGGAAGAGTGGGAAAGCATCTGCAGACACTGGAAGGCAGAGAGCAGCAAGGCTGCCGGGGCCAAAGGAGCCAGCGAGGACATTGGCAGCTGTGGATAGCACATGCATTTCTTTGGCCTCTCAAGCGGTGATCCAGCTGCTGCACACCCTGTAAAATGCAAGGGGAACAGATGGGAAAGCCATTGTCACTGCAGAGTGTGCTGGTGCACATCTGGTTACCACCGTGTCTCCCATTGCCATCCATGCACCCAAGAAGTAACCTGTCGTGGTTTAACCCCGGCCGGCAACCAAGCCCCACGCAGCCGCTCGCTCACTGCCCCCAGCCCAGAGGGATGGGGAGGAGAGTTGGAAAGGAATGTAAAACTTGAGGGTTGAGATAAGAACAATTTAATAGTTGAAACAGAATAAAAATGAAAGGGCAATAACAACAATGATGGCAATAACAGTTATGATGAAAAGGGGAAGGGAAAGAATAAAATCCAGAGGGAAAGGAAGAAAGGACCACATGGTGCACAAGGCAACTGCTCACCGCCCGCCGACCGATGCCCGGCCAGTGCCCCAGCAGTGACCTGCCCTCCCTGGCCACCCCCCAGGTACATACATACACCAGGCACAATGTCCCACGGTATGGAATGCCTCTTTGGGTAGTTTGGGTCAGCTGGCCTGGCTGTGTCCTCTCCCCATTCCTTGTGCCCTTCCAGCCTTTTTGCAAGCACGGCCTGAGGAACTGAAAAGTCTCACAGCAAAGCCAAAACACAGCACCATACTAGCTCCTAAGAGGGTAACTCCATCCCAGCTGAAAGCAGGACATAACCAAGACCTGCATTTGAATTATTAGGTTAGTCCATACTTCAGATTTACAAGGAGAACTTCTCATCTGTCACCTCATAGAGAAGGGGAGGAGAAACTGCAGTTCAATTGTACAGAAGTTATAGAAGTGTCTTCCAGACCCCCCAAGCGAATCCTTAAGAACAGTCCCAGCAAAGGTACAGGGAGTGAAGAAAAGGCAGGAGGGCTCTTCCCCCTGCAGCTGCCTTCCAGTTTATGGGTGTTTGACCTCCCACCTCCACAAAGGCCAGAGCCAGCATGGAGACAAGCTAGACGGGAGTGGTGTGAGGGCAAATGAGCCAGCTGTCTGTGCCCAAATCACACCAAGAGACCAGCAAATCCCACCGAGATGGTCTCCACTTAACCTGGGTGCAGGAACCCAACGGACCGAGCCAGACTTTCAAAGTCCTGCAAAGCAAGCCAAGGCAAGCACAGACCCAGAGCCCAGGAGCACTATTTACCTCCTAGTTCCTCAGGCGGTTGGGAAGGGACAGGAAGACCCCAAAAGCCCAGGCAACTAGAGAGCCAAAAGAAGATGGAAGAGAGCCCTCAGCTCTGAGAGGTAAATTCAAGTGAACGTGACTCAGCTGAAAGTGTAAATTGAGTGTTCAAATGCTTTTTGCTTTTTCTTTAAAATAAATAAATAAATCAGGACCAGTAATTACAGAAAAGTTGCAATTTGAACATACCTGGACTTTCAGGTGGGCAGGACCTCGAACTAGGGAAGAGGTGGGAGACTCAGAGATGGAAGGGAGGACCTGAACATGCAGGGTTAAGCCACACGTGAAATAACTGTCTAGCAAGAGGGAAGAGAATGCTGCATTTCCCTTATTCTTAGAATTGCATGTTAAAACAGGTTTAATGCTTGTGAAATAAAAAATAGCTTAAAAACACATGAAGTGTAGAAATTGGGACAAACAAAAAAGCAGAAAGCATGACACTTTCAATGGCGTCCCACCTCTGAAGACAGGCCAGGCCTCTTGCAGTATTCATCACATGTAAGTGAAGTAATGTCTTTACCTCAATGAGATAATGTGGGATATTCCTGGGAGACATGCTTATAGCTTGCTGTAATGCATTTTAGGAGAGACAGGACACAGCAAAGTTTTAGTATTTTAATTTAACAGATAGAACAGTAATCTTGACAACAGCTGCAAATGTATTACCAGCCACCTTTGTCCACAAAACTGAACGTACAGTGCACAGTACAAAAATGTTCTGGGCAGAAAACATTTTGTTTTGTCTAAACTTGGGTAGAACTTAACATACCGCTAATACTGTTCATGTCCAGCAGAATAATTAAACAAAGAGCTAGCAACAGATCTTAAGCAGAACAAAGGCAGAGTGAGGGATACGTGACATTCACTTAATTGCTACAATGAATGACTACACTTGGCTGTAGGCAAACCTTAATAATTAGAACTATCCTCAAAAATACGCACGGAGCTGTCAGGAGTAGTAGCACACAGATATATATATATATATTACTGCCACAAAGTAGAACTGCTGAAATAACTAATCTAAATAAAGGCCCAAGATGCAGCAAGGGTAAGTTTCAAAAGCAACCTAAAACACACCTAAAAAGCAAGCTGAGATTCACCTTCCAGTGTCAGTGTCAATATACACAGTATAATTAACACTGTATTAATGCCACTTCTCAAACAGCATTTGCAAAACATGAAATCACCAGGCAGGAAATTCATGGCACACAGTGCTAAGGTTCTGCTAGCGTGCTTCTCAGTATCTCCTGCTGGGCTATGGTAAAAAACACCACTACAAATAGAAGTCTGCATCCTATTTTGGAATTCATCACATGTTCTAACACCATTTCTCTAGGGTTAATAAAAATAAATAAATAATTGTAATTTTCTAGAAACTATTAAAAAAAAAAAAAAAAAGAGGTAACAAAGCGCATAGACCAGTTCTCATGAGATAATTACTTCTGCCATTGTTGCAAAGTGCTGAAAATCAGTACTGTATGTTAGGGAAGTAAAATTTCAGATTTTGCCTCATATAGGTGAAAATAAGTGGGACTATCACTTAATTGCTGCGTGCTGCCTCCTTCCAGATACTGGGGTATCCAGATTCAGGTAGAACATTCTGGTGAGGGTTGCAGAACCGAAGGGAGGGGTGAAGGAAAGAGGGACCCTTACAAAGATACAGGTACAACCCTTACTATCTTATGTGAATTCACAAACTAGACAGCTGTGGAAATAGGACTCAGCTCTTTTTTGAAGGTGTAAGAGATCCAAGCAGCCTTTCTCTTCACTGACTCTACAGAGCACACTGCAAACTTTATGTGCCTGAAGCTGGGCAATGTGCATATCCCTCAAGAAACCAAAATTCTGCCAGTCTAAATGCAACCTTCCTGTTACCTCTTCTTATCAATTAGCACCAGTGGATGCTCAATGGCTGCTCTGGTGTTACAGTTTAGCTGATGTTTTGCAGACTACAACTTCGAATAATTGCACTTGGCAGGGCCTAACCAGGCAGGACAAGAAAAATAAAATAAAATTAAAAAATGCTTCTTTCATGCTACCTTAGCATAATCTGCATTGGAAGATGCACAGAAGAATAAGCTTCCAGTCTAATGCATCATGATCAAAACATGCTCATCATCCCGATGCCTTCTCTCGTAAACCATCTGCTAAAGCATCCAGTTGGGAAAGAAGGATCAAAATGTGGCATCTAAAAAGGCATTCAAGGAAGGCAATGATACTTGGATTAACACAGGAAGATGGCAACAGAATCCCTCAGAGGCTTTGCAGCTTTCCTCCCACCCTGGCTCAAATGTAAAACAATGCAGGTGGAGGAGATGGGGAGGCCATTTCAAACGCATTTTGACCTGCTTTTGGCATCTAAGCATGCGAGTGAGAGCATCAACATCTAGAAGCCTAAAGCCCCCATATAGCTGATAAAGTGAGCAGAGAAACTTCTGGAGAGCAGGGCTGGATACTAAAGTCTGATGGCAGAACTTGGAGAGCCCTCAGCATCAGCTCTTTTTGGTGGATGCTGGCAATAACCACACTGTCTAAAGATTTATTTACTGTCCCCACTTGACATTTTACAGTAAAAGTTGCACTTTTACTCTTCTTTAATGGGTCAAACCCTCAAAATCTGATCACAAGGGGGAAGAAATAGTGATGAAAGCCCTGTAGTTACCTTGCTAGAAAAATATGTATCAGACTAAAATGCACTGTGCAATGCAGAGAAGATTTCTTCACCACTGATGCATCTTCAGTTATTCAAGTCTGTGTGGAAAAATGCTTTAGAAATATCAGCTCTGCTGTGTCTGTTTACTCAGGACAGCAGTTTATGAATCAATGTTAAAATTGTGGCTATTTTCTCCTAAAAATTAACCTTGACTAAACCATTCATGTGTCTTCAATACCATAAACATACATATACAAAAGGAAGGCTTTGGCCTAATTCCTGGCTTTGTGTCTTTTTGTTCAGCCTAGTAACACACAGTACAGGATGATGCACAATTATAGGCAATTAATTCAAATATCTGGGAAACAAGAAATCACATCTGCAGTTAATCATCTTGTGCTTTTTCCAAACCATAAATCAATTTTGTAAAGGAAGAGAACAAAGATGTAAGAGATACAATTAAATGAGACATTTTCCACAAATCAGATGCTTCCTACAAATGTGCCAATAACATCATAGAAAAGCAAAGCTTTCCAAATTGCTCTAGTATTGATATGATGCTCATCATCCCTCCAAGGCTCATTTGAGGCAGAGTGTGATACCTATTATATGCTACCATAATTCAGAATTGTCACAGGTAACCTAGAAGGTAATTCCACCGTAATACTCCAAATCCTATCAACGGCAAACACAACCGCCTTGGCCGAAACCACTTCTCAGGTGAAAGTGTTCCTTTCATATACTGAACTGCAGTTGACAACTACAGCCTATTCATAGCCGGGTCTATAATTTCAGGTGCAGGCCTAGAGTGAAGTTTTGGCCGTTTGGAAGGAAAAAGCAGAATTTAAAAGCCTGCGTATGAGCTGGGTGGCACTTCCCAGGCAAGTCCATTCACCACAAACTCTACCATAGGACCAAAATAGGCAGAAGCTGTAGTAAAGCACAGAATTTCCTTTCAAAGCAAGACTTGATTTAGCTAAAATGTTCGTGCTTAGGTGGTTAGAAAATACTGTTCACAAATTAGACAAACTCTTGTACTCCATGTAAAAATAAATGGTTTGGTTCAGTTCAAAATTATTTTAAGGTTTTCAATTTTGCAAGAAAAAAGGTGTCCATTTTAGTGTCCAACTTCAGAGGATTTTTTGTGTTCTTATTATTTTTCCCATTTTCACCGTCAAAATGAAATGAAATGGAACTATCCAATTGCCCAGTGCTCCTCTACAACTCTAGCTGGAATTTTGCCCTGAAGAATCATTTTCTTTAGATTTAATAAGCTTTACCTTTTTGAATCAACTTCCAGGAAGTTAAAAATCAAGCTTGTTCCTCTATGTCAATATAATATTATTATTCCCAAAATAAATAAAGGTTTGCAGTACAAACAACCAAGAAAATTCAGACCAGTTCTGTTAGAGAGAGGGATAGTTCAGGTGGCAAAAGTTATGTTTGGTTTCACTGGGGATACTGATACAAAAAAACCCAACAACCCAAACCTAATACTTAAAGGAAGACTACTATGATAAGAAAATGGTCATAAATGTATGTGCTTGATATTTGTGCTCTGATTTATCAGTTCACAGCATCTGTGGCATAAAATGAAAAGCCAGCTAAAACTAGACTACACTTGCTTCAGTGCCCAATTTGAGCAGAACTTCAGAGAAAATGAAGAATTGATAAAGAAGGAAAATAAAGTCAATTTCCTTGAGCAAGTACTGACTTCTGGTTCCCAAACAGATTCTCCAAGGGAATTTTATTTTCAAAGAGGACTTGGTAATTTCTGAAAATTGTGGATCTCAAACTGGGCAAAGCAGTACCTCCAATGATTTTTTAAAGTTATATCAGAATTGTAACAGAAAATATTCACAATGAAACAAACTGTTTTATTAAAACTAAGATACTGTTTTTAACAACAAAATTATCTGTTAGTATTAGGATTTTAAAAGACTGCTTGTAACCTTCCCCACAGTTGCAAGCCACTCAAACCAAAACCAGTATACAATATCCTAAAAAAAAAGGAATGGACATCACATTTTAAGGTTTTGGATTCAGCTTTAAATACATGTACATAATTGTACACTAAAACAGCTAGAGATATCAAATTTCCAGCTGTCGTTACTCTGGCTATTCATATTCTGTTGTTCAGTCTAGATTTCTTGCAGGTTCTGATTGTGAAGAACAACATTTGTATCTCAAAAAAAAATCAGATTTTATGGTCTTTGTTCTTCGCAGAAATCTTTTGAATACTGATGTTTTGATCTACAGGGAATGATACATTCTTTGAAATTTTGGGTTTTTTCCAGTAATCTATGTAAGGATTATGTTTCCATATATTTCAATTTGTTTCCTTAGTACTAATACTACTTCCAAAAATAAAACATTTGAGGAGAAGAATAAAAAAGGTAGAATGGCCACAGATTAATTTACCAGTTCAAGTAGGAAGCTTTCTAATTCTGGAAAATTCAGAAGAAATGTTGTTCAGTCAGTTTACTGATCTTCCTTTGTCTTATACCCTGAGCAATGACATGCCACACAATTACATTATCATCCAATCTTGCAAGCAGACATGTGCTGTCCTTGAAAAAAGATTATAATCTTATCTCATTATGGTAGGAGTAGCCCACAACAACTATTCAAAACAGTATGCTCTTCACAGGTGACCTGTGTAAGTCCCCAAAGGTTGGTGGATTTAAGCAGGTGTAAAATCACTTTAGGAAACCAAGTAGCAGAATTACTGTTGAACAATTGTCACAGTTAATAAGATTAATGATTGAATTGGCCAAACCTCACTCTTATCATTAAACCTACTGTTAAGTTGCAGGGGGATATTCAGGAGAAAAAAAGACCTACTCTGGTTAATAATTAACGTGAATGGGCATGTGTTTGAATCCCAGCACATTCAGAGAAAATTCCACGGTTGTGCAAATCAATCTGGCCTGTGCTTTACACGTCACTTTGCTACATGATCTGTTGAATGAAGGTCTCAGATAACTGTCTCCAAACGCAGTATGTGTCTCATCTCAGCGATGTATGAGATGGGGACAGGCATGTGAACATACTCCCTCTGTATGGCATCAGAAGGTCTTGGCTAGAGCTGTCAGTTGAATGAAAAACACAGTAATGCCATGTAGTTCTGGAAACTGGGGATTTGTTATGATTTATTGTCATTAGAGGCTCTTTGATTACATTGACCCAAGTCTGCCTTTTATACGGTGCACTAAACTAACCCAGAGAATGCCAGGACACCAGCACCGTACACCAGCTCACCTGCTGCCTATTTCTAGCGTGCAGCACAGTGCATTGACCTTCCTTGGGGAGCTGCCCGGTGCCAAGCCTGCCACCCTGCACAGCCCAACAAGCAAACATGAGAAAGGAACGTTGTTTCTTATCCTTCACAACATTATGGCTTCTTATCTTTTAAGTGCCAAAGCACAGACTTGCCCTGGATCTGCTTGTATGGTATCACTGCTGTCTCCTAGGCCTTCTTTGACCCAGAAGGAGATACGTAAGTCAGGCATTACTTACAAAGTTACTAACTAGAGAATTTTCTGACTTTGTGCTCCCCATAGGCAGAGGTGTTCATCAGCTGCACACCAGTCACCAGAAGGGACAGAGAAAGCCAGTCCGATCTCTGTACAAGGTCGTATTCTCACTGGCTTCAGGTAAAACTTAATCCGTACAAGGAGCCTGGGTTAAAAACATGCGCATGAAAGTGCAGAATGCATTAAAATCTCACTTGGAGCCTTAATATCCAAGGCAAAGAGTACAACAACTTTCCCACTTTCAAATGGGCAAAGTGACGAAAGCCTGAACACCACCGAGGTCAGGAGTACCTGTGGTACCCCTCAGTAGTTAAAGTCTTTCAGAGTCTGCGTTTTCCCATGCTGGATCTCAGCATTAATATCCCCTCCACAGGAGCTCCCGGACTGTCAATCATCTTCTGCCAGAGGTGCTGCTCTTCCCCTTGAGAGTCCATCCAGTCAACCTCCTTACCATTACTTACACCTGGCAATTATAAAAACACGAGGTATTTCTCCATGTTAGTAAGCAGTTATTTAACATCCTTGCTCATTCGCTCCAACAGTGTATAAGAAAGATGATAAGCGCTTTACACCACCTATACAGGGAGTTACACTGAAAACAGGTGGCTCCTGGAGAGCACCAGTTTGTCATTAAACTTTGTGGCACATGGACAGAGGCACATAAACCTCCCCACTCTGCACCACAAGAAACTTTGTCCTAACAGAGGAGGAACGGATTCATGCCTCTTCCAGATCACACCATTGTCAGCAGAAAGGCTGTTGCTGGACATAAGTAGTCTCCTCCTTCTCACCAGGATGCTAAGAAACACTTCCAAGGTATTCCCAGTTGTTCTAGACTGTGCAGAAATACAACTGGGCACCAAATTTCTGTGTCTCACTCAATGGAGGAAAGAACTAATCTACAGATTACATGTCTTCTCTCCCTTGCCTACTGCCCCAAGTTCCCATATACTTTCCATATGCTCAGTAACATTTCTGTCCATATACACGAATCATGTGGGGTGAGGAAAGAAAGCAGCATAAGGAAAGCAATCATGAGTCAGATGGGTCCTTACCATTTCCAGTGCTCAAACGGACACCTCCCAAAAAAATGTTACTGGAGAGCGACTCCTTGTCCCACACAGTCAGCTCTAGGCAGACGTTATGTAGATCCCTTGAATTCAAGCCACTGAAAGCAAAGGTATGATTCCACTGGGGGTTCACACTCTTTCTTATTATGGGAGTTTTGTGTTTTGTAGCTTTGCTGTCATCTGGGAGTAGGTATCTGGGAGATACAGAAAAGGAAAACTGAGTCTGTAGAGTGATTGTCACATCATATTAACATATAATTACAATCATATAGAGGCTTAAATGGGATCAGGACCCCAACTTCCCACTGTTAATATATCTAGCATGTACTTGAAGTGCATATTTCACATTTGTGCTCCGTTTGTTCTTCGGTTTGTTCATCAGTTATCACCAGAAGAAACTTGAATTAGGTCTCCTTGCCCCAAGTCTTGGGTCTTAACCACCATCTTTTTAATTCAGTGAGGATAAATATGGACAGAATTGTAAAAACACTGGCTAGAAGGAGCCTCTGGAATCACCTCATCCAGTGTCCTTCCCAAAGCAGGACACGAGGTCCTCCAGAAAGAAATGAAAATGACCGATAAGGAAGGAACTTCAGCAGCTTTGCATCATTAGTTTGAGTTGCCTAAAGCCCCATTCAGTGCAGAAACACAGAAGCTGTGAAGTCTGACAGGTTCTTCACACTTCACGTTCACTGGAGAATTCCTTTAGTGAAACTAGAAGAATTTAATACTCTAGTTGAAAATCAGAGGTCTCTACAAATTTTCATAGTCTGTACCTTCTCCTTCAGCAAAGCTAATGCAGTAACTATGTGGTCGCACATAAACACCAAGGGGTCAGACATACAGACAAATTGCATCACTAGACCTCGATCAGGATTCCTGTGCAGGCTTTTACTTGACAATAAACATGAGCTAGTTACTACAGTAGGCTAACTGTGGGCTAATCTATGCCAGATTACCTCAAGCTAACAGTGCAGGTTAGACCACTGCAGCATCTCAACTGGTTCATGGCAACCTGATTGTGCATTTGGCCATGACACATGGCAGACCAGCAGTCCAAGGTAAACAGGGTCCTGTTGCACTGTACTGAATGATCCACGTCAGCAGTAGCTGACACCACTAACTAATTATAGTCCGAAGATTTGCCCCACTTTGCTACTGCTAATGTAAAAAAACTTTGACAACATTTTCTCCCTGAAGTTCTGTTGCGACCTCCAGGTGCGAGCGAGCCGTAGGGGTATCAGACAGTCTGTTTTCAGTAAAAGGAAATGCCTTCACACATGTTAGGAAAAGAAACATGGCATGGGAGAACAAATGCATAGGAAGAACAGCTCAAACTTCTTCTGCGTGAAGTCTATGAGCTTAGCGATAGTTTGAAGCACACTACAACATCAAGATAAATTTTGTTGGCTCCTCCAAGGCATTAAAGCTGGGATGTTTTCTATGATCTCCATTTAGTAACAATGCTCAAACCATTACTAATGAACTACAGCGTATCTAAAAATCAGCAGTTCTGAAAGCTAGCAATAAGAGCAAAAACTGGTAAAGAGAAACACTTTAAGTTATCTGTTTTTTTCCTAAATGTAACACTTTTAACATATAACTTACATTTATGAAAAATCCAGTATAATGAGGTATGCAGGATTATGGTCATTTTATTCAAAACAGGTATATTCTAAATGTAACATTTTCTGTATAGTTTGGATTTTGACTGTCTGACACAAAATGTTGCTTATCTAATAAAAAGGTGCATATATGTCATACTCCGTATATTTTTATGTATCTACATGCATACAGGCACATGACACAGACCTTAAACATTTCAAAATTATACATCTTTAAAATCAAACCTGAAAGCCATCAGAGCAGAAGTTTTAAACATCTTCTGTCAAAGAATATTAAATGTTAACAAGACACAATTAGAGTTAAGACACTATGTTTAAAATCAGTGACAAACTTCCTTGGAATCCTTAGGGTTTAAATGTGCGCCTTGACACTGTGCTGCATGTCAAAGAGCTTTCCCAATTAAGCACTACGAAAAAAAACCCCAAGCCAAAATTATGTATAGTTTAAGTGAGAAAACTCTTTTCTCACTTAGCATATTTACTGGAATCAAAACAGAATTTCCTCACACACTTCATCAGTTTTCTTTTTCTGTATGTTTCAGGTGACGTCCATTAGAAAGAAGCTCAACTTGATGGAGCATGCCAGCTTTTATAGGTGCTATTTGCAGTTTTCCAGGGAATCCAAACAGACTTCTATCTTCCTGAAAATAAGTTTCTTATTCAGGACTAGTCTGGTTATTCCTCTTATTAAAAAAATATGTACAGTTTCAATTTACTGAAAATGTAAATGCCACCATCAGATCAGGTATCATCTCCAGTGTGAGAGCCCTAATTTACAATTTCTTGCCTTCAGGAGTGATGAATATTCACCTACTTCTCTCTACTGACTCAGTGGAAATGTTTTCTTTTCTAAACATTATATTCTATAACAGCATGCACATCAGCACACTGGATACTTATGTATGAACGGTTCTGTTTCTTGACTGAGTGGTATGTAAATACAATTGTATTTAACCGCTGGGCCAAGTCGTACCTCTCTGCCCTTATTCCACAGCATTCTTCTCTTCAGCATACTATTTCAAGGTGCCAGTTGCTTTTCAGGACTGACACTCCATACACAAATATACAGGCATATTGAAAAAAAATGGGTCAGCCAAAATATGATTCAGTGCAGCCATTAAAAAAATGGTGAGAAAAAAACCCCCACAAACCCTTTCACGAATGTGTCGGATGTGCCTCCTGATTTCACTGCTGTTAAATTCTTTGCTTCTTTGATGAGGACTTCTAATATACCTCCAGATGGCATGTGAGAGTCTCCCTTTTTTCCTTTTTTAAAGGTCTTCTTTCCTATACATACAACAGAGTTGCAACATCGTCATCAGAAATTATATATACATTGCAAGGCTGTAGGCAATGTAGATTGTCTTTCCTAGATTTTTAAAAATCATCTAATGCAATGGGATTAAAGTATTACTTATAAGGAGATTCTAATTCTCTGTGGGTAGAGAAACTAATAAGGCTGGGGCAGAAATATCACTCCATATATGATAAAGAACTTGACCATGTAACTAGCTAGTCCTTGCTGGACACAATAGGGTGCCCCATCTGAAGTACTGTCTGGTAAGTATTTGTGGATTACTATGCTGAACGCAAAGAACTGCGTGTCCTGTATGTCTTACCCTCTTTTCAGAATCCACTTCCACCACTGATGTTAAGGCAGCCCTACACCACAAGAAAGGTATAAAAAACTCTGTCCCAAAGCTTAAAATGTAGAAATACACCAGAAGTATTCTGTGTGTAAGGATGCACTGCTCCTCAGAGACCATGACAAAGGACCAGTGTTCACTGACACCCTACTGCTTTCAAACAGCAGCATGAGGACACGTGTACTTGCTGCTGCTGCAGATTCTAAAAGGTTTATCAGCAGGGATTGTACACACTCATTAAGGCTAAAAAAATCAGAAAAAAAAAGATCAGGAGTGATGTTAAAACGTACTAATTTAAAAAAATGCAGATAGTGATTATCTGCACTTTTTAGACATCAGCTCTTAAGAGAGAAAACCTTGGAATTACTGGAGGGAATGTCAACTGTCCAAAAAAAAAAAAAAAAAAAAAAGGTCGTCATATATCTATCAAATTCTAATGCTAACAAGCAATACCATCACTAAGACAGTGCTATATCTGTGCTATATCTGTGTCTGATATATACATATACACTCAGGTGCTACCCAGTGATTGCCTTCACTTCAGATGATTGCTGTGCTTCATGCTACTACAATGTGAAAAGTTAGTAACTGGTTTCCCCTATTCATTGCTGATGAAAATAATGGCTCACCCTAAAGAATTAAAATAATATTTCACAGGACTGAATACTGAATTACAGCAGTAATACAGTAAAACAGAGCAAAGAAAACAGTGTAAAAAAAAAAAAAAAGTGAAAATGAGGAAATGGGTATGCTTAAGGACAATTAAGCACGAAGAACTAAGTGAAGTTATTATTTTGATCAGTTATATGCTGTATATAACTAGCTGAACAAAGAACCCACAGACTATGTTACAGACTATTTATTTCTATGTGGCTGCCCTCAATCGTGTTATCTAATGTCTGCATTTTTTTTTAATTAGGTCACAGCCATGCATCAACACTTGACTGCACACTTCTCTCTCCTTAAGATCAACGTAAGAGAAGAGGATGGAGCAGGAGGAAAATACTCACAGTTCAAAATTTCCACAAATAAAGACAACTAGCATATTTAAGTATGATTTCAATCTTCAGTAACACCATTACTTCACCCTAGACGAGGATTTTTAATACTCAGAGGGATGTTGTCATATGCTGCCATTAATGTTTGTTTTACCTTGAAACTGCCCTAGAGGAAGCATTAGGTTTCTGTCTGGGGGAATGTAACGTAAAACAACTGTCAGTTCTCCTTTATATTGAAGCCCAACATCTGTCACAACCTCCACCTGAAAAGAAAAAAAAACAAACAAAACCCCCAGAAACCCAGCTACGGTTAATCTTTCACCTTTTGATTTTAATTTTGTTGTACCGATACAGTACACTTCTTAAACATACCAAGCCACTTTCAGATAATTAGACATTCCAGACTGAATGCAATCATATTTCAGAAAACTATGAGCCAGGGAATGCAAGCTCCCAGAAGAACGTGGCATTAGACACTGTTCAGTGAACACACAAAGGAGAGAGATACCCTAACATGAATAAGTGAAGCAAACAAACAGAAAAAACCCTCAAACTTATTTCTGGACATATAAGCTGTAGCTAATTTAAGATGACATTCAGCCCTCATTTCCTCCAATCAGTATTTTAAACCATAATCAGTTTCATGTATTTTAGAGGAGTCATTCCTGAGTCACTCTTGCAACAGAGGTGTGGGGTACAAACGCAAGGGAAGAGAGCAGAGCATAGCTCTGAAATAGAAAAAAAATATTGAAAACTGTTATTCCCAATGTCTTTCTCCTTTTCTACACAGCTACTATTTCTGTATATTTTTGTTTTATAAATGTTTGAATCTTGGTCAGAAAAAATGCATTCAGTGTGCTTCAGAGCATCCTTGATGAACATCAGGCCTTCACTGATGTGTGCTGAATTTCCATTCACATTTTACGAAGTGGGAAACTACATTTTAAAAACAAAAGATACAACAACACAGGGATAACATGTTATGCCACTTCAAACTGACTTCTAGAAAAATAGAGTGCAGTGAAAAAATAAGTCTTGCACGTTTACATTAGAGATCAGGTCTATGAAAAACGCAGGCATATGCTAACCTCGCTCAGTGATGTCCCTAAAGGAGGTGGGACTACTCAGATGCTTGCATTTCTGTACATGCTCCAGTGCTTTGGTTTGGGTACAAACAAACAAATCTTCCTGATGTCTATAACAGCAGAAAAAGCATATGTATAAAGGGAGAGGACCCTCAAGTGTTGTAAGACACACTCCAAGGTACCACACAAGCCTTTAAAGAACTGCTTATAGATGAATGTCTGATCTGTGACAGTATTTCTCTGAGATGCATTCAGCTTGTTTCCTGACTCCCCAGGAGAAGTCAAAAGTCTATTATCATGAGAAAACTGAACCAAAAAAAATCCACCAGAAATACATACAGCAATACGCACAGAGTCATCATTGCCTTCATATCAGACTCCAGGCTGAGGCACTAACCATGTTTAATGGAGCTAAGGATGGGACAGGGAACAAAGCAGTTTTAGTGATAACACAGCCCTTTTGTGACTCAAAAACAGGCATTCCTGCAATGACTCTCAAACAGTCCTATCTTCACCAGTGTCTGATGCCAGTTGCTCAACAGAGGACAAAAGAAAACCTGTGGTAAATGGCTGTGGAATACTTTGCACACCATCTAAATCTTGCCAGTCAGACAGCTCACTTGTGGTCTAAACTATGCAAGTTTAGGATCAAGTTTCCCATGAAGGCAGCAAATATTATTTTTTTCTGTTCTACTGGTGGACAAGTGATGGTATAAGTTCTTACGTCAGGAACAATTTGTCAACCTCCTTGCCAAACCCATACACATAACAGGGCACTAGACTCTGCCCCCTCTTTAACAATAGAACTATTTTATCTTTTTCTGATTTAATCACACTCCTCTTGAAAACAGACATTCAATGCTCACAGAAGTAGGTCTTAAAGTCTCCAACCTTTTCACTAAAGCAGCTAAATGACAAGTAAAGTGTAATAAAACCTGGGGAATTTCACCACCATTCCTGTCTCTATCGGGCAGTTCATATGAAAGAACAGCATGTAATTTGCATGTGTATTAACCTGAGCTTTAAAAAAAAAAATTCAAAATGCAATAATTGATATTATTACCTTTGCTGATCAAAAATCTTAGCAGCAGTTTAAATTTAGAAACATTATTTACAACAACTTAGGAGGCAGAGACCAATTCTGTCTTTGCTTTCTTTGGTAAAAAAGAACTCATTTAAAAATCCTTTTAATGGGTTTGGAAATAATCAGACAGCACCTTCCAGTTGGAATGGTTTAAACGCTTAGTGCCTCGTTACTTTTTTCCTGAGCAGGAAAGCTTCATGACTATCTTTTTAATTTTTTTCCCTTCCCCTTAGGATTAAAAGAAACCACCCATACACACACAAATCCCCTAAGACTGACATGAGATGAAAAGAAACTACTGTATGAGAAGAAGCTCAGTTTCAGACCCACATTGCGCAAAAACTGCAAGCAAAACAAATACTGGATGTGTATCTTCTTGTTGTAGACTGGTGGGTACCGTATAATAGCAACATCTGACACCAGCCAGAGCTATGACAGCGATTATTAGACATTAGTAGACATTTCTTCTACTTCAAGGGAACCCAACAAAAGCAATTTACATGAAGTAAGCTTGTAAGGAGGACAGTATAATTTTGGCCTGGACACAGTGCTGACTGAAACATGTTTGCCACTTTCTTGTCCTGGTCTCACTTTGCCTGGACCATGAAGGAAGGGCTGGTGGTCACGGTCGCCCTTATTAACAAAGCTGAACTAGAAAACTCGGAATGATCCTCCTTGCCACTTATAAAGTGTGAAGTATGTAAGTGTTCAAAGAAGAGACCAATTTCCTTATGTATCTTCTGGCAAATTAATTACTAAAATATAAATTTGTGACAGTTTAGATGTAGGCCCCACTTAGCACTATACCTAGCAATCAATTATACAGCAGTCACATCCATTTCCCATCTGAGAGAAAGGCACAAATCAAACACACCCTCCTGAAATCTGAAATGTAACACTATTTCCTTAAATATAAGGAACACAGAACAAACAAGTCATCTGAGTCAATCTCCACATCGCTTACGGTACAGCCTTGGATTTTTCTGCAACAAGAAAAACACTCTTTCTGAAACGGCAGTCTAAGCCACTGGAATTCCTGGGGATTCTGGCCGCAAGCAAGGCAGGAGCCTTTAATCCTCTAGCTTACAATAGCATTTTGAACCTCTTCCTGCTTTGGCAAAGGTGTTTATTTTTGAGTGTGCCCTAGACACAGAAGTCATCCTATCCTTAGTTAAGTGCAATGACAATCTTGTTTCAGAGACCAATTGATTTGCCTGCTGAGAAGCTTTATCTTGTACCTTCCTAGTTAAGGTGAATAAGAGGTTAAGAAGTCATTTTGTCACAGCTGAAAGGTGTAAAGCACTTAAAACTGAAACCAAAAAAAGGTCTATTTCTTTAATAAATTGTTAAGGGTTCAGTAAGGGGAGTGGTAGGAAAGTCCCTTGTTTTATGTACTATTCTTAAAAAGTAATTTCTTAACTAGGTCATTTTTCCACTGCACTTTATTACGAGATGAACTTATACTTTATTAAAAGGTGGGGTTTCTGTTTGTTTTTAAGTAGCCAGTCATGTCTAAAGTTTTCATAAAGACTTTAAATCCAGTATGTTTTGATTGAATAAAGAACAAAGGTATTATTTTTATTACCATATCAGACGCTCATAAAGTCCCATTTTATAAACACATTCCAAAGGAAAAATAACTAAGCCTTGGTAATTTCGCTACACAGCGCATTCACTGGCCCCTGAAAACTCTTACCTTGGGCTGGAGCACAAACCACTCATCACACTGATTTTCGAAGTTCCAGGAATCGAATGGAATTTCCACCTCCCCAAGGAAGCTGTTGCGTCCGAATCTGTCATAGTGCCAGACAGAAAGCTGCAGGGTCCTGGTTTCTAGCTGTGTGTGACTGATGACATACTACCACCAGAAAAAAAGTAAAAGAAACTCTCAGAATAAGCAGAAATAATAGTTTCCATGGAGCCTTTTATAGCTCTAGCTCAATTTCACAAAGCCCACAGCAGCTAACAAATGAAGCATGAAAGATTTGTTTTCTTTGCAAACAAGATTGATCTAGCCAGAAAACTCACAATGTTAAATCTAACTCTCTTCTTTGCAGTATACATACAGTGGTAATTGTTACTATCATAATTGTGTTTTTTCTGTATTACTTACTGGGTATTTATGACTATAAAGTAAATTGTGACGCTTAAAACTATGAACCTGCTGATTTCTTATAAGTCTATGTAAAAGAAGCAGTTCGACATCCAAGTTTAGTTCGTAAGAAGAAACCCCCACTGGTTCTTTCACCCGGAAAAAGAGTCCGCTGTACACTACTTCCTAGAAATAGTGTTATCTCCTTTTCAATTGTATCTTTGTAACTTACAAAAAATTGTTCTAAGAACAAGTAAAACTGCATCTGCAAAGCATGCACCAAGCGTATCAGTCTTAAGAACCACTGTTGGGCTATTAAAAAACTCCTCTGAAGAAACACTGTATTTTAGCAAATACACAGAAAATTATAAACATCTGGAAATCTAGCTCTGCACACACTGCTTTTAGCAAAAGGCCTATTAATTCCCTGAAAGTCACCCTTCTCCTAGTGTTAGCTGAAGAGACCCAGATGTCTTCTCTTTTGCATCAGGAATAACGTCTGGACACAGACACGTATTCTCCAAAAGCTGAAACGGTCAGGTCAGTTGGCCAGCCACACAAGTAGGCTATTTGTGTACAGATATGTCTGCAGAACTTAATCCTAGATGCCAACAATTCCACTGTGAGAGATGCCGTATTTAGCAACAATGGGATAAAAGTCAAAGAGGGAAGATACAGACAGATTTAATTATTTTTCTTTTCTTCTTTTAACAGTAATTACACTTGGGATGAACAGATGCAGCTCTTGCTTACCTACCCACAATTCAAGCAAGCCCTCTGTTACAATTCGCATTTTTAGCAAGCTGCCAGGTGCCATCCTCAGCAAGTTCCCTACCAACAAACATGTTCAGTACTACGTTCCTTGCTAAATAGTCTTAACACCTTTTTTTTCCAGTTCAGGCAAGTCTTAACTTTACTACAAACCATTTAAAAATGAGGCTATACAAGAGACTTTCCCTTGGCAAGCAGTCTGGCCAGACCAAGTGTGTGCATCTGCAGAATGGTTTTGTAGCCACGTTAAGCCAAGTATACTGGCCAGGGAACATCTTTTAGCCTCTAGTATAAGAAAGTTATTTAAAACATCGCTGAAATTACAAAAGAGAAAAAAACCAAATGTCAGGACAAACTAAAAAGTTTCAGGCCTCATGACAGCCTGCTGGGATAGCTCTCATCAATTGCCAGGAAGGATAATCATGGGGAATCACCAGGAGCCTTGCAGTCCCGGTACCAGACAGGCAGGGAACTGGGCAGACACTCTGCCCTTCCCACCTGCACCACAGAGCTGAGGTGGTGAGTAAGATGCTTGTGAGGAGCTCAAAAAAATTCACCCTCTGTAGTGGATGTGGGTAAACAGCAAGGAGAGGAAGAGTCTGGGCATTGTGCTCCACCAGGCCTCAAGAAATTAATGTCATTGCCTTTTGCAACAGAAAATTAACTTCACCACAGCTCTTTAGGAAGGCAGGTAGTGAAACTGTTGTTGGCATTTTCTTACCAAAGTCAGTTCTGCTTTAAAAATAAATTAAAGCCTCCAGAAAAATTCAGATCTTATGGGAAAAATTTAATTTACCTTAAAAATCAGTTAGATGGGAAGCTTTAAACTAGCTTTACTGCAGCATTAGTTGCTAACTTAGGGTATACGAAATCTTTAAGGTGCTTTTAACAAATCTGAGCTCAGGTTAGACGGGAACATAAGTTTTGAAAGAGATCTATGGAAACTAATACAAGTTTTACCTGCAAAGAGGAGAACCAAAGAAAAACACCTCCTCAATGCTGAAAGCCAGAACTTACAACTCATAGGCTAGAAGTTTTTGCTTAAATACCTTCCCTTTTGAGGTATCTCTTCCAAATTCCAATTCCCGTACTGGAACACATATAGAAAATGCCTATAAGCACAAGTCGAACATTCATCCCAGCCTGAGAGAGAGACAGTGTTCTCACCTTCAGTGTTTCATTAAATTCTGGATTGGTGCGGTTACTTTTAATTTTGGTCTTGCGTTTACTTTGGCGGGACTTATCAGGCAGAAGGTATGCTTTGACATATCTGCAGATCAAGTAGGAAATTATTAGTAAGGAATAAAAATGATCAGTTTGAGCAAGTACCTGACATCGCTACATCAGCAACACGTATGTGGAAATTAATTTTTGCAGTCTAAACAACATACACACGTAACACAGAATGTGTGAAACATGGAAAGGTTTTGTCTTTATCTACAAACATAGCAATGTTAGTCAGATAAGATCAGAATAACAAAAGGCAGAGCTAAATTAATTTACTTATCCTCAGAAATGCAGAAAGCTTTGCTAACGCTTTCTCTTTTGTAGTATATGAGAGCGAAGAACTTCATACCCTACATACTATAGGATTACACATGATTAGAGATACTAATTATTGCTTCCTCATGAGAGAATTTACATATTATACTGAAAACTATAATGAGAAGCTCAGAAAACAAGGTCTTTGCAAAGTGAATCTATGGATGCATGAAACCAAAGTTATCTCTATCCCCCCATCCCTCCCAAACATTACTCCTCTTACATACTTTAGTTCTGATTCTAGAAGAAATAATTTCAACCTCCCTATTCCTTCATATTTTTTCCCTTTTACTACCAAACAGGTTGATAATTCAAATAATCTTATTTTTTCCCCAGAACAGGCACATGTTGCCCTAAGAAACATACTGAAAATGCATTTCCCACAGGGAATCCAAACCCAACTATCATCAGAATGCTGCCTTGTAGCAACTGGATCCTATGAATTCTCGGGCTCATACAGCAACCCCAGAATACAGCACGTGACATGGTGGAGGACACCACTAGCAGAGTTTAAGGAAATTCTTCTCTGTGCTTACGGATCAGTCCTCTGCTTCTTCTCATCTGCAAGAGCCAGGTTTCTGCAGCTTTTCACCAGGATATTGAGGGCACCTGTTTTGTAGCTGTAGTTGATGTTGAGAAGGATTTCACCACTGACCTTCACGTTGCCATAGTCACCAGTTTCACTATATACACTCAGCATGCTGTTAATGCTAGTCTGGAGGGGGAGAGAAAAAGGTCTTAGAGGCTTAAAAAATTACTCTTTTCCAGAATCTGGGGGTTTTGTACAGCTACAGCCTTGCAATATTATCACACTTGTTAGGACTTGCTATGAAAACAGATTATTTCGTGGAACAAGAATACCACCATTTGATGTGAAAGGGAATGAGAACTATAATTAATGATAGCTTAAATGTCTAGACAGTTGATGTTTTCCCGTGCAGGACTGAAGCCTATTTATAAACATGACTAAATCTAAATTACCACCATTTAATTCATGCATGAACTGAAGAGCAGACGGGCTACATAAACTGTAAGCTCACGTAAGTTCCAAGCAGAAAAAATATCACCTGTCTGGCTCACTTGTCCACCTAATTTTTACTGAGTCTCATAAGGCAGCTGCTGATAGAACCATTAGAAAAAGTTATAAGGAGGTTCCCCGTAATACTAGATGCTATAAAACCATATTTGTTTAAAGTGACACCCACCTCTCACTAGCAATTCTACAATAATGAGCAAAATTCAATATCCACCATTTCTGCAATTTTCCTAAAGCCAAAAAACTTTAGCAATAATCCCACTAAATTTTCCACTGCAACATAAACATGTCATTCCTCAATTTCTTTTTTTCACTCATACCATGCAGAGTATTGCTATGAGGATTTCCTCTTCCAAAAGATTGCAATTATGAAAGAATTAAATATTTTTAAAGAAAACCAGAGCAATATGCGTGTTGCCAGAACTAAAGGCATTCGAGAAATCTGATGCATGTTTTCCTTTGAGTCACTGAGCTCAAAAACATATAAAACCATCTAAATTCTAACACATAGGAACCTTGCAAGACACACAGGTACAGTCTTCAACAAAAAGAGAGAAAAGAGAGAGAAACCTTAAAAGTAAGCTAAGCAGAGGATTCAGGAGAACTCACAGTATCACCATCTGTTTCAGGCACATTTAAATACATCCATTTTCTGTCAGAGCCTTCTGTGGAGTTCTTTAAAGAAGGCAGTGCAAAAGATCAAGAGAAAAGACCATTAGATAGCTGCAATAAGAAAGAGTAAGTGCAGTAAGTAAATCTTTACCTACACAGACAAGTAAAGGGAGTTTGTACTGCAAAGCCATAGCAAGCAAGAAAAAGCTACCAGCAAATCAGAGAAGTGCTGTTTTCCATATACTTCAAGTATTGAAGGACACAGAGCTCAAGGTAATTAAACAGAAATGAAGTATCGGCTGTTTCAAAATAAACAAATTACATTTTAGAACACCAGCTCAGCAGATTTGGATTTGTATCGGTTTGTATTTGGATTTGTCTTCACGTCTGCATGAAGACAATCCTCACTTAAGTCAGTCAAAAGCTAAGCATCCATATATTGGTAGAATCAGCACCCTTGTAAAAAAATCCATTTATCTGTGGAGTTTGTAAGAATAGATGAAAAATGCACACAAATATTGAAACATGATGCTTGTTTGGGAACAAATAGAATATGGGGGGAAATATTTTCATCCCTGTGCTTGCTAGTGCAGTATCCAGAAGTCTCTATTAAAGACCTCAAGGGAAACTACACATTGATCTGCTTTCTTCCAGCTGCTGGAAGGAAGGAAGGAAGGAAGGAAGAGCACAGTCAAGGGGAAGAGCCACACAAAAAGAATTGGTCTGTGACAAAACTCAACTCTCCCAGCACCTCGCCTAAGGGCCCTGCAGCACAGAAAGCTGGAGGAATAAGCAGGCCTGTGTCAATAATTTAATGACAGACACGAAAAAACAGAACAAGCAATCATTACCCATAAAGTTAATTTTATATGTCATATAGGAATAATAAAAGGCAAAAAAAAGTGCTGGTTTTTTTTTATTATTATTATTTCTGCTGGCCTTCTTTATCCTTCCTTTAAAAAAAAAAAAAAGAAAGAAAAGAAAAAAAAAAAGAAAAATGCTTGTCCTTTTAATCCTTTGTATAATTGGCTGAAATTCCATGAACAGGACTCGTTAAAATTACTAGAGTATTATGAACACACACAAACAAATTCATCATATTTCCTCCTGTTCCTAATATGCCTCAAGTTAAATCCCAGTCTTTATCATTTATGCATTTCACCTAAATCATATGTGAAAATGGGCATCTTTGGACACCCTTGGTGAACAGTATATGCTACAAAATTATCCCTGTAACAGAAAAGTAAAATTTTTGTGCCCACTTCAGAAAACAAACAAGGTTATACCAACACCAGGAGGTGGATGAGTTGTTCCCTGCTGAATCCAAATACTCTTTTTCTTGATCTTTAGGTAAGTGGGCAGCAAGGGATAAATGATTGGGGTAAAAAAACCCTGAAAGTCCTGAACAAATAAATGACCACTGAGCCTAGAATTTACGTAAGCACGGTTTCTGAATTGCTTGCAAACTCCAAACAAAATAACACAAATTTAGTGGAAGTATTTAATATACTTGACTTTCTTCTCCCACAGACCCTGTTCTGTGGCATTTACACTGGACATTACATATGCTAAATGTAATGACCTTAAGAAATCTACTCATTTTCCAGCTTCGTAAGTAGTAAACGGCCACCACATATGAAGGATGCAGACCCTCATTTTAGTACCTCACCAAGAATTACACTTGTTTTGCATCATATCTTATCGCTGCAGTAAGGCACTGGAAGAATTCAGTCTCACTGATTTGATGGGTCTTGACAATGACACATTAATATGCTTGGGAGAGGAACTGGTGAAGGATGCAGGGAAAACTAAACACACAGTTCATGTGTTAGCTTTAGGAAAACACAAAGAAAAATACTCTAATGCTGAGATACAGTTTCTGTTCAATGTCACTTTCCATTTTCATTTTTGCTTACTCATGTTACAGGTAGATTTCAAGTTTCTTTACCCTTTGAAATATTTCTTCCTTTAACTCAAATACTTGTTATCAGAGTACCCATGCTATCCTTTAAATTCTTACATTTGAAAAAACAAACAAAAAAATCCATGCAGTTAAAGCCTACTGTTCATTAATAACATTATTTCAATGTGACTTAATAGTACACAGTTATTTGACAGGTAAGTAGATGAAAAAAAATCAATACACTGCAGAAGGCTGAAAGGCTTCAGCCAAGCAGAGTAAAGGCAAAAAAGTAAGAAAGAGGGGAAACATCAGTAACACACACTTAATGGGAACAAAACCCACCAAAACCTGTAAAATTAGCCTGCTTTCACAGGGAGAAGCAGCTTACCGTTCACAACTTGGCCATTAATATAGCATGCAGTGACACTAAAAAACATGTCACGGTGAATACAGAGAAACGAGAGCATTCAGACGTGAGATTATCTTAGACCTACAGCTCTGGAAAAGCTGTGCTCTGCCTAAGAAAAAGGTCAAAGAGAAATCTACAGCAAAGGACAAAACCCAATGCACAGACAGAAGGCTGAGAGGGAAGCACTGAGAGGGAAGGCTCTCTAAGCGCAGTTCCGCAGCTAGTGGCCTAAACACAGAAAGCACTTAAGCACCTGCAACCTCGTATCAATAGTCAGAGGAAATAAAAATAATTCTGTCTATAAAATCCATGGGAACAAAAAGTATTGGAGACAACGAGTAATAGTTATCCTTGGGTAAGTGGGTCTAATTAGACCAGTGTCAACAGGCCACTTTTGCTCAGGCCTGGTTTGGTGTGCGGTGCCACACAACGCTGCTGTAACAGTCTTTCTGTGAACTACACAGCTCAGAAGTGAAAAGGGTCTGGATGTGGCCAAATGTAAGATACCGAAATGCCCTGTGACGGCAACTTTCTTAGCCCTTTCTCCTCCCCAGGTAAGCCAAGCTTGGATTCAGCCTACTCCATCCCCTTGGGATCAAGAACTTCAGCAGCATTCCCCGGGCCCTGCTTGCATGGGGACTAATGTGGATGCAGTCTAGAAAGGACAGTTCATTGGTTACTGTCACGGACCAAATTTTCTCTTCCCTTTTAGCATGCAGACTTCTCATCTCTCCTCATCCTTTTCAACTCTCTCACCTTCTACTTGGAATTTGTTGCAGTTTTCTGATACTCTGTATGCTGACCAGAGCTATTCTTAGGCAGAAGACGTGAAGAAGAGTGGCCAGAGAGGGCTCCGCCACTTTTCTGAAGATGCTTTCAGTTGCCCACATTCTAAGTGTCAGATCCCAAAACTGGGGTACACAGCACTTAGTCATAAATGAGACATGGTAAAAGCTTTTATCAGCCATTTTCTTTCCCAGAGAATAAGACTGCATAATGAACTGCATAAGGCTTGTTACACCAGTTTTGCTGCATCTCAAGTACCTGTTACAACCCGAAAATGCAGCTATCCTTTTTAAAACCATCATTAAGTTGCAACACTTAAGACAACTGCAAGACTCAGACATCTGATTTACAGTATATAGTTTGTGGGTATGACAAGAAACAAAAGCATATAACAGAAAAATACTTTAATTATTGCAGAAGGTAGAAAAGTTGCCACCAACAAACATCCCCAAGTATCTCCCTTCTCACTGTAAAGAGAAATACTTTTCAGATGTGGCTGGCATAGCAATCACGTCATGAAGAATGAGAGAAGCTAAGTTGGAAGATGGACAATGATGCCACAGAGTGGTATTTATGCCAACAAAACAGACAAGTATTTGTGTCCCAAGAACCTGAACAATCAGAAAGTGGTTTGAGATGGAAGATCCCACCACAGCTTTGTTCTCTTTATTTCAAGTAAATTAAGATAAAGTGCTCCTCTGCAAAGCTGAGCAGTCACACACTGCAAACACCTGGTTTGCCTTCTCCAAATGTGAGCTTGCTTGTAACCTGAGCATGTGAGGAAATCTGCTGATGAGTATGAATGATTTATCTTTCCATGTGCTGCAGAGAACAGCATTTTAGCTTTGAACAACATTAAAAATATAATAGAAAAACTATCTAAATGTTAAAGGATGTTTCTCAAGTGCAGGATGAAAGACAATCTGCTGCTAAGCGGTATGAAGTTAGAACTCCTTTTTGGAGGAACAAATGGTCTTTTGTGGAAGGACAAAGCATATGTTTTCTACTTGAGATCTTACTGTTGATAATCCACTTGTCAAATGTCCATGTTTCCTTGAATAACGAGAAGCCACTACGTCATCAATGTCTTCTTCTGTTTCATCCAGATAATCCTAAATGAAAAACAAGCATTTTAGTCATTGTGTTCTGCTCTGTATTTGTTCAGCTTCTGTTGCTTAGTTTTGTTTCCTGTATTTTCCATTTTAGGAAGACTGTGCAGGTTGCACTCAAAATTCTAATCTCTAGAGGAATTGTGATTTACATTTTCCACATCTTTTTACAGGCACACAGCATAAGGAGAAAAGACAAGTGTTACAGTTTCAGGGTTCAATTGATTAAGAACTGAAAAACTCTACACACATACTTTATATCTTATTCTGGAGGTGCATACCTTTGCATGGCCAACAACCGTGCACATAAACAAACCCCACTCCCATGCCTACTAACAATCTCATGTGAACTACCTTATTCTACCTTACTACTCTTTGCATTCAGGAGTTCAGGTTTGGAAATCTTAAAGGGACATGGCGAGAATTTTTCAAACCTTAACAAAAGAAATGAGTGAATTAAGGTCTGCTACCAGGGGCCAGGGGATCACAGATACACTGGTTTACCTGAAGACATTTGTAGCCAGAAGCCGTTAGATGACTGACTTCTTGGTTACAGTCCAGGTTCCATGTTTTTACAGGACATATTCTTTACAATCCAGTTTTCCAACGATGGTCCACATTTATATCAGTCACACACAAATGAGCAAGCACACAATTTGCATTACACTTGCACCCTTTCATGCTGCCTTTGGTGACAGGCAACAATTTTGTGCACACAATCATTAACATAGAACCACTTTCTAACAGGTGGTGCTGAAAGCCCTGGGTTATTATTCCAAATAGGAAGAAACTTGTCCTGCCATCATACACACAATATATTTGAGGGGTAAACAAAAACCCCAGTTGATGTGCATATTTTAAAAATAATTAAATTCCTGTATTATTTTAATAATTCAAAAAATGGAGAAAAAAAAATCAGTAATTACACAGTTTCATATACATGCCTGAGTTTTAATAAGTCTGGACTGTAACATCTTTAGCCCATATACAGAAAAAAAATATTCATTTTTTAACACAGCAGTAAAGTAAAATCTAAAAATAAAAATAATCTGGTTGATAGTCCTAATAGGACTGATAACTTTAAGTAAAAGTTACACAGAAAAAAACCCCAACAGATAGATATCATCCTATTAAGCATAGGTTGGAAATTTCAAGCAATCATAAACCTTATGGTAGGTATTTTGAAAGACTGCTTTTAGTTTTAACAAAAGTTTAACAGAAATCAAATGTTCAGCTTCCTTATACCTGCTTTGCAGCTATCAAAGTCTTACATGGTGACCTACATCATTCTTTATTGTTTAGTTACTCTCACTCTCTTAAACTAAACAGAGAAGAACTGTATTCAAACTCGGGAGTCTCAAAGACTTCTACGCTAATCAGGAAAAAAGCAGAGAAGAAAAGCTGCTGGAGAGTTGAACTGTCACAGTTTATGTAAAGATCTGCAGAGCATTTGTCATTAGTATGCATAAAACCATCTGGTACATCACTTCTCTGCTCCAGTGACTGAAATAAAACCAGTTGAAAGTGATGCAAATTTTTCTATTACAGTTTTCCAATTGTAACTGCATATCTAGTATTAGGCAGAGGAAAACCAGGACAAGTCATCGCTTTATTCGGGACCAAAACGTACATACTGAAGCAAACATTCCCCTTAGCTTCATGTTCTTACAATAAGCTTCCTCTGCTGGTCTCTTCTCTTTCTAATCTATTCAGGGCACTGTTACCACCCCATAGAAAAAAAGAAGTCACAGATATTTTATACTCTAAGGAAGAATTCCTTGGAGAACCAGGCACAACAGAGAAAACTGTATCAGGGAGACAGATTGAGAGCTGAATCTTCAAAAGTAAAAACAAAAAATCCCCTAAAATAAAAACAAAACGCCCCACCCTTCACTTCTACTCTCCTCATTGACTTCAGAATTCAGGTGATGTACTCAAGTTTAAAACAAAATTTGTTTTCCTTTCCCATACGACAGGAAGAAGCAATTCTGGTAACACATGCAAAAATCTTTCCTTTATATTGTTGTATACATACCTGTGGACTTTAACATAAACAGTGCTACATTTTTGTTGCTGAATAATTAAATACAGGGGAGAAAAAAAAGACAACATCTTCAGACTGGGGTGTTTCAGGTCTAGACACTCAAACATTAAGGGCTTCAGTAAGAGTCCTAACGACAGCTAGCTGACTACCATCTTCTGTCTGCAATCAGATATCTAAAACTAACATAAATAAATAAATAGATAAATAAGTCAGCCTATGCTCTTTATTCATTTTGCACCACAATGATTATGTTTCTCAGGAGGTGTTACGAAACTGCAACTATGTAACTGGTTAGTGTTATCAGCTTATTAAAGTTAGAGCTAGTAGGACATTAATCTCATCGTCTCCAGTGGGGGTTCTAAGACACACATTACCCAATTACTTCCAACAAAGCAGCTGAGCATGTAATGAACACTACTTGGTCAGGAATTCAACACACCCCTCCAGATAGAGTGTTCACACACGAACACAACACAAGATTTAACTGATTCCCCTTGATACTCCTTGATAAATATGTACTGCAGTTCGTGGGTTTCTGGGGCTTGTCTCTTTTCACTGTCAAAAGCAATGTTAAGTTAGAGAAGCAAAATACCCATTCAATTTTCCAGCTGATCTCTCTGTATGTGTAATAGGTTTTCCTGATAAAGCTGGGAGCAAAGCAGCTAAAAACCTATTCCCACCCTTTCAGCTGATAAATTCCAGCAATCTGCAAATCCTATTGACATGTGGCATCTCCCACCACTGCTGTCACAGCTCCCATCACTCAGGAATCAGAGACTGAAGTACTTCAGCTAGCTCCACCAGTTGGCCAGGAGAAAAGGAGGTATAACTTTTCTCAGGCTGCAGAAGCTTTTTTTACCCTTCATCGGATCTTTCTTTTTGCCTTTTCTATCAAGCACCAAATAAATTAAATTCCAGCAGGAATACAACTTTTATCTCAAAACACTGCGTACTTAATGAACATAGGGAAAGACTCTGAAGACTCCTGTGAGTCAAATTACCCTAAAAAATATGGTAACACTAAAGCTAATGAATTAAATCGATCGATTTCATAAGACAGAGCAAGCAAGGATATGGGTAGAATCAGAGATCTATGACCCCTGTTATGAATGCAGTTTAAAAGGGAATTGGCACTCAGATGCCAGAGCAACTGAATCAAGGTTATGCCACAAGAGAGGTCTCTGATGTTTAGCAAAGAAGCTAGAGAGCTGCTGAGATGCAATCTGAAATTTCATCCAGTCAGCAAGAAAGAAAAAGAAAAAAAAAAAAAAGAAAAAACCCACCTCTGAATAAGAGGAAGACAAAAATCAAAGAACAGAAAACCACTCTGGGCTTGGCATCTCTGACACCTGCCTCAGAGAAATCCCCAAATGATAACTACTACACCCTGTACAATTAGAGCAGAAAACTGATACAAAGATATTTAAAGTCTGTATTTTCTTATTTTACGCTTTTCTTCTGCAATATTTTCCAGCTTCTTAATCAAAACCACATTCTTTTTCTTTATCACTATTATAAAATAAAACACTTATTTTTTGAAGTTTTTCTTCCACAGAAACCTGACATACAGGAAGGACTTTTTTTATTTCCTTAGAAATTAACACAAACAAAACTGCTGCAGGCAAACTCTGAGTGCTTACAATCCAAGAAACAGCTGGGAATCTCAACATGGTGGTTTTCCACCGAGACACAAGTATTAAATGCTACAAGAAGGGGAGACATCTCCCATGGCCAATGCTCTTCTGAGAAGAGCAGATGGTTGGGAAGGACTGTGACATTAGGCAAAATCCATAAACCGTAACACAGAGGGTTAGGGTTTTTGTAAGCTACAAGCACACATTTGGAAACTTCAGAACAAACCATGATTAGATGAGGAACTATTTAAATGAATCTTCTTTTTTTACCCCTCATGTATATTTAACAAGCTTGGAAATTCTTTTATAGCATTGATGCACATCTGCAACTTGTGTGTTTTGAATATGTGCATAAGAGGAGGGGGAAGTTGTGAATCACTTCAGGAAAAGCAGCCTATAGAATACACAGAAAAAGACATAGAGATGTATGGGAGAAAACAGTGAACAGGAAGAAGAGGCGAGGAACAGTGTCAGAACAGAAAGTTACGGCTTCATTTGATGAAAATATATATGTGTAAGGGGAAAATCAAAGCCAGACAAAGATTAAAGCCTTTAAAGTATAGTATTTTTCAACATCAAAATTAAAACCTAAGAAAGTATGAATCAACAGAACTTTGGAACATGTGTAATAAATATATAGTGCCTGAAATTTATTTTCAGGCCAGATTTCTTTCACCTGTGAAATCAAAAACCAGCAAAGCAGTAATAATCTGTAACCATGACTATTCATTGGAACCATTCTATAGCAAACATACTCAGAAGATGAAGCTGTGTAAAACCCCATTAAATATCCCTGAGATAACGCTCTGCATTACTTATATTTTACATAGATATACATACAGTGCTGATTTCATAAGTCTGAACAACCAGGATTTCCACCAGATACACATTTGCATGTTTATAACTCACCAGTTCCTGATCTAAGGCACTAGGTACAGATTTGCTTCTTATGCTCAGAGTGTCCTCATTTCCTTCAGAGAGAGATTCACTCAAATCTATCTCAGATCGGCTACGATCTGGAAAATAAAAACAATTTAAAAATTTGCTATAATTTGTACAAAAATATTATGTTCCATCTTCCACACTTTTAAAAGTGTTGTCTCAAACCCAACTGTTTTTTAAGAAAAAAACATCAAAACAGTATTTTAGGTATCTGTCACAAACTCCATGACAACTGAACATCATATGATAAATGGAAAAATACGTTTTCTGATACTGTTCAGTCTTCTGGCCAACAATTTTCTCCCTGCACTATTTATCTGCTGTAATTTTCTCCTGCGGATAATATTAGAGATCAAGCTTTTGACTTTCTCTGGTAGGCCCATCAGCCTGGAATATTGTAAAACTCGTGGTCCAAGTGTTTGCAGTGATGATCGCATCTCCCACCGCCACCAAACTCTCCCCAGTGTCTGCTTCAGAATTAAGCAACTGGGGATGCAGATGGACACAGCAAGTACTTCTGCCATTTCTGGTGCTCCTTGTGCAGAAAGGAGGAGGAAGCAAAAAAGTCTCATGACCTGCACAAGTTTCTTTCAGTACTGCAGACCTCTCATCCACTCTGTAGGCATAAGACATGTTAGATGTCTTGGAGAAAGATTTTCTTAGTCCTCCCCACACAAATCTTTTGTGTGACTCTTCCATATTTTGAGAAAGAAAGAGGGGGAAGAGAATACTTCTAGATCCTGCAGGTAGGAATCTGGAAAGTTTTTAATTGTTCATCTTCTACTTGGGCTATAGCTGATGTGATGGGAAAGGTCACTCTCCTGAGCTTAATGGCCTTTGAGATCCTCCAACAAGGAGACAATGAAACGCCTGATGCCCATTCCCAGGTTGCCTGCAATTTTGCTCAGCATCCATCTGCTTTGGTAACACAAGGCCAGTTCTTTTTTGCTAGGAAAACCTTTATTTCATAAGGTAGCAGAAATAGAATTTTCACTTCATAAAGAAGTACCAGCCTGTAACACCTCTGCCTGGAGCTGCACTGTACAATGCTCTCAAAGAAACTGAAGCTTTCAAGTCAAAAAATCTAAGGTGAAGAATATTATCTCCTTTGATTAGCATTGTGGGATATGCCACTAGGTTTCTGCTTTGGAACAAATTCAGCTGAAATTAAGTGAACCCCGCTGTGTTTCAGAAGGCAACTTGTAAGTCTGAACCCACTCTGTCGGCCCTGTAAGACGCTGCCCATGTGCCTGGGAGAAGCAGAAGAGTGCTGGGCACTCCTGCCTCCTGTTGCAGGTAGGAGGAGGAGGAGGAGGATGTCCACCCACTGTGGCCAAGTGGCTCTGACAGCACCTTCCTGTGCAAGCCTCATTTACCTAATAGCTTCCAATGAAATCAGGTAAATTACAGATTACTTGTCTGGTTCAGTGCATCACGTACAAAAATGAAATGACATGACGTCTGTAAGGGACTTGTCCTCTGACAGCTCATTGTTTCCCAAATTTGCTTCTGGGCAAAGTAGGTGTGAAATATGGCAGCAGCACAGTAGTATTTTATACCGATTGCAGATAGATAGTATTTTATACAGCTGACCACACAGAGAATGATTTAACAATGTGCAATTATGAATGAAATCTTGTAACAATTCTAAGACCATGTGATTTACCTAATACTTACATCATGCCAACATTACTGGGTTTAGGATTAACATTTTTTCAAATGTAAAACTTGTGAAGTAGTATAAACTTGGTTAGTAAAAGGGATGAATTTTCAGAATTAATATGTACAAATTTATGAAACTTACACCTGATCTTTCAATGTGCTTTAAAAACAAAAGGAACAGAGTCACAAGAATAGGAACAATCCTCTGATGAGAAAGGCTGGCAGAAAGAAGGAAAATACTTGATACTTGCCTGATGACAAAGATACCCTAGAAACTGCAATGGAAGGTGTTCCAGATGCTTTCCTACAGTGCTTCTTTACTAAATCTTCAGGCACACTTTCACTTGCTGGAATAATCATGCCATTCTCTAAGCCTGTGTCCTGTGCAATAATAAAAATGGACATCCCATAAATACAAAAAGTGAGCTTATTCACTATCAGTCTACAAAAGCATGATTTCTATCAGCTCCCAGAACTCCAAAGCTCCTTTAGCATGCACTCTATTACTGAATATATTTAGATTGCAATCTAATCTGCTTTGCTTAGCACAGATCATGTATAAAATTTGCACAAAGATGTGATTCATGCGTACATTCTGAATTTGCAACTGAAGAATCAGAGCAGTGGCATCAGGAGTGAAAGGAGGGAAATAAAACACTCAAATTATTAAAAGTTCACTTAGCTTGGAAATATAAAAAAAAAAAAAGAAGGTAAAACCTATTAGTTTTATACCAGCATAATGATTTCAGCCAGAGTAAAACCAAATGGACTTGAACTAATCAAATTATGCCAGAATAACCCCTCAAATAAAGCCAATATGCTTGATATTATGGCTTTTTGCCTTCCTGTAAAGGAATAGCCAAAGACTAACTCCATCTAAATTAAATGGATTGGCCTTTTTCAACCAAATCTAATACACTTGAAATGCAGTTGGTCTGTGCACCAACAAGAATATAAATGAAACAACAAATATTTTATTTACAGCTCCCCAAACTGCCATTCATATATACTAATTTATTTTTTATTAGGAAAGGCAATATATTAGACCAAGTATTCGGAAGTTAGAAAAAGACTGATGCACTCAAATGCTCATCTACTGTTTTCTAAACATTAACAGTAAAACAGCATTATGTCCAACTATAAATTTCGCTTTCATTGTACACTTAAGTCACCGCAACTTAGAATAACTCGCTGGTGCAATCATCCTTATTTCTTAAGGAGGGTGACTGAAACGAATTCAGCATGTGCATGTCTGCGCACAGCCAGGCTGCCTGGAAATGGAGAGTGCCTGCTGCTGGCGACATGAACCACATCTTCCTGCTTGTTACAGAGCAGCTGAGACAGCTAGCTCAGACGTGGCCACCTACACAGCGTGAGGCTTAACAGCAGCTGAGAGGAATCCCACCTCTCGTTTTGATAAAGCACCTAGCACACATTTTGTGATACACCATAAATTATGCAGAGCCCAATGTCCAAATCCAGAAAAGCCTAAAATCAGTATGGCCTGATCTTCTGCAAGTGCTGAGCTTGCCAAGTTTCCCTTAGACTTAGTCAGTGGGAGCATGCTGGACCCTGCATGCCTGAAAGGCACATCCTCAGTTCACGGCACTTCTTCAAGGCCCTGGTGCACCAAAAATGCTTACTCCCATCCCTTGTGCTTCCCAGTTCAGAATCTGTAACTTATTATGTAGTGCTGGACATTAACAGTGATTTTTAAACAAAAGAAAAATGTCTGCCAAACCAAAGCCACGTCACTGATAGAGCACGATCAATACTGTTCTAGTAGACATCTTCACTGGTCCCTGCAGAATTAACGAAGAAACAAAATCTCCTCCATCAGGCTTGTCCTTTCTCAGCTACAAATCAATTTAACAGGGCAGATACCAGCCAAGTCATCCTCTTTGGTGCCAGCTCTACACCGCTGTACTTACCCTGCTATAATCTGCAGTCATGCTGCGCATGCTGAGCGCCAGAGACCTTGGGAGGGAAGGTGTGGAAACGTTGCCTCTGTTCACAGGACCCACAGCCCCTCTCAGATGGGCTGCAGTGGTCTCTGCATCGCTGCTGTTCAGCAAAGCAGCACTCCCTCTGGGACGGAGAGAAGAGTATTAAAGCATTATTGCTTCGAGCAAACCGAGGCAACCAGCTTAGCAAACCACTGCAAGAAAACAACCATGGTAACAGTTTACTAGAATAGCATTGCCCTGTATGAACTGTGTGATCCGCTGCAAGGGAATGCTCACCTGGAAAGAAAAACAGAGGCAAAAGTGAATTACAATTACTTTATACATACAAGTATTGTCAGCACTTCTACCAGAACTGCAAATGGCCCAAATGGGCAGCTCTTGTCCAGGCTGCAGAAGCTGCATTCATCCACGTTCAGTTTGCACTGCATTCCCATCCCCACAGTCGGTGCAACAACTTGTGTGAACTTCCTAGCAGGCTGCTCCTTGGTTTAAAGGAAAACTACGGTGACAGGACAGTTCTGACCACTTCTGCATCGAATGTTAATGCCAGCACTATCACCACAAAGTCTAAAACCCTTGGCTATCAGCTCTCTGTCCTCTACAGAAAAACAGCTTGCTCACTGTCCTGTTTATATTGCAATAATGACTCTTGGCCTAAACTAACCAATTCTTTCGACCAGCTTAGAAAGCTAGGAAAGCTGGACAAGGGTTTTTTTTTGCCAGGTTTCATGTTTGTAAAAGTGACAAAAAAGCATTTGTGATCAACATACCAGAACCCAATTGCTGTCTAGTACTACAATGGGCAGAAATTTTTCCATGGGACATTTTCTATTAGAAAATACTGATTAGTCCGTGTAAACACTGAGTGTGAGAAAGGGTATGCTCTTGCACTTTTTGTGACCTTTTTGAACAACGAAGATTATTTTTGCAAGTATTGCAACACATTTCCAGTTAAAGTTTTACTTTCATTTGAAATCTGATTTGCAGTAAAAATACAAGTTCTTGGCTGATCTATTCTTTCTCCAGAAACATCAGTTCAAACTTCTTAATTTTTCTTTACAGCTCAGAGAAATCTCAAAAAGTCTTGCAGGACAGTAACAGTTCTGCATATAATCCTCCTTACTGCCTTAAAAAAATAATTACTGGTAAATAGGAATTGATAAAGGAATTGTACCCTTTTCATATGGAAAATACAGTGTCTGAGGAAAACAGTAGTGCAAATTTACTGGAGAAATGTTTTGGAACTTACAGTGTATTTTCAGCCAAAAGAGGCTTGCTTAATAAATATTTCAGATTTGCAGACATCTTCATTGTACTGGATAGGAGCTGAATTTGACCTTCACTTGGTTTAGGGTGGCATATCATGTTTAGAGTAAGTGCAGTAAAAATCTTCTCTACCACAATGGAAATTTTAATCAGAACTACTGTTGAACTGAGAAAAAAACACTCTGAAACACAACATCTCCTGTCTCACCACTACATTGAGCAGTGAGCACAGGCTCTGAATCCATGTTGGTGGAGTTATTGAAAACAAGGAAAACAAAGGAAAACTCTGAACACCAGGACTGTCTACAAATGTTGTGCAACCCCATTTTTGTCTTTTATTGAGCATATGGTAACCTTTTTAACCATTACTATCTAATTTTGTACATTGGAAACAGTAGATAATGCATAATAAACATGCTCTTATGCATGTGCACTTCATATACACACACTACTACTTTTTAATTTGATGAGCTAGTGATCAACAAATCCTACTAAACGTGTTGTAGTTGAATTTTAGTCCTAGCTATTCCCACAAAGATGTGTCTTTGCTGCTGCAAAGTCAGAAAAATCAAGGTTACTGGCTGTCATATATATTTTATCAAAGCTATCAGACTTAGATGCACACACCTTAATTTCCAAATCTGCTAGTGTATGGAAAGCAGCCAAAATGTAGAAAAACTGGATTTTTATTGCATGTCACACCACTTTTGATGGATTGTTGTGACTTTCCATTACAAAAAATGTTGTTACAGGTATTTTTTTTCCCTCACTGTGTAAACTAATGTAAATCAAGAGAAGAGTTCAGAAGCAATAGCAGGCTGGAATAAAAGATTGAAAAACATGTTACAAGGGGTTCTGCAGGAGTCATCAGTCAGACTGAGCACTTGCACATTGAACGTGCTAAACAGACCTCTTCTGTACTTTGCTCTTACTTCAGTTGCTATTAGAGAGAGGTTCAACACATTTTATACAAACATTAAGTAGACAACAAATAAAAGATGTTGTTACAAGGTGACTATGCCAGGCACTTCCATGCGGTACACGAGACCTCAGTACAATAGGGGAGTGTGCCTGTGTAGCTGAACCTGAAATGCCTATATTATTTCCCCTGGAAGTATCCCGATGCAGCCTCCCAGTTTGGTCAGCTGCAAAATCAGTAAACGTTTTTACTGGAATAGAAATGAACCAGCTGAAGAGATGAACTCATCGCTTGGGACTCCCCTGTTGACAGCTCAGTACATCTTCTTTTAAACAAAATTGTTTAGAAAGAATAAAATTTCTCTCTTGGTTTCCCTGCTGGTAGGTGAAATGTTACCAGTTTTGGCAATGTAGCTAAAAAGATGAGGGCAATTACAAAAATCAGAAATATGCAGGAAAGTCTAGGACAGCTACAGTGTCACAAGCTGTTATATTCTTTTAATTTGAAACTTGAAACAATTATGGAGGGTAGTCTGGGAAGCTTTGCTATTAATTTTTTAATAATTACTACTCAGTTTTCTAAATTAGCAACAGATGAACTAAAGCAAACATCCTCAGATACATAATTAAGTATTTAACTATGCATACAAGACAGAAATTTTCATCCCTCTACTAAGAAATGTAAGCTGCTCCTCAATCCTCCCACAAACTAATATTTAGAAAGTGCCACATCTTCCATAGACAGTAGAATAATTCAGCTCCCCCCACCCCCCAGAATAAAACATGTCCTGGCAATGCAGCCAGGTTACTGTGTACTTTGACAAAAGACACCGATTTGGCCAGGAGAGGATGAGATGACAGGTAGTGAAGGAACCTGCTATAATGACCTCATACCCCTAATTTAATAAATCCCACACCCTGGCTCTGGGCAAAAGCTAGAAATGGATGATTTATGTGAAAGTCAAGCAAAGCAAATCAAACATAAAGGTTATTTTTATTGACTATTTCATTCTATCCTATGTCTGTGTGCAAAGCTTGTATCAGGTGCTGAATTCTACCACATGGACAAAATTATTTTGCTTCATTTATGATTAACTACATGATAACTTTCTTGCAGTCTGGCACATCAAAACAGCCACAGAGATCTCTCACAAGCATCCTTTTTGTCCTTATTTTGTTAAATTCTTAGAGAAATCTGCATAACCTTAGTGTTAAGCAGCCCAGACACCAGATTCCTGAGGCTTTGTCTCAGATCCTTCACTCATCTCTATTCAATGAAAAGCAAAACAAATCCAGAAAAACAGCAAAAATACTACTCCTGGTCTCATAAAAGTTGGGTAGGCATCTGGCTAGATACAGAAGGCCTAATTAGCTTAGTGAAAAAAAAAAAAAAAACACCAACCCAAACCCTTAGTAACCTGCGTATGAATTAAAGAAGAAAACCAGCTATAAAGCTGATTCAGCTAGTATGTATGGCAGCTTCAGAGGAAAAAAAATTTAAAAAATCAAATTGCCAACTTTCAAGAAGATTGTCACCATCAACTTGGGGCATGTTGCAGAATGTCCAGCAAATGGGGTTTTGAATTGTAGGTAACAAAGGGAAGCAAGCTCTTGCTTAAACAAGAAGGCTCATCTGTGGGTGAATTAAACTTCACGATGTTCATTTTACCTGATATCCTGTGTTCCTATATATCTATTTGGAGTCTCCCAGAATCACTGATTTAGAGCTAGAAATCTCTATTTGATCTCACAGCAAATTATTATAATTTTTCAATCCAGATTGTAAAATTTCTAGGTGTGTGCACCTGAGCAAAGAATGTGGGTCTACACCCAGTATAGACTATTCAACTGAACAAGAAAAATGTGAGCTATTTTTTGCTTCATTTTGGAGGTGGGACCTGAGAATAATGTTGCACTTGGCATTTTATAATGCCATCAGCGGCAATAACTGAGATGTCTTAAGCCCAGAAGAATAAATGGAATTTTATTAGAAATAACTGGGACAATAATTATGGAAAAGAAGGGCAAACAGAGCCTTTGAAGAAGAAAATATAAATTACAATCAATTAACATGTCATTACTGAAAAAACACTTTGGAACAAAGGGCCTCAGTTCTGTAACATGAACACAGTTCATCAATTAAAGGCCTCAAAAACCAAAGGAGATTGTACCAACAACAATCACCAGCTGAACACAAGGAGAGAAAAGGAAGATAGATGGAGATAATTTTTAGGGGGGTTGGGTAAGGATTTTTTTGTTAGTTTTGTTTTTTGATTTTTTGATGTGGTTTGTTTTTTTTTAACCATAAGCTCTGCTTCTCAGCTAGTACTGATGCTGAGCATTCAAAGACACAATGCAACGCAGAGGACTGGCACACACCCTTAGGTCCATCCCGGCATGAGCTTTACCACATTTCTGCTCCTCACCTCTCAGAGCAAGGTGTTGACTTGCCACTGCGCAGACTTTGGGTTTCAGCTTCTGAGCCCGTGTTTCTTTCACCTTCATCCTTTGCATTTGTAATTTCTCCTTTGGTAACCACCCTAATTACCTTCCTGATGAAACAAGCAATAAAAGATTTTAAAAGTTGTAAGGTTTTTTCCCAGGAAACAGCCGCCTGACTGCAATATCATGACATGTGTGTTTTATTAATTTAATCTGTCTGACCTATGGACAACTCTGAATACAAAGGTCAATAGGGCACCAAATCTGGTTATTAAACTGATTCATATGAACAAAAAAAGCATCATATTTGTTATAAACTGCTTTTTAAGACACAATTATTAAAAAATCCCTCCTACTCGACATGGGCACTTCGAGCTTTGAACAAGAAGTGTCTTTTATGAAAATTCCCCTCTCTTCTTTTTTTTTTTTTTTGCAGTTTATACACAGCAAATTACTTTTTGCTAAGTATGTGTGTTTTCCCTTAGCAAATTACACTATATGTATTTTCTCTTCAAGATTGCTTCGCGATTTCTAGAATTATATTGTATCAATTCCCCAAACACGCTGTTTCCCAAAAACATAGCATCACCCCCTTACCCTGCAACATGTGGCCTAAAAAGACAGAAATGAAAGCAATGAAATAAAGTTTTGAAAAGTAACAGTATTCTTCACAGACTTACAAACAACAATAGATTGTTAAGTCATCCCATGACACTAAGTGTCAGCAGCAGTTGGCCACAAAATAGCTTTGCTAAAACAAATCCACTCATAAGATATATGAATGTGGAACCTTAGGAAGAAAGGAACAAGGAAAGAGGAGAAGGAATAATGAACTACTTGGAAGCAAGCCTAATTCTTGTAGGATTAGATTTCCTTTATGGGGAGTGTCAGCACCAGAAAACATTTCAGACCACAAACTGAAAAAAGTCTGAACACCACTAAAACAAACAGACAATTATAAAAAATAATTATTCCTCATAGGGGAATATGACTAATAGATTTGCACAAAGGATTTAAATTGAAAGAGGATTAGAAAAGTAAACTTCAATGCACTTTTAATATAGCTACCAATTAGCATGATTTATAGCAACATCTAAGTCCTGTTCTAGTAGACTCCTAAGCTGGTTCTTTCTTCACCTTAATTTGAGAAGCCAGAGGCATTCTGATGCTCTTTTCCCCAATATTAAAGAGAGATAAATCATTCATGTTAACTTCTGGAGTCACTGGAATAAGTAATTCCATACTCAGCTCTCCTCAGAAGTAAAAAAAACTGTAGAAAGCTACCTACCCTATATTTAAGACCCATAACAAAATGTCTTTTGTCTTCCAACAGAAACAAAGTTTTCCAATGATATGGAAACAATGTTATGAATGTTCATCTGATTTTCCTTCCCACTCGCCCAATAGCCTCAAGTTAGGCCCAGACACCACTCGTGCAGCCCTAGAGTGAATGTATCTGTCCATGTCCCCTGAGAGTAAGTAAGAACTCCTCTAAGGGCACAGCCAAAATTGGGTTACACGTGTCACAGACTGCAAGATGACCAGCAACATACCTGTTTATTCATTGTCACACAGAGAAAAGGGGCACTGCTTGACTGTTAAATTGCATTTGCTATGGAAGCTAAAGGAAAATTGACTTGTTAGCAGAAACAACTAGTATACATAAAAACCAGGTCCTCCAAATACTACTTTTTGCATTTGCTTCTTCAGTGAGCCTGCCTTTAGGGACACACTGTTACTTCCGAGTATAAGCAAGAAAAATCCAGGAGTAAAATTGCCTTTTTTCTGCTACCTTTATAGCTGAAGAGTAATTACTGCTGCAATTCCTAGGAAACAGCAGTCTAATTATAGTAAGTATGCTTTTAAATGAAGGCTGTTTCTAACCCTGGGAAGTTTGAGACTGATGTGGAACACTGGAGGAACTCAAAAGAAAATCCATCCAACCATCTGCAGCTGTTACCCGATTTATCAGTTTCCCAAAGAAAAGGTTTTACCCTATCTTTCTAGGTCCACTGAAGATTGATTTATGCCCATTTGTGGAGCAGACTGATACATCTGGCCTTTTTTCTTCATTCTCTTGGGGTTGATCTTTAAATGTTCTTCCTTCATCCTTACTGGAAACTGTGTCTTCATGGGAGGAGGAAGGAACAAAAAAGTTAATGTTTGCACAAAAAATGCAGCATATGTCAAACAACCTAGAAAAATAGGTTTTCCATTTTTCAATATTAGATAAAACCAATGCTAGTGTCATGAAAAAAATTGGGGGGTTCTTTGGCTTTTCCTTTTGAAAAAAGGGAACAAACCTTTAAATAGCTTGAAATGTTTCTCATTATCATCTCTTGTCTTTAACTACACTTCCAGATTTATCACTGACATCATTTACTAGACAAAGGACCTGAAATATAATTTTGTGGCATACTGTATTTCCTGTGTTAAATTAAACAATGCTTTCCTAATTAAATTGTTCAGCTAGGAGCAAGGTGTGGGAATAAAGGCTTAAATACATTTTAATATACCTATCAAATAACAAAGTAACAAATCACAAAATACCCAGTTTGACAGGCTGCATAATATCAAAACCCAAAGACCGTTAAGATATTTGCTGGTCTGACAGCTTCCGAAGCACAGCAATATTGGCAAGATCAGCGTTTTGCCAAGCAGTGTATTTGCAGCAGGCGTTTTTCCAATGACAGTAAATACAGTCCCTCCCCCGACAAAATAACCAAGCCCATCACCTTCCTACTGAAACTGATAAATGCTACATCTGAAAACAGACTATCTCAGTAACAGCTTCTGTGTGCAGAGTAATGTAGTTAAGTGAAGACAGAAGTATCAGCATTCAGGCAAAACTCCTGTTTTTTAAACCAGTGACCCTGTGATACCATGCAAGGTACCATCAGCAGCTCGCAGACATGGTACTTTTGCTGTGCAGGGTCAAGACAGCCAAACTGTTTACTGTACCTAAAAGTGCAGGTGCAATTTACTGGAGGCAAAAGGAAAGTCAAGAGAGAATTGAGAAGTACCAAGTAGTCTGGAGGATGCCCATGTTCCAGCATACAGCACAGGAGTTAGCATTTATTTTTCTTATTCAGAGTTGAAGAAGAAAAATGGAATACCTTTTACATACCACCATCACAAATAAGAGAGCTACAGTAAAAAAATAGCTGGTTTTAGAACTCTGCATACAGACAAACTTTCTGGCAGAAACTGAGAATGAACTTTTAGAGCCTCAGCTGCTGGCTTTGCAGCTGAATAATACTGTCCACCTGTTTGGACAGTGATATTTTAAGTAGCTCTTTACACAGAAATATTTATTCACCTTACCTTTCATATATATTAATCATTCACAAGTCACTGCATAGTAATACCCAAATATGAAATCAATTAAGATTAAAATGCTAATTATACTTACATATTCAACAGTGGAGAATAAAATACAATACAAGTCAAACAGTCTGGAAACAAGATTTGAATGTATTAAGCAAGAGCCTATCTGTCTCTTGTGGTCCCTACCTGGGAATTTGCGTAAGATAGACTGTCTGACAACATCAGTTCCAAGAAGATTTGATTGTTTGAAGCGCTTTGCTCTCTCTTCGAAAAACCATTCTCCTGTGACTATCCGTAGCTGTCTATATGAGGGGAAAGAAAAAAGTCAGAGATATATGTTCATTAACAAATTTGGCCAACCAAAACTCCTGCTTAAACCTTTAGGTCATCATCCAACCATCAGGCTCACAAACTCTGGACAACATTTGCACAGTTCAAAACAAAGAGTGAAAAGATAGATTGCAAAGCTTGGGACAGCAGGGCATGTAGCAGAAAAATATCATCTTGCTTTGTGAATGAAAAACAATTTTCAGTACACAAATTCAGTTCGCAAAAAACGACCAAATATCTGTAGAAAACACATAATATACCATCTCCCTAGTCCTTTGGATAGTGAACTACTCAACCTCACAGTTTTCAGTATCTCTTAAAATCTGCAAGAAATGTAGAAACAACAGTGGATGGAGGGAGACCCCCCCCACTGCCCAGCTCCTGCCAGCCATGTCAGCAGTTCATGGACTTACACACATATATATTTATATGCCCTATATATAGGTTGCTGCAGGCCTATATATATTTTTCATCTCTGAGTTTCATATGCTGCCACTATACCTAGTTTCTTCACATGACAATGCTGTTATGAATTACCTATGTGTCAGAGGTTCAGAGCAATGAATTTTTGTCTTTGTACTGTTCTGGATAACACTGCTTGTTCTGGTTTCAATTCTCTTACCTGACCTAACCAGCATTGCTGTTTTCCATAGGTATATTTTTATGCTGATCATTAGCCTTTTCCTGAATCGGTTTCATTGTGGTTAAGCATCACCATCTCTAGTGCCTCACTACATACAGTTGATGGCAAAAAGCTACTAATCATGAATACTCAAATAAAAAGCAAATAAACAAACTAAAAAAAAAAACCCAAAATTTTAAAACTGATCTAGCTCCAGACATGTTCCTGCTTACTGTTCAATAAGGAAACTTATTTTCAAACCTATACCAAAAAAGAAATCATCTAGTCTCTTGGGCATGAAAATTACTACAGATGTATTTAGAGCACTGATCAATATCTTCACTATTAAATTACTTTTGAGTCATGCCTGAATGGAGAGTCTTACTTGAGAAAATACTAAAAATCACAGAATAGGATCCTGCCATTGGTAAAAAGACCCTAACATCACCAGTTCTTCCTAACCTACTAATGAATCATGCACCTTTGCATGAGTCATTAAAAAAAAAAATCAAAATCCAAAACATGCCCACAAGCATAGAAATTAAAGATTATTGCCTTATCTTGTTGTTGCAGACTACTACTGACAAAACCCTCTATAATTCATCACCACAATCCATCATTATGCGAGGCATTAACAAAATCTCTACGTTTCCGCTCAGAATTTTAAAATTACTATTGTTAGACACAAACACTGGAAAGGATTCACTGCATTAAAAACTATGCACAGTCCGGCTAGTATGAAAAACATTTTTTCTTTGAATGTGTATTTTCACAATTCATTTACAGCAGGCACTTCTCTGTGCAGTTATTTTTATACCAAGATTTACAGCAAGTTTAATATTTTCTATCAAACCATAAACCTTTCAGGCCTTTGACTACGCCGTCATATTCCACTGCAATATAAATTATGTATCACATTGCAATATGAACTGCATGGTTCATTCACTTTTTTTCCCCCTCAGTTACTCCCAGGTTTGACCATAAAACTCCACAAGTGCCATTTTCCTCTTGGATGGAGATTTTACTCATCTCCAGTATCTTACCAGTAATGTTTAACTTGATCAAGGCCAGACAGGGCACTCCCCACCTCACTACCCAGATAAGCACCTTCACACTCCTCCAAGCACAGGACAGCCTGAAGGAGATGACATGACCTACCCTAGGGTTCCAGCAGTGGGAGGGGGAGCTGCCCCATGCAAAGCTACAGGCTCTTACAAGCAAAAACTTGCAATTATTTCCACACCTGACCCCGACTTGTGCCACCTGCCTGGGCTGCTGCAGTTCATGGAGGGGCAGCCCAGACCTCTGCTACGGGGTCCCCATGGAGCCATCTCCTACTTTTTCTAGCCAGATTTGAACAGCGATGAGGGAAAGAAAACCTGTCTGGTACCGTCTGATTCACTAGTGCCCAGAGGACCTCAGCCTGGGCAGGACAGTAGCTGAGACCAGTGTGTCTGCTTGTTTTACCATATGTTAGTCTTATAATCTGATGTGGAGATTCAGCCCTGCAGTAGCAAGACCAAGGGCTCAAGGAGGAGCATGGGCCCTGGAGTGATCAAAGGAGCTGCAGCTAAGGGATAGATGGTTGGGGCAGCTGTGGGAGGAAGCCAGGAAGGAAGAGGATGGAGGGCTGCTGGGCTGTGCAAGGAAGGATCAGTGGCAGTGCTGCTGGTGGAGGGAGGAGGTCCTCCCCCAGCATCCTTCCCTGGGAGAGAGCCTTCCTCTGCTCCTCCACTTCACTGTGGTTCAATATAGGTCACCCGCAAGCTTAGAGCTCACCATCAGTCTCCCTCTCTCCATCCCCACTCCATCCCATGCCATTTGAACAACATCCCCTACTCCTCCCCTCTGGGACCAAAGCAGGCTGCAAGATGGGAAGGTCTGGCACCAGGCTGGGAGTGAGGAAGGATTCCTGTGCAGAAGGACTTTCTCTTGCTCTTGTCATCTCCTTGTAGTAGTAGCTGCTAGCCCCATACTCATCTTCCTCGCAGCTGCATAAAGCTGTGCAGGGAAGAGATAGGTTAGTCTGTTTGGGCAACAACAGTTGACCCCTGTATGTTCTGGCAAAGGATAAATAAGCAACCTACTTCTCTTAATAATCTCTCTCCGCAGGCTGTAACCTGCCACCATTAAATACCCCCTAATTATGTAGCTGGTGCCCTCTTACTTGGCCAAGGAAGTTCAGGATCATTGCCGTGTGCTCTGGCAAACACAAACTGGACCCCCAAAGAAAGGGGAGGATGCGATCAAACCCTTTTGCAGGCACAAGTGGGCAAGGGAGCATGACAGCCACTACAGTGATGGAGCTGAACAGTGTGCTGGTTCAGCTAATGATGGCAAACTGAATTGCCCATCTCATTCATCAGGCTGACCTTATTAAGCAGTAATAAGATCCATATTTTAAAGTGAGGTGCCAACTCCTTGGCAGGGCTACTTTGAGGATGCCCACACCCATTCTGCTCTGATTTCAGGAAAAGAACCAGGTTTGAGGTAAAACACAGACAACTCCCTCAAGTGAGGCATGAAACACAGCAAATAAAGGGAGTATGGCCTTGTCTTAGTCAAATGTTTCACTTCTCTAGCCAATCCTGTTATCCACAGCAAAAGGGAAAAAGCCAACAGCCATCAATAACCACCCATGGCAAGCATCGCATGAAAGAAATCTAGAGGCCTCAGCTTTCACTTCAGACCTTCATCCTTATTATCACCAATGTTGCTGTCAATGTTGGGATCCTCCAGCTGACAGTCCTCTTCAGCAAAAATATCCTTACCCAACAGATCACCTCTACAAAAAATATCACATTCTAAAGAAATCAGGGAAAACTACTAAGCTTTGCAGCTTTGATTTTCTAGGGCGCTAGTATTAGATGTTTTTTCACGTGTACTGAACAATTCACAGGAAGACTAGTGTTCACGTTACCTTAATCATTCATACATGTCAGGAGTACCTATTAAATAATTTTTGTTCTACACAGAAATAGAAATGAATTCAGATTAAATGATCACCTAAGTCTCTGACTTGAAGTTTGAATTTCTTAATTGCATTTGACATTCTGAATCAAAAATTGAAAAGCGAGACCTAAACAGTCTTATAATAATTTTATTTTCATGCATTTATAATTATGACAAGGGGAGACTACCTTTCCTACTGATATAGTACATCTTTCTTCTATTTCTGATACAGGACTTAAATGAACTCTTCCCATCTAAATATCTGTTTCAGTGGCAAAAGAAGCAAGGGCATTTACTCAACAGTACATCAAATCAGTGCTTTCAGGTCTGGGTTTTGCTGGGTTTAAAATGGGTCCAAGGTCTATACTGAAAAATCACAGTATGTGCATGCATTTTCTTAACTTTCTTTTCTCAGTTAGCACGTAGCATACACAAAGTAAAAAATAAGTATGTGTTCGACCAAAGCAGTGTTTAGATTGGCCTTCTAAGGTGTGCAACAGATGCTGAATCCAGTAGCTTTAGAAAGAAGGAAGACTGTTATGAATTGTAATAGCAGCAATTTTTGCATGATTGCTCTTTCCTATACTCAAAATGGCTAGGAAAATTGTAAAGAAAAATCACATGCAAGTAGCTAGGTTTAGTACCAAATACTTTAGGTATCTGCTAAAGTCCTCATACATTAATTACTGATCCACCTACTCATGTCTTCATGTGAGAGGGAGTACATCATGGTTCCATGCTCCTTCTCCCTCTATGATCCCATACTAAATGGATTAACTTCACTAAGATGCTGTTTAGTTTACAAATGGAACATAACCTGTGGCCTATCCCTGCCAAAACCTCAGCCTGTTATTTTCCACTCTCATTTTTGCAAGACATTTCATGATTAAATGCCCAACTATAAAAATTCCATTTAAGATGGAAAGTCTCAATTGTTACTTTCAATCATTTATTTGGGGGAAAAAAAACAGATTGGTAAAACAGTTTCACTATCCATTTGGTCATCCAGCCTAACCCGCATCCACAGCAGAGGGAAGAGATTTAGCCTAGCTTCCTTTCCCTCTCCTGTTCCTCAAGTTACCTTACTTTCACCTTGGGAGAAAAATCTGGAAAAAATGCCAAGACCAAAGGCTGAATAAAATGCAGTCTATACATGAACATACCAAAACATACACACTCATCTTTGTATGTATTCAATTCCATACAGTATTTCTGTAACATAAATTAATTCCAGAGAATTTTTATTATGTTGTGAGGCTATTAAATAGAAAAATTTGACCCAGTTAAAAGAAGGCAAACTTGCTTAGAAATTTCTAAAATAAAAAGAAATTATAAGAAATCTGAAAAGCATTTGCATACTAAAACATTTGAAATGCCCTTATTTTTAGGCTCCTAATGGGAATAAATGTTACTAAGGTGCTGATGAATTTTCATGACACTTCAAGACAACACAATTATTTCAAAGATGAACAAAAATTTCTCATTACTGTTTTGTTCTGCTGTAATAACTTGGGCCACCGAGGCTGAAGAACTCAATCAAAATGAAGGCATTGTTTGCAGATATCTAGACACATTCGTAATAAGAAACACAGACAGCACCAAGATGCAAAATCAGCTTGTCAGCAGGCTGCTTGAAGAACTTGATTTCCCTCAACCTATTGATCGTTTTAGATGCAAAATTTTAAGCACGTTTTAAGAAGATTCAGGGGGGAAAAGTGACCTTAATGGAAAGGTTTTCTTTTAGCAACTCTGTTTGAAAGTTCCTGATGACATCAGTTCCCTGTATGCAGGGAATGGAGCAGAAAGCTTCCTCTTTCATCAAGTGCATTGCTACATTTACTTCATCAAATACTACAACAATGTGACCATCAAACAGTTGCATAAAAACTGTCTTGGTATGCCCTCAATAACTGCAGAACTAAGAATTTGGCAGAAGACTTAGCTCTAACCCTTCCCGACCTTTAAATGCTTTATATTGCCACTTTGTATTCTAGCTGGTAATAAATCCCCTGGGGAAAAAAAAATCTAGTAACTTTCTCTTTAGGGACATTCAAGGGCAATATCCTTTTCCAGTAACTGTAAATTTTAAGACAATTTATATGTAAACCTCAGTTCGTTACACTTAAAAATACTGTTGAACATCTTTCACTATTGACATTTAAATGTCTTTCCTCAAATTTGCTAATCCTCTTTTTGAAAGTGTTTTAGAGTGCAATTGATATGTTGTGATGAGCTTCCCCATCACCAGAAGCAAGTCTTTGGAGAAATGGCAGATGAAATGGTTTAAAGATTATTTTGGAGGCGAGAAGTCAAAGTCACTTGTTGCCAGATGATGTCCTTGACAGATGAACAGACAGATTGTATTATTAAATAAACTGATATCTCACCCCTACAGCTACGATCATGCTACCATGTGATTTTTTAAAAATTTGTTCAGAAAACAATATCCTTAACAAATCCTTTCACTATATCCTTAACAAATGAACATCTTTAAATTACCTCCTCAGGTCAAAGTCAGCCTACTTGTAGTTTGTCACCATTGGTTTTATTGATTTTTTGGTAGCTGGGCATAAACCCACCATAAATGTTAAAGCAATGATGACATTTGATCCCAGGCTATGTGACAGAATCTCCTTCTGCTGTACTAAAGGTATCCCAAACTCCTATGCTATAAGTGGACAGGCTCAGAAGGAAGGAAAGGTCAAAATGCATGAAATGAATCACCAGGCAGAAGCTGGCTGATATTACCTGTATTTTCTTTTATTGACACAAGAAGTTATTTGTTTCAGCAATTAGTTTGGGTTATCTGTGTAATTCAAGGAGTTCCTGCCGTAATTTCTGTAATACTTGTCAACGTCTCTTTGAAGGAACATACTCAACACCCAGTACCAGACCCGCTTCGCTGACACCAGATGTAATGCAGTAGGCTTTCCAACAGTTCTGAAAAACTTGCTTCTGAACATATTCCTGCAGGTATAATTGATGACTATATAACAGGACTTGTACAGGTTACTACTATCACCGTCTCCTCCAGTGGCACTTAATAGGCATTTCTGAGGATAATTTTGGGAGAACAGACAAGAAGTAGCGTATCACCAAGACCAGACAAAAAACAGTACAGCACCAAAACTGGGAAGAGTTCATGAAGGCCACTTAAGGGTCTCACAGTATGTATGACAACATACATATACATTATAACAGCATAACCTGGCTCTGAAAATGGAACAGCATAGCAGGTGCCAGAGTCATTACAGATATGGACATTAACCTAGCCTCACTCAGAGAGGTTCAGGTTGCTAAAAGAAAAGGAGAAGGGGGAAAAAAAAAGTTTCCTAACACTTTTTGCAAAGCCACTAGCGTGATGAAACAATCCAATTTGACAGACACAAGCACTTTATGCAGATCAGTGCTACAGAGCTAAAAGATTTTTCCCCTTCTCTTGCCTTTTGTTTGCTACTTATACAGCACAACTGTCTCTTAACTCTGGATTCCTATTTTCTTTTCCTTGTCTACTGCCTTTTAATCTTGCCAAAGGGCCTATTTGCATTAAATTAACCAGCTCCTCCTTCAAATGTAATTCAAGAAGCCTAAAAATCCTGATTATCCCTGCATTTCTCACTTGAGAGAGAGGAAAGCAGAACTGAATGAATTTAAATTAGAACTATGCACAGTGTTTTCACTGAAATACCTATCTCAAACTTCTATCTCTAGGCTGCCCACACAGAAGATATCATCTCTGTGTACTCCCAGCAGCATAAAAGGCATTTTACAGATCATTAACTGTCACTACAGTCCTGCAAAAACACTGCATAGGAACAAAAAGGAAAAGAGATATTTTAATTTAATATAGATACCCAACCTCTACAAAACTTTAGCACTTGCCAAGTCTAGCACTTTGCAAGCAAATTACACCACAGTTTGTCAGAACAAAGGCAGGCTTCAACCAGAATTAATTTCCAAGATGACTGCTAAGACCACTTCTTGGCGTACAGAATTGCAGCACAATCACAAGTAGATGTGGCATATGTTTTGAGAAGTTATATCACTTCATCCATCTTTTAGCCCCAAAACAGGATCATCTTTACTCATATCATTCCATGATATGAGATCTCTCATGAGAGAGGTTTATCCAACCTGTTTTTAAAACAAGATTCTGCATCCTTTCCAAGTTATATCAATATTCATAACATGTAACCAAAATCCTTTCACTGCAATTTAAGTATCACTTTACTTTTCCTATCCAAAGTGAGTTCATAGAACAGCCTGTAAGCTTCCTCGATGCAGCTACCTTTTGTTGATTTCAAACTCAGTTATTTTCAGCCTTCTCTTGCCTAGGCCAAACACTCTGATACCAGAAAAACGCCAAAGAGAAAACCCTCTAGATGTCATTTTGTAAGTTTAGAAGGCAGGCATTCTTATTGCAGCACTGGGCACATAGAGATTAGCATCTCAAACCACGCGCACCTACCTGACCAGCGTTCCTCAATTTATTACAGCAAAACATACATATTCATCATACTTCCCCAAAATCTAATATATATAGTAACTATTCCCTGAAACGATTTGCATATGCATAAGGCACTTCTGTATGCACGCTTCGTTGCTGGGGGTCTTTTGAGACCCCTGGTGGTCAACAAGTTGGTGACCTTCAGCGGAACTTTCTTGGGGAACATGTGCACTACTTGTTCTTATAGAACTTCATTTGTTCTCTGCGCTATATGTTTTTGACTGCGACGTTCCGTTACCCCACTTCTCTTGTCTATTATATCCCAGGTGCCTCATAAAGCTTTCTATATCTTAGTGAACTTTTTCAATAGGTCGATTTAATCACTGCTTTTCTTTCAGCCTCTGTTAGTGATTCTTTATATCTTAACTATATCAACTTCTGACTCCTTCCATTACTCTAGACATACGTTGTGCTAGGCTTGTGATGCTTATTTTCTGCTGAACTTTTTCCAACTGGCCAACATGAAGTGTGCTGCACAAAACCGGGCAGGTACTCTACATAAAACAGTATTGCATCATGTATTTTACAGGCTATACTTCTGCTTGCACATCCCTGTGTGATGCTGGAATTTTCTACCATGGAAAATACTGTTGAATCATGTTCAGCTTTTCATTCAGTACAATACCCAGATCTTTTCCTAAGGAACAGCTGCATATGTTCTTTTTATCCCCATTCTATATTTCTGCAGCTGCATTTTTGCCCAAATGTAGTACTTCCACATACCCGTAGGGAGCCACCATATGCTTTTCCTTCAAACCACTTCTCTAAATTGTAAGCATCCCTATGAATTCTAATCCTGTCCTTCAGGATGCCTACAGTATCTCTCAGCTTTGTGTCACCTGCAGGTGTAACTGGCAAACTCATCTGCTGCATCAAAGTCTTTAACTAAAATACTTACCAGTGAAAAGCCAGAAAATGTTCTGCACTATACCACTGCCTGCATTTTTTTCTTTGTTGTTGTTTTTTGGTTGGTTTGGGTTTTTGGTTGTTGGGGGTTTTTTTGACAACAGAATGTCCATAACTACTCTGAGAATGGAGCTTTATAATTTTCCAGGCAGTTCTGCAATCACACTGACAGAATTTATTCCAGGGCATAGCTCCCCTTGTTTATTAGCATATTAGAATGGCACAAGAGAAAGTATCAGAAGTCAAGTTGTAAGATATCAACAGATCCTCCTCTATTCACAAGGTCTGTCACCCTATCAAAGGAAGAAATTAAATTGATTTTGACATTATTTGTTCTCAAGCCAGCTCTTAATCATTGTCTTGTCCTCTTCTCCTGGCTTTCAAACAGCACAGCAATCATTTGTTTCAGCATTTTTAGAGAAATTAAAGGTAACTTGACAGGGTCAACAAATCCCTCCATTCTTCCTTTCTTCATTTTTGAAGCGTAGTATTGTGTTTGCCATTCTTGACTCGGTCATTTCACTTGCACCCCACGGTTTCTGAAAGGCACTGCACTGAGATCATCTCAGGAACCAGCTGAAGTAAATGATAAGGAGCAGAGCCAAGCCTCCACCAATTTAAAACCATTTCACAAAATCCAGAACTTTTACATGTTTCATCTTAAGAGGTGAGACATAGTCATCTGGATGTGGCCCACTGGCTGCAGAGAAGGTTAAGGCATCTAGCACAAAACAGATGTTAACCTTCCAAAGCTAAATTAGAAGACACAAACTCTAAAGGCCATGTTCAGCTTTTTCACTTTCTAGGTAGCCAAAGCCTATTTGAGTTCACTCGCTGATAGAATTTACAAAAAGTCTTATCTTCCTGGTCTCATTGGTCTCATGATGATCTGTGAAAGAAGTCCCTCTGAAATTACTCTGATTTTTCCCCCCTTTAACATGATTATTTTATCACGTCTTTTTCTTATACCACCCAGTTCTTACATCAGGATATATAACCAAGTTGTGTTCCACAATAACATTTCCCCTTTCCTTCATAGTTATCTTACTAAGTCAAGCTGCAAACCCCCATATTACTATATCAATCAAGTGAATAATTCTTCCAAGCACACACCAAGTAAATATCTTTCTGTTTATCCCCTTGATATCCTGTGTTAGAATACTGACTCTGCTTTTCAGCACCGTGATCTGCTACCCTCCTCCTCCCTCCATTCCCCATGCTCCATATTCCAACTGAGAGAAATGCGCTAATCACCTTTTGTTTTACCTCCCACCATAGCACAATTTACTTTAGAACACTCACTAACAGACATTATAAATACAGCCCTCTCTCTTCACGCAGAGATATTCAGTTACTATAAACACAGGGGGGGGAAAAATGGATAGAAACATGGACTGAAGTGCTTGGACTCACAGTTTTTACATCTCTTTCCTTACAAATCCGTCTATCATGTCAATCAGAACATACAGACCTCACTTGTACTTAATTCTGTTTTGTTAATTTTGAATTATTTGATTTTTACATTTATATCTTCAGAATGCTAATAGACCTGTCCCTGCTTGAAACTGATTTTCTATCATTTTCAGAATACTTCCCACCAACAGCTTAGTATCTGTGATGCTTGCAGCTTTCTTCATGAAGCAAGCGAGTTGGAACTGGGAAAAAAGATACTGCAAGATCGTGCAGCAAATAAAACCACCAGATAAGCCTCTTCCCTTGTGTACTTGCTATGCATATGCTTTTGTGCTAAGGAGATGTAAAACAGTAGCATCGGCACAAAATTATTTACATCGTGGTAATCCCTAAACGTAATTATGAAAGCTGCACAACTTACGCAATCTTGGCACACACCGAGCACTTCCACTGTCCATCAGTTCCCACAACACGACACTTGTGGCAAACTCGAAGTTTGCAGGTTTGGCACAGGTCTCCTCTATCAAAAATTAAGCCCAGGTTTTTCTGACAGCGAACACAGACCCTGCTGTTGTCCTGTTGACAATGACGGTTTCCACCTTTCCTCCTCATTTCCAGAAGCTCATTTTTCAATTTCCTAGAAGTAAGAAAATAAAATCTTTTAATTTGGAGATACATCTCAGTGATTTTTAAGAACTTTTTAACAAGTGAGATTTAGTGCTAAAAACTACAAGACACAAATAAGTACGATACAATTATTATTTTTTTTAATATTTGCTGTATTTTTTGACACACGTAGGACAAAGAAGAATAAATCTATCCTCCATCTCAGACATGCAGTCAAGAAAACCCTTTGGTAGATCACTATAAGTAACTGCAGACAGCTGAACAGTTCTGCACAATTGGTAAACCATCTTTGCTTGTCCCTCATCAATAATTCAAGTCACACTGAGCCCAGGTTGACAGCAGCTTAAAACTGGGACTATCCTGTGCATCCACGGAAGGAAAAGGAAAAAATCTTTCCTGTAATTAGTGTGCATTTCGTACTATGCCAACATAGAGTTAGCTAGGAACACATATGCAATTTTGCACTGGCTATTCAAAGCCTAAGAAATCCCAAACCAAAACATCAAAATAGATAGTGGTGTCATGGTGTGATGTTACAATTAGAAAAAAAAAAAAAAAAGGAGAATGTCAGTATAAATAACATGACTTGTGGATTACTAGTTCTGCAACTGACTCTGCAGGATAAAAATATTTGCATTTACGACCAGATTTTGAAGGCTGCAATTTCAATGGTGCATGAGTTGCACCGTGAAAATAACCGTGAGAGGTAACTACTGTATTTCCAACAGCAAAAAAAAGGAATTTTAAGAGAAAGAGTAAGGAAGGATGACAGGAGAGGCAGTTTTCTATGCCCATCTGACTTTCCTGACTCCCTGATAACCCCTGCTCCACCCTTTCAAACCCCTCCTGCACTCCACCCTACCCCAGAATACCTCCTCCTCAGGGGCCCAGCTCAGCAGCTGCTAAGTTCTCTCAGGTTTAATGCCCAGGTGTTGCTGTGTCCCCGTTACTTCACCCTTCCTTACACTCTCTTTCATGCATTGCCATCAGCCAAGAGACTCCAGAGTCCCTCTACCATGAAGCACTCCGACTCACTGAAATCACATTCTCTGCATACACATATATGATTTAAGGGGGATTTAAAAAGAAAAACAAAACTGGCTACTGGCTTCACCTAAAGATCAATCAAAAGATGTCAAAAGAAGACCACTGGGAAGATAAAACCAATAAAAGATAATAGGTTGCAGCCCAGTGAAGAAGACTGGGAACATTGCTTAAGCCACCAGGGAGTAAGCTCTGACAGAATGAGGTTGTTTGTGGACACGCTGCCTCGCTAAAAGGCTAGCATTTTGCTTCCCACTGGGATGCCATGAACAGCAGCTGCTCTGCAGCCACCTGGCCTGCAGATGCTCAACCCCTGACAGCTTTTGAAAAAGGGTCTGTCCAATCCCTCCAGGCAGTGACTACAAATCCTGTCAAGCGTTTTCCTCTGCTGGCCTCTGTCCAAAAGCCATTTCTTGATTCTGCTTTGCACCCTTCTCCCATGTTCACTCCAAACAGCCTTGCTCTCATGCCATAGCTTTCAAAAGTCTGTCCAGGCCTCACAGCTTTTCTTGGAACTTCGCTAACTGGTCTGGCAGTTTATCAATTGCATCTTACATCTGCCTACCTCCTGCAGAGATACACTTAGTTACAGATATATATCCATTTTCTTCTGTCAATCAGCCAGTTCCAAATGCAGGCGAGTGACCTACACTACAGAAGCTACCAAGTGAACTGCAATATTGCCACTGGGCACAGGGAAGGCAGATGGTCACCAGGTTTGCTGCCCCCTCCTTTCTACCTCCTAAACAAGCCTGCCTTCAAACAGCAAAAGTCAATTAATCTGCTGCTTCTGGACTGAGAGCTAAGGCAAAAAAACCCAACCCCAAACCAACACCCTGCTACCAGAGCACCCTCAACCACGGTATTTTTAAAGAGATACCACACTTATCCATTTGAGTAACAAATACACCCTTCAATGTTTGTGAAGACATCTAATTACCCCTGAGGTTATGCTCACTTACATTTCACTAAATATCAAACAACATTCACAAAACACTTGATTTACTGTCTCCCCTCTCAGCAATGTGAATTTGTCAAAGTACTGTGCTACATGGCCCTTTTTTTTTTGCAGAGCCACTTTTAGTACCAACTGATCTTAGGAAAATTTAAGATTGGATCGTGTTTTCACACATTGAGAGGTATTGCAGCACTTTCCAGGTTTACCCCCAAGAACCCCCTGTCACAGCTGAATGTCCTTCTTCATCAGGAATTCTTAATCTGGCCAATACTTAGTGTTTCTGTCCCTCTCACCTACTTTTTGTCTTCCTGAAGATGCTAAAGTCATCCACTTGCCTCTGTGCTGGGTCCACACAATGAACAGGGCTTAGAGCTGCAATGGGCGATGCTGCTGTCAGGAGACTTTCAAGCACGGAAAATGTGGACCCATGAAAAAGAAGAGAAAGGGCAGGTCCAGTTTGCACCTGCCACATGGATCACCACCTTCAGTTGCACGCACCAATTTCTGTTCTACCTTCTCCCTGTGAGCTGACAGTAGAAAAAGACACGCTGCACAACTGGAGTTCTGGGACTGCTCCTTGCTTCCATGTGGCCTCTTTGGCACCTCAGTCACTTCGCTCTTTCTACTCACTTCTCATAGGTCAGCTCAAACAGTTGGTCTAAGTTACTGATACAGAGGTGACAGCTATGGTTTATGTCTACACACAACAAGCAAGCACTAATAGATTCAGCTATACTCAGCTTGCCCCCACAAAACTATCTCTGCATCTGTACTGGGTTTGCATAGCAAGGTTTTGGCAGTTGGGGGTCCTCAGGGGTGGCCTCTGTGAGATGAAATTGGGGCTGTGCCTCTTCAGGCAGAGCCGGTTCCAGCTGCCTCCAAATCAGACCCACCACTGGCCAATGCTGAGTCCATCATTGATACTGGTGGCACTTCTGTCATCACACATTTAAGAAAGGGGGGAAAATGCTGCACAGCAGCTGAGACAGGGGAGTGAGGAAAATGTGAAATAGCCCTGCAGACATGAAGTCAGTGAAGAAGGAGCAAGAGGAGGTGCTCCAGCTGCCAAAGCAGAGATTCCCCTACAGCCTGCAGAGATCATAGTGAAGTCAGTTGTCTCCCTGCAGCCCATAAGGGACCATACTGGAGCAGACATCCACCCTGCAGCCCATGGAGGATCCCATGCTGGAGCAGGTGAGCATGCCCTGAAGGAAGCTGCAGTCTGTGGAGAGCTCCTGCTGGAGCAGGCTCCTGGCAAGAACTGCATCCCATGGGGGACCCACACAGAGGCAGTTTTCCTGAAGGACTATACCCCTGTGGAAAGGACCTGTGTTGAAACAGGGGTTTCATGTGTGAGGAGGAAGGAGCAGCAGAGAACAAGCGTTATGAATTGACCCTCACTCCCCATTCCCCTGCACCACTTGGGGCAGAGGAGGAGAAAGAAGACTCTGGAACAAAGGAGTGAAGTTGAGCCTGCGAAGTGGGGTATTGAGGAGAAGGTATTTTCAGTTTTGTCCTTGTTTCTCTGAATCCTACTTTTTTTTTTTAGTGGCAACAAGTTAAATACATTTTCCCCAAGTCAGGTCTGTTTTGCCTGTGATAAGCAATCTGCCTGTCATTATCTTGATCCACGAGTTTTCTCACCCTATTTTCTGCCGCTGTCCTGGTCAGGAAGGGAGCAGCTTGGTGGGTGTCTGGCAGCCAGCCAAGGTCAGCCCACCACAGCCTACTTTCCCCCCTTTCCATCGGCTTCTTTGTTCCGAGTCTCCTTCAGCAGCAAAACCAGCTCACTAGTACTGGGGAGACAACGTAGACTCTGGAGAAGAAGACAGCAGATCAGCCTTAAACACTCTGTGCACAAGATGTTCTCTCATTGTTTACCTGCCTCTTACCAGAGTTTCAGGGGGTCACCAATCCACAATAATGTCAACTTAGGCATTTGAAAATCTTGGAAATTTTTAATAATTTCAAAATCCTCTCCCCTCTGAGTCATATGATTGATTCAATACTAAAATGATACCAAAAATTTAAAACATCATATTCAGTTCCCTGGATATGTTCAAGCTTCTCTTTGCAACCAGAAGGGACAGGCTTTCCTCTTCCCTTCCCTCATTCACAATGAAACATAAGAGAACTCAGACACTGTGGACTAAGAAAAACACAACAAAGTCTGAGGGCTTCTGACAGCATGATAGAAGCTGTTAACATTGAGACATTTCAGCTGGAGCACAGGCATTGTTTTCAGCTAGCTGGACCAGATTGCTATGAACAGAGTATTGGTAATTCAGTCAGAAAGGAGAAATTGTAAGCAGAAGAGTTCAAGATAAGCAACTGAATGCTACAAGTCCTTCTAGATTCCCTGAAACACAAGAAAGGAGAGGAGAAACATTTCTGTGGCACAAAAATTAGAGAAGTGTAGTCAAATAAATACACCTGGGCTCACCCAATTTCTCAGATAAATACTATTTCTCATCATACAGTGATATCTTTTCAATAAAATAGCTGGTTCTAAATAAGAATGTGTTTAAGTTACTAATATTGAAAATTCTCTAAGGTAAGTCACAGCATTAGGGTATGAAGAGCATCTGCAAGAACTACTTTTACAGTGTACTGTCCCGAATGTGGCTAAGGTCTTTGGAAGTTTTTCTACAAATAAACGCACCCACTGTCACATGCTTCATTCTAAAACCAGCATTCAGCAAAGTCATACTCAGTAAAGTCTTATTTTAAAATACACTGCCAGAACTTCCCAACTGCTTGAAGCACAAGCTCCTTCCCTGCACAAGCTTCATCTTTTCAGTGCTGAAGTCCACAACACAAAATCATAGGACAGCTGAGGAAGGGTTGGAAGGAATCTCTTGAGACCAATCTGGTCCAACCCTCCTGCTCCAAAGCGCAGTAAGCTATATCAGGTTGCCCTGGATTCTTTCAGCTATTCTGAAGCATGGACATTCTGCAATCTCTCTGAGCAGGCTCATCCAGTGTTTAACCACCCTCACAATAAAAAAAAAATTTTTCTTCTGTTCAGATGCAATTTCCTGTAGTTCAGTTTGTGCTCACTGACTCTTGCCCATTCACTGGACGTCACTCAGAAAAGTCTGGTTCCATCTTCTTTAATGCCCATTAGGCATTCATACACATTGATAAGATCCCCCTGAAGCTTCTCTTCTCTAGGCAGAACAGTCCCAGCTATCTCAATCTCTCCCGATAAGATGCTCCAAGCCCTTAATCATCTTTGTCTCCCTTCACTGTACTTGCTCCAGTATGTCACAGAATCACAGAATGGCTGAGGTTGGAAGGGACCTCTGGAGGTCATCTGGTCCAAGCCCCTTGCTGAAGCAGGGCCACTAAGACCCAGCTGCCCAGGACCATGCCTAGACAGCTTTTGATTATCTCCAGGGATGGAGACTCCACAAATTACCAGGACAAGCTGTGCCAGGGCTCAGTCACCTTCACAGTGAAAAAGTGTTTCCTGATGTTCAGGTGGAACCTCCTGTGTTTCAATTTGTGCCCACTGCCTCTGGACATCACTGAATAGAGCCTGGTTCCATCCTCTTTGCACCTTCCCTTCAGGTCTTTATATATATATACATATAAATAAGATCCCCCTAAGCCTTCCCTTCTCTAGGCTGAACAGTCCCAACTCTCTCAGCTTTTCCTCATATGAGAGATGCTCCAGTCACTTAGTCATATTCATGGCCCTTCATGGGACCCTTTCTAGTATACCCACGTCTCTCTTACACTAAGGACCCCAGCAGCAGCTTATCTATGAGGATCTTATGGGAGACTTCCCTGAAGTCTAAGCAGACAATCAATACCCACTGCCCTCCACTCATCTACCAAGCCAGTCATTTCCATCACAGAAGTTTATCAAGTTGGTCAAGCATAACTTCCCCTTCGTAAAGCTGTGCTGACTACTCCCAGTGATTTTCTGGTCCTTTAATGTGTCACCATGGGATTGTGTCCCATGTGAACACCATGAGATTGGGTTCCAGCTTTTTTTGGGACTGGAATATCTGCATGTAGAACAACCACCTACACCTTGCCCAAGTGTCACAGTAACTCAGAAGATGAATATTTTTAATCCTCAAATCTTAAAAGGGTTAAAATACTAAGAACTAGCAAAGGCTCATTTTTTGTACCAGATTTATTTCCAGTGGTTAATTTTTACTTAAAAAAAAATAAAATCAACAGTGACCCATTGCATTTCAGGAACTCCAACGGCATCCAGGTGTCTAATGTTGAAAGAGAATCTTCACTGAACCTCTTCCATTCCAGCCCTCTCCCTCCTCCCTGCAACTATCACAGTCTTTTGTGCTTAATTAGCAGCATAATTGGACACAAAGTCTGCATATTAAATAGTTCAAATTTTAAATAAGGAAATCTCTATCAACCCAAACCAATAAACAGTGCATTTTTATACAAAAGCTTGCTTAGAGATCAACATGCTGAAAAACGTACCAGTATTATTTTGACATTAAAAAGGCATTATTCCTACTACCTAGTAGTGGTGATTGCAACACTATTTTCCACTGCCTATGTGATACAAAATCTTGAATTCTTATCAGATGATAGTTGATCTGCTAACAGCATGAATTCTGAAAAGTGTTTGTTTTCATGTTTTTTAATACAGAGCTCCCTTTGATGACTTTCAGGGAACTGAGATAAAATAAATCAAACCACAGCTTCTCCACTCATTTAATCAAACAAATAAACCAGAAAATTAAAACAGCAAGTAAACAATATACAGATAGATATACTGGATATGAGCTTTCTTTTGGGATTCCCTATACTATTTGTTGAAATGAACCACTGATTGACTGTAACAAATATGTTCTGATCTTAAGAAAATAAAAAATGAAATGTCTCAAGGGCCAGGAAGAGGAGGAGAAGGTGGGTGAGTCATCTGAAAAAAAAAATCTATCATCGTAACAGCCTCCAAACAAGCACAGCCTATCTGCACTAGTTACACAATATTGAAAAGGGATAACAAGTACAGCATGTAGCCACTACTCTTTATCCCCCAAGACAGGAACCAGCTGCATTATAAACACCCAATTCCCTTTTGTCATTCTAAGATTTGAAATCTTAATTTTAAAGGAATGTAATTAATGCAGTTAGATATATTTAATCTCAAATACTAAACGAGAATTAATCTTTATCAATCCTCTCCTAGTAATATGAAAATAAACTCAGCAGAAGCCAAATTAATATGCTGCTGAAGAAAAAGGATCTTATCATACACTGAGGTTTCTAAACTATTTATTACAACAGCTGTTTGATAGAAGATAGCTATTAAAAAGAAATTTGTGACTGCCAAGGATAGAAGAATATTTAACCATTCCTCTAACTGTGAATTTATATTAAGATCCCTCTACTGTCTCTGAAAATACGTTAAGTGCATTGGAGGAGAGCTCCATTCTAACTAGTACTCCAGGTAACACTGAATGACTTAGTCTAAGCCTTTCTAAATGGGGTCTATAAAGCCCACATAAGATATCCAAGCAGGGAGAAAAAAAGGATAGCCAACACCAAATTTGAGAAATTACTCAGATCCTAGACTAAGTCCCTCTAACAAATAAATATGAAAATATGATGCCTTGAAAAGATGAGGGAAAAAATGAAAAAATGCAGACAGCAAGGGCCACAATTCTACAAAACACAAACCAAGGAGCAGCAAGCAGTCATGGCTCTTGGCACAGTTGCCCACCACCTGCAAGAGGCACAAAAGAGGCCCTAAAACGGTCTGATTCTTCCCTACTGACACTGAAAGTTATGAGGCAGGCAAAGGCGCTCATTCCCTCACAAATGCAGCCTCCAGAGATGGACCATTCCCAAACCCTGATAATCCGGCAAACAGAAAGAAGCAATGACAAATCTTAACAGATCCATTTTTTTCTTAATAGCATGTTTTACCCTAGAAAACATTTATTCCCCCCAATACAGAAAAGTAGAATAGTTATAATGCTGCAAGAGGCAAGACACTCGCTGCCCAAGCCATTCACCTGAACAAATGTTATCTTTTGAGGCACTAGAGACACAGAATGCCTCTAATTGTAAGCACGATCCATTTTCAGTCAGGTAACTTTTTTTTTTTTTTAAATACCAAACTGATTTTCTTATTCTTTTTTCATTTCACTAGGATTTTGGAAAGCTTTTTATTCTGAAAATTTTTTCTACCTCATCTCCTCTCTCTTGTTTGAAAAACCACTGTGAAATGCAATGGCACACATGATTCCTCGGTTTGATTTTCAAATTTCTCCTACACCTTCTTTCTTCCCATTTCAAAAACCTTTTTCATCTTAAAATGTAGAGCAGCATCAGGTATTCTTAATTTCATTTTCACATTCTAAATTTTCAGAGTTCAGAGCCATAAAAATTACACTAAAAAAAATCAAAAACTTGTCTTGAACCAACTATAATTAAAGACTTCAGCCAGTAAAAAGCTTAAATATATGAAATTGCTCCAGTCTTGCACGTGCTGTTAACAAAGTTCCGTTTCCTACACAGATAAGTGACACATCCTCCTTCTGAAGATGTGCAGCTGCTAATTTAGATACTAGAGAATTTTTCTGTGCAGGAACTGGTATCAACATACTTCTGGAAGCTGAAGGAGAATGGAAACTCCTTTCCAGACTGATTCCCAATACCTCCTCCAAACTTAGCCGGATTCCCTCCACTGTCTGACACAGTATGTGGAAAGTAACAGTAAATATTGACAGTTCACAAAGGGATGGGCTATTACAAATTTCCATCGAGCTCTCCTTGCATTGTAAAATTTAGCCATTTGAGTAGCTGAAGTATTTTTCAGGTTCTTATTTTATAAGCACAGATATTCACATTTTGCTTATGTAACAGATCTGTACAATGAAAACTGTCTTAAGACTATTTGAATAGGGAGCTATATCGTGACAACAAAAGGAAACAGGCAAAGGCAAAGAATGAATTTGCAAAGGAAAAGAGAACTGACATAATGAATGGCAGAACAGAGCCCAGCGAACAGAAGGATCGGAGGCAATGGAACTGAAGTTATATTGGAATATTGCAACAATGACAAACTTTCACAGACAGAACTTTTTCTGAGAAACTCCCTTATCGTCTCATCTAAATCTGTTACTAAGATTTAGAAAAAAATAAAATGCATATTGCTTATTAGCTTCTCACTAGTCTTTGATAGATCAAATTGTACCCAGGGTATGAGAATTAGTCACCATCAGAAATTCTTTCATCAATAGAGGATCTTCATTTTTGAAGAACGCTGTAGAGCAAAATAGGCATCTCTACCCTTAGAGTACTGGCAAAGTAACCACTTTTGATGGAAAAGTCTCTGGTTGAAGGAATAACAAAGTGTTAAATCCACTTGGCAAATGAGATAGCTGCCAGACATGCAGCTTCCCAACTTCCCATACACGTATGGATAAGCAATATGTTTTAACATAAAAGCTCTTTCCTTCAAATATTTATAGGCAGCCTCATAAAAACACAGATCATATACCATACTATATGCTGTCTTGCAATCATTTTGTGCTTATAAACAAGTCCAAATGTATACTCAGCAGATAAGTCAATTCACATTCCCGTTACTCAATTTTTTTTTTCTAAAGTACTTGCCCGTAGCTACCACATGGTGGTATCCATGCTAACAGTTTATCCTATACTGTAATGAAGTTAATACCCTAAATTGCTTCTATGGATCTCTTCAGACCTGTAAGGAGATACCATTTTAGTTAACTGAAAGGACAGGAATGCCAGCTTTCCTTGTCAAAACACATCTGGGGCTGGTGCAGTTCTTATACAACCTCTGGCAACCTAAACGCTGAGGGAATGATTCAAGTAATAATTCACTAAAAGCCTTATCCTTGGAAGAAACAGGCGCTTTCCTTCTCTTTCTCAGTTCAACAATTATTATGCTGGTATCTCCTCTTCTAAAACCACGGTGTTTACAGCTTTGCCTGGTAAAGAATGAGAAGAACCTTTGTGTTTTAAATGGTGTCTAGGAAAATAGTCAAGGCAAGAGAGCAATATACATCGGCAGTATTGTGTGTTTGCTCTGTGATAGCATGAGGTTGAGATGAAGAGCTAGCTTCAAATGCAAAATGCTATGACCATCAGACCCAGCTCCCTGTGTAACGCCACAGCTAGGAAGGATGCAGTGGGGCTGCTGATGGAACTGAAACAAATAAACAACAGTTAGATGAAACACACCTCGTATGTGGTACACCCCTCTTCTGGCAAATACATGCGTTCAATTTAGGAATGATTAATAACTTGTGACACTGCATATTAAATGTGATACAGGTTTGCCTAAAAAGGGTCCTAAAAGAATAAAACTATTTTGTAATAGTGAAATAGTAGAAGGATGGGGAAGTAAGGAAGAAGACACGTTTCAACCCAAACCATTCAGTTTAGAATGCCTTGACTGACATTACCTGGATGTAAGCTTCTCCCAGCAACTCACATGTTAAAAAAACCCCTACGTTTTCACCTTCAATATGGTCAAGTTCACTATTTTAGCTATTCTAGCTCTATGTAATTTAATTATTTCATCTAAATAAACTTAACATTTGAAAGTAATCATGATGGTCATTTGGCCAACATAAAAAACATCATAGAGCAATGTTTAGAACACTGTAAGTTATTTGCACAAATAATCTACTAACAGCTTTAAATTAATATTCAAAGCAAATTTCCAGTCACACAAGATGCACACTTAAAGTTAAGAACATATACCCTAATACTTATTAAGCAGGTTCCTTATTTGTATTATTAAAACTAGACCACAGAAAGAGCACTTGCTGCCTTACATGTTCCTCTCACATGTAGGTGAAATATTTGTACGTCAAGTAAAAATACAAGAATAGCCAACTGCACTCCAGAACACAAGCATGAGCCGTTTTAGTGGAAATAACTCTCAACAATTTCATTATTAGGACATCCTCCTACACTTACTGTTGCTTTCATGTTTAACAGAAAGATCCTTTCAAGTTATGATGGCTTTTGAAGATGAACAAGGAACAGAAAAGAAATATCAAGGTAGATTCAGAAAGAGTGGAACAGACTAATAAAATTTTTTCAGTACAATGTAGAAGTAAGCATCTTGCCAGCATGAAAAATGACTTGAAAATAAATACAAAGGGACTTGTTCTTCTGCAAAGTACTTCGATATAATATATAACAGATTGTACCAAATGGAATTCCAAAGACAACAAATGTTCCTCTGAAGTATACTTATAAGACATAATTAAAGATATCCTTGCCAGGCTGTATTCAGAAACAAAAAATTATGAAGTCTCCTAGGGAGCAGTTACCCACCCAATTCTTTATAGTTTGTACATCTCAGCAGTCTTTTATAGACTACATTCCACCATTATCAAGCACAGTATGGTCTAGTGGCAATTCTCCAAATATACTCTGAATTAAAAAACAATTGGTTCATATATAGGTGCTAGAAGTATGCATAAGCATCACATTGCATCATTCGTTACCCTAATTGGTATTAGATTAACTTCATTTTCAGCCTTTTCTTAGGGTGCTCTTTCCATTTGTACCAAAACACAGATTAGGCAATACTGCCTGCCACTTTACTGAACTGCATCCTCACAGGTGTCTTGGGTTCTCAAACAGTACATTTGGCAGAGTGACTTCCAGTAGTGCCAAAAAAAAGCAGAAGATTAGAGGGTGTAAGGCATCATATATAAAAAAAAAACAACAAACAAACAAACAAAAAAACAACCAACAACAAAACAACAAAACCCCTAAACGAACAAAAAGAAACCAAACCCACAAAACCTCAGGAGTTTCAGCTTTCCACTTGAGGCTGGGAAATGACAGTAGTAGAAAAGAAAGCTTTCTGAGGGGTTGGGACACTAGTGGTCTGATACACCATTGCACTTCATACCCATGCATTTGATCGATGACTACTGACATGTCACATGTTTCCAAGGCCACCACCTTAGAAAACTGAAATACTGACTTTGAAATGTTTAACCTATTACAAAACAGAGCACAATGCCTGGAACAAACAGTGCTCCATCTGTTTTCTTCTTCATCTGACAAATCATCAAGGAGATGAAATGATTAATTTGCCCACACCACCATAAAGAAACATCTTTCCTTCCAGTCTTGCAACAGAAGCAGCAACCAGTTTTAGCCCACTCCATTTAGATGAGCCACAATATTCTGCAGTTAAATGGGCTGCACACCAGTAGAGGCATTGCACTTAGGCTTGGTTCTCTTAAGGTAGAAAGACTTCCAAAACAGGAGGTTAACTCTGCATGGATTTCCAAGTAATAGTTTTAGACAAAAAAGCCTCAGCAAGCGCTGAGCGTGCATCTCTGCAAGGCACTGTGTCTAAAATGCTTTTTAGCAACTCAATGGGAAGAGCAATGCAGTCTGGCCTTGGAATACATGAACAGAAACCAGCAAAGGCTCAAAATCTTCCCTTTGTCATCCATGACACTCAGCAGCCTTGTCAACACCAAGTGCTGCATACATCCACGCTAAGCCCATTTCTCAGAACCAGCACTGTATAAAAGTTTAAGAGGGCAGTGGGGAGAAGCGAGAGGAAGCAACAACAGCAACATACTGGAAAAGCATATGAACCTTCGCAGAACCGATAACTGACCCGCTCTGAGTCATCTAAAATAGCTGACTCTCAGCCTGCCTCCACACATTGTTCTTTGAACTTTGACTTTTACCTTTTTTTCCCCTCAGAAAAGAACACATGGACTCTGTATTAACACCTTGAGTCTCTGCTTCTCCCATCAGTGACTCTTCAGATCTATACCTGAGATATTTAGTTTTATTTATTTATTAGTAAATCTAAGACATTTGAAAAATGAAGCGTCCCTCCTCCTCCCTATTCTGTAAACACTGCAACAGAGAGAAAAAGGTCACTATCTCGCCTTTGCCCCGTGTTGCACGGGCCGGTGCACAGAGGCAGGCGCCTACTTTCTCTCCCTGTGACACCTTCCGAACTTCCCCTCCTGCAGCTCTGGAGACACAAAGCATGTACCTCCTCTCAGAGGAAGAAAGTTCAAGAGCCTGACTAAAGCCTTCCATCTCAAAATTTAAAATCTACAAAATCTCAAATTTAAAAACCTCTGCTGTGTATTTTCGCACTTTTTCTTACTCTTTCGCCTTGAAGCAACAAACACAAGGGTTTTTTTACAGAGGGCCACACTAGCAAGCAGCTTCCTTTTTAACACTTGACTTTGATTGTAATTAACTGTGCCACCTCCCAACATTCATCCTTCTCCTGAGGCATCTAGAAAATCTTCACTGGGTACCACAAAAATATCTGTACCATGGACCATATTTTTAAGAACAGTAATAAAAAGGGTTACCTTATCCTTTTATCTTCAACTTTTTTCAGATACTCATCTCTCTTCAATACTCCCAATATTGTTTCCCTTTCATGTTCCAGCAAAAATGACAAATTGATGATCTCCAAGTGCTTTGTCATGATTCTTCAGCAGCCACTCTTTCAATGACTCCTTTGCCCAATTGATTCTTCCAATGATTTATTTGCACACGTCCAAAGGCACGTTTGCATCAAAGATCCACACAGTCCAGAGGTATTTTTGAAAAATGTTTAAGTTAACCAAGAGTCAAGATTGTATTGCTTTGCCTTCCAACTATGCAAGAAATTAAGGTTTCTTCTTTGTTTCTTCCTCAAGAAAGCTCGTCATTTTCCTGGCTAGCGAATGCTCTTGTGTCGTGGCCGACGCTCACTGGCACATTGCTGGTCTTCAGGCTCCATTCACAAGCATCTGCAGAATAAACTTTCTGGCATAATTGCAGTTTGGAGCCAGAAGATAGCCGGGCATATTTTTTTCAAACTATCTGAAAGTCAAAACAAACAAGTGTAGGTGATTTTGGCATTACTATCACGGTCTGACTTGAGAAAGGCTTAATCTAATAACCGTTTGAAAGCCACCAAAGAACGGCTTGCAGACTGCCAGGTTATCTCACAGGCTACTTATATGTCACGTTTTCTATGTTGTTGTTTATTTACTCACTCATGCTTGATTCTTATACTTCCACAAGGGCTCTGCAATTATCTTCCTACTGCAATACATTTAAATGACTATATTCACCCTGAAATACTTCCATCCTAACAGTACTAAGCATGCTGGTGAGGGGGAGAAATGATTCTACTCATTTGCCTGAGATTGCTTTAAGGGAAAAGTAAAAATTAACAAGTGGAAGGGCTTCAGAGGACAGTACTACAGGTAAGACACTTCAAAACAATTACACATCTGCACCTCTGCAAGTCATCCATTATACTCTCTTCACTGTCAACACAGAGAAATAGGAACTTTCAAGGAGTTATTTATCCACTTACTGCAGACAATTTAGGACGACATGTTCTAGAAATGCCCATTCCCTTCCGGTAAATACAGCTAGAACTTACAGTGACTTATTACAATGGAGCTACCCAGAAGTAAGACAAATTTAACTTTTTTTTTCTTTTTTTTCTTCTTCTTTTTTTTGGTCATTTCTGAACAGAAACCCACTGTCAAACAAAACCAGAAGAGACACCCTCGTCCATATTGCAGCTCTGAACTTGACCTTATTTGGAAAGGGTCACCAGGAAGCTACTTGGAAAACATCTAAAATTTCTAATTAACTGGTTGGAACATCCAGCCCTCACAATCTCATAAGTAAACATAGAATTTCATATCAAAACAAGGCATGACCTCCAAGACACTTTCCCTTAAAGAAATTAAGATGTGTGAACAGATGCACATTGTGTGTTGAAGCATACACATATAATACACAGTATACAAACATTAACCCATTTATACACAAAAAATGCACCCACATCATCATATGTAAGTGCAAATACATATGTGTGCATATATGCTTTAATTCATATTTATTTTACATTATGCATGGCTGGTTTTTGTTCTTCTAAAGCAGCTTTTAAGAAATTCAATATTTTTTTTTATTTTTTTTAAAGCAGCCCTTGCTTCCCTAGCTTTCAACAGTTTGGAAAGGTTTTGACAAAGATAACTAGCACAGAGAATTGAAGGAGTAGCATTCACAGTCTAACACAACTATGGATATAAGACAAGATATCCTTTTGTTTCGCTTCCTAACATCCACTGAAGCAGCAACTACTGTTGCCAATGACATCAAGTGAAATTCTTGTGTTGCTTTTCACCAACTACTTCAGAATATGAGTTCTGAAACACCCCATTGCCTCTGTTATCTGACTATTTATTAGTAAAGGATACAAATATCACAATTCAAGTTCAAAGGAGATTTTTTCCTCATGTTAGTTTTACATGAGCAAGGGGATTTCTGATATTTTGTAACCTGTTCCAGTTAATATTTAATTAATTAATTGAATCAAATTAATAAAAAAATCATGAAGTATATATAGCTGTCATATAAATATTTTTACCTATTTTATTCCTGATAAAGCAGTAATATAAATCTTACTGTTTCTGTAATACAGATCCAACGATCAGTGTCACATTCATCAAGTAAGAAAATGGGACAAAGGTCACACATGAACTGAAAGCACACAACAAATCAATGCAAGGCAGAAATACAAGTCAGGATTGCCAATTATGAACTTACTATTACTGAAAGTCAGGAAAAAACCCACAGACTACTACTTCTGGCTAGGTTGCTATCTTACATATATAAAAGTCAAATAATAAAAACACACATGGAGAAAAAATAGTTTAGTTCTCTGTGTTTATTTCATACAAAGAAACCCAAACACTGGACCATTATGTTTATTCTTAAATTCTTGAAAATGTTGTTTCTATGACTACCATAAGGCCAAGTTACTTGTAAGTGAAAGGATGAAGTCCAACATGTGAATTATACTTTGTTCTACCCAGGCTAGCTTCTTTCTTGAACCGCCTAGCAAAATGTCTGGTGAAAACGGTACTTTCAGCCCATACAGATCCTAACATCGGTAGGCTGTGGAGCATGGCCATTGGCATAAATCCCACAGAGCCAAGTTCAGCCGTTGGAGGATAAGCTGAGTTACTTGGCTGGTCAAGGTGCTCCAAACTTCTGTTCACAAGTTTTCCTCACAGGGGTAACGTAGGTGACACACAGCATTATTCTGACAGGCTTTTTTTTTTTTTTTTTTTTTTTTTTTAACTGAGAAAGAGTGCCAAGTGTTATTGAAAAATGGAAAACTAAGGTTATGGAGAAAGAATGAGCAATACAAGAAATGTAAAACAACAGAAGTGTTAAAAGTGGTCGCTGACAGCACCATTACTGTCTTGACGATGTGATACAGGTAACTAGGGCTCTTGCAGAAAAACAGTGCAGTGGTACGACATGGAGGCTGACAAGAACACTCTGTAAGATGTATTCTGGTATTGGGAATCCAGGGCAGAGAAAAAAACAGTTCAAATAATTAACTTGACATCTGGCCACATTTTCTGAGCTTGTTTCTTTTAACTCTGAAGAGGTTAGTAGTCCTATCACAATATCTGAAAGCCACAAAAATTCTCTTTGGCTAAGCATATCGCCTATCCTTGCTTGTCCTGGAAGATTTTTCTATCAATACAGGGAGACACGTATGAAATCCAAAATTACTAAGGTGACATGCCATAACTGGGAATCCAGTTATTTCATTTGCCACCTGGAGCAGCCATCTTGAGCATAGGGTCAAACATGTAGACTCCAGAGCAGAACTAAGCACTGGTAAGGGCGATAAGTTCACAAACTGACAAATAGATGGACTTAAAATTTAAGAGTGTTACACATTCCTATGCCAGATATAGATGAGCTGAAAGATGATTCCATTAAGTTTCTTATAGCTTTCACCAGTGAGAAAATCCTAAACCACAGAGCACACACCACTGGAAGCAGAGGCAACACTTGCAGACAGAAAGCAGGTGGGATCTAAATCCCACACAAACAGAGATCTTTCTGAGCCACAAATCAACACTGGCCCCTGGCTATGCTCAGCAATAGATGTGGAAGTTAGATATAGGGGTCAGCACCAGAGATGGTGGAAAGAGGTTTGAAGGCATGAAGAGTGGAGGAAGCATGCGAGAGGTTAACAAAGGGGAGAATGGAAGAATTATTCTCACTGCCCACAGGCACAACCTGACATTGCAGCTGATCTCTGAGTTACCACTGGCTTCCTTGCCAGATGAAACTGGCTTAGAAACACCAGAGCAGATTCACTGGACAGTGGTCCAGTCCACAAAATTCTGGTATGTCATGCTGACGGTCAACCTTTTAGGTGAACTATGTGAATTTTGAATAGAAATTATTACAGTCTTGTTTGTAAAGACAACAGAAACTATGTTAGAGTTTGCAGTATAGAGAATAATGCAGAATATTATGATTACCAAATAGACAGATAGACCCAAATTACATTCATGTTACCCACATTAACAGAAAGATGTTTGTAGTAAAATCTATTCTTAGAGAAAGACTATAATCAACTGAAGTTTTATTCTAATCACAATTCTAATTTTTACGGAACAGACCTGGGAATAGATCCTTTAGTCTTATTTATGACAAAAATCTTGCGGGTTTTAACTGCCTTTGTCAAGTAACAGTGGGATTTAGCAACTGTCATAAAATGCCATTTTACCTGCTTATGTGTTCAACCAGCTCTAGGTAGGTTAAAATATCTTGTGAATTCGCAAAAATATTTGCCTAAAGAGCCGGGACAGCAGCCTGCTTAATGATCTCATACTCAGCATTAGCAAGGCATAAAACCCACCAATAACAAACCCCAGCATCCTCAGATTTCCCTCATTGCCTTGCTGGGGGAGCACAATTCCCAGCACAACACTGAGCACGTAACTGCAGTAACGTATCTGATGCTGAGATAGACAGTTTTCCATCCACAGGCTATCTAACATAAGTGTACTAACCAGCTAATTGACATTAAGATTCAGACTCACCTCCCACATTTTCTTCTGCACTATGAAATTGCTACTCAAAAGCAAATAGATTTCCTAGCCGGCCACGGCCTAGCTGCTGAAGCTTCAGCCACTATCTCAAGAGAAGCTCATATTTGTTCAGACAAGATCCCTTCCAAACACATTACACTCGTGACCTCTGCTGAGGCACTACTCTGCCCCAAGCCAGCTGAAGCACTAGCAGCAGTTAACTTTTGCATAAGCCGAGTTTTCCCACTTCTTAGATAATATTACTCTTGCAAGGCTGTCTTTCAGGACCGAAAATAGTGCAGGCATCTTTACCCTATGTGACTCAGGTCTAGTCAAAAACCCCTTGTCCCTGCATCCTACTTCACTCCTGTCTGATTAGACAAATTTTGTGCTGAAGCTGGTAACACTGCCTTCATTCTGCCATGTGCTGGTACAAGACGTACCAAAGCATCACCTGCCTCACAGCAGGAAACCATCTGGTTTAGCACCCATATATGCAGGGCAAGTGGTGGGCATCTCCGCTATACACATAGTTGTTAACCCAGCAGGAATCCTTGCTCTATAGAAAAGGAGAGCAATAAGTAATGAGATACTGTTTTTAATAAGCTACCACTAAAGACTGCTTTAGAGAACACATGATTAGAGACCAGATTTGTATTTCACATTAAGATTTAACAGGAAAATTTGCTCTTCTCCTTTCCTGCACTACTTTTGTCTCTCTCTGTAAATAGTCAAGAATGAATTAGCTGACAAAAGTTGAATTATGAACCCACCTAGGGTTTAAAAACAAAACCAGCCAGCTAGCTTTTAGAAAGCAACAATGTTCCTTTTAAGAGACTTTTGATGTTTTATTAAGCAGCCCTGTGGCTGGTTAGGAAATGTAGTTGTTTTCATCCTAAACTGAGTGAAGATTTCACTCAACAGAGCAATTGAAGAGCACTAAAATGCAAATTAGAACACACAGGAAAAATGCAAAGCCCTCTAAAAGAATGAGCTTAGTTCTAATCTACATTCAGTATGTAGATAGAGCACTAATTTCTTAAGTCAGAGTAAAACAATGATCTAATGTTATACTTGCAAAGGAAGTAGTAATGGAGGAGGAATGAGTGAAGTGACTCAAGTGCAAGACAGTGAGCCTCTCAAGTATGTGGTTGCTTTCTCTTGCCTCATGGAAAGGAGTAAAACTGCTCACTGGGACTATCCATGTGCTTTCCCCACTTCTTTTATCCCTGTAAAAAGGGATTTCTTGAATGTAGTCTTCCTCTCTGAAGCTATTGTTCAGAGAAGATGCATTAGAAATAACAGACTCTTACTAGCACATGACAGCAAAATTAGACACAAGTGAATAGTAAGGTGCAGTTTATGCTGCAGTATACCTGCATCCACTGTATATAGGTAGCACACCTATCCAGAGAGTATTTGCTCACCCTCCTAAGACAAAAGTATTACTTAAGGCTTGTTTAAGGTGGGGTGGGGGGGTGGGGGGTGAGGGGGTGGGAGGGGAGAGAAAAAGAGAAAAAGCATTAAGGAAGAGGAAGAACATGTGAGGAAGAACATACCATTTATTTTTGCTAACTGCTAGCATAGCTAGCTGCTTGTAAGAATTAGAAATACAGCACCCTCCAAATGGAATCGTTGTGAGGGATATTAGGTAAGAGCTACAGGACACACAATGAATCCACTGCCATCAGAGACACTTGTAGTTACCACAGGTGCAGCGAGCATTGCTGTCACTGCCGCATGTATCCTGCCAAACCCAGCAAACCAACACCCTCATCTGCACTACAGAATGTTTTCCCCTCATTTCTCCCCCATGTCCTCAGCAAGCAGGAGAAGCATCCTGCTCTCAAGGGGCAGAGCCAAAAGGAAGCGAGATGAAGGGAGAGGAATTATCCTCTTTTCTTCAATGGTGCTATTATCAAATTCCTTGATGCAAGAAATTGCTCCCACCGCTGAGCCATTATGTTTACTTAGCCAGAAGCCAGTATGTGGAACAATTTAGTGACTCAGCAACAGAGGCAGCATTTTCCACGTGCGCTGACTGCAGTGGCATGGGAACCACGGCACCACTTCACATCGCTTGAGTGACAGAGCCTTCACCTACTGCTGGTGGGAAATTCTTTGCCAGCAGAGATATGTAGCCTGCACTACACATCTTTACTAGCATGGGAGTTTCCGGGACAGGCACCAACAGTAGCCAAATGCAACATGGCATGGTGCACTGTAATTGACTTTTATCACATAAGAAGCTGGGATCTATCATCTGAAAAGGCACCAACCACTGCCCAAACTCAAGCTGCATAAGGGACAACGGCCAAGTTGGAAACTCAGCAGGAGCAGGACTGATGGCACTGCTGCCTCTTACACATGCTTCAGGAGGCCACAGTTCCCACCTCCCAGCTGAGTGCTCACGCTGTGTATCACAGACTGGTGATTTTGGCCCAACGCACCCAGCTTTGGCACTCAAATGAAAAGAAGCACATTTCACATATGTGCTGCTTAAAACACACAAGTCTCGTGTATGCCGAGTTGATTCACATGGCAGACTGAAATAAAATTCAAAAGTAAGACGATATCATTAGGCAACCACCAAAACATGGTCCATGTTCACAGTTATCTTTTATCTTTTCTGAGATGCACAGCTGTATGCAAGCTTAATACGGGGGAAGGAAGGGAAAGACTGCCAACATTAAGCCTAATAAAATGGCAGAAAGACATAAAAAGTTTCTTATCATACCAAGAACCTGTACCAATTGTAAAGCTTGCCATGTTGAGATGTAATGGCCAGCTTGTGTCTCTTTCTGTTTTAACTTAAGCATACTGCTTGCAGAATACGGTATACAGGAGCAAGAAAAACCAGCTTCACTTCTCAATGATGTGTTTGCAGAGTACACACGCCCAGGTATGCAAACTAAGGGCCAGGAGGTACTGAAGCACCTGGAAATACTTGTTGCACAAACCCAATAAATTTGCAAGGTAAGGAAGAGCAACTCAAGACACTGAAATCAAGTGGCAAGAAGAGAAAATCAAACCAGATTTGTTGAATGTGATCTCAGTTAATGGCACACGGGTTAAACTGAGTGAGAGCTCTAGTCAGTATTACAGTGCAAATAGTAAGCAGATTATTTGGTTAAGAACAAATTTCAAAGATCTTTAGATAGAGGAACAGGAAAATTTATGAACTGGCAATTCTTATATTGCATTAAAGCAAGGGCCACGTATGAGTGGCAGCCTCATTGTCTGAAGAGACATTAAAAGCACAGAATACCATCACACAAATGTGTATCAGTGCACTGGAATTAACAAAAGCCAAGAGAAAAGCTGAAACTCTAATTCTGTAAGTCTACCTAAGACACATAGTATAAGCGTGTTTGACTTCATAATAATCAGAAAAACTGAGATTCATTAATCAAACAGAAACAATGGATTCAGAAGCAGTTTATTTTTTAGGTCAGGCACAATTCCAGCTTTCTGGTAATGTCTTGGCAAAACTGTCATATACCTGCAGGACTGCAGATCTCTCTCCAGCCACAGTCAATGCCTGCAAGCTGTATCTAGTTTCTAGCGCTAGTGTAATAACATTTCAAAAATCATGTGTTTGAGGACAAAACCAATAATGTTAAAGCTTATGGAGTCTATGAAGTATTCCACCTTACTGGGTAAAAAAGCAATAAATTAACATGCCTGATAATACAAATAAGACAGCTAAGACTAAGCTCAGCATAGCCAGTCTAAGCATTCGTTACACCATGCTCCTACTACAGGCGGAGACCTGTTTGTTTTTCAACCCTTACAAAAATCTTCAAGTAACATGAAAAAGCATTTTTAGAAAAATAAAAATGACATTTTCTGTTTCCTTGCTACAGAATTTTAGGCTCACACAGCTGCCCAAATGGTCAGGTTACATACCACATGCAACAGAGAACACCACTGCCCACTGTAACTCCCTGCTGAGTATACTGCTTGGCTGCTACCCCGACAACCTCGTGTTATTTTTCAAGTGCACTATGCTGGGAGAAAGGCAGCATCCATGCAGGCAGGGACGCAAGTGCAGAACAGACCAAAGGTAGAGTACACCAGACAGCTGTGAACACAAGCACAGCCTCCCCAGAGATCCTACAAAACAATGAAATGAGAGAATTTAACTCTTAGGTGATGCTTTGGAATAAACAAATATTTAATAATCTTCTCTATATTACACTGCTTTAGCTAACATACTTACAAACAGGAGGCAAGGAGGGGGAAGAATGACACAACAGGGTGGCAACTTTTTCCTTTTGTTTTACTCATCATTGAGTAAACGTGGTTCAATTTCCTGGCTGAGCATTTAATCAGAAAAGATTATACCCTCCCAGGGTAAGAATGGAAATAAAATTCAATGCGTCAGCTTGCAAAATTAAACAAGCCAAACAGATCTGAACCAACGAACGAAGGAAGAAAAAAATATTTTTGCTATTGTTAAGCAAAAAAAATCTGTACAATGTTAAATCATCCACGAAAATATGACTTAGGGCTTGAGTCATCTCAGTCTTACTGCTTAGTCACAGCGTGTATGAAGGCAGTATTCATTCAGTACTGAACTTTACGTTAATACTTTTTAAGTTATACTTAATACTTTTTAAGTTAAGAGCCCTGTGTCTCTATACTTTGTGGTATATTCCCCACATTAACACAGGCTTGGCATTTTGGAGCAAGAAATCACTTCTTGATATTGAGTTCTCTTAAAAATAGAAAGCAAGTACAACGCCAGCAAGTGTCCCAATCCTTCTTTCTAACGGCTAGCATTTCTTACAACTACCAACACAGTGAGTTTAGGAGAACTTAACTTAGTACATGCAATGTTTTGACATGATTGCATTTGACACCAGGATGCGTGGGACAGGAATGAACTAACACACACAGGACACCTGAAGCCATTATCATCTCTGTTACTGGTCAGCAGCTGGTGCTCTGTGATCTGGTTATGGCCTGTCTCCATCCTCCTTAAACACCCTGTCCCCTGTTCACCGGGACTGGAGGCTGCTCTGGACAGCAGCCGTCATGTGTGACTGACTGTGTGAGAGATCCCTGAGGCAGTGCTCTGTACTGCAGCACTATCACAGGAAGCTTCACCCTACTTAAAACAGAAAAAGTGTGATAAACCAAGAGGATTATTTTCATTATTTAATCAGATGTTCTCACAAAAAAAGTATCTGTTTCTTTTAGCTGCAGCAAATGATTCACTGACACATCAGTAGGTTTGCTTGGTTGTTTTTCCTCCCCCCAACACAAATTTCTTATAGAAAACAGAAGCAGGTATGTTCTACAGAAATGGGTGAGGATTCTTCAAAAATTTCAATAAAAAATTGTTTGTAAGTCTTCAAGTTCAAATGTTTTCACTACTGTGCTGAATTAAGAGTACTCCAAAGAAGATGCTTTGAATTTATCAAATATTTCATTCTGCAGAAAAGCTCATGACTATCAATCTGAGGTTTAGTTCACTAGGTAAAATTCTGTCATTGACTTTGCTTTCTTCATGACTGAAGAAAAATTAAAATATATCTGCACTTTGCAAGGGGGCTGCAGGAAGACTGCTGAGAAACTGCAGCCAGGCTGCAGGCAGAGAAAAGGGAACTAGCATTTAGAAGAGCAGCCATTTGGAAAAGCATCCACCAAGCCAGTGATATGCCCTCTGGGTCTGGGGAGAAGGAAACCCGTACCTTGCATGTGAGTGCTTTGAATGAGGAAATGTGTGTATGTCATGTGTGTGTGTGCGTAGAAGGTGAGAAATCCAGTTCTCCATTATTTCAGCCCGTTAGATGCTAAGTGCTTGTTTGTCTTTCTGCAAAAACAGTATGGTGTAATAGCGCTCATCCTCCGCTACGCATGATAATAGCTTTCTATTTGATTTAGCAAAGGAACTGGATTCAGATTTTAATGAAAAGAAATAAGTCTGTTTTCGTGCACACCAAAGGTATGGTACCATACAGTATATGACATCTCTACAGAGGCGTAAAAAAACTTTAGGAGAGACATCTGCCCAAGGCAGGGGGACAGAGGTGATTTTTCAAGGTCCCTGCCAACTCAAACCATCCTATGATTCTATTCTATCAGCTCTCTTACTTATTCTGACCCAGTCATCCAGCCCCACTCTATAAGCGATGGAGAGAAACAGGCATTTCTAGGGCATGACTCACCTCATATTCACGAGAAGATTTTAGAAAAGGACAGAGGAATCTTTGTCTAGTGACATCCATTTCTTTCCACTGACCGTGAAGGGGATGCAGCATAACTACCTCAAGTGCAGGCATACAAAACGTGAGCAAAATTATCCTGCTTCTCATTTACAGTGTAAAATGAGCTATTCACAAAGCCACCTGTCCAGAAACCTACCAGAGGATATAAACAGCTTAATCAGAAAGTGAGATGAGCTTGGAGTGTTGCCTTGTTTTGTTTTTCATTAAATAAAATGCTACAATGTTTTTCTCTACAAACAGCAAATAAAGGTGGTTTAAACCTTACCATGAAATACATCAGCATGTTGCCCCTGTGTGCCTACCTCAAAATGAGCATGACTGGAAAGTCTCTGTCTGTAAGCATATCAGTTTCCAAAATTCTCGCAGCAGGCAGGAGGAAGCCTCACCAAAATCCAGTTAGAAAATGTACTCTCACTTTCACAGGTTGCGCTGCCGTCTGAAGACTGGGTTGCGCATCAGCTACCAGAGTCCTGAGGATCACTTTCAGCAGGGCAGAGGAGGTATGGAATATGTGGAGGCTTCCTTCTGCTTCCCAAGTTGAGATTTGTAACAGAGATGTCTATCCAAGACGGCTCAAAGTAATAGCACACGGTCTGTGGGGAGCAGCCATGCATATCATCTATGACTGAGGACCAGAACTTAGATCAGCGAGAGAAGAACTGTGTGCTGCCACCTGATCTTACTAGGACCCCAATGAATCCAATGAGAAGCTTCAGCAAAAACCTATATAGACTGCTTGACAGGAGCACACACAGGATCGGCATCCTTTTTCATACACTGTACGACAGGCAAAGTGACAGGTTCCTTCTGCTCATCAAAGGAAGAGAACATCTGGGATGGTTTTCTTGGTTGTTTTAAAACTCTCTGCCTTCTCGGAACAGCCCGTGCAGTGCCTCAGGTGCATGTCTCCTGGGAAAAGGGCATGCAGCTGAAGTTGCCAGTGCTGAACAGGCTGTCTGGCTTCAGTCTAGTTTGCACAAAAAGCAACAGCAAAGATTTGGCAGTGGTCTTCAAAAGTGGCTAGCAGGCAGCAGCCAGGCACAGAGCTGGAGGAGTGACGTTCAAAGCACAATGGATCAGTGTGGGAAGTGCTCCAAACTAGAAGGAAGCAGATGTAACTGCTAAAAATAGCTTTATAGGACATGACAGAAGATACAGATTTCCATTGCAGAAATACCTTCTGAGACCCAAGGCCTCGAGCAGTCTTTGTTAGCAATCTGAATTTTCCAGACTTAAAGGCTACCTATCAAACACTACACTATGATACTTTATGCTGACTATAAGAAAAGGATCAAAGCTTTCTTATCTTCCCTTCTGGCCATGACCTGACAAGGCAATTCCATAAAGTGATACTAGCGGGTGCTGCACAAACAGCAGGAGGACACAGAAGCCCTCAAGAAGCAGCTCCTACTCAAACATAAACAAATCCTTAACCATTTATCTTCACTTCAGACTACCTTTGTTACCATACCTGATACCTCTCTCTCTCTTTCCAGCTAGATGTGTAATTCCCGTGACGCTAGAAGCAAAAGAGTTCAAGAACCTGAATGTGGGATTCCAGACTTTCTATCCATCCTAGAGCTACTCTTTCAAGCTTTGTGAAGAACAGGTGGTGGGCACAGGCAACATCTTATTGGGACACTAGCTTTTAGGTGAAATTGCAAGATAAATTATTCAGGGGAAAGACTGTGCGGAGCTGCATTCACAGGATATTAATCATAACTTGACCTTTCTGTAGCAGCTTTCTGCCTCCTTTTGGCCAAGATTTACTCCAGCAATCTGCATAGTAAATGTTCTGGCCTTTTGATTGCATTTGCAATACAGCCAGCTTGTGCCACTTGAAACGATACCACAACCTATCATTATGTGAAACTACTCACTGGCCTGTGTTTGAGCTGGAAAGCACAGTGGAGGCACAGTTCTAGTAGGAAATATATGAAAGGTCTTTCAGAGATGGACACGTCATCTCTGAGACGGTCCAGTGTACACACAGTAGGCAGCCAAGTTTGCCAGCATGGAAGGAATGGTGGCCGTGTGTCGTCACCAGGAGAGCACATCTCTCCGAGATGAGGGGACACAGTCAGGAGAGGCTAATAGCAGTACCCCTTGCCACTGTGGCTGCCTCTTGCCAACCTACAGCAATCAGCCCATCACGACCTGTAAAGCCAAGTTGCTTATTCACCAATACAGGTTTTAGAAGCTAAGGATACATTTATGGAAGCCTGGTTAATAATTTCTCGGTGTGATTAGAGTTACATTTTTTCCCACCGGTAAAATGTGGGATATTCATGTTCCACAGTTAAGCATTTCTTCTTAGATATCATGTGCAGCAACCTATAGTTTAATAGACGACCTCAGGGAGTATACAGGAGTGATAAGGACAGTTTTAGCTTGGGACTCTTGAAAGGTTAGTAAGATTTATCTATTTGACCACTGACTTGGAGCATAGAGATTTGGGGTAGGTTTTGTTACTTTCCCTACATTTAATAGTGTATCAGCTTGCTGTTGCACATCGCTCAGGCTCTTCAACCTAGCAGGCATTCTCAAAAGGATTCATGCATGCCCCTTGTCTGGGGCAGAATAGCTTATCTTCTGAGAAAATCTAGAAAAAAATGTCTCCCTACATGGTAAACCCAGATGGCTGAGGAAAAAGACAGATTTTTTTCTGTGAGTTATTACAATACTAGATCAAGTGATCTTCCCGGTCCATTGGTACTGAAACACCACTCACCAGCAAATACTGCCCCGTGTTTCCACATGCAGACTATTGGGTACTGACAACCATTTGGGTCCCCTCAGAGACTTCAGAGGAAGAACATGTCAGGACTGAAAGCCTGTTATTTTATGACAGAAGAACAAGCCACCCCCAATCTTGAAAAAGCCTATGATTTTGACTCTATCTACATCTTTATTTTCCTTTATCATTATTGCAAATCAGCATACTCAAACACACATATTTTTCTGATAGATTTAATGCCCCTAAAGTAATGTTCCCAGAAACCAGGGTAAATAAATGCAAACAAAAAAAGGTCTTGACAAAAACACCTTCTGATCATCCCAAGTTAATATTCCATAACAATTCCTGCCTTTACCACTTGTGAATATCAAAACTACTCCAACCCTCAGCAACTAAGCTTGTGTGCGTGCACAAAACCCCTAAGGCCATTGTTGCTGTATTGTGAATGCTATTCCTGGAATTCTTCAAGAAACAAAATAAAACACTCTAAGCCATAAAGTCTTAGGCACAGCCTTCAGCTTGTTTAGACTTTCAGCTGTTCAACACCTTAAAAATGTATCAATTTTTATTCCCCTCACTTAGCAATAGGAGAAAGTTTTAAAAATACGCAATCGCAAATGTTATTTTCCATAGGACTCCTGTTCCATTCAAGACAGGAAAGATAAAGGCAAGGTAAATGCCCAAAATTTCACCATTCCGTACATAGCCCATGCCTCATTTGTGGCACATTTTCTCACTCCTGAATGCAGAATTAATAAAAGACTCAACTTTTTCTACCATATTGTACATATGTATCCAAGTGCCTTACAAACACTGATCTAAATAGTATTTTTGATTTATTATCTTAAGTTTTAGATAGAAAAGTAAAAATCCTTTAAGTTAATGACAGGACTTATGTGGAAGGGAACTACTTTGGTAATTTAATGTACCTTGGAAGCTGGACACTCCAGTTACAGACAGCCTCATTTTTGAAGTATATTGAGCATCCATAATCCCATATGATTTTAAAGAAACTTATGGACTCCCAGCACCTTTGTGTCAGGCCCTGAAGTAAAGTACTTCACCTTGTTACAGAGAACAAGAGCCATTCGCTTATCCTCTTCTTTCCTTGCAAAGTCTTCCCAATGCCCTCCAAAAAGCCACAAAACATCTTTTTTCATGGGAAAAGAAATCAATTTACCCATTACATATTTTTATATATGTGCACACATACACCATTACAGAGCTGTAGAGAATTAATTCTATTCAATATAAAGCGATAGTGACACATGTAAACGGATGAACTGGAAAACTGGTTATAAGCAACATGATTATGTTTCTATATTCAAATTCAAAAGGGCACCTAAAACCAACGGGAAATTTGAAACTGTTCTCTGCAACATTTGTTTAAAAGCAGAAGCACTATTGTAAATCTAAGCATTTCCAACAAAGGGATGGCAAGACACTAAGAAAGCCATTCCCAGAAACTAAATGGCCTTTCCAGCTGTGAGATGACATCTTCTTGGAAGACATTAAGGAATATAAGTTTCTATAAGCTTTTGTTTATATAAGCTTTTTCTAAAAGGATGCAAAATCAAACCCCAAAAATTCGAAGTTAGATCGAATGTTATTAGGGCATATAATGCTCATGATGAAGCAGTAAAATCTAGCTAACACACTACAGTTTCAAACTGCTGTTTGAAAGCAGACAATATAACCAGAAGCTAACAACAAACAACATAGCTTTGCATTTGTCACACATGATCTACTGAACGAAAAGCAGACCCTCGTAAAGAACACACCTCAGGCTATTAAAAGCAGATCAAAAGATAAAATATTCCCCTCCAATCTGAGGGGACTGCGTGCTTAGTAACAAATTATTGAACCTTTTACTTCTCAGCTGTTTCAAACTCAATCCAAAAAACTACAGACCAACCCCAAGAAGAACAGAGGCTATCCTGACCCCTTTTATGAACCTAGACTCTCTCTATAGGGGTCATTCAGTGTTACATACTTGTTAAAAATAGTGTCTGAAGACAAAATTGTCTTTAGTACTTTAATCCATTACTGCAAGAATTTACTCAAATAATAAATTAGATCACCTATAGAAAGGGCAGTTCCTTCCCCTCTTAAATGATGAGTCCTAGAAACTCTTTTTAGCAAATATATTTGGCCTCAGCCTTCCTCCCTCCACTCCTTCACATCTTAAATTTATAAATAAACTACCTGTTGCCATACTGAATAGTCTCTTAAAAATGGAAGCACGGTACATTTCCAAACAATACAGAATGGCAGATGGAAGAACTTTCTAACTTAATTCAGTATTGCTTAGCAGCCCGTTTGCTCACGCAGCTCTGCGGTGCAGTTATGCTGGTCCATAGGTCACACACAGTATGAATTCAAGCATTTGTGGAGAGACCACAGGATGCAGAGCTGTTTGCATATAACACCCTCAGTAAGGTTTCCTGCCGTAAGGAAACTTGGCATTCAAGCAGGGGATACTACTTCATCAAGCAACAACAAAAGTTTAAGCCTTCCTTGAATTAAATTAGAGCTTGGGCACATTCTCCAATGCATAGTGGGGGGAAGGAAAAGGGGCACAGGCTGAAATGTACTTTCCTATGAAAAGGATCCATCTTTAGATCATTGGATTTTATGACCAAGACACGATAAACTAACTCTGATGTATTTTCGCTCTGTTACCCAGTAGATGTGATAAACTAATAGAGATATACACAAAGTTTAATTATACTACAGTAATGGTCACTAATCTGTGGAAAATGAGTGGATGGTCTCTCTCTACTGTGTAGTTCAATGATGCTAGCAGTACACCAAAAGACTGAATGCACAAAGATAATGAAAGTTCAACCAGATGCAAAAATTAATAAATAAACAAACAAACTTTGCAGGACTGGTGTGCACACAGAGAAGTGGTGATATATTTTTACTTTTTTTCAAGCTACGACAGGATTTTAATGGCCCACCACTGCAATGGGCTACAGGCACTGCTTAAAACCTCAGAGAATTAATTTTTTAGTTTCACATGCATCAGTACAAAAGGTTATTCTAAGATTCAATTCATTACATTAATGAAAAACCAAACCACAGTTAAGCCTTTTATGCGAGTCTTGCCCACAGTTCTTCCAGTGTCACCTGAAAAATCACATTTTCTGCATACAGCTTGAATGCAGGTGCAACATGAATTCCCACAAAAAGGAATTAAGTTACTACTTTATAGCCATGACCTTATTTCTCAGTAGCAGCAACCTTTTTTGAGGGGAACTTTACCATCAGAGATGCAGACCTGTCAAATCTCACGTATAAGAGTCATTCAGCTCCCACCTTGGGCTCCCTTACCGTTATTTCTCCTTCATAGTAATGCAAGTGCTTTCCCTCAACTTGTGAACTTGCATGAGTAAATGCAGCTAGTCAGCTCATCACACACCGGGCAGATGAGATAATAGGGGAGGATAAAATCTGTTGTGCTGCACCTCGTAGCCCACTAGGAAGCCAAATCCCCAGATGTAGTTTCCTTGTGCAGATCCAATCCTTCCAAACAACCTGGTGTGCACAGGCAGCATCCATCCCGTGGCTCAAGACACAGGTATGCATTCCCATGACACAACAACAGACACAAGCCCGCACATCAGAAGAAGAGAAAGCAGAGGTCTGGAGGTGGCCTGGGCCAAGGACACCTTGCCCACATGTGAGCAAAACTCAGTTTGTTTCACTGAGTCAGACTGGCATTTTTCTGGGACTACAGGCAGACTGAGCCAGAGGCTGTCGCTGGCTAATCACTGAGGAGCTGAATGGGAGATGATCTCACCCGTAGGATGTTCTCCTCATTGTTTGTGAAGGGAGTAAGCCAGGATACTGAAAAATACTGTGTTTAAATTTAAAAAAAAAACAGCTTAGTTGTTTACACTCAGTCCAAATGTTTGGAAACAGGGAAGACCTACCCATGAAGGCAAAAGGAGAGGCACAGTTAGATTTCCGGGTCTCTAGGCGTGGAATAAAATTGGTTTAATATATGAATCCACTGATCCTAGATGTACTGAATGCAGATCTTACTGCTGTTACAAACCACCTGACAAGAAGATCATTCACAACCCACTGTGGAGACAAAAGGAACAGAAATATCTGAATGCTTTTAGACACTGAAACATGCCCTCTAGCCTGGAGTAGATGAAAAATCAGGACTAAGTGACCACTTAATTTCTGGACACAGATTACTCAGATTACTAATTTTCCATGCTGCTGCAGAACTGGTTAAGTAGGGCTCAGTGTCAAGTTCACCAGAACGCTGGGGAATACATAACACATGAAACTTCTCAAAATCCATCTGTCAATTTACCTGCTCTGACATCTTGCTTGTGCTGAGCTCTCTGAAATTTCCATCAGCTTTTCCAGTATTCACTTCTCCTGTAGTATCAGGCAAAGCTTACGACAATTCATTTAAAGGCATTTAAAGATCAGACAGGTTTAGTATTATTTGGCTCACTCTAGCCCTTCAATCAGATCATGTCTCGTCAGTAATTTATTATAGAAACTTTTAAAGTTCCATCTATATAAGTAATTTCCATTTAAATTATTATAAAATCCAAAAATCCTCAAAAAGTTTCTTAAACACTTTTGTTCTGTGATACTTTATCATGTTAATCAGCAGTCCACCACTGCTCACAAGAATCTCTTTCACCATGTAAAAATACAAAAAAGCGATAATCCTCTGAGAGGAACAGCAGACTGCTACTGAGAAAAAACTGTTTCCACTGCACGCAAACCACAGCAAATCTCTGAAATTCTCCATACTGCAGCTGCCAGCCAATACAGGGAGAACCTCTTCTCCTGCCTCAAGAGGTTATCTCGAGGGAAAATATATCAAGGATCATGAGGCTCTCTGGTATTATGCATATACCAGACATCTCATTAAAATGCACACGTTATGTCAAATTGCTGAAGTCCTCCATTTTCCTGTGGCAAATAGGGTCCCTTCTTTCCTGGTTTGCATGTAACATTAGGTGGGCCAGGAAGCCTCTTCATTTAAAACTAACAAATATTTTTTCCATTATGAAAGGTCATTTTCCTAACAATTTGCCAAGTTACCTATCAGAGATGAAATTTTCCATGGTACTCACACTGATGTTTTGGGACATGTTCTAGCTAAAATTTCCGAAACAAGCAAGAAAAATAGCCCACCACATTTACTTTGTCATAGATGTAACGATTTCCATTTTCACAAATTCATATACAAGCTGTAGGACGGGGACTTAAAATTTAAGAAACAGGATAGGGAGCATTTCCTATCAGGGGTTCTCTTTTTGCAGACGCTGTTACAATCTGTCTTCTTAAAAGCACATTTTAAGCTTGTGGAGGAAGGCATAGCTCTTGCAAGTTTGATAAAGACTTGCTAGAGATACCAAATACACGAAGACAGAAATTTCCCAGTGGTCAAATTTGCGCTGATTCTGGGGGAATGGGATGGAAAAAACCCCACCCAAGCCACAAAATAAAATTAATTCAAAATGAAAAACACCCAACATGCAAGACATATTGGGCAACCTGATGTATAAGAATTGCTGGTTATGCCACTTACAATATACCTTAAGCAATTAATTCCATCTGTTCTCACCCTTATCAGAATGGACAGTCTTTCAAGACTTTTCCATAAACAACTGTGTCACCCCCTAAGCAATGAAACTGAGGTTTCTGGAAGAGCTGAAACTATTTGCTTAGCAAAAAGAAGAAACACCACACACCAAAACATATAATGCATTTGATAACTTTCTTGTCTAGGTCAATACTATAAATGGTTTAAATGTTAATTAAATGGGTAGATTGAGAGAGCAAGGTACTGAAAGGTAAGACGAATACCCTGGGGTATCAATAAAGAAACTGCATTCAGGAGGCTTCACAAAATGTAGAGCTCTCGCTTTAACTTTTAGACTTCTGTTGGGTCTATTAACTGCAACAGTTCAGATACAAACATAACTGAGGAAGCACAGGGTCACTGGATCCATTTAGCTACGGGGTTATAGAGAACTGTGGGAAGGAAAATGAAGCTATTCGGTATTTGCCCCATTTCTTCTGTTCTTTCATAGTCAGAAACACCAGCCTCACTGCGCCTTTTTTCTGACCTAATGTGAGCACGCTTATGCTTTGCTCTCAGAGAACATGAAAAACTGCACTTAGCATAGGTCATGAAACCTCACTGCAAAATATCACGGTTAATGGTTGTAAACCTTAAATGCTATTCTGCTGTTTTCAGCTTGGCTGACTGCTCACCTGCAGTAAGCGGGCACCCTGCCTTTTGTCACAGCTTCCCCTGCCCTGAGACGTCTCCAGACACATATACCTGCAGCCTTTCAGTGTGGGGAAGGCATAAGAGTGTTTTGGTAAAGTAGCCTTGGTGTTCTACTGGAATAAGAGTGTGAAGAACTATTGTACAGGGGGCTGGAAAAAAGACTCTAAGGGTGAAAAAAACAGCTATGAAAAATGATCTGGTTTTGCTAGAGCTTGAGGCAATTATTTTCTCTGTGTTTCAACCATTGTGACTGCAACAATCATTCTGTTCTAAACTCACTCTAGAATAAAACCTACTCAAACCTATTCTGTATAGATTTTGTTCCAGTTCAGAACTACCAGAAATGTTGGAAAGCCTACTTTGATTTTTCAAGCTTGTCATTAAAATCTGCCCCCACGAACACGCGCATATCTCAATTTCACACAATTTGAATTTTCATATAAGCTTGAGAACTACCAGCCTCCAGCAGATTTCCAGATGTGTAGGGGTGCACATATATGAGTGTCCATGTATGAGGGAATTAACCATTTAAATTTGTGTGTGGAAGGACACTAAAAGCACTCCCTTCATCCATTGTGCCAGACAGAACTCTTCAGGAGAAAAGAGAGCCCAGCTTAAACTGCTTTACATACAGGGATCCATCTCCTCCAGTAACATAAACTGAGGTGGCTCTGTTGGAGGAAAAAGAATTGTCATTATATTGTTCAGGTGGGTTCAGCTCCATTCTTAGTTTCCCTCAAACTCACACTTGAATATGTTTTATTACAATAGTTGGGGGGGGGGGGGGGGGGGAGGGAAGGTCTCAGGTAGCTGCAATAAGCCAGCACGGTCCCTGAGCACATTAAAGCATGCTCTTCCTCTGCTAGAATCACTGCACACCTTTTTACCCAAGAAGCTTAACTGGTAAAATTTCCATTTATTTCTAGAGATATCTGGACAGCTCAGGTACCGCACAGCAATTCATTATGACAATGTCATGATCGTTACTGCTCAACTTTTTCTATACATTGTCTCATGCTGATCTTCCATTTACATTTCTTTATATGAGAGGGTTTCCAAACATAGTTAGAGAAGTCAGCCTCTACTACTGAAGATCATACTGTTGCAGCACAACAAAACCCACAGGCAGAAAGCCAAAATTATGGTGTACTGTGCCGTGTATTTATAAATCAACATCCTCAGACTCCAGCAGGTATTAACCAGAGGTGCAGCAGTAATAAGTTGGATGGATCAACATTGTGGGATTCCTTAAATAATAACAGAAAAGTAGTAATGTATTAATAGTTAATGCAAAGAATATGGTCACCTTAATTTAAGGATGCAGAAATTTTATAATACAAAAGTAAATGGCATCTGGATAATTCAGAAACATTTGCTTGAATGCTAATTTTGACCAATTAAAAGATTCTCCTTATTTTTAGGGGGCCATGCACTTGGACCATGTTCTTTTTGCACTATCCATGTTCACTGGCAAACCACAAAAAACTCCAGACTGCTGTCACTGGCCTCCTGCTTATTCCCTATTGCCCCTTGAGACATGACACTGCATAATCCTTCTGCTGCTACTCTCTTGCCCAAAACCTGCTATCTGGGTATGAACGTTAGCATTACAATAAAAGACAACACCTTACAGTCCCATAAAAGGATGCCAGAATTATTTATCCCCAGGAACACAAACATAACACACTTCTAAGACCTCATGTATGTAGTTTTAGTGCTTTCTTTCCCCAAATGTTGTTCAAATATCTGCTTACAATACTGAAAGACTGTCTTGCTATGTATTTTATCCTTTACGATTTACAGGTGGTTTTTGTTTGCTTGTTTTGGGGAGGAAAGACAAAAGTGAAAAAATAACAATGAGGGATCTTACATTGAAAACAAGGCTCAAGAATATTTGCAGTAATGGAAAGAAAGCTTTCAGCCTTCTCTCACACATAATTTATGCACTAATAACTGAGCATTACTTCATTGCTGTCCTCAAGCATAACTGTCTGAAGACATTTGCATAGTTACCTAACAAAAAATTTCTGCTTGTGAATCAATCTGAGAGAGTTTTCTATGTGTATGTTCATACACATATTCATTCTTCTTGAACAAAGCCACAGCTTTCTGTAGTTGAACTCTAATGTTGAACTTCTAAGTGTCTTTTATTGCCTTGACCCATTTCACGGTTGTGCTTTCCTCCCTCCCAAAGTCAGTGGTGTGATCCAGCCACCTGGGGGCATGCAGTAGGCCCCAGCATCTTCTCTGCCAAACATCACTGCATCTTCACCAGATGCAATGAGACGACAGGAGGGACAGAGCACTCTGACACCTGAAGGGGGAAAAAACTACTCTGTCATTTTTCCCTCTGGCTTCAGCTTGCACTTACGTAAATGAAAAGTATCTCCACTGCAAAACCAGTGACAACAGCAAGGCAAGCAACTCTGCTATATTTAGCAATCCCTGCCTTGTTACTGGTTATTTTGTCATTTGAATTCCCTATTAAAAAACAGAAAGTCACATCCCTAGCTGCAGGAGACTGCCATGTGGTGATACATCATCCTGTTCCTCTTGCCGTTCCTCTGTTCCTCAAATGTCACAATGATAAACTTCAACCTGGTCTCATTGCTTCACCATTAACAAGAACCAGAAGGTCAAGAGAGGCATTTTGGAGAATGTAAAAAATAAAGGCAGCTTCAAAAAAAGTGCAAGTTTATACATCAGGTGCCATCTACTTCCAAGCAGAATCAGAAGGATTGTATCAAGTCAAAAGACAAAGAGTATCAAACAAGACTTCGATTACTTCTAGCTTTTGAGCACAGGGCAATCAAAAAACTACGTACTACACACAGTACTTACAATAAACTATTCTACCACAAATAGCTTGTGCACTTGAAGTTCTCTCTTTTTTTATTAATTCATGGGGTTTTCAAATCCAGCTGTTTGTGTGCTAGTGATACAAATTGACACACACACCCGCCCCCAAACAAACTTGCAATCCATCCTATGTTGTCTGATTGCTATGTTTTCGGTATCGAATGAAATATGATGTTGCCCAGATTTAAGGTTAAGAGACAGTTATTCCTTTTCTAACATTACTTTTTCAAATAAAGGGAGAAAGGTCAGACTAATAAAGCATCATTTGTGATATTGCTATACATTTTAAGGTGACATGCTACAGACATAGTAAGTCTCTGAATTGATCTGCAGTGTGTATAAAATTAAGTTAATGAAAATAATGTAGTAACAGCACTGACTCAGATCAATCTCATTAGAAGCCAACATGTGAATGAGTGCAGAGCTTCAACGAAGCCAGAACCTTCATGATGGCAGCAGGCACAGGAAAGAGCCAGAAGACAGACTGCACTTACTCAGAAAGAGGACTTTCAGCCAGGTCATTTCAGTAAAGCAGTAGAAGGCAAAGAGTTTTAAAGCAAGGTAAAACAAAACTCACAGCTCTTTTTGGGTTTGTTTTTTTGGTTGTTTTTTTTTTTTTTTTTTGCTTTTATGCAGGAGCAATTCCTTCAATCTTGAGTCTGGGAGAGAAAGAGCAATCTTCAGAAGGTGGCAAACTGAAAGACAATTCTACATCACTATCTTTGAACCACAGGTCTTACTCTTAAGTGTAAAAGCATCAAATATGTAGTTTTTTTCTAAATATGCCCAAGACTTAATTCTGTTCTGAAAAGTGATGAACTTAAATACAGCACCTTGTGCTGATTCACAGGTTTTGCTACTGGATGTTGTGCAGCCCTGATTCACGCAGGGAGGTAAACTGTAGCTGAATTCCCTTTTCTCACACAGTGGTGCTACCGGAGCAACATCCAGGCTTCGACAATGGTCAGGCCACTGTAGATGACCATCTACAGCCATTGTAGATGGCCATTGTAGACTGTCAATCAAAACCATCTACAATCTCATCGGAAGCTGAAGGATGTGGGCAAGGAACAGAAATCCTTTACAACATTTCTTTTCCTCAAAATCCAACTTTATTCTGAAAAATTACACCATTAGAAACACCTGTAGCAATCATCAGCATTATCCTCACTAAATCAGTGGAGACTTTCGCAGGTATCATGTCTTAATTGCTTTTACTTCCAAACCCAGTCTTCTCATATTTGGAAACAAGGTGTCGTAAACTAACATTAAAACGTTTGCACAAAATTAATTAGAAGTGAGCTCATAATTTCAACTCAGATATAAACAATCTTAAATTCATTATTTAAACACTTAATTGAGAATATGCACTTTTAAAGCTCATGTCCCACAAAGAGTTGGGATGTTTCTGCTTCCTTCCACAACAGAAATGAAACATCATAAGGAAGGTCATGGTTCAAAGCAGTTTCAGGGCAAGCTCCAAATTCCTGCTAAATCAGAGCTTGTCTCACAAAAAAAAAGAACCAGAACAAAACAACAACAACAACAAAAACTTAAGAAAAGGTTTGGTCAAGGGGGACTTGTGCCTTATCATGGATGATACTGTTTAAACAATTCTTTTCAAGATTCTCACAATCATACTCAAAATAAACCCCTGCCTGAAGACATTCAGGAAAAAGAGGAAATGCAAAGGCATATTATATCTAGTGTGAAATGTTGACAGCCCAAATACTGGGAGAATGTGCAGTTAAATTCCCTTAAATGGCCTCCATCCAGGTTCTGCACTTAGAAAGGCTGTACGAAAGCACAGTGTTTACAAATACACCAGCAGCACCATGGCGTGCAGAATCCCTCACACCCATCTTTCAGGGCACTCCTGCTCAAACATGACTGTCATCTGGCTGGTGCTGGGGTGAGTAAGGTTACTCATACTTCTCCACCTTTCTTTGCTGCGATAATCATTTCACAGCAGGAAACACCAAGAGGGTATAGCCTTCTCCCTGATTAGTTTGCAGTCTTACCTAATAAATTATTATTGTCCAGTGCATTAATCATTTTTCTTCTCCTAACTGCATCCCACTTTCCCATACTGTTCTCACAGCAAGGATTTCAAATCCATACAGGGTTAAAAACTACAGTCCTATTAAAAGCTTAGCTATGGCCTTGTTATTTTTCCCCTCTAAAACTTAACATTGGTAATAACAATGAAGAGGGCTCTAATCTGGATAAAGATGCCAAAATCGATGTTTTCAGTACTCTACCATCTAAGTCTTCTTTAAATATATCTGTAGAGCCACACAATAGACATACTCCTGGAGAAGTATATATTTGTACTTTAACTCCAGACCACGACAAAAGTCAAAGAAGCTGTTTTATAGTTGGCAACTGTAAAAAATGTTACGTAAACAACAGCTAGTGTAGAAAAAGCTGTTAGAAAAAGTACCTTCCGCAATGCAACGTTTCACTGCAGGCAGCCATATTGCAATTTTTTACTAATAATCTCCAATGTAAAACCCAAATATGTTTCAAACCTACAGGTTTCAAGAATACTCACATCACATTCCAGTCTTCTGGATTACTTTACACAGGATGAAGATTCCCCATTCCCAGTCACAGTTCAAGTTCTTGCCTGTCCATGTTAACACACTCCATAATGCAGTTACTATCATCGCTGCACTGGTGCCTACAGTGAATGGACACTAATTCCCACACCATATCTTTATTTAGTTGAATGTATAGCACACTTCTCTTAGCTTCCTGAAGTCATACGTATGTATAAGCACTCGCCATCCTTAGCGTCATTAGCCTATTTATTATCATGAGCAGGTTTAATATTGTGAGAATGGGAATTCAGTTCCTTATACACTTGATTTTTCTCTTCCCCAACCCATTAGGCACTAAGGACTTTGTGCCATGATTCAGGAAAAGGAATGAGGTTTTAGAAGCAATTAAAGTACTTCTTTTCCCAAGTCTGACTTTTTGTACAGTTCTGCAGTGCCCTCAGAAGTAAGGAGACAAGTTCAGGTTCAACCCACACACAAGCGCTCAAAAAGCCATCAACTGTGCCATATAGTAACTGCAAATGAAAAATACATCTGCAAATGACAAATGGCTTGCTTTCAAACAATGCTTCCTCCCAGAAATCTGTCTAACAGAATCCTCAGAAACAATGTTCCCATCACCATGGACATTTGCTTCCATGGTATTCAGATAATACCCTGCAAGTTCCATACCATACATATAAAAGAAACATTTCATTCAAGCTCCACTCTCCTGTTCAACCCCTGGATATGCGCTGGGGCTGTATACAGTTCCTGCATTGTCCCCACCCCTGTAATACATTATATAAAAACTTGGCGACATTCATGCTCTGAATATGTCTTCCTCCCATCTGCTGATACACTGCTACTTCCAGTTTGCCAGGCTGTACAGGTGAAATATTAGTCCAATCCAAAAGTTACCAGAGTCCCAGTGGAGACACATTAATAAGCTCAGCTGCACTCAGATCACAAATTACCCCAATGTACAATGCCATCCCTCCTAAAACCAGTCTCCCTCATGTGAAATGGCTGTGGTGAAAGGTAATCTCTCACAAAGAAACACTAGGACAAATTCATCTAGAACCAAGACAGAGCAACTGAAAAAGAGAACTTGTATGTCAACAAGAGGGATGCCCCAGATAATTTAAATATTCCAGAGATGCACTGAAGATGCAAAGCAACTCCTTAAAAGTAAATAAATAAAATGCTCATTTAAGGAGATTCCTGTTAATACTCATCTGTGGAATACAGTAAAAAACATGATGGAATTTTGTTTCATTTCTGATATCCATTTACATTTCTAAGCAATACAAAAAGCACACCCAGGGAAAAGTTACACTGAAAATAAAGGGTATAGATTGTAGTAATTGAATTATGCAGAATTTTCAGTGCAGGCTGAGGTAACCATAAAAAATCCAGATAAATGCATTTCCTGAGCAATTGATTCTGCTCTGAAGCTGTGTCCCAGCATATGGAAAGCCACACAGAATGGGTCCACTTGGTCACACCCAGGGCAGACTAAGATACAGGCTTAAAAAGACTTTGTTTTGCAGCAGAGCCAGGCTGTTTGGTCTCATTGGCATATATGTATGTTATGTTCATGGGTACACACTTTACATGTATGTTTATATATATATATATATAAAATTATGAAATCTATATAAATAAATGAGAAAAACTATTCTAAAGATCCAAAAAGAAATATGCACACATCAGCTTCCTGTGCCTACCACAAATATACATACCTCCTACCTACCGCCCTTAGACTCAGGTCCACACTGTTCTTCAAGGTCGGCTCTTTCAGCTTTCTTACCTATTCTGCTTTCCTAAGTTTCCAGGCTCTGGGACAACACATCAACATGTTTACCCCGGTATGAAGGAAGTTTGATTAGAAGGCAGAGTAAATGTAGGCAAGGCAATAGCAATAAAGAACTGGGAAGCAAAGTGCTCAGTCACAGAGCAATCCTGCACTGCAGCTGCCTTCAGCCATCGCTGTATCAAATGGATTCCCTTCCTCCCTCCCACCCTGCAAGACCAAATGTCTTACCAACAGACAGTTCTGTTAATCATCAGATAAGAAATCAATCTCTCTTGATAAGGAGATTTAGAACATCATATAATAAGAACATGTTTTGCAGACAGGCAAACAACTAGATGACTGCAATGTCACACAGAAAATTGTTTAATGAGATCCTTCATACCTGCTGTTTTTCCACTCTAAACCATACAGCTACAACCCAAAACTCACATAGAATTTTGGTTAAATAACTTAGGATTTCAACTACCATGAAGTCTATAGAAGTCAAAATGTGTTAATAAGTATTTCTTAACAGTAAGCATAGTGCTGGAGACAGCTTAGAAATGTTAACATGTTAAATCACTTAAAATGTTTAATCACACTAATACCATCTGGAAGTCGTACCCATACCTCCAGCCTTACAAACCACATTCCTCAAACTACTCAGATCTGTGAACAGCAACTCTCACCTTACAGATCTTCACTATAATCACCTAGATGCAAAACAGAAGCACAGAGACCCCTGGATTTAATTGCATTTGGGGAATAATTCATATAGATATACACAGAAAAGCATATAGCAAAAGGCTAACCATCGATTCCATAAAATCATAGAATGTTTGGGTTGAAAGGGACCTTAAAGATCACCTAGTTCCAACCCCCCTACCATGGGCAGGGACACCTTCCACCAGACCAGGTTGCTGACAGCCCCATCCAGCCCGGCCTGGAGCACTGCCAGGGATGGGGCACCCACAGCTGCTCTGGGCAGCCTGTGCCAGTGATGTGCCACCCTCACAGTGAAGAATCTCTTCCTTACAGCTAATATAAATCTACCCTCTTCCAGTTCAAAGCCACCTCCCCTTGTCCTGTCACTACATGCCCTTGTACAAAGTCCCTCCCCAGCTTTCCTGTAGCCCCTTTAGGCACTGGTAGGCTGCTGTGAGGTGTCCCTGGAGCCCTCTCTTCTCCAGGCTGAACAACCCCACCTCTCTCAGCCTGTCTTCATAGGAGAGGTGCTGCAGCCCTCTGAGCATCTTCCTGGCCCTCCTCTGGACTCTCTCCAACAGGTCCATGTCCTTCTGATGTTGGGGGTCCCACAGCTGAATGCAGTACTCCAGGTGGGGTCTCACAAGAGCAGAGTAGAGCAGAAGAATCCCCTCTCTCGACCTGATGGCCCGCATTTGTTTTGATGCAGCCCAGGATATGGCTGGCTTTCTGGGCTGCAAGCACACATTGTCAGGCCATGTTAAGCTTCTTGTCAAGCAACACCCCCAAGTCCTTTTTCTCAGGGCTGCTCTCAGTATAAAGGAATTTGGGGGAGCAAAGGTAAGGAAACAGAGAGTATCTGAAGAGTGTACTCTCAGAAATGGCACAGCTTTCCCAGCTATGCACCTAATAGAGGCAATAGGGGTTTATTAAGATCACTTGTTTCAGCCTCCCCTATATATAGCCTGTAAGATTTCCCCATACTAAATCCTGTTAAAAATAGACCTGTTTTTAGAATGAACATCCTTGGTTTAAAGTTTTTTAATGATGAAAAACTTTAAAAACTTATTAGTCTAATAAGTGCTATTATTTTTAAAAAACCCTGCATCTTGCTTTTTTAGTCTCAGGATGTCCCACTTCAAATTTCCAACACTGGATGTTGGTAAACCTCTCTTGAGCCCTTTCCTCACCGTGACATTTCTAGACAATAATCCAATCACTTCTTTCTTTTGGATCCATTCAAAACAATATGTGACCCAAGCAGCTTTACAGCAAGTGTCTTTCGAATGTTCCATGTACTGCAGTGGACTGCACCTTGTGACTCTCACCCCAAGTGCATAGAGCAAAACAACACTTGTGCACCTCGCAGGTAATTTGCCCACCCGCTCCTCTGTCTTCTCACATTCACGTCAAGGGCTACTCCCGGGGCTGACCGCTCATCAGCTCCCCCGAGGTTTTCCAAAACTCTGCTCTGGGGTGCAGAATCCCCAGCTAACTGTTCCTCGCGGTGCAGCCCCGCATCGGCACGCTGAAATGCACAGTGGCTGGCTGCACTCAGTGACTACTTGGTAGCCCAAACTACTTTCTCTAAGTGGTTCTCAGCCTGTAGCATTTACTCCTTTCTTTTATAGTCACGCAATAAAATGTAATAATAAGTAGACTATTTTTTTTTAAAGCAAAAACCTGGAAGAAAAATTTAGGCAGCACACAGGAGCTCATCTTCACCTGAGCGCCGCGGATCCCCTCACCTGCTCAGTGACAGAGGGGACAATTACGCGCCCGTTCCTTCACCCCCTCCACTGAACCGCCACCACAAACAGCATCGCTGCCGGGCGATCCGCCGCCTTCAGTGTGCGCGGTACCGCACGGTAGAAAGCACCAAGAAATAAAGCCCGGGAAGACGTGCGAGCGCCTCCCGCCAGGCTACGAGCGCCAGGAGCCGCGGCGCGGGGGCAGCCAGAGCCCCGCGGCCGGACCGGACCGGCCCAGCGCGGCGCCAGGTCGCGGCACTCGCTCGCCGTCGGGACCGTGCCGCAGGCTGCGCCTCCTCCGCTCCCTCCAGCCCTTCTCTCGGGGAAAAGAAGCCCCCAGCAGCTGCTGTTAAGAAAGGGAGACTTACCGGGAACCTCGGCAGGAGGAGAAAAATCCACAGACTCGGCAGCATCCCCGCCGCCGCCCAGGCGGCCGAGGGCTGCTGATGCCAACTCCGCAGCTCTGCGGAGCTGGGGGTGAAGTCCCGCTGCCGGCGCCGGGCTCAGCTCCCGGCTGGGGCTCGGGGCGCACACGCCACGCCGAGCACGCACGGAGCCACGCAGGGCACGGGCAGAGCGGCCCCGGCCCCGCAGGTGCAGCCCTGCGGCAGCCAGCCTCGCCCCTTCCTTCCCTTCCCCGCCCGCAGCGGCCGGGGCGGGCTCAGCGCCCAGCCGTCCCCGCCGCCCCGCGCCGCTCCGGCTGCTGCCGGGCGAGCCCCGCTCCGCTCCCCAGCGGCCGCCCTCCGGCAGCAGCCGCCCCGCAGCGCCGCTCGCCGGTGGGAAGCGGCCGGCTGGGGCCGTGCCGGGGATGCGGGGCGGGAGCCGGAGCCGCCGCCGTCGGGGCGGAGCGGAGCGGAGCGGGATCGGCCGCCAGCCGGCCTTCTCCCCTCTGTCCCCGCTCCCCGGGGCGCGGGCTGCCCGCCCGGGTCCCCGCCCGCCGCCGCGGGTGTCCCCTTCCGACACGGCCGGAGAAGGGTGCGCAGCCCGCAGCGCCGCGCTTCCCGTCGGCACCGTCCCCTTCTCCTCAGCCCCGTCTCGGCTGCGTGGAGCTAGCAGCTCAGGAGGAGATTCAGTGGTGTCTCAGAATGGGCTTGGAAAGGGAAAAAAAATCCTATTTACAGTTTTAGGAGTTTTCAGCCATTAGCGAATAGTAGCTGTACCTGTTCCGTGTGCTGGGTGAGGGAAGCGTCCAGAGGGGAGAACAGTGCTTAAGCGAATGATAAAAGGCACTTGTAGCTGCCCTCCCTACAGCTACATACAATAGTTCTCAAGCTTTATGACCACCGCTTCTAATGGTTCAAGTGAGCTAGATTTTTCAAACAGCTGCAAGTATTACTTGTATTCTGAAATATTTGGAAAAAAATTGAAATATTCCAAATTTCAATAGTAACCAAGCAAAACAGCATCTTCATTCATCCAGATGAATAGAATGATCCATTCACCCTCACAGGCATCCTCAGGCATCTGAAGAGTTCGCATACCAGGCATCTAAAGAAAGATAAGGAAACTAATTTAACAGTTACTATATTTCCTAGCATATTAAAATACAGTTTTGAAACTGGTGCAGTAAACAGAGGTGCGCCACATGAAAATACTTCAGAGGCTTTTCTTTTTCACAGCTGTAACTGACTTTCAAACTGATCTAATTTTATCATTTTCAAAGAATTTCAATGCGTGCAGCCAAAACCTCCTGCTTGACTTCCTCACGTAAAATTTTAGCATAAAAACTGCAGTTTATGCACAATAGCAATGTAACATTACTTGTTACCTTCAAATTCCTAGAGCTGTGTTTTTAAGAAACTACAGTGCTTGTATTCTTCTAAATGATACGTATGTTGGGAAGTTTATACTTAGGAGGTACAATGTTTACTTGGTTAGTATAGAAATACAACCTCTTTGAAGGCTAATTTGAGGTTGCTACATGTACTCACAACATCATTCTTTGACTTGGGAAAAGCTATTGAAGAGGCCTACTCCACGCTTGAATGCTCAGGTATGTTGTTTGTAGTTATCAGAATAACACATTGGGTCTCTATAACAGTGTGAATCATTATCAAGAAAGATACACAGGTGAATATATTCTGTAATGCATGGTTTAATTTTAAGTATTAGAACAACAGCTTCAGATTTATATGATTTTGTCCAGTTTCATCTTACAAATGGCATTTGGGGGGCTGGTGGAAGGGAGGGCTGATAGCCATTTGCACAGCAGCCAGAGAGCTCAGATACAGCGTTACCAACCGGGATACTCAAGTACAGGGAGAATTTCTGAGAAAAATTGCAGACCTTTTGTGTTTCTGTTGGGATAGAAAGCAGTCGCTTTTACAGACTGGAGGCCCCATAGCCTTGCCCCATACCAGTCCATACTTATTAAGCATCCTTTGTGATCCCTAACAGACCATAAGAACTGAGGGCTTTATAAATTCAGGATTACAGAAATATGTGTCCTGTTTAGAATCAAGGTATTATTTCGATATTTCTTTCATAGCCAAGAAGGTCAACAGCACCCTGGCTTGTACCAGAAACAGTGTGACCAGCAGGACAAGGGATGGGACCGTCCCCCTGTGCTGGGCACTGGTGAGGCTGCACGTCGAGTGCTGTGTTCAGTTTGGGCCCCTCACTGCAAGAGGGACATGGAGGTGCTGGAGCGTGTCCAGAGAAGGGCAGTGAAGCTGGTGAAGGGTCTGGAGCACAAGTCTTATGAGGAGCGGCTGAGGGAACTGGGCTTGTTTAGCCTGAAGAAAAGGAAGCTGAGCAGAGGTCTTCTCGCTCTCTACAACTACCTGAAAGGAGGTTGTAACGAGGTGGGGGTCGGTCTCTTCTGCCAAGTAACAAGCAACAAGAGGAAACGGCCTCAAGTTGCGCCAGAGGAGGTCTAGATTGGATATTAGGAAAAATGTCTTTACTGAAAGGGTTGTCAAGCATTGGAACAGGCTGCCCAGGGAGGTAGTTGAGTCACCATCCCTGGTGGTGTTTAAAAAGCGCATAGATGCGGTACTTAGTGGCATGGTTTATTAATGGACTTGGCAGTCCTGGGTTAACGATTGGACAATATGATCTCAAAAGGTCTTTTCCAACCTAAATGATTCTATGGTTCAGTCTCCATCAGTAACACTTGCATCACTGTAGAGAATTACTCAACTATGGTCCCAGGCTGCAGCTTTATTAGGAATGACTCGCAGTGCTCATAGCCTTTCCCAGAGTGCTGGGGCAACTCTCTTGTCATCTGGGTCAGTTGTTTTCCAGTCAGTGTTCTTCTCTGGATATGGAACTGCTAACTCCACACACCAGAAATCAAGGAACTTAAACATTATTGACATCCCGGTTCACACAGCCACAACATCTTCCAGATGTGAAGAAACTGCACAAAAAACCACAGTTCAGTTCAATAACGTTAATAATAAACAAAACCTAGTTTGCCTTCGCTTCAGGTAGCCTAACAGAGTGTTCCGCAAACTTTTATTTCTCCTCACCTTCATCTAATCTTACAGTAAATACCAGAAAACTAGGTTATTGATGCAATTTGCTAAAACAAATTTTTTTCAGTAAGAGAAATAGAAATGAAATAGAAAAGAATTTTCTAATAAACAGCCATGGCTGTTAACAGCGAGAGCTGCTGTGGGTTAACTGTTTACATTTCACTCCTGAATAACACAGGTGCTAGAGGAAGAATTTGAGAACAAAAAAGAAAGCTTTGTCAAGGAAGCTGAGATATGGAAATTCTCACTGTTGAGTTGAGCACTCCCTGGGCTATTTTCCAAAAGCATAATTGCAGTCATAATGAAGAGAGAAGGAGTGTACATTTTGCTAACTTGATCATGGTTTTGAGCTGTCACTTGGTGGAGGTCTGCATAAAAAAAAAAAACAACCAAAAACAGAGACTTCAGCAATGTCTTCCATTGGTCAGAAAGTTAAGGAAGCTACTTCAATACATGCGTCTTATTGCTGTATATTTTTTCAGCAGTTTGAGATCGTGTATGTTCTGCATTTTAAATTAAGAACTTTTTGCCATTTGTGTAAAAAGGGCCCCTATACAAACTTTAACATGGCTTGTCATACTGATGTGCTTCTCTCCACTGCCAGTTAAAAGGGGAAAAAAAGTCAAATTCATGTTTTGAAAAAATTCCTGGGTTTATGCACTAATGAATAAGGCAAAATAACATTTCAAAAAGAAATACAGTAATTGCTGCAGAAGCAATAGCATCACTATGTTTCTTTAAACCATTCATCAGCTCTTTCAGCATTCCTTCTTGAAATAAGACATTCAATCAATGTTATCATGCCTGCTGTTTTAATTTTATTAAAACATATTTAATTTAATTTGAGACTGTTCCTTCACAATTTCTGCTTGACAAGTGTGTGACATATGGGGTTTCCTGGAATTTGACATAACCCAGTCAACTCTGTTTTATTCAGTGAGCATCATAAATGTGCATGAGATCAGTGTAATCAAGTGGCCATGGGATCCAAACCCATCTTCTTTTCTTAGGACTTGGATTTTGTGTTTCTAACAATGGTATTGGGCTGCAAATCAGAGCTTCTTGTCACTAAGCACCATTTTTATGTATGCAGCATGAAGAGGTTTTCTTATTGCAAAGCCAAGAAACTTGCCTCTGAGAGAAAAGTAATATTTTCCAAGCTTCATTCCATTTATTCATGGTCATCTTAGCCTCCTCTTCCTCTCCATACTGAATAAGTGTTGTCAAAAGCAGGATGTGAGTGCAGAAAATATTATACAAGAAGAATGAAGCTTTTTCTTATGCAAGAGGGCAACATTTTCAAAAGGCAATTATTTAAGGTTCTTCTTAATGTTAGATACTACATGAACAGGAAAATTATATGTCACAGGCTTAGAAATGAAAAAGGAGGAACTCATGTCATTAGCTGTTCTGAGACAAGGCCATTTCTGTTTCAGCCAGGGAAAAGATTTAGAAAAGCAGGTAGTTACAAAAAGCTTTTCAGGATAATTACAGTGTCTCCTGTTATTTTTAGAAGAGAACTCAAAAGTGGACTTAAAGATATATCAAATAGAGCAACTTCTTTCTCACGTAAAATGAGGAATCTATTTACTTGCCTCTGTTTTTCTCTAGTACATTTAAAAGAAAAATAGTAAGAGAATGCACTTATGAGTGTCTCACTGTGCTGTGTTAAACCAATTACTGCCTAGAATGAACTTGTGCAAGCTAAGGGAATGCTCTTACAGCCCCCACTGCTGTGTGTACTATTTCTATAGACCATTATTTTGGTGTCAGCTATGGCATTCTTTGCACAAGCAAGAACTACACAAAGTGATTATGAGCTGTAGAATGAAATGCTGCATAAAGACATGTTCCACAGTAGGACATCAGGAAGTGGTCCTCAAAGCAACTCTAAAGGGACCATTAAAAGAACTTGAATATGTGTGACACACCTTCAAAGCATAAACTGGGAGCCTAACATATAATTTCACCCTAAATGTACCAAGGTACTTTTTAGAATTACCATTTTACTTCAAAATAGCTAGCTACATTTCTATAAGTTAGCAAATCCATCAGTAAAGTGTCTGTATTTTTCACAAATGTTTTATTGCAAAGTTTTAATGGCCTCTACAAAATACAGAAACATTTCATGAAACTAGTAGTTTCCTATACATAAAATCTGTGAGGTTCATCAAGAAGACAGCTCAATGTCACCTAAATGTTAGTGATCATCTAATTGTCGATTTACAAGATTTAGGACTCTTTTGAAGATACAGAGGAAAAAATCAAAACCACACTAAAATGCCACACAACAGAGAATGAGCATATACTGTCTTCTCCTAGCTCACTAATTATTTCTTCTCACACTTAGCCTCAATATTTTTGCTGGAGATGTGAAAAGTTATGCCATTTCTTCTAACAAAATCTCGCTAAAACTCTAGAAGATTACTAGTTACTTTGGCTGAAAATGCATACACAGGACCCTCAGAGCTTGCCAATAATATGTGGTTTGCAAAAATTTCTAGGGTTTCAGATGAAACTCTTCTTTTTCCTCTGTTTGCTGTCACTGAACTACTCTAGGATCAAGATATTTCAGCAGTGTCTTTTCATCATCTTGTCTCACTGCATCACTTTGATATATGCCAACTAGAAAATGAGTTTATAAAACTACAGGGTTCACACACTGGATTAACATAGTGTACCAAAGCATTGACCCTCAAATTTGTCTTTCATTGATGGAAGTATTCTGCTGCAAGCAAAGATATTTGTTAACACCAACACCAAACATTTAAAGCAGGTTTTATACACCAAAGTTTTCCATTCTGGTCAGAAAATGAAGGGGTATTTATCTCAAATAAACTGATTCCACTTATCCTTGACAAGAAACAGTGCTTAGGAAGTGGGAAGCTGCATTCTGCATTTGAAAGAGGGTTTGGAAAAACATCTTCACAGCAAAAATACTTCCATTTATTTTATAAAAGATTTCTTCTCCCATTGGAAAACTCAATGATGTGGCAAGAGTCACTAATTTGTCTGTCTTTCATTTGCGTTATGCTTTGCTCAGTGCTGTTGTTCAAGTTGTAGTCTTATGAGATGTTTTGTGCAAAGAGAAAAGCTGTCATCTCGAATGAAGTGTTTCTTCAATGTGGTTTAAATGACTTTCGAACACAGCCCGACTGTGTTGCCTTGAACCCTATAGAAAGATCGTATATACCTACCTTATGTAGGCGGTTTCTATGCAGACATCCAGTTTTGTCTTTGTAGAAAGCACATCTTCCAATGTACACTCTACTTCTTAGAGCCCTTAGGGTACAATCACATCTCCTTGCTGGCTGACTCTCCCTTAGCATATTAAGGCAACTGCTAGTCCTTGTGTTTCCAGTTCAGAGAAGCCCATCAGTCCAAAAAATTAGCTTATATTCATGCTTTTCTATGGAACGTTGGAAAGCAGTTTGGACAATATTTTTAATTCTTTCAGCCAGAATGACAAAAAGGGATGTTCAGTTTCTCTTCCCTTTTAGCTTTTAGCCTTAAAGCAGGACTGTGACTGGCAAGAATGATTAGGATTTTTTGCTGCCTAACAGTACCTCCTAGTACAGGTACAGATGAAAAATTACTATACAAAAGGATTATTTTAAAAAACTATTTTGATACCTGGGGAAAATAAGGTCATGTTTGGTTAAAAGGCTGTTACTCCAATGTTTTACAGCCATTTAAAGGTGAAATCCACTATTTACTACCAGTTTTCTTCGATGATGTTCTCCCTTGCTCTGCTGTCTGTCTGACCTCTTAGCAAGCCACTGCAGAAAACCAGCAGAAAGTTACTCAGTTTTTGTGGCTGCTGATTTAGTGAGCCTGTTCCCAGGGTGAGGAGTCAGTGGGGGACCAGAGCCTCTGCCAGGGAAAGCAGCATTGTGCTGCTGAGGGAGGAAATTGAGGGGAGAGGGGCTGGACCACTCCATATGCTGGCTCTGAGCCTTCACATCAGGTTGGCTGTCTGTGGTGTTTGCTCCACCTTAAAAATTATGTGTGTTTGGGTTTTTTTCCCAAACAAAAAGAAAAAAATAATCACCAAAATGTAAATGCATTCATGTAACATTCTTGTCACTTTTTAATTCCGTGTCTAGTGGTATGGCATTTTATATCTGCTGTATTAAGAACAATGACAGGAATGCATCCCAGTCCTATAATGGTTATTTTCATCTCAGTAAATCAAATAATAGCTTTAAAGACAAGTCCTCTGGTCATGGTAAATAACCACATGTTTTATTTAACTTTCATGCAATTAAGGTCTTGCATTCAAGAAAAGGATAGCAGCATGCCTGCTTTTAGTAGCTGATACTGCAGCATTTCTAAATTATAGAAGACCGAGATTAAGATGTTTTTATGCATAGTGCACAATAACAAAATTCATAGGCTAGATGTTTTTAAACAAATAATTTTAAAAACAGTTCTTGTTTTTACTTAGATGTTTATACATATAAAACCTGTCATCTTCAAACATGAATGCTGTAGGAGTTTCTGGACAGAAGCTCTTGTAATTTGTAATCCTACAACAGCATTATGATGACTGCTTGAATAGCATTTAAAACAACACTATTTCTGTGCATTTTTAGATATTATTTAAGATCATTTAACAGGAGCAAATGAAGAGTTAGAAACGGGTGAACAGGCAGTTTTGGTAGACTTTCATGTTTACACTATAAGCTAACCGAAGGTAATTTTCTTTACCACACATTTCCAAATCTTGACAAACAAAACAGTCCTCTCAGAAATCATTCAAATTTCTGAGCCTTCATAGTGTTACGAATAGCCTCATTAAGACTTTATCTATTTGTGGTTCTCTGACTTCAAAGGTTACCCATGTACCTAAGTAAACCAAACAGCAACTGAGAATTTCAATATAGGATCACACACTGTTCATAAACCATCTGTGGTGAATTTGGATTTGTAGGAGGAAGTAATTCAATACATTTTGAAGAAATAGATCTGGAACCATTCTAAACTGAACCCAGCCAATTTCTCATTTAAAAAAAAAAAAAAAAAACACAAAAAAACCCAAAAAACCCAAACGTGAATAAACTCATGGGATTTTTTTGCTTTAAGGTATTTATTTTTAAATTGTGATCACTAGCAGTTCCCACTAAGTTGCCTGTCATGCTGTTTTGCTAATGGAAAAGTAAAATATATTCTGTAATGCTCATTTGATCTACTTGGGAAACCAAGTCTTTTCCACTCACACACACAATTACACATTGAATTTCTAAATCCAGTTACAGGTAGGATTGGTCCAAGAGATGTTGATACAGAGTGATAGATATAAAAAGTTAGTAATACATCCTAAATACAGTGTCCATTGCCTTTGACTGGTTAGATATATTCTCATTTCCTTATATTACTGGAACATAGGCATAACTTACAGCAGAAGAAAACAAGCCATAGGATGGAGAATGCCTAGTCATATCATCTGTGCTAGGTTTTTACTTCAGCATTCTGCTCTTTAGCTGTTCCTGCTGTTCCTGGTTTGTATTTATAAAATCATTAGAAAAATGACTGAAGTGGAACAAATGATAAACAGCACATGTGTCTTCCTTTCATGCTCTAAGAAAGTTGATATTCTTTCTTGTGTCTCTAATTGCCGATTATTACTGAATAAAACCACACTGACAGTTATTCTGTAACACTTAGAGAACAGCTAGCAGTTTGGAGAAAATGTTGCTTTCCGATGTACACAGGGAGCTGTAATCTGTTGGTGGAAGGTGTGCTGGCTGACCCTGGCTGGCTGCCAGATGCCTACCCAGCAGCTCCATCACTCCTCAAGGCAGGGGAAGAAAACAGGATAGAAAAGCTTGTGGGTCAAGATAAAGACAAGGTGATCACTTCGCAATTACTGTCATGGGCAAAACAGATTCCACTTGGAGAAAATTAATTTTATCTATTGACAGTTAAAAATAGAGTAGGATGGTGAAAAACAAGGACAAAAATAAAAACACCTTCCCTCCAGCCCTCTCTTCTTCCCAGGCTCATCTTCACTCCTTAGCTCCTGACTCTTCTACCTCCCCACTGAGCGTTGCAGATGGATGAGGAATGGAGGCTGTGGTCAGTCCCTAACAGCTGCTCTCCACCACTCCTTCCTTCCTTCTCACTCTTTTCCCCAGCTCCAGTGTGGGGTCCCTCCCATGGGACACAACCTTCATGAACTTCTTCAATATCAGTTCTTCCCAAAGGCTGTGGTTCTTTAGGAAATACTCCAGTGCGGGTTCTTTCGCAGCGGGTACAGTCCTTCATGAACAGAGTGCTCCTGCATGGGCACCTCTCCCCTGCCACAGCCCCTGCCAGGATCCTGCGCCTGTACGAGCTCTCCATGGGCTGCAGCTTCCTTCAGGGTATGTCCACCTGCTCCTGCACGGGGTCCTCCATGGGCTGCAGGGGGAAAACCTGTGTCACCATGGTTTTCACCATGGGCTGTGGGGAAATCTCTGCTCTGGCACCTGGAGCACCTCCTGCCCCTCCTTCTGCACTGACCTGGGTGTCTGCAGAGCTGTTTCTCTCACAATTTTCCTCACTCCTCTCTCACAGCTCCTGCACTGTGGTTTTTTACCCTTTCTTAAATGCTTTATCAGAGGCACCGCCAGCCTGGCCGATGGGCCCAGCTTTGGGCAGCAGCAGATCTGGTTTTGAGCAAGCTGGAACCAGCTGTGGCTGACATGGGGGCAGCTCCTGGTGTCTTCTCACAGAGGCCACCCCTGCAGCGCCCCAACCGCTGCCAGCACTATACGATGTAAACCCAGTACAGAAGGTTTGTGCCATTATTTCAGACCTCTATGCCAGCACAGAAGGAAACAAAACGCGAAGAAGTCAGATCCCTGTGTTAAGCCGTAAGCGTGCTGTTCTCTCTCTAGGTAAGAGTTTATCTATTTCTTAAAGGCAGCCAGGAGAGAACTGTTCTCAAGGACCACCCATCAATATCATCAACAAGCCTAAAACCTCATCGTATCTCTTCCTTAGAAGCTAACATTTACATTTCAAAACTAGAGATATTAGATATGTCACTGTCTTTTCTTATGTTTGGTATCAAACACAAGATTTTATGAAGATGAAAATCCTGCAAACATCCTTCAGGACAGGTAATAGCTTCTCCTGGGCTATTTCATTGTACTGATTGAATTGCTGCCATGCACAGCAGCATTCAGCTCTTCAGTCAGTCTCATTGTACATTTTGTTAGTGCCTCCTCTTATCTTCATCAAACACTTTTTCTTCTTGATTGCCAGATAAACTTGTCGGTAGTAGTTGTCTGCTAGCTCCAGCATGTATGAGTGGTATGGACCAGTGGAAGTTGTTTTCATCGTGGATCGTTTTGTCCCCTTATGAGAGCCACAACAAATATATTGCTTCAGTGAGCAGGTGACCAGTGCCCACAAACTGCATTTCATTTTGAAATTTTAATTTCTGCTAAAACTGTAAGGTCTGAAATGTCAGCATTTCCCATGAAATAGAAATAAAAAATGTCTATCAGCTTTTATCCCAAGTGAAATATGTTTGCACAGTTGCCTGGACACAAGGACATGACACTGTTCTGTCTGCTCCATGCTAGGACAAGTTTCAAAGCTTAGGAAGTGAAAGAGGCAAGCCCTCTGCTCCCCTTCCAGCTCTGTACTTTCTGTTTGAATAGCCGTGTTGCATAGGAATAATGCTTCTGATTTGCTATATTAGAATGGCTGCAGCATTCGTTTGTAATAGCCTTTCTAAGACACTTAACCCTCGGGTTGCAAGAAGGCATGTGACATTTTTTCTATGCTAGAGTATCTTTGATTTTGCCAGTGGGATTCTCAGCTATTTGATTTGAAATTCAGATATGCTGGGCTTTGTGTTCTGAAATGCTCCGTGCTGGCTGTCACCTTCTTGTCCCCTACCTACCATGCTTTTTCTCCCTTCTTGTCTGTCTGTCTGTCTCAGCCTATCCTGTCCACACCATCTTCAGATGTAACACTGTCCCTCAATCCTCTTTCTCTGATGATGGCTTTTCTGTTTAAGCCAGTGAGGTTGCACCCCTCTGGTTGCCTCAACATGCAAGAGTTGGCAGGGGTGCTTGAGAAAAGAGGGGGTTTAAGTGTTCTTTTGTAGTACTAACTGCCACAGACTCATCTGCAGCTACCTGTTGATATGTTGCAGCACGTTACAGGGGTCCTGGTCCACCAACTGTGCAGACCATTGCTCTGCTTATCAGTGCCACAGTTTTGCCTGGGCAGTATGCCCAGGATGCTGGGAGGCAGGGGATCTGAGCATGGGAAGAGGAATGAAGTTATGTAATACACTTATTCCCAAGATGAAATAAGGATGCCACCCAACTACACATCAGTACCTGGAAAGCAGAAAGCATTCCCGTAACAGACATAGCCTTAATGGCCTTCAGAAGCTGCAGCTGAATGCAAAGCCTTGTTATGTTCATGTAGCTAGTGGGTAGAGCATAGACCAGCAGCGTATTCAGTACAAACAGAATTTTTAAGTAATGATGGTGACCTTGAACAAACTTACTCTAAAAATGTGCAGACAGTTTTTCAGAGATTTATAATTGGACTTGCTTGGGTGAGTTTTCATAAAACTCCTCCAACATTTGCTCTTTGGATTATCTCCTTGCCAAATAAGTTTGGGTTTGCTTTTTTTTACCTCTAAAGGTGCTAGACTTTTTAAAAATAAAATGCTGTAAAAATTGTCTGTCTTTTTACTGTGATGAAAATAACATTTTTTTTCCTTAGCTTCATTTTAGGAAATATCCTAGCCAGTTTTTCATCAATCTTCCAAAAAAATTTCAAGATGAAATAGCAAGTTACATAGACAGTTTTTGACCAAATAGCTGAAGTTTTGGAAGCATTCTCAGTAATTAAGTGGAGTCTTGCAACTGAACCTCCTAAACAACTAGAAGCAGTATTATGAAATAATATAAAAAATAGAACATTTTGCAAATCAACACATTAAGAAAGGAATTCATTCTTATTCCTTTTAAAGCTCATAGTACTGTACTTTCAAAGGCAAATGACACATAAATCAAAGCACCACTTAATGCGTAGTGCAAGTAAGAACGTGCTTTTGATTTGTTCCTTTGAAGAGATTTCATTAGATCATTTGCTTTTACCAGTTATGACTTTGTTGCACGTTTTAAATATATGTAGCATCAGGAAATTCTGTATAGTTAGAAGAGATAGCTAACTTGAGTAAAATATTGTTGCTTCATTCTGATTTCAAACACATTGTGTAAGCTATGATTACAGAAAATAACATTATAAAAATCCAAGTAATACTAATACAAGTTTCACTATTGTAAAATAGAGGAAAAAGTATTAAAACTTCCTATTTATTCATTTTTCATATATCATAACACTAATGGTAATGTTTTGGATCATTTAAGTGGGTAAGCCACTAGAGTGCTATGCAAGCTTGCTAGCACTAGGAACTTACTTTACCTTGATGTACATTTTAAACACTTACTACAGACAATAAATAGGGCATTTAACTGTGACAGCTGGTCAAGATTAACCCTAAAGTTGACTGTGTACATTGTCGTATCACAAAGCTCATCTGACAAATCACATCAGCTTCTAAGGAACTTGCAATACAGCCTGGACTTGCAATACAGCCATTCCAGCTCAGGCCTGAACAGACGCCCTGCTCCCAGCAGCCGAACAGGCCGAAGGCAGCACCCTGCAGATGTGGTAGCAGCAGTTCCAGCTCCACACTTTGCTCCACAGGGCTGGGCTAAGCCGCTTGCACAGGTTCCGTGCTGTACTCCTGTTCTCACTCATGATCACAATGTGCTTTCCCAGTACCCTGTTGATTCCAAAAATACAGAATTGGCTTTGGCAGGACATTTGTAGCTATGGAAATAGTGATGTCTCTGACAATTCACTAAGAATTTTTTCAACAATTGTTTGAGGGCATTCAGCTCTTCAAGGAAGGTCTAACAAGTCGCTGCAGTTAACACAAAAACAATTCCTGGGAAAAAAAATAATTCAGAGAAGCAAATCATTAAAATGTCTGCTAGGGCCAAGCATCCCTGATCTGGCCAACACAAAAGCTGCCATATTGATTAGCCCAAAGTCCATCTAATCTACCACTCCGTTCCCTGTGGTACTGAGCAGTGAGTGTGTAGGAAAAGAGCAAGAACAAGAGCAGCACATGCTGATCCTTCCTCCAACATCCAGCCATATGTGGCTTAGGAGCTAAGTAAGAAAAATTAAATACTAGAATTCTACTGATTTCGTATTCAGCAGTTTAAGGTTGATGTGAAGGTTTAAAATGTTTACAACAATTTAAAGGAAAAATTGAGGCAGGAGGCATACTATTTTAGCTGCATTAGTATTCACATTTTTTCACTGGCTGTGCTCAAGCAGTGGAGGATCTGCACAGCCTGTGCAGACTGCCACCTCTCCAATATACCAAATCCTCTTCAAATATTTGCTTTTTAATTAACAAGTTATTTGAGCTGCTCTGTTTATTCTCTCTCTCTTTTTAGGAGCTCTTGTTCTGCATTTGAAAGATGAAAGCCTACAGCTCTTTCAGATTTAGAATTGTGTTTCTGAGCCACTTCTTCCAGCACTTTTCGCATGTCCTATTACAGTTTGTAGAACTAATTATGCTGCCAACCCATTTGCATTTTTCAGTTTACAAGTTGCAGTAGTGTAATAAAGAATTAAGCAATGTTATCAGTTAACTCCCTTTGAAAAGAAATGTGCTGGCTCCTTGTTACAATTTAGTATTGCTCTTATGAAATCAGTGAAAGCATTAGTCATTCTCAGGAAAAAAAAATTAAAATATTAGTGATTTTGGTTACTGACATTAGATAAAAAGTGAATCTGTTAGGAAAGAAAGGAAAATATCCAGTCAATAGTTGTGAAAGTTGAATAAATCTAAGTCTGAAACTATCTCAAAAGATGATTTAATACCTCCTCCTCTCTAAAGGCTAGCTAGCTGCCTGCTGCATGTTGTCTCATCTAATGTGTTATTGATCCAGCGGAGGTGATTCCAAAACCAGGTCTGCTTCAGTGCTTTATTACTCTTATACTTGGATTCTTTTTTTCCTAATATTTAACATAAATCTCCCTGAGTTCAAATTAAAGCCATTAGTTCTTGTCCTAGCTTTCATCGTTGTCCCATTAATCACCTTTTTCAGTAAATCGCTATGCAGTCAAAGACATCTACGAGGAAGACTGGGAAGGGATATAAAACAAATGCAGTTCCTTCACCAATGACATTTTCTAAGCTTCCTTTTCAGTCTTCTTGTCTTCAGGAAGAATTACTGTTCTGTCTGTGTCCCGCCATCACGCTGGGCTGAGAGTTACATTCAATGCCTGATCAACATCAAGCAAAACAATTGCCTTCTGTGTGCTTCACGGTATTCTTTGATACATTTAGTTATTTATAACATCATACTTGGGCTCCTATTTATTGTAATTCCATATTTTTTTCTGCAGGACTACTGCCTACACAATTAGTCCCCATTTAGTATTTGTGTATTTGATGTCCTGGTTGTACAGAGAGTTCTTTTTAATGAAATTTCTCTTGTTGCTCTCTCCAACCTATTCAATATTAAAAATTTTGATCCTGTCATTCCATGTGCTTGTAACTTCTTTCAACATGCTGTCATTATAAACCTTTTATAAGCACCATTTCTATTCCATGATTCCAGTTATTGAAACTAAAACTTATTGCTCCTGGGGCAAAAAACCACCCATCTTCTTGTGTTTATTCCTCCTACTTCGATAACTCTTTATTAGGAATGATTGGTTACTTTTTCCCTAGATTAAATGTTCTTATATGGAAGAACATAAAAAGACAAAATTACTACAAATAACATCCCCCTTACTTATTTCCTCTTCATCCATTAAACCAGCTGTCCTACCAAAGAATAAAATCAGATTATTTGACATATACTCTTGACACATCTGTGTTGGGTGTTCATGGGTGATGTTGGGTGTTTATTTGTAAACACTTCCTGGATTAATATTGGTTTGTTTTGTTATTTTTCTAATGGCTCTCTGGATGTTGAGCTGAGCCTGATGGTCTCTGAATTTCCTCAGATCTCCTGCTACCCTTCTATCTGTAAAGGTAGTGGAGGAGGAAGGATAGGTAATTTTTTTTGCATTAGGACCTACACACACACACACACACTCATCGGTGTTATTCAGGAAACCTGTCTATTTTCCATGGAATTCACTGAGTGTTGCTGATATTTCAAAGAATGTATTTATTTGAACATTTCTAATCAGAAATGAAAAATAGTCTAGAAACTGCTTTCATTTGATATTATACTGCATCCAAAGATACAGATGTAAAGATGCATGGTCTCTGAAAATAGCATACAAAAATGCACAGGACCCATGGGTAAGTTATTTTAGCACTATTAGCTTTGTCTACAGCTTGCCAATGCATATACAACACATGCTTCCAGTAGTTTTTGTTTCTTTAAAAATAAACATGCAATTTTAACCTTAGCTTAGCCTCCGAAAATATTGCAGAGGTCACACCAGAAAAAAATTGTACTGAAGGAGATTTTGTTTCAGGTGTTTCCTTACGACTACATCCATCTGTGCTTGCTCATAAAGTGTCTGCTCTTAAAGAGATTCAGTCTTTGCGTTCAGTCTTCTACTATAGCCATTAGCAAATATTAAATGTGAAAGCTAATTTGAGGGCAAGGCTGTATCAAAATGTTTGGCTTTGCTTCCTCCCGCACTTCCATGTTTTTCAGATTGTTTCCAGTGAGTGTGCAATGGAGACAACACGGTGCGGCAAGCAGCTGGCTGTCCAACAGACACCGCCAACATGGAACAAGCGGGGCAGCCTCAGTCGTCTCCTTGTGCTCCATCTGGTGTAGAAATACCAGGTATCACAGGAGAGAAATCTATGCAAGACCTTCCCCCAAAATAATAATAATTTAAAAAAACCCAACAACAACCACAGCCCGCACTGTCTGACAGTTCCGCACTGTTTTGCACTGGGTGTCTTTCCTGTTTCCTGGGCAACTTCGTGGAGAGGAAAGACGTGATGTATTTGTGTGTATCGATGTACCGAGTCAAATAAAACTCAGGATCAATTCTTCATAATAAAGTGGAATTAAAAAGAACCTGAAATCGCGATTTGCCATTCTCAAAAATCGAACGGCAACTTTGTGTCCGGTTAGTGGCACAGAACCATTCTGAAACAGAGGGGAAAAAAGGCAGCGGGGTGTGTGTGGGGGCAGGGGTTCTGTGTAGGAGCCGCTCCTGTGCAGTTCGGTGTGTGCAGCAAGGGGCACACGTACAGCAATACAACTACAGATACGTATTTGTACGCGGGACTGTGACCACCAGGGCACGGTACCTGCTGCGGGGTCGCCCGGCGCTGCCGAGAGCTGGCAGAGGCCACGGAGCAGGAGCCAGGGCCGCCCCGCCAGCCCGAGCGCCTGCTGGGGGTCTCTGCCGGCCTGGCTGTACACCACGGGCCGGCGGCCGCGCCTCTGCTCCCCGGCACGGCACGGCTGGCCCCGGGGACCCGCCGGCCCGCGGAGACCCGGCCTCTTCGCCCCGCAGCGGGCGCCTGCAAGGCGGCCCGTTCCCCCACGCTGCGAGCCGGCCGCTGCCGCAGGAGGCCCCGCCCGGCCAAGCCCAGCCCGGCCCGGCCCGGCGGAGGCGGAGCCGCGCAGGACTCAGGGACGACGACGCCGCCGCCGGAACAGCCGCCGCCCGCGCCGGGGCCATGGAGGAGTTTCACCCGCACAACGACGAGGTAGGGGCCGGCACCCTCCGACGCGGCTGCGGGCTGTGCCCGGGCGGGGTGCGGGGCCCTCCGCCAGCCACCCCCGGGCCCGCGCTGCCCCCCGCGCCGGAGGAGCCCGGCCGAGAGCCCGGCGGGGGGCGGGCGTCGCTGGCGGGGCCGTAGCCCCTGCCCTGGGCGGGCAGGCTGCCGGCGGTGCGGGCGGGCCGTGCGCCTTGGGGCACCCCCGTGCCGGGCGGGCGGGGCGCTCGGCGCTGCCCTCTGCCCGCCGCGGCCTCCTGCTGCCAGCGGCCCGGCCGGCCGGGGGCTGAGCGCGCCTGCCGGGGGAGCGGAGGCGGCGCGGGGTGCTGCCGCCCGCGGGGTGCTGCCGGGCTGCGGCCATCTTTCGTGTATCACCCCTGGAAAAGCAGCGAGTGCTGGGCCCGGTCTGCGCTGCAGGCCGCTCCCTGCCAGCCGGGACTGAGGAGCCTTTCCCTCCCCAGGGAGCCTTACTTCGGGTCTCTAGCCACCAGTTTGCGTTTAAAAAAAAAATCAAAACACCCTCATAGAAACATACTGCCCTCGAGGTTTCTGTCCATGCCCAGGTGCTTGAAATCCACAGTTACGAGGAGGCAGTCGGCACCATGGCACATGCCATATTTCTTTTAGAAGCCAAGCTAAATTCTGATGAGTAGGAACGGGGAGAAAACAGGAGGCATTAAAACTGGCAGGCTTTTTCTGCACTTGAGAAAGTTATTTGGGTAAACTAATGACTGTGGAAGCCAGTCTTTTTGATACCAGGGTTGCAAAACCTGGTGTTGCCATTTGGCAGGAAGGTGTAACGCACGGGTTAGTAAATCCGTGACTCCAGTAAATCCCAGATTAGGGCTCAGAGGAAAAAAAATTGCCATTTAGCTTTTTGGCTTAGAGAACATGACAAGCATAGACAGTGGTGAAATTTAATCTTTACAGAAAGTGTAAATTGAGACTGTTTCCAAGCTCACTGAGGCCCAGGGAGCCACTCAAATGTGACAACCAAAATGATACCGATTAACATCTGTATGGTGCTGGGGAAAAAAGTAATTTTAGAATTATACTAAGAGACTACACAGTGTGAGTAACCAGACATGGGGCCTGATTCTTACATGTTAGAGTAAAACTGCATTATTCCTTTTCTGTTCTATCAGATATAATAATAATTAATTTTTATTACAGATGATCTTCAATGCTGATGAGGCCCACAACATAGTTAAGGAGGTAGGTTTTAGCTAGAAGCTGTATTTCAAAGAAATTATTGACCTTATCTTGCACTATAGTGAAAGTTGTTACTTTCATTGACCTTCCCAGATAAATTCAGTCTTACATGAAAGTATTGTTTGTATCAAATAAAGACTGAGTTTCATTTGGAGCTGCTTTAAGCCTCATCTGATCTCTCTTCAGCTACCTAAAGAGAAGGTAGATGGGAGAAGAGAGTACCAGAATTCACATTACAGCGGAAAGGTGAGGGCCAGCAGTCACAAGTTGCAAGAGAAGTTCGCTCTGATTCATTTTTTTTTTCCTCTTTGATCCAGCTAGAGACTAGCTAATCACTAGAGAGGTTGCAGGAAGAGCTTGTGGAGTCTTCATCCTTAAAGATTTTTAAAACTTGACTGGACAAGACCTTGAGCGACGTGATCAAACTTGGAAGTTAGCCTTCGCTTGAGCACAAGGTTGCACTACATAAGCTCATTATTCTAGCGGTGCTTTTGAAAAAAAAAATTTCAACAAAAAGATCAGGTTGAAAGTGAGTAGCCGGACGGTCTAAATTAAATACCTAGTAACTCGAAAGGGATTAATGAAGAGCTGGCTGCATACAGCATGCTGTCATGTTTTGCAGAGAAATACCGTTCTGAGAAAGGAATTCCTAGAGGGGCTCTGTGATTCCCTTCCCACGTGCCCTGTCAGGAAGGGGAAGGGCTGCACCTTTAGAACTGTTCTGATGCACAGCAGCAAGCTCTTAGATGTCAGATAAACGATAATTCAGCCCCTTATGTAACTGTCCCTGCCGTGAAAGGCCACATACGGCATGACAGAGTCTCCAGACGCTGGGAATAAAGCCAGGTGTTTCTGCCTCTGATTGAAAGCTTAACCAGAGCCAAGGAGCTCTGGCACTGGGTTCATTTCTAAAAGGACCAAAATCTCCAAGGGATCTTTTTGTCCCTCTTCTGTTTTGTGAATATTTATTTCCATTGAGTCCTTTGTCCAGCTTCATACACTGTCTTCAGAACTAATTGGACTTTTTAAGATCTGGGGCACAAGTCTCTTACACAGCCTGTTAGCGGATGGTTAGTGTGTGGGATTCATCTTACTAAATCAGAGGAGAACATAGTTCTATTTTGCTTACCTTTTCCAGGTGTATGTTTTTTAACCAGATTTCTCAATTTTAGAGCAGTATCCATCAGCACGTAATTGTGAATTTGTTAGTAGTAGAGAATGCAGTTTAAGAGTTACAGTTACAGAGAAGGGTTACAGTTCAATCACTTTAAGTTTAAGCAAGAGTTGGCCAATCTGTAGCTGTGGGAGAACATGCAATTTTCAAGCAGTTCAGGTATTTCTTGTGCTGCAAAATAGGATGCTTCACTCTCTCATATCTTCCTCATCTTTTGAGCTGGGGTATACATTTCACTATTGTTGCTCTGGCTCTGAGTATTTTAGTATATTGCTTGCAGGCTCTGAGAGGTTGGCCAGCCCAAGCTGACATTATTGATTTGAGTAGTACGATTCCATCACAGTAGCTTCTGAAAGCCAAGCTGGAGTAGGCAGTCATTAGGAGCAGTGGCATGTGTTAGTGTCTTCACTGGTGAATAGATCCGTTCACTTAACTTGGTACTTAAAGCATATGGCTAAGGTCTTTCCTACCAGAAATGTTCAGTCAGAGCCTCATTTTTCTCCATGTAATGATGTAGCAAGTACGTACTAAAAATAAGCTTACGAGAAGGCTCATTTTATTTCCTGTTCAGCTGCTGATACTTGACAAACTCAAGTGATTTAAAGGAATCAAATTGCCAGATAAAATTCCTCGGATTATGTGAGACTTTTTAAACTTCTACATTTTGAAGTGTGTTTACTGAAACTATTTTTTTTAATTCTCTATTTTAGTGCATAGAAAATGTTTTAGGCAAGACAGATTATAATCCCAACAAAGTCAACCAGTGGACTGCTGCTATAGTAGAACAGTCACTAACACATCTGGTAAAACTCGGAAAAACATATAAGTACATTGGTAAGTACAAGCAGTCATACTTTTACCACATATAATCACAGTGAGTAATTGCTGAAAGGTTCCTTTGAATGCAGTGCAATACTCAGTAGAAAGTTTTAAACTGTAAACAAAGCAGAGTAGGTACCTGAACTCTTCGGTTATGTAAATTTTTAGTAATACCTGTGGTAAAACCTTGGCAGTTTCACCTGAGCTAAGCATGCTAGCAACACTTAGCACACAAGATGACACGTTACACAATCTTTCCTGACTGTTAAGCAACCCCAAAACAATTATATCAACTTTTTTGGTATCAGTTCAGGAAAGAATTGCTTATCTTAAATAGAATCTTCAGTAGAATTAACCTTACTATAAATACAGACATTTGAAAGACTTTAGTCCTGTATGTTAAACCACGTCCCATGATATTTATATGCATATCTGAGGAAGGGAAATGGAACTAAGTAAAAGTTTAACCCATTTTGGTCATTTTGTGGAGTGTTAATGTAATAGCTAGTGTTTGCACTCTATTCTGTTTTGAAAGTCTTGGATTCAGGTTATCACAGGTTATATGAGTGCTGCAGGTCAGTCTAGAAATGCTGCATGTTACCAGAGTGTGGTGGTTTCAGAGAACAGTCAAACAGTACTTCTCGGAAACAGCACTCATCAGCTGTGACTTCTGCTGTACCTGTGAGGACAGCACCTGTAATCCCCTTCTGAGGTGCACATGACACAAGCCATATCTAAGTAGTTTAAAAGATAAAACCCATAATCCTATTAGCAAGCATTTTGTTACAGCCGTTGTCTTTGTGCAAGTAAGAATAATCATGAAGTGAATACCAAGTTCTTAAGGAAAATGCTGGGGGCGAGGGGGTTGTCAAAAAAGGTGTTGACTTAACTGAAAGCCACCTGCCAGCCATTTGAAAACATAATGCAGGCTTGAGTTCAGAAGTACTGAATGATTCACCTGTTCTGCTTTAATAATTAACTCCTTGATTTTATGACTGTATCTTGCAGTAACCTGCGCAGTGATGCAGAGGAGTGGAGCTGGTCTTCACACAGCAAGCTCATGCTTCTGGGATACCACAACTGATGGTAAGTTTCCTCACTCAAATTAAAAATTTGTAGTAAAAGAAATGTTAATTATTGTTCAGCTGTAATAGTGAGGTTGAACGTTTTTTCAAGAGTGATCGTAGAAGCAGTAGCTTCCAGGATTAGATACTGTTTACAAGCACAGCAGAAGTATTTTGTTAGCAGTCAGTGCCTGCATTAAGAGCAATTGCTTTGTAAAGTGTGAGAACCAGGAGTAGCAACACCTTCATTCTGAAACGAGAGTCAAAACATTTAATCCTCATCAATAACCATAGATCAGTTGAAGAGACAGTAAAATGTTACCCGCAGTAAATGCAAGTGGGTAGTCCTAAACATCTGCCTGTCTGCTGTAGGAGACAGTGCTCCTTTGGAGGAGAACAGAACTTGGTAAAAAATAGAAATAGTTTGACCAATGGTATGTGTTTCAGTTGCTTAACTATCACCCAGGCTTTAGATGTGTTTTATTGCTTCCAAATTAGTTCTATGCATTTTTTCCCAGGTTCAGAGTATCACAGGGGAACAAGATTAAAATAATCTTATGTCTGTCAGAGACTCAGAAAGATCTTTTTAGAAGAGGGCACCAAGATTTAACTTTGAAATAGAAATGGCATCAGAAAGTCAACTAATGTTAAGAAAAAAAAAAAAAGTTATGTAAACAAGTACAGTTTAATCTTCATGTTTCCTTTGCTTGTAAGGCAGTGATACAATAGAAGAGGAAAAGTTACAGAAAGTAATTATACTAGAATGTATTTGATCCAGTCTTTTTTCTGATTTCTTGTCTGGTTATCTTGCCAGTTTCAGTATGAGATTTTCAAGGATTTTTGCTAGTCCAGCTTTTAAAAAGAGACTGAAATTGTCTTTTCCTGGAAACTGTCTTAAGTTTTAAAGGCTCATGTTAGGTAGTAAGCAATGTACAAGTTACTGAAAATGTTTTGCAGCATGGAGTCTATTTATAGCCAAGGTGACATAATAGTACTTAACTTAAATCACAGCTGAATTATTCATACTAATTTGACATAATTTACACTGCAATAAAGTGAATGTAGACACTGGAATTCTATTTTTACTTTGTAATAATCTCTTCTAGGAGCCTGCACAGTGAGATGGGAAAACCGAACAATGAACTGCATTGTCAATGTGTTTGCTGTTGCTATTATCCTGTAGCTGACTGGAAGATAAATACAAGCAACACCGAAGCCTTTAAAAAAAAATCATCCAAACACATGGCTAAATATTTTAAACCATCATTTGTTTTTGTATGAGGAGCATACAGAAGTTCTCTACAGAGAGCATACAGTCTAAGCCGATTCTCATAGATTAATTATCTGAAAGCTAGCAAAACATTTAAAATATATATGTATGTATCTAAAGATAAAGTTTTAGTAGTTTAAATATTCAGAAGTATGTTAATGAGAAGATGCCACAAAGATCAATACAATTTATATCAAAGCTAATATCAAAGATACTTTATTTGAGAGGAATGAAACACATCAAAGGAAGGATTGAAGGGCAAGCAAGACCACTCAGGATTATGGTGCATTTGGGAGCAAATTATGAACACAATTCAGAGTGGATATACTGTAAACTACTGGTGCTTCATGTTTGATTAAACAAAGCTAACTGTTACATTGAATGCTGGTGCTTGTGAAATTGCATGAGCATCAAGTTTTGGTCAAGCATGAACATTTACATTGAAATTAAATCCAGTTAAGCTTTTCCGCTGGAGGTAGAGGATGACTTCACTGGGACAAAGGTGAAATATACCTAGTCCTAGCAGAATTCCAATTTATCTTCAAATGAAAAACATAATATTTGTTATTGATTCCATGAAACATGCTGAGGATCAGACATCAGCCCTTAATTCATAGTTTATATATCTGAAAACATTCCAAAGCTACTTAAATTTGATTTTATGCCACAATTGTGGAATTTGTGATAAGCACTTTACTGATTCCTCATGCAGTAGCCAGGAGCTAGGGCAATAAGACTGGACCCACATTATTCCCAAGTAGGAACGTGTTCAGAGAGAAGACACACACATTTCTAAAGGCTTCTGTTAGATTTGAAAACATTTATCTTAAAGCAACATAACTATTCTTTGTAGGAGTGTTTCCTATGTTCTCTAAGTCTAGAATTGGATCTTAGTCGTATGAAATAATAGTTAAAGTTTAAAGCACTAAGAATTCCACTCCTGTAAAGATTTATGCAAGTTCTTAACTTTGCTCATCTGATGAGTCTTAACTTGAAATATTCCACGTGGAAGAAAAAGATTTGCACACACACAAGTATTTGCTGGATTGGGGCCTGCATTTTTGTTGATTAATGTATGAATTATATGATAAAGAGATGTATCGATACCAAAAATGCCTAAATGATTGCTGCCACTAAGTGGCAGTTACATTAAGTTGTTTTCTCAGATGCTGCTTAAGGATAGATTTTTTTTTTTTCTTTATTATTGCATGTCTTTGGAAGAGACTGGTAACTACCTAACAGCTACTGTAAGGCTGTTTTGGATTTTAACAAATGAATGTTAAAGCACTATTATGCAGTTTTGTTCAGGTGTTTTTTCAGATAACTATTAGGGCATGTAGCAAGTGTCCTGTACAAAGAACAAGCTAAAACCCATTTCATTGCTTAAAATGCATATACCTATGAGAAGGAACTTGTGTATGTGTAATTCATATTATTCAAGATCCCTTGCTTTGCAGACAAATATAGTTCTCCTTTTACCTAAGTGCAAGTCACATTAATACTGTAATACTGCATTTGCCTAATGGGCAAGTGTAGCATGAAGATGTATGTTTACGTTGTACTGACCTTCAAATGTACAATAATTTAACATCATTTGGATTAGGACAGCAATTTCTGAACTAGGTGTCAGCAGCATCCAAGAGCTGAGATGTGGAACTGACAAAAATGCAGTAGTTTCACTGATATTTGAGATTGTGCAAAGTGAAGAAACAAGTGGGGTGGCAGCTGGAAAAAGATTTGGTATGGCTGATACAATTTCAGAATTGGGTGAGTGAAAGCAGCACTGGCTGTTATCTCCCTTTAATGGGCATTCAGGTGCCGTGGTCAGAAGAAATATTCCAAATAGCCGCCTGTAATCTCATTTGCTATTTTTGCTTTACTTGAAAACAAGATGCACTGAGTAAGACTATCAGTTTAATGAGGCTTGATTAAGGTTCTGCTGCAGAAGAAACCTAGAAAATACTGCTTAGTTATAAGACTGCTTCATTTTTCTACCAAAAAAAAAAAAGTTTTGCCTTAGTTGTATTTTTGTCTTGTGTTCTTGATCAATATAAACAGGAACTGATAAAACTATTCCTCTTACTTTCCTTCACTTGTATACAATTGTGAGAACTTGGGAAAGTTACTGAAATTCTGTGCGCATTTTAGAGACGAGGCCTTGTCAAAGGCTAGTTCCCAGATGCTTAATTTCTTACACTTTTTGTTTACTCAGACCTCTTCCTCTTACTGCTTGTCTTGATGGAAGTTAAAGTTTTGTTACTCCAGAAAAATCATTATGAAACTCTGGGAAAAGTATTTGTGTTCTACGTCATATTCTAGTGAATTTAACTTTTTTCCCCATTTAATCTTTCTTTTCCTCATTCTCTGTGGGTGCAAACATGTACTTGTATTTAATGTAACTCTGAAAACAAATGCTGAACACCATTAGTTGCTTTTCCAAGTAGTTTGTTTTCAGGGATAAAACTATGAGTTACAGAATATGAAAACCCACAGCAACATTTCAATAGTATTTTCTATCAATATGTTTTCTTAGTTGTTACAATCAAGGCAATGAGTTAACTATAGGGATCTTTTTAATGGGACAGAAGAGTTTGCGTTAAGGTATAGCTCATATATACAGAGCTATATGTTCCTACATAGGATTTCATGACAACGCGTGTTATTCTTCCCATGCAGATTTTGTTCATCTAGACAGAAGAGGTGAAAGGGAAAGTAAGGGAACAGATTCATTACTTTCTATTGCCTGCTAGATGTCTGTCAGTGACATGTTAGCTTTCTGATGACTATCTTCCCGTTACACTCAACTTGATCGATGAAACAAGTACAAATCCTGGTATGTTCAATTTTGATTCTTGCAATCTAATGCGCTTCACAGACCCTGCTGAAATCCCAGCTGGTAGCTAGCCTGTTTAGAGTCTGACATGGATGTTAGAGCACTGATATTTTAAATAAACCATAACAGAGAACGTTAACTACTGGTGGCCTATATGCATTAGTACGGTAGCTGCCATGTGGAGAAAATAGGGGTTTGCTCTAATACGGCAGATCCTTCAAAGAGGAGTGCAGCAGATTCCTGTAATGAACAGTTCTTACTTGATTACTGGGGTGTACAATCTGACCAGGTGGTTTTGTTCCCCTTCAATTCAGAGAGGGATGCTTTAGCACAGTCAGTGTGACACAAGCACGGAGCCAGACTGCACCCTTCCATCAATATCCTGAGCAAGGAAGCTCTGCCTGTGTGTCTGCAGGACATTCCCAGCTTGAAGCCAGTACCAGTTTGTGTCTTGGGGAGTATCTGAGCTCGGGTGTGGTATTCTGTAAATGTGGCAATGCACCCAGTTGCAAAGTGGCTCCAAAGCTATGCAGTTATGTTTATGTTTTGTTGCCTGTGAGCCACTCTAGCCTGTTGGGTCTACGCCAGGTAAGGGGTCTGTGGATGTTGGCTTGTAGGTGGGACAATTTCTCTGTTCCCCCCACAACAGAAAAAAGGGTGCAGTCAAACACAAGACGCCTGCTGAGGGAGGGTTTTTTTACTCCAATGAGTTTAAATCACTGTCAAGTAACTGGAGGTTTTAGCTCTCGTGTTCTATCAAGCAACTGTTTTCAAACACAGGAAACATGCTGTGACAGCAGCTTTGTTAACCTAAGTTTTCTAAAAAGGAAGAGTAGTGCTAGAGCAACAGCTACAAACAGCACTGTAACTCCTGTCCCACCATCTGACCTAAAATGACTCGGAAAGGACAATCAGGGTTACAGAAGCACACCTCACAGGCTGTTATGGTTTGTATCAGGCACTTAGGTTTACTCTCTCGTGCAAAGAAGCTACTGGTAGTACAAGAGTGCGGAGGAAGAGGCAAGGCAAAATTTGCAGTGGCACTACCATTTTAAGTAGATGGTTTTACCTATCTGTAAGTTAGTTACTGACTTTGTAATACATGCTTACATAGCTTCACAGTGTAGAGACCACAGAGTTCAGAAACAAGACTGTTAAAATCATCCATCCACAGGGGAAGGCAGTGAGATGAACTACGTCACCTGGCTACAAGAAACTTCTTTCTAGTCAGCAGGTTCTTGTCATAGGCCTATACTGGATTTAAGTAGAATCATTTCTGAACAGCACCTCCTAAATCAGAATCATAATAATATCTGCAAACATATTAGGAAGAAATGAAACATTCTCAGCTGTTTTTGTAGAGTTTACTGAAGTTTTTGAGGCAGCTTTTATTCAATGCTTGTTCATGAGCACCTGGGTAAAATTAGAGGCTGGAGGAAAGGGAGATGGATGAAGCCCTTGTTTGACCAAAAAAGTGTGATCTTTTGGTATATAACTAGTCTCTCTCACACAGACATATATTTTTATTTTATTTTGTATTTATTTATATCCCTTTTATTTATCAATGTCCCTAACAATTCTGAGTCATACATAGATAATCTCGTTCATCTATGATTTCATCTCTTGTTGCTTATTTCCACTTCAGCAATGTCTAGGTATCAAAAGAAAGGCTCCAAAGCTCATACAAACAAATATCCTGGCCAGAGACAATACAATTCAGCATTTAGATATTAGCCAGAAAAAGTGAGAGGGCCCGGTAACGCCAAGGCTGTGGCTGCCTTTATTGGTACTCACAGCACTCTGATGTTATGACTTTATCCAACGTCACGACTTTATCCGATCTTGGGCCATAACTCTGGGGGCTTGTTCTCTGTGTGAGCCTCTAGAGTGGCTGTTGAAACTGATCTGACCAAACCACACAAGAATCTACTGCAGGGTTCCAAGTGATGTCATTTTTCAGTTTGAAAGGTCTTCAAAGATATGTAAGGACCTCCCAGATCAATGCTGTAATATCTGTATAGTGTTCATGCCAGAGTTGAACGTTTCAGGAAATTAATCTTAAACTGTAACCATGGTTGTAGCTAGATGGTCTGCTAATGTGAACAAATTATAGTTGCCTGTTTCATGGCACTCTTTACAGGTCCCCTGAACGATAATTGAAATTATTGTTCGTAGAGACAGCTTGCAAAGCTGGCGCTGGAGGGGAAGAAACTGAGTGGTTTTAAGATTTAGATGTGGATCAAGTGAAGCTTAGGGATTGGCGCCGAGATCTCCCAAGCTCGTCTCTTTGTACCGTTGTTTGGACATCTTAAACTCATGCAGTTGCCTCGGGCCGGAGCGGGGGTCGTGCAAAATTGCGGCTTCGTTTGAGTAGCAGCCGGTAAATAGATGCTTTCCAGTTTTCGTTTCATGAATAGCTCCACGTGAAGCAAACGACCAGCCCCTCCGAACACCCAGTTCTGCTGCCGCTGGGGGGCTGTGCCGCCTTTCGCTGAGCTCGGCTGGGAGCACAGCGCCGGCGAGCCGGGCTGCCGCCGCGGCGGGACGTGCCCCCACCGATGTCCCTGTCACGGCAGGACGTGCTGAGCTGGCCGCCCCGCAGCTTCGGTGCACGCCGGCGGCCTGCGCCCCCGCATTTCAAGGCGGGCACGGCCATCCCTGCCGCGGGCATTCGGGATTTTGCGGGGCCGAGGCTGCCACGCTCCTGCACGGGAGGCGGGGGGGCGCGGCCCCCTCACGGCTCCGGGGCCCGGCGGCAGGTGGCGCCGCGGGGAGGGGGCCGCGGGCCCCGCAGCGTCACTCGGGCTCCCGTGGGGGGACGGGCCGTGCTCCAGCCCCGCCGGGCTGCGGGAGGGCGCAGCAGCCGCGCCCGAGGAGAGCGGTGCGGGGGCGGGGGGCGGTGCGGCAGCGCGCCCACAGCCGCGGCGAGCCCCAGCGGCCGGGGTGCCGGCCCGGCCCGGCGGTGGCTCAGGCGGGAGCGCGGGCTTGGCCCGGGGCCGAGCGCGGTCGATCGCGGCCCCGGCGCTCCCGCCGCGGAGGAAGCGGAGCGCGGCCCGGCCGGGCTGGGCTGCGGGCGGGCACCGCTCCCGGGGCGAGCGCTGCGTGTCACCGCACCCGTCAGAAGCGGCGGTGCCTGCCCGCGGGGCCCGTCACCTGCCCGGGGGCTGCGGGGCGGCTGCTGCCGGCGGGGCTGGGGGCGGGCTGGTCCCCCGGGCAGTGAGGAACCGGGAAAAGGAGAAGTGGCGGGAGGGCAAGTGCAGTCACTACGATGGGAAACGTGGGGATGCCCTGACTGCAGTCTTAGCAGCAATGACACGTAGCAGTCACTTTCTTACAAAGCAGCACGGGGCAGTTATGGTTGTGCCATTCCTCTTGAAACATGTTTTCTGCGAAATTGCAGCCTCCGGGAAAGACGAGACTGCAAACTGGCTGTCCTTGCAAGGAGGCAGATACCTCACCGATGCTCTTACTACTTCCCTGCTGGGAATTCTGGCAGCAGCTGTGGGCTGTGTGTGAGGCAATTGCCCGCCCATCTTCTGACTTCACCTATTTTTGTATTAGCTCTTGGGCCTCATAAAAATAAGCATTTTGTACGCATGCTTAACTGTAGGTATGACGAACTTCTAATTTCAGTGTTGCTACTGTTAAAAACACTTTCCCTTGAGAAGAAACGTGGGGCTAATTCATGACATTCATATATTAGACCACAACAGTAGTCATATCTACTGATACTGGACAGATGTTGAAGCATTAAAAATAGAATTGGTTGTATATATTGCCAACCTCCTTCATTTACCCCCTGGAGCTGGTCAAGCTTGTAAAAATTTGCATGTTTTCTCTTTTATAAGCCAAACTTGAAACAGAGAAAAGCAAAGAGAGACAGTGTAAAGGGGCATGGAAAACACCCACAGCTGAAACAGAAACTTCAGAAAGAATACAGAGCTCCAGATTTATTTTTTATTTTCCACATAGGTAGATGATTTACATGAGAGGCAAACTCCAGCTCGTAGGACCAAATCTGAAATGAGCTGAATTTACAAAACTTAGTCTCTGTCTTCCTTTTTCAGTAATCCATTCATTCCCTCAGCTCCTGTCTCATTCAGAAAAACAGATTAAACAAATAAACCTAGCTTGGAAACCTAAATTAAGTTTTGCTCGAATAGTAGCCACTGGAATTTGTGATCCTAGTTCTCCATAATAATAACAGTAGTAGTAGTAAGTGTTATTATAATGATGCTATTATTACTGCATCACCTAGAAGCACTAAGTTGGGAACAATGCCCCCCAATGCCGGATGTTTTTCAAACATAAAAGAAAAGCCCAGCTACTGTCTGAAAGCTGTTCAGTTTGACTGAGAAAACTGCAATGGATTGACACGAGCAGTCCTAGGAACACAAAGAAGCAATATTAGCCACCCCAAAAACAGTGGTCCTAGAGAGGAATTTGAGTCCAAGATGTCTCAAGATGAGGACAGGGATTAAGATCTCTGAGGAAGATCATGGCTGAGCATGGTGATGCTGACTATGTCAAAGGCAACAACTACAGAGGACTAGGGATCTGCCTGCTTAAAAATTCTAGTCACGGCATTTTGAGAGTTGCACTGAGTTAGAAGTTAGGGGTTTAAGATGAAAATGGGAGCATCGGCAATCACACAAAATACTTTTTCAGTTATAGATGAAAGAAGGGCTGGTAATTATATTAGCAAGAAATTGGTTTGATTGTTTTTTAGAAAGATGAGAGTACTCTTGATTTAGGTGGAGAACAAGACAAATGAAGTGCGAGGTTCCTGTTGCAGCTTGTGTGACATTTACAGCATATGCAAAGGCCAGAACCGGGCAACTTTTCCCACTGACACTTCCCTCAGCAGGAGTAAATACCTGCTTGGCATGTAAGGTAGCAATTTGCTAACTCTCCCAGCAGTATTTTCTCTGCTGATACAGCTTCCTTCTGCCGTTACAAAATGCAAAAGCTGTCCCCATTAGCTGGCAATGAACAGTGTTTGCATGCTACTGGTAGGGAGAGAAGGGAAAGGCCCAGCATCCTGAAACAAATTAAATGACTGCGGACATTAGCTAAGTAAGGAGGGAACATCTGTTACTTCTAAAGGGGAAGTGGCCATCTTAATGGGTTGCAGCTTACTTTTTGCAAACGACCTGAAAGTAACATGAGGACTTTAATCATTTTTTTGGGTTTGGGGCTAGTTTCTCTTGCTTACATAAATGCAGATGTACCTGTTAAATTTTCCTAGTAGTAAGTTGCCTGTATCTATCAACCCCTGAGTCTGAGAAAGTCAGATATTTTTTTTTGCAGCATAATAGTTGGGGGATGCTGCTTTTCCTTTCCAGCCTCACAAACCAAGACTCATAGTGGCTTTCATCATCTCCCTCCCTGATTACTACTGTTCCCTTTCTGCAGGCCTCAAGATCCCCTCCCCATATGTTGCCACAGAGATCTTATCTCTAATCTGGCACTGATACCTGTATTCCGCTAATTTACAGTTCACCACCCTACCACCCTGGAAAAGGATTTAGGCATGCAAGCACCTACAGAGGGAATCAGTGCATAAAGGGCTTAAATAGGATATTGTATTATTGCAGGCTGTCAAAAAGGAGTACTGGCAAGCGCTCTAAATGTACTAATATATTGGCCCTGCAATGCAACGCTTAGGCCAGCACTCATATCGCTATGGCTATCTTGCAAAGAGCTGTTACTCGGAGTGGCTGCTTGGGGAAAAGCTGCTGGTATGTCTCAGGCAGCAATGTGAGGGCACATGACATACAAACCCGCAGTCCCCAAATGGTCACTTCATTCTTTACGATGCCTTTTATAGTGGTACTAGCTAAACATCTGACAGATTAATGCAAATAAAGGCATTGGGGCATTCATTAAATTACCAACAATGACTAACTTGAGGCAAGATTCCCTAGCTACGTTTGCAACACAGGCTTTGCTGCCTGCCTCAGAGGCTGTGAAATGGCAGGGAAAGGGCTCACTTCTAGCTGCAGCAGTAACTGGCAGAGAATCTAATCTCCAGAGGTTTCCTGTAAAGTGGTTGCAAAGTAATACTGGGTAACTGAGCAACAGTTAGTCCTCTGTAAGTGCTATTTCACTGCAACTCGTGTTGCTGTCCTTTACACATTGTTTCTATCATTATTTGTTTTGGCTTGTAGCGTTAGGTCTCTGTTGAGTTTTTAATTTATGCATATGAGATGGACAGCAATGCCCATATTTACTTAACCATTTGCAGCCATATTACAGTGAGAATATTTCATGAATTCTTAACAACTGAGAGAAACTTTCATAATTTTGAGGCAGAGTATAGCTGCTGATGGTATACAGCGTTGTTTTTCTGTCCTCTCAGGGGGCTTGGCTCTAGAAAGTGTTTCTCATAGTTGCTTTGTCAGTCTTTGCTGATTATTTCCTTGCTGCTGTCTGGGCACGGTTAAGGTCTCAGAGGGCTTGTCTGAATTTGCCACCTGAAAACCGGCTTAAGCTAGTATCAGATTTGTCACAGATAAAAGGGAAGTGTGAGAAAAAGGCAGAGAAAACCACAGCAGCAACTATCTTCATCAGCTGTTCATGGAAACGTGCCCAGCCTGGGTCATCCTGCAAGAAATATTCACTTATGTCCTGGCTGCATGGGATTGCAGGGTAGAAACCTCTTTGGTCTGTGAGGGTGGTATTGACAACTGCATTTTGTCTTGGTTAATTGCAGAGAGATGACGGCAGTTGCTGTGTCCCAGTTCTTCCCTATGCCATTTCTGCACCCAGGAAAATTCCACCTGAATTTTCTCAGTGCTCTCCATCATTCAAAGAGAAACCGTACAGAGCCACAGTGCAGACCCTGGACTTTTGCATGGTCCAGTCTAACTCACAGGAGTGTAAAAAGACAAAACCAGCATCAGAAGCATCTACACTTTACTTCAAAGGTGACTTGACCAAAAATGTCTCTGCAAACCCATTTGTCCCGAAGGTCGTAAAATTCATGGTGAATCATATTTGCATATTTTCTGATCTTAACACCCGTTGACCTACAAGTACTAAACAAAATCAATCAAAGACTTATTTGCAGGGCACTTTGCTTTGTAAATTCTTTGCAGAATTATAAAGCATCAGTTCCAAGGCAGAGAGGTGCTCCCCTTTGGCTGGCTTTTCCTTCGTTCCTCCCTCTAGGATAACACTTAGACAGGTAGGTGAGTATTTGTGGGGGGAGTGAGGTTTTTTGGCCATTTCCCTCATTTCCGAACAGTGCAAATGAAATATAGAGTCAAATGGAGGTATGTTTTACAGGATGAAAGTACATCATTTGACCCACACATGCTGAAATACTAGAATAGAACAGCTCATAAATTTCCTTCATCATAGAATTTAAAATAAAAATCATTAAGCAGGAGGAGAGAATACTACATGAGGGGACCAAAATAGTTTGTTTGGGCAATACAGAGGTGGCTACAGTGCTGATCTATTTGTAGTGACTGGGGAGGTTGGAGCTGAAACATGTTATGTGAGACATGCACTGCACCGTTTGGAGCTTGGAGCGAAGCCCTTGTGCCTCTCCCTGTACTTGCAGTGGGCACAAGCGCTTGCAAATTTAGCAAAAAGATTGTGGGAGCTGGGAATTTTCAGGAATCTTGCAGAGCTGGGGAGCAGGACAAGTGGGTGAGTGAAGGGGTGACAGCAACAATTGTTAGGAAAGGATGAACAGAGAGAAATTGGTGGTATTTGGGTGGGCAGAGATACACCAGTCAGCCAAGCAGAAGAGAACCAGCAGAAAGAGACGGAAGGGGGCTAGTGGAGGTGCAGGATGGGGCTAGAAAGCATTTATAAGCTTTCAGCAAGTCTCTCAACACTTTTCCACTCTAATTAATTTTGCTGCTAGTCTGGGCTGGTTTGTATGTGGTGAATATAAATGAGACTAGCAGGTGGCTAAGGTCTATATGAAATGCAAAAACAAATGTGTGGTCTACGACAAATTACTCTCGTTTGCGTCTGTGGAACTGACACTGTTGTACACAGACATGAGGATCTTGATCCTGACAATGCTTATAACCATTAGAATCTTAATGTATGCTCCTAACTTCCTTTGAGCATATATACCTATGTGTTTGAGGTGTCAGGAATTACACCTCGCTATGATTTCTGAAGAGAACTAATTGAAATTTGAAAAAATTAGAAGAGTCAACATTAATTCAAGAAGAACACTCCAAAATAGAGCTGGATCCTGAGAAAAAGTGCAGTAACAAGACCCTAACATTATTTCTTGTTTGTTCAAAATAGCTTGTGTTTCACAGGCAGCTTTTTGTTTCTTTTTCTGTTTCTAATTTAGTTTAACTCACCATCTGAGGACTAAAAAGCAGAAAATCTCCACCCAGTACAGAAAACCTTAAAGACTGAAAAGAGGAAGACGTATTGTGCAAGCGGGGTGTTCTTCCCCTGGGACATGCGAGATGGTGAACGGGCAGAGTAGCATTTTAATTGTAGGTTTAAACTTAGGAAAACTTGGGTTTCATTTGCCCGTGTGCACGCTTTGCAAGTATGTACCAGGGAAGGAAGGAGGATTAGATGAGACCCAGCACATATCAAGGTCTTACTTGAATATATTGTCTGAATATGTCCAGGCGCCATGCCCCTTCCAAAGCCCCTTTCAGTTTCCAAAATCAAGATGAGGCCAATGGAAACCAGAGCAGCCTAGCACCTTGGAGGGTCAGGGTCCTTAACTGTAAGACTAATTACAGTGAACTGGAGATCAAGGATATCAATGAATTGATTAACTGCTTATTTCAGATGACTACATATGGGGAGACAGATAAAATGTTATGTAAGAAGGGAAGGAAAACATGCTGAGCTGAGGCCATAAGTGAGACCAACTTTTCTCTTCAGTCACTGAATTTAAATTCCAGTTGCTTCCATTAGTTGAAACAGTTATTTTAATAATCCAACAACTGTTTTCTCTTGCCATCAGCAGATCATTTTTCATTTGAGTAGGGAATCTGTGGAACTGGATGGAAGGACAGATCAGACATCTGCCTGCTTTGTAAGCTCAGGTACAGCACGAGTTCCACGGTGTCGCACAGACTGTGGTCCTGCCTCTGCTGGTGGTGTCGGGAACGCTAGAGGTTCTGGCCTCTTTTACAGTTATCTCTGCAGACAGCTGTAACGGGAGAGCCGCTTGCAGTGGTTAGATCCCACTGAAAGTGCGCGTGGTTCTGAAGGGTGCCCAGAGACCCTGGCGAGCACGGGCAGTGGCAGAGCTCCACTAGATGAAGCATCATAGCTCCTTTAATCTGGCACCCAGAAAATCAAGAGCTTGGTAAAGATGGGAGCAAGAGTTTTGTGGCAACTGACCCTCGTCAATGAAATACGGTCTTCAAGTCTTCAAGTCCTGCCTTCAACCATTCAATGCCATTCCCCTTGCACTGCTTCCCCCCCCACAGAAGCAACTTTGAGATGTCCCTGCCTTTCAGCAAACCTTGCTGGTGCTGCTGCAGCAGGGTCATGGCACCAGGTAGCATTGCCTGAACTGCAGAATACCACATGCAGTTTCTCAAACAAAGGTGAGAGGACACCCTTTTTTTTTCCTAGGGCAGGCCCTTTGGAGTCAGCAGTTTGACAACAAAAGAAACAGTTTATTGTGAAAGTGACCCCTTCCCCCACCCCCAAGAGAGAAAATCCCCAGACACACAGAAGGAGGAACTTTTTGGCAAGAGGCCCAGCCGAAAGCAATGGTTGGGGTGCAAGCAGTGGCATTTGGCCACAAAAGAGGAATGTTGTTTAAGCTCACCTGTAGCCTGTTGCCCTGGCCTTCTCCTCTGGGTGAATAAAGAGCCCTGCATGTCCTGCCTGGTAGGCTGTGGTGGCGTCACATCCAGAACTGTCAATGAATTTAGCAAAGCATGGGGTTTATATCTAATGCACATGTTGTAAAAGATGTTTTATTAAGAAAAGGTCTGCTCTGCGTCTAAGGTGGCTGACCAGTGAAACCACTGATTTTCTGTAGTGGTTTCTATAGGATTCTATAGATTCTATAGACCAGGCAAGCACTTGGAGGAAGGGCTTTACTCTTTTACCACTCGATAAGACAGTGACATTTACTTAAAACAGTACTGCCGACATCCTTTTGTACTTTGCTGAAGAGTAGGGAGGTCTCAAGCTGGTTTGTTTCTTATGTTTGTATTTCAGTGCTATCTGTTTCACTCATGTATCCTAGATTGTAAAAAACCTTCATATTCATACCATGACTGATAATGCATGGCTTGCTATTTTAGTAGGATTTAATATAACAAACCTTTGAAAGAAACTGAGACGCTCTTACCTGCTGACGCTTTTTTATGGTTTAGGAAAACAGTGATTTATTAACAAGCACAGAAATCCATTTCATGAGTTTAAGGTGACAAAAAAACCCTGGTGCAAGTGGCCTGAGTAAGGAAAGTTCCCTGGAGTTTTAAGAACAAATGTGGCAATGTTTAAAAAATGAATGTATGAATTAAAATACACCCTTCCAAGACTCTTCACATGATAAATACGCTGTCTCCTTTAGACCTCTTGTAATTCCTCTTTGCCCAGTTACTAACAATATATAGCATCCTGATCACATTTCTAATAAAATCAAAGGCAAATATTTCAATGCTTTCTGCACAGCATGACAGCTTATTATGTTTCAGTAGCAATGATTTTTATTCCACAGCAGAAGCTTCTTTAATTCTGCTTATGTTCTATTCTGATTTAATAGAGGTGTTTCAAACAGAATTATGTGGATTTAAATATGGCTCTTCTGAGGGAAAGAACTGGAAAATTCCCCACCAAGCTGATCTTTGCCAGAAACTGGTATTAATAAATAGGAAACTGGTAAGCTGTCCTTTTGAAGTCACATGGGGTGCTTGGATAAGATTTAAAAGTGGTGTAAAGGGAGAACACATCCTGTCTAGCAAGCTGACATGTAAAATATGCTGCATGCAACCAGATGGCTGCACAAATTTGAAATTGCAGGAGGAGACCACCACTTTCTTCTGTGACTGTAAGAACCTGTCAATAAGGTCTCATGCTGTGTAGGAGCTATCACAGGGCTTGGCTGCAGAGTTTAAAAGTCACTAAGCAGGTGATGGCTGAACGGGAGACTGTGGTGTACTAAATGGCAGCTTTTTCAAGGCTTTTTGCACTTTTTCCTTTTTTTTCTATGCTACTGGTTTTAATGCTTTTTTTTTTTTTTAATTATTTTCTTTCTCTCTTGCTGGTATTAAAAGTTTTGGTTCTTTTTTTTTTTTTTTTAGAACCTGTTACCTGTAGTGTACATCCAGAAGTATTGTGCTGTGTATGGGTGTCTTGTGCACATCAGAAGATCGATTTGTAGCTATTCCAGCTACTGCCCACATGATCATTGCTTTCTGAAACCTGTTTCACCATCAAAGAGGAACAGCTGAATAACAGGGCCAAAAGCACTGCATGTATTTAAAAACGCTCCAGAAAATACCCATTAAATCATTTAGGAACAAGTTTTTTTAAGCCTTGAAAATCAGAAATGGGAGTCTTGAAAACACAAAATCTCTTCTTTTTTGCATCACTGCACCATGAATTTGAAGATGTGAAACAGCATGTTCAAAGCAGCTGAGCAATGTCTCACATGCCAGGTGCAGAACTTGGTTTGAAACCGTGCTTGTCATCCCCCTGCAGCTGGGGTGGGGGTGCCACTTGGAAATCCAGGTGGTTCCTTTGCAGTTCTCCACTTCCCTAGAGAGGAACAGCTGCTTTTCAGCTGCCTGTGTTACCTCTTGGACAAGATGTTTAGGCTTTTATTCGGAAACCTGAAAGATGCTGGTGCTCAAAGGAGATTCTCTCTTTTAAGGAACAACCTTTCCAAGTCACCCTTCCCCAACCCTGTCTTGTTCCAGGGACTGGCTGCAGCCAGGTTAAGCTGTCTCTTAATAGCAAGCATTACGCTAGAACGCTTTATTGTTTAATAGCATTAAGCTTTATCAGTGTGCATTGGTTCCCAAATGCATATGGCTGCCTAGACCTTTCAGCAGTCATTACAAATAACAGGAGGATAAAGGCAGTTAATTGAGGGGAAATCCCCTCACACAGACAAAGTAGATTTCTACTAAATTGCCAGCATACAGAGGGCAGTGCAAACTTCCCTAAGGTAAAAATTGACTCTTTTACCCTGCCACAGTGCCAAAATAATTCCCAAGAAGCAAAGGGATTTGCGTTAGTGTAGCTGAGATTAGAAGCTGGGCTGTCCTCAGATTCCAAATAGAAAAAGAGATCCAGTCTTTAGAAATTATATTGAATGAGTAACACATGCTTGGGAGTTAGAAATTTTCCTTGTTAAAAATGAAATGTACTCCTCGTGGGTCAGCTTCTGAGTTGCTGATGCTCTGCTTGTTGAGTGTGTCAGCTAGGCCCTCAGGTCCACAGAGGAAAACACCTATTCTGGAGCTGTGAAGAAAATGAAAATATGGTTAGGAACTAGGTATGGAGCAATTGGATGTTCTTCATGTAAATCAATCTTATGTTCTGTAGGTGCAAGGTTTTTTTCTCAATTACAGGAACTGAAGTAGAACTTGATGTCTAGTCCTTAAAACTTATAACCCCTTAAAACTTGCAAGGCGCTTACTACTGCCTTTAAAACAAACGGTGGGCTAAATCTAAGCTCAGCAGAAGTCAGTGAAGACAGGTTTATTGACCTCAGTGGAATCAAGGAAATAGAGCTTCGAAGAGCTTACGGCACCGATTCTTGAAAGGAACTCTTCTGGGTTTTTTCCTATTGATTTTGGGTGCTCAGCTAAAGGTCATCCATAGGCAGGTTTGGGGTTTTGAGGTACATAGTATTTTAGGAGGTATTCAGACATCACCTGATACTCCTATCTAGCTGGAATGATGGGGTATGTTGTTTCTAAAACTATTGCTAATAATCAGACACTGCATGAGGTACCTCACCAAAAAGGAATGATTTTTTAAAAAAATATTGGTTAGAACAATTTGGTCAAGATCACATCCATGGCTGAAACAAGAATATAAAATACCTGGAGAATGTTAGAAAAAAATTGTTCCTCAGACTTTATCAGCCAAAGGAACAAGAATATGCTATTATGGCATTTAGATAGAGGAAGTCCACGGACACTATCAATTTGTACAAGTTTACCCAGGATGCTGCCCTGCAATAGTTTTGAACTCATTTTCCCAGTTAGGTCTTCCATACAAGGTTTTCTGTTTAAGGCCTGTAATCACATCTTTCTCTTCTTCATGATGCACTACAAAGTGAGTGGCCTGTGGGAAATGAAACAAAGGACAGCGTAAAGACAGAGTTAGATATGGCAGTATTATGTCCTGTTAAAGAAGTAACATCAATACACACTGAATTATTTCCAAACCAAGAATATGGAATTTATAGTGTTTAGCAAGGATGGCTAACATTTGTGAAGTCCTGACTATCGGTGTCTGCCTCCTCCTTTTCCCCAGACTGGGCAATCTCAAGAGTTAAAGCTATGAAGCACTGAACACAGCAATTAATTACATTTCTTTTGCAATTAAGTGGTTTGGTCTACAACTGTAAAATAAAGCTGTAAATTAAAACAGAACTTTCCCTTCAGGTACAATAATACAACTCCTTTGACCTTAATGAAGTCTTGCCAGTTTGATCTCGGGAAGCCTCGACCCATATGAGGAGGTCTTGTCCACTCTCCCTGTGTAACTTTCATCTAAAGCAGCTAAGCTAAGTAAAGCCAGGAAGAGAAGGTGTGGTTAAGAGCACAAGTTCAGGCCTTGCAGAGTTCTGCAGCACTTTTATATGAGGAAAAAGTTACAGGTAATGTTCTCCCCAAGCAAAAATTGTGGGACTTTTCCTTCTCTGCCCCCACCCCTCCCATGTGTGAGAACTTCCTATCTTGCTCCTGCCCCTCCCTGTCCATCTAGCTAGCTACAGAACTTTAGGCACATGGTGAATTTTGCAATGGTGAGACATAAGTAAAGTAAAACATCACTAAAAGTAACAAAGAGAGCACCTTTCCTGACTCCATCCCACACTCTGAAGTGGCTCGATGACGAGCTGCTCCTTTCTATCCCCACAGCGACCTGCCTGCATGGGGCCAGACAGAGAACTCATGAGAGTCCTCAAACAAATGAGCTGCTGTTGCTCAGACTTTGTGCATTACCTTCCCTAGTCCCAAATGCTATTAATTATATTTTAAGCAATATTAGCTATCTTAGAGATACTTGCATGGTCAGCTGGGGTTGCTGCTGTGAGGACAGACTGCTTCCTAGAGCAGTCCACAAAGGAAGTCAGAGTGCACATTAGCAGCTGATCCCGTGTAACTTCTGATGCGTAATACCTGTCTGCATGTAAAACCTCTGAGAGCCAGACAGAGGCCCATTTGGACATTCATCAAAACATAACAGACTTGCGAACATCGATCTCTGTGCATATGGAAGCAATATTTTCTACCATCTTGTTACCTGAGATTCATCCCAGCCTGTAAGGTAGATGTTATAGCTGAGAAACTCTGCGTTATTCCTCTCCTGCATTTGAGCCTCCAGAGATTGCAAGAGGTCAGCAAACCACTCAAAGGCATGAGTGTCCCTGCAAAGCCAGTAAAAATAAATCTGGAAGAGACAAGAGGAAGCTGTCAGGGGACATAGGCACTTACGGTTCCTAGTTTTATGTCTGCTGACAGAATGGGGATTGTAGAGTTCTTGTAGAAATTGCCCCAACTACTTCAGTAGATGGGTAGGCTCTTATGGAAGCTATTCAGGAGTTTTGATGCTGGGAGGGTCGTGAAGCAGAATGAGTGACAGCAAGAACAAGGAAATATCTTTCTATTTCTCTTCCACCAGTGGGTGACATTTTTAGTTCATGATATTTCCCCACATACATTATTGTAAAACAGTTTGTTAGGACATAAATAAATGATTTAGAGGTAGACTCTACCTCCCTTGGCAGGCAAGGTAAATTAAAATAGGTAACAAAACCAGTTCTGTTCTCTGAATATGACCATAAGAGCAAAGTGTGACCCCCCACCTCTGCACAGGGAGTTTCCAGAGGCAGGAGGGGAGAGGAGGATGCTAGCAGTGCTCTTCCACTGATGTATTGCTTTCTCTGTGCTTAGGGAAGGAATGCAATATTTGCATGGGCTGTGTCAGTGCCTTGGACTTCTTGTTTCTCATGCAGATTGAACAGCATCTCCACTGGAAATCCCCAGGGCCACAGTGAGGATTTGTATGTGAGATTATGCTTGTAGGCCATTTCTCCTTTAATTATGACCCTCCTACTTCTCTGCCTGCTAGTTTTGTGAGGTAGCTGGACTTTTCTCGTAGGACTCATGAGTGTCTGGAGCCACATCAGCTTTGCTGGGCCTGTTTTGATTTGGGCTGCCATCCCTTGAGCAATTCCATGGGTTCTGGGAAAGAGGAAATGTACCTTCTTGAGTTTTAGGTTGGTCGCATCGTGGCAGTATTTGTACCAGACAGACTTGAGTACAGATGCAAAGGGGGTGACCCCTATTCCAGCTCCAACGAGCATAACAGTTTCGTAACTGAATACGTCCTCACTAGCTGTTCCAAAGGGGCCGTCCACAGCTATCCTGAAATTGAAAGTACTCTTAGTAAATCAATAGTGAATATTTATCAGCACCATTTAAAATAACAGTAAAAAGGTAGGTATTTGTCTGCTACAACACACATTTGGGCTGAATACCAGCCAGCAAAAGAAGAGGTGGTGTTAATGGGAAGAAACTGTAAAGAGCCATCCAAGGCCCACATCTGTGTTGGAAGTAGTTAAAGATTGTATCACAGGTGCCACCAAACTGGTTGAGCAAAATTTAAACTGTCATAGGTGTTGGTTGACTTCCCTGTGGAGACTTTTTGTACATACTTGGGCAACTTCCATGCCTCTTGGAATTCTTGTTTATCACATCCGCAGGCATTGAACAAACCCTCTGTCCAGTCTCCTACAATACGGACATGAATGCTGAAGTAATCCTCTTCTGGAGCAGAGGTTAATGTAAATGGATGCCATTCCAGTTTGGACACTGCTGGACATTTGACAAAAATGTATTGCCCAACTTCCATCTTGAAGCCCTTCTTCATCATCTGGAGCTCAATTGTCTTGAAGGGATGAATGACCACCTACAGCGGGAGGGACAAGGGTAAAAAAGGGAAAAGGAAAAGTCTGTCTTCACTGTTCACTGGATGTATCTACATCCTCCATCACTAACAACATCCTCTGCTATGACAGCAAGGCAAGCAGGTGAAATTTTGTTCCCAGCAGAACTGGGAGTGAGGAACAGCACCTGACAGCCAGATGAAAGACTGCAGAAGATGCTGAATTTTTTTGGTTGAAGTATTTTTTCACACCATGTTTGCGGTCACTCCAGAAGGGACAGGTCAAACTGGCACGTCTTGTAACATATCACCAGATCTATGTATGCACACTGTGAATTCCAGATGCACCTTACACAGTGGCACAGCGCACAGTATTAATAGATTTGACAGTGTATGTAGGGGCAAAAACACAGGGCTGTCATACAGACAGGGAATTGGGTAGACAGTGCCTCTGGAAACTTATGTTTTTGTGTGTGGGACCTATGGACATTTGCATTCTGCCTATCTTTAGCCAAGAATAAATAGAACAGTATTCTAGAAGCAAGGCTAGTATTTCCATCACTACGATTTTTTAATCCTAAAGTTGTCTGCCAAGGTTATTTTCATTTTTCAGAAGAGATTTGCAAACGGGAGAATCAAGTCTATCTATTAATGTAGGTATTAATTATAGAGTTTAGCATCGTGGAAGAAATTTTCTGCCAACAAGACACTAAGCAGACACCATAGACATATGGTGTAGAAATGGCTCAGAGATATTTTAGTAAAATTATCAAAAAGCACACTAGGATCCTTCCAACATGTCAGCATTGTGCTAGGGCACAGTAGAGACACCGAATGTCATCCCTTAAAGCTTGCTATGATTTGAACAGGATACATCCACAAGATGTGTGGAATGTGAGGAAATTACACTGGGAAAGGCCAGGGTAGTTCTTACATGTTTGAGCTTAGTGCTGTGCTAATTTGACTGTCAGACTTTCAGAACCAGTGTTTATATGTCTGCAACACACAATGGGGAACAGAAGTTCATCATTTGCGTTGGCTGCACAAAATAGGCACCCCCTCACTCTCCTTTTCAGGAGTCATTTGTTCTGCTGAAAAATCAGAATTCTTAAATATCCATGTAGTTTTGAAAACAAAGATCTTAAATTATTCTTAAGGCTGTGGAATTTCTATATTACGAATTTTTTCACTCAATAAAAAGAAAACTAATTTCTCTTTCCTAAGATTCAGTTCTGCAGCATAGCTAACTTCCTCCTCTTGCTCTCTTTTAGAGGCAGGCTACATTTAGATGTTAGAGGTTAGCATCATGATAGCAGCCAGAACGTTCCTTTCACTGATGACATTGTAGGAGTTGCTGGCTTTGCTGCACCGTTTGGAAAAACTGATAAAGTTTTGCTGGGTGTTAAGCATAGCGTCACCACATACCTTTGTAATAACAACCTTCTGCTGTGACCTCCAAAACCGCACCAGCCTCTCACACAGGTACAAAACCATGGGACCTACTACCCACTTCCATGTCTGTAAGCAGAATAAAATGAGAAGTCAGGTAATGAAGATGGCAATTCAGATTGAGTCCTGGAAATGCTATGAGCAGACAAGTAATCTAGGTTCTGTATCAACCAGCGTAGGGACCCCTTAAGAGAGATGACACCTTCAAAATTACTTCTGGTCACAGAGGGGGTTTCTTTCTCTGTTGAGAGTTGCAGCTGGCTTTTTAGTTGCCACTAGAGTTACAGCAAGGTATTTTCCTATGAGTGATATTGTCTTTGTCTAAAAATTAAGGTAACTAAGTCAAAGTTGTGGAGTAAAGCTCTGAATGTGTTGTTGACTCAGGTCTGTATTACTGTAGGAGATGTGGTTTCTGTTAACAGATCAGTCTGAAAAGTGAACAACCAACCAGTCTGGTTAGTCAATAAAAGTTGAAGCTTCAATGTCACATTTCCAGACGCATTAATTTTCTGGTAATTATCATCAGTCCATTAATAATGTGAAACTATTTATTATGTAGATTATAGCACTTTCTAGAAGTCCCCATGAGCCACAAAATACATTTTGGGTAAACAGATATGATTTGCGCTTTTGTTTTGCCTATTAATTTTGCTCATTTTATGGCACACTGGAAGGGGGTTGTCTGTCTGTCTGTCCATTTCTGCTTATAATCCATTTTGTCAAAATCTATTGCTTTATGTAAAGAAAGCAGCCACTGAAGAGTGCTGGGGGTTACACAGCAACTTTTCCACAGCAAATGCATATGCTATTTAACAAAAGAAGAGTAAACTGTAAACATTTTTAATTGGATTTACACTCAAGACAACTGTTCTTACCATAGGAGGATTCCCTGAAAACTGGGGGATTGGGCAAGCCCCCTTCTTCCCCCATTGAGTGAAGTTCTTGTAGCAAATCTCTGGATTATGTTCAGCCAGGCTCTGATCTGTCTGCCCCCGTACAATACGCCTGGAAAAAAAAAAACAAACCAAGAATCATTAAGGCGATGAAATGAAAATGAAGGTATATGTCCCTTATTATTATTCTACAGCTTTGATATAGCTTGACTGCTACAATCAAACCACAAAAATGTTATTGAAGTGATAAAAATGGAGAAGAAATTTTATGGGGAAAAATACTGACTACAAGATTAGGAAATGTAGAGGTATGTCCATTACCATTTTCAGGATGCAGTCACAATAGGAAAGCTTCATTCTTTCCAGAGTTACCCTACTTTTTTCTTCAATAAAAACAAAACCTGGAGTGGGCAAGGTAGCCAGTTTCCTAGTGACCAGACAGAAATAATTTCTGTTGTTTATCTTAGAAATTTGGAGAGCTCTTTCCAACATACATTCTTCCTTTGACCCTTGCTCTCCCTCTAAAGCTGTGGAGTAGCTGTTCAGTCAGTGTGGATGAACACAGATGAACTCCTGATGCAAAGCAGCTATGCAAACTATATCAGCTTGTGTTAGCTGATGATCTGGCCTCTATATTCTTGCTTGGTTAGGGTTCGTTGTTGTTGTTTGTTTTATTATAGAGAAGTCTGACTTCTCCAGTTCAGCTGTATTTCCAGTGGCAGAGCTAAAGCTGAAAGGCAGTTTCAGTTTTGAGGGGGAAAAGTATGTTCTGATCTTGTTCACTATTTCCTGCCTTTGTCTGGAGTTGTGCCAACCTCAAGGGCATGTAAGAGTCCCCAGAATGATTGTAATTAGGATGAGGGTCATAGTAGAGAAATTCAGATTAAGATCTACTGATTTTCCTTAGAAACAGTCTGGTTCTGATCAGGCTGTTCAGTTTTATGCCAATATGATTCTGTTGTTATCTTCTTCCCGTGACTTCTCTTTCTGCTTTTCTAGCTCGGTTTCCATGAAGTAGACTATGTTTCTCATGTTTCAAATAACACGTGGTATGTAAGTCATATATATGCCCAGCTTTAAGATTTATCAGAAGATTTTTAGAAAGCCTGTGCACCATCTTAAAAGTTGCACTGCTCACAAATATTACTAACGAACCTCTTCCTCATTAAAGGTTTGATTAACATCCTGTCTGAAAAATAAAGGGAAGGAATGACACTGTCCTGGGAGTGTCATGAGTTGCAATTTGCAGGAACATCACCAGCTGCAGTTTACTTCCCTACTAATGACAACGGGTTCATCTGAGCTGCCCTCTGGGATGAGTTGGGGGGCAGGAGGAGCCCATTTCCTGCCACTCCTCACCCTGTTGCTTAAGGGAAAGTGAGCCTGAGGTTCTTGGCCTTGTCCTATGCTCCATTCAAGGTCTGACAATGCCAGTACCCTGTACAGGAGAAAAAAAAGACTTATTTTCCCTCATTACTCAGTGCAGATGCTCTTCCAGTACTGTAACTAAGCTTTCAGTAGTATAGCCTTATAGCTACTTCTTTTTCAGTTGAAAGTTTTACTTTAGCTTCCAAAGCAGGGTGATCTGCATCTCTGTGCTCTCTCCTCTTTACATTTACTGTGATGGGAAGTTTAGGATGTTTGTCCGTGACACTTAGGTCATGCACAAAAAAACATCAGTGCTGCTAAAGTGCTGTAATGGCTTGTAACGGACAGGGATATGCCCCTTTGATTCTGTTAATTATCTTTCGTTCAGTTTTCTGTATATACATATCTGTATGTATGTATATATGCTTAAGTATGACACACAGCCTTCTGTCTCCTGAAATAAACTTGACATCTATGCCTCTCTCTAGCATGTTACTTTGAGACTGTCAGATCATACTTATTCCATAACATCCATCTTTGCACACGTAAGATGCCTTCCTTCAGTGTAAAAACCTGTCCAACTAGTGTATTAGTATTTTATCTAAACTCAAAATGTCCCTCTTGCCTTTAAGGCGAAATAAGTGAGGCCACTGAGTTCACAGCCAGAAAGCATCCTTCCCTCTACAGACAATAATATTCCTATGTTTATCTCCTTTGAAAGGACAGCTGAAGTTCTCTGACAACCACATTCAACCCCACGGCTGCCCAAACTCTTGTCTTTTCAGCATAGTGCAATTAAAACGGTGGAAGTATACTGAACATCCAAATAAGCAAAAAGTCAACATTTTTGAAACACATACTCCTCACCGACCTCTAGGAAGAATTGCTTTCTGATAGCATTGTGTAGTTACTACTAGCAAGATTGTACATTTCGTCAGTAACTATACAGTCTTTGCTGCAGGAAACATGAACCACTTGTCCTTTTCTTTCAACAGGTTTTGCTCACACCTTCTCCTTCTTGTTTTGGAAGTTGGAATGGCCAAGTATGCTGGTGGTGATCCTCATCTGCCTTCTATTTTTGTTCTTCCTGTTGTGCTCTCATTTCTGTCTTTTTTCTGGCATTACTGGACTGAGAGGAAGTGTTTTTGAATAGTCATTTTTGCTGAGCATTTTTAAAGCATACTTTCTAGTGCACCTAAAATTTCCTTTAAAATGAACAATGTTGTATAATTATGAACTATGAGATGTGGCTTGGATACTTTAGCCTTTTTTGTCTTTCTTTATGCGTCAGTTCTGTGGTTTTGAAAAATGGAACTAAAGTTCATTTTTCTAAGTGCTAAAATAGAGTTTGCATAGCACTAAAATTGTTTTGCTAGGCTTCTCAGCTATTTCAGAAGAAGGTACAGAATGAGCCAATAGTGGAAAAAGATGTTTGGCATTTGGAAGTTACAAAACCTTACAGTTGCCTATGGTTGAGCTGCAACAGCTAAAAATCTGTTCTGAAATGCTGCTGATATTAAAAGTTCATCCAAATCTGAAAGATAAATCTGTGTTACTAGAGTTTTCATTTACCCAACAAAATCCTAGGGCCTACATAATTTTTATGCTGAGATGTTCTTACATGCATGTATGTGATGGAATTCCTTTTAGGAGAGAAAGATAAATTAACAATTAGAAAAAAACTTGGGAAACAGCTTTCCCATTAGAATATCAGAAGAAATTGAGTATCAGTGAGCTTAACTATGCCAGGTTCTCATGAAGCTTCATGCATGTGAATAGCTTGTTGTACATATCAGTGAGAGCCACTGGCTCTCAAAGCCTGCATTGGCCCAGCATTGCTATCACAAATAACTGTTGCTTGGTAGCTTAAGTCCCTATACTTATGTGTGTAGAAGGCTTTACAATAAGATACAGTAGTTATTATGTACTGTGTGATAAATGTGAATACTCACCCAGCACCGTGGATAACAAGGCCAATGAAGAAGATGACAAAGAGATGGTGGGTGTACCAAAATACTTCGAAATACGACCTTCGGATGGTTTTGGTGGATGATGTGATGATTAGTATGAGGGCCAGTGTGATGATAACTCCGCTGAGACCAGCCAAGTACGTGAAAGCAACATATAGGCCTCCCACAGGATTCTGTGAAATAATTGCACACGTTGGTCTAAGGAAGGGGTCACATCAAAGCAGAGCCAGCTGAACCATCAGTATGTTTTGCTTGGCAAATCCTTTGCTTTGTTGTAAATCTTTAAGTCATCCTCTATCAATTTTGTATGCCGACAACCCCAAAATCCCACTCCATTTTTGTTGCACTGCAGATTTGCCTTTACTAAAGTAAGTGGAAGTAGAGGAAAAAGATTTCCCACCAATTCACACACCGAACATTGTTTCTTACTCTGCTGTTGCTCAGCAGTATGGGCTTGGGGAAGGTGAATATGTTTGCATAGCTCTGTTGTTGAAAGCTGGAGTCCTACATCCATTTTCAGGGAGCTAAATGACAGCTCTCCTTTCCAGTGGTGGCGTGCAGCTGTGGGTCTCTTAACTCGTACAGACACTGGACACTTGGTGCTTCTGAGGAATGGGGAAGTTCCTTACTTTTGGTTTTTGTTAACCAGGGCTTAAGCAGCCCAAGTTCAAAACTTTTCCCCTGATTTCTGTGTACCTTTCTGTGTGCCATGTCTTCCTTAGCCACAAGACTGCTTTACAGAGTATTTGTTTTTACATAATGTTTTAAAAAAACTACTTTGAAATCCTCAGGTGAAAAAGTTTAAATGCCAAAATTCAGCAACAATATTACTGATAAATATATAAGAGTGAATTATAAAAGGATTTGCTGCAAGATGGCCCAAATCCAGATTGTGCACACTAGAAACAGGTACTTTGCTCAAATAGCCTTATATGATCATCTAAATAAATGTAATAATGACTTTACACAGTCTGTTGTCACTTACTCCAATAGTTTTTCTAAAAAAGTTGACGTAGCTTTCATTTGGGTTATCACCAAGGCTAGAAAGCACAGCTGCCAGAGTGTGTTTCTCTTCAACACGGGCGTGCACACTCCACTCTACGTTGAATAAGTGTGCAATGGTGTGAATTGCTAGGAGTGACAGGAAAGAAATAATCACTGTTAAGCACAAGACAAGTACTCAGTGGTTTTGGCTACCATATGAAACTTTGGAACATTTGTCAATGGAAGCTTAAGACCTTTGCCACTTTCACCCTCTTCATCAAAATTTGAGATCACTGACATGTTCTACCTTACCAACTGAAGTTTACTTCTTTTTGGGTGGGAGAAAGAAGTAAAGGTAAGTTTCCAGCACATCTTTGTTCAACAGAGGCTTTCAACAACTTGAGTAGTAGTATCCTAATACATGGGAAATTGAAGTATGGGATGGCTTAAATTATTTGTCAGGATTATCCAGGATTTATGTAGAAAAGCCAGAAAATGAATCTGGATCTCTTTGGTGTCACATTTGCTAGTGCTGCTTTGTTCTGCTGTATTGCTAATAATCACTAACAATGTTCATGATGAGCTGGATGTGTTCATAAACCTAGTACAGCTGAGGTGTTTCACACTACCTCCACTACACATTATTGCAGGGGCAAGCCGTATAATGCTTTTCAAAATTTTCTCCCTTTTGTATCACCGGCTACCTATTCACCTTCAAAACAGGGCCTGATGGGTACAGATCTAACACCCCCAGGCAATCCGCTGCTGCAGCCCTCCTCTGTGGCCTTACTTTACTGCATCGCCCTGCTCCTTTTCTGTGAAGAGGTGGTGAGTCTTCAGCCACAGCTCAGAAAGGGAACTTGCTTAACTCAAGTAATCTACTGATATGAAGACTGTTCTAGGATATACCTTTGTAAGGTACTTGCATTGAGAAGTGACAAATGTGATGGGGGAAAAAAAAAAAAAGAAACCCCTCAGTTTAGGAAATGAGATATAAAATATGAAAATATTCCCGTGGCCTGTCCAGGTTTTTATATACCCTTTTATCATTTGTATTATTTGTTTCAGACATGCCAGCAAAGAAAAAAGTCTGAACAAGAATTAAAGCCAGAGTATGTGGTTCTCAGGGCATTGCTAAACATCCTTTATTAAACTGTGTCAAAAATGCTGCCGGTGGATCAAGGGAAAAGTATTATTTCTTATTTTTCTTTTGCTCTCTGCCAGTTGCAGAATAGTATCTGAAAACTGATTTAAGCCTTGGCACATGCTGACTCCTTTAGGTTAGTGAAATCACATCTCTACACATATCCTTAAGAACTTGAATCCCAGCTGGGTTCTGTGTAAAACACATGACAAAGCAATAAACAAAGAAACATTTGAGTACCAACCAGTATGAAGAGCGATCATCCATGCCACCATTTTGTGAAAGGTGAGGTTCCTGTCCAGCTGTCGTCTGACGCGGGTAGAGCAGCACTTTGGGTTTGAAGAAAGAAAGTATTTGAAGACTCTTTGTGATTTCTATGCACACTTACTTAATTGTAGGAACAAAAACAGAGGGCCTGAGCACAACAATTGATGGCATTGCTAGTAAAAATCTAGAATTCCTAAATATAGACAAAAATATTTCCTCCCATACTTCAGACTACAGGAATAACAGATGATGTTTTAATGTGTTCCATTGAAACAAATCACTTGATAATGAGAAAAAACTTAACATCCAGTATGACAAAGTACATATATTATCTGTGTTAAAGTACATGCTATAAACAGAAGGAGGGGTCACAGTCTGCCATGGCAGGGTGACTGCTTTGGTAGTGGCAAGTCGCCACCCAGCATCAGGATCCTGTTGTGGTTCATGCTGTAGAAATGGATTGCAAAGTCTGGGTATGACTGTCTCAGGGAGCTTCCACCCCAAATGTGCTAGTCACTTATGGTCAGTAATGCAAAGTGATTCCTTCCCCAAAATACTGGGTGTACTTGCCAGGCATTCACTTACAACTTGTTTCTGGAGTTACACAAAGAGAAACAGAAAGAGAAAATCTCTGCTGATACAAACTGAACAAGTTGGCTCTTAAGAAAAACAGAACAATACGTTCATGAGGAATGTTAAGTTCCTAAGAGGCCCCATCTAAATGGTGCTGCAGTCAGTGGGAGTTTTCCTATAACTTTAAGTTCCTGTAAAGCTAGCATTTGCTGTCTCCACACAGTAGAAAGCATGATTATCCTATGTTGTATCTTTATATTGCTTTTGCTGATTGGCAAAGGGAAGAAAACACTGTGGAAACTAACACAAACATTTCCTCACAGGAACCAGGTAAATGTTTCACACCATGAATAAAGAGAGACAAAAATATTCTCCCAGGTTTTGCTGGACATTAACTTTGTGGAGGCCAGGGTAAGGTAATGCATCTTCCCAGCTGAGAAGGTGGAGCTGATCACCCCAGCTCCCATCCCGGAGTGAAACAGAAGGGGTGCTGAAACACCAGAACAATTTAATTTCTGATTTGTTCGTTACTTAGTGGAGATATACCAGCAGTGGCCTTACTCTTCCATACCAGTCCATTTCTAAATGTCCCATGAGTGTTAACTGTACAGATAAACAGATGAGCAGGAAACAGTTCTCTCCAGTTATTCTCCAGCTGTGCAATTGATTAAAGGGCCAGCTCTAACGCTCTGGGGCTACTGCAATGACTTCAGCAGACTATAACAACAGCCAGGAGAATTTTGTCCTTTCCTGTATCATGTATCTTGAGACACAATTAAGAAGACTGTAGAATAAACTGTAGCATAGTAAAGGAAGTGGAGCTCTTCTTGACTGCCTTGCAAAAAGCACTTGGTCTTTCTGTTCAAGAAGCAGAAGGCCAAGCAATGGCAAAAAAAGTATTGAGGCTCATTAACAACAGTGATGAATACGGCAATAAAGGGCATGCAAAGAAAACAAAGCTGTTCTTTCAATTAATCACAAATAAATTTGTAGTGTATGATTTCTGGATGGCAGGATGTAAAGGGCAAGAGTTTCCAGCACACTCCTATTGAACAGTGAGTTTCAACAATCCTCCCCTCTCCTTAACCCCAATGACATTGTTGTTGGAAAGGTCACTGCCCTTTCAGTAAGTTATTTGACATTTTAAAATCCTGATTTTTCTTAAGAGATCCTCACAGGTGTTACCTGCAGAGCACAGCTAATTACAGACAACAGAACAAGTATAAGCAGCTGTACTCCTGTGCTACGGCCACCACAGTCCTGACACTACCACTGGCACACTGGGCTGTGCATGTTTGCCTAAGATATAAAATTACCTCCTTCCTGAGGTACGGCCTAATTGCAAAAAGCAACTGAAGTTAAACAAGCACCATCTAACAGCCCTTATTTTATGGCCTTCCCTCCCCTCCTTGCTCATCCTCGGGGCCCTTTGCTTCATCACACAGCCCAGTGCCACCAGCAAGACAACGAGCTGCAGGAAGGAAGCAGAAAGGGAGCTGTAGCTCTCTGCATGGCTCTCACCTGCACACTGGGGTGTAGCCTGAGTGACTCTACCACAGTGCCCAAGGCAGAAGGCCTTACTCTGTAGCATGAACACTGAGATAAGAGGGACAGCTTCATCGAGATCCTGGTTAGAAAAGTTAAGCTATAGATGTTAGGAGATAAGTAATTCAGAACAAGTAGCTTAAAGTCCTAGCAGGAGTACAATTCTCAACACTTGGAATGAGTTTTTAGCCCTCCAGTAATGTTCCCAAAAGTGTCTTCAGCTCTTTTTTTGCTTTGACCTCAGAAGACCTCTGCCCAACCTGCTTTCAGCCTGACCTCCGTGAAATCTATTTTTTTAGACCTCATGAAGTCCTTGCATGATCAAGAGCTCATCAATATTTTCCAGTTGTATTCATGCAACAGCAACATTAATTCTTAATAAATTTACGTTCATGATTGACTTCTGCAGCCTGGGGAGTCAGCTCTAAATCTTGGCAGACACTAGTTGATCTTTCTCAGGGCAGGGAAGAACAGCTTTAACCCTACAGTTTTACTTATTGTTCTTTTTCCTTTTACATAGGTGGCAGGTATGGCTGTCTGCTTTTGTAGCATCTCAGAATCTGAAGGGGTATAGCACAAGGCTGAAAGCCTGGTCTGTGTAGTTACAACTCTCTGTTCCTAAGTGTTATGCCTTAAAAAGGGCAGGGCACTGTCCTTACTCCTAAATGTAATTTAGGAGCTTAAGGAGGCAGACACATCTCATTTATTCAGCCTCACTGATTGTCAGGATATATCTACCAGATGGAGGTAAGCCGGGGTTGTCTCTGATTATTTTCTTATTACTTTGTATTCTGCTCTCTTCCCCTATGAAGGACTCTTGAAATAGTGCATCTATTTTATTGCTTCCTCTTTTGCTCTGCTTTTTCAGCCCCCACAGGCTCTCTCATTTGTGTGTAAGAATTTATGCTAGATTTATAAATGAAAACCAACTTCTGTGAACTGGTTTTGTTGACTATGTGTATATTAAAGAGGCTAGAAAGAAAGGAGGAATCATTATATATTTGGAAGGACAGTTCATGAGCTCGAGGACACCACTGCTTCTTTCACTGCACCATGGCATGCATTTTCTGTGTTATTTCTGCTGTAATAGCCAGAAATCTAGATTTCAACAGTGTGATACAGTCAGTACTACCATAGGAAGATACTCCAGCTGTCACTGAGAATCAGTTGTCCTCTTCTTAGTGGTGGTTCCTCAGTGCTGTGTATAACATTTGCATTTGGGAGCTAGAAACGGTCAAAAGGTCTGAAAACTATTTCACCCTGAGATGGAAATGCACCTCAGACAAGAAAGACTATAATGAAACAGGTGGGAAAAGTCCCATTCTGAAAGTCTGTGAAAGCCTACATTTACTTTGAGAACTGAACATGCAAAGACAGAAGACATGGGCTAGTATCTCCCTCTGTAAATGGGTGTTGCATCAGTGACAAATGATGTGAACCTGTGCAAGCAGCACCAATGGCTCTGCCTGCCAGAAGAAGGGCTTTGCACCTGCAGCCAAGGCAGCACGATGCCCCGGAGGCAGGAAAAAATGCATTCAAGTTTAAAGACTTGAAGGAGGCTAATTCAAGGCTAAACCTCTCAACAGAGCTCTAGGTACACCATTGGCATACAGACCTCAGTCTTGCTCATCAGCCTTATCTGCTTCCTAAAAGAGGACATCCCCAAAGTACGGTATATTTGGGGAACTTGGATGAAGTTGCTTAGTATATTTGCAAGGCTGCTTAGGTTTTTATCTTTCATAAATTTTGAAATTCTTTCTTCATCTTACCGCACTTGATCCTCTGAGGAAGGAGAGCAAGTTTCGACATACTGGCAGCAGAATCAGCATGCAATTGAAATTCAAGCAAGCTGCTGGGGCCCTTGCCAGAGCCAAAGCACGCTGTAATTGGAAAGATAATGTTATTTAATGCATTACCCAAGGCATTATCCAGAACATGGGTAGACACAGATTTCATTTATGCATTATATCACAACTTTTCGTGAGTGTGAGATCTAGAGTTAATTAACAATGTCCACATTTCAGAGTAGTCATGCTCTGGCCAAGTCAGAGACACAGGTGAGGCAGAACACATTCCACCAGATAGACAGCTTTTATTTCCAGTTTTGAAATAATAGGCTTGTACAAAAAGCTCCCTGTCATGTCTGACAATCAATGGCCAAGCACAGATGCAAGTTGAAGCCATTAGTAAATTTTCTGTCCCAAGGCTGTAAAGAAAGTCTCACTGCTGGGGCTTCAGTTGGCTGGGGGGGTGTGGTAGACAGAAGGGCAGCTTATGAGGGAAGCGGTTTTATGTTCTCTGTTGTCAGTAAAGGGAGTCTAGGGAAATTTGTTGTCTCATCTTTTAGGATTATATTCCCTTAATGTTGCTCTTCACCCTGTACAATTTCAGATTTTTGAACAAAGGCTGTTTGAACAGAGGGAACAATGACCATATTAATCCAAACACAGTGAAGGGAAGCAAAAGATAATGTTTGCCCTCCTTGCGTTTGTTCGGACCCTTTCAGGTTTCAGATCACAGTTACTGACTTGGGGTTACACTGAGCTCTAGTTATCCAAGCACAGGTCTCTGTGACTTCAAAGGCAACTGCACCATGATTGCAAAGGACAGAATTTGATCCATAGATGCGAAGCCATATGCAGAATGGGATTTCGTGCTTTGTTGAATTAAACCATAGCTTTGCAAGCCTTTTAAAAAGTGCTATGTTCTGTAATTTGAAGCTTAGCCTGCTTTTTTTGTTAGTGATCAGGCTTTTAAAATATGTGAACAAATTAGTTTTCTCTGTCAGTTGGTCATGACCCGTGGCAGCTTTGGAAGCAGTCGGACACACAATGCTGCATTAACCAGTGGGATTATACTGAGTAGCCCAGGGTCCAGGATCACTTCACTACTTGACTAGTATTCACAGGCTTGATGAATGTGTGAATGATGATTGCTTTTCAGAGCTAATAGCTTTGTAAAATATTCATGCTATGAAAAATAATTGCAAAGGGAAGTGATTGCACAATATTTCAATAGCAATATTTTATTCATCTTTTGCTTAATAAAGCAGCCAAAATTTAAGTTCACTTTAATTACCAGGAGCATAATAGTTACCTGAAAACATCTTCAGAATGGGATCTGTCTATTTTATGTACCAACTTTCTATTCAGAAGCACTGGGCATCTGTCTGCATTCAGTTATATGTCTGCATGTGACTTTTAACTCCTACAGGAACTTGCAGCTCCAGCCACTTGATCCTCCTTCAATCAAATAAAACTAGGGAAAAATGCTATGTGCTGTCTATGCCAATTTAATACACGTTTTGTACTTACGCCAAGGAGTACTCTGGTGTAGAAGAATTTTGGTGGAACATCATACACAAGATAGTACCACCAAAAGAGGAAGGCATTTAGCCCCAGCCACACAAGCTGAAATAGAAATGAACAGGAAGCTTTACAGTTTGTTGTTAGAGATTATACATCTGAATTTACAGAGTTCAGATAATGGTCAGTTGGTTCATTGTGCTCCTGTTTGCAGAGAGGTGCACTGCAGGGTATAAAGGCTTCAGGACAGGCAACAGAAATGTTTCTGGTGGAAATAGGCTCTGATGTGTGCACACAGAAGTACGGGAGTGGCAAAAACCAAAATACAGCAATGGGTAGCTGAAACTTTTGCATAGCTCAAAGGGTTTAGGCATGATTATATAAGGACCATCATATTACAGGTGTTTAGCTAAGTCTGCAAGTCTAGTTGAATGTCCAAACATCATTAAGGTTTAGGGTCTCTTCCAAACGGCAGTTATTCAGACATATTAACCTATGTAAGAGGAAGACTTAGGAACTGTGCCAAAGGACAAAGAAGCTTGAGATCTAAATATAGATGGCCTAAATTGCACGTAGGGCTCTGAAGGTCTGAAAGCAGTCAGCAGGAAATATTCAACACAGGCATTTTGGTAGTGTTTAGACTACCCAATACTGGGCTTCTTTGTAACTGTACTGCAGTATTCTCTCATTCTTGCATATCCTATGGTGCAGGTTTCTTCAGGGAAAGAGAAGTTATTAGCTCTTTCCAAAGCTATCTAAGGCAGCTACAAGCCCATCCATCCAAAGAGATGATAGTGAATCTGGGCATTTGCCCTCCTGATTTTACATCCCATAGTGAAACCAATCTGTATCAGAGTATCCTCAATCTAAAGCAGATTTACTAGGTGGTGTGTGAAAACGAAGTCTAATAACTGATGAAAAAACCCAGCCTCTGATTATAAGTTAAGGATGCCAGAAACTGACATTACAGCCCCTCACCCCTCCTAACCCATACATTTTGCTAGTTCTTTGGCCCAACTGACACTGTAAAAAACTTGGGATTAGTTTAGATCTTGAAAATGTATTACCCTTGTGACATAAATACAGGGAACGAAGGGATTTCCATCAGGGTAAGGCAGTATATGGGAAATCCCCAAATCCTCATTAAAAAAACCAAACTCATCTCAGGATTAAATGCTTAGGATACGTATTTAAAGTGAGAGTGTTTCCACTCCCACATGCCCGTCAGCATGCCCAGAAGACCAGGATGTTTGGCATGATCCTTGAAGGTCTCTCACAGCTCTTCCTGGTGTTAACCCATGTGGAACATGGACCTTCCGAAACACACTGTGACACCCTCTGGCAACTGGGGGTTGAGTTGAAGAGTTAGCAGCCATCTGTGCTCTTCAGCTAAGGGACAGTGGAGGCAGCACAGGCTGGGGTTAAGGCAGCCATGTTTCTGTTTTGTTGAGGTACACCAACAGAAACTGTGGCTGTCCTGTTTCTTTCAAGCACTGGACAGCCCTGTACCCAGCCAGCGTGCACTGAAGCTGTAGAGGACAAAGCCAAACACTTCAGTAAGGCTTCCAGTGAACTGTCCTTTTGGCTGGATTCTTTATCAGTGACTTCGTTAGTTCCCTTCCTTATTAGCTGACCTTGTTATAGCTTTGAGGCTCTAAATAGAAATTCCTTATTTGAATAAAATAAGGGCCTCCTAATTTTTTAATATTTCAGTTCTGGTGGGGAAAAAAACCCACCCCAGAATTCACCTTTTGGCAGTTTCAACTTCCTCAAGTCACTGAAGGTGACAGCAAACACAGCTACTGCTTTGCAAAGCACTGAAGTGCCAAGGTTATCTTCCTAAATCAGAGCTGCACATCTACAATGTAAGTATTGATTGTTCATAGCAGGAGGAATACCTTTTGGAGAAGAGATGTTCACATTTCAGTCACCACAAATGTATATGTTCTAGGTCTTCTTTTTCTTCCTTTCATTTTTTACGGCTAGTAACCACACTTGGCAACAATACCTTAACTGGTATTACATTTTGGTTTTGTACATGTTTTACGTGTATCTATATGTGTGTGTGTGTATATATATATATATATATATATAAATTGTATGCCTATAGCTTTTGTATCACACTGTGAAGTGAAAAAAATAAAACACAAATATTAAATTCTGTCTACATTTTCTCCAAGGAGGACTGTACAGCTTTACTCTCCAGCACTTCTAAATGCAACTGGGATTTTCAATACTTTTAAACCTTGCTCAGAATTAACTTAACCTACTTTCACAGCCACTCTGTGCAAGCTGTATACAAACTCAACTCAAATACTTAGTTGTCTTAATGAAGAATTCATGAATCTCTGCTCTAAATTTTGGAATCTGACTATAACACAAATTTTATGCCATCAAGATGCTATGCTTCCAGTTACACTCACTTTTGTTTATAAAAGTGCAAGAAAGGGTGGTTGTAATTGCTTTCTCTGTTGAAGCACACATAATTAAGTGACTAACCTCAGATACTTAAATATTTCTAACAAAGCAAACGAAAGTTAGCATATGATCATTGCTCAGCTGACAATGAAGCCTACAGCAACTGAGGTACTGGACAGAGCTCCTTAAAATTTATTCTCCTGAAGTGTTTCACTGTGCTTGCTGCCCTGGTTTCAGCATAATCATTCACTGGCACAGTGAGAGCTGCTTAGTACAATTTTCTGCAGAACTTTTCACTAGACACAAATCACAATAAAACTTGTACTTACAACGACAAAGATGGACAGTCCTTCATTCTCCACCCAGTTACCCATGACTGCCTGAGACGAGTGTGCACAACGGCCCCGTTCTTTCTGGGAGAGCGCCTATGTCTTCTCTCACAAGGAAGTGAGAGCAGAAGCTTGCAGCAACCTGTTTCCTTTCTCATTCATTTAGGAAATAAGTTAACCATTGAATCATGTCCATAGTTCGGTTTCAAACGTGTTTCTACTATCTTTATGCATAACTTTTCATAACTGAACTACATATAAACTGTTGAAATAAGCTATTTTTTCCTTGTGATACAGAGGATAAAATAAATAACATAACTGGTCAGGTTTTCTGCTAAAAATGTATTGCTACTTTATATAACTTTCAATGCTGAAATGTAACACAGAATGCACAGAAGGGCTATCTCTTCCCAGTCTTGTCTTTTTCTAATCACCTCAGGTCTGAGTTGCTGTTCCTGCTGATCATCTTTGATAAATAATCACTAGAATTATTTCTCTTCCAGTAATTCAATGTCTACAGAGGCTTCCAAATGTAATCTAACACTCCTGTTGTCTGGTACTTGGAAGCCTTGCTACTTCTTCTCTGCTCAGGACGAAACTGAAGATGTGTCGCTAGATAAGCTATTTTTCATACTTTGCACTCTTGCAGAGACCTCAGCCCCAGGAACCATGTCACTATATGTAAGAAGGCTATTGAAATAAGCATTTTGCTTTTGTGATTAGAGAGAAAAATACGGGAAATTGCCCAAATGTATTTTAGAGCTTACAAGCCAGAGGATATTTATTCCAAGTGTATTTGCTTTAAAAAAAATGTAAAGTTAAGGGAGTTTAATGATTTCTGATTTTTTTGCCTCTGGGGCATCACAATTCCTAAATCTGCAATAAAGAGTGCAAAATGGTAGTTTGGAGCTCAGGGATCCTTTGGTGAGGTCCAGGCAGGTCCAGGAGGAGCAAGGCATCCAGACCTGTCTCCTGCTGGCTCATTCTCCAGTGTATTCCACCCACCGCACCACAGAAATGCAGATCGCCTCCCAGAGCGACCGACACAAGGCTGCCTTCTTTCCACAGACGTGTGTATGTACCTATGGTGTTCTTCAAAGATCTCTTTAGGCTTTGGAAAGTAGCAGAATGGCAGTTTGAGCAGTGGTGTCTCTGCCAGACCTGTGACACCCTACTGGACCCTGCAGAATTTTCTGGCTCTGAAAGCCCGAGCGAGCCTGGAGCAGCCTGGTGTCGTACTAACGGCTCTAGATCACGGCGACATTTCCCCAGGCCTGATCCTGTGCCTACTGGAGCAAGCAGCAAGCCTCGCGCCGCATCTGTATGACTGACGTTTGCTCTCCAGAGTAAATGCTGGTCTCATCTGCCACTGAGAGCATGACGAACCACTGAGCTGGCACGAGTAAAACCTGCACGACTCACATCGATCAGAAAAGTGACTCGGCACAGCCTACCTTACTTTGGACTCAGTTAGGAACTAGCCTCCTCAGGGCCTGATTCTGGCAGGGATGAGACATTTGGTTATGGTGTAAAAACGAGGACGAGGGGAGCCAGGGCAAATACCCGTGTTCTGGCTACTCTCTTCTTGCCTCTACTTCCAACATACCACGATCTTTATTTAACTTTTCCTGGAATTTGGCCTCCATAAGGTGTCATAACTGTGACTTGAAAAATCCGTTATAGAAAAAAAATCTCATACGTTTCTACACTTTGCTAAAACAAATAGACAAATACAGCTGTCTGAATGATACAGGTCATCTGAATTCTATTCTTCATTATTACTCACTCTTGAGACATATAGAAGTAACTGCTCAAATGTAGGCCAGGGACGAACAGCCGTCCTTCACCTCCCCGTGTAGGCAGGACTGGCAGCCTTTTAATCACCTTCCTCCACAGGAGCCTCCCAAGCTTCAGTAGCTGAAAACCAAAATGAAGTCTTCAAAACCTGTTAAATGGGGTTTGCAGCAACCTCATTTAACAGGCTCTCATGTGGTAACAGTCCCTTTGATGGCCATCCCAAATGGGTGTCAGCAGAGGGTCTGGTCCCCCGTAGTTTTGTTTATGGAGGCAGCCTTTGGGAGCTGAAGAGCTAGAGAGGATGGGAAAGGAAAGGAAAGGAAAGGAAAGGAGGGGGGTAGTGCTGATTTGTGGATGCCCGTTCTTGCTGTGAAGACTAGCGCGTTCTCCCTGCCCAGAAATGGCAATGTTCTCACTGCCTTTTTCTTCCCCTTACTTCAGGCTAAGATACTTAAGGCTTCTCTGGGGTGAGCAAGTGCAGGCATCCAGGATGCTCTTAGCTTTGGCAGCCCTGCCTTGCCTGGAAGCTCCTCAGGCACCAGAGCCACTGAAACATGGATTTACTGGCTCAGGAGGTTTCTAGCAGGCCACAAACCCAGCAGGGGCTGATCTTAGATCAGTCACAGCAGTCGCAACGTATGATGTCCTCCTAACAGTCTGACTACAGGGCATGAAGCAGAATATATTTCAGCTGCTCCCAGCCTAGCACCTGTCAAACACACATAGCTGATCTCACTGCCTGAACTCCAAATAAAGGGTAGGGGTGCTGGGCCTTTCCACAGCTGGTGAGTTCTGGCGCTCCTTGATGTCTGTGCGTGTTCCCATTAATTTCAAAAGTGACGGGACAACACACAGAGAACTCTGACTAGTTGCTGCAGGTGACAGGTGTGAGCAGAACTGGTACCAAACCCACCCACGCATCACCCTTCACTTAATTCTGGTGCTTAAGCAAAACATCTTTGCTATAATATTACAAAGACTCACATCCTTTGTACTTTGGTCTAATTTGAAAAATGCATCCTGTACAAGAAAAGGCAACATTGGCAGCTGTGTACTAATTACGTAGGAGTGTGTGAAACCAGAGTATGGAAAAAATTAAACACCACCTCATTCTGTTTTTAAAATGTCTTTCAACCCAGCTGATTATGCACAGCATTTTTCATTCTTTGCACTGAAGGTTCAGTGAACAGTGATCCTTTTGCAGTGGGATAATTTTGAAAAAGTATTCAGGTCTCAGGGTTCTTAATTTCCTTACAGTAATTTTAGCCCCTTGTTTAAAAATTAATTTAGTCCCTGTCCTGCTCTGTGCAATAGTATTCTGCATATTCCCGCACAAATTTAATGCCAGATAGTTGCAATAAGCCTAGGTGTTTCACACCTGCCTCCTAAAAGGGACAATGTAACATTCTGCACATACAAACCCTGAAAGAGAGTGATCGAAGAACAGTGTGAAAGAGACCCAGCTCCTGCATTGCTGGGGAAGTTGCTGAGCTGGGATCATGGAGCTCCTTCCCATGTAGCAGGAGGAAAGCCAAGGAGAGATCTCAAATAGCTTCTTTTATTTTGTAGGTTGAAATTTTTATTTTGAATACTGTGCAATCCTTGTTTACCAACCTTCCCTTGATCCCACACCGAAGAGGCAGAAATGGACAAGAGACTTGTCAAGCTGTCTTTCCTGAAGGGACTGCCTTCACACACAGCCTGAAGCTGTCACTCAAGGGAAGAACATGGTCTGAAACTTCTGCTTCTTCTGTTTTGTTTACAAAACAAATGATTCCATGCTGAGAGGAGGGCAGAAAAGCGGACAGATGTGAGCTGGGAAAAAAAGTGTCAGTGAGACTCCAGAAAGGACTGGCAGATCCTTCTATGTCTTTGCTTTACACTGTAACCCTCAGTGCAGGTCCCTGCTCCAGTACTTCCTCACACTGCCTTTTGCAATGATCACGAGAGGCTCACGTGCTCCACGTATGATCCAGGCGCTGTTTGCCGTCTCAGTCTTGGCCTGAAGTCAAACAGCGCTATCACAGAACAGGTCAGGATGGCTGCGCACTGCTACGTTATTGGAAGGAAGGGCCACTACCAGCGACGTACCCTGAGTACAGATGGATGTTTTATTACATTAAGCTGGCAGTATTTTCCAGGTAGAACTGGAGTAGAGTTAGGACAGCATAACCACCCACGCCTAAAAGCAGAGGCCAAAATAACCTGGCTTTGCGTGGGACTGAGGGAGAGGGAGCCCAGATGGCAGCTCTTTGGCAGAGTCCCAGGCTTTGTGATCTGCTAGTCTGGCTCTGGGACTGGAATACAACTATCATCTATTTGCTTCTCCCTGTGTATCTAGACCTCTCTTCCCACGGCTTCAGATCCACTACATGCCTGTGATAGGCCAGAGTAATGCTTCTCTGCCTGGAGAGGGACTTCACCAGCAATTTGCCACTCAGGAAAACATCTTGAACATCTTGAAAGATGGGGGGGGGGGGGGGGGGCAGTTTTCCCCTATGCTATTATTGTGCATTGCCTAGAAGACTTTCAACCCAGACCTAACAAGCCAAGGTTTCAGCAGGAGAGCTGCGCCTCAGAGGCCAGTGTTCACCCGCCCGGCAGGATGTCTGCATGGCCGGGCGGCTGGGCAATGCCCCTGCTGGGCAGCACGCACCGGCCCGGGGCCAGCACCTTCATCCAGGACCCCACATCACTCATGGGGCAGAGCTCAGCTAGAGAAGATGTGCCCAATATGTCCCAGACCTTCCCACCGTAAGCACCTGCCCTTCTGTCCCCTTTTCCATGGCATCCCTGTTCAAAACCTTTCCTACTTTTCCCTCTCTCCTCCAGGGCTGGGCTGTCAAAGCCCATTTCTAATCAGCAGCTCACGATCACAGTCTGGGAAAGGACCTCCAGAGATCCATTAGTCCACCTCTGTGCTTCCAAATAGGATCCACTGGAGCTGTGTCACTCCTGACACATTTGCATCACCACTTCCACAATGAGAAGCAAAGCAGCCTGCTAAAGCTCTGAATCAGTAGCTCATGACCAAGAGCGTGCTGTGCAAAGAGGAGTCCATTTAAAGGCATGAGAGGAGAGGTCTGCTGGCATTAGTGGGCTGGGCCAGGCACTGGGGAGTGAGATCTGTGGGGGTCTGCACCTATTGCCTTTTGCAGCAGTCCCTGGACTAATTCTGGCAGTGAATCTCCTGTCTGGGGAGAAACCCTGTTGTTTTGCTCCCCAAGGGATCCTGGCGTAGCGTGCAGGGCGGTGGGCAGTGGGAAGGGGTGAGGCAGGTTTTCCTTAGGTGTCTGCTGGGGCACGTTCCCATTCGTTAGGCTACATGCAGTACTCCTACAGACACTGGGGAGTCTGTGATTTTTTTTCTAAAAAAATCTCTAAAAGCTGAGGAAGAAATCAAGCCCGCTGTCAGTAAATGCAAGTTTATATTTTGTATTAAATGTTAATTTGCCATCCAGGGATCAGCGCTTCCACAGGGAAATACCTGCACCATACCCTGATGTAGCTTCTTCTGTTGGCTGGCTGGGTGTCTTAGTGCCTGTGTTACATCAGTGGCAGAAATGCCATCGATGTAACTACACAGCCACAGAAGTATTCCACTATCCTCCTTCACGCACAGGAACAGCTACCCAGGTGTGAATGCTGTAGCCGCACAGGTCCATATTACTTTACATTGCTGCAGTTTGTCTTATAAAATACAAAGGAGTGCTGTGATAGCTTTTGCTGATTTTTCTCTCTCCCAGTCCTCAGCATGCAGGTGACAGGTGACACAGTTCAGTTAGCAGATGCCTGTCCACAACCAGACACCTGACAGATAAAGCCTCCGACTCAGTCATGTTTTTACTGGGGGCTTTTAGTTTTCAGTAATACCAACAGGGGAAACACTGGGGAATGTTGTCATATTTAACGGACACATCTAAGCAAGATAACATAATATAATGAACTGAGGGACCAGGGAACAGGCTTCTGCTTAAAGCCTTTACTTAAAAACTATCCTTCAGATATGTTAAAACATAGCTCACCCCCATGCCAAGATTCAGCCTGAAGCCTATACGCTGCTAAATCATACTTAAAACTGCCTCTTAATATAGAATTACACCACTTCAGTCACACAATCACTAGATTCATGCGTTTCTCTTCACTCATTTGTCATGATAAAGCTTTTTTACTTCTAGATTCGCCCTGGTAACTCGGACACTTGTCTGTGAGTAGCCTGCAAAGCCCTAGCTGGCTTCAGTTACACTCAGGAGAAGCTTGAAGGCATCCATCCATCTCTTTGGAAAACTTAATGAAGATACAAATGACACATAACCTGGGCTTTGGACTGGGATGACTTTCTTCCAGGCTGAATTACCCTTGGATTAATAGCTACTGAAGCCTCCTGTTACAAGACTGGTTACAGCAGTTTATGCATACACACACACGCACCTCCCTCCTGTAATACATTTTGAGTGCTTCTAGAGAAACCACTATTAAAAATGAAAGTAAAATGAATGGATTAGATTGGGGAATACAATTTCCACAATATTATTTATTCATTCTCTTTCCTGTTTTTATGACCTTTTAATATACGATATGATGGCTTAATGATATTCTGCTATTTTCATTGCTCAGGCTTTCATGGGAGTAGCAATAGGCTGGAGATACCTTTCTCAGCTGGATTTAGGGATCTTTCTCACGTACAGTTTCCTGCCAAAGCTAAGGGGGACTGTGTCCACCTTGATCAAAATCAGAACATTTGACTGCTAATTACAGTGACTGACAACACTTTCTTTTGTATTCAGAGACACAACCCCACCTCGCTGAGACTTTTGCTACCTGGCACGGAGGCTCTGCCAAATCAGGCTCCAATCCTTTGTCAATTTTTTTTCCATACAAATACGCTCTTAAAAATGCTAGAATTGCATTTTGTTTTCTATCACAACAGAAGTTCTTGTGAATAAGTGATATGCTTAAGACCACACACAGTTTGTATTTTTTAATTTTAGATCTCCCAGTAGTAAATTTTCCCTTTCCCTTGCCATTTTTTCCCCCTTTTCTTCTCTGCTTGAAGAGACAACTGCTCATTTGCTGTTGTACCCTGGGAAGAACAGTGATGTATGGTTTATTAAGACAGCTCAAACACATAAGCCCTTGACTGCTACAGGACAAGTGATTTATAGGTGTTTGCTAATGGGCTCCTGCTTGGGGCCCTTGGGGGGCTTCCATTTAATTTTGTACCAAGGGCAAATTATGCTGAAGAGCCAGGTGTAATTGGCATATGAGTCATTTGATAAGCTAATGGTACAGCACTCTTTAGCCTTCCCTGAATTTGCCTTACCATCTATCTTCATGGCACAACATCAACATCATTACTGAGGTCTGTATTTCATGGCAAGGCAGAAGTAATTTTTCACTTATTACATTCCTTGCCTGCTCCCACCTGATAACCTGTCTCGCCTGCAATGCTCCCATTTCCCTCTTACTCTGAAGTAGTTTGGTTCATTTCTGATATACACAGCCGAATCGCCGTGACTAAGGCTTAGCATGTGCAATGTCTTGGGTTTCTCCAATCAATTATATTTTATCTGTCTGTAAAGAACAGATACCGCTTTTACAGGGCATCACATCTTGTCGGCTGATGAAAAAAAATATGATCCAAGCAGGAACCAGCCAGCTACCACACGGTGTTAAAAACACTGATATACTGCATGGGTCATTGCTTTACTTTACATGCATAAGGGAACTGGAATCAGCTAAGCAAACCTTACATATTATGTCAGTAGTAATATTTCTGTTCTGACCATTAGCATGGAAATTGCCTAGCTGTGCTGAGAAGCAGAGTCAAAACTAACGTGTGCACTGCAACACAAGGTATATAATTAAGACTATGCTGGTATTAAACCAGACAAACAACAAAGAATTTTTCTAAAAACGAGGCTATGTCTAGATCAGGGAGACCACCTCTGTTTCTGAGGCTGGAGTACACTGCCTGCACGGACCTGGACTCCTTGTGGGGGGTTGGATCATGCATCTCAGAGCACCAGTGGAAAGATCTAGGCACAGCCTCAACGCAACATGTTTCTGAGTTGTCCCACACATTTCTGAAGGCTTGCAGTGACATTTTATTTTTTTCCATAAAATATTTTTTCTCATGTTTAGTCTTTTTTGTCTTTGTTGCTCAAAAAATAACTAGGGGGTGGGAAGGAAGCCTGCAATAATCCACAAGTGCAATGAAAAAAAAGGGTTTAATAAAGACCCAATTACTCTGCAGTTGTAAGGCTCCCTTGCTTTCCTTGTAGTTCCAAAGCTGATGCTACTCCTTTCTGAAATTTTCCTTTCCATTCTATTTTTTTTAAATGACACCTGCATGCTTTTGAGTTACTGTACTGCCCATAATTACTCAATTTTTCAACGTGGCAATGAAGAACTGATGCACTCTATCAGTTCAGCCCTTTCCAACAGCCATGCAACTTTGGCTGTAAAGAGTAGCCCTACTGAAAAACACAGCAGAGTGTTTCAGTGTGCCTTGTTTCTTCGTTTCTATTTAAAATGACCACAGTGAAGCAGCAGAGAGGAAGGAGGAGTAGTGAGGACATGTATTCTAAAGAACATAACTGGTGTTACGAGGGCCACCAACTGCAAGACTACAGCAATTGCAAGTACTTCTCGTTAGCTGCTGAGTTCAGTGCGTGTCTTACCACAACACAGATTCACAAGAACTGCAAATCCATGCATGAAAACAACAACATGCAACACTAGTACCTCATCTGTAAGGTGCTGTGCTACTGTTTTGATATTTAGCTCCCACTCTAGAAGCCAGATATGAATTAATCTTCACCTTGACTACCTCTGGCATCACTCTCTATCTGAATCCATCCCTGATCATTTTCCTGAAAGTATCTGGCTGATTAAAGCTCTGTACTGACAGGGCACATTAATCAGATGAAAAGAATAGCTGATGAAAGAAACTTCTGAAGTTAAAATATGTAACATTTATTCCCTGTCACCCTGTTTGCTCTGTCAAAACAGGAGCTTGAGCAATTATGAACATGAAGGCACACTAGGTGTTTAAGACAGGCTGTTTCTAGTTCATTAAATCAGGTCTCACCTTCAGAGCCACAAAGTTACAACTGTGATGTTATTCCAGAAGGATCTCAGTAAGCAATATCCAACTAATTAGCAGCCATCCCTTGCTTAGATGCATTTAACCCATTAATGCTAGTCTGTGATTAGAAGCCTTTCACACAGCAGCATTCACAGCTGAATTTCACACCTGAAAGGCAGTATTTTCATACCTGAACGCAGACACTCCTCATTTCTGTAGAACTTAATTTCAGTGGCAAGAGATTTTCCTTATGACACTGAGAAATCCAAAAAAGGATAAAACTGGGGTTTTCTGCCAGGACATGAAGTTGTTGTTCACTCAAGGGAGAAATTCAGTAAACTTTCACTTTGTCATTTCAAAGCACTTACCTTTCATTTTGGCCCCATTTGCTTTGGGGTAAACCCAAGACCTAACAGTTTTACTATACTTATTTTTCTTGGTCCATAAGAAATTATGCAACCTTTAACACCTCTTACTTTTCAAGTCTTCTGTCTCTGATGACTCAAACTCACCATCTCTGCCCAATTATCATGTATTCATGTTTCTGAGATGATTCCTGAGTGACTCGAGGCAGTCATCTCGACTGCATTTTAAAATACAGGATTATATATATCCACTATGGTGTTTGGCTTCAAAATCCCATTTTCTTTGGTACGTAAGTCCTTAATATAGGCAGGAAGTAATAGATGGTGTATGGTTTTAGACCAGATATTATCAGCTGCCCTGGGAAAAAAAATGTACTGGGGAATTAAAGAAGAAATCCCCACACCCCTTTTATTTTTTTGTTTTAAATTAGATTAAAGTTTACCTACCCCAGGTATTCACCAGTTCCTCTTTCCCTCTGTATCTCTTCATCCCCAGAACTTCTAGTCCTCTTTCATGCTAAGGGAAAGAGGTAGCAGTTATGTGGATTGCTGAGTGATATACAGTTTTATAACACCTACAGCGTGCCAATTGCTTGGCTTGCTAAGTGGTCAGCAAGAAGTTCACGCTACAACCTTTCTCATCATCAGTAGGATTATTTTATCAGTTCCCACCTTTTCCTCCTGGAAACTGATAGTCTTCACAAAGCTTGTATAAACCTGTTTTATTTCCTCAGATGTCTTCCCTCAGAAAAATTTAATTTTAGTATGTCCAATGAGTTCGATATGTATTGTGGAGAACAGGACTTACAGAGAAACAGCGTAGTCACGTAACCTTTTCTTTAAGAAACCATGTTGGAAACAGAAGTTATCAACATGGTGCCTAAATCTGAAATTTCACATTGAAGTTTTAATATACATTTGATTAAAAAAAATATATGCTGGGTATTAACTTACAAATCACACCTTGAGACTGAAAATAATGTCTAGAAGAAAGGATTAATCACTATGTGTTACGGAGCACTGCTCTTACTAGCAGATAGTAGTATTCATCACCACCAGGACTTCTAAAATCCTCTCTCATTGCTCCTCATTTACACATATTACAATCTATCACAATGTATCTATATACTCCTGTATTTATAAAATACACATTTTATGTCTACATATACATTTACAAACACTTAAATGTGTTACAAAGTTTTTATGCAGTCATGTTGCCTCCTCAATCCTCCTCAGTGTGGATTTTGCTGGTTATTCCCAAGGTCAGAGACAAGCACCTGGTAAATCCAGATGAGCATGAAACAAGTGTGCAGAAAAAAGTTAAAAGATCCTTTATAAAGTAATAATTTCTGACTCCCAATGCAAACCCACTGAATATTCTCATTATGCCAATAAGTAGCCTATACTGATCTTGTTCTGTCTCTTGAGCTGGTCTCAAACTGCCTGGCTCCTGCAAAATTTTTTGCTGAGACCCCAACCAGCTAAACAGCATTGGAAGCACCGCTGACTGGAGGTAAGGAACTCCCAAATCAATCACAGATTATCCTTCTGTCAGGTCTGCCTGAAAACATTTCTTCTGCTGCATGGTAACCGATGACAGCATGCTCTATAACCTTTACCTTGGATTTCTGAAAGCAGCAGACTAAGAACTGATAGCAACACAAGAGAGTGTTTCAACATTTTAATTTGTGTTGTTTTACAAGTATAAAAGAAAACCTATGTGTCAGATCTTGCATACTCTTAATACATGTGAATAATCCTCACTGAGCAATTATTTGTGTGACTTGGGACTAATCAAATGAATATGGTTTTTAAGAGTAGTCCTATACCCTTCCGTTGAACACATATGCCTCTAACATTCATAGAGGAGAGCAAAACCACAGTAAACTTGCAGCAAGAGATCACTCATTCACACACATCCTCTAGCTAATACCGCCCTCTCAGTGCAGCCGCTGGGGTGTACTGACAACAGTCTAGACTGTCGTCATCCTGAGAAAATCTCTTTCCTAGTATACAGTGCACTTTAGAAAAATAAGCTTGTCCATTAAAACACTGGTCTTAACAGAACATCACTGCCTCTGTGACTCCCTCTCATACTTTCTTTCTACCAGCACAGCTAGATCAGAGCATACGGAGCAACGACACTGTTAGTCAACCTGCACTCCATGATGTGGTGACATGAGGCACCACAAAAGCAACAGCCTTTACGTTGATGGAGTGTTTAAACTGTATTTGGTTAGTCTGCACAACTAAGGCAAAACCACATGACAATCATATAACCCATACAAATATTTCTTTTTTATTATTATTATTTTTCACTCTCATAACAGTGATTTAAATATTCAGTTCCCTATGCATGCACTTCAGGAGATTAGTATAAAAATAGGAAGTAATATGGCACACTCTCTAAAAATATGCATATACAGTAGTCTTCATCATTGGTATGTGAAGTTCAATGGTACCCACTATGCATACACACTGCACTCCTGGCTGTGGAACTCTCCTACTGTTGACTTCACTGTAGCACAAACGTTTTGCTGGCTGAGGTTTACGAAGCTTCCACCGTTTCCAAATGGCAAAATCACAACTGCACCATCACTTACAGTGTCCAATGTCTGCTTTGAGGATTTGAAAGCTCTCTTTTCAGATATGAAGTACTTCTATATATGACGCCACTTCCCCCCCTGCCCCCCAAAGACTAACATTTCAGACCTAGGTACACCTGCAGACAGGCAACAACCATAATCCCCTGATTACTGATGAGCATCCAGCTATGAAGTCTGATACTCAGTTTTAGCTAAGAAACCTGAAAATTTGGCCCCGTGCACTGAACTCTGCAGGTTTGGAAGCAAGGCTTACATTCTCACTTGCTCCAAATAAGGAATCTGAAACATTCTCCTACATCTAGAAAATCACAGAGAAATACTATACTGTACTTCTACATACAGAAGTACAGAGAAATACAGTAGTGTCTTCAAGAAGTCACTTCGCTATTCTGTGTTCCTCAGACAGAGAAATTAGAACTGAAGTGTTTAGTATCTTCGCAGATACATGAGGTACATTCCCATGGCAAGCTCAGGCCAAAAATTCCAATTACCACCCATCAATAATTTAATAAGACCTACATACACATACCACACACAGACACATATTGAGCAAAATAAAAACTGTAACTCCATTATAAAACTGAAGTATGAAGACATTCATTTACAGTGCAGGAAAGAGCAAAATAAAACCAGCTTAGCTCTTTGCAGCACTGCATGCAACATATTTCATTATAAATGACCTCAGACCTGAGGTCATTTGTGTATTTCCAATAAACTTTTGCGTGTTAATCTGCTAAAGCTTTCTCAGCAACTTGCAAAATACAGAAACGCTTTTACTTGTGGTGATACAGTGCATAGAAGAAAAAGTCAATGACTTCCATTTCCTCTCTCAGATTTCAAGCCTGTGATATTTCTGAGGTAAAGAAGCCAGAGAGTTTTGAACTACTGATACTAAACAACCACAACATAGCACAGCCTCAAGAATAAGGACTCAGTGTCTTCTCTCCCCACATAAGTCACCGGGTTGCCTGCTTGGTGTATGGCCAACCCTCTGACAATCAGGATAGCGCTCGTCTCAACTTCAGCCATTTAAAAGGGAGACAGACAGCCAAAACTAATTGCCAAGGCATCTGGTTAACACTGAGTAATTGGTCTCCAGAGAATGATGCATACCATCTGACTTGGAGGACATTTTTAAGATGGGTTGAATTACTCCTTGGAGATGAGCACCTACATGATTAGCTCACACTATCTGCCTAACCTTTAGATATTTAAAGTTCTATAAAGTTAACAGCACCCTAATACCAGAACAGCACAAAAAGTATTAGATAAACTATAATATCACAAAAAGGAGCTATTCCAGAACATCACAATTAATGTGTTAAATTTAATTCCCTTACTAACAAGCAGGAAACACGAAGGGTAAGACAGTGCAAAGCCAATAACCCATCTGTCCATTCTCAGTAACAATCACATTTCAGTAGTAGTGCTGGCTAATTCACCGTTTCTTGGCAACCTAGACTACAGTGCATTGTAGGAGTCCAATTCTTATACCACAGAGAGAAGTATTATCTTATTACACTGATTAGAGTGTAAAAAAAAAGTGAGCAATTTGATCAAAGCAGACCACAACAGTCAATAAGATAGCCAAGGTCTATGCTGTGTTTCCATGCTAGGGTGACATGCCATAATGACATCCTGTCTGAAATAAAATGCCTTTCCTTCCATCCTCAGATCTCCTGAGTAAGATGAGCATCAGGCCAGTTTTTGAAGGATGCCTCCTCAAATAACTTCAAAATAAGAATGTGAAAATAAAATGTGCAGAACACTGAAATAGAAGTCTACAAACAGTGATTGCTCTCCATACACACGTGAGTTTTCCATAAAGGTAGGCTTGTCAGTCATCATGCAGTGCTACACTCGCAAGAAAGAGAACCCATCCACAAGACGCAATGTCCAAGATACACAATGTTCCCAGGAGGTGATCTACCACCTTCCAAAGGCACCTACTTGCTTCCAGTTGTACTAAGCATTGGAAGAAACACTTTGATGAGGATTCCCTTTTTGAGAATCTATTGACTTGCTGCTGCTCCGTGCTTCATCAGTAGTTTCAGGAGATTTCACCTCTGCCTTGTCTGTCAGTATGGTGGTTTTGGGAGGCTTGCAAATAAAGCAGAGGAACTTGAAACAGGACAGCAAACCTTCGGAAATGCTGGATGAGAAGAGCTTTTTGCAAGGGTGGCAGAACTGGTAGAACACCAACATGAAGAGGACAGCCATGCAGTAACCTATCAGAAGCTGCAAGACCAACAATGGGGCGCAGACATATAGGTAGATATCGGTTTTATAAATGTACCACATCAACAGGAGGAACGCATTCTCTATGAATCGCAGCATGTAATACACAGTCAGTCGGTACCAGTTTTGGGATTTGTTAATTAAGTCAGGATCGTTGAGCTTCACCTGCACTGCCGACCAGCAGAACATGTTAATGCCAGCATACAGGAAAGTAAGAAGGCACAAGACTATGGTAGTACCGACCCTGCTCAGTGCCTTCTCTATGTTCTCAGGAAATGGAGACTTGCTTTGCCAGAATAGAATCCATGGGTAGAAGAAAAAACCAAAGAAATTCACTAGTACAACGGGGAGAGTCCAGATTTGAAGGACTGAACTGAAAAGCACCAACACTGTAACCCGTGTAGCAATCTCAAAGCTTCTCCACATGAATATGCAGAGGTAGGCGGCTGGTTTCACACTGACATCATAATCGTCATACTTAATCTTAATAGCCAGGATGTTGCAGCGTAGGGCACCGTATACAATTGACAGGAGAGAAAGGACCATAAAGATACCTACAAAGAGAAAAGACAAATCAGGACCTTGAGCTTAGCAGAAGTTGCAGACACAGAGTAGTGCAGATGCAGTTGTCTTCACAGCACTCCTGGGTAACGTAATGCCAAAGAAGTCATTCCTTGTATGCACTCCTGGGTTCTTACTCTAACTCTGCTTCTTATTTTAGTCCCTATTTGTTACTTTTCCAAGTAGATAGAAAGAAAAAAAGGCACTTAACAGTCACAAGTGTCTCTCCCTCCTCCCCGTGCCACAGACTGTTCATACATGTATTTTCTCTGTCATTTTAGCTAACCTCTCTCCCACCCTGATCCTCAAACATCTGAATTATTTTGAAAAAAAATGAATTAAACCTTTATATCTAATTTTCCAATAGCACTCAGTAAGCTGGAAAACATTTGCCATTTTATACAGTAATTTTGCACACGCCAGTTTGGTCATGCATATATTCTCCGAAAATGGTTATGTATTTGCTTGTTTAACATAAGTCTTTAATAGCTGTTTTTGAACAACTTTCTTACAGCACTGTACTTGATCTGAGAACTTTTAAACATGTTTTAGAAAAACACTGGCTGAAAGCAGAAGAGCAAGCGAGTGCAGTCAAGAATACAGCTTGAGAATATCCTGTGGCTCTTCACAAAGGCTTTCCAGTAGTTTTGAGCCGGCTCTAGAACTGTGAAAGAACAAATAAATTCCTGCAGCTAGTGAAGCAGAAGAACATTCTCAGAGTTAAATAAACAAGAAATCTACCCAGCTCGGACAGGGTGCTGCTGTCCTGGGACTCTGCTTGCTTTCTGCTTTCATAAGTCAAGACGTTAATCTTATTACCCATTTTTGGTTTAGGGATTCTATTTTAATCTCAAACTTGTCTTAAAAACTCAACCCTTCAAAAGAGGCATTTCTCCATTGATAGAATCACGTCTTGCTAACTCTGGTTTAATGTAGCAGTCCAGTCCTGGTCCTTGCCCAAAGATCAGTACTGCCACCAAACCTTCAGCTCAAACATCACTTTTAAGTCTGTGAGAAAGATGGTTTGCATCAGCCACAAAGGGAAATGTGGGAGGGTGACATTATGGTTGCTTTTACTCATCCTGAGCAGGCAAAGAAGTGAAAATTTCATAAACAAAGTATCTTTCCCTGGAACAGTCCCAAATCCCCCATCAGTCCTTACAAAGGCAGTGTTTCGCTTCTTCCTTCCTACTGCCAGAAGGCTGTACTTTTCTTACAACTCAGAGGTGTACACTCACAAAGTCACTCAGGGAAGAACAGTTCTATTTTGTTGGGTTGTTTAATTAGGTGTTTTCAAGACTTGGTCCTTCCCACTTGAGAAATTGCTAAGTAAATTCTGCCTTAGATAAGCTACAACACAAATACCTATTACTGAAATCTTATATTCAGCTGAAGAACCTTGCTACCTATTATATATACTATATTTTCTAAACTGATAATCAGAACCCTTGAAAAATAAGGGTATTTCTTTTGTTACTTATGGCAAGACACCTAAATACAATATTTTTTTGGCTTTAAGACATAATTTCAACATAGAAAGAATTATTGACACTGAAAATATGTTGTTCAAACAATCAGAAAAGTATTCTGTGGTCAGAGCTTGATGAGTTGAGAAGAAGCAACTGTAGCAGCATCCTAAGGTATCTAGTAAGACCACCTACAAAGCCCAGTCATGAACATTAGGAAAATGACATTGCAAACATTGGTAAATTGAAAAAAAAAATCATAAACCCAAAAGTTCTAGTTTTGAAGATGGCAGTCACTGGTACAAATTTTCATTTTTAAAAAGTACCCTTTTCAGCAAATAATTTTATTTTTAAATGGTAGGAAATCTGCCTTTTGGGATTATTTTATCACAGTAAGTAACACTTGAGAAAGATAATTTGACTGTTGTTAATGGCACAAAAACTTTAAACTTACGAAAAGATTGCTCTTAACAGAAGCGGATCTTCCACATTCAATACTGCACACTGAGAACTGGACCTTTTCAAAGGAAAGGGGCCAAGTCACCACCCCCACCCCTAATCCCCAGCTAGCTGTTTTTGTAATTAATGCTAACTCAGGTCTTTTTGGCACCTTCTGCTTTTGCTCTTCTCCAGGTGGTACTACTTAAGAGGTCAGGATAGCTGCCCAACAGTGTGTAAGTGAACCTGAGCCTGATGTCTGCCACCTCTTTGAAGCAAGGTTACAGCAGGATGGAATAGATGACCTTTAAATGTCTCTTCCAACCCAAACTATTTTATGATTTAGTACAGGGTGAAGCCCAAATACACAAGACACCTCAGCATCTCTTCTGGGAGTGGCCATTTCAAAGTCAGACTGGACATTTCACACCCTAACAAGTTAGAAACCTCTTCCCAGTTACACTGTAACAAAAGAAAGAGCCAAGGGTCTAGAACTAGGACTCAGATTTGGCTATTGCAGGTAGTTTCCAGTGTTGCATTTAATCAAACAACAGTTCCATAAATTTCATGCTCAACAGTCACTGAAGCTTTGTGTCTTTCATCACTAAACCTAGAGGCTTTGTGCTGCTTTTGCACCTCTCTAATTCTCTTCATTTTACATTCTTGGCAGACAGTAAAATGGCAGTTTTGGAGAATGCCAGACACTGGCAAGAACCTGATCATCCAGAAGAGGACCATAATGAATGCCATGAAATACGCAAGAAAGGAGCAGCACAGCTCCTGTTGACAAAGGGCTAGGAAGGGTTCATGCTCTTTTCAGAACTGTTCAGTTCAACACTGAAAGCAATAATGAGCTTCACACAGATCTGAAAGAGACAAGCCATACTATGCAGCATGATGGTAAACAGTTTTAGGTTCACAGGTGATACTGACCTCATTACCACTGACCAAGCAGAATTTACACAAGGTAATGGACAGGGTAGCATAGGAATCCAGAAAAACAAGACACTGATGAGGAGGCAAGAAAAAAAATAATGTGGAAGTCAAGATATAAGACAACAGTGATAATTATAAACAGACAAATGGAAAAGTACATGCACTTCGGAGGATGAGAGTCAAAGAACATGGAAGGTGAAGGCATCTGAAGTGTGGAAGAGCTGGACTGGCTGTTAAACTACTTTGACGATGCTGCAAGGTCAGAAGGTTGAAGACATGTACCTATATATGAGAATCCCCATGTACACATAACAAACAACAGGCTGAAACTGTGCTGCTATGCATCATTGCCCTTTACTCTGGAGACTGAATAATACTGGTGGACACAAGGTACTACAGCAGAAATAAGTTGGCTAAAGAGATTGCAGAAAGTAAAACACACACAAGAGGAATACAGTTAGGATTTTTCATTTTTCTGATGAATGAGCTTTAATAGACATTGCCATTGTTCCTAATTCACTGATTAAAAGAATTAAAAAGAAATTAAATTCTTTTGATTTCTGTATTTTAGAATTACATCTGCTATGGAGATGGCTCCTGGGAGACACAACACTACTACTACATTTGCTATCGGATTCACCGAACTCCCTGGTGAACCAGCAATCTCTGGTTGTCTAACTTCACCCACAGAAGGTCACTTACCAGTCTACGATTCAGAATTCATCTCAGCAGCAACTGATAAAAGTCAGAAGTAATAGGGTGTTACAAATCATTATTAAATATGCCATTCTCTAATCATCTGGAACACAGCATTTCTCCTTGCCAATCATGACCAGTAAGGTCAACATCGGTAATAGAAAAAATACAACAAAAAGGTAATCTTTGAGAAACAAATGTCATCTGCAGCAAAGTGACTGGAAATCTTGCTAATTGCACTGCTCAGCAAAGGATTCAGTGTTTTGTTCTCATACCATGTCACAGATGCCATGGTTGCTCGAAAAGCTACCTTAGCTGTGAAGCACTTCAGAAACTGTCAGGAGCAATGTCTTTCAATTAATTACTGCTATGACCTTAAACAAGTACTTTTTTGATTAAGACCTTCACATGTTGTAATACCCTTATGTGCTGACTCACCCTTTACTATACTCATGTTTTCTATTCCCCAAGTTGAGGGGAGAACCCTGATGTTATAAAGGCTTCTCCAAAAAATCTTAGTTCCTTACCTCGGTACACTGCCAACCAAGGCACCTGAACCGAAGAAAGCACTCGGGTTTGTAACGTGTCACCCTAGCTTCAGCCTCCCTAGCTGCAAAGCTAATAAAGATCCCCGGCCTCTCGGGGCCTCAGCGATGTAACAAGAGCGATTTTCTATTTCAGTGGAAACAACCTCCATAGTTCACATAGGTGCCACAGTCCTTTCTTACACCAAAAGATGGCTGTCCTACAACCAGCTAGAGTAGGTTCTTCATTTAGCAGCGAGACAGCAAGTCAAGACTTTCCCCCCACCCCCAAGGAACTGCAGCACGTCATGGAACAAGATGCAGAGTCCCACAATAAGAAAGGTGTGTCCTGGTAAGTCCACGTGGTGCAGCACTGCTTGGTGAAGGCTTAACAGCCTGAGTCCAGAGACGAGATGGCCACATTTGCATACCGGCTTATTGAGTCCTGACTTCTGATTCCAAATTCAGAGTCTGGCACAAGTAAAGACAGTTCATGTCCTCAGTCCATATTTGAAACTGCACTCCTGAAAGTACAGCTTCCTTAATGCAGCACGGCAAAACATGCTCTGCACTGTACACCAAGGAATTTTCCAGAGTTTTCCCAAAACCAAAATGGAACAGAGGTAATTTTTTTTTTCCTCTTCATGAAGACAGCTCAGTCCCTCCAGCTGCCTCCCTCTCATGCCATAATGGCCACTTTATCAAATTAGTGTTTTTATAATAACCCAAGTATCCTACAGGGAGTGTCATAGTCTAAAATACGATGATATAAACTTGAGAGCAACATCACCATCAAAAGCTGTCAGGGAGATGAAACCCATTGCAATACGTTTGGTTCTTGTCCAGGGCAGCTACACTTGACTGCTGACCCTTTACCTCTCCCTCCCACCAAAATATGGAGGTGATAACAGCTCTACCTACTTCTGGCAGCCGTGATCTCCTGCTGCAGGACACAGATGTAGAGCTGGAGCGTGAGCTGGGGTGCTGAGCCGAGGAACGCCTGGATCACAGACGCCCTGCTGAATGCAGACCTGTGCGTACACAGCTTGCCTTCAGCCTGTCCCACTTCTTTTTCAATTTCTTCTGAGTACCCATCCTTGGGCATCTGCCTCTTCTTTGTGATGCTGACATAGGGCTCTTCAACTCTGCCAGCGTGGAAGTAAATGTAAAAGACTTCCACACACCTACAAGAAAAGGAAAAAAAGCATAAGCCTTCCCACTCCTCAGTATTTTAAGCCATGACATAACAAGTCCTAGGTCATTTGTTCATAGAGCAAAGCCTGTACATTGTCTCCTCCTGGTAAATTTGGAACATGACAAGATTTCACTCTTTTAAACATGAACTACTGTTGGAAGAAGGGTTCGCCGGAGTCAAGAAGACGCTCAATATGAGTTATGCATCTTGCTCAACTTTATTAGTTTCTAACACTACTTATATAGAACCGATACACATGCATATTGGTAAAGCAGAAATATAATTGGTTGGTAGTCTCTAAACACGCACGGTTCTCACACCCCTAATTATCATGACTGAAATAAGCACTCTATCCATGTAGCTAATTGTGTTGCTGTGCTTCAGCCTTGTAGTTTGTTACTCCCTATTTTCCCATACCGGTCCCTATCTTCCTTGGCCCTGCACCTGCTTTCCCAGCAGCTGTATCTCGTTACAGCCACGGCCTGTTGGCACAACATAATTACTTGGTCTCAGGATTCAAGAATAGCTGAAGGCCACCTTTCTTGTTAACTCCATCACAGCAACTTCAGCACAATTCTGATTACAGGCCTATTCTAATACCAGGCCTGGATTGTGCAGATCTTCAGAGATTCTAGCCACGCTTCTGCAGCCGTTCTACAAACTACAAGCAACTAGTGGGCAAGAATCTGGCAGTGCCCTTTGGACTGCTTGTACTACTCAGACATGAGAGGAGGTTTATTTGTTTCCTATGAGCTGTCCTTGATCTCTGCTGTCTTATTGAAGCCCTTGAACTACTCATCCACTACAATGTTCACAGGCTGCCAACCCAGGACCTAAGTCAGAAGTATGTCTTCAGATTCTCTGCCTTTCTCTTCTGGTTATCCATACATCTGTGGCATGCTAATGGGACAGGAAATAAAATCACTTTTCATACCTTTGCCTTAAAATATCTCAAGACACTGGAGAGAAGCTGAGGGTATGAGCACGTGCACACACCTCACACAGCTGGACTCCAACACTTGCTTTACCAAGCAACGGTCCAAAACATGAGTAACAAGCCACAGCAGCAATAAAGAGAAGAAGGAGCTTAGAGCCTCACAACTCTGGAAATTAATTTTTTTTTTAAAAGACACAGAAATAGGAGCTTTACTCCTTATGTTTGCTTACGTTTATTGCACTGTTTAAGGAATATTAAACACAATCTTGCAAAAATATTCTAAATAAGAAGACACAGTATTTCCAGTTGCTGCAGCTCTTCATACTTGAGACATGGGGGGGAACCAAACCTTCTTGTTTATGTAGGTCTAACTTACCACAGACTAACTTCCAAGGAACAAAGTAGTGTCAGCACATGCACTTCATAAATCACACCTGCTGACTCTACCTATGCACAGACAATAATTCATACATTTGGGAGGGAATAGAAAAGAGCTGAAGGGCTTGGCAGCAGCAAATGCTGTAGCAAGGGCAATCTGGCTCCTTGAGTATTAAAGGAGATAACACAGCCTCAGATAGATTTCTGAAAGGAGAGGAAAGTTTCTGCAACTTTCTTCCAATGACTAGTTTTAGATTGGCAAAAAAAAATTAGAAAAACTATTCTAAGAGAGTTGCTTGGATATGAAGGTATCAAGTGTGGCTTGGGCATCAAGCAGGTCCCAAACCAGACAGGGTAACAGTCAACTTTGGGAAGTAATAACAAGCAAGGATTTACTGAGATACAGGTGAAGTCACAAGCTGAAGGGGAAGGGGAAGGGAAAGGAAAGAAAAACCTCTATTTCTGTCACATTGCATAGGGTCCTAAAAATACAGGGCCTGCTGTGGAGGAGTCCATGTACAGCAAGACTATAAAGGATAAATGGCATTGACCACTGAAAAATAAAAACCCCAAAAGCCCAAACCCTGTGCAAACACAACCTGTTTTCTGTTTTCTACCTAACACTGGTACAGGCTTCAAGAAGAAAAGCAATTGTAGTGTGAGCAGCAGAACTGATGAGGACTGGCTTCCAGCCCAGAGGGAAGCTTTGGGGAGAGAAACCCCCACTGCAAGGGCGACTTGTCGTGCCACCTCTGCTCTTTTCTCCTCCCAAGCTTGACATGCATAGCATCTTCTTGTGTAGGCATCAGCCTCTGATGATGACTGAGCTGTCTTCTTCCCTTCTGTTGTGTCTGCTGGGGTTTGTCTCCTCCGCCCGGTTGCCTCTGTAGGTAATACTTGCTGGAATGCAGCATCTCCAAGTCTCTGACAGGTCAGATTTGGCCAATTAGTTTTTGTAATGTAAAAATAAGGTTTATCATCTATTTAAAAGTATCTCATAATTAGAAATCATGGAGCTATGCTTGTCTGAGACTTTGAATTCCTGTTTCCTTCTCAGCCTGACTTTTTTTAACACTTGCAAAGTCAGAGTCTATCACAGTCTTTCAGGGGAAAGCTCACAGACTGAGCTGTAAAGCAGCACTGATAGCACCGATAAAAATTCAAATAAAAGCATACTGATTTTTATTTTAATAAACTTGACTTCGTTTCCTCCCCCCCAAACTGGACCCCTAGCAAGTTTCAACTGCTCTAGATGGAGAGCAGTTTTAGGATCCTGTAGCAGTATCCTTGATTCACTAGACTTGAGCTACCATTATCACTAAAGCTATATGAAGTACCTGGTGTGCTGGAAGCTCCATTCACAGTGGTGACTTTCTATTTTTCCCCTGTTAATCTTTTCAGTCCCTGCCAGTCTTGTTCTGTGTGAAAGAATTCACACACCCAAAAATAAAGTGTGAAAAATTAATAAAGCACAACAGCTTATGAAGTCAACAGAGATTCTGAAACCCACAAACTGATTTTATTCCAAAAGAAGGATCCCAGAACATTTTTGTCTCGCTTAGTATTCACAGCTATCTATTCATCCTGAGCTGAGGGCAAGTCTGAGCTATTACGGAAAATGAGATCTCAGCATCAGCCTCCTTCTAATCACATGGCCAGAGTTAAGTCAAAGGACCCATCTAACAAGTATGCAGTAATCCCATAAAAGAGATAAAATTCATAAGACTACTGACTATAGCCAATGTTATAATCACAATGTTAGGTTTCAGAGCAAAGCATTCCATTTGTATTTATTAGCTAAGTATTAGTATATTGTTTGTAATGGGAAATTTGATGTCTGTATAGAAAAGCAAATGATGGCAAAATGATCTGATGAGCAAACCTGAGAGCTAAAGGGGACATTTACCAGTACAACAGAGTAATAAAAACTGTATGTGCAAGCATTCAGAATACAGCAGTAATGGTGCCCATCTCCTCCCAAGCCCTCCCCATCCCACGCAAGAGTGTCTCTGGAGGTCATGCCTTCTGAGGCAAATAACAAACGCACTGAAGACTGTAGCTGGTGCCACTGCTCAAGCAGCTTCTGCAAACAGCAGACTGGCAGCCGATACACTAGAAAGAAACCACCGATCTAAATGTGTAAGTAACAGGGCGTAAGAGGGGCATAGGCACTTGAAGAACCATCCAGATGAGAAGTGACAAAGTAAGTACCAATTCAGATCATGTACCTGTGCCAGGTTACAACTTTGCCTATGAAGTACATTCTGAAGGGTTGGGCATCTTGTCTTTAAATGAACTGGCTTACTATTTTTTTAGTATGAAACGCACTAAAGAGACAATGCAAGAAGGTGATTGCTTCATACCTGCCGCGATTGAGAGAAGGGACACAGCTTGATGCAAGCAAATGTCACTTTAATTAGCCTAATAGCATGATTATATACACATAAGCAATTGTTACATCTTATTCTGATTGGTCCAAAAACTTGTGATTTCTATAACTATGTGGCAACTCGCGTGAAGATCTCACGCTAGCTATTTAGCAATTCAGCAATAGTTAAAGACAAAGTCTGCAGTTCTTGCACCATGTCCTTCAGCAAGCTGACAAACAGACCGCCTTATTCCTTGTATAGTCTCAACTTGATACTTGGTCCCTGTTTCTATACCCTTCAGTAATTTCTCCTCTCCCTTTATCACCAGGGCTTATGGCCCACAAGCTCGAGCGCATTCCTTTCAACTAACTGATTGTTACTTGTGGTCCTGCTTCCCAGGCCCCCTCCTGCACATACCAGTTTTCCTCCGTGGTTACAAACTGCTACAGAATGGAGAATTCCCCAGAAGCCCCAGCTGCTCACTGCTCATCGGTCCAGAGGAACAGGAGTGAGAGATCCCAGCTTCTGCACAATCCACCTCCTGCAATGCAGTCATGTTTAGGGCCCTTTCAACAGGTCCACATGTGGCATCAACAGCAGAAGGCATGCAGCTGGCCATTTTCACTGCATGTAAAGCAATGACAGCTGCAGTAAAGTCTCTGAAGGAACTAAAATTACTCTGAAGAAAAAAAACCCCGCCAGATCTACTCTCTACAGTGAAACCTAACAGGTAAGAAAAAGATGGTGCCACTTTCTCTCCTGCTGCCAAACCTTGGCAAGGAGAAGAGCTACACTTTTTCAAGGATCCTGATGGTGCCTACGAAGAGTGATTCAGCAGCAACACATTCGTCTTCTATACAGTCAGTAGGAGGAATAATCCTATCCTTATAGGCCTGCTGAGAGCGAGCACCTCATTCTCTCTTTTAATCATGAATGTGTGGGATTTAAATACAGGCAAAATAACAGTGGTGGGAAGAGGGAGCAGGCAATGAAAACAGGGAATGATGCACAGCCAGCAAGTGTTCCAAGAACAAACGTCCATTTAAGACCTATCCAGAGGAACAGGAGTGAGAGATCCCAACTTCTGCACAATCCACCTCCTGCAATGCAGTCATGTTTAGGGCCCTTTCAACAGGTCCACACAGGGCATCAACAAGAGAAGGCATGCTCACGTGCCATGCTCACGGCAAACATACAGGCAGGTTTCTCTAATGACTCCGTTTTTAGTAATTCATTTTCTTTAGAGAAGTGTGCAAAAGACTTATCAGTCCTGTAGATTTACTTAGCTGTGTCAGGCAAAGATTTGTTCCTCACTCATCATTCTACCTTCCATCTGTGCTGACTTTCTGTTCATCGCATCATGGGTGCCTAACACATCTGCTCAAGAATAAAGATGAAAAGAAGAAAAAAAAAAAAAAAAAAAGAAAAAAAAGCCTGAAGAGGATCTAGGCATATTCTTACATTCCTCCCATCTGGAAAAGAGGGAGATGCATCAACAGTTGTCAAGTTTAGAGCTAGCAGAATCTCCTACAGTAAAGTCTACCAATGGAAGTCCTCAAGAAGAGAGATTTTTAGACCTGTGCTATTCTGAACTATAAAGCAGGTCACTATCCACGAGAGACAATGCTTCTGTATAACGTGACTGAAGCATTATCTGCACCATTAGAGCTTACTGGATTTCAAACTGCAGATTTAGGTGCCTGAAACATTAATAACTGAAAATTTCAGCCTATAGGTGTTTTGGTTTGGGTTTGAGTTTGTGGGTTTTTTTGGTGGGTTTTTTGTTTGTTTTGTTCTGTTTACTTCCTGCAGCTCACAGAATCTAACTTTGGCTGTAACACCAGCTCCTCTGGCAGTTTGATGCAAACTTCCTACTGCATCTGCTTTACTGCTGTCTACACAGTACACAAACACATGTAATTGTTTCTCCTTATGCCTTGAGAAACAAAGCCTGATCCCATTTAAAAAAAGAAAAAAAAAAGCCTATTGTTTATATCCTTGTCCCATCAAAATTTGAGGAAAACAGTCATTACTGTTCTGTATAGGGGCCTCTTGCCTCTTACATTTGCTTTTGCCTTTTTTTTTTTTTTTTTTTTTTTTTTTTTTTTTTTTTTTTTTTTTTGCAAGAGTTCATCATTCTGCAGACAGAGCCATCTCCTAACTGCATATTCCTCGTAAAGGCAGAGCCTGCAGGCCCCCATTCAGCTAACAGAGCACTAGGGAAGGTAATTTCAAAGACCAGCAGAGACTTAGCTTTCCTCTCCATGAAGTTAGTATCAGAAGGACGCACTGCCAAGTTTACACCAGTCCTTTCTGGATATGCCACTTAGTACTGTCTTCAGTAAATCAGATGGTAGGGAACCATCACATCCAGCAGACTTATGGTACAATACCACCAACACCCCTGCTTGTGACTGTAAGCCCTCTCTGTTCAAGTCGGTTTGTTGGAAATTGTACTCCTCACTTCAGCTCCTGATCTATTGATTGTTTGCAGAATAGAAAAGGGGAAGCAAATTAACAGAGGGTTCTCTGGCACCCCCTTCATGAAGAGTTATTTGCACTTTGAACAAATCCCTAAGTGTGGAGCAGTAAACAAAAATACATCCAGTTATTATATATTCAAATTGTCACAACACCTATAATCTCAAGATGATCTCAGCGCTACAGGTGCCATCCAAACGAACAGGGAACAAAGAGACAGTCCTTGGCTCACAAGTAGCCGATAATGAGCCAAAAAGCTCATCATGGTCTTCTCTAAAGAAAAATGTGTTTAAGCTCTCATTGACATTGGCTATCATTTTAAGTCATTTTTTGTGTTATAATTTACTTTATGTGGTAAAAGAATCTCCTATTACAAAAAAAAAAAAATTATCCAAATATATTTTCTAAACATCCAGACAAATTAGTGCTCTTACAAGGAATGGCATTTATCTGAAATGCTGCAGGAATCCCCCACCGTGTCTAGAGACCTGCAGTCACTTTGTTCCAGCCAACTCTCTGCACAGTCTCCAGTGTGCCTCTATCCTGGGGACCGGAGCCAGGCGACTGAGGGAGGCAGGAATTTTACTCTACAAATTGCTCCGGATTTACAGAGACATTCTTAGGGAGTGGGAGAAGGAATTAAAAAAAGGGTGCGTTAACAGTCCTCTCCCAGTACAGCAAAAGTCCTCTCCAGGAAGAGGAATGCTTCCTAATTTTAGTGCTTCCAGTGGCAGCAGCAGGACAGCGAGTGCCTCCCGAACAGGTGGAGTGTGGGTGTGTTGGGAAGGTGGTGGTATGCAAGAAGGTTTTATATGGGAATGTACTTTTTCCCCCTGTCGCACAGGGGATTCAAAATAGGCTGGATCATTTGGCTTGCAAAGCTAAACACCCTCCTTCCCTGCCAAGATATTTCCAAACCATTCCCCAAAATTTAAACTTAACTTTTTAAGGAAAAAAGGAAGGGGAGAAAAATATCTAGCTTTTAAGATGATGAAAACTCACACAATGTACATGGGCTGTTTGTAAAGCAGTGCACTGATATTTGGGTATTTCAGTCTGAACAGAGCAATACTAACTATCCTGTATCATGTCACAAACCCCACAGAGGTGGCTAAAAAGTCAGCATTAGCTTTTTTAAAGCAGATGAAGCAGACTACCCTCTGTTGAAGCGTGCCACCTGAGGCAACCTAAAGGCTCTTTAACATTTCATTCTGATGCTGCAAGCAGACAGGGCCTGGGATGGCTCTACTGTCTGTGTCTCGTTTGACCTGATTTGTCCCACTCTTCCCTAAAAAGCCCTGGGCCTGTGTGTCCTGGTTTCAGCTGGGACAGAGTTAATTTTCTTCTTAGCAGCTGGTGCAGTGCTGTGTTCTGGATTTGGTATAAGAACAATGTTGACAGGATGCTGATGTTTTTGGTTGTTGCTGGGTGATGTTTACACTAAGTCAAGGACTTCTGTTTCTCAGGCCCTGCCAGCCAGAGGGGACACAGCCAGGACAGGTGACCCAAACTAGCCAAAGAGGTATTCCATACCATGGGATGTCATGCTGAGTATATAAACTGAGGGAAGGAGGCATTACTTACAAACTTCAGCATTAAGGCATCTTCCCAAGAAACTGTTACGCATGATGGCTTTCCTGGGGATGGCTGAAAACCTGCTTGCTGGTGGGAAGCAGCGAATAAATTCCTTGTTTTGCTTTGCTTGCATTCACAGCTTTTGCTTTACCTATTAAACTGCCTTTATCTCAACCCACAAGTTTTCTCACTTTTACTCTTCCAATCCTCTCCCCATCCCACTACGGGGGGAGTGAGCGAGCAGCTGTGTGGGGCTTCGTTTCCCGCTGGGGTTAAACCCCAACACTGTGCCATTGAAACGTAAGAGAGACCGAACACAGGGGATGGAATAAGGCTTCGTACTGGAGAAGCAGGTGACAAACAAGAGCAGGACTCTCTGGTGCAAAGGAGCAAAGGTTTGCCTGAAAGGATGGGACAAAACTACTCCAGGGACAATGGTCCTTTTCAGCTTACAGTGGTTCAAGTCACAGTGAAGTGATGATACAGCCAAAAAGTATTTTGCCTTCTAGTAATCACCTCAGACTTGTGTGTATTCCAGTCCACAAGGGACACAAAGCCTCCTGCACAAAGGAGGGAAAGGTAAGGCATTTCATGTGCTGAAATACTTCATCTTTTACAGTGCAGACCTACACCTGATGGGAAGTGATTGGTCTCCTCTTCCGACAGATACAACAATAGGCTATGGATAGGAAGACAAGAGAAGAAAAGAGAAAAAAAAAACACCCCAAAATTTTAATGTCTGTCTCTGACCAACCACTTCACCCTCCCACACTGCTGTACTGTATCCTACAGACCCATTTCCGTGAATCTAAAGAGAGGTTGTTTTCTATGAAACTTCTCCTCTTTGTTTGTAGAGTCTTTAGCAAGATCTAAGGTTTTCAGGTGGCACAAGTGTACTACCCTTTTTTTATTAGTAATTATAATTCCAGTTACCCTGGGTCTAGAGAGAGGTTAAAATGCATCACTTCGTACTGCCTAAATAATGCCACCGGGACTGTGGCACAGGCGTGCTGCAACACTTCCAGAACATCTCCAAACCTCCTGGAAACGTTAAGTTCATAAATCTTTGAGAAAGGCAGAGCTGTTGACACACTCATAGACTGCAGCATCACGGAGAGGAGAGGGCTTCTGTATGCCCACTAGTTTTATAGCAGTGACAGCAGCTGGGAGCTCACCAACACAGCAGACAGCACGTTCTGCTCAAGATGATTCTTGTGTAGCAAACAGATAAACTTGACTATCAGAAAGAAAGAGAAAGCGAAATCATGCCTGATAGTTAAGGTCAAGGAAAAAGTCTATATCTCTTTCAGATAATTAGAAAGAAAATCCTCTAATTTGTTCTTGTTGCTTACGTCCTTTTTTTTTTTTTGCTTCTTCATGTCTCGCAGCTTGACGCGACATTCTCTCCTTGTCTGACCTCAAGAAATTGATTTAGAATGACAAAAGCCATGAACATAATTTTTGATAGTTGCTTTCTCTTTGGCCTCACTCTTCATTTGCAAAGAATGTGGCAGTATTTTGTTCTTAGCTTTTAGAAAATCGGAGCTCTTCAAGAACTTAACTGTTAATCAGTAACTCATATATCTTTAAAACATCGACAAAACAAACAAACAAAAAATAATTCAGCCATAGTTATAGAGGAATTCACTGTTTTTGAAGTGTAAGATGTTTTGTAACACCCAAACCGTTCACCCTCATTAGCGTGAGCAAATCTTCCTTTTCCACACTGTTCAGGAATTTCAGCAAGTTAGGGATACTTCTCCTAGCCTCTACTACAGAAACACTGTATTTCGTTCCTTTTCTTTTTGAAAAAGAGACTTGAAGATACATTTAAAATGAAAGCCCCTGGCAAACAAGCACTTTGCCATGGGGTTGCAGCACCTCTGTAACTTTTCACCTGTTTGTTTGTTGGGGTTTTTTTCCCCAAGGACGTTTTCAGTGAGAATTTGAACCGAAGCTGAAAAATCTCCAAAGCAATTTGGGGCAAGAAGCTCACTTTGGAAAGAAGAGCCGTAGTAAAACATTGCTAGCATTTCCAAGACGCACAGACGGGATGGGTACCGCCACGGCTTTGAACTAGCAACTGAGTGAGTCTCCTTTTCTCTCTTGGAAGAGTAACCTCAGAGTAAAGCGCTACGGATAAGCCAGCAGGCACAACCATTTATAGAAAGCCACACGGCCAGAAAACAAGCGCAGGACCCGGCAGCGGCGGGAGGGCGCGGGCTGCCCCCAGCCCCAGCGCAGCGCAGCCCCCGCCCGCGCCCGGCCCCTCCGGCGGGCTCAGCCCGCGGGCGCCCCGTGCCCACCGGGGGGAGCGCCGCGCCCCTCCCGCCTGCGGCCGTTCGCGGGGAGAAGGTCCCCCCGCAGCTTCGGAAATAAGGCCGGCAAGGACCCGGCGGCGGCCGCCACCCGGCACAAAGGCCGGGGCGCCCCCGGGCCGGCCCGCTGAGGGCGAGGACGGGACTCACCGACCTGACGAGGGGCCCCAGCTGCAGGAGGTGCAGCAGCAGCACCAGCGGGCGGTCGCGGCTCACGTCGCGGTGGATGAAGACCAGGCTGAGCTGCACCAGCGCGCAGGGCAGGAGGGCGAACAGCAGCGTCAGCCACTGCCACATGCGGTCCCCCGCCGCGCGGTACGCCCCGCTCAGGCACAGCGCGGCCGCCGTCTCGGCCACGAAGAGGACGAGGGAGACGAGGACGGAGCCCGGGAATTTCATCACCGCCGCCACCCGCCGGGCGCGTTTTCGCCGCGCCGCAGCCGCCCCACGCCCCGGCCCGCCCAGCCGCCGTTGCGGCGCCGCGCCCGCCAGGGGGCGCCCGTCAGGAGCCGCCGGCGCAGCCGCCGCCCTCTGCGCCCTCGGCGCCGGCCCGCGGCCCTCGCCCCGGGGGAGGCGCGGGGGTCCCCGGGGACCCCCCAGTGGCGGAGCCGGTGCGGGTGCGCTCGGCCCTATGGGGGCGTAAATGGAGGAACGCTCCCCAGTGGCGCGTTGAGGGGCACTCACTCGTCGCGTCCCCTCTGGCTGTGGGATGGGTAACCGCGCTCAGCGCCGATGGGAGGGCGGGGCGGCCCGGGGCGGGGGCTCGGCAGGCTGGGGAGCACAGCCTGGCAGGAGGGGGCGAAGGCAGAGGCCTGCACCTGGCAGGAAATGACTACGTGTAACAGAAAAGGCTAAGGGACAGCTGATTAATAAAAAAAGCACCACCACCCCAACCACAAAACTGTGGAAAGGAGCAGTGAGCCCTAGCGAGCCCCCCCGATACACCTGGTTCAGACCCCTGTCACCCCAGCGGGCGGGCTGGTGCAGTGCCCCTTCACCGCCTGCCAGGCCTCTTCCTTCACAGGTTCCTTGGGTCACAAACTTCTGTGACACCAGCTGCTGGCCAGCAGCATTTGCCTACTGTCTCCAGGCCTCTTGCCTTCGCCAGCAGACCACCCCATGCCCCTCTCCCTTGCCACCAGAACTCTGGAGACACTCTGAATATGCACAAGGTCACCCTGGCAGTATCACTTGATGCCCGTGTGGAAAAGCAGCAAAAGGTAATAGCCCGAGGGAAAGACAAGCCTTTGCAGTCTCTCCACAACATCCTGAATCCAAGCACCTGGCAAGAAACAAAGTTCCTGAGGTACCAAGTCAGGCTGGCAGACGGTGCTTGTATCCTGCACAGCAGTCTCCACTCATCACCACTTGGCTCCTCTTGGTGCAGGTACTTGTTTCGTGCACAGCTGGCTCTGATGCCTGTCCCAATAGATCTCATTTCTCCTTGCCTGTTCCCAGTAACAGCAGACCAGCATGTGGAGGTTAGCTACCAACCTGAGACCTACGAGGAGCACAGCAAGAAGGCAAGGTACAGTTTGGGAAGCTATTAGACCATTCATGGGATAACACTAATGGCTACTTCTGTATGTGTCCTACTATTCTTTAATGCAACTTAGGCTGTCACCAGATTTATATACAAAAAATGCCAATAACGCTTTGGGCCATTTCTGGCAAGTGTACTGCTGCATTGGCAAGTTTGGAGTCCCATTGTTCAGCCCTAGTTGAGCTCAGCTCGTGGCGAAGATGAAAACCTTGTTATGGGCGGGCCTAGGTGAATTTAATGCTTCAGTGCCCTTCACTGGGAACGGAGGGGTCTTTCTGGAAAGAGAAGAGGCCACCTGTACTGAGATTTAAGCAGGCTGAAAATAAACACCTAAGTGGGAAACTTTAACCTACAGGCCAAAACCAACCTGTCTTCTCTTATGTTGTGGGCAACTACCACCAGTTAGTTTTACCTAATCACTATGTGCAGCCTGGATGTTTTACCAAATTCCACAATGAATGGTTCTACCTTTGATAACACACCACTGAAAAGCTTTTGGAGCCCTGAGCTGTGACTGCTCTGGAAGGGGAAGTTGCTAGCACTATGAAAGGTAAGTATAGAAACAAGCAATCCAATGCAAAACCATACTGTTCAAGGTTGGGCTTTTATTTAAGGCAAAATATACTCACAGCTTTAATATTCATAATATGGATATACACAGAGTTTCTTCTGCCACTATGAAGCTTAGTATTATCACTGCTTTTAAAAAGCTATAAAATCTAGTTTCTATCATAATCTACAATACAAAACTAATACAATAAACACATTCTGAAAGATCACAGTGTTTAAAACATTAGAAGAGCAGGGGTCCTGCTTTTAAACAATAAGGTGCATTTCTAAAGAATCAAATCTATCTTGATTCTAAGGGCCTGTACCATATTATGGCTGCAAATGGCTATTACACTGAGAAACCAATCTAGGGTGTAGCACGTAGTCAAGAGATGAACACTATATGTTGGAAAATATTGAATAATCAAGTGTCACCAACACAAACTGGACATGAAATAATGCCATTTCAGTTCCCTGTACTTTTTGTTCATATTGGCATTCAGGTAAGTTGCAGACATGTTGAAGGAAAATGGGTATAAAACTGCTATTAAATTGAACCCTGCATATGCAGACACCTGTGCTTTCCTCTTACTGGATGAACAAGCCTTACTAATTTCATGGGACTTGTGTAAAGGAAAGTCTGTAAGCTTGGAGTCTGGAATTATGTAGTTTTTCCCCTATTTCACATGTGTGAAGGATCTAACCTTCCACAGGAAATCAAGTGGGAGATTCACCACTGACATCAGCAGGTGGCATATCAGGCCCTTAAAATGGGTGCAGGAGGCCAAATCAGTGACAAAATCAGACCACTGTTAGAGAAATTCTTTCTTCTCTCATGCATGGTCATAGTAATGAAGACAGGAACAGAGTTCAGTTTCTGGTCGGACAGCCTTTCTCTTCTATATGAAGCAGAAGGAAATGAATAGGATTTGTTTTCTATTCACTATGGGATATAACTGACTTCAGGGCTTCTACATAAAATTTTCAGGGGAGTATGCATGCACAGTCATGCAGTGCTGTTGCTAAGTATCACTGCATTATAAAGAATCTTTTATTCAAATATCATTATACCACTAGGCAAAATGAGTTTTTAATTAATTTTCTGCCATGCTAGTTTGTATGGCTGTACTTGACCTAAATGCCTCCACCTTCTCCCTTGTAAGTATTAAAAATAAACATGGCCTTATGTATTTCGAAGCTGTTTGCTATTTAGAAATTGACTTTTTTCAGAGCATCATTTAAAATTTTAAATATACAGGGTACAGGACCAACAGTGACATCAGAGACAGTGCAGATTAGTTAGGAAGTTTAATAACTCAAAGGAGGTCAAAAAGTTGGTGCATGTTGGCCTCTCCAATCTATTTTTTTAAACTGCCTAAACATTGATAGTGTACATCGCTTCCATTCCGTTGAATGCTAGGAGTAGGCAGTAGGTTCAGCTACAGGCAACGCCTTCACAGGGAGGCATATGATGATTTTGCTGCAATGGCAATGAAGCTAAAACCTGTACAGTGCACGCTGTACCGCTATCTGTGCAATGAAGCAAACTGTGCTATTCTCTTGGAAAATGCCTATTACATCCCTAAATTGCAGTATTGTTTTGTGGGCCCTGAGCATTTTTGGCTTATGGCTTTGAAGTATGTTGTTCCCTCAGTAGCGTAATTTTTGGTCATTTTCTTATTTCTTTTCAATTTAGCTTTCTGCTGCTTACTACTTAGTCCAGGACATATTGTTATAAACTGAAATGTCTTCTCAGAGCAATCTAGATTGTGCTGTAAGCCAGCAATTGGTATAGTTCTTCACAGGAAGATTACTTTTTTAAAATTCACAGGGCAATTCTTATTCCTGATATACACTAATCTTCCTACAGATTAGAATATGCACTCATGCCAGTGAATATTCAAGGTATGTAGGAGAAATTACCACACCTGAGATTTACGTGGCAGACCTCAGAGATACACTCTGTCCATGGATCTTACAGGTCCAAGTAACAAGGACATATTCTCAAAATGTATGCATAGGCTAAAATAGGTCACTGTTTGCGTAAAACATGCAGTATGTTGGTAGATGCTATAACTGTATATGCAGATAACGATGTAGGTAGAAAAATCTGATTGCTTATGAGAGTTTCTATTTGCACATATTAAACATGAATGTTTCTGAATATATCAGATACCTACAATTTGGTTTTTTCCACAGTATTTTAAAAACTAATCAGTATTCTTATCATATTATCTACATGTCCATATAATTATTATTAGAACATCAAGAGGCATTACTTAATTTCACAGAGTAGCAAAAGGGGCGACCACTTTACTTGCATATGTTTGTGCATTTTTTCCCAGAACTATTTAAATATGTATTTTGGAATGTTTAGCCATTTCACTTGGTTTTGATTATCTGCATAGACTGAGATACTAGAGAAGTTAACATGCTCCCTTGAAAGTCTCTCTTTGTTTTATTTAATGATTTAAAACATCAGTGACAGTTGTTATGTAGTATAATGATTTTTCCTTAGCAGGTGGGAAATGGCAGAGCCAGTGAGAAAACCTGGGAGAGTAAAATAATGTAATGCAAGTAAGTGGAACACCCCTCTTAAGTAAAATCTATCAATCGTATTTCAAAGAACAGAAGACCTGGGCTGCTTCTTCAGCCCTCTGAAGTTATTAATAGGTTGGGAAAGACAGGCAGGGAAACTGATGGAAACAACAATCCAAACAAAGCAGATATTAAAAGCAGTGGCACAAAATCAATACCTTATCATGCTGAGAAGTTGTGAGTAGCAGGAAAAAAATGAGGTGTATTTGTTAGAACTGTACTGCTGCTGAAACTTACTGCATCTGGCTCTACAAGTCCTGAAATCACAATATCTGGACATTAGAGATCTGGTTTCCCTCAAAATTATTCCATGACAATAATCTATGGATGACCTATCAAAACAAATGAATAGTATATAGCTCCTTAAACTGATTTGTAATCTACAGCTTTACTCACGAACAGCATCACACAAACACAGGTACATCACAATAAGCACCAATACCAATACAATGCATCCTCTTTGCTTTAACAGCATAACCAGAAATAACTATTATTTCACTTAAATTCCTATTGCCTACACTTTAGAAACTAAACACGGTCAAGAAACTAATGTGCAAACATGATGTGGTAAGTTGTGTTTTACACTTTGAAAGAGGCTTCTCAAGTTTCCGGTAACACAGTCTTTTGTCACAGCACCATGGCAGAATCTGTTCAGGAACACGCTTTTTCAGTCTGTTAGGGCCTGAATCAGGAGCAGGAAGGAGACAGCATCTCACTCAGAATGTCTAGCAAAGGTTGCATGATCGATTCCTTGAAGCAGTAAGGATGGAACACAAAGGACCTTATTTTTTTATTACACTGAAAAGTGCTGATGGCTCTGCTCAGGTTGCTTTCCTGTCAATGCCTTAAAAGCAATAAATAAAGGCTGCAACAGCATGTATGTAACAGCATATATAGTACAAAGGAAAAAATATTAGACAATTACGAGGAGGAAAAAGATGAAAAAAGACCGCTCATTTAATGACTGGCATTTTCAGAAGAGCCCCGGGGTATATTTACACTGTGTTCAGAAGCTGAGACTACAGCACATCTAGTAGCCACCTTGACCTAGCAAGGTCAGGTGAGAAAAGCCACGAAGCTCTAAGAATGAGCTCAAACTGCCACGTGTGATAAAACAGATGAACGATTACATTCCAAGATTTTACAAGAGGTATCCCATGAGACTGGATGTTTATGTTACTGATCTTGTGTCGTAAACAAAGTCTGCATGCTGCTCTTGCTGATGCTAGTGCCGAATTTGCATAACTTGCAGAGAGATGTTTGGGATCTAGATTTTGAAAACTGGGCGGTTACATTGGTTTTTCTCCTTGTTGAATGGACTAGATCTTTCTAAAAATAACTATTCTTTCTCACAGGATGAGTATCAAATGAAGGCAAACACATGGTTTTGCACATGGAGAATGGTTGCGGAGACAAGATTTGTTTTGTGGGTACTGCTGAACACAACACAGAGCAGATCAGAGTCTCCTTTGAATGTAAATCAGAAGGAATTAATTCTACAAAGAGACAGAGGGAAAACCCCTAGAAGCCTAACATGAGTTCTTAATGTGTATTTCCTGCCATTTATGAAGAATTACATTAAAAGATTAATGCAGACATGACAGTTGGAAGTTAAGCATGATAAAATGGAGTGATTTTATCTACTTCTATTATGGTAAATTTTAACATACATGTGGCATATGTTAAAATTCGTGACTTGGTCAGGTTACTGTACTGATCTATTGTGCTCTAGATTTATTGAGGTTTTGGCAAACACGTTCTTCTTCAAGCATCTCCTGAGAAATAAATAACTGGAAACAATTAAACATTGTGGTCCATTGATAATGAAAAAGTAGGCTCTGGGGACAGAATCAAAAGGTCGTGATTACTATTCTGATACACATACTCTCATGAGGCTTAAGTTTGGAGTTGTTTGGGTTTTTGACAGTGTAGTTACCAAAACACTAGGTGTTTTTGTTCTGTGTTTGCATCTCTAAATAAAAGGATGGGAAATAAATGTAAGATTGCAACAGCTTGAGTCTACATGGCAGAACCTACTTCTCTGTCTTACAATAAGGTAGAATACAGTTACTGTAGCTACCTAAATGCTGTGGCACAAATGTTGTTACTTACGTGTTTTGGCTGAGTGACATCACCCTACAATAAAAACTGAGACTGAAAACTTACTGACCACAGGGGAAAAGTGGATAGGCCAAGTTTTACCTTCCTTAAGCATCTCTTTGAAAAGGTTCCAGTTATGAAAAATATGAGCCACTTTCATTACAGAAATGGACTTAGGATCTTCACTACTCACAGCTGGCTTTGCTCTGATCTAACAGGAACGTTTCAACATGTCTGGGCAGAGCACACACACATCTCCGTTATCTTTTTGATTTAGCCTCACATGTATACCTCCCGATGAAATACATCCTCGTACGTGTACACATCTCACTGCTCAGGGTAACAAAGTTACATTAATGGCTTTCTTGAAAGTCCTTTTATCCCACAAATAATAAACATGTAACAACTGTATATTGAATTTTAACATTTCCATTCACAAAAAAATCCATAAATTCTTCACAAATTGATACAGAACTGCATTGCTTTATTTACTAATTAAAAATAGTTACTTCTGTGATTAAGTAAGCTGCACAGTGCAAGACAAAATAGCAGAAATCCTAAACTGCAGCTCATAATAATGCAAGCCATCTCATTAAAATAACAGTGGCAAGAGCACGAATGGGATTACTGTATTAATATGCAGAAGGACTGCAAGACCTGGCTCCAACTTATAGCCTGATCAAGGCCCACTGAAATTAAATGGGAACTTTAATCCATTAAAGGCATTAAAAATAAAGAAATTGTAATCTTCTCCAGCTGAGAATGCAGGAAGAGAGACTGCATTGTTTGGCAGTGCATGTATGTCAGCTTTTTCACACTTACTTCAATTTTTATGACATTCTGGTCTTCCCAATCTGTCTTTAAAGGTTATTGCACTACATTATTCCCATATAAATAAAAATAAATAAATAGTAAGTATTATTTTAAATACAGACATTGATTTTATATTTTTTTTAGTACAAATCTACGTTAGCATTTTCTTTAGCTTTCAAGTACCATGTCATATACGTAATACATATAAACCAGCATATATTGCAACCTTAAGTGCTAGTGCAACTAATGTTCAGCAACTCATTTATTTCTATAGCTACAAATCATTTGGGCACATACATTACTTTGTTAACCAGGAAAAGAAGTAATTTGAGCTTTGTTATGAGGTTTTTCTTAAGATCAGTATGCCATCCAAGGTCTGCATTCAGTTTGCAGTGTTTGTAGTGAACAAATCATCAAGGAAAACAGATTTTCCGTTCTCTGAAATATGTACGTTATTGTTCAGAAATGCTGCTATGAGCAATTAATTTTTAAAGGAAGCTTCTGTGTCAGCAAACAATACTTATCTAGTAATGCTGTATCGTGAAGAAAGCATCTGCCTGCTGTACCTTTGCTATAGAAATTTTTGATCCAAGTCTTTTCCATGGCCCCACTCATCTTCCCTGTGACAGGGAAAGTATTGACAAGAAGTGACAAAGTTACAGTAAATCAGTAAGGAGACCAGCTCCTTGCCACAGACTGAGTTCTGAAAGGAAGGGTCAAGTTCAGTTCTCAATTATGCACATGAAACCCCACTAGCTGAAATGAACTTGTGAAACTGCAGGCTGAATATAAAGCTATCTACCTAATAATCTTTATATGCATATGAAGATGAAAGAGATCCAAGAGACAGGTACTACTAATACATGTTACTAAAAATAGTAGATGTAGGTTTAGGTAAAAAAATTCCAGATTTTGCCTTTGTGCAGTGTAGTGACACATCTACAACACCCTCCCCAATCAATGCATTGCTGCATGAAGAGTTGTTTTTGCAGGTCTCTTTAAAACCTAATGGATGTATCACTGTTTCCTCTTTTTGCATGCCCCTGTAATTCTAGCTTGCTTTTTTTTTCCCGCCACTGTGCAACCACCAAATTAAACATTTGATAATGCCCCTTTCTCTCTCATTTCAATAATTAGATTTTGCTTCTTATTACAGCTAAATATCTATCATATCAGATTCAATCACTTCCCCCATTTTTTTTCCACTGACCCATTTTTTTTGACCACACACTTCCCTCCCAAAACCCCAGAGTATTTTCTTTTTCACCTGACTCCCAGCTACATTAAGGCTAGCATTAGTGGTACCAGTGGCTTGTTTCGTAAATAGCCTGTCTTGACAAATAAGTGAAACCGCAGGTGCCCTTTCCCATAGCCACCAGGACGTGGCACTGGAGAATGATACTCTCTAGACAAAGACACTGAAGAGAGGAAACTCAGCTTGGTTGGGTTGCAGCAAGTCAGTCAGGAAACACACAGTTCCTGAGAAACCTTCATACAGACTATATACACTTTCTAATGCCCGGGAACCAGCCTTAAATTCTTCTGTAAATAAGAACTCTGCAAACCTAAGAGAGAGAGAAAAAAAAAAAAGTTACTATTTTATGTCCCTCTATGTCTACTTGTTTGAAAGCATTATTTCAATAACATTCAATGACTAAGAACAATAGAATGTTCATTATTATCTGCAAATTTTACACTATCTAATTTTTACATGAAACTGAGGTCCATTAGATCTCTAGAAGAGATCTAACAAATTTTTGCAATCTGTACGTGCATTATGCTTGTTTAAGAGCTATACATTTTTTCTGGTTTTTGTAGGACGCATCTTTAAACATACTTTTAAAAACCTTCTACCTTGGTTGTTCTTTCAGCAGGATGCAAGCAATGCTTGACATTGATGCAACAAATGCTGTAATGCTGAAGTAACTACACAAATAAAATATTCTCACTTCAAAGGAAACAGCTGAAAATGTCACCCTAATTACTATCCCACTTCCCCTCATTATTCTATGTAGTAAGGAAAACAGTAACAAACATTGAATACTGTATTTTTAAATATGTACACTAAATTACAGAAATATAATTAAAGATAACAGCAGCACTGTGACAGAATTTTCAGCAGACCATACTTGCCTGCATCAGGACAAATGGAATTAACCCCACTAGCTAAGCTGAACAGCACAATGCCAAACTGGCTAAAGCTGGGAATGATAAATTAAAAAAAAAAAACGTAAAATAACAGCAAGGCAGGTCCTATACTTATTTTCCACTTTTAATAGTAAGGTATAGTGTTAAATGCTGTGAAAAATCAGAACAAATCACATTTTAGTCTGCTCCTGGACTTGGGTACGCAACTTGGCTGGTTTCTGATCTCATGTCAGGATGAGACCTGGATGCACGCTGCTCCTCCCCACCTGCTCTGCTCCCTCCGAAGGAGCGCAGGCTTGCGGGCAGGGAGGGAGGGAGAGAGCCTGGGAGAACTCAGTGCTTCTCCCACCACAGGCAGCCTGGAAGCAGGACCGCAGGGCTCCCCACGCGACTACACCTGCCCCACAATTCACAGAACTGCACCTGAGGCTTGAACACTCAGTTTACATCCAAGGGCGGTGATCACAGACTGAGCAGCTTTACAAATGTTCCTGCAACTTTCCAATATGACCCTGAATCTAGAAAGGCAGGAATGCTAACCTTTGTGCCCTGTATATGTATTTTGAGTTCCCAGTGAGCCTATACAGCAGCAGGAACACATAAGCACTACCAGCCACTCCATGGCATATTCCAGGTCCCTTCTTCAACAGGCCCTTCTGCCAAGTTAGCTCTCCACAGCGGATACAAGTGTCCAGATATTGAGGCTTCTTGGAAACCAGGTAAGCTTTGGCAAACAAATATGCAATGCCTAGGAAAATAGCAGCGAGATTGTCTTTTGTAGTAATCAGGGCAAGGGTTCTGTACAACACACACGAAAATGAAGATTAATACACTAAAAAACCTGCAGTCTCATGCACTACACATGTCAATGTTACATATCTATATATGCCACATGGAGGGGAGCGTATCCGATATGCTAAAAAGCATATGGTAAGATGTACTTATCCACTCCCTGTGACAACACCACTGTCAATCTTTTTCAACGCATTACTGAATTTCAGGGTTTACTCTAACATGCCCAGTCTTTTATCAATGTAAAACAGCAGTCACATTTTTGCCTTTAAAACAGTAAAGTCTTAGCAATGTCTTCTATTGTTTTCAAATCCCCCTTCACCTCACCCATTTACAGTGACAGAAACACAAGGATGGACAAGATCATTTCTTACACTGGCAACAGATACAATTTTTTACTGAATGAGAAACAGAAACTTGCTCTTTTTTTTTTTTTTCTCAGTGGGGTCTAAGCTGCTTTATTCTATCTACAGATATGCATACTAACTTCTGTAAAAAAACCAAAACCAGCTGACATTTTTAGAGGGGATTCAGATAAAATAATCACAATCTTCAACAGAGCACTGCGCAGCTCAGTTCACAGTAACCTTAAAAGAATGCATATGACAAAAAAGAAATCAAGTGCCTAAGGAAATGTTTAGAATAGCTCACTTGTGGTCTGAATATAACATACACTGAGATAGCTGAAAAGTGTTCTTGTAAGCTACATGTGCGTTACTACCCAAGAACAGTGATGGAATACAGGACTTTCTGGGGAAGAACAATAGCAATTCATGAATTTGCATGTCTCTACATGTCCCCTAAAGTAACTTCTTTGGGATTTTGTCACTTTGGTTGAGTCTCACTGCATATGCCTTCACTAATAGTTAAAGCAAAGTCAAAGGCCACTCTGAAGATACTGAAACAAAGAGGGCATCTTCCCTGCGGGTTCCATCACTAGGGCAGCCATACTGCAGAAGCAATCACAGAATCACAGAATGGCCAGGGTCAGAAGGGACCTCTGGAGATCATCTAGTCCAACCCCTGCTAAAGCAGGTTCATCTACAGCAGGTTGCACAGGATCACATCCAGGCGGGTTTTGAATATCTCCAGAGAAGGAGAATTTTTTCCCCTTAAATATAAAAAAGGTTGGTAAGCAAAAGCTGTTTTCCCCTCATTTCCCTAGTGTACAAGAGCAAGAAGGTTGTTCCTTAATCATACCAACAACAACAACAAAAAAGTGCATTACCAGAAAGCACATTTAAAGGATGTTCATTATAATGTACTTTTTGTTACTTTAAATAGAACACCTTTAAAAGCAATGCATCAATGCTCATGGATGTTCTTTAATAAAAGGAAGTTTTTCTGCAAGCATCTAGGTTCATGTTACCAAGCCAATACTAGTCAGCAATAAAATTCTGTCTGGGGATAAAAACTCAATACACAGCACTACTTGCTAAAATTGCTAAGGTATAGGATTAGATTTTGAACTGACAGACATCGGCCAGCTTTGCCTCATGAACCCAAACTAAGGATTAATTCTCTTTTTCTCTGAAAAGCAGTTTTGTATGGGTGACTTTCAGAAAAATGCCTCTTGCAAGTACAAACTCCTCTTCACATGAAAATACTTTGGTCAAATTTATGCATTATCCATGTAATAAGTGCAGCATAAACTTTGACTCTGATGTGCAGGGAAAAAAGGTATTCTGAAGGCCTTCCCAAAACTCACAGATACATCTATGCATACTATTTTTCTGTCCAGCCATATGCTGTCTTTTGACTCAGCTGTACCTTTCTTTGAGGTCTTGTCATGAAACAGAGCAAGACTGGCAAACATACAGTTCAGGATCACCAAAATTCTTTCAGCTATGATCACCCCTACTTTTAAGCAGAAAATAACCTATCATTACAGCTGCTTCAGCAATAAGCCACCCTTTAATGAAAGAAAAAGCCTAAATAGTTTGCCTGAATTTCGTAAAATGCCAAAATTGGTCAAATTTAACCTGCGATCAATGGCAATCACATGGAGTCACCTAACATGGAAAAGCAATGTGATCAGCATCTGGCTAGTCATAGCATCAATGGGAAAAGAACCTGGAGCTCCATGACACCAGTGTACAAGCTCATTCTCCCGCTCGATTGTCTCTCCCAGCTCAGGAGGCCAGTTGCTGTTCTGTTCTTGGTCCATAAGAAAATCAACGCTCTGCCATACAAGCTCCTGATCTGCTGGCTGCAGGTACTCATAATAGGAAAGCAACATCTGAAGGATTGATGAAAGCCCATGTGCTGCACCTGTAAAGAACAGAAAGAGTCAAATCAGAGGGTGGGTTTAGGTCCTGCCTTCACCTCACAGCAGCTTTCCCTGGGAACTGATTTCCTTGTCAAGTGCATGGCTCTTCCATCTTCTTCATGCACGTTACAGGTGCTTGGAATAAAAACTTTCTAGGTGCTTGACACTATAATTTGTTACTACTTCTGTCATTTCCAGTTCCCCTAAATATGCAAAAATATGTATGATTTTTTTCTACTTCCACTCTGATATAACTGAAAGTCAGTGTGTGGAGCTGAACTGAACCTAAACTGAATACTGTTTCAAGACACTACTCTTCACACGCTACTGAATCTGGATTGGTATTCTGAAGTCTTTGTTAAACCCAAAATGTAACTGGACCATAAATAGTATTCCCAGTTACTGACTGACAGTATCAGTCATCTAAAACCTGAATTTCAGTGCAAGAACTGTCTGTACCTGCCAGGGTCTGTGGAGCAGCACCACTCAGAGATTTCTACCTCTGCTCCCCTGCCAGAGAACTCACTAACATCCACAAACCAATCTCACACTTTCTGCAGTGTGATATCGTGCCTTGAAGGCCCCACTAGGGACCTGCTCAGTGACCTTTCACCACTGCTTCAGAAGAGCTCCAGATAAGCCGCTCGTGATGGATAGGAGCTGACCATATGCTTGAGTTGTACTGCTACAGCAAAAAATGCTCGGCAAGTCACTGTGTGGCAACAGCAGCTTACAAATAACATCCCGACTGTTCTCTTTGTGAACCTTCTCCACACAGTTGGATGGTCCCAACTCAGTCAGAAGAAATCCCACCCTGTGGTTTTTACATATTTTATTTCTGAAACATCTACAACACAGCATCACTTTCAACACAGCTGGTGTGTTTTACTCACCAAGATACTCTGTTCCATAGTAGGAATACATGAGTGGAAACGGTTTCCTCTTCTTCACTGCATACTGCTTTCCTGATTCTAGTATGGCCAGGCAAATTGATTTTATTTGTGCTGGGGTCAGCACCTAAACAGAAACATCAAACCAAACATCAAGTCTATTATAATAATTTTATTTTCTAGACATTTATCAGGACTCTGCATTTTTGCTGGTGCACAAGACAAAGTACTGCCTTTAATCTTATGAGCATGCCATAATAGACATCATTATTAAGAGCTCCTTACACAAAATAGTAACTGTACATAATGTTTCTCAAAACAAGAATTTCATCCTGTTTCAGGAAAGTGTCAAATCTTTAGCTGCAAAAAAGAAGTGAAAAGAGGCCCACTAAGAACTCCTGCCTTTCCTTCCCAGGATGGCACCTGACAACAAGCAACCAGGCAAGCTGCAGAACATCAGCCTCCAGAGTAGCAGATAAGACAAACAGACCTAGAGAGGGAGTAAATGTTACAGGCTTTATCGGGGCATACCAAGCTAGGCAGATTTTTCTGCAAGCATGGTAAAAAAAAAAGAGGAAGAAAGGAAGAGGATCCCAAATTTTCTTGAAAAACCAATACTACATATGTAGGTTCAGAAGTGTTTTAGTAAAAGAATCAGGCCTTCTTATTTCAAGACAATGCTAAGAAAAACAAAGCGCAAGACAGGTTTCTGTGAAGACAGGCTAGCTATGTTTATGGGACTTTATCATCATGAACAGGTCAACACTGCCTTTAATGCAGTCCAAAGAAATGACCAATGCCTTAATTACATCAAAGCTAAGACTGAAAAAACCATACCTTTCACCAGATGTTCATTTTTCCAAGTCACTGACCTAAAGCATGCAGTGAGGAGCTGGTTTTCCAGGTTTTAAATACAGCTCTAATTATATGCAATTCACTGCAATCATCAGCAATTTCCTCTGTGTCAGCCACACCTGTAGGTTATGGACCAGTACCCAGGTAATTTAAGTAACTTAGTTGAAGTAGTGTTTTGGCTTTAGGGGGAAACCTGTATGGCAGCTGTACTTTGCAAAAATATATTTCAACTTAGGAAAAGTGAACTGAGAAAGAAAACAGGCAAAATGAGGCAGAAAAAAGAAAAAGGCTGTAGAAATATCCCTGTCAAGATAAACAGCAATCCAAAACTAACTGGAATATCAAGATAATGTTTTTAAAGTGTTTCTGAACACATTTGGTTTCGCCATAGTTTGTATTACCACAGGATTTACTCTTTAAATAATACTGTCAGTGTTAAGCATGGATGCAGCATCTGTTATAAACTATATTCTCTCATTTGGCATGTATAAGATGGTATGGAAAATTAATGTCACTTAAAACTTCACTGAAAACTAATGGCTGAAATATCTTTTTTGTCTATCTTGCCTTGCTCCCTGTTAACAAGGCATTTTATTACAGCTGCTCCAAATGACTATGCTATTTGTACAACCTGGAAAACAACCTACTTCTGATCGTGATTAGTGTTCTTTAATGTTACTGCAGTAGAAGTAAATAAGCCATTAACATCTGGAGATTTCACTCATTGCCAGTCATTTTTAAATTAATTGTTTTAATTTCACTGAATTTAAAGAAATAGTTTAAATCCTAAGCAAATGAGGACAGCGGAGACATGGTGAGACACACTGCATACTCTCCAGAGCTCTCATTTTACCATCTTGCAGTTTGGGACCTAATAATGGCTATTTTAAAGTACTGATGGTGTATTTTGAATGGATTTAAATTTCTACCCAAATCCAGCCTTGCACAACACTGCACAAAGAAGTATCAGTTAGGAAGAAATGCATTGTTCACCCTTTTTTTATATAATGTAAGTATAAAAAGTCAAACACTTAAGCGCTATGATTACTTCAGTTATACATAGTGTACTGTTTGGGCTGGCATAATGAAATATGCTAATGAATATCACCTCTTTTTCAGAATGCAAAAAAAGCTCACATGCAAAGCTAGATGAAAATGATTATTTAAAATCATAATTAGAATGGACGATAGAAATCAACTCTTCCTGACCCTCTTCCACATTACTGAAGAAAATGTAAAAGAAAATAACCTGTATATCTTGAAAGCAACCTTCTGGCTACTCACTGACCTGTACGCTTTAAGACGGGTAGAAGATGTGTCCTAACTAATAGCTAGGTAAGAAAACTTCCATGCTGACTCCAAGTCTCTCTTACCAATTGCCTAAATCCACAGTAATTGCGCTGTTACCTCTGTTTTCCAAAACACTTAAATATGAAGGTTTTGTATTTGCTCCTTATTCTAGGAAATGGTTTGCTGGAACAGAAACATTCATTTACCATCATTATTAATGGACTTCCACAGGTTGAATGATCAGAAATCACATTTAAGTTTTCCATTGGTTGCTACATTTTATTTCAACCAATTCTTTCACCTTACCAAGAAACAGATAATATGTGGCCAGTCTCTGTAGGCTCCCTCACAACAGCTTTAATAAAACAGCTAAAAACTTTTGACCAAAACAACAATCATAAACCACATAAATCATAACCACAGACGTACGTGTAGCCATGGTTCTACAAAGTTAATTTTTATTTCAGTGTAGTCACAGTGTCTCCTTGACCCAGGAATTACTGAAAGAGTATGTTTCATTAGGGATGGCAAAGAAATAAACTGATTATCCCAAAGGCTTTGAAAGAATAAATTGCATGTTGATATCACACCTACTGTTGAAAGCTGTCAGATGCTTTGATGAAGAATAAAGCCAATATGAGAATATCCTATACTCAGAAAAAAATTTCATGCTTGAGATAGCTACATTTTTTGAGAAACTTCTTGAATGTCATTTAATATGAGCTGGCTACACAGCAGGTAAAATTATTCTTTATCATGTCAGTACTTACAAAGACTACTGACATTAAGAGATATATTGCTGGTGGTTTAATATTTCAGCTAACACGTTTAGTATTTTTAAGGACACCACAACCTATCATGTTACACTGGATGTGTTCATTTTAGTACCCTCACTAGATCAAAGTTTAAAATACATGTGTTCCGCATTATCCCTGCAATTTTTGTATCAATTGGTCAGTGGAGTTCCTTATTTTCTGTTTTAAATCATTGTTCAGTGATGTTGTGTACTGTTAAACAACAGTTCCAATCACCTTGGTGACAGCTGTGTTCCCCTATAGCTCTTACTTTAAGTACGACACTTGAGCAGCACTGTAATATGTAGTATTTGTACTACTGCCTGTGCCTAGGAGCCCTACTTATAGTAAAAAGCCACTGTGATTGCCTCTGAAGTCTCTCCATTTTTCTGTTGTGCCACTGCAGACAATATGCCTTCTCCCATTAAGGCACTCCACAAATTTGTGAATTATTTAAGGCAGGTACTTTATTCTGTAAATCCTTGTTAAAAGTCAGCAAAGGAGTGCTATGTCTACAGCAATTAGAGAACACTGCCCTTTTTTGTTGTTAGCAATCTTTCTCAACCTGAGATTGTTTAGTTGGAAGCAATTTCACAACTCCTTTTAATCTGCTACGAGAGATTTTGTAATATATTGGTTATGGCAATGCTGGGTGCTAGATAATTGTTTCAAAAACTGTAGACAGATATCTTGACCTTGAGGATCAGGCAGAAAGAAGGACTAGCTCTTCTTTGCTTCTGATGACAGTAACACTTTCAGCGGTTCATTATTCTTCTGAATGTTTGCTACAAAGCCCCTTGGCTCATGATTTGCCTTTTGAAAACCACTGCTACCTGAAACTGCATACTGTATTGAGAATATTTGAGGACTGTAAGCTTTTAGTTCTTTTAACAGACCTGTGTTTATTTTCTTAGTGCTCTTTCCTGTATGTATCTTTGCTGAATGCCAAGTATCATTACCTTTTTTTAGATGCATCAGTACCTTTATGAAGTAACAGCGACATTTACATCACTGTGGAAAAAGCCACCTTCTACGCATGTAAAAAATATTAATATGCATCTAACACATCAAGCCTTTCTCTGTCATATTTCTAAAAATCCATTTACATGAATTTGATCATAACCTTCTTCTGATGCTGTAGAAAGTGTCAAAATAAGCTGAAAAAAAAAATGGGTTGGTCTACAAATAACCTAACAGGAGCTTTGCCATTGGTCTCCTATCCTGGAAGCCCAGAAGAGGGAGCTTGTGAACTAGTTATAATACTCAAAAATGCTGCAAAAAGATACACATGCCCCTGTTCAGCACGACAGCTGACTCAAGCGGAAAGATGCTGTAGCCAACTTGGTAATACCTTACTGCACTGTGTGATGTTTAAGTTCACTCCTTAAGTTTGACTTTTTTCTACCAAAGACGGGCTGGGATTTTTCAGGGACCTTGTGTGCAATGTCATGGCCAGCTGTTTTTTTTCTTTCAGGTGATGCTAACACCCAAAGCCACAGAAATGTAACAGGCACAAAGACAGAGAGGTCTGCCTCCCCTCAGCGTTATCCCAGTTTGCCTGAACTACCTCCTACAGCAGGGAACCCAGCTCCAAGTGCACACCTGTCTGCTTTTCTTATAAGCAGTGTCGAGCACACCCTTCTTTTCAAAATCATAATATATTTTTTAAATGTCCTGAAAACTTTGTTCAAGGAATCAGATTAGTTCCTGAAGTACTACCGATACTGTTGCTACTGCAGTATGTTCACGCTGTAACAGCACCATGAATAGCAATTTCTAGAGAGCATACTTTCCCAATTTTCTCATATTAACACAACCACATGACAAGGTGCGTAGACTCAGCACAACTACTAGTATGATTGTTTCAGTTCATTGGAAAACCGTACTTGACTGCAATCTTGAGTAAAACAGACTTCCCTATAGATCCCGTTGGTATTGCTTGGTTTTAACATGTAAATTTTGGGGATTTTGAGGCTTGCTCTTTGCCTCACCAGCATGAAGGCAACAATGTCAGTCCTGTCCTGTTTTGTGGGTCACTAATCACAGGTCCAATCAGAAACTGAAGACTGCACTTATTCCTGATGAATCGGATTACTGGTAAAGATGACAATACAGCACTTTGGTTATTGCTAACGGAATACAAAATCTTCACAGGTCTCACCTGCCAAGACTGCACAGCGCTAAACCCGTCAAATTCTGCTGTTAAATCTTCAGAATGGGAAAATTTCAGACACAGCTGCAAGTGAAGTGCTGCACAGAAGGATGGTGCACAACTGTGCCTGTAGCTAAGAGGCTGTCTGAGAGCAGCTGGTGCTGCTACACGGGTCAAATGCAATAAGCATCTCTATTCACTGTGTCTCAAACACTGGAGAGTTTCAAGGAAAAAATGGCAACTGGCCTTTTTTCAAGCTTCCCTTGTCTGGGGTCAACGAAAAGAGAGGGAAAACATGAGATTCTCCAGTTACAGTCAGGCTCCAACACCTTTCATTCAACTGCACCAGCGTCTGGCTGGATACAGCCGTGTAGTTCTAATATAGTGGTTCTCCCAGGTCCTGGAAAGGAAACAAGAGGTTCCCATCACCCTCTTTACTTGAAGAAAGTATGGAAGCACAACCACCCCGCTCTCTGCTGCTGGAGAACTGAAGCAGGAAGGATATCAAGGAATGGATCTAAGAGCAGAGCTGTTCAGATAACCAGCATCACTGAGGAGGTATTAGTCTGCCTATTGAGAACTTGGGTGCTGTTCAGCTGAACATGGCTGGTCAGCAGCACAGACAGCAGGGAATTTCTCAGGAGAACAAGTCCCATCACAGAAGAAGTGAGGTACCCTGGGATGTACTTCTGTGTTACAGCTTTGAAATGGAAGCTGTCTGCACCCCAGCTGCAGGTTCTCTTCTGCCTAGTAAAGGGTTAGAGTTACCACACAGCACAGAGCACCAACAATTCAATTTCAAGCATCTCTCCCTAGAATTGCACCCAAATTCAAGACCATGAATTGAAAAGCATGTTTAAAAACAGTAAAAATATAAGACTTGCAAATTAACTGAGAAACAAACCTGATGCTGCTTGGAGAGGCTTTCTTCTATATTACAGATTTCTACCCCAAATTTTTCCAACAAAAAAGTAAAATTCTTCTTTTTTCCTTTATTATTATTATTATTATTATTATTCAACAACCCCATAATGCATGGTCGAGCCATTCTGTGGGCACAGACCCTGGGAACTGGCCAAAATGGATGTATCAGTGATCACCTTTCTGCAAACCAAATCCTTGTTTGGAGTTCCTGTGTGTCAACCACTCCTCCAACAGAAATCGGAGCTGTTTGTGACAGCTGCAAATAAGTCAGAGATCAGTGCTGCACAGATACTGCTTTCCTTCCATCTATGCTCCCCGTATGGGCAGGAGGAAGATTATTCATGTAAAAACTTCTTCACCAGTGGGAAATCCTTTGACTCTGTTTAGTCTCAGTCAGAAAGTACATCAGTACACAAGCCCTGTAGTTACCTTATGCCAAAACTGCAGTGCGAAGCTGTCATTTCCTGAAGGGAGATCTATCCTTCTGCACTCTAGATACATGTCCCTGACAATTCTGCATTATGATGACAAACACCTTCCAAGCTGGGCACCTTGCACTCTTGTTTGGGTAACAGGCAGCTCAGTGTTGTAGCTGTGCTGCCCAAGGATCCCATCCCATTTTTTACACTAGTAAGCAAGGAACATCTGCCCTGCCTGTGTATTTTGGATCAGCTTACTTCCCCTTAACAGCGGGTCTGCCGGTTCACTGGAAGTGAATCCATGCCTTCATCTGTTTCACAGACATTTCTTGTTGTAGCAAAGCTGTCCCACTGCTTGAACTGGCTGACTGTATGCAAGCTATGCAAAGGCATAAGAAGTGCTATCCATTCTTCCAGCTCCAGCACAGCAGGAAACAGGGTTCATGAAACAGCCTTTGCAAAAGATAAAAGCTTTCTAACACAGATGAGGGAGCCTCCCCAAACACTACAGTAACCATGGCTGTGCACTTAGTCTGCACTCAAAAATTATGCAAGTCTAGTTTAATTAGGCACTACCATTTGCTACCAGGAACTTAGGGATACTGTTTCTTGGAAAAATGAATATATTAGTGTTTGTGCATTAATCTGCAGGTCAACATGAGATGGGCAGAACTTGATCTCGAGTCAACTGGTAAAGGCCAATGTTTTTCACAGGGAAGCTGACCTAGGCTTACAAGTTCTAGAAATGAAAATGGCAACTGTGTCTAAAACCCAAAGAAAGCTGATAGGCCATATTTTAACATACCCTGAAGGTCTCCAGAAAGAACTGCACACTTCCATTCCTTCATTCCTTCAACTGGAAAGGCGAGCACTCGGCATCTGACAAGGCACTGATCTAACAAAATGTAATGATTTACTTCTGAGGAGTATAAATGTGCAAAGAGAAATAAATGTCCGTGCTAGGACCTTTTAAGATTATGAATTGTACTACTGCCAAGTTCATGAGGACATAGTTAATTTTGAAGGTGCCACTAAATACTGAAGTGAAATCAGGCAGTGGAAAGCACTGCTGCAAGGGGTAAGAGAAAATGAGGACATCACTGCTTCATCTCCAAAATCTAAGCTCTGAGAAAATTAGTCAAGGTTTCTATGGGAAACTGCCAATACCTATAAAATTCCTTTAAACTGATACTTGCTTAAAAAAGGCAAAAGGAGAGGAGCACTGCGTCTCACTTTATACACCTGACTTAACAAAATGTTACTGCAATAGTGATCTCTCCTGGTAGAGGCGGCTACGTGCTTGGTGGCTGCCCAGCTCTTGTACTCCTCGTCTGGGCTGGGAAGGGCCAGCTGGGCGCTGCATTGCAAAAGGTGCCACAAAACAGAGCTGGGGCTGGCGTACCTGGCCCTGGGAGAAAGGAAAAGGGGGTAAAGGGGTGGGGTGGCAGGGTGGGAGTGGTAAAAGAGTGAAAGGGCTCCTGAGCCCCATAGTCTAAGTTAACTAGCTGTGTCTGAAGAGAAGAGTCTACATCCAAATTCAGTGTGGTACAGGCCTGGAGAAAAGTCAGCACATGGCATATTTGGATGATTAAATGTTTTTCTACCACATCCTTTGCTGAGGCATGTCTCTGACCAAACTACTAAACAGAACCTATATGGTTGCACAACCTTTTACCAGCTTCCAGCTTATCATAAGCACTATTTTCATGCTGTAATTGTACATAACAATAAAGCTTTACTTGTTTCAACAACGGTAATGATATAGTTCATGTGAGACCACCAAAAAAGATAAATAAAGCTAAAAGATTACACTGAAAGCAACTACGTAATGCAATAAATAAAAAGTATTGGATGGGGACTGAGGAAGATTGATTGCGAGTTCCTTGAGAATATTTCTAAAGATGTTCATAGTTCAATTCGTCTTAATAGTGTCAGCTTAATCACTCAGAGTGATGGAAAACAGCCTTTTCAGTTTCATGCAGTATTCATTTTTTTCAATTTGTCAAAGTTATTTCACCTGTCAGATCATTCATATAGCTTTTAATATCAAAGTCCTCACTGATCTGACTTGGGGGGTATTACTCCTGGCAAGTATTATATAAGAAACACGGAAAGTTTTACCATTTGGTGTAGCATCTAACACAGATATAAAAATACAGTAGTTTCATGACCGTCAGGAATGGAATCCAGTAATTCATCTAGTAACCAGGCCAATACCCAGGGTTTCTATGCCATGCAATTATTCTTGTAAATTCCTGTTATTCCACGTCTGGCTGATAACACTACAAGGCTGGCTCATAGTCTGTTGAGACTGATAATAATTCTATCTGAGATAGCCTTTAAAGATCGAGACTACAGGAATATGGCTTACTTGACAGAGTAAAATGCTGACCTTGCTGGCAGAAGCCATGTAGAAAAACCAAATGGATACAGCTGAGCAAACATCTAACTCTTCAAGGATTGACCCTACTCTCATTTTAGTCATTTTGGAGAGAAGTGACTAGCAGATGCCTTCTCATTCATTGCTCTACACCATTGTGGAGTGTGTGACTTACACACAATAAAAATATTTGGGTTTCTTCATCACTTTTTCTTTAGTTCAAGGCTGTGCACACTCTCTGCCTCTATTGAATAAAGCTGCATTTATAGCAGTATCTCTCCCTGGAACTCCTGAGGAATTTTGCTTCATGTCAACAAATATTCTCAAGGAGATTGTTTCCTGTGACAAGCTGGGCAATATACCATCTTCCACATCTAAACTGAAAGAGGATTAAAAATTTCAGTTGAGGTTCGAGGCAGCACTCCCTTGAAGCTAGAATTCCAAATAATGGCTTATTTTTTGTGCTTAGGCAGAGCTTTACACTCCTGCTGTAAAGCTTCTTTGCTGCTGGAAATACCTTGTTTGAGGAACTAAAAACCTAGCAATAAAATGGAAGATCGCAGTTTATACACCCACCATCAAATAGTACTGGACAGAACTATCGTCACAATCTTGCTTGATACTCAGTTTAACAGGAATTCATGTGCCTTTCAAGCTGTTACACTGGGTCATGGTTCGCAGGTGCAGCTGTGATTGTAGGACACAGGTCCAATTTCCACTGCTTTCCAGGGGAAAGTTTTTTGTGTCAGGACTACTGGATTGGGCCTGGAGTACACCTGTCAAAAACATTTTACCACTTTTCAACTAATCAAATATTGCAATGTAAACAATGGCACATCATTTACTTATACATATGAAGCAGGTTGCTGGGTATTGTAACTTATTTGTTCCTCCTTTTTTTGGCTGCTTCTGTGTTTTGTTTAGCTTTGTTCACCTGGCTGCAACTCACAAAATATGCCAGGTAGATGTGAAACACTGGAAGACAAAACACTTCATTCTATACATTATTAAGCAGCCTTATGGCTTTTTTCCTCTTTATGTTAAAAATACTTAATTCCTCATCTTCCATCACTAACCAGTCCTCTTATCTTCCCCATGCAACAATTCCCCATCTATCTGCAATGCCTTTAGGCTTGTGTTCTGTGTGTTCAGACCTTCTCCCTCTATACAAGTTAACATACATCACTCACAGGCTTAGCAAACTAAAGAAAACAGATATGCCTCCTGAAAGCCTTATGGCAGAAGCGTCAGAACCAGAAAAAAATAAAAATTATGGAGGAGGAGAGTGGCTAAGGCAGAGCACCCACTTCGCACTCTTCCACCCAACCCCACCAAATATTTCACTCCCAACTCAGAACCACTGGTACCAAATGCTAATGAATTCTGCTACAGAAAGCAGCATTTAGAAAACTAGCCATAAAAGACTTATAGCTTGTTACTGTGCTAAACTGGCAGAGATGAACTAGAGTTACACAGAAAAACAAAATACTATTATTTTCTTCATCTCTTTCAAATTACGGTTCAAGAAAGAGCACATGGTTCCAGTGTTAGAGGCTCCCAACCACAATGCTTTCAGTGTTGTGGGGGTTTTCCCCACTTGAAAAAGTGGGGTTTTACATCTTAAGATAATACGTAGGGATGCATGGAATGCCTAGATAGTAGCTGTATAACACATGCATAGTTGTAACAGTTCACCACCTTAGAGGAGTCCTTGACCTTCTCAAAAACTTACACTCACGGAAAAGAAGGGCCTAAATTATTATGTGACAATTTGCATAGTGTTGTTGAACAGCTCAGTGAAAATCTCGGCTAAGTGTATTGCTGCACTGAAGAAAGCAAACAAAAAGTGTTAGGATGCACGACAGTAATACTGAAATGGTTATTAAAAAGCTACTATAGCAGTCATTGCTTTGTTCTTCTGGTATTTCTCCAGGTCTGTTCTCCCATTATCAAAATAAAATAAAATTTAAGAAATCAAGCAGAGAGTGTGTGAAGTTAAACAGACTGCAACACTTATTTTCTGGACAGAAGATAATTGATGTGATAAAGCTCACAAGAAGTTATTTTATCTTGTAATGTAAGAACAAAATGATAGCTTATGAAAAGCAGCAAGTTTAAAGACAAAATATTTCTCTGCTCTTCCAAGACTCAAGTAAGCTAGGGAATTTATTTCTGCAAAATGCAGCTGAGCCCACTCACACTGTAGAATTTTAACAAACCAACCTCTCTATAATTAAATTGAGAATGATTTTAAAAAATTTTGGGTTAATCGCCAGAATTGCCCCACAATTACAATTCTTCAGAGCCTGTGTAGTTTAAATAACTATTTTATCACCTTTAAACACATCAAATATTACAGTGTAAGAACATTTATTCCTGACAGATGTTGCAAGGCCAAGTCATACAATCAACACCAGGAACTCAGCCCACCAATTCTGGAAGAACGGTAAACCCTTGTGCTTCAGAGCATAAAGCCCATCCTTAAAAAGTGCATGTTAGGCACGTTACAGACAACACATTTCAAAATTACCTTCCACAGACATACATGCAGCTACTCTGAGTCATCTAGTGTACTGGTACAAGATATTAAACCAGATGGAATATTGAAAACAAATCCTGAAGAAGAAAGATTTGTTTGTATACACTACTGTGCTCCTCACTGCAAACAAGTGGAAGCGTTCAACAGTTTGGACAGAGTCCATGTTGTGCTGTATGTAACAGAGCCTGCGAACAGTTACTCAAAGCTGTTCCGCAGTTAGTGCATTTCTGCCATGCTGGAACAGTTTCTTGCCATGCTTACACTTCAGGTGACAAAGAAACACAGCAACTTTGGAGCCTGGAGTTTGGGGCACCTCCTCCAGGCCCTGTTCTGAAGAACGTTTGAGTATTTTATGTAAGTAATTTCAATCACAGCTGCAATAAGGGAGACTTGCTTAATCCCATCAGCACACAGCTTAGAGGCATCAGCTTAAATTCTTGCACTGTGTCAGAAAAAGAAGCGATGTGAATTTGAATTACCAGGTTAGCGATGAAGTCTCAAAGTTACTGCACATAAAAAGGAAGAAACTATGACCCCAGCTTGGACTGTAATTCGTTCAGAGACCAATTTAGTCTTAAAACCTGTAAGAGTGATGAGAGGTGAACACATTCTGCCCTGGCTAACAGGAATGCCTAGTTCACTTTTACTCCACGGCAGACAAGACCTTGCCTGGCGCTCTGTGAGAAGAGTACCTCCAGCAAACTGGGAGAGACTTGCAGAAGTGAGAGAGGGGCTACGTGGGACATGCTCCCCAACTTCAGCTTCACAGAGTCGCTGGGAAGAGGTAGAGATGAGTTACAGCAGGTGAGATGGAGTGCAAACGGCTACTACTGTGGGATGGCAACTGGAAGGAGTTGCATAAATACACGGCAAAAAGAGAGCACTGTAAATCTGTACCAGAGCTCCATGGATGGTGAGTGATGCAGCCACTGCCTTATGAATTTTGCTGTGGCTTTTGTGCCTCACAACACAGCACTCCCAGGATTTGCATGCCTATCAAAAGATGCCCAGAAGACTTCAAGGGCATAAACTAGATGCCTTGGACATTTAGGTATACCCAGCCTAAAGGCCTGAAGAATCACAGATGAATCCTTAATAGCTCTGTTGGGTGGTACAGCTGCATAGGCAGTCCAAAATTTCATTGACCTTCTAGATGCTGTGTTGTGTTAACCTCTATCAGCACTGGTTATGACTTTTCATTTATATTAACTGTTCATTTCCATGCAGAAAAAATGTAAAGAAACATAATGTTAATTTACATGAAAGTAAGCGTAGAACTCGGATGTGCTATCATGTTACATCCAGATAGAAAAGCAGTGAAGCAGCACACGTGCAGACAATATGCTAACACTCATGTGAACTGAGTACATGAGTAACTTCGGCCCTGTCATGTTCAGCTTACTTGAGTCTCAGTTTCTTCCTAGCATACAAGGTCTTACAGATAATTGTCCCCAGCTATATGTGCTTGTACTGCTAAAAATAAACCTTGTTTTAGTTCATTTGTTAATCTCTTGAGCTTTTTTAATACTTCCCCTATGCCTGTGTATGGTATTTGGCATTTGCCTCGGTTTAAAAGCCAAAGCAATTCTTATCCAGTGAGCTGTCTTTACTGGATCATTAATAAAGACAATAAATAAGGCTGGTTCCTACATCAGTCCTTTATGATTAGCTTTGCTTGTGGTCTTTCAGCCAATTCCAAATCCACAATGTCCCCATCCAAGCCAGCATGAATTAGGTTTTCAAGGAAGATTATCTTTGACACTGCATCAAAAGCCCTATTCAAATGTAGACAGGGTATTGGCTACTGCTCTTTCATCAGGCACTAATTTTATAATTCTGTTACTTACAACAAGTGATCTTGTTTGTCTCACAAGACTTCTTTATTCCTCCAAGTCATGCTGCTTTATATGCATAGTTCTATTATGCAGATATTTATGAGCCATGTGACATCTAGAAGTATGTCTAAATATTTGCTGCTGAGGAACAATGTGGCTACCTGCGAAATTAGTTAAATGATGTAAATGACACAGCAGCATAATTCACAGGCTAACAGAAGCATAATTAGTCACTTTAAAGTAGCACCAGCATTGCTTTCAAGCAAAGGTAATTCTAGAGAACTCCATGCTGGCATCATGCCACTTTTACTTTGTGTGATGATCTACAATTTGTGCCATGCCAATAAACCACTGAATAGAAATATCAACTTAAGCTAGAAGAAGAATGCTGACAACGTAATGCAGGAAAACCAGATGAAGGTGATCGAGTCCTCTGAGTCATCTGAATTTTACCCTACCCTTAGACTGTGGTAGCAGTCTGATGTAGTAAAAATCCTGATGATCTGTATGTGGCTCCCAGATCCTCCTCCCAGACACATTGACAAAGACAGTCCTGAAGCAAAAGGACAGCAACAAGAGTTTCCAGTGGCATACACTGCCATTAGCCTTGCCTGGAAATATGCCCACAACTCCAAATACAATTCAAGTCACTTCAGATAGTCAGTCACTTGTAATTCAATACTGCCCCATTTCAAGGGCAGAGTAAAGAGTCATGGGATTAATTTGAGGCAGTATGGGATACTGCACTCTTTAAAATGTAGCTTACTTGGTAAGCAACGGGATCGCCATCTGTACTTTTCTCCTGATTAAAAGATTGCCATTTGGTACTATAACAAAAGTAGGAAAGTCATCAATCCTCCCTTTGTGCTACTTATTTTCAGTTGTGACTGTGTACAAACTAAGCATGCTTTGGGAAAAAGAGACTGCTGTGTCAGAAGGCGCAGTACAGATTAAGAGTTAAAACCTCACACAGAAAAGAGGAAGAGGAATAAGAACTGTGAGAGAAATACCACCCCCACCACTAAAAAATGAACATCCACTGCACTTAGCCATTACCTTGCATTTGAAGATCTCAAAGTGCTGTATAATTATCTAACAGAAATTACTATTATCTCATGCTACAGATTACATTGTGTTGTCGCTGCCCTGGGTGCGCTCAATGCCACATGTCTCTTTTGCTGGATTTGACACGTTATATGACTGTTCTCTGCAGCCCTACAGGAGGGACTGTGCAAAGTGAGACAAGAGGGCCCAGCCAGCTATTTCTGGACCTACAGATGACAAAACATGTTTTCCAAATCAAGCTTGTTAAGTCAAAGTACATGTATTTAAAGTTCTTTGCCAGATGCCTTTCTGACCTATTCTGTATGCTTAATATTCTGATGCCCTTGGACTAAAGCAGCTTCACTTTAAGGACCCAGAAGGACACAGAAGTACTCTGATACGTGTCTTGCACAATTTGAGAAAGATTCTGTAAAAACAAAACAAAAGAACTTCCCTCATAGCCCCTGTGCTTGAGGGGTGTCCTGGCTATCTGCAGACACAAGGAAGAATGTTTTATCACCCCTGGCCTGTAACTCAGCTTTCAGAAAAAGGTTTCATCTCCTTCCCCTGGTGCATCCTTGGCTCCTCACACATAATGTGGGACAGGTAACTCCCCTCCTCCAGCGGCAAATGAGGTGTTTGATTAATAGGGGCGCTTAGGAAATAATCTTCCTATAGCTCAGGGGGACAGGTACTTTTAGAGTGTATCTTGTCTTTAACTGTGGGGCATGGTCTGCCTCTTAGGATCATCCAGACATTTTCACTAACAGATGTTCAGTGCTGCAGGGGTACAAGGCACTAAGAAGACCTTGGGCTGCAGCATGCTCTAAGACTGCTTTGTTTCTGTTAAAGAAAAAGAAGTATCTTTACCCTACAGCTCTTCAGATCCAGAACTTCCCCAATCACCTGCAAGAGCCAGGAACAATTCTGTCAACCTTAATACTTAGCTACTGGGGGAAGATTTTGACCTTCCTTGATATGGCAAAGATTGACAAAGAGGGATGCAACTGGTGTTTAAGGCTTCATGGCAAAGCACAGTGCTGAATGGCTCCTTTCAATGCTTCTGGACTTCAGGCTCTTCCCTGCTTGCAGGTGCAGGGGAAAAATCTGCAATCCTTTGCCCATCCAAGGTACTAGGGGAAGTCAGAGGAGGTGGAATAGCATTGTTAGCCTGCTTTTGGAGAATGAGGCAAACTGAACAGGAATGACTGAAATTTATGGGAGTCACATTTTTCTGGCTTTCCGTAAGTTCCTTCCGCATATTAACTTCAGGGACTGTTCAGCCTGCAGAAGATAAGGCTCAGGGGAGATTTTATCAACATGGAAAAAACCTGATGGGAGAGAGTAGAGAAGATGTACCCAGGCTTTTCTCAGCAGTGCCCAGTGACAGAAAATTCTACTTAAATGTAGAGAGAAAGCTTTTTTACTGTGAGGGTGGCCAAACACAGGAACAGGTTGCCCAGGGAGGCTGTACAGTGGAGATATTCAAAACCAAGCGGACACAGCCTTTCTCTTGTGGACCCTGCACTGAGCAGGGGGCTGGACCAGAAGACCTCCAGAGGTGCCTTCCAGCCTTGGCCATGCTTTGACTCTATGACTGATGCAAATCCAAATTTAAGTATGTTGATACACTGTGCAGACAGATGGTATGGATTGTAGTCTCCTGGAGATTTTTAGGTTCAACTCTGAGTTTGACTCAGCTTACTTGTGTGGTTTTTTGAAAAATTTACCTCACAATAATTGTTTTGCCAAAATAAGCTAGCAGTCCCACAGTGTTTAGAAAACAAAATCAAAATAGGACAAATGCATTCATACCACAATTCTGTCTACATTTTGTCTTCTGGATGCGTTGCAGTTATATAAGCATTCTTCCCAGGTATTTTTGCTGGCATAATAAAAAATTGCGTATGTACGAAAACAGCAGCCTGGCATAAGAAAGCTCATGATTGATTCAGCTCTGCAAGATCAAGAACAAACAAATCAATATTTATTTAAAGAGCCTAAAGAAGTTTGTTTCGCTGTTCTACTTAAGAATTTTCCCCAAGTTCATATTTGGCCAACTTACGTCTAATCAAATTTAAACAGCTACACATAGAATGTGTATCTTGGGATCCGTTGCTATTATAACTGTAATTTTCACTAATTAATCACTGGCTTAGCCTTAGAAAACTAAAACAATTAAGTATAACATTAGCCATTTCACATATGGCAAGTAGAAATATCTAGAGATCAGGAGTTTGCTTTACAAAGGGATGAAGAACCTTAGTGAAAATGGCATGTTCAAAGTCCTATGAACATCTACGACAAGGCTGATGCTTTCCAGCCTCTGCCTGTAGTATTACTTTACTGCAAGGAAATCTTTGCTTTTGTTAGGACAGTTCCAGTAAGCCAAAAAACCCCACATTTGGTGATGCTGGATGAAGCTGTAAGAAACTTTTATAAAAATACAAAGACAGATTTCCATTGACTCATGCTGCTGGTGAATCAAAGAATATATAAAATGGCCCTCACTGAAGATGACGGAACTAGGGAGAGAGACAAGAATGAGCTTTATCTTCACATTAGCAGCAAAAGTAAATCACAAGAACAGACTAAATTTAACCTCCAGACACTTCTTCAGATTTTCTAATGTGTACAAAATAATTGACTTAATATGGTCCCCTCAGATATATTGTTCCAGCTATACTTCCACAAAGGAACTCTTACCACTTCACAGATGCCCTCTGAATAAATAATGGTGTCACATCAGGTGTTACAACAGAGAGTAACGTATTCCCAGTTTTACTCAGGGAAAAGGGAAAGGAGATTCTCTAGCTGGATATAATGAAACAAAGCTCCTTCAGCTGAAGAAGCTTCTCATTTTGTGTTATCACAGCACAGCTTCTATGGTTCAATGATTCCCTGTCTTTACATGACCCCTACCTACTTCACTTGTTCAGAGGTTTTTCCTAATGAATACCTGTCCATGTAGCAGTGGCCCATTAAAAGACTGCTGGATAATAGCAGGTCATGAGCAGGATGTGAGTCAGTGTCACACTGGCGTGAGAGGCAAACACCTTACTGAGCTGTATAAATAGAAACAAGACCTGGAAGAAACACAAAGTTACCTCTCTGCTCAATTGGAAAGGCCTGTGCCAGAACCATGTGTCCAACTTCTGGCACTCTTCAGGAAAGGCTGGAAGGAGTCTGGCAGAATGCAATGGGAATGACTAGAGGTGTAGAAAATACAACACGTGGGAAGATCAGAGGCATTAGGATTGCTTAGAGAAGAAAAGATTAAGTGTAGAAATTATAACAGTCTTGCTATATGAAGAGCTGCTGGAAAGAGGAACTGAATTTCTCGCTGTTTCTCAATGGACAGCACAGGGAACATCACGCTTAAACTACAGCAATATTCAGATTAGTCATTAGGCTACACTTTCTAACAGGGAAGCTAACAAACCAGTGTCTCAGACAGGCACGGCAGACTGCAGATCTTCCATCGCTGGTGGGTGTGAAGAGCAGGTTAAGAGAGAGGCTGCCAGGGATGACACAGGCACAGGCACCTGCCTGGGGGCTAGACGGCAGCCTGAATTACCTCTCAACGTGCCTATCACTTCTTTGATTCTGGTAGGGATATCACTTGATTGTCAGGACTGAGTAGACAAACTGCAGGACACTGCCAGTATGGAATACGCAATGCCCGCCATTTTCCAGCTCTGCACTGACCCCCCAGTGAAGGGCTGCCTAGGCTTGTGCTGCTTCCAGCCCCAGGCCCACACACAGTTAACAGCAGCTTCCATTTCCTTCACAATGAAACCTAAACTTGACCAGCTCACCCCAAACTTACAATCCTCAATTACATTTACATTGTGCCAATGAGGGAAAAGTAGTCTTCTGTGAGGAAAAAGATTAGCCACACAAAACAACTAAATGCCTTGGACAGCTAGAAGATTTATCTATCTGCCACATTTTTCCCCCCCAGGTCATTCAGTGCTGACATCCGTTCTGTCTCACTTATAATCCACTGTTATTCAGCAGGAGATATTAAGCCATTAAAATGAGGAATTCAGGAATGCTGATCTGCTGCAAAAATAGATTTATGGCTCTACACTTAGACATCAAAATATACTGAGCTGAGAAACACCAAATGACTCAGCAACAGCTTGGACTGCTATTAAGATACTCCTTGATCATGTTTGCCTAAGATGAAATAGCTATTTCAATTACTTTGCCTTGCTATTCCTAGAAAAATTAATCAGCTCACTAACTATCACTTGAAAATAATCCTACAACATAGATAAGAAATAATTGTTTTTGACAGGGTATTTTCATTGAGCTCTATTGTAATGGAGTGGACAGAAGGTTACGCAACATCACTCGGTGCTTAATTTCATGCTTGTCAATGGTCAAGGAACCACACGACAGACACAGACAATGAGCATTTAGACAGACTGTCATATCAAAAATGGTGACCTGATTGCATATATTGATTTCTCATTTTTTAAACAAGGGGTGTAATAGAGAAGTCGGCTGACAGACGAAACTCCCATTTATACCAAATGCCTTACACCAGGCTGTGATGGGACGCTCCTGCAGCAGCAGAGCAGGATCACAGGACTTGCCCATTTTAGTTGCCTCCTTCATCCTCTCTACAGAACCCCTCTACTGGTTGGAGGCGAGGATGAAGACAACAGCTTACTGGCCGAGTAAACTGCTCTGCTATCTTTATACAATCTGTCAATAGGGTGGTAGGTTGATTAAAGACTGTCCAGCTAATTAACTGGAGAGAAGTAGAGTCTATTGATTTAGTGGAGGAGAGAGGAAAGAAGAGGATGGTTTCTGTATTTCAGCACTGCTAGTTGTGGCATAGCTGTGCTATGATTTATGTATAAGTCTAATGCTCTAATGATGTGTATTAAATGAGTACAAAGAAAACTTAAGGCTTAATTTTATCCTCCATTTCAGTGCTGTAAAGTGCTGAGGATGTTACGCTTTCATTGGCGATTGTTTGCCTCCTGCTCTTTTCTTCCTCCTAAGAGCAGCTCAGTCTCTCATATTTTTGCTTTTTTATCCTGGTACCCAAGTAAGATTTACTAATGGCGTTACCATTTAGGTTACATGCTAATTTACAGTATTATATGCATGTAATAGGAAAATGTCAGAAGAAGTATGTATGGCAATGTTCATGAAAATGCCCATATTTGTTTCCAGACGTCAAGTAGTCATCTCAGTTATTCCTTAGAAAAAAAAAAATGAAATATAACACAATGTTGTGTTCTGAATTTGCAAGCACTGAATGTGACAACAGCTATTTTTGTAAGTGTATGAGCCTATGCAGAGAATATGGTGACAGAAGAATGACAGACAAAAACCAAGCAGACAAAAATAGTAATTTTCCTCAATGAAATGTAGTTTACTCCTCTGCCTGTTCCCTGACCCATTTTATTTCTGTCTCTACTCTTCTGTTGAACTTTTATTTTCTTCCAAATCAAGCACATCAGCCATCAGATCCACACCAGTTTGCAAGTGAACTTGATTTTAGTTTTAAACCTCCCCTGCTCCTGGGACTACATTACTCCTTGCTTTTTTCCCTTAATCTTTGAATTCTGCTGCCTCTCTGCAGCTTTCAATTTTTATATTTTTGCCGGTAACTTATTCTTTTGCTTTTTTATCTTTTTTTTTTTTTTTTGGCTCTTTTTTTCTCGTCTCTGTTCAGCCTCTCTCAAATGTCTTTTTCCCCCATGCCTTCCTGTTTCTCTGCCTTCACACACTCCACCATATATGCATGTTCTACACGTGCAGGCTTTCTTCTTCCCATGTCATCCAGTGTTAACTGCATGGCTTTTGGTCCTTTGTGAGAACCATGCCAAAAAATCACTATTAGCCTTTGTCATGGAGGAAATCGTAAATATCAAATATAGCTATCTGTAGAAACACAGCATCGTACTAAAATTATTTTGTAAAATACAACATACAAAAATCTAAAAACCTAAGGCAATAGATTTAAGAAACTTCCTGCACTGTGCCAGCAAACTGACCACAAGTAACTAATGCTGTGAAGAACAGTAGCTTCCACCCAAGCCCTGTACCTCTGTTGGCAAGATCCCCTGCTTCTCTGCTTCAAACGCTCTGATGGTTCCAGATGTTTCTAAAGATTCAGTCACCAGATACACTCCACAGGTCCAAAGAACTGCTCAGCACCTCTTTCACAAAAATGCTCCTGTTCAGATTCCTGCGTTTTATTCCACTGATCTCATCTTCAAGCCAGAGGCAGCACATTCTGCTCTGTGGAGGACAAAGGCATTGTGCTCGACACCCTTGCTTCTAGAACGCTAAGGACTAGTACCCACAAACTCCAAAGGGTGATGTAAAAGTTCTCCATGGTGATGACGAGGAAGGTGACTGAACTGAAAAGGTTTAAGAGTTAAATTCCAGTACATGAAATTTAAAGGAGTTATAAGGAGGATAGGAAAGCTGAGATTTGCTTTGGATACAAGAGATGCTCTGACTAAATATATTTTTTTTTTTTGTTAAAAACTGATATTATAACATCAGGATTACCACTTGGGCTGCTTTTTCAGCAAAAAGATGCTGCTGCATCGACAAACATTATTTCAACAGCACAAAGCAGTACAGAGATATGACACTGCTTTTGTGCAAAACTGTCTTTTTAGAAGACGATGACAGATTAATACCACTCTTCAGCTATAAGCAGTTGAAATGTGCAGCAGAATATATAATGTATGTAGCTAAACTTGTGTCAATCAAACCTCCAATCCTGGAAGGATCCACAGTAAACCCTCTGTACTACAGTGCCTTTATACTGGCTGTTAAACAATACACTTGAAATTCAACATTTTCAACCCCAAATTTTCTGCTCTAACTACAACAGTGTCCACTGTGTTAAACTGCATCCAGGTGGCCATTATCAAGCTGTGCTCATCCCAGGATTTGAAGGCTGTTTAAAATAAAAATGATTTGTGATGCCCTCCTGAAGACAAACAGAGAAATTCTGAAAAGTAGACCCAAGCTATATCCAAATGCTTTAAAAAAAAAAATCCAGGTGCAAATAATTCCCTTTGTTTCACTGTTTACTTTAGAAAACTCCTGTTTTCAACTCCCTGTTTAAATTCAACAATTTAAGCAAATCGATGCAAAATCTAGACCGTGTGTGGTTTGGGAAACCATGGCTAGAAGAATGTACATTTAAAAGAGGCAGACTAGGATCGAAAGCTTTTTATCCTTACTGTTATCTCTTTTTAATCCTCTGTGGTAAAAAACAACATCCTGGCTGTGTAGTGGCCTGTGTAAAATGAAATAATGAAATCAGTACATCTCCAGCTAGCACCACAATATTTGACATTTCAAACACCACAATGTTTCAGATAAACTGGCAAATTCTTTCACAGAAAGGACTTAAATAGACACAGAAAATGAATGAAATTTCACCTCAAAGAACAACCCTTCCCTTTCAGGTGCAGGTGAGATTAAAAGGCTAATATGGACATTTGGCACTACAGCACTTGGAAATGCATCTCTTCTGTGGGTAGTCTGCAGGTCTCCCTTTCTATGATCAGTCCATTGAGTACCTTTCATAAACACCATGTCCAGCATTAATACATTTACATTGTGCTTTAAAGAGTTGCAAATTAACATGTTCTAGGCAGGATTCAGCAATCCCCTTCCTCTCACACCTTCTGATTTTTTTTCTAAGAGACTAAAAAAACCACAACCAAAAATGTGGAGCAAACTAACCTACAATAGTCTTCTAACACTAGCTGGAGGGAAGACTCTAAGGAACAAGTGAAAATTAATTTTTATTCATTTGTATCTTCTTTCCCAGAACATTATGAAATACACTGGCTGCACCTGTCAGGACACATGCACTGCACATCAGTCTGTTCCACTGCTTTTTAAAGCCAGTCCTGCCTCCCACTTCCCTTGCTGTGGCATCCAGATCCCAGACACTGCACAGCAGCGCTACTTCTGTTTTTCATATACCAGGTGAAGGTGGTCAGCTTGATTTGCAATCTCATGAGATCCAAGAGAAATGAGGCTCTGGTGACAGACAGCAGCCAGGCCCTACATTCAGTGGAGTCCTACTAGAAAGACCATTGCCCTTTCTGGACATCCCATAGCAGAGTAACATCAGGAGTAGCACCAGAATTGTGCCCTTCCTGTAACAGGACAGCAACCTTGGAAACACACACCAAATCATAACATCGCACATACTGGAAAAGGAAATCGAGACGCCCCTCTGCCACAGAGACAAAAAGCTTAACCACATAGTGGCATGAAAGAGCTTAAGGTCTCTGCAGGCTCCCAAGACTCACCCCAGTGGCTCAGCCCCCGAGGGAACTGGTTTGGCTGCGTTGCTGGCCTAGTGTGCTTGCTCAGCTTGTCACCACTGCAACCACAGGCAACGATCTTTTACGGTGTCCCCAATGTCTTTCAAAACTACAGTCTCTAATGAAACCACAGCATCAGGCAGTCATGCAAAATGCTGCCTTGCCTCCTACGTGGTACACTGCTGTCTGTAGCTGTCTCTTCTGCTGTAACCCAGAACTAGTGGAAGTCAGTCAAGCCCTTCGGTTCAGTCAGTTTCTAAACGAAAACCTGAGCTCTGCTAAAAGGCAGTAACATCTTAGCAGATGGTGATGTAGGAAGCCACTTGAACTCCTGTACCTTTTCCTTCCTCATCTGACAGTTACATTGCCCCAAGAAAATGCAACTACTGAGACGCACACCATGCTCCATCAACCATGAAATGGGATAGAAACATGAGTGGGAAAAAATGCGGAGAGGATAAAATACCGTCCACATTGGGGGATGGGACCACCATTTAAACGGTGTCTTAGCACTGTTTGCACAAGCAAACAGAGGTGGAGTGGAGGCAATTAAAAACAGGACTGACAGATTTCCCCGAGAACACACAATGAACAAACACTACAAGCAGAAGAAAAAGAGCTACCCAAAGAAGACAGAACAGAAACAAAATTTCCCCTGGACAGTGAAAACACAGCAGTTAAGGTCAGCTAAAGAACATGCATCTTATTTATAAGTACCATATACAAATGACCCATTGTTTCTGCCAAAACAATATTTTACCCATCTCTCCCTGAGAAGCACCAACTACAATGTCAAGGAAATTAAAGAAAGGATGAAAACAAGCATCCTTCCTAATGCATAGTGTCTCGTGAAAGTCAGATTCTGCTAAGCCTTGACTGCTGAAGTAATCCTTACCCATGCATAAACTCCCAATTAATTCATCAGGGAAAATGCTGTATTAGCCTAAAACTCTGAAAACCAGCTGAACGCAAATGCCTTCTTCACATGAGGTCAATGTTATTCAACAGACTGGATCCTTCAGGACCGTCCATTAACTTTCTGAAGAACATGTGAAGCTTTAAAACACCGAGACTCTTCAGCAAGAAGCTACAGCATCAGGACACAGCAGCTGAGCTAAGTTGGTGTTCTCTAAAATAAAATAAACTCCTTCCTTCCCTGTCCAGAAAAGACCAAAAAGCAAACCCACAACATAAATTGTAAAATTTGCTCAAAGAGCCTTTCTTCAATGGCAAGCAATTTCTTGTATATAGGTCACCATTTGACTTCTTCAGAGGAAAAAACCAACCATACGGGCAGGAGCAGCTGTCTTTCAATGTAAGGAATGGATTTCACTTTGTGCTGAAATGTTTGCACAGCATTCTCAAAAAAAAGCGTGTGGGAAACAAGACAACATGCTGCAATGAGCCATGTGAGACTGTGCACAATCAAATTACAGGAGGTAGCATTTTCCAGTGGTTCGAATCACAAGACATTGCTTCTATTCTGGGATGTACCTGGCTTACTGCTTGACCTTGGGTAATAAATGACATGCACTCTCTCTGGGCATCGTTTTCTTCATTTGTAAAGGGATGTAGGGTCTGGTCTAGCAATGTACTAATTAAAGTAATTCTGTATTAGGATGGGAACATTTATCAAAGGATGCAAATTTTGCTCAAGCATAGAGTACACACAGACCAGAAATCATTGTAATTTCTCTCATTAAGGAGCAAAATATTTTCATTAGAAGTTTTAATTTTTGTTAAAATTAAAAATTAAAGTTGGTTTTACTAACACTTAACAGTTTAGATTGTTTTATTTCTTGCACTACACATTTACAATGACAATGTGGTGACAGCATAAATAATACTATGGAAGGATGTTAGCTTACCAATTAAAACGTCAGCAAGGGGCTACATAGTATGTTTTTATTGGCAAAATAAACCCCTCTATGATTGTACTTAACCCACCTGCCAAATGGATTCCACAGTAAGTGCATACCTGTGCTCATCTGTGGGGGTGTTTAGCTCTTTACAGCTGCATAAAGTATGATTTTTTCAACAAGCACGCAAGCAGAGAGGAGAGCTTTCCCCTTCCTTGCACTGCCTGTTGGAGGGGATTGTACCTCTCTCCAAACTGTTCAGCAATTGCTCTAAAGGACATAAGACAAAACGGATGAAGGAATTAAATGACGCAGTCGAGTCCAGGGTGCCACTTCATTCAGCTGGTATGTCATGACACTGTCATAAGCACTGACATGGGTACCAGACACACTCCCCCAGTGCAAACTGAACTAATAGGAACAGCTTATTCCTCTGTGAGGAACTATCCCCTCAGGATGGCAGTCACAGGATTGTGATGCTTCTACAAAACTTTCCTCTCATAGAAAATGCTGTCAGAATGAAAAGTTTGCTTATGTTATGGTTACATATGTTAACATAACCATTTTTATGGTTATGATTGTCAGACAATCCTATACAAAGAAAGAGCACGTATGTTTATGCTATTTTAAATGGTTAGTGCTGTGAGCATCTTTGTTCAAGGCAATCAAAATATTCAGCTGAACATTCTTCTTGCCCTCTCTGGATACCCTGGAGACTCCCGAGTCCTCCATTAAATAAGCTTCCTTTGACTCTGATTGCAGTGACTGGTACTAGATGGGGCAGAGCCACTTGTTTTTACATCATTTATTTACTTGTAATAGTTGCTTCCCTTCCCAGGAGGAAAGCAAGCCAGAAGCATATGAACTTGCAAATCAGTGATTAACAGAGGAAACACAGATTGGACCTGACAAGAGGACAGGAACAAAAAACTAACAAATGCCTGCTCAGATACCAACTGACCGCTTGGGAACAAACACCACAGCAAACAGAATCAGTTGCATTAATTATTATGCTGTCGGTGGAAGCTCTGAATTGTCAGCAACAACAATGACAATATCCTAGGGTAAAGTCCCAACTACTGAAACCAACAGCACGTTGTTGAGCCATACTCACATCTCCCACTTCCGGAAAAAAACCAGCTCTCATTCACGAAAAGCACCTAAATACGTGGTCAGACTTCCAAAAGACCACCAGCTTCTGTACGCTGGCGTTAATAAAACCAAGTGCCTCTGAATATCTGGTTTCTCGCTTGCAAATTACAGTACAGCACCGCTTATCATTATACGGTTCCTTACTCTGTTTTACCCAACGCTATTCCTCTCCTCACCTGCTTCATTTTACAGAAATATTCTTGGAAAGCCCGGGGTGGCTTTTGCCGAAGAATTCACCACCCGGCAACCAACCGCAGGTTCCCCGGGCGCGCCCGGCGAGCGACCCGCCGCGGGTGCGGGGCCGGGACCCCGCTCCCTCCCGCTTGCACAAGAGCCACCTCCCGCTTCAGGGGAGGCGCGCTGCGGAGAAACGGCTACTAGAGAAGGGCACCCCGGGGGGCCTCCCGAAGCGTGCCCCCACTGTGCGCTGGAAAAGCTGCCTTTTTTTTTTTTTTTTTTGTTCCTTTCCTTTCCTCCCGTTGCTGTCGAGTCCCCCGGCACCGGTGCGTCCCCCTGCACGGTAGCCCAGAGCTGAGCGGCAGCGCAGAGCGGGACGCCGCGGTGCCAGCCCGGGGCATCGCCGCCAGCGCCCAGAGGACACGGCAGCGGCCCCGACGACTGGGCCGGTCCCGCCGGGGGTGACTCCGCCGCCCCCCGCCCTTACCTCCATGCCCAGCCGCTGCTTCAGCACCAGGGCGGCGCACAGGTAGCCGGCGCGGCCGACGAAGAGCTCGTCGGAGCCGCAGTCGAGGAAGGAGAGCGGGGCGCAGACCTCGCTCAGCTCCCGGAACTTGCCCAGCGGCCGGGCGAAGTCGGGCAGCCCCAGGGCGCGGTAGACCAGCGCCGCCACCGCGTACACCCCGGCGCCGCCCAGCAGGAAGGCGGCGCGGGTGTCGGCGTCGGCCTCGCCGCCGCCCTCCTGGTAGCGGAGACAGGCGTCCACGACGCGGCGGGCCGCCCGCAGGTAGGCCTCCCGCGACGGCGCGAAGAGCGGACACTGCGCGACGTGGTAGAGCATGTAGGCCACGCCGGCCACGCCGCCGTACAGCCCCCCCTGGCAGCCGCGGGGGCCGCCCAGGGGCGGCAGCTCCCGCAGGATCCGCTCGATGGTAGCCGTCACCAGCGGCACCGCCACCTCGCTGTCCGGCGCCGCCGCCGGGCTGCCCGGGTAGTCATCGAAGCGGTTGGCGAAGCAGCGCTGGCTCTCCATGCCCCCGCCGGTGCGGCGCGGCGCTCTGCGCAGCGGGGAGCGGCGGGAGGGCGGGAGCGGGGAGCTGCCGGGGGAGGGGGCGGGGGAGCGGGAGGAGGGAGCGCAGGGAGGCGGGAGGAGCGGGAACGGGGCGCCCCCGCCGGCGCCCGCCGGCTCTCCGGGAGGACGCGAGGGGCGGCGGGCGAGGCGGCCGCTGCCGCACCGCCGAGAGCGGGACTGGCGGCCAGACCGGCCGGTCGCCCCGGCAGTGCCGGGGACGGGTCTGTCCCGGGGCGGCCGCCGCCTGCCTCAGCCCGCGGCGGAGCGGCCGGCGCTGCCCCGCTCCGCGCCCCTCGGCGCGGGTGCCGCAGGCCGCCGCCCCACCTGCCCCCAGCCCGCGCGGCCGAGGCGGCCGCTGAGGCGTGGAGGAGGCGGCTGTGGCTGACCCGGCTTTCCGGAGCGCGGAGCCGCGCCCCCGTTCTGGTGTCCAGCTCGTCCTGGCCGGGAGGCCGGGCGCTGTGCTGCCCTCCCGCATGGCAGGCCGTGCCGCGCCCTTGCCCGAGCCGCCCGCGGGTCCCCCAGGCAAAGGGCTTTGCTGGGTTTTCCACCCCCTCCCGCCCCGCTGCCGCCGGCGGGTTTGGCCCGGGGACGGGCGCCGGGCCCGCCCGAGATGCGGGGCAGAGGCTGCTGGGTTGTCCCTGGCGCGGCAGCCAAGGCTGGGGGATGTCGCCAAACCCCATTGAGGGCAGCCCGAGGCCAATTAAGGTGGAAAGCTAAGCGAGTCCCCAGCAGACCAGCAGTGGCACAAGGCCATCTTTGTCTTCTTTCCTTCATGCACGAGTCAAGCAGAGCCTATGAAGAACTGAAAATCTAGGCCACCAAACAGATTCCGGATTTAAAGAAAGGTGGAAAAAAAAGAGGTCAATCTGGGAACAGATACTAAGAGCAAACAAACACACAGTTGATACATCTTCCACTGACGATGTGAACTTGTGCAGCATGAGTGAATTTAGCATCAGAGGTCTGTAACTTGCAGTCACCTGGTGGTGTCTGATGCTTCCTCTTGGGGGTGCAGCCACCGTAAGGGGGGACCTCCCCAAAGGAAGGTGGAGGGAGCAGCTTGCTGAAGGCTCCAGCTGGTAGCCAGCAGCTGGCACAAGTGGTAGCAAGAACTAAAGCGCTGTCCTTTAGACTTTGAAAGACCTTCTGGAGCTGTGGCTGGCCTCTCTGCTTGATGGTGGCCGCTTGTTTCAGCCCTTTTCCTGCCTCAACATCAAAGTACCTTCAGCTGTGAAGCTCCTCACTTGCACTTTCACACCCACTTTTCATTTCAGCTAATCTGTCCTGTTCTTCCTTTTTTGGGGTTTATGATCTGCTCAGAGCCATTTGCTTCCATCCCTCTGATTTTGGTTTCTATGCTTTCCTTCAGTGCATTTTTGCCATGTTTATGGACATTCCAAATGCCAAGCACTAGTCTTTGTACAGCGTTACTTAAAGCCCCATTTTCTGGCTTATTCACAACTGTACCATATGTGGTTTCTACCACACAGGTCTTGGCAATCTAGAGCATTGAAAATGTGAAAAAGCCCTGCCAGTGGATAGGACATCTCATTCATGTGTTATTTTCTGTCATAAACTGGCTTTGGGTTGGCCCATTGATACGGCAGCTAAGGATTTTCCAGCATAATTTCTTTTTGTTGTGGAGAAGTGTATTCCCTAAGTGCTCTTTTAAGTGAAAATTTAGGAGTTTTATTTTTCATTCTGACACCATTTATTACACATTTTGGGGATGCTTGCTCCATCTTTTCAATCTTTTTTCCAAGTTAAAGGGGCTGGTATTTTCCTGCAATCTTCTGGGGTGGGAAGTGTGTCAGATGTGGTCTTCCATTGATGTGAAGGAATCCTGTCACTGGAGGTGCTTGTCTCCCAGCACTGAAAGGAACTGAGCAAGTAACCTTGGCAGGGGCAGCTCTTTTTGAGAACTTGAGCAAGGGGAAATGGATCTCTGCCAGTTTCAGCAGCAAAGGATTTAATAAAAATACAGGCTTTATAAGAAAATCAGTTGGGTTAGCAACACTTTTCTATATGAGTGTCGAATAAGACTGTTATAATATTTTTCAAAAAGGAGTCAGTAATGACATGCCGAAAAAGAACACCTTCTGTGCTCTGGAGAGTCTTTTGACAAAGTAGAGTGCTTAGCCACGGTAGGGTTAGCAGATGTCATACAGCAAGCAAGCAAGAAATGATGATGACAGTTGCTGCTGTACTTTTGTATAAAAGTATTACACCACCAAAGCTGAAAGAAGAGCTACACATACGCTTCTTATAACTGTAAAACCCCCTAAGTCTTAAACTGCTCATGTTTTCATGTACAGAGGTTTCATGCTTTTGAACTGGATGCATTCTGTCTCTTTTTTCACTCAGCCAAGCACAGATGCAGTCCTGATACAAATGTCTGAGATGTAGATCATGCGTCTCTTACCAGGTCATCCTTTGCCCTCCTCTCGGGTCCCAGAGTACATGTGGGCCTCCAGTGTATGGCTTCAGAAAAATGTGAATTCCCTCCTCTTCCTTCTGTTCTAATAAATCCATCGTTACATAACACGTGTTCTGGAGATGTGCTTGTTGCATATTGATAAAATATAGAATCATGGAATAATTCAGGTTGGAAGGGATCTCGGGAGGTCATCTAGTCCAACTCATGGTCCAAGTAGGGCTAACTACTTATTGGTATATGCGTTCATGTACGCTTGTTTTCTACCTCTTTATTTACATATTCCTTCAGGGAATCTGTGCCATCTGATATTTCCAACAGAGCACAGTAGTCTCCTCAGTTGTAGTGTAAGGACTGGAGACATCTTCTAATAAATGTTTTACAGGTTAGTCTGTCATTTGTCTTGTATGCTTTTTGCTGAGGTAACAATTTCATGTGCCTTCAGGAATTTTGGATACTCACATGGTTGCCAGTTTTGTTCTTACCCAGTATTCCGTGTCTTTCCTGAGCCAAAGGTGATACACTGAGCTCCCGTACACAGGCTGAGCTTCAGTAACAGAAGTGTATTTAGTGGTGTGAATGCATTAGCAGGGTTGTGCTAGAGGGTCTTCAGGCTCGTTTGAGCACACCAGCTATTAAATTCAAAATTAGTTCTCATCCTACCTATTAAAATCAGGGTACTCCCTTCACTGCCCAGTGCTGCTCTTCCCTCCCCAGAGAACTTTGCCACTGCAGGTCAGCTTTGCAGCTAGCTCCTCTCCCTGCCTGTTTGGGCTTTGTTCTGGGAATCCACACTCCTAAAGAGTGGCTCAGTCAGGTGGCACAAGGGAATGAAGTAGGTGGAGCTGTTTCATGTCTGCCTTAGGAAAGAAGTACTTGTATTCCCCCATATGCTCTTCTACCTTCCTTGCTATAGGTTCTTGAAGAGGAAAGTCACTGTGCACTGCAGAGACCACCCTAGTACCCAAAATATGGAGGAGTCTGACAAGGAGTCATGCAGCGGAGGCAGCTCCAGGGATTTCATAGCATTGATGTTTGGTAGCCACATTGTCCTAGCAGTCCCTGGTTGCTCGGTATATTCTGTTTTCATACCATAACTGTTTTTTTAATTTCTCAGGTTGAGCTATCCTGTTCTGTTTGGACTCCACTTAAAAAGCTACATTAAAGCTTTTGTGGTTTTTGTTCCATGATGATCAGTTGACAGTGGTAGGAGGACCTGTTTTGAAAATGGAGTGCTTCTTGGCACTGCATGATGGAATCTGTTCCTAAGTCAACGTTTTATTCTGTTACTTGTGTATAGTTGATAATCCGATTTCTGTGTGACAGAAGTGATAAAAGTCTTACTGCATGTATTGCCATTTAGTCACAAGAAAAATTAGAAGTATGTTATTTCACAGAGATTGTTAAATATTGTGTCAGGTAGTTAAATTATCCTACCTCATTTGAATTCCAGTAGGTACACAGTGACTGCTCTTGTGCTTTTCTGCAGCCCGCTTACACTCTGAGACTTGCGTGTATTGAGCAAGCTGGTCCATGAGCAGTGGAACTAATAAGGTCTGGTGTCCAACTGATTTTTTTGTCTGCTTTCCATTATCACATCTTATTCCCAGGCCTGTCCTGTGTTGGTATTTCTCACCTTCGTCACTGCATCCCAGCCATGCTCTTGTGTGTGCTGTGAATGGCTTGGGGGAGTTGGGAGGTATCTGTGGCTGGTGAGCAGAGCTGAGTTACAATTGGCCCATGGTAGGGGGCTGCGCTGAATTACTTTTTGCTCCAAGGGCACGCTGAATTTCTGTCCACTGCTCCGTTTCATGAAATTTAGGAATTGAACAGGAGTTTAATTTTTTTTGAGACTCTTGTCTTATTACCAAATTTGGTTGAAATTGGCCAACAGATGCAAAATTATGGGGATAGTGTGAAATGCTGAATATTTGGACAGTCACACATAACCATGCAAACCTTGTTTCCTTAAGAAACTGGGCTAAAAAGTTTTGGTGGGTTTTTTTGTTTTCTTTTTTTGTTGTTGTTGGTTGGGTTTTATTTTTTGTGAGAATATACCTTGAACAACTTAAAGGTTCTTGTAACAAGATACTGAAAGTGTGGGTTGAGGTTCTCATTGCTTACAGAATTGATTCTGCTTGCCAAATATCACATTCTTAATTTGGAGAAGTGGGCTGATTTCAGTAAGGGTTTCAGCTTAGATGAAAGCATAGAAGTTGTTATGAAGTCTCTGAAGACAGTATTAACATTATTCAGCATCTCTGCGTAGACTTACTTGTGATGGGTGAGTCACCATTCAGCTGTTGACAAATGCCAGGGCTTTCTGCAGAACAAGAGGTTTGAAATTCTGAGTTTTGGCTTAACTGGTAAAAGCCTAACTTCAAAATAGCTTTACCTTGACTCTATCCTGAGCATTTTCTATAGACATTGTTAGTCCTAACATTTCTTCCCTTGGCTTGAACCTACTCAGACTAGAAGGATAGTGGAGCTTTTTTCTTCAGACTTGTCTGTCACATCCCACAGTTTCTTTGTCCAGCAGATTATGGCATTTTTATTTTTATTTTTTGCGTTCAGGGTGATTTCTAATGAACCATAACCATGAGTACTCTTACATGCTTCGAGAGCAGTAGTTCACCTGCAATTCTCTGCATGGTTCTGACATTGTCTAATGGAATAAGGAAGCAAAATTTAAAAAATCCCACTGTGCACTCCACGGTTAATATTAAAACAAAATAGTTGGTTTTGTCTTCCTAATTAGTCTGTCAGTACAACATATATTGTAAATTTTAAATTTCCTTAAGGACATCTTTTCTACAATCGATGTCAGTGTAATATCCAAGATTTGAATTGTAACGTTTTTGTCAGAGCTGAAATTTGGAAACATTTCAAAGTACAGGAACAAAAAAATCAATATCTGAATCAGTGGTGTTTTTACCTGAAAGCAGCTAACATTTTTATCTGTGATGTCTTACTTGAATTTCCTTCTCTGTACATTTTGCAATTGCCTTTGTGCTAGCTTGTCTTAGTAATTGCTGTGATGGAAATGTTAGACTTTCATTAATGAGTCATGCTTCTGTTTGCCAGGGCAGGGACCTAACACCACAGGCCTCACCCTACAGCACCGGCAGGTGATGAAGAGAGCTGGGGACAGTGACTGGGCCCATTGCAGCCCTGGGACAGGGCACAGCTGCAGGCACTGAGTAGTAACGCACATTGTTGGAATTTCAGGCTGTAAGGCTAAGTCTGATAGGAAATATCCTGGGGTCTTAAACGCAACTAATGATGATAATAATAATGGGTGTATGTCCTTGAGGAAGGATAGCACCTCCAGAAACAAGTGACCCTTTAATTATATGCTAGGAAGTTAGATATATGCTAATGTGGGTGGAAGATTCCCAAGTTCTGAATCATCAAAACTAGTGCAGCATTTGACCTTTTTTAAAATTTCTATCTTGGCTATGCATGTTGACCAGGTCTAAATCTCTTAGCGTGACATATTTGAGACAGTCATAGTGCCAGGTGATGTGCTCTATGTTACAAGATGTGTACACATGCATGGTCTCACACACACAGAAATACAATATTGTCTGGAAACAAAACCTCATCCAGGTGGTTTATTGGGTTTTTTTTTAAGGGTTTGGGGTGTTTTTCAGTCAAACTAACAAAACCAGAAGACAAGGCTAAGTTTACAAAAATGAAAACTTTAATATGAGACTTTTCCTGAGAACTTTCTACCCCAGCTATTTTCAGCGTAACCTAAGGAGTAAAGTAGCCTAGGTTGGGGAACACTGAGTCATGGAAGACTGCACAGGTCCAGCTTTGTGCAAGTGAGAGTAGCCTGGTTTCATGAATCTGCAGAATACTGGCTCCTCTCCATGGGATGCTGATGAATTATCCCTTACAGCCTGCAGACCTCGGAAAACATAAAATAACCTGACTTTGCATGTATAGTTATTGTCCACTCAATGAAACAGATGGCTTAATATAAGACATTGAAAATGAACGAGGTTGATGCTCAAGAAAACTGCAGTCTCCTCAGGAATTCTTTTTGACTGACACATTTTAAAGCACAATTCTTAATGTATTCACAGGATGACGGAATGGCTGAGGTTGGAAGGAACCTCTGGAGGTCATCTGGTCCAAGCCCCTTGCACAAGCAGGGCCACCGAGAGTCAGTTACCCAAGACCATGTCCAGGTGACTTTTACAGTATCTGAGCATGGAGACTCCACAACCTCCCTGGGCATCCTGTGGCAGTGCTCCATCACCCTCACAGTAAAAAAGCATTTGCTGATGTTCAGGCAGAGCCTGCTGTGTTTCAGTTTGTGCCCTTTGTCTCTTGTCCTGTCACTGGGCACTACTGAGAAGATCCTGGCTCTTTCTGCTTTGCAGTATCCCTTCAGGTATTTCTGTACACTAATGAGGTCCCTCCCTGAGCCTTCTCTTCTCCAGGCCAAGCGGTCCCAGCTCTCTTAGCCTTTACTCGTATGAGAGATGCTCAAGTCCCTTTATAATCTTAGTGGCCTTTCACTGAACTCTCTCCAGTAGCTTCGTATCTGTCTTGTACTGAGGAGTCCAGAACTAGACACAGTACTCGAGTACTATTCCTGGTCTACTAAATTTTAAGAATCCACAAAAGTTTGTTTATCTTTTTGGAGGTTTTGCAACTGAACTGCAAATAGTTCTCAGAAGAGAAAATAACGAAGAATGCCAGAGTTTTTAATTCTTCGGAATCCTGAAACAATGCATGGAGCACCTTTTTTTTTTAAATACAGTGGTAATGTTTTCTTGGGAAACTGCCAAGAACATTTCAAAATCAATTTTATTCACATTCATTTACAGCTCTTGCACTTGGTACACAGTCTGTCTTCATTTCGTCACTATATGTTATTCTGATAGGATGCATAAATGCTGTGCTAGACTGTGCTAGATGAAGATTCATCTGTAGCAGTTTATGCTATTTTCCTTGTTCAGCATCCAAAGGGGAGGTAACAGAAATGTGAAATATATTATACTCTGGGTTTTGATGTGAAATATATTATACTCTGGGTTTTGATTTGGTTGTGGGTTTTTTGTTTTTGTTTTTTTTTTTTTTTTAGTAGGAGCTAGCTTTATTAGTGGTTTGAAGTTATAAATTAACATAATATGAGGTATTGTTATTGGACTTAGCATAAAAGTATTTTGCTTTATTTTTGCACCCTCAAAGGTGTCAGCTACAATCCAGGAAATGTTTCCACCTGGGATTTATCTTACATGTGTGAATGGTCCCTCACTGCTCTCAGTAAATACTGTTTGCAAGATCATGGTCTAAGATTGTTTCAGAATGCCATTAAGTATTTTTGTTTTTCTAGTCTTCAGTTTGCAAATACTTGAAAAAAAAAAAAAAAGCTAGAGAATATATAAATATAATAATTTACATAGCTTCATGAATTATGCAGGGAGACATTCCAGTTCCTTGTTGATAAGGCAAAATGCTCAGGTACTAAGATAAATTTGGGTGGGATGTTACAAAATTAGGCTCTGACTCAGTATACCATATGGGTCAGAAGTATTGCTCGTGTACTTGATATAAAGCACATGCTCAAATTGATCAGACCTGTAGTGCTATGGTGCAGGATTTGCCCCTTCCAGCTTTCTGTAAGTTGAGGTCTCTCTGAAGTAGGCAGTATTAAGACTGTTTAAAGGGTATTTTAAACCACCGAAGACTTCACAAAGTGACACTAGTGAATGACAGAAAAAACCCCATTGCCTTTCCACACAAACATGGTTATTTTAAGTTCTCTATATAAGCCAGATGATTCAACTTCTTTGATGAAAAAGGCAATGTATATAAAGGAAAGTATAAATATGTAATATTTATACAGAAACTTACATTTTATATATATGTATGTATGTATAAGCTCATGTTTCAGATTTGAAAAATAAACTTGCTCTGGTGAGTCTGAAAATAATTTTACAATTAAATAATTCCTTTCTCTGAATATCATCTTTATTATTGCACCTCATTAAAAACAAATGAATCCAGTTATACCTACTCATTTACCGCTTGGTTTATTTGCTGGTTTCCACACTGTTGGTAGATCCAGCCTTTTTTGTGTCACCTCATTGCTTTCAGCACTGGTGCAGTGAAGAACCTTGACACTACTTTAGAGTCACACTAGTTTAGAAGAATTTACCTGCATTTGCCGCCTTCTCTTGCTGCCTCTCCTTCCCTGTTCACCTCTCTCAGAGTCAAGTTATGAAACAAAGCCGTCAGCGCTGCAGAACTGGGTATTAATGCACAGTTTGATGAGAAGCCTTTGCTTTGGAAAGGATGCTGGGCTCAGTCGTCAGAAGTCACTGCAATAAAAGCTTTGTCTTTGTGTTTGCAAGTGCAGCTGCTGATGCTGGCAGGGCTGGACTGGCTTTCTGGGTGCCCCACATTTGGATGCTTGTTCTTCAGTACACAGTGACTTTCACGGGTATCAGTGTTTGTTACCTACTGTGGAGAAATTAAACCTCCGCATGGTAGTACAAACTGTTCCCTCTTTTTAATGTCACTTTGCCTTACAGCACATGAAGGCTCAGAGGCACACACTGGGGTACTTAGTCACATTTTCCCGTATTCATCTTTAGATTTATTGTGCTCAGGAGATGGATTTAAGTTTCAACTATTTCTTCTGATCAGAGCAACCCTATTGCAGCAGGAGATCAGACTGATGTTTTCAATGGGCTTGACTCCCATTTGCATTAAGATCCCGGACTCCCATTTACGTCAAGGTCCTACTCTTGCATGTTTCCTGGATCAGCCTTGGCTGTCACTCCAGTTGGTTTTCACTGTTTGGACATTTAAAAAAGGTGGAAAACCAGTATATCCAACCTTGTTATGCACAGGAATTTTCTACTGGCATCTTCCTCACCATTGACACAGAGGGAGTTTCTGGGTGAGAGAGGGCATATTCCAGGCATTTTATGGCCCATTGATGACCCCTTCCTAAAATAGCACCTAAAGCCCATGAGCTTCTGGAACAAGGTAATGAATCGGCTACTGTCCCACCCACACTGGCACACACGTCCTGAAGAGCATGGGCCCTCCCTGCTTATTGACAGGCAGCAAGTGGCCCATGAAGGGAGCTCTGTGGCCTCGGGCAGCAGGTTGCTGCCAACATGTTACATCCTTAGATCCCTGTTCTTCACTTCATGGCTCACAGCCTTGACTGTTAAACATATGAGGTTAGGAACAGAGTTGTGTTGTCTGTAAAATTACTAGTTTTATTTTATTTAAAAATTATTACATTTCTTCCATCACCAAAAACTCTCGTTGCCTTGCTTTGTTAAAAGTTTACCCTCCTTACCCTCCACCTTTACCCTTGCAGGCCCAGAAAGCTCAGGTTTTTCTTCTCCCAAAGAGTAAGATCTCATGCACAGGGTGGGGATCGCAGGGCAGAGGAGGTGGTACGGGAGCCAGGAAAGCATGCTGTGAAGTGATGCTTCCTCAGTTTGTTTTCTCCTCCCTTGTGCTACAGAATGGAGAAATAAAGGATGGCAGCTGGAGCAGCTGGCTGCTTCTGGGGGGTAGGTTTCATCTAATAAGAAGGAAAACGTGGTAAAGCATGGCAAATAAATGAGATGTAGCCATAGCCAGAGGAAGTGTGACATGGACCAAGCGTATTTGTGTCACTTTCAGTGTGTGAGAGTTGACATCTTTAACATCAGAGGCACAATGGCATTGTGTGGTTTTGGAGCCTGTCCTTAGGGCAGCATAAGCAGGATTAAAAACCTGAAATTAAGTCCATTTAGTTTAAATAAATTCAGAAGATGCTTCCTTCTTCTGGCACTTTCTCTTCTGTGTAAGTTGGGTGTTTATGATGTTGGGAATTAGTAAGAGTAATATCACTTCCAGCATGTGGCGTAACTGAGATAAGAATTCATAAATGCATTTGGAACAAACAACTCCATGTTACTGAAAATAAGATCAGTTATGTGATTAAAATGAATGCAATCAAATTTGAAGCTTCAGGCACTGCAGCTAAACAAACTGGTACCTCTAATCAGCAAATGATGTTCTTTTAAGGAATATTATAATTTTAAATGGAGAAACTACTTTAAAACTGTCCTCTCTAGTGAACAAATAACTATGCAGCAATATTTACATAGTCACATATAACATCTTTTAAATGGAATTCATGAATATTTTCTATTTGGACCTCAATAAAAACTTTGCACCTAAGAATTTGATGCAAGGGAGACATCTGGTGAGACATCCCCGTAAATGCCATGCCTCCGCACTGTCAGGCTCGCAGCGACTGGAGCTGGGCTCACTCGGTACAGAGCTTCTCTGTGGGCCTCAAATATATCTGTGTATCCTGGCAAAAAACTGACTTCTCTAATTGTCAGTTGAAATATTTATAATATTGGCCTCAGGGACTTAAAAAACTGGGGAGGGGAAGGGAAGGGAAGGGAAAAAGAAGAAAAGAAAGAGAAAAAAAGCAACAAAGAGAAAGAAATATTTCTGTTATATTTTATACTTGTCTTTGACATCTGAATACACAAGCAATTTCTTACAATTCTTAAAATTTCCCTGTTATTCTTTCCTTTGAGGCATTTTGATTAAAATGCTAATGATGTTCTAGGATAGTGATGCTCTCCCAGAATTGAAGATTCATATTATATTTTGTTCAAAGGCTAACATGTCAAGTGCTCTCGATTGTACATACAGACTCTGCTTGTCTTGAAATTTTCTGTGTTTAATGGGGACAGAAATGAAAGACATTTCATTTATTCTGTAATAATGGTTTTTCATTCTAGAAATTAATAATCATGGAATGAGGTAAAATATCCACATGATGGGCCAGGCTAATCCTATGACTGAGAAGAACCAGGAACACAGACTGCCTCTCAGGCCTGTCCTGTGGTGGACCCTGCTTTTGGAAAGAGTGGTCATGCTGGTGACATCACTGAATGTGACTCCAAGGAGCCTTGGTCCTGCTCCCAGCCCTTCTTTTCACTTGCAGCATGAACAGAGAGGTGAATTGATCCTCTGCGGGAGAGCAGCTTACCTATTCGATACAGCACAGAGAACTGGTATGCCTGTTTTCAGAGCTGACATCCCTGAAGCTGTCCATGAGATCATACTCAGGTCTCTTGATACATGAGACTATAAAGTGTAAAACTTTAATAAAGATAAGAAAAACTGATAATACTTGATTACTGTGGCAGTTTAAGCATTTATTTGAAAGTGACATCTTGCTGTTGTAACACTCTGCCTGGTTTAGCACGTATTTTTGAATCCACATCTTTGGCTGTATGCCCCTATACAAACAGAAAGGTGGAGTGAAAAAATAAACCCAATTCTAGGTTTACTGCGACATTTGTGTAAAATACTTGGATAACTGGTTTCCCTTTTGTTGCATTTTCTACTTTTGAATTGTTGAAAACATTTTTGGTAACCAGACATAAGAAATACTGCAGGCACTGTATTTTTTTGCACCCACAATTAGAAATGGAGCAACTCAATGGAAATCCATCAGAACGACTTATCCTGTGCTGTAGACATATCTGTTGTGAGATCTGATTTCTATATTCTGTCATTTATCAACAGTCCTGGCTAACCAGGGAGGTCCCAGTTGACTGGAGGTTAGCCAATGTGACACCCATCTACAAGAAGGGCTGGAAGGAGGATCCAGGGAACTACAGGCCTGTCAGCCTGACCTTGGTGCTGGGGAAGGTTATGGAGCAGGTCATCCTGAGTGCCATCACATGGCACGTGCAGGACAACGAGGTGATCAGGCCCAGCCAGCAGGGGTTTATGAAAGGCAGGTCCTGCTTGATGAACCTGATCTTCTATGACAAGGTGACCCACTTAGTGGATGACAGAAAGGCTGCAGATGTTGTCTACTTAGACTTCAGTAAAGCCTTTGCCACCATTTCCCACAGCATTCTGCTGGAGAAACTGGCTGCTTATGGCTTGGATGGTCATACTCTTCGTTGGATAAGAAACTGGCTGGATGGCCGAGCCCAAAGCATGGTGTTGAATGGAGGTTTCCAAATGAAATATAAATCTCCCACTTTCAGTTGCATATTTAGCCTTTGTGACCTCATTGAGTAATGACTGAAGCAACCAAAAAATGGTATGTCATACTTATTTGCAAACTATCCTTTATGTGTTTCTTGCAAGGAATGCAAGGATTGAGAATTAGATCTACAAATAAATATCTATTTATCTTGTTTGTCAAGCACACACACACACACACACATACACACACTGGTCTTTTTAAATTTCTGGTGTTTTGAATAACCACGAGCAACAATCACTTTGGAAAATTAGAAAAAGGTAAACATAAAAGCCAAGATAAAATTGTAATTATTGCATCTTTTATAATTATTTTACCATACCAGAATAATTTATTTAGACATATCTCAACCTCAGAGTGCAACACAGGTTTTCTGCTCACAGGCCCATCAATCCTTGTTCTTTTTTTTCTGCATAAGGGAGATGAGTTAATATATCTTCCAGAAGCAGAATTCTGCATCATATGTGGAAAGTTGTCAAGAATGATGAAATCAAACAGCAGTATAAAATACATAACATAAACCATCTGAGAAATAGAGAAGAATTTTTTTCCTATATTCCTATTCTCTTCTAATCGAAAGTTAGTTCAGAGTTTCTAACCACTCATGTTTTTTCAAATCATTGATTTCTCACTGAAGTGGCCAAACAATGAAAATATTGCAGATCAACCCAACCTCCCCAGTATTTTATGCCACTGAAAAATGAAATGTGATTTGCTTTCAGGCACTTTTCATGACTTGATTAATAGAGCTGATTCAGATTTGGATCAATAGTTGCTCTCTCTCAAAGGACTGTTTACTCCCCACTTTTGATTGTGTGACCTTATGAAACAAGGGCAAGCAGCATCATTGATGCCTATTCCTGGTGAAGTAAATCCATTCACCTTTATCACTGGCCAGAGTTGGGGACTAAGAATACTTACAGCATGGTCATTGCAGCACTGACCTGCTGATAGAACAAACGGGTTTGAGTCATTGCGTCCATATATCTGCTATACTAGTTCAGAGAACCAGAGAATGCTGAGATACACAACTTTAAGCACAGAGAAGCTTAATGCATGGGGGAGTATTTCAGGACACATTTGAGAAATTTTGCCTGTATTACTCTTGGGTTTTCTTTCTCCTTTTGGTTTACAGACAAGCATTAATGCAAATCCTTACACTTACAGAGATTAAAATACTCACATCCCCAAACACTGTTAACATATTTTGAAACATATTTAAAATACAGCTTTTCAGTAGAAGATAATATACACATGTATCTCTCTGTACTAGGTGTGTTTATGTGCATGTAAATTAGATAGTGCCATGACATAATGCATAGGTTTACTTGCAAGATTTGGGATGAATGTGTCATCTTTACAGAGTCCATACATCTGCTAATAAAATGCTCAAGTACCTTCTTCTAAGGAACCTTAGAAGAGAAGAACTGGGACAAGTTTGCCTTGTGGCCCCAGTGTTGTGACATGAACAAGAATGACACAATGACAAACATTGCCATTTGAGTTGGAACTGTACCCATCACTTTTAAAGAGAAAGAACACAGTGTGCTTTGTGAGGTGCTAAACTTTATTGTTTGGTCTTTATTGGCATCTGATTTACACAGTTCAGCAACTTTCCGTTTGTCTTTAAATCAGAATAAGGTCCCACTGTAGATGAATCCACTACTCACCGCATGAGTGATAACAGGGGTACTTAACATGCTGCTTTAAAAATTGTGTTATACAGTCTACTGGTGTTACATTTGGATCATCTCAAATACAAGCTGCTTGCTACTGTAATTATCATATGATCTCTCTGTGTTGGATATGAAGAACTGAGGAAGGGCTGTATCCTGACTGAATAAAATAAAAAAAATACCCCCATGTTTAACAACTACTCTGTGTTGTGTTGCCTCTGTTGCTGATAAATGCTATTTTAGTCACAACCATAGAAGGATGATTCTTTTTTTTTTAATTAGGTAGGAATGAGAACTGGTTTGATTAAGAACTTTGGATTTATCTGAAATGCAATATATCATAGAAAATCTTATACAAGGAGTAGTAGTCATGAGAGGCTGAATCTCTCCAACTTTTCGATCTGAAATGACAAAAGAGAAAGGTCAGGGCAGCTACTGGACATGCTGAGTTCAAATGTATGGCTCACTGTCGTTGCAAGAACCAAATTTAGGTCTCAGTCAAAGAGCAGATGCCTATGTGGCTGAGAAACTCTGAAAAGTTGTAACAGTTGGGAAAAAAAGCACTTTTCTGTGGGAAAGGGCAGGGTGGCTACAGTTTCTTAGTTTCTTATTCTTAGTTTCAGTAAGTACTGTAGGATCACGCTTAAAGAATCCCCCTACATGTCACAGGCACATTTATACATGTCAACCCCCCAGTCCACTGGCCTTCATTCAGATCCAGTAGACACCTTTGTGTTCTTTATAAGGATTTTTCATCCTAGGCAAGATCAGTCATGCTCTCACTCCAAGAGTCTTCCAGCCACAGTGCTGTGAAATACAGGGATTTGGGGTTTAGATGAAGCCACTCTTCCCGAAGTCCCTTTACTGTAAGTTCAGGACTTTCTACCTTTCCACTTTGTAAGAAAATTGACCATGGGACATCCCTGATCATAGAAAATTTTGTGAAGATACTGTCTTGAATTGTTTGCACTGACTTGGGCATACAGAATGGTAACGTGACCTGTAATTTGAGTGGTAAAGGGGTAGACTATGAAAAACTGGACTGCAACATCACCCTCCAGATAACAGAGGTTTGCTGCTTCTCAACAATGGGAAAATTCCTGGTACTTTCCTTCTTGCTTGTAGAATTAGCATTGGCCATCATTGCCTTGATGTGAAAGGAAGGGCTGGCACACTTTCCAGACACTCCACATCTCTACAGCACGGGTACATAAACAAGCACTGCAGTGGACAGGAAATCCAGTTTTACAGGAGTGAACAAATCCGTGCACTGTATTCAACCCCTGAGACATCTGTTAGATTGCCTCAGTCAGAGTTTTGTTTTGAAAGCATGCTTCCTCCAGCTACTTAAAAGTTCTTGCTACTACAAGAGGGAATACATTCAGGCAGGAGACTGTCAAAATTGTTAACACTGAGAGTTTGCTGGTAGGTAGCCCAAAGGGAATCCATTTTCTGAGGGAAAAGAGTCATTGATGTGAGTTTCCTTCTTTCTGAGGTGAGGAGGGGTGGTTGTCTAGCCCTTACCCTAGAAGAGAAGCCTGTTGCTGCAGAAGTTGGAGCTAGTAAGAAGGTGAATGAATAGCACCAAAGGAACCAGACTGCAGTCTGTCTCTATGAGTTGCATTGTCCAACACTTCAGCCTCTGAAATGGTTGATTCCAACATGAAAAGATAACTGGCTAATTAGTTATTGAAAGGGATTGATAATGAAGATTGATTGTATGGGGAGAAAGAAAGACTGTATCCTTCAATATGCCTCCATAGCTATTCTGTAGAATATGAAGGTGCAAGAGGCTGGTGGGTACAAACAAGTGGTCTCCAGCAGCAGTGATGACCAGCTGAACCTTGGTTATCTCAAGATTGTGTGGACATGCTGTCATGGAGGATGACTGGCTTCTGGACTGACCACACCAAAAGATAAACATAGTGTGTGGTGTTGCTTATGCTTAGTGGTTCTAGATACCCTTAGAGATCAAATAGTAGCCTTTGACTTCTTGAACTACTCAGTCCCATCTTTTCTGGGACTGAAGATCTCCAGACTCTCAAGAAGATGCTCTGCTGCCTGCTGCTTTTCCCTTGACAATCCCAATGCACACATTTTACCAAGGCTGAAGAGGCAAAGCCCTGAATGGCAGTGACCATGGCATCAAGTTTCACTTCTGAAGGCAACAGCTGGAATAAGGAATTCAGATTAAGAGCTTTACCTTAAGATCGATCATCAATAACTGCTGTCATTTAGAGGAAGAAGAGATGTGTGTAAAGGGTAAAAAGAACTCTGTACCTGATAATTATAAATAAAAATGTTTGCTATGTACAACCTTTTACTTATTGTATCCTCTCTCTCCAGACATCTCATATAAGAATTAGTGGGCAGCTGAGTCTTTTCCAAGGCTCCTGCTATGACTTACAAGCCGAGAGTAAAGTGAATTTAAAAGAAAACCAATTTCAGATGCAGGGTGCTGCAATTACTGGCTCACGTTTTGACTTAGGTGCTGGACAAGGTCCTCCAAGATGACTGTTTTCACCATGTTTGGATTGACTGATTGACCCAATTGAAATAGTGCACTTGGATATAAAATGGATGTTACATCATGCTTGAATCTCAGCATAGGGCAATTGGAGGGGATCTACTGTTTCATCTCATAAGAGCCAAGGAGTCTCTGCAACTGTGTACCTTGGATGAACTTGCAAAGAAAGGCATTCCTACCAAGGCAGAGGTGTAATAAGAAAGTCTGTTGTAGGAAGATGGCCCTAAGTGAGAGTGTGCACTTGCAGGGTCTTCTCTGGCTTCGATGCTGAGAAAATGTGACCTCAACAGTCTGCCTACACTATCTACCAAACAGGCTGAAAAAGGAGCTGCTGATAGAAGGACCAGTGTGAAGAGGAAGTTACATATCATACAGCTGCCACTCCCCAAACCATCTCAAAGGAACCTGAGACTCATCTCAGTGCATTTAGCTGGGAGGTGGTTTTGGTCATTGGTTCAAGATTTGGGGGGAACCAGAGGTTTGTAGCCTGGATGTAAGCAGTCTGTACGGTCTCTCAGGGGCTGGGGAGGCTCTGGGACAGAGCAAGGCAAGGGCCCAAGTCTGCCTACCTGGCTGGTGCATCAGAGCCACATGTGGGACTATGGGAGAGTCCCTTTGGTAAAAACCCTTCCTACTGTCAGCCAGACCTTGTTCTGGCATGCAGGAGAAGTCGAGAATAAAACTGGTGGTTTTGAAAAAAACTTCAGAATAATCTAGATTCTCTTGATAGATCTTCCTCATTCAGTGCTTGCTGATAAGACTCAGGGCTGAGGAAGAGCCTGAGAAGTGCCCTGAAATCCTGAGAAGGAGATGCTTTAGTGGGTGAGAGGGAAGCCATGCATTTTTTCTTCTCTTTCATTTTCATCACATGATGGAGACCATCCATGCCAGTTTGGAAGCACTGATAAGGAAAGGGAGCTCACTCAAAACTCTTTATATGCTTCAAGGATAGAAAGATCTCATATCATGAAGGTGTCAATAGTGATGGAAAGCCACTTTCCTGGGCTGCTTTGCAGGTGATTGATGTTTCCTTTCTAGCCCTGAAGTAATGGTTGGCAGAAATTCTGCAGTGTTGGCCCTCTCTTGTGTCTCCGTAAGCCAGTACTGAAGTTTCAAGACATCATATACTTCCCAGGAACATACTTTTCTCTGAGGCCATATAGTAGTATATAGCATATCTGCCAGAAAGGGAAATCTCTCTCCTGTAATCTGAACTCTACTGTATGTTTCTGAGGAACCAACAGACAAGGAAAAAAGTCCAGTTGTTAAGTGAAAGCAAATAAAGGACGACAACAAGCTCAAGAAACAGTAAGGCCTGTGTGAGGGCAGGACACACACACACAAAAAAAAAAAAAAAAAGGGAAAAAAAAAGAAAAGAATAGAAGGCTCATTTGGTATGTAGGTAGGCAGTGATGAGTGTGCTTATCTCTTATAATTATTATGCAGCTAAGCAGGAGGTACGGTGTTGTTAAGGCTAAAAATCTTGTCTTGCATGTTTGGATATATGCATACTACAGTTTGCATGCTCATATGGACAATCACTTGAAGGGAAAACACAATCTGCTATAATGCCTATCTGCTAGACAAAATGTGCATGATTAGTTCCATATGGCTTTTCTTTCTGAAACAGTAGAGCTCCGAAGTGAGGAAAGATTTCAAAGAGAGGTGATGATGTATTTCAAAATCCCAGTTCAATAATGCAGTTATGGGGGAAATTGGCCTTCAGTGGGATTTAAACACACATTTGTGCGCTTTGCTGAATAGTTATTCCTTAAACATCTGCTTAAAGACACGTACATACTAAGACGTGATCTTCTTTGGGTAGGTTTTGAATCAACTCCCAAGTGATTTGCTGAATGAGGCTTCAAAAGAAGGTCTACAGTCTACAGAAAAACAGTATCTGCTTTCTAATGTAACAATTTCTTTTACTGCTGAGCTGCATTATCGAGTAGAAAAGTGCTAATGCTATTCCTCCTCACACAGTCACATTTAGGAGATAGATATGCTACTTAAAGCAAGGAGGTGCCTAGTCTTAAATATGCCTAGTCTTACAGCAGCGGAGGAGAGTCCTTTAGAGGACAAATCAGAAAATCCAGATGTTGCACTGAATTTTATCATAACCCACCACTGATGACTTCAAAACAGCCCCCGACCTTTAGCTCCACCACTGAAAAGCTTCTGGGTGAGCTTTTCTTTATCCACATGTCATACAAGAGAAACGAGGCAGGCTAGTCTCCCAATTTAGATGTTTAAATTAGTTGCCTAGATTTAAGTGCTGTTAGTAAGCCACATGAATAGCCTCTTTCAGACAAAACATTTTAGGGGTGATGGGTTCTAAAATCACTATTTGTCATGAAGGTAAGAATGAAAACAAATTAGTCTGTCCAGCATGGCTGTTTGCTTTCAACAAAGAGCACTTCAGCAGGTGTTCAGCAACAGGCTGTAGGAGTTGGGATGTACTGCAGGTGGCATCTCCACTGCCAGCAGCCGCCCTGCCATGCCATCTGCAAGGGTGACTTGGTGGGTTGACAGTCACTCCCCAATGAAGACAGGAAAATCAGGCATCCAAGTGTGAATGTCCAGAAGCCAAACTGCTGAGTACAGGGGAATTTTAAACTAGTCAATCAGAAATACCAAGAGGGCTGAAATGTCTTTGACATTTCCTGGGGGAGATGGGGATTCAGAACCCTGAAAGCGCTGTCTGCAGTGTCTTGCCTGCTCTATTCCACAGCCAGGGATTACAAAACATGCCCAGGAGGCTAAATCCCAAACCAGCATCACACTTGCTGACATTTGAACCAACGGCTCTGCATTACAGGAAAATATGCTAGCTGCCAGTTTATGGGCATTCTGTACAGAGGCAATCCTCACCTCTCTTACTGAACTCAGGCTGCTCCGTAGGCAGAAGTGATGAACTTGTGAGAGCAGAAGGCAAGGGTCCTCACGGGGCACTGGATCAGTAGCCTTGGCTGTAGGCACTTAGTTTGGGGAGGGGTGCTCTGCGGTTCCTCGGGCTACTAAAAACCTGAAACATATTGCTCATAAAAGAGAGAAAAATGCTTTAGAATAGGAGCCAGAGTCTTGTTCTCAGGAAACACAGAGCCCACTGAGCTCCAGGTCATGGCTGCTCTCTGCTGCCGCCACGGTCCTTCCTTTCTCAGATGTACAGTGGTCCAAGAAAAGTAATGGAGACCATTCCCACACCAAATATGCAGTGCCTGATGTTTAGGGCATTTTTCTAAGCTCAGAGAGGTAGGGGCTCAAACTTTTATGGTATTAGAAGAGCCTAGGATGCAGGTTTTATGTTTTCTGGAGCAGTGCTTGTTACTGGACAGAAGTAGGGCATCATGTTTTGTGATAACGTCATCTTAACTGAAGTCCAGGGTAGTTTAGACTTGTGAAATGAATTCTGAACAGCAGATCAGGCCCCAAACAACCTCACAAATTAAGCATAAATCTAGCTGTTCGGATTTGTGAAGCCAAGATATATAGCACACCTGTTGACACTGCAATGTCAACAATGTTCTCAGGGAAGATTCTCTCTGGGCGTGTAGGTGTCCCATGCACATAAAGCAAGGAAGGCAGTGTTTCCCTCAGCTAGTCACAGTGGGGTAGGACAAGACCTTACCTTGATTCCTTCCCTTCTGGGAGCTTTTCAGGCTGTGCCTCCTCCTGCACCCCAACGTGGCTGCTAGTATCACAGGCTGCATGTGAAGTCCTTAGGAACTTCTATGTCATACACAGAAATAAATGGCTTGCAAGAAGGAGTTGAACAGCTGTCACTTTTCCTCTCCCTCATGCAGAGAAGGGTATGATAGAATTGTTTAGGCTGGAAAAGACCTTCAAGATCATTGAGTCCAACCATCAACTGCCAAGTCTACCAGGAACTCCCAGCCAGTTTCCTGCATACTAGCAGACACCTCCAGCCCAGGAACAGGGCTTTTCACAACCTACATTTTGGATATAGACTCTTCAATTCTGCCTAAGCACCACTTTGCATGCATAAATCTCATTTTGGAGCTGAGAATTAATCTATGTGCCTGACTTTGTCATCTGCAAAATGGAGAATTTCCTTACCTGACAAGAAAAGTGAGAGGATAAATATTTCAGAGACTATGAAGTACTCAGACAACTCTCTCAGTGAGGGTGACAGAAGTACCTTGGCTAGACAGGAAAATGCTGCTTTAAAATTCCCAGAAGAACAGCACAGAACAGAGATGAGATACAGCAACGTGGGAGGCAATCACAACAACTGGGGTGATAGATGGCATCATTCACAGTAAGGCGGAATGGATCTGTGTGTAAACTTCCATCCCTGGTATGCTCTCTTCACTTCTGGCATGCGCATCATTCATGCACTATGCCACAAAATGATGTTGTTCATCCTCCTGCTTTTTAATTACCGTTTGCTACCTCAAGTCCTGCAGAAAGAGAATTGGGAAGAGGAGTTGTACCGTACCGTGTTTGGACTGCTTATTGTTTTGGTGTTAAGTGACAATCTTTGCAGTTCCGGCAGGGACCTAGCTGTGGGGCTGTTTCCTACAGAAATGCAGAAACAGAAGATTTAGGGGAAAATGGACTTTGACGAAATCTTTACCAGGCGCAGGACTCTCAGCCATTCCTCCTCAGGCAGGGCATCACCTGGCCAGAGCCAGTGGATGCCCGTAACACGGGCGGAGGGGGCTTGGCTGCTCCAGCACCTTTAGCTGCTGTTTCCAGCCTCGTCCCACGAGAGGGCATTATGGTAACATCCATTGCATCCTTCCCTGCATAAAAGGAGGATCGGGCTCTTGGACTGAGAATTTTCTCCTACAATATATACATAGCACTTATAGAAAGCACATTTACTTTTTTGAAGTGTTGCTGCTTTGCTTATAGCAGTAACATATAATCAGTATATATTAAATTTCATCTCAGAGAAGCTAATATGACCCTCTGCTGCAATCAAGTCCAGAATGACTAAATACTGGAAGAAAACTTCATTTTTTTCATATCTCAGACACTCTGTAAGACAACTAAACCGGAGGCTTAGTGCTACAAGTCTTCAGGGGTTAGCCCATTTATCAGTCATTTTAATAGGACTAGCAGTATGAATAAAATTCTATAGGTTCATTTCCTTACTTTCCTGACCCTTATGCAATTAAATACCATATTTTAGATCTCACCCTTGGGTCTGTAACCTCCCTCGTGTAGCTGGCAAATTTCTGTATCACCTCCTAACCTGGCTGATCTGAATGAGCTTTTTGAAAACATCACTGACAGCAAATCACTGCTCCTCCTGCAGTCTATAAAAGGTTTATCTTCCACTTGACTGGAAACTGCTAACCATATGCTAAACACTTTTGATAATGCCATCCAGAAATGTTTTTTTCCCCCACATATTCCATATTCTGTCTTATATTCCAAAAGGTTGTGCATATTTTGCAGCTGTCTTATCAGATGCAGCTCTAATATTTTTCTTCTGAGTGATTCAGTTTTAGATAAGTGATTTGTCTTCGCTTCGCGTTACACAGAAGTTACTTGCCAGCTCCAGGCTCTGGCAGTGATTTGCAGTGTCACCAGCTATTAGAAAGGAGGACACAGAGCTGTTAACCAGATTTTGACAGGTAAAGGAGAGACGAACCTCATCATAAATGCTATGAATAACGCTGTTGGATGAAAGAAACGCATTCTTCCGAGCAACTGCTTAAAATGAATAAATAAGTAAGGTGAGATAAAGGACTGTACAGGCTATGACTGCAGTATTCGCAGCAGGATGAGCAGCAGATGATAAGGACAGGAAGGCAGGGAGGACGTTGCAGGGACACAGGGAGGCCTGACAGCAGGGACTGCTCAAGAGCAAACTGGCTGGTCAGCCAGCAGCCGATGGCATCCACGTGAGCAGGTGACAGCACCAGGGACCGGGGTGCAGGTTGTGCCACAGAAGAAAGGGTCAGCATTTTTAGCATGGCATAGACATTACTGTGTGTGCTTCTCCCATATATCATGCTGCTTAATTGCTGTAAACCATCAGGTAGCTCTGTGGAATGGAGGAAGTAACTAGTATGATTAGCCACCGTTCACGAAATTGTTGCTCACACACGTGGTCCCCTGCACACACCGCCTTAGCCACATGCACTAAGCTGACGCTGCTCGTGCCGGTGTGCCACCGTCTGCTGAGGGCAGGAGAGAAGGTGGTGGAAAGCAGAGTCATTCGTGTCACAGAGACTGGCAGCGCTGAGTGGGTGAGTCTCAGCAGGGTGGAAAGAAACTGCACTTGGAGAATCGCCTGGGTGAAGCAAGTACTTCTGTATCAATGAGGACAGACCAGTCTCTAATGATCCTGTGCCCTGCTGTGAGAAGTGGCTGTGCTGCCATCATGAAAAATTAAAAAAATCTTTTACTCTCATTTTTGTTTTATCTTTCCTTTGGACACCCCAGACGGGCAGGGAGCACTATGGCTTTTCTGCTGGCTGGGGAGGCACCGTACACTCACGGAGAAGTCTGATGTGGCATCTTTCCCCACAAGGTGTATTTGAAAGAGTTCTTTAATAAGTCTGTAGTTTCCAAATCTACTTCAGGAAAGACATCGGGAAGCTCTGGTCAGTAAAAAGTGCAGTAGGAGTGGCGCAGTACGAAGCTGGATACACCCCAGTGCAGGGGCATCGAGCCGCTGCTGCTGGCTACACACACTGAACACGCATGATGCTGCCAGGGTAAAGAGAGAGAAAGTGTTTCTGATAAGAATGCTTAGCAGATTAAAGCACTAATAAAAATAGCTGCACATCGGGACTGCGCCCAGTCGTGCCAAAGAAGCAAAGGGAACACCAGGGCCAGGCTGGGAGGCTGCTGTCCTCCTCTCTGCCCTGTCGCATCTGTGCGGAGTAGGCAGAAGGCAACAGGCAGCACCAAAAGGAGGATCCTGCTGGTTATAGGGATCAAGGCACTGCCCGGGCCAGGGCCAGGGTGCCTGGGGCTCTGCAGCCCCTACCCAGGTCTGGCTCTGGTGGGGAAAGCTGGTGAGGAAGAGCATCAGGGGACTCTGCCTTGGGCTGGGAGCAGACCCTGCTGCCCCAGCTTCTCCTGCTGGGCCACAGAGCTGCCCCATATCCCTGGCTGTGCCTGGTGGTCCTCAGGTCTGTGGTGGCCTCTGCTCACCATCCCCAACCTGGTTCTGCCCTGGGGCTGCCCCACTGCTGGGACAGCCTAAAGACCCACTATAGGTTTTCTTTTTCATTAAAATAGTGGCCTTCTCCAGACTACCTTTTATCAACTTTTCACTGTACTTCAGCAATAGCAAACCACTGTCTGGAAAATTTCCTTCACATCAACAAGATTTGCTTAATGGAAAAAGACATTGCTATTGGGGAAAGCGGTTTTTCCAGCCGACAAAACCAACTGCCAGGCAGCAACCAAAAAGAGAGAAGGAAGAAAAAAAGAAGGAAACTATAAAAAACCTATAACTTTTAAAATGAGAAGCGTTACTTGTGTTATGTATTTGACCATAAATTGCAACAGGCTTCTAATTAAAAATAAACTTGAGTAGACATTAAGGACATTTTATCTGAGACACATGTAAATAGGGCTACACAATTTTTATTAAAGCGTCATAAAGAAGAAAATACAGATTAAATGTGACACGCAGTATGTAACCAATTCATAAATCTCCAGTTAAACCTGAACACTGGGAGGGATGAGCACATGTAGATGTTGGGCTCTGGATAATCCCCCACTATTTCACTGGGGAAAAAAAAGAAGAGTGGTGAAGCCTGAAGAGCTTTGTCAGCTCAGCCACTTCCAAAGTCACATTCCATGCAGGCACAGTCCCATTCTCACAGGACAAGCTGCTGTGCGAAGCCACTCAAACAGGCTGGTCACAAAGCATAATCAAACAGGATCAGTGTCTGATTCAAGAAATAGGTAAGATTAAACCAAAACCAACCTGAAACTTTAGCCTAAATGAAGAACTTTATAGGACAGGGCTAGTTCTGCCTTGTGGCAGGGGACAGGAGGAGATGACTTCTCCAGCCTCTTCCAGGCCTGTGCTCACAGCAGCAACCTCTGTGGATAGTGCTATCCGAAGTTTGCAGCTTTCCTGCTTTTAGCTTAATTATTTTAGCCTGTAGCTAAAATACACTTCTTTAAATCAGCTAGCTTTCAAGGTGCTTCTCACTTCCTCGTTAAGTAAATATGTGTTCTTAATAGCTAAACATAAGCAAAGAGGTTCATCTTTTTATCTCTTATTTGATTACCACCTTTGCTATGAGATTTGCAGTAAATATTCTACAGCATCCAGATGAATGGCATGTTACAGAGCTGGGGCATCAGTCACTGCTAATTAATCACAGATTCATTCTTTATATTTTAAATAATTTAATTGGCTCAATCAGCTTAATATTAGGGGAATTTGCAAATCATTTCGAGCTTTTGCAGTCAAATTCATGACAATTTCCTTTCCCAACAAACATAACTGTTTCCCTGAGTACCTGTGTACTTATTTCTTGCTTGGGATGTTTACCTATTACACGGGGAAGGTCAGTAATTGCAGCTTTGAGACACACTGGCAGAGTTAAGTTCACTGGGAGCCTGACCCTAAGGTTCCATTACCAATAGATGATATAATGGAAGTTTATTACTTTTCAGAAGAAATGACAAAACTAAACATTAATAGACAGATTGACTTTCTGGTGGGGTCACCGTTCATTAAATTTCCCACTGCTTTTACAGTCTGAGCCACTTCAGTCATTTAGCTTTTAGCTCAAGTCCTTAGAGCGAGAAGATTGTTTCTTTATTACCTTGTGACCATTCTTCATTTTAATGGCATTTTCCAGCTCTCATCTTAAAATTGGTGAACACTATAAAAAAATGAAAACTGTGCCTTCTAGGGCTTAAACACAAACAAACCCAGTTGCTTCCATCCTTCTTATTTAAAATCTGACAGGCGCTGATTTGTGCCAAGCAGGTAACTAAGTGCCTAATGGAGACAGCTGGGTAGGGATGAAAACCTCCTTCGCAGAAGCTGAGGGTAGACTCAGAGCAATTATCTACTATGAAGGCCTCACTCTGTAAAGCAGCAGGCTGTGAGGAGGCTGTAGGAACAGGGGACAGGTAGTTGAAAAGAGGAGGACATGTCAGAGAGGGGTTTTGCCACTGAGAGTGTGCACAGGTGCCCTGAGGCAGTCACAGCACTGTAGCTGGACCAGAAACTAGTGGCTTCAACAGCCCTGACATCTTTTGTCTTCTCCTTTCTTCCTCCAAAAGTCAATATGTGGACTTTGATCAGGTATCATTACAGAAGGTCATCTGGGTACACTACAGAGAACTGTTGTGGGAAAGGGGACATACGAAAAACAGTAAGAAACTGTGGAGGAACTCCCTGCAAGACATCCCACCCACCAAAGAAGACAGATATTTTTTTATGTCTTATTAGGTAGATATGTCATAACATTTATAGCCTTGCAACAAAAATAATTAAAGAAAGGATTTATTACCCATCTTAATCACATTCCGTGCCTACAGATTTCAATAGCTACAAGACAATGAGAGTATTTTATGAGCGCTTCTTTAAGGTCACAGGATATTTCAAAATACAAGGGCCACAAATTGTTTGATGAGTGGTCAGAATAAGAGTACCCTCTTACTTTACATCACCGATTTCCTAAGGAAAACGCCTTTTCTGTGCATACCGTATGATTTACAGTAATCCCTCATTTTCTGATAACCCAGGGCTCAGGTCACAGATTTTACATTTTTTTGATGGAAGGTTGAACAAAACTGTTTTGTGCTTGCATCTTTCTAATAGATCATGGCCCTTTCACTTTGTTTCCTATCACTGACTGATTGTGGAGCAATGCAACTTGCCTGCCTGCCTTCCTGCCCACTCCAAAAATGAAAAGGTGATAAAAGTAATAGACAAGACAGGAAGAGGCAAACATCTGTTGAATCAGTGTGCTACGACTTAAAGATGTTTTTCTGAGCCCTTAACCCAGCAGACTATAACAGCTAAGGATGCCTAAAACAAGAAACGCTTGGGAGAACTTTGCAGCTGAGCAACAGCGAGGGAAGGAGGATGTGCAACATCTTCCTAACATTACAAGCTCCAACTGTTTTTCTTTTCTAAATCCAGATTTATTGTTTGGGGCCATCACCAGAATGTTCTTTGCTTTTCCACTGTGAAACAGATGGCATAAATGTGCCCTGCAATTTTATTGCTATGTTGCAATTTCATCGTGTCATGCTCAAACCAAATTTAGTCTACAATAAAACTTTCATTCTGCTGTGCTGCCTATGGATGAATTGACTAACATGGCAGTTTAAAAAGTTTCATGTTGCTAAATCAATATTTCATTATTTGTCTCATATTGGTTTTATTAGCAGTAGAACTGAAGTTCAACAACAGATAAAAGCTTGAAATGGTTACTTGGAAAGATGTAGTGAGAACAGACTTGTGCACAACCACTGCATTTTTAATCTTTTCATTTCTTAATACAAGATTAATACATCTTTTCTGACATGATGAGATTAGACAAAATTTCTCAGCTCTGTTCTTTGTAAGGTCAGTCAAACTACCAGCTGTAAGAATCTTTCTCAAAGTTTTACACAAGTGAAATAAAAGTTCTATTATAAATTTACCTTGGCATAGACTAGAATAAAAAAAGAAAGCCTAATCTGTGAAGAGGTGTTCTGAAGTGTGGTCAGTACAAGAGCAACATGACTAAAAGGAAAATGTCTGAAACCCAGCAGATTTTAACTTTCCACAGTTCTTTATCAGTGCTTTTCAACCACAGCAACTTGCTACTCTAACGGCAGAGGTGTTCTTGTACCCAGGGCAGAGGGGAGTTGATACGTGCATACATAAACATATGTAGAAATCCAACTTCAACTACTCCATGATTTCTTAGAGTGAAATATGGCAGGCCAAACTCTTACTGTTGTCAGAGAAAAAGCTTTAAAAGGGAAAGGACACGGAGACATGTTGATGACAGAAGTTATTTTCTTCTACAAGAAAAATATTGCAAATCTCTTGGCTTTAGGGGACACTTTATCCACTTGCTCTGCAGAGATAATCTTATACCACCACCAAAGGAGCAGAGAGGTGATTTAAAAAATCCTAAGGAATGAAAATACCTATCAGGTTAGACAATCACTGTGAAGTTGCTGGGATAACCTCAGCATTCCTGCACATCTGCCTCCCAGCTGCCTCCCTGCACCACAACCAGCCTCTGATTAATCCTCTCTGGAGCTTGACTCTTTCACACAGATACCACCAGTGCCTGCACTGGTCAATCCAGTTTAGCAAACCAGTATCTCTGGTTGCTCTTGAGGGTGGTTCGTACTGTCTGACTGGTCCAATATCCCCATTTTGATGATCTCCCCACTGTGGGTTTGCTGGATATCTCGATATCAACAGCAGCACAAAGACAAGCCAAGTCAAAGCAGAGATAGATGTGTTAACTTGACCTAAATGTAGACAATAAAGTTATAAAGGTATCAGAGTTATGTGTACATGAACAAAACCAAGGGATTTGGAGGACTTCTAACACTCCTCTACTACTACTGCTGCTGCTGCTGCTGCTGTAATTGCTTCATTTGACCTGGTCTCTTCCTTTTCTTTTTCTCTCCTTTTCTTTGAAAAAAGACTAGACCATTATTTAATTGCATCGCTTTATTTAGATTTGGCATTAAAAGAGACCTTTTGACATTTCTGAGTGCCCTTCCAATAATTAGACTTGTAAAACCCACCCTGTAGCATTCTACTAAAATTAGGTCACCTGCCAGCAGTTTAAATAACAAAGTGAAGCAAACAATTTGCATCAGGCACTGGACAGTGATGGCAGGAACATTCCCAAAGCACCCTCACATAATTTTTTTTTATACTGCCTTCAAAGTAGTGTAAAAAAATGCAGCTTTTATGACGTGCCCCCAAGAAACTAAAATTAAGGCCACATGAGCAAGAGAGAGAGGCCACACCAGGGACCTGGAAAGCTGATGATGGTCACCCAACCTCCCTTGCAGCACAAATCCAGCTAAGATGTTGCTTCTGGTGGTTGCAGGGGTATGGCACAAGGAGAGAAGCGATCTCCCATGTAGAGAGGCCCACGACAACTTAGGGGTTTGTAAAGCAGAATGGCTACCTCGGGCCAAGGGGCAGCCAGCACAGGTCTCACAGCCCTGCGGTTACGTGTCTTGCTCGCAGCTGAGCAGTTCTTCCCGCACTAGCTTTGGTCATGCAGAGCGTGTTGCCATGGGCTGGGGCTGTAGCAAAAAAGGCCTCTAAACAGTGACAGCATCTGCTTCTCAGAGGCTTTACTTTATGGTCAAATGCAGTCAGCAGGCCAGGCAGAGCGTCTGCTGCCGCAGGGCATGCACCACAGCAGCCTGCGCTCCACCGTCACGCTCCGTCAGTGAGCTCTCCACGAATGCTGGGCGACAGGACAGCACCTCTGCCGTGTCTCTCAGCCAGCAATGCCTCCGTCATGGCTGTGCTGAACGTTGGCCAGCCTCAGATCAACACAGACCGTGGTTGTGACGGTGATGTACCGTGTCATTGCAGCCTGAGGAGGCTACCTGAGAAAGTGGAGGGAAATGCCGTGAGGAGAAGGGGCACAGCAGGGTAGCGTGTTGCAGCATCTCACCTGTGAAACCTTGTGGAAGAGGAGCATCTGTTCACCTATGAGAGCGATCTCTTTTAAAGAAAGTATTGTTGAAATGAGGTTGACTATCAGCACACCAACCATTTGTCATCGTCGCCAGCACAGAGGAGATGACAGATGAAAGGTCCACAGGCTATATCTGACTCCAAAAACCTGTGTTCGACAGCAAAATGAACTCCATGGGTCTCTCTCTCTCCCCTTTGCAAGCCCTGGCACAGAACAGCTGCTGGAAAAAGGCAGGCCAGAGGGAGGTGAATGTTTTGGTGATGTGGGGTTGCAGTACTCAGCTGCCTGGGAAGGCATTTTGTGTATGTCTTGCTCCTGAAACAGGAGTCTGAGAATGGGGCTTGAGCCTTTAATGTTGCTCTCGGAGAAGCCTTTTTAACAGTATGGCACAAAATTTGGTGCAGGGAGTACTGGTGAAGTGAGATGTCTTAGTCAGCCTCATCTCAAGATAAACATGTTTTTACACAGCAATCTGGAAATCTCTGGACAAATGAGCAATGTGGGATGATCTTTTTTCAGCCAAGTTGCTAGGAGACATCACTGTAGTCAATCATATAACCATCAACTACTGCTGCTCAGCAAGTTTTTTAATAAACTCTTCTATACTGAAAAGTCATTTAGTGAAGCTAAAATTGCTCAGGGGACCGTGCCAGTTTTGACAAAAACAAGGAACAAAACTTGCACTGGCAAAGACTTTTCAGGTTCTGGATGGAATCTGTGATCCTAAACCTATAATGGGAAGGTTGGTGCAACCAGCATACAAAAAACCCAAGAGGAGTGGCTCAAACCTACACCCTGTGATATGCCTTAATAGAAAAATACTGGTTTGCTTTTCAACAACCCATAAGAAGCTAGTAAGCAAATTAAATCTAAGGTGTTTGAATTCACTATACCGAGAAATCTGCATATACTATGGGAAATTTCAAGGGGTTTTGAAGTTTGAAAAAGACTGCTAGCCTAGTCTAATGTGCAAAGCAACCTAATGCCCTACAATGGAGGAAACTTAAGTTCAAATACTTGCTCCAGGGCCATGAGTGAATGGCCAGGTCCAGGCAAGAACCAGCCTTCCTCATGGGCTGGGGGTTTGCTGAGAACCCCAAGCCACCGAGTATTTTGGCACTGGTATTACGATTTTGGGAACTGTTTTCAGGCTGTCAATGTTGTGCTGATGCAGGACAGTAAATGTTGAAATCTGAAAGCAACGTGCAGGACAGAAAACCATTTTTTACACACTTCTGCAGATGACGGAGATGTTCTTGGCTGCCCCCACGCCTTGAATTTTGGTGGGCACCCACATGTGGAGAACAGAACCTAAAAGATTACAATACACTTATTGTGGGCAAAACCCACAGATGTGTCGACATACAGCTGACTGGGTCATGCTAATTGCCAGGATACTGGGCGTCCTCCCAGCCCACGAGTCTCGCTATGCCGGCAGACAGGTGCTACCCACAGAGCACAACCAGCCACGCCGCAGATGGGTGGTCCTGTGCCAGACCCTCTCTGATGCAGCAGAACTGCCCAGGGGAGCAGGCTCAGGCTTGGTTTTGGGGTCAGCACTTCTCTTTTTTGCACGTAAGGAAGCTGTTTTAATTTTGAAGTTGGCATTTACCCTCAACCTTCCCCACTCGCCAGGTGCTTTCACAGAAGAATTTGCTTACTGCTGCCTCCGCTGCTGCTAGCAAATGAACGCGCAAATGTGCCCAGCCTTAGCTGCACTTCTACTAGCACTCCTGAAGTTGTAGTGAGTTGGAAATGTGATTTCACATGGCTGTTGGATGAAAGGAAGTACATTTAGAGACACCAACCTTATGTTCAGAAAAGCAAGCCCACAAGACTGCATGTGAAAAGGGGACGCTGAGCTATAAATAGCTCTGGGAGACACAGAAGACATCAGCGTGGAACTTTTTGGTTTTATTTAAAACTCTGGTGAGGTGGGTACATACAAAAAAATCTAGTCTGACCAACTCTCATACATGGCGTTTTCTTTCAGAGGACAAATGTATTCTACCTTCATCCACCTGTAAGGAAAAACCTATGGCTACGACAGAACCATGAGGAGAAAAGCAGACAATACAAAAATGAAAGGAAAAAATGAAAAAATAACAATTCTAATAGTAAATAAAAATAAAATACTTGTGATAAGACAGTTTAAGGGTACCAGCTGGGGAAAATTTTTGAGCTAGTCACATCGCCCCTGCTTTTCTCTGCTGGTATCACTTTCCATCTTTCCACAGAAAATCCTGGCAAGAAATGCTGTCTGCAGTGGTTTTAATCTTGGAAATGATCCATGTGTGGTGGCTGCATTAAGACTGGAAGTTAAAAGGCGACAGGTGATAACAGCCTGCACCTCACTGCGTGTCACAGCAGATTGATCCCTGCATCTAGCCCCCAGTGCCAGCAATCAGCCCCTCAGCTGTGTTTGTCTGGTGCTGAAATGCTGCATGGGCTGTAAGCAAGCCAGTAATGTCAGGGACCAAGTAGGCAAGCTTGGGTCCCAGATCCTCAGACCTCACTGTCACCGAGTAAGTAACTTGAGTCTTTATGCACAGCAAAGAGCAGGTGCTGTGCCACTGCCAGCGGTGACAGAATAAGAAAACAAAGGAAAAGCAAATTGGGAGCCTCTGACCTATGGAACTGGTCTAGGGTCTGTTCTGTGGGAAAACACATCCCACACCACGGGAAAGGCCAGGGAGATGGTGTAGTACAGATTACTTCTTATGCCAAGATTCCACTGCTAGGAGTATTGAAGTAAGTTTTCTGAGTACTTGTTTCCTTCTTGCTTTAAGCTCCTCAGCTAACCCTGGGAGCCACGCAGGTATGTACAAAGCTTCCAACCAAAGGAAACGGCAGGTCACACTGAAAGGTTTTGTTTTGATTCTTTTTTCTTTCTGATTTTGATGTTTCTAAGACAGGGGAAAATAGCACAGCCACCAGCGTGTTTTTATTGCATGATAAACTGGGACAGGACAGGGAAAGTGAACACAGGTACTAACATTGCAGCAAATGTTGCAGAGAGCTAAATGGTAAGCAAATACTGTGCAATGTATACAGTCAAGAAAATATAGGCAAGGCTTTCTTGCATTGACTTGTTACTTAGTATTCAGTAACTCACTGCCAAATTAAAAAAACAATTACTGACATACCACTGCAAAAGCAAAGCACAGTTCAACCTCTTGGCAAAGCTCAAAGTTCAATTACCCTGTAGCACATCAATCAAATGTGTGTGTAGCAAGCAATGAGAGTATGTCTCATTGTCAGATGAGATGTCACCTCACTGCTTTCAGCTGAACATGTTTTTTCTTCTTTTTAAAAATCAGCAAGTAGCACTAGGAAATATTTACAAAGTTCACATTATGCAGAAGATAAAAAGGAATCTATTGGTGTGATTTAGAGTGGCAAAGAACAGTGTTCAAGGCATATGAAACAAATAATGAACGTTCAACAGTAGTAACCTGGCACGAAGATTTGATTTTTATAGACACCGAGATTCATGATACCAGTTTAATATTGTATCTGCCACATTTCAGTAGCTAGAAGCCAGGCATGCAGAAGCAATCATGCATTGAACCATGTGCAAACACATTAGCTAATGCTGATGGATGTATGGTCAGGACACTGAACGTGTATGTGCACAGCGAATGCCACTTAACCCAACACAGCACATTCTAGTTTGATGGCATTGGTCTAAGCTACATAAATAAAAGCTTACCAAGGGGAGCAAGGTGCTACCTTGTGCACATGATGGCTTGGAAAGTCACACACACACATTGTTACTTCAAGCGGCTCTTCTTACAGTTTTGTTATGACCAGCACAAAACCGTACTTGTGTTCATGAAACTCTATGACATGTACCTCCTGTTGGGCTTCACCAACGTCTCCAAAAGACTCTGGCCATGCAGTAAGCTAGGGAAAAATAGGGACACATCCTATTTACCAGCAGCTGAGCGAGAAAGAACGACACAACATTTGTCTTGACTGGTATATGCAGATCTTTAGTTTCCAGCAGGGATCATTATGCTGCAAGGTTGTTGGTTGTTTTTTTCTTTTTTTTTTTTCCTTCATTCGCTATTAGTATGTCATTCTCAGAGCTCATGCAAAAGTTTGCAATCGCTTTCTTTCAAATGGCTGTAGCCAAATTTGAAATTAAGTCCTCTGACTAAAACACTTCTTTATTACAGTGTACCGTTTCAATTTGCTGTAACAGAGAATAATTACTGCTTCCCCTCTGCCTGCAACAGTTGTATAGCTATGGCTACAACAAATGATTTTTAAGAAATGAAAAATCAACAAATTCACAAATCTGATTAACATTGAGCCTGAAATTTGTAAGAATATCGTCTACCTGCAAACAAAATTGTATTTAAAGTTATCAAAACAACTGATTCATTGCAACTGATTAAGTACAATAACAATGGAAATTAAAAGACCACCACTTAAATACACAGTTAATTCTCACTGTCTTTGTGTAGAATTGATATTTTGAAACATTAGAGGCATCTTAAAAAAATTTATTTAGCATATTGAAAAACAAATGTTACAAAAATTTTTCTATAAACATAGGCAAAAATGTTTAAATAGGATAATGTAATGTAAACCAAACCCACTTAAAATATGCAATACTGTAATCAGAGGTTATGTCCAGTGAAGTCAGAACAACCTTCACTAATGCCAAATAACATCTAAGCAAATAATTAATTTCCATAATTTCTTGAAACAGCGACATATATTTAAATTAGTTGTAGTAGATAAATCATCTCAGTCCTGATCCAAGATTAAATTCAATGTTACATTCAAAAGTGGGAAAGGCAGTATCTTGACTATTCATGTCATCAGTCAAGACAGTACTGCATTAAAACTTGCAAAACTTTTACAGGTACAACTATAAATTTATATTTATTGCATGACAATGCAATTACAGGATTGGTAAAACTATTAAGTGACCTGGAAAAAAAAAAGCTGTATAAAAATCCAGTACAGATGAAATTTCATTTTTCAATCAGGTTAGAAAAGCCAGACACAAGACTTAAGATATCTTTCCGCATTTCACAAAACAGAACAAAATAATTTGTAATCTGACATTACTCCGACATGGAGAAAGCATTTCATGTCTTAGAGGTAATATATTCGGGTGACTGTCACACTCAAGTTTAGTTTCATTATGACATTTATTCACCAAGATGTAAGTTTACAGCCTACAATGGCTTTCATGCCCATGTACATGGAAAAGGCATAGCCCAATAAATTCAACTCATAGATAATTTTAGATATTTGTTTTTTTGGAAAAACAAGCATCACGTTTGCATTGCACATAGAAGTTTCTACAGGATACAGCAACACAGTCAACTCAGGAGGCAGAAACATAAAGCTATTAAAAGTGGTAGTGAAATAAAGAGTAATTAAAAAAAACCCCAAACAAACAAAAAAACCCCACAAAAAAACAAAAAGAAAAAAAAAAGCTAGCTCATGTCTAAACTACACTGCCCATGTTCACGGGATGACGGCAGCTGCTGAATGACCTACTGTGAAATGGGTGATCTCCATGCATTTTGTACAGTAAAGTCTTATATCCAAACAAGGAAAATTACTGCTAAAACTACTAGCTGTGCTAGCAGGCACAGAGATGCCAATATGGCATGGATGTTGAAATACCATCTCTTTTTGAGTTGGTTCCTGCAGGTTGAGGTGAGGCACTTTGTTTTGGTAACGTCTGCCTAAAGCAGTATATTAACTGCTGCTCAGTATAAAAGGAGCTTTAACTTCTACAAGTGGCAATTCATGACACACAAGAGCCAAAACCACTTCAAAGAAAAGGCCAGACAGTCCTAAAACAAGAACCAGGCAAGTCCTACTACAAATGTCCAAACATATTGTACTTATCTGCCCAATATCTATTATATTTAATAAATAAGAGTTATCTTTTTGACAACAGTTTGGCCTGCAGTTCATAGACGAACTCTTAATACAACTTGCCTTGGCAACTGAAAATACCCAGTAAACAACTCGGGCAACCTACTCTCATCAAAAATAAGTACATGAAATGAATTATAAAAGCCTTAATTTGTCAATACATTGTATCAAATTCTTAGAGTGTGCATATACACACCCATCTATGACCACAGATTTATTTTCAGCAGCTTTCTGTAAAATTCCTTATGGAAAAGACAAGCCAAGCCCCCACAAGACAGTAGACACCAGCACACATCTCAGACATTAATTTCAAACGGTCTTCGGAACAAGATGCAGTTTGGGTTTCTGTTGTAAGAAAGCCAACATATCACAGCAGTCCTTCAGGGCTAAATACATTGCAGTTGGTGCGAACCGATTAGTAGAACACAGAACACAATACCACCACACTACCTTGGCATGGGAACAAAAAAACCTCAAATGAATATTCCGAAGGTGAACCAAGCAATAAAACTTTTAAATCAAGCTGGGAAAAAAGTATTGCTACACTATAGCTTGCACCACCTTAACAATCATCAGTGTCTAAACCAGGTGGTTGAAATTCTGTACAAGCCTCTATTCCAACTTGCTTCAAGTCTGACAGAAATCCACACCTCTTCAGCCTCAAAAAGTCACTTCAGACTAACGGTTGGATTATTTCTGCATCATGTTCTTAGAAATACAACATGGTGGGTCCTCACGGTTCTGCCATACATCAGGTGGGCCCCACAGCTCACAGCTGGAGAGAGCAGAGACAGGCTGGCCACACACCTGCTGCAGCCAGCCTGGACTAACATGCTTCCCAGCACCTCTTACTCTGACGAGCACCTGTAACCTAAGAGCTGGGGGAAAAAAAAAAAAAAAGAAAAAGACTTGTGTACACTGAAAATGGAGTGCACTTTAAAGAATTCATGTCATGGATAAAAACACCACACTGGTCTTAGAAATAATGAAAAATGTAAGTAGTTTTATTTCATCATAACATATTGTTAACTTTTGCAACAGAAGCACCTTGTTGGAATGGATAAGCAATAAATATATTTGCTGTTGAAAAAAGGTATAATCTATGTTCTCTGCAAAGGATTTCCATGGCCACCATACAAGGTGCACACATGGTACACCTAAGTATGCAAGAGACAAAAGAATATCTCAGGACTTGGGGAAGGCGCTTTTATTTCATAGTTGGGGAAAAAAAAGTCACACACACTGAATGCTTTCCCTTTTTCTCCCTTTTAAAATGGAAAGTAATAACTTTGGGTTTAGTATGTTTATGGATAATACCCTGGTCCCAGTGAAGACTATGGTAGGAAGACTATGATCAGGATTTTATCCACTCTTGAGTACTTCAGTATTTCATTATGTACTTTTGCATTAACTTTAGAGCTTGAAAGTTCATATATGCACACTTCTCACCTCTAGAATGCACAAGTGAAAACGGAGAGGAAAGGCAGAACAGAAAAGAAGTGCACTATTAAATTAACTAATCAGTATCTTGAATTGTTAGCTTCTAAACATCTACAGAATTTTGAGTTGTAACAGCAAACGCTTTAGAATACACCTCTTCTGCTAGGACTCTGAAATTATTGCTATTATGCCAGCATACTCTTAACGAGATACTGGTTTGAACACAAAGGCATACCGCCCTCAGCCTTCCAAGGGCCCAGCACAGGGTGCAGCATGTAGCAAAAATCCAAGAGAGAAAAAGGAACCAATCAGACAAGAGGCAATACTGCAAAATCTGTCCCCTTTAGTGTAAATAACTAAAATGTTGCTTAAGGATTCCCTATCAGGCAATTCTGATGGTCAGCAGTAAGAAAGGGGAGGGGGATTCCATGAATCTTGTGGGGAATGTGGACAATGTTTGCAATAAAATAAGTAACATCCCTCAAAGCAGAGGTACTTTTGAGAAGTGCGACAGAGCACCACCTTTGTATCTGCACTACACTCCCAATACAGATTTCTTATCTTTTAAGACCTGCCGCAGGGGGAAAAATCCCAAACCCAAAGAAAAGTGAATCTAAAACAAAAGTGAAGTTTGTTATACAAGTCCTTTAAATTACAGAAATGCATAATAAGCCAAGATAAAGTGCTACAAAATGATTAGTGATTTTTAAAACGTCCATAGCATTCTTCTTGCTTTACTTAGTACTGGTGACAACAGGAGATAGTGCAATTGCAGTGACTGAACTGGAATTCACAATGTCTTCGTATTGTGGGGGTGGATCTAAATGTTGTTCGGTTTCACTTCTCATGCTGATTTCACCAGTGGCTTCCTCGTATGAAGGAGGAGGATCACAGTTTGAGAGCCTTGTGGATATTGAGTCTGACCGCCCATCCGTATAGCTCAGACCTCCTGGAGAGAGCCCACTGACTTCATACATTTCCTCCTGTGGGGAATGAACAATGCTGAGAGGCGGTGGAAGAGGACCTCTGCCATCAGTCACAGCACCATCACCCATTGCTTCGTGGGCTCCCCTATGCACGTACACCGACTGTCTACGCATTTTCTTTTTAAACAGGCATCTCCATATGACAAAAATGACAATGAGGATAACAAAAAGGCCAATGATTAATGGAAATGCAAGGTAAAATGAATACCAGGTATGTCCTGTGTTACTTTCTCCCTGAAGTCCATTTTTGTAGACTTTCCAGAACTCCTTCTAGAAGAGCAAGACAGGATAAGTCAGAAACTACAGGGCAGTTAAAAAAAACAATAATCACTGTAATCAAGTTGTTTTAAATGCATGAGGAAAAAAAAAAAGGCATTTCAAATACTGATGATTAAAATAAGAACTGATATGGATAAACACGCACAATAAACTTCCAAATTTTCTTCTGATGTGATTAGTGACACAAAATGGTTTTTTGTTTTTTAAAACAAACTCCTCACTGCTTTTAAGATTATGTGTCTGCACTTAGTATTTATAAATGTGCAGCACAGACAGGACTAGGTAAACAACAACAATAATAATAATTAATAATAACAATAGCAGTAATAATAAGAAACTAATCAGCATGCACATCAGCCATCTGGTCGATCAAAAATTTTCAGCACCACTCAAGGTAAAAGTTAGGGTTTTCTTTGTTTGTTTTAAAATTGTAATACTGTACTAATATAATTTGACAGGGAAATACCGTTTTGGAATGACAAGACCATTTTGGCAAAGCACAACTATGTTGTACTGTCATCTCATAATTTAGACTTATCCCACCCCCTGTCTCATAAAGCAATTGTGAGCTTATTTTGAGTTGATTCACATCCCCTGTTTATAGTTTAAAATAGCTCCAGCACTATGAGAATATTACACAGCTTATTGTATTCTAGAAAATTTGACAACACAGCTACAGATAAATGGAACAGAAAGTGAAAACATGAATAAGCGAAAACAAAGATGAAGGAGGACACCAGTACTTGAAAAGTACTCTTTGCTATACTAATATGCACAATTAGGAGCACAAAGATCATGTTGCCATCCAATTTTCTCTGCAGTGAATGCTATAAAAAAACCCCAAAAAGTACAAATAAAAGCATACCCTGACTCAAAAAAGTTGTCCTCCTCACTTCTAATATAAGATCCCTCCTACTAAGAAACACTTCCATTGTGGTTTATAGTAATGTATAATTTCTGAAAAAAATATATTTACAAATACCCAAGCAAATTCATGCCAGAAACTCTGAATCCTTTAGTTTTCTTTAAAAATGCGGAGACTTGACCCATTTATACTCATGCCAGCATTGACTTCAAATGACAGCACACATCTCACATGCAAGTATTATAAATATATATAGTCACCAGATAAAACTGGTATTGTCATTGCTCAGTTATTAGTAAATGATGCATTCAGTTTGCCGACTGACTGTGCACAGACAAATCAGATCCATCAGTTTTTTTAGTTCAGGACTGCTTCCACATGATCGACATTAGACAGATAATGCCACCAAACTGATCTCAGAGGCAGCCTGAGTCCAGAAGCAGCATGGCCCCTCTACTGTGGAGGCGAAGCTTGCCCTGTGCAAAGCCAGGGACAGAACACATGCTCACAGTGCTTCTCAATTAGAATTTATTAAGGTTAAGAGCAATACTATATGCATGAAACAACTGCCTATTCTGTAGATTTTCTTTTACAGAAGATAAATTCAGTTGTTCTTGCATCTATACTCAAGTACCTATAGGCAGCTGGAAAAAAAAAAAAGGAAAAAAAGAAAAAAGTTCATTCCTACAGCAATCCAGGATCAGACATTTTTCCTAAATTCCAAGGCTTGACATCACAAGCTGTTCATCACAGTGCCCCTCTTTGATGTAAGCCCAGGTACAAATCATCTAAGCTAAGTTAGGTAGCAATGATATCAAACAAAATAAGCAAGTCTTGGAAGATGGATTAATGTCTCTAAATACTTCTCTACAAGGGCCTTCCTTGATGCAATGTTCCACAGTGAACCCCAGATCAGCTGTGCCGACTTCAGAAAAATGTATTTGAGGAGGGAAACTAACATTAAAAAATGACAGCTGTACAACTATGGACTTTTGGGATCTCTGTGTAATAAAAAACAACAGAACCGAACTCCTCACCTCTCCCCACGAGATCACCAGGCAGTTAAGAAGATCCGTTACCTATTACCCTTCCATCTGGTTTGAATACAACTAACTAGATTCTTTAGCAGTATAAATAATAAATATATTATCAACTGAAAACGCAGAAAAGATTCATTAGGGTAATTAAATGTTACTGTCTGTACTTGAACCAAACTTCCCACTTCATTGTTCTACTGCCTCAACACAGCAAAGGAATAAAATGGTACAATGTTTCTGAGGCCAAAGTTGCATAGATTTACTGAAAGTCATCGAAAGTACTATGCAAGGATATGTCATTTTAAAGACTCTGTGGAGGAGGAGGGAAGTTTTCATAAAAAAGAAGAAATCACACTTTTTCCCAAGCAATTTATTTTGTGTTGTAGGCTGCAAAAGAAATGCACCTTCTCCACTGGAAGGGTAGTAAGCTGCGACTGGTATTTTAGTATTGTTCCCATGTTACTTCTAGTTCAGCTCTATTTGCTGAAGAAGATGTCTCTACGCCTTCTTCAGAAAGCTGAAATACCAGCATCTCTCCTTGTCACTCTGTAACATGGTAAATCAGCAGAAAAGCTGTTTTCCCAGAGTGGCAGGCAATTAGTTCAGAATTGGGTATGTGGCTGTGGGGGATGTTCAAGCTGATGTTGTGACCAGACAGGAGCATAAAGAGCTTAAGGTAAGAGTTTGAACTGCCTTAAGGATGAAAGCTGTTTAGTGTCCACTTTCATTTACATGCAAGGCACAGAAAATTCCAAGGCAGTTCAGACATACCCCCCATCAACAATTACAGAGCTTCAGGTCTAAGGCTATCTTACAGAGACAGAGGAATAAAGTTCTGTTCACAGGTGAAAAACACTAAGAAAGAAACACTCGTTTAGTGATAAAAAAAAAAAAAGTAAATCTTTCTTTAAATTTTCCTCTTTGGGAAAAAAAACCCAACAATCCAAAAAACTATTCCCACAAAACCCCACCAACGAAAAACTTATTAGCATACTAGACCCCAGGTTTCCAGCTTTCAGTTTTGCAAGCCGAATGTCAAACAGAAGCACAAAGATTGCTAGTTCATACTGATGGAACTGCAGGAAACTAATACTTTGGGTTTGAGTTGCGCATCTGCCAAGCAGCTCCCTCTCTGCTCAGTCATGCCAAAGCTATGCTGCACTATTAAGCGAAGGCACAGGAGGAGGACAAGCCACTTGGTCAAAGTCAAATCATGCCCAACAAATCCACAAAGGACTTGGATAAATTTGCAGAGTGTGAGGATTTGTACAAACTCCTATGAAAATAAGCCAAGCGGGGAAAATACTGACAGTCTAGGAAGTTGCTGTAGAACTCATACAGAAGGTTAAAGAATAGTTTAAAAGTTGAAAAACTCACAGCACAAATATCCCTTCCACAGTTGCTGGTCTCTTAGACCAACAACAAAAAGGACTTACTTTCTACTTCATAAATCACAAGTTAATTATTTCATCAAGAGGACACTCCAGTAATCATTTATGCTCAAGCACTGTACAGCTGGGAATACCAGGCATATATGCCTTAAAAGGCTGAAAAACGAAGTTAAACAGGCCACAGAATCAGACAACTGCAATGGAAAAGACTTAGAAAACATCTAACATATTCCTGACGAGAACTACTTCTCTGAACGCCCCTTACTACTTTGGCAAATCCAGTCTGAAATAATCAAAAGGAATTCTCAAGGGCATCCCACACAAAGACAGTTATGGCCAATTTGCCAGAACTTCGTTTCCCTTTTATTTCTAATACTTCTCAGAACAGAGTCAGCATCAGTCAACTGAATCTGAATGCTGAATCAAATAAGGGATCCAGATGAAAGTTAAGAGCCTCGCACCCTGCTGAGGATTTCAGCTGAGGCCTTTACTACATTTGGCAGTATCATCAGCCTCAAATGATTCTTGGTTAATTATCCAACTTGTTTTAAAGGTGGACTAATAATATGCCAGTCAGGAGACTGCTTGGCATTCAGTAGGCAGAGGATGCGAACAAAGCAATAATGGGAAGTGAGGATACCTGCTACACTGTTCTCTTCTGGTTTGCCCTCATTTTCAGGTGGCAGGAAAATTCAACTCTTCTGTGTATTTATCCAGCATCCATAATTACACACGGACTGATGCTAGAAGGCTTACTTGATCACATCACCTTAGATCTGCTGCTGACAAGATTTGAGCTGCTTGCTAGAGCTTTGTAGTGTTTTGTTTATTTCGCTGGAATAAAGCTATACAGAGAACCTTGCAATTTCTGTAATACTTAAAATTTGTGGGAAATTTGAAATACAAACGAAGATCTGTGACTTCCAGCTTTTAAAATCTTCATGCAATGTAATTTTTAAAAAATGAGCTAATGGAAATACAATTAATACCAGCTTCAATCACACCCAGATACTTTGCATGGTTACCTTTGAACAAATCTTTTGAGCCTCCCAACAACCTTTGACAACTGATCAGTAACCACATACAGTGCTGCCTGCAGGCTACAGGTACTACAAATAAACAGCTTTACTAGATGAGACCTAGGGTTCATCTAATCTGTTACCTTCTCTCTGACAACAACCATTAGAGACTGCTGAAAGAAGAGTTCAAACATCAGCAGGCAGTGATACTCTCCCAGCTTCCATATATTTGTCTTCAAGAACTTCCGTCAGTCAAGCCGACCCCTTTTATTCAATGGATCCACACTGATTTATTTTCCATCCATTTATATCATTGTTTTCTGAACCTATATAAGCTTTTAGGATTCAAGACATCCCGTGGCAAGGCAGTCCACACCTCTGTTATCTGTGGTGAGAAGAGATACATCTATCTGCTTTGAACCTGCACCTTCTAGTTTCCTTTGAGGCCCTCGGCTCTCCTGTCAAAAGGATGACAAGTGACCGACTTCAGTTCAATCTCCATGCTCCTCACACACATCACCACATATTCCCTGATTTAACTCTTTCCTGATCTACTGTTGTTACAGAAGTCTTCTCATGTCTTTGGTCAACTGTCACACTTCTCTGGTCCTTCCTCAGCTACTAATTTGCTTTTTAGGAGACAGGGTGATCCAAGCTGTACATGACACATTCAAGGTGCAGTGTGCAACGACTTAATTATGTTCCCCATTTTGATCCCTGTTCCTTTCTTTGGATTCTTGGCACTCAGTTTTTTATTTTGTTTTGTTTGTGTTTTACTGCTAAGCACTGAATTCAAGTCTTCATAGGTTCAAATTCAGCTCTTGTTCTGGAATTCAGTTCGGAGCCAATCATGTATATAATGAATCCTCCTTTCCCCCCCACATGCTTTGCATTTGTCAACACTGAATTTCATATCCTATTTTATCCACAGAGTCCTGCAAATTCTTCCCTGCTGGCTCTAGCCTTATTAACATCATAGTATTAACTTTATCATTTTAAATAGGTTCAGAATTACTATCAAAATCCTCAAGCCCACACAGTATTAAAGGCATTCAATATTTCCGTGACAGCTACGTATGTGGACTTAACATATACAATGCTAACTTCCAAGAAAAATTCATGCATCAAAAATAACTTGAGGGAACTGCTTGATGTTATTTTAATATTAAGGATCTGTATGTTGCACACCTCCCCACAAGACCGCAGAAAAACAAAGAACCAAGTCGACAAGATAAAAAATACAAAGAGAAAAATTACGAAAAACAAAGTTAGCACGAGAAAAATAAGCTACAGACCCTATTTGAATTCCAGTCTATCTACTATGAAATCATTGCATCCTTGTTACTCTGAACACACTGTATCGTTACCCTATTCTACTGCATCCATTTCCTTCCCCTGGGACACAGGAAGTTCATTCTTACTAAGTAGCTGTAAGGATGGGGGACAATGGACCACTGGGGGACAATGGACTAAACAAAGCCTAAGTAAATGAGGTCAGGCAGAATGGCACATCAGCAGAGCCTGGCACATTAGCAAGCTACCAACAACAGAATAAAGGAGCTCTGCAAAAAGGATACAGTAGGAGAAACAGATAAAAGGACCTTATTGGAAGCTCCTTATCCACCATGGCACAAAGGCTGTGACAAGAGTGGAAATGTAACTATTTCTATTTTACTATTTCCCAAATATCTCCACAAGGGAAATGCTACCTACCAAAACACAAAAAGTTCCTAAATGGGGAAAAAGAAGCCGAAGTGAGAGGCACATATTTAGGCTGTGCTTTCTCTAATGACTTGAGCTTCTTATGCTACTGAAGCAAAAGTGATACTGTGTTATGATTTTACACAAGTTGTATAATTGTACGCACTAACTTAATTATACAATGAGCTGTCATTAGAAATGGCCACACCAAGCTGGGTTTGGGAAGTAGAAAACATGTGTGTGCATGTCCTTTAAAGCTTCAGAAAGAAGCAGCTTTAAAGAGACGCTGCATGCTCTACTACTTCATTTTAATAAATCAGAAAGTTCTCATTCCAGCCTTACCCATCTCTCCAGGTATGACCTCCAACAAAAAGATGCCAAGAACTTACAAAGCTCAGTATGCCTTTACACAGCTCTATTTTTTGATGTAGAACAGTCACTGAAGAGTGGAATGTGTGACCCGTGTAAATTCTGGAAGAAAATGCAAGGCTCCCTGTGCCACTTTGTCCATTAAAGTACAATTTCCCTGTGCAAAAACCCACAAGGGATAGAAGTTTTAAGTTACGTTTTCTGACTCACATTTTTCCCTTTAGATTTATCCTCAAATTCAGTCCTAATTTAATCCATGTCTGTCTTGAACTAAGGAAAAAAAAATTCTTGATTGTATTGCATTAAAAAGTCAGAGGTCACCATCAAAAACCTGTGTGCTGTTTTTATTTTTTGGGAAGCAGTATAAGGTATATGTGGGTCATGATGGGCAGACCGATTAGCCCACAAACTTCTTTTAATTAGAGAAGCCAAAAGACTTATGCAAGAATTCTGTGTGGGCAGTATCTACTTAATTCCCGCTAAATTAATGTATCACTGCCCTTGCATAACACACGGTAACACTGAAATTATTGCTCTTTCCATGTTTTAGATCATTGTTACTTAAATACTACTCCCTGGGGGCTTCTGGATTTTAGCTTGAAGGTGGGCACTAGTCTTTCCTTATTTGTAGAATATTAACAGTCTGGGCACTGAACACTTTGGCCAGCTACATTAGCACCTGGATTCAAAGGTGAATTTTAAATGGAAAGCTTTTCCAGTTGCTCACTCATTCCACGTGAACATACTCAATAAACATGTTATTCCTGCAGGAATGAGAGAAGGGAAGACTTGTGCCCTCTGCTTCTATATATTCCCCATAACACTCCCAATCCCATCATTTCTTCTAAGCAGGACAACTTCATTTATGACATCCAGGTCAGACTTAAGTGTGTGATGATAGGAGAACCAGTACATATGCTATTTGGGTAAACAGTGCTGACAAACATGACAGTTTTGCCCTCCTTTTTCAAGTAGGGGTATTAATTCATTTCCTTTTCTTCCCAGCTGCCAATTTTCACAACAGTTATAAGCGTGACTATCTTTGGGACTTCTACGCTGTTCAAATTCAGTTTAATTGCAATGCAGGATTCAAGTGTTATTGCTGTGCAGTCTATCCATCTCCACTGTACACTTTATTTGCTTAAAGAAACAGGCCAAAAAGAAAAACAAATCTAATGCAATGCTGGAAAACATACAAGCTTTCAGCACACCCCAAAAGTTAGTATCAATACACCCCACCCATCTTTGCATACACACCAAAACATACCGTTTTTTCCTCATTTTCAAATGCTTCTCTTGCTTCTTCATAGCTACAGATTTCTTCTCTGCATTCATGTTCTATATCACCTTGCTTTAATTCTTCCAGAAATGTGTTGGCTCTTGGATATCTTTTTAACACAGAATTGGCTTTGTCCTCTGTTAAGAACACTGAATGAAAGGAGACAACAAAGGTCACTTCTGAAGTACATAACCAAAACCTCATGCTAACATTGCTAAAAGAAAATGTACTTTTGAGAAAATAAGAGCTTTTCCAAAGCCTTCCTCTTTATTTAATACGATAAAAGGCCCTTCTTAGTTTTGTTCACATTTATAAGTTGTTAGGCCTCCAATTTTGGTACTTATTGCTATAATGTCATCAATTCAGCAACACAGTCATGCATGCTTAAACAAGATTGAAGCCAGTTCTAAGAAAAGTGCTCAGAAGAGACAGGCACATGCTCAGCTCAAGCCACTTCTTAACCTAAGATGACAAAGAAAAAATAAATCCTGCTTGTGAACATCCAAACAGATATTTGCAAATGCCTGAAGTCATCACAGCCAGAACACTCTGAAGTTTTTACATAAATATTTATGAGTATTACCCAGAACAGCTGCATTTATTAAAGTTCTAAGTCTTCTTAAGCAACTCTGAAGCAGATTTGCTCCCTTCACTCCAGAAATCTCAACTAGGAAACAGTGACCCTTTTGGGGATGTGGGGGGAAGTAGCCTCTTTTTATTGTCTTGAAACATATACAAATCCTCACCTTATTTGATGAATCAAACAAAATGACCCCAAAAGGCAATGAATGTTCTGACACAGGCATTCTTTATTTGCTTTTCTTAGTTTTCTGTTCAAAAAAACCTCTTTCCTTCTGATGTTCCAGCTTTCCCTCAAACTCCCTGATCCACTGATTTTTATAGTAATACTGCAGCAAATGGAACACTCCAAAATCCAGCGGACTGAATTACTGGAGAGGTACATCTGCAGTGAATGATGCAGAAATTCTCCAGGTATTTCAGGTGAGGAAACAAGAAACAAGTCAATGCAACAGTGCTCTTGGGTTCTCACTACCAGCAAGGGGTGGTGGTGTAATTACTACGCCCTGCATTCGTTCATTTACAGCTAGTCTGGGACCACTGATGCTCTGAAGACACTCACTGTCTGCTGAAGGACAGAGACTAGTCAGTTTAAGCAGTGACTTATCTGTAATTTTATATGAATCAGTTTGCTGCGGTTTTTTTCCTTAATCATCTGGTTTTTAATTTGGAAATTTGAAAATTTTCAAAAAGGATGGCAGGAAGTCTAAAAAGATGATCACTTTTCTTTTGCTTTAGATAGATGTGGTGGCATCTTTCAGCAATGACGCTACTACCATAATTCGGCTGATCTACTTCATTTTGTTTAGTCTCTGTGGTATAGTTTGTTATAAATCATTAGATAGTCGTCTTCCTTTTGCAAAGGATTAAATGAAGATTTGAAGATTAAGCTCCAAAACACCAGTCACGCCTATACCTGCAGCTGAATACATATGGTATGTACAAGCACCACACAAATTACACTATTCATGATGCTGCCAGAGGTTCAGTGCATACAACTCTACAACTGCACCTATCGCAGTTTTGGTCTTCTACAGCACCACAGGTGAACACATGGGCACCTCCTACGGTGCAAATTCACTGACTAAATAACATAAACGTTAATATTCAAAAATTCTCTTCAGACAGGAAAGAACAAAAGGATGGCTTTTTTTCCATTTCTCACACAGTTCTCCTGACTTCCCCCAAGGCCTGAACAACTTGGTTTCTTTCAACATGTCTCAGTGATCACCTAAACATGATGAGCTGCAGGACTTGTCCACATCAGGAAGCCAGCATGCAGCCATGCATGGAGATAATACTGCCAGTGCTCTACCTACTTCACCAACTGCTGCGGCCATTCCTGAAGTGGAACAAGCTACAGCCCAGGCTCTCTTAAGAGTGCCCATACGTGGAAGTCACCGAAGAGTAGATAATGCACTATAAATCAAGTTTCCTTTCCTTCAGCAGATAAAACCTCGGGAATTTCATTTCACAGCCGGAATCCATCCCTGAGAAGAGCAACGAGAGAAACTATGACAGCTTTGTACTGATGCAGAGCGGAAAGAAATAAAGAGGAAAATGCAGGTAGCTGAAAATACCCTCATTTAAAGCTTTTGGCTCTCAGAAACAACATCGAAATCTTTGTTTCTGGATGCACTTTCCAATTCACCAAAGAAGCAAATTGAGAATGAAGGTTTAAAAGCTGGTGTGTTATGAAATATTGCATTTGATACACATCAAGATGAGTTTCTAGGTTATTGTTTAGTTTTCCAAAAAGAGCTAAGCACACGTTTCTGCTTCAAAATGCATTGACAAAGAACAGCAGAACATTAAAATAACTCAATATTCAAGAACGGCTAATATATGAGACTATCTAAACCCCCCAATTTTTTTATATAGCAATTCATATTCAGAAAGTCTCTCTCTCTCCTCATGTAATGCAATACAGAAAAATGTAGAGGCAAAAAAGCTGTTGAGGAAAATAAACCACACTCCATATTAATTCTGAATGTATCTGACAAACAATGATCTATGATTAGTCCAGGCCAGGAATGGCTTTTGACCCTGCAGGGCTTGAAAAAATGAAGTATATTAATTTGTTTGTTTTGATTTGACATTTTTAAAGCTCTGCACACCCCAAGTGAATTTAAATCCTATTGAGAAGTCAATACAAAAGTAGCAAGGAAACATAAAAACATACACTGATCAAAGCAATCTTGATGGAGATACTGATTGAAATACAGTGATTTAATGAGAATCAGTCATTGCCTGATGAGTCCTATAAAGAGAGATAATGGAACCATACTGCAGAAAGCACTTTGACTTCTTAGTATTCCAAGACCATCATCATGTAGACATCCAGTTATAGTTGCATAGGAGTGTGTAAAAAAACCACTCTGTGTTGGATGCACACCTAGCCAAGCTACAGCGTGGCTGAATTTACTACAGCTGTTACTATGGAGCTGAAGATAATCAGGGAATGATTGCATGTGGCAAGAATAAAGTAATGAAACAACATAAAACTTACTTTTTCACTTTGTGAAGAAAATTAACTAGCAAATACAAGATAAAGGAAAAATCAGAATTATGATTTTGGCTTTGTGTAAGATAGACACAAACACATAATCTGAAGTCTCTTTGTCTTCCCCAGTTTTTGTAGAATACAGATGAAGATGTACAATTACCAAATTTAATGCATTTGAATACATGTTTATTTTTTGGACATGCTGGGGCTCTCTCTGTATGTAACTAACACCTGGCTTTTAGCAAGTTCTTATGCATCAGAAAGCTGCAAAGAATGTAATTCCAAAGTCTTAGTTTCACTTACTATTATTGAAGAGTAATATAGTCAGATCAATCTATTACACACCCTCTGGAAAATCTGTGTGCTATCATAATAGTGAACAGGTACTCTAGCAAGGTGAAATTTAATCAGAATCAGAAAGAGACAGGCAAGGTCACGAGAGAGTAAATATGTCTCAGCCTGCAAGCTGAAGCTGTCACAGGCGAAGCAAATAGGTTTCAGGGAGTAGCAGTGTGCGAGAAGTATCCTGAGACACAGCAGTATTGCTGAAGCAAAGCTCAGGGTATCCTGGACTCCAAAACCAGCTCTATTAAGACCATTGTTGAGGCTTAATTTTCGTGACACCTTACCAACACCCAAGTGGATGAAAACCATGACAACATACTAGAAATAAACATTTAATTTTAAATTCAAAGCTGCAGCTACTGATAAATTTGAACCTTTCTGTAGGTGATCATAACAAAAATATTTGGCTTGCATAGGGCAGAAGGGAGAAAAATCATTTGAGTGTTTACTTACAAAACAGAACGTGTCTTCTGCTCTGAGATATTGGAGTTACTGGGGCAAGCTTAAAAACAGTTAAAAGTACTAAAGACTAGAAATTCTGCTCCGTGGTCTTTATTCTGCAGCTAGCTTTCAAAGGTCCACAAATGAGTCTGTGATTATTATCATGGTCTGCATATAATACCTCTGTCAGAACAGCAGTATGATTCCACTTCAGTTTAGTGTGGGCAAAGATCTGCATCTGTACTGGCCCTGGCTGAGCCCCACAGCAGCCCTCACGGTGCTGTGCTTGTGTTGGTAGCCAGGAGGGTGGTGATAACACACCGGTGGTTTGGCTGCTGCTGAGCGGTGCCAGCACAGCGTCAGGGCTGGCTCTCCAGCATTCCCCGTGACTCACCAGTAGGCCGGGGGTGGGCAAGATCTTGGGAGGCAACATAGCCAGGACAGCTGACCCAAAATGACGAAAGGGATATTCCATACCATATGATGTCTGCTTAGATATAAAAGCTAAGCGAAAAGAGGAGGAAGGCAGGGGCCATTTGTTATTTATTCGTTTGTCTTCTGGAGCAACCGCTATGTGCACTGAAGCCCTGCTTCCCAGGAAGTGGCCATACATCACCAGCTGATGGGAAGTAGAGAATAACACCTTTTGTCTTCCTTTGTGTCCATGCATGGCCTTTGCTATTGCTTTATTAAACTGTCTTTACCTTGATGCACAAGTTTTTTCCACCTTATTTTCTCCCTGCTTGTCCTGCTGACAAAGGGAATGATAGAGTGGCTTGGCGGGCACCTGGCATCCAGCCAAGGTCAACCCACCACAGCACCATATGTAACACCAAAACCAGTTCAATAGAAGAGGACATTTTTCATGCAAAAAGACTGGGATTTTGAGCAGAAGACAGTTTTGAGGTGTGTTAATTCCCACTTCATAGGGAATAATAAAGAACGTACACTTATCACTAAGTTAACAAACTTACCACTATCCATGATGATTACTGTTGAGGCAGGGAACTTGCAAATACCAATTCTGTAAACAAAAAAAGAAATATTCTGTTGAGTTTTTGAATTATGATGAGCTCGGAAAAGCTTCTCTCGATTCCCAAATATTGTTACAAATACATCAGTGTCGGAAATTCTGTGATCAACATTAATCCCTCTTTCGAGTTGTACTACTACTGCATGCAGGTTAATTTCAGTAGTATAGGAATGCTATCCAAAAAGAGCTAACACTTGTGAAATGGTGAATGCTTTAACCTTTTCCAAAGCTTTCCATATTTAGAATACACAAAAATGCTACTATATAGTAGAAGGTGTGTATCATTTTAAACAAATCCACAAGCTCTGTTTTACCTAATTGAATTTGAAAGGCATTACATTCTCCACTGTAATTACTTATACCTCATCTAAGACTTAAATTCACTCTGCAGAGATCGTCAAGTCAACTCATTATCTTTAGTATATGGATCAGAGTTTTTGAGATCAGAATGAGCACATGCAAATTCATTGAGAGTCTGCTAGTGATTAAAACAGGATGCCTGCATAAAGTTCAAGGGCAGAACAAGACCTGTGATTTGGCAAAAGAACTTGCAATAGATGAGAGGATCCCAACCTGCCCTACAGGAATTTACATGTACTTTATACCTCATCTTGGAAACAGAATAGACAAGAGATGCTCCCAGTCGAGAAAGTGCCTGAAGCTCATTGCACCAACCAGGGAGAAAGCCAACAAGAACTGCATTTGAAAGCAGCAACAGTAGTTTGAGGGACTGTTTTCAGTTTCTTGGAGTCTTTGATAGTATGGGAAAAGTTAAGGAAACAAAAGCTTTCAGCAAAGTTTAAGAAAGGTACAGCTGTTTACCCAAGTTGGTAGAACACCATGAGGTTAAGGGGTTTTATACTAATAAATTACCTACTCCTAAAGGTTAGCATTATTTCTACTTGTTTAGTTCTACTTCAGAGGCCAGGTTACACATCAAGGTATCGTACCATACTACTGCCCTCCTTTCCCTCTCCATAAACCCAATACCTCACAACCAAACCTCTCTGTAAAAAAGTGATAGTTACGCACAATGGTTGGGCATAGCTGCTGTAACAAAGGGGGAAGGTTAACTCTTCCGGCCTGGCCCACCCAACACTGTAATTCATCATGCAAGAGCAGACTGCAGTACTTGTAAGGACTGCTGCCAAAGTGAATGGAGCTCTATAAAGACATCCCAGTCTGCTAACAAAATTGTAGGGTGGGGACAACAAGACATGTGGGATGGAGACTAAACTGATTTTAAACCAAGTTCACCAAATTATCAAGAGCAGCCCTGAGGAGAAAGACATGGGAGTGTTGGTTGATGAGAAGCTCAACGTGGCCTGACAATGTGTGCCTGCGCTCCAGAAAGGCAACCGTACCCTGGGCTGCATCAAAAGAAGCACAGCCAGCAGGCTGAGGGAAGGGATTCTCCCCCTCTGCTCTCATGAGACCCCACCTGGAGTACTGCATTCAGCTGTGGGGCCCCCAACATCAGAAGGACATGGACCTGTTGGAGAGAGTCCAGAGGAGGGCCAGGAAGATGCTCAGAGGGCTGCAGCACCTCTCCTATGAAGACAGGCTGAGAGAGGTGGGGTTGTTCAGCCTGGAGAAGAGAAGGTTCTGGGGACACCTCACAGCAGCCTCCCAGTGCCTGAAGGGGCTACAGGAAAGCTGGGGAGGGACTTTGTACAAGGGCATGTAGTGACAGGACAAGGGGAGGTGGCTTTAAACTGGAAGAGGGTAGATTTAGATTAGGTATAAGGAAGAGATCCTTCACTGTGAGGGTGGTGAGACGCTGGCACAGGCTGCCCAGAGCAGCTGTGGGTGCCCCATCCCTGGCAGTGCTCCAGGCCAGGCTGGATGGGGCTGTCAGCAACCTGGTCTGGTGGAAGGTGTCCCTGCCCATGGCAGGGGGGTTGGAACTGGATGAACTTTAAGGTCCCTTCCAACCCAAACCATTCTATGATATCTCTGTAAAGGCAAATAAATGTGAATAAACCAGCAGACATTAAAGCACCTTAAATGTCATCACCATAGCGTTTAGCTTTTCATTACTAAGTATTGTAGGGTAATAGAAACAGAAGGTGTAAAATAATTATTCAGAATAGATATAACCTCTTTTAACAGCCTGAATTTTTCTTAGCAGACTACACAAAGACAAAACTGCCTTTGCCACTTGCTGCTTGAATAAAATTAGTGTAATTTTCTGGGTAGTCACATTGTTAAAACCCAAATATTTGTGCTGAAGAAATTGCTAAGCTTTTAATAATTCAGTCTGCAATATTTTACCCTTTTAACAAATAATCTGGGATGTCAACCACAACTATAACAACAACAAAAAGAAAGCAGAACACATGCCCCCCCAGTCACAACTACATGTCTCTGCCTACTGGGAAGTGTGGTGGAAACACAGGGACTAATGTGCCTGCTACATGATGTCTTCTACCAGAAACAGTGTGATATTGCCTAGGCATGCAATGCTGCCTTGGCATCTGGCCCTAGCTGCTTGGTACAACATGATCTTTGGGAACGAACATCAGAATACTGACATACACAGCTTGGGAAACTGGGAAAAACACATGGTGGAGGAGAAAAAAAAAAACACACAGAAAGAAACACTTTTACTTTCTTCAGTGGGAATTGAGACAAGTATATTATGAGCTGGTGACAAAATAAAGACCTACTGAATCAGCAAAACAGAAATTACATTTCTCTTTACCCTTCCTTCATTATAAAAGGAACAAGCATGCTCTTCTCCAGGAAACGTCAAATACAGCTTTCCAGTGGCTGTGGTGCAGAAACTTCCTTTCAACAATCTACATTAGATTCTTACAGCAATTACAAGTATTAGAGTTCTCTGGAACCAATTATGTCCATTTTCCTACAAACTCTCCTGCTGTCCCTCTCCGTATCTCCCCAAACTTCTTCATTTCCAAGGTCCCACAAAACATACCTAGCTTCCTGGCTATGACACCCAAATACCTACCAGGCAAGAGGTTGACTGATGGCACAGACAATGGTTGCCCTACTACTACATGACCATTACATTCACAGAACAGACTCCCACTTGCAGAGGAACCACTCGGGTCTTTGCCCTCCACTTAATTGCCCCTTCCCCTAAAGGGAAGGAGCTTGACTGTATTTTAGTCCTCTACTCTCTAAGTCTTGGTTCAAATTGACTAAATAGTTCAGTGGTTGTTTGGAAGAAGGGATTGAACACAGAGTAGTATATAAACCTTTTTTACCTTCATAAACCAGCTAAAAACTGAAGAGGGCTGGCAACACTACAGGGACATTTTGACTTGCTACTGACTCATGTATTCCTCTACACAACTCTTTAATTTAGTTTCCTGGTTTTAAGTCTTCATGAACCTTACTGAAGACTAGGATAGTCCTGTGGTGTGAGCACAACATTTTTCATATATATACACAAATGCAAGAACAAAAAGACACCCATAGATAGTATCTTACTAGTAACACTAGTAACTAGTTTATTGTTTCAGGAATCCCTCTTCAAACTATCTTCTGTATCTTACCCCTTCCACATCCTCCAAGAGGTTACACATCACCTTAGATTTGCTTGTGGAAAAAGTGGCAACATGGTGGACAGCATGGGTAACACTACAGCCAAACTAAGTGTCAAATTCTGAGTTCAATGGCAAGCTGATGTACCTGACCAACAACTGATCTTTTCTGACTGCCTACTTGGCTTTCAGTAAAATGGTAGAAAACCAAACAAAACTAAAACAATCGACCGTCCTCTTCTTGTAGAAAACATAATGACTCAATGAGCTCTAAAACATAAGAGGCAGAAAAGGAGATGTACCAACAAGGCCCATGCTACTTACCAGCAATGTGCTCAGCAGTACCAAAGGGCTGTAGCCCTTTTACTGAGGAGAAACAGTTTCAAAGAAAATTTAAGGAACTAATACTGAAGTAACAAATCAAGCTGTACCTTTCTTTCCACAACTAACCTAAATATTTTTTCCTCAGTCCTGAAAGCGCCCAGACCTTAACGTGAGCTATGTATAAGCACAAAGCATACAATACTTTCTATACCCAACTCCAAAGCTGGTAATCATATTCTTAGCAGCGCAGGGTATCCCTTAAATTGGGAAAGTAATTTTACAGTATTAAAAGTTCTTGGCTCAAGACAGTATTTCTGCAAAATTTTGTTGCATTTGTTAAGATAACCATACTTGTTTGACAGGTACACCTATTCTGGGTACATTTCCTGACTACAAGTTTAATGCAAACTCCTGTGCAGCACATGCCATTAAAGGGCACTCAAGTCCAAACTGCCTTTGCTATTCTCACTGACTGTCATGTATTCTAGGGAGACAGAACATCAAGAACAAAGCAAGTCCTTAAGGGAAGGGATTACAAAGAGAAGGGAAAATAAGGATAGGGTAAAGCAGCAACAGTATTTTCCCTCACTCATGTTTTCTGTTGCTGCATTAACAGACACTTAAACACTGCAAGGCCTTCATGCTCTCCCCACAAATGGCCAGGGATGGTCATTACAGTACCCAGGCAGGGAAAAGGGAAATGCCTTTTTTTGTTCTGCAATACAACTCTAACAAGGGATACAGGTGTTTAATTTTAGCTTTGTAATCTGTACAATTAGTGAGACCACCAGGATGCAATTTACCACAAAGAGCTACACAATTTTTTAATGTTATAAATATTCAGTTTTTTCTGAAGCTTTTTATGAAAGCAGGTACCTTCAAGGGACACCAACTAAAACATCATTAGATGTTCAGTCTAAAAATAAACATTCCTTTCCTAGACTCTAGCCCCACACCAGGTGCAATGCAACAACTGAAACACTCCTGTGGGAGGTTTGTTTAGAAGAAAAATGAAAACATTAAATAATTACACAGGAACACAGATGATAGCTATCTGACTGCCGTTTATTCAAAACGTGTTATATGCCTACCTAAAAATTCCAGTCCCACCACATGCATCTTTCACATCCTTGAAAAAAAAAAATTACAGAAGACTACAATTTTACTTATTATAACCTGTTTCAAATGACATTTATTCCCAGGAACAGTGCACAAAAGAATTTACATGAATTCTGAACAGGTAGTCCATAGTTTAAGGACATGGGAGAAGCCTGTATTTATTAAGTTTGGTTTCTTGCAACAGCAAGGTTGTCCAGGGAATTTGGGTGGGAATAAAGAGGGATGGAATACTTTCAAAACTACTCAACAAGGTCACAAAAGATTTGTCCTACCTAAGACTACACAGGACAAGGACAAGAGTTAAATAGAGAACTGAAAAAAACCCTCTGCTTCGTAGAGGCTATCCAATCATAGCATTATGAAACATTATCATTAATTTTGTAACACTGATATGAAACCACAGACCATTTTACTAAGAGCAATCTGTACTTAGCAGGCTGCCATTACGTCTTAAAACCAATAAAATACAGAATTAGTTACAGAGCTAGCACGCCGCGTACAACTCTCGAACACTGCCCTGTTCACGGAGAGAAGCTGGTTCCTCAGGACTGCAGCCAGACAAAACTTAAGCTGGCTGAGACTGAAGTCCAAGCTTCTGCCTCAATTTCATTACCCCTTCATTACTTAGCATTCTTTGTTGTTTTAAAACTGTGACACTATTTTGGCTGGTTATTCTCTGGTTACTTCCAGGCTCCCCTACTTCAAAGAGGGAGTTGCCATAAGCAATCTGTTCCTTCCCCTCCCCTTCAAAACCGAACAAGAACAATCTCCTGATACATGTTCTGGTGAGTAGGCCATCTGGGAGGAGGAGTAATCATCTCCCTTTGGCAAGGGAGGATTTTGGTGGGTTTCATGGTTTTGAAGTGCATGGGGACCCTATGGGGCAGTTCCTGGGAGGCATAACTGAACATTTATGTAACATCTGTATTGAAACCAGAATTACACAAAACCTCAAGACCATGGCCTGTCTGAGCAGCCTACACAGCAGCATTTCAGACACCTCTGACTTCTTGTAAGCTGCTGTTAAAAGGTATTGCTTTAGGTTAGACAGTATCGCTGTGCTTTGGGAATTCAAATTTGGAATATTTAATTTGATAATCCATTAAGCATTGACATAACAGTAACCAATCCTTCTCCTCCTTTTTCATGTGGGAACAGTGAACAATTACATAAAGCCTTTCACAACAGGATGTGTTCTTATCCTGATTTTGTCTGGACACAAAACTAACGATACTGTATTACTTATCCATTCTACTTTCTGTGTTCCTGCTCCCCAATACCTGTTAACTAAATCTGACACTGAGATTTCGTCTTCTGTACTACCATAAGTCTTCCACAAAAATCAATGACCAAGAAGAACAGAGAAAACCCATTGACGTTCTCCACTGAAGTAAAAACACTGTTTAGCAATTGTAGTGGTATCGCAGGAAGCATGGTGCCTTTGGCAGCTGTAAATCATTATCCATTTTTGTTGGCAGGTAGTCAGAAAGCATACACCATGCTCAAGACCAACCACAGCCTTTGCAAGCTGGTAAGTCAAAAAAAAAATGAAGAAATGAAAATAGGGAAAGAGCACAAGTCACCATGTAAAGGATGTCAGAACAGTCTGGTGATTAGGGTTAGCAACTAGGTCACAAGAATAAGCATTGTAGAGAGGGGAGGAGAACTCAGATTAATAAAGTAGGAAAGGGCAAAAAAGTAACAGAAACAGAAAAACAGCTTCATTATAGCTCTGGTGCTTGCCGACCTAATTACTGTTTAAGTGTCAGCTTCTAAATCAAACTTAAGTTGTCAACCACTTTGATATTATCTATTCTAACTTAGGCTTGAATGGCTGGACTCTATCTAAAGCATGTACAGCATTCATGAATAATCACCTCTAAGTGCATTATATTTACCTCTATCCATGACTATACTCGCATTGGGCCAGGAATGCAGAGCAATAGCAGTGAGTCTGAAGAACAAAAGCGTTAGTGCTGAGGACACAACTTTAACACACATACCGAGAATTCTACTTTGGGGTAGCTCTAATCTGATCCCTGAGCTGACCGCTGTGCGGCAGTAGGACTGCAACAGGTATGCTCTTGGAGCGTATCTTCCAGTTTACTTCCATCCAAAAGTAATTCAGTCTGCACGCTTTGAAATGATTCTGCAACACAAATCAAAGCACAGTAGGTGCTGACAGTTGGCAGTTTTGCTTCCAAAGCATAATCCTAATCGAACCAAAATGCTACTGCACATACGCTCGAGACACACCATATAGACTACGTTCAAAGTAGTAGAGAAACTGTGAGGAAGGAAGCTCTGGATAAATGATTCCTCAGCAAAGAAACAAAGGTTGTTACAGGGTGACAGTGATTTCCTGTGGAGCTACAAAATTACTTTGACAAAGTGACAAAAACAGAGTTAACATGAGCCTCTCCCTCAAGCAAAAAAACAAACCAAACAAACAAAAAAACCCAACCCAGAAACAAAAAACCTCACGACAGTGAAAGAAATTTCTGAAGCAGTCTGTTTCCTTGTCTCCTGCCTTCAAATGTTGTGTTCTTACTGTGGCAATCAAATACTGCTAATACACATGACACCAAAGGGCCTAATCTAAGACCTAAAAACCTGTAATCACAGAGTGCTTGCTCAGAAACACCAGAAAAACCCCGTATCTATCTAATTTGGGAACTAGGAGACAACCTAGTTGTCCCTTACTTCCCCCAAAAAACTCCACAAACAAAAAAGCACATTCTCCCCGAACACACACCCAAAGAATGGAAACCTTGCAATTACAGACTACAAAATTAACATCCAGTTTATGATCACCTTTATCAATATTTTCAGTAACTTCCTCTCAAAAATGTCACCAGCTTTTAAATAAAATAACACAGAAAGTCAACACACAATAAGCCACAGAAACTACATTACGATCTTTATGCCTTGCATTTACAGGTGGCTGAAGTTTTAAATAATGCATTGATAAATTCTTGTATTATACTAGCAAAGTGACAGCTACTTATTCAATAGCAATCACGTATTTTTAAAAAAATGCATAGTAAGATAAACCAATCAATGCACCTGCTAGCTCTTTTCAAGAAAAAAAAAAAAAACACCCATAAACTGTATCAGAATTGCTATGGACTGTTTTCTTCATAGCATGTTTTCACTCACAGCCTCCCTAAATTTGAAGAAGCTTTGAATGTGCATTCATTTTATTTTCCTCCCCTGTTTTGTCCCCGTTTTCATACAAATGAAACGTTTGTGTATGTCTTGTAAATTAGGAACAAGCCAACTCTCATTTTGCAGTTCAGACCATCTTCTGATGCCTTACAGACAAATTGAGGAACTTTTACTCAGAAGCTCTCAACTACAGTTGGAAACTGGATTGTACATGGATTAAAAACTACACGCTGCTTTTATTTGAAAAAAAAAAAAGAAAAAGAAAGGAAAAAATCCTTTGTGTTTAAATAATCACTGTATAACAAATGACTCCGTTCAGAGAAGGCAGATATTTAGCTGATCTAAGCTGATCATCAGCTGATCACAGTCTGTCTGGCTAAGTTGGTCTTTTGACTATATACCTCGTGACCAGAGGAGAGAAGATAAACACATCACAGTTAAGTATTATTTCTCGTAACATGAGAAACATGAAGGTACCTACTGACCTAAGATGAACCTAGATGTAAATAAAAGGACCTGAATTTTTGCATAGTGCCCAAGTTACAGAACTTGGTGCTGTTTAGGACAAAAGTAGAAATAGGTTTAAAAAACAGAAAGGAAATCAATAGATGAGGGAGAGGTAATTAATGTAACATGATTCTCCGGATGTATCCTCTACCCCATATAGTTTCCAATCTACTGATAACCATGACTTCACTGGGGAAGGCTCACTGTCCATGCTCTGCTCTAAGACTCTTCCCTGTATCATCTCCTGCCAGCTGCTGGCACAACACACAACGCCAGGGTGACCTTTTGGTATAGCAGGTCTGACATGTTCTCCAGTATGCTAAAACGGTCAACCACTTACCTTCCAACAATGCTAAAATGGCTAACCATTTAGCTTCTAACAACCTTCACGTTGTTAATACCTAGTTTAGCATATTCTACAGTTTGTGGCCATACATAATTTTCAAAAAGTTTCAATCATTTGCTAAAAGTTCAGGAGCCATCTGACCTTCAGATTTTAGTACACACAATTTTTCAAAGAAAGTATACACATACAAGACACCACATACACCTTTTCTTTTCATACTGGCTATGAAAGGTGGGAAGCAGTCCAGTGCCCAGTATGGATGAGTAACTATATCTAGTTCCTCTCCAAAGTGTTTTAAAATTGGATTAGGACCAGAGGAGTAAGTACTAGCACATAACATAGAATTGATAGATGGCAAGTGGTCTCTTTCATGAATTCTACTCACTGTCTACAATCCCCCTTTTTCACTCGGCTCTGGATCTCCCCTCTGCTCCCAAATCAAAACACCAAAACACTCACCATAAGCAGAAAGTACACTGTAACAGTGCTGTCTGCCTTTTGAAAGTATTTATGGGTCAGGTAAGGGAGGGGAAAAAACAAAAGGAAAAAAAAAAAGAAAGAGTACTACTTTTACTTTAGGTTAGACCTCTCTAGGCATGAGACAGATGGGCCAAGCAACAGTACCTGGGCACAATCCATTCACAAGAACGTAATTCCATTGCAGGTACAGTGTTTGTCCACTCTGAAAAGATCACAAGATCAAAGCTAAAAATACGCTGATTTTCCTGCTTTGAAACTCTTACAGGTATTTTCTTCCCCAACACACCTTACAAAGCAAAACCATGACCCAAATGTCACAAATAATACCTTTATGGATCTTCCAATAACACAAACTGGCTGTACAAAATCCAGCCTCCACTGTTTCAGTCTGTATTGGGTAATAATGACCTGACAGTTCTATACATTTGAAAAAGATTATCCTCAACTCACTGAAGTCTTTCTTGAAATTGTTACAATATTGTGAAGTGTAGAGAGCAATAGTTATTAAAAATATATATATATCAAATCAGTTTCCCTCTAAACTACCAGTGTTTTTCAAGCAACTATTATCCCCAAAATATTCTAGATCTCAGAATGTGCATTTTTGTAACCAAAAGAAACCTGGATAATTTCACATTGGCATCTTTGTTTTGCATGCAATAATTTTATAACAAACATAAGCCTATTACTTTATAAAGTTTATTTAGCTTTTCTGTGATGAGGCAAAGGTGAGGCAAATATTCTGCTCTGCACAGAAACTGGAGTTAGCCCTTGTTTGGGAAGCCAATGACTTACACCTCATTTAATTTAGAAAAATTAGTCAGAAAACAGTAAGAAGTAATTTCTTTGTGAAGTGCTAAACAAAGCTAGAGAAATGTGCAAACAAATCCTTCTCTTCCAAATAGTTATGCGTTGTCAGCATGTTTTAATACAAGTTTCCACCCTGCCTGTTCTTCCCTGAAGCAAGGCACGTGACAGCATTTCAGAGCATGTTTTAATGGGATTTTCCAGTCAACCAAAAATCAAATTGCACAGAAGTGACAGAAGAGTCATAAATATGTATTTCATCTTATTGAATTATATGGTAACTAGGTAAAAGATAATGAGGCACAGCCTCTTTAAAGATTTTTAGGAAGTTTTCTGTTACACTGGGAAACTGCATAAAGAGTGCAGTAAAGAGAGCATAGAGAAAGATGTACGCCACCAGAATCCCCAGAAGAGCTGCAGTCATACTCCTTAGTAAAACAGAAGGGTAAACAGCCCTACAAACAAGGAAAAAAAACCCAAGATTTTTTAAAACTACTGCTATTTCCCTCTCTCAACACCCATGCTCATCTTCCCCTCGCATCAGCTTTACCCAAATTTCCAAATACATTAAGATGCACTCTTATGGCTGCCTTTTACAGCATTACACTTGATTTTTTCTAAGTAGGAATTGAACAAACTTATGCAGAAAAGTACTCCAGCTGATCTGTATGTTTGGAGTATAGTAAAACATGATGTTCTGGCTTCAGCCTTAAAGAGGAATCAAGGAATTTCTCATTCCTTCCCACCACCACTACACACCCTTTACTGGGCATTAGAACCCCTGATGTGGGCTGATGGGAGTTCTGAGCTCTGCACTACAATTTCACACCCCTCCCGCTGACATCAATCTCCTGCCCTACCCCTTTGCTCTCGAATCCAACAATTTTACTCATCGGTCCCTTCTAACCAACTACTACAGAACAGCAGAAGCCTTAAATTCGTGGAAGATTTCCTAAAGAAAGCACACTAGTATACAGGATGGAGGCATTCTGAACATTGTAACATGAGAAAAGACTGGAAGACAAATTAACGTCTAATTAAAATGTGTCATTTCTGAAGCAATAATTACCACAATAAAGCTTTAAGTTACAGCTTATAACTGATCAATCATACAGCATAAATCCATATGAAAAGAAGCTGCACGAGTTTCAGCAGTCACAAAACTACCAGTATAAACACATACTTATGAAGTTTTCCACACTTTACAGCACTGTGAAAACACTAGATAATCTGTTCTGCCTGTGAGTAGGAAGCACAAAAAACTATGTCACAAAACAATTCAGAAGGATTTAAGCTTTAGAAATCAGTTTTAAAAGATCCAAGGCAAGAAAAATTTTACATATATTGAGTTCCTAACACTGACGTGCCAAATTAATGTGTCAAATTCATGTGCAATTAATCGTAACTGAAGATATAATTTATCTTAGTTGTGTCAAAAGCATACACAGAATTAAAATAAAGTTATTTTTTGAAAACTTCATTCACATCTGAAAGATCCTCTACAGGATCTAACATGGCTAAGATGGGAACAATTTAAAAGATTTAAAGGGTGTCCCTTACCCCCAGGAATGCAGCACCTCAAGAATGGGAAAGAGGAGAGGCATCTTCCAATACAAACACAGATATCACTGATACTTTTAAAATCTGGTAATTCTGTTGTATTAATTTATATATTAATACATTGCAGAAGTCATTGGAGAACCTTCCTAGACATGCTGTCCACCAACAGGTGTATCTCTACCTTTTATATTTCTGGTATAGATCACTTCATACCCACAAAATATTCATAGAACCATATTGCAGCCCAGGTTGGGGGAACCTTAAAAGATTGTCTGGTCCAACTTTTCATCGGAAAGGGAGCCCAGATGAGGTTATCTAGCACGCTGTCCATTCGCATCACGAAAACCCTCCAGTGATGGGGACTTCACCATGTCCCTGCAGGGGTTGTTCCATTGAATGACTGTTCCCACTGTAAAAAAATGTATTCCTTACACTGAGATGAAAACTTTGATCAAACCTTTGCCAAGAGTTCCTGAAGAATGGTCACAGTGAAAGTGCTTTGATATTTCAGTTTTTCTGAGATAACTGCAGATCTGATGATCTTGCAGTTGGGCACAAGTTTACGGTTCATCTTAAGTGTCCTCTATAAAAGGTGAGTTTGTTCACCTTTCTTCTGAGTTTGATCCCAAGATCTGTTCACCAGGTTCTTGGCCCTCTTGAGGGACTTCCTCATACCTTCCCCCTTGAGCAGTTTGCTGCTGTTCTTCAAAGAAGCCAGCAGAAAAAGATACTGATACGCTGCTGCTTCACTGGTAGTTTCAGAGTCAGCACTTAAAGCAATCCCAGCTAAAGCTGCTGTCTGAGTCCGAGTAGGTACGTAGTCCCTCACACACAGCCACGTAGTCCCACTCCCTCCCTTGAGTCAATACAAGGTCTGGCTGGTAGCTCCCAAGGCCAGCCAGAGGTAGCCCAGTGGAAAGCCTTTTGTGTGCGTGTGTCAGTATGCTTGTTTTAGTTTGACTGGTTTAATTTTAAAACAAATCAGCTTCATGGTTCATTGACTGCACAGCATTAAGTGTGCTAGTGCCAGCACAAGGGAACAGTCAAAATGCAAACCCTAGCAAGGATGGAGGGGAAAAGCAAGAACTCTTGCTTTCAGCCAGCAAGACAAGCTTACATCAGTTAAGCTGCTTTCAAAGCCACACACTCAAGAAGCCATGACTTTACTTTGCTGCTGCCCACAGCTCTGATAACCAATAGTAGCAAACAGAAAGTAGTACAGTGAGTCCATTTCATTACTGGTACTCGGAACTGCTCAGCAGTAGTGAAATAAAACATCACGGGCTGTGCTAATTTCAGCTGCCACAGGGGGAATCTACAGGAAGACAGGCAAGAGAGTTAGCTAATAATTCCGCTATTGAGACTTCATTCAACCCTTCCCCATAGCCACAAGAATGAAGACCAGGGACAGAAAGATGAACAGAAAATTGCTTATCCTCCCAGCTTTATTTAGCAAATAGTTTGAAGAGTAATACTCTGCCGATAAAAGCTGGAGAATACACACACGGTCAGTAAATATCACACTGATAAACCTGGAGGCACAGGCAGGTGCAAAAGTTCACATATGATGAAGTCACTGTTTCTGAATTTTCCTGGTAGCATTCCCCTAAACTGCCTTACACCAGCGAGCTAACAAATTCACACTTTTTGAGCCAAAAAGGAATCTTTCTTCTATGCCTAGTAGTAAACATTTACCTAGTAGTAAATGGCTGTATTTAGTTTAGACAGGTATATTAAACAGTTAATTTAGCAATATGGATTTAATAAGGAATCACTGTAAAGTGACTCTTGAAACCAGTCCGTGGCATTCATTCTTATACTACAGGAAAATAATGAGTTCAGCAAAACAGGACCATCCAGAATTACAGCAATAGAGTATAACGACTTGGCATAAACAAAAAAATCTTACCTACCCTAGAGTCTTGGCAAACATAGAAGTTCTGCAGTTTTAGCCAACAAAATGAATACTTCACCAGGATTAAGAAGTTTTATCTGCGACGAACTATTCTAACACTAACTCTCACACAGTCTCTTTCTGGAATTCAGTCTCACTTCATCTGACCACTGTTGGAGTAATCATATTGGTGCAGACTGAGCATTACATTGAAAATCTGAAAGTATGTTGAACGGCTGATCTTAAAACGAGATGCCAACTTTCAAAAGTCATTTCAGAAGCAACATGAGAAGTTGATTCAAACGCTTTGAAAGTAACACTCCACTGAGTAGGTACACAGCACAATGTAATGTGTAAAATGAGAGCAATCGATCTCAGACTTTCAAGGTGCAATTGCAGGATGGTCTGTTTCTCCCCCATGTAAAGACACCTACTTTAAAAAAAAAAATTAATTACACAAAGCAGCATTCTTAGTTTGAAAACAGGTAACACTTCTTGTGCTACTATATTGTCCAGGAGTCTTAGCTAGCCCTGAATGCTAACTCCTATATGTTGGGCTGTGCAAATATGTTTTTTGTCTGAATTTACACATCTGAACAGATGCAAAACTTTTATAAAATGTGAAAGATATTTTACATAATTATTATCTATCATTAAAAATAAGTGACAGCTTGAAATACACATAAAATAGCTTTCAACAAGTGTGTTTCCTTAGAAAGCCAAAACATACGGTGTGATTTTAGGTAGTTAGCATGGAATTTCTTTAACTTCCAGTATGAAGACAGGCTTTACTTTTGAAACATAGCTATTTTAATAATAGTATTCAGCAACCTTGATTAAAACACAGATCACTTGATAATCAGTACCATCAAAACTGTTGGCAATAAGAGAATGGGATAAGCATATTTCAGACCTCACAAATGTATATCAAGTTTTACTTAACTTTATCAGTACTTTATCTGTACTTTATCAGTACAGAAAACAAAGGTAAACAAGGAAAGGGCTGGGTATGGTCCGATTAGATTTCAAAAGGTCCAACAGTTACTGACATCTGAACTCAAACAAAAATAGCTAGCCTGAGAACGGATATTAGACATTAGGTCATTTAATCTACTCCCTTGTCAGTTCTGTATTGTTCTCTACTGAGCATTGCAAGTGCTTTTGTTTATAATGTGGAAGAGGAGAGGAAGCAAGGGATGGGGACGGGGGGAGAAAGTAGATTGTCTTTGGAAGCTGAAGAAAAAAAACCCAAACCCAAACATTAAAGAAACATGAGCCAGAGAAAGACAGCATCCTGGAAACACAGCTGATAGGAATTCATGAAAGAGCAAGACAAAAAGCAGCAGAGAAGTTCAGAACTGAGCAGAGAAACCGGAAGCAACAGCTCTCAACAGGACAGTGCACAAAAATAAAATTCCTGCCTATAGGAATCTGGTGTCATTTCTTGAATAAATGGGAAGAAATGAAGCATATAAGATTTATGGGATTAATGGAAGAGGGAAGTGGAGGGGCAAAATAGCTTAGGTTTTTCCCAGTACTCATACTGGGGGTAAGTGGTACCAACCACATCTCTTGTTCTCCTGCTCATCCAGCTGCTTCTAAGATCCAGGTAAGAGTCAAAAGTCAGATTTTTTTTTTTTCCCAACTTGATTAATTCCATGATCCACATCACTAGATGGATATGTAAATGCTTACGCTATCACAAGTGAGGGAAGTCACAGAAACAGGCAGGACAAAATAATGGACAACAGCATCATAGGAAGAGGGAGCTGTTTAAAATGACACGGCAAACCGAAATGGTTCGCAATCCTGTGGCCTAAAATAAGTTAGCACTGTCCTGAAGTGCATTTTATCCCTGCTTTTGCCACAGAATTGGTTCACGACTCTAGATAAATTATTTCAAAATACTGTTTCAAAGTGGACACTAAGTACGTGCATTTTATTTTAGGTGTGCCTCTCCCAAAATGTGAGTGCTTGATTTGCACTTTTAGCATAAACTTAGACCAGATAGTCAATTTATTTGCACCTCTGCACTTAATATAAATCAGGACACTGAACTCAACACCCTAAAAAAACCCCGCCATAACCTACCTGAACCAAACTTGATCTCCATAGTTTTATCTTTTATTCTTCATGTGGATTGGAAGGATGATTATTTCTTTGTCTTAGGAGAGCTCTCTCAGTTAAGGGGTGTCTCTGTGCGTGTGTTTGACAAGCACCAAGATATTAAAGTAATAAAACACAACAGAAGACACAAATTTATAATTCCATAGTCAAAGTAGAATTGGAACACACATTGAGTCACGTTCAGAAAATAAGTCTTAATGTCACACAGCCAAAATAAAGAGAATAAGACCAAAATACTTCATCTCTTTAATATCTTGAGTATAGCAGGGCTTTTTTATGCAACAAGGATGTTACTACTTAACAGAAACTGTAGCTCAACCTAAATGTATGAAGAGGCTGAATTAAAGCTAACTAAAAAAAAATCAGTCTCTTCTTCATTTGTGAGTGCTTGTGGAAATGACAATATAAGTATAGTTACTCTGCATGTAACTATCCACTTCTAACAAAAGAAAACCGATGCCACCATATTAGAATCTCAACGCGTGCCCGTGTTGTAACCAGATGCAATGCTTTGCAATTTCAGCTTATACATTATCTTGCAGCACTAGTTGGATGCAGACTTCTGGATGAACTTGCATGAGAAAGGGATAATCCATATTTTGCCTGGTGATTTCCTGATATTAGCTAATTCCAAGAAAACAGAAATACTCAGGAATCCCAGGCTCTATCCTAATCTGTTTTGGAAAGCAAAATGTTCTTGTCTAAAAGGGAATGAAGTGAGATGGCTGAACAGATGAGTAAAATGTCTCTCTTTGTTTCTGCGCAGTACTTCCACACAGGAAATCTCCATCCCCTCTTTTCTGGCTTCTAGTCTCACTCCCCTGCTTCACCAAGAATTATTGCAAACTCACCCTTACTGGATATGTCTACTCAGACTGTTAGTCACTTCTCACACTTGTAAATCTCCCCCACAACCGCTTTATCAATGGCACTCCCTCTGTTCAACACAAGACCCAGAATGAGCAATGCTGCAGTTGCACAATCCCTTTACACAAGTGTGTGCATGCCTATGTGTATACACACGTAAAAAAACCCCAGTGCTTTTACATACACACCTCTTCATTTATATACCAAAAAGATACAATTCTTTCCTTCCCCATCACACATCTTTCTTGAGCTAGCAAAGGCATCCCTATGGCAATGCAGAGAACCAGACATGAGTATTAACTAGGTTAATCAGAAAAAATGTTTAAAAGATTAGTGTGAATCAGTGGGTAATACTCTGTGCCACTTTACCCCACTGCTGTATAAACAACAGTGCCAGCATGGGGAGAAGACGGTACAGAAGGTAGTAACAAGCAGCAAGGCTGCAAAGAAAGCACAACTAGTTATTTTTTCTGTGCCAGCCTATAGTAATAATAAATTTGAAATGCTGATTTTAATCTAGAGCACCAACATTCGCATAACTGTCGCTCTTCCCTCCCCAGACTTATTTATGACAATGAGGTTATGAAAACTTGAGATTCTTTCAAGTGTCCTCATTTGCTTATAGTCCTCCCTTCACTCACTGGCTCCATTCCTCTTCATTTTGTTCCCAACAAAGCTAGCCACTGCTTGCTCTTTCACCCCTCACCCAATGTACCATGCAATCCCAGCTTCAACTGCGATGACACTGAGGCTCCCTGCACCCCTCCTCTTCCCGGCGGATATGAATAAATTGTTCCCTTGTCAGTATTAAGCCTAGAAGGAGTCCATCCGTGAAGAATCAGGCTCACAGCCCCAGCACACCTACCCACACTCAGCATCCTAAAGCTTCATCTGCAGCAACTGCCCCGGCTACTGCAGATCTGATAGTCTGTGGGTGACGCTGCCAAAAGTGAAAAAAGTTCTAACAGGAATATAAAAGCCTCAGATGGTTGTGGTGTTACCTTGCGGGTTTGTGTTTGGTGGTGGTGCTTCTTAAAACTTAAGAGAAAAAATTATTAGCTGCCCGTTTTGGAGACAACCACTAACCTCTTTCAAAGAGGAAACTCGGCAGCGCTTCTCCTTTGTTAAACACCGTCAAACCGTTTTCTTCCCTGGCTGAACTGCAAACGGCACCGAGCCCCTGGCAGAAGTTTCGGGGGCGGCGGGGCCGGGGGCGGCGGGGCAGGGAACGCTTCGCCCTGTCGCCGCTCCCGGGCCGGGCCGCCCCGCCGCGCGCAGCCCCGCGCGGGACCCGGCCGCACGCGCACCCGGCCCGGCAGCGCCGCGTGCCGCCCGCCCCCCGCGCGCCCCTCACACGCGGCCGCTCCCCCGGCAGCCCCTCCCCTGCCCGCGGCACCCGCGGACCCCCGCCCGGGGGGGGGAGAGGGGGGCAGCCCCTGTCCCTGCGGGTGCTCCCCCAGGTGGGCGAGAAGGCGCCGCCTGCCAGTCCCGGCCCCCACCCCGCGGCGCGGCCGCCCGCTCCGCTCCCGGACACCCCGGCACGGTCCGCTCTCCGCCGCCGGCCGCGCTGCGCCCCTCCGCCCAGCCCAGCCCAGCCCGCGGGACGTGGCAGGAGCCCCCACGGCGGCGAAGCGCCGCCCGCCCGCGCTGCTCCGCACTCACCGGCTGCCGCCCGAGCGGGGATCCGCCGAGAGACGGTGTGCGGGCGGCGGGGTGGCCGAGTGCCGCCGGCCCCGCGCTGCCGCCGCCGCCCCGCTCGCTGTCCCCCAACTCCGGTGCGTGCTCGCTGCAGCCGGCGCATGCGCCGCGGGCAACTCCCCGCGCCGGCCGCCAGGGGCCGCGAGCGGAGGGCGCCCGCCAGGCGGGGCGGGCCCGGCAGCCACCCGCGCCCCGGGAGCTGCGCGCCCGCCGCCGCCCGCGGGCCCCCGCCGCCCCCCCGCCGTGCCCTGCCGTGCCGTGCCGTGCCGTGCTGTGCTGTGCCGTGCCGTGCTGTCGGCCCAGGCCCCCTCCCGAGCGGCCCCGGGGGTCTGCGGCCCCGCCGCCGCCCCCGCTGGTGACCCCCCCTCGGCCGTCGACCGGGGCCCGGCGGACCCCGCAGACGGCGCCGCCGCCGCGGCCCCCCCGCTGCCTGGCCGAAACGCTCCACAGGCGCTTCCAGGCCTAAAGTTTGTATCAGTCTGTATGTATAGATACGCGCAGCCTTTCCGCGTGGTAGGGAAGTCACTTGTAAATCTTTTTTTCCCCTGACAATTGTCACCCTTGATGGAGAGCTAAAAATGATGTGAAAAGCTCTGATGTTCCCCCTCGCTGTGTCCCCAGGGCCCTGCGAGGGCTGTGGGTCTTGTGTCCCGCAGGCCTGGGCCTTTGGGCGCGCTCGGATTGCGCCCCCCGCCAGACGCATTTCAGGAGCCCTAAAACACTCATCTTCCACATTAAAAGTCAAGGATAGGTTCATTTCTTGGCACTGCCTAGAATTGGTACTAACTAACTTTTGGTCCTTCATCTGAAACTGCGGGGATTTTTAGCGTAATTTTTTTGGTGTGTGAGCAATACCTTCATTTTTGCCTCCCGGATTTTTAATGGATGTGTACAGAAAGAGGGTAAAGCTGCTTAGAAAATTCGTATCAAATTAACAATCCCTACCTGACTTCAGAGGTGCTGTTGTCAGTGGTGCAGTGGCCTGGTTATAAATGATTTAGGAATGATTCACAAAAAGAACAGCTTGGCTTGCCAGAAAAGAGATTGAGGTCTGAATGGCATAGAGTGTAAAATACCATTTATTCCGTCAAAATGGAAGTGAAACCCCCTATAAATACCTAGTGTTCTTTTGAAATTTACATTGCTGCTGCCTTCATATTCATTGCTCTGTGGCTCCAATTTTTAGTGGATTACTATTCTGTATACCTGTACTATTTACTTCTAATTTATATTAACAGACAACTGAAAATCAGCAGAAAAAGGAATGAGGTAATAGTACAGTCACAGAGACATTTAGGGAACAGAAAGACGAGACACAGTTTGCAATAGTTCAGACATGTCTCAGCTTCTTTAATGTCTCTTGACCTATAATTAAAAGTTAATGTTTTTGTATATGTCAACCGAGACCTGACTCTGAAACCATCAGCATTTAAACAAAAGAAATTGCATTAATATGTCTGACAGTACTTTGACACAATTACCTAGAAATTCAAATCCCTTGAATCAATGGGAGACAAAATACCTCTGCTCTTTGAAAGCTGGATGGGGCCCTGATAATGAATGGCCATTACTAAGGCCTATATAAATTTCATATGTAGTTGAATCAATCAGGGTCACGATCCCGTTTAAGGAGAGAGAGGAAGATAAGGTAGTTGATAATTGTTAACATTATTATCGTACGTAATATACCTTTCCTAGTTCAGTTTTCTGTTTCTGAGTCTTTAGTACCCTCCACTGGTGTTTCTTACAAGCTTTTCTAAATAAAACAGACTTTACTCCGCAGAGCATAGTCTTTCCAATGTTGTTGAACTGATACTCAAAACTACTCTGCAGAATTAGTTCCAGTTGGATATTAAAAAGTATTTCAATAAAGCCCTCAATGTTATCCATCCATTCATGTCTGTGAAGGAGAAAATTGTATCAAAAAAAGAATGGTTCAGCTAAACAGAAAATTTAACATTGTCCATATAATTAGGTTTTCATTTATTTGTTTAAAGCATTGGTTTTTATAAACTCAAGACTATAGGTCAAAAATCCTAGAGGGAGGAGAAAAGGGGCTTTGAAAATTATAATAATTGTATTATGTTCTCTATAATACAACACCATTAGCAGTGTAACACTCTGATACATGAAAGGCTGGGAAGGCAGACACACACACTGTACAAGCAAAGGCTGTGTATAGAGAAGAAAAAAAGAATGTCCCAGATAATTTTCATGTTTCATTTTGTCTTATGTTTGTCACAGTAAGATGTATATTTAGGGAACATGGATTCTTATACACTTACGGTGTTTTTTTTACCTTTTCCACTTGGAAAAGTTGTAAACAAACTTGTTTGATCTCTTGACAAATATCACCTTTGTAAGTGACATACACTTTCAGCCATCTGCAGAGACAAAAGAGGTTATTCCTGAGTCATTTCTGAAGTCCAGGAATCCCTGGTTGCAATAATTACTTTGGGGTATGAGCAATTTTCATGAACTACAACAATCACCAGGCATTTTAGTTTGTTCTGAACACTAAGGTGTGCTGAGATGGTTTCATTGCTGGAAATAAATAGAATTGTTTTAAAGTTACTTCAAGTTGTTTCAGTTGCCCCCCATTTGCAGCCAAAGTAGTAAAATATTTGTCAAGAGAACACTGACATGTTAAGGACTGCCCAAGTGGCATGACAAAACCCATGATTTTCAAATGCTGAGAGTCTGATTTTTCAAGGAATGTTTAAGTTTTGCTGATAGCAATTCAAAACTGAAACTGAAAATATGAAATTTTATATCCAGTGTTGACAGATTTTTACCTCAATTTCTCTTTCCAAAATAAAAGTTTCCTTTTTTGCATCAAATAAGTTGTATCAGTGAAAAAAACACTATGATTGATTATGTTGATTATACTTTTTAGGACTAGAAAAATATCTTCAGTGTTATGAAGAAATTCAGAGAAGACGTAAATACATTTAGAAAAAAGGTACATTTTAGATTACGGTATTGCAATTGCTTTTGAAATACAGATAACTTTATATTCTATTTACAGTTTTGTCTGAATCATCAGAATGTCTTTTCTTGAATTTTAGACAAATAATTCACTAATCTAATGATTTATTTATTTTCTAAAATGAAACTATATTTTGTAATTCAATATACAGATACCAGTTAGGCTTAAACACAATAAAAGTAAAAGGGCATTTTATGACTCAGCTGCAACTTTAAGAATATTTTACAAAATAAATTATAGGAAAGGTACAAATTTTAGAATCTGTCTGTATCTTAGACTAGAGTATTTTTCAGAATAATGGACTCAAGTACTAAAATAATACCACTTGGAATTTCCATGGCATGAACAAAAAATAGTGGCAAACTCCATTAGGTTGCTTGAGAGAGTAAGATGCTTTCCTTGGGATGGTCTCATCTGACCTTTTGCATTTTCTTGTAGGCGATTTGGACTAATTTTCATGGAAAATGCTGAATTTCTCTTCCTGCCAGCCACAGCCTAATGCAGGTACTGCTGATGCTATTGTCCCGGTTGGTAAGTGAGATTGAGAATATCTAGTGGCTCATTCTGGCCCTCTCACAAGACAGCAGCAGAGGCAGTCCGCTCTCCTCATCTCAGCCTCTTCCCTTCTACTGTGTGAAGCAGCAGCTGTTCTGGGTGCTTCTTCCTGTCCTTTCCCCATAGTTGGCTGTAACATGGAAATTGTTTGGCAAATAGGTGTCATTGGTGGCAAATAGGTGTCATTGTTAGACTGCAGCATTTGGAGTTCTGAATGTTTGTATGGCTGAGTCATGAAACTTGGATTTGAGTCCTAATCCCAATGCTGCCAAGGCTGGCCTGTTCTGAATCTCGAGCTCAACATTTTCTTTGGTGTCTTGACACCTGATTCTAGTGCCATGATGCCTAATGACAAAGTGCTTTCCAGGGGTCCCCATTCTCTCTTATTCCCATCAACATCAGTCTGTTTTCTTCCAAATACATAACCATCAAAATGGCAAACTGTATACTTCTCAATTATGAGATCAGAGGTGAGAGCTCCTGTGTCCACACACACCTCTGAAAATTGTTTGTGGGGAACTGCCCAGGTCATCCATTCACCTCTGACGTGCCCCATGAGCATCATGCAGACCTCTCTGGAAGTCTGGAAAGAGATGTGCACCATGTGAAGAAAAGAGAAGTCAAAGGCATATGTGCAGGCAAGGCCTGAGAAAAAGCACCAGAGAGTTTTCAGCAGAAAGTACAGGGCCGTGTTGCTACTACCTCCTAAATTACCTGTGGGAATGCTGAACAAGTTCAGCAATTTCTGTGGAAGCTCAGATTCATTAGGGGGCAGGTGAATGTGAAAGAAAGTACAGCTGAAGTACAGTTCTTGTGGTGGAAGGCTGCTTGGAATGTAGAAGACAGCAAAATAATGAAAAGTAGACTTGCAGGGCAGAGAGAGACATGAAATCTGACCCAGAAACTGTTGTGGAGAAAGGAGAAGCTCTGACAATTATTAAATTAATCTGTAAAGAATGAAGGAAACTCCCAGCCAGGTACAAGCTATGTGGATGCCTGGAATTCAATGATTTCCCTACAGTTTGGCTGGACAATGGAGACAGGCACACACCATTGTAGGTTAAGTCTTCAAGAGTTGTGAATTTACATCTGCCTTTCTTTGGAAGGCAGGGAGTTTTTCTGTAATAATTTACGAATGCTTGCCACAGTTTGTTTGATTATGTAGTATTCAACCATATCTATTCAACTTAATGGGAGGTGGTTGGGTAGTAACCAGGAAAGGCAATAGATGGAAAAAATTATTTATAAGGGATAGGAGACAATATTTAACTTCATAATTATACAGTACTTTCTTCCTTGATTCCAGATGCATTGCACAGTTTGTTTGTAAAGGCTTAGAGCCAAAAGCTCAAAAGGGCAACGAAAAAGTTAAAGACGAGTCTGTGAACAGAGGACAAGAAATGTCACAGCCATCTCTGAAAAGAGCAAACTGTCATTGAGCCTTGCTGAAAAAAAGTGGAGGCAAAAAAGCAGACTGATCCTTAAGTAGAACTAATTGTGGAATCTTACAGTTAGGCAGAGTTTCTCCTCAGAAATTAATCAATTTTTAAGGATATAGTTTAATAAAATTTCAATTAGGAGAGGTATCTTTTTTCCAGCGTTGAATTTCCAGACAGCAAGAGACCCATTAGTACAGGTAATAGATTGGCTGTGTGGGCACTTTCCTTGGATTTTTGAAAACAAATTCAAATCCCTGCTCTTTTTCTTCCCATACATGAGGTGGGGAAATATTTAGGTCCCACTTCTTAGAGATTTGTCACTTTATATAAATAATGAAGTATTCACCAAAACAGTAGTAGTAAACCCTCCTGAAGTTCCTAACTTCCTGTTAAGCTGAATGACCCTCAGTTTTCATGAAAAAGTCTTAAAACTCTTCTTTCCCCCCATCTTCTGCTGCAGTATAGGAATAGTTTTGATGTTTTATGTAATATCTGCTTTCATTTCTAAAAAAGTCAACAGTCATTTGATTTTAAAAAGATTGTCGTAGGCAATTACACAATGGCTTCTAAATCCAGGGTACCTTCAGGAGGTCCACTCCCAAGTCCTGAAGAAAAGTGAAAATCCAGCCAGACCTTTCTGGGGTGAATATCGTTATCACGCAGCCCAGGAGCAGGACAAGGAGTGGGAGTAACAAGCATTCCAGCTGAAGGGAGATGGAAATCCAAAATGTGTTGCAGTAAAAGGACTGACAGGACTTAAAAAAATGGAAGGAAGCCGTTGTGGCTAGCACAATAACTGTGATACTGTACTGTTTTCTAGAAAAATATAGTATATACCATAAATTTAGGCACAGCATACACATATAAAGAAAGTGTGCCTTAGAAAGTCTTTTTAATATGTATAACACGATACAAGTAAAGATACTTTTAAATACAGAACTTCTTTGAAACGAGTGAAGGAGAAATATATAAAGTATCATTTACTGCCAAGAATAGTGCAGGTGTATTATGAGTGTTGTCTTTCAAAGTCACATATTAAGTTTTCCTGTTTATGCTGTGCATTGTGTTTGCACAGCTAAATTGTACCTTGCACTAGAGCATTTCTCTGGAAGTCACGCTTTCACATAAATGTAACTGGTTTATTATCTCTTTGTCATCAAACAAAGCAAACAAAGGTAAACCCAAGAGGTTTCTAAAGTGCTGAGTCGCACACAGATCTAATGTCCTCATTACTCAATATTTCCTGCTCCGTGACTTTTTCTTATCTCCTGACAAATGACAAATTTCAGCACTGAAGGGGCTAGTCTGATAACAAGAAAACACTGCAAATGTTTTCTCCTCCTTTTATCCCTTCATCTTGTTTTGCCATCTAGCTTTGAAATTTCTGATGGCACAAAGAAGCAGTAACTGCTGTGGGGAACCACACAACATTTTCCAGCATATTAATCCATTTCTCCCTTCCAGTCTCTCTGCCTTGAGATCTTGGACTGGAGCAGTATTCCCCTCAGCCATGTAGGGCTAGATCAGCTTCTCTTTAGGGCCCATGAAAGTTGCCTCTTAATCAGTCAGGGGAGCTGGTCTGTAATGGCAGCGTTGATGAGCGATGTTCCCGAGGAGCTAAGCATGTTGCCTTGCAGTGACCCCTAACCCTGCTTCTGCGCTGAAGCGCTGCCTCGCCAAACCTCCACATCAGCAAGCAGGCTTCACTAAGCAGCTGCTCTCTGCATTATGTGAATTTACACCACATTAATGAATTATACACTCTTGCGCTATTTTTGAGTGCGTTTAAAGATCAACTCAATTCAAATATTTTAGATTCTTTTATAATCCTTTATTGTTTCAGGACAGTGACATTGGAATGTTTAGTGTTCTGAATGACTGACTGCTCACATTTAACTGGCTTTGTGCTTTCAGAAATTAATTTATGATTTGCTACAGTCCCTTCCCAAACACTGACAGGATTCGATGCGTGTTCCGCTTGTATTGTGATTGTTTAGAAAGCACCATTTTGCATCCGTGAAGTTATTTGCGTGACTCACTGTAGATCACACAAGTGTGTTATTGATCAAAGCCAAATATATTGCAAAGTAAATGCAAATGTATTTCTATTCTATAACCTGCAGTAAGGAGAGCAGGCTGCAAATAAGACCATACCACTGTTTTTATAATGTATATTTTAGTTTCATTGGTGGCCTCCCTGTGACCTATGAAAGTGCCATAATTACTTTTCTCATCCTGAGTATTTCTGTATCTCGTAATTTCTTCTGTGGTGTTGAAACAAAGAGGAAAAGAAAAAGAAAAAAATAAAGGGAAATATTTAAATACAATCTGGGTGCTTTATCTGTGCAGTTCTTCCCTACACATTAGCAACCACAAAACCCCCAGCATTGTATGACACACATCTGCAAGTTATTTAAGACAGTAGTAAACCTTGGAACTGAAGATTATGTGCCTAGATCCCTACTGGGACAACAAAATAAGCCACTTTCTAATCAGAGCTTCTGAGAAGCTGGTTAAGAATGTGAGAACATCCTGGAAGAAAAACAAATAGGTGATGAAGTAATACCTTTCCTAAAAGAAAATCTGGCAACAGTTAGGAAAATCCTAATTCCCATGATATTTGTGCAAATAAGTGATTTTGGATTCATGCTGCTAGGCTCTATCCTTTGAGTTTGGGATATATTTCCATACTTTTAAGAAAAGAGGAAGAATAGGAAATTGATGAGTGGCTTTTTATTTTGTAACACCACACAAAGCTTTTGAAAGTCCACTTGATATAAAAAATAAATAAGGAACTATGTTTAATAGGACTGTTCTACCAATCTCAGCATCCCTGTAACATTACAAGCAACTCTGATTTCTTTTCTGTGGTTTATAGTGTCTCTCCAGAACATCTCAACAAAATAGCATCCTTGCAAGGCATTATTTTTTCTTAAATTCTGTTGTGCTGTTTGCAATATATATTTGATACAAACATTTAGTGACAAGGTGAGCATACAAAAAGAGCAAATATCCCCGAGTATAAAGTCCAACATAAATTGAATGACTGGAAATTGACTTATTTAGCACTTTGTTACTTTGTGCTGTCAGAATTCCGCTGACATGATCTTATAAGATGCAGAACTATGTGCCTCCAGATTGTTAAGAAAAGTCTAAGGAGAATTATATTTATTCTGTACAGTCCTCCAAGTACATGTCTTGAATTTACTCATAGTACAATAGTGGCAAAATCCTCTCTTGTGCTATAATTCTGCTAAATGAGAGACCTTATTGGAAGACCCCACTTCTTTTCTGGGCAGAATGTGTCTCTTGGAATGTGTGACTGATAAACCAGATGGCTCTCCTGCCATTCAGAGGGTCTTTGGCAGGCTGGAGGGGTGGAACAACACAAGCCTCATGAAGTTGAACAACGGGAAGTGACAAGCCCAGCCCCTGAGGAGGAGTAACACTGTACAACCTACCTCCTGGAAAGCATCTTGGCAGAAAGGGACCTGGGAGTCCTGGTGAACACCAAGCTGACCATGCCATGTGCTATATCCCCTTGTGACAAAGGTGGCCAACATCATGATGGTCTGCATTAGGCAGTGTCATCAACAGCTGATGGAGGGAGGAGATCCTTCCCCTCTGCTGAGCCCTGGTGAGGGATATCTGGGATGCTGGGTCCAGCTATGTTCTCCACAAGACAGACATGGACTTACTGGAGCGTGTCCAGTGAAGGGCCATGAAGAAGACTGAGGGACTGGAGCATGTGTCATACGGGGAGAAGCTGAGAGACCTGGGACTGCTCAGCCTGGAGAAGGGCATGGCCAGGGGAATCTCATCCATGTGTACAAATACCTGAGGTTTATCCTGGAGAAAACAAAGGCAGACTCTTGTCAGAGCTGCCCAGTGACAGGACAAAAGGCAATGACACAAATTGAAATACAGGAAATTCCATTTAAATATAATATTAAAAAAAAATATTAAATGATGATGAGAGTGGTCAAACACCAGAACAGGCTGCCCAGAGAGGCTGTGGAGGCTCCATCCCTGGAGATACTGAAAACCTGCCTGGATATAGCCTCTGAGCAGAGTTTTGAACTGTCCAATTTAAATCAGCAGCTGTTTCACAGCTCTTCATGACTAACCTAATGGAATGGTCAAACGGGAGCAGTGAAAGAGATTTTAACATCAGAAAAAATATGACGGTTGGTGTTGGGAAAGACAGCAAGCAGAGGACCTCCTGGTGAAGCACTAACTCTTTCTGTTAATGAGTAAGCATGTTAGTGAATGAGAGGCTTTCAGCTGACTGCACCCAAGCCTGCATGGAATCACAAGATTTGAGCTTCTGTATCAGCATCAGCGACGTAACCATTTGCCTTTGGCTCTGAGGCTTATCCTTCTTAGTGTTGCAAAGAACTAGTGACTTGCATGTGTTCATTCACAGTTTATTTTGAAATGTCTTTTCTGAATATTGTTTCTGGGTACCTGGGGAAATTCTAGGATGACACCGGAGGGTTATTGCTGTTTGGGCAATGCTAGCTTGTTTCTACGTAGCTAACAACAGCCGTATTAGCAAATAATTGATTTGTGGTCAGGAGCAGGAGTGAAGGTAGATTTAAACTTCAAGCTAATTTTTGCTGAAGATAAATCCTTCTCGCCTTGGTTTAGCTTTGTAATATCCAGCAACTCTGAGAAAGGTCACATTCTTTCTTGTAACTCATAACCATGTTGGAGCAGGATCCAATGGTGAGAGCTACAAGTTGTTCTGATAAGCATTCCACTGTTTGCATCTCCACAGCTGATAGAAGAGTTGTGAGAAATCATCTTAACAAAATCATAAGCTCTTAAAAAGAAGAAAAAGGGATACAGAAATAGGAAAATCAGATGAGTGAAGATGGGTATGAAGAAGTGGTGTGGGTGTGAGGGATTCATCAGAAAGATTATAGAAAAGCATTATGCAGGAGAGTGCAAACAATAAAAAGGGTAACAAGAAGTCATTCTATAACCATGTTAACAATTAGAGGAAGACCTGAAAGCTTCTGGTGGATTTATCTGTAGTCCTAGTCCATTGAGTGAGTCATAAAATGGAAAATATGCTTATTACATTGTCAGATAATATGCAGAGGAATTGCAGGTATGCTTGAGTACAGGCTTAGAATGAACAATAATCTTGATAAACTGAAAAAAACAGAGGATGAGATTTTATAGAAACAAATGAAAAGTAGTATACTTGGGCAGGATTAATCACCCACACGGATATGATACAGTATATCAGTTCTTCAGAGGAGGATCTAGGGAGGGGTCATGATATGGTAGATCACAAGCTGCATGTGAGGCTAAACTGAAATTCATATTGGGGCTTATAAGCAGTAATAGATTGAAGGACATAAAAAGTCTCTTTTCCATTCTGCTTATCACTGTTAAGGCCTCTGCTGGAGTACCATATCCAGGTTCTGAAGGAAAAAATGTTGGAGATTTTAAAGATCAGTGAAAATGGGCAGACATTTAAGAAGCATGGCTTACCAGGAAAGACTGAAAGAGCTGGGATTGCTTAGTCTACAGTGGAGAAAATTGAAGTGAGATGTGATAGCAATCATTAAATACAAAGAGGCTTTTCCAAAGAAGGGAATCATCAATTTGCCAGGTGATTGGTGGACAGGGAGAAGAATAAAAGAGATTTATGTTAGGTATTGGGAAAGTCTTTCTCACAGTGGCTTAATAAAACAGTGAAAGTCATTGCCTGTATAGCTTGCAGTCTCCATTATGGGTTCTTAAAAAGTAGACAGACACGTCAGGAATGGCAGTATCATTGATCCTGAATTGGGGCAGGAGGATTATGATTACTAAATGCTTTCTTGAAGTCTTATTGGGTTGTTAGATAGAAGATTTTACCAATAAACCTCAAAACACTTTCTGAAAATTATACTATATTTAAATGATATGTTTATGATTAAAAAATTCCATTTATTCCCAGTCCATAGGGATTTTAAGAATACTTACAACTTTAAACCCATCTGGGTTCCTGTATCCTGGCAAATCTCCAGTAACCCAACTGACTACCAACAGGTCTATCAACAACTTGTGGTTTTAGTTGCCACGCAATAAAAACTTACTGTTGTTCTAACCTATACGGTTCTTTTAAGCTGGGTGTTTGGCTGGCAAGTGCTAGTGTAAATTTCTCATATAGATAGGACCTTAGATAACTATGTGAGGAAATTTTGGCTCTAAACATATTCATCCTATGTATTTGTCAGGAGGTGGTTCCACCCCTCCCTGCCTGCAGGTCTGGCCAGAGCTGAGGCTTTGCATAAGGCAGTCTGCAAGTAAAAGGCAACACCAAGGAGCCAACACTGCCCTGATCCTTTGAGTTTTGAGTTCAGCATCAAGCCATCTTTTGTGACTACTCTGAAAAAAAAAATAAAATAAGCAAACAAAGGCAAAACAAACAAGCAAAAAAATCCACAATGGCTCAAGGTCTTATTTTATGAAAAATAGGATTTATACATAATGGCATGAATTGAAAACAGCACATTACCTGAGATTTACATATGGTCTTTCTCAAATGTTCCCAGATACTTCCTTTCATCTGCTAAGAAAAAGAAAAACTGGTAGGTCACACTGAAATAATTCTTGTTTAATTCTCTTCTTGTAATATAATTTCCCCCTCCTTATTTATTTGCCAGACAATACAGGATTTCACCTACTTATGGCAACAGATACATTTCCATTGCTTGGGAGAGCTGAGAGAATCTTTAGTGGTTTACCTTTCCCTTTGTGTGGTGTCTAGAAGTCTTGTGGCTGTAAGGATGTCTCAATTTAAATCTTATTTGGTCTCTGTTTTATGAAATGGAATGCTGATCTACATCTGATTGGCAAGACAAGATTCCTTAGAACGAAGATGACGGGTATCTCTGATATGTCTGCTTACCTGTTAGGGCTTACAGATTGACTGAAGACAACCTCATCACTCTCTTGAATGCCACTGCACCTTGTAGTGAGGTGTTAAGAGGAGGCTGGGGAAAAAACAGAGATATATGATAAAGTCATGTAATATTATGTTGTTAGCTATAGTTGTGTATGGTCCTGATGAATTAGATGGCCAGTTATCTTTATGAACAGCTCCTATAGACAGTGCACTGTGTTCGGTAGTAGATGTTTTCTGTTTGTTGGCTCTGAGCTTCCCCAAACAGCCTCTTACCAAGAAATGGCCTTTGTGGACCTAGAGCATTTCCACTGGCAGCCTTCAAAAGGAACAGCTGCATTTTCCCAGCCCTTTGCTGTTAGGTATCATTCCCTCAGTGCAACTTTGGTGATTTACTACAGCACTTTTCTTATCTGTTCCAGTGCCAAGTGAAACAAGTTTATAAAAACATGCAGTAACACTTTTGTGCAAACACATTTCAGTTTGCTTTCCAGCCCTCCGGCAGTATGTACATTGTCAACTGTTATATTTTAGCTGTGAGGTGGCCCTTTCAACCTCTAGGGCTAGTAAAATTTTTTAACTAAAAGGAAGCATTATCATGCTCTTCAAATGAGTTAGTAGTAGTATTTTACCCAAAGTATTTGATAACCAGCAACATTTGTTGTTTCCCCATGGAAAAGTGTCACAAAAATTATAGTGTTAAACAACCTGTTAGTGTATCTAGACTTAACAGCCAAGGAGACAGGAGGAGGAGTTTTCAGAGGAAAACAGTTTAAACTAGTGTGTTAGGCAAACCAGGAAGATCAAAGTTTTATTTTCCTTCCTGATACTTGTGATTTTGGCAAATTCACTTTATCAAAATGAAGATCATAGTTTTATCCTACAGTGTAATTTTTGCTAACATAGGACTCTGAATATGTCCTTGAAATCAGATTTGAAATGTTGAATAAGCAATAAAATGTATAGCAACTTTCATTTTTAGAATTTGTTTAAAAAGCCTGAATCAGGCCCAGTAAGTAGACATATGAATTCTTCCATAGTTTCACCCACATTACATTATGCCCAGCTTGTCAGCAATAATACAATATAGGGGGACAAATTCAGATTTGGCTGGAAAATAAATATTTTTGTATTGCTGTCTGAAGTAGTGTATTTAGGATCTCCATTAAACAAACTGATACTGTAAAAAAAAATCCATTTCCTGCTTTCATAATCAATTGTCATGTTAAAAGTAGTTTGTATTACTGTTGTGTTCTATTGATATCCAGCATATGCTGATTATTAAATTAAATATTTTAAATATGCAAATAGGAAGTAATTTATTTGGCAGTTGAATAATGATTCAGAGTCAATGAATTTGTTCTTAGGTTTGATTCTTTCCAAATATGAGAAATTAATGACAACATTTGTGTTAGCTGTTTAAGATAATATAAAACAACTTGATTTCTTCTGAGAACTCTCTAAATTTATGCTGTAGTTGCATTTGGCTAATGATTTCGGTTCAAGTCATGCAAATAATTAATTCTGAAAACTATCAGGTTAAAATTAATATTATTCAAGAAAAACAATTATTTGTTACAGATGACTTCTGCAGTTATTGCAGTGGAAGACATTAACAATATTTCCTTCCGTTATTTATTCTTATGCTCCCTTTGTGCCATGCAATGAATATAAACAAAATGATCTGTTTCTTCTGAATTTGTCTTTAGGCTTTCATGGGGGATGGGGTGGTGGGGTGTGGGGGGGTGGGAGTGGAGAGAGTTGTTGATTTTAATTGAATTTATATATGCATCACAGAAAAGAGTTTATCGTTCTTATTGGTCTCAGGGTGTGCAAATGTTTGTTCTTAAAATGTTTAGAACTTAAATTTCAGCTCAAAATTGATCTCACAGTGTTCTTTAAAATCTCTAGATCAAAGGTGCTTTGGAAAACACCTATCTAGTAATACCAGGAGACCAATGTTTTCAGTCTTAAGACTTAAATTAAAGGTTCAGTTCCATGGACAGCTAAGCTGCTCTAATTACTTGCTGTGACTGAAAGGAGGAGAGCTTCCTTCACATTTTCATCTTCCAGATCTCATCTCTCCTTTTTCTTACCTCAGCCTCCCTTCTCCGTCTTCTCTCCTCCAGTCCTTCCCCAGTTCTGACCATTTGATCCATCATCCCCCTCCCCCTGCCTTATTCCAGCTCTGATGCTCCTCAGGACCTCACCCGTAGCGGCAGCAGTGAATTTTTAGTGAACTACCTTGTGGAAATGGACTCTGAGTTGCATAGCCATTGATAGCCTTATGAGACATAGAAGCAGCAAAGGTTTCAAGGTATTGTGTCACCAGTAGTTACCCACATAAATTACTTTAACTTGGAGTTTAGGTATCCTACTGACAGAAAGCCCCTGACTTCTTCATATAGAGTTGTGGTTTTCTGTACTTCATAGTAAGAGAAAATCTGCCTGCATCCCTGTTTTGTCACTTAGAATTACAATATTCAAATTTCAAATAAATAAATAATGCTAATCTATGTCCGGCACTGACTAATGAAATTCTTTTCAGCATGAGCATTTTTACACTCCATCAGCATTTGTGGATGGCTTCCTGTAAAACAAAAGATGGTGCATTCAGTACAAAATTTAATAGATGAGGAAGAACAGTTACAAGGTTTTGTTCTCCCTAATATAATATGCCTGGCAACCAAGGACAGGACAAATTTGATTGCGACAAGAAACTCCTAATGAGTTTGCCAAGATGCTAACCCCAGCGTGTCTCCCTAATGAGGCCGAGAGACTGTGATGGGCGGTGATACTGTATTTATTCTACACACACAGAAACATTACCAATCCTTTGGACAGATTAAGTTGTTTCCTAGCAGTATTAATGGATGTAAAATGAGGATTTTTTTTTCACAATGAAAACAAATTAAGAAACAACCAATTTTACTTAAAAATAACACCAGCAGTTTTCCATCCAAGAGGATTTTTGAATATTTTTATTCTTCTGTCATTTAAAAACTAGATCAATTTGTTTTTTCTTTTAAACTGATGTCCTAAGCAGCCACCTTACTCAGCCCAACAAAATTCCACAGTAAGTGTTTTAGAAATGATAGATGTTCTTCATGTTAATGAAAAAGAGTCACCTCTTCCCTTTGCCTGAAGGAGCCTAAACATGCCAAAATACCTGATAATCAATCATACCTTCAACTAGTTTTCCTTACTGCAATTTAGAAATTAATATCTTAAGTTTTAAAGTATCATAAGAGGTTTGTCTGCCTTATGGTTAGCAAGCATTTAGACATTTAGATGTTTAGGTTTCTACAAGAATTAGATTCTGGCGTCTCATCTTTTTCTTCATTGGTAGTCATATGTCTCAGGAAATGAATTAAATCCATGAGAGCCCAAAGGAACAACGAATATTGTAAGAGTCTTAATAAAACCACAAGGATTTTTAATAATTATAGAAAGCAATAGTGATTCTTTCAAAATCATTGGCTCGCTCATACACAAGTATGGTAGTATCCGAAACCTATCAGTGTTAGCAAGGTGTTTTTCAGGCACTGGGAGGTACTGTCAGGGAGCAGCAAGGGCCAGGTGCTCCCCCAGGGACAGGCAGCCAGGAGCTGAGGGCAGTGACACGGCCAGCTGGCCACCAGCAAGCTTGTAGCATCACTGGGGCAGTGACTGATGTCCCAGGGCTGGGCTGAAATGGGACTCCTGAGCCCATGGGCAGGTTGGGGGAGGCCCTGGGGGTGCTGGGCAGGGCCAGTGAGGTTTGTTAATGCTCTCAGGGCCTTTGTAGGTAAGTATGGTCTTTCCTCTGATGGTCAGGAGACAGCTTTTCACAGTTGTGTTAGCTGGCTTGAATACAGTTCAAGATCCAGATTGACATGGGAAAAGAGCTGTTTTGAGATAGAGCTGGAGGAAATCACTGGCATGGGAAAATATCTACAGCTTGTATTGTATCTGTTCTACAGTTAAAGAATAAGTTCATTAGTTTTTTTCTGTATTACTTTAAATACAAAATACTTTGAGGAGGTTAAGCAAAATCTCTGAAATCACAGAATTGCTATGAGTGGATGTTTCTGTCATAATGTGAGCATATTACATGTCTTTTGTACTGTGCAAGTGGGATGAAATAACTATCAGTGATGTATTGGGGATTTGGTTTTTCAAGAATGTAATGAATCAGCAGTAACAGATGCTGGGAAAGGGATTTTCCTGAGGTCACAGAGCTCCAGGAGCTGAGGTAATGTGGCACCCAATTCCAATGTAGGTGTAACTGAAGAAAGGTTAAAAAAGAACACTATTCAGAAGAAGAAGTCTTCTTTAATGGAATTATAATTTTAAACATTGTGACTGATCACATATAGTCATTAGAAGGTAAATGTGCTCAGCAGTGGGAGCTACAATTACCTACACAAGAACAGTCAGAGGAACGCTACTGAGATCAGTGTCAAGGTCCCCGAAGTCAGGAATGGCAGAAGTGAGTTGGCCTGGTAATCTTAGTTGATGGCCTTCTGTCCCTTCTGTGCTTGTGTTATTAGATAGTCTTTGGTTACATCACCATCCCACTCAATGTGCAGAATAAGCAAGGCTTATTGAAAGTGAGATTTATCTTGCTTTTCTGTAACTATTTACAAGTTAGGCATCTAGTCCAACATAGATTTGTAGGTTTTCTTTCTAGTTGCTGGAAGAAAATTGTTATCTCCAGAGGGTAACACATGTTCCATCTGAAGATATTCTATCTAGGTATCTAGGGTATCTAGGATATTCAGAAAGGAAAAATTCTCAGTGGTGTCTTCATAGAGTGAACTTTGATTTTTTTTGTGGAGCAGAACTCTAAGACTGAAATCACTAAAGTTAGGTGAGGTCAATTGCCTCCTAAGCACAGAGGAGAGTTTTCTTCTCTATGTTGTAGTCCTTGGCTGCACACCAAAGGAAGGGCAGCAGAAGATACAAAATCTTTCTGAAATACAGTCTCTCATAGATGGCACACATGCAGTTTGGTCAGTTTGGGGACCTGCAAGAAGACTGGGAATTCAGCAACATTAGACTCTTTACATATTGTAGTTAGTTTTCTAGTGAGACTTTACCAGTATGTGCAATCTGGGAAGTGATTTTTCTCACTGGACAGCTGGACAGATTTTCACTAGGTTGCAAAACTCTTCCCTGACAAAAAATTAACCCCCGAATAAAGGTCAAGCTCCGGCACTAAAACCTGGAGAAAACAAAATGTTAAGTGAAAAGGCTGACAGGACTGTTTTGCAGCACAGGCTAAACAATATGATTCCCTACCTTTATTCTCAGATATGTCTGATTCATTCGTGCTGACATTTTCCATAGAAATAACATTGTGCAATTGTAAGCAATTGACGTTTGCATAATCTTAAAACCTCAAAACGAAGGTCTTTTTATAGCATATATGGCCCCATCTGTAGAGAATTTATTTCAGCTGCTTATATTGCAACGAATCCCTAAATATGCAAAGCATTACCCAGCTGTCTGGCAGACCCCCTGATTTTCATTATGTCCTGAACATTCAAAGTATTCTGAGAAAGTTTCAGTGAGCATCCTGTTCCCCAGAGATTTAAACAACCCTACGATCTTTTACAGGCAGATATGAACTCACTCCTATCACATTCTGTCAACTGGGAGCTGTGCTGATGTTTCAGCACAGGGTTTATTAGCTTTGCCCCTTGACAACAGCTATACATAGCTTCTAGTTTGGAAATGTCTTGTCTCCTGTCCCTCCAGATCATGCCTGCCCACAGGATCTGTGTAGAGGTGCCCATGGGAAAGAAGTTTAAGCAGCACTGCCTGTCTTGTACATAGGGGAGGCTGCTGAGACAGTGCTTATAATGTGAATAGTAAACTTGCTTACAGCTGTGAGATTTCTCTTTGGCAGCCTAGAGGGGACTGGCTGCAATCATAAATGCACACTGTGCAAATGGTACTGTATTAACTCATTATAATGGGTTCTATTTTGTTACTACCCGGCACATTATGTGCACTGCACAGAAACTAGATTACCAGGAAGAGTGAAAACCCATCATGGGACAGCTATGTCCTGTTAAATTGGACAAACTAAATAACTTGCAATGGCTTTCAGAGCATGTTTTATTTATTATCAGTCATATAGTCTCCATCAGCTGTTTTTCAGATTTGACCTGCACTGCGGAGTTTTGCCAGCAGAGTTATTTCAGCTGCAAGTGTGAAAATAACCATACTCCCTTGCTGATAGAGCTGTGCTGCAGGAGAGAGCTTTTGTTGGCTTGATTAATGTTGCAGGGGAAAAAAACATAACCAACTTGATAGAAAACCACTCTTCAACGAATGCACACTGCATCTTCACTAGGCTGCTGTGCCAGAATAGCTATGCTCAAACTGCGGTGTAAACAGAGGCTCTGTAGAAGAGATGAGCTCTCAGAGATAAACAATCTTTAAAAAGCAGCCAAAATGGAACTTACATGCAAAAGGAGAAATAATAATTTTGCTTATTATGCATCACAGAGATGTTTACACATTCTGAGAAATCCTGGGTGTGTTGAATTCAGTAGCAAAGGCCTTGCAATTGTAGATACAGAACTAAATGCAGGATTCAGGCTGAAATTTCTTCTTTGGCTCAGGCAGTCCCTGTAGAACTCACCTGTTTATATTTTCACATTACATCTTTTTTGTCCAAAAGAATTCTAGTATTTAATTCTTTAATACATTGAACTATAGTATTTATTCTTCATTTTTGCTTAGTGGAATGCCAATATGCTCTCTTTCCTTATTGGTGCTTTATTAATGCATTGATTTATTAAAATAATGGAAATCATTAGCACAAGAAAAATATCCATGGAGAACTGTGAGCTTGTAGGGATTAATCATCTTTCTTACCCTTTGAGAATTTGTTTTCAATTCAGTGAATTAAGCTGAATGGACTGGGGGAATGGACTGAGGGTCTGATAAAGCCAGAAAAGTAAAATAAACATTCAAAAAAGAGCAGTGCTCTGCACAGTGAACACAAAGATAACAGCCTGAACAGAACATAGGTGTGGAATATGCTTTGCAGATAACTACCCACTGCATCCTGGCTGCAGCTTATTGCAATACACTGCAGGGCTGTCATCATTAAAACTGCTTGATTTCCTGAGGTGTATAAATTGTCCTTCTGGCACAACATATAAAGGCTCACTTCCTCAGTGGTGTTAGTCTTCTGTGCATATGTCAAGTCAGGTTTTAATGCTTTCGGATAGTCCCAAGGTATTCCTCATGTTGCTGGAAGGCCTCAGAGCTAAACCTTCAAGTGATTAAAAAATCAAGACCAAACTATATTAAGGCTGAATTTCAGCCTATGAAGTACTAAGACAGCTGATGTCCTGGGATGATGCAGCTTACAAATCAGAAGATAAAGCACATAGAGCTGAGAGATTGGATAACCTCAGGATCACACACAATTTTTCTTCCTGAGGAAGCCTCTTCACATGCCTATCTCCTATCTAACCCAGTCCTCAATTTTGTAGTCAACATAATAACAGTGACAAAAACACACTATCCAAAGGGTAGGTATATATACTGAAACCTGAGCAAGATCAGATATTTCATGAAAACCCTTAAGGTCTTAATTGCTGGAAATCTGGGTCACAGGTAGAAGGTGTTTAGCTATGATAGTGATGGGTAGTATTTTAAACCCCCGGATAAGCTGACATGAGTTAGGAATAATAATGATAGTATTTTGTGACTTTTATTGTATTTATATGAAATAGAAATGGTACAGCGTTAATTGTTTATGTTTTTATGTTAGATTTATAATGATATCATACAGATAATTACACTCAGCTGACTGGGTGAGTGACATTTTATATCTCAGGGTGGTAAAGGATGAGTAGGACGGAATAAAGAAGAAGTTGCAGTTTTGAACACTAGTCTTTCATCAGAGACCATCAAAGGTCATTTATCTGTCTCACCGTGCTTTTGTCTGTCATCTGCCATTTGAATAGTATCCTTTGAATTTTTTTATATCTATTGACAAGAATCATTGACTAGGAAAAAGGGTAAACATCATATCTGTACAATAGTTCATTAGAAGACATTATTCAAAATTAAATTAATTATATTAATCTCTTCTTAGAGATATTGAAAGCTGTGTCCTCTGAAACTGAGAAACTAATATTTGGATTTCCACTGAGATTTGACAAAAACAAGCAGCTGTGATATATAAACTCACAGGTTAGTTAAATGCAAAGGTAGGGGGATGTAATCTAATATACTCATTCTGTAGTCACAATTAAATCATAAAAGTTGAAGTTAATAACAGCAAGCAGAACTGCTTTCCATCCTGCAAGTGTTCACCAGAAATTACAGAGGCATAATTAAGTTAACATAACTGTACTAATGTAACTGTCTATATAGATGCATATTCCAGTATGAGAGCGGCTTTTTCTGGTCTAACTGAAATCAGTTCTGAGGGAATGAATGCCAAAACTGGAAAAAAGACCTCTTGTAATTAGATGAAAGTGTCCACATATGAATTTGTATTAATGCCATTGTAGCACTTCAGAATCACAGCTTACCTTTTATTACCATAATTTTCTCTGTGAACAATCTGTAATCTTCTGTCAAATGGCAGCAGCACTAACACAATCTGAGTTTGGTCTTGCATGAGGTTCCTGTTCTAAAATAAATTCAGCTGTGTTTCAAGCTGTTCCCTGCATTTCAATTCTTTTTTTTTCTTTTTTTCTTCCCCGTCCCTGGTTCTGGGAAACTGTGCTGAAAGCTGACTAGTCACATTTTTTGACTGGCACTGCTGACATGTATGCTCTTTTAGAACTTACGGTATTTTTTTACCCTCTATTACTGTGTTTCATTTTTCTTCAAGTAAAAATGTGTATTTACACATAGTGTTTCTAAAATGGTCTTGCCAGTTGAGTAAATACTGTTCTGTATATACAAGAATATTAAGTTGCTTAAACAGACATGTAGAAGTGTATTAGTTGATCTAGGAGAAAAACATTTGTGATCATAATGCCGTGTTGGTTTCTCTGTGTTGATGAGGACACATACTCGTTAAAGTGAATATGCATGTGCATATTAGCAATAATATGACTCCATAATAATCCTGGTTTACCTTTGGGAAGACCTAAAGGATGTACATTTCAGGCACGATGGTGGAGTAAATGTCATCTTATATTTGCAGACACCTGCAACATGTACCAGCAGAGCTGTTCATGCACAGGTCATATTCTTTACATCACCAGAGCATCAAGCAGAAGGCAGCAGTGGTGCCTTCCAAGGAGCACTGACACGTAATTCCTCCCTTCTCAACACTTGATTAGTTGCCATCGCACTTTTAGATGTGGTGCTTCATCAGCTGTATCAAGACACCAGTAAAGGGAGAACTGTCATAAGAAAGGGTCTGTCTGTACCTTTTCTGTCCCAGCTACACGTGAGTCAGTGCATATGTATCAGATTATTGACCTCTTCACTCTCGGGATCCTAGGATCATTTCCATAGCTGCCTTGTTGAGTCCCAGGGCCCAAGTCCCTAAAGGGTCTTGGGAATCCTTTCAGACTCTGGACTGTGTCCCCTAAAAATAGCTGGAAGATGGCTTTCCTTTATTTTCCTGTCAATTGCTTTTCCAGATGTCTGGCAGCCTTGACAGATGATGCAAGAATATCAGCTATGACACGCGTGCTGTACAGCTGCTCTGCAAAGGTCTGCACTCGTATACAGTGAGCCTGCGCTAACTCACTCGAGATGACAGCAGCATGCTCACCGCATATGCACATCAGCTGTGTGAAACCACGGAGGCGCTCAGCCAGTATTGCTCAGGGCCTTCCAGTTCCCTCCGACAGCCTCCAGCAGGATCCCTCAGCTATGCTTTTTCTAATCAAAGGCAAATTGCCTTTGGACCCAGTAGTTCAGCATGCCTTTTCATCTACTTCAGGGACACGTGTACTTGCACAGGTAGATTTGCTGTAACTGCAATGCTGTGATGTACAGCCTCAAGAGGAATGTGGGCAATATCTGGCTGGGGCAGGTATTGATGATACCGTACACCGACTGGCTGGCTTCCTCAGCCTCACCAGAGGTTGCCACCCTGTTGCAAAGGTGGCAGAAGTAAGCGCTCTTTAGCTCATTCCCTTAGCGGCCTGGTGCTGTGGCTCAAGCCCATCTTTGTTGATAGTTAAGGCTTTGCTCTGGAGGAGTTGAAGCATGTGCACATACCGCAGTCTGCCAACTCTCCTCTGAGGAAAATAGCCTCTGGCAGAAAAGAAGAAACAGTTTTGAGATGAGATTGTTGTAAAGGGTTTTGGCAGGACTCCCTACAGCTCTTCTGTTAAAGCCCTCTGTGGTACTGATGTGTAGGAGTCCTACAGACTTCTGTAGGAAGAAGAATAAAGTCCCATTTTATGTACAATGACAATATATCTTTCTGATTTAAAACCCACATTCCTGGGTGTGCTGGGAAAACAGTGATTGTGTGGACCCTGGGTTTCAGTGATGAAAGTTACAGCTGACTCATTATTTCATTATTTATCTCATTATTCTGTGAATAATGAAAGCCATATTTAAGACTTTAGGAAAAAAGGAATAACCTGGCTTATTTTAAAGTCACAGAATGTTTCTGTAGTGCCTCAGAGAGTTTAACATAGCTTTGGCCCTTTCATAGTTTCAAATAATTTATTCTTCCTTAATTACATAATTTGCTAAAACTTATAATGTAGTGATAAAGCTAATTTCATTTTTTACTGATAGAGTGGAAGAGGTGGAAGCAATTTCCAGTTACTGCAGCAAAGCACCAGGATCTATTTACAGAAATAAATTGATTTAGATGCCATAAAAAGTGGCAGCACAAAGTCGAAATGTTACTCATACTGTTAAATAATTTAGCTAGTAATTTCTGTCTCACTGGAGTATATCTGACTTACTGCACTTCAGGATTTATATTTGCAGGCATTTGATTTCTCCAAGCTGACTACCTTTTACATCCCTCCCACGAAACTCAAAGGAACATCTTTGAAATGAACGTGATGCCTCAAAATGCTTCTGTTTCTTTTTCCTGTTCACTTCAGGTACAAAGGGACAAGGCCATTCAGAAGTGTGAAGCATCTTTTCACCAGCCATAATATTGTTCTCTGGGGGGCTCTTCCTCCTCCTGCAGGAAAAGCTGTTGTTTCTCTCAGTGAGATTTCCACCAGTTTGGGTATCTTGCAGTTAGTTTCACTGAGAAAGCGTTGCTTGACTGCAGTGAAAGAGACTGCTGGTCTCCTACCTGCCTGCTCTCTGTTTACAGGCAGTAGCTAATTTTAACTATGATGTAAGTGAAATCCAGCATCTGATCCAATTTGGTCAGGGTGACTTAGCTAATTTCTTAATCATACGTCTATTTTGAACTCCAGTGTGGCAGTTGAAAGGTGAATGAATAATCTCTGGACTTGAAGTTGATGGTTACCTTGGGACCAGTGGTGTTCTACTCATCATGAACAAAACATGGGCAGTTCCATTCAGCCTTATATATTCACTTATAATAATAATAATAATAACAATAACAACAATAGCAATAACAACAACAATAATAATAACAATAAAACAATAATAACAACAATAACGACAACATCAACAACAGCAAGAATAATAAAAATAAAAATAATAAAGTATATCTATGACTCATATAGCAAATTCATTTCCGAAGTTGAGAAAATTTCTGAGATAAACTTGATTGAGACAAAAAATAACCCTTAAATTTGTGAAATAAACTCATTACCAGATTGATTACACAGTCAAGTAAGAAGTCAAGTAAGTGGTGTTTGGCAGTTTATTTTTGTTCAGTGGTAAGTGAAGAAAAAAATTAAAGGAAAAATCAAGAAGGAAATTAAAGGAAGGAAGAAACCTAAAATGCCACTACTAGTGAGTATGAATTACAGATTAGAAAAAAGAGAATGTCAGTATGGAGAGATAAAAGATGTCAGAACAAATGAGATTGGAAGTTTTGAGGACAAAAATAACATCTTCTCAAGGGTATTGAGGAGAATATAAAATGTAACTGGTATCCGTTGCCACAAGGAGATGGAAATTTTTGAAGAGCATTGGAAAAAACTGTATGTTCAATAAATATTTGTGTCTTCCGTTTGAGAAGGCAGAGGAATCCAGTCATAACACATGAGGATGGAAAAAGTACTTTCCAGGCTGCTAGAGTGAAAGGAGTCTCACTAACTCTAGTTTGTGTCCAGCCCATGTGGCGGCTGCATCTTCTCTCCAGTCAAGGGCAGGTACTCCAGAGTGGGGTTTATCCCACTCTCTGTGCCTGGGACTGTAGCATCCAAATTCCCAGAATCCTCGGGTAGGGAAGCAGGACAGATGTGCATGTTACGTTGTTCTGTAATGGTAGTAAACCAGTCCCTGCATTTGTAGCCGTACAGGGCACCACGGGGCTCAGTTCTGCAGCACGGGAGGGTGCGCAGCTGGCGGGGCTTGCTGCAGTGCAGGTGGGCACAGCCTAACGGTGGCTCCACCTGTGCAGCTAATTAGGGGCAGCTTCAATAGGTTCTGTTTCTGGTTAAATTATGTGATCCCCTCTATAGAATGAATGATTTGGTCTTGCACAGAAGGTGCCCTTTTTTTAGCAGCTGTCAAGGTAATAGGCTTTGACAGTATAACTTCTGTCTGTTTAGGCAGAGCTTATAATTCTTTAAGGTATTCTGGCTGAGTTTTCCAGGTGTCGCTTTGTGATAGCTTCAGTACTTTGCAATACCTTCTTACTCTAGGGTCACTGACTCAGTCACATGTGTATTCTTGTTTTAGGATCCCTGAAAATTCCCTTTGCACAGTACTTTTTCAAGAATATAGGTGTATATACCTCTATAATGCTTTGTCACCCATGTGTTATTAATATCTGTGTGCTCACAGAGATGTTACTGGTATGTGCTCAGATTTGTTTGCTTCTCTTCAGACTACAATAATTCTCTCCTTTATGGTGACCTGTTCAAATCACAATTTCCTTAAAAGCACAGTGGTCAAACTGTTCAGTCCCCAGTCTGCACATAATCACAGCCTCTTGAGGAAACATTCGGGGTTTGCCTCATTAAGTATTGATTTTTCAGTGCCTTGTAGAAAATAACCTTGAGATAACATATGTCACAAATTACCACTATAGTACATAATATCATAACCTGCATAGGTAATAGTTCAATAACGGATGAAATAGTTCACATAACAAACTAGATGTAGGACTGTAGAACAGCCTGTCCCTCTGAAACTTAATAAATACTGTCTTAATCTCTGATGCCTATGTTGCAATTTCTTGCTGATTATATTCAGTTTTCTTCTTGGCTTGTTGAAGCAGTGTCGCTGGTTTACTATGGGTTCATAATAAAAAGCTTTCTTCCACAACTTCCTCCATTCAGCTGCTGTTGTTCATTATAGTAATTGTTGTCCTCCACTGGTGGGAGTTTATGTTTTGTTTCTAGTCGTTCTGATTGGAGATTGATGTTTGGTTGTACACCTAAAACCTGGTAAATAACGACCGCAATACCCTTGTAAAATGTGGGTTTCTGTTTTAAAAAATGGTCTTACTTTGAAGACATCATGATAGAAGCTTTCTTTTGGGACCCTACCAATTGGCTTCTGGATCAGAATAATTCTTCATGGTGAGTATTTGATTCCATTTCTATATAGCAAGAATGCATCCTAATGCCTTTCTTAAACTACTCAGTCAGGTCCTTCTTGAGGAATGCCTTGTTTCCACTAGGGATGGAGTTCACCAGTTAAGAGGTCATGAGTTTATGTGTGGTCCTATGGGGTATCTGCGATACAGCTCCACATGGTAAAGTAAGTAAAACTACTGTTTTACAGTCTTCTAACATACAGTTAAGATGATGGACCTTTCTATACTTAATTAGGTCAACTTTGCTTCTATTAATCCTTGTGATAATGTATTTTAGTATCAGCAAACCACATGGACCTGGTAATGCTGCAATTGGATTCATCCACTATTATTATAGCATTTGAAACTAATGAGAACACAGCTTTTTCAAGGAGCAGTAATTCTCCTTGGCTATGTACTGAAGCCTATAGTCTTTCATTTCTCTGCAGGAATGCTTTAATCACATCATTGCCCATCAGCGATAATTTATCCCAAATGGATTCAAGGTCTACAGTACTCTGTGTTTCATTCACTACACCTAAATTTCCTAATGAAGTACTTGAAATGCTACCTCTCCCTTTCAGTTTCAAATATTTCTCAATCCATTGCTTAAACAGGCTTTGCTCAGCATATATTCCAGTTGAATAATTAGGAAATTTAATGGAATAGTTACTTGAGTTAATTTGAACCATATGTAACTTTCCACTCCAGATCTGAAAGAACTTCTGACTTTTGATATTGTCTTTGTAAAGTTAGGCTTTTGGGGACTTTGACTCTAACAGTAGTTGGTATTTGCCCAATAAAACTAATCAATATGAGCAGATGGAGACAGTCTGTGAGCATGGGGGGTAGGTCCAGCACTTGTACAAAGCAATTTGACTCGATCTGTTCATGAATAAGCCTATTCTGCAGTTAAATATTAGATGAAATTAGTACTGTGTGATGGTGGCTGATGCAGAACAACAGGTGCACAGCTGTCTAGCAGGACCAATTGTAAATGCTCTAATACCTCAGAACCAAATGCAGCTGCAGTGTGTAGGAGGTTTTTGGGCTAGGGTACAGACTAACTCCATAGGACCCTTTCAGATCACCACTTGGGGAAACCAGCACTGTTTAGTTATTTTTCACCTATTTACAAAATGGATGGAAGCCGTTCCTGTGAAAAGGGCTGTCATACAGTTAGCTGCCATGCAATTGTATGATGTGGCTTTTTATCAATAGAGAATTCCCAAGGAAGGCGTCTCAAAAGCAAATGATGAAAGAGTTGTGCACAATCTTATGAATCAAGCATAGCAGGACAACCCATAAGTTCTGGACAAGTGGAATATTACTGCAGAACGAGCAAGGAAACTTAGAAAATTAGTAAAAGGTAGTGATAAAAACCGGGGTGAGGAACTGTCTGCTGTACTCATGACTGTAAGAGTAACCACTGTGGTTTGATTGATATATGGTTCTTGAGACTTTTAAGAGAACTGAAAACAGCACAACAGTGCTAACTGTAAGCAGGGTTGCTTGTTGAATGGCAATGCTGAAATCTTGAAGAAGTTCAACTTAACTAACAAACGATAAATTGTTTAGTTTAGAATTTGAAAAATGAAGTTTTACATCTACAAGACTGGAATCACATGATACGGATAACTTTTTGTTTAGGTGATTTCCAGCCAAGGTACCTGTGGAAATATTCTGAAGTGTTTAAAAGTTAAAATCACTGGGCTTACTGGACTATTCATGCTAACAAAGTTATCATACAAAGTCTAATTAATTTTCAGTATAAAAGGCAAGACCCAGATTGTCAATAATGACTGGTGTGGGTACATGTAACAGCCACACGAGTGTTCCTGCTGAGGTCCCTAATTCCTTTGCTATTGCTCTAAACTCAGGGCCATTCAATTCTGTTTTAACCATGATTGCACCATATCTGCTGTTATGGCTAATTTATTTTTCACTTGATTTTTTTAGATGAAAACTTTTTGATGTCTCCTTTTATTTCATAGTATAATCCAAACATCAGCCTGTGCCTTACTTAATTTTTGTCTTAACTCATTCCCTTTTCTGGGAAGTGTCTGCCCTGTTCTGTACTGGTGTCCTTTTCCTGGAAGTCCCATAACATAGCTGCTGTCCTTAATCCTGTTGTGACTGCACCACATTCCCAATTACACTTGGGCTTGGATCCTGTTTTCAGCTTGCTTCCCAAACACTCCAGTGCCCACACTGCTCATTCAATAAGTTCTTTGATACCCTTAAGTTGGTTCTCATTAATATCTGTGCCTTCAAAAATACATTTTGCATTTCCTAACTGTCCATGGAAAACATCCTCTGTCTGCAGATGAGGACCCTGTTGAATCATGATTCTAATTAGCAAGGTACTTTTCCCTTCTTAGAGATGGCAAGACAAAAGCGGTGAACCTTTCAATTTGTTGCTTATACTACCTTCTTTCCATTACTGGACTGGTTACTGTTCCATTGCATATCCAGCACTGCTGAGCTTGCTTGGGTATCTCGGCCTGGATTGCAGTCAGAACATGACAAAGAATATCTCTTTCCCTTTCCTCAGAGTTTCAGGAAAAGCTTAATTGACTGTGCTACCCATGTTCTCCACCAAGCGTAGCATCCAAATTCCCAGCATCCTCAGGTAGGGAAGCAGGACAGATGTGCATGTTACGTTGTTCTGTAATGGTAGTAAACCAGTCCCTGCATTTGTAGCCGTACAGGGCACCACGGGGCTCAGTTCTGCAGCACGGGAGGGTGCGCAGCTGGCGGGGCTTGCTGCAGTGCAGGTGGGCACGGCCTAACGATGGCTCCACCTGTGCAGCTAATTAGGGGCAGCTTCAACTGATTCTGTACACATTTGAAGTTATGTGATCCCCTTACAACTGTCACAGAAGGTGCCTATTTTTCTTTAGCAGGCATCAAGGTAATAGTAATTTATGGCATAAACAGTGTTTACTTGGTCACATACACATTCCTGTTTTAGAGTTCCTGAAAATTTCCTTTACAGAGAACTGTATACAAAAATACAAGTGTATGTGTATGCAATGCTTTTTAACCTAGTGTTATTAATGTCTGTGTATTTATAACAATATTACTAACACATGTTTACATTTATTTGATTCTCTTCAGAATACTTGGCATCAAATGGCTCTGTGAGGGATCTTATCTTTCTTTCTTCATTGTGGGAATCCTAGGTAACTTAGCTAATTTTAGATGAATTTTGGTGAGATGAATCATACTATTAGTAGCCAATGTGGATGTTAAATGACATGCATTAGCAGAAGAATATTCCACATTGGCAATCCTAGATAGCTTACACCCAGGATTCCTAAAAGCAATGACTGTTAACATTGTCTCCTGCAAATGTCAAGTTTGAGTAAGTGTTTGCATGTGGATGATTCTAAAGATCAAAAACATACTAGTATTTTACCAGTATTCACAATATTCAATAGGGAAGGGAAAGTAGCAGGAGGCTCGCTAGACAGCATCACTTCTTGGCAAAATAGTGGAAAAATGATAAAGAATCTGGTGATAAAAAATCAAAAGAGAAGGGTTTATAATTAAACTCAGTAAACATGATATTATGAAAAATAGGCTTTGTTGAATATATTTGATTTCCTTATTACAATTATAGTTGATAAAAGCAAGTACATAATGGACTTCTGTAAAGCATTTAGTTTACTATAAATGATGTACTGATAAAAATATTAGGACTGTGCAGTATCAATAAAGTAAATCTCAAATGGATTAAGAACTGGCTCACAGGACGCAAAGAGTACTTCTCAGCAGCAAGTTACTACTGATGATGACATTTTTGGGTAGGTTCTCTTGTGATTAGTCCTAGCTCTTAATCAGCTTTGTTTTCATCAGCGCTGTGTTCTTCATAATCTTCATAATTAGCAGAAATAAGTAAAAAATAAAATCCATGGTGTTAACATTTCTGAGTGGTCTGAAGCGGTAAAGAATGTGAAAAACATTCTGGATTACAAGGGACAAAGTTGAGCTCAATGAAACACATTGTACTTCAACACAAACTGCTAGAAGGAAATATGATGAGGAGTAAGACTGTAGATCTTACTTAACAGGACAGAGTTTGTGTCCTGGAAAACAATGTGAGGTTTTAGTAGAGAGGCAGCATGGTGTCCCTGAGGTTTATGGTGCATAAACCCCAGAACTATAAGCAGCGACTATGGAGGTGATTTTACCTCTCTACACAAAATTCCTAGTGTATGCAGTTAGCGATATCAACACTTTAGTATAGTTGAAAGAACAGAGAGGAGCAGAAAAGAATCACAGAAATGACTGAGACTGAAGAAATTATTTTACTGTAGCAAATATCTTTGTCACGTAGTTTATGCATCAATGCCACTGAACACTGCTCCTTCAATAGCATAGTTACGTCAATCAAGATTTCAGTGCCCCCAAAAGAGTTTTATATATATATTTACATCATATCTCAAACAAGATTTTATATTGTGCCCTCCAATGAGATTTTTATATATAAAATATATTTTATTTTATTTTATTTTATTTAAGGAATATATATATATAATATGTATATATATTCCTGACCTTTATAGGATGAAGGCCAGAATTTTTTCTTTGGTTGGCTACTCTCACACTTCTCAGGAACATACTAACCACAGCAACATCTCTGTGTGTGCTTGGATATAACAGATTGTCCTATCTGACAGCAACACAAAGAATATGAAGCGTATGTCTAGAAGTCCTTATGTATTAAACCAGGGAGTTGAGCACTGAATGAAGACACACAACATTTGGCAGAGTTTTGCAACATGCTTGTTAATATATGGGCAGTGCTAAAGTAAATGCTGTTCATCAGAAATCATGCATCCACTAAAATATACCCTGAGATGCTGAAAAAGCTGGACTTTAACTTATAAAATAGAAGGTGTCTTTATAAGAATGTATAAGCACTTTCAAAGGAAAACAATAATAAATAATAAAGGCTTCTCAGTGGAACTGAGCAAAACAAGAATCTGTGCTTTGTTATTAAGGCTGTCCTGTCATTTTGCAAATATTGAAAGTACAAATTTGGCACATTTTTATTTTGTTACTTTTTTAACAGCAAAACTGATAAACAACTTGCACAATTGTCAAAAGTGGTTGGGGTTTCTACTGCTGATGTTATAAAATCAGTTGGTGGATACCTCTTGGAAGATGTAACAGAAGTTTTCTTTAGGAGTTACTAGCCTCTACAAAAGTATTTATATGAGGTTTAATAGCCTGTGCTATAATGGAAATCCGACTACAAGATATAATACCATCACCGAAGGAAATAATCTATGAATAAACTATAGTAAAATTATTACATGAGAAAGTGGATTGGAAAGCACCATTCAATTATCTTACAAATCACACCAATGGTTGCGATTCTTTCTTGACATTCTGGGACAGGATCTTTTTAAAGCTTCCTACTAAGGCTTAAAATGTTCAATCTTGAATTGCCATGAAACATATATCTCTCTCAACTATATACTGTCATATGGCATGGTGATATTCAGAAAACTGAACCGACTGGGAAGGCATGCTGTACGATGTGATTGTAGAGCTGGAAGAAACCCTTCTAAGATGAAAAAGGTTGAGTAGAACAGAAAAAGAGGACATCTATCCTTTATTAAATGGTACTTGCAATAGACAGAGATGATAGCAAATTAATATTGTTGGTTTTCTGATGCTTGAGATTGCAGCAGTATTAACACTAAATTCACACAGCAGTTACTCTTGCAACGCTGACACAGCACTTTGAAATTAACCTGCATTGATGCAAGTACAAAAGATATTTCCAAAACTGAAAGTAAAAAGCATTGCTTGGCAAACTGCAGTGATGTTGACTTAGTAATTAATTTAAAGTGGTGATTTAATGATCACTGGCTGCCATTAAGTTGTTTCTGCAGGATCATGCAATATGTTTGTTTTGAACAGCTATACCAATTCACCATATAATTGCAAGATGTGAGTGGAAAAAAGTTGAAACAAATTGCAGGAGACAAATTCAAGAGCTATCTCTTACAGATATAACAGACCAATTTGTTTTGTGATTCGTAATTGTTAACAAGTCAGTGGAATGAGATGTGCTTTCAGAAGCTCCATTGCTGACATCATCCCATTCAGCACAGAAGCTGTCTCTGTATTCACCTCCTTTGAAAGTTCCAGTAGTTGATGCTGAACAAGTGAAAAATAGCTGCAAATACAATAAAAGCACAAAGTATGGGAAACACAGGCTGAGTCGTGGAGGGGAAAGAGAATAAAAGATTAAAAATAAATTGGAAACAAAGGGATCAAAAAATGTTGCTTTGGGTGGGCTTGGATATGGAATAAACTGCCAAATGAAAAAGAAAACTGATAAAATAATGACAATAAGAAAGAATGATGGCAAGTGAATATAGAGTAGTGAATCAGATAAATATTAAATCTTACAATTCGAAAAAAAGTAAAAGGAAAAAACAAGATGCAGAGTAACTCAGGGAGAAAGAAGATCAACTTGAGAAAGGTAAATTAAAAAAATGATTCATAGAGGCACAGACCTAAAAGCAGTGAGCTGGCCAAAGATAGAGAAGAAGTTCATAGCTGTCAAAGAGGGCCATAACTAGCAAAGACAATTTTCATAGGGTCATATTGAGGATGAAATAATCAGTTTTATTAGGTAACAAAGACAAAGAGTAAGGACAAGGGGAGGGAAGAATCATTGTACTCTGAGCTTTCAGAGCTGTGGAGTACCAGTGGATGCTGCACCTTCTTATTGTGGCTTAAGTAATGACAGGACTGCCTGAAAAAGTAAAGTCAGACTTTTTTTTCTCTTATGTAAGTCCATGCCTTTCTGAAATTGTTTTTCTTATTTGTAGAAGAATAAGTTCAAGTATCTGAGGGTTCTTCATTTGCCTTTTGTTTGTAACATTCACTTTCTAGGGGGGTCAAAAAAGTCTTTTGGAGTATGAGCTGTATTTAGTCCTTCAGTTTTAAAATACAAAATCAAGTTTTTTTGCAAAAATGATTACAGATTTTCAGCATCTAGTTTTCTAAGAAATAATGCCAATTCTAGGCCTCCCTTTTGGAATCTAGGAGTGAAAAATATTCCCTTTTCTTTTTAACTCACTGAAAAACCTTTACTGTTACTAAATGACATGTCATGGGTTAGTCTAATTTACTGATCTAAACAGGATATATTTGACATGAAAGAACTGCTGTGTTCACAAGCTTGTTGTCAAACAATGTGCATGCTCTCCCTTTCTAAAAATGACTCATTGACAACAAATGCACAGAGCAGCTACAATGAATCGCCCTTATTCAGAGAGAATAACTTACGCAATCTTTAGTGTTTGAATGTAGGCCACCCGATCATGATAGAGAAGGCTGTGTACAGCCCCTACGTACTTTTGACAGAGAGGAAAAAGTGTATCTGTAGATTCTATTCCTCAGTCCCTTTCAGCTGAATGCAGTAGTATTTCAGCAATTTTACCCTTTTTGCTGTTTTACATAGTATTTTTCTGAGTCAGGGTCTTGCTGCCTGCAGGTGGCTGCTTTTCTGGTCTCGTTGTGTCACCTCCCCAGCTGGGCAGCTACTCTGCTCTTTCTGTACCTCAAACTCTTCTGGACCCTTGAGACGGTGTCTGTATCACAGCACCTCACTTACTGTCTGTGACCCCTCTGGAGCACCTCCAGATAAGCACTTCCTTTAAATCTCTTTGAAGCCAGTTTTCAGCAGTAAAATTGACAGCTTAGCTCTACCAGCAGCTGCTTGGCTTTGTTGTTCAAACTGCAGTAAGCAGGACTAAACCTCTGGGATCTACAAGCATAGGCTCAGCATACTGGAAGATCAGTAACTCACTGAACAGTACCTGGCTGACTTATCCGTGCTTTTTTCAGCCCCTTTTCTTTCTCCTGCTGCCTCTCAGGGCGTTACTGGAGCAGTCAGCACACTAGATCAAGGTGCTCAACTGCCTCCAGAGCTACCAACCTTAGTTGTCAAGGGTTTGTTCCCAAACATCTATGAACTGTTGATGGCCAGTAACTTCTTGTCTAGACTACACCATCATCCTTAACTTTTTCCACTGTTAGAAAGACATGCATGCTAATCTAGAAAAACTGAGGCGACTGCAGTGAACATAAATCTGCATCTTCACATACTCTTCAATCTACTACAAACCTGCCAGTTAAATAATTGGGACTTTTCTTCATGCTTTACTATCTGCATTGACCTTAATGATTAATAAGTATTGACATATTATTTGATCTTTTTACATATTGAATAATACACATACTTGTTCAACTTTTCCCGCTTTTCAGTCAGCTGTTTCGTGTGTGAATTCTTCTTCCACATCTTTCTAGATTGCAGCTATTGACCTTCAGCTCTTATTTGTCTCATTGCGTAAATGTTCAGATGTTAGTCTTTTGCAATGTTTTATTATTCTTCATCAATTATTTTGTTCTAGCAATGTGTGAAATGTTTTCTAGTTCCTTCAGATACTTCAAGAACTTTGAAACAAAACTTCTAGCAAACTTCCCTAGTATGTTCAGTTGAAAGCACACCAAACTATACGTTAGTTGTGAGCCAGGTAGTGTGGGAGTGAGAAGAAAAGTTATTTATACAGATATTCTTGGTTTTTTTCACATTGACATTTACATTTTTTTATCTTTCATCCGTACTGTTTAAATGCTTCAGAAAAAAAAGAAAAAAACCACAAACTTTAAATTTCTTATCTTTTAACGTCCTTCATATCTGGAATAGGTGTTTGTAAATTTTAACTACATGTTAATAGACTATTTTTATGCTTATGTGCCCTTGGACTTTCTAGTTTTAAAGTGGGGAATGAATATAACTAAGACGAGGCTAATGAGAGATTTCTGGAATGCCAGTAATATATTTAAAATGCCAGAACAATGTTCTACTATTCAGTGTCAATAAGACTTCTCTTGGTGTCCTTGATTACCTCTGCAGTCATGAAAGAATCTTTATTTACAGCCACAAGTCATGGATTTAGAGACATAGTGAGTATGTCCATAGATGATGAACCCTGATCCAGGACAGTACTGAGAATGAAGAAGGGAAGATAAGGATACTTAGCTGTTGGAACCAACTAAAGAATACAAGTATGTCAGAACTGGAGATCTTTGTGTCAAGATCTCTAGAAGATAAGTTTTAGTACAACTCTAGCCACTGGAATTAAATAAACAATTAGATTTTAATCACAAGGCATTTATATTGCTGAAATTCTAATTTGATGATCACAGGACTTTTTTTGTCTTAAACGTTTTTATAAGTCCCTGACAGCTATGAAAAATCAACTTTACTGACTAACAGCAAATGCTTCACAATCTCTGGCAAGATGTAAACAAGAGATGTGTTAAATACAGTGGGTAGTTGGGCCCCTGAAGCTCTATGGGATGATGGAGATGTGCTGCCCTTGCGATGTTACTATAAAGAAATGCTTACCATGTCCTTGGCTAGAAACTTGAAAAACTTTGTAAGCTGGCTTCTAGCCTTGTGGATGAGAACTTGTGAGGAAATGTTCCAGTGGCTGCTGAAAGCTGAATTTGAGTTAAACTATGCCATTGTGAAATATAAGTAGCTAATTCAAATACAGAGAATTTAAAATCAGTATTAAAATGTTGTTATACTTCCTCAACAGATAATGGCATTGGGCAGACGAATTTATTTTCAGAATGTAGCCAAAAATATAAAATATTGCGATAATAGAACTCAGCAGTATAGATTGCTATGCTACATCTGACCACTTCTTTGGCAACAGAAAAAAGAAGAGCATTGTCATAAATATAGCAGCTTGCCTGATCCGTGCAGCTCGGTGCACAGCTGTTCTTGGTGCTGGGAGGCCTGCAAGGGAAGACAAATGAGAAATAAGTAGTGCATACAAATCCTGAGTGCATTACCATTCTTCTGGCTGATAGGCTCAGCTAAGTGCCTCAACTTAGGACTGATGGAGGCTCATGATCTGCATGATCATGCACTGATTTGTGCAAAATAAAAGACAAATCCTGAAACAAGGTTCATTAACAATTGAGCATGGGGAAGTGCATAAAAACACTCTCCTCAAATACTCTGGTCATTTGGAAAATCTGTGACCCTGAAATGTTTATCAAGACAACTCTGCAGAAGGTATGTATGGGTATCCCCAATGCTGGGGGTAGTTCTGTGATGGTAACTGCTTTGGCTCTTACACAGATCATCTCAACCGAGGACACATGGAGACATAAGAAACAAACACTGTTAAACTTAATGTTTTAATTAAAAAAAAAAATATTAGAAGATCACACCATAGTAGCTCACAGTGTATATGAACAAGTGCCTGGCTGCGTGTCCAGCAGAAACAGAGATCTTTGTCTTTGCCTTTCTGCATTTTCCTTCCCTTTCACTTTCCCCTTCACTCCCTCTCCTGCCCTCCCATAGCGGGTCCATCCCCTGCTGCAGTGCTGTGCCAGGCAGGACTCGTGACAGCAGAGGTGGATCCACTCTCAGCAGATCACTGAAAGATGCTGGGTTTTGCTCTCTGTAGCAGATTCATCAAGGTACGGTCAAAGTATTTATTAGCCTGATAAATTACTTTAGTAGCTCTTAAATGGGATTTTTTTCTTTAATTGGAAATGCTTCTTACCTGTAAGTCAGATTGCACTCTTCTACTCTAAGCTGTTTATGAAGTTTGGGAAGAACTTATTTTAGTTGTTTCAATTCGATTGCACTCTTATGATCTTAAAGGTCTTTGGTAACCTAAACAAAATTTATATTTCCTAGGAATTCATGGTACTCTTGCAACTAATTTTCTTTTATATTTTCTTTTACCAAATATCTAAGCAGTTAGATCTCAGAGATATATGCCTATTCAGTTATAATACAGCAGCTGTAAAGTTTTTGGAACCTCTTGCATTTCCAGAATGCACACTGAAGATGCTGACCTGCAGGAGAGGCCACCCAGTGCCCAATTCAAATTAACAAAATCACACCCTCTCCCAGAACACGTGAAATCTGCCTGCACACAGGCACACGGTTCTCTGGGTGGAAGAAAGAATGCTGTAAGAGGCGCCATCAACGCGTTTTTAATTTTCATGCATCTACAGATTTAGGCGTATACCTACTGCAAAATTATTAAGTAAAAATACCCTTTCATCATGCTTTGCTCGATTAATATTATGAGCATGATTTACCTGCTCGGACAGCACTGGGCTATGGAGAAGCTACCCACTGAGGGCTGCTTCTGGAAAGCAGCATCCCCCTCCCGGGTGTCCGGCCAGCCGGGGTTGTTCCAGCACTACCTGCTGTACTGCCATAAAATGGCCGCACCGTTTGCTGCCGGGGCACAGGCGTTTCAGCACACAGCCAGCGCTAAAGCAGAACGCATGCACTTCTGTCATGATCAGGCAAAGCATTTCTGATGTTTTCTGCTGTTCTGCCTTAAATGGTACTTAGCCTGTGCTGCTTAGCTTTCATTTCCACTCACTTTTCAGAGAAACTTTAGCAGGATAGAAAGGTGGTAGTTGATACAGCATGTGATGGATGCTGTTGCAGTGGTGGAAGCTCACTGTTGAGAGGACCTAATCCCATGCAAGACACATGAACTTCTGCCAGCTATGAATTAATCATAGAATCATTTATTTTGGAAAAGACCTTTAAGATCATTGAGTTCAACCATTAACGCAGCACTGCCAAATTCCACCACTAAACCATGTCCCTAAGCTCCACATCTACATGTCTTTTAAATACCTCCAGGGATGGTGGTGACTCAACCACCTCCCTGGCAGCCTGTTCCAGTGCTTGACAACCCTTTCAGTGAAGAAATTTTTCCTAATATTCAATCTAAACTTCCCCTGGTGCAACTTGAGGCCATTTCCCATGCTCCTATCACTTGTTGCTTGGGAGAAGAGACTGACATCCAACTTGCTACAGCCTCCTTACAGGTAGTTGTAGAGAGCGAGGAGGTGTCACCTGAGACTCCTTTTCTACAGGCTGAACAACCCCAGTTCCCTCAGCCACTCCTCATAAGACTTGTTCCCCAGCTTTGTTGCTCTTTTTTGGATACGCTTCAGCACCTCCGTGTCTTTTTTGTAGGGGTGGGCTCAAAACTGAACACAGCATTCGAGGTGTGACCTCACCAGTGCCCAGTACAGGGGGACGATCCTAATACAAGCCAGGATGCTGAAGGCCTCCTTGGCCACCTGGGCACACTGCTGGCTCATATTCAGCTGGCTATCAACCAGAACCCCCAGGTCTTTTTCCGCCAGGCAGCTTTCCAGCCACTCTTCCCCAAGTTTGTAGTGTTGCATGATGATGTTGTGACCCAGGTGCAGGACCTGACACTTCTCCATGTTGGACGTCATACAACTGGTCTCAGCCCATCAGTCCTGCCTGTCCAGATCCCTCTGCAAAGCCTTCCTACCCTTGAACATATCAACACCCCCCCTCAACTTGGTGTCATCTGCAAACTTACCGAGGGTGCACTCGATCCCTTTGTCCAGATCCCTGGTAAAGATGTTGAACAGAACTGGCCCCAGTACTGAGCCCTGGGGAACACCACTTGTGGCCGGCTGCCAGCTGGATTTAACTCCATTCACCACCACTTTTTGGGCTTGGCCATTCAGTCAGTTTTTTACCCAGTGAAAAGTATGGCTTTCCAAGCCTTGAGCAGCTGGTTTGTCCAGGAGAATGCTGCAGGAAATGGTGGCAAAGGCTTTACTAAAGTCTAGGTAGACAACATCTGCAGCTTTTCTGTCATACATTAAAGTGGGTCACGTTGTCACAGAAGAAGATCATGTTTATCAAGCAGGACCTGCCTTTCATAAACCCCTGCTGGCTGGGTCTGATCCCCTGGTTGTTGTGCACGTGCCACATGATGGCACTCAGGATGACCTGCTCCATAACTTTCCATGGCACCAAGGTCAGGCTGACAGGCCTGTAGTTCCCCAGATCCTCCTTCCAGCCCTTCTTGTAGATGGGTGTCACATTTTCTAACTTCCAGTCAACTGGGTCATCCCTGGTTAGCCAGTACTGCTGAAAAATGATTGTGAGTGGCTCCATGAGCACTTTCTTCAGTTCCCTCAGTACCCTTGGGTGGATCCCATCTGGCCCCATAGACCTGTGTGTGCCTAAGTGGTGCAGCAGGTCGCTGACCATTTCCCCTTGGATTATGGGGTCTTCATTCTGCTCCCTGTCCCCGTCTTCCCCCATCAGGGGGCTGGGTACCCTGAGAACAGCTGGTCTTAGTATTAAAAACTGAGGCATTAAGTACCTCAGCCTTTCCCTCAGCCTTTGTCACTATGTTTTCCCTCTCATCCAATAAAGGATGAAGATTCTCCTTAGCCCTCCTGTCATTGATGTATTTATAGAAACATTTCTTTATTGTCTTTTGCAGCAGTAGCCAGATTAAATTCTAGTTGAGCTTTGGCCCTTCTGATCTTCTCTCTGCATAACCTCATGACAACTTTGTAGTCCTCCTGAGTTTCCTGCCCCTTCTTCAGAAGGTCATAAACTCTCCTTTTTTCCCTGAGTTCCAGCCAAAGCGCTCTGTTCAGCCAGGACAGTCTTCTATCCCACCAGCTCATCTTTTGCACATGGGGATTGCCTGCTTCTCCGCCTTGAGCATTTCCTTCTTGCAGAATGTCCAGCCTTCCTGGACTCCTTTGCCCTTCAGGACTGCCTCCCAAAGGACTCTGCCAACCAGGCTCCTCAACAGGCCAAAGTCTGCCCTCTGGAAGTCCAAGGTAGTGGTTCTGCTGACACCCCTCCCTACTTCTCCAAGAATCAAAAACTCTTGTAATTTTGTGATTGCTGTGCCCAAAACAGCCTCCAGCTGTCACATCACCCGCAAGTCCTTCCCTGTCCGTAAACGACAGGTCCAGCAGGCACCTTCCCTAGCTGGCTCACTCCCCAGCTGTGTCAGGAGGTTATCTCCCACACACTCCAGGAACCGCCTGGGATCTTTCCTCTCTGCTGTATTGTATTTCCAGCAGACATCTGGTAAGTTGAAGTCCCCCATGAGAACAAAGACTAGCAATAGTAATTTCAGGAATGTGGATTCCTCTTCAGTTAATAGAAAGTAGTAAGTACTGAAGAAATGAGCTCTCAAAAGTTCCCCAAACTATTAGCTCTGTGTCAATAGCCTTCAAGACTGGTAATATTGGTGACCTCTATTCCCACTGGGTAATTACTTTTATAATGCATTGCATTGCTTGTTTCTGTTCTTGTCTTACAGCACTGATGTATGTAATTTTGTCGCATACTATATAGATGTTTAATGAAATTGCTGAAAAAAAACCGCTGAGTTAGAAAAATAGTGTCAGTTCTTGAGTTTCAATGAGTGTCTTACCTGCAAACCTGCCTTCCCCTGACCCTGACCAGCACATTAAATATTTTTCATAGGTCTAGGAAAAATTAGAAAGAGCAAAATGCCTGTCAGATTTAGCGTAAAGTACAAACATATCTAATACTGCCATAATGAATAGAGAGCCTACATCTGTAGCTGATAATTTAGGCCACATGATGGCAGGTGAAATGAAGTGTAGAAAAGGTGAAAGTACTGCATGTTGAAAGGAGAAGCTGAAGACCTGTGGAAATTCTATGTTGATATGACCAGTCAGAAAGAGAAATAGATGTCAGTGAGCAGAAATCAATTCAATGTCTGTTTTATGCAACTTATCAATACTGACAGGCCACTAAACTGCATTAAGAAAAGTATCTACAGATCGATTTACAGGTAGATTGGACAATTTAAAAATAGAGGGTGACTAGAAAAGGGGAAAAAAATAGCATGGAGAAACCATCAACTGAATAAAAAAAATATAAACACAGAACTAAGCTGAACAAGAAATATTATGATAGAGATATATAAAATAATTAATGGAATAGTGAAGGTCAGTTGAGTGTCTATGTTTCTCCTTTTTGCCTAGTGTGGAATGAAATGCTAAAAGAGCAATCTGAAAAAAATCAGTGTAAAATTCATAAAATAAAGCATATGTTGACACAATGTATCATTAACTTACAGAGTAGCATGAATTCCCTAGACTACGTATCTTCTATACTTGGCAAGATACATTCTATCCTAATTCCCATTTAATGGAATTCTGAAGCTTTGCTATTGATCTTCAAGGCCATCATTGGATAAGGACCCAATGGGTATCCTTTCATCTGTAATTTACGAAGACAAATGAGCTTTCGTAGTGTAATGCAACAAGCTATGATGATCATGAGGACTAGGGATAGTATTTTCAGGCAAAATGGATTGATAATGCAGCGAGTAGCCATAGAGTACTATACTGAACCACGGTCTGATAGCATTTAAAGTAAATAGACGTATCTGTTTGGTAATGGTTTCCAACTCTAACTGAAGTCAAGGAAATAAAAACATCAAGCAGTTCAGAAGGCTGAATACCTAAAAAGCTGAAAACCAGGGAGTGATCTGATACTCCAGACAATCACAATGCAAATTTAATTTATCTTACTAAGTGCTTTGATTCTAAGGAAGTACGTTGGATAAACTTTGTAAAAAATGTAAAAGGAACATGTATAATAAAAATACAACTGCACCACAAAATGGTTAGGCAGTAATTTTCAGCCTTCTGGCAAAAGGAAATAAATTCACTAATATCTGACCATGCTCCTCAATAATTTTATCATTACTTCCTAAAAAAAGATTCTTGAAATTGTTTGAGTAACTGGATAACAGGAGACCAGCATAAAGTCAACGTGATATATGGAATTCTATTTTTAATACCTGTGTAAGGGGAGGGGGATGATCATCCTCTGGAGGTACTTATCTCACTCCTAACCATAGTGAAAGCTTACACTAGACATTGATTTTGTATCAGCGAAGTGTGGCAAGATGAATCCCACCATTAGTTGTTTTAGGAAATCACATCTTAGTTGTGTATAAGCGGAAATCTAATATTGATTCATGATGCCAACAGCTGTTGACATTTTGATATCAGCCTGGAAAATCTACTGCTTGCTCTAGTTCAACATGGTAAATATAATGATCTTATGGGAGTCTTTAAAAGCCACAGACAGCTGTTAAAGAGCCCCTGATTTATATGAGAGATTTTCAGAACTATGCCTTATCTGAATTCCCAGTTACCTATATACATGCAGTTTCTCCATAGTTCTGTTTTGATCAGAGATGATCTGCCTAGTTCAGAAACACACATCTTTATCATGCTTCTCAGTGCAATTCAATGATTTTTCTTTCTACCCAGAAATTTTCATATTTGTCTAATACATTAAATATGTGAGTGGATATGGATGCTTTTAGAGTTACTAAATTTTCCGTGAATGGGTGTTTTCACACATTGTGACTGTGTCGTGGTTTAACCCCGGCCAGCAAACCAAGCACCACACAGCCACCTGCTCACTCCCCCTCACCCAGAGGGATGGGGAGGAGAATCGGAAAGGAATGTAAAACTCAATGGTTGAGATAAGAACAATTTAATAAGTAAAGCAAAAGCCATACAAGGAAGGAATTCATTCACCACTTCCCATGGGCAGGCAGGTGTTCAGCCATCCCCAGGGAAGCCAAGCTCCATCACGCAGAACAGTTACTCAGGAAGACAAATGCCATAATGCCAAATGTCCCCACCTTCCTTCTTCCCCCAGTTTATATACTCAGCATGATGTCCCATGGTATGGAATATCCCTTTGGCTAGTTTGGATACTGTCACCTGTCCTGGCTGTGTCCCCCCCTGATTTCCCGTGCCCCTCCAGCCCTCTGGCTGGCAGGGCCCAGGGAACTGAAAAGTCCTTGATTTAGTATAAACATCACCCAGCAACAACTAAAACCATCAGTGTCCTATCTACATTGTTCTCACACCAAATCCAAAACAGCACTGCACCAGCTACTAACAAGAAAATTAACTCTATCCCAGCTGAAACCAGGACAGACTGAAAAAGGTACCAGATGCAGAAAGCATTTCCACTGGAGCATACTGCAGAAAGCAAAGGGCACATTTCTACTTTGGTGCTGAAATCTTTGTGTGAACTTGTAAGACCAAAATGTTCAGCTCAGCACTGTGTCCAACAGAGTCCCCAAATCAGTGTTGTCATGTTACAGCAGTACTACAACTTCCCTGCTAGTCAGGCTATTTAGCTAAACTGAGGATTACACTGATAAAATAAAACTCTGCTTCTGCTCTATAGATACATACAATAGCCCAGCGTGTGGCTCTTGGAGCCCTAAGCCATATTGCCAAATAATGGAAACTGTATGTATTTACGATACAGGTTTTTAATTTACCAATTTCTACAGAGTCTCTCTAAAAAGAAAGTAAAGGTAAGACATTTGTGACTGCCTTGTCTGACTGGCAATCTGTTATTCACTTTTTTTGATAATTTTGGTCCCACTCCTTTGAACCCAATCTAAGAAGGAAGGACACCTCAGAGATTGGTAATTCTTACACGTCTTGTGAAGACTGATGGTTTCATTGAGCAAAAAAACCCAATAAAATCTTCATTAGTTCTGCTTCTCACAGAATGCTTTGTTTAGTGAAGAGACCTTTAGAGCGAATTAGGGCCCAAATCTGTCATTTTGAACATTCTCGTTTTCCATTAAACAGAGCAATTTGCAAGATTAAATGCAAAGGAATGCATCTTATTAGTCATCATTATTTGGACTTTGTCTGTTTCTGACTCCTAAAAGCTGATATAAAAACACTCACACTTTATTCATTTTACCAGTGAATGGCCCTATTTCCTTCTAGTACATTCTAAATTTACTTACTCCTCCTCAAGTAGAATAAATAGGTCAGAATTCACAGTTCAATTCACAGTTCCTCTGGATCCAGATTCCAGTAATGAAGTGCAGTATGAGTGGCAGTTTGTTCAAATTAGTTTAATTATTTCAGGTATCACTGTTATTTCTTGTTGCTGAATTACTGTCAAATAAACTACCCTTATGATAATTTTAACTGCCCCTTTTTCTAACCTCTTGAACACTTTCTGAAGGGATTTGTCTGTGTTTCTAGACATTCCTGGATGAGTGAGAGCTACTTCTAATCTAATAGATGACTCGGTCAGTGCACAAGCATCTTTGACCCACATTTAGAACATGGGCAGATAGGACCAGTGTCTCAGGTCTTGCTGTTTTCTAGTACATGTTTTCTAATAATGTTTTCCCCTGACCAGCAAGAGAAAGCAGACTGGTGATGGCTTTCTGATTCTGCATCTCATTTTATACTGGCTATTGCCCCAGGATAGATCTGAACAAGCTGGGGGCCATTTCATTTTAAACAAAATACCCTTGTCTATTAAATGGAAAGAACTAACAATGCTATCCCAGTTTTCTGCCTGGAACCTGGGAGGACAGTCAGATCAGCGGATAGTCAAGTTTCAGGTCTGGAAAATCTGGTTTATAACAATTGGAAGTGTCTCACATATTGAGATGTGGTAGAGATTTATATGTTTATACTCTTTACTCTGATGACTATAATATAATTTTGAGAAGTTTGCTGTGAAGCTTTATTATTCATCATCTGATACTGCTAAGGTGAAAGCAATGTGAATTGTACAGCTTACTGCACTGTAAAATGTCATGAATTTCTGCAGAAGTAAAATCATTCTTAATGTGATCATATGATTTAGTGATAAAGGAGAAAGAATACATATAATTCATACCCTAGCACTAGTTATAAAGGATTCTGTCATCAAAACAAAGTATGCCTGTTCCTTTACAATAGTTTTCACTTTGGGGACGATTATTAGGTGACTAATAAAATTTTTTTGTGAAGCCAGCATAAGTTGAGGAAAAGAAGGAGCAGAGTCCCATTATCTAATGTTGTTTCATAATGAGATATCATAATGATGGCAATAGTAAGCATTTGAATATAATGGTCTGCAGAAAAGGAAGAAAGCCTAGCCAAACTATTTCAGAGAGATCATGATTCTTTTAATGCGGAATGTGGCTCTTCTATACACAAGCTAAATTAGTTAAAATTTATATTTAAAAAAATAGTTAAATTGATAAAAATTTTGTATGGACATATCTACATCAAATCAAGTGAAAATAGGACAATATTCTTTGCTACTACATCTTTTATGACAGACTTGATTTTTAAAGATTTCTATCTCTGCTGCTTGCTCCAGCTGACACTCACAAAGTTACCCCCTGTCAATAGCACTGGTTCAACTGTTCATGAAATAGTGCTCTAAACTGAAGCTGAGAAATTATCTTGCTTAAAGACAGCCCTCCTCTAATGACACCAAAATGGAGATGCATGTATGAGTGCTTTTACCTCGGACTGTTTCACAGGTCAGGTTTATTGTACAGCCCCACGTGGAACTCAGCCAGCAGAATGAAGGCTAGTACCCTGACTGAGAGGAATGTAGGACAACAGGAAGGTGAGGAGGAGTAGAGAAGGCAGGGACCTTCTGAGGATCATCTTGTACTCCAGCAAGGTCTGATCTGAAATGAAATATCATAGGCAATTCTTGTTTCTAATAGTTTTGCTAAAAATATTAAATGTTTGTATTGGGTTTGTGTGGCAAGGTTTTGGTAGCAGCGGGCGCTACAGAGGTGGCTTCTCTGAGGAGCTGCTAGAAGCTTTCCCCCATGTCCGATGGAGCCAGTGCCAGCCGGCTCCAAGACAGACCCGCTGCTGACCAAGGCCGAGCCCATCAAGTGACAGTGGCAGCACCTCTGGGATAACATATTTAAGAAGAGGAAAAGGTTACTGCACAACAGCAATTGCAAGGGAAGAGAGGAGTGAGAATATGTGAGAGCAACAGCTCTGCAGACACCCAGGTCAGTGAAGGAGGGGCAGGAGGTGCTCCAGGTGCCAGGGCAGAGGTTCCCCTGCAGCCCGTGGTGAAGACCATGGTGAGGCAGGTGTGCCCCTGCAGCCCGTGGAGGTTAGCGGTGGGGCAGATACCCACCTGCAGCCCGTGGAGGATCCCATGCTGGAGCCCAAAGGAGGCTGTGACCCTGGGGGAAACCTGCACTGGGACAGGCCCCTGGCAGGACCTGTGGCCCTGTGGAGAGAAGCCTGCGCTGGAGCAGGTTTGCTGGCAGGGCTTGTGCCCCCTGGGTGGCCCAGGCTGGAGCAGTCTGTCCTGAAGGACTGCACCCTGGGGAAGGAATCCACATTGGAGCAGTTCATGAAGAATTGTCTCCTGTGTGAAGGACTCACTTTGGAAAAGTTCATGGAGGACTGCTTCCTGTGTGAGGGACATGATGCTGGAGCAGGGGAAGAGTGTGAGAAGTCCTCCCCTTGAGGAGGAAGGAGTGGCAGAAACAAAGTGTGATGAACTGACCAAAACCTCCATTCCCCATGGCCCTCTGCATTGCTCAGGGGGAGAAGGAGAATTTTCCAAGAGAAAACTGAGAGTAAAGTTGAGCCTGGGAAGAAGGGAGGGGTGGGGGGTGGAAGGTGTTTTTTTTTATCCTCCTCTGATTTGATTAGTAAAAAATTAAGCTGGTTTTCCCAAGCTGAGTCTGTTTTGCCCATGACAGTAATTGTTGAGTGATCTCTCCTTGTCCTTACCTTGACCCATGAGTCTTTCATTGTATTTTCTCTGCCTCTGTTCAGCTGAGGAGGGGTAGTAATAAAGCGGCTCTGGTGGGCATCTAGTGTCCAGCCAGGGTCAACCCTCCACAATGTTGCTACGGTTCTCAGTAGAATGGAAAAAAAGTTTGTGACTAACTACTTGGCTGTGAAATAGTATATAACAAGTGGCATATTTGACATTTTCTCTGATCTAGTTAGTTCACTTTTAGAACTTATTTCCAAGTACTGGTATGTGTGATCAGAAAGATAGAGCATTTCAATGTTACTGTAATGTGAAAACTGAGGAATAACCCAAACTGAGATAAACTAATGGTCCTGTGACTTTTTGGCACCAACTGTATAAAGTCTCAAAGTTTTCTCCTTCTTCGGGTTTCTTAGGTCTGATCTTGTGTCCCTTGACTTTCCTCTAGAATTCATTCAAGGATCAGAGAAACTACATGGGAGTGTTCTCTGTTCTCTAGTGAAAAAAGCAGAGGGAGTTTAATTCTTTGATAAGGTAATCTTTCAATTTTTTCTTCTTTTTTTTTGGGGGGGGGGGGGGTATCAGTTAAGTGCAATTATGTTACCACAAAACAAGTTCAAGTAGTCTTTGTAGAGAAGTCCTTTCATATACATGGATTTTACTCTTAGTGCTTGCAATGTTGTATTGCCAGCCATTCTTCAGTAAAATACAGATGGGTAGCTATCATTTGAATTTTTAAGAGGAACAAAAAGACCTGTTAGCATCCTTTTCCAGCAACAAAAACAAAGGCTCTCATCTCTCCTTGTTCCCTCTAGGTTTCTTGACCGCTAAAAACAGGTTTTTGCCCTTTTTGTACTTTGTAGTTCTTCTGACCTATGCCATCCATATTTGCTGCTTCTCACATTTGACTTTTAAAATAGAAATAATTTGATTCCTCACACACTTTCAAGGGATGAAATAATCCAAGGCAAAACATTTAGGGTTAATAAAACCCGATGTTGGAGGTCCTGTGTGCATGCTGCATGTGCTGTTCCCCCTCCTTGCTTCTGCTGCTTTGAAGCAAACCACAACATTGGCCATTACCCTCTAAGTCTGCCTAAGTGCTGGATTCTTGTCAACTTTATTTTACCACTTAAAATACAGCGTGGAAAGGCATAGCATTACAGAACAGGAACACATCCTTCACCACTCAGCAAATGCATGCAATAAATGACTAGTGTGGTCACTGGCATGGCAGACACTGACCTTCCCACCAACAAACAGGTGTGTTAGAGCTGATCTTTGGTTCTACGTAGACCATGTCTGTGATTAACATGCATGGCCGGTGGAGAAATCAGGCCACTTTAATTTCAATTTAATCCATTTTACTCTAAGAAACCCAGGGCAGGAAGAGCATCCATCGGCGTTACCCTTTGCTGTCCTGGGGACACAGCAGGGAAACACCTCAGGGGAGCAAGAGGGGCCCTGCTGGTTGTGCCTGGCCTCGGGCCCCACGGGGGCCTTCAGCTCGGGTATCTCTTTACCGGTAAACACAGGCCAGGTTGATGTGGCCATTTTGGTACAGTTCCAAAAAACACCGGGGCTGGGGCTTTTGCTTCCTTCCAGCGCCCGACCTGCTGCCCACGACACGGCAGCTCCCCGCCTACTGCCTGCCGGGGCCCCCTGCACCTGCCGGGACGGCAGTGTGTGTAGGAAGGGCGGGCTCGGGCTGTGCGCCAGGGGGACACCACAAGGGAACGACACAGCTTCGGGCTAAAGATCCCTTCCTTTGGGCAACGACACCGCGACGCCGGGACCCCGCCAGCTCTGCGAGCCGAGCCGAGCCGGGCCGGGCCAGGCCGGGCCGAGCCGAGCCGTTCGCCCCGCCCCGCCTCGACGCCGTTTCTTCTCTTCTGATTGGTGAGTTTAGAAGCGCCGCTCCTTTGCTCCCAATCAGCGCCCAGCGTCCGTTACTAAGCGATCGTTTCCAGGCCGCGCTGGCTGCCCCAGCGAGGTGGCGGCCATGGCGGGTGGGTGGCGGGACGTGGCCGGGGTGCGCATCGCCCCGGCCGAGCTGTGCTTCAGGGACGCGGTGCCGGGGGGCTGCTACCGCGCCGCGCTCAGCGTCCAGAACCTGCGGGTGGAGAGCTGTCATCTCCAGCTGCTGCCGCCGCACCGGCCCCAGGTGAGGGGTGGCCGGGGGGGAAGCAGCCGGGAGTATCTGCCCCCCCCCCTCCCGGTCTCTGGCCTGGGCGGGCGTAACGTTGTCGAGGTCTGCCACTCTCTGCAACTTAGCTCCGTGTTTGTTTGTACAGCACCCCCCACCCCTCCTACGTGTGTCAATAGCAGTAGGGCCTGATGAGAACGCCTTGTCCTGGGTCCCACAGGTCTGTATCCTTCCCTCCTGAGCTTGCTGTGAGGCACTGGTACACAGTGCACTCACTTTGCACCTGCCAGCCCCCCCCCCCCCCCCCCCCCGAGGTGCAGAACATTGCCAGAGGAAAAGTACATCTCGAGGCCCCACTTCTGTTTTCTGCAGTTTTGTACGGGGACGTCTGCTCACAGGTTTGCCCAGCTGGGTTTGTCCTGTGTAAGAGGCTGCTTGGGCAGGTGTAAATGCTTGTCTGTGTTCCGCTACTGCAAGTGAAAAACACTACCATGGATGCCTGAGCAGTTTATGAGACTGACTGGAAATTGGCAGTGAATTCGAAATTATTTTAAAATTAGTTGAATAACTGGGTAAACTGGAAAGGATAAGAGGCAATTCTTAGAGCTGAAGTTACCTGGATTGCTTCTTGTGTGACAGTTCTGGAGGAAGGATTCAGTTATGATTTATTGTTTTCGTGTGAGAATGTGTAAGTGTCATTTGTATGATACTTGAAAAATATTTCCATATAGAATTTCAAATGAGGCTGCTCATTTGAAGCCTGTAAGTCAAAATGAAATGAACTACAGCCTTCCCTAGCCCTATATTTTCATGAGGTCATGAGCAATTTGGAGGCATACCTTGTTTGTTGAATCCATAATTTTGGTAGAAGTAAATGAGCTTTCTCATATGTCTTACTACACCAAGTCCCATAGAATGTTTGGGTTGGGAGGAATTTTAAAGATCATCTAGTTTCAGCCCACCTGCCATGGGCAGGGACACCTTCCACCAGACCAGGTTGCTGACAGCCCCATCCAGCCTGGCCTGGAGCACTGCCAGGGATGGGGCACCCACAGCTGCTCTGGGCAGCCTGTGCCAGTGCCTCATCACTCTCACTGTAAAGAATTCCTTCCTAAATCTATCCTCTTCCAGTTTAAACCATTCCCCCTTGTCCTATGATACATGCCCTTGTAAAAACTCCCTTTCCAGCTTTCTTGTAGACCCCTTTAGGCACTGGAAGGCTGCTCTAAGGTCTGTGTGGACCCTTCTCCAGGCTGAACAACCCCACCTCTCTCAGCCTGTCTTCATAGGAGAGGTGCTCCAGCCCTCTGAGCATCTTCCTGGCCCTCCTCTGGACTCGCTGCAACAGGTCCATGTCCTATTGATGTTAGGAGCCCCACAGCTGAAGGCAGTAGTCCAAGTGGGAGTCTCACAAGAGCAGAGCAGAGGGGGAGAATCCCTTCCCTCAACCTGCTGGCCACGCTTCTTTTGATGCAGCCCAGGATTTGGTTGTCTTTCTGGAGTGCAGGCGCACATTGTCAGGCCGTATTGAGCTTCTGATCCACCAACACCCCCAAGTCTTTCTGCAGGGGGTTGCTCTCAATTCATTCTCTGCCCAGCCGGTATTTGTGCTTGGGATTCCCTTGGCTCTGATGCAGGACATTGCACTTGGCCTTGTTGAACGTAATGAGGTTTGCTCAGGCCCACCTCTGAAGCCTGTCAGGATCCATCTGGATGACATCCCTTCCCCTTCCCTTCAGCATGTTTGCTGCACCACACAGCTTGGTGTTGTTGGCAAACTTGCTGAGGGTGCACCTAGTTGCAGTGTCACCAACAAAGATGTTGAACATCACTAGTCCCATAGATACCCCTGAGGAATGTCACTTGTCAGCAGTTTCCTCTTGGACATTGAGCCATTGACTGGAGCTCTGAGTGCGACCATCCAGCCAATTCCTTATCTGCCGAGTGCTCAGTCTGTCAGATCCATATGTCTCCAGTTTAGAGACAAGGATGTTGTGCAGCTTTGCACAAGTCCAAGTAGATGACATCAGTTGCTCTTCCCTCATCTGCCAGTGCTGTAACCCCCTTGCTGGTAACAAATCATGCTTAGCTTTAGTGACTGGCTTTGTGCTTTCCAGAAATTTTAGCCCTCAAGAGGCTCATGAGTTCCTTGTTACTTCAGGAGCATTATGTAGAAACAGGTCACTTTTGCTATGGTGTGAACACCAAATTTATGAAGTATTCCAGATCAACTGAAGGGCACAAATTTTGAAATCTTTTTTTTGCTTTCATTTGATAGGGCTGTTTGATAGCTCTGTAACATCATTTCTGTTTTGTATTCTAAGTCTTCTGAGTGGAGTGGTCCATTTGTGGTGCTTGTTTTTGGAGAGCTTTCTCAGAAAGGAGACTTTTACAACCTTTTCTCAAGGTAGTGTGGTTACTATTAATAGCATCTGATTTGTTCTGGAAAAATTACTGCATAGCCAGACTTTTTAAAGGGAAGTGCATCTCTAAATTCTAATCAGTTTAGCCCTTGACTTGTAACCTACGTGGGTCCAGCAAAACCCAGCTGTGGTTAGTATTTTTATATTGGTCTTTCATCTAGCTAATTTATTTTCTATTAATTACATCACAATTGGCATCAAAGGGTTGAACTGGCATTGGTGGTTGAACCAAAGCTGATGTTGCTTTGTGTTCACAGCACAAATACATTCCAGGGTAGTCATCAAAATGATTGTCAGACAATTGAAGTACCTTGGATAATTTCACTTTCTGAGTAGTCAGCCTTTCTTTTTGAGGGCATTTTATCCCCCTGCTAAAATTTGCTAATTTGCATTATGTAGACAGCTTGATTTTTGTTACAATGTAACTGAATACTTGTGGAATGAGCTGGAAACGGTCCAGGGTCCTTAATTTGGTAGGGCAGTGCTTTTTCTGTTTTATTAGTTTTCATCAGCCTTATTTTTTCATGTGCTCCAGAAGCAGGAAGGCTTTTAGAACATTTTAGATTTTAGAACAGGGGAAAGGTTAATCATAAATTATGAGTTTTAACCTTTGTATCTTCTGCCTTTTTGCTGAGTATTTTAATGCTATTGTGTGTGAGACAACCAATATGACAGTTTCTACCAATATGACAAGATTCTACTTCACATGCTCAGTTTCAGAAAGGTCTCTGTTGTGCTGCCCTTTCTCACTTCCAGACTTTATGCTGCTATCTGTGATTGCATGGCTTTGAAGTGTATGACTCATCTGTAAATTTTCTGAAGCATTACATTCATAGAGTACAAGAACTGAAAAATAACCTTCCTTGAGTTGTCATAGTGCATGGCAAAGAAATGCCTTTCAAGGAATGAAGCTGACAAAGCATTTTTCTATAGGTCTCATTAAAAGTTCATAGTACAATGTATTTCCCTTGTATAGAATGAATATACTTGACTGTTTAATTCTCTTTAGAGAATTCTTTTACACACTTCAATATTAAAACATGGCTACTCCTAAATTAAGCCCGTGATCAAGATGCACATAGCAAATTTCCTTTAGGTGAGTGTTTATACCTGCTAGGAAAATTTTAAAGGAATAAAGGTGGTGCTCAGACAATAGAATCAACCAGTAGTAAATGATATGTTTGCATATTTCAAACATAAATCGGAACAGAAAACTTAAAGAATACTGGGATGACTCTTTCAGAAGCAAACGTTAATGAAATTGGACATACAGAGCAGAAACCTATTCTGCATAGAGAGATGTGAATTTTAAGGAGACCTGAAACACCAGAGAAGCTCTAGACCTTGCTGTGAGGCTTTCCTAGGAATGTAGGAACTTCTGGATTTCCCACTTTGTGCTAGTAGGTTACCTGTGTATTCTGTTCAAGGAAAGATGTGCAGCGTGTGTTGGATATAAGCATATGCTTACAGTCAGCAACAAATCCAGAATTACCTTTTGAGAGAGGAAAAAGCTGCTTACTGTTAGCTGCTTCTGCTTTTTTCTTTCATATGACCCCCAAAATTTGATGTGCCATGGGGCCTTTCCAGCAGATTTTCAACGTACAGTAAGACTTTCTGTTGATGTCAGCTGAATGTTGGTCAGACAGAGGGAAAACTCTTAGGCTATCCCCTCTTTTTGCTGCTTTGGACTGAGACTTAATCTTTGTTACTTTCTCAGGGACCAAAAAGATTCTGCACTGAGTAGTAGCCGACTTAATTTTGTGTTGCTTCAGAAGGTTTGTTGCAACAGTAGGAAAAGCTAGAGCTCTCTTGGAAAGTCTAGAAATGATACTTTACTAAACCAACTCTGCTGTGCAATTTGATGGGTTAGTAGTATTCATTCTATATTCCTGTTTTACTGTAAAAAGTCTACTTAAGTAAATGGGGAGAGATTCTATAACATTGACTGTGAATTTTAAATCAATCTTTTTATTCTTCTGAAAATGAATCAGATGTATATATTTTTAAATCTAAAAATGTTTAAAAGTTTAAAACAATATTTATGTTTTTTTTAAATTGCAGTTTAAATTGATTGTGGAAAATCCAGAAAAACCTGTTGCATGTGGACTTCAAGTTACAGCTTTTGTGGAATATTATCCTGAGAGTGAAGAAGATGTTCAAGATAAACTACTGCTTTTAATAGAAGATGACACAGTTGATATCCCCCTGCTTGGGTATGAGGCTGAAAAGTTCATATGATGCTGTTACTATTTGGTGGAAAGTTTGCTGATGCATGTCACATATGCTATGTAGTTAAACTGTCACTTGTATTGAAAACAAATAGTAAGTTTCCTTACAGAAGTGAGATTATATTTTATTTCATAACAGCACACAGGTTAGTTGGGGTGATGTCCCTCTAAGATCCTAGAGATATTCTGGGTTTTTGTTTTTGCTTCATTCTAAATTGGTTGTGCTAACGCTGATAATTTCTAATTCCATATCAACATTAGACAGAAGTGTGAAAAGATTTAATCTTTTTTCCAGCAATTTGTGGCATTCCTTCAATCACATCTACTGTTCATTTTAAGATAATCTTTAGTCTGGGATGAGATTCACTGAGAGTGTAGGAAAGGTTAGTTTCCCATAGAACATTAAACTGCAGTAACACTCCACTTCTTCTTGTAACCACATATTTGGTAAAATGTGCCACCAAGAGAATTTTATTTCTATTGTGCTTTAGTGACATATCACAGTTGTTTGGTTTGCAAGTAAAAAGCATCTGTTACATATTTGCCTGGCTCATGAGACTAGATCTTGTGGCTAATCGTATTAATTTGTGGCTCGTGTATTTGATATAAGTTTCAGAGACCAAACAACATTCTTAGCTTAATATCTACAACATCATGGACTTATGATGTGATCAGTAATACAAGTGTAATGATTTAATTATGTAAATATTTGATCGCCATAGAAAATACATATACTCAAGGTTTGGGAATGTTTCAAACAAGCTAGTTGTGGTTCACTTTTTGTTGTTGTTGTTTGGCTTATTTTTTTAAATGATTAAATGAAACTCTGCATCCAAACTCTTTTTTTGAAATATAATAATCAGGAAATATTTTTTTGCTTAAATATATACCAAGAAAACATTTGAAATTAGGTATTTCCAGGGGTAAATTCAATCTTCATAAAAAAACCCCAGCCAAAACCAAACTGCAAACCACACAAACACACCCAGTATTAAAAAAAACCCAACAACCAAAACCATTTGACTTGACTATCTCCCCTTTTGCACAGATCCATATCTATTAGAATATTTCATTGCAGTTAGAATTTATGCTTGTTTCTGTCTGCTTAGGTAGTTATGTATTTGGATCTTGAGACATACTTGTTACGCACTTTTCTAACAAAGCCCTGGAAGAATATCTGAATGCTTGGAATGTGAAGATTTACAATCTTTTCCAGTGTACTTTAATCTTGATAGCTGTTTCCTATTTTGGTGTTGGTGTTTGTTTTTTATTTATTGTATTTTATTGCTTTGTTGGGGTTTTTTTGCCACATCTTGCTGGTCTAGACAATCTCTTTCAATAATTTACTAATTTACTTTTTTTGTATCACCATAAATTATTTAAGAGAATTAAACCCAGCGTGTTGTTATTCCCCAAAGCAGCTTCTTTTGTTGCATTTGCTGATTCCAAAACCTTTTTTTCCCCTTTCTCCCTTTCCCTCCTCTTTTCCCCTTCCCTTATGCAAGATTATGTGGGCAGGATCTACCTAGCTTGGCCAAGGAGATTTGTTTGTCTTCTCTATTTAGTCTGCATGTAATGCAGATCATGAAATGCAATTTGTTCCTATTTATGGTTAAGAGGAGGTACTGCTGTACTGATGTAAAATTCCAATTGATTTCAAACAGTTTTATATGACATCAGAGGTGTGATTGTATTAGAGATTGGGGCCCTTAAAATACAAGTTCCCTGAAGTGAATCTGATCTTTTCATTATGGGTAAGCAGTACCCAATACAGTGACGCCATATACTGGCTTAGGGTCTTAAATAAATAATAGAAATAACTTGTGTCATTATCCACTTCTGTCTGTTATAATCAGTTTTGTTGAAGCCACATAAAGTATCCATAAACCAAGATGACTGTAAATGGGAACTGGCATGCATGTTTTTTCTGCTTTTAGTTTAGACAGCTGCTGATGAAATACAGTAAATGTTAAATTTGGTCTTACTTTGTGATGGAGCTAAAGATAGCTTTATTTAAAGTTCTTTGTACTATAATAAAGTGTTTAAAATTAAATAGAAATGTATACATTTGATTTTGACTAATTCTTACATTAATTAGTCATTAATATATGCTACACTGTGGTACACCATACTGCTGAAGTGAGTTGCATAAACATTGGTTGGAGAACTAGAAGAAAAGGAGAGCTCTCTTCCATTGGAATGCTTAATCAAAGTTCTTTAAAAATGCAAAGGTATTTTCAAGTTTTGGGAAAATATAACCATGTCTTTTCTCTGCAGATTAAGTCCGTACTGTTATCTGGAAATAGAGTCAGAGATTAATTTTGGTGCGGTGATTGCAAACAGTAAAATAATTAGTAAGGGGATTAGTATTACTAACCATGGATCATCTTCAGGTAAATATTTAGTATGTGTTAAGTTATACAAATATTTTATTTTCTTGGAAAATGTAATTTTATGCAGGTTAACACTTTAGTGACCCAGTAGAAATTAACTGATGTTCTGGGTTATGCAGTTTATGAGTATTGTAGCTAAAGGTGTTATATAAATGGCCCATTGCTTCTGTAGGCGGTACTATGTTTCCGCTTATGGAAGAAAAATGAATTTAGAACACTGTCAGGTTTTAGGGGTTCTCTCTTTTTGAGTCCCATCTGAAAGGTGTAAAAATAATAGTTGCTCACTGGCTTACTATGCCCAATGTAAATAGTATGGGAAATCATGTCTGCTCTTGCTTGTTGTCTTTGTGAGTCTGTGAACCCAACAGCTGTTTATTAAATATACAACTGCAGACTCCCTGTGCTTTCAGAGCTTAAGTCCTCAGGATGGGAATTGAACCATATTTGTTATCAGAAGACAATGAGAGGTCCTTTGCCTTGCTGCCATAGCTTTTTGAAATCATACAGCTTTCAAAACATGCAGCCTTCAGCTTCTGTGAGGGACCCTTCTAAGGAGTATAGGAAGCATTGGAGAATGGAGCATAAGAACACTTATATGATCTGAGTAACCTATTTAACTGCCTTTTCCATTGAACAAAGCTGCAGACACCTTTCTCCAGAATTAGGGTGGCAACTGTGCATGTTAAACAACAAATTTAAGGCAGTTAATTATTTTTGTTCCTTACTTGTACAGTTTATTATATCACAAGGTATCTTCGTTTGCATTAGGCCAAGGTTGTGAGAACATTTGCTTTATAGATTTCCACAAGGAATATTATACCAAGAGAAAATACACAATTGTAGAAACACAGAGTTGGGTTGCAATATTAAAAAAAAAAATAAAATAAACCCAAATGGCTGTCTAGTTAGAAGAGAATTTTTTTTCACCCCAAAAGTAAGGGAAAAATAGTTTGTATTTTTTGTCTGGACAACTCAACTTAAAGATGTAATATGTAGTTTACATAGTTGGCTCTTGTACATACTAACTTCTTACTTTGAGAAATTATGATTAGATAAGGAAAAGGAGATAACCTACTTTACATATGCATCTACAGCTAATTTGCATGATGTGAAATTACTCATGTTGCATGGGAACTGGTTGTATTATAAACTGTAGCATGATACATGGAGGCTGCATGATGGAGTTTTGCAGGACTGGACACATGTAAAGTTAGAATGAAAGCGGTAGTTAGTGAAGAATGTATTGAGGGCAGACAAAGGAAGAGCTGCTGAAAGTGTGTTTCTGTAGACTGTAAATCATAATGCAGCAGGTCACACTAACAGGCAGCGTGTAAACTATGTCAACAGGAAGTACTGCATGCTGGCCTGTGACTCAAGGATTGCATTTCACATGTCATCCCATACACAAAATGAGTCCTTTGTTCCTGCTTCTGATCTCATATCAGAGATTATCTATTGTCTGAGGTCAAACAGTGCATTTTTCCTACAACTTCTGCAATATTTTCTTCCTATCTACAATGTAATTACAGATAATTAATGCTGCTGGTTAAATGCACATTTAATAATTGTTTCACATTTTAAAAATTATTTTTATAGCCACAAAATATTTACTGTTCTCTTCTGCAATAAATTGTATTGTGTACATGCCAGCTCGTGAGAGGTATTGTTACCTGCAATATGCACCGAACTTTCTGGTTACGGTAGCTGCCTAGAGCTTTTTATGAAATAGCTCTCAACTTAGAAAATGTTACTTACAGCTACTTTATGATATAGTCACTTTTGCTTGGAATGTGAGTACATTTTTTGTTACAATCCAACTTGCAAAGTGGCATTGGACATGTGTGTAATATTTAAAGAAGCCCTAGAAATAATGATCTACTTTATGTTAGAACTAGTTTTGAAAAAGATTAACTCTGTGTCCTGTTTCCATAAGAAAATGTACTGCTTGTGAATATCTGCATTCCAAATGTGTAATAGAGGAATATAAATCTACAACTTCATGTTGTGTGGCATTCTGTTTATTATTCTGTTTCTTTTAGGTACCTTTAAAATATCATATGGTGGGGTTGTCCTGCTTAACATAGAACCTATCAGTGGAGTGGTAGAGCCGAAATCTATAAAGACAGTTAAAGTGGATATCTGCACAGATGTACCCAGAATCATCGAAGAAGTGATAAAGTGAGTGTATGACTGAAGAAATCCAGCTCTATAAATTACATTTGTGTCCATTAATTCTAGTCTTTATTATGGATGTTTATCCAAAAAGCTAAGCTCCTAGGTATCGGTTGCTATCCTCCACATTTATTTTTATTATATTAATTTGATAAATATATTATCTCCACAGAACAGTGATGCATAAATTGTGTACCTGGCTGTGTTATTAAAGGTCTCTTGTAAGTTGTAATGATATGGGATGTTTGCAGATCTCTGTATACAATTAAGCAAGAGCTTTTCTATCTTTCATCTTTCTGCACATCCAGTGTTCCTTACATTTTGTAGCTTCTGTGACTTTGCTATTTTTCTTTTGGCTCTATGTGCTTCAGGAGTCTTGGAAACATTATGATGTCCTTTTGTGTATCTTATTTTAAATGGACGGAATGTATTTGCAACCACTAACTATTTAGAATAGACTATTTTTAAATGCCTACCTTGTGTCTCTTCAAATGGTGAATATAGACTTTTTAGGAAGTGCCATAATTTGGAAATGGACAGCAATCTGGAAAGTCCTTTTCAAATCCACTTTTCTTTTAATAGTGCATAGGGTGTGGTTGGTTTTTTTCCCTTTTTTTGTGTGTGTTTCCAGTTTTTGTTTTCAAATTATTGAGTTATATGACTTAAAGTTCAGTTCTTTCTGTTCTTACTTTTTGTAGCCTGTTGGAAAAGGAAATCCAACGAAAGGAGAAAAATTCTGTTAGAATGACAAGGAAGACAATATCTGTATTTGCCTTACAGTTACATGTTCATACGTTTTCTTCAATTATTGAGTTTCAACTTTTTGGTTGTGAAGTGTCATGCTTTCTGCCTTTCCTTTGCTGTCCAGGCTACCACCACTGTTTTCTTCACCCCACCTTGGTTAAACGGCTACTGCCTCCTGCTGTCTAGTAGATAGTTTGCTTACTAAACTGAAAGAACGTAACCCTACAGAGGTCAGATTTCATCCTTCACCCATTTCCTGCCTTAAATTATACATATTCTTTCAGTGAATGTGGCATTTCTTAGTAGTCACTGCTGTGTCTTTAGACTGAATGAAATCTTGTTTCCTTGTCAAGCCTTGCATAAATATATTAACATATGTGTATACAGGTGTGTATATTTGTATTTAAAAAAAACAGGGTAATATTGAAAGTCTTACAATGGATATTTGACAGGAATCTAACTTGGAGAAGTAGTACAGTTTTGGTGAAAACACCCTGTTTATTTCCATCTGCCTTCCCTAAGCATTTTGCTTCTATGTGCAAGCAAAATTCTTTTCAGTGGAATCTATTTTTATATATTTTTTTAAGAACTCTTTTCTGCCCTGGAGAATCCCATAATCATGTTTCAGAAGTTGAAAGATGATCTTTAGAGAGTTTGAGATCATCTCCCAGATCCTTTGTGTAGTTACATATCTGACTATTGAAAACAATTATTATTTTTTTTCAGATCAGAGGCTATTCAAAAGGATAGCTGATTCTGTTAGAACAATAAGTTATATTACTTAATTTGTTTTGTGCAAAAAATAAAAATATGCTTTGTTCCAGTAGAATGCTAATAACAAAGATTATTATATATATATGCAATGTCTATATGACCCCTTTGTTTATGGTATCAAGATGAAGCATTCAGGCAGGAACAGCCGCAGTTCTTTTATGCTTCCTTCAGATGAACTTTTAACTCCAGTTGCCTAAGAGAAAATTACTAAGTATGTGCCAAAATTGGTATCTATATACAAAGTTCTCTGGCCATCTCTGATTCTTTTGAGACGTCATTCCTATTGTTTCAAACATTAAAAAAGGGGAGAAACTCAAAAAGCTCCCCAAAACTCCACCATGTAATGTGTGATTCTCCCTAATTAGTGCTATTCCTGCTAGGTATCACATTGTCAAGTACACTTTCTTCCCCCCTGGCCCCGCTTAGTTTACCTATGGAAAGTCAGTGGTTTATATGCTCTGATTTGGTTCTGTTTTGCATAGGTTCTATTATAAACCAAACTGATTATTTCTAACACTTTTCTACATTACGTGTTGCTGCTTGCTACTCCTGCTGACAGAGTGGAGTTGGAAAGTCGTGGCTGCACTGAAGTATGGATCAAAGCTGTTGTGGTTGAACAAGTTCTTAAAGTTCTAGGAGCATCTTGTGGAAATGTAGTGGAATGCATTAACTTTGGACCAGTTTACTTTGGGTCTTCAAAGACTGAACAAGTAACTTTATACAATGAAAGTCCTGAGTGTATGGACTGGGTAGCAGTACTGGAAGACAATGCCATTGGAGAAGAGATGGTAAGAAACTTCTGTTTTTTATTTTAGTTGAAAACTTGTTTTCATTTCTACTTTTGCATTTTTTGTTTCTCAACATTAATCTTCTAGTAGCATTTACTGTGTCACACTATTTCCTGATCAGTAGGTTTTTTGAAACTTCTGTCCAACCAACAAATTTTTTACAACAGTTTAACCTTGGAATTAAGTTTTTTTTCAGATATTTCTGTTTCATTGTGTAACATCTTAACTTTAACAATGTTAAGTATGTTCCCTAGATGTGGTTTGTTTTGTTTTGTTGGTTTGTTTTTTTTTTTTTTGTTTTTTTTTTGAGAAGTTCTGCTTGAAATCATACTGGATTACTTATTATTTAGTAGAAGTTATCAAAATATATTTTGGTTTTCTGAAATGTTAGGCATCTGTGGTTTCATTTGTTTTTCTTGGACAGTGAAATCACCTGAATGAAGATAATCTTTAAAAAAGGGAATTAAAAACATTGACATGAAATTGCTGTTTAAAAATCTGTTAATAAGCCATGTGATATGTAACTGTCAATGCTATTACTGATGTTATGAATTCCTACTTCTTGTTGGGAAAGATATGAAAATGTATGTGTAGGAAAAAAATCCCACCAAACACAGAAGGGGAAGCAGAATAGGCTGAACTTTTCCACATTGTGATTATTTTTTAGGGGACAGATCTTCAGAGGAGTACAGATGCTGTTTTACAAGACCTAACCCTGAAAAATAGAACAAGAGATGTAGATGTTTCTACCTTGATCTTGTGCATTCCCAGTCAAGGAACCTTGCTACCTTATGAGAAATCTTTGGTTACGTTGTGCTTTAGTCCAAAGTGAGTGGTTCAAATTAGACACACACATACAAGTTGATTGGTCTAAACTATTCTATAAAAAGCTGTGTTACAGGAAATAATTCTATGTTAATGAATATTTTTCTGCAAATATTTTTCTGAATGATTTCTTACATATTTATATGTGTTAAAAGAAATTGTTTGGTGTGATAGTACAAATAAGAAAGCGAAGTCTGAAGTGATTATTTCTGAGATGTTTTGTAATATATTAAGGAAGTATTTGAACTGAGAATTGGTTAATCTTGTTTTGCAAGACAAAGAATTTTATTGGATTTTGCCAAGAGAAGTAATTACAGCTCCCATTAAATATGTTGAGTCTCTATAAAGATTGTTGAGAGAGTGCTACAGTGTCAAATTAAGTGCTTTTTAATGATTGCACATGTATTTCATAAAGATATAGTATACTTGCAGCATTATGAAAGATTATATATATTTAATCACCAAGAGACTGAAAAATTTCGGAGAGCTTTCATTCCATTAAATAAAAAGTAAGCATAAAGGAACATTTATTCTTCAGATAAGGAAAAGAAAAATTAAATGCATTCTTGCCATTTCCCCTTGCTTAAACTCTAATTATAAGTGATTGTTATGCATGTACTATTAGTTTAGAGAACTGTAATAGACTGGAAAAGATATCAAATGACTAGTATAATAAGCATACAGTTATTGTTAAGCTTAAATTTGTTACTGTTCCATTTTTTGAAAGGAAGTATAATAATAATTTGTTCAAGCTGTAACCAAAAGCAAAGAAGCCAGATTGGATGATGAAAAATAAGCCTTGATTTTTCTGAGGGTTGGGGTTTTGTTTGGTCGTTTTTTTCCCAATCTTGTAATCAGTCATTGTGATTCTTGCAGAAAATGTAAAAGAAACTTTGGTGTGAATGACTCAGCAAAGCAAGATTATGTACTGTTTCTGAGATTTGAAGCTGTTGGGAATACAGGTGGCTATCTGCAGGCCCTCAGTGACGGTGACACAGCAATCATGAGTATGTTATCAGAAATGTATAGTCCCCATCAAAAATGTATATATGGATAATAAAACTGTATTTTGAGGTTTTTTTACTTTCTTCACCTTCCCAGCAGTTTTATGAGAAACCTATGTTTAGTTTATTTATCTCAATACAAATAAATTATTGTAACTTAACATCTGTAATGCTTAAGCACCAAAACCTCTTTAAACAGTGAGTAGAAAGGAGGAGGGAATCGTGTGTCATGAATACACCTTCTGGTAGTGAACACCTAGAACTTAGTTAGAAATGTAAATATTTGGAGGACATACCCCGCCCCCCCCCCCCCCCCCCCCCGAAAGAACAACCCAGCCGTTTGCAAGTAACCAGCACTTTGGTAATGCCGGTTTTGTGCATTTTCAAGTGCATACTTGATCATCCTCAACTTCCTTAATGAGGGAATACATTATTTTAACAGCCATCATAAGCAAACATGTCTGTGTTAAATTTATAGAAAATCACATTATAACTCATATTGTATTGCAGTATTATTTTGGTTTTGCAACCATACTACTACAGTATGACTTTTCTGTTTGTAAGATAATAGGTGTGTGAGGTTTTTTTTTGTTTGTTTTTTGTGTTTGTCTAATGCAGCACATCTTCCTCATCACATGGTCTTAGCTTTGACGGGTTCTGGGCTTCCTGTCATGTTAACCTTTAGGCCAGGACCAGTGATTAAGTTTATGGACTGTTTCTTGGGTGAACAAACACAAGTTCTATGCACACTTGAAAATGAATCCAAGTTCCTTCCAGTAACATTCAGCTTCCGTAAGATGGCTCACTTTAACATTTCTCCTGAAAAAGGAAAAGTTAAACAAAAATCTGCAAAGGTAACTACCTCTTTCTCTTAGATTATGTAGATATGCAGATTACTTTACAGTAGTCAGTGAAGGAATTTCTTGAAAGTAAACCAATTTCATATGAGTAGCCATGACATTTAATATTAGCCAAATATATAGTTTTTTTTCTCCTGATGTAGAGTCTTTTAATGCTTTTTCCTGTACTCCAGAAAGCAACAAGCATTATTTTAAATTTGGAAAAAATAATTGTAGTACTAAAGAAACTTTACCCAGGTTTTTCCTGGCTTTAGTTTTTTTATATTTATATTGAGTATATATTGAGTGTATTTATACTCAAACCTTTGCAGGATCCTTTTGATTTCTTTCAGTAAATCACAAATACTCAAGTAAGATAATATTTCTTTTAATGGAAGAAACATTGCTGAATTTAATTTGAATATGGAAAAATTTATAATTTCACAAATCTGTAACTCAGGGCATGAGACAACAATTTGTCCAGAAATGAGCAAGTGAGACTTTGTGGTGTTCTAATGTGTAGCAGTTTTATATTTCCTTATATGGCTACTTTGTGCGGCAGTTGGCAAATTCCAAAAAGACCAGTTTTGAACACCTATCTTAGAAGTAAATATTAAGACAAATGACTCAAACAGGGAATTATACAAAATTTTCCACTGGTTTTCTGCCTCATATGTCTCATAACAACTTTTCTTTTCCAGGATGTGATATTTTCATTTTCTCCACATCAAATAGGAACACTTGAAGTGAAGCAAGTTGTTGATATCATTGGTACAGGACTAGAGAAAAATAATTTACAGGTTTTGACGACAAAATCCTTTCACCAAATATATTTGAGCTTTATTGGTGTGTGCAAATCTAAACGAAAAAACGTATTATTCAAAATTAATCCTGGTAAGATGCTAAAATATAAGTGACAAGTGATAAAATGTTTCAAAAGTACATTTTTTAACATTTTAAAAGAAATTTTTTACTGTTTTTAGTTTGGTGTTTAAATAATAGTATCTCTTTGGGAGTTGAAGGAATGCTCAGTTGTATGACATATATTTCATAAGAGTATGAACCAATCCCTAAAATAATGGTAACGCCCGCCCCATATTTTAACAAAAATCAAACTATTAAAGCATAAATTTTCATCATATGATTATTTAACTTTCATGAATCAGTAAAGGCTTTGGTTTTTGACAGCGATGCAATTGCACAGTGCTAGTATGTTTCAGTTAGAAGCAGAGAGAGGGGTAAAGCACAGAAAGAAGTTAGGAACTATAATGGGGTGTTCTTTATTGACTGAAAATTACAACTGCCAGATGAATGTGCTAGTTAATGCAGCCTGCTACCTTGCTACCTGTCTCATGTCCATCGACTCTTCCCATCCTATGAAGCTTATACCAGCATAAAGAATCTTTCAGGATATGCGGTAATCCGTCTCTACTTTGTTCCTCACGTTCTTAACATGTCTCATGAACAACTACTTTACAGATGATTTGTCTAAGCCTGTCACCCGATTTTAACACCAATCATGGGAATTGTAACTTTTTTCTAGCATCAAATATGCTATAGCATCTGCAGGTAGTAGTAGTGCAACAGGGCTGTCCTGTACAGTGGTGCATCTAGTTTCTGTGTGTAGATAAGGAGGGGACCTTGAATACCCCTTAACTGACTACTGCCCACTTGAAGATGTACTCACTAATGCAAAACAGGGAGGCAGTGCCCATTTCTTTCAAAGAGAGCATTGTGAGGAAATAAAAAGAGGAAGTCGTTGGAAAGTCAGGATAAAATGCTCTTCCTTCTACAATTATCAGAATGGTGAATAAGCCACTGAATATTCCTGCTACTTTCAGGAGGTATTTCAAGTCCATGACAACCAAGAATAGATGAGAAACTAAAGTTGGGCACTTTCTGGGTTTTGTTGTTGGAATCAAGAACTCCTGCAGTTTTCTTGCTTCAAAAACACAATTAAAATATGTTTCTGTGGATCAAAGATTTAATGTAGTATTCAAGTTTAGTCAGCTTTTCTAAATGCTGTTGTCTACCATTTACTCTGTTAATGTCCCCATTCTGCTGCTATTTGCAGGTTTATAAAGAGGTTATGAGGGGTATTTGTAGTCTGTAGGCTACTGATATCTATATTTTGCTTTTAAGCTTCATTGAAGTGTGAAGTGAAAGTGACTTTTTTCAGATCATTATATAGATGGGTTCTATATCTTCCTGTTCTCTGTTTCTGTGGATGGCTATGTGTACTTCTTTCTGTATTCAGGGAGGGGAGGGGAGCTGGGGAAGAGACTGGAATGAAGCTTCTTGCTATCTGCGCCTCCCTGGGCAGTGGAAGTTGTCATCACTCCTATAGTCTGCAGAGTGGAAAGCTCGGTTTTTTTTCTTTTTTTTTCTGTAGCCATTTTAGAGTGATGTAAGGCTACAGTGGGTAAGCCAAATATGTTTAGTTTAATGCATCATTTTTTTTGCAGGTGAGGGAGGAAGGGACAGTTGAAAATTTTAATTATTTATAGTGCTGTCTTAAGTGTGCAGCTCTATGTAAGTAGAGGTGGGCAAGCACATAGCCTAGTTTCTGTCATAATTTTTCTCTTTAATGTATATGCTTTTTTCTAAAACTGCAGTGAAAAAGACCTGAGCTCTCTTTTTCAGTTGTGATAGCTTGGGAGTTCATTGTCAAAAATCATGCCTGTGTTTGCAACTGTTAAAGCAAGCTTTAAGACACTGCAGACAGTGTTGTGACAGGGGCAGCTCTGAGTGTTTGGTCATGTGCATGTGCAAGACAAAGCATCACAGCTAAACATAGTAGTAGTGGCTTGGGCTCTACTATTTGTTTGTGGTCTTGGCTAGGGAAGGCAGTTGGCTGTTAGTATGGTCTGAATGTCTTCTTCCCTCATGTCTGAGGAAAACGTAATGGGGTGCGTGACTGTTCTGTTGCTGGGTGAAACAGTATAAATTAAAAAATATTTTTCTAATTCTTTTTGTTTAGGAAGCATTAATGAAGTGTATGTAACATTTCATTTGAATTTTAAGGTATAACACCAATGATTTCCAATGAAACTGGACATTTTGTAGCTGATGGCACAGGACAGTGCACCGATACAGCACCTGTGGCAGTACTTAAATCAACCCAAACACAATTTCATACTCACCGGATAAATAGGAATTGTAAGGGTGATGCACTTACAGCTTTTCCGAATGACCGCACAGCCAGCATTAGGCCTAGTGAACGGAATAAAAAGTACAGGTAAAAATTATGTCAGTATAATATTTAAAACCACACATTTATGTATACTGTAGAGTAGATCAAGATCATGTACCAGTTTACTGCTATTTTTTTTTTTAGGCTGAAAGTTCTTTAAAAATCATTACATTCTACTTAACCTCGAGCCTCTTGCAAATAAATTTCTTGAATTGCTTTTCTTATGTGAAACTACAAATGCAGCTATTACAGTTTCAATATTTCATTTTTATGGTTGCCTTGAGAAGGACAAATATTAATGATCAGTTGTGATAAAAAGAATGTTTACAATGAAATATACATGTAGCAAAATCAATATGTTTTCATTCTAACAAGAATCATTTTACCCATGTAGTTAAACTACAATTATCTTTAAATATTTAGGACGATTTTCACAAAGACTGAGAGATACAATTATATAGATCCAGAGTTTTCTTACACTGACTGTGAAAGACTGTCAAAAGAAGCACATAAGCAATACTATGCAGACTTCATTTCTAGTTCAAGACAACGTCGTTTGAAAAAAGATGCTGCTAGGTAAGGCTTTGTTTAGAGGATAAATAAATACTTTAGGCTCATGTCAAAAATATGTGTATATATTTGCAGAATGAACATAGTGGTACCAATCATATACCTAAATTTGTCCTGTGTTGAAATGCTTGTGAGCTTGGGACCTTCATTTATAATGCATTTAGAACCTGTTTTTTTTCCAAATATTCATTTAGATGGAGATCACTTCTTGGGTAAAATGTCAGGATAGAGGCATGGAACTTGAAATTAAAATGAACTTAAAATAAGATGCCAAGTTTTAAGGAAAGTTGGTTGTGGTTAATAGAAAAACAACATTGACTGTGTTGGATTCTCTTTTCTTTTTATATAATAAATTGTATGTAATTCCAGCTAGTATGTCTAGCTCACGCAAAGTGATGGATTTAGTATGTAAATTCTGATATAATTTCTGGAATGAAACAGATAAGATTAAAGGACTGTATTGGTCTTCTAGCCTTAACTTTTAGTAAATTCTCACTTCATGAATTTGTGTATTTGGTGGGTATGCTGTAGAACAAAATCATGGAAAAGCAGAACTGACAGCTCTGCTACTTTTAAAAGTTTTATTAAAAACAAAAGAAGCCTATCAAGCTTCTAAAGCAAGAGAAGCAATACCTTAAGAGTGTTAAATTTGCAGGGCACATTATTTAAAAAGTAATAATGTCAGTGGATTATTCTTGTAATCTCAGTTTACCTTGCTCTGTGTATAGACATCATGATTCTGACAAGGCCTGCTGGGCTGGATTTATTTTTATGCATGCACTGGTGTATGGTTTTCTTGAAAGGAACTGGTGTTGTGTAGTGGGTGAGCTGTTGTTTATATGACCATAACACATACATTCACAGTATATTGCATGAGAAGCAAGAAGAGAGCAAATTTCAGTTGTCAGATGAATTTCACTGTTACTATCAAACATGGTGATAATTTTCTGAATACTTGATATGAAACATCTGTGTAAGATCTCTGAAAGTTTCAAATATCTTGGTTGCAGGTGAAATTGATTGGAGTTGGACTTTGACCAAAAAAGTTAATTGCTCTGAAAATTCAGCTATAAATGGTCTAGTTCAGGCATATACAATTAAAGGATCCTTTGTAATCTTGGCATTTTCTAACTTTTAGGTGCTTGCCTTTGCAACTTAATTGTTCTTTAAGAGGTGTTTTAGACATGATATCATATTTATATTTTTTTAGTCATAATGCTTGCAGCCTGTTTAGCTAAATGAGTGCCACAGATGTGCATCAGATATTAATCCTTGCCTAAACAAAACAATAAAAGAATTTTTAAGGCATTTTCTGTACTTGGGTTTTTTTTTATAATGAAATATTCCTACTTAAAGTATTATTTGTTATGTTTAAAAATATTAAATTGTGTAATGTGTAGAACACGGAGTGCTCAGACTTGTAGATTTCCATATTCTTTTTTTTCCCTCCCCTATAGGCAGTTTTATATTCATAATAATTCCGTGAGCATAGGCCTTAAACCAGCTGAAGGGCTTATGTCACCAAAGATCTCAGTCACAGATTTTCACAAGGAGAAGCTACAGTTCAAAATGCTTCCTTTAGATGAGAATTGCCTATTAACGTGTCAAAAATTGGCACCGATTGGTTCTAAATCTTCAATCAAAGAAGTAAGTTAAATGCTTGAGTAGTAATGTAAACATAATGTGTTTACCATATAAGAAAGCATAAGAGTTTTGATCCTGTTCTGAGATGTCTTGTGCTTATCACAGATTTGGAGTGGGCTTAGCGCTGTGCCATCTTCTACCCAAGAGAAGGAAGATTGTAGTCTAACTTTGACATCCAAGCAGCTTCATCAAATACTCATTGGTAAGATTTTTGATTTGGTTACTAAATGTGTAAGTTGTTTTAAAAGCAACTTACTTGTTTACTTAGCAGCAAAGTGAAAATTTTCACTACTTTGTGGGCTTTTTTTGTTTTTAATGAAGCAAGAACTTGAATAGTGTAGCTGTGTATACTGAAACACTTGGGGAAAGGTAGACTAAGCTAAACATATTAATACAGGAAGTACTTAAGAGTTTTGTAAGAGGTTTACTTAGTGCCATGAGCACTAAAGTTTGCAGACCAGCATAAGAACTGGTGATAGCAGTAAATAAAATAGTGAGATAATTTTGTCACCATAAAAATACATTATTAAACCAAATGGTCACATATCAGGAAACAAATGAACAGGTTGAGTATATAAATTCTCAGTGAATTACTAGTTGTCTAGCTATTTAAATGTCTGATTAATGAAAAGTATATATGATTATTATTAATGCCTTTAGTAATTAGCACATCACTTTTCCTATTTTAATAGCTGGCTAACACAGACGGAATTAAGAAATAAATGGTGCTGGCTTTTGAGTTGTACTACTGAAAACATTCATGGAACACGCATTGTATTTACTTGCAAATTTTAGTCTGAATTTGTTCTGCTGCAGTATTATTCTAGCTAATTAATTCTGTAATTTTAGAAACTAAAAAATTTGATCAAAATGTTTTAGTAGTCATGCTTCCTTACATGAACTTTTACCTTGTAAAGTTGAAGATTTAATTTCTTACATTCCAGGTCCTTCTACTATGGATTTTGGTGATGTTTGTGTGTATTCTACAACAGCCAGAAAACTGCACATCATCAATAACTTGTTAGTTCATATATGGATACAAATTGAGATTGAAATTGATGAATTACAGCACACAAGTCCACTGTCTCAGGTGGTGCCTCCTCTTACAAAGACTCATATTCCAGTCGTATTTGAGACAAACACTCTTGGAATGTTTAAAAGGTAAGGCTTCTTATATTTACCTTGATTTACATATTTTCTTTGCAATAGTAGAATAAAAAAAATCATGTGACTGGTTTTAACTCAATGTAATTATGACAAGCGTTAATGGTGTACACTCATTTATGGTGGTATTGCAATAATTGATGCAGTTATATGTTGCAAAATTTTGCAACATACTGTAATGTTTGTTAGGGTTTCAGTAAAACAAACTGTTCGTCAAAAGCCCATATAGCCACAAGTATATCGGGGAAAAAAGTTTGCTATTACAATGTATTTGTTAGGAGAACTTTTTATGGAAAATACTGTGCTCTTTCTGGCATAGTGTTGCATCACTGCATCTATGCTCAGATTTTTTGATGCAGCTCATGGGTAAATGTAGACAAACTGTTTTCTAGCCTTCTGGTATGGAGGTAGAACTCTCACCTTGTTAATGCTGTTAAAATGGCTGTATGAGATTGATCACCCTTTGGGATGGTCTTCACTTTTGACGTGATTTAATTTGTATGCAAAATGATTGCAAATTGCTTTCTCTTGCCTTAACTAAGTGTCCACACTCACTTGTTTTGTTAAATGTTTTCTTGCTATGATTAGATTTTTACGTAATTTGTAGTCAGAGTAAAATTTAATAAATACATGAAAATATTGAGAAATATATATTTTTACATTACAGATCTTTCACTTACACAATAAATAAACAACACCTTGGGCACGTGCTGGTAGTTGCAAAAGCAGTGTCTGTTGAACTTGAGCTATCTGCAAGGGAACTGATTTTAAATCCTATTCCTGGCTACCAAGCAGAAACAGAATTTAGAACAACTGTCAGGGTATACAACCCCAGAAACCATCCTGCTGAGTTTACTTGGAAACCTGTAATTACAGATAGAGGAACTGCGTTTTCTATACAGCCAGTCAAAGGTATACTAAGCAAGTACAGTGTGTGCACATATCTTCAATGTCAAAAATGTTAAATAACACGAATATTCAGCTGATGCTATATACTCTATTGTTTAGCTTTGTGTCAGGATCAGTGTATGCCAAAAGTAGTATCAGATCACAGTGTTAATACCATAGCAGCACTCCCTGTATAAGCCCTACCCTGAGTGCATACTCAGTCCAGTCCGTTATGTCCAGCCAGCAGTGCTTACATAATCATTTTTCTCAACACAGATTGCCGATATTTCAAAAGTGAGGCAGCTTTTTAATGGCAGTTAGCAATATCATACAGCTCATCGGGATACGAAATTTTCCAAAAGCAGTGTGTGAATGAAGCTGCTAAGAAGTTGATGTAGGCAGTCTGAGTGACACAAATGGAATTCAATCTGGGATTAGTTCCCTCTGGCATTATGGATCAATATTTGTTAGAAATGTCCTTTGAAAGATAGTGTTCTGCAGGAGTATGTTGGAGATCCATTATTAAAGAACTAATTGCTAACTGAATTAGCATTACACAGTTCAAACAAGATTTGGCTGGATGAGGAACTTGATGTGCCATGATTCTTGAGGAAATATATTTCTGCTGATACAAGTGCATCTTGAATGTAGGCGAGAAAATGTATATGGTCTTCCCCAAAGCTGTTACTCTATGAGAAGGATAGTCTGTTCTTTCACTTTTAAAAATGTTGATTGAGTAATTCATGGCTAAAAAATGAGTAAAATTCGAGTGTGTTTTAATGCAGGATACTAATAAGCAGATTATGCAATTGTCATGAGAACTGAGAAACTAATTTTGCTTAATATTCAGCATACTGTTCAACATCTTTGAAATGTAGGCTTAGTCTTCAGTAATAAAAGGTCATTTCACTTTAATGTGCTTATGTTATTTCTAATTATGCTATGTAATTTGATAATTGTACATGTGTATGTTGTAATGTGTAAATTATGCACATTTACTTAGGCTTTGTGGAGGCCTATAGAGATCTGGAGTGTGAAGTTGTTTGGCATCCAGGGTTCAACTCTCCAGAAGCCGGAGAATTCAACTTGTGTGTGCATAAAGGAAACACAATTAAGTTGAAATGTTTTGCAAAGGTAACAATTCATACAGCAGGTTTAGAGAAGAAAAATGTTGGGTTGTTTTTAAACAAGTAATTTCAATATATTTCTATTAACAAGTAGTCAAAATTTATTTTAATCTCATATGGGTTCTTTTTGACATGTTTAACAAAATAATATTGCTCCAAAGACATGGTGTAGGAGGCAAGACAAAGACAATTTGCCTTTTTCTTGCTTTTGATGATATATTAATTTTGGCACCACAACTAAGTAGTCCTTATATGTTAAGTGGTAATTATTATTTTTGCCTCGCTTAGCTTGGGCAAAGAAAGATTGAGAGGTGGTATGATAGTTCTTTAGAGATGTATTAAGGGAACAAAAATCAAGGTATGTTTGGGAAGGTATGTTTTGGAGCTTCAGTGTAACAGCAGGTTGTAACATAGCTTTGTGTTGATATTTGAGCATGGTACTTGATAATTTGGAAAGCAGTGTCTTGGGTAGTCTTCCAAACAGTGGAATTTAGCTTTGGTGAATACTTTGTTATCTCATGTTACATGCTAGGGAGCGTGAAGGAGGCACTCCCCTCCCCACCCTTATATTCTACTGGCTGCATGCTTTAAAACTTCCATTTTGGGAACAAAGAAAACTCTTTTCTTCATTTTGATGTGCCTGCTCTCTCTTTTATTTTCTTTTTCTTGAGTATCTTTTTTTTTTCTTCTTTCTTTTCTTTTGAAGCCTTGGAAATTGCCATATGTAAATGTGTGTAAATTAGAATATTGATTTCTACTGCTTTTAAAAACTGTGAAGTATCTTGTCCTGATCACACATTTATATTAAAAATAAATAAATAATGGAGCTTGTGCTGTTAAATTAAATTTAATTAAAATATTTTAATTGTCTTGAACCTATCCCAGAAATATCTTTGGGGTTGTGTCTGGTCACTTTGAGTCTAGATAAGTTAAATACATTGAGTAAATCTTGTCTCACATACAAACTGTGTTTATCTATTTGGATACTTCTAATTTCTGCATTTCCACAAGTGTATTAGCTCATTATGTAATGAAAAGAAAATTAGGCTGAATCATTCATTTGTACTGTAATATGCTATTTAGTTTGCTTGTTTTCTCTCTTTTTTTTTTTTTTTTTTTTTTTTTTTTCCCTTAGCTTGGTGTTACTAAAGTTCAGTTTGTGGAACAAAGGATAACCTTCAGTCATAGTCCAATGGGTTTATCTACTTGTAAGACTGCCGTTCTTCAAAACATAGGATACAATCATGCATACTTCCAAGTAAGCTAATATTTTATTTCTTGTAAGTAAGTAAGCAAGCATATTTTATTCCTTGAGGTGGGAAGAAGGGAGTTAATTTTTTCAGATCTTGTTACAGTTTTGTGTTCTCAGTTATTAGATACAGACCTGCTTAAGTTTTTGTCTGGTTTTCTGGAGGAACAAGATTTATGTGAGTAGGAATTCTGTCCTTCTGTCAGATTTGGATTGATGGATAGATGGACTGACAGACAGCAAAGTAGTAATGATTTAAAAGATTCTGGAAATTTCATGAGAACCTGTGGTGAGTGTAGAACCTCATACTGGTGTACCCTATGAAAAAGCAGTTACAGCTTGGATGTTTTTATATTTTGAGAGACAGAGTAAACTGGCGAGTCATCCTAATCATACTGGCTGCCCAGTCAGTGCATGCATAGACCCAGATCAGTTTTAGGAAATGTGATTACCTTGCTAGACTAGCATCTGAGAGGAAGATAGGCTGTATTATGAATTGGATAAGAGATGAGATGGGTGCCAGAGTGGGTAAAGACGTAACACAAATTAGGAGGAAACGTAACCTCTTTATTTCTCCTGATCATAGAATAATTTGGGGTTTTTTTTCAGTGAAGCAAAACAATTTTCATTAAAATCCTCAGAATTTTTGTTACTATGTTATTATGGTACTACAAAACTTGATTTATTTTGATTCGTACCATATTTCTCTGTTTGTCAACTTAGCATTGTAACAATAAGCATTAACACTACACTCTTGGAGGATGGGCCTAAAAGAATTAAATCAGAGTAATCAAGAAGAGAAACAAACATACCCAGCCTTTTAAGCCTCCACAATTACTCTTAAGCCAAGAGATGGCTGGTTGATCTTGGTCTGGTCGTTATCATTTGTGTAGCTATGCTTTAAAAACTTATGTATTTGAAGTGCATTAAAAGAGGAAAAATTCTATTTTGTCCTTACTAATCACAGGTAAACTGAATACTTACTCCTAGTATTATTACTCAGCTTTACAGTATTAGGATCCTGTATCCCATCTTTTTACTCTGAATATCAAAAAAAGAAGTGATGAATTTATCTGGCACTGAAAAAATGCTTTGTAGAATATTCTGGACAATTTGCTAGTTTAGATAGCAAGCCTTAATTTTAATAACTTCATGAAAACAACCTGAAAACCAGAATGTGTAATTTCCAAGTTGTGTGCAAAAATTATTTCACTGTAGAAACTGATAGTCATCATATTTAAGAATCTGTTACTTCATTTTATTTACCTGTATTTTTGCCCCAAACTTCTAAGTCCACATTAGCATTATATGTTATGGAGGTTCTTCTTGCAAGAATATAAAATCTTTGTGATAGATATATTGGTATTTTAAAAAACAAAAAACCCCTACCAAAACCACTTTGCTGTGCTCCCCATCCCCACTCCTTCCCCCACCCCCCCCACCCCCACCCCCCCACCCCCGCTGCCATTTTTCAGTATTACTAATGTTTCCTGTTTCTGTTTGAAGGTAGTTGATTCAAACCCAGTGCCTGGAATGACGATCACCCCTTCTGAAGGGGTAGTACCTGTGGGAGGCCATGCTGATCTCCGAATCTATTTCATTCCGAATGCAAAAATGAGTTTTGATACAAGAGTAGAGGTATTAAAAATTGAAATAATTTTGTCTTTTAAGTGCTATTTAGTGTGGAAATGTGTGTACAATTGAGCATCTTTGGGATTTTATCTCCAGTGTTCTGATGCTTTTTAAGGAAAAAAAAAAAAGGTTTTCTTACAGCAGTTGATGGCTGCTACAACCTATTCTGTTATTTTGTCTCAGTCCTGCTTAGAAGTATCAAAACAACCTCTGTTTGAGCTGATTTGTATACTGTTGGCAAGCTGTTGACACTAACCTGTGATTGTCTTCAGAAGATCATGTCAGTAAACATATTTTAAATTGTTAAGATATGTAAAGGAGCAGGACTGGAATACTGCAGTGTCTTCAATTCCTTCATCTCAGAATTGGATCTACTATAGATTTGATTTGATAATAGGATTAAATCTTTATTGCGCTCCTATTTTGTTTTCTGCATGTCTGCTTCCTGAACTTGTCCTTGGTCAGCTAAGTGAGAATGGGAAAAAGGGTGCTAACACAGAGCTGATCTTTACTACCTTTTCTCACTCTAATCCTGGATTCTCCATCTAATATGGCTGACTACATTGTGCTTGCTAAACCTAGTATCCATTTCTTTTTTCCGTTTCTGAAACAGATTTAGCGCTGCTTGGAAAAATAGTCTTTACTTTGTGCCAGCACCTCTGTCAAGTAATTTGTAGTATACTTTCCAATACTCACAGCTGCTGGATAGATCTAACCCATCCCATCAGCTTTCTCCTGTTGGAGAAAACTGCTCATTCTAGTGATATAGCCTCCTCCTGCAGCAGTATTTGTGTTCTGCAGAAGACTGATCCATCCAAAAAAATGGTTGTATTTTTTCTTTTTTTTTTTTTTTTTTCATTGGCATCTATGACTATCCCCGAGATACGGTATGCCACAGAAGCACGGCTGGTTCTTCTTTGAAGTTACATTCCACTGGAATCTCTGTGTGTGTGTGTGTGTATATATATATATATATGTTCTAGAAAATGAAGGCATTTTCTTTACCTCTTTATATTGCCACAACAAAAATGCATTATATTATAAGGGTAGAGTTATTTTCATATTTTCATCATTAATTATGCTGAATGCCTTTTTGCGGTGATTGAGGCACAGGCTTTGCAAGGATGGTGAAGCAAAGACCTTTGTTGTTAGTTAGTTACAGCTTTTATAAGTTCATACTCTGCACATGCACTGCTGAAAGCTTTATTATTGGTCAGACTCTACTGTCCATACGCCCAGATGCTGTCCACTATAGGCTACTCTGCTGTTCACGCTGTTTCCTTATCTTTTAGAGGTTAGATCACATTCCTCTTTTGTCTCAGTTTCATCCAGGTTTCTTTTCATACTCCCTCAAAATTATTTACCTCTTTGCTTTAGGATCACAGCTGCACATTGTCAAATGCAAGGCCACAGCTCCATGTTATCAATGTTAAACAACTCACTGTCTCCATCTTCTATATTTCTTCACTCTATATCTGTGGGATAACTTTGTTGGGTTTTTTTTTGTTGTTGTTTGTTGTTGTTGTTTTTTTTAAACTGTGTTTTCCATGTATTTATGACAGATTTGGTGAGATAGTTATGTTAAAATGACCTTGTCTACTATCACATTGTTGTCCGTTCACTTAGGTAGCAGTGCGAAATTCAGAAGTGCTAGTGCTTAGGATCAGTGGATTTGTAGAGATCCCTGAAATAAACATTGATGTGGTAAGTATGAAGAAATTGTAGCAGCTGGTAAGATTGATAGTGGTTTTCTTTATCTAGATGTCAATGGCTCATGCCTACTTCATATTTTTCTTTTTTTCCTATACTAACTTCTTGAGAAAATTATCAAACTAAAGAACTTGAGAAATGAAAAACTAATGTACATATAACAGTTTCATTAAATAATAGCTGACAACTTTAGCTTTTGAACTTGACAATCTGGAAAAAGTATGTTAAAAGCAAGAGGATTTCCTTAAAGTAGCTCTAGGAAAAAAAAAATGCAATAAGGGGAAAAAGAATCCACTGATCTGTTTGTTGAATGATGAAAACTTTCCTCATGTTGAAACTGAACTTCTTCTGTATTGAATTCTAAATTGTTGTGGTTTATGTCCTGGGAAGATTTTAAAGGTAAGGGTTATTCAAGACAATTGATTGACCAAGACTGTTGTGTTATAAATTGTAAATCTTTGAACAATTATATCTTTCACATTCTTTTTAATTATAAACTTGACTTGACAGTGCTTTTACCCAAATTTTTTTTCTTCTTTAAATTCACAGGAACTATTTGATTTTGGTGGTGTCTATGTAAATTCTACAAAAACAATTCCATTTTTGCTACAGAACAAAGGGCAAGCATGTACTAGAGTGGAGTTTGATTTTTCTAAGTATAAGGATTTTAAATTGAATGCTAATGATCATTCAGGTATTTCCTTTTGCTATATCAGAACTTTCATTAAAGAATGGATAATGCTAAGAGAAAATCTCTCAGACTATTTCTGCTATACAGATTTTCTAATATAAGAATATCTAAAGTAATTGTTTTAAATGTGCTGCTTAATATAAATTAAGAGGAGACATTTTGGTTTGCCCGTAAAATGACATATAAAAAAAATATTATTTGGAAAATATCAGGTGGCATGTAGTTGGTGTTTCCCCCCCGCCTAAAGTTGCTAAGGTATGTTAAAAAATAATGTTTGAAATGTTTGAATACCCTCTCACCAGTTAAAATACCCCCCCCCCAAAAAAAAAAAAAACCAAAAAAACCAACAACAACCCAAAACACCACAACAACACCCCAATCTAAAAAAACAACTAACCAAAGCTGAACAGCTATACTAATTTCCTAGTCATGGACTTACTCACTGTTCTGACAATATTTACTCTTCAGCTAATTCATCATCAGTATAAGGGTCCAGACTTTTTCCTGATGTTACAGGGTGTCTGCAGGTTAATCACAAGACCCCCGTTCTGCACAATGCCCAACTCAGAATGACACTGAGGCAATATGAGGAATTACATTGCTATTCTTTCTTGCTAGAACTAGTGCGGATTCTTATCCTTCACTTACTGTTGCTCATCCCTTTCATACTTCAGTCCTGGCATCTCCTTTGCTGTTCTAATGTCTTTATTAATGTGAGAGTTTTGCAGCTATGCTTATACGGCCTCTTTTGTCCCTGCAAACTCAGGAAATCAGGACTTTTTCTTTTGCGAGACAATATTATAGTATTTGTGTTTTTATGTAGAACTATATGTGGATGATGATTAAAAAATTATCTGAAAAGAGCAGAGGGGTTTTCTTACCATGTGGTGGACTTCAAAGGGAATGTGAGTGCTCCTAGTCAGTCATCTCTACTTGGAAGAGAACTGTAAGACTGTCTAGAACAGGCAACTAGCCAGCATGGGAATCAACTCATTGCACGTAATTTCTAGACCAGAGTTTGTGCCTGAAACAAGTAATGTAGCATCCAGTCAGGTCCAGCACTGTTCAAATGGTGAATACTGGATGCATACTGATCCTGGTCTTCCAGGAAGAATATTGATCTCAGAGCAATGTTACCTTGTTTGTTGGAAACCTGTGCTTCTGCCAATGCCTTAAAATTGAACATGAAAGTTTGAAATAAAGCAAGCCTTACTGCTAAACTTCTGTAGTGTAGATTATGTCTAAAAGGCATTTAGAAAACCAGTTTCAGCCCGCTGTTTTTCTCCCTGTGACATTAGTTTTCGTTACTTGCTACTTTCTCCCAAGACTTTTAGTCAAAAGTAAATGACAGTGGTTTGTTTTTGTTGTGTGGGTTTTTTTTTTTCCCCTGAAATATTGTATTCTCGCAAATCAATAACTTCAATGAAAGTTGTTGGTGATTAACACTTCTTAAAATTACCTCCAGAATCCTTATGAGAAACACTATATTCATTCCTAATTTTGTGAGAAATGTTTACCATACAAATATGTAGATACTTTATGTTGGAAATCACTTTGAAGTACTGCAACTATTATGAGGTTGCTATTTGGTGTAATAACATATTTAATTTGATTCTGAATTTTGTTTGACAGTGGTGGACTGCTGTTCTTCAAAGCCTTATTTGTATTCAGTTAACTTAAAGGGAAAGTCAGCTTTGCAATGCCTGTTGTCCTTCAAGCCAAAAGAGGTATGTTTATGGGGCAGTAGTGATTGCGTTAAATTAAAATCAAGCTTTGAGATATTTCTATGGTGAAAGAATACAGATATTTTAGATGCACATTATAGTGTGTACAATAGTTTTTTAATAGTAATCCTTTTCTTAAGAAAACAAGTTCTGAAATAACCCTTATATAACCTACTGCTTTCCGTAAATGTTTGCATACAGAAAGGAAACACGCTTTCTCAGTGACTTAAAAATTGGAATGATGTAAACAAACTGAAATGTCTTACCACACATTCATTAGATCATTCAACAAACTGGCAACCATTTTGTTTTTACAGCTGTTTGTGCTTTAACTCTCAGATGACAGAGGGACTGCAAAAGTAAAGGAGTTTTATGTGTCATAAAGATTGGCAAAGTTGTTTTCCAGTTGAGCTATTTGAGGGAAATAAATTGAAGCTATGAGACTTTATGTGTTAGTTTTACGTGAGGAAAAACGTATTGGCAGTAGGTGTCAATAGAGAGTACTTTAGGAAATTTTAAATCTGCACCTATTGAACAATGCGTTAGAAATGGAGGGTTTGGGGTTTCCATGTATTTGGAGAACAATGAACTGGAAGAAGACTTAGGTTTTGGTATTATGAACCAGCTTCAGAACAAGCAGCTGGGGACCACTTCTACAGCATATAAACCTGTTGTGTTAGCTCCATTTTTACCTTAAAAGCCACAAATGAGTATCAGAGACAGTGCATCTTGGAAGGGTCAACAATATTCTTTTTTCAACCCCTACCCCCGCCCCCTTCCCGTCCTTTAGTTTTTGAGTAAAAGGGGAATTCTGTTGTTCATAGCATTGTTCAAATAATATTTGCATATTACAGGCTGTGTCAACACTGTGATTTTCCTCCTCTTGTTACTGTCAGTTTAGATTCTGTGTACATGTGGAAGGAATTGTGAAATAACTGATGGTGTGAATTTATAGCACATTCGCTACTCTAAGATGATTTTTCCTGACAGAATATGAGTTAATAGATTCATAAAAAATAAGCTGTTTTAAACCAAATTAATTTCATCCAATGGCATAGCAGATCTTGAGTTTAGAGGAGAAGCAGTACATGTCCTATCTTTAAGTATCTTGACGCTGTCTGATGCAACATTCTCATAAGCAAGGTAGTCAGATTTAGGCTAGATACAGTGTTAGAAAAGTATGTAAGTGTTTGCAAAATGGTACATACAGAATATGACCAGTGACCTATTATCCAACTGGAGAGAAACTCAGTAAGGAAAAAACCAGATACTTTCATTTAAGTAGGGAGGGTCAATAATAGAAATGCAAGACTAGATAATGCTGTGGGAGTAATCTGTATGGTATTGTACATCAGAAGCTGAACAAGAATTAAGAGTAGAGGCAGACACTATAGTGATTTATATAAATAGGAATAATGTTTGTAAAGCAAGTAAGATAATTATTTTAATAGGTACTGATAACACTTCAGCTGCAACAATTTTCCTATTTGGGATGCCACACTTAAAGAAAGAAGTGGGAAAATTTCCTTGGAAAGAAAGTCCAAAAGAAAGCAATGGAAATGATGAGAAGTGCAGAAAACACAAACTACTTAAAGAATGGAGCTAACTTGCAGTAGTCTGTGGAATATAATTTATATATGTTCATTGTAGTAGATGGGTCATGAGTAGTGGGTTTAAACTATGCCAGGTGGATTTAGATTAGATATAAAAGGTCAATGTAGCAAAAAAGAGTCAAACATTTCAATAAATTACCTGAGAAGCTGTCTCCATTATTGAAGACTCTTAAGAAGGGATTGGACAAACATCACCAGAAATGCTTCATACTGTCCTAAGGGAGCAACTCATCTGCCAGACAATCACATTTGTCCATTGTAAAATCATATTCTAACTGCATGTTGTTGCTCCAAAGATGAAATTCTGGCCCTATTAAGACCAGTGTTAGGACTCTTAGTAATTATAACAGTCCTTCTCCGTGGCTGTCTCTTGCTAAGTGTGAAATTCAAACTGGTTAAATAATAATTTGTACAAAAGAAAATAGATTTGTGACTTAAAATGATGAAATTGCAATGTCGAAAAGCTAGCTTCTCCTATAAATAAAAACCAGTACATAAAATAGCATAGAACTGTGTAAAACAAAAATTGGGAAAGGGTCGACTGAAATTTTAATGAGTAGGTATGTATTATTGCTGTTCTTACAGCCAAGCTCCAAAATGTAATGAGTTTTGATTTTATTTTACAAGTAAAGTCTTCCGAGATGAATATTTCATTTACAAAAGCGACCTGTTGTAACTCTGAAAGAGTATTTTTCAGCTTAAAACCATAAGTATCCAACAACCATTTAAATTTTTATTCTAACTGAAAGATTTTCAATAGAAATGAGAAACAAAATGTTGCTTTTTAATAGCCAGTTAGCTTCTAATAAGCCATAGATATAACACTAAGGAAAGAAAGTAAATGGTTACTAAAACCGTAATGCCCTTCTGTAAAAACATTCCAGATCTCCTAAGTTTCCAGTCTTTCCTGTTTTTTGTTTTGTATCATCTGATTACTTTGGAATAGAATATACTTAATTTTGAGGAGTTTACTCTGTTTGTAAATTAGATAGAAACAAGGTAATGATGGTACAACTAATACTTTAGCTTAGTAATGTTAGTGTTTAATTTATTTGAAATGTTTTTTCTTTACTTCAGCGTGCATACAGAAAATTCAGTTAGGAGTTCCACAAAAATAGAGTGCCATGAATGTACTGATTTAAAAATGATAAATAGAGTCCAGAAATATTTAAATAATCTGGCAATATTGTTCTATGGATGATACAAGGGTGTGTACTATGTATAAAATTTAACAGGTAACATAACTTCCAAGGCCTCAATTTCAATTTACTTTCATAAACCAATTTTACTTAAGTCTTGTCAAATATTTAACAGAGGTATTTCTGATCTACACTGTAGATGCAGTTTCCGCCCCCCCCCCCCCCCCCCCCCCCCCCCCCCCCTTTAATTTTAGTAGCTAAAAGCACACAGTTGTGTATATGATCTAAACCACGTTACATGTTGATGGGAGCCATAACCTGAAATCTGACAGTTCTGCTCTTGCTTATGGAATTAGATTTCTCTGGTGATAGTGCTGCTGTTCAAAGTGATGCTTTTTCTCCACTACAGTTCAGTAGTGGAGTAATGGAAATTCAGTCATCTCTCTTACAGACTAGTGAAACACCAACTCTCTAAAATCCTAAATATCCCTGCCCCCTTCCTCCCCCTGGTCAAGACAGGGATGAGTGTATTTGTCTCCCAGTACTCTTATTTCCCATTTATGCAGTTGAGCTCTATTACTGTTTTCTTTCTTTGACAAGTTGCAGGATGGATTAAGAGTAGAAAAGTTGCTACTGACACTGCTGTAAATTCAAGCGATTACCTAAATTAATGTTTCTGAAGACTGCTGAAATAGCAGATGGTTCTTTATGCTTAATTTCACTTGTCATCTGAAATACTGTTCAGTAACTGTTTGTTATTGATGAGCATCTCCAACTGTCATTTGATAGTGGTGTTATACTTACCTAAAGACAAGGTTATACCAGTTGTAGTCTGCTTTAATTATGATAGAAATTTGGAAAAGAAAAATTCTTATTTTTGACTGTACTTGTTTTGAATCTATAGAATATATTGCATCTCTTGATTATAGATTTCTCTATCAAGTTTTCTGATGTCACCCTTTTTTCATACTTCCAACTCTGGGTGTAAATAATTCTCCAGTTTTAAGAATAATTTTTGGCAAGCAGGACAACATCCTTCAGAAGTAAAGGAATGAAGAATTTAGAAAAGGAAACTTTCCAGGGGTACCTTATACCTCATAACCAACTAAAAAGTGCTGCTTTAATGAAATGTCTTTATTTTGGTTTCCCATTTTCTCTATATGCTCAGTCTTTCTGTCTCCCTTTGTTTGCCCTTGGTGCTGGGGAAGCCCACTGTACAACCAATGCTTCACTTCTCCTCCAAGGATATTACTGTCTGCCTGTCAGGGGGCAGCTTCATTACTGCTAGACAAGACATGCCCAAATGCACTTAAAACCTACTGGTGGTCACAAGTTAACATCACTAAGGGTTAGTGCAGCACTGATGGCTGGCAGAAATAGCACTGGCTAATGAAGTTAACTTTGAAAACCAAATGTGTTGCCCAGTATGGCACGACTAAAGGGAACATCTGGAAGTATATGTGCCTCCCAGGATGCTGTAGCTTTTCTTTAACTCCTGCAAAGTAGTACACTAATAATAAGTATAGTTCTGTTAAGAAAGTGATCTAGGTACCAGCATCTCTTATTGTGATTGGAAACTCTCAGTAGTTACTGATTCTTAAAACGTTCCCCCTTGGATGTGAGTTGTCATTCTACCTCATCTAGATGTCCCCCTTTTCTCACCTGATTTCATCCTTCTCTTTCCTGATTTTCCAGTCTTAAAAAGACTCTAATCTCTGTATATTGAGCTTCCCCTATTTAGGTTTCATGGTTGCAAGCACTATTTCCTGCCTCTGCACTCTAACAGCTGTTTCTCTGATCTCATCACCATTTTCTGGACAACTACTCTTACCCAGCTTACCTCCCAGCTGCTACAAACCTTCTGTACCCCATCGAGTTTCATTCTTTTCTGTCTGCCTTCTGGTTCTACTAAAACTTCCTGCTGTTGTAGTCATTACTGACACACTACTCTATAAACCAACAAAGCCCCATTATATTGTTGTTATTGCTGAGAAAGTAGATACTAGAACTAAGGAAAAATTAAAACATCAGAAGCATTGATTTAAAAAAAATAATCACAAAAGCATGAAATTATTCTAATAACGAATGAATTATTTTAACAAACAAAATAAATACATAGGAAGTCTGAATAGCACCTGCAGTTGTCACCAAGGTGACAGAAAGTGCTCTTGGAGATTAATTATGTTGGCATGCTTATAAAATAATATCTAAATTTTTTTGAGATAATTCTCCCAATATTCGAAGAAGTTAAATGAAGTTAATATGTTCTAGGTAAGGCTAGGATGCTGCTCAGACACAGCCTGGCTGTGTGTTGCTGTTATTCCAGCATCTCAGAAGGTGTTAGAGGTGACAGGGCTCTCCACCTCACTGGAGAGACTTTAACCTTGGTGTTTGGCTGTGAAAGTCAGAGCTGTATGTGAAAGCAGTATGCAAAAATATAGAGAAGTAAGCAAATACTCCTTAATATCATATTTGTATACAGGCTGTATGCTGCTTTCGGTTCTGTTTTGGTATAACTTTGAGAGATGCTTCAATTACATTTTTGGGTTTTTTTCATAGTTGTATAAGGAAGTTTAGCCAGCTGAATGTCTGATGGGCTAGGCAGGGTTCTCATTTCAGAGCTGAATGGAAATTTTGTTTCTGGCAATTAAACTAAAAAAAAAACCCAAAACCAAAAAGATGAAGCACACCCACATCCATGACTATCTGGCCAAATAGCTGTTGTAGCTCACTCATCCCTATCTAGAGACAGAGCTAAGAATTATTGCTGATTATAGTTGATTGATTGTCAGCAGTGATCATTTTTGAATGAAGTTTTAAATTGTACTGTCCAAGAAGCTTAGAAGCATGGCTTTTCTGACCATGGCTCTTTCTGCAGTGTCTGTGGGAGCTTCCAAATACCAATGGTTTCACAGCGCCTGCTGTGAGTGTATTGGGCTAGAATGCATCATCTACGGCAGTAAAACTATAAATGTATGAACTGCATGTTTTGAAGCAGGAAAATTGTAATAAAGCAATACTAAAGTCAAAGTAATCTCTCTCCATTAAAGAGATGAGGAATTGCAAATACTGCATTTTGGTGAGATGCCTACTGGTTGCAGTTAAGTGTACCTGATTGAAAAAGGATACATAATAACTGGAAAACTACCTGTCCAGATAACAGTGAGGAGCACCTCAGTCATTTGGTTTTATGCCAGGGAAACAGATGGCATGTGATCACTTTAAATACTAGTTCATCTTTGATCCTCAACTGTTGCTGTGTTTCCCCAGGCAGGATGATCCACCTGCTAGCAGCACTGTCATGCATGGTCTGGTAAGGAAGGCAGGCGAAGCAAGGTGCAGGAGTGTCCTGACTTTTTCTTTTTTTTTTTTTTTTTTTAAACCCTGCTGGAAAATAACAGTTTCCAGAATTCCAGCATGTTGGAAAAAAGACAAAATACACAGCTGTGTAATAATGACATCTACGAGGGCCTTTGATTGAGATAAATAGAGCAAGTCACACCTGTCAGAGCTTGTTGCTAAAGCTTTTTGTAGAGAAGTGACAAGCAGGTTTGGGTTTTTTTTGGCATCTTTAATGACTATTTTTAATGGAAGAACAGAATTCATGCTGTAAGAAATGAATTCTTACATTACATTACTGGAATGGAAAATCTGCAGCTGTGGAATTACAGGGTATTGGTGCATCATCTGACCATATACAAGGGAAAGATTTAGTTTTATTTCACTGTTTTGAATGATAGCTTTGAACACTAGTTACATTATTCATTGTAGAAAGCTCCTTATATGTGATGTAAAGCTGGGGAATTTAGGCTGCTTAAAAAATTTAGGTATGTTTTGAGGAAAAGCTCATGTTTAATCTGTGGGGAGTTTGAAAATGTGTATTGTATACAGTTGCAGGACATAAACCCTTTGTTTTGCAGCTAGGTTTAAATTTGAATCAAACTGATGTTTTTTTTTCTAATGCGCATTACATTTTCTGTGCTTGTATCTCTGATGAATACATATGTTAGTGCTACAAAGAAACTTTTAAATCAGCTTTTACACAAAGATTCGATGATTTTTAATGCTTCAAGATATTTAGTCTGTATGTTATTACATGATAAATGAGTATTATCCTTTGAAAATGTTTAAATTAAAATTGTCATAAATTGGCTTACTGATTTACTTGCAATTCCCTGTGAAGTTGTACTGTGAAAACAAGTACTGTAATTTTAGAGATGTCAGATATTCTTTGTGCAAAATAAATTATATGATCCCTGGATTTCACAGCAAAAATTTTACTCAACCTTGAGAATATATGCAGTATTACAATAATAATTAACAAAATACATTTTACAAAGCATAAAATATTGTGTTGGGATACTTAGTAAAGATAGGAATGAAATAACTTCTTTGAAAGTGTTTTTTTGCAAATAACTTTTTTTTTTTCTAATTCTAATTAATTCCCCCCTCAACCTGAACAACCGTGCTTGAATTTGTTTAATTTTTATGCATGACTTTTATAAAAAATGCCATTTATAATTGTCATGATTTGTTTGTTGAATCCATAATCCAAAATTAGCTTTCTCGTATGTCTTACTACACCAAATCCCATAGAATGGTTTGGGTTGGAAGGAATTTTAAAGATCATCTAGTTTCAGCCCACCTGCCATGGGCAGGGACACCTTCCACCAGACCAGGTTGCTGACAGCCCCATCCAGCCTGGCCTGGAGCACTGCCAGGGATGGGGCACCCACAGCTGCTCTGGGCAGCCTGTGCCAGTGCCTCATCACTCTCACTGTAAAGAATTTCTTCCTAAATCTATGCTCTTCCAGTTTAAACCATTCCCCCTTGTCCTATGATACATGCCCTTGTAAAAACTCCCTTTCCAGCTTTCTTGTAGACCCCTTTAGGCACTGGAAGGCTGCTCTAAGGTCTGTGTGGACCCTTCTCCAGGCTGAACAACCCCACCTCTCTCAGCCTGTCTTCATAGCAGAGGTGCTGCAGCCCTCTGAGCATCTTCCTGGCCCTCCTCTGGACTCGCTGCAACAGGTCCATGTCCTATTGATGTTAGGAGCCCCACAGCTGAAGGCAGTAGTCCAAGTGGGAGTCTCACAAGAGCAGAGCAGAGGGGGAGAATCCCTTCCCTCAACCTGCTGGCCACGCTTCTTTTGATGCAGCCCAGGATTTGGTTGTCTTTCTGGAGTGCAGGCGCACATTGTCAGGCCGTATTGAGCTTCTGATCCACCAACACCCCCAAGTCTTTCTGCAGGGGGTTGCTCTCAATTCATTCTCTGCCCAGCCGGTATTTGTGCTTGGGATTCCCTTGGCTCTGATGCAGGACATTGCACTTGGCCTTGTTGAACGTAATGAGGTTTGCTCAGGCCCACCTCTGAAGCCTGTCAGGATCCATCTGGATGACATCCCTTCCCCTTCCCTTCAGCATGTTTGCTGCACCACACAGCTTGGTGTTGTTGGCAAACTTGCTGAGGGTGCACCTAGTTGCAGTGTCACCAACAAAGATGTTGAACATCACTAGTCCCATAGATACCCCTGAGGAATGTCACTTGTCAGCAGTTTCCTCTTGGACATTGAGCCATTGACTGGAGCTCTGAGTGCGACCATCCAGCCAATTCCTTATCCGCCGAGTGCTCAGTCTGTCAGATCCATATGTCTCCAGTTTAGAGACAAGGATGTTGTGCAAGACAGTGTCAAATGCTTTGCACAAGTCCAAGTAGATGACATCAGTTGCTCTTCCCTCATCTGCCAACACTGTAACCCTTCCTAGAAGGCCACTGAATTTGTTCAGGCAAAACTTTTTTTGATAACTTATTTTGAAGTATTTTAATTGCTGAGATTAACACTTTGTAGATGATGCCGCCTTTCCGATTAACCTGCCTAATTCGTGTAAATCAGGACAGGAAAAATATTTCTTGGAATAATGTAAGCAACCTTGTGTGTTTGTGAAAAAACTCTGTCTAGTCCACTTGCTTCCTGCCCCTCCCTGTATTCTGTGGTTTATGATTTTAAATGCAGCATCAAAAAATACCTGAATAGACAGATACTGTGAAGTATTCATAGATTATTTAAGAAGTAAGTCCAGTAATAGTATAAAGGGTTTATTCATTAATATTGTCATTATTTTTTTCAAGTATATAATCTGACAGGAGTGAATTTTCTGTTATGGTGTTTTAGAGATCAAAAATGAATCAGATTGTTTCTACTTAAAATATGTATAAAAAAAGAAATATAATGATTCTATGGGCATATGAAAGTCCTAAAAAATGAAATTAAGTTTTAATTCTGTTTCAGTAATGTGTGTGTATGTGTGTGTATGAATTATAATGTGGTTTCTAGGTGTATAGAGTTTTAAGGAATTTTTCATTTGTAATACAGGTTAGTTGATGTGGCATTAATGAGAGAAATATATGTATGAAAGAAACAAAATGTCTATGATTTGTTCCTAATTATATAAATAACTTTGTATGAGTTATGTTGGGTCTGAATCCATATCACTGTTCTTTGAAGCAAGTGTAGGTTTTCAGTGAACTTCATGTCCTACATGTAGTGAACTGAGTGTCTTGCACATACTTGGTTGCGTTTACCAGTTCTTAGGAAATAAAACCCTGTTGTATAGTATGACTGAACCAAATTTTCCTGATAGTGGGATCCAAAACCAAATTTTGAGTATCTGCTTTGGGAGAGGGATAAAGAGATTCCACCTTTTGTTGTCCAACCTAAACATACTAAACATAACAGCGTTGCTGAAGAACAATTGCAGTGCTAGACTGTGCTCTTTGGCATAGGTGAAGATGTAATGGTATCTATTATAGGCTAAGATTTCTAATCTTACTAATCTCTAAAGTCTTAGTGTCATTATATTGTTATATGTGACATACATGCTGGGGATGGAGAGGATTTTTTTTTTTTTTTTTTTTTTACTGCAGTTCTTGGCAATGGTGTTTTCAGGTATTAGAATTGTCCATGTAGGGAAGTGCCTGCTGGCTGTAGGGAGCTGCCAAGTCTGGGAGAAATCTCAGAACCTGTGATGTGCAGGCATTTTCTCTCTGTTCTCCTCACAGTGACCCATAATGCTTGCGAGATAAGTTGGTTATTTATGCAGCATTTTGCATATTACCCTTGTGATGATGTAGGCTGGGTATGCTATACCCAATATAGCAAACTTCTCACACAGCCAAAGGAGGGTGACAATCTGTAGTTTGTGTCTTTGTTGTGACTGTTGTATGAGATGCTTGATCTAGAGAGTCCTGTAAATTTCTCCTCCTCTCACCTCCCTCAGTACTGGTTCACTTTAGTTCGTTTGTACATGTGTATTTTAACAGCTATCTGGGTTACCAAATAACCATGTTTTCAGCTCTGTTCTATCAAACGTCTCATGTTTCTAGAGAAAGTTTTAAAAGATTTTTTAAAATGGATTTCACAGCCTTGAAATGCTTATTACTTTCGACTATAAGAAATGATAGTTGTTTCTCTAAAACTCAGACAAGCCACTGTTAGTGATGTGAAATCATGTATTTCACACATACTTTGAAGTGAAAGGTACTTCTCACACTATGAAGAAAAGATCCTTCACAGTCTAATTTTTAATTAAGTGGTTTTATGCCAGAAGAGCATATTTTGAATATGTAACTTGATGAAGTGTTTTATGTGGGTTGACTTGAGACACCAAAAATAGAAGAGTATGTAAATCAAATCAGGAGGTTTTTACTCAATCTTTGTTTATTGACACACCTCTAGCTTTAGTTACTAAAAAATCTTGAATGGCATTCAGCATGCTAATTTTGAAAAGCCAATTCTATGTTATAAAATCTAATCATTATCAGATTTGAAGTATCAATATAAATCAAGGGACTGTGATGATCTCACTAGAAAATCTTCTCCTCATCCAATGCTTTCCTCTTGCTAAGTACAAGCACAAATAGATGGTATGTTCCACAAAGCTCAGCATGCATCTCTCCCACCAGGAGTTCATAATTGTGTGTTACAAACCCTGCTGAAATCCAGACACTGTAAGTGCTGTGTACTTGCTTCTCATTATCTAAGCTCTGTGTTGATTGTGTTACTGATGGATATGTGCCTCATGTCCTAGCTTAGGACAAGTTTTATTATTTTTTTCCCTTCCCTGTAATTTATATAGTCCACTCCGTACCACATATGTGAAAGTAAAGCATGATGCACTATTTCATGCAGGTTTTGAAAGCTTTTAAATGATTCATAACTTCTTTATATAACTGTTTTTTCTGCAAATTTTAAGCAGCATGCAGATTTTATAGGCCAGAGTCCTTTCTGAAGATTTCAGTGGCCTTCAAGTTGAAAACAGAATTTGAAGAACTCTAACAGTGTTTCCAATGCAGAAGATTGTGGGTTTTTTTCTTTTCTTCTATTGCCTTTGTCAAGATTGTTCATACCTTTTTGTCTGGAGAACATACTACTCTAGTGTGTTGATCCTTGGAAAGACAGAGCAAAAGGCAAAAAATGCCTCCTTGAAAGTGAGCTGTGAAATAAATTTGGCTTCTCAAGTACACAGTCTTGTGAACAAACAGGATTGTGTATAAAAATGTGACTGATGTGACTGAAGAGATAAAACTAAGATCAAAACCACTGGAATTTTGACTCCTGGAATTCAGTGGTGTTCAATGGCAAAGGTTTTAAGAGTTGAGGTTTGGAGTGTTTTTGGTGGTGGTGTGTTGTTTCCCCCCCCCTTTGAGGTTTCTCAGTTTCATTTAACTCATGCTCCACCTTGATGTCAGAGCCCAATTTATTTACGGTGGATATGCACAGCTGACCTTTTTAGCATTTGAGAAAGGCTTTCTTAACTTACATAGCTTTATGTTTACCCCTTTTTGTGCTTATGCACTTGGACCACTGCTTCAATCTTTTTTCGCTTAGGAGAGTGTCTGGAGAGTAGCACAACACCGTGATTTGCCAGAAACCTTGTCTGTAGCTGTGCTGGTAACCCTGGTACTTTTGGGCATACAGGTTTTTCCTTGGTGGGGGAAAAAAAATATGTCTGGTCATTGCTTACTTAAAGGGTTGCTACTGGATGCTAATAAACTATCATCCTATTAATATTATCATCAGGCCCTAAATTAATTTCAGTAATTTTTCTGAAATAGTAATACCACTCAGATGGTTCAAGAAGTACCTCCACTTTCTTTGGGAAAGTGATCACAATGCTATTCTTGTCCTTTAGGTGGCAGCATATGACTTCACTCTTCTGGTTAATACTCCTCGGGCTGACTTCCCATTGGCTCAGCCCAGCCCTGCATCTGCAACTTCTGCGCGATCTGCAAAGCACATTGTTCCTCCTCGGCCGCAGGTGGTGACTGTGGCTACTCCATTCTGTAGAGTTAAAGCGACTGGTAGGTAAACTAGGGACTTGATGGATACTTGTATTTGCAGCGATGTTTTTGCTTGTATTCCAATTGCAGAGAATTGCTACTTACCTGAAATGTGATTGATAATTTTATAATTTGTAAATTTCTTGGGAACTTGCACAATTTTCTAATTTTGATTTGTATTTTTAAATATATGAAGAGCTGAACTTTCTATGCATAATTATGACATATGGGAAAATATGGTTTTTATTTTTATATAGCTATTTGCCTTATCTAAAAATTAGTTTACCAGAACTCAACTCATTTTTGTTTCTACTCATTCATTAGTATTTCTTGACCTTATCATGCAGATCTCAGTATTTATAGCAGTTTATCTGGGGAGTGTAGCATAGTATGTAGTTCATACTATTTTTTTAATTATTTTTTTTTTTTTTTAGTCTTACCCTGTCAAAACTAGGAGCTCTGGCTATATTTAAAACTCCTTTGAAATGTCTCATACTGGCTCTGATCCCATCTGAGAGAACTGGTGGTAATTTAGTCCATTTGCTTTTGCTCTTATGTGCAGAACTGCACTCTTCTGGTCCATCAGTGTTTGTTAAAAGCCAAAATTACAGGCTGTTTGTCTGCACCAAGAAATAGATATCTTAAATGATTCTTCTCTGCTTTCCTCAAAAATAATTTTTGGTTCTTTTTAGTCTCCTGTCTGATACTTATAGTCACGTAGACCTACATATTGTGAATACTTGAATCCACTAGCTTTCCTCATCTCTGTTTTTAATATGCAGTCACTGTTTATTTGAGATGAGACTAAAGTACCGAGTATCTTCCTGGAATGATATTTATGTAATTTTTAAACATCTTGGGAGCACTGAAGGAGGCTTGGCCAGTTAAATGCATAATGTGGGTTAAAAGCAACTCCAATTTATTAGGTTTTATCTATTTTTAGGTGTGGGTTTTTTTTTCTTTTTTATTTTTTCTGTAGGGCTTTAACTTAAGTCTTACTTCTGAGATCCTTTTAAATATCAAAGAAATCTGATAGGCCTTCTTTAGATCCAGTGATAGAAGCAAATTAATATTAAACATTTCAACATATATTTAAGAACACGTAGAATAAAGGTAAATGTACATACGTATATATGATTATTAGAAAGCACATCTCTGAGTAAAAAAAATCATGAATCAAAATGACAAATTTCTAGTGCAGAAGTGATTTATGTGTCCTGAAAAAAAAGGAAAATGTTCATTTCCTTTTCCCTTTCTTTGTGGAATAATGAATTGATACCATCAGTAAGTCTCACTAATAAATGACAATCTTATCTAAATTTTATCACAAATTTGTACTTCTGCCACATAGAAATTCTTCAAAGTACCATTATAGGCCAAGAAAAAGTAATCATAGTGTTAAAAGTGAATATGTAATACTTTCAACTCTAAAAAAATAGTTGAAAAAATAAAGTGTGGCTTCTATTTAAATTTGAGTAATGGATTTACATTCTTATTAGGAATTTTGATGGACTGGAAGGAGAGAGAGAAGTCTAAATAAATGTTTTGACCACTCAGTGTTTCACATAATCATATAGATGCAGGCAACTAGCCAAACTATTTTTACTGTTGAAAAAGAACTTGATAATTATATTATATTCTGATATCTTGAAAAATATGTCTGTTACTGATTCATAATTTCAGATTATCACTGAAAATTAAAGGTGGGTAAGATGCATCTTGCAAATTCTAAGTTTTGATTTTTCAGTTATGCGTAATTCTCACTACTGTGTGCTTTATGGTATGTTTGTTTTCCACTCGTAATTTTTTTTTCCCCTGTGACAGTTTTTGTGGTTGACTGGGGTTCAGAGTGCACAGGGCGGTGCATTTTGGCGCTTAAATCAATGTCTTGTATCCAATGTTTGTACTTGAGATTGTTCAGCTTGAGAAAAGAATCACAATAATCTCAGAGCAGTCATCCAGTCTTTTAACTTCAGTGTAGTCAATATATTTTCAATCCATCATGGATATTTTTTTGATTATTTTAAAAACAATGTTTGTGGACTGCTTCAGCACCTGAGAAGGAAAGGAGATCTCTTACTTTAAATATTTGTAAGACTTTTCCCTTGGAGACTGCTATTGGTATGTAAGAAAGCACTGAAAGAGAAAAAAAACCCAAGCAAAACAAAACTCATCTGGAAAAGACACAAGCCCTACCTCAGCTAGACACAAAAGAGGAGGACATATTATCAATATAATTACTTCATTTGAGCTGACATTTTTTTTTTTCCTAAATGATCATTCTCACAGTTTTTTTTTCATGGGGTAATTTCCATTCTTTCCTAGTCTTTCAGTTGTGCTGTGTTTTCCTTGTACAGGTGGTTTCCATGAAGGTGAGGACTTAGTGAGTGACATAGTTGCATATTGTTGGAAATGTTCCAGAAGATTAGGTTCCTACTTTGAAACAATATTAGTTTGTAGAGTTTATATGCCTGTGCTTAAGAGAAATATGGATAGTATTGTTGTTTACATAATGTGCCGTATGATTGGGAAATCCTTTGGGCTTTTTAGGAGAAGAAGATAATTGATCAACACACTTCCTCACTGATTGTGAAACGAACTTGCAGATTTTAATAAAAAGATACTGTATGCTTGCTAGATTAATTTCCAGTGTTTAATCAAGAAGCAAAATGACACTGTGGGAAATATTTGTTTTTCTAAATCCTCACTTTAAACTTCATAATTTGTGAAAGTGTCTTTGTTCCAGCTATATGAAATTAAGAGAAATGCTGTTTTTTATAAAATCTTATGTCTTCTGTGATGATTACCATCACAAAAATAAATGCATTCATCTGCAATAAGAAGATCATGTGGCTTTCCATTTATAGCATCTTTATATGAAGCAGATTCTATAAGTCTGGTAGATACAAAATTTAAATAATTTTAATATGAATAAAGGGTCTGTTAAGGCAGAAAGTTAAATTACAGTAATTATGTGTATAGTATGGAACAACAGAAAGAAAACAGCTTTAAAACAAAGGGAGAAACATTTCTGCTAAATGTTCAGAAATAATGATTTTATGAAGGGACTTTGAGGAAATAATTGTCAAAATAATGGCGTATTAACATATTAATTTGTTTTTTGCAACAGTACTTAAGTCACCATTGGAGTTCTCCTCAATGGAACTTAAATTTGTACAACATTCAAGTGGAATACAGTTCAATATTGCTGAAGAAAGTCTGAATTCTCAGGTACATAATCACAAGTATTACAGTTATTCTAGGCTATAGCGTTTAATTACTCATAAATGACTGTGAAAAGAATACACATTGGCAACTCAAAATTCAGTCCTGTTTCAAATATATGATTTAAATATTTAAAAGGTTTTCACTGTCATTTTGTTCATTTTTTGATTTCGTTTGTCTTCTGATCACTAGAAATTTTTCCAAAACTCAACTGAGCTTGTCCTGACTTTGATATGTGAGGAGGTGTGGGCACCATGAGAAACTGACTATGAACTGTATAAGAAGATAGCTTCCAAATATCTTCTGTCTCTGCCTATACTAGTAAAGTAGGCAGTGGCAGTACAGGAATGCAATGGATGTGCTATGATGGTCCATACCGTTAAAATTGCTGTCCCAGTATATTGTATGGTACTGAGCTGTGCCAACTGGCACTCTCCCCAAAAAATTCCTGGTTATGATTTAGGGCTTAATGGGAAAGAGGCATGAAATAGGATATTTGGCCACAGCCATTCTGTTTTGGAACATAGAGAATTTGGCTGTATGAATGCAAAACATGCCATAACATAATTTATTGTTTCTAATTCCCAAAGGCTTTCTTTGGAAGTTATAAAAAGTTATTTTTGGCAATGATGGAAACACTTGACTCCTTTTCAACTATTTTCAGAAAAAAAGGATAAGAAAATCAAGGCATTTCCCCAGCTATGGATGTGTTAGGAGCTCAAAGTGTAACTCTGAGATAAAGGGATGGACTTTTTTTAATTTCCACTCTCTTACTGAATTGAAAAGTGGGTTTTTAAAACCTATTCTGAACTTTTTCCTTTTTTTAACATATCCACCTGTAAGTCTAGATATCATGACCCATGTGTTTAGTGCTTGCTGTGCTTCATTTATATCAGGAAAAACTCCTCATTTCGGATTGGTGAAGTACTCCCACTGTGAGGCTTTGATGTATTTACTTCGCATAAATCAGGTTTTTCCATTCTGTAAAGAAACTATTGCTCTTTGAGAATTGGTGAGTGGCTGGAAAGCAACTAGCCTATGCTGATAGGTGTACTCATTTCACCTTACATATATAATAAACTGGTTCTTCATTGCTTTCTAGTGCTTTCTTGCTTTCACTCTGATCCAATTGTAAAAAGACTTAGGATAGAGCAGTATGAAAAGTATCATGGTGTTTGCTGCTTTTCCTCTTTCATCATGTCCTTCTTTCTCTGCAAATATTTACAGAAGCTTGACCTGAAGAATATCTCAAGGCAACAATTGATGTGGAAATTGAACTGCGATGATACAGGCAAAAATACAGAAGATAGCATTTTTAAATTTAGTCTGTGGACTGGATTTCTTGATCCAGGACAAAAAATCAGTATTGCTGTATTCTTCTGCCCACGTAAGTAATTTTCTGAATTCTTCTACAGATGGTTTGGACAATATACCATTTTCACAGATTTGTTTAAATGACTTTTTATGATGAATCATAACTAGCACTTGTTTTGAATCCAGTTAATGTGACTAAATAACAAACTAAAATGCCAAAAGAAAGGCTTGTTGTGGTACTGAGAAAATTAGACAGCTGCAGACCTAACACAAAGAATGGAATGACTTGATAGCATTATTTGAAAAGTCTGGTTTGCACATATAAAGCATCAAAATGTGGAATAGCTGAATCGTTTTCAGTTTTGCTCCTTCATGTGCATTTAGGTTGACTCACTTAGATACAAAGACTTTCTAAAAGTACTTGGACTGTGTGTGAACTTTTTTTCTAAACAGGCATAATTTAGATAAGAATGGAAATTTTGTGCCTCAATGAGATACGAAGTCACTTAGCTATGGTATTTTCTAAGCAGTCTGCTCAGGCAACCAGACCCTAAGTAAAAAAAAAAATAAAATCGATTTCTAGGAAAACTTGGGAGCATGCAGAAAGACAGTAATCAACCACATACACCAGAAAAGGAATAGCAGAATGTAAGTATTAGGATTCTACTTTATTCCCAGTCGGGTGTTTAGGGTAGAGAATAATGTAACACAGCATTTGAGTGGATAAAGCCTGCTAGCACGCACAGCCAATGCCTACTGAACTCAGTCATTGTAAAAGTTTTAAGTGGCTTACTTTTGGAGCCCCAGCATTCTCAAGGGGAAGAAAAGTTGTTTTGTCAGCTGGATCTGATCCTAAGTCAGCAAGTGAGCATCCCTGTCCTAAAGAAATACGATGCTCCTATTCTTTATGATAGGATTGAAATCTATAACCTCAATTAAGCACTAGGAAAAATTTGATATAAATAAAAAAATAGATATGAGTCTTGCCATGATTCTGTATGATAAATTGAGAAGACTGTATTAAGTGTTGCTGTGCAAACATGTTGTGAATATGCAAGAGCAATATTTAATTGCACATGTTGCTTGGTGTTGCTTGCTGTACTTCAAAACATTTTTCCATTATGCTTTATGCCTTGTCAGGAGCTTTTGTCTTCAACTTATGTTTGAAGAAAAATCTCATCAACGTGTGATTTTGCTTCCTGAAATGGAAACGTAATTAATATATAATTATTTTTGCAGAATTATTTAGAAGATTGCTTTACATACTTTTAATTTTTGTTTTAATTAGCAAATTCTAACTTTTCTGAAGTAGTATTTCTTTGTTCATATAATACCTGGAATGTTTCTGACTCAATCAGTATCTGTAGTTGTAGGTTTTATACTTCTGAGCTGTCCATGAGTCATCCTTTTAGAAATACATATTTAAATTACTCTACTGAATTATTACAAATTAAACTGCTAGAAGAAAGTTACATGCCATTTACTATTGGAAGGCTGAGCAAAAATATTTAGAGCACGTTTCTGGCTTTGATGCATCGCTTTTTCTTCTCCTCAACATTCCTCCAAAATAAATTGCAAAACCCCTGGTTGTTGGCTCTGAAGCACACGTTGATGAAACAGGCATAAAATTGTGTTCAATAAATATTTTTTTTTACTGGGTAGGTTCTATTTTGTACTTCATGTAACCCTGGGTTTAGAACCAGATGATGTGATCTCATTTTAATCTCATCTGTGCAGGTCCTAGATCAGTTTTTAGTGATAACATATAGGTTATCAAAATGAAGTAAACAGGGATAAAAAAATTTTGTTAAAGAATTTGTTTTGGGAGAAATATGAAATAAAAATTGAAGGATACTAGGTGAATAGATTGAAAATATTGTCCCAGGGTGTGAGAAAATGTTAGAATACAAAAATCAGAAGTTGTTAAACAGTGGGAGCAGGGTGACATGAAGATTGGACAGAACACAGAGATATATTGTAGGAAAGAAATCTGAAGTTAACTCTTTTCAGAGTTTCAGTTTTACAAAGTTTTAGAAATATGGACTTGGAATCTCAGTTTACTTATGAAGGATGTAAGGGTCTGCTCAAAGCACACCTGGAGAGCGTGTTTAGACAGAAGAAAGGCTGTGGGTAAACTTCTGAATTTTGAGAAACTGCTGAGATACAATTCAGAGATAAAATAGATTAAAGATGTCGAGGAACAGAAACATATTATGACCCCGAGTCTTTGGAGTAAGAATGTAGAGGAAGGACGAATGGAAATACAGAACTCTGGAAAGTAAAAAAAAAACATTCATAACCTTCTGTTGTTCCTTGAGATGCAATTAAAAAATACACATGTAGTTTACTATAACTCTATTTCTTTTAAACATTTTTTCTCCTTTCATAAATTTCTACTTTGTTTCAATAGAGTATCATATTTTTTTCAGCAGTGTTTCAGATAATAAAGCCTACAAAATATGTGTTGCAACTTTGAGAAGGTATTCTAATAGGTATTTTTGCAGAGTGTGCCTGTGATTAGAGTAATTGTGGATCGTACTAAAATAATCATCTGAGAAGAACACATACAAACATTTTGTCTGCTTTGAATTTGAGAAACAAATTATTCTAATAGGAGATAAAATAGATACATTTTGCATTGATTAGGTTAATGTATATAGCTTGGAAAAGTAAATTGCTCAGGGAAATACTAGAATTGGAAGATAAAAAGGATAAACCTGTATTTCCAGATATCTGTATATTTGTAGTGCCCGGACAAGCACAGGGTCTCATTTTCTCCTTCTTCTAAGTTCAAATCTGGCACTTTAAACAGAGGAAATTTTTTTAAAAAAAACATTTTCTAATACTATTTTGTGCAGCAAAAAGGAGAGTGATCATGTGACAATGAACAGATGAAATGTTCATCCATATGATGGTTGTTCTATTTAAGTGTCTGCATCACGAGACTGTATTAAAATTGCTTGCACGTTGTAAAGACTGTGAAGCAGACAGCAGCATGTGAATAAAAAAAGTATTTTGAATTACTGAATAAATTGTAAATACAGATGTGTATATACATAAATGTGACTGACAAATAGTTGCCATTCGAAGTTATTTGTATTTTTTCTGTGTTCCCACATATTTACTTACAGAAAGTCATAAGTAACTTTAAAAATCAATTGCCCTTAATTCGTTCTTCTAAGTATTTTCCTGTGATTTAAAGCATACTTGTGCTATATCTTCACTGAATATATTTATTCTTTCTTGTAAGAGAATATTAGATACATCAAAACCCACACAGGAGACCTAGTTAATGAATATGGTGTGCTAACCCCCTTCATAGGATTGTACTGCAAATTTGCAGTATGTGGGAGTGAACAAACCTTAAAAAGAACTGTGTATATGCATGTTTGCTTAAATATGCTGCAACATTTATAACAATGAGAGTGCAAAATGCTATAGGAATGCAAGAGTTTATATAATGCATGGCAGTATGATGCTACCTGTTAAAAAAAGTATACTAAATTTTATAGAGATTCTCGAGAACTGAGGTTATATTAATATAAACCTCTTCTGCAGTACTATAGTATAATACATTAAAAAATATGAACATTTTCACTATATCTTATTGTGATATGAAAATACTTATCTGCAACATAGTAAGTTACAATAAATATGTGCTCTGGGATCCCATGTAGAAAAATCCTTGCAAACAGACCTGTGAGTTATGAGTTCAGTGCCCCTGGAAGATGTGATGATTATCTTATGGGCACAGGTGACCATCATGACCTCCATCTCTAGGTTTTTTCTTTTGCAACAGCAAGGTATTTAATAACTGTGCCCTTTAACAGTTTCTGTGGAGAAATTATTAGTTTACTTCTGATTTTTTTTTCTTCATTTTTTGTAAGGCTTACCTTTAAGTTTTAGCTACATCTGACTTTTCTGCTTTGAAGTCTGTATTTCAGTGTATGCAGATTCTTCACTGGCACCCATTTATGCCTAAGATGTGTATATACAGTAAGGCATGAATTACCAGGAAGTCCAGAGCAACTAAAATAAAAAAGTTTATTTGGGAGACAAGTGTAGTAACTGAATAAAAATCTAATACAAACTTAAGAGGGTGAGAAGAGCAGATGGTGATTTTACTTTCTTCCCACGTGCTCTCAAAAGATCAAACCCCATGCAATCATACAGTTAAGATTGGCGTGGGGGGAGGGGGGTTGGGGTGGTGCAGGGGAGATAAAAAAAAATAATTTGTGCTGCTATAGAGAAACAAGGAATATGGACATCCTTAAAGAGGTGGCCATTTAAACTATCTTTTGCTTCTAGTTTAACTTAAAACTGACACAGGTAGAGTGGAAGTTGTGGGGACTTGAAATACTTCTCCAGAAGCATGTGAGCAGTGTTGGGAGAACTTGCATATATATATATAACTGACTTTCAGCAGAAATGTAATCTGTATATGTTTTTATTAACAAGGAATCTGCATAAAGTATAGACCCGAGATAGCATGCTAGGGAGTTAGACACTCTGAACTGGATGGGATTTCTAATGCATATTAGCCTGAAAATGAAGTAGCTAATGAAGATATGCACATATGTACTTTGGGAAGTTGTGTTCCCTTATTGAGGGGTTTTTTTCTAAGGTAAGGCAATGAAAGCTTATTTTCCTAATAAATATATCTAGAAATGACAAAGAGGAAATTTCTCATATAATTCTACAGATTTTGTTAGCCCTTGGCAAATTTAGATTGGCACACTTGTAAATACCATCAAATCTCCCTAAGGAAAATTTTCACATCTGCTGGACCACTTGTTGTTTGCCCCTATAGAAATTAATGGTGGTATATCAGGATGGTAACAGCAGCACAGGCTCTGACAGTAGTCGTAAAAGGTGTGATGAATAGAATAAATTCATTACTTCAACTATTAGTTCAGGACATGATTCTCATTAATTTCAAAGTAATTTATCCAACATGAAATATCCTGAAAATGTTGATCCTAGGCATTACAGACTAATAACCAAAACTTAATGAATTCATTCACCTTTTATGTCTTTGTGTCTGTTTAAAATGAGGACAGTATCACAACATCCTGGTGTTTCTGACATAGGCAATAAATTATTTGCTTACATATTATGCAGAATTTCAATGTTAGTAAATATGTGGAGCCACACAGAGAATGATCAGCAATGCAGTATAAACACTGTTCTGCATTGTGAGTGAGTCAGGGATTCAATGGCAAATGGATGTGATCATGTAGTTAATGAATTTCTTAGAACTGTTATATTCAGTATCAATGAAAAGTTTGTATGAGGAAAGCTTAACACTATTCTTTCCTAACTTGAAGGTTTAACTATGGTTAATACAAATATTTTAAAATGTGAATTAGTCAAAATTATATGTTCTTTGGTCCTGACATACGCTAGTCTGATTTTCTTCCTTCATGGCGTTCCATCCCTATGGCATTTATTGGTTATGGCCTTTCACTTTCCTTTACCATATGTCATACATATGTATCAAGATAGGATACCAGAAGTATAGTTTAGTTAGAGCACAGCTGTAGGACAGTAGACTTTCTAGCTCTTATATGGGAGTAACCTGTATAGAACATTTTTCTTACAAGCATGCCAAAAATAATGTTTGGCTCTTCATATGTTTCCATGACCTTTTCTGATGCTCTCTCACCTTTCCCTCATAAAAGGGCGAAGTGCCAGCAAGAGATGTGTTCTTGCTGTATCAAAACCTAGAAGTATAAGCTTCTTAGCCTTCTCAGCAGCATTGTCTCCCAAAGTCGATTTCCATTTAACAGGCAATTAGCCAGATGTTGCAGTCACTGCAGCAAGTTCCTATTTCCTCTGGTTTTCACTTTGCTAGTTTCATGTTTTCTGGTCTGAAATGAAAGGATCCGCAGGCCAGATTTTGATGCGCTAACAGGCTTCTGTGAAGCTCCTCTATTATCATCTCCATAAAGAAATTGGCTCTTCTGAGGAGAGAATGAAACAAAATATTTGTAAGACACTAGGTTTTCTTCTTTGTATATGTAAGCAATAGCAGCTCTTTCTCAGGCTGTGAAAATAATTATCTGAACTTGCCACATGCATTTTGTTTATAGTGACACATATGTGCTCATACAGACACATGAAATACAAAATTATTTGTTTTCCTATCTCTTCAATATTAGGTAAGGACGTTTCCATATTACTAATCTGGTGACGGAAGGGAATCAAAGGGAAAGGTGTTTTTCTTGAAAATGAAAAGATTAAACTTTTTGATTTATGTTACAACCCATCATGCAGATTTGTTTTTACATACAAGAGGTGTTTATTAGTTTGCCCTCAAAATGGCTTATTTTGCTAGCTCTTTAGCAGGTCAGAGTGGCTGAAAAATTGGTAAATGGCACTGCATGGTTTGGAAAACCATTCTGATAGTCTAACAGTTGTGGAAAGAAGCACCTTGCTCCCTGTGTCAGTGAAAGAAAATGTGCTTTTCCATCCTAGAGAAAACTGACTTGCAGCAGTTAGCAAGGTTGAATGAGAAGGGGCAGAAAGAAATGGGAGATGCTTTCTGTGGAGGGTAGAACCTGTCCTGCTGGCTTGGGTGAGCCTGGCTTGGCAACAGTGTTGGTTTTAGAGTCATCTCTTAAAATATACTGATTGCCATCTTAAAAGGCACCAAGTTTTTCTTGTCTTGGCAGTAAGTGGTTCTGATATTTATTCCTTTATAAAATTAGCGTTCTCCTTTCTCTGTGTTAATCAGTGTAATTTACAATATGACTGCAATTCTTAACATTCTGATAAGTATTACATTGATGTGATATATAAAGGAATATTAATACAATAAATGAAGAATTCAGACTTCAAAAAGTTTCTGAAAAATTAGAAAAAATGGATTTCTGGTTTGTTACAGGCAAGTGTTCTAAGCCCTCTCAATAAAGTTCTTCTGATACATTTACTGTATGTTAATCTGCATTTTGAGTAAGAAAGCAATACTGATGACTTCTTAAAATTTAATACAAGCCAAACCCTCTTACTATAACTCTATTACACATATTTATGACAATATAATTCAGTGTTTGTTTTGTTTTGTTTTTTTTTAAACTTTTTTTAACAGCTTGTCCTGGGACATACACATCTGTAATGTCAGTGTGTCTAAATGATAATCCATCGCATTACAAAATAACATTGTCTGGCACTATGAAGTCACCAAAAATAAATTTTGATCCCCCATTTTTAATGCTGATGCCAGTTCCTCTGGATGTGAAAACTGAAACAGCCATCAATATAATTCCACAAAATTATCTAAGGTAAAAAACTCAAAATAAATTCATCACAGGAACCCTGAATAATTATTGGTTTAGTTCTTTTCATTAAAAAGTGAATTAATTTTTGTTTGTGAAGTTTAGTATTCATTTTCTGCTTATCAAAGGATTTCATATTTAAGAGAAAATTAATATAATTAATATTGCTATACATTCAACAAGCATATGTTCTGTCCTCAAACATTCCTGCTTCATGAAGTGACCATCTTCTGATACATTCATTCTGTCCAATGCTTTTTAAATTACTTTAAATAGCACAGAAATTAAGGAGAGTCCTACCAGGATTTTTTGTTAACTTTATTCAGATACTAAGATCATAGACTTTATCTGATGAAAATGCAAAAATAAATATAAGACTTTCTCTTTTATTTTCTCTGCTTCACAGGTTATAAAAGACTGTTTTGAATTCTAGCTGCTGTTTGGACAGTTGGTGGGCTTTGTGGGTTTTGGTTTTGGGTTTTTTTCCTTTTTTTTTTTTTTTTTTTTTTTTTTTTAATAATGCTTTTTAATTCCTAAGCAAAATTTTAGTACCGAAGAGGACAACAGAAATGTTTTGATTCTGGCATTTAAAATAAAAAATAATTCATATATTTTTCATTTTTATGTAGATCACCCACTTTATCCTGTTATTTGAATTTATAAGAGAGCCTGTTTGTAATCTTCATGTTATGTATCATAACCCAGTACCACACTTATTCCAGTTTGGTTTAAATATTAATATTTTAATCTTTCCAAGCACTCTTGTTTATATATCTGTGAAATATACTTTTCTGGTCCCTGAGGTACAAGTTTTCAGTTTGTAATTAGAAAAGAGCATAATATTAGATTTTTATGCTTATGTACATATCATTTCAATATCAGAACAACTAATTTGCTGTAAATTAATGAAATTGCCTTCAAATTATTATTGTCTTATCTCATTTGAGTTGTAGTAATTTATCAAGTGATTTGCCTGTTGTCAGTAAATCAGTGGTTGGAACTGAAAGGGTTCTATGTGGGCCTGGTCTGACTGCCATTCTTTCAGAACTGGCACCTAAAATTATATAAATGGGGAAAGCATCTTCTGTATCTTCATGAATTTCCCCTTAATATTTCTGTTTTAAAACTTGCTTTAACTTGTTGAATGATAATGTAGTTTAATCAAAATTAATGAAAGCTTTAATTTTTGGAAACCTAAAGTAAGGAAATAATGTTTACGCCCTTAGTAGCACTGTTAATAGAGATTGTTTTTCATTTGGATGTTGAACTATTCTGGGTCAGTATAAAATGTTCAGATACATGTACAGAAAACAAACTAGTATCTAAATGCTAAAGGAATTTTAATACTTTACTTTCACTTGATTTATGCTTTAAAACTGAGGTTGTTATTTTGTATTTAACTGTGAAAAGCAGTTTTGTAAATTTGTGAATCTGTGAATTAACTTTACTGTCATCCTACGAGCACAAACACCATTTTTATTTTTAACACAGGCAATCACAAATTCAAGTTGAACTTCCAGAGCTTGAACTTGATGATGGTGACAGGATTTACCCTTTTTCTGTACAGTTCCCAGAAGGGCAAGATATTGTTCTTTCATCAGATGGCACAAATAAGGAACTAATTTGTCATATCAGCTTCAGATCATCTAGACCAGTGTCGTTTTTAGGGGATATGTTCTTCATCGATGAAGAAGAAAACAGGTAATGTGTGCAATTCAAATTTGTTTGGGGGGGCAGGGTCCAAACTGACAAAGCTGTATATAAGACACAGAACTCGTAATGGTTGGGTGAAGGCATATAAGAATCGTGCTGAAAAAATTGAAAATGAAGCATAGAAATGTATTTATTTTTTTCAACTTGAATTACAGTTCAAACCCACAAAATTTATCTTTGGTCTCTAAGGTAAGATTTATCTAAGTGGCTTTCTTAAGGTCTTGTATCTCATTCACATCTACTAGTAATTCTTAAGTCTACTTCAGTCTTCTCTGATTGTGTTGGAAAGGCATGGTTGTCATTCAGCAAATCCCAAAGTTTTCTATTACAAAATACTTAGCTTTTTGAAAATACCCTATTAACGTTTTACAGTCCATTCCATGCTGGCTATCAAGGTGGTCTGATTTTGGGTTGAGCCAAACTCCATGAAATTCTGTTCTGTTGAGCCTTTCTCCTGTGTTTCATTTTTTTTAAGACAACAAAATGTTTGTGACTGGTTTAGAGTCCCTATTCTGGCATCCGGAAGAGCTATTGGTTCTTCCCACCTATTTGCAAATCTTTACACAGTTGCAGTGGAGTTATCTTACAAAGGATTGCTCCATTTTCCGTCCTCTCAAAAGCTTCAAGTGTTCCTCTGTTACCCAAGAATTCAAGAAGAGACATTTTGAAGTAACTTACAGATACTGTCTCTAAGTAAGAAATTCTGGTTATTTTAAAGAGTATCTGTACAACTTAGAACTGTGAAAGAGTACTTGTTTTTTGCCTTTTTTAAAAAAAAACTGAGAATTGTATAAATAATAAATCACACTAATAAACTACATGTGGTTTATTCATTCCTTGAGTCTCTGAGCTTCAGAGTAAAGGTAGGGGGACTTCTCAAGGGGGAATTACACCGCAAGTCAGAATTTAATTTTGCTAGGAAGCAGCAAAATACATGTCCCAGTCTTGTGGGATGTGGTTTGGTTTGGTTTTCTTTTCTTTTGTGTGTGTGTGGTTTTGTTTGTTTACTTTGTTTTTTTGTGTTGGTTTTGGATTGGGTTTTTTGGCTACTGAGAAAGCAAGCTGTATTCCTGCAAAGTTCTGAGACAGGAATTGGGAAAATATGATTAATATATTAATGCCTTTATTTTTTTTTTTTTTTTAATTTAGGAGGAGCAGAGCAGTATCTTTGAGGTGCTCTATAGGGAAACAGTTGGTTCCTGAATAAAAAGGGGGCTGACTTCTGATCTCAGTGAAGGTGTTCTTTGGGGAATAAGATAAAAAGGGGTCGTTTAAAAAGCCAGGTGATACAATACTGCGTGGATGGATGTTGCTCATCTATATCAGTGCAATTTATTGTTTACAGATTCTAAAATACATATATATATACACATATGTGTGTTTGGTGTTGTGGTTTTTTTTGGTTGTTGTTGTTGTTGGGGTTTTTTTGTGTGTAATGCTACTAATTAATAAAAGTATGCTAGGGATAAGTTTCAGCTTTAGACCATACTTCCTGTATGGAAACTGTACAGGATACTGTCTTTTCTTATACATGATATATGAGATGCAGGATTGGATAGCGAAGTAATAAAAACTGTTGGTGTCTTCTTCCTCCCTCCATGCTGGACTCTTCAGTGTGTTCTGCTCTGCCTTAGGGGGACTTTCTGGACAGCAGCATCAGCAGAAGCAGGCGGTACCAGAGAGAAGGGATAAGGGACAGATGTGCTTTACATTGTAGTTTATTTATATACTTTTTATTTATATACTTCCTCAAATGCAGGCTCAGATCACTACATCAGAAAGCATTTGAAGTTTTCAAAAGTACTGAAATTATTTGGGAATATAAGCATCTGAAAACTACTTAGGAATTTATGTAGTCTAATTCTTGTTAGACAGGAATTCCTTTAGGACAGAACACTGAGAATTTGACAGCAATTTATATGCAGTGTTCATACCAAAATTAATATCTTTAAAACACTGTTTAGTGATGAAGACATGCAAATCTGAAATTCATATACCTTGTTTTGATTTTAAAGTAGTAGACTTTTTTTTTAGTAACTTTATTGGTGAAAAGAAATGCAGAAGGTCTCCTCTGCCCCTAGTAAATCAAATCTGTTACTAAATGTTCCGTGCAAAAATAACCATTTTCAGCATTTGTCCTTTTTGTTCATCTCTTGCCTTGATGGGATGAATGGGTGTATGCTTGAGGGGGAAATATAGGTACTGCTGAGATTAATTAATTCCTGCAGTTACTATTTTCAGTAAAGCAACTGTTTTGAGTGTTGAATATCTCCACTGTACAGCATAGAATGGCCTTTTTCCTAAGCATAAACCTAAATTTTATATTATTTTGATGCAAGGATTATGGACCTTTTAGTTATTACTGCTCACATTGGATTGGTATTTTATGTTTTTCTGTATAGATTGTCAGCCAAAAAGCTATTCCTACTCATTTTATTTAATCCTAAGATTTAATAATTGTGTGGAATATGATTCGTAAATGTGTGCTAAAGCTTGCAGTAATTATGAGGAAAGGGTAATTTAAGCTTATGATGAGGTCTGAAATATAGCTGCTGAGCAGGCACAATATTTAGTTTTAATAACTGGTTTGATATGATGTACTAGCAGCTTCTCAAACCTTCTTACAGAGAAATAATCCTTTCTGCTGTGTAATAAACTTTTTTCAATATTTGCCAGTAAAAGTAAAGAAAGGATACCATTCTCAATTTAAAGGCAAGCTCAATATATTTTTGAAAAAAAGACAGCAAATAAAAGTAATCAAATTAAACTTAAAAGGCATCCCTGCACATGAAGATTAAAAAAATCATGCCCAGGAATGTCAAATAATCTTAAAATTGCTGCTGTATTTTAAAACATAGTAGATAGGCATTTTTTTAAAGGACAGAACTAATAACATTGCTCTGCCAATGCACACATGATTTTGTGTCAGGCAGTTGCATGGGTGTGTGGGCTGTAGGAGCATACGATATAGAACCTGAACACAACTAGATGAAGGAGCATATCACCCAGAACAAAGGTATTCTGTGCATGCAATTATTCAGTGTAGTAATATCATTCATATTGGCTTTTGGAAGAAATTATTTTTATCATAACCAGAAAGAATTCTTTCCTTCAATTGGAAAAGTCTAAGTGTGTGCCTGAATCTTAATCCTGAGCATGTTGTTACTCTAATAAAGTCTATGACAATTTATCCAGACTTGGGTTTCATTACTACTGTTAATATTACTATGTGCTTTGATACTCCACTCTATAGTAATCTGTAGCTGCAATTTCCTGTTCTCTGCTTGTCTACCCTCATTTTTCCCAGCACCTGCGTCCCCTGCCATGGGAGACTTAGGCAATGCGTTCAGACTTCAAAACTGATGCAACTAATTACCTAAGCATCCGAGCAGTTAGTTTTAAACTGTCTGTCTAATGAATTTAAACTGCTTTGTTAATTTGAGTCTTTTAGGAAGATAAGAATTCAGGGCCTTCTAGATCTTTAATAATATAACTTTTTACACCACCTATGAAGGCTAACTGGCCTTGAATAGATTCTTGGTTTGTTTAATAGGCCATGAAATCTCACATTATCAGTTGCTGAAGATGTATTAATTTGTCAGGTGTGCTTTCTTTATATTTTCATTTTCAGAGTAATAATATGTATTTTAAAATTATTTGAACTAAAGTTTTGAACTTCAACTCATATTCTGTGTTTAGGATGGAATTAAAATAAGTGAGTTAAAAAGTTATTTTCTTATGTTGGTAAAATACCATGTCTGTATTTAACTAATTAGAAAAAGAGCTTTCACTTCAAAGTAAAACTAATTCTAGGCATGTTTCAAAGCATGAGTAGTGATGACACAAATATTCTTGTTTTCTATTTTTTTACTTAGGCTCTGCGGGTTTTGGATTTCTAAATTCAGGTCAGACTTCAGTAGGATTAATTTGCATAGTCCATATTAAGTCCATCAAAATAATAATGTTTGTTTTTTTTTTTTTTTTTCCGTGACCCAGAATCAGAGTGATCATTGGGTAGAGGATAGATGAATTTGGCTACTTTACAGAATGCATTTGAAAGACATCCGGCAATCATGTTTTATAGCAGAACTATGCTATATGTAGCTGTAAAAGAAAACTGAAGAGATATATGATTGCCGTTTATGCAAGTAAATTACTGTGTACACAGATTCCATTAAATGGATTATAAGAAAGTGCATTAATATTTATTTAATGACTGCCTTAATTGAGAATTTTCAGTTAATTTCTAATGTTATTTTTAATCTATCCTTCCTTTTCATTCCTTTGACTCCAAAGCAGAATAAATTAAATTTCTTTGGATAGGGCTGATAGGAAAACAGAAGTAAAAGATAACATAAAATCCAAGAATTAATAAATAGGAAGAAATATTTAGCTATGGTACTTATATCCTTCGACTTGAAAGAAATTTCTTCCTTCAACAGGAAAGAAGGTTTTCTGCCATCCTGATTGAAATTACTTTCACCTTATTCTTTCTAAAAAATTAGTAGTAGAAAAACAGCTACATGTTGTGCTACACAATCAAAGAAAATGGTGCTCTGGGGAGCAAAATATCCCCAAACCTCCACACGTGTGGTGGGTAGATAAATTGCTGTGATCACTGATGACACAAACGTGATGAGGTCCTTGCCTCCCATGTTCTACAGTTCTCCATTTTCTTTCTCTCTCCGACTGGGAAGCTGGGGAAATTAATGCAATTTCTGATGTTCTCGTTTGTGGTTGGAACTTCAGGAAGAGAGGTTGCTGGGGATCTTAGCCTGTAATAACAACATGATGCCACTGAGATACAATCACTAAAAAGTACCCAGCTATGAACCAGTTCCAGTTGTTTTGATAATCCGTGAGATCTCAGTGTATCATGGAGGGAAACAGTACGTTCCCTTTTGCTGTTGGGAAACATGCCTAAACCATGCAGCTCTTTAAGAGTAACTGCTGGCAAATGTCAAATGCATGTATTCTGCTGGCATGCCTTAGAGCAGGGGTCCTCACTTTTTAACCAGGGGGCCGGCGCGTGGATGCAGTGGCAGGCAGTCATCTGTGGCTGCTTGGTTTCCCCCACAACCCCCGGCGGGGGGGGGGCGTGGAGCGGGGCGTTCTGTAAATACCAGGGGATGGATTGAGGACCCTGGGGGGGCATATCCGGCCCGCGGGCCGTAGTTTGAGGACCCCTGCCTTAGAGAATAAGAGCAGTCAATTTCTTTCAATATAATTTAAATTTGGAGAAATCGGGGAGCTGTAGAAAACACTGGAGTTCTTGGTGTTTGCATGCTTCTTTGCTACATTCATCTGACCTAATAATATAATGGCATTTTACTTGCAATAGTTGGAGGTGCTTTTGAAAATCAGGATCGTCCAAACCCATTATTCAATCCTGTCCTTTTCTGTGCTTGTGACTTTCTACCATTTTGATGGTCCCTGCCAGCTGAAGGGTCTGTTACTCAGAAATTAAGATCTGACATCATTGCTGCTACTAGAAAAGAGTGGCTGCTTTCCCACCTGTAAGTCATCTATATCGTGTGAAACCATGTGTCTGTTACTGTTCATTATTGTATTTCAATTGCTGTGGAAGCTTGAGCTTCTACTACAAAGGATAAGAGGCTTTGGGAACTCATTTATGAATAGACATGGCAGAGCTTGCATGGGTCATCTTTTGCTCTCCCAGTTCTTTCATCTCTGGATCTGTTCAAGGATTTTTTTGGGGAGGGAGGAGGGCAGGTCTTTATTTACTTTTAAATAACAACTTCTTATTCACTGCATCTAGGTTATTCCTTGTTCTTAAAGACCTGCCAAATGCCTCACTCTCATATCAAGTCTCATTTTGGCACTAAAAATTTCTGCAAGCAGTTTGATTTTTTTTTTTTTTTTGTTTCCTAAAGTAGCACTGCAAGCTTCCCTTAAATATTTAAGTTTACCTAAGCAATGTTGCTGCAGAAATTGGTCAGTTAGATCCTAATGACTTTGGATTGTTTCTTTTTAGAAATTGGTAGTGATATTGTGTATCTGTTAATGAATAGTGTTGAAGAAGGGTTACTGAATTATGCCTGTATTTCTAGAGCATTTGGGGTGTACTGACACAAAACAAATTATTTGTTTCTACTTAGAAAATGTCTGAAACACTATAAAGCAAAAAAAAAGATAAACATATTTTGGCTCAGTTTTTTGTCTTTCCACAAACATTAAAATAAAAAAAAAAATTATCAGAGTTAATTTAAGAGAAGGGAATGAATTGATCTATATAGTGTTGGATAATATTTTTTTGTCATCACAGTTGTTTTAGTTTCTGGTGATCAGCAGGTTTCAAATTATGGTAAACAATATCTTTAATGGCCTTTCTGCTGTAGTCTTTGGAAATATGCATTAGAGAATAAACAGTGAAAATATCAGAGGCAATCATGTTCATGTAAATAAATTTTTACTTGCTTTATTAAGTATTATAAAATGGAATACACTCAATTTAATACATTTAATAACTTCACATTTGCTAGCAATACAGGTGCCTTTCATTCTAATAGAATAACACAGACTTTTATATTATTTAGTTAAGCTCTGCTGCAAATACAGAATAAATACGTTGCACAAAACTAGCTTTGTAACCTCACTTCATGAATGGTGTGGTAAATAAAGGTCAGTGATACAAGATGATTTTAAGCAGTGCAGAATGCACGTGTTTGTCAGCTATTTGCCATATTTGTATGGAAATATGCATGCTTTTCTGTCTGGTGCCCTATATCTCAGGGCCTGAAATATGTATGATAAATGTTTAGCTCCTAGCACCTTTGTTTTTTTCTGCCATGCTTTCTTATGAATGGAGTGTCATCTCTTGAAATTTTTTTGGTATTTTTGACACCTTAGTCAAAAGAGTTAATTAGTTTTAATGTTGGTTAATAAGTTAATGTAGAGTAAAAAAAACAACTGTGTAATAACATAGGACTAAGCTCATTTGAATTACATGTCAGTTGCAGTAAGAGCATACATATAGAAGGCTAACAGGGATACATTGATGGCAATAAGTTGCTTGTTGACTGCACCCCGAGAGATTGAGGTGTAGTAAAGAAAAAGTGTTAAAAGGTGGATTGCTACACATTAATGTGGCTGCTGCAGACAGTACAGACACTCTAGTGAACACTGGAGCATGTACGCCAATTTCTATTACATTCTAGCAATTACAGTCAAGATCTCATTGCTTTTAAATTGAATGTATTTGTTTGTAAATATTTATTTTGTGATTTCTGTAAAGTCCTATAAATGTTAAATCAAAATAGAAGTTGCTTTTCAAGAAAACTTCCCCTGTCAGAAGTTATAGGATATATTTACCAAGTTAGCAGTCTCCTTTAGGACACTCATAAATGTCGGCTGTAATTTTAGTTGTTTTTTCTTTTCAGAGAGACAGAGTTCATTTATTTTGTGAAATCTCTGCTAACTCTTGAACTTCCAGATTAATGATACATCCGTGGTCATAGTAAAACTATGAAGTGGAAATACTGTACTAAACTTCACCATTTCAGCATGTGTGGTCCCATCTGTGTAATCTCATACTGAACCAGAATAGAAATGAACAGAAGTTGCCTGACACATTCATTCCATCTTTTTTTTCTTGTGCTGAAATATCTTCATCATGGCTAAATATAAAATTTTCACTTTTGTATTTTGTTTTGAACAGGTTCTCAATTCAAGTTGCTGCAACAGCAGAGAATTGCCTTCTTACTTTATACCCGTATTTGGCATTTCACCACTCTAATCAACAAATTATCTTGAGAACCAGTAAGCAGTCAACACTACCTCTTAAAATTATATCATGTCCAGTAGTTATTATCAATGTTTTCAGTGTGATAACAGGGATGTTACCATCAATGTAGTATTTTTCCTTATTAATTACAAGGGGATTTTGCAATTCAATTTTTGAAACAGTTTAATAGCTTCTGTTTTGTTGTTGAAAGTGAGGAAAATAATATAAGTGATTTGGTAATTAGGTTTATTGAAAAATATTGTATGAACTTGAATCTTACAGAATGTTTTATGAAATTTTTAAAATATGAGCAGAGAAAACATCCCAAACAATAGAGATTAAATTAACATATTTTTTAATTACATTGATAAAAAGTGATCATCAGTAATTCCTAGGACAACAGTTGGCTATGCTTTGAAGAAAGCAAAAGAGAAGAAAGTCACACGATGGTATGATAAAATCTGATCATTATTTGCTTGTAAGGAATAGTTTTCAGGGTTTTTTAATGACTGTCCTTGAAGGTTGGAAAGCATAGCTGTACTTTAAGGCCTAATAAAAGCCTGTGACCAGAGACTAGAAATATGCAGTGTCTCTTTGCCTGCCTCTCTGAGTCTATATCTCCACCTGTGTCCCCCACCACAGCCTCAAACTCTGCCTGCCTCCTGCCTCACCCCCTTTCTGCCTGCTTCAGTGATCTGTAATCTCTTTATGTGTAGCTGAGTTTATGGGAAGAGATTAGGAACATTGTAGAATTCAGGTGAGAAAGGATCTCTGGGGGTCATCTAGTCCAACCTCCTGCTCAAAGCAGGTTCAAATATAGGGTAGATTATTATATTTTATAGTTGTTCTGATTTCTTATATATATGTAATAATTATATAATATATTGCATAACATATGCATAAATATTATCTAATATATCACATATGTAATATATGTTATATATTGTTATGATATATTTTGATGAAATAGACAAGTTTTTCAGATAAGCAAGGCATTCCCTAGGTCTGAAATAGATTTAGCTTTGAATATGGCAAATTTTAAGACTGCATTAACTTAAAATAGTTGTGTTACTCAGGCTATCTAAGAGAAAAGACACTTGGTACTTCTGAAATTGAAAAAGGGATTAGCAAGAAGACAGGTAGTGATTTTTTTTTTTTTTTCCATATAAAAGATAGGTATATATACAAATGAAGATAGGAAACGAGGAAAAGTATTTCTGGCAATTACTGCTAAATTGAGTCTATTTTATGTGGTTTTATTAAAGACCGTTTTGGTGTGGATTGCTTTTTAATGTGACCAAACCATATCTATACAATACAGTGGCTCTGAAAGCAATTCAGGAGGACTTTGCTTCCACATATCTGACACCGTGGTCTTGTGTTATTTTCTCCAAACCATATGCATCACAGTGCCAGCAATCGAAAATTGAAGATAATCGTACAGAGTTTTTCCTTCTCTTACTGGTTTCTGGTGTGTTTACTTCTCTAGAAACTACACAGAGTTTCTCTTCTACACTTGTTCTGGAGACTGACATTAGAGATAGCTAGCAGAGGGTCCTCCAACCCTATCATAGGCCAACATGAGAATGTCAGAACATATGTTCTGACAGAACTGATGGATTGATAAAACATACTTTTTTATTTTGATTTGTAAAATATTTGTTGTTGAGTCTGAAAGAGCTTGATAATGGTATGCTGAGACTCGTTTCAGAGCTGTGATCAAAAATTCCTTAAAAATATTTTGTTTCTGAGTTAGAATTCTTAAATTAGCACTGTTCTGATAGTTGATTTTCAGCAAGTGTGAAGACACACCCTGTAAAACATAGAAATGGAATAATAATTCAAACATTAATGGAAAAAAACATGCAGGTAATGGTTTTTTGTCTCTGATCTAATGACCAAAGTGTGATTTTCATCATGAGTCAAATGGAAACTGTACTTGATTAACTGAAGCACGAAAAAGAAAAATATAGAAGCAGATATCTGTTTATAAACTGTTAGAGCACAGATAATAAAATATGTTTTCTCAGCTGCAGCTTGTAATCTTATTTTGTAGATAGTAAAGACAGCAGTAGTGGAGAAGTTGTTCTGCATCCATGTTATACTCCACAATCACTTTCCTATAGTATTTCCTCAAGTTCCTTTGGTGCAACCTCTGACTCAACCTATGAAGATTCTCAATCAGGTATATTCTAGCTGTTTTTTTGAAATACATTGAGCTCTTAAAACTGCTTTTCAGCTTACTGCTTTAAAGATATTTTTCACATTTGTAAGCTTTGCCTGAAATGCTTGTGCACATATAGTCAATGAATATTGAGGAGGCTGTTTTCTCCTGTAACACTGTGGAAAACCTGGCTTAGAGTACAGAAACAGAAAAAAACCTCTCCTTTGTTTTACCAGACTGAATGGAAGAGAAATCAGGCAAACTATTTAAAAACAAACAAAAAAAGAAACCCAACCAAAAAATGTCAAAGTCTCATTTGCAATAACATGTCTGTGGAGGAGCCAGTAGAAAAACAACTACTGAACAAAACTAAGATTAGTTGCCAGGATGGTCATTATTTCTATAGTCATGAACTAATCTACCATAGACACTCTGTAAATATGCTATATTCTGCAAAGGTCTAGTTGTATGCTCAGGTTAGGCTTCAACATTTTTATTACATTTATGAAGTACACTATAAAAACAACCATTGTCAGTGGGGCTCAGTTAAGGTGCTATTCCATATGAACTAAGAGTAATAGATGTTCTGTAAGGTTGTCAGGTGACTAGGAGCTGAGGCTGTTGACACTTCTTTCAGGGGCTGGTTTATCTAACTAGGATGTTAGAACAGCAGAAGTTACTGCTGCTGTTTCATCACTGTTAGGAATCCACTCTTGCAGATCCACTTAACGTTTGTGTGATCATTGTCTAAAGGTGTTGCCAAGACAAACACAGGTAGTTAAACAGATTAAGTACAATGATTCATTTTTACATGATTCATTTTTAATGGCATGATGTTATATGGTTTTGGATCTGAAAAAGCACCTCTGGCAATGGTGGCAGTGACAAGACTGGAAAAGTTATCTTGTCAGCCAGCAAAACTGCACAAACTCAGATCTGACTGCATGATGATCTTATAAGGACAAGTCTCTTTTCTCCAGATGGCATTGTTTTTTCTTCTTAAATCCTAACAAGATTTTTTCAAATTCACTAAGGTATTATTTTTAATAAATTAAATTTTATTTTTGCTCCAATTAATGAAACATTAAAACTGTAACAGTGGTATTAAAATACACCTTCAAGGATGGAATAATTTGTTTTGTGCTATGAAGATAATTATTGCTTGTTTTCTTAGTTATCTTTTATGCAATAATATTATTGTTGATGATGTTAACAACTAGTAGTTGTTAAAATATGTAATCTCAACTTTGACCAGGTCAGAATTTAGGAGAGAGAAAGCCTAAAAGAGGAGAGAAAAGTCCAGTGGATTATAGATTGGGCTGAAGGCTTGGTTATACCCATACAATACCTGATAAACTGTTTGAACAACAGTCAGTCACTGTGCCACACTTTGTGATTGGGGTGGGGAGCTAGCATTGACTAGCTGGTAAAGCTATGCGTACTGGAGGTGTATGTAAGACTGTTTCTTTGAGATTGCTGTCTGTGGTTTTGTAGCCATGCCTGAGTTTATTTTTTCTGAGAATATTTTTTTCTGGATAATAATTATTTCTTTAAGTGAAATTAGATTCCAAGAATATAATTTGTTCTATTCCTAAGATGTGTACTCATTCAACTTATTACTCATAAAAAAAGTTGATCATTTGCTGTCTGACAGTTTTGCTGTCTGACAGTTTTTCTGAAAACAACTGTATGTAAAAAAAACAACAGGTAAAAGATAATTGGTTTTGTGCTAGACAAAATTAGGGAAATAAGAAATCATTCTGGTTTTTTTTGGTGTTTATTATTCAGAGTCGGATACTACTTTTGAAAGTGAGAGTGATGAAAAGATAAGTGAAGAGAGTGAAGCTAACAGTCAAAGTGATGGGAGAGAAAATAAATTTGAATTATCATTTTTTCCCGATGAGGATAAAAAGGAGTACATCTTCTTTCAGAAAGCCCTAACTGCTATTGAGAATTGGTTCACTCTCTTTGGTTGGTCTAAGGGACAAAATCCTGTTTCAATACCACATTCACTAAGACGGTAATTCATCTCTGCTTAGAGCTAACTTATGTCTACCTAATAAAATATTAACATATCTACTAAAGTGTTTTGGATATGATTTGAGGAATATAAATATGTACTAATACACAGTTCTATGTTAAAGTTGTAACATCCATGTGCTGTTTATGATAAATGTCATTCAGGTATTATTTTTCATTTTTAAAAAATACATTTCCAACTGATATTCTGGTATATCCTAATGCAGCATATGTTAAATATGCTGTTCAAACCACTGTATGTCACCATGTTAACTGAAATTAATTCTCCTCCCAGAATGAACAGAGTTCTTGCAATTGTCCCTTCTTTGGTGGCATAAATAGGTGTTCTAACAATGTATCTTTTTGTTTGTTTGTTTTTCCTCCACATACTCTAAAGATCAAGAAACAGATAGGAAAGCCAATTTCATAATCAACAGTCTTGCTAACACTCTGGAAATATATCAGTCTTAGTGGCATCCCTGAGCTGATCTTATCTAGCTTGCTACTAAATAATGAAGAAGCCAGACTCCTGGGACACAAACACATAGACATCTTGTAAACATGATAGAAATCAAAGTTATTTTTGGCAGAAAGCAGTGACAAGCACAAATTTATTTATGAAATATTTCACGTATACTTATTAAATATTCCATGCAATTCAAAATTCTTATGTTATTACAAAAGTTCTGTAAAAAGGAAGAAGTGCTATACTTTTCAACCTTCTTGTTGCTGCTTTTACTTCGTGGTTTATTAAATTTATCACCATGATATATATATATATATATATATATATATATATATATAATGTTAGCTCACTTTGTGTGTTTAAAATTATAATAGAAGCTTTTTCTGCCTTAGTGCTGTGTGTAAAGCCGAGATGACCTCTTCGCGTGAAAAGGTTTTTAAACAAAGCCTTGGCAAGGGTACCAAGACTCTTTATGACATGTTATTCCATCTGAGTGGACAGTTGTTACCGGGCATTACATCAAGCCAGTCATTGCCTCTTGATCCAGTTGAACGAATGTTAAAGCTCCACTGGCAACATTCTACATTGCTTTCTTTCCTTAAGTAAGTACATACAGGGTAAAATATGCATGCATGTATCTTTTCTTTCCACTCTTTAAATTAGCATAGTTCAAACAAAATTCCAACTGTATACAATATACTGTATCTTTTGTAATGTAAGATTTACATATTGTAAACTTTAAATAATTCTTATCAAGGTTATCATCTACAATTTACACTAGTTTGGGTGTCCTTTGGTAGCGTTACATCCAACACAGGAATTACACAGGAACTCTGCTTCCTTATGAAAAAAGATGACTCCCAACCTCATTCCTTAGGCAGACTCAGTAGATTGTCAGATCAGGTTTGTCATTAATGATTTTACTGTTCCACTGATGCTCTTTGTCCTGTAATTACTGGCTTTAGCAAAAATTTTGTAGACTTACTTTGTAATCTGTTAATCTTTCATATTAATAATATGCCAAGAAATGGAAGTACTGCTTCTGCTGTTGAACAGATTTAGCTGTTAGCTTCTTTCATTGATAACCTTATCTTGTCATTGAGACTGGATTATCAAGTCCAACTGTAAACCTAACACTGCCAAGTCCACTAAAAAGCCATGTCCCTAAGCACCACATCTACATGTCTTTTAAATACCTCCAGGGACTGTGTGACTCAACCACTTCCCTGGGCAGCCTGTTCCGATGCTTGATAGATAACCCTTTCAGTGAAGAAATTTTTCTTAATACCCAGTCTAAACCTCCCCTGGTGCAACTTGAGGCTGCTTCCTCTTATCCTCTCATTTGTTATCTGGGAGAAGAGGCCGATATCCACCACACTAAAACCTCCTTTCAGGTAGTTGTAGAGAACAATAAGGTCTCTTTTGATCCTCCTCTTCACACTAAACCACCCCACTTCCTCAGCCACTCCTTGTAAAACTAGCTCTCCAGACACTTCACCAGTTTCATTGCTCTTTGGATGCACGCTAGCACCTCAATGTCTGTCTTGTAGTGAGGAGCCCAAAACTGAGCACTGTTATGATGAAATGATGATGAATGATTGCCTAAAGTAGATTCAAGAGATTTTCTTATTTATCTAATCAGTATATTGATGGTTTTCTGAGGTCAGAGATTTAAAAAAAAATCTTTGGATCCAATCCAAGGAAAATAATTTCTTGCCACTGTCTTTAGGTCTAATGTTAAGCTAATATACTGTGCAACTCCTAGGAGAGCAGTCAAGAGTAACTTCAAGACATGCTTCCTCTTTTGAACCCTGTTACCCTTGTTAACAGTTAAATTTCATTAATCCTTGTCTAGACAGCTCCATTGATTCTGCTCAGTTCCTATCAAGAGATATCCAAGTGTCTAACTACTTTTCAAGGGTGGAGCTGATGTGCCTTTCAGACCCTTTCACCCTTCAGTATGGGATTTTATAGCCCTAACTCATATTAATACAAACTCTAATTTTGGTCTTTTAGGACTGGTATTTCTTCTGTCTAGCTTCAAATTAATATCTTTTCTGTAACACATTATTTGATGGATGAGGTCTGTATAAAGGAACTAAAACAACATCATTTCTCATTGGGTGACAGTAATACCTACCATCAATCATCCTCCAAGTTTGAGCATGCCACCCAATATCTCTGAGTATACCAGAAACCCTTGTTGGTCATTGCCAGCTCTGGGAAACCTTTGCTTCAATCTGTGTCAGTTGGCTTGGGCAGACAGGGTAAATTCTGAGCACTCTTTGATTTGGGATATAGTAGTGTGTATGCTGTGAAGCTGGGAGTATGCTTTTTAATATGAACCAGTTTACTGAGTTATTGCACCTGGGAGAGAGAGAGAGGATGTCTCTATACCTTACTTATCTCAGGTTTGTTTACTGTAAACTGCAAATGAAAACATTTATTCATAACACTGAAAATGAGCAACACAAGTAGAAGTTTTTCTTCAGGATATAGGTGAAGAAACAAAAGAACATCATTAGCTACCTACATTAAGGCTGTAATTACCAGAAAGGTCTTCTGAAATATACCTGATTTTGTTTATATTCTGGCAGCTTCTGGCAAGGAGGCAGTCAGGCTTCTGTCCTTTTGCATACCTTATGCTTGAAGTTACCCCAAACAAAGTCTGTTCAGGAGTTTCCATTAAAATATTAATTCACAGAAGTTTCCTTAGAGTTTTCATGGGATACTGTTGCAGCACTCCTAGATAGGGTCAAAAGTTTCTCCTGGTGGAGCCTCATGGCTTTTCTGTCCAGTCTTTCCATGGAGATTTTCCAGAGAATCTAGACATCTTCAAACTAACATACATGATGTTGGTTGCCTACTTTAATTATGAGTTCTAGAGTAAGTGGATCCCAGCCCCTTTTGCTAAGCATAGCAGCAGTTGGAAAGAAATACTTAGGTGCTTCTATGGTAGTTTCTTGGGCAATGTGGAAAGCTATTTAATAGCTATATTTTAATAAAAGCCTTCAGTCTTACTGAGTTTTGTCTATTAACTTGCTGACATAGAACAGAATTGGAGCAGCAGCCAATTGGTCAAGCAGCAGCCAATTGATGATTGATCATTGATGATTGGAAATGAAGCAGCAATCCATAACAATCCCAGAAAAATGAAACAGGTTGCCACGGAAAAGAAGTTCTAACTGGACTCCTGTGTTTATATGTATTTATGCTAGATGATTAAGTTGGTGCTTAGTATGTGCTTAACATTACCACATCCTGTTAGTTTCTGCCTCTTCTAGTTTGTGTGAATCCTATCAGGTTTCTTCATTTTTCCTGATTTATGAATATATTTTTCCTACGTGTGCATTTTAGGATCACCTAGAATATTTCCTTTTTTTTTTTTTAATGGGTTATTTTTTGAGGGTCAAAATTGTAGATTGCACTTATTCCCACACATATACCAAGTAAAAACAATGATAGAAAGGCAGGACACCTGAAAAGATGAATGTAGTATAGCTTCCTTCTTGGAAGAATTGAATGTTTTTCAGGGATTTTATGGGACAGAGTCTGTGACTTAATGGAAAATGGGAATTTCAGACATGGTGAGTTTTAGAACCAGACTACTAACTTGATAATATTTTGGGTTACTGATTAAAAAATTTGTGTTTTAAAAAACATACGAGATAATTGTATGAAACATGAAATTTCAATAATCTGAGAAGATAATGTCACTATGTAAAGTATGGAAAAAAATGTGCTGTTACTAGTAAAATAAAATTCTGTGGAAAGAGAAATAAATTGTTGTGATCCTAATTTCAAACTGTGATGTATGACTTTTATTGTACAAGGTAAATTGAATTTGGACTGTATAGTACAGGAAAATATGATTACTTCATTTGAATGAGAGATGATTATATAACAAGAAAAGCTCATCTAATCATTATTCACATTAGCCATGTTAAAAACACAGAGAACAATGTACATCTAAATATGCTAGGATAATCTTTCTGACCTAAAAGTCAGGAAAATTTTCTGCTCCCCTGAGAAAAATATAATTAAGAATTGTTTGTTATTTTCTTTTCTTTCCAGAAGTGTAATTTGTGTTATAGTATTTTTTCACTTGGAAATTAGCTTTTTTTGGTATTCAGTCTAATGAGGTTGCCTTTTGTTACTGCAATTACTATTCCTATTGCATTTGTTAGTCACTTGAGAACAGATGGCAGGTCAGTTTAACAATTAACAGAGTTTTGAAATACCTTTGTTTACACCCCTAAGACTTCCAATATCAGGCCTACAGAGCGATAAAGGTCTTATAAAATTTTAATTCCACTAATGTTAGGTAACACTGGTCCTTTGGATTTCACATGGAAATGGGTATTATATGTTTTGATGCTTTGTGCTATAATAAATCCTTTATGGAGGTGCAATTCTCATAAAGAAGCCAGTCTGTCTAGAGTTGAATGTCCTTTTTGCATTTAGTTGTAGGCATAAGAATTAAATATGAACTTTATAAATAGAAGCTATCTGAAGCAATTAATAGAACTGGATCATTAGTCCAAAGTGTAGTCAGAAAAACTTACACATAGGTTAAGCAAGTTGAAAAACTTGGACTGCTCTTAAAAAGAATTGTCTTGTTTATCTATTAACTTTTCCTGCTTTATGATTTCAGAAGCCAAGGAGCATATCTTCCTCATGTTATGCCAGAATTCCTGCTTGAACCTGATGATTATAAGAAATGGCTTGAAGTGCAAATTTTACTGAAGGTAGATTTGGTTTTTTTGTTAGTTTTGTTTTATTTTTTGTTCTTTTTTTAACAAAGACTACATTGTTAGCATCAATCCTTTGAAGACTAATGGAAGCCCTCTGTGGACCATGAGTGTTCCTACAGTGGTGACTGTTTTGGATTGCATAAATCTAAGCACATGCATGAAACTGAACAGAAATTTAAGCTGACACCGACATTTACACCCTCCTGATTTTTCTATTCCATTCATTCCTTCGACACTGTTGATACCTGCGATTAATTTCCAACAGATATGCTTTGTCAAAATAGAATTAATTTTACTGCTTTCTACTGATTATACCATTTTTTTTAAAAAAAAATCTATTTTATTGCCTCTGTCCTGATTGCTGCTTTCAACTTCTCCATTTTGTATTGTGCTTCTTATTCCTGAGATAACAGCATACTGTAAATGGTTCTAAAACTGATCACTGCTGCACTATAGTAGATGCTATCAGTCATTTATGTCATCAATTCATTATTGTTCTCTTGTGAATTTCCTATCCAAACTGCTGAAGTGAATATTGAAAATAAATTCCATTCCTTTATCTGTAGGGTCACTCGGCTGAGTTGAAAAAGAGAGATGCAAAAAACTCAGGCATAGTTAGCGATAAGAATCTATTCATTCTGGAGGACAGCGTATTTGAGAAAATGAGCAAACGAGCTTGGACAGATGTGCTACTGCAGATATACAAGGTAAATTATAGATACTACTGAAATTGTGATAGAACTGATGCAAAAATCTTTATTTTGGATGAGATCTGTGATATTCAAGTTTTTTTTTTTTTTTCAAATAGGTCTTTAAAACTGAATACTTTTTAAGTATTTTATTTCCCCCTAATAGAGAAGAAAAAAAAAAAAGAGTGATAACATTTTCATTTTCTTAGTTCTGAAACTTTAGCAGTGTGTTAATATGTTTCAGAAAAAGGAAATGCTATGCTGGAACAGTCTGCATTTTGTAGAATTAAATGTAATAGAAATTATTATAGATATTATTATAACATTATAGGAATTTTATTACAAATAAAGAAAATCTGCCATGCGTTTTTTTTACCCTGGCTCAAAATACGTTTGACTAGAAATAGTTAGTTGACTAGACATATCAATAATCATGGCATTTATTATCTTAGATTAGAATGGAATTTTTAAACAGCTAAACACTTTTTGTAATACCTGTGCCTTCTAAGATATAATGAACTTGATCAGTGTGGACTTCTCAAATTTTATTCAGTTTTATTTTTACTTATGTTAGATAAAAATCATGTTTTCCAAAGTAAATCTAATGTGCTCATGAATGATCAGTAACATTTGTATACCTGAAGATAAATATTTACTTATTCCTATTCAAAGGAGTGAAAAATAAATGAAAAATATAAATATTATCTGGGCTTCCCAGTACAAGACAGACATGAACATACTGGAGTGTGACTCCAGTTCAAGGGTCCCAAAGATGATTTTAGGAGACTGGACCATCTGTCATACAGGGAGAGACTGAGAGAGGTAATACTGTTCAGCCAGGAAAAGAGAAGGTTCAAGGGGGGATCTTATCAATATATGTAAATAGCTGATGGGAGGGTGTAAAGAAGATAGTGCCAGACTCCTCTTGTAGTGCCCAGTAACATGGTGAGGGGCAGTAGGCACAAACTGAAATACAGGAAATCCCATTTAAAGATAAGAAACGTTTTTACTGTGAGGGTGGTCACATGCTGGGACAGGTTTCCCAGAGGGGTTGTGGATTTTCCATCCTTGGAGATATCCAGAACATAAATGAACATGATCTTCGCCACCCACTATAGCCGATTCTGCTTTGAACGGGAGGTTTGGCTAGAGAATCTCCAGAGGTGCATTCCAACCTCAACTATTCTGTGATTATGTGTTTACTTACTGAAAAAGCATAATAAGGAATGACAAAAATTGTGTTAAAGAAGGTATGTAGCAGAGGTGTAGAGCTGATCTAAAATAAATCAAGAAAAATAGCTGAGAGGAACTGACAACAAACAGTATATATATGTGGGCTGAGACAGATGACCCTAAGGATACATGGGAACATGGATGTAGAAAAATGCAATCATAGTGGCCAGAAAGCAAGTCACTTTGCTATTCTTTAAATTTGCTGAATTATAGCTACGGGACAGACTAGCACAGAGCAGAAACCCCCCAGAATTAATAGTATGCCTGTGTATAGTTTTGATTTGGTTTAGTTTTAATATTTTGTTTTTTCTTGAAGAGATGAAACTCTAAAAAATAGGTAACTTGAAATAGCTTGATTCAATCAGGTATTATATTGGGTTTATGTGCTAAGGTTTTGGTAGCTGAGGGGCTACAGGGGTGGCTTCTGTGAGTAGATGCCTCTGTGTCTGATGGAGCCACTGCCAGCTGGCTTCAAGATGGACCCGCCACTGGCCAAGGCTGAGCCACTCAGTGATGGTGATAGCACATCTGCAATAAGGTGCGTTCTTAAGCCTTCTGTTTAAGAAAGGGAAAAACCTGCTCCACAACAGCAGCTGGAGAGAGGAATGAGAATATGTGAGAGAAACAACTCTGTAGGCACCAAGGTCAGTGAAGAAGGAAGAGAAGGAGGTGCTTCAGCTGCCAGAGCAGAGATTCCCTGTCAGCCCACGGTGAAGTGCGGTGAATGAAGAGACGGGACGCAGCTTGATGCAAGCAAATGTCAATTTATTGTACAGAAGCACGAGTTTTTATACACTTTCAGAAGCTGCGCGTTTTAAACTAATTGGTTCTTGAAGCTAAGCCTTGCATACTAGGCAATCCCCGATTGGTGGTTAACTGCCAGCAATTAACCGCAAGGTGTTACCTTTCCTTGGCGCCATCCTTGGCGCCATCCGTCCCCCACTAATTGTCAGCTAACTGATAGCCACGCATGGTCCTAGTTTCCAGCCCGCTCCTGCAGTGAAGCCCATAGTGAAGGAAGTTATTACCATGCAGCCCATGGAGGTCCCCATACTAGGGCAGGTAGATGTGGCTGAAAGAACCTGTGACACCATGGAGAGCCTGCATTGGAGCAGGCTCCTGGCAGGACCTGTGACCCAATGGAGAGAGAAGCCTGCGCTGGAGCAGGTTTGCTGGCAGGACTTGTGGCCCCCTGGGTGACCCAGGCTGGAGCAGTCTGTCCTGAAGGAATGCACCCCGTGGAAGTGACCCATGCTGGAGCAGTTCATGAAGAACTGCAGCAATGGGAAGGACCCGCGTTGGAGAAGTTTGTGAACTGTGTCCCATGGCAGGGACTCCACACTGGAGCAGGGGAAGAGCATGAGGAGGAAGGAGCGGTAGAGACAATGTGTAATGAACTGACTGAACCCCTGTTCCCAGTTCCCCAGCACTACTGGGGAGGAAGATGTAGAGAAAATTGGGAGTGAAGGGAAGGGGGGGGGGGGGGGGGGGAAGATTTTTAAGATTTTATTTTAGTTTTTCTTTATCCTACTTTGGTTTAGATTGGCAATAAATTCAATTAATTTCACCAAGCTGAGTTTGTTTTGCCCATGATGGTATTTGGTGAGTGATCGCCCTGTCCTTATCCCAACCAATAAGCCTTTTGTTGTATTTTTGTCCTGCTGTCCAGTTGAGGAGCGGGAGTGATGGTGCAGCTTGGTGGGCACCTGAGAGCTAGCCAAGGTCAACCTACCTTGGTTACAGTTGTTGTTTTGAAAAGATATTATTGATGTCTAGGTAAAAGAGAAGTTAACTTTAGTTTTGATCAAAGTATTAATAATTGCAATTTGGCACTTAAGAAAATTTCTAGTACTTCTTACAGTAACAGTTTAAAGACATCTTCAAACCAAAAATAAAAAATGAATTTTTAATGTAATCATTTCTGTAGTGTATCATTAACTTTATTTATGTTTTGTATTGTTAGGAATGGGGTCTGATGAGATTTTTTTTTAATTAATAAATAAAACCAATTATGAAATAATATTTGTATATAACATTCAAATAAATGTTGTGATTTATTTAGTATGATTAGGTAATAAGAAAACATTACCTAATTAATCTATAGCAAAATATTTTCTCTCCATATTTTCTTAACATTATTAGAGAGTGGCTAGACTGTTAACAACAACCACACCTAGCTGTGATTAAACTGCTTCTTCAAAGATAAGATTATATGAGATGAAGTCAAGCAGCTGGTACTTTGATACTAAACTGTTCTTTATTAGAAGGAAGAAATAAGGTCATTGTGGGGAATACAAATGTCTTCATTGAATTTTTGGCTTAGAGGAAAAAGTTTGTGGGTGTTATTTTTCTTTTATTTTTCGTATGCATGGATGTGCAGTTGTTTATTGTGGTGTAGCAAAATGGTTTACCCGAGATGTCTGTGGTTAGGAAGATGAGAAGATGTGGGGAGAAAGTTGGAGGTTTATTGGTTATATTCTCATGAAGGAAACCTCCTTGATTTGAAAGGCCTAAAATTTAAAGTGAAACATAAGATAGGATGTGGAAAATGACTTGAAGTTGTGTAGTAAGTGCTTATTTAAATCTGTGACCTTTTTTAATCTTCTAAAAAGGCTGATATGATTAAATACTGCTTTTCAGGTGGCAATCGTTTGGCTTTGCTGGTGCCTCAAATTTTCTCTAAATGTTTTAATCCTTTTTACCATTTTCTTCCATGTGTGCAAGTCAAATGCAATCTTTTAAAATAAACTTTGTAGCCTTTCCAATGTCTGAGAGCAAAGCACCATCATGAATTTATACTAATGCAGGTGCGGGCTACTACTGAAAGGATGTTTTAGATGGTGGGGAAAACCAGGTTTTCCTGGCTGCATTTTAATTCCCTTTCCCTTATGATAGAACTACTGGAGTAGGGTGTTGCTTCCAAATAGATCTTTCATCTCTCTGACCATTAGTGTCGACAGAGGAATGGGACAGAACATGGGGGATATGAGGATATGAAAGAGTTCAGGTTTAGATCAGCTTAAACCTATTGTGAAGATGTGCTCTTCATCATTCTAATTATTTCATGCATGAGAAACATGTTTCAGCTTCTCATTCATTGTCCCTTCATCTTTCTATCCTGCAATAGTACATTTTTACTGTCTTATAACGTTACATTCATCTTCTTTGTCTCTCCTGCTAATGTCTTAGGAATTATATGTTCCTGCTTTACTTTTTTGCTGTAGCCTCATGCGGTTTGGCTAACATGGCATTCAATTCAATATAATAGAGCACAAGGAGAACTCTTAAGATAACATGACTTTTCATTGGAACTAGTCACTTTAACATTCAAAGTCCCATTCTCTCTTCCGTACCCTTTTGTTCAAACCCATTTTTGATAAGGGTGACCATGACTGCTGCTGAACATGGTTTCTTAATTTATATTATTAAATTTTTAAAGGAAAGCATTGGGACAATAAAGAAAAAAAGGATATGAACTGTCAAGACAGCAAGATTGGTTTATATAAAAGATATTTATTTGGGCTAGTGTTGAAATATTCCGAAGTTAAGAGAATGTTCCATATCTGAAAAGCATTTTCATTAAAATGGAAGTAGAGAGAAGCCTTTTTGTGATTATGATAGCCTGATTTCAAGCAAGATAAGATGAAACAGAATCATTTCTTACATGGCATGCTGCAAATTTCAGAAAATGTTAAAAGAATTCATCTATTTACCAAAGATGTTATGTTATCCAATTTTATTTTAGAAATAAAATGCTGTTATTAGAGATACTTAGTATTATTCTTTATGAACTGAAATGTCATTCCATACTTCTTTCGTGTCCATACCTGATATATTATGGTCCACTTATTTGTTATAAAAACTTCTATTGATGCAAAAGTTCCAGAGGAAACAGCATATACATAAATCCAGAATGGAAGCAGAAAAATGGAAAATTGAGTTTATTCTGAAGAAAGGGTAGAAATAATGGAGAAAAAAATGGAAAGTTTATCAGTCACAAAGATACACTTGTCTGTCTTCCTGTCTGTCTATCCATCCTAGTTTCAACTGGGATAGAGTTAGTTTTCTTTATTTGTTCTTGTTGCAGTGCTGTGTTTCGGCTTTGGTGTGAGAACAGTGTTGATAACACAATGATGGTTTTGGTTGTTGCTGGGTGATGTTTATACTGAGTCAAGGACTTTTCAGTTTCTCAGGCCTTGCCAGTGACAGGGCTGGAATGGCACAAGAAATTGGGAGGAGACACAGCCAGGACAGCTGATCTGAACTAGCCAAAGGGACATTCCATACCATGGGACATTGTGCTCAGTGTATAAACTCTGGGGGAAAGGTTGGCTGGGGCTGCCAGTCATTGCTCAGGGACTGGCTGGACATCAGTCAGCAGGTAGTGAGGAACTGTATTGTGCATCACTTGTTGTCTTTTCTCCCTTCCCTTTGCATTTCATTCCTCTCCGCTTCTCCCTCCTTTTCATGGTAACTGTTATTATTATTATTAATATTGCTCTTTCATTTTTATTTTATTTTAATCTTTAAATTGTTCTTATCTCAGCCCTTGAGTTTTACATTCCTTTCTGATTCTCCTCCCCATCCTTCTGGGTGAGGGGGGGAGTTAGTGAGCAGCGACATGGCACTTAATTACCAGCCAGGGTTAAACCATGACAGTGTCTTTCTGTCAGTCTTTCTGTCTTCTTCTTTTCCTCCTCCAATTAGTCCTTAAGAAACTCATCCTAAATTATCTATGAATATATGACACTGGAACTTGTGCATTATACCTGGCTTTTATGGCCATGGTCCTTGTTAATCTTAGTCATTGGTCAAGGTGGTCAGGTCTGAGACCTCTGACGATGGTGGATGGAACCAAAGCTTTTGACTTCATTATCCTCCTGAAAATCAAGTTCTGTGTTCCTCCTTCAAATACTTCTTTCTGTGTAATCATTTCAATTGGGAAAAACAATTAATCAAAGATATCATGTAGATTTTTTACTTTTAACTTCTTTATATTTCTTTTCTATTTTAAAGACATGTTTATATATAATTTTTAAAATGTGTGTTCATGCAAGATGTAATCAAAGACTTCTGAGTACCAAGAATCTTATTGTAGGCATTATAACATTTATTTTTTCAGGAAAAACTGTCAATGTAATTTGAACCTAAATGAGCAATGTGGTCATGAAAAATACCATTTCAAGGTTGTCTATAGATTGCACTGGAGATCAGTATAGTTGTTTAGTGCTTTGGATAGAACATACACAGTAATTCTTGGAATCCAGATGGGTCCAGTGATTTAATCTAGTTCATCAAAACTTGGAAACAAAAAAATATTTAGAATCATAGAATATCTCAAGTTGAAAGGGACACATAAGGATCACCAAGTCCAACTCCCTGCTTCTCATAGGACTACCTAAAACTAAACCATATGACCAAGAGCATTGTCCAGACACTGCTTGAACTCTGACAGTCTCGGTGCCATGACCGCTTCCCTGGAGAGCCTGTTTCAGTGACTGATCACACTCTCAAGTGAAGAACCTTTTCCTAATATCCAGTCTGAACTTCCCCTGATGCAGCTTCATTCCATTTCCTTGTGTCCTATAGCTGGTCACCAGAGAGAGCAGATCAGCACCTCCCCCTCTGCTGTCCCCCTTAAGGAAGGTGTAGACTGCCATGAGGTTGCCCATCAGCCTTCTCTTCTCTAAGCTGAGCAAGACAAGTGACCTCAGCTGCTCCTCATATGTTTTCCCCTTGAGACCTTTCACCATCTTTGTTGCCCTCCTCTGGACACATACTAATAATTTGATGTCCTTGTACTGAGGTGCCCAAAACTGCACACAGTGCTCGAGGTGGGGCTGCACTAGTGCTGTGTAGAGCAGGGACATTCACCTCCCTCAGCTGGCTAGCTGTGCTGTGCTTGGCGCACCCCAGGACACCGTTGTTCCTTTTGACTGCCAGGGCACACTGTTCACTTATGTTCAGTTTACCAGAAACTCCAAACCTCACGTTTCTTCCTCTAGGGCTGCTTTTCAGCCTCTCATCCCCCAGTTTCTATGTATATGTGGGATTACCCTGTCCCAGGTGCAGAATATGGCTCTTTATTAAATTTCATACAGTTGGTGATTGCCCAGGTCTCTAGTCTATCCAGATATCTCTGTAAGGCGTCTCTACCCTTGAGGGAGCACAGAGCTACTCCTGATTTACTATCATCAGCAAAGTTAATGTACATTCAATTGCTGTGTCAAGATCATTTATACAAACACTAAAGAGGACTGGCACAGAAACTGAGCCCTGGACAACCCCGAAGGTGACTGGCTGCCAGCCTGATGTAACTCCATTTACTATGACTCTTTAAGCCTGACTCGTCAGCCAGCCATTCACCCATTGTATTATGGACTTGTCTAGGTGTGTGCTGTGAGACAGTATCAGAAGCTTTGCTAAAATCTCCAAAACACACATCTACTGGCTTCCCTTGATCAACTAGATGGGTGCCTTCTCAAAAAAAAAAAAGAAATTAAGTTGGTTAAGCAGGACTTACCCTTTATGAACCTGTGCTGGATATGGATTGTTGTCTCTCAAGTATTTTTCAACAACTCCCAGAAAAACCTTCTCCATAATTTTGCCAGGCACTGAACTGAGACTGACAGGCCTGTATTTACCAGTGTCGTCTTTCTTTCCCTTTTTGAAAACTGGGACAACATTTGCCAGCTTCCAGCTGACTGGGACCTCTCCAGACTTCCAAGACCATTTGAAAACTTCAGTTTGCATTTTAAGGAAGCAAAGGACTTCCCTAAAACCTCAGCAAATCTGTTCTCTTGTGTGTTACACATTTATGCTAATGTTTAATGTCTTAAACCTTTTATAAATTAGACAACCATTTGTGTTTGAAGTATTTTTTTTTATCATTCAACTTGAACTTGTTCTTTTTACAGTTCGTGCTTAATTAAAAACATGTTTTCTAATTTCAGGTGTTTGTTCTTCCACGTGTTTCTTCACATAGTATGACTGATCTGTTCAGTTTGGAAAGTGTGCAGAACATGCCAAGAATAAAATCAGAGCCATTATCCAGTAACATATATTCTCCATATGAACGAACCATCCTCACCTGGTTGAATAAACATTATGAGAAGAATCGAAAAACTGTGTGGAAAGATTGTCAAAAAGGTGAAATAATTATTTTACTATACCCCTCCTTCTAATACTCCTTTTGTAGACTTTTAAAATTGCTATTCATAGACATATCGTGATAACTTGCCACTGAAAGTGTTGGTTTTTTTGATAAGTTATTGCCTACCTGTATGCATTTCCTTTCCTTGTGTTTCTGAGTTCCAAGATCAACATCTTTTGTCTAGTACTGTTCATGAAATATCTTCTGTGTTCTATGTCTTCTTGTAGTTTCTAACTAAGCATAAAGTGTGTTGGACCTTCTCACTTTTTTCCATTAATGTTCTCAGGAAGGAAGTGCTAACAGTAATCATTTTCTCTTCATTTTCCTGTTTATAGTCACAGTTGTTGGTATTTGTGCTTAGTGGTGTGTTTCAGAGCTAGCTTTTCAGAATTTTTAGGATAATTTTGTTTTGCTTTTATTCTAATGCCATTTAGGACCATAATGGAGACCAAGGTTCCAAATTATAAATCTTGTCCTACTTGCAAGGTCAATTTGATGTCTTTGATCACTTGAGTATAGTTAGACAAAATGACCTGTTCTGTTTAAGACTGACCTGGGCAGTTATGGTATTCAAATCTGATCAAGCTGTTTAACCAGTTGTAATTATTACTTCTGTTTCCTTGTATGATTTCTTCTCTTTTGCTTCTTGACCCTAACTTTGTTGCCTCTTTCAACATTATTTTTGGATAGGTAAACACCAAGAAAGGTATGACGATGATCAGGGAAGAAATCCAGAATGGCTCAGAAGCCACATGTGGAATAGATTGTTGAGTGTCATTTTTGCCTTGAGTGATTTCTGGCCTGTCTGAATTATGGACAATCTATTTGAATATCACCTTCCATAAATCTCATTTGGGCATATTCTCTACCTTGCATATGCTTTGAATATCCCCTTGCTTTTCTCATTTTACTGTACAGAAGTAAATTATACTAGATATTCTCAAATTTGTTGAATAATTCTGCTGATAAGATTGGAAGGTCAGTCTATACCCCCTGCATCCAACAGAAGTAAATTTCTAGCTGTCAACTCACAGTTTGGGTCTCATCTTATGATTAGCTCAGGGAGCTTCCCTAGCGAAAGTAACATGTCTTACAGTGAGTAGGTGTATTTTCAATATATTATTTTCTCGTTATCTGTGTCTAGTATCTGCTTTAGTAGAGCTGTCTTACAGTTGCAAGCACTCTCCTCTGTTGGATGTTAAATTTGAGTCCCGTGTGTATAGATGACAACTCGCAGGGAGAATGGCTACCTACCTGGCCAGTGCTGTGGCTTGCCATAGATGCATGGATATATTCCTCAACCCTGATGTCTGTTCTCTTTATTGTAGACTCTAGTAATACCTGGGTGGTGAGGCATGGCTAGCTTTGTTCTGGCCTGTGGGAACTCAGTGGGGAGAATATGAATGTCAAAATGCATCTTATTTAAACGTTAAACTTTGAGTTGAGTTATAATGTCTAAAGAAATGAATTTGAACTATAAAGTGCAGATATAGTGGACACCACTGATTGAAACCCCCAAAATGTCACAGGTAAAGTGGAATATATACTAATGATGCATTTTAAGGAGCCAGTTATTGAAAGTCTTATTTTAGTTGCCTAAGAGTATGCAATAAATTAAAATATTAAAATGAGTTCGATTTTTTTAATGAGTTGTCATATGGTTGCCAGCAATTGTAAAGTAGGATTTTTTCCCATTATTTTGTTCTAAAGGATCCCCAAAATTGGCACACAAAAATAAAAATTTAATTACAATATTGGGGTTATAAGGAAATAATAATTATGCTAATAGAACAGTTAACTCAGGAGGTTAATGTATTAATTTGTGCAGATCTCATTGCAGATTTGGCTCTGGGTCACAGGTGAAGATGAATTTTGTGGTTATTGCCAGGGGACATTGATCTGCATTATAGTTCTGTCTTACAATTTCACTTAATTACACTCTTCTGCTTTCAGAGAAGTGCAAGATCGGAATGAGAAGGCAGAAATCATATATGCTTTTTGTGTGTGGGAAGATACAGATACTGCCTTGCTGTATCAACTTGTATATAGCTTTTTTCTTCATGAGTTCCATATTCTGTTGGCTGGAAGGTGCACAGAAATAGCTCGGTGTATCTACACAAGCATGCCACTTTCTTTTGCTTCCATTTCTTTCACAAAACTACATAAATTAGCATTGCTAAAGATACAATGATTAAAAAAAAGGAGAAAATTCTGAAAATTAATGAAATTCAAAGTCTTAATCTTACACCTCTGCATTTTGAAAGTTCTTAATGGATGATCTTATACTGTTCTGTTGCACAGATGACCTGCCTCAATATCTTTTCGAATCCTCTGTTTTAGCCTTCTCTTTCCTCTTACTTTTTGCTTTCACTGCCTCAGAATTAGTTGATATCTGCTAAATGGGCAGAGAATCTAATGACAGAGGACATAAAAACAGAAAAGCCTTCTTTCCTTGGTCTTTACTGGTAAGATTGGCACTGAACAATCCCAGGCCCTCAAGATGGATAGGAAAGGCTGGAGCAAGAAAGGCTTAGTTTTGTTGGAGGAGGATCAGATTAGGGAGCACTTACACTGGGCAAACACAAGTCCATGGGACTTGATGCAACGCACCAACTGCTGAGGGAGCTGGCCAATGTCATTGCAAAGAAACACTCAGTAATCTTGGAAAGGTCCAGACAAGCAGGGGGAAGTTTGGAAAAGAGCAGATGTCATTCCTGTCCAGAAGGAGGAGGACCCAGGGAGCTACAGGCCAGTCACCCTCATCTTGTTTCTTGGGAAGGTGATGGAGTAAATAATCTTGGAAACTGTTTCCAAACATACGAAGGACAAGAAATTGTTTGGCAGTAGTCAGCATGAATTTACAAAGGGGAAATCATGCTTGACTGACCACAATGACATGACTATTTCAGTGGACAGGTGGAGAGCAGCGGATGTTCAACTTAACTTTGGCAAGGCTTTCAACAGCCTCCCATAACATCATCATTAACAAATTGATGAAGTACAGCCTAGATAAGAGGACAGTGAAGTGGACTGAAATTAGGCTGAACTGCCAGGATCAAAGGCTTATGGTCAGTGGCATACAGTCTGGCTTGGAGGCTGGTTACCAGTAATAAACCTCCAGAGTCACTAGACTGATTTTGTTTTTTAAGATTATACACTGGAGAAGAATTAATATGTCAGCAGATTTAATATTTTGATATCCTGTTGGTCCTTTAAATTTTGTGATGTAAGGGTTAATCAAATTTATATGTAGATATTGTGACATTTTTAATCATATTAGCCTTAAATTAAGCTTTTCCAGAGGAACACTGAAAAGTGTCATAAGGAAAAACATCAAAGTATAGTAAATGTTCATAGAACCCTGCCGAAAGTCCCAAATATCCTCAATTTTGTATTTTTGTTGTTATCATTTGCTTAATATCACTAATTTTAAATAGAGGATTAGTTCTGTTATTCTTGCTAAAGTCCAGATCAGAAAGCAATCACCACTTTTTGCTTAACATTTATGTGCCTACATACCGTCATCCAAACACTCTGCTTTGAATAAAGAATTAGACCTGACTAGCAATATGTCTTGACCATGGAGTTGCTTTCAGCCCAAGCTAGTCTGTTGGGTGATCCAATCCTACTAAAGAAATGGAGATCTATCCAGGCCACATTTCTCAGTCTTTCCTTTGATACCTAAGCTACTTAAAGTGAAATGTGACAGTAAGCCGAGCCTAAGCTACAGCAGTGCAGGGAGGTTTTAAACATACATCTTTAGTACTTCCTTCTAAAGTTGAATGTAACTGTGTCATTCATCAGAACTCTTCTCTTGCATGAATTAAAATCTCAATAGCTTAAAGAGAACATTAGCATGGAGTTTACTATCTCTATATCTTTTGCCCTTACTGCTACTGAAAAATCAATGTTTTAAAAGCAGCTTGACATATGTTTTGGGAGGGCAACATTGTAACAGGTCCTATTGACCTTAAATATAAAACAATGTTGAAACCTGAGACCAAATGTGGTAAAACTACAAAATATAACTTTGCCTATACTGCCAAAACTTTTAATTATACATGAAATACAAGTTTCAGTGTACACTTAAGGCATTATATGAGAAATAGTAGTGATAGGGGAGGAAGCATGAATTATTTGAGTGTAATAAATTTTCAGTTTGCCTTCTACCATTCCCTGTCTTCACATTTGTTTTCAACATTTCTTTCTGAAAGACTGACTGCTATTAATAGTATGAAAAAGTAAGAATCAGGAAAAACACTTAAGAAGTTGCTACAGTATTGCAATGCCATAATTCAAAACCTGTACTTCCTAAACAGAATTTTTTTTTGTGTTAAGTTAAATTGCCACCTAAGAGGCTGTATATCTCCTCCTTATTAATTATGATTCTTGCCATGGTGAAAAAGATAAATTATGTGTTGGTAAATAAGAGATTTTCTTGAATTTATCCCAGAAAGATCTTGAAAAGAGTAGATAATTCTACCTTTAATATAAAATTATTAGAGAATTTGACAGACAGTAGGTTGAATAATATCTGAACAGTCAACCTAAGTTGGAGATGTAAGAGCTGTCTCTAGAGTAGCTCTGGAGACAATTTTACTGGAAAATTTGCTTAGAATAGAAATTCTGCTTGTGAGGAAAGAGAAGTTCTAATCCAGTGCCAGTGTAGGTTTGTCTGACAATGTTTGGCTTAGTAGTGTCTCTCAAGATTCTTCCTCTCAAGTAAGAAGCTTTTAGTTTTGATGCATTTTATTCACTTCACTGTAAATGCTTTTTGTTTTGTTTTTATTTTTTTTTTTAATTTTGATATCAATTTAGCATGGCATCTGCAGTAAAAAGGTTGAGGAAGGAGACATTTTGGTGTGAGATCATATGAACTTCACAAAATTGTATGAGAATTAAGTAGAATTCTTGGTTTTCCTTAAAAACAGTTTCTGTAGACCTTTTACTTAAGGTTGTTTGTAGTATAGGAATTAAAACCCACACCCTTTTCTTTCCATTGTTATAATGATTTTTAGTTCCTCTTCCCCTTTCTCCTTGATCACCTCTCCTCTCTTGCTTCTTTCCTCAGTTTTTAGGAAAGATATTTATGGAGTCCATTGATTCTTGCTTCTCAATTTGATATTTCTTAGAGACAGTTGAAACAAGAGCTAAAGGATATTTTTATCTTTCAAGGGTAGAAGGGAAGCATCTTATGTAATTTATGTAATTTTTTTTTCATTTAAAAGTGCTGCAAAACAGACGAACGAATCTTGCTTTTTCCACACTTGATAAAAAGCTGAATTAAAGAAGGGGGAGTGACTATCTAATGAACTGCTATCATGAGTATTGTGACTCTGACTCGAAAAAAATATTATGAGATAACATTGTTCTTGAGTGATAAATACTGTAAATTATTTGCTGAAATATAAATTAACAAAGTTTTAGACAATTTTTGTGTTATATTTCATGATTTGCACAGCAGAACATATGAATGAAACACATTATGTAAATATGAAGTCCAATAACTAGGCTTTTCTGTCCTGCTCACCTTTCTTAGTCAAAATGAATATTCCCTCTTTAAGAACTGCATCATATCTCATTCGCTATAGCAGAAAACCCCACAAGATGTTATCAGAATTGTAGTTAATAGAAAAGAGAAAAAAAATTATTTCCCTGAGTTTTAAGTTCCTATGCAGTTGAGAAATAAGCAAAAATCCATGTTTACTTTAACGTTTTAGAGTAGTATAAAAATATTTGGTTTATACAGTTTTATACCGGCTGGCATTACACAGCCTCAAGGAAATAAAAGTATCAAGGATAGTCCTTGGAGCCCTATACTGAGAAGATTCAAAGTGTTCACATTTGGAAAACTGTAAGATCTTTAAAAAAAAAAAATCCCGTAACTCTTAGGGCTGCATATATTTGTGTGTATACATATATGCATACATATATATATATGTGTGTAGACTTGTATGCTTATATATAAAAATGTGTGTGTGTGTGTGTGTGTGTATATATCTATCTGCTGACTCTCAAAAACCTATATGACCTAAATAGGAATAATTGGATAAATATTTAGAAAGAAATTTTGTTTCCTTACTTACAATACACTTTGAGAGGCCTAGACAGCTATTCTACTTTCGGCTAAACAAGGCATTTCAACGTCTTGTGTGTTAATTGGAGTAAATAAGCTTTTAGATTGGGTATGGTATAGCTGTGGGTTTAGTAATACAATACAACCTCAGGTGTTTTGTGAAGAGAAAACCTATTTCAGACTATGAAGACTGAAAAATTAATTCCTTTTAATTATCAACCAGAGATTTTCATTAAGAACAGTATTTTTTAATTATTTTTTTTAACTAAATAAGATGTATTCATTCTGAAGCCAGTATAGAAACCAGGTATGCTGTAATGAATTGCTATGATTTATTGCATTTTAACTCAAAGTGATCTACAAGTAAAATGCCATGGTAAAAAAAAAAAAGAAAAGAAAAGCATTGAAGGTGACATTTTAATCTAGAAGCTTTTAGTACCATTTAGTGATTTTAAAACTTAGTTCTCATTACAAATGGAAACTTACTGTTGAAAAGCAACAAAATGGAGACTGATATAAGGTAACACTATTCTTATGTGGTGCATAAAAAACTAAGGAATTTGTCAATTTAAGATATTATTTGGGATATGAATCAATAAGAATAAAACAGAACTGTGTAGATACTGAAAGACAATTGAAAAATTTTATTCGGAGCAAAAAAGTAAATAAATGTTCATGCCTCAGGATAGAAACTTTCTGCAACAGATGGGAATAAATGAGACCTGTCTCCAGTGTATCCATTTTTCTGTCATTGCCCCATGTGATGGTGCTAAAACTTTTCTGCTTAGAATTATTATGAATTGACAGTGGTATTAAATTGATATGTCCCTGATATTTCAGGAGCTCTTAGAAGAATAATTATGGGTTTTGGCGAGCAAGGGTTGTAGCATCCTGCCTGATGTAAGAACTGTTATTTGCCAAGTGTCTTATTAGAGACTTCTTGTTTTCCATGTTAAGGTAAACATAGCTTCACATGCTATATGTGCTGAAGTAGATACATTATCATTCTGCTAATCTTACATACATTTTAGGAAAAAACATAATATCCTTTTAAAAATAATATTCAAAGGCATATTTCCTCTCATCTTTCTTATGCTCTGTATTGTATACTTCAGTACCATTGTTTTAAACCTTGTCCTGGTTCTAATGTCAGCACTTAGAGAAAACGTTATTGTTACATATCTCTTTTCTAAATGTTTGTATTATTCAGTACCAGATTTAAGCTATTGAAACAGAACTATAGGCGTTATTATGACTATAGATTAGTTCCCCCTACAGGGGGTTTCAGATCCCAGAATAGGAAGTTGTTATATAATAGTATAAACCATTATTACTGAAGTAATTTACATTAAAAAGGTCATACTGTGATAGTTTAAAGATCTATTTAGCTGAGTATTCTACCTCCAATAGATGATGCTTAGAGATTAGTAACTGTGCAAACATGCAGCAATACTTTCTTTATACATACTCTGAAACTTTCTGATTCGAAATTCAAGACTAATTGAGGTGGAGGTGGTACTTCTGTAACGTTTTACTAGATTTTTATTCTACGAATTTGTTTAATTGTATTTTGAAACCTGTGCAACCTTTTAGCATCACACTATTCTGAAGCAGTAAGTAGGTTTAAAATATATATTGCATGTAAAAGATTTTTTTTTGAGCTTGCTGCTTAATACTGTAATTGTTACTTCATTTACTGACAAATTTGTGCTTTCTTCTGAGTTATTTATCAATGATGTCTAGTTCCCATTGTCAAGTCATGCCTACTTACATAGACAGCCATCATATCACCATCCACTTGTTGCTTTTCCTTTGTAGTTCCATAGTCTACCTTACTGATATCTTACAGTGCTATTTCATACCTTTGATCATTAAAGGTCATCAATTTCAAGATCTTTATGTGAATGTACTAGGTTAATCTGGAAAGCCTTACAGAATATTAGCCTAACACTACATATTTTTCCTCTTGTTTTTCAGTTACAGAATTTGAAAAAATTGCTTGTGGCTGTATAGCAGAAGTTTTATCTTTTGTGAAGATGGCTGTTGTTGCTCCCTAGATATATATCAGTTGATTTTGCAATGAATAGAAAGGATTTAACTTTTTTATTGCTTGTGAAAATAGCAGAACAGCTTCACAAGAAATACAGTACTTTCTTTAAAGAGATTTATTGTATTCTTTTTTTTATATAAAATAACTCTTACACTTAGTAAATTAAACCAAATCTGATACTTTAAGAGTTTTAACACTTGCTATAAGACCATTTTGTTCTTTTGGGTTGGTCTTATCCAGATAGTACCAATACATCATACTTGTGTTACTTTTTTTTCTTTTCTACTGGAATTTTGCTTTCAAGATTAATGGTAATTTTTCATGGTAATTTTTTTCCCCAGAATGAAAGTAATGTAGTGTGTGTGGTGAAAGAGTTGTTTAGGTGTAGTGTTTTTTTGGGGGAGGGCTAAAGTCTTCTACCAGAAAAAAGATCATTATTTTAGCTTGCCAACTATTATGTACTGTGCATTTTTTTGTTTGTTGGTTTGGTGTTTTGTTTTGTTGTTTTTTGTTTGTGTGGTGCGGGCTTGGTTTTTTTTTTTTTTTTTTTTTGTGGTTCTGATGCCAAAGCCTACCTTCATCTATATATTTAGAGTAAGATCAAATGTTGTTTCTTCCTGGTTTTCAGAAGAGGAATGAACAGCGTTGAGGATTTCATTTCCACTGTTAGTAGTGAGATGTGTTAGTTATTTTGAAACAGTGAAATGTTTGACTTCATAACATTGGGAACAATGGCATCAGGATTGCTGGGAACTCTTGAATGCGATTAGCCCTTTTTCTGGGGTGTTTGGTTGAATAAAACCACTCCTTTTTATTCCCCAAAATATACTTTGTTACTGACTTGTAACTAGGAAGGCAGTCAGATAAAGCATACTGATAGATCAGTTAATAAGTGTGAAAGTTGCAAAACCCCCACAGTAAAACACAGAGGGTAGAAAAGAGAGAAAGAGAACAGAAACAATGTTTCATTCTCATATGGAAAGACTAAACTAACTAAACCTGTAGTTTACTGGACAGGTATTTGCTTAGCCTGTTACAAAAACCTCTGAAAAAGGAGATTCCATGGTCCACTTTAGGTAATGCTGCCCAGTATTTCCCACTCATTTCCATTTGAAAGAGTTTCCTATTGTTCCCAGATTTCCTCTGCTCCAGTCCTTTCTCTTCTAAAATGTGGTGTGGATGGATCTTCTTTGCTTTTCTAGCAACTTTATACATATTCACAAATTATTATGTTCTGCTTCATTTACTCCCTCTCGCCCCCTCTTCATAAAACAATTCCCTTTTAGTTTTTCTGTGTGTTCAGCTCATTAGTTCTCTGGTAAACTCTCTTTGTTTAACCATGTCTTGAAGTTTGGTTCCAGTTTTATACCTGGGTTTTATACCAGGTGAGACTTTACTAGAACTCTCCTGTTTATGCATCCTAGCAAAGTATTTGCTTTTCTTGCAACAGTATGAGATTCGCTGTTGCTCCAGATTCTTTTCTGCAGAATTTCCGTCTATCCAATTTTCCATCTAGTACTTGAGTAATGAATTATTCTTAATTAAGTTTGCTACACTACACACATCGTTGTTGGATTTAATCCCATTTGTTTCAGATCATCACTTCAATTTCTCCAGAGTTTATAGTCCTTTCCTCATGAGTACTTGCAACCCGTTCTTCTTCCCAGTCAATTTTTTCACCTGCTTGATATTATCTCCAGATTGGACTAAGGTAGTTTTATGCTATTTTCCAAGTTTCAAATTGAAATATTGAATAGTATATAAGCTAGGACTTTGCAGTTTGATTTGTGAACAGTTGATAGTTAGGCTTACTGTTTTTCAAAGAGTTTTGTGCTCCATCTAATGATACCCTTTTTCCTAGACTACCTTTTCTTTGCTTCCTTATAAGAGAGAATGTGACCAAAACTTACTGAAGTTAAAATGTCTGCTATTTTTCCTTTGTCCACAGTATCTTTTACCTGTCAAACAGATAAAATTTGACCTAGAGAAGTTTATAGTGACTGTTGCCAACAAGTAGGTTGTGTGTCATTTTCGTGTAAATTGTTATAGGTATTGCTTTGATTATCTCAATTTGGAAAATAGCTTTTCTATCCCACAAAAAATCTCGAGGCTTCAAATTGAATCATACAAATGAAAAAACATTTCTTTTTGTTTTAGTGAAAACAAAGATAGATTATGGCAAGAAAAATACTGCAAAACCCACATAGCCTATGTGCTATAGATTCATCAGGGGAAGACCAAATCCAACCCAAAGAATGACTGCAAAGATAGTTTGCTTTTTTTTTTCTTTTTTCTCTTTGTTGGAGAAGAGAGGGAAAACATCTATATCTGAAAAACATTCCCACCTAAATTTTGGTTTTGACAAATCTGATTTTTCTACATTCAGGATGACTTGGGAGTTAGACTATATATTAAGTAATTGATGTAAAATGTGTTTCAGGGACTTTTTAAAGGCCATAAAATTATAAAAAACTCAATAGGCCTGGTCTTTTAAAATAAAATAAAATAAAATTTTCAAATATGGAAATAGAGTGCCATGGCAGAACTTTGCTTCATGCAAAAAGAAAGCAGTGTGTCTTCAAGAGTTGGTTTAACCTGTCGCAATAAAGATAAGGACAATGCTGTTATGCTTGATTATTGCATGCATGCCACGTGATGCCATTACAAGTTAAAAATAAAATTGCCTATTAAAAATAAATAAATGCAGGAATTAAGTTAGTCCCAAATCACTGAATTAAGTATGAACATTACTTCAGTGTTGAGTGGGACCAACAGCTGAATCAAAACTGCTTTCATTTTAGATTACTTAGAGACCTCTTGCGGTATACCTTAGCTTTCCATAACCATAGTAAGTATCTGGGTACACTACATAGGAGTGATGCACATTTAACTCCAAGTTAATCCTGCTTGCTTATTTCTATTGAAATACATATGAAGTATTTTCAACTATTGTTGTGAGTGAGAGAGTAAACAACAGCCTGTGATGGATCAAGATACTGGCGTTTATTGAAGAACCAGCAAGATCAGAGCTCTAACCTCTTTGATAATATCACACACTCAGTCCCTCTACACAGTGGTATGTTCACAAGGTCTCAAATTCCCTCCCTGGCAGGAAGGTCACTACTAGTCTGAGAAGATTAGGCAAAAGTCTTGTCAATTCCTGCTGTGCTGCTGCTTATAGCTGTCAGTCTCAGGTGTCACTCTCCAAAGTCTCTGGGCATCTGCTGGCATTTGTTTTTATGCATCTCTCTGATCTTCAGGATCTTCTTCTACTTCCAAGACCTTTCCTCCAGTTAGGAACTTCTTCACCTTCTTTCTAGCGCGCTGTTGTCTCTTCAAGACCACTGCTTCTTTTGAGGAATGCTTCTTTCTGGCCTCTTCTTAGTTCCGTAATTTCAAGTCCCGAGTTTTTCCAATCTAAATAGTTCATGTGCAAAAGCTCAACTTGTGATCAGCCTAACTGGTGATCCTGGCTCACACCTCTTCATTAATGGGAAAATTCAGAACATGCCACTTTAGTCTTGCTGTTACCAAAATTTGCAACAAGCCCCTGTGGGATGCAGCTAGCTAGCAGGAATCTCTCTCAGAATTCAGAAGTTCAATTTGGACAATTTCTTTTCCCCTCACCTGCAGCCACAGAGTTGTCTGCTACCTGTGACTGTTCATGTTTTAAGCTATTTTTGGTCTACAACATCTGTCAGTCAGGTTTTCATCATGACATTGGCTGATAATCTTTATCATAAAGATCAATTAGTAATTTTTATCTCTCTTTTTTTTTAGTAAGTGCCAGTACAAATGAAATTTAATACATTTATATGCTTAGAGGAAAATGAGTTATCCTGAGTAAGATTTCTGATTTCCGATGTTTATTTCTACTAAAATTAAGTAATTATATCTTAAAATTTAATTTTTGTAGAGTGGTTAGCTGGCAGATTTTTCTGCTGGTTTTGATGTAATTACGGAAAATACATGTTTTTTTTCTGACTAATTTATTCACAAGCATTTGAGTTAAGTAGGTTGATTGATAGTAAAAGCATTAACTGGAAACAAACAAACAAACCAACCCCCTTATAAAAATATTTAATGAGTCAAAATGGAAAAATATTCCACTCGTGGGCATTTTTCTTCATGCTCTGATTTACATAGGCTATAAAGCTGTAGTTCAATAAATGCTTTTTAAACAACAGAGCTACCTTGTTTCATTTCCACTGGCGCAGCCATTTATGTGGCTGTGTGGTAAACTGGATTGGTGTGATCCAGATTAAAAAGTCAAAAAAGCTTTTGCCCTTTCTTTTTAAGCCAGCTTTGTTCCCACACCCACTTTGCTGCCACACAGACAATTCTACCAGCGTGAAAGAAAGGATTACTGGAGACAGAAGAAAGTACATAGGTACTAGGGACAACTGCTATTGCTTAATTGCATTCAAGTGATATTCCCACTAGAAGACTAAAGGTAGCTAATGATACGCTTAATGTAAGATTTAAAGTTCAAATAGGGTAAAAAATAAAGTTTACTTTTTGATCAAAGCATCTGGTTTAATAAGCCTCCGTAACCAGGCTGATAAAATCAATCTAGATGACTAACCAGAACAACAACTCAATATTGGACTTAATTTAAAATGAAAGCTGAAGTAGTTAATCTTGAAAAGTTTAAAATAAAAACGTGGAAATGGTACTTTGTATATTGCCAATATACGTTCTATGCTGACAGTGAGGCTGTTCTATTAATCAAAAAACAAAAAAGATTATTGAATTTTATAGGTCCTAGCTATTATCAATAAAATGATGGATTTATATTAGAAAGACTAAGTTTTTAGGAAGAAAATAAACTTTTAAAAATGTATTGTGCTATTTTTAAAGTGCTTCTTTTTGCAGTCACTACATTAAATATTTTTGAAATAGCTGCAAGCAATGTACCAAGGAGTTGGGATGAAATTAATGTATCCTACTGTAGACATTTCTAAAATTGAGGTCTGAAAGTTGAGGCCCATATTTACTGTGTTCTGTTCCTGTCATAGGTAACAAGGAGAGGTTGTATATCCAGTCAGACTTCATCTTTTGTACTTTGCCCTCTGGAATTATCAAGAACCCTTAAATTTTGAGTTTTCTGCATGAAGAAAAGATGTTTCATTTAAACAACGGGAAAAAAAATAATTCTGACATAGTGAAATTTTTATCTTCTTTATAAATTTATAAATGAATGCTTTTGATTTGAAAACTTACAGAAAATGAAATGTTCATTCTAATCTTTTAAATACTGTTTTCTGACATTTTTTAACTGAGTGTACATCATGAATATTTAGTACACGTATAAATTAGTTTTCTTTCTGTTCATACTAATGAAAAAATGACAATAAAAGAAACGTAATTTGAAGTCTAAATTGAATTAAAACTTTCTTCAGAAAAAGGAGGGTTTTTTAGGTAGTAATTTGTAGCAAATTTATTTTTGAATGGTCTAGAAGAAACTTGCTGATTTCTGTAAAAGGGAAGAGGGAGCTTGTTTATCTCTTTAAGCCAGTTCTTTTATTTAAGCTCTTAGAGCTTGTTTTTTAATAAAGAAAATGGTACAAAATAGCACTTTAGGGCCTTCCAGAACTGCAAAACTATTAATATAATTAATATACCATAGAACATATTTTACATGATTTATTTGCAGTAAGATTTCCATTTATCTTCTGATATGTCAAAGAGGTTTTGGTGAGGTGAGATGGGAAGATTTTGGCCAAAGTTACACACCTGTTTAGATCCAAGATCTTACTGTTGTGAAAGCCATCTTGCTGAACATAACTGGGTGTATAGATAGAGGATAGTGGAAAGAGACTGAATAGTGTGATGAGGAAGAGCACTGCAGATAGAGGTGTGGACAGCAGCAGCCATCAACTTTTGAACTCGTTGACCTGCTGATCTTTTCTTTCATTTGAAATAGTATGTGAAGTCACTTTGCAGCATGAATAGGAAAAAACAACAGGTTTTGGACCAAGCCTAAACATCACCACACTGAAGAAATGGCAAACAAAAATTGCAATTAATGTCAGAGTTAAGCTCAGATGAATTATCACGCCTTTGTTTGTATGTTTGTGCAGTGTCTGCTCCTGTTCTTTCTTGCTAGAGGTATGTGAATATGCTGAAACATCTGCAAACAGATGATGTGAGGTGACAGACATTTAAGTTTTTTGGATGGTGAGGCATCTGTATTCTATCAATGAACAAAAAAATGGAAGACAGATTTTGCTTAGAATATAGTACAGGAGTTTTTTGTAGGTTAAATTAATTTTTAAGTGTAATTAGTTATTAATATTGTAATTAATTCCCTCTGAATTTTGGTATGTTCTTTTTTCCACTACAGCAGGGTGTAGCAGTTAAAGAAATAATTCCTAGCATCCTACTTGAAAGTTTTTTATAGGAGTAATGTTAAATCTCCAGTGCTTAGTAAGTTAGACCAAACATCACCTTTATTCCCACATTATTGTCCATGAGCATGAAATTAAGAAGTCTGAAGTGACTGCGACTAAAACCAGCAGGCTGTAGGGTTGTTTTAGGGGTACAGTGTCTTGATTGCATACCACATCCTTCTGAGGCTCTTTGGTGCTCATGCCACAGAGAAGGGTATTTCCCTACAGAGTATGTTTTTCTTTCTGAATGTTTACTTTATGTCATGCCATAAGAAGTCATGTACAGAATTGTCTCCTAAATATTTCTTTTTGACCTGTACTTCAAATGCATTTTTTGATCACTAAAGGAAGACTTGATTCCTCTGTAATATTTTTTCCTTTCATAATCAGTGAAAGACAATCCTGAAGCTGTATCAAGTACTTCCGGACAAAGTATGTGGTAATGAAGAATACTTTTGTTTTTCATATTTTTTGGAAAGGATACTCTAAGGGGTGTGTGTGTGGTTTTTTTTTTAATAAAAGTAGTTTTTAATTAGATGGTTTTGGGGAGCTCCTCTCCAAACAGTATAAATGTACCAAATCATTCACATGTTGTAGTGACACTGACTGGAAGATCATTGTACGTAAAAAAGATAAATAATCCACATACCAGTTAACTCGAGTAGGTGCAGGCCTGTGCTGTGCTGCACATACCCGGTGGCTGCAGGATAAATTTAGCCAGCTAATTGCAACAAAGGAGCCTGCAGGCAGATTCCACTCGGTACCAGTGATTATGCCACCAGCGTGTCCTTGTCTTTAACTAAAACTGCAGCACCAGGTTCTTGCATGAACATCCATTTAATCTGATGGTAGAAATGATTAGCAGAATTGTTTTATTTTAACAAAATTCTGTAAGAGCTATCTCTCCTCTGGACTGCATCTGTACAGTGTGCTGCATCCTGCCTGGAAGTCGGTTCCAATGCTGCGCAACTTTGGTTTCCCAGTGTCGGAGGGGTTGTAGGGTTATTTATAATAACTTCTTTTTCCTGAAAGCATTAGCAGTGATAACTGGCAGTGATACTTTACAGAGTCAATTGTTTTTCTTAGTGGGGTCATAATGAACCAGCACCCCCTGGTGCAAAGTTTATGCACATCAAAATTTTACTTCTGGATATTCATGAACAACCTTTGAAAATTCTGTAAGAATTTCACTCTTTATGACATATAAAGTGACAGTTTGATAAAATTTTCCTGTGTGTTTATTTTATGTGTGTGTTTATGTGTTTAAAGTTCTCTTGTGTTGTAAATAATTTTATGAAAGCAATTACTTAAAAATTAGTTTTTCCTGGAATTTTTATTTATTTTTATTTGGGATTAAAATTTGATGTATTTACTTTGCATTAATATAGGATTCCATCTGATGCACTTCCTGTTTAGTGATTTGCCCCATGGTTGTTTTATTTCTTCTATTTTGTTCTTAAATAGTTTCTCTTAAATTTAGTCTGAAGCATAATATTTACAGCACTGTAGAACAATTTTATGAGCTTATAAGTAATCTGTTTGGTATAAGTGAGGAGTTCCACAACAAAATTTATACCTGTAGCTGATAATAGCCACTTATTTGCAAATTTGATTTAACTGTACTTCTTGGGGGACCAATGGAAGTTACATGAGGTGATGTTGATAAATTATGACCTGACATTACCAGCAGCATCTCTAGCTTACTTTTTCCCTGTCATTAATCACAATTTTGCAATCAAACAGAAGTAGGCAGATAAAGGCAATTGAGGACGTTTAAACTCAAGTGAAATAAGTGCTAGTGAATGAAAACGATTTTGAAGATTCATAGTGTCTTCCATACTACATGGAATGGTTACCACTGTTTCACTGTAAGATCAGGATTTTTTTTCTTGCCTTTTGAATGTTTTTTGGGTTTGTTGTCTGGCTTCTGGGCAACAGCTTGCTTGGTTACATCAGCCTGGCTTGATGTCTGAAGGTACTTAGGAGTGAATAAGGTTACTTTAAGAAATTTAATAATTTTCTATATACAACAGCCTACTTTCTTAGTCTGGTTTCGATAGCTGTTGTTCATAGGGTATATAACACCCAAAAATACTGTCTCAAGTTTAAACCCCTTAGTACAACTGTTTGAAGTATTACATGTATAGCATAGTGTATATTATATATATATTTTTATATAGTTTGTGAGAGCAAGACTGAACTTTCTTGAACTCTTGTATTCCAAATGCATAGAAAATTATCCATTTCTTTCTTGAATTTTCATCTTGTTTCCAGTATTCTTTCTGTAAAGTTAGAGACCTTTAAAATACACATGATTTGTGCCCCTGCTTTCATGTGTTTAGTCTTGTAGAATGAGGCTTTTAATAAGGACAGACTTGAAGTAAAGGTCTCTGAAATGTGTAGCCTTGTGAAGCATTTTATGTTTCTGTTTTAAATTATTTCTGTGCTAAGTATTGGTGTCTCCAGATTTCTTTGCTCATATAGATAGTGGACTATCCTGAACATCATTATATTGCTATCATAACAGTTTGATTTTTTTATCTTTTAATGGTAGCATTTTTGAATGAAAATAACTTTTGTTTGTGTTGTAACATTAAGATGTTTACGTGCTTAAAATATGTGGGAGATTTTTGATCATCTCAGATTCTGTAGGATATCATTGGTTTTTTTTCAACCTGGGAAGCTTCAAACTTGGTAAACAATACACTGGATTGTTAGTGAAATAAAAGCTATACAATTTATCCTATATGAAAAAATATGATCCCAGTCTGTCTGAAAAACTCGCCAGTGGCTGAAGTCCAAAGTGTTCCCTAAATCCAGGAGCCTGGGCCTGAGACAGTAATGAAAACAAAGAAAATTAAGCAATAGGTATTTTTGTAATAGAAGTTGGGAGGAGCTGCAAATAACACAACAGAGAAGACATGACTTGGTACTTCTCTGTTTGTGACCAGATTGCTTTCCTTAAAAAAGGATTAGCTTCTATGTGTTCATGCTTCACAAAATGCCTATTATCTGGAGAGCAAAGTATTGGTAATTTGGTATAGGCAGTGATTTAAAACATGTAGTTATTGGTACATCAGTAGCTTTTTCTAGAGAGTATCTCATGCTGAGTTTTCAGATTACTATATCCTGTGGTTTATTATGATGCTTAAGAACCTAAGTCTGTTGTTTAAATACTGTGTTAAATATTTAAGATACGGAATACTTCAAATAAGAAATACTGACAAACTGTATTTACTTTCTTAGTAAACATTTTTATTTTAAATAAAAATGTTAGAAATATATAAAAATATTCTAACCTGTGAGGCATAGGCCTTTACAACACAATTGTAGAAGTAGCGATCTGTGCTGCAGGAATGAGCTGTTAGCTTTATTTTTATTGCATTTATGCTGAATAATTTAATATGGCCTTGAGGAAAATCACTGACCTTTTCCTTCTTATGTGCTTAAATGTTGCAGCTTTAAAGAATTCATGCATATTTTCATGAGTTTCAGTAGCCCTCTGAATGTTATGAAATAATTTACTTGTTTAGGTTCTTAATCTGTGAGGTTAAGTTTTTCCTTCCATTGTGATGAATACTTTTACGTGTTGTATCAGAGTGTATGAATAACAGTTACAATATTCTAGGTGATTTTTTCATGTTTTCAACAACGGCTCTTGAAGAGTATTATGTCTGGGAAATTTTACATGTGAACAGATGTTTCCTTTTTCTGTTTTTTCCTCTACTCAGTCATTTCAAGAAGCCATCATATTGATCTAGAATAAAGTTAGGCATCTCAGGGGAGAAGAATCTAATACATCTTGCTCTGTTTTTAAATTAGGTGGAGTACCACCAATGAGATGGATAGTAAATTTTGACCGAGATCTTCTAGACGGTCTGGTATTGGCAGCACAGCTGGCAGCTTATTGTCCATATTTGGTAAGGACTTTTCTTAATATTGTGAAAGTTTTATACACTTTATTAATGTAAGTGGATTTTTTCAGACCTTAATTTCCTTTGGAGCTGTTGACTTACATGACTTTTAAAAAGAAAAAAAACCCCAACAAACCAACATTTAGCAAGTCTAGAGTGATTACTTCAGTACTGATTTTTCTTTGGATATATTCTTAAAAGGGAATTTAGTTCAAAATTTAGATCTTATGGATTGCTGAAAGAGTGAAAATACAAACACAGTAATTTTGCTTAGTGGGAGATCAAGAGTTTGATTTCTGTCTCTTCTGCAGATTGCTACTCACTTTGTAAGGATGTATACTAATCCAAGAACTCCTGAACAATTTCTGCACAACTGTTTGATACTTGTGAATGCTATGCATGTTGTCAGTCTGGCTATAGACATAAAGGTAAATGATTTTATACTATCAGTTCTTATATACTCTAAAATATTTTTATTTTTTGTTACTTTTATCATAGCAAGATTGTACATCAAGTTGAGATTTTAGTGAAGCAATTTTTTTCATGATGTGCTATACTGTATGATGGAGACCAAAATGCTGCTTCATATAAATACACTTAATTAAGAGTAATTTCCATAATTCTTTGCTTTGTAGTATCGCATGTACACAACTAGCTGAACAGATTAATTTGGCTCAAGTTCTAGTATCATACATCACACAATGAAAACCTGAGTGGAATTTACTATTAACATTCTAAGGCAATTTAGAAAAAATATATTTTAAAGTAAACATCATGCACTTAAATATAAAAGGAGTGGTAAAAAAATTATATGAATGTCTGGTGACACTTATGTACATTGATCTAATCACGAAGGGCCATGAGGGTTCTGCCCCAGTTGTGGTGCACACGGAAGACAGTAGCTTTGGACTGCTCATGAGAATAACACCGTAAGCCATCAGCTTCTGATGTTCTTATTAGAAGGAATGTGATGTTGTTAGTTTCTTCTTCAATCTAGAATGCACTTGGGATCATTTTTATATGTTTAGTAACATGCTTTACATCTCTGTCTTTTTTTAATTGGCTTACAGCTCTAAATTTTCTATATACTGTACCCTTTTCATATATTAGGTATTATTTCTTTGTTCTTTTTTTGGCCCTAAAACCAGTTTCTCCTGCTCCCAGCCTGCATTTCTTTAACTGGCAATTTGTGAGTTATTTATAGCTGTGGGTCCTGGTAGTACCGTATAATCAGAGAATCATAGAATGGTTTGGGTTGGAGGAGACTTTAAAAATCATCTGGTTCCAACCCACCTGCCGTGGGCAGGGACACCTTCCACCAGACCAGGTTGCTGACAGCCCCATCCAGCCCGGCCTGGAGCACTGCCAGGGATGGGGCACCCACAGCTGCTCTGGGCAGCCTGTGCCAGTGTCTCCCCACCCTCACAGTGAAGAATATTTTCCTAATAGCTAATCTAAATCTACCCTCTTTCAGCATAAAGCCATTACCCCTTGTCCTGTTACTACATGCTGTTGTAAAAAGTTCTACTCCAGCTTTCTTGTAAGCCCCTCTAGGTACTAGTTATATACAAAGACAAAAGTAAAACAAAATCAGTCACAGAAGCCTGATCAATGAAAAAAGTTGCTGTCACAGCTAAAACAAGAAAAGCAAAGCTCTACAAGCTGGTTAACAAGCCTTCAGACAGAGAAGGTTTGTCAGACCCCAGTACTGAGGCACAGTAAATTCAGTACAAAACTTATGCCTTTTTAATTGCAATGGCAAGGCTGCGTTACAAGGTTACATACTCACGGGGGTTCATGCTCTTATATTCCACGTGCTGGTTGCCTGTGTTAGTTACCAAGCGATTACCTACTTAAAAGAGCAGATTCCATCTTATTTTCCTTTTCTGCTTTGCTTGCTGAGTCATTAAAAATCCTGTCCTTACTAAAACTAGTGAAAACTGTTTAAGGTCCCATCATTCTCTAAGAATTTGAAGAGTGATGCAGCTTCCATCATAAGCAAAGTGGGAATCCGGGACTGTGATGGGCTGGGCCAGGTGTGGAGCATACTGGGCTGTCTAGATCAGAGGAGGATACATTAGAATAGACATAGTATTTGTTGGCGGTTGAGGAAACTTTCCAAAGGAATTAATAATATTAGGAATCAGAGGCAAAGGTGTGGTATGAACAAAGTATTACAAAAGGCTCAGTTACAACTTTTTTTCCTCCTTTCCATTCAATTGTACTATGATTACACGCAAAAATTAACCCTGCAGTTTCCAGTTGTATCAGCTACTGTCTTGTTTCCACATCCTGATAAGCTGTAATAGGTGTTATAAATGGCTTTGCTATGACAGGCTAAACCAAGAAAATCTACTGTTTCATATAGGTGTGAATGACAGAAAGTGTAACAAGACAATTTAGGTATAATCCTTACAATGAAGGTGTATTTTGCCTCGGGTTTTAATAAGAAAAACAGGCTCAGCACATGAAGGCAGAGGCTGGATGCTTGATATGCAAAAGGAGTTAATCACATGAGAACATGAGTTGGAAGTAGAACTCCAGGACATTCCCCGTAATGCACTTAGTGCGTCTTTGTTTTAAGACTACAGTGTCTACAATACTACAATATTATTAGTTCAACATATTTTTGAGGTTTTGGTGTTTTTATAGATGGGAAAATCCATCTCTGTACAGACTAGGAATTTAAACAAAGCTATATAATTAGTCAACACCAGAAAAAGGAACAGATTTTGGATCTTCAAGGTCTGTTTTTTAATTCTAGCTAAGGTGTGTTCTACAAACAAAATATTGTGGAAAGTAAAAAAAAAAAAAAAAAAAATTGAAGGTAAAGGGTACTTTTCACATAGATTTATTGGAATTCATATATGCTTTTCTAAGGCTGCTGTAGAAATTTCTTAAGCTTCTTGTTCTGAAGCAATGAAAGCAGCAAAATACATTAATTCTGTTTCTGAACTGTCTCAACTTGGGATTTCTCTGATAGTTTTTTCACTTAAATTTAGCAGGCTAAAATGTTCCAGCAGTATTGGAAAAGTTCTTGACTATCAGGCAATCACTGCTTCTGAACTTTCAAGACAGCTTTGCATTAATTAATGCAAGGATGGTGGTGATGGCACAAGGAAAGACATGTATTAGGTCTGCAATAAATGGTATTTTCAATCACTTAAAAAATCTAAGATTCTCTAGTAATAAAGAACTTTAACTGTCTGGAAGACTTCGGCTGCAAGTTTTAATGGTATGTCTAATGGAGTTCAAGGCTTCTAAATTCTTTTAAGGATAAAGGTATAGGATTAAGATGGAGTTCTTTGGGCAAGAAATTGTTTTCATTTTCTAATTATGACTGACAGTTCAATCCTGGAATATTAATGGTGTCTTTCTATGTATTTTTTATTTGTGTTTGATATTTTTAAGTTTTAAAATGCTTTGAATTGAAGAAGATCCAATTGAAACCCCAAAATAAAAATTTGCAAGATAGGATGGTGGATAACAGCAACATGGAAGGAATGTATGTGGCAAGGGTAATTAGGAGAGAAGATGGAGTGATTGGGGATAGCCAGTAGAGGAACCCAATTTGCTACTGACTGGTTTAAAATTGGGGTCAACAATACCGACATTTATATTTGGGACCAACTAAAAGGGAGGATATTTTCAAAAGAGCTGTAGAAGACGATGTAAGTAAAGTCAGAGAGTGTTAAGAAGCTGAAAAGGAATGTGGCTGTTCTGTTGAAGTGAACTGAGGAATTCAGCATTGTTGTAGAGTAGAAAACTCAATAGCAATAACGTGGCTGTATGAGCAAGAAAGATAGGTGGATGGTAACTGCAAGACATGAGTCTGAAATGAAAAAGAGAAAGAAGTTTCTGTCCGCAACCAATGGAGAAGAGGGAAGAAATGCAGCAACATAAAATGTTTTGAATTTCCAGTATATGTAAGATTTTTCCCTTGAGGTAAAGTCTTGGTTTCAGCTGGGATAGATTTAATTTTCTTCTTAGTAGCTGGTGCCATCGTGCAATACTGTGTTTTGGATTTGGTGTGAGAACAATGTTGGTAACACACAGATGTTTTCAGTTGTTGCTGGGTAATGCTTATATCAAGTCAAGGACTTCTCAGTTTCTCAGCCCTTGCCTGTGACAGGGCTGGAGGGGCACAAGAAACTGAGAGGGGACACAGCCAGGACAGCTGAACTGAACTAGTCAAAGATGTATCCCATACCATAGACTGTCATGCTGAAGTATATAAAGGGGGGGGGGGGGGGGGCGGGGGGGGGGGGGGGCGGGGGTTTTACAGGGCCTGCTGATCACTGCTCCAGGGGTGACTGGGCATCAGTCAGTGAGTGGTGAGCAATTGTATTATGCATCACTTGTTTTTTTCTCCTTTCCCCTTGGATTTTATTCCTCTCCCCTTCTCCCTCATTCTCAGTATAATTGTCAGTATTATTATTGTTATTATTTTGGTCTTTTTCCTCTCTTATTTTATTTGATTTTAATTATTAAATTGTTCTTATCTCAACCCTTGAGTTTTACTTCAGTTTCCTGTACATTAGTAAAGAGCTATTTGCTTCGTAAATATGGCAAATTCTTGACAAAAGTAACAAAGAAAAAGGATTTATTTCTTAATTCTGAGTTATTTGACTAAAATTTATATGATACTGCAAATATACAGATAGAACTCTGTATCTGTCTATCCACCAATCAATAATGTTAATGCAAATACTTTGGCTTGCCTCAGATAGAAATCTAATATCCATGTGTGGTCTTAAATTCAGAAGATAGAAGAGTGAAAAAAAATTAAAAGCCATTTTTATTTGTTAGAGTAGCAATTGTCTTGTCATATATATCTTTCCTGGGCTATTTTGGAAAAAAACACTTGAAGAGAGTTGTAAAGGACTGAATCTTCCTGAACATCTATGTATCCTTATAAAATGGGATGCAACAACTGTTTATCTGTAAGCCTGATAAATCAGAGCATTAGATAAAGAACATTTGGCTTGAATTCAACTTTATTGATAGTATTGTGCAAAGCATTTGATATTGTCCCACACAAACATCCGTATCTCTGAAATGGAGAGACACGGATTTGATGAGTGGACAACTCAGTGGATAAGGAGTTGGCCAGATGGTCATACTCAAAGAGCTGCAGCCGATGGCTCTGTGCCCAGGTGGATGCCAGTGTCCCTCAGTGGTGTCCCTCAGCAGTCTGTATTGGGACCAGTATTATTCAATGTCTTTATCGGGGACTTGGGCAGTGGGACTGAGTGCACTGAAAGGGAGGTTATTTAGCATGTTTGCAGATGATATCAAGCTGAGTGGTGTGCTTGATGCTCTAGAGGGAAGAGATGCCATCCAGAGGGACCTTGACAGGCTAAAGTGGGCCTGTGTGAACCTCATGAAGTTCAATAAAAGCCAAGTGCAAAGTCCTGCACCTGGGTTGGGGCATCCCAAACATGAATGCAGGTTGGGCAGTGAATGGATTGAGAGAAAGCCTGTGGAGAGGGAAAAGGGGGGACTGGATGAAAAACTGAATATGAGCTGGTAACGTGCACTTGCAGCCCAGAAAGCCAACTGTATCCTGGGCTGCATCAAAAGAAGTGTGGCCAGCAGGTTGAGGGAGGTGGTTCTTCCCTTCCTCTTGGCTATCGTGGGACTCCACCTGGAGTACTGGGTCCCGTTCTGGCATCCTCAGCATAAGAAAGACATGGACCTGCTTGAGCAGGTTCAGAGGAGATGACCAGAGGGTTGGAGTACCTCCCTTGTAATGACAGGCTGGGAGTGTCGGGACTGTTTAGCTTACAGAAGAGAAGGCTCTGGAGAAACCTTGTATTGGCTTTCCAGTACTTAAAGGGGACCTACAGGAAAGATGGGGAGGTACGCTTTACCAGTGAATATAGTGACAGAGCTAGTGGTAACAGTTTTAAACTGAAATAGTGTAGCTTTGGATTAGATATTAGGAAGAAATTCTTCACTGTGAGGGTGGTGAGACACTGGCACAGGCTGCCCAGAGAAACTGTGGATGCCCTGTCCCTGGCAGTGCTCAAGGCCAGGCTGGATGGGGCTGTCAGCAACCTGGTCTGGTGGAAGGTGTCCCTGCCCATGGCAGGGGGGTTGGAACCAGATGATCTTTAAGGTCCCTTCCAACCTAAACCATTCTATGATTCTGTGTTTTACTGGCGTGATGAGATATATGGAAACATATGCAATTGTGACAATTGCAATTTGTTCAGGTAGGTCTAGTTCACCTAGATTGTATTTGGGAACCCAATAAACATGTTATCGAAACAAAAGAAAAGGAAACGTATCTTTCAAAATAGGTGGTGCTTTTTATTTCCATCAGAGCAACTGAAAATTACTCAGACCTGGTAATGGTTTTAGCTGGGAAATTTGTAAAGAGAAACTGGGTATGTCTGGGATAGATAAAGATTTTTAAAAAGGATATTTATATGTGTATACATACAAAACACAGAGTTTTAAGCTTTATTTAGGCACCGAAATGACTACTTCATCTTTCCTCCAGACTTGCTGACTGTTCTATTTTCACACTGACTTCCAGCTTATTGAAAACTTGGGTGCTGCGCTTGTATAAGCAAAGCCTATATAAACTTAGGAACCTCATTTTGTTCACAAACAACATTGTTTCCTGTATGTTTACCTTTTAAGTTCAATGTTAAAGCCTTACAAATCTGGAACTAACGAATAAGGATTAAGTATATGGCTCTCTGGAATTTAATATAGTATTTTTATTGCCTTCTGTTTGTTTAATACTTTTGCCATAATTCTCAGTCATTTACATTTGTTGGTTTAAATTGGTTACCTAGATAACATTTCATGGCTGCTGATTCCAAGCATTTTCTATTTTTCAGTTGTGTCCTGCTAGAGGCTGTTATTTGGCATAGGATGTCTATTTTCATCATTGCTTTATAGGCTTTGTAGTGGGGAAAGCTTTTTTGCATGATTTTTGCATCTGTTAAATAGTTTGCTTCTTTACATTATTCAACTAAGAATTACATGTTCAGAAAAATGGAGAGTGTTATTGCCACAAGAAGTGGTTCAATGATCTACTCTTTCCTATATCTTTTAATAACATTTCTCTCTCCTCTTTCCTGTCAGAGCTTTGGCTTATAATGACTATGATTATTTTGTATTTAAAACACCCTGTTCCGTTCTTTCTTTTCTTTTTCCAGATAAAAAGTTTAATATTTGTTTGTAATATATTCTGTTCTAAGTATCAGTCCACTACTCTGCTATGCTCATAAAACAGAACTGCCAGCATTTTCTACATATGACTTAGAGGTAGTTACAGTCATTTGATTTGCTCATTAAGTTATAAACCTATTTTCATAAAATCGGAGTCATTATTTGTAAGCAGTTACAAACTGTTTTCAGAGCAGTAGTACCAGAAATACTAAAGACTAAATACTAAAACAGGCTTTAGTAATAAACAGGTGATTGAAAATGTGGAGAGTTGGTTATGGGATTAACAACACAGAGCTGATGGTGTTATAAGAGTTAAATAACGTTATTTTCACAGTAAAACCAATCTACTAGCCCTTCAATTTCTTGTCCGGTTTTGATATAGTCCTAACTTGGAATATTTAGAATTTGAAGTATAATAATTTTGTCCAGTTTGTCAGCTTGAGCATTTTCTTTAACTAGGCAACGTTACAGCACAAGTGAAAAGATAACAGGCAAGCACCCAACCCTTCATCAGCTGTGAGAGGCTTTTTCATATTTTGAGAAACTTTGTTATGGATACAATTTAAGGCATAGATCTGTTAAACTTTATTAACTGCTATTGTTTGCTAACACAGAATTTTTTAAAGTAAATAATATATATAGACTGTGTGAATTTCCTGCTGAATATTTTTATGAAGTACACTGATTTTTATTATTTTTTTTAATTAGTTCCTACAGTAGTGGATTAATGTCAGAAATACAGTTTTATGAATTCAGCGCAGGATAGAATAGAATAATGTTTTCTGAGGGAATAAGTTCTGATCTAAGTGGAAATGAGTAGAAGTAGGTGGCAAAAGAAAGTTAGGCTTCAACAGATAGTCTACTCTGCATCTTTGCCATCTTCAATGTAAATGCAGGAAAGATGAACAGTAAAGGTGTAAAACCACAGCTATATTGGAATAACTTCTACAAATAGTTGTTACCATTCAATAGCCATTACTGAGATAAGCAAATGGATAACATCAGAATAATTTTCAGGTTTAAAGCTTTTGGCAGGTAAAAAAATTTTCTTTACATAGTAAGTGCATCCTAAAATTCCAACCTTAAAAACCAGTAGTGATGAAAATAAATAGAAGTATGAGATGAAGCTACAGTTACATGAGTGCATGAAGAGTATATGAAATGAACCTTAAGAATTATGAAGATAAGCACTATCTAAGAAATTATGGAGAGTAACAGGGATGCTTTAGATCAGTGCTCAGTGATGCACTCACTCTCTTGGAAGGTTAGAGAAGGAGCTGTGGTGGAGCTGCTGGAGTGGGATGCAGTGCTTGGCTGGGCACAGGGCAAGAAAAGAGGAGGAAGCAGTCAATAACTCTTCCTGTCATTGTGCTCCATGGAGCCAATGATTTGCTGCCAGAGGAGCTTCAGTTCTGCATTTTCTATGGAATCCCCTATCTCTAGCTTAATAAAACAGAATGGAAATTAAGAAAACTTGGAGGTTGCCTAGTGAGATGTAATGCAAAATATATTTAATATGCATATATGTAAACAATGTGGTAAGTCTTGTCTGCTCTAATATATCTTGACAGGTTTCTCCTTCCTGTTGTATCAAACCAAACAAAAAATTGTATTTCTTATAGTACAAAGCATACAGAATAGCTTCATGCAGGACTATAGGCCTTATCCCAGACTCGGCCTGTCCTGGTCCTCAGGGGCCTGCCTGATGGCCACAGCTGGGGCTGCCCTGGTACCCCCTGGCTTCTCTGCTCCTGGCTGCCCTCTGCTCTGCAGCTGTGTTATATTGCCTTTGGCTCCAGGCTCCCTGGCACAGAGGGAGCAGCTGGTCCTTGCTGTGCCCTGGCAACTATCTCTGCCTTTAGTTTCCCTTTCAAGTTTGATGAATTATAGCTTCACTGGCCTTTCTGGATTTGTTTTCTCCTACTAAATTGAGGATTCTTACATAGAAGACATGGAGCGTCTCATTATAGCACAGCGCCTCATAGGCTGAAGGAGCCAGAGAAAACACTTCTGCTTTCATCTGTGAGAATTCTTTAATTTCTTCTTTCTTTAAAATATGATGGGGAAACTTATGATGAGCTTGTACACTGGATGGGAAAGAAAGATTATTCCTGCATTGGAAACTCTGTGTTGGTTTGACTCCATGTATTTCTGAATTAAGAATCCAGTTTATTCTAATTTTTTTTGGTTTGAACTACAGATTTTTTTTTTTCATCCATCTGTGACAACATAAGAACATATTATTTTCTCTCTTGTATGTCAAATGTGGGCTCATTCGTGGTAGCAGAAGAGAAGGAACCCTGTATTGATGACTTTTTAGGAACTGAAGAAAAAATAGTAACTCTTTTTATTTACTACTTGGTGTCCCCTTAAATCTTTGAAAATAAAATTGTACTTTGTGTAGGGCTAGAATGCCACAGGCTGGTGAAAATGCTGCAGTCTTCAAATACTTCAAATGCTTTGTATGATTGTATTTATTGAGAATATGTTCATTAAGGGAACTTGGCTTATAGCTCCATCTTTTCTTCCAGATTCTTTCTTTATACTAAACATAATGTCAAAGGGAGAGCGTTTTCTTAGGCTACCTTTGCGGTTTTTACACAGAGTTAAGGCAAGACTGTGCATAGGCTTGGAAGAAAAAGAAATTAAGATTTCTTTTTTTAAGAAGTCATATGTGGATTAGGAAGTCTTGTGCTTGAGCCTGGGAAAATACTGAAGTGTATCTGTACTTACCATGTAGTCGTTTTCATTTAGGCATCAGCCTGTATTGGCGTCCTTTTGGCCCATGGTCTTGAACCAGTAGGCTAATCTTAGGTTCTTATTTTGTATAAAAGTTTTTCTACATGGAATATTTGCTTAAAGCTATTGAGGTTTTTTTACATTGTGTTGGAAGAGGGTGGCTCCAGGACAGTTTTGAATGTTTTCCCTTTATACCCTTTCTTCTCACAAAATTATTATGTCAAAGCGCAGCTTTTGCTAGCTGAAGAAAACTTGTCAGTTGCTGATCTATGAGTCAACAAGTAGAACCTGTTTGAGTGTGGAGCTATTTGTACTGGCAATAAGCAATACATCATTTTGCTTTCTTAGAACTCCTGCCTTAGGACTTAAATCTCAGCTGCTTTTCATGGTCCTGTGTTTCAGGCGATAGATTTCAGCCAATATTGCATTTTAATAACATCAGAAAAGGAAGAAAACTCAATAAGCAATTTCTAATTAAAAAGAATAAATAAATTGTTTATGACAGGCTTGCTTCTGTATGTGAAGGATGATATAGAGAAGAATTTAAAATAATGACAGAGAGGTGTTTAACCATAGTTGATGAATCCTCAAGCCACTAATTTGCAGAAGCTGGCAAATCATGTAAATGGAAAGACCACTTTGTATTTGCCCAATTTCTTAGACTTTTTACTCAAGCAACTGCTCTGTTGGCAGAGGCAGAATAGTGGGATACCCAGTCTCTGATACTCCCAGGAGATCCATAAGCATTTAGATGGTGTGGGTCTTTGTTCAATGTCATTACAGCTGCTTTTGTATCCTGACAAGGGACTTTCATGAAACTGCTTTTTACGATACCTGCAGAAGGAACTAATTAGAGGAACAAGGGCCTTTCTGCAAAATTTGAAGCCAGACTGGCTGTTGTATTCTGTTCTTTGGAATATATATTTACTTTTTCACAGTGTGTTGTACTGCATCTTGAGCTTTTAGTAATTAGGAAGTTGAATTGGCTGGTTTGTAGAAGCACTGCAACGTATGCTCTAGTATAAAACATTAATTTGGAAATTAAAAAATAACTCGGATAGCTAAGATGATAGATATGTTATACATATCTCTTGCAGCACTAAAGACAGTCCAGAAGAGGCAAAAAGGTTTTCTCCCTTTTTCAGCCCATCTGGCTAAGAAATATGTCTTTCCCCAAAGTGTCTTCATTAATTTTTGGGAAACAGTAACTGTGGTTATCCAAAAATTTCTGATAATGAGAATGAAATTTTTACTTTTATTTCAAAGTTACTAGTGGGGATCCACTAGTTCTTCCCATGGAGTTGCTTTATTGAGTTGACTATTTTAAGCTTATTATCTCCCACTGATATTTGGGGTTTTTATTGCTAGAATTTTATGTACTCAGAAATGACAAAAAAAACCAAAACAACTGTCCAAAAACATTATTATAATAGCCCTCAAGAAATATGAGTGGAAAAAAAAGAAAAAAAAGAACTTTAAATCCTATGTATATAGTTGACCATGTTTTAGAAATACAATTAAGTAATATTTTTTCAGATCTAGATTTTTATTCTTTATTTTTTCTTCCTAATATTGAAGAGGAAAATATATTCTGTACATATTTTTATTAGATTTTTAAAAAATTTCTACATTTTCTTGTTATAATCTAAAAGTGTAGCATTTTTCCCATTCAATAAAATACAGAATTGGTTCATCTAGAAGCAGACATACACTAAAGCAAAACATTGAGCAGGTGACTGAATAGCTTTTCTGCTTCCTTCACCCTACTACTTTAGAAATAGTATTAATTCCCTTGATTAATCTGCTGGAGTGTACTGAGGTTCTGGAATAGATGGTTCATTATGAAAATTGCCTCATAAGAATAAATGAAAAAAAGATTTAGAGTTTTTTTCACCTCTAATGCTCCATTTAGGCAGTAAACATCTAATCATGTTGAGGACTAGAATATAGTTGATCATACAAACAAAATAAGGTGGGGGCTGAAAATGTGTTCTTGGGAAAAGCTGGTATACTGTAGTTCATAGGAAAAATATTACTGTATAGGAATATTTGTTATACTCGGAGATCCTGGAAATTGTAATAGTATTGAAAATAAGTATTAAAATGAGACTTTACTGACAAAAGTATCAAAAGAAAATCAGGTTGATACAAATTTATCCTCATAGTTTACTATTAAAAGGTTTTGGTGCTAAAAAGGTACAGTGATAATAAAATATAGCCATGAACAAGATGTGTTATCTGGAGTGATTTTTGTTATTTGATAAAAAGAGCAAAGTTTTAGAAATATTTCCCCAAAGTGGTTGTGACAAAAACCTGGGCTCCTTATTCAATATAGTTAAATCAATAGCACATTTTATTAGATGGACTGTATTAATTTACTTCTAATTTTTTATTAATCTGACCTCTTAAAAAGTGTCACATTACCATTTTTATTGCTTTCTTAACATACCCAGAAAAAGTAACAAGACTTCCACTGGAGTATCGCATTCTCTCTCCATGTTACCACAGCTGGAGTCATCTGGCAAGTTTCAATTAAAATTGCCCTATTCTCATAAGGGATCTCACAGTATCACTGTATACTCTTCTACCACGAGTTTTTTGTAACTAGTAAGTTGCAGACTTGCTGATTTTTCAGAATATGTTACAAGACCTTCCTTATAAATCTCTGCTTGAGGGAAGTAGGTAAGTGCAGAGAAGCAGCAAATTGTATACGGGGTTTACTGATAGTTTGCTAGTCTTGAATCAGCAAATATGTGCTTACAATGTGCACGAGAGATTGTTGTACATATGAAAGCTATGCTTATGCAGCAGTCATTGGTGTGACTATCGCTCATCTGGAAATATCTGTGTGCTGGTACCAACTCAGCTGTGACTGCCTGATGCACAATGTGGGCTAACGTTGTGAGTGGGAGTTTTTCTTACTTGCAGTAGTTTTTGGAGGATGGATGATGGTGAACATTGAAAACACACTGTTAATTCCGTGCAACTCCTGATTTCCCTTTTTGCCTACAAACTACAGAGATTTTTTTCCTAGACCTTTATCCACCAATATGCCTGCCGTGTATGCAATTATGGAACAGATTCAGGTCCCCTATAGTATACTTAATTCTAAATAAAACTGATGGTCTAAATAAAACTGGGTATGTATTGCTCTTCATTCCTCTTCAGATAAACAAATAAAGCATGCCATTTCAGGTGCAACTTTGCTTTATTTTGCCATTTTGTTTGTTAGGATAGTGTAAAAATAGTGTAGTCTTTGATATCCTAAGTATGCATGTGCTACAAAAGAATGTTAAATCCTTTGAGACTTGTTTGTTCAAGTCCTTAGAAATGGATGAAAAACTTTCAATAATTGCTGACTAGAGAAAGCTCTTTTTCCATATTGCTAATGTATTTGAATATGAAGTATCTCCTAGAGGCTGTTGAGTTCCTAGTGAACTTAAAAATTAGTACAGCTGTTTCACAACATAGTCTTGGGATATAAAAGTATCTTGTACCTGGTTTCTTGCTGTGTCACATGACCCTGCAGATCTAACAGGCATTGAGTTTATGTATGTAGAATGCTTCTAAGCAATGTACAGATCAATATTAAAATAAATAAAAATGTGCTTTGTCTATTCTTTAAGTAGTTTACATGTAAATTCATGTGAAGAAGGAAGGTTCATTCTAAAGTGATGGTGTGAGGTTACCTGTAGTCATGTGCAACTCATCCAAGTTGCTTAGGGAGGGTGACGGTGACAATCGGCAACAGAACAATAGATTTTTGTATTTATTTATTTTTGCTTGAGAATTGGGCAAACTTTTTCCTGTAAGGTGAGAGGATTTAGAATGGTAGTAGCTTTCTAGGAATTAGGCAAAGGAGTGTGCGAAATATTGTTGTATTGAATGACTCTCAGTAATATAACGGATCCAAATAAAATGTCTTGAATGAACAGAGCACCTTTTAATGGGATGACATGTTAATGCAGTGGTTTACTGCTTAAATCTATTCCCAAGTGTGTGTATTTTTCAGTATGACTTGATATTTAGTTTAGGAGAGAAATTAACTGCAGTTATAAAAGTTTATTTAGTATATAATAGACAATTTTATTACAATAACATTATATTATAAGTTACTAAGCATTAAGTTTTAACATACTTAATTAGTTTGATTTAGGAGGTACAGAATCTTATCTGTTTAAACCTCTATCCAGATCTTTCCTGCTTGTGTTTGTGGGAAGCTACTTAGATCATTAAGTCTCTTTATTATTTGATTACCCTTCTGCAAAGTTCAAGTATTTCATGGCAGAGTTTCTACCTCTCTCTTTTCAGTGACTTGCCGAATTGCTGAGGACTAAAGCTTTGACATGTTTTGCAGTTGGCATTTAAACTCAGTTCTGTAAATCAAATATTTAAGATGCAGTAATACTTGCTACCTTTTGTAAAGCACTTTGGCATCTGCAATAAAAATAACTGTACATTTATGAGTTGGATGGTGATGATATCTTCATAAATGGTTGCAAAACTGTATCTAGGAGTATTTGGGAAATTATTTCGCATAGTAAACCAAGATTTGAAAAGATTTTTTTTAGAAGATAATAAAGACATATGCTTTTCCAATTAGTGAACTTTACTTGCTTTTTTTGTTATGCTTCATTTTAATAAAATGAACATCTCTTTCTGCTGAACTGTGGGAAAAATGGTTTGCTTTAATTTTTAGCCTAGGTTTATTACTAAAGCATGTCAATGGTCTTCAAGAATTAGATTTTTCTTATTATTCTTAGTTATGGCCCTAATCCAATTATTAAAAGCTAGATGCAAAATATTTGTATAATAAGAAATACCTTAAACTTTTTTGTTCTTCATCTTCATATCTCTAAATTGTACAGTTAAAATTTTAACTGTGTATGTGGTTATTTTTTCTTTTGTGCTTTCAATATTAGGCTGCTGATATCTGTGATCCAAACCCAGTCATGATGCTTATTCTGTGTGTCTACCTATATGAAAGTCTCCCTCACTACTTACCCAAGAACACTATAGAATTTACAGGTGCTCTCCATGCCACTGTTGTTAAACAGGTACTGGTACCATTGAACTTAGATTTGTAGCACTACAAGGTTAGAACACTGTATCTCCATATGTGTTCATACTATGTATATGATATAACAAAGAATAAGTAAGTTTCATGTCATTTCGCTACCAAATACAGAAGATTGGAAGCATGGATCATCTTATTATTTTTCTCTTCAGGCTTGGGATCTTGAATTCTGCTGCTGTTTTTTTTTTTCCCTGTGCTTGTAAGCACAGAAAGAAAATATCTACAAATCAGACAAATCTGAGCTCAAAAATAGGAACAATAAGAGATTAACAGGCATGGGAGTTCAGTGTACACTGCAAAAAAAGTACTCAGAAAAACTGATGTTGGATAATCTGTGGGAAGTCTATACTCTTTAGGAAGGAAAATGATATACCTAGTTATTTCAAGTACTTTCTTATTTTGTGATATCCTTAATTTGTACTTTGGAATTTAGCTGCATTATATGCTTTTTATACCCTAATTATTGGAAAAAAAAAAAAGGCTGATTTTGTTGTTGTTGTTGCGATAGGTGTGTCTGAAAAACCCAAGCAGCAAAACTTTGATGTACAACATTATTCTTGTAGGAAGAGATGCTGATGATTTCTCATTACCTAAAGGAAACACTATCACCATTGCCCCGAAGTAAGTAATGATTTTTTTTTTAGCATTATTAATAATTCTAGCATTATGGAAATATGAACCTACTAATTTAATAGTGATGGAACACTAGAAATATGTTCAACTACAAACAGGGCAAAATTAGTCAGTATAAAGATCAAGCTTTTTCTCCTTAACCTAGAACAAATCCAGAGTAATTTATCAGTGGGACACTTGCATTTTAGCTCAATAGTGCTTTAAGAGCAGAGTACAACCCTTCAGATCATTACAGGAGTCATTCAATAAATATTTTTTTCCTAATGGATTGAAAGCTTTAATTTTCAGTTTGGATCTGCTGTTCTTACTTTTTTTTTTTTTTTTGCCAAACTGAAGTTGAAATATCTCCTCTGAACTTGATTTGTATTCTTTACATCAATGCATCATGGAAGCATAAGCAGGTAAAAACACTTTCTTCTAACATTTCATTGTTTGTTTCTTATTCTTAATTGAAGCATGACTGGGAATTTAAGAGGCCATGACACAGGTTTGATAGTAGTGTTGGACTGCTTCTTTTTGCTCCCATCCTCTTTCTCTACCAAAATGAAAACTGTTGCAACTGCAGTGTAGTTATTTCTCTGTCTTACATTTCTGAAAGCCATCTATGGATTCTGGAGAGATCTAATTTTGGGAAAATGTTAGGTTGTTAACATTTTTGGTAGTAGAAATAATCTTGGTGATTTCCATCATTCTCTTTTTGTTCACTAAATATGTTTTGCTCTTTCTGTGCTATGTGGTTTTATGACTAGATACAGGAATTTCACTATCTATGCTTAACTAGTGAAGACAAGGGACATAGCAGTGGCTCTGGCTGTTAGTTAAGAGTTTTTAAGTTTAGACCACAAGTCTATTTAAGATATTCCTTTGCAGATAAAATGGATTAGAGATAGTAAAAAGGAAAACAAAGGTCAAGTTTTGTATAAAAATAACTGTGAAGAAGAAAAATTTCAAATATATGTTGTCAAATTCAAGAAGACTCAACATAAATACAGTGCTCTTTAAGGATGATCAATATTTCAGTATTAAATGACATGCCTACTGTAAATATATGCAAAAGGGACAACAAGCAATGCTATGTTTTCAGCAAGCTGTGCGGCTGATTTAATTCCATTTTCTTTGCACTTACTGCAAATAAGTATTAACATAAAAATGTAATCTTTGGAAATATCATGTGTTTTCTGAAAGGTCATTACCATGGCTGGTTTTCATTTCACATTTAACCCCCCACCTCCCAAACCAAGATACAAGTAAATTTGTACAACCTTGTCATTGAGCTGCTTGGCATTGTAAACAGCAACAAACAGTTGAAAAAATACAGAGAAATAAAAGCTTGTGGAAATGCCAGTCATCCACTGGTGACCTCTGCAGAGTTTATCATAATGTAATTTGTAATCTTGGTCACTAAATGAAAAATAGGTTCTTTGTAATTAATAGCTTTCTTAATATTCTGATGGAAGTGTTTGAGAACACCAAGCATCAGTGGGGTGGTTGGGAGTCTTACAGAAGCTTTATATTAAATCATAATATCACAAGTGAGTTTGGAAGTGGTAGTAACATGAATAATAAACCAACACCTCTGTTTAGTGGATTGTGTGTAGGCTTATTGCTATTAGTGCTGACTTAATTTCAGTTGTATAAGGTGAAGAAAAAGGTAGAGGATTTGTAGGAGTGAATGTTCTGCTTCCTTTTGAAAGGATGCCTTCAGAGAAACTCAGAAATGAGGTGGGCTTGTAACGGACTTTGGCCTAAATAAAAACTGAGGGAGAATTTTCAGTATATTCAGTAAGAGATTTGATGTGAATTAGTAAAACTTAATGGAGTTGTTTTTTGACAGGAATGTTAACATCACTGACTATAACCTGTTTAGGAATAAAAGAAGTTCAAAATAGCTGGAAAAAGGAACTTCACATTAAAGTTATTTGTACTACTTTTAGAGGTAAATAACCCATAACTATGAGATTGGAGGCAGATGAATCAATGTGTTAAAAATCACTGAAAATTAGGAAAGCCTACTTCTTATATCGGAGAAGAGGAGTTATACTTTAAAAACAGGAGTTATACTTTAAAAAACTGAGTATCTGTAATCTTTCAGACAACTTAAGGTCAGGTGTCTCTGCAGACTTGTTCCCATGAGTTGAAACTGTTCTTTATGAATCTATGAATATTATATATAAATATGGATATGCCTTCACCACTAGTTCATCTTTCACTGCAAGCTAGCTTGATGCTAGCCGGCTTCACCCCACCCCCTGAAACAACAGGTACTTTAGATAAAAGTAATAAGTGAGAAGCAGTTAAAAATAACAGCTGTTGCCTTGTGAAGACCTACTGCAGGGCTCCAGTCAAGTTGTAAAGCTTGTTTCGCTGAAGTTTCAGAGTAAAAGGTCAAGGGAAATATTAGCAGTTTAGAGAAAATTCACTCATGAGAGTTCGGGCAATTACAACTGACAAGATGAACCATAACCTTGACAGGGAGGCTAAAGAAACTGAAACTCGTCAGTCTTCTGTCTGGAAAGCTGGAGGACTTTTAAGACATATCATGCATACAGACCTGTCTCTAGTTATCCACCAAATAGAAATATTCCTATATTTAGAAGTAACTATAATTGGATTTAAGATGACTGTGAGTCGTTATAATTACTAATGAGGAATAAGTGTGACTGACTAATCCTGTTGGACCTACTGGGTGAGCACGCTTGGCACAGAGGTTTTTGTGGATGGAGGCCCAGTTCAAAAGAGCTGTGTTTGCTTTCCAGGAGAGGTGAACTACAGGAAACTGGTAAGCTAAACAGATCAGGGAAAAAATTGAGCAGAAAGGCAAAGGATAATGAAGAGAAGTTACTGAAATATATTAGAAAGCGGTGATGCAGCATTAGCTTAGAGATGTCAACAATTTTACACTAATAATAAGAAGAGACAGGAACATGTAATATATGTATGTCTGTGTTTTCAAAGAATCAGGACAATGTACGCTGTGGTCCATTACTAGCTGGAGAAAGTCATAAATGGCTGTGGTGGGTTAAACTTGGCCAGCTGCCAGACACCCACCCATACACTCTTTCACTCCCTTTCCTCAACAGGACAGGGGAGAAAAAAAATGCTGAAATGGTTTGTGGGTTGACATAGACAGGGAGACTCCTTACCAGTGACCAACACAGACAAACCAAGTTTGACTTAGAGGAACTTGTTTTAATAATTTTCAATTAAAATAGACTTTTTTAGTGAGAAACAAAGATAAAAATTAAAACATCATTTCATCTCTTCCCCACACGCTTCTCCTAGTCTGTTCTAGAGTTCTCTGCCTTCTTCCCCAGCCACTCTGAATTGCACAGAGGGTAAGTGGGGAGCAGGTGACTGCAGTCACTTCATAACAGTTCCTCTCTGGAACAAGATTATAGAGTTGAATTTTCCCTTACTTTGCATTGACATCGACACAAGCAAAGAGTGAAAAAAATTAAGCAACTTTTTGTTTTCCCTGATGCTAGCTTTGCCACAGAAGACAAGTTCACAATTAAGTCAAATTTCTCTGCTGTTGCAGGAGGCAGAGGGCAAAGATCAGGCAGAATGTTCCATAAATTCCATTTCCCTGTCATTCCTCTTGATGACAAGAGCAGAGCAGACTCCTATAAACTTGATCCTTAAAGTGGCTTTGGGAGTGGATGTCTCCAGCAGTATACTTCTCTGGGACTCTGCAGTCTCAGGATGCATTTTCCAGGATGTTTTGAATGGCAGAGCAACTTAGGAGTCTCAGACTCTGGGGGACTTAGTAGCTCTTCACTGTCAAAAATGGTAATGTCTTGAGGCTCTGCAGCAGGAACATGAAAGCCGTAAGAGCCAGGTTTTCAGAACTTCCAGGATTTCATCATTGTTTCTCAGAACTGAAGTCCTAAGGCTTTTGGCATTAGGAAGATCTCTGGGCAATATCATACTCCTTTATCCTGGGTGTTAAGCCTAGAGGTCTTGCTGCATTAATTCTATTACCTGTAGTCACCCTTTCTGCAGTTTAGTAAGGTTTTTTCAGTTCTGCTGTATCCTTTTTGAGGTAAAGAGGTGCAAACAATAATTAAGGTTTGAGCATTTTGGATGGTATCTGGTGACCTAATGGTGTTCTATGTTGTTGTCTGTTGCTTTTCCAATTTTTCCTAACACTTCATTTACTTTACTGGATGCTTCCCAGAACTGTGCTGATGTTTTCATGAAACCATCTGTTGCAAATCCCAAGTTCTCAATGATGAGTTATAATGTTTTGGAGGCCGTAATTTTGTGTAAATGCAGAACTGCTTTCCCTGTGTACATCTCTTTACAACTATGTACACTGAATTTCCTTGTCATTTTGCTGTTTCATAAGGTCTTGCGATCTTTGCACTTCAATCTTTATGCTTACAACCTGGAGCAACTTAAAACATCAGTAAACTTCCTTACTTTCCAGGTATCACAGACCCTTGAGGACTCCAGTAATGGCTTTTCTACTAAGTAAAAAGTGTTAGTTCCTACATTATGTTTCTTGTCTTCTTTCCTTGCTTCTTTCCTGTTTGATAGTTTCCTTGTAAGTCTATAACAAAAGGACTATGTTATAATTAGATGAATTAAATCACCCTTGATCATGCTTTTGTACTCCTTTAATGAACTCCCATAGGTTTATAAGGCAGGACTACATTTTACATGTGTTGACTCCTGCCAGCTAGATGTCATTTATGGAGATCTTGTTTATAGTAGATATTGTATATACTGATCCTGTTCTTTTATTCTTTATAATTATTGCTAGTACATTGCATGATATAGATTTGAGGCTTAAAGGTCTGTTAGTCTCCTGATCTTCCCCAAATTTTAAGATATTGGTGTTCTATTTATCACCATCCAGTTCTTAGGTCCCAAGGTAGTTTCAAATAAGAATGCTATGGGTATACCTTTGTGGTGCTTTTTCCCCCCCCCGGTTCATAATAAGAATGAGATAAAGGACCTCCCAGAAACTTCCCTTGACAGCAGCTGTCATCCAGGGACAAATCCTGCCACTGCTCCCATCAAAATAAACTGTAGAGAATTTCTGCCATAGTTGTGATTGCTCAACTTACATGAAAAGATGTTTGCATTGAGTTGAAATAATAACAGGTACTTGAAAAAGTAGCTGTTATTATGAAAGTTGTGAACCAAATGTAAATTAACATGATTCCGTTCGAGACATGGTATGCTGATTGATATTACACTACTTCACCACTTACTTGTGTAACTGTATACACATACAATACATAACAGGCATATTTTACATACCTGTGTTAGTTGATTGTCTCTGCTTTAGGAATTCCCAGTTGGCAGAAGACCAATAAATCACACATAATTTTCCTCTGCAATCTATTTTAATTCTCTTTCAGGCTGCACAATTCCTATTAATTGGTTAATGGGGAAGGCTGATTTGGGTTGGGGAGAAGCTTCCTTTTGACTTCAGTCTGAGATAGTCTGCTGTCTCTTCCAAAAAGACAAGTAACAAATCTGCAGTTTAGAAATATAACCTTTTCCTATATTTTAAGAATTCCTTTGAAGTATTATTTAAGTAATTGCAGCTTGAGTAAATTAAGAGATGTCAAGGTTTTCCTATAGCTTATTTTATCTCTGCCGTCTCTTTCATACATGTTGGGGGGTAAATTTTAAAGTTTCTTTAACTACACAAAATGAAATTACAATAAAAGTATAAAATAGCCAGCTGACCTTTTGGTATGTATTTTGAGATATTATACTTGCAGCTCCAAAAATATAGCTCTTTCTGTTGAAAGAGACCTCTCTCTACTCTGGTCATATGTGTAGAAAGGAAATTCTACTGTTCTTTTGCTTTTGGAACAATCCTACACACTGATGATTTTTCTTACCTTCATGCCACGTTGAGATACTAATCTCAAAATCAAAGAGTGATTTTGAGAGCTTCAAAATGTGAGCTTCAGCCAGTCAACTTTTCTTATTGTTTTTGCTTAGTTACACAACTAATGCAAATCAAGTCTAAACTTCACTTTTATTTAGTCTAAACTCTTATTCCATGCGGTCTCCCCTTTTCCATTTTCCCATTAGAGAACTGAGCTGTTGCTTCTATAGAGAGAGCTTTGTTTTTTCCACCTAATTACTTATCTTTACTAATTATTCTGGAGGGTTTTTTTACTAATTTCTTTCTTAATCTTCAATGAAGATTTGATTAAGAACATCTGGATCTGCCTCACAACATGCATAACAAGATGTCTGACTGTTTAACTCACAAAAACCTATTCAAATAGGGTAGCATAAAGTAAATCAGTTGTTAACTTAGAGTTATGCTATAGAGAAAGAGAACTTCCTGTGCTAGTGTGCGTGTAAGAAAAATTAAGCTACATACTGAGTTTATAAAAAGCAATAAGGACTCAATATTGTTCTTTTTCTATCTATATAGTTCTTTTAATAGAATGTTTTAAGGTGCTTTTAGACAGAAGATTGAGCTACAACAAACTATTTCAGAAGAAACAAATTACTTTCTTCTCTAGCGACCTTCCCTTACAAAGACTCTAGAATGTGCTCCTGAAGTGACATCTCTGAGTAATTTCTGAATTGCAATTCTGTGCCTGCCTAATTAAGTTATTATTGTTGTTGTTATTCCTAGGAGGCAAACAAGTATAAATGTGGAATTCACCAGTCGTTTTCTGCATCCTGCTGAAGCAGTGTTACTACTGATCTCAAAGATTGTGGGTGGAATAGGTGGTGCTACAATGACATTCTCTCTGAAATCTGAAGTCAAGCATATTGAGCCTGCTGTAAGTTTATGGGTGTATGATTAATACTGTCACAAAAACATTTTTAATCTGTACATTGTATCAAACAAGTGAATAAAAGTGTGAGTTACCATCAGCATTAGCTTTTGACCTATGAATTTTCAGGTTTCCAATATTAGCCTATGTACTTGCAGAGAAAAGCCTGAAGGAATATCTAAGACCCCAAAGGATATAAATCACGCTTAGATCCTGAGTAAATTAAAGAAGTTGTAGTGATTGCTTTGAAAATAAATCTGCAGCCCCTTCAGCATATGAGTGCTTTTGGAAATTCCATTGCGGAGGCAGTGATATGCTTCGTCCTAGTTATTTCAGTTGTCAGATGTAGACGGGCAATAAACTTTTGTTAATGTTGCTAGGTTATTTGTCCTTTTTGTCTTTAGAAATTCTGTAGATTTAAAATATATCCCAGAAATAGAGCAGAGATAGGCATGTGTTCCAGCATTTGTTATCAAACATTCATTGAGCAGATCTGGATACATCCTCTTCTGAACTTAAATGGTGTTTATGTGATTGTCGCTGTGTCTCTGTGTCTCTCTTTTAACATGACACTCTTTATTCCATAGCAATAGACAAAGAAGTTTAGGGCAAGAGAAAAAAAAAAAAAAAAGAGGACATGTAAAGATAAGAAGGAAAAAAGATGATAGCTTGATTCTTGGCCCTGTGCTGTCGTTTGGAAGACCATTTAGAATGTGGTGCATGTTTAAAAAGAAATAGGCTTTAACTGTTCTTTGCTGGCAACAAAACCTATCATTTAAAGTGTGTTAATTTTGTAGTCACCAATGGTCAAACATATGGTTCTACTCTTCTTTGTAATATTTTCCTATTTGTTTTGTATTATACATGAATGTAGTTTTACAACTTTTTCGTATTGATACAAATTTTTGTTCTGTTTTAGGATATATTAAAATGCAGATCTCCATGCTATGAGCTGAAGAAAGTTATCCTAAGTGTTACTAATCCCTTCAGAACTGATGGCATATTCAGGTAGACAATGCTGTAAAGACAAATCATTAATAATCATTCTGTTTTATCAACTCTTTTCCATAACTTTCTTCTTCTCCTTGAACATCTAAAACCTTGAGATTAACTTATAGGAATTTACTTTACCAAAATTGTTACAAGCACTATGAAGTGGAAGCTTATCATAATGAATAAAGAAGATAAGTAAACCTTAATTGAAATCCGTCTCAATGTAAGCAATAAAGCTAGAGCTTTAATCAAATGGAGTTCATGAACCTTGCTTGTATTTTTGTGTTTGGCTGAGGTCCAGCATAATTCTAAAGAGAAACAAACCATGTTAATAGTTGGTTATTTTTTCCTGAATCTGCTTTATCCCGCTGTTTAAATTATTAAGCATGCAAAATTAAAAAACACATGCTTTTGCCTTGGGGCTTGCATCACTATCAGTTAATCTAATTTTTCATTTGTATTCATCATGGATGTAACAACTGCAAATTTATAAAGGTTGCTTTCATTAATATAAATGAAATATAGTTCTGTGCCACTTTAAAATCTGTTTGTGATCTGACTCCATGTTTTGTCTTCAGTCTATACAGCTAACTATTGGTTCATGTCATTCATTTATTTACAAGAACCATTTTCCATAGCATTTTTAACTTGTTTTACTGACTTGTTTAATATATGTGTTGCACAGGCTGCAAGTTAAATTTCTCTTTCCCCACAGAATGAGTTTGGTCTAGAAACTGGTAATAGAATTGTTTTCACTGCTCCAGCAATGTGCTGTGGTGTGAGCCTTGTATGTGGGAATTATATGAGTTTACTTAGCTTTTGATGTTTTTGAAAGTCCTTGAGGTGGTCAGTGAGGCTGCCTGTAATCAGGTCTATCATGTAGGTAACTCTCTTGGAAAGAATAGATTAAAGGTGATTAGGTAATTTAGTTTCATGTATATAATTAGAAAGCTACTTGACAAATACTTGTAATTATCAATTTGAGCAACATTTGAATTGGTAATCTAAAATAAAAGATTATTTGTATCACATTTCCAGTCTTTTGAACCATCTAGTGTTCCATTGGGGGTGCATTGCTTAACTGCAAATAGCACTAGGAAACACACTTGTGTACCTAGGAAGTAGCTCCTTTATAGAAAACTGGGCTGAAAATCTTAAAATTAGGTGTATAATGTGGTAATATTTAAGAAAAGGACAAATTAAAATTATGAACACGTCTTTGTTCTCATATCAAATATGTAGCAAATGTCAGATACAGAATTTACAGCTTTTGGAAGTACTCTAAATAGCCTAGCATTTGGCTATTTCTTAATGTTACCCATTCTACCAACTACATAACCTATTCTGGTTTTCACAGTTCCTAGCCTTTAATAGTCATGTATAATTATATATTTTAAAGATTACTGAATGTTTGTACTTCATTAAGAAAAAATACTCAAATACTTTTAAAATTATCCATTACATTTCTTTGTGAAATACTGCAGCTATTTCCCTCCTGAGAACAGGAAAGTATTTCTATAAGATACTATAATAAGTAATGATCATTATTATTTAGTTAAATAGCAGATTCAACACTTGAGCAGAGAATCAACTAATTCTTATGTAATTTGTCATGACTATTGAAAATTTTAAATTCAGATTCACAGCTGGTGCTAAGCTAGTTGACATTGGCTTCTGTTATTTTTACTATGTACCCTGTAATCTTCCTTCTGTTTTTACTGACATGTGAAAGTGCAGAGACAATGCAGAACTGTAGTTTAAAATGAATGAATTATGTGTGCTGGTGCCATGTAACAGAAATGGAATATCCAATACCTAGAATGGAAATAACATGTCCACAATAAAAGGAGGGAAGATCAGAATCTTCTAGGAAGGACTAAAGTGAAGCAGTTGCTTCTGGTTTGTTAGGGAAATCATATTTTACTCATCTTAAAAGATTCATTATTTACAAAAACAAAATAAAATTAACTGACCTTTCTATCTTAAAATGTAAATGAATCTATTATTAAATAATTTAATTTAGTACAGATTATAGTATAAGTTGTATTTAATAAAATTATTTCCAATTAAAATATGTATATAATTTGTCTTAATATTGAAATGTGCATAATTCTTTTTTTCAGTTTCTCATTTTCTAAAATTTTTTGAAAAATAATTGGTCTGCATCTCATGACATGGCTGTGGACTGGGCTTACGGTTACAAATCATTGTGGTTTACAATGTTTCCTAATAACCCTTCAATAAGTGTCTCAGAATTTTGCACACTTACATGAGCTTTAAAATTTGCAAGGTCTAAATTGTGCAAAACATTTTAAGTTATTAAATAAAGAAGAATTGATAAATTGAATAAGCATTTTTAAAAATCTGTTAAGAATTATAGTATATTTAAATATCTCCAGTTAAAAATAATAAGCTTCTTTACCAAGCCTTCTTTTAAAAGTTAGAATAAACCGAATTTTGTCTTAAAATGCAGTGATTATGTGTATTTGCCGTACTCCAGGGTCATTTTGCTGGAATCCACAAGTTACTCAATGAAGCCAGAGCAAGTATATCAAGCCAGGCAAGTAAAGCAAGAGCAAACGTTCAGGTAAGTTCTAAATGGCAATTGCTTATTATAATAGAATTATACAATTCTGTTAGCATTAGGTCTTTGTGTATAGTTGTGTATACCCGTTGTAAAGAGCTATAGGTAAGGACATGGAAATATCGTAGAATTATGTAACATTGAAAAAATACTTTACAGATAACTTAGAGGAAAAAAGATAAATAAGGTGTAAAAATTTTCTGAATTTCTTCTTGAACTTTGTATTCCAAGTAGTTTCTTTTGTCAAGGAAAGAGTTAAGTTTTAGGAACACTTGTATTTACTTACAGATAGGATAAAGAAAAAAACCAAGATCAAAAAGGCTCCATTGTGTCTCTGTGTAATACAGGTTATGAGATACAGCATTAATACATGTTCATTCAGAAAATATGGTTTAGAAATACACTATCAGGAGTCATCACAATTCTGATTAATATTTGATATATTAGAAATTTATCTATACTATACCACCTTTTTTGGACAGCTCCTGTTTTACTTCCTATCTTACTCTTTGTTCTGAGATCACAAACTGTCCCACAGAATATGAAAAGTGGCAAGTATCTTAGATGTGAGTTTTGTGTTCAAAGATCTCAGTATTTTCAGTAAGTAGTTCTTTGTGTCCTCTCTCTCTCTCATAAAACATTTGCTTGCTTCTGTCTTCTAAAATTCATTGATGAAGTTGCTGCTCTGTGGACTTAAGGTTTCCCCACGGTGTCTGGCAATTATTATTTTTCTTTTTGCCTCAGTAATATATAAAATCTGGAACTGGAAGGGACTAAAAAGATTACCTAGTAACTTCTGCTCCAAATACAGAAAGCAAAGTAATTTTCCTTTTCTGAGAATTTTTTTGATGGAAAACAGAGTTATTGTCTTGTTTGGACCCTGGACTGAAGAGTAAAGGCACACCATAGCACATGTATAGCTATGATGACATGATGATGTATGTGGACTACCTATGTTGATTGCATAGGTGATTTTGCTTTTGATCTTGATTTTTGGCATACCTCATAACATGGCAAGCCCAGCCTCTTTGTGGTATTATGTAGGAAAAGGTAACTGACAACTGAGAGATGATAGCTACTGAACTGTTTCTTGCTGGTGCACAAGTATGGAAGTGGATGGGAACTAAAAGACTTTTAGGGTCCCTTCCAATCCAAACTTCTGTGACTGTGATTCCAATTAGTAATACAAAGTTGAACCAGTTAGACTAAACCATAGCAAGAATGAATTGGAAGTATTCACACTTGCCTTTGTCTTAACCAGATCTTTTGTACTAAGCAATTGAGAGGTACCTTCCTGAACCAACCCTTTGCTGCTGTAACTCACTCCTGCAAAAATTTTTGTTCATTTAATGCACAGTAAAATAACCTTGCTTTGAAAGGGACAAGTTGTGCTTGCAACAACAACAATAACCAACCAACCAAAACCCCCAAAACAAAATCAAAAACTCCAAACCCAAAACAAATGAGAGGCAGTTTGTGAATTTGTTTGGTCGCCCCCCCCCCCCCCCCCCCCCCCCCCGTTAAACTAAATCACATATAATACCTGAGTTATCAGACTTAGAGACATGGAGACATGGTCCATGTTGTGATATAAAGTGCTTAGTCTTACAACTTGACTGCTCATCCTTTGCCATTTTGTCTACACAGCACATGCATAAACTTGTTGCTGAAGCTTGTCTTGGGTTCTTCAGTGATATTTTTCATACAGTAGACTTTGGTGTTAATACAGAGTGGAATGATTGGTGCATAAGTTGTGCTAGGACGCTACTGTGGGTTTAATACCATAGGATCATAGAATCATTTGGGTCAGAAGAAACCTTTAAAGATCATTTAGTTTCAAACTCCTGCCATGGGCAGGGACATCTTCCACTGGATCAGGTTGCTCTAAGCCCCATCCACCCTGACCTTGAACACTTCCAGTGATGGGGCATCCACAGCTTCTCTGAGCTACCTGTTCCTGTGGATAACTGGCTAGCTGAAAAAGGTCACATAGACATAGTCCAGCTGGCTGGACAAAAATGCACATGGCACTCAGCTTATCTGAAGTAAAGCAAAAATACACTGTCCTTGGCTGTTTTTGTTACACAATAACAAGAAGATTGTGGTCGGTAAAGAATGTTGCAGGAGGGAGCAGATAACTACAGAAGAGAAACTAGGGGCAGGCTTGGTATTTAGGCAACTAACCAATAATGAGCTTAACCTTTGTAATATGTATGAGCTAATTATAACAAGGCATAAAAGATGACTGTAAGACACAATAAATGAAGTCTGCTGATCACTCATATTGAGTGACTGTGTCTTCCCTCCGTCGCGACATGTTCCAGTGCCTCACCACCCACAGAGTGAAGAATTTCTTTATATCTAAGTTTTAGTTTAAAACTGCTACCCCTTGTCCTATCACTACAGGCCCTGGTAAAATAATCCGGCTCTATTTTTCTTACACTCTCTCTTTAATGCTGAAAGGCCACAATAGGGTCTTCCTGTAGCCCTCTCTTCTCCAGGCGGAACAACCCCACCTCTCTCAGCCTGTCTTCATAAGAGAAGTGTTCCATTCCTTTGAACATGGCACTCCTGTCAACCAGCTCTAGCAGGTCCATGTCTTTCTTGTGCTGGGGACTCCAGAGCTGGATGCAGTACTCCAGCTGGGGTCTCACCAGAGCAGAGGGAGACAATCACTTCCCTTGACTTGCTGGCCATGCTTCTTTTTATTCAGCCAAGGAGATGATTTGTTTTCTGGGCTGTGAGCCCACATTTCTGGTTCATAGCTAATTTTTCATTCACCAGCACCCTCAAATCCACCTCCAAAGGGCTGATTTCAAGACATTCGTCCCCCAGTCTATGCTGATGCTGGGGATTTGCCCAATTCAGGTGCAGCAAACAGTCTGTATAGACCTATTTTATAGCAGTTTTAAGCTATTTTGTCTAATCCATTTCCTTATTTCTCTGTATATTGAAAGGGGATGTACTGAGCTAGACTGTGAGTATAACCATACTTCTTATACCCTCCAGATCTTTACGTTCCTTTTGTTCTTATTATTGAATGAGATGCCATTTCTTTTTGTTACAGAAGAATGAGACAAAATGTTCATGTCTTCCACAATACAGTTGTATTTCCCTTTCCTTTCACTTATCTGCAGATGCTTTGTTCATTGGGGTGAGAAAAAATTTCTAGAGGGAGATGTTCAATACCATGTCAAATGTGCAATGAGTTTCTCTGTCATTCAACTCTGAAAATAGGACTTATTGATGTATAGTTCAGCTCAGTGAAGAAATGTTTTGTAGTTTGTATGTTCTCAATGTGTAACGTATTGCCATGTAATATGCTTATCATGTTTTTTTTTCACAAAGCTTTTGAGTAATTTGTTAATTTTACAGTGAATCTTCTGCTGTAGTCTGTTTTTGCAATCATGCATTGAAAGAGATGATGTTTTATATAAAATTTGTATTTTTATATTTTTATGTGAGATACTTATTTGTAAGTACAGAATAAATATTTTGTTGTACTCGCATACCTCAGAGATAATTTTCCTTTCTGAAAAGTGACCTTTAAGTATAGGTATTAGAATGAATCTCCAGGGTAATATATTCTGAATATTTTAGGAGTCCATTTATTTAAGGTTGTGATTTTTCCTTAGCCCACTAAGATTAACTATTTATTTTGAGAGACCCAATAACTATCAAATGCTGTATGTAATAATTGTTTGCTATAAGCTGGTTCATCAAATTTTATTGTTAGGGGAGAATGACTTTTATGTGTGAATAATATTAAAACTGAGTCTACAGCTGAAACTTGCAATATTTTTTTAAGAGATATTACAGTGTAGTTTTCAGCATCTATGAGCTCTGTGCTTGTGAATTAAACAGAACTGTCCTTCCATAAATGTAACTGCACAGTTTAAACTCCTGTCAACAATGGTAGGAATTATTTGTGAAGAAGGATAGAAAAAGATATAAATAAATTCATATAAAGGAAATATGATCATAAGCAGCACAGTTTGCTTTGGGGGAATGGGAATAAGCAAAGATTTTGTTGTAAGTTGTTTTTTCAAGTGTATCTGTTCTTTTCAAATACACTTGAGAAGCAACAGAATGAAGGTGTTTAAGTTAAGATTCATCCCTTTCACTACTTTCTCAGACAAACCCTTGATTGCATTAGGTTCCTTGTGAATGATTAACTGCACTGACAGTGAATATAGATCATTCCTGCAGCCTTGGTGTAAAAGAGGTACAGAGGGACAAGCTTTGCGGTTTGTGGACTTTCTCATCCTTTCTTTTCAGGGCTATAAACTTCTGGAAATGAACTTTGTACACGAGCTAAGTTAACTGAAACAAGAAGAGAATTATTTTTTAGTAGAAATTGCTCAAAGAGCTTTTATGAGATTTGATTCTTCCTAGCATGATCATGAACTACATATTAACATGGGGATTTTACATCCTTAATTCCTCATTATGCGGTATAAATTCACCAAATACTTCCTCAAAGAGCCAAGAGTAAAACTAGCCTTTGCACAGAAAATTGAAAATTATGTTTATATTATGTGACAAGAAATGTTGTAAACCATGTGTACAAAAGTAAATTTCAAGTGTTTGGATATGTTTGGGTTTTTTAGATAATAATTCACATGGAGAAAAAAAAAAAAAGAGGAAAAAATCTAAGGAATATTTTAGAGAAAAACTATTTTAGGTAATTAATTTCCACTCCAATATTAAAAAGGCAATGATTTTGAGAATGGCAAATGCAAGATGCCAAATTCAGTCTGATTTCCAAATCAGCACTGTAAGAGAAATTGTTTACACCAGGTAGAGATAGTGTCAACATCAGCCCCCTACTTTTAGCCATGGAATGGCTAATGTTGCACTCTGTGTTGCACATTTTCTTAATTGTGCTCTGTTTCCTCGAAGAAAAAATCATGGTTTACAAGTTTTAAATAATTTGTCTACTATTGATTTGTTTTAGTTTGCGAATCCTGGGTATACAGAGTTATAGGATTTCAGTGGGATTTTTCTGATGGCTTAAATCTGGATCTTGCACTTGTTGGATTGAATTTGGATGACTTAACAGTCATTACGGTTAGTGTGAAAATCAGCTTTACTGATTTCATTTGTTAAAAAAAGGAATGTCTTGTCTTAAATAACAAAAGAAGTGCATTTCCTATTAAATTTCTTAAATACATTGCTGTCCTGTTCTTGGTTAGGTTAGGTAACATTGAATAAATTCACCCTGGTTTTATAATAAGATCTGTTGTGATGTGTTTTTTTACTCTTACAATGTGGCTGTCTGACTTAAAAAATCTAGACAGTCAGACAAACAAATAGGAACTTGCATGATATTTTTAGGCTTGCGTTTACAAAATTAGAACTGTATTTAAAAATCTATAGGGAAAACATGCAGGAAGCTGTCTTTGAATTTGTTATATATTTATAATAAATTCTAGATTAAAACATGTATCTGTCCCTTGTGTGTTATAAATACTCATGAATACCAGGGAGAAAGATGTGAAATTAATTCACTGTATTGACTACTGTATACGTCATCATTTCAAATCCCGGTGCACACTGAAATTATTTAAGTACCTTAGAGACTTTACCAAAATGCATGTAATTTGAAGTGAAATAGTGTCTTGAATAATAAAAGTATTTATTTCAAATACTTAAATTAGAAAGTTGCATTTAATGATAAGCTTTTCTACATTTTTTAGAGAAAGTTTTACATTTGCAGTGTAGTAGTACAAAAGCCGAAACATTACTGTTTTACATTCCAAATAGAAACCGTGAGACATCTTTTAAAGCTAATGTGTCATACTACATAGAAGTTATTCAAATGGGTGACTTGAAGATTAGAAAATCTAGTATTCATAACTGTTAATATTCTATATGGTAACTAAAGTCTCTGCATTTATGGATATAAATTAAATATAAAAAATAAGGTAAAATATATCTTATTAATGCTCTATTGACTTTATTCTCTAAGAAGGGTTAAATACAAGAATTTATAAAGCAATGAGCCTCTCATTTCATTTACTATCGAAAAAGCGAGCTTCCAAGTGATGAGCTTCTCGTGCACTTCCAGTCAAGATCCATAGTTCGCTTTCTCTTTATTTGCAAAAATACAATTTATTAAGTGGAAAAAGAAGAAAAAAAGGAATAATTAATTGCAACCACAATATGTTATAAATTTAAAGTAAGATTCTTTAAAGTAAGATTCCCCACAGGTAAAATTTTCAAATTTAGGTGGTGAAATACTAACGTCTCTGAAATCAGAAATCTGCAGTTGCACTGAACAATAAATAACAACCACAGAAATAAAACCATTAACATTTTAATCAGAAAAACTGAAATGAGATAACATTTCATCAGTGTTGTATTTCAGGAAATGAAAGAAATTAAAGCCTGAACCTTCTTTAGGATTTGGTAATGTCATTTCATGTAAATGCAGACTTCTGTTGAAATAAGTGGAGATCTGCACAGGAATCAGGTTTCTTGTATTTCTCTGGGCCTAGGAAAGGAAACAAAAAAAGAGTTTTGTTAGCTTTATTTGACATTTGTTGAACTGATGTTGGGGAATTTTCATTGTAGTCCTTGAGTCAAATGAAACATGCTTGTGCTTAAATAAAAATATTTATGAACAAATGCACTGGGCAGAGACGTACAGCCTTAGGTGGTTCTACAAGGAGTCCACAAGGATGTGAAACAAGCTGATTCCTTGTATACACTTGCACCAACACCAATGCTGTGAGTGTCAGCATCAGGCATCTGAACTGGGTGTTTGGTTCATCCCCCAGCACCAGATCTGTTTAGCAAAAGTGGCTCCTGAGCACTTGCGTTGCATGATCCATCACTGCAAGAAAATGCTGCATCATTTCTTATCTCTTTGGCAAGAGGAACTTCACCTTAGAGAGAGTTGTTCTGTCTTTGGCATTCCTGCTTCCACTTAGTAGGGCCTTCTTATCTTTCCATGCCAGGTTGATCCTTGGTCCTGAATTATCATTGCAGAGCAGTTAAAATTTGAATTTCCCCTTCATTGTACAGTGTTGCTTTCCAGATGGTACCAAACCTAGAATTTAATTTTAGGTTTTAAACCATGAATTCTGACTCTGGAATAAGCTATAGGGTAGAATCTTCCTTTACTAGATAGCTCTCATTTTTTCCTATATGACTTGCTGGTTTGTTTTCTAATTACCTTGATAAATGTAAAATGTTTGCCTAAAAGTGTGCATCACATACACACAAAAAATCTAGTATTCTATAACATACAAGTATATAGCCTGGAATTAAAATTAATGCTTAGAAAATTTTTAACTTTAAATGTTTTATTTTTATTGTTTCTAAGTGTTAATGTTGTGTGGAAGTACTTTGACCCCTAGGTAGGCAGATAAAAGTGAATAGATTTAGTTAGCTCTCAGGATGGAACCCTGGATAAGGTAATTGAGTTAACATGAATAAAGCAGAATGACTATTTCCTCTTTAAAAAGAGGAGACTGAGCTAAAAAGAAGGTAAAGAGATAGAGAAAAAATTTGGGGCTTAAATAAAAGTTTAGATAAGAGGCGATTTAGTCTCTGAAATGTGTTCTGATGGGGCAAAGGAAGACTGTTCTGCAAATCAGTTTCTGTAAGAGGCAGCTGTCTAAAGACATGTCCGCAAGGGCTGTGAATGTGAGTCCTAGAGTGAGTACAATTGTATCTGCACTGAATTTGGTTTGCAGAAATTTAGGTGTATTTCTATAGAGTAGTTTTGGGTAAATAATTGGAAAGACTGAATGGAAGACCACTGAGAGCATCAGAGGAATGCAAGGCCTTGCCACTTCATGATGTACCGGGGAACAATTCTTTGCCTATCCCCATAGGATACTGAAATGATAAAAAGAACAACTAGGACTGAAGTCCCCCAAAAGTGTTATGGGGGAGGAGCGCTTTTGATTGGCAAAATATAATTGGTGGTTTTTGGTTTTTTGTTTTTGGGTTGTTTTTTTTTTTTTTTTTAACATGGAGTTTTGCTTCTATGAGTATTGCAGAGATGATATACTGGTTAATTGAAGGGAGTATGTTCTGGCTCTGCTGTAAATACAGCTACTAATTTCAGTGGAAGAGGTGGTATTTAACATTATTGGTACATAGATTATTCCAAAACGTAGCTGGGTTTGGGTTTTTTCCTATTTGTTTTTTAGTTCTTGAAAACATTTGCTTTTCTAGTATTTTTTTATAGAAAGGGGAATGAGGTTATTAATAATAGAAATGTCTAGCTTTAGAGTATTGCTTTAATTTCTATTTTTCCCTTTTAGTTATGAAAAGAAAATACTAAATTTTACAAATGGTTCACTGTCTGAAGATCCAAATGAAGAAGACATCTTAAATTGTTGTAAGTATCTCTATACAATATCTTTTATGTCACTACAGTAGAAATCAGTTTATCTACATAATACATCTAAATTACATCTAAAGTATGTTGGGTAATTATTATTTATGAGTATACTCAGTAACTGTTACTTGTAGGAGACTTTATCTTTGGATGTGAAATGATTTCTAAGATCGCACTATAGTTCTAATGATTTTACCATTAAAAAAAATAAATGTATTTTTTGATTTTTAAGGGCCCGTAGGCTCATTTCATGGGAGTCTGATGTGGCATCTCTGCAGCTTACCTGGTTTATATTTGAAAATACTCATCAACAGGGATTGTGCATTTCTTGGTCTTATTTCCTATGAAATGTCAGTCAACATTTCTGTTAAAAATTATGAATCTACAGATACAGCATTTTCTGAGACTGTTGCAGGTCCGTTTATGCAAAATTTGTAGGATGGCCTTAAGAAATTAAATTTGTCCTCTCAGGAAGTTATTGTTGTGTTTCTGTGAGGTCGTATGGAAAGCAGATTTGTAATCTGAATAATTTACCCCTTCTAGATTATTATCTCATGTTGTATTCTGAGATGTGATTAACAGCCAACTAATACACAGTTCATAGAAATAAAAAGTATGTACTTGAAGTAATGAAGTGGGATACAACTGTTGCACCAATTTTTGAATAGCTTACAAAGGTTTATATGGCTTCAATCAGACTGTAGCTTCAGAGATATTTTTGATGGCATTTCAGGTCTTTGGAAATAAAATCATGTTTTCATTTCTTGTAGAAGTGCGTTTCTGCTTTGCAAATTATTCCCCTTCATTCTCTCAATAACACGGCAAGCAAAACCTAAACAAGAGCCTTCCATATATGTTTTACACCCTGCCCTGAGAAAACATGTACTGTTTAAGGGTCAAGAGTTCTAAGTAGAGAGCAAAAGAAATTAGGGTTTCTTTTTTTTTTTTTTTTTTAAATTTTGCTTTTGCAGCAGCTATAACAAAAAGGAAGAAAACTGTAAAAAAATACCTAAATTATTTATTAAACGTTACTTCTCTGGTGATTGTTTTAATTTCATAGAATCCAGAAAGGAAATGAGGAGGGAGGGCTCTCACAAGAATAATTCAGTCTGCTCCACAGTTTGACATACTTTGAATGAGGAACACTTGAACAGGAGACAAGTTTAGGAGTTAGTGCCTTATATAGGCAAAAATTAGTTGTTCTTAGGGCTACCTTACTCTATTTGATGGAAAAGTAAAAATGGGATTATAGTCATGTTGGTGTTTTTGGTTTGGGTTTTTTTGGTCATTGTTTATGTAGACTAGAAACATCAAATTCATATAAAACTTAACTGTTGGTTAAAGCACGAGTATTAGGAAAATTGTATTTTTATTGTTTGGAAAAAAACTTGGACTATGGAGAGAAAATGTAGGTAGTGGCTACGCCTTTCTTCAGCTTGGTTCTTGGTGGCTTTGAGGGGTGAATGGAGTCTACTGAACTGGCCAGAGTTTGGTGTAGGTTTCTTCTGTGATCTTCGCTCATTTGTGTTGCTTTCACTTTCATGTCTATTCTTAAGTCTGCTGAAATTCCTAGGAAGCTAGCTAGCCAAGTTTGAATGAAAGTTTCATTCTAAGGTAATCTGCATTATCAAAATACACTTAGCAGATGAAAACCACACAGTGAGAAAACAGTCAGACTGCCAGATTCAACCATAGGATTCTTAGTCACTTTACGAAGAAAGCTCTTTCTCAGCATAATGCTTTTGTGAAAGTAGTGCAAAGAAAGCAAGCTTGCCAGTATTTAGTTTTTGTCTATTCTGGAAGATTTCAGACCATAATAGCACATAGTTACTGCTACTGAGAGCAAGATTGTTTGTTTAAGTAGTAGTAAACTGTACACTTCTTTATGGCAGATGTAGTCATTTGCTTATAGGCTGTACATCCTTGAAGAGGTTTTGATGGTGAGAACTGTCTGTTTTACCTGGTTTTGTTTCAGTGCACAGAATAAGAATACAAGTAGTTAGTAAAATTAATTTAAATAATACAGCATGCACCATTGCAGCATATTTACACAAATGTAACTGTAATACTGATTAGTGTTTACAAGTGTGCCTTAAATACTGATTACTACAGGAGGCTGTATACAGTATCCTTATATTTAAATTCGGGTAGCTACATTATTTTACAACCTGTTCTGTTGTATCTAAACCGTCATGTAAACTTATTTTAACAGCTGACCAATCCAGCCTCTTGCGTGAGTTCTTCAGTCCAATGGAAAAACTTTTCTTGGAAGGGAGAAGTTCTGCAGACTTAGATATTCACTTCCTTCCTTTTAATCTGGAAAAACGTTACTGCACTGTCATCCTGGTTAATGAACTGGTAAGAATAGAAAGTATGTTCTGTGAGAGGTTTTCATGTGATAGCCTAGTCAGTTAATAATCAGGATATGCTTTCCAGTTATGTGTGAATAGGGTAAATGAATATACAGGTTATGTACATATTTTAAGGTAGTGTTTTTGCATGCCTATGCAATTATAAAGATGTCATCTATGTGCTAACTTCTGGAGATGAAAATATTTTCTCTTTCTTTTTTTGGGGGGTTAAAATACAATATTCCTGTAGTTCATGGAGGAAGATTTTGCTTAAGAAGTTCATCAGAGATTTACATAAGATTGCAGGCTTCAGCTAAGAGATTTAAACCAAAGTTTACTTCCCTTTTATCGCCACATAATTAGAATTATATGAAATGCTGCAAGTCACTTTTCACTGAAAATCATAACAAATAAAAGTAATACTGTAAGGAATATTACTTTGGTTGCTTTTCTAGGCAACTCAGCTTCAGAAGAAATATGGAATTTAAGTATGTCTTGATGTGGGAGCAAGAATAAAGCTTTTGAATGAGCCATAGGCAGGGAAAGGATAGTCTTCACTGTACTGTACTTCTCCCTTTATTTATCACTGTACCTACTGTCAAAGTAGAATAGTAATTATTTTCCTTGCTCTGTCTCTTTTTTAATTTTTCTGCCAATCCAAATTCCATTCAGTCCTTGTCACTAATGCATGTAAAAGTTCTGAACAGATTATACATGAATTAACTCCATTACTTTCTTTCTTTTAAGCATTACTTTTTTATCCATGAAAGTAACTCCATTACTTTCTCTTGACTCATGTAGCCTGGGTTTTACCATATATACTTAATTGACATTGATTCCATCAAATTACCAAGAGCTGGTTTTGACCAACTTTCAGAGCTCAGTGGTCACAATCTTATTTCTGTGTCTTTAGTCCATCTTTTCATCTCTTTAACCTCTGCTGTGCTTTCTAGCTGTCAATGTTTTTCAGCATCCTGTTGTTTTTCTAATCTTTTATGTGTGGTTGATTTTAAGGCTTGCATTCTGCTTCTTACTTTCATATTGCTACCTCTGTGTTTCATCTTTCCCTCTGTGCAGTTTCATGCATCTGCCATTCTCTCTGCCCCGTTTTCATGATTTGTACCAATACATCAAAAAAAAATATATCTTTTTTTTCCTGCATATTCTCATCTTCCATATCTTTATATCCATATCTATAGAGCAAAAGAATTCTGCTAGTATTTAGTGTTTGTATGTTTGGTGTTTGTTTTTAATGTCTAACCAGTACTTTGGCTATACCACCTAGCCAACTTAATATTTTTTTTTCCTTGCTTTTAAAGGCAAATATGACTATTGAAATGTCGTCTAAGCCTCTCTATCTTGACCCTGTGCAATATCTGAAACCAATGGCCATCTTTAAGAAAGCAAGCCATATGGCTGGAATTCATAAAGAGTGTACAGTTCACTTGTATTTCTTGAAAAGTAGCAGAGAGATAGAAGAGGAAGAGTGTCAAAGCCTACAGTGAGCTCATGCCTTATTGACATCATGCAATCACCCACAGAGAGGCTGTATAAATGTCCCCATGTCAGAGGATAGCAATCTTTGTGGATAGTTCAATGAAAAACCAATCCAGTGCTCAGCATCATTTGAAAAGAGAAATGATTAGGAAAGAAATAGACATGAAAATGTGAAACTTCAGTATACTTTTCTAAAGAGCTATGGTGTACACATCTTGAATATTGTGTGCAGTTCTAATCACCCCAGCGAATGAGATAGTAGGGATAGGGAGGAAAAAAAGAAACAAGGAAGGTCAGCAGGATGTAACAGTTGCTTTATACAGATAGTTTAGAAAAAAATAATTTTGTAGAATTAAAAAAAGAAACTGTTAAGGGATATGACAGGTACATAAGATTAAGAACAGTTTACAGAAAGTTAATACAACAACTGTGGCAGGATATACAAACTGAACCAAATGAAGTACTTTTTCATACACAATGTTTAACTTACGTAACTCAGCTATTGTAGGACACTTGAATGCTAAAACTGTTAACTAGGTCAAAAGAAATGAGGCAAACTCATGGAGGTTAGATCCATCAGTTTTATTCAATGAAATATCTAGATGCGGTCTCTAGACATGGAAGATACTAATTACTGGTTTCTGGAAACAAATCTGAGAAGAGTCTTCTTTTACTTGCTATGATTTCATACTCCTTCATTAAACCTCTACTATTGGCATTCTTCCTGTTTGTTTCTTTATTAGAAGCAGAAGTATATAACATGACTAAGAGGAGGCTCATGCTACATTAGGTATAGAACCTGAAAACTGAATCATTTAATGAAGAGAAGGAAAATTGAGACATGGTAATGGGAAAAAAGCAAATCTAGGAGATGTGGTCAGAGCTATGGGACAATTATACTTTAGGTGGAGAGGTTGAAAGAACATTTCTGACAGCCCCAATGTTTCCTGCAGTGGTGATGTAGGAACACTAAATTTAGACACCTAACTACTAGTCACTGTTCTTAACAAAGAGCTAGCTGACCTTATCACAGTAGGAAGCTTTAATGCCTCAGAGAAGCCACTGTTATACCTTGTATGGTAACTCTTTCTGGAACACCTGGTCCTTTCAGCATAGCTGAATAGGCGGGTTACATTTAAAGGCTGCTGAAAGTGTAAAATTCTGGATATGTAGCACCTCAGGTCAGAAAAATTGTCCCATCCACATAATTGTATCATATATAAGATGCAACTGCAAGATAGCTAGCATGATTTTAGAGCCACACAGTAATGGCACAGTAAGAAATTGGCTTGCTTAAATATTGTGTGTATGGCTGCAATATCTCAACCATACTGTTGTCTACTTGCAAACGAGTGTAACTACCATGCTGCATGACTATCAAATGGCTTCATACAATGATGAAACTTGTATCATTGAAACATGGATTTCTGCTGTATATAAACTAATAAGTAATTAAATTTAGCATTTCTGTAATTTCATCCTACCTATCTTTCCTACCCTTTTGACAAGTGGACCAAAATAGTAATCAGGGTAAGACTGATTCTTCACTACAATCAATGAAGAAAGTACTGAGATTCAAATCACTAGTTAGACTTGAATCTACGTAGGAATCCTTCCTGTCATTGCATCAACTATATATCTGTAATAAAAGCAAGAAGATACACTGATTGAAGTTTGTTGGGGCTACTCAAGTATGTTGCTTAAAAGTATTGTTAAATAATCTATATGTTAACTTTTCTAAGTTTTCTAAGGTTTCTAAGGTTTGAAATGGCAACACATTATAATGTTGTTTATAACATTTCTCTAGGATGTGTTTTAATATTTGTTTTTTAATAAAAATTAAAATGGACATTCTTCACATTATTAGCATAGATCTTTTCAGAGAAGAAATCATATACTGTTTAACATAACTGGAATACTTTTTCTCTATATCTTTGGTTTTGGGAGCTAATTTAAATGTGAACAACCTGTGATTTCAATGCTAAGAATTTATTAAGTCATAGTTTAAAAATGTAGTTCATACTTTCACAGCTAAATGTTTATTATAAAATAAAATGATTTATTAAGAGAACACTTTACTATCTGTTCTTAATTGCTGACTTGCATGGAGAACTGCAAGTTCCTAGTGACTGTACATTCTTCTGAAATATCATTTACCAATGACATTACATAAATAGCTAATGGTAGTTCAACAGCTATTTTATTAACTATTTTTATTAACAATAAACTCTACAAAGTGTTGACGCTATCCTGTTTGCAGCTGATGGAAAATGGAAATATAAAGCATTAAAACCATGGGGATACCAGCCAAACTCAAAATACAGTAAAGACCCATTCTGTCCCAAAGCATCAGGAAAAAGCTGAGCAGAAAGAAAACAGGATTTGCATTCTATAGAGATCAAAAAGAAAGAATCCTTCAAAGCAAAAAGGGAAATGGAGAAGTTTGTTCCTACCTATAAGCATATTGATGTCAGCAATGACAAGAAAAGTTATTGATAGTAGAATGTCATCATAGCAACCAGTATCTTCATGAAATAAGTTGTATATGCTGTGATCTTGTTAATGGTCTGTATGGAGCCAAATCACTCTGTCAAACAGGAATAATTCCTGTTGAAATCGGTGCCCAGGAGTAGCTATTAGTTTATGTCTGGGAAACCAGTTTTGCTGTGGGTTTCTTTAATCCTTCTCAGGTAAGATTTGTCTGAACTCTTGAATCAAGGAAGAGGAGAAAATGCCATCAAAGTCAACTAGCTTTCCTTCTGCTGGGTCAGAAACATGATTACAATGTTTTCAGCCTTAACATACGTGATGAAACTATGAACAAAGGTTAAAAAAAAAGCAGACTTTTCTTATGTTATTGACCAACACTAAAGGGAAAACATTACATTCGTTGGCAGATGGGCTGAGTTGTATAAATACACTATTTCCTACATACCTGGAATGAAGAATGAAAGACAATATGCTTTTTTAGGGCAGAGTTTTATAGGATGTAGTTTACGGAAATAAAGAGATGACCTTCTGTGCAAATTATATCAGTTGTTGCAGCAGCATTTGATCCTTTACCTTGCAATCAGCAGAAGATAAAGTTGTCCAAAAAGTTTGTGGGAAATGAAAAGAAGTTTTCAAAGCAATAGGAATATATCTATTTACTCTCCTGCATAGTTCAGGTAGCTATATAGATACCTAATTTAGATATTTTTTTTAGTTTTGGGATGTTCAGATTGCAGCCTTTATAATTTGGAGTAATTTTAGTGAGTTTTCTTTTTTTTCTGTTTCATCTATGATTCAAAGTGTTATTTCTCTGCTAATTAGTTTATCCTTTCCTCTATGACAAGTTGCTATCTTCCTTTTTTCTAGGTCATGTTTATATTTGCTTTCAAGCTTTTGTAGGTTTCCCATTATTTTTGATGAAATAATTAAGGTTTGTTAACTTTATTTCTTCGTAATGGAGAATTTGCACAGATGCTAACTTGCCCTGGCTTCTGCTCATTTTTGCTTTCCAGAGAAATGTTACTGGCTCAAAAATACTGTAAACATTTTTTTTTTGAAAGTTCTTAACAGTGAAGAGCAATGAAGGAAGCTTTTAAATTATATGCTTTAATTATATGTAGCTATAGCACATAATTAGAATTCACCTTATTGCTCTATTTATGGGTCAAGGTATCCTCATTCAGTTAAGTTATATGAAGAGCTGAAAAGGATTCAACTCACTGAAATTTCTTGACTTTTCAGATTTAATATTCTCAGTTAAAGGTACTTTATTTTCATAGCAGGGTTTGAAATGATAGTTTTCTTTTATTTAAGTATTGTTTAAAAGTAATGGATCTCCTGAACGTGTAAATTATTTCACAAGTTGGACCTTAAGTATTAGCATATCTTTATTATTAGATTTAATATTTTGCCTTCTGTTCTGCATGAGTGGCTTTCTGAATTGTGTGGATGTGTATGTTCTTGTGTTTCAGATAGGAGAATTTGTATACCTGATAGAGGGAACGGGTGATATACCTTTACCTTCAGGATTGCTTCCAATGGATAGTCCAAATATTTTGCATGTTAGCAGTACATTAGAAGGTAAAGTGAATAGAAGGGATAAGAGTAAAATATAGCAAATAATTTTCTTTTGCAAATATATTTAGTTTCCATGCATCTTTTGTTAAAATTAATTAAATAAAAGCAGTTTATAGTGAAGTTTAAGAAAGATATTGCAGTGTAACTATCAGATATTTCTTTTAATATTGTCCAGTCCATTCTGTTTAGAGCAGCAGCTGGTTGTTAGCTAGCATCTTCACCTTTATTGTATTGTTTTTATCATAGTCCACATAAATATTTTTTCATAATTTCTCTTTTTTAATTCAGAATATAAGTTGTAGCTAGATGAACCAGGACAAGTCATCTTCACTTCGAATTTAAGTTTTAATTTAAAACACGCGAGTTTTGTATGCAGTTAGTCCAATGCTTCTGTCTTCAGCCAGTGATAAATGCTGTCAGTCCTATTGCAGAAACAGTGTAGCTATTATTTGAAATAATTACTGGTGGCTTCTTTTAGAGAGGATGCAACATCATCTAGAGGGATAAAACAGTGGTTGTGTTGTGTAGATTGTAGAAATACTTTTTTAAAATTCATTACCATTATAATAGTAGCAATACTGAAGTCTGGGATTTTTTATTAACTATTAAAAGCAACTTTTGGTTTGGATTTCAATCTGTGTTAATTTTAATTTCCCCATTATGATTTTTTTAAAAATATATATATTACTGGAGTAAATAGCATGTACGTCAAAGGAATTTTGTATTCTGTCTTTTCTTAGTAGATTAGTGATTTTACTCTATGCAGTTACAGTTAACAGCTGACAAATGTGTGGGTTTTGTTTAACAGGTCCAAGCGCAGGAGAGCCAGTTTTATATTTGAAATGTGGCCTTGGTCAGATTCTTGAAGAAAATCTGAGGATTCCATTGATCAATGAATCAAGAGAGAGGGCTCTGGCCATTGCTGCACAACAGCAGATGTCAACTATTGAATATGAAAGAAGAAAGATCACAGGGACTCTGCAGAGCAGTAGTGTTCGAGCTGCAACTGCCTTGTCAGGGCTGTCCAAAGAAGAGGTGAGAAACACAGTTATCTGTTACTGCAATCATTTAGTTGTTCTTGATTTGTAGGATGGAATTTTATGTTTCAGAATTACATTCTGTAATCTGACAGTTACTAATCCCAACTCCCCTCAGACACTGCAATATTTTAATTTTTCATTCGGAAGCTGGTTCCTCACTCCATGCTATTAAGTACTTTAAGGAATTGAGGCTGCAGTTAAAAAAAGCATTAGCATTTGACTTCAGTTATCTTCTGAAAAATACTCATTGATTAAAAAAGCTTTCTTAGTCAATGTAATAGATATCTGTATAAGTATACTTCCTTATGCGTATTTTTGTAAGAAATGAACATTCTCAAACAGGATTTTTTCTTTTTTAAATAATAATCTTTGAGAATAAATCAAAGAGCAGACATTTTCTTGTCTTGCAATCAATACAAAATAATAATAAAAAAGTTCCTTGTAAGCTATAGTTCCCTACTTATACATAATTCCAAACTAGAGATATTTTTCCAAGATTTCAGCATCTAGAAACAAAAAAAATGCCCCCAAGGGTAGTCCATTAAACATTCAATTAGTACTTGTGAATAAAGTTTTAATAGCAATCTTGTCAAATAAGCAAGCTTTTTTCTATGTAGAAATGAAATATAACCTTCAATGGATGATAGCCATACTCTGGATTTTAATTTCACTTGTGAACCTGATGTTTGTTACCTGGCAGATTAATGGGAAGCTGTGTTATTCTGGTTAGACTGTTCCCAGTACTAAGAGGAAGAGAATTTTCCCTGGTGCTTTGATGTTGCTGAATATATGCCTTTTTGTTTACAAAAGAATTTAAAAAATAATATAAAACAAATTAAATGAAGAAAAATTACAAGAGTAGGTTTAATCTGTTATATGGTTGTAGCGGGACAAGAATTTTAACCATGTAATCTAGACTCAAATAGCTTTCTTTTGGATTATAGCTAATCCACTACTGTGGTAACATTTTATGGATGTTTCATAATTAAATTCCTTAATATCACAGTCACTTAGCGAATACTTGACAAAAGGCTTGACTGCTCTGAAGCTGTGGATGTAATCAAGGTAGAACATAATAGGAACACATTTTGTACTACTAGGTATGCTAAGATCTAATATGAGTTCTAAAATTACATGTATTGTAGAAGAGTGGAGAACAATTAGATTAATTATAAAATAGATAGTGATGGATACTAACACTGAATAAATTATCATGTGAGAAGTGAAACTAATATGCAGGAAGAAGTATTTTGCCCCATGTACAGTAAGTTTTATAACTGCTTATGGGACATAAAATGGAGAATCTGTGCTATATACTGATGTAGAAAAGACTTCATACATTAAAAGTACCTCAACATGGTAAACCACTATGCAGATTAACATCTAAAAAGTTTTCCTAAAAAGGTTTTGTCATAAATTCTTCCTGTCTGTATGACAGTATAGAAATTCTGGTGACATTAATTGAAGCAACTATTTTTGAAGGGAACGGATGTTCTGCAATTTAATTTGGAGCTGAAGTATGGGGTTAGGTTCATTGTCTGAATTGCCCCCCCTCCTCCCCCCCCCCGAAAAAAAAAAAAAATCCTTTCCACAGCTCCTGTGGTTTGATTAATTATTTAGACTTGTGAAATCCCTTGGAACATGTGTTGTAGGTTAGAGATAAATCTAGAATCTCTGGAGAACTTTTACTCTATGATTTCTACTTCACCTTTCTACTAAAGGTCTAAATCTCACAGAAAATAACAATAAAGGTAGGCTATATTTTTGAAGGCAAACTGGATATGCATATTCATTACCTTGTGCTTTCTACTAGATGGGTTTCTACTCAACCCATCTATACACACGGTTGAAATTCCTCGCTATTTTTATACTGTGCTTTGACTGCTGCTTTTCCTTGCTGTAAGAAATAAAGATCTATTTTGATTGTCATTAATGATTAGAACTACTAAAAAAGATAATTAATTTTTATCTCTTTCCCATAAAAGTTGTTTTGCTGATCAGAACCAATTTATCTTGTTGGGTTTTTGTGCTAAATGTTACTATTGGGCCAGTGTTGGATAATGTGCCATCAAAGTACAGAAGTGACAGTAGACAAGTCTGAAGAACTTGGAAATGGGCATTCAATGGAAAGGAGCAGGAGCATTAGCTAAATCTTTATTTCTACCATTTACTTTATAAATTGGATTAAAATCAGCTCATTAAGAAGTTCTGCTAGAAATAGAATTCTAATAGTTTATTTTAAATCTTGGGCACTGAAGGGCTTGCTAGCAGCAAGGCTAAGTAGTTAACCTGCCATCTCCCTCCCTGTCCCCCAGAAGTAACCTCTGCTGCCAACACAATCCAAACCATTTGCTAAGGGATTTTTTTGGTGCTTAAACTTTGGTATAATTAAAAAAAAATAAACAAAATTGAAACCAAATAGCATCAAAATTTAATAAAACAATTGGATAAGATAAGTAAGGAGGAGATAAGAAGCAAGGATGCTAAAGCAATAGGAATCCAAAGATGCAGATCTCAATATTTAAAGGAAAATGAGAAGAAATGTTAGGAAAGTTCTGAATTTTGTTAATTTCTTATCTCCTGAGTATTTAATTAATTTAGTTCCTCCTAAAACAGTTTTAGGTGGTAGAAAAGGGAATATAGGATAAAATTCTTTGCCACTGTTAAGGTTGGGACTTGCATTATTGTGAATAATTACAAATTGCCTTTGTTAATCATGAATAGCAAAAAAGCTGTAGGTGGGAAGTTTAGGTAACAAAGGGAAGAAAAAGAGTATCTGGAAAGAAAGGGGAGAGAACGTGGAAGAAGAACATGTTTAGATTGATGTTGCTAATGGTGGTAAATAGAGGGAAGTGAATAAAAGAATGAAGGAAATAACAGAATAATGAGAATTCATTCACTTGGGTATGCAAGAGGAAGGATGTTGCAGTCAGTGAAGTGAAATTCAAACTAATGTGCCTCGTTTTTCCTTTTTGCTATAATCTAGCTAAAGAGGCACAAATCAGACCCAGTTTCTAGATACAGGCCTCTTTCTTCATAGTCAGAGATGCCAGTAATCTTGTGTAATTAGGCATTATAATAGGAAAGGAAGAGAAGTCATGTTCTACAAGAAGGCCAAAACTAAAGCTTGCACTTCCCTTTTGAGGAATTGTGTGTCCAGATGTGTCCTCATAGTTAAGCAGTAAGAAGAGTTTATTTAGGTTCCATTTTGCCTCCTTTGAATGTATGGTTCATCCAAGCATAGACACCAGATCTCTGAATCCCTAGCCATATTCTAGGTGTTAGGACATTGTGCATTTTCGTCTATCCTGCTGTCCATGTGATTAAGAAACACTGAGTTTTTATCTTAGTACATCATGGTGGTGGTGATGAGTTTTAGTTTTCATCAATGGAAAATGAGCAGACACCTTGCGCACTTGAAGCTATTGCTTCTGCTGCTTGGCTGGTGTGACAGAATCTCATCATACATCTGTCCAGCTCTGATCTTCTAACACTGTGCTCTTCATAGTCCCTCAGGATTCAAGAAGGATTTTGTGATCTTCCATGTGATTATGGAAAAGTTGTAAGCTCAGTATGAGCAGTTTGCTTTTTTAGATACAAGGAGGGGTTTCTGAGAATCGTGGTGTCCTTGAAGAGAGAAGATACTGTAATTAAGAAGTTACATTAGATATGTTTGAATGGGAATGAACTTTTCACGAAAGGATGTGTGGTCAGGTTTCAATTTGTAGAACTTTTAAGTGGGACCATTGTCTTTTATATTACATCACTTATCTTTTGATATGAGATTAAGGGAGATGGCAAACACGATTGATCACAGGGTTTCTGAGAGACTGGGATCATGAAGTTCTTGTATTCATGAGGAATGGGTCTAGAAGTTAATTCATGGAAGGAAGAAATGGGGCTAAATTTGGAAAACAGTAATATGCAAGGAAAGACCAAGGTGCCTCAGCACTCTGTAATAGAATCTGCCATCCTTTATACATAGAAAGTGCAGATGATAAATCCAAGAAAATGTCTTGGAAAATCAATTGGTCTTTGAAAAATATCAAGTTTAAGTCTAATGCTTTATATACCCTCTTTATATACTACCCCCCCCCGCCCCCATCATTATTTTTAAAAAGAAATTAAACCTGGGAAGTATATGCAAATACTGTTCTTTAACTGGTAATAACACTTCCACATTTGGAATATCATGAACCATTGCACTGTTGAAGTACCTATTGGAATCTGTTTTATTGTAGCGCAACAGCCTTAGACCTGAAACTGATAATGAGAATTAAAAAATATTAAATTCCATTTAACTCTCACTGCCCTGAAAAACTGTAAAAAGGAGTGCAGCTGCAACATTTATCTGAACTGTATTGGACATTTTCTCTTTCGTTGGAAATGTTAGTCTTTGAGGCAACAGGATTTAGTCTTGTGTGTGTTTGCAGAATTTTATTTTCCCCTTTCAAAAATATCTAGGTTTCTCAGTAAAAATATTTTCATCCTTTACTCTTTGACAAGGTACCAGGAAATAGTTCAAGTGCTTATAGACAATGTAATACCAGCTAACCTAACATAGCTTTAAAAATGACATAGCATGAACAAGGATCTTAAAATACAGTACTTCAGTGATTTTTATAATCGTAAGATATCTCTTCAAGATAATTATAATTTAAATGTGTTCAGTGCTCCACCAAAGGTCATCTTACAATCATTTTGTCAATTAAGACTTCCCAAAACTTTTTAATCATGTTGAATTTTTATTTCAGTGTCGAAAAGTAATCTAGTTGCCAAAATCAGGTGTAGGTATAAATTTATATTTGAATATGGAGAAGATCAAAGTCAAATTTGAACTGGTAAATACATGTAATTATTTTGGTTTGGAATGTCCCATTACAAGTGAGAATGAAGTATCTTCTCACTGAAAAATCTTATGCCATTTCAGTCTTATTAGAGAGAAATGGAAGTTGCTATTAATAGAACAACAGAATTATTAACATCTATTGATCTTTTAATTTATTTTCTCTGTGTATGTGAGAGTACTCTCAGTGAACTTCCAGTCTTGCATGATAGAAATTAATAACTTTCAACTTGCATAACACTACTTGTACCATCTCTAAATTATATTTGCACCATACAAATGTTACATACACTTATATGGTGCAAGTACAGTAAAAAAAGAACTATGTTAATGTTTAGTTTTGATGAATATTTTTTTAGTCACATGCACCTGTTCAGTTATTCTTCATAGAACAAGAATCTTGAATAGTTATATGTTTCTATGTTTATTGTGTCAAAAAAATTATATTAGCAACTAAAGCTGAACAGATGTATGAATTCCATATGTACTTCGTGTTTAACACTACTTTGACACTTTGGATGTATAGATTAATGGTCAAAATAAAGCAATGGCAAAGTGCAGGTCTGCTTTCTAAAACTGGCACAGGAATGTGAGTTTTTGTATTAAAAGAGAGGGAAGAAAAAAAAGAAAAACCACCAACCCAAAGAAAAACCCCAGAACAGTTGATTTGAACAGTAATTTGACCATATTACCCTTAATACTAATCCTTAAGAAATATTAACTCTGCTTTTAAATTGTTTTTTTGAATTCCCATAATGGATCTCCATTCCTTGTCCCATTGCCATATGTACTGCCACACCTGCATTCCTGGCATTATTTGGTACCAAAAGGCTTTGAGAATAAACCAGTTTTCCTAGCACAACCTGAATATTTCTGTATTTATCTCCTCCCTAGATTTGCTTCAAGATAATTCATAATAGACATTAATTCAAAGATTTGTCTATAAAAAAGATGCGAGTAGTTTCAGAATTTGAATTTGTTCAGCTTACAATTAATCTTGAGCACTGCAATTACACTGTGTTATTGGATTACATATGGGAATTTTGAGCAAGTAGTATATTAAATAATTGCATTATTTCTGTAATGCTATCTTACAGGAGTCAAATTTAGTTCATTAAGAGGTTTAGAAGCCTCTTTCGAGCTTGCCTTAATGTACTGTGTTAATCCTTTACTAATGTTTCATGCTGTTGATTAGCAATGCTTTTTAGCAAGAGGAGGAGCTTATTTGGCCCTAAAATTAATTCTAAATACTTTGATTTCTAAAATATACTTTCAACATTAAAGTATCAAAGTTCTCACCTAAGTATATAGTGATCCCTCGCATAATAACAAAATAATTTTACCTTTTAATGCTTTTTATTGTTCAGAAACTTTATAAAGTTAAAGAAGTAACATCTGTCTACATCTGATAAAAAAATGTTTTCTTGTCTTTTATTCCCCTTTTCTTGCCTTCCCTGAATATCTATAAAGGATTGCAGAGTAGTTTCTGGGTAGGAGGTGGTTTTACTGTAAACCTCAAAATATGTTTTCCTTAAAAGAGTATTTCAGATGCATGGTGTCTAAAAAAATTATGTAAGACAGTTTTTATTTAGAATAGCTCAATAATTTATATATAACTTGCCTAATTACCAAATCAGTTTTAGAATTACACACTTAAGCCTGTATAATTTTACGTTTCCTAACATGAAATTATTATGAGATTATTGTTCATATGTATACAATATTTATTCACTTGCAGAGACATGCACTCCTGAAACCTCCTCGTAAATCCCTCCCAGAGTTGAAGTATGTGGATTACAGTGTAGAAGTGAGCATGAAAGAATTCTTTGAGGTTCCTGAGAAGTTCTCTATTCCAGTATTGGCATCAAGCAGAGTTAATTTGAAAGTTCCGTCAGCAAAAGACCTTTCACCTCAGAAAACAGGTAAGAATAGTATTAAATATGATGAATTTCCACACACTGACTTTGTCATTTTTGGTCAGTCTCTGTTGCCTCTACTTTTTCTGGTATCTTAAATTTTATACTTAAATCTCAATTGCTTTCATTTTTGCTTGGCTTTCATTTTGATTGCTCCTTTGCTAGCTGTTTTGGTTTTAGTTTTTGTTTGTTTGGGGTTTTTTCCTCCAACGCTTTTTTTAAACCTATAAATTGCTCTAGGTTGCATTTCTTAAAACTTAAGCGGCTGAGGGAAGTGGGGTGGTATAGTTTGGAGAAGAGGAGGCTCAAGTGAGACCTTATTGCTCTCTACAACTGCCTGAAGGGAGGTTGTAGCGAGGTGGGTGTTGATCTTTTCTGCCAAGTAACAAGTGATAGGACAAGAAAGGGCCACAAGTTGTGCCGCAGTGCTGCCCAAGGGAGGTGGTAGAGTCAGCATCTCTGGAGGTATTTAAAAGACATGTAGATGTGGAGCTTAGGGACATGGTTTAGTGATGGCTTGGTAGTGTTAGGTTAATGGTTGAACTTGATGATCTTAAGGGTCTTTTCCAACCTCAATTATTCTATGATAAAATTTGGATCTATATTTACCTGCTAGGGTATCTGTGCATGGTTATATCACAGTTAATTTAATGTGCCTCAGGTATCTGATAACAACACAAATAATTTTTGTTTTTGCTATTTAAAATGTAAGTAGTAGTTCTTTTAGCAAATTTAGTAGAGGTGTGAATTATGGTCAGTCCATGCATAGTTTTGTTTCATCATGTCATTTTTTGACCAGTAGAGTCCTTCTGCATGTTTCTGCAGTTCACTTTTCCAAGTGTCATTGGAATCAGTCATGTGTTTTCATGGTGTATATTTCTTTTCATGCTTGGTCTACCCCTTGTGTTTTTGTTTCTTTTCTGAAATAAAAATAAGATTTTTTTTATTATTATTTTTGACAAGTGTTTTTGTTACAGATTCATTCTACTTAGATTATGATTACAGTAGCTGTGCTGTAAAACAGTTTATGGTTTCACTAGGCACGTTTCAGGAAGATGACAACAGTTATTGCAGTTTTAGAAGCAAGACTAGCCTGTTGAGTGAGTACAGGACTACCAGTCAGTAGAAGTTGTAGAATAGATGTAAGATAGGTTGAAGGCAGAAACATTTCCTGAATGACAGGATATTTAAATCCTAATAAAAATCCTTTTGTTGTCAAGTTAATAATAATTGTGTTTGTAATAATCTATGTAAAGATTAACTAAAAAAAAAAATAAATTATAATGGCTTTGTTAAGTGGTTGCAGGGGATTCTTTGGATTGCACTGTAGAAGAGGGGAATAGCAGCTGGGAGAGAACAAAATCTCCATACGCAAATCTGTTAAGTACATACTAAGACCTCCATCATGATCTCAGAACAAAGGTTGCTAACTGACCAGATGGCAGTTCACTGTTGCTTAGCAACTTTACAAATTATTTTTAAAGTGGAAATGTGAATGAACATGTCTGATAATTTTATAATATTAATTACTAAAATGTAGTAAAGAAACTACATTACAGTAAGGAAGTGGTTATTTTACTCTTAGTTCATGCTGCTGCTTTATCCATCAAAGGAAACTGTAAAAATACCTGAAAAAGGGAAGTAATGGAAAATAATAAACTGAATCCTATGGCAGCAAACACAATCTTTCTTATATTTATTTTTTGTTTCTAAGACACTTCAATAGTTGCATGAGGGAGTAGAAATGTTGAGATGACGCAGAACGCTAAATAGGGCTTTGGTAGTGAACTCAGAGAGGTAGTGAGCTGAAGAACAGCTAAAAAGGGAAGTGGAAATAACCAGCTGATAACATGAAACAAAGATGTGTTGAATACCGAGACAGTGCTGGCTAATTCGGTGTATTTATTGTGCTAGTGAGGAAACGCAGGAATATTTACAGAGTATTAGAAAATGTCTAATATTGTGACAGAATTCCCCAGGTGGTGTTCCTGTGGATAGAGGCAAAACATTGTTCTCAAATGAAAATATTTACGTTATCTGAAGAAGCAGCAGTATTTTAGCTATGGTGGTAGCATTCCTTAGGGTGGGAGTAGCTGCTTCTCTGAAGAAATGACAGTGCTTAGATTTATCAAGAAAAACAAGCAAGCTAACTAAAATCAATCCTTGGATCAGAATTTCTTATACGGCAGTAGCAGGAAAAATGTCCAGCCAATATTTTAAGAACTCTGCCAGCAAGGAATTGAAAGTTAAAAATCAATGCCACTCAATACATTTTCTTGTAAAATAGATCTTGTTAAATAACCTTATTACATTTTTGGCAGCATTACAGATCTAATAGATAAAAATAAAACAATATGTTTATGTTACTTCAGTATGACATCTTGATCAAACCCCAAACCATACGCTTCTATGGAACTAAAATAATACATTGATGAGACTGAAAAACTGTAGCAAATTTTGTTCTGAATTCCTTACTGGACAGTCATCAGAAAGTGAGCCCTCAAGAACCAGTACTTGTTGGACAACGTTAGTTACTTTTCATCGATAATTTAGAAGATGAAATAAAGTCTTTGTTGAGTTAGCAATAACCCAGATTTTGTGCAAGAATAGTTAGTTGGAGCTGCTACATAGTTATAAACTGTGTATTTTAGTACAATCAACCATGTAGTAGTATGTGTTTAACAGAGTCTGCATGCTAAACCAGGTAAGAGGCTGGTTTTGGCAAACATTTGTTAGTGAAAAGGACTGATGGTTACACAAATTATCTCAATGTGAGCTCTTTATGCTGAAATGGCTAATTATATCTACAGACAAATTAGAAGCATCATAAGAATTGGGGAGATTGACTCAGTACACAGTATTGGCAGAAGAGCTAGTAGAGAAGTGAAAGGTCTGGTGCCTATAAAACGTTTATGGAAATTCTGAAAGAACTGGAAAAAGAAAAACCACCAAAAATGTCCAGTACTAGAAAATAAAGCTTAGGACAGGAGCAACCCCATGATCACTTTGAATTCTGTGTGCCTGCCAAGCAGTTCAAGCAGAGACCCCATAGTGTTGTGTGTTGTCAGTGTTCTAAGTCTGTACTTACTGCATGTGGAAGGAGGTCATCTAGTAAGTCTGCCATCAGCAGAATGCCTAAAGACACAGTTTAATCCCCAACCCTGCTCTGTTTCATACTGAGATTGTTAGGAAACCTTTGTTCTCATCTGTGCATTGAACTACACTTTGAGTATCCCTGTCTTCTTAAAGCTCCTCTTGAAGATATGCAGAATGTATCCTGTAATTCTTTGTTATGTAAAAATTTTAATATGTAAGAAGATCCCATCACATACCACAGTGATTGTTCGCTGTTGTCTCAGACAGGTCTCTCTGGATCATCAGAAGTAGCCTGGGAAATAACTCAGTTCCCATATATAGCTCAGGAGAAAGTTGACAGTAACACTTTAATGCTTTATAAACCAAAGGATAGTGGACTTAGCATTTAGAAACTTGTGTTAGGCGTAATTAACACTGAAATAAGTTGCCCTTTTTTTAGTGGTGTGTTATTAAATAGTGAAGAGGCTAAAATATCAAGTGGAATTGAACTAATAGCTCAAGTTCTTTAGCAACAAAGTAGCATCCAAAACTAGCTCCATGCTTCACCAAACTAACAAGTTGCTTGTTTCCTTGGATAACACATCCATAGAAATGCTTTGACTGTCTTGCCTCATCTTTGTATGTGTGTGTTTCCAGAGTAAAACTAGTACAAGCTACACTTTGTTCAAGGTTTTACTAATGGATTCTATCTCTTTGTTTCCTCATCTTTCTCCCACCCCTTGCATAATCCCTTATTAATAAGGAAGTCATTCCTTTTTCGGTTAATGGTAAAAGGAAGATGTGACATTGAAGTTAATGGCAAAATTATTGTGTGATGAGTGAAACTACAAAGAGAAGCAAGGACAGCTGGTAAAAAACAGAAGGGCCATGACTTGTCAGTATTAGACTACAGAGTCTTAGATCACAGAACTGTTTGGGCTGGAAGGGACCTTAAAGACCATCTACTTCCACCCCCCTGCCACAGACAGGGACACCTTCCACTAGATCAGGTTCCTCAAAGCCTCATCCAACCTGGCCATGAACACATCCAGGGATGGGGCATCCACAGCTTCTCTGGGTAGCCTGTGCCACTGTTTCTCCACCCAAACAGTGATGAATTTATTCCTAGTATCTAATCTAAATCTACCTTCTTTCAGTTTAAAGCTGTTACCTCTCACCCTATCACTACACTACTTCGTAAAGCATCCCTCCCCATCTTTCCTGTAGCTCCCTTTAAGTACTGCAAGGCCACTACAAGGTCTGGCTGGAGCCCTCTCTTCTCCAGGATGAACAACCCCAAGTATCTCTGCCTGTCTTCACAGGAGAGGTGCTCCAGCCCTCTGATTGCCTTTGTGGCCCTCCTCTGGACCTGCTCAATCAGGTCTCTTTCTTATGCTGACAGCCCACATTACTTCAGGTGGGTGTATTGGGCTTGTGTGGCAAGGTTTTGGTAGCAGGGGAGGCTCCAGAGGTGGCTTCTCTGAGGAGCTTTCCCCCATGTCCGATGGAGCCAGTGCCAGCCGGCTCCAAGACAGACCCGCTGCTGGCCAAGGCCGAGCCCATCAAGTGACAGTGGCAGCACCTCTGGGATAACATATTTAAGAAGAGGAAAAGGTTACTGCACAACAGCAATTGCAAGGGAAGAGAGAAGTGAGAATATGTGAGAACGACTACTCTGCAGACACCCAGGTCAGTGCAGAAGGAGGGGCAGGAGGTGCTCCAGGTGCCAGGGCAGAGGTTCCCCTGCAGCCCGTGGTGAAGACCATGGTGAGGCAGGCTGTCCCCCTGCAGCCCGTGGAGGTTAGCGGTGGGGCAGATACCCACCTGCAGCTTGTGGAGGATCCCATGCTGGGGCCCAAAGGAGGCTGTGACCCTGGGGGAAACCTGCACTGGGACAGGCCCCTGGCAGAACCTGTGGCCCTGTGGAGAGAAGCCTGCGCTGGAGCAGGTTTGCTGGCAGGGCTTGTGCCCCCTGGGTGGCCCAGGCTGGAGCAGTCTGTCCTGAAGGACTGCACCCTGGGGAAGGAATCCACATTGGAGCAGTTCATGAAGAACTGTAGCCTGTGGGAAGGACTCACATTAGATGAGTTTGTGGAGAACTGTCTCCCATGGGAAGTACCCCACACTTCAGCAGGGGAAGGGTGAGAGGAGTCCTCCCGCTGCGGAGGAAGGAGCAGCAGGGACAGCGTGTGATGGACTGACCGCAGCCCCCATTCCCCATGGCCCCGCGCTGCCCGGGGGGAGGAGGCAGAGAAATCAGGAGTGAAGTTGAGCCTGGGAAGAAGGGGAGGGTGGGGGAAGAAGTTTTAAGATTTGGTTTTATTTCTCATTGTCTTACTCTGATTTGATTGATAATAAACTAATTTCCCCAAGTTGAGTCTGTCTTGCCCACGACAGTAGTTAGTGAATGATCTCTCCCTGTTGTTATCTCAACCCACAAGACTTTTTGACATATTTTTCTCTCCCTTGTCCCATTGAGGAGGGGAGTAATAGAGCTGCTTTGGTGGGCACCTGGCACCCAGTCAGGGTCAACCCACCACAGTGGGGTCTCATGAGAGCTGAGTAGAGGGGTAGAATCATCTCCCCTGACCTGCCAGCCACACTTCTTTTGATGCAGCCTTATAACCTAGGGTAAAAATTTTACTCATTACTATGCAGCTATAATAAGGTATACTTACTCCTATAATTTGTTCTTATCAAACCTGTCTTTTCTTTTCTGCTTCCTTTTCTTTCCCAAGAAAGCTTTGACTTCTAATGAAATCAGAGAAGATTAAAGAGTTGTGATAAGCTTTTCAGCAACATAATCAGCAAGTTTAATTAAGTGACTGTCATACTACAGAGGCCCTTCATTATGGAGTGGCTTTAGGTACTCAACCTATTTCCCCTCCATGATCCCTTTAAAAAAAATATATATATATAAGCGTATGGGCTAGGATAAATGTGGAAATAACAAGATATAGTAGTGTTATGATCAGATGTTTGCGTGTATCATGCCTGTTGGTATAGGAACAGGGAATTTGATTTTTAATACTCTACGCTTCTAGGACAGGAGGTTTTATTATTATTTTTATTGATTATTATCTGTCTAACATAACAGGATATAAATTCTGTTTCTACCACTAATTATGAACAGTATGTAGATTGTACAATATAAATACTTTCTATTTGATCACTTCATTAATACGTAACATAATTTCATATGGAGAGGCCCAGTAAATATCCAGGTTGGCATGACTATTGAATTGTAGTCTAATATATACTGGCATTTAAGGAAAGGGTAAAGAAATACTAGACCTTAGGATGATACTTAACGATAGGTACCATTCTTAGTCCTTAGCAGAAAGGGTCTCAGTTTTGTATTCTGCCCCAAAGTTTACATTTTCAGCAGCAACATGGCACCACCAAAGCTGATAGTTTTTGATTCTGTGATAATTTATCAAAATGATACCCATGAATAACTAAGTCTATAATATTGATCTAATCTCAGTATTTTTCTTATGTAGACTAAATTTTATTCTACAGTTAGAAATATGTGATGTTATTTTTCATTGTCATACTTCCAAATGAACAGAGTGCAGAAGAACTAGCAATCAAGAATTAAATTTTAAATAATTATTTGCCATGCATAATTCTTACTGTGAGATAAAAAAATAATTTTCAATGTTGTTGTTTTGTGTTTCATATAGTGGCATCAGATAGCTATGTAAAAATATTTACCTACATTGTATCACCTATAGATGGACTTTTTCATGTTAGTAATATTTTCAAACCACTATATAGATTTCAGGATTTTTAAAACATAATTATATGCTATGTTTTAAAATTTACATTGTTTTTTCATGACCTGCGGTCGACTTTAGGTCCTTCTTTCTGACTTTTAAATGTTGTCTCATATACTTGCTCAGCATTGTGTTTAATCAACACAATTTTTAAAACCTTTTATTTATTTATTTATGTCTCCAAAGCAATTTCCTGGGGCTTTAAATCTATTCTTCAATAAAGCTTTATCAGTAATTCTGTTGTTTCTTACTAGTATTCTGTGGTTCACATGCTGTATAAAATTTCCTGCATCTTAGTGGTTTTTCTTTTTCTGAATTCTTAATCTTTTAAAGCAAAATTACATAGTCACTGTCCAACAACAAAAATTTCGTTCTTTTCATTTTACTGTTTACATTTTGCGGTTTTATTCTAGCTCCGTATCATGTTAACTTTCATAGTTCTATCGTTTAACTGATAGTAAAGTAATGAAAATTTAATTGCATTTGCTGGTTTTAATAATCCAGGATGGTGAAGCATAAATGGGATTAAAAGATGTAACTGGTAGCATTCCTTTTTACTCTTCCTTCATACAAAGGTCTTATTTAAAATATGATTCCGTTTCAAAATGTGGCTCTGAAAAATGAATAATATGGGTCTTTATTTTAGTAGTTTTCATTCCAGCTATATCTATTAGTAGGAAGTTGTTTTGGTCTTACAAAAGTGAGAGGGGTTTAAGTATTAGACTGGATGCATTTATTACCTGCAATAATGAATTCAGTAGATAATAGTTGTATTTGCTATAGGTTGTTTTGGATTGTGAAAAACTTTTGGAAGGCCTTTCACTTGTGCTCTTGTGTGAATAGCCTTATTGCTGTGGTGAAGAAGCATGTTAATCCTCAGAAAACACATTGGAGTATCCTTTACCTTGTCCTCTGGTTAGAATTGAGATTCAGAAGATTCACTGAAACCTGGAGTTTGCCTAGAGGAAGAACATGTGGATAGAGAGCAAAGGCTTCAAGCTTACTTGACGAATGAAGACTTTAAGTGTCAGGATGCTCATATGTAATTTAGTTTTTCTTCAGTGAATTCTGACAGTGAACATCTGCTTGCATGACTGTCAGTGTCAAGGCTTAGCTTTATCTTTGGTGCAGCCTTGAGACATTGTGTTTGTGAGGCTCAGAAGATACTTCTCTAAAGCTGGTGACAGATCTGGTGTTGGCACTGCCTCTTTCTCGTAGTCACTGGATCTGGGAGGAAGACATTGACTTCCTTTCATTGTATTTATTTTATTAATTTTATTTTATTCATTATGATGTGTATATTTGGATATATCATGCTGTGGTTGGAAGAACATTGTGCTGTCTCAGTGTCACTCCCTGTCTTCCTTCAAAAGGTGAAAACAGAGGAACTTTGAATAGAGAGGTTTTATGGCTCAGACTTGTAACTTGATAAGCATCCATCTGCCTTCATGTATTCTGTGCATCTTTAGGCTAAAACAAAGATTTAATTTAGTTGCCAGTCTACTGACTTTGCAATGCATATCTATATTTATAATCTTGATAATTATTATTTGATACAGTTTTGCCTGAAGAGTTCCTGCCATGCAGTCTTATTTTATAGAACAGTATCTGTATAAAAGAACTTGCTGTTCCTGCAAGGGGCATGTTTGACAAGTCAGAGCTATAATATTACCCTTGTTTAGTAGAGCTTATAAATTTGTCTGCTGTATATTTGCTGCTCTTGTCTAGCAGCACAACACAGATTATGGTGGGGAAGGAAGGAAATGGCTATGCATTTTGGTGTAAAGCTGTGAAAACCAAAATAAAAATCCATCCTATTTTTCTCTTCAGCAGTTAATGGAAGATCAGCTTTAACTAACTTTTAACTAAGCAGACCAACTTACTTAGAAGTTGAGTTTATTTGAACAATGTGTTTTTAATACTAAATGATGTTGTTTTAAAAATGAAATAATTTATGTCAAAAGGGGAGGAAAGGCTTTGTTTTGCAAAGTGATGTCTCTAAAAATGTTTGGAAAATCTGCTTAGTAGAGTACTTACGGAGTGAGATAAAATAAGATAAGATAAAATAAGGCTTTCAGCCTTATTTGTCACTGTCTGATTTTCTGACTTCAGCTCCCTCTCCCTCTTTCATTAAGGATTTTTTTGAAAAGTTTTAAAAACAAGGATTCTTGAATGTATAACTGGAAAAATACAGTGTAAGTATTGAAAAGTGCTATTACTATTTTATGAAAAGGAGAATGTTACTGAAACATCACATCCAGTCCTGGTTTCCATACTTCAGAAGGGAGGTGACAAATGAGGAGGGTTCAGGAAAGTGCTATAGTGATTATTCCAAGGTCTTGAAAGTTTGAATAGCTTGATCTTTTGGTGATCTCTGAGGGAAAGAGGTCCTGTTCAGGTTACCTCTAAGTACTTAAAAAGGGAGAATCTTTGTGACTCTAAAGTGCTCTATGCAGAAAGCATAGTGTTTTCTACATAACACAGAGATCTGTAATAAAACAATTTATGATACCTGTGAAAAGATGTGAGTGTGAGGTTTATTACATACTGACATTAACTTAAGAGAAACAACAATCTTTCTACCACTTAATCTTAAAAAATGAAAGTGGAAGCTTTTCTAACAGACGCATTTTGGTTTCAACCATCAGACTAGGGCTTAATATAAGAATTATTTGGTGGAATTCTAATATTAAGGTAAATGCCCAATAATATGTCTTTTGGTATTAAAAGTGAAATAAGCATTTGATGTAGTTAAATTATACAAATGGGAAGGAGAATAAAATACCTAAAAGCTAAACTTTCACAAAAATCAATAGCACTGTACATTTCTAGACACCAAGCTGAAATAAATGAGGACTAAAAAATCAAAGCTAAAGTAAAAATAAGTTGAATTGTTAGAGAAAAGAGAAAAAAAAGACTCTGAAAGTTGGAAGATGGTTATCAGATATATATTATTACATCAGTAATGATAAATCTGTTCAGTTCTTTACAATAATGGTAATATTTTAATTTTCAAATGATTATGCACCTAAGCTACTATGTCCTGATACACACTTACTGTACTTTATAAGTATGTACATTGTTGAACTTTTCTAAGGGAAGCATGAACCTAGAATGCTTTTGGTCATGCCATATAGTTTAGTTTCTTTCCTAGTTTATGAAGATAGACATAGACAACCTAGGCAGGATAATAAAACTAAAATAATATTTTTTGAATGCTAGATTGTACTATTTCAGCATTAAAATTTTCCAGGAATAAGTAAAAGTCCACAACGCACTTTCAAAGAAAAAATGTTTCACCTTACTATCTAATTTAGATTCAGTATCAAAAGCTAATATCAGATTTCTGTTACCTCTTACTACAGGATTTGACAATGCTGGCTGCCTGCTGTTATACTTAGAAAGAATATCCAAAAAGAGCTCTCTTTTTATTTTATTTTTTTCCCTTTCCTCTCCAGGGAACAGATGAAAAAGCTTCCTCCACAGAAATATCAAGAATTGTTAGAGATTTTTTTACTTTCTGGATAATTGTTTCTCCAGTTAATTTATTCAGATTAGTGTGGCATCTTCATGGCTTCTGTTAAAACAACTGCTGGCTTGCTTGCTTTTTTTTTTTTTAATGAAAACATCTTCCCTTAGAGAATTCTAGATTGCAAAAAGAAAGGAATGTGTATTATCATGTACGACAAAAATCTCTAGCTAGGTATTTTTATTTTTTTTTTGGCATTAAGCCTTCAGTACTAATTTTGCATTAATTTACTATTTTTCTGTATGTGGTATAAAACTTGGTCTTTAACCCTCTCCATGTGATACTTCCTTATACATTCAGTGCACAATCTTTGTCTGGTTCTGAGCTCTCTTCTCTGCTTGCAGGAAATTTCGCTTAATCTTCCTCTTCCCCTCTGTTGCTTATTTTTTAGAGATCTTGTCTCAGCCACTTCCTACTTCAAGTCATGAAGAATCACTTCTAAAATTTTTTATATCTGTGAATTTTGGGCATATCTTTCAGAGAGATCTTAGCTTTGTCTTTGTTGTGATAGTAGATAAAAAGACTTTGAATTATTACTCTACTATATTTTTCTCAGTGTAATACTTTATAATTTGTCTAATCCTTTCCAGTAGAAACTATGCATTGGATAGTTTAAGAAAGCACCTTAGCTTTACTATGCTTCTTAAGTTATATTAAGCAAACTTTTTACTTGACACCATTCCAGCAGCCCATTGGCATAGTGACTGTGCAGCCTTCTTGATTCTAAAGCACTTATGAGTATCCTTCAAAAATACCAAGGGGCAAAGTTTAATAAACAACCAAGCCCCAAGAAACTCTGTTCTACTTTATTGTAGTGCCACGCAGATCTTCACTGGTTTCTGAATGTGGTACATTAAAGAGGCTGCTGAGTATTCATGACAAGACATTGAAAAAAGTCTCCACCACTTGCATTTTGAAATCTATTAAGGAAAACCTGCTTCCATTCATTTCTTTTTTTTTCCACACAGTAGATCTTCCTTTTCTGAATCAAGTATATTTAACTATTTGCTTAGATGTGTAATGATTTAAGTGGAAAAAAAGAAGAAATAAAGTTAGCAGCTTTATTGGAAACTCTTCTACAAATCTGTTATATTCAGATAAACTGAAAGTAAATCAGCAAATAAACATCCACAGTGAAAGCGAAAATTTCAAAACATATCAGCACTCATTAAGGGGTTGGTGGTTGCTTTTTTAAGACTACTGAGTAGAGTGATGTTCTAATTCAGATGAGCTCATATGAAGACCTGATACATAAATAGAAGTCAGAAGAGTCTGGGCTTTTCAGTGTGTTGCTTATTTAACCTTCTAGGAGTCCATATTTGCAAAATCAGTCTTCAGGTTAATTTAGCCAGTTATTTGTGACACATGCACGGTGTCAGAGGCTGAGAGAAGTTCACTGTGAAATTTAGATTTGAGCTTCTAAGTAGATAGAACCATCATTGCTGATAAAAAGCTAACACAATGTGCAAGTAGTTGACTAAGTGCTGAAGGTTCATAGTTTCCTGCCTTCAGAAATTGTGCCAACAGATTGTGATATGGAAGAACAGCATTTTTATTCTTGCCCTTTCCCTCCTCCCACAATTTGTAATAGGGTTAGACAGCAATTGCTTTACAAACTGGCATTATTACTAACCTCTAGAATATATTTTTTCTCGCTTTTTAATGTTAAAAGTACTGTCATTATTTTTCTTTGGAAAATAGTTTGTTGGCTAATGCAGTTAGAGGATTAACTTTAAATTCAGGTCAGGCAGATCTCAAATGATGCATTGTAAGATTTTTAAGACAACATGAACTTTGTCAATTCTAGATGGTGATCAGATCATCTTTTGCAATAAGTAAATGGCACAAGATGCTAGGCAGTTGCCATAGAACATGACCAACACTTCTGCATTGTAATTTAGCTTTCAAAGACACTGTGTTCATATTACACACCAAAAATTTTGCTTTAGGAAATACCCCTATTCTGACAACTGTCTCACGACTAAACCCCATCCAGATATTCAGATTGAGGATCTAGTAAATGTTTCCCATAGGCATTTGTCTAACAGAAATCTATAAAATAAAACTGTTTGCCTATTTCACATGAAATATCTCCCCATCAACAATAATAAGCTGTCTAGGGAAGGAAACTAACAAAAGCCTGTATTGTTCTGGCTGACTTTTCACTGCTGGAGAAATGCTTACGGTCTTGTTTACTTCCATGGGTCCAGGTTCTGCTTCCTGTTACATAGAAATAACCTAATTTCTGCCCCTTGCTTACTGTTACTACTTCTGTCTCAGAAATTATTAGGCCAGTTGTGACCCCATGGATTATTTTCATTTAATTTTTGAATTAATTCCTAGGCTAATCTTTACTGAATATCTTAAGAGACTGAGAAAAAACCCAACATGCTAAGCTGAGAAACTTTTAAGCCCAGTTTACCTTATGATATTTAAAATTACCATGAAAAAACATTTTGCAGAAACCCCCCAGCCTTCAGCTATAATTCACAGGCAAGTGATTTCTGTAATCACTTTGATTTGGAGATCCTGCATCACTTCAGAAACCATGTCTGATTGCATAAAATACTTATCATGTTAAATAAACATCAGCAATTTACGTGCTTTCCTTGTCATTGATTGGAATTGATCATACAATTTCAATTATTCAACTGACCTATTCTTCAATATATTTTTTAATGCATAAGAAACAGATATTTTAACAAAAGTAATGTCAAAATAAATATTATAAATATGGAATGGGATGGGTAGGAAGACTTTTTTTGTTCTTCTTTTTAATTTTTTCTATAAGAGATATTTCTGTCTGAAAGTGTGCATTTCAATGAAAGATAATCTTAATTATTAATTATGCAATTTTCATATAGTGTAAGAAATTGAAACTCAAGCAGAAATATGTTGGAGCTTCCAGTACACTGTATTATCTTTCTTCAAATACATGTTGTAAACATCTACTTTACCTTGAAATGCAAGTATTTAAACTTAAAATTTATGTAAATATTTTCTTTCAACATCCTAAAGTAATTTTTGTAGACAGAGAAAATTAGGGACTGTACTATTGAACTGAAGAATGGAAAGGACAGTTTCATTCCCTGCATAACTAACAAACTCAGGTTACTTTTGTGGAAGATAGCCCATGGGGATAACTACTTAGTGACAACATAGAAAAAAAAAGAAATAATTCAAAAATTACTGGGCCATTAATCTTCTCTTTAAAAGAGAACAAACTAATTTATTTCATAGAGGGTTCAACCTGAGGTACAATTTATAATCTTTTTGATAGCCTAGTAATATTGAAAGATTAATTACATCATTGTGTAGGATTAATCTCTTGAACTTGAGCTATTTTTGTGAAAAAAAGAAGTAGTTATGACATGAGGCAGCAGGAAAGCTTCAACTTGGTGTTCATTTTTGGAGGGCTGAGAACTGAGTACAAGGAGTACTCCTCTGTGGAGTACAACGAGCAGTACTCTGTGGAGTACAACCCGAAATGAAGACTGCATTTTCAGTAGTTGTCATTGAACATATTAGAGTTTGAGTCAAGTTGTCATACATATCATCAGAAAATAAGCTAAATTAAGGAAGAAGAAAGGAAATTCCAGAAGAATTTGTCAGGTGTTCCCCCTCAGGGAAAATCAATTTGTTTGAAGTTTTATCTGTAAGGTTCTGTTGTGTCATTACATAGTCTCTGACCTTCATCAGTATCTTTTCCAACTTTGTGCTGTCTTCTAACCTTGGATAACAGTGAAAAGAAACTTACATATAAAACTACAGTGAAGTCTTTACAGCTGCAGTCTTCGTGTAGTTTTTCAGGCTTATTAGAGTCTCTTGGGAGAGTTGGACTGGGGAACTCTTTATGGCCTGTCATGGGAGTTCTTCCTGTGACTTTCCTTTTCCTTTGGAAAATGTCCTAAAATGGTGAGTGAAGTGCTTAAAATACTGTGAAAGAGTCTGATCCTTTCTGTAAGCAAGAGTGGAGGAGGAAGTCTTTGCAGCTGACTTGTTAGACCTGGCTGTGTACAAACATGGACAGCATTTGCATTGCTTCTTCCTTACGCTAGAGGTTCCTGTGGGGAGTTTTTCCTGCATCCTGTGGATTGGGCAAATGGACTTTTCATGATTCTGTTCCAACTTGGACACCTCTGGCTTTTTCATAAACTCAGACTTTCAATCCAAAAATTGGCATAGAAAAAGTCTAATGAGTAGGTCTCGTTAGAAATACTAAACAGAGTTTCGTTCATTGTTGGTGCTACTATTACCCAAATATACTGTGTTTTATATAAATATATATATGTATGTATATATTATTTATTTATCTACATATATATATACTCTGACATCTGTCATGGTAACTGTCGACAAAAATATAGTATCTACTATAATTTTTTGATATTTGCAGAAATATATATACGTTAAACTTTTATACTGCATTTAATAGATCTTTTAAAATACTTCTCTCTGTGCACTACTAAGCCAGCAGAAAATATTGTTCTGATGCTTAAATATACCTTTTTTAGGGAAATAAAAATTTGGCTGTGCTTATATGATAATGGTCCTAAATTATTTTGTTTGTCTTAAATTGTTGTACGTACTGTTGAGGAGACTCTTCTACAGTTTATTGGAACTTTCTCTGGGTGCTCCTTGTGATTTCACTGTTTCTGAAAAGCCTTACAACATTGCAATGTTTTGGTTTTGTTTTTAGATAGAAGTGATTCTGCTGATCTTCCTATAAAATTCATTCCTCGCTACACTGGTTGCTACCACTGTCAGATTCTTCTGAAGTCCTCCTGCGATGTTCGCGTCTATGAGATTGAATGTGTAGTGAACACAGACCACACTGAAGCAGAGATTGAATTTCTAACTCCGGTTTACCAGGCAGTGATTCAGGATATTCCAATTGTAAGTTTACTACTAGAAACTAAACTGAGATTCAGGATTTTTGACAACACTACGCACACAAATGCCTGTAGATACTGACGAGTATTATTACTTAAAGTCCATATTGGTCATAATATAAATCTTGTTGGGACAAGTAGCTTCTGGCAGTTCTTACAGTAAATTATTCGTTTGATGAGCTTATTTCTGATGTTGCACTTCTGTCCTGACAATTGTTAATCTGTTACTTAATAATGTTACCACACTGAAAGTGAAAAAAAGGAATTGTTTAATCTAGGGAATATAGGTATTGTTTCTGGAAGAATAAAAGGAGAAATGTTGAGGAATAAAATAGAATAATTGTTTACATATAATTTAAAAAATATGACAAGCGTAGGCAGTATATCATATATAGTTTTATCATATCTATTTTATATTTAAAACCCTTGAAACATGAGAAGTAAGACCAGAGAGTGAAGATGGAATGTAGGCTGGAATATCATCTCCCTCAGAAAATTATTGCTCATATTTTAGAGAACTTTCCTGATTTAAAATAGAAGAAGAAGGAGAAAAAAAAAGAAAAAATATAGGGAAGGAACTTAAGCTGTGACAGAAAGGGTAGATTCTTTAAGAGATAAAAATGGTAAAATATTTCCTAAGATTTGAACTATGGTTTGGTCTATGTATGTCACCTTTTGATATCAGAGGCACTGAAGACTATCAGTGAGTTAATTTATGGAAAAATGATTCTGAAATTTTTGTAGACATAAGAGTGGAGGCAGATTCTAACAAGGAGACTTAATGTCTAGGGAAAGACCATACTGTGGATGTTCTGTGAAATACTGAAAGTAGACAAGGAACTAGTTCATTAAGAAAGAAGAATAAATAAACAAAATAAAAGGAAATCATATTACAGTGTTTTTTTGTACACATAATTTTTAAGATATTAATATTTATTAAACATTGTTTTATTGAATGCTACATTAGCTGAAAAAAAGCTACTATATAACTCAGAAAGGTAAGAGGTTTTTCCACCTTGTTTAGACAGAGAGTTTCTAAACAGGTTGGCTTTATTCCTTTTCTCTCCCCCCCCCCCCCCCCCCCCCATTTCTGAGTGTTTCTAAGTATGTGCTTTTACATTTCATGCAGGAATCTTGCTTTTTTACTTTTAAGTCCGGCTTGTTTTCTTAGCAAGGAAATAAAAAATACCGCAACTGGAGCATATACTCTGTGCGTGTGTGTTTGTGAGAGTGAGAACATATATCTCTGTCTCTTTCTGTGAAATGCATACATGCAGTCACAAATTCTGCTCTGTTATGCCCTAAATTTGCAAATATCAAACACTGATGAACAAATAAATATAAAAATATGAAGTTTTTTTTTAAAATGAAAACATCTTTCCTTAGAGAATTCTAGATTGCAAAAAGAAAGAAGCGTGTATTATAATGTCCTTTTACCTGAATCTGAAATCTGTGATTGGTTTTTGATGTGGGAATTAAGGCTGAACATCTGAAGTTTCCATGATTCTCACAAGCATGAGATGAATGTAATTGTTCCATCAATCACTTTCCGCCTCTCCAGGTATAGGTCCTATACATGCAGCCTTATTATGTACCTTGGATTTAACCACCTAGCTTCCAGTGAAAAGATTCTAACTCCCTTTGCATTAATTGTGTTTCTCATTGACTTAACCAACTTTGGATAAGATTCTGCATTAAGCAGAGATCCTGTATGAATTAGGTTATTAAGTAATTAAAACTGTTAATGCACAAGTACAAGGGAATAGAATTTAAATATTTTATTTTCATTTTCCAACATTTGTTGTTGACCTTGATATGTTTCTTTAGAAGGTTTTAGAGAAATTCACACTATATTAGAAAGATTTGTTAGAGAAGAATTTCAAAGTGACCCTGTCTGTCAACTACATTTCTCCAGCTGACAAGTTTTTGTGTCTGAGATTAAGAAGAAATACTAGTACTATGTATTGATGTAAACATCACTAGTGCAGACAAAGGAAACATCTGATACCAATGGCACTAGAAATCATTAAGAATTAAACAACTTTAGCCCCCAAATATTTACTGTCTTCCACTTTTCCTTACCAAAGAATAAGTGTGGTGATGTTTTTCCTCTATCCACCTTTTAAAACACTAGATTAGCAAAGGGTGACCAGTTTTAAAACTGGTCAAGCTGTTTTTCAAAAAATCAAGTTGTTCCTGATATTGTGGAGAAAAAACCCATGAGAATAAAAATAATCTTTTGTTGCCTTTTTTTTCTTATCATTTTTATCCTTAACACGATGATACCAGTTATTTTTTTCCATGTTTCTATCAGAGATGATGTAATTGTTGCTATTACAGAATTGGAGACCACAGTGGTGGAAGTATTTTGAAAAACTGAGGCACTATACACTTCTCAATGTTCCAAACAGGCATTTGTGGTCAACTACTAGGAAATTTGCCTCTTAGTTAAGAATTAAGCATTAATCATACACGTTAGTCAAACACTGGATACTGCAGGTCTTGTGCCATGCCGTGGGGTTAACTCTCATGACCACAGGTGGTGGCTTTTAGTTTCTGAAGTTAAGATAGCTGAGCTTGAGAAACTTTCAAAGAAGGAAATGAAGATTGAAGTATTATCTCTATTCCTCCAAATCTATTGTTTATCTTTGATGTTTATATACAATTTTCCATGGATGAACACCATTATGAGTCAAAGGATTTCTTCTGGTTTTCATAGATTGATTAAATCAATCTCTGTTTTGACAAGGCATGTATTAGCTCTTGAATGCCAGTATACTTACTTTTTCAAATGGATGTTAACCTTTCTGCCGACTGGATGTTTGGTCATCTGGTTCCTTCAAACAGCAGGAGGCTGAATAGCATTATTTTAGTTTTACTCTTTTTATGCAGCCCCCAAGCATGTATAAGTCACTTTCTACCATAATCAAGCAGTCTTGTGATACACCTGGATGCAAGACAAACACGTCTCTGAAATATACTTTCATACTACTTAGGACAAGCATTCTTTAAAGTAGATTAGTCTCTTGAAAGACCAGTTTCTGAGCATAGAGGACTGTAAGTATTCCTTTGGAGACAGAATGCTTAATTCATAAGCAAGACTGAACCTGTAATGTAGTCAGTGGCCAAATGAAGCAATATATGCTAATACACCACGTCAGCACTTCAAAGAGGTACATTAAAAGGGACAGCATTTTAGCAAGCATTAAACAGCACCATAGATACTAGTAAATGTTTATAATGATGCTTATAAATTCCATCTTGACCGTTAGTTACATCATGTACATACTCTTTTAATGCGTATTGCTGCTGACAGTATTGCTACTGATAGTATTGATAACAGTACCTCTGGTTGCCAGGAATAAAGATTTTATTTTTTGGCTTAATTAATTTTAAAAATACACTGTTTTATTCCCCCCAAAGGTAGTTTGAGCTAGTACTTTGGGAAAATGAGTACTATGCTCTGATTTGATGATAACTGCAAGTAAAAGCTGAAATGCATGTTAAAAGCTTTAAATGCATAATCTAATTTACATCTTTAATTTAATTTCAGAGTAACATGTCCAACCAGGACTGGAAACTTGAAGCAATTTTGGAAGGACAGGGTTTTTATGGCCCTTCTACAATAAATGTAGGTCTAGGTGAAACAGCTCTGTATCCTCTCATGTTCAAGCCTGTTACTGAGTGCATAACAAAGGTAAGAGGGAAATTAGTTTCAACATTTGAAAAGCATGCTTCTGTCAAAAAAATTACATCAGTGTCCAAATTATGAAAGTGCTTAGATATTTACAAATGTTAAGTATCTTCTTGAGAGTCTGAAATTGAAAGATTGCCTACTAACTGAAGTAAAAAACCAAAGGAACTCATTTTGCAGATCTTCAGATTAGGCATGATAAATTTCCTCACCACATTTTATTATCTCTTCCTTTATTTGCTCTTCTATCAAACCCTCCATTTTTACGAAGCGACCAGTTACTCCATAGAGATTTTGAACTTTGATCATAAAAATGTACATTGTGTTAGTATTAATTTAAATGCATATATTAAATTGTATTTAACTATCTAAGTAATAAAGTAGTAACATTGAGTATTTCCGATTGCATGCATACATCACAAATTTGTTTGTGATGGGTACTTTGTTTCATAAAATAATTTCTGTTACAAGTTAAGCCACTACTGAGAAGCTGCTTTTTCCATCAGACTAAAACTATTTTGAATGCTAAAATAAAAAGCAGAGCAAAGGCTGCAACACCTTTAGCAAGAAGTATATTATTTTTGCTTGTATACTAACTGTGAGGTTTTAACTGCAGCTCACTATTCAAATGTTTGAATTGCCATAGCCAAAAAAAAAAAAAAAAAAGTTCTGTGAAACATAAGTAATCCTTCTGCATACATTACCAACAAGATATAATGTAGTTTAGGAATCCAGTATTGTAAAACTATTAAAAGCCAAAACTCCTGGATCCTTTGACAACAAATAATGATGAGGAACATTTTAGTTGAAGGGCAGATGGAAGTGATTGAGTAAAGCTGTATTTTATATGAGGAACAAAGATGCATGAGAACATATTCTCGGACATTTGTTTTCCAGGAAGAAGCCAAGACGCATAAAATCTAGAAATATGAAGACTGTATATTGTTAAATTTCATATTTTAGAATAATTTAAAGTAAAAGCTTTTACTGCTTTAGTTTTCCTCTCTGTTTAATGAAATGGAAAAGTCAATAGGAATGCTTTCTTGTAAGCATGCTTTGTTGCCTGGATTTAAGATTAATAAACTAAAGGAGTTGGTTTGTCAGCCAAAGGAGACTTTTACAGTCTGAAACTTTTTTCTTCTTTCTTTGTCATAGGGAAAGTTTATTCTGCGAAACAATGCAGCCGGCACTGAAAACATCTTCAGCCTTAAGGGAATAGGGAAGAAACCTCTGGCACAGGATTATATTATGATGGATTGCCAAGTGAGAAAGGTCACTCAAAAAATTTTATGGGTGCCCAATTATACCAAGAACAAGTTAACGTACAAGGTAAATATTTGCAATAATGTGACAACTATTTTTCTATCCAAGTGCCTATGAATTATATATTACAATAGCAAATATTATTGTAATTGCAGATATACTATTAAAATTCATGTATCCATGAGAAATTGTATCTAACTATAGTTTATAGTATATGGATATATAGTGAGGAAGTCTGTGAGGTAGTATATGATTTTGCTGTATGTTCCATGGAAAATGACTTCTTAGTTTTATAATCTGGTTCCTAAGTGGACAACATTTCTGCAATTGCACTGTGTTTATTTGCTAGTCTTTCCTCACTTCCTCCTCCACTGGTTTGAAACCAGTGGCCAATTTCTCAGTTTTTTAAATCAGAGAAGGGGCTTAAGAATTCCAGAGTTTTTAAAATCTTCATAAAGCATTGGAATATTACAGAAAAAGGACAAAAAATATTGTCCTACTAAGGGAAATATTTCAGCATGAGCTCACTATGTATCTGTTTCTGATGGCCTAATGGCCTGGCCAGTCAGTGCTTGCATTTCTTGGAACAAGTTATAGCAGTTAGTGTCTTTTGCCCAGCTGTTGTTTCAGGGATGTTGGAGGAAGTTGTGCGTGTTTGTTGATGGGAAAGAAAATTTAGAGGAAATAAACAGAAGTTGTTAAAGAGCAGTGGGTCACTGAGGAAATGGAGTTGGAGGTGCTGAGATAGTTGAGATTTCAGTGGAGGAACATCCCTGCTCAAGAGGTTCATTTTATTATTAAATATAATCCTTATTATTTTCCGTTGTTTTAGTTAAATATATTTTATAGGTGTATTTACACAAACACATTTGCCTATTTTAAAACACTTGTATTACTATCACTGCACGATTCTCCTACTATTTGTCTTGTCTGGATGTTTAATTTGGAAGTGAATCAAGTATTTCAGCAGTAGTTCCCCATCCATGTACAGGACCCTGTGTCATATGCCAGCTAAGGCAGAATGTACATTAAGGCAAAAAGATGACTTCTGCTTTTCTTCTCAGCTACAGAGGAGTTCCTGAGCAAGAACATCTTGGTCCTTGCTCAACAAAAGCCATCTTTGTGACTGTTACGGCTTTTAGAGTAGAAAGAATCTAGATAGTATGGCTGTATACTGTTTGCTAGGAGGGCTCAATCTGTGAAAACAATGCAGTAGAGCACGCCCTAAAAATTGTCAGCATATGTAAATATATATTTTTGAACAGAGGGTTTTGAGGTTGGTGGATCTTTTTGGTTATGTTTTTTTATTTGGTTTGTTGTTTTGGTTTTTTTTTGTTTATTTGTAGTTTTTCTTTTGGAGGGAGTAGGGAAAAGGGGAGAATGTAGAGTCTAGAAAATAAAAATTTTACTAGTTAACTAGTGCGGACTTGTGAAATGAGATCTTTTGTTCTCTGCCTTGGTGCCAGTAGTACCAACTACTGCTTTACTCAAAATGACAGGTGTTGGTAGAGAGTGACTTCACCTTATTTTATAAAGACACCTCATGTGTATACCAGAGCACTCTTCTTTTAGTTAATGGGAATTCATGGCAATGTGAAATTCTTCCTTAAACTCCTGCTGGTCTCCAATTTTTCACTGTTACAGGAAGATTTACATTTAGTAAACTTTGTCTGTCATAAAAAAAGTCCAGTTTTTTGACTCATTCTTAACCCTCCCAAACAGAGTAAGAAATATATATTTTGGGCATCACCAGCTTTGACATTTTTCTTTTAAACAATCTTAGCTTTTTAGATGTGCGTGCATTTACATTTATAATACATTTGTACTTTCATCTCTGAAAGAACTGAATGTTTTTGAAAGTTGACAATGGAACTATTTCCTCTGCTTTCCCATTTTGTGCAAACTCAGTATTTTTTGTGCCCATAAAAGTGAAAGACACTGAAATAACAAACTTCAAAACTGATACATTAAAATTATGCATTGTATGTCTTTGTCAGAAACATTGAGTTAAATGGATTTATGACAGTTGTAATTATTCCAGGGTGAGCTATGTTTGATTGAACTTTGACCTTGAGAGTGTTCTCTGGGTACCAAAATCTGGGGTTTGGGTGTTTTTTTTCTTCTGCTTGCTTTTGTGGTGGTTTGTTTTGCCCCACCCCCCCCACCTTTTTTTTTTTTTTTTTTTCCCTCTGTGAAGTAATGCTTGACGGTCTGATTGTGTGTGCTCCTTTTGCTCTGGACCTTTTGGTGGAGAAGTAGTACTGCCAGCTATTTCATGCTTGTATGTGTGTAATTAATTAGTGTGAAGAATGTATTTCCTCTATGCTAGGATTTTACCCAGAAGGTGTTGCAGGTCAGTTATTGAAGCAAGATGGGCTGGAATTGTTGGAAAAGGCACAATTACAAAACCTACCAGTGTCTGGAAAGTGTCTCCTCAACAAAGCAAACAATATTAATCACTTCCACCACTGTCCAGCAGATGTCATGTAATGTCTTGCACTGTTCTTCTAGTGAGGGAAGATCATTTGCTCGCTTTTAATTCCGAAAGGCCTAGTCTGTAAATTAGGATTTAATCAGTGAATCCAGAACATGATCACCATTATCTGTAGTTATTAGGACAAAGGGGAAAACCTTCTGTAATAGGGGCCTGTGACCAAGAACCTTGTTAGAAATGTGAAATTAGCTTTATTTACTCAGAAGCGTATAGCACAAAGGGCAACAGGAAAAAGAAGTGATACTAATTCTGTTGTTGTTGTTTGTTCCATGCTGCCTGATTACTGTAATTTCTGGATAGTCTGTTGTGAAGCAGAGCAAAACAGACTGCAATTTTGTCTTTGTCAGTGTTTCCCTTGAGGGCAGTTGCTGACAGCCCAGTAATTCCTCCTCCTTTTTAATCCAGAATCTTTGAAATTTTACTGTATTGTCCCTTAGCTAAATTGATGATTAAGTAGAAGAAATCTTGTCAGTTTTGGTAGGGGCAAAACAAAGAAAATCCAGACAGTAATAGTTATAGAAATGTTTTTGATGGAATCTTGTGTAATTTTGTTGGCTAGTGAATATCTTCATTATTGAATTGGTTAGTTGATTTGCCCTGTATGTCCTCTACTGATGGAATGTATCCACTATACAAGGTAACTTCTCATAGATTATCTTGGATGTACATGATATTTTTAAAAAAAACTTCAGTATTTAATTTACTGGAGTAATAAGGCTCATCTTATATCAAGAATAGTACAAGGTGTGCCAGTAGGTGATGAGCATAATTTACAGGCATGCCCACAAACAATTTACTGCACAATGAATACCTAGCAATAAGTAATTTAGCTGAATTAATACTTGGGTAATTTTGCCTTTGAGGTGTAAATTTAGCTTCACTATTTCATTTTAATAACTGAATATATTAAACTATTAACTTGATAAAAACTCATTTCATTAAAAAATTAATTACATTGTATATATGCTACTCTGTTTCTCAGTATTCACCATATTTATCTAATGGCCTCAACCAAAATAAGGGTACTACTGCAAAACTGAGTATTTAAAGTGAAAGTTAAGTCTGGGAGGAGGAAAGGGCAATAGTCTTTCTTTTCCTCCGTTAAGCCGCCTTCCCTCTGAATAATGCTTTTCTCATTTCAAACACGTATGAGTGTTCATGTCTGGAGCCGCAATAATTTGTGTATGTGTGGTTTGCTTGTCTGTGTAACCATTAGTACGTATCAAGAGAGTTGGTGAGGGAGGAAGTGCCTTTGGAATTCAGTGGAGGTCATGTGCATGACTCCATCGGCCTACGTTTAAAAAATGGTAAGCAAAACACTTTCAGTGCCCACAAAGCATTCCATGAATAAAAAGACAATTTCCATAAATTCCTTTGAAAAATGCGAATGTTTTATGAACTCTTTCCTGCTGATTGATGTGCAAACCTTAGGGGAATATTGCCACCGTGCTTTTCATGGCTGGTGCTAGGGGACATTACAACAAATAGCCTTTCTCATGATGAGCTTACTCCTGGGTCTGAAAAAAGTTACAAAAGAATTCATAAAGAATTTGTGGACATATAATGTCAGCCAGAGAGCACATCCTTCTCTGATACTGAATAAGAGGTTAGTGACTGTAATGTAAGTGGATTTTAGTGGCTATAAAATTAGATTAAAATCATCCTACAAGAGTAGGATGTGTAAAGTATTTCTATTAAAAATCCAATCTGTTAGTCTCATGACAAAATTTTTTATACCGTTTTCCTTTGATTTTTGTACAAAACTCTGCTGAATATAAATAATTGTCTGGTGTGGTGATGGTTACTTCTAATGACAGCTTTGATAGTAACTTTAGCTATAAAGATGCCTAGTTCTTTCAAGGCTTGGTTTTGCAGTAACAATATAAAACTGTTTAACTGGTTTTCTCGGTGTGGTTCAGAATAGATGTCATTAAAGTAAACTCTCCAGAGGAATTGCAAGGCTCAGATAAATTTCCTTTCAGGTATTAGGTTATACAAGCTGTTAATAATTTCCAAAGGTATTGTAGAATAGATACATTAAAAAAAAATATTAAATCCCCTGTTCTTCAATGTATTTCTGCCTATCCTCTGTACATCCATTTTAGCTCTTTACAATGCCAATGAAAGAATAACATGAAGGTTGAGTATTTGTAACAAATGTCTCAAAATAACAAAATTATTTACTGTACACCTCTAATGAAGGGCTTCCCTGTTCAGGATAAGTCTTGTTTGGTAATGTTTGTGAGGTTGCCTGAAAATAAATTCCACACAACTCTTGTAACCTTATTGCTGAAGGTTGTATACCCTCATCAAGTTTGTACTCTTTAACCACAAGTAAATCTGTGTATTCCATAATCCTTCTGATTTTTTCTATCCATCCTATTTCAATCCTTTTGGCTTCCACATTACCTGCCAGAGCTTCTCTGACAGGCTTCACTACAGAAAAAGCATTTTTCATAGCAATAATGAATAGTACAAAGGCCTACAGAACGTAAGAATAACCGTAGTTATTGGCAGGATTGTGTTTTTTGTTTTTTTTTGGTTGGTTTGTTTTTTTTTTTTTTGTGTGTGTGATTACTTGCTATGAAATTGTTTGATCAGGTAAAGGTATAGTAAGCTCTTAGGTCTGATTTTTTTTCTGAGATAGAGTAGATAGGTCTTGGCAGGTGGCCTCGGTGGGTTGTGAAACAGGATTTTGTAGCACACTTTTTTTAGAACTCTGGGTTGCAGCTGAACAAGTGCGAATTATGTGGGGAATCTACTCAGTGCAATGTAAAGATGTTTTATTTCAGTGTTATAATATGCTGATGGCAAAAGAAAATATAAGAGTTAAAAATTCCTAATAACTCAGGAACCTGCGAGGAATGCACAAAGGGAGAGCTAGGGAAAGTAATGGAGTCTTCTTTTGAAACATTTGTCATTCTTGACAGCATTGAAAAAAAAATTGTTTATCAGATTGATCAGTGACTCTCACAGACCCAGTTCTGACATATTTCTGGAGCATTAACTTTTTAATAAGTAGGGCCTGTCAATATTGTTAAACAGACATGAAAAATAATTTCCAAATGGAAACCTTGAGCATATTGCTGTTTGTTATACAAAGAGATAGGGGAATTTCAGTATATTTGATTATACTCGATATGTCCGCTCACCACTTTGGCTTGATGTGTCAGGTGACATTTTTGAAGTTATGCTTATTTGGTTATTCACGTCTGGAAAAAATGATTTTTTTTTTACCATAATTTTGAAGATTGGCTTTTCATTCCTATTCATCCTAAATAGCCATGTTACAGTTCTGCAGAATGAGTTTTCAAACCTGTGACTGATAGATTAGTTTAAAATTGTAATATTTTGTAAATGTGCTCCATTTATAATTTCTGGCTATGTGTAAATAATGACTTGAGATATAAGACAATGGAGAATGCTATAATTTAAAAATTAAATCTTTGGAGATGGATTTGAGCAAATTTTCTGCATAATGATAGCTAATAATAATTTACAGTTTGTTTTCATTGTTTTATTTTACAGTTCTTATTTTCTGAGTGATACTGAAAAGATGTAATATACATTGTGTGGGTTTGAGGATATTTGTCATTACAGAAATTCAGCATTTCTTCACTGAGTTAATTGTAGTGATCGCATGATAATTATTACAGCAACTTTGAACAGCATTGATGTTTCTTATGTTACACGTTGTCTTTCTAACAAAACCTATGCATATAATGCACCTAATTTTGTTATGAACTTGAAGGACTGATAATGATATGTGGATCCAGGATGTAAAACAGAAATTTTATTGGAAATTCTATTCCATTTTAGCTTATTTTTTACTTTATTAGTTTTTTTAAAATGTGTAATACCAAAGTATTTTATTCACTATCAACAGGAGTTTTTTTACATTGCTCAAAAAGATAATTAATTCTATTTTACTGTGAAAATATGAGAAATAGTAGTGAAAGACTAGTTTAATAGTCTATCAAACTCCTTTTTTCTTGTTTTTTCTTTATTAAATTGCATGGTGTGATGGAGCTTGGGCTTATACATTCCTCTAAAGTATTTAATAAACATCTTTAAAATTATGTACTAATTATTTACCGTTTTTATATTAGTTCCTGATTGATGTGAGATTTTATTAATGAAGAAGAATATTCTTTCAAATCTTTGTAAATGGGTATAATTCATACATTAACTATGGGAAGAATAAATCCATATATTTTTTAAGATGATAGACCTGCTAGGGTATAGGGATAAACATCTAAGTGGAAGTTTGTCTTTTCCTAGTTTGCTTATAAAGTTAAAAATTTTTCACACATAAGATCACTTGGTGTATTTTCTAATGGTTATGCCAAGGAATGTTACAAAGATGTTAAAGGATGGAAGAACTACGAGTAGAAGTTTTTACAAGACAGCATTAACATTGATATGATTGGGGTTTTGGCGATAGGATACTCACAAAGATTATAATTAGAATCCACAATGTTACATAGATTGCAGGTGTATTAAATTGGTCAATATTTTAAGAAACTGCAGTTATTCTTGCCTGATAAGTTCTGTGTGTGTGTGTCTGTGTGTGTAGATCCACCTGTTTCTAGCTGTATAAATACTGTATGTAAGTATGTACCTATGCAACCCCACTCTTGATATGATTCTGTCTTAAAAGGAATTTAATTTTTTGGTATCGAATGGGTATGGAATCCAAGATTTCCTTTTTTCTGTTCCATGGTTCTCATGAGAGTGCCTCTCGCCAAAACATTTCCAGTTAATGTACTCTGTATGCACCAATATTGTTGTTAGGTACAAGTTCTTACTCTTTTTCTGGTGTAGAATTATTCATAATGATACAGTTTCATTACTTTTTTCTTGACATGTTCATATTTATTGGGATACTGTTGAGACAAGATTTTTGTCTTGATTCAGGTTTGATCATTCCTAAATTACAAAAAGTTCTATGAACGCTAGTCTTCTTTCCATAAATTCCAGTTAATCTATCTGTAATTGTTCATTGCTCCCTCCTTGCAAATTATGACAAATGCTAATGGACTGCCTCTCCCACTAACTGGTAGAAGCAATTCCATATGATTCCATTGACTCATATTAGATAGCTTGTAAGTCTGAAGATTTTTTTTTTTTTATAGAAGAACCCCTGTTTAAGCCCTATTTTCTTACTTCAAAATTTACTTGCCTAATAATAATGATCTGTAGTAGATGTTTTTAGGTACATTCAGGTGCCTTTGAGAACATGGTTTTGCAGATTATGATAAAATGTAAAATCATATAGTGCTACATCTATGACTAAAATTGTGTGCTATTGCTACATACAATCCTCATAAAAATACATTCTAATAGGAAATAGCTTTCTAATATTTAGAGTTAAGTTGACTTAAAGCTCACTGTATATAAATTCTTCCATCACTTTGCTCTGAGCTCTCCTCTGCACTTAGATCTTTGCAAGTAATTATTATTCCCAAAATATGAAATCTCTGGACTTTTCCCATGCATACTTTCACATTTTCTTTCTTTTATACTGTCTGAGTGTTCTTGGGTGTATTGTTATTATATTAATATAGCTACATTTAAGCAGACAGGCATTACATGACATTATGCCATATTGGAACCTCAAATGTCTGTGAACATTTCTCATTAAATAGGATTCCTGGTATGAATTCTAATATTATTATAAACTGCCTTGTGTGCATGTGCAAGTGTGGACATGCACATTTAGTATCCATTTGCCATCTGAGGTTGATCATTTAGTCTCAGTAACACAGTTGATAAATCACATGGCCATTAGAGAAAGGGAAATTGCAACGTAAGGAATACATAAAAGGTAACTAGTGAGGGATGTCTGTTACAACCAAAGAGCTTGTCAGGATATTGGAGGGAGGAGATAATATTGTTGTGACCACTGTTTGGAGACCGGAGCCCCTAAGGTGTGAATAACTTAAATAGTAGAGATAAATTGGGTTTCTTATAAAGATAAATGAATGGGAGTGATTCATTAACGATAAGATGGTGAATATTCACCTCAGTAGGAATAGTGAGCAGCATAGAGAATACTAGGGAGTTTAATGACTGCAGTAGGAGGAAAGGTGACAGCAGGCTGAGGGTAGGTAGCATCAGTTATGTACAATTTTTAACATGGATTTATAATGGCCAGAGAAATAATGAAATGGCTGTTTCTTGGGTGCACTACTCTCATATTCATTATAGTCAGTATCTGATCCCAAAAGGTTTTAGAATGTGAACATGAATGAAAGAAAAAGACATAAACATTTTGATAGCTGTAATAGTGTGAAAAATCCTTTCTGTGGCTGGGTGAGCAGCTACTCTTGCATTTCTAGTCATTTAAGAGAGTCCATCTGATGTTACAGGAACAGCCAGTAGTCACTGACCATTAGTACTTTCCCCTGAGAGTAACTCACACATGGTCAAATTACTGCAGAATCTTCCTGAGTTCCAAAAGCAATGGAAATTGTCATACCCAAAAGTTCTTACTGTGATCCTAAACTCATTCTTACTTTCAGTCCAGAAGGTACTTGAGCGAGACTTTCATCTGTTAGAATCCAGTGTAAATAGTAACTATCAGCAGAACACGATGGAGTGAACATCTATTGTTAAAGTCGTTTCATTTTTAAGCTTAACTATATCACACTAGAGCTAGAAAACTGGTGGGATAGCTCCAGTATTTTTGCTATTTTGGCCTAATTTTTTAAAAATGCATTTTTATCAAGATCTGTCTCATCGTGGAAACACAGTTCAATATGTAGCTGTTAGACAGGAGAAGGGCGAGGAAGCAGCAACAATGATGGCATAAACCTTTGGTGCATATTGGAAGCTGGAGGACATTATGTCAGGATGTTCAGTCAGGGAAAGTCAATATGGAGAATGACACATAAGCAATGTGTGTGTGCTGTTGGGGGGTTGTTGCATATTTGGGCTTGTGAATTTGGTTAAATTAAGAACAGAACTGGCTTTATCTTTTGGTGCAAAGGCTTAGATTAGTTGATTCAGCATCAAGGTATATTAACGCTTAAATTAATACAGAAATAGGCATTCAGATTTAAGGTTACTAAGCTGACACGATATCATAAGAGAAACCTTCAGTAGTTAGTTGTTGTGTTTTATACCCATATTTAATAATATCACTTTTAGTACTCATTGCTTTATAGCATAAATAGTATTCATGAAACTATGTGTATAATTAGAAAAAATGTTGAATACAGTACTGCTGATAGATGTTTTATTTCTGAATTCATTGGGTAGTTTGTCATTTCAGATGTTCAAGTTTTTGTATTTTAATTTCCTCTCTTGTGAGAATTCTAACACCTTAAAAAACTAAGGAAAGCTGTTTGATACTTTGCTGGAGAGGATGGAAGGAGGGTATTGTGTATGGTAGCTTACCTTACAGTCCCAGTTCTCTGATAATTTAGAGTTGGGACATTTTGAAGCATACCATGGCTGTCTTTCTACCCTTGAAGGGAAAAATCCATGAAATGACAGTGTGTACTCTGATTTCATCTTGGTGTGCAGCCATGAAGCAGTACATACATTGTGCATGTGAGTGAGGACAAGAGAATACAGCTGTTAATGAGACCTTTAGGAAGAGTTTGGGAAATGTGATTGCAGAAGGCAGACTGACAGGAAAAAAAGCTACTTAGAATTTTACAATTCTAGGATTGGGCTTGTGTGGCAAATTAGAAGCATATATGTTTATGGAGTAGTGTGATTATAACTGTATTAGTCGAAACTTTATTAAACTAAAACATTACCAGGAAGACTAAATTTTAGACACAAGGGGGGAAAAAGAACACTATCAAATAGAAAAAGAATATATTTTTTAAAAAGTCCAATTACCGTTAAAATATGGTGGGAACAGTGGAAAATCCATAAAAAGAAAGGAGAATTAGAGGCTCATAAAGAAGAAAATCAATTGACAAACTTTAGCAAACATTTCAGGTAGCATTAAATGATTTGCAGGGTTTGAGAGGTGAAAAGATTAAATAAATCAAATGAGTGAACGACAAATTATTAGGAGAGAGATCATGCACAGAGATAAGGTGGTAACTAGTGCTATCCCAAGGTAACAAGTCTACCTCTGTCTTTACAGAAGAATACCATTCTCTATAAATTAGTAATGAACTCATTTACTACCAAGGGAACAGTGGAGATTCACAACCATTTATAGTGAGAAATTGCGTAATTTTTAATGGGAAAATACTATGCATTTAGAAAGCTAATGTTTTGTAATCTAGCTTCTGATGTCTAGTACCTAACTTCTAGAAATTTTCATGAAAGTGGGAAAATTTAAAACAGCCAAGTTAACTGCTTTACTGTAGTCAAGCATAATTTTTGAATTTTGCAAAATATGGGCTTCAGTTATTTTAATTTAGTCAGAAGAGAAACCACAAACCTTCAGATCTATCATTCCAGCATGATTTGTACAGAATGTATGTAGAGAAAAATCTTCGCTTTCATTAAGGATTAGAGTGGTGATGGAAGACAAAAATACCTTAAAAGTAATCAGTGTTAATATCAACAGTGCCATTTTTATACCTGTCATGTATACACATAATACTTAATAAAAATTTGTGCACAGGCTCATGCATATGATTCTAGATTGTTAAAAGCAAGGGTATTCTAGTGCTGGGAAGTCTTTTGAACAACTATAAAAAGACTCAGAGGGTTTATATCATTAAATTCATACTTAGAGAGAACAAAACCTCCAGTGGATTTGGAAGCTTTCATAAAAAAGGGTAAAAGAGGTGACAAAGTTCCGAGCTCTTGGTTGCTTTCTTTTAGACAATTCTTGCCTTGAAGTCCACAGATTTAGACAACTATATGGGTTCTCTGTCTAGCTGGAGGAAGTAGGCACCCAGAAACAACTGTGAAAAGAGCCAACAAAAGGAATGGAGAATCGTATAAACAGGCCTGCAGTAAAGTATTAAGACATGTTTTCTCTTTGGATGTTTAGTTAATCTCTTCCATCTGAGCATATTAGGGCCAAGGAGCTGGTTCCAGGATCTACCGGTCTGGCCACTGCCCTAAACTTCTAGTTACTTGGTAAAAAAGTGTTACTCTTAGTGTTTTGTGGGTTCTATAGGTGGGGATCAGCATAAATCAGACTTCAGATATCCATGAAAAACTGTCTAATTAGGGATCAGATGGAGTTCAGTCGTAAAGTATATGCAGCAAAGCTATCCACTGTGAAGGAAAAAAACATTTCTGGCTCTATCCAGGAGTGAAAATCTCAAGATCTTTCCTAGCAAAATATTACCTTCCTTTACCGGGGTAGGTTACAGCTCAGTGGAGAAAATATGTTTCAGAAGTAGGTGCCCTTTTTTATTTTTTTTTTATTATTTTTTTTGTCTAGTCATATTTGAGAACTATTGGATTATGCAGGTTCTGGCCAGTAAAAAATGCATAAGGGATGGTGACAAGAAGCTATGATTGCCTGTCCATTGCCTGTCTCTCATCCCATCCATACTGAACAAAAAAGTGACAAAAGGAAGATGAACCCTCTTCAAGAAACAGTGTAGCAATAGATACATACTTCATGCAAGGAGAAAATGGACTTATTCAGCACTTAGTGGAAATATAATACTAGAAGGGACCACAAGCATCCATAGGTCTCCACGCCCTAGAATTACAGGCAGTTATGTAGTAAACATTTAGTTTAGAAACTCACAGAATATCTAATTTATGTGACTCTTACACCATGAAAGAAAAAAAATCTCTTAGCTCTAAGAAAAAATATGGGACCTGCGAAAAAAGATGACAACTGTAATGTGTTTTTGGAAAAATGGGGTTTGAGATTGCCAATGTCTTTGAACGGTGAAAAACCAGTGCATTTGTTAAATAAACATCCCAGATGATCCTAGGAAGTTAACCATGTCCAGCACCAAGAGAAGAACAAAGGAAAAAAGCCAGCAGTCTTACCAATCTGATGCAGGGGCAGGAAGGGAGAATTCCTTCATGTCTCTTGATATGAGCATCTGGATTCAAACACTGAAACAGTGGCCACATATGTACTGACATGACTTCATTGCTTATACTCAACATTTTCCTGTTGGGTTATGCTATCACTTCCTTAAGGTTAACAACTTCATTTTAAAATAATTTAGCTTCTGTTAATTCTCTACTCTATTTGGAAAGGTATCCAAACCTTCTTTTGAATGACTTAAAACCATCAAAGCTCCAGTCCATATTTATTCATCAGCAATGCACATCTGTTTCATGTTTACAGTCAACTGTGCCAGTAGTGTTCCTTTTACTTTGACATGTTTTGGTGGAAACTAGTCTGATATGTCCAGTCTTTGACAGAAACTGTATTACCCTACTTCCCTGCTTTTTATCCAATTTGAATTAATCACATTTATCCTACTTTTGCTTCTGCCTCCATGTTACTTTTTCTTATATAAAAAGACAATTCAAAAAGGCTTTCCATCATTGTCTTTTTGGCTCGTTTTTTTCTTGACAACTAGTCTGTTTTTCTATTATTTTTGGTTGTTGGACTACTAATATCTAGCTTGAAATGCCAGTACTGGGGAAGAGGAAGATTATTGCCTTACAGTTGTTTTTTTTCCTTTGTTACTTGGAATAGAAGTTCCAGATTGTACTAGCACTTGAACAAAGGATTATATTAACATAAATACCCCAAGGAGGACAAACATTATAGGCAATGGTTGGCTGTAATAGAAGGCAAGATGATCTTAGAACTGCTTTTCTCTACAGAAAGTATGAACAAAACTAACTAAAAACCAAACAAACAAAAAAACAAACAAAAAACTTTGGGGTGGAAGAAAATGATCTGTGCATCTAATACTTTTACTGTCATGAAAGAGATCTTTGTAGAATCCAAGTCTTAGATGCTTGACAGGCTAGGTGAGGTCATTAGTGAAATGAATAAATGAGCTGGGGGAAAAAAAAAAAAAGCCTTTCTGACTTGATTTGTTATTTCACTGAAAATTCACCTAAACAGCACAGATACAATTTTATTATTTAATATAATAAGAAACTAAACCATGCTACAGTACTACATGATATCCTGAAAATATTTTTTTAAAAGAGTTCTATGTCTGTGGTAATCATCACCTTCAGTCAGATAGCCACTGCAGGAATTGTGGCATCATTAAATACTGTCTCTCAGCAGCAGTTTGCTTCACCCAGTGGCAGAGGTAACAGAAGAGAGTGTGTGAGCAGAACCAGGCATGCAGTCCACCTGCTGGCTTTCTGCACAGCCAGTGACTTAAGCAGATAATTGTCAGCTGTGGTTGGTAATGCGTCAGACTTGAATGTCTGTTCCATGAGCAGCTGATCATAGAGTCTGTCCGTAGCAAACTTATACAAGGGACAAAGAAATGAGATGCAATTAAGGAATACTCTCATCCTATATTCCTGCAATCAACTTTGTAGTTTATAAAATCTAAAGTTCAGCCTATGAAAATTGTATTGATCTTTTCATTTTTCAAATAGTTACTATGTGTGCCACTGTATATGTGTCATTTACAAAATATGACATATCAAAAAGCATGGTTTATTATCACTTGAGATATAGCAATTGATGTTGAAACAGCACTTCAGATTTTGCTTTGCTCTGTCTAGTTAGATGGATCACTACTGTTAAACCTCTTTGTTACACTTCTAAAGAAAATGTATGTAAAGTATTAAAGGCCTGACTGCAAATCTCTGCATATGCAAGTAGTTCCATATTCTAAATGAGATACTTCTACTCATGTTGAATAATGACTTCAAAATTTATGCTTGATATGATCTGTACATGCCAGCACTACTCTTACAATGTGTATTCTTTTCATATGCTTAAAGGTTAAGACTTTCTAATGGGCTAGGACTTACTTTATATCCTACTTTTCAAAGCAAGTAGAATGGATACTGTGCCTGTAGTGTTCTTGCAACAGTAACCTGCTTTTGATGATTTTTCCTCTGTGAATTCTCTTCACCAGGTATCTTCAGATCTTTCAATGGTGGGTGGCACACCTGTTATTACTGTAGAACCAGATGACACAGTCGCTTACACTTTGACTGTATCTCCGTGGAGACGAGGAATCTTTCAAGGTACAATGTAGAACCCAAGTTGTGGTGGGTTGACCTTGGCTGGACACCAGGTGCCCACCAAGGTTCTCTATCGTTCCCCTCTTCAACAGAACAGAGGAGGAGAAAATAAGATGAAAAAAACCTTGTGGGTCAAGATAAAGGCAGTTTAATGAAGCAATAGCAAAAATTGTGTGTGTGGCAGTGAAGGAAAACAAAAGATGTTATTCTCTACTTACCATCAGCAGACAATGTTCAGCCACTGCCCAGGAAGCAGGGCTTCAGTACGTGTAGCAGTTGCTCTGGAAGACAAACATTGTAAATAATGAATGCCCCCCAACACCCACCACCCTTTCTCTTAGCTTTTATGTCTGAGCAGACATCATATGGTATGGAATATCCTGTTGGTCAGTTTGGGTCAGCTGTCCTGGCTATGTCCCCTCACAAGATTTTCCCACCCCCAGCCAACTGGTGAAGGGGCAGTGGGGAAGGTTGGAGAGCCAGCCTTGATGCTGTGCAAAAAACTGGTGTGTTATCATCACCTTTCTAGCGACCAGTACAAAGCATGGCACTATGAGGGCTGCTGTGAGGTTCAGTCAGACCCAATAGACGAGAATATAAAATATCCCTATAAATTAGCAGATTAAATCTATTTACATTTAATGCTTACATTTCTGTTCAACATAACCTTTCTTTTGGAAGTAAGGCTATAACCACTGCTGATACTGGGTTTTATGCTGGCTCATTTTTATTTTTAAAGATATATTACTATAAATATGTGGTCAGGTGCTTAAAAAATGCCAGCATATGCGCAACATTATGCAGTTAATTGGTCCATGAAAATTGACTTAATAGGAATTAATTATTTTGAATTATCACCAAGTTCTTGGGTCTAAATTTAATTTTCCAGAACCTGTTGAGTAGCTGTAGTTATCTTAGCACTACTAGAACCAAAAGTTTAAAGGCAGAGAGCAGAATTTGATTCTTGCCCTTGATTAAAATTCAGTCTGTTGACCACAAGGCAAGAGTGCCTACATAGAATGTAGTGAAGCTGCTTCCTATTTGAGATGTGTAGAGTACAGGGATGCCTAAAATTAATAGCAATAATTTGCATCAGTCCATATTTATAGTAGTATTCTTATCATACAACAGCAAAACTCTTGCTTGTCTTAATTAACATCAGCATGTCACATTTAACATTTTGTCCTGCAAATATGTATTTTATTAACAATGCAGCTTTCATAATTTTCATATGCTTAGTAGTAAGTTTACAACTCCATGGTGCTAATTCTTTGAATAGTATGAAAAGCACAATTGTGAGAATGAGGCTGTACAATTGGTCTTTTTCTTCCCTATAGAGTAGCTATTATAGTAATGCTCAGCAGAGTACGAGAGTGTGTCTGGGAGGACACACTCTTAAAAGTAACTGAATAGCACTGCAGGAAACTTAGATTTTAACAACTTCTTAAATGAAAGGATTTCTGATACTGGATAAATCTCTTCATCCAAAATGCTTACTGTATAGCTTTGATTTTGTGGGTTCTTAACTCCAAACACTTGATTCTGCTACCTTCTTAGACAGTTGAGATTAATGATAGCTGTTTCTCAACATTAAAAAGTTACTAAAACTCGTCCCTGAGGTTGCCAAACTAGTTTGCTCTTTTGGTCATTATGGTTTTAATATCTGTGGGAAAATTACTTTGGGGGGAAATTAAAGAGAAGGGGGACCTAATAGAAGCGTAATATTCCAGAAAGCTTTTTTTAGGGAAAAATACAGCTGTGGCTTTCAGGATGGTTGGCATGCATGGAATCTACTTTGCCACGGCTCCCTAAGAAACACATCCTGTCTTCTCAGCACATGCCGATAGGAGTGATGGAGGGTGGAGTGGAATGGAGACCCCGCGGCCAGGCTCTGTTGTGTTCCCTGTGGGGAATGGGAATTTGATGGTACCACACAGCTGTCAAGCTGCATACAAGTTGTCAAATAAAGAATCTATGAGTAGATGTCTGCTTATGAGCCAACCATTGTGGAGAAATTACTTTCCTCAGATGAAATAATCTCATTGTGATAACAATGCACACCTCCATCTCAAAGTTACCTGCCTCCAAGGTACACCTCACTGGGCATGTGATACCAATCAGTAACAAAAATGTGTATGACTGGAGTCACTCAAGCTCCATCTAAATGTAAAGAAAATAGAATGGTCTTGGACTGGAATAAGTCCAAGAGGGGGGAATTTTCTAAACTCTTGAATTTCCAAACTCTGATTTAGTGTTTAACTACGTTAAACAAATCTGTGCACAAAGTTCAGTCAAGCTTGACCTACTCTCTAAAGCTGGTACAAATGAAGGGACTTCCAGTCAAAGGAGTCAGCCTTGGGAAGGATGAGAAGGTAAGACCAGATAGTGAAAAGAACACCATTGTCTAAGTTACACAGAAAGAAGCCTTCAAGTGAAGAAAGTTCTGGCTATGAGAGGAAACAGGATGATAAGGTGTTGCAATCCACTGACATCAACAGAAAATTAGTTGAAAATAGGACAAAGATAATTGTGGTAGTGGGAGATCACGATCTCCAACTCAAATAGTCCCCCTGAAAGACGGCAAGACCCTGCTTAAAGAGTATGTGTAGTTAGCAGAGAGCTTCAGTAGTGTTATCTGAGGATGTGTGCTAATTGGCACAAAAAAAGCGAGAAACTTTTAACCATTCCTGTGTATGATAGTGAATACGCAATGTACTATGAAGTATAAGAAGTATGCACAGAAGGGGAGAAGATAGGGAAGACTCCGTTGTCATTTGATGGGCTGAACTTGTCTTCTCCTCCATAGCGAAGCCTATTGGGTAAGAACTTTATTCTGTGACTAACTCATGCTAGCCCTGAAGTGCATCGTTTTAAGCTTGCTCTGCAGTCAGTGTATTATCACCAGCAATCTTTGAACCTTATTCTGTCACAAACTTGCATTTTGTATAATAAAAACCTTCAGCTGAAGTTCATTTTGTGTAAGTCTTTGGAGATGTGAGTAGTTGTTTTAAGGGACTTGACTCAGCTATGCTGTCGGCAGGGGTCCCTGAACAGGTTGGTCGAATCACCCCCCGATACAGGGGGCTGTCAAAACACAGGTAGCGGACAGGCTGGTCAGACGCAAGGGTCTCGTCTTTCTTGGGAAACTGACAGGCTGATCAAATATAAAGGGTTGAGAGAATCCCCCTTCTTAATGTGACAGTACCTGGTGTGTAAAATGTATGTAATAATGCCATCTCAATTCACAGGTGATTTGAGAAAAGAAATCAATACTTGTAACAAAGTTTGACCTAGTGCCACAGGAAGACTTCAGTGCCTTCTTGTTAAATCTGTAGCCCTGAGACAAAATGCACTTTCTATCAGTAGGAGTCAGTTTTCAATGAAATTTGCAACCATCAGAAACGTTCACCAGGAAATACTGAGGATGCACTATATTTTAACTTATGCTCTTTTTTTCAGGCTTTAAAGATTTAGGAATATTCTTCTCTTCTGGCTTAGAAAACCCCCATTTCTTTTATATATACTGAAAGTATCAGTAGAAGGATTTCCAAGGGATCTATCAATTAATAAGAGGTGGTAAAATCCATGCCTTCAAAGGGACAGAGATGGTGTGTTTGGGTTGACATCTCCTATGCTCTGTCATTCCCCTAACTTCTATTACAATGGTTTCTGTTATATTTGGAAATATTATATTTTTCTCACTGAATGAGGAAAAAAAGAGAACAGCCAGCCTCCCTAATCTGACAGAAAAGTTATTGGTTCAAAGACTGGGAAGCCACGTATGTTCTTTCTTTTCAGCAACCGTTAGCTTATTTTATGCTTTAAAATAACTTGATAGAAGGCTGAAGTTATCCTTTAAAGACAGACAGGGCTCAGTTATCTACCCCTGGCTCAGTGCTTGCTTTAATCACTACCTTAGGAAATGGTGTTAATTCTTCCTCTGGAGCAGGGACAGTTTTGATTATGTCACAGAAATCTCTACACATTCTCTAATAGTTCAGCTGCTGTAGGAGGGAGAGGGGTGAAGGAAAGAGAGGCGACTGTCACAGGTTTGAAAAGCAGCAGCTGATTTTGCTGTCTGATGTTAGGTGTGATACTAACCTCCCTACCATGTGTCCTATCTAAGGTAACATCAGTTAGGAAGTACTTACTTTGTGGCTTCAAGGAGAATGCAAGTCTGTCTGCTTCATACTGTGCAAGGCTGGGAAGTCATATTTGTTCCCCAAAGCAGAATGTTTAGCTCCTGGGAAACTTTAACGTCAAAGCTGATATATATATAGATAGATATAGATATATGCATTTTTTGCACTTTTAAGATTTTTTTTCAGCAGCCAGCTTGAAGCTTGAGGATCACAGATTAGATGTAGGTGACTCAAGTGGGAATTAATTATGACTCCGGAATCTTAGTCCTCTCTAGGTTCAAGATAGTGGAACTAAAGTATAATTTAAACACCCAAAAAGAAAGGTACTCTTTATTAAGTACTGTGAATTTGTTTAGAGGGAAGTAAATAATCCATGGAGTCAACACATTGAATGATTGAAAATAAATAGTGATGTTCAAAAACTATCCACATGTCTCTTTGAAGACTGTCATAGTGCTGATGGATGATTCCAAGTTTATAACTCCCTGACTTGTAACTATAAAACTTTGTAGCCTTGGTCTGCTAGTGCTGTTTTTGTTGTATTAAAATAAATTGTCATAAAAGGACTTTTACCATATAAGTTGTACCGAGTAAATGGTCTTCATTTTTCTGTTGCATTCAAAGTCCTTTTTGTTGCAAAATTATATAGATAGAAAATTATACTACTTTTCTTTTCTTCTTGCTATTTTATGATTGCTAAGCTAAAAATGGGCCCAGTTCTTTTCAAGAGTCCATTTGGAAGTATTCCAATAGAGGGCTAATATTATATGCTTTGGCTGGTTTGTAGCTGTATGACAGCTTTAACATAAAAATAATAGCTAATGAATGCCTCACACAAGATTCTGGCACCAGATAGAATTCTCCAGCAATCTCTTTTCTAAGTAACTGAGCGATTTTCTTTAGATTTGATAAAGCATCTTTTACATACTACATTATCTTTTATCAAACTCTTATTTCTTCTTTCCACAGAATAGACCAGAATTTTTTGAGAACAGACCAAAGCTTGTAATTTAAAAAGCTTGAATATTTCTCATGCAAAAAATACACATCTGTTATAGTCAGTGTACTTTTATCCATAAATTTTTTTCTAGCTTTTGGAATGGAGCTTTCTAATTTCATGTATTACCTTTCATTCGTTTTTTAACTAATCTGTACTTAGTAGGCAGCACTTTTCCATGTTACTTGGAGCTTTTGAAGCTTACAATGAAGAAAAAGGGCAATATATTACAGTCCATGGCCTGTCAGACTGCAGCTGTAGGACATTTTTAATAAAATGGTGAAGATCATGCCAGTACATTCTAGCCTGTAAATGAATTGATTAAACACATTTTTTCAACAGTATTTTCCATTCAACACTTGTGTGAAATCTGATTTAGAAAAGAACATTATCCATTTCTTTGTTTGGAGGACTTCTGCAAATTGATCTACTGATCACACTAATTTCAATGGAATCATAAAATCATGTGCGGGAGGAAGACAGTCTGTAGCTTCTCATCGCCACCGCTGTATCTCCAGCACCTGTCCATCGTACCTTTGCTTTAAGCACTTCCTCTTCAACTGTGACACCCTAACAAATTGAGTCTAATTTATCTGTAAGAAAGGCAAAGTTAGAAGGATCTTGTTGAGTCCTTGGTTACCACGAATGGCTGTGGCATACCTCCACTGCTGGACCACTGGAGTTCTCTGAAGAAGGGCTGCTCCATTCATACATGCCACCGCCTGGCATGATGAACCCCAGCATACCCTTCCATCTATCCTAGTGCAGTTGGAGTTGCATACTCTCCTGTGCCGTTTCACATCATGGTTTCATTGTCACCTTAAGAACAGACAGTGGGAACTGTAAATAATAATAATAAAAATATCTTTATTAAATGCTACAAAACCATATATGAGTGATAGCTGACAGCAGGATTTGCCACTCACTGATTTCTCCTATGTGTGAGTCTTAAAGCTTTTTCTGCTTCATTTTCATTGACGCAGGGAGCAATTAATTTAGTCCCAGTATACCAATAAGTAGTGTGATTTACAGAAACTCTTTAGAATTTACGTTTATCATCACAGAGGTTTTCCTGTGCAAAATAGAGATGATAAAGTTTTGTTGTATCCTATGGTAAAGATCTCTTTTTGTCAGTAGAAAAAATCGCCAGAAAAATTGGAAAAAAAACAACCACCCAAAACCCACCAGGAAAACATAAAACCCCCTCCTCCTACTCCCAAGACCTATGCTTAGTAAGATCATGCTGGTATATTGAAACCACAAGCCAAGCATTTCTATATCTTTTTCAGATGTGTGATGAATTGCATGGCCACAGAGCCTTCTGCTCATTTCTAGTTCAAATATTGGGATGTTGTGGGGTTTTATCTCATCTCTCTGCACCAGAAAATAATAACGTACAATACATATCTTCCAAATAGCTCATTCAAATTATACCAAAAGGGAAAATTTCAATATCTCTTGCTTTCTTAATTGGATGCAGGGGTGGGGTATTGTAGTCTATAGCCAGTGAGTCAGTCTAATGTGGTATCGCAATTGCGATTTTATTGGGAAATACAACAGCCTGCCTCCTTTTAAAGAGGTGCATCTTCTCTGAAGCAATATAAGGCTTCAGTATAAATATGTGTATTAAAGTTGTATAAAATATTTAAACACGGGATAGTACAGCTAGAAAACGTGCAATGACATTTTGACCAAGAAACCTTTTAAAGCAACGTTGTATGAGCAGAAGGAAAGCCTCACAATTTATGTAATTTTTAATTATTAATTTTCAGTATAATTCTAGGAATTCTTGTATTGTTGCTCTGGCAATTTTGATATTATATATATGCCAAAGGACAACTGAGGAGTGCTATTTTCTAAAATACTTAACGGTGGCATAGTACTATGGCCAATTGAATCAGTGGGAATGATATCTCTGTGATGTACATGGTCTTGTTTGTTTTTGAATGTATGCTTTAGAAATTGTCACCCGTGATATTTTGACAAGTTACATTGTTACGTAATGTGTGACCAAAGTCAGAGCTGAGCAGTGAGATGCAAGAAAAAAAGCCAGACATTGGGTGGGGTCTGTTAGGTATGAACAAATTTTGATTTATCAGTTGCTTTGCAGTATCAATAAGGTAACATGAGATAGTGCTGCCTTCGCTGGAGATGGTGTAAGCAGCAGCGGGTTCTGTAGGATGACAGTGTGTTCACAACTGAAGGGCCAAAACTTCTTGTACCAAAGCCCTTTCATAACATTAGAGCCAAGTTGAACAGAACCTTATGAAAAAACATAAACATGCTCATTTGTTATTTTACATGTGTCATATTTGATGCAGTGTTTCTGCACCTTTCCATGTATTTTTTATTACTTCATAGAGTGCTATGGACTTTTTCTTACTCTTCATTGTATAAAATGCTTTTTCCCATCCTGCAAAATGCTTTTTGATTGGAATTTTTTCGTAGCCCATAACTTAAATAAATCCATATATTTATACATCATTAACTATCTTCATCTGCAGTAATGGGCATTGGATTGCACCATTCACTCCCCAACTAGGAGAGCATTTTGCTTATGAACACTTCCTAGGAAAGTATTCTGTCTTCATTTAATGACTGAAGTCATGCAGAGCATACTACGTATTAAGTGTCCTCATTGATAAGGTTTCTGCATTCTATATATGACCTGAAATTAATACACTTTTTTTTTTGTTGTTTGCAGTTCTTGCCAGCAATGATTTTCTTTTTTCCCCTAATAAAAAATTTAAATACCTTTGAGCCAGAAGTTGATACTTTCATGCCCATGAAAATTATGAAAGACAATTTATGAATATTTTAAGATTAAGCAGATAAACTGAGTTTAAAAATGTATGCCATCTGTAGTAAAACTGATTATTTTTTTACTGAAATACTCTGACAGATTTAATTGAGTGCCTTGCAGAGATCTGAATACATTACATTGGTCCAGTCACCTTTATTGATCAAGATTTTAACATAATTGTTATTAATTGTTTGTTTGAGATCTATTTTCCATAAAGAAGGAAACTTGTCAGCAATTCTAGTACAATTCTTCACTGATATTTTGATCAAGTGATTGTCAGATTAATAGCACAGTGGTTTAGAAATTCAAGTACTTTTTAGTTACCATAGTTCTTCCACTAGCTCTTGAAATATTGAGCATTAGCAATTTACAGTTCTGGAACTTTTCAAGCATTTCAAGATTTGCTGGAAATAAAAACTTAGTTATTCAGAGTTCTTCAGCCAATTATTTTGGTGCTTTGAGAAGCACATTTTGTGTAAAGCCAAAAAAGTTAGTTTTACCATCCCCTTACTTACTGATGAAATAAAAAAAAATTAAATCTGAACATTTGCATTCTGACCCTCTTTCTCTCCCATGCACATATGCACAGTAAAATATTATGAAATACAGACAACCCTTCATTATCACTGGAAGCAAGGACTAGAAGGAAAAATTACTTAAATTTTAAAACGAAGTGTAACAAAATACTCTGTACTGTAAGGTGGCTTTAGGATTTATGAATTCTGTGACTTTCAGCATTTATTCAAGTAGTTTCAGCATTTATTCAAGTAGTTTCAGCATTTATTCAAGTAGTTTCAATGAACTTTGAAGCTATAATATTACATTTTTTACTCATTAACATTTTTGCTATTTTAAATATATTGATGGTTAGGATGGTATTAAAATTAATGGAGTCTTTCTCTTGCACTTTGCTTCTCTCTAATATTGTGCTGCAATAGACCAAAATTATACTAGAGATTATATATTGAATATATATATATTAAAATCAGATTACTCAGTGTACATCCTAAAATCCATTACCTATTAGTGCCATCAAAAGTGTCATCTTACATCAATATTTGTATACCTTGAGCATTTTCTTCAGACTTCATTCTTCTGAGATTTCTGTAATGGTTTTCTTTTTTATTGTATTTACACATCTCTTTTTTTCTGAAGACTTTTTTTGGTAAATACTTAATGATTTCCTGAAATTGCAATCACTCTCCTGCTTATTTGGACATGATTTCTGGTTTCTGTACTGTGATTAATTTTAGGAATTTGTAAATATTTTTGATTTTAAATAGGTTTTGTTTTGGATTTTAACTATTTTTATTTTAATATTTGGTTTTTATTTGTACAGAATTTCTTAATAGAGGGAAGAAAATCTGGGATTCCAATATATTTAAATCTATATTCCTTTTTCTGGATTTTAGTACACACCTGTTTCCATTTTTTTCGTTTTGTTTTCAGCTTTGGTGTTTTATACCTGTGCTGTCCGGTGGCTGTCTTCTAGAGAAAAAGAGACAGTGGCAATGTGGAGATGATAAACCTTGCCTCCCTGTAATGATTTAATGTAATCCTTCTTAGCAGAAATAATTTGTCAGTGTGTCTCATGTAGAAATTGCCACCTGGTGTAGCTACCATTGAGCATATAATGAATTTTGATTTTCCAAGACATCCTGGTAGCATTTGACTTTAGTTATGTTTTATTTGCCTCCTTTTTTTTCTTTTTTTTTTTTTTTTCTTTTTCCTTTCAAGATTAACATCCTTCTACCATAATATTATTATAAAACTAACCATGAGGCCATTTCATTAAGATTGATCCTTCCTGAAATGATATGAAATGAAACTAGAATGTTTAGAAGCATGAATACAGCCTTCTGCAGAAGTCTGTGATTAAGGGAGGAAAGTTAAGCCTTGAGGCCTTTAAATGAGATGGGTGTTTACAGGTACGTGTCCGGGAAGGTTGATCAGCTCCTGGCTGCTAAAGTCACAGCGGCTTCCTGAGCCAGCTGCTGTGACCGGTGATGCCATCTCCACACCTCGCTGCTGCTCCCCTTTCCAGGTCCCACATGAGCCTTTAGCTATTCCTGCTAGTAGGACGTTAAATTCAGCAGTGTGAGGGAGCACAGCGCGTTCCGTCTGACATGCGATCTCTTACCACACATCTATCCCTGTCAAAGCTGGAGAAACAAAAAATATAATTAAATGTAGGTATTTTCAAATCAAATTGTTCTCATAAATTTATATTAATTCTCCATTTTGAATTAAAAAAGCTCCACTATGAATAATTTTCCCAAACCCTTAATGAGACTTAGTTAAGTTCACTTTGGGAGACCATTTCACATAAATTCTAAGGATCTCAAATAGGAAAATTTCTTACTGTATAATAAAATAAGACACCTCCTCAAATTAGATTTTCCTTGTATATATAAGGCAAGAATTAAACCTGCAACATGTATTTATTTCAACTTTAAAACTCTCCAGAATATATTGAAATACTGAGGGACAGTCATTTAGATAAAATAATAATGACATGTAGTATTTAAAAAAATCTATGTAGATTTAAAATTCGTAGTCTGAGGCACATAATGCAAGAAACAAAAGTTGCTTATTTACAGCCAGTATATCAATTTTCCCAAAATAATATTAATGTTATTTAAAGGAATTATATGCATACTAGATTTCTCTAAATTAGATTTTTTATTATCAAATAGAGATCTTCCAATTTAAAAATCCTGGTTCTACAATCTCTATGTATTTGATAATCCCTAAATACTTGATTACTACTTAATATACAGTGAAAAAGAAATAATATCACAGGAATATGTTAACTATTAAATTTATTATCTTATAGCACTGGAATGAAACACTGTGATTTAAAAAAAATAGCAGAAACAATCAAGAATATGCATAGAAAGTTGTGCTGGGAGGAAAGATTATTATCCACCATATTTTATAACTTTAAAAAAGTGAGTTTGCTTGTATTTCTTATTACTTATCTTTTCATGTACTTATAGAGTAGAAGAACACTTTAGGGAGAAGAAATGGTTATTTGAACTCACTCAAGATGTATTTTTTATTACCATAAATTATAATTAGCTGGCTGACATCTGGTGTGGAAGTTTTACTTCATTTTTTATTAGTTTTGAATTGAGGAAGTACTTATACCCGTCTGGCAGTCTGTTTTATAAAGGTAATGCCCTGGCTAATATAACACCTGGTATCTATTTGTTTTAGGTGTAATTTCATTTGTTGCTGAAGATGAAGCCCAGCAGCAGTCTCAACGTAACAGCTCACCAGAGAAGACAGATGGTGAACAGGCCCTTCAGAAATTGTCAACAAAGATACCACAAACTGTTGATGCAGCAAACGTGGGTATGTTTGTTATTACAGATAAGTTCATTGTCAGTTTGTGTAAAATTATAATTTCTTTTAAAATTAGATGTATATTTAGTATGGCAGGCCGTATGCCTGCAAACGGTGCTAAGTCAAATGTTTATTCCAGGCATATATGGAACTTCTCCTTTTAAGATTTTTGAAACTTTTAATTAAATTTTAAGCTGAGCTTGTTTTTTCTGATCATTTTTTTTTGCAACAGTGTCACTAATGTCTCTCTTTGTTGGAGAGGGGCAGCATTTTTTAAATGCTTTCTTTTAAAAGAATCCAATAATATTAATAATGCCAATATCAAAGCAGGCAGTTTCTGAAGTTCACATGGCTCCACTTCATTCCACTGCGGAAAAAAACCTTTCTTTTAATTGTCAGTCATAGATGCTTCTTTGGTCACTTACAGTAAAATCAAAGGGAGAAAATTCCAGAATACCTGGTTACTTTCAGATTATCAGCTCCCAGTTTATTCTAAACAGTTTCTGTGCTATTTTTGAGATGGTAAGTGTTCCAGAGGAATACTTTTGTGATTACAAATGTGGACATCAAATAGGAAAAGGTGGTAGTCGTGTTTTTTTTTTTTTTTTTTTTTTTTTTTTTTTTTTTAATTAATTTCTCCATTTTCTTCTTTACTTTTGCAAGTAAAGCTTTGTCTATAGAACTGTACTTTTTATGGTTTTAAAACTTAATTCAAAATGTATTTAAATTGTCAAAGGTTATGTTAGATGGCCAAAGAATATTTCTTGTAAAGAAAGCTGTCAAGGAAAGTTCTTTTTAACCTGAAAAAGATATTGTTTTAATCAACATTTAATTTTTAGGAAATTGAAAAAAGCTTGCAGTTTAACAGAATTTATCTAGTTTTAAAAAGAATTGAAAGCTTGCTTTATTATTAATAAATAATAATTTGTGTCAATACTATACCAATATCAGAAAGTCTGTTATTTTATAGTCTATTAATATCTGTATTTAATACTCTTTATCCTACCTCTGATATGAAGCGATCCCAAGATTTTACATTCTATATAGACAGAACAGAGGCAGGAAGAAGACAGAAGCTCAGACAAGTAAAATGACTGTCCCTGATCCTACCAATAGTTTAATGTTGAGGAGTATTAAAAAAAAAAATAATACATTTCCCCACAAGCCAGAGCCCTATCAATGGATATACATTGTCTTTCGAATTTACCAGATTCATTACCGCATTCTGTTTTGCTAAATATTTTGCATAAATTTTGAAATGCTTTTTTAACACAGCTCAGACTTCTGGCTTGAGGCTTAGGTTTATGGTGTGCAGTCCACTCCGTTTTACCTGCTGTAGTTAAAACTAAGAAAAAATAATAAAGTATTTTCTGTGATTATGTAGCACTTATATAAAACCAGATCTTCCCAAATGTTATTTTTGTGCAAGTAGTTGATAATACAATGTGAGTTTAAAATAGAAAGTGAGTAGAAATGGAAGAAAATAATGTAGCAGGACATGCCTAAATGCTGTTTCAAAAGGAGACAGAAAATAATCGGAAAGAAAATAAAGTGACCAAAGAACTAAGGTTTTCCCATAGTGCTTTATGATATAGATAAGACTGTTGCAACAGTGGTAATACAACAATATAGCAAAAGGCAAGTCAATGCTTGATAAACTGAGGAACAGGGGGTTGAGAAGTTGTCTATAAATATTAAATAGAGGATTTTCCTAAGCCAAAGGAAAAAATGCAAACTAAATCCAAAAAGAAATGAAGTTTTATGAGGACAGTACAGATTCAGTTCTCCTGTCTAGTATATTTAAGGGGAACACTAGTAATGTTGAACGGTAGTGTTTTTAAAAATTCTGTCATGAAGAGAACTAGAAATAGGAGGAAGTCTTTAAGGAAGGCACTTAGAAAGAATGGAAATAATGATTATTTAGTTTTCACTGCTTTTCAAAGGTCAAGAATATTTCCTTGAATTGTCCTCCTACAGCTAGCTTTTTTCTTTGAATTTTCATGTACAGCAACACAGAAGCTGGTTGACATTAAAACGTCACAAAATGCACCATTGTAAGTTGACAGAAGAAGGGATTTAACAAAGATTAAATTAAGGTGATATATGTACACAGTGCAGTAGAGATGAGAATTAGTGGATTTCAAGTTGTTAGGAGGAATTAATCATAAAAGAAATATTGAGAGTGCTACAGGGAAATATTTGATATAATCTTCAAATCTCTGCTGAAAGCCTGCAAATGTTTGTGAATTTAATTATGCTTCTGTTGCCCAAACTAAACACTTCTTATGAGATATTTAGGCTCTGCAAAGTTAGGAATAATCAGTCTGAAACTAGTATAGGCTGTAATTACAAGTAGCTGAAAATTGAAGGTTAAGAAAATAGTTAAGTGAGTGGATTTCTCAGTACTGTCCCTATCACTGATATGAACTGAACACATTGTTCTTGGGAAGAAAATCCAGTGCAAGTGCACTGTTTGCTGCTATTGTTACTGATAAACCTGTGGTGCAGTTTGGTTCCCCATTAACAAGGTGACACTGGCTGATCTTATGCTTTTGGAATGTGTTTTTCAAATATATCAGTGGGTGATTAGTTTAATAACTTGCTGAGAGGGGCCAGGTAATCAGCTCCAGCTCCGCTCCCTTTTTCACTCTACACTAATTTACATTAATATAATCACTCCAGCACACAGGGTCCCATTGGCAGTTGGAGCAATCTGCACAGCTTATTCACATACGGCTGCGTCGAGTTACTGTGTCTTGTCTTTCAGTTACCATCTTTTGCTTTTTTGTGCTATTGTGGAGTTATATCTTTGTCTTATTGTAACCTATGTGTTTCTAGTAAATTGTAACTAGTTAGTAAAAACTAACTCAAGTTTTATGTCTGCTAGCAATGTTCCGAGCATCATTAGGACTGCTTTCTAAAGTGGGCTTAAAGTAGGACAGGAAATTACTTTTCCCTAATACAGTATAGCTTAATAATAGGATTTTTTTTTTCTTCAATACAGAAGATATAGCCTTACAGTGCCCATATCCTGGGCACAGCAAGCTTCCATCTCACCTTTAAATTAACCAACTGCTTCTAGTCATTTCACAAAGCATTATCTTCCATCACAACCATTCATTTGTACTAGACATCTATAACTTTTACCACTGTGGAAAGTATCTGATAAAAATGGCTAAATAGAGATGGAATGTTACAACGTGTGATCTTACTTACTTAATAGTAATAGTCTTTCTGAAGAGTTTTTTTCTTAACTTACTTCAAAGAGGAAGTCACAGAGTCTTAGATATATCCTACACAGTTTTCTTTTATGCCTATATCAATACTGTAGTTTTTCATAAAAATTATTTATTCTTTGGCTTTTTAGAGTAGAATGACTGATGGATATTTCTGCAATTTAGGAGTTCTTAACTGCAAGGTGCACAGCACTAGTAGAACACAAGCTGCTTGCATTTGACCAGAAGTATCACACACTGAAGAAGCGCATCTTAGAGCTGAGAATCCCCAGGGCTACTGTTACCGATGGCAGTAACAGAAAATAGTGGACTTCTGATGTAGAGAATATTAATGTACAGACTTGAATTGGTAGAGGCTGCAATGAGTGTGAGTTGTCCATAGCTGAATACGATTAGAAAGAAATCTTTCATGACAAACACATGTACACCAAGCATTTTTGTCTTGCTGTCACTCAATGAAAATTATTCTTTTTAAACATACTAGAAACTACTATCTTGTTGTACACACCTTAATATTCAATATAATCTTCAGGTACACACAGATATGCATTATGTAGTATGTATATGTTGTATTTACCTTTTTTCTTTTTTTCTTTTTTTTTCTCCAAATTACATTCTAGACATGAGTGTAGAAGATGATAACTTTTTGGAATAGTTTTTATATATTTTTTTTATAATTTCTACCAAAATCACTTCTTATGCTCTTCCAAAGAAGCTAGTGATTCTGAAATTTATTCATGATTTTTTTACTCCTTCAGATGTAGTTATGAAAAAGCACATTTAGTGCTTGCATTGGAAACCATTGATACAGCAATCCTTATGACAAATCCTTTTTATGTTGCCTTATACTGAGGGGTGGTGGGGAAGAAAAAAAACCAAGACCCAAACAGAAAAAAGCCTGTAGTGCAGATGTAGTTACAGAGGCTTTCCCCTTTGTAAACTGACCTGGCGTTTTAGTTTTTTCAAAGCATATTTCTGTCTTTCAGGAGGTAACATCTTAGGTTTTTTTTCTCATGGGATCCAAAGGTAAAACAAGGCTAAGTGGTTGCTAAGACTAAAAGTAGGATGCAGCTGGTCTTTCATCTAAGATTTATCTTTAGATTTGCATATGTACCAAAGTGCTGAAATCATAAATAAATATTAGCCATTAATAGATATTTGTTTCACAGTCTGACTAAATGCTGTGAAGCCTCCTACACTTGTCAAAATGCCCTCTCAAAGTAGAGGAAAGTTCTTTACTGTGGAGTCCATGGTGACTTAAACTGAACTGCCCTTGGACAGTTGCCCCTGTGTTGCAGTCTTTGCTGTGTATCTTGTGGGCTGTAGGGAGGATGCTTGGCTCAGCTTCTGCTAGAGCAGCTCAGCTGTCCTTGGGAATTTGATCCAACAGCTCTTCTGTAAAGCAGAGTCAAGAGTGTGAAGGTGGTGCAGTTGCTGCAATGGCTAAGACCTGCGCTGTGACTGCAAATCCACTTTTCCAGAAAGCCTCTCTCTCTCTTCAGCAGCAAGCCTCAGCACAGAGCTAGCACTTAAGCATCAGCTTTTAATGTTCCTGCCAGTGGTGATGTCTCACAGAGTTAGCTGAGTGCCTCAGGTGCAGAATGTTTGCTTGTACAACACAGAGGAATTGTGCATGTGCAATTCTTCTGGCTGCCCTAAGCGTTGCCTTTATCAAAAGCTTATACTTCCCATTGTGTTTGTCTTATGGAATGTATTTCCATTTTTATGCCATTGCCGAGTTTTTTAATTTGCTTGTGCTTGAAAGGCATAACATCAAAAAGATACACTGCCTTTGAATAAGCCATGCTAAAAAAGCATAGTCAAAGTGGTTAGAGCAGGTATTCATTTTGGCAAAGCCTGTTTAATTATATTCTTAAAGCTAATGTATCCTTCAACCAGAACTTCAATGACAGGTGACATTTTCTAGTCTAAGTTGTCATTGTAGTTCTCATGGTATGTTGCTGTGTCTTTCCCATTGTCTTTAAAAACTGCTTCTGAGTGGGGTCATTGAGGAACTGTTGCCTTTGAAAGGTAATGATACTTGCACATGTGATCCTCCCAGACTTCCAGGCCTGAAATCAATCCCTGAGAGCTCAACATCTGTGGTAGCACACTGGAGTATTCACATAAGGAAGATAATGAAATAAATTCTTTGTTCTAGCAACTGTTAAAGGTGATTAAGAGGAAAACAGTACTTAGGATGGCGACAATTTAAGACTTTGCATTTATTCATGATAATTTTTTTAAAAAGAACATAACAACTGAGTATACAATGGTAAATGTTATAATTTATTCGGTATTAATGCAGTAATATAATATATCTCACTTGCATATTTATGCATATATATACTATCTAACAGGAATATTCTTAGACATCATTTTATCTACCTCATAAATGTTGATCGTGTAATTAAGCTATTTTTCAGTTTAATCTTTACACTGTATGTTCAAGTGTATTGGGCTCCACCTTAAGGTTTGTTTTAATTGAATCTTCCTCTTCAGGAAAAAAAAAGTTAAAGAAGATATATCTAAAGAAATAATGCTCATGTAAACTGCATACATATTTGAAAATATAAAATACCAACCGGGTATTGCTTTTTTTTTTTTTGGATAGCATTTTGGTATTTGCAGCAATACTTACGCTAGTGCATACAAACTTTTGGGGATGTTTAGCATATGTGCAACATTTAGGATTAGGCTGTTTTATGCTTTTTTCCTTTGTCAAAAATAATGTTTAATTATTTTTAGCTTTCTCAGTAGGTGCCCTTCTGCAGTACTGCAGTCTGCTAAGTGTTATGCATTTTCCTGTGCCCTTTTGAGACTCAGAGCAGCTTAATTCCCCTAATAAACTAATGTATTGTTTTGAAACAATTCAGATGTGGCAATGCTTCAAGGACCTATGGCCCAAATGGAATTTTGTGGGGCATGGTATGTGTGCAGTCAAAAATCTGTGCAAACAAAGCATGGTAGCCTATTTAAAATTAATAACAAAAGTAACCTGTAATTGCTCACAGTGTAAGACTGCTGGTGAACTTTAGGTTACATCATCCTTTATGCAGCAGGTGTTTTAATAATGCTGAGAAGACTATTAATGTTGCATTAAATTTTTCTTACCTAATTAAAAATGTCTGTGATATGCATTTTGCTTGTTCTGATAGTCTGTATAAACTATTACTGAAAAACATATTCATTCTGTCATATCTGGCAGACCTCAAATTTTTGTGTATATATGGTATTTCATAAAATATTCTGAAAAAAAAATCCTGAGCAACATAATGGGTGTAATTGTCATGGTTAAATGGCTAGACGTACTCTGGACTTCTGCCTGTCCCTCTCAAGTTCACCTGTGAAAAGACAAGCGTGACTTGCACCTTGCTGAATTGAGACAGTGCAGTAGAAACACACTTAAATTTCTTCCCCTTCTAATCTGCCCTTCAGCAATAGGGCTAATGTGATAGGACTAAGTGTAAACCCTTACTGGTAGTCTGTGACAGAACACATTCAGAGTGAAATAACATTTTTGAAACAAAATAGTGAGCGAGCTAGCAACAGAGCAGTACTTTCTTTACGGCCAATGCCCTTGCTGTTAGGTTTGAGTGTTTGAGATGCTATTTAACTAGGTCATCATTTTCCCTTTCCTACTTTGTCATGCTTAAAAAAATATCTTATTTTACCCATTAGCAAGTAATGAATTATAAACACACAGAGAGCACATAGTAGTCATGAAAAAAACCACTAATATTTACCAGTTCCCCACAGTCACATAAGCATGTCTGGGGCAGAAAATAAAGGGGTGAGGAGAGGACAGAGAGAAGGTCTCTGTCAGTCTCCTCTATCCAGGCTGTTTCAATTGCTATGACCTGTGAAAGTATGCACCGAACCAGAAAACAAGAAAAAAATCAAACTTTATAGCTTCATACTTGGGACAGTTTATAAGAAGTGGAGTTCAAATCAAATATGTGATTTGCTAAAAGTCTTTTACAGTGTGAGTTTTTCTATCTGAATAATGACTTGAATCTATTACATGAATCTAAATATTATGACATATTCAAATTACAGTAAGATCAGCAAGATTATCTAAGAGCAATTACTTAGAATATCCTATTGCTTAAGGGTGAGAACAATTTCCTTCAAGGTGTATGTTCAGTCCCTCAAGCAGAGGAAAGAACTGTGTATACATTCTCAGAGCCTGGCAGGGCAATCCAACAGTTAAGATATTGTATAAATAGATTCACAAATTCGTAACAAATTTTTTATGTATTTATTTTGTTGTTGCGAGTTTCTGAAAACTAAGCAGTTCAGAAATATGAATTGAAACTTTAGTGATTCAGAATTATGTTTTTAAGATGACAGGGAGCCTATTAATTTCCAACAGGAGAAAATAAAACACATTTCTTCAACCAATCTAATATTTTATTTTTTTACACAAGTATTATTATTATTATAATTCTTTTACAAGTAGTGCTAAACTTTCCTAACTAGACAAGTTTATATCACATACTACTGCCATTATCTGCCTTTGAAGCTATAGTTAAGCTGTTCCTAAAGCCTGTGATTAGGTAATTCTAGTTGTGTAAGTCATGGTTTTCTTAGTAAAAAACTGTAAATTCACCTCATTTTTTTCATAGATTAATTTCTCTCATACCTTGGTTCCTCTTGTCCACTTGGTAGCCTGCTGCTGGAATTTACTAAGGGCTTTTATTTCTACAGCAGCTGCAAAATAAATGGCCCATAAAGAAATCTGGCTTTTAATTTATCCCAGGCACTGGATGTTCTTGCATTCTCATACATTCATGAGGTACATTTGCCTAACTAACCAGAAAAGGACTACTCTGGCATTTTTACTGGGTAAGCAAGAGATATTTCTTGTCCATTAGAGTGATTTATTTGTTACGATGTCTACTGTCTCTGGCATAATATTTCCTTAGCTTTCTCTGTGGGCACAGCAGGGTCCTATTTGTTCTTGACATACTTATGAAATTATAAGTATTAGAGAACTACTGTTTCCCATTGTGGCCAAAGACAGATGGCATTTTATGCATTGTTGTCAGAGAGTGAGAGTATGTCTGTGCAAGAAACGTAACAGAGATTTGGATGCACTTTTCAAGGCATTATGTATTTCTGTTTATGGCATTTGGCACTTATTTTGTAGCAGGACTTTCTCTGTGAAAGAGATGACTTTTTTTATTAAGTAGAAAGAAGCTCACCAAGTAACCTTGTTTTGGCACGTTTTTTCCCCATTTATCTTTCTATAATATACCTCATTAAATATTTCTACAGAAAATTCAGATATTCGTAAGTCACTGCTCCTTCCATCCGCAAACATACATTTCAGAAATCAAAAAAGGTTCAAATGGTGTGTGTTACTGGTTTGTGCTGATTACCAGTACCGGATAAAACTATAAAGTCTCAACCATTGCAGTCATAGACTGAGCATATTCAGTTGCTGTATGATGCTGGCATCATCACGGTGAGAGTCAGCCTGAATTCAGAAGCCCTTGTGGCCTTTTTGAGGGGTATCCTACTGAAGTCTTTGGCCTTTATCATCACTTGATGACCATAAGAAGCTATGAATTTCGTTTGTACTGCATTCTCTGCCTGTAGGTCCTTGCTGTTTGCTGTAGGTTGGTCCAGAGTGTGTCTGTCACTCTCAGAAGCAATTGGCAGTTAAATTAAGTTAAAAGGCCAGGTGGTATTTATTCATGGCCAAATAACATTTTTTTAAAAAGCTGCTCACCACTGACATGTTTTGCCATTTAGAATGTAATGCATCTCTCAAACAAGTCCTTTCTCTCTTCCCGGAGAATTTAAAGTAAACTGTATCATCTGACCAAGAAGGCCAACAGCACCCTGGCTTGTACCAGAAACAGTGTGACCAGCAGGACAAGGGAAGGGACCGTCCCCCTGTGCTGGGCACTGGTGAGGCTGCACGTCGAGTGCTGTGTTCAGTTTGGGCCCCTCACTGCAAGAGGGACATGGAGGTGCTGGAGCGTGTCCAGAGAAGGGCAGTGAAGCTGGTGAAGGGTCTGGAGCACAAGTCTTATGAGGAGCGGCTGAGGGAACTGGGCTTGTTTAGCCTGCAGAAAAGAAGGCTCAGGGGGGACCTTATTGCTTTCTACAACTGCCTGTAAGGAGGCTGTAGCAAGGTCGCTGTCAGCCTTTTTTCCCAGGTAACAACCAATAGGACAAGAGGCAATGTCGTGCCAGGGGAGGTTTAGACTGTATTGTAGGAAAAATTTCTTCACTGGAAACATTGTCAAGCACTGGAACAGGCTGTCCAGAGTAGTGGTTGAGTTGAGTGTTGAGGAAAGGCTTTAAAAGGCTGATTATCAACATTTTTTAAAAAATGGGGTAGTTGTGTTAATTCCCTCCAAAACGGTGTAAGTATTTGTAAAAAAGCTACTAATGTGACCCACTAAGTGAGGAATACTTTTTCTAGCAAATAGAAAAAGCCATATGTGTCACTGTTAAGTTATGCTAGTTCTTGAACATGCATTTTATATCATTTGTCAAGTATAATTCTTCCAGGTTTTCAAAGCTGCTCCTGTAGCCATGGTTGATGTGGGAATTGAGTGGCTAGGACATATTATGTGCAGATTGGCTTTCACAGGTTGTTTAAGCATCAGACACTGGTAAACCTTTCTTGTATATGTATGCACCTCTCGTGTATATATATGTGCACAACAAAATAATCTTCAGAGATTATAAACTTTTTGCAAACTTTGAGTGGATTTTCACAGGAAGTAAAAAACGCGTTTCTGTAAGATGACTCCTTCAAAAAATGTCACACCCTGCTCTAAATAATGTGCTACACCTTCTCAGCAAAACATCTAAAAGCTGTTACTGTGGGAAAAGTGTGTATTTTCTTAGAGTAGCTGTTACTGGATGACTTTGTCTGGAAAAATCAAAAAAAGCAGCCTGGGGAAGACAACTGGCTTGCACGGTTTTGAATTGGAAAGTTAGTTTAGCAAAGATATTAGCAAATATCAGTGAGTTTTAAAATGGAAACAAGTAGGATAAATTAATAATCTCTTACTTCACCATTATTAACTCTTGTCCTAAATCTTATTTGTTGCTGCTATTGCAAAAACTCAGGGTTCTCTGTCTCTTTAATTTGTGAGCCCTGCCTTTTCTAAATAGGAGGAGATAAAAACGCAGACAACATTGTGAAGAGTCAAATTAAATTTACAATATGAATTATGGTGATTGTTCATTTAACGTACCTTAATGAAATTATAGAAGTATAAGTAAGCAAGAATAATTTGAATAGTATTATAATATTAGCAGAAAGGATTGGAATATTGCTTATCTCCAGTTTTTACTACTTCTGTGCATAAAAAATAATTAAAATATTATTGGACTATTTATATTTGCTAATATGGCACTGATTGGAAGTTCAAACCATACAATGGCTTGCATAGGATGCATGCATCAACAAATGTGTAAAATTTTATATTTAGGTAGTTTGTGTATATGTGTTAGAGATTATGCAGCAACAATCAGGCAATAGGTAAATGACATGTCAGATTTTAGAATGTATCTGGCCAGCCATCACTGCTTTTCTGTGAGCTGAGTAAATACTTTAGAAGATAGTTTGTGGTGTCATTATGTCTGTTAAATATCACACTTCAGTTCACATCCAAGATTTGAACTGATTTGCAATGAACTGGCACATCCTTTTCCTTTAGCTTGAAGTATCTGTCAGGGTTCATATTACTGTTTACTGAATATTAGTTTCACTATCTATAGTAACCTTACACATCCACAAAAATTTTCTCTCTTGACAAATATAGTGTGTTTTCTTCAGGTGAGATTTTTGGGAGGTTTTTTGAGTCCTGAGCACATGTTTGTTTATCTGTACTGAAAGGCCCTTGCTTTTTCCTTTTCTGTTTTTGCACTATGGTGTATTTATTGTGTTCCATTGAACTTTTGACTGACATATTTCCTTGAAGATTAGCAAAATCTCACTCTCATGCTTCTGTTTCAACTGGTTTGCCTAATTTCCTACCAATAAATTTATGGAGAGATCATGTAACATATTTTCTTTATTACTCCTTTTAATGTCTTGTGTGTCATAGTGGGGTTTATTAAAAGCATGATTTGTAAGTGCCATGTTGTAGACTGATCTCAAGGATCTTTCAAATGTTCCTTACTTTTCTATACAGAGATGAAGGTATGAACAGGTAAAAATGTCAGGAAGTACAACAGGGATTCCTGTGTCCTATATGTTTAGAATCTTCAAGACAAAGTTCGTTTCTTTTGAGTGAATATTCATGTATCAGAATTCATGTTCGCATTTATACTTGGAAATTTATAATTTGTATAAGTTGTAAAAAAATACAATTTATAAATTGGAAAGTGTCCTTGGGAAAAAATGTTTGAAAAGCATTAATTTTACAATATAGAGATATTTTTTGAGGGGTTTGTATTGAATAATACTGAATGGTGTTTGCTGCTTTTTTAAGGAACATATACTTTTTCTAAATATGAAAGTGTAGGCTTCATTCAGAGTCCCTCTTCTAGAATACACATAAAAGTTATTACTCTTTGAAAGTGATATGATACTGCATTGAAATCAGTATTACTTGCTGTACAATATGGCAATTAGTATTACATTGTTTTGAATTGTTAAATGCATATTTTACATCATACTTTTTGCTTAGGCTTCATATAGTAATCACATTGTAATTGCAGTAAATCATGGTTTTTATGTAGCAGATGTCTTAAAGATACAGCTAAAGAAAAAGCATCTAGCATAAATGTTTTGTATGTCATGATTGTGGATATTTGCAGCACTAAATAATGTGCAGGACACAGAACCTAGCAAGATCAGACTTTTAATTTTTTAAAAAAATGTGCATAGTGTGTATGAAACATGGGAAATGTGCATCTCTAAATTGCTGTCCAGTTATTTTCAATTGGCAACACATCATGGTCCCTTATGTCCACATTGTTTCAGACAAATTTCATAGAAGTTTAAAAATGTATCCCCTAATAATGACAAACCTCATAGAAAAGTTGCAGTGCAGTAAGTAAAATAACAGTAATTCCTGTGGTTTTGCTGGCTGTACAAAGGCTTTTGTGTTTTTGAGGATTAGAATCAATTATAAAAACATGATTAGTGTTCCTGGTAAGATATTAAAGTAAACTTCTGTTATCTAGGAAAAACGCTACTTCTTTCATAGTGTAAGTGACATATATATACTAATTATTGTTGAATGTTAGAAAGAATTAGAGAATCGCTTTCATTAAAACTCTCTGGATTTATCAGTTATCTACAGCTTTATTTGCCCATGAATATATTGAGAAATTAGTAAGAACAACCTGATAAAACTCAATATCTTTTAATATGCCAGACAATATTAACAAAATTAATGAAGGGCTGGTTTTATTTAGTGTGGAAGTACATTAATATAAAGCCCTTCTACTTGAAGATTAATGGAATTTGACTTCATAATTTCTTATTTTATTGAAAATATAAATTGGTCACACAACTCTGCAATAGGTTTTGCTGAAATCTAATGAAAATCTGCCCACTTCATCATTGTGCTCAGGATTCTGTTTCATAAAACTGATTCCATATTTTCTGGATATATAGAGAAATAAATATAGTTTTACTAAAATGACCGAAGTGCTCAGCAGAAACATGTTAAAGAGGACAGAAAATTATACTCATCAATAATATCTTCTTCAGGGAACACACAGGCTTTATCCCAGAATAATGTTGCCTTTTGTGTGTGTGTGGTGTTGCTTTGTCTTGCCTTTTTTGTTTTGCCTTAGGAGAATGCTTAGGAGATCGAATGCCTACTTTGTGGATGAGCTTGGAATAAAAAGTGATACAAATCCCAATGAACTTGATTGAAAGATTCCTTTTAAAGTCAAAGAGTTATGCTGAAAAAGAAAATAAATGGATCCTTGTCAGATTTAATGCCTTTGCATTTGCCTTGGTGTGTTTCTATAAAACATTACAGTAAGACTATATTAGGTTTGATAAAATGCTTTTGGTTAATTTCATATTTTTAGCATACCACCTGTAGTATGGAAAAAGTAATTTTTATTGGTAATAAAAATATTTCTAATAAATTAAGGTCAGGATTCACTCTATAGAATGCGTGAGTATAATTTTTGTAGTTCTGCCTTATCTTCACTTAGGAAATAGGCATTCTCGGCCTTAAGATTTAGCACATTTTTTAAAGGAAACCTCATATGGTGAGCCTGGTAGACGGTGGTAGAGAATTTTAAAGTGAATCCTGTCTGGAAGTAAGCTGTCTTCTCAATGAAGTCTCATATAAGTTCATATAATAAAATCAAAGTTAAGTCATAGTTAAAGATTCAGTTAGAAATTCATGTATATTCCAGGACATGTTAAAATTAGTTTTCTAGTAGGTAGAAGGGGTAAAATCTTTAAATATTAATGAAGTTCTGTATGAAAAATGAACATATGTAGTGTTCACCATTTCTTGGGTCTTTTTGATATTTTTTAAAGCTGCTGAATTCCAAGCTAAGATATATAGAACTTTTAGGGAAACACAGCAACTGATTTTACAGCAGCTTCTAAATTCCAAGGTAATTTCTATAATTCAATTGATTTAATGGTGTTTGCCTCTCAAATGAAAGACTTGCGTTGCTTGAGTGTAGCTTTTAAATAACTTGCATATGAGTACTTGCTTGCGTGACACTAATATAAAAGTGGGCTAACTTTGTCTTCAGTAAGCCTATTTTGAATTTATTGTGTTGACAATAATAGAATATGACTTGCAATTTCATAATAAAGAACATTTAACCATTGGAAGCATATTTCATCACAGCATATTACACCTAGAGAGCATAACACCCGGAGGATTATTAAAGACTTTCTAACAGGCCTTAGCTGCTAAGACTTATGAAAGGTTTACTAAGCCTTTACAAGAAAGAAGTGCCATATTTTTGAGCACGCTTCTGAGATTTAAAGAATACATACTGCTTTTCTGCTGCCTTTTTTTTTTTTTTTTTTTTTTTTGTCTGATAGTTTGATCTGCCTGTCCCGGGACATAGTTTCACTAATCATGTACTTCTGTATTTCATTCAATAACTTTTGTTTGACTGAAATAAAAGTTCAAAAAGGCATTAATTACACATCGGTGTGTTCTTTCAGTACCATGAAAATCTTTTCCCACAATCACACTTATTTCATATTTGAATTTTTCTGGCTACAGTTCATTGGTGTTAAATATGTATCAAAGAACACATAATAGCCAAAAAGTTTAATTTATGGAGTTATTTTATGTAGTATAACAATATCACCTATTTAAAAAAGAAAACAACACACAAAACCCCCCAAACTATAACCAATAAGGTTTTCTGTCTTTGGAGTAACATAATTATTATATGTATAAATGTATTTTATGTTTTGTATTCATTGTGATGAGGCACAGGGAAACACTTGAGTATCATTTTAAGGAACCTGATGACTAAAAATCATCTGAGTACAGTTTATCTTACTGTGCCAAGAGTATATCAACTGTGACTGTGTACACGACTTCTGAGCCGGCTTTTACTTTTTCAGACATGTTAAAATGTCAGTGTCACACAGTTTACCCAAGCTGTTCATCTGGCAAGTGATTTCCTAGCATGTCACAGTTTATACCCTCTTAAAATGTGCAGTGCTATGCTAAACTTGGCCAATGAATACTATTTCTGCCAAGATGCAAAACAAAACAAAACAAAAAAACCGAACTAGGTTATTTTACTCCATCATTTTTTGGATCTTCTCCAAGCAATTAGTATTGGTGGCTTTTCCACTACACTGACATAATGCATCTTTCTCCTTTTTCCCATCCCATTCCTCATTGCATGGTTTATATTGGTTTGTATATGCATCCTTAAATATTTCTGATGATTTTCCTAAAGCCTTCAGAGAGCCCACAGGGAAATTTAAGGACCCCTTTTTTCCAGGATCACCCTTAGCAACTTTCTATGCCGGCATAATAGCAACGAGGGGTAATCTTTCTGTTCATTATCTGAGACCTTACAGGTCAATACCCAGGCAAAGTTACCTTTGGCTTTTCCCAAAGGTAAGATATAGGTAGACAAAGACCTAAAAACCCAAACAAATAAAAAAGTCAATACAAATAAAGACAAATCTGGCAAATGGAGCAAAATTATTAGACCTTTGACAAAACCTCTTAAGAATTGGAGTAATTTTAAAAGTTGTATAAAGCAAGTAGAAGCAGAGAAGTTTAGTACATAACTTGCTTGTATTCATTGGGTTAAGAAACTGACGGACATGAACTTGATCATAGTTGCATCTGCTTGGGACTGCAATCTTAGCTCTGTGTTTGTTAACAGAGTGCCAAGAATTCTAGTTTCATGTGAGCTAAACATTATGGCAGTGAATGGAGGTGTGTTGAGGCATTTGGTGGAAAGTGAGACTGTGTTAGATGTAAACTGGTAGGTTATCTTCTGAATTTTGACAAACATTCCTTGAGGATGTTCTTTAAGGCTATTTACTAATGAAGACTGCATGACCTAAGTCAAGGGTCCTCAAATTTTTTAACCAGGGGGCCGGTGTGTGGATGCAGTGGCATGCAGTCATCTGCGGCTGCTTGGTTCCCTGCCCCAACCCCCGGCAGGGTTGTGTGTGTGGTGGTTCTGTAAATACCAGGGGCTGGAATGAGGACCCTGGGGGGCTGTATCCAGACCGTGGGCCATAGTTTAAGGACCACTGACCTAAGTAATCTTTCGTAATTCTTCTTGTCCCTTACCATTGTGAAGCTTTCCTGATACTTTTCACCTGTACTAAAGCTGCCCACCATTTGTTACTCTTCCCACCAGGGACTGGGACATCACTTTCAGTAGCAATCTTTTGTGCATGTGAAGATTGTAATCATTGTCTTTCCGTAAAAATCCTTCTGAAGAAAAAGAAAAGAAAAATAAAATATTTATTTAGCAATAGTTGTTTTCAGATCTTTAGCTTCATACTGGTTATACTAGTTTTTCTGTATTTTACTGTCTTTTCATCATTGCATAACAATTAGCTACTTCGTGGTTTTTTGTTTTTTTTTTTTTTACTTTTCTTCTTGAGTTGTTCTTGTCTTTCTCCCTCTTTGGAATTATGTGCTTAGTCTACTCTTAGACTGGATTATCCTGAGTACTTAGCCTCAGCTTCATTCTTTGCCAAGTCTTTGAACTAAGGTAATAATAATAATCAAATAACATTCTTAAAGCAAATATAATTTATTTTCACATTAGAAGTTAAATAGTCTTTTAAAAGTGTGTTAGTATTCTAAGCAATCACTTCACTATATAATCTCCAATTGTATCAAATTTATTCTAATCAGTGAAATGTTCCAGTTCCTCTTGCTTGCTATTCAAACTTCTAAAACCATTATGTAGTAACTGAAAAAGTATCATCTTCCAATAAATTACCACAAAGATTCTGTTTGTGGTGATGGTCTGATTTTGAGTTAACCAATTGAGACATGTTAATCTTGTAGACTAAGAATAATACAGCCAGGCAGCAAAAGATGAAATAATACTATAAAGGCAGAATGTTGAGAAAGCCACGCGATACAAACGTGCCTGAGGTGTGGGCTACTTCCAGGCATACAGACCATCCTGCCTGAAACCTGCCAGCGCTCCCCAGAGGTGCTCTGTTGACTTTCAGTGTCTCATTCAGGACAGATTCCTTATGTAGTAGATCGTTTCACCTCCTAAACATCCATTTCATCCCACCTCTTCAGTGAACATTATGTGGCTTATGATGCAAGTCTGGGGTTTTTTTTTCAGTGTGTGGCTATATACTCTTACTAAAGAAGACAGAGTCAAGAAATGTAATTGACATTGTGGACCTACTTTGGTAAAATTTGTGACAGTCCTTTCAATTTATTCTTCCAAAGCGTATTCCTTCAACTATTACTATGGTAGAATATTCCCCCCTCTCCCTACTCCCCCCACCCCTCCCTGGCCAAATCCAGTGAGTTTTCAACTCCTATATTGCTAAAATGTGCTGAATTTGTGGTCAGCATTTGGAATTTTCTTAAGCTTTTCATACTTTGTGTTCACATATGTCATGTTGCCTGCAGGCGTTAAAGAGGTGAGGGGAGATGGAGTCTAATGTCAAATATATTGCCTGTGTTATTGTTCAATTTTTGATCTCTCAGTTAAATCTATATTTACTAGTGTCACAAGTGCTTGGTACCTGGATGGCATACTGGTATATGCTCTGAGTTTACTCCCCATGCCACAATTTCCTCAGAAAAAGGCTTTCACATGTGAACCAGATCAGACCCCGAGTTCTGCCCCAGTGTACAGCAGCAGATAGATGTGTGTTGCCAATAAACAGGTGATAGCAGGCTGGACTAATTTAATGAAAGGTATGTGCTCTGGACCAGTGCAGAATACAATACAAATGGAGATCGAAGAAAGCCCCTGTAGCAGGGAAGAACCATATTTGCTGTATTTACATTCTATTGCCCAACTGCAAGGGAGAAGGGAGAGCTGTGACATCATCATATATAACATATTGAGAGTTTATGAAGGGCATGAAGAATATTCTGAGTTAAAGAGATATTTTCTGTTTTCCAAATCCCATAGACATAGCAGATCTGCTGGATGATTTTTTTGAAGCTGTTACCTGGGAGATGGAGATAAGAAAGTGTCTTTATGAAGTGAAGGTGAGAAATGGTGTTACGGCATCATACTGCGATGATATTAATAGCATGGAAGACTAAGCTTTAAAAATGGAAGATGTCAACAGCATTAATCATCCCTTTCTTTGAAATAAGCTGACTGCAGTGTTAAAATTCTGTCTTCTTACAGTTTTGGAGACATTTTAGGGAAAAGAAATATCATTTATAGGCTAGTGGTATCTGTGTTTCCACTGTAAGGTGGTGATCTTCCTTTGAAAAGGTGGCTTTTAAGGCAAATTAAACAGAGAGGTTCTGGGACTCTGCCTTATAAGAGATCAGAGACTTTTTCAGATCTTTGTTTCCTGGATCACAGCTAATTACAAGAGCTAAAATGTTGGTTTGTTTTTACATTTTAGAAAACTATTCTCATTTCTGTTTCCAAATTTTCCCAAGTGACAAAAGGCTTTGGAGCTATAGTCATTATCTAGTTTAGGACAATTCCTAAAGAAAAGGAACCCTACTCTAGTTTGTAGATTTCCCACTTGTAGAATGTTCTTCTTCACAAATCCTGCCTATATGTATTATATTAACTAGGAAAAAAAATATGAATTCAATATTAAGTACATTTTTTACACATGAAAGCATCACATTTTCATTTTAAATTGCAGCATTTTGAAGTGCACCACTTTGATACTTCAACTCTGATTTAGATGGACAATCCAATGCAACCTTCCAAATTCAACGTCACTTTAGAACTGACCCTCTCTATGACCTAGGTTTGATAAAAAATGTAAGGCACACTCTAAGTTTATGGAAGTTGCTCTAAAGTGAATTATAACATCGTATCTTTTAAGAACAAGATTAATGTCTGAGGAATATTAAAATTTTTTTCCAAGCTATGTTGTAAGGAATACATTAAATGAATATTCATTGAAACATTAGGGTTACTCAAATACGCTCATGCAAAAAATGGCAGCTGAAAGCAAAGTTTATCTTGTCATGTAATGCAAAAAGCTATATATATTGATTATATTTATTGAATAAGTATAACTCTTATATGAGAAAACTCATGAGCTCAAACCTAAGGGTGACAACCATAAATTACTAACTTCCTTGGAAGAAGAAAGTGTAGCATTGCTTTTGCAAGGATAAAATATTTGTCACATAGTAAAAATGAATATTAGTGTCTGCCTTTTTGCGTCATTTTGAGCTTTTAATATAATAGGATTCCAGCATTACCTTAATGTGTGTTTTACAGATTTCCCCTCAAAATTAGGTGCAGATTTTCTACACTTGGAAACTAAATGTGGAGAGAGATATCTGGGGCCAGTTAAAAGAAGGTTTAATTAATAAATAATTTTCAGTGGAGTGATGGATCTACTTATACAGAAAAATTGCAGTTTTTACCTGTGACATATGAACCAATTGGATTTATCTAGAAACACTGTTAAAAGTACCCAAAACCTGATTGTAAAGGGTTTATATGTCTTTGGAAAGATTATTTTAACTAGTTTTGTATCTGGCATAAACTTTGAAGTTTATGTTGTCAGTCTAAGGTAATCCATTAAAATCCTATTAAAAAAAAAAAATCCGGAGAAAAAAAAATCTGTGAATCTAACATGATAGAGATTTTCTGGAAAAGTTTACCAAAGGAATGTTACATCTTTTTAGTATAATTCTTAGATTGCTAGGGCCAGTCAAATTTGAAAAATAAGGAACATAAATCATCACATGTGCTTAATAGCTAGTCTGCTCCAAATAATTTATATGAAAAAAATATTTATTCTAAATGAAAAAGAAAAAACTAAATATATACAACATACACTTATTAACTGATCATTTTTCATGAACAATAGTTCTTGTTCATAGATGACTCTACAGGGGGTTGTTACACATGGATGTTGTGTGTGCACGTGAGCAGAATGAAGTCTAAATTTTGATTTATCCTTTGCTAGCAGTGGTGAGCTCTTTACATATTGAAAGCGATTACATATTACATATTGTAGGGAACTAGACAAAATGTCTTTTTTAAATTTATATTTTACATTCTGTAAAGTACAGTCATATACTATGAGAAGAGCATTAAGGGTACCCACTCAAAGAAAATTTCAATAACTACCAACCTGGAAAGATTTTTGTAGAAAGAAATCAATGCCTGTTACTGCTAAAAAAAGTACCCTTAAAGACGCATCTAAGGGTGTTGTTGATGTTTTATTTAAAGCTGGAATTGTATCTAATATTCTTTTTATTGCTATATTAGCTCTGCAAATATTTGGTAAAAATGCTGTGGAAAGAGTGCACATTGAATTTGAAAATATCACTGTAATTCAGCTTTTTTTTTAAAAAAAGAAAACATATATTTGATGCCAATGTAAGAAGTGTGTAACATTAGGATAAAGTATTTCAAATAAATTAACAGTAAAATTCCAGCTCCCCTATAGCGTCCATATCTACCTCCCACCCAAAACACCCTAGAAGTCTACAGTTTTCAGGACACCAAGCCAAATCTTCCTTCATCATCAGTGATGTGCAATGCAGCTGAATGATAGACAGCTATGTTAAATTGGGAGAGAAGAATCTTTTCTATTTTCGAGCCAATATATAACTGCTGATGCTTGACAGCGTATTTAACGGCTGGTGTAGCAGACACAGGATGAAAAATAATTTTAAGGAAAGGACAAGGAAAGGGGACACAGAGAACAGAAATTTCAGTTTGTGGCTGATAGGGTAGTAATATATTCTCATTCATGTGAGTAGAGGAAAGCATATCTAGTGAGTATAAGTAAGGGGATTTCACAACTGATAACTCTTCAGGACGTGATATGAAGTATAAGGTTAAAAGTGTATGGCTTACAACACTGATTTGTTCAGCAGAATTTTATAACATTTTAAAAATTTCACAATAAAATTAAGAAATCACGCACAGGAAGAACAGCTTATTTGCATCACTAAAGAGAAGTAGGACAAGACACCAGACTGGGTTATAAAAGGATGTTCAGCTCTGGAAGAGAAAACTGATGATTTTAGTGTGTCATATAAGGTGCAATGAGACTTGGAGGACACCTGTGAAAATTTTAATCTGAAAATTGAAAGCTCAAGTTTTATTTTCATTGACGTTTTAATTTAGTAATCCTGTGTTTTAAATACAGAACTTTCAATTCAATAATGTAATTACTGTAGATAAATATTAGCTGAAGAAATCAGTGCATTATTAAGGAATGGATACAGAGATATGACTGGGTTTTGTATTTGCACCATCCCCACCCCTCTTCAGGTAACTACATGTAATAGAAAGTACACAGCTTTCTATGCTTCCAAGGTTTCCATATTAAAAAAAAAAAAAACAAAAAACCCCCCAAACCAAACAAACCAAACAAAAAAAAAAAAACAAACCCCAAAACCACAAAAAAACCACAAACAAACAAACACAACAACACAAAAACCAAACCCCACCAAAATAGGGAAAGGTCTGAAAAAACTAAATATAACTAAGCTTTCTTATAGTGACGCTGATTGCATTTGCAGTAGCTAACATATGGAAGGTTCTGGCTTGCCCTGACCATTAATGACAGATGCTTAACCCTAACTATCAAGGGTGAAAGCCTGTGGACCAAGGGAGAGACTAAAATAGAAGATAGTGGCAATTAAATATTAAAGCAGATACATTCTTATCTTCAGAAGATTTGTGCTCACTCCTTTTTACTGGTGATTTCCATCTGAAGTACTGACTAAAATTTGTTTTGTTTTATGAGATCTGACAAGATCATGACCTGATAGTTGCATAAGGCGGGCTAAGAAATTTTTGTCATTGAATCCCCATAGTGAGATGATAAGAGATACACACCTAAAGTCAAACAGTTTATCTCATAACACGTCAAAATATGTTGCTTAGGCTCTAAGAAGAGACTTCAAATGCATTCAAAATGTTGATGCAAGTTTAGAACAGTAGTTGCATACGTAAGTGTGAGTTTATGCTTGTAATAGTATTCTCTGTTTTGAGTTGCCCATAGAGTTCTAAGAACATCACATTCTGGTTTAGCAAATCGTACGTGGAGCAAAAGGCATCATATCAAAACAATGCCGTCAACTTGGAATTATTTTTTTTTTTAGAATAAACATTTTCTGGGCTGGAAAGAAAAAGAAGAGTGTCTATTTTTTTCTGCCTGTTTTTTTTTTAAATGTGTGCAGAAAACAGAAACAGACAGATACAATCTTGTTCTGTCAGTTGGGAATGAACCATCTCTGTTTCAGCATGATTATATTGCAATTATCTCCATTGCCTGTGGTGTTTCAGTCTTGTTTTCCCAGCATCTACTACCTGGTAAAGTAAAACTCTTTAATAAAACCTAACAAAAAACAGCAAAAGAAATCCCCAAATCCCTGAACTTCGGATCTATACAGTAGCAAATGAAGTTCTAATACCAGACCTGTTTTCAGCCATACAAGTTCTTTAGTTTGGAAACAGAAACACCAAGATACAACTGAAGGAAAGGTCAAGAGCAGTTTTAGAATTTAATCTACTTATTTACATCTTTTCAGGGACCTAAAGCTTTAGTAGATTTTCTTAACTCCAGAAGTGACTTCTGAGTATTCCTGAGAGTAAGAACTATGTTCTGTCTTGTGGGTTGCCTTGACAAGAGAAGAAATTCAGAGCAAAATTAGGTTATAATTACTTGAGAATGAGGATACTTGAAAGAAATTGGCTTTGGGCTAGCCAGATTTATTATATCGATAAAGACTCATCTATAAAGTCACTGTTTGGTGTCATGTTTACAGGTAAGTAGGGATAAACCCCTAGGTTTTATATGTTTAACAATGCAAGTGAGCAGAAAAGCAATGATTCCACTGTGTTTTCACTGAGTAAAAGTTGACAGGACATCAGAGTTTACACAATTTCAAGGCTTAGTGCTAAACAAGACTAGCAGGAATGTTTGTCTGGTAAAGTTAGTTGCAAAAAGAAACGGAAAGATGCTCTTTCAGCAGAGAATTGCCAGGTTCTTTCCATGTGTTAAGAAAAGTGTTTCAATTGACGTATTTGACAGTTTTTAGGGAAATGCCTGTTGAAGGTGTGATGCAAATAATACTATGATCTAAATTATCTAAATGTATGCAATATCATTTAAAAATACATACAGGGTGTTCCCTCCCAAACATAATAGCTGTTTTTCAGAAAGATAATCTTTGGGCTGTGTTGTTTATTTAGATTGTCCAGAAAAAAATACTTGATTTTCCAAAATTGAGGAAAATTTAAAGAGGAATGAATCTAAATGTTCAAATGCATAAAAAGTACAAAAATAAATTAAGAATTCTTCACACCACTACCCCCCACCCCCCAGGTTTTACTAGCCCAAAATACTTGGAAGTCAAAACTAAATAGAAAACAACTTGATCTGAAAACTTTGCTTTTGAGATATATCAGGAATTTGAGTAATTTTAAGCAATTTGTGTGAAGAGAATCTGTGAATTTATATATAAGAGCATAAGAGAAAAAGCAAGTAGATTATAATTTCTATGTTACTGTAATTATGAAGTACAGAAAAATGATTCAGGAATGTTAAGAGTACTAATGAAAAATCTGTGATCAGAGACAACAAAGCAGGCTGTAAGTTTATATGGAAAAATATCTTGGTAACAGTATAGATGTATTAATTGCTGGAAGGCATAACATTGTAATGGCAAGTAACAAAGCAGTTCCACAAAACCTGTGGTTGTGCATTGGAGAAAAAGTACAAGTACTCTAGGACACTGGAGATACACTTCTGAGCTGATCAGTTTGTTAAGAGGCAGAATATGATGCTTAGAAAGTCTGTCCTGGGGGTAAAAAGTGGTTAAGGACTTTTCATACCAAAAGCAAGCCTTTTAACTTCTTTTTTTATCTCCCTTCATGGTGAGAATGAGGCATTTCTTCCTGTGGTTTCATTTCTGTATTTTAATCCTATCTTCTAACATTTCCTTTTCTGCAATTTAGTTTTCTTAGAAGCCTTTGGAAAGGGATTTTAGAAATAAATTTTTGGAAAACCGGTGTACTATGTCAACCACATCTCCCTTATTCACACAGCTGCTGGCTTTGTCAAAGAGTTCAAATAGTTTTGTGTTGTGGCTTCTCACCTTCTTGTTATTCTTAATTTTATTTGGAATATATAAACAAACTGACATACATCTGTAATTTCTCATTTTATCCCAGACACCTGTCTAAAAATTGGCAGCACATTATCTGCTTTTTCATTTCTATGTACCTTCAGTTCGCTTAAGCAATGGGTCACATGCTGGTTCCTTTTGAGTTTTTGGGCAAAGACTGTCTTGCTCAGGTGATTTGCTGTTTTCCTTTTTATCAGTTTGTTTCAGAACCTTTCCTGCTGAAACCTTAATTTGGGAAAGTTCCTCTGACCATTCACCTCAAAACAAGCTCTAGGGTGGGTGTAGGAAGCCCCTGAACACCACTATAGCAAATGCTACCGCAAAGAATTAATTTAGATTTCCTGCTGCAGTCTTATCTTACTTGGGCATTCCTTTTCCAGCCTGAGCATCTATCAGCCCTTCTGAGTTTGGCAGGCTACCAGCTTCAGATGTGTTTGAAAAGATTTTACTACTGCTTCTTTAAGTCTTTAGCAAGTTGTCACTCAAAAGCTTTGTGGTTTTTTTTTTTTTTTTGTATGGGTGTTCTTGAAGGTTTGGTAACAGGGAGGCAGCCTTGTTAATTTTCTGTTTAAATAATAGTTTATGCTCTTTTCTATTTTCCTTAATTGTACAGAACATTAATTTGAGAATGTGTTGCTTTAATAAATCATTTTGTCCTGCTGTTTGATCACATATTCTATGTAAATGGAACTTTACTTTTGACAATTCCCTTTGTTGAGCCTACCTGAGTTTTACAGACTTCTAGTGTACCCTTTCCTATAGTTTGACAGCATCCTTAAAGGATGTGATACCCCAGGCTATGGGTAGCCTTTGATTTTCTCTTAGTCTTTAATTGAGGACTTTTATTTCGGGTTTCAGGTGACGTGTTCTGTTTTGTTGTAAGGGGATCCTCCCTTCCTGTAGAAGTCATCTCTCGTCTGCATAGTATTTATTTCACATTTTTAAATGGATTAAACTCAGGGTCATGTGTACACCAGAATCCTTTAATGATATTCAGAAGATCTCTTTATCTCAATTATGTTAATTTTTATGTATCTTAAGATACTGAGGCTATTCCAGAGACTGGAAGACTGTAATATTCTGCTTGTATTAAAAAACAGTAAGTTGTATGCCTGTCAAATTAGCCTGAACAAAAGAATGTGTAAGTTAATACAGGATGTATTCAGTGAAGATTTAAAGAAAGTAATGTAATTAAAGCCGGTCAGACTTAGTTTTATTGGAAATAGGGTTTAGAAATAAAGTTATATATGCAGAATGAGAAACTGCAGCAAGGACAGCAGTGGCTTTGAAAAGAGATGGGGTCACAGCAGAAAAGAAAAACACTAGGTACTCCCAAGAGTAATGCTGTGGTAAAACAGAACTGCTAATGTAGCTCTCTAGTGTACCATTCAGGGAAGTGTGAGTAGGAAGATTAAGGTTATTTTCATCTCATACAATAAACTGACAAACAGGAATACTGTAAGCAGTCCTTGTGTATGCATTTTTAAAAGGTGCTGAACAACTGTTTATATTTGCAAAACAACAATTACCACACGAAACATTTCTGTTGTGGAGATCAGGCCTTACAATGAGAGACTTTGGGCTCAATCTCTTTTGGTTATCTGAACAAGACTGAGGAGCTAATTTTACTAACATACATGACTATGTTCTAAATACAGAAAAAAGCTAGATACTTAATGCTAGATCTCTTAAATCTATCAGAGAGAGTCATTACAAGATCTTTTGGTCAGACACTGAAGCATCTAACGGAAGTCAGAGATTAGACTCATATTTAAATGTCTTCCAATGCCAGTAAGTAGCCACCAGAACAAACTGCTAGGAGATACCTTCAAATCAAGACTCTAAGTCTACCTGGAAGATATGCTTTAGCAAAACACACATTGCTTGACTGAATTTGCACAATGATTCTATATAACTAAACAGAATTGAAGTTCTATGATATACCAAAGATATATATATATATGAAGGTATATATATATATATATATATGAACTAATGTTGATTTAATTTTGCTTGATATAGTATAAAATTATAAAAGTATTGTCAGTCTGATGTGGACTGACTCCAGTTCAAAGATCTGGTTGCCTATGCTTCCCATGGCTACTGGTAGTAAACAATTCCCAGTTTCTGGCCTTAATTGTAACATTCATGCAAATTCCAACTATTTAAAGGGTTTCAGAATCAGCATCATCAGCAGAATTTACAATCTGTCCTTATAATTTCATGAGCATGCACATGTGTGTGATAAATAGTCTTTGTGGCTTCATAAATGATCTCAAAATTCAGAGAGTCTCTGATGCATTTCACCTTTTGCATATATAATTAGAACTTCCCATTTCTCCTTTTTGGACTAGGTAATACAAAATACTGAAGGGAATCAAATCTGGAATTCTAGCCAGTTTATTGTGTAATTAAATGTGGGTTTGCATTTTTTTCTGGCCAAACTTTTACTAGTCATTGATAACACAGCTTGACATAAGATAGATAATGAAACTGATCTAGTAAGATAATACTTATTCATGAATGTTTTGATGCATGTATTTATCACCTCTGAGCACTCTCAGTCTCTTTAGTGCCAACTTGTTTGTTATCACAAAAGCTCAGGACATCCTGTCTCAAAACCTGATCAAAAATGCATTGTAGTATAAATCAATGTATGTTCAAACATGTATTTGAGGATGGATTCTGTGTAACTGAAAGTGATGATCTGTTTAATGAATAACTTGTAGTTTTGAATCTATGGTGGATAAGCTCCTAATAAAAAAATAATTTGCAATATTTTTTATTAGCATTATGTTTGTTGAAGAAAAACAGTTAAGAATAAATTATATGTAAAATTCTGAAACGATGTAATAGTCTAGAAAACTAATTTGCCAAACTGCAATTTCCATTGAATTTGTATATATATTGATTTTGTTCCTATTTTGAATCCAGACAAGAAGATAATGCAGTTGGTTGACAGCAATTAAATCAGTTCATGATTTGCTTTGTTTCAATATGAACAATGACTGGCATTTCTGCTAAAAGTCCAAATTTCTCATTGACTTGAATGCTGCTAGGATTGATCACCTCATGAGATGGTTTGTAAGGCATTTTATTCTTTTTAATATAGGAGGAAGTTCTTCAAATTGTACAGTGTGGTTCTCCTTAAAGATTAACAGCATACCTGCAGCACCAGAAAGAAAAATAGATGTGAAATGCAGAGCTCTGGTAAGATTACTGTAAAAGTTTAATTTTGTTCTACTGCATTAGAAGCAAAACGTAATTTTTATTATCGGTCTGGCTGTTATCACAGAGGATTAGTCAATTTTATTAAATGATCACACACAAATAACTTTTTGAATAAACCCCAATATTTATTAAGATGTCATTTAAACTCAGTGATACAAAGTAAAATGAATGCTTGGAAAAAAGTGTCTTTATCCTATTTGAATAATTACATTATTTTTTTTTTTTCTGCTGGTGTCTGCTAGTTTTGTATCTCAGATAAGGTTGAATTCTACAAAAACTTCAAGCAGTTTCTGTACAGTTCACAACATAAAAAGTATGTTTGGGTACCCTCCTTTCTTATGGATGCCAAATTATTATTGCCATTTAGATTCATTTTGTCATCGGTATGTATTTAGTAATATTTCTATTACTAAATAAGCACATACTTTCAAATTAATTAAATTATGTTCACTATTTTAAATGAATGATTGCATCATATTAAATAAGTTGTACGTTTTAAATCACTTAAATATGTAAACATAAAATAACTGTGTAGTATGTTTGCTTAATTGATATTGTTTTTATTCTCCGAAGATTTATAATTGTATTTATATTTGAATTATACTTTGTAAGGTTATTATTTTCAGAACTAATCTTTTTTTTATCTTCTGTAAATGGATATTTGCTTTATCATCTAGATGTCCTGCTTCTGCATGAATTGTAAGCAACCAGAGAAATACTGACTTTAATAATGGTTGCTAGTAACAGGTACTATGAAGAGAAATTATTGGTGTGGTACTTTGTTGCAGGAACATTTTTGCAAATAAAAATATGTGATACAAGTACTAGGGGACTACCTCTTCCAGTAACAGATGCTGGAAAAGGAGAAGAGTCTCCTCAGTTGATTTTATATGTCAGCATGTGTTTATGTGGGAGAAAAAGTCAAGACCAGTAAGTATGTCTCAAAATATTTAAAATATCATTGTTCATATATCACTTCTGGTATGCTCTTCTTTCCTTGAAGTGTAGTAATCTGATTGTGAACTTCTGTAGGGCTGAGAAACAGATAATGATGTTTTCAAAATCTTGGTGTTGGGTGAGCATGGTGGTAAGGAGGTGTCTGGTGCTAGTAAGAAACAAAAACTAGACTGAAAGAGTTTGTGATCTGAGACCTTGAAAATAACAGTGTAGGTTTTTGACCTACAGGATCATGCTTTATCTTGTATCATTTTCTGATCTGAAATACCGTTAAAATGGTAAAAGGAAAAGCTAGATTTAAAGTATATTATTGACTTCTATTGTATAATAGATTCTCAAGGCATTTTAACTCTGCCTATATTTTTTAATCTAATTCAGTGTGAAAACTTGCAAAAGTCACTTCTAGTAAAATCCAACATATTTTTACAATGTGTGGGGCACTGAAATTCTTGAACTGAATGTGCAGAATTCCTTTCTAGGAAAATGAAGGAAGTAAAGAAGTAGCTATACCTTTTCTTCAGATCTCTATAGCAAATCTCATAAAAAACTTTTTTATTGATGAATTTTGAAGATGGCACATAATTTTTTACTAGAAATTAATACACATGGTACTGTTATGGAAGTGCTATTACTACATTCACTGGTTACGTGTCAGGCAATTCATTTTGGACTGGTGATTATCCTAGGTAATGGCACAGAATCACAGAATCACAAAATAGCCAGTGTTGGAAGGGACCTCTGGAGATCATCTAGTCCAACCCTCTGCTAAAGCAGGTTCTCCTAGAACAGGCTGAACAGAGTCATGTCCAGGTGGGTTTTTAATGTCTCCAGAGAAAGAGACTCCACAACCACTCTGGGCAGCCTATTCCAGTGCTCTGTCACCCTCAGGGTAAGAAGTTCTTCCTCATATTCAGAAGGACTTCTGTTTCAGTTTGTGCCCATTGTCCCTTGTTCTGTCACTGGGCACGAATGAAAATAGCCTGGCCCCATCCTCTTGACACTCACCCTTAAGATATTTGTAGACGTTGATAAGATCCCCTCTCAGTCTCCTCTAGGCTGAACAGGACCAGCCCTCTCAGCCTTTCCACCAGAGGGAGATGCTCCAGTCCTCTCATCACCTTTGTAGGGCTCCACTGGACCCTCTCCAGCAGTTCCCTGTCTCTCTTGAACTGGGGAGCCCAGCACTGGACACAGCACTCCAGATGGGGCCTCACCAGGGCAGAGCAGAGGGGCAGGATCATCTCCTTCGACCTGCTGGCCGTGATCCTCCTAATGCACCCCAGGATCCCATTGGCCTTCTTGTCTCCAAGGGCACACTGCTGGCTCATGGGCAACTTGCTGTCCCCCAGAACTGCCATGTCCTTCTCTGCAGAGCTGCCTTCCATCCAGCAGGTCAGCCCCCAGCCTGTACTGGTGCATGGAGGGGTGTCCCTCCCCAGGTGCAGGACCTTACGCTTGCTTTTGTTGAACTCCACGAGGTTCCTCTCCGCCCAACTCTCCAGCCTGCCCAGGTCTAGCTGAATGGCAGCGCAGCCTCCTGGTGAATCAACCACTCCTCCCAGTTTCATCACTCCTCCCAGGTATCATCAGCAAACTTGCTGAGGGTACACTCTGTCCCTTCATCCAGGTCACTGACGAGTAAGTTGAAAGAGACTGGACCCCATACTGACCCCGGGGGAACACCACTAGCTACAGGTCTCATTAAAAACTGTCAGGGTGACATGAGTAAAAAGAGCTAATACAGTCCTTGACTGCTAAAGAATGGTCAAATACAAGCAGAAAGCAAATAATAATGGTGATACTGCTATTAGAATGTTATCACAGATCTGGTTCTCAGAGGTTAAGAATCGTAATTGAAATACTGGAAGAAAATCTAAGAAATCCACTAAAAGCATGGAGGACTGGAAACGCAGGCTTTGTCTTATGAATGCTAGTTATCTCTATCAGCTCAGTTTGGCACTGAAAAAAGGGAAAAGGATGTGATCATTCACCAAAGAATATTGAAAAGATAGTGATGGTGTCTCAGTTATGCTGACCAACATGCATCAAGAGCTAGCAGCCAAAATTTAAGTCTGAGTATTATTTACTTTTGTGCAGAAAGTCCTAGTATTGAGAATAATAAAGCAAAAAGGAAATAAAATCAAACTGGAAAATCTTACCAGTGAAAACAGTAGATAGTCTTGTAAAGCTGAGGACTTGAAATTGCTTGGAAAGATAAATTTTTTAAAAGCATAGGCACGTGGTACATATGCTAAACCAGTGAGTCAGATTTAATAAATGCATTGATCTCTTTTTGACCTCAGAGTCTGTCTTCTTCCTTCCTGGCCCTTGGAAATAAAATTATTAGTAACATTTGATTTAAAATACCAGTAACACTGCTTTTGGACAGTAGTTGTAGCTGTATCTCGTAGTCAAATGCAATACAAATTTATCCTCAACATCTCAGAAGTACTTTTTCTGTCTTACGCAGCTGGTAAGATTTCTGAAACATCAGAAATTGGCTACAGCAGAGGTAAGGCTGGCCAGACAGAGTTTTAAAATGAGCAAGGTGCATATTAAAGTCTTTATTTTCTTAATGGTAGACATGCGGAGGCAGTGACTACCAGCCTACAGACAGCAGGGAAGTCCTCAGGGAGGTGAGAGCTGGTGGGCACCCCAGGAACAGTGGACAATATAGGATCATCCCAACGTATGTCACCTGGGCACCATGAGTGATGTAGGCATTAACAAGATTTTGATGAATAAATTTGCTTGCAGATTCCAGTTTTGTGTTTGAAGTTTGGAAATGCTTTAGGCTAACTCGGCCTTTTGTACTTTAGAAATGAGTGTCTGTATGAACTGAAACGCCTGCGACAGGATGATAGCTCATACCAATGGAAAGGGGTGGCAGGATGTGTCTGTCAGGGTTCAAACTGAGTGACTCTAGATACTCTGACCTTTATGGATGGCCTGAGGTGGTGGCCATCAGCTGATGTTGCAAAAGGATTCCTCTGTGGAAGAGCCCAGAGAATTTTGAAGAGACAAAAATTTTGAAGGTCTACCTGGCAGCACCATACAATTGACTGTAGCTCAGATCTTGGTGACAGGAGAAAGTTGCTCTCTTCTGCTTTCAGTACACAAAATCAGCTAAAAGGAAATACTGCAGGTCTGTCTGCACTGCCCCCCGGACTTATACAACTTTAACAAGGCAATGTGTTACTGTCCTCTTTTAGTTATCTCAGGATTTTTTGTGCTAGTTGTATTGTGTGTTTTCATCTGTCTGTCTTATAATAAATAATTCTGGCTAGATTTATGATCCTGAATAGGAACAACACAGGATTTTCCAGTTACATTTATCTTTGGTTTGTACTGTTAATTCTGTGCCTCAACATCCTTAAGGTGCAAAATTTTAGTCTCAAAAGGTATCTGCAAGTATAAAAAGGTATGTAGAACAAAGGCAATCTGGTTTAACTTGCTTTTTAAATGAAATATAATAAACTTGCATTTTTATATTGATGAGACCAATCTTGCTACATATCACTTTTGGATATGTTCTTTCTCGCAAACTAAATTTCAAAGTGGAGATTGAAGAGTTAAATGGATCAAACCCGATTTTATGCTGCTCAAGTTTTCTTAAAACTCTTTTGGCTTGTCATGGATGAAGGTATTTAAGGTTGTATTTTGCTGCTAAACCAGATCATGATTCAGCTATTGAATAGAAATAAAAATATTGAATATGTGCCATATTGAAGAAGTCATTAATTTTAAGTTCTAATCTAATTTCACTTAATCACCATATACCAGTAAAAGAAATATCCTTTTTTTGAATAGAATCTTTGAAAGGCGTAATCTGGTGGGATGAAAATGTAATTTTTTCTTAGCCAGAGATTTGCCACCTCTTCAGGGAAAACCTATTTTTCTTTTCCTCCCTCCAATAACATCCAAAACCCAGGGAAAATACGAATATGGATAATTTTACTCTTTCTTGGTCTTTCTCAACTTTATATGTGTATTTTACATATATACACACACAGGTATATATGTTAATTTATATTAAAATATCAAAAGGCAGTGAGCTGTGCTCAGGTTACATTTTTTAGATCAAGCAGAATGTCTACTAAATGCAGTTAGAAATAGAGTAGTAGAATGGTAATTCCAATAAATAAAAGATGATGATTCCTTATAATTCATCTTTTCATTTGTTATCCATGCTTGCTGGCAGCAGAATCACAGTAAATTAGGATAAGAAGTTAACTTTTAGACTGGTTCATCCAGCTGTAAGTAGTAAGTTTGGCTTTCGTCTTGTCCCAGATGTAGCTCCATTAAAATGTGAACTTCAGTTTAACATCTAACTGGAAGTTTAGATTCAAATCCTATTGTAGTCTTTTCAGTAGATAGTGTTGTTTTCTGGGAAATGGATTAATAAACATTTCAGTAAAGACTTCAGAATTTGACCCATAAATTGAAAGAAATGACTTTTTAACATTAAAAGATAATATTTTTCCTAGGTGGTTTTTTTTGTTGGTTTTTTTTTTGTTTTGTTTTTTTTTTTTTTTTGTTTTTTTTTTAACTAGGATCCAATAATTCATCTAATTTGAAACACATTTGTCTCTAAATTGAATTAGGGTTAATTATTTTTGCTGTCCGTGTAGCCACTAGAACGCCCTCCACAGATTGCATGGTATCATATAATGCTTTAAAGGTCAATACAATGTTTGAATAATGAAAATATTTTCATCTCTTTTTCTTCTTATATGTGTGTGTGCACTTTTTCTACCAAGAAAATTATAGTAAAAAAGAAGAAATTGCCTCATATTTGGCCCTTAATAGTAATAGTAGTGTTTTATATTATTACATTCAGACTTTTGGGGACAGCGAACCACTTCAACTTCTCAGCTTTTCTACCAGATCATCAGTACTCAGGGCATCTCCCGTGTTTGATAAATGCACGGTGCCAGTATTTTCCAAATAGCAGAATCAAATATTGATTTTAAGTTTCATCATCATAATTCCACATGCCTGTATCAAGCAAGGGCTGGATCACAGTCTGTTTTTTCAGTTTTCCATTGATCTTCATGATAGGTTTATTTCTTACTTTTCTCCCAGGGTTTTCCAGGGTTTTGGTGTTTGTTTTGGTGTTTTTTTGTGTGTGTGTTTTTTTGTTTTTTTTTTTTTTTTTTGGGGGGGGGTAGTTTTGGGGGGGTTTATGTTTGATTTTGTTGGTTTTTTTCCCAACCTGGACATTTAGTAGATGATTTCAGATTACATTTAAAATCATTTTAAAATGAATGGGGATATTATGAAGCAGAGTAGTCACAAATAAACCACACTTTTACTTTCTGGTGAGGCGGATACATCACTTTTCATCTGTTAGGCCTCCAAACAGTGTTCAAAGTTCAGACCCTCATATAAATTTGGAATAACACTGAATATTCATAGCCTTGATATTTGTGTCTTAGGTCATAAAAGGGTAAGGGATCTGTTGTCCTTTAAAATTTTGCTGGACTCTCTGATACTCACTGGACTCTGAAATGCTGAAGTCACCAGACTCTCTAGGCACAGACTATAAAGAATTCAACAGAGCAGTTCAGACCAAGGTTTGAACCTACGTTATAAACGCTGGATTTGTCTCCAAGGGTGCTCAGGAACGTCAAGGAAAAAACAAGTTTATGTACATATAGCATGATACTTTCACAGCTTTTAAGGGTTTTCAGTTCAGACATTTTTTGCTGAGCCACCAGGCCTATCCTTGAACTTATATGTACATTTTTTATCCATAACTACCTTTGACTTTGAAGTATTCACTGACCATGGTGTTTGAATCATTACCTTTATATTCAGCTATGTTCTTTATTTTAATTTGATGCCCCCTACTTCTTAAATTACAGGAGTCAGTAGACAGTTAAACACTATCCAGTCTCTCCATGCTACTCATGATTTTGTAGACTTTTATATATCTGTCCTGAATTATCTCTCCTCCAAGATGAAGAGTATGATAAGGTAGCCATCTTAATTTATGTTTTCACTTGGACCATCATATTTTACTATTGTAGTATTTCTCCAGCAGTATTTGCTTCAAAAAGAAAAAAAAATCAAAAACCTTTAAAAGAGAAACTATTTCTGTAATCAAGAATATGTCTAAATTGTTATATTCTGATTAAATAGATGGATTAAGATCCCTGATATATTTCATCTAGTAAGTGGTCTTTAAAAAATACATGACAACCAGTTAAGTCTATTTTGCTGCCTTCTATTAAATGAAAATAACTTATCTTCCTGCTTTTATATTAAGTACTTGTGATAAATCTTATGTCAACTATGCACAGTACATGTCTTCTGACCATAGTGGTAATTTTTTATTGTGCCTGAATACCTAATGTTTTGACTATAACCATATATTTCATTTCTAAGAGAAACAAGACAATATACTTATTCAGTGAACACATCAACCAGATTATAAGGTGTTGCAATGATTCATGTTGTAAATCATATAGCTTGCTGATCTGGATATTTTTCTAATCCAGGCCCTGAACACTCTGAAATCACCATTCCAGAAATGAGAAGAACCTTATTGGAATGGAGGGGGATTAGCCAGATGCAGGTTTATTTTTTAAACTGTGTGTATATTAATAAAAATTAGGTCAATTGGTGAAGCCTGGAAAGGTTGTAAGGATGCATTCCAGCTGTGAAGTATTCCTGCCCACCTTGATTGTTAAAGCTCAGTAAACAGGGGAACCCTTATGAGTGTTTAGATGATAAGCCTTTTTTCTCAGAGGATAGGTATTATCAAGTGTTTTTAATACTGAAATAAGCAGAGTTAGGATTGACTGGGTTATAATGAACACCTCCAACCTTACTTTAAAACTACATCAGTTGCTGCTGAGCTCCAAACTCTTTTTGCCAGCTGTCATAATGAAAGCAATCAATCTAAATTCTAAGTACCATGTGTCTTTTGTCAGCGTCCTTTGCCTTTCAGTCCAGCCTGAGAACCGGTTCTGGCAGTTGGCACTGCTGGCCTGGTAGAGAACATTTTCCCACAGTCATTTAAAAACTCCATCAATTGTGCCACTTGTATTAATATTTCCATATAACTGTGCTAAAAATAATTCCAGTAAGGAAATTTTGGATTTGCGAAGCCTCGTTACTTATTTTATGATTTTGAAAAATCTCTCTAAGTTCTGTTTTGTTCTGCATTATGTAAGGGAGATTGATGTAGAGACTTCTCAGTTCTGGCTTCCTCCTCTACCAAAGCAAATTTCAGGTTCCATTTCACCCTGACAAAGATAGTCAACTCCATTAAAAGAGGTCACCTAAAACCTAGTTCAAGGAAAAAGGAAAGAAAGTACCTTCTGTGATCATTGTCTGCCCAGGAATTTCTTCCTTTTTCTTTCATGAAAGCATTAATGCATTTTTTTTTTTTCATTTTGTCTTGTCCAGACCAGCCTGTAGCAGTCTAATGAATCTCAAGGGCAAAGAAAACGAACCTGCAACAGTAGAGATGGTACAGGATGCAGTTCAAATGTATATTTTACTTTAAAAATAATTCTAAACTATATTTCAATAATTGTGTGTTTTTTTCTCTGTTAGTGACTTCTAGACTGAGAAGGAAGGATGGATAGCAGCATGGGATTCCTAATAGTCCTACTGCTGGGTCTACTCCTCTAACTCTTCTCACTTGGCTCCAGATATGATTTTGTCTTCTAAATCCATCACTTTATAAGGCGTAGATCAGAAGCAGCACCCTTACCAACACAGTAATGTTTTTCTTCTCATAGGATATATTAGCTCAAAAATCATGGCAGATCTTTAGCACTTGGGAATCATGCTTTGGGGATTGTAGAGGTACAAGCCAACTGTGGAAGATGTCAGTCTGTTTTAAATCCATAATAGAGAGCCACAATAATAAGAGATTACATGAAAGATGTCTTAATTTTTCTAGGTCGTGCCTCTTCCCTGGCACCTCTACTTCTTTTGTTTAATTACTTGAAGGGTACCCACCAGGAAAGGTGCATCTATGTCAGCATTTCAGTTCACAGACACAGCGTGTTTTTTGTGTGTCTCTCCTGATCATCCACACTTTCTGCACTTTCATTTATATCACACAGCAGTCTGGGAGTGCATGAAATGCACCTAACATAAAAAGAATATTTTTCAGGGGCTTGTCTAATGTTCTTCTGTGTGTTCTCACCACATGCTAATATAGACAGATCATAGCACCCAGTTCTTTCTTACTCTTCCCATCAAAAAAGACTGCATCATGTTTATTCTAACAGGAGTTTGTGTTTTGTGGGAACAGCATGACGTTGATAGACAAGTACAATGCAGAGAGCTTGTTACAAATACAGCCAGGGTTAAAGTAGATCTAACTTAGAATTTAAATTATGTGTTAGTGTCTCCTTTGTTATTTTTTCATTATTTATTTAATTAAAAGTTCAGAGCATATAACAAAGAATATTTTGTAATTATGTAACTTGGCAATTGAAAACAGTGACATGCTGTTTTCATAGCTCTGGTACATTAACTTTTCATAAATCCTAAGGTAAACTGTAATGTGAATATTATTATATATGGCTGGTACTTGGATCATTTTCTCAGAAACTGAGTAACCTGAAGTTATGAATCATACCCTAACACTAGTTTTTAGAATATGCTTTCATAACAATTGGTAGCATTAAAAGTAACATTCTGTAAAAGAACCATGGCAACATGGTTGGCAAAAGAAAAAACAAATTTGGGAAAGTGGTAATTATTAATCACCCTAACTAAAAGCAGTTTGGAAAGGTTTAGAACTTATTTGTATAGCCCATTAAAAAAAAAAAAAAAAAGAAAGAAAAAAAAAAGAAAGAAAAAGAAGTTATCAAAAAGCAGGTAAACTACAAGAAATATTAGAATGTAAGTGAAAATTTTTGATAAATATATAGCAGCTGCTAACCTCCTCCTCTCTTTCCTACAGATGCATGAATCAGTTCTGTGATATAACAGCAGGGAGCTAATGTAGATCACAAAATGACAGCTGAGCTGTCACTAACTGCCATTGAACAAAAATGTAGGGGTAGATCTAAACTGACTAATTAAAGGGGTGTTTCATCTATGCTAGATGAGTGGTCATATATATGAAAAATAACTGTCAAGTGAAGAAGGAAACTAGCCTTGTATAATTAAACTACCATGTCACTTAGTCCATGACAGCAGTTGCTAGCCCTGTGGCTTATGACTGAAAACAAGAGGGGGTTTTGCTCAGTCATTGAACATAGCAAGTCCAGAGAAAATGTTCTTGTTCAAAATTTTGCTCAGTGATGGTATCTGGAGTGGAGATTGTACAGCTTAGTGAATTAGGTGTTAAAGTAACATCACTGAAAGGAAAACTTAATGTTTGAACTCTCTTCCCTGTGTATACCTCTGTAATGATTGTCTTTCTAATCAGTGGAACTTGTGCTGGATTTTTATCTCAAGACAAAACACTTTAGTTTTTTAGTGTTTTAGATACACTCTGTAGGGTTTGGATGGTTTTGTTGTTGTTGTTTTGGGGTTTTTTTTGTTGTTGTTTTTTTTTTTTTTTTTTTTTTTTTTGGGGGGGGGGGTGGTTAATAGCAATGAGAGGAACCTGAAAAAGAACAGTGAGAATTTCTCCAAAATATGTAGTTATCTTAAGCATAAATTTTGAAACTATGTTTGGAGGCTCTTACTAGTGATGAACTGTGAATTTTTCTGTAGTATAGCTTTTAAACCTGTCCTGCCATTTTTCTGGCAGGAAGACTGGTGATACTGCCACTGGTTTTCCCTCAGTGATTAATGTGAATTAGTGAGTAGTGAGAACTCACTGCTTTCCTTGTGTAGTATGAATATTTATTCCATTCCTATGAAGTTGTTCTGTCTATATAACAGGAAGCTGTATCTTTATTTAAGACTAATTTTCTTAGAAAATTTAGCAATATCCCTGCTTCTCCAAAATATTATTGCTGTGTTCCCATAATCAGAATACTATTTAAAAATACTGGAGTGAAATTCAGATACTCTTTTATAGTTGTGTATCTCTAGAACATGGGCTGAAGCAGCCAGCTGTTTTCGTTTTCTGCTGAATTTCTATGGATAGTATGCACAGCTTCTGAAACAGAAAATGATCATTAAATGGCATCATTACAATGAGCAAAAGTTTATCCACACATAGAAACATTCTCAAACAACATCTGAATCAGGAACTTCAAGTAAGTATGTAAAACTAGTTGATTATGATTTGAACAAAGAAGCTGTGCTGAAGTTTGTAAAATGCTGTTAAGAGGATTTTTTTGCTTTAAGTTATACAATTTTAGATGACATTCATATGTTAGGCTAAAACCCTACCTGTTTTAGATGGTTTGGTTGAAAAAGGAATCCAGATCTTTCCTTTTCTATTTGAATCAGAGTAAGGAATGACTATGTCATTGTGACAATATGAACATATTTCTAGAACTTGCTTAGCGCTTCCTCACTAGAAAGGACGGATCAGCATCTGTTACTGTCTGAAGACTGTTCTTCAGCATTTTTAAAATGAATTTGCAGTTGGATTTCTATTCCTGGTATAAAGGTATATGAAAATCGTTGCGAATGAAATCTCAGATTAAAAAGAAAGTAAAGCCTTTGTGGCCATAGAGACTACATTAGTTCAATCTCCAGAACTATTTGTATAAAAGTAACATAAAGGTCATACAATTGGTTCCCTGCAGCAGATATTTCTAATGAAAAATTCCAGCTAAATTATTTGAGAGAATTGTGAAGTAAAAATTAGCACTACTCATTTCCCATGGAAAAAGATAGTGAACAAGTACTCAGTAATTATTAATTTATATATTTCTCTGGGACTTAGGTTACTTTACGAAGAATTTTAACAGCTCAATGGAATCATCTGAGAAAGCAGGAATCATAGAATCATAGAACAGCTTGGGTCAAAAGCCAAATTACAATTTGTTCATGAACGTCCATGATTTATTAATTAAATGACACTTCCAGTTATAATGAGTCGTTTGTACATTTGCAGATATTTTTAGTTCTAAATGCAGAGAAAGCAACCATATTTTTAATTTTTCCAATTGGTACTTATCAGTCTTCCTGTTGGTACCAATGCCAATTGATAATATCAGTCTTCATCCATTGACAACATTGTAAATATTTACAATTTTTTTTTTTTTTTGGTTACTGTATTTTACTTTGGGGTTTGCTGTGGATTTCCCAAGGGATAACAGTAGTACAGAGGCTTAAAATAGTCTGATAAATTCAGTTTAATTATCTCAGATTGCCTAGAAAAATGGACTGTAACAGTTAGTTTCCTTACAAATATTCAAATGGATTTATCCAGGTTGTACGTAGAGGTCAAGAAGTAAGCCAATTCTTAAGTTTTTGTGTAAAATGACTGAAAAGCTGGCAGTTATTGCTTTGAGCATGCTTATTTTTTAGCAGTTGTCTATTTCACGGAGAAAAGTCTAAGTGTATATTGCTGGTTCACGGGTCAAGAGACTTTGCAATCCATCCATATATTTGAAAAATAGTATTGTCTGTCTTGAGAGGAAGTATCTAATACGTGAGCTCCGAGCAGGATCTGGTAGAACAGGAGATAAGCCAGAGGGGAAGGTCTGTTTTGAACAGTGAGTTATTAGTTTCTGCTTTAATAAAACCAAATGCCTGGAAGGGTTTGGTTTGGTTTCCACAGAAGTGTGGAGACAATAGGTTTGTCTGTTCTCTGCCAAATTTTTCTCTTCCCCTCTCTCTCTCAGGTCCCTGAAAGCCATGTGAGTACTCAAAAAGTTGGCAATGTTGCTCTGAAACATATGCTTCCCACCTCCACTTCCATGTGAGTTGTTCTTGCTGAGTTGAAACTTGTGCCACTGTTGTCAGTTGTAACGGCTCCCAGCTCCATGCCACTAACGTGCTGCCTCTGCACTCTGGGGGTGACTTTGAAAGATCACTGTCAGTGTCTTCACACTTAGCAAGATGTTTACATGCAGATCTAAGAATAGGTAGGATGTTTCCATTATGGTTCCAGCTTTTTCCAGCCTTCAAACCTCCTCGTTTTTGTCAGCCTCTAGGAAAATGAATGCAACGGTCTGTTCTGTGTGTTCCATACACAGCAGATGGTGACTGTGGGATGAATATAACAGTTGAGAAATGTTTCATTGGTATTTACCTGTTTTAAAATTGAAATCTCAGGAGGATACCTTTAGCCCTATAAAAGATATAGGATGAAATAATGGCTCATGTCCAACTTGGATATACCAAAAAAAGTATATTTCTGCAGTCCTTTGCCTCAAAACTAAGCACACAGGAGTATGAAGAGATCAGTATTTAAAGGGGTTTATATTCCTAGTCATAAATCCATGGATCTCTAATAAACACTTTCTTCCACATCTTTCCCATACCACCCCATAGAGAGGGAGAGGCTGCTTTCTGGATGACAGAACTAGTTGGACAGTATAGAAAAACCCAGAGAAATGCAAGTGTGGGCCTTGGTCCCTTTCAGAAGTTCTAATGTCAGATATCTGTCATTAATAATACATATTTTTATTTTAATATTATCAATAAACATTGATTGTGATATAGTGAACTTGCATTACTTTTTTAGAGTAAATACTAAGGGAATATGTGGGACAGATTACTAATAGAGATACCTCCAGTATGTCACATACGGCAGACAAAATTAATAGTGCAGCATTTATTGTATATGAGACAGTAATTTGTGAGCAAACTTTAAGGACTTAAGCGTTAACTTTTCTTGTAGCAACAACTATTTCATTTTAAAATTTGTCTGATTTTTTAAGTGATAGTAAGGCATTGAACTAAAGAACTCCTACAGAGACTATTCCTTCAGATTTATATATATTTCTGTGTTCAGAAGAACTATTATCATTTAAGAAATTCTTTTCACTTTATAATACTGATATTTCCTGGCTTCTGAGACTGCAGAGATATGCCAAAAATAAAAATGGAATTTATAATCCCCAAGTGTCTAGGATTTGGGAGGGGAAGGCTTTTATCCGAGGCATTTTATCTGTCCATATGAACTTATTTGTAATTTTCTACTCTTGGAAAATTCAGGAGAAAAAGTTATTCTCAGTACAAACCCTGACATATTCATTTTTGTTCTAGAATTATCTCTACATCTATAGGGTTTGCGCCAGTGATAATTATATCAGTCTTTTAAAGTGCAAAGAAACATGATTCCTTAAAAGTACCTTTTCAAACCTACAGAATAAAAGAGTTACAGTAGGTGCAAGATCTAAGACAGTCAAATTAATTAGAATTTTACCTCTGCTTACTGAGTAATGATGGTAGGTGGTGTAGCTGAGATGTAAATTATCTCATTACTATGGTTATAAAAATTAATAAAGTGAAATATTACCAGAGTTGGTTACTGGTTTTAAGAAGTAAAGTACTTTTAGTTAGCTCATACCAGCATGAGCTGGCAGTAGAGGCACATAGAAGAATATTTGCTTCCACATTTGTAGCAGCAGTCATTAAAGTTGGTAGAAGCATTGTAATTAGTCATTACTGGTATTCTACTGTAGTATAATTAGGTTCTGATAGGTGATTTTAAGTTTATTTTTACCAAGTATTTATGAAAGTCTTGGAAGCATTGGAATATTGGTCAGTGCTGGTCACTGCCTTTTCCTGATCAATTCTGAGAGAGCCGATGCCTCAGCATTTCACTGACATATCTGTATCGTGTTTATAGTTTCATGCCAGAGGGAGCTTTCTAAATTCACCACATCAAATTTTTGATCCAGGACAGTATGCCCATGGTGCAAATACCAGTTTAAATGTCAGCATAAATTAAAGGCTATTAGAATAAGTTCCTGGAATTAATTGTTTCAGTCACTGGCTGCATTATGAACATGCAGAAATCATCAGCATTCACCAAGCTTTCCAAAATCTATCTTTTTCTAATCTATTGGAATTATGAATTTACAGCACTATTGTAACTTCATATAGCACTTGAAAGGAAATGAGTGAGACCAGCAGAAAATAATTGCAGTTGAGTGTTTGATCTAGAATTTTACGGGTAGATACAGTTAGCTCAGGAACTAAACTTTGTAGTTCTGTGTATGTTCAAAGTCCAGGGATAATAGTGCACTTCTGTAAGTAGGAGCATACCAAAGATTTGCTTAAATACTTAACCTGACTTACAGGTTACACAAAGAACTTTGTGGGTAAGATTTAATTTAGATCTGAGAGATATGATTGAAAGACACAGGTTTTTCTAATTGTCTATCTGATATATTAGAAGCTATTTGAAAACTGAAAGTATCCCGCATTTTACATCTCCTTGACTTCCTTGAAAGGACTGTTTATAGTGAATGTCAATGTTCTGAGGCTGATTTTGTTATCTCTGAGTCATGACGTGCTTGAAGAAGAATGGCATATTACCTTTCCATTACCTGACTCTCTGAAAATGCAGTAGTAAGTGATAGCTGTCTTGACTTCATTATCTAAGAGCAGTACATTTCTAACTTAGGAATGTTACACTTTCTAGTGCTTTTATTGAGTGATAGTGACCTTAAGTATTTTGTTCTGACATTGTGGATATGACAGCCTGTGAAGGAGACGGGACATTCTGAAAAAAAAAAGAGAAACGTCTTTTTTTGAGAGATGGAGCCTGGATTTACTGAAGTGTCAGTCATCCAAAATAGTCCTATCAAAGAAGGACTGTAAATACATCTATTGGTTTGATTCAAACTAAAATTTCCATCCTATGACATATATTACATGTATCTGCACAGCAAAGTGACCCATAAGAATGATGACTAGGAGCTGTATTGCAATCTGTCAGTTGCTGAGTCAGGCTTTTCAAAAATGTTGTTGACAAAGTGGATGTAAATGATTTTCCTGTAAAATCCTCTGAAAAATAATTTGGTTTTTGTTACATTAATAAAGTGGCAGGTATCTCCTTCCAGACTGGCTGTGGTAATGGAAAATAATCTATTGTTATTTTCCAGTAGTGCTCTCTAGCCTGATTCAGCTTTGATAAGCCAGGTTACTGCACATGGTAGCTAGTGCAACTGAGCTGATTACTCCAAAGTGCAGAGGTTGGCGAAAAGTAGCTGTAATTGATAATTTCTTCATCTTACACTTCTGGGTCTGAAAAGGAAATCTTCCTGTGGTCTCAGGAGGATGGAGAATTATTAAGCTTCGGTCTACATAGACTCAGAGGTGGCCTTGATTTCAAATGCAAAGGAATAGTCATTAAGATGTAAGCATAGCTATTACTTCCTCGGTTGTAGGAATCTGGGATATTAATTTGACTTTGAGTCAGTCTGTATCCCCTTTTCAGGTATGTTTTTTATAGTTATCTTAATATAGCATTTCTCTTGTCATTCAACTTGTCTTTGTTACAACTTCGGTCTATCTATACCAGACGAGAAGCCTTATGCAGACGGACAAAGCTGGGGTGCATGAAAGTCCAAATATGTTATTTAGTTCATTAGCTTTTCCTATGTGTTTTACAAATTATTGTTATATCACTTTGGTGTGAGTTTCTAAATGTGCATGACTTCTGTTGGTGGAGCTGAGGACACCATAGGTAGCTTCAGTCACAGAATGTAATGCTTTTGCAGTCCCCTTCTTTACTTCAATTTCAGAAAGAAGCTTTTAGCAATCTTCTATTGCAAAACAGTGTTTTCCCAGTTTGTTTGCTTGGTACAATGTCTAGTCCCTATTAAGAGGCTAACAGTATAGTATTTTTTAGTGGGTCAGATTAGAATGATTGTAATAATTTATGAACTAATCACCTCTATGTTCTGTTTTAGGGCATTATTACTTAGATACTAATGCACATTTCAGCTGAAAGAAATTCAATTCAGTGTGATTTTTATACGTAAATTTATATGTAAATTTACACCTGAACTTCACTACACTATTAGCCTCTGATATTAAATATCCTTTGTACATTTTTTTTGAGTTAGTTTCTTGTACGGTAATAGTGATACAAATGAATTCCTTCCTAAACTAGTCTTACAAATATATAATTCGCTTAAGGTCTTTAGTCCTAGATTTCAAGTAGTTCAATTTGCTGTTCTGGTAAAGTCTTAACTGTTGGTGAACAGTCTGTGCCTTTTTGCAAGCTGATATTTTGTAAGGAAAAATATGCCAAGTAAAATGGGAAAATACAGTATCAAGATAATGGCAATGCTGTGATTCTCTGTCCTCATAACCCTATATGGAAAGGGGGGGGGGGGAAAAGCCAACAAAGGTCTGTACTTGATGAGGGAGGTGGTTCACTTCACCAAGATCTGCTCCATTAACTTATGAGTGACAAGAAAGGTGGAAGGGTTCACCCCTTCGAGACGTAGGAGGTGAGGACTTACATGTGTCTGAGTGACCCGTGTGAGAAGGTCCCAGCTGAGCGTGGCCGTGTGGGTCTGGGTTAGAAGTGTGTGGGGAGAGGAGAAGTGGTGAGGCAAGGTGCGTGTTGCAGGTGCTTTGCACCAAGCAGTTCAAGAGCCAGCTCTGATTTCTAAACCTGATTTGACCAAACTGGACTGAACTATGTCCAGCATGGCCCTGAAACTGTCAGCACCTCACTTGAGCCTCTTTTGTTCCAAGAAATGGAAATGAATAATAATGAGGATACCGCAGGAGACTCTGGCTTAACTGCTGCTGCTGACATATAGATACACTGATGGTGACATTGAAAGCCCTGATCATTTGGAGCCTATGGAAGACAGAAAGCCAAGATCTACTTTTTGAAGATTATTGCCACCATTGCAACTTCAATCTTTGAGTAAACAACATTCCTGCGAGTCGTCAGGTGTGGCGCAGAGAAAGAAAGCACCTGTTACTTGTCAGTCCAGAAGAGCAATGATTTGGCCAAGGACTAGAAAGGGAGGAATTTCTGCTGCATTATCTCACCAGGCCTATCAAACTTACTTTCTTTCCACTTGCATGGTATGACATGCAAATTTGCTTCTATAATAATAGCCTGGCAAACTCAGGAGCAATTATAAATGCTTTCTCCTCGTGGTCCATGGACTAGAAAAGCTGCAAACAAATTTGGAGTGAATGTCATCTCCTTACTGAAACTGGATTTATTTGAAAACAATTGTTCTGAGGCATTATGACATATAGTTAGTCTCTTAGAAACTCTGGCCAGATAGTGCTTTTATTGACACCTGGTAATGATTAGAATAGGATGATTACTGAAGATTGGACATACAGAAGTGTTATGCACAGTAATTTTAGAATATGCCCATCTTACTATAAGCTACCTTGTCAAACTTAGTGGAGGACTGGTTGATAGTTCAGTGCAGTGTATACATGAATAAAATGTAAAATTACATACTATGGACTTAAATTCTTTAGGTCCAGTTACTAAAAAAAAGGTGTAGAGTACGGGATGACGAGAAAACCTTTAGCATAAAATATGTCAGGAAAATCTTTCAGCAAACAGGTGTAATATCACAAAAGATCAATTGATGATGATGAGTGCTGTGATTGAGAGACAAGACGCATCCTTTTTTTTTTTTTTTTTGTGCATCTTTTGAAGCAAAATCTTGATAGCAGAGTATTATAACTATACATAGGCTCAGGCTATTAATGTAGGATAAAATGTAAGCCATCAGTTGTTTTTCCAGGTTCCACAGAGAATAAATGTTATCTCATATTTATACTTTATTTTATTCTATTTTACTTTGTTAGCTTAATTTAAATGACCTTCTTATTTCAGAGCATGGGATAAGAAGTGGATCACAGCAAGTTCAAAGGAATAAACCCATGACATTTCACCAGAATGGCTCTATCTTTGTCACTGGCAGTCTTGATGCAAGAACCAGTTTAAGGAATGAGATTAATTCTCTTATTTTTTCAACTTTTACATTTTTCCTCTGTGAAAATGTATATAAAACCCAACATATATTAATATATAAAAAAAATGAGGATCTAAATTAATGACTATAAATGTGTTTGGAACTTGCCTGTGATGTTCCTCCTTTGCATTCTTTCTCATAAAATGGTATTTTCAGGAAAAATAACACTCTTAGCAATTGCATGGGCATTTTGTTGTTTATCCTAGTACTATCAGTCATTAAGGCCTAGAAATGTACAGTGTATATACATTCTGTTGATAAATGTACATTTGCTCTTATTACCATCCACAAAGTAGCAGATCTTTGAAATGTTTATAGCAATTCCAGGGAAATTTCCTGGGAAATTCCAGGGAAATACATACTCCTAGGCATTCATTTCATACTGGCAAGAGCATACTTTCATACTGGCAAGAGCATACTGTTTACATTAAGCTAACATTGGCAATATAAAATATCCTTTGTTTACAAGGTTACAAAGGTTTCTTCAATAGTTGCAGCTTTTTTCCTAAATAAGCAATCTAATATTTCCTTTTTAATGTAAAAATATTTCTTTAACATAGCATGTAGATGTTTTACTATAAAATTGTTGTGATTTAGCAATAAAATGGTAGATAGATTTAGAAATTTATTTATATCAGTAAAAACTATTAATCTGAGCTTTAAAATATTTTATGGCAAATTTAAATCCTATCTTACTGTTGCAAGGCACTTGAATGATTTAAATTGTTGCTGTAATCTTGCCATCTGTAGAACATTAAATGAATTTTATGTGTGTTTCAGTAGTAATTTTCTTTAAATGTAAATATTTAGAAATTTACCAAATCATAGGCAGGCTCAAAGCAGTGTGAAGCAACTGTATTTCATGTTCAGATTTTAGTGTATAATTAATTTTAATAGATATTGTATCTTTGTCTCCTTTCATATTGCAATTTGAATTATTTACTTTTTATAAAAAAGTACATGGCAAAATTTTGCTTTTGCGAGAACCCGATCACTATATGTTAGAAAAAACAAACAACCTTGCATTTGAAAGAAACTTCTTGGTTACAGCAAAGGAAAGAGACTAAAATAAAGATAGAGACAAATATATATACAGATAAATAAATACATATGTTTGGTTTGGGATTTTGCATATTTTATATAGATGAACATATATGAATAGAACATATGTATTTTAAAATGAAGGTATGGTGTGCACCCTGAATTGTGGTGGTGGCCTGCCTTTGTCGATAAATTCTTTCCTGTTTGTTTAAAGTGTTTAATTTCACAAAGTGTATTGATATTTACATACACAGGGTACCTAGGATGGTTTTACACTATTTTTAACCTTACAGTGAAGAAGGTCACTGGAACACTGCTGAAATACATCAGTGTTTCAAGGTACAATGTAGGAGCTGTGCAGAGTGAGCTGCCTTTGCCCAGTTCCTGCTCATCATATGTATATTTTTTTAATAAGGTCATAGTTTGTTTCACTTTTATTATAGTAATTGAAATTTAATATGCATCTTTAACAGTAGCCAGGTTTTCCAGATGGGCAAGAAAAGATGGTCCTTGCTTGAAGTGTTCATAGACTTTAATCAGAAAGACATGGAGACCAGTAGTCAGGGAAATAACAAAAAAGAATGAGAGAGGGAACGTTTATTGTGATGCTGCTCTTTTAATGTCAAGTATTATGGTGTAGCTTCAAAATTAAGATGAACAGATCCTGCAGAATTCAGCCTGAATTGTTTGCCGGCTTGCAAAGTGGACATTTTCAGCTGTCTGTGCTTGGCTTTTGGAGATGGCTTGGAGGGTTTGCCTGGTTGGGACTACAGCAGATCTGCCTGTAAGGTATATTTTGGCAAGCCTCAGCTATGTCTTGGAAGGTGAAGTAGAATGTTAGAATGCAGAGTGGCCAGGAAGACTTGAACTTTTCCTTATTTATGGAATTAAAGAGTTTACAATTTGAAGATTGGCTGAAATGTCTCTTACTGCAACTTCTCTTTTTTGGGGGTTAGTTCACATATTAGAGGTGCAGCCTGTGTTTGCGTAAGTATAAATCATGAGTAAATATCTTACACTTTTTTGAGAAATGTCTTTTATGGGTGATGCTTCATAGTTAATTTTGTGGGGTTTTTTTTTCTAGGATACTATTGGAATTCATATTCCCATCACTAATCCTGCAGATAAAATTCTTCAGCTGAGTGTGGTGCTGGAGAATCAGTCACTTACTGGACAAAAGACTCTCACTCTTAGGCCCAAACAAACATTTTTGTATCAAGTACAGTTTTCCCCAGCTGTTGTCGGCACTTCAGATGGAAGGTAAGTTGCAGAGTTTTGATACTTGCAGGTTTGGCTCTTGCACTAAAAAGTGAACTGCTTTCATTGAAACCTTGGTCGCTTGATGTGGCTATCACCATAAAAAATCCATGAAAGGCACTAAATGGAATTTAAAAGAATCCAACTTTAAATATATTGTATCCCAACAGCAGCTTTCCTCTGAAGGCAGAAAACTGACTGACAGGCAGTAGAATAATGTCTAGCTATTCTTGTTCACTAGAATTCAGCGACAACATTTTAGAAATTTACTTAATATTATAAGTCCTCATGGACAACTTCAGATTAATTGTTAGTTTTGTAAATTTGTAAGTTCTGTAAAGGGAATAACATGATTTTATTTATCTTCTGAGAAGAAATGGAACCGTAACAATGTCAGTAAAACCAGGTGAAGAACCTTTTTAACAGTCATCACATGAATCAATTTAGCTTCAGAATATTCCATTAATTAACAATGATCTACTAAAAGGATATAGAGAGGTTTTTGATCACAGTTTTTTCTTTATATTGGAAATCCCAATGAAACCATGCAGGTATGATAATTAGCAATGCAAAGACAGATGACCTCTTGGTCTTAGTTCCAGTTAAACCAGTTCAGCCAATAACGGGAGAGTACAGAATTGCAAACCTTATCTTCCTGGTTAGTGAAATACTGTTTAGTTGAAGGCCTGATTGAAAAACAATTCAAACAATTCTCTGTTTTTCAATTATATTAATTGACTGGCAAAAACATGGAGATAGGGAGGAGGGTGGGGTAGTGGCTTATGAGGAGGGCAGAGACAGATGACCTGTGTTCAAAGACCCAATATTTACAAAGCCAAAATCCATGTTTTTGAACGTTTTGTTCAATTTGCTTGCATTGATTTTTCCAAAGACCAGAAAAATGGCAGGCATCATTGTACAATACAGCTTTCACACAATACTGTTTCATAAAAATGAGTACTGTTATCACTCTACTAAATATTTTTTCTTTGAGAATTTGTAGAAATAAATTATGCATTCTGAAGCTGCAAATGAGAATAGACCTTTTTTATTTTTTTTTTTATTATTTTTAGATTTTTTTATACTAGATAATATTTCTGGTATTTTTCAAGTGTAGAATTTCCAAATAATAAATTAAAGGTTGGTTTTAATTGGCAAAACATTGGGCTCAGCTGATTGGTAGACTGTGACTTAGTGGAATATATGCAAAGACAACATAAAGCAGAACTGTACATATTCAGTACAATTATGCAGTACTGTACTAGAAAGCTGTCTAATAGCTGCTTTAAATAGCACTAGCTCCCAAGCACTATAATTACAGCTGGACAGAGGTACTTCCACATTGCATCCACACTGACACCGTTGGTTGTTTTTTTTCTGAAGCCATGCTCTGTTTCCTTTGCTATGGCAGCAGCTGGGAAGAAGCATTGTAAAAGTGTTTGTGGCAGGTGTACCTTTTCAAATGGATGATCTTTCCTAAGCTGTTTTATGCTCACTTTAAGGGCTTTATTGGCACAGAGGATAGTCTGGAACCGTAAAGTCATGTAACAGAAATAATTGAACTGGTTCTTAATGGGTCATGGGTTTGCACAGTGCATTTCATGTAAGTTTTTATATGCTTACAGTGCTTTGGTTTAATGTTATTATGACTCTGTTACTCAAAAAAACCAAGAAACAGAAAAAGAAATAGGAATATTTCTTTTTATATGCAATATATGCAATAGGAAAGGACTCTGTTACAACATCAGTCACAGAAATGTACTGCTGTACATATCTCACCTAGCAGCAAGCAATTTTCAGTCATGGCATTTGATTGTATATCAAAACAGAAAATTCCTTTGAAGCATATCTCTTTGTCATGCTCATATAAATGTGTCTGTATCTATTCCTCAGTTTTCATCACTAGATTTGAAATGATTTTGCTCTTTAAAATCAGTGAATGCTATTTCTATTTCTTTGTCCTTTTAGTTCAAAATGGCTAGAAAGAAAACACTGTGACCTTGAAATGGAATTAAAACTTACTCTTGTAAGTTATTGGTTGATATGCTTTTGAGTTGCATTTTGGAAAAAAAAAGCCAAATAAACAAAAAAAACCACCAACAAAGACCCACCCACCCACCAACTACCCCCCCAAAAAACCCACCCACAAAAACCCAACTCACTCAAACCCCAACTTTTATGCTAAAAATTTAAAATTAAGAAGAGATTTTGTTGCATCAGTAACTGTAAATATTATTAGTTTTGGTACCTGAATTCACATACTAGCAAGAAGTATGAAGAGAAAACTGGGAGCTAATTAAAGAACTCACAATGTTGAACTCGTTAGGTTTTTCCAGAATATTAATTTTACATTTTCAATTATCTGCACAAAGGCTGTGTCATATTAAGCATATATATATATCTGTTTTTAGTGTCATATTCCAGTCAGATATGGTTGGAGAGTTTTGGTATGCACTGAAGTTGACTGTGGAGAAACCATTGCCAACTACTCTACCTGAAATAGAATGTGAGCTTGGAAAGTAAGTATGTAGGTCATAGTGCTGAACTTGGTCACTGGCTTGAAGTACTATGGAAAACATATGAAGAGTTTACATCAAAAAGGCAGAATAGTGCTGTATATGTATTATAGTAGTTTGCAGGTAATTTTCATAGATACATGTGTAGATAGGCAAAATCCTCTTTGCAGTAACACAATTTAAATGGAATTGTAGCCTACGTGTAGACTTCCTCTGAAGGTTTTATATAGAAATCACTCTGAAAGTACTGCAGAATGCAATCATAAAGATCCATGATACAAAGTTCTGTAGGTTTGTTTTATTTTCTGTTTCTTTTTTCCTTCTGAACTAGGAATATATCTGACAGTCCTGCTTTACAAATGCTTCTAAACCAGCTATGAATTTCTTTTAACCTCACAAGAAATGGCAAAGTAATACAGCTCTGGTCTTGCAGATCTTGGGGGTACACATGGTTGAAACACTGCAAATGTTAAGAAAACATTTACTTAGAGCAGACAGAGAAGTGAATTCTTGTCTTCCTTCAAAAAAATTTCATCTTGCATTTCAATAGTGTGATTTTTAGATCTGACTTTCAGACAGAAATCAAAACTTTTAGAATTAGACTTTAAAGAATTCCAGAAATTCAGTAGTGCTCTTCCACCTATTACCTCTGCTTAGTAGTAGGTTCTGTGGACACACAGTTCTGAACGCTAAATTCCACTTACTTCTATGTATCTTGTCTTTGACTAGATATATAACTAATATACATTACAGACTGAGTAAAAAATGGTAGAGTACAACATAAAATTTTACTTGAGTAATTTTTTGTGAAATAATATCTTCTGCTGTTCATATATGATGCACAGACCTTCTGTTGCCTTTGTTGCTACGTTTTTCTATGAAAATCAGTAGGGCTGTCCATTTCCTGTTTTTTACTTTAAAATTCTGGGCTGACTGGAATAAACCCCATAATTTTTCTGTGTTATGTAGGCTGACACTGTTAGGAGTTAGAAATAACTTAAAACCTTTTCATTCAGGCTCTAGCATTCATAATTTTCTCTAGCATGCGCTACCTGAGAACTACATGCACAAGTGGTCTGTCTGGGAATGGGAAGTTATCCTTTCCCATCACAAATAAAATTAATGTTGGAAAGGATTAGCTACATTAATTACAACACTTGCCTGTTAAAACTATCATCTCAAATTCATTGAATTCCATGGTTTATTTCTTCAAATGAGATTTCCTTTCACTTTACAAGTACATGCCTGTTGTAATTCCTATGCATGTGTAAATGAACTCGTCTACATCTGACCTGGGCAGATAGTGGTGGAAGAACAAAGAAGTACTATTTAGTTAAATTAATTAGCAACAGCAGCAACAACAATAATGTATAACAGGAAACTAACAGTGGTCTCTTTCATACATATCTTTTAATGTAAATATTATAAAACAGCATAAAAAAACCTGACAAAATTCTTCCTTTTCTGTTTGCGTAATCTGCCGTAGTCTTGGTTTCATAAAACCATGTGCTTTTTATTCAGCTATGTCCTTCAACATTCTCCTTTTTCCCGAAATTTGTTTCTATTGCGTCATCAACATAATGTCCTCCTCTTGAAATGCAAAATTTTGGACAATGGCAATTGGTGATGACATTAAGGTTATAGTTAAATTACTGAGAATTACTCTACCTGCTGAAAGAATGAGATAGTCCAAGTAAATTACCTGCATTAATGTAGGCTGAATATGTAAAGGCAATGCACAGGCAGACATTTATGTATTGTCTAAGAAAGGTATCAATATTTTTTGTTTTGTTTTGAATGGGTGTACTTCCTTGCTGTGTTCCCAGAGATGTGGACTGTAAATGTCATAAAAAATTTGAGGCATTTCTGGTTGGTGAAGCTTTGTAGTTACAAGACTGTCTTCCATTCTACCACTTCTTCCTTGAATGTGGAAGAAGCATTATCATACATGATATCCTTCTAAGAATAAGGTTTTTCATTACATGCTCATTGCATTATTTTTCCTATCAATCTGAAAGATTTAAGATTTTGTGTCCTTGAAACATAACTTGAAACTAGATTAGGAGCCCAGAACATATTGATACACTGAGAATCAATTTCTAACTAATTCTTGAAAGTGAAAAGAAGCAATGTTAACAGTTTATCTTTTATTCCTTCTTCAGATACCCTGACATTCTGGGCTTATCACAGTCAGATCTGCTTTTTGTTTTTGTCAAGGTAGATGTGACACTTCCTTTAGCATATATCTCTAAGCAAGGAAACTTTTTTTGGTATTGTCCATCTTCAATTATCCATCCTGTTATGAGCTCCACAGCAGTCATTGAAGATGAGTCAGTCCAATGATGTTCACAGTGGCCTAGAATTTGCTGTCATATGCAACAGCTTCTTCTAGCATAACCACGGTAGTCAATCTGTGTGGGGTGGCAGAGATTCTTAATGGATTTTGATCACTTGAAGAACCCCTAACAGTCAAGTAGTTGCTTAGTGAAATTTCAGGTATTCCAACATAGTTTCCTCTTTGACAAAGTGTTATATATGAAAGAAACCAAAAGGTGAAGGCTAGAGATATTAGATGTGATTACTAAAAGAATCTTCGGTTCTTACCTAACAGTTTCCTGGTGTTTCTCTACTCTCTGCTGTTGAGACCCCAGTGACACAATGCTTTGACAGTGTTAGTCAAGAACAAGTCTGCCATTCAGATGCTGGGGATTTATATCACTACATATGTTGGAAGGAGCCCATGTGAGCACAAGTTTTAGGGCCTGAAGTTATAGTCATAAAGCTTGGCTGAAATATCTTCTTTTCTGGATGTTGCTTTTTGTATTTTCTTTTTCCTTACTGATTTACTATGATTAACTGACTAACTTTTTTCCAGAGGGTAAATATGTGGAACACACTGGCAGTTGACCTGCCACAGCTTTGACTAGAGGGAATGCCCATTAGGTAGATAAATTATGGAAAAAAAAATGTATCTCATTTTTCAAGCTTTACTTATTTATTTTTCTCACTGATTCATCTTGAATCTCTTTTCTGTGTCCCTTAGTGTTATAACAAGAATGTGATTTATGTTCATATATCTTTGTTAGAGGCAAATAACATATTATTTTGATCAGAACAGAGGAAATTTTGGTGGTCTTATGAATTCTTTTGAAAATTGTGTTCCCTATTGAATGTATCTTGTGTTTGTCTATCCTTTGAGTAGAAAACAGAGGTCAGTTTGTAAAATAGAGTGCCAGCTGATTTAAAATATAAGCTTTAGGCAAACAGCACACTCCAATCTTTGTTCCGGGGCAGCCACAATACTCATTAGAATATATAATCTACATGTGCAACATAATGATTTAACGTTATGCTATAATGAACAACACGACAATGTACAAAATTGAACAGCTTTGGAGTCCATGCAGGGGAAGACAGAGGAAGGAAGAAGGCAGAACCTTCAGTGAAATGGCTGGTGTGAAACAGCAGTTTGTTTTGAGGTCTCAGGGTTACATGATGATCAAGAAGAATGGTTGCTTAGGGGAACTAAATCAAAAGCTATTGGCAACACCACTTAATTACAAGCTTTTCCTGTAAACCATTGCTATAGACAAAAAGGAGTTACAGATATAATTTGCCTGATTACCTTTAATTTCTGTCCAGTGCTTTTCCTGAGGCAGACTATGAGTCCATGAATAGACTACAGAATAATAGACAAAATTATTTTACGTTTTGGAACCAAATTTTTTTATTGGGCTTGACACATGGAATTATCTATTTGATTAAAATGTTTTATTTCAAAGTTACATCTATAGAAACTAAGGAAAGAAAGGTGAGACATAAATCTGCAAATTGGAGCCTAGGAATAAATGTGCAGCTGTGGTATTGGAGACACTACGATACATTTTCACATCCTCCTACCTAAAAGTGAGGCATCAAGTTTAAGGCATTAAATCTAGACTCCTCCTGTAAACAATGAAAAATGATTCCACATCTTAGTGATCTACGTTACAACCAATTTTCCCTGAAAATATTTTTCTCTGTGTTGAGTACTGAGGGAGCTAGATAGTCCTTTCAGCAAACTAACTAAAATTGGCTTCCTGTATAGCAAGGCAATTCTGCTCTTAAAATGTCCAATAGTTATTGATACAAGTTTTTATTCTTATTAATAATTGTTATTAATAATTATTGCTATTAAATGTGTGCCTACTAGTGGAAAAATACTCATGCAATAGAAAATAATTCTTTTTTTAAAAAGTACTCATTTTTCAGGAAAGAAAACAAGTGATGAATAATGAGATGCGATGGAAGAAGCTTTGTAATTAATAATCATTGCATATATGTATGTTTTCCAGATGGGCTCGTCTATACATACCTCTCTCTAATTCTACACATGAAACTCTGGAGCTAGAAATTGTTAACAGCAATCCTAGCAATTTTTCACTTGAGACTGATCCAAACCACCCTGTAAGTAAGATTTCTTTGCTTTCACAAAAATGATAGAGAGCTTTCTTTTCAAAACATACTGAATTGTGTATCATACTATATGTTCAGAAAGAATACAAAACATAGTCACAAAGATTAGAGGCATTGTAAGTATGTGTTCTAGATATTTTATAGCTTAAGGATGAAAGCAATTATACTTGAAAAGCAATGCAACCTGAAGTATAACTGTTTTGTACCTGAAATGCTTTGTGGAATGGTTTTGAGAAGCACTGCAGTGTTGGTTGCAAATAATATTCAGGAGATGTTGGAAGAAGTTGCAAATAAACCAGCTGTATTAGAAGCTTCACAAGTTTCTAAGAATAAACAGGATAACTAGGTAAATATTTAGGTAAGTAAATAAAAGGTTAATGCAAGAATATAAGACTATCTCATAGTTATGGCAGCTGTAACCAACTTGCAGGGCCTATGAATAAGAATTTGATCAATTCAGCTGCAAGGAAGCTTCAAGAAAATACCTGGAAGAATTTTATTCTCCAAACTTACATTTACACTGAGACTGGTTTCTACTGAGAAAATCTTCATTCTGTTAGTATTATGTGCACTACTTTTTCCTCCTCCATCACAGAAGCTCTTCCGTCTTGCCACCTAACATTTTTGTGCTTTCAGGGACTGAGTTGTATAGATGGGCTCAGCTTTCATATTTTCATTGAGACTGGCTAGTGTTATAGATGGGATTCTGAATAATATTTGTTATCGACCACTGATTACTAATTATTAGTACAGGTCCTGTAAAGACCTCTTTGGATGTTACTAACAATTAATGCTATTAAATATGTGTCCTTTTATGATGGGGCGATGAGAAAAGGGAGGACAGATGCATGGAAACTCTGGTGCAAGGGGTTAGGGGGACCCCTTCTTAGGATGTGAATATAAACCTTTAATGTGAAAAAAGAAAAATGAAGAAACCTGCTGCAGACAAGAAAGAAACAGCAATTGCACCTTTTCTAGACATAAGGAAGGTAATATAGGGAAGACATACACCAGAGCTGGTGGGTCCTTTCCAACCCCAACTATTCTATGATTCTATTTGTGCAAACTGGTTTAAGGGTCAGAGGGAGAGGAGAGGATTATTGTAGTAAGATCCTAAAATAAAGCTGAGAAGATAGAAAATGGATTGGATGGGGGAAATAGAGGAATGCTATAAAGTCATAATATGTTCATTTTTGGCTTGAAGAAACTAAACGGCTTTCAGCCTCAAATATAGTGGTACCACAAGACCAAACATTCTTAAAAGAGGCTCCAAAGATAACAACTAAATACACTTATTTACTGAACTGCTCTGTATTTGCATACATAGAATTACATTAAATTAAAAGTATAAAATGTGAGGTGTTTATTTCTGTCTGTCTTTGATGTCATGCAAATTAACACATCTTCATACATTATGTTAAAAATCAGCAAGTGTTATTACTAGTAATTTCATTGATTGGTATTTGAATAGGAGCTAAGAAAAAAATGGATACAAACTGTATTAATTATCTAGGAGTATTATACATGTTATGTTTCGATCATTGTCACAGGTTTGGATTAGATTTAATTATAGTTACTTTTGGTTCCAGCAGTTTGCATGTTATCCTGTCCAGGATTTTTTTTTTTTAGTCACCTTTCATCACCAGAGATTCACACATCACCTATAACTATATTACATTGTTTAGCAAAACCGCTTTCAACGCTAACTGCAGTAATGATCTTTCTTTCCTTTCTTTTCTTCTCAATAGAATATCCAGTCATATATTGTTTATGCATTGAATTCTGAAATGTTCTTTGTGAGTTACAGTAGTTCTTCAAGTCAAAGGATAGCATTGGTGAATTTGCTATAAGCAGCTACCTAATATTTATCTGATGTATCTGTCCCTTTTTGAACTTGTTTCTTCCATTGCAGACCCATGTTTGGAAAGGTAATGTGATTTCCTTCAGTTTCCCGACAAAGGCAGGGGATGGCATTTAAATACTTCTTCTTCTGAATACGTTACATCCTAGGTTTAGTCCCTACATATAGCACTGCATGCAACTTCCAGAAGATTAGTACTTGTTCTTATAAATTATAACCTGTGTTTCAGGTATTAGCTTATATTAATGCCAGTTTCAATGTCTATGTGATGTGTGGAAGAAATTTCCCATATTAATTATTCAAATTTCTGCTCTCTTTAAAGCAAATAATGCTTTATTGTCCACAGAAAAATTCTGATTTGAGCGAACCACAGAATAAATGCAATAATAAAGAGTAAATTATTCGAACAATAGATTGAAGATGGGGATTGCCAATTAAGATAGGTAATATTTGAAGAGTATTAGTAGTAATTTTAAAAATTTGCATATTTCAAATCAGTAAATTTTATTATTTCATGTAATTATCCATATTTGGTTTTATGCCAGCTAAGGTGTAGGACTGTTGATGATACTGGGCTGTCAGTCAGAAGGTGTCTCAAATAGATTTTATCAGTCATTGAGTTATGTTACTTAAACCAGATTGAACAGCATGTCAGAGAAAATTTTATCTTTCCTAGAGGTTAACTGCCTAAAATATTAACCAATATTTTGACTAATTTTTTGAAATTTAAACAAATTCAGATATCATATTTATTATAATTCCATGTATGTGGAAGGTTGTTCCAGTCTGAGTTTGCAACAGAAGGCATTACTGAAATGCCACAAGGGATTATTTTCTCTAGATGTGATTCAACTTCAAGTACTGACATCCTTAATAACAGGCTTTCCTGAGGTCCAGTTAAATTACGCTCAAGTATTCCTGAACTTCTGGGTACTTAATGAAGTCTAAATGAAATTCAAAGGCTTTAAAGCTCTTGTCAACTTCATGTAAATTAGAAGCAGCTCCATTAACTTCTTTGTAAACTGATGAAAATGAGAAAAGTATATGTATCTTGTTAGTGGCTTTGAAGTTGTAACCTAAGACAACATTAAATGGAATATACCATCTTGGTTTTCTCTCAAGAATTTGATAAAAAGGTTTCAAAGTTTTAATGTGATTTGGGTTTTCTTTTTTTTTTTTTTTTTTTTGTTGTTTTTTTGTTTGTTTTTGTTTTTATTAACAAGCTACACCTAATTTTTGTTTCCCTTCTTGTCAATCTTATAATGTATGGGTTAACTTAACATCTTTATAAATGCTGCCAAATTCTCTAAAATTTGGAACAGAAATGAACTCATAAGTTTGCTGCAAAATTCCTAACTTGTTTTTCATGAGCATGTAGGACATTATGAGTTTGTGTGGGAACAGTCATTAAGTTGTTGAGTTTTGTGTTTCTTTCCTAACCACAGCTTTTTTTTTTTATCTCCAGTAGAGAAGGATTCATGTTGAGCATTTAACAGGTTAAAAGTCTTAATCATCAGTAATGTTATGTTGCTCAACTTCTTTCCCTCTATATAAATCCATGGACAGATTTCAAATATGTCTGTATAATATTTGTACACACATATATTTATGATGTAACTTAAATATACAAACAACTCCTATAAATGGGATCATTTGTATGGGCAAGAAGAGACATCTTTTCACTGTTAAGTCTTCAGCTTGCTATTCTCCTGGCTTATAACTAGCCTGGATTTTTCTCATTAAGCTATCTTCCATCTTGATTGGTTATGAAACACAATTTTTATTGAGGAAAAATAACTTAATAAAGAAGGGATGGCAGACAGGAGTCCAACCTAAGTCTCTGTGTGCGAGCTTTATTATTTGTTAATGAGCAATAGTATTGTTTTGTACTGAGTAGAGAAGAAAGTTTTAGGTTTAATGAAAAAAATCCCTCCTTTATTGCATTATAACAGGAATAATGCATGTGCATTTGCTCAGTCTTCTTCAGACTCAATTTCTGTATTTGAACAGTTATATGTGAGATCTTATGAGGAGCAATGATGCTTGTTCCCTTTCACATGAGTATCTTGGCGGACATTTGTTTCTGTAAACAAAATGGAAGGCAGGGCATGGATTAACTTCAGTATATTTTATTCAATGTTTGTGGCAAAGTATGACCTTCTTTAAACCTATTGTTAGTGTTATTTTTCAATTCTCATTTTTAAAGCAATTTATTCTTTGGTTTTCAGTAGAAAGTAAGTTCTTTTTATTACCCAGCTCTTTATTTCAAAACGAATTATTTTCTGGATACAGTAGAACATCATACTATGCAATATAAAATGAATTTTTTAAAATAGATCTCTAATGCAAAAAAATATTTTTTTCTGTTTCTGGAGCAGGCAGTCTGCTGGTTTATCGTAACTCCATGTTGATTATTTAGATTCATTGTGGCAGTGCATTTTCTGTGTAATGATAATATGTCAAGTAATGCTTATTGAAAATGGATTTCCAGTCTGGTTTCATTTTTACCAGAGGGTTATTATTCAAAATCATGTAGATCTCTTGGTGAAATTAATAAAAATTTAGATATTGTAGTTTTAGTTTAAACATGTATTCTTATGCTGTGACAACCTGTCTTTACCTTGCTTTTTTAATTTCATTGAAAAGTATTTGGTAGGGAGTAATCATTAAGGTTCTTTCTCCATTTGAAAGTCTTCATTTGATAAATGGGTCTGGCTGGTTTGGACAAAGTAGGTAGGAACTAGACTGCAAATGAAAGTTAAATCTCTCAAGAAAAGGTCTCTGGATGCTGAGCATGCCCAGGAGCCCAGCGAGCAATGAGCTGTTCGGGCTCCTTTTAGATGATGAACACCTAAATGAACTCTGGGCAGTGGGGCAGGTGGGGATGGAGGTGGTTTGTGGGAGGTATCTCCTTCAGGTCTGCTATTCTGGATGATATAGAAACCTTGCAAAGGTGACAGGAGTCGGACGGCTGTAGCTGACTGCTGGGGGCAAATGTGCTTTAAAGCTATCTCTCACCTATGGGACGTACAAGATTGTGAAGTGTGAGCAGCGCAGCAGTGCTGTGCTCCCCACATGGGGGGTGCAGGTGCTGTAACAGTCAAGTGGGAGCGGGTGCAGAGCAGCGAGCCATGTGCTCTGTGCACGGGGCCCACCTACGTACCCTTCCAGAAATATTTTTGTCATACAGTGGAAACTGTAAAATTGAGTTAGTAATGTTTGAAAAAATACAATACCACTGCCCCAATAGACAAGGCAGTTAATGTCTTCAAACCACTGAACTGTTATGGCAGTATTCTGAGAAAGTATTTTAAAACTTGCCTCCTAAAAATGAAGAATAAAATGTTGAGGTTTGTGCATTAGTAGACCATATCTGAGCTCTGTCCTCTCTCCTGCTCAATCTAACTCCCGCTGCCATCGGCAGGAATATCTGTTGTTTGAGGTACACCAGCATCCCAGTCCATAACCATGCCAGTACCCTATAGACACACCCAGAAGATGGCTGGCAGGACCAGGATGCCTGTGGCCTCTGCCTGGGTCCAGCTCTGAGATGTTGGGGAAAGCCATGGGGCAGTGAGGAAAAGCAGCGTAAGCCTCATCAGGGGCTTCTGCCCTGTGCTGAGAGTGGACACTACTGTCCCTGCTTCACCCTCTGAGTCCTCCAGTTTGGCCTCAGCACTGTGGCCATGACCAGTAGTCCTGGTGGCACAGCGGGCCCCCATCCCTGTCCCCATCATGGCTCTGCTTGCTGTCTTTGGGTGTGGTGGGACAGGGCTGCTGGTGGATGACCCACCTTGCTGTGCCATAAGGTCAAGCCTTCCCCAGCCCTGAGCCGAGCACCGTATCAGAGCACAGGCAGTCAAATCCCCAGGAAGAGGCTGCAGGGCTTGTTGGTGTACTCAGGCATCTTGCAGCCATAAAATGTAGTAAACAAAAATGAATGTTTTAATAACTCCTGTTCACTGCCTGTTAGTGGCCTGTTCTTTCAGGGCTGACGTTTCCTTTATGAAAGAACTCATCAGTGGCAGCAGTTGTAGGGTGTTGTTTTGGCTTTTATTAGTTGTAAATTGTATTAGTTTTATAAAATACAGCTTGAGTGTCCGTAATTCCAACCCTTTTTTAATATCTTCTTGCATGCAAACATTATTTATACATGTATGATATTAAAAGTCTAGTACTTTTTTTAAAAAAATTAAGAAATAGACACAGTAATTGTGTATCCAATGATTCTAGCTGATCATTCTCTCAATGTACTGGCATTTTCATTATTCATAATTCTGTTCTTTCACTGCTTATCTAGTTCTTAAAAACATTTATGACCCCACTGTAGTCAGATACTTTACTTTTCCCTGTGCAATTGAGACTCCACTAGTATACATCAGGTGAAGAGAAGCCTAGCAATATCATTTACAATGTTTGTTCAGATAAAAGTAAGTGGAAAAGGGACAAAGCGCTGGTTTAAGTCAGTTCATGTCTTTGGAGGTCAATGTGATAACCTTTTAGTGTCATCAGCGTGATCAGACACCAAAGTCATGTTTGAATGGAATTTGTGAGAGCTGTTGTCCGTGTCCTTGGAGCAATCTATAACACCAGCTCTGTGGTTTCTGAGCAATGAACGTGCAGTGACTGCCACTAGGATCATTTACTGCAATACACTTGCTGCCTTAGCAGACTATGCTTGCTGAAAGAGGAGAATGCACGTGGTGGAACACATTAATCACAGAAACATCAACACCGTTGATACAAAGCACAAAGCAGAAACAGACTCAAAAAAATTCATTTATTTCCCCCTCTCCTTTGCTCCTTTCTTGTATTTGTACAGCTGATTGTCGCTCCTCATTCCACCATTGAAGTACCAGTGCAATTCTGTCCGTCTGCCCTTGGAAGAGGCAATCACAAGGCATCAATAACCTTCAAGTGTTCACAGGTATGATACTATGTCTGTTGCCCACAACACTTGGGATTCCAATTAGATAATATTTTTAATAGGCATGTAAGTAAGGGTTTCAGTCTGTAGGTCAAGTTGAAATTTAATGTCTGGATGCATAATGAAATAGCAAATGCAAAGATGTTCAAAAGTTCTAATTTGTTTTAACATTAGCTTTACACAGAAATTATTATTTTTACAGTAATAAAATGTGGCATAATGACATAAGAGCTACAATAATTAATGAATTGTTTTAGCTTTCTTGGTAATTAGTTCGGCTGGTTTTAACACCAGAAGACTGGCATTTCTTAGCATTGTCAACTCTGGAATTAAAATTCTTTAAGTTTTTCCCAAGCCCTAACAAAGTTAAATTGTTTCATGTTTTATCTGATCTGAATCTTTATCTGATCTGAAGGTCATGCACATGAAAAAGTGAATTCTTCCTTTAAGTTTAGTTAAAAATGATTTTTACTTTGAGCATCTTAGAATTGTTTACATCTTTTTCTCTGTAATTTTTCTTAATTTTAAATGAGAAACAAGTAAATAAAGAAACGTGAGTCATCAACATGACCTACCAACTGACTAAAAATACGATTGGAAACAAAAAGAAAAACTGATAATATGATTCAGATATCCTAATAGACTGCTGATGTGTGAATTACTCCACTTAAGTGCTACCAGGAGTTTTCAGTAGTTTTTTAAGTAATACTGCAAAAGCAAATATTCTTTTATATAAAGAAAACAAATAGTGAGGGAACTAATGTGGCAATTTTTTTTCCTGATAAAGTATGTTGAACAGGCAGGTTATTTCTAGGTGCTATTAGCATAGCATTTATTTTCAGGATGTCTCTTCTTAAATATCTATTAAGGATAAAAACAAGGAGATAGCAATTATCTTATAAGTAGTATATATCCAGGGCCAGTTTGAGAGGACAGGAGGTCTTTATCTTGTCTGGATCCTAATGGTACACAGAAAACTTATTTATATTTTAAAAAAAGAAGAAATAAATTCTTCACCAAATACAGAAGCAATAAAGCAATACAACAATTCATACAAAGCTTTCAGGAACAAATTGAGTCTTGCCACCTGAATCTTGTCATTCAGTGCATCTCCTTTCAAGTAATGAAAAATCTGCAAGTTTTTATCTGCAGTGAACTTTGGTCAGTATCCCATCCTTCTGGCTGCTTTGTCCAGACCCCATTAACTGTTTCAGTATATTGGTGTAATCTTTGTAATTTCATGGTGCTCTTCTTATGCCTGAATCTTTTGAATTTGTAAATTTTCATTAATTTTTGCTGCTACAGTCCTTACTAAATTAATCTGACTATTTTAGTTTCCAAATTGTTATACTGATAGCTGACTGAATATTTGCACAGCCATAACTGTCCCTTTTAATAAAGGTTTGAAGAATGTTTTGCATCAGTGGTGGATGCCTCAAACAATTTCTAATGTAGCTCCTCCACCTCAACATTGATTTCCCTCTCTTGATTTCTCTGATTAAATATATCTGAAGGGACACTTAAGCGATCTGATAGCTGAATAGCTGAATAATCTGAAAGCAGTTAATGACAGTACTTATAGGATAAGCATTAACTATTTCTGATTGTGCTTCTTTCCTGAACTGAGAGAAACTGCTCTGTGCTATGACCTGCTTCATTTGTTTCTGGTTTGAAGTTGTACGAAGAGCTTTTCACAATGTGTGTCTGAGCTTAGTTATAATCATTGTGATAATCTGAAATTAAGTTTGTTGATACAGCAAAATTGAAAGGTCAGCTTGAACATAACCCACGCCCAAAGTTGTAACGTATCTGTATTATCTTATTCTTTTTCAACTATGCTAGCATCCAGGCATAATGTAGAGCATTTAACAGTGGTAGGTAATATTGGAGAGAAACTAAGCCCAATGTTAGATCTATTTTGTATTGTTTGTCTTAGGATTCTGTTTTCTTAAAATCTTTTTTCCTCTTGATTTCTTGCACTGAGCATGCATGATCTGAGCTCCATCACAAAATGAGTCAATGAGGAACAGTAACTGCAGGCCAGACAAGGAAAGCCTGTCCTATAATCTGTGTAATTTTTTGGTTGTCGTCTTTTATTTTCCAGACCGACCACTAATTTTTTTTGGCTCCTTCTTAGCTGCTCAGTTTGACAAAGTTTAAGTGTGTTGTTTTAAAGGTGCACAGCACTTGAAGAAATGGGATTCAGAATGGCTCTATTTTTTAACCACAAAAAATCAGTGGAAGCTACATTTTTTAGTATTTGTAGAACTGGAGCCTGAGCTTTCAGCATTAAAGCTAAAATTTCATCTTTTTCCTGCACAAAATATGAACATGTGCACTCCTCCTAGCCCTGCACTGTACCTCAGTGTAAAATTACCTGCTATGAACAAGGTGATTCACACAAATTTACAGTGTTCCTGGAAAGCATTGTTAGACTGATATTGTCTCATAACTTCTGCATTAAGAGTTTTGGAAAAAAGGTTTTCTTGTTACGGTGTTTATAAGCAAGTACAAAGGATCAGTAACAAGCCAGTGTAGGCCACTAATAGCTTGACACATCCAGCTTTCTGAAAACATGGTCTTCTGGCATGCTCATGTCTGTGTTCTGGTCCTTCAAAATAAGCCTCCAGAATGGGTTCAGCCTTTTGATTACCTTTAACTTCTTGAGACTGATGTGATAAAGCAGAACATGAGCCAGGGACACAAATGCTATGGCATGCTGGCTTGGCAGCTCTTGGGCAGTTTACTGTTGACTTCACCAAAGAGTTAGTCCTGTGTTGTCAAGGTCTGTGCAGCAGCAGTATTTGCCTTCCCATCAGAATTCGAGTAGCGGTGCTAGCTTCCTGCTCGCGAATCTTTAACCATAAACAGACTATAGGTCATGTTTAAGTCAATGATAAAATGTAACTTTGAAGGGAGGTAGTTTTTAATTCTTACTAGTCTGAGTATGGTAGAAGTCCCCACAACCCAGGTGATCGAAATCACTGTTTAAATCCTAAACAAAACATAGACTTTAGTTTTATATTTTGATTTTAGTATTGGGTAGTGTCTACATCTGTATAAAAGCAGTTCTTCCTCTATTTTTTTTTTTTTTTAAATTAAAATCCTGTACCCTTGGATAACTTTTATAGCAAAAAAAATACTTAATTAATATTAAAACATCTTTTTTTCTTGGTGGATTGAATGTTTCTCTTTAAAACGGTAATAAAAGCAAGCAAATTTGCTGTCCAAAGCTATTTTCTGAAGACATAAGATGGGCCATTTTATTTATCCTTGTTTATACTTAGAAGTCTCAATGTACTAGTCACTTTTTACTGTATGTTTCCAGATTTGTTGTTAGAGAACCCTGTCCCCTACAAATTTTCCTTAATTTTTTTTCAGACAGACTATGCAGAAGTAAATTCAGTATTTCAGATAATGAAAACTGTTTTGATTTTATTTATTATTTTCTATTCTCTTTATGATGCATAACTTTTTGAGTGATAATGAACAAAACAGACCAAAGGGTCACTTTGAGCAGTTTGTAAGATGCCTCAGATTTTAGTCTGTATTGTTATTATTTAAAGGCAGTGTCATGAATACACAAATTAAACATTTTCCTTAAAATTATGGTAACATCTTTACATTTACCATTCACCTTTGCTGCTCATTCACCTTTAAAGGTCACATAATGAATGACATTATTAACATCAATCTTTATGACCTTAAAAGACTAAATGTGGGGCAGGCAACTCTTTACTACCATGCTGGTAAAAAAATTATCAAAATTAACCCGTCAACTTAATTATATTTTCCCTTTCTTCTGTTCTATGGTGATACTCTGTATCTACTATCTTTCCAATGTTCTGTTCTTCTGTATATAATACTTAATGTTCTTTATTATCTTTGGAGTAACAATTTTAGCTTTTTCTGTCATTCTACTGCTATTCCATCAAATAATTCTTTTCCTTCTTCCTTTGTCTTCTGAAGATAACTTCTCAGTTCATCTGTTTTCAGGTTCTAATATACATGCTTTGAATTGCCCCCTTGCAACTACCTACATCTTTCCATTCAATACATGGAAAGTTCTTAGTAGCTATGTGGAAGTTAAATACTCCATGTAGCACAGAAGTTAAGTGCAAAGAGGAGATGTGAACATCTCCCACACTGGAACTATTGATTATCAGATAGCAATACTTAGAGTAATGGCTTGAAGGAAGAAGAAAGCAAGCAAGAAAGCATTAAGAGCAGTTCACTTACAACAGAAAAGAGACAGAGAATACTAGGAGGAAGAAGTAGGCAAAATGCCTTAGAATGTACAGATCTGACTTGTCAAATATTAAATAATGACATCTTTCATCTACAGCTTGAAGAGTGGATATTCTACCTTTCAGGGACTGGTCTTCCTCCTCAGCTAATGGAACCAACCAGCATAAGTGCATGCATTGGCCAGCGTTCTTCTGCCATCATATCCTTCAAAAATCCAACTTCTGAAAACGTGGTGGTAGACGTCATGCTGACAGGTACAGGGGTTTGGATTTTTTTGGGGTGTCGGGGAGGAACTTAAGCTCTTTGGGTTGCATTAAAAATTTGAGTGGGATGTGATTACATTTGCCTCATTCCATTTCCTGTCAACAGAGCTATTGTGTATCACTCATATCCACCCTGAAAAGCTCTGTAGACTGTGCTATGGGAGCTAAGAAATGACACAAACCTTCCATGACAAATGTTCACAGTAGATATCTTAGGTCATCCAGCCTTACGTATACATGCAGCTAGTTGTTGGCTGGGAACTGCACTATAGCATTTAAGCAATAGGAGACTCCTGGGGTATGTATTGGGAGCTGTAAGTCTAAGCCAAATAGCTAATGTTTTATTTTGTTTTTTTTTCCCCTCAGTTATTTTCCAAATTTATATTATTTTGTCATATTCTAGAGATCTAGAGCTAGAAAGGGCAAAATATCAGATTTTTTTTTCTGACTGACCTTCCAAGCAAGTATGCTTCAGCAATGTTTTCAAACCTTAAAAATAATGTAAGGTCCAGAATTACCAAAAATCGCCAAGTCACTGTCCATACTGAGATTTCACAAATGCTGTAGAACTTAAAATCCCAGATTCTCCTTGATGACTGAAATTTACTCACTGAAAGAGTAAATTTCACTCTGAGTGAATCAGAGAGCTTTAGAAGGTTCTCCTGAATCTCCATCTATTCAAACACAACATGTAGCATCAGAAAACTGGTGCCAAAGCATTTCCTGGTGTCTATGTATAACAAAACCTGAAGATAAACTTCCAGTGACCCCAACACAGGCCCCATGGATGGGAAAATGTAAGAGAATAGCAATGACAAAACTGTGCAAAAGTAAGTTTTAAGCCAATATTATAGAGTCACACTATGATTTGGGGTTTCTGGCACATACAATAAGTGAAGAAATACGACTTGTAAAAAATGTAGATTCACGTTTGTTGCTTTGAACCAATGCTTTTTAATTACATGTTCTGAGATATGAATTAGAAATACATCTTTGGCTGCATATACAGTTAATATGGGGTTTGGGGGTGTGTGGGGGTGTTGTACATTCTTTCACCTAAGTGGTGCCTGGTCAAGAGCATTTTTGTCTCATGACCGGATGCTCTATACTTTTGCTGAATAAGTTTTTTTGGCAGACTTTTATGCATTTTCCCATGTTTAACTGCTAAAATATTTCCATTCATGACTGTCACAAAATTGAGTTCCAATTGTAAATGATCAAACCACTTCTGAATTTCTGTTGATGTTCTGTTCTTGACAACAGTGAGACAAGCCACAGCATGCAGTGGATCCACTGTTTACAGCCTAAGTAAATCATGGCCAAGATCTCAGGAACAGTACCAGAGTTCACCTGCTGAGCAGGGGACCTGGCAGAGAGGGGAACCGAGTAATGTTCCTAATTATCTGGCATCTAGGCCCCCGTAAGTGACAAGGAGCATTACAGGCTGGGTCTGCACACAGTAACAGGACAGTTGATGCAGCAGCTGGCGTTCAGTGTGTAGTCTCAAAGGCACTACTCCTAGTAGAAAAGGATGTGTATGTGTTGTTGACAACACACCACAGGAGCTGCTCTCAGGTCCCGGATGGTGCAGGCATTACTTCTGTAACACAAATGGAAGTCCTGAGGGTGGATGGTGGCAATCCTAGTCTGAGGCAGTTGGGAGTTCTTGAGTTTCTCCTTGGCACTGCGGTATGAATGGCAACGGCCTCACCAGTTAGATGTGTGCTTTGGTAGACTCCCTGTGGTGCCAGATACAGGAGCTTTATTGAATCGAGGTTAATGAATAAGAGATTGACAAAATCTTTGCAGAGACTCTGCGGAAACAAGAGCCAAATCCTTCAAGGCTGATAAGTTTGGTGTGACTGAAAGAAGACAGAAACATCAAGAAGACACGGAGTCCCAGCAATGGGGACATCTCCATTTCCATCTGCAGCTGTTCCTCTAAAGAGTAGATTCAGAGCTCTGAAAGAGAGGAAGGGAAAAAAGTTCTATTGAGGGTGAGGAGTCTGGGCTGAGCATCTCGGGTCTTCAGATTAGAACCAGTACTATGAAACAGGAATCAATTAGTGCTAACTGTTGAAGTTTTCTTCCTCCATGGGACAAAGGCTACCAATTTCCATAGCAAGATGTCATCCCAGGAAGTTAGCTGCTTTCTTGAAGCTCAGATCTGAGATGCTGCAGAAAAGATTGCTAGGGCTTATCTGACCTTGCAGATACTATACCTTGCTGTTCATTCATATAGTGAATACATGGATCTATACTCCCTGTACAGTCAAGGAAACATTGAACAGATTGAAGGAGGCTCTCACAGGTTCTGTAGGCATTCTTTCCTCAAATATTTGAGCATACCTTTGCAAAGAGCTTGGGCAGTAAACAGGAAAACCAGGAAGAACAGTTGCAAGGCTGCAATGTGATCAGAATTATGAAGATAGTCAGTGACACTGTGCACAATTGTAGCATGGTTGTGGATTAGTGCGGTATGTTTAGAAAGGATAGAGAAGGCAAAAGAGGCCTTTCAAACAAAGATTGCAATCCCACAATATTCAAACAAGAACAACATAGCAGGTCTGGTGGCAGTAATCAGTTTCAACCCATAGTCTAGTGAACTGACAGCCAGGTCCACAGTGAGGAGGAGTCCGTAATCAAGGCAGCAAATGAAGCAGGCTGGGCTTGGCAAGGTGTGTGGCCAGAGACAGCATAGCTGGGACATAGCCTGGGCAGTGACCAACAGCAGGAGCCCGAGTTTAAATGCAACTCAAACCAGTGGGTGGACACCCCAGATGCTGCTCACTCACAACTTTGATCTGTCTTTAGACGTGGTTGTGCGTGGTGTGATTTGCTCTCTGTAGGACTATGTACTGTAATTCCTTCTTTCCATAGGAAGACAAATCTGGTCTTGTAAGCAAAGTCATGGATACATAAGTTCAATATAGTATCTCTGGCCCTTACATATCCTGGGAAATAATTTCCATAATGGTCTATGTATTTAGTTGAACTTTCATGTTCAAGGACATAGTTTACCTGGAAAGGAAGGAAATAGTATTTTAATATACTGCCTTTGATACTATATATGCCATAGCAATGCAGATATGTTAGTTCAGTGTACAGTAAAAACTAATTAACTTGGGTTTTTTTCAACATTATGAATGAATTTGTCACCCCACAAGGCTAATCAGTCTGGTGAGAAAGTTATCCTGGTATGAATACATTACTTCTAGTACACTTCCTTTCCTTCCAAGAACTGAACTTCGGTAGTTCTGAACTTGCAGATTGCACACACACACACACTCCACCCCATACCCACCCTCCGTTAATTTTGCTTGTATCGGTTTGTTAATGAGATGTCCAAACCCGAACATTTTTTCAAGACCATTTACAGCCCTAAGTTATGGAGAAGACCGGATCTCATCACGTGTTGTGATGATCTATGCTTTTTTTTAATGTGTTTTGACATGAAAAACCTATTATTGTCCTAGGATCTCTTGTAGCAGTGCAAGAACACACTTGGGAAAGTACAATCTAATTAGGAATGCCGATAGCATTACTTCAGACATAGCAATAGTAACCTTTCCTCTGAATTAAACACAAACATATTAGTTTGAAATAGAAAGTAGTCTTAATTTATTCTTTAAGGAGTGAAAGCCTAGTTATTCTTAAAACCTGTTTTTTTTTTTTCCCTGAAAAATGTTAATCTGAAGAGTAGAAATGGCCCTGTCAGCAGGTGGCTCAAATTCACAGTTTTTGAATCAGTCTTGGAGAACAGCACTTAAAACTGTATGTTTAGTAATATAAAACCCAAGGTACTGTTTTGAAGCCTCTTAACTGATATTTTAACATTAAAGCAAGTTACTAGAATGCCTTCCTTTATTTAATGTTGCACTGGACTTGTCCACTCATTGCTGGTGTTACTGGAGGCCAGAGAGGGGGCTGGATGGGGAAATGGACAGAAACTAGCAATTCGGAAGGCATAATGAAATGTTTGATTGATCTTGAACTTTACAAATTCTGTTTCAGACCATGTGCCACTTCTTAAGAGAATTAAAAGTGGCAACAATGAAGATAGGGCATCTCAATTAAAGTATACAAGCAATAAACAAAAAACATTTTTATAGATTTATTTAATGCTTTAAAGATTACAGAAGTTATCTGTAGCTTGCTTTCGAATAACATTCCATAGGCAGTTTTTGCCCTAGATAGAAGTGAAATTATGTTTAGAATTGCATAGTTCAGAAATTAAAATAGAAATTAATTGGGAATTGTAATATCTGGACCATTTCTGAAGCTGTCCTTTGCATATCTGAAGCTTTGTCAAACCCAAGAGCGTTATTCCGCAGAAATGTTTCTTTCTGTGAATTTTGATTCACATTTTAGCACAAATACTTCTTTATTTTTTTAATTATAGAGCAAGTAAAACTACCCATCATCTAATAATTTGTGATGAAAGGATGAGACCTGGGACCTACGAAAACTTAGTGTTTTCTTATGGAATTTAATAGCAATAAGTTTTCTTCCCAGGATTTAGATACATATCTGTAGCTTAAATCTGCAGATCTTATTCATGCTAAGCATTCATAGCTACAGTAAGCATATTCATGGGAGTAATGTTTATTTGATAGTAGGAAATTTTCCCCATTATAAGCCAATGATCAGAGTATGTAAACTCTTGTTACAGATGTTTTAGTGACCGTTTGTACTAGTTCAGCTGTTTCAAGTTGAATGTTACTCCTCTTCTGTAAATATCACTATATAATATTTCTTTATGGAATATCGCTTTATGGAAGGAACTAAACTGATGCAAATAATTGATAGTACTGAAATCTCCAGCATAAATTAGACCCCCACAGCATTCACCTATAAGAACTGTCCCTAAGTATTAGTGGTTTGTTAATACCGATAAATACTTTATTTCAGTTGACATGGATAATTTAATTTCATATTTTCAATGGGCCAAAAGTATTTCAAAGTTTCAGGAAAAAAAATGAAACTGTTTCTTAGAGTCATGATTAAATAAAAGATTAAAGCTACAGTGGTAATTAAGAATCAGATAAAGGAGGTAAATTGGTTCCTCTCTGGAATACAGTGTTATCAAAACTGACATCTGTGGCAGTGTATACGATGCCTTTTGGTAAGGGCGTGTGCACAGTCATGTTAAAATAGCTGGCTCATATTGCTGATTATTAAAATTTATCTTATTTCCAAGATAAGTTTTCATGGACAGTAGCTTAGCCATGTCTTTTTCTATACAAAGATTTCCAGACTAGGATTGCTACTTTTCAAATGTGCATCACACAGTGGTTTTGTGCTGCTTCCGCTGACTTTGTTATGTAACTGAGCTAAATACTCAAATGCAAGTCTTCTACTAACAGTTCATTTTCTTTCAAGGAAAATACATTGGACATAAGAATTATTTTGTATATTTAAATTTAAGTCACTGTTAGAGTGAAGCAATACAAATGTGAAGAAATCAGTTATTTTCAAATCGCTTTTGCATGTGGATAATTAGCATAGAATAGCAGTGCTAGTGTCACTTTATGGAGATTTTGGCATAATTCAAACTGTGATGTTAGCTACCAATTAAAAAAATAATGTGCATTATATAGATGCACTTCTGAACTGATAAATGCATCATGAAGTAAACCTAGGGCTTTAAATTTTACAAAGTGAAATTATTTTTCAGAGAAAAAAAAAAAAAAAGATTAGCAAAGGCTAGTCAGCTAGTTCTGTGAAAATTACTTTTTTGCCAAGTATGTGGATGGATATAAAGAAAAAATAAATAACAGACATTTTAAAATTTGGAAAACTTCTAGTAGGGGAAATTTACAATATTCAGTTTCTTTGCATCGCAGGCAGAAAAATAGAAAAGAATTCCTTCAGAATAATTAGCATTATAGGGAAAGCTTTCACAATAGCCTTGTTTCTGCCATTGCAATATCTCAGGTCAAGAAAGATGGCAATACAGTTGCTTTATTGAGATATTAAAATGGCTATGTAGCCTTTTCTTATGCACCCATCCTTTAATGTTTGGAAAGGGCCCTTCAATTCTTTATTTCCCTATAGATTACAAATTTCATTTTAAACCTCTATGGTGGTTTCCAAAATCCAAAACTTTGCTCTTGGGATAAAATAATTTGGAGGCTGTTTTTCTTCTCACAAGAAGCAAGAAGCCTGATATTTTCAGGAGAGCTGTTCTTTGCCTTCATGTACATCTTTGCTCATTGTTCTGTTCCTGCTTATTTCAGCTTTGTTCTGTAACCCCAAATGACAGTCTTTTCCTGGCTATTTAATGCATTGCTGTGTACCATATCTTCCTCTCAACAGTTCATCAGTCAGTGCTACTACCCATTAATATGATGTATTATTCAGAGATAGCCTATCTATTGGGCTGAGATTCTTGGAGTCAACAGCTAGATATATTTCATACGAGGCATTTCCTGCAAGTGTCAATTCTTTTAGCAAGACACCTTTGGGTGGTTGAACAGCTCCAAAACCTGTTCATAAAATTGGACTTCAAAGCAGTTTTTCCTATTTCATTCTTCATTTATCCATGACATTAGCAGTAATCAGTGGAAACAAAAAAAAAATGTCTGAATTTTCTGTCTCTATGAAGTAATCTTTTAGGTGATCCAGTAACTTGTCATCAAGAAAGCAATTTTTGTTTGCAACTTTTGAGATACTGCTGATTCTGAACCTGTCTCTGTCAAGGTTTATTTTACATGTTTCATATCACCGTGGGCTTTCTTGCCGATTTGATTTTTTTTAATATATATAGAAAGTAGTTTCTTTTGCAATATCTAGATGTTATTTAACTGAAAATACATTAAACTTTTGGTTTTCGTCATGACATGTTATTTTGTTTCTATTTAAGAAGCTCTCCATATTTATAGTTTTCTTCGTCACAATGAGGAAAGTGCTGAGAGAACCTTTAAGCAAACTGGGGGGGGGGGGGGGGGGGGGGGGGGGAAGGCCCATGTGCTCCCATTCAATAATGTATTTTTTAAAACCTCCGTCTATGAAACTGTTTTATTAGGGGAATTGATCAAATTTTTACTTCTAAATGAGTTTTTTTTTAAAAAAAAATTTTAGATCAGGAGCAATCCAGTTGTTGTCTTGGTGCATCTGTCCTATCCAAGTCAACCAGTAAGGAATCTGTTTTCCGTCTTCGGCTTAAAAAACCACAAGGTATGTAATTGCTTTAGTTCTACTTTGTTTTACAAGATGTGATCTTTTATGGTCCCTGAAATCTAGATTGTGCATAAAATTTGGTGTTTTAATGAATGCATCTCATCAGTCGATGTGCTAAATCAAGCTCCTTGTAGAAACAAGAATTAGCTCCATGTCAATGAAATTTGTTTGTTTTACTTCAGTAATAATCAGAGATGCATCCAGTGAAGTTCCTCTGAAGTGTGTATTCATTTTTTGACAGTTACATTTTCCTCACCCCTGCAATTATTTTCTTGGACTTTTGGAATATGATTTCTTTTATAAATAATGTCTTACCATAAAAGCAGAAACATCATGTGTGATGTCAAAGTGATGATTATGTGTAAAAGAAAAAAGAGGGATGCAACGTGACCTCATAATCGGAGCTGCAAGTATGATACAAAAAGAGTGAATGAGCCATATAGTGATGCAGTCTTGATGTATTCCTAGGAAAGGCTTTGAATTAAGAGATTAAATGCAAATAAATATAGTTGTATTTTAGGACTGTCAAGATGAGCAACACCACTATAAAAATGTTTATGAAATACTAGTTTAAAAAGCATCAATTTTTTGAATTCTTAATTAAATCAGGTTTCTTAAAAGTTTTGGGTTTTTTTTAATGAGAAATTTTATGGTTTTGTAATAAGTGCAAATGAATACACTTTAAAAGTAATCTTTTAAATATATTTAAACTATTATCAATACTCATTTTATCAATTTATCCTGCAACAAGTCACAGCTTTCTAAAACCTGAAGTACCAGAAAGGAAAAACATGTGATTGCTACAAAATTTCTTTTTAAAATAAAATTTTCCTAGTTTGAAGGATTAATTAAGGAGAAAACAAAGGGGTAAGAAATTCCAAAAATAAATGAGTTAAGCATTTAAAACTGCTTTTACTTTTTACTTATTTACTTATTAGAAAACAATATGGATTAGACTTCACAATTATTTGCTTCTATATATGCTTATCTTTCTCTTCAGACTTGCCAATCTATTCAGCTGTGGGTTTTTTTTTCTAAGGTAGTTTTTCTGTTGGAAATTACTATTTTCTGTATTTTTCCTATGAAAATTTTCCTAGAAACTATAAACCTGAATTATCTGGAATAAAGTAAACCATTTGGGTTTATTATTTGAATTAAACTTTAAATGACATTGCTGGTCACATCACATATGACATAGTATAAGAAAGGACTGGATTGCTTTTAATATTGTGATTTTACCAGAATTTATTTATGACTTTTATATGATAGCAATTTATTTATTCAACCTATCTAGTGTTATGGTAAAGCTTGGATTACCATGGAATCAGCATATTTTAACCATTACAAGTTATTTCTTGCTGAAGTGTAGGAAAAGGTAGATTTCTGTTTTTACACAGAATACTTAAATATTTTTCTATATACTTATTTCTATAGATTACTTCTCAGATATGGTTTCTAAATTCAAAACACACAAATAAATTATTCATATAGTATTTTTTACCAAAGAAAATAATTATCCTTGCTAGTATCCCACAGAAATGTATACATGTGTGTCTGTTTCAAGTTAATAAAGATATCAGAATAAGACATACCATTTTCCTTGAATAAATGGTATCTATTTCAAATTAAAGACCTGAATTAGAAAAATGAAATAAGGGTGATTTTTCTTCAATTTCATTCAAAAATTTGCTACTGTAATTTTCCTGAAGATGTACATGCATACCTTAATTTTGTAAAGGATGTTCCTGACCTTACTGTTCCCAGCAAGGAACTGTTTTTGCTTTCTCTCCTTGAAGCTTGATATGCCTCAACGATATTTCTGGGTGATATAGAAAGAAGGATTTAGAGGAAAAAGAAGATGCAAGGATTGGTCTGGACATCATATCGTTTTCTGCATATATATTTTACCCAGGCATATATAAAAGTTGTAGCTGTTGTCATGAGATTATATTTATTTCTTTCACACAAACTGAGGAACTGTCCAAAACAATCTAATTCATGTATATAGTAAAACTAACGGAGTGATCACTTGACAGAAATATTAGAGCAGTGAAGCAGTCTTTATAAATTGTACTTTCCATTACTTATTCTTTTATATCTTAAATATTTTCATGATGTAAATCTTTGGCTCTGAGGATTCTGCAGCCTAATCCCCCTTGTTGGGAGGCCATAAGACTGGTGAATGCATGCTTTTTTTTGCACCTGGTCTCACTTCACAAGTCAGGGACGGTGGAGTCTTGTTAAGAATCATTTTTATGGGAGGACTCTCTACTTCTATTTCCCTACACTTAACAGTAGATGAAGTGTGGATTAGATGCAGGTATTACTGCTTTACCACTATTCCCTATAATGAAGAAAGAATACTTTGAAAACGTGTTGGAACCAAATAATAATAATAATAAAAACAAAAAACCAAAGGGAGAAATTCAGAAATACTGGGATCGGCTGAGAATCTTGGAATCATTTTTTCAGCATACTTTTACAAAAAAATCCAAAATACTAGCTGTTCTGTGAAATTGTTACTCATAGCAGACCATACTTTTTTCCTGCCTTGGCTTCAAAGTAACAACATAAGTCTTCTGGACTGCTTGGTACTGTTTCCCAGTAAATCAGGCTGCATTACTTCATGTGGTCCTAATACTGAATCGGTGATCTCATTTTGCAACTGCCCATCATTGCATTTCATGGTTTAGCTGATATTCCAGTTTGTCAATAAGCCTTTGGGTTGTGTCTGACTTGGTGTAGCATCAAACAAGTACAGTAAACAGGGCAGTTAGCTGAACCTAGTGTTTTAGATACATCTCTCCACATTTCAACACAAGTTTTATTTTTAGAAACTTCTATATTTTAAAGCTGTCATGTAACTGTTCTGTCTTCATCTCTTTTCCCTTTTTACTGAGGTCTCTATGATGAGCTATTTAATTTTACCTTCTAACTTTGCTTTAGTGTAAAATACATGTAATTATTAACTCTCCCAAGCACTTACAAAGGAAAGATAAAATATATTCAATAAATGTATATACTGTTAGGGAGATATTTTCCAAAAAGCTGCATACAGTGTTAAACTACTGTGATGACAATCATATTTGAGGTATTACATTTCTGTGCATGCACTTTGGAAGCACGCTACTAGTATTCATATTTATTATTCATATTCATAATCAATTTGTGATACTAATATATATTATTCATATTTTATTAAAATATTTTTGAGAAAGCATTTTAGTGTGCTTTTTATGTTATGTACGGTTTACTATGATTATAGATAATTTGGCTTTGAAATTAATTTCACTTGCGAAATGGCATAAATTTTGTTCAGGTCCTCAGGACATTTCCCTAAAGTGTTAGATTTCAAGATTTCACTCTTTAATTCTTTACTTATTTGCATCTGCTTTTGTTTTCTTTCAGTCATTCTGCATGCACATTCTGTTTTTTTGTCTCATTGCTTTCAAAGACGGAAAAACACTGAACCTAACATACTTGCTCGCCCTGACTGTCTTAGTTCCTAGGAATAGTCTGACTCTGTCTCTATTATAAAGCTTACATTGTCACAGAATGACTTGGAGAGCTAGAAAAAAAGAGCTGTGAAAAAAGAGTTCTCCATCCTAGCAGGCTATTTTGAAAAGCTCTTTTTCCTCTTCCATGTTTTAACTGCATTCTGCGACCATGGTTTGGTCATTCACAACAAGCAGAAATAACTGTCCACTTCATAATTTACATCAGAGGTTGTGTCAGTAAGTAGTGAATATGCATATAATGGGTTCTGTAGGAAAGGGACATTCAAGCAATAAGAAAACTGGACAACCAGGTACCTATGTGATACTATCCTATTTTTATCTTCAAAACCAGTTATTAATAATGAAATTCACTGGAGAAGAAGGATACACACACATACTGAGACCTCACTGCAAACAAAAATGAAATAAGTTAGTAGATTCATTTAAAAACCAGATTTTTCCTTCTTTTCAGGATTTTAGATTCAACATTTCCTTCTTTTTGGGACACATTTGCACAGGGAAAGTGAAGGAATTAGAGTTCCATTGACATGCTGGAAGATTGAGCCGCCAGATTTTCTTTGAACTGCCTTAGTCTATCTTCCTGTTTTATCTATTCAATTCTTCCTTCTCTGTGATGACCTTGTGCTACTTCTCTTTAGTTTTTATTTTCTTTCATAAATGTTATTGTCTTCCCCGAATGTTAACCTTTCAAAACTATCAAGTTTCACTTTTTTGAGCAAAACTGTTCAACAGATGTACTATTCACGTAAGTAGTTCACAAACTGGCACATTCATTACTTGTGCTACACAAAATTCATTCAGGGAGTATACAGCCTACTATCAAGTCAAAAGCTGTCTCTGTTAGTGAGAGTGACCTCTGTAATGCCCATGGTGCAGATGCTAGCATACGGAAACACAAAGTTCATGATTCTTGATTTAGATTTTCATGAACATCTTCTAGATAGAGTAAATAACATCTAGTCTGGATTTATTTGTGAAGAATATTTTGAAGTTAGATATAGAGAGATGGCATTCTTATTGTGTAGTGGCCACAATAAACAATACTGAATTTGAGCACCTAATTTAAGAAAACAATATGAAAATCTTGTAAAATTAGGTAAAGCAGTTTGACTTGAACCTGGGCTGCTCTTAAACTTACGGTTGAGATTGTGGGTTTGAGTTTTCTCTTCCCCTGCTGGCCCTTTTACTGACCAAATAGCTCTACAACATGCTATGTCATGGTTACATTGACTGTTTCAAGACTGGGTACGATTTATGCAGAAGGCTTTGCAGGCAGGTGTCAGGCATCAGTCTGACTCTTCATGTCTAGGACCGTAGGGCTGGTAGGTTGGTTTCATCATAGATGGAGGAGGAATTAGGTCAGAAAGGAACGAAGGCAAGGAGCTGGCAGACAGTCTTCTGAAGTTAGCCATCAGTAGTTCCTACTGGCACTGTTCCTCAAACTGCAGGCACATTCAGCTCACGGAACTGCAACTAATCTTTTCTTTCTACTCTACTGTCTCTCTTGGGAAAGGGCACAATTTAGAAGGTCAAGTTTTGTCTTTCAGTGTCCACATTTTTTACCCTGCTGCTTCTTCTGTTCCTGCTCCTGAGATGCTGTTAGGGCTGGCTTCCTGGAAGCGGGTCCAGGATTAACTCCTGGATCAATTCAGTGCACAAAGGCAGGTTTAGCTTAGGACAGTGACTGGCTGGTTGCAGACTGCCTCTAGTTGGAGAGTTACTGGTTGTTGGATACGTAGCAGAAAAATTTACAGGCCATGTGTTCTCAGCATGTCCTCAGTCTGTCAGACAAAAGTTTACTGACAGGTCATATCCCATTGTAGGTTGATGGATTGTCCCTGACTGATGGAAGTCCCATAGAGTTGGTGGTCTGTCAAGCAGGAGCTTCGTGAGAATACTGTGATGCCATTGTCATTGAAATTCTTTGAGTGAGACACTTACCTGTCCTCCACCTTGGGGTTATGAGATTCATTCCTCACTGGATCATTTTTGGTGTGGGTGTATTTTGCTGTGCACAAAAAGACTTTGCAAGCAGGATTTTTGTGATTTTAGAATCTAAACCTTTGTTTTATTGGCTAATGCATGTGTATATAACTAGGACTCGCATGCTGCTGGGCTGAGGTATTAATATGGTCAGTATTCCCAGTGAGACACAGGATGTAACTGTGCTTCCCAGGTTGCCATCAGTCATTTGGGGATGGCAAGCCTCTACTGCTTCTAAAAATGGGTTGATCCATGAAGTTGCTGAATTGCCATCTTCTGATTCTTTGCTTTTTTTTCATAGAGTTATTTTATCTTTTCATGTCAGTAGTTTCTTACTGAGTCCTTGAGCTGCTACTAGCATTGTGTTTATTTTTTTACCTTTCTCATCTTGCAAGGCTTAGGTGTTTTCTCACACCTTACCAATTTTCTCAGTAAAATCAATCCAAAATCGTGGTGCTGTGCTGCACCCAATTAGGCTTTGCATCACAGGCAGCTGAACGGCTACTGTGAAGATATTACATTAAATTACATATGCTTTTGAAGAAATTGTTGTTTATGCTCACCACAAAATAGCAGCCCTCTTGAGCACAGTGTGTGCAGGAGAGAATGACTTTCCTTCTTGGCCATCTTTGGCCTATCTGTATGACTGTTGCCTTGTTTAAGCCTTCAGCTAGTGTTTTTTTCCTTGTTCTGTTGTCTCTGGAGTGCTATCATGGCACTCAGAAGCTTGTAGAGATGCAGATTTGCTTTGTGAAATTTCCAGCAGAAGGGAAGGCGGGGGGACCCCGTCCTACTGCATGTACCTTACTGTTTCCTTAGTGCTGAATCACCCTGGCTTACCTCTCTCACCCAGGTTAAACCATTATAAAAGAGTGGTGGTCTCATGTTGTAGCTGACAGAGAAGCATGCACTTTTAAAGAGGGTGTCAGTATTGGGACATGACATGGCAACACGAGTGATGCAGTCTAAGCCATATTTATCTCCAGAGAGATATGCTGACAGTCAATGCCTTCCAGCTGGTGGCATTCCTGGGTGTGGGTTGTCTCTACTGTCAACATGGGAAACCTTGGAGAAATCTCTGATGCCACAGCACATCTAAGACTCTTCACAATTAGAAAATCAGTGATCAGTAAGGATGGTTTTGTTTCAGGTTTGAAGGCACTCCTGCAAACCAACCATGTGAATGAATAGTTGAGGGAATCTGTATTCAAGCATACTCTTACAGGAAAGCCTAGTTAAAGGCGGTGGGAATTAATGGTGTTAATGAATGATACACTTTTCAGCACTGAAACAGGTGTGCTTGGTATACTGGTACATCAAAACATGAAATATTCTAATACAATGAACAATAACACTTAAAAAAATTACTTATTAGTACTTTTCTGGAATGTCTTCAGGCCATATTCTACATATATTTATAGGGTCTGTTAATATACACTCTCTTTACCTTTGAGTGTTACTTTTTTAAACAATATGTGGTGTGGACATAACTTTATGTGTCTTTGCAAATCCAGGCAAGTATTTTACTGAAATAACTTAAAGTTAATGAAGTGAAAGGCAGCACTATAAGAATAAGCAGAAAGTCCCTTTTACTGTTCTTTTAAAAACATTACCTTGAATTAAAGGAGTAGAACTGTACGTCCCATTGACTATATAAGGAAATTATTTATGTACTTCAGCAGGCTTTCCTGATGTTGCAAAAGGAGAGAGAGGAAAAAAGATATTCAGGTTGTAAATAAAAGAAGGGAAGACATCAGAAACCCATCTTTTGCATAGTCTCATGCAAATTCACATAAAGCTTCCCATGTGGATTTATCATGGAAAACAGATTTCCAAGTTATAATTGCCTCAGATTTAAGCTAGACCATGCAGTAGGTTTCATCAGAATCTCAGAATTTCTTACTGAACATCTAGGGTATAGCACTTCAGAGCATTTAAACTATGCAAATCAGCCTCGGGGGGGGGCCTGTTATTTCACATTATCTTAGCCTATTTCTCTATTTAAAAATATCTGCTTTGTTTTAGAACTTGACAAGAATTTATCTCCTTTAATTTCAATAGAGCTAGAAAATGAAATTATGATTAATTCTGACTTAGAATAGCAGATTGCAGCTAATCTATTTGAGGACAGCTAGGAATGGACAAGATGGAGCCAGAATGTGTCCTTGAATAAGACAGAGCTTCTTACTTCCTCCCTTCCCCTTTTCTTTCTAGTCTTCACCTGTTTAGGTAATAAACCCAGTGAGAACTCCAGAGGCACAGATTTGTTTCGTACTGTAAATTAATCAGTAAATCTATGTTTAAGTGCTAAATTTGCTACAAAAAGTTATCTGCACTAATCTTTTGTTTCCAGCCTCACATGCACAGAAGGGAAACTACCAGCAGTATCAGTTGTTTCTGGAGCAGCAGAACTAAAGAACCTTGATTTTCTAGACTTCTGTTTTGTATCCATTTTTTGTCTCCTATTCTGCTCTTGGAATAATCACAGCATGTTTCTGTCTCCCATTAATTCATTTGTGCAGGACTCTTCCACCTCCATGCTCCACTCCAAATATACACTAAAGACTGTTTCCCCCCTTTCCTAAACTAGCTAGTAATTGCCCACCTGAGAACTGCAACTGTTGAGTCTGCTGTAGCTTGTCTTCATTTGTGTTTCGAAGCTGACTTTCCTTGTCTATCCAGCTGTTGAATTCCACAAAACATTGAAGGAGTGCTGGAGATCTATGTCTAACTTTTCTGAAAGTGGATGGAAGACTAAAAAAGAAATAAAAAAACCACCCCACCCCGACTTTACTGATATTGATATCAATAGCAAAATATATGGAAAGATGGAACATTACATAGATTTTTCTCCTAAACAAACAATTACAGAGTTCTTGAAAACGTTACCTTAACATATTGTATTTTAAAATGAGGAGGTATGTGTAGGAATGAAATTGAACCTTTTGTGTGCAAACTTTTGGGGATGGAAGATCATGATAAAATTTGATGCTTTGATGGTCTGAGGGGTTGAGGGGAAGAAGAGCTTATTGGTTTGAACTTTAATTTCTTTTTTTTTTTAATTTTAATTACTATATTCTGTCTAGTGGAGAAAAGACAATTTATAAAGTAACTGTCTGGGGCACAGATTTTATTTTGAAGCATAAATGCTAGAAGGCAGTATTGAAACTGAGCTTTCAACCTTGAAGTTTTATGTTTTAAGAATGCTTGATAATTACACTTTTTAATATAATGTTCAGGTTTTTTTCTATACTAAGTTTTTCTAGAAATTTTTTGTAAATTTTTTTTGTTTGTTTTGTTTTTTGTTTGGTCAATGAAGAATGGGTCTCAAATATAAGACAAAAGCTAGGGGAAAGTAAAATTCTGTATACAGTATGCATACAGTAGCTAAGCAACAATTTTTACCTACAGTGGTAACAGGATTCTTCTCAATATAGTTGCTAATGCTTTAAAGTCAGTGTACCCTTAAGATTTTTCTTAATCAGAATTTAATTTAACTGTCCTGCAGGAGCAGCAGTGTATTTCAGCTTCATTTAAAAAGTTTTATTTCCCAAGTATTAAGCTTTTTATGTATCTACTTCAGTATGATGATCCCTGCTCTGACCCTTTTTTTTTCTCATCTGAAATAGCATCACATGTTCTTAGAAGTCTAGGCTCCAGTGCCAGTGTGAGGATTCACTGGGCACAAGTATTTCAAAGACACTATAAGACTTTTTTGCAAACCCTTGGTACTCTGTGTAACTGCTATATTAAGGGACTGTGAACAGCAAGGATGTGGAATTTAGTGTAATGTAGCACAGACCCTGGTACATTGCACAGGAGCACCTCTTTTTTTATCTTGTATTTGTATAGAACACAATTGCACAAGTCTCACACAATCAAATCATTCCCTAATTATCCTACCAAACAATTAACTGTGCTTCTGCACATTTTCCAGAGCTCTATGAATTCTTTTGTCTATTTTCTATATTTGTAGTTCTTCAACCCTTCAATAGATATATATTCTTTTGCTTTCTGAAAATTTCCAGCTGGAATTACATAAAAACTCAATCTGAATTTTGGTCAGCAAAGAATAGAAAGGAAAAGCAGTTATTTTTTTCTGGTTTTTGTTTAGTCACAAAGTCCTCAGGGCTAGTTGTTTGAATTGGTTAGGAAAGCTGTCAGGGTGTGCTGGGCATGCACGTATGTATTTCTACTTGGTGGAGTCAGTGTTTGGTGGGCTTTGGTTTAGCAGCATATGTGATAGCTAGATCCAAAACTGTTGCCAGCAGCAGAAAAAATCTTGCTGAATAAGGAAGTTTAACATTTAAGAGGGTCTATTTTGCAGTGAAAGGCTTAGCATGCCTAAAACCAACATGAACCTCAGAGTGTGAGAGGTAAGAATTCAGTGGACTTCGGGACCACCAACAGTTCTCTTTCCCCTTCTGCTGGAGCCAAATTCAAGCCAGGGGCTTCTCGTGCCCATCCAGCAGCTAGGCTGAGCAGCTGCTTCTGCAGACAGACCAGCAGACAAACACAGAGTACAAACACAGCCAACCACAAGATCAACACAGAGATCAGTGCCTTTACCAGCACACCCATAAAAGCAATTAGCATTCATGTAAATATGAACAGCACGGGCAGCGTGGTGCAGTTGCTGGTGTTTGGCTGATTAGGATTGAACTGTGCTGAAAGTACATGTGCACATCTTCAGTGTGTTGATGCACTATCACACTCCCAGATCTTTTAAATACTATAGACTTTTAAGTTTCTCCAATACCTGTGTCTGGTTTCTAGGCTCCTTAACCAGTCGCTGGCTCAGACCTTAGGTCTTTCTGGATGCTGCTGTACTCCTACTTGCAGGCTAGTCCAGCTCAAAGTTCACTGGCAGAACACACACATACATTCACTCGCTCAGCTCACATATACATGCATGTCTGCTGGTCTCTTGAATACTGACACAGATTTAGATCTGTCCTGTATGCATGCTCAGCTTTACCCGGTCACTAGTCCTGACCATGGGTCTTTCCAGATGCTGGCCTCCTGCTACTTGCTGGCTAGTGTGACTTGATATTAGGGAGCACCTGATACCCAGCCACCCATGCAAAACACTGTTCTCTCCAATGACTGATCTTAGGCTTATTCTTTTCAGTAGCTGGCATTCAGGACTCATCCAACTTGCTAGCTAGTTCAGTTTGAACTTTCCTAGTGGCCAGCTGACGGAAGCTCAGGACAGGGAGTGTAAGTGCATAGTCTTTAATAGAAGTATAGGGTAATAATCAACCCTGAGGCATGAGACAGCTTTACTGGCCAGCTCCTGCTTACATGACTTGCATCTTTTATCTTTACCTTTTTTCTCCTATGCATGTTCCTCCCGCATCCACTTTGATCTTTCTCTTCCCTCCTCTTGTTCTCACTGCTAGACATTACATAAGTTTTGTACACATTTTAATATGTTTGGGTCTGTGGTAGGGCATGTGATTTATTGGAACACTAGATGCTAACAATTGCATTCAGAAGTCAGACAAATCATTCATGATAGGGAAAGATGCATTTGGTTTGTTCAGTTCTGACTGATGGAGGAAGTTCTTGATTCAGTAGTATATCTGAGTATGTTTAATTTCAGGTATGTAAGACAATCCCTAAATAGCAGAGAATTTAAATTTAAACATCTGCTTTGGTTGCACTGAAATTACATGAAATGTAAATATGTATGTTAGGCATGTATTCTAGTTGCTGTGGTATGAATAGAAGTGGTATTATTTGTGTGTTTAATTCTTTTGATAAATACTTAGTATGCCAATATCTATATGTTCACCTCAAAACTTTATTTCTCCTTGTTCACAAAATCTAGCCTGGATCAATAATACTATAGTCCCAGCTCTTCACAGATGGGATCTTTAAAACTGTTCTCTGTAGGAGAGAAGTAATTTAATTAAACTGAACATCATATACTTCATACTCTGCTGTTTTAATTCCCTTCTCTAGATATTGTTTCATACTTATACTAAGATTAACAAATTATTAAAATATTTTTATGGGACAGAGAATAAATTATTCACATTCTCATCAAAAATTGATATCTATCAGTTACCAGGGGGAATTGGATTCCCTGATTTACTTTTCTGTCACAAAGCCTGAATGATTAGGCAGTACCCATTCTAGTTTCATAAAGCCACTGGGATTGTACCTGCCTGAATGTATTTGCAAAAAGAATGGATATCACCTAATACCTCTCTCCTCTTCATATAAGTCTCAGTAAAAATTGATCTATCTTTCTATTCTACCCTTTATGATACATACAGGACCTTATTTTCAGCTTTCATAATATTTATGCTGAAACCCTTCCTGTTTACTGAACAGGTTGTTGCCTTCAATCATTAATGTTAGTAACAGTCTTGCATCTTACAATAATATTTTGGTTTAAGAAATACTTGTTTTAATACATCAGTTATACCAAGCTAAAAAAAAACAACTCAAAACCCAAACCAACCCAGGAAAAAAAGAATGTGGGCACTATTGCTATGTTTGCCGTGTGTGAAAGAGGAGGATGTGCTTTAACAGTAACTCAGTCTTTGCCTCTGTTTTAATGTGATGCTTATCGTGCTCATAAATCGTAGTATATAAACCATCAGAGGGGATTTTGATATGAAGTATAGGAAATAATTTGGATATTCTTAGGAAAATGCAGAACAAAGATTTATGTTACAAATAGATGAAAAGTGTTTGAATCATGACCTTTACTATTATGAAGAGTAGTATCTCACAACCATTGAAGCATGCAACACAAAATTCTTCATTGGACATGAGAATTTATGTTAACATGCATAAGATGCTTTATTGCATTCATAGTCACTCAGTCTAGTATCATCTTCGGCTGAATGGAGGGAAATTGAACTTATCTTTTGCATGTTAATGGTATCTTTTGAGATGACCACATGTTTAAAGGCCCATGAGAGCAAAGTTTGAAGAGTATTTGACTTTCTGGGACTCTTCCTTCTAGGACATTTATTTTACCCTGCAGTTCTATATGCCCAAGGATTTGACACTTCTGATACTAGTTAACATGCTATTTTAGGTAAAACCTGTATTTGCAAAAATAGTTATAACGTTTAAAATTTAAGTAGGTAATGAAAGTGCGCTGATACTGAAGTACTTCCCACCATCACACATTGTTAAGGTACTTCATGATTTCATTTCCACAAATCTCCACTTACTTGAGGGAAGGTATTTAACATTGTATTCATTTTAACCCAGAGAAACAGAGGTGGAAGTGTACTAAATTTTTCCCATACTAAAGCCGTGAGTGTTTCAGAATAAAACCTAGAGGCTTGGAAGGTAAGCAAATCCTCTTTTCTCATAGTTGTTTGGTGAAGCATTTGGAAAACAATTTTCATGCAAAGTCCAAAAGGAGACTTAGAATGCAAACTAGTCCATGCATCCATCAGGAAGTCCATGAAACCTCCTGATTTGACTCAGTTTCTTTTATCTGTAAATTGGAACAATGAACTTCCTGTTTAAACATATGTGAGTTTTTTGTAGTAGATGAACTTATTAAAGGCAAATAACATTTTGTGAGTGCCTTGTTTGCCTGCTTATTTTATAAGAATGTTAATATTAAATATCCTTGTTTTGTATACTGAAAACTACAGTATTGCAACAACTTTTGATGTTGAATTGTCTTTAATCCGATTGCTTCACAAGCAATGAAAATCACTTATAACTTAAATAATTTTCTCCTTCATATCAATATTTAGATAAAACAAAGGTTAATAACACATAAATATTAATATCTATTAATTGCAGGTAACACTGCCTTTTTCCACAATGAATACTGATAATGTAAGCTAATCCCTGATATTTACTGCCATTTTTATTACCTCTGCTACAGACAACCAACAGAAACCACAAGCAGAATTGTATGCAGTCCTGTTAGAGCCTGCTACAATTCCGTTTTTTCTAGCCAGTGTATACAATTTTCTCTTTTCTATTAAATAGGCAAATAAGTTGATTGTTGAATAGAACTGCTATTCAGACCTGTATGAATAAAACATTAAGTTTTCTACATGCACAAACAAACAATTAATTTTTATCACACAATAGTGCAAGAGCACAATACTCAATATAATAGCATGACAGTAGCTGTTGAGGAAACTTTGGATGATCCTTATCTTTCCGGCTTGCTTTACATCTCTTCAAGTATAAAATAACCAACTGTGTCCTATTAGTCTTTTATTCTCATTGATTTGTCCCTTTTCCAAATCAAGAACGAATTTTTGTGTTATTTTTGTTTCTGGGATCCACAGATTTACCTAATTCTCCCAACTCTAAATTCAGTGGAAATGCCTTTTCCCCTACTTTTTGGTACCTCCGCCTGTTATTGATTAGAGAAATACAGGGTTTTTTTCCAAACTTCTTAAAGTATATTTAGTTATAGAATCCCTCTATCTGGTATGCATTGTTAGTTACCCTGTGTTGCCTTCTGCAGGTGTTCATCTTTGCAATACAAGCATGTTTAAATGATTCAAAATGAGAGTGAGAGATTCAGTGATACAAGATTATTTAGCTGACCAAAGAGAACTTTGATGGTGATTCATTTTTCTAGCTCACTAGAATGTTGGTAATTAAGTCTTCAGTCTCCCAGGAAAAAGCAGGGACTGAAACCAGGTCATTGTTATTCAGTAGCCAAATGCAAAATGAAACATGTTTTTAACAATGAGCTCAATCAACTTTCAGAACAGCTGACAAATAAATGTGGAGGACTCACCATCGCTGGCAGATTTTGGATCAGGTGGGATGTGTGTTTTCTATTTAAATTCCTTTGTTCAAGAAGAGTTATTATGACTGAACCTTGATTTTTCAAACAAGTTCTGAGAAATCCTGTGTATTTAGGTCGTTGAGTGATCACAATGACTGAAATGTGAAGAAATGAGAAAAATCTCTGCAGAGTTCTGGAAAAGTAAACATTTTTTAAACTTGCTTGCATTGGGTCAATCAAAATGTGGCAAAAAATACTTTGAAATTTCTGAGTAAACATTTTCAGAATTTGCATTATATTATTTTGCTTATCCTTTTACTACTTCAGGATGAAAACAGGGGCAGAAAGCAAGTACTGTCAATAGATATGGACTGTACAAGCTTTCTTTTCTTTACACAGAGCCATTGCAATCTGTTGCCTTTAAATAATCACCATTTACTTTTAAGTTTTATTGTCATTACTCTTTACACAAAAGGAAGATGCCTAATAATGAAATTAAATTTGGACATCCAATATATTCCCTCAGAAAAAGCTATAGCTTGTAGGATTTTTTTTAAAAAAAATCTTTTCCGAGGTTTTCTTCAACACCTTGATGCCATACATCAGAAAAGAAACGTTTTCATTTTTTTTTTTATCCTTTAAGTTTATACCAAATGTCAGTTTGTGGAAATCTGTTCACTGTCATCTTTATACACAAGGATTTTTTCCTCCACCTTTTCTTCAGTTGACACCTATGACAAAAAGCTATTGGAAAAAAGCTTTTGTCCCTACATTTGTTCAACATTTCACTGCAAATCACTTATGCCTTGAGCTGCTTTAGAGACTGTACTCAATCATATGGAAAAAGAAAATATCTTAGATTTGAAGGCTGGGTTCTTCTTGTTTTGACAGATTTAAGATAGATAATCCTAACTGATTTAAGTCACTTATATGAAAATTTTCATTCCCAGTTATCTCACCACAAGTTATTGTCAGTGACAGTTACTGACCTAAAACGTCTCCTTCCTATTCCAGAAAGGTATTGTTTTAATGTAGTTTTATCCACTACTGTATTTTAACTAAGTTTTTTTTAAAAATCAGCAATGATGATCTGTTTTCTTCCTTTCTTGAATCAAAAGAAAAATGACTTGTCTGTTAGTAGGAGCTAAAAATAAGTAAAAGCTAAGTTGTAGACATTTATTTTGTATTTCATGTGAAAGTGTTGCTGTTGGTAGTCATCTTGCCTCCTGAGTTGTGGATTACATGTGATTTCCATTTCGGGATTCACACAGATGTACAGCATCTGCAGCAACCACCTCTGTTCAGAAACGCTGTTTGCCATTGAGTCATCCAGAGCCCATCTTCTGTGTCAGTACAATTCAGAATCATCCTGACACTGACAAATAATTTGGGTCCTTAATCCCTGCCAGAATATTTTAACAGCAATTCCCACTTTTAGTAGCATCTTCTCTCTCTTCACTGGGGGACTTTATCTGATTCTTTTTGTCTCTTACCGTAGCAAGACTTTCCAGTCCAGTTGATTTCCTAGATGTCTGCTTCTAAGCATTTTGTCCTTTTGTTTTGCTGGAGGTCCCCAAGCCTCTCCCTATATATTCCTCTCTGAATTTAAGAGGCCACCAGCCACCAAATTATATATTTATTGGATTTTTGGAATACTGACTAAAATTTGCTCTAAATGAGGACTACAGAGTTGATTTTAAAATTGTTCACACACAACAGGAAGCAATGGACCATCCCCAACCAAGAACTGCTGATTGTCTTTATGGCTGGAGACTCATGACACATTTCGACTACCCCTCAGGAAACCAGGAAAATTTTAATAAATATCATATTAACCACAAGAGTTCCGGGGATAAAATATTATGAGACTTTAATGAAGTCTTAATAAAATTTAAATATGTTCTCTATCGATAACCAAGTCTGGCAGGTGAGTAGCTGTGTGCCACGTTAGCTGATCCAAGATCTTTGTAGTGGGGTTAAAATATTCCTGAAGATATATCTAGACTGATGTGTCCTTACATGGAATAATGACAGTAGCACAGATGTGCATAAATAGCATGTGAGACCACACTGACAATAAAAAATGATATTGTGTAGACATGAGAATTTTCAGAGTTTGAAAAATATGTTATTTTGTAGTTTGAGACCTATGGAGCTAAGACAAGTACAGTATGTATGGGTTCTGTCAGAAAACATTGCTTGTTATAAAAAAGAACAAGTCGGTGTGAATTACCACTTTGGCCATAAAAATCCAATATGTCTCTGAGAAGGCACTTGACAGCTCAACACAGTTTCTTGCTAAAGGATATTGCTGATAGTTTGGGGTTTTATTTACTTCCTTTAGGAGCAAAATAGTGTTCTGTGATAGTTTGATAATCTCTGGAGCAGGTTTTGCATGACAATGATAACAGAATGTAAGGTGTATTCTTTAAATTGTCATCCTGGACATATGATTGCTGGCCTCTGAAGCTGCTGCAGTTAAATCAGTGCTTACTCCTGAAACTATAATAAAATCCAACAGCAATGACACCCAGGCCATTATTTGACTTAATTTTCTCCTGAAACAAGGAAGTAATCCAAATAACTTACTAATAAATGTAGAAGAAATTACGGTTCTTTGACTTCTCTGAGGGATTTTCTTTTCCAATATAAAGTTTTATGGATTGACTCCTGAAACCTTCTTTTCAAAGTATGTGATTTTATTTTTTTCTTTTTTACTTGCATTGTGCCACAAGAAATACGTTGAACTCATAGCTAGCATTAGGAAGAGAAGACTGCTTAGATTAAGTACAAAGTTATCTATTGCTGTTGTTGTTAACACATCATATGCTATTTGTGTGGAAAGTCCATAATACATCTAAAACCAAATAAACAAACAGAACTGTTTTGCAGCTGGTATTAACTTTATATGTGTAGCATATAAACCACAGTAGAACAAAGGCTTTTAAAAGTTTATTTTGCTGAGAGAAATAAACTACTCAAAATTGTGAAACAGAACTTCTGGAGAGAGAAGTAACTTGAAGGCAATAGAAGTCTCAAGTCTTGAGGATATTCTCTGAAGATATCAGTTCCTAGCCAAAAGCCAAATACTTCAGTTACATTGCAGCAATATTCTGGGTAACCTTTGAATATTTTACCTATAAGGATAAGGACAAAGAAATTAGATCTGCAAAGCTGTGAGTAGGAGAAATGTTTTGGTTAAGGGGACAGCTTTTAGAATAGTTCATGTAAAGACTGAACACCCAGGTCTAAAAAACCTTGTTCTGCCTAGGGATTTTGAGTGAAATGCAAGTAATCTAGAATTTTCTTCTGTATTTTATTTGCTTTTCTGGTTTATGTATAAGAGCTTGATCTTATATTGTCATTTAAGCCAAATTTCCTGTATTTTCAGGTTGACTAATAGATGTAGCTAATTTCTTCAGAATGTTTGACCGTAGAGATTATCTGCTAAGGCGTTTCAGGGGTTAACATTGAGGCTGGCATTGCCATATGTTGAGCTTTAGGATGTTGCACACAAAAGACAGTGGGCAAAAGGGTACATAATTAGAGCAAAAAAATTCTTGTCTGTCTCATTTGATAGGCTAATATATATATTTTTTTTAGTCTGGTTACAATACTACTACCATTCAGAGTCAACAATAATAAAGAAAAGTTTCTGTTATTTTGTATACGCAGAAAAACTTTCCTATTATCTACTTTTTTTTTTTTTTTTTTTTCTGGTGCAGTGCTCATCCTTCTGGTGTCCCTCTGGGTCTTAAGCTTGACAGCATCAGTCCTCCCCAGGTGCAGAGGTCGGATGGGGATGTCAGAGATCTGTCAATGCCCCACCTTCTTCGCTTGGAGGGCTAGTAAAGTGTTCATTCCTCAACAGTTTGGGGATATGGCTGGATTTATTTTTATGAATTATCTTAACTCAGTCTGCATAAATGAACTTTCTCTTTAGTGGTTCTCAATTATTCCATTTTCTATTCTTTGCTTTATCTAAACTGATTTAACAAGATTGCATTCCTGTAGTGACCATTGTGATTTGTGTTTACGGTTTTGGGTGTCTGATACCATCCTGTGTTTGGACTCTTGCAAACTGTTTTTTATTCTAGTATCATAGATAATTCAGGCTGCACAGTTTTTTACTCATATCTCTCTAAAATCAAAATATCCTAAACCAAACCTGACTGCTAAACAATTGCTATCATAAATAAAAGAAGCTAATAACAACTTATACTAAGACAAATGTCAATCAAATCCTGAGGCCCTGCTTTGTAAGACCACTAAAAAGTCTTTTAATAGTAATGGAAAGAAACCATATTTACTGGGCTACAGAAGTGTTCCCTCTAGTAGAAACAATAGTCCTACAACGGGAACTATTTAGCTATGAAATACACGTAGTATACTGTGGATTCTGTCACTTAAGAGATCTACTATGACACATAGATTTATCACACAAGTCGAATTAATGGGCAAACGTTACTTTTGAAGAGGGATTCTTCTTACCAGCTTTGTTTGTTTTCTTGAGAATGAAGAAACCCAAGAAACAGTGTAGAGCTCAATTCTGCCTTGCTGCAGAAACCTGTAAACCCCAAATGAAGAAGACTATGAATATCAAGATTATAAAAATGCATAACTCAGGAAATACATATATATGACCCACAGCAGAGACTAATAGCTAAACTGGTTGTTTCAAAAGTTTATAAACTGTTTCAAAGCAAACACTTGGGAAAAGGCAAAAGTGCTGAGTAATCATTCTATCCCATTCACTTACAGGAGTCAGTTGGAGATATATACACACGTTTCCAGTTACTGTCCGCTGTATGGAGTCTGATATGTCTCCTGGAAAATTGTCATGAGCGGTACAATTTTTGGTTGAATACAAAAAGTAGAAGGATATAACCGCACCGGTGTCATTACTGATTTCACAACACTTTGCAGATTTTGATTAAAATCTGCCATAGCTTCAGAACTTGACTGTGGTTTCAGAGATCAGACTAAGAGATACATATATCCAAGAAGAGTTTAAAATTAAAGTAAAAATATACCTGTCAAAAATAATCAGATATTTGACATATATCAAAAATTCAATTATGCCTTAACTGAAGCAATTACAATTTCCTTTCAACCATGGACTCAAGACATTTCTGTGTGTGTTTGGATCTAGAAAAAGACTAAGAAAAGGGGAAGCTGTCATAGTCTTATTTACTTGCCAGTACTTTATCTTAGGGTAGTGTGAACTTTCTTTTAGAAAGAAAGGATAAAGTTTGGTGTGTTTTTTGTTTTTTGTTTTTTTTTTTTTTTTTTGTGGCTGGGCACTAAAAAGAAAGTCATACTTGTTTACAAAGCATATAGTGTTTCTTGTGTGGCTCTTGCATTTTCAAAACATTTGTGTGGTTATTTTATAGTTTTCATTAAGATTTTAGTCAGGTTATTAAGTGTTAGTAGACTATTTTGTTATAAACACAATACAGTTAATTTGCTGTAGTAGAGGGGGAGAAAGGTCAGCCATAGTTTTCCCATTGCCACAGCAGGTCAGAACATGTAAGATCCTGTTTGCAAAAAATACAGCTATCTATCCCTCCACTTAGCAATCTGTCTCCATCCACACTGTGTTTCTGATCTTTTTCTATGACATTATTTATCAATTAATCTCTCTTGAAAATGTCAGAATTTTATTTAAATGTGTGCAGAAATAAAATGAAAACTTAGTTAAGGAAGGATCAATTGACCTAATTAACTGAGTTTTTACTTGTCTATTTTTGTGTCACAAATAGAATCATTCAGAGAAAAGTGGTATTGATAGATCTTTTACAGTACTGATGTAGAAAGGATTTTGCACTTTTTCCTTTGAATTTGCAGTATGCCTCCTGCTTTCTGTGACTTTGGTTCTAGGACATTACTGTGATGCAGACCTTTAGATTTTGGACGCCTGGATGATCTCACAAAGTTTTATCAACATAAAGTTGTCATCAGGGAAATAAGGATGACACACAATTTTCAAATGTATAATATGGTCAAAGGAAGATGGGCTAGATCTGCTGTTTATCAGATAATTAGGTGGAAAAAATAGATTTGGGAGGAAAAAGCCGGGGAAACTGCCAGTCCACCATTAAGTTTCAGAAAAAGTTTTGGAACATAGGATAATTAGAAAACTTTTAGTACTCTCATTCCTGATTCTTCTTCTTCACTTCTTACTCTTATCTATTTGGCATTCCACCCACCAAATACCTTTCATATAATGCTGTCTGACCTCCACTCATTCTGCTCTCTGCCATAGTATCATTTTGCAAGTTACTGTCTATGCCTGTTAGCTTTTTGCTGGTCCCTCAGATGTTTTTTTTTTATTTGTTTTTCCAATCCTATTGCTCACTACTCCCTGTCTTTACAATAATTTTCCTTCTCTAATGTGTGTCTGATGTGCTGCTCTGTACTGCTGTTCAACCTTGCTTTCTTACCGTTCTAATCTCCTAACATTCAGATGTGTCTTTCCTAATATGCTGGCCGACTGGATTTCTGTAATGTGAACCCAAAGTCCATCACCACATTGCCTCTGAAGGCAAATTGCAAAGATATATCCATGCTGACAAGACAAATACATAAGATAACAGCAGAGATGGAAAATATATTTGAATATGGCACATATATGAATGTCAGGGATTATTTTTTTTTAACTTAACCCCTACCCAAAGTCAAAGTTGCCAGGTACCAGAGTTTTGGAGATAAGAGGGATGTTCTGTGATAAACTGGTTTAGGAGGTTGTGTAATTTCTGTATCACTGCAGCACATTCTTACACCAAATTTGATAATCAGATATGATATAGAAGTGATGGCGGCTTTGTTCTGAGATATAGTAAGTGCTAATTTTATACTGGAGGTTAAGAAAATATTGTCTATTTATCCTCAATGAGACAGTGAGATCTTCATGATCTCTGTTACATGTATTTTTTACAGTTTTCTCAGAGTTAAAGATCTTAAGCATAACTTTTCTTGTTTTGGTTATCACCAAAGAAGAGAATTACTGTGCTGGGAAACATTTTTTCCCTCAGTGTGCTTAACCCTTGTAAGATTAGCTGTTACTGCACTTTAATGATAAATAAATATAAGTTATTTCTGTCAAAATAATGGTTTTGATTTTGGCTGCAATTGCACTATAATCTATTAGAGAAAGATAATTTTACAAATGAAAAGGAAACTTTATGGTTTCCCTTTTAGACACACTTCATTTAAAAACAAAATAAATTGCATTAAATGAAACAACATATTTAATTACTAAGCCCTGTTCTTAAACCATTTATTTTAATCTAAATAGCAAATGTTTATCTTGTATCCATTATTTTGTACCAAAGAAATTCTTCTGAATGAAATCTCTTAATGAAATAAGCCAGAAAGAATCTGCCAGAAGTATACAAAATTGTATTAACACAAGATTCATAAAATGGCAAACAAATCATATAAACATGCTGTATCTAATAAATTGTGTTGTGTGCTTATGATAGTGATGATGTGAAGCCTTTCAGTTAGATTCAAACATTTATTCCTTTATTTGTGCCATTTATTTCTTAAGACAACTTCTCAAGTTTTAACCAGTCATTTGTAAAATTATTTATTAGCATCTGAGCTGCATATTCATGACTTTAACTTTTTCAACTAAGGAACTCAGCAACTCAGAAAGGATCTTATTAATGTGTATAAATATCTGAAGGGAGGGTGCAAAAAGGATGGAGCCAGGCTCTTTTCAGTGATGCTCAGTGACAGGGAACACAGGAACTTCAGTCTGAGCATAATGAATACTTTTTTTTTACTGTGAGAGTGACCAGGCACTGGAACAAGTTGCCCAGAGGATTTGGGGAGCCTCCATGTTTGGAGATATTGGAAAGCCTTCCTGGACATGGTCCTTGGCAACCAGCTCTAGGTGATGCTGCCTGAGCAGGGGAGTTGGACCACGTTGGCCAGAGGTCCTTTCCAACTTCAATCATTCTGTGATTATGTGAAGCTTTGAGAGGCAGGGGAAAGGATAGCTCTAACTTTTGGTGGAAGAATCCGTAATTTGGGAAGCAGATTCCTGGAAATAAAATCATTGTGGACCATCTATGAAAAGAATCTCTCTTGCATTCCACCTACCTAAATAAACTGTACTGGGGGAAGGAAAATAGTGATGTCAACATTAAAAAGCAGGATGAAATGAATTTAACCTTTAGCATTTCACATCCTTATTGTATTAGCTCTCTTACTTACTGTATTGTATATAATGTCAACTAACTTGAAGTGTATTACATTTAATTTTCTTTGTCCCAGAGAAGATGCAAATAGGAATTTTAGCATGACATATATGCTCTGAGAAATCATAACTTAGATTAAATTATACTTTGTTTATAGATTTTGCTGTTCATGTCTGAAAGGATAGGAAAGACTAGGCAATCAATTATCTTCCTGGTTAATTTCAAATATATATAAAAAAAAAATCAGAACTTCACTGATATAGAGCTCAAGACACACAACTAACTGAAATTTTAGTAATACATATGCCCTTCAGACATTCGTCTTGAGATGTTAAAGTTTGTTTCATACTTTCCTCAGAGATGTAAGCCATTCATCTTCAAATACTTTTTTTCTATAAATACCATAGAAACGTAGAACAGCTCAGGTTGGAAGAGACCTCAAAAGATCACCTGGTCCAATCTTCTATGGAAAAGGAAGCCTAGATAACATTATCTAGCGCTCTGTACAGTTCCGTCCTGAAAACCTCCAATGAGAGGGTTTCCACCGTATCCCTAGGGAGATTGTTCCTGTTATTGATTGTTCTCACTGTAAACAAATTCTTTCTTCGGTCAAAATGAAACCTCTCCCAGTGCAACTTGTACCCATTGCTCCCTGTCCCCTCCATGTGGCTCCTTGTTCAGAGAACCTCCATTCTCTTTGTAGATGCCCTTTAAGTACTAGAAAACTCTGATAAGGTCCCCCTGAGCCTTCTTATCTCCAGGGTGAAAATATCTAAATCTTTATTCATTCCTCATAAGGCAGGTTCTCCAGCCCTTTGATCATCTTTGTGGCCCTCCTTTGGATACTTTCCAGTCTGTCTGTATCTCTTCTGAATTGTGTGAACCAGAACTGGACACTCCAAGTGTGGCCTGACAAGTTCTGAGTGGGAAGACCACACCTCTATCTCTGCTGGTAGTGCCCTGTGGGTGCAGCCCAGGATCTGATTTGCCTTCGCTGGTGCAGCAGCACACTGCTGACTCACGTTCAGCTTGTTGCCCACCTGGACCCCCAGGTCCCTTTCAGCAAGGCTGCTCCCCAGCCACATCAGATACACAAAGTGCCTGTCTGGGCTCTTTGGTAACACCATCCCAGGTGCAGGGCCACGTGCTTGTCTTTGTTGGCCCGCTCTTCCAGCCTCTTCAGGTCTCTCTGTAATTTGTCTCCCCCGACTGTCCACCTCACAAGTTCACTGTCATTGTGAAACTTGATGAGAACCTCTGCCTTATCAGCATTATTTGTAACTAGTTTCTCTGCCCTGTTGAGCAGTGGGACTGTCTTCCTTGTGCTTCTGATTATTACCCACATATCAGAAGAACCTTTTCTTGTTTGTTCTTGATATTTTTGGCCGATTTTGGTTCTAGCTAAGTATCAGCCTCCCTAACTGCATTTCTGCATGCACTAACAAGGTTCTTGTAGTTCTTGCTGGTGTTTGTTGGCCTTTCCATACCTGGTGTGCTGCTTCTTTGCCTTTAAGTGTACCCAAAAGCTAATTGTTAAGCCAGGGTGATCTCTTGTTCTGCCTCCTTCATTTCCCTTTGAAGGAGGCGCGCTGTTCCTCATACCACCTGCTATTCACTGAGATGAGTGGATCTGGCTTCGCAAATAAGAATGTATTTTATATGTATTCTTAAAAACAGGAACAACACAAAGCATAGTGATCTATCATGATCACAGAACTGTAGAATCACAGGACTGTTCAGGTGATCATATTGTCCATCCAACCCCTCCCTTTCCTCCAGCAGGTTTTTCTAAAGCAGGTTGTCCAGGACCACCTCCAGTGCAGTTTTGTATATCTCCACAGATGGAGGCTCTTGGCTGTTGTGTGATGGCTGTCAATTCAGAAAATGTTATTCATATTCACTCATTGAGACTGACTAATTACAATACTGATGTAGTAAAGCTAACACAGACTGCTACATTCGCACAGTTCATCAATTAGAACCCACAACAAGGGATTATGATCATGTTTTACTGAAAAGGAATAAAAAAATTCAAGCAGCCTCATTGAAAACACTATAAAAAAAAAAAAAAAAAAAAAGAAAAAAAAGAAGAAAAAGATGCAAACGGAAATGAACCCACCCTAAATAACAGTTGAGGTAGAAATCCTTTTTGTTCTTTACTAAACTCTTGGAATTTAGCACTGAACCACTTTTGGAAGAGCTGCTATAAAAAAAAAAAAAAAAAAAAATCTTAGTCTTCATATGTGAGCCAGGTGTTTGTCCCTTCTAGCAGGTGAAAATAAGTGAATACCTATGCCTGACTTTTATTATGTATTTCAGATACTTACTGGATTGCTGGCAATATCTCACTCTATGCCTGATATCAGTCCTCCTTTTCTGGATGAGTTCCTTGAGGTAGAATTAGCAACCATTCCCCAGCAGCAGCTGCTGTCTGTGAATATTTTGGAGGTTACCCTTTCCAGATTAAGAATAATGGTAGAAGATAGACCTGATTATACTGGGTTGACATTTATATGGCCAGTGCTAATTTTAGCAGGGTTGTCTGCAGTTTTCAGTAAAATAATTCTATACTGATAATTTTAATGGAGAAACTATCAAGAAAATAACCCCACAACTAACCACAGAAGTGCCCACCGTTCAATGATTCCCCATCCGACTTCAAGAAGGCGTTGTGAGCTCTGCCTCGTCTCTCTTTTTCTATTCAAGGAATCTGAACAGAGTGCTATATTCTGGGCACAATCAATGGGAGGCAGTCTGAGATGCTACAGAGTTAAGTGTGATGCATCAGGAGATAATCCTTTCAACATCTAGAACATCTGCCATCAAAGCACCTTATTAATATGAAAACTAGCTTTAAGATAAGGTTAGGTGAGAGGATGATGATTCTTGTTAAAGACATTGCAGGATATTTTGCTCATTGCCATTACAATTTTGTCACTGTGGCACTGCCTGGGATGCTTGCTCTTAAACATTTTCCTAAGCTACTGTAGAGGCAACAAATGTGTTTTCACCTGTCTGTGTTCCTTCCAAATAACCTCACAGCTATGGGGATCCACTGTTTCTGTAATTTTATCTTTCATAGTGCTATTCTTTCTAGAACTGACACAGAAATTACACAGAGCTCAATCACAGTGCAGTGCCCCACAGAAGTGAAGCAGGGAATTTGAAATACACTCATTTTCATTTAATTATCTTATTCAGTTCTGCGTTCTAGGCTCAAGTGTCAAAGGATGCAGTGCCCAAGGAATCTTTTACAGAATTAATGTTCTCCGTTGTCCTTTTGAGAGGCTTGAGGCAAGGCTTAAAAACAGGTTACCTAAAAAAGAAACGAGGGAGGACTGGGATCTCTGCATGCTTCTCTGTGAGGCAGTTGACTCTAATTACAGCCCTTTGTCTGAATCAGATAGCTTGTTTTTTAAAGGGTCAGCTGAGCTTTCTCTGCTAACTGTCCCCATTTCCTAATGGCCTGTAAGACAGTGAAAGAGAAGTAAGGTATTATCAAAATCTAGCCCAAAGCTTTTTACCAAATGTGATGCAGCTCTATTCTGAAAAATGCCTTGCTATGGATTTCTTATGAATAATTGTGGATACTCGTTGCAGTATAAATACTTACATGGAGGTAAGGGATCAGCTGTTGGTATGGGTTTGTGGTATCCCTAGCAGAGTACTTGAGGTCCACAGTCAAATAGGAGCATCTTGGTTGGTAATGCCGATTCACACTAATGTGGTGCACATAGATACTGTCGTGCCAGCGGTTGCTGGCCCACAGTCTCTAAATGGGAGGGAGAAAAAGAGAAGCTTGAAGCAGTGTGTGATTTTTGCAATTAGGCCTATTTCATCTATCTTATTAACTAGGCAAAATCATAAGGAAATAAATCTGTACTAGCAGTTAATGATCAGTTGGTTAGTTGAGAGCTGCAGGCAAGCCCAGTGATATAAAATTACTGTCATTATGAACAGCTTCTCCTAAGAAGATTTTTGTATTAAAAATGAGAATACATTCTGTTTCAATGGCAATACTATAAAATTTGTCTTTTCATGATATTTAATAACCAATTTTCTGCCAAATGACCCAGAATGCTTTCATATAGGTTCTGTATTAAAATTTATTTGAAAAACCAAGCCACGATGTCCTGTAACAGGCATAATTAAGCTACAATTCAAACAGTATATGCAGTGCATATATACTATAGCTAGGTTTTAATTTACAGTCTGTTCCATTTGTTGCATGTTAGAAGAGTGACAAATGAAACTTATGGATGTGCCACAATGGTATTATGAAGTGCTTACACACTGTTGTTGATTACACTGTTTTGGCAAGCATATATTTGATTTAAGGCAATCTAATTGCATATATATCCCGAAGAATACACTTCTAATTAAAAGATATTACAGACCTCTGCCTGAACGACACCAGGGTAGGCCCAAAGTGGGCAAGTCACAGTAGAGAGCTGCCTTTTCTTTCACAGAGGGAGAACAGTGCATCAGTGCTGTAACTGACCTCTGTTCCAGAGGGATGGATCCTAGTTCGGATGTTTTCAGAAGTATGGAAACAATGGTCAGCTTATTTATTTCAGATACGGGATTAAAAACTTAATTGCTAATTTTTAAAGGTGTTCAAAAAGCCCTTTGACCACATTATTGCCAACAATATTTGTATATATATATTGTATATCTTTTAAATCTTGGGTATGCACTTGATAGAAAATGCATCAAACGGGAAGATTAAGACTTAAAGAAGAATCTTAAATCTATATTAAAAGAAAAAGAAGAAGAAATATAGTTTGCTTTTCTCATCTATATACTAACATTTTCAATGGATTTTTAATGGGGATATTTTCAAGCTATTTCAAGGTACAAGACTTTTCAAGTAATTATTTCAAAGACAAATTTCTCATGTCTTGATGGACTTCTATAAATACACAAAAATGAAACAATTGTGAGTGCAAAGCAGTTGGTTAATATCTGTAACTGCTACATGATAAACCTCTTACATGCAGAAATCCACAAATATTTAGGTAAGAATTCTCTACTGTTTGTAGCATCCATAATAATGTGAGGCAGTGGTCTATATTTGAGGTCTTGAGGCATTGTTACTGAAAGGGGCAAAAATCCTGCAGAGTGGTTTGTCTTTAAATAATCCCAGCCTTCCTAATTTAAGGCTGATTTGCCAATCTTAATTTGGTTAATTTATTTTAATTTAAGAGTGTTTCCACCTAAAAGCTTTACAGCTACAGAACTACATTAACTCTAGTGGGGTTATGTACTATAGAAAATACCTAAATAATTCAGTACAATAAATTTTTTCATAAAGGTAACCAGTCTGGACAGGGAAATTTGCTAATTTAAATATGTTGTTATTCTACCCAAGCTACTTTGGATATCTTTATTCAAGGTTGCTGTTTGTGTTGAAGGAATAAATGATAGCAACAACAGATTGTGACGTAGCCATAGAAGTTGCAATGTCCGTAGGCTTTATAATTACATGCTAGCAGAGGTGATTTGATGCAGATGAGGAGTCCTGACTGTTCTGTGTTTTGAAGAGCTATCTTTCAAGCTCTTTACCACTCTGCTGTGACTTAATTAACCTTTTTTTTGATTCTGGGCATTTCTGTCTGTCATCATTTTACTTTGCCTCCCTACACGTCCACCTTCATTTCCAAACTTCCATGCATCCACCTCTTTTTTTATATTTTGTCCTTCCCGAGGTTATCAGAAGCAGCAATCAGGGAGAGTGCTGCTTGTCCCATGCATGCTAACTTTAGCAGATTGAGTCATTCTCAGGGAATGATACTCATAGATGGGTGTTAGCATGTGTACATTGTAGCAGGCATAAAAAATTATCATTAAAATGGATTCAAATCCTATTGTAGAAGTAGTTACTCATAAATAAGAGGTTTTTCTGCAGATAGAAATAAAGCTGGAACCCTAACCCCAAGATGTCAATTCCACCAAATTTCAAGAATTCTTTTCAAAGGACCTTGAAAGTCAAAAGACTGTATGATTTACTTTCTCTTTTTTGTATAATTTTGCTCTAACTTTCTTTCTGAAATAGCTGGAACATGCCCTGAGGTAGGTGTTCCGGCACTTGGCAGATTGGCAAGTCATTGGACAAAGGCCCTTAAAAATGTATCAGTCCACCTTCATTATAGATGACATAGGTGTTTGGGGGATTTTTTATGACAGCAAAATCAATCAGATGAAAAAACGTATGGAAAAGACATGGCTTTTGAAGTAATAATGTAGATTCTTTCAAGTATGTTTCAGTTATGTCTTGAACGTGAACAATTGCTTTTGGATTGGTCTTTTTTATGCATTGTTACTTTCTTATGTTGCAACCCAGAGATGCTCAAAAAACATGACTTAGATCCTAGAAAATCACGGGATTGATGTACATATATAACACATGATCTTTGAATATTACATGTGGGATGTTCACTTAATTGTGCTGGTTTTGTTTTGAGCCTTCACAGTCTCCTTGGCCTTGGGTTCGAAGTTTTATCAGTAAGTAGAAGTCTAAACACTTGAAGTGAACTCCTTTGTTCAGGACACTGAATCACAAAGTACCTGATTACAGGAAGACAGGCCACGTGCTACTGTAAACGAGATTTGGCTGTAGCAAGAGCAGGTTGAAATGAAATTTGTTATTACAAGGGGAATGGTACACTGTGATAAAATGTTAAGCAGTGTATCAAAAAGAAAAAAAGGAAATATATGAGTAAAATTATATAATTAATTTTCAAAACTTATATGATGATCCGTTCTGTCTTACAGGAACCCGATTGGCTCCGAAAGAAAAGCTGGACATCCCAGTATTATTCATGCCAGATATAATGAAAATGTATGAGGCTGTGGTGGTAATTCATGTGATGAGGGAAAATGGTGAAAACTGGCCTTATGAAGATTCTGCTGTATTAAATAAAGACTTTGAGAGGTAATTTATTCTAATAGGAAAAAGAAAAGGTAGCTGAGGATACTCAGTCGTATCATAATTTCCTCATTCAGCTATTTGTTTGTAGCTCTCAAGGGCAATCATGTGTCTGATTTTGAGGGCAATAGGTATCCAACATAAGCTTTTAATGTTCTCTGCAAAGTATTCAGATTTAGGGTAAGACTTATCTGTGTCAATATCTACCTTGTCTACTTTTAGATAAAGAAAATTTAAAGTACTACGTGCCAGTGCAGTTATGGATATTGAACAAATGAAAGCTCTTAGACACCTCTAATTTTTCAATATATTTGGGCTAATGGTTATTCTCCTGGGATATTTTTGTGTAATGCATAAACTGAATATGCTTTCTTTCAGTGTAGTCTTGACACAAGATAGAGTAGCTCAGGCCAAACATTCTCATATCCTGACAGAACAGTGTTTGAAGACAGTAAACTAAGCAGATGTAAATTATTGCTGTTCTGGTTTAGGTGGATTTTATGTCACTTTTTTTTTTTTTTTTTTTTTTTTTTGGGGGGGGGGTATGTTTAGCATTACAGCATACAATAAAATGGAATCTCCCCTCTCCAACAACTCTTAAGTTTAGATTGCTTTGGAAAAAATAATCCTTAGCAGTCTACCATAATGATACTCTTCACTTCTTTTCCAAGCAGTGTTACTGTCGCAGAGGATGGGGGAATTCAGGGAATACTCTGGATCTATCCGGTTCATGGAATACCTGAAGCACCACAGCAGAAATTAGCTCCAGGTAGGCAATGATTGAAAAAAAACTCGAACAATAAATTTAAGAAAATTAAATAGTCATTTGTGTTCTCATCTGCTTGATCGTGAGAATTTGCAGTAGTACTTTGCTACATCTTAAAGAAAGATAAAATTATATATTAAAAATAAAATCTTCTTTCCCAACATTTAAAGCAAATCTAGATCTATTATTTTATTCTCATTGTGGGTAAAAGGAGCCAGGAGCAGTTGAAAATATCAAGGCTCATGCCTTTCAGCGTCCCAGTTAATGCTGAGTTAGAGAACTGAAGGTAAATCAGAGACTGACACAAGGGTAGATTTCTGATTGTGTACCCAGAACACCCTGCTGTTTGTGGGGTACAAAATGTTGGAGTAGATGTCCACTGTTTCTCTCAGCTTTAAGTTTCATTCCTTAATCAAAACTAATACATAGTAGTGTAAATAGCAGTTAGTTTCCCACTTGCTCCTGAGAAGTAAACTTGCAGTAAAAGATGACTGGCTTTCATAGGTGTTTTTTTTATTTTGTTGCTTACTTTTCAGATAGTAAATGTTTATAGATTTGGTGCACCTATTTTTAAAGCTGTGATACAATCCCAGAATTGTGAAATAGAAATTGTGAACAGCTTTTTAAACCTATAACCTTGATGAAACTACAGCTCAGGGTGTAGAAGAGGGACAATTTTACACGAACTTGTGTTTTGATGTGTGAATTTAATACCTTTCTACACTGGACAGGCTAAGGTATAAGAATAACTTCTGGGAAACCATAGAATTAGATATTTTTACTGTTATTAATTTAATTTGCTTAAGGATCCTTTAGTTGCAGACAAATGCCAATGATGTGGCATTAATTAGACCTTTCATCTCCGTAATTTGCACTTTAATACCTTAAGGAATGAAGCAGAATATCATTGTGTAATCAACTGTTGCCCAAAATGATGGTTTTAATGAGTCTCATTAGCATTAAAATTATGTATATTGATGTGAATGTTTGTTGTGTTATTTAAAGCTGTTATGTAATTTGAGGCTTTGAGATAAGTCTGCCTTTTATTGGGCTGTTGGTTTCCTTAGCTATAAAAGTTATGAATTAAAACTGTTAGCATTCATAAACTGCTTAAATGACATCACTTCTGCATATGATCAGAAACTTAAGTAATGTCAAAGTTTAAGTAATTTTAAATTCCTAAATGATGCTTTCAAACAGCAAAACTAAACTGTAAAATATTTGTAACTGCTATCCACTAGTTTATCTTCAGTAAATCTTCGTAATGCATAGAAGGAGCACTGCATTAATTTTGATACATACCTCTCTTTGGCAATCACCATGTTATGTTAGGCTATTTATTTTTTTTTCCTAAGGAAGTATTAGAGCTTTCATTGAAAAACGACCTGGAAAACTAAAATACCTGTTTGTAAGTGTATTTATAAACCAGATTACATTTCTGCCTTGATTCTGAAAGCATACGCTTGTCAGTTTCAAGTGGACTTTTTAAAAATCCCTGTTGTAAGATAAGAATCCCAAGCAGGTAATTTACAAGAAAACTCCTTTGGTTTAAAATCATTGTTTTTAATAATAATGGAAATAGTATTGTCATTTATTTTAATGGAGACATTTATTAAAATTGCCTGGAGGCTACAAGCTGTTATGTCAAAAGCCAAAGCTGCTTTGCCAGTATATTAGGTAGTTCATCATTTGTGTCATTCTTATTTGCATCTTAATACACTTAAACATCTAGAAGTCACTTGGCTTAGTATCTCGGGAGACCAATTAAAATGATCAGTGGTCACAACCCATGTAGTACATGTTAAGTAGGTTACAATATAGCCATCTTAGAAAAGTGATTACAAACGGAGAATCATCCAGAGTATTTTTTTAATTCTTGTAGAGTCAAAGAAGCATACACTAATTTTGACTGGAAGGGACCACAGGAGGTCAGCTAATCCAGCTCCCTGTTCAAAGCCAGGTCTAAGTAGATCAGGTTGCCTAGGGACTTGTCCAGTCAAATCCCACCACAGACCTGATTTTTATCCATAAATATTGTTTAGCCATTTAGGAAAAAGAACATGTAGAATCATTTCTGGTAGTAAGATGAGCTGCAGAATAGAAAATTTTGTGGACACACATGTGCACACTAATCTGAAATACTTGGTAAGCTGGTGTAATACAGCCAATGTAATTTCTTTTTAAATATAAGGCCATGCATCTGAGAAAAAGTTTTTAACTATTTCAGGACTTGTCCCACATGGAAATGATTAGAAGAGCACTATAGAAATTACTTAAATCTTGTTAAACAGGAAAAGATCAAGGAAAAAAAAAGAAGTTGTTTGTTTTTTTTATTTAGAGAAAGGAAATGAGTTTAACTTGATGTGCAATTACTTATTTTCCAAAATAACAATAGCGAATGAAGCTCCAGAACTGAAAGTTGAAGCTAAATAAATGTGGTTTAGAAGTAAGGCTTTCATTGCTCTTTTTTTAAACACTTTACATAATTACTTACCAAGATATGATTCTAAATTATTTACCATTAAATCTTGATGTTAAGTTTAGAGCTAATTTTTATAGAATCATTTGGTTTAATTCTGATGAAAATAGTACTTAGATCTTGAAATTGAGAAGTATGTAATTGGCTCTTCTTTTTCATGTTGATTTCTGTAATTCTAGAAAATTCTAAGTCTTGTATTTGGGAAAACGTTTTGCTTTCAGTTCTTGTGCCTAATTTTCTCCTCTTTCTGTGCCAATAGTTATTGAAAAAACCATAAACAATAACTATTGAAGTAAACTTTATAAAGTCTAATGTATAAGCTAAAACCCAAGTACCTTGTAATGAAAAAAAGTCATTTAAGAAGCAGTAAATTAGAATCACTTACTGAATCGAAAAAAGCTCTGTCATGCTTCAAAGAAACTCGTGTCAGAATGCTTTTTATTCTGGCATAGTTCTGTAAAAGCTGAAGTTTGAACAACAGTATTCTTAAACTAAGAAATCAGAGAGTAACTTAATAGTCTTTCATTTAACTTTTAAATTCTTTAATTTCTTTGTTTTCCTCAGTCTCCTCTTCTCGTTGGCATATGTCAAACTATGCCATAATTTCTATTTGCAAATGAAATAAAATGAAGATGCTTTTCATGATTACAAAAAAGGGAGAAACTTGCAAGTGCTGTTGTGAACCAAATGTAGGAACAGATTTTTGTTTGCTTAGCAATATTTTCTACTATTTCACCTAAACAGAACAGTAGAAACCATGAACTTGGGAAAAGCACTTAGTCGTCTTGGTCCTTATTGAAATTCTGTCATTCTCTAAGCCCATTTAACTTCCGTGTTTAATTGTTTTGTTAAAATCAAGATGCCAACATTTTAAAAGTAATGGATTCTTGCTTTTCTGTAGCTGTGGTATGCTGTCAAGCCAGGCAGAGAGCAGAAAGAAGAATAGAAGTGCTGCTGACTGGTGTAGTTCTCTGTGCAAGTGCTATGCCTGCTGCAAGAAATTCTGATATGATCAATACAAATAAGCCAGCCAACATCCAAGGAGAAGTTCAAGTCACTGATGGTAAGAATACATAGCTTGGATACCATACTATTTTAAGAACTTTTCAAATAAGGTAAGTACTTTACTGAATGTGCAGCTCTGCCATGACAACAGATGAGGTTTAGGCAAATCCTCTCAGTCCATATTTCTACCCTGTTGCAAATATAGTACATTTGTATAACAGTATGTCAGCAGTTACAGGTACCTTTGAACCGGAACCTTTATTTTTGTATGTCTTGGATGCGAGGCTTGCATACATACCATCTCTCCTTTAAAAGAGAATAGCCTGCACAAAGTCTATAAAGTTATAGAAAAAATTTCTGTGTAAGCATTGCCAGGAAATATTTATCTCCAGGTTGTCCCTATCTGTAACATGCATTCCCACCAGCAGGCCAATATCTGCAGTAAAATGTATTGAAGAAGGAAGCCTTGTTCGAAAGAAGCAATAAAGCTTTGTGAACAGATAGCTTCCACTTACTGTTGATTAACAGAGGACACAGTGAAAATCAATTTATTCAGAGATACACCAGCTTTTCATATGAGACCTCTCTTTGAAACAGAATGGTACAACATATAAATAGTATGAAAAGAATGCTTGTTGCTGCTCTATGTCCGGTATTTTTGTTAATAGAAGTGTGTTGACACTCATACTACAACAAATTATCCACCGTTACATTCTATTTTCATCAGTTATTGCATCTTTGAAACTCAATCTACATTTTTGGGGGGTTCAAATTCTTCTTATTTTTTAAGAAAAATATTATATAAAAATTATGACACGTGGCATGTGACACTGCAACGTGTGTTTACCATAGCTGTAATGAAGGCATTTCACCCATACTCCAACTTTGATAAGAGTGTAATGCATTGTAAGGTGGTAAAAAATGAGTCTACAGAGGTTGCTATGATTGCAGTCTATTAGGCAATCAGAGAGGCAGCAAACTTAGCTTTTGTGTTTCATTTCTGCCAATTAGAGTCCAGTCCTACATGGCTTTAAATGAATACCACGTTACAGAAACTCTCCTGCCAAAAAACTGTGAAAAACTAAAAAGCTATAAAAGGTAAATCAAGATGAATTACAACCTTCCTATAAAGATGATTTTCATGCAAACATGCCCCTGCCCTGCACACTGACCAATGCGGTCTCATCAGCAATCACTGTCCAGCTCTTTAAAAAGATTTTATCTTTGAATGGTTTTAAAACAGGAGGGGATCTGAAGTTGCACTGTTAATGAGAACTTGCACAGCATATATTTACTGATTCATTAATATTTGTAATTACTTAGTTAATCTTGTTACTTGCACATAACATGTTGTCAAAGATAATGCTGTCTGGGCATATTATTCGTTTATATTCCCATACTACAAAGGGATAGTGATCAATCTAATAAAATAAGCAAATGTGAAGTTCTCAGTGTATGTTCTTGCCTCTTTAGAGAACCATAAATACTATACTATTATATAAGTTTATTCAGCCTTGTGAAAACAGCTGTGTATCAAAGTACAGGGTACCTTCTTTTTTACTATAGAGTAGGCTTAGCTCTTTATTGACTTGTCTACCTTAAGCATACCTGGGCTATTTCCCTCCAACATGTTGGCATGTGAATTGACAAAAATGAGCATGACTTGCATTGAGCAAGTTAAGGCAGCATTTTGAAAGACCTGCAGATTCATGATGTGTAGTGCTTGTTTTATTCATAGAACTAATATCTCGTATTTATTAACACTGGCTTCTGCACATACTGCAAGACATTGATTTGGGACATTGCATCTTTTCAAGCAAGAAGTCTGGTAATGAAATGCTTTACACCATAGGTAATAAGATCATTTATAACTCTGGTGCTTTCCATGATTTTCAATGACATTATAATGTCATTATTGCTAGATGAATTTGATGCCTGTTGGGAATAAAATTTAATGGTACTATCTGAGCTTTCTGCAGTCTACCAGTAATAACATAAATAAAAGTGTAAACCTCCAAGATAACAGCCTGGCAAGCTGTTTTTCATTTTTTCTCTTTTGAAAGAGTGATTCATCAGAGTGTATGTGTGATGTGCAGTAAAAAGTTTTTACATCCAAAGATAAATGATGATAATTACTGGCAGATCAGATATAAACAGCTACTACTATGCTTCAGTATTTAAATTACTTGGACAAGTAAAAATTCTTGAGAAGTGAAAAATCTTCAAGCATATTCTTTATGTAAAGAATTCAATTTCATCCAGTCCAGGATATCATTTGAAACAGAAAATTATTACAATTTCTTATGAGGGGACAATCTAAACATTGTCTAGCTAAAGTAACATAGTTTGTTGTTCAGAAGTCAGCAAAGTTCTGGAGATCAAATAATTAAAGCTTAATTTTTTAGACATTTAGCAATTGATATGGCTTTTTACAAAAATAATTACCAATTGTATTAAATGCATATTTTTACCTTTTTTTTATATATGGTTTCATACAAAGAACTCTAAAGACACCTTTTTTTCTGTAAATGAAATTTAAGATACATGATTCATCCAAACAAGTGTGAAGATTGGGTTTTTATATTTATTTATTCTAACAAAACAACATTTTTAGTTTACTTTAAATATTCAATGGGAAATACAAATGTGTTTAATTTTCCATGATTTTCTAAGAAAAACATAGACATTCACACATTATCAGTTCTATATATTTGGCTGAAATTCACAAATTTCTACGCAACCAAACTTGACTGTGTTGACAGCATGTAGAGTACACAGCCAGAGTACCTTCTGGTTGAGGAAATACGCTAACCAGGCCTGTTCTGTCTCTGCGTTTGTAATGGTCCCTTGTAACCTATCCTTTTCAATTGCTTCAGTTTATCACATAAGCCAGCCGTAAGGGCTGAGTGTTTATAATTAACTTCCCTAATCTTTATTAATTCATAGCTCTTCTTACAGCTCCAAAGTTGGTCTTAGTCCCTCGCTCCTGTGTTCTTATTTCTGGGAAGGTTTCATGAGCTGCCTTTGGCAGGGGGGAATGCTGCTGTCCGGGTTCTGTAGGGTAGCACCGGTATGGGGGGTTCTGTGTGCTATAAGCAAGTTTCACAGCTATGCTGACTTCTAACTAAACACGTGACCAGTTCAATTGCAGCTAGTGGTTAAATAAAATTTACCAGATATGCTAATCCATAACATTGGCTATTGGCGTACATTATGCAAAGTGTATCTGTACCCTTTCTTTCACCATTTACAAAATCAACCAATATACATATTCTATGAAATTTTATAGCAAATAGCTATAAATACAAATATAAATATAAATATAGCAAATAGCTATATTGAAAAACACCTGACACTCATCAGATCAGAATATACAAAAAGCCTCTATTTTCTTTGCTTTCTTTACAGTAGTTCTTTGAAACAGGGGAAGAAGAACATGTCCAAACACATGTTAAAAGCTATTTCCACCCCCCAGCAAGATTTTATGTTAGCCAGTGGTATGGATTCCACTAAATGCCGATTTGATATGATAGATCTGAATCAGGAAGCTCACCTTCAAGAAATGAGTCCAATAAAATTGGATACGATCAAAGAAATCCTAGCAGTATAAGAAATAAAAATGCCAGGATAGGAGGAGACAAAATATTCATATAGACTTGTCTCTCATTCAGAGATTTTAATTTAATTGCTGATTAAGTGTAGCAGGTTAATATTGAAAGCCATATGAAGAGAGTGATAGTGATGAAGATGGCCTGATGTTTTACTTAAGCTGTGTCTCTGTTGTCAGAATAATTATGTCATTATTTTTGAAATGGTAATTTAGGATGAGAGAGTTATATCTGTATAAATGAGATTGTTAAGTGAATTTTTTAATCTGCAAGAAGTAGAAGAAAGAGCAACAAAGTATTTGTTTTGGATTAACACTTTGTGAAAGCTGTGAGCTATGGCAAAATGAAAGTGTTGACAAAGGGGTGAACCAGCAATTGGGTCACTCTGTTAGAGATTATTACCTTGTTGTTAAAGGTGACAGCTCCTGCTGGGTAACGGGGAACCAGCAGAAGCCAAATAGGGCATCAGAGTAAAAATGAAAGCCTAGATGGATTATTTTGTCAGCTACATAATTTTTGTTTACATCGGGCTGTTTGTTTCTTTATGAGTCAAACATGGGAGAGATTTGATACGTCGTTTATTCTCTTTATTGAACTGCAATATGCACAGGCATTTTAATGAAGAAGTTCAAATAGGACTTTATTTACTTGTTGATATACAGGGTTACCATTTGGTCCATTAAAAAAAGAAACAATTTAGCATAGATTTTTCTCTCATAAGTAACCCTTCCTACTCCCATTTCTTAATGGAACTTGAACAATAAGGCCAACTGCTGAAAAAAAGCTTGTGAATTGTGAGCTAGTATGGTTTGGAATTACTTATATTTCTGTTTACAGAGGAGTCACTCATTTCTGTTTCTTTCCCATTTTATAAAACATTGAAATCTGCAAGCCTTAAGAATAAGTTTCAGCATTACGCAAATCAAAATTACTTTCTACAATCCTGCTCAGTTACAATACTCAACACTTACAGGGAACCAGAGCAATTATAAAATAATCTTAAGTTATTTATTCAGCTTCACAAAAGTGCAAAACCAATAAGCAATACAAAACAAGGAATTCCTGATGTTACTTTTCAGTATGATGTACGTCCAGGAAAACTGAGAAGTCCAAAAGAACTGATTGGCTATCCCCACATAATGTATCTCTGAAACAAGAACACACTATCACCTCTTAGAAATGTATTTTGAGTTAGTGACTAAGGGAAGGCTAAGCAATATAATTTCCTGCAAGTTTCCATGAATTACTCTTAATTGTTATATGATTGTGATTGCCAGATTGCTATTTCTCCCATTTCTTTTCCACATAGTTTTCTGTAATTACTTTGGTTGAGTGATAAGTATTACTTCCATAGTAACGACACCACTACACCCTTATTTTGTAAAGGTATTTTGGGAAAGCTTCTGTAAATCAAAACCAGAGTCAGCATAGCTCTCCAGCATGTTAGTTGTGCTTTTGCAACATCATAGCACCTTACGATGATCTATCTGCGTTAATTTGCACTAGGTTTTTTGCATTGTTTTCTCATTAATTATGGGACATCAACAAAGCATAGCTAATAGAGGCCCTTAAAATGTGAACTCTGTTGGTTTTCCAGAAGAACAATGGACCAGTGCTCTCCCTGTCTGTCTCAGCTGTGTGCGCATGGTTCTAATCATAGCAAAGCAAGTGGAAGGTTTATACACCTAGATTTGCTTCAGATAATATATCTGACAGTCACTGTAGTAACAAACACATGCACACATACAACTATATCACAAATGCTCTTCTATTTCAAGCGTATTGCATCCTATTTAATTTTTGTGCTAAGATTCTTTGTCCTTGTCTTCTGTCTCTGAAGCTGCGCTGTTCACATATTGTTGTTTTTCTTAGAGAAAATGAAATTATCCACTCTATATCTCCTTCATCTATCCAATATTTCACAACTCCAAAAAGAACATGAAGCAAAAAGGAAAAAACAAAACTTCCCCAGCTTTTATGGGGAACGTATACAACTTCATGTTTTTGTAAATTTGCATCGTGCCTGTAGTTTTGACAGTTTAAAACCACGTTGATCTGAAACTTTGAAGGTGTAGCTAGATATTGAGATTTTAAGACAAGTAGCTAGAAGTTACATAGAATTACCACAGAACATTAAATGAAATTGTAATCTTGAACCATTACTCTTACTTCAAGCAAGCTCAGGAAGACAGTGAAACCTCAGAAATTTACTGCACAATTTTTTATTAGTTCTGAAACTTAATTTTTATCAAAAAAATAAGACAAGTGGATACCTCCCATGAGATTATATTTGTCTCACAGTAGAGGAATTTTCACTACCCTGTGTTATAGATGTTCCATCTTATGTATAACTGAATGCAATTCATTGGATAAGGAAAAGGAAGCAAATGAATGTGACCCTACTGATTAGGTCCTGTGTTCTAGTCTGTGTGGCTCAGTCTGTTTTGTAATATTAAAAAAGTCAAAAGATATAAAATGCATCCTTTATAATAGACCATAGTATAGTGTAAAACTATCAATAACATGCTTACAGATTCTAGTGATAGTACCAGAAACAATTTACCTCCATCAGTAGAGAGTTCTATGTGCATAAATTTAGATAATTTTTTTTAATTTTCAATGAAAAATTATTTTATCATTGAATCAAAGATTATACCATAAGCACAGATAATGGAATTATCTCAGGAAACATAAACAATTTAAGTTACGATGTGATGTAAGACAAATTCTTTCTTTATAATACTTGTACAGATGAACAGATGAGGAATACTTGCTAAGAAATTCTTTTTTCCATATCTCCTTTCAAGTTAGAAGGAAAGAAAGATAATCACTCCATTTGAGATTACAGGATTATATTACCCCTTTTACTTATGTTTAGTTTGTTGTGTATTGTTATTTTTTAATTTGCAGAGCTACTGAGTGGAAGATTTCAGTATGTAGGTCCATGTTTTCAAAACACAAAAATGTGTTTTTATGAAAAATATAAATACATTTGTATGGGAAAATAATCAGGCTGAAGTTCTTTTGTCTATAGCCACACATGCATATTTGCTTGGTGTTTTAGATTAAGATGCTGGGAAAGAGCGTAACCTAAGATGACATCTTTGTCATCCAAACTTCTAATAAATGCAACTATTAAAAAAAGAAAGAACAACCAAAACCAGAACAGACCAATTCCTGGTCCTCAGCTCCCCTTTTCATACGATGACCATGAATCAATGGATATATTGCAGATCATAAGAGCTAGCATATGTCCTTCTCATGTGTTTAAAAAAACCATAAACCTACCCCATACAAACTGTACAATACAAACATTCTGATACTGCATCCGTCTTCCTGAAATCCCACAGAAAAAAAGATGCAGTTTTCATTGTGTTCAACTGGCAATCAGACTGATCAGTCTGGACTGTGTATGTTAAGAGAAAATATTCCATTGTTATTAAGTAATGTGTCTGCCTGAAATACCTGCTAATTAAGTTAAAACATTTTAAAACAAACTATTATTTATCTTCTAAACCAAACTTGCAATGTAGTAGCAAGTGAGGAGTAGCTCAACAGATCAGATTGTGAGGTCTTTTCAGCTTCTCTAAGTACTGCATCCTGTAGCTGGCAGACTCGATAAATGTGAAAGTGCCTTTAAAATCAACATTAAGCTCTTTGCTACATATGTGCTATGTTATTTCAAGCACTGTGAGTTTCAGAGTTTTTGAATTAAGAACTCAAGTTTGCTGGTGTCAGCTCTACAGAATTTCAAAGGGCAAATAAATGGTACTGGATATAGGAATATCTTAAATGGTAATGTTTTATGATTTGTTGAAAAACTGAAACTGGTCGTGCTGAGTAAGAATCACATCTCAGTGCAGTTTGATACTTTTGGGTTTTTAGCAGCAATCAGCCAAGGTGTTCCTTCTCACTCAAAAAATCTTTGGACTGATAAAGTTTAATTAGAAAAATCTATTTTTATAAAAGCAAAATGGTTCTAATCTTATACTCAAGTTACAAGACAGTAGTAAAAGTAGTCAGAAAACATTTACTCTTGGAACAGGTATTTTAAGCTTATTTATTTTATTGCCATTAGTTCAGAAAAACCACCATACATTGTATAGACACACAGCTGATTTACAAAGTGATGCTTAGATCCACAATATTTTAAGATTATATTCTTGAACATGAATAGTTTGTAAGTAAGTATGAAGAAAATTGAATTTCTAAATGGATAATTGCTTTTATTCAGTAGGACAAATTACATTTGTATTTTGCATATAACTTTAATAAGGAACTGTGAAGGAACCGAAATAGCTGGGGATAAGCTAAATCTATATGTTCTTCTCACTTGGAAGGTCACATTCCTACTGCAGTAAAATGATATTTAACTGGGAAGTGATAAAGTTCCATGAATGAAATGTTATGTTCCAAAATATGAAAAAGGGTGTTTTTTGCCTTAGGGAAGTATTCTTCGTACAGTACATGTTGGCAGTGTTGGAAGGCGAAAAGTAAGATAGTTTTCTAAAGGAAGTGATTTTAAGAATGAATTTTGAAAAGGGAAAGTGACTCAGTGTATACAGTGCAATAAAAAGCCCTAGAAAAGTCTTTGAACACAGAGTGTGATAAAGGAAGTAGAGCAAAATTGCTGATATTCTCTTAACCACCTATAGTAAATGGGCAATTACAGTCACTGATGCAGTTAAAAGAAAACCAAACCAAACCAAACCATGAAACATCCTGTAAGTTATGTTTTTCAAGTAAATCGCCAAACAATAAAAGAGAAGGCTAAAACCTAGGAAACTTCTGAGGGTAAGAGAGCATCTGGGAGGGAGGAAAGAACATCCATACTGCTGACACATAAAAAGACTGGAAAAAAGAACCTTGCTATTGCTTCATGATCTACTGGTTATCTTGGTGTAAACACACTGCTCCTCCAAAGGGATCTGAAGAAATGTGCTTGCATTGGAACTTGGTCTTCCAAATGACAAGCATAATTTCTTTTAGTCATTAATGTAACTTCTGTAAGGAATAAAGTACACAGACGTCATCATATTGGACACAGTGGAAAAAAAAGAAATTATAAATAATACTGTTTTCAATTTAGCATGTGTGTGGACCAATACAGTTTGAATGATTAGGTTAAAAGACTCCTTGAGTTATTACTGATTTCAGTGGGCAACATTCAAAGTGAGGGAAATGAGCTGGGAAACCATGGAAAAAATAAATGTCTATGTGAATTAAGACTACATCATAATATAAGTTCATGGAGAAGCCGGTTTGGCATTGCCTGTGTCCAGGTACAGAAGTGTTCTTTATTTGCTAGAATTGCCAGATGAATGAAGACAATGCTAAATAAAAGAGACTGCTGAAAACAAAGAATAGAATATGATTGAAAAAATACATTTGAATAATTTCTTTTAATGCATTAATTTATAATTCGTGTACAAATCTAAGTAGAATGCCAGATCAAAGGAAGTCAATGTGGGAGATCCTTTGGGCTGATGAAAATCCTTTTGCTTTTCCTGAGGCTTTTGATTTATTTACTATGCCAAGAAATATCAAAATAGGGTGCAAAGAGGGGAGTGTGGATAGGCATAACACAAAAGGAATTAGTCCAAAATGGATTCAGAGAGGGAGAATATATGGAAACAAGCTGCAAGGAAGAATTTAGAAATGCATGCAGAACAGCAGATGCTAGATGCACACTGTTTATTTCATATACATGGATTCACAAACTTCCATTTCATTCATTTAATGATGCAGTGTTTTGAACAAAGACATCCTAAAAAAAAAAAAAGGGGGGGGGGGGGGGCGGGAGGGAGGGAAGTGCTTTCTATTGCTTCTTTTTACAGTAGAAACCTGCTTTAGAAGTAGAACTCTGATTTGAAGAGTGTTTTGAAAAAGGAAAATTAGGAAACAGAAAAATCAAATGTGAGAGAAAATTTAGAAAAGTGTTGAAGTTGGTTGCTAGGGGAATAGGCAGTGGGATGCAGGGTAAAAAAAAGATATGGCTAAGAGTGGAATTTTTCAAAGCCTTGAAGATATGGGTGAAAAGCCTTAATTGGATATGGAAAGACAAATAAATTTGCGAGGAAGAGTTATAAAGGTGTATATGCTTATCTATGTTGAGAATTCTCTTGAATTGCATTGAGGATCAAAGAGTATATCATCAACAGAAGGAGACCACTTTTCTTATCCATTTATTTCTTTGCATTTAAGGTAATTTGGTGTCTGGCATTTAATAAAGTATATGATGTTACCTTTGCTGGTATTTATAATGCTCCACATGCAGAACTTTTGTACCTGTATGAACAAATTTAGTGAAAGGAATTTAACTACAGCCAGCTCTTTTTTGGTTATTATGCAATTTGTTTATTCTGCTGCTATTATCCTGGAGTTACGACTTTTTACAGCGAGTTCTCAGATGAAGTTAATTTCTTACTGCCCAGAAGATACTGGCTACTTAAATGTTAGGATGTTCTTGACCACCAGGCTTCCTTTTGTTTTTTGTTTTTTTTTTCCTTTCTTACTCTTTTTTGCTATACATATTTGCTATTCACTTGAATATTTACTTGAAAGCTGGATTAAAGCAATTTAATCTACTGTATGGTAATGTATCCTGTCTACTGCTGCTTTTGCTGGCAAGTCATATCTGCATACTTAATGTTCGTTCCCCACTGCCTGCTGAGTTCTAGCAGTGTGTGTTAAGACTCCTGGAAGACAGCAAAGAAGCAGGAAAAGAACAAGTGTCATATGACAGCTGAATGGGGGCTATGAAGAAAGAGATTTCACAACATTTGGAAGGTCAAAATTAGGTGCCAGATGTCTGGTAGAAATTAGTAGTTAATGTCTCGTCTTGTAGTTCCTAATTTACCACTTTGGAGACTATTAGATCCAGAGGGGAAGAAATCTTTGTCAGGTGTCAGGGCCACAATGGATGCAAACATTGAAAAATTAGCAGAACCAGAAAAAAAAAAAAATCATTGAGAGAGTGCAGTATATTACATTCAGCATCAAACTATAATTTATCTGGTTTTTTAAAAGCGTGAAGCTGCAAATTTATGAGTGACTGGGCTTTCATTTTGTTTGTATTCTGTGATTGTGCTGACCTTTATTAAATGACTGCAAGTAAAATTTCAGCCTGCTGAATGGGAGGTGATGAAGGTCAATTGAGCGAATTCACTTGCATCTCTGTTTTATTGCACCAATCCAAGAAAAAATCTCTGTAATGAGGACAAGCAGTTTTGCAGTCTGAATATTTTTCTATCACAGCTTTAATTTCCACCTGTCTCATTGGAAATTTGAGACAGTGTGAAAGTAAGGGGAGTCCTTTAGAGAGCTCCTCCCCCTTGCCGTTTTTATGTCACCAAGCCCACTCTAGGTTAAGCACTATTTGCAGGGAGCTCAGGTAGCTAGATCTCCTCTAGGTATCCACAAGAGACTGCAGCTTCGTAGACCGGTGTCCATTAGGTTTTTATCATCAGAAAACATAATGTATAATGAGCCAGTCATTAGTGAAGTCAAACATGTATTCACTTTTCAAAAATAGGAGGAAGGTACAAAGGCTTCTCTAATGGCTGTGTGAAACCCTCTTCCAGGTCCGATATACCCAGTGGGCATTTCACATACCTTCCATGGACATTAGACCCATCGATGTCTTTGTAGTTAACTCTTTTGAAGCTGGAATACAGGTTCTTTTCAACTAAAAAGTTATTTAAATTCCTGAGGTTTTTATTGTGAACCTGTTAGACACATCTTTAATCTTTAGATGTATGAAATCCATTAATTAGATTTACAGTAAATCCTAGCAGTCAAAAAAAAAATCACATTTGCCCAATATATATGCTCAGAGTGTAAAACCCTGGAAGTGTCCACGCTATCATTCTTATGAGTCAGAAAATAAATGAAGATAGTGGTCTATTTCCTTTCACCTTCTTAGGGGCTGTTTAAAAAAAGAACCCAGACAAATCCTCCACACTTCAATTGTAGTGCTTTTTAAGAAGTATCCTTACTAGCACTTGAAAATAAATGACAGCCAAGACATAGAACTATATCGCTCAAAAACCTTATTGGTTTTTAAACATCGCTGCTTCAGAAATTCTGCATACACAAATGTTGCCTAAATGCGTGCTATTTTTCAGAAGTCTTTATTTACACAAAGTACTGGAGAGAGGAAGGCTGAGGGGAGATCGTACTGCCCATGGCAGCTACCTGAGAGGAGGCTGTGGCTAGGTGCGTGTTGGTCTCTTCTACCAGGTGGCAAGTGGCAGGACAAAATGGAACGGCCTTGGGTTGTGCCAGGAGAGGTTTGGATTGCATATGAGGAAACGTCTTCACCGAAAGGGTTGTCAGGCACTGGAAGAAGCTGCCCAGGGAAGCGGTTGAGTTGCCATCCCTGGAGGGATTGAAAAGATGTCTAGTTGTGGTGCTTAGGGACATGGCTTAGTGGTGGACTTGGCAATGTTAGGTTTATGGTTGTACTCAATGGTCTTAAGGGGCCTTTCCAAACTAAATGACTGCATAATATTCTTCAGGAATGATGAGAAAGTAATATTTTTTGTAAATGGAGTTTCTATTCCCTAGATGTAACAAGCTGTATATAAATAGCATGCTTGTATCTTCCCGGTGTTTGGACTGAGAAATAATGTTGAGTCAAGATGTGGCTAAAACTCTCCTTGCTGCTCTCTGCTTAAAGAACAGCAGTGGATTATTTGGGGTATACTTTATATCTGCATGCATATTTTACAATTTACATTAGATAACATTTTAGTACAGGTAAAATGTTATTTTGATGTTTAAAAAGAAAACCAGTGAATGAAAACATACAAAGACCTGGGCTAAAGGGTCAAGACATATTTGAACAGTCTGCTATATTGTATTTGGTGTCACTATAAAGAAAATGTTAATTCTTATTTATTTCACCATTTTAATTGAAACCAGAAATTTCAATTAAATGGAAACAAGGAAACTGAATATTTGACAATTTGGACAGATTTCTAGCCATGATACACATTTTTTTTTTTTTAATTTATTTTTTTTTTTTACCTTTAACATCTGCCAGTTTGCTTAGGCAGCATGTGCATTCTGGAATTGTCTAGCATAAAATATTAACATATTCACAGAGGCTTCCCATAGTACAATAATATAGTAGTCTTCAGGGCAGCTGTGATAAAAATCTAATTACATTTTTCTTTTTTGAACAGTTCAAAACTAGATCAGCAATGTAGATCAAAACCAGCTAAGGGACCAGCATAACAAGGCTTTCAAATATTGGGACTTATAAACGCATCATTTTTCCTTAGGTGTTGTAAATATTAAAATATTTTAACTAAATACTTAATATGAGCGTAGAATAGGTTATAAAACAGCCTGGAGCACAAAAAAATTGTAAATATTTAATTGCTTCTGACTAAAAGGTACTATATACATATGTCAAACCAAAATCAAATGTCTTTGGATACTAAAAGCAGAATGCAATTTACAACATTTTCTTCTGAAGTATAGAAAACGTTTTTCCTGAGTAGCATTGTGTGATATAACTGCTGAAAGAAACATCTGCTCAACAGTTGCAATTTTCTCATTCTGGAATGCTCCAAATGATGTAATCTTTTCTCTCCCATAATAAGTTAATTTTTTGTCTTAATTTTCATGTTTGGGCATTTCTCTAGGGTGACTACTAGAAGCCTTGGGCTGTATGGGAATCTGAATGCATGGCATAAACATATTTAAACAACAAAGCATGGAAGAATGTAGGATGATCCTAGGAATTTTATAAACTGTAGGAAAAATGTTCATACTTAATTTCATTATTAAAAAGTATATTTATTGTAATAAAGCAAATTTATAATAAAAAGACAAATACATGGAAATCCGATATATTCAGTATTTAGTGTGTATCTACTATAACCGATAATCCTGTCTGTTGGTATTGTTTTTCTTACCTCTGTGTAACTTTTTGATCTAGCATAAATCAATCAGACATCTGTGTGAAGAATCCACTTTAAAAAGTCAGAAATGTTACAGTATAAGCTGCTACATTTTTTAGGGTTAATTTGTGTGTTACAAAAATATTGGCAACAGAAGTTCAAGCTTCTTGTTAGCCAATGAAGTTAGAATTTGTACATTTCAGAAAAGGAAAAAGGACTTCAAGCATAGGAAGGTGTCCGTGCTCACTTAAATTTGGGTGGCATTACAGACTGGCAAAACCAAAGTAAGATTTTGTTCAGCTGTCTCACAGTGCATTATCTTTTGGACTTTTTACGTGAAGAAATATGTAGTCTATACGTTAGAACTCCAAGCTGGAAGGTCTTGGGAAATAACTGCAGATGACTGGCCCTCTATAGCCAACATATATATACAAGGATGCATACATAGGAGTTCTGTGCAACGCATTGTACTTAGCTGTGCAAATTCAAAATGTGCCTTAGGATATGTGGTCATAATAAGATCTAGTGGTTGTGTTAAAATACTTTTCCCCCATAAAATGTGTAAAACTTTTAAACAGATTAGCAGCTTGAGATTATTTTCCTCATAGAAACGTTCTGTTTTGTGCTTTTGTGCACAAATTACTGTTGTATACTGAATATCACAGTTTTCTTTGTTACAGCTGGAAAAGACACTTGAATCAAGAAACACAGCTTTTATTCTTATGTCGTTACTACTTGGCCTTTTCATAGCTGCTACGGGGAATAAGAGAAGAGGCTGCTAGTGACATCTTTGCTCTTTTTCTGTATTCTGTTTCCCAGACTGTCAGCCATCAGTGGCACTGATGTCCTTAATGACTTGTTTTTTTGAGATTGTCCCAATGCCATTACTCAAAAATAGTATTAAATTCTTGCAATTTTCATTTGGCTGATGAACTGGAAATGTCTTTCTGTAATGTAGAAGTGGTAGCCAGAACGATACTGCTATTACTGTTAACAACTCCTAAGTAAATTTTCCAGCTTCCATTTTGCCAGAAACTATATAGCCTGTCATATGAAACTGGAAGATTTTGCTATGCAGTCAGAAGGAAATCACTCAAATTCTGGGTAATTAGTAGTTTTACTTCCTTGTCATTTTTAGTAACAAATGAAAGAATTGCAACTACTATCCAGCCAGCTGTGTGATATTGGAGTGCACAGAGACTGATCTCTTTCTCTTGTGTCATTTAGGTTTCTGTACAGCAATGGAATTCCTATATGAATTGCAATATCAATCAAATGAAATTAAATCTCAGCTTGAATCTTTGGTTGGTATGCATCTGGTTCAAAAAGAACAGGATACAGAATCCAGAACCATAACACTGGTCTTTAATATAGTGTTTGCACCTAACAAACCAATGAGGTAAGCTCCTGTTCCTTATTACCAACAAAACATGCAATAAAATCCTGTCTGATCACTCTTAGCTATATAAACACCTCCCTGCATCATTTTCCTCATGTTGTTTTCATCTCTGAGATCTATTATTTTAGATTTTCTCACATGATGCTTCTCAGTATGATACCTCTGGTATTAAAACTGATAGTTTTTCTTTTTAATGCTTGTGACATAGTTCTGTTGAGTTACTGCCTTAGTCTGTGCATCCATCAATTTACTTCTAAACACTGGAGTATTGAAAGACTTCCAGTGAACATTCAAAATTTGCGGAAAGAATACAGACAAGATGGCCTTGAAAATCTTTCTGTAGATGAGCATGTGTGCATATTCTTCAGATGGATGGGATGGTGGAATTTGAAATTAGTCTCTAGTGCCCCGGTAACAACAGTTCACAGACAAATATTATCTTCTTTTACAGCTGTGAAAAATTAGGAATTTCCTTTGTTTTACATTAGTACATCCCACAGCTTTAAAAAGAAACTGTGAAAGTGAGATCCTGTCTAGAGAGTGGGAAGTTGCACCTTCCTCTTGAAGGAGTCAAATGTGTGTGGGGAGGAGGCTGGAAAGAAGCTTCAGTATCATGCAGGCACATGGAAAATTCAGAGGCTCAACATTACCAGGAAGATTAGAAAGCAGTCACTGCCTAGTGTCATGGGCTGCATGCAACGGGGGTATTTTTAGGGTGCAGGAGGGAACCTTTAGGAAAGACCATCCACCCACACCATGCAATGTCATTGTATCAGAAGGGAGGTTAATTTCAAAGCTATCTTTATTTCTACTCTGTCCCTTTTTAATTTATTATTTTTTGTTTTGGTTTGGTTTTTTATCTTTTTGTACTTGAGACTTATCAGGCTTCATGCAGAGGATTCAATGAATGCAATTAATTGGTTTCTTATCTTTAGAATCTACAGCACCAACTCTCTTAGATGGTCTGAAGACATCAGTCTGCAATTTTTCTAAGTACATAGACCTTCACCAGATCTATTTGCCTCTAATATGAACTGCTACCATGTTGTGGACAAGATTCTGCCATGAACCAAAGTAAAAAAAAAAAAAAGTCTAAACCAAATTGAGTTAAATTTGTTTGCCTCAACAGAGAGTAAGCAGAAAAAGAATCAAATCTCATGGCTGCTCCAATCATTTTGCTTTCATATTATGTCCTTTCTTGTTCTTTAGCTATCACAATATTTACAGCAATCTTCATCCCAGTCTAAGTGTAACTGATGCATACTATGCCATGCAAAATTAAGGATGTATTCCAGTTTAAAGCCATCTGTATTTTCATTTTACTGTATTGTAGTTCTACACACTTGAGGCTTATTTTGGACATTAATTTACTCAGTTTATGTTTTGTAATGTTGTTCTATGTATTGAATGTTTTTTATCTGAAATTTTAAGGAACGAAGCAACTCTTGTAGTACAGTGCACTACAGGAGGTGTTTGGAAGTTTCCCATGCTGTTCATTGCTACAGAGCCAGAGGTGGATGATGTCATCAACATTGAAGCAGTTGGCCTGAATAAGGAATCTATAGTTGGCTTTAAGCTTACAAGCCAGACAAGGTAAAAATACTTATTAAGTATTTATGCAGCTTTCTGAGGGTAGAGTTCACACTCAAACACATTAGATAGGACAGATTTGGGCAACAGAAACATATGTGAGCTGCAGTTATTTCATCATTAATTTCAAGTGCTGCATTGTATAGGTAACAAATGTGATTTTGATGGTGTACTGTAGAAAACAGAAGTATTCTATATGTAGGCTATAGCCTCTCAAGAGAAAATTTTGAAATACGTCCAAATGTTTATGTTATGACTTTAAAATTTTGCTCTAAAATGCTTGTGTGTTAAAATGTGTGATACAGAATCACAGAATACTCACAGTTGGCAGGGATCTCTGGAGATCATGTAGTCCAACCCCCTGCTAAAGCAGCTTGATCTAGAGTAGGCTTCACAGAGTCACGTACAGGTGAGTTTTGATGTCTCCAGGGAAGAAAAGTCCACAACCTCTCTGGGCAGCCTGTTCCAGTGCTCTGTCACCCTCAAGACAAGGAAGTTCTTCCTCATATGCAGAAGGAACTGCCTGTGTTGCTGTTTGTGCCCATTGCCCCTGTCTCTGGGCCCAGCTGAAAAGAGCCTGGTCCCTCCTTTTGACACTTACCCTGAAGATATTTGTAGACATTGATAAGATCTCCTCTCAATCTTCTCTTCTGCAGGCTAATCAGGCCCAGCTCTCTCAGCCTTTCCACCAGAGGGAGATGCCTCAGGCCCCTCATAACCTTTGTAGGCCTCTCTGCTGGACCCTCTCCAGCAGTTCCCTGTCTCTCTTGAACTGGGGAGCCCAGCACTGGACACAGCACTACAGATGGGGCCTCACCAGGGCAGAGCAGAGGGGCAGGATCATCTCCCTTGACCTGCTGGCCGTGATCCTCCTAATGCACCCCAGGATCCCATTGGCCACCTTGGCCACCAGGGCACACTGCTGGCTCATGGGCAACTTGCTGTCCCCCCGAACTGCCATGTCCTTCTCTGCAGAGCTGCCTTCCATCCAGCAGGTCAGCCCCCAGCCTGTACTGGTGCATGGGGGGGTTGTCCCTCCCCAGGTGCAGGACCTCACACTTGCTTTTACTGAACTTCATTGGGTTCCTCTCCGCCCAACTCTCCAGCCTGTCCAGGTCTCACTGAATGGCAGCACAGCCTCCTGGTGTATCAGCTACTTCTCCCAGTCTGGTATCATCAGCAAACTTGCTGAGGGTACACCGAGTCCCTTCATCCAGGTCATTGATAAATAAGTTGAACAGGACTGGACTCATCAGTGACCCCTGGGGAACACCACTAGGTCCAAGCTTCCACCAAGACTCTGCACCATTAATCACAGCCCTCTGAGCTCTGCCTTTAGTCAGTTCTCAAACCACCTCGCTGCCCACTCATCTAACCCACAGTTTTTGAGCTTACTTATGAGGATGTTACAGAAAACAGTGTGAAAAGCCTTGCCGAGGTCAAAGCAGACAACATCTACCACTATTTCTGTCATCTACCCAGCCAGTCATTCCATTATAGAAGGCTATCAGGTTGGTCAGGCATGATTTCCCCTAGGTGAATCCATGTTGATTGTTCCTGATGATTTGCTTTTCCTTCACATGCTTCAAGATGACCTCCAGGATGAGCTGTTCCATCACCTTTCCAGGGATGGAGGTGAGGCTGACCAGCCTGTGGTTTCCTGGGTCCTCCTTCTTGTCTTTTTGAAGATTGGAGTGACAATGGCTTTCCTCCAGTCTTTGGGCACCTCTCCTCTCCTCCCTGACTTTTCAAAGATGATGGAGAGCGGTTTGGCAATAATGTCTGCCAGCTCCCTCAGCACTCAGGGGTGCATCCTGTCAAAGCCCATGGCTTTGTGGGTGTCAAGTTTTCTTAAGTGATCTCTTAAATGATCCTCCTCGACTAAGGGAAAGATCAATATACAATCAAAATACAGAGTTAAGGAAGGTGTATTGTGATATTAAAGGCTCATTATTAAAACCTTTATGTTTTTACTATAGATTGTTTTTCAGAGTAATTTATACTTACACCAAGGCAAAAACAATCCTTTGCATTGTGTTTTAAAAATTTTTAAATGTGCTATTCTTTTTAAAGTATTCCTGTTTTATTATGTAAGCATGTTTTGAATTCATCTCTGCTCTGCCCTTTCACTAGATAAAATAATGGTGTCATTCTTCGGTATTTTATTACTCTCTTTTTTAGAAGTCCTGCAGAAATCTCTGTTAATATAATTTTTACATACTTTTCATTGTTTTCTCAGAATTTCATAATGTTGTAGCAAACTTATGCTGTCATTTGTATACAGCAGGAAGTCAGGAAATAAATTGTGTAGTACTGACAGAGAAGTTTTAAAACAGTAAAACTGAAAGAATCATGATGCTTACAATCTATTAGCTTATGGAAGTTTTTAAGTTTATTTCTTTTTTTTTCTTTAAAATTAACTATTTTTACTACCTATCTAGAAAGTGTGCCAGATATGCTGGTTGACAGTTAACTTTCATTGTAGATACGTGCTTTTGTATCATCCCTGCAGGAAGTGTCCTTGGTTCCAACTGATTATTTTTTTTAAGAACTTATTTCCAAAAGCTGTGCCTCTAACATGGACAGTTGTTCCAGCTTTTAGATGGCTGTCAGTGATACTAATTACTAGCACTCCGAAAAAGGCTTCTATCACAATGTCCAAGTTAACAGTTTCAATGGAATGGGCTGTTTCAGGAACAAAAGGGAAGTGATTGCTCTGGCAATACTGTAATCTCCTGGTAGGTGTTTGATAGTAGTGAAGAGACCTAATGTCCTCTAGAAAGCCATTATAAAACTTGAATCATTATAGTTATATAAAGAAAGACCTGTGGTGGGAGACAGATTCTCTTTTTCTCTTAAACAAATCCCAAATTTATTTTACATAGCAAGACTTCCCCCCATACATTTGAAATACAAAATACAATGTTTGCATGTGCTGGATAAGATCCGCATCATAAATAGTGCCAACAACTGCTTTGTAAGTTTTATAATGCCTTATCATATCTTTGATTTGCTTAGAAGATTTTAGTGGTGGAAGTTTTGTTATAGAAATAAAATGGTCAGCCAACCAACATTTAGCATGCTGGATCTGCAGTTTAAGAGCAATTACACAAGAAACCCATATATTACAGATGTAATTTAATGCTTGAATAACTCAAATGACTTAGATTAAAAATAAAACCATGAAACATTGAAGTATGGGTTAAAATTTTCAATTGGATATGGAGTGTCATCCCATAGACCTTCCCTGAAAAAAAATGATCAGCCCTTTGGAGTTTTTCTTCAGTAAACATTTAGCAGAACAATCCCATTGAGAATCAGTTCTGGTGCTTAGAGAGGTGGGGGTTTTTTGCCCTCCATACAGATACTTTCTGTCTTCCTTTCATATGCTGGAGAGTACCTCATGGCACTGCTACTTTGAGAGTAACTGGGGGGGAAACAGAGATGTATTTCTGAGTAACCTGCTAGAAAGGGACTCTGCAGCTGTGTCTTTTTTTTTTTTCCTCTCTGTTTGCAGCCCAGAGTGGTTGCACAGCATCACTGAGAAGACCTGTACATCTTTATGGGCTAGGAGGGTGCATAGTGATGCGGGAAAAAATATTTGAGATCCACAGGCCCCCCAAAAGGCTCACTATTTTACTAAAGACAGATTAGGATTCTCATATATATGTCAGGTTGAATGAGGATTTTCAGCCATCCACAGAGCACCTTTGGTGATCACTACAAAGCTGTGAGGTCAATGGTTTTAGCTCTCTTTTTGTCTACAGCTACTGCAACTCAAATATGGGCTTCTCCCTTTAACTACACTCCTCCCCTCTCCAGCAAAACCCTCAATGTCTGTGAAATGTTTCGGACTGAATTACTGACTTTCCAGCTGACCCATAACTACATTTGATGTAGTTGCTTTAGGAACAGTGAATGATGAACAAATGGGAGGTAGTTGCTATGCTGTTCACAATGAGCTGCAATAATGAAAGCTCTGAGAGTCCATGCGAATCTGTAATGCACTGTCTTTTAATACATTTAAAATTGACACGTACGTGCCCCCACTGAGAAACAGCACAGTATCTGCTTCAATAATTAATGACAGTGAGAATGCAGGCAAACAGTTTTGTTATAGGAAGAAAACTCAAATACTTTTTTTAAAAAACTGTCTGCATCTAGGATAGTTGTGATATATGAGTAGTCCAATATCTTACTTTCGGCTATAAAAATTCAAAAGGGACATATTGTTGAATGGTCCCCCTTAATGGCATTAAGATTGGTTAAGAGCCAAATCTGGAGATTTCACTTGTTAAATAAGAAATCTCTGCCACTTTTTAACATTCATAGATGATGTTTTTTGGACTTTGTCATAAATGTAGGTTTAATTCAACACCAGCCGAAATCAGTGGCAACATTTCCACTGAGGTAATTGGCTTTGCTACAATCCTGTAATGCTGTGTAAACATCAGTGTTTGTTTTAATAGCAAATGCATTATTAAATGCCAATGGTTTACAGAATGACAGCAATATTAACCAAAAAGAATAGCTAGAATGTTATCCTTGGAAATAAAAATTATAGAAACTTTTGATATCCAACTGAAATTATTTGTTCTTTATGCTGATGTCTGTAATTGAAACAGAATAAAAATTCCAAAACTGATGCTTTATTTAAAAAAGCCCTAGCCCTTTCTATATTTGTTTTACTGAAAATAACTTCTTAATGTATTTTTAATCAATTTTAATCAATTATGTTTTGGAATCAGAACTTTTGCATTAATACAGAACTCTTTTGTGTAGAATATTTACTACTATAATTTCCAGAACAGAGGTATTTTGACAGTTGGATTTATTTCTTCACATTAAAATACTGATATCCAGCTACAGCAGAATGTTTTCCTGTTTCCCAGTGCAAACACTTCAGTAGCCAACATGAAACAATCATAGATACATATGAACACTATTTAATTTCAAAATTTTTTGTAAACTACATTACTTTTAAGTGTTTAGTCAAGATGGTGGATAATTCTGATCATTCTGTCTGCTTATTTCTCATACACAGAGCCTCCTTTCACCCTTATAATTCTAGCTTTCCATGTACCTGTTAGTGATTGTTTTAATGACATATTATTCCCATACACAGTAAAATTTTATCCATTCTTCCATTCCAACCTCTGATTCCAATCCTGTGTTTATCACAAACAGGGTATTTTGTAACAAACAGTTACATTGAGGAAACTTCTCAGGTGAACTCAAACTATGCTTCAGAAAAGCATACTTAATCAGCACCTGCTGTCACAAAAGCAAACACCGTGGTATCTGTATGGTCTCCATGGAGTGTTATTTGCAAAATCCAAGGCTCCACCCAATTATGGGAACAGGGCTAGAATAAAGAGACAACAAAACCACATGGACTAGGGACAGGAGGAGAAAGATGAAACTAGTCTTTAAAATCACTGCATGTGTAGACTTAGTTATCTTAACCTACTTTTCATATTTTGAGCACCACTGTGGGTATTTTCATTGTTTCTTCTATGCACGCTTCCTAGTGCATAGAATAAATGTTCAATTAAAAACATTTCTTGATCACACAAGATTAATTTTAATGCTGTGTGAAGAATAGCGAGCAACTATTTTTTTTTTTCTGTAGTCTCCCTAATTGTAAAGGGAAAAACAAAAAATGTTTATGGTTACAACTTTGAGAAATATTTCTATTTTGCTGTAATTACTTCTATATTTCATTTGAATTACCATGAGCCAGAATTATGTGTGCTGCAAGAAAATGTGTTCATTAAGTTCTCAGCACACGCACCCTTTCCCTCACCCCCTCTTACACATCACTGTGCATGTTACAGTCCTGGATTCTTATGCCAATCTCTTTGTTACCAGTTCTGCAAAATTCTACCATTATTCTGAAGATATAATTAGAATACTTTATCTTAGCATCTTCCACATAGTGGCAGCTGCAAAGAACAAATGTTGACTGAGCTCCATTTTTTGGAGTCTGAATGGAGAGTAGTGGAAAATATCGATAAAGATATGCATGTGGCAGAGCTTCCAAAAAGTTATGATCATCCTTCTTAATAATGCAATTACTGGCATGTCACACATTTAGCCAGGAGCTGTCACCTGCACTGCTTGTTTCAGGAAAAGTCAGTTTACCAATCTACAAATACAGTACCCCTGGACAGAACAGGAATGAGACAGAAATCTTAATATTTTGTGAAGATAAAACCGCTGGTTCCTGCTTTGGTTTTCAAACATGTACAACAAAAGTGATGTTATAGTTGGTAAAGCATTCTCTGTCAATCATTTGTCATGCAGAGTTTCTTCATATTTTTTAAAAGTCCCTTGATTCTGAAGCAGCCTTTGCAAAGCTGTGGAGTGATAACTGGAGTTAAATCTTTTCTGATGTCCAGAGTTAAGGATTTAGAATGGACAACAAAACCAGAGGTGGTTTTGGTATAAAACAAGCATTTCAGATAAATAATGAGGATTTCCTAATTTTTTCTCATTTTCATTTTTTTTGGTTGAAAAGAAATTATCTAAATTATACCAATTACCTCTAATAATGTATAGAATTTGATAACTGAATACAGTTAATAAGTATAAAGAACTTCACTATATAATTGAAATTTCTTGTGTCATCCAACAGATGTTAACTACAAATTATAAGTTTTTGAAGCACATTGTAACATTTTCAAACTGTACCCTTTATTTGCTTAAACAGTTATGTATTTAACAGATTAAGGCATTTTTTAATTCTTTTTTTATTGGAACAAAAAAAACGTCAAAATAATTTGATTAAAACCAGTATGTATTATTTTTTATGTATAGTTTGAAAAATGATGAGTTTTATAAAGGAATATATTTCTACAGAAATAATTTAATGCTTCATGGGTTTGAGGAAGAAAGGAGTAAACGTTAAAGCTATTTTGAGCCTTAATTTAATAAAGCTTATATTTTCAGATTTGCTGGGTATTTTTTTTTTAAGTTTTTCAGTGAGATTTCTATGAGAATATAAATGTTAAGGTTTTGTTTAATTGAGTACATAAGGTATTCTTTTTTAGTTTACTGATTTGAAAATTATCTAACATGAGAACACTGATGAGCACAGACTACTATTTAAGCACAATGCTATTTAAGAACAAGATTAAAGCAGTAATTATAAATATGTCTATTAAATACTGGATCAATTTCCATTATTTCATTGTCCTATTATTATTTCAATTCAATTTAATAGTTACTCTTGTTTATTATTTTGAGTAAGGGCAGAGTTCGTCTTGTCTGATAGCAATATCAAACCATTATGACAGGAGTTATGGAACACACAGGTGGGAAGACGCACTTATTTTCTCTGTTTTGTATGGCCTCTGCCCTTATAATTACTAATTCATTTGTGCTTGGCTCTTATGTGTTTTCAAAACTCTACACAACATTAAACTTTATGAAGTACGTTAGTATCTGCCACCCTTGAGTTAAACAAAAACCTTCTTGAAAAAATATAGACAGCCTCATCTCTGTCCTTCATGGCTCAGAAATGATAAGCCAGACACTGACTCCAGAGCTGTTTTACCTGAAGCAGTAATCAAAATGGAAAAATTAATTTTTAATCACTTTAAAATCACATAATTATTAATTTTTAATTATACACTAAATATACAGACACTGAAAACAATAATGTCTGAAATGCAGGTTCTATTCTGGGAATTTTATTTCTTACTTTCTCTATACTATAGAAGATCAGAATAAGAAAACAATTTACTCATGCTAGTGAGCCAGCCAGGATGTCAGATCATCTCCCTGATGTGAACATCAGTGAAAACACTGCTTGTTTTTTCTTGAAATCTTTAGATACATTTTTAAAACATCTTTAGATACATTTTTAAAACAAAAACAACAAAAAAAAAAGGATTTATGAGCACTACAGGCACTGTGAAATATCCCTGTTTCTGGTTGTGTGTGAGTAGGTTTTTGATTGCTAGTTCTTGTACTGTTAGCCATATCTTTATCAGAATCCCTCCTGGCCTATTGTATTATGGCTATACATTTAACTTGCCAGAATTTCTGTTTTTCTTATTTGGACACAGCTTCTACTTTGAGGAACAGTTTGCATTCAGTAATTGGCTTGACTTTTTCTTTAAAACTACCAGGCTTTGGGGAGGGGAGGGAATGGGGAAGGGAGGGGGAGGTTTTAGTTATGACTATATGTGTTCATGTGAGTATGTATGTGTGTGTGTGTATATGTATTTTACTCAACACAGAAAGAAATTATAGCTGCCTCTAGTACCTTGGGCCAATGCTGTCAAGTAATATGTAGTTTTTCTTTAAAGTGTTTTAGATTAGTTTTCCTGCATTTTTCTTTATGAAAATTAAGATCTGACAAGGTTGCTGCAATAATTTTTTTTTTCTCTGATTTGGAAAATATCTTATGTGCACAATTATAGATCACTTTTGTGACAGTTTCATTTTAAAGTGTCTGGCCCCCTTGTCGGGACTAAAACTTTAGCTTTTTCTCCAGTTTTCTGACTAGCTGTTTTGTGGAATCATTTATGGTCTGAAAAAAACCACTGTTGCATCACACCCTGCTAAGATGCAATATCTGCAGGTATAAAGTCCTTATTTTCTTATGTCTTCTGTGCATGCAGCCTGTCCCGTCTCCCCTAGTATTTTGTCATTGCATCTGTAGTCTAAGTCATGGTCTTGTATGTCTTATGAAGACAGAAAGTGCTTATTAGGAGATGTCATCCCTAAATACTTCCCAGAAAAGAGACTGGACACAGGAGATACAGAAAGTCTTAAAATGTTCCTAAATCTAGTCTATAGAGCAATGATGCTGGAAATGAAGACCTGTGTTCAGGTCACTATTTCCAGACCCAGGGTTTGAATATTCATCTCAGATGTTTTCGATGGGTGCTGTACTCTGCTACCCAGTCTAAGAGGCATCACTTCTATTTCATCCCATGCCTGCCCTTTGTGTGTAGTAAGTATGCTCTAGGCATTCACAGCTGAGCAGTCCTTGTGGGAAATAGAGATGTGAAAAGTCAAAGCTTAGATGGCACATAGATGGGCAATCAGGCCGTAGCAGGATTAGTGCTTATGGCCCAGGTCTATAAACTCAGCTGCACAAGTTTAGGCACCATGAAAAGAGAACCTCAGCATAAGTTTGATGTCACACTTGAAATGTAGTCTCCGACATTCAGTAGTTTTGCTCACCTTGCAGTCACCGAAAGGGAAAGCTGGGCTAAATCTGCTAATGCACCTAAGTCCGAAGGCACTGCTAAATATTAGTGAATTTATTTTTTTTCCAGGAGGCAGAAGCTTTTTGGTTTCCATTTTCTGCACTTGCACTATTTGTTTCTACAAACTTACAGTATGACCTTTATTTCTTGAGAGTATATTGAATTTAGGAAAAACTTCTGTGAGAACATATTCCAAAGGAGAACTATTTTTAAACAAGGTGACATAGACCCAGTGTACCACCCACGGTGTAGCACTTGCCCAGGAAATGTGGGACATTTCCATAGAGATATGAATTGTCATAAAATATTAAATTCCACTTCTTTGTATTTTCTTTTAAAAGCAGTGTTATTTCTGGTGTGACAGTCCATGAATAAACAGATTTGAACAGCTTTTCTTTGAGATGCTGTTAGTTTTTCATTCTTCACGTTTTATCAACTGAAAATGCGTTCCCTCTAAGCATGCATGATACTTGCCCTGCTGTACTGTGGCAGGGTGTGATGGATTATTTTTTGACTATGCTGTTGTATTTCTAGTTGCAATTTCTTTTGTTCTCTTTCTGTCCAGGTAGTGATAGAGTTGTCCTCAGCAACACGTGTAAAGACTTGACGACTCGATGTAAAGTCTTGATGACTGGAAAATAGAAAAATGTATATACTTTTCATGCTGAGAAAGTTTGTGGCAGAGTTCCTGAGGAACTGTGATAGACAAGCTTCGATTTGGGATTGGCTTAAGAATGTTCTGTAGTCCTCAGCCACTGTCTTTACCAGGAATAAGGCATTTTCTTTGGGTGCAATGGTACTGACATGAAACTAGTAATTAGAGAAGACCTGCAGCACCTGTGACAGAAATTCTTTGCAATAAGAGATATATGATAATATTGATAGAGAAACCTAATTATTATTGCAACATCTTAAAGCGTTTAATTTATGGGATATGAAAAATGTGGAAAACAGTGATAGCAAATTATTTTCCATATGTTCATTTCAATGCTTTCAGAACTCCCTCCCAGTCTATTAATGCTCCACCAGATTGCAAATTCAGTTCTAGTCATAAAATCTAATAAAATGGGTGGCTTGTCAGTTTTATTTGATTAGAGATTGGAAAAGTGAGGGGCTTTTAATAAGAAAAGTGGATTTTCACTCTGACATGGAATTATTTCTATCACTATTATTATATCTTTACAGGTCAGATGAGTCCTTTCTAGTGGCAAATGCTATCATTATTCTGTAGTTATTACAATATTTATAATAGCATGTAGGTATGTCTGAAATGGAAGACCAGTATGCAGGTCCCTGTGTATAAATATTATAAATATTTATAAATAAATGTAAGTAATTACTATAGACTATTTATTCTGTAAGTAAGAATGCTATTATTCTACATGCATTCCATGGGCTGCCAAGTTCCCTGAGTCATGCCACATGGTGGCCTAAATGTTAGACCATAGATGAATTATATTAAGATATTGTAAAAGGCGTAATAGTCTCCTGTGCTTTTCTGTAGGTACCCAGAGCCATTCACTGCGCACTTTCTGGCAGGCAGTGATCCTGCGTTCCTCGTGCTGCCACAAGATGGAGAACTCCTTCCAGCAGGCAGTGTGGGAACCCATATAATGGTGGGTTTCAAGCCAAGGATGTATGGCAAGAAGCATACAGCAACACTTGTAATTCAGGTAAGCCCTCCCGAATGCAATGCACGAATATACCTTCAGGAGTGGAAGGAAAAAAGAAATCCTATATAAAAAAGCAGCATTGAAACATACAAGTGCATGCACTGTGATTATCTCACTGCTCTTCTGGATGGATAAGAATAAAACTAGATTTTGAAAAGTAACTCATGACAAGCTGAAAAAAACGTATTTTTCTTTAATTTCTCTGTTATCCCTTCACCATGAACACCAGAGACAGGTACTTATCTTGATATGTTTGTCCCAGCTCCACAGACAACATGACAGAATGACATTTCACAGAGAATCCAAATAATCATGTTAAGAACTGATGGAGAACATATAAGTGATTGAATATGTGAGGTCCAGGTTAGTGATTTTACTTGTATTATACCTCCTAGGACCAAAGGCACTAGAAGCTAGATACTAAACTGTAGAAGACAGTTTCAGAATGCAAAGCCAGGAATAACTTTTTTAAAGCAAGCTTCAAAAGAAACAAAAAGAATTTGTAGCCAAGTACCTTCTGTAAATCTGAAGGTCAGGAAACACTTGAAGAAATTTATTCCTTCAGTAGTAAAGGAAATTTATTCCTTTTTATTGCTTCAGGAATTAATTTTTAAGTCAATTCTCTAAAAGAAAACTGTTTCTTAAAAACATACAGTAGCAGCAAACATTGCAAACTCGCCACATATCATTGTTTGCACTTTAAATCTATTCACTGCTGCAATGTTTTCAGGCTACTATATTAGAAGTGAAACAACTATTGATTTAAAAAATAACATGGTCAAAACAAAGTTGAAAAAAGGGGCACGGCAAATTACTATAGTGTTTTATCTCTCTGAGTGACAACTTGCACAATAGTGGATAAGAAATTCAAACCTTGGAAAAAGCAGAAGGCACTTTATTCAGATCCTGGAAAAAGAAGGCACTTTAATTGCTGCTACTTGTTTTCTTTTACTGTATTAGACATTTGATTCAATTAGTCTTTGTACATAAACAGCAGTGATGCTTGTCGCTCTTCCATTGAAAAATAATAATAAAAAAAGACAATTTTTTTCTGTGTTCTTTTATATTTACATAATGCTATATGACACATTTGCAGAGTTCTGGAACTGAACTGCTGTTTTTTTGGGCATGACACATGTAAATGTACTAGCCATGTTTGTCTTTGGCTTAACTTCCATCACTAACAAAAAGCTTTAATATAACGTTTGTCTGAAATGGGATAAACATGATGTTGGAAGATTATTATTAGCTTTCTAAGAAAACAGTCAGTAATCCAAAATTTCATTTTAGGAATTTATCAGTACAGATGGGCTTTGAGTAATTGGATTTTTAACTTACGTCTACTACACCATGGTCTCTGGTTATGAGCTAGGCAGACTGCTCTGTACATCTCCACCTTTGGTACCGTGTGTGGGTGTAGGAAGTCTCTCATACATATTACATATATATATCAGATAATATCTTGTCCTATCTATACCTGTATGATAAAAAATACAGTGAAGACTTAATGCTCCTAAGTGCAATTTGGACCAATATTACACCATCACAGTATCTTAGAAATATCTCTAACATTCTTACTTTACCTGAAGTATTAAGCTGTTTCAGCAATGTTTTGATGAGGCTTGTGTTCTCTTTGCTCTTGTTGATAGCCCTCTTGTGTGCGCCAGACTTCCCCCTTTGCTCGCCACCCAGGCTTTCATCCCTGTAGTTCTAATCTGCGACTGTGTAATTCTGCTGCTGTGTTCTCAACATTGACCTGAAATAAGACTTGATGACATGTTGAGTATACCAGATACTTACTTCTGCCTTTCCTATTACTTGAAATAATTCCCATTAGTGACTGAGGGTGACAGATTTAGTTAGATGACAAAACCGGTATTAAATCACTCTTATTTGGGGAATAATAACAGAGGTGGTGAAATGCAATTAATGTTGCACCTGACACTGAAGAACCTATCTTGCATGTATCGTTTCAAGCCAATATACTGGCTCAGGCTTTGGGCTATTTTTAGAAACAGTGAGGAAGTTTCTTTTACAAGCGTTGCCTCTGTTCTGCTGTTGCTGCAGTAAAGGACTACAGCTCTCTTGCTGTAAAATTTCCTTTGCATTTCTGAGGGTAAAGTCATAGGCTTAACACTAATGTATTTTTATTATTAAATGCTTTGAATAGTAAGTAGCAGGATATTTTTATGTGCCATTTTTATGTGCTTCAATGAACAGTGATAATTATGCTGTAAAGTAGCAGAGATGACAGCGTAAGTTCTTTGTTTTATGTGGGTCATTACAATTGTGCTGTAAAGTAAAATGGGAGGTTAAGATTATGGAGAAAGATCCTACAGTTTTCTTTTTCTCGTTTGTTGTAAGCATTAAACCCAAATATTGTACATGCAATTTTTTTTGTTTAGTTGCCCTGCTGAGAACCCAGTCCTCAGGAGCTAATTAGCATTAAGAAATTACAGTTTGTCTTTACCAGAATTTAGTGTGTACATTTTATTAACTGAATGTATATATATACTTTAAATAATGTAGCCTAATTTATATTTTCTGCACGCAGATCAGGCACTTCATGGAATATTTTGTAGATTCTTTAAGACTTAATACTAATGAATACTTACAGCAGATTTTATTAATGGCAGAAAACCTTAATTACTTTGCTGAAGCAATTAAATGTTCTTTAACCATCATTAAAACTTCTGTTCTCAGTCAACTACATATCAAAACAATCGAAGTTAGACAATTATTTGAATAGCTGTTAGGAATCTTAATTTGGCAAAAGTGACATAGAAAATTACTTCAAAAATTTCTGTAGATCAAAGAATGAAATACAATAAAAAGCCAGTAAAGAAAACAATCATGCTTTTTTCTGTAGCTGTGAAAGAGAACATCATAATCTAGTCGAGCTACAAGTAAGAAACAGTGACATGGTGCCTGAAGAGCATTTTTAAATAGGTATTATTCCATAATCAAACGTCCACATTTATAATAGCCATCAGAAACAGCGCTGGTCTAATTGAAAAAAGTATATATTTTTACTAATGATAGGTTAGTGAAGAAAGCATGCTTCTTAGATAATCTATGACGTGCTCTGATGAAAAAAAGGACTTCCTCAGCTGCACTGACATCACAGGGCTAGGCTTTGATGTGCTGGTAAAGCCAAACAGAAAACTGACAGAGCTTAGGGACAGCAAGATGCAGCTGGGGCAGGGGGATGCTCTGCAAAGGCTTCCTGGGGCAGCAATTGCTGCCAGGCACAAGGCAGAGCAGCCAGGAGGCTGGTGAATCCTTGGAAAAGGGTGTGCTCAAGCTGCCTTACAGATAATTTGCTTGCACTGTACTGAATTCAGCTAGAGACCCAAGCAATTGCTTTGTAATTCATGGGTGAGACTTCAGAGATATTCTAAAGCAGAAGGCACACAAAACAAGTCTTAAATGATAAAATAGATGTCAGAGTGAACCAGATTGCAGGTAACATTATCAAGCCCTCCAGAAGTCAGGCTGGTGCACCTTTATTACTGAATAATCACTAACTTAGCCTATGGAAGACAGCATATCAAAACCATTTGTCATGCTGTTCAGGAAATAAATGATGCAGTGTGCAAGCCACAGTACCCAGGTGTGGTGTCTCTAAGCTTGTCTATGCAAACTTGCATATCTTAACAGCAAATGGTACTGTTACATATTCCACAGCTTGGTTAAAATACATTCTGCATTGTTCCTGATAGATTTGTTAATTAGCATAGGTTAATATTAGTCTAAATGTTGTCTCTTAAACAGAATCTCAAAAAACAGAATAAAAGAAAATGTAACAAAGTTAATAGGATAATTGAAATAGTTTCACATTAAATAAGACATCACCTGTGTTCGTCACCACTGGTTGATGTTGACCTGAGTTTTATGATTAAAAATAGGGATCCAGAAAGTTCATTATAGACAGTGAATCTAGCACATTCTATAATTATCAACACCATATTTTGAGTGCAGAATTGATACTCAAAATTTTTGATTCACAAGCATGAGGAAAGGTTACTTTGCTTATTGAGACTATAATTCTCATGTCAAAAGATGATAACAATATGGGAACCGTTACTGTGTGAGGGTATTCAGACATTGCTAGTCCTGAAGGAGTGGTTGATATTGATTGTGTTATATCTAAAGCAATGCTGTGAAACAACTAATATTTGAACTGCAAAGGTCAATTAAGCCACCTTTAATTCTACCTGGAAATGTTTCTCTAAACTAAGAAAATGATGGTTAGCCATCTTCTTCATTAGAAATTGCTCAGAGCCTGGCTGGGTATTGGTCTGCTTGTGGGAGGTGGTGAGTGACTGCCTTTGCATCACTTGTTTGGCTTTTTTTTGTTTGTTTTTGGTGTGTGTGGGGGGTTGTTGTTGTTTTGGGTTTTGTTTGTTTGGTTGTTTTTTTGTGTTGTTTTTTTCTTTTTTCCTTCACTTATTAAGCTGACTTTACCTTGATCCATGAGTTTTCTTGCCTTTGCTTTTTCCTTCCACAGTTCACATAAAGATTTGGTTTGATTTCATTCTGTATACATTGATCATAATTGGTCATTTTTTGCTTGTTACCACTGCAGAATAAATCGAGGGTCAGGGACTTTTGGATGCACTATCTGTAATTTCCTGTGTTTTAACTTACATGGAGGTCTTACAAATTTTATTTGGACTTTCCTAATTTAACACTGTTTGGAAGGTAATTGGAATACCATTTACCTTAAAGTTTCTGATACTAGCTACTAACATTTAGTGCCCTCCTAACATAGATTTCTCTGGCAAATAATTAGCATGTAACTCAGTAGTGCTTCTAGTCTACAGTGAGTACATGTATCTGTGTTCTGCAAATTAATCCTATGAATCATGAACCATCTGTAAGAATGGGTTGAACAGCCAACACCCCTCCCACCCCCCGAAAAATATTTGTTGATTGTTACCAGTATTTGCTGAATAAATTACTTCATGAACATTACTTAGTCAGCTATCAAGACAGTTAAATAACTTACTTGAATAACATGACATTCAATGAAAAGTGGCAGCATGCATTTCTTTTCTGAATTCTTCAAAATGTTCTTCAGAAAGATTTAGCTCTGCAGGTGGCCATTACTCCAACCAGGTGAGCCAAATTACTACTCTTTTCACACTTCAATTAGATTATAGTCATCAGGAATGTTTAGGTTTTGATAAGAGCAAATAATTCATTTCAACAATAAATCCTCCCTTAGACTATCAAGAATATTCAGACTGTGGTCTGGTGTTCTTAATAGTGTGTGAAATAGGCCCAGAGATGCATTGCATGTAGCCTACGATTCTTAAATACCTATGTTTATATTAGAAATATTTTCTTAACAGAGATTCTCCTCTATGTTTCTATTCTAGTAGATTGTAGTATATTCAATACCTTCATCTTTAGACTTCGTTACTACTAGTGCTAGTATTGAATTGTTCCAAATTTGATGTAATAAACTGCACTGCCTTAAGCATAAGAAGAAGAGTTCCTCTGATTTGGGAATTTTTGAACCACTTAGGCAAGTAAATACAGCTTGTAAATGACATATTCTACCATAATTATATGGTGCTATATAGATGACCTTTCTAAGTCTATCTCTTTATTTACCACCATTCTAAAAAAATCTGAAACTTAATCCATCTTTTCCTTTGCTGAAATGTGTGACCTGGAAACCCAAAGCAGCAGCTCTGAAGCACTTGCATGGATTCTGACCTTGGTACACTTGCTCTTGCTGCAGGTTTCGTATTGGTTAGAATGGTTGTTGCAGTTAAACTGTACAGTCTCCTGAAGAAAATACTTATGGCTTCAGTAGCATTTGAAAACCTGGTATTTTACCATTTGAAATTAAATATTCTAGTAAAATAGACAGTTGTGGGTGTCTAAGGTTTTCTGAAAATTACTGAATTCCAGGCTGTTTCAAGAAAAATTAGTAATTTTGAAGAATTACTGAATTTGGTGGTTCTAGTGCTAAAAAAAGCACTAGCCCAAGTAAATGTTTGCAGTTACAGTAACTCTTTTACATTCCTGTAACACTTGTTTCCCCTGTAGCAGGAAATGCAGCACTAAAACAAGTCTTTCTTTCAGTAATCCAGTACATAAATGCACATTTTTTCTTTTCACAATGACTGTCTCCAACTCTTGGATGATAGTACATGATTTAAAATAGATGGACAAATGTAGTTCAAGTTGATAAATTGGGGTGGGTTTGGGTTTTGGTTTTTTGTTGTTGTTGTTATTGCTCTTTCACTTTTTTAATTTTTTTTGTTAGCTTTTTTTTTTTTTTTTTTGATAGCTTAATGGATCCTGTCTAAAAGGTTCATGTAACAATGCCCACAACATTTTCCTCATTGAACCTAAAGAGTTTCCATGAGGGATAGAGCAATCTCTACTGCCACGGAATGACGCCTGATGCAGCTACAGCAGCAACAGAACAGGCAGCTTTTTCCACCAAGTGAAGCCACAAACTTTTTTTCTCACAGAATGTACAATCTAGGATACTTGTATAGCAAACAGGAAATTAGCAAAAGGTTATTACTGCCCAGGAGGCCGTATAAACTGTTTGATACTGGTGATAAATGAAGTTGAGAGGCGACGTAGCCCAGCGCTCTTGTTTAAGTCCCACTTCAAACAATTACTAACACTATAAACTGTCAAGTTACAATGTGTGTGGCTTTAATGAACAGAGATTATTTTAAGTAACTTGATACTCATTTTAAATTGTTGGATGAACCACCTATCGGGTATTTTCTGTGACCCCGAAGTGATCGGTGAGACTTGCACACAGTGAATGTGGCCCTGAGGTTAATTTTTCTTTAAACTAAATTGCTCATCTGGTGTTATAAAAAAGGATAAAGCATTTCATCTTGTACTGAAGTTAATAAAACAATTAACTAACTTAGAGAGTGATTTAGTTTTCTCAAATGACAACTTTATCTTTGGACATGAGATACTGATGTTGGTGCATATCACACCTGCTTTTGCTGGGTTTTATCTTTACACTCAGTAGAGTTACTAGATCATTTCACAGTATTAAATAAGGTTGAGAATAAAGATGAGTTAATCTTCCTGTTTTACACAGAAATAATATTCAATTTAAATTAGATTTTGATTTTAGCAGAATAGTAATGAAAGTTTAAAAAATTATGCATGCATGATGAAATATCTATTAAGATCTCATGCTTCCTAATCTTATTTGAATAAGGCACTTCAGTCAGAAGACACTGTAAAATCAGTACTGCCATTTTTAAAGTAGATGTTTTAAAAAATGTTTCTTAAAAAATACACAGCAAAAAAAAAGTCACCTACTTTTTCAACCTTAGCACAGAGAAGTACAATACCTATTCAGTTACCAAAATACTGGTTAAAGCCAGTAGTCTAAAAAGAAGCACCACAATTAGAAATTCATATGGCAATGACATTTAAGAGTTGTAAGTGTATGCAGCCTAAATGTGAAATAGTGTAAATGCTATATAAGTACCTAGCAGAGAGCAAAGCCTGTGCCAAAGGGTTTACAGTTTAATGGCCTGAAACTTGCTGTAACATGAATGCAAAATGGCTTCCAATCATGTCCCTTAAATATATTTTTGCAATGACAGGGAAACAATTAGAACAGGAAGGAGCATATGACAGATAAAGGTAAACATCGCTGATTCAAAATTTTTCAGTGGCAAATATAAAATTGATATTTAACTTCATGAAGTCAAAGTGCCACTTTAACATCCTTTTTATTCTCTTCTATATGTTGTTACAATTATGGGATGACTGTGAGAGTTTGAGATGGAAAAGGTTTATTGCTCTTCTCTATGGCTTTTGTAGTGCTTTATTTAGACCATAATTAATTGAGAAACTGCAATAAATAATTAGACAGCTATACACGCTCTGCTTTGGAGATGGTTGATAGTGGTTTATGCTATGTGAAAATTTGTCACAATTTGTATGGATGTTGTTGCCTCTCTCTTTAGGCCAAATCTGCTTGATGTACTGACATGCCCAGCAGCAAAGCAGGAGAGCTCTTAAATGGGAATGAGCAAATGGGCCACAAGCCAGCCATGTTGGAAGCTAGACTGTTAACTAAATGCTTGAGGGAAAAAACTCATGAGCTTTGAGGTTGACTTTTACATGGATTTCCAGATCTGTTTGAGAGTAGATGCAGCCTTTCTGACCTTTTGTTTTCTTGAATGAGAAATGACATTGATGTTAGGTGTAATGGTTATATCTACAAATGATCGTTCTAAGGATTAGATTAGTTTGAAATGGGTGATGAATTACATAAACCACAACCATTGTAATGATAAATCTTTGTGACTTGAAGCAGGAGTGAAAGGTGATCTGCAAGCCATGTCTGTGTAGTTCAACACAGTGTGACGTAAAAGCCTAGCACCAATATACCTGTTCTAGAACCACAAGCAGCATGGCTTGCGTTGCATGGATTACAGTGCTGTGCCAAACGCAGAAAGGCAGATCTTGGGAATCTGGAAATATCACTTACTTAATGTAACTCCACTGCTACGTACATAGGCACTCTGTACATGTGCTATGTTCTGTGTTCTGTATAAAAAAAATGTCCCGTAAATTATATTAAAATATTTTCATACAATTTAATACAATCTATTTTAATAGACCTTTATCATGTCATATTTTTAACTCAGTCTTCGCTACAAGTTTTGCATTGGAAGGAAAAAAAAGCCCCAGACATAAACCCCAGGATTTCCGGTCACCGAGTGCAAAGGAATAGATGACGGTGCATGCCTGAAGTGGGCATGCAATGTTTTGTCTTTCTTTTGAATAGTACAAAGCTCGACATTATGACACATAATTTGAGAGTCTGTAATATCTTTGGGGTTTGTAATATTTCTGTAATTTATTTTTGGGATGTGTTGGGTGTTTTTTTTTTTTTAAAGAAAAGGAGAACAGAAAACTGAAAACCTTGAATAGACCTTTTCCTAGATGTTATGACAGGAAAATGCTGGACTTGGAATAAAGACCTGCTTTCAAGAATTAAAGTGATACATTTTGAAAGAAAAATGACTGAAAGATCTGCAATAGTTACACATAAGTTTTTAGCAATCAAAATTCTGCTTCAGAACACAAGTGAAGCGTGACAGATAGACAGCAGTGTAGCCTTCATACACACAGATATAGTAGTCCTTAATTATTGATAGATGGGATATGTGGTAAGAGTAAGAATCACATACTCTGTAAGAATCAAGTATTCAAGCGTTACAAGACATGACACAGGAACATATGCTCCATTCCTAGAGACCAGTTATAAACAGAAAGCAAACAAATAGTGTCATTTTCAATTCACACAAATATTCTTCAAACTAGAGATTTCAACATGAAAGTGCAACTCTCTTGTGCATACTCAGACTCCTTTTCTTTTATTTTTTTCATTATTTTAATGCAAAAATTCTACCATTTGATAATACCATTATTACCAATAGCAGAGCAGCAATTAAAACCTACAAAATAAACATGAGACATTTATATTTTACTGTGGAATAATTATCTTCGAACAACATACAAAGGTATGGGGTTTACTGAATAAAAAGGGAAATTTAGATCAGCCAGGAAGCTAAATTTTTCACCTTTGTTATGCCTGGTCCTGAATAAAGTTAAATGTGTTTTCAGTTCTCTGTGTTCCAGGAGTGCAGTTATCATTCTGTGTTATTCCGGTACCTTATACGGAAAAGGATATAAAAAATATCTTTTTAAATCAGTGCAACATAGTAAATCACTGTCAAATTTTCAAGGTGTTTGATCACTGACGTCTTTTTCTATGTCTCTGTTCATTATTTTCAGACACAATCAATGCAGTGGACATATGAAATCAATGGACTGCCTCCACAGACCATACCACCTACAAGCCCAGCAAAAGTTGTTTCTACTAGCAGTTACATAAGATCAGCCACAGTTCGACAACGTAATTTTATACGTGAAAATCTGAAACTTATCACCACTGGAGTATCCTCACCAATCAAGGGGGCACCTTTGGTCCTGAAGACAAAAAAGATAAATTTATGATCAGTTATTTCTTTGCTGAGGGAAGACATATCTGTCAAATAAATTCTGCAGATAAAAAGAGGATATGGTTGTTGTTGTTGTTGTTTTTAAGCAAATACAATATGCATTGATTATATGTTTTATATGGAAGATTCAGAGTGCCTCAGCTCTAGTCATATTCTTATTTTTCTATGAGGGATTTAGGATGCTTACCTAACAGTTTATGTATATCATACAGATGACAGCAAGTTCTAATGAGAACAAAACTTTGAGTGGAAAAATATGTCTTGAAAACTGGGGAATTCAGACTAATGCTTCGCTTTCTAATGGATATTAGTATAGTAAGATTTTAATAGGAAAATTTAATAAACATTCTGTGTGATGTTCAACATATTGCACCCATGCAAATCAATCAAGCAAAACCAATCCTGACCTCTTCCACAATAAACTGCTTACACAAAGTCTGCACTATCTTGCTAAGGTAAAACATGCTTACCTGTCATAGGTCCAGAGCTTGAATGCCTTTCAGATTCTCTAGCTTCGGCAAATTTCATTATTACATCTCTGCTCTAAAATAAGGATTTATTCATCCTATAACACTTCAAAATCTTACATAATGATAGAATGAAAATATAATGTCCTTTCTCAGTACTTTTGTTGTGAGTAAGTTTCAGAGTCCTTCAGAGTATTGAAATACAGAAGGTTATGAAGAGACAGTGAGCAATGGAGCCAGAGTTTACTTTTTTCACCTAAAATAAACAAACCAGAGGTGTCATTCATACTGTGTTTTGATTTCCATTCTTCCCATCCATAGGTGACTTTAAATGGGCGCTGAGGAATCAAGATCGTTCTTGATGTATTGTGGAAAATTAGATCTATGCAGACATGCTTTGTAAGATCACTGGATGGGTAACTCGTGCCTTCTTTCTTCATTGGGACTGTTTTTCCTGATCTTACTAGTAGAATATAAATTGTATTTGTGCCTTTATTTTGATGGCAGAATGTACTTTAACAAAAAAATGGCTTGCCACAGATTAAGTGCTTTCTTGGCACAAATACAGAATGAGCATCATTGCTCAGGAATGGGGAGCCTGAGAACAACCTATGTAGGTCAGTGTAAATGAGCACCAATAAAACCATTTCACTGCAATGTGCTTGAGGATTTTGTTTATGCCACCCATTTTAGAGAAGCTATTACAGAAAATGTTGGGAACATGTAAAGCAGCAATGGCACTGTTTAATATCTCCTTCTAAATGTACTGTGCCCCATTTTGGTCAGAAACCAGGCAATCAGAAGCAAGAATAAAATCTGCCGTACAAATTCAGGATGCAACACAGGAAAGATATTGTCAATAATGATATCTAGTATACATCTAAAAGACTTTAAGAAGCTTTTGCAACATTCACCTTAAATACTGCTGGGACCACAGATATAACTAGATTTTGTAGGAAGGCTCTATCTGCATATATAAACAAAGCAAATGTTTCTCTGTAAGAAATCAGAATTTATGGATCAGAAATATGCAATGCTTTCTCAACAGATTATTGATGTTCAGAAAACATTTCAAAGACAACTTTTCTTTGTAAAAGATTTGTTTTCCTTCTTTCACTTCTTTAAAGTTTTGGTTTCCTATTTGAAATTACACTTGTTTGCAAGATGCTTAAAGCTTTGTAATTCTACCAAAGATGGATTAGCAGGTGGCATATAGGTGAATCACTTAAAAATTAAATGATGGTCACCCCAGAAATATAATTTCACAATTTGCTTGCCTGCACTTTCTGCTATATGTAGATTTTCAAATTCTGTCATACATTCCAACATTTAAAAAAATCCATATGCAAATACTATAAGATATCTGATGGGTGTTTTCAAAGATGTCATTTAATTATATTTTCTCTCTTAAGAAGGAAACAATCTATTCTTTCTACACCAGATTACAGGGTTTTTTTCCATTGTGTACAAAATCACTCATGAGTTATGCAAGATATGCCATCAGCAGCTGAATTTGTACCTACTATTAAAAATATATTGCATTTTTTTATATTTCTTGTGGACTTTAAACAGAACTAAAAATGTTTCTCCTGGTATTAAGAATATACTTGCAAAGGTGATTTAAAGAAAGACCATTTTATTTGTGTGGTTGTAACATCCACAATGTTTTACATATTATCTGCATGCATTTATGGATTACACTATGTAAACCGTCTATTAAAAATAAATTCCTTTTTACTTCCTGGCTTGATGCTTTGCACTTCTGTCAGTGATGTGACTGTATTCTTTATAACACAAGTGCTAAATCTAAGTACATCTCTTAAAAACTAGTTTCTATGCAGCACCACTGGAAGATTTCCGGAATGATCAGTTTTATTCATTACTTGCTTCCTCCTTTTTACTAGAATTACTGAACCATATTGAAAATCTTGGAGTTTCAACTCATGGCAGGAAAGAACTGACATGACAAAAGATTATAAAATGCTGCTTTTATTATTTAAACTTGAAGAATTCACTTGCAAGCTTTCAAACCCACCATTAAGTCTGAGCTTCCGAACAGCTGGGCAAGCTGCTTGCCATTACCCCAAACCTTAAAAATGTAATCTGTAAAGGGGTTTAACTATTGGAGACAGGTCTAAAAACAATTGTTGCAGTTAGGCCTCAGGTCTATAAAAAAGCAGTCTAAGTGGCTTAGTTTAGAAATCATTCAAAATTACTATTTAATACCGTAATCTTCTTACAAATAAATGGGAGAGAATGAACACAACCTCGAGGTTATGGCTTTTGAAGTAGCTTTCGCAATGCCTATGCCCTCATGCCACACCAGAGCAACTACTAGCAGAAACTGAAAGAGGGGGAAAAAAAAAAAAAGTTTGTTTCTTCACACTAGAACACCCTTCAGGGTCCTTTATTCTGGAAGGATGAAGAAAGGAGCATCTCCCTTCACATTAATCTGTGCTGGTACAGCAGAATCTCAGGGAAACAGGGGGTTATTGATTATAACTGTAAATACTAGCGCTTCTTTTCTAATTGCTGATTTTGATTAGACATCTGAAATTACTTGTACTGACCCCACTTATATATTTTGACATATAAAAATATCAAAATCACAAAATGAAAGTTTTTAAGACAAATGTCTTAATCATAGTCTTATATGACACTTACGAGTCAGCTGTGCATCTGCTTGTTACTGACTTACCACAAATACTAGTTAGCTAACTGGTCACCACCTACCTGTTCATTTATATTGCTTTCTCCCTTGTCTCCTTATGTCTCTGTATAATGATTCACTTTCAGAGCAGTTAGAGAAAAGGATTAAAGCCTTATGAAGCGACATTATTGTGTAATGTAGAATTGGTTACTTTGAGAATGGGAACTACATTTAAATTTATTAGTAAAATACTGTGCAGCTTTTGCAATGGTTGAGCTCTTGCTTTTAAGTGACATGTCCAGTAGTGGGGACAATCTGCCCAAGGGAACTGCAGGACCGTACAGTCAGAGCATTAACTTCAAAACAATGCAAAAGCAATCAAACTTCCAACTGTTTGATGTTTGGCTGACCTCTATTTGGCACAATACTACATAGAGAATGACAAGGATAACATGGAAATGTTTTTAGGATGCCTGCTGTTAGTACCTCAGCTTGGCATAGTTTTTGCTGCCACATAACTCAGAAGATTTCAAGATTGCTTGTTCTGCTCATGTCTGGCTAGCCATGGTATCAATGACACTTTAAGACTATTCCATACCTGATCTCACCAGTTATAAAAAGGTTTTAGAGTATCAAACACCCTTCCAGAATAATAAGAGCCTTACATTAACTCCTGTGTATCATGGTTTAACCTCACACTGCAGCTCGGCCCCAGGCAGCCACTTGCCCCCTCTCCCTGGTGGAAACAGGGAGAGAACTGGAAAGACAAAAGTACAAAAACTCGTGGTTTAACATGAAGACAGTCTAATGGTAAAGCAAAAGCTGCTTGCACAAGCAAAACAAAACAAGGAATTCATTCACCACTGCCCATGGGCAGGCAGGTGTTCAGCCATCCCCAGGACAGCCAGGCTCCATCACACGTAACGGTTACTTGGGAAGACAAATGCCACAATGCCAGATGTCCCCCCCTTCCTTCTTGCTCCAGTTTTACGTGCGGAGCATGACGCCACGTGGTGTGGGATATAGCGCTGGTCATTTGGGGCCAGCTGTCCTGGCTGTGTCCCCTCCCAGCTCCTTGTGCCCCCCCAGCCTGCTCCTGGTGGGGTGGGGTGAGGAGCAGGAAAGGCCCTGACCCTGTGCGAGCACTGCTCAGCAATAATGAAAACATCCTTGAATTATTAACGCTATTTCCAGCACAAATCCAAAACATAGCCCTGTACTAAGTACTACGAAGAAAATAACTACCCAAGTAAAACCAGCACACTGTGTCAGTGCAGATTTTGTGTGAGTCAGGAGAACTGAGAGATGAAGACTGCTTTAAGGGCTGAAAATAATCATGATCAGGTGAAAAGCTCATTGGGGTGTGGGGCCATATACATTTTTACTGCTAGCTGCAAGGAAAGGTATTATTCTAAGACAGCTCTTTGGGACTGAAGCCAGGTTAGCAGAGGACATAATGCTGAACCAACAATGTTTCTGCTTGAATAAAATAACACGGCAGCAGCCAAATCTGAGCATGCACTTTTTTCATCTTTGATCACAAACCCAAACTATCAGAAGAAATGGAAGCTTCTGACTCATTCTGCATATAGCAAACACAAGGAAAGAAAAATCACTCTATATTAATAAATATTCCTAGGAGGAATAAGACAGAAAATCCCTGGCTTTGCCTTACTATTTATTTTCTTGTAAGACATTTAATAATTTTATTTCTCCCTGCAGTGACTGCTCATTCTAAAATAAATGACTGAACAGTGCTTTACTGCTGACACAGATCACAGTTTGTTGCTAATGGAATGTTAACTGCTTTTTAAATAACTCTGAATAAACCTGCTGATCCATAGAAGATTCATCTAAAAAGGAATCCAATTCATCTACTAGCTTTTCTGCTTCCACTGACATGAAACATATTCTTCTGCAATTTACATTACTGCAGTTATTGTAATACTGATAGTGTCAAATTTCCTATAGTAGGGTATTTTACGTTTTGAGACCATGGCATGATGACAGTGTGGTGAGGTCACGGCAGGCCATGGACACCAAGGGCATTGCACAGAAATCTGTCCAAAGCATTGGGTGCTATATTACAGAGTTAACATATGTACATCTTATGTAAGAATAAAATAGTGATTATTTTTATTCCTTGAAATGTAAAATAAATACATATGTGAAAAACTATGCACTTGGAATATCAAGCTGAATGTGCAGGCAGTCAGGCGTGTGCTTCATAATTCAGAGCATATATGTGGGTAGTGGCTTGAATACCCGGTAAATATGTGGACAGCACTGACTCAGCAGTCTGACATTGCTCCTGGCACAAACTGTTGGATTCAAATGTAAACCCTTCGATTTTAAAATTCTTTTCTGATCCATGCAGCTACCTGGCTAGCATTAATTGGTATTTGCATTCCATTTATCATTATCTTATTTCTGCCCTAATGTTTTCTATCTTAAAAAAACCAACACATCAAACCCAAAGAAAAGGCTACCTTGCCCATGCCTGAGTCTTATTGTGCTAAGCTACCAGTTATTCATAATTATGAAACAATCCTTAGTGAAACTGAATCTGAATTACATAGAAAGGATATTGCGAGGGGGAAACAAAGACAATCAAGGTCAGAGCTACAAAATTAGATCTTCGTTGTAAAGAATATTAGATAGAAATTATTTCTAAAGCAACCTCTTTTCCCATAGAAAACACTATCTAAACACAGTGGCTATGATCATTGCCCTATCAGAGATTAATTGCTAGGTGACATGGTGTCACTGTACTGAGACAAAAATAGGCTGCAGAAACATTAGATTAGCTTGTTAAAAGTATTATTAATTTGGGGTGCAACATCTGTAAGAGCTGTTTCATCATTTGCAGGTCACAGAAGTCAAACTCCTCAAGTTAGTGGCAGGAGGTGCCTGGAATTACAAAGCCCATCTATGCTCCTCCCTTGGACTGTAGAGGACAAAAGGCTGCAATTAAATTGCCTACCGTTCCCTCTCCCTCACTCCCCCCTTGTGCTGTGGTGCTACGGCTGCGAAGATCAGTAGCAGCATTTAAGCCAGAGCTATGCTGCTGTAAATAAGAGGGAACAGCTGAGTGTTATTGCTGCTGGGGGTCCCATGGCTTTAAATATAATTAATTTCTGGTCCCATATAATCCCTATCTTAACTTTCAGAGCATGCTGCAAAATATCTTTGCACCCCTTCCCCAGGTTTGTATTAACAAGAATAAATTACAAAGAGGAAATCTGCATTTAGTTTACTGATGATAGTGAATTTCAATGTTGCTCTTGGGTGGAGATTTTACCTATAATCTCATGCATCTAGAATGATGGTTGGCTGCAGTTCCCATCTTCCCAAAATGTAAAAAAAAAAAAAAAAAAAAAAAATCAAACCAACTTGATTCTTAACAGAGAGGATTAATGATAGAATCAAGTAGGTAGATTATCACTGTTTGAATTAATGAATTAAAAGCAGCACGAAGAGGGAAAATATGAATGCAGAGGGCTTGCTGGAATTATTTGGGAAGAGAAAGCTTGTGAATGAGGAATAGCTCCACCTTAAAGAAAGTAGGACAAGACAGCTGGCATAGAAAACTGACAAGGTTATGGAGGATTATTTAAACTAGAAACAGGAGGAAAAAAAATCAGCAGGTGTTAAGGAACACTTGGGCCAGTCACAGGCATAAGCCAGGACTGTCAGCACTATGACAGTATCTCTGTCACAATGTAAAGAGTAAGAAAAATTATAGTAAAACTGGGGAAAGGAACAGTGCAGATCCCAGTGATGCATCAAGGAAAATCAGCCAAAGAAATTGTCCAACAATAGAAATAAACAAATACCAAACATAGCTCAAATCTCTTACAGAAAGAACCAAAATAAAAACCATATTGTCAAGGAACAGTACCTTGAGAGAAGGACTATTGTAATTCTGGCTGTAGAGCAGAAAAGATAGAATAGCCCTTAACTTCACTGTAACACTGTGGAAGTGGCACAGTTCCATAAAAATATATTGAAAGTGTGTTTGGAGGGGAGGAGGCCAGTGAGGAGATTTGTAAGGATGTGGGTGCAAGAATGCATGGCTCCCAAAGCACGTTAGCAGCATAACTACCAGATACCAGCTCAAATACTGCATTTACAATGTTGAAGAGGAGCAATTAAAAAAACAAATACTCTGCTCCCTTAAATTAGACAGACTTGTATCTGATAGAATTATATTTAGTACTGTCACTTGGACAAAAGACAGTCAGGTGGTTAAAAAGAACTCAGTTCCCCAACAAAATTTCACTGCATTTGGTTAATTTCCAGGATGTATACAAGGAAATTAAAATCCTTATCAGGATAAATTTAGCAAGGCTGTATCTTGCCACACTATAGAACTGTCTAGGAAAAGTAGTTCAAGAGCATTGAAGAGAGTGGTATTTTTAACGTAGTATGAAGGTAACATAAAGAAACAACTAGTGTTGACCTTGTGAGCAGGTAATGATCATCATTTAAATAAATTAAAAATGAGAAATCTCCACACTGCAATGTTCAATAAAACCTGAAGAAGCAGCAAAGCTTTCTTCCCAGATGCCAGTCACAGTTATTGACACAAATATCACCTTCCATCCCTCACTGTTCTCCTTTAAATAAATATTACATGTATCTAAACATTAGCATGTAAATACACTAACTCTGAGATATCACTTTGCTTCTCCTTGAGAAGAATAATGTAGATGTACAGTAGGAAAGAAAAAGTTAACCAATAGCTTTCAATCCTTCCCAAAACTAATGCATACTCACCCAGAAGCTCCGGGGGCAGGGGCGGTGGTGTAGTCAGGTCATGCACCACAGCTTTGGGCTAGAAAAATGCAAGCAAGTGCTGATGAACTGGTGACTGGATAAAGAACAGATTGTCCCTTCCCGGGCAAAATAACCAAGATTGTAAATTTGGGAGCCCAGCTGCAGTTGCAATCCGAAAAACAACCCCAAAACATCTGACACTGATTAGGTGCTCTTCCAGTTAATTATTCTAACAAGTAATTAACACGGTAAGTGTGGAGATGATCATCAGCTGTGGGTGCCAGAGAGGTCAGCATGCCTAGAGTGCAGATCACAGGTACAATTTAACATTAGAAGAAGGAAAGAAACAAACAAAAAACACCCTGGACTTTGCCAGAATTCAGTACCACAGATTCCTGTAGGATTTGGGGTGTGATTCATTTCTCAGTGTCACATAAGAATAAATACCACCATATCCTCATATAATCAATTTATGAAATAAAATGTCCTGAATATCAGGTAGAAAACTACAGACACTAAGACTGTGAAGGTACCCTTTATAACTGCCCTAATTTACCCTCAGTGACCAAAACATTCTTAATACTTTCACCTATTAACTCCAAAGTAATTGCCTAATCCAACATTTACTAACGTATCTATTCTCATGAGAAATTTGAATAAGATGCCAAAGAACTGCCTCAACTTAATGGAAAAGTGATAATTACAATCTGTCTGATGGCAAAACACTTTTATTGATACATCTTATTCTGTTTTAGGAATGGTCTTGGACTACACCAGCAAGTGACTTTTGCTGGTGGGAACACCACTGGGTCACAGGTAGGGCCATGCTGTTCAACTCCGCTGGCAAACCTGACATGTTTTCAAGCATCTAAAATAAAATTACTCAGCTAGAAAACTAACCAGCAAACAGAAACAACAAAAAGAAATGAAGCCTGAGTAGGGAGACAAACAGGTCTCTGCTGACTTTCCCCCTCCCAGAGTCATGCTGTGGTGGCAATCCCCAAACCGTTCCATTTTGAAAGGAATGCTATTTTAAATGCAGAAAACAAAACCAAATTAGACTTCTAAAGAGGCTGAGGAAAATGTGTAAGAGTACTGAAAACAGGGAGGCAGAAGAGGATTGTGCATACATGGTTTCCAAGTACAAACCCACAACAAGGCAATGCAGGCTGTTATCAAGGGATTTGCTGTGCATGCCAGCTGTGCTACAGCTGCTGAGCTCAAATGACTGACCAGCACCTGACTGCAAATGGGAAAATGGGCTCCTTTAGGACCTGTTAAAACTGGAGGTCAAGGGAGGAGAGAAAGAACCATTATTCTTCATTTTATGAAGTAATCGTAAAAACCCTTTAACATGTTGCATGCAATGTCATCTTTACTCTGTGCAAAGTGTTGCTTATACTAAAGGCACACCTGGCTGAGAAGAGCCCATGTAAAGCATAAAGAATCACAAAATCATTTAGGTTGGAAAAGACCTTTAAGACCACCCAGTCCATCCATCCTAGCACTGCCAAATCCACCACTAAACCATGTCCCTAAGTATCACATCTATACATCTTTTAAATATATCCAGGGAAGGTGACTCAACCACTTCCTTGGGCAGCCCGTTCCAATGCTCAATAACCCTTTTAGTGAAGAATTTTTTCCTAATGTCCAATCTAAACCTTCCCTGGTGCAACTTGAGGAGTGGAAAATAAGACATGGCAAAAACAGATATGAGAATTTCATTGGCAGGGCAATATGGAGTGAGTCCTTGGGGATGGAGGTCCTGGCTGAAACAGGGCATAAAAATCTGAGATCCTGTCTCCTGTTGTCTTTGCAGAATTTGGATTTCATGTCACAGATGCGCCTCTTCATCATCAATTTCTCCTCCTACCATAAAAAACTGCAAGTCCCTGTATTTCAGTTAACTGCCTGGGTGTGAAAGAGAGAAAAAAGGGTTTAAGCTGGAGGCTCTTCCACTTCAATCTCTGTTAGTGGCAGTACAACTGAAGCAGAGGAAGAACTGCTCTAAGGATCCCTTTGGGTGTCAAGGCAGACTTGTAGGAAGTTGGTAAAAATGGTATAGTTCCTATAATTTGACAGCATGTCTGACTTAAGGCCTTAGACTTGTTTACTGCCTGCAGATTTAGAGTCCTGGGGAGCCCGGGCTCATTCCTGTTCTTTTCTCCAAGCAGTGACTTGACAGCAACAGGATGCAATTAGGCTCTGGAGGATTCAACATGTAACACAGTCCAGAAAGAATAATAGCCAATGAATTACGGCCTTATGGACAAGAATAATATTTTTTGTGATTGAATTCCTGTGGACATTTGTGATAGGAAGCTGCCACCAAGTCATTGTCACTGCTTTGCACCATGCAGCTGTATCTCAGTGGCAGATGGGGCACTCTGCACTAGTAATTTCACACCAGGTAAGGCCCATGACTTTTTGGCATATCTTTGCAGGAGTCTTTATGCAGGATTGAAGAAGGATCGTGAAGGCTTTGGCTTTCAAAGCTGAGAAAGAAATCCAAATTTTGAGGACTGAAGTGCACCCAAAGCTCCTAGGCTACCGATTTAAGCCATGACAGCCACACAGATTTTAATAGTGGAGTAGCCACTTCATATGTACTATTGACACAACAGAACATGATACAGTTAAGAGTTCACTAGGGCCTCCAGTCCTACTGCACTGGTGATGAGAGGTTTCACACAGGACATGTATCATCAACATAATTGGATGTCTGGGACCATCCGTTTCCCAGGGAGCCACTCTGAGCATGACATCTTATCTCTGCACTTGGTACTTCTCATAGTTAAAAAGGAACATAAATAGCTCAAATTTCACCTTATGCCTCCTCCATAAGGACAAGTATGAGACCTGAAGAACTCTCGTGAGATTATTGCAACAGCCTAGTGAATAAAATGGTGATTTATTTTAATCACTGAAATGCTTAGCACTTAAATCTGTCTAATTTATGTACACATCCCATGAAACAGGCAGAGCACACAAATGTAGTGAGATCTCCACTCGGTGCTGCAAGGTTTTGGGGGTTTAGAGCTTGACATTTTAGGGTAGCTTGGCTACTGATTGCTGCTTGTTGCTGGATGTTGCTCTACCAAGTGTGGCCGTCCAGGAGGTGTGCCATCGGTAGGTCAGCTGTCTGCAAAGGCAGCCAGGCAGAGGCCAGGAGGGGAGACGGTTTGGTACTTCACTCTGACAGCCAGCCTAAGACAAGTTTTCCCCACCTCCCTAAATAGCAAAGGCAGGCCAAATCAAACAGGTGGCACCTTAGCCCAGCTCTTAAATAGCCATGAGAAAAGTCACAAGGAGGAGTGAAAAATGCTTTAATCTCTGGACTAGAGAAATGTGCTCCCCTGCTCTGTGCTGCATGGTTTCTGAAGGAGGTGTAAAGACACCATGCTGCCACACTGGTGTCTCACTTGGCTACAGTCCCTCAGGCACTGGTTTGGGTGAGACGAATTTTGCTATTACAGACATGCTCTAAAAAGTTGTCTGTCTTCACAGGGCAGCAGTGTCTTATTGCCAGCTTTTGCTTCTGCCTTTTAAAAAAAAAGAAATTCAACTATTTCTCAAAAGAGTAGGATGGGTGGGATTCCATGGAAGGAGCAGACCCTGCTAAGCTGGTACCCACCTCCTGTCTGCCAGACATCATGGGCAGAACAGAAGTGATGCCAGAGCTGGTGGTACCAAGATAGCTGTGACAAGCCGGGAGCAGAGCCACACGCATATGGCTAAACGTGCCTTACCTGCAGGCTGAGGTGTAATACTGGTGGGACACTACTGCTTTGCTTCCAAGCCTCATCCTCAGCACTCGTGCAGGACATAAGGCACCACTGGGACAGCTTTATTTCCTGGTGCATACACAAGTACAAACTGTCAGAACCACTGCTGCCTATGGGGTTAGGGCCTCTTTTCTGAAAGGCATCTCTCCCTCCATGCAGTCTGTGGGAGATTTCAAAGCCCAGCTCCAGTTTCTGGGTGTTGTGGCGGGCGTGGGTACCCGCATTCCCTTACAAACCCAGCCCTTGTTGCCAGGGTAGGCTGCAGGAGTTATATGCAACTGTGGTGGTGCTGGGCTGGCACTGGTCCAGAGGTGTATGGAATCGGAGGGGGGCTTTGAGAAGCTGATTCAGAGCCAGCATGAGCCAATTTTGCAGCATAGTGAATTAGGGAGCAGAGACATTGCTGAGCCACAAAGCCTGTGGATGTGCAGGGTTGCAGGCTTAGGAAGTGACCTGCTCACTCCTGCCTTGCATCCTGCTCTTAAATTACAAACTTTAGCTCAACAACAACCGCAGTTATACTTTTTTTTCTCTGAAGAAGTGCAGGCTGACTTTTTCACCTCAGGCAGTTCAGGGACAGGAGGTAAAAGCAAAAAGATACAGACAAAACATTGTTAAAAATACAGAATATACTCCCGACATTTTTATAACACTCTTTATCCAAGAACATGTGCAGCACAATTAAGATCAGTGGTTCAAACACCCCAGTTCACAGCAGCTGCAACTGGAGTGAACAACAACAGATGACACCCTGGATGGTCATACCATGGTTTACCTGTTGAGCCTAACTACTTTCTCTGCTAAAGGCTGATTTGAGCCACACTTCAAAATGTGTATGTTATTCTTACTGTGTAAATAAACAGTTTAAGACTCTCACTGCCATGCCCTTCAATAGCATTGGCGTTCATGAAAGGATAAACAAAAACCAGACAGACCTCCATCCTTGGCCCTTCAGCACACCGAGCCATTCAGAGACGCCTGTGTGCTGCAGTCATTACTGAATGAGCAAAAGGATTTACAGAAAAATCCGTGACACCCAACCCTGTGGCACAAACAGTACTGTAGTGGGTTTAGCACCTACTATGCCGCACCTCCCATTTAGAATGACCTGTTTCAATTGCTGTAGCAGAGAAGTGGTGGATGAACCCCTGCTCCTCAGAGCAGACATACTGTACTCCAGAGGGCACTTCAGAAAACCCCTGCAGGTATCCCTTTCAAGGAAGTGCATAAAATAGCTGCATGTACCTCAGTGACAAAAGGGCCTTATTCACACAAATATTCAATTTGAAGTTTATAAACCGAGGCTTGAAGCTGTCTCTACAGAATTGTATCCGGGTGTTGAAAACCACCCCCGAGCCTGCTCCTCTGAAAGCCACATGGCTCCCAGTGAGACGGCTCTTTGGTAGCTGCTTCCCCTTCCCCACAGAGCATCCCTGGCTCAGCTGCCCCCAACTGCCTGATGATGTTTTCTCACTCATACCCAACACTAGGAGACTGACAGCATGCTGCTATTTTTACCTTGCAGCTTCTTTACTCAGCTGTCTCAACCAGCTGCTTCTTTGTTTTTCCTCTCCCTGCGAAGTAGCAGGCTGGAGGCTTGCAAGTCTTGCTCCTGTTCCCGCTCTTCTTCAAGGCTTTTTTGTAAGACTCCCATTAAAGTCAGCCTCTTCTTTCTCCATCCAAACCTTCAACAATCAAGGCATGACACAGCTGTCTTCTTCTATCTGTCTCTTCCAGCCTGACTGTGATAGAAAATGCCAGTTTCTAATGCTCGCTCACACCCCAAGGAAAGACAGAGAGGCAAGCAAACCCTCATTTCTCAAAACACCAGCTAGGAACCTTAAATAAGTTGAGGGAAGAAAATGATTCAGCAGTAATAGGAGGTCTCAATAACAGATGGCAGAGTAGACAAGCTCGCTTGTATTTGCTTGCACAGCGAGGCCTTTTGTGACAGTCTGCTGGAGAGGCTGCTTCACGTGAGCAGTAATTTTACTGGCTGGCAGGACAGCACTGCAACAAGAGCAGGTCCTTTGTGCACAGATCTTTACAACACTCACAGCTGCTCGTGAGTGGTTTTCACACTTCTGGCTTATATATTTTGAGTAGATAAACATGTTTTTGCTGAAAATTTTTCATGTAATGAAAAATTGATTTAGTTGTTCCTGTAGTTGTGCTCTATGATATTTAATTGCTAGGTAAGGCTCTTTACTCAAAGCACACTTAAAATTAAGCTGTTTCAAAACAGAATGCTTCTATGCAGCTATGTGGCTTAAAGAATGGCTTCATATCCTCCATCAGACAAACCATTAATAGGACTTAGAAGTCAGTCACCTCTACCTCTTCTATGATATAATGAAACAAAAGAATACAGAACATGATTTTCCACATACTCTAGTCAACAACAAAAAGCTATTCAATGTTGAACAATAACACACAAGTTGTGTGACTAGGAGTGAGGTGTAGGGTTAGTGGTTTTCACGTAAGGCCACAAGACCACCATATATCCTAATTATAAGATATCACCTAGGTTAGTAAGCAGGAATAGGAAGCTTCAGTGGCTCTTAAAATAGTGTGGGTTTTTTCAAGTGCATGATTGGTGCTATCTCTGACCTTTGCTTGACCCAAACACCCCCTCTCTGAGACAAACAAGGTACTGGCAGGTACCACTGTCAGACCCCTGCTGCCATTTCACTGTCTTTCAGCTCTGTGCAAACACAACTACCCTTATATCTCTCAGCACTACACAGCATACAAGGTGACCTTGAGTATGTAAAACTCATTGTAGACTCTCATTGGAAATCTCATCCTCCACCAGTTGTTAAAAATGAAAGATGCCTTAATAATTGATATGTCAGTCACAGCATAATGCTTTCCCTTCCACCAGCTGTTGCAGCCATGTTGTAGGCATACCCATAGGTATAACACTTCCAATCCAAAACCAGCCAGGTCTATTTCCTTCTAACCTGAGATGCTAAAGGTTGTTTTTATCTCATTGTGGGTTATCCACTGGTGTTACAGTATTGTGAAATGGCTTAGAAGCGACTTTCATGCCACACTGCTCTGCTAAGTGGGATTCCTCTTGGCTCATGTTACAAAAACGTGTTCAAATCAAATAAATACCTGGGGGCTTGAGTCTCTATAGCTCCATGTGGCAGACATCTAGTTTTGCTGCCTTGTTCTAATGATAATTTTTTCTCACAGGATCTATGCTAGCAGAATTTTTAAGAACAGGTATCAACAGGTGTATCTGTATTTATAGTTCCTATTTAAAATGTTACATGATTTTCTTCTATGCAAGTGAAATGGAATTTTTATAACTTTAACAGTTTTACTGCTTTACAAACAAGTATTCCTGAGATTCTCTGAAGGACTCACTGTTCAGTGAGCTGTGAATGTAAAAAATGTCAATTTGAAATGCTTGACCACTTTTAAAAATACCCTGTCCTTGGAAGCGAAGAAAAAGCAAAACCAAGTCAGATGATGCTAGGAAGACCATAAAGCTGTGTACATCAGCTGACTGATAACACGCTTTTAGGGAGAAGTGTTCATTGAAATACCTTGATTATAGAAATCTAACTTTGATGTCAAGTTGACCTAGTCAACAAAACTTAGGACACTCTTTATATCTGGGTAGGTAACAGTAGCAGAACAAATTCAATGTGCATTGAAAAGTGTCACATGCATCTTTTAGAGGACAGAGGGATTAGAGTGTGTATTAGGTTTAGGGTTAAGGGCTAAGATAAAAAGGATGTGACTTTTGCCACACTCTGTCTTGACCCAGCCCTACAAGTATCCCACACAAGGTGGGATATTGATGACATTTCAAGATACTAAAAGGCATAATTTTAGTGGTGAGCAGACTTCCAGGTTTCTAATTTTCCTTGAAATGAGCAGTGAAGTGGTATGGATGATTGGGGGAGTACATAGGACTCACAGCCAGAGTTTTGTGCAAGCAATAATATGTCTAAACACTTGGGTCAGTTTACATGCACAAAATAGCGTTACAACGTTCTCTCAGGCCTTTTCTGAGGAATAAAATAGCTTAATGGGGTTCTGTTCTGCTTCCAGACACTCTCTTCTGTGTGCATAGACCAAACATGGAACATTTGACTACCAAAAGGAGACTGTGCTGGAAAATTACGAGTCTGTGAAAACAGGGAGCTGCAATGCAAAGTGATTTGCTGCCTTAGCTACAGCAGTTGCAATGGGTGACAGCTGTAATGATTAAAAAATACAGCCCAACAAAAATTACTGCATTTTCCAGGAGTGACACGACACATAAAGCTGATAAATAATCCTCTAGGAATCTACTGCCCACAGTGTTTTACTGTTATTATGAAACAGTATTACTCAATAAAATTAAAAGAAAAAGGCAGGGCTATTAATTTACAAGGCAGTGTATTGATATAGCTTACATTGCTAATACTAAACCCAAAAATATCCGTGTTCAAAACTATCTGAATTAGCCTTTGTAATGTCATTTACCATGACTATCTCTAACCTAGATGCTTCTAGCTTAAGCAATGTATTTTGGTGACCTTTTCTATTAAAAAGCTTCTAACAAAGCAACAAAGACTTCCAGAGATAACCAAAGACTTTACAACAAGCAGAGACACTTTCTTCACAACACATAAATTGTTCATATTAATGCATGAAATAAAAATTGCAAAACAAAATAAAAAATGTTTGCATAACCATAAACTTTTTAAAAAATATATCTATATTTGAACAGCCACCAGAGGCTGCTAGAGACTGAACTTTGCACCTATTGCCCTCCCCTTTATTACAAGTTTGTTGGTCTCCCTTGCAATGTTACTTGTCCTCATCAGCCAGAAGATCTGTAGTACGTGATTTTCCTACATGACAACTGGGATCATAATTAAGTAGCCATACTTTTCTGCAATAACCCTTAAGCAGCCTTCCCCAGAACCAGAATTTGAAATGTGGATTAAATTAATTCTGCTTTGAACTATGCAAGTTAAAACTTAGCTGTTATAAACGTGTGCAACTCAGAAAGCACTGAATTCCTTTGGCCATGTTATTATTTTTTTAAATCATATGTAAATCATACAGGATATTTTACCAAGGAGATAAAATTTCTACCCCAAAGACCTTACAGTCTCCAAAGGTCTAAAACGACATGGGTACATCGGCTGCAGGCTAAAGGACTAATTTGTTGAAGGTGCATAGTAATGTTGGAAAAATCAAATTTCACATATTATTAAACATGCTCTCCAGTCCTCTGCTGTAACTCTGAAACCCTCTGGCATTTGAGGCTGTGCAGCTGCTAATGATTTTGCTAACTGGAAAGGGGATTGTGGGTTGTGGCTATACCAGGGTGGACAATTTTTTCCTCCCTTTCTCTATACTCCTCCACGCTCCCTACATCCCATATTCAAATAGATGGTGCAGTCCTTTCCTTTCAGGTTAAAGTCAAGCCACCCACACATCAGATAAGCAGATCTGAGACCTTGGTCTGTCTAGACAGCAGAACAGCCAAGGCTACCCCAGGCCACTAAAATTGTCTTGGTTGGGACAAAGTTTTGGTGTAGCATTAGGGCTACTAAGAAAATTAATTGGGGTAATGCATGCAAAGGGTAGATGGCCTCCAGGTGTTATGACGTTGGAAGGGCCATAAAGAGTCGGCTGAATGGGGGATTCTCACATTACTTCTGAGCTTAGATTTATATTCATGGTGTGGGGAGGTGCCAATTTCTGAGAATTATCACTCTAAGCCATGTGGTATCAACTTTTTCATATCTAAGAAGTTATATAACTTTTAGATTTTAAGCTTCTGGTAACCATCTACATTTTTTCTTCTTTTAGATACAAGTAGATATACACAATGATACTTCAGAGCTTTCTTTTTAATAATACTTTAGACCTTTCTTCTAAGCTCCCAAATAGTTTCTGCATGTGTATTACAATGAAAAAAAGTAACTAAGTAACAGCAGATTCACTGAAAATGGCATAATCTAGGCTAGGTTTACTATCATAGCTTTAAATTTCTTTACCATTGCTGCAAATGTCACTGTTTTCTTCTAAAAAGTTTTATTCCAGATCAATGTAGAGTTACTTACCTTGATTTTAAACAAACAGCAGCAACATTTCCTGTTAGTCTAAGCAATAAAGGACAACAACAACAATAAAGCATCCTCTGGCAGGATGGGATACAGGTTATGTTCATACACCACCAATGACTGTGCATCAGCATAAAACAGTCTGCTTTCCTGTTTCAGTTCATAAAAGCCTAAAAAAATTGGGTCTACCAACTGGCTTTTTATTAGCCTGGCTATTGAAGTCAGAAAGCAATAAGTGCTGTTTATCTTAAGAGCAGAAGAATGCTGAGAACTTGATTTAAGTAGTTAAATAAATATAAGTGAGGAAAAAAGGAGAAAACACATTAAGAGCATACAAAAAGCTTTACCAGCTAAGAGCTTGTTTGGAGTTAAACGTGCTGAATCAAAGCAATGTCCAATTTGCAATGTATTTATCCCCAGCTGGGTTGCCCTTCTGAGACCCATCACCAGCCAGCTGTCCATCCCAGAGCAGAGCACGGGCTTCAAGCAGGGAGTGCAGAGCTGGTCCCTCAGGACCAGCCAGGCAAGGATTGATGGTTGTTAACAGTCCCAATGGGCCTGCCTAAAGTGATGGGGCTTATAGCCCCTCCTCCTGCCCAAGGAGGATCAGCTGTGCACCCATGACTTCTGGTAGGGAGCTGTTCCATCAGTTCTTTGTACGGGATTTCCACACCTTTCTCAGACAACTGGTTTTGAATTTTACCCTTAGAAACCTTCCTTAATGCTGCTCGGGAATAGGTCCTCTTGCTATTTCAGCTTGTTACTTGTCTCCCCCCCTCTGAACATGGAGAACAGGTGATTCCTTGCTCCTCTGAAGCTGCTTTTTACATAATTAAAGATTTTTGTTCCTCATGTGCTGTTTTCTTCTTTAGGCTAAATAGCCATTCATTTTTCCTCAGAGTCAACCTTCCTCAAATCTCTGGTTATTTTCTCCTCTATCTTTTCACAACTGGTCATAAATGTGAAGCTGAAAGCCAGAAGTACCTGAGCTATGTCCAAATCAGTGCCATGTATAGCAGGAAACTAATTTCACATGATGTGTAGGCTCAACTTTTGTCTCCTCATTCCAGACAGCTATTACAGCATCCTGAGGCTGCAGATCAGACAGAATACAAGTCAAAAATAACCAAATGATGCCATTTTGCAATTATCTTATGTGCATTTCTGTAGCATTTTTTCCTCTATAATATAACACCTTGTAGTTGTTCCTGAATCGCACTTTTTCATATAGAAGTGTCAAGAACACTTTGAGCATTAAATCTTTCATTCAGCAGAGTGGCTGGTTCCCATTTAGTCCCATTAGTCCCTTTTGGTGTTGGCCGCAAACTGAATTTGAATACCCTGTCCAGTCACCTAGAACGGTAAAGAAAATACTAAATATTACCAGACTCCAGAAAGTCTGCTCAGGGTACCCTTTCATTTTGGCAGTGGTTCATGAATAAGTATAGTTTGATTACAGTTCTCCAGCTATCTTTGCTCTCACCCTCTTATGGTTCCCCTACTTTGATGATGAACATGTCATTCAAAATGCTACTAGAAGCCAAGATATAACATCTTTTGCTTCCTTTCTATCACAGTGTTTCCATGTCACATATGGCAATTAGATTTGGCAAAAGAAAGACTTGTCAGACTAATCTATGTTTTCTTTTGCATTCTTTTTTTTTTTCTTTTTTTTTTTTTTTTAATTCTGGGGGCATAAAAATAGTCATCTTGAGTCTTTCTTTCCCTACAATTTTTTCTGAAACTGAAACTAAGCTGACATGTTTGCAACTCTCCGGCTCCTTCTTTTCTCTCCTTTCTTCAGAAATGTGTGTACTGCATTTTCCTTCTTTAAATACCTGGCATTCACCCATCTTCTGCAAATTCAACACCATAATTACTGATGACTTGTGAGATTCCCACCAGCCAGCTTTGGAAGCAAACCAAGGGTGAAGTTCATCCTACTAAGCAGATATTAAATACCATATTTATCTAACCATTTTACCTGACTGAGGGCTGAAGTCTTGCCTCTTTTCCCAGCTGTATCTATTACTCATATTGGAGTCAGTTCAGGAATCAAATATTTTTTTTTTTTCCAATTCATCATATTAATGTAAAAAGTTAAAGAAAGAAAAAAAAATCACATCTACTGTTTTATAATGTTGAAGAAAAAGCAAACAAGACAGGAGATGGCTGCTGCATTGTTACCTTGAAACAGAAAAAATTGTCATGACAATCTTTTGTGTTTCATTGTGTTTCCTGTTCAATACACAGAGGTCAGACTCACTCCATTAAAAGAGAAAGAGGTGTTACTGAATGAGGCACGTCTCTCTGTTCTCACCGTGAGATGCATGCACTTTGTGCAGTTAAACTGTTTGGTTGTCAGCCTCAGCAATGTTGCCTTTTTTACGAATATTGTTAAAATATCGACTGGCCTTTTATACTGTTTATCTTTCAAAATCTGATTTTAAGCCTTCCCCCCATTCCAGCTGCAGCTGTTTTTCACTAGAAAGCTCAAATTCATATCTGCATAGGGTTTATTTGCCTGACAAATTTCTATTGCTAACTACAATTACTGGAGAACTGTTCAGAAAAATGGTTTAGAGCAGGAAAAGTGTATTAAAAATGGGTTACCTTTGCACAAAAAGCATATATATTTAGGGAAAGGCTATACATGGAAGAAGGTCAGCCTGAAAGGCAGCTACAAGGAATGCAACACAGGCAGTTATAATGGGCAACTTTAGCTTTTGCAACAGCATTTATTTAACTACATCTTAACACTTTGAATTCCCTTTCAGCACTATGGCCCCAGAGATCTAAACAAATGCTCATTTAAACAGTCTCCTTGCTCCAAAAAGCTTTCCTTTTACTATTTAAAAACTACAGAGACTAACACAAGAGGAATGCAATCACACAGGAAAAGTGCCCCTGAGCTTGCTGGCTCTTACAAGTCCATCACTGTATTGTTTATTCCTCTTTCCATACACACCTTGGGGATAGGCTAAGTCCAGATCCACCAGAACTTTAAAAATTATCTGAAAACTCTTTCAGAAATTATTTTCATTCTGCACTGAGCATGGGTGGTCCACATGCTCACATCAAGCCCAGAAGCACAAATGGATGCAGAAATACATGCTGAAACAGGGTGTAAAATGCAGTGTCCATGCAATAGCCCTCACTATGTCTGACACAGATTCCCATCAGCTAAAAAAGTATTATAGCTACCACTGTGTGCAGCTATAGGCTATCCTTAAAAGCTACCATTCTTTTCCTAAAAACAACATTTAAACTTTTTAAAAAAACCAATCCCCTCCACTCCCTTCAAAATCATTAGCTTTTGCACTGGAGTGGTAACCAGCATTCTCGCCAAGTGTCTTGCCATTGTGTGAAGATCTACATGTATGCCCATACATACAAACACATACTTGCATACATATTGTGTGTATATATATTTATATTTTTATATATATATTTCAAAAGGCAAACTGCGGAAGAGGGCATCCAGAGGTGAAAACATCTGCCTGTGAGTGCAGAGCAGGTGGGTACTGGAAATAAAAATACTCCAGACTTTACTACATTCCTTCTGCCTTCAGGACATGGCTGAAATTTACCACGTGTCTCTCCAAACATGCACACCCATATTTTTATTTGATGGAAAGTGTTAGTATGGGAAGATGGGAATATAAAGAGGGCTGATGCAGACCTACCTCTCACACACACTTCAGATCTGGAAGTGACTAGGGATATAGATACACCAAGGGTCCAGTAAGCCCTCCCAGGTCCACCATTTTCCTTTTTTAGAGTTTTCCCCACCTTTACAGAGCCTGTCCTTGGAGCTGGAAGATCTGATGCTTTTGCTGCTGTCCAAGTTAATACTCCAGGATGTATCAGATAAAGTCAGGCAGGAAATGTCTTAGTCCTGATTGTGCTCTGAATACGTCTGCACATTCAGCACTATTGAGACATTGCTGGGACCTACCCACTACCAACTCAACCATTCCCAGAAACACAAACAGTAATCAGGGACAAATGTGTGATACATGTCCCCCCAAAGTCTTGGTAGGCAAAAGAGTGGGTTGAAGCTGGATTTGGTTAACTTTCTATCTCTAGCCCTTCTTCCACTCTAATTCATTCTTGTAGACAAACAGGAGAAAATAAAGTATCACCTGCAGAGCTGTTGCCAAGAGAGACTATGGCCCACAACTTTGTCAGCTGTCAAAGTAATGATCCCATTTTCTATGAAAACAAGCTTGTTACTGTGTGGTACAAGAATAGTATGTGTGTTCCAGGTTAAAAAAAAACAGAAAAGCCAAGAAAGGTTACAGGCCCAGCACTAAAGGAAAGCACGTTTGCATGTAATACACTGGAGACATTCAGGAACAGTTCATTTTGATGTAGTGGCAGGTCCTGTAATGTTGCCAAGGACAGTGTAAGTTCCTGGTCTCCTAGGCTGGAGCTGACATAGAGCAGTATTTCTCATAAGTAAAATACTTCATTGTGTAGCACAGAAGGAAAACATCATAAAGCACTAGTAAACAGGGACTAGACATCGACATTTTGTAAGTCTTCTAAGCAAGGTGAGAAACTTAAAAATAGGCCTTCACTTTGTACCTTCCCCACATGCACCTTTTTCCTTTTTTTTTTGCTGTTCATCATGTGGTCGTTTCAATCTGTTCAAAGGGGCCTTCAGAAAGTCCACCACAGGTGTTGCTTTTTCTGGCCAGAGTGCTAATAGGCATGTTATAAAAACAGAACTAAGCAATCTCTACTATTTTGAGTTCAAGAACTGTAGTAAAATCTATAGCTGCCAAGGACTGGGGGAAATAGTTCAAAATAAGGTATGTTCAAAGTTTTCAAATATTTTCTGTGCGGAGCTTTATGTTACATTGAAACCTACATTTGCTGCTGTATTTTAAAACTCCTTAAGCTATTTTGGCACCACTAGATTGATGAGTCAGTTATATGTAATGGCTATGCTGAAAGTAATACTGATTTTTTTAAAAGCTGGTCAAAATTTAGTAAAAGTTTTCAATCAAATCTTGTCTATTAATAAATATACCTCTATACAAAGCTCTGATGTCTGGCTTGCATGATGAAGATAATTAAAATATTTGTCCTATTTAAGTATCTATATATTTTAACCGGCAATCATTGTATGAGTAATAAGTAAAAGCACTGTAAAGAAAATCACAAGACTGAGATATGAGCCTCATCTATACAGATGCAAATCTGGGACAATGCCTTCCTTTGAAATCAGAGCATGCTACTTGTGAATATTGCTCTTGCTCTTTGCTATTTGTTGATAATATTAAGATGAATGTTTTAGCTTTCTGCTGAGCTTCATTACTGAACAATCTTGCCCTATATTGCTTCCCTAAATCATGAGAGAAAGAAGCAGCACCGTGCTCTTCTCCAGAACAAAGATAATGTGGCTATAGACCTCCAGATTTTAAAACAGGTATGAAACTAACCTGTGCCTCTGATCAGCCTCTGTAGAACACTTTCATAATAGGCAGAGTTATTTACTGCTTGCTAAAGAAACAAGGGAATAATAAAAGAAATAGTAAAATTGCTGTGAAGCAATTTATTGATTCTTGTGAAAATAACAGGAGGTAAGAAACGTGGGGAGGTATGAGATAATGGAGGAGGGGAATAGGAGATGGAAAGTAATTTTAACTTATGTCTGCAACAATTTCCTGGCCTGTGATATTGTCTGGAGGGAGAGGGGACTTAGCTGGATTTGATTCATATCTAGTAGGGGTTTTTGTGCTTTGGACTTGGTCTAAGCAGTGATTTGAACATTACAATATTAAGGTAGCATCTGCCTCCTGAGAGGTTACAGATAACAGGGCTGTGGCAAAAGATAGGAGTTTCCATCAGTCCACCATATCTAGAGATCTATATCTCATTTATGGCTTAAAACACCAGTATGGGACTTTTTACACTGCAGCATATTCAGTTTCCTTTGTAAGCTCAATTGACTTAAATAGATGAAGGTAGAATCCAGCTGTTTGGCTTTGCGGTGAGCACAGAATTAGCTTACTGAAAAATTGCTGGTGGATGGATTGATTTGCTTGAAAGTTAAATAAAATATTCATCCTCTTAAGTAATTCAACACCTACTGTCATATGTCTTGTTCACTTAAATTATGTTAACAATTAGAAGGAGATATGGATGATTCCAAATCCCTTGGAGGACAGCCCCATGAATTTCTATGCCTGCTACTACATGTGAGTCCACTTTTGTCCTTACTCTGTTAAACATGGGAGGTTCTCTTCACTGAAAGCAGACAACTTTTCACTATGTGGATTTGCAATTACACTTATCTCAGAATGGTTGTCATAGGCTATTGCTCTGAGTGCATTACTGGGTAAACCATCTGGGGTTTTTTTGAGCCAGTGGGCAGTTGGATCCGTGGTAAGGGTGTCAAAGAGGGAAACCAGCTTTAAGGATGGATGGTTCTGCCCAAAAGGAAGAGATGCAAATTTATCTTATGCTTGAGAGGAACTGGGAAGGGAGTCTACAGCTAGGAGAGAGGAAGAAAAGCACTGAGAATGCTTTCTGGATCCTGCACCCCACAGCGGGTGGCCAAGATCCTGCCAAAACTGCCTTTGTTACTGCCTGGATGATTCAGCCTCACTTCAAAGAGATCAAAAATGAAGGCCACATAGAAACTGAATTCTTTGGCAGAAGGTGTAACAGTGTTGAGGTGGAGAGGCCGTCAGGCTTGGGTTGTGCTGCAGGATCTTGGGAATTATCGGGGCTGCAAGAGGCAGTCTTGGGTCCTCTGCCCTTGCTTGACGTAATTAGTCCCCTCAGTCCTGGATCCTCTGCTTTCCATGAGGAAATCAGTTCCTGAAGGTTTAATAGCAAAAAGCAGCAGTTTTGCTTGTGTGTTTGAGGGACTTAATTTTTCTTAATGTGCCACCTCTTCTTGCTGAGTAAAATTCATTGGGATTTGGGAGGCAGAAGTGTTATAACAAATTTGTCTGGGGAACTGCTTTCATCACCACCCTAGGAAATGAGTTGGTTAATGGAGAGGAGAATGAGATATTTACTATTAGTTCCATAATGGGGCAATACTCTGTTTTTTTCAGCAGATTGGTTTAAGAGGCTTGGAATATAGTTAGGTTTTTACTGAAATGGGTTAGAATTGTTTTTGAAAAGAATTCCTTATGCTACAATGGAAAATGTGAATGAAAGGCTCTCATGTAGAGAAAGGAGAAATCAAGTGCTGAATTTTGCTGCTAGTCTTTGCTTTGTCTCTGTGCAATCTAGTTATTCACATTCATGCAATTCTTTAGTCTTCTGGTTTGTCAGAAGTCATCAACAAGTTATCCATCCTCATTTATTTTGGTGAAGTTTTAGCTAGAAATCCAATACCCTATGCGCAGACCAGATTTCCTCATAAGTAGTATTTTCCTGTACCCTAAGATAGGTAAGGCAGCAGGTATGTAAATTGCATTTAAATGTTTGTGTATCAGGAAAATCTTTCAGGAGACAGATAATTTAATTGTACAACAGTTCCCTTGTCAGAAATATTTTAGGATTCGTATGATCAGGATGGCTTTGCTGATCAGGAAATTTGCATTCACACAGAACATCAACATTTAGAAAATTCCAACGAGGAATAGCTGCTTTTAATTGTTATATTTGCAAGTGGCAAAATATTTATTTAAAAAACAGAAGAAAACACTTGTCTTTCAATCAATCTTCTTCATAAAATTTCCTTTTCTCTGTTTTTTTCTTGCTATTGCTTTTATTTCCTGTTTTAAAAATAATAGATTTCTCTCCTTAAGATGTAGTTTACTTAGGTTTTTGTTTTTTTCTTAATAAAAATAACCTTCTACTGTTATGTTCTGCAATGAGCTGTGGTCAGTTGCTTAGGTTGTACATACAGGCATTAACACAGCAGGTAAAAGTTTAAGTAGTACTAAGAGTCTGAAGTTTTGCAATCAGTAAAATCACTCATCCAGTGACTATAGAAATACCAGACTGCTTTGAAGCACAGTGATTGTGTACAATCTCACTTGTTCCATGCTTAAAAAGTATCCTGTTTCTTCTCAGGAGTGTGTTATCTTCTGCTGAAAGTATAGACTGGGAATCAGATTTTGATTTGGTTTCTTGATAAGATCTAAACCCTCTAAAGATTGAGTGCATGAGACTATAAGTCTAAACTGAATCAAAATGAAATGATGTGCCAATACCATTCCAATCATATTCCACAATATACTCCAATATTATGTTGTTAAAGGAAAAATAATAAATTGGATATAGACTATCTGGTGACCTTTTTGTAAACAGCAGAAGAAAGTGTAAGCATTCTTATTAGGAGTCCAAAGTTAGCAATTAGGGAAGGCCCTTATCAATGAAAGATGCGGAATGGATTTATGATAAATAAAAAGATACCTGCCTTGGGCCATATAGTCATGGTAAGTTATCACATTGTAGTTCATTACACTACTACTTAAAATATTTGTGCATTGTAATATACAACACAAAACTTCAGCATTAATCTTTACAATCATAGAATCATGGAATCATTTAGGTTGGAAAAGACCTTTAAAACCAAGCCCAACCATTAACCTAGCACTGCGAAGTCCACCACTAAACCATGTCCCTAAGTGCCACATCTACATGTCTTCTAAACACCTTCAGGGATGGTGACTCAATCACTTTCCTGGGCAGCCTGTTCCAATGCTTGACCACCCTTTCAACAAAGAAATTTTCCCTAATATCCAATCTAAATCTCCCCTGGTGCAACTTGAGGCTGTTTCCTCTCATCCTATTGCTTGTTACTTGAGAGAAGAGACTGACACCCACTTCACTACAGCCTCCTCACAAGTAGTTGTAGAAAGCAGTAAGATATCCCCTGACCCTCCTTTTCTCCAGGCTAAACAACCCCAGTTCCCTCAGCTGCTCTGCATGAGACTTGTGCTCCAGACCCTTCACCAATTTTGTTGATCTTCTCTGGACATGCTCCAGCACCTCCGTGTCTTTTTTGTAGTGAGGGACCGAAAACTGAACACAGCATTTGAGGTGCAGCCTCACAAGTGCTGAGCACAGGGGGATGATCACTGCCTTTGTCCTGCTGGCCACACTATTTCTGGTACAAGTCAGGGTGCTATTGGTCATCTTGGCCACCTGGGCATACTGCTGGCTCATATTCAGCTCATATTTAGGCTGTTGACTAACACCCCCAAGTCCTTTTCTGCTGGGCAGCTTTCTAGCCACTCTTCCCCAATCTTTTAATGTTGCATGGGGTTGTTGTGACCCAAGTGCAGGACCCGGCACTGAGCCTTGTTGAACCTCAGAGAACTGGCCTCAGCCCACCAGTCCAGCCTGTCCAGATCCCTCTGCAGAGCTTTCCTACCTTCAAGTGGATCAACACCCCCCCTAAACCCTCAACTTGGTGTCACCTGTAAACTCACTGAAACCATGCTCAACCCCCTCATCTAGATAACTGATAAAGATGTTAAACAGAACTGGCCCCGGTACTGAGTCCTGGGGAACACCACTTGTGCCCAACTGCCAGTTATGTTTAACTCCACTCACTGCCAAGCTTTTGGCTTGGCCATCCAGCCAGTTTTTTACCCGTGAAGTGTGTGTCCATCTAAGTCATGAGCAGCTGGTTTGTCCAGCAGAATGCTGTGGGAAATGGTGGCAAAGGCTTTACTAAAGTCTAGGTAGGCAACATCTGCAGCCTTTCTGTCATACAGTAAGCAGGTCACGCTGTCACAGAAGGAGATCAGGTTCATCAAGCAGGAGCTGCCTTTCATAAACCCATGCTGGCTGGGCCTGATCATATTTGTCCTGCATGTGCCATGTGATGGCACTCAGGATGACCTGCTCCATAACCTTCCCCAGCACCAAGGTCAGGCTGAGGAGGGCTGTAGTTCCCAGGATCCTCCTTCCTGCCCTTTTTATAGACTGGTGTCACATTTTCTAACTTCCAGTCAACTGGGACCTCCCTGGTTAGCCAGGATTGCTCATAAGTAGTGGCTCAGTCAGTAAGCAGTGCTGACAGCTCCCTCAGTGGATCCCATCTAGCCCCATAGACTTGTGTGTGCCTAGGTGGTGCAGCAGGTCGCTGACCATTTCCCCTTGCATTATGGGGGCTTCATTCTTCTCTGTTTTCCAGCTCAGGAACATCTGTTCTTACTATTAAAGGCAGAGGCAAAGAAGGCATTAAGTACCTCAGCTTTCCCCTCATCCTTTGTTTCTATGTTTCCCCCTGCATCCAATAAAGGATGGAGATTTATAATGATGTTGACTTTTTGCTTACAAGAATCAAGGACTAGTATCTTTGTTTGTTGCAGAAAAGTTTGTTTTGTTTTGTTTTTGTTTTTTTTTTTTTTTTATCTGTGTGTTTGTACAGATTGAGCAGTCTCTGTCATTCTGTGATAGAAATTTTTCATATTCTTAATGCCACTTTACTGTTTTGCTATTATTCTGTTAGGTTTGATAGACTGATGTGTCAGCATTTATCAAGCTCTGTGTGAAGAAAACTTTGCAGGTAAAAAGGATTTAGTTATTGTTGTATGAAAAAAATGTATGCCACTGGTATATTTAAATACCTTGGCTGTATAAATCAGACAACATGGAGACTTGGTGTCAGTTCATACCTACTTGCTACCAGAAGTAGAACATGAACTTACAGGGAAGATAAATGCTGTGCTGCTTTCTCACTTGCTGTGGTGTCTCTGTAGCCTCTTGCCACAAGCTAATTTTCATGTAATCCAGCTGAGCCATTCTGTTTCAGAACTGCACTGGCAAAAATTAAAAATCAGCTTCCACTGCCTTTTTTCTTTATTTAGACAAAGAAGGAAAACATAAAAATATAGAGTATTTCTCTTCTTCCTAGCAAAGCACTTGAGTGCAAGCTTGCTTTGCATTGACCTCAATGAGACTTCGAAATTCTTAAGAGCTTTGATTCAGAGCCTCTGTTCCTAATCCTGGTTGAATGCAAATTTCTCATTGACTGGAGTGGTATAGAAGACAGCTCTTAATCGCTTATTGTGCAACACAGAAATAGCTTGAAACACTGTAAGAAAGCTATTCTGTGCTTGTACAGCTATATTATCTTGGACCATTACTTTAAAATATGGAAGTGTTTTGGTTTTATAGTGGAAGCTACAGAAGCAGCTGTGTGTATTGCTCATATAAATGGAAAACAGTTCTGAGTAGTATTGTGTCTTTGTACTGCTGATTCTCTGGATTAGTTACCTCTACTTTCAGGCTTAAAAGCTTGAAGACTATTCCAAATTAACATTTCTTGGTATTCTTTATTCCTTATTTGTGAATCTGATCTTTACACCTAAATGCTTCTTTAATCGTATTTCAAATACTGGAGCAGCACACTAAAAGTGACTTTGACACAGCTAGATCAAAAATCTAATGCTGTCAAGTGAAAACAACCTATGGTAGAGTGAATAGACACCTTGTATGATTCTACTAAATGTAGGAACATATTACAGCATGATCCTGCAGGGCCTTGAGCATGCATTAATTAGGCTTGTCACCAACAGTAGTGTACAACTGCAAACAATGTGATTACTCAATGCTTAAGGCTGGAACATTTTAATGTATTTGTCATGCTAGGCAGAAGAAAACCGACTGAATCTGCATTTTTCTTTAAAATGGCAGTACAGTTTCAAAGCAAGTTCCCTAGCTGTCCCTACTTCTTGCAGGTTGCTTTGGTTTTCAGGGTTTTTCTGGTGTCTGGGAACAAGTGTCTTCAGAGGAAAATCCTGATGCACTTCTAGTCCTCCTGCAAATACAAAGTTTTCAACCAGTGAGTGCTACTTTGGACTGCTTGGTCACATGCATGGAGAGGGAATGTTCAGTCCCGAAGACCAGACTAAACCCAGTCTGAAAGAAAGTCTGGAAGACTGTGTACAGTGAAGATGTAGAATCCTCAGCACCAATAGCTTCTTTCTGCTGATGCATTCCTATTATGTTGGATGATTTGCTTATGTAGGCATAGGCTTTAAGTTTGTTTAAAAACATTTCTTCTGGAAGTCTGTATTAGATATCTGTATTTTCCTGTATTTTTGCAAGAAACCCAAAAGGTATAACATGAAATAAGAGAGTAGATGTTTGATGTGGAAAACTTCACTGACAAAATGTTAAATGGACTGCCGTGAGGAAGTAATGGAATATTGGTTCCTAATGGATATGTTCATGGTATGTGCCACTGTCACGTTCTTTTAGTAAAAAGAAAAAAAAACAACCAAACCTTGTACTAAACACATTACAATGCTTAGCAAGCCACTGAAAGTAGTTATAGATAATGAATGAATATGGCATCTCAGTTAGCATCTTGACCTCGTTCTTACTATGAAGTACTCACTTGCAGTGAGTCCTGCTGGAACAGAGGTCTATAGGCCTTTGGCAGGTCTTACCCTACTTATGTGAAGGTTCAGAAAAGGAAAGCTCATGTATTCTGTATAATCAACCCATCTGATTTTTTTAAAAAGTACTTGTACATACTCACTGCAATAACTTAAATATACAGATTAAGGTAACAGAAAAGTTCTGGTGTAGATAATACTATTTCATAAATTTGATCATTTCCATATGTACTCTTTACATGGAAATATAAGATAATATAAATCAAAATTCAACCATGAAGTCCTCTGAAATGAGTGATATAGCTGTCATCTGCCCTAGCTTGAATGAGATATGCTGCAGGCTTTATGTAATCCTTCTGTCTGGCTTTGCATACACTTGCCAGTTCTGCCTGCTATTTTGTGCTCTCACCATCTTGGATATGTTTTGTTAAAATACCAATCAAACAAGGTGTTGAGAACAGATTCTCAAATATATTCAGTGCCTAAATCAGTGGAAGTTAATCTCTTAAATAATTGCAAGTCTAGTCTACACTGCCTGCAAGTACGGTGAAAGGGATTAAAAGGACTGTCAGTACCGAAGAAGGACAAAATTAAGTTTTCTTCTAATACTTTGCACACTTCTCAGGAAGCAGTAGAATTAAGTCACATCTTTGCCTCTTTGCTTGAAGACCTGTTCTGAGCTGCCGTTGAGGCAGAGAGAAGTAGTTGCAATGTATTGTGTTCTGACATTCCGTAGTGGGTATATGTTCCCAAGTCATACACAGTGAGTGTAAATTAAACCAGTCTGACGGGTGGGACTGGGAGCCATAACCAGAAGCTTTTGCTGTTCATAAGAAAGAATATACTCGTGACAGCTGTATGCTCCTGCAGGAAGCTTAAAAATGTGTAAGAAAAATTATTTGAGCTTCAGAATGGATTAATGCTGGTTCTTATTGGATTTTTATTGAGTTTTTCTTCCATTTTGAACCTTTGATGAACCGTATGAAAAATGAGAGTATGTGATACTGTCATAGGAAAAATAGCACAGCCAAAGATTTTTGGTATACACTTTTGTTCACTGAGCCATGAACTGATCCCATCTTTATATAACCTGCATGTTGGGTACCATTTCACATCGGAGAGTGTCTCGATTGCTGCACCCAGTTTGGGGCCCCAGTAAAGACACACAAAATGATTCTAGACAAGCCTCCATGATGGTCAGGGAAGGAGCAGCAGCCCTGTGAGGACATGTTAGTAGAGCAGGTTTTACTCAGACGAGCCTGGAGAGGGGGTGGTTGTAGGGCTCCAGCAGAGTAGCTGCCTGGTCGGAGGTTGCTTGGTTGACCACAGATTCTGGCTCTGGGAGGTTCAGGCTGGATCTCAGGAGGAGCATCTCCCTAGCGGGGGGGAGTGCTACCCAGCCAGGCTGCAGGCTCCCTGCAGTGCAAGCCCCAATGAGATCTGGGCCTGCCCTGAGCAAGAGGCTGTGCCACTGACGTCCTGGGCCCTGTCCCATCTGAATTATTTTAGGATTCTGAGTATTTTGTTGTCACTTATAAAATGAAATAGGAACAAAGATCCAGTCTGCAAATCATGCCTATGCAGAATTCCACCACAGCCATTAATTAATTGGTTTTCCAGGAATGGATGTTAAATATGGCACGTAACTCTCTGTCAGTAGATGCTTTCGTCAGTACACTGACCTTCTAGTGTTTCCAAACTTGATGCTGGGCATAATCCACTTAGTTGTAGTATACCTCTGGTGTCAGATTTTTTTGAAGACAACTTTTTTGCTCATATCATATATATGATTTAAGCTATGAGTCATGTGGCATATTTTTATACCATTTATTATACAAGTATACATTTACATACTTTTTTTTTACCTTAAGTGTGCCAGTATGTTTTTCAGTCACTGTTATTTCCTAAATTGCACAAGCTGGAGATGAGCTTTAGTACAGATTATCACTGATTAATAAACACTTCAACATGTGATTGAAGATGTCTGAGGTCACAAGCTGGCCTATGATGTTAGGCTAGGAACTGGAGAGGTCCGTGAGACTATTTTCTGTTCTAGGATTGCCACAAATGGAAACTACCATCTGGCCGCCAGTCACTAGTGAGGAGACCTTGTGGTACCTTCTGCATGACTTATCTGATACTGTAAGAGGGTCAGGACCTGAGATGTAAAACAGACATAGGTGAGCTCTTTCATAGGGCTCAGTTCATCGACAGACTGGACCCCCAAACACCACAGCTGTGCACGCACAGACTGCAGCACATGACAGCTCCTGGCTTCCCCAGGAGACATGGGCTCTCTGGCCAAGATGTGCTGCTTCACTCCCACAGCCAAGCCCCCTGCCACTTCGCTGGGAAACAGAAAACTATGTGAGTTGGTGTAAGTCTGGATGGAGAAGATGAATTAAGAGGTCACTACTCAAACGTGGCTTATGTTTATAATGTACAGAAGCCCATTAATTTCTATGTAGGATGTGAAGTACACCATGCTTGTGAAATTGGTATGGTGAATGTATCTGTTGAATTTTACGTGTTTGTTAAATTGTTGTGTGGAGAGGATGACTAAAGTATTATTTTGAGCCTAAAAATCACACATCACCTTACAAATGATATGTAAGGATATCAGGATTAGGGTTGCATTATTATTATTCTGTTTTATCAGGCAATGTAACTGAATTTTCAGCTGCCCTTTGACAGCCTTGGCCTAAACAGCAGCCACCTCTTCCCAGCAATTGTTTTGGATTGTGAAAACTCCTTGAGTTAATATGTTAGGTAAGTTTCTAGAAGACTATAACTTTTCGTCATCCTTTGAGGAAATGTTTATAAACCAGCACATCACTACCTGAAATCATGATAGATCAATGGATGAATTTATAGAAGTATCTCACACTGTGTTTTGAGCATGCAAGAATATCTGTATTAATGTCAAAGTCCCAGAAAGATCTTAACTGTTATAAAGTCGAACTGTGAGAAGCAAAGCTTTGAAATACTGCTCATAACACTACAATATAGTGTGCTTCATACTCTGAGCCTCACCACTTATTCAGCTTCAAAAAAAACACCCCACCTTGGGAGAGAGATATTCAAAGACATAAAGGACAAGTCTGTTAGAAGTCTAACTTTCTGTTTCTGCCTCTGAATATCTCTACACTGCTTACATAATGACACATGTGCACATGCTTTGGACAGACAAGCAAATCACTAAAAGCTTTGATTTAATCCTGAGCCATTTACCTTTGTCTGAATTTTGCCTTTGGAGAGGATTTTGACTAAATACAGGAGAGAACTGCAATATTGCTTGTGTAACAGCAGCATAGCAAGGATTTATGGTACAGCTATAGGAATCCAAGCTTCCTGAAGGGCTTGTCTTTCCTTTGCATTCATCCTGTGTAACTTAATTTAGAAATTGCAATATTTAATCAGACTTTTCTTACTTTCTTGTCTACTACTTCATCCTCTTTGGAATTTGGGCATATGTCATTGGATATGATATTTTACCTTATCAAGTGCTTTACCTGCCTCCAGACATTCTTGGGTTTTCTGCATTCCTTCTGTTTCACATTAACTATTTTCCCATAGAAAGCATGATGAATGCAAGGTGATCAATTGCTCCAGATTCAGAAACAATCTTCTTTCCTTGTGATGTCTTCACATCTTTCAGAATTCATCAAGATCATTTTTATGTACACTTTTTGTTATGATCTTGAGCACCATCAGCCCAAAGTCAGTCCTAGACGATTACTTTTATCAGCCTACTTGCTAATGAAACTTGCAGTTACTGTGCCTGTAAAATCAATATCTAATGGCGTTACACAATAGGACATTAAATATGGCACAGCTTAACTGTATAACACTATAAATATATTTTTATGTATCTGGTATAATACATTGTTTAATCTTGATCTGTTGTCATTAGGAACACCCTATGGGTTGCACTTACTAGTTCCACCTACTGTATCCCAGAAATATGCAACTATGTCAGCAGTCATGTGGATATGTGGAACTGTATTGGTTCTGGCTGAGATGGAGTGAATTTTCTCCACAGCAGCCCTCACGGTGCTGTGCTTGTGTTGGTAGCTATGAAGGTGGTGATAACACACCAGCAGTTTGGCTGCTGCTGAGTGGTGCCAGCACAGCACCAAGGCTGCCTGTCCAGCATTGCCCCCCCCCCCCCCCCCCCCCCAACCACCAGTTGGCTGGAGGTGGGCAAGATCTTGGGAGGGGGCACAGCCAGGACAGCTGACCCAAATTGACAAAAGGGATAGTCCATACCATATGACGTCAGCTCAGCAATAAAAGCCAAGAGAAAGGAGGAGGAAGGTGGGGATTCATTATTTATGATGTTTTTCTTCTGGAGCAACCACCACATATACTGAAGCACTGTCCTGGGAAGTGGCCAAACATTGCCTACTGATGGGAAATAAAGAATAACATCTTTTGTCTGTACATGACCTTTGCTATTGCTTTATTAAACTGTCCTTATATTGATCCATGAGTTTCTTTTCATCTTATTTTCACCTGCCTTGTACTGCTGAGGAGGTGAGTGATAGAGGAGCTTGGTGGGTACTTGGCATCTAGCCAAGGTCAAACCACCACAGGAACATATGTAAGGTGGTGAAGCACTGGAACAGGTTGCCCGGAGAATTTGTGGATGCCCCATTGCTGGAATTGTTGAAGGCCAGGTCGGATGGAACTTTGAGCAACCTGGTGTAGCAGATGGTGTCCCTGCCCATGGCAGTGGGGTTGAAACTAGGTGATCTCCAAGGTCCCTTCCAACCCAAAACATTCTGTGATTATTGAAATCTAATGGATAGCGTACTGTAACCTACCCTGGCAATGTTAGTAGTTCAATTGATTACTTATTACCTTGTTTTACCCTTCCCAGCTTTTGGGCAAAGGGTTCCCCTTTCCTGCGTGTTTGAGAGTTGGGTTTCAGCTGGAAACACCGGGCTTTATACGAACATTAATACTATGTACATCTTCCAGTGGGTGTGTAAGAGAAAAATCTTAAAGTACAAGAAAAAGGAGCACATTAGATACTCAGTGATGTTAGATAAATCACTGGTGCAGTCTCTGTGCATGTATTTTCTGCTGCTTTTCCACCTGGAAAATAATGTAGCAGAATTGGAGTAGATTTGTGGATGTCAAAGAAAATGAAAAATTAGTCAATGAAAACAGCCAGAGAAGAGTTTTAGATTAGGATTGATTATTTTGAAAAAAGCTCAATAACAAGGCTGAAAAAATACATATAAAATGACAAATGACATGGAGATAGGAAAGTAGGAGCTTCATTTCTTCTGCCCTCACTATACATAAAAAAGGTGAAAGACTGTTAGATGAAAAGCAGGAAATTCCAGCATGATAAAAGCAAACGTATCTCCATACAGTATGAAACTAGAGTGGGGAACAGTTACCACAGGAAATTAAGGCCAAAGTCTGTGTTGAAGCAATCAGTACAGGTACATAGGTATCAAGGGTATGATGATAGCATTTTAGAAAGGGATACTAATCCCTTTCTATCAGGATATAAAACACCAGAGTGGCACCTAGTAAGATTTCCTCACTCTTGCTCTGCACATTTCTTATACTCCCTTATGCATTGTGATCCCCCATGAATCTGAAGTCCTATGTTCTGAGGTGCAACAGAAAGCGAGTTGTCTTCAATAAGTGTGTTTTAAAATTCTATTGCTTGTGGCTTATTGCTCATGTAAATGCCTCTCATTGTTGCTGAGATGCAATACAACCAGCTACATTTCATAGGGGTGCTGATTCACCAGCATTTTACTGACAAAGTGCTCTGCTGCTGTTTAACCTGGATGCTACAAAGTTAAACAGTTTTGCAGTGGGTGACTCTCCTGACCAAAGCTCAGATCAGCTGATTGTTTTGAAATCACGTCCCTAAGACTGTACACAAATATGAATTTAGGATTTTTTCTGAATGTGTTATTATCTCTTGTATTTAATTTGTTTCTCATTTGTTCCTTGCTGTATTTATACATTTGTCAGAAAGAGGTAGACTGTTTTCTTTGCACTATGTGCTGAAAGTCATGAGGAAAAGCGTGTGTAAGATTTGTTGTTAATGCTGTTTTAGTTTCTAGAAATAGAAAAAAACACTCACTACCAAAAGGATGTAAATAAATATGCCCCCTTTGCTGTGCAACTGTCATAATCTTGGCTCTGTGACTGGAAAATTATTCACATTTTTTCTGAAGTCTATCTCTTTAGGTTTTGTGCAGTTTAACTATTTAGTATTTAAATATTTTATACAATGTTGAAGTATTACATGAGGGACATGTACAAGTCAGTTGCAGAAGAGCCCTAATTTTTTTCCTGCATTTCATTCTGTTAGTGGTGAGCTGCTATTTTACTGTCTTGGTCTAATGCCTATGTATACAGTTTGAAGTTTATATAAATAAAGAAAACAAGTTTTCCCCAAAAATTCCACCACCACCACCACCCCCAACATTTCTCTGCAACATTAGATTTAGCAGAAATAAATTATTTAGTGTCTGGATTTGTTGTATAGAAGCAGCATGGGGAAAATGGGTATCTGTGAGTCAGTAGAATCAACACCTGCTAATAGAAAGGGTTGTTTCTAGCAACAGTGCAGGCTTCCTGGAATACCAGAGGAATGTAAATTGTAATTAAAAAATATTATAATAACATGTATTTACTTTCTTTAATCTTCTTGGGGTAATCTTGTACCATCCTCCTCCCCTTCAAAATACTTCCTTGTACTGCATAACCTGAAATGTGTGCTGCAGGGGAAAAATAACATAAACATCAAGCTACCAGTTTACCAATGAATGTTACTGGTATATTGTGCAGGGCAGTCACAACTGCTTGTGGTAGCTGAGGGTTCCTATAAATTCAGTTATAGCAGAAATACCACAGTTGTCTTTTTGCTGAAGATTGATTGCCAAGAAAAACATTTAATGGCTGTATAGTCCTCCATCTGACAGCCAATTGCAATGCAAAAATAGCACACACAATGGCATCAGATGTGTGGAGTTGTGATATATTAGCAATAACATATTGAACGGCTTTCTATTTGTAAGACTTCTGCCAGTGAAAGGTCAGAAACAAACTACCAACAAGAAGCCTACAGTATAGATGACTATGGCTTCAAAAAAAATCTGGTTAAGTGGAATTGTAGATGCAATTTGATATGTGAAGTGTACTATACAACTACTTGCTCTCCAGTTAGTTCTTTTGCTGTAAGTGAAGCATAAAATATTAGGTAAAATAAGGCCCTAAAGATCTTAACAAACCATATCTGTACAGTAACAATTTAACATGACTAAATGAAGAATTCTGTTTCCCAGTGTAAAAAACCCCGAACCCTACCTGTGTCATATACAAACAGTAAAATGCTAAATTGGAATAGATATATCAAAGGGCAGGAATACATGCATTGACAGGTTATCTGGTGTCTATTTTTGCTGTCTGTATTTTTCAAGCAGTCCTGATATATGATTGTTTTCAGACACGTGAAAAGAAAACTTACTGGTATCAGAAAAATATATGAAATCTAAAAATACCTTCTCAACCAGAACTAACCCCTGTCCTGAAAAAGCAGGTTATACAAAATATCTTAGAAGCTGAGTTTTTAGAACAGATTAGTAGGAAAGAAAGTTATTTTTCAGCAAACAGGTAGGAAAAGTCAAGTTCTTTGTTTTTACAAATCAAGAGGAACAGCTCTTTTTGCCCCAGTGCATATGATGATGTTCCCTTATCAGCTGTGGGGAAAGATAATATTCAGTGTTGCTTAAAAAATCCACATCTAGCATTTATGTTCCTGAAGTAAGGGCTCTATGATCTGGAGAAAAAGTTGGTGATCTCATCCTTCTAATAATAAACTTCAAATACTAAATTATGCGTCATTTTCCTCTGATTACTAATTTCAAAGAACATGCTTCTATGCTGTGTTTGTGTTTATGATGTTACATTGCATCCTTCTGAGTACTTTGCAAGCAAGCTATAAAGTCAGCTATTAATTATTAGTATCGTAATTAGAGTAATCATAATAAAACTAAATATCATGGAGAATGTAATGAGCAGTAAAGAATGGGACTGGCTATAGATCCAAGTTCCTATAGAGGCAGATGTTCCTGTGGTGTCAGAAAACAATGTCTTTTTGGTGGCCGATTTCCACTTTCAACACATCTAGCAAATTAAGAAAGTATACAAATACACATGAGAGTGGTTATGTTGTTAAAATGTAAGCAGAACACATCACATTTGTTCTATCCCAACATTTTGCTGTTTTTAATCTCTTCTGCTCCCAGCTTGTCTCATATATGTGCAAGTGACAATGTCTAAAATCTATTGAGGATCAAAGGCTATGAGTTGCTCCACCATAACATTTGGGTATTGTCTCAGTCTTTGTTTTCTTATTCTGCTAAAATCTTTCCTTGTTCTATATGATGTAAAATGTGAAAAACCCACTCTTTCAGAAAATAACTGGAGAAGAGTACATCTTAATTTTCCAACTCCATAAAATTTAGTTGTCTTAAAGCACACTGCTTTCAGAGAATAAAATCGTTAAAGATTTGGAAAAAAAAAAAAAAAAAAAAAAAAGGAAATTGGAAAACAGACAACCAAATATCACAAGTTACTCTGGAAAATCCCAAACTCATGCAGAATTACTACAGAAAACACTTACTAGTTTGGGCATGGTAGTCAAGTCTCCATTTGCTGCCTTGGTATCTCACCCTATAAAAATTTTTGAGGTCTTTGCAAAACAGTGTGGAATTCTTTGGTGCTCTGGTACCAGGGGAAGGAAGGGTCTGCAGCAATAATGCCACACCTATGCTAGTGTCATGGAGGAAACATGCAGATCAAAACGGTACCTGTTATTAGAACAGCCTTTATCATTGGAAGAACTCTTGTGTAATCAGGAGATTTAATATGAGATTTGGATAAGAGGACTGTTGAATAAAAGGTGAATAGTATGCATGACTATAGTGTTTCTTAATTTGTTATTAAATTTTTACAATGGCTGCATAATTAACTTAATGTTTAAGTATTTGAATGTAAAATATACTTAGAAATTAAATATTTTCAGGAGGTAAACATAGTCCATGAGTGCTTATTTATTTTCTTTAAAATATGAGTGAAAAAAGAATGGATGATTTGACAATCAAAAACCATTACCCTTGCCAGGTATGTGCCTGCCTGCTCTGCTTCTCAAAGCTTCAAGATACTACCGCTTGTCTGCAGTGCAGCCACTTCTGTATCCTTTTGTAGCTCAGAACTCAGTGGGAAAATGTAAGCTTATGCCAAGGGCAAGAACTGCTGAACACTGACATCTGCCTCTGAAGTCCCACCTACTAAACCTATGTGTAGGTAGAAAGTTGAGAGAAACTGATGGGCTAGAAGGATGTGAAGGAAAAGAGTTGACTTCTAAAATTACTCTTAAACAGAATTTTCTGCAACCAAGCAAGTGGTTTTGGTGTGCCTATTAATTTCTAAAACAATTTAAATCCAGCATTTAGGTACCTCTTCCCAGGAATGCCAGTGTGTGACTTGATGTGGATTCACTGCCATGCAGGTAGAGATCAACACCTGACAGTGTGAAAACCTCAGGTGCTTGCCCCAGGAAAAGAAAGTTTGCTATGTCCATAGCCCTTGCTTCTGCCATAGAAAACTTTGTCCTTACCGGGACAATTTGTATCTTGTATCTTATAGGCATAATTTTCAACCATTTTCTTTCCTTGTTCTTTCTATGCTGCTGCTGCTGCATCAGGGAGGTGGGAGGGAACCCAGACCTGCATCCTTGCAGAGTATGTCTCTGGAGAGGCCTTGTGAGAGCACTGGGGATGCAGCCCTGAGTTACGCCACTTACTGGGTGGAGACACCATGTGGCCTCTTGAAGGGAGAAAGAGTAAGTACATTGAGTACAGAGGAAAAGAGAGCCTATAGCATCATATTCTGAGGTCCCGAAGTGTTTTGGAACTTCGAGAACTGTTTGAAGTGGTCCCACAGTGTGACATGGTGCTTCATTCGGGGAGGAGGAAAAGTTCAATATGGTGCAGGAGGAACTTTCTGTATGTTTCTGAGGGTAGCAATAAACAGTGTGGCTATGTCTGACTCTCATATAGGTATTATTAGCCATAATTATTATTTACAAGACATGTAAGGAACTATAGCGACCAAGGACATCTCATTGAAAGCTATTTTTGCCTGTGTTGTGATTTCCTCCCCTTCCTCATCCTCCTATTTTCTTTCTCACAACATATATAACCTTTTCCAGCACAATTGATTCCTCTGGATCAGTCTCCTCCTCATACCTAATAGTTTCTCAGTAACCTATCAGCCAAAAGAAGCTTTTCCTGCATTTTCTGCATTATAATCTGTGCTCCTAGATTCATCTTCTCCAAGAAACAAAAGATAAAATAAATCTGAAAGCATGTTCATCTTCTCAAGATTTTTGTACAGAAAAAAGTGTTTTCATAGCGGCATAATTTGGTTGACTGTTTATGCTTGTGGAGTTATTTATGAGCAGCCTGGACAGTTTTGCTTTGATGTGTGAAAGTATTTTAGCCTGTGAAATCTTCTAAAGTGGACACAAGAGTGTGAATGAAATAAGTCTTGCATTAGGGAGGAAACATGAAAGCAGAATATAATCCTGTTTGCTTAAATCTGTGTAAGTGATGAGAAGAGATGCCCATGCTACCTCAGGCCTGATAAGGAAATTGAGTGCCAAGTGCCAGCTGGGCTCCTGAGTTCTGGGGGTTTCAGCACAGAGGGCTTGGCAGAGGGGGCCACGGGCTAGGAGAGTCCATCAGATAAGACCATTCAGGGACCTTTGCTTACAAAGACTACAACAGCCTAGGTACTGGGGGGGGGGGGAGGTGGGTGGGGTGGTGGCGCAGATAAAGGATTCATTTGACTTCTGCTCTGTTTAAAGTTTTCTGCAGGAGTTTAAGGTTTGGATTTAAACTAGAGAAGACACATGTACCTATAGCTCTGCAGAGCTGCACCCGTGTCTGTGCCTGCCAGATCCCTCCCCGTACAGGCACACACCTTAACTGCCCGGTGCCGAGGCTGACGCGGGTGCTCTGCCCATGTGTGAACTGCAGAACTGCTTCCAAAATGCTTCAGAATGCCTCTGGGTGATGGGCAGAACATAAATTTGTATTTCTATTGATGTTTAGGCAATGGACTGCTTATAAGGTACTATCTAGTCTGGGTATGAAAAATTTTAATCTTTTATATTATCAGTTGATAGACAAACTGTTCAATGAGAAAAGCTAAACTAGGGCTGAAATGGTATTTGAAGGACAAGACTGCAGAAAACAGTTCCTACCAAGTGAAACAGCTTAACTTTGGCTATTTGGCCTCTCTGCTTCTCAAATGGTATATTTCTATTATTGTTCACAGATTTGAATGCATATATATTATCTGATGATTGGGAAAGGAAATTGCTTTTGGTAGAGCAAGTGAATGGAAAAGGGTAGTGAAGAAATAAAAGACTATTAGCTGTTATAATGGGAAATGGGATTTTCTGCAAGCATGGAGGAGAAAATACTTAAACAGAAAAAAGAGCTATATACAAAGACTCCTGTGTCACTGAAACTGGACACACTGAAAGAGGGTGGTAGGAGAAACTGGATCTGTCTTCAGCAGGAAAACTGTGCACGGGTTGAAAACAGTATTCAGCCTGGATAAACAAGGTGTTAAGGCTAAAGACAGGTGCAAAGAGTGAGGTGGTATTGCTGGGTAGGGAGAGATCATATATGCTGCTACATTTCATTAGCATGGTCAGAAGACATCAAAGGCTCAAAAGTCCATTGTGAAAGTTACATAGGCAAAGGTGTGTGGCATGGATTTAACAGAAAGCTCAGATAAAAGATCAATTTTTAGAAATGCTGCAATATAAGAAATAAAAATTATATGAGGTTGGAACTGGAAAGTGGTGGAAAAACAGGGGGTTCAAAAACTAAAAGGAAACTGGAAGCACAGATAAAAGCTTTTTTATGAGTAATAGAGGGAAGAAAATCAAGTTTACAAATCAAGACTTATATCTGTGCATATGCACTAACGCTATTTTATTCTGTGAGTTACAGGCCCAGTATGTGAACAAGTAGCTTTCTTTAATCAGTAAAGTAGACAAAAAAATTAAAGGACTACAAGACTTTAGCTGGTTGTATCAATGCTTGCCTCCTTATCATATTTTGATTTGCATTGGTTAGACCATAAACTAGTAAATTAAACCACACCCGGTCAAGCAACCTAACTGCCTATGCTGATCAGATAGTTACAGTGGTAGCCAGTATGGTTTTAGTTGATTGCTATCTTACTTTGGAGAGTGAGTGTTTAGCACACACAGGCCACTCCATCCCAGCTGACCCTGATACCAGAGAATGGTCCCTCATATATTTGTGTAGGTATGTACCCATGGTGCAGACAGCTTAAAGCACAGTATGTTTTTGTTGCTGATGTTTGATTCAACTATTATGTTATGACAATGTATTTAGCTTGCTGTAAATTACTTCTATAGATCTGCTGGGAAAGGTACAAAAGTTTATGGCTGTGTTGATGGTATGAAGGTTAAGAAACAATAGCTTAAAATACAAGAAAGGAGAGTTAGGCTAAATATCAGGGAAAGACTTCTAAAGGTAAGAAAACCAGGTAGATCATTTTAGAAAAGGCACAGAAGAGCTCCTCACCAGGGATGTTTTTTAATACACTGGATATGTATCTGTCAAGGATAGCTAATCCTATCCTCAGACAGAGATAGATTCCAGATGTCTATTCCATTCTGTGGACAGCAAGTCCGTACATGAATATTAAACGGAAAAGGCAGGGATGTACCCTCAAATATCCCTAATGCACCAACAAACTGGGGTAGGATGAAGCGAAGGAGACCAGGGGGTGACCAGCCTCACATGCTTTCCTTACGCTGCTATGCTGGTTTTGACTGGGATAGAGTTAATTTTCTTCTTAGTAACTGGTGCAGTGCTGTTTTGGATTTGGTGTGAGAACAATGTTGATAAACACACTGAGGTTTTTAGTTGTTACTAGGTAATGTTTATACTAAGTCAAGTAGTTTTTAGTTTGTGGCATTGGCAGCAAGAAGGCGCGAGGGCACAAGACATTGGGAGGGAACACAGCTAGACCTGAACTAGCCAGTAAGATATTCCATACCACGGGACGTCATGCCTGGGGGGGTTGGCTGGGGCCTGCTGGTGGCTGCTCAGACTGGCTGGGCATCAGTCATCAGGTGGTGAGCAAATGTGTTGCGTATTCTTGTGTCCCTTCCTTGTGGATTCCATTCCTCTCCCCTCCTGCCTCTTTTTCATTATAACTGTTGTTATTATTATTGGTTTTGTTGTATTTTATTTCAATTACTAAATTGTTCTTATCTCAGCTCTTGAGTTTTACATTTCTTTCTGATTCTTCTCTTCATCCCTCTGGGTGAGGGGGAGTGAGGGAGCGACTGCGTGGGGCTTGGTTATCAGCTGGGGTTAAACCATGACGACTGCTTATTTTACTGGCTCTGTACCACTTACAGCTCTCAGCATGACAGACTGCTCATGTGACCTGGGAGAGCATTTTTTGTTTGTATATTCTATCATTATGTTTAAAAAAAGCACACACGGCTTCTAGAGGAGATATGGATAAAAAGGAAGAGAAAACCACTGTGTGATCATATAAATAAATACTGATTCGTAATTTACAAGCTGGGTATACATGCTATCCTCTGAATGCTTGACTTAGCAGCATTAAATTTTTTTTCCAGCTTGTGCTTTAATATGATTTCTTAAACTCTTCCATAAGTAAGCATCCATGTTCTGTAAATTCTATTGATCTCTCTAGCTATGATGATCAGTATAATGATACAAGGTTGGTAATACACAAGATAACCAGAGTGGATCTTGTTGACTCAGCTTCACTGGAGAAATGCGCAGTTAGCCTATGAGCTCCATGCCTACTTGCTGAACACAGGAAAAGAAAAGCCTGGACTCAGTTTGTAACCCTTAAGTTAAAATCATTCGATGTTTACACACTTCTGTGTTTCTGGTGGGATTCTGTCTTCCATCTGGTGGCTGCTTTTCTTCTCTTGCCCATCTTGTTCACTCTTGCTTTCTAACTTCTTACATTTCAACTCCCTCTGGCTCCTCATTTTGTCTTTCTCTTGTTTCTCGCTATATCACCACTACATTGTCATCTTATTAATTTTTATTTCCTACATGATTTTTCCTACTCCCTTTTCCCCTTGTGCTCTTATACCCTTTACATTTCCATTTTTTTATGTGGGGAATACATGCAAAGCATGTTTTTCTCCTCTTTGTCCATGTATAGGCAAAGCATGTTTTTGTAGCCCTTTCTAGGACTGTTGCTATGATCTGCCACTACTTTAAAAGGATTGTATATCAGCTGGTACTTTGTAGACAGCTGAAAACAGTCTTTCTATCAGGGGACACTTGATTACCAGTTCTGCCTATAAAAATATCATTCTAGACTACACTTTTGATTCAATACTTGAGAAAGTAAGCTAGCAGAATTCCAGAATCTCCAAATTGTTGTTCATCTGCAGAACAGACAACATATTCTATCAGCATCTCAAGCTTAGTCTCCAGAGAGCTACAATTAGTCTAATCCAGGTATGGATTTGCTATGGAGGAAAGGATGGGTCAAAAGGGCAAAGCTGTGTACAGTGTTAGTACTGGCATCAGATGTGTTTACAATTGCATGTTGGAGTTGTAGCTGTGTGTTATCCTTGCATTTCTTTCAGGACTAACTTACATTTGCCTTGGGTTTGGTTAAACATTTCACATGTTATTTCTTTCAAAAGACTACAGAGGAAGCACGTCACCTGTGGCCACAGTGTACAGCAGGACCCTGGTCTAGAAGGGGGATGAAGGTAATCCTGAAAGGAGGCAAGTGAGAAATGGGAGTCAGAATCTATCAAAAGTTAGGTGATGTGTGTCAAAGCACCTTGCTGGACTGACCCAGCACCTCATTTTGCAAAGGTTAGGGAATGACCATCAGTTTGTAGAAAAACTTGAGCACTGATCTTGTGTGATATTTCAAAAAGTGACTTAAAGGTAAGTGCTTCCTTGTCCCATTAATGGTCTTGGTCCTGGGAGGAATCCAGTTTCTCTTCCATTTTTTTTTTTTGCAATCTGTCATAGTATAACAGCAACACTTGAAGAAAATCCTTGGGGAAAGCAGTCTACTCTTATTTCTTAAAGATTTGTGCATTCAAACATAAGCTGGAAGACAAGGACAAGCAATTTTAGTCTGTCATTTTAGATGTTATGTTGAATGTTTACAGTCAGATTTTTCAAATACTTTTATGTCATAAAGAAACAGAGTTGAGCTAGACAGTGAAAGTCAGATTAAGCTCCTCTGACAACTATCATCTGGCCTCTAACTCTGCCTTTTGGTATCTGATGTGATGTAGTAAAAAGATGTATGCTGCAATTATAGAATACCTTTCACCAACAACAAAGTTTTTTTTTTAAAAAATTACCTTTCTGTTGATAAATTAAACTTTTTTTCAATGTTTTCCCCACATTTTTCATGTTACTGTGGCCTGGTGCCCTTGTCCTATGAAACTGTGCGCCGCACCTTAAGGTTTTCTGAAATACCAGCAATTATAATTTAATATCTAGGCTGTGGCAAAAAATACCTTCCCTCTCCTTTGAAATGGTTAACAGAACTAAAAATAATGAGCTAGACTTCCTTCTTCAAAAGAACTTAACAGCTTCTTGGAAAAGGCAGGTGTGGTTTTTTTTAATGTAATTCAAAAAAAATATGTTGCAAAACTTACTGATGATGAAATTTTGCACACTCTGGATTTCTTCACTGATTTTCTCTGGAGACGCTGCACAAGATTACCTGTGAAGAGTATCCCTTTAAAAGTAACCATGTAAAAATTGTGCTTTGATTCAGATGCAGTTTGTCCCTGATTGCAGAGACATAGATCAGCCTTTTTCATTGATTGTTTGACTCATTGGACTTGCCAAGCTAGCATTGATTAGAGAGACTGAACTTGATTTTTTTCTTCCATATAATTGACAATATTATTTATGCATTTCAGTGAGCTCATTTAGACAGGACTGTAGAAGTATAATATTAACGTACTCCAAGAGAACAATAATGCCTATACTTCAGGCTTCAGAATGCTTTATTACTAGCTGCGGAAGGAAGGAGCACAAGTTAAAGCTTGAGCTTCAAACTTAAATTTTATTTGGTTGAAATTTCTCTCCTTCCATCTTCTACTGCATGTATGGAAATCCTTCTAACAGTAGGAAAAGTGGCATCATAACAATGCTGATACTGCAAAATGGAAAAGCAGTGTCGAGAAAAGATGTTGCCCAATGAGTGCAGGCTCTTAAACATCTCTGTATTATTTGCAGTTTGTATTTTTCTTTTCCAAGTGTGAAATTTGCCTGTGTGCATAGTTCTCTCACAAATCTGTCCACCTTTTGAATAGTGAAAATAGAGATTATGAGGTATTTTGATGTAGAGTATTAGTCTTCTAAACAGTGGGGCAGTGGAGAGTGAATCACTTAAAATGGAAACAGCCTCCGGTATCCTGAAAAAAAGAAAAGGATGTATTTAGAATGTAAGTGCTCTTTTTTTTTTTGCTGCTGTCCTATATCTGACCTGTTCAAAGTAATTCATGCTGTCCTTTAATTTATTACCAGCCTCAGCAAGGAGTTTAGAGAGAACACATAGTCCAGTTGCATAAATCTGGATGGCACTATTGAGGAGCAGTTCACTGTCTGGCTACAGTGTTTGAAATGTGTTACACTAACAAATAGGAAGTCACATTCTGCTTTTATCCAGAACACCTAGTGTAAATGCAAATAGCAGTGTTAATGGCCAATAAATTAATTATGCTCATTAGTGAATTAATAATGAAATGAAGAATTAATTCCATTTTTTAGTGAAGATCATCTTCAATGTTCCATTCCTTCTTTAATTTCATCATTCCCCACTGTGATCAAGACCTCCTTTCCAGGCACTGGAATGACTAGACAGCTCCATACCTGGAGCAGAGCCTTCAAGATTTAGATAAGGTCTTAATCTAAGAAAATGTTAGCTCTTCTTTTTGAGCATATTTCACACTGCAAGGCCCATAAGAGAGATTTGTATTGTACCATTTAATGATATCTGGCAGGAATACTTCACAACAGACAACTTTTCCCTCAGGTTTTTCATCCATGTTTAGTCTATTTTTTTCTGACATGTTGCTTATTTCATTGTATGCAGCATGTCAGTCTGCTCTGTCAGCAGAGAAAAGGCAAACTACCCATGAGTGACCTGAAATGAAAAAGAGTAAGAAAAAAAATCAATTTATGCAATAATTAAAAGAAAATTAAAAACAAGGTGAGACCAAGGCATGAAATCTGGGAGGAAATATCTTCCTTTCCAGCTTGGCTGTTAATACCTAGCAGTTGCTGGTTGTGCAGGAAGGTCCCTGTGTGAATCTCTGCATTTCAACAATTTTCCCCTGCATCCCATTGACTCCTTAGGATTCTTATGATGTCTGAAAAAGCGAAAGAATCAACAGCATTTGAGCATACTAAAAACCTTCTGAGTTGCAGAAACAGATGTCTAATGTCTTGCTTCTGAAGTTCAGGTCTACTAAATCAGGTTTAGTTAAACCCCAAGGCTCAGGTTACCATAGCATTTGTAAACAGAAGAGATGCGCAATTCTTGCCATCAGTAGATGGCCTTACTTATAAAATTATCAGGATGGACAGGTAACTCTGAAAATGGCTTCCATATGTGTGTGTTTAGATGGACTTCTTTTTTTCAGACACATTAACGCTGTCATAGTGATCATGTTGTTTAAGAATGCCTTCCATCCATTATATCCTGCACTCAGTGGTGAGATGTCACAATGTCAACATGCCATTAGCTTACAGGGCAAGTTATACTTTTTCTCTTAAAGACAAGAAGAACCCTGAAGTATTCAATGTTTCTGAATTACATGATTCTCCATATCATCTGCTGAAATTGTAAAAGTTAATAACCAATGCTAAGCAATCAATCTGTCAGCTTTTGGAGAAGTAAATCAAAGGAAAAAGGAAAACAGAAGTCAGCAGCCACTATAACATGTTTTTCCAGAGCTGCAGTATTGTGGTGGATATGCTTCTGGTTGTCATCCATAAACTAGGATAGCTGCTTTTGTTCCTTCAGCAACAGCATTGCATATCCTTCAGCATCTCAAACCCAGGGCACACAGGCAAGATATTTATTTCATTGTAGCAAATGGCATGTGCGTAGCAAATGGCATGTGCCTTTGAATTTGGAGTCTATTTATTTCCAATTCCCCTGTGGGAAAAATAAAATTATTCCTTCTACTGCTTCCAGATTCTTGGCATATCATCCCATTGAAAATATTTGACAAATTTTACCTATTGCAGGAAAACAGATAATCTAATAAGAAAATTGTGTGAGCCTACAGTAAACCTTAATAGCCTGTCCTAATAATTTTTAAATGCTTTATCCTGTTGGGTTTTTTTTCCCCCTATTTCGTTTTTATTTCTGATTTGCTGGATGAAAGATTTGAGCCTACAGGCCAAAATTTTAAAGAAAACTTTAGCAGATAGTTGTGAGGGGGAAAAAAAATGGATCTCTTTTTAAACTCATTACTCTAGTCTAATTCAACTTGTTAGATGTAAAATACCAAATGCACATTAAAAACCATCACATCTTTTTGCCTTCTTTTTAAAAAGCATCTCAGCTGGATCTTTGCAGCTCACTTTCTGTCAACAGCACCAGTTTCATTGCCTCTGACTTTTCTAAGGAGATGCTGCTACTGGCACCCTGTGTATTTAGGAACTCAGTTCCTTGACCTCTGTCTGTCTTAACACTATTGTATTAGTAATCTAGCTAGGTCAAAAACCACTGGAAAACTGTTTAATAATTGTCCTTTGGTTTTTATTTTCATTCTAAACCACCGTTCTAAGTGTTGTTATTTTCCATACCCTCTTCCTGCCAGGGAGTTGCAGAGAAGGTATCCTTCTTCCAGGATAGATGCAAGCTTTAATGGTGTTACCAATTACACTTCACTGGATGGCCTTGAGGAGAAAGCTATGTATTCATGCATTGCCGACTTTCCTCTTGAAGTAAACTAACTGTTGCGAGGGTGACCAGACACTGGAACAAGTTGCCCAGGGCAGCTGTGGATACTCTCTGGAAGTGTTTAAGGCCAGGTTGGATGGGGCTTTGGGCAACCTGGTCTAGCAGGTGTCCCTGCCCATGCTGTTAGGGGGTTTTGAACTAGATGATCCTTAAGGTCCCTTCCAACCCAAACCATTCCATGATTTTATGAACTGTTACATACTTGTATTTCATGTCTGCAAGGAATGGGGACAAAGTCTATACCAAAATGCACTTTCCTTCTGAATCACTGCCATTCATTCTGTAGACAAGACAAACCACTGTGGTTGGGATCATCAGCTTAACAGAAGCAAGTTCAGATACAAAGAGTTACTCTAGGTATATATGTAACCCTTGTCTTTTCAGAGCAGAAAAGAATCATGTTTACACTGGATCACTTTCAGGGCTAATTTTGCAGAGTCAATTTAGATAGCATAACTAAAAGATTTTTCACCTGTCACCTGAATCAGCCTTGCCATATCTGTCCTCAAACTTCCCCCAGCTGGTGTCAATGTTTAGTATCTCTCTGCATGCAGAATTTAGCCTTTCTTATTTCATTGGCATTGGGATGTACATTCCATACGTTTGTCTCTGTGCTTTAGTTAAAAGAGAACAGTTGAAATGAAAGAAAGTAAGAAATACCCACTTAGAAAATAATATAACACAATGATTTAATGTAAGCTGTGTCCTTTGCCCAAGGACCTACTCATTATCCCTGTCTCTTTAGCTTTTGAGTTTGAGGCAGAGCACTATGTTTAATTATTTACCAGTTGCTATAGCGGTGTTAAATGAACCTTTGAGACTGTCATGTGGTGATTAGAGCAGTCACCTCACAAATACTAAAGCAGATCTGCAGCAATTTAAGTTTCCACAGAATCAAGAAGCCCCATATCCCCATTTTCAGAAGGCAGACAAGAAGGGAGGGGGAAATCAAACCCTGCACTCTGATTTAATGATTTCGGAAAGCTCACAGAAAGTGAGCTGTTTCCCTTAGAACTATCCCCAGTTTCTCTTTTCCTTCTCCCTGCCATTTCACATTATTTCAGTGTATAAAAATGAGTTTTCAGGCTTTCAGATGCTGAGGCTGTTAACTTACCAAATCTCTCGTTATTCAGATAAGTTCAATCTGTATGAAGAACACAACGATGCATAAAAATTACATTGTATTATGCAACAGTCTAATTTATTTCACAAAATACATAACAAATGAGCAAATATATTTTGATGCCAGAGTCATGAACGTTGTAGGCTTACAGTAATTTAGCATGACCGATTGAGTTGAAAACCATGATTTGTGAAGTGCGAGTTGATGAGTTAGCAGTGTAAGATGTTTTGGGTGTCCAGATGGGAATTTTATGAAAAGATACAAATATTCTTGAAGGAGAACAAAGATGACAAAAGAAGGAAAGAAAAAAAAAGTAAACTGAAATACTCTGTGGGGAAAATACAGGACGACTTTGCACTGAAGAAGTTTGTGATATCTACTAAGAAGCAACAAATGGAATTCATTTAAAATTGTCATTCTTCTTCATAAAACTAACCACTTTACCTTTTCCTAGTTTATGCAAAAGTATTTTAATAATACATTTACTTACACCTCTTTTTTTAAAAATAATACCATATGAGGAACTTGTCTAAGAAAAAATCATCAGGAATCTGAACTTGCTTTCCATCCACTTTAAAGAATTTCCATCTACTTCAGAGAATATTGTTGTGGGGAGAAGGGAATAAGAAAAGAAGAAAACCCAAACTCATTCAAAAGTGTTTCCTGACAGTCAGTTATTGAGTCAACAAGGAGAGCTACCAGTTTACTGAAGACAGTAAAGAGATAATCGTAGAGAGTTGCACTTTTAAAGTTGCATCCTGGGCTTTAAGTTCCAGTGATATCTGTGGAAGTTTTAAAAAATGAAATAGGAGCTTTGTGACTGAAGATGATTATAGAATAACCTGTAAAGGAGGTAATTAGAGTCAAGAGTGACAAGTTGACAGGCACAATTCAGAGACAAATGTACAGACAAGCAGCTGAAGTAGCTCTACATCAGGATACAGCACTTGTGCACTGGGGACCTGTCCCAGATCCACTGAAGATATTAAATGCAAAGCTGGGAAGATGGTGGGGGAACCCTGTGCTCCTGACCTAAGAAAAGATGAATTCATGTCCTGAAATATTTTCCCTTGATAAAATTTTTCATACATATTGTGGAGGAAAAAATAATCTGTAGGATTGCCAGCAACTTGTCCAGTCACGGCAGTGCTGATTTTATTTATGAGTGCCCTAATAGGTCTTATTCCCTTCTGCTTCAGTGGATAGAGCTTTATAGGAGAGCAGGCACATGGAAGAGAAACACTAGCTAGGTATAACCAAATAGCTGATAGGCAGCACCTGACATTTCCTACTTCCCTTTTGCATAGACCTTTTCTTTTGAAAAATATGTTGTGCCACTAGCTTGAGCACTCAAAGAAAAACCTCAATTAAACCCATGTTGAGTAACATGCTTATTGCAATTAAAGCAATGATTCTTGATTAAACAATATCCTTTAGTCACTCTGCTGAGATGTAGTAAGCTGGAGTTGCTAGAGCGTGGGACATGGCTTGCATTCCTTCAGCATCCAGAGCTCCAGTGTCAGTACCTTGCACAGCACAGGATGAATCAATTCTTAGCTTTTGTCAAGACCTTCATCTTAGAGATCTACAAATAGATATATCAGCAATTTAATGGAATGGACCTAGTGATAGCTTTCAAGAAATTTCTGTCAGGTTTCCACAGGAAAGGTGTTTCAGAGGCCTTAATAAATGTGAACTCAGGCAAATGCAAACAAAGACAGAAACATATTAAAAAAAAACAAGTCTGAAATATTTCAGCATCTAAAGTCTCAAAGTTGCCTGGTGCAACGTCAAAGTAAGTTGCATCAATGGCATTAATGAATTCTGCTTTAGGAAATAATTCATTTTCACAGATTATGAAAACAGCCTCTACTTTTTCTGCATATATATAATTTCTCATCTTGTATAAGCATAAAATTGTTAATATGTGGACTTCCTTTAAAATAAAATAAAGCAAAGTCATACATTTTTCAGTGTTTCTGAGCTGTATCCTTTATATATGGACATTTGGTCAATTACAGATTTCTGGTGTATAGATTTCTTATATTTTCACAGATTTAAATTCCCTTAGGAACCGTTTAATGATCTAGTCTAACAGATGACATTTATGGTCATGTCTCAGAATCAGCTAAATCATCTGGGTACCATCCTTTAACCACCAAATGACCCTTTATTTTTGAAGTTCAGAATATGCTGAATAGCCCTGGTAAATGATCTGTGGATAGGAAGGAGTGTCTTGTTTCCCTGAAATCTTTGCAATGTATTCTGCTTCATTAAAGACAATCCCAGAAACTGTAAGTAACATCAAAATACTATATATCTTATTTCAGCCTTCAGTGACAGTGACACAATTCTAAGATGGCATAAATAAAACCCAAAGAATACAAAGTCCTTGAGAAGCAAAAAAGTTTTGGTCAAAAATCTTAAGTTTATACTGAATTCTCTTGCCTCCTCAGGAAATTCAGAGATATTGGCTACAGAAGTCTTGTATTTAGATTATTCTTTTCTTAACTTGTGTCCCTTACAGTCAAATTAGTTTGAATTTTATTTATGATATTGCTGCAGATAATCAGTCAATTTGATCTAGACTGGCAAGCTGACTTTATAGAAAAAGAGCTCAAGGAGAGAGTCAATTACAGCATTTGGAGAGTAACTCCTCAAGGGAACAAATCTGTAAGCAATCTAATCACTGTCATCATTTATCAGGTGGTACTGCATCAGCTGGTATTTTTGTGATACAGATAAGTAGAGCAAGACTTTTCATTGAAGTATTAAACTTTGTACAGCATAGGAAAATAAAGATTTTTCAGCATAAACCCCCCAAATGTAGCTGTTCTCAAAGACATATTTATGGGGATTGATTCTTCAACCTCCCATGGATCCATTTTCCCCAGAAAATGAGGCATTGCAGGTGTAAAATGATATTCGTCTTATCTGTACACTGCCTGAGCAGTGTATGCCCTCCAGTGTCAGACTCTCTGGCCCTTTGAACACTGCACCGAAGACAACGAATAGGTTCCCATATGGCATTGGTGGAGGTGTTCTCATATTGAAAATCTTAAGGTAAAGTTGTATTACTATCATATACTGACAATACGTTCACATATGCCTGCAGAGTAGAGAAGTAATGAAGAAACTCAATCAACAGTGCCAAATGTCACTTAGGTCCACCAGGAATGCGGGAGTGTTCATTTTAAATACTGTTGGGCTGGATGCAGATGTTGTGCTGGGGAGAATAAGGAAGGTAAGTCTTTATAAAAACAGCTTAAGTGTAGTCTCCCTCTTCCCATTACCGGTCCCCGTGGTCGTGTTGTGGTCGTGTTGCAGAGTCCCAGGCACATGGCTGTGCTCTCCTGGCTCTTCAGACTGCCATTTCCCTGACCCAGAGCAGGGCACGTGGGAGCACACACATGTACAGGGTCGGGGCTGCAAGATGCTGTGTGGTTTGACCCACTTGTTTGGAGACAGGAGCATACTTCACAGCATGCCAGGGACTCCCACAGGGTTTCACTGAGAGGATAAACCACCTGAGCCAGGGCCAGGCTGCCAGGCAGACACCCAGGTTAACAGCAGTTTCCTTGTGACTTCTACAAACATGACTGAAAGTGCTTCAATTGCAGCCGCATTCCCATCCTCCCTTGTTAGGATGTGGTAAGACATGGAGAGCTTGGGTTATGGACTACTTTTATTTGTTACTTCTGCAATAAAAGAAGACTTTCTGCCCATTCAGATGGCTTTCAAGGAGAAAAGCGAGTTAAGAGAAGGATTGCAGTCTGTCTTAAATAATTTGATTCGTGATTGACTTCATAAATATCCACTTCTGGTTCCTTTATTTTCTGAATTTATTTTTTCTCCCCCCTGGCTGTTGTGAATCCAAATTCAAATGCAGCCATGATGTACAAATGTGGACATCCTTCCCTTTGAAAGTACAAAACAATAATAAAGCTGACATAATCCAATGCTTTCTCAAAGTGTTATTTTGTCATATGGCCAAGCGAATGGATTTTTCTGGCTAGAAGCAACTTCCTAAATAAGTCTGCTTTTCCTCATTTGGTTTTAACAGTTTCACCATTCTTAGGATCATGAAATTAAGAAACCATGTCTTTCTGTTACAGCAGCCAGAAGTTACAACGGGGCAATATCCTGAAAATGTCCATTGCTGCAACCTCAGCACTGTAATAGAGTGCTTGTGCTACGCTGTGCAGGGTCTTAATGTGGTCATACAAAAGACTACACTTCCTTCTGTTGTCTTGTGCACTAAGGCAGGGAAGATATATGGGTGTATTTGAGTCTTGCCACAGCTGAAAGCAGTGGGTCATCAGCGGGGTAGAGGACAAAGCTATGGCTGCTTCTTTGTATGGCAAAAGAGCTCAACAGAGCCACAGAAAGAAAAGTGCATCCTCTCACAGGCTACTGGAAAGGACTTCTGATCATCATTTTGTTACTGTTTTGGAGACCTAGAGTCTTCTACCATTTTTTATAGCTGGGCTATTTATTTAGGTTGTATGGTATGGGGAGACAGTAGCTAGCTTTTGCTATGTGTGCATATGGTAGGAAAGCACCTGTCTTTGGAAATCCATTTGCTTCAGCATATCATATCTAACAGTGAGGATTCCCAAATGTAAAATATTGATGAAGTAACTATTAGGATGGACAAATTTCTGTCTTCAGCTTTTGCAGGAAGCTGTAATTTCTTCAGATTTGTGGTTTTTTATTTATTTTGTTTGTTTGTTTTGGCTGGGGGTGGAGGTTTTATACATTTCTTTAAAACAGTAAAAGAAATCTAACGATTTCACTTGGGATTATTTTTTTCCAGGACTACATGGTTACTGTTCGTATATTGGCTGTGCCCTAAGATGAAGATATTTCTTCTGAAGTGGAAAAAATAAGTCTTCAGCTTTTGGAAGGATTTGACATTTTTGATTCATCTGTTTCCTTTTTTGTATCCTTATCATAAGCACCGTGGCATCAAGAGATTTCTAGAAGTAGTTTTTTTTGAAAGTGCTCATGACAGAAATGGGTTCTAACCACAGATGTTTGGAAAAAACACGAAAGAGCTAATAATTAACAGATACTGTTTACCCTGAAAGTTCCTTTAGCAGGTCAGGGCAGCGTAGTCTTCCCTACAGTGGATATAGCAGAAGTGGAGAATTACTCAGGTAGAGCACTGGGCTAAGAGACTGAAAGTCTAAGTTCTATTCCCAGATCTGTCTCAGAGTCTGTTTTTGCTACCTAAGGCAAGTCATAAACTCTCTGTACCACGATGCTGATGAGAAAAATGGCAGTGATAATTAATTTTCTGCAGCCATGCTGAGATTGAATTATATGATATTGTAGGATACATTTCAAATTCTTGTATGGGTGGGTGGGTGAATGGAGTAACAAGGTGGATAGCATTTTTAATATATACAAATGTGGGAAAAATCACTTATTTGGCTCCATAGAGTGGACAAGGTAAAGATATTAGAAACGGTTTCCTTCTCTGGTATATGAATATATATGCAAGACACTTGTAGACCTATTTTAACTGCTTCTGGCCAAAAATTAGTGGTAATATGTGGATATTGGTGAATACATGACTACAGGAGCAAGCTGTTGTACTGGTCATGTTACAATACATAATAGCTAATTCACGTGTGAAGTTACCTGTTGCAAAAATGCAATTAGGGAAAAATGGGAGCAGGAAAAACCTTACTCTAACGTATCTAAAATGATGAGTTTACAAGATGGTACAGTTCTGATAGGCAGAAATAAGACTGCTGTACTGACCATTTAACCGTATGGTAAAGTACTTTAATTTTGCTCAGCCTGCCAGAAATCTTCTTTTGCATCAGGCAGGCAGGTGAAGAAGAGACTTGTTTGCTAATTACTGCTATGATTTGAGATGCACAGCTGTAATGAAGCATGAAATGGCAGTCACAAGTGATATTCCTGCAACCCTTTTACATCAGCTTGACGAGATGGTTGCACTTTGTCAATACCAGCAGGTAGAAAGCCCCAGAAGAAAAATACTAGATCAAGTGAGAAGGGGTTATTTAATAGAGGACAATTAAAGAGAGTGATAGTCCTAATTACACATGCAAGTGCGGAAACTAGTTAGGCTTTTAGTACTGTGGTGACAAGAGTTATTGTCTGCTAGGTTCTGACTGTTAAGCATGCTGCAAGGCAAACATGTTAATTCAGAGCATCAAAGAGCATTAGAAAATCCCCACCAGATAATAGCAATGGTGAGAACCTCACCAATCAACTGCTGTTAGTGAATTACATTATCAAAAGTACTGGTGTGAGTCCAGTTTAGGAAGCCACTGCTTCATAAACACATCCAAGTGGCATACAGCACACAAGTAGTTTGAGGCATCAAGAGCGACCTGTCCAAGATGGCTGGCAGTAGCAGAGGTATTCTTTTCATGACATACTATTTCAGATATGAACTTTCAAGGACTTTTTGGAATAAGATGAGATGGGAAAAATTCTGCTACTCAAAGCATGTGAAAACCCAGAGAGCAAACAAGTCTTTTTCACCATGTTCGTAAAACACATCCAAAGAGTGCTTTGTGATGCTCTTACTGCTTGCCTTGGCTACATCATAGCTTTGTATCAGGCAAGGCTTGATGCATACTGGCTCTTCTGCACTCTGTTTCATTCCTGTTTCCATGCAGATGAAATGGGGATATGCTCCACGTGAGAGCACAGTCTGGCCATATTCTGGTTTTGATGACCAAGGGGGCAAAATCTGGGGATATGCTGTTGCACTAATTGGTAGGTGTAGTCAAAAACCTTTATTTGTAGCAGTGAATGCTGCTTTTAGAAAGCATACAGCAAAAGAGCACAAAAAGGCGTATGGGCTGACCTAATGGTTACCTGGACGTGTATCCATATCTCTGTATGTTTTTACTTCATAGAAGCATATTTTGAAATTAGTCTCATTCATCAAGTATATATTACTGCTTTGCTCAAAAACATTCTCTAAATTTTGTAGTATTCTTCTATGCATAAACTTCTTAAGAGATGCAAGACACTAAAATTCATAGGCTGAGCCATGAAGGAAGTCACACTATGCAATGAAATAATTATTTCTGACTTAAAATCTTCACATTTGTTTATACTTATTCTGAAACACTCTGTACTTTTCTGGTCTTTCTCTAGATTTTGAAGTGGCTTTACCAAGTCTGATCTCTGACATGCCAGTTATTTATTTCCTCCTGAGTTTCATTTGATTCAGTTGTGCCTGATACTATCACTATTAACCTTGTCTACTCTGAAATCTACCTGCAGCTGAAAGCCATGTCAGAACAGTTTATTCCAGTTCATTAAAAGCTATTATTTCCTAGCTCCCCCCCCCCCCCCCCGCCCTGCCCCCCCTCCCCCCCTTTCTGCATTCCTTCAGTAATGGATAATTTTACAGTTCCTAAGACAGTGATTCATTATTAACGTTATTATATACGAGGACCTGTAAAACCTGCTGTTAATACACATGATACATGCTATATTCAACTTCTATGTGTTCTGCATCTGGAAATAACAGGATAAATATTACCATGTTCTTATTATGTGGAAAATCAGTAGGATGGCATCAATCTGGTCTGAACTCATACCTAAACAACATTTTTAATAAGAGTAAGAATTTTTGCAATCCTTGATTAGAATTTGCCAGTTACCACAGGAAGTCACTACAGTGGTTTGGAATGTGTTCCTCCCCTCACCATCACTCTTCTGCTGACCCTCAACTTGTTAGACGACTTCTGTTCAGGACAAATTACAGTACCCAGCTATATTTTAATCACAGTACATTTTAACAGATGTTTTTAGTGCCCTATCTTTTAGTTTAAGATACATAAGATTAAAAAAAAAAAAAAAAGGAACTGCATTTATCTCTTTTTTTCTACTCTAGTTCTTAAAAGCTGTGCAAATTCAATCTTAATTCTATTTATTTATTTACTTTCACAGTATACATGGAGCATTTAATCCCTGATCATAATTGCAGGGAAGAAGTGATGTTTTAATGGTACCTGAATAGATTGAATCCATTTAGTTTTGAATTTTATCCTGGAATAAAGCTGCATTGCACAATTTCCATTTTCTCTACAATTAAATGTGGAAGTGAAATTGGGACCTCAGATGTTTAGAAAATTCAGCTTGGGATTCACTCCAAACTTTATATTTTCAATTTATTTTAAACTTAGTTTCCATCAATCTTTGAGTATGAAAATTTTGTGGTTATAGGTACAGCTTTAGTTTAATTTACCACTCCACATACTTAGCTGCCTTCCCCTTTCTTTTTACCCAGTCCACCAAGGGAACACTTGAGTATATATCATGACAATTCATTAGTGGTATATGATACTAAATACTATGATTTTGTGAAAAACAAATATAACTGTAGAAAAGCCATAATCTATTAAGGTGTGACATCTATCTAAATGTAAAAGTTAGATTCAAAGGCTCCTAAGAAAATATTCTGGGGGGAAATAAGCTTGGTTTTACAATGAGTAACATAAAGGATATGACAGACACTTAAAAGCAAAGCTAAAACACAGAATTTCCAATGACACATGGGAGCATGATGATATGACAGGGGGAAAAAAGGGGGCAAAACATGATTTAAAAACTTCTATTCATACCTGAAACACTTCATACTATCTAGATGATAAAGGAGACCCCAAAGGAAATGTAAGAAAGAAATATGTTCTGGTAAACCTTACACTTACTGTCCTGTGTAGAGGAAAACACATCTCAGAAAAACTAGTCTTTACAGTCATATGAGAACTTGTAACCAATATTGACACAAAGAAGAAATTGTTGACTGTTATGACTGACAGAAAGCTATTACTTCTAATTTACATTTGTCTCTGTACACATCTTTCTTCCTCTTTGTATATTAATTCATCAGACAAGATTACTAGCATGAGGACAAGAAAAATTAAAATTGCCATTTGAATGAATTCAGAAACCACATCTTGTCCAATACTAAAGAGATTTTAAAAACATTAGAGTCCCAAGTCAGAGTGAATTTCAAATAGTTTTGGATGAGAAATTCCTGCAGACCTATGATAAAGCTGTCATCTCAGTCTTCAGGTGTACAAGGGTTAGATGAAGCTATTCTTCACTCATGAGATTTGCTCAAGATCATTATCCAAATTAAGCTTTCAAGTTCCATCCTCCATCACTGTTTCATAGAAAACCTGTATATGAGGTGTACGGTTTCTCTGATCAAGGACAAATTTCTGTAAGATTTTTCTCTTTTAACAAGCTACATTCAATTCATGAAAAAACCCTATCTGTTCATTCTGGATTTCAACATATTCTACTTAAATACATTTTTTTTACATCTTTCTGAATATAGATATAGAAAAGAAATACAGTTGCAAATTTTGCAACAGGTAGAAAGAAACTTTAGGTGGCAGACATGAAAACATAAAATCAAGAAATAGAAATATGATCACTTTCAGGATAGCAAGGCACTGACAACACATATAGTACACCTCAGTTTGCCAAATTAGTGAGAAAACTCTCAAATTAACATATTTAAAGACAGACTTCATTTTTGCTACTCATAACTATATTTAAATGTGACATAGACTTCAATTAACACAACCTCAGGTTCAGTTTAAATACTTTGAGGCAGTTGTCACAAAGAAGCATTAGTTGTGCTGTCTGGGTTAATCTCACAATTTAAGTAAGAGGCATCAAGAATCTTTTGTAGAGTACATGCTTTAACAGTTATAAATGTGGGTCCATCAATTGTATTTGTTGCTTTAGTAAGCTAGCTCATGTGAGTTGGTGTGCTCTTCTGCCTGAAACTCAAAACCTGAACACAAGCTCCTTGTCTGGATTGTTTGTAAATATGTTTGATACTGAGAGGACAGAATATTGCTTTACCACAGGAACTAGTGATTCTTTCTGATTCCAGAGAACAGTCTCAGACTCCCAGGATGAGTGAGGTCATCTGGTCCAGATGATCTCCATCTCCAGACTGATCTGGAGATCATCTGGTCCAACATCCCTGCTCAAAGCAGGGTCAATGATAGCAGGTTACTCAGGTTTGGGTCCTGTTGGGTTTTGAGTATCTCCAAGGACTGTATCTCCACAGCCTCTTTGGGCAACTTCTTTATGTTTGATCATCAGTTAAAAAGCTTTTTCTTCTGTTTAAATGGAATGTCCCATACTTCAATTTGTGCCCATTGTTTCTTGTCCTTTCACTGGGTACCACGGAGAAGAGTCTGGATCTGCCTGTACACCTCCTATCAGGTATTCTTACATATTGACAAGATCACCCCTGATTGTTCCCTTTTCCAGTCTGAATACTTCCAGTTCTCCCAACCTCCTCTCACATTGAAAGATCCTGCAGTCTTTTAACTTTCTTTGTGGTCCTTAGCAAGACTCATTACATTTTGTAATGTACATGTCTCTCTTGTGCTGGGGAGACTGTCACTAGATCCAGCACTTAGGTGTATCTCACTGGGGCTGAACAGAGAGGAATAATTGCCTCTAACTGTTGCTGGTCATGCTCTGCCAAATACAGCCTATGGTGATGTTGGCTTTCTTTGCTGCAAGTGTGCACTACTGATTGATGCTCAACTTGGTGTCCACCAGGATTTTCAAGACATTTTTTGCAAATCTGTTTTGAGACTGTAGAACCCTGTGTACTGGTAAGTGGGAATATTCTTACTCAGGTCCAAGACTTGGTATTTCCCATCACTGAACTTTCTGAGATTTCTGTTGACCCATTTTTTCCAGACTGCCAAGGGGCCTTTCAATGGCAGCACACTCAAATGATCTATCAAACACTCCGCCCAATTTTATGTTGTCTGTAGATCTGCTGAGGGTGCACTTTACCCTATCATAGAATCATTTAGGTTGGAAAAGATCTTTAAGATCATTGAGTCCAGCCACTAACCTAGCACTGCCAGGTCCACAACTAAACCATGTCCCTAAGAATCACACTTACCTGTCTTGTAAATACCTACAGGGATGGTGACGCAACAACCACTCTGGGCAGCCTGTTCCAGTGCTTTACAAACCTTTCAGCAAAGAAAGTTTTCCTAACATCCAGCCTAAACCTCCACTAGCACAACTTGAGGCCACTTCCTCTTCTCCTGTCACTTGTTGCTTGGGAGCAGAGACTGACACCCACCTTGCTACAGCCTCCTTACAGGTAATTGTAGAGAGCGAGGAGGTGTCACCTGAGCCTCCTTTTCTCCAGGCTAAACAGCCCCAGTTCCCTCAGCTGCTCCTCATAAGACTTGTTCTCTAGACCCTTCACCAATTTTGTTGATCTTCTCTGGACATGCTCCAGCACTGCAGTGTCTTTTTTGTAGTGAGGGTTCCAAACTGAACACAGCATTTGAGGTGCGGCCTAACCAGTGTGGAATACAGGGGGACGATCCCTTTCCTTGTCCTATCTGACCACACTGTTTCTGGTACAAGCCATGGTGCTATTGGTCATCTTGGTCACCTGGGCACACTGCCAGCTCATGTTCAGCTGGCTGTTGACCAACACCCCCAGGTCCTTTTCTGCTGGGCAGCTTTCTAGACACTCTTCCCCAATCTTTTAATGTTGCATGGGGTTGTTGTGACCCAAGTGCAGGACCCGGCACTGAGCCTTGTTGAACCTCAGAGAACTGGCCTCAGCCCACCAGTCCAGCCTGTCCAGACCCCTCTGCAGAGCCTTCCTGCCTTCAAGCATATCAACACTGTTCTCCGACTTGATGTCATCTGCAAACTTACTGAGGCCATGCTCGATCCCTTCATCTAGATTGCTGGTAAAGATATTAAATAGAACTGGTCCCAATACTGAGCCCTGGGGAACATCACTTGTGCCCAGCTGCCAGTTGGGTTTAACTCTACCCACTGCCACTCTTTGGGCTTGGCTATCCAGCCCGGCTAGTTTTAACCCAGCATAGAGTACACTTGTCCAAGCCATGAGCAGCCAGTTTGTCCAGCAGAATGCTATGGGAAATGGTGGCAAAGGCTTTATTAAAGTCTAGGTAGGCAACAATCACAGTCTCATCTACTAAGCGGCTTACCTTGTCACAGGATGTCAGGTTCATCAGGCAGGACCTGGCTTTCATAAACCCCTGCTGGCTGTCCCTGATCACATGGTCTCAGTGCAGGTCACTAAGACGTTAAACAGTATTTGCCCCAGTGCTAACCCCTGGTGCATGCTGATGGTGACTGGCTTCCAGCAGAGCTTTGTGCTGCTGATCATCCCTTTGAGCTTGGCAGTTCAGCCCCATTTCATTCCACCTCACTGTCCTTTTACCTATGCTTTACTTTATCAGTGTGTCTGAGGATTTTATGAGAGATGGTGTTGAAAGTCTTGCTAAAGATAAACAGTTCTTCCCTTGTCTACCAAGCTAGTCATCTCATTGTGGAAGGCCATTAGGTTGGGCAGGTTTTACTTCCCTTTTGTAAATTCATGATGATTACTCGTAATCGTTTTCTTGTCATTAATCTGTTTAGAAATGCTTTCCAAGATTAATTGCTCCATCACCTTGCCATGCACCAAGGTGAGGCTGACCAGCCTGTAGTTCCCTGAGTACTCCTTCTTACCTCTTTTTAAGATAGAAATGACATTTGCTTTCTTCCTGTCCTCAGGAACCTCCCACCATCACCATGACCTTTCCAAGATTATCTATAGTGGCCTCATGATGGGATAGCTCAGCTCACTCAGCAGTTGCGAGTGCATCTCATCTCATCAGTTCTTTGTGTTTGTTCCATCAGGACTTGGGCTTATCCTGTCTGTTTAAATGTCCCCTAAGACAATCCTTATCTACTTAGGGCAAGTCTATCTTCCACTAGACTTCACCCCTGGTCTCAGGGGCCTGGAATTGCCCAGTGTCAGTCTTACCAGCAAAGACTGAGGCAAAGAAGGCATTGAGTACCTTAGGCCCATACATGTCCTTTATCACCAGGTCCCTGCCCTGTTCATTCAGCAGCAGACCCACTTTAACCTTGATTTACTTCTACTGCTGATGTACTTGTAGAAGCCTGTGAATACTGTAAAGGCAGTTTCTTATGCTAGAGACTGCACCGTTAGGGCTCATTTATCAAAAGCATTTTTTCTTGTGAGATCCTCAAGGTCATTTCTCTTACAGCCCTTTTGTCTGCACCGACCTTGGCCCTGGCAGGCCCTGGCAGGCCCTAGAAGTGAGGCAGTTTCAAAGGGAAAAATCAGTAAGGAAAAATACATTTTACTCTCATTTGGGTCTGGTTTATGGCCTTGGCAGAAATTCTTTTAAAGGTTTTTTTTCTAGGCATTAGCTATGTTTTCTTTGAGAGCTGGTTCAGAGCTGTGGTGCTGCTTTAAAATTAATTCCTTGACTATTGTAATTTACCTAGACCAACCTCAGTTTCCAGAGTGGTTTTGGTATGTTGAAATTTGGTTCCTTTTGGAGGAAAATAAACAAAAAGTATTTTCAAAAGTGCTCCAGAGCTTAGTGGGGAAATTAAGATCCAAACCACAGGGTGGGCTGTGCCATGACTAAACATGTTGCTGCCTTTTCCTTTCAGAAAGCTCTGTATCATAAGTAGTGAAGTGCTCTCCTAGGAAGACAAAATTCAGTCTGAAGCAAACTCCCAGAGCCCCATGTAAAGGGATATGTGAGACACCTCAGCACAGCCTGCTTCGATCTGCCAATCCACACATTTGCACCAAACTGCTTGCTAAATTCAGCCTAGCTGTTGTGGAAATTATAAATAAATCACAGTGATATAAAGAAGCCAATGAGTTAGGTTGGAGCTTATTAGAGCAGATGCAGAATATGTGCTCTGTTTCTCTGCTCAGTTCGGGAATAACAAATAATGAAGATACTTTAGAAAAGCTAAGGGAGATTTACCACTTTGCTAGCCTTTGATTGCTCTTTTGCTGAAGTTTTTAGAAACAAATTGATAAAAGCCACCCAACTTATTTAATTTTTTTTCCAGCCAGAGTAAAGGAATATTTTATTCAAAGTATGTATCTTTATTCGATTTCTGTAAAATGAGGAAAGTTATAATTAGTATAAAAGATCATACAACTGGTGATACTGGCTGAAAATCAAAACTTTATTTATAGGCTTTCTAGCTTGCATTTTTTTCCCCCAAGATGTACAGCATTGAGGCTTTGTACACTATTGTTTGTATAGTACAGGTGGAATTAAGTGATACATCAACTTGTGGCCAAAATCCAATAAAGAATAAAGTTTTATGCACTTAAATTATTCACAAATCTGAACATTGATTTATATTCAGCTGGAGACGCAGGGAGATTGAGGGGAATGCCAGTGGAGCTATGAGTCAAGGAAATCCATCCCCTATGACATTAGAAACATTTTTCTTCCTCTGTGCTCATTCCCCCATCTATAAAAAGGCTATGAAACACTAATCTTTGGAAAAAAATATGATTAATTTTATTTCCATAAATTGAAAATATACTATATAATTTTAACATATAATTACACACATTTGATATTCTGCATGGATTTTCAATAATCTAAATAGTAATGTATGTATGTAACATGTACAGAGTAAATATATGCTATATTGGCAATAATATTATTACTATGTATAGTCCGAATGAATGCAATGAAGGACTGTTTTTGAAAAAAAAAAAAGATAAGTTATAATAAAAACAGGTTATAATGTACTACATACAAAAAAAAAGAAAGATAGAAATACAGATTATTACAGAGTTGCCTAGATAGGAAGATCCTGCAATCAGTCAGACAGTAGGCAGTCAGGAATGGTTCCTCAACTCGTACTCAATAGTTAATTTCTCTATTATTAACAATCATACCATCTCCCTCTGCATCCCATACTATCATCCTTTCTTCATGGAATTCTGTCCAAAACCTTCATTGCTTTAGAAAAATAAAAACTGTAATTTTAAAAAACTGCCAGTTCAATCTTTTCATGCAGGATAATAAGATTCCTACCATAGTTAATAGTTCTTGAGGCATTGTGTACTATTTTTATGTGTGCTCCAAAATAATGGTATTAAAAAGTGGCTCTTTATTTCTCTATTTACTATCATTTTAATTTTCTGTTGTTTTCCTCTGGTGTACCCCACTTCCAATTTCAAGCAAAAATGGATGTAAACTTCTGTCTCATTTACTTTCTAAGCCATGGACAGCTAGACTGTGGAGAATATTTGCGGGATGCACCACTATATCTTTGTCCTATTACTGCATGCTTCACATTGGTCCCGTGCTATTGTCTTACTGCAAGATACTGAGTTACTCAGACTTTTGGTCTCATCCAATATAGTTGTTTCTAAGTTTACTAATGCTTATTTTTCTTTTACTCTACCTTTTTTGTTCATATTATTATGGCTTATATTGCACAAGGCAGAAAAGAGATGTGAAATTCTGCCAATATTTTTGTCAATATATCAACTTATTTCGTTTCAGGGGGGTGGGGGGGGTGGGGGGGGTGAGTGGGGAAGCATTGTAATCACCATCCCTGGAGGTAATTAAAAGACGTGTAGATGTTGTGCTTAGGGATATGGTTTAGTGGTGGATTTGGCAGTGCTAGGTTAGCAGTTGGACTTGATGAATTTAAAGGTCTTTTCCAACCTAAATGATTCCATGGTTTTGTGATTTGATTCCCTATGCAAAAACACTACTCCCAGTAGCTCAGGACAGAATACAAGTTACCATCGATAATCAAATCATTCTTCATTTGTTCCCTTCTTGAATCCTAATAAGATGAACACTTTCAATATCACCGTGGCTGTCTTACACCATTCCCACCCTACCATTTTTCAAACCTACCCTCCTCTCACTTGTACTTTGACTGTGGCACTATCTTAGGATCTGTGTGGCCTTTGTAGAGTGACTGCATTTTCTGTACTGCTCTACCCCTCTCCCTTAATTAAAGCACATTTGAAAACTCATTTTGTCAATGACACTTAAGGAAATCAGCTGACTTTATTGCCTGTGTGTTGATTTTATTAAAAATAAAAATGGAAGATAGGGTAAAATGTTGTAGGGAAAACTTTAAGAACATTAAAAATGAGCATGGAAATTGATGGGGGGGAAATGGGGAAGCTACAAGAAACACCTTAATCTATAGAAATCCACGAGGAACAGACTTGCAATTAATGCACTACACATGATAATACCTGCATCAATGTTTGTTGCTGATTAAGACCAAAGATGCAGGTAGTATCTTTGTGTAACAGGACAGGATAAGTATCCTATACAGATACGTATCCTATACAGGACAGGTATAGTTATGGTCCTGTCTTCTTTTAAGCATACCAGTAATTACAAGGTAGGAGGTAAAAGTGCCATAAATTGGCATTTTTGCCTTGCAGTCACTGTAGATAGCTGAATAAAAAAAAGAGTCATTACAAAACAGAGTATAGGTTTGGAAAATTAATCTCTTTTCTTTTGCCTCTCCAGATATATGTGGAATACATGAACTTCCTGCCTTCTCCCTCTGACTCCCAGTTCCATGGATTGTCTTTTTTTACTCCTTTAACTTTGCTCAAGTTCTGGCTTACTTTAGTTTTGAGTGCACTTTTGCAGGTGAATAAATACAGAGAAATGTGGTTTTGTGGAAAATAATTTTGTTTTAATATCTTTAGTGTTTCTGTTTCAACAGGCTCCTGTTCCTAAGAGCAAAGATGCTAGTCTTCACATTCTTCACTGATTTTCACATCAGATCTAACTGATGGTTAGATAAGTCTGACTGTACCTTAAAAAGGATACATTCTGACTGTAACTCTCATAACAGTTCCCCTTCTGCCTTAGTTTTATATTCTAAAATGTCATTGCAAAGTGCTTCTGCACTGTTAAAGAGCTGTTGTGCTCTATTACACAAGTGGGTAAGTGATATATATCCATATGTGTTTATGAGCATGTGTATGTATCTACTCATATGTATACAAATATGGATTGTGTATCAGAAAAGGTGTTTCTTGTTTTGTGTAAAAATGCAGGAAGGTTTTAATTGTTTTTTCTGTAAAATTTTAGCAAATTCTGGACAAAAAAATCTTGCAAAGAAATGACAGTCACATTCGTAATTTTCACTTATAGTGGCACTAGATATATGTTTAATATTTTTCCTCCCCAAGCTAGTCCAGCATTCCCAGGGAGGGCTGAAAGATGAGAGTAGTGTGCAGAGCTGCAGAGAAATGCTGTGGGAGTGGATAAATCTGCATGACCCTGGACATGTTCCAACTACCGCTCTGTAATGTGCTCCAGCAGCTGCTGGCAAAGCTATCAGTTGCTCCTTGAAAGTCACCTATCATAATCCTGATTCCACAGTACCACTTCATGTAGCCAGTCGCTGAAGCAGCTTGTGTACTGGACATTCAGACTGGATATAACCAGCCCAAGTTGCCTATTTCTGCTGATTGCATGGCAGCAAAAGCAGATGTAATCCAGAGCCAGGAAGCAGACAACTTGAAAACAGAATGCAAAGTTCAGAGCATGAAGGATAAAAGCTAAGTAGGGTACTTTTTAATAAACAAACAGAAAAAAAAAAAAAAAAAGGAAAAAAAACATCACAAACCATGATAACAACGCAACAAGCCATAAACAGAAAAACACAGAAAGGCATAAATAGTAAAAATAAAGGCGGCTGCAGTTTTCTCAACAATGGAGATACAGAAGATCTGTAGGACAGCTAACATTTTTAAGAGCCTCAAATGATGTAATAATATAGCCACATTCCTTTTTTGACCCTTCTTATAGGGCACTGTTCATTAATTCAAATTACATTTCCCAAAGTAAGTAAAATCCCCTGGTCTGCTGCCAGTTTGTCTCACATGAATGTGCGCTGTCAGCTGAGCACTCTCTCTCAGACTTTCTTTTCCTAATATTACTCGTCAATTTGTCCCTCTCCAGCTTCTCATGAAATGAGATTAACTGCTCCCTAAAAAGCATGAAGACACCCTGTTACAGGTCATCCATGTGGCAACCCAGCAACATGATTAATTTTGAGATCTATGAGAATAGATTCATAGAATGGTTTGAGTTGGAAGAAACCTTAAAGATCATCCAGTTCCACCCCCCGTGCCATGGGCAGGGACACCTTCCACTAGACCAAGCTGCTCAAAGCCCCATCCAGCCTGGCCTTGAGCACTGCCAGGGATGGGGCACCCACAGCTGCTCTGGGCAGCCTGGGCCAGTGTCTCATCACCCTCACTGTAAAGATTTTCTTCCTAATATCTAATCCAAATTTACCCTTTTCAGTTTAAAACTGTTACCTCTTGCCCTATCACTACACTCCCTAACAAAGAGTCCCTCCCCATTTTTCCTGTAGGCCCCCTTTAGTACTGGAGAGCCAATACAAGGTCTTGCTGCAGCCTTCTCTTCTCCAGGCTGAGCAACCCCACCTCTCTCAGCCTGTCTTCATAGCAGAAGTGCTCCAGCCCTCTGATTGTCTTCCTGGCCCTCCTCTGGACTCTCTTGAACAGGTCCATGTCCTTCTGATGTTGGGGATCCCAGAGCTGAACACAGTACTCCAGGTGGAGTCTCATGAGAGCGGAGTAGAGGGCATGAATCCCCTCCCTCGACCTGCTGGCCACACTTCTTTTGACGCAACCCAGGATAAGCTTGGCTTTTATGGGCTGCAAGTGCACATTGCTGGGTCACATTAAGCTTCTCATCAACCAACACCCCCAAGTCCTTCTCCTTTTTGCTCTCAATCCATTCTCCACCCAGACTGTATTGATACTGGGGTTTTCCCTGGCCCAGATGTAGGACTTTGTACTTGGCCTTGCTGAATGTCATAAGGTTCTCACAGGCCCACCTCTCAAGCCTGTCAGGGTCCCTCTGGATGGCATCCCTTCCATGCAGCGTGTTGACTACACCACAGAGCTTTGTGGCAAACTTGCTGAGAGTTTACTCAATGCCACTGTCCATTTTCACCAACAAATAAGTTGAACAGCAGCAGTCCCAGTATGGACCCCTGAGGAAAGTAACTTGTCACCGGTCTTCACTTGAACATTGAGCTGTTAACCACAATTCTTTGAGTGTGAGCATCCAGCCAATTCCTTATCCACAGAGTGGTCCACCTGTCAAATCCATGTCTCACCAGTTTAGAGAGAAGGATGTCATGTGGGACAGTGTCAAAAAAATTGGTTTTTTTTGACAATGTCAGAAACTTGTTAATAACCACATAGTGACCAAAAAAGCTACCTGGTGGGGCTTGTTCTATATACCACATTTGGGTCTTTTCCACCCCGCTTTCAGTAATTTTAAATGTTTTTACTTAGAAGAAGAACAAGAGAAAGGCATTTCATCCTAACTGAAGCTGGCATTTTAAAACATCTAGGAATATGTCTACACAAAATTACTTCAAGAAATAAAAATAAATACTGGGTATCTTTTAAATATTGTTTTTCTGAGAGGTTTTTGGGGTGTATGTTTTTTGGTTTTGGGTTTTTTTTGTTTGTTTTTATTTTTTTTAACTGTCCAACACTGTCTGTATTGTCAGTAAGTAGGGGAAGGAAGATAGACAGGGTTGCCAAGCTACTAACTGGAAGAAACTCGAGACTCCTGAAGGGAGGAGGGAGGTGACCTTGAAGTTCAGCTGTTGCTTGTGGTGAGAGGAGTTTTAACAGGGAGGAGGTTCTTATGTTATAACAGAATATTTGTCTGCCTCTCAAGGTTTATTTCTTGAAAAGTAATGTGTTTAGATAATTTACTTATTTCTTTTTCTGATAATCCATTAAAAAAATGGTGAAACTAACAAGACATCACATTAAAAAAAGTAGACAAAAAAAGCTGAAAAGATGGATAATTTCATATGTTTGTATACTAGTTTGCAAGTTTTTTCTTTCTGAGAAAGATCGTATTGGCATTTCTGAATATGTGAAGGATTGTAGGATTTGAGCTTATTATATAACATAAAAGAAATTATAAATATTACAAAAATAACTGAATTTTATGCTTTGAAGTATGAACTGCTCTACTAAGCTGTCCTGTTCTTTTATTTCTCTTTTTTTTTTTTTTTTTCCCACTGTAATTAGCCAAGGAATTCACATCTCCTTCTTCAGTATTGTTATCAACCTTCTGTGATCTCTGGACAAAGAATATGTTAGAGAAACATGTGGTGAGAAATATCTTGATCATACCTTGGCAGAAGTAGTTATGCCGTAGTAAGTGGAAAAAATATGTAGAACTATAAGCATAAGGTTTTGGAAGCAGAAAACAAACAAAAAAAAAAAATCCAGTTCTCTGCTTTTGTCACAATGCCCAGGATAGCAGAGGAGATATATCTTTAAGTTCCACAGAAATACAGTCTATGTCCAGGCAGTGCAGAATTATAAAAGATATTTCAAAGTAGTTGTACTTATTTTATGTGGCAACAGGGATCCTGCAACAGCTGGACATCATTTTTTAGCCAAAGCTATTTCAGGCAACATTTTATGTTTAAGAACTGTTAAGTAAGCTAAACTGGTTTTGTTTCAAACTGGTACAAAGTTCTCTTGGAAGATCTAGGGTCTGCTTTGCTATAATGAGAAAACCTTGCAGATGAAATAGCTTTAAATGGATTTTAAATTATCTCTTCTAACAGCAAAATATGTTTGTTTGGGTTTTTATTTTATATTATACCTGTATAATACTTAATATATTAAAGACAAAAAAATTACCCAAAAGATAGAAAATATGCAACTGCAGATTAAGGTTTTTCTTTCTATTTGTTGAGGCCTGATTAATATCAACTTTGTTTGACAGCCATACTGTAGTTCTTGTACACTGTGATGCCTTTTGGAAACACAAGGAGGTCCACAAACTCATTAGTCATGTTTGTCCAAGATGCTCACATTACAAAGAACATTTTTTATCTCCTCGCTTTTCCTAGTTATCTTAGCCAAGTCTAGCACTATATCATGTCATCTTGCCGACTATATCTTTTAAGTGCCTGTTTTCATACTGTCCTTAATAATGCTTTCAAAAAGAAATTATTTTCAAGCCTTGCTCTGGAAATTTTCCTTTTGAAGTTTTGAATGACTTTCAGCTGGTCTCTTAGCTAACACACTTCACAGCCAAGCATAAGGAATCTTCCAGGTAGAGAAGATGCTTATAGGAAATACAGACGAAAATTTTGTCAGTACTATATTTGAACAGATGAAGGGTTCTCAGAGACTTCTTGTTTTGTCAGAATACAGATTACCAATATCTAAATCTAGATATTTATTCCCTGTACCTTTTGGCTAGAAGCATATTGACATAGATGATGCTTTTAGCATACTACAGACCTTAAGCTGATACCTATAATGTTTGTTCAGTGATGGATGGATGAATTAAATGGTGAATTCATGTTAGTATGTTGGTTTTATTGCTGTGATTATGCTATTTGGGAGTATTTTTTATTTCTTTCATTTTTAGGTTGTCATTTTATACACAGTGTTTCGTGCTTCAGCTCAAGGAGTTAAGATTTCTTTAGTGGTTTTCATTAGTGCTGCATCCTGCAGTTTTCATCCACGGGGATTTGACTGAATCATGCTTTAAACTATCACTTACTAGTCAAACAGCAGTGCAAAACATGGGGCAATCAGATGAATGTAATAATCTGGATTACATTTAATTCTTGAATATTCTGCAATACTAAATGCTCGTAGAAGTTCTTTCTGGTCACCTTCTCCATAAACATACACTTTGGGAGGTTTTGCTTCAGTGAGCACCATTTTTTCTTCCCCTGTCAGAAAGTCAGGCTTGGTGAGTATTGCTGGCAAAATACCAACTCCTAAGCCAACTACTGTCCAGTAAACTCACATTTAAAATAATTTAAATTACTTTTTCTTGGCAAGTTATACTTCATAAAGGGAAGGAAAGGAACTTTGTCTCTTTGGACAGAAAGGGCCAAACAGTGAATGAAGGCTGGCAAGAAACCCAGAAGACGGTTTCTTTGCAGTCATGCCCTTTGCCGTTATTGGTCTAAGAAAGGCCAAGTTTGATAAGATTTTGTCTTACCTCTATTCCTAGGGAAAAGACACATTCCTAGTCTAGCCCTGCTTTTATAAGCGGACCCCCTATTACTCAGCAAGTAGCAAATGATTCACTCCTCTACACTGAACCTAGGTTTACAAGCCCTACATGCTCACCCTGAATGGCTCTGTGTAAACTTTTCCACACAAGAGCAGAAGGCAGAGATTCTCTTTCAGTAACTCTCTCTGCATAGTGACAGCTCCCCAAATGGTGGCCTCTTTCCCATGCACCACCCCAGCCTCACTATTATTCAGTTTCAATTGCTGTTTCAGCATTCTGTTCAGCTTGCTTTCAGACATTATTCAGTTCAGTTGAGCTCAGAATTTGTCCTTGATTCACAGCTCAAATAGTCAGGTAGTCATACAGATATCCTTAGATAAGTGATCTATTGAGCTACTTTATGATAAGATAGACAGACATCAATGGATATAAAGATAGAGAAAAAGATAGATATGGATATTTATAGATATGCACCATCTTCCCTTGTGCAATTCTATAAATGGTTAAGAGATGTAAGAGATAATTAAATATACCATAATGTGATGCTTGATATTCCAGCAAAATATTTCAGCCAGGAACCATCCTCCTAGAACTCTTATTCAAACAGAAAACAACAAACTACTTTAAACATACTGTCAGGAGAGTTTCCTTTGATATTTTAAGATGATTCCACGTTATGGTAGTCAAGGCACTTCCATTAACGGAGCTAACAAATATTTATGTATTTAATGTATTTTGGGATGTCTATTCCAGTTACAGTGTGAAAGGCTTGATCTGCTGTCTGACAGCTGCTAAAAGTGTGTTACAAAATCAAGCCTTGAGTCTTGATGAGACTTTGTGCACCATCCCACATTCAATATCTGACCCCTCTTCACTTGGGGTGCAATTTTAGTTCTGTCCCTCAGGTCTGGTTTGGTTAGTTGCCTGAAGTTACAGCTCAGAAAGGCAGTGGAGAAGCGACATCTTTAAAACACCATGCTGCCAGACAGCTTGTGGTTGGAACTGAGAAGAGAACAGTTATAAAAAAGAGGTCTCATCTTTTCCATAGAGTGCATGAAAGTGATGTTTGACAGCGTAGAATAATGGGGCAAGGGTGGGTTGGCAGAACAAGTTGAGTTTTTTTAAGGGGAAACTGCAGCACTCATTATTCACTTAGGAATAAACTATTTCAAATACACCAGGAAAAAAGGCAGTTTTTCTTCAGTTCTTTGCCTGTATAAAGCAGGCCAAACGCAAACACACTACAGTGAATAGAATCTGCACTCTTCAGTTAAAACATTGAATGCTCTTCGCTGTTCTACTTTAATAAGTTTTATCCATTGTTAGTGAATAGCTTCCAATTCATTGCTAGCTTCTTTCTGTTGATTTGAAGAGTAATTCTTCATAGTTACATTGTATAAGAAGAACATGTCCCACTGCTTTTAGGGACAGAATAAAACAATCTGAACAGCAGGAGAGGCAATAGTTCAATTAGCAACACTGGCAACTTCTTTGGAATGGCAACATTGCTAGAGCCCAAGAGCTTGCTGGCACTGAGATGTCTCTTGTGAGGAGGAAGCATAGATTCCTTGGTACAGTTTTGTAGAATAGCATGACAGACAACAAAATGGGTATCCAAGCTGAGAAACTAAAAACACAGTACAAAGCCTTTCTACACTATGGGACTGTGCTGAAAGTTTTTTCTTAACAAGAACAGCAAGAGTTTGCTAGGCAATCATTTGCTGTTTTCAGTACATTCATTAAAGAAAGTCTGTCTTTTTGTCAACTTTTCAGATTTATTTTTTTAACCTGTGTTCCTGTAGATTTGCTTTTTTTTTTTTTTTTAAGGGTAGCCAAGTTTCTTGGTTTCTTGTATCTCTGTTGTCATTCTCCTTACTGAATGAATAAATGAAATGTGTTTCAGGAGCATCTTCTCAATAATACATCTCCATCAGAGTTTTTACTTTGAAAGTAAATAAATTTTCAAAATGTCTTTTAATGAAGAAATATGGTTATGAATGCTGGTCTCATGAAATAGAACTTATATTTAGTAATCTGTATAAATACTCCAGTAATCTGCATAAATACTCCCAAAATGTATCTCTTCTGTAATTAATATGTTGACATTTTAGGAGGAAGGAAATATTGCCTTTCTATAAAGCCACGGTCAGTGAAAACAATTTTAAGTTCTATTCTGGGTTCCTATTCCAGATTCCCATTGTGATGTCTCTTTGTGCTTCAGTTTTTTTAAGCACTGAGTTATTAAGTAATTTTAAAATTATTTGTGGTTGGAAGGTAAATTTAATCACTTTTTTTTTAAAAAAAAAAAAAGTTGTCCACACAATGTAACCATCAGTGACAAAGAAACCATTGAGGTGCAGGAGCATGTCCAGAGAAGGGCAACAGAGATGGTGAAGGGTCTGGAGCACAAGTCTTGTGAGGAGCAGTTGAGGGAACAGGAGTTATTTAGTCCAGAGAGGAAAGGAAACTCAGGGGAGACCTTACTGTTCTCTACAACCACCTGTAAGGAAGTTGTAGCAAGGTGGATGTCAGCCTCTTCTCCCATGTAATAAGTGATAGGAAAAGAGGAAATGGCCTCAAGTAGTGCCAGGGGAGGTTTAGATTGGATATTAAGAAAAGATTTTTCACTGAAGGGTTTGTCAAGTACTGGAACAGGCTGCCCAGAGAGCTGGTGGAATCACCATCCCTGGAGGTGTTTAAATAACACACTTAGGAACATAGTTAAGTGGTGGACTTGGCAGATCTAGGTTAGTGGTTGGACTTGATGATCTTAAAGGTCTTTTCCAGCCTAAATGATTCTATATGATCCTGTATCTCATCTCTTTAAGGGATGAAATTGTGTGAAAATTAAGTTCCTCCAGATCCTCTAAAAGCTCCTGAATTCTGTGGTCAGGTCTGAAAAAAAGGTCTAAAATCTGGACTACACCAGCATGCTTTCAAATAGGAGTTTCATCTGCAGAGATCCTGCAGGTTATAGCATTTCCTTCCATAGGAAGGGGCATGTTGGTAGGGAACACGAATGCACAAAGTTGTTGCTTTGGAACAGGAAGTAGTTTTAATCGCTCTTAAGGTGAAACCTTTCAAAATTTAATAAAACATTTTTACAAATGCCAATTAGTTGTCTTTGCTATTTTCACCTTTCAGAAATAGATTTAATTCTGCCAACTAAGTTACCAAATAATTGTAGATCATAACTTTATTTGTTAGAATATTCTCTAAGACAATGAAAGCATAGATGAGAAAAAACAGAGTGGTCTTTTTTTGTTAAGGCTTTTCCAAATGGGATATGAGCTAGGCAGAAAATGAAGGTTTAGAGATAATATTTATAGTAGAAATTCATTTTTATAAATAAAAGTGTATTTGTTTCTGAAAATAACTTTTAGACAATATTTGACTTTACCTTATTGTAAGCTGGAACACAGAATACAGTATAAACTATGGGATTGTATTATGATTAATTCTTTCCATACAGGATAGCATTTAACTTACAAAATTTTACAATTCAAAGTTGTTGGAATAAGACATCTACGCTTAGCAGCAGTTACCACAAAAACAAATTTCAGCTATGTTAATTTCCAGAAGAATTTTCAAAAATTACTGATGCATTTCAGATGTTGTAATTGCAGAGTACTGTTGATCCTTCTGGCAATCACTACTGTACTGCTTTTGATGTGGACTTTCAGGCAGTTATGAGGTTAAAAAACAATCTCGAAGGAAATGAGAATTCCTTTGGCCTATAGGACATTTTGTTCATTCCTTCTAATTATGGGGCTGCAGTACATGGAGTTTTTGAGATGATCAATACTTTGAAAACTCTGTGCTGTTTTATCATCTGTGCTGAGTCTCATGAAAAATTAACACTTTTTACCAGCACCTGAACCAAATCAATAGTTAAGGTAATGAATTCTTGCTATTTGACAGATCATTTTATTACACAGGTAAAATTTGGGGACTACATGGCTCATAAGATCTTATTCTTGGTGAACTGAGAATTGCAGGTAATTAAATATTTATAGTGCTTGCATTGAAGGGATTCAGATTATTCTCTTGCTTTAGGACAGATTGAGTTGAGATATTTAGAGTAACCCTTTGTGACTTAATACACTGTGACACGGCACAGCTATCCCAAACAGATCCTATCTGTAACATAAAAAGTTATATTTTACAGATACATATTTACAAAGAAATCAATACTCCACCCTTTAAAAGACTGTGATTTGGAGAAATAATAAAAAAAAAATTCTGTGGCTAAAGCTTGGGCCTTAGAAGCAAAAGCGTTGGGTTTGAGTCCTGTTTATAGCCTCGATGTTTCATTTCTTCCTCTAGATAATGATACCAAGGTTTCTTGTCACACAGTTCAGTAATAGACTAGAGTTTTACTCAGCACTTAGAACTGTGACGCTTTAATTTGTGTTAGGTCTTACAGGCATTATTAAAATAACAGTTTTAACTATTGTTCTTACTCTTGAAAGAGATCAAGTAGTTTGGTATGTATGTATCACTTACAAAGAGTTATTTTGAAAGTAAGGCTGAGTATGGCATAATTTGCTTCACGTTGACCTTCACTCCTTGTCTAGATGATTGCCTCATCTCCTGGGGGATTAATAAACTGCCACCTATGCTCATGTGGTCCCCGTGTTCCCAAGTGCATGCTTCAGCAAGTTTGGTCAGACACACTCTTCGAGTCCTGCTGAAAGTGTAATGCAGGTATTCCCATGGTGGTGAGAAATTCTACATACATGCAGAACATAGCTGGGTACCTACATCGCGTTGCCTATTCATATATTGTCTACAATCCGTTTGTTGCAGTGATTATATCACTAAGATGATCAAAGGGACCCAAAACAAAACAGTTTTCAAAGTTAACTGAAATACTTTAATTTTGAAACATGGATGGTTACCTCAATATAGAAAACTGATGTTTGGCCACTTATTTGAATGCTCTTTCTACAGCTGCCTACAGTAGGAGCTTGGTGGGGTTTATTTTGTTGTCTTCCTTTCATTTTATTTAGTCTTTTATACCAGGGAAAATGATGCAGTGACACCGCCTTTGTACAAAACTACAAATTTGTATGTCATCTGAAGAAATTATCTTGACCGTGATAATAAAAATAAGTATTTAAAAGTGGAGATAGAGGAGATAGAGAGCTTTTTGTGTCAAACATTAGTGAAAGGAAAACAAATGCAAGAAATGGCAAATAAGATGTTAAAGCTGGGGTTTTAATCACCAGTGAGACCTGTGAGTTGACTTAAAAGTGCAAATGCAAGCACCGAGGCAGTAGTTTCCTAATTCTAAAAGAGATTTTAAGGTAAAGGCAAGAGGAAATTACATTAACAAGCTCATTCCCTTCAAACATATGAACAGAAGATGTTCTAGTCAGGTGCACATACCATGCATATCTAATAGTCTGTAGTCACTTACAATGTTTCTAGTAACTTCAAAATACATTGTCTAGCTTCCACTTAATTATTTTGTTGTTTGGGCAAAGAAAACCACTTTCACTGACAAAGAAGAGTCACTTCCACCATGCAAGGATATTGCAATTTGGTTTTAATGTATATATCCCCCTCAAGTTTAATTTCTCTTCAAAAAAACAAGATTCCTAGTCAGTCAGGGAAGCGTGGGAATGTGCTTCAGCAGACTTGGGATCAACTCTAAGTACTGTCAGGGGCTTGCTAAATGCCTTTAGGGAAATCACCTTGCAGTCATCTCCTTATGTATGAAGTGCTTTCAGAGCTGCTGCTGAGTTCTGTATGATGCAAGTAGCATTATATTAACATACACTCTATTCCAATCAGGATGACAAAATTAAGTTTTGAAGATATTTTCTAAGCCTGTTTTATGCTTTAAGAGACAGTTTTAATACTGGCAGAGCAAAAGAATAAGACTATCCCAGCAAAACAACTGACCATAATGTCACTATACATTAACAAATATACCCCTTAATTACTTTAAGATTAGTATAATGAGAAGGCTGCACAGATGTTCTAATGCTTTATTTATTTTACAGGTTTTGCATTTTGAAAATACCCAAAAAAATGTTAATGGTGATCAATTGAAAATTAACTAACTGCTAATGACCACAAAGGTGGATAATTAGGTCCTTCAAAAAAAATTTTGAGAAGCTGATTTCTTGCTTAATTCTTTTAGAAATTATGGAATATATTTGGATATATATGGAATATATATGAATATAACTGATAAGGGCAGAAAAGACTATATAATAAACAGGAGTAAAATGTAAGAAAGGTCATAATTTTAGCATGTGGTAAACTGCAATCTAGATTTATCAATTAACAGAACATCACAATGAGACTGAAAATGAGAAGATAGTGCTGTATTTACTTTTACCTGGTTTTTTTAATAGGCGAACATTATTAATTCTCATGGATGTTTCCTTTATTTTTCACTGTCATGTATTTTCTTCTTGAAATTTCCATTTCCTCTAATCATTAAAAAGATGTTTGTGTTTCAGTTCCATAAAGCAGTCTGTACACACCTGTTTCTACCTGAGTCAATGTATTAACTGTATTTTTCCCTCACACTGTATTTAGTTATGTACTATACAGCTACACCTTATCATGATGATCCTATAGTAAATGTATTAGATGAATCTGTCAGAGAAACTCGTTCAGGGACAATCATAAGCAAAAATTAGAACCCTTAAAATACCTGCATTAATTTTACTATGTCTAAACACTGAATTTGTACATCTCTTCTGTGGCAAACATCACAGGTAGAGTGATAATCCTGTGAATAATGCATGAGAAAAATGAAAAGCAAAATGAACTGTATAATTTCCTCTGATACACTGTATCTAATATTTGTGTGAACATACAGTCTACATATGAAAACCTTCTGATTCTTACTGTATATCTGCATAATTGTACCTCTGTAAGGGCACCATAAGTCTGCATAAATCAGTGGTGGTTTAGGTAGTATTTGGGTTTAGGAAGGCACTGAAAATAACAGACACTACAGTGATCCCTAATGCTACTATAATACTTACCAAAGAGTTACACTAGGAAATCAAACAAATGTTGCCCTGTTTTATACTATGGTATAACTGTGTGGAAAAGGTGGCAATGAAGCCAAGTGGATGTGCAACAAAATGCTCTATCACTGAACTTTGCAAGCAGTTGCACTTAATTTCGATGTAAACATGGTACATGCTCTTTTTACCTCCCTTCTTTTGCCACCAACTTTCCCTCTCATCCCATGTATTTTCATTACAGTATACGTCACAGCGCTAATGAGGAATGTCTTCCACAATGCGCATCTTTATGATGTGCTGCACAAACACAGTTTTCAGGCAAAGATTTTCAAAAAGAGACATGTGAGTCACCATGCCTCAATTTACATCCAAAATTACTGCTAATCTTGGGAAAATAGCTACTAATACAGCTAGTGAAAAATCTTGGTTATATCAAGCCATAGACTTGACTCTAATCCATCTGGAAATGCTTGCTCTCTATTTACAATCATCCAGGAGTCGTTATTCTCTTCAACCCCTCATTCTTCTACCACCTCCTTTTTCTGGCAGCATTCCAACAGTTAAAAAATACTACAGATTTATTTAAATCCCATTTTCCAAAATGCAATGCAGTAATAGGAGTTTAATGAGGAACTTCATTATGTGTTCAACAGAGAGCTTTCTCACTGATCTTGCCACAAAAAAAAGAATCTTCCCCTCATTATTGGTGTCTTTCTGACTCAGCTCGGCTTTCATGTAAAAATAACACTAAGCTCACAAACTTGTGATGGAATGGCAGTTATATTAGACACAATTTTATTACCTCTTAGCAGTTATTTTTAGAAACCACAGAACAGCTTTTAACATGAGTGGCAGAGTAGCAAAGACAGAAAACATTGTTTGTAGTTGGATTTCTTTGAGGACATATAGAAGTACCAACACTTACGGGAGATGGAAACAAAGGCTTAAAAGACAACTAGTATTAACCAAGGAATGTCTAAAACATCTGTATTGATTTTCTGAACAAACCTTGTCAATTTGACATTATTTTAATTTTGAAAGTGCTGATCGGAGATTTCTTGATGTAAAAACCTGCAGCAACTCTGGCCTTCACTGCAGATCATGACAAGCCAGAACAGCATTAGATACGTTTCTCACTGCACACTCCTGAGTACGTGTTTTAATCACTCTGAGGATTTCCTCAGTTTCTGAGGAATTGATGTCTGAGGAAGTGACAGACTAGAGATTTTTATTTATTTATTTATTTATTTATTTATTTATTTTATGGCTGGTGCAAAACAAAACCAAAACCAAAGATATTCTGTTTCTGAAAATTTTGAATCTTGTTTCATCCAATGTGCTATGGATTTGCACACAGTGACTTTGGTGTTCACTTAACTGACATTGCAAAAGTCAAAGGCAGGCAACACTCAATTTAAGAAATTCTGTAGCAGGATGCACCAACAAACCCTTCTGCTATGTTTTGTTCCTAAGATCTTTTCAGGAAGCCAGCAAGCTAACTTCCAGGGAAAATGAAAAGACAAGAAAGGAAGACCGTAAGTGTTTCTACATATCTAACAACAAAGCACAGTTAGTGCTGTGAGGTCAAAGTAATGTGATTTCTTTGTCTGGCAGGGATGAAAAAACTGCAGGTATTTACAGGGAGAAGTAAATTAAAACCATAATTAATGAAAATCAAAATTTTAGGCATTCTTTAGGTTGTAGAGACTGAATCTTCTAATAAAATTTCCATAGGTCAGGACAGGGGGTGATATCCATAAAATACATGAGGACATTTTAAACCATAATACTAAAGACTGAATGTTAATTCATAAACCCTATTCCATAGCATAATGTTCTTTGTATTTTTATGGCTTACTTAACATAGTGCTGTTTGAAAGTTTAACTTCTATTGGTTTTAATCTTTGTTAATGAAGTATCACTTTAATAGTGAACATTTTTAATTTCTTAGAGCTCACATTTAAAATGTATTTGATTTTTTTGTGGTCAATGTTAAGTTCCTAAACTCATGTTTTACTCTTAAACACAAGTTGCCTGATCTGAAAGCTTTCTGAGCACCTACAAATTTTGGTAAATTCAGTTAGATTTGTGGGGTTTTAGCAATTCTGAAAAAAATAAGTTACCATTATTTTGGTGCTTAATGATGGATTTGAAGACCTGAATAAAGACAAGGTTGTTAAATTTTCTTAAATAAACTAATGTAAATGTACTAATCACCACGTTGTTATACTAACAATCAGGAACTACAAAAATCAGAGAAACTCATACTTGAGAAAATTATTTTTAAAGGCATAAAAATAGTAGCTGCTGCACAACAATCATTCTAGTTAGTCAACAGGCATTTAAATATAGTACTGTAAGTTAAGAACCTGACTGAAACAGTGTCATGTCAGAAGACACATCCCAGCAAATAAATTGTCCATTGCTATTATCTATTTTTGATGTAAATTTGGATTGCATTTGGGATGACTTGATATAATTTGGACATCTGTGGATAAAGCAAACAAATATTAACCACTGCCTCTTCTCCATTTTCTTCCATAGAGCTGAAATATATAATATAAAAACAAATTTCAAAAAACCCCAAACCTCCTAATCCAATGTTATCACAATAGCAGTGCTTTTTCATGAACACCCTCAAATATCCCCTTATGCACAATCTCCTTCCTCCTATTTTTCCTATCCCTTATTTTCCAGGTTTCAGTGTAACCCAATATGGTTCTTAGCCATTTCATACATTTTCTGTCATTTTTACATTCTCACCCTCAACTATTTAGACAAGACTTCTTATCAACTCCTTCTTTATACAAATCCTTATCTTAATTGATAGCATATTTTCTCATAAAGCATATCCCCACAGGTTGTGCTTGTTTTTCTTGGTTGACAGGTATGTCAAAAAGAACCTGTCTGGAATGCAAAAGAGACAGACATGTTTAGAGCAGCAAAGGAAGAGGAAGAAGGAAGACATGCTACAGACAGAAGAGACTTCTGGAGTAAGAAGGTGAGTTAAAGACAAGTAGAAGCTGAATGCAATGAGAAGTGGTGCTGCAGGCATCTGAGACTACATGAAGACAGAAGTGAGCAGCCTGACTTGGTTTCTTGTCAGTACCAGTTACAGCAGCATGCAACTGAATTAACAGGCTGCTATTTTCCATTTGTCTAAATGCAAACTTCAGAATTATATTTCTTAAATACAGGTCACTTGTATATACTTCAAAACAGTGGGATATTTCCATAGAAAATCCTTTTACCAAGACAGAAACTTGTATAGTTTGGCTGGTGAACAAGCATTAGAAATCAGAGATCAGTCAGAAGGTTTCTTGCTGCCTTGAAACTGGAAACTACCAAACCCTGGTTTATGTTGGTTCAAAATGAAGTGTATTTTAAGGAAGACATGCAAAATGAGGAATTCTATTTTCAAGGGCATGTCTGAGCTCAATTTTCATGGAAGATCCAATTATGAACATGTGGAAATGAAAAGCTTGATGCCTGTAGATCCAGTGCCACAAATGTCTATCATAGACAGTATGATTCATCCTTGGGAACCTGCTGTAAATGAGACTGCTAGGACGGACTAAGGACACAGATTTGTCAGAACTCTTGAAATTTAGATCCCTTTAAGATCTTATCTGCTTCTCTAAAAATGTCAACAATCTCCATTTCATGTCAGTATTCACTCTAAAACTGCATTGGTCTCTCATGAAATAGGAAGAACCTTTATGTAAGAGGTCGTGTTGTACATGATTTCTTGATATCTCTGATGATGTCCAGGTGTCCCTGCTTGAACATGGAGGTTGGACCAGGTGACCTCCAGAGGTTTAACCTCAACTATTCTGTGATTCTAAGATACAATAGGAAGGAGGTAATCCATGGTAACAAGAAGAGATATCCATTCTCTGTCTGAGTCAGTGTTTAGGCCCTGTGTTCCACACATCCCCAAGAAGTTAACAGAATTCAGTGCCTGCAAGAGCACACAAGGGTTCTCAGAAAGAGTCCTTGGCTTAAGCTGAAATCTTACTCCTGGTGTGGCAGAAGTCAAAATTTGCAAGTTGGAGATTGCTTCCTTTTTCTTAATAGAAAGCAAAAGTAATTTTTTCTCAAGTAAAAAATAAAGGAATTCCTGAAGATATTTTTAAAGAAATAAATGTTTAACAGGCATGTAAAACAGATGTCCTATAGACGCTTTAGTTTCTACTAAGCAGCCAATGGTGGGATGTAGTTATGGTTACCAAATAGCTGAAGATAAGCATAGAGGTAGATGTATACTGTTTCTTTTGTCTCCTGGGGGAAAAAATGACAGAACATAAATATTTTACAAAACTTTTCAGTCCTGCTTACATAAATTGCCTGGCATTTAAGAAGCTTAAGATCTAATTAATTTTTTTTATTCCCTTCCCTTTTAAATTGGGAAACTTTCTGCTCATATAGGCAGTTTTAAAACTATATTTTGTAAGTTATTTTTAAAATGGTACTTTTAGTAACTCAAGAGTACCTAAAATACCTGATAGAGTACAGTGAGACTGTAAGTAAAATTAAACAGTAAAAATTCAAAACATGGATTTTCATAATTTTGCATTAGAACTAACAGAATAACTTCAAATTCCATTTCAGACTCACCATGTCATATTTCAAGAGTACTGTTAACACCTGAAAAAACTTGGATAAAATCAGACACTTTTGTCAGAGTAGCTTACACGTTCTCTGCACATTTGTCAAGATAAACTATATATATTTATACTGTATGATAGCACCATATAACAAGTCATACCAAACACCATGCTTGCTTTATGCTTTATGTTTTTTTGTAGCAGGAGAATTTCAATAAATAAAAGGGCTTACATTTAAAAATACTAGGCCAGGTGAGCAGCCTACAGAGTGCATATGGTTCATGGCACCATTGTGTATGTCCTGGTGACTTCCCTACTGTGGATTCTCCCAGGCGTTACTGACAGTGAATAAAAGCCATCAATTTGTTGTGCAACTTGTGAGCCTGCACATGAAATCTTTAGGTTTCTTGAATTACCTCCTGCATCCATGTTGGAAGGGGCTGCTGTTTGACTTCAGAAAGTGATCAGCCAGACAAGATAGGGAAGAGATATAAGGAGGCACAGACAAATAGGAAAGGGACATACTTTACGGAGAAGAGGCATATGGTAATGAAATAATGTGTCTAAGATCTTATGAGCTGTGTAAATCAGAAAAATAAGCAAACCAGACTTTGCTCCTGTGCTCTGGCCATAAAATATTTCTCACCTCTCCTAGGTTTTCCCCTGAAACTTTTTCCTCCAACAGATGATTTTTTCCTTCTTATAAACATGCAATGAATGGAAATTTTATATTCTGCCTTCAACAAGTATCAGATACCTGTTAATGCTAATAAAAGCCGTGACAATCCCTTGACATTCTCCATTCCTTTGATATATGGAAAGCCCTATTTCACATGCCATCAAACATCAATATAGATGTCAACATTATCAGGTACAAAATATTCATTAAATTTCTTTTCCTGAAAAGTTTTGCAATGACTGCTATTGTTTCTGCTGCAGAAAGAGTCTGTATGATGATGGTGCTCTCTGTGATGGATGGCAGAATGTCAGGTAACTTCAACAGGCACTGACATTACAGGTGATCAAATTAATAGTGGTATGTTCATGTAGTTTGAGGTTCTGTGGCAGTGGCAGCTCTCCCTTTGACATCAGTGGTAGAACAAACCTAACCTTAGAGGATAAAAGAAACTGATCTCAGTCTTGGTGTTAGCATTAACGCCACCTCTCTCTGGCAGAACAGCCTGCACTGCTGTATAATTAATTTACAAAGATACAGTAGCCTGTTTAATCACACCAAGTGTCAATGTTGGCATTTTACTTGATCATGTAGATCCCCAAAAGACTAGAGCTTGTTTTGCTCCATGGCAGGATTTCAGTGCACAGACAGCTCTATAAATATTCCCTCAAAGCTATACTGTCTATACAAATTGCTGCGTGCTTTCAGTGCTGTAGTATGATGTCACAACACTTAAAGCAAGATACCAAAAGCAAGGATTGTGTTGGAGGGAAAAAGTAAACAATTTCAGGTCAAAATCAAGATTTCAGTTTTAAAAGGAACTCATCTTCAGTAAACCTGAGGAAGCAAGAAAAATGATCTTTTCAAAGGGACAGATTGAACCATCCTATGGGAATCTTATGTTGAAAGAGTTAATTTTTGCCCATTCTGCTACTCTGAGCCAAACCTAAATTTCTAACACATGTTTTACAAATGCCTTCCTCAAAGAAATTCAGCGAGATCTTCAATAGGGAAAAAAAGAGGGCGGACACTAGATTTCTTTTTCTTTATGAAAGAATACAGTATTACTGGGATGAAAAAAAAAAAAAAATTAGCATGTGTGCATGTGTGAGACTATACTGACATTCATCCACCCAGTGACTGTTGTTTTACCCATATTTCAGTAATATGTCAATTGTTTGTCAACACTTTAAAAATACCAGGTCTATATAACCAACAATTAACATCCTAATTGTGGGAATGTAAATTCTGCGAACATTTGATTGATTTTGTTAGAAGGAAAAAGAAGAATAACAAAAAATATTAATAATCTGTGGACTTCTTACATTTGCAAAATTCCTATTTTCTTCTAAATTTTTCAGTACTCCTGGAAAGATTTCACCTTCAAAATACTTAATAGAACTAATGTTCATATGCAATTATTCAAATTGGAACTCCCAAACACAAGAATGCATATGCAGACAGATAAACACACCTGGAAACATATGTTTAAGTTGGTAATTACTATCCTCTTGAATAGAATGTTCATATATTGTGTGAACATCAGAGATTACTAAATTGCCTCAGTAATTTTTGCCAAATTTTTATCCACATCATCTTTTTTTGTTTTATCTTGAGTAAAGTTTCCAAAATTAAATTATTTCAAAAGCAAAAGACTCAATAATACAAAAATAAATATAGGAATAGACAGAAATAGAGTCTTTTTGAGACTCAATTGATTTGCTAAGATAAACATTTTCTACTCATGATAGAGTATTTTTTTTCAAAATGTCTGTTTCATTAACATGGTCCAGAGTTGAACGAAAAGAATGTATAAAAAAATGCATATATTATGAAGTAAAAATGGAGAATATCTGCATCATATAGTTATACTGGAGCTCTACTCTCAGTCTATAAACTGCTGTAGTGGGGTCTAATGATATTTTTTGCATTAAACTTTGGATGTCTAATTGCTTTGTACATACGAGAGTTAATTTTTCTTTAGTCATTTTTACTTTCATTCTCCTTTGAATTACATAAATCCTGAGTTTGATGCTGAACACTTTCTTCAAGAAAGAAACCCATCCAAAATACAAAGAAAATACCACAGAGCTCACTGAAAGCAGAAATTTATGCAAGTACTACATCGTTTTTAAAACGTGTTTGGGAGTATTTTTTTATTTAGGTAAACACAATAAATATTGGTATGAACATCTGCTGAAAGACCTCCTCAAATCCCAGATCTCTTTGTCTTTTCCTTTCTACTGCTCTTTCCTGGCCTTTATATAGCGAGGATATATTGATATTTCTGCCTAGACAGGAGGTGGTTACATGAGTAGAGCAGGGCACAAAGCTCAAACATTTAAAGGCATTTTCATGGGGGAAAAAAACGCAAACAAAACCAAACACCAAAAGACCACCTCCTAACCCTTTTCATATAATTATTATTTATGGAAGGTTAAGACCCAGAAATGAATAATTACAAGGAATATGTAAAGTGTAGCAAATTGATGGAGACTTGCTGCCTAATTCTTTCATAAATCCTTTATGGCTCCATTTGAAAGCCTCAAGAAAGGTGTTAAAATGCAAATATTCCCTATGGACCTTTTGTTTTCTGACAGAGATGCCCAAGGGCTTCATGATGTACCTCACAAATTAGATAAGTTTTGGTTTTGTTGATTTGGGCCAACTGAGAAATGAAACTTTTGATGCTGCTAGCAGTTGAAATGAAGGTATTTTCTTAAGATGTAGCAAAGAAACACAGCACATCTTCATAGGATTCTCCATAGAAAGTTCTCAGGTTATTTCCTCTGCATTCTGTTACACAGAGAGAAAAAACATGGCTGATCTTACAGTGCATGTGAATTTGACACCAATATGCAGTGATTTCAAGGTGTTGATGCTGAAGTGACTATGATATGAATTGGACTACCATAGGCATTCAAAGGTCTTCTTATTTTAATGATACTGAAGAGAGAATGTTCTATCCAGAAGAAACTCTGCGCAGTTCAAAGGTACATACGTCTGGTACGACTCTCGGTTTTATATTTGCAAGCTTAAAACTCTCTTTCCCTTCTTTGTTTGGTAGTGGCAGAAAGAGTGTAGCTGTAGCCCATACTTCTCCCTTTCTGCCTTTTAAGTCTTTCAAAGCAGCTGAAACAACCTTCTGCATGTCAGTCACTTGATTTTTCAGACAGCAGTGTGGTCTCTGTGGAGTAGCAGGGCAGGACTTCCCCTTGCAGCCTGTTCCTAATTTAAATGCTTGCAGAATGGCAGTCAGAATGTAACCAAGCATTCTTGACAAACACAAATCAATCACAAAGTGTGTTGCAGTGCAGGTGAAGAACAGAAGATTGTACATTTTCTTCAACTATAGTTAGTTGTATTACTATGCTATAATGTATTATGTCAGATACCTACTGTTGCTGCACTGAGCCACTGCTGGATGAAGAAGATTTCACTTGTGGTAGTTCAAATTTAATTTTTTTTGCTACCCATAAACTAAAATTCTGATGGTGACACCTTTAAAAAAACTCAGAAATTAGGCCAGACTTCTGAATTTCGATACTAAGATAGTAGAGCAAGGTTATTAAATGATCAATTTATAGGCTTAGAGAGGAAAGTTAAGTGACAGAAAACCAGACAGCACAGACTTGCTAAGAACAAATTATGTCAAACCAATCTAATTTCCTCCTCTGACAGGATGACTGGCTCAGTCAATGAGGAAGAAGCTGCAGTTGTGCTGTATATTGACTTCAGTAAGGACATTGATAATGTCTCATGTGTCGTTCTCATAAGCAACATGCAGTGCACATGAAATTACCATACAAATGATTTTAAAACTTCACTTGAGCAGAAGCTGTCAGTGATTTTTTATTAAATAAAGGCACCAATTCTCATGGAGCTCAGCAGAGGTCTATCTTAGACCTGGTTCTAATCTATACTACACAGTGTGACAGTGTAGATAATACATTTACAAAATGCATAGATGGCACCGCAGGGGGTAGTGCAAATTCTTTAAGAACTGGCACCAGATTTAGAAATATCTTCATCAGTAGAAGAAATGATCCAAATAGACGATGAGATCCAGTGGAAAGTCGTCCTACCTTTCAGGAGAAAGCAAATGTTTAAATGCCTATATACGGTACAATTAGGTAAGAAACAATATTGTAGAAAAACTGTCTAAAAGATTTAACGAATGACAAAATAAAAATTAATTACAAATATTGAACTGTTGGATAAACTGCATTTTATTTCAGAATTACCACATTTAAAACATGGACAGAAATTATTCTGCTCAGTGCTGATGAGGCCTCACGTGACTACAATTTAAAGAAATGTAAATGTAGGCAAATCCAGGGGAGAGTAGCAGGACAAAACTTTTAGTAAGAGTGACATTTAAGAAAAGGAGGACACATTTGAACCATTTTACAAATGGGAAGATAAATGAGAAGAACATGTAGTCTTCCACTATAGAAGATAGTATACTAAAAAGGCAAGTAAATAAATGCTTGTTCTCTGTGCTGTGCTTGCAGAGCAGGGCAATAAAATACTGACTAATAGGTAGTAAGGGAGATTTAGGAATATGTTCTAAAGATACAAAGCAGTGATTTGAACCAGCTACTGATGCAGATGTGGAATTGTTTCACTGGATTTTTTACAAATGGGTTTGGTATGTGCTGGCCTTTCTTATTCACTCACTTCAACATTTATGTGATTCTTCAAAACATGGCTTCTTTTTTCTTGTAAATTGCATGCTTCAGATACATATTTCACTTTACCTTTTTTGTTACAATATTTTATAGTTTCTTACAAATAAGAGGTGGCTAGATTTAAAGCTTATAGAATTTTCTCTCCACGTATCAAATGCCATTTCTAAATTCTTTGGGATACTGTGGAAAAATACAACATATCAGCAAACTATTATAACAAGAAAGAAAGAAATCAAGAGGGAAGATTTTCAAAAGTCATAGACTTTTTACACTGTTCTCGTTGTCAGAAAAGTGGTTGGCTTTATTCCCCTATCCACCACTGACCGTGTTCAGACGGTACTGGATTATGTCTTTCCCCTCACCTCATATTATTTTACACAGTAGGGTTTCTACAGCTGGGAACCATACATTGCAATTTCGTGTACAAGTTTATAGCTTGATTCCACCCACCAAGCACAAGCACACAGATTAGCTAAAAGCACTTCGAAATTTGCAAGCTTTTTCTATAATTTACAGCTATTGGGTATACTGATGAGTATAGATGTATACTGTTTTGAAACTATGTTCTTCTACTACATAAAGAAGAAATAGTGGCTGGTGTTGGGCATAGTATATGTGTAAGCACACTCACACTGATTTTCAGTGGCACTGGGCAATCTTACACCAATGAGTAGTCCAGACTTCCCACTGAATGGCAGATTGCTGAAAATAAGGAATGTCTGCCAGAGAAAGGATGGCCACAACCTTGTCATGTTTCTTTTATTTTTTTCTCTAGGAATCCACTACAATACATTGCTCAAATTGTTTTTCCTCTGCGTTGGGATACGAAACAGACCCTGCAGTCACTGTATTCCCTCAGGTCAGGTGGCCACCTCTTGGTCCTGTGGATTACCAGTGATGCCAGGTTCTCACTGATCCTGCTGCTTATTAGAGACAAAGGAGATGACAGGGCAAATCAAATTTGTTTTGGGAAAAACTGCCTTTCTGTATGGAAGAACAGATAGAGGAGAGGCAAGGTAAAGCATTGGTAGTGTAGGGCAGGGGTAAAAGGAATATGATGGATAGTCCACTCTGTCCCACCAAGTTGAAGTCCTCTGCAGAAGGCAGAAAGTGGTGTAGTGGAAAATCTGGGCATGGTAAGAACTCCAGGCTTATAGCGTCATGCTCACGGAGAGGTGAGGTAATGCCAAGAGCAGCCATGCCCCCAGAGACACAGCTCCTGCCGTGAATATTAGTGCAGAGCAGTGTGCTGGGAGACGGTAACTTAGAACAGTGGTGATGTCTGGAGAAGCAGTGGTCAGGATGATAATTTACTCCCCTCTTCTGCTTCTCCCTTTCTTTGATTCAGTGCAAAGTAGGAAAAGAGCAGAGAGAAAGCTCCAGGAGTAGGACCTACTGTCAGTATGGCCCACTCCCAAGCAGTAGGACTCCTATGCCTTATTGCTGGAGATGGCATACTGGCCTACAGGGGTAAACCTGCTTTTTATTTTCTCACTCACCTAGAGGCATAGTACACAGAGAAGACGATGACAGAAAAAATTCTATAATTATGATTTATTTTAGAAAAACAATCAAGTTTGTTCAACATATAAAATATACAGTATGTTAAAGATTTGTTAATTCTTGGGAAAAAAATCTGTATTTTAAATACTGCCAATCCCAGTTCTTCCCAACCCCAAGCTTTGTTTATGTAATATTCAAAAAAACAACAGGGTGCAGGGACTGTGAATCAGAATCAGTATCAGTACATATTTGCTACTCTGGTGGATTCTTTGTAACTTAACAATCTGAATGGTCCCAGTAGAGCAAAAGTCCCAGAATGACAAAACATGCATGTATATATGTAAAAACAATACCCCACTGAGCCTGTGAATTGAAATGAGGATAAGGAACTTGAGCAAATTAGTCTTCTTCAATGACATCAATACGCACTCAAACACTTAATCGCACTGTTTGGCTAGGGAACTAAGTTTCTTGATATTCTTCCACAGATTTTTAGAACTATGAGACTGTAATGAGTGGAAGGAAGAGAAAAACAGCTGTTAAAGTGTCCTTGAATATGCCAAGATTCCTCAGAGTTCATGTGAAGTTTTTTTCTGTACAAGTGATTATGAGACATCTCTGATATAAAGAGTACATACAGCAAGGTTATTCACAGATATCCTCACAGTTGCAAAAGTAGTCTGAGTTACAAAAAAAATTGATCCATTTTCTAGAGGTAAAAATAGTTTCCTCTTCCATTGAACAGATACCTTATGTGAGAGCTGAATCTTCTTTCTTCGTTCTGGTCAGCAAGGATGCTGCAAACATTGACTTTTTTTCTTTTTTTTTAAGTTTTCCAGCTTGGCTTCTGTTAAGTCTACAAGAAATATTGTATCAGCCAATGGGATGGAACTCAAAGGCGCTAGAAGATAAAAAGATCCAGTTTGATGCCTGAGTTTGACATCAGTGATAAGGCATTTGTCCAAATAAGAAGGACAAGCCCATGAAAACCTCATGAAGTTCAACAAGGCCAAGTACAAGGTCCTACATCTGGTTGAGGCTATCCCAAGCACAAATACAGGCTGGGTGGAGAATGGATTGAGAGCAACCCTGAGGAGAAAGATTTGGGGGTGTTGGTTGACAAGAAGCTCAATGTGACCCAGCAATATGCACTTGCAGTCCAGAAAGCCAGCTGTATCCTAGGCTGCGTCAAAAGAAGTGTGGCCAGCAGGTCGAGGGAGGGGAATCATGCCCTCTACTCCACTCTCATGAGACTCCACCTGGAGTACTGTGTTCAGCTCTGGGACCCCCAACATCAGAAGGACATGGACATGTTGGAAGAGTCCAGAGGAGGGCCATGAAGATGATCAGAGGGCTGGAGCACCTCTCCTATGAAGACAGGCTGAGAGAGGTGGGGTTGTTCAGCCTGGAGAAGAGAGGGCTCCAGGGACACCTCACAGCAGCCTCCCAGTGCCTGAAGGGGCTACAGGAAAGCTGGGGAGGGACTTTGTACAAGGGCATGTAGTGACAGGACAAGGGGAGATGGCTTTAAACTGAAAGAAGGTAGATATATAATAGGTATAAGGAATAAATACTTCACTGTGAGGGTGGTGAGACACTGGCCCAGGCTGCCCAGAGTAGTTGTGGGTGCCCCATCCCTGGCAGTGCTCAAGGCCACGCTGGATGGGGCTTTGAGCAACCTGATCTAGTGGAAGGTGTCCCTGTCCATGGCACAGGGTGTGGAACTGGATGATCTTTAAGGTCCCTTCCAACTCAAAATATTCTATGATGATTCTACAGCAAGATTATCTGACTAGAGCCCTGATTTTATGCAAATGCATATTAATATAGACTTTGCCTGAATAAGAATTTCACACACTTTGCTTTGGGATATCTGGGTAGCAAAGTGGTAGTACTGGAACATAGACTTCTTTTTTAGACCCCTGCATTCTGCATTCCGGTATCTGCATTTCAATAGCTGTAAACTTCAATTGTAGCATAATTTTTCTCTAGAAAAAAAATTAACTCTCTTCCACATTTTTATTGTAAAATATTTACTGCCTTTTTGTGGAAAATAATGTTAAATATTTTCTCTCCAAGAAGTTCTGCGGTTCCTAGAAATCACCTGCATACAACATAATTTCATCATTTCCCCCACATACTCCCAAGACTTCAAATACAGGTGCCTGCTTTTCACACTTTGAAAGAGACTTTTACAGAGACTATTGTGCTAACATTAGTCTGTAGAGCACTCCACCCTTCCTCTATTTTTGAACTTGGCTCACTCAGCCTGATTGCTACATTCTAAACAAGATGCTAAAGAATCACAGACCAATTTTGGGCAACAGATGTTATGTGTTGGGCTTTTGATATGAATTAGAGATGCAATACTGATGCTACTTTTACTTTACAGCTCCTAGGAGTGATTCCTGGGTTTTGGACCTGAAAGCATGCTCCTCTGGCCATATACTTGTTCTCTGTGAGGACAAGGCACAGATTTGCAGCACCTTCCCTTCCACAAATCCTATTTGGTACATAAAGGAAACCAGGCCATGTGCTCAAGATGAGTGTCATTAAATGCTCCAAACAGGTACTGGTCTGGGTAACTATAAAAAACTAGGATCCTTAGCAGTAAGAATGCCATTGTATACATCAAAAAGAAAGCCTACATCTAGGTTAGGTAAATAAATTATTTTTTGTTTCTTTCTAAAGTGCTAATCTTAGGTCTTAAAATTTAGTGATCTCTTAACTCTGTTAAGAGAGGAAAGATGTATGAATTGCTGAATGAGGAATTTCAATATTAGGATAAGAAAAGATCCTGATCTAACAGAAAATGCTAAATATTTATTTCTATGTATCTTATCAATTAGTCATAATTTCTATAAATGGAAACGCCCTCTGAAACAATTTCTTGTGGTACACAGACTCTGAAGACATATTTGTTCCATCAACAAGAAACACTGCTTGACACTTTTTTCAGAAGACAAGATGAAAGCAAGTTGGACCACTGCTAATACCTGCCAGTTTGTTGCAGCACCTCTGGAAACAGTTTTATTCTTCTGCCAACTGAAGAAGGTGGCATGACCTTGTGTGTTCCTGTTCAGGAGTATCAGAAGAGTTGTACTCAGCTTATGAAGAGAAAACTGTGTTTAAGAGAAGTTTGGAGCATTGCTTTGACAGTTTTCTAATGTAATGAGAGGAGTTAAATCATGCAGGAAGTTTGAGAATAGCATTTTGATTCCTACTGAAAAGATAGTAATTATGATGAGTGTGAATTTTGCCTTCTTTTCTAAGTTACTGTTACACTGATGCAGTTTTTCGCAGTGCTGCTGTCTCATCTGGAGGTCAAATGCTGTGTGGCAAGAGATTCTTAGACTCACTTCGTAGTCTGGAGTCTTGAAAAGGAGAAGCAGTACCAGTGGGTTGCAGCAAGTACACAAGAACATTTACAGTTCCTCTTGGGACATTAATCTGCTTTCTTGACTCATTTACAGTGACTCCTTTCCCCCATGCTTTTCCCAGTCACTGAGGTATTAGAGCATGCCTCTGTAGTGCCCTGTGAGCAAAGTGAAGAGAGTGAGACCAGAGCACACAAAACACGAAAGCATAGGAGGGAGGAGGGATCCTTTGGGCACAAAGTGACAGAGCGTAAGATCAGTACTCAGGAGATAAAAGGAACTGATTCAAGCACTGCAGAGCCCTGATGTATCACAGATACTAGGCAGATGTTTGCAGCTTTGCTCCACTGCCAGATTCTTCTGTTATTTCTGGGCATTCATCCATTTACTCTGATGCTTCAGCCACCAGGTTCTTCTTTCCCGTCTGACAGCTGATGTTACCTGTTTCGGCAACAATAGGTATACTTCTGCTTTGCTTGCTCAGTCTTCCTCATCTAAAGAAAAACTTGGGGGTTTAATGCATAATTTCAAGATACCTGTCACTGATTAGTGTCACTGATTATTTGGACAATCTTCTTTTTCCTGCCAACAAATTCCATATGTGGGACATGGAGAGATTATCAGAAGAGTAAGGAGCAAGAATCCCTGGAAAGAATCTGAACTGAAAGAATTCTGTTACTCCTGAGATCCCTTAAATGACCTCTAATGGGCATCAATATAGTATGTAACCTTACAAGTAGATAGCTATTTTCCTATGAAATCCTCTGATATTCTAAAGGATACCAGTTTTCCTAGAAAATGTCTATTAAGCATTTCTAAAATACCTCACAAAAGTCAAAACTAAAATATCTCCACTTGGATTTTTAAAATTTTCTTTAAATCATGCAAAACAGAATATGTAGATACTTTTTTTTCACATATCATGTGATCTAAAAATTCAGAAATGTAATTCAGTTTCTACATGTACAGAAGAGTTTAGCAGCAAAAACTAAATGCAGTTGTGGGTTTACAACTTATTCTTACTTTGCAGAATTAAGGAAGCTGCACACTCTATGTAATATTAACTGTGAACACAAGCAAATGAGAAAAGTGAAGAGAAAAATGGTATAACCAACAAATAAGTTCAACTTGGTACTGAAACTTTTGCTTCTTTCCTAAAAGTGTTTAATAAAGTAATTAATGTAATGCAGAAAATCTTGACATCAGAAGAACTCCTTTCTGCCTGTGCTCATAGAAGTAATTGTGGTTGTAAAAGAGGCAGCACAACCTTGAAAATGTATTTGCTGCACTCAAACCTGTTACAACTGCTTTGCACACAGGATAGCTACATTGAATTTTATTGTAAAAATGGCAGTTTCACACCATTCTACAGATAGCAAAAGCGTAAGGAACTTTTTGTGTTAATTTGTTATCTGGTATTAAGGTAAATTGCAGTTATGGCAAATGTATATTTCATTGTTCTCTGCAGAAGGATCCTTTTGATCATGCCTGAAATACACGTCAGTATAGCAGATGTGAAAAGGACTGTTAAAATGTAACTCATGCAACACTTGCAGTGCTGAACATGATGCATACCAATAACATCTCTGTAACTGGTAACTATGGTTTCCTGTTGATAAGGATACTAAAATGTAAGTGAGGAATGTTATTTTCATCCTATTCTTCTTACTTACCTCAGTCAGTGTCCAGAGAAGACTTGGTCTGTATTATTTTCTGCTATGGTTTTTATCATGAAAATGAAGCATCGGGATATTCATTTCCATCAGAAGAGAAGAGAGAAGGGTAGAAGCAGGAACTGAATACCACAGACCACTTTCAGAACTTTAGATGGAACATTGCTGGTATTATTATGAATTGATATAGCAGAAATGTATGTTACAAAATAAATGTTAGAATTCTTTTAGGAAAAGTGTATGTTAAAAATCTTCACGACTAAAACAGTATGTAGTTCCACATACAGGTTTTCACAAACTCCAAAATGGTTTAGGAATACAAATTCCATGATTTGAAAGAGCACTCCAGTTCCAAAGGAAAAGAAATATTTTTAAATATTCAACTCAAAGTCTTATTCCATACTAAGGAATAATTATTTTTCAATTATGCAAACTTCCACCACTAACAATGTAGGAGGAGTTCACATCTGACAGTTCAGTTCATCAGAATTCCCAGAATGAATCACACAGTGCAAAGAGCTTGGGGCACTGTGTTAATGGTCTTGCTCTGTGCTGTATGTGCTACAGGTATTCTGATATCTTGTTTATATGATGAGGACACTAGTAAAGTTTGGGCACAAGAAATAGTAGCACAGTATGAATCTTTCACTTTTACAACCACAAGAATGAATACAGCACGCAAACAGCACTGTTTAGGCTAAAAGTTCTTTCTGTGATTTGTTGAAAGTCTGCAAAGTGAGGAACATTTCAAAAAAGCCAAACAGAAACACATTCTGTTTATAAAACTGAATGTTAAGACCACCAGCCTATCTGATAAAGTTACCACCTGGTAATCTGTGGGGACTGAAACTGCCTTCTTTTTGCTCTCTCGTTGTTCATCATTACTCTTTCTGTGCTTCTGTTTCATGATGCTTCATAGAGAGTTCTAGTGAAACAGCCATTTGACTACTTCTGGGGAAGTTCACAAGCATGCTTTGGACTGCCTCTCTTGGACTCCCTGTAGCTCCATTTTTTGATTCCCGTCTCCTCCTTCCGTGTTGCTCCAGTGCAGTCAGCTTGATAAAAATGATGCAGTCATCCCATCAATGATCACTATGCAAATCCCATTGAACAGGGTTTTCTCCCCCCTCTCTGATCTCTAGGGAACCCTCAAAAGACCATTCCCTTCCCATTCCTTTGGAAGGGAATATTCTCTTTGACATTTCCTTTGAAATAAAGCAGGTATGTCCAATGCCAAGCAGAAAGTTGTGAAGAAATGGATTAAGACTCAGGGATTCCTATTTCTAATTCACTCACCTAATAATTAGGAATGGTTGTAGTAAACTACTATGATTTCATATTAGAAAAAAAGGATCCTGAAATTGACTGAAAAAGTATCTAATATCAGTACAAAAGGCCTGATAGTACTGGAGGGGATAAGAACCTAATTTTTCTTGGCTACTACTTTAGCAGTGTAAGCAATTCAACCAACTTCATTCTCTCACTCCAAACATCCAGCTTTAAGTTGTATCTTCTTTTAATCATGCACAATTGGGAGGGACTTTTGTTGGATTTAGGCTCTAGCATTTGACTCTGTTAACGAGGGGTTGGGAAAAATCAGTGATTCCTGAGATAATAATTGCTCATAGGAGAGAGAGAGGTAAAAAAACCTGGAGTCAGGACCCTAAAATATTAAGCAAACACTCCCCCTTCTCTGATGCTGGAGGAAGAGGATATATTCCAGAAATCTGTCAAATAATTGCAAGTTTGGAAGCTATAGATCTAAAGCAGGAAACCCTACTGTGCATTCTGTAACCTATATTTTACTGTTCAAAGTCAGCTTTGATTTCATAATGCTGGCAAGGTCTGCTAGCACTGTAATTGAAGCTTTTGTATTTTAAAAGACTTACAAGTAACATTCCTAGAATTTCTAGGGAAAACCACTTCTTAAAAATATGTACTTTTTCTTCTTAAAGATTATGTGCATTTTTGCCAAATATTTCAGTTGAATTAGATGAAATTATAAATAGAGAAGACTTTAAAAACATCTAAGTCTTCAATTCACTGTTCCCCTTCTGCCTGGCACTCCTCCTCCCCAGCACTTCCAAGCACTTCTTATTTGGATGAAGAGTCTGTTTATTCTGTTTGGTCTATTAGCAAGATATGTTCCATAAGCAGAGTAAAAAGCAAACTTTTGCCACCAGTTGGCAGGCTTCACTTCCATTCAAATAGGAAACCACTTTAGGTGCTTTTTTGCAGTTCCCCTCCCCCTTGTCCCTTAATTTCTTGGAAAAAAACAAGGGAAAAACAAATTCCTTCCCCAGCGCTCTGAAGCTGTTCCTTAGAATATTTTATTTATAAAACTAACACTTTTTCATCTTTATAACCATGGCTATTTCCAACACAGCTCTCCCTATACCACATCAGAGCCTCCCTGTTGCCGTTTCCGTTTTTTAACAGTTGAGCCTGGAGAAAGTGCACTGCTTGTTTAACCTTTGCTTTGCAACTTTGTGTATGCAGTCAATTGAAATCAAGTAGCCAAAGTAAATAGTTGAGCTAACCCTTGTGTTTGAGAAAAGTGGGTTGCATGAGGAAGAGCATAGAGATGTCAGCAGGAACAGCTTATAGATAGATGTGGTTTGGACTTCTGGTATTGAAGCGTGGATCTGATGCACAGCAACTGTCACCTTTGATGACCAACATGGTAGACCTAGCTTTTCAGGCTTTCTATCCCCTTATGACAGGTGTAAGAGTTGCATTGGTAGTCCCTTCATCAATTTTATTTTGTGTTGATAAGCAGAATTTTTATTTCTTTTTTTTCTGCACATATGGCTAGAAAGTCATAAAGGACCAAAGAATGTTCTTTTTATAGTGACTAGCTACAGAGACAAGAAAGTAATCATACATCCTGAGACTAGTTTATGTGAATATCAAGCAATTATTCACAGTACACAGTTAAAAAAGAGAAGTTTCATGAGGCAGAGTACGAATCGATCCGGTTATTTAGTTATGTTGCAAATCCATACAGTTCAGAAATGTGAGGAAAAAAATATTTGCAGCAGTATTTCAGTCAAATCCTCAGTGGGTGCAAATGGGTGGGATACCGGTGAGAGTATTTTGTGTTTAATTAAGCAGGGCTCATGATATTTGCATTGATTGGAATAGACAGATAGTAAGGTCAGATATTTTATCTTTAGAAGCTTGTCTTTCAGAGAATGGAAAATACAAGGACACACAAATACAAGAATAATCTATTCACTTGGAACTTAAAGACCTTTCATTCCTAGTATTTTCTGCAAAAATAACTGCATGCACAGTCATCAGCATTCTTGCTTACCTTAGGTTGTCTCTGAGGGACATGTCATGCCAGGGAGGTTTGCATCAGACTATAGATGAATGCCCCTGCTGGCAGTGGAGAAAATTCTGATGTACCACTTGAAAAAAATATACCAAGAACCAGGTTTTTCATGTTGCAGGTATCCAGGTGAGAGTTTTAGTAGTGACAACAGTAACAATAATAAGTATCCTTTTTTGTTTGAAGCTGATAAGCAGCTGCTACAGCTCAATGCTAGATTCACCAGCAGGTGGGTGACAGCAAATAAACTACAGCTGTGTTTGCTGTGGCTCTCATTTTATTTTGAATTATTTATAAATAGCACTGGCAGCAATTTAGGCATTACCAAATTATATGCCCTTTAAATGTTTCGTTATTTTTTTTCTCTTGAACACAACCTAACTGAGCAAGTAGGAGCTAGATAGAAGATAATGTCAGACAGGTGCAGAGTACAACTCTTTCCAGACGTATGACTCCCATTGTCACTTCAGCAATAATGAAGTTTTGAATAAGCCATTAAAAAGGAAATTCAACTAGTGCTTTAATTTAACAATGTGCTGCAAAGCACCCAACCACACAAATATTCCTCAAGCAGCACCATCTGGGTATGTCACAATGTTGACAGAAGCATAACCTAAAAATTTAACCAGATGGGGTAAGACTTATTGTTCTGGTTCAGTCTCACCCTCATGCAGAACATACTGGTATCGTGTTACATCATCCCCGAATAAGAAATGCTAATACCATGTCAATCTCCCGTTAAGGTCCCATTCAACTGTGCATCACCAATGTGCCATTTGTGCTATTGGCATTCTTCTGTTACTGCACCTGTAATACATACAGCTGTGCTGTGATGTACTCAGCCCAGAGCTGACCATTTTGCTCAGGTAGTCATTCATTCATTGGTCACCTCTCATTTGCTCCTCCAACCAACTCTTCCTTCCAACTAACACCTGAATATCTATGTCGGGGGGGGGGGCAGAGCATGTTTGGCAGTTTTTTGGTTGGTTGGTTGGTTTTATCCTGTTCCATTTCTCATGCTTAGAAGAGATTCCTTGTAAATATCTTCAAGGATCTGCTTTTCAATACATACTTTTACAATTCATATTTCCAAGTACACATGCAAAACATATGACAAATGCAGATGTCCTGTCATACTGCCCAAGCATGTCTTGTTCTTATCTTGTCCTCCCCTGCCTATCTGAGAGCATCTGTTGTCCTGTCTCCTGGATTATAAGCACTTTGGCAGAATGTTGCAGAACTTATTTTAACTGTTTGCCCATCACTGCCAAATGTCTTAGGAGGTGGATGAGGAGAAAAAACCCTTCTATACCAGTGACAGGCTCAGCCTGTTGCAAGACCTTATAAAAAGTAATATCAGAACTGTGAATGAGGGTTGAGGATCTAAACTCGTAACCTCCTTGTGTGCAGTGCTCTCTGTTCTTCTGCACTGGGATTAAAGGGAGATGTATATATTGAGAAATGATTTTAGCAAGAAAATATCAAGAACAGATTTACTGAACTAGACCTTTCTTTCTATTGCACAGACTGGCACATATCTGTGGAGCCAGCCTTCCTCCAACAGAGCAGAGATACCTTCTGCTCAAAAGGCAGCATGGTGCCTCAGGAACTGAGATCTGTGACACACAAAACAGGGGCAAGCAGATAGTATTTGAGTTGTGTGCATACTCTGATCTTACTTTTATCAGTTTTGCTCCGTGAAGCAGTAGGAGCTTGCAACCAGGCAGGGGTGGCACAGACCCTTTGTATTTGAATGCAAAGATTATGATTTTTTGTCCTAGTTTCAGCTGGGATAGAGTTAATTTCCTTCCTAGTAGCTGGTACAGTGCTGTGTTTTGGATTTAGGATGAGAATAATGTTAATAACACACTGATGTTTTCAGTTGTTGCTAAGTAGTGCCTACGCTGAGTCAAGGACTTTTCAGCTTCTCATGCCTTGCCAGTGAGAAGGCTGAAGGGGCAAAAGAAGTTGGGAGGGGACACAGCCAGGACAACTAACCTGAGCTGGCAGAAGGGATATTTCATACCATGTGACATCATGCTCTATATATAAACTGGGGGAGTTGACCAGGTGGTGGGGAGGGGATTGCTGCTCAGGGATTGGCTGGGGATCTGTTAGCAGGTGGTAAGCAATTGCATTGTGCATCACTTGTTGATTTGTTGGGGGGGGGGTTGAGTTTTAGTTTCTTTCTCTTTTTGTTATCTACCTTTTCATTGCAATTATTATTAGTAGTAGTAATAGTATAATATTCTACTTTATTTCAGTTATTAAACTGTTCTTATCTCAACCCTTGGATTTTACTTTTTTCCAATTCTCTTCCCCACCCCACTCTGAGGGCAGGGAGCAAAGTGAATGAGCAGCTGCATGGTACTTAGTTTCCAAGGGGGTTAAAGCATGACATTTTGTCACCTGCATTTGTCTACTTGGTAAGGAAAGGCAACTGATGTTTCTCAACCTCGTGTAAAAGCAATATGTCACATTTTCATATCATTACAGGCCAGGAGTCACTGCCTGCAGTCCAATCACTGCAAAAAGCTCTGGATACAGAATTAACTGAGGAATAGAACCCATCTCATGGCAGTTTATTATCCAATTCCAGAGGACTCATGGAAGGAATGAGAAGAGAGGGGAGGAAAACAAAAGGAAGAAAGACGAAGTGCACTGTAAGGATCCCCAGGGAACTCAAAAATAAACTTTATAGTCCAAAAGAAATTTTACTTCTGCACGGTCACAGACAAAAATGTCCAGGAAGCTGTTTTGCTGCTGGTCTAACAAAACTAAACAGTAATTTGAGCACTGAGGAAAAGAGTGCACAATTACACATCCATTCACTGCACACGTATCCTCAAGCCCACCTGTCCAAACCTCCCTTATTTTCACCCGTTTCCCCTGCACCTGTCAAAACATTTACTTGGGAAGAGAAATGCCATCTTCCCCCAGCTTTATGTGCGGAGCATGACGCCACGTGGTGTGGGATATGGCGCTGGTCATTTGGGGCCAGCTGTCCTGGCTGTGTCCCCTCCCAGCTCCTTGTGCCCCCCCAGCCTGCTCCTGGTGGGGTGGGGTCAGGAGCAGGAAAGGCCCTGACCCTGTGCGAGCACTGCTCAGCAATAATGAAAACATCTCTGCGTTATCAATGCTGTTCTCAGCACAAATGCACAACATAGTCCCATACAAGATACTATGGAAAAAAATAACTCTACCCCACTCAAAACCAGCACCATTGGACACAGCTGCAGTCCCTCAGGGGTGTCCCTGCTCCCGCGTGGGTCATCAGCAGTCACAGTCCCTCACAGTGTCCCTGTCTTTTTTGGCTCCTCAGGGTGTTCCCCTCCAGCCTGTCCCCTGCAGCTGCCAGTTTCCTTGCTAAATATGCTTGTGCAGGAGCGCTGTATGGTCCTCAGATTTGGTCCTCCATTTTGGGAGGGTTTTTCCACCACTGTTTGCCTCAGCCTCTGAGCTGGCTGGAACCAGCTCAGGACAGCCAACAGGCTTCTGCTGCTCAGGGCACCAGTGACGCTCCCAGCAACATCAACCCTGACACTTGTGCCCGTTATACATGGGCTTAACTTTTACTTTTACTTCCAGGCTGTGCATGAGAAACAAATTTCACGGACGAAGTAAAAGGCTGTAACATGGAGTAAAGGCTCAGAAACCTCAAACGAAGAGAAGAAGTGGGAGAAGTGATAAAAGAAAAAAAAGTAATTCTTGTTTGGAAGAGGTGGGGAACTGTTTCCCCTGTTTGCTTGTAACCCTTTCACTCCTAGTTGTACCCCCACTTCTTCCCCAGCGGGGAGGTCTCGGCCTGCCGCCTGTGTGGGGCGCAGGCCTCTGCTGCCACCCCAGCCCCGCCTGCCCTGCCCCGCTTCTCTGTCCGCACATCTCAGGCCACAGGGGGGGCTTCCCCCCACTTTTTTTTTTTTTTTTTTTTTTTTTACCTTTGTCAGCTCAAAGGCCTGACAGAAAAGAAGGTGTCTGTGTGTGTGTGTGTGTAGGTGGATGAAATCTGCTTGCTTTCCCCATAGCTCTTCATTCCCACACCTCTGCGTGTTAGTTCTCAGATACAAATGACCACATGTGCAGCACTGTTCCTCGCTCACCTCTGCGGGAGGATGTTGGAAAGCAGATTGCTAATTCAGCCACGTTGTAGTACAATGTATAGGCCATGTAAATAGGTGAAGTGTAGCTTGTGACCACCCTCAACTAAAGGTGCATGTGCAAGGATGGAGCCTGGTTCTGCCCGAGGCAGGTGTTTCTGTGCAAGCAGCAGGTGGAGCAGCCAGTGGTGCAGGGGTGAGCAAGCTCCATGCCATCAGACTGCCTGCAACAGGTTCATATTAGAAACATCCTGCTTCAATTAACACTGGGCAGAGTGCTAACTCTTAACCCTGACTCTGTATTTCCCTCACTTTATCCTAATCACTTTTAATTTACTTTCCACATTTGCTGGAAGGCAGTTTTTCCCCAGCAGAGGCTTTATATAGATTAGTCCCTTTGCACCCTTTCAGGCTCAATGTACAAGTTGCATTCCATAGTAATGTAGCATAGAAAACATAAAAAAGTGGTCAAGGTAATTTCTAGTGCATGAGATCTTATACAATGTTGTGATAAGCTTTGCAATCAACAAATCATTACACTAATTGTTTGTCACTGTGCACATGTATATATAATCAGGAGCCTTTAACCGAATACATTATATTACTCCTGCGTCAGATATGGTGTGTCTCAATCCATCGAGAGGATGAGTTAGAAATATTTAGTTAGAATAGTTAGAATATGTTAAAATAGTTAGAAATGAATGCAAGGGAGTGTTTAAGCCAGAAGCAAAGGTTCTAATTATTTCACACTAAGTATTTCACGTACTCACTAAACTGAGTTATCATGCTGATATCGATTGTAGTTGTTTTCTGCCATTGTCATGATCATTCTGTGATTTCTGTGTCTAATGAAAATTCATTTTAACTAGAAATTTGTTTTTGTACTATCCTGAATTCACTAAGAGAAAGTTTGGAAGGTGGCTATGCTGCTACTTTTACCTTTTAACATATCTTGAAACTATTTTCTATGCTTAATAAAACTTCATTGAGAAAATTTAAATGAATGCATTTAATTCTTCAGTGCACCTCACAGTGCTGACATGTAGAAGGCATTTCTGGTTTCTGTAGTATGAGCATAGATAATTAGCAGAAAATAAAAGGAGTAATTTGTTTTTATCTATCTTGACATTATAAGAAACAGACAGGAAGTGAAATTGAAGTTATGTCTCTTTCTGAAAGCTGTGTGATACAATGTATCAGTAAGAACCAGGTATTGAAGCTCTCTGATACCTGTCTGATGCAATCCACCTGAGGTGCTATCAGTCAAATTAAGTCTGATAGAGCATTCAACACTGAGACTGAAATCAAACAAAACTAGGCCTTTTTAAGTGGCATAAAGATGGTCAAATGTGTCTTTTAACTCTAGTGTTTAACTCAGTGAAGGCTGAAGGTTTCATCTCATCTCCTCCTGCTTTCCAGCCTTAGGAAGTGACTGAAGCCTTGTTGTGAGACTAAACAGGAGGATGCCCTGGGGCAGACCTGAGGGAGAGGCAAATCATGGTACTGTTTTCTCTGTCAGAGTGGATATAGCAAAAAAGGAATAGTCTGCTTTATTTATTTGGTCCACAACTACATCTTAACTCTTGAGCTTAATTTCTGTTAGGCAATATGGGGCTCTACCGAAGTAGTGTGAGAGGAAGGAGGAAAGGGAAGACAAATTGAGAAATCTTTCTTCCTGCTTCAGAGTTTCCAATTATGCATTCTTATTGTGGGAAATGCTCTGAAAGAAGGAGCTATGTGTTATCTTTTTATTCTCTCAGAAACATATATACAAAAGTCTATGACTGCTAGTCTGGGCATTGGCCAGAAAACATTTAATGAGCTGGTTTCGGTTATGCTAGAAAATTGATGAACAATAACTGAAAAAGCCAAACTTCTGCTATGAAAGAGCATACACACTTTTAAAAAGATATAATTGCCATTGTGTCATCTGCCATTTTTGATCATGTCTTATTGTAGAAGGGACCACTGATATCTGAGGCCAATGATAACTATGCTGTGTTTGTTATAGCATGATGTAGATACTAGGGGAAACAGACAGATAAACTTCAGCAAGAGGAATACTATTGATTTACTAATATGGCATTGTTCCTAAAGATAAAGCACATATATTCTTTTCTGAAACAAGTTTCATAGCTGGATCCTTTAGTATTACTATGATGTAACATCTTATAAATAGCATCACAAAACCAATTTATATAATATATATAAAATGCTTAGAAAAATGCTGTGTTTTTTAAACCTTTGAAGTCATTTACAGTTGAGCTATAAGAATATTACAAGCAATTTATTCATATATTCTAATGACAGTTAAAAACTAATTATTTTCTTAGTCTTATGTAGTCAAAAGACAGAGAAAAGATGGGGATTAATGACAGAAAGCAGTAGTAAAAATAATATGATTTATTCTTATTATGGAAGACTGTCCTGGGTTTAAAAAAATATATATAAAAATCTGCATTTCCAAATTTGTCTTCAGATATCTTAAGCCTTTGACAGGTTGCTAATATAGGACATGATATCTAGTTTTAGTCAAATTGTGCAAGCTGCATCTCCATTGTATGGAACACCTGTATGTATTTTATTGACTTATCAGAAAAGAAAAGCACTTTCAAGCCTTCTCCTCACTCTTGCATTCATTTGGTAGCCTCTCAAAAAAACTTGCTGGGTTTTACATCCCGATCAGCTTTTTGTGAATACCCTTGGATGCACAGAATAAATACAGCAAATATCCTACCTAGGTGATTTGTCAAAAATGGAAAACTCAGTCAAGGCTTATTGAAAAGCTGAGTTATACTGGTGCTGTGGTCCAGTTTTTCAGATTGTCAGTCCTTGAAATTTTAATGCTACTCACCTATCACACTGTTATTTACTTTGCCTGATAAATAACAAGCTATGCTGGAAGAGAATTATTCTCCAATTGCATTTCTCTCCTACAGGTGATGGAAAAATACTTAGAAACAAATTGCCAAAGCATAAGTGCCATTTCTCAGAGTTTCACGGGCTGTAGTCTTTGATGCTAACACAGTTAATGTACAATATGCTTTTTTACGTAAATACTAAATGTACATAAAAACACTACAGAAAACATAAATACTCAGATGTTCAGCAATATATTATGCCTCAGAGCTGGACATTTTAGAGTAAAAATTTCCTTATCTTTTTCCCTCCTGAAAGAACAATCTTCCCAGAAACACCAAGGTGAGTGGTGTGGCTGGTATGCTTGAGGGAAGGTCGCACCCAGAGGGATCTCGACAAGCTTGAAAATTGTGCCAATGTGAACCTCCTGAAGTTCAAAAAAAGTAAGTGCAAGTTTCTGCACCTGGGTTGGGGCAGTCACCAGCATCAATACAGGTTGGGTGATGAATGGGTTGAGACCAGACCTGTAGAGAAGGACCTGGAGATACCAATGGACAAAAAATTATATATGATTCAGAAACATTAGCTTGCAACCCAGAAAGCTAGTCATATCATGAGCTGCATAAAAAGAAGTATGACCAGCAGGTCAAGTACTGTACTCAGTTCTCATGAGGACCCACCTGAAGTACTGCATCCAGCTCTGGGACCCCCAGAAAAAGAAAGACACAAGCCTGATAAAGTGGGCTCAGAGGAAGGCTACAAAAATCATCAGAGGGCTGGAGCACTTCTCCTGTGAAGAAAAGCTGAGAGACTTGGTGTTGTTCATCCTGAAGAGGAGAAGGTTCCAGGGACACCTTATTGCAGCCTTTCAATACTTAACAAGGGTTTACAGGAAAGACAGAGAGAGACATTTTACCAGGGTCTGTAGTAACAGGACAAGGGGTGATGCTTTTAAAGTGAAAGAGGGTGGGTTTATACTGGAAATTAGGAAGAATGGGGGTAATTTTGGATTAGAGTGTTGAGACACTGGAACAGACTGCCCAGAGAAGTGGTGGATGCCTCATCCCTGAAGTGTTCAGGGTCAGGTTGAATGGGGCTTTGAGCAACTTGATCTACTGACGTGTCCCTGCCCATGGTAGGGGGGCTGGACTAAATGATCTTTAAAGTTTCCTTCCCAATGCACAGCATTCTGAGATTCTACGAAACCTCGCTTTTCTGAACAAAATGTTGTGCAAGTTTTTGTTTTAAAAAGTTTTTACCAGATCCTCTGTAAATGTAACCTTGTGTTGTGCACTGGAATCAGAGATGATTAACACTATGACCAAATTTTCACCTTTCATGCTCAACTGCCTAATAATTGTTCCTTTTTGTTCCTTCTTTCTAAAACACTTTAGTTTTCAGATGCCATAGCTGGGTCTTGATCTTGGGGTGATTCAGCATAACCTCAGGGTTACACTCTTGCAGAGTTTACATGACCTTACAGGGACAAAGTTAGGGCTGGATGAATTTTTTAAATCGGGAAATGAGATACTGAGTGGGGCTGGATTTTAATGTTATTGGGGAGTTGCCAATTCACCATTATCATTCTGAACTGAAGCTTCTTGACAGTTAACATTTTTAACATAAAGCTATAGAACGCTCTCTCTGGATATTAACCATAAAAAGAGGATAATATTTTGAGGACATTCAATAAACATCACCGGTGTGTACGTTCAAGCGTAACTTTTTATTATACATAAGCTACTGTGATAAGAAACATTAAGGTTGCAAAGACAAGCACTCTAAAGCAATATTCACTCTGTACTTTCTTCCCCTGTGAGCTCTGTTGAGCAGAGACACTTTTTTATATTTACCCGTCAAATATCAATCCAATTCTTGGGGGCATATGAATAAATAATATTAAGAATAGATGCTGCAGAGAACTAATGTCATCATGAAAGTTTGGTTCTAATGTGGATGACATAAGTAGTTCATCTTCATTTTGCAATTTGAAGGCATTTTCTGCAGACTGTAACTCTCTCTTTTCTTTCTACCTTATACAATAAATATTTTATCCCACAGACCCTATTGTCAAACCTGGAATATTTTCCAGGTTAATCAGGTGGTTCCTATTTCATTATATCCTAGAACAGAATTCTTCACTACTGCTGCTCACGTACCACAGAAGAACTAGAGCATAGCAGGCAATGTCCCATTCAAGCATCCATGTACACAAATGCTAAACTCCTACCATCCATCACCACTGCAACATACGTAGATTCAGTTGCTTCACTTCTTCGGGGGAATCTAGCTAGCTGTGAAGCCGCTGAATTATGAAGAAACAATTGGTTCTTTTCTCTTCATTCTGATCAAGTTGCATTCAAGTAAAATAAAAAATGAATGAGCTTGAATTACCATTTTGAGCCTGCTCCAGCTCCTTATGGATCAGGATGACAAACCTTAAAGAGCTGGATATTCTTCATTGTCTGCATAAGGCATAATTTATAGTTTGTCAGTCAGCATTTCTTTAAGTAATAGCTTTACATATGCACATATTCACACTGCTTGGACAAACTAATAATTAGGCATGATGAATATCAGTATAGGCAACATGTTATTGCAGTTACTAAACTCTACATCTGAGTATGCACCAATGTGTTCCTCAAAAACATCTGAAGGAAAGGCTTTTGGAACTAATTTTTCTTTAATGAGCCATAATTTCAATTACTTTGTTCATAGGTCCTTTTTTTTCTACTTTTTACCCCAAAATCCTATAGCCTGGGTCACTGTGGAGGCCAAATCACTTACCTAGTGAACAGACAGAGATTGCTTGAAAACTTGAAGGACAATTACCCTGCCATAATATTAATGTTATTGTAGACATGTTGGAAAGCTTTATAGATGGGGCAATAGTTTTCACTTTTAGGTTTTTGTTACATCCGCTAACACAGTCAGAATTAGACAACGTCCTGGTAACCTCCTTAGGCTGCTCAGTAACTTTGTGGCTGTAGTCAGCTTTTTTCCTCATTTATTAATTGATTTGAACTCAGAGCATTTGTTTTCCCAATTAGTAACCTGGAAGGAGCTTGGGATGTTAATATCAGATGTTGCACTGCAGTTAAGTCATTGTTATAAGTGATTTCACTTTTTGCATTTATGCATTGATCCTTCTCAACTAGGAAACATCTTGAATACCACAACTTGTTATTGCATTGAAAAGAGGCAGGCAAGTTCTGTTTTCAGAATAAAATACTAGATTTCTTCCACTGTTATTTTCTCCTTTAATTTACATTTTTGAGGTATTGGCTCTTCCATATTGCTAAAAGATAGCTAGCTCAACAAGGGGAAAAAAAATGAAAGTAAGAATCATTCATTCACTTGAAATTTGGTAGTTATTGTTTGTTAAACGAAAATCCCTCAACAAAACAAAACAAAAAAATAAACAAGATAATAATTAAAACATCTATTTCAAATAGCTCTATTGTTATACTTCTTTCAGTACTATAAAACATATGCCACGTGAAAACCAGCAAATTGAGTCTTTTTCAGTTTTCTATACACTGCACAAGGCCATTCTATGAAATGATATAGGGAATCATAGTGGTTTCAAAGTCAGAGGATGCCTCTCTTTGTTATATGTAGAACTCTCAAAAATACTGCTTTGAATACAGTATTCAAGGATAATACATTTTTCTGGAACAAATCAGAAGAGTTTTCTTCATATCCTGAACATGCCTATTCAGAATTTCAAGTTGTTAGCTATAAAATAACACTTCAAGTTTCACTTTCTTCTCTTATACTGCACTAAGAAAGACAACTATTAATGTGTCAAAGGTTACTGAGACAGTTTGCCTGCCTTTTCCTGGCTTTTATATTTATAGTAATTTTCACTGAATTCAAGACAAAATGTAAGCAAAACTGAGACTACTGTATTAGTTTTGAAGAAAAATGTGCAAATATTTAGCTGGAACAACACAAAAATAGTTCTCACACTTCATACTAGTTTAAAATACCTAATGAGATAGCAGCAAGTATGGAACCAATTCTGTCACCGCAAGTAGTTAACTAGTTTAGTAAATTGTAAAAAGTAATTTACTATTAAGTAAATCAAAAGCAGGAAATGGTGATACTTCCTTTTTTAATCACTTGTAAATTTTCCTTGAAAAAAAGTGAAATAAAATTTCAAATTGAATCTTGCTCTTTAATATTAAATATTATTCCAAAATGCTTGAGGTCAGGTTTTTTCATTCCTTTTACACCACAGCTACAAGGGAAGTGGGATTGAAATAAAATTACAAGAGCTGAAGAATCTGGAATTCAAAGTCAAGGGGCTTGGCTGGCTGTTCCTTGCTATTGGTGTCTGCACAGAGATTCTACTTCTGTGCAGCCTGCTTGGGAACAGAGTATGTATGTGGCTGGACAGAGAGAAAGGTTTTTATACTGTCCCCTGTCTGTTCCTTTGGCCAATGGAGCTGAATCAGTGCATGAAGGTCTGGGAGGCAAAGTGGGAAACAGGGAAGGGGAGCAGTCATAATTTGCAGCTCATATTGACTTCTCTGGTACAAAAAGAGAGGAGTTTTCTGGTTTAGATATTTAATTCATACCTGCTATTACTCCAAGGATGCAATCTAATGCATGGGGAAGTTCCTTCTAAGTGTTTCCCAGGAATTATTTTTCCCTAGCAGTATTTCTAATCTCAACAACTGAAATCAGTCACTTGAATCAAACTGAAGTCCTAACAGTAGCTTAATTTGATAATATGGGGGAGTTTGGACCCTACCGAAGGTAAGAAGAGAAGTTACCATCGACTCAGTGGAGGCAGTGCTTCACTTGCATTCGCTGCATTTCTGCCTGGTCTGAGGTACTCTGCAAGCTGTTCTGCAAAACATCCCATTTCCTCCTAGAATCTGTACACTTTTAGTACCAATAAAGAATAGGAAATATAATGGTGAAAAATACAGAGAATTTTTTCATGTTTTCTCTCTCTCTCTCTCTGTGCTTTCATATGTTCTGTCATCTTCTTTTGCTTGTCCTCCTGGGCTTAGCTCACATCACAACTCATTCTGTGAGGCTGGTTGTAGGGGACAGCTGAATGCTATGCTGTTCCAACAGGGTGAGAGGCATTAAACCACCCTTACATATGCAATGCCTCAATTACAAGGGAGGGTGGGGGGTGGGGAGGGGGGGGAAGTGCAACTTAGAAATAGCAATGCAGAAAAGCCTGAGTTTAAAAAAGGAAAATGTTTCATGCCATAGACAATCTTTCTAGATCCATGTAGGATCTACTGACCTCAGGATGAGTTTCAGATTCAGTGCTTATTTGGAAGTATGAAAAATCAGAACAGCATGCTCTTCTTCTTAGCGTTACTTTGGAAACATTTTCTTTGCATCACTACCACTGCCTTTATTTTAGTGCCATTTCTGAGAAACGGATCTTTCACATTCATATCAGTCCTGTGTACTTGGGTTGCATGGATAACAGATCATTATTAATGCTTTTTCCCTGCCAAACTTGAAACCACAACTTCTGCTGTCACTAAGAGCTATACATTTGAGTGAACCTGGGACAAACCAGCAGTACCAACTCACCATTTGATCACAGCTTTGCAGAGTGCAGGCTTCAAGGCTTACTTAGTCAGCTGACAGTGACAGCCCACAGTAACATAACTCTAGTGGTTGCATCCTTACACTTGTTACCTTCCCTGGTGTCTCAAATCTTAATACACTGTCTGCCCATGTGTAGTGTATCTAGAAACCATAAAATAAATGTGATGCCATGTTGCAATAAAAACATAGAGCTGTTAGGGAGACTTGCCTGCAGGGTTTTCTGGGAACACACCACGTATGACACAAGAATGGATGAAAGGAAGAGATGAATAAAGTTTTGTTAACCCAGAAAGCACAAACTGAAATTACTGACAACTAAGGTATGGAAGTCTCTACATTAATGGTGCTCTTAATTTTTGACATAGAGATGACTTGCGTTAAGCTTTTAGATACAGTGACAGTGAGCTGCTATGAATCAAACAATGTTTTACTTCAGCCTTTAACAGCTGCTAAAACATTGTCATGCAGTGGCAAGCTTGATGTCTAGTCCAATGTCACCAAGTCAGGTGTTATGAAATAAGCCTCCCTTCTAAGCTTTTGGTGATATTATTTTACTATGCAGCTTCTGAGGAAGAAAGAAGTAACTGAAGACCACTGCGTAGCTAGTGATGTCTTGTCTTGCGCTCTGCAGGACCAACATTGCCTGTTTTATCTAATGAGACTGTTTCAGTTGGAGCTTAATAAGAGGGCTCTGAAATAGATCTGCACTAATTCTAGAAATATTCAGCTTGGCAGCTAATAAGTAGTGTCCGCCTGCTGATATCACTGTTCCGAATAGCAAAGGACCAGCTCAGAGAAACCCAGTAATGAGGAAGTTCCTTCAGATGAAGCTCTATGCAAGCCCGCTCTAATGGGGGAGAATATACTGTAAAAGGAAAGTATCGTTCATTCTGAAATACTCAAGTCTGTATTCAACACATGTGATCCTGTCGGCTTGATCTTGACTCTCTAAGGCACTAGATTTTGGGGCTTTTGCAAAATGCTTTTGCATTTACAGCTTCACAGTAAGCTCAATTATCCTGGATATTTTCTTTTCTTACTAAAATAAAATGCTTTGGACTTGGACAATATTTATTGATTCTATTGACCAGCACTTTGGCTACATTCATAGTTACTTATTTAAATATAAATAATTAATCATACTTTCCTGGAAGTTTCCAGTGTCCTACTGTGATTTAAAATTACAAAAATAAAACAACAGAACAGGTGTAGGGTTTCAAGACAGTGAACAATGAGAAAACAGCAACTTTTAAAGATCAATTTTTCCTCTGAGTTTAATTTATAACGTTGCAGGGTACCAACCACTTGCTTCCAAACTGTAAACTCTGAGGAGCTACTTCTGTGCCAAATTTATGATCAGAGCCTATGTGGATCAGACAAAAGATACAGGGGATATAGCACTGCCCATTCTGCTGTTTCCCACTCTATGGAATAGCTGTTGCATCTGTCTCTATCTGGGATTTTTTGTTTTGGTCAAGAAAAAAGAATTTGAACATGCCACCTACAGATAAGACCAGAGTTACTATCTTAATAGCCTGTTTGCAGCCTGAGAGCAAAGGGCATGCACAGCATTCTGTGCACAGCATTGACATACTAAGATGAAAATGAGTCTATTTATATGCACAAGCCTCTTTTGGTATCTTCCACCATTTATTTGGTGGAATAACATCATTATGTTTATTTGTGACTATTTGTGACTATTTTTTTATTTTTGGAGAGGAACTTGTATATATCTCAGAGCAGTTGCCATCTGGCTTTCATGGGTATGGAGAGCCAAATTCAATCTTGATCTTTCCCTCTGTCATCTAGATAGTGATCACTGTAGTGATAGAGAAGAACAGATGATTAACAAGATATCAAAAGTAGTGACAAATGGGAAATGCCTGATGCTGGTTTATCCCTTAATGAGATAAAATTCATTAATGCATGACTGATTATTGTTTCTCTCTCTTTTTTTTCTTTTTTTTTTTTCTTTTTTTCTTCTTTTTTTTTCCGATCGAAGTATGAAGCAGAGAGAACCCCAGCTACAATGGCAAACAGATGTGCCATCTGGGAGACACTGCATGTGAAATCTGAGAAATACTGGTTTCTCCCATATATTAAAAAAAAAAGGTGAAAACATGGACATTCAGACTGCCCAGAGAAGTGGTGGATGCCTCATCCCTGAAGTGTTCAGGGTCAGATTGAATGGGGCTTTGAGCAGCTTGATCTACTGACGTGTCCCTGCCCATGGTAGGGGGGCTGGACTAAATGATCTTTAAAGTTTCCTTCCCAATGCACAGCATTCTGTGATTCTACATTTCTAAGATTCTATATTCAGATACTGCTATAGACACTGAAGCTTATAGCAAGCTTCATTTAAAAAAAAATGAAATGAATGACAAAAAACCTCTTTTTGAGTAAATTAAGGTGAACTAGGTGTCTCAGGAAGATGCTTTGCTCTTTATGCAGCACTCAGAACTTTGGTCCCACCTTACTGTTGTACACAATCAAGTCCATTACAGCTAAAACATAAAAGTAAATAATGAGTGCAATGTACTGCCTTCAGCTGCCGTGATTTTCCATACATTAATACTGATCTTGAGGACATTACTTCAGACTGCAGCAAAAGTAACGAGAAGAAAACATGACCTCATCTCCTTTATGAGAAAATAGGCTATCAATATCTCCATCTTTGGTACCCAACGCTGTTGGTGTTATGATTACATAGAGATATGCATATTTTCCAAGTATGGTATATGATGCCTGAAATGCTTGAATTCTAAAATAGTGGACATATCAGTATCAAATGTTTTTCTATCTGTAGCTTCTGCTGAAATGTAATAGGAAGGTTTGTTTCTTGCCAGTTTGAAAACAAACCAACTGTAAACTTCTAAAAAAGCTGTGAGACAGAAAAAAATCAACTCCTCTGGGTAAACTGAGAAAGATGAAAACTATAACCTGTGCTTTTCTCCAGTCAGATCATCCTCATGACAAGGACATAATATGAATGGGAAATGGCATGAACTTTATCTATCCTCTTTGTAACTTTTCACTTGTAATTTTGCTTTTTATTCAGATGCTGTAAAAAATGTGATACACTAGGCTATCTCCAGGAGAGGGTTATTTCAAGTATAATGTGCTGTGTTGTTAACACATTTCTGTGTTCAATATTACTAACAGATTCTCTTACATGCTAAAAAAATTAATTTTTGTATATTAGTTTATTCATTTTTCTGTTTTTTTCCCCTATTTATTTTTTAAACTGTGTCTCTGAATTTTGAAAGTCATTTTAAGAGGAAGGCAGGAATGCAGCTCTGGGTGTTCCTGCTCCAGTAGTGCATGGCAAGATCAATTTGCACATTACGCTTTAGCTTCTACCCTCATGCAAGCCTGCCAAGCAATAGGTATTATTATGCCAGGAACTCTCAGCTTCATTATAACTTCAGTATGTTATCAGAAATCCATATATTAAGCAGAAATACTGGATGACTCCATATTTCCTCACTTAAAGAAAATCTGGGGTTTTTTTCATGCAGTTAGATGTATACATATTTCAATAAAATATTTTTCATAATTTCGTATAATTTCCTCAAAATATGCAAGCATCTACATTGAAAAAGGAAAGAAAAAAGGAAGAGGTTCAATTTTCTAGTGGTATTTAGTCCAAAACTAAATAACAGGTTGATTATAGTTTAATATCAAGTTGCCTCTGTAGGTAAACATTTTTGATTCACGTTAAATGAAACATAGTCTTTACAATAAAATAGAGAGATATATTTTCTTTCCCAGTTCCTCCCATGATTTGAGTTTGAATATTTTCCTGATTGAATATGTTTTGCCACAGAATTCATTTAATTTTTTTCCCCTGTGTCAGCAATTAGACAAGTTACATGGTACCTACTTAAGCTGTTACCTGCTTCTGGAGCAAAATTCAGGTAACAGTAATGAATCTGTTAAGTGCAAAGGAGCTGAACAGACAGCGAGCTGATGAAGCATCCAAAGTAAGGTTAACTTTGGGTTTAGTCTGCAAGCTAAAAGGAAAAAATGTTGCTAGTAGCACTAAAAGTAAGCGCACCAAAAATTTTCACTGTTGTATTTAAATATTTTACTTAAAATGACCTTTATTTTGCTTAAAAAATACAACTATCCTATGCTGTTGTTCTTTCCTGCAACAGAATGTCCATCACCTGCAGACAAAGATTCATATTGATAAATAAGGGGTGCAGTTCAAAGGATACAAAGATATATGAGGTTGTGGCCTGAGGGAATCATCTGATCTCAAAGCAGCAACAGTGTTTATAAAGGGAACTATAGGAGAAAATTCTCTCAGAACTTAAGGCTCTGATGATATTCATCCCAGGCATTTGAGTCCGAATACATTATGCATTCATACTGAAGCTCTTTTCCTTTCAAACCAAAGCCAGTAATCACTTCTTTGGCACTCTAAATGGAGGGGTCAGCTCACCTTAGCAAGTTGCTATGACTGATGGCATGCAGTGCTGGGAACAAAACACGGGACTATATTGGCAAAACTGTGAACATTCCTTTCTGGTTTAGCAGTGGCTGGGACAGAACAGCCCCTAGGTAGAATGTGATTTCCATCTTAGGTAAGTTTATCATGCTTTATCTGTTAGCGACTGCCTTATAAACTGCCGATGCAATTACATGCACACAAGGATGACTGAGAAACAAGCTACAATGGAAAAGAAATGCCGGACCGTGATGGGCTACTTTGGACACAGGCTCTGCAGCTCTACGACATACTCAGGTTGCTTAAACATAGCCTGTATGAAGTTATGCACCTGGGAACATGCCCAGAACACAATCATTCTATACTAAAAGTAGATTTCTAGGATCTCCTGGAGAGGTGCTCAACTACATGAGAATTTTACCTTAGTTCAGTACTTTCTGAAGTTAATATCCTGACTGTCCATACTTACCATTACATGATTTGCACTATGGAGCGGTTTCAGAGTGCTTACATGACATTTATTTAGATGAAACTAAATTGAAGAAAACTGCTCTGGGAAAGCACCAAATGCGTGCTAACTGCAAATGAGAGATCAGCCCATAGGATCAAACTGGAGTTAGTCTAAAGGAGGCATGCATCATTCTCTTTTGCATTTGATCCTCTGTGCCTGCTGTTTCATTCTACAGATCTGCTCCTACTGCATGGCAACACGTGTGAAGGTCAATATGGCTGTACAGAAAAATGGGGCTGGACCTCTGCTAAGGTGTCATGCAGAAAGACCTTCATCTTTTCACCAGTTTGTGCACCAAATGGAGAAGAAGAATAAGACTGTAGCCTACTCTCCCTTCATTCTTCACTTCAAGAAGAAATTACTGAGGAAGCACAAAAATTTGGGTTATAGTTAGTTACTGACATGGAGACAAAGCAAAACAGACAATAATTTTGGATATAACATTTTTCCAGAGAACAAAAAAGCTAATAGTGCGAAAAGTAAATACTTTATTGGATGCCTTCTTACAAAGAGATGTGCAGTGTAGACAGAATGTAATTACAAGCAACTGTTGATTTTTTGTTCAAGGAATACTATAAATCACAGTAATTTGTGTTTGATTTTTAAAGGACATACTGTAGATTTGGGCATGAATCAAGGAGCATGCCTTGGCTTAATGCTTTAGTTCTTACTCATTTGTTTGCATCGATTTTTCCATGATTCTTAGTGTTTTTCTATTGTGCAGAGAAAACAATGTAGGAGACATCTGGTGGTCACTAATTAACAGAAAGTCTGTAATTTATACCAATAATTGGCAACATATATATATACACACATATATATATATATATATATATACACACATATACACACTAGGCTTATAAATGAACAAATACAATTTAAAAAGCATAATGCATCACAAAATTAATCCCTAACTTATTTGTTAATTTAGTTATTTTTTAATTATTTATAGTTATTTATGGTGTATTGGTAAAATGCAGAGAATGTTCTAAATGCAAGGCATCAGATTCACGTTTCCAAAAACCCAGTTCTGAACTTTGGAGAAGTTTTGAGCCAAATTAAGACCTTAACCAGACAACTCAGAACTGTCTCTACTATAGGGTCAAAATTTTTTACATATATTTTTAATTAATTTTAGACCATATCTCTATGTATAATATTATGTATGACAGGTATTTATTTAAAATTTATTTTTTAAATTTTATATGGCTGATTGATATGAAAAGGTGACAGTGTATAAAGGCATAAATGAATGCTACACCATTTAAATTATTAAAATCAGCAGTTATCTCTCATGTCAATTTGCTAGCCCTTCTCCAACTTGGGTTCTTCATGTGTGTCTGTGTGTGTGTAAAGATATATTTAGTAATTTTTTTTTCCACATATAATTTCTCACTTCATTCTTTAACAAGGAAGGTATAAAGTTTAAATGAGTAGCTCTTGATGAAATAACTTTTTCCATTCAAATCACAAGAGCAGTATTCTTTTCCTCATCCCATTGCTTGGGAAAAAAAAAGAATAGTAGATGTTACCATATTCAGAAAATCAATGTGTCCATGACAGACAAAGGAAGAGAAGCACAGTACATTCTCTAACATTGAGCAATCATAGACAGGTTTGCTAACAGAGGTGCCACTGAATTGCCCGGACTTCCCTCCACTTCAGGCAGTGTAGGTCAAAATACGCATCTGAAACTTTGCCTCCAACACCAAAGCAACAATGTGGCTTCAGAAGGAATAGGAGCTGCACCTTTGCTTTTGAAGTAACTGGAAGTTGATTTAAGCAGTACGGTATCTTCAGTTAAGGGGAGGGGAGTAGAAGGAAAAACAAAAAAAAAATATATTTCTGGGAAAACTTTTTAGCTGTCATTTTCAAATGCCACAATTTCTTCAGCTTTTCAAATGGCCATACTGTGTTGCTACACTCAACTCCCTGTCACCCGGTCTAGATGGTATCTGGATGACAGTCTGTCTAGATGGTATCTTCAGGAGTATCTGTGGGATTTCTGGATGTGCCACCACCTGACTGGAGTGCATGTGGCCTGCGCTGGATGGCCAGGCAGAGTAGCTCACACAGGTTCTGTGTGTGCAACAGGCAGAGAGGTTGTACAGAAGCAGGGATGGGCAATGTGTCACTCCCTTTGGCTTCTGAAGATGAAATGCTGGCATTCAAAAGGATTTGTATATTACATTGAAATTTTAAACCATTCAGAGGTGGACACTTAACGTGATGTAAGATGCAGTCATCATTTTTGTTGTTTCCAGGTATACTAGTGACTAATTATGCTTTTAAAAGTTTTGTTTGCAAGAAAGAACAAACCTAAACATACATATCTGTACCTTCCTAATTAGGAAAATTAAGGCCACAGACTTGAAATGCTTAACTGCTGTTATTTATTGTTTGAAAAGAAACATCACAACTGGACTACAGAGAATGTTTCTTTTGTTAGTGATGATCCTGAGAATAGAAGGGAAAATTTACATCTGCGTGTTTGGTACTCTCTGATTTTAAGGGAACAATTTTGATACAGAACTTTAGGTTAAAAACATTGCTCCTGGGAGGCCCAGTGTAAGATCATTTCTAGATCAGATAAAATTTTTGTTTCCCCAAAGCTAGTAAGCTTTAATTTCTGTTACTGTTTTAATTTTTGCTGTTGTGCCTTGTAAGTCAGTATACTGATTTCAGGAATGTTAATGTATTCTTAATCATGGTTTCTTGTGCCCAGGTCTACCAGTCAACCTAACAGTCTATTCCCAATCTAATGTTATCTCAAAGGTATAAAAAAGGAAACCTACATCAACCACTTTTCATTGATTTTTACCAAAACTGTCAAGACATGTCACAAAGTTATTCATGTCAGCATTTCTCTGAGGCTTTGACTGTTTATGTATTAAAAAAAAAAAATCCTTCTTTTTTGTGATACTGGAGATGTCTGTCCAGGCAGTCTTTTCAATCTTGTGTCCATTCTAAAGTGTTTTAGAGTAACTTCTGCTCTTACGTTCTGATTCTGCTCTCTAACTTTACCTGTTGTTACATCAGTGTGATGCTGTGACTGAGTTTATGAAGGGCAGGTCATGTTTGACTAACCTGATCTTCTACAAGATTATCTGCTTAGTAGCTGAGGGAAAGGCTGTGGAAGTTGTTTACCTGGACTTTAGCAAAGCCTTTGACACCATTTCCCTCAGCACTGTGCTGGAGAAACTGGCTGCTTATGGCTTAGATGGTCATACTCTTCGCTGGGTAAGAAACCGGCTGGATGGCCGAGTCCAAAGAGTGGCAGTGAGTGGAGTTAAGCCCAGCTGGTGGCCAGGCACAAGTGACATTCCCCAGGGCTCAGTGTTGCAGCCAGTTCTATTTAATATCTTTATTAACAACCTGGACAAAGAGATTGAGTGTGCCCTCAGTACATTTACAGACAACACCAAGTTTGGGGGCAGTGTTGATCTGCTTGAGGGCAGGAAGGCTCTGCAGAGGGGTCTGGACAGGCTGGGTGGATGGACCAAGGACAGTTCTCTGAGGTTCAACAAGGCTCAGTGCCGGGTCCTGCACTTGGGTCACAACAACCCCATGCAACATTAAAAGATTGGGGAAGAGTGTCTAGAAAGCTGCCCAGCAGAAAAGGACATAGGGGTGTTGGTTGACAGCCAGCTGAATATGAGCCAGCAGTATGCCCAGGTGGCCAAGATGACCAATAGCACCCTGACTTGTACCAGAAATAGTGTGGCCAGCAGGACAAAGGCAGTGATCGTCCCCCTGTGCTCAGCACTTGTGAGGCCGCACCTCAAATGCTGTGTTCAGTTTTGGGTCCCTCACTACAAAAAAGTGCTGGAGGTGCCGGAGCGTGTCCAGAGAAGGGCAATGAAGCCGGTGAAGGGTCTGGAGCACAAGTCTCATGCAGAGCAGCTGAGGGAACTGGGGTTGTTTAGCCTGGAGACAAGAAGGCTCAAGGGGACACCTTATTGCTTCCTACAACTACCTGTGAGGAGGTTGCAGGCATGTGGGTGTGGGTCTCTTCTCCCAGGTGACAAGCAATAGGAGAAGAGGAAATGGCCTCAAGTTATGCTAGGGGAGATTTAGACTGGATATTAGAAAAAAATTAGTTCCTGAAAGGGTTGTCAAGAATGGGAAGAGGCTGCTGAAGGGAGGTGGTGGAATCACCATCCCTGGAGATATTTAAATATATGTAGATGTGATGCTTAGAGACATGGTTTAGTTGCGGACTTGGCAGTGCAAGGTTAACAGTCGGATTTGATGATCTTAAAGGTCTTTCCAACCTCAGTGATTCTATGACTTGAAAAGTATATTAGTTAGGAAAATTGGGGCCTTGATTTTAGCTGATCTCAAAATTATGTAATTAAGTACAGATGTCCTTTATTTAATTTCTAATTAATCTGTTCTGGTCCAGTTCCTAGTTCAATATGTGGAAATCTATTGTGTCACACTCTCTTTTAACCTTGAAAAGGTTATGATTTTTGGAATTCCAGATTATTTGTGATATTTTTTAGATGTCTCATAAACTTTACAGATCACCTACCTGTTCTTTCTTAGTCATGCACAGTTCTTAGTGTCCATAGCCATAGGGCTTCAGCATTGATGCTCTGTCAAATATTTCAATATTCCAAAGGACCAACCAATAAATACCTTACAGATTCTGTATATTATTATCATTATTATACAGATTGCTGCTTCCAGAACATCAGTTTCTTCATATGTCTTTGGGGGCTTGTGATTACTATTGTGCACTTTGCTAAACCTTAACACAAGGAAAAATTTTGTCACAGCGTCACGTTCTGGGTGAAGGAGCCACTGACACCATGAGGTGTTGATAGTGCTCCTAAAAAGTAAGAGGAAGATATGCCACTTGATAGCAAGGTGACTAGTCAGTCCTGTGCTCTCTCTGGTGAATTATAAAGCTGTATCTGCACTTCAGTGATGGGTTTTGGCCCAGGACTCTCTGGGAAGGTCAGAACAACAGGATCTGCACACCTTGCTCCAACTGTGCAGTATTTCCCTTGAAACCATGCAAAGATTTATCTCACTGTCATGTCCCCCAAAGCTCTGAAGCAGCAAGTTCAAATTCCCTGTAGTACTACTTGCATTTTTCAGTGCTGTTTTTTGATTGCAGACAGTTTGTTCCCTTTTCTCGTCTACATTTTCCATCTAGTTTACTATATACAAAGGTATAGAGGTATCATATTCTAACCAAATAGAAAAATACTGCAGGTTTGTGGAAGGACAGGACTTAACATTGAGAAAAAAAGTATTCCTCTAACAATTGATGAGGCCATCTTTAAATTCTCTTGGCTGATCTCTAGGTCCTATTTTGACAGCTCTGAGTTTTTAGAAAGTAGGATTTAGCTGATGATTTAATTTACGTAAACTTCACCAGCTGGTGAAATTCCTGGTTCAGAGGAAATTGATTCATAATGATTAAAAGCTTTCTTAGATCTTACGGGGTACCTTTCCAGATAGACTTTAAGATGTTATTCATCAAATAGCAAAAATCCAAATTACTGGAAACTCAGATGCTGATTAAGCTAAGAGAGCAAAACCAATTGTCTTTGTGGCATCTCACATAGATGTACATTTCACAAAGTTCATACTTTTTACAATGGATCATGTGTATCACTCACAGATCTTTAAACCCATGCCTATTAGGAGAAAAAGCAGGGGGGATTACACTGTATTTGATGACAACAGTTGGTTTTGCATGTGGTGGAAGCAAAAAAAGACTCCCATGTGAAAATAGCTTTCTGCTTCAGCAGGACATCATGGATACTGACCAGAATTCAGGGGAAAAAAAGCATTAATAAAAATCAGAAGCCAGTAAAAAAGCAAGGGATTTTGAAACACAGGGATTTTTAAGAATGTTACATACTTTTCATTTTTTGTCATTTTTTTCATCTTAGATGTTCATTTAATTCATGTCTTCATGATTACTTCACGTCTTCCAGGTTTTCACCAGAAGGGTTAGAAGCCTACTTTATCTTTGCAAATGAAAAAATAACTTCTTGAGCCAGATCACAATCACAGCACCTGAAGCTTTAAGAAAAATGCCCGAAGTTATAAATTCAATCATTCGCATGGAAAAATAGCAGAATTAACACATTCCTCTGTAGCATATACTTGTAAATGTAAATACACATGTGTGCACACACACAAGCAGACACACACATGTATATGGATGTATACGTATACACGGATGGATAAATATATATATGTGCATACATGTGCACACACACCCCGGGGTAAATATACCTGAGTGGCACAAGGTAGGAACTGTTTATAGCAAGCAGCAAGCATGTCTGGAAAAGAGCATCTGTGAGATGAAAAACAGACACCCCACTTTAGAGACAGTAATTATTGACAGATGTCCAATACCTTCCCTATCCACTCAGATTCAGATATGTATGTGTTTCTATTAATTGTGTGGTTTTTAACATAGAAAAAGGAGCAAATCTGTGACAAAGCTATGTGATCTTTCATAAGCACATAGATAACTGGCACAAGGGGAAAAAACATGTGTATCTCTGTGTTTCAGCATTCCTGGATTTCTTGTCCATGAAATCCTAAATAGTGGAAGCAGCATAAAGTGCATTTGGAGGAAGTGATGGGAGAAAAGTAAAATGGAAGCTAAAGGGGCAAAAGGCACGAAGTGATCAGAAGACGCTTTATGGTCTTGCATCCAGCCAGTAAAGTGAGAATGACCTCTCTGAGTTAGATTTTGCCAAGTCTTACAGAGGTTTTAAAGTTGTCCGACTTAAAATAACTGGAAATATAAACAGGTTTTAGCATTCACCATGAAGTTTCACCTGTTATTTGCTCAGTCTGTCTGTAATACAGGACACCTGTTTGTTAAAAATTTGAGTCTGGGCATAATTCAGTGAGTTCAGGTGAAACGTTGCTGGTTTTGATGATTCCACAGTGGAAGGCTATAATACTAAGAGATAGTTCTCCTGAGTTTTTTGATGAGAGTAGTAGCTGATAAAAATAGCCAAGCACAAGTGTCTAATAAACAGTAACAGTGCTTTTCTTGTGACTGCTTCTGAAATACTGGGCAGTATTCAGCAGTATGATAACTAGGAAGATATTGATCAATTAGAGAGAATTTAGCAAAGAACAACAAATTAATTATTAGAGCATGACAAGGATTTAGGAGATGGATTAAACGCACTAAATTAGGTATGTGATGACTAAGCAAAAAATGATGTTCAGATAAACATCTGAAATTTGCTCAGGTTCACTGTCTGAGGTGGTGCTAAGTGGTTTGTATGACAAAGAATGTGTACCAGGTCAAAAAGATGTCACATTTGCTTATATGAGGATGAGCCATCATTTCCAGGGCGAGTAGGAGAATGTGCTTGCTAGCAGTACTGAGGCAGCTGCAGGGCAGCTGGGCAGCCTTTGCAGCCAAACAGCACGCAGCTAGTTGCAGTTCTGTGCCTCTGCCTCCCTCCCGCTCAGGGATGTCATGTGTCATCTGCTCAGAGATTCATGTATGGTCCTGCTGCTGCCTCACAAACGACCCCACAGTAAGACCTTAGCCATATGGGAGTGTAAAGGGGTGGGCAGCAGTATGAGTCTTATGCTGAGTGTGTAAGATTTGATGGATGAGAAAAGTGTGAAGGCTGCTAGCTGTATGCAAAAAGAGAAGTATTTACTGCTGTAAGGGAAGGTAGAGCTAAGAATAAAAATAAAATATTTTTTTTAAAAAAAGAGGTTATCAGAAAACCAAACCACAACAAAAACCACAAAAGTGAGTTCTGCTGAGGAACTGCCTCCTGAGAGAATCTGGAGGATGATTCACCACTGGTATTTTTAACATTATTCTGTATAAAACAGTAGAAAGTGTGCTTTTGGGACTAAGTCTCCCTTAGAGAAATGGCCTTCATGATCAATGAATCTTCTCTGATTTTAATGTCTGCAATTTTCTGAGCATATTCTAAACAATGTTCATTTTTCTGCCCTGGAAGGTACTTCTGCTAAACGAGATGAATCTATGTACTGTTCCCATGAAAACAGTGGAGTGCAATGAAAAAAATGCTTGTGAGGGATAATTAGAGCTATTAGCTAATAGACTAATAATATTTTTCTCATTATGTGGGGTGGGGAGCAGAAGGAAGGAGGGAGGCAGAAGCTCTGCCTCATGCCAGAAGCTCTGAGTCACAATTAAAAGCTCTGCTGCAATCTTGCAGCAGTTCCCTTTTATGATGCCTGCCAGTTGTGTCCCCAGTAAGGACACATGAACGCTGCCATTTCTTCCCCTTTGCACTGTATCTCTTCTGTGTACATAGAGGGAGAGCAGACACTGTCAGCTTATTAACGCTGTGTGTGATTTTTATTTCTGCCTTATCCCAGAGAAGTCACAGAACTTTCTGTGCTTTTTGCAAGTGAAAGGCAAGTCGCAAACAAAAATTACAAGCTTCGATGTACCCTTTCTTTCCATGAGCAGAGAGGAAGCTATTGTAAGAGAGGAAAGATAACTGAACTCTTCAGCATTCGGAGACTGGAGGCTTACTGTGAAACTCCTTCATTGGCCTGATTTCCACCTCCTGCACAGATGCTCATTCTGCAGGGAGGGGGAAATCACTGGTTTGGGCTCTGCCTTTCAGTCCTTTCTTCTCTGCACTCATACACAGCCCAGGAATAATCTGGCATTATGAGGATTCCCTGCTTGGTTGCTCTTTCCCAAGTCAGGCAGACAAAATTTTCTTTCTGTATATCTCTTAAAAGAATAACATGATGTGTGGCAAATATGCAGTCTTAGTTATGGTGATTACAGGACTGAGGAGGCAACAATAAGTGTAGCCAATTCTTATGATCAGAAGATGACCAGGGAATGATATGTGTCTAGTTTGCTGTAACAGTTCAAGTTAGCACTGAAGTCAGAACATGAATTGCACCTGCACCACCGACATTGGATTCTTGTTACTATTACTTGTACAACTATTCATCTCTTTCATATGTTTTTGGCTTTCTCAGTGGTCTAATTTCTAAACAATACTGACAGAATAAAAAAATAGGGAGGTCTTGTTTTATACTTATGAATATTATAAATTCTGTAATGCTTATCTTGCTATCTTGCTTATTAAACTCTTGAAGTGTTTATCAAACCCTTGTTAAACCCATTGTGTAACAGTGATGACTTGTTGAAGTAGGCAAGACTGATGTTTTCTGGATCAACTGGTACAGATTTAGAAAGCTGCTCTTAGCCTCCAAGATGAATCTAGATGCTAGTAACAAAAAAAACCAAAACAACAACAAAAAAAAAACCCAAACCACTTTGAATAAAAATCTTTCTGTCAGCTTGAATGATAGGTGGTGAATAGCTAATCATAACTGTGCCAGCAAATTTGTCAGCTCTGTTTCATCTAGAAAGTACTGCCTTTTGCTCATAAATGTTAAACTGCCACTATGCCTTCTTAAAATCTCGGTTCTCTACAGCTGTGCTAGAAGTTAAAATCCAGCTGCCTGTGTGTTCTACCAGTTTAATAGATAATAGATTTGATTTTTGGTTGTGGTTTTTTTTTTTTTTTTTTTGCCTTCTGAGGCTTGGAAACTGAAATAGCCTAAAAGATTTATAGTTGACCTTCTAGGGTTTATTTAGTGGTTCTGTTTTGTTTCTCATTCCAGTTCACTCACAGTTGCCTCAGAAGTTTATTAGAAAAATTCAGTAGGTTCATATATAAACTTGGGGTTAAGGCCCAGGAGTTAAAGATGGAGATAGGGGTAAGAGTTTGTTTGGTTTCATGTAATTGTTCCATTATACCAAAGAAATCCAGTCTCCAAATTGAATTTAACTTCTGCTCTATAAAAAGAATTCTCTACCTGCCAAGAGCTTCAACAGTGTGATAATGTCCCAACGATATTGGTCGCCACATGATTTATTTTCCAGTAATTAAAATTCTAGGGTTATTGAGTGGAAAAGCAAAGGGAGAGATTTTTTAAATGTCTTTGTTTTAACATTATTTTTCCTATGTAAACAATACAGCAAAAGTTTTTTTATTTGACTGTTCACATTTTTTGGGGCATGCAGAGGTCTTTAGTTTAATAAGGGAATATTATTGTTGTGGTTCAACCCCAGCTGGCAACTAAGTACCACACAGCCACTCGCCCCAGACCCCTCCGACCCCCCCAGTGGGATGGGGAGGACAATCAGAAAAAAGATAAAACCTGTAGGCTGAGATAAGAAGATCATCATCATCATCATGTAATTGTAGTGAAAAGGGAAGCAACAAAAAGAGAGAAATAAAACCCAACAAGTGATGCACAATACAATTGCTCACTACCTGCTGACCGATGCCCACCCAGCCAGCCCTCCAGCAGTGATCAGCCCCTCCTGGCCAATTCCCCCCAGTTTATATACTGAGCATGACGTTCCATGGTACGGAATATCCCTTTGGCTAGTTCGGGCCAGCTGCCCTGGCTTTGTTCCCTCCTGGATTCTTGTGCACCTGCTCACAGGCAAAGTCTGGGAAACTGAAATGTCCTTGACTTGGGATAAGCACTACTTAAGCAACAACTAAAACATCACTGTGTTATCAACATTATTCTCATACTAAATCCAAAAACATAGCACTGTACCAGCTACTAAGAAAATTAACTCTATCCCAGATGAAACTTGCCTATAAATTCATGAATTTATGGCCTAAGAATTTAGCCTATAATTTAGCCTATAAATTCAATGTAGACAGTAGGATTGAGTTTATTATAGTTTATTACATGAAACTGAGCAGCAAATAACTTTTAATGTTTTTTCAGTAACTTTCATCAGTAACACTGGCATATGGTGTTTTCTTATCAGAAGTGAATGGTGAAACCTGTCTTCCAGTCAAAATATAGGAGTTAGTCATGAATGAGAAGCACTTAGGAAAAATTATCATACTAAAAATGGTTCTTCGAACCTAGACAAAGTGTAGGAAGTTACCTGCAAAGTAGGTATACCTCTTCTATCTGAAGATAAATAAAAGCACCATTTGAAAAGTCTGTGTTAAATTCATATTTTTTTCCTCACGTAGTTAATACAGACATTAATCTGGTATACAGGATATAGGTCCTCATTGGCTCTTAATGTTATCCTCTGCCATATAAAAATAAAGTCTTTATAGTACAAATTTATTAAAATCAGAAGGGAAACCTAAATCTTTTGAATATAGAGTTTGCTATGGAGTTGTAGTCCTCATTTTGATTGATTGTGTCAATGACCCATTTATCAACTGTACCTGAGTATACTTAGTGCCTTTGCAGTCACGGAGTAGTATTGCAAAGGGTTCAATAAAAGTGGGGAAAATAAAGGGAGCTACTGGTAGTAGATGCTTTGAGCTATAGAAAAATTAGAGGACACTAATATCCTATTAATACTTCTTTTTAAATTTTTGTCCTAATTAACTTCTGTCCTAAATCATAAACATGATCCCTACATTTGTGGGTTTTTTGAGTACATAAAAAGTGGACAATCTTCCAAAGTGGACTGGAAGACTGTATTTTTTTCTCCCTTGTTTTTCCTAACACTGTTATAGTCATTATTAGATCTCCCTTGCCAAGTTTCTGTTATATTCAGAGAACTGGACTTGGATTCACTTTCCCCACAAGTCAGTCTGCTGTCTTAATGGTCAAGCAATCAGGTCACCTTTTAAAACTAGCAGCAGAGTGTTTGAGTGGCAGATATGTATATTAAAAATAATGCTTTCATTATGGCTTTTATTTTCTGCTATGCTCTAGTATCTTTCTTCTCTTGCTAGTCTACTAACTGGGAGCGTATGCACATGAAAACTATACTGCCCCTGATCCCTTTGCCCTACTTGTAATATCCTTCTCTAAGCTCTCTTTTTTGGAGCCAGTTATACTGAACTTTAAATGCCGCCTTTCCAGCTCCTTTCAGTTGTGCAGAGCTGCTCTGTTACCCTTCCAGCTCAATTCGGAGTTTTCCCGCCTGCAAGCCAGGGCCCTGTCAGTTCAGTTTCCATCCTCAGCCTCGCACCCTCGCCCACCACCAGCATTACAGAAATAGCAGGCTGTATATTACCTCTTATGCCCTCTTCTTTAGTGATACACAGATAAGGCAACTAAAGGGCACCCTGCCTCAGGCTGGGCAGCCACAGAATTTTCTCTGTGTTGCAATACGTGGTTTGCTGAACAAGAAGGACCAGACTTCTGAAATGGCTCTGCAAGTGGTTGCCAGGAGGAGAACATACATTTTCTAATCAAGTCTTAAGCCTGAGTCTTTTCAGGCTATATTTAAATGCCTGGGATAGTGCTGGGACAGACTTTGATACACATAAAGGCAGAGGATAACCTATAGATGAACTCTGGGACCATAGAGGTTATGGTCCTGTCATTTCTTCATATATTTGAAAGTAGTGAAAGGCACAGCCCAGGTCAGTTTGTTCTGCTGTTGGTTAGTCAGCTCTTAGCTACTCAAGTGCAACACTCAGCATTGTGGGGATCCCATGAGGGATCATTCCTAAACATGGAATCAGTCCTAAATATGAAATAAACCCATGAGTTTATTGACTGAGATCAGCACCTCATTAAACTAAGTGGTAGGAGAGAGAATGGTGCAGGAAATTAAGGGTTTCCCCTTTTTGCCAGTGGGTGACCAAATAGGTAGCCAGCCAAAATTCCTTCTTAATTATAGAAGGGAATATATTTTTTTAAGGTTTTGATAGCTGTTTCCTCCACCAGTTCAGGGTCCTTCCCTATCTACGCTGTATTCTGGATTTTTCTTTCAGTTTTGTTGAATCTTAACTTCTGTGTGTCTTGTCTGGTTGGTTTCTGGTTGTTGCTATACCTTAGCACTGATGTCGTAGGAAATCTTTAGTGCATGTCAGTACATACAACCTAGGTAGTCACCATTTGGTTGTTTACTACATGGCAATCAACTGAAAAACAGGTCACACTTAGTTTGGAAGGAAACATTAAGATGTCACTTAAATTGTTTTTTGAGAGATTTTTTTGAATGTTGCATCTTTTAGATGTTTTTAATGTCAACATCTGAAATATATAATTAGCACTCATTTTCGGTGAGATTTCCATTGCAGAAATTGTAGACTTGAGCCACAGAACCCTCTGCCCTCTTCTAGTTTGACAAAACATGATTCACAATAAACTTCTTAATTCTGCACACTCATTAAAATGGTTCTTGTCCTCATAATCTAGATGAAGGCCAGAGAAATGATTGCTTAGTGCTTTCCTCTATACTTGCAAAGGAGACCTAAAGAAGGGTCTCTTTGTAATGTGAATAAAAAGATCCTCTCCCCGTTTTCTTTGAAGTCCTGAATTTTCTCATTATCAGAGTAGCTTATCCCATATCTTCTTATTATTATCAAGGCTTCAGGATACAGACTAGCAGCAGTTTAAAATCACCCTTTTAATTCTGTACCTTCTAACAGAGAGATGCAGGCAATCTTCTGGTGCACAGATTCACCTTCTCTTACTATTTGTTGTGACTCACCCACTGCCCCTTGAAAATCAGGGCTCTCTTCATTCAGCTGGAGAATTCATTATTTTCCTATTTTCAGCTTTCTTAGAATGAATTTATTTTGCAGAAATCAGATTATTTTGTATTAAATATAGTGAGTAGCATCTAAGCCAGAGAAAAAAATGACTGCTTTTTCAATTCATGGCAAAAAAGTAAAATAAGGAATGAGTAGCATCTGTAGCAAAGTTACGTATTTGACCCATGTGTTCCTTCCAATACTGGCAGTTCCTTTCTGATTGGGACTTTCAGATCACAGTTTTATCTAATGGAAGCATCTCAGTACACCGCAGGGGTTGTCCCTACAAATGAGGTCTGACATTTATAAATGTCTTGAAACTAAAGGGGAATAGCAAACAACTCTTTCAGTATGATTCAGGCTTCAATGTAAATAATGTCTTATCTGGTTAGAAGCGACGGTGCCTAATAGACCTTTTCCAAGTATACTGGATCTGGCTGGGATGAAGTTGACTTTCTTCATTGCAGTCCATAAGATGCTGTGCTTTGGATTTGTGGCCAAAGCAGTGTTGATAACACACCAAAGCTTCATCTATTGCTGAACAGTGCTTGCACAGCATCAAGGCTCTCTTTCTGTTTCCCACCCAGCCCTTCTCTCCCTGACAACCTTCAGTGAATAGTCTAGGGGTGGACAAGGGGTTTGGTGGTGACATAGCTTGAACACCTGACCCAAACCGAGAAAGCAATATTCCGTATCACATGATGTCATGCTCAACAATAAAAGCTCAAGGAAAAGATGAGGAAGGAGGTACATCCATGATTATGGTGTTCTTACCAAGCAGCTGTTACGCATGCTGAGGCCCTGATTTCCAGGAAATCGCTAAACATCTTCCTGCCAATGGGAAGTATTAAATTACTTCCCCTTCTTACTTTGCTTGTGCATGCAGCTTTTGTTTTCCATATTAAACTGTCATTATCTTGATCCACAAGTCAACTTCCTTCTGTTTTCTTCCCTTCACACCAGAGAAGGGAGTTAGCAGGTGGGTGAACATCTGGCTGTTAGCCAAGGCTAACCCACCACACCAAGTATTACTGGTAGAATCAGTTTCAGAGTTTCTGGATGTATATATTCAAGAAATAATTCTGAAGTCTGATCCCTGCCGCCCCAACACCCCCCACCCCCCGCCATGTAGGGAGGTTCTATGATGCAGTAATAGACCCCAAACCCGCTTCTATCACTCTGGTCTTAGTTTTCAGTTGCATGTAGAAATTCCTGGATAAATATTTGGATTCCAGATATAACAGAATTCAGGAGCAGTCTGTCCAGCAATGTTTTACAGGCTCAGCCATATGTTTTACTGATCAGTATAAAAAGCCTAACAGCAACTGTTGGATCACTTTCTGTTAGCTGGAGTGCTTCATATTTCTGGCTAAAGATGAATGACCCTGGAAGTAGCAACCGTTGGAATAAAAAGAAGGGCAAATTTTAAATTATGCTTAAGTGATTGTGACTTCTAGGTCCTTCTGAGACTGAATCTTTAACTCCCCAAATCACTAGCCAAAATACACTTAGGGTCCTTGGTACCTTATACAATTTTGAAAATATATTTTGAAAAAGGTATATTCAGACCTTTTGAAAATGTATCTCATCCTCTTGCAAGGTAATTTAAAAGACAGTCAAGCTGTGTGGGAAGTCTAAGTAGTTGTGGACATTTTCTACTGAATTAATTTCTTAGATATCTGATCAAATACAATGATATGGCCATAGCATAAGTCTAGAAAACCTTCCCTGTATCTCTGTTCATGAAAGGTTTACAAACACATGTAATAATGGACAAGCTATAAGGAAGGCTCACTAAAGAAGCATGTATTTGTGGGAGGGCTCAGCGGTAACAGCTCTCTTGCCTTCAACAGAAATGCGAGATGCTAAAAAGTTCTGAAAATCAGGCCTTACAACACATTTATCTTAGTAGACCCAACTTGACAGTTTCTCAGAAAAGTCTGCAGTTTGTTTGCTCTTGGCAAACAGTGATCCCTACCATTCATAAACTTCATACCATTACAAACACTCATCTGTAAACTCTTATGCCTATTTGACATATTAACGAGTCACAACACCAGCCATTAACTGAAATCATAAACACTGCACATGGTGACTGCACATGCAGAGAGATGGCAAGATGAAATCCCAGCAGCATTGTTAATATTTTTATATAGTGGCAGAGGTGTGCATGACATTGTGTGAAGGCAGGACTCTTTTCCTATTAGTACAGGGAGATTGGGGCACTCTGATGCCGTGCCTGGTATGTCCATGCATCACAGGCAGAGTTTGCAGTTCCAGCAGGAAACAGAGAAATGGAGGGCAGGCAGAAAGTTTTTTAGTTCTCATCCTGGAACCATCAGATTACATGATAAATTACCAGCCCCAGAACACACAAGACGTTTATGACAGAGCACAAAATTATGCTTTAGTTTCTTATGAACCAGATTAATACTTTTCTTAGTGGATTGCCCTTCTTTTAATTAACTGAAACACCTCAGCATTGAATCAAAATGGAATGAAAGACAAGAAAATGTACCACAGGTGCTTTTTATTTAGTAATAGTGGTGTATAATTAATTCAACAAATGACAAAGACCTCACACTTCTTAAAAATTAATTCTTGCTGGTAGGTATTTTAAGCAGCTACACTGAATGCCCAAGAGAATTATATCACCTGTACTGTTGTACCAGCAAGAAGGAAAGACAAAGGAATAAGTACCCAACAAAAAGAATGCAAGATTTCCAATTAAGGAAAAAGCCTAACAAAACAACGTTGTTTTATTAATAATCCTAATTTTTATACATATTATATATATATATAAACTGCTTTTTTAAATTATTTATCTGTTCTCAGAAAATAAGTGAAAGAACATTCTGAACTTTTGTGCAAAGACTTCAATTTTGATGAAAATCTAAAGTAAAGACAATAATTTGGAATGCCTTCATTAAAATTTTTGCTGAATCTCTCCCATAACTGTTTCAATTCACTGGAGATAACTTAGATCAGAAAAGCCCGAAATTCTGAAATGCCAAGTTAGGCTTAGTGTTATATGAAGCAAGTAAATGTTGAAATGCTACAGGGGCTGCCTGCAGTGCTTGTAATAGGGCTTTTCCAGAGTTCAACTGTTTACTTTGCTTAGGCACAACATGTAGTTGGTAGCTTTGAAAGTTAAATTATTTATTCTGGTGCCTCAATGTTGGTGTCATTCTTTTACATGAGAACAAATGTTTCAGTCATTCCATTGTTATCCAAATTGATGTTGTTCAGTACATTTAGACAATGCCAGATCCGTGCAACTTCTGTACTTAGAAGGAACAACCGCGTGCCCGTTGTTTGCTTCGGCACCACTGCTATAGGGATGCAATGTATTTCCTACTCTGGACCAGTTTTACTCTCTGAGGAAATACTGAGGTTAGTAAGGACACCACTTTTTTTCCCTCCTGGAGAGAACACAGCTGTGCTCTCACTAGAACCTCATTGTCAAAGATACTTATAAATCATGTGCGAAGAAATTTGTATATGTGCTGGAGAAGACGGATAGAGACTGCACGTTCAATTATTCTTGCTCCCTCCATTCTGCAAATTTGCCTAAAGACTTGAGAACTGAGCCCATTCATAGATGTCTCCATTCACTTTAAGGGTTGTTTCAACAAACTCATATTAAATTCATTGCCTGCAAATTAATTAGCTGAGTTAGACCATTGGGTTAAAAACCACATTAGCTCTCGAACACTACAGACTTTGGAGACGCTAATGCCTTTGTCAGAGGATGAATAAACTGAGGGCTGTCAACATATTAGCCACACCGGGAAAAGGCAGATACTGCAAACAACAATTTTAATTATCCTAGGAGACCTATATGCTATATTAGAACAGTGGGGTAGCTTCTTAATTATTACTTTTTACAGTTACTGAGCAGATACAGTAAAATAGAGCAGGTTGACATTGTTTAGCTAGCAACACAAACTATTTTTTCCTGGCATAGATGTGGGGACTAATTTAATCAAATGTCAGGCTAGAAAGTTTGCTGAGGATCTTAGTAAGTACACAGCTGGAACAGCACAGAGAGCCCTAGCAAGAAATTTGTGGAGCTTTTATATTTTTCTGACAGTTCCGTAATCCAGAAGAGCTGGCTGTCCAGGCTGCTCAAGATTAATTGTGCCTGAAAGCAACAGAAAATGGATCTTTAGTTTTGCATATTACCGCTTATCAAATAAAAAATGCTCAAAAGCTTTTCTCTATCTCCAAAGAGTATGCGGTTGGTAGTGACTTTTTGCTAGTTACATTTCATATTCATCAGTGCTGGTAACTCAAAAAGCTTCTGTTTCATACTGCATACATAAGTGGCCACATACTCATTTGCACATTAATTTATGTAAGGAAATACAATTAAAAGGACTAAAATTTGGAAATGGCAGAACATCTCCTTTGACATTTTACCCCTCTGCCCCCATGCATCCCTGACATTCTGTCTCTGAATATTATAAAAAAAAAATGTTAACCACAGATCATTTACTATTTTCTCTTCAGGACTTTGGCCTCAGCTAACACACAGATGACTCGATAATGAAATAGAGGAAAGGGCTACTTTTTAATATATCCCTTTTCTTGTTCATTTCTGAATCTGACAGGTGGATAGTGACTAAAGCAGGGAACTGCAGGAACAGAAAGCATGACTTAGTTTTCCTGGGAAAATTAGTTCTATACTTGTCCTTTCTGAAAACTCTATATGCCATGATTTCAAACCCAGATATGTTCTTCATCTTTGGGTGTCTGGTCCGTATCTCTGGGTCTGCTTTGCAAAATGTTGAATGCTTTCAGTTGCTAGCAAAGTCCATGGCAACTAACTTATCAATATGTAAGCTGTTGTGTAATGCTAAAATATAATTTTGACAGTCTGAAGTTTTTCGCACTGGACACTCAACATATTTTACTTTAGCCTGTGTCAGCTCCCTGTCTCCTAAATGGAGATAATGCTCTCAAATTTCACATGGGTTTTACAATGATGAATTAATTTTCTGCAAAGTACTCAGATTCTGTGGTGATGAGCATCATAAAAAGTCCAGGAGGAAATCAATAATTTTGTTTTCCGAGCAGAGCTTGAATGGTGTTTTTTTTTTAATAAAGGCCCAGGGCAACATATTGAACAACGAAGTTAAAAAAAAAAAAATGGCTAATTAAGTCCTTTGGATGCAATGAGTTAGGTAGGAGTATTCTTGAGAGAACTCGGTGTGTGATCCTGTAATTAAAGACTGCAATTTTTATGAAAAAGATGGCCAAATTAAGGTCATACCGGTAACCTTGGTTGTGTCCATTTTTAATTTTTGGCAGCTTTACTTCACAGCCTTGATAATATTCTTCTAAGAGAGGAAATGGTGTGTGAATGTAATAGCAGAAAACCAAATCAATGACATGGTCTCGACACCCACTCAGTTCACTAATAGAATTGGGGCCTTAAGAATCACCCCATATTTCTCTTCTCCTTGGATTAATTAAGTAAATGACAGGAGCAGCAGGGTGTTTTCGTCTGGACCAACACCAAAATGGGATGGGATACATGCTTTCTTAGACAGCAGATATGAGTTTTGGGAATCCTAGATTTTATTTCAGACTCTAAGGGAGCAAATGGGCATGATCTTTCATGTCCCCCCTTTTAGCCACCTCCTGTCTCACGTCTATCTGATCTCTTTTAATTCCACTCCCAGTTTCTTGCCAAATCTGTCCTTGTTCTCTATTCAGTACTCCTTACATCATTCATCTTCTATCTCCTTCACAACAGCTGCCAGCCCTAATCTCTGTCTCAGGGAAAAACCTCTCAGTTCACATAGTCTAAATCAAGTTATGATCAAAGTGATTTATTGATTTATTAATGACAGATCAGGAACTATACATTCAAGATCAAAGTCAACAACACAAATCTAGACACTTGCAAAACGTTAATACACACCTGCACATTTCTAAACACTTTTCCAGAGCTAGTGCCCAAAAGTTATAACCACACATGTGTGTGCACACACACATTGACACAACCCCTTCTGTCAAGAAAAGCTGGTTACCATCACATACATCCCTCCTGGGAGAGGGGGTTCCCCTACTTGCACATGCCTCCTGTTAGAGATGAGGTTGCTTTAGGTTTATCTGTACTCATGCCATTTCCTACAGGCTTCTAATTCACACACCGGTGAGGAAGTTCTTACTCAGGTCACCTGTGCACACCTGAGAAGCAGATCTACTCATCACACCCCGTAGGGACAGTCCACCACCTGGATGCACAATTCTCAAGGCATCTGATGAAGAGGCTGCTCTGTGTGGCCTTGACAGAAGTTGTGGTGCCAGCAGGCAGACTTCCAGCAGTGCCAAAGCAGGTTTGCTGCTGTTTTCAGTCTAAGGTGTCTCTGTACTCTCTACAAAATTTCATGCTGCTTTTATACTTTTTCTCAACTTGACGTCCCTTTGCTTCCAAAGTCTCTTTGTAATTCTGTGGTTATTAGACTGATGATTGTTTTACTCTTTAACAAGATCAGTTTGGGACTGGATGTGTGCTTAGGCCATTTGGAGTCTTGATTTACACACACTCACACACTCACACACTCATGTTTCTGTCTTAACAGCTGTTGTTATTCAGGCTATGTCAGCAAGGGTGGTCTGTGCAAGCAGCTTCTCATCACAACTTTTTTTTTTCCCTCCTGGAAACCTTCTTCCAGCCTCCTTGTACTTCCCCTACATCTGTGCCTAGTCTCAGTTTTGTAACTTGTCCCTCCCTGCAATCCCACTGTCTCCCATCACTTCCTCATCACTTTTCCTGACCCTGCTCTCCTTCCTTATCCAGGCAGATCGTCTGCTGAAAGTTGTGATGAAAGCTGCCTTTGGGAGTGGGGGAAAGAATCCAATCCAGTGGGGAAAAAAATGTCTTTATATCAGACAGTGAATGTCCTTCCACAAACATGATAGTGAAAAAGCAGAAGAGAGTTAATATCAATATTTTTGAAGGTACTTAAAATAAAATAGAATCCAGACCAGGCTTTGGGCCTAGACTGCTAATGGCAAAATGCTATCATAATCTGGCCCCAAACTCAGTTTAGCTGGCAGTTGGATCATGTGTGTGTGTGTGTAAGAACTTCTACGAAGCTGCAGAGGTCATGGAGGGCCCCCTTCTGTCACTCCTTTTTCTGTACTGCCCCAGCAGAACAGAAAATAACACAAGGCGTCTTCCAATGTGCCCACAGTGAAAAAATGTACAGCCAGGCTGATCATAAGCTTTCTGTCCTGCTTCCAGACCACTCTTTTTTGTGGTCACCCATGATAAATAGCAGCTTGACAGCAGATCTTACTTTGTTTTTCCAAGGAGACCGCTTTCTGTAGAACTGCTGGAGGATATAAGGCACTTAAAGGAATGTTTTCAAAGTCCTTGCATATGACTCCCAGCAGCAAATCTATAGAGTTCAGCAGGGCTAGCACTACTCTTGTTTGAAATTAACTCATCCTAAATCATTGATTTAAGTAGTGCTAAACCAAAGAAATCTGCATCAACCAGCATCGTAGTTAGTGGAAGAAACTCTATTCATTTTTTTTCTACTTATTTGTTTTGTTTTCAGGAGCTCTAGGAGAACACAAAGGAACAGGTTGCCCAGAGCAGCTGTGGGTGCCCCATCTCTGGCAGTGCTCCAGGCCAGGCTGGATGGGGCTGTCAGCAACCTGGTCTGGTGGAAGGTGTCCCTGTCCGTGGCAAAGGGTTTGGAACTGAATAATCTTTAAGATCCCTTCCAACCCAAACTGTTCTGTGATGCTATGATTCTATGAACGGTAATCCCCAAAATCCTTACTTATGCTCAGAATAGAGTGGAGACAAGGCCAGGGACTGCCCTTTGTATAAGCACCTGTGAACAGTTGGTTAGGCCTTGAAGATTTAGTTTCTGGCCATCTCCCTATCACCTTGCAAACTGCCCTTCCAATTAGTGTCTACTATTTCTCTCTTCGTTTTTAATTTTTTTTTTTTTTTCAAAATTAAGAAGTGAGACATGAAAGTCTTTATTGCATATATAAAAAATAATTTCACATTACACAAAACAACTTTTCTTCTCCTGATGGCTCAGCAAGAAAAAGTTCTCACTCATTGCACCAAATATCAGAACATCAAGATACTGATTAAACAGAGGGGGCAGAAAAAGTAAAATACATCCTTTTCACAACTAATCTGCCATGGTACAGTCAGTAAGATACCTTTCTTAAGTCAAAACCCTCCTGAAGGTGAAACCTTACCTCACAGCACATATATATTTCTAATGTCCGTGCATTTTTTATTTGTTTGTTGTTGTTTGGTTTTTTTCTGAGTGATTTCTATACAAGTGAGATTCATTGACCTGTGTTTGGAATATGTGTGGAACATTCAGATGCCCGTCTAGCTCTCACACTCCTTGGAAAAAGAGAGCTGTTGTGTTAGGAATGACTATTGAAGTCATTAAACTTCACTATTTTGAAGTTTTAGAAGTACTTTTTTCCTTTTTAATAGGGTTGGTGCATGAAAAAAAAATGTAAGGCAAACTAACATATGACAAGTAAAATCAAGTTACTGGCAGTAAAAGGGCAAATCCAAAGTCTATATATATGGAACAAGTAAGTGGAGGCATTTTAAGAGCTATACCTTCCTAAATCCTTTACCTAGGTCTCACTACATACCTGGGGTTTAAAATTGCTTACACACAAGCATATTATAGAACTTCTACGAATACATTTTTTGTGATGTCACAGTTCTTACTGACCTCTTATAAAGCATTGTAAATAGCTAAGAATTGAAAGCTTGAAACTATAGAGTGGTGAGTGAGACAGACTTTCATTAGCTCCTGGAAAAAGTATGCTTTTTTCCCTGTGGACCATAGATAATAAGTTTGCAGACAACAAAGGACCAGCTGACGAACAAGCAGCTGAGTTGTGGGTAATAGAGCTGAGTGGTTTGAAAAATGTTGTTGTGTACTACCTGACCTACATCTGAACTACTTGCAGCTTGAGAAAGGGAGAGAGGATTATACTGAGCATTTGAGAGTTTCTAAAACAAACCATAACTGGTACTCTTTGTTCTTATCGTAAACAACATGTCAGACATTCTTACACAGGAATGCTGCGTTTTCAGGGAAAGTAGTGACAGCAGGCAAAGATTTTCTTCAAACTATTCTCTATTCCTTATGGTGCCAATACCAGTAAGTTAGACAAACTTTTAGTACTGGTTAGTATAGAGCAGGGGTCCTCAAACTTTTTAAACAGGGGGCTGGCACACAGATGAAGTGGCAGGCAGTCATCTGTGGCTGCTTGGTTTTCCCCCCAATCCCCAGCTGGGGGGGGTGGGGGGGGGTGGGGGGGTGGGGGGGGAGAGTTCTGTAAATACCAGGGGCCAGATTGAGGACCTCTGGTATAGAGGAATTGCACAGGAATGAAGGCAGGTTAATTAACATTGATAATATACAGCTGTGGGCTGCCTTCAGGGGCGGTGGGTTGGCTGATGTGGGTAATGTGCAGCTGTGGCTGGCTCCTGCTAAGTAGTTAAATAGCTCTAAGGGGCAGGGAAGAGGAGTCCTGGACGAAGACAGACCTGGAAGAAGCAGAGGGAGGAGGGTGCCCACCCCAGATGTAGAGGAGATATAGAGAGGCCCTGGGAGAAGAAAGGGGCCTGGATGAGGAGAGGCTGGCTGGAAGAGTAGCCTGGAGAAGGAAGACTCTGGATGCAGCAGAGGCAAGAAGCAGGGTGGCCTGGCCTGAAGAAGCAGCAGGACAGTAGCTGAGCTTTTGAAACCTTGTGGGGGATTGGTGGTTGTGCTGGAGCAAAGTGCGGGAGCTAATTATTGAAGTTAACTTGGTATTTGATGGTAAAAGCCTTGTTGCATCTGCCTAGCTTGGATAGTGCTGCAATCTTTGTGGCTGTGCTTGATGTTTTCTAGTGCTGTTCTAGAGGAACCTAAATTAAAAGGTAGATGGTGTGCAGGGGCAAGCAGGACTCTCATCTGCTTCACAGAGTAAGGCTATGAATAGTCAGGACAAGACATCCCAAAAAGAAGTTTTAGGTAAAAATCTAAATTAGCTGCACCACCACATAATTAAAAAAATGTGTAAGTCAAATGATGGAATTTAGTGAGGGCACTAAAGCTGGTAACAGGTGGGAATAGACTACAAAAGACATCTAATAGAGTGAGGCTGTATAATCTTCTACGCTTTCATCTGCACAAGAACCATTTAAACTCAGCTGAGATTGCAAGTGAGCTGAATCTTGTGTTTTCCAAGCACAAATGTTCAGCAATATCTGACAGTTACGGTGAACTCATAGCAAAGCTGTGTATGGTTAGAAGATATCACTGTAAAGACAGGTTTCATGTAAGTCAAATACAGTGAAGTATGAAGTCCCTAGGTCAGTGTATATATCAGGATTTCAGACTCCAATGAAAATTAATATATCCATATGTATTAGGTCAATTCAATGATCACCCTCTGCATTTTGTTCACCAACATCTAATTTCACAGATACTTTTGTTTTATTTGGGGAGAAGGTAGTGAATCTAGTTCAGTGACCTAGTGTTATGTGACTTGAGTGCTGGAGACCTAATATTTCATGCAAGAAATGTCATGAAATTACATCCCTGTTGGAAGAAAAGACTCCTTGAGGCCTGGTATTAACCAAAATCTTTATTCCAATCCTTTGCAGGAACAGACGTGAAGGCTCAGATTCAGAAATTCAGACTATTAGGATGAATATTATTAGTCATGCTGAATGTTGTAGCACCCACAATTAAAGGTATAGTTTACTCAACTTTCAAAGTCACATATTAAGAAACATACATACCCATGACCTTACATACGAGTATACTTGCACACTGACTGGGGACACATATGTTCCTTAACGTGGCTTCCTAACAGGCAACCTGGTAGATGCAATGCTTGTCAAACAACAATGCCAGGAGATTAAATTCCTTGCATGTATGTAAGGCTTGTGGCTGGAGAACCCTATTCCATTTATCCTTTTTGCCAGACGATACTGGATCAATCTGTTTATTTCTTTAATTCCAAGCTATACAAAAATCCCTGAAATGGGACAGAAATCACAGAAGTGTATCAACCACCATCACTGAACTAGCATGGCTCACTTCCTTGGTAAGCTCTTTAAAAGACTGAAGAGTTCTGGAAAGGAATGGAACCTGAAATAATCACTACTTTTGAATAGAAATAACCGTGGCTCCTGTGCTTTGGGCTGACCTTTGTGCTGTCAGGATGTATTAGGTGTACTGTGAAGCTTACGGGACCAGACCTCAGGGGACTTTAGTAGAGGGATGCCTAAGCTGTGAATTCCTGACAGCCGTAGGCACCGATTCATGCAGCTCAGCCAGCTTGGTGGCCTATCCCAGCATGCGTATCAGCAAAACTTTAGGCAGCTACTTAAGCTTTGTGTTGAAAACTTTTAGTGCTTGTGCATGCTGGAGCACTGTAGCAGCAAAGGAGCTTTTTTGGCCAATCCCCTCAGAGTTAAGTACGTTAATGCAGCCTAAAATGAAATTGCAGTGCCACAATTCCTTTGTGAGGCTCTGCGTAAGTTTTTCTGAAACAAAATTCACCTCTTCTGTTAGGAATGATTGTCAGCATGAAAAAGATTTAAAGGTCATTCCTTTGTAAAGTTGTATGACCAGAATCTCAAGTTTGGTAGATAAAGTCTTGCTGAGGAGGCTGAAAGGACAGGGATGAAACACTTTAATTCTTCCTGCAGGTTCCTTGAGTTCCTCCAGTGCTATTCTGATTTTTTTTTTCTGTGCAACTCTTTTCTGATGAGCCTTTACAATTAGAGCATTCCACCATGCCATAACACCTATACAGCAAAATGGCTATGAATGGAAAAAGGTGTGTATGTGGGAGATAATGCTTCTTTTTCTCACTGGGCTATTTATTTACATTGTGTAATTTTTAATACTTGTTTGTTGAAAGACCCTTCACTTTATTCTCAAGAGTAGTTTTATTTTTTGTTCTAAAGCTTTTGAGAAGGAACACATCCTGAGGATTACTACACACTAACCCACACTTCACTGCAAAGATACAGGGGAATCTGGGGTGGCTGACTTCCTGTGAATGACACAGACTAAAAATCAATGGCAACCTTGTTGTAGGTAACAAAGAAAAATTTAAAAGATACAAATGTTTAGTGGACATACATATCCCATTAAATTTCAGTGTCAGTGGGAAGTCTTATGCAGTTTAGGAAATCTTCACTTTTTTGAAATTTAAAAAATGATGCAAAGGAAGTACGTTAGCAATGCTTTGTAAAAACACCACATGCATAACTTCACTTCAGATACCATACTACAATATGATAGCAGCTCTCTGTGAACATGCTAAGGGCATAGAGAAAACAACAAAGTCCTTGGGAAGGAGCAACGTGAATGGGAATATGGAAAACAACTGAATAAGGGTATGATGAAAAAAATGTTTTCCCCTCTTCATCTTTCAAACAGAGATTGATGGGAGTAAATCCTTCAGCTGTTGTTAGAGTACAGTACAAATATTAAATAATCTACCCTAAATTTACACTGTGTAACGATACAATCCAACAACAGAATTATGCAAGTAGGCCCCTAAAGGACTTTTTCTCAGCTGTTAATGTCAGTATAAAGAGCAGATGTGAGTGTAAGATGAGTCATGTCGACTGTTGTACTGAGAACTGAACTAATACGAAGATTGCCATCCAAAGCATAACTCCATATAAGGATCTCTTAAGTGTAGTCTATTTTGTGTTAAGAAAATCTATTTGTATAACTGTCAGCACTCTAAGAAGTTGCCTTTTAGCCCTAATATTTATGTACTGTTAGGCAGGAAGAAAAAAAAAAAAGAAAAAAAAAAAAAAGAAGAAATTGCAGTTGTGTGAATTATCAAAAGACCACTGTATCTGTCTTCATCCTAAAATTACTAGTGTGCTACCATGACATTGAGATGGCTTCATTGCTGGTTTTGCCCACTTCTTTCCTGACTTTGTCAGCCCTCTCCACAAGCAGTTTTGTTGCTTTAAAGGAGGCAGGCAAGAGAACTGCTGAATCCAGGGCATTCTATTCTTGCATTGTTTTCATGGGGAAGGTGCATCAAAGTGGACTTTGGGTGTGAAGAAGATGCATTATTTATTATTACTGTGGAAAGAATTATTAATAGTCTGCTTGATTATCCCTTCTGATTTAAAACCAGTGGAAGAGGGAAATTTTTGTTGAGTAGTCTCTGCTTTTGGACTGTTCATGTCTTAAGTTACATAATGCCTGTATAATTTACAATTCATTTTAATGATCCATTTGTTCCACTTCCTTCTAGTGAATGGTCTAGGCACCAGCTAATCGGAATGATTTACATCATTCTCAAAATGGCAACTGAAGACCCAAATCACAATTCCTCTTATAATCAAAGGATGGAAAATTCAGAGACATCACTTTGACCTTCCTAACTGCCATCTTGGTGCCTAAAAATCCTGTACTTAGCTCCTTTGGGGTGGTTCAGAAAGCTGTGATGAAGCAACTGGACTTCCTACACAGCCAATAAGAGTCTAAGAGTCTTCAAAGAGTAATTCACAGTGACTGGTAAGAAACAGCCACTTCTGAAAGCTAAGCCACAAAAAATATAAAGAAATTAGGAACCTACCTACAGCCTGTACAAGACGGCTGAGAATGCGATAGTATGGAGCTGACTCCAAAGGCTGCATCTGTGCCACTTATAATACACTCCTCTTTTTGTACAAAAACTTGTGGCATCTAATGGACTAGAAGAAGGAAAGATGAAGATTTGCTAATGACAAATAATCAGATTGTAGATTTGTCTAGGTAGCTTGCCTTTCTCCCTGATGAAGCTCCTTCACAAGTCTCTGCACGTATATGGACCCATGAAGAGAGAGCCTTGCATTCACAGCTTCAGCAAAGGGTGACTGTTCAGCACCCTCTCATACTTTTCCTATAGTTTTTCAGTGACTTGCTCAGTGTGTTATTACTTGGGTTTTATAATCCTTTTGAGGCAACTCTCACCAGTCCCTGTACATTATCCTCTGGAAGCCTTTAAAGCTTAGACTTAGAGCCATTATTAGCACTTGGAGCACAGGCTGACTCTTACTTTTTGAATGACCTTACAGGGGCCAACTTCTTAATTTTTAGGCAGTCCAATACTTAAACTCTTTGAATTGTGTCCTTAGGCTTATTCAGCATCTGTAGAAACTGAGAACAAAGACCTTGTGCTTAAATCATTTGGTTTGTTTTTTGTTGTTGTTGCCATTGTTTATATTGGTAAAATAACCTACACTGAGGTGTTTTGTTTTGTTGTGGTTTTTTTGTTTGTTTGGTTTTTTTTAAGTAGTAGTTTAAACATTTTACCACAGTGCATTGCTTTCGGTGTTCATCAAGTATAAGGGTTGGCTCCTTCTAAATACAGAAGGATTTTGCAACTAAACATAACAGGAACAAGATCAGACCATACATGAAAGATCCATCCAAAGAACAAAAATACTTATGTTTTCATTGCAAAAAGGTCTAGGCCCTTAAAGATTTTCATGACAAACTGTATTCAATTAAATAAGGCACCATCACAAGACAACAAATGAAAGAAGCTGGAAGCTCCTGAGGCTGAGACAGGCAATAGGCACTGGAATGAATGATGCCTTTGGAGCAGCTCATAGTCATGAAATGAAAGCAGACCTTTCGGGCTGGAGGCTAAGGCTGGCCTAAAGACATTAGAAAAGGGAAAAAAGACTCTTGGCAAATAGCTCTGCTGAGATTAAATAACAAAGAAGGGATGTAGGACAGAGGGTTTCTTGGTGTTTTGGGGTTTTTTTCTTTGGGTTTTTTTTTTTTTCCTAGTATTAAATCTGGGATTTCAAACAGAGGAGGTGGCAATTCCGTATGCTAATAATAATAGCTTAGGATAGGAGAAAGGGTGGGCAACATCAGCTCTTATTGCAACAGTGAGGGGGAGGGAGAGTTTGGCATGCAAACTGCAAGGACATTTAAGACAAGTCTGTTAGAAACAAAGGTTCTGGGATCCAGCAGTCCCTAAAATCTATGTAGATATTACAAAAAATGAAAAGCTGGAAGGGACTTTAGGCTGTTTACTTTATCCTTCCTTTTGACCACGGCTGCTTCCTCGTTAGCTTCCTTTGCATGACACTCATCTAGCAAAGGGTGTCAACATGTGTTTAGTTTTAAACACATCATTCAGATTATTCATCCCTTGAGTCTCTTGTTGGATCATGGTTCATACCAATTGTTAGCAGGTCACTCTTACAGAAAAACTAATAAAGTTAGCTTTGGGCTAATAAAACCGCACAATTGTAATAAGGAGCAGAAACCCATACATATGACTGTGTAGTTCAGGCTTCATCTCCTACATCAGTTCTTAATTTTTTCTTAATAATGGGTGGTGCAGCAGTGTCTGACAGATGGTATATTCAATAACTGTACTCTGTAATACCCATTTTGAGCAAAGGTATGCAAGTGTCATCCCTGCATTCTTCATTATTGCTAAAGAGAATGTTATTAGTGACCACCAGTTCCTGAATGTCACTAATAGTGATGAACAGTGAGCTAAGCTCATGGTATTCATGATGCTGTGGCAACTGGTACTACTTTTGAGACCAAGGATTGCTGTTGCCACTTCTTCCTTCATCAGTTCCCTGACTCATCAGAGTCTGTGAGCTTTTCTCTTGTTTTGTTTTGTGTGTGTGTGTGCGTTCTTGTCATTGCTAAGTGCCTTTCAGAGTTAAAATGTGCAAAAGGAATGCTATAATGAGATGTTATTTTCAGTGTGCATGTGCCAGGGAGTGAAAGGTTGCAAGGTTCCTAGATTAACAGTGTCTGAAACTGAATAATTCCTGTACAAAGTAGTCCAAGTAATTTTGTCTAAAAATTCTTTTGTCAATCCCAACACCTTTCAGCTGAAGTAGAGGATATCTTTTAAAAAACACACATCCAGTATAACCAACATAATCTTTTTTCTCTGTTCTTTGGTAATTATTCCAATAGTTAACTGTCTTTTCCTAAAAAAAAAATGCCTTAATTCTGGTCTGAACTTCTCTAGCCTTAACTGCCAGTCTCTCACTGTTATTGTGCTTTTGTTAGAGTATCGGTTTTCTTTTGTCCAGTCTACGTATAGATCGCTCCAAACTTCCACCTTGCCCTTGTCTTTGCGAAACTATTTCACTCTGAGATCTATTTTCTGGAATAACTTTTGTCTATCTTTCTGAAAAAGTTAAATTTGCAATATTCTCTTTGAAGCACACACCTCAGACTACATACAGCTCACCAGTGGCGGTCTCTTCAGCCCTGTATACAGAAGACCATACCATCTCTCTCCCTCCTGCTAACATCCTCGTTTCATATTCAAGGAGAACAGAGTCCTGCTTGTCACAGCTTTGCACTGAGAGTTCATAAACAACTACTTATCCACCATGACTCCCAATCCCTTTCTAGAATCACTGTTTTTCAGGACAAAGTCCCACGTCCTTTAACTATGATCTGTGTAAACAACGTACTTAGCTTTATTTCAGGCAAGTTTTGTAAGGATAAATATCTTCTATGAGATCAGCATATATACTCAGAAAAGAGAAAAAGAGAAGCCTTGGGCATGTGATGTCTCCTTCATTTCTGTGTGGAAACTGATCAAAATCAGACAGATACACACCCAAATATTGAATAGCCCAGACATTAAGGCACTCATCAATTTCAAAACAGGAAGGGGCACATCTTATATGTCCCTGACATGCAACAGACCTAACTATTGGGCTATTGTCTATTCTGTGGCAGCTTTACTCCCTCTCTTTTGCTGCTGGTTTGCTCCTTTATAAAAATTTTCTCTTACTGAAAGCTGTCCTTCAGCTGTAGGGGACTTTGTGCATTAAATTTGGGGTTGGAGTGGTTTTCCAGTTAAACCCATTGATCCAATAAAAAACCAGAACTTCTTCCTACAAACCTTGCCTCACTTTTATACCATTAAGCCATTACAGCTGCAACAACAATACTACTCTTTGCTGCATAAAATGGTTGTTGTGTATTTGGAGCCAAATTTTCAAATTATCTGAATACCTGTCTAGATCAGCTTTGTTATTTGCAAGCCTTAGCAGGCATTCTTTAAGATTTTCTTCAGAATTGTATTTAATAATACCTTAATATTAATATTTTTATACATCTAGAATTATTTGTTTCTCATTTCATCAAATAGAAAATGAAGATTGAGAGCAGATAATCTTTTTCCAAATCTTAAGTAATTTATGGGTTTGGCACAGGTTATTTTAATTTCCCTGGTAGAAATCAATAAAAAAATAATTTTGTTAAAGAAATTAATTTAGTTTTGCAGATCCCTAATATGTATTATGACAAGCTGTAGAAAGGATGTCTTTCTTAGATATGTTTAATCTTGTCTATTTCATAACTCTGAAACTATCCCTCTTCTTCCTACAAATGAAGAGAGGAATTTTCTTTCCTCTTTTTTCAATTTACTCACCACCTTGAATTCCAGAGCTCCTTCCTAGTCCTTCAGCAGCTTAGGTAATAGCTAAAGAGATCACTTAATGTAATACCTGACAAATCATTTCAGCATTTGTTTCCCTGGTGAATCCAGTAACTGTGTGTTGACCTGCCTTGTTGGACCAGGCATATTGGCCGTTACAGAACACATTTTACTTCAGTGTTTCTCACAGACTTAACTCAGACTCCAGGGCAAGTTGGTTCTTCCATCTAAGTGTAAGGCTAAACTGAACTGTCAGCTACTTAAACCAAAATAAACAGCAAGAGCTGATATTGTGAAGTACAGAGGAATGCTGTAATATTTGTGATTATCAATAGGCATTCTCGAAGTTCAATAGCAATCAGGCCTGTGCCTTGGTTATTTCTGAGCTGAAATTGCTGCGAGATACACTGGCCAAATAAAACTCATATGAGGAAGAACTGACTATGAAGAAGCCAACGCTGTCTTTCCTTCCAGTGATGCCATACAAAGTGTTTGTGACCGCAGTGTTTTCTCTACTCTTTCATTTGATCAAATGATGCAGTGACTCATCAGTCAAGAATAAACTGAAATGCAGATTATTAATAAACTCTGATTCACACTTTGTATAATTGTAAGTTTTAATTAAGAAGGAGCAGTTCGGATTTTGTACAATTCTTTTCACATGATATGAAATCACTGATTTAGTAGTGTAATTTTATTTAAGAATATGCGTAAAGCATAACTAGATGGTGGATATGAATATTGCTGATGATAAAACAGGAACGATTCTGACTTAGACAGAAAATCATTAAGCATGATCATTAAAATATACACACATTGTAATAATAATCCAATTTGGCCAGCTTCTTTTATTTAAGGATATAGTGTTCCAATGCCAAGAGTATTAGTGTAAATGGCCAATAATGCTATTATCATTTAGTACCGTCTGTATTAACACTGAAGAACAAACAAAAAACATCAAAAGCATGAATAATAAAAGTTAATATTGCCAGAAAAAAAATCCCCCAACTAAAGGAGCAAAGCACTATTGTTTCACTTTTAGCTGAAACCTTTGTGCTTACCCCATGTTCTCAACTAAATTCTGTTCCTCAGTCACAGTCTGTTATGGTTGTTTCAAGCTGTTTCCAGCTTTGAAGTTCCATTTCCAGTAAGGAGAAGGGGAAAAGAAAAAGCCAGAAATCCTTAACAAGGAAATAGAACTTTTAAGGACATATATTCAAATAGTATTTGTATGTTCACTTTAAGAAAAAAAAAAAAATAATTAGAGCCCTCAACTTCAAGAAAGACCAGAGATCAGCTGAAGAGTTGGGAGGAAAGAAAACCAAAAGAAATTAATACATTGTCAGAGCAGAGAGCACCTAGGACAGACTGATCAGAAAAGAAGTTGCAGGTGGGGAAGATAAGGGAGAGAACAGTGTAAGATGAAAAGGAAGTACAGAGGCAAAAGCACTTTTAGTAAGGGACATTTTTCAAGTGTTCCTTTTCCAAAAGATGCTTTCCAAAAACATTGCACTATATTTCACCTTTATGTACTTAAAAATTACAAAAATAGCAAAAAACCTAATCCTTTGAGGTTTCAGAGGACCAGAGCTGGTCCTCTGATTGTTCTGGGTACACATTATATTTGTTTGATAAACTAATTAGAAGTTCTTTAGTCAGTTTCTCTCAGTGGTGCTGACCTACCTCAAGAGAAAAAGCTGTGCAGTCTGGGGGGTAACTGCAGATTTTCACTGGGTTAGAGGTCTAGCTCTCTTTTACTGTACTTCCTGTATGTGCTCTAAAAATTTGAAGCTAAGGTTTAAAGTATATACAGAAAGTTAACAGATCTTGGGTTGAGGAGTCTGAGCCTTCAACATGAGACTGAGGAATAGAGAAAGCATGTTGCTCGCTTTCAGGACTTAGTGAATATGTATACTAGAAAACTCAAGATACTACAAACTATGAAGACAGTAGATGGAATCAAAGAATCATAGAATCCCAGGTTGGAAGGAACCTCAAGGATCATCTGGTCCAACGTTTCTTGGGAAAAGCACAGTCTAGACAAGATGGCCCAACACCCTGTCCAGCTGAATCTTAAAAGTGTCCAGTGTTGGGGAATTCACTGCTTCCCTGGGGAGATTTTTCCAATAGCTGATTATTCTCATTGTGAATAATAGTCCTCTTGTGTCTAACTGGAACCTTCCACGGAATAACTTTTGCCCAGTACCCCTCATCTTTTCCATGTAACTTCTTGTAAAAAGGGAGTCTCTATCTTCTTTGTAGCCACACTTTAAATACTTGAACATGATAAGGTCTCCCCTAAGCCTTCTTGATTCTCAAGGTTGAACAAACCCAGTTCTCTCAGCCTTTCCTCATATGGCAGGCTTCCCAGTCCTTTAATCGTCTTTGTGGCCCTTCTCTAGACCCTCTCCAGCCTGTCCACATTTTTTTTGCACAGCAGGAACCAAAACTGAACCCAGTGTTCCTGGTGTGGCCTGACAAGCACTGAGTGGGATAACAACTTCTTTATCTCTGCTGGTGATGCCCTTGTTGGCACAACCCAGCATCCTGTTGGCTTGCTGTGCCATAGCAGCACACTGTTCACTGAGCTTGTTGTCCACCAGGACACCCAGGTCCCTTTCCACAGAACTGCTCCCCAGCTGACTATATCCCAAGCTGTGCTGCAGTCCTGGATCATGTTTTCCCAGGTGCATGACCTTACACTTGTCCTTGTTGAACTTCATGAAGTTCTTGATAGCCCACTCTCAAAACCTATCCAGGTCTTCCTGCAGGGGCACTCTCCCTTCTGAAGTGTCCACTCCCCAGGCAGTTTGGTAGCACTGTCAGAATTCATCAGGGTGCACTGGATCCCATCATCCAGGTCACTTAAGAAGGTATGAACAGTGCTGGGCCCAATATCAATCCCTGGTGACCCGCTTGTGGCAGGTCGACGGTTTGAAAAGGAGCCATTGACCACCAGCCCCTGGGCGCGGGCTGTCAGCCGGGTCCCACCCAGGCACAGGCCACTCTTCCAGATGCAGCATGTCAGCTCCACTGGGGGAGGCAGCTGCGGGAAACCATCCTGGAAGCCTTGGAGAAATGCAGGTAGGCAATGTCCACCCCTCATCCCACATCAGCAGGGCAGGTTACTTGTTATCAAAGGGGATCAGGTTTGTCAAGCACAGTTTGTCCTTGGTGAATCCATGCTGGTTTTCCCCAATCATGTGCTTCATTTGACTTGTAATAGCCCCCAGGAGGATTCGTTCCATAACTTTCGCAGGGACTGAAGTAAGACTGATGGGCTTATAACTTCCTGGATCCTCCTTTAGGCCCTTCTAGTAGATGGGGTGACATTATCCTCCTTCCAGCCTTCTGGGATGTCCCCTGATCTCCACAACTCCTCAAAGGTTGTGGAGAGCGGCCTTGCAACAACGTCAGCCAGCTTTCTTAACACCCTTGGTTGGGTAATGTCATGGCTCGTTGATTTGTAGGGGTCAAGCTCCTGTAACAGCTCACAGACCAACTCTTCCTTCACTGACAGTAGGTCTGTGTTTGCATCAACCTGGATTTTAGTTCCCAAGGCCGGGGGCCCAACAGAGCTGGTAAAGACAGAGGTGAAAAAGGTGAAGAAAGGATGAGTAGTAAATTAAAGAATGGATGTACCTGTGTTATCATTGCACAGAGAAGGTCAACTAATAAGGACAAACTTATGAGGCAGGGGGAAGGAAAAAAAACAAACAAACAAAAGACTTGCATTTTATTAGATGGCTAATTCAGCACCAAGCTCAGGAAGGAGGTTACTTTTGCTAGTGAGAATTCTCTCAATGTTTATGCACCTCTCTCTGCCCTGGTAACTCAATAACCATTCTAGTATTATGCAAAGTAGTAGCTTTTACAACCCATCAGGGAGAAAATAAGGGATATTTTAACAATGAAATCCTGATTCTGCACTACTGAAGTCCATGTGAGTTTTGCTGTTGACCTCAGTAAGCATTAACATGCAGTTATATATTTCAGCAGCAGAACAGCCCCCCAGTCCCCCCCACTCCCCACCCAGTTCTTTGAATCAGTGAGACAGTGCAGTTTCTATATAATCAAGACTGCAGTGAACAACTGCTTTCCCTTTCCACTAAAATCTGTCATAAAAAATGACTGCATTAACAACAGGCATTTGGTATAATGGAATTAAAGTCATCATGTTTCAAAACATTGTCGTAGATTGATATTTCTTGCCTTGATATCAAAAGGATTGGCTTTATTTCAGCATTTTTGTGTAAGGTAAGAATGTTTTGATCTTGGGATTTTTGTAGAAGCAGGCTGCTATGCTGTGAAAATGTCCATGTCATTAGAATGAATTACTTTGTGATAGGGTCAAATGCAGCTTTTAAGATGCAGAGTGGGATTTCCTGTCTGTATAGTTCATATCTGAGGCCACAGGACTTGTTTATTTGATCAGCCTGCAAACAGGTCCTTCATAAAATACAGTAATAACAATAAATGCATCGTGGAGATGAACTAATTTAAAAGCACACTTCCCTCTACTGTTTCATGAAAAGCAAAGAAAACAAACAGAAACTTGTTGAGGTTATTAAGCTAGCAGAATAAAGATGCATAAGCATCTCTAGGGATTTATTTAGATAATACAGATTCTCACTATCAAAGGTGAACATACATATTTGAAAGTTGTCATGGAGAATGATGGTACATATTCCACCTCCAAGTGACTGGGACTGACATTATACAACTTTATAGTGTCTCCACAATGCTTCACCTCACTGTGAGGGACAATTCTATTTGAATCATTTCTAATACTAAGGGAAAAACTGTGTCATTGCATCTCCACATATGTAGCCTTTAGAAAAAGAGTCAGTGGGGACTGGGAATAAGATGATTTTTTGTTGGTTTTGTTTTCATATGCCACTAACCTTTCTTTCCCAATTATCTTCCTTGTGTGACTGGGCTGTGCTGCTGAGAGACTTCAACTTGTGATAGATTCTGAAACACCAAAAGGATTTAGAAACATTTTCCTGCTTCTTTAATGACCTGCATATGTGACAACCCTCCTGCCCTTACTCCCCTCCTGGGAACATAGATGCTCCCCACTAATCATGGATATGCTATAACACATCCTTGGGAGAAGAGGAAGGAATACCAGAGTGGTGAAAAGGGGCTGGGTGGGCAGCCTTCTCTATAGTTATGCTCTGACACTGCAAATGGGAAAGAGCAGCTCTGGTTAAAGCAGAGAAGAGCCACACAGCAGAGAAATGGACTAGAAATCATTGTGCAGTCTGTGACAGGGTAGGACACAAAGCTAGTATTGTGGCTATATGATAGTGTGAGTGCCTAATAATTTTGCTGTTGTTTGGTACTACACACATTTAGATTGTCAAAAAATAACAGAAACTATCTATAACTTATCATTATTGTCAATGAGTCTATGTGTCCTGCCAGGTGAAGAACTGTGTCATAGGAGGATTTTACTTCTGATTCTGATAGTGAAGGTCCATGTAAACCTAGTGAAGGAGGGCATATGGACTGCTAGAATGATCTGCAACACCTTACCTGACTATGTCGTAGCTGTCTCTGAGTAAATGAGTAATGGTAAGACATTGGTCTGTGCTGGTTGTTCTGATGGGATGGATGTGCCTTAAGAGCTGCAAAAGGGCTGTTGGCAAAAGGTAAGGTGAAAAAAGGTGTAAAAAAGGTGAATAATTTTGAAATGTTAATGTATGCCTTTAAATCCTACCTCAAGAATTAACTGATTACCTATTTGGAAAATTCCCCTTCCTATTCAGTTGTTTATTACAATATGAGGTCAATACACCTCCAGAATATCTTGAGTAAACTTGATGAAGTTGTTTGGGATAGGTGATGCAAGGTACATTTGTGCTACCATGGTTTCATGATTGTAATAAACACGGTACAAAGCAATCCCAGAACGATTATGCTGCACACTTATGGAATCAATTTCATGGTCATGTTCTGTCTTTGCCACTGCTTTTCTCCACAGAGCAGCAACCATGATATCCCAGAGATAGAGTGTGGGTGGATATCGCGCCACTTTTGACACTTTGTATTGCCTTTTATGATACAGAACTTTCAGTATAGGCCTTAGTTTCTCCAGATCATCACCCAGCAACAAGGAGACAAAAGGAAACAGTGCTCATTGAAAGAACAGAATTCCTACTAATAGGCCAAAGAAATCTCACCAATCCTTTTTTTTTTTAAAAAAAAAAAAAGAAAAAAAAAAAAGAAAAAAAGTATTACAACTACTTTGGTAGTAAGATAACATCTTGGTATTAGATTTATGTAAGATTCAAATCATACCACTGCTTCAGACTTACATAGTCATAAATTAGAGCATAAAGCAGAACTTAGTCCTATATCTCTGTCTTTATTCCAAGGAGTTCAGGGAGTTCTAGTTCACTGAAAGTTTTGGTTGGGTGGGGTTTCTTGTGGGTTTTTTGGTTTTGTTTTGTTTTGTTTTGTTTTGTTTTATCTTGCACAGAACTGTTTTCATGCATTGCAAGGTTCATTTAGGGACAACATCCTCCTCTTCTTGCTAATGCTACATTATGAAAAATCCTTTCTTGATCTCTCTAGCTCACCAAATCTGTAGTTCATTTGAAATGAAATATCTCCATTTTCATCCTTCTGCTGTTATGATTTCCTTTAATTTTGCAAAAGTACTTTAGGGGGAATTTTTAGTCTTATATGAATGGGAGATACACATCCGAAGTTCAAATCACAACCCCTTTTGATGGAGACATTTTGGAAACTTCATAACCAAGTCTGAATTCCCAGCATCCTCAAGAAGTTAGAACCAATATCTGGGTGCTTTTCACATGTCTGTATCTGGAGTTGTTAAGTAATAAATGACCTCAGGCTCAGCTACCATTGCTCTTTCTCTTACAGAAAATATCAGCCAATGGTAAAGTTTCTGAAAAAAAGAGTTTTTGTTAAGAAGTGCATGACCTACTCTTCACCCTGTCAAGGCACTCTATGTGGAGAAGAGTTTAGGGACCATGTAGAAAAGGTTACCCATCCTGATAACTGAAGGATTCAAGATGTATTAGGTAATTGAGACCAAAACCTGAATAAACCTTTGAATATTTACCTGTTTACTCAAACTGAATCTGAATGATGAGCCTTTTGAAGTTCACTTGTCCCTGTTTGTTTGCAAAATGGATTGTGATAAATTACTGAGTCATCACTGAGGGACAGGAAGAGTTCAGTATGAGGCAAGCCAGCAAAACTTCCCTGGAAATACAGTATAAATTACTGACCTCTAAAATTGTCACTTTGATATCAGTTGACAATGTCATTGTAACCAGAAGATCTGCTATTGTGCTTTCTCTCTTTGTTGCCAGTTGTAAAGCCTTCTGACACCTATACATTTCCAGTAAGATTTACTAGTCTGTATCTTCAGGAATAGGCAGAATTTGTACTGCACCTGGCTGGCATTTCTTAGTGTCAGCAGGGCTCCCTAGCTGTCTGGATAGAGTCAGTATAAAAAGAAACATTTAATTTGATGGAACTGTGAGGAAGTAGTTGAAGTGCTTTTCAAGGGAAGGAAAGGTGCAAACTTTGTAGAGTGCTCACAGGTCCTGTGGCAGGAAATACAGCAACTCAAATTGGAGAAGCAAATTCAATATATGTAATCAACTGTGATTTCTCCCTGATTATCTCAGGACTAATTAGGGAGTGTTTTTTACAGCTAATCAGAGGTATCTGGAAAGAAGTCATTTACATAACTTCAAGTCAAATTATGTCATGAGGACAGCTAAGCTAATGTAAACTGTCATTTACTGTAAAATTAGCATGTATTGCATTCAAACAGGGAAACAAAGAGGCAATGGAACCTGCTGACTAGAAACTAGGAAGAGCAGCATTGACAGAGTGCAGAAGCTGTGCTACATGAAGCATATCAACGCATGAAGCACAAGGAATGTAAATATGCAAAGGCCAAAACATTTGCAGAAGGGGACTCATTTGACAAAATTGTAAATACCATGGATTCTGCTGGCTGTCTAACTGTCACTTTGTCACTGCATGTTGTCATGGTTTGTAGTTTAATATTCCAGGAAAAAAATCCCTGTTTTGTCATTTAGGGAAGACTGGTTTTTACTTAAAGTAAACCCGTCTAAAATTAGCTTTTAATCCAGTATTATAGCAAGTCTGGAAAAGACAACCATACACGCTTTTGTTTCTCCTTCAAAAACATGCCACACACTGGAATTCCTACTCACCAATTTCTTTAGGATAGTGATTTTGAAGTCTGTTTTTATCTTTGCAGATGTAGGGGAGATTTTGTCTACCTCAGTTCAGGCTGCCAGACTTTTTTGCCTGTCTCAAGCTGTAAATTTGATAGTTTTCCTATCTGGAAGCCCTGATCTGAGAATGAGCTCTACATAGCAAAGCACTGAAATGTGATTTTTCACATGGGACCAAAGAGCCAAACATAGCTGTCAGCCTGGTACTTCATTCAATAGGAGAAAGATGCCCTTGTGAGCTCTGACATTTATCCACAACCCGTTTTATGCAGAGCTATGGCCTAAAGTTAGAACTGTACTACTTATAGGGGCCTGACAGAAGATGGATGTACAGGCATTTGGGTTTAACTAAACTAAACATGTAAGGCAAATACCCCCTTGTGGGAGCTTTGAATGCTAATACCCATTACCTACCCTATGGAACAACAGCAGTTCTAAGAATAAACTAAACCGGAGGTTGATGGCAGCAGTTAGGCAGGATCAACCAGTGACTAATTAATCCTTGAAGTTAAAGTGTCCCTCCAATGTATGTACTTTTTCATGGGTCCAGATCTGCGTAGCATTCTTCTCAACAAGGGTCACCCAGCTCATAAAGATTTAGTGCTTGATATCTGGTACCAGTTTTGTTACAGATGATATTTGGAAGATGCAGATTATTTGTCCAGTCCTACACTGAAATAAAAGAGTCTCTGTGGTGAGGTTCTGGATCTCTGAAATGGTTTTTCACCTTCAGTGAAACTGATTCATGGCATTTGAATGATCAATTGACTCCCATGTGGACTTGTTTGCTAACATGGTTGTTTTGTAATTAGTTTTAGATTTCTTTGAAAAATATTAGCCCTTTTAATTTTAAAGCTGGATTATTGTTTATATTTAAACACACGACATTTGTAAGCAAACACAATTTTAATATAGGTCATTCATACACAGATTATATAATTTACACTGCTTACTTAAATATGCATTTCATTTATTATGAGTCCATGCATCAATTTCTGTTTGAAACCTCTTTTTAAGGAAGACCTGACTGACATGGAGACCAGTGAACTCAGAAAGAAATAATTGTTTATATTCAAACCCTGACTAAATATTTAATCCCTAACTATGTCCAAATGCAGAAATTGTATTTTTACTTTTCTCTTTAAATTTTATCTGTCCCAAAAAAACCACATTGTCTTAGTGTGAGTTCGTGTATTATATTTCCCTTTTTTCCTTTTCCCTTAGCAGCTATCTTGTAAGCACATAAGCATGTGTATCTAACATCGCTAGGCCTAAGTTCTTTGGCATGAAATTTGCTTTCTCACAACATTTTTAAGAAAGTATGAAGACAGTCTAAAATAGAAAAGGTTATTCCTATCTTCCTGTTTAGTCAATGAGTTATTTCCTTCCGTTAAAAAGTCTGAATTTGTACAAACACCTTAAAATAGCCATTTCTACTTAAGCTTAATAAGCTTAAACAAAGTGCTAGGTCAAATTTCGGCTTAAAACTGATTAAGTTACATACTCTTACAATTTTTCACTAGAAAAAAATAAGAAAAAAAGGAGAGGTCCCAGTTTCCACTCTATTATACTGCTTAGATATTTCAGTAATCTTTCTCAAGCCAGTTGAGATGCTTTAATCTAAAATCACTTTAATAACCAGGCATCAATGCAAACTAATCAGATGCTGGATATCAGAGAAAAGGGACTAGTTATGTAAGATCAGTAGGCCTTATATTACTGAATGCTAGAAGATTGTGCCAGGGACAAGGTCATGTTATGCCTTCCTGTTTTTCGCACTCTTCTTTAAAGTGTCAGTTGCTGGCCACTGGCTGAGAATGACCACTGACCTGCTTCTGATCTAACTCAACAGTGGCTGTGTTGGTATAACTCAATCTAGTGCCTAGTAAAGGCACTAGGAGCAGGAGAGACCCTCACAGCAATCCCAATGTGACTTGGAAAGGTTTCTTCCAGTCTCTGCATTTCTCTGTCCATTCTGTGCACGTGAGAAAGAAATTTGGCTATTTAAAGATTTTAAGACTTTTCTGTCTCTGTTATAGTCCTGTTCAGAGAAACAACACTTCCTACAGTGCGTATAGTACATACAGCCTTCTTTAAGGCCCTACGATACCTCCAGGCTGTATTACTCACAGGTATGCAGAAAACCTTCAGATCTTATTAAGGCAGAGCTGCTGTTTTGCTACCTAGCTACTTTTACTTCCCATTTTCATTCATTCCCTTCTATTTCAGCTACAGCCAAACACTTTGACTCCATCTGTGAGGGTTGCAATTCCAGCTGCCTCTGCAGCTGCTGTCTTCACTATTTCTTTGCCAGCCATCAGGGAATGACCCTTCCTTCCATAAAGATGTGATACATTTCAGCCAGCTTCTACATGAAAAGCAAAAGAAGCCGTTTAAATACTGCGTAAAGGCAATTTCCAATCCCTGAATCTATAAAGCAAAACATTACCTCAAGCAGAGGGCTAACCACACATTTGCTTTGAAGTCTAGTCAATATATTTATTTACTATTTTTAAGTTTCAGGTTTCAAGTCAGTCATTATTTTTTCACTTTCAGGTCTGTTCAGAATGTCCATGCAGCAATTATCTAGATGCCAGGTCCTAGGAAAGCTTTGCAGGTTCCAGATCCAGATACCTACCATGACTGCAGCCTGACAGCACGGCATGCATAACCTCACCTCTCTGCTCTCTAGTTTTTATGCAAAGAAAAACCATGCGTGCAGGCTGGCAGCAGCCAGGATGCGTGCAGCTGAGTATCATTAGTCTGCATTGTGGATAGGATAAAAAGGCAGCAAAATATGACCAAATCTAAACAACAGTGAACATTATCATTAATGCAGCAGAAAATGAATAAGATTTGTTATCTTAATGGGAGTCAACAGAAAGTATGTGACCAAATCCTGGCCACAGCTGGCAACACAATGCTAAATTATCTTGCCCCCATTAGGTTTACCACCTACATTTGCCTTTACCCAACACACCAAAAAATGAGACAAGAACTGTGTTCTACATGTCTCATGGAAGAAAAGTAAGTTTTTCCAAATCTTGTATAATACTACTTCATCCATTATTTAAAAAACAGGTAGCTTGAGTAAGTGTCTTAAAATACATCTACAATGACAAAAGGTAGCTGTGGTCTTTCTGGGCTGGGGTGATGGCTTAATTTGTGTTTTTGTAAGATGGTGAACAAGATTCCACAGATGCTAAAGGTGTTTAGCCACCATTATTTCTTTGCTAAACTTACAAAAACATTTTAATGATACAATAGCACCACTACTGTATTGCTGAAATGAGGGAATATTAGCTTAATGTTATTTTCACCATAAACTTAATAGCTCTACCAGATTTAGAGGCTTCTAATACTAGCTTTCTCTTTGAGAAAAATAAAACAACATCATTAAAGTTGAGCATAAGTAAGGCACGGTTAGTGCCAACAGTTATGAAGCTCATACAGATATTTCTTTTTCCCATTTCCTGCTAATTTGCCAGAACAGCTTTTGGCCTATCTATAAATAGGTCTATGATAAAACAGACATTAAATTGGAACTATTTCTGTAATTAGTGCAGTTTCATAGTCATATGTTTGCAAGACAGTCTTGGTTAAGAAAAAAACCCTAAAAAGCATCTATTGACAGCTTGGGAAAGCACACGTTTGGTAATCTAGTATTTATAAAGTTCTGCATTAGAAAATAAAAATCTAGAAAGCATTGCCATGGTAGAGCAAGCCTATTGCCCCTGTGTTCAGTTCACAACCTGTTAAAATGAATGTGCTGGTCAAGCTGCCAAATGGGCAGCCATATCATGTAACAGCCACACAAAAGCCACTGTGAGTCTGGCTACACAGGCAATTCTCTGGATTCCTCGTCTGCTGCATAGCAGGAAGAAAACAAACAGGCAGTACTCCGCAGCTGACGTCCGCAGCACCCACAGACACTGAGCTACAGTTTCAAACTCTTGCATTTGGCAGAGCTGAAAACTTGAAAAAATCTATATTGGAGAAAACCATTCATAATATGATGCCCTAAAAATATGGGCTACTCCTTTCTGATCCCCTAGTCAGAAGCTGTGAAATAGATTTTATTATAGATATCAAATTCTAGCTTTCTTAAGAGATTTCATCAGTTACCAAAACACTCTCCAGCCTTTGTTTAAAATCAGTAAGAGGATCTAACCTCAACTTACACTTTCGACTTGTGACTTTTGCCAAGAAAAAAAGTGGATTTATGTTGATCTTATGCCTATTGCTCTGCATTCAAGTGTCTCTGTGTATAATTAACATTTTAAGATAAAAAATGGTGCTTCATTTTCATGTTTGTGGTCCTCAAATTAAGACTGCACTCCTGAAAATATGTATGCAAATAAACTTTTGTGCTTTTGCAGAGTGCCACTGTCTGAGGGGGCTTCCCACAAGGGAGTGCATTGCTGGATCAGGGCAAACTTAAAAGCCTGAAGTAGCTGTTTTCTACAAAGGCACGAAGCACATTTATGTTGAAGTCTAAAACACTATTGCAGTGCTGTAGCTTGAAATTAATCCTGTAGCAGATTCTTTGAAATCATATGTATTTACTCCATTTGTGCCTGGAGCCTCTCCAAAAGTCTACTGGAATCTAGTAGAAAAGTAAAGTGGACTTAGGTTCAAATCAATTGTGCAGATCATTTAGCTTATTCAATATTTAAAACATCTCAATTTTTCAGAAAATGTAACAAGTCTTTAAATGTATTGTGAGCTTTGTCAGCCCTGATGTCCGCTTACACGTAGAAAAGTGAGCTCTTTCAAAATGTTTATCTTCAGGCCTTCCAGTCATAGGACACCCAAGCAATGCTGCTTATCATCTTTTCATGTAGTGCATATAAAACCAGTGAAAAAACACATCATGACTTTTAAATTCTCCTTCCCTCAACTGTTAGGCTTGGGCTGTTCACTGAATCATCAAATACAGATCTGAGAGTGCTAACTGGGCCCACTGACACCAGTGATGGAGAAAGAATATTGTATGTATTCCTTCTGTTAATATTTAATTGTCAATCTCATCAGAACATCTTGTCTTTGTTACCCATCCTGCTATAGATTCCTTGCTTTGCCTTTCAACAAGGTTGTCCCAAAAAGAATATGGAAAAAACTAGAGGTGGATTACTTAGCAGTGTCCTCCTTAACAAATTTTGGGAAGAGTGGGAACTAACTTTGAGAAGGTTTGGCAGTGAGAAGTAACTTTGGAACAAGAGTCACAGAAAATTAGCATTGCTGACAGAAGGAAAACTGTAGGCTTTTACAAGTAATTCTGGTTAAATCTCATTGCATATAACCGGTAACAGTATTGTCAGGCTAGATGCTGATCAGTGGAAGAATAGTACACCCTGTAATGTTTTGATACTCAAGATGGCATATGAAATTTATGTTTTCTTATGTGTTGTATGGAAACTGCATGGTTAACTATTGTTTCAGAGACTTTAACCTATTGTTTCAGAGACTTTAACCGCTTTTTATTCGTGTCTTCATACCAAATGAGTAGAAGTCTCATTTCAAAGCTGAACAAAAAAGTTTGCAAATGCTTAAGCTTTCAGCTTCTTGGTTGTTTGTTTTTTGTTTTTTGTTTTTTTTTCCCCAAGATGCACTGGAAGGGTGCCAAGCAACCAATCTTTGATCTGATCTTCAGATATGTGCCCAGGAATTTTGGGGCCATGCTGAATTAAGCTAAGCAGATCTGTCTCCTGCAAGAAACCTGGCTTTTTTCCATCTAAAGAAGGATAAAGAGAAACTAAGGAAGAAACATGCTGAAGCTTTTCCAAAGATCTATTTTCAGGGAAAAAACACCAAAACAAAACACTAAAACAATGGCAGACCAGATGTGGCACATTCCACAAGGTACACATATAGAGTGTTGCACGTATTTTACTCAACACAAACTAACAGCATCTGAAAATGTTACTGAGCTGGTAAGACAAGAGGCTAAAAGGTGTTATAATTAAGGTTACAGTGCAACTGTAGCTTAGCCCTTTTGCGTGAGTGCATGCTGATAAAGTTTTAATTACATATGCCTTTTTCTACACAGAGGCATTGAGGTAAGGATTTATACACCACTTTTAGATGAGCCAGACTGTAGAAATTGATATTGCAGAGTACTGAATGTATTTCAACTTTTTTTCAAAGCTTAGCAGCCAGAGGCTTCAATTGCATCTGGAAAGGTTAAGCTTTTCTGCACATTCAACCCATATAAAATCAAGCATAATGACTAGTCTTTGTGAAAGTTGGCTAAGTGACTTGATTAGCACTAGAGAGGAACTCTGTGGCTGAGACAAGGCTAAAAGCCAGCTCTTCCATTTGGCATTTGACTTCCTTGAGAATGTTCTCGCTCTTCCTGAAATTTAATGCGGTTTTGTTTCAATAAAAGTTTGCATGAAATAAGGCAGAAATCCCAAAGAACTAGTCTATTTGTCCACTTCATCACAGCAGAGTAGGAGAGATGTGTTAGTAAGTATCAAAGAGTAAACCTGAAATGTGGCTTTCCTTAACTTTTGTGTGCTTGTATTTCCATGGTCTAAGTGTATTTTTCTATGTTGCTTTACAAAGAAGTCTCAAGGAAAAAAATTATCACATATACCTGTTGACGCACCCTATGATCTTCAGAAAGATTGAGCTCTTTGGGACCACCAAACCACTTGGGCACAGTAACTGACAGCAGCAGTGGGTTATCCTCCTCTGCCAGTGCACAGGCAGTGGAAGGGCTAAGGTAACTCCCTAATGGTTCCTGCAGGCATCTCCTGGTAAGGAAGGGCATGGTGGGACAACTGCACTGAGCAACACACTCCACACTCTGGAAAAGTTTGTGCCATCTGGTCTGTTCACTCCAAACACAATCTCCTCTGCCTTGGTCACTCCACCTTAATACTCATCTTCCTTCTGTCTTTCTATCTGCCCCTTTCCAAAGCCTCTTCTCCTTGCCCAGCCATTCCCAGTGTCCCCTCTTCCACTCCTCATTCAGTCATCAAGCTTACTTTCCAGAAACTGGAGATGGTAGTAGTGTCATCTAACTTTCTGCATAAGCTATGTGGATTTCTGTGCTTGAACTAACCACCCTTTAAACTCAGTTGAAAGCAGTGTGCATTTCTGGGACAAGACTTTTCTTATCTCAATGCAGATAACTAGCTCAGACACTGTGTAACTGACTCTGAGTATCAGATCTTTGCCTTCATTCCCATTCTCACTGTTTTCCCCGTCCTCTAGCATGAGCTTCTTGACCAGCTGTTACTTTTCCAACTCATTCTTCAGATCCCTATACAGCAATTTCCATGTCCTATCTCAGACTAGTGTTATTCATCAAGCCTATTGATTCCCTTTCTCCTCTTGTCTTCACTGTGATACTCCATCATACCATCTCATAGTTGCTCAGCCAAGACAATCTCTCTCTCAGCTCAGACTGATCAGGGTGCAGCAAGGGCTGGCTGTGGGGCAGGCTGGGGTGGGGAAGAGTGGGGCAAGCCAGGGCAGGGACCTCCCACAGTGGCTTCATCCCAGCATATTTGGAGGCAGTGGGCAGAGTCAGGCTGGGGTTGGTGACCAGGTTCTCACTCAGTACTGCTCCTCAGGATGAGGTGGGGGGTGTTTAGCCAGAGTCAGCAGTGAGACTTCTCAGAACTCCTTCTCACAACTTACTTATTTCATAGAAGTCAGATCTGTATCAGAGCAGACTGTGGGCTTAGCCATCCAGGCCCCTTTTGGGCTGAGAGATGTTGCCAGTGAGGATTGCATTGAGGGTCCTGTCTCTGATACAGTCTCCAGCCTTTCTTGACTGAATTAATCCCCAGTTCGTTATTCAATTCTCACTTCCTGTTTTTTAAGATCTAACTCTATCAATTAATGAACCTTTTTAGATTTAAAATCTGTAAAGTGATGAACTGTCCAGTCTCCTGGTCCCATTGTCTCCTTTCTACTCACACTTAGCTCCCTGTATCCATCCCAGCTCCAAGCTTCTCCTCCACCCTGTTCAAGTCTCAATCCATCAGCTTCAAGCCTCATTCACTGTTCCTCACTCCTGCTTTCCTTCTCCATTTTATTTCCTTTGGACCCTATCAGTTCTAGCTGTACTCTCCTTTGCAATTAGACATTGCAGCTCCTCACTTTCCTGTTCTCTGACATGCTATCCAAGTTGTATCAGGAGCTGGGGCTGCAGGTGATCCCCATGTCACACCCTGCCATCCTGGTGCCACAATCAGACAGATCAGGTTTGTAAGCCAGAGTATGCCAAAGATCTTCTACATTCCATGCACAAAGATCTCCTTCCTGTGAAAGGCAGGAAATAGGCTCCACTTCCTGATCGGTCACCTGTTTCATCTCTGGACATGGCTGAGGCATGCACTGGGACCTGGAGAGCAATTACGGGTCCTGCGGTTTGTATTGGCGGACTGGAGGAAGGCAACCTTCCTCTTCTTAGTTCTGCTGCCCGCAACATCTTGGACCCATAATTTGCAGAGGAAGTCCCACTTCAGTATCTCAAAGCTCCAGGCTGGAGAACCTCAGTCCAGGAAAATTGTTAAGGGATTTTAGCCTTCACATCTCTATAAAGCATAAGGTACCTGATAACCTGGCAGGCTTTGGGGAACTCTCATATATGTAGTACAAACCTCAGCCTTTCCTGCCCTCTTTGTGATTCAGCTGCAGCAAAGTGGAGGCAACCAGCCCTTTAAAATTGCAGAACAGAATTTTCCGTAGCCTCATTCTCAGAAATAACTGGATTTGTGCTAGCTAAACAAAAAGGAAATGAAGCATGGGACGGACAACGACATGGAAAATTTCAGTCCAAACGGTCAGGCAAAGTCTTGAAGATTTAAATTAAAAATACCATGTAAAACAATGTACCAGTAAAAAGGGCTAAAAGGCAGTACTAGACAACTTTTTAATGAACCTTGTGAACAGAGTGTGTTAGTATATTATTGTAGCTACTATTATTAGCAGCATTAGTAACATTAGACATAGTACATGCAACTATTTAAACACTGCGGTATTTATGAGATATTTTGCCTTCCCTTCGTAAGTGTACCTCAGACAACTTCAGCTTAACATAGCACAATCTGCATCAGAGTGGTGGTGGGCACAGCTTTTTTAAAACTGTCAGGACTGCTGTGCTGCTCGGTAGGTCAGCCTCTCTACCTCCTGGATGCTTGTCTGCTCCAGCAGAGTTCTGTAAAGTGGAAGTAGAGTGATGCTCTTCTCACTTAACACCATCACATACCCGTGGCATTTAAACTGAAAAAAACTGTAAATAATTAGGTGATAAGCATGGGAAAATAATGCTTTGCATCTGCATCTGGGCTTGTCCTGTTCTCAGATTTACCTAAGGCTGGGATTACAACCCTGCCGTGCACTATGGCCTCATGGCCAACCATATCCAGATGGAACCTACAGATTAGACAAGGTTTTCTTGTGTTGACAAGCTCTCCCTTCTCTGCTGAGTGGCATAGACAAGATTCTGAGCAGAGTGCCTTCCCTGCAGGCAGCAGAGTTGCATGAGTTTGCACCCACTGAAAAAGCTGAACCATTGTATGCAGAACATCACCTCAGATATAATGAAATACATTTTCAGTTAAGAATACCACTTAGTAGTTTTACAAAATTATACTATGACAATACCAAGATAAAAAAGTGATTTTGCATACGCTTTCTTTTCAGAGCAGAAAACTGTATGGAACTGGAAATTATAATGAAACTATTTTCAAACTTCTAATTGTAACATCATTGAAAGTTTTAATAATTACTTCAATTGAAGTGAGTACTAAATTATTATCAAAAGTATTCTTACTTTTTTAAAATGCCCTTTTAAAAATTAAAGCAATATTAAGTTACCAAAGGGGGCAAAAAAGCTATTTCTTATTTTCATGCCCATTCAGCTTCAACAGAGAAGTATGTCTTTTAATTACATTTCATATTCAAACTAGAAATGTGATTTTTAGACCTATAAGTGAAAACAGATTTTTTTTAGGCATATCAAAAATATCATTTGAAAGTGAAAGGGAAAAGAATAATGATGTTGCATCTTGTACAGAAATTTTTACTACTAAGTAATAAAAACGTAATAAAATTATTTATGAAACTTGTCAATAGCTAATGTATTGTCTTTGAGATCCTTAGTATCCTAATATAACCCCTTGGAACTGTTTTACTTTTATATTGCTGTGCTGGGATTCTAGCACACATTGGAGAGCTATGTAGAATGTAAATGCAGTGTCAAAGATTACAGAAAACCACAGGGGAAATTAAGAGCTCTTTCTTATATGGTGTTACAGGCCTTAAGCTATTTTATTCTGGGCATCTTGTCATTATTGTTTTGTATTTAAGTCTTTGGTGGAGGTAAATGGTACAGTTTGAAGGTAAGAATTGCTCTTGTGAAATCCAAAAGAGATTATATTTAAAAGGTTGTCTTTTTTTGAGACAGTTTTCCTGGAGATCTGCAGAATTACAGAGACAAAAATATGGAGACGTTCTCAATATATTATGTTTGCATATAACTGCATTACATTGTAAGGATGACTCAAACTCAGCTAATGTCACTGGAAAAAATTCTGTTAATTTCAGTAAGCATAGGTTGTTACCTTGTGTGCTACACCTCTGTGCAAACTCGTGGTCATGACAGGTGACTTTGCCAGAGTCATGCTGTTTCTGGAAAATTTATGGCTTGGAAGCTTTCCTTCAAATATTTTGTTTGTTTGCTTTTATTTTTTCCAGACTGACATATAAGTGTTTACACATTTCACGATCTTTTCTTTTTTTTTCTGTATTGTGTTTCTCTTTTTTTGGGTTCTTTGCTTTATGGGAGTGGACTTACATTTCTTATTCCCTGTAAAACTATGAATGAGAGTCATTTCATGTTTTGAGTGGAAATGGGAAAATATAGGGGGCTGTTTCTTTCCTTGTTTGTCAGCCATCTAAAATCAAAGTTTACTTTCAAGATTGCTACAATTTAAGCTGAATGACTGTTAGGGGACATGGCCTACGTGGCCCTGCCATACTTAACTCATTATTCCTGTTTTTCAGTCGACGTAGTTGATTACCTTTCTCATCATAAGTTGTTACCAAACTTAGCATCTTGACTGTGCTGAAATATTCACTTTTATAACAAGCGGTGATGACTAATGCCTATTTTTGTGTGAAGGATGTTTAAGCAGATCTTGGGAATACCACCTGTGTTCACAAAACTGCTGCATTACAGAGTTTATCAGGGTTCCTGTAGTCAGCTACCTACTGCTGGGGCCATGCCATGTCACTTCCAGGCTAGTACAAAGGAAAGGCATAAATCTTCATGCTTTCTGTTCAAGTGGCAGCCCACGGACAAGAAGGGATGGAAGTGTTGAGATCACAGCACATGGAGCTGAGGGGAATTGGAACTGGGAGGATTTCATAAAAGCAGAATGAGGAAGTCTGGTACTGACACTGGATCTGAAAAACTAAGCATCTTGCAGAGCACCTGAAACTTCACAGTAAGGAAAAAAATATGAACATGGAGAATAACATAACATTGTGTTTTTGCAGCAAAGGAGTGCAGTTTAATTGCGGACATAGTTAAGAAAAAATGGTCTGCATAGCATAAAGAAGGCGAAGAATAGACTTCCTATTTTACAGAGAGGAAAGCTCCTTATCTACTTAGGTGATCAAGCAATGTTAAGACTATAAGGAAAGAAATGACAAATGCATGCCAGTATTGTATTGTTTTGTCTTGTTTTCTTTGCTGCTTCTTGTAGCTAATATAGAGATTCTTGGTATTTTAAACCATTATGCAAAAGTAGTGTGCCTATTTGCTTGCAGTATTAAGCATCCCTAAAGACTGAGCTGTGAGCCCCAAAAGCCTGAATTTACAAATATTGTATTATATTGCTAGAGAATCTGTGACCTTACAAAATTGGTAGGACAGAGACAATGCACGATTTAATTTCCTTCAAGGAGTCAGAGACCAAAGTGCCCATGTCCGCAACATGCACTATCGAAACCAGGGTAAGAAACCATTAATGTTTTCTACTGAAACCAAGTCTTATAGACATTAAGGTCAAGTGTTTCAGCGTTTGAAATCATTACTACATAAATATCTGCCATGGGAGCTTTATTGCAGTTCACATTTTGTCACCTTTATATTAGTGCACCACATATGAAGTAGCATCATTTAAAAAGCCTCAGTTTGTGCCATGTCCCATGCCTGCAGCCTGCCTTAGGAGATATCAGAAGAGTGACATTGTTCTCCAGTGGTACATGTTTGCTTATCAGCTGATGAGGCCAAGAATAATCTAGGACTGGTGCACATAAAAGCAGGCTTTCACAGACCAGTGGTGATAACATCTTCCACTTCAGGGCCTTTAAACTTAGGAACATCCTATGTTCAAAACCCTCTCATTCCGTGGTGTTCAGGGCACACAGCAAACCTCATGTGCCCAACCTGATCTCTGCCACTGAGTAGCCATGCTCAGACAGTGTAGTGCTATTTCCACCCTTAAACGTGAATCAGGTACTGTGTCTTCTGTACAACTGTGTGGTGACTGTAGTTCGGTATTTGCTTTAACGGTGATTATTTCCTATCCTTCTCCATCTGGCTTCTGAAAAAAGTTGGCCTCTGACACCACTTAAGCAGAAACAGTTTGTAAATCTGCCTCCCAAGTGTTTTGTGATTGCTCTTGGTAATAGGTGCTGTTGATGTAAATAGCTGTTATTATCATCAGTGACTCATTAATCCATTGGTTATTGATCTATTAAACCTTTTTCATTTTAAATGACAGGAATAAAGATTGTGCTGCAACCTGCATTTCAAAACCTCCATTAAAAGTTTAATGAAATGTATATAATTTTGCAAGGAAATCAAGATGCGTGAGACGAATGCACTATGGGTTTGGATTTAAACTCCCTATTTTTAAAGTCACCTGTTTAGATGCTGACAGTTGTTTTTTTCAATCTTGGCTACTTCTATCACCAGTGGAAGAGAAAACAGCAAGTCCAAAAGGCAATTCAGTTTTTTCCACTAACGGTGGAGGGATTGTACATGAGTAACTTAGATGCAACAGCTACCTCACAGATATCAAAAATTAAGCAAGATTAATTTAATTCTATATAGTTGACTTTGAAAAGTATACTCAGGTCAATTCCCAAGCCATCTTTTCTTATAAACTAATTAAATACTGAAGTGAGATAAAAATCAGACTCTCACTAATAAGGAAAAGTTGCCTTAGTTAGCAAAATATTAGCCCAGAAGAAACATCCGAACCTTCTTACATTGCCACCTGTAAAAACAGGGGCAGCTTATAAGAGGAATGCTGATACAAAGTAACCCTGGAAGAACAACCCAGAGAGGCTGAAATCAAGTTGTACAGAACCTGCAAATGGTACAGAAAACCCTCGGTGAAGGTCACAAATTTCAGCCAGTGTGGCTGCCCCACCTGGAAGGTAACCCACTGGGATGCATGCAGAGTGAGCAAGACCGTTCTCTGTTAGAGATCTAGCCCACCGTTAAACACGAGCAAGACAACGGCAAAGTGGGATGAAGGCATAATATTCTTAGAAGCTGTTAGGGAAAAAGGCTGGATAAGCACAGCTTATGTGGAATATCTATTGTTTGCTGCAAATATGCTTTAATAATGGGGTAATTTGTTTCTTCCACTGAATTTGCCAATTGATGGTAAAAAGAGTTCTGTAAAAGTCATTCAGGCAAAATAATGAATGGGAACAATTATTCTTCCTGACTAGGTTTTCTAAATTAAGAGTCCCTGCAAAAAGGCTGAGAATGCTTGCTTTAGCTAATGCCCTTTTCTTGTTCATTTTTCATCTGTTGAATACACATAGTTTTGCATTGCCACAGCTGCTAAATTGTATATTTTTAGTTTGCTTAAATCTGTCAATCTCTCCCCCAATATAGACAGATATAGGTAGACAGACAGGTTGATTGATTAGTTGAATGGTTTGCAACAGCAGAAGTATAGTTAGGAAAAATCAGTGCTGCTATTTCTTTTCAGGTATTGCATGTATATAGGCACACACATGTTTATCTATAAATATATCTCTTCAACTTCACAGGTGCTTCTTTACATGAGGTCAGAGTTAGGCCTATGAGGTACTGTCTTTCCATATACTGCCATGACAGTAGATACCTTCAAGTAAATCAGAATTTGTCTGATCTGACTTGTATGTAGAATAGGGCAACTAGGAAAAAATGACAAGGAAGTGATGGTAATGAGCCTTTGACTTTGGCAACTTTGACACATGCTTTCTTTGCTATACTTTAGCAGTACTAACACACTTACAGCATTTTTCAAATCACCTGTTGTGTTGTTAAACCTTATACTAAGAAAATGTATTTCCTAGAGAAGGCAGTACACATCTAATAAATTGGAAGACTCACAAGTCAGGAATCTCCACAGGGCCCCAGTGTTAGTTTTATGTCCAAAGCATACAAAAACTTCAGTCTTAGCTGACCACCTAACTCCTTTAGGTGTCTTCAAATACCTGTATAAAAATATGTTATTTGACTGAAGTATGAAATAATTGTTTTAATACATGATAGGGTTGCCCATGATGGGTTAACTTGACCAAATTACCGTACGTACAAGTGAAGCAAACCAAACACTACTTAGAAAAACTTTGTCTCCCCAAAAGGAACATGAGAATACTAGCTTAAAAGGAGATGGCAATGCTGTGAGTTGAACAATACCCTGATGCCAGAATTTAGTTTTTCAAGTTGTATTTCATTTCTCAAAGCTGATTTCAGTGAGTATATTAACATGAAAAATGCTTTTGAGCTTTTCTGGGTGAGCAGTCTGAACCTTACAGGACTGTGCAGTCCACACTGGTTTGAACTTTTACTAGGAAAACCAGGGAACCATCATCCCAGGGAGCCCCAAACCAACACCATCACTAAAACCCACCAGGGGGGATAGAGGACTTTAGCATCCCTGCAGTCATGGATTTCTTGGTCTCTCTATTTAGACTGCAAGTAACAGTGCTTATTACTGTAAACCATGCCAGTACTTGGGAAATGCCATTAGTTCCTTCTTGTCCTGCCTGACAAACGAATGTCAGAGCATAAGCCTTTCAGGGACTTTTGAGGTTGCCTCATTTGAACTTGTTCTATATAGAAGAAAATTCCAGCTATTAATCCTCTGAGAAGCTTATTTGTAAGAAGGCATTTAAAATCACAGTGGGAATAAAAATCTGTGTCGTAGCTTGTGTGGTACTGCTGTGTGATAATGAGCTGTACTTGCATCACTTGACATGGTTTCAAGTATACCCCTACCATTCAGGTGCAGACTATGATCCCTGCAGTATCCCTGTGGATAGACAGGGAAATGTGTTTACAGGAATCACTAGTTTTACAGTGCAGGTAGCAAGGCCTCATTGTGACAGTGTAATACAACTTAGGAGGTCATCTTGTACTGCGTACAAAGAAACCTTGCTCCAAGCCTGAGCTCCTGAATTTGGGTAATATGTGTAGAAAAACTCTGCTTGAATTCTATGTCATACGGAGCACAAAGGCTGCTTCTTAGGAATGTCAAAGTAAATAAATGCTTCTCTGCACAAATCCCTTCCGTTTCACAAAGCTGCTAGAACTCCCCCTCTCTAACAACTGTAGAGACGCCAGTGGTGAGACATAGCTGGAGCAAAGCTGACTTTTTTTCTTTTCTTTTTCTTAAGTTGTCTGTTTATTTTGCAGTAGGTATCATCGTCTGGAAAAGATTTCATAGGTGCAAAGGATCGTAATTTCTTCCCCAGAAAGCTAACAATACCAAAAAAGGAAAGGGTGGGGTTTTTTGTGAGTAATGAGGAATATTAGAGACAGATCATAAAGCAAAGAAGTCAAACTGATGACAGCTATGGTCTTTAAAATGTTGTGTATCTTCTTTAGTTGTGTTTGGTTTATTACGTAATTTCTTTGCTGCTGATGATTTTGGCACAATTATTTTAACTAGCCTGTAAATTTTTGTATATTTAGCTCATGACCCTTTGAATATCGGTTGGTTTGTACTTTTTGCAAGCATTGATTTCAGCTAAAAATGCATTCCACCTCTCTCCTCTCATTCTCATTCTCTTTCTCTCTTAATTTTTCCTGGTGCATTGGGATTGTTTGTGGCTCAGTGGATAATTTCAGAGGGTGTTTGGGATTTTAAAGCTGGTTTCTGGGTTTAGTTACTTCAGTCTTGCAGTACAGAGTTTTTTTTATATTTAATAGGATTGCCTTTAAGATGTACTGAGTTCCCATCACTTGCAGAGACATCCCACAAATAAAATCCAGCATTTCTGAGAACTAGAGAAAAGCTGTTCTTGGTCCCCTACCAAGTTGTCTAGTTTGGAAAATGTTGGGATTATGTTTGGCACCCAAAGCTATCTTCTGTGAGACAGGCATGATAACTCTAATATAGCTACATAAAAGTTGTAATGATCTAGAAATCAAAGGAACACTAAATAATATTCATTCATAGGTGGGGCTAAAATTTACTTATTATAGTGACATTCCTCCATGAACATAAATTAGCTAACATGACACTGATACAGGCTTGATTCAGTCAGTGTCTTCAATAACTGCATACCTGCCTTCTGCTTTGTTGTTTTTATATTTCTTCCTTTAGAAAAGAGATTCACTTTCTAATCTTTTTTTTCTTGCTTACTGATTACATTCATGGCTTTCAATACCTTAGTAAATGGCAAAAACTCAACTGTCTAAAAATCAAGCCACAGTTGCTTCCAGTTCAGTTTGTAGTGGTACCTCTCACTTAGCTTTCAGCTCCACTCAAGCCTAAAACCTTGTTCTCTGTATATATTTTTCTCTAAATGTAGTCTGGGTTTGGTTTATGACAACCACTACTACATGACATTTTTATATGAATCTTGTCGTGTGTGAAATATGAATTTTGTAGATGATGACACAAAGATTTGAAATATCTCATAAGGAAAAATGGAAAAATCCTCCTTGCCAGCTCTTCCCCCAAATGAATATAGTATTTAAAGAGACACCAGGCTGATAGCACAAAAGAATGGAGTTTATTTATCTGTGAGACCTGCCTAGCACCAGTAATGACAGCAGCTTCTTGTTTCTGTGCTGATGCACTTTACTCTGAGGTGAAGTGCCCATGCCTAATGAGGCATTTCATCAGTCACCCTAGACATGGCTTTCTAACATTATTGTTAGAAAAGCTACTGATGTCTTCCTAATATGGATGTTTGACCATAGGAAATTTACACAGATCAAAAATACATTTTCCAAAGTAAATGAAAAACCACTGGGTTGTGGTAAATTGCATTAACATTAGTGATTTAGGGAAAAAGGATTTTGCGTATCAGAAGAATTTTGCTGATCTGTCAGGCAAATTAACTTTCTCTAGAGCTAAGCCTAACAAACTTTGCTAAAGTAAACTTATAAATAAATACAACTAGTAAAACTACAGTGGAAAACTCAGTCACTGGAGTATCTCTGGAACAATGCAGACATCCCATATTCAGCCTGAGCTTTAAGAAAAGGTTAAGTACCTGCTCATTTTAGGTATATACCTGACTCCATCCCTATTCATCAAAGCACCTGCAATCTGCTTGAATACTATTACAATCAATGGGACTATTCACATACTTTGGTACAAACTGTAGTACTTTGGTGGGCCTTAGAGTGGGTCTTAGTGGAGTGTGGCCCCTGAGAGGAATAATGTAGCAATTTGATTTTGCAAAAATCTTGACTATAAAATTTGAAATTTTAAACCTGAAAGAGAGAAGGAAAATGAAGTTTCTTTTGTGAATTTGTTTAACAGCTAGAAGTTCACATCCCGGTGAAAAAATCATCGCCCCTTCAGTGGTCTGGATGATTTGATTTTCTTTATTATTGGTGAGGCACTGGAGTGTTAAATAAAAAACCCACTGCTGGAGGCAAGAGGGAGAAACTCTTGGCTGGGGGAGAGGAGGAGAGGCAAACTCTTTAATTATACCAGAAATGGCTCCCAGGGAAGAGCTGGACAAAGAGCTGTTCTGTGCAGTACACTGAACTTGTTTAAGAAGGTTACAATTCAAAACATGATTCCTTTATCACCACTAGTATTGATGTTTATCAAGCCCAGAGACCCTGTGGCCATCTATAATAAGACAGTCTGAGGTCATTGTTTTCCCACTGTCTTTCTATCCATTTTTTAAACTTTATAAATGCTGTACTATTCTTCACAGAAAACCAATCTCAAGTGCCCACATCACGTTCTTCATCCATTCCCATCCTCTCACATCCATATGCACAGCATCACAGCATTTGTGGCTTCAGCGTGTCTAATTCCTAAAAACAATACAGAGTTATATGAGTATATGCATATGTACATGTATATAGTGTGTGTGTATTTATGTTTGACCATACAATGTGTGTATATATATATATATTTATATATGGGTGGTGGGAGGGTGGGTGTGTGTGCGCATCTTCCTTATTGCTGGCAAGATATAAATTGGTCAGGAGACCCACTTGCTGTCACTAGCTGAGTGACAGCTCCCCTCATGCATAGGACTTTGCTGCTCTAAAAATCAGCATCACCAGCTCTGTGTAACATGGTTTGCATTCCTGACATGACACAGTGAACCTTCTGGACACAGTGCCTCGAGGGAGCTCAATTCTCAAATGTTGAGAAGCTCCTAAACACAGAGTGGCCCAGAAGCATCCATGGCTGCATCCTTCCTGTGTTGCAGGCGGTGAAGCGATCCTGCCTGGGCAATGCTAACACGGGGAGCAAGCACAGTGGCAGGAAGTACATCAGCTGTAACTCTGTAGTATTTTACAGTTCACTGCCCCTAGATTGGGTACTGTCATTAGTTTTGATCTAAAGAATGAACAGAGTGACAGAATGTACCTAGATTACTTACAGATTTTTATCACTGGGTTGTTGGGTTTTTTTTGTAATCTGGAGTTGCTTCATATAGTTAATTTGGATCAAGTATTTGTGAGTTTCAATTAAGAATAATTTTGAGATGTTTGTATGGCTACTTGTTTTACTTTATTCCCTGCAGTCAAAAACCTTGAAGCTGTGAGTACACTATCTTCCACTGAAAAAAAGTGGATTAAGTTAGTTTTCTCCCTTTTTACCTACCCTCTTCCATTTATCTCTTACCCCTGATAGGAATAATACCATTTATTGATTCGCTCAATTCTATTTTTGTTATACTGGAATAACCTTATGTGATAAAGACACTATGTGTAAACACTGATGGTATTTTATTGGATACTCATACAATTTAATGATAAAGAATAATTGCCAGAATTTGGGATACAATTTCCACATGTGTTCAAGTGGCAGAAGGACTGCACTCTACACAGACACTTTGACATTCAACTCCTATTTAAGTACCAACTCCCATTCATGTTGATAAGGAAATGACACACAGAGGGAAGCTACATGGAGATAGTGGCTTCAGCCCTTTCTGCTAAGCACTGGATCAGAGATGGGTTGTATCTGTGTGACTTGGAGCATTCATTGCAGTGTAATATTGCATCTGCTGCTAAAGACTGTAGAGGTTTACCCAACAAGATTGCTGTGTTAGGGTTGGACAACTGGCTACCTGTTCTCCTTTTACAATAAAGAAGCAGACAATGGCAGCATAAACCCATCTTTTATATTACAGCCTAGAGACTGAAGCATTTTCCAAAGAAACAAGCTTACATTTTCCTGAGCATGAGATTATTGATACAGTCAGTCTGTCTTCCCAAGATGGCACTCTACTAAGAAGGCCAAAAAAGTCATGCACTGTGTGCTTGCCACTATGGAGAAATTTCCAGACCCTAATGATAAACAAGCTTGAAGGATACTGTGGTTTAACCCTGCTAGCAGCTAAGCCCCTCACAGCTGCTTGATGGGGAACAGAACCAGAAGGGCAGAAGTGAGAAACTAGTGGGTCAAGGTAAAGACAGTTTAATAGGTAAAGCAAAGCTGCACACACAAGCAAAGCGAAAAAAGGAATTAATTTACTGCATTCCATTGGCAGGCAGAAAAACTGGCAGGAAAGCAGAACTCCATCATGCATAAAGGTAACTTGGGAAGAAAAATGCCATAACTCCAGATGTCCCCTCATCCTCCTTCTTCCTGACAGATTTCATTGCTGAGCATGAGGTCATATCATATGGGATATCCTTTTGGTCAGTTTGGGTCAGCTGTCCCAGCTGGGTCCCCTCCCAGCTTCTTGGTGTACCCCCAGCCTGCTTGTTGGTAGAGTGGTGTGACAAGCAGAAAAGGCCTCCATGCTGTACAAGCACTGCTTGGCAATAGCTAAAACATCTCACTGTTTTGATCACAAATTGAAAATACAGCACCATACAAGCTACTGTAAAGAAAATTAAACCTATCCATGCCAAAACTGGTACAAAAGAACAGGAATCCCTCTTCTAGAGATGAGAACAGCGACTTCAAATGGGTCAAGATTCATCTGCCTCTTTCCAAGACTGCTTGTGCATTAATGAGTTGCTGAATGAATCATGAGAATTTTGGGAGGAGGGATTAGCACTTGCACACCCAGGTGTTTTTTTTTCCTCCTGGAGTCATGACTTTTGAGTTGCCTTCTTTACAATGGGCCAAATTCAAAGGTGTCTGTTCTGGAGTCAATACAATGTAGTTATGCCATAAAACTCTGTATTTTTTTTTATTTATTAGGGGTGGAATTTTGATAGGTCTCAGGATCCTGGAATACTAACTAAGCTGACTTGAACTGTGCTTTGCAATTGCAGTGGACAATTCATACAAATCTGTTAGATAATTAGTTAAATCAATATTCTCCCCCTTTTCATTTACGGTCTTCATGCTTGTGGTTCACAGCTAGTTTAGCTGAGTCACATTTTACTTTTCTGCTTTTTGTGATCAGTTATGAAACCTGGAATGAGTATTCGCATTGAAGCTCATTGTGCAATGCAAATTTCCTTGCATGTGTTAACATTAAAAATGGACATGCTGTTTTTCCAAAGCAGCATTAGTTATATCAAGTACAATGAGTCACTAGGCTTAAAACAGAAGTTTTGCCTTCTGAAGACATTCTCCCTTACGAGAATTGTCAGAATGTGTCCATGAAACCTCCTGGTGCCAAACTGGATTTTGGATGCAGCAATGTTTTCTACCCAAAATGACAACATTTAATGGAAAACTTTTTTTCCTTCCCTTTGGTTCTCAGCCAGAATGCTTTAGCTTCTAAAATTACTTGTGATGAACAGTAACAGTCTGATGGTGTGTTCTTAGTTGTATGGTGTGTTACTTCAATAAAAGCCATTTGGATGGAAGCCTTCTGCAGGTGGACAGGGCCTGGTTGGGGAGAGAAGATTTCTGGGGCTACCAGTGAAAGGAACTTGGAGATGGCCATTCTGTTCCAGCAACTAGGACACTTAAGCAGACAGCTAGGTCTCTGAAGTGATGGAGATAAAAACTTTCAAAGACAAAGAGGAGAGAGTATAGCATTTCTGCAGTTCAGAAAGCCACTGATCCGGCTAAAAGCAAGCCTGAGAGCAAAGACCTACCCTGCAGGTACACAGCCTGGCAGGCAGAAAGCTGTTTACAAGCTTATTTGTATTTTGGTTCTCCCTAGACAGACCGTTCTGAATGTTCTGACTGACAGAGGTCCCATTGCACAACATTTGGTCTGTTCTAAATATGATTTTTAAACACTACTGAGAGTGAGAAAGTGCTTTGCATCAGATGCTGGTAATAATGGTTCTAACAACCTCTGTTCAGCAAAAGTGCTTCGTTCTTCCCTAATTTGCTGTCAATTCTTGATCCTGTAACTACAGCAGCGTGTAGTACACCAAGGTAAACTGGAGCAGTACAACCCACCACCTAGTAGTACACACCACCACCCCAGCCCTGCATCAGCATGGAGCGTCTGGTGCAAAAGTCTGAACTGTAAACAGTTGTTCTGTTGTTTTACAGATAGAGTGGACAATCCTTTGTAATCTATGAATACCATGGTTGTATAATTTCTCTTCTTTAAAAATGTTCATTTCCTATCAGTCCATAATTCATTTTGACACCAGACATAACAGATTCAGTTTCTGTTATCTCTAAGCATGCAGTGAATGTACTATTTAAATGTGCAGGCAGCATGAGCTCAGACATTCAAGATTCTTCTTGGTCTTTTTTAAACTGTCAAGCATCAAATTCAAGTGTAAATCAATACAGAAATGCCATCAGTGTTGGGAACCAGGATTTTAATCTACCCTTTCCTCCATAAACTTCAAAGGTGCTTTTTGCTCTGCAGTTTTAAAACTCTCTTGTTTACTTGCTTAGTTTTCATACCACATTTTAAAAGTGCAGATCTTAGTAAGACATGAAGAGCTTGAGCCTCCTGGCTATATGGATAGCTGGTGATGATGGTGTCAGCACAACCACACCATGAGTAATGGGATGAGTCAGTAAGTTTCATGCTTCTACAAAGATAAATGGTCTATACTTCACACTACAGCCAGACAAAAGGGGCTACTACTACTACTACTACCTGGGATAACTTTCCTCACAAGTTTATTTTGCGTGCAGCCACAGATGAAACTGTATTTTTCTAATGGAATTTGGCTTTTTTGGCTTAATTGTGTTTGACTGCTCCATGTTCCAGATGAGAAATTGGGTAGTGGTCACATGTTGTTTCTTATGCATCATTTGCAATTAATAATGCTGTTCCTAAGTGACATGTAGTTTATTTGCTTTTTTGTGTTGTAACTATAAGAAATGCAGGTTGCTTGTGAACGGTGTTGGTGTTAATGTAAGTGGACAAGCACAACATTTTAATTCATGGCAGTACAGCTGTTTCTTATCTAAATTGGGCTTACAGACTGGTGGAAAAAAATGTTAAAAATATATTGCTTACCAGTTTCAGAAGTTTTATGTTGGAGTGTGCATTAGGGAAATGTCCTTGTAATTTCTTGAAATTGTCACTACTTGAAATTTCTCTAGTCCATCTGTACCCAGTCATTTCCTTGGTTTGTGTATTTGTTTTTCTTTACTTTAAGAAAACCACAAACACCTTACACCAGCCTGCACAAGAAAAATGGCCTCAAAAGTGCCACATCAATAGTGCTGGGAAAGAGGAATCTGAGTTCTCTGAAGAGCTGGCTCTCTTTCCTTCTTCCTGAATTGAATGAGGACTCTCTGCATCATTGTATTTCCTTTACGGATTACTTAACAGACATAGATAAAATGCTCCCTTTTCCAGTCGGGGTACAGAGCCTTTTGTATTCTGCTGCCCTTCTCCCCTCTCTAAATATTTACCTTGATAGCAGAAGAGTAGCCCATCATTGCACCGCGAGACTCCTAGCTTCCCAAAGCAAAAGCAAGCTTGCCTCCCTGAGACCCAGTGTTCCCCGAAAGGCCTTTTTTTTTTTTTTCACCAGACTGGTTCTGAGATTAACACTCCATTCAAACAAATAGTCCTGGTATTTGAACATGATAGCTGTTATTTCATCTTTATTCCATTCCTCTTTTTTTCTAGTAATCCAGCAGGGCTATGATCCTCGCTTACCGCCCTGTAGGTACTTGGCATCTGATCACAATAGCAATGTAGGCATACACACACCACAGTACCATTCACACTGTTGAATGTCACACATTAAAACCAGCACACTGCTGTGTCGCTTCCTTTTTAGCATTCAGACAATTTAAATGTTTACTTCGCTAGAGTGGCAGCATCATAACTCCACATTTTAGCATCCACAGCTTCCAAATTTTTTTCTGTCAATGAATAAGTTGGATAAATTAATCTCTGCTGAGATAGATGATGACACATCGGTGCCTTCGCTGCTGGTGTGTAGGTTTGTGGCAGCCTGAATGCTCTTTTCATTGCATTTTCTTTTTACAGACAGCGGAGGTGCAAGAGAGGAAGGGGTTTCTTTTCTTGCAAAATAGTCTTTTTTTCAGACCTTTTAGCTTTAGGCAGAGTTAAAATCCCCGACTGCCTGCTAGTTAATTTATTTTCTGAACTCAGCTGAATGTCTCAGCCCTATTGTTTTTTCTGAGGGCCTAGATTGCATCTGCCTGGCAAAGGCTGGATGTGGTTTTAAATGTAGAAACTGTAAGATTTGGATTTTGAATCCACTCATTTTGTAGGCATCTAAGTTCAGTAGTAACTTTCTCTTCCAGTGGGGAAGGTCCACCAACCTTGTTTTATGTGTACATGCTAAAGGACAGACAGAGGCTGGTCACTTCCTTTTTATAGTTATCCTGAATAATGTCAGATGGTTAGTTTTTGCTACCTGTATGGTCCCATGTATGGACATCACCCTCTGGTGTGCAAAGGGAGAGAGAAGAGGGGTTGTACCTTTCTCTTCCACAGGTGCTTTTTGTGCAGTGAGTCCTGAACACAGACACTACCAACTGCTAGGCCCAAAGTGATTATTTATTTTTTTTTCTCCCCAAGAGTACCTACAGAACCAAAATGAAGATTAAATCGTGGTTTGTGCCTCACTGGATAGATGGCACAACAGCATTTCCTCAGACCGGTGGCTCTAGTGCTGCAGCATGACAAACAGTGAAGAGCTACTCCAGCAGCTCCCACGTCCGTCGAAATCCTCACACCCAAGGTTGTAGCTTTGTTACAAACACTTGAGTTTTGCTTTCAATCCATTTTCATCATCACAGTTCTCATCTTTGACCTACCTCTCCTCAGTGTACGTGTCTTGCAGACATGCCATGTGATGACTCATATGGGTTTTTTTTATTTTTAATACACATATGCAAATATGTGTGACTGAGCGGCATGAGAAAAATACTTCTGGAGAGCAGAAGGGACTGAGTTTTTTAAGCTTTCATGGCTTCTTTTACACATGAGACATGATTTTCTGCAGATTTTTGCAGAAAAATTAGTTGTGAGTCCCTGGCAGTGGGGATGCTGTGGTGAGAAGTCTCATGAGAACATAGCCTCCACAAACATCATGAAGAATATTGGTAATACAAACAATGAGAGCAATATTCAAGGCATGTAGGGTTAAGTCTGCGTTCCACTATTCCCCTTCCATGTGACGGAAGAACTCACTCATGTGAATTGAGCTGTACTACGTCATATGTAAGAAAGATACAGTATCTTAATTTCATCTATTTTTTTACTGTAATCCCTTTAGCACAGGGTCTGTCCCTCGCTCGGTATTTGTTCTGTGGCTAGTACAATCAGGAGTTCTAATTTTTAGATTGGCCTTGCACATTTCATAAAAGAAGTACCCACTAATCATTTTTCCACTGTGGAGAAGGAAGCCATCAAATGAAGGTCCAAAAACAGTGAGCTGTTGTCTAAGAACAGAACGTGTACCGGGTGCCCAGGTGTCTTCATTTGGCATCTGTGACTAAAAAGCACTGCCTTCTCCCTCCAGTGCATGACTGCATCTACTATTAATATACTCGGTTTTTTCCTTTTTCCTTTTTTTGGGGGGAGGGTGGGGGGTGGGACTTACATGCTGATACACTATCATTATCTATCAGATTAGCATCAAACTACATGGCTACTAGAGGCCAGGTTTCCTTTTCTTTCACTGTAACAACTTATACTGTATCTGTACTTAGGGGCTGGTATTCCTAATGTAGAATAAATACCTGGAAAACTCTTGTTGACTTCAGTCTTTTGCTAGCCTGAAGAACTCCAGATATATCCCAAAACTTGCCTATCTGTCAACTGAGATCCTTTGTTGCATCCATCTGCTTTTGCAGCCATGTGGCAGTATTGATACTAGATGATACACAAAAAAAGTGTACTTCTTTATGTTGTATAGAATTAACATGCACTTAAATGTTCCTTAAAAGACCATCAAACATGCTGTAAGAAGCCTCAAAATGTGACACAGATAACATTTTTTTAGACTGCACCTGTTCTGAATTGCAGGTACACAAAGCAATCCATAAGAAAACAATTATAAGAAGTTTATTATGAAGGCAGCTTGCCAAACAATTTCCTTCCACAGATAAGCTGTCAATTAGAGCAAGATAAAATATGATGGTACTGTGAATGCTTGTCTTAGAAGCTATGTGAATTCTCTGTCTAAATTTGTCCCTGCCCCTGCATACATTCAGCTAAGAAGAGATGCCATGACAATAGCTATATTTTAGCCACTGTTTCTTCTACTGTCTTGCCTATATAGAAGAGGGGAACATTCTTCTCACCCATATACACATTGCATTTGCCCATGAAAAGAATGGGACTTGTCAAGTACTTGGATGTCTTCTCAAGTACCCAGGTGTCCATGTTTAAGAACAGATGACAGCATGGAATCTAAATGGATTTGGGTACCAAAGTGGTTTGATCACAGTTATATGCAATTTTATGAATCACACAACTTCCCCATGCCACAGGAGAGATGGTGTAGACCCAGAGGAAGGCTGGGTGTGGTGGCTCCTGCTATACTATGCACAGTCCTGGTGCAGGATCACGAGCTTTTTTCTGCTTCCTAGGTTCTCTGAGGTTGGAGACGTTCTCAGACCTTGGTGAACGGTTACAGGGCATCCTTCTCTGGACCATTTTTCAGAAACTCTCAGTTACTATAGTATTCCTGTGTGCTGTTAGCTTTAGGACTGGGTAGAGAATGTCTTGATGATGCTTAGGCTGTGTGACTTGAATGGATGTTCTATTTGGCTTTGCCAGAGTCTGTACCCCTCTGGACCCTCTTGCACTTCTTGATCCTTTTGTTTGTTTGTTCATCTACTTCCTTAAGCACACCAAAACTATTCTGTTGCTTAGGACAGGCTATATTTGTGCCTACTTCTACTACTACATACAGAAAAAAAACCCCAACAGTTAAAATTCACGGGCTTATATTAATAGCTATACTAACTAGGCTCAGTTTATGCTAGCTGCTGCACTAGATTATAACTAGATACTCTAATGAGATGATAGATCAGACTTGCAACCAAATAAAATACGCTCTGCTCATAAAGCAAATGCAGATGGATAAAAATAAGTTGTGATTATTTATTTCTATTTCTTTGTTAATAGCTTTTCTGGGTGGTCACCTCTCCATCTACAATTATGCATTTGGCATATTTGCAACAATATATGTTGCATATACATCTGCTCTGGGCACTTGCTAGACCATCTCACTAGCTGCAAGTTTCCTTCTCACAGTTAATGTGCTCTAAAGTAATCAGAGTGGTGGTGATCATTGTTTATAGTAAATTTATAGACCTTCAAGCCTCACAAAACCAGTGTATTTTCAGCAAAATAGACGTGAAGAAACTCCTCATAAATTCACATGAACAAAAGACTTATCTGAGAGCATGTTCATTTCTTTAATTGGGTATATAAGTGTTTCATGGTGTTATCAATTTTCTCACCTTCTTCTCTATCATGAAATCTAATCAGCTCCCTTTCTTTAATGTTTACACTTTTTCCTATAAATAGAAAGTCCTCATTAATGGGAACCCATCTTTTTCTTCTGAGTTGTGGAGGTGCATGGCAGCCAAGTCTTAGTTTAAAGTCTTCATTGTTAGGTCCATACAGGTATCTTACTGACAATAAGGTTAAGTCAGAGCTTATCTATAACGTTAGCATGAAAAGAACAGATCCTATTAATCTAAGACAGGATATTTGGGAAAAAAGCCTCTAAGGATGCCTCAGAATATAGTCTATCATCTTTACTAACACATAATAGAGTCACCAGGCTTGTTCTGTGACAGAAGATGGTTTATCTAAGCAGTCATGCAGCTTTATTACCCTCATTCATATGACTCCTTACTTCTAAATCCTTGGCCTGTTCCTTTGCTCGTATTGTGGCTGCTGTTGAAGCTCCAGTTCTGTGAAGGCAATTTCCCTGTCAGTGCCTATCCCACTTGGAGACCTTGACCCTCTGTAGGTCTTCCTTGTGATTAAGATTTCAAATCAGCTACAGTTTAACACTGGCCCTTCCAGGTGGAAGGACTGCTCTAATGATTGTGCGCTGTCATTAGTCTGGAGCAAGGCAGCTGATATTAAGCACCTTGTACATCCCTGAACTTCTGTAAGGGGTGGATTATGGTAGCACCAGGATGTAAAGACAAAGAAATAACTACAGTCTTTATAGTCTATTTTGGGTGTGGCTTTTCTTTGTTTTCCTAATCTGTATTAAAAATTATTTGGGAGCTAGAAGAGGGTAAGAGTAAACATGTATCAGCAAGGAATTCAATGAGATGTAGCAAATTATTTTGTTACACATGGCTAGATGATTAAAATGAAAAAATACCAGGCTTGGCCTTAGAATGTAGAAGTTAGTCTGAATATATATGCAAGCCTGAGGGGTTGTGTTCATTATCTTTTAGGTTTAAGTGTTGTTTATGTGAATTATAGAAATAGCATAGCGACATCTTTGCACATATGTTGAGTGGTTGTGAATTTTATATTATTTTGTAGGGAGGGAATTACCATTTTATGAGTACTCTCACATGTATGTGGCCTTGAATAATAATTTTTTTCCCTATGTCTTTGCTATTGACATAATGTTTTTTAAGCTTGTGTTATTTTGATAATATATATATTACAGTTTGTGCCATATAGAAATGACCTTCTCACAAAGTAAGCACATGCTTCAGCAGACTAGCACAGTCAATATTAAAAGTCAAAATATTTTCACCTGTTTTTTTAACATTTGCAAAAAAATATATGACACAAATTGTTCAAGATTTCCATTAAGTAAGTACCATTCTGCTTGCTACAAATGAACTGATACTTCTGGTTTGATGAAACTATGAGAAAAATTTATTCTCAGTGAAGAATGACGTTAATGCAAAAAGTGTTTGCTGAAAATATTTGATGTACTGCAAAATGTACTGCATTCAGAGTTCATGTTGGCAGCTACTCAGAATCTTCCTTTCTTCTTGCATGAGAGTCCTGGCAGTTGAAATATTTTGCATATAAAGCGTAAATTCCATTATATTAAATAATGCGGACCAAACGCTGCAGTCCATTAGGCCAGAGAAAGAAAGTGTAAGCAATTTTATTTCCACAGAATTCTTTTGGATTTATGCCTATATTAATTAGATAGGATTTAGTCACTCAAGATACAACACAAGTTTTGTCATGTATTAGCATTTTTTCCAGACTGCCAGTTTTACTCTTATTTGACTAGTTAAAAAAAAATATTATAAAATCAACCCTTAATTTATTATAACATAACCAAAGATTCTTATCTCATTACGTCTAGGAATTTTGCTTGTTTACTTAGAGCAAAACCAATTTATGTCAACACACCTACAAAGAACTAAAAGTTTATTTTCACTGGGTAATTCTAAGTAAACAGGAGAGAGAAAGTGGCAGCGCTTTTATACAGCCGCCTTCACTGAACATTATTTCTGATGCCAAAGCATTGTTCTGCAGGATTCTAAGGAAATACCTCTTCAGCACTCAAGGTAACTTGTAGAGTTATTAAAGAGAACTAGTATAGTTCAGTTGTCTGTCACCATTACAACCATAAATGGGAAACGATGTATTTATCTGTATTACTGGAAGAACCCATTGAATGGATTACACATTTACAGGTAAATCTCTCTTCATTCTTGGATTAAGTTAATATATCTAAGTATTCAAAGAAGAGTTGTTAATCATACATATTTGAGCTGCCTGTCTGTGTTATAAGTGCCATACTTGGAAACCCAAATTCTGTCTCCTTGCAGGAGGCTGCACGTCTGTGTGAGGACTTACATCACTACTCTTAGACCTACAATAAATGGACTTCACTGCAGAAGAAGATGAAATTCTTTTCCTGTACCACAAGACTAGAGTTTGTATATGCTAACAAAACACCACCCTAGGCCATAGAGCTGCTAATCCAAATATTTTAAACAGGCAAAGATGATCATGTTTAGTATTAGCTGTGCTTTGAAATGGTGGCTGTTGCATCCATGTTTTAATGGCCACAAGAAATCAGCTAAAGACACTACAAGAACACAAATGGAGAGCAAAAACAAGAGTACTGTGGAGTTTGGTGAGTGTAGATGCTAACCTTCCCGAGGTCACTCCAAAACTGAATGAGACAGGCTTGTGAAAGGCATCCTGCCAAACCTTGGTCCAATATGCCTCATGCATATACAGATGCAGGCTAGAATTAGGAATGCCACTACAATTCCTTCTGCATCTCATCTGAATGTGGTACACAACCTTTTGTTACATGTTGATGACAGGTGAGTTTTTCTGAATGTTGAATTTTTTATGATGTTTTTGTTATGGAATGCCTGTTGCTGATTATTATATAACTGAATGGTCTCAACATGACAAAGTAAAATAAAAATTTGAATGTATCTTAATCCAAGTGAAAATTTCTAATAAAAGAATTACACTTTCTTTTTTTTTTTTTTTTTGAGAAAACACAGGTGACCAGAACAGTAAATGCAATGAAATCAAAAACCCTCTCTTCTCTCTGCCTTTTTGTTTATCTTGCAGCTTAAACAATACCAGTCTCCATTCAGTCTTTCCTTTTCCTTACTATACCATTTTAGTCTTTGTCTTCAGTTCCATTATGATTTTTTGTCTGATCTGATATTCAGCTCTCCCTGTTCAGTTACCTGTCCCTTGTCCCTTTACATTTTATTTTTTTCTGATCTGTCCTGTGATTCTGCTCCTTTGTGATGTCTAATGGAACTTATGGTAGAACATCCTTTGACAAGTTTTTTATTTGATTCTTATCTAATTATGGATATTATTTTTATGTTTTACATAGAAACATGTTTGGTTATTTATATTTAATGAACTGAAAGAAAAAAAAAATCACTTTGCAGCATGCTGTGTGAACAGAACAAAGGAATGGTTGCAAAAATGAATGTACCAAAGGCTCTTCATAAGCACTGCTTCAAAAGTCAGTTTCTCAGACAGAGGCGATGAATACTACCTCATGAGTAAATCATGGATTTATAACAACTTGTGTGCATTATAGGTAGTACAAAAGAAACCAATTATGTTTTCTTACAGTTCTTCCTCTATAAAAATAACATGCATGTTTTTGCAGTGATGAAGCACTGAAGGAATGCCTGAATTTTTCCAATGTTAAATATTAGAGTTGAATTTCTTTCTGTATAAAACATTTAGCAATGTGAGGGCTCCTTTTTTATTCTATGCAACTCCCAGCCCTTCTGCTCCCCAGTTCATCAGAGCGTGGAGGACTGGAGAGGATACCTGCCTATTCCTCAGAGGCTTCAGAGGAACTGAACAGTAGTGATGTTGGAAGGCTTAATAATCATTCTGCTCATCATTCTGTCTGTAAGTAGCCTCACAACCATGGCTAGGCACTGATCAATCTGATCATGATAAATGTCAGCCAAGAGGATAAACAGTAGGAGTATGCTGCATCTCTCGCAGACAAATCTCACTGTTGAAATGCTTTGCTGTTGCCCTTTCAAAAGCATGGCATTCCACAGGGAAGACTTCAAGGCTAAATCCAACTAAAATACTTACGGGAAACCTAAACCAAACAAACATCATGCATGCAGGTGTCTGTGGTCAGCAACTTTGTGAGATCTGCTAGTGTCCAATAAGCTGAAAAACTGGAAGGTGTGAAACCAGAAGGCATAGACTCAAAGCAGAGCTACTATTAAAAGAGATTGGAAAAAGAAAGAAAATTGGAAATAAGCTCTTCTTGGTAAAAGAAGTTGTTTCTAACTGGAATTCCATAGAGTCTTTAGCTGTAAATGCTTTATAATGTTATATCCTGGTTTTATCTTCTCACTGTTTTTCTCCTCTATCTTCCCTTATCTGCACACACACACATTGTCAGTGCTTGCAGTGACATAAACATGGGACTGCTGCTGGACAGGGGCCATTTAAATCAGTTGTTAATAAGGGACTAAGTGGCAAATCAGAAAAAGAATTACGGGGAAGAGATACATGCTTGTTCTGAAAATCAAGAAACCCAAGCAAATAAAAATCTCCAGGTGTGGAGTTCACCTACACAGATTTGAAGGGTCTGTTTGGAAAGTTACCTTATGAGTGTGAAGCACCTTTAGAATCTGTTTTTTTCAGCTGTTGTGACTCACGAAAAGCATGGTCTTTGTTTGGACAAAATATTTGTAAAATATAAGCTGCTTTAAAACCTGAATGTTCAACATCACCTTTAGATTCAACTGGGCTCTGAACTAAAGATAAAGCCACTACCTCTTCTCTCAGTGCATGCTTTGAAAAAAACAGCCCTGCATTAGAGAGCTCACTTAGAAAAAAAGTGTTTTTTCAACAATGTATGTTTATGAATAGTCAAGCTATGATTTATATTTACTTCAGTGACAGCTATTTGAATCATCCTATTATCCTACAAAGAGGTTTAAAATGGTCTAATACAATGTTTTGGAATTGCTTAAATGGTACGTTGTACACAGTAAGTTCTGATGGAATGTTTTCACTGCACCTTAATTAACATTTAGATTTGAAATGTGCAGGATGCAATCTAAAAGATCTTATGCCATTTAAAGAAATACAGAATAAGATTACTAGTGAGTTTATACAACCAGGATTGGATTTGATCCTTCTGAAAAGCATGAAGTGCAAATAGCAAATATTTTAATTTTTGAGCAGTACAGTGACAAACAGAGTTCTTTCAGCATTCCTTTATGATGAGAAAGGACACCTCTTGTCCTTCACAAGGCAGCAAAAACTTACTTCCTGTAAGTAATTTTGGAGAGTGTATTTATGGCTAGTAGATGTAGGAAGTTTGCAACCAGTTGTAGTTCTCAAGTCTGCAAATCTGCATCTCCTTTCAGGCATTTGTATTTGGCTACAACTTGCACAACAGTAGGAAAAAAAAAAGTATTAAATTATTCTATATATCTTAGTTCTTTTTTAAATTTTATTTGAATGTTCTGTGATTTCCTCCAGTCACTGACCTCTTCACTTTTGAACCTAACCCAGCAAAGAAATGGGGCATATACATAACTCCAGCTGATGCCAATCAAAGACATGACCTATATTTAATAATTAGTGCCTACTTTGATATAAAGCTGCTTGAAACTCAAGTTTTCAATAAGATTTATTTACAATCTAAATGCATCAAAATACCCCCCAGATATTTTTTAGCCATTTTAACAATCTCTGTCTAAGCATTGTATGTCATAGAGAAGGAGAGGAAGGGAGTCATTTGTACATGCAGGCAGTTCCATGGCCCTGTGATATTCTAGGGCAAACCTTGACACATTATCAGTTTTTGCGTAACTCTTCAGTGTGAGGACTCTGTTTTGTCCGTTATAATGAAATCAGCACTTTTGAACAGCCTCTTGTCTTTCCACAGGGACCAGATAAATATGTACTGTAGGTCTGGTTCAGAATTCCTACAACCACAAAATGATTTTGTCCTGGTACAGCTCAGCAGATCATTCATTGTGGTTGAAATGATTGACTCTTGTTTTGTTTTTCAGTCTCTGGAGGGAGGAATAAGAAGACTGCATTTTGGCACTTCACTGTAGATGCAGTCATCCAACAAGCTCCAGACAAAAACAAACTGATTTTTTTTCCACAGGTATAAAGATTGTAATGGCTGTACATTTTCATTATTTTAATAGCATTAATACCACTATTAATATTTAAAATAGCTTAATGGATATTTTTATATATTTTTTTTTGCTTGTACAGTAGAAGAACAGCGAATGCAAATATCTGTGATCTTGGAGAACATTAATAATGATTATCATGCAACATATGACACACCAAGGAATTAATATTGAAAGACCGTCAACCACATCAAATGTGGAGCATATTAATGGGTTCCCCTCTGAATACAGTAAACCAATGCACAGGAATCAGGGAGACTAAAAGCATCATGAAGGGCCATGGCAACAGAAGTTTGAGCACGGAGCATGGAGCTGTGCATAAGTGTAAACAAATGTAAATGAGATTTATTTGAGTTACTTGCTATGTGAGCTCATCTAAAGCAAAAGACCTGTCTCAGGAGAAATCTGAGAAGATTTTTATGTCTCATGGAATATATTTATCCATACTAATTTAGAGAAAGAAATCATAAGCATCTCTAAATTTTCATATCAGTAACTGCCATCTTCCTTTCTATCCTATTAAAAAAAATACATAATTTCCTGAATGTATGTGCAAAATATTATGGGAAATTAATGGTCAGCTGCAAATGAAATAATGGAGAACAGCAAATTCCAGTCTTAACTGAACACCTTTTGATTTATTTTAAAGTAAAAGGACTCTCAGTGTTTCTGTTTATAGTTTAAGTTTACAATTTGAGTAGCAAGTTCTTTTCCAACATCACAACATTTTAAAATCAGATGAAAGTAATTCAGACACTTCTATGCCCCCTTCACAATGTGGGAAGGGCTTTTGCTGTTAGGAGTTTAAACACTCACTTCTTTAACAGGAAACTGACAGAAACAACATCCTGTGGAGACATCATCCACAACTAAATATTGTCTTGAGTGTAATAAGATTTGATGACTAAAGCCTTCTAATTAACTGGAGTTAATTAAGTGAAGGAGAGCCACTTTAGGCACCCTACATATTCAGTGGACAGAAATAAAGGAAACAGATGAGCACGATTCTCCCTGGTGGTGGGAGGGTTAGGAATGGTGTTAGTTTTCTACCTGCAGTGCTTCACAGAAATTTCTAGAATCAGGTGCATTTAATCTGGTTCACTACTGTCAGAATTATTCTCATTATTATTGCTAGCGATAACTAGTTTCACTGCTAGAAAATTATGAATTGTCTTTGCATTAAGCAGTACATTTCTATAAGAACTTTTGATTTGCTGTGCTAGGCAAAATGGATGCCATTTTATTTTAAGCTGAATATATTATGGGTAATTAAACTAATGAAAGTTAATTTGGTATAACATGAAGCCAACTTGATAATAAAAGAACTCATTTATTTCAAAGTCTGTGATTTCAAAGAAGGGATGAAATATGCTTTTAATATAAAACAATATTTCAATTGAAGTGCTCAAATACTGTAGCTATACACCTCTGAAAAATTCTAAGCATTTTAGTATGGATGGTGCCTGTACTCAATTTGTTTCCCCTGTGTGGTGTCTTCTGCACTCTTCCAGCCTCACTGGTGTCATTCCCTGGTTTCTGATGCCCATCAAGTCCACATCATGAATTCTGAATTAGGTCATCTGTCAAACGCCCAATGGACTCCCAAAATAGCCTCTCCTTTCTTGAGTTCACATGAAAAAGGCAAGCCTATGGCACCAAAGAGGGATGCAAATGATGACTCTTCATATTTTTGTCTATTAGAGGTTTTATCTTATGGTAAGGATAGGCTAAGAGGATTTTTGGATGTCAAGACACAGAATTGATTGCCTTTGAAGAAACAGGAAACTGAAGGTGAGCATCCCCAGGCAGGAGGACCAAGGCAAGGCTCTTATCCCAGAGAGTATGGGCATGGGATTGAGGTGTCAACATGGAGGGAGAAGAGAGTTTAGCACAAGGCTAGAGCCAAGGAAGCATGGGGCAGCTGGCTCATGACAGAGCCTGCCCTCTGACAAATAGAGGTCTTTAATAAGGAGTTTGAAGTTATCTAAAGGGTCATGTCTGGCTGGCAGCTGGGTGACACACCTGAGTGCATGAATGAGGAAAGACATGGCGTGACCTTCCATTGGATTGACCTACTGCAATAGCAGTAACACAGGGTGGCAAAAGGCTTTTAAAAAGGGTTTGTTTGAATATGTTGCCCTGATTTTATTTCTGTTTCCATCAAGTAGGAAGCTTGAGTGCTGAAGGGGGCCAGCTTTCACTAGAACAGAAACCACTGCAGCAGGAGAGGAATGGGTGCCCTTGTATTGCCAGTGCCGTGGGATTGGTATTACCAGCCCAACTAAATGAACTAGGTAATGGAGAAACAGAAATGCAGGTGGGAACAATACAAAAGGTTTCTGTTGGGTTTGAATGTTAGCATCTTATGACCAGGTATGAACTTGAGCAACAGGTGTTAAATTAGCTTATAATCCCTCTGGGTTTAAGAGAAGGTTGGGAAATGCTTAAGTAAAGGGAATTTATGTACAGGGTCACACTGCTGAAATATTTACTTACTTTTTTGTCTGGCAAAACTCCCAATTAAGTAGCAAGAATTGTTTCACGATTATTAAATAATTACTTGTAACACAAATGTATTTTGCATGGTAATTATTTTTGAACTATTGTAGGTGTAACTGTTAATGAAACAGCCTTTTGTCTGTGCATCAGAGAAGGCAAAGGCTCTGTAGCAGCTTTCTCACTGCTTCCCCAAGAGTTTGCTATTTAAGAGCTTGCCAAGTCAAACAAATTTAATTGCAGTGCCTTTTTCTTTTTTATTTCATGCTAAGCATGGGTTTACAAAATACTACAGAGCTATAAGACAAGAATTCCTGGGTGTCTCTCTGTTTCCCTCTGTGACTTGAAGGAAATGTAATAAACCCCCAGTTCATCTTTGCACCCGGGCAATGAACATAACATTTTTCATCCACCTGCCTTTCAGACTTGTAATGTGCTGTTGACAGTTTTTCAGTTTGGAAAAATTCAGATTAATTCTATCACACTTACACCTGTTGAGGCTTTCCCTCCTTTGCAGGCACTCCCACTGAAAGAAAAGGGACTACAGATAAGGAAAGCAGGTTACAGAGATCTCCAAATGTTATGTGTTTTATTAATAACTACAGCTACACTTTTGGCCTTGCTAAAAGGAAAGAAATTGCAGCTGCTTGGGATCAATTTTTCCTTTATAGCTTGCTTGTAATTCTGAACAAGACTCCTGAGAAAATCAGAAGTTTTATATGGTGAACTAGCTTTTGAAATGTGCAGAACATAAACAGGTACCCAAAATGTCCAGTGTAAGCACTCCAAGTCAAGAAGCTGAAACATGTAATTTTCATAGGTGCCTCTTCACTGACACTGAAGAGCATCAACAAATCTGCAGCCTCAGACGTACTGTACTCTAGAGCAGTGGCTGTGGGAGCATCACCATTTGTATCCCCAGACGGTCTACATACTCAGATTGCATTGGTACTCCGGTGCCAATTTGCCATCGCAATGCAGCTTTGTCAGCCTTTCTGCTCATTCATCCTACAGTGAACAAGCATGCCCATGTTGCAATATGAGTGCAACACTTCCAAAAATATATGTATAGTAACATTTTTTTCTGTTCTCAGACTGCTGTTTAATACAGTGCTGTATCAGCAGCCAGCATATGATGTGTGTATCCTGTGATTCAGTTGGTCAGATAGAAAAAACTGCTTTGATCTCATTCCCAGCTGTTGTATAAATTGGCTACTCCTGAAATATAATGGGACTGGTTTATGTTTCGTGTCATTTAATGTACTGGAATTACTACCAGAAATAACTGTCATCATAACTTGAAAGTAATGATAGCCAGTCTTCCTTCTGTGGAAAAAGGGCCGCCAAAAATTCACACAAGTTTCATTCCCTGGGCTTATGCCTTTTGAATGCATCAGATGCACAGACACTTTTATGCCTAGCTAGTCTCAGAGTAGGACTGAAGACTTTGAACATGGATGCGCTCTGAATTCTTGGAATGCCTGTTACCTAAGTGCAGTGTTTGGGGCTGTAATAAGACAAAAAATTCTCTTTATGTATCATATAGTGTTATATCTTTGCAAGTCCTGAAGAAAAGTGAAAGATAATAATGCCAAACCAAGAAAACCTGCATTCTAGTCATCAAGTTATACACATCATTGATACCATGCTTACAAAATGCTAAGAGACTTGCGGGTTTCCTGATCAGCTATGCAGAGTTGTAACTGTGATAACAGAATAATCCATTCTATTAAAACAATAAGAAAAAAAAGAGGAATTTCTTCCCCCCTCACTTTTTTTTAAAACTGCCCTTGAGTCTTCCACAAACAGACTTCTGTGGCTGTTCCCATTAAGTCCCCTGAAGTTCCCAACAGCTTTCAAACTATGTTTCACCTATTGTGGAACAGCTAAACGTGTCTTTGCAGGCTCATTCTCATGACATGGACTGTCTGTTGAAATGACTGAATCACAGACCTGCTTCAGCACAGCACAGCATGCTATCTGGTGCACATGCAGCGATTCAATCAATGTCCTTCCAGAATTTTCCCTTCTGCAACTTGCACTCTCCTCCCTTCCCCTCAAATCCCATGCACACTGAATCGCACAAATCATGGGACTGGTCATTGAAAAAACTTCTTGTTCTGCCTGACAGAATGAGAATTTCAGTAGAAGCAAGCAACCTCTCTCCTCAAATACCAAACAACCATTTTCATCTAAAAGCATCACTGCGTCACTCTTTAAATCGACCAATTCCTTTAATGTTTTCTGAAGTCATAGCTAAACATTCAAAATTTTACAGTGTTTGAATGTATCCATGAACTTCTTTGAAGGAGGGAAGACAACTGACAATACTTTATTTAGGGCATCCAAGAACCTTTCACCAAGTTCTTTGAAATGAAGTTACAACGGGAATTCAGTCACAAGCAATAGAGAAATAAAAACAAAATGTAGGGTTAAAAAAAAAAAAAAAACACCAGCCTGAGAGAGAAGTTATTTATGTATTAATTTAGCTGTTTAAAATATATGTTAATCTGGAAGAAGGGAATCAGGTAGCATAGTACGCATCTGATAAAGTTATTTAGGATGGGAAATAATTATGCTTAAGACATTTTAATGGTCTGTCCTTAATAACCACTAGGTAGGAATTAATTTTTCTTTCTTGCCTGCATGGAAAAGACATGAATATTAAACTCTGACCTTCTGAACTCTCCTTTAGGCATCTGAATTAGCCTTAAGCAGATGGGCCAAACACCTTCCTTTGCCCTCCAGTCTCTGAGGGCAGAAAAGAAACTTCAGTGTTCAGTGGGTGAAACTTAACAGTTGATGAACACAAGCTAATATGTAGGTGAGTAAAATAAAAATTTATACAATTAACATATAAAGGTAAATTATACCAAAACTTAGCAAAAGGACTCATGCACAGTTGAATGCAGGTTAAGATTCTGCTGAGTTGCAAGAAACATAAGTAATGAAATGAAGCATAGTATGGGAATATAACGATACGCTTACAGATGTGAGTAGTGCCTCTCACTCTGGATTCAGACTAACACAGATGTAAAGACAGATGACAAAAATAACTGGGCCAATGGACAACTTTCCTAAAAAGAGATTCAAAGTGTGAGCTTTTTTACTATGGAATGAAGATGACAAATAAGTTAAATATGTGAAAACTTCTCTGTGAACTAACAAGGAACACCAAAGAGAGCGGCATTCCTGAGAACTTGGATTTTCCTATACCACAGCATAAAGTGGAGACTTTCCACACAGTAACAAGTTGCAAAACTTTGAAATAAAGAAACCAATATTTTTCCACATGACAAAAATTTATATGGTGGAACCATCAGCATGGGCAATTAATTAAGCCAGGGACTTAGATATCAAATCCTTTACTTGCAGATCTGTGAAGTATAAATAGAAGAAATGAGAGACAAAAGGGGCTGCTTGCATCCATGCCACCTTCTGGCATTCTTAGAGCCTTTTCTGAAAAATACGGAATTACAGGAGCCTTGGTTCTGATCCCCAAAGGCATTTTTTGGCTCCTGGTTATTGTGGCAGAAATCCAGGTTGCAAATACATGGGATAGAGCCTATTCTCAGCATCCACAGGAGTCACTGTCCTTGGGGACATCATGGTAGCAGGCAGTGCTGTGACCTTTTGGGAGAGGTCCCACTATGGAAAGCCAGCTAGGACATTGCTGCAGGAGGGTTAAAGGAGAGGACCCCTCCACCATTAGCTATAAGCTTATTTTTCATGGGCTTGGTATCACATGCTTTTGAAGGGGTTGTGTCAGCTCTGGCCCTTTCTGAGAAGAACAAGAGGCAAAGTAACTCTGTGTCACAGCACTCTCTTGGCAAAATTATTGCCTCCAGCCTTTGAAAGGGCTTCAATAAATCCAGTAGGTTAAGCAGACTCCCTCAGTAGCTGATTTAAGCCCATGTATACATTCCACTGTACAATCTTAACTAGATCAATTACAGAAACAACCACAATAACCATAACAATTTGCCTACATTTTTGAAAGGGAAATCACAAGAGGGTGATTCATTTGTATTTGTTTTGAAGTGCTTGAAGATAATAGCTGGTTCCTTACAATAATATTGTTTGCTTAAATTCTTGACTATTTCTTTCTGAGCCTATTATTTTATATGAATACTGTTCTGCCAGCTGATGATCCATAACAACACTTAGCACTTCAAGCTACTAATCTATCAAGCATAGGTATGCCTGTGAGGAATTTCATAGTTGGCAATCTCTGCAGAGAGAGAAATCCTCAAAATCATGAGGCCTGGTCTGGACTTGTTCGATTAAGCTGTTACGCTTTTGTTCTTAACTGTGAATCAACACGTTAAATCAAACTCTCTTTCATAATTTCCAGAACGTCAGTTGTTACATTGGCTTTTTAGTGAATCCAGTTTCTTCTATAAAAAAAGCCTCATTTTAAAAGGCTTTATTTTTTTAATAGTAACATAAGTATCCTCACTAAGTAGATGTAGCATTACTATCCTGGTTTGAAAAAAGCAGCTGTATTTTGTTCATGTATCATTGGCATAGTTTTTAAACTGCTGAAAGTTGGCATTAGCCCACTGGATCAGACAGTTGGGATCTATCTTGATAATTTCATTTTTGTCAGCTATTTCTGCTATATTAAATGTATCTCTTTTTTTTCTATGTTTCTATGCCAAAGAGTAAGACACTGCCTGCTTCCCTAGATACTTTTTAGGTGTCTAGATTATGTTGCTTACAGAATAATAAATCCATGGGATTTTTTCTGTGTTGGCAGAGATTTATTTTTTCTCTAACTGGAAGCAGCCGAAACAATATTGAAAATGCAGTGGCAGTCACAGGAAACAGATGCTACAAAATGACCAGCCACATACATATTTCATAAAATCTCTCATCTAGTCAAGAAAGCCTTACGAAGTCATGGTTCAGCTGAATATCAGTCTCTTCCTTTTAAGCTCAGGTGTGTATTTTCATTTGGAAGTAACAAAATCATAGCACTGCTTTTTTCCAACTGGTGGTAGATTTCAGACATTTCAGGTAGAAATGCAAACAGATGGAGCAGCCCCATGTCCTATCAGTGGTTTATCTTGCTATGCAAGTTCTTCTCTCAGGGTGAAACTCAGGCCTGTGCAAAGGGACAAGACTAGCCAGGTAGCACTGAGCTTTCAGTTAAACTAAGGACATAAGCTTTTTTCTCACCCAACGCACAGCAGGCTACATTTCACTCTGTTACCTGGGTTCACCTCTTTCTCCAAAACTAACTTGCATTTAAAAGTATGTTATCCTGAGCAGTCTCATCAAGGACAGAGCATCAGACAGATGGCAGTCTGGCCCTGAGAGATTAGGTTATAGCTGGAGAGAAAAAAAAAAAGAAAAAAAAAAAAAAAACCAAACAAGAAACAAACAAAGAAATTAAGATGAAAATACTATAGGGAGAAACAGGCTATTAAATGGCCTTGTGGTAACTTGCACAATGGGCCCTTGATCTTTTCTCCAGTATAGATATTACAGACGTGTGGCAATTTTCTAACATTCTGCACAAATTCTGACTGATATGGGTATTGTTGTTAAAACCATTGTCCCTTCTTTAACATTAATCCTTCCTTGTACTTCATGTCTTCTTTTTTTTGTGTCCCTTTTTACATATAAGTTTTGAAGAACACCTTGAGCTATAAATGAAGCTTATTCCAGATCTCTAGGGCCTGTCCACATTCTTAATGAAATAAAATTGCTGTTGGTGGAACATGTGAAATGAATCAGAATAATTTAGTCTCCCCAGTGCATGTGAGTATGTTTCAGTAGACATTTAAATTGTCCCCAAAAGGCAGACTAGATGTTTATCCGTATGGGTTGCACTGGGAACTATGCACCTTGTGCTCAGCTAGCAACTGCCTTTTGATGAACACATAATTCACATAAACTTTATTCCTATTCTTTGAGCAAATCTGATGTAATAGACAATAAAACCTGTTGTTTAGACAGCCTGTTTAACCTTGGCACTTTGTTTCATGGGCCATTAAGTTCCTTGGTAATGGCTGCAATTCTTCATCTACCAGCACCTATGATGTTGAAAATACGTTTGAGTTAATAAGTCACTATTTCCCCCTTTTTTAACTCCTTTACAAATGCCTGGTATGGACAACACTTATGGTTCCTTGATGGGACTGTAGGTAGCAGTGTGTCTATTAGTAAGTGTTTAATTGATTAGTGATATAATCAGACTATTTAATTCTTTAAGATCTAATGAAGCAAATAAAAAACCCTTGTAACAATGGGGTTAAAAAAATTGATCTTGCTGCATGGTAAATTTAATTTCAGGACAAGTATGTGAAAGCTGCTTCACCTTTCTGATATGGAATCCTAAGATAAAACTGAAATGAAGCATGAATATTTTGGAAGAAGGCAGCAATTTTGTTTAAGGCACCACCCTGAGGTTTGGAAAGTCCACATTTAATTATCACTTTTGCAATAGACTTTCTGATTGAACCTTTTATCTGCCTTTAGTTCCTTGTCTGCCAGGAACAATGGACATTTCTTTTCTACCAAATATTTTTCTTATTCACTTAGATTCTGACCATCCTGCAGTCAAATACTGTGTCTTACTGTCTGTGTGGTTAGCAAAATGGGAATTAGTTCTTTATTGGAGGCTTTATGAACTGTAGTTGTAAAGGTGAATGTAAAGCTCAGAAAGGTGAATAAATTATTATTAAAAAAATCGTTAATGATTAGGAAGACGTGACTGTTTCTGCAATGAGATATGCTGGTCTTTTAAAATGAGGAATAGAGGTTCTTGGGGTTATGTTATCTTATATCAGTCATGTTCTGGCAAGGGACAGAAAAACTGCTAAGCCCAAGGAAGCTGTATTACAGAAAAAGTGCAGTTAAATAAAACCATATTGCTTGAGAGTGGCACCAAAAAATTATAGAGGGCCGAGGTGAAGCCTGACAGGAGAGAGTGATGGGACAGCTAAGACTTGTAGTTTATCCCAAGTGAAGCATGCTCGTGGAAGAACAAAGGCACCATATACTTTATATTTCCGTACAGCAGAGGAATTAAAACATGATTATATGCATATCTAAAAAAATCTGGAATCTCCATTTAACATCTGAAATTCTGAGAGATGCTCTTTCTTTTTTGGCTCTTAAGGTAACATCTTTCAGGCTTTAGATTAAACTGTGACTATGCTCTGTGGGGAGTACAGTCTTCCAACAGGAGAAGCCTGGGCTTGCGCTGCTGTCTTTGCTTCCCCTTTGAAGAATATTCAGATTCCTGCTTTTCCATCAATGGTCTAAATGCACATACCATCACCATACATAGCATCACTGCAACTGCCACCACCGATCGCTACATATTCTAGAGATAATATAATATATTGCTTGCATATGTATGTTTTAAAAGTACTAACAACTTCTATCAGCCTAATGTGTCCTGGTTACTGTCAGCCCTGATACAGCTTTGTTTAGTTAAGACAGGTGAAAAGAAATTATAATACAAAAATTATCCCCTCTTTTGTCAGAGGTATTTTCCAAGAATAACCACTTTATTTAGATATCTAAACATCAGTCCTGAAATGAGCTGTTCAAACAGCATGCTTGGTAATTCCTGTGTCTAAAAAACCACAGAGCCCCATGAGAGCATATATTTGACAATAGACACTTGTGCCTCTTTAGAAAAAGATGCTAATTATACCTGAGACAGGGAGCAACCTTTCTGTGTGCTCATGCGATCCCTTTTCTGTTTTTATCCAAACCTTTGCATAATCTGAAACTTCAGCACAGCATGTCTTCCAAAAAGCTAATACTCGCTTATGTGCAAAGAAATTTGGGAAATAATGTGAAACAGAGACACTGAATGGCTCTTTTTGTACTAGATTATGTGAGCCCAAATTCCCAGGCCTAAAATCTCATCAGTCTGACAAATATTATCTACATTACATGAAATGAAGTTATATTTCCTGAACCTTTTGAAAAGAAAATGCTGGTGCACAATAGAGCTTCTTGCAATTAGGTACTGCTTAAGTAATATAGTTTTCAAAGCACATATTATTAGATACTTGTTCATGGTAAATATCTTGAAATGAGGCCAAAGGCACTCAATATCTTAACAAGGTCAATTTCAAATGCTATTCCCTATTAATGATCTGAGAGAGATGCATAAAGGTTCTGCCTATCAGCTGCCAACACAGGAAAAACTTACCTGCTCCCATTGCCTGCAACCCAAGGAGAGAGCGGATCAACAAAGTTGGGAAATGGTGAGCTGTATATCACTATGTATATGAACTATCCCACTTGTAGAACTGCTATAATAAACATAAATTCCCACCTACAGAACAGGTTTTTCCTAGTTGAACTAAGGGATATTATTCACAACAAGAAAAGGGCTCTCAGTTACCAACAACGAAATTCAGATTCTGGAGAATGCTTTTCTAAAGAGTATCAAAACAGTTAGCAAAGAGAATAAACAGCAGGACAAATTGTCTCCTGTTATTCATATTATTAAAATATAGAGCAAAACATAAAGTTGAAGGATCATTTCTATCTTACAACCTATTTCTAACAGTAGTAGGACTTACATAGTTACCCCCGCGTAGTAACTTCCGACATTACATCTGTGCCTAAACTGTTCCTGTCAACTTTATGATTTTGCAGTCACATTCTTATATATATATATATGCATGTAAAATATACACATATATATATGAAAGAGACATATTAATTATGTCCTCTGCTGCTACAGCTAAACAAAGGAAGAGATGTTTCAGTACTGTTATAGGACCGAAACAATAAAACCAAACCAAGTTAATATAAAGAAGTGCTCATGCACAAAGTAAATTAAACAGGATCCCACCCCAAAGTAATGCCATGTTTATTTTTTGAGAAATGTGCCCTTTTTTCTTTGGTTGTTGGGTGGGTGGGGGGGGGGGGTAGGGTGAGAGCAAGGGCTGCAAAAAGTTCTTTTTTTGTTTCAGCAAGGGCATCACGGTAAACTTCTGAACACATACACAATCCTTCACCACAGGATAAATTTTTCTCAATAACAAGTTGTCCTAGAATTGTGTGAATGTCTCTTGTTCTTTTACTTCAAGACAGAACTGAAATATGGTGATGTTGACATGGAGTGCCCATGTATGTTAATACTGAACTATTAGTTGTAAAAATGGGTGAGCATTGACCACATGTTTTGGAGTGTTTTCTCATAAAAGGAGCTGGCGATTTAACATACTGAGGATTTTAGTTTTAAGTTGCCAAAAACAGCTGCAACCAATTACCGTGGGTTGACATCCACAGCCAAGAGGCATAGTACTTGAGACATATGTACCACTGAGAAAAGATTGAATGTCTTAGGTAATAAAAAGAAGTCATTGAGGTAAAAAAAACAAAACAAAACAAAACAAAAAACAACACAAAAAAAACAAACAAAAAAACCAACAAAAGCCACAAAACAAAACCAAAACACACTTCTTTGGAAAGTGATCTGACTTTTTTCCCCTGAGATTTAGGAATTATGAGAAGTCATGAACTAGGTCTGTAATAGGTCATATTTAATTTACTTTCACTGTTATGCAAAGGTATGACTTTATTGTGTTTTCAGAGCAGTTCATCTGTCTCCAAAAAGAAGTTAAATAAAGAGGAAACTTACTTCTGCCAACTAAATCAAGCAGTTTAGATTTTAGACCATCAGCTCCAGCATACTTAACAAGATTAACATGCAGGGACTCCTCCCATATCTATTCCAAGTGGAGGAAGAAAAGGGCAAAGGAGGCAATCAACTACAATCATTAGGGCTTTCAAGAATGAAAGGCAAGTGTTCCAAGTAAGCAAGTATTTCTTGGCATGTCAGGCCAGTTTTAAAACTAGTGAAATGACACATTCATTAGCAATATCAAAAAAATTTTTGCAATCACCAACTTCTGCGTGCTTGTATGCCACCCACCAAACCAGTCTTCAACTCCTGGCCAGCACTTCCATGTGAAGTGTTTAATGACTCTCCCTCTCCCAGCAGTTGGAACTTATGCTGTAACGTAGTACGTACTATCTTACAGCATGTTTACTTTGATCTCAGGGAAATCAATAATAAGAGAGTATGGTTGACAAAAGCCCTGTCTTTCCATGCCTGGTCCCAGGTGATGTTTCACAAATAACCTGGCCAATTTTTGCAATTACCATTATATATTGATTTCCAAAGTGCTCTCTGAGTATATCAGTGCACTTGAGCAAGTGAACATCAGGCAGGACAAACAGTATAAAATAAAAAATAAAATAAATAAGGAAAATAAATATTTTAAAAACTGGCTACAGATGAGAACAGATCATGGGGTAAGATCAAATGGATGGGAAACACTACCTTACAGCCAAAAGTACCAGTACTGGCCTGGACACCATACACAGGGGATAAAAAGCAAAGATTCCAGCTCATAGTGGAATGCTTGGGCTGAAGTTTAACAAAATGAGGAAGATGAGACAAAGCTAAGACTCTCTGTATTTGAGGCTAATACTGACTTTGTTATGAAATTTCCTAAGGGGAACAGTCATAAGTCCAAAATTCAGGCTATGTGTGTTCATATTGGGAATGAGATTGATGAGAGTACTCATGTACTGTAAAAACATAGAAAACGTCCTGCTGAGTCAGACCAATAGTCCATTTAACCCAGGAGTTTGTCTCCAACAAGGAGCAAGAAGACAGTTTTTTCTTCTAGCAACCACAATTCTCACATGAGGGATGTTTGAGAATACAGTCCTGCCTAATCCTTTTCATGTTTTCTTATAGACCTGCTGTCCATTAATTAATCTAAGCCTTTTCTGAACCTACTGATAAAAACACCTGCCTTTGCAGCCCCCTGTGGCAGTATGTTCCAGGAAATCCTCCTTTTCTCTACAAAAAGAAAGTATTTAATTTGGTGGTTTAAACCAATCTGTTACTACTTTCATCAAGTGTCTCCTTAGTTCTGGTATTGCAGGGTTGAGTGAACAAGAGTCTCGTGTTCACTTCCAAACCTAAAGTTGGGAATTCATTCTTTATAGCAAAAAGAATAAAAAACCTTCTTCCACTTCATCACTTACGTTAAGATGGACAGCTGAGAAAATGACTGTGGACTTTCACAAGGAGTTAATAAAAGAAGCACTTTCAAGGTGCTCCAGAATTTATAACTAAAAGGCATCTAATGCAGCTGAAAAGTGACTGTCAAGATAATAAGAAAGTAAAATTTGTAACTTCTTGCTAATTTGGGAGGCAAGGCAAGCCAAGCTGAACATGGACCATGAGCCTTAGGTAAAGAATAGCCACAGCACAAGTGGTGTGCTGAAGTTCAGATCTGGGCTTTCAGTTTGAAAAAAACAGTGAATAGTGAAACCACACAGACATCTGAGACCTTTCAATACTGGAATGCAAACCCAAAATTGTAATATGTGAAGACACTGTGGCCCTATAGGGCACAAATAGCCATCATTCTTATGGTTGAATGTTGTAGTGTCCTGAGATATCCATGTGTGGAAGGGCAGGCTGCCACTCTGAGGAACAAAGCTGGGCATTTCGATACATGCTGTGCCAAATTATTTATGACATAGTCATTGTAGTTGTGCTAGCTTAATCCGGGAATGCATTTTAACCTCTCTTTAATCTCATTTTGAATATATAACAATACTTTTGTGCTGATTAACAGTACTTTTATAAGGCTGTACTAGATTGGACTCCTGCTCAGCCATACCAGTTGATGTGACAAACATCCTCCCGTATGTGTAGATAAGCCAGCAAACACTCTGTTATATGATAGTATTTGAACTAAATCCTGCCCCAGTTTCTATTTGTGAGATCTGAGAGTGGTGTAGATTGACTTCTGTTGGTGATCACTACCCATTGCTGAGGGAGGGCCAGAAAAAGGGAGTAGGTGAGATGAAGCGGGACATCAGGTTTCAGTTCAGTCGTACAAAGTAGGTGCCATCCCAGAGACACAAAATGCATGTTTATTTCATTACAAGTAGCTCAACTCACCACTAAACCACCTCCTGATGCATTTAATATCCTAAATTACTAAGGAAAATGTTGATCTTCTGTGTTAAATTCGCTGCAGGGCCAGAGCAATGCCTTTCAGTGTGAGAGAATACCAGACATTTTGTCAATTTAAACCAGGCAAAGTAGTACTTCTTCATATCTTTTGGTTTTGTTCAACTTTATAACTGTTTTTCAAAACAGGTTGATGTGTGAGTAGGTAATTGGCAGTACATTTATGGTATTGTTGGCAGAAAACTTTGAACGTAATTACATCTGGTTTATTTTTTTAGTGTTTAATTCCTTTAAAATATTCCTGAGCCAGTTATGTAATTTCCTACAGACACTGTTTTATAACCATGGGTCTGATTCACCACTGCATCACTCTAGTTTTATTCCAGCACCAGTCTAGCTGATTGATTTTCAGAAGGGTTTTATCAGCGTAAAACTATAGCAATGGAGTTGTGAATTAGGCCAAAACAGGGGTAGGTCCTCCAGACGGAAAAATTATTTGAAGAAACCTAATTGTTAGAACCCCTTGCAAACCATAGCACATCTAAATGATTTTCTATCATCTCTGGCTGAGCAAAAGCACTCTCTGGGTCCTACAGCTTCGCAGGCCCACTGAAGCTACAGCTGCAATTCCCAGCACATGAGTTTCTCCCACCCACATCCCCTCAAACTTGGCTCATTTTTAGCCTTTTGCCAGGATGGGCTGAAAGAATGAATCTTAATAAGAATTTTTTTTAAAAGGTTGTGTGAATTCAGAACAACCATCTGAATTACTTCAGCTGAGGGTCTGGCCTTTCCTAAAATTTTTCATAACTAAAGTGTCCAAAGCAGAATCATTCTGCTAGATACTACACAGGGCTGGCAGCTTTTCCATCCCTACCTTGTATTTGCAGAGTATAGAGCTAGTCTGGGATATCAGAGTTCACTTGTTATTTCCACATGTGCTGTGGTGGCTGGGGGGTCAGGAATTCCCCACCTGCTGTACCTGCAGGCTGAGAGGAGAACCTCACCCTACAAGATGCTGAGCTCTCTCCCCTTATACTTTAAGGGCCAACAGCTGTCTGCATTGTGGGATGTGCCTGGGGAGTATGAGTTCATGTGTTAGATTACAAATCACTCTCCTTCTGTTGCCAATCTCTGCCTGTAGAGAGATGGATTTGAAATGTGCCAATATGATCAATCAGATGCTTTTTAAAGAGTCCAAGACTGTGAGAACAGAGCCAAGGAATCAGTTATGTCTCAAGCAGCAGACAATGATTAAAATTACATGTGGGTTTTTTTTCCTCTTCAGCAGATTTGTTTGTAAATTTGCTTCCCCCTTTTTGTTTCTAACCCAAAGGATTAGTAAATACTTTGCCACCCCAAGTCAAAATGCACTACTGAAAGCAGCATATCCACTCAAGCAAAAAAAAACAACCCAACAACAAAAAACATCCTACTGCTCCTTACTTAAAAAACATGTAATACAAACAACAATATTGGCCTCTTAAGTCCATTTTCTGCAATCTTCTTTATATCTTCACAAGAAAAAAATCCTGTCTTTCTAAGCTTTCTGACAGCTTTCAGCTGCTGGACATGCCAAAAGGAAATGTTCTTGCTACCTTTATTCCAGTCATGGTAACCAAGAGTTGATCCAGCTAATTAAGTTTCCTGTGTGCAGCTATCAGTCCTGGTCAGTAAACGGTAAGACACGTACTAAATAGCTTTCACTGTAAAAATGTTTTCTGCTTTTGGTTTGCTCACAGTATGATTAATGCTTCCTGCTCACTCTGTATTTGTTTCTTTGTAAATTCTTTTGTTGTTTAAAAAGTTCAGTGAAATGTTTCCTTTCATATTTAGGCTTCTCCAGCTACTCTGCTTGCCTTCTTTGTATTCTTCACTGGAGCTCTGACTTTCCAAGCTGGATTACACTCTAGATGATGTTTTAGTAAAAGGTTTCATTTCATCATCACCATTTCTCAACCGGTCTATAAGGGCCTAGTCAGTAAGAACTGCTGGTGTGCAAAGACAGCTATCTATCTTGTAGTCCTCCATATGTCCATGTCTATCTGCTGGAGTTTGTCTTAACGTATAGTTTCCAAGCTCTTTGCAGGGCTTCCATATTTCTGCTTTACATTTCTGACTGAGAAAGATACAACCTGGTACGCTGCAGTGCATGTAAAATGAGTCTGGCACTCAAGATCCCTTGAGCCAGTGCTGCACAGTTAATCTGTGCACAAGCAGTAAACCCAATATCAGGCAGCATGCTGGCCTAACTGAACGTGGCAAGGATCAACTTTATAATCTCACTGTATATACCCTTTGGGGTTTATCTTTATGGGTTCAGCGGTTATAAGTCTGGGAATTCCAGTGCCTGAGAATACACTAAGTGGCTGCTATTGTCTTGTAGTGCTTAAAGTTGGAAACAGAGGGCTTTCTGGGAAGGCTCAGATGTGTCAAAACCTATTTTCCTTGTTCTGTGATGTACAGCACCTCCACTGCAGAGGCCAGTGTCAGGCCTCTGGCAAATACTAAAAAATTTAGGAACTAAAATTGTGAGTTTGCAAAGACAGCAGCTTACTTGTTTTGTCCTCTCATGCAATGGGGCTGTACCTCACTTGACTAGGTGACAGCCTCAGAGCATTTAAAGTGAACATACTAAGCAAAGTGAGTGCCAACAATATTTTTCTGCTTCTTTAATGAAATAACTAGGTCCTGCTTTTATGCAAAGTGGATCATATGGCATCTCAAGATCACCTCCATGCAAAGGGGGAAAAAAAAAGGGCTTAATTTTTGTCACTTCCTACATTTGCAAAATCACTGTTGCTTTAAGTAATCCATATTTTTCTTCCCTTTTGGGGAATAACTTCACAGTTTTGACTGATGTCAAAGCATGCCTGATTTTATGTAGGGTATGTTTATATGAGCTTTTGCAGGCTGCCATACCATGACCTCTCCTTCCCCCTGTTCTGAACAGAACACCTGCACAACACCTTGCTGAAAGCCTTGATGGTGACATGATTTATATTAACCTGAATCATGCTGTTCCACCCCATGCAATTCCTGTTCATCTCAAAGGATGGGCAGAGCAAGTTGTGCCTTTCTGCAGTTGTGCATGAGGAACTCCCCACGGTCTGTCAGTTTGATTTCCCAGCAAAATCTCATCCAGGGAGGCTCAATCTAACCCAGCGAAGTGGATCAAAAATTTATAAAATAAAATAAAATAAAATAAAATAAAATAAAATAAAATACATTACTGTATACTTGTTTCTACAGGGGGCTCAGAGAAAGCCAGATCTACTGAATAAGAGCTGTGTTTCCTCTGTGAGGTCTGAAATAAAAGCTGAAGAAAATGAAAACTAACAGGTTGTACCTGTTCACGCTTTTAGAGTAACAGACACTGCAGAATTGTGGCATGTTTCTGAAGAAAGATACCCTTGACATCACGTCTGAGAAAGTCTTTCATTAGGAAAGTTCATATATTTTTTTTGTGCAATAAAGAGGGAGAAAATTATGTGACAATACTGTAAGAAACTCTGCCCTCAGTGATCATATATAAAATTTTTAGAGGATTGTAATCGTACAAACCTCACTTTTTTATGTTAATTCATAAAATCAATTTATTTTGATAAGAAAATAAAAGAATTCTGGTGCTTTATATTTATGCTTTCCTATATTCTCTCTAATCTCCTTGCAAGTGTGCTCTAAAATCTTTCCAGTGTTATTATCTCAAGTACCTTGAAACTTCACAGGTTCACAGCATTGTTCTTTGAACCATTGCAGTGGGGTGAGAAAGAAAGAAGGAGGTGTACAGAGGAAGTCACTAACTTAGGAGATGAGCATCCCCTTATGCAGTTAGGAAGCTCACTTAAGAAAAATAGCTGAACATCAAAAAGGGACCTAAAAGTACTTGTGTAGCTTACATGGCACTTTTGGACAAAGGGGTTTAAATGGCAGTAAAAAGAAACTGTGAAACCTTCCCAGCTCCCCCTCAATTAATTTCTTCCAGTTTGGTGTTAACTGAGGAGAATCCAGTTTGTGTTTCCATGAAGCCTCTCCATGAGGTGAACTAAAGCTCAGTAAGTAGAGACAATACAGAAACTCGGTTCAAAAGCGCAGTCCTGATCCAGATAATACTGCTTTGTAGACTCACCCTTAGCCCAGATGGGAGAAGATAATTTGTAAAATCCTAGAGGGAACTAAATTCAGGTTTCATTCCCAGAGCTTACTTGAAAACCTCCAAGATCTGGCTCACAGACAGGGCAGTAACAGCCCTTGCTTTCTCATGTAAAAGGGGCAAGGTTGTGATGATGCCACTCTCTCATTCAATAAACAGCAGTATAGTGCTCCACTCTCTCACTTGCCCACTGTGTTCAGCTGCCATTCCCTGAAGGGATTGAAGCCTGCATCTCTCAACAGACAGCCTATCTCGAGTACAAGAGTCACCTCACTTTTACTTTATCTCTTTGAAGATGTTGTTATGATGTTCTCGGGCCTGAACTGGAGATGGACTCAGTGATACCACGATGTTCAAGCCATCCATTCTGGCTGTACCCTTGCCAGCAAGGGAAGGCACCCACTACCTCCCATGGTTCCCAGGGCATGGAAACAGACGTCACACCTGTGGTGTGGTCAGAACAGAACAACAGGTTTATTGTCCTGTTGTACTTGCAAGTGATGAAGTGCAGAGCTCCTGGCAGGTACCCTTAGGCACAATGACTCCTTTTAAAAATCATATTTTCCATGTCTTGAACCTTTCTTTCACCATCCTTGCCCCTCTCTTTCTCTTGCCCAATCCACCCCTAATCACTTTTTCACTGTTGGCTCCAGGTTTCCTACATCTGTAGCCCAATCAGTATTCCTGACCCCATTCCTCACATAGGTGATTTCATCTTTATATCCTGTTGCTGATGTGCTTACCAAGGCACTGTTGGTCTTGCCCAAGGTCCTGAAACTCCCTTTCGGGCAGGTCTGGCCACCTTTCACACCACTCCCTCTGATCCACCTGCAAAACCCAGCCATTCCTCATGGTGCTACCAGCAACTCATGTCATCTTCTGTCATCAGTATCTGTCACATCCGGTGATCCCTCTGAACCACCTGCAAAACCCAGCCATTCCTCATGGTGCTATCAGTAACTCATGTCATCTTCTGTCATCAGTATCTGTCGCATCCAGCGGTTCCTCATGTCATAGCCAGCAGTTTCTTACATCAATTCAGTCAGCTGAACCTGAGGGCAGGGCCTGGCCAGTGGCCCACAGCCCTGACAGCCCTGGGTGCTTTCACTGGCAGGGATGATTTACCAGCTCCCGTTTTGGACTGCAGGGCCTTTAACCTTTTGTTAAAGGTTCACATAATGCTCATCAGTCTAAAACAGGAGCCTCCAGCCATCATCACTGCACATCTAATAAAAAATAAGAATTCCTGAACTCTAGACTGAATGAGTTACAGTGAACAGAGGAAAACAGAACAGGCCTTGCTTCTTGCATATATCACATATAATGGAGGAATCATTCTGTATTGTTTTTATAAGCACCTTTAGCATCTGCAAATTAAGACTGTTAAAAGATTTTTCAGTCACTAGATTAGAGTCCCAAACCAGCCTGTTAGAGCTGGAAGGGCAATAAAACCACTTTCAGAATGGTACTACATTAGTTTCTGGAGGAAAGTGCTGAGTGTGCCCAAGAGATCAAGGCCTTAGACATGACGACCCCTTGTGTCTTGCTAGTCCTTTCCTTCTGCTAAGGCAGAATTGGAAGAAAAGGTGAGAAAACTCTGTTTTCTGTGCCCAGTTGCAATTGTAGTAGAGCAGGGGTCCTCAAACTACGTCCTGCAGGCCAGATACGCCCCCCCAGGGTCCTCAATCCAGCCCCCGGTATTTACAGAACCCCCTGCCCATCCCCCCCACCCCCCCCACACACACACTGGGGAGTGCAGGGGGAAAACAAGCAGCCGCAGATGACTGCCTGCCACTTCATCCACCCGCCAGCCCCCTGTTTAAAAAGTTTGAGAACCCCTGTAGTAGAGGAACTGCCACTACTTTTGAGAGCCATGGCTTTCATGCAAGCATGCTTATTGGCATAAAGTACTCTGTCAGATCCAATGGCACAGCTGAGGTGAAAACTTAGGTCTGTCCTGAGGCTCCTTTACTCTTGCTGCCAGTGAAGACTCCAGCTCTCCAATAGGAGCCTGCTGGGCTCAGACTGAGGTGCAATACCACAGAAGAAAAGATGGAAAAGGTCCAGCTGTTTTCATGGTTCATTATCAGTCAGCTGGGGCCTGTTGCCAAATCATGACGTAATGCAGCCCTGGGTGGTCTGACCTCATTCCTCCTAAGCCTTGTCATTTCAAAAGTAGCCAAAACATTGGGAATCGAACAATAATTTATTCTGAGCCCAATTTGAAATACTCTGGATGCAAGGATCATTCACTGGTTGTGATTAGGTTTCAGCAATGAGAGTGTGAGCTTCCTTGCTACAAGATATAAATGAGAAGGTAGAAGTATTGAGCTAGATATGATCACACACTGTTCATCTCCCACTGGGGTTGGCTCCCTTGTGGGACTGTTGATGACATAAAGAATCATCCAGCTCTTCCAAGCTCAACTTCTTGTCTGACATGGATCTTGCTTGGCACAAGTATGGGAACCATGTAGGTAACATAGTTTAAGATATGTCTTGTTCATCCAAGAATTGAATCCAAAACAGTTCTCCAAGTGTCCTGTGCTGAGTTCTCCTATTGAAATAACTTGAAATGTTATATGTTGAAAGGTTAAAATTCATTAAATGACTGAATTCATAGCCAAAAGGGTTGTAGCCAAAGTTCTGTATATGTCTGTGCAGCTTCCTTATCCTTTAAGCTACCACCTATACATTTGGGAACTCAAAAGAAGCCCTTTACAAGGGGAAGACAGTGCACAGTGGAGGAAGTATACCCACATCCATGGAAAACAGATCAGTCAAGTAATAAAACTATTTTAAGTCCCACAGTCTGAAACGTACTAAAAACTGAGAGGCAGAAATAGGGCTACATCCAATGCTTGCCATCAGTCTAATTCCAGCTTGGACTGAGGGGTGATTCATGTAAGCTCCATTTAGTTATTTTCTGTAACTGCGCAGCTCCATGAGCACACATCCACAATGAAACCACTTGGTATCTGGGGGAGGGGAGAAGAGACCATGACATTCCTTTCTTTTTTTTTTTTTTTCTGTTTTCAGAGTTTTCACATACCAGCAGCTAGAAATTTTGCTTGCTGTCAGTTTTAAATGCTTCTGGGTCAAAAGCCAGTATTAGAAATTATTTGAACGGTCATTCTTTTTAAGCAAGAAGACACCCACTGCAGCTGTGATACAAAGGAAAATCTGCCTCAGAGCAGCTTACTGTGCAAATGCAGTTCTATCACAATGATTGCAATAAGAACATACTGTATTGTCCATAATTACATCCATATTAGGAGGAAAAAAATTAGCTAAGCTGTTCAGTTACATGCCAAAACTATTTCCTGAGGGATATTTATTTTGACTAATGTTAGGGTGACAAAATGAAACCAATCTGGCCTGTTTTAAAGCATTTAATTTTTCTTTTATGTTTGATGGAAAGAAACAAAGAAAGCCAAGAATTTATGTAAACCCACTCCTAGGTTTTAAGGTGGTGAGAATTTTTAGGGTGGCAAGAGTTCCTCCCCCTTGGCAAAGAGCAGGAATTCATAAATGCAGAATGAAGCAAGGTTACTGTTCTCAGGGAGAGGTATTTTTTCCCCATCTACTGCAGCACTGTTGTGTGGTTTGACACAGTGCCAGCATTCACTGGGACGAAATCCTATCTCCTGAAGTACCAACTGCTATTTGGCTCTGGTTATTTGAAAATATGCTGCTGTTGCTACAGTGATCTCAGTATAAATCTGTTTTCTTGCCTACTTTCTATTTCTTTAGTTGCTGTTGTTCTTAACTGCAGACTAAAATAACAGATCATATTACTCCCAAATGAGATAAGTCATAGCTAGACATTCTTAGGGTAGAGGCACAGGTCTGCTAACAAACTGTTGGCTGGTTGTAATACTGGCTTGTCTTTAAACCTGTGTCATCAGATTTCACTGTGAATTAGGAGAGGTTTATGTAGACCTAAGAGTGCCAGGGAGAATCACTGGCTGGCAGACTACAGTTCAGATTTAGTTTCCCTGCAACCTTTACTTGGCCTGAGGCTTTCCTCCCTGAAACACTGTTTTCTAAAAACAAAATAATCAGTCTGCCCATCGTGAACTCTGAAAGCTGCCCCTGTAAGTTACCACTGCATAATGGCTGTGCCTGTATGATTTCTGCCATCAAGTATCTTAAAACTGAAAAGCATTACTATGGTTTGTGATAAGACTGAGGATTAATATTTGGTAACATGAGGAGTAGGGATTATTCAAAATTTGGGAAGCATATTGCATGACAAACAAGGCAGTTACGTCCCCTTTCCAGAAACAGGTGTGGAAGTGCCTACATTCAGATGACTTGTCTTATACATTCTGTTAATGAAGTCCACCCTCACTACAACATATCTCATTATATGTATCACTTCCTTAATCTAAATGCAGCAGCAGCATGGTTCTTTCCTTCTTTCGTTATCCCCCTCTGGCAAACAATTTGAACAGCTCTAAGTTATGGTGTCATTCTGAGGAAAAATGTAGTTTAGAGAAATATGTTTGAAAACTATCTTTTATATTTTCAGTTAACTCTTGCTTTGCAGAATGAAACTGTCCTTTCTTTAAGACAGTTATTTTAGAGTAAGGTGAACCAACATATTTGTAGCAGCTACATAGCAAGTATAGACAATATTTCAGAATCCCCAAAGACAGCTATTTCAGTGTCAGTCCCCCTGAAGGTCTGACACTTCACGGAATCTGCTGTGGAGTAGAAGCTTTGTCCCAGAAAAGGGCTAAGAGGAATGTACAGTAGTGGAACCAGCTATAGAGGATGCCATGTGAATGGACCAGTAAGACATCCAATGCTCATGGGCCTGCCTATGAATGAAATCTGGTTACACAGAAAAGGAATAACCTGCCTATGTTTTCCCCGAGTACAACACAACAGAGGGGATATTGCTGTTAGAAGAGGACAGATCATTTGGGGGAATAAAAGCCAGCTTGATGATGGCATAAAAAGCAGAGGGGAAAGCTATATCTTTGAAGAATCTGGAAAAGCCTTGGTGGTTTTCCAAACCTTTGATGTTTAATTTGAACCAGACCCTGAAGAAGGTCCCAGAGAGATCACTCCATCAGCAGTTGCTTTGATTCAGCCTTAAAAGAGAGAGGAATATCTCAGAATCTAGGATGTGGGCCCATTTTCACAGATCTATTAATCTAAAGAAATGTATTTGTAAGAATAAAGGAAGTCTATTGGAAAGGCAATTATGGGACCATTACCAGAAGCCAACCTTAACCCTGGACACAGCCTGTGACAGGTACTTGCTGTCCTTCTCATGCTGCAGAAGCTCAGCCAGAATCTTGCTGCTCCTGGCCAGTGTTTCATGTTGGACAAGGTTGTTACACCATTTGCCAAATCTGTATCTTCCCCATTGGCTTTACCACCTGTGAAGGAGCATGGTAAGATTGGAAAATATTAACTCTAAGTGTTACAGATTTTCAGGAAAAGGTTGTTTGATTTAGGGATGTGCAGACATTAACAAAACAACCTTCTAGAAATGTATGTCTTTCCAGTGCAACTGGACTAGGTAATGTTATGATTGTTACAGCAGTCATGGCTGATACCCCAAAGCTGATACATTTCCCCAACAAAAGATCTTTTTGTTAAAAGCATTAGACTGAAACTCAGGAGACTGGGCCAGTTTATAGCTTTGTCAAAGATGTCCTGTGTGACCTGTAACAAGCTGTTTGTTCTCACTGTGTGTTACTTTGGAGACTGGAGGGTGATGCTTTCCCATCTCATAGGGACATTTGTCAATACACATTAATCAGCCTTGTGCAAAGTTGATAATGGAAACTGGGAGAGGAGGTGAAAGTGAATGGACAGAACACCTCTGTTTCATCTCATTTCTCATGGCGTGACTCCATGGGAGGTTTTGATTGTTCTTTCAAGCCATCATTCCTAAAAGGAAATTAAGCCAGGTGATGCCATGAAAACACAGCTGTCATGAGACAGCTTCTCCTCTTTGCTCACCTTCCTTCTCTCATAATCCTTCTTGATTCTTTTTTTTCTTGCCTTGGCACTCCCGTTTCTTTTCTTATCTGCCTACCTCAGGCATTACTTTTCATTATTCTCCCATTTTCTTCCTATGCCATTTATTCCCTCTCAATCTTTCTTTTTGTCTAATATAAATGTGCACTGGACTAGGAAATAAGGAGTTTTGCTCATCCTTGGGCTCTCTTGTCTGCCTTCAGAATAAATAGAAATACATGGTGAAGTACTTTTCCAATCTCCTGTTTAATGCACACTCACATTATAACAATTAGTTTAATACCAGTTTTGCTGTGTTTCAGGGAGCTCTCACCTGAATGCTCATACAATAAGAGTCTATTTGTCTGGGTAACACTGTTGTGATACCATCCAGAGCTGCTGTGTGCATGTGCATGATGTGGAAGTGCTAGAATGCTGGTTTGGGTTACATGGTCAATTCTGTTGTTGGGAGACAACTATATGAGAGAGGATATGTATTTATGCGAAGAATTTGTCATGCTGAAATGAATGTGTTGGCAAAGCCTAACAGTAATACCAGAGGGCAGTCTTCACCTTTCTGTGTGCATCTTCATCAATACCTTAAGCATGAGATCAAGAAGGGATTTTACATCTGTGTCATGTGGGGTATAAAGGAGCAAGAGGATAAATGGCTTGATTTTGAATGTCTGTGTTTTCTTAAGTGAAAATAAAACATGTCTTTAGCTACTTCAGCTGTTCTTTTCTTGGTTATTGCATCTTTTAGGAGGTGCCAATGTGAAACAGCCTGCCCAGATGGAATTCCACCTTCTCAATGCTTGATTCGTTGTTTAAAGCCACTGCTGAGTCTGCAGTGCTGTGCAGGGATGATAGTGCGTCTGCGAAGTGGATAGTGAGAGGGAAAACAGGAAAAAGATAAGTAACTGGTGTATTCCTTTGCCTAGTGATATCTTGTATAGAAATAAAGAAACAATTATTTCATAATAATTGACCTACTAATGGAATAGACAGAGCTACTTGGATGACTATTGTTGCTTGCTGTTAAAAATAAATGCAGACATTCTCTGATCTAGAGTTTGAAGGAACATTCAAATGAAATATGGTCCTCACTGAAAGGAACTTGATTTTCTTATATGATCTGTGAATGTCTTATTTAAAAAAAAAAAAAAAAAAAAAAAAAAAAAGTCTGTTATTTATTCAATAGCAGCAGGGATGCTACTGCTACTCCTAGTGTTATAGGTTATAAGTATGTGTAGAAACTATACTGGGAAGTTTATTCCAAACCTTCATCCCCTAGTAGCAGCACTCTCAGTATAGTTTGTTCATTCTACTCTGCCTCTGCTTTCTGCTTCAGGTAACTTATCTGAGGGCATGGGCCATGAACATGAGAATACAGCTGTTGAAAATAATCTTATATACTTACTTCACAGATAGTATGCTTGACTTCTTTCTGTACAAGGTAAAATTTGCCTGGAATTAAGCAGAAATTACAAGATTATGCTACCCACAATGTGTCAGAATCAGTTAAGTAACACAGTGTCCCAATTCCTATTGAAGTAGGAGCTAAGCAAGGAAAATAAAAAGAAACAGTATCTTTTTTTTTTTTTTTCCCCCATCATAGCTTCATATCGTCTACAAAATTCCAGTGCAAACATGCTGTTCTCTGGCATCCTAAGCAAATGCAGCTTGTAAGTGCTCTATGCATATTATCTTCCTATACTTTGTATGGTAGCTGAAGAGCCTGCATCTGAAGTCAAAATAATTTATTCCTGCAAGATCTGTTTGGGACAGTAGAAAATTATTTTATTTTCATACTGCTAGGTTTAATTTTGAATGTTTGATACAGTAGACTAGAAGCAAAAACCTTAAGTCCAGACACACTGACATTTTGTGCATATTAATAATACGTACCAGAATTTTTCAAACAAACTGTATCAGTCTGATATCAAGAGCTAGCCTCTTGGGTCCAGTCCCCTGAGGGTTTCAAGACACTCAAAATTTGCATCGTGGCTTTGTGACTTAGCTAGTGTCTTGTTTTTAATGCTGCCAAGTTCTGTATAAGCAGTTTAACTTGCAGAATAAATGTATCCCAATCAAACCCATATCCTTAAGCCAGCAGCCATTTTCTTCAAATGTTTTTTTTGTAGCATCCACAGAAGTGTTATGCAAACAATATTTGGGGGGTGGTTGAGACAAGGTGAGCAGGGGGTGAATAGCCCTTGCTCCATAAATTTAATGCAGCTTCGGCTTAAAAATCACATTCATGTTGATTATTTAGTGCAACTGAAGTACCACAGAAGGCAAATCATATGGGAAGGCTCTTACGCCCTTACTGACCATGCCTGTATCATCTGGCCAGAAAAGGCAACAGCAAAAGCATAAAATGTTTTTTCTCTTGCCTTTTCAGAGGAACAAATACCTGAGTTTCCTGAGTCAGTTATGTCGCTTTAAAAAGGAAATTAGGAGAAGGGAGGGGAAAAAGGAAAAAATGAGACAGTAGTTGGTGGATGGGTGGTGGCCTTGAATATTTGTTGTCATACTCAGAGCAGGCCTTACAGGGTCTCAACAAAGCAGTAACTGGGTCTGCTCTGTCATGCAGGTTTCCAAGGAAACAAGGCTAATTAGAGGAGCATGACTGTTGCCAGGAAATATGGTCTAGCAGGTAGGGCACTGACTGAGGAGTTGGAAGAGATGGGTGACATTCCTAGCTCTCACCTGTCAGAGCAGTGTGACCTTGGAAAGATCAGTTAGCACCTCTGAAGCTGCACGGTTTACAGTGCTTGCCATTGCCTTTGAAGTTCAGCTTGACAGCCCTTCAGAGCAAAGAGCATTTGCTGGTACAGGGATGCACCTACACTGAGGGCACTGGGGCCACTATTCTGGCTGTTGTCTCTGGGTGCTATTGTAATCCAAATCACAACACGACTCTCTTCAGCACACAAACACTGTTCAGATAGTTCTTCACACATTACTTTTATGTCCCTTTGCTAGGGATTTACATCCCTTTGAGCCACCTAAGTCAGACCTTTAAAACCTGTGTCTGTGGCTAGAGATCTTGTTAGGATTTTACTGCTCTTTTATTGCAGGATGCCTTCACAGTTCACTCTTTGAGAGACTTCCAGAGCTTCAAATCCCTTCTTCTTGGATGTAATGAGTTTCTTGTATCCACCAGATTCAAGTCACTTGCTCCTCCTGTGTTCGCAGTGCCCATGACAGCCTGTGTCTCTTCTTGTGTACCAGCAGCTTCTCTTGTAACTCACACTCTTCAACCCGATGTTCAGGCCTGTGACTCTTGGCCAGCAGCCAGCCACTGGGAGCTGGCCACCTCTGCCCTTCTTCCTGCTTTGTTATAGCCTCAAGACAAATTTTTCCTTGCTCGTATAATAGTTGATGTAAAGTAGAGCAAGGCAGCAGCCAGTTCTCCCTAGAAGTCCGTTACCCGTGGTACACAGTGTCTGTCTCCATCACCCTCCAGATGGATGTCTGCCTTCACTGATAACCAGGCTGGCTAATGAGAGTTTCAGCAACAAATGTAAAATTCTTTTTCCTCCCAATATGACCTCTAGTCACTTGTGCTGGCACAGTAGCTGGAGCTGTCACTTACATCACTGAGATCCTTCCCCACAGGATCCCAGCAGTCATGACAGCTGCCTATCTGAGTTCCAACTAAACGAATCCCCATTCTCAGCGACTTCAACACTTCAGTGACCAGTGAAGAAGGAAATGAGAAGCATCAGAGCCCTGATCTTTTCCTGGCTTTCTGAGGTGGCATGTTCTCAAAAACAAGAAAGACCATAGCTACTTCTGGCAAAACAGCAATGAAGAGGATAAATGGACAATCAAAAATGAGCTACTAGAGAGGAGGAAGAGAAGAAAGGGAGTTAATAGGCAAAATAGAAATGGGATACTTCTAGGGAACAGGAAAGCGAGGAGAATAAATGGACAAATAGTTAAGTATAAAGAAATAGAAAGGACAGAGGGTGGTAAGATCAATGAGGAGGAATGGAAAGTTAATATCCCATGGCAGAGGATCAAGGGACATCTGACAAGAGACTGCAACAGGAATGCTGCTAAAAACAAAGTGAATAGTGGCACTGTTTTGTAGGTCAGGCAGATTCCTACCATACTTTATTTGCACTTCCTCATTTGTGATTTTCTATTTATTACCCTTTTCATAAATACCAGCAAGCAATGTTTTCAATTGTTTAGCTTAGAACTGCACACGATTTAACCCGTGAGTAACACTTCCCGGTGGTTTACCTGTGAATTATTGGATTTTGTTTTCACATCTTTGTCATCTGTAATGAGACCACAGCTGTCCAGGCCTGAATAGAAGGATTCAGGTGGCAATAGGCTGTACTTTCATATGTGTAAGTACAAAACTAAGCTTCAAAGTCATTGTAGTATTGAGAACAAAGAGAAGACCTTTACAAATGATGAAAACATAAAAAGGAGACAGTCTAATTAAACCAAAACATTGGCTCATAGTTCATTACTCAAGACAGAGATAATTTTTTACCTTTTGAGCAGATAAGACTTCATTGGGCTACAGCTATCAGGGCTACAGCTACTTGCTACAACACGGACTTAAAAATTTCTGAATGATTTGACATAAGAATCAAGCCTTTTCTGAATAACCACTTAATAATTCCTTAAAACACTGTTTCACCTTTAACAAAAATCAAACAAATGCAAAACTTATTCTTTCTCAGATTTAATCTCAGTGTAACAGATCTCCTATTTTAATAAATAGTTTACCTATAGGTGCTGCTTGTTAGCCACTTCTCTGCAGCTGCTCTCTGAAAACAAGCACTTCTATACTGCTTTTTCAAGGTATGAAGGTACTGTACAAATATAGTGTCTCTTCAGATTTACAGTGCCATCTCACCCCCATACTACTGATCATTTATTATAATGTTAAATTATAATGAAATTATAATGGAAATTTTGTAACAATGCATACGATGGCGGCAGTAATATCACATGAATCCGTTGTGATTGGTATTATGATGAATATGAAATTATTTCACTAGGCTAAGGTACTCTTTCTAATTATTAGTTAAATTACTGTTGAGTTACAAAAGAAGTCTCATGAGATTGCATATGACATCCACACAGTTACAATACAAATTAATAGTGGTTAGTTCAGTGAGTGATTTCAGACAAATCAAAAAGATAAGGCACCTAAAGCATTACTGCAGTACATTATTACTTTGTTGCAGAAACATTTATCATAGTGAATTTTTCATTCAGAATTAATGCTTGGGTCCACAGGAATTCTTTCAGTATGATACAAAGGATTTTTCAGGCACCTGTGAAATAACGATTTGGTAAATTTCTGCCAGGAAAACAAGACAAGCACAGATGCTGGTAGAGGTAATCAGACACAAACCTTTCCACCACTACCACTGTTTTCATCATTTACAGAGGGAAAAACTTTCCTACCACCAGAAAACTGCAGAATCTGAAGAAATTGAGGTCCCTGCCATGAAAATGTTTTTACTTTAAAATTTTATTATGTTAAGATTCAGACACAATAGATATGCTTATCCTGCAGGTGTAGCATGTCTACTCATAGCTCTGCTCTAACCTGGAACGTTGAAAGTAGGGTGGTAGGACCCTTAACCGTAGGTGCTAACAATGTGGGTGATAAGCAATGTCCCCTGAGATTAATCTGTTGCTGCTAAAGTCCACACCAGTATTTGGTGAGATCCTTTTCAGAGTTGCCTGTTCTTGCTGCTCCCTGATGTAACTGGAGGATGGTTCAGTGCTTAGATTGACATCAGGACACTCCACTAGGTTGTATGAATGATACTGTCAGGTCTCGCTCGTCCAGTTCAGTCTAGTCCTCCACCGTATTTGTCTGCTCACATGCTGTGACAATACATCTTTCAGCAGTGCTGCATGAAATAAAAGCCTGTTATCCAGACTTTTTTTTAGTGGTTTAACTTAAAGCTGACTTAATTTTTCTCCTTTAGTATTAGGATTTAGCTGCATAAATAAAAGCAATGATGGAAGTACGACATGCCGGTCCGTACCAGCTTCCCTGAGAAAAAGGAACTAATACCTACAGTGGATCAGAAAGGCAATATAGAAGTTGCCAATGGATTTCAGATACAAGAGTTGTATCAGCCTTCCCATATTTCCCATACTTTACCCTCAAATTCTCAAGACTGTGCTCATCCCAAGGCCTCTATATGGCAGAACTTTTAGATAATTTGAGAAATAAATTCACATTCCCATTATATGAATGATTTTCCTTTCAGTATCTTTTCCTATATTTGCCATAACAGTGTCACTAAAAACTGCTTGTAGTGTATTCGCTGTACCTCTACTGCATATATAGGGCTTTAGGGCAATCACCTTTGAACCCTCATTTTAAAGTTGATTGAAAACACTCAGTGGTTGTAGAGAAAATGTCATGCTTGGTCTTGAATGGACAGTGGGAAAAGCATGGCGTAGAAATGCCAGAAACAATTGACCATATGGGTTGTTCATTGACTCACCAGTTTTATGACAATAAGTTAATGTGGTTAGAGGAAAAACTGCAGTTCAGTGACACAAGAGTTACCTGTAAAATTAAGTTGAAAACAGTGCTTTCTAAAAGATTTGTATGATTCAGTGTAGTGAGCGTTTACTTTAATTACTATGAATATCACAGCTTCATAGAGGGGTGTAATGCTGTTTGTATGAATATTAGTCTGGAGAAAACAAATAGACCAATTCTCATTTTGGCTACAAAGGTGTAAAACTGGAATAACGTGATTGCACCAGAGAGGAACATGATTGTATCAATGGGGGCAATAGTTTTTCATTGCAGCAGAATTTCCTAGGTCATTTTCAGTAATGTGAAAATCTGGATGCTTGTCTTTAACATGAAAGCTTTGTTTTACTAATAACCATATATTTGACCTCAGTGTGTTTAGGGAAGGCTGATCATACTGAGATTTAGTCCTACAGGATATGCTACAGCATATTTCCTTCATAGTATTATACAGTGTAATTTGTTTAAACTCAACGCATCTGTCAAGATAACAGGAAAAAAGTAGTCTGAATGGGTTCACTAAAAGGTTCTATTAATGCTTTTTAGGTGTTAGCTTTAAATAGTTCATTAGTAGACTACACAACTCTGTGCCAGAGAAGGAGGCAGCTTGGGAGCATGACCAATCAGAGAATTCCATACAGATGTTTCCACCACAACTGTATATACAGCTCTTTCTTATCTCTTACAGTTGCACTAGTTGTATTGTTATTGCTTCTGGTTTTGACTGTTCCTTAAACACAGCTGTAAAATAAGCAAACTACTTTTGTGATACAGTATACCTAAAATAAATCAGCCTTTCCCACTAATTTACAAAACTCACCAAAGCTTGTTAGAAATTCCAGTCCTTGATGTAAAACATGAAGACCCTATTGCAGTTAGTTTTTCTACAGTACAGTGGGTGAAACTAACATGAGGTCTATATTTTCTACCATTTAAACTGTGATAGTTTTTCCACTAAATGGAGTGGGAGCAGAAAAGGACTCACAAAAATCCGTCATTCTTTGTGTCAGATTACCAGACCATGAGAGACAGTTCTACATCATCTGTCAAGTTACAAGTCTAGCAAGCACTAGGTATAAGGCCTTAATATTAATATTTGTTAATATGCATAGAATTAAATTTGCAGCTTGTTTTGCTTAGTAGCTTGCTCACCTCCTAAACTGAAGAAGAATCTGCAACTGGCTAACTGATAAATGAAAAGCACCTGCTTTCTGACTAAGGGCTCCTTCCCTGCAAAGCTGTGCAACCATAGGAAGCTACAAGAGCAGTCTGTATCCATTGCCTTCATCACCAACTTGCATTAAGCAGCAGTACTCTGTGCCTGATCTTTGCAAACCCTTAAATGACATAAATGAAACCTCAAAAACCTGCATGTATAAGAAAAACTGTGCAACTGAGCAGGAGCCAGGTGGTTTAGGTGAAGTGTTTCTGACTTAGATGAGTTTTTGTTTAAAGGTCTTTGCAGGAGAACATGTTACTCAACTTTTTTAAAGTATTACTGCCTGAAACAATTCATGCTAAAAAGCATTAGCTTCTAAGCAGGGAACATCTGGATTCACACTTACAGCTTCTGGCAAAAGAGAATCTATTGAACCCAGAATAGTATCAGGAAGCAGAGCGCTCGGATCACATCGACCTTTGATCAAATACAGCGGCAATACAGGCAACAGAGATAAGCCTTGAATGGTATTAAAGATACTAGTTGGGTTTCTGAAGCAAAACAGAAGAAGTCTGCTTTTAAAGTGCATTTGATTGGTAGTGACCAGATTTTTCTGGGGTCCCACAGAATAACTAAGATAACAAAGAAGTGTTTAGCAAGCATCAGCAGTAGCTTGGGTGGCAGACATGCAGATTGTGGGCCAGATTTTTGGTTTTGGTTTGAATTCACAAAGGAATTGAGTTCAGAACTTTATTGTTTCATACTTCTTGAGAAAATATAACTAAATGCAGGGTTCAAAACCAGACTCCAGAATATCCAGAAGCAGGCTGATACACAAGAAAGATAGCTGCAGGGAAGTGAAACGGGGAAAGAGGGGAATGGATGGGAAGGATGAGGAAACCTGGCATGAACAGAGAAGAAAAGTGGAAGCCACAGAGCTGTTGATACGCAGCAGGAGCAGTCATAGAGCCCTATTTAATGAACATGCCTTGAGGGAAAATTAGTAGCTCTGTCAGTACCATGTAAGGGGCAGAAAGAGGTACAACACCCCTCCTGAGAGGTGAAGCAGGCAGCTGTGGCTAAGGACAGGCAGAACCCTACGATGGGGGCAGAAGAATCTACATCTCTGAAAGAGTTACTACAAACTGCCAGGTAAATGGGCTGACCTGGAGTTATCGTGTGGGATGCAGCAGAGGAATGCAAGGAGCCCACCCTCTGTGCCTTGAGCTAAGCATACAGAGATAAAGGCTATGCAAGTCCTTGTTTATTCAAGTATTCTAAAGCTACCTCTGCACTGGAAACAGAGAAACAGCAACAAGATCTTTGACGGCATAGTAACTTTTCTGGTCAGGATTATATTATAGTAGATTCTTCTCATGAGTCCCAGTATCTTCCTGTACAGATCTTTGAGCCCCAAGGGCAGTTTTACTCTCTCCACTAGTGAAAAGAGAGGGAGGAGGAAGTTCTATGCCAGTTTTTGAGGGTAGATCTCTTTCTCCTTTGGAATTTATTGATATGATTATAGAAGAGATGGAAGACAATTTCTGGTCTGAGAGCATTTTGTCTTGGTTTCCTCGTCAGTTTGTGATAACAATTTTTCATTTGCTGGGTTTGAATCTCTGTTTGGCTTTTACCTACTGTAAAAGATAAAAATTGTAAAAAAAATAATCTTGTAATTTATCATTTCTAATGGAACTGCATTATACCTACAGATCTGTATTGTCTTGCCATTCTTGCAAAAAACTTTATTAATTTTTTGTGGCACATTTTTTCATATCCAAAGCCAGAAAAACTCATCTTGAACTTCAAATTTCAGATTTAGTTTGCAGAATTCACTATTAGGAAAATGGAAGTCTGATATTCTTTTGCTTGCAAACTATGAAACTTTGATCCATTAGGAAAATATGTATGGAGCCCTACAGTACCTGCTTCAGTTCCTGCTCTTAAAAGTATTAAAAGTATACCATTCACTCTTTCCAAATAAGTGAATACCATTACCACATCATTTGTCAAAGTGCTCAGGAAATATTGCTGCTCAGGATAAGGAATATTATACTAATATATAAAGGAATGTAAGTTGTGTGCTAAGATTATTTAGTTACGCTAAATTTCCATGGTGACCAACAACTGTACTTTAAGACAGTCACACAACTCTAGTGAGCATTATCAGTATTATCTGTGCAACAAAGCCAGAATGTGAATACTTTTTCCTGAGGTATATAAATTAAAGCAGGCATGATATGAATAATACATCCTGTGCACATTAGCACATTTTTCAAATGCAAAAGAGATTCTATATGCACAGTTAAAATGGGCTTCTCTGAATGTTATATTAGAAGAAAATCTCACTTAGGCAGTGGAAAGTAAATGTGGGACCATCAATATGACTTAACTTAAATGGCTATAGAGATCTGAAAGACCTAAAGTAAGAAAATCCCTATCTCAGAAATCTGAAACTAGTTCTTAATTTGGGACATCACCCTGTTATCCCTGCTTCTGATCTCTGAGAGTTTTCATGCATTTACATCTGCTAGAGTTAGGCCCCTATACAGGCAGAGAGGCCCTTTTCAGAGCAATTGCTTATAGTACGGCTGCAGAAAGTGTATGTCAGTGTAATATAACAATTTTTTCTTATTATTATTATATTTTCTTATTTATTTGTCCTTATGTTTACTTTTGTCCTTATAAATGTTCATGTGTGAATGTAAAATGAGAAAAAAATAACATCCTTTCCTATTTTATATTTTCAAACCTAGGGAAAAAAAAAAAGAATGTTACAAATCATTAGTTTTTGATGGAAAAGGCTTAAATTGCAAGAGATCTTCTCCTTCTGGAAAGAAGGTAAAAGAAACAAAATGTGACAAGTGCTGGTGGTGCTGCTTAGTGTTCACTGGAGGGCATTCAAATGGCAAGCAAGGGTGTGCAGTGTGACTAAGGATAGAAGAGGAGGAACAGAGGGAAGGATCAGAATGATAGACATTCCTAGCAGAAGGAACCTGCAAGAGACTGTGGAAAACCAATGTATATTTTAATGTATACATTTTATCTCACTACATTTAAAACATTTATGTCTTCAGCTAGTACTTAGGGAAACTATTTTGACTGTTTCTGACAATTATTTTCCCCACCTATATTATCGTTGTTCATATTTCATCTAATTTCTGCTACTACACAACTAGAGTTCTACTACAGCTCTTTCTTCTTGGGCTCAGACCACTCCCTCCCATGCTTGGATTAGGCCCTGGAGTCCATACAATAACCTGCAGGATTCCCAGAGAAGTCTATTAGGCCTGGTCATCATCTGACCAATCCTACGTATTTCTCTGTGACTTGTCCCTCACCATGTCTGGCAATAGAGTCATGTGGCTTCATGAGGGCACATGTTCAGGATCTGGTTCTTGGGCAGGTACAGGAGACAGAGAGAGCATTCCTTGTAAGCCCCCACCATCCTCTTGTTCACTGTTGCTACCTCCTTCCTTGAATCCTTCTTTTCCAGAAGTGTGAGGGTTTTGCTATATTATTAGGAATTAGTATTCATTATTATTACTATAATATCCTGAATTACTTTCAGAGAGATTGTACCTCTTTGAAAGACTAGGGATTTTCAGCATTAGAGGATTTTGACTCAGTGAGTTTTGTAACCCCTGATTCCCATGCCAAAGATCACTCTGACAACTTTTAAAACTTTCTTCAGTTCTAACATTCTCACATGCAGAATCATGTTACTTTGAAATGTAATCCATTGCCACTGGCTTTGCTATGTGAAGTCACCATTTTTTAAAATGTGAAATTAGAGAACTCATCATTTTTTGTTACTAATTCATCAAGAAGAACATCTAAGACAGATTTACATTTGTAGGATCTGACTCTGCAGTAGGATTACAAATCCTGTAGTAAGGTCTAGGACCAGAGTCCTTGAGATAACTCAGTGCCAATGACTCCATTCTGGAAGGGAATGTTCAAGGAAAGACAAGGTAGAACTTAAGAGCTGAGGTCCACGTTGACCCAGCATAACAGGAACATCAGAAGAAAGCTCAGGTTAGCAGCTGCCAGGAGAGAATGAGAAGATGGAGCCCAGCACTAACTCAAGAGATGCTGGCAGGAAAGACTGAGTTAATTTATTTCCAAATGCTATGTGGATCTAGTATATGAAAAGTACAGGAGCCTGTGAACTCCGGATAGAAAGAGCAGATGAATGGAACATATTTCTTGGTGCACACCTATAGTGAGCTGCATTCATTTATCAAAGCAATACTTTAAAGACTAAAAATACTTTATTAAATTATTCAGGAAATATTCATTTCAATACTGACTTATGCTTCTTGTACATAGATCATAGAACTCTTCTTCCTTTGCTTCAGTTCTTGGTATCTCACCCAAGTACACCTTCTCATATTCTATTATTATTTAAAACATCTTAATTATACTTAACAAGGGTAAACTACCATTATAAGCAAAGAACTTTTAATACATGTATGGGAAGGCCCAGGGACATGTTCTCTTTATAACAGCACAAATATCACCATCTCTTACCTTTCAGAAAAAAAAGTTATTAGAAAACACACACTTGTAATCCAGTACTGCTATTCTAAAGCTAACTTGTCACCACATTTTTTCCTGTTGATGTACAGCTGCAAATGAAAATCACACAAGATTTTAAGAACACAATGTTAATCTGTCAGATGTAGGGTTTGTAGACTTGCTGCATCTAGGCATAAGGCATCTGGTTATCCTTCAGCAATTTTAAATCCTGCCAACACAGGAATAAGTACCTAAGGCAATGAACTATCAGGAAAGACACTGTGACTGTGCAGACAGAAAAATCCAACAGAAGTGAAAAAGAAATTAGTAACAAAGGCAGAGATTTGGTTTTAATATGATTGGAATATTCCAAATTACTTATATTTTAAAGGTGCCGCTTTCACATGGCAAGTAATTCTTAAAAAAAAAAAAGAAAATAAAAAAGAAAATAATTGTCTTTCTGCAGAGAGTTTCTGCAATAGATTACAAATATATATTACTGGGTATACATACAGAGGTTAAATATGTATTGGATTTCAAGGCTTTTGCCTTCTGCAATTAGAATGAAGACATAATCATTTTACAAGTGCAAAGTTTATGTGTATTTTCACATAATGTTAATACACCAAACTAGTTAAAAAGTCAGAAATCAACTTTGAAATATGTAGGAAAGAAGCCACATAAGACATCTTCAAGATAAGAAACACAAGTAGAATTAATCCACATAGGGAAATCCCTGAAAATTTAACAGTCATCCTAAATAAATAATTTGTATCCATAATTTTGTGATTCATATACTTTATGTAATGTAAAATTGCAACTCCATGTTCTGATTTTTAAAGCTGTCCCAGAGTTTAAGGTTATCACAATGTTCAGATCATGTCTGCCAAAAATAGAGTATTTTTATCTCTGCAGCATGAAGTGTGAAAATGAATGTGAAGGGTGTATATAGGTTGGGAACAGCCTCCTTTTGTCATAGCAAAGTTCGAATCTTTCTATTCAGAGGTTTGGTTAATGAGATTTTAGAAACATTTTAAATCCACAAACTAAAGGAAAGATCTGAAAGTGGTTTTTGGAATTGATTTCACTTTAGTAAGATTACATTTAGATGTAGTGCATGTACTTTCTTTTTTTAGTACAGTAGAAATGTATACACTTGGTAAAAATTTTTTTACATGAAAAATAAAATAAAGGAATGCTTCTAAATTTGTATTTAGGGATTCTTTATTGAAAAAGCAGATTGAGAAAGATCAAGTTTTGTAATTATTAGAGCTTAACTATATTTGCAGACTATGGTTGCAAACTCAATGTTCCTACAAATACTTCTCTAAATTCACAATTCATCATTAAATGTAAAATAAAAATATAAAAATTACTAAGATCTGTTCACCAGTGCCTTGTAAAACAAATAACTCCAGGCAATAATGTCAACTCTTCATATGTATTCCATCTTTACAAAAAACAAAGCTAATTTTTTCCCAAAGGAACTATATAGAAGTTTGTGCTGAAATACTGATTCCAGAAAAGAATTTGACTAAGGTGCTAGGCCAGAAATTTCATGGTGGTAACCAAAACACAGGCAGAGCTGAACTGCTGAGCCCAAATGCTGAGTCCAGCCAGGGATGGACGTGGCTGCTAACCAAGCTGGGGTTGGATGAGCTTCTCTCTAGGCCTTTGCACACACTGTGAAGAGCACTTCACCTGTTGTTGGCACATGATAACTCTGAGAAATTATTTTTGATGTGTTGCTTTATCTTCCAAATCTTCTCCCTTTCCACCCAACCCCAAAGGCAAATAAATTAAAAACCTACTTTTATTTTCACAAAAAAATGGTTACTTATATTATACACCTTAGCCTATTTTTACACATTTACCTATAGGTGCCAAAGTTAGTTTGGGGCATAAGCATCAGTCTCTTATGGGATCAATAAAGGAATGTCAATGCATCCATAAGACAATGCAGAGATCTAAGTTGCATAAATAAGATTTTTTTCTCACACATGTAGATCTCTGTACAATTTGTAACCATACCTGTGACTTTGCTACTGACAACAAAAAACTGGCAAGAAAACCATCTAAGACTTCATTTTGCAAGTTTAGAAAGCAGGCATTCTTTATTGCAGTGCTGGGTGCACAGGGATTAATGTCTCAAACCATGTGCACCTATCTGACCAGTGTTCCTCAATTTATTACAACAAAACATACATATTCATCATATTTCCCCAAAATCTAATGCATATTATAACTAATTCCCCCCAATGATTTGCATACACATAAGACACTTGCATATACCCACTTCATTCCTGGAGGCCTTTCTTGGGGTCTTTCAAGACCCCTGGTGGTCAAGAAGTTGGTGAACTTCAGCGGAATTCTTGGGGAACATGTGCACTACTTGTTCTTATAGAACTTCATTTGTTCTCCACACTATAAGTTCTTGACTGCAATGTTCCGTTACCCCACATCTCTTGTCTATTGTTATATCCCAGGTGCCTCAGGAAGCTTGCTGCATCTTAGTGAGCTTATTCAATAGGTCAAGTTAATCATTGCTTTAGTTTCAGCCCCTGATAATGATTCTTTATATCTAAATTATATCACTACAAAACCACCCCAAATGTTTAAACTAATTCAAAGAGTCTAGACAACTCCTCTAGCCTTAGTGAGCACTTAGAATTCATATCTGACTTAAAAAAATACCTCTGAGTTGCAAACTGCTGGAAAGTGAAGACTATGCTAGGGAAGTATCAAAATATGATTTTATTTTTTTCCTAGAAATCTGTATGTACATTACTGGAAACAGTGCCAGAAGTGACCTCAGGTCTAATCAAGGACAGCTTTTCCTCTGCATGACCTATTACTAGTGGCAGCCTCTCATTGGAGATATGCTAAAACTACAGAGAAAAAGAAAATACACATGAATTATGCTTATAGTCAGCATTTCACACTTCAAATGTAGCTAAGGCATCCTGAAATCCTACAGTTCTGCACAGGTCTAGATACTTCCCCAGTCACCAGTTTAGAGTAGTTCCCTTAGAGCAGCTGTAATTTACTCTACAACTCACCAGACAAATATGTGTTAATCCTGTTTTGCCCAAATCCTCAATTATAGTCCACAACGTTTGATTACATCTTTCAGCTTTACTTGTTGGTGCTGTGGAAGACTTGTGTTCTGCCTTGTTAGTGGAACGGTAATTTCAGGAAATGGCTTAAGATTTCATTATTTGTTGCATTTGTTTACCATCTCTATTAACCTAAAACTGCCTGTGTAATCATATATGAAAATGAAGGGCATGGGAATCATTTTTATATGCAATTTAATGTGAGGAAAATACTTTGGGACTCAGGGAAATGAAATTTTGATCAACCAGTCAAAATAATTTGATGAGTGTCCCTTATTTTACATTCAAAGCATAAAGTATCAGTGGCTTAGGGCTAGGGGAGAATTGATGGTTTCAGAAACAAAAATAGTACATGAAAAAGAGGAAGCTCTTCAAGTACCTTGAAGATGGAAAATACATGGGCTGGGTTCTGTTCTGCTTTACCTTCAAAGCATTAAAAGTAAGTCCTTTCCTGCATTATGAAACTGGAATTGAAAATGTACGTGTGTCACAAGCCCTGCTGTTACCTTCTACAGCCCAGCAGAGTGCTTTGAAGGAAGCTTAGCCTGCTCCTGCCTCTGAAGTACAGAGTTCCTTGAATAGATACTTCTCTTGAACAAAACATCCCCGTGAATTAATGCTAGCTACAGTCTGTAAGAAAGCTTATAAAGGCTTTCAGGGCATTTCCTCAAAAGGACATCAGTGTGTACAGTCATGATAAGCTTCAGTCCTTTGGGATCTTGCTATTCCCTCAGGAATACTAAGCAGTGAGTGACCTTATTGCCATTTCAGGTTTTACAGGCAGGCAAGCTGATAGACATGATTAAGTTCGGGATACATTCCCTCTCCCCCAAATGCTCAGCTTGTTAATCAAAATGGATGTTTGAGGATCGATACTCTGGCAAGTACTCACAGCCTGATGCTATTGGGAGTAAGAGCATGGTAAGTTTGTGTGAGACAAGTGCTCAGCTCACACCCAAACCGGAGGGAAAAAAAAACAGTGATTTTTTTTGTTGTTATTGTTTTGTTTCCTAAAGCCCTTGTAACTGCTCCAATGGCTTAATTCTTCCAATGCTGGACACTCTCTTTGATTAGTGCATTATTAGAACATTAAGAGGCATATTCAGAAAGACCCTCTGCAGCCTGCAAGCACATGCCTACAGGCAGTGGAGAGGCAGATTCCTGCGGGCAGCTAGATTCAAAGCACCTAAAGTTTGTCTCTTGCTCCAAATCATGCCGTGGAGGAGCTTTCATTACTTTAGGCCATAAAGGGAATACAGCAGACTTCTTTCCCAAGGCTAATGTTAGCCTTTATGAATATCTTTCCTTGCTTCCCCGGAGATACATCATTTTAGATCACTGTTTGGTTGTGGTGCATTTTTATTGTTTGTTTTTTAAATGGAGGATGATTTTATTTTGTCTCCAAATGCAATGCATGAAACACCAAACTGCAGGTTTTTTCCATGCAATGTAAAAATTAGCTTCCATGTTATGGGTTTGTCGGTCAGATTTTAGTCTGAAAAAAATATTTGCAACCGAGATAGTAAGCCTGAACATAAATAAGATTTATAATGGAAATGACAGTCTTGATTCTGTTATGATCACATGCCTCTGCATAAAAAAGTGCACCCTTCCTGTTGTATAATCTACTATTGGTCCTGTTATGTGACCTTATTAAAACCCTACCTCAAGAATATCCTTGTCATGCCTGCCAAAATATTAGAGTAATTTAGGAATTCCTGAAGGAGGGACCTGTGAAACTGCAGACAGCAATCCAATGCCAGCTTTTGCACAGTACGAGGACTTTGAAAGAGGTTGTGAGAAGCTGATTTTCATAATGCAATGAAGGAATTGCTCCTTTTTCCATCATGGACATCAATATATATCAGATGCTCCTACAAATAATTTTGTTACAAACTGGCCTATATTATTAAGTTTATCATAAAACCTGGAATGACTGGAATCACATAGTAAAATGCTCAGGAACCTGAGTCCACCCTTTCCAGAACGAAAAGAAGCTCCTTTCCAGGAGCTGGGTTTGGCTCATGGTATCTCTGTGTCACTAAACAGGACTGGGGAAGATTTTTTTTCTTTTAATGTAAAACAGTAGACCCAGTCCTCAGAAGGCAGAAGATGGGATCCACAGGGGTGCCCATTTGTGGTTCCCATGAGTGTGTAAGATGTTAGCTACACACAACAGGAGGTGCAAGAGCAGGTGCAGGTCCTGGTGGGAAAGGATGGTTGGGATCCTGGGGGTGGGTCAGGAGTGCAAGAGGGGAAATCGGGGGTGGAGGGAGGGAGTCAATAGGGAGAGGAGGGGAGAAAGAGCAAGGAGAAGATGTGGGCTGAAGCAGGAGAAGGGAAAGAGTGACAGTATCCTCAGCTCATGCTAAAGTGCCATATAAATTCCCATAACACTGCAAACCTCCTGTTGGCTCACATCAAACCACCTGCAGGAGCACTCTGCTTTCCCCAGGTAATCCTGCAAGAAAGCAGGGGAAGCAACCTGCAAATATGAACTCCAATACGCAATTACTGTTTTAAAATTTGTCAAACACTTCAGTGCCACTGGTGACTTCATCTTGTGCTCGAAAAAAAAGTTTGGTTGGTTTGCCAGTTAAGGCTGCTACCCACAAATCAATAAATAATCTATAAAGGAGTATCAGGAGACATGCAGGTACCTGTGCTGATCAGCTCTATGCGTGCAGTGGCTCAAATGAGTGTCTGGAAACCAGCCTGACATCAACCCTGTAATCACTCAACCATCTGGGACAGTGACTTGTGAGTGGGCTGCTAACCCTTTAGCGGGAAAATCAAATTGTAAATGAATGCATTCTTCAAGCAATAGTTGTACAGAGCAGCTGAAGAGCTTCCCACTCGCTGAAACACATCTGCAGGATGCATTTGTTGAATCACCTTCAATACCTAACAGTTTCAGAAAACGGAAGTTTGCTCGTGGATAAGAAGCACAAGTAGTTAATGTACATATTCAGAAGTAAATAATTTGGCTTGGTTTAAAATGTACTCATTTTCTCTCTTCAGAAAATCTGGAAAGCTGGAAAAAACAAGTTTGTTGTGGGCAACCAGTAGATAGCATGATGTCCTCAGTGCCAAATACAGAAAAGGTCAGTCTGCAGCAAGGGGTTCTAGGGAAAAGAATTTCAGATTTCCCAGAGCTCCGTTGCTATTTCTTTTTGCCAAAAGCAGTTTAAATTCAGTTTCACACTCCCCCAGCATTCTTTCAGGAAAGAGCAATTTAAAAATTAGAGTGGCAAAAGCAGCTGTACCCTCTCTTTGGGGAAAAAAAAAACCACCTAGTGATTTGGGCTCTAATTCTTGAAAAAATACCAAGGGAGTTCTAAACCCTTCAGCAGCTGTGTCCCCAAAAGGTGACTGAGTCAATACTTTCTGCAACTTTTTTGTGGATTTAAGCTTTTAACATTTGTGTAGTGCAAAATAGTGGTCAAGAAGCATGCTCTGTGCAAATTTTGACATCAAATTCTCGTCTAGGCTGCTGTCCGCTAACCTCTGGGACTGCAGCTTGCTGGGTTTCAGTTTGGGTTTTGTTCTTTATTATTTTGATGTGGCATTGCTAATGAGTTGTGAAATTTCTTGTGCTGAGCATTCAGTGCCTTTATAACATTCCTGTGTTTGGCAGTTGTGGGAGAGGGTTACTGCAGAACTGTGTTTAGCCATCTGGATGGTTTCCTTTTCAGAGGCCCTGCAGGGACAGGGAGATTGTAAATCTTTACTTGGCATTTTCAAAGGGTTAACAAAGGAATTAGAAGCTCCATTAGCATTGGAGAAGGATTACAGTCAGCCACTGCGCTTACATACATTGGACTTTGAGAAAATTTTGGCACTAAGGAGTTGAGATTGCCTAAATGAGGCTGAGGACAAATAAAGTTTAGTAGATTTTGCAGGCAAAGACAGTTACCTTAATGAGTACATGGACAATATTGAAGGATTGGAGTACAGTACATGGTTCTTGATAAAACAATCTGAACAAGGAAGTAGAGATGATGGGTCAGGAGGAAGGAACCAGTTTATAATGTTGTGCATCAGTATTACAAAGTTGCTAATAATGAATTTTGCAGCTGTGTTCAGTTTTTGGATTTGAATCCCATTATATGGGTTTTGATGTGATAGATACTCATTGAAATTCCAATCTTATTTTGGATACTTATAATTCCATGCTCAAGAGCCAGAAAAAATTAAACCATTACTGCACACACAAACAACATTAAAAGAACGTTATTAAGCTTGTGGAGATGAATAATGTTCTTTAATGTATTTCTGTGCATGTGTGCAATTTACTTGGTGTTATGTTTTTCAAAACTATTTTCATCTTGTGGATTCATATTGATATGTGCATGGGTCAGCGGCAGATTGGGAATCATTAAAACAGCTGAATGTGTCACTTAAGCTAATGGAGTAGTTACTGCTGTCAGCAGAAGTACTGTTGTGAGCCTGCAATAGGTTTGCCAATGCTTTTCATAGGCATTTATTAGATAGCAAAGGAAGGGTGAGACTCAGGACTCTGAATTTCTGGTCATGTCTAAACATGGGGCGATGTATTCCAGGGGACAGAGACTCTCCTTACTTTCCAATAAGTAAGCTCCTTTCCCAACCCCCCAACCCCCACCCCCCCCCCTTTCTAATCTGTCATGGTTGATCTTTTCCAGATCTGAGTCCTGAACCGCTACTTTGATAGTCCAAAGAGGTGGGATTCATCTCACCAGACTTCAGATTCTGCAATGCAAATGCCTATGTATGACCTGGTCTTTTAAGTAAGTGCCTTCTGCAATCAAGCATAGAAGGCTACACACTTGACTTATTTTAGATGCTTATTTTTGGTTGAGAAGAATTGTGCTTTGCTAGTGTCTTATTTCTTGACAGTGACTATAAAGGACCTACATGACTGGCTTCATTGAAATAACTACCAGCTACCGCAATTCCAGAACCAATTTGCTGCTTTTTCTCTCTCTTCTCCAAGCAGCAGTCCTTCGCTGGTCTACTTGATCAGTCATAGGCTGGGATTCGAATTAATTCGAAGGTAACAGATCCTCCTCTCCTTGCCTTCCTTCCTCTGCCACTCTTGCCTTCATGCAGTTGTCTTTTGTACATCTTGCCCAGGCATCATCAGGTGATGGTGTGGGCTACAAGCATCAAAAAGAGAAGATCCTGACCCTGAGGTCTTTCAGCCCTTCTCCAGAGTATACATTACAAGTCATTACAGTCACGGCACCTTCCTCACCTTGGGTGTGGGGTGGAAGGAGAGCAGTCATGCTGTACCTGTGGCACAAGGGTAATCTGACTGCAAGAGAAGTGTGGGAGATATATGCCCATTCACTGAGGATGGGATTCAGCTACTGGATCCTAAGGATCCAATAGTGCACAACCCATCTTGAATATGTCTACAGTGCTAAATAAAAGAGGACCAGGGACTGATTTCTGGCTCCCAATGCCCAAGTAGCATGGTCTGGCTTGTGACCACAATGTTTAAGACCAGATCCTACTAGAAATGTTTAAGACCAGATTCTACTAGAGCAGATAGTTTGGGTCTTTGGCATACCATGAGGTCCCAGGTCTCCCCTGAGACTCATGTGGTCCTAAAACAAAATTATTATTTTGTATGTGTTTTTTTGCAGCCCAAAGATTTGCAAGGAATTGGGTTCTGTTGCAGCTTATCAAAGAGTTGGTTTTATAGCATGGAACAGAGAATATGTACTGCATGCTGTATGGCATGACAAAAGGATATATAGGTATTTTTAAGGACACGAAGCCTGAAGAAATATTAGAAGACATTTTTAGGTGAACAAGACCAAAGAGTGTAATCATCTGCTCAATACTATCTTTTTGGATCAGTTCTTGGAATGAACAATGTATCATACTTTATATCTTTGTTTGGGTGGTTAGTTTGGAGGAGTAGGGTAATAGCACTCAACCTTGCTTCTCTTTCTTCTTTTATTTAGCAGCATACAGATACCCACAGAAACATCAAATTATTTCTAAATATGTTAGCTCAAGCATAAGAGATTGCATAATTATTTAAGCATGAACTGGGACCTTACTAATTTGTCCTAATACTGGACTCAGCACTAGCTTTCCTAGTAGCATGGAGTAGCAGAGCCAAAAAAAAAAAAAAAAAAAAAAAAGTCTCTATTAGTCATGTCTGGGGAGTTATATCGTTATATATTTATCTTGATATTAACATTTACATTAAAATTTTCCATCTAGGCACATACCAGATGCAAACCCAGTATCATTACTCCACCACCAAATGTGAAAACCAAAATTACAGGAGCTCTAGATCTTCTTAAAAGTCAGAATTTTAGGAAGAATTTTTAAATGCAGAGTTATGAAGTGCAGAACATTTTTCTGTAGCTTCAATTGAAAAAACAGCTGGGCTGCTTTAAGTAAAATTCTTCTCAAACTTTTCAGACTGACCCCTAACTTGAAATATTTGAGGGTTAGTTTCTGAATTTTGTCCAGGTTGCATGTGGATGGAAACAGTATTTTACAGTAAGAAATCTCATCAGCAATAAGAGATGCTTCCCAAACCCACTGTGATTTTAGTGGCTCCAAAAACCCTCTAATCAAGCTGAAGGGTTTTATACAAACACAAATGGAGAGACGTGGATCTCGCATGGATTCCAGGGAGAGATTCACTTTCAGAATTGTAATATTATAATACAATAATTCACCTAGTAATTAATTTAATGAAATAAACCATAAAATCCATTATTATATTTAGACGATGAGGCTTTAAGCAAGGGTGCAAATTTGAGAGTGATTAGATTTTTTACAATGTTATTTTGCAAGTCCTTTTTACTGATTTTATCAACATATTGTACAAACTGCCTTTAAGTGTCATTTGCGTCCTGGCGACATTGAAATAGTGTCACAGGGATGCAAGGGTTATTTAGTAGTTACATAATGTATTCCATATAAGTACCTGGATAGGCAAAGCAGCATTTTTTTCTGTGGCGTGTATGTAAAGTTACGTGAAACAAACCGAAATCTTCCTGCTTGATTTCTTTAGCCACTGGTGTTGAACAGATTTTCAAGAATGACTGCAGTCTTTCCCCTATATTTCTTGCTCCTGCTTCTTTAAAATCCAGAGTTCAAGCACAGTAAAATCAACAGCAAAATCTGTTTATTTCAATGGAACCAAGGTTTAGCCCTAGCAGAATATACAGAAAAACAGCCCTCATTTTTTTTTTTCTGCCAATGGCTGCATGTAGGCTGATTTCAAAAGAATAAGAAGCCTTTCTAGAACATAATGCTTGGTGAGAAACTACCCACAAGTTCCAGCAGGTGAAAAAAAGGAAGAGGAATCTTGGAAAAAATAAACAAAAAGGATCAGCTAAATTTCGTGTAATACTTATGAGAACCATAAAATCCCTTTTGCTGAGCACAGGGGGCCTTAGAAGGTCATACTACTCTGCTGGGCTAATTGCTGCCCAATGTTCTCCAGCCCTGCCCAGGACCCCTGGAGCAGCAAGTGTCATTGCCAGAAGGCAGTAACTCACCACTCAGTGGGTGAGGGCACGGTACTGATAAACATAAATCCTGCAGCAGGTGTTTGGGGAAAGAACATACAACTCCTGCTAAGTCAAAAAATATTTTGGTTATTCTCCCAAAGAAATAAAACACTGGAGGTGCTGATATGTTGAAACCAAACTGTGTCCCAGTTCTCTAAGTTGAACCCGGTAGCCTGTAATTGTCTCAGTTCAGTCAGATCAAATATTGCAACATCAATGCTTGTAACACTGGAATTACGTGTCCACCTCTAGCAGTTGCCAGTGCTTTAAAAACCAGAGATATTTTAGGCAGAAAGAATAGCAGAGGAAAACTTTCTTGGCCTCTTAACAGTTTCCCTAAGCTTCAAGAGAAACTGTGAAAAAAAGTCTACTTTATGCTCCCAAGGATTATGATTATTTCTCAGTCAGAATTTTTTTTAACATCTATTTCAGAGCTTTTGAAATTTATATTTTAAAATTTAGCACATTGCACTAATAAATCAGAACTCAGTGGAAACAAATTATGAGACATAGTTATACGTCAAAAAGATAAATCAGAACTTAATGGCCAGGATAGAAGATATTTTCTAATCAGACAGCTAGAGACCTAATTAATGTTATCATTTGTAAACCAACCAAAGAAATACAGCCACGTTTTGAGTTGGAATGCATAAATCTGATGGCAAAGTTAACACTTATCATTTGGATCATTTTGTCTAATGTTTGTAAATCAGTCTGTTAAATAAGATTTGAGCAAGATCTATAAATTAACACACTAAATTAAAAGTGTGTGGTTTCTGCTAATAAATAAGGACTTACAAGTTTTGGAGGTAACCAAACAGACAACAAATTCACACTCCTTGATTAGATGATGGTTAACCATTATAAATCAAAGCTGTAAATAATGTTTATTTCCTCAGATGTTCAGGTTTCAGAAAGCCCATTTTTAAGAAAAAAAAAAAAAAAAAGAACTGTGAATTTAAATTCAGTCTCCTCTTTAGCATACAAATAGGGTATGTAGTAAAGAACAAGAGGAGCATGAGTAGATTCTGCTATTTGAATTGCCACAACAGTAGCTTTTGTTCTGCTTTGTTTCTAAGCTTTGCAGCAAGTGGTATACTGGTATATGACTTGCCGTAATAATATGGTTCTTCACCTGCAAATTGGAGAATGACTGTTTTTCCCCCAAAATCAACATGGCCTGACAAGACAGAAGAGTATCAGGCTTCCCTCTGTGGATTTCCATCCTCCTCCTCCCCTGCTCCGACTGTCTGTGCAAACAATGGGAAGCTGAATACATCTCATGCCAGAAGGCAGCAGGTTACTAAAATACCCATGACATATTTATGCAAGAAACATGCTGTATAACATATGGGCCTTGGGAGCTTTTCCCACCTTCTGTCTGTGTGTATTTCTTTTTAACTGTGAGAGGGCCTGATGAAGAGATTTACTTCATTGGGAAAATGAATTTTACTGTAGTATAAGACAACAAAGCAATCAAAATGGGTGACTGTAGACACGAGCCTGAGCTTCAAAGCACTTTACTAGTTCTAGTGGCATAATTCTTGCAAATTTCAAGTCAAATGCCTAAGCATAATTCTGGGTTAACAGGTGGAGAAACCTGAGCCATAAGGAGGCTGGAGCCAAAATGTTCAGCAGGGGCCACCAGTTTCGAGTGCTTGACTGAACAAATACATGCAGGGCTTCAAGCTGAACATGAGAACATAGCAGCAACATAAATCAATGCTTTCTTTTGAAAACACAGTTTTGGATTGAGGATGGCTGGAGAGGCAGTGGTGATGGCACTAGAGCTCAGTCACTTCTGTCTCCTGGCTTACTGCTGAAACCTTCCCTCTTTCTAAAGACCTTGTCCCAGAAAGCTCCATTTACATGAGAGCTTTAAGACTGCAAAGAATCACAATGAAGTATTTTCATTCTACATAGTCCACAGGGTGAAGAAGTTTTTTACAAATAATTTAGCTTATATATATTTAGAAGCAGTTACATTTGACCCACCTGGATACCTGGGAGGGGATCACCTGCTGTCACAGAGAGGACCTAAGTCCAATAGATTATTATCTGAGCAGGGATAGTAAGAAATCTAACAATGTTTATTAGAAAATTGAAAATTTCAATTTCTGCCAGACCTTAGCTTCTTTTACTCTTTGCTTTGTCCTAACCAACACACAGGGTCTCCATCTCCTAAGCTAGGATTTGCTGTCTTTAATAGGATAATATAAAATGTCAACCCTAATTATCAATCAGGTTTCCCAGATGCCAGTCCTACAATATCACTCTCTTGTACCAGTCAGCTCATTTTGGGTTTGCATGAGCACAGTTAGCATAAGATAAATTCCCCTAATCACTGCAAGTAGTTTCAGTAAGTAAATTTTAACACAAACTTCAACAGTTTGTCAGATACATGGGAATGGAGTCTTGGAAAAACAAAGACAGTACTTACACAGAGAGTTATCCACTAGAAACAGAAAATATTTAAGTATCTTTGTTTTATTTTAAAGAATAATATTTATTTTTAGTGTATTTTATTATTTAGATAGTGTTATCATTAATTATTATTATTTTATATTATCAATAATTATTATTAGTTAGAACGTGGTAAACTAACAAGATTATGTATAGATATATGGGGGTTTTTTTCCTCTTTGGAGCTGATCGTGTTACTATCAGTTTCTGTATTTCAGCTATGAAACTGGATAGTACCTTTAATTTGAAAGTTTCTGGGCAGCCATGTGTGAGCAAGTAGATTGGAAAAGATACCATTTACATTTATATAATCAGCACACATGGGTAAGTGTCCCTATTTAGGCAGCAGGAGATATACCATCTACAAATGCACTAGCCTCGCTTCACTGGGAGAGCCATGCGTTCCTAATTTGGCAAGCTGATGGCAGCTCTATAATCCCAACTTCTCTCTGTGACAGAGGCGACTACGGTGACTGAAGAGAGAGCGTCTTTTATTGGTGCTGTTAAATCTGCAGTGATGTGTCAGCATCTGAGCCCTTATGAAGCTTCTCTAATTCTAGTAATCCAAGTGAAAGGACAGCTTTTGGAGGAATACAGCATCTCTCTTTCTGGCTCCTGTGCAGAAAGATCAGGAATGAAAAGGGGAGCGAACAAAAATAACAGCCCCAAAGCTCACACTACACAGTACAACATTTCAAGCAAAACATATTTAAAAAAAAAAAAAAAAAAGAAAGAAAAAAGAAAAAAAAAAAAAAGTAGGAATGAGGAGAGGAAGACAGTGAACCTTGCTTCTAGCTGTCCACCAAGCATTTGCCAGATACGCATTTGGGTAATGGCTACCTGACAAGAAAGGCTATTTGATGCACTTGTGATGGACTCCTGCCTCAGCCCTTCTCCAGCAGAGATTGGTAAAATACTCTGGTACGTACTAGGAAAAAGTGGGAGTTAATACCACAGTAGCAACATGATCCATGTACTGCCTTGAATCCTTTAAGTCAAACCATGAGTCTTACAAACATTGTATGCAACTTGCTAAAACACTAATTACATCAGTTTTAACGCAGGTAAGGTGCTACCGCTTTCAAGGCTGAACCTTTAGCTGTCTGTGCTGGGTTACAGGAGAGCTGCATCGGCAAGTAGTGAAATGTTGTGCCCAGAGTGTTCCGTTACAGATGTAAAGTGAGGCTTCCTTTTGTTCTTCAGTTTCTGCAACAGAGAAGGTGATGTGGCCAGGCTCGTAAGGAGCAAATATTCAGCACCCACTTGAGGTAGTGCCATTGATTTCCATCAGAACAATATGACATGAATAGGGAAACCTGCTTAAAGTCAGTATCACAGTTGAGCCCGATATTGTCCCCAGAGCCAGGGATTCAAATCACCATCAGTGTGGCTGAGAGTCCCTTCAGCTCCCTTCTCAACTCTCAAGGCCAGGCATGGTGCTGGGCTACACGGTGTCACATCCCATTGCGTCACTTCACTTATGACATGATGCAACCTGACATAACATGTTTGGGGGGTTGAAAGAATGTTATCTCTGTCCACAGGCGCTGAATACCAAGACACTAAGCCTAAGTACGCAAGCGGTGATTCAGGCAATCAGTGAATAGGGCTTTTCTTTTCTTAGTGGAAGATTACATTAAGGCATAGTCATGAATCATTTTTCACTTACTTTACATAAGTCATACTAGAAGTCTTAAAATTCAGATGTTATGCCTTTAGATATATTTGTTTCACCTCCTAAGACTCAGCAACCATGCAGAGAACTTGAGCAAACCCCAGGACTCCAGCATGAGTACAAATGCCTGTGTTTGGAAAAACACTCCTTTCAGTATTAGATTTATGAAATCTGGAGTCAGTAAATTTCTAATTTAGATTTTTACTTATGTTATACAGTGGTTTATGCTTATCTAGACACAAGAACAGGTGTCGACCTATTTGTATGATGAGTGAGGAAGATGCAAGGGACTGAGCAGTGACCTACTACAATTAATAAACATAGATTCTGTTTCCGTCTTTGCCTGTGACTGAGTATATGATGCATATCAACTGATTTTTCTCTCTGGACCAGAGATGGTGAAACAGTATCATACAACAAGATCAGTAGATGTCTACTGATTTAAAGTATAAGGCTCTCTCAATCATGTTTTCTTTTCATTGATTTAATTCTCACTATAAATAAGCTTCAAAATAAAAGATAATTTGATTTTTAAATATTCCAAATTTTTTCCTGTTCAGAAAATGACAACTCAATATACTTTGACAGATTTGACATTTTTACCAAATGGAAATTAGATGAAATTAGCTCTGCCAACTCATGTATTCTGATTAAAAAAAAAAAAAAAAAAAAAAAAAGGGAGAAAACCAAAAGCAAAGTTTCTGATCAAGTTTACCTGCTAAATTGCTTGCAATAATTTATTTGTCTCCAATGAAGGCAGTTTACTGTTGAACATATAGCCCACTTGAAATTGAATCGCTTAAATATATTTTCACTGAAAACCTGTGCAGAAACTAGAATAGGAATATCTGCATCGACCTCCCACTCCCATCCTCCCAAATTTCTTCCCTGGTAGACAGGCACATGAAAAACAGTTGCCTGCATCGCAATTGCTATGTCTAATCCTGTTTGGGGTAGGTCTAGCTCCATGGATCCAGCTCGGAGGGATAAGCCAATTCAATTCCATGTCGGAAAGAGATGTCAGGTGAAGGAGACCTCATCCAGGTGAGGTCCACTGGGTGCAGCACTGGCCCAGGTAGGTATCTCCATCCAGAGCTCCTCCAACAGGGTCTGAGTGAGGCACAGCAGCCCCAGAGGAAGATATGATGTGGGCGGGATGAGGGGCTGGTGTGAGGCTCAGCTGACCCCACATTCAGTGTGCTGTTGTCCCTTCTCCGTATGCAATAGCATCTGAAAGCTTTTGGTGGGGTTGTCCCTCCTACTTCTGTTCACTCTGCTTTGTCTGAGCCATCTGCCTAAGCGCTGGTCATAGTACCCTAATTCCTCCTGTGATCTCTATTTGCAATAAGCCTAAGTGCTTTCATATCACCTGCAAGTGACGTCTCTAGCTACATGAGATGAGAAACAAGCAGGCTGCATCGCAGCCCGAGGTGCCATGATGAAAACTGGCTTCTTTATCACAGGACAACAGCCCAACAGGTACGGTGCTGTGAAGCCATGGGGGGTGACAAGCATCACTCCCAGCTGCCCAAACACTTGTTGTTCATGAAGTTGCCCTGCACAGTTGTGAATTCAGAGGGTTTGAGACCCAGGCAGATTGCCTGTTTGATTCTCCTCTCTCCCTCCCTGAGTGGTACCCATGTCTCTTCTGCTTACAGTGGTGTACGTGCTGGAAGCATTCCTGATTCGGAGTGAGACGTTTCAGTCCAGAGCATCAGAAACTCACAACATATTTTGTTTGCCATTACATGTTTAGATGCCTGCCTTTTTGATCAGCCACAGTCACAAGCTCCTGCAGGAATCTTCTCGAACGAGCAAGCAAGCAAATGTACCTCAGAGACTGCAATTCCAACTGACTCAGACCAATTTTACTGTCACCTTTTTTTAAAAGGCAGAAATCATAACTTGTGCAGGAAACACAGGTAAGCTATACCGTGCTGAAAGTACTTTTTTAATATACATGGGCACATTTACTAGATGTAGAAATACAGAGATAGACCTATAGATCAGCTTATCATAACATGTCGGCATGAAATGTGGCTCTTTATTAACTAGTTAGTTCTATTCCTGATTTAAAGACAGTTATATATTCATGAGCTCATTAATTTAACACGTTAACTGGAAGAGAAAAATGTTTCTGATTTCATCTAATCGTGAATACTTCCTGGTTACTCATCTAGTGACAAGAAATTAATTGCATTATTTTCTTTTAAAGATGAGGGATTCGATGTACTCTGACAAAACTTGGCTAGTGTTGTCATACTGAAACCATTTTTACAATATATTTTTCCAGTCTGCTTTTCCATAACTGACAGCTCTGAGACAACCCATATAAAGAGCAGTCAGAAACAACAGCCCCAGTAAGGGTGTATATATAAATATATATATATACTATATATATATATTATATATATATAGTATCACTGTCCCTTGTTAGTGGAATACTCACATTTTATGAATCAGTAGAATAAAATACTTTCATTTGTTGACTGAAGACTTCATATTTTCTAGAAGTGCCAAGATTTCACCATGTCCATAAAAACCAGCTGTATGTCATCACACTTCCCAATCACCTATACTGTGTTTTCCAGGTGCTTAAAAAGACAGGGGGAAGGAAAGGAGACAAGTTCCCATACACCAAGCTTCCCATCATCTGGTTAGATGAAAAGACACACTGATAGATGGTGAAATATAGTTCTCATAAATTTTTTAACAAGGAAGACAGGAGATGCAATAGCTTTTAGACTACACTTTAACCTAACTTAGAAGCAAAATGAATAGCGCATTACTGAAGCAGTACAAGGAAAGAAAATGCAAATCCCCAAAACCCCTGGATGATTAGAAACTCACCCAGCTCTGCACTCTTGCTAAGTGTTGCATTAAATATGTAGATGGAATCCTGATTAACCATTAGATTGCTGCCAACATTTTTCTCCATTTGTATTGGCTTTGGACATATTTCTGTCATGGAAAAAATGTTTCACATACCTAACATCGGTCTCTGCTATTGTAATTTTCTGCAATTATCCTAAATTGAGTGACTCCAAACTGATTTTTCTCTCTGAAAAAATATGACCTCAAAGTGTGTCTAATGGTATTTTGGTAGCAGGAAAACATAAAACTTAGAAACACAAGTAGTCGACTTTCAACTGTAAAGCAAGTAGAGCAAGTCCCACCTTCTGTGTATGGGAAAATCAATCATCAAGTGTCAGCAGACACCTAATTTGCCAAGGGAGCTGTTCCAGACATACCACAGTTGTTTTGATTTCGTTTTTTAAAATATGTTATTGATTTTCTAAACAGTTGAGTATGGTTTATAATAGCAATAACCTGCATGAAGCCAGCCATTACACGAGATAACACCCAGTTTATCGAACATTAGCCTTTGCCTCTAGTAGTTAACTGAGAAACTAGATTGAAATGGGGTCTATTAGTTTTTGGTTTTTTCTTTCTTTCTTTTGTTACTAGTAATAAATGAAATTAAGGTGAACAATACTTGCACATTTTCAGGTGCTTTTGGAGTGGGAGGAAGATATGAATGATCAACCATCCCTATCCATCTTTTTAAGGCATTAACTGGCCAGTAGTTTTGCAACTGGATCACATATAGGCTGTATTACATCAACGTATTTAAGCATGTGTTTACTCCCTACTGGAATGACATGCACTGAAAATTAAAACATGCATTTAAGGGCTTTGACTGAATTAGGCTGTTTAAAAAAACCTTTGGTTCCTAAATGAGAGGTGGCAAGGGATTATTTGTGTGCATCCTAACCCAAAAATTTGGAACCTGGTCTTCATATTTTCCCCTAAAGCAAGTAGAATACTGGCCAATTTATCATGTGCATTAGATGTGAATAATTTGGGGTTGTATTCAATTCTGAGATTATTGAGAAGCCTCAAGAAAGTTACTCCTACCCTGTTAAAGGAGATATGAATGTTAAAAACTATGAATACACAAATTATTACAAAAGCATATTTCAAGTGTGCCTCACTGCAGGCTGTTGTTGTCACCTTCTCATGCCCTGATGTCTGCCCTGAAGGACTGTTTACAGGCTCCACCTCTCTTTCTCTGTTTGTTTGTTTTACCTTCTTTTTAATAAGCATATTGCTTGTCAACACATTTAGCATGCAAGTTTAGCGAAATGGTCATGTTAGTTATTGATGGTTCTAGCTAATGTACTATTATTCATCTTGTTAGAGAGAGTGAAAGTCAATATTTTTTAATCCTGCTTCCACAAAACTATTTATGCAGTGGTGTCATCTCTTGTACTGTGTTCTAATCCATTTCCATGGAGGTTTGAAGTCTTCCAGAATCATTTTGTTCATTTACCTCCCTATCGGTTGTTTCATACTAATCTATGTGTGCTAATGTTAATAGTTTTGACAAAACATATCCAGTCATTACACAAAACATAGCAAAATCTCATATTCCTAATTTGTTTAAAATATGTTCAGGTGGACAGCTACTTACAGGTACAGACGGTGAAAACCTCCAGGCTGGGATATGCTCTGATCCATAGATATGAATTACTACAATAGTAATAAACCTTATTTGCAAAACTTTGATTTCTGCACTTCAGTCTGAGGTGCTTGGTTCAGACCTCTGGGTTCATTTGCTTTCAATCAGTACCTGTAAAAAATCTATAGATTTAAGGGAGGCATTATTCACAGAGAAGGCTGTTCTTAGAAGCCTGAAAATTGAAACAACAGCCATACAATTCTCAGCATTTACGAAACTGAAACATATTGTGTGTTGTATGGTGGAAGGATTTGTCTGTGGTTTGGGTTCTTTTGGTTTTGTTTTTACCTGAATGCATATGTACGAGATGTACCACCCTTGTAGGATATGCTGAAAGAACTATGAAAGCAAAGGAGTTGCAAGCTTTTGATCTGATATTTTGACCACTGTAAATTCATAAATCTAAGCTCTAAATAACTTCATACTGGTTGTAAAATAGTCTATTACAACATCTCAAAAGCTGTGTTCAGATGAACTTATTGGAGCTATTAATTACCTTCTGTACTTACTACAATTAATACCATTTCTATAAGCTTTGGAATTACAAATGTAAATAAGATATTAAGCTGTCTAAGTATTTAAAAGATTTAAAGGAAAAAAGGCTTACAGCACGGCTTAGTGTTTCAGTGACCTCCAAAGGACAGATAACAGCAAAGATCAGCAAAATCAGACATTTATTGCAAAAAGCATTAACTTGTTATTATCATATATTAACACGTCATATATCTCTCACTCTTCCAAAGTCTGATTATATTTCTGGAAGCTCTAAAAATACATGCATTTCTCTGTATTTTGATTGGAATACAAATATGTCTACACAGAAGCATGGTAAGTTGTTGGTGGATTTATATCTTGATGTCTTTTAGACTGCAGAGTAAAAGCACAATGAGAAAAGAGAGACAGCACGAGAGAAGTTATGGATCTGGAAAGAGTAGAATGCACTAAGCAAAAGTCATACTGAAGTATCTAAATCTGTAAAAGCAAGCTCTAATTAGGTCAACATCACATTAGATTGTGTTGTCAGCATAGCACACTTTCAATATGGGATACATTTTTAAAATCTGTAACTTTCTTTAGAAAAAGAAAAACTATCAGCTTCCATATAAACTGTCCTAAAAATATTTTTTTTAAAAAAAGAGTAAAACTCTAGTTTGAAATTCAGCCCTGGTGCAGTAATGAGCAAGTGCATATTCTGCACCCATTTACTTCAGCAGAACTTCATACATACCATGACTTCAATAGGTTTTGCCTTGTGCTGACGTCTACTTGTATGTTCTCCATAAGAGTTTATGCATTTGATATCTGAGTACAAAGTTTTAGACTTGTTAACAAAAAAAAAAAAAAAAAAAAAAAAAAGGCACTACATTTTCAACTGGAGTCTTTGTGTTCATTGCTGACAATATTTCAGTATTTTTTAGATCTCTATTTTTTTGTTTAGCTTAGTTGTACAGTAGAATGTATGGGAAACTTCAAATATGATTGCAGGCTGCCACATGGAACAGCACGGTACAGCTCCCCTCTGGGCACTGTCTCCCCTTAAAACTGCTCTGTGGGCTGGATGGTAACAATATCATGCCCTCAAGAAATGGTTGCTTGTAGGGAAAAATTGGAGATTGAATTGTGGCTGCACTGTTCTTTGATCCCTGCCTTTGCCCGGCCTCACAGAAGAAGAAAAGTTTGCAAGTCTATGTCTTGGCACTGGGTCCCTTCCTGACCTAAAGGCTGAGCTCCCCACAGGTTACTGGCTGGCACCAGACCGAGCCTCCGACCACACTCTCCTCTCTCCACACCCCACCCAGAACTCAAATGGGTCCTGCCCACACCATTGTTCTCACATGCAGTAGGAAACGCAGGAAACCAAAGGAATCTTATTTTCCCCTTCAAGCCCACGCACAGCATGGCAAGATTTCATTTTCACCTGCTCCCAAGGCTGGGATGGCTAACAGTGTGGTGGCCTGTGATGGTTTGAGCTACATAGGGTGCCAGTGAGTGATGAAGCTCACAAAGCAGCCAGCAAAGCTGCTCTGTAAATCATCCCGGTCGTTAGTAAATGGTGGTTAAGGAGTAACTCTGCTTGCACTTCACTTTACAGCCTCATACATCAGGTGAGCACTGTACCCACTGTTGCTGCTGGATTCCCAAGTAAGGAACATCAGCATTGTTAGGTTGTCATCCTCTTTTTCCGATGTCTGAGGGACACAGGGCTAGTAACCACACACTCTGACACCTCATAAATGACTCATGGAAATATCCAAAGTAGGAAAGTCAGGCTTCTTCTACTCAAATCAGAATCTGAAATGTGTCTGATGCTCTCCTAACCAGTTGCCAATATAAGACATCGAAGAATGTGTGTTTAGATTGCCTACATGCTCAGTACAAAATTCATGTGCATTCAGAAGCTTTAGCTTTCTTATCTTGATTTGGGATAGGTCAGCTTTGTGTCCTGAACAGCCTCAGTTTGATCCCTTGCTTGTTATGTAGGAGGGCATATGTCGTGTTCAAAGGTCCTTTTCTACTATTCAAGCTGGTGTGAGCTTGGAGGATTTCTGTTGGTCAGAAGAAATGTATCACCCACTGGTATATTAGTGCATGCGCCTGAGTGGGTCCGTCTGACAGGCTTCCCTCAGTGCCTGAGCGACACAGCCTAGGAGGTCCACTGGCACCTGCTGGATTTCAGCAAAAGCCTGTGTTGGGGGAACATTAATGAGCCATACCATAGAAATATCTTCTGTACTGCAGCACATTCACTACTCACAGCATCTTCATTAGAAGCAAGTATTTCTGTGGCAACACCCCAATCTCTTAGAAAATAAACTGATGTCATAACAGCATCAACATTTTCATTACCTGTCTCATTTGGAAGCTCTCCAGAACTGTGTGCGCACTGCAGCCAAAGGTCTTCCTTCTCCTGATACGTACCTGAAGGCTTCATCAGTACTGAAAGAAAAGCAGCCTCCTGCAATGGCTGCACTGCAGAAACAGATTGGAGGGAAGCATTGCACAATCCAACTAGATTAAAACAGATTAAAAGACATACTTATCAAGTGGAAAAACAGCTGGAAGCAAATTTCAAGATAGTCCAGTAACAGCTGCAGGAATCCCTGGCTGAAAGACCATGTTATGCAAATCCAGTGATGGTGAACATAGAGTGTGCACACCAGAACCGGCACATGGTGCTATTATTAGGAACATAACGCCTGCTCCCTGGCTAGGGTGTGGGAAATTTTATGTTCTCAACACTTCACCACCACTTTGCAAATGCATCGTGCATGTTTGGAGAAGCTCCGCTGCTGTATGGAGATGGGGACAACAAGGTCATAAGGCAGCTAAAGGCTTTCTTCAGCTGAAACGGCTTGATGTAAACCTGATGCAGGGTGTGGATTAGATGGTCTTTTCAACCATCAACTCTAGGAATAATCATGATGAGAGGGTATTGTGCAAAAGTGTCCAGCTCTGCAGGAGCTAGAGTTCTTTGTCAGGTGTCCAGCTCTTTTTATTTCACAAGCACTGATAACTATCTACAGAAGTTGTTAGTCTTATGGATGAATGCCCTGTTCACTTTAACAGAAAATTCTAGGAAAGCACTGATTTTTAAAACCTCTTGCTTCTACTTTTAAATGGGAAGATGGGAGTCTAACTTTAGATTCTTAATTTGAATGGAAAAGGTGAAGAGATTTCAGATCTTACTTAGTTTTTCAATTTGAAAACCAATTTTTATTCCATATATTCAAATACAGGTATTGTAAAATTAGGTACTTAGTTGTGATTTTAAACAGAGCTGGAATATGAATTAATTGCCACATTTGCAGCATTTGAATTTTTTTCATCAGTCAGTATATTAGGGAAAGGGGAACATTCAAACACAGAATGGGAAAATTTTTACTGGGAATTATGTGCTTGTGCTGAGAAAACAGAATCCAATCTGAGTGCAGAGAAGACCAAGGCTGAAGTAAATTCCCTTACAAAGACCAAAAGAACTCAGCTGCAATACAGTTACCTTTCATGAAACAAAATATTGTACCTTACTGAATCTGATGCATAATATAAAAACTAGAAGATTGTTTTAGTGCCTGGATGATTACTATTCTCAGCAGCCATAAGAAAGGTCTTTTTCTCCCGATCTCATTAAGGACACTCCAGATTTTGCTAAGCCCTTGAGACGAGAAATGTTTTAGCTGCTCTGAAGTGATTGTTTTATTGCCTACAAGGAAAGTTCCTGATGACCCTACAAGATCTGTGTACAGGGAGTGCAAAATCTACCTGAGATTATATTTTATGCAGTCATATAAGGACATGACACGAGATACAGGAAAATGTTGGAGACTTAAGAGTTAAAATCTGACCACGTAAATAAATTGAAGCAGGTGGAGAAGTCTGTGAAGTTACACTTATGTTTGGCCCAGGCTTAGCTATGCATTTCTTTTATTTTTTGTTTTGTGTCAAACAGACTCTTAATACTCTTTTCATGTACCTCTTTGGTGGGTAAACAATAACAAGTCAACATCAACCATCTGTTGCACATTAACAATTTTTATTTTAATGCATCCAATGACGCCTGGCTTAATGTTCTTTTTGACTAGTTGCCAACCTCAGCAGGATGAGCTTGATAATTGACAAGGGTATGTAATTGATGGTCACAGGTGGAAATGTACCACTTATTATTGTGTACACTGAGAGAAGTGCCTTCAGAAACTGTGGGTTTTGATCTCTAAAAATGTAAGTTGTTTTGGCTTTGAAGGATGAAATTTGGTATTTAAGGCATTGTCAAGGGCTAGCTGAAGGAGGACAAAAAAAGGCCCAATGAGGAAAATAAAATATGAGCTGTATGTTAGCTATAAATTGCTGGCAAAATACCATTTCTGCAGACCCAGTTTTCAGCAGCCGCTTTGACATAGAACAGTGAGCAGCAACAGAAACTCAAGAGCAGAACAGGTGCCTCCACAAAAGTGTCAGTGCTGTCATCCAAAAGCAGTAACCAGGATTTTGTATCCGATGACAGTTGAGAATGCAGTATGGAAAGAAAAGTCTCGTCAACACTGGCATTGCTTTTAAACATGATTTTTGGCTTGTTCCACGAGGACAAAGGGGAAATAGGCATCCTGCTCATATCCCAAGCTGAAGAGAAATGGCAAATTCTGCTATTTTTTGAAGGGAAAGTTCAGGCTTTAAACTTCAGGATAAAAAAAAAAAAAAAAAGGAATAACTGTGCCTTACTTCTCTCACCTTCACAAATGAAAATGTGAAAGAGCAGAGAAGTAGTTTTCTCAGAAATAAGCCGGCACAATTTTTTGCACCCATCTATTAAAACAGCACTTTCATCTAAAAGAATCAAACATGTGCTATGCCCTTTCATGTTCAATACACTTCATAACATTCAAATGGCTGAACGGGACCATCTTCTTCAAGATTTTCACCACAGAGAGTTCACTTGTGGAAAACATCTCTCATGACTACTTGAAATTTCCCCTCGCATAGCAGTGTGGTATTTTCACGGTGGAATTCAGGAGCTACAAATTACAAGAGGAGACAGAAAAGGTCCAAAGATGCCATAGAAGCATTTGTTCTGAAGCTGCAAATAAGATATATGAGTTTCCTGTCATCTTCAGGAATGATAGATCAGTGAAGTGGGCTAATGGAGCGACACAAAGGTGCACTGTGAGCTATTCATCCAGAAAAATGTTATCTGCATTTTAATATTATGGGTGGTAGCAACCTTTGAAGCTGGTTTAAGAAAATAAGTTTTGGAAGTTTTGCCACTTCATTGTAATGGATGACTACACAATAAAGTCACAGCTATAACAATGCTTGGTAGTGATACTTACATAAAGTTGGGTAAATACAGCCTGCAGGTTTTTCTGAGCTTTTTCTTTCCTAGAGTTTTTGTGGCACACATCACTGCAGTATCTAAGTATCCTCTGGTTGATTAGATATGCATGATGGGTTTCTTACTGGGAGCCTGCTTCCTAGTTTAGGAGGTTTTGCTCTGGGTAAACACGGCATTTTCACTCTTCTCCATCCCCCATTAATTTAATGATGGTAAGAAAGCTTCTCTCAGAGGCTCCTGCAGTGCACCCTGAATGTCATCATTAGTCTGGAAGTTCATTTCTCAGCTAAATATTTCAGCTGAAATATGTATTTCCTGCTGTTGCATACTTTGATGCAGACTCTTTAGCTTACCTTTTCCCACAAGATTGCAACCACCTTGACAGATTACAGCCAAAGACTTGGTTGTTGGACCCTAACTTTGCTGGAAGTGTTGAAAGTGAACCTTACGTTGGCATTAAAAATCTGCAAGAAGCTTGCAGAGCATTAAAAGCACAGCAGTGGCCTGGACCATTGACAGGCCATGTACCAACGTGCTTCCACTTTGATGCCTGATACGGTAAGTGCCATGACCCAATTTGGGACTTCTGACGCTGGGACACGGACTTGGATGGGGATCTATGAGGCCCTTCCAGCGGCCTCAGCCAAGAGACTTTTGTCTGTGCTAAGTGAAAGACAAAATCTAACAGGACCCTGGAGCTGTGCATAACCCTCACTAATACTGTTCACAAAGAGCACAGGCACAACTCCTTCAGTCTATTGCTCTGGTCCAGTTCTTAGTGCTTCTGTCCTGCCCACATGAGGTTCTGCTCTCGTTTGTATAGGTTCATACACTGTACTGGTATCCTATACTTCTAATGACAATCCAATTAATTATTTTTCTTGAACTACTTCCTATGGCTGAAACCTGCGAATTTGCTTTGCTAAGCTTACCACCTCAATGACCTATCTATCTATCTTTATTCATCATAATCTGCATAATAATAATTTTATGAACATATTTGATTCCTACTGGAACTGGCTTCCAAAAATTGCTTTTATCTGAGAATTTTGTGAATGGTGGAGAAAGGAAAAATCCTTTCTTTTAAAGCTTAAAATGCCATAGGAGGCCACATTTTTATAAAAGTTGTCTAAGTTTTGTGAATCGTGAAGAAATTAGTGACTGCAACCTGTTTGTAGATGGCTTGTGAGGAGCATTGAATACATTAGTTTTAATAGCCAATTTTACCACTGTTAGCTCAATCAGCACAAGAATTGTATTTCTGAAAGCTAAGACAACTTGGACACATCATCCAAACTTCTTTCCAACATGTTGGAAGCAAAGCAAACTGCTGTGTTTACTGAAGAGGACAGCTTTGCTGTGATAGTTTATTTTTATTTCTGTTCTTACTCAGTTACAGGGAAAAATCCTATAATTATTGACTATCTTTTAGTGGTGATTTACTTGGCAAAGATTGATTAGCACAATCAGTCACTCTAAAGCAATTTTCATCACCAAATATTAGATGGTTTCTTTTCCTACTTGATTAGCAGTCCTGCTGCAGGTTACGTTGTAGATGTAATTCTATATACATGGCTTGCAAAGTGTTATATGGCAAATCCTTATCTAAATATAGACATTCTTAAATATTTATGGATACTAATTGTGTGCACGTGCACATGTACACGCATGCATGTGTGTGTTTATGTATATGCTTATGAAGAATATCTGAAAATGTTGATTATATTCTAAATATGGAGCTAAAGATTTTGATTCAGAGATTCATCTTCCATATTTGTACATGAATAATATTTGTGTTTGATTTTATCATCCTGCCCCAGCATAACCTGGGTAAAAGAAACAAAATATCCTTAGATATGCTTAGCAGAAAGTAGTTCACACTTGTCCTTAAAAGTACAGCTAGCTTAATACATTTTATTTCAGGAATTCTGTTGTGATGGTTTTGTCTGGGGTAGAGTTCTCCACCCCTTATTCCATACCATTTCTGTCATGCTCAGTATCATGCTCACTTTCCAGTACATTCTTATAAACCACTACCCCACTTCCCATCCTTTGATATAATACACAGATACCGTTCCCTTAGTCTATGGACCACCCCTGTGAAAAGTCGATAAAATGTCCCTAAATGTCCACAGAGTTAATTTAGTTCATTACTTTGGGCTCCATCTCTTATGGTGGTGACAGGAGAGATGGTGTGTTGCGTGGAGGTACTGGGTGCCAAAGCCAGCTCAGGTCAGGTCACTGCTGCACTTGCACCACTTCTTGTAAAGCTTGTTCTCTACTGGTTCAGGTGGTTCCTGCTATACTAATTCCTATAACATGAAACTCAAATCGTGGATTACAACAATTTAAAGGTATATCCATTACAGTTTCCACCCCTGGTCCCTTTGGGCCAGGTTATAGGGTTTGATATTGCAATGAACAACTCCCCTGCTCCTAGTCTGGCTAGCAACAAGGGGTTCCTGCTAACATGCCAATCAAATAATGTATTATTTTCACCCAGGATTAAATCACTTTGAGGTACACATTGGACTCCCCCATTCCTCTGCATTACCCACCAAGTGCACCCAGGACCTTGAGCAAAAACAATCCCATGAATAGGTGTACTCTTTCCTGAGGAAGGAATAACCCAGACTGTTTTTCACAACAAGTTCCTTATATGTACTACAGTGATCTTACCTCTTTCTACAGTGTTTAGGGGTTTTGGTTGGGCAGGACCAAGCCACTGGCAGATCCTCTAGTGTTAACTAGCCAAGTGGCTTCTGCTAGATGTGTATCCCAATGTCACAGCACCCATTGCTCTCTCAGTGTAGTTTTTAATAGTCCGTTGCATCATTTGATTTCCCCAGAAGCTGGTGCATGATAGAGATATGATACACCCAGTCAATGCCATGCTCCTTGGCCCAGGTTGTTTCAGAAATGGATCCCATTGTCAGATTCAATTCTTTCAGGGGTACCGTGTCACCATAAAACTTGCTTTTCAAGGCCCAGGACAGTATTCCAGGCAGTGGCATAGGGCACAGGGTATGTTTCCAAACACCCAGTAGTCACTTCCACTATCGTAAGCACATGGTGCTTGGCATGGTAGGTTCGTGGCAGTGTGATATAATCAACCTGCCAGGCTTCCCCGTATCTATATTTCAGCCATTGTCCTCTATACCAAAAATATGCTTTAGTCACTTAGCTTGTTTGATTACGGTGCACATTTGGCATTCATGGATAACCTGAGCAATAGCATCAATAGTCAAGTCTACCTCTCAATCATGATGCCGTTTGTATGTTGCATCCCTTCCTAAATGTTCTGATGTGTGTGTCATGGGCCCATCGCACTACAACTAATTCACCCTTACGTTCCCAACACAGATCAGCCTGACCCACTTCAATTCCAGCAGCCTGGTCTGCCACTCATTGTCTCAATGTTCATCAGCAGCACAACTCTTGGGTATGTAAGCATCTCTGTGATGTACTTTTACAACCAGGTTCTCTACCTGAGCAGCAATATCTTGGCATAATTCAGCAGCCCAGATGGGTTTACCTCTGCACTGCTAGTCGCTCTGCTTCCATTGCTGTAGCCAGACTCCCAGAGCATTTGCCACCCTCCATGAGTCAGTATAGAGATAAAGTACTGGCCATTTTCCTTGCTCAGCAATACCTAAAGCCAGCTGGATGGGTTTCACCTCTATAAAATGACTTGATTCACCTTCTTCTTCAGCAGTTTCTATGACTTGTCAAGTAGGACTCCACACAGCAACTTCCCACCTTCAGTGTTTTCCCACAATACAACAGGATCCAGCTGTAAATAGGGCATATTGCTCTTTGTTTTCTGGTAATTTATTATACAGAGGGGCCTCTTCAGCATGAGTCACCTCCTCTGGTGACACTCCGAAGTTTTGGCCCTCTAGCCAGATCATGATCACTTCCAGGATTCCCAGGCAGTCAGGTTTCCCACTCAAGCCCATTGCATTATGAATGCAACCCACTTACTCCACGTAGCGTCAGCTGCATGATGCATAGAGAGAACCCTCCCTTTGAACATCCCACTGAGCTCAGGCAATCAAGGCGTCAAAAAGACCTGTGCTTCAGTACCGATTACTTCTGAAACAGCTTGAATTCCTTCATATGCTTCTAGTATTTCTTTTTCAGTTGGAGTGTAACAGGCTTCAGATCTCCCACATTCCAAGCTCTAAAACCCTAGACGTTAACCTTGAGTCTCTCCGGGTGCTTTCTGCTGGAGGTTCCAGGTGGGGCAGTTATCCCTGGCTGAGACGTAAAGCACATTTTTCACATCTTGTGCTGACCAGACTGGCCCAAGTGCTACTGCACAAACTATCTTCCATTTAATTTGTTCAAAGGCTTGCTGCTGCTCAATGCCCCATTCAAAGTCACTCTCCTCCTGGGTCACTTGACAGAGAGGGCTTATGATCAGACATGGAATAGGCATTCTCCAAAAACCGATGACACCTAAGAAAGCTTGTGTGTGTTTTTTTTTTAGTTGGTAGAGGCATAGCTGTTGTTTTCGTGATCACATCCATTGGGATATGATGATGCCCATCTTGCAATTTTATTCCTAAACCCAGAATTTCTTGTGCAGGTCCTTTGACCTTATTTTGTTTTATAGCCAAACGAGCTTTTGAAAGAATCTGGATTATTCTTCTCCCCTTCTCAAACACTTACTCCACTGTATTTCCGCACACAATGAAGTCATCAATATACTGCAGGTGTTCAGGAGCTTCACCCCAGTGCAGTCTGTATCAATCCACAATAAATGGCAGGACTATGTTTCCACTCCTGGGGCAGTCGATTCCAGGTGTACTGGATACCCCTCCATGTGAAAGCAAATTGCAGACTGCACTCTGCTGCCAGAGGGATCAAGAAAAACATGTTGGTGATATCAGTTGTTGCATACCGTTTGGCAGCCTTTGACTCCAGTTCAGCTGGGTCAGTCTATCCACAGCTGAGAGGCACACATGGAAGGAGTGAGATTATCTTTGCATTCCCGGAGTTGTCAGGCCACTTCATCTATAGTTGGTGCCTCTGTGTCTGTCCAGCTCATTATCACCAGGACCTTGGTGCATTTCATACAAACTTTTTGACACATGAACTGCATGAACCGTATTTCATCTGAGTCTTTGGATGCCAGGTCATTATAGATCACCTCCAACATGGCTAATTTCCTCAGATGCTGGGTACCTCCCTCAATGCTGGTCCGTTTGCTTCAGGAGTTTTCAAGTTCTTCCTTTGACAGGAGTCTCTTCCAAAGACTGAGGACTCCTGCCTTTTTCCAATTCCTTTGTCAATGACCTTATCCTTAGCAAAGGATCCTAGCTGCCAGGCTTTCTTACCCTCTAATTCCTGATTACTGGGCCCAATATCCCAGCATCAGAGTAACCAGCTGAGAATTAGCTCACCTGTTTGACAGCTAAAATCCTTTCACATATCTCACAGCTCACAGACAGGGTTTGGGTGGTTTCTGTCTCATGCTTTCATCCTCTTCTTCCTCCTGTTCTTGTGACTGCTCTGCTGCAGAATAGGCTGCCTTTTTGGATTCTTTCTCCTGCTCCCTCTTAGAAGAAGCTGCTTCATCCCCTACTAAACAAGCTGACATCCTTTTCCATGATTTCTTTTTCGTTAAAGGGGTGATTGATATAGTGTCTGGTTTAGCCACAGTGTTCGTTTGTTTTCCCTCTCTTCTTCCTTAGGGTGCTGCATAGTATTGGGCACTGTTTGGCAGGTACTAGTCAGGGCCCAGCACAATGTGGTAAGTTGTGTCTCTTTGGAATAAGCACAGTATTAATTTTTTCCAAAAATTCTATCACTTCATCAGGATCCTGTAGTTGTTTGGGACTTAAGCTCCAGACCATTGGAGGTGAGAAGTTCCCTAGATACCTGCCCATGTTCTCCCACATGTGGTGCTACCTATGACCATACCCTCACGGAGCCTGGATCACATTCCTAAATTGCTTGTTAACCTTAGACAAAACCAAAGCAACATTTCTAAGAGATACTAATAGAAGTATTTTAACTACCCAAGGATATTCAAGATACTGAGAAGTTATTGTAGTGTGGAGGAAAACATCACAGAAGAAGGTAGCAAAGATGCTGTTCTGTATTTCCTCCCCAAAACACCTCTGAGAGGAAGAAGTATAATTGTTAACCTGTACTGTGTACCTGTACTAATGGCTTCAGTACAGGGCCCAAATACCAGATTAAACTCAAGGTCAGTGTTTTAGTAACAAATCTCCCAGGCAAAACATCACTAATAACTACAGAGCACAGCAAACTACAAAAGCCAACACCAATCTTTAACAGGTACAGAAAAAAAAGAAAAAAAGAAAAAAAAGAAAGAAAAAAAGAGTATGGCACAGATCAGATAAACTAATACCGAGAACAGATGAATCGATATCACTGTTAACAGTTATAAATCCTTTCTAATATGCTGTGATCAATCTGTTGTTATCTTGAACCCTTCAAGCCCAAAGTCAGGCACCAGAAAAGACTGTTGTGGTTTAACACCAGTCACCACACAACTACTTGCTCACTCCCCTGCCCCTCTCCAGCCCCAGCAGGATGAAATGGAAGAGTATCAGAAGGGTAAAAATAAGAAAACCCATGGGCTGAGATAAGAATATTTTAATAATTGGGGAAAAATTTAAATTAAAAGGAAGATAACAAACAAACAAATAAAAGAGAGTAATAAACCCCAAGAAAGACATATGATGCAAATGAAAACCATTTGCTCACCACCAAGACAAGTGATGCAAATGAAAAACAATTGCTCATCATGAACAAACTGATGCCCAGCCAGTTCCCAAGCAGCAGCCCCCAGCTGATTTTCCCCAAATTTTATACACTGAGAATGACATCATATGGTATGGGATATCCCTTTGGTCAGTTTGGGTCAGCTGTCCCAGCTGGGTCCCCTTCCCAGCTTCTTGTGCACCCCCATCCTGCTCGTTGGTGGGGTGGGGTGAGAGGCACAAAAGCTCTTCATGCTGTATGATCACTGCTCAGCAATAACAAAAACATCTCTGTTTTATCAGCACTGTTTCCAGCACAAATCCAAGATACAACCCCATACTAACTACTATGAAGAAAATAAACTCTACCCTAGCCAAAACCAGCACATCTATTCAGATTGGTTTGGGGTGGATTTTTTTGGGTTCTTTTGGGGGTTTTTGTTTGGTTTGGTTTGGTTTTGGTGCGGGTTTTTTTTAAGAATATTTGCTTTTTGAGCTCTTCCGTTTCAAGCTTTGGGCATTAAAGGCTGCACTGTTTTGCTCTGTTCTCTAGGGCTGACCTTAGGTGAACTGCCAGTCCAACTGAAGAAATCATATGTAATTCCTATCCTAAAATCTCCCTCAGATTGAAGAGAAAACAGAAGTAACCATGTTCAAGTACAGATTCAGCAGAGCTGCTAAAGCATCTGCAACTCTAGGTATTGCAAGGCAATGTGTGTAGTATAGATCAAATAATACAGCTCACTCTTAGAACCACATAAATAACACATTTGCCTATAAAAATGTTATGTGTGCATCAAAAAAACCCCAGATTTAATGAGCAACTGAACATTGATTCTGCTTCTTGGTGCAGTTTCCTATACTGTACAAACACAAGGGCAAGCAAACTGCAGGTAGGTGCACAGGAGGCACAGAATATTTACCAGATAGGGAGTTTCATTGCTTTGAGTAGCTTCTTAAGCTGGGGCTGATCTAGAAAAAAGGAAAGAGGCTTCTACCCCCAGACCATGGCTTGGGGCAGCAGTCAGTAAGTAACACTGGTTACAGTACTCAGTAAGTAGCAGTGGTTGTGCTGCAAAAGCAGAGGCAGAACGTGAAGCCTGTGTAGGGGATGTAGGACTCGGAAGAGGGACGAGTCTGACAGGTAGCTGCAGTAAGTCCCTGTCTCCAACCAGAGCCAGCAGCCCAGGGTCAGGAGGTTCCCAGTCTCCTTCGGTGGCTGAGATGATAAAATTATTTCCTCATTTCCCCAGAACTGGTGTTCCTGCTGGATAAATTCAGTCCTTCACTTTGCTTTGCCTTGACTTTCCTTCCAGTGCCAGCTTGGCTACTCAGTTCCAACAGTGGATACAGCATTTTAGACAATTTTATATTTTACATAGTGAAGCAGTAGAAATAACAGTCTTTTGAAGTTTCCGTGCACTTTCTCAGTCTTCAAATGGAGCAGATCTTCCTTGCTTGGCACAACGCAGTACGCAGTTTGGTCTAAGAAATATATGCATATATCTCCTACGCTCCTGCAAATCACAAAGGCAGATAAAAACAGGAAGACAATCTTGCATATAAAAATCAAAACTGAGAAAAGCTTCTAAATTTTGCTTGAGTTGTTAAATATATAGCCCTGTTTTAAGTGAAAACTTAGCTCTGATTATGTCTCATTCTTCTTTGCACTCATGTTGTATCTGCTGTAAGAGTTAATGGAGTTGTAACGTATCATATACAACAAATGAACATGAGAAAATGGTGTCGGGCAGTCACATAATTGCTATCTTACAAAATACTGGGGGAGGAAAGCTCATATTTTTGCAAAAGTATCTGGATTTTCCTTTACATAAACTCACAGTCCCAGAGGTAAATGTTTAAAAAGGATTTCCCCCAGTCTGAAGAGAAAACCTGCATGTTCACATAGGAGTCCAAGTTTGAATTCTTGCTAACCAAGTATCAGAAAAGAGTGAGTAAGCAGGCTAGTACACACAATTCATTTTTCTAAGCATGATACCAGGCTGTAAAATGTATAGATATGAAAGCTTTGGGAAAGAAAAAGAGATATGTAACTTTTAGAAATCTAATGATGTTGTATCACTGTAACACACAAAAACCTGTGTCAGTGTCATCACAAGGAAATGTTATTCTGTGTCATTTTAGTATATTCTTGCTAACAGAAAGGCTTTAAGACACTAATGTAGAACCTGCGTTAACAAAAAGAATAGGAAAATTTCTTGAGTCTCCAATATTCCATTTTTTCCATTTCTAAATGTATGGGATATTAGCAAATATATTATAGCACTTTTTATAATGTAGGAGTTGTTAATAAAAGGAATTGCTAGTATATGAAATAGCAACTGTAACCTCTTCGCAGACTTTTTTTGCAAACTCTCACCATTGGAAGTATTGATGGTAGCAGACAGCATGCAGCATGATGAGGCTTTTCATGTCAGGCCATATTCCATCTCTGAACTGCATCTGTACCACTAGTAGTATACACGTACCACAGTTAGTGGCACCCCTTAATTCCTTGTCAGGAATTTGGGTGAAAGTAGTGAGTTCATGTAGAAGGACTGCAAAAGTTTTTACTTAGCTACATGAGAGATGCTGAGATTATTTTAAATAGTATTTGTGGAAAATCACTGTATTCCAGTTGAACAATAATGAAGAAAACTCACTGATCTGTAATGACTTCTGTTTCTTGTAAAAACTTTGATTATTCAGCTGGAGAAGATCTCTCAGATCATGCGGTATGGCCTCCTGTGTGGAGCATGATGTTCCTGTACAGTAAGCCAACGAGAAATGTATCTAACTTTTTTTTGAATACCATTAATGAAGGTGACTCAGGTTCATCAGTAGAAAGCATTTCTCCATTATCTAATTGCTTGTCTGCTAAGAAATGTTTCCTTTCGTCTAGTTCTGATCTCTTAATTTTAAACCATTAATTCTGATTTCTTTTCTAAAATGTAAGCAAGTAGTTATTCCTTTAGCTTTCTCCTCAGATGTAAGCAACTAGTAAATAGCTTCAAAGACAACCAAATAATGTCACCTCAGTGCTCCATAATATATGATCACCTTTTCCATGGCTGTGTTTCAAATGAGACCAAAAAAAGAGGCAACTTAGATAGGTACTTGGTTTGAAAAAAAAAAAAAAAAAAAAAAAAAAAGGGCTTAAAAAAAAGATCTCCTGAGTAGCCAAAATACTGGACACAGGAACAAAACCAAACCTTTTAAAAATAATGTATTTCCTACTGAAATGAGGGATACATTTAGCTTTTGTTAGATCTGAGTGGGTACTTTCAGAATGTTCTGGCAGGCAAAATACTGGAAATCTAAAGTATGTATTTGCACTGAAGAACGTATTACTAAATTAGATTTACTAGCCCAAAATCTCATGATAAGCCCTCAAATCCATTTGAACACTACCTGTACAAAGCAGGAATTAGAAAACATATAACCAACCTTTAATCCAAATCCTGTACCATGTCTTTGAAATGTGTGTTGTAAATAGCAAATCAAAGAAGACATCAAATGAGGAAATAGTAAGTATCTCTTACGGATGGTTTTCATTGTGATGCAAGTTCAAACTTTTACAAGAAACCTTTTAAATGATAGGCATGAAATTAAGGTTTTCTGCTGGAGAACATTGCAAATTCCCATCTCAGTGAGTGATTATGAGCATTGCCTGATGTCAGCAGCCAGCATGGTGGTTTATACTCTACTCCTTTGTCCTTTTAAGTCCCAGACTTGTATCACACTATTTTCCCTAAACTCATTATAGTTGGGACTAAAATGTGCCAGTAAGTCATAATATTTTCCTAGAGACCATCTGGTGTCCAAAGTCAGAGAATGTTGGCTACTCTGCCTGACCTCACATACAGTTAATCTTAACTGTTTTACTCTTCATTTAGTAGTGGGGAAAATGATGTCAAGAGTGTCTCCTTTGGTTGCAAAGAAGGGAAGTTTGAAAGAAAAAAGAAATATTTGAAATAGACTTCAGAACAGTAAGTGATAATACCTAATGCTGTGGAGCTGAGGTTGAGAGCTTAAAAGCTCCTTTCTAATTTTCAGATGAAGGATAATTATTACACAGCAAGGTTCAAATTGAAGAAAATAACAAGTAAAGTTGCAACATGAGAACTGAGAATAGAAAAGTGACTGTAGAGAATCACCCCTTTATTTTGGTCACAGCTGGATTTTTAAAACAGGTCTTCCTTTCCAAGGAGTGAAAGTCCTGCCTGCTGCTCTGAGAGGTTTCACCCTGCAACCTCTGTGTTGCTGGATGCTTCCACAAGAGCCGCTTTCCCAGAGCTGGGTTGCCTGCTTGCCTAAGAGCCCCGTGCTGGGGTTTGCGTGAGGGGCACATCTCCTCGCCCTTCTGCTATAGGATGCTCTGCATTGTGCCTCTAACAAAAAGCTGTCTTTAGCAATGGCAAAGTGGATTTATGCCTCCTTCACATATGTGACACCCTGAGCCTCAGCAGAGGCTGCAGCCATAGTCACCAGCTCAATAACTAGCATCTCCATCTTCTCCTTTAAGTAACAACAGTCTGTATGGCTAGATGGGGATGTCTTCACCTAGCAGTATTCTCAGACGATTTTTCCCTCTTTCTATTCGACACAAGACTAAACCTATAACTGTAAAGCTGCCCAGAGGGATGGTGGAGAACATGTAGAAGATGTTCAGAGCAAATCCTTTGACCACATTTATCGTCGTTCTACAGGGAACTAAATAGACCCCTTGTCTGCCAGCATTCGAATTCATATAATCAGACATGGTTACTTTATTTGTATTTCTTTTCATCCACTGAAAGAAAATAGCATTCTTTTTCCAGAAGAGGTTAATTTTATTTTAGTTTTTCAGATAAACCAGCATATCTCAAATTGGAAGATGCACGCTTAAGGACATTATAACACTGGAAATAAAACGGCAACCACAAATCCAGCAAGAAGTCTGGGGATTGTTCTGAAAGGCAAATAATAAAACAACATTTTACTGGTGATGATGCCTATTCTCGACAGACAGTGACAGCTGAGTGTCAGTGATGAATGGAGCAATTTCCATGCATGTATACACAGGCACTAGCAAAGCCACCAGGACTTGGTATTCTTTCTAGTGATGTTAATTGGGGTTTTGCCATTAAAATTAGCTTGAGCAGACTTAGGCCCCTAATTACAATGAGTCAAACTGTACATAACTACAAGGAAGATTTTAAATAAGTAATGTTCTTAAGTCTCTTCAACTATATGAATGAGTATTTGACACCAACCAAATTATTTTAAATCAAGATACCCAGAGACCTCTGAAGCTCAGATCTAGCTGGAGACTGGAAATGAATTTGCTTCCAGAGGCATTACGCTTATTATTGCAGGGTGGATTGATGCCACCTGGGTTAAAGAACCCAGATGAGCTGCAGATGTCAGGTGTTCAGTCAACCTAAAAAAACCCAACCCAAACCAACTGCACAGTGCTGAAGATTGATACAGCATTACCCAGCCTTGGCTTCAGACAAGGTAAACGTCTGAAGAGATCATTAATGCTGGGGGATGAAAAAATGAAATATTCCTCCAGTAAGTGGTTGTTTTTTAATTAAATGGCAGATGTGTGAAGCTGCTAAAAGATGTAGAACACCACAAATCTTGAAAAAGATATATTAATAAGCCTGCCATTGGTAGTATATATAACTACCACTGGTACATAAAAACATATGTACACCCTCTTATCTAAGCAAAATTACTGCCATTAAACAAGTGCTGATGAGCCAATGTTGAAACCCTCTTTACCTCTGATCAAAGTACTTTTTGTTACATCTGTGACTTACTGAATTCTAACAAGGGGAAAGCATTTATAAAGGACTCTGGTCAGACAGACATAACTGTTTCAGAAATTAATGGTTATCAAAAATGAAAATTCATTTTTCTACACCAAATATCATAGCTAAACACTATTTCTTTATTGTAACCATTTGATAGCAAGGTATGTACAACACTCAAGTCAAAAGCTATTACATCAACTATTATAAAATAAGTTTGTCTGACAGACAAAGTCTGATAGAAGATAGCAATACCAGGATTCCTGCTAATAGTTGTACTTCATGTGGCTAAACTTATCACAGTGGGACTAGAGTACCAGGGTGTTCACAAGAAGGTATATTAATAATGATTAATTTAAGGCACTGAAGTCCTCCTCAGCTTGCCCCAAGGAATATGCTTTTCACCCCATGTCTTTAAAATGAGCAGGCACAGTAGCAACCCAATGATGATGCCACTTGCAAGAAAACAAAAGATTGCTTTCGTTTCAAAGTGAGCATAGGCATTCCGAGGTCCCTGAGGTACCTGATCTTACTTGTTTTAGAAATTCCATGTTAATACACAAAGTTATACAATTTATAGTAAATCATGAAAAGTTTTGTCATTTATATGCAGACCTGTGTCTTCTGATCTACCTATCCTGAGCTATATCAAGGTTAATAGAGTTGTACTAAAATTCATTGCCTGTGAATGCAATTACCCAAAACTGGACATGTAGATAAACAGGAGCCTTCAGCAGGTCCTGCCGCTGGATACATGTTGCTATATTAGAACCTCCCTGTGACAGTGCAGACATTAATTTTTACCAATGTTTAAATTAAATGTTTGATTCTGCACCACAATAAAGTAAATTGGAGAGAACAGTGGGGATCAACGCTATTCATATTATTTCTACATTATGCATACATCTGGGGCTTTACCAAGACAGAAGGATAGGAATTTCTGACAGTTACTCTTTTCTTCCTCCACCTAAATATGAGTGGTATACATACTTATTTATAAGCAGGTTATATTTAAGCATACTACATGTATTTTATATGTGTTTTATATGTGTGTGCATACATATATTTGAAGGTAAAGTGAAACCATGAAAAAAGAAATTTTGCCTTTATTTAAATTGATTTCCACAACCAATAGGTATGTGAAAAGCTGATTAAAAAACCACTGCAATAGATTATCAGGCAGTTCCCTCGTCTAAATGAATGCCTATGTTTCTGGAAAAAAATAGATTACCTTTTTAAAAGGATGAAGGTACCTTCTGCTGTGACTAATCTTATCCAACCATCTGAGAAAGGCATAGCAGGAAACAATTTATTGAGTGTAATTATTCAGTATGCAGGTAGCAGTAAATAAAAAACATGAGCTTCTTAGAGTATACAGTCAGTAGAAGAAATGCCTAATTACCGGGATTTTTTGCAAGTCTCTTTTTAGACCAGAGTCAACATTCAGCTCATAATCTGCTGTGGAATGATTTTGTACCAGCCAATCAGGACTGGATATTGTCACTGTATTTCTGTGACAGCAATAAAATGGATAATATAGCAAAATATGGATAATATTGCAGTCTCAGTTTATGAAATATAAGAACTCATAATTACTCAACCAAGTTGTTAATACAATATAAAATAATCTTAATTAAATGTTTCTGCTGCATTATCCTCTTCTCTGGCTGTATAAAATGTTTATTGTTTCAATTCATCATCTTCTAGCTGGCTATTGTCAGAGACTATACAAGCTACAAGATGGCTAAAAATGTCGTTTAGACTTCAGAGTCCCTCCAGGAGGAAATCAAGTGTTCATTACATTGATCTCTTCAGCATATAGAAAGAGCCTAAATGTGCCTTCGAGAAATTTGGCATATGCAACATACAGAATGCTAAGAGTAATATTCTGCACTTCCTACTACTCTGCCTTTTTGTCTTCTTTGGCTGCTTAAAACAGCGAGATGACTCTTCTGGTAAAAGGTTGGTCCTTATTTTTGGCCTCATTCTCATAAGAGAAGAAATTACTGGAAACAGTTTGTAGCTGTTGTTCCCCTGAAAAAAAAACTTCCTATTTTTGGAATGGGTTTCTTCCTAACCCTCACTCTATCCATATCTATGAATATTAAATTATCTTCCAAGGACCTGAAGGCCTTTAAATTTTACAATTTAATTTATTTTTTTTAAGTCCTCAGATATTCAAATGCATTAAAATAATGGTTTTAATTAAATATGTTTTAAGATATTTAATTTCTTAGTACTAAACTGCTACTCTAAGTCTGTTTATTCTAAACATCAAGCAAGTTTAAAGCAAAGAAAGTGCTGGTATCATCACCTTTGTTTTGTACTTCTGCTTTCAGAGCCTTGAAAGATTTGCAAATATACTACCTGGATATTTGCTTTATACTGTCTTTTAGCTTCTTTGGTGGCTATGGGAAGGATTTGTATGGCTGATAATCCCATAGACAATGCCACATTGCCTACTATTCTGAAAGCCTGACCTAAAAAAAAATGTTGGATATGTTAATGGGCTAGTGAATAGTCACACTGTGGTTTTGCATATTTTCTTCCTTGTGTGATGGTATTTTTAAAAGTGGGAACAGCTGTTCCACTTGCAATTTTATATTTAAAATAGAATTTAATAATTTTTACCTAGATGCAGGCTCAATTTTGTCATCCTTCTTTATTGCTGATACCACATGAAGAAATATAGAATAATCCCCCAGTAACAGCATTTTATTCAAGACTGTTCAGTGGGTTTCTAGGTGACCTGGATGCATTATTGCATGATATTTCATCTCCTTCATTCTGCCTCCTTTGCTTGACATATATATTATTTAAACTGTAGGCTGATGTCTTCCCATATCTTTTGCAGTTTTCAATGTCTTTCCTTCTATAAATATTATTTGTCCTCTCACTTTATGGCTCTTCATTGTCATGGTATGAGATTAGTCCCATTGCTTCTCTCAGTTTTGTCATTCTCATATTTACAGTATCGGTGTTATTGGATGTGGTATCTCCTCTGATGCTAGCATATACATTCTCGTGCTGCTTTTATATGGGTTGGGGGTTTTTATGCTTTGAATTGAGTTATAGCTTTCACTGGTATTAGACTTTGCTCTGACAACTTAGGATGCCTTGCATCTATTATCTATCCCAGCCTATAGTCTTCTTAAAGCCCTGTATTCACAGTTTGATCACACTATGACTGCATCAAAAATAAACTCCACGTTTCCTTTTGCTCTTCCCATTCTCCTTTAAATGTTATTTTTTTTTAATCCTGTATGCCTATTAAATGAGCATCAAATTTTTGCATCTTTATGTGTAATCCATCTTTTCCATGTCAATCACAGACAGCACATAGACTATCAGGTATCCAAACCTTTGAATTCACTAATACATGAGTTTCCACAATTGATTATTCTTAACATTTCCATAGGGATTACAAATCCCATTGTACTGCATTGACATTTCTGCAGTTTCAGTTTAACAGTTCAACCTTGCTGCTGCTTCTTCCACATTCTGAATAACTCCTTGTACATAATCATTCTTTTCATCATTTTGTAGATATTGCTGATGTTCTATTTCTTTTATTTTTACCATTTCTGTTCAGGATCCTTGACATTTAATCCCCACCCTTTTTCAGCTTCCACACCAGCCTTCTTATCTTCCCGTTGCATTTCTGCCTATTAGTTCCTCAACTTTTCATCAGCTTTCCTCATAGCTAGCAGTGCAAAGGGATTTGGAAGCTGTTGTTTTTTGTGTTTTTTTTAATTTCTCTGTACTCTCTTTTTGAAGAAAAACCACATAGCTCTGAAGCAAGGAAAAGGCAGAGAAAGGAAAGGTCAGCCTGATCCAGGAACTTTCAGAAAAACTTATTAAACTCCTGCTACACATTACATTGTCTTCTAAAGTTCCCAAATGCAAATATAACAGCCACCAACAGCAAGAACAAATGCATATGGCTTATTAATACAATACAAGAAATAAACCAATGCATAGAGTGAAAGTCAGAGACATCATTTTAAAGTGCTTTGAGATAGGAAGGCTGCTAAATATTCGACAGAAATTATTGTCTCCAAATTGCATAGCTATTTCTAATTCTCACAACAATCTTTTGTGTCCTACCTTCACTGGGAAGTACTGTTCTTGCTGCAGAATTCATTGATTTTAATTAAGAAAACAATTTGAAAAAAAGAAAAACAAACCCCAAACATTTTGCTACTATATTTTGAAATTCACATTCTTCTTGTTTCTTTCTTGGAGTGGGAGAAGGAGACAAATTCAGTATGACAAACCTGAATTTGCATAGTTCTGAAGCCAGGGACATGGAGTCACTCCAAGTCAATACGGAGATGCTAGTTTATCATGTCCATGTACACTTGTTCACACACAGCACCATCTGATGCTTATGTGCTAAACAGAAATACTGGCATTAAACTAAAGCTGTCACACAATTCAGCAAGGTTTGAAATAATTATGGCACAGACAGTTTGGATCTGATCCCAAACCTCAAGGATGTCACACCATTTCCATAAAGCTGAATCTTAAAAAAAAAACCTCAAAAAAACCCCAAACAAACAAGCAAAAAAAAAAAAAAAACCCAAAAAACAAAACCAAAAAAAACTCAAACAAACCATAAATTTAAAACTTTGGGTGTTTGTAGAAAAAATGGAGTAAATCGCTTAAAATAGCAAGGAGTAGAGAACTATGGGTAAATAATTTGAAATTCATTTGTATTTTCATTGGTAATAGTCATGCCAAATTCTGTGTGTTTAAAAGTTTCTGCTTTCTGCTAACCTCCTTCTGGCAGCCTGCGAGGCTGGTTCCAGCCCCGTTCTCTGCCAGATGGAGCACAAAGAGAGAAACATCTGCCTCCGTCTGCCAGGGCACTGAAGACATGTCTAACCTGAAGTGTGTGAGCACTCCTTCCAGAGTGGGAACTGGTGCTATAAAGCACAAAAGAGGCTAGGCATTATTTTTCCTTCATATCAGGATACCTTTATGTCATTGTGCTCTCCCAAAACAATGTAAAGTGAATTGCTGCAGATGAAAGGCTGACCCAACACTGCTGTAAAATCATTGGCATTCACACGGAGAACTTCCCTGTCAGGCACACTATTTCAGGAGGAGGCAGAATAGTGGGATAAGAGTTGGTGGAAGCTAAAAAGAAGAACAAACTCTTCTAACCAGCTCCTGTCTCACACCCTTCTTTCTCAGTGCTGGGAATCAATTTGGGTTTGGTATAGTGCCACTGTTTCTAGTCAGTTTTTGGATCCCAAATGCCATTTTTAGAGATAGACACAAGGTGGAACACGGCCAAGGAATCCATTCTTCTCAGACCCCAGACCTGCACTGCCAACTGCAGTTGCCTTCATGCAAAGGCCAGCACCCAGCACACAGCTCCCCCGCTTCCTAATGCTCCTTGTGCATTCAGGCTGCATCCATTTGTGAATCAGGTCCTTCATTCTTCACACTGATGAGGTCTTCAAACAGCTGAATCCTACTGAAAACAGAAAGGCAATTTCTAACCCACATTTTGAAGACAGAGGGATGCACAGAGCAAAAGGTCTGTAACGGTTCATCTTAAAATGAGCGGCATACCACAGACATCTGTGCTGAGTGTGCCTCTGCATATGCTGCTTACAGCCAAGACTCCAGCAGCAGGGCAAAACCAGCAGCGCTGGTGCCAGCAGTTGGCTGTCATCCCACTGTGGTCCCACAAGAACATAAAGCTGTAGGGATTACATAATGTTTCTGCAAGCGACAAAAGAAAAGGGAAAAACTCAGCACACCCCTGCACTCCTGAAATGGAAAAGGAACTTGATTTTTTTTATTTATTGATTTTTAGAAAACACTACCAAAACACAAATGTTTCAAGGGGCTGTGAAGGGCAGAAAGGAAACTGAAATGATACTGCAAAAAGGTATGAGATATTTAGTACCAGTGCTAGTTCTGCACCTAGTCTGTATTCCTAACATATTCATCTACTCAAATAAATAAGAGTTTGGAGTATGCAAAGAATCTGGGGCTGGGTTTAATTTTCATGCTAGTCAAAGTGATTTTTCTTCAATCTATCAAATACTGTATTTGACATATGGCTTTTCTCTCAATCAGTGATTGACTGCTACATGTTTTGTGCTTCAGTGAAGGTAGATTTAATACACTGGACGTTGTTGTGAGCTGGTTTTGTCTTTTGAATGACAAATTTAATTTTTATAAGTTGCATTGTACTATTGTCTCTACTAATTTCACATTCTTCTCCAGCTCTTTGGTCCCTCATTTCGTCACTAATGTTTTACTTCAAGAGAACAAGGATATTGAAGACATCAAAGGTGCCTTGACATTCTCAATAGACCGTGACAGCCTCCTTCATTTTCCATATTTTTTAATGTGGAGACATCCAGTGAAGGAAGAAACTCAAGACTGTGGTAAACAGATTTAGAAGAAGTGACTCATTGTTTTTTCAGTGATGTTACCAGTGGATATTCATTACCCAGATTAAGTGGACTAGAGGATTGAGCAATTCACCTAGCCAGCTAGCAGAGAGAAGCACACATTAAAAGTAAAGGTAACAGTCATTTTCCATGAGAGATTTTTATTTTTTTTGGCTCAAACTTAAATTCATTTTTCTGGTTTTAAAGTAATTTTGAAACCTGATTTTGTGTGTAGTTTCATTTTGAAAATGAAGGATTTTGATGAACAAAACTCTTAAAAATAATGTAAAGAAATGTCCTAATTAACATCCACTATTTTCTCAATCTTCAAAAAATTTGCCTTATTTGCTGAAGTTTTGTCTTCAATTCTCTGAAGAATTTATTTTAAGTTCTTAAGACTGCTCACTGCAAGCCTTTCTTGGCTGTATTTCTGACTGCAAGCTTCCCTTTACTTTTATTTTTACTACTTCTTACATGACTGGGAGAAGCCAAATGAAAATCTTTTACTGGCAGTCTTAATATGAACAACAAAGCAACTGGAGCTGCAGAGCACCACTTCTTGGCTAAAACCCAGTGGTGACTGTACAATGTGGAGGAGGGAGCAGGGGGAAAGGGAACCGCTAGGTCTCAGTTTTCTTTTTCTTAAATGTTAAACATGCATGAAGTTAATCTGATAGAAAAGGAGATTACAAGAAATAGGATGAGTCTAAAACATGTGTTATAGAGTCTCAGGGTATCCAAAAATACAACTTAAAGCATTAAAAAAAAAAAAAAAAAAAAAAGCCAAGCAAAAAACAACCCAGCCAGGAGACTGTACTTTCCCTCATTTAAGAGAATGATCTGAAATATTTGCTTGAAGGCAGTGCAAAGAGTACGACTGTAATTCTCCCATACAATAATAAAACAATAGCTTTGCTAGACTACTAATAGGAGGGGGAAAAAGGGGGGTGGGGGTGGGGGTTGGGGGGTGTGTGTGCCTCCAGGATTGTCCTCAACAAGCATTAGCTGCCTTTCCTCATCTGCATTTCTACTTAAGGGCAACACAGAAAGAGAGGAAACGAAAGGAGGCGAAAGGGCTGGAGCTTCAGAGGAGGGAACTGCAGGACTGCTCTGCTGCTGGGGACATCTTGTGCCTGGTATTTGTCGTGCCAAATGGACCACAGGAAGGTAAAAGCCTGAGGGAGCACAGGCCTGGGATCAGTCTCACACCTGGAACAGCAGTGAAACTTCCAGCCTTGGCTGTCCTTCCCACGAGCAGGGGAGCTGGATCCATAGTACGGACGCTGGGTAGGAATGGCTTTCTAGGTGATCTTCACATTAAACAAAGTAACCAAGGTGCATAGATACAGTGCAAATCCTCACTTCTTGCATGTTTTGTAAATTCCCATGTACCCCAGTTTTCAAATGCTGATTTTTGTCATTAATTTTAATTAGATTGGCTTCAACACTGCAGTTAGAGGCATTCTCTTAATACAGAAGAATAAAATGAACCAGCTTGCTCTCTCTACTTTGCCATTTTAAGTGGAGTATTAGGAGGAAAAAAACACCACAAAACAAAACAAAAACGAATGTCACGTTACAAATACAATGAAAAAAACAGCAACATCAATCCAGCCAATGAAAAATGCATTTCTGTTTATGCTCGAGGGCATATGAGAAGTGTTAAAATATATGAGTGAGGAAATGCACTCAGTCAGATGTACAAATGACAACGATTTGGGGAAAGATTCAAAACATTGTGAAAGAAATTCCAACAGGCATCAGCAAGCAGAAAAAACGCACTTTCTCAGATATGATGTCTGGGAGGTTTTGCAGTAGCTCATTTGACCATATGAGGTGATGATATATCAGGAGACAATGTTTTTACAATCCCAGCCACTGCAGAAAGAAAGGATATTAAAATTCGCAGTAATGATGCTCATCTTCTTAGTTTTGGATAAATCAGTCACATTAATTTTCTATGTGTTGCTAGCTTAACCACACATTTTCCCTTGCTATCTCTACCACCTGTTGCAAGAAGTAGTTTCTACTTACCTTTTTTATTTTCTTCAGTATGTCATATTCAGCTTCATCACAGTCTCCAAATTACATTTTGTTTTCTTGTATGGAAATAACACTATTTTCCATTCTTCCTAAGATAAACTTTTCTTATGCTTTTTCAGTATCTATCTCGGGTTTTTTTCCTCAGCAACTGTGCCCTTTGTGGCCCAGCCAGTATTAAACCACTACTGAGAAACTAAGGGTTTTCTTCTGCTGCATAGTGACAGGTTCACTGTGGTCAAGGAAAATGCAGTAGCTCTTAGGTGGTGATGTACTTCCCAGTTTGGGTGCCATTTGGCTTTAGAATCTAATTTAAAACCAAGTGTGCTAGCAGCAGCAACCTCAACCCATGCATAATTCAGACCCTAACCCACTTCAGGGAAAGATAACTGAACTGCTGCCTCAGTACTACTGCTATTATTGCAGGGTCTAGTCCTAAGATACTATGCATAATGGAAGAAGTCACTCAGAAATCAACATCTTGCTTGCACAGATACTCATCTAAAGGTTGCAGGGCTGGAACCTTCTCAGGGGACCTCTGCCACGCAGCTCTTCCTAGTGACTCTGCAAAGAATTGACCATAGAGGTATCAGACAGCTTGGCACATACGGGACTGGGCTTCAACTGCCTGTAACTGCTCTCATGTAAGAGTCTTGATCCGGACTGAAGGGGGAAAAGGCTCGTCTCCCTCAGTTTTCCTTATGCAGTGCCTATCACATCCAGGTCAGTCTCTTCAGCTCCTTGACCCGGATGGACCCTTAACTAGGTATGCAGTTGCTGAAGTTCTGACTTAGGACAGCACGAGGACTACTCTGCAAATCTGCAGACGACACTGAGCTGGAGGGGGAGCAGCCAATGCACTGGAGGGTAGGACTGTGATTCTGAAAGACAGGTTGAAGTAAAGGTCTGGCAGGAACCTCAGAACGTTCAAGAATGAAAATTCAAATCTTGTACCTTGGGTAGGATTATACCATGCACCAGTACAGACTGGGGTATGACCAGGTGGGTAGCAGCTCTGCACAAAATGAGCTGGTGGTGAAGGCAGGCAGCAAGCTGAAAAGAATCCAGCAACGTACCCATGCAGCAAAGAAAGCCAACAGCATCTTGGGCTGTCTTAGCAAGAATGCAACCAGCAGGTTGAGGAGGGTGATCTGCCACCTCTATTCAGTACTTGCAAGACCATTTCTGGAGTGCTCAGTCCAGAATTGTGGCTCCCCAGTGCAGGAAAGACATTGACATACCGGAGAGAGTCCTGCACAGGGCAATGAGTATGCTCAGAACACTCGATATATGAGAAGAAGCTGAGAGAGAGAGAGGTTTCCTGAGCCCAAAGAGGTAAAGGCTCAAGACCTCAGTACTTCCTGACCAGAGGACACAGAAACAGTGGTGCCAGACTCTTCACAGAGGTGCATGGTGATGGGACACAAGGCAACAGGGAAAAGTTGGAACACAATACATTCTGATTAGTTATTAGAAGCTTTTTTACCAGGAGGGCATTCAAAAAACATGGCACCAGGGCCCAGAGAGACTGTGGGATTTCCATCCTTGGAGATGTTCAGGCCTCGGGTGGACATGTCCCTGAGCAACCCAGTCTGATTAGACTTTGTTTTGAGCAGCAGGTTGGCCTAGATGACCAGTGAAGGTCCCCTTCCAGACTAAATTATGCTTTGAACTTATGGTCTATGCAGGTAGTGGTACAATGGACAAGAGACAGAGTCAGAAGAAAAATAGAGAAGTCAGAAAGAAAGGATAAAACAAAAGTTATAATAGTCAAAACGCAAACTGGAGGAAAAAAACCCAACTAAAATAAGGTTAAATGCTGCTGCTGTGGTGATACCCAAAGGAAAAATAGCTCTGTTGAGAAATGGGGTGTCATTTTAGAAATGAACTACTGCAATGTTCACTTTTCTAACGTTCTTAAGTATGTTAGGAAAATACTAATAATTGGAAACACTTTAAATTAGAATTGTTCTATTTGAAGTTATATATACTAATATATTGTACTTTAAAAGATATTGTTGTTCCAAAGTAAGTGTAGCACTTAGAAGTTTAGAAATTACAAGATTTAGACTGATTTAATTCAGCTGTTTCTACCTATGTACGGAATAACATTAATGGTGACATACTAACTTAATACATGAACATGAGCTATGTTTCCAGAGGATCCCTGCCTCTCCAAGGAAATACAGCAGGCAGTTAGTACTTCACAGAACCTTTACTGTTTATTTATTGCATTTTACCTCCATACTGACTTTTTATTGACTACAACAGTATTAATTCTCTTGGGATAGTCCTGTGGTCTTTATGACTTTAGCATATGGGTTCTCATAAACAGTAATAAACATCTCTGTCAGATTTGGAGATGTTTTTGTTTTTGTTTTTTTTCCTGTTTCCCAAAAGGGACTTCATGTACAGACTGATCAAGATTCATCAAAACTGCCCACTGACGGTAAGAAAAATTTGGGTGCTTTGCACCTGATATTGTGGAAAATTTAACAAGTTTGTAATATCTTACATGTCACGAACAACCTTGTAATTGATTTTGTCAACATGAGCTCCAAGCCTGAATCCAGGTAAGTCATTCAGACATTTCAAAAATTAGTAATTTTGTACAGTGGAAATGCACATTGTGTGAAATTACATTGACCCGCAACTTATGTCATCAGCAAAGGTCAGGTCTTCATAGTGATACAGGGGAGATCCTTATTGCTTGAACTAATAGTTTCAGTAGCTGTTCCTTCTGTGGACTGACTCTCCAGGGAGAGAAGGCAGAGACTTTTCCAGTTGATTTCATATCCATTCACTAAAGGAAAAGAGATGCTCACAGTACTCCTGAAGTCACAGACAAATTTCCAAGGCAATGGTGCTTGTTACTTTGTTACAAACTCTGCTATTTCTGCTTTTCCATGCTGTCTTTTCCTATTTTACCTCTTCACTTAATCTTTGCTTGTGCATTTATGCTTTCTGCCTTCTTCCTTTCAGCACTCCTTGCCCTCTGTGAAGCCCAGGCTGCCTCCTTAACCCTTGAACTCTTGATGTCTGATGGTGCCTTAGGAGCAAGTGGTCTCCCCATGTGGGCCGTTTCTCCTGTGTTGCTTGAGCAGAACATCTCTGAGGTGGGTGGGCATCTCCCTGTTCCTTTTCATGGCCAGAGCAGGCTCTCCCAGGTACTTCAGGAACAGCAGGTGGCCAGAAGGCAGAGGCTGGAGCATGCCCAAGCACCCATTTGCTGATACACCATTCTTTCAGACTGTAAATAGATGCAGTGCAATCACTACAGATTAAATCTTTGGAGCATTTAAGATGCAAACACATCTCTGGAGCATAGAAAGCTGCAGTGTGATGTGCAGGTTGCAGTTGTGTTTGTGTTTGGGGGGCGCTGTATGTCAACCTTCTCACTGAGAAACCTGTTGAAGTCTTTTTTGTTTGGGTTTTTTTTGTTTGGTTTTTGTTTGGGTTTTTTGGTTTTTTTTTTAGACTGTGAAAATATCTGTTTTTCAGACTACATAGGACTGAACTTTAGCTGGAACTTTAAAAAATAAAAATCAACCTCAGGCAGGTATCTTGCAGAGGCAAATTCAGCTCAAAGAGCCAAGGTTTAATAAAGTAAAAACAAGTTTGAGTCTTGCATAGAAAGTGCTAGCAACATTAACTACAGGCACCAGTGCTATTTTTGTATATAGCATCCCAAGTTTTCATATATACCAGTAAACTGTTGACATTTTCTCCTCGTTTTTATGAAATACTAAAACAGAACCACGATTCTGCATTTCATACAGTTTTAAGATAGTGTGTTTAGCTTGGTACACCTATGCTTTTTAACAATTTTAAAATCCTTTCTGATTTTTTAAATTATATTTGCTATGTTCTTCCAATAATTAACATTTACAATTGGGACACAATAGAATCATGACTCAAAATAATTGGCTAACACAATCTGGTACACACCTACTGAAGTAATACCAGACATTAAAAAACCTACAAAACAAAAAAAAACCACGAAACCCTAAACACAAACACTCAATTTCCTTAAAAGTTCAAGCAGTAACAGGTCAAGGAAATGCATTTCTTATTCAGTATTAATGACAGATTGGTGCTAGTTGATTCACAGATACCTATGACTAAGAACCCTTAGAAATACACCTTAATTGATGCTAACAACACAGAGTTTGTATATGCTCTCCGATACACGTACTACAGCGTCAGGGCACTGAGCTTCAACTGTTTTTAACAGAGGAGGCACCCTAAGTACTTAAGGAGAAATTGTTGCATGATACATAAGTGTTCTCTAGCACTGGGAAACCAAGGCTAGACTTCATGTGCTAACTCCTCTGAACAGCTGTAAGAGCAAAGCTGTTTGTGCTTCGAGGGGTTTGCAATGTAAATATTCTCTCTTTCTGTTTCAGCCATAAAGGAGTATGAATGGAGTGAAATGGAACTTGGAAGAAAGTTGTGTAAATATTAGAACTTAATCCTGCGCCTTTTGAAAGTAATGAGAACATTCCTATAGTTAGAAGAAAGATCAGGATCCGAGAAAAAGAACTGAAGCGGGGCGGGGGGGGAGCCTAAATTATATTAATAGAGATATTATGGAACAGATGGATTTCTCCATTTCTTCACTAGATGATGGCTTTCCTGGCTTGATTTTTCTCATTTTTTCCCTCAAGTGAAAGCAGCAGCATTTACTTTTAATCTGTGGGTTGAATCTTCCTCCTCTCCTTGTTTAATAATCCTTAATGGACATTATCCTGTATCTTGGTGTCAGTGTGCCTTTCTATCTTGGGAGGGAAAGCTGCTTTGGTCGGGGAGTTACACTTGTGCCCGTGCTCACTAACTAACAAAACATTTGCCCGTGACACGCTCGCTACTATTATCTAATATGCTAATTAAGCAAAATAAACAGAGATGAAATTAAAACCAGGCAACTGCTTATTCTTCCTCGAGATTTAATTTGGGATCAGAAACGCCACTGCCGGGAGAGTGAAGCGGAGTTGCAAGTACGTCCGTGCACAAACAACGAAAGGCCGAATTATTTTTTAAATCTCCCACCCGTAACTGGCGATGTAAATGTCACTTCGGCGAGCGAATCAAGGTCAGTCACCGCTGCCCCCGCACCCCAGGCCGCCTCGCGTTTCTCCCCTCTCTCGCCGTCGCGGCGCGTCCCGGCGGAGCTGGGAGGGGCGGCCGGGGCCGTGTTGCCGAGCCCCCGCGGCCCTCCCGGCCCGGGACGCCCGGCGCTTCCCGGCGTGACGCCCGGCCACCGGCGCGGGGTCACACCGCGCACGACCAGGGGCCGGCCGGGCGCACCGGAGCCCCCTCCAGCCCCCGCGGCGCGGCCCAGGGCGGCGGCACGGCCGAGTCGGTCCGGGCCGCTGGGGTCAGGCCGCTCGGGGGACCCGGCGAGCGGCGGCCGGCGTGGCCTGCGGCGGGGGTGAAGTTCCGCGAAGTTCGGCCCGGCGGGGCGGGGCGGAGCCGGCAGGGCCCCCGCCGCACGGCGAGGCAGCTCCCGCCCCTTCCCCGGGGGAGCGCGGGCCGGGCCGCGGCCGCCACCTCCCCCGGCAGGGGCGGGCAGGGGGAGGAGCGCGCCGGGCCGGGCCGGGCGGCGCCGGAGGGGTAGGGGGAGCTGCTGCACCTGATACACCGGGGCGGGAGCGCGGCGAGGGAGGGAGCGGCGCTGCCCGCTGCTGGCGAGAGCCTCTCCCCGCCGTTAGTCAGCGCTGGTCGCGCTGCTTCTGCCTCTTGCCGCCCCTTCTGCGCGGAGCTGGGCTCTCGCTCCCGTTCCCCTCGGGGCCGGCTGCAGCGCGTCCTCTTCCTCCTCCGCCTTTCCCCTCGGGCCCCATGGCTTCGGCCGGCAGCGGCATGGAGGAGGTGCGCGTCTCGGTGCTGACCCCGCTGAAGCTCGTGGGGCTGGTGTGCATCTTTCTGGCGCTGTGCCTGGACCTGGGAGCCGTGCTGAGCCCCGCCTGGGTGACGGCGGACCACCAGTACTACCTGTCCCTCTGGGAGTCCTGCCGCAAGCCCGGCAACTTGGACAGCTGGCTCTGCGAGTCGACGCTGCACAGCGGTGAGACACGGCTGCCCCGGGGCCTGCCCCGGCACCCCCCCCCCCCCCCCCCAGCTCCGCTCCCCTCCGCCAGCGGCACCCCCGCCGCGCAGCCGCCCCCAGCCTGGTCCCTGCCCCGTCCCTCCTTCGTCCCTTCCTGCCGTGTCCCCCACCTCGGCCTCCTCCTGCTCCCCGGCCGCCCCCCGGGCACCGAGGCAGACCCGCGCCCCGGCTGCCCTGCCAGCATCCCCCGAGCCACCTCTCCTTCGCCCTTGTCTCCTCCGGAGCGGTGCCCTGGGCCCTGCCCCGCCGCCCCCCGCTGCCCCTCCGCGCTCCCCGCCTCGCCCGCTGCCGCCCCGGCTCCCGGCTCCGGCCGCCGCCGCGGAGAGTCCCCGGCACCTTTGTCCTCCCGCCCTCCGCACCCCTCGCCTTCCCCAGCCGCGGCGTCCCTCCCCGTCTTCCTCCTCCTCCTCCTCCTCCCTGTCTCCCCGGCCCCGGCGCTTGCTCCCCGGGCTGCGCGGCCCCGGCCCCGCATCCCCCCGCCTGGCGGCTCGGGGCGAGGGCGGCGGCGGCCCCTGTGCCCAGCGCGTGCTGGAGGGGGCAGCCCGCGCGCGGCGCGTCCCTCCGCCTGCCGGGTGGTCGGGGGTGCAGCGCAGACGCGAGGTGGGCTTCTGCGAGCGAGAGGGGGGACTGATTTTCTGTCTGCCTTTGTGTTTCCACGAGAGATCCCGAGTTCGGACTAGTTTTGATTATTTTTCTGTGCGGCAGCTGTTCTCATACAGTGAAAAGCTGTTGGGAATCAAGTGTCTTCTAATTCCACCCCCGAAGCCACTAGTCTGGGGAAGTTGGGGCTGCCTAAACCAAAACCGATTGCTGTTTTGTCCCGAGTGAGGATGCCTGGGCTCTGGCTCTCCATCCCCCTGGCTGTGCTTGTGTGTGTGTCTTTCCTCTAGCAGGTGCCGATCTTCCCATCGGCTTTCATACTCCTTCGCCTTCTTGCCACACTCCCTGTTTTGATTTCTGATGCTCATTCATTCTTCCGCTTTCTAGGTCTTTGGTCATAGATTTTTAAAATATTTTTAAATGCCATTTCACTGTTGCTTGGAGTATTTAAAAAACAGGTTGTGAATGATATAAACAAGCTGCCTGTTGAATATTTTTCAATAAATTGCTTTTTTAGAACCATAATTGTTTTGGTTTTCATGGGTTATTTACTTTATGCCTAATAGCAACTTCTGGAGTCCCAATAGAAACACTGACAAATGAAGCCAGCCTCTTCCCACACCCCCAGCCCATTTTTATCTGCATCCCTGTCCTCCTGACACACACACTTGCATTGCTAAACCATCCATTCGGATCGCTGTGCTCTCCGGTTGGGTAAATCCAGGTACAAGACAAGATAAATCAAGGTAAATCCAAGGACAAGGTATTTTTTTTTTAACGAGGTAAATCCAGGCACAAGATGTTTGTTTTGAAAAAGAGGGGAAGGCAAGGGGCTGACTGTGTATTCTAGGTGCTTTCCTTTTTCCTTGCTTCTCAGAAATCCTTGTATAGGTTCTGGGAAATAACTGGTCGCTGCTTCGGTAGAAATTGCACAGGTTCCTTTGCTGCTGTGACTATTTATTTTTTTTTCTTGTCATTGTGTGGAGTAATATTTGCAGGTTGTTTGGGGGTTTGTTTTAAATCATGTAATGCCAAAACAAATTGTAAAGAAATGTCAGTTTCAATCAGTTACCAGGGTATCTACACAAACTTTGGAGAGCTTTCTTTTCCTTCCCCAGTATAAATGGAAATTTATGTAGGAATGTCAGCTTCTAAGTGTCTCCTTAGCAACGTGAATCCTTTGCCCCTTCTCCCTGTCTCCTGAAATAGTATCCCCTTGATTGCAGAAAGACTTTTCAGATGGCTTGAATGAGAACCTGCTTCAAGTCCCCTCCCACCTCCATGCATGATTTATTGGACTCCCCCCTCAATCCATCTCCCCAGCATGCATGCATGTATACACACACACACACACACACAAGTGCGTTAAAGAAAAGTAGGACAGCTTATGGAACAGCATAAAAGGACACTCATCTCTCTCATCGCTTTATCGGTCACCTGTCTGTTTATGGGAAGGTGGAAGATGAATAGGTGAGGATGGATAGGAATGAAATGTAGTTTTGTTGGATGCTGCATGTTGAAAACTTGGCCTCTCCTCGTGCTTTCTTTTATCCTGTGCAAGAATTCCTGTCTGTCCAGTTTTATTCAGGTTCCTTGAATTAGCTTTACTCATTTTCCTCAGATACTTTCCAGTCTAGTGGAGCCAGGTTTCACAAGCTACTGGGAAGAAGTAAACGATCATTTCACTTGAGGTGACTGGAATAAACCCTTCACTTACCTTGTGTTTGGCACAATGCTGCACACTGAGGAGACCTGAAATACGAGAAACTGTACTGTTCTGCCTTTGCCTTCTGCTAGTGTGTTACAATTTCCATTAAAGTCAATAGGAAGGCTACCAGTAAGTTCGCCAAGCTGGATTGGGCTCTATTTGAGACCATTTTGTGTGCTTGCCTTAATACTTCAAGTGCACTTTCCTCCCACATTGAGAATCTAGCAAGTGGTATATTTTGGAGACAGTGGAGAGCTCCCACAGGGAAAGCTCTTTTAGCCTGATACCGGTGCAAGCAGCTTTGTAGCTGGCTAGCTGTGAAAAGCACTAGTACACACAGGAAAAAGGCATCTTCATCCATGGTTTTAAGAGATTTACTTCATCATCCCTTGAAGGAGAGCACCTCAAGTGGCACCATCAAGGGCAATCTCATGCTAGAAGCTGTTAAAGCATATTTGAGGTTTAATTAAAAACCTTTGTTGTAATTAGATGTAGGACCCCTCACTGCTATCAAAAGGGCAACTTAGTAGTGGAGAGCAGAAGGAAATGTACAGAGCATGATTACATTGGCTGTTATAGCAGGAAATAATACCTCAGTTTTCACCAAGTGTTGCTGTTGCTTGGAGTATGTGTGCTTGCATTCATTCACTCACTGCTTTGAGGGCTTTTTCTTAATAGCTTGCAAGCAATCCTTTGCTCTCAAAAGGCTTTTAAAGTTGTGTAAGTAATTCACAATATCCATGCTTCAAGTATGTAAAATAGTGAGTCAAATTAATTTTTTGAGATCTGAAGATTATAAAATATCTTAATTTACTTTTCTTCTTTTTGTGTCTTTAGGGTCTATGTAAATCACCGGTTCAGTTTTGCCCCCCCTGTAATTGCAGGAGCTAGAAAGGTATTCTTGCATATCCCTCATCTCCCCTTCTAAAATTCTCAGTAACAGCAACTTCAGGAGCTGAAAAACTAACACAGTTGCCAGTATGGAAAGCTTCATGATAAAATCTTGAGATCCAGCAATGCTGCTTTACAGTTTTAGCAGCTATCTGGGCATAAAATTATTTTCTATGATCAAAGCTTTACTTGGCTAATGCACAAGTCGTCTTTAAGTCAGCTGTATTTTACTCATGTGCTAAACTAAAATGAAAAAACTTAGGGGGTTGAGAGTGTTCCTTTGCTGTCTTTAAAAAAATATTTGGGTTTATACTTCATTTGAAGTGGATTATGTCTAATTTTTGATGGTTCATTTACAGATTTATCAGGAGTTAAGAATTAGGTATGAGTATTTATTTCTATCACAGCATCTGCCTAAAACTAGATGCATCTTATGTACAACTGCCTGGTTGTCTGTACCTGTACAGGTAGTTGTTTTCTTCCCGCAGAATTAATAACAGTAAATTTGAATTCCTGCAATGGACCTCAGCCATTCTAGTTCTTTAAATCAAAAATACAAAAATATGGTGTGGAAGACATAAATGGTCCCATCAAATCTGATCTGCAGGTAAACATGTATTTTGGCTTCAATATGTATATGCTATTCATAGAAAACAATGGCTGCTTTGCAACATTTCAGTATATTGTGAAAATAGTGTATATAAAAATACATTTGAATGGTTTCATACCAATTAAATGTATTTTTTCTGGTGAACAGGGGTATATGTCTTTCTTACTTAACAACGTGTATATTTGTTTATGTAATGTTGAGTTCTCTTTAAGAATTTTTGATGAATGTTTGAAAGACAAAACATTCTCAGGGAAATAAGTGCAACAGGTTCTCTGTATTTGTTTAAACATAGTGGTGAACAAACCATAAAGAAAGCTTTAACTTACAACATAGTGCAGTAATACAACTTGAGCCTAGTTTTGTGCTTATGATTCTGTTCTAATTTGTAAAGCATCAGAGACTGCTCACTCAATAGCACTTGAAGGGGTTTAACCTTTAATTATACATTAGATGCAGATATCTGAATTGACATGGTTCAGTAGTCTTGGGTGGTTTCTGCTTGTTTTGAATATAAGGAATTGTTCCAAGGGGAAATTGCTAGCTCAAAAGCAGCTTCCTCATAAGAAGATCTGGATCATTGCTCAGAGTTGATGTTGACACATATTTGTGAAAAGCTCAGGGAGGCTGTTAAGTTTGCTGTAAAATAACATAAGAACGAATGCAATTTTACTAAATCTAAAGAAAGTGGCTTATGCAATGTAAGGAGGAATTAATAAAACATTCCTTCTGGTTTTGAAAACTGTAGCCTGTCATTTTGCATATTACTCTATTTAATAATAATCCCCAACACTTTATCGAAAGGTGGATTTACAATCAAAAGCGATACTACTTCAGACTCTGCATCTTAAGACCCTGAGCAAGCTGAGCTAACTTTGAAGTCGAGTTTGACTTGGAGATTGGCCCTGCTTTCCATGGGGAGTTGGACTAGATGACCTCCAGAGGTCTTTCCCAACCTAAATTATTCTGTGATTCTATGATGACTGATACTCTGTTTATGCCTGATGTCTACCTGGTTCCTTCAGTGTGTTCAAATTGCCTTGAATTTGTGACCTACCCCTTATGGTAGCCCCAGACAGAATATTTTAAGGTATTCACCATCTTTTACAAATGGACCAGTTATTTTAGTCTCAGACTTCCCAAGGCCATGCTCTGTGGGAGCAGTAGATCTAAGGCTCCTTCCTGTTTAGGTAGCCTGGACCTTTTAGTATGACGGAGGCTACCATTTTAGACACTCTTCTCCAAGCAGCTAAGAGACATGGTTACAGCACATTTGTGTGTAATACCTGAAAGTGTGTGTGAGTTTGTCTGATCAGGTCAAGAGCACCATACGCCTTATCAAAAAAAAAAAAAACAACAACAAAACAACAGGCTAGACTTCTAGCCATAATGGGTTATTGCTACTGCTGTTGTTCATTGCAATTTTTAAATCAGTTATGTATCCTGTTGCCTCAAGTTTTGTTTATTAAATAAAGAAGTCTTGCACCAGTAAGTTGAAAGATGTTGCTTGGGTTAGGGATAATATATGTAGCTTAAATATTTGATGAGATTTTATATTTAGAATCACATAGAGAGTAACCTTGCCTCTGTTACTGATCCGTGGCCAAAGATGACCACATAAGATTCAAGGTAACAAGCAGGAGGTGGGGTGAAGTCTGTCCAGCTGTATTGCTTTGTATGTTTTTACTTGTTTCAGTTCTATAATATAAAGGCTATCATTTTGATGGGAAGTGCTCCTGGAACTATTTTAAATGCTAATTGTTTTTCTCAAGGAACAATAGAATGAGTTTTGAAAATTGCAAAAGATTGCCAGTGTGCTTGAAGAACATCAGTAACTGTGGGAAATAATTACATTCCTGTTCCAATGCGAAGTTTACTTATTCCTTCTTCAGACTGCTAAAATGTAGTAGTATATACAGAAGAGGCCAGAAAAGGTGAGCTTTTCTTGAAAAGCCTGTGTAACACATCTCCCACACTTTGCTCCTAATGACATAATTCTAAGATTTCCAGGGTTTTGTGAGGTTCTTAGAGTTGTGGGTGTGTGTGTTTTGTGTTTGGTTTTTTGTTGTTGTTGTTGAATGAATGAATATCCAATAATTAAATGCCATAGTAGTGAGCTAATCTCAGAAGAATGCTGTGTATTCAATGGAAGAAATGCCTGAGTACATGCTGTACTATTCTGTGAATGAATTATAGATTACATGATTTTCTGTAATGCTGTGCTTGTCTTGAAGTCCTCTGTTGGCAAAAGTGATGTGCAATGCATGTTGCCTTTAAATAATAAAATAAAGATCTACATAATGGTACCACTTAACTCTTTTATTTGAAGACACACTGCATTTAAAGGATTTTACTCTGTGATTTTAGAAATAAAGGCAGGCCATGGCTCAGAGAGCAGCTGTCTTTTCCAACCTAAATGATTTTGTGATTCTGTACAAACAGCACCACCACCACTACCCCACCCCCCACCCCCAAAGTGTAAGTGTTTTGTATAAATAGGGAGTGTAAGCTTTAATCTTCAGGAGACATGTGTCAATGGCCAGATGAGCAAGCACCTGCTATGTTTCAAGTTGCTTATACATTTGTAACCCCCTCAGGCTTTAGGCGGTCTAGTTGTCTTGCAAAATCAGTTGTCTTTGCACAACAGCAGAGTTGCTTACCATATTTTTATTGCTTTTGTTGTTCAGTGTGATCTCCTGTAGGGAGGGGAGATAAAACTTGCAGTGGTATGGAAGCGCACAGAAAGTTTGAGTCTAGCAGTCTCAGGGCTGCACGTGGTCTGATGAACAGAGCAGCTGAAATGGAGACATCAGGCAGATTAACGCAGTCTGTATTTTATGCAAAAGTGCTGTAGAGACCATCCTGGGAAACTGAGACCATTTCTGTCTTGTGTGCTGCTCACTTCTCTGGGGACCAGTCTGTCTCCTGCATGCTCAGTGGCACCTTCGGGTGGAAGGCAGGGGAGCTCTGCTTGTCATTGAAAAGTGAGCGGAGACTGCACAATAGCTGCCTAATTATTCCACTGCGTCCTTCCTGGGCTGTGGTGGTGGTGGAACACCTACTGCCCGGAGCATCCTGCCAGCAGGATGTTATCTTGCCTGGAATGGAGCTGGCCTCTTTCCCTCTGATCATGGTTATCTTGCTGTGGAGAAAAGGAAGTCCATAGGAGGAGTCTGGGTGAGAGGGATGCAACTCTGTAAGTGACTGTTAAGAATGTTTTCCCTCAAAGGTGAGAAAGCCCTGAATCTGGGCTGCCTTAAAGTAACGCTCAGCATTTTTGTTTGTCAGTGGAAAGGTGCATAAACAGCACGAGAAGGCTGGAAGGGACCGGTTAGGTAAGAGGCACTTCAAAGCAAGACTTGGATTTGGATTTGGATTCCCTTGTTTGTTCACAGACCTCACAGATCTCCTGCTTATCTCTTCGCATCACAGGTTTAGCAAATGGAGGAGGAGAGTGGTTTCAGTCTACCCTTGTGGTTAAGAGATTCTTCTGGGAAATGGGAGCAGAGGTTCGAGGCTGGAGCTGGGCAGCAAAGATGTTGCAGTTCCTGAGGAGCCCTCTAGCCCCTGGTATACTGCAGCTAAGGCGGCAACCTGCCTTTCCTCCTTCATTAGTCAGCTGCCATCATTACCATTAGCGTTCTGCTTCTCAGCAAGGCACAGGCGTACCTGGGTTTGCCTCGGTTAGCTGGGTTTTTTTGCACACATCCCTGTGCTCATTCTCTTTTCGTTGACTGGCTCTAAATGACTCTCCACTCAGCGTCAGGAACACTAAATCATCCTGTGTCTGGTACAGTAAATAGAAAGTGACTGATGCCTTATGTGGAGCAGGGGCTCCTTAGGGATGCATTCAGAGATTTTGGCACCCAGTATAAAATGCTCAAAATTCTGTGTGGGTGTTGTCCAAATCCTGGGGAATTTGAGGTATGGGAATGCCTCACTCTTAAGCCTACCTGTGTTGTGCAAGATTTGGTTTATCAAGGGCTTTGTCCCACGTGCTGCTTTGTGTGGATGAAGACCAGTTTCTTAGGGAAAGCTCAGTACGTAAATCTGTTGAAGAAGAAGTAGAAAATAGTTTTGTCTCTACCACAAACAGCTTCTTTTTAACATACTTGTGATGTCACATAGTAATTGCATGTGTTCAAATTCATGGCTTTCAGAAGAAAGCCTTGGCGTAGAGTGTTTGAATTATGTCTTAAGGAAATTATGCATTCAGCCACAACTGTCTGGTTCCCAGAGCTTAGGTAATGCTTTTTAAGTGTCGTAAGTGACTTGAGGATCCACGTGCACAAGTGATATTCATACTTCAGAAAAATCTTTTTCTCGATCCGTAAAAATAAAAAGAAAATGTAAAAGCCAGAGTATGTCTGTGCAGCAGCCAGCAGTAATAAGCATATATGCAAACTGACAATGACCAGAAAATGTTTGTTCATTGCAATTTTTGTACAAGGCTCCAGTGTGGAAAGCTGTGGCTAGAGCAACTTACTGGAGGTTTGGTATAGGTCTTGCTAGGAAGAGCTTCTCTGCAGTTTGCAGAAGTGTATGCTACAGAGTCTCAGATTTGTGGTGCTGACTGTACAAGAACAGAGGAGTATGGACTGAGTAACTTATGGACACTGGGTTTCCCAGCTTTAGCCAATATTCCCTTCATCTGAGCAGCTCCTTAAACCCCATCTTTAAGGCTCAGGTGAGGTTCCAAAGCACTGACTTCTCCATGGAATAATCTTATGTGAGAATCTAATGGACACTGCACTACGAATTTCACCTCTGTATTTTCCCTGAATTCAATGGAGCTTGGCCTTCCACAGACACCTGTGAATCTGAGCGTGCTGAAGAAAGAGGAAATCTTACTGATTGTGTGACAAATGCGCTTCTAGAAACTAGATTCTACCTTCATGTTTTTATATAGTCACTATGCTTTTTTGTGGGCTATCTGATGGCTAAGTTGATGAGTGTTTATAAACTTTAAAATGGTTTTGAATATGAATCAATTAGGAATATCTGTAGCCATCTTCGTTGATTGTTATGACATTCACTGGGTTATATTTAATTTCTTATGTGTGGGTGCCTCAACTTTTTATGCTTTACTTGACATGTTCTTTCAAATTCATTATTCTCAAATTTAAATGCTATATTACAATTTCTAAGGATATTGGCTGAGAGCAGGTACGTGGTAAGTGGAAGCTTTGCAATGAATCAGAAAAACTTAACTAAGACAGTTGTGTTTTCTTGCCAAGGTTCTGTTTAATGCTAGAAGGTGGCTAGAATTACCTTCATCATGTAACACTGCATGCCTTTTCTTACTTCAGCCTCTATGGGAAGAGGACTCTGTAGAGGACCATTGTATGAAAGAAAGGAATACTTGATTGTTTCTTAAGAGATTAATTCAGTTCACTTGCATTATCTGAAAGAGCCCTACACACAAATGTTTCACATATTCCACAGTATGTTTTTATGTCCATTGCTTGTTTTGCTGTAGAATACCATGTAGATAAAATATTTATTTTGGGGGGAACTTGCTGAAAACATGAAATCTATGACAGCGCTTGCCTTTTGTGTTACTTATTCTCATGTTAAAAAATTACCTAGTTTTTAAACATTTCAGAACTGTGAGATGTTTTCTCCTTTTATGGCTTTTCCTGATTTTATCCTATTACTAAAGTATTATTTTTGCCCAAGAAATAGAGCAGATAGCTATTCTTAATTAAAAATGAATATACCGCTTAAAGCCCCAGGTCATTTCATTTGGGGGGAAGAAGGGAGGAGAGTCACACATTTCAGTGTGCAATTAACACATTGTGCTTCTTTATCATTAAAGAACAGGCTGAATTTCCAAAGGGCAATGAGATCAAGCTGTCCTTAAAAAAAGACACTGACTTATGTATGAAGAATTAGCTGAAAAGAAACATTATCATCATGGTTTGGGGGGTTGTTTGTTTTTTTGTTGTTGTTGTTTTGTTGGGTTTTTTTAACTGAAGATGGTAATTTTAATAAATTTTACACCAAATATGTGTTGAGTACCTAGGTTCATATTTATATAATTTCCACATATTGCAACCCACATTCCTAAACTAATAGGCAGATTGTTATAATAAAAACTAAGCAAACACTATCATCACTGTCAGAACTGCAGTATATATTTCCCATGGTTATAGACATTGTCATGCTTCTTGTGCAGTGCAAAAACACGTTTGGATTTTCAGACCTAAAACCAGTATACATTAAGTGAGGCTTCTCTTAAGAAATCTGTCTCAAGTTACTTAATGATTGTCAAAAATATGTTAATTCTAGTTGTTTTGAAGGGATAGGTGGCATTTTCAGTGTAATTCTTAATATATTGCTAATATGGGGGGAACACTGAAAAAATCTAAAGTTATGCTTTCTGTTGAGTCTACAGTTATAAACCAACAAAACAACTTAAATTGGGCATGACTGTGAGATCACAGTGCTTTTTAAAATCTAAAAATGTATTAAGATTTGCGGGAGTGCAATTTTACTAGTTCCGAACTTTTTCTTAGGTAGTAGATATGTAATATAAATAAACTGTAGCAATGTGCAGTGAAAAATACTGATGTGCATTCTTGAAGTGTAACCAAATTGTGTTTTAAATCCAGGAAACTAATAATCATCGTCTATAAGGTCCTGTTTTGCTCATGTTTATGCATGTTTCTATCTCTTGTGAGAACAAGCAGTCTCACTGTACTGCTGAGGCTCCTGAACTCAGTATAGTAACTTATTTGCAAGATTTCTGCGTGCCTAGAAATGGTGCAAGCATATTTTGGATGCTCTAAAGTAGGCTTTTGATGTTTGTGTTCTGTGTACCAGTAACACTATGTAACAATCTGCTGTTCCCATTTTGATGTGGTGTGTTATAAATCACTCCTGGGTAGTCTGAGGAGCGCTACAGATTTTTGTTGTAGAAATCTGCCTTTGCTGTATGTGGTTACATTGTTGTAGCTATCTAACTTACAGGGTGTTCTTTCTTCAGCGGTAGTGATTCAATCTTTGGATGTTTCTTTTTCTTTTGTATAAAGTCCAGTGGCCTGGATTTTTTTCTTAAAAAATAATTGTTCTTAAGTAGAAGGCCAATGCAGAAGATTTTACTTTCTTAATCCAACATAAGCTTCATTTTGTCACCAGACTTGCAAGTTAAGGTTTTTCTAAGATGACAAGATTTAAACATGTAATTTCCATGGTAGTCAATATAGGAAAATTCGGTCCAGTATTCTTTGTGCACTCATGTCTGACCTTCGTGATTTTCTTTAACCAGAATCCCTCTCAGCTGCAGCTTGAGGCAAAGTCTGGTAGCATTGTATGCTCCTGGGAGTGGAGGCTGGAGCTAAAATAGAGGCAATTCCAGACGTGGCCCAGAGCACAACATTCAATACCCAATTCTCAGCTAGTAGTGAGCAGCATTAAGGGTCTCAGTTTTGTCCTGCTGTCAGCATCACAGAGTAGGTTCTTTTACTCAGGAAATCAATTTTGTTTAACTAAGTCAGTTGTTTTTTAGTTGGGAGTGTAGGTGTCTTCCAACATTCATTTGTCCTTTTACCTCCTACATCAGTACTATAGTAAGGGAGTTTATTTTTTAACCTTTCCAAAATGCACAGATATATCGGTCCTGGAAGTTAAACTGTATTCTAACCCTGTGTTTATGTCATTTTTGCCTTACTTACTTTCAGTTGTTTGGTGGTCTTGCCGATGTGGTTTTGGCAAGCAATAGGATACTATTTTTTTTATTTTTTTTTTCTCCATTTAGTTGCTTCTCCAGTGTTGCACACCTTTTGTTTGCATTAGACTTTGGCATCTGATCAATAAAAAGATAACATTTAATATTTTATTATTTGCAGTGGCTTTCAAAAATCTTAGTTTCTGAGATTTCCCATCTGGCACTTTGATTTATTTTGCCAGTTTTTTATGGCTTTTAACTTTGGGACGATATGGATTTATGTGTCTAGTCTTTGTATCTGCATAGTTTTCTAGTGCAAGGATTCCTTTCATGTTGTTCCAAAGTGGTTCATTCTGTTTATTTATTTCTGTATTTTGTATCTGTAATGCACTCTGATATTGGAAGAATACTTTCTAAATCATCAGTACACTAACAACTTGGTGTTTCTGAAGGATCATGTCAACATTAAAAAGCACTCTTCATAACACTCCCATCCATAACTAAAATCGTATTTCCATCCCAATAATAGTAAAGCAGTGGGACACACAGCAAACTGACATTACAGATTGCGTGCTGATGGTAGGAGAATGAGAGATTGTTTCCAGCCGTGGGTTTTAGTCTAGTAAGGAAACGAGGTAAAATACCTTGGAAGGTTGAGTACTTAGTAATTAAAACATAAGTAAACAACATGTCTGGATTTCTAAAAAGAATGAAAATAAATGTGTGTACTTGCACAAACATGCCTTTAAAATAGCTTTCTTTTTTAGCAATGCTTTTATAGCTCCTCTATTCACTTTCTTCTTTTAATCTCCTTCATCCTTTTTCATATAGTATATGAAGGCTTTTTGGTGATAATAGCTGCCAGCCTTCCATTCCCAAACCCCACAGCTGCACTGCTGGTATCTTCAGCAGATTAGATCCCTCTTGAAACTGGATGTACTGTTTTAAAAAACATGGACTTTTGCTTTTTACAAGAAGAGAATGTGGATTTTTGTTGTTCCTATTTCAGTAACCTTGAGATCTCGAAATTTTATTTTTGAAATGATTATGCTTATTTCCTTTGAACTATGAAATGCGTTTGGGCATTTTATTCTGAATGTCATATGAGTGCTATAGCATTCTCAAAGTGATGAGAGATGCATTGGATACATAGGTCCTTTTCCCACAAGCTGATTTTAGATAATTTTCCTTGGACTACTAAATAGTAGTACTAAACAGTAAATAGTGATCTGATTCTTTTTCTTGATGCCTGTTATTGGACAGAGAGAAGGTCTTACATACTGTTTTGCAGAGACAGGGCAAAGCCCATGCCTTTCTAAAACCTATAGAAGCTCTTCAGTTAGATCTTGTATAGACCCATGATAGCTATCAGCTTGCAAATGTTTCTTGTTTTATGTGATTTAAAACTGCAAGGATGTTTTTTATAATTGCATCCATTATGTATGAAAATAACTAGAAAATACTCTGGGTCAAATCCAGAAGTTGCTTTTGGGGGAAGAAAAGAAAAACTGGCACTTTAGGATAAAATGTTTTAAAATGGACTTCAGATTTGACTTGGTCTGCATCTACTGATCGTTACTGCCTTTATAAGGGCTTGACCTCCACCTTTTTTTTTTTTTTTTTCACTGTTGAAATTTTTTTAATGATTATTATTTCTTTGAGCATCTCCTTCTTTTATTTTTGTTTTGCTATTCATATTACATGGCCTTGGTAGCTCCCAAGTGACAAGTGTATATGGTGAGCCTCCATGCATTTCCCTTCATATGACACCCTAATCAGCTCAAGCAGATGTCTGACTTGCACTGTCCTGTGTGAGAAAGTTACAACAGACTGGGGTTCAGCTAACATGCACTAGCTAATCCTGACCCGGCCTCAATTTCTCATTCTAAATTGGACAAAAAATAGGGGACCAAATTATTCAGTCTTACTGGAGCCAAAATCCCAATGAGGCCAACTAACCCTTGAAAAAGTGTGGGAGGTTGTGGCACTTTGCTCCTGAGTTGCATCTGTGGTATAAAGGTGTTTCGCTAATGAGGAGAAAAGAAACCCAAAGCACAGCTGTTTATTTGCCTGAGCCTTGGTGCAGCCTGTATGTTCCTCATATTCTGCTGTTTCTGTCAGGCCTGTGGGCTTGTTTTACTGAAATTGTATTGCTCCTTTTTTCCCCTCTCTTTTTTCCCCCCCCTAGATTGGCAGATAGCTACTCTTGCTTTGCTGTTGGGTGGTGCTGCCATTATTCTCATAGCTTTCCTGGTTGGGTTGATCTCTATCTGCGTGGGATCTCGGAGGCGGTTCTACAGACCAGTTGCAGTCATGCTCTTCGCTGCAGGTAAGCGGATTGCCAGCACCATCACAAAAAATTCATGGGAGCAGCTTCACTTTTGTGAAGGAAGACATGCCTTGTTCTGCATACTAATTCAGTGGCATTTGGTTTACTTCTGTGTTAATTCTGGTGAAGTTTTTTAGGATACTGGTGTTCTGCATGACGTTGATTATTTTTGCAGTCATGCTATTCTTAGTTCATAAACAGTTATTTATTTGCATTATATTTATTGTTTTGTGAAGTACATGCAGCAGGGGAAACTACAGGGGATAAATCTCAAAGTACCATTTTTAATCTGTGACTTTGTACTGCTTAATGTCCCCGGTTTTATTCTTCATGCAAAGCCATTTCTGTTATTTTAATGTTCTTTCTTTTACAATTTTAAAACAGGAAAAACAGTGCCCAAATAGGATTATGCTCAAGGTGTTTATATATGCCCCTGTGCCATGAGGAATTAATTTCATTGTGTCACTTGCTTACTTAGTTATTAACTTAAAAAGTTGTCACCATGTAGTCCCTATCTGGTTTTAAAAACATGAAAACAGAACAGCTTGTGTAAATTATCACAGAATCTTAAAGGAGACCTATGAATCTGAATTGTCCATAAGACTGATCCAGTGAGGTACATTTACAATATCAAATAATTTCCTTTTGTACATTCTGGTGTTTTGGGGCTTAGCATGTTCCCAGTTCCCCTGAGATTCACTAAGCATGGTTTTACCTCCATCCTGTCACTGGTATCTGCATTGGAGCCAGCTGCTTTAACCCCTTCTGATAGCCCATAATGAAGAGGACAATAGAACCTAGTCTTTGTGATTTATTAAAAAAAGCCACTTACAAGGATATGAAAAGAGTGCAGAATTTGCAGGGTATTCAGAAACAAGAGTAGAGCTCCGGGGAAGGCTCCTGCTGCCCTCTGCTGCTAACCTTACCTTGATTGAGCCGCAGCACTTCAAGATGCACTTTTATTTGCTCAAGAGGTATGGGTAGGTTATATTTCATTTGCTTTTAGGAAATGAATGCAACCTAGGATCAGATTTCCTGAGTGGAAATCATATCTTCTTGTTCTGTGTGTCTCGTTGCTTGCTTGGTTGAATGAATAAAGGCACTGATGCCATTACTTTAAAATGTAGTAATATATCTGAGATTATAAAGCATGCTGGGCAGTTAACTTTGAAGGAAATGGGATTACTGAATTTCTGTAGTGGTTTCTTATTTGGCTTTTGACTTAATTTCTCATAACATTACGTAGTAACTTAGTAATTATTCAGCCATACGCTGCCTATTTTGCCATATTGCTCATTTAGTATATAGTTAACTTTGTACTAAAAAACCCACAACTTTCCCCAAGAAAAAATTTCCCCAAGTCCTGCTGTTTTGCATAAAGCTTAATCTATTCTCCTCTGCATAAAATTACAAAAGCTTTGGGGTAGGGGGGATTTAATGCTTACTTGCATCAAAAAGGGAAATATATTGGTGCTTTAGCTCATGAGTGGTGTTCACCTCTTTCCTTTGCCTCTGTGTGTGTGTGCACGTGCATTTGAAGTAGCCATGAACTGAAGCATATAGGAAGAAGAGAGATGATGAGGCCAAGACAGCCTGCCCCATTCTTCTTCATTATCTGGCAAATCTGAGGAGAATCCTTTTGGGATTTGATGCTGACATTGTTAGTGTCATTTCCTACAGATTTTATCTTTGATGTCAGCTATTTTTAGAGGTGAGTATGGACTGGCATATCTTGAAAGAATTATGGAAAGAATCCCCTACTGAAGAGGGGAAAGTTAAGATTGCAGCACTGGAGTTTTTGCCTTGTGCAACTGCCCATGGATTCAAACCTTCACCTGTGGATTTCACAGAAGATCTTTGAGGATAAATCCCACCGTGACCTGTGAATCTGTCAACAAGAGCAAATATTCTGTATGACTCTGGTTAGGAGTCTACCAGCTGCCTCTGGAAGAAGGACACAGGATGAATTGCCCAGAGACATTTACTGATCTGTGTGGGTGTCAGGTAGAAAACATTGCTGTGTGGGAGAAAGAACAAAATGGGAAGGTAGTATCCAGGCACTTTAAAGTCCAAACAATTGGCTCTAGGCACTTTTTTCTTCTAGTTTTTATTTATCTTTTTTTTTTTCCTTGGCTTCAGGGTTCAGTTGGCAAAATCTGTAGGTGAGGAAAAAGATTGACTAAGACTAGAAGAGATAAGAAAGCAGAGACAAAAAAAAAAAAACAATTCAACCTAGCTACTGAGAATAAGCCAGCAAGTGATCAACAGATGTGAATGTGTTTAAAATGCATACTGTCAGTTCTGTATAACGGGGAGAGAAGCAGGAATACCTTAGGTGATGGAAGAATGTGGAGCCTACAGAGAGACAGTTGCAGAACACTCTTGTGTGGAGCCACCTTGGCTCATACAGCTCTTCCCAGCTGTTTGGTCTAGTGGGGTTCACTAGCTTACATGCTTGCTGGGGTATCTTCAGTGCTCATGAACCAAACTGGCCCTGAAAGCTGTATCCTCAAAGCAAAAGTTCACAAACTTGTCAATGTATGAGTCTCATGATACAGTTGGCTGATAACTGACTGCTAACTGAGTCTTAATTTAAAGATAGACAGAGAAAGTGTATTTGCTGAAAGTCCATTAAAGAAAATTAAGAAGGTAATGTAAAAGTTGTTTGCGTTCTGAGGCTATGTTTTAACAATTTTAACAATGTTTAAAAGAATAACCTGTTGAGGTTGGTAAGCTTTTTAACCCTTTTCACAGGATGCTTTTACAAGTAAGCTAGGGAAACAGTGGCTAAGTGAAAGTATTATAAGAGAGAGAGTAAAAAAAAATATGGGAGATAATATTTGGAGAATCCTTAGAGGATGTATCTTTCTGTTCTGACAGAGTCATAGCACAGTCTGGCTGGACTGCGTCCTGAGTTCTGTGCTATTACCTATTTTCATAATGATGTGGAAGATAGAATAAAAGTCTGTTTGTCAAATTTTACAGTGAAGCTAGAAAAAAAATGCAGATAATTGGAAGACAATTTGATTTTGAGAAATTCATGGAATAGTCTGAAAAAGTAGGACTGACTTCAGTAGTATGTAATGCAAGTTGCTACAGGGCGGTCAAAAAGAGTCACAGCATCAAAGAACTATTGATAGGAAAGCTACTCTGGAGGTCATGTAGTCCAACCTTCTTGTTGAGGCAGGACAATCGCTAACACTAGGTCAATCAGCTGCAGCTTTGCCTGGACCAGTCTTGAAGAATTCCAAGGATGAAGATTCCACAGCCTCTCAGACATGTTGTCCTGGTGCCGTACTACCCTCCTTATAATATATTTTTCTTTCCGGATGTCCAACCTGAATCTCTTAAACTGAGTTTTGTGTTCTTTGCCAATATCTTATGTTGCCTGGCACTATACAGAAGAGGTTGGGTTTTTTTTTTTCTATCATCATTGCAGCTACATTTTCAGGTAACTGTAGGCTGGTTTGAAATTGGTCCTTAGTCACCTCTTCATAAGTCTAAACAAACATAGCTCCCTCATCCTCTCTTAAGGATAATTTGCTTCAGGATTCTGATTATCTTGGCAGTCCTCTGGACCCTTGTCCTTTGGTTGGTGAATCCGTATTCACTACTGATTGCTACTTTGTTCTGCATGTGCTTGGAGGTGGACTTCCAAGAAGATGTACTCCAGGGACTGAGTTGAGGCTGACCAGCCTATAATTCTGTGGACTTCTAGACTTTTTAAAGATGGACACAACATTAACATTTTCCCAGTCATCTGAATATCTTCCAATCCCTGTGATTTTTCATAGATGATAGGGGGCTCAGAATTACATTAGCCAACTCTTTCATCACCCTTGGATCAATCCTGTCTGTCCCCATAGTTATGGATGCAACTCTGAGTCATCTCTGAATTTTTCCTGCACTGCTGACACCTTCCCAAACCGTGTCACTGAGAGGTCTTGGAGAAGGCGTCACTTGCATCATCTGTCACTAGACTGGCTTTCCTGTCTATCATTGTATGAATATATTTGCTGAACTTCATTTTGCAACTAACGTACATGCTTGATGGTGGGCTCCAGCTGGGCTTCAGCCTTCCTGATTTTGTATCTAAGTATCAAAATAGTGCTTTTATACTCCTGTCAGTCTATCCTTGTTTCCTGCAGGTTTATGCCCCTTTCTTGCACACTCATTGAGAAACTCCCCATTTGGCCAGCTGGACCTCCTGCTGAAATTTCTGGTCTTCCTGTATAGCAGGGTGGTCTGTTCTTGAGCTAGCAATATTTTAAGAATTGTCATGGACCTCCTTTCTCTTCATGCTGCTTTCCAATTAATTGCACAGGTTGTATTAAGTACAAAAAAACTTCCTAGAGAACAGTTGCATGTGTGTTAATCTTATAAACTGCAACACCCATTGGTTATAAATGGAGTGCTTTACTCATGTGAACAATCAGGAGTGCTGGTGTAGAGAACAGAAATACAGAACTTACTAGTCAGCACCACCATTTTCAAATACAGACCAATTGGAAAGGCACACCATAAGTCTTTTTTTGATGGCAAAACTGTTATACTCAAACATTTGAACAAGATAAAAAGATGACTGTAATTATATGTTCCTAGTTTTAAAGCATTTGTTGTGATTTCTGCATGTTTAATATGGTGGGTACATATAACTGTATGTATTTCATGTAAATGGAATAAAACTAGTATTCCTGTTCCTGTGCAATCGTCTTGCAAGCATCATAGTGCTAGTCATAAAAATGGGTCTAAACCTGAAGTGAATAATCTAGTTTGAGGTAACTAGTTTGTTTTGAATAGAAGTGGAATATATTTTTTTAAGATTCCTTTTGCAGCCTTTTTTTTTCTACAGGAAAGGATAAGAGCTTACACCTCCCATAAGTATGTCAACATAGCACAGAGTTAGTTCATTTAAATTCATTGGAAGCATATCAGTAGTTGGCAGCATGGGTCTTAACATCTTTTTGGGTCATACTGGTCATTTTTCATAACTTCACTAACTGTTGTTTCTAGGCCACACAAGTCTCTTCCCACTCTACAGGGAGAAAGAATGATAGGAGGCAAAAATAGCGGGAAGTGATGACAGTGTTATGCAGTGTGGCTGTTTCCACTGTCCAGTTGCTGCCAGCACTTTTGGAGTTTTACAGTAGTGTAGCTGGACAAGTAGTAGCAAAAGCAGGAAACCCTCACTATAAAAATATCTAAAATACCTGTTGTGGGTGTTGCTGCTTTATCAACGTGACCATTTTCAAAAATAATAACTTTTTTTGTTTTATTTTGGCAAGTCTGATCTGCAGATTAAAATTCAGCATACTTCATGTGTTGGATTGAGGGAAGGTGGAGAGCTTCCTTGGTTGGCACTTGATGCGCATTCACACACAGAGCGGTTCCTGTACTGACTCAGCAGAGATGCTGCATCCCCAGTTCAGGAAGCCACTAAAAACCTTGCATATTTCCATTCACCTTGGGAAATCCTTTTTAACTTTGAATGGTCCTAAAGATGTGTCTGAAAACTGAGCATATATTCAGGCAGTTTTGGGTATAATGATGCTCTCATTATACAGAATTGGAAGGCACAATCTTTTCCTAAGAGTAGGTGCTTCCATTGCATACCTGTCAAAATTTCTGCAGTGTTGCAGTGTTTTATGAGCTGACAGACAAAAATTATATTAAAATGGAATAACACAAAGTAACACTTCAATAACTTTAGGGTTAAAAAAATCTTGTGGATTTTGGTATCCATGTCAGAAAATCCACTATCCAAACATTTATCAGATTTGCAGTCTCAAGCGAGAGTCCAAAGACTAGTCTGTAGGCTAAAGAGATGGGGTGGGGGTGGGGAGAAACTTCCACTGAAAGTTTGGTAAAGTGTTGTCACCAAGATTGTAATGAACATTGGAAATCATCTCCCGGTACCAGTCCCATCCAGAGGACAGGTGAGCATTAGTCGCCAGGGCTAATGAAAAGTGCCAGTTTGACAACACCAAAGAGCATGTGTGGGAAAGAAAAGGCAAAAGAAAAATTCTGAGTGTGCAAAGTGTTCAAGCAATAAGAGAATATGATTAACATTATTTTATTTTCCTGTAATTTCTCAGTGCAATTTCAGAAGGGCCTCTGTAGTCCAAAGCAGTCTTTCCTCTGTTACCCAGGGGCATTTTATATTACTACTGGCTTTGTAAGAATTCTTATAATAAATCGTGTTTGTTCTTCTTACAGTACCTAATAAATGGTAAAAAATGACCCAGTCAATGTTAAAGAAAGTAGTTGTTATGGCATTATGTTGCATACCATTATGTCTCAAGCCTGCAAATACTTAAGCGTGTGCTTAACTGGGTGGATTTGCCCACCTGCCTGTGATCAGGGTGCCAGGGTAGTTTGCAGAGGCAGTCATGTGTTGAAGTCTTGAAAAACTGCTCATCTTAAATGCTGGAAAGGAGCATAGTGATAAGGCTGTATCATGTGTTTAAGGGGTAAAAATGATGTTTTGTACGTCCCTGTGATGTTTAGTCTTTTGTGAATGCCAGAACTAGAGGCCTAGAATCATTACATCATACAGCTTGTTCTTGTCTTCAAACCAGCTTCATTTTCACCTGCTTACCTTGGAAACTGTTGTCCCAATTTGATGTTAACGCTGCTCCTGAATTTAAAGGAGAATGGCTGCTGATGAAACTGAAATCTTCTTGTGAAAATTTGGCTTCTTCATCTGTGTATTTTCCCTTTCAGGTTACTGTATGTGGGGTTTTTTTTGATGTAGCACAATAATTAACAGGTTTGCTGAATTCCACTGCAGACATGTGGATCAGGCTGCAGGAGATCTGGCTGTCTGAGAGAGTGCTGTAGAAAGTAATAATTTTTAAGTTTCTTACTGCATTGGATTTATCTGTTTTATTAGCTTTTTTTCATCATGAAGCATTTCTGACCCACCCCCTAAATTCATAATGCAAGGCAATGTTTTGCCAGTTGGAAGTTTAGTGGCTGATCAAACTTTATAGATTCCTTGGTATTCTGTGTAACAATATCATTAATTCTGATTACAGTACACAATAATTCATATGAAATATGTAATTCAGTGAGTGTCTACTGAACATAAATATGTATTGCCTACTACAATGAATTATTTCTAGGCTAAGTAAATGATTTGATTCTGAGCTATATTTCTTAATATCTGTTTGTTCTTGCTTCTTGTTCTGACTTATTTATAATAGCTATAGAACGAGTGATGTTAGTTTTGTTATTATGGAAGAAATAATGACTACAAACTAAAATACAAGGGAGAGAGAGAAAAGAATTGGGAAAAGATTGCTTTCACTGTTAGTTTCATGGACATCTGAAGGATCATCATTATACCATAGGAATAACATTTGTTTATCAGCCAGTGTTCTCTGTGAATGAAATGAAGGTGATCTTTTTTTAAAAAAAAAAAAAATAGCAGTACTTACAAGCTAAAAATGCACCGAGAGCATTTAAAATGTGAATTTCAGTAATGTGATATTTTCCTTGTTTTATGGAAATGAATTAAGGCTGCTTCTGACTTTTTTCTTTTTTCTTTTTTTTTTTTTTCCCAGTTGTTCTTCAGGTGTGCAGCTTAGTCCTTTATCCAATCAAGTTCATTGAAACGGTCAGCTTGAAAATATACCATGAGTTCAACTGGGGCTATGGCCTGGCTTGGGGTGCAACTATATTTTCATTTGGGGGTGCCATTCTTTATTGCCTGAACCCTAAGAACTATGAAGACTATTACTAGAATCATTTAATAAAAAGAAAAATAACAAAAGGATTACTCCATCTTTTCTAACTCACAGTTTTTTTAGAACACTTGTGGAGCACCAAACAGTCTGCTCTGTTGATAAAATAGCCTTTGCCTTTTGGGTGTGAACACTATAACCAGCTTTTACAACCATTTAAAAGAACTGCAAACACTTAAGATTACTGATCATACATAGGCAGATGCTGCAAGCTGCTGATACATAAGCTTCATTTTTCCTGACAACAAGCAAAAGGATCTACATGACGGCGATCATTGTGAGAACACTAGTGGGAATGAGAATGCAATGCCAGCATCTGCTATTGCCTTCAGGGGAGCAGCTGGCATAGGGTCCATTTAGAAGTTTCCCTGTACCATAGAGGATTCAGATGTCTGATAAGCAGGCAATGGCATCTTGTATAATAGGCTGTGTTGGCCCCTCGTTACTTGCTCGAAAAAAGCTCTTAAGGAATTAGTTGTAAGTGACTGTGTTGAGGGCAGTGAATGTAACTGGTTAATGACTTGTCTAATATCTGCATTCAACAGTCTTCTGGGAGAATAATAAAAAAATTTTAAAAAGGCAAAAACCAAAAAACCAAGCCACCAGTCACGCAGGATTTCATGAATTGGTAATTAACATCACCGTGCCAGCTGTAACAGATTGTTGAAGGAAGTCCAAACCTGGAGACATGTGCTTCTGACTGTGTAGTTGGAAGTTGTCTGGGGTCTGACTATTTTGCTGGGAGGATAGAGATAAGGGGTAGCAGAAAAAAATCTTATCTGTCCATGAGGCATCTAAAATGTATGAATGAATTGCAGTTGTCCTGAGCACTCATTTAACCTCTGAACATCATCATGAAAAGAATGCATATGGAACAAGTTCAGTTATATTTTTGAAAGGTATTTGTTAGTATAAATGAAAATATATAATACAAATATAAATGCAGAGAGAGAGAGAGATGATTCGTCTTAAAATTGTAGTATGAGCTGTGATGCAGTGGTTAAAATACTAACTTTGTACACATTCTTGAAAGCATTGGATTGGTACCCCACTTTTGGTTGATGTTACAGAATAAACGTAAAATGGTTTGTCTTCTGTATATGCCCTTGTACAGACTCTGTGTTATGGGAAATGCTTAGAAGTTCACGTCAAGTTAATGTAGAACTGGACAAAATAACTACTTGCTATTCCATGTATAGTCTAATACTTACTAAAAAAATTTTTTTCTAAGGCTGTTGCAAAGAAACAAAATGCCTTTTTCTAAAAATCTACTTAGGTTGTGAGTGTCTCTGATCATCAAGAATACAGCTGAGACCCCATCATGTCCATATTGAAACATTAGCACTTCAGGAGGTAATCTCTTGTTTTTAAAAGCTGAGTTTATAATGGACTGGCTGATGATTATGTACATCTAATTACTCCTTGCTTAGTACGTTTCCCACTTAAAACATCCCAAGCCTGTACTTATGCAATGAAATCCAAGATAAAGTAGGAAGAACTTTCACATGAATTTAATCGGGATCACTTTTATTTTTGTTTACAATTTGCTTATTTGGATAGTTTCAATTAATTATGAACATATTTTTATACAATTCTACTCTTTAGAAATAACTATTTTTTTTAACGGAGAAATTTAAAATATATTCTATGTGGACCTCTGCAAAAGCAGATATGCTGGGATTGCACATCCACCTCTACACCAATGGTTTTGCTGGTTCCACGGAAAAGACTGCTGAGTTACTCAAAGTTAAGACCGCGTCTACAGTGTTAATGCTCGTGCCACAGTTTGCAGGTCACAGAGGTTCTCCAGTGACTGTGTGACCACACAGCAGCCTTTGAGGAGGTTGTTGTGAAAGTATTTGCTGATGTATGGAGACGGTTTACAAAACTGTAGGGCTCTCTGGAGTTAAATTTTTACTAGTATGGCAAACTGTTCCATATCAGTGGTGATTAATTAGATTAGGTGGGTAGATTCCAGGGCCAGTGGTGATTATTTAGATTAGGTGGAGCAAAATGATAGCTTGACTTGGAAGGGATTGTATGGCAATGCCTGGAGAACAAAGAGAATGAGAGGAAAAATTATGTCCACTTGTTTCACAGGTACCACAGAGCGTTTGTAACTTTGTTGTTTGTTTAGTTGTTGGGTTTTTTCCTGAGGCTGTCTTAAGGTGGATATTCAGTAGATAGTTAACTCTGTATCTTTCTAAACAGCTGTGTAGTTCTGCTTTTATTTAGCAGCGTGGAGAATGTGGTATTTTGGCATGGGAATTAGGTTAGCTAGAGAAGCCCACTGTGAGATGATGTCTGTACTTTTCTAGGAGGACGATGTTCTGGTGCTGATATTGTGTGGCAATTCACCTATGCTGACAAGAAGGTACAGTGCTGAACCCATATCGTATCCACTAATTTATCAAATCATTTTTCTTTATGTAGAGATTGAGTGAACACAACTGTCAGGCCTAAGGCCTGTGCAAATTAACGGCATGCGCTCTGAAAGTCACCCGACTGTTAATATGAAAGGCATTCAGGCAAAAAAAATTTAGAGATGTGAATGCCTAAAGACAAGGTTCTTCATATTTGAGTCAGAGATCTGATTTTCAGTCTCAACACCTGCTTTTCCTTTTGAAGATAACGAAGTCTATTAGGACCCATCTCTCACTCTCCTCAGGTCCTTTGCATTTGGGCATCTAGCATATGGGTTTAGGTACCTGCCTTCAGCTTACATTGCTACTGCAGTTTTCTGATTTCCCCTCCCCCCCCCCCCCCCCCTTACCGTTGCCAATTTTAGTAAGCAGTCTGTTTCTCAGACTAAAAGTAAACAGAACATTATGCTATTGTTTGGGGGGTGTTTTTTGCTTTGTTTTTTTTTTTTTTTTCTAGCCACAAAAAGGATACATACCTGTGTCTTGAGTGTATGTATGACAAATCAATCATTTTGTACGTTGTACTTGTGTCATGCCCCCATTATTTCTGTTGTTTGGCTTTATCTCACTGGGAGGATGATTCTTTCACTCAACAAATGCGTTGTTTTTCTTCCAAATATATGCGATTAAATATATATATATATATATATAGCAAACTTGCAAGCAGGGCTAGTTATTTGTATTTTTTAAGCTTAAAGTATACCGTCCGGTGCTGACAAGTACCTAGCACCTCTTCTGGATTTCTTGCACAACTTCGTTTAGCTTTTGTAAATTTTAAAAACAAATATAGAGAGACCTATGTGTTTGAAATATAAATGATATATATGGATTAGCATGTAACTGTATATTATTAAACATGCAATGAACTGACTGGTAAGTGAAGTCTAATCTTATGGCTAGCAATGTAATTTATTCAGACTGTATTTTTGTACAGCTCAGTGCACACTAACCTATTGCCTCTGTGTCCTCTATAATGCCTCAAACTGTGCCTAGAAATTTAATTTCTGTCTTTAAAAGAAAAAAAAAAAGACAACTAAATGCTTCATGTTGTTGATGGTATTGGGTTTTCTGATGTTTTCCTTTATTTATTTTTGAGAAGTGTATGGTAAGTTTATTAAATTAATCCATCAACATACGATTCATTTTAAATGGTCATTGTTAGCAGTGAAAGACACTTCTTTTTTTTTAATCAAAACTTATAAGTTTGCAGTTTTAATACCATTTCTGCATTCACGATTTTTGTAGCTTACATAAAGTTTTATGTGAAAAAGTAACTGAAATAAAAGAATTGTTACACTAACCAAATGTGCCTGTTTTGCTCTGAGTAGAATTATGTATACAGCTGAACTGGCGTGGTTTTCTGTTGGGCAGGCTGAGAAGGAATAGTTTGCTTAAGCTAATGAATGTGCCTGGTATTTAGTTACCATACTGAAGGAGTCTTACCAAAATACGCAGGGGGAGAGATGCAGGATCTTGCTGATGTAACCCCTTCCATTTCACCTGGCCATGGAACAGAGCACAGGGTAGATGTCTGGGTGTCACAGAGCCCATACTGCCTTTATAAAAGTACAGGTATTGTAACATCAGAAAACCAAAGTGCTTTTAATGTGGTAAATAACAAGGCCATGTGTTGAAATGTGGATCTATACTGAGTACCTTGTTCTAGTGGGGAAATTTATTCATTATATACAGGTTTCTTTTTCACATTTCCAATAACTAATAGTTTTTTTCCATTTTGATTCTGAAAGCTGGATTACTTTTTTATGCTGAAAAAGACCAGATACTGTTTTTGAACCTGAAACCTGGTGTTGCAAAAATGGAAAACCATGACTAAAGCCATGATAACAAGTTGTTTCTACCATTTGGTAGCGTACTGTCATCCTCTGCATTGCTGGGTACCTCTTGTGAGCAGGCAGCGGCGTGGAGGGCAGAAGCCTTGGCTTCAGTGAACTTTTGTAATGAGGGAGTACAGGCGCAAGGGTGGGGTACACAGAGCGCAAATCAAGTAATGGAAAAGGAATTCAGAGCAGAGAGTGAATATGGTGGGGGTGCAGAAGGATGGAGAGTATCTGAAGATTTGGGGTTCTTTTAAATGCAAGTACAATGTGGGAGGAAGTTCACAGGGAACTGTGAATCCACAGCCACTGGAGAGTGAGGGAGCAAGCCAGAGGTAGTGGAAGACATATTTCTTGAAAGCCACATTAAAATTCTGATTGTAATGGGTGTGGCTTTAGAGGGCGTATTCTCCAAAGGTTTGACCTGGGGTTAATGCCCAGATTTTAGGTGATCTGTGTGCCACACGATGGCACACGGTCAGAGCGCCCCACTGGCTTGCCAGCATAGGTTGGGGGTGCCTTAGTCAAACCTTGTCTGTCCAAGCATGCTGATGGGAGCTGGCATGCCCTCAGTCTACGAAAGACATTGCAGCAAGCTTGGCTGTCTTGAGTGGTATCTCACAACGTGTTTCATATCCACCATAAAAGTAAGCCTGCACTCTGCTGCTGAACCAAATGAAGTGTGGCTGGATGTATGGCATGTGAACAAGAGGAAATCGGTGGAATATGGTGTATGAACCCAAGTTTGTTCCTACCAAAATTCAGTTTGAAGATGAGCAAGCCACAGAACAGTTGGTGGAAACAAATGGTCTGAGGTCAGCAAGCGACACTGAAAACTCCAGTGCACAAATTCAGGAAAACGCCGCCAAAGCAAAACTGTTTGGGACTTTACAAAATCTTTTAAGTTGGTATTTTGGTGTTCTATCTGTGAGCAGGGAGTTGTAATGCTTGCTTGTTTCTGTACCTTGAAGGAGTGCTTCCCAAGTCAACATTTTTGTGTACATAAACGTGTAGGTGTGGTGGGGTTTTGGAGATAAGGAAGATTTTTCTGCTGTGTTAGTGACTTCCTGGCACTCTTGACGGAAAGCAGTGCTCTTGGGCTTTTCCAACATGCAGTAGCTTCTAAGAGAACTTTAAATCTTCCCGTTATCTAAAAAGCCAAGTGGCTGGAATTTGATGCAAGAAGCATAGCAGCCTACATAGCAGGCTGAGGTTTGAAATTTGTCTTTTGTATAATTACTACTTACAGCAAGTTTTTTGATTTGTGAGGAAAACACTGGACACAGGGAACCAGGTGGGAAAAAGTAGTTCAGTGTCTCATTAAGTGTGGTTTGTACGTGGTTCCCCCACAACAAACCAAATGGGTCTGCCATCCAGTAGGCCATTGCCTAGTCTTAGAGTGACTATTGGTATTTAGAAACTTGTGACTTCTATGAGGAATGTATAAATTGTTAGTGAGTGAAATACAGATATGCAACTAAGTTTGGAATTGTAATAGCAATATCACAAAAGGTGTATTCAACAAGATCTGCCATTTGCTATTGCTTATTTTATTTTTCCTGCCTTCCTTTCTTGGTCCGTTTTCTCTTGCTTTTTTAAACCCATGATATCATACTATTGAACTATAAGTTTTGATACATAAATGAATGAATATGTTAGGCCTGCCACTGCAAGACAATATCTAAATGACACAGCTAGACAGCATATGTTCATGGCAGATGGGAATCAGGGGCATGTTATCACTGGTGATGCGTTCATCTTGGTGGAAGCAGCATATCCCAAGACAGATGAATGGTGACTTTGTTTCAGGAATGGTGTCGGAGTTGGGTTTGGTTCCTGACTGCAAAGCAGGTCCTCTGCCCTACGTCTTCCTCCCCCTCACCTATGAGAGGGAAGGTAAGAATTCGGCACCTTTCTGCCAAAGATGCTGACGAGTGATGGCTGAAACACCTGAAGTGTGAGTACTGGGACAATCAGCAGAACTGGTTTGTATATCCAGTTGTGGTTACTGTAGTGGTGCCACATACGTTATGTCACGCTGAAGATGTGGTACAACATGGCATCAGGGAGAGCTGTCGTCTACCTTTTGCACTCTGGATGGGATCTAATCCTCATCTGAAAGGAGACTACTCTTCCCTGGGGTCAACCAGGCACTCTTGACATGAATAAGCTTTTGGATTTTAGGGTAAAATGAACAAAGAGAGAGTGAGAGCATGAGTGAGCATAAACAAGGAGCCCATTGTCCCACACCAAGGTGAGAGACACCTGGGAGAGGTAATTGACCTTCCCACCTGCAGAAGAAACTTGAGTCTGAGCCAAACTTCAAGCTTGACACATACTACAAGACTCCCAAAAGTTCTGTAGAGTTAGTTTCAATTCCCTGAGAGGTGCTGGACTGCAAAGCAGGTTTGGAGGCTTTTGTTAACTCAAACGCTGAACACATTCAAGCCAAACGTAAGCTTCCAGCAGTGATTTTGCCCTTGTAGGTGCCTTTAGTCACTACGTACCTTCTGAGCATCTCTGTGTACTGTACTGTGCACCATAACTAAAAGCATGTCCTGAAGGGAGATGTGGCCCACTGTGCAATGAAACTTAGCTGGGCAGGACACGGGGTGGTCCTCAGTCCTGCCACACTTCAAGACTATATGCAGACAGACAGCTGTGTCTCTTGGTGAATATGAAACCAGCTGTAACTGAGATAAATCATAACAGTACAGTGGGGTACAAAAGAATTTCTGCAGTAGCAGACAAGCCTTGGTATATAACAATGATGAATGAATTCATAAATGCCTTCCTAAATAAGAGCAGTATTTTCTGACTCAAAGCTGCTGTGGGCCAAAATACTTACCTTTCTCTGCAGGCTGCTCTTCTAAGAGCTAGCACAGGAGGCAGAATCAAAGCCATTATCTTAAATTCTTTTCATTGAAAACAATTTGTGGTTTTTCTCAGGGAATTTTATGATATTAGAATTATTGAAAATACTTAAATGTATTCAGGTTGCGAAGCTTCAACTCTTTTAAAATAATTTCTTAGCAGCTACATCTGGTTTAGGGTTTGGTTTCTTTTTTTTCCCTTTCAAGTGCTTATCTATATTTCTCGTCAACAGTTTAGCTTTCTTTTTCCTATCTGAGCCATTTGGAAGCTAAGAGAATAGGAAAGCAAGGCTGAATATTATACTCATCTTGGAATAACAGGACTGTAGGGGGACTAATTTCAGCTCTATCAGCTGCTGGCTCAGTAATGAAAATGTCTGAGAAAAAGTGAAATTAATAGCAACTGAGAAATATGGGCCCTCTTTCCTACACATACAAACTTTGTTTCTATCTGTTCCCATTTCTCCCCTTGATGCTGCAAGAAAAGAAATATTTATTTCAGGATTTTTCCTGGTTATCATCTTTTGAAGTAAGTATGCCTGCTGTAAAGCTATATAACAAAGTACTTGTTAAACTAATATCGAGACTTTCTAATGGAAATGTTTAGAATACCTAATTTCCAAGGACTAATTGGAAGAAACTTAAATTATTACATCAATAAAATTTGCTTGAGGGAAAGCCAAAAGGGATTCATGTAATGAAATAAGAAGTCCTAGCCGGAGAAAACTATTTTCCCTGCAGAACATCCGAAAAGCTTTGCAGCTGATGAATTAAAGGAAAAACTACTGAAATATTCCGAATTTTTAACACATGGACATTTTAACAGAAAAGATCATGCAACTTGCAAAAGGAACAGGCAAAGATATTCTGAGGAGCATAAGCGTGAACAGATTGCACTCCATTTGTTTGAAAACAACCCTTACCTGACTGAAGTGCAATGCCCATTATACTCCCAACCAAACATCTTGTAATTTTAACATGCTTATTTTTATGGTTGTTTTTAAAGCTGTAGGAGTGTGACAACATGGTGGTTTCGGCCTCAGGTTTTAAAATGCCAGTTCTCTTGGGAACCGAAGGTACGAATCCAAACTACACTCAGTTCATACCTTCATCCTGGCAAAGTGCATTTGATGCTATTTGCAGCTTGTGATTCTCAAGTCTGGTGGACAAAAGCTAAAATCCCCTAGATTTTGACTGTTCTGTGTCTATACAAAAGTCTTTGCAGCAGATGTGGGAAGGGGGGCTGGGAAGGAGCCATTTCAATTTTCTTACAAGTTTTCCCTCCCGGCAGTTATACTCGGACCTGTGCATTTTTGTGGGCAACAACTCCAAATCAGAGGGGTGTGCAGCCCAGCACCACTGCTACCAAAGTGCTTTGACCAGCTGCTCACACTGCCAAAGTAACTGTGAACTAAGGAGTATCTGGTTTTTCCCCGCTTGCGTCATTGAAGATTTATGTGCACAAGATGTGAATAAGTGAAGGTGTAACCAGCTATCCTGGTGGTGGTTGACCAAGTCCTTGAAATTGTCACTAAGTGGGCAGTGCTCTGGTGCATGTGTGCCTGTAATAAAGGAGCTACACTCCCACGCTGAAGATTATATTTTATTTCCTGAGAAGATTTTGCCTGTGCAAAAAGCTTAATGTTGGCAGGCAAGGATATGTAACTCTCATATTCTAGACTTATTCTATAAACAGAGAACTGGAATACCATTAAGCACTCATTCATGCTTTCAATGCATAAACTTACAAAATCAGAATATATAACAATGGGGAGTGTAGGGACACTGTTCTAGGATGCTGTTAACACTATTATTTTTTAGCAGAGCTTAACAAAAGACAAAGTAGATGGCCATCTTAGTAAGAAATAAAGGACAGGGAGAAAACAATGAGAACCTCACAAAAAACCTAGCAAGCCCAAAAGTTTCATTATTCATGGGCTAAACATCTTTCCCACAAAAACTGGCAAATTGAGAGTAATGTTTTCTCAATTTTGTATTTTAATTAGGAAGTTTTCTTGCTCATCAGGTAAAATGCTGCTTTGCAAACCTTGTTTTCTGAGAGATCTGAATAGATACAGGTTAATTATTTGCTTGCAGTGAAGCTCTCCACACCTTTGATTCAATTTTGTGGGTCTCCTGCAGCCCCAGCTCCTGAGAACAGTTACACTAGTTCTTTTAAAGATCCCATTTTTAGTATTGCAGCGAAAGTTTACAAAAAAGTCAGATCAGCAGCCTTTGCCTCCCAGTGCAGTCACATATCTGCAGAATTCAAAGCAGGGTTCTCTAGAACCTGCTAATTGCCTGTCAATCATCTGGCACACTAGCAGTTCACACATTTTTGCTATCGACCTAGCAGATTAATAGTATAACCCAAACAAAGGAACAAAGGCTAAACTGTTCAATTGGGAAGGGTAATGTGTGGTCTTTTCAGGCCAAGATTAACAGAGAAACAGAAAAATAGTGTTCTTTGTAAAACTAAAGCTTCAGTGACCTTAACTCTGGCAAACAAATTGAATGACTATTCAGCACTATTTGCCAGCAAAAACTGAAACAGCAGTGCTTTAAAGAAAAAAAGAAAAAAGAAAAAAAAAAGAGGAAAACAAACAAACAAACAAAGCAAAACTCCAAACCTTATATTGAAAATTCTTTCCAAGCAAAATTAAGTAAAATTAAAATTAATTTGGTCTCACTTTTAGAAGTCAGCAGCATAGCAAAATGATTCACAAAGCAATGCTAGAAACTGTTGACCATTATGCTACAGCCTTATGCTGAATGTATTTTTAGTATCGGTGGGAGTTTATTTTCAGGACAAAACAGCACTGTTTAAAAATGAGTGTTTAAATTTTCCTCTGGTATCTTTGGGACTTGTATTCCTGGGTTGAGGTCAGTCAGAACAAGGGTACTATTATTACTGAAATTAATATTTTTATAGTAACTTGTATATTCATCATAGCTTAAAATTCCAGCTGACACTAGGACTCTAGTGTGCTAGCACTAAGCCAACACCAAAGGCAAGCCCCTGAAAACTTCCAGTCCCTCTGTACTGTGGGTTTCCAGTCAAAGCTTCATAATTAAGATGGCCATGAGATTTGTTCTCTGAGCAGAGCAGTACTGGATGAAGAGAAAAGGATGACTTGTATGTAGATTGGCTGCTCCAGAAAGCATTCTAGCTACCTTTATTGGCATTTACTTGGTATTAACTAGTCACCATCTGAAGAGAAAAATTCCTTTCAGGCTCAAAGAGAAAATATGCAAAATGGGCCTCTGGTCTTCCTTGGTTTTTTGAGGCAGATTTTGTTTCTAAAGGTGTAATGATACAGGGTTCTCTACAGTTGGCTTCTTGTTCCTGCTTGCCATACCCATGTCCACAATGTCCATTGTTGTAATACAATATTTTTCCAGCACTGCATGATAAATTTCAGTCATAGAAGTGGTGCACTGAAGTGGTTGGGATGCAAAAAATCAGCCCAGACCATTTCAGCGACAGCCCAGTAGGGCTGAGGACCAGCAAGCAGACAAGGGAGAACTGGAAGGAGCTGCATTGCTGAGGCCAAGGCACCACACTGTTGTGCCATCAGTCTCTGTATTGCTATCCCTTACTTAAAAGAATAGATATTCTCTTCATTGCTGCTTTTGCCAGTCCCAAATAAAATCTGCTTTCTGGGCCAGATGAACCAGAAGCCCTGGAAAATGTTAAAAAGCAAAAATCAGACAGTCTGAAGCAAGAGTAAACTATTCTGACATAGTCTGACCTCCTAAAGCCCCCAGTAATTTTTGCAGCAATTACTTAAATTCTCTTTGAACACTGCCTCTAGCCTCTGCATTGCTCACAGTGGCTTTGGCTCAACCTTGCAGTGTCTTCCTTCCTTGTAGTCTTATGATCAGCTTAAATCTTCATTTCCTGCCACATGGTCAGTTCCCATCAAGGAGTAGGCACATGTTCAGTCACCTTCTTGTGTGCCCACATTTTGTCTCTGTGTGTCTGTGCGCCTGGGAGGCTGCTGCAGCCACCCCTAGAGAGGCTGAAACGCGCAGCCGCTAGATTTCAGCAGGGCTCTTGCTTAGGTTAAGGCAAGGCCTGGAGTCAGCGTGAAGCCACATCCCACGTGTCTTAAAGATTTGAGCTTGGTCACAGCCGAAGGAAAGGAGGGCCAGGAGTGTCAATGTACAGCTGGTGAGGAGCCTGGTGTTTTGCAGGTAGTTCCCTCAGGCAAGGTCTCTGCACCCCTGGGAGGGTGACTGGCTGAAACACAATCCTCAGCAAGCAGCAGCTCTGGGAGTTTGTAAGATGCCTGAAGATATTGCAGCCTGTGGCAGGAATGGCTGTGTGAGCCACACGTTTAAAGACCTGTCACGACTGTCTTTAAATGTCTGCAGGCAACTACATACTCTCCGGAAAGGTTCATATACTTCATATCAAAACCTGTCATTTTCCTTACTGATACCCTATTGACTCAGTAGTCCTCACAAACTGCACAGTGAATGAAAATGTAGAATCTAGCTTAAACTTCAAAATAATTAATCAGTAATTCTTGCAGCTAAACGTTGGTCTGAAAAGCCATCCTGACTGTTCGGCTTTGAAATATCAAGACAATTTCAATTAACTGTGTGACTCATACTGCTGCCATTTTCATACCCAGATTCAAAGCACATAAATCATAAAAAGAGATTTCTAAAATGCAGCCCTAAGGTTGGATTCAAATTCTGTTTTCTATGAATATTCTGTAATATACCGGAAATTTTTCATCGCTGGAGATATTCAATTCAGTAAACTCATTGGCCTATACATTACAGAATCACAGAATGGTCAGGGTTGGAAGGGATGTCTTGAGATCATCTGGTCCAACCCTGTGCTAAAGCAGGTTCACCTGAAGAGGTTGCGCAGAATCACGTCCACGTGGGTTTTGAATGTCTCCACGGAAGAAGAATCCGCAACCTCTCTGGGCAGGCTGTTCTGGTGCTCGGTCACCCTCAAGATAAAGAAGTTCTTCCTCATACGCAGACAGAACTGCCTGAGTTGCGGTTTGTGCCCATTGCCCCTTGGCCTGTCTCTGGACACTACTGAAAAGAGCCTGGTCCCATCCTCTTGACACACTTGCCCTTAAGATATCTGTAGACATTGATAAGATCCCCTCTCAGTCTTCTCTTCTGCAGGCTACTCGGGCCCAGCTCTCCCAGCCTTTCCACCAGAGGAAGATGCCCCAGGCCCCTCATCACCTTTGTAGCTCTCTGCTGGACTCTCTCCAGCAGTTCCCTGTCTCTCTTGAACTGGGGAGCCCAGCACTGGACACAGCACTCCAGATGGAGCCTCACCAGGGCAGAGCAGAGGGGCAGGATCATCTCCTTCGACCTGCTGGCCGTGCTCCTCCTAATGCACCCCAGGATCCCATTGGCCTTCTTGGCCACCAGGTCACACTGCTGGCTCATGGGCAACTTGCTGTCCCCCTGCACTGCCATGTCCTTCTCTGCAGAGCTGCCTTCCATCCAGCAGGTCAGCCCCCAGCCTGTACTGGTGCATGGGGGGGTTGTTCTTCCCCAGGTGCAGGACCTCACATTTGCTTTTACCGAACTTCATTGGGTTCCTCTCCACCCAACTCTCCAGCCTGTCCAGGTCTCACTGAATGGCAGCGCAGCCTCCTGGTGTATCAGCTACTCCTCCCAGTCTGGTATCATCAGCAAACTTGCTGAGTCCCTCCATCCAGGTACGCTGAACAGGACTGGACCCATCAGTGACCCCCGGGGAACACCACTAGCTACAGGCCTTCAGCTCGACTTTGCACCGTTGCCTTTAGTCAGTTCTCAGTCCACCTCACTGCGCACTCATCTAACCCACACTTCCTGAGCTTACCTGTGAGGATGTTACAGGAGACAGTGTCAAAGACTTTGCTGAGGTCAAGGTAGACAACACCCACCACTCTTCTGTCATCTAGCCAGCCAGTCGTTCCATCTTAGAAGGCCATTAGATTGGTCAGGCATGATGTCCCCTTAGTGAATCCATGTTGACTGTTCCTGATGACCTTCTTTTCCTCTGCATGCTTCAAGGTAATCTCCAAGATGAGCTATTCCATCACTTTTCCAGGGATGGATGTGAGGCTGACCAGCCTGTTGTTTCTTAGGTCGTCCCTCTTTCCCCTTTTGAAGACTGGAGTGACACTGGTTTTCCTCCACTACTCAGGCACCTCTCCTGTCCTCCAGAAGCTTTCAAAGATGATGGAGAGTGGTTTGGCAATAACATCTGCCAGCTCCCTCAACACACGGAGGTGCATCCCCTCAGGGCCCATGGATTTGTGGGTGTCAGTTTTTTCTAAATGGTCTCTAACCCAATATTCCTCAACTATAGGAAAGTCTTCCTTTCTCTAGACTTCCTCTCTTGCCTCCAGGCTCTGAGAAACTGAGGGGCCAGCCTTGGCAGTAAAGACTGAGGCAAAGAAGGCATTCAGTAACTCCACCTTCTCTGTGTCCTTTGTTTACAAGGGCACCCATGTCATTCAGCCGCAGGCCCACATTTTCCCTAGTCATCCTTTTCCTGCTGATGTGCTTGAAGAAGCCCTTTTTCTTGTTATTGATCCCCCTGGCTAGATCTAATTCCAGATGGGCCTTAGCCTTCCTCTTTGCCTCACTGCATGTTCTGACAACATCCCTATATTCCTCCCAAATGCCCTGTCCCTTTTTCCACATCCTGTAAACTTCCTTCTTCTTTTAGACTTTTGCCAGAAGCCTCTTGGTCATCCATGCAGGCCTCCTGCTCCCTTTGTTTGATTTCTTACTGATATTTATGCAGCTATCTTAAGCTTGGATGAAGTGAAGCTTTAATATCAGCCAGCTGTCTTGGACCCCTCTACTTTCCAGAACCCTAACCCATGGGATTCCTCCAAATGCAGGTCTTTGAACAGGTCAAAATAAGTGCTCCTGAAGTGCAGGGTTGCGGTCATACATACTGTCCTTCCTTCATGCAGGATCCTGACCTCCACAATCTCATGGTCACTGCAGCCAAGGCTGCCCCCAGCCTTAACATCCCCAACCAGTCCTTCCTTGTTTGTGAGTATAAGGCAGGGGTCCTCAAACTATGGCCCACGGGCCGGATACGGCCCCCCAGGGTCCTCAATCTGGCCCCCGGTATTTACAGAACCCCACCCCCCCCAAGCAGCTGCAGATGACTGCCTGCCACTTCATCCGTGCGCCGGCCCCCTGTTTAAAAAGTTTGAGGACCCCTGGTGTAGAAGTACACCTTGCCTCATTGGCTCTTCCACCACCTGTGTCAAGAAATTATCATCAACGTTCTTGCAGGAACCTCTTGGACTGCATGAGCCTAGCTGTATTGTCTATCCAGCAGGTATCAGGGAGCTTGAAATCCCCCATGAGAACCTGTGATGAGGACCTGTGATTGTGAGGCTAGCTCCAATTGCCTGTAGAAGGTCTCATCGGCTTCCTCTTCCTGATTAGGTGGCCTGTAGCAAACACCCACTGCAGTATATTTCATGTTGGCCTGACCTTTAATCTTTACCCGTAAGTTCTCTATACTCATTCTTCATGACGAGTTCTTGATGAGTTATAAGGTATCCACCCTTCTTTAGTGAGGGATGCAATTAGCACCATTTTGTCTTATAGACATAAAAAAAATAGAGAACTTTCAGCCTGGAATCAGAGCCAGGAGACTTCCAATTGCAGTCAAAGAAACTAAAGTAAGGGCATGTATTAAATGCAGGTAGAAGAATATTTCAGACCTTAGAAAATCAGTTGAGAAGTAATGAACATTGATGAACATATAAAACTTGCAGAAAGTCTCATTTATTCATTGTGAGCTTCAATAAAGGGCATCTCATTTGTCTGCTGCAGAGCTGGAGCAGGATGGATTACGCTACATAGTGAATATTTCGTTCTGCGTTTTATTGATCTGAGGAGGAAATACAGATTGTACTGTAGAGTACGAACTGGATTCAAAGCCACTAAAGTCAGTGGAAAGATTTCTTCTGACTTCGAGGCTTTTAGAGCCGCTTACATCTGTGAAGTATAAGTTGCACAATCAGTGCGAATAGGTTACACAGTCCTGAGCCAAAGTGAAGCATATTCTCTGTCTGGCCCAAACGAACCATAGCTACTTCCTAGCCTTTTGTCCTGCTTTTGACTGGGATAATTTTCATCTTAGTAGCTGGTACAATGCTATGTTTTCGGTTTGGTATGAAAATAATGTTGATAACACGCTGATATTTGAGTTGTTTTTAAGTAGTGCTTACTCTAAATCAGAGAATTTTCAAGTTTCCTATGCTTTGCCAGTGAGCAGGTGCACAAGAACTTGAGAGGGAGCCGAGTCAGGACAGCTGACTTGAACTAGCTGAAGGGATATTCCATACCATAGAATGTCATGCTCAGTATATAAAGCCAGGAGGAGAAGGAAGGGGGGATGTTAGGAGTGATCTTATTTGTCTTCCCAAGTAACCATTACACATGATGGAGCCCTGCTTTCCTGGAAATGGCGGAACACCTGCCTGTTGATGGGAAGTAGCAAATGAATTCCTTGTTTTGCTTTACTTGCACACACAGCTTTTGCTTTACCTATTAAACTGTCTTTATCTCTACCCACACGTTTTCTTCACTTTTACTCTTCTGATTTTTTCCCATGTCCCACTGGGAAGGGGAGTGAGCAAGCAGCTGTGCGGTGCTTAGTTGCCAGCTGGGGTTAAGCTATGATACCTTTTCTTCCATGAACCTAATAACGTAGAACAAAACTACAGTCTTCAATTTAACAGATCATCTCAGGTAGGAAAGGTTGCATCCAGTCTGTGTGTGCCCATAGAGACATGTGTGTGCATGTATCCTCCCACCTTGACTTTCAGGACTGCCTATAGAATATGGACATAAAAAAATAAATTTTGGGCAGAAATGGTTACGTGCTAGATGGGAATTTTGTCTACCATCTTGGGACAACACTTCACAGATAGGGGTGTAACCCTAAAATTACTGTAACCTTAAATACTAATCTGAACGGTACCCAATGGATTATGCTTTGCAGTAGCAACACTCGGGTATAGTTGAAGAGAAAAACATCCTTTTGGGAAGACTGAGCACCAGATGCTGGAAAAGAGATGAAGGACATCAGATGGGGTACCCTTTTTCCTGTGACTGAGTCTGGCTGGAACATCTCCACCAGGCAGAAATTGCTTCTTCTCAGCCTCTTCCATCAGTGTTTGAAGAGCCTAAAGGTAAAAAACCAAAAGAAAATACAAGATCTCCCATGTCAAAGTATAGGCAATTGGGAATGAATGCTGATTGTGGAGACACTGATTTTAAATATGTGCTCTATATCTATTTGTTTCATTGATATTTTAAAGTAATTGGGTTTTTTTGAGGGTTGGGGTTTTTTTGTTTGTCTTTTTTTTTTTTTTTAAGGGAAAATGCAGAGTAGGTAATGTTTGGAAGAGCTACTGAACTTCATTTCCAGTTGGATCTGATTCTCATGAGCAGTAACTTGAATCAAAATTACAGATTCTTCTTTGAAATACATGCACAAATACCATGAAAGCTCTTTCCCCTTTTTTTCCACTTTTATTTCAAGGTACTGGACAATTCTTTGTACACCAGAGCAGCAGGACAGATTTCTCCTGATACTTGAAGGGACACAAAGAATGACGGTGGAGTTGAGCTCCTATATGGTACAATTTGGCCTGTGTATTATATGGTACAATTTAGTACGCTGTGTGCTAGTGACAAATCTGTCACAAAACATTAACATATCACAAAGATGTTCTTTGTTCCCTGATTTTGACAACTGCAGTTTGCCTTTAGTTACTTATGATGAAATATGCTAGAGTCCATATGCATATCAAAAAAACCCAAAAACCAAAAAACAAACCATTAAACAGGCATTAGAAATCTCTCACTATGCTTTTAGACTTTGCTGAGAATTGATGAGTCCTGCTGAGCTTTGCTTCAATTTTGATATAACTCAGAAGTGATATGTAATTTGTTTTAGAAAATGATGAGGTTTCAGATACGCACTTTTTTTGGAGGGAGTGTAAATTAAGATGGTTGATGAGCATGTGGCTACTTGTACTTCTTCTGCTGTATAACTCAGTAGTAGAAATGCACTTCTGGGAACAATAGAAAATGCTGAATAGGCTTGTAATGTTCCCTTAATGACAAGGAGAGAGAGAAGGAAGGTTTGAACTAATGTGGAAAAAAGGATGCTTTTGGCAAGATGAGTGATTGAGTTTCAGAGCTGGTTTTCAGCAGGGCTGTGGGTGGCACTGGCAAAGCTTTTTCAGGAAGACTGGGCAATATCCTCTATTCAGATTCTGATGCTACTCCTCTTGCCAGAGCTGCTAAGAAATTAGAAATATGGTCAGATTTATACAACCCGTCACAGAGCTGCATTTTATCACTTTTCTCTGCACAGAAGCCCTGTGTTGCTGCTGGCTTGTACCTTTCTTCCAGCACACTGCCATCAGTCATGCTACGTGGACAGCCTTGTCAGACAAGAATAAAGTCAATGAAAGCCCCTCACCTCAAGATATAATTTGGGGTTCAAACATAAGTACTTGCAAATGGCACAAAATCAATCACCTTAATTGTCAGTGTAGGCTACACTCTGGCCTTAAATTTGCTTTCTCTTTAGTGTCTCTTCAACAATGATAAAGAATAGATCAAACCTTTAATTCCCTTTTATGCTATGTATCAGAAAAGTAAAACTTAAATATCTTGAGTATTTCATTGCGTCATGGGCTGCACCTTCAGATCTATATCTACTTTTAAAATTTCCCACTAAGATATCACACAATGGATTTCTTGCACTTCCTATCTTGAAACAAGCCAAATCCTACTTCTGCTTAGCATGTTCTATAAGTGCCAGATTAAAAGAAAGCTGCTATGGCTTAACCACATCTTTGTTATAGATCCAATAGTTAAGAGAATGGGGGAAGATTATATTTGACCCCATATGTTGTGAATATCTGTAGTAAGCTCAAATACCAAGATGTCAGTAACTGCTCAGAATACCTATTCCTGGTGTCGTCTGCACATTGATTTTCTGGGAATGGGGAAGGAAATTGTCTTCTCTGTAGGTTTTTATGGTGTTAGAGTGATTCATCCACTTTTCTTTAAAAAGGCTAGAAGACTGAGTTCTTGAACCACCCTCAAAAGAGTGCTATTAAACAAGGTGTACAATGGAACAGTAAAAGCAAAGAAAGCAGAGAAAGCAAAGGGAATTATTATTATTACCTTTTATAATGATGATGTTGACTGCCAGATCTAGTTACTGGTCTTTAGTACAGAACCTCTCCACATCCTTCCTATAATTTTCTTATATCCTAAATATGGAGATTTATTGTGTCTGCGTCTTTTCTCAGCATATAGCAATAGTATCTTTCAGACAGTAGGGATAACACAGGGATACTTGATTCCATCCCGTACAGTTACATCCTGGAAATAAGATTAAATGGACTAGGTAAAACATTAATTTCCTTGAGTTTGCTACTTAATTACCATCCCTAACTTCTGCAAGATCATCAAGCATGACGAAGAATAATAAGAAAAAAGTTGTCTTCTGTATTTTGCATTCAGCAGCAGCCACACTGCATTTATCTACAGTAAAAATGCTTGTGCATCTGCTTTCTTCCCAAGGCTTCAATGCATACTAATTATTTTCTCATGTATATTAACTAGGGGTTTATAGCTTTTGCTGCTTTGTGCACTGTTTCAAATCTTTATCCCATAGCTTTTCTGGTATCTTGCTTGCTTAGAGCTGAAAAAAAATTTTCAGAAAAGTCTGGTGCAAACTCCTTTTTGTACATGAGCAGTCTTGTAAGTTTACTAATACTGTATAGTACAAAGACCCTACTCTTTAGAGAAGCTTTATGTTTCCTGGATGAAGTGAAGCACTAAAGTATAATAAGGTTAACTGCCTTCATTTCATATTTCATAATGTTTCATTTGCCTCCAATCACAAGCTGGACAGGCTGGGTCCCTCTATAAATGCCAAGGTACTCATTACAAGCCCCCACACTGATGACTAACCTTAACATCACACATACATATGGTTTAAAAATGCTACAGGTAGTTAAGCGATAATACAGCTCTAAGCTTTGTCCTCATTGTCCTGGTTCTGCTTCCCACTATTCCTTACCTCTGTCTTGCTTTACTTGAATTCCTAGTCAAACATCTTGTTTGAAATAATTCACCGGTCTTTGACATACTACCCTGATATTTCTTGAGATTTTGGTCTGCCTTTTTCATATCAATAATTTTAAGTGAGAAATGTGTATTTTTTCCTGTTGTTCATAGGAAGTGAAACATTCCTTCAGCATACCAAGTCATGGCTAAAGTCAGCAATTTCCTCCTCTCTCTCCTTATTTAGCCAGCAATGGAAATATCCTTTTCTATATTACCGCTTGGCCTAAATAAAATGTAATTCACAATCAGAATTAATACTACATTTGGCCATTATACCTTGCTCTGCTTCAGTAGTTCTCTCCATGGTCCAGGGGCTGCCTTTATTAGCAGATCAGCTTGAGAAGTGAGCCTGCTGGAGAAGAACTACAGATAGGATTCCAAATCCCCTCCTAACTGTTCTGACATATTATCTAATCTTTGCAAGCCCATAAAACTCTAAGATGAGAACTACCTACACATTTAACTTTACAATACAGTCACACGTTGCTGATTTTGAGCTTTCTCCCCACACACATACAATTCAAACAGATCCAGTTTTTAATTTATTGTGGAAACCAGAGGATGAGGATAATATATTCTAGGTAATGCCCGCAAAACATTTATCATTGCTAATGAAAAGCTCAAAGCTTATTGTGTTACATGTTAAAGAGATTTTCACATTTTCTTGTACAGTGAAAGGGATATGGCCTTGTGCACGAATCCACATGTATATTTGGCTAGGCCAGCTCGTCCCTTTGAAAGGCAGAACCGTGGCGTGGCTTCTGTTTTAAAACAGTTACAGTCAGTCCATGGCACCCTCGACTAGCTGGCTGATTCAACATACGATGCTTTAAATGAGGCTAGACTCTGGAAATTGATTCTATAAAAGTACAGTATGGGGACTTTCCACATTTGCAGTGCCATATGGCATTTCTTTCACTTTGCTTATGCAGTACTTTTATTCCTAGCTTCCATTTTCTAGCCCTGCACCCTGGCCATGACAGTCACAAGATGCCACCCGAAATAATCTTCCACCAAATTACCTCTTCTTGGGTAATTTGAGAGAGCTGTGGGCTTTTTGGAAGTCGCTTCACCTTTATAAAATTATGACTGCTTCCTTCAGTACAAAGAAGAACACCTTGAAGTTTAGGGTTACCCTAAGATTCAGGGAGAATATGTGGAATACCCAGGTCTCCCCAAAACTTCTTGTGTGATTCTGGGAATATCTCTGAATCTTTCCAGATAAGTCTTCCTCATTCTTATGATAGGGCAATGGTTTGGTGTGTTTTCACTTAATAGGGTTAGGAGCCAGCAGTAAGAAGATACACACCGCATGATCAGATAACCCTACTAAAGATCATTTCAGTAGAAATAGTCCATTTCTAAGGGTAAACCCAACCAGAATTTAAGAAAATCATTCTGTAGATTGTTTAGGTGGAAACACCAAGGCACATGGGAGATCCACAGAGAGATACCTCATTTATTTCTTTCATGTTTGCTGAATGCATAGAGCTAAAACCATAGAATCATAGTCATCATGTAGTTTGGACTGTCCTCTGGAGGCCAGCTGGTCCGGTCCTTGCTGAAAAAAGTGTCAGCTAAACAAAGTTGACCCATTGAGATCTGAATAACTCCAAGGATGGATTTCCCACAGCTTCTCTGGATATCTGTTCCAGTGTCTGACCACACATTTTCCTTGTGTCTAATTTCCTGTGTTCCAATTTGTCACTGGTGCCTCTCATATTTCCACTGTGCATTTCTGGGAAGAGTCTGTCTTCCCTGCATCCTGCCATTAAACAGCTGTAGACTGCAATATATCCTTTGACCTATCTTCTGTTTGGGCGTAATAAACCCAGATCTCTCATAAGTCTCCATATGCCAAGTGCTCCAGCCCCTGGACTACCCTGGTTGTCCTGTGCTGAACTTGCTCCAACAAGTCAGTGTCTTTCTTGTACTGGGGAGCACAAAACTGTACAGTGCTCCAGATGTGGTCTCAGAAGTGTCAAGCAGAGATGAAGGATCACCCTCCTGGACCGGTTGGTTACACTCCTACTAGCCCAGGATGCTGTTAGCCTACAAAGGCCCATTGCTGGCCCTTGTTTGATTTGTCTACCAGGACTCAAATCTGTTTTTCAGCAAAGCCACTCCCCAACCAGTAATTCTCCATCCTGTAAGCCTGTGTAGCAGGATATCCCATCATAGGTGCAGGGGTTTGCTTTTGATTTTATTGAACTTGGTGAGATTCTCTAGCTTACTGAGGTCCTTCTGAACTGAATCTCTGCCATCCAGTGTATTTTACTATTTTTCCCAGTTTTTGTCATTTGCAAACTTCCTGACAGTGCTTTCTGTGCTATAGTGCAGGTTATTAATAAAAACAATAAACATTATTGGTTCCAGTGATAATCCCTGAGGGATGCTGCTAGGTACTGGCCACTAGATAAGCTTTGTACTACTGACTCTGGTGGTGAAACTTTGAGCCAAGCTGTCCCGCCAATTTTCAACCCTCTTTATTTTCTGTTTTTCTAGTCTATATTTCCCTAATTTGGCTACAAGGCTACTGTAGGAAAACATAACAAGACCTTATTAAAGCCAAGATAACATCCACAGCTCCCTCATCAGCTATACTCCAGTCATCACAACTGTTGCCAGTTGACTGGTAGAAGGCTATCAGGTTGGTCAAGCACAATTCATTCTTGATATCTCCATCTGTCTGTTCCAAATCACCTTCTTGGTGTTCTTGGAAGAAAATAAGAAATTAAAGCTGTACACCTTAATTTTAGTGAAATCGGAGAAACTGGTATCAAAGTGACAAAACCTGTCTGAGCACTGACACAGAAATCTACTGAGCTATTTCAGAGTAGAACCATATTTTGCTTTTAGCATTGCCTAAGCTTATCCAGCTAATGTAAAAAACCCAAAACACTCCATGCTGTCTTGTGGTAGAAGGAGTCACATAACCACAGATGTAGCTGAAGGCTTTGGCAACCACTCCAGTATTAATAAGTTTAGACTCCTTGTACACACAGTCTGCCATCCTGTGAACTGATCTGAACAGATTACATTAACTGAGATTTGATACCTTGAATTAAAAGCTTATTACATCTGTACAGCTATTGAACTTTCTGAAGTGTAGGGATTGCAGATAATTTCATTTAGAATTACAATCCATTCTTAATCTTAACTTCTTTCTTAAGCAGTTATATTTGAATTCATATTCAAGAATCTCATGTTCCTTATATGAATGTTTCTTTTAATTAAAGAGGATGAGTGTTTGCTACTGTGAATGAAATTCTGAACCAAGGAGAAATTGGATAGTGTTATCTCTGGGTGAGTGTCTTTAGAGATAATTCCTGTTTACACTGCCTCATTAAAGTTGTCTAGCACATATTTAGCTCTTAAAAAAAAAAAAAAAAAAAAAAACAAAACAAAACAACAAAAAAAGAAAGAATAGAAAAAGACCTTAAAAGTATTCCACTTAAACCCGCTTGCTTGGTAGAGCTTGCTCACCTTGTTTATATCTCTACTTTTTAAATGTCAGTGTTAAAAGGTTAGCAAGTCTCACTTTCTGCAGCAAGTATATTTGAAGGAGAATGAGAGGAAGAAAAAACCCTTTCTTTCCCTTTAAGTTGCTAACGTGGTACAGGCTCTCAGCTGCACGTTGTCAAGTACCAAGAACACCTTATTAATTCCTTCAGGTTCTGCACTCCAGTTTTACTCCTGCATGACTTATGCTATGGATTATTTTCATTTTTAACCTATTTTTTAAGGCTAATTCACAAGAATTCAGTGGGATTATTTCTGTTTATACAATTGGTGCTTAGGACGTAGCAGCGAACATTCTCACTGTTCTTTTGTAAGAAAAGCATGTGTAGCTAGGGAGCAATTGTTTCCTTTCATTACTGGAAAATGATTTTTTTCTTTAGAATATTGTTCCTTTTTTCCTAATTCTTTTTTTGAATTTTTTAAAAGTAAAAATAACTCTGCTACTGTCTTTGTAAGCATCTCCAGGTAGAAAATCTTTAATGTTCTGTGACACCTTTGTTATCACAAATAAATGCCACTGTGAGTGCAAATGCTTACAGTAAGGAATTACCACTTAGTGAAAGGAAAGAAAGGAAATGCAGGCATGAGACATCTGTATGTATGTTTCTAAGGTTTGTTAATGTAAAGCAGAGCCATTCAGTCCCAGATCCAAGTCAGAAGTGGTAAAAATCTTTATATTCATGTGGTTGTGCAGTGGACTCAGCAAAACAAATGCATCTACTGTCTAGTGTCCAGTGAACAGGTGTTACATTATTAAATTCTTGCTGTAACTGTGAATTCTATCTCCTTATTTTCCCCTCCCATTCTTCAGCTGCCACAAGAGACATTTCAGCGGAGAGTGATCCAGGAGGGTGGGCCATGCACTCTACTCTCAGAGATGCAACTGGTGTTTCTTGGTCACTGTTAAGCTATGTTGTCAAGTGTGACAGCCTGCTCCTATAGGAGAGTGAATTTTCTTTGTGTCTAAGGAATTAACAGTGAAGTTCCTAGATCTGTTCACCTAGGTTTGTTAATATGGGTAGATCCTTTCTGTAGGTACCCATTCTTGAAAATTTTGGATGACAATTTTTTTTTAAGTTACTCCAGGTATAAAAACTGAAAAGAGCTGAAGAAACCCCATTCTTCAGAAAGTGATAGATTGTTTTCTCTGAAATTCTCTGATCGATCTCAAGCCGAGTATCAAAAATAGCATAGGCATATTAGGACTAGTCACTGTGAAAGCTCTTTGTTTTGATGTAAAGTATTTCATAGAAGCAGTGATATGTAGAAGGGCTACTGTTGATGTAATATCCAGAAACAACACTCCAGCTTGACAAACCATTAGCAAATTTCTAGTGTGGAAAGAGAAAGCTCCCCTAATGAGCTGAAAATGAAAGCACCTGGATGTTATTTATTAAGAGCTCTGTACATCAGGTAAAGTTTTACACAGCTGCCTCAATAACTACAAGGTTTCATTCTTATATATGACTGCTAGCAGACCTCTTCTGGTCACTCTGCAGTGTTTTAACACTGAACTCTGGGAACTTTTTGAATGATCAGAACTATGTAAGATACTTACATGTGTTGCTAGAAGGATGTGGGTTGTCTGGACAATTGGATTAAAACCACAAACAAAACTGTGTAGCTGCTTATGAGAGAACTTGATAAAATATTCTACATAAATTTATTTCAATGTGTAGTCTCCAGATATATTTTTTTTTCTGTTTTAAGGTGAATACAGTAAGATCGGTGTAGAGGAACCTTTGCTAGTTAATATAAATTTCCGTTGTAAACATCTTTATATGTCACTTTTACCTATGCTTTTTGTACATATCCTTCCTATGCCTTCCTCCACTGTAATCCTTACAATCCCTCCAGCACACTCTGTGCCATCTCAGACATAGGAAATGTGTGGACTGTGGTCTTATAGTGTGTTCGCAGAGTAGTAAGTAGTCCTGCTTTCATGCTACGAGACACTCTTGCTTCTGATTTCCCTAAAGACAATGATAAAACTTCCATTGTCTCAAACAAGATCCCCAGGCAGAGCTTTTTCTTCAATGGCACATTTTCCCTTTTCCAGCTTTTTTGCTTTAGCCATGAGATTGCAGGAATAAAATTTCATTCTTAAGATATTTGTCTGGATCTATAGAAGCCAGATCCTAACTGATGCAGTCTTTCCAAATGCTGACAAACATCACTTGCCTGACAGAAATGTGCTGGCTTACTTTTTCCTCCTTTTACTCCCAAAACAGAGGAGATGATGTTGAAGGGCGGCAGCCAGTGTCTGTGGAACACAGCAAAATTAACTCAGCTTTGGTCAGCGTCCTTTTTGTCTAACTTCATTTAAGAGAAGTTCTCTTCTGCCTCCCTCTTTTAAAAATGATTTATTTTCTTGCATGCCTTTGAATATTTTGATCTTCCAGTCATCCTGTAAAGCCTATCTACTACATGGAATTTAGGAGAGAATGTGGAAATGTATTCCAGAATTACGGTGTCAGATGAAGTGAATTATTTGTCCCTAGTGAATGTTTATTCCTTAATGATACTAGAGTTATGATTTGTTGTAAATTAATGTCTAATAGTGAGTGATCTTGAAAAGTTCATCTTTACTATTCAAGTCTTCTGGCTTATGGGTGATTGTGATGACATCTCAGAAGTTTTCTGTGCAGTACAGTTCACTTAATTGGGAGCGTTACAAATCTCACATAGGGAAATATGTCTGGTACACTGCAGTCTGGTGCCTAAGTGGCATGTCAGCGTGTAAAAATCAATTGATACCTAATACTGGCATTGCCTGCAAGTTGGAGTACTCTACAGTACAAAATGGTATTGTAAAATGTAATTCTGTTTGTGGGGTCCTCCCTTTGTCTTATTCATTCTTTTTCCTGCTCTGCTGTGGCCATTAAACAAATCAATCCTAATTCAGTGTAGATCCTAAAGCATTTTGTGCAAAGCTTCTTTTAAACTGGCTCATAAAACAAAAGATAATATATAGTATATCAACACAATGTTGTTCTTCGGGTCAGTGGTAGTACTAAGTGGTACTTAATAGGCTTCCCCCCACCCCACCTCCTGATGTGTGTGTGTTTTCCTGCATTCAAAAAAACAACAAAAAACCACCCCAAAAAAACTATTTTCCCTGGAAATCCCCTTTTCACCACTGATGGCCTTAATTTGCTTTTTATCCAGCAATTCTTATAAAATTCACTGTGCTAGATTATCAGTCTTGTCTTTCTGTTAGCAAGGCTTAATGGGCCTCACCAAGTCTATCCCAAAGTATTACTTAAAAGTACAAGTGTTTTCTCCCTATTGTTCTCATTTTTCTTTATGCTGTGCAAAGTAGCCCACAAAGTTATAGATTCATTGGTTTAATCCTTGCATTTACTGTAGTATGTCATAGCTTCTGTATGGATGGTTCAACTCTTTTGTTGTTAGTTTATTGTCACACACAACAATTTTGGGGTTTGGTACTGTCGTGCTTTAAAGAAATTCCACAAAACCCCACTAGCAATTTCCTTGTGTACTTCTCTTGCATATTGGGGTCCTAAATTGTGGGGGTTCTTTTGCAGCACTCCAGGCTTTTGAGAGTTGATTTTGAGCTCCTGAAAAGTCTTCAATTTTCACAGTACTTTGAACACCTTTTGCAATCAAGCTTGTCTCAAGTTACCTCTGAAGCAATGACAACTGTACAAGGGGATATAGGTAAGCCAGCTTCAAACTAGTTTCCCTGCTGCTGACACCTCTGTGCTGCTGAATCAAGGATAACAGTTAGCTGTAAAACCCACCTGAGAAGCTGGGTAAATGTTGAGGAGATTAGCTCATGCTGAGCTCTGTACTGCTGTGGTTACAATGCCAGCAAGTGCCCAGATTGTCTAGTTTAAAGTGTGCCTACACAATCTCTGTCACTACAGTGGCTGTGAGATGACCATGTACTACAGGAGGGAGAGAAAGCCCTGGCTGAAAACAGAGGTAATCACTGCCTGCTTTGAGAATGTCATACTAATCTATTTGTTTCTCACATGAGAACTTAGCTCTGCCTTCTCTTATGTCCACAGTTGAATCTTTCTGTTTTGGGTAGCTTTAGGCATATAATTCACTCCAATTCAGATACTAACACTTGTAAATAGTGCTCACCTCTACACCCAAAGTCCAGAGTCCCCTGAGCAGTTAATTTTGTTGGAAAAAGGGGTCCACACTGTGGTATAAATTCATCCCCCCGTAGAATCTGACCAGGGTCTTAAGAGTCACATGATTAATGTGGGAAGCTATGAATACAGTGTTAGAATGTAAGCTTAAAAAGTTTTTGATCCCTGCCTGACCTTACTGGATTGTTTATCTTATTGGTTTAGGGCAAGGTTTATACATAAAAGTCTGCATATATATACACAAATAGATTTTATTCAACCAAAAAAAGGGGCAAACTATGAACAAACAAGTGTTTCCCTGGGTCTAAAACAAAACCAGCAAGCTTAAAATGTGTTGGGAACAACACTGTTACAGCTTCCATGTGTAGATCACCTCTCTGCATCTTTTTATTTAACCCAACTTTGTCTTGGCTTTTCAGGAAAAAGATGTATTCTTTTTCCTATATGTCTGTATAACCTATCACAAGGAAGTTCTCTCCTTGAATGGTGACAGAGAACGTGGACACCTTCCTATGCTACATTTTTCTCTTTGTCATTGTGCTCCCTGTGAATAGGAGCTTGTTTTGCATGTCTGCAGCTGGTGTCAGAGGCTAGGTGGAAATGTAAAATACCTGAGTCTTGCTCAGAACATCAAACTGTCACCTGGTTCTTTTGAGTGAATTTTCCATCTGCTTGTGCCAGTCAAATGGTCATTTTGGGATCATAGTGTGTGATCAGTAGCACTGCTGGAAGTTTCTTGCTCCTGGCTGCATAATTTCTTGTCTTTTGCTGAGTATGGTGAAAAACCAGACACGTGTACATTACAATCACAACAGTTGATATGCCCAAAGTAATTTTAAATGAGTTGGTTGGATATAGTAATAGTCCTCACCCTACACAACATGAAGTTTATTGTTATCCGATTTAACCGTTTTTTTTTAAACAGATTTAGCATCTGGTGCTGAGCTCCACATTATTGGGGCTCAGAGCTCACAGGAAACCAGCAGCAGCATCAGTTAGCAAGAGTCATGGCTGTGATGGCAGTACATCCACTGTCCCAGCGAGGGAAGTGAAATGGGTCCTTCAGCTTTTAAGCACAGGGTAGTTTATTTGTTAATCAGTATTTCAAACAACTTTGGGATCCCTTTAGCAAACGTACCTAAATATAGCCCAGTTCTTTTTGTACCACTGTGTGAACATATCTGAATATCTTCTGAGGGTGAGGCAACAGAAACAGGCTTGCATACTTAGCCACACCTGGTTACTGACTACCTGAACCACAGAAAAAGGCTACTGTAGTGCAAAGTGGTCTGAGTGTAGGCAAGCTCCTCACCTGCCATTCTGTAGCATAAAATGCTCTTGAATTTTTCATTTAACTGTCCTGTACCTGTGTCATATGATTAAAAAATGCAAAGCCGATACCCTGAGCTGTTTTGCTTTGCTCTTGACACAAATGATGTAACAGAAGAAGCTTTGGCCATTTTAAAGGAAACCTCATATAAATTCTAAGTCTGGGAGGCAAAGTACCGTATCTTAGTAACTAAGGAATAATATTTTTTTTGGTCATAGAAGGTAAAAGCATGTATGACCCGTGGTTAAAAGCCTCCATAATTCTTAACAATAAATCTTCCCATTTTAACATAGAAAAGGAATGACTTGGAGTATCTGTATCCTTCTATGCTTCCCTGTGTCAGAACAGCCTCAGTATCATTGGAGAAAGGAAAGCAAAATTCAAAGTAACTTATTTTAGGATTATCCATTCTATTTCTACAACATACTAAACATTATATGCAACAGTCCTATTCTGTCCTACCCTTACCCAGAAATACAAATAGGACATCAGGAAACTTAAGGGAAGTTAATGTTATTAACCCTTTTGTGTTCTTGACTGTAGTATAACACATTTCAGATTAAATGGGATAGTAAAAGGCATCTAAACATATCTTCAAGATGTTCATTCACAGACATTATTTATGGCTTTGGAGGTAAGCGGTAACTTGGTTCATTACTTGTTTATCTAAATCAGATATTTTTTCCTGAATGCAAAAATAGACCAGTACCCATTGTAATTGCTGCACTATTCCTTCTAATAGAAGAGAGGTGCTGAGTCACTGATAAATAATTCACTTAGGCCTGAAATCGTCCTACAAGCCAACTTTTATCTGCTGCAAATACTTCACTCTTTTGTTCACCTGCCCTGCTTAGGCCATTAGGGGCACAAATCAAGAGCAAGACTGGTAATCCACTATGGTGGGGGTGAAGGAAAAAACTTCTCCCCTCTTTACATTAGACTTCTGTTGTAGCACTGCACTGTTCAAATTATAATATGTCAAGTTACATTATTTGGTATCAAAAGACATTTCAGTTTTACTCTCCCCAAAACACTGCATCTGTTTTTTCAAAAATTACTGTTGGCTGTTGTTGGTAAAGAGCTTGGGAATATTACAGAACTTGAAAAATCACTAGTTAATTTTGGAAGTTGGTCTGTCATGATTTAGATGTTGACATGGACTTGAAGTAAGCCACACATTGTACAGATATTATTCCAAAGCAAGGAGTCTGTTTTGTGGGTTTGATATCTGACTTGAACTTGGCAAAAGAAATGTTCTTACCTGCTAAGCACACATCCCTTTTCCAGCCATGCCTACGTAACAGTACCAGTAATGTTGACTGGATCTGGTATGACCAGATATTTTGATGAAAAAAGAAAGAAGCAGTAAAGTGGCACTGTGTGCCTGGCCTGAGACTGCCAGCTTCTCTAGGACACCAACGACCATTACTCTGAAGTGCCAACATCTGGGTCCTGCTGTTGCTGTGTCACAGGATGTCCCTCTCTAATGTGCCATACTTCTTGCCTGCCTGAGGTTATCTGCAGGCAAAAATCTAAAACTTCTTGCCCTTTATCTCCCTCTGTTCTGGCACATCACCTGTGTCTCATGAGTGTGGCCATTTTGGGGTGGCTTTACCAAAATGGAGGAAAATGGATCTGTTTGGCAGCTGCAGCAGATTGCTGCTACTTACCCTGAAATGTGTAATGCCAGCACCGTGAAGTGGTGCTAATTCCCGCCATAATTTCCCTCCCTTTGCCTTATCAGTCATTTACGTGTCCTTGCATGTCTGCAAGGTTCACAGATTGATGCCAGTTTCTAGACCACAGATGTTCTTGTGTTCAGCTTTATATTGAACAAACTATCAGCTAGTGGCAGCCCAGATGTCTTTGCTTCTGTAATTTAAATGCACTATGGCACAAGTCTACCTTAGCGCTCACAACGTGGTGTTTTCTTTTAGGAGACTACTAAAAATGTGGTTTGCATAAACACAATGATAGGAAAACCAGCCAGAAAAACTGACTACACTTTAATTTTCCCCCTCTCCATATCTGTTACTCAGTTGGTTGGCTACTAATGGTTGGTGGTAGGACTTAGCCGCAGTCCATAACTCATACGATAGTTGCTCTTTATTTTGCCAGCTGTTCATGGTAGGTTCCCTGATCACATTTTTTGTGTGTTGTTCTTTGGGAAGCTCAGAAAGTGATGTTGGTGTGGAGGAGGGGTATGAGTGCCCCCTCCCCTCCCCCCTTTCCATAGTCTTTGTTTTAATATGCTAATTGCTTCACACTTGCTATACCTTCAGTTCCAGCAAAGTGTTTTGGGGAACCAGCATGGTCCAGTCTTTTCCAGTAGGAAATCACCAGACCCTAGGCATGGAAGGAAGTTGCATTGTCAAAAAAAAATGCTTGCTTTCAAAAATTTCAGGCTTTGGTACAAATCAGCTGTCTTTTTGTAACTAGAAATATATGTGGAATTAATGTTTGGGAAAGAAAATTAGCTTTGACAATTACTTACTAACTAATTTTCTCCAGTGTTATGTTTTTCTCATAGTACTTAGTATGATTTTTTCCCATGTTTATTGAAAATATCCCTTTGTTACAAAACTAATATGTAATCTACCATTGTATTGATAAAGGTGTAAGGACTTAATTGCTAACTTGTTAATTCCAGTACAAGTAGCTGTGCTTTTGAAGCAAAAGTCATATTTTACTAAATTAATTGAGCTTTTAATGAACAAAAGTTCTCCCAAGCTTCATTCAAATGTAAGGTAAATGTTTCTCAAGTGGTCCATTCTCATGCAATACCTACTAAAGCTGAATTTGATTTGCCATATGAAGATTTTTAGCTCCAGATATGGGAATATTTGCTCCAATTAGCTACCTAAAACCCATTGGCTTTGCTCCAGGGTGCCCATTCTTCCATATTACAAACAAGATCTTATTTTCTCAGTTTTGCCTATAATTTACCATAGGTGGAAATCTTTAATTGCTCCATCAATTTCAGTTTCCTTTAGGTATTTCTTGCCTCTCTCTTAGGTTTTGTAAATTTTTAACTTCTCGTTCTTTTAATGATTTAGGAATCTTGGTCCTCATGACCTTTAAGAAAAATCCATTTCAAAATAATGCAGCTGAAAATGATTTGTTTTGGCTCTATACAACTATGCTCATTTAGCATACCTGTATATTTCTGAAAGTTTCCCTGACTTCTACGGATATTTTTCTTCTTTTTCTTTTTTTTTTTTTCTTTTTCTCTTTTTTTTCCAGACAGCTGTGAATTTTCAGATGTCCTCTCCGAAAGTACCATCATAGCAGTCATCTACAAACAGTTTCTGCAGAAATTTCTTTTTAAACTTTGTAGTTAGTGAGTCAATGACCAAGTATATTTCCACTAATCAGTATAAGGTCTTTTGTAGGTCTGAAATCAGAGGTGGTCTGAGGTAGTGGGAACAGGAGGTATATAAGCCAGTGCTGGTTAAATGAAGAGCTAAGAATATGACCTAAACTATCAAATTCCCACAACTATTTCTCACCAAATAAGAACTTCAATATTATTACTGTGAACTCTGTAGAAAATAGATTTTGGAACATTTTTCCTTATCTTCAAAGCAAATGGCTACCTTAAAGCATCTATGCTAAATTTAACAGAGGACTGAAAAAACAAGAGAAGACCCTGTTAAAAAGTGTTAACTAAAGATTTGTTCCATTACTGATAGCAGGAACAATGCAATGAAGCCAAAGGAAAAAGTCTGCAAATCTGGTCCACTGGAAGAAAGAAAAGCCATTTAAGCATTTGGAAAATACAAGCTTCATATACCATGATGCTGGTTGCATTTTCTTGAATATCAGTTTCATCTGAGAAACCAGCTTCCAAGCATTAGGGAGGCCTCTGAGTGAGAATGTGTTATGTTTTATCAATATCCAAGCTAATAAAAGAGCAGCTCCACAAACTCCATCATGTGAACTACAGCATGCTCTTGGGTCATCGCTTAACCATCAGTGGTGAATAGATCTCCTTCCCCTCCCTCAGCTCAGATAGTCTCTAACTTCAGAGCCCTTATGTAGACTGGTGGAAAAGTACTTGACCATTGACTCCCTGGCCACAAATTAAAAAGAAATTCCTGAAAATATACTAGTGAGTCTTTCTGTTTTGCTACAATACATTCATTTGGCAGAAATTAATTCTCGGCAGAAATCTAATACTAGCAATATCCTCCTTTTTATGTATCTTACCCTGCTATGGATTCCCTCCTGCTCTTAGTGCAGGTATGTTGGTATTCTGCTTGAGATGTTTGTGGGACAAATTTATTTTATCCTTGCATCATTACTATGCTGTTAGTGCTGTACATTCCCTTTGGGCAGAGGATTACCTCATACAAAAGATTTGATTACACAATATAACATTAACCTGGAAATGAAAGCCAGGCCCACTACTGAGGGAAAAACCAGGAGTGGGTTGCAGTAGGTCCTGCCCATTTATTCCACCTGAGAATTTCAACAGAAGTCTGCTGTAGTGACCTAGCTGTATGGGTTAAACTGAGAAGAAATATTTTTATTTTGGTATTTCTGAGTTGGAGTCTGACACTTGTCCAGTTCTGATGAGAAAGACAACCTCTGCTGTTGTGCTGCATTATTATATACCAATAGTTTCTCAAAATCTTTTGTACTTCATGTTAACCATATACCACTATATTAAGGAATGCTTAGAACCCCCTTCCCTCTAAGTGCACATCCACCTTGATATCAGAGGGTTTAGAAATTTTATTCCTTCCATAATGTTGTTGAGGACTTGTACTGAAGCTGTGAAATAACTGTGGTAATTCATAAGTGTCTGTGAAATACAAAATCACAAAGCAGAGAGAGAATACCTCAAGTACTCTGCATTTGTTGTAGTGGTTTTTATTATCCTCAAAGGCAGGCAGAAGATCATTTCAATGCTATCATAATTTTCACACACAAAACATTAATAAAAACTGGATCCTAGTTTAGTGTTTTACTAAAAGCAGCTGCTTCGTCCTCTCACCCCTTTCAGGTAACGATATTACAAGCTAATATTTGACTCTGGCAGTAACTAGAAGGCTTTAGAACGCCTCAAACCCACATTTATGAAATTCTTAGTTGCCTGAGAGATTCTGAAATAGCCACTGAATCTGGTGATCTAAAGGCTGCATTTGTAGTTTATGAGTTTGGGCATAGAAGGAGGACAAGACTAATAAAGCTACTCTGCCTGCAGTATTCAAACATAGGTATTCAGAGACACCTAGACATTACACTCAGGTCATCTGCAAGCATAAAAGTAAGCGTATTGGGTTTGCATGGCAAGGTTTGTTGAGGGGGAGGCTACAGGGGTGGCTTCTGTGAGAAGCTAATGGAAGATTCCCCTATGTCTGATGGAGCCAGTGCCAGTCAGCTCCAAGACAGACCCACCGCTGGCCAAGAACAAGCCCATCAGCAATGGTGGTAGCACCTCCAGGATAATACATTTAAGAAGGGGAAAAAGAAAACAGCAATTGCAGCTGGAGAGAGAAGTGAGAGTGTGTGAAAGAAACAGCTCTGCAGACACCCAGGTCAGTGCAGAGGGAGGGGCAGGAGGTGCTCCAGGTGCCAGAGCAGAGGTTCCCCTACAGCCCATGGTGAATACCATGGTGAGGCAGGCTGTCCCCCTGCAGCCCATGGAGGTTAATGGTGGAGCAGATACCCACCTGCAGCTTGTGGAGGACCCCACACTGGAGCAGGTGGATGCTCAAAGGAGGCTGTCACCCATGGAAAACTCACATTGGAGCAGTCTCCTGGCAGGACTTGTGGCCCCATGGAGAAAGAAGCCCATGCAGGAGCAGGTTTACTGGCAGGACTTATGACCCCCTGGGTGACCCAGGCTGGAGCAGTCTGTTCCTGAAGGAATGCACCCCGTGGAAGGGACCCATGCTGGAGCAGATTGTGAAGAACTGCAGTCTTCACATGGGAAGTTCTTCTCCATGGGAAGAACTCATGCTGGAGAAGTTCCTGGAGGACTGTCTCCCATGGGAGGTACCCCATGCCTCTGCAGGGGAAGAGTGTGAGGAGCCTCCCCCTGCGGAGGAAGGAGCAGCAGAGACAACGTGTGATGAACTCACTGCAACCCCCATTCCCTTGCACTGCTCAGGAGTGGGGGATGTAGAGAATTTGGGAGTGAAGCTGAGCCCAGGAAGAAGGGAGGGGTGAACGAAAAGTGGTTTGGGGTTTTGGTTTTATTTCTCATTACCCTACTGTGATTTGATTCTTAACAAATTAAACTAATTTCCCCAAGTTGAGTCTGTTTTGCCCATGATAGTAATTGTTGAGTGATCTCTCCCTGTCATTATCTCAACACACCAGCTTTTTGTTATACTTTCTTTCTCCTCTCCAGCTGAGGAGGGGAGTGATAGAACAACTGTGGTGGGCACGTAGTGTCCAGTGAGGGTCAACCCACCACAACAAACGCTGAGGTGATAAGAAATTCCAGAATAAAACCCCCATATAATTACTGCAATCAGTAAAGATTAATCTTACTTATTTTAGTTGTTAACAACATAGATTCTCTTTCTAGTTAAAGGAAAGACGTTACCCTTTTTGGGGCCAATTGCTGTCACTTACATTAGGCATTTACTTGAAGACTCATGCCTTAAAAGCTCAGCTGTAAAGCTCTACGTTTAATCTGACACTTCCCACCTGTGACATCTAAGTGCTCAGTGAGTCACCCATCACTGCATAGCCTCTAAGGCAGCTCCTTGATACTAAGAGGGGTAGCCCTGCTCACATCCATCCAACATGTTGCTGCTCCAAGCTGTGAGGACATAGGCAACTTTCACATATACACAATAAGTTTCCTTGAAACCTGTAAACAAAGGTGTATGTTAGTAAATATCACTTAGTGATGCTTCCTGTTACCTGTTTGTGAATGTGCAGGCCGTCCCTCTACAACATTTAGCAAGTGACTGTCACTGGATAGATGCTTTTGGGAAGATGACACCACAGAAAAGGCCCTCTGTGTGTGCAAATATATCAAAATAAGTTATCCTCTCTCTGGACAGCAGGAAGGAAACATTTTGTTTGTAACTGGGCTAGACGGTTTTGTAGGTAGGGATGTAGGGAATGGTTATGTGACTCACTGGTGCCTCCACAGATGTGAGTGGATAAATGGAGCGGAGGATGTGAGCTTTTCTCTGTAGAATCCCAGATATTTTTTCTTTAAATTATATAAATGAGTGAACATTTACTTAACTCTCCAGGGTTCAGTCAGGAGTCTGCAACACAGATCACTCTTTCTGTTTCTTGTGTGCCTACTCATGTTCAGAAGAAGCCATTCAGAGTTGTTCCCTTTCAAAAAGTGACTTTATTTAGTTTGTATGCCTGCTCTTTTTCTTTAAGGCGGTTATATACCCATACAAGAAGCGTTACAGATCATCTTTAGCATGGAGTCATTTCAGCTGGCTGTACAGAAGGCAGTAAGTAAGTTCATACTATTAAGTTCTGTATATGACATGGTGCAACCTACTAGACTTCACATCCAGATCATCTTGGATTAGGGACTTGGCAGTTTTTCCTAAAGATAAAAGCATAATTGCCCTACCTTAAATATTTTTTTTTTAAAAAAGAGTACTTTATAAGATGATTGTTTACTATTCCCCCAAACAGAAAACAACATTTAATAAGGTAGTATATGCATATCTGCATTGCATTTCCACATCCTTATGTGGGATGTATATTAGTAAACATACAGCTCACCTTTAAGGACATGAGCAATAATAACAATAATCGTCAGCAACTGCAGTGGTACTTGTGGGTGAAAATAGTGCATTGTCAGAAAGCTTGTCTTGCATCCTAGCTTGTTTATCTTTTATGTGTACTGCAACTTCCTCAATGATTTTTGGTAAGAACAAAAGCCTACTGATTGAGATCAAGCTTACTGACTGAAATCAGTGGTCTTGAAGCTGGGGCTTTTTTCATTGACACTGATTATTTGCCCTTCTCTAACAGTATACTTCATCTTCATTTAATATACAACAATTAAGTTATCTCTGCCATGAACAAGAAATGCAGGGAATTCCAACAATCACAGGGAACTGTACTTCTATATTTTGGCTTTATTTCCCCAGTTCACTATTGAAAACATTTTTTGCAGCCTCTACAAGAAGAGATACATTTTGGTAAAGGATAACTCCTTTACAATTTGCCTTGCAATTTTCTGTCAGATTTTCCCCTAATTAAAACAACAAAAAAGTAAACATTAAGAAGCTGCATTAATATCAGCTATGTTGCACCATGTGACCATTTCCCTTCTGTTTTTGACACATGAGAATTATGCTCAAGAATACAAAACCAACATAGTCAGGATTTTCTTAATGAGGAAAATGGCTTCGGAACCATAGTGGTTGCATAAAAATTGAACGGATGGTTCACACTTGAACTAAAGATTTCTGTTGCTGGGGTTTTTTCTTTTATTTGCATGATGTGAGTGTGTGTCAAGCTGGATCCATTGAAAAGAGCTGAAACCTGTGGGCTTTGCTGTTTCTCAAAACTATTTTTACACATGAGCTTTCTTGGAAGGCTCTTTCTATTTATCTGTAGTTTTCTTTTCTTCCCTTGACATTTCTTCTATCATCTGATAAAACCATCTTACAAGTAAAAAGAAAACTGTTTTTCCTCTCACAATACAGATCAGATATCTGAATTAATAGACTGTGGTGATAATATTTCCCTTGAACAGGACAAAATGGGATGCAGCAGTATTTTTAAGTTGCAAGCACTCAGCTGTGAGCCACAAAGCTTATTTTTTTTTTCCATTTTCAAGGTGTTCTTAATTGAGGCTGAAATGAAATGTGGCAATACCCTGATTGCAGTTATTCTTTCAAGGTCATACTGTAATCCTTTAACTTCATTTTCTTTCAGGTCTTACGGAGCTTCTCTCCCTTGGGAAATACAGAGTAATTCACTTGCTGAGGGAAACAGGGAGGATGTTGTTTAATATTTTGCTTTGTTTATACAATGCCATTTGAAACATTTCAGGGCTCTGACTAAACTAGAGGAAATGACTTTATAACTGGAGTTCTAAAGGCAATATATTCTGGGACATGTACTCCAGACTTTCTCTGCCTCCAACAATTTTGTAAATAACTTTAATATGCCTGTGAATGTCATAGCTGTGTATCAGCAATGTCTAGAGCATTGTTTGGGGGAAGGAAACGGAAGAGTGAGAACATTGTGAACAAGCTTCTGACAAAAAATGCGAATATATCCTTTTAATGGATAGCTTCTGTTTTTTTCAAGGTAAATAAACAATAAGACAGAGAGCTACTATTGTGAAATCTGATATTGTAAAATTCCTTTTTCAGGCAGTAAACTGTGTTGATGCACGGATCTTGGATCACTCACTTAATCTTGTTTAAATGAAAACTGTATCTGAAACTCCTGAATTAATTCCTCTCACATTGAAATGTTAGCACAGCTTAGATTAAGACATACTAAAAAACTCTAACTTCATTAAGAAGTTATTAATAGATTTTCTGTAGCCAGTCATCTTGAAGAAACACAATGTAATATTTTTATCAGCAGAATGTGAGTACTTTAAAAATAACATTCAATCTAAAATAAAAAGCACTTGGAATGAGAATGATTAATAATTTAATACAAAGATTGGCAAATTAATTGGGCTGGGTGAGATTATTTTTCTCAGTGTTCCTCTCACTGACAAAGAATTAATGACATTAATGTTGCTCAGGGGGACATGGTAAGGAATTTCATCGACACTGCCTCTCCCGGGTCTTAGAGTACTGGCAGCAGACGTACTAGCAGAGAGGTTTCAGGAGCTTATGTATGGAGCTGGCTTGGCTTTTGGGATGTTGGAGCCACTGCCTCTTTGCTTTTAGATAGGTGGTAAATCTATGCATCATCTTGTTGGCCCTGCGAATGCTGCCAGTAGTTGCAGCAGCCTGCAGAACTGGCCATGATGGTTGGGGCTTACTGGCCTGATCCAGCCATGCCTTCCTGGCAGCCAGCGAGCTGTAGTATTTGGCATATTTCTGTGTGAGAGGGAGGGAAGAAGGGGAAAGGAAAGAGAGAATGGAAATAGCTAAATGTAACTAGTTGTTACCAAATCCTGCTGGTATGCTGGGGACTGCCTGTGCCAGCCTTGACTTGGAAGGTCTGGGGGAGTTGCTGCAATTTTTGTCATCAAGAGTTTGCTAATTTAGAATGGCACTAAACTCCACTAAATCTCACACTTCCCAGTTAGCTGCTCTAAACAAACTGTTTGACTTAGCAGCTGGAAGCCAAAGGAAATTGTTTGCAATTAATTTGGGAGGGAAAGGAGAACCATTAATGGTGTAAGTACAATAATGCAAAGAGATTTCCAAGCAGCAAAAACACTGAAATGTGGCACAGAAGTAATCAGCAAGGTTTGAAGCCCAAGCAGTAGCTGCTTGTCTGATTTTCTCAGAGGCCTCTGAAACAGGCAGGACATTACAGTCAGAAGAAAAATTGCTTCAGAGCTGTTTGGTTTTGTTTCTTGTTCAAAGTTTTTGAAGTTTTCTGCTTGAACTGAGATCTATAAACCAAACTGACCTTAAATTTTGGGCTTCACATGAAACATTGTATCAAAATGTATAATACAAATGAGGTTGGTATGCACAGGCCAGCGGTATATTGCATTGTATTCAAAACAGCACAGAATTCAGGGATGCTTGGATAGATGCTATGTAAACTACCAAAATTAAATCAGTCTTCTGGGCATATTCCAAACATTCAGCCTGATGAAATGGTTACTGGCTACAACCAGAAAATGAAAAGGGAGGCTATAATGAAACTAGCTTTTCAGTTTCAAAGCATAGCTGTTTCCACAGCAACCTCTGTAGTGGACACATTTAATCCTAAAATTCAGCGCTGCATCTAAACTGACTTCAACAGTAAACAGGATGTCAGTGCTTGCAAACTGACTGACTCAAAAGTGTTTAGCCTTCCAGTTTGGGTGGAAGGGGTACATGCACATAAAGTGATGATGAAGGGTATTGATTACCTTGATGCCCTATAAATTTTCTTTAAAGCTGTTTATTGGGTTTCATAGGCTTAACAAAGATAACCACAGCATAAATGATATTCTGAGAAAGATACTAGGCTGAGGAAGACATTTTTGGAAACTGACAATTTTGGCAAGCCTGAAGTTCATGCACTAAAGAGCGGTTTAATATGCTTCTATTTACCAGCCTTTCCAGCATGGTGTCACAAGATAACTGATCTGTCTGTTTCGAGACCTGAGTCATATCTGTTTTACTCAAGATTGTTTTTCTCCTTGTTCTAATCCTGTCTGCTTCTACCAGAATGGAAAAATGAGATGACACCATAACAGTTTTAAGGATAAGTAAAAATCTTACTATTTCTGAGGATGGTGTGTCTCACCTTAGGTTCATTATTCTTTCTAGACTCTTACTTAAATCATAAATCTAGTAAGTTTTATATGCCATTAAACAGGCCACAAATTCCATTTTACAGAGCCTGAAACTTGTTTCTTTTTGGATCTCACTATGATTTGGAAGGAGCAGGCAAGTTTTAAGATGGGCAACGTTGTGACTGAAATATTTTTTTCAGTAGGTATGTCAGATCTCCTTTCTTTTAGATGATATTTATGCTTCAGATAATGCAGAGGCAAGATGGCTTAACCCTCATTTTTCCTGCAAAATATCTACTGTCACAGAGAGATCCATGAAGCTCAGGAGTTTAAGAGCCTCCCTTTGTAGCTCCCAGGCTGTGAAAGGGGTTGAAATAATACGGTCATTGATGTACGCTGTGGCCATTTGCTTGATAAATTTATCTCTTTTCCATGCTGTGGACTGAGGCTGTAAACATACCACAGGCCAGTAGGGTTCCTCGGGGGAGGGCAAAAACATCTTGCTACTTAAGGACAATGTGAAACAAGAGCTACTCCAAAAATCCATACTCCCCTGCTGGCTGGATCCCAGCTTGATTCCCTTGCTCCTAGCACTGGAATCTGGAGCAGCCTGTCTATTCTCAGTGCTAAGCCTTCTATTGCAGAGAGACCTGAAGAGGCTGGAAGAGCGGGCTAGCAAGAACTGTATGAAGTTCAAGAAAGACAAGTGCAAGGCCCTGCACCTGGGATGGTGTTACCAAAGAGCCCAGACAGGCTCTTTGTGTATCTGATGTGGCTGGGGAGCAGCCTTGCTGAAAGGGACCAGCTGAATACGAGTCAGCAGTGTGCTGCTGCACCAGCGAAGGCAAATCAGATCCTGGGCTGCACCCACAGGGCGCTACCAGCAGAGATAGAGGTGTGGTCTTCCCACTCAGAACTTGTCAGGCCACACTTGGAGTGTCCAGTTCTGGCTCACACAATTCAAGAAAGATGTGAACAGACTGTAGAGGGTCCAAAGGAGGGTCACAAAGATGATCAAAGGGATGGAGAGCCTGCCCTATGAGTAAAGACTGAAGGAGTTAGGTATTTTCACTCTGGAGAAGAGAAAGCTCAGGAGGGAATTTAGCACCAATTCCCAGTACTTAAGGGCATCTAAAAGAGGACAGAGGCTCTCTCTTCATAAGGTGCCACATGGAGAAGACAAAGGGCAATGGTTACAAGTTGCACTGGGAGAGGTTTCATCTCAATATAAGAAATAATTTTTTTACAGTGAGAACAATCACTCACTGGAACAACCCCTGCGGGCACGTGGTGGAGGTTTTCAAGACACGAGTGGACAAGACGCTAGATAATCTCATCTAGGCTTCCTTTTCCACAAAACCTTGGACTAGATATCTTTTGAGGTAATTTCCAGTCTAGTCTATTCTATGATTCTGTAATTCAATCCCTTAAGAAAACAAGCAAATGCACATTTTCAGGGCCTACCATCCTGACTACTGTAAGTAATCATCTTTGATTGCAGTGAACTACTTCTTATGCCTCAGTGTGCTAGGAAATACCTGCAAAGTGAGGTTAACTAAAGTATCAATGAAGTAAAAAATAAACTGAACTAAACTAAGCTTGGAAGGAAGCATCCAAAACTGAGATAAGCAGTGAATTAAAGACTCATGTGGACCATGAGAGATACAGTTTCTGTTTACTTGTTATTTTTATTTAGTAGATTGGAATACACCTTTTTCCTGAATTAAATTGCCGGTGAAAGCAGAGTCCATGTGGTGTTGCTAGTGGCTCAGAGCAGGCTGGTAGGCACGAGAGAGCTCTGGGTGGCACCCGAGATGGCTCAGTACAAAACCCCTTCCAGTCTGCTGTCAGTGTTGGAGAAAGAGCAGCTGTGGGCAACAGTGCCTGTATCATACCAGGAACCCTTGCACCCACATGAGCCCCAGTATTTAACTTTTGTCAGGTGCCTGTGTGCCCGCAGCCATGGCGCTAGGCTGTGCTTGCCTGTTTGGTACTGCTCCTGCAGACCGGCTTAGGGCTGCTGGGGGTCGCAGTGCTGCTGGTGGGCCTGACGCGGCTTGCCGATGGATGGGCAGCGCTGGTGGGACAGGGCTGCAGCCACAGTCACAGGAATGGCCAGGGGACACGGTGGTGGCGGGTGTGGGCCAGTGCCGTGGGCAGGCAGCGCAGCATGCCAAAACCAGCCATTGCAGTCCATTCCCGCAGCTCCCAGCTGAACGGAGCTGACTTGGCTGGAAACAGAGATGGGGTGTGAGGTGTGGTAGCACGTTACCTCCATGCCTGTGGGAGGGTAGAGTGTGCCAGCCAGAGAGTTTCCTGGGGAGCAGGTCTGTGCAGGGAGAGGCACTGAGGAAAATCCTCCCTGGGAAACAAATGAAGATGTGATCCTTGCCAAAAATGAACGTACTGGGGTTTCCCCTTTGGTTATGCAACATTCAATACCCCAGTATGAACCCTTTTCTCCCTTTTCCCGCATATGGCTTCCTCTTGGTATTATACACATCTCTCCCTTGTAGTGTCCCTTCCATGGTGGAGAGCCTTTCAGAAGAAAATGGTTTAGGTCAGAAGGTAGAATCAGTATTTTCTCTTTAATTTAAATATTTAGGTTATAGTTCCATCTTTTCCTCTCCAAATCTTTTAAAAATACTGTTGAACTCATGCATGACTTTCTTTTGTTGTTTTTTGGGGTTTTGGTTTTTTTTTTCTGATAAAATTTCTTACAGACCCTTTTGGTTTGAACTGTATCTTCTAGATGCTCTAAGTCATGCCATTGCTTAGGCTGCTTCAAAACAGATATTTATTAATTTTAAGACATGGTAGATAGATTCAAATTCAAGTTTTTACATCAAAGTGCTTGCAAAGAAGCTGTGGAGGGTGGGGCTGAATTACCACAGCCTTCAGAGAAGAAGCAGTAATAGAAAATGATTGCCAGGTACCGATATTGTCCATATTATATACTTTGGAAGGTTGTCTTTCAGGTGCATCTCAGTTATTGCAAAATTACTGAATGATGAAAGGAAAGAGACAGCCATGGAATTTGTCAGTTATAATCAGAGTAGCTGATCCATGACATTTTTTACAAATGAATATAAAAGTGGGCCATAAATTATATGTTAAAACCCATATATATATAACCATAAAAACGCCTTCACTCTAATTAGTCTGAACATCAGATGTTCCCATAAAAGCATGCATTGCATCCAATCTTGTCCTGTCTTCTTTTTTAAACAAAAATAAGTGTAAAATTAATTCTCTACCAGTAACAACTGCTATTGGGGTTATACATTGAACTTAAACCAGGCAATATTTTATTGCACTATTTTTTATCAAAACAATGTCTTAGAGTGAAGTCTGGGAATTGCAGGCACCATATTTTATTATTTGTGTTCTCTTTTAATATTTATCAAGTTAATTTATCATATGCCCACTGTGTCTGGCACACATTGAAGTCCCCTAATAATGTGAAATTATTTTTGCACTTCGTATTCATTGAACACTTTAAAAATAATCACTAGAATGCTTTTAAATTTGAAAGCTATTTAAATAGCAAATATGTAGGGAATATCCTTTCCACTGAATCAGTTCCATTACTTTGCTTAGGCAGCATAAAACAGTCAGCCTCTGGCAGCATCTGTCCAGCTGGGAATATCCATGATGAAAAGGAAATTTCAGCTGGCATGTAGCTTGTTTACCCACCTTCTTTACCAATCAGTCACACCAAAGCAGATATATAAAGTGTGGAGGGACAGAAGACTGCAGCTGCACGGTGCTCATTTGCATTTGGTGTAGGGTACCGTGGGGGGAGCTTTACCAACAGAAGTGAGGAAAAGTGACGATCATCAGGCCATAAAAATATCACCACAAAAGTGTTTTAGTTTTTAGTTTTAAAAAGGTACCCTCTGAGGGTACAAATCCTTCCTGGGCTAGTCCTTAGCCCTCTGACTGCAGCCCTGCCCCTGACTGGAGAGCACTCAGGGCTGGGACCCTGCTCCCGCCAGTGAAAAAGGGGGTGCCCCCAGGCATAAGCCCACAGCACAGACCCTACAGGCCATTACAGCCCAGCCTGGGCTGCTATCAAGAGGCTGATCGCCTGTGCTCCTGGACTGCTTTCCAGGATACAGGGGGGAGTCAGACTAGTCAGTGCCTTCATACTGCCTGCCAGGGATTAAAAAACCAACCAACCAAAACAAAACAACAACAACAACAACAACAACAAAAAGAACACTTTTTGAGGGAGAAGCTTCTTGTGGACAAATGGTGTTGGCTACTCCTCTGGAGTAGCCAGCCTTTTCCAGCTTCACAGGATGCTCAGATGAGGACAGCAACCTGCAGCTTCACCACTGATGCTGCTCTCTCTCATCCACGGCTGCCAGCATATCAAGCTGTTACCCCTACCTTTCTGCATGATCTAGGTGCTGTCTAGCACAAGGTGCCATCTGCTACTGCATATGATCCATCAGATCCACAGCCATCTATTTAAATTAGCAGGTGGCATTATCATTTGGAAGTCATAAAGTTGTGACCACCTTGTACGGAGTAGATTGCTTCTCACTTTTTCCAGTGCCATAAGCTTCCAGCAGGAGCATTTGTGACATGGAATTGCACTGTGGAGTATTAAAATACCTTATCTATTTTTGTCCCAGAAACTGAAATCTTGTCTTAAATGGAAAGATATCCAAAGCTCTTTTCTGTATCTGTAGGAGCCAAGAATAGCAGTAGCAACAAGAAAAGCATCCTATTCTGTTGAACTCTTCAAGTTTTAAAAATATTTCTACTTTTACAACACACATCAGAAAAGGAAGAGTTGCCAGGGTCCTCTCCTTGCCTCAAACCCCTAGCACTGGGGTATGCACTTGTCAGGAGTGGTTTCTGAGGATATCTGAACCCACACTTCCCCCATATCAGCTGAACATGCTGGCTTCTACCTGCACAGCCATGTCTTCTTCCATGTGCCAAGCTGTAGTAAGAAAGAAAGTCTATGTGTGGTTAGTGGAATTATGTGAGAATCCAAAAATCATTGCCATCCTTCTAGCATGCCTAGAGATGAACATCTGAAGATGCAATTAAGAATCACTTAGCATCTTTTGACTGCCATTTTATTTTGAAATCCAGTTTAGGTTGCTCCCAAGAGATCCTGACACCGGTTGCCTGGCCTGCAGTTCTTTCAGCAATTATTGCTGGCAGTATTTATTCTTAAGCAGTGATTCATTGTTTACCTCCTTTGATATTTCACAGTGCAAGAACAGTGAAGGTAAGCTGTTCATACAATCACATAGGTGCTGTGTGCCTTCTCACAGCAAGTTTGTGGCCTTTTACCACAGTGTGTTTACTACATATCGTAAGTATTAGGAAATTACTTTCAAGGAAGCCAGAGCAGTCTAGGGAGATAAAAAACACTTTAAAATGTACTGATGGAAAACAAACATAATGATATCTTACAGTGACTGCTAGTGTCTGAACTAAGAAGCTATAAAATAATCTTGGTTGTTCTACCATTGTTTTCTCCTCAAACTTATTACTAAAGGGTTGGTTTTATCATTTTGCTCAAGTAACTTTTGCCTGATGTCTGCACCTCCATCTGTGAAACTTCAGTGACATTATCTGAGGAAAATAGGAGCAGATGGAAAACATTTTAGCTCCATACTCACTGAGCACAAGATTAAAAGAAAGGCCATGGTGCATTTTTAGTAAAGGAGGTGATTACACGTAGAGCATTCCTTTTCTGTCTGGGAAGCCATGTAATTTACGGAGCAATCTGGACTTCCTTGGTCAGACGGTTTCAAAAATAAATTTTCAGTTCTGCTGCCACTTATTATTCTTCTAGGCAATTCAGAGAGTCCTAGATAATCAAAATCAACTCTCTGTTCTATTACATCTTAACACTGTTAATTGTTGCACCTGGAATTGATGAACCCCTGGTTTATTATGCTAGGCAAGTCATATGCAGCTGTTCTTCCAAGTGATTCATTACTGCATTGAGGAAAGTATCCTGCATTGCACAGTAACTGAATGAGTTTCCTGTTCACCACTGAATTTTCTAACAACTAAAAAAATATTTTTTTTTTAGATTGTTCTGCACTAAAACTAGGCCAGAGTGCCAAGTTATCACCGGAGTGCTTTCAGTAAGTAGCCTGTTGGAGATGTGCCATTGGAGTTCCTCAGCTGTATTATTTATTACAAATATCTTTGTTCATAGGTGAACATTTAAAATAATATTACCAAAATGTCCTTACACACTGAAATAGGGGCTGATAAATGTTTTACATCTGGCACAAGAAGTTTAAGCCTTCTGGAGACTAGGTCTCAAGCATTAAAGTGCAAAAGATTTCTCTTCTCTTTGTAGCTCTTCCACAGTCATTCTGGGACCTTGGACAAGGTATTTAATTTTTTTATTTCTCTGGAGGAAAAGTCAAAGTGTACCCATTAGACTTGTCAGTCGCTATATCTGGAACGATGAGGGTTGCCTAACCCTGTGGTGAAGCAAGTTGAGGTGGACTCAAAAACACTACGTCAGCATGGCTGGGTTCAGACAAAATGGCCCTTTATTATTTTTACATATTGCTTATATATCTTAGCTAGTACATATGTCAGATGCTGATAGGCTTTGTCTTCTTCTTGCTTGCTATTTGCTGTTGCTGTATGTGCCCGTATGCTGTGGTTTTAAGTTCCAGATTTTCATATCCTGCTTACATGCTTGAAATTTTTGTGGCTGTCTTAAAGGTACACAACTAAGTCTTCAAAGTCAACTAATTCATCTGCAGACCTGCTGCAGACCCCAACATAAGCCAAACATCTTGTGCTGTTAAAATAGTGGTACTATTATATGTTAGTTTAAGATCACCTAAGATTTCACTGCTTCTGAGAAAGGCAACTTACCGTCCCTACCTGTTCACCTCCATCTCTGACTTCCTACTGCCATGCCATGATCCAGGTGAAAGCTGACCCTGAAAACAAACAACCCTGAGTACTTTGAAGCCAGACCTATGAAACGAGCTAGTTAAGATCTGGGATGACTCAGTGCAACACAAAGGAAGAAATGGGAATGTGTAAACAAAGCATATGGGGAAGGATGGGCTTGTGATTCATGAGACAGAGCTTAAATCAGCACCAGCTGACTGTGAAAACACACATTCATATTGCTTAGGATTTGTATATTTTTTAACTTTTGTTTTTATATCAGCACAATGATGCAAAAAAAAAAAAATTCAGCTGCTATTATTTAGTCTGGGATACTGTAATGTCCTATGTCAGTAAAGGCTGCATTTGCAATAGGAGCACTTGCAGCTATCTCTTTACCAGCAACCTCCTTCTTGGCTGCAGTGTACTTTATTGGGCTCTTATGAGCTGTGCTGACAGTTACAAAAATGTAGTGTTTTGTGCCCCAGTCCTCCTCTGATGAAACAGAAATGACTCCTCCCCACTTCATGGTACAACTGGGAAAATTAACACTTGAAGCAATTCAAGGCTTGAGATATAGTGGTAATGACAGCTACGTAACATTTCAGTTTCACTTTGTGCTTAAACCAGCCTAGCTGCACGCTTGAGCCAGGCAGTGGTGATTCCTCCAGTCAGTCTCTTCCCCACACCTCCATTCCACAATTTTTTGCACCACTGTGGGGTTCCCCTGAGGATAACTCTGCCTGCCCCATCAGCAACGGGTGCTCCTCAACCTCTGCTGAAGCAGCTTCTGCCATTTCTATCTCTCCAGTTCCCCCAGTGCTTTTGCAGGTGCCTCTCTGACTTGCCTGTAATTCTTCTTCCTTTTTATTCATATGCTTCCAAATCTTAGCAATGTTCGCATGTCTCTCTAACTGATTATGTGGAAAATTTATTACTCTTGGATTATGGAAAATCTTGTCCAAATGTTTACAATAGTTTTAAAATAGGTTGACTAAGAACGTGTTGCCAATTATATAATGGTAAATTAAAAAAATATATCAAATCATAGAATCATTTAGGTTGGAAAAGACCTTTGAGATCATCAATCAAGTCCAACCGTTAACCCAGGACTGCCAAGTCCACCACTAAGCCATGTTGCTAAGCACCACATCTACAAGTTTTTTAAATACCTGTAGGGATGATGATAACACCAACTGCCTGGGCAGCCTGTTCCAATGTTTGACCACCCTTTCAGTGAAGAAATTTATCCTAATATCCAATCTAAACCTCTCCTGGCACAGCTTGCGGCCTTTTCCTCTCATCCTGTTGCTAGTTATCTGGGAGAAAAGACCTATCCTCAGCTTGCATACAGCCTCCTCTCAGGTAGTTGTAGAGAGGAATAAAATCCTCCCTGAGTATATCTATGTATAGTCTCACTATCAAGAGTTTCTGGAAAGCACTACCTATTTTGAACTTACTCTGCAGCAGGCCTTGGCCAATTTAATAACATTTTTCCTTTCAAGTCTGTTCAGAAAATTAATAAATGTCAAAAATGCATTTACAAATGTAAGAGTAGGCTCTGTTATCTGCTTTGCCTTCACTGTGAAAAATCCATCATTGGTTTCTCAGAAAAAAAAAAGAATAAGCCATAGGAATCTACTTCTGAAGCTCTTGTTAAAGCTTGTTCAAAGAATATCCAAGAACAAGGCTGAGAGAAGAGGCATATATAGGTTCTTTCAGCACTCATCATTCTTCATATTTCTGAGCATGCAAGGATTTACTCATAGCTTTGAACTCTTATAAAAAATATGATAATATAGGTAGCATAAACACATTGTCATAATTTAAATCAGTCATGCTACAGTATGCAAAGAATCTCCCTTTGGTACCCCATTTTTTGTAAGGAGCAATACGAAGTACTTGGAACTTTTACCCACACATTTGCTCATAACAAAAACATCTTGCCTTTCCTCCTATGGCATCGTTCTCTCTTCAGCACAGCTGGGTCCTTCACAATCTTCAAGGTACTGTGTTTTGCACAGAAAAAAAAATAGAATTGGTCATAGACTTCTGTTTTCTGTATATTATATTAATGCAGAAATAGCTAGTATGATAAAAGAAAAACAGCCAGTTCCAACCTTGACAAGGTAAGAAACATAAGACAGCTGAGCAGTCCTCAAATTTAAAAACTCACATTGATAAAGTAACATCAAATGCTTTCACAGCAAAAACTACTGCATTGAAATTTAAAATATGTGACCTGTGCTTTTTCTTACTGCATTACCACAGTCAGTAATACCCATTACTTCCCAGGAAAAAAGTCTTTATGCACTTCACAGAATCACAGAATGGTCAGGGTAGGAAGGGATGTCTTGAGATCATCTGGTCCAACCCTGTGCTAAAGCAGGTTCACCTGAAGAGGTTGCGCAGAATCACGTCCACATGGGTTTTGAATGTCTCCACGGAAGAAGAATCCGCAACCTCTCTGGGCAGCCTGTTCTGGTGCTCGGTCACCCTCAAGGTAAAGAAGTTCTTCCTCATACTCAGACAGAACTGCCTGAGTTGCAGTTTGTGCCCATTGCCCCTTGTCCTGACTCTGGGCCCAGCTGAAAAGAGCCTGGTCCCATCCTCGGTGACACACTTGCCCTTAAGATATCTGTAGACATTGATAAGATCCCCTCTAAGTCTTCTCTTCTGCAGGCTAATCGGGCCCAGCTCTCTCAGCCTTTCCACCAGAGGAAGATGCCCCAGGCCCCTCATCACCTTTGTAGCTCTCTGCTGGACTCTCTCCAGCAGTTCCCTGTCTCTCCTGAACTGGGGAGGCCAGCACTGGACACAGAACTCCAGATGGGGCCTCACCAGGGCAGAGCAGAGGGGCAGGATCATCTCCTTCGACCTGCTGGCCGTGCTCCTCCTAATGCACCCCAGGATCCCACTGGCCTTCTTGTCTCCAAGGACACACTGCTGGCTCATGGGCAACTTGCTGTCCCCCAGAACTGCCATGTCCTTCTCTGCAGAGCTGCCTTCCATCCAGCAGGTCAGCCCCCAGCCTGTACTGGTGCATGGGGGGGTGTCCCTCCCCAGGTGCAGGACCTCACAATTGCTTTTACTGAACTTCATTGGGTTCCTCTCCACCCAACTCTCCAGCCTGTCCAGGTCTCGCTGAATGGCAGCGCAGCCTCCTGGTGTATCAGCTACTCCTCCCAGTCTGGTATCATCAGCAAACTTGCTGAGTCCCTTCATCCAGGTACGCTGAACAGGACTGGACCCATCAGTGACCCCCGGGGAACACCACTAGCTACAGGCCTTCAGCTCGACTTTGCACCGTTGCCTTTAGTCAGTTCTCAGTCCACCTCACTGCGCACTCATCTAACCCACACTTCCTGAGCTTACCTGTGAGGATGTTACAGGAGACAGTGTCAAAGACTTTGCTGAGGTCAAGGTAGACAACACCCACCACTCTTCTGTCATCTAGCCAGCCAGTTGTTCCATCTTAGAAGGCCATTAGATTGGTCAGGCATGATGTCCCCTTAATGAATCCATGTTGACTGTTTCTGTGTCACATGAAAAGGGGAGTGTGGGGAATCTTCTCAACTCCCTGTGTTTGATCTGTCTATTAGCACCCCTGAAAAGCTGAGAACCTTGTGCCCAACCAGTCTGTCAGTGTCCCATTACAGGGATCCTTCACTGAACAGTCCCAATGAATTGAAGGGCACTTCAACTGCCTTGTTCAAAGAAACAGGCCAACACCATCGGAGGCCCCCTTGGCAGGTCTTCCACTTTGTTTAAATGCATTATCCACTGCCGGCAACTGTTAGCACCCACAAAGAACTCACACAGTTCACAGAATAACACTCTTTATTATAAAATTGTGACAAATTAAGATTTGTTATTGCCGCTTATAGGGGCTGTCTGCAAAAACAAGCTTGAAATGATATACTACCAAACTATATACAACCAAAACCTTAATTACTAATGACATCTAGAAAGGAATTAGTTATTTAGCATGCATAAGTCAAAGTTCTTACCCAATAGGCATCCCTGTGGGGGAAGAAGAGAGGCTCAGCCAGTCAAATGATCCCAGAAGTTATGATGGAATCTTCCCCTTTCTTCTCCTCTCATCTGTCCACTTTTTATACTTCATAGTACATTGCATATTCATTAATCATACATAGGATTGGTTACAAGTTTCTTGCTTCTAATGCAAATTAGCACACATCCTCAGATAGCACTGCTAAAGTTCTCTGCTAACTACACATGCTCCTCAAGCGAGGTTTTGCCCTCTTTTGGGGGGGGCTATTTAAGTTGGAGGTCATGATCTCCCACTACCACTATGATCTTTGTCCTATTTTCAACTAATTTTCTGTTGATGTCAGTGCATTACAACACCTTATCATCCTGTTTCCTCTCATAGCCAGAACTTTCCTCACTTGAAGGCTTCTTTCTGTGTAACTTAGATAATGGTGTTCTTTTTACTACCTGTTCTCATGCTCCCCAAGGCTGACTCCCTTGATTAGAAGTCCCTTCATTCATAACAACTTTAGAGTGAGTCAGATTGGCCTAGCTTTGTGAACACCAAATCAGAGTTGGGTAATCCAGGAGTTTAGACAACAATTCCCCCTGCCCTGTCCAGGACTAGTCCATTTCCATCACATTTAGGTGGAGCTTGAGTGACTCTAGTCATACATATTGTTGTTACCAACTGGTATCGTGTGCCCAGTGAGTTGTAGTAGTACTTTGGAGGCAGAGGACTTTGAGATGGAGGTGTGTGTTAGTATTACAAGAAGATTATTTCACCTGAGGAAATAATTTCCCCACACATATTTCACCACAATGATTGGCTCAGCCACAGACATCTCATGGATTCTTTGCGTGACAACTGGTATGCAGCTTATTGGCTGTGTGGTGTCATCAAGTTCCCATTCACATCAAGGAGCATGACAGAGCATGGCCACAGGGTCTCCACTCCGCTTCATCCTCCATCACTCCTATCAGCATGTGCTGAGCTGGCAGGATGTGTTGCTTAGAGAACTGTGGTGATGTAGATTCCATGCATTCCAACCATCCTGAAGGCAATAGCTGTATTTTACCTTAAAAGCTTTCTGTAATACTACGCTTCTATTAGGACCCAATTTTACTCTAATCCCACCCCTCAAGGTGATTTTCCCACATCCTGATGACCTTTGTTTCTTCCACATGCTTTGAGGTGACCTCCAGGATGAGCTGTTCCATCACTTTTTCAGGGATGGAGGTAAGGCTGACCAGTCTGTTTCCTGGCTCCTTCTTCTTGCCTTTTTTGGAAGACATACACTTCTACTGAATCTTATCTGGAGAATAAAATGAAAAAGAATTCTTGTTATAATTCCTCATTCTCCTTTCCACTAGCACTTTTTTCTTTCTCCTCTTTCAGTCTTCTGACAGATACTCAGCAATGATTGGAAAACACGAATCAGCTTTCATGTATCATACACTCCATGAGACTTTCTCCACTTCCACAGTAAGAAGTAAATGAATGCATATAAATATTTACATGGGTAAGTTTCACAGTACCTTCATTGGCTGGTCATGCTCACCATTTATTGTTTAGTATACAGACTTTTAAGAATGATTAAAATTTTTGTAGTAGTCCTTTTGAGAATTAATGTGCAGAAACCTAGTGTTACATTTCATGCAGTTTTCCCTTGAAGAACCTTAAGAAAGCTCAATAGAAGATTCTGACATTTGTTATAAAAAAAAAAAAAAAAGCTTGTCCATTTCATCAGGAAAATTGAACAATTTTTACCAGAAATGTATTTAATGTATTTTCACATAAACCTAACAGAACTGAAACAGGATTTTTTAATCATTATTATTATTATTATTTTTAATCACAGGGAAATCACAAGAGAATGGTGAATCCAGAAAAACAGTGTCCAAGTGGAAAATAGTATGTCACTGTTACACACTTCTTCACTCTCTTTCTTACCATTGTTTAAAGCTAAATAACTCTAGGGTAGATTATGAGCTTTTTTGTCAGTTTCACACCATGCATTAAAATAATATAAATAATAAGAAAAATACCCTAACACTGATTGCAGAAAGCAATAAAAACCAAACTGCTTTGCATAAGTGGAGAATACAGTGTTCATGCAAAATTTTCCAAATTATGTACTGTTTCCTTAGAAAATAAGCTAAGCTTTTAAAAAAATAACCTTAATCATTCACCTATTTCACTTGCTTTGGGTATACAGAAAAGATGAAATATGTTGTTTTATGCTCACTGGTTCAAAAGTAAACGGAAGAAACAAAACTCACAAGGCAATAAAATTGTGACAGTAATAGTAGTATGTTAATTTCTTCTGAAATATTGTATACGAGATCAAACAAATGCAAATTTAAAGTTACGATGACAGGTGAATAGATTAAAAACAACAGCAAAATTCTCCCCTTGTGTTTCATTATTCCTCAAAAATTTTGCTCTAATTTAAAATCAATAGAACTATTCCACTGACTGCATTAACTCCAAAACTTTTTTTTTTTTAAATGTTAGAGTGCAACTAAGTAAACTACCTTTTAGAGTGAACACACTTATTTTTCATAGAGACCTGAGAAAGAGGTATTCATGATGAATTCCAGCTGAAGAGCTATTTAATGTAGCCACAGGGCCAAAAATGAAATTTCCTTAAGGGGTGAATTGCAGCAGAAAACTTTAGCAACTGAACTTCCTAGTGACTTTAGTAAAAAGACTGGGTTTTGTAGCATCTGAAAAATCAGTTACTTAAATTCTTGGCTTGGGATAGTCAAACTAGAAAGGAAATAGTGCATCACTCCTTCATCTCTGTTCAGGCTTTGAAAATTACAGAATAGAAACTTTTGGATTATTGTACTGATTGAAGCAGTAACTTTTCCTTAATTTTTTTTGGAGTGTGAATAACCTAAGTGAGGGAGCACTTCTGCCTCCGTGTCATTTGTTTACAAATCTTCCAGATACTAGCGGGTCTTCAACATAGCTTTGTTTTACTTCCACTTTTTTTGGAAATAACATTATATATTAGGTATCTAAATGGAACAAGTTCAAGCTTTTTTTTCAAAACCCATGAGTGAAGGATGGCTGTTTTTGTAAAAAAAAATAAATTGCCTTTTTCAATTATCTAAAACAGAATTTCTGTCCCATATCTTACAGTCTTTCCTTCCTGAATGAATCAAGAGGTTTCTTCAGTTTTGCTAGATCCTCATTTTCTCATGGAGTATGGAGTATTAAAAACTTTAGCATGATTCATTTGACTAATTCATAGAAGTACTGTCTAAATGCTAAGCAACTTCAACTACTAAACAAGTTCCTAGAAAATTAAAATATGTCAGTGATACTTCTGCAACTTACCCCCTCAGGTCTAATACTTATGTCATGCTTCTGCTGATTTATTAACATATATTAGCACCTATTAACACTTTTTTGTTGTTATTTTTCTGTCTCCTATCATAGCATTTCCTAATAACATAAGCGAATGGAGCCATTTTCCATCCTGCAACTGCAGCATTTGGGTTTCCTGCAAAATTGCTTGTAAGTATAACCAAAATAAGTATAGGCAAACTATACTTTCTAGATTTTATAAATTAGAATTAGTATTAGGATCTTGAATTAGTAAACAATTCATGCAAGCAGTAAGAAAAAGTGTGCTATACTTACTAAAGAGAGTTTGGATTATTCAGCATGCTAAAAATTTACCCGCTACACACTACTGTGAGGTAATAAGTGGTTAAATGGAAATTAACATTTCAAGAGTAGCCATGTGATAAAGAATGTGAGATAAGTGGGAAATCATGTGGCATGTTTCATTTCAGACACTCAAGTTATATTATTTCAGAGGATAGATACTGTGCAATTGATACAGTTAACTTCTGTTTGTTTCCTAGTGAAGCAATGGATCACTCTTACAGGATAGTAATGGCCAGCTAGTGATCTGTGGAAAACACCTTGTTATCTGCAGTCCTGTTTTTGTTTTATATAAGCTTATGTAGTATATTGTCAGCAGTGAAGAGCTTCTCAGAATATTGCAACCTCCTTCATTTTTTTTCCTAAAAAGAATACTGTTCTGCAGTCAGCATTTTAACCTCATCCAAGACAGTGATGAGAGCCTATGACAATTGCAACTGCAGACAAAAACTAGGCAAAAAGGCTAAACACTATCTGATGCTAAACTTTAACGCTGAACTTAATGTTAAACTTTAAAACTCATAAAATCCTTTTACAAAGCATGCAAGTATTTTACGTCCAAATTCTGCTTAATTTTTATAGCTATTAGTAATTCATTCAAAATGTGAGTTTTCTGAAGGAGGCCAAGGCTACTCAAAAGCACAAAGGGTATGTAAGGTTTTAGTTTCTGCAAGTGTGGGAAATCTAAACTTCAAATTGCCCAAATCTTTTCCAAGAAATATTGAGCTATACCATCATTTCGTACATAGTTCACATCTTCCACGGAAAGTGAAAACAATACTTTCTGGTCTTTGTGGCCATAAAAGTATAGTGTATTAGGACATTTTCTGAGATGTTTTGCCTATGGCCACCAAAGACATCTGGCTAACCCTGCAAGAGGAATATATAAAAAAAAGGAATACCTTCCACTCCTATAAGAGAAGGACATGTGGAATTAACACACAATGTTTGTTCCTTCCCTATACATCTGGAAATGCTGATCTCAGCCTGGAACAGTGTAAGGTGCATGTGCTGTTGCAGAGGGTCCATGGCTAAATCAAGTAGCTCTGCATTAACTCTGAGCACCTCTGGCACGGGATTTTATCCCTTTGTCCTTTTTGCACTTGCAATATCACACATCCTAATACTCTGGTTCTGAGGCATTGCTTTAGAATCATAGAGTCATAGAATCATTTAGGTTGGAAAAGACCTTTGAGACCATCAAGTCCAATCAATAACCCAGGAGTGTCAAGTCCACAGCTAAACCGTGTTGCTAAGCAATGCATCTACATACTTTTTAAATATCTACAGGGATGGTGATTTCACCAACTGTCTGAGCAGCCTGTTCCAATGCTTGACTATTCTTTCAGTGAAGAAGTATTTCCTAAGACTCAGTCTAAATCTCCCTTGGTGCAACTTGAGGCTTTTTCTTCTCATCCTGTTGCTAGCTATCTGGAAGGAGAGACCTACCCCTACCTGCCTACAGCCTCCTTTCAGGTGGTTGTAGAGATCAATAAGATCCTCCCTGAGCCTCCTTTTCTCCAGGCTAAACAACTCCACTTCCTTCAGCCGCTTCTCATGAGACTTGTGCTCCAGACCCTTCATCAGCTTTGTTGTCCTTCTCTGGACACACTCCAGCACCTCAACATCCCTCTTGAAGTGAGAGGCCCAAACTGAACACAGTGTTTGAGATGCTGTCTCACCAGTGCCGAGTACAGGGGGACAATCACTTCCCTAGTCCCGCTGGCTACTATTTTGGATACAAGCCAGGATGCTGTTGGCCTACTTGGCCACCTGGGCACACTGCTGGCTCATGTTCAACTGGCCATGAACCGGCACCCCCAGCTCCTTTCCCACCAGGCAGCTTTCCAGCCACTCTTCACCAAGCCTGTAGTGTTGTACAGGGTTGTTGTGACCCAAGTGCAGGACCCGGCACTGAGCCTTGTTGAACCTCACAATTTTACTTGGCTAATCTGTCCAGCCTGTCCAGATCCCTCTGCAGAGCCTTCCTGCCCTCAAGCAGATCAAGACTCCCTCCAACTCGGTGTCGTCTGCAAACTTACTGAGGCCGTGCTCAGTCCACTGGTCCAGATCATTGATAAAGATGTTAAACAGAACTGGCCACAACACTGAGCCCTGGGGAACACCACTTGTGACTGGCAAGTGCCAGCCAGCCTGGTTAGCAGACAAAGTGGAGACTGACTGCCCTGCAACGCTCTTGGGATTGACTGTCATTCTGGTGATGAGGCATCTCAGAGCAACACAGAGAGGAAGGAAACACCCAGTTTCACTTCCTCCATGGGGATACGTGCCTCATGAGGTGGGATTCAAGTGTAATGAAGCCTGAAGTAATCTTCACAGTTTGCATCACAGTGCTCACATGACTAAACTGAATAAAAACATTCCCCTTCCCATTGCTGTCTCATCCACAAAGCACTGGAAGTTATGCAAAATAAAAGATACTAGACTGTCATATCTGGTACCATTAAACTTCAGGGAGCTAGAAATCCAAATGATTAGTAAGTCTGAGCATTTAGAGAGTTATGAAGCTTGCATATCTGGGGATGGGAAAGGGTAAACTGCGTGCTTTTTTTCCCCATAAGAGACAATGGAATAGTAAGTTACTTAAACTGTAGAAGATTGTTTAGCCTTCTTGTTACCTAAGCGACATTTCAGAAATTACCTATCTTGATAGTGCCTCCACTTGCTGCTATTCTAATAAAGACAGTATGCCTGGAACTGTAACTAAGAGAAAGAGTATCTTGAAATGAACAGTAAAACGCCTTTCCCAAACAATAACTTAAGCAGATCTATATGATTCATGAGAACTATTCTCAAATGTGTCTTTTTCTACTGATAAACGCTTGTATGCTGCAAACACTTAGACACACATTCAGCAGTACACGTAAAAGCAGCCCAATCGACTTCAGAACACAATGTAAAGAATTTAAGTATGTATGTAAATATTAGCAGAAATTGGATCTTTGTAGAGATAAGCTCTAGGTTTTGTTGTTGTTTTGGTTTTTGTTTGGTTTTGGTGTTTGTTTGTTTTTTTAAAGGTACATAACCCTTTTTATAAAGTTCAGCCAGAAAATGCGCGTGCCAATTTTCTACCTTTAAAAAATGGCAGTGCCAATCTGGAGACTCAGCTTGACAATTTCACTTAGTACTTAGAGGTCAGGTCTTTCCGAACAGCCACTCCTTCTTGACTTTTTTCTTCCTAATGTTTGTAGAAGCAGTTTCATTTGGTTGATTATGGAGCAATCAAAATTGCAGTTTGACTCTGTTCAGAGAGAAAAGAGAGTAACTGCTGTAGCTTCAGCAACAAGCCTTGTACGCAAAGGGATATTACTCTATTTAATGTGCTAGCACATGGCCCTCCCCTTCCATCTTCTCCCTCTCACATGAGATAGAGGGATGGACAAAAAAAAAAAAAACCAAAACCCAAAACTTTTCACAGTATTAATTTTAAAAGCAAAATAGTGGCCACGAGGACCTCCTAATTCATTTATCACTTGATTAGGAAACAATCAGGTGACCCAGTTAGGCAGGGTGCTTGGTTACCTTATTGGAGCCATATTTATACAGAAGTTTCGTGGTAATCTTGATAAAAAATGGCATAAAACCCTTAAAATGTAGTAAGTGTAATTCATATTCACTTCAAAACTTTGCACTGTTACTTCAATAAAAAGCAGCTTTGCTGCAAATGATATTCATACCTCAAATTCTTAGGTTTGTATTTGAGGTTGGAAAGAAAATAAATTTACTCTGAAAGTTGATCTTCTGGTAACAGTGTTGCCACATATATCTATCCCTCTGATGGTAAACTATCCTGTGAATTAATCTTTTGAATGGTGTGTCAGCATCCAGAGCACTGGCTTTTATCTGGTCATAGTGTCAGACTGCAGCCCCATGTGAAGCTGGCTCTTTATTCCACTGAGTTATAGCTCGACAAAAGTCAAGAACCAATCCTGTAAAAGAGCTACAGTTATTGTAGTTGCAGTTGGTTTTTTTAGTAGTACCTCATACCACAAATAGACTCATACCACAAATAATCCTCATTAGAATTGGGCCAATTTGATTTTGTTATTTTTGGGAAAAATGCTGATTTGAAAGCTTGACAGGGTGTGGGGCAAAATTTAACCTCACACTACATTAAGTAGTTTATCTTTGTTCTCTAAGGAAAGTTCAATGGCTAACTTATCATGAATCTGATCATTATATATTATACCCTATAAAAAATGCTATCTGCTTTTTCAACTGCTTAAGGGAATGAAGACTGGCTTTCTGAAGTTTCTTTCAGGCTATACAATATTTTGTGAAATGTCCCTTGGAATATGAATCGACAATAATTTTCAGTCCAGTACAAGTGAAAAGATAGCTGCTGGTATATTCTAGGAAAGCTAGAATCACTCTGCTTTTTTTCCCCAACTGTCATCTTCCTCTTTGCTTAGCAAGCAATGTTCTGGTGGCATTGTGTGGTGGGTTGACCCTGGCTGGATACTAAATGCCCACCAAAACCATTATGTTACTTCCCCCCTCAAGTGGACAGGGGAAAGAAAATACAAAAAAAGACTTGTGGGTTGAGATAAGGACAGGGTGATCACTCAGCAATTACTGCCATAGACAAAAAAGACTTAGGGAAATCAGTTTTATTTATTACGAATCAAATCAGAGTAGGGTAATAAAAAATAAAACCAAAACTTAAAAACATCATCCCCCCACCCCTCCCTTCTTCCTGGGCTCAAATTCACTTCCAGATTCTCTATCTGCCCTCCGTGAGTGGCACAGAGGGACAGGGAATGGGGGTTATGGTCAGTTCATTACAAATTGTCTCTGCTGCTCCTTCCTCCTCACCCTTCCCCTGCTCCACCATGGGGTCCCTCCCACAGGAGACAGTTCTTTGCAAAATTCTGCAACGTGAGTCCTTCCCACCTGCTGCTGTTCTTCATGAACTGCTCCAGCATGGGTGCCCCACGGGGCCAAAAGTCCTGACAGGAAACCTGCTTCAGCACGGGCTTCTCATGGGGTCACAGCCTCCTCTAGGCATCCACCTGATCTAGCATGGGGTCCTCCACGGGCTGCAGGAGGACAGCCTGTCTCACCATGGTCTTCACCACGGGCTGCAGGGGAACCTCTGCTCTGGCACCTGGAGCACCTCCTGCCCCTCCTTCACTGACCTGGGTGTCTGCAGAGCTGTTGCTCTCACATATTCTCACTTCTCTTTCTCACAGTTGCAATTTGCTGCATAGACGTTCCCCCAACTTCCACCACCCCCACCCCACCCCCCGCCCCAACTTTCTTAAATACATTATCCCAGAGGCACTACTACTGCTGATGGGCTCAGCCCTGGCCAGCGGTGGGTCCATCTTGGATCCGGCTGGCATTGGCTCCATCGGGCATAGGGGAAGCTCCCAGAAATTTCTCACAGAAGCCACCTCTGTAGCCCCCCTGCTACCAAAACCTTGCCACACACCCCCACTAGACACAGTAAAACCTGACTAAAAGCAAATCTGTGTAAACGACAGCAATATTTTTTTATTGGTTTAGTTGACAATAGATTACAGATACCTCTTTTACATGTTTAAGTGTTTTGTGTAAACAGGAATGTTACGAGCTTCTATGGTTTATATTTTTGCAATTGTTCAAAAAAGTAAACTGATGTAAATCCTCATCTGGAAACTCTTGCAGTAGCTTTAATAGGATTTATTTGGGTTTAGTTTGTACCAATGTAAACAGTATTTAATACACATGATTATCAGTGGTATATATAGGTTTCCTGAGTTAATTTAAAACTCAACTTCGAAATGCACATTGCCACATCAATCACACTCCATTCCAAGGTTAAGACAGCATTCCAGTTGAAGAGATTTACCTATCAAAAGAAAACTAACTTAGTCTTTTCCAAAAAATGCTGCTTGCTCCAGTGAAAATGCATCCCTCACTGGGGAATTTATGATAAAGCCGTGCCAGGAAAACTGTGCCTGTAGGGCCAGGCAGTAAGCTCTGGGCTCCTGCTGCCTGAAGGAGCCCTGCAAAGTGACTGGTAATGAAGCAAGAAATGCTCTTGAGGGGGAGTATAAGGATGGGACCTGGTTTGCTCTTTCATCCTCAGCTAAACACAGTGTCACTCCAGGCACTAGGAGAGTTGTTTACCTTAAGAAGGAGAACTTTAACAACTATTTGGACCACCCTGGCAAGACTGTGATGAAGCAAATCTTCTCTTCACAGCACAGCAAGCTGCAGTGCTAGCAGTAATGAGAGGGGATTGAAGGATCCTTCTGGCTGATGTGAACCTCATTATTCACTGCTTCAAAGTCTGGGAGGAAACTCTGGTTTAAGCAAAGTTGCCTGATGGACAAATATTTGATAATGTACATAGAGTGAAGCACCAGTTAGGTGGAGATAAAGGTGTGAGACAATGTAAAGGAACATATTTTTTTTTATTATTACTATTATTTTTTTTTATGCCTTGTGCATTGGAGTTCCTTGAGTTCTTATTAGGGGAGTGGCTTTTATTCTTCTTGCTCTGCTCTGTGACATAGCTACAACCGGAGGAGTAGACAAGGTAAAAAACCCCCATGTATCTGGTGAGATTTAATATTTTTTTGCCTCTAAATAAATTGCAATGTATTTCGTTGAGATCTGCTTTAACAGCAGTACTATCTGTATCACTTTTCCCTGTCAATTTCCAGCACTCTAAGCATACTTTCTGATTTTATAAAATTTTGAAGATTAGAAAGTACAAAATAAGTACAAAAAAGATTTTGAGATGCACATTAAATTTCAGAACAGCATTATCCAAGTAACTAACTCAGTGATTAAATATTCTGTATTTAAATAGCCTTTTAAACTCCCTTTAACATTGGTAATGTGTATGGACTTAAGGTAAGTCACTACCATTCTTGACACCAACCTGAATGTAAAGTTGTTTGTCATCCAGGCAGCCCATGCTTCAGCAGTATTGTGGTTTAACCCCAGACAGCATCTAAGCACCCTGCAGCTGCTCACTGACACACACCTCGCCCGCACCTGGGGGATGGGGAGGAGAAGTGGAAAAAAGGTAAAACCCACGGCTGAGGTAATAACAATTTAATAATTGAAATAAAGTTAAAATAATAATAATAACAACAATAATAATAATTGTAATGAAGAAGAGAAAGAGGGGGGAATACAACTCAAGGGGGAAAAAACCCAAGTGATGCACAATACAATTTCTCACACCTGCTGACTGTTGCCCAGCCAGTCCCCAGTGATCAGCCCCTCCTGGTCAACTCCCCCCAGTTTATATACTGAGCATGATGTTCTATGGTATGGAATATCCCTTTGGCTAGTTTGGGTCAGCTGTCCTGGCTTTGTTCCCTTCCAGCTTCTTGTGCAACTCCTCACTGGCAGAGCATGGAAAATGAAAGTCCTTGACTTACCATAAGCACTACTTAGCAATAATTAAAACATCAGTGTGTTATCAACATTATTCTCATACTGAATCCAAAACACAGCTCTGTACCAGCTACTAAGAAGAAAATTAACTCTATCCTAGACAAAACCAGGACAAGGAGGGACAGACCTAGGTACAGTAGCTACTCTGGTGGCCTTCACTTTCCTATACTACCTGCCAGCCTACGCATCAACTGTCTGACTGCTCTGAGTCACCCTGCTTAGGAGCATCCTGTGTGCCTGTGTGTTCAGGGCCCTCATGTGTGGGGCCATGCCAGTCACAACTGCAGCCTCCACAGGCACCTTGTTGCACCCGGGGCACCCAAACTGCTGCAGTGAGGAAGTTCAACCAAGTCCACAATCAGGCTTGATAAATGAAAAGAGAGAGAGACACAAGAAGCTCATGAGACAAAAGATTTCTCATCCTTTACTCCACCCTTGACCCTTGGGCGAATATGGTTACTCTACCTGAGGCTGAATTCTCCTTCCTTGAAGGCATTGCTATGTTCATTTACCCACTCTTCATAGGATAAAAAAAATGCCTGGATGGCTAGGCCTAAAGAGTGGCGGTGAATGGAGTTAAATCCAGTTGGTGGCTTGTCACTAGTGATGTTTCCCAGGGCTCAGTACTGGGGCCAGTTCTGTTTAATATCTCTATCAACCATCTGGATGAGGAAATCAAGTGCACCCTCAGTAAGTTTACACATGACACCAAGTTGTGGGGGGAGTGTTGATATGCTTGAGGGTAGGAAGGGTCTGCAGCGGGATGTGGACAGGCTGGACTGATGGGCCAAGGCCAATTGTATGAAGTTGTCATGGTTTAACCCCATTTGGCAGCTTGGCCCCACATAGGTGCTCACTCACTATCCCTCTGGTGGGATGAGGAACACAACTGAAAAGGTAAAAGTGAGAAAACTCATGGGCTGAGATAAAGACAGTTGAATAGGTAAGGCAAAATCTGTGTGCACAAGCAAGGCAAAACAAGGAATTTATTCACCACTTTCCATCAGCAAGCAGTTCAGCCATCTCCAGGAAAGCCAGGCTCCATCACACGTAATTGTTACTTGGGAAGCCAAAGGCCATCACTCTGAACAGCCCCCTTCTTCTTCCACCACCTGTCTATGCTGAGCACAAGGTCATATGGTATGGAATATCCCTTTGGTCAGTTGGGGTCAGCTGTCCTGCCTGTGTCCCCTCCCAACTCCTTGTGCACCCCCAGCCTCTCTGTTGGCAGGTGTTGTGAGAAGCAGAACAGGCCTTGACGCTGTGTAAGCACTGCTCAGCAATAACGAAAACATCAACACTGCTTTCAGCATAAATCCAAAACATAGCCCCATACTAACTACTGTGGAGAAAATTAACCCTGTTCCAGCCAAAACCGGCATAGACATTCAAAAAGGCTAAGTACTGGGTCCTGCACTTGGGTTATAACAACCTTATTCAGCTGTACAGGCTTGGGGATGAGTGGCTGGAAAGCTGCCTGGAGGGAAAGGACCTGGGAGCGTTGGTTGACAGCCAGCAGTGTGCCCAGATGACCAAGAAGGCCAACAGCATCCTGGCTTGTATTAGAAATAGTGTGGCCAGCAGCGAAGAGATTGTGCCTCTGTACTTGGCACTGTTGAGGCCGCACCTCAAATACCGTGTTCAGTTTTGGACCCCTCACTACAAGAACAACATTGAGGTGCTGAGGTGTGTCCAAAGAAGGACAGAAAAGCTGGTGAAGGGTCTAGAGCACAAGTCTTGAGTTCCTTGATTCAATACCTTCTATGATTCATTTGGGCCATAGTTTCAGGGTGGTGAACTTTTGACCATGGCTCACAGCCAGGTAAGAGAGATTTCTGACAAGGGATATAGGTGGACAATGGATCACATTCAAGATGACTGACAATACTTGTAAAACACCAGGTTGAAAGGGATTACCCACAGCAACCTGACTGACTCCCTTCCTCTTTCTTCTTACAACTTTCTCCACAAGATGCGAGTTAATCGCAATCCAGAGAACTGACCTCTCAAATCTTGGGAAAAGAAACACTTAGTGAAATGCTTCTACTGGTCCTCTGGGTTAGGTATCTCTTTGATGAAATATACTCCAAAGCTTTCCTTATGCCATTTAGTGATTTTCCTTGTGATGTCTACACTTCCTTTCTACTGCAAAGCCTGAAGAAATCCTCTCTCTCTAGAAACACAGTTGGGCACAACAATTGACCAGGAGCAACTGAAACGTCAAGGACCTCTGAAAATTAATGGGGAAAAAAGAGAGAAGAAGAAAACTCAGTGGCCCAGAAGTGCTAAGCAAACCTATTACCTTTATCAGGTTTGTTTCAAAGCATGGCTTAACTAGGCTAAAATAAAAGATTAATGGAAACTGTATTTTGCAAAACAAGTTCCAAAAGTATTGTTTGGAAACAGATGGCACATCAGCTATTTCTGGTTGTTCAGGAGTCTGAGAGAAATGGCATTGCCTTGAAATGTACCCAGGTGACCAGCTCACAGATCACACTAATGGAGAAGAGAAGAAACATTTTGTCAGTTCCATGAAGTAAGGAGAAAGCTGGTCTTTTCTGCTGTGTGAGAGGCAACATGTTACATGTGGGGCTGGGAAGGGACCTGGCCATTAAGAAGAGCAGTCTGCAGTTTTTCAGATGTGCACTACACAACAGAGTCTTCATCTTACATATATTCCCTTAACTCTTCTCTAGACATATGATGTAGTGAGTAATTTATGAAATGAAAGGGCACTTTGCAGCCTGTCAGATATGGCTCATTGTTATGGGATGTCAAGGATGGCACAGAGCTGAATGTTCTGGTTAGAGGCTAGGTATGAAGGTTATGGATAGCTTAGCGACCTGCTCAGGTACCTTGGAGCAGCTAGCAAGATGGACACTGGCACAGTGTAGTTGCATCCATATTCCAATTACAGCGGGATGCCAATACCCATGTTCTGTTTCTCTGTATTCAGGCTTTATCAAGCAGAGAACCAAGTAACATGCCAAAGCGGAGCCAGAGAACACAGTGGTGTGGCTGATCGGGAATGAAGACCTAGACCTGAAGCTGAGAGTTCTCTACTGTAATAGTCCAGCTAGTCTCCAGTACCTCAGTCTCTGCAGTAACTGGAGGGACATTGGCACCTCTGAGTAATTGATAACAGAAACTCATGCACAGAGAATGGGGCAGATGCTTCAAAACAACTCAGTTGGAATGCCTGCCTTTAAGTGCCAACAGCATCATATGCTGTTCCAGCACCTCCAGTTCTAAACAGCTTTACAAGTGTTGAGTTAATTTCTGCTTTCCCTAGTGCAGAAGCCTATGGATATCCTTTCCTCAGGAGTGCAAGCCTCATTTCACAATCTCCTCCACACCAAAGAGAAACTCTAAGAGCCTGCAGGGGCAGCAAATGAGCCTTATCTTTCAAGTCTGTTGACATCTAGATTTGTGCGAACTCTGCTCACCGGGTTCTAGGATTTCCAGCTACTCTGCAGCCTAAGTAACTTCACCTGTGGTGGTGGTGCTTCTCTTAGTGTCTGCCCCTAACTCTGCAGCTACACATGGAAATAATCTAGTGAGTGCTAAGGTTCTGGGTATCCACAAAGTCCAGGAGATTATCCACAGAAAAGACCCACTCCTGCACACTCCTTCTCGAAAATGTTTCTAAAATATGTATGAAGGTCTGAAGACAGATTCAAAGCATGTTGTCATGAAGATCTGGTATGCACCTGGAAAGTTGTTTGGAAACTACTTTTATGGATGTAATTGGTATGTGGTGTCAGATGTCAGAAAATACCTGGCCTGAAACCGACAGGGAGCTGTTTTCTAGAGCAACATTCTGCCACCAGTTCGGAGTGATTTCTGAAACACACAAGTACAGAATATGGTGTAAGAGTGTAGTTTCAAGCAATTTTTTCTCTGGGAAAGCTGCACTAGGAGGGTCTCCTTGTTTTCACTGCTGGTCACACATTGCAACCCTTGCACCCCAGGTTACCCTTTGTTTTGGTGTGCCAATGCTTCTATGTATCAGGTGGCATTTTAGAATTAATTGCTGAAATTGTACATATTTTTTTTTAAGTCAGGATTATAAAGAGCCTTAGAAAAGTCCCACAGAGAGGCAGTCTATATGATAGGGATATGCAGTTCAGAGTAAGGAGATCTGAAGAAAATTAACATAGGGGCTAACCTAAAGAGGTTTCATTTACATTTCGTGTGGGACTATTGGATTTTTTTAAAAGAAGTTATGAATTTGGATGAACTACTCTTGCTGTGGCAAAACACCGGATAAACCCAACTATATCTGGAGAGCCTGGGTTGGGCCGTTACTTAATCAAATGCTTGCTAACATCTCATGAAGATGAAAAAGAAGGAAAGTTTACATGGCAAGGCATCTATGGATTGCTGTGCTTGCCTTGAAAAGCTGGTATCATGCAGCAGCAAAGCAGCAAGTGGGTAACAGTAACAGGTAGAGGAAAGAAGCAGTCAGCAGAAATAACTAGTGGAAAGAGCCTAACAAGAGGAACTAGCGACAGCAGTTGGGATGAGGACAGCTAGAAAGGCAAGGGAGCAATCAGAAAGAGTAAGCAGAGAAGATAGTTTCAGCTTAAGTATGGTCAAGTCCAGTTTAAGTCCAGTGAGACCTCCCTGCCCAGAAGCCCAAGCTGGTGTTAGCAGGTAGGCAGTACAGCTTCAGGATGAAATGTTTGGCCTAATGCACAGCAAATACACTTTCCTGTAACCAGAAAAGGAGATTAATTCCTATCTGTTCAGTTGAGAGGAGGACACTGGTTTTCCTGTTGGGGATTTTTCTCTCATTAAGTAGCAAAGCTCTGCTTCTGCCTGGTTAAGCCTATGTTACTCATTAGCTGGAAGGGATGCAGTGTAACTCATTGCCCACCTACACAGTCAGGCACTTCTAAAGACAAGACATTATTTTGCATTTTCCTGGAAAGATATTTTAGCATTACAGGGAAGACACACTGAAGCTGGACTCAATTCAGCCTAGACCTGGCAAAGGCTGCAGTTATTATTTAAGATGGAGCAACATGCTCATTAATGAGGCAGGCAGAGAAGCAAAGCTCTTTCATTTCAGTGTTTATGTGTCTGCATAATCTTAAGTAGCACTCCAAACTATACTGTAAACCTTCATCATACCAGTTAGACTTTCTACTCTGATTAGAGATATTTGTATTCTTCAAGACAGTGAATTCATGATGATCTTTACTGACTTTTCTTCATAAGTGGATTTTGTACGTTAACAGATCTATGCTTTTGCAAATTTGCCAAAGTACACTGAGTTTCTTACAGTTCTTTATCATGAAATGTAGTTCACCTTGCCTGTGGTGGCTGAGGCCCAGCCTAATTCCTCTCCCAGCTTCTGAAGAGGGCAGTGTTCTCATCCTACATAGTAGGATGTACACTATACAGCAAACCAAATATATTTCAGTTTCATCAAATTTGTAGTAAATCTTCCCTATGTGAAGGATTGCTACATAGACCCTTGAAGTGTTTACTCATTGTGCCAAAACTGATTAAATATATTAGTCATGGGATTTTGATTCTGATGATAAAAGAAGAAATAGGATCACATTCAGCAGTGGCAACAAACTGTCCCGACTGGGGTTAACTGTTATTTGAAGCAATTGTCTTTTTTTCTTTTGTGCTTTTATAGTGATTGCTGTTTACATGCTTGTGCTTCCAGGGTTTGTTTACATCTTGTAATGAAACTTTTTTATGAGTCCCTGTTCTCCTATTAATTTTCTGCAAATCATTTTATTTGGACTTTCTCAATCATAAAGATAAATAAATGAGGATTACAGTCCTCATAGGTGTATCCCCTAAACACCTGTGAGTCTGTTGTTGCACTTTATCACTTTGTCTTTTTCTTCCTCTGTTTTGCTATAACAAGACTGCTGATGGTAAGTGACCCACATTTCAAAAATCTATTTTAAACCAACTACAGATACACATTATTGACACAATACTGACTTTTTTTCAGTGTGTTGATGCAGCATTCAGTTTAATAACAAAAGTTGACTTCAGGTTATTTTTAACAGTGTTCAGAAGAAGATAATTAGCTAACACAGATTCTTTTTTATTTTTATATACTGTTAATTTCTCTAGCATTCTAAATAGAAGCGTTCTATATTTATTTGTTGTCATAGTAAATCCTGTTTTCAAAGGGATTTGGCAACTACAGAGTCTGTATGGTGTAGAAAGCTGTGTGGTTTTATACCAGGTTTAAATAGGTCTTCAGCCATTACTCTATAATTTCCATTATAACAAAGGTGTCCTGTATCAGGAACATATTTACATTTCATTCCTATTCATGTTGAAAATTAATTTATTGTCTTGTCATTTATTGTGAACTGGAGTAAAACTGAGAGTTTGCCTCAATAGGATTTCCTTACAAAATACTGGGAATAAATGTGAAAGAAAAATGGAATTGCTTGCACTTTTTCAGCAGTTTAACCTCAAGTAGTTATAATGTGATCTTTTATTTAGTTCAGTTATAAAATATTTATGCAGAAATACTCATGAAGAAGCAACATTTCATTCAAAGAATGGCTGGCAGTAAGGGGTAAGTAGCACATTAAAAATAAATTAGAACACAGTACTCATTATACAAACACTGGCAAAAATAGGAGTGCTTAGGACATAATTTTCTAAAAATGCGCATCTGCAACAATCTCCAGTGGTGCATATAGTAAGTGAAGTTTGTTATTTTTGTACAGCTGCTTATCTTTTATATGCCTTTTCTTGCTGTAAGGGGAGACAAGCTGCTAATTCATTTGAATCATCAGCAACAAATGCAGTCTTCTATGCATTTTTTCTTTGTTTAGGTTTGTTTTTTCAATTAGAAGCTATCTCTTCTGCTGTGACTCATACCACTGTTATTTATTTACCTTTTAGTATTACCAGGGAACAGTAGGCTAGTATGATATCCCTGTGCTAGCTACCTTTCCTACAAAAGGACAGCTTCTGATTCAAATGCGCTACAAAAAACTCTGATCGTGGAAAAGCTTAAAGCTGTATAATGAGACCACCCCACTCAGGTTAATGTGAGGCAAGTAAATATCTTCAATGGTTCAGGGCTTGCTGGGTAGATGAAGTAAACCAAAGGGAAGAGGAAAAAGTAATAACAAGTGAAAAATAAATACTAACAAGATTTAATCACGCTCCAACACCATCAGAAACCCAGAATGTCCCAGGGCTCAGCTGGAGATACAGGATTTCTTTATGAGGGTAAATTTTTTGTTATGACATACCGCCTAAGTGATCAGAGTGAATTTTATCCAGACTATTTTTTCCAAAAAAAAAAAAAAAACAATTTAAAACCACCCTTCATCTGACTGCATAACCTTTTTTTTCATAAATCATTTGGTGAACAAAGTAAATAAAATACACAAGTGTGCAAAGAAGAAAAGAAAGTGGAAAATAAGAAAGGAGCAGTTTCAGTCTGTAGTTCCCAAACATAGCACTGGCAGTTATCTGCATCCATTAGAAAAGAGCCAAGTGCATCTGCTAAACAAAGGGGGTGGGAGGCCTTTACCTTGGTAGTACCAAAAATAGATGCAGAACACAAGATTTTAGCAAGTCATGTTCAAAGCTGCATATCCTTCCATTACACTTGCTACAGAGGAGATTATCTGGGGATGGTTATAATTTACATAATTATGTATATAATTTAAATAGTCATTAATAACTATCTGTGTAGACTCAAGCAGATTGGACAAGGTGTTCTTTACACCTGAATTATAAGACTGGTCATTGTTTCCCATTTATTATTAATTTTCATTTGTAAAAACCTTCCAGTAGGTGGATACTGGGGAGGTAGACTATGTTACCTTTTGAGGTTGCTGCATGTGAGACTATATGCAATAGCAACAGTATCAGTTGGAGGAGAGGTGCTTCTCTGTCCCAGGCTACCAATTAAGTTGCCATAGTCCAGTATTTTGCATCTTTCCACACCAGAGGAGTGTAATCCATTCAGTTCTACCTGGTGATGACCCCTGCACTAAAGCACGCTGTCTTTTGCAACTCAGTTGCATGTACTGGTAGTATTGTATGATGCATTCATAATTCCTCCCACTCTTATTTTCTTAGAGTCTTCATTCTACACTTTTTAGATGTCATTGATTTTGTGTCACAGGATGTACTATATCAATTCAAGGGAAAAGAAAGGAGGCAAACAATAATCTTATTCTAATCTTGACAGACCTTATCTATCTGAAATTAAGCATAAGGTCATTCACCCTTTGTTGAAACTGCATCAAGAATTCTTTCTTGTGCAAAATGCAAAATATTCCAGGCATGGGACTTAGGCTATCCCTAGACCAATAATGATTTTCTTTTTCATATCTCTTATATTAAAATGCTCAGAATATCTTTTTTCCTGTAAGCTTATTGCTTAAGGGGAATTGGGAGCAGACAACAGCCTGTGATCATCTGCATTGCTGTTCAATTGGTGGTTATTTATTCACAAGGCAAATGGAGGAAAAGGTCACATGAGGTATTGTCAACTTGGCATTTCTAAATCTATATTCTTATTTAGTTGCAACACCTTATATGATCTTCTCTGTGGAAAGTGAACAATTTACTGTCACAATCACTTTGGAAGGTATATGGAGTGGTTAAATTAGGTACTGGAAAAGGTTTTAGCTGACCAGAGAGTTCTTTTGTTTAGAATAGTCAGTCTTCGCTCACGCTGCTAAGCTTACTACTTGAGTTACTGGAAATATTGGCAATTTTGTTCCTGTTTGAACAGAGTGCTTCTGACATGCATGTGCTGTTGACTTTCAGTTCTTGCCTGATCATTTTTTGATTTCACATAAGCCAGTTACTAACATTCACCCAACAAAATGATTCAAAAACTATTGCTGTCAAATCTTTGCACAATCCCCTTCCCCTCATAATGCCAACTAAAAAGGGTGAGGTACCAATAGTCCAGTGTGCAGTGCTTGCTCATGGTAGTCTGGAGGGTCTACTGTAGTACAGTTAGGATTTTGTAAGTCACTAACTGTTGTGGTAACTCAGCTTAGCCTACTTGCTCAGTTAGTTTGTAGGACTAGCAAATAGAATCTAGTTAGTTTATTAGCAATTAGGCTGGTACGGAGACTAGGAACCAGACAAGTCCATGTTGAGTCAATAGAAAACTAAGGACTAGTGTTTGGATGAGGTTTGGAGGGGAGGGGGGTATTCATAGGGAGGCCTCTATAAGACGGGGCAAATCAGCAGGCAGTGGGCAGCCCTGCAGCTGCCTATACAGACCAGCTACTCCAGCTTCATTAAGAAAGTCTCTGTACAGCAGTGGGAGTCCCTAGGGGGATCGCTCTAGGGCAGGTGCATCTCAAAGCCACCCTCAGCCACCATAGCACCTGGCCTTGCCAGACCATGGGTCATGCTGTGTCTTGCAGTGTAGATGATGGGCACTAGAACTAAAGGTACAACATAGGTGTCTTGCAGTTCTGTTGATACCTGTAAGGACTAGATATCCTAGATAGCTGAGGCACAAGTATAGATTTCCAGGCTCTTGAAGGAATGATTAAGATACATGGAGTAGTTGAAAGAATCAGTGGTAATATCAGGAAGCTATGAGGAAAAGTTCTTGGTCAGTGAAAACCAGAGGTGATGAGTAAAGGTTGTGGTTTGGTGGTTAATAGAGATGGTGGTAGCTGGTTCTTGTGTCTGGAACAATCAGTGGCAGCTGAAAGAGGTGGAGGCAGAGCACAAATACAGCTGAAGGTCACAGCTGAAAGTGATGGAGGTGACTGGAGCTACCAGAGGCACTGAACTGGATTGGAAGTGGCATTATCTGGTAGTTTTGGTTGTAACAGTGACAGGATGATTGTGTGTCAGTGTAATTTGTGAAAGTAGAGTTTGTTGTGGTGCAAGTAACGTGTTTATGTGGTTGAGAATTGGGTATTGTAAGAGTTGATGAATTTACTTACATTAGTGTACATTTCCTCCCTCTCTTGTAGACTGATACTTTGGCATCTAAGGAGAAAACAGATTCAGTCTTCATTTTTTTAATGGGGTTTTCTCTTGCACAACATCCAGAAGAGTTACTGAATTCTGTGCTCTCATACTGCTTTGTGCTTAAAGTTAGAGACAGCAAAGGCAATCAATTTTCTTGTTCTTTTGCTAGGCATGATTCAAATTCCCAGTCTCACTCTTCCTTGCTCACAGTCCAGCACAGATCCATTTCCCATGAATGCTATCGCTCAGAAACAAAACTGATAGATTTTGGCTAGTAATCATTTGTGCAGCAGCATATATCCCAGAAGTCCTCACAAACAGCTTGCAGGCAGCACTTTTTGTGCATCTGAGAAGAGAATCACATTTTAGATAGCTGCATCCCTGGAAAAAGCATGGGGAATATTGACTTGGCATGAGACCTGTAAGGCCACAGAGGAAGCTCTTTGCCAATTTTGCTGATGATGCCAGTCTAATGCAAAGATCTGACAGGCATGAGAGACTTGCAAGCAATATGGGCACAGAGAGAGACAGAATCTTCCTTGGTGAACTGATTACACGTGGATTTATGACACTGCATAGCCTGATAACTTTAGGAATCCAATACTGGTGCTTTGGCTTCAGGTCAGTGAAGGGGAGTGAAGGGGAGTCTCTTGTTTGACGATACAGTGATTCATGGCCAGTAAGATTCATGGCAGGAGGCTCTCTGTGAAGAGAGGCAGCCCTATTGGCACTCCAATTAGCTGTGTTTATAATTGATGGCATGGCTGAAAATCACTGTGATTCATGAGCAATAATATTCATGACAAGAGTGACTCTTTCATTTCAGGAAAAAAAGAGCAGGAACTGCTCTAAATTGCACATGATTGTGATTAATGGCTTGAGAAGATAAATGGTGAGTGGGTGCCTGAGACCAGTGCTGTGCTAAGAAATCTATTTAAGACACTTTCAGAGGAACAGGAAAGAAAGGAAGAAATAACTGTCTGAGCACCCTTGCTTATCAAATACCTCCCACAGACTCTAATGGGGCATTAAGGTCTGTGTGGGTAGTACAAAATTGCAGCAGTGAGTGTTGTTGGCCAAAATTTTGTTATATTGACTCTCCAACCTTTTGACTGATGTAAGTGCATTCCAGTATTTTCTGGTATATCCAAATTTTCCTTTGTGATCAAAGAATCCCAGATGAAAATTACAGGAGTGAGAGGAGGGAGGGAAAAAAGAATGCTTGTTAGGAAGGTGATAGAAAACATAGGATAAGAAATATGTCTAAGTAAGTTTCTACACCTTATTTCCTAGCAGAATTGGAAAAAGGAGAGGCTCTCCAGCTAAATGGATGGAGTGACAACCAGAACTGTGTAGTACAGAGCAGGACAGGGTCAGGGCTTCAGTGTACTCAAAGCAAAGAGCCACAGTCTACAGAGTTAGAAAACAGATCTGAGGAAAATGGGATGGATTTATTTGGGAAAGGGAAAAGCTGCATGAGAAAAATAACCTACTGGTTAACTCTACTGAGTTGAGAACAGTTTCATCAGCCCAAGAATTTGTGGGCTCCTTCCAGTCCTTTTCAAAAGATATCATCAAAGATATCATAATCTTCAGCTAGTTCTAGGCATTGTAGTAAAAATCCTTTTACCCTTCCTTCTTGTTATGTCCTCATAGCACAACTTATATCTAGTGAATAAACGATCTGTGCCGGTTTTGGCTGGAACAGGGTTAATTTTCTCCACAGTAGTTAGTATGGGGCTATGTTTTGGATTTATGCTGAAAGCAGTGTTGATGTTTTCGTTATTGCTGAGCAGTGCTTACACAGCGTCAAGGCCTGTTCTGCTTCTCACAACACCTGCCAACAGAGAGGCTGGGGGTGCACAAGGAGTTGGGAGGGGACACAGGCAGGACAGCTGACCCCAACTGACCAAAGGGATATTCCATACCATATGACCTTGTGCTCAGCATAGACAGGTGGTGGAAGAAGAAGGGGGCTGTTCAGAGTGATGGCCTTTGGCTTCCCAAGTAACAATTAGGTGTGATGGAGCCCGGCTTTCCTGGAGATGGCTGAACACCTGCCTGTCGATGTGAACTAACAAATTAATTCCTCGGTTTACTTTGCTTCTGAGTGGTAGCTTTTGTTTTAACTGTTAATTTTTTTTTTTTTTTTTTATCACAAGCAATGAGTTTTCTCACTTCTACTCCTCTGATTCTCCCCCCCATCCCACTGGGGAGCAGGGTGAGTGAGCAAGCAGCTGTGTGGGGCTGAGCTTCCAGCTGGGGTTAAACCACAACACAATCTACTGAAGATCCATTTTCAGTAACAAATACTTACATGCAACTTTTCTTCTCTTCATCCTCACAATAATCCTGTTCAGAAAAGTTTTCAAACTGTATTGGCTTTCTTACCAACAATATTTAAACTGAAACATTTTGTTGACTAAAATACTCTGCTGTACAGAAATAGCAGCTTAACGGATAATATATCATCAGCACCCAGTACCCAGGAGCCCAGGTCATGGGCTAAAACTCCATTAGGCTCAGAGTTGTCCAGACAGTGAGAGGAAAAAAAGCCTCTAATTCATTGAACAAATAGGATATATGAACAGTGAATGTAAGTGAGGCTATAGTAATGCTTAATTACTTCTGCTTCTCATGGAAAGAAATATCTTTGAAAGTTGTATTTAAGGTAAAACTAGTGGCCTGCATCCTTATTTTCCATTAAAGATAGAGAAAGTATTTCTGTGGCTTCAAAATCTGTTCCTCCTCAGCAGCTCTATTTTCCTTTGTAGAGCCAAATATAAAAACATCGCCTGCGTGTCTTGCTAAGAGATGTCTTGGAGATTCTCCCCGTGCTTAGCAAAATCACTGGTTGAACCTGAAGCTGTGAATATGGTTCTAGTTGAATCTGTAGTCTGGGGCAAGGGACTGTTATTTGAAAGCCATTCATGTTCCACTGGCTTTTAACATGAATACTGCCAGTAAAATCATTTGATGCAATTTTCTTTTCAAAAGAGATTCCTCTCTGAAGTACCCAGGCTGACCCCTATCACCTATGGGCTTCTGAGGAGCCAGTCGTGCTTTACATGGAGCAGCTGAGCTGTGAATAAGCTCTGCTGCTGAGGGAGGTGTGAGGAGAAAAGATGATTTGAAAGAAATAAGGGAATCGCCCTCACAAAATGCCAGCGGCTTTAATGAGTTGAAGGCACTGCACCTGCTAAGCTCAAGTCTCCCATTCTAAAATGGGATTTCTCTGATCTTAAGAGAAACTGAAACTGTTGTGTGTTACTTTCCATGAATAAAATTCCATTTGCTGTCTGGTGCCATCTTTCTCTCCTGTCTCTTCCAAGGGAGAACAGTAACGTAGCAGAAAGAAAGAAAGGTAAAGCTAGAAATAGCATTGTGTACACAGATGTCACTCAAGGTATATCTATAAGCATTTTGTAGACAGATAGGAGTTTTCTTTACTCATATTTTCAGCTGGACAGTGACAAGCCAGTTCCCAACCATGTAGCATGGCAATGTGTTTAAATTAATAAGCCTATAAAGAGCATGTCTATTTACAATCGTATCCTCCATCTCATATTTACACTCTCCTCTTTTTTAAAGTTAAATCTGTGGTACTGAAATGGAGTCTTTGGGAAAAGTCTCTGCTGAAGGCATATAAATGTTGGAAATCTTGTGAAAATATCTGCTCTACTGAGTTTTCAGAGAGGCAAGAAAAAATTGTTTCTGCAGCTGAGTAAAAATTCTAGGTCTTGTTTGATGAGGAGTTAAGACAAACACAAATGCTATTTGTCAAATTCAGAACAGTTTTCATCAGGGCAAACAGTAAATGCCCTAGTGTGGTGACCTTCATTAGTGGAAGTATCAGCAAAAGATGGATTTCAAAAAGAAAAATTTTGGAGAGTCCCACAATCCTGGTTACTGGACCTGCCAGCAAAGCCAGTCACTCCTCCCTCCAACCCTGTTCACTCTGTGTTTGCAATAGGTAGCCCTGCCCTCCTCATCTCACCATAGCTTTGACTTTCCTCCTTCAGTTGATTGTTACTCACCTGCCAAAATTAAAGACTCTTGCAGTGATAAATTGATGTTGAAATGGTTGTTCCTTTCCCCCGACTCATTGTCATTCAGTCACTCCTTTTTTCAAACCCCTCCTTTTATCCCCTCCATTTCTCCCCCAGTCACTGCTGTCAAATTCACATAGTCCCCAAGGTCTGATTAGTCCCCTCATTCTCTAGCTCAGTGTAAGAGCCATAAAACCAAAGCCATGTGCTGATGTTTATCAGATTTTGGTTTTATTTCATCAGATCTTCTGATAAGAGAAAAATCTCTTTACATAAATCAAGCAAGCCTTAACACGTTTAGTCTTGCGCCCAGCAAAACTAAGTGTACCTCGGATGATGTAGTTAATAAGGTATATTATTGTGGAGATGAGGACAAATGTTATCTGATAAATTTTCCATGCATGCATGTAGGTAATTTCTTTAAGTTTCTTTAATTTCTGGTACTTATGTATTTTAGTCAATTTGAATTAATCATTTGATCATGTATATTGTTTGGCTAATGCTTATGGGCATTAGTCGCTGTGAACTGAGCTTTTGCCTCAGTGATATATTTGCGTGGCTCCCTGTAATGCCATTACAGATATACTAAGACATGCTCAAAGTCTAACTAACCTTCTCAAAGTTTTGCATTCTGTCCCTTAAGTAAAAAAACAAAAAAACAAAAAAAAAACAAAAAAAACCCAAAAAAAGATTTCTAAGGCTTTAGAGATTGGTATGTTTGCTTCCTACTTCAAACTGTTTTAGAAAGAGGCTTTGTTTCCAAAAGATTCTCCCACATGGTAACAGGAGAGAAAAACTGTTTTGGACAAACTCAGAATCTGTCTGAACTAAAAGAGGAACCTCTGCACTTAGTGTGAATTTTTAATAATTTAGGGATAAGAGTTACGTTTCTTATGCTTCTTCAAAGGCAATAGGTTGATAGTTGTTAAAATCAACTCTTCTGTTTGTCTCCAATTAGAAGTATAGTACAGTAAGTTGTTTCAGATCTATGATAGCTGTTACACTCACAAGCTTGATAGCTCAGAATTTTTCAAACACAGTAATAAGCAATGCCTTCCCTACAGTGCTTACAATCAAAATAAAGACTATGTCCTCAAGATTATCAAGACTGGCAAGCCAGGTGCCAATTAATCCTCAGTTAAACTGAATGTTTCTTATCTTGTGAACAGGATCTGGACTGAAACCAGCTCATTATATATTGGCCACTATGCACCCTTAATTGGATGGCAAGATTTTTCTGTCATTATGTATTTGACCAGATCAAGTTAATGATGACATAGTGGTGAAAAGCTCTTTATATATTACTCACGTGCTTCATTTGCTAAGCTTGCAGAAGAACGTAATTGCTATTATCAATGCAACTGCTTTAAGAAGTGCTAACATAACTTAAAAATATCTCTGATAATTACATAATGTCGACATAATAGGTTGGAGAGGAAAGAGAGGTAGCTCAAGGTCAATATGATATTTTCAAGCAAGTCTATACAAATTCTCATTATGCAAGTAATTTATTTTCACCCATAAGTTTTCTTTTGCTCTAAACAAGTGCTTTCTGCTTCCATGTCTTCTGATTCCTGTAGGCATTCTTAGTTATAAGGCAAACTATCTGTTGTAGCTATAAGGTCCAAAAATAACACAATTTGGACTCTGGCAAAGCAATTAAAAAAAATGGACCGTCATGAAATTGACTTTCCATATGTTGCTTTTCTTAGAGGCAATCTCTTCATGCTAACCTTTCACTTTCATTTTCAGTCTTTCCAGGTCCATGAATATTCATGAGATGCTATTCAGCTCAACCTGGAATTTAATTTACTGGACTAACTTTATTGTACCTAATTTCCAACTTAACACAGGTTTGCTTCAATTTTCGCAGCTCTGAATAACCAACTAAGATTTCTTTGTCTTCCTTCTTGTCCTGGGGGATTCATGGCAAGGATAGACCTCTCGCATGAACAGGTAGGGCAAACTACAGAATGTGTCCTCAAAACTAGAAAGCAGTCATAGAGCTAAGTATTCTGTGGATTCTCTGAGCAGAGCTTAAGCAGTCTGAAAGGGAAGGATGCCACCACTACTGGTGAGAAGAAAAAATGGCAGGTGACTGTTTGAGAGGTCAGACAAGATCAGAACTGCCCTTTGGCCATAAAGTTGACTGTGAAATTTCAGCTAAACAAAAATCATTGTTTAAACTGCATGTCATGGACCACTGCTTCTCTGCAAGAGACATGGAGCAGATGCATTATGGCATATTTGAAAACAGTACAGAGCCTTGGAGAGTTAGACTCTAACAATGCTGAAAAAAGCATTGTCTGTTTCTATATCTGAGTAAACTAAATGCTATGGACAGTTTTAGAAAACTAGCAGTGATTGCAATGACTTCCATAAATGCTCTTTTAAAGAACCTATGTATTGTTGATAGATGTTCATTCAGTAGCTGTACAGACACAGTGCTTTAAGTTGTATTTTCACTCCCTTTTTTTGATCTCACCCATTTCATGGGGTTTTGATCACCCTGTAGCAGAGACGCATACCTACATACCTGTTCTTTTCACATCTACGTCAACCTTTATTCTGAACCTACTGACAATGATCGTGCTTGAATAAATAGGATCAACAATAATCTTGCAAACTCTATGGAAATCTCAGATTCATTTTTCTTTTTTTACAGTTCCTCTAAAGAAGAAAAAGAACCAGGAAAAAATGAAAACATTAAAAATTTACTTTCCAACAGGGAATTTTCCTTTCAAAACCAAAGGGCAGAAGGAGTCATGGTTGTAAACTATAAGTTGTGTGTAAACAATAAGTTTAGTGAAAATGTGCAATGTTGCTCAGTGTCATGAAACAAGGAAAAGACAGTTATCCTTTCAGATGGATTGAAATCACTCCAAAGAAAGCTGTTATCAGAGAACTGATCAATCCTATCCCTGTAAGTAGTGTTTCTTGAAAAGTAAAATGGCAAGGGAAAATTGGAAAATTATTTCAATGTTTCCGTTTTAGAAATTAAAAAAAAAAAAACACAATTAAAGACAAATGGAGATTAGTGAAACTGATAACACACAGAAGGGAATTTAGTATATAGTTTAGCAAACTCCATCGTTAATCTCAAATTGACTTCTTATTATTCAATTAGATGCCTTCACAATCCCAACAGAAATGGGCTGGGCCCTTAAGAAAGAATTTGTCTGTTAGGCAGTTTGGGGGTGTATATTGAAGGTGTTGAATATTCAATTTATTTGCATCCAGCTAAAAGAGAAGATATTAAAGAATATACTTTTTTCTGTCCAAAAAGTCATGTGATTTTAGAAGTACTAAACTTTTAAAAAAAACCCAACCTACAACAGTGGAGAAAAACCTCTACTTTGACCCCATCTTCACAATCTGCTAAGCTAAAAGAACACAGAAACCTAATTAATGCAAACGGGATGGCTCAAATAATACTATTCAGGAAGGAAAAAAGGTTAAGCTGGTACATAACAGATTTATATGAATTTCTGCTGATGTAAGGAGCAAGTGGAGCAAGCTAGAGGTGGGAAATACCATTTAACAATATCAGTGAAATACTTCTGAACATTGTGCTAGATGGAACTGTGTTGTAATTACTCTCACAGGCACTTGGATGCCATAGCAATGAGCACAAAATTGCAGTAAAATGGGAAAAACAGGTCTCTAAAAAGTGCAGTGACAATGCAGTTCAAACCATTGTTTCTAAGGCTATGCACCTTTATATTTTTACCAACATGAATACTGAAAAATATCCCACAACCCCATGGTGTGTCTACCACTTTTGTGCTACTCAGGTGAATTGGTTGTCTTGTAGGCACTATTTCCGAAAGAGTAAGTTTTAGGACTGAGAAAATATTACGGAGCTGGCAATATATTTAGTCAGTCAGGTTTATTTTTCTTTTTGTGAATGTTCTGCAAAACCATGCAACACCCCACAAATTCCTGATTCTGCTGCTGGTCTGACCTTCAGCATGGGCCTTTCCTGGCTTTTGGTGCATATTTCACTTGTGTCAGGTTCCCTCCTTCTGTGAAGCCAGGCACAGGGGAATGAGCACTCCTTCCAAAAGGGGTACTTGGGCTGGCAGCTGTCTTTCAAAGCAGCAGAGAGGATAGATTTGATTCTGGTCTCAGCTGAAAATATTTTTCTTTCCACCACCTAATGTCACTGCGTATCAGACTCCAGGTAGATTGGCCCACAGATGCCTTCTGAAAACAGTCCTGACAAAATGTGCTGTTAAACAAAGGGCATCCACAGCCAGTTTTCTGCTCTTCCTAGGCTGAGCTGTCAGTGAAGCATTTATGCAGCAGACCAGCCTGACCAGCCCCCACCACAGCAGGGACCCACTGCTCTCTCCTAGTCTGTTGTTATCCCTTTCTATCATTTCAGAGAAGTATTGAATCTTTCTTGTAGAGGGAATATCATTTATTCTGATCTCATTTCCCTTGCCATAAATTCCCATATTTCCTTTAGTTCGCCATTCATGTCTCAGAAATGGATACTTCTAGAGAAGGAAAACTGGGAAAACATGTGAATTATAAGCTTGGCCACAGGAGGTTACAGGTTCTGCAAGCACAAGGCTCTGCTGTACCTCCAGTGCAGTCCTCAGCAGAGGACCTGGCCTAAGAGATTCAGCTGGTGTGAAAGAGAAGCCGACAGAGAGAAGTAGCAGCTGTACTAAAGGCTCTTGGTCAGTAAGGGGGTCACAACTGATGTGGGAATATTCACTTTCTCTGGATAGCTTGCTTAAGGCTGTTTTAGGTACCAGGGTTTTTTAGTTACCAGATGCAACATGCAAACAATTATTTTGTAGGACTTTGATTTGTTTAGAGACAAGTGTATTGCTCTGAAGATGCTGTTAATTTGGAGGACTTGTCAGTTGCAAAACCTCTCGAATGTTGCCTGCCTCTCAGGAAGCCTTTGGCTCAGGGCCTGGCCAGCCAAATGATGAAGATTTCCCTGCTCTGGCCCATGTTCCTTTCTTCTTACTCATTATCCTTAAAAATGCTTGCTAAGTGAGGGAAAAAGGCACACTTTCTCTACGAGTTGGTGGGAGACTGGGTGTATTGGACACAGAGGTGGGTTCCTGTGAAGCCTTCCCAGGCCAACACCACTGGTGGGGTGAATGTCAAGGCTGGCTGTGTCCCATGCATCAACCTAAGCCAGTCTCAAGGAGAATTAAGTATTAGCAGTGTAGACGCACACAAGGATTTCCAGTCTGGTGTATCATCATATTAAAAAAGAAATGTTGATGTAGTTGGTTGGAGGTGACTTGTAGCGGGAGGAAGAGCAACCTTAAAAGGCAGTGACTTCTGTAAAAAGATGGTGACGAACTGCCTCTTGACTTTTTGATTCCTTTTTGTTGATAGAAGCAGAAGATTATTTGTATTATACATAGTATTCAATGGAAGAAATATCTGTCATCACTTCTCTCTATGGCAAAAACTGTGGAAATCCTAAGAACTTGTTAGTCACTCAGGTCAAAGGGGAAACACTATGGAAGACAGTAATAGTAATCTTTAATGAGGAGTCAATCATCAATGCAGTTAATAACCAGCTTTCTGAAGGGTTAACATCACTGGATTTTTCTCCTAACAAGCTTGTCATTGACTGCTAGCACACATTAATCTCTTTAATCCTGTTCAGTAGAAATGATCTATGGCCTGCAGCACATTAGAATGTTAAAGCCTAGCTCGGTGGATTTGGCTCTTGCATTTACTTCTTTCAATCAGCACCACACCCACCAAGGGGAAAAAAAAATTGTGCAGGTGTATGTATGCGTTTAAAATACTGAGTGCATAGAAGGCCATACAGGGCTTGGAAGGTTCAATAATATTCATTTTTAATCTTCGTGAGCCAGCAGAGCTCTTGACCAGCTTTAGTGCTAATTAAGTTAGGCAATGGCATGTTTATTTCTGGTATACTATGCTGTTGCTCACCTGCGTGTGGAACAGCAGCTTGCAGTGAGAACATGAGCTCTCAGATAGCTACATTGTTTAAAAAATATTAGTTGTGCACTGGTAGATTAAATCATGAACTCTGATACATTACAAACATATTGCAAGACTGTAATGCTTCAGTTACATCTGTATTGCAAAGGTTAAAGGATATACATCACATTACACCAGCTGGGCTTTTGGCATTGAGGATTTATGTCTATTGAGATTAGCATCAGAAAAGAATGCATGTATTGCAAGATCAGTAATTTAGTTGAACTCGGGTGGAACCAAGTGCCTGGTTTAGCTTTTCCATGAATTGGACATTATGAGCTTTAAAGTTTTCAAAGCAGAAAATTGATTATGAAAACAATCCTTAGTTCATAGATCTTGACCATCAGAATTAACATTTTGAATGCAATGGCTATTTTTGCTTAACACTCTTTACTTTGTTAAAATGCAAATGCAAGTATTGTTGGAAAATGATTAGTATGCTAAATTACATCTAATCTTTCACTGTATAACTAAGTCATAGGAGTAACTGGAAACAAACAGCCATTACAGTGCACTAAAAACCAAATGTTTCTTCTAACAGCAACATCCAGGGACAACTACTATAATATTTGATCTGTTGAAGATAGATAGTACTCTCAGATTGCCTATGGAAAACGAGGTCCTGAAATGCAAAAGGAAGAGGATGCATATAGGTCACATAGTATACCGATGTCTTAATCAAAAGGCAATAGACACACTAGTACAGCAAATCAGAATAAATCATTCAAGGATTTGGGAAGTGGACTGAACATTGTCAAATCAGATTAAATGCTCCTAAACCATGGCAAGGATAAAATTTCTTGTGGGAATTGGCCAGAGTGATGGTAAATGGGGCCAGGATTAACCACATGTGCTTGCATCATGCAAGCAGCAATAGGCAACTTTAGAATTTTCATTTCTGTTTGCATTGGATAAACAGCTGAAAGCTTAGATGACTGTGTGAAGACTATCCAAGTCATTTGAATCTGGAGGAATGAGCTGGAAAGCTTTCAGAAACAGATTTTTCACATGAGATTTCAAGCACTAGTAGCTCCATTCTTAGGAAAAATGTTTTTGAGAACACTGTTTCATAGTATTCTTGGTCCTAGTTGGAAAGTATATGGAGAGAAAGAAATGTGTATATCAAAATCCCAGTTTGGGTTCTACAGATCTGAAATACTTATGGAATATGATACCATTTGTTTCATTCTTACTAGGAAGGGTGCATTTGAGCTTCTGAGAAGAGACTTGGCTTGGTTTATGACTTCTGGTCAACCATTTCATTGCATAATCCACAGAAACATTTCCTACACTGCCTTATAGTATTAGTTGCAAAATGTGGGTGGCTAATCTTTGGTTTCCCTGTTTTAATTCTGTCTGTAGAAATTCTGTGGAAATGACGACTGACTTCCAGGTGGCTCAATGGTACTGTTGGGCCACAATAAATAGCTTGATTCTCAGCTTAGAAAAATGCGACTGCTGTAAAGGCCATTCTTATTTCACTTTCACAATTTTTCTTGTCCAGTACTTGTACTCACCCTTTACTAGTTCAATAGCATAAAGACTGTCAGGGAGACAGTGCTGCCAAGTAGCCGGTTCGGTTCCTGGGAGCCAAGTGCCTGGAGTTGTGCAGCTGGCTGGTCTGAAGGCTCAGCATCTCAGCCCAACAGCTCTTTGCTCTGTAACACTTTCTCTGTCTACACTATATCCATCTGTATAAATTGTAATTCCTAAAGCCAGGACATTACAGTCTTTAGTTAAATAGGGATGTTTGACCTTAGTCACTATCTGTAGGGAATCTATGGGACTCAAAATGGATGATTAGACAGCTGAACAAAGTTTGTTGGCTAGCTGAAAGACAAAAGAAAATGGGCGCTACCCTAATAAGAAAAAAGATTATTTTGTTAACATTGCAATTCCATAGAAAACCCTATTGCTCTTGCAGTACAATCAGATGCTGGTTTTGTACAAAATTACCTTCTCAGATCTATCTACACAATATACCTCTGCTCATACTAAATGTAGAGAGCTTCTCTTGACAATAATAGTTGTCCTTTGAACATAGGAAGACCATAGTATCAGAACAGTTTCCTTGGAGAGCTGCGGAAGTGAATCAGACTTTTGAATTCAAAAGCTATGTAGTCTCACCCTTTCAAAAATGTCCAGAAAGGTTAAAACCACTTCTTTTAATTTTAAATTTCACAAATGTCTTTGTATATATTTCCCTCCCCCTTTCACACTTCTCTCTCTGACTGTCTTTTCCTCTCTCTCTCTCTCCCCACCACCATCCCCCCATCTCCCACCCCCCACCCCTTTTTTAAGATTTCAGGGGCAATTCCTCTTCCAATTTTCCTTCATTAAAATGTCAGGATGAAGATTCCATGCTGTAAATTTTTACAATTCGTAATTTATTTCTGAATTTCCATAAATAGACCACACTTTTTTAAAAGATTACACCTATAATTTTTGGTAAATTCTTAAGCTTTTATCACCCCTATAGAAATTGCTGGCTATTTTTTGGACTACTGTTGCTTCTTTCTATCACTAATTTCAACATGAGGATGTCTCTATCAACAGCACACAAACTAATTGCATGGGGTTTCCTTTATTTTGTTTTCCTACTATACATTCTGGAACAGAACTTTCATTCCCTATACCTTCATGAAAATTATATATGTTTTGAAAACATGTGTTATACTTTTTGTTCTCCAACCCAAGTCCAACAGCATTTCATTTCTGTTGGCCTAAACGGATTGTTACAGAGACATGGCATTACCCTTAACATTATTTTTTTTCCCTAAGGGGAGCTTAAGGTCAGCAGTAATAATATTAACCTTCTTGCAAAATCTGTGCTTTGTATTATATTTTTGTCAAGCATCAGTATGTTTTCTCCATTTCATTTAGGCTCCTTAAATCCTGAACCAATGCCATGTCCAGAACCTATGCTCTATCCACTTCTCACATAGACCTTCACTAAAAACCTACATAAAGACAGACAAAATAGGCTTTTGCCCACCTGAGGGAGAAACAATGATTAGCAAAAACAAATCATTAAACATGAAACATGGGTAAGGACTTATCTTCTGCTAATGTGGGCAGTAATGATACAATTGAACTACATCAGGGAGACAGGAAATTCATAGAGGAGAGCATCAAAAGTACTCGTGCTGACACACTTCTAGCCAATTGCTTCTATTGACTGAAAAAGGAGGATTGATTTGGATTTTGCTTCTATAGGAAAAATATTTCACTGTAAATGTGACACTTTTTTGATTTGGAAGTGAATCTCAGAGTTTATAAAATCATAAAGAAACATATAGGGGAGGAGAAGCAGCACTTGGACTGGATGAGGAGGAAAAGTGAGAAGAAAAGTGAGGAAAAGTGTACGGTTCTTTGACACATGCTACCACTTACTTTTAGCATTTTAATCATATGCTTGCAGGAATATTTGCCAGATTCCTTCAAAGGGAGAAAAACTCTAATTTATTTGCTACATCCATCTTTTGCAAGACTTAGGAAACCTGAGGGTTTTTTTGTTTTGTTTTGTTCTTTTTTTAATAGATGCTGCAAACAAATGGTGTGACTTACATTATGATTTTATGATGCTCTAAAATTTCAGTGAAACAAGTAAAATCTTTAGGTTGCCACTATAACCACAAATAAATAGCAAGGTAAGTAAAAAAATACTAATTATGTTAGGTAGTACACATTTCTATTAATACAGAAGGCCTGATCAAAGTATTTAAAATTACACCTCTCATGTAGGAGTCAATTTTGAAAAGAATAGCTAACAACAACCTCTTCCATCAGAACAAACTGTTAAGATTTTGAGGTTTTTTAATGGTTATCTCTGCATACTCATGTAACTGTACTATGTAACTCTACTACCTGATTTTGTGGTAGTATTGCTGCATACTGTTTTCAGAATCTGCTTTTTAAGTTTAATATCTATGTCAATGGAACCAATGCTCTAGAAATAAAGCACAAATGTATCCCACATTTATCAAATATGTCTGGTTTTAATATTGATATGTGATGTTTCTTTTCCTAAGTGATTTTTTTTTTTTTTTTCAAGCATGTAGATTTCTTCCTTCATGATTCAGCCAGTCTGATCTTCTCCGGGATTTAAAACACAGAACAGGTACACCCCCCTCAACATCTCCAGGGAAGTGGAATTAGGAGCGGGGAAAGGTGCAGATGCAGAGTTATTGCTGGACCAGACAACACAGAAGGGATGGACAGAGACATGAAAGGTAGCACAGAGCAGGACAAAGATACAGTGCTAGCTTTTGTGCCCAATAATATTTTTTGTTACTTTGTCAATATAGTTTGTAAACACTTAAATGGTATCTATATATCTTTCACCATTAGCCAAATACCAAACATTACTTCTTCTAAATTTATTTTGTTACAGGGTAATTCTGTTGTTCTCAGTTTATCTACTTCATGCTGACACAGGGAGGGATCAGAGAACCATGACCCAAAGCTATCAAATATGTGCCTTGAAACAAAAATGTTACCAGGAATCACATTAGAAGGGGATTTAAAATTGGGCTTTTACACTACAATCTATTACCATTTTCATGGAAAATGCAAGTGATTGCAAATGCAGTACACAAGTACTGCATTTTTTTTTACAATTAAAAAAGGCAAGTGTGAGATGAAGAAAATAATTGAAAATATTGGTATGTCAATAAATTTTGCATAAGTAAGTGGTAAGTTGTTGCAATTTGAATTCAACAAGGATTCCGACAGAAGTGGCAAGTGCTGCCTTTGGCTAAAGAAGGAAGCACCAGGCTCAAAGGACCTCTGGCATGAATAGAAAAACATGGGATTAAATTTCCATTTCCTTGATAAGGCAAAAGGTTAAAAATAATAGGTGGATTTTGCTGATTCTTATAGGCAAAAGAAAGTTGAAAACTTATGTAGAACCAGTGTGATGGGCTGAAGAACAAAGAAGGAATGCCAGAAACAGACAAGACTTAAGAAAGACCATGAACTAATTTTTAAGTTCTTTTTTTTTTTTTTTTTTCTTAGTAAAAAAACCCTCTATGGGCTATGTAACGTGGATGGTATTTGTGGGTCAGGCTGATTAATGCATCTGTTCAGATATGTTACATATGTATAAAGTTTAACTAATGTAGAAATTATAATTATTTAGGATTCACAGAGGAAAACAGGTTATAGATCAACCTTCTGAAAAGAAATTCTGGGGAGGAGGGAGAGGAAAAGGTATAAAGCTACTGTAATATTGACATCCCAGCTTTGAAAAGGAACTAGGAAGTAGACCATCTGCCAACATGAACATCAGTAGAAACAGCAGATAGGGACCCAAGAGATGCTTTTTAAAACCCCTAAGAATTCTGTTCAAACTTGTATTTATCTCAATAAAGTGATTGAAAACATTACTACAAAGTTGCATGACACTTAACATTCCCCAAATACGTCATGAGTGAGGCCAAGTCCCTAGACAAATTGCTCGTATATACTGAAATAGAAAAGACTGTTCAGAGCTCAAGAGCTGGTCCAATGCCAGATGGCTTTATGATGATGCCTTCAGATTCTAAAAGAGGAGATCACTCTTGTTCTGAAAAGAGGACTCACAGATATGGATAAACGGGCAGTATTGGTCCCTAGTTGAAAAATGAGCTACCATAACTGTTGTAGTGCCTGAACCATGACTTATTTTGTCCATGGAGAGACTGTGGCTGGAGCAAGAGAGGTTTACTGTGTGATGCTAAAGAACTTCACACAAATGCAGTGTTTCTCAGTAACTTTGATGTTTATTGAGCATGATTTAGAACATATTAGAGGCTTTTGTCATACGATGCTGGAGGCAAGCTGACAGGCAAGCATGCAGAAGACAGTTTAAAACTAACACTGAAATGTACCTGCTTTATCTGGCCAACAGAACCACTGAAGTTTCTTCTGTCTCTTTTGATATTAATTTTTCTGAACAGACTATTTTATTTGATCAGCTGTGTAATTCTGATGCTATGTAAAAGGCAGAAGACACATTAGTTGTGATTTCCCTGTGTTTTTATGGTGGCCCTACAAAATTTACCACAGGAGTTTAGCTAAGATACTGTGTTTCTGTGCTGGTTAATATAACATCAATTCCATAATTAATAAATGGAAAAATTACTAAATTTGAAGCAGAGAGAACTTCTGTGGACAAGAAAAGGGAAAATATCAAGTAAACAAATAATTGAAAACTTGATATTAAGGTTTTTAATTATTGAATTCCTTTATTGGTTTTAAAGGATAAAGCAATGTTAGTTTTTGCAGTCATGCAGACAAGATATTGCTGGGAGACAGGAGGTCATATGCATGAACTAATCCTTTCATCCTCTCATTCAGGTCCCTCCTCAGTGCTGTTCAATACAGCCACAGCTGAGATGAATAGAGTTTCATTATAAATCTTATATTTGCTTTCCTTTTGAACTAGCTACAAAACCACAAAAAAATATTTTTCTCACAAGTATAGAAATATAAGTTTGAGAGTTTCTTGTCAAACATGAGACTGTTGATGCCTGAAAGTGGAAATTTTGAAGAATGTAGTTGTTTGGGGTCTTAGCAACAAGGACATATTCTCACTGTAACGCTGCAAAATGTACCAAGACAATGAACACTATTATTAAAAGAGGTACCTTAGTGTGTTTACTTCAGCTTTCCTCAAATCTGTTCTCTCAGGCAAGACTGCAACTGTTTCTTGTATGGATTACAAAGTTCCTCCCCACGCAGTACAATACGCACATGTGTGTGCTGTGCTGTCATGGGATTTACTGCGTTAGTCCATACACAACAGTCTTGGGTTCAAGCTGGCTTCCCTCTGGACAGCTGGGAGTAAAGCATATTCCAGCAGGCCCCTGCAAAGGTCTGTGCAGACAGACCCAGAGCCTCTTATTATAAATGCATAAATCCAACTATAAACTTCACAGAGATGCTTTAATATTCTGTGGTCTGTATTTGAAATGAAACAGTAGTTGAAAAATACTCCTGATTTACAATACAGAGAAAGCAACATGGGCCAAAGAGGATTTTGTAAAACATAGACAAGACCAAATAAATATTCCTTCATAATAGCTCTTTCTGCTCAAGTCCTTAAAATGGAAAAATTCAGAGAGAACCTTTCTTACACAGCATGGTCCTTAATTTGGGGAAAGATGAACTATTTCTTGAGAAAGTTTGAAATATATTACAATTTACAATAGCAAATCACATTTTAAAGTTTATGTCCAGCAGAATTAAGGGACTGGAAATGAAGGATTTTTTTTTTTTTACCTGAACTACTAAAACCATCTCGTGTTTCTTACATGTCTTGGCAGCATGTTTTGTAGAAGATAGGATATGTTGACACACAAAGTCACAAGACATTTTGGAGCCCAGATCTCAAGGGATTCAGTGAGGCTTAAGCTCCTAAAAGCCTTTTTGAATCTCAATCCTACACCAGATCTAACATAATACATTTATAATGTTTAATTCTTTTTTTTTTCCACTTTTAATCTTTGGATTATAGAATTGAGTGCTTACAGTAGTGGCAATTAAATTGGAAATATTTCTGCTTTTTTGACAATAAGAGAAAATTGCAAGTCGGAGATTTACATGGTTAAACAGGCTTAAAATTAAGACTTTTCAACCTTTGTTAACCTCACATATTATATAAGTATCTTAAGTGTACTTAGGACCTTAACTTCCAACATTTGAGTTTGGCAGTTTTCATCACTTTTGTCAAGAATTCCCCATATTTTGCAGGTGATGGATGAGAAACTTCAGCTCACAGATGCTGAGCATCTCTGGCTGTTCCCTTCTTTGATCTTTGGTTCTAATTTGTTCCTATATTACTTTTTTTAACCAGAGGTTTCTTTGGGTTTTTTAACAGATTTGTCTGGGATTATTCATCCTTTTTTGTTCATTTTTAGAAGAAAGAATCAGCTATTTGAGAGTCACATAGTGCTTGTAAAACACCTGTTGTCTACAGACATTTAGTTGATTATCCTGCAAATTATCCAGTCTTTTTTCCAGTTTTGTTTCAGTTTCAGAAAAAAATGTTGTCTTTGAAATAAGATACTGCTAAATCCCCAGGTAGCTTGCCGTATTGTTTTCTCATTGTCAGACTCAAAACCAAGCTTTGGTATATTTTTTCTTTTATGTGTGGCCATGCCTGAAGTCCCTGGGACTGTATCTCAACTGTTTGGGTAACACTGGATTATAGTCTTCAGTCCCCTCGGGTGCAGACTGCTAGCAGGCATTTGTTCAAATTTTTAGTTAAAGCACTTAAATTCAGAAACCCTCAATACTTGTATCATTAACTTCAGCCACTGGAAGCCAGAACGATGAAACATCTATGAGGAGGATCGCACAGCTCCTTCTGGGAGCCTGAAGCCAGTCGCTGTGGTACAGCTAAAACACAGGGGGAATTAGCTGAGCCAAGGTATGTATTTCAGCAGGGTCTCAAAATTTTACTACAGATTTAGCTCTCATTAGTTCATAGTTCTTTTTAATACAGTTTTTTGTTAACCTTCTTAATGTTTAAGGGCTCCTTTTATAATTCCAGACTTTATCTGATCTTCTAACCACTCAAATTTTCAGAAATAGCAGAGATCCAATCCCAATACTATTTCTCTGAGAAAGTAACGTGTCCTGTCCCAAAAGAGCTGTATTATTGTTATTCTCATCTAAAATTGGCTTAGGAGCATTGGAGTAGACTGTCCCAACTCTGTTACCAGTGAACCCAATGCTCTCCAGCACGCTGACACTGCTGAAGACAAGCCACCACCAGTGTCAGGAACAGCCTGTCCTTCCTGACCCTCACTGTGAATTCTCCCATGCTGTGGCTGAGCAAGATGCTACTCTCTCTTGTCGCTGCATCTGCTTGGATCATTCAGGCCCTACATTTTCACCTCCGTCTCTTACCTCATTTAGCACTGCCTGGGGTAATATAGCATTAAAACAAAAGAAAGCAATAACAACAACAGAGGATAATTTCTTGATCATATTAGATTTTTAGATATTTAAATCTACATATTTAGAACAATATTTAGATATTTAGCTGAAACATTTTCCTATTTTTTAGAAATAAAAACCCTCAGCCTTTTGACAAGAAGCAGGCCTTGATGGTTTTGGCACAACAGATGGAAGTTTGATGGGTGTAAACCCTTGGAAATACAAGCCTAGAATGAATATTTTGTATCATTATCACTGTATTTGCTAATGTGTAACCACATACAAACCTGTGCCAGTCACAAGGGAGATGCAGGATCTCAGTGCTTCAGATGTATTAGCTAGTATTAGAACACTACTCATACAGACTTTAAAAGCATTCTTCAAGTAAAGTCAAGATGTAAGACTGTCTACAACTTTCCACAGAAGGTGTAGAAAGTCCTCCCCAAATTCTTGGGGGAATCTATTAGTAAGGCACCCACAGAGCCCAAGGTGTAGACTTGGTACTGTTATCTAGTAAGTCATGTACATCTAGTCTTCCTCTCTGCTGTACTCCACACATACATCAGTGAAGTCACATTTCCAACTGAAAAATAAGGGGGTTGTCCCTATACAAGCCAAATCTTCTGTGTGACCACTGGCCATTAGTATAGCCTATGGATATCGCTCATGGTATTTTCTATTGCCTTTGTTCATGCTCAGGACAGTATTCTATTCTGAAAAATAAAACAGAAGTATATGTTTATAGCCTCTTTTGCCTTCATCTTCTCTAACAAAATTTTCAAATTGTGTAATAAACAAAAGTAGGAGTCCAAAAATTTTCCAGACAGTTTTCAGAAAATCAGTAGGTGATACTAATGACATTTGACAGTCTCTAACACTGTGTTAACATATCTTTCTAATTTAATTCAAGAACATAGTTTAACTGAGGGACTAGGATCTAAACAAACTCCTTTACATTCCTTTCTTCTGTATGGTGTTTCTGTATCACTGTTACCTCTCCAACGTAAGGAAAAAAAAAGCTTCCTCTTGTTATTCAAATTTTCTTATGTGTAGAACGTGGGTCTTATTATTCATCTAATCCCTTTCATAATAGAAGAATAGTGTAATGACCCTTGATGGTAAATTAAATTTCTTTTTTGGTGAGAATGATATATGTAGTCTTCTTTTAAAAATAGCAATTTTTGTTTCATTGGAGAACTTAATCCTGACTCTACAAAGCCCCAGAGTTGTTCAGGATCTCGAAGGCCACATTAACTCTAACAATATTTATGAATGCTCAAAAACACATGTAATAAGCCATTAAAAATTACTGATGTTTCCCTGTCACAAATTGCTTACTATCATTACTTCTCCACAATTACCTCCCATTTGCTTGCTGTGACTTACAGAAAATCTTTTCCTTTCTGTATATGTAGTTATGTGTAAAAGGGGAATTCTGATTATTACCATAATTTACATTCTAAAAAAAATCAGTTTAAATGTGTATATAGGCTGACTTTCTTGTGTTCTTAAGGTAGACATTTACCCCTGTGATCAAACACCAAATGAAAACTTCAAATAGCTATTCTGGGTGAAAAGTAATAGAAAATTAGACCCATACTTGCTTGTATTTTCAGGAACCAATGGTCTTGTAATACACTATTTTAAAGGTATAGGAACAGATTAGTTTTAGTATCAATAATTACTATAAATACCATAAATAACACTGGGAGCAACCGCTCAGACTAAGGTAGCATGACACAGTTCCAGAAGTTGCTTTTATATACACACTTAAGTCATTCCAACCTAAACATATGCCTGAAGCTGAACATGTAGATATGCTTTGTATAATTTATTTTAAAATGGGGATATTTGTGTGTATAGATATGCACACATATACAACAATATGCATGTGTATGTGCATATCTATATCCATGTATAGATAAAAACGTGGAGTTTCAGGGAAGTAAATCAGAGTACAAACTGGGTGCACATCATGTCATTGGTATTGAAAAACTATTTCAGTTTCTTGACAGGGCTTAATATATCACCTGGAGGGCTGCACCACATCCTCAGCTCTACCAGAACCTGAAAACCATTGACAAGAGGGTTTACCTGTACTAGGGCACTGTTTTTGCAAGGCTTGTTCTTCTGAGCCTAATGTCATACTCTGTGATTACTCAGTTATTTAGGGAGGACCCCAGAGCTCAAGGGCACTGCAAAGGGCAGGACTTATAATTTTCTGTCTGTTTAATCTTTATCAAGTCAGACTTTCAAAGTGAAGGAAGCACACGTAAGCCCCATTACCCTTAGTGTCCTCTTTGTCTCCTTTTGCCTCTGCACATATTGACCCAGTGCAATGACAGATTAATGGTGACATTAAATGAGGTATTAAATTTAATCTTCTTTACTTGATGTAGCAAAAGTTCCCTTTCCAAATTGCCTTTCTTTAATTTTTACTTCATGATTGCCATTTTTCATTTGCTGATTTTATTCATGCTAGACTAGTCCAGTGACCTAAAACTGCCAATTGAGTGAAATGCTAATCACATTTCTTCAACTGAAAGCATCAGTGTGAATACTTCCCATGCATTATTTACATTAATTATTTTGTGTCTCAGGGATTCTCCTGCTTCCTTCTAAATCAGTTCAAACAAAACAAACAAAATAGCTTATTTCAACCCTAAATGTTTATTACAGTCCTTCCAATTGACAAAATCCACCTATAATTGCATATTTCTGGTTGTCTTACCAAAATTCTGGCTTTAGGAGGCCACTTCGCTATCCAGTAGACTTATTATCCATTTATGAGCTCTTTCAAGAATTTTTTTTTTGCAGTCTTTTATTTCCTTAAAATGTACTAATAGGGTGTGGTGTTTCGGCTTTAGGTAAGAAAAGAGTATTAACAGTTTCACTATGGCTTACACAGGGGTAGAGTTGGTAAATGACTTCTAGCATGAAAAATGAGTCACCAGCAAAGAGTCATTAATACTATGCATAGTGCCACAGGCTACATTACTTGATTCCCCATTAGTTACTTTATACAAGACTTTACAACCTAGTTTTTAGTAAAATCAGTAGCTTTTGCTAAACTGTCATGGGTTTAGTGCAAGACTTCACTTTCTTTTTGTTTCAGAATAAAAAATAGCAAAAGGAATCAGGCATTGGTTGATGACTCTTTAAGAAAGCATTTTAAAATAACCCATATTGCTTAATTTAAATTATTTTCTCTTTTTGGGGAGAAATTACATCAGTTCCAATAAAAATTTTCCTAGAATAATTTCTCAGCTCTATTATTCTTGATGAATTACCCTTGTGATGGCATGATTCTAATTCTGTTGGATATTTTACCTCCTCAGTTCCTACCAATGGAAAAGTTCACTGAAAATATTGAATTTATCATAGCACATGTCAAAATCTCAAAGGCTCAAGTCTAGAGTATATACACTGTCCTTATCATGTGAGCTTTCTAACTCTGTACCCTCTGCTTTCAAACATGTTTCAATCCCAACACCACCTTGCAAATTTTAAGTGCTTCACTAGAGCATGAAACTTTATCTACAGGAACTCATTATGTCTAAGTAGACAGAGGTATTGGAATATTTTTATTTAACATATCACAGGTTGAATGCTGCTTGCTTCTTACTGTGATGCTAGCTTTTAGTCATCTCATCTCATTTTATGTAAAAGCATAGTGTCAAACCATTCTTTATGGAAGCACTCAGTGTATTTTAAATGAACCATATTTTAATAGATCTACATTTATTTTATTAAATACTAGTAAAAAAATTTAAATACTAGTAAAAAGCAGCAGATTATGTGCACCTAGCTGCTGAAAGAAATTAAAGGATTAAATAAAGGAAAGACGTTTCAAGGAGGATATTAAAACAGATTTCAGGAGCATCAATCATTCAGTGCTGTAAACATGAAAGGGCTTATTCTTTGATTGTGTATATCCAGAAATTATTATGATTCATTTGCTCTGTTTATTTTTACAGGGATCATTCACATATGCAGGAGTTTCCATATAGCATCACTGAACCCAGGGAGTAAACTCCAGGGAACGTTTCAATTAGAGAGAAGCAAACGTATCAGGGTTACCCCAGTTGTGCCCTGGCACAAGAAGCCACTGCCAGCTCTCTGGCCACATCGTCACTTTGCCAGCTTCCATCCTGCCAAAGGAGAGCAGGAAGTCTGCCACAGTGGCTCTCAGGATGTTAGGAAAAAACAGTGCATCCCAATCTCTCCTCAGGAAACAACAGTGACTACAAGAGGATTGCAGTATGTTAGAAGCTGGTTTCTGCTCCTCCCCTCCAAAGATAAATACAGATCCTGAGGCGAGGTGGAAAATGAAGGAATGGTGTTGGGCAGAAGGAGTTCCGTGGCTCTCTTAGGGACACTTAAGATCAGATGAGATATAAAAGCTTCAGTTTAAGAAGGAGACCTTTTTAAGTACTTGATGAGCTAAACAATGTAGCCTGTGGCACTAGAATATTTACTGCCATCCACAGCTCTCTTTGTGGAAGGAAGCTTTCCTGTCCCCTTCTCATTCCTCATTGCCATAGGATCTGAATCAGAAGTCTTTCATGACAGGTTTATCCTCATGGTACTGGGCTAAAATCCCTTTTTTTTCTGTCATAAACTGATATATGGGAGGCTGGATTAATGTTTTGAACATAAAAACTCATGTGTTGACAATGGTAACGGTTCTAGCATTCTCTCCTTGGTTGAACACAGTACCATACTAAATTTTATTGCTGCTCCTTTACAGCACCAATGTTAGCTTCTGTTTTTCAAACTTGACTATATGTAGAAGTCAGCAAGAGATGACAATATTCTATGTAATTAAATATTCTATTTTGAGTAGTTTGACTACATAAGGTTACTGACAGGTCACTTTGCAAGCACTCCCCTCCTCAGCCACATGATTGTCAGCTTACATATTCACTTTTCAGGCAATTTTCCAATACATGAGATCCATTCATGAACTGGATAAACTGTATGAAAACAATAAACCACAATTAATTAAGAACATGTACCAAGTGCAAAATGCCTAAATAAAAATAAGAGTTAGAATGAATAAGGTGGATCACAGACTGAGTAGTAATCAACAATGTCATGTTGCTTCCAAAAAAAAAATCTTAGGCTCGCTAAAGGTGTGTGAAGATCAGAGTATTTCCATTTTAATAAGGCTACAGCCAAATTATTGTGTTTGGGTTACCTGTGACCTTTTAAAGAATCCTGAGCAAACAACAAGAGTGGATCAAGAGTCTAAAATAAAAGGAGTATGAGGGAAGACAGAAAGACCTGCAGCTGCTTAATTTAGAGGACAATGCACAAACAAAAGTTGTAATAATAATATTCAATTATATAAAACCCTGTTGCTACAAGTTCAAGGGCAATAAACTTTTTCCAAAGTATAAGACAGGAAGTAACAAACTGAATTTGCAGCAAAAAAAAGATCTAGATTAGATGGTAAAGAAAAAAAAAAAAAAAGCGCTGACTAGAAGGACGAGGATAAATGGAATTAATTGCCTGGAAGATGACAGAGTCTACATCACTGGGTATATTACAGAAAAGATTAAAGAATTATCCATCAGAAATATCTGACATTTAGTTGGCTAAATTTTTTCTGAAGATCTTTCTGGGTTTACTCAGAGGTTCTGATTTGGAAATGTTGGATTCAGGGAGACAGTCTAGAAAAACATACACCACAGAAAAAGCAATGTGCTCTTCAACCTCAAATTTTGCCCTCTGTGATAACTGGAAAAAGAACAATCAATGGGCAACAGATTTTTCATCTGAACAGTACAGCAATAACGACTGCTCTATGAAGGGCAGTGACTGGGTTTCTTAGTGCAGCTGGTCTTAAGAATTTATTTCGTCAAAGCAGATGCAAAATATTAAGATAATCCCAATGTTCTGACAGAGAAAAAAACAGATCTTTAGGATTAATCCTTAAGATTAATTAAAACCAGGTTTACTCATGCATGAAAATTTTACACTGTGAGAAGAATGCTAATAGATGAGAAGAGATCCATCACGCTACTAGCTCCTCTTTGATAACATTTTTCTTTTAGCTGTTAAGTGTTAAAGAGCTCTTAAACAAAAGCTCTCACTACTTGGTCTCTCAAGCAGACCTTTAAAATTCCACCTACCCTCACTTTCAGGTGACTCTAACTAGAGACCCTCCTTTAGGTGCAGGGTGTAAGCTGCTAAGGTAAATTCTCCTCTTAGGAAATAAAAAGGTATGATTATGAAAATTTTAAAAAATAATAATAGTAAAAAAGCTCAACACAATCTTCACAATGTTTTTTTTCTCCCTGCATTGTGACATTGTGAGAATATTTTGCTGGTTTTGTGATTGTTTAGAATTGCTTTAAGGTATTCAGATAGAAATTGAAAAGAAAAGCTGCTACATACTCTATACACCTTTATCTGTTGTGTTCTAAAGCTCATTCTGATACTTTTTCACCCTCAGGATATTCTGCTACCTAAGTCTAATGCAATATTTATTATAGAAATAAAAGCTACATATTTTAGAATGTAAATTATGTAGTTTAATAAAATGAATTGTAACTCTAAAATGTCTGGAAACCAGGAATATTCCTAAAAAGGTTTGGGGGTAGAAGGAGATTCCCCTTTGTAGGTCCTGAACTAAAGTTTAACTGAAGAAAATAATCCTATCTTATTCTATGCAGAGTGAGAATAATTTCATTTTTATCTGTAAATTTAAAAAATATGGTATGCAAGGTACATGCCACAACACTGCATATTGTGTAGCTTAGACATGCTATTGTGAATGTGCAAAGATCACAGAGAACTTTAGGAGAATTTTCCCTCCATCAGGTGTATGTTGTATCCTTCTCTGAATGAAATAACATTTTTTTTTTGTTAGAAGTGTTGTTTGGTATGATGACACATCACCACAGGGGTCTGTCACAGAACTGGCCTCTATTATATAGGGTGTTGTTGTTTTTTTTTTAATAGAGGGGCAAGAAAACATTTTTCAGTCTTTTCCAGGTTTTTAAAGGTATAGTATTGACATGTGGTGTAGAAGAAGGTTTATCAGACAAAGCAGTGCATATTCACCCAGGATATTCCCTTTGGTTTCAAAAGCACACGGTTGTGCCAACACTCTGCCCGTTGCATGTTGTTCTGGTGGCTCTGATGAGCCTGGCTGCCTGGAGATGCTTGATGTGTATGGAAATTTCTGGTCTGGGACTTGCAGGGGCTCCCTCGTAAGAGGGTGTGGGCAGGGACATACCACTGTTTTCTGAGCTGTAAGCTTATCCCAAGGTAAAAACACTGCGGTGAAACTGAGAGGGGCTGCTTGCCTAGGCAGTGAATTGCTGAAATCCTTTAGAGGAGGCTCACTTACCCTTCGGACAGACTATGTGCTGTTGAAAAAGACATTGCTGGACAATCAACAGCTGATGTTTCTGCTCTAGGTCTTCACAGCCATTTATCAGCTCAGGGCCACCCAGAGCAAGTGCATTGTTCCTGCTAATGTGACAGATTTAGCGCCTTACTGACTCAGCTGAGGTGGGGAAGTGGCGGCACAGCATCAGGCCTTGGGGTGCTGTGGAAAGCAGCTACTCAAGGTGTCCTGGAAAACTCCATGAGACAGCCAGCTCCCATGCCTCAGGGAGTGCAGCCCAGGGCAGGGGAAGGGTCCTGCTCATGCAGCCCTCAGATAAGTGGTGGGGGTGGTAGGTCTGCTCTTCCTTCAAAGAGAAGAGCCTCTCCAAAGGGTCTGAAGAGCCCGCTTGCTTCTGACATCAAGAAATGTTCTTTCCTTATCTAAACTGCCTTATTTTCCTTTAATGTTATTCAAAATAAAAACCCATTTAAAAGAGGAAACTGCCAGTGCTGGAACAGTTCATTTACTTACCCAGGGGAATGAAGAGCCTGTAATATGTAATTCAATGTATTCTAGAGTCCCTTTTGCTGATAGAAAAAGTAAGATACTTATACCAATGGCTGCTTTTTCCCTATAGGTATGAGTGAATGAAATGAGAGGTTTAATGATACCATCTTGTTACTGTTGCCTATAGACTGTAAGCCTTGGACTCATAACTGCATTAAGAACCATAGCATACGCTGATCATTAACAAAGAAAACTTCACACTGGAGATTCATTGTACTAAAGATTAACTGAATTATAGTATGTGTATGCACTTTACAGATATGATGATTCATTTCTAGAAGGCTTTAAAATGCTGGAGTCAGAACAAATTATCTTGCATATTTCCGTGTAAAACTAAAGTCTGGAAAAGATTACTTAGTATTTGTAGTATTTGACTTCTTTCACTGTAAAAATCTATCTTTTTCCTGTCACTCCCAGCTCCAATTACTCTGCCAGTTTTCCAGTGACCAACAGTAAAAACATTATGGAGGTAGACTTATTAAATACATTTTTGCTCAGTGGAGCAGTATTCCTCCTTGGCTATTGGAGCAAAATAACAAGAACCAATGTCAAAAGTGGATACAGTGTCACTGAAGGTGCCTGGAAAAGAAAAAAAAAATTGGAAACAGGAAGGCACAATATTTTACTCTGGCCTGCTAAGCTGAACTGCTTTATTTAGCATTTCTATTCTAGAAAGCTTACAAAAGAAATACGAAGAAGAATAGAGGATAACAGTATGTGTGTAACTACATATACACCTCTGCCTTTTGGATATGAAATAGATTGAACCGTCGATAAGATGTAATTAGGAGCCCATCTTGCAATTATGTATTCATATGAGAGAGGACTGCAGATCAAAGGTCTACCAAATAATTAGTTTTTCTTAAACATGCCCCTAATTAAATTGCAAGATACAGCAACTCCAATTCTCTCCCTAATGCACTACTTAAAGGGTCAAGGAATAGGGCTTCAGATAGATCCTCCTTCTGGGAAATAAACGCATTCCTCTTTTCCTGAGCATTACACAACAAATTTACTTATTAGTCAGGACAGATAATTGCTCTTGTTCATTTTGAGGAGCCTGTTACTGCTGGTATTTTGGGTGTGGTATTGTTTTTCTTCTCTTTTGATTTCTAATACTTTATTATCCCCAATAATAAAGTCTTTGCCTGGGCAGTTGTTACCCTGGGCAGGAGCACTGCAGCAAAGCAACTGTAAACATAATCCATGGAGAATAAAGATGGTGTGGAATCCCAGCTTTCTGATAAAAAACTCTAAGTAATGTATAAAAAAAAAAATAATAATCGGTGGATGTTTCTGCAGAGTCAGAAAAATAGGTTTTGACAGAGAGAGAACCAGGAGAAAGCCCCAGCTTTGCCCCCTGGAATTTAGTCTCAAAACTAAAGGCAGGCTGAGATGAAGGCAGGGACAGAGCACTGGGCACTGTCTTAAGATGTAGGTATGGATTAAGGAAATCTTACAACCAAACAGACCTGAATTTCCTTATCGCAGAACTGGGTCAGCTTCAAATTGCCTTTAGGGGAACATATACCCTTACATCTTAAGAGTGTTTTAACACTCTATAACAATTTGCAGCAGTTCAGACAAGCATATAAAGCAGAATTAACATTGCTACCCAACTCCTATATTGATTTATGCTCATCAAATGAACAATCCTATTCAGCTGATCATGTGAATATAGTTTATCTTACTTTTCTTTTGTTTCACTAATGAAAATGTATATAAATTAGAGAAAAATAAAATCATCTTTACCTGTCCTTTATTACAAGAGGAAATCATGTGTCTCAAAGCTTCAGCAAACAGCAAAACGTTGGAAGCTGCTGATTCATAATCTTAGTACTGAATTTGTCTCCATCTAGGTATGTGGATAAAAAACTGATTGCTTCTGATGGTATATTTTGTGGGAGCCACCAGACTGAGGATAGAATTTGAAGTTCAGGTTTACAGTTCACACTCTGTTACTTTAGGTTTATGGTAATAAATGCAGATGTTTTGCTAGAATTTCCAATGCCCGTCTGAGTCAGTTCTTGTTTCAAAGGCAGTTTTAATAATTCGCCAAAATTCTGGGACATATCTTCAATTGCATTGGAAGGACAGATTCATTTTTATTATTTTTAATGGATGTCCCTCAGTAAGTATTATTGTTTTGACTGTGTTTTGGGGGATCCTGCAGGTCTTTCATTTGGTTACACTTTAGGATAAAATCCTGCCAGTAAGAATCTGTCTTGGATCACACAAACACACAACTGCATACCATGAGTGCGCCTCCACTCATTTTCTCTAGGTGGAGAGGATAGCATGGATCACAGCTATGTTTTAAGGACCAGTTTATAGTTTCATTTTGGACTTATTCTGGCTATTTCTGTGTCTTTCTGCAGGCTGATCAGCTCTTACTGGTGTCTTATGTCATCCCACTCATGACTACTGCAGCAGTTTAGTATCACCCTGTCACCTTGAGTCTAGTCAGCTGCATGGTCCATTTCTCTTTCCTCAAGAAATTTGGTGGTGTATAACATTGATTTATTTTTTTTTTAAACACATTTTTTCCACTTCTCCATGCTGAACTAACTCCTAAAGAACAAATAGACAAACTGCATGAAGACTCAGACTACTTTGCTGTTTTCTCTCTAGTAATTATTTATGAGCATATAGCTGCTATACTAGGTAAAATTCATAGCAAAACACAAAAGTTTAAGGTAGGCAAATGTGGGAAAAAATATATGCAAAATGTTATGAGATACTACCAATGCAAATAAGTTTTTCTGAGTTCCCCCTTCAATCTGTTCGTATTCAGACTGCTTGTACTTTTAAAGTCATCTAACTTTTCACAGTAATTTCATTACAATTTTCATTAAAATATATTTTCATTTAAATCTAAGTGGAGATTAGGGCTTGCTGTCATTTATTCTCTGAGTAAGAAACTGATTCTCTCAACATTTGCATATTTTTTCATCACTCAATTTAAATTACTAAAAATACTAGATCTTTTGAAGAAATTCAATATCTGGATTACTCATTTCTCTGACCTAACTGAGTAATTCTGACACTTCACACTTTTTGTGTAAAGAGAGTTAATTTAATCCTTTGGTAAAGGTTATTTGGATAAAAGTAGGATCCAATTAACCTACATTATTAACAATTGCATCTTGCTTTTTATATAGGATATGAATAGATCATTAACAAAACCTGATAAAACAGACATAGGATCACTGTGACTGACTATGCTCTACGCAACTCAAGTTACTGCTATTGGTTTTATACTCATTTACAGTTCTATTATGATAATAATTTGGTGGCTTGATGAAAAGTATGATATATACAGATACATACACACTAAGGTTCCCTGTTGGTGGCTTATCTGCTCAGCTCTCATTGCTGTGTGAAGGCTCTGCAAAAGCATTGCCTTCTGAAAGATTCCCACAGCTTTAATCTCTTGGTTCTCCCTTAAATGCAAAGGGAATGAGGGATAGTTGAGAAAGAGTGCAAGACGGAGACCCAAAGGCATACGGGCTCTGGCATTGCATCTTCTTTGAGGCAACTACTATATGTGATGCTGATCCTGTTAATACAGCACTCTAAATACGTGAGCTCATGCAGAACAGTGCAAATAACATTGCACTGTAACTCTCTAAATTTACACAAGCAAATCAAAGGATTTCCAAACTGTATTATTTCCTGGATTTCTCCAGCAACAGCTGCAGCTATAGTGTTCCACTGAATTTACCCTTAAAGCATATATGTTTATTGTATGCATGTGAGACTACTGCCAAATTGTTTCTAGCTGCCTGAAACTGTTGTGCAGTTGCACTTTATGAAAATCCCTTCTTCAGCATGGAACTTGCCATATGAAATGTATTTAAAAAGAACCCAAAAACAGCCTATGTGCATATTCATAGGACAAGGATGTTTTAATTATCTTCAAGTATTGTGGTTGTAAGAAATTTGAGTCAAAGTACAAAGTATGTCTGCGTTACCCAACTGGTATTCTGACCTATGGTAACGTTTTTTGGGAAGGAGGATGAGAGTGTCAGGATTTATCAGGATCGTACAATCAGATCATACTTACCCGATTACTGCACTAGTGCAAGCTCAAGCTCCTAATGAAAATGTATTCTGCCTTTGCAAAGCTTTAACCCCTCGCCCCCGAACAACAATAAAAAAATCTGTCTTTTATATGAACATATTTTCACAGTCCTGAAAAATGTATATTTCATGCTTCAGTGGAAGACTCACCAGAAGAGGGACAGCTGGACATGCTTTCAGGGATATTTACTAGAACCAGCTTTGCTGAACTCTGAACTAAACTTTAACAGGAGCTAACCATGTAGTACAACTACAAAAGAAATGGAATTGGGGTAATCAAGTACTATGTAAATAGTAGAACAGAGGAATAGAGTGTATTGAGAATATTTGTATCTGTACTGCATATTGTGTGGTTCTCTTTGGTGTATTAAATAGGTAGGATCTTCTATGATCTTCTGTGCTCTTCTAGAGAATCCAATGCAAAATTTCTGGAAGCAGGCTGGCAATTAATACAACCAAACTAGCAGAATCTGGACAAGTTATGAGATTAATTCTTCTGTCAGTCTTCTTCAGCTATAGGAGCAAAGTGAATTTCATACCAAATTTGGCTGTATGGATGTGGCACCACAGTCTACAGCTGTCTCCGAGTGCTTCATAAAATGAAGTCAGAAGGTAAATTCCTATCTTCTAGATCCCACTTACAGGCTTCTCCCCTTTCACACGCAACTAACCTCAGCAGTGAGACTTTTTTTCTAATATGAGATAGATTAATGCATTAATGCAGACTTTCTTTTCAATGGAATCAAAATTCCTTGAGACAACTTTACCAAAATTATGCCATCTTCACATTAAAAGAGAGATTGGTCTATTGAGGTCATTGTCAATGTGAACTAATACAGTAATGAAGCAGGAGGCTGATACATGCCTGACCTTTCCACAATATATTTTAGAGCTAAACCAGTCTTTTCTTTTTCCACCTCCTCCAATATTCTTGATTCATTCACTTTTTAAATGCAATATATCTGACTTTCCAATTCCATGAAAAAAACAAAGAAGCAGATTTATGCTTGGGCAAGCTACCAAAGCCGTGTTGCTCATCTTGTTTTTCATAGGACTTAAAGGTGACCTCTGAAACCACAACAGTTTAAGAAAACAAAACAAAGCAAAAATACATCATGCACATATGGGTGAGGTCTCTCTTTTTCTTTCCTTCTGTAACTCACAAGGAACCCTTGGCAGCATATTTGGGTGCCATCTCATGACTGCTCCTGTCAACACCAGCTGCTGGGCTCTGTGTCATGTTCTTTTGTTTAATTGTTGGAAAACTTGTAAGTCTAAGAGTAAAATTATGACCTTATAAAACAGTAGCGTTTTGTTTATTCAATAGCAAAGCGCTTTATCATTCTACCTAAATGGAAATGCTGTAGCATGCAAAAACTGGTCCACAGGGGGTTTGGGGAGGGATTTTTAGACTTGGATGGGGTATGTTTGGTTTTTAAGTTAGTGATCTTTTATTACATGAAAACTGAAAAAGCAATAAGAAGAACATAGACAAGGAACAGCTTGCACAGGATTTTGTACCTTTAAAATAGTTCTTCTTTGAAAGGATAAGTAGCCTTGCACAGTCTTCTATGGAACATGTAGAATTTAACAAGATTTATATATTTGGAAAGTAATGTATACAGCTTACTTTATGGCCAGTTAATACTTCTTCCTTTTGTAAGATGGGGAAAACAGATTTTTACACAATTCACTTCTGTTTTCAGTGCTAGAAAAAATGGAAATAAACTTGGATCGCAACAGCCAATTATGCTACCAGTGTTTCTTTACAAACACAATTTTCACCTGTTTTGAAGTCTGTCCAATTTAAATTGCTTTTTTCATCCTGAAAAGGCAATTTCACTACAGGAATCCCACATATGGCAGGCAAAGTCGTAGTAAAGAGAGTTAGTATTAGCCTTCGGTTTCTAAATACTGCACTCAATATTTAATATCCATCAAATGAAAATAAGCTGGAGGCTCTCATTCAAGCCCTGTTTCTGCATATTACAGAATCATTATATAGTTCAGCATTTTGGCAAAAGCAGAAGTGTCTGCTTAAAAGAAGCCCAGAGAATGAAATCAAATAGGTCCCCTTGCTTCAGGCAGAAATGTCTTGTAAGACCGTATAAAGGCATGTTTACTGGGGCTCGCCTGCCCTGCTGCTGCATGTGGCTGGGGGTCTGTGCAGCAGCGAGAAGGGTACCAGAGGTGGCTTAGCCCAGACAGAGCTTTCTGAAGGCCAGTTATATTCAGCTCCCCTTTCTTTCCCTCCAAAGTCGTGTTTAGTTGTTCCTATAGTGTTTATGATTCTTACTGTTGTGGCTCATATTACATCAAGGTGATTTTTGTAGTTACTTGAGTGGTAGAGAGTGGACATGTGAACGTTTGGTTCTGTTCGCCTTGTTTAGCAGTCTGCAAAACGAGACTGAGAAGGGATTTCTAATTTGCTTCTGAGTTGAGAGGAGGCTTGTTTAAGCCTAAATCTGTTTTGAATTGGTTTGCAGAATAGAAGCATACTGATGCGTTGCAAGCACATATGCTACAACTTTACTTCACAAGAGGTTTGTTATTTCACAGATGCATTTTGCGTATGAAGTTTGCATAGGGGAAAACAAAGACAAAGAAAAGGGCAAATAATTAACTCTGTTCTCTGCTCCTTCAAAAGGCCTGTTCTGAGGTAACTTGGGAAGTTCATTATAATCCTACCTTTTCCATCATTGTTATAGTAGCACTTTTCATGTAAGCAGACTGAGCTTGTAATTTGTGACAGTAGAACCATCTGCAACCTTTTCTGTGCCCTCTATTTTTCCCCTCAGCTTCACTAGCTCAAGTGGCGTCTACTTTCATTTCCATCACTACAGCACAACTATGATACAAAGTTTTTTCCCTAAGCCTGAGACTCTAAATTGAAAACATTTTGTTTATAACTCCTGACAGAGTATTCTTCTCAGGGAAGCAGATTATTATAGAGCAAAGTGTGATGGAGTGCATCACAGTTGATCCAAGCTATTGCTTCAGGCTGTCTGCAAACTCTGGAAGACAACAGTGAGTTGTCTCTTGTCAAGCTTTTCTTGATGTTCCTGAAGAATGGAAGACTACAGACTGATTAAAGCACAGACCATGGTGTTTTATTTATTTTAAAAGCACTTTTACAGCATGCAAACTTGCATGATACCCTGTGATACCTTCAGGTTGTCTCAATTTTTTTGGCATGGTACCAGCTGTTGGCTAGGAATCTATGAAGACCTGCAGTCAGCTAGTAATAAACACTGGAAATGCTGTCTCCCAGGGAGACTTAGGGAGAATTTAGACCTTTTGAATATGGCTACTAGTACTGGTACCATAATCCAGATTTTGCAGGCATGTACTATTTTTCAGGCTCTCCTTTTATTATTCTGTGTACTTCTAGAATATCTCAGAAAATCTCTTTCATCTCTTCTCTTTAAACCTCTTAAAAAGTAAAATGCTTTCCCTGTCAGCCCTCAGCCTTCTATTAGGAAATAAATCCTCTTAAATATGTGTCTGAGTTCAAGATTTGTTTTGTGCAAATTTTGAACTTTTAGTGCCAAGTTCAAAGGTGTCACTTGTGGACCCATTTTCATGTTTCTTCAGGCATGGAAATGGTCCTCTGCTATGTATGCAATAACAAAACATTTCAAGTGTAGAAAAGAAAGTATAGTGGAAAAGTGGTGACTGTTGATTCCTTTTCTGAATTAACACAATATATTAATTCTGATAGCCTTTCTGTGATATGTATACCAAATACATTTCACATTAAAAAATATTGTACAATTGCCTTCATCTATATTAATTATTTTTTTCTTTCCCTCTTTTTCCTGGAATTGTGACTTGTACCTAATAGTTAAATTTTGCCATTAGGTAGGCCATAACAACCTGCCATAAATATTTAGTGAGGTGCTTTAGATGTAACCATTCAATTAGAGCATATAGTGTGGCCAGTAGCACTAGGGAAGTGATTGTGCCCCTGTACTCAGCACGCATGAGACCGCACCTCAGATACTGTGCTCAGTTTTCAGTCCCTCACTGCAAGAGGGACATGGAGGTGCTGGAGTGTGCCCAGAGAAGGGCAGTGAAGCTGGTGAAGGGTCTGGAGCACAAGTCTTATGAGGAGCAGCTGAGGGAACTGGGGTTGTTTAGCCTGGAGAAAAGGAGGCTCAGGGGACACGTTCCCACCCTCTACAACTACCTGTAAGGAGGTTGTAGAGTGGTGGGTATTGGTCTCTTCTCCCAAGTAACAAGCAATAGCACAGGAAGAAATGGCCTAAAGCTGTGCCAGGGGAGGTTTAGATTGGCTATCAGGAAAATTTTCTTTGCTGAAAGAGTTGTCAAGCACTGGAACAGGCTGTCCAGGGAAGTGGTTGAGTCACCATTCCTGGAGGTATGTAAAAGACATGTAGATGTGGCATTTAAGGACATGGTTTAGTTGTGGACTTGGCAGCGCTAGGTTAATGGTTGGGCTTGGTGAACTTAAAGGTCTTTTCCAACCTAAATGATTCTATAGCAGTACTTACAGAACTGGCCTTGCAGCTTTTCTTTTTATTGTAATGGTGCCACAGATTAAAATTCAGATTACACTGATTCACTGTTAGGCACGTGAAAACTTCTGGATGGTCAGCATAGCACTGTGAACTTAACTTGGATGGGTTTGGGTTAGTACTGATATTAAGTTTTGCTCCTGCATTAAGGTAATTTAAGATACATAAAATTCTTCTGGGTTGTATAAGAAATATAATACTACACAAAGACTTCATTTAAACCAAGACCTCCAAAATCTGACCCCCAAGATTTCTGTTTATTATATGGATCTATTTTATTTTCAGTGTAATACTTGATAGGTTATTAACATTCTCTGGAAAGCTGAGTTGGAGACTGTCTTGTATTCTTTGACTTCAGTTACTTCTTTTGGTTGCCAAAGCATACAAACGAGAGAATTTTTAAAGGAGTTTTTCCTTTAGATATCTCTTAAAAAGAAAAGCTAATAAACAGCCAGAAAATACAGAAGGAAAAATGCTGCATTACATCAGGATTATGAGCATGGAAGAACTCACCTATTATGGATGCTTGCTGTACTATATTTTAGATCACGTGTTTTCTTAGTTGTGGGGTTTTTTTGGTTTTGTTTTACTGGTTTATTTAAGTGTTAACTAAAATGTCTGGAAAACAGGAAGAAATAGAAATTCCCAGTTCATTTTCCTTTTCTTTCAAGATACTAATACATGTCAGGGTGTTGTGGTTTAACCCTGGCCAGCAACCAAGCCCCATGCAGCTGCTCGCTCACTGCCCACCACCTGGAGGGGTGCAGAGGAGAATGGGAAAGGAATGTAAAACTCAAGGGTTGAGATAAGAACAATTTAATAGGTAAAGCAAAAGCCACACATGCAAGCAAAGCAAAAAAGGGAATTTACTAGCTACTTCCCATTGACAGGCTGGTGTTAGGCTGTCTCCAGGAAAGCTGGGCTCCATCATATGTAGCAGTTACTCGTGAATACAAATGCCAAAATGCCAAATATTCCCACCTTCCTTCTTCTTCCCCCAGTTTATATATTCAACATGACTTCATATGGTATGGAATATCCCTTTGGCTGATTTGGGTCACCTGTCCTGGCTATGTCCCCTCCCAGTTTCCCATGCCCCTCCAGTCCTCTCACTGGCAGGGCCCAAGGAACTGAAAAGTCCTTGACTCAGTATAAACATCACCCAGCAACAACCAAAAACATCCATGTGCTATCAACATTGTTCTCACATGAAATCCAAAACGGCACTGCACCAGCTACTAAGAAGAAAATTAACTCTATCCCAGCTGAAATGAGAACACAGGGTAAGAAAACCCAGAAAGTCTTCTTGTGCAGTTGGTGTACAGCCTTGCTTAAAGTAGATTCAGTGTGGATGAGGATCTTTCAGCCCAGTCAAAGAATCAATCCTTTTACCAATATTAAGCACTATTGGATAAATTGCTTCATCTTTAACTACCTCTGTTTTTAACTTCTCATACTTTTAGTCCATTTTCTGAAGGAAAGCAGAGTTAGACATTTACATTATTGGTCTCTGTCCTCCTCTTTCCTTGTTTTTCCCCAGTTTGCAACCACTGACAAATTTGCCTTTTGTTTGACCTGATGGTATAGGTTCCAAAGGTGCTACATTTTTATAGATGCTATGAGGGTCTAGTTAAAAAGGAGAGTGAGTACAAGACAGACATGATTAGCATCTTCTTTAAGGAAGTGGCTCCAGTGGGAGCTCACCTCCCTAAGACAGGGAAGTAGCCAGGCTCAGATGACTTTTATTTTTATTCAGTGAATCACATAAGGCAATGTTCTCTAATGATGATGAAATAGATGTGGAATTAGAAGATGGTTATGTAGTGTATGTGCCTACAACTCACTCAAGTTACTCAACTCTTCTGCTCATACCTTCCTTAACTCTCTGCCTTGCCTTTAGTACTACTGAGCTTTAGAAACCTGCCATATCAAATTCTACTAAGATGTGTTGGAACTGTGATTTTACTGAAATTGGCACATAATCAAATAATTTTTTTAGAGCTCAAACCTTACAGGTTGACATTTTTGTAGGCAGCACTTTTTGAAGTTGGTTAAAATGACAGGAGTTGATCACCAAACATTTACGAGTTGGAAGGTGGGTTGCTGGAAATCTGATACTTCACCTTTTTTAGTAGGCTGCAGCCTGGGTTTAGTCCATCAAGTTTATTGAGGAGATAGCTAAATTTTAAATATACAAATAGTGCTGTTAAATTTACCCTAGCTTTTCCAGTTGTTTAACATAGCAATCTTTCAGTGAGACCTATAAGCTCTGAAGCAAGAATCTTAGAGACAAGTGGTAGATAATTGTTTCCTTGAATCATAACTGTATATGATCAATCTTATCCAACACTGTTAGAAATCAGTTTTCATGATAAAAGATATGAACTGATTTCTTGGGCTACACAAGCTCATAAACTGCAATAATGTCTTGTTTACGTTTCACTTGTGTCTACTGGTACTCTTTCATTTAGTGATTAATTCCGATGTTGTGATGTACTACTCCATTACCTACTGTCATGCAGTGTATACCCAGATGTTAAGAAATATAATGGTGAATACTGAGAAAATAATTTCAGCAATTATTTAACTTTAAAAAAAAAAAAAGGCATGGTTTATTTTTTAAATTTCTGTGAATGCTTCAGTTGGATCAATCCTTAACTGGTCAGGCTTATCCCTACTAACTGAAATTGTATCACAGATTTTGGGACCACTTTAAAGGAGCTTGTTTGACTATCACAGCTTTAGATGTAGGTGAAACAAGCATTTTACTCAGTTGGGAACTTACAATAATAGTTCCATACTATTACTTGAACTGTTAAAGAAACTCAGCCACTCCAGACTTCAGGTAATGCTTGCAAGTTCTTCAGCTTAGATTGCTCTTTGAGAAAAATAGTTCATGTTTAATTCCCCATGAAATAAAATTTTACTATTATGGTTGGCTGTGATGAGATTACAAGGAGAAATAAGGGGTGAAAGGAATGAAATTCAATTTATTCCCCCTGGTGTTGCAATATATCATACCTTCTATCTGTTTTGCATGATCTAGAGGAAAATAATTTCATGTCAGTCAACCAGTTCAGGAGGACTCTGAAAAAGTTTTCACACCAAACAACTGGGGAAAACCAACTTAAGTGGGTAAGTAACAAATAGCTCAGAGTAGCTAATTCCCTTCACTGTGTCTGACAACAGACCCCTAAAAATTACAGTGCCCGTTGGGAAAGGGGGCTGGAGAAAATGCTGTGTCACAAAGTGCATCATGTATTGTCATGTGTAGCTATTGCAGAAAACTGGTAATATACTGAACATGCTGAGCTCTACAAAGTATACATGTAGCTGGAGTCATGTTTCATGTTCTGAAGGACATGCTGGTAACAAATACAGAGTATAGGCAGGGAGGGAGAAGTTTGGACTTAAACTCTAGAGAAACCCAAGTCATTAAAAATGTTTGCAATAGCCTGCATATTATATTCATCCAGCAGATTGAGTGCAATAAGAAGGACAGAAATTGCAGATTGGGCTGTAAAACAGTTGGAGAACTGCAGGGGCATTTACATTTGTAATTTAGTTTTTAATCACAAAGATATTTAAATAGTTCAGGGTGAATTAAAGTGCTGTAAAACTGAGGACATCATCCAGAAAGAGGTCAAACTGTGTAACCTGAATATTTCTCTGATGACTTTTCGTAGGTTGAGAGTACACAAAATATACTGTTAAATTGAGTTGAAAGTGCTTTTATATGTATCTTTGCTGGTAAACTTTTCTTCTCTAATCCTTAGCTAAATGTTTGACCTTAAGTTTTGTTGAACACACATTATTCTTCCCTTACCGGTAAGGCTTGGTGGGCTTTTGAAAAAGGTAGACTGTGATGTAGGAACACTTCTCTCGTCTGTCACCTGAGATGGACAGATTAAACAAAGCATTGTGTGCATTTTGGGAGGGTTCTTTATTGGAATATGTTAAGGTGTAGCAGGGGGTTAAAAATGTTTTCCAAAAAGGGCCCTTCTTGTGAAGGCTGGTGTCGGTGCTGGAGTTCCCTTTTCCTGTCTCAGATCAGGGCCACCACAAAAAGGCAAAATATATCACAACTTCCCATTGTCTTCTGCCTTTCCTATATTTTATTGCCTGTTTATACTGTTATCACGCGTAATGTAAAACATTTTGTGGTTGAGAGCTTAAACTGTTGCTTTTATTAGCCTTTTAAACAAAGAATGTCCTTGTTCTTTCCTGAAATTTATACATTCTACAGTCTTGATATTGTGGATTAGCTGAGTTTGCTTAAGTGGGTCTGTCCATAATCCTGTGCTACATTCTAGGAACCAGTTGAAGCTCTGGCATTGACTTCATCTTACAATTAGAGCAAATCTGTTCAGTAGCATTCACTTAAGAGGAACCACACTTGTATGTAAGCAGGTAAAACAAGAGCTTGGACTGACGATCTAAGAGAATTTCTGTTTTGGAGGAAATTTGGACTAGAAATTGTTACTTAAAAAAATGTGAAGCCTCATGAAGAAAGATGAATTTTGAATGCAGAGGGATGGTAAGAAATTTGAATCACTTAACTAATGCATTTAATAGCAATATGCTGCCCTAATGTAGTGTTATTAAAATTTCTAATCCAGCCTTTATTCATGGATATTTATTTAGATACATGATATTATCTTGTTTAAGAAAGAAAAAAGTTTTAAGAATATCTCATTTTGTAGACACATTGATATTTTTTATGGTTTATGTATAGATTGGTTCCATGCTGCGGACTACATCAGGGCAAGAATAAGAATTTTAGAAATATGGAATGTATTGTATGGAAATAAAGAATCAAGAATGAATTCTTCCCCCATCATCTTTATAACATCTTTATGACATAATATGAGCTGCATTTTAATATTAACTTCATTCTCAAACTACCTATTTTATGTGGTCATAGCTGCTGGACTGTAGAAACTGGAATTAGCAGTGGACAAATTGGCTACTGCTATAGAAGGAGATAATAACCTACTATAGCACCTCTTGGGAAACATAAAAATAAAATAAACATTGCTTGACACATCTCAGTAAGTAGAAAGCATTTTATGGTCCTGTAGTTCTTATAGATCATGATTAAAGGTCTGAGTACTACTGAAAATAATTTGAGGGGAGAAGTGTAATTAGTGTCTTACATTCCCAATTTGACTTTAAAAAAAAAGATTTGACTGCTGAGACTGGGGCTACTCATTGTAAGTGTACACTCAAACAAGCCATGTAGCAGAAGTAGTAGTGAACCCTGGCCATAACCCAGGCTTTCAACTCATCAGTTGATGACTGTTCACCTTATGCTGCTGCTTTTCTATCTGTGGGAAATTCAGCTTGGGTGCGCCTCCTCTGTTGAGCCCCCAGATTTCACAAAAGTGTAAGAAATTAAGTGGGATTAGTCTTCACTAACTTTAGACATCTATGGTGTTTTGTGTGCGTCTGAACACAGGTCATTCTTAGCTCCTTTAGTCAGCAATCCCCACGTTTAGGATGACATAAATCATGCCCAGAAAAGGTCCTCTTTCTCTCTATTGTCATGCTAGACAGCTTTTTGTGGTTAAAATCAGTTGCAGATGTCTGTATTTTGTCATCCTCGAACTCTTTCAAGAGCTGTGTCAGTCTGTAAAGACCAGACTCCAAACTCTGGAGAAGACAGTGAAAAGCTGCCAGGATTCATACATTGCCCTAAGAGGCTCCTGACATGCCTGGGATTTTTTATTATTTTTTTTTAAACTGACAGCTACAAGCTGCCATTTCTGTTCCCATGTCTGGGGGTATAGGACTTGAGACATTTCTGTTTCACAGGCACATGACCTTGTCCTTATGGCTTGGGGGTACCATCACAGCTTCACAAACTGCTAGAAAAAGGAGTAGGAGCCAAGCTGAGGACCAGTTCCTGTGACTAGATCAGCTCATCCCTCTGAGATATATCATGATGTAAAGAAAATGAATGTAGCAATGAAGTAGTTAAAGCAGTTTGCTTGTTGATGTAGCAGATGACCTATCTCCATGCAGAATCTGCTCACCTTTGTTTTCAGTAAAACAAACACATCTCCAGTTTGCACACCAATTCCATTTAACCAGAATTAGAGAGGAACTTGGAGAGAGCTGGAACAGATTTCCCTGTTCTTTTTAATACTTCCATCCAAGAAAGGAAGCCAATGGCCCTCCTCTGTGACACACAGCTGAGAAAAAACACAAATGTGAGAGGGAAAAGGTTATTTAAAGGATGTGGATGATCCCATGTGGGATATGGAGGAACTTACTCTCATTTCTGTTCAGCTTTCAGAATGGGTTTTTCTCCCCTGCAGTCAGATCAGGCTTGTCCCATGCTTGTGTAGGAATTTACTGCATCCAGTCTGACTGACTGCATTTAAGAAGTTGGAGCATGTTTATGTGAGTCAGGTGGATGCTTATATCAAAGTTTCCTATAGCTCTGTCTGTGTTACAGAGAGGGGAGGGATACATAAGCCCACTTCTCTCAATTCTGCTCTTTGCCAGACTCCCAAATAAAAAGAAATAATGAAATTAAATACCTAAACATCTTCAACATGTAATGCAATAACAAATGAAAATATGAGGTAATCCATTATAAAAGCATAGTTAAAGAAGACTTTAAATAATTGCACTTTTTTGTGAAGTACCTAGTAGACTCCTGCAAAAGCAACACTTTTAAAATCTGATTGGTAGAAATATTCTGTCAAAATTGCTCTTTTTAGAAAACTGAAATAAAGCTTAGTTGGTAATTTGAGAATTCGTATTTGCAGAATCCAGCAAATCAAGAACTGCATTCATTGTTTTGTGGCAAAGCAAACCATAGTCACAGCTGTTTCAGTGTCTCCCTTACAATGAACAGCTTAGGGGGGATGTAGATTGCTCATCACAATTATTTTCCTGCGGTATTTCGTAATGCTCAAGTTCATAAGCATTTCTTTTAAAACTGCTCTAACCTGGATGCCATCCTTATGAGAGACCTGTTCTGCCTTTGGAGTACTTGAAGTTCCCAGGAGGGCTCTAAAACATATTGCCAGACTGATGATCTAGAAAGGTTCTGTAATGTGCAGACTGTCTAGATGATTCTGTGCTGCTTTGTGGTTGCACTTTCACAATCTGCTTAATCATAGGGATACTGTCTGAAAGAAGTCAAAATAAAAGGCTAGTGTTCAAAAGCGTACTCGTTTTTTCTTGTGAAGACCTGTTCAGCTACTTCTATAGACTGTGCAGAAGTCTGCAGAAAAAAGGTCTACTACAGCACCTGCAGGGATTTAATCAGTGGCTTAGTTTTAAAGTATTTGTCTTAGTTTGTAGGCACACAAAACATCCTAATGATTATTAGAATGACAAGTCCCTAAGAGTTTGTCGTGCTCATATTCTTTGTTCTTTAACTAAGCAGAGGTCTGGACTCCTAAGTAAAAAAGTCACAGATCTTAAAACTGAGGGAATGCTTGTGCTCAAAGACCATAGCCTAATGTAAAAGTGTGAAATGCTGGAATGTGGCTCTATTTCTCAATTGCATAATATATAATGGTTTGAGTGCATAGTAACAGATGGAAATGTATCTTGTAGTACCACAGAAAGATTTTCCTTCACTTAAATGTGAGCAGACATGATGCACAAGTGCAAATAGACCTCTTTCAAAATGTGTTACGGAATCCTTAGAAAGCCCAAAATAATCTGCAGAGAGTTTATTACCATACGGCTGATTCCACAGACTCTATTTAAAAAGGACGTTTGGGCTTATTTAGAAACAGCATTCTCTTACAATAATATATTCACAGTAAATATATATATATATATATCTAGGTAGGGCTGTATAGTAAACCAGGTACAAAATTGATATGCCAGTTGATATACCAATAGACTTTGGTATAGTAATACCCATACATGAGAAATAATTTGCTACCCTTTCTAAAACCCACAATCAGGCCCATTGGATATATAAAGCTCTAAAGTTTCTAACACCAAGGAAGGACTTTAAAAACACCTGCAGGTGGTAAATGCAATCAGATGCTCTGTGTGGATTCATCACATAATTCCCCCAAGGAAACAGATGAAATCATTACACTGAGCGGCTGTATCCTTGGAAAGTACTGTTCGTAATTGAGCTATTCCAAACACTCTGCCACTAAAAATGCATCCTTCAGATGTCAAATTCTGCTCTGCTGAGCAGTGTACGTGAGCCACTGACACAAGTCACAGCAGAGTTTTGGTGTGGCTGAATAAGCTGTTTGATCTCACTGTTTTTCATTGAATAGTGTGTGAGCATTTATTTATTTATATTTATAGCTAGGCAACACTACTCAAAACCTTCAGAAATTCAATATTCCCTTTTACAAGGAACTTTTCATCTTTCTATTTCCAATGAGAAGAAAAGAAGTCAAAACGGCCCTGGAACCCTGTAACTTTTTAAGAGTGAAGGGGGCGGAAATGTTGTATGTAGTAAGAACAGTCCCTAACGTGAGCCCAATGCTTGTTTCCTATAAACGAGCAAAAATATTGGCTTGGTTTTTAGTAAGAGGATGTTTTGATAAGGCAGGACAGCTAGCTAAGAGGAGGGCATGGAAATGGAAATGATCAGCCTGAGGAAGAGGCAAAAGTCAGAGGTTCACATACTGCATTTAGTAGGGATGTATTGGGTAATGTCTACCACAGAAACCTGAAGGAGCTGGCACGCAAAGCTGGCAGGAGGGCTTTCAACAATCTGAGTCAGAGTGGTACTGTGCTGCTGTGTACAGCATGTACTACATAGCAAATGCAGTAGCTACCTTTAAGAAACGGTAAATAAGTCTGGCCAAATACCAAACTGTTATTCTGGCACCAATAATATACAGCACTTCTGGAGGAAAAAAGAGCTAACAAAAGAATTCCTTGGAAATGGGTTAATTAGAATGTTGGATTAACCAGAAGTAGGTTTTGTGCAACTAATTTCGATTGCCTATGATCCAGCAGTGACTGTTTCAAACAGTCCTTGCACTGTGTCAAAGACTACGGTAACGTGGAAAATTGTAACCAACTTGGAACTACTGGAGATTAGCAGAGAAATTGAGTAATGAACTTGTGCTAGGCAAAAAAGTAATGAGATTAGGCTAAAGGGAAGCTGTTTATCTAATGGCAAGTTATTAGCAGGTGTCCATGCTGGGGCAAGTTTGGTACGGGACACTGACTATACCGTGGCCATTCATAAGTTCAGTTTGAACATCAGAAAGATCTTTCCAGCCACAGCAAGCTTCTTTATGGGGTTTTGAAGAAGAATGTAAGCAGACCAGAAGAATGTAAGCAGACCAGAAGAATCTAGGTTTCTTCAGGAAGGAGCCAAGAAAGTTTGTGGAAGGGACTATATTTTAAGTGAATATATTAACCGCTGCCAAAAGCAATGGGTCTATGACCACAAAAGTAATTTGTGCAACACTCAGGAACTGAGGGGGGGTGTGTGTATCTAAATGTGGTTGATGACTGCCCATTATTTTGAGGGTTCACTTAGTAAAGAGATGCTGCTTATCAGCGCTGTTGGCTAACTGCAGTTCAGCTACCAAGCATTTTCCTTGGCTGAGAAGACCCAGTCCCTGTGTTTGCCCCTGAACAACACGGTGTGCTGGCAGCTCTGCTGTGGTGTGCCTGTGGATGCCCAGGCTGCCTTTGGGTCTTGAGCAGTCCATTTCCACAAACTGAAATGATGGCATTTTCCCAAAGCAAATATGTTTTGGTTGTTGAAGCTGAATTACGGAAAGGTGTAAGCAAACCTAAAACAAGTTTGGAAGCTGAAGTTTTTTCTAGCTTCTTTTCTTTCCTTGTAAAGGAAATACTGGCTATCTTCTCCAGTCTGGCAGTGGCTCTCTTGGCTCTCCCACAACAGTCATCACCCTTGACTCTCAGATTTTTCTCTCAGAAAATATTTCTGTCCTGACAGGTTATCCTCAGCCTCCTAATTGCTATGAATATGTAATTTGTGGGGTTTTGCTTTTCCAGCCCCAAAGTATACTGACTTCCTATAGTATATAGGTCTGTCACAGGAAGTTTCTTTATGGTAGGACAGATTAGAAGGGAAGACAACACTGGTGGTGAGGGGATAGTGCATTTTAAGGATGCAGAATGGGAAAACAGAGGTCTACTGAGTAGTCACAAGGTGAAATTGACTCCATGGAGAGAGCTTCGAAAAAGCTTTTTACCCAGCTGTATTCCATTTGACTCCAGTTTTTAATTAGACAAGTGTTCATGAATGAATTTTAATTTCTAGGTTTAGTGAAATCAGATTTTTTTTGCCTCCCCTCCCCCTCCCCCGCCGCCCCTTTCCCCAGCAGCAGCAGCCATTCAAGGCCGAGGCTTGAGAAAGACAGAAGATTCAGAAATGACAACAGAGATAGAAGTGAAACTTTAGCAAAATAACAAAGAATGAGCATGTGGCATCCTAACTAGTATTGTTAAACCTGCTGTATCACAAAATGGGCAAGGTTATATGAGGAAAAGTAAGTGGAGAATGAGGTTGAAGAATGACCGCATGAAAAAAATCCAACATTGATTGAGGTGGTGGGGATGAAGAACCAGATCCCTAACCCTCATCAGAAAATAACTAAAATAAGCTCCTCAATATTATTCCACAGCAAAAGTGGGAGAAATAGAAGTTCCACAGGTAAAATCTACATCAGAGTAAAATTATTTCTGCTGCCTTTGTGTTTGCTCCCATTAAAGTTACAAGCCAGCACAGGCCATACAGCTCCCTCGTGTGTTTATTCCGCTCTCACAAGCATCAGCCTGCACAGTATATTGAACAGCACATTTGCAGAATTTGCAGCTTTGAGTTATTCCACGTACAGTATTGCATAGTCAAACTGGGATTGCAACTTACTTATTTTTAATAAACAGTGAACACGAGTGGTGTTCAACAGTAGGGGCAAAGAGGACTTCTCTTAATGCAGGAGATTAATACTCAGGACCATTAAGACTGAGGATGTTTCAATGATACAAACATGAGACCGGTGACTGGCAGGCCCATACTGTCTGCTTTTCCATAATGAACTTTCTCTGTATCCTTTACCAAAAAACTCCCTCTATGTGTCTGTTCAGCAACTGTAATATGGGAATAAGTGTAACTCTGTACTTGTAGAGACAAAAGCTATATGGGTCTCAGGTATTATGGTTTTATGAACTGTACAAGTACCTAAAATGAAATACATATTCAAAAAGTAAAAGAAAAGTGAAGGAACAGAATTAATTCTGAGCTACTTGTTTTTATGCTTGTTGAGAGCTCTTCCTAAATACTAGAAGTATGAGCTATTGCTTTGGGCCACGTATACATGTAATAAGACATACTTTCAGTGTTATCACTCCATTCTTTTTTGTGTGGCTAATACAAACAGTGATGAACGAGCCATATTTTGAAGGAGTAAAGGTAAGCAGCTTTCTTCCTGGGCTGTTTTTACGTGCTTGCAGAACTGGATTCTGATACCACCTCTCCCTGCTGTACCAGATGCACATCACCCAGCGCTGCGCAGCCTGTACGTAGGGAAGCGCTGGCGTGAACAAGAAGGGTTTGGGGGACGGTCAATTGTGTGTTGAGAGCCCCATCCAGTGGCAAAGTAGAGCTTTTGCACGGAAGACCGGTATTTCATGCAAAAAGCAGCAGATCATTTTTACTGATAAACCTCAAGGCTGAGAAACAGCTGCAAGGGTGCACCAGGCAGCGCGGGGTTACAGCTCTCGCGGCAGGGGAGCCCACCAAAGGCAGCCAGTAATCAGTGAGGAAAGACTTAGGCCTACTCTTGGTTACTTTAAAAAAATTTTCAAACGGGAACCACATATCAAGCTTGACCTACGTGGCAGCCTGACCTGTATATAAATTGGAAAACATATAAAAATATTTCTAGTGGATAAGCATGATGAAAATAGGTATCACTTTATGAAAACACTTATTCGTTATACAGGAACAACTACTTCAGTATTTAATGATTCAGTTCCTATCCAAGTCTATTTCAGGTCTTACCACCTGAAGAACTGTATAATAAATGTTTAAGCAACCTAACATATAGCTGAATTCCAAATTTAAAATAATTACCAAGTAAATTCTGCTTTTGACATTAAGTCAATAGTACATCCAATTAAGAGTGGGTGTGCAGCCTTTTCTTAAGGAATCCTTGTTTCTACGATGTTTGTCAAATTAAATGTTGACACTTTCCAGCAAATTATACCAATATGACTATTGTCACCGTTGCAGTCAGCCATACCCCATTGCCTGCCACCGCCTTGCTCTCCCCATTCACAGACCTCTTTGCCTGCTTATGCTGCAGTAGCCATGCAAAGGGTGACTCCTTCTATCTTTCATCTTGGTGAGAACTGAACATTTGAATCTCATAGTTTTGACTATATTAGCCTAACTCTTTATAGTCATTACATTATCAAATAATACAGCATCAAATAAGCGTCGCAAATTGACAAGGAATGCAAAACACCTTCCCCTGTTTCTAGCAAGCAGGCTTTGGAGTGTCCTTGTCCAGATTCTTTTTGTCTCCTGTATTTGTTTGCCTGTAGAAATAACTTCTTAACAGAGTTATTGGTCAACTTTGCTTATTTTCTCTTATTCGTGCTACATAAAACTAATTATCACTGTACATGTTGCCTAATGCACAGTGAGGTTTAACTTAGAGTGCAGAAATCTGTCCCTTTTAACAGCTAGTTGGAAGAAGAATAATTATTGGGGGTAATTTGTTTACATAGCACCAGACCAAATACTGCAGCTGGCACTGTGCTTTTCACAGTTATGTTAAGAGTGTAGCTCAGTGCATTCTTCCCAGCAGTAAAATGCTGTTCTACAATCACAGAAGAGAGAAACAGTTGTGGATAGGCAGAAATGAGCAGCTACAGCAGAGGGACATGGAGGGGGCAGGAACATGGAAGCTGACTTTGCTGCTGGATAAAGGAGTGCTGCTGGAGCATCCACTGGTTCACTGTCAGGAAGGTGGAGAAGGATGAGCCCAATAATGAGCAAAGAGTATTCCCAAAGTATCTCTGGCACCATGTTTGACTTGGTTGCTTTGAGAGAACTCTGAGCCTGGAAACCAGGATCTGAGATGTGAACTGGTCCTCTGCTTGAAACTGTTTGGAGTATTGATATCCCTCTAGATAAATTAACACTCAACAGAAGACTTATTAAAGTGAATATAAGAGCAGATTTCACCCAAGTTATAATTCTAGTCAAGGAAGGCAAATTCCAAAGCTGTGACTTGTGAGACAATTGTATAGGCAGTATGAAAATGCTCCTCATTCAATTTGCCATGAAAAATCTCACTTTTGAATAGAATTAAGAACTTACATGAAGTCAAAAAATAGAGATCTCCAAGTTGGCTTGGTCTTACCCATTTATTTCAGTCTGACTAGTGTCCCAAAAGCTCTGCAATTTACCCTAAAACCACTCAGGTATCTTATTCCTATGTAAATATGTTGGTATGCTTTCACTGTGCTAAACATCCTACCACAAACTTGGACCCCAAAGATCTCAAGGATGAAGCTCTACTTAGTGGTGAGGAGTGGTTCAGACATTTATTATAAGAGAGAAGGGAGAAAAGTTTCTTTACTAGCAAGTGATAGACATCAGGACAGGGAAGGAAGAAGTGGAGGGGATTTTTGGAAGGGTGAAAATACTGTTCTGTTCCTATGAAAGGGAACAGGAAACCTTGTTTATATCACAGAAAAAAATACATCAAAAACATGTTTTGTTTTTCTTACATCCCATGCTAAAAATTATCCTGAGCAATTTGACAGTCACAGAACCTGGACTTACACAAGGTGGTCCTTAGATCTTAGTATGGAGCTCCAGGTTAATTTGAAGAGAGTAATTGCCCCTTAACTATGTTTTTACAGTGTTAGCATTCATATTATCCAAATATAGGTACCTAACAAGCCAGATAATGTAATCTGTCTTGTTTCCCTTGATTTCCACTGCAGTGAGTGGAAAGCAAGAGAGGGCAAGTGTTTGCATTAGGGTCTGACTCTGAGCCACCCTCTGGAAGGTCCCCTACTCTGTCACTGATGACCGGGGTACCCAGGTACAGTCTGCACCTAAAGTGCTGTGAAGTGCCTCCTGAAAAGAGTGCAGTTATGTCTTCCTACAGTGACTACCTGTCCTACATGGATACTACAGCTTTTTTCAAAAAAAGTAAAACCCCACTCCAAAATAGGAATGGTGTGAATTATGCTAAAGGGAGCACTACCAAGTCCTTCAACTTCCCTTGCACAGACTGTAGTATTAATAAGGGGGAACATTCAGCAACGGCTTCGCAGGAAAGAGAATTAACAATGGCTCAGCACTGCATGCCTTGCTTTTTAAGCCAACATGTACAGGGTCTGACAGAGCTATTTAAAAGCACCAACTGAAAACTCTGAAAGAATGGTATTTCACTAGAAAATGTCAGTTCAACAAAATCTAAATGGTGTATGAGAACACAAGGTTACTTTTAGACTATTGTCACAAAAGTTAATTATTAAACCTACTCAGGGAACAAGGATTTCTTAATATTGTTGTTCTAATAGGTAATTTAAATTGTCCAAAACCCCACTTGTTTTAATGGTTCTGTTCTTGGAAAACTATGACTTATTTTATTTATTTATTTACTTTTGATTTGAAGATGGAAGGATATTTCATCAAAGCTCCCCTTCAAGAAAAAACTTTTATGTTTTAATAAGCTCTGCTACCTGTAACATTGCCTCTAATATACTGTTCAAATCTACTAGAGATTTTTATCTGGAAAGTTTACTAGGTAAGGGTTTCTTTTCCTTGCATGGCCAGGGACTTAGCATAATAGCACTTTCACAATGCAACAAACGTGTTTTGAATATCTTGAAATAAAACTGGTGCACTTCACATTAAGACTATTTGCAGCTATTGCTTGTGGCAATATGGTTTGTTTCGATACTGAACTGATTTCTTTCAAAGTGAGAAGTACACTTAATATTTAAAAGGAGTCTTCATCTCAGGCCTGCTTCAGCGTTCCTTGCTGGGAAGTCTCTGGAGGATCTAGTCCGCTGCTGGTTTGGGTGCTGTGCTGATGCTGGTCTTAAAAACCAGCCACCTTCCCTTTATGTGCTGCCTATGGTAAAGGCTGATACAAGTGGTATTCTCACAGAGGAGAGAAATTTTTGCCAGTGTTATAACCTCTTTTGCACTCCTAGATGGTTAAACTCCTTATAGAAGTATTTTTGAGAGTCTTAAATAACCGGTAGCATTTTTGTCTTACCATGGAAGCACATGGGCCATATAGCACCCCTCCTTGGTGGGCAAGGTATGGTAGACAAAAGAGGGAAACCTGCACCCAGGATGACCTCATGAGATGCAGGAAACTCAGGTTCAGTGTATGCTGTGCCTGTTCAGACCACTTCACGTCCTTGAGCGTGTGCCTACATCTTTCACATTTATATCACCTAAGCCTTTGAAAAGTATAGCTTTTATCTGAAATTTACCCTAAAAAGCACACGAGCCAAAAACAGTTGTTCCAAGAAACCTGCTTGGAGTGGTGGATACATATGATGTGTTGGAAATTAGCAGCTGACATATTTTTGAGCTCCAAGGAGGGAAAACGTCCTGTAAGTTACATAAATCTAAAGGGGGTACTGCATTTGTGACAGTGTGGGCTTTTAATATAGATACAGTGCAGTTATGCCATAGCAAAATAAGGAGCCCAAATCAATAAGACAAAGTGTTAACCTTGTGGGACAAGAAAGCCATATAATAAAATGAGCTCCTGACAACCATGGCTGTACCTTCCTGGTGTCTGGTCTGTTCTGTTCAGAAAGATGTGCTTTGGCTCTGTTATTGTTTCTGCTGGCATCATCAGTGATGATGTGCTGGGACAAAAGGGAACTCAGGTGAGGACCTGTTAGGGCATACAGGCACAGTCCGACACATGCCTAGTCCAGGCAGGCAAAGGACTAAAACTCAGCAGCACACCACAGGGTGCTCTAGCGTACAAGTATAAATAAAGACTCAAGAAACTTCAATGGAGGCTATGATGTGGGTCAATGTCTCTCCAAATTCCTTCACAGTGTACATACAGATAAAATTGCATCCAGCTCCAAAGTCAGTGAGTGATAGATTAATTCCACAACATGCATCAAGAGAAGTCTTGCATCTTTAGTATTCCTCGCAGTACTTTTCAGCACCTTAGCTACAGCAAAAGAGGTACTTGGGACCGCTTGGTATTTCTGAATGCTGGTAAAGCTTTCCCTTATTTCTCCTAAGCTGTACAAAATGCATGGCCGGTTGCACTTTGTCACTTCTGAAGGCTAGATTTAAAAAAGTTTAATGCCATGCACTTCCAGCTTGATAATCTAGTTTGATTAAGTCTGTTTTTTATTTTTGATAATGGCGAAAATCAGAGAATAAAACTATTTTTACTGCTGCACTTCATAGACTTAAATTAATTCTGGTTTATGTGTACCTTTTTAATTTTTTTTATATCATAATAAAACCAAACTATCAGCTTTTTTTGAACTGCCATTGGAAATCATTTGGAACTTAATATTTTCCTTTTCACAGCAAAAGGTTACTTTGATTGTGTGTCCCCCAACTTTCTCATCAAAAAGGATTACACACCAAAAATTGAATTAGTAGAGAAAAATCTCTAATTTCATAAGCAGTATTGTCACGACCAGCTGGCATTATTTGGCAATAACAACAACAACAAAGTAAATTTTTTTCCATTCATCTTTGCTAATGAATTATTTGCCCTTCAGCTGCCAAACGTTGCTGCATGTGTTAGTTCAGCTGTTGTCAAATGTTCTATGCTGGCATGTAAATATATTCTCTTGAGCAAATAAAGCTAATCTGATTGTTGGTCTGAGAAGATACGAGGCTGTCTTTCACTACAGTGTGGCTGTTTCATAAAGGTTAAAAAAAAAAAAAAAAAAAAAAGTGCAAGAATTCACAGTTTTTCTGTCGGCTCTGTGAAGGCATTTAATCACCCAAACACTGCAGGTTGCATCTATTCTGCTTTTCCAACTTCTGTTTCTGTCAGTCAGTGGCTGTGATCTGAAGTCAGCATCGCTCTGTTTTAGCTGCCATCTGCTAATAAGACCACAAGGCTCCTCTTAGATTTACCAGTATATATACTGCAGGTATAAAGAGTAGCTCAGTTTACAGTCCTAGTCTTGCAGCAGTGAGAAGTGATAACAATTTTCACTGGTAAAATCAAGCAGAATTTTTTGCTTTTGTTTCTTCGTTACACTTCTTCCCATCCTCTCTGCCACAAGAATAACACAAATTCTTTGGTGCTGCACACACACAATTTCCCATGTTTTGGCAGCCAGTATTTGTGTTGTTTTTCCTAAGTTCTCATCAAATGACATCACACTGTCCTTTTCACTTTGTTTGCTGTTCTTGGCATGGTGATGAAGAGCAAAGACTAGAAAGATGTTTTGGCCATGCTCCCTGGAGCAGGTTGTTTCCAGCATGCTCCCCAGCACCTCACTGCATGCTGGAGGGCCTTCTTGGTTACCACCTGCAACTGGAAGTCCTCCCTCTTCCTTCTCCTCCTCCTGAGCCTTGTAAAATGATGTTCTGTGCAGGTTCTAAAGGAATCAGTTATGTGACTTTTGAGCACCCTGGAGAATGTGCTGAGGAACCAGAATACTTAAGGCATACCAGTGGTTGGTTTATGATGTCTTGGATGTGGGTATCTTGTTGCTATTCAGTTACATTGAGATTTCTCTTCTCTCAAGCCAGGCTAAGGTAAAATGCAAGCAGCATAATTTTACAGCATCCAAAACAGACACTAGTTCCAAATTTTTATAAAAGGTGATGTTGCATAATATAATTTCATTGAGAATTAAAATAATTGGAAATGTCCCTCTCTTTTAAGGCAACTTGTTAGTTACACAGGGACTGTATCTTTTAGCACCTATTAAAGAATGCCTCTCCATAGTGGAGCTTTTATAGATTTTTCACCTTGAAATGCATTTATTTTTCTCATGGAAGAGATAAAGTTATCATGCTTCTTAAATAAAAGAAAAAGTGCCATTTTGCCTTGGTAAGTTAGACTACATCTTGCGTTTGACTCCTTGTTACAGTAAGAGAGAAAAATTATTTCTTCTTCCCTCTTTGGTGAACATTCTTCAATGTGAAGTCTCAGGGTTCGGTATTGAGGGTGAAACCCTGAATCTTGTAGTTCATAAAAACCAATAGAAACATATAAATGGGAGAGCTCATTACTGGCTTTTGACTGAGGTGAGACACATTGGTAATTAGACTCTTCAAGAAGCTTGAAACTGCAGGAATCTGGCTAGCAATTTTCCTTCAGGTCCACTGGAAATACCTCTTCAAATATTTATGTAGATAGATTTTCAGTGACTAATTGGACACGAAGTTATCACAGAGTCATAGAATAATAGAACAGTTTGGATTGGAAGGGACCTTAAAGACCATCTAGTTCCACCCCCCTGCCTGGGGCAGGGACACCTTCCACCAGACCAGGTTGCTCAAAGCCCCATCCAACCTGCCTTGAACACTTCCAGATTATACTGAAACCATAATTATTAAGACAGTCTATAAAGCTTCACACTCAAATAAAAGAGGGGATTCAGTAAGTCAAATAACCAAATAACAGTTCATGGGGTTGACTGAGGTAAAAGTGAATTGATTACAAGGAAAATGGTCCAGGACTGTCCTCTTTTGTTTAAAAAGACTAGGAGCAGTGATTAAACAGTACAAGCTTCTGCTTTGAAAACAGAGGTGTCAATATTCTCTGTTCCTTGGGATGTGTGATAGATACCCACTACATGCCTCATGTAAAACACATCAAATACATATGTCGAGGTGGCAGAGAATGAATCAGGTGAACACGTAGGTGTTTCCCTACGTGTGTGCTAGACTTAGCACAGCTGCGCTATGGAAGAAATCATGGTGTGCTGTGTGAAACAGGGCTGCAAAAGACCTGACTAGCACAGTCAGCAAGGCCAAATGTACACATTTATACTTTACAGGGGGTTTTGTTGTTGCAAATGTGGACAGCACTACAATTATCTTACTAGTTTCTATTCAATTAATTTAGATTTTTCACTTACTCACAAAAGAGAGATTGTCCTCTGTGCTGCAACTGTTATGAGAGTGCTTGCAGTTCTCAGGCAATCTATTTTTCTGCCCATCCTAGTGGCAATAGTTTGCCCAGGAAATTAATGCATCCTTACTCATTGGAAAGCATTTGTTGGTATGGTCTAGTGAACACAAAATAAAAAAGCACAGCAGCTTATTCAGATTGGGTTTGGTCTCTTTCTTCCTCCCCTGCAAGGCCTCTAATACTTGTTTGTTGCCTTTATTTCATACTGGTCAACTCCAGATTTGTTCCACAGATAATTTTTTTTTCCTCTTCTCAACCCTTTTTTTGAATAAAACACTTCTTGTGAAGAGCAAGAGAGTGATAAACTGTTGTCACAGCCAACCATTAGGAAGGAATATGCAATATATTTAGGTTCTGTGTATGGAAGTAACTGAATGGTTTTAAGGGGTGCTAGTCCCCCCACTAAAAGCTCTTAAAAATCAAGAGAGGCAAGCATTACATAACTTTTATCAGAGGGGAATGGGAGGTTATCGGGCAGGGAATGCAGAGTTGTGAAGACTGAGTCTTGGAGAGGAAAGCTTCAGGTATGGGAGCTATAAGACCAGGTGAGGTGATACTGATAAGGGGAGTAAGGAAATAAAATGAAAAGATGGCCACTATTCAGACGTTGGTGGCTTGATGTGAGAAATAGGTGATGAATAAAATTACTTATTTGTCAGACATGTTCTGATTCACAGCCATGAAGGTAACAGAGGCAGTGCTGTCGGTCCCCTGAGAGGGTGCAGAGCATGTATGTGCACTCTGCCTGCCTGCAGCCTCCAGCACACACAGGCAGGTTCCCTGCAGCATTGTGAAGGAGGAAACTCACACCATCGTTGAAGGCCAGGACAACGACCGTGAATCACTTGTATCCCACTGCAACCTTGTATAGTTTTCTGCTGAGGTTTTTAAGGACTTCATTGCCACTTTAAAGCGTTTCGTGTCCCAGGTACATGATTTATTTGAAAGTGCTATAAAGAACAGGATCATCATTGAAAAGAGAATGATATTCTTGCCAAAGAGGAAAATGTGGTGGGGATTTTTTTCCACCGTAATCAAGACTGCTATATTAAATCACATGGAGGATAAAAGGAAAAGAAAAAAAATAAAAAAGACTCTGAAACTGCAGGTAAATATTATAGTCTTAAACATAAACCTAAAATTCAAGTAATAAACACTTTAACACACTATATTCCATATTATTGTTTGATGCCTGCTTTGGGAAAATAGCCCAAAAGAAAACATGTTTCAAGCTTGCAGTTTATGCGCTGTGTTCCCAGCGATTATTTTTCAGGCCATGACACTCATGTTTATTATGCACCCTCAAGCTTAAGCATACATATCAAGTGTTGCCTCTGCTGGTTCAGCAGCCCTCAGAGATGTTCTATGAACACCATTGCGTTGTCAGGCTGAAATTAAATGGCAACTTTTAAAAATAAGCCTTGATGCAATACCACTAGAAATTGTGATAAAGACATCAGGCCAAAAGAAAGTTGTCACATTCCTGTCATTAAATGTACATAGGAACTTGTTTAAAACCTTCAGTTACATGTAATTTGTCACCTAATATCAACAAAGATTTATCATTAACTGTATTGATTCAAGGCAGATGTTTTACACATGCAAGCAGATATCCAGGGTCTCAGAAGTATTCCATAATGCATGTTACTGTCTCTGAGGTGCAAATATAAATTCACCAGTGAAGAAGGTATTTTAAAGCTGTAAGAAAGATTGATTTTGCAGTAGTGCTCTTGTATGGTCACAAGTGAGCAGGTCTTTACAGCAAATGAAAGACAAATGAAGTGAAGACCTAGGCTGGAGCTCACCGTCTCTAAGCTCTCCCTCTCAAAACAGGCACTGAACTGTGTCTATGCCTCAGTTACAGACTTGTTATGATCTAAAGGGTAATTCAGAGTAGGATCTTCCCAGCATAAATATAAAATTATACACTAAGGGAATAACGACTTTTAACCAAAAACCATATCAAACTTTACTTCTTAATAATGTTTTGTACTTCAGCTGACAAAAATACCAATGAAGTACAGTGAATCCATTCTTCCATGACTACTATACTTTTCCCCTTGCTCTTGAAACATTGTGTTTTGGTTTGCTCTTAAAGAAATTAATAATAAAAGTATTTCAGTCAAAATGGACTTTGTTTTTAGCTTGGTTTACTGAGTATCAGTTAAAACTCAGTGTATATTTTGGTTTCTTGGAAGCGAAATGGTTCAGTTAACACAAAAATGGGGGAGGGGGGGTGTTCTTGCTACTAGAGCTAAACCAAATGTGTAAAACTGAAAATCATTTGCATACTACAACTTATGTTACCCTCCTAATTCTGCTTTTCATATAAGGCAGGTCCCTGTGATCTTTAAAAGGCTAAACCCCATTTGCCAGTTTTTATGTTCCTACCCCCTAAAAAAGCAAAAGCTCAATTCCCTATAAATTACAAATACCCTAAATATCAGAGCAGAAGGTTGCTTAGCTCTGCAGGCTGCAGGAGCATGCAAGCTGGTATACTGAAGACACCAGAGAAGAATGGAAAGAGCAGCCGTAGTGACCTGTGCCTTTGAAACACCTGGAAAGGCTTTAAATGAAAACAATGTTCTTGATCATCTCATGTCTTCTAAGTAGAAATATATGCATTTTTGAAATGCAGGGATAGGGTATTTGTCAGTAAAATACACTTTTTAATGGAATGACCATCAGGCAGATCCAGTGAAACATTCCCTCCCCGACACTCTTTGCTGCCATGGGGAGACAAATGCAATTTTCATTTAGTTTCCTTTATACCCCTGTAGGCGGCATTCATGTGAAACAACTTTTTCTTGTGATTAACTGAGGAGTAGATTAGCATGTTTCAGGGACTGGTTTTCTACTGCATGCTGAGAGCACCACCCAATGGTAACGCAGAATTTAAACAGAATATTAATGCAAAAGAACAGATTTTTTTTTCTACAAAAAATTACAGATTAAATAAAACTGTATGAAACTATTGGCTACATTATTCAACAAAGATTTAGTTGGCAATCAATCATCTGATTTTCAAGCCAAAACAGACCTATCAAAAGAGGAGTACAGAAACTGGTTTGCCTTCCAAAATAGTTTACAAGCAGACCTGCACATTGCCTTACTTGAAGAGTTCTGTACATATGTGTATATGTAACCTGGGCTGCCTGATAAGCCTTAGTGTTCTGGTAATATAGTCACCTCACTCAGTGTATTTTGCAAAAGGTATGTTACTATTTTTAAGAAAAAAGACACCTAACCTGTTCGCAGAAAACAGTGTAACTTATTTTAAAAAAATTAAAATAAAAGAAAAATTAAAAATATGGAGTGTTTCCAGCCAGGAGGGTGATGCAGGTAGAGTGTGAAGAGAATATGTAAAAGAGCTAAAGAATTGGTGCTCCAACACATACTGACCAAGAAACAAGTACATCAGCTACACCTAACAGTTGTATTTGTTGGTGCTGGTTTTGCATCCACTAGTTTCCCATCAAATAAATGTGTCTTTAGGAAAGGAATAGAAAGGAAACAAAGAAGTTTCAAATGCTGCTGTTTCATAAATAAACAAACAAAGGCAATGAAAGGAAATGCATTTTCATGTATTGGCAATTACTCAGGGCTAGAAGATTAAATCAGTGTGTGGGTACTGTGTGTAAGAGCCAAGAATGAAATGTAAGTTAGGGAATCCGTATGTGTTTGTTCAGTACTAAAAATCACTTGATCTAGGGACAAATTGTACGTTGCTTTGAAATAGCTCAGTGAGCATTTGGTGGCCAAATGTTAGCAGATACCCCGGGCAGACTTTACTCAACATCTTAATGTTAGATAGACTTTATGTTCATTTGGCCTTTGGACTCCAAATAGAATTCTGAGCAGAACTGGGATAAAGGACAGCAACCACCCACTAAATCAAGCATGAGACTCTCCTCTGCCTTAACATGGTTTCCTGCAGGCAATTTTCATTGGCTGACCCTTCTTAAATGGAGCAAGTACCCTCCAGTGCAGCCCAGTCTCACCCACAACCACAGTCTGAGAGGCCGTCATGGTGCTCAAATATCCCCCACGTTCAGTTGTCACTAAGGAGCTCTGAATTTCTGCAGTGATGCTTGTAGAACTCCTTCCTTTTCACCCTGGCCAAGGTCTGAAACTCAGAAGCTCCCAAATTAGTTATTTCTCAGGCTCCCCGCTCTGTACCCATTCATTATACTTAAGAGAGCTGGAGACATGAAAGCCCTAGAAACTGTGGCACCTGTAACTATTGGCTCAGTGTTGCTGAAAAATACATTTAATATTTGTTAAATACAGGTCTTTGGAATTTCCCTTTCAGAGGAGCTGCAAACTTTCTATAGGTTGTCCCAAAACAAACCAAAAAAAAAAAAAAAAAAGGTGATGAGGAAGGGATGTGATGCTGAATGCACACCTTTCACCTCAATTAATTAGGAGGGAAACAGCATGTCATTACCCTCGCAAGTACCTTGTGGTCATCTGTCTCTAAGCTGTAGCAAGCATGCAGGCTGTGAATATATCTAGCTCTACCTCTTCTGACTCAAACCACTAGCCAAATTTCAGTTCTTGTGCAGTTTCCATAAGGCAGATAAATTGATGTTGTAGAAGTTAGAAAGAAAGGAGGAAGAAGCAGCAAAACCAGAAGTTTATTTTTCCCCAATACAAGCTATTTTTCTTTTTAATAAAAATATTTTTTTACAGTCTTCTTTCTCAGGCTGAGTATGCTTTTCTGGACATCTTCATGTCTTTCTCACTGCTAGTTCTCCTTCTGTCCCCAGCTGGCTGATGCCTAGACACAATGGACTCAAAAGCCTGCCCTGGTGGTTTTTAACAGGCTCTTGGAAAGTCCCTTAAACTGCATGGACAAAAAATAGCTTCAAGAAATCCAATTAAATGGTGGCTTTCTATTGACTTAGCTATCATTGAAGTAACAACAAAGAGGGCTTTTAGCTGTTTCTTTATTTAGGTAGAATTAACTGAAAACAGTGACCAAAATATTCAGCCAGGTAATAGGGTTTGTGGTTTTGCCCACTAGCCTGTCAACTGCAGGACATTGTCATGGTAGATGGTAAAAAAAAATACATTTCTTTCCTGATAGAAAGCATGTAATATCAATGCTATGCTTTAAGTGTAGCTCTGTAGACGGGGCTTTCTCTTGATAAAAGGCTAGCTTAGCTTGCCATGAAATCTTTGCATAGATCAGGATTTTAGGTGTCATTAAATATTAAACTTCCTAAATTTATTCAGGTAGTAAATTAACTTTCATTTTTGCCTCCAAAGATGAAAGACTGAATTCCCATTTAAAATGAAGAAGGCTAGATAAAAAGGTAAATCACTACTGATTATAGTTTCTGACTTGAGCGTGGTTTGTTGTTTTTTTCTAAAATTAATGTCTGTCTTTAAAAAGCAAAGATCTAATTTTTAGTATTTAATGTCAGAGATCAGCACAAGCCCTGAAGAAACCAGAGCAAGTCCAAAACCTGCTTTGCTGTCAATGAAGCTCCAGTGACTAATCTCATATTTGCAGAATCCTGTTATCAAACCACAGCTTGATTGCCTCCACCATTATTTTGTACTGAGTTATCAGGTCTGTCTGCATGACAAATGATTGCCATGACAGACCTGTGAATAACCCTTCTTTATCCAAAGCATGCAAAGAAAATCGAGGAAAGAGGTAACATTTCTGTAAACTGTTACCTATAAACAAGTTTGCCACTTTATCAAGTGGCAGTTGTCCCTCTAAGTCAGGCCATTTCAGTAGAAAACATTAGAAAGCTGTCAAGTAGTGCAGCAGCAAGAATCTGAAAATTAATTACTTTGCATCAGAGGCTATTCTCAACCAAATTGTAATGAGACAGGGCCAAGTCCCTGCATCTTAGAACTGTGCTGCCTGTTCAGGTACTGTAATTGACTCATTAAGTATGACCACACAGGTCTTGTCATCAATTCCAGAAAGACATTAGCGAGTGCACCTGAATGATACTCCTCTCCCAAAACATGATGAAGGGCAATGCACTCGCCACCGTTGTTCACTACTTGGTGCTGCATCAGGCTGCAGACAGAATGGCAAAGTGTTCACCAGCTGAAGAAACCCAGTTCAAAAAAGACATTCCCTGTCCTCCCCAAGAAAAGACAGATGCTTAGATTAAAGCATTGCATAGGATATGTATTTGACTGTACCAAGGTACAGCTAGATGGAACACCTTACTAGGAAATTTGTTTATGATAGACATAGCTTAAAATATAACTCATTGGTGATACAACACTGATACCCTACAGGCTGTTGAAGCAAGAGAAAGCTTCCATGTCTGTACAGTGACACCAAAGACTGGTTACCATTGCAAACACTAAAAAGACCATGCAAACATTTACAAGAAAACAACAGTGGAGAATGAATTTTTATCAGGACTATATTATTACTTTTATTTGTAAGATACAGGGAGTAGGAACGTGAGTGTAGTCACACCATACCATTAGGGAATTTAAAGAGGCATGCTGCTGTAGCAGACTTTTACTTCCCTGTACAGAGAAAGGTGGGTAATGCTGTGCTGTGCTTCCCCAAGTTGAGCAGAGTCACTGATAAGCTAGCTCTGATTGCTACTGCAGAGAGAGACACAGCACTTTTCTCCATCCTTATTTCTCAGCTATGTTTGGTGCAGTTATTTTCATGCTAGATTTTCTACTGAACAATCCTACTATTCTTTCCTGGGTGTTTGGAAAGTGACTTCTTGTTAGCCTTGTTTGGAGGCTTGCATTTTCCCTCTTTCCTTTTTTTTCCAAAATAATCCCTGTTGGGAGTTCCAATTTGGTGAGGATGTACCTATCTAAATTAAAATAATTAATTTATACCTTCTGATCTGCCAGATCTCAAAATCCCTTCCACAGCACAGAAGATACTTTAAGGCATTGCATTCAAATTTGTTACTAGTTTAGTTTTCCATCCATTATGACCTTGCTGCAGTACAAAACATCAGGGAAGACACAGTCCTTTGTCTAAGGTATCTAACATGGACAGGTATGTGACAGACTGGGCATGTAACATCAGTCTTCCAGAAAGTGGTACAAGCATTCTCCATGGATTTTGTAATGCTAAGCAGATACAGTCCTCTTTCTGGAAGCAAAGGTGAAGGATGTTGCTATTGATAAAACCCAGGTTGTTATGGATTGTCTGCTACATTGGTGTTGACCAAATAGAAACTTCAGAGATTGCAACAGCCACTGTTCCTGTAATTTACCTCTCCCATGCTGCCCTCACATGTGGATCTTTGTTCCCCAGTGTGTCACAGTTTGGATACTTAGGTTTCTGAATCCATTTTGGTATATATAAAGTAGAATCAAACTGAAAGTTCCTTTAACTATGTATTAAACACATGACATGATTTGTGGTGTTATAGATATACCCAGATACATAGTACTGGCATAGCATATAAGGAATCGTGGCATTTTTTCCTTTGTTGCATGTAAAGGAATCTTGCATGCAAAACTTGTAAACCATCTCCTCTAATTTACTTCATTTTCCTCTATCTACAGCATAGCTGCTTACGTGCCACATGATGGGTGCAGGGTACCTACTTCTGCTCAGTCAGGCTTTGATGCAGTATCTTTCATTTTTCTGAACAAATGAGATAACTTTGATGCAAATGAGAGAATCAACTATCCAGCTGGGCCTTTGAGCACCATTAAAGCATTCTATGGTTTTGATAGTTCTGTACTGATATGTATTTTACACATGCTGATACAAAGTTGTGGTCTGATAAACTTGAAAAAAAATGAGATTTTTCTTTTTCTTTTGGGGTTCCCAGGCTGCTAGAAGCATATTACTCTGCTTGTATTCTGCTGGCACTTTAGAATATTTTTTTATTTATTTATTTTCATTGGTATAGATTTTATCATATGGCTTTCAGGCAGTTAGCAATAGCTAGGCATTGATGTTTGTACTCAAATGGCCAGAGAAAAGTTCTTTCTAATATTGCTTATCTTAATAAGGATGATGTTGTATTACCTGGTGGCTTTAAAGGGAGTGATGAAGAACATGGCATGGTACAGGAAAATCAAAGGATTCTTTTAAGAAAATGCTCATAAAAAAAAAAAGCAGGAAAGCAGTATTCTGGAAGAGAGAAGCAAGTTTTTGCAGCAGGTGAAAGAAGCATACTAATGTCCCTTGAAAGAGGTTGGCCATTTTATTTTTTATGAGAAAAGGAGAAAATATATATCTGCATGTCCTGATATGCATTTATTTTATTAAACAAAGAAACAAGATATTTTTTTTTCTAAATTGCTGAGCAATTGGATATGAAAAAGTTTCGAGCTTCCTGTTACGCAGTTACGCAAGCCCAGCAAGCTGACCGACTACAGGATATCTTACGGCACCCTCATCTGGTATCCTGAGCATGCAATAGATTATCAAACACCGGGAGTGATATTTTTCATCTCTTTGAATTACAGTGTTTTGTACTTACCTCTATGCCCAGTTACAAGGGATACAATTCTGCAACAGTCCTGCATATGCAACTTTACACTAGTAAAAGTTGTAGTAATTGTTGCTTTTAGCCTGCGTGTACCCTGGCTCTGTTCCCAGTATCTGGCAATACAGCAGATGTCACATCTGCACTTATCTCAGTTTCATGACCTCTTTAGATATGGAAATGCTTTGTCAGATATCGCTTTTCTTTGGAAAGAGTTTCTAGGAAGAATTAGATGCAAACAAATACAAAATCAGCTTCCTGAGAAGGGGCAAACAAAAAACTAAGAACATGCATTACTTCAGAAATACATTGTCAAATACACTATCCTGGTAAGTCTAGTATGTTGACAGATGGAAAATCCCTCTCAGTTATCAGACAATTGAACAGTTATTTTTAAAGAGCTGACAAACTAGTGAACTGTGTGTTATTCTGCAAGAAAAAGCAGCACTTAACCTGTGGATAATGTGTGAAAAAGTGGCTTTAAGTGAAAGAATCTGACAGACTATGGGAAAGTAAATACCAAGGTATGAAAGAAAATTTATGGATCACAAGTCCTTTAAGATACAAGAGGTAGGCATGATGCTGAAGCAATACATCAATCATTCAGGACACCCAACTCAACTCAGAATACTGAATATTTGGGTTCTGACTGGAAACTAGATTTTGTTGAGTCTTCTGAAAGATTTTTTTTTTTTATGGCAATAATTATCTTAAAACTGAAAGCATGATTTTTGCATCTGAATTTATTGACATCTGAGACTGAATGTTGAAACCCACAGCACCATACTGCAGAGGAGCTGGCCAGTAGGACAAAAAGCTTTTGGCTTCTGGCATGACAGACTATATCTATAGAAACAGTTATTAGCTAATGACTTATATTGCAAAACAATATTTTATTATACAGTTTTCCATATCTGTCCTAGCTGCAGGACCAGTTCAATTTCTAGCCTTTGTCAAAGTGTTTAGGAGCACTTTCTCTATCATCCAAGTCAAAATGAAAAGTCTTGCATTCTTGCCTGAGGCATTGCCACTCTTTCATGGGCCATGCTAGAATATGAGTCAGAGAAAAGGTCCAGGTTTAAAACAGCAATAAACAAATAAACAGCTACTGATTTTTTAAATGTGCTTTGCATGAAAGTCCAGCAGAGAATATTGCAGGGCCAATACAGATTTTTTTATGCCAAGAGCTAAGGGAAAGATATAACCAGTAAAACTAAGGTAAAAGTACCCTCTGGTAACTCCTTTAACATCAGTCTCTTGAAGTACATTTGAATCCAGAGAGCGTCTCTTGCATCCAGAGATGATGGGGTTAATGCCCAAAAAACCTAGAATACCATGTAGTATCAACAGGAAGGCTCATTATGTGGCAGCACACATTTCCATGTGAGGTCACCTTAATTCTCCCATTAGATACATGTGACATCTGGTTGGGAGTTAGATGTGCTGGCACTTTGGAAATTGAGAAGGATAAAAAAGATGGGCAAGTGAAGGAAAGGAAATATGTAAAAAGAAACTCAACCCAAAACACAGCTGATAAACAATAATCTTTGCAACTGAAATCTTATGTTTGAGGTATTGAAAAGGAAAAGCAGTAGCTCAAAACATTACTCTTTTACGGCTGTTTCTCCTAGTTTGTGTTTTAAAATGTCCTCAATCACATTTTTATTAATATCTTTCTACTCAAAGACTCTTAGTAGCTGTCAGTGCAGTGCTAGCTCGGGAGTTTGACATCTTTGGTGATAAGGATGAATATGAAAGCAGGGTCCTCACTACAGGCTACTTCTGCCTCTTAGCCAGATTTGTGAGGTTGAGAAGGGCTCCTAAAAGCATTAGGCATATGTGAGAGAAGAAAGACAGGGGATTAGCCAGAGAGAATTCAAGGCTAAGGTTTGTCAAGAAATGAAGCAGATGACTTGAGAAGACTGTGAAGCTAGGTATAATTCTGACAGAGAAGGGCAGAAGCAGGAGTTTAAGAAGTGAGTCACTGTTTTCCCCTTCCCAACCCAGCTGAAAAACCAAAAAATGAGCAGCTGTAAAATTAAAGTATGCTGCCAAAGACCTGAACTGGGAACAACTTGTAGGCTTTATATAAACCATCTTACGACCATAGGAGAGAGAACTTAAAAGGTTGGAAATATTATATGTGAGATTCTTTTTCCCCTGCTTGGATCCTGAGCTGCCTCAGGACTGAAAGATTTGACTGTTTAAGGAGACTATTGGGCAGGTAGAAAGGTATGAAAAGGATCATAATATCCAGTAACCTTTAAAAAAGAAGTAACTGAATTGCTCAGCATGCTTGGAGTAATGAATATACCTTCAGTTTTAGTGAGTTAGGGTATTTATTAGTTCATATGTCAGACATTTGTGCACTATACCTTGTTCCTGCCTTTTGTAATTCTGCTACATCAATTCTATGATGTCACAACCAAAGGCAGCAAGGTGTGAGAAAGAAGAGTTCCTTTTTGGTATAAAACCAGTAAACCAAGTGTGAAAGCCAAAGTAATTTCTAGAATAATTACCTTCAAATAATTCTTGCTCTTTGACATTAGGAAGGTAAGCCATGCTGTGATAGACCCACGTACTGTAAAGCTGAGACTGGCACCTCTTTGGATGCTTCTGGCTGAGAATTGCCTTCAGTAACCCCCTTCACACTCATCTGTGGCTGACCTGTGAGCCATTCCTCTGACTTCCTCTGACTAGTCTTTTTCTACTTATAGATCTGTTTTCCAGATACAGTAAGTTGTTATTAGTGTAAAACAGATAGTCTCTGCTATGATACTGCTGGTGCAGTAATACAAACATAATTCAATGGATTTTTTTGAAATTAATATTTAATGAATAATAATTGCGTTGTGTGTACACAGTGCAAGCAATATGCTGACATAAACTATACTAAAAGATTGGGGGAAGACACAGGTTCTTCTGTTAAAAAGAAATTAGAAAATATGTGTAACAAAACTGTGCTTGTACCATATTTGTTTTAGTTCTTCTGTCCTTTCTGTTTTGTATTTGATTCAACTACCACAAATCAACCATACTCATAATTCAGTATAACTCACATGCATCATCTGTTTGCAAGAAATGTAGACAATAAAACATATATTCAAACAAGTTTTATATCAAAATAAAAAGGAAGAATGGAAACGGAAATGCTGTTTTGCAGTAACAATGGGAAGGTAAGGAAAGGGCATGAAAATGAATTTACTGTCTGAGACTTCAAGTCATAATTCTTCCTAAACGCCTGAAAACCCACCCCAGACCTAACAGTGCACTTACTGGAAGTGGCCTAATACTTTCTAGGTCTGTTTTCCTAAAGTTAATTCCATAGGAGTATTAGGGCAATTAAGTACTGGTAACGACTGAAAGCTCAGAGTGAATTCAGACAAATGAGGAAAGAGATAGGTGAAGGAAAAACCGGCCTTCTAAAAATTCTCTTGAAGCACTACTTCTGTATGGCATTATTTTTACCTTTGATTCTCTGGAGCTTCAAGAAGCAAACACCATCTGCTAAGAGTATAAACAGAACAGGGAAATGAAACTATCTGGAAAACAAAGCCCTCTTCTGTAGTTGTGGATGCCTTCAAAGAGTTTCTTTGATGCTTTCAGCTTCCCCTTAACATAATTTCCATATTAATTCTACTCGACAAGTGACGGCTCAGTAGAGCTCACATTTATTTTTCTGCTACTTCTTACTTATCACTTAAAAAAAATGAACTGCTGTTTGGGTTGTTGTTTTTTTTTTTTCCAAGGAGTTATAAATCATCAAAGCGCTAGATAGCCTGTACTTGCCAGTTTTTGGATGCGTGCTTACCCTCTCTTCTGGAGAAAGGTCCTTGCTCAGGTAAAGCAGAAGTATATGGCTTACTGCTTGTATTTATTGACCTTGATGATGTGTATACTTACAGAAGTAAAATTTAACAGATGACAATTACAAGACATGTTTCTTACACCTACGGCAAATACTGGAGAAGTAGTCAGAGGATTAAATGTTTCCTCTATATTAAGAATAGAAAACTGGTAGTCAGTTATCTGTTGCTCACTGACCTGTGATAATTTAACTGGCGTATAGTGATACCTTTGCCTCAAAGGGTTTTTCTTGAATGCCATGTTAAATTGCTGTGGCGAACTATTGATAGCCTAGAAATGCCACAAAGCCTGCTGCATGCACCACTCCAAACACACACACACACTGTTATTCGCTCAAAGCTACATCAAACTCGAAAGGCCAATCCAATCCACTCTTTTCCTTCCCTTGCCCTTTATAGGAGTCTCTGTTGCTTTCTTAGCCTAATGTTTTCTTGACAGGCTTTATTTCTTGCCCTAGCCTGTTATTACTCTCCAATACTGTTTTCTTACTAGTAATACTTGAAGTTACACCGAGCAGTAGTGCTTAGGTAGTATGTGTTGTTTTTTCCTTAGTAGAGATTTTGAGATATTTTTTGCTTTTGTTTCATTCCTCTCCTCTCCCCCTTCACTGACCCTGTTTATCTACCTGTCACTGACTGCAGTTTGAGAAGGAAAACCATAAACTAGCATGATCTTCCATATTCTCTTCCTGAAACCTGCCTGAAACAGCAAGTCGTAGTGTAACACTGGCAAAACAACATTATAACCCCTTTTTTCTTGGTTTCTTTTTCTTTTGACTTTGCTATTTACAGAAGCCTGAGATATGCTCTAAACTAATCCTGCCATGGCATTGTCTCAGATTGGGTCTGGCGTCCTCCCAAGGAAGTGTGTGGGTACCTCTTTTTCCCAAAATTTAAAGAGGCACCACTGACATTTTTCTCCCTCACGGCCATTTCAGTTGAGTAGAAAAGAACAACCAAACCATCAAACAGATTTCATTGAGCAGGGGTCATTTCAACATCTGCCTCGTGTACATTGTGCCTGAATAAACACTGATATATTCTGATGCTGCCATTATCATTTCATATATTTTACAAAGAGCTCATAGATGAGAATCCAGGGATTAGCTGGGCATATGAATTTGTGGGGGTTTTTTTTCTTTTTGACGCAGGTGGTTAATCCTCCTGAAGATGGTTCCAAATTTTTTCTTTAGCTGATCTTTTTCACCTCTACTTAACTAACACACATTTTCACAAAAATATTGTTCACTATACCTACCCTGGGATTTTAGAATTTCTGCATATTTTTAGACATAATTATTTATCAAAATATTATATTAATGAAAATACTTTAACAGTTTATAGCATTCTTACAAAGTGCTTATTTTTTTGTAATATATTAAGTTCCCAAAAGCTGTTGTAAGCATTTTAATTTCATGACAAAACCCAAGATTTTCAGTCCTATTTTCTGAAAACAAGAGTTCTTCACTGCTATTTTTGATAAAACCGTGTTTTAATAGAAAAATCTCTAGGTTGTAGTGCTTGTTAATAATATATGTCAATAACAAAAACCTAGAAAAGACAAGATAATAACCAAACCTTTCCTGTACAATATTATCCATTCCCTTGTGGCGTGTGCATTAAAATATCTGCCTATTTTTGTTATTCAATCTAATTATGCAATAGCTTCCTAGGAAAGGTTTTTCACTGAGTAAATTGTTAGGGAAAACAATTGTTTGCTACCACCAGCATTTCTGTCTTCAGTGCTGTTTTATATTCTTGTCTACAAACAGAATTTATAACTGAAATAATGGAAGCATATCTTGCCATGAAAAAACATGTACTAATCCAAGAACTGATACTTCAATTTCAATTGCACGTGAAAAAAACAGCAGACCTCTGGTATTATATTTGACTTCTGCTGTTCTAACTTTTGACCCTTGTGTTTAAACATTAACTGTTTTACCTGACTATTGTGATCTCAGGCTTAGCAAAAAGAGTTAATAGTTTTAATAGGATATGAATGTTTTAACTTCTCTTTTAAATCTAGGTGTGTCTGCAAGAAAGGGAAAATGCGCTTATCATGTTAACAAAAGTAAAGATATAAAAGTTCTGAGGGCTGTAAACATGACTTTGAAAGCTTCTGGTAGGGAAGATGATGCAGTCACAAATCTCCCTGCATTTTTATTGATAAGAAGATAGATGAGAGTGAAACACGACAAATCTTACAGGCTTTTGATTATTTTCACTCATGCCAGAAGTTATGTTAATTTTACATTAGCTCACTTCTAATTTTTGTGCACTTCAGTATTATCACTGAACACTATTACTAGAGGTGACTGGCAGCAGACATGCTCTTACCTGTCTTCTTTCTCTGCCATAGTCCATCTCCTGTATAAGTTTTTTGTAATCATTTTGGCAAGTTAGCTAATTGAGGAGTACTCAGCAAGCCAAGTATTGTGCTAGGTATGAGCACTCAGAACTTAATTAAAGAGTTCCCAAATCATGCACCTTTAAAGGCAGGAGTTAATCCCAGAGAAGAGGGACTCATTTTGATTTTGCTGCAGTCCCCACTGGGTTAAACAGCCAGGTTCAACAGGAACTGCATTTCCCCAGGGAGAGAGGAATGCAACCCTCTGTGCAGCTCCTCTCAGAGTTTTTTTTGGCCATTCAAGATCCTGCATAAAGATAAAACAGAAATTGTGGCTGTTGTCTCTACACAGGGTAGAGAATTTCGGTGAGTTTTATAATGTTCAGATTCAGGGAGGAACAGTGATCGACAAAATGAGACAGAAACTTTGCAGAATGACTATTGAAAGAAAACAAAAGAAAATTTGCTCAATAGCTTATGGTGAAATGAAATCTAAAACCTGTTCATATGAACAAATGGCCTTGAAAACGGTTGGCTACTGATGGACATCTCTTCTTGCTTGGGGAATTCAGCATAAAAGTTTCAACTGCTTTATACATTCAATTTTTCAGGTGGCAAGTTTACAGAAATGAAACAAAACCAAAGGAATAATATAACCATGGAAAAGATTACATGACATTATTGAATTACTGATTGCTAGTTTTCCATCATCTTTTAATCACCCCTACAGCTTGCATTGCCTGATCACATAATGTTGTGATGCAAGAGCTGAAAATGTCTTCAGTAATTTTTAAAAGACATTGCTGTTTTACAAAGCAAAAATGCAGGAGTGTACTAGGTGTAGGTAGCCAGGTGCAGGCAGTGGGTGGGCTTCAGGTGTGACCTCTGTGAGAAGAGACCAGGGGCTGCTCTGTGCTGGACACAGCCAGCTCCAGTCGGCTCCAAAATGGAAGGAAACACATTTTACTTCTCATGGCATTATAATTAGAATTTGTTTAGAATCATAGTTTGCTAATGAGTCTATGACTTTAAAGGAAGTCACAACAAGAAGGCATCTGTGAGAGGTATTCAGGTTGTGATACAGGTTTTAAGGGGTCCTCAAGTGAAAGTGCATAGCATGTTGGTGTGGCTGTAGCTCTGTAACTTGTTCTTGCAACCTTTCATTTGGCAACAGAAAGAAAAAGTTTATTCTTAATTCTAATAATATAATTTACTTCCTTTGTGGTTTTTCAAAATTCAAATCTGATCAACTGAAAAGTATTGAAAAAGTGTGCATCTCATCATTCAGTTCAAATCACTGCTTTCTTCCTACCTCACTGGGTGATCTTCTGCAAAATTAATGATGCACATTAACATCTAAATAAAGAAACTTCTATCCACCTAGAAAAGACTCAAGAACTCCATTAGTCCCCAGAAATTATTACAAAAGCCAAGTCAAAGAATCAGATGTTCAATTCAAAGTGTTAGTACTTACCCTACTTCCAGTTGCTTAAGTCTACCCAAGACAATTCTAGCCCAATTTTGCAATCATTTGATTAATTCTGGTTCCAGGAATGATTATCTACAGTAATTAGTATTGTAACCTTAAACGCAGCTTTTCAAAACCCAAAGCATTTTTCCTGATTGCATTTTTATATTCAAAGCTCACAGATGCATTTTCATTTCTGTATGTCCAGTTTTAATTGCCTACATTGAGGTTTAATATTCAGTTCAGCAGACAAAACACCCACACTTAAAAATGAAAGCTGTTTCAAATTCTACCAAAAGAATAATTACAAACAAGCTTCAGAGCCCAACTCTATATTTTTTCACTCACACAAGCAGATTTGACTCATTTTAGTGATACTGCTCATAGAATTAAGAATCTCATGATTTGGATATTACTGGTCACAAAGATGTCAACTCATTTAAAATACAGGTTAGGAATCTGAAACATTTTCCAAAATACATTTCAGAAAGAAATATTTTCTAAAATGCATTTTAAGCTGTGTTATCTTTGTTACTTCTTGGAGTTAAAATGGTGTTAAAAATGTGACATCCCAAAAATACAAGTCCTTGTCACTTTCTATTATCCAGTAGTTTTAAGTATTTTTAATTAAAATATAATAATATTCATTACATCAGGAATAATTATGCTGAAGTTATAAATAGAAACCTGTTCTATAGTCCATAATGAAAAAAAAATTTGAAACTGTGTGAAATATGAGCATTGCACACTGCAGAACAAGGTGGCCTCAACTGCAGTGTTTAATCGTTTGGTCTTTCCAAAAGAAGAGTAAATGGACTATTTTGTTATACAGTTCTCTTTTTTCTTTCTTTTTTTTTCTGTTTCTTTCATAATGATGTATCTGCATCAGCAGTTGAGTTAAAGCTGGCATGGAATTATGTCTTTCATGTTGGGCTACAATTTTTGTGATGTTCCTTACTTTATGGGGGAGTTATTTCTGTGGTCTTTAGCTCTGTAATAAGATGTCTATCAGAAGCAATTCCAGTCCTATGCCTGCATATAGTTACACTCCTTGCCTTCTATCTCATCTGAAGCAACTACTTTCTGCTCCTCCACACACAAAAGCTTCTTTCCTATGGAAATATAGAGTGGTATGTGGGGCTTTCCACATGCCCTGGTCTTATCCCAGTATAGAGGCAGGATCTTATCAGGAACAGAAGCTCCCATGTGCTTTGTGCTCACCACTCTGGATATAGCTTTGGATATCTAAGCACTGCAGATAACAGTGCTGAGACCTTGAATATGATTTGATATTCTGTAGGAAGCAATTGTAAAGAGCAAAGGATGAACTTAATGTGCTCCTGGTAGCGGTGCTGCCAAGGAGACGTAAAGATGCATTCTCTATTAGCTGGAGTTTCCCAAGTGTTCTGCTCTTTGGGAGAAAAAAATTCAGGCCTCAAAGAAATAACATCCTTTTAGGAAATGTGTACACAGGCACAGAGCAGCTATACAGCCAGGAGACTTCGTCAGGGGGAAAATTCTCAGATTTTTCCACTAAGCACAATTTTTTTCTGCTGAAGCTTAATCTTTGTAATTTCATCCTGTATTATTTGACTTTTAAAAAAATGCAGTGAGTTCTCAGAGAGCTGGAAATGGAAATACACACACTGCCCAGCAGGATCACAAGGAATAAGGAATGAATCTTAGAGAGGCTGAATGAGGGCCCTTCACTGAGTCCATGATATATTAGGCAATTTCTCATTTTCAGTATTGTTTTCACAAATTCTTGACATAAAAACAAACAAATCCATAGAAGCAGCTACAAGACAGTTCTACCAAAGCCACTACAGTACCCAGTTTTTCCATTTGTGTTTTATTTCTCCTGACAGTAAATGAAAAAATAATCCCTAAACCCATTATGTCATAAGAATGCACTCAACCCTGTTACCAGTGTGGTGGTCAGACAAATGAAGGGAGTGCAGCAGAAAGTAAAGAAAATCGTAGGTGATTTGAAATAAAAAACTCTAGCATATTTAGCATGTATATGCAGAACAAATGACTTTTCTACATCTGAAAGCACAGAACACATTCTTTTTAAGTTACAGAAATATAAGCATTGAGTTATGGTACTTTTAAGTCTCCAACCAAGATGAGAAATGTGTTAGAGATAGAAGACAAGGTTTGATTAACAGTCGGGGGAAAAAAATATACCCTATTAACCAGTGTTACAGTTCTTACAGGCTAAAAATATCTGCATTTAGATTGATAATGTTTGCCTTTGGGTTAGAGAAATACAAACCAGCAATCCTTAGATAATATAATGTTGCTGTTCAGCCTGTTAAATTTCACTACATTGATCAAAAGACTATTTGGTATTAAGCCTGCAGCCTATCAAGCTCAGAAATCAAGAGTTTTGTCTACCAGGTGATAAATGGTAATAGAAAGGATTAGAGACAACCCTTGGAAGAAAAGTAGCTGACACGAAGAGCTGAGGCAGCACTGACATGTTGGCAAACATATGCTTGCAGCAAAAGCAAATTCAAGAACTTCACTGTAAAATTCTTCATTCATTCCTTCAAACATGTCATAGAAATATAATTCAGCTTAATAATGTGTAGATTTTTTCTGTTGCAGTTTCATCAGTCTATAGAGAACATATTTTAGAGAACCATCCTTTGTCTTATATTTTCTAATTTTGCTTTGTTTCTACCACCCACACTCTTTTGAAACATTGTGTACATCCATTAATCCTGATATCATGGTCACGTCTTAGTTTGTGTTTAGAAGGAAGCTATTAATACATTCACATTCCTCAAAAAAGCATATGTAGCTTACCTCCATTCTTCCTTTACACTTACCTATGCATTTTCTTTAAGTTCCTTCAAGTCTTACTAGCTTTTCACTGAGATCATCTAAAACAGAGATAGGGAGAGATAAAATATACCTTGTTATTAAATAATTCTTCATAATAAAATAATCTAGGATAGTGGTACAGAGGTTGACTTTTCCTGTCAGTCAGAAGATCATGAGGTGATTGAGAAATGAGAGGATACATGGTAAGAAGAAGGAAAAAAAAAAAAAGAAAAAAAGAAAAGAAAAAAAAAAAAGCCCAGAACTCTGAGGTAATGAAAACTTCCACACTGCTGGATTTTGGACCATGCTCATGCTGTTTGGTATTCACTGACTTCTCTCACACTTCTGCTCCATGCTGTCAGCCAGTAGCTTCTTTGCTCAAAGGTTTCTTTTTTTTTCCCCAGCTGTGCATCTGTGAAAAGTCCTCCACATTGTAGCATTCTCCTTATTCTCAGCACTAATTTCATAGCACTAAGAAGTTCATCATATGAAAAGGGAAGAATCTAGTAATGATGTTTTTCTAAAAATAAATTGAATATGGACAACGCTTAAACTACTCAATGACTAAAGTACTTTCTAAGAGAGTTATGTGAATACTTATCCATTTTTGCTGCAGATGTTGGGGAACATCTGCAGTTAGCACAATTCCTACATATTAAAAAAGAACCAAAATAAGTAAAAAGGTGTTGGTTTTGTATGGCTTTGATTGTGTCGTGTCATTGGTAGCTTCAAGAAATGACTGAGAGCATGTGATCCTGTCATGGTATGGGCATAATGATGATGTCATTACTTAGTAGTAGTTGGCCAAGTGAAAACTGAGTAAGATGTCATTCACTATTTGTAGAAATGTATACACAAAGACAGGTTAGGAAAAAATGTTTCCCACATTGTTTAAAAAACATAGCATTCTATAATTAAAAGCATAAGGCAATGTTTTGCGAACTCGCCTATGGTGCATGCATGTGAAGAAAAGTAAAACAAGAAGTAGCTTATCAGCAAAATAAAATGTGATTGCTGTTGATGACAAAAATTTTGGTTAAAATTATTGCAACCTGCCATGTTTCCACTTTAATGTTATAATTTAAGATATGACACTGAGGACAAAGAAACATGTTGACCTTAAACTGTTCCTTTGATTCACTTTCATTGCAATTCAATTTTCTCTGTGATAACCAATCAGACTTTAGAAGATATATTTTCTCCACTGTCATCTTTGCACAGAGTCTTAGGGAAAAATTTCTTTTTAAAAACAGGATGGAGAGACAGGCTGCAATTTTTGAGGTTTTTTTTCACTATGAAAACTATTAAATTTGTGATCCCTGTCCAGGAAATAATCTGTGTTATTTTAGAAAACACATTTAATGACAACACTGAAAAAAAAAAAAATGCACTCTTTCTCATTCAGCAAAACAAACACAAAATGGATTATTTTGTTGGAAGATGACATGGCATTTTTGCCCTTTTGTTTCTCTGTAAATATCGTGCTGAACTATTCAGGATTGTAAGGCAGCTGAGGTGATTGTAAGTGGATCTGATTGCATTATGAGAGGGGAAAGAAACCCACATAAATTCTAATCATCTCTGTGTTCAAGGATTTCAGAATTTCTCTTGGGGGGCTTTTTGTTTGTTTTTTGTTTTGTTGTGGTTTTTTTTAAGGTGTTTCTCTTCCTTGTCCCCATCCTTGTAGCCTTTTTAGCTAGGGCTAAGGAGCAACGGTACTACCCTATTAGCACAAACCAGAGCTCCTTCTGCGCTAGTATCTTGCTACACTGCTGTTTGTGCTGTTAATCAAAACCAAAAGCAGGCACTTTGTTGCCAGAGTTCAGGTTTTTATCGCAAGCCTTGTGACATTTGTTTTTACTACTTCAAAGCTCCACACCATCAAGAGGAAGCTCTGTGGGACAAGATCATGTTGATTTGTCTGGTGTGGGTGGTGGAACTGGAGGCTGGTGGCAGGGAGCAGTGCTGCCCTGCCGATGTACACAAGCCCCAGCAATTTCAGTCTCTGACCTATGGAATAGGGTTAGTCATTTTCCACTGCACAGCAATGCTGTAACTCCTTCCCCCAGGAGCATTTGTTGGCAGATACAACATAGCCATAAGGCTTTTCAAAACCTGAGCACTCCTCCCTTATTACTATGATTGAGATTCCCGGCTTTATTGGTGCCTGCAGGGTGCGAGGTGAAATCTCTCAAGCAGAGGTAGCTGCTCAGAGGCACTGACTGTAGTGTGATCAGCGGAGCCTTACAGGTTTTTCGTCTGGGTCGTTTGCTCATCTCCACCTAACAGACAAATATTTTTATTAATAAAGCTATGTGAATAGAGGAATGAGGAATGACACTGACATTAAAGTGAACAACATAGTATAAAGGCAACTTTTTCCAGCCCTCTAAGTAGAATTGTGTTAGTGAGGATTTATAGCAGTACGGATTTGTGTTTTATTGCCACAAGCATTAGTATGAATGCCTGCATGCTGAACATTTGTAAAATAACATCTTCAAGAGCGCACCATTATACTCTAAGTGCTAAGTATTATTTTAAAAGAAACTGTATTGCTTTTAACATTTTCATTATGTATAGAAGTCATAATGAGACAAAGCTACGTTTGCTAATTTGCCTCTTCTGTATTTTCATAGAGCAGAATTTTAAATATTTACAGCAATAAGTGGTTGTGTTCAAGAATTATGCTTTGACAATGCAAATTCCTTAAATAAGGTTGAAAGATGCTTTAATACTAAGCCCAGGAGTAAAATGCAGTTGTCTTACAGCCTGAGCTTTTGTTGCACCTTACATGAATCTACAAAATTATACCTGTTTTCGCCTTCCTGTGCTTGTTTCTTTGATCCCCGCCAAAAAAATGACTAACCCAACAAAGCACCTCACCAGTGTGGCAGTGAAATGATTGGTACCTATTCATGGAAAGTGCCTGAAAGCTGTAACTGTCCAAGAGTGTACTGAGTATCAGATTTGTAATCCCGCTTTACTGACAGGTTAACTGTTGCTTCTGAAAAGGAGTTTGCAGCACAGAGAGAAGGAAAAGGCCTTACAACGATCTGCACAATCCTACATTATTTACTACCTATCTGTATAGCACAGCTTCAGCTGGCAGGAAAAGTTACAGCTGAGAATGAGAGGTACGTACCGCTGCTGTGAGAAATGTAAATAAGATTAGAGTTGCCAGTCCCTGCTGAGAGGTAAATTTCTTTTCCAGAAGCTGAACACACCTTTTTTTTGAAACACCATCTTTATTTGTGGGAACTGCTAGTCTGCAACCATCTGCCACACTTAAACCCTGGACCTTGTAAATAATCTCTGCTCATTGAGCGCAGCTATGACACAAAATGTAATGTCTTCTTGTTCTACATGTCTAGAAACTAATCTTCCTTTGGCAGCGAACCTGTGGTCTGCCAGCTTGAGTTCCTTTTCATTTATACGCTTATTTTGCTCAGTGCAGATGAGGGTGAAGAGGGGAAGCACAAGGGGGAATTCACAGAGCAAACAAACCGTACCTAACAGGGTGATCAGCTTGCGAGTGTAGATGAAAGATGTCTTCTGCTGCAGCTCACCTGATGCACTGTTTGCTGTTCCTGCATTGCTGACGCGATTCATGAGCTAATGGGTGAACCGGGTGCTGGACATGCTAGTACAATCTGGGTGGGATGAATATTTGAGTTGGTAGAGCTCTCGTGGCTGGCTGATCACAGGAATTATCTATGTGAGGACATGATTTCAGATCTAAAATGTACTACAGTTACACATGGCCATACTCCAGTATGATCTGCAAGGACTTAATACTGAAGGCTACTCAGACTTCAGCTAAATCAGAAAATTATGTGCCAAAGGGCATATAATATAGTAGTTCTCTGGTAAATGTAAGTTTTTCTAGTTTGGGTTTTAACAGAGTGTACCTTCCTTTTCTCTGAAGAACAGCCTGTTTTCAAGCAATCTGAAAGATCGTCACTCTCCTAAAACACAACATCATGCTGAAGCTGTTATGCTGAATCTGAAATGTGTAGTAAATTGTCTTAGCTTGACGACATTTAAATGAAGGTAGAGTTAGTGTGTCTCTCTTCAGGCTTTTGGGGGAAAGAGGGTTTGCAATGGCCTCCCAGGATGCTTCTTCAGGAAAGTTTGTATTTAAGAGTCAGGCATCCCAAACATTTTTACACAGTTGAGACGAGTTACAGATACCTCAATTACCAGTCAACACTATGGGAATCTATGTTCTGTAGCCTGCCAAATAATATACCTTTACCACAGAAACAGGTATTGAAGGGATGGAGAGAAAATAGCTAATGGTTGTTACAAGTAATCTGTACTGGTAACACTTCTTTTTCCTCCATGAGCCCTTGGAGAAACTAACAAGCGGTGCAACTTTGCAGCTACTTCCACCCCTGCAGTGTTAAATATCTAGACCAGGGCTTGCTCCCTCTCCTGCCAAAGCTAGCCGTGCAGTTTGGCTATGAATCCATGGAAAGCCCTCTTCTTTCTATGTGTCTAAATGTATGCCCAGAATCTTTGTTGTGCAGTTCTGGCTGCATGCATTCACACCATTACATAGCTGGATATGCTCTTCTAATGTGGCCAGATGCAGATCTCTCTCCTCGTGCTCTGTTCCCAGTGTAATCCTTGGCTTTCATGTGCACCCCACCATCACTGCGTTAGCCCTGTCAAACCAGCTGCCTTCTCTCCGGCAAGGGGTCTGAGACCCTGGAGCCTCATCACAGCGACACATCCAAGATAGCTCAAAAAAGCCAGCAGGCTTCTAGGCTGTGAGCAACCAGAATGACCCGAATAGCCTGAAGCCTACATCCCACCTTGTCCGGACAGCTGTCCTAGGAGGATGTGTCACTTCAGCCACTCCTCCAGCCTACCTGGAGCCCTGGCTTCCCCTAGTTGGGCTTGGGGTGAGCCTCTTGCTGAGGTTGTTAAAGATGCGGAGCAGTGTGTTCCAGGGAAAGCCTGCTTTCTGCCCAAGGCCATGAAAACGTTGCCACCAATTTTTGCCTAAGTTTTGAATATTAATAAAAGATTAAAGATGTCATAACCGCTTCTGAGATGTATCGGGATGATCTACACTGGTCAAGCACTTCTTACCATAGATGTGCTGATTGTTCAGATCTCCACACACAGCGAGTGTCCCTGGCTAGGGCACCAATGTCACTGATCCGAAGCAAATATTTATTAATTTTTTTCCTTCTCGGGGTGACTGAGGCGTTACCACGAGATGTATTTTCCTTTTCTGAGAATTTCTGTGTATTCGTATGTGAGCTGCTCGCCCAACAGCTGTACAGCCTTGCCAGCTCGCGCATCAGCCCACCGCAGCGAGCGCGTTACCCCTTCTGCCGCTGTGAGCAGCGTCCCGCACCCTCAGGGAAGTCAAGCCCGCACGGCAGCGACGCGGGGCTGCCACACGCCCCCCCCCCCCCCCCCCCTCCCTCCTCGCCTGGCACCGGGCGGGGACTCGCACTCACCCCAGCGCGGAACGCGCCCCGCGCGCTGCTCCCGCCAGGTGGAGCAAGAAACAAAGAATAGCGCTTCCCCGAGCCCCGGGGTTCGTTCTTTTTTTTTGTTTCTTTTTTTTGTTTGTTTCTTTTTTTTTTTTTTTCGCCCCCGTGTGTGTGCCTTTGACAGACCTTAAATTTGCTTTTCCTCAAACCGAAGTTTCAAGACAGCAACGAGGCAAATGGGGAGGGCGGTGTTTCCTTCTCTCTCAGGTTGCTGCGAGAGAGGGTGACGTTCTCTGCCCTTCGCCGTCTGGTAAAGCTTTGGGAGGCGGGGGTGGGGGGTGGGACGGGACGGGAAGGTGTGGAATGAATGAGCTGCATAAATTCTCCTTTGTGTGCACACCAATTGTGGCAAGAAAATAAAATTTAAAACTTTTACAGGGCAGATCACTCTTTTAGCGTTAGTGGGGGGAAAGTTTGGAAAATCTGTATATACGCAGCAGCATAAAATTCACATTAACATCTCATTAAGTCTAAATCCACTTAGGGACTGATCCAAAGGCCATCAAACTCGATGGGAGGTTTTCCATTGCCTTCACATGGGATTTGGATCACGCTGTTAGTGATTGGCAAAAGCTTATATTAACAAAAAAAAAAAAAAAAAAAAAAATAAAAAAAACACCCCACCTGACCTGATAAAAGGCTATAAAAGCATTTCCATTCCTTCTTCTGGGAAATCCCTTTTACGGCTGATCAAATGTAATCGCAGCAGCCACCTCTGTGGTGAAAGCTTCCTGTTAGGCTAACAGCAAGGTAGTTGAGGTACGAATGCAAACGCCACCACTGTTCTACAAAAATTGGAATGGAAACCTCATTTTTTATGATAGTGAATTATCAATAATAGCAGAGGAAAACCTGAAGTGATCAGAAATTAACTTAAATGCTATGTAAACACTATCTAAAAATGGGGAGAGATAAAAGCAACTGAAATCTAGCTCAGAAAAAGCATATGCCTGGTATGATAGTATTTTACACAAGTCTGGTGTACTAACATGGACTAAAATGACTAAAAGTAACTAAATTAACTAAAGTAGACTTTGCATGGTCAAAAGCAAACCAGTTTGTTGTCCAAGTACCCTTTAGAGATCTCAGTACATGGTATCATCACTAATGGCTCTGGTTTCATATGTGGAGATGAATAGTAGTACATTTTAAAAATAAAATTTTCCTTGGGCACCTTCTAATTCCTTGATCTTCATTTACTTTTTAAAAATGCTCCTTCTAGCAGAAAGAGTCTAGAGCAGAGGCTCCAGCTCTGAAGAAGTTTCTTGTTCAGCTGGCCTTAGCTGGGACTTAGCTGATGGCAGAGGCGGGCCTGGAATTTCTTGTGTATTGTTGAAAAACAAATGAAGTGACAAGCCTCTGATTTTTTGTTCTAAGTATTTTAAATTTGAAACAGACATCATCAAGTTGATTGGGTAGAATGCTACTGAAGATTTGAAAGACTGTTCTTATTTTACTTCTACGGTGAGGTTTTAAATCTCCTTTTTCTCTTTGTTATCTCCCTTTACTAGTTTCATTGTGTTTAACAGCTTCTTCCCAGTGCTCAGCCCAAGTAGTGTGGTGAGAGACTGCATCATCAGGTATCTCCATGTCACTGGCAAACTGCCTTCTTATTACTCATGTCCATTAGGAGCTGAACTAAAAACTTCAGTTTGAACAGCCTCCTAATTTTTGAGTGCTAAAAACCCCTGGATCTACAATGGGGCAGTGATGTTCTTGTAGGAATTCCAGCTCTTAAAATATTAACAAGAATGAAACTTCACCAAAGGAGGAAAGAAGGTGTAGATACTGCCCAAAATTTAAAAAATGCATTTAATTACTACATACAACAGTTATGGCAGACCCTAATTTTAGCATGGTATTAAAGTTCATCAGTTAATGAGAAAGGAATTCCTGTAAAGAGTCACGTAGCTGATTCTCTTCATGGCAGCACTGATTTCATTTGTACTTTTGTTCTCCTGTCTCCCTCTGGCTTCTCTTTCCCTTTTCATCTTTTTGGTCTTCAAGACGTATATAGCCTTGCTGCCTTGCCCCTTTCCCTCGTTGGTGGTTTACATTCATGAAGAATGAAAAGGTCTTGTAACAAGAAACAATACATATTGAAAAGCATATTAAAATAACATTCACTGATTTGCAGCAATATCCCAACAGAGGTCAGAAATCTGGCCCTTGGCAAGTACTTTGGAGAAACTGCCAGGAACTGCTAATCTTGTACAACGTTCCCGCATTTTCAGGTAGAAAAGTGTTGCAGGGAAAAAAGTTCAAATTGGCATCTGGGGTTGGAATCATATTTTCACCTGACTTTCTGCTTCAGATTGCAAATCACCTCAGCTTTCTTACAGTTAATCTCATCCCACTCCTTAACTCAAGGGGAGTGTGCCATCGACTAGAGCAAGAGCAAAGTGTTTTGCAGATGTTTCTTCCTTCTGCTTCCTCCTTCGCTCCCCTCCTAATAGTCATTAAACACAATGAAGAAACTATCATAAACAATATTTTGTTGTTTTCAGATAAAACATTGATTTTGGTATTATAGTCCTGGAAATGTGCCAACTCTGAAAAACCAAGTGGGAAGTGCCTTAAGTCTAAAATACCTCTTTGAACCACAGCCTCCACACTGCTTTCTCGCTGCAACTACTGAGGGAGTGTGACTTCCCAGCTGGTACACCAGCACCGAACCACTGCTGAGATCACCTCCTGGGTCCCCAGCCCTGCCAGGTGCTTGCTGGAAGGAAACAGAGCCAAGGTCCTACCTCCACAGAGGATAAGCAGAGATACTGCTACTTTTATTTGTCATTACTCAAGGAAGCCCAAAGTTTAAGTGGAGATTTCTGTGGAGAACACTTGTGAATTTAGGTGCTGAGTGCTCGTGTGGTAGCTGAAGTCCTATTGTGGGTCAGGGCGTTGGTTAGAAGCCAGCTAAACTTTATACTCTGTTTTGAAACCAGTTATTGCACAGCTTTGTTTTCCATTAATCTGTGACCAGCTTACCTTTACTTTTGAAACTGCAGGGCAAATTGTTTAGACAAACTAGGCTTTTGTCTGGATTTTTAGTTCCCCTGACAAAGCGCTACATTTCAATTAAAAAAAAAAAAAAAAAAAAAAAAAAAAAAGAATGAAAATGAAACATCTAAAATCATCCTGTTAACAGAATAGAATGATTCTGTTGCCGGTTAGATAAATCAGAAAACTGGTCATTTGACAGCATCACTTACATTTTAAGCAACAAATAGAGTGAATCACAAAAACAAACAAACAAAAAATTTTTAAATGCTGCCATTGCTCCCTACTGTTGCCATCCAAGCACTTCTAGGCTATCACAACAACAGTAATATTAAATGAGAAACTAGTTGCTTAGCCAGGATGACAATTCCATCCTCTCACGTTGTGGCTTTGTTCTCTCACAGCATAATGGGCACGGGAATGTAGCACTGATAATGCTTGCTGGTGGTTTTCTTTAATGTGAAGCTGTATCAGTGAGTCATCCAAGTCTCTGGTAATTTTGTTCAGTTTCTGATTGTTCTGGCAAACATATGGGATATTCACATAACTTGTAGTGTCTAAATTTCACCCCTTGAGAAGTTAATTTATGCCTTCTATGGTTAAGTAGTAAGTATTGCTTACTTGTTTGAATGTTTTACACTTCTATACAGCCTTTGGATGTCAGATTATTGATAATTAAGTAGATCCTCAAACACTTCTTAGGGAGAGATAAACACCATTATTATCCACAGCAGTACAGAAAGGAGAGGTGATCTTTCTAAGTCCATTCATTGAGACAATTTAGCTTGAGAGGCCTGATAACACAGTTATAAACACCAAAAAGCAGCCTGGCCAACCTCCAGCATTGATTTTTTTTCTTTTTTTAAAAAAGAGCAATTTCAAAAGAAGATGACAGTGACAACAATAATCTTTTTTTCCACTTGGCTCATAGTTTCTGAGCATGGAGAATACTCATGCTTATTTGAGCTGAAGAGCTAGAAATTTCCTGTTTTAAATGTCTTTTGATAATCTAGCAGTTTGACAAACCGAGTCTAAGATTTGTAGAGATATCGGGAAGCATGGTGAAAAGTCAGTTTGTCAGGCTTGTAGAGGCTTTGAGCCTTTTTTCTTATAACAGAAACAGTTTGTGAATGAAATTATGTAGTGATGTATGCATTGCAACTAATCAGTGACCTTCAGATTTAATGCATGAGAAACTTTTAGTCTCAGATGGAAAAGGTAGAAGAATGTAGTGTGTGGGTGAAAAGTGCTGTGGGATGTCAGCAAGAAATCCTTAGTGCCTTTCTAAAAATCCCATTGCTTTAGCAATGGGGCAAATAATTGAATCACATATGATTCAACAGCACTTAAAACTACTCAAATCATAATTAATAGCTTTGTTCAATCTTGATTAAATATACAAATATAATTGTCTATATTAATACTAATTTATAATTAGGCATATGAAATATGAGATTATGTGAGCTAATCAATATAAATTTTATTATTAGAAAAAGAATGCAAATTACTTATATGAGGTTACATGCAGGCCCAAATGTTACTCTCATCAGTCAGACTGGTTACCTATGGATATATTTGTCTGGAGACAATTTACTGGTGGAACAATTTTCCTGTGTGTTTCAAGTATGCCATGTGTTGGACACATCACTTTAGTCTGGGCTTTTTGTACAGAAATACTTAAAGCCCCTGCCAATTTCTTTTTCTTGTCAGACTTTAATGGCTTTTGAAAATATGTCATATTTTCAAATACAGGTATTAAAATGAAGGCGTGGAGGAACCTTTAATGTTTCTGTTTGTTACATGATGAGATTATTCACTTTTATGTGGGTGAGGACTTAGGTAGCACTTATTTCCATGACCATCCTTCAGGTAATGTGGAGCTGCTCTAGACACAGGTAAAATATCTTGGGTAATGAAATGATTAATGACCCTTCTCTGCACTGGGCTTGCCAGAGAGTCCTGGGAGGCCCACTTGACTGCTGTCTGCCATACAGACAGGCACCATGGTGCCAAATGACTGGTATCACTGGGAGGAGGGTTAGACTGGGGATGGATCCCCCAGAATTAGTGGTTGCATCCCCTATCCCTCCCACTATCAATCAGAGGAACAAGCATCGCCTTTCTTCTGTCTTTCTTCCTCTTTTCTGGAATGAGACTAGGAGCCTTTGCTCCTACCTTCGTATTGCCCTAGCAAAACTGACTGCAGCCTAAGACCCTCGAGGCAGGTCTGATGTGCTTAGTACACACACAGCTCCACTTGCCTCAGTGAAGTGGAGGAATAGCTGCTCTCACTTTCTTCTGAGCAAAAGCACTGGTCATTCTCCAACAGCTTTGTTAATAATTGAGACATCCCTGTAGAGAAGATAGGTAGTTTTAAAATTTCAGCTAGTTGCATGGTCTGTCTGTGTTCACGCTTAGGAACACATTGAATGAGCTGACTAGAAGTATGAGGGCCAAGAGCACAGTGGGAGAAAGACTTACTGTATCTTTATAGTTATTTTATTCAAAAACTAAATATGATAAATTTGATATTTCTAATAGAAATAGTGGTAATAATTAGTTGATTAAAGAGATGTAGGATACTACCAAGGAAACATCCTGAATGTAGCTGGGCAGTTCATTGCCATCATGTCTATAGGCAGTACTAGCTTCCACCCTTCTCTGTTGCCAAAGCACATCCTTTCTCTGACACACAACTCATTTCCATTAAATGCAATTATTTCAAATAATTGTCACTGTTGCCATACTGCCACCATTTGGTCCCACTGTGGGAGAAGACCGCGTTAGTCACAGTTGTTCTGTGGACAGGAAGGCTGAAGCCTAGGACAAATTGTTAACAGAAAAAGAGCTAGACCCATTTTTATTACTGATTTCCTTTTGGGGTTTTTTTCTTGTTTTTTTTTTCGTTGTTGTTGTTTGCTTTTGTGGTGTGGTAGCAGAGGAAGGCAAAGAGCATTGCTGTTAAGAATAGATTTTCGTCATTATTTATCCAAGTATCTTCGAATATTCATTTAATATGTGGACATATAAGAGGCGAAATGGCCACCATTTCCATTAGAAAGAAACCAATATTATTTCTGACAAGTTCCTGAACTGAGCTGTTCTCACTGCAGGCAGGAATGTTTTCTTAATCCACATCTTCAATGGGGGCATGAGCTGGATGTTTCTGCTCTAAGAAAGTGATTAAGATGTTAACATGCTTGGACTTGATATTAAGGAATATTAATCCATGAATTTATGGTCTAATTGGATTGAGTGCTTGCAAATAAATGAGTGAAGCAACAGAATACACCAAAATCAAGATCCCTAAGAAATGCCATAAAATAATGCAAAATCAGTTTCTACAAAATGTATGCCTTCTTCTACTGATAACAAGATTTCATATCCTTTGTAGTTTCTTTTTCTCTCTGTTTCATCAGTCTGAAAGGACCTCAACTTTGAAGCTCTTGCAGCAGAGAGCATAACCAGATTGGGTTAATCTTTGTCGCAGTATTCTCAAGGAGCATCACTCATCATTAACAGAAACTAAGTGATCTGCAGTGATGTCAATACTGCAAATCAAAGTGCATTTTGTGGATTCTGGATGCTATGAATTTGTCTTTAATATCTGATTCTGGCCTTAGTAAATTAACAGTTGGGAAAATTATGCAAAAATAATCCCATGAAAGTTAATCAAGGCTGCAAAGAGGATGGTAATATTTTCCTGAGAACATAGCACAGTACACATACTTAAAGAAAAATTATTGTTGTTGAAAGAAATATTCCATAAATTATCTAGCACTGTGTTTACTGCAATGACTTTGGAAATAATTCGAGATTTCAGCTTGGGGGTATGTGTGGGGAGACTTGGAGTATGAATTCACACATGCATGATTATGGTACTTGAAGAAAGCTGTTAAAAGGGGACAAAGTTAGGAGTAAATCTGCTAAATGTGGTTGTTACTTTCCCCTAAAAACATAAATGTCATGCACACCTCTCCCTAACCTGAAAGGAAAGGCTGCTTGCACATGTAGTTAACGGTTTGTTCTCTGGACCAAATTGAGCCTCACATAATTGAGTTCAGTTCCATTAGCTCCTGAAGAGTTGCATTCACTCTGCCAGATTTGGATTTGGATTTCAAGTTCTGGCAGTCACCAACTTCTCTTCCATCATTTCCTGTGCTCACACTTGCATAAATGAAAGCACTGACAATGTTTGAATAGGTCCGCAAAGCTGCATATCACTAGCAAGGCATTTCTGTGATCGATTACAAACTTATTCATCTTTAATTACTTATTCATGTGGAAATTAATTTTCAAGACCAGAAGCTTCTAGATTTTAGGTTCATATAAATTGCAGGAAATATGAATTTTTAAGTGCACTTTTTCTAATATGTTACCTCATATTTTGAGTGGATAAACATGATATATTTAACTGGAATTTCTTCACAGAAGTATTGGAAGTTCCAAGCCAGCACACTGGCTTTGAAAGCATTGACCTAGGTTTATTCTACCATATCTGGTGTTCAACATGCTGTTTCATCCATTTTGTAGATGTATTTTGTTTTTCCCACAGAACTGAACAAAAGGGCAAGTCTTAATTTTTTTTATGATGCATGATTCTAATGATACAATTTGAAGCTAATGACAGGTTTTCCATTTATAAATATAGAAAACTTCACATATTCACCTGCAGAACATGAAGCAGAGATTGGTTCAGAATCTGAAGTCTATTTTTGTTTAAATATGGAAACTCTTCTTTAATAAAAAATAAATCCTTAAAAGCATGAGTGTTATGTGAGAGAAGAGTAGTAATAATTACCAGACTGCAGTTACTTTTTTTTGAAGACTCTTTCTCTTAATATTGTTGGCAGCCACCATTCAAAAAAGCAGACATTTGAGTTTTCCCTTACATGTAAACAGTAGTGTTAATAATATTATATTATTATATAATTATAATGCTATTATTATGATAGTAGTATTATAGTATAGTATATTGTATTCTATTATATAATATTAATAGTAATGATTCATGTTTTTAGTAGTGGTAAAAGTACACTAGTGGCCTAGCAGTTCTAAGAAATTCTCTCGTCATTCAGGAACTATGCAAAAACCACTATGAAGTGGGGCCTACATTTAGGGCTGAATGTAATTACTTAGATAAGATAAAGTACACTACCCTTTGCCCAGAAACACAGAAACTTTGCTTTTCATTACCAATTAGTTAGCTACTCAGCAAGCTATATCAATGACAGAAATGAGACAGACAGGAAATAAGAAATTAGGCATCTCATAGAAGCATCTTTCTCTCACTGCACTGAAACATTGTCACGTTAGAAATATGTTTTGGAAAATATACAATATTTAGAACATAGGTGAGCTCTATGTGCTATTTTTTTCCCTTCTGTGCATTTCAAAGAGTCAAGTCTAAATGTAGCATTAATAAAGAAGAAAAAAAAATCTACATTCTCTTGTACACATTCAAAGGGATCATAGACTGATTGAGTTCAATTGCATTAGGTTTTGAGTTTCCTGCACAGTCTTTTGAAGATCATGTCTCATTGAGATGTACAATGTAGGAAGTTCATCCCCCTTCCACTGCTGTTTTTGGCAGCCTTCAGATGAATCGGGCTAAACATCATGACATTGCATCATTTTAATATTAATCAGAGCACTATTTAAAAATATGAAAAATACTTAAGACTGACACTTATCTTCATATTTCTGTATCTTAATAAGTAGCCTGGTCTTAATCTTTCCAGCCTTCAGAGGGACATGAGATGATCAACACAGCTAAGAATCCATTAGATTAATTAAAAACTTTAATATGATGCTAAATACCTATCATCAGGGCCTCAAATTCAAAAATGTTGCCTTTTTTTTCCCAATCCAGACTGTACATTTGAGGGAAAATAGCAAACTTTTTGGAAAGATGCTGCGCAAACACAGTTCTCAAATCTTTGTTTCAAATTCAAATCAAGTGCAGAGTAGTGGGGGAAGTTTTTTGTACTTCATGCACAAAATATTTTCCCAGGGGTAGGGGGATAGTTTGTGATTATATTTACATCCAGGGATAATATGTGATTATATTTACACCAAGGATTTGCATCCTGTGGATCTATTTCATAAAGAGTAATAATGAACAGGCCACCTAACTTTATAGGTCAAAATCAAGATAAAATAATCTCTGCAGCAGTGACTTAAAAAAATGGACAGAGTGCATCTTCAGCAAGTTTGTAGGTGATACAAAACAGGGAGGAGTAGTCAACACACCACACAGGTGTGCTGCCATTCAGAGGGACCTTGGCAGGCTGGAGAAATGGGCAAACAAGATCCACAAGAAGCCCAGCCAAGGGAAGTGCCAAGTCCTGCACCTGGGAAGGAATAACCCCATGCACCAGTACATGGTGGCGGCAAGCAGCTCTGCAGAAAAGGCCCTGCCAGTCCTCGTGGGCACCTAGTTGGGCATAAGCCAGCAATGTGACCTTGCCACAAAGAAGGCCAACAGCACCTTGGGCTGCATAAGGCAAAGCAGCATCAGCAGGTCAAGAGAAGTGATCCTTCCTCTCTACTCAAACATGTTGAGACACATCTGGGGTGCCAGGTCCAGTGCTGGGCTCCCCAGCATAAGACAGTCATGGACATACTGGAGCAAATCCAGCCAAGTGCCGCAAAGAAGATTAAGGGACAGGAGCGCCTCTCATGTGAGGAGTGGCTGAGAGCTGGGAATACTCAGCTTGGAGTAGACAAGGCTTGGGGGATCTTCTAAATGTGTAGATTGATGGGGGAAGTAAATATGAATGAGCCAGACTCTTCTCAGGGGATGTCAGTGACAGCACAAGGGACAGTGGGTATAAACTGAAATACAGGAAATTCTGGCTGAACATAGAAAGACTTTTTCCTGAGAGGACCATTAAACACTGGATGCCCTGAAACGTTGTGGAGTCTCCACCACTGGACATGTTCAAAATCTGACTGACTGGTCACTTAGCAAATGGCTCTTGCTGACCCTGCTATAAGTAAGATCTAGCTTTGAATACTGGTATTCAGTATTCAGCCTGGGATACTTCTGAGTGTCTCCTGGGATACTTATGACTGAAATCTAAGGCAATTCGATATATTTGCATACTTAGACTCGTACAAAACTAGGTATATATGTGAATCCCTAGAAGAATGTATAATGCAGGTGTGGACCATAGCAGTTTTTGAAGGGTACTGAATATATTCTGACAGGTATAAGCAAATTTAGACAGATGAAAGGGATCAATGATGCAATTATTGATAGGTATGTATGTACACAAATCATCAGGAGGAACTTTAATCTCCCTTTACAGTTTTTGGATTATGAGAAATACTGGGTGAGAAGGCAATTTACTCCTGAAGGAGAAGTATAGAAATAGAAGTTCCTTTGTGGATCTCTTTCACAGGATTAACATTTAGATACGTATCCAACAAAGACATCATTTTTGAGCTTTCCAAAGTGATTTCAAAAGTCAAACAGAAAGGAAACATGCCTTGCTGGTAATAGCAAAGATTGCTTTGTCCAAACTCTTTTCAGCAGTAGGATTCTTTCAAATAGTTGTAGCTTTTATCAATATTAGTCCAAGGAAAATTAGGTTTTGTTCTTTACATATGGAATATGGTATCTGTGCTGGGAGGCTGTATAAATTCTTTCAAAAGCTGTATTCTTTGGGATTCTCGTGAGGAATCTTATGAAAGGCTGATGTGTATTGTCTTTATCACAGCATGCTTTGACAATAAAATTACTATCTGCCTCAGTTCATTTGCTGTCTCCAAAGGAAACTGATTTACAGATCTTCCTGCTAGCTCATCTCTTATTTAATCTACCTGCTTATAATTATTGTTGTAATTAACTTATAAATTATTATTAGTAGTTTATTCATATTTAGAGATGGGCATTCTGACAGTTGGTCTAATGACATCTGGCATATTCTTCATCCCAGCGTGATCTGTTTACTCAGTTTTAACATAGCTTTGCACTCCAAATTTATTGGTTTCTACAGCTGAATTTTTGGGAACCTTATTGCTATAGGATGCTATGAAATGTGGCTATTCTAATTCTGAGATCATGTGCCCACTCTGTTCATCCCCTGGGAGCACTGGTAATCAGACAGTGAAATAACCTCAGAAACATCTGCACTATGGGAAAAATCTTAGACATTGAGAATAGGACCAACCAATAAGATTTCTTTACAGCTGACTTTAGAAATACCTTTTCCTAATCCATTTTTAATGTTTCAAAATTTAAAGCAGACGTGGGGAATTTCTTCAGTAGCTGTATCACCTTAGGGAAGAGTCAAATAGGGAATCCCTTTGTTTTATTTCTTTGCATATCAGAAAGTGCTGACAGACAATGAGGTATTGCTTGGGTAAGGGATCAGTATTGCAGATTTTCACATGCACCGCTGAAGATTCCCAGCTGGCAACGTGTCTAGAAAACTGAAGAGGAGCAAATGAAGTCACAAGATTTCAGGCATATGCTATAGGAAGGGGTGGGTGTGTGTGGGTGGGTGGGTGTGTGTGTGACAGATACAGATCCTGTAAGAGGTCACAAGATTTTATTTCATGTAAGATGCAAGAGTGACCCTGGAGGGAGGCTCCAGCCCAGTGGGCAGCAAAAGGCAAAGGAAGAGCAAGGACACAGATACAATGCTGTCACTGCACAGTCAAAGGCAATCAGTGATATACTTGATATTTCATGGCCCTTTATGCCAATGTCAAAACAGCTCCTGTGTAGTTCCTGCAGATGAACACAAAGCACCAAGTCACATGCTGCCTTTGTCTCCTATTTTCCATACTGGCATAAAAGACTGTGGTCTGGAACCCCTCTCCTGAATCACTGGGTGTGACTGTGTCTTCTCCCATATCAAGAATTTAATGGAAATTAAACCAGTACATATTATATTAGTGATATATTCCCAAACATGTATACATGTATATTAAATAATTTGTAAATAATTATAATGTTTGCTTCTCTAACACTATGTTACTGATCTAACATGGTTCTTTTTAATAGTTTTTGTTAACTTACCAGAGAAAAATGTAGCAAAAGCTAGGATGGAAGGCAAATAATTGCAGAGGTGGTTAACTTTCACAAGAAGACTGAAGTGATTGAAGGCATGTAGTTTATAAAAGATATGAACAAGAGGTGACAGGATAGATGTCTTTAAAATACCAAGTGATATAAAAAAAGAAAACAAAAATAACTCCCTGCCTCCTTTCTCCCATTGGCTTTCTTTCACTTTCTCTGAGCAGCAGCCATGTGTCTTGCCCAGGATATGGACACTGTTAACTTCGAATAATCAGTCATACTGTCTCCTTTTTCCTCTCATTCTGATCTTTGAGGTTTTTGCACCATTGCTTGGTTTAAACCTTAAGCAGTTTTGGATTTAAATTCCAATGAAAGGTGCCTAAACTGCGTAAGAGGACAAGAAATAAATCGTTCCAGTAATGTATACATTTGAAAGTTTAAAGAATCCATTTTTTTCTTAAGTCATCTAGGCTTTTTATTTTGGGTTGTTTCAGACAGAAAGCAGAATCTGAACTGACGTTCTTGTGATCACCAGGACTTCTGAACATAAATTGCTACAGGACTGCTGAAACTAAAGCTGTGTGTGGCATTTGATTACCATAAGAACAAGTTAGGTTTTCATGACAGCATTTTCTATCTCCAAGCTATTTCCAGTGCTTTAATATAATCTACTGATGATGAAAACTAAAACCTCAAAATATTTGGGGGAAAAGCACTCAATGATCAAAATTCACAATAAACCCAAGAAAAGAAAGTAAATACTAACTATAAAAAAGTAAGATTTTCTTTAAGCTTCACACTATGTAAGGGTTTTTCCAAGGCTATTAATCTTAATCCTCAAGTTTTTAGTAAAGACACCAACGATCTCCATGACATTATAAATACCATTGGAGCTGCAAGAAAATGTAAGTTTATGGTCTTCCATTGGTGAAATCAGTTCTCTAATGTATTGTGGAGTCCTTTCTGTAAAGGTGATCTACAGAGCCACTCAAGAAATGTATTTTTTTAATCAATTTTTTTTCCACCAGCCTCCCTTAAAAAACTACTCTAAATACTTCAGATAACTTATTGTAATTTATTTTTCACTTCCTGCACATTTGTATGAAATAAATGTACAATGTAAGTTGCACAGTTATTTCCCAGTGATTTTCAGTGGGACTCTATGCACTAGCAAATGTTTTTGAATATGATTTTGGATCATTGAATTGAGTCTACATGCAGATTAGGTTTCATGTTGGATTGTAATGGCTTTAAGCCAATTGCAGAGGGAGTACAGCTCAACAGGGAGTAATAGCTCAATATATTTAGATAACCTTCATTTAAAAAAGCCAACCAACTTTATCATTCTTAGAGATTCCCTGGTAAGAACTGGCTCATTTGCTTTCCTATCATTTTTTTGCCTCTCAGCCATTCATTGAGAACTATGTACCTTTAGTGCAATTGTGTGTGTTCAGTCAACACCTGACTAGTGTGCATATCTTTACTTTGTAACGTGAAGGTATATGATAACACCAAATGTGTTTGATTTTTCATCAGTGAAAAGTGTTCCTGGTCTCTGCTGTATGCCGAGATAAGTTTTCAGCTGCTGTTTTCAGTCATGAAGTCATTTCAGCGATCAGTTTTCAGGCATGATGACTCCTGTTATTCATATTAGAGGTTAGTTGCTTCTTTAATCCTGTTCCACAGTAAACTTAATACTCCTGAGCAGATGAGCATTCTTTGGGCATGAAAGGTGTTTGCTGATTGAGAGCAGTTTTTGATCAATTCCTTTACAAAAAAAAAAAAGTAGTGCTTGGGAATGAGGTGCGGTTGCACTCTAAGGGTCATGGGCTGAGGGGACTTAGACACCAAGGTGTGAAAATGGGGGGAAGTGGGAGCAAATACCAGGCTTTCTTGGATGCTTACATTCTAGCTATAGCAAAGAAAAAGAAGAAAAAGAAAGTGGAAAATACATCTTCTGTTTCTCTCCAGTTTATATTTCTAAAGAAAACAACACAAGGTCTAACCCAGGAAGAAATGCTCAGGCAAACAATTTTTCTCTCTCTTGCTTTTCCTGTATGAGTGAGAATTTCTGTCTGAAGAAGAACGAGACAAATAGACCATTTAAGAAAAGATGAACTAGAAAAGATCAGTAATCTCCCAGAATATTTTCACAGAGACCCAGTACTTTATACTTTGTATAGAGTATATCGATACAATTTCTTTCAAATTCCTATTCGTTTCACTTCGGTGCATATGATATGCATCTATTTATTTATTTTTATCAATGCCTGAGATGTATTTATACACACCACCTTCAAATTAAAAAGATTTATGTTGTCATCTTATGCTTCTGACAATATTATGGCAATGCTAGCTTTTTTCCCTTGTCTAGCTTAAATGCCCCCAAAGTGTTCAGGCTTCTAACATATCCTTAAAGGGTCCATTTCCTGCAAATTTTTACGCTGTAGCGTAACTTGTTATTATTTTTAGTCTTGCTTTTTTGTTCCTGTTTTTTCCAGGAGGTGAAGATGATTATGCACTAAAAATTAAACTGCTTTCCTAGAATTTTCCCTTGTCATATTTCCCATTGGTTTGAGGCTTTTTTCCTTCCTGAATGACAGTGAGTATAGTTCAGCTACACAACTATCTATAATAACCTCTTCTGAACACCACAACAGCAAAGAGAACTATGTTCTTTTTGGGAATTAACATCCACAGGCAATAATTCTATTTCATAAAATAATAAGATAGAATGTGTGAGTTGAATTATAATGCTGGGTTTAGGAATTAAATATATCCTTTCTCATTCCTGTGGGTCCAAGGCACCAGAAGACATGCAATATAAACTCTGAGATGCATGTCTGTAATATTGATCATCTGAACTAAAGAAAACCAAAATATTAAGGGATATACAGATTAGGATACTCTTATACTATTTTTTTAACTTAGTCCAATATCTGCTTCAATTATTTCACGGAACTAATGGAGTGGGATGCCAGTAGATATATTGGTTCAGCAATCGTCTCTATTTAAAGCATTTTTCTTTCAGTGGGAGAAATGCATACAGCTCAGCTGTAAGAAAAGCCAAACAGAACAGGACTAAATTCTTTGGTGCTGCACCTAAGTGCTGAACCTTTCTGGGCCAGATCATGTGCAACTTGTTTTGCTACCCTTGGAGAACTTTGCATCGTAGAAACTGATATGAAGCATCCATTGCTCTCCCTCTTTCTCTCTTGCCATCTCAGGCCAATTGCAGCATACACTTGATTACCTGTGTTCTGATATTTGCAACTTCACATCTTGACAACAAAATTTAGTAATTGATTCTACAGGCAAAGAATTACTCTAAGTGAAGCAGTCACTCCCTTGCAGCTTTTGAAAAGATTAATATTCATTGTAGATGGCACAGATGGAGATTTATGAGACACATTCTTTCCCTCTCCTTTTTAGACCAAGCTTAAATTGTCATGGCATCCCCACTGAAGCCAGTACAACACCCGGTTCTGAGTTCTGCAAATGTCAGTGAGTCTATAATTTTGCAAAAGCAGTCTTTAGTGATAGTGAACAAAGACCGCATTAGATAAATAATTCTGCTAACCAGTATTTCTTTGAAGTAGACTTCTGGCCTGAAATGCTGTGCCAAGGAATTTGCTAAAATATTATGCACTTTGTTTAAAGGATATTGTTCACTTAAAATTTGACAATAAAGTACAAATCCTTAAGTGCTTAGAGATGCCATCTCTTCAATCTTTTTTGGCATTTCATGGATCATATTCCTTCACCATGTTGCCTTCTTCCTTTTTCTTTCCTGTCATGTCTCCTTTACCTCTATTGTTTCTCAAAAGCATGTTGATGTCAGAAAGCAGTTAGTTACTTATTTTCCTTCATATTTATCATCATGCTGAGTTTCTTCATGGACGTACTTGATATGGTTTCCAGACACCCAGTTTTTTTGCCACAGTTATACTGCTCATTCTAAAAGGTCCTGAGGAATGTAAATATTATGTGTTGTAAATTTTGTAGAGATGACCACTCTTTCTGCCTAGAAAATTGTTAACCTGTCTTTATAGTTAGGGTTTTTTTCTGACAAATGCTAAGATTATTCCTGTCTGCACCAACACTCAAAACTGTACCAACAGTAAAGAAATAAAGAGGTGGCTGCACCTACCACTGAGTGTTATGTTTTGTACAGCAGCAAAAGTTGTGCAGAAAACACGTTAGGCATGAGATGTGATAGCATGTTTTCAGAATTCATTGTTCAGCACACCAGGAACATGCAGAGGTCAGCTTGGAGAGCTCAGTAGGAGTGTAAGCCCAGGACACTGAAAGTAGCCTGGATCTTTAATAAATGTAAATTGTCAAAGTATCAGGTGTATATACAAATTGAATGATGGTTTTGTCATGGAACATAGCCCTCTATGCCATCTTGAGGCACTGCTGATCTGAAATGAGGAGCGTTGTTTCTAAGTCATTGAATGCTCATTTTCTCCAGTTCTGATCCATGCTGACTTTTCTTAGTTTATGAGATCACAACCCAGTGTGACCTGGCTGCAGGCCAGGGAGCAGAATAGAGTTCCAGGTCTTTCTGACTGCAAATTGAATTACTCCTCTTGACATTAAAGTCAAACCAAACTCTCATCAGTGCAGCACTGCCAAAGCAGTCTTAGTATGGCATGTTGACGTATGCCTGAAATTTGTGTTTCAAAAATTAATTATTTTGCTTTTGTTATGCAAATACAGTACACTAACAAGAACAAACAATTATGAATGCGTGCAGTATCAGAAGTGTCTTGGGATTAAAGACTTGTGAATTCCAGTTCTTTTATTAACTTTTATCTTCTTGAAAGTGTGTCCTTGTCAATACTAATTACAAGCTGCTTAGAAATGTATGTGCTGCACAGGCTATCCATTCTCTTGGATATCACACTGGGCCATCTTTTAATATTCACTATATAGTGTCCAGCTACAACTTATATAGAAATCTTCAGCCTTTCTGCCTATAGACACTATTTAATTATTTACAACTTAATATTGTGCTTTAGTTCACCATCTGTACTAAGGAATCTAAATAATAAAAAATACTTTTTTTTTTTTTTTTTTTTTTTGTGAGGATTGATTACTAATATTGGATCTTTATTTCAAAGATATAAGACATCAAGCTCATTTGAAATGAAACAATTAAACCAAATCCATGCCACTTTGGAAGACAGCCCTCCAAATCTGATCTGTCATTTACATGGTTGCCTAGCAAATAACATACCATGTGGAGTTTCTGGAGGGCACGTTGTTAGTGACTCTGAAATCCATACTTGCAGCCTGGGGTTAAAGATGACAGTCAAACTTGACCCTAAGAGTAATCAGAAGATCACCTGTAACAGGCAGTATAAATGTAATTTTCTCATCAGCCAACCAGTCTTCCCTTCAGTGCTAGTTACAGCAGAACATCAAGTACCACAAGAACAAAATATAAAATACGTCAAACAGCCTGAGAATCTGGGAGTAAATGTTTTTATGCAGTTAGCTGTTGTCTCTTGCTGAATGTTCAAAATATTTTTTTTAATTTTGAGGGTAAGAAGAATGCATAGAGGTTTTGTCATACTTTTATTTCCCCCTATAATGGCAAAAATAGCTGTAATATTATGATAATACTGTGTCAGAATCTATTGCTCCAGCACAGGGAATAATGTTTCTCAAATGCACTGCTAACAGAAAGAAGAAATACTTCATTCAAGTATTATTTGCCAAGCATTCAAGTAATGGTTTCCATTGCCATGTACCTTGGCTTTTTTAGATTGTTGTCTGAAACAGGATCTTCAGGGCTTTACATAAATCTTAGATATAATCTTTTTCAGATACTGACTCCACCCAAATTTACCTTCAGGCAGCCAATATACTTACCACCAAGGATATTTGCCTTCCCATCACACTTTTTTTACCACTAAAGGCAGTAGATTTGGGCTTAGTTCCATCTAGCCTTCTAGGAAACAAGAATTTGCCAATTGATGAAAGCTTTGCTGATGATGAACCCTTTTCTGTACTTTAGGGAACTATCACTCTCTTTCTCTTCTTTCTCTCTCCTTTACTTCATGGCATCATACAGCAAATATTCTTTCTAAACAAGCATGGGAAGAATGGAAACACTAAAAAAAAATACTGGCTTACGAAGTGAGCTGGATATGAACAGGCAACAATATTTCAGTAAATCAAAACCGAGGAAACTGGAATCGCACAGCTGTTCTGCGGTGCTGACACATCTGTTGGGCTCCACTCTGGCTGCTGACTACAGCACCTGGCTACTGAAATTTACCCAACAGTAGGCTCTAAGCTGTGCCAGATTTTCTTAGCAAACAGTGAGGTTTCCACATTAATGCTGTGCAGGCTGCAGTGTTGCACATCTGCCTGTTCAACATCACTCGCGGGCACACGAGGAGGTGGCCAAGGACCTTCTGCCTCCCACCACAGTGCCAGTAACCCCTAGTGTAGCAACCACCAGGAGCAACTGGAAGAGACTGCTGGGCAGCATAAAACCAAATGGATTTAGATGTTAGTGACAATGGCTGCTGGTTGCTGTCTCCATAGAACTCCGGTAATTCAGATCTGTTTACTGAAGGAGACACCTCTTGTGAGGTAGAAGTGTGTCTGAAAATGTCCAATAATCATGAGGTTGAGTAAGAAGAATGGGGCAAAAAGTCACAGAAATACTGCGATGAATATAAATGAGGGCTAGCCACGCTAGCTTAGGTAGTGAGTCACCCTAGTGAAAGCATGGCAAAAAAACAAATCAAAACCCACTTGATCTTGCATGCTCAAGTCTACATTTCCCATTATAATACTGCTGTTCTGTGGAGAAAGTCATATTTGTCAGCTTTCTTTTGAACATTGATGTTATTACAGGATTGAATGATTCCTGTGAGGACTTAGCAGCTTCATTTGGCAGCACTCAAGCAGTTAACAAAGCACAGTAAAATTAAGTAAAACAAACCCTTATATTCATTCCTCTGTGAGGATAGTCGAGCTTTCAGAATTCAGGCATGACATAACTGAGATACATATGGTGAGATAAATAGTCATATAAATTCGGTTTAAAAACTCACAAGGATCTTTAAAAAAAGATAAACATTAGCATTTTTATATGGCTACAGGAAATGAAGTAGATAATTAAGTTAAATAAAGTAAATTAAATTACAGTGGTTTCTGTTGTGTGGGATTTTATGTTGTATATACCAGGAACTATAGATTTAATTGCACAAATCAGTCTTTCACTAATGAATTCCCTACTCCTGTCCTCCAGCTGTAAAAGGCAAGCTTTAATATTTTTAGTATTTAATATGTTTCTTCCAAAATATATTTTAAGATATATTTTCATGTAATTCTTTTAATTTTTCAGATGAAGCTTACATTTTTTTCAAGTCAGCTTATACAAAACAGCAGAAGACAGTCTCAGAAGACTGTAGAGTTGAGGGTGATGTTTGAAACCTTGAAAAAGGATCTGTGACTATCTGCAGTTTTCACAGTTGAGACTGATAGGCTGCAGAACCTAAAAAGAATATCATCTCTGTTTAGTGACTTTTTAAAGAATTTAAGGTTATTGCTTGCACATGGTAAGAAGCCTAAGATGTAAACCTGTAACAAGTTGGACACTAGCTGTTCTGGAAAAACCCTGGGCCAAACTCAAGGGAAAGAGAGAAGAAGAAAAAGTTTGAACAAGATCGTAGTTCTGGGGTCTGTCTGATGCAGGCTGCAGAGGAGTTACAGAAGCTGAAAAGCAGACTGTGTGGGAAATGTGTGAGCTCTGTTGTGACCTCAAAGGTCAGCTAACTCCATATTTCATGTAAAGATTGAGCCTGTAATGAGAAACCTTTCTAACAAAACTTAGGCAGGGAAGCCACAAGCAGAGTGAGGAGATGGTGACACAGATGAGGGTCTTTACTTATTTAGTACTTCTGGTACTTCTCTAAACCTTTCTGGGGAATTCAGTGGCTTTGAGCAGGCTTTGTAACATGCAAAAGACATTTATAAGTAATTCTGTTAGACTGTTCAACTTGTGTTGTGCCCTATAGCACAAGGATCTGAACCCCATTCTACCTGGACAAGCTGAAATAATTTCTTTTGATGTGTTTTGAACAGTTCTTCAGAGTTTCATTTCCGAGTGTAAAAAGCACTCTACCCCACCCCACAAAAAAGAGTCAATTAACCAAAACTTTCTATCCATTTCAAAAGATCTTTCTTAATTCTGCAGTTGAAACAGAACCCATTATTTGCACTGCTATATCTTTAGTGATGTGTGTCACTTCAATCTCCAAGTAACCTTAGTTAGAAAGAAAATAGTGACTGACAACCAAGCTTTTAATTAAACGGGTTGATTCTATTGTACAAAATGCTATCTTTAAACTCATCTGTTTTACACAACTTTTCCAATTTGAGCTTCCTTCCAGTATCTGTGAATGAGGAACTAATTTCTGTTTCAAAGAACCAATTATTCCATTTGGTACGGAAGCATGCTAAAAGGCAGATAGCTATTTTCTCTTAAATTCAAGCAGTATGTCTAGCCAGTGGCGTCTTTATTGATAGCAAATCTTCAACAAGACAAAACACATCTGCCAATTCTATTCTGGGCCTCATATAATTTCAATTCACCTTCCAGTGCAGTTAGACTAATGAAAAGTCAAGTATCAAGCTGGAGATAAATGTCTGATCTAATTTACTTCTGTGCCCATTGTAACTTCTGCCATGCACTAGTATAGTTAATAGATGCATGGAAAGAACACTAGTCCTTTCACGGAAAGGCAGGTTTAGAGGAGATTCATAGGGAAGCAAAACCTTGAGGATATTCTTTTTTCAATTAGGCAGAGCAATTTGTCCTTCTTTGCAGAGACAGTAGTGTATTTAACACCCTGTCTCTGTTTATGTCTCTGAAGACAGAGCATCTACCACCATAAAAAACAGCTGCCTCATCTTCCCTCCTACCAGTGAAACTCTGTGAACTCCTCTCTGAGCAGTACTCATCCCATCACTGACCATATCATGGAAATTCTTTGGAGTGAGAAGCACAAAATGCAAGGTTAAAACATGGAGAATAGTAGCAAAAGTTGTTCTTGTAGTCTGGGACATCATCCTCTGGAAGTAAAAAAGGAAAGACCTACACTGAACTACCAGATCACAGTATGGACATGAGGATTTGCTGTGCAATGAAAATGACAAACGCAACTAAAAAGAAGATGTTTTTATTACAGGTAGGGAAGCAGAGGGAGGCATAGCAAGACTTGGTCTAGAATCTTCTGAAAATTCTGGTTGCTTTTGTTTAATTGTGATATAAATCTCAGTAGGAATAGGTTCAGAGAAAAGCTAGAACTATGACCACAATAACTGAATTCCCATCTCACGGGATCAGACCAAAATAATTTGATTTCATTTTACAAGACAGATCAATTCAAAGAGAGGTCTTGAGAATCACCAGAAGTAAGAAGACATTATTAAGCTGAAGGGAAATGTTGCACAAAGAGCAATGGGCCCATAAGCTGGTAAGAAACCCAGGCTGGAAATAGATAGGTGTTCTGTCATTAGAGGGTAAAGAACCTTTTATTTTCTGTATATAGTGAATAAACTCGTTTTAGAATGAGTCAGAGTTCTTTTATAAAAACAATTACATAATGTGACTGTCCACAGTGGTAAAGGAGATAGGAAGTTGTAAATCATGAGCTTCTGTTTAGGCTTAAATTCCTTTACTCCTTACTGACATCTCTATGTTATTTGTTCTCCAAAGTTAATCAAAGTATCTCAACTGCTAGGCTGTCATGTTGTAGGTACAGGAGATGTAGCAGACTATGTACGTTTCTCTGGCTTGGTCCTTTTGTCCTTTCTTCAGCAAGGGAGCCTAACTTTACACAGAAAGCCACATCAAGTTTGACTCCAGTTTAAAGAACATATAAATTTTTACGAAGAGAAAGGACAGGTGAATGCTATTGTGTTCTCTAAGAGGCATCTCTTTTCTGCAAGGCGTACAGAGTTGTCTGTTCACATGTGCAGCTAGTTGCTTGTAAGGAAACCCTCTCTGCTCCTCTAGGGGATGGACAACACTATGTCCCTCTCCAGAAACACACACTCTACTAATTTGAAACAAAGCCACGTGAGAAAAGGAAACCTTGAAAGACCCAAGACCTTCTAGACCAGGAAGAGTTTTCTTTGTAATTATTTCATTCTGGGCATTTAGATTTGTTAAATGTAGTGCCAAGTCCAAAAAAAGATACAGTGACTTGTTGATCATTAAAGAATACAATAGGTAGTATGAAAACCATGTGGAGTAAGCTAGAAAAGGGTAATCATATAAGCATACATAATCACTGCTTCTTCTTTCTATATATAGGTCTCCAAGAATGGAGTTTCTCCATCTCTCATTGCACGCAGGATTTGAGCTGTCACTGTACTGAATAGAAATTCTGAGGAAGGTGTCAAAGCACAGTATCAAAAAAAATATTTTGAAACTGAAAAGAAGGAATGATTTCTGTAAATGTAGAATATGAAGTTACTCCTCATTCAATTCACAGACAGCCTAGTTTCTGAAACGGTCAGTTTATAGTGAAAGGCATGTATGGTTACAGGTGAAGGAATTCCTGTTCTCTACCACAACTTTCCTTGGTTGAGTATTAATTGAAATAAATATGTACACATGTGGTTGTATACATGCATGCACACATAAAATAATCATTATAGCATCTTGGAACAGAGGTCAATTGCTGACTCAAATTATCTGAGCCACATGGGCAAAATTGGTTACATTCCATAGAAAATACTATGAAAAAATTCAGACTGTGGCTATGCAAAAAAAACCTTTTTCCCATCAGGAAAAAACATAAACCACTGCTGACAAAGCTCCGTGCCTGTACAATATACAGTGAAATATACGACAAGTCTTGTCCTGACTGGTTCACTGTCTGGAGCTTAGCTATAAGGCTATTGCCCAGGTAATACAGAAAGATCAAGGCTGTAATGTAGGGTATGACTGTTTTCTCCCTTTCCCAAGCCAGACAGAAAGATCAAAACCTCTTAATTTCCAAGAAATGAGGTCCAACACAAACTGTGCTTTATCTCTTTGTGCATAGATTTCTCTGCGTCAGTCACTGCCCAGAATGTAACAGGACTGAACACCTGAAAGAAAGGGATTTTTCAAGCTGTAGGAAAGAGTGTGTTGCTTTTACTGCCAGCAGTCTTTAATGACATACATCTCTGGCTTGACTGGTCAGGATTACTTTATATCCCAGTAGTTTTCAGGAAATACCAGGTCTGGCCTCACTGCAGCTCCCATTTGCACTGACAAACTCCTCACACAATGTAAACTGAGCTCTGCGTGACAAGAAATAAAGTACATCTGGACCAAGGTAGTAAGCGAGCTGTCAGTTTATTTAAAACTAACCTTTTGGCCCTTGGCAGGATTTTGTCAGGCTCTGAGGAGTTACCTCAGGAATGGGTGTCTATAAAGCAAAAGGGAAAGCAATTTAGAAACAAGGCAGCGTCATGATGCTGGCCAGGTCTTGAAGACACAACTGCAGTTGGAATAGTGTGCCCTGAATTAACAAACTAACTGGCAGTTGGGCTATTCAATGTGATTAACAGCTGTTTTATGGGTTGTTTGCCTCATTCAGTGCATATGTGTGCTGAGGGGCTGCTGTAGTGAAGCAGGAGAATAAATGAAGTCTCTGGGACTGTGGAGAAAAACTTCCTCCATTGTTTTTCAAGAGAAGCTGAAATACATGTAACATTTTGATCACTTCATTTAAACCCAGTTTAAAAGAACTAAAATGCCCACCCTTTATAGTAGTCTTCAGTATGATAAATAAGACAACATGGCAGTAAAACAGGCAATTGTGACTTTGTTCTGCTGTTTCATAGTCTGGCAAGGAAAGTGCTGATGAACACATGAATGCATAAAATAGAGTAGAGGATCTTGGCTAAGCTTTAATAAGGCTTTATTGAAATACAAATGCTACAAAAGTACAAAACTAGCTAAAACATCTCACAGCTAAATCAGGTAGACTAAGATAAAGCCATCCCACTGGGTGTTATCAACACTGGTAACTCACATCGGTAAAGAATTAGAGTTTCAGTTTGCTTGCACAGACTAGTAAGCTGTTTTCTTCCCTTAGTGGGGTTCTGTCAACCATACAATTGAAATTAATTGAAGTCCCAGGATTCCTAAAGATGGTTTCTTTGGTTTGTTCTTTCCAACACAAACTTACATTTCAACATAGGTAAGGCAGATTGGGGGCAGGTGGGAAGGCGGTGGCTAACAAATGGTTATTTATTCCAGAATTTATTTTTTATAAAGCAGATTTCTATATTTTTCCTACTTTCTTTTTTTTTAGTATGAGATGGCCATGTAAGTTATTGCTGTCTAACACTTTAAAAAAAAAAAAAAAAAAAAAGGAGGCTATTTCTTTGCTAAGAGTTTTCATTTTCTGTAATTGGCACTTAAGCATTCAGCTTCCTCTAGAAGACTGTTTTACTGTCATAAAGCTGAAATGATTCCTTTTTTTCTTGGAAACAGAGTTAGAATAAAAACTAAAGGTTTATTAAGGAAAATGCAGTCTCTTTCTTCTTTTGTCCAGTTTGATGTTGTGGGTCAGAAATGCTGTAAATTGTATTTTATATTTGAAAAATTTTTAGCATTTCTAAATGTAAAAATATGTACACATATCTGCAGTCCTTCAGAGAACTAGAATTAATGTAAATTCCATGATCTGTCCTATTTTGTTTACAAATCTAATCCAAAAATCCTCAATTCATTTACCTTTTCCATTGTATGTGAAATAAACTTCCGTGATTTCCACAGTCTCTAAACGAGAAGTCCCTTGTTACGGTATTTATTTATTTATTTGTTTTGTTCTTATTATGTTTCAGTAGAATAAGAAACCACTAGCATAGAAGACTTAAATAATTGTCCCTCATAGAGCTTCCTTGTGTGGGAGTCAAGGCATAACCAGAGTTCAGTCACAGCATAAAGTGAATTCTGTTTGACACCGAGCGTTTTCTGAACATCACATGGGACAGTACACAAACCAGACTCTGAAGACTGAGTGGAAGAACATAGTAGTGGGAAGCCTCATCAGGGCTTGTATTGTCCTTGGGAACTAGGAAACAGCAGGAGACGAGCGTGCTTCACTCTACAGATATGTCTATATGACAAAGTATCTGTGGCTCATTGTAGCTCAGCCTGAGGACTTGTGAGCTTCCCTTTTCCTGACTACGTGTTTGCTTCGTGGTTTTTTTATCACGATATACAGGTAATTCCTCTTCTTTGTGTGGCTGTTGGGACACCTTGTGAGGCAATGTAGCCTGCTGGAAACACACTGGGATTTCCTTTTGCCAAGGGAAACAGCCTTCCTGGGAACTGGCCTGGGGTGCATTACAGGGCAGCTTGCCTTCCTTTCACAGCCTAGAAAGCAGACCATTGCACAAGACTTCAGGGGCAGAAACTGATGCAGTTAGCCATCATGCATAATTAATTGACCCCATATGACATATAAATAAATGCATTTATGATAGTATGAAAGAGCTGTAGGCCCAATGGGCAAGCTCTTCTGATGGCAAAAATAGTGTAGGAGTAGCGCCTGTAGCTCACCCAAGGAGCTTAGGGACATGTAGAGAGCTGGAATAAGGTTCCACAAAAGCAACTCAAGGAAATATTCGCAGTGCTGGTGACAAGATCTTTCCTACTCCCTCTAAAGCTGCTTTCTGGATTGAGACCGCGCAGCAAATCATCCTGATTGACTTCTGGACTTGGCAATGTCTGCTGAGGTTGTTAACATGTAGTTTATTTTATGTCTGATACATCTAATGTTTTTGTGAGTACAGCTTTGTTAATTATAAGAGCTGTTAAAAAAGAAAATTACTGAACTGCAGAATTACACTGTTGCAGACTGGTTTTATTAGTTCAGTGAATGTAAATAATATGGTCCATTGCTTGTGACGGTGAAAAATTAGTTTGATTCATACCAAATAGTGCTCCATTCTCATATGTTATAATAATGCTGAAAAATTTTTAGTTTAGGAACACACAAGAAAGTCTTGATCCCACAGACCTTCTCTCAGACAATTTGTTCCACTTTTTTTTTTTGCACCACAGTATTTGAATTTCTTATGGATATTAGAGAACATCTTGATTTTAGTCTTTGTATGTGCATGTACAGGTATGTTTATTTTGGGAAACTTCTGGCTGATTAGAGGAAACTAATTTCTTCCTCTAAGAAAATAAGCATGGTCACAAAATTGCTCCAGAAACGTACTAATTGTTTAAGAAATTACAATCTTTGTTGTAATAATAAGCCAGCTGTTTATGTGAATATTCCTGACCTGTTTCACTGCAAAAACAGCCAAGTAAATCTAAGCATCTTGGTCTTCAAAGAGATCTTGTGACTATATTTTAAATCACACAAGTTTTTTCTTCTCTTGGGAAAACTCTGTAGGGTTTGGCCATAGCCCTAGAAAAGTCCTTCGTTGGTTTCAGGACTTGTTTCTCTCTGATAGCTATGGTCAATATACAGCTTTGATGATACATGCACACTCTCACACTCTAACTTTTTAATTCTAATAACTAGACTTAAGAGCTAAAAAAAATAATTATATCACAGGCTGTAATGGCTTTTTAAAGAATCCACATTATGTATACCTTGGTTGACTTCAGTGTTTTAAGCAAATGAGATATGCACGATAATATAGCAAAGGGCAAATTAAAACCCAGTCAAAGTTGGTTGGCATCTGTCTCTTTGCCTTCGAGACATGTAATGGTTTTCTAACTTGAGTGGTTTAAAATAGTCTTCAAACTTCAATAAAATTCCATAAGGTCATGAGAGATATAAAATATTTAGGTGGAAATGTACTTTCCTAACTGAGCTTCATTCCATGTATTTCAGCGTCCTTCACATTGTTTCCTTCAAAATGGAAGTTAGATTGAAGGCAAGACAACTGTCTTTGCGATGAAAATGTTACATACATGCTTTCAGAACATGCCCTAACCATGAGGTTAAAGTTTACCTCCTTCCAAGAATATGAAATTTTACCTCAAGTGTTATTAAATTAATTCGTGTAAAAACTTGGATAAGCCTGAAATTTAGCCTGAAGAGCAAACAGACAAAACAAAAAACAAAAAAACAACAACAAAAAAAAGCAAACAAAAATGTAGCTTTATGAAGTACTAATGTCTCTGAAAGGCATAAGCAAGACTCATACTTGATACTCCTCAAACTTACATTCAGATAGAGATAAAACTCTGTGGGAATAACCATTATTAGAGGATTCAGTGGGAGTACATGGAAGCTGAGAAGTGGAAGTGGAAGTACAAAAAGCTGAGAAGGGATGATCCTTGAAGCGTTGATCTTCTCCAGTGCAAACTAGGACTCAAAAATTGCTTTCCAATGGTGTTGCAGGTAGTGTGCAGCACTCTGATGTACTACCAGAAGAAAACTTAGTAGCAAATAGAGAAAGCTGGTGCTCTAGGATCTAAAGATTTCCCTGACAGGTAAATTTGAGGTAGTGCTCTATGGAATTGGTGCAATGCTTAGTTAATTAACTAAACTTGTCTTACTATCCTTGCTGTAATTATCCTGTTATAAATCCTGTCACAGTGCACCTGCTGGGTTGCAGCTCTGGTGAGCGGGTCTGAGAAGGGCAATCGAGTAATTTGTATTGCTTTGGTGGTTGTGGACTCTTGTGTAGCTGCACTAATTTATGCCATTGCCCTTGGAGAAAAGCAGAATAAGAAGAAACAGAAATGGTTTTGTTCCTTTGTCCTTTGGGCTTTCAGAAGCTTAATGCACACCGTGTGCAAGAATTATTTTATGGTGGCAAAGACATAGGAGGGAACTATCCCAATGGGACTGTGAATAACTGGGGGGGGGGGGGGGGGGGGGGGGGGCATGTTATTATAACACAGTGAAATATGTTAATGGCATGTTAAATAACCAGATGCAATTTATTTACATTTCATTATTTCAGCTGTTAGAGTGGCTTTTTCTAGGGAAGTGTGTTACATGCAACAATTTGGGTTTCCTTAAATTGGGATATGTTTACAAAGGCTGATCACAAATGTTACTTTTAACATGACTTTTTGCCTGTATATGCACGGTTTTAACAGGCTCAAAAGCTGAATTTAGGCTTTGTTCTTATACAAGTCTGAAGGCATTAGAAAGCAAGTTATATAGTAAGATGGTTTTGTTCCTGCAGAAAAGAAAAGTGATAATATTCTCCTCGACTGTGTCCAGCTCTGGTGACTTCAGCTCAGCAAACAAGTGGAATAACTACAGAAATGAGCAACCGAATATTCAAGGCAGGAAAATAATTCACATCACAACACTTAAAAGACTTGGATAATTTGGATAATAGGGTGAATAAAAAGGGACACTGGGAAGGCATATAAATGCTTTGAACAGGTTCCACGTAAATCATGACATGGGTTGGATCCTTTTGTGGATAATACAAACAATTATACTAGTATTTATAGCAGTTTCTTTGGAAGGGGTCAAAACCAGTTATATTTTGGGGAATAAACTAGTCTATATCTGAAAAGAGTTAAGGACAAACCTACCCTGGAAACAATTATCTTTTACCAAGTTCAGCCTCATAATTACAAAAGTATTCCCAAAATGGGGCAGAAGATATTTTGCTGATTACGTTTGTAAGATATTCTTTTTAACAGATGGGATATAGATCAATGCAGAGTTGCTGATTTAGATACTTAATGGCTTCCATTATCATTGAGTGCATTGGAATTCTTAATATTTATCCATATGAGAGGCAAGGAACTACTCCATTGTACAAACAGGAAATTAAGCTTTGAATAAATATTTAAGTGACTTGGCCAAAGTAATGTAAGAACTCTGGCAGACTTCGAACTCAATGTCAAACTCTTTTAACTCACCAACTTGTTTCTTTATCCAGCGAACTACCTGAAGCCGGTATGACAGACATTCTTAGAAGCATCCAATTTTTGCTGTCAGAAATTCAGGGGAAGTCACAACACTCAAAATCAGACCTTGTCGTGGACCTTTAGGAATGTCTAGAAGGCTTTCTTCAACCTTCCCTGGGGAACAAGAAGACTCTCAGGAAGCACATAAGCCCAGGTGGTGGACACCTCACACAGCTCCCTGCAGAATGCCTCCTATAGGGAGCCACTGTTGACTACAGTTTTTCTTATAAGCTCTGCCTGAAAAGCCAAATACATAAAGCTTTTTTTATCCTGCTCCTCTGTGCATGTATGACCTACAAATATGTCCCTGCATGCACAGGGGTGGGGACAGTGATTTAATTCATGATTGTAGATCTTAAATTTTGTGAAAGTGCATGGAACACTTTGGAAACATCTCTTATAAATACAAATAAATATTTTTACAGAACTTTAGGTTTTGATACAAGTAAAAGAAAAAGCAAGCAAACAAAAAACTATTAAAAGGACACACGCATCTATACATTTTGGAATTCGGTTTCAGAATGTAGTTATAAGTTGTCCAGACAAACCAATAGACTGAAGTTGTGTCTTTAAAACAACCAAACTAAGTTTTGAAGTGGTAAAGGAAGGCTGATAACTCAAAGAATTACCTAGTGTTAATTTAAGTGGTCTTTCATGAATTACAATGATGTTTGTCTCTAAAGACAGTTCTGCTCTCTGTATGCCCAGCATCAAGAACTTCGGAATACTTTTATTTTCCTTTGTATTTATTTTAGAGATGTAGGGCATTCTGTTTTCAGTAACTGCTGGGAAAATAAGATGAAAGTGACCTTTGGGGAAACAATTTTTTGTAGGCTTTTTGTTGGTCTTCAAAATTATATCTCTTTGGAATAGATATTCAAGAATTCTGTTTGTCAGTTAATTGAATTCAATATAATATTTTCAAAAGTTCTGTGCTCTGAAGTATTTCAGGGAGTTTTTTTTCTATTGATTCTAAATGTGTATGCAGTGTGCAAGAGTGTTGCAGTCACATGGACACAAAATAATGTTGATGGAGCATGAAAATGAAGTAGAGGTAAGAAAATTGAACAGGAAAAAACCACAAAACCTAAGAACAGAGAAGGCAAATGCAACCACGTTAAAGGTATATCTCAGGGAGTGTCTTGTGATCCTTATTGACATGTGTACCCCTTGCCTCTGTTGTGGGTCCATTTTGGGATGTTTTTACTATCTTTCTGCATACTTAGCTTTATTTAAGAGAAAAGTAGGCCATGCCAGCAGAGCAGGGGCTTTGATGCACCCTAATAAGTGCTCACCAATTTAGGATAATGTATAGCACACCACAAAGATACAAAGGATAGGACCCATTTGTGCTAGGGGCAATTTAGCTGTAGCATAAGTGTGTCCTGCAAATCTCACGTGCTGTTATTCACTAGAGTGGCTGTGTACCTGATGATTGTGCCTGAAGTCTTATTGCACTGATAGAAGAAAGTAGCAAGATGTAGGAAAGTACTTAATCACAATCAATGAACATATGATTAAATCCCACTAAAGGTAAGGGGAATTACATGATTAAGTGCTTTTCTGTTTCAGAAAGGAATTTAAGCACACTTTTATGTAGCTTCTAGAATAGTTTCAGTAGGCAACTGTTTTCCTTATAAATGCAAGGCACATAGTCTTTCTGTATTAGAATAGAGGCAATTTGCTTTATTTTATTTAATTTAGGTGCAGACTTGGGAACTTGGCACATTATCAATAAAGTCTTTGAGCAAGGTTTAAGAGTCTCTATATGATCAGAAGTTCGAATAGAACAAAGAATGGACAGAAAAGAATTTCAGACTTAAATATTTGAAGTAGAGAACAAATGGTAAAAAATTTTTCTCTGTGACAAGTCAGAGCCAAATGTTTTTATATTTAACACCTGTCTTTCCTCTGCTTTTCACAGCTAGAGGCAGAGAAGCGTAAAGACTGTGAATACATATGACTGAGAAAATATTTTAATATATTGAAAGAAAACTAGCCTGCCCCAGTTGCATAATTGCTGCAGTGTAGATTTACTAGATTGGGTAGTATTTGGTTTTTTGTAAAGAATGATGGCTAAGTGTCAGACTTTTCAAGTCTATTCTGTTCTGTTCTTTCCATTGCTTCCAAGTATCTCCAAAAGGCTTCTGTAATCTGAAACACTAGGAGATGTCTGTCTTTTTCTTCTAACACTGTTTTCTGTAAAATCCATGTCAACAGTTGCTCATGAAAAAAATAATTTTACAGCCTCTGAGAATGCCAGGCATAGTAAAGAAGGCATCCAAATTACTTTGTGTAGTAGTGTTTATATTATCTTTTAAAAGGCATGAAAAATGGTAATGGAATAGGCCTAATTTCTAGTTTTGTTTCCTTAAGCATACCCTCTTATCTTGTGCATACCCCTGATAGGAATTTTGAAGACTCTGGTAACAGGTTCACTTGAATTCAGTTAGAGGTGAATACTACAGTTGCTGCTTGCATGGGAACAGCCCTGTGGCATAACTCTGCCCTCCGCTTTCCACATTCATGAGAAGAGGTTTCAAAGCAGACACAAGGAATAAGGAATTTATATGCGAGAGACTTTAAATCCAAGAAATTGTCCCTCAGATACATTTCTGAAGCAGTCCTGATTTTCAGTGCTCCTGATAGTGGAGCTTTGGCAGCTCTATTGATTCAATCGCAGTGTTGAAAAATGGGATATTTGGAATTTTGTTCTTGTTTTCCTTCAAAAATAAGAAAAAATAATGCAAGATGATGAAGAAATTAAAATAAGTTTTTTGTGTTTTGGCAGTAGAACGTACAAGCACCTTGTACTATGTGTCTTGCCATGAAGCACTTCTGAGCAAGTGTCTCTCTTAACAGATCTTCACTTCCTCAATTAGGCTTTTTAGTTCTTGAACTGATCAATATATTCCTGATTAGAAGTGGTTGAAAGGGTAGTACATCAGTCTTTAGATTCATGCCTGCAAAAGCGAGAACACTTTTTTACCACACATACTCTATAGCAAATGTGAATTGGCTTATCTTCATTTCAGTGCATCCGGGCTCCTGTGGGTGGTTTTATTCCTCCCTCCCTCCCTCCCTTCCTCCCTCCCTTCCTTCCTCCCTCCCTCCCTCCCTTCCTCCTTTCCTTCCTCCCTTCCTCCCTCCCTCCCTCCCTCCCTTCCTCCCTCCCTTCCTCCCTTCCTCCCTCCCTTCCTCCCTCCCTCACTTCCTTCCTCCCTTCCCCCCTTCCTTCCTCCCTTCCCCCCTTCCTTCCTCCCTTCCACCCTTCCTCCCTTCCTTCCTTCCTTCCTCTGTTTTGCACTGCATTTGATTCCAAGTAAAAAACTTTTTATTATAAAAGGAAAGGGTGCTTAGAACTTCACAGACTAGAAGCATTAGTTAAGTTTTTGGGAGAGGACTTTCTCTTGCTTGTTTCTCTGCAACACCTTGCTTTCATAATCTGAACAGCACCATTGAAAATCTGCTGAAAGCTCTGAAAGACGAAAGAAAATAGTACAACGACTTTCTTGGTTTTCAGAATATCATCTTTAGGACAGCTTGTAGTGCTTAGATAACTGTTGCTTTCTATTCTTTTTAACCACTGTGGTGTCTAGCAGTGTTAAGGTATGTATAATTTCATGCAGAGACAGTCTTGAGCTTCTACACAACTTCTTAATATGTCAGCAATGTTTTTCTCCATTTTTATATTATTTTTTTTCAAGCTGAATTTCTTCAATATCTCCAACTCTTACCTTACAAGAATACATACTTGTACCACAAGCAGATCCAAATAATACTTGGCAATTTTGAAAACATCTGTACAACATATTAAAAATTACACCACAGAGACAGCAATATTAAGTAGGTCCCTTTCTTCTTCATTTAGGTGGAGAAAAAACTATAGTGTGAGGTAATTAAGATTTTAAGGCTTACTGCACATTTAAACTAATTTACATGTGTTCTTTATAGACTTGTTTCTTAATAATGTGAAACTTCTTTTTCTTAAATTTCTATTTGTCTATCCTTACCCTCCTGCAGGCAACATTGCTGAATAATTTCTACCAGATCTTACTGAAGCACGAGGTCTGAAAGGTGTTCAGTTTTGACAAGCTTAATGAAATTGTTGGCCAAAGAGAATGAAGAGACTATCCCTCAGTGAGGGAAAGGCAGAAATGCCAGCATATGCTTTACTAGACATCAGCGAATCGACACTGGAAAACATCATCATCACACGGATTCACAGAACAACTGGCTTCAGGATCAAAGCCTGATATGCTTTCTGAGAAACACTGTGGATGAAAGACAGAAAAGAGAAGCCTAGTTGTACAAAAAGGCTGTAGAGTTAGTGTAAAACATTTTCAACAATCAGTTTTCATAAGCCTGGAAGGAGCTTGTTTAATCAGGTTGCACCTTTTACTTGATGTAACTGTTGTTAAGATTACAGGCTTTTTACAAAAAAGCATGTAGAAACTGAAAAATGCAATTTTACAACTGAAAGAAACATTTCTCTTAAAAATCAGAGTATGTCTTTTATTGGTTCTGCCTTTTACATAATGAAATAAATTAGTTTCTTTTGTGACATACCTAAATACATAAAAGGAGTATGTTTTAAAAGATTTGGCTCATTTTTCACTTTACCCAGGAAATGAAATTTAAGATGCTAATAGTTTGGAATATATCACTTGGAGAACATATGACTTCAATCATTTCTGGTCTTGGCTTGTGCTTAGGGAATTTTAACTGAAAAGCTTTGCGTGTGTTCCTCCAGCAGATTTCTATGTTAATTTCTGGGGTTTCTGCATCAGTCATGTGGTTTTGATTTGCACATAGGTTTTCTGATTTATATGTGCTGGTGTCCAATCTAACTGCACTTACTTGTCAACTAACTTGTCCAAACTAACTGCACTTACTTACAGGACCTCCGAAGTAAGCAAAGCTAATCATCTGCCATCGCAGATGCTGCACAACGTAATGACTTTCTTAACCCTACAGAGGACACTATTAAAAATAATAATGGGTTTGGGTTCGTTTCTTTAAAATGTTCAGTGATAGGAACTGGAAAGTGGTTTTACATCCCAAATGTTCAAAGCTCTAAGAATTAGAAAACTTATAATTTCCATAAAATATACTTACACACATTTTGTATTTCTTTCAAATATGCAAATATTTTCCTTTGTTTTAAATAGCTCTTCTGTCTTGATGGTATTTTTTCTGAGATGCATTTTTACGGAGCAATCGTGGTCCACCTTCTCTTTTCTTTAGCAAAATAAATGCAAAAGTATTAAAAAAAATATGAAACAAATCTTTACTAATACCTCGTCTGATATTTCCCCTTCAGTCCTATTACAGTTACATGTTGTAGTCCTTCCCTTTAATACTTTCTTTTAATTCATAACTTGCATCTTCTTCAACTGAACCAATATTTCACAAATTTTCACAAGACAATATGCTGAAAGCACAGAGATGGAGGAATTGCTACATTTCTATCGTCTATAAAGCTTATTAAAGTCAGCTAAGCCAATTACTTTTTGGTAAACTATATTATATTTTTTCCTCATTGCCCTTTTATGTCTGAGTTTGTATTGTTTCTTTCAAAATTTGTTCCAAAAATTTGCATACTTTAGACATCATATTACCAGATGTGATAATTCCTCAATCAATCACCTTTGTCCTTTTTTTCTTGTTGAAAATTCTTTACCCTTTTATATTGACTATTCCCAGACTTGACAGAGTAAAGATTTTTGTTACCATTTGTTTTCCTGTCTTTCAGGTTTCTGCTGGGTTCCTTGAGTTTTTCTTTCCTTTCTGACATTGTCATTTAAACACCTCTGTTCGCATTATGTATCTTGCCTTTATGCCTTCAAAGCATTCATAAGGAAAACTAAGACTATTAATTTGATTTTGGAGACATGCTTAGATTACTCCTGCTAGTTCATTGCTTAGGAGCTCCACTTTTTATTGTCCATTTTTGTTTCTTTAACTGTTTCTTTTATTTCTTTGTAAGGTCTCAGCTCTCAGCTTGACTTCTGGCAATTCTTGCTTTAGCCCTACATTTCTTGATAGCTAAGATATAGCTTGCTAATTGGTGCTTTTCCTGTTCATAAACCCAAAGCTTATTCCTGATATTTTTATTGGAGTGATTAGGCTGGGTGTCCTTTCCTCCTCCTTTTCTTTTCTCCTTTTTATTCTCTCTCTTTTCTCCTTCCTTGACATACAGATTCTTGAGAGTCTTAGGTCTACAACTGATGGAGGTTTCAGGCTTCCATCATTCAAATCTTTGCACTTTTTGGCACAGTGCAATGCATCCATTCATTTTCTTAGTTCATAAAATTTAATCCTTTCAGAATGCCAGCTGTAGTACTGTTTATCTTCCTTTTTAATTCAAATTGAGTCAAGTCATAATTATTCTATCAAAGCTTAAAATCTGTACTGTGATTTTTGGAGTATCCTCCATATTTAAGAATTTAGAAGAAAATTACCTTTTATTTTTTCAGTAAGAATTTAGGGGAAAACCTTTTATTTCAGCCAGTGGATGATGGTACCTGATGTTAGATAAAATTCCAACAAGTGGGCAGCATGTTGCTCAAACTTCAACCTAATCTGAAGCAGGAGGGTAATAGCAGGGTATATCGCAGCATTCCTGCTTTGGAGACAATCAGTGACCAGCTAATATGGTTCTCCAGTTTCTTTACTATTATTCTTCTGTACAAAAGAGAGAGGAAGATAATGACAGCAAGCAAATGTCTAATACATATTCATTCAAACTGCTTTCCAGAAGATGTATAAAATGAATTTATGGATGTTAAGGAACAAAGAAAGTAGCTTCATCCTCATTAACAACCATCTCTTCTAAGATTTATTCTGCCAGATGTACTGTAATAACAACCTTTTAAGGTTGTATTTCCTTACACCTAGTTATCTACTCTCCACTTATAAAAATTCTTCTTTTTTCTTCATAATCTTATTCATAGTCTTCCAGAAAAAAAATATTATTCTATCTTCATCCACATCTTCAGATGCCTTGCAGAGTTTTAATAATCTCTTATCTTTATCTTTATCCTCTTTAATTAAACTCAGCACATATTGAAGTCAGCTTGTTTTGAAAACCTTCAGTTCCTTCATATTACAACAGTGCCAATTTCTTCCCTGTTCTTTTCTGTTTATTTCAAATCCAGATTAAAAGTTAGTTATACTTTCCTGGCTGGCAGTGTTCCAGAATACTAGTAATGTTCCAAAATTGATTGAATAGATCTGTCATTCTAGAGACCAAATTAAATCAGAAATGCATCTTTCTAACTGTTGCTCCCTTAATTTCCTTAATCTGCAACCATGCACAGGAAACAGTTCCCAGTGCAATTTTCTGGAACACCGAGATCTTTAAAAAATGCATAAGGAGCTCAAGGGACATGCAACATGTGGCACTGCAGAGTGACTCAAGCCAAAACTAACATCCCTGCAAGAAGTTTAATGCATGAGAAAACAAGTAGAATTTAAGTGAAAATTTAACATTCTGTTTTCAGTATTTTGATTAGGAAATTAACAAATTGTCTAACAGCACCTCTTGGAACTCCATGACGTGAATTTAAGAAGGGTAGGAAACATGGTATAAACCTCATGACATTGATTACAGGGCAATGGTATCATTAACAGTTATTTAATTATTGTAAGCTGCTAATCAGTAGTTCGTAATTTAGCAGATACACTGCTTTGCTATGTTCTGGGTGCTGGCCACTAGATAAGGCCCACCATGTACCAATAGATCCTTCCTACAGGGGAAAAGTGTGGGTGACACATCTCCAGATTCTCAGACTGCTGCTTTTCGTACCACCACGGGTGCCCACAGGCTGTCCCAGTGGGGCTGACTGCTTTCATTACCTCCGTGCTGTACACACCTACTTAGCCTCAAACGTTAGCAAGCAGGTTGTGTGTTAGGTTCCTGACATGTTTTGTAAGAAAGCCTTAAACAGAGCAATTCTGGTTTGTAAATCTCCGGGGATGATGTTTCTATATTTAGCCAAAGTACCTTTCTGAGCCACATAAATGAGACATAAAAGGAAAGATCCCAGACGGTGAGGAAGACTCTAAGAACCCCATGTGGAGAGCCCTTAACATTGATGTCTCCACAGCACTGTTCTACATTTTCCTCCACTTTTAAAATATGCTATTAGAATAAGTGCACAGTATCACACACTGGTTTAGTTTTTGGTTTAAAGGATGAATATACTTCTATCAGCACATATTAAAAGCTTGTTCTGCTTAAAGAACATTATTTTTCTGTTATGGTGTCTATTGAGTTCTCTTTTGCCTGTTTGAAGTCCGTGAGTCTCTGAGTCTGTTAGGGTTAGAACTTCTAGAGTGTTTCTTTTTCTTTTTCCTGCACTTCATATATGGATCTAATTGTCTTCTGATTAGAGATAATCCAGTCCCATTCTAGCTGGTAAATTGGACCAAGACATCTATTTCTGTTATCATCCAAGGAAAGTTTGGTAGCCTTACCCCATATTTTTTCTTTTGAATCATATGAACTTTGTGATATAAAAGCTATATTGTATTCATAGCATTTTATTTCATACCTCTAGCTTATTTCAAATGTAGTTTTGCTCCCCCCCACCCCCCACCCCTGCGATGATAAAATACTTTAGATGGATATATTTAAAGTACTTCAGAATACTGAGGTCAAAAGATCAGCAACTGTGCTGTATCTTAGGAAGGAAAAAGCACAATTATTCTGTAGCAATACTGGATCTTCAGTTTACCATGTATGTTTTCATATTATTGCTAGAAGTTAGTAATTATACTGATGCCTCTGAGTAGCGAACTTAAGAAAATTGAACCAAAACAACCATGCACTTAACAAGAGGAGTCCCGTTGCCTCCCAGGGAATTTAAATTTCATCTGCTTTGAAGAATGCTCTACTGTTCAGCAGTTTCAGCCAATCAGCCTAGATGGGTGATGGCGGGCGGCGGGGAATGTCATTTTTCTTGAACCAATCTATAAGATAGTCTTTGGACTGCCACACTTGAATAAAGTGGTAATACTTGCATACTTTCCAATTCACATCATGATTCAATCATCTCCATGTATTCTAGTCTAGGAATAAGTCATAGAGAAGAGACTGAAATAATTTGACCTACAATTCAACAGAAGAACTGGGGTATTGAATCTCTTTCCCAGGAAATCTGAGAAAATAATGAAATAGAAATACATGTAATACCAAAAATGTTACACAAAAATAATAACTAAAAATTATTCAGGATGGTTTCTGCAGTACAGAGTGTGATATTTTCCTTAAAAAGTATCAGACACTTAGCCTATACCTGTTAGTTGGTCAATAGTCCACCCTTTTGAATTTTTTTTTTCATAAATTAGGAAACCATACTAAAATATTCTGCAATCTGCTGCAGAATTGTAAGCTAACAGTTCCTGCATTTTAGGTCACATACAGCCATGAGAAATTTTGTTCTTTGAGTGAAAACTGTAATTTTTATATGTGAGCAAGTGTTATGTACAGGCAAAAATTTTACATTTCTTGCCTTTCAGATACGGGATTTTCAAAGAAAGCTTAGAAAAGGGCTTTAGGGTCATTCTGAGAAAAAGAATGCAGGAACTGTTACTCTGTTCCTGCTCAGAGACAATTTTTTCCATTACCACACAGTTCAGAATAGATTTGTTGCAACTTTTAAGAGAAAGGCTGAGTTTTTGCCAGTTCAGGTGAAGTAGTAAAGGGGAAGGCAACTCCAAGATGTCTTTCTGGGATTAATTATCCCTCTCATCTATGAAAAAATGTTTAATGTTCAAAGTGGTAGCAAAGAGCTTAAAAAAGAGAAGCTTCTTTGCAATGTATTCAGAAATCATCACCTGTTTGCCTGTTAATGTCTCTCCCTTTCTGTCGATGAATGAAGCTGGGTTAATTAGCATTGATAATATACAGCTGTGGGCTGGCTTCAGGTGCAGTGGGTTGGCTGATGTAGATAAGGTGCAGCTGTGGCTGGTTAAGTTAAGTGGTTGAGAGCCAATCAAGAGAGAGCAGCTAAGGAAGAAGCAGAGAGAAGCCACACCCTAGATGAGGCAAAGATAGTGGAGGGAACATATAAAGAGTATGCTGGTATGAGATGGTAAAAGACCTTGTTGCAGCTTGATAGACTGGAGGATGCTGTGACACCTTTTAGGTAGAATTTAGATAGCTGTGTAGCAAACTGTTTCTTAAGCCTGTCATCCAGCAACATGCTCTGTCACATGTGAGGTCATGCAGTGACACTTTTAACATTTTCTAAGGGAAAGAAAAGGAAAAGAATTGTAGTCAGCAGGGGGTATTTTTTCTTTTTACAGGCAAGTACTATACATTAAAAACATGTTTTTTCAATTCTTTTGAGAGCAAGGCATATTTGGGAACATCCACTGATGCTAACTTGTGTATCAGCTCCCAGTGGCCTTGGTGGAAATTGTACGTGCTGATCCGTGACAGCACATCTTTCAGAATTGCCTTTTAGAATTAAAGGGAAATAAATTATAAGGAGGTAAAATGTTTCACCTCATGTACAGCCCTTCTCACTACTTCAGAAAGTTCAAACGATTTTGGCAATGTTGGAGATCCAATCTCATTACGCTGCAATTCCTCACAGTTTAGGAAATTCCACATTTCTCCTGTCCTAAACCTGACATTTCATTAAATGAAGATAAACTACACACACATTAGCAGCTTGTATGTGTATTACTTTACCAGCCTGTTTCAATTAAAATGAAGGTTAGACACAAGACATTTCAGAGTTTTTATGCACCATACTATGATTCTCAGATTACAGCCAAAAATACTGTACTTGCTGTATTTTTACAGAAAAAAAAAATGATCATCTGTACACATGAAAAACAATGACAATTTAGTAAAGAGGAGATATTGCCCACTCTAATGAATTAGACTTCTAAGTTTGTTGCGCCACCTTTCATCATGCATTTTTGCTCATTTTCTTCAGCAATGTAGAACAGGGAGTGATTGCAGTAGAATCCATGCATACATGTAGGTACACAGTTTTGAAGTGTAAAATAATTTATGATTACACTTTTCTGCATTTTTAGTTTATGTGTTTCAAGGAAAAATTAAAAGGAAAGAAATAATTATTTATTTTGAAAATTGTTTTCTCATTTTAAATTTTGAAAATTATTAATTTAGAAAATGTATCATAGATTCATATTATGGTTCAGGTTGGAAGCAATCCTAAAGATCACCTAGTTCCACCCGCCCCCCCTGCCATGGGCAGGGTTACCTTCCACTAGACCAGACTGCTCAAAGTTTCATCCAGTCTGGCCTTGAGCAATTCCAGGGATGTGACATACTTTTGTGTAAGTATGTATATATTATTTCCTTCACACATATGCACAGACTGTAATGTATATTTTGAGAGAGAACATGTATGTGTGCATCTGCGAGTGACAGGGTGCCCATATGTACAAAGACTTTCTAAATTTTGACGACTCTGTTTTTCAATTTGTCTTTTGAAACTACAAAAGATTTTTAATGCTTCTCTTTGCTAAGTTCACAAAGCAGTAAGTAAATTTAGGTTTTGGATTTGAATCTAGAAAATGAAATGGAAATAAAACGCATTATGGAATGTCTTTACAACCTGTGCTTTATGTTGCATTACAAGCTCTCTGGTTTAGTTTGATGACTGTTTCCATAATGAAATTCTGGTATTTCTTTCCCCAAATAGGGTGTTTTCTCTACTTGGATAGCTTTAAGACTGTGGTGTCTCTTTTGATTAGAAGTTAATGTCTAATTTTGTGAAATGCATCCTTAAACACAGAATTTCTTTGCTCTGTAACCTTCATTTTTGAATCCAGACTTCTTCAGGAGCACTGCACTCTCCATTGTGCTCAGTATACACCTTACCAAGGCTGCAGATAGTATTGATTAGTTTTCCAGTTGATCAGCCAGATCAGAACGCTGTGGGGGGGGGTGGGGGGGTGGGGGGGAATGTCTTCAGGCTAAATCATGTTTTCATTCCTTTATTTTGATGATAAAAAATTTAATATAAAATGAAATATGTTCTTTTTAGGCATGTTTGAAAAGAGTAGAAGTCAAGGGCTGAATAGTCAAGCGTTGCCAATAAAGAGCTATATCATGTTCCTGTGTCAGTGGTTCAAGAATGAGGAGATCATGATTATGGCAGCTGACTTTCCTTCTTCACCTAACATACAGGCTACATGCAGTCCCACACTACTGTCCATCTGCCTGAAGCAGGTGATTGTAGTCATTTAGCAATCCCTTGAAAGGGTTTGAAAGAGGGAGAAAGGTAAGGAGAAAAACACTTGAGAGGAATAAATGACCTCAGTCTTCAGTATGATTGCTGAGAGCTGGGAACCAAGATTTATTTAGGGCAAAAGCCATCATACACTGTGGATGAGCTTGTACTCAAAATCCATGACTACTCAATTTAAAGTAAAAACCATGCAGACACAACTAAAACAATCGTTTTAGCAAATTTATTCACATATATGAAAGCAATGTATTATTACATATTTGTACAGCACATATATTACATATTATATAATACTGATGTATTGTATTACTGTATAATAATTGTTATATAATTATATAACATCTTTCTATAAAATAATGTACAGAATACTGTGTGATCATGTAATATAATTATGTAGTATTATACACACATGAAGAAAACTCAAAGCAAGTATAGTAGTTTTATGCGTGTTTGGATTGCTCTGAAACTAACTAGAAAAGAGTTCAGCTTTTAGAAATCCCTTCAGATGAAGGAGTGTGGAAGAGTTAACTGTGCCAAATCAGTTCTGATTCTGGTTTCTGGAAGTTTTGTCCTACCTAGTCTCCACACTTAAACCTGTTATTTTAATCCTGAAACATGTTAGGGAAGTACAATTTCTGTCTGCTTTCCGTAGTCTTCAGAATGGAGAATTCTCTTTTGTTGGCCATCAAGTCTTGTAAAATCCTAATAACTAGGAGACAAAAACTGTCTTCCCAAGAGTCTGTAGCAAAAGGAAGTCATTGGACATCCATCTAAGGACTCTGTGGGAGGAAAGGTATCCTCCCAAGCTTCCTCAGTATTTTCACCTTCTGTTGCCTGTTGCTGCCTCCCTACACCTCTCAAAGAGCCCCTGGGAATGCAGAGGATGTATTGTACAAAACACATTTCAAACCCAACAGATCAGGTTAAACCATGTATATATGACATACCTGAAGTACAGCTCTCAAAAATAAGAAAAAAGCTTTCTCAGTGTCATGGACTTTCCAAATACTGATTCTTTTACCAGTGCTACTTGACCCTGACAATTTTCTTCAAACTCACAGCAGCTTGTACAGCTTACAGCTGATTTCCTACATGTGAAACCCCTTCTACTACTTCAGCAAGACGTAATAGATTGCATGGGACATAGCTGAAAGTCAGCATGGAGCTAAATCTTTCCCCTGCAGGCAGTTAATCAATGGAGACCACTGGAGGACCTTCAAGGGAAGCAGTTCATGTTTTTTTCTCTCAGAAGAGTGGCTCCTGAAGTGAGGGGCACTAGAGCGGTGTGCAGGTTACAGGTCCCTGGGGACTACTGGTCCTCCTCACATCAACACCAGTTTCCCACTTTCCCTAACCTGCGGCTCCTTGGCAGTCCCTGCTGTCTTCAGCAGGATGACCCTGCCAGCATGTAGTATCTTTTTCTGGAAATGCATAGAAACCTAGGAGCCAAGTTAATTCTGTTTCAAAAGATATTTGAGATTGCAGAGAGGAGGAGAGATCTCTCCACACACCACAGAAAATATTTACTGTTCACTTTACACAGGTTTCTATTTCCCTGCTTACAAGAAGTGGAAGTGACATAAATTAAGACAGCTCATAAACTCATTCTGGCCTGAAGTCAACAGGCAAAGATTGGACTTTGAATGCTTGGTCTAAACAGTGATTTTTTTTTTTTTTTCCAGGTGAATGTAATCTGGTTTTAACATGCCCTTCTTTGTTATGCTGCCAGATGGTGTTTAGGTGTAGTAGATGAAGTCAGACTACCCATGTCATCCTTCCTTTTTAGTCTGGCATGAATATATTGAACACCAGTTCTTGATAACACTCAGCTGCTGGATTAAAGATGCCTTTGACATTTACTTTCTCTCAGAGGCCTGAAAAGCCAGCATAATCGCACCAGACAAATAGCTGATAGTTATTCACCATATCATCAGCTGAGTCATTTTGTGCTGTGACTCCTTCTGACCTCATAAGGTAACTGAAGCTGGTATTTGTATTACTTGAAGAGAAACTTCTAGTGAACACCCTGAACACTTCCAGAGCGGCACAATTTAGCACATCGTTGTGGTTATCAGCCCACTCCATAACTGCGCTTTGGAGATCAATGTTCCTGAGCTACCCGGGAGGTATAAAACCAGGTTTATATGAAGCTAGTCTGCAGCTAGCCACAAGTAAGAAATAATATCTTAAGAGTAGGTCAATTTTTTTAGGGGATTAAACACAGTCAGGATCCCAAGAGAATGCAAGAATTACAAAATAGCAGATTCTTAAAGGGTCTCATCCACTGCCATCTGCAGTAAAAGGAAACATATACTCAACTTGCATCACTTCCTTTTCTGTTAAAAAAAAAAAAGACTAATTTTCATTCCCTTCTTGGTGGACCAAGGTCCGTCTTGCCCTGGTATTGCCACACTTCTCTATCTGCATCAGCAAATCTTGTAACACAGTAAGATTGGATCTATAAAGCCAAAGAGTGCCGAGGCAGGTTTACTTTCAGTCACTCTGGTGTCCACCCACAGACTGAAACCATACTACCAGTTGGACCACATTAGGTACACCTTCAGGACAGAATTTCTGGTTTAGTTTCATCCAAAAGGAGTGCTGGCAGCGGGCTCCAACAGCCCTGCCTGCTGAGAACCAGCCTGCAGTAGGTGGGCATGACACACTGCAAAAGTCCTCCCTTGATCCAAAAAGGGCAACTCAGATGCCAGCAGTGGGAAGGACCACAGCAGAGCCACCTGTTCGGTCCTGTGCAGCTGGGTTATGCAGGACAGGTGGTGGTGATGGTCACTCCTTGCTCCCTTGGGGAGCGGGAGCAAAGGCTGGGCCCCAGGGTCCCACAGGCAGGGCAGGTGGGCAGCTCCCCCACCATGGGCAGGGTGGCTGATTTCTTTTGTGGTCTCTCAACCCCAAGGCACACATCTGATCTCTCATCTGATTGCTTTGAAAGGATCCCAAGGCACTTACAAAACTAAAGGCTGTAAATTGCCAGAGTTTTTCTCCAGCTGAAGTGATAAGTACACTCTGTCCAAATAATTTTGCCGTAAGGTTGTATCTGAGCACACTGTTCTCCCCTTCTTGCCTTTGATTGCTGCACAGCACTGCAGTGAAATGTAAACACTTGCTCCATTTTTTTGCTAAGTGCAAACCAGACTTTACTAATACTGTTTTTAAATGTGGAAAGTACTTTAGGGCTTTCAAGGGAAATACAGTTGGGCCAAGCTATGACGCCTTAGTTGAGCAATGCATGACCTGACTGACGAACGCAGATCTCTTGCTATTTTTATGTATTCTGTGGAGGCTATTTTTTGCTACACATATGTTTTGTGACATGCTGTTGCATTCTGAAGTAATTATTTACTAGAAAGTTAAAAATATTCCTGCAGAGTATAATCATACAGGTGGGGATGACCACTACAAATCTTCCTACAGAAGCTTCTGGAGAAAGCCAAAGATTACCTCGGAGACCATATTTCCTTTCAGATTGCAAAGCTGTACTAGACCTGCCTGGAAAGTAACACTAAAAGCTGCTTCCACTGCCTACCTCCAGATGTATCTGAAGCCAGGGAGCAAAGTAAGAGCAATTAAAGCCAATGTTTTCTCTCAAAATATATGCCAATGCAGGATTACTCAGGAAATTGGGTGATCTTGGCAGAGGGTCTTTATATAGTATTGTTTTGGGCAAAGCAGCGTGAGATGCCTGAGGCTGAGAAAACTTGAGGAAAACTGGCACGTGGCCCTGAAAGAAATCTTAAGTTGCTTTGGGGTCACAACACAGACTGAAAGTTAGAGCTGGGAGAATCACCTAAACTCTCAAAAGGTGCTCAGCTTGAAAAGACCAATCTATTGTCACTATAATGGTAAATGGTAACCTGAGTTAATATTATCAGTTATCTGTTAGAATCATAAAATTCCTCTAACTAGTCAAAGTCATAGCTAGGGATGCTTTTCTTATCATATATTGCACTGCTTCCTACTACAAATAACAAATCACTTTGTTGAATGGCATTTTGTGGATTTTTGTGGATAAAACTGTAGCCCATACATTTGATATAAAATCTCTTTGATTTACACAAGGCTTGTTTTTTATTTTGACTAAGGTGAAGCTGTCCTGTATTTTTCATTTAGAATTTTAATTGGACTTCATTTGAACAAAATTTTAAGGTTCCACACTAAAGATTTTAATACAAAATGTACCTGCATGTGTATCAGAAATCAAGTGATATAATTTGCCATTTCTTAAGCAATCCAATGTTATCAATATGTGTATATGCATCCACATATATATAGGAGTAATTACTAAAAAATATGAGGGTTTTTTGTATATATAATCAGGGTCATTTTATGGAAAATAACTTAAGAGTTACATTGAAAGAATAATTTAATCCTTACTTTCCTTTTATGGTTGATAACATCATAACATGAAAGGGAACCTAAGATCTTTTTCAAAGCAACATTATTAGCAATAACACTACATGACAATGCTGGTTGTATTAGCAGTAAATCTGTATGAAAACCCAACTTTTTACTGTCCTGTTCTGAATACTGTACCTAAATTCTTATTCTGCTCACCTATACAGCACTTTATATTATTACATTGTGCTTGCCAGTAATGCATTAAGTAAGTGTTTACTGGTTTCCCACACATTGCTCACATTTTCATAATCTTATTTCTCATGGCTCCTCGGAGTATGCAAAGAATGCCTTATTTTGGTAAGCAGGTACTTTTCAGTGTACTTGATGCTCTTTCTTTATATATGTTGGACAACATCACAAACCTTTACTCACTACTACTTCAATTTTACAGTTCCTACAGGAATTGATTTGGCAGTCTCAGACTCTACTCTCCACCTTCAGATCAACTCCGGCATATTACTTAATAATAAAATGTTCAGTTATGCCAGTATAAGATTATTAAAGGGATTATTCAACTTGAACCTTCAGGTGTATCCTAGACCACTGTACATTTAAACACTGCCTAGTGCTAGCTAATGAGAAGATAATTAGGACAAGCTTTGTATATTCATGTTCATGCAATCTCCTAATGCACTCATGGTCAGGTTTATCATTTAAATGTGATAATGAAAGGCATGAATAAAGCCATTTGTGTTTGTTTGGATGGCAAGGTGCTTTGCAACCATGCCAGCATGTGGCATTAGTGAGAAATCCTATACAATTTTTTCCTAACTGCAGAAAAATTGACTAAATATGTCATGTCTTTCAAACAAGAAGCATTATGCCTTCTTTAAAATGTTTCCCTTGAGTTTATCAATCTTTTTTCTCATGTCCCGCCTCAGCAACCTGGTTTTCATTCATGAACTCACCATATAAAGAAACAGGTATTCTTGGTAACAGTGGGATGATTTTACATGGTGATGCATTGGCAGAGCTGTATAATATCCAGCAGATGCTTATGTTAATTCCTTTTTCTGACCAGGCTTACACAGTGGCATCAGTTCTTCCCTTCTCCAGAGGGACTACTTTTATACAGCATACAGTAATGCTAGCTCCTGAGATACCGCTAGCTGTGACTGCTTTTGTATGTTCCTGGAAAAATATTCTGATTCATTATGCGTGGATTTTTTTTTTTCTTTATGACAGATAGCACTAGATGACCATGAAATAGTCTTTCTATCTAAACGCTGCAGAAATGTCCAACAGTATAAAAAATATCCACTGCTATTCAGGAACAGGAGGAAATTATCAACATCATTATTTTTACTTTCCGAAGACTGAATGCAAATTGTTCTCAGCCTAGAAGAATGGCATGAACTTAAAGTTTGCCTTGTGAATATATTCATCAGTACTCTTTTACCTAAAAATTGTAACTGGATAATATCCAGATATTGGCTAGAACCGACAGAACTCCAGTAAGTAGAACAAGTATTGCTGCATATGGGAAGAACTATTGGGTATGACTTTCTCAGTGTGAATTTGCAGTGCTCACAGGTCTCTTTTCCAGTCCAGAAGACTGGGCTTTGTGCTTTAAACTTTTCATTTTGAAATTACCAGAAAGTTTTGATACCTGAGCTCCAGGAGAACAGAGGAGCTATTAATGAAAGCCTCTGGGTGAGATGCGTGCCTGATGGTTGTATGGACCATACCATGAGTGTGGGGGACTATGTTTCACCCTTCTTCCTAGGTTTCACCCTCTACCATATTTCTATCTCCTTAGTTTTTCATCTGGTATTGAAAGCCAAGCAGAGTCATGTGGGTAATGAGGAGGAAGAAGCTGTTGATAGGATAGTTGGTTGGACTATGCAAAGGTGGGCATCAATACTAATGACTCATTTTAGAAATGCTAAAATGCCTTCTTTCAGCCTTTTGTAAAAACACTTTTTACTGGTGTTTTTGAATAGCATATTCTGTTTACCTTTTAGTAGTCAACTTCAAAGGTTTATACAACCTTAAAAAAAAAATCCTGTTTCTAGATTATTGAACTGTTTTGATGATCAAATATTTTTCAACTATTTTAAACATTCTTCATAATTAAAAAAAAAAAAACAACAAACCAAACTCAAACAAAACAAACATTACAGACTGTGTTATGACTGGTCTTGGATTATCTTTTGAAGTGCATAAATAGTGGTTTCGCTTCCCTATTTGCTTACATTATTTTTTAATATATGAAAGTAAATGACTGATTTTTAGCACATATGACTTGAATATGAAATTAATCACTTGATCTTTGTGCAACCTGCTCTTGGTGAACCTATTTTAGCAGGGAGCTTGGACTCGGTGATCTCCAGAGGTCCCTTCCAACCCTGATCATTCTGTGATTCTGTGACTATCTAAACAGGAATTATAATTTGATTCTTCTTTCAAAAATTGTTATATTTATTATCAGTATTTAGATTGCAGGTTTTTACAGATGTTATAGCCTTGAATTAGAATAACTAAAGCTGCCTTCTCTGATCTTCCACCCTGGGTAAAAATAAGAATGCACTAGTTTTCTACATGCTTTTTCATCTCACCCATTTATGCATAGTTTCGAATCCATCATAAAGTTTTGCTCATTTAAATTCCTTACAATAAAAAAAATGTATTTCCCCCTATCAGGGTTGTGAAGAGAGATGCAATCTATAAATCATCTTTGGGTGTTTTTTTGTATTTGAGTATTTTCTGGTCTCTCCTCTGAGGATTAAAAATCACGTTTCAGGGCAGGCCATTAAGTATCATCTATCTATCTGAGAGATTTGTAGGTGCAAGAAAAATGGTGGTTAGACTCGATCAAGGAAAGAACTACAGAAAGAAGAAACTCAAATTCTCTGTTACTTCTGTTCTGCTGGAAGTTAGGGACGGCTGTAGCTTTCATTTAAACTTAAATACATTGCATTTCACTATATGAATCATAACATCCAGTACATTTTTATGATAAATTGGGAAGGAAAGAAGAGCTTGATATTGTGCTTTCACAACTTGCACATTATTTCCTTTTTTTGACTGGCTTAAAGTAGAAGATGGGAAGCAAGGCTTCTCTAGGTTAGCAAAGTTTTGTTGGTAAGGCAGACCTAATAATAGAATTAAGGCTGTCAAAGCTAGTATTTCTAGATGTTAAGAAGTATTTGATGTGAACACTACTAGTACCTAAACAAACATTTTCTAAACTTTAGTAGGAATGAATAAGAAATGATAGGTCCCTCGGGGGGGACCTTAATGTTCTTTACAACTACCTGAAAGGAGGTTGCACACAGGTAGGGGTAGGTCTCTTCTCCCAGGTAACAACCAATAGGACAAGAAAAAACAGCCTCAAGTTGCGCCAAGGGAGGTTTAATTGTATATTAGGAAACATTTCTTCACTGAAAGGGTGGCCAGGCATTGGAACATGCTGCCCAGGAAAGTGGTAGAATCACCATCTCTGGAGGTGTTTAAATAATATGCAGTGTTTAGTGACATGGTTTAGTGGTAGACTTGACAGTCCTGGGTTAATGGTTGGACTTGATGTTGAAAGTCTTTTCCAACCTAAATGATTCTATCATTCTATAAATGCAGCAGAAGATAACAACATGGAAAAACAAATTAGGGTTTGTTTTTGTCAATAAAGTCTCAGTGCTCTATCAGAATTATTAAATATTTGTCTCCATTGTTTGTTATATACCTGAGAATAAAAGACAGCAATAGGACTTTTATCTTCTGCTGCACAATCTTTGGAAGCGGGATGATGCAAAGCAAAAGACTGGGTCCAAAATCTATGCAGTTAAAGTGACAGCTCAGAGTCACAGCTGATTCAGAAATACAAGTAGGTTTTTAAAATATTTTTTATTTAACATACTAAAGGCAGACACAGTGCATGAAACAAGTACTATGCATAATCAATTATTATTTTACAAACTTCTGCTTTATTAAGGTACATGTACAGTTATTAAGTTCCCCTATTAAAATGAATTCTCACAGCATTGCTAGATATCAACAGTATTATCAAACATTGTGTTTGTGTACCAAGCATCATTATGAACTCAATATTCACTCCCTTCCTGATACCTAAAATAGCTGACAGCTTCTGACATTCTAGTCTCTACTGAATAACAAATATGGAGTTTTTCATATGCATCGTTCTCAGTACTGTCCTAATTGTATTTTAGCCATATCAACATAAAAAAATATGATTTTACTATGAGTTCACTGTGTAGCTTTATAGAGTCAAGGAGAATGAGCTGAAAAATGAGCCTCTGGGCTTGAAGCGAGGCTTAGTGGTCTATTTGACAAGTGAATTTGGAGAAGCTGTCAGAGCCAGAGTACTGCTGAGTTATTGGTACTTACCAGACCTGCTCTATGTTTTTTCCTGGGGACAGTAGAGTGCAAGTTCAGCAGAACTTGGTGAGAATAAAGGGGATGTTATGATGCTTTTTTTTTCTGCTCAACTAGCAGGCACTTGGGGATGACACCTTTATTCAAGAACAGTACACACTGTATTGCAGCTGCAGCCTAATATCTGCAGTGACCATCCAAAAATCGGGATACCGCAGAGGCTATGGCAGTTTGATCTTTGGTCTTACCTGGCAAGCCTGATTCTTTACAGGGCACCATGCAGAGCAGGCTGTGGCTCTGAGACCTGCAAAACCTCCCCAGACTTCAGTTGTGTGTGCATCCACAGAACGTGGGAGGAAGAGAAGCTAGCATGGGACTGCTGGATGTGGGGATCAGATATGTCTTAGACATAGGCTGTGTGACTCCTTCCACTCTTAACATTAGTTTTCAGCAGCTCCAAACCTGTGCTGGCCCACAAGCAAGGAGCAGGATGGCAGAGTGCTTTGGACAACACCATACTTTGCCTTTCTTGGGAGGCACTAGATCATCAAGCAGCTTCCAAGGGACGTGCAAGTGGTGAACTGCTAACTGGCTGGGGACTACTGCTTCAGAAAAAGAAACATTACAAGGAAGTGTCCTTGCTTGCTTTATATTAACTGAAAACTTGTGGGCTAATTTAATTTCAAGGAAACTATCTCCTTAAAAATGCAATTTGGATTTCCCTTTAACAGAAAGACAGAAAAATAATTTGCCTGTTGGATACTGACCTCTCAGGCTAGTGCCAGGTTATCCCTCTTGGTTTCTTTCAGAAACAATAATCAGCAAGATCAGGCTTTGACTGGAAAAGAAACACAGGTCTTCCTGTGAGGCATAGTAAGAAGTGCTTAAGTAGCCATGTGGCATACGGAACTGACCTTTCTTGCTGTCTTTTTCTTTCTTTCAAAGATGTACAGCGGAGTATGGAAAGCAAACGAATAATTAAATTGCATTGGTTCTGTGCATTTCTGAGTGTTAATGTGTCTGTTTGTTGGTTGAGTTCATTAAACTGCAAGCTTAATACCATCTAGATTAGAATCAGAAGTAGGCATGACACCTCTTAAAGTTAACAAAAGGTTTCATTTCCGTTCTTGTACAATTCACAATCAGTAATAGTTATCTACTAACACATACTTTGTCCTGACATATGTCAACTCGGGTGTTTTTAATTATGTTTATTTTGCTGTAATTATTTTTGGAATAGATTAGGTTGCAGACTTATTACATTGACTAATAACTTGTATGAATATATTCATTTAACACTGCTCCAATTTTGCTTTGCTGATCTTTCTTAATAATAGAAGAATTTTAATATTTTTGTCACTCCCTGGTGATCACTGATGTATTTGAACTGTTGGTAGGCCAGCTTGGAGTTTGATAGTTAGGATGTGGAGGGAGAAGAGGTTTCCAGTCCAGAGTCATCAGACCTACATAGATTGCTGAGACCACAATTTCATATGTTGATTAAAATTATCCAACTTGGTTTGCTAGCAGAAGACCAGCAAAGTAAACTTATTCTGCCTTAATCCATCTGTTACCTCTTGCCGTCTCTTGGGGAAAGTGACTGTCTTTCTGTTCTATGACTACATGTTGGTTTAGTGCAGTGAGGTCCTGATCTATGAAAAGGTCTGCAAGATACTTAGTAACACAGAGGAGTAAAAACACTGTTACCACCTTCTCACTGAAAACAGCGTAGACATATGTCTCGCACTGCTTGCTTTTTTCTCCTTGGACATAAAAAAAAGGCTGCAAGTGTGCTGTGCCCGTGGTACCTACCGCAGGTGGCCACTCATTCTGCACAAAGCCTTCAGTTTCACTCTTATCATCACACAGAGGAGCAGCAGTGGGCAGAGGCACGGTTCTTCAGCCTATAAATCGTCTATTAGACACAAGGATAGATTGCATGAGGGACCAACCATGAGAAGCACTTTGTCCTGTGAGGAGTTACTCTAGGAGTATCTAGCCAATCCTTTCTACTTCCTCCTGCTACTGTACAATATACCTTTCCCCCCCTGTTTCTGAATAGCACAGTTGCCAATCTCACCTTTAGTCTTGCACTTGTGCTTAGCCATGGCTGTCCCTCCGCTGAAATGGACAGAGCATGCAAACAGTTCAGTTGCATCTGCAGACAGGTCCAGAAGCAGCGCTACCTGTAAGTCACGTTTATGCATCTATCAGTCTCGCTGTTAGAGGAATCATTTCCTCAGCTTGGCCTCCATTTTATATGAATTTAAATGAAAGCAGAGAAGTTGCTAAGATGCTAACTTTTCTCTTTTACTGTGCTGTAGGGAGTACAATGCAAGGAAATACTCAGATTATCCTTTACTAGATATGACTGGCGAGACCCATTAATATTTAATGGGAATCAGATTGTTGGATAGTCTCATGCAGATGTGCAATGGTTCTCCAGAGCATTGTAAATTGCTTTAAATCCTGGATTCTTCCAAGTTCAGCAGTCTTTCTGCAGGACACCATAATGATTGAAATCGATGGAGGCACTCACCCTAATGGCTTCCTAATCAAATTGGGAAAGACTATTTTCAAAGGTGGAAGATCATCTCTGAAACTTGGTTCCTTCCCTTTGGACTATCACTGTCAAAAATAGTTGGCCTTCTGGTTGCTCAGCAAATTTAATTTGTTGTTCCAAACTTCCCTAATGGCAATGGAAGTGGTGAATTGATTGGAGTGAAAATCTTCTGATTAGAGTACTAGGAAGATTTAATGTCATATATATATATTTATGTATGTATGTGTGTGTGTTCATATAGGTATGTGTGTGTGCATTTTGTCCTCTGCCTAGTAGGTTTTATAAAAATATATACCGTGATTTTATGTCTCAGGAGCCTTTGGCTAGATATATCTTTAAGTCACAATGAATTAATAAAAATAAATCTCCTCTGGATAAACTGTACTTCTGAAGTCAAGATTATATTGCTACTTGAAAAATGTTATTTTTCAGAGAAGAAAAACTGAAAAGGTTTATTAGAATTTGAAGTCAGTTAATAAAAGACAGAAAATGTTAGACTTGGCTTCCTGTTTTGATTGCTTTCTCAGCATTGCAGTAATGCCCTTCAGCTAATTCCATCACAGTCATTAGGTAGTTTCTTGACTGTCCTGTGCCTTAGTCTCTCTTTTTAACACCTGTGCTGTGGGACCAAAAGAACTGTCACAGGACTGGGGGGCAAGATACATAGCATTCTGGCATAGCGGTCTGAAGAGTCTTCCTAGACCTGTTGTTGCTTTACAACAGGAACGTAGAAGCAAAGTGATGGTGTCCAGCCACTGCAGCCAGCATGGCTTAGCATTTAGGTGTCATACAAGCCTGTGTCCCTGGCTTGTCAGTGATGATCAATGAAGATCACTAAACAGGTTAACTACTGTAGAGTCTGAGGTAGCTGAACCTGGAGAACTGCAGGCCCAGGAGGTCCCCCCTTCCTGCGCCAGAGCTGAGGTCACTCCTTTCATCCCATATCCCAGCTCCAGCCACTCCTGAGCTTGATCCTCATCCTCAAGGAAGGGAAAGTGACTTTAACTGCTCTTCTTTTTCCTGCTCACCTGCTACTCTGACCTGAAGTTTGCTAGTTGTTCACACCTGTGCACGTATTTTACGTGGTTGCAAGAGCTGGCCCTGGCCTATGCCCCCCCGCCCCCGGCATGCTTTCCCTGAGGTGAGGGCACTGCTGCCATGTCCCACCGCTGGCCTGCCCCGCAGCAAGGTCCCTGGCAGTCTGCACCTGCAGCTGCTCAGAATGAGGGGCACGCTCACCCAATACTGACTTAGAAGTAGGATTTAATAAGAAAATAGAACACACTGCAGCCATCAGGCATAGCACTCTGATAAATGTATTCATTGGCTGCCTACTTAGATGTGACTGGACCCTTTTATCCTCCTTCCTCTTTCCCCCTCCCTTTACCATCCTGCCTTCCCTCCCCTAAACATCTAATAGCTATTGTATGATCCTAAGTGTCTCATCTGCTCCATCCCAAATTCCCTTTCCCCTGCATCCCACCATTGATCCTATACCCCTTTAAAAGGAACCACCTTAGTTTGTCAGGCAGAGAGTTTCTTTGGTGTGTTTCACACCAAGGACAGTGGCCTAACCATTCCTTGCTGTGCGAAAACTTGGCGTTTTCTGTGCTTCACTGGTCTGATCATTTGGGTTCCTTTTCCGGTCAATAATCCTCTTCTCACTGCTGACTAGCAATTTTATTAGTCTCTAGTCATATAAACGAGTAGAGTTATCCTCCGACCACAGAGATTTTTCTCTATCAATGGCTATTCCCTGGAATAATTTAGTCAATAAGCTAGAAAAACAATGGAATTGAAAGAAAAAGCCCTGAGTGAGGCACAAAACATAGACACACTTAAACAAAGAAATGGACAAATGTGTTTGTGCATTAAGAGACATGTGTGGATGGAGGAGTACCTACTCCATAGAAAATACTTTCACTGCAGGGAATTAGACATGCAATTTGGGAGGAGCTGTGCCTTGTCCTTCTCTAATAACACCATGTGATTAGCAAGTGAAAACTCATTCTGAGACATTCTCAGTATCTTTCTGGATATAGCTTCTCCACTATCCTTGACATTAAATCAAGGAAGCACAGACATCTTACTGACCTCAAAAGATAGCAAAACTTCAGCTCTGAACAAAGATTGCACTTGTTGGAAGTAGGTAAACTGCAAAAGACTATGGTCCCAAATGCTGATCTTAAAAGAGAAAGTCTGCACTTCAGAAAGGTGGGACTGCACTCTATTGATGTTTGGGGAGTAAAAGTATGTAGGTTCCCAAACCATACCCATTTGCAAGTTGTTTTGTTTTCAGCATTATTTATATTACCATTTTCAAATATAATTTCAGGTAGCATTAAGAGGAAAGATAGATATGAAGTTAGGGGGACAGTGGCTAGGGAAAGGGTTGTGCATGTGCAATAGCCTGGGAAGTATACGTGTTTTCTTGGCTGTCTGGTTTCTAACAGATTGGTGGTTTGCTCTTGGCTTTTTATTTTTTTTTTACTGCACTATAAATCTGCTAAAATCCGATGTGATGCAGAAGTTTAAGCACCTATGAATTTGCACAATTTGGAATGGAATTTGCAATGCATGGGGGGGTATGCATATATAAAAGGCAGAATTTTATTTATGGATACCCATAATAATGTACTGTAGGTTACTAAAGTATGTAGGATGAACAACTGTTGTAATAATGACATCATAAATTTCTAAATTGTTATTAGGGAGTAAGGCTTGGGGAGGCTGGTAGCAAAGGTACAAGCATTTTCCTGTAATTGCTCTATAGTCATGTAAGTCAGACCCTTTTCTTGTTTTGTTTTGGTTTTTCTTTTTTTTTTCCCTCTTTTGTCCTCAGTGAATAATCCCAGTTCATGCAAGCCAGCCATTCTTGTAGGTAACTTTCCTGTTGCTTGTGCCAGAAATTTGAAAAATGCCTTGTGTCTCTGTGTATGTATGGACATATATACACATGCATAGTTTTATCAGCTATTATTTGCAAAAGCCTAAAAAGCCTTTTTTGTTTTGAGAAAATTGAACATGAGACTTGAAATGCATGCAGCTTGTACTGTCACTACAGAGACTTCCCTGTTTACAAAATGGAATTGTCAGAACTGGGGGAAAACCTGTACTTCACCTTGATGCTGTGAATCAAGCAAATTGAATCAAGGAAATACTGGATTTCTTTAAGTGTCTTGTGACTAAGAATTACTGGCAATAAATAGCTCAGCATTCTGTAAACTTCTCACCCACGCACCTACTCTCCCCACACCTGTTTGCCTCATGGCTCCTTTGTTTCTCCTTTTTCTTCCCTTTCCCTAGATCACTTACTTTTGTCTCTTTTCTGTACACTTGGCGTTATTTTCTCTTCCAGTCTGCACTCTCCGCTAGCTCTGTCTTCCCAGAAGGAGACTTCTCAGAGGGTGGCTGCCTGTTCTGCTCATGACGGAGTTTGTTGAGGTGGATGAGCTGATAGTTCTGCATCTGAAAAATATATGCAAGGGCATGATCAGTCCACATATCCCTTTCAACCAGTCAGCACCAGAAGAAGCTGTATGAATCACACATTATCTCAATAGCCTTGTAAGCATTGAAGAAGGCACAATCTCTTACCAGTCTCCAGGGAACTGTACTGAAGAGCATTTCATCGTATCCTGAAGGGTCAACTGAGAAACAGTTTGTAAACTTACGTAGCATGCCAGGCCTTTAAGCTCTGTGCAGCTGACCTATATGCTGTCATGCTGTATTCAATTTATCCTTGTCAATTGCCTCGTGCTAAGACTAATTTCCCAGATCACCATTTCCTCAAATTTACTAATTTATTTTTATACTAAGTATTTTAAATATACACAGCTTAGCACAATGCCAGCTTTTTCCTTTCCATAGTGCATCTTAAAGCATTACCTGACTTCTAAAATGGCCAAAACTGATAGAGTTTAAATGCAAGAAAAATGCAGTAAAAGCTACTGCAAATTTTTATGGGCACATATAATTCAGGGGGTTTCTGGCTGCTATAATACCCTTTTTCAGTCAAAGTTACAGCTTTTCTATATATGGTAAACCACTGTGTAGTGTGGATAACCTTGACAAAGTATTAGAGTATTAAGGCAAGCCCTAAAGAGTTTGCATTCCTAAATTATTCAGAGACCGTAAAAATGTACAGTAAAATATTTTGTGCTTCAGTAAATATGCCCCAGTGCTATTCCTTTCCTTCAGTGGATACGTTTTCTGCTATTGTGTCTCAAAACTGTGCTCTCAGCTGATTCTCTAGTTTATACACACCAAAGGCTTTGTCTCATTGTCTTTCACTGCACGGTCTCCTAATGACTCTTTGGAGGTCAGATTTGGCAGATGTCCTTGGCGTATCGCTGCAAGCAAGCCTGCAGGTCACATCTGGGGTGCCAGGCTGGCATGATCACAAGCGCAGCTTGTACCTTGTGGAACTGGGTGATGGGGTGCACGTCCAGCATGAGTGCACCTCCTCCAACCCCTGGGCTCTGCTTCCAGGTATGCCTGCCAGCCTGTGGGACCAGCCTAGACCATTGCCACCTCCAACAGGTCTTGACTGTAGCATATCTTATGTGTCTTTTAAAAATGTCCACAGCTGCAGCCTCCATGGGAGCAGGACCAAGAGGCACGTGGCTCTATACTGGTGGCCGTACAGTTAAGCTGCTGTGGGTCAATCAGCCTTGCACTGGCAGTGCTGACTGGTCTCACTGCCAGTATGCAAAATGAACAACTAATAATAGTGACATAACACATTTCTAAATTGCTATTAGGGAGTAAGGATTGGAGAGGCTGTTTAACAAATCTGTATGCCCTTGAGCAGTGCTCCTGTTCTCACTTTAAGACTTCCACCTCTTCACTGCTACAGCTGATCCATACCCCTCAGGCAGTGAGACCTAAGCTACTGGACCAGTGGTCCATGTCAGACAGCACCAGTGGTGCTGATGTGGGGAGATCATGGAGTTCAAACAAACACCTGTGTTAGATGAAGCTCCAAAGGTGCTGCTTCAGCTAATGTGAAACCCCAGCAGAAATGTTAGGAAACAGGACAGAAGTCCAGAAACCATTTCAAAAGTGTCTGAAAAGTATCTGTGACACGGTAACCACTGTGACAAATCAATGTGTAATGTTGCTATCTTCATAAGAACTAGGATTTGACCCACAGAAAAGTTAAATTTTTAGAATACTAAATATTTTAGAGGCTTACAACAAACTATGGTAAAACAATGAGTACTGTGAATATCCCCATATCTATACTGAAGACAGCTTCATTAGCATGTAGAACACAAGCAAGTCAAATGAGTTAGGGTGAATAAAGAAAGCATGTTAATGGAATGATAATTTATTTTAAAGCACATAATGATTTCATATAACAATACACAGGATAAAATGTCCCTTTGTCATAGATAAATATGCAAAGACCTTACTGAAAGCTGCCATTTATAATCTCTGTTGTTCTACTTCTTAGTTGTGCATAGGCACAGGTAATATCTAGTTAACTGAATTAGAATTTGTGAAAATCTCGTTTATCTCATCGGCATCTGAAAAGCTGCAGCATATGCTATTATTACCCCTGATACTGTAAGCCCTGATCCCAACCCTGTATAACACAGAGAACTAGAGGAGGTTGTTTAAGTTTCAAAAAGCTTATGCTCTAAGAACTGTAATATGCATGCAAGATGTTACTGTACAACTGCAGAGTGTGAATTCTGTATTTTTAAACTGAGATGGGAAGAAAGAAAACCCACTGTTGTAGCTAAAAAAAAACCCTCAAAACAACCAAAAACACAAGCAAAAAAAAACAAAGAAGGAAAGAGAAGAGATACAGGAGAAAAGAATATTAAGAGATTGATGGAGAAAATGTGTTAGGGTTGACACAAGAAAAGAGAAGGAATGGCTGGAGCTAGCAGCTAAGCAGAAAGACAAACAACATTCAGAGTAAATACTACAGAAAACAGCTTTGTATCATCATCAGAGTTGAAGGTCAAATCCTAAAATGTTTCTGCAGCTGTTCTTGCCAATATGTCTCTGGCTGCCTCTATTCAAAATAAATCCCAGATACTATTTAAGTGATAGCTGGTACATATATTTCAGAATTTGGGGAATGCTAGGTTTTCTTCAAACATCATCTGCTGAAGTGGTTTATCATGGAAGTGAGCTTTCAGTGACTCACCTGGTGGAAATATAATCTTATTTTTCTGTAGTAGTAATGGCAGAATGATTAAATAACAACTAGAATACAGTAATGCTTGTGTTTCCTCATTACATTTCCTATGTGTATTTTTATTTCTTATTTCTATTATGTTGTGGTGCTCTCCAAAAAGCTAAAATACTTGTAAAAATACCAAAGACTCATTCTTCAGAGGGAGTAGACAGTAAGGAGCCTCTGTCCAACAAGTCTTCAGCTGGGGGTCTGACAGACAGATGGCAGAAAATTGTATCTGTTAAAGTAAATCTAATTTAGCAAACATCTACACTGCAGTCACTTCTCTGCTCTCAGTGCCTGTGCTATATGGTTTAAAGCAAAATCATATATGCATTAATGAGTTGTCATCTCTGTAATGCCTGTAGGACAGACAGTCACTACAGACTGAGACAGTCAAACCAGGTGGCTGGAGAATCCCTCAGCTGACAGGTGGGAAGAAGCACTGGTCATGGCTTGACATTCAGACAATGTGTCTTGGCCAGCTTCAAGGTCTGTATTAATTCAGTGTCAAGCCTTGCAAGGGAAATGGCATGTTGGAGTCATTGCACAGTACTACTGGTTTGACATGCCATGATCCTGTGGCCCAGTGATGATCTACAAGAACTTCCTTATCTTTACCCTATCTACAGAAAAGCTCAGAAATGGAAAAGAATCTCATCTGCTTTGTATTTTCCTTCTTCATACTGTGGAAATAAGAACTGTCTCTTTCATACCTTCTTGACCCTATGGAAAAACAAGAAGGCATCCGTGTGCTCAGCCTGTTCCTCACAGTATGAAAGCCCAGCAGCACACAAAGCATTACTGTACCAGCATTTTCAGCATCTCCCTTCAGCTCATAGATGTCATCAGCAAATCTCAGCCGGGAGCCAATCTGCCCAAAGACAGCAGGCAGGCCCTGCAGGGCCACCAGGATAGGCAAAACTGCAGCGGGAGTGCCTATGATTTGGAGATGCAACTTAAAGAAACCTATGGGCTTATTTACTGTACACAGCTGAGACCATCTCTCGAGTCTCCTGAATGCAGGCAGGAAAACTACCTCATGCAGAAACTATTTCAACACAACCATTTTTATCATGTCATCTTATTTGTTGTCTCACTGGAATTATAAAATTGCCACAGTATCAGAAACCTGGGAGCCCTACCGGTGGGCTTTGCTAAATGATACATAGGGAAAACTTTGCTTTACTTTGTTGTTCTCACTTGTTTCCAAACAACTGTGAAAACTTTGCAGCTTCCAGCATTTCATTTTTTTGTATGTAACTTTTGTAATGCTTCACTGATGAGCGGAAGTAAGCAGGAAAAAGAAAAGTCTTTCTAACACTCAGAGAGAGCTTTTCTAACAAAGCTGTTCTCACAAGCCTCTGAGTTGGCATGGTCTTATTCTTCTTACACTGAGACAGGAGATGCATGCTGCTCAATTTGAAATGGGAGAAAAACCATCAGACACTCCTATAAATTCCTGTCACAAATTTTATCTCTGAAAGTCAAATTCTTGTAACTTTATCCTCCTTCAGTTTTGCTCCATTACTAACCTTTACGGAGCAAAGGAAACAACCAGACTGCACTGACCATAGCTCATTGGTTTCAAGCAAGGTCTAGTATGGCTGTGATTTATGTTCTGAACCTACAGGTCATGGTGCTTCACGCTAATCCTCCTATGGATTTATTCTTGGCTGCTGAGGTCATGTCCTAACAACTGTTTTAGTGACACTTTCTCAGCTATCTGTTGTTGGTTGGTCTGTTTTCTTCTCAATTGATATGTAGCTTCACTTGGTCTAAAGATGAAAAAAATCAGTTTATCACCTCCAATGCCATATTCTTTTTTTTTTCACATATCAGAATAAATGTAAAATGGCTGCCCTAGCAGAAAAGTAATGTAGAATATCTTAATTAGAGTAAGAATTGATAGATTAAGAATTTTTTTTCATTTTTTGGCCGTGGATGCAGAAGTTGCAAAATCTTCTGAAAACCTTCTGTCCCAACAAGGTGAGAGACAATCTCTCTTCCCCCTCTCCCCCTCTCCTTGCCCCGTGTTTTTTTTTGGTTTTTTTTTTTTCATTTGATTGAGTGATAGATAAAATATTCCAGGTCTTTCAGCTTTCATAGAAAACACCTGCTTTGACTGTGATTGTCCCTCAAGCCAAAGACTTAGGGAAGTCCAGAGACTCCTGCAACCATTTAAAAAGACATCAAGTATCCCCAACTACAAATACTACACTTTTGCCTCATTCCTTTTTGCTAGAGTGGGTGCACTCATATTCAGTTTACAACAGTCACTCTGATATAATAGTAGATGTGCTAGATGTCAAACTATCAGAATATTTAAAGTATAAATAGAATCAGGCATATAATGGTTTGCCTGTGTGTTGTATGAAATCTTGACCATCTCATTTAAGAGGAGCTGAGGGAATCAGTTTCTTAAAATCCTGGGGAAAAAAAAAAACTCAAAACCAAACCAAAACGTAGAGAACCTGAGGCTCCCCTTAGAAGACTGCTCTAGAAAATGAGCTATCATTTTGCTTGCAGGTGATCTTGACTGCAGATCTGACATTATGTTTGTTTGGCAGCTGTGACATATATTAAGCTTCGGTGCATCCCCCTAAAGGCTTAGAACATGAATGACTTCTAAATAACGGAGGTATGTTACGCTTTGACTACTTAGCCCTGCAGTCTGCAGCCTGCATAGGCAAAGATGTGATAGAAAGGCAGAGCTTCAAGAAGGAACTATCTGGTGAAAAGGGAGGCTACTCTGAGGTGGTTATTATTCAGGTATGGTTTTCCTATCAGTAACTATGGCACATTTCTTTGTACACAATTATATGATTAGGTTACTGTTATTTAAAAAAGATAGAATCTTTTGCACATAAAAGCACATCTAGAAATGTATCTCTAATACTTTTAAATACTTCTTAAACATGTACTGTACACTTTTACAGAATATATTTCATAGGGGTTTGTAAGAATATTTTTCCAGCATTTTCTCTGAAGTGGAAAACCTTGAAGCTGAATCAGATTATTTTCTCTCCCTGTACCAAGGAAAGACAAACATTTTTCCCTCCCACTGTACGAATGTAATTTGGGAATCTTGCTACTGTTCCTGTCTATTACTAGTATTAAGTAGCACTCAAGTAATGCTCAAGACAAAGAAAAACTAAAAAATTATTTTTCCAAAGCTACTGAGCAAGATCAGGAGAATTTAGATTTTCTGACTCATAGTGTCATGCTGTTTACATTAAATCCCACTGCTTCTTGATAGCTTGTCACCTTTGCATTTGTACAAAATGTTGAGAGCTGATAAAATAACTGACTTATTACATTTAGAGAAAATGTATAAAGCTTCTCTCTATTTTTTGAGACAGAAGCCTTGAAAAGAAGCACAGACATTAATTTGACTAACCCAGATCTGATTATATCCATGGCAAAGAGGTTACTTTATCTGTCCTTTTTGCAACACACCCAATTTGGCTTTAAACATCTTTCAACATACCTGCGCAGTCTCCTCACTCAGGTACCTTATAGGTTTCAGCAGTTTGTAAGTCATTCCCAAAACTGCTCCCAAATTCTTAAAACTTTGAGATGGGCCTCACATTTTTCACTGTGCTTTCCCTATAATAATAGGTTAATCAGCATTTTGTATGTCTGAAATTTCTGTAATTTCTAGATGACTGTGATCCTTAGAATATTTTTTTAAAAAGAAACAAGTCCTCTACAAAACATAGTGAGCAGCTGGCCAAATATAACCATAAATGCTTTCTCAGCAGTGTGAAACATCTGAAACGAAGGACAGGTGTGGTACAGTGCCTGGGAAAGGAAAGGAGCCTTGGCATGATGTCTCCTGCAGAAATACAGCAGACTGATATAAATCAACGGAGTAATGCAATTTGTAGCTATAAAGTTCACAGGAAGGCAAATTAAGCCACAGAGATATCAGAGTAGTTTGGAAAATTTGATGAAGACAGTAGCCAGAAGCTAAGGTGGACACATCTAAGGTGGAAAGCGCTAGGAAGTAAAATTTGCATTGACACAAAGCAAGTTCCAAAAGTATTGTGGTATTATACTTCATGATCTGCAAACGAGGCTGAGTGAAAAATGTTGATAGACAGTAGAGGCCAACAAAGGAAAAATACAAGTTATATTTATATGACCAAGATTTACAAGGTGTTGGTTTCAATGGGATGGCAAAATTGTTATTTTTTAAAGACTGAAAAAATGTCAACTCTTGCTTTTGATTTATAGTATGCTCATCAACTAACAAGGGGTGTCTTGCAAGATTACAGCCTCTATGAATTATTTGTGAACAGAAGCAAGTAATATATTCTTACACCTGAGCTAGTCACTATTACCATCTGTGAAATTTAGTTCCCCAGTTCATATCACCTCACCAAGTCAAACATGAAGTGAAATCAGAAATAAAGACAGGCTTTTATCATTCCATCACTTGCTTTTGAAAGCATACACTATAATGCTGTTAATGGAGGTTGCAGTACTTTAATGTTGCAGTACTTTAATGAGACTCAAGTCTCCTGTGTTGACACTGGAAACATTCTGTACATAAAAGGAACACCCAGAAAAATCTAATTTACTGCTTCAAGACAACTCAGTTTTTCTTTTGTTTTGTATTACCGATTGGCTTACACCAGAAAAGTTCTTGGTTCACTGTTGCACTGAAAAACTTCTGTGCTCAGTTTTGTCATTCTCATTTAAGCTTGTAATATGAGAACAACAGAAAAAATCATATTAATACTTTCCTAAAACCACCCCCAACCCACCCTCCACCCCCCTTCCTTTTTGTAATAAAAGATTTCATTGAATGAAAAATTCTGGGTATGGCTAACCTATGCTTTCTCATCTCAGTAGTTCAGTTTTTCAATGGAGAAGAAAAACAGTAAATCTTTTGATGTTAACTCTACATAATTGACAAGAAATGAGTCAAAGAATGGATAAACACTAATCAGGTTTGCTTATACCAAAGAATAATTTTGGCTGAGAAAAGACTTCTTCATTAATTATATTGGTCTTGCTTCCATTAAGTTTTAATGAAAAGAAAAAGGTGGCTAAAACTGTGAGGGCTTTTGTGTAATTTTGAATCTCTGTTATTTTCATTTGATTTCTGCTTCTGGCCTTAACCGGAAAGACACTGGTGATCTGAAAGCAAATATACAGCTATGCCTACATTAACAAGCAGGTTAGCTCAGTAGGAGTATAACATTAAATCAAAGCAGCTGATGCGGGAGCCCTATTATTATATTCAATTTGCACATTTTACTTTAGGCTACATTTAGCCTTGTCTGCAGAACTGAATGTCCTCACCATGTACATGGTTTGAAATGGTCTTGAGCCCATATGACTGATTAAAGTCTGTTAGGGTTTGTAGTGCATTAGATCTGCACCTGAATCAGGGATTCCTGTTTAATTTCTTCTGAAAGAAATCCAGTTCTCATGTGCCAAAATTGCTTTGCAAAATGGTCCAAAATGCTAATGCAGACACCGCCTTTGCCAACCAATGATATGTACACTTTTTTCATGTCTTTCTGGAAGTATCACGTTAACTGGAAATCTTCACAAGCTTCTAGTTTAAATTTCCAAAACCAAAGATATTTCAAATTATGTTCTTTTCTGAGTACATCTCAAACTAGCAGTATTATGCATAGATATTCTATGCATAAATCATAGACCAAAATTGTATTGCCTCAATATCATAACTGAAGGGTGGATTAATTTAGTACATAACACACAGTCAAGAGGTTGGTATTAACAATCAGCACAATAGAGCTCCAGAAATTAACTTTAAAAGCCCATAGAGCAAGTTATTTATGGAGTGGCTGAGAGAATTTTGAATGCAGCGTGAGACCGCATGTTGTCATTTTCCATTGAAGTCATTTGTTTCTTGATATTATAGCAATCTAAATATTTTCATTCTTGTGCTGACATTTTTTTGTTCAAATGGATATTCTCTTAAATCTAAAAAGATTTAGCAGACTATGTGAAGTAATGTTTTTGTATGACTACCTTTACTAATACATTCCTAAATTATCCAGGTTTGGAATCATCAGTATCAGCCTTTTAGATCTGTCATGCATGTTTCTGCCTGTAAACACGTCTTCCTTCGACTGAAGTCTGAGATACCTGTTTTTATAAAACCAGCACAGATATATGCTCTGTTACTAAAGAGTAATTTTCCATTTTACGTGAAAAAGACTTAGATACACTGCAAGGTCTTGCAGCACTTCAGTTTGCACTTTAATAAACAGGAGAAACAAGCATTCAGCATTTCACAGAATCAAGGCAACCCTTTTAGAAAGTGCTTCCCTTAATGATTTGTGTAGTTCTTAGTTTCACATTAGGGTGTATATTTTTTGGCATATTTAAGCCAAACACATGCAAGTATTTGCATGTGTCCTTTATTTTTGAGTCAAGCTCTTTCTGTACACCCTGAAGGATACCATGTTGTTGTTTCATATTAGTTTTGCATTTCTATATTAAGTGTTTATTTAAAAAGAACAAAAAAAAGAAAGAAAGCCACATTGCTAATCTAATGACCAGATAAATTGCCCCAGTGATAAGAAGTGTTTACCAAATCAAAACATAGTTCACTTCTGTTAGGACACGTTATACATTCCAAAAAATCAGTGTTCATTTAGGAAACACCAGCACAGTTTAGGGTATAGGAGTTGTCCATATTGCCCATAAGATGTAGCCATTGACAGGGACACAAAGTGTGTGTGCACATCAAGGGTTATTTTTTATAGATAAAGCCTGTCTTTTTAAATCAATAGATGCTTCTGCAGGCTTTCATTCTAGACTCTAGCTTTTTCCATATGCTGTCAACTGTAACCAATAAATCTAAACATATATTTACTCTACATGCTCTACCACAGTGTTTTTAGGAGAACAGATGAGTTCTAACAGCTGTACAAATAGGCAATAAACAAGGACCCTTTTGGAAACAAATCATTTTTACTTTTCTTCAAAAATACTACATGCTGCCAAGACAGATGAAGAAATAGGGGATCAATATAAGGTATTAATCTCTTCAGAATTACAATTATAAGCAATCCTTTAAGCACATGTCTACAGCTAGTGAATTATTGTATTTGAAGTCAAACTGCAGATTAAACTTGGAGAATGCAGAGGGAGGCAGCCAAAGAGAGGGAGAGAAATGAATCTGTATAAGGGGGAGGGGAGTGACATTTTGATTTGACACATTAACATCTTTATATTACTGTTCTGCCAGTAAAAAGCCTCTCTGGAGGTGTATGAAAGATTTTGCACTTAAAACTAAACTGGCAAAATAATCTTCTTTGCTGTGTAGATTAATGTTATAAAATTTTCCTTTGCTTGTCTAGGGCAGTTCTGATTCTCTCTGCATACATTTAAAACATCTTTTTATTTTTCCCATCTTCCCTAGGTTTGGGTTCCTAAAAGGTGCTAGTCACTATGGGAGGGAGAAAAACAGTCACAGCTTTGTACTTCATTTTTTCTCTAATTGAAGTACCTTCCACACTTGTCACAGCCTCAGAACAGAAGGAGCAGGGAGGCAGAGGAGTCTTCAGGTGGCAAGCAGGCACATGAAAATGAAATAAATGAAGGCTTCAAAGACACAAGTGATCACAAACTCCTATCGAAAAGACTCATTTTCTCATGACTATTTCTATCCAGCCCCAGACTCACCTTCTTCTCCCAATCTATACATCTACTTATTACCTTGGTAACATTTTCATTATACATTACACTATTTCTTGGTTCCTTCCCTGTGATAATTTGTACTCTCATTGCCCCTCAAATTCCATGTTTAAAGATCTCCACTTTCACTGGGCACTGGTTCCTGCCTTAGAATATTTTATGATTAATCATTGAACTCAAGACCCACATCCCTTTGGTGATATTCCTATTTCTTCAGAGATCAAATTTAAAATTGATCTTCCTTTCGCTCTCAATTTGCTCAGTTTCCCTGTTGTGTTTGCAGTTGTGATGGCAAGTGTTAATTGTCCTTCAGACAGTGAAAAGGCAAAACAATGAAGGTCTGTCGGAACTCGTTAAACTCTTTTGACTTTGCCATTGCCTTCTCTACATTTTGAACATATGAATCTGAGGAACCAGAAGAGAAGCTGAAAAAAAATCAGATTATAGAAAGCATTTTCTGGATCAAGAAACATCAGCCTGTTTGCACAACTAGTTACTGCTGTGAAGAATATAAGACCCAACCACAGGCAGGTTTAGTACTTTAGAGAGAAGTGCAAGCCAACTCAAGGTTAAATCCCTTTCACCTCTTTGCTTCCCTTTTCCTAGAATTAGCCACTCTAATTCTGTACAAGGGTTATTTTCTTCATTATTTTTTTTGTAAAATGCAAGTCAGAGCCTTTTTAATCTTGAAAAATTCTCAGCCTTGATGACTTGCAGCAGCAATGACTTCCATAGTCTATTGAAAAAGACTCTAAACAGATATTTCCACTTATTAATTTATAACCTGCCATCTATCATTTTCCTTGTGTTTGCATCCTCCCTCCCTAAAGCAGGAGGAAAGTTGATTTTAGATTCTAATTTTTTTTTCCCTGGTGCATATTTTCTGTGCTTCAACAGTATTGAACCTAACAATGGCCTCTGTGATCAAAATGTCTGGTGTCCCTGAAGTTTTTCACAGTCCTTTCTTCTTTTCTGCAACCTACATAACTTCTGCAACCTGCTTACTTTGCTACTCCAAATCATGAGTATGCCAGAAAACATTGATCTTGGGATGGGATTTTGAGGCTCTCTTTGTTTTCCCACAGCAGAAAGTGATAGTTTAATTCTAGTCTTTCTCTTCTGTCTTTTAGAAGATTCGATCCCAAGTAATACTTTAGTTCACTAATATTTACTTTCCTTACTAATTTCCTGTGCAGGACTTGTCAGAAGACTGAATAAACTGCCTGCTATCTATTACTTTGGTGACATCCACTGAATTTTAGCACATAGTGTGACTCTTCAAAAAAATCTGCAGGCTAGGCTTTATCACATCCTGGTCCTTCAGGTGTTTATTGTTTTACTTTCCTGATACAGATGCAAGTTTATTCATCCGTAACTTCCTGGATCACTTGTGAAGCCTTTTTAATTAGATACATAAAATTTGCCACCTCTAAGTTACTGATACAGTAGACATTTTTAATTAAAGCCTGTGCACTTTGTTAGCTGCTTTGTGCCCTCAAACGTAAGCTGCTTCTGAATTCTACAGTGTCTATCGTTTAGGCCTGTTGACTTGAAGCTTTTCAATTATCTGGCTCTTTCAGCATCTTTTCTTATAACTCAATCATTAAGAGTTCCTCGCCATTATTGACAGGCAAAGCCAGCCTGACACAGAAAATGCCTCTCATTCTCTACAGCAGAGGCTGATGCAAAGGAAAAACCGTTAGAACTATCTGCATCTTCTTTAATTGCTCTTTTTATCTGTCTCCAAGGACCTATGTCCAACTGAACCAGCAACTGTGTATTTGCAGTTTCACACACATCCATATACTGAAATCAGGTCTCTAACATCCATTCACTGTGGGTCTTTTCTCCAGCGATGCCTATGCAAAGTATATATTGGTTAGCATAGTCCCCTCTTAATCTCTCGTGACTGCAATTTCATAAACTTTAGTGCAAGAGCTTCTCCCATGGTTTTCCTTGTTTGTCCCAGCTGAACTGCAAAGTGATGCATTAAGTGCTACAATCTCTGCTATATGCTTTGAGAAAAACTATACATATTTAACTACACCATGTTTGCTTTCTTATGTTATAGTATAGACATAATAGAAAAATATGGCATGAATATAAAAATTGTTTTAAATATATTTCAGGGTAAGAGAAAGCATACTGGTAATACTAAGCATGAAAAAGAATGTTAACCTTTATTGAGTTGATATTATATAACCCATAAATAAATAATTATTTTTTCATGAGAGAAAGACAGAATTTTCTAGTTTCATTACTATAACTTAATAGCTGGCCAAAGGGGAACTGAGCACTCTCTAAAAATAAAATAATAAATAAAATAATAAAAATCCTACTACCAGAGATTTAAATTCCAGACCCTAAATACAGAATCTGATTTTCAGTTTTAAGACCAAAAGCTCCCACTAAGCTCTTCCTACAAGACGAGCAGGATTGGCCTACTGTTAATATTTACAGGAAAGGAAAAGGCCTATTAGTACATTGTCTAGTAATGTGCAGCAGAAACTCTTAATGGAATGTCACCATCTGTGTCTCTGCCTAAAATGGAGCTTACTTTTGAAAATGTGATTTAAATTGTTTTTTACCGTTTAAAGTACCGAGTGCCAAAGTGATGACAAGCTTTTCACTGTCATCTTCTTAAAATTATGACAGAGTCTTTTTCATTTTTCTCCTCTCCTCTATCTAGAAGTTCATGGGAAGTAAATTTTCAAAGTAGTGACATTAATGGGACTCATGCAGTTAAATCCCTGTGCATCACTTTGAAAATTTACTTGCTACTGTACTAATGAAAATTTAGGTCCTTTAATATTTATGATCCTCTAAGGTTTATCATAAATGTAGCTCGTATTTAAACAAATAGGTGGAAAATCTTCCATATACACAGTTTGTTGGCATTCATGCAATTGCCATCAAACTGTATTGTCCAAGAATATTTGATTAATTTCTGTTGCCCCATTCATTTTCTGTTTGACCCTCCCCTTACCTTAATAATTTCAGATTTTCAGCTGGATTTCATTTCCTCACAGAAGAACTGTGAGGTAAAGACCATGAGCATGGGAAAGTAAAGCATTTTAATTGGAAAATTGTGTCTGAGATACTGAAAGTTGTTAATTTTCCTGGGAGGTGCATAGCTACTGTCTTCTTTGGTTGGCTTTGAAAATTTCCATCAGCCATTTGCTGGCAGGGGATCTCTTGGATGGGTGCTGAGGGTGGGAAGGGTCCGTGGTGGAAGACTGGTTTAACCCTAAAATATGGCACAGACAGCTACAAAGCTGTGATGACTTCTGGACCTACCTAATATTCATAGCCCTAGATGGGCCCTAATAAATAGAAGCAGATTCTCCAGCAGGATTGCTACAGTGTCTTCTTGCTGCTGACTATTAATTAAACACTGTTAGAAAATTCAGATTCACACTGACATGAATTATTCACACTGTCCTCTACTGCCCCTTATATATGCTACATCTTTGCAAACAACCTCAGGCTTTTGCCTTGTGGTACTTGTCTGCAGGGAAAGTGGCCCTGCCCCATCCATATATGAGAGAGGAAGACGCTCAAAGGGATGGTTTTCGGGATTATGTCCCCAACATTCCTCCACAGGAGGTTGTTAGTCTGTGTCTCAGGTGCTTGCTTTTTCTGCTGTGCACTTCTCAAAGCACAATAAGAAGTTTGTCTTTTTTGCTAAACCAACTCCTGCTGCCCTAGAAATCACAAGTCAGGGTATTTCTACATCAAAGTTGTCATGTAGGCAGTTAAAAGTTGCTGTGTCTTCTTGTTGACCTAATTAGTTATTTATTGCTTTTGTGTCTGAAAGACTTTTAGAGAAATCTAGTCCTTGGAGAACGAAATATTTTTGTAAAATGATACAAAAAGATAAATAATGGCACCAAAGTAAAGCAATGACAGAGCATTTGTTTATCTAAGGATTCAGCGGAGGAGGGACCCTGAGCATAGCGAGCTATGGGAGCCTGACAGCTTGAATTGTGCCAGTAGCAGAGTTCAAGTCTTCCTTGTCTTTATCTTTGGAGAACATAATTAGATCTACCTATTAAAATGATATCTAACAAAATTGAGGCTTTCATACCAATTATATAAAGAAACGAAGAAACAGCATGTGACAAAGCAACATTGATTTCAGTCTTGTTACTGAGTAACTTCATCTCCCTGGAAAACTGCAGTTTTAGCAATGTTTAAATTCATTACTACTGATATAGAAAGGACCTAGGAGGGAGGAGAGTAAGTTTAAAAAAGGTGGGAGGAGAGGAGAGAAAAACAGAATCTGGGGAGCACAGTTGGTAAGTCCTCTCTTAAAGTATTACGCTAAGAGCTGCCTATTTATTAGGTTAACAGAACACTATCTCTTTTCTAAAAAGAAACCCAAATTGAGACCACAACATTTGATTCATTCTATTGATGTTTTCCCAATGTATACAACTCTAGTGTAGAATAGTCCTTGTTCTTTTAAAGATGAGATATCTTTCTCAAGATATGTGTGGGTGTATGTACATTTGATTTTATCAAAAATGTTTTTCTTCTTGCTTTTGTTAAAAAGCGGCATAATTGAGGTATCTTTTACTAGCTCAAAATTGCTAAAGAAGTTTGTTATTATAATAATTTCCTGTTATTCCTATAGGGACCTGAAAACATAATAATCTGATTTCATGCCTTGCTTTAAAGACCCAATATATATCTATTACTTGTTAGTTCAAAGGGAGAAAATTTTTTCTGTATGTGTGCATGTGAGAAAAAGACAAAAGAAATAACTCTAGTATGTGTTGCAGTTCCTCTTTCTTTGTCATGAAAGTAACAATGGCAAAAATAGGAGCATTGTTGCTATGCATCTCATAGTCTTTGCTCATGTCCCCATGGTAACTAGTAGAAGTCATTCGCATTCTGCAGAAGCATCGGGGAGATGCATGCATGCAGCAGTTCAGAGGGCTAGATAGTCCAAAGGAGATGGTAAATATGGCTGGTTTTGAAAGGACTCTAAAAAGTTCACCTTCAGAAAGTTAATAGAAGTCCTATTAATATGTAAACCACAGCAAAACATTTTTATTTTAAGGATAGTTTGAACCTGCAGTAAGGGGAAAAGCTCCAAAAGTTTGTGGTGGTGTAACATACAACTCATGACACAAGTCTTCAAATGTTATCAGTAAGTAAAACTGAAAAATAGTAATGCTGATTTTTTTTTTTCCCAACTTCAGGTTTAGTCCTCATATTTACTGAATAAAAACTGCGTTATGAAGTTAAATGCTTTTATTCACTATTGCATGCCTGTTCTTTTCCCCCAAAAAGTGTCCTCCTCTCTTTCTTAAAGATGTACAAAATTTATAAGATTTATAAATGTATTAATATATAAAAGGCCTGCTTTCATAGGAAATGTCACTGATCGCTTTTATCTATGTATGCAATGGCATCTCTTAACTGTCCCACTCAGAAAAAAATTCTGATGAAATGCAAGGAAAATGAAACTAAACAAATAACAAAAAAGTACTAAGACAAAAATAACAACTCAGCATATTGAGGAATTCTGACCTACATTCCACAAACTTCATGTGTGGTAGCTTAGGTGAGTCCTGAGAAAAGACTGAATGTTTTATATATATCTATATTTTTTTTAATCTACTTTCTCTTCTCTTGACTATTTTTAATGCTGAAATTCCAATTTATTTTCTCTCTAAGGTCTTCAGGTCCAACTTGCTATTAGCCTTTAACAATGTTTCTCACAGAAAATCCCACAGGAGTGTCTATCTCTGCTAGTTTTAAAAGGGTGGATTTTTTAATCTAGCATGCTCCAGGGTACTTCAGTCAATGTTCACTGTGGAGATTCTGTTAGCATTGAGTTACTGTTTTTATTAAGCATGTGTCTGTATGTGCATGTATGTACATAATTACATGTGTGTCTCATGTACTTGTATGCATAGCCTCACACACAGGCACACATGCACTCCCACGGCCAGGGCATACTCTATTCCTGCCAGTGGCATGGCATTGTGAGAGTACAAGGCAGCCTGGGGTTCCTCTAGGATGGCAAAGTGGCCTTTTGTCAGTCTCCACCCCCTGCCAGAGCCCCAGGATGAAGAAAGGGGGAACGGCTGTCTGATTCTTCACCTAGTCTGCAACTCTGCCAGGTACTGCAGGAGGCTGGTGTGGACTTTGGCCACGCTTAATTCACATCTGTATGTCATACCACAACACACTTAAAGATTTGTAAGTCTGCAGATGTGTTTCTAGCTCAAGACAAGTGCTAGGCACACCATGCCATACCCATCTGACTGCTGCCTGGCGCTGTGTTCATGCACTCAGTGGCCTTAACCCTGGCACTTGCAAGCTACCTGAGGGTGCAAGGTGGAGTTTTACTGATGCATCAGTTCAGTCCTTGCTCCACCTCCAGCAAGTGGTGACAAGAGTGGTGATTACCACTGGTGATTGCAGGTGGTCTTGTGAATTATCATTACAGGAAACCACCCCCATAAAAGTAACTTGGATGAGAAAGGGACAAAGCAGATGCTGCAATGCTTTCATATGAGGAATTAACCTATGCTCTCATAGCCCAGAAATACCTATATATTAGCCTAATAAAGCCTGCGGCCACACGCACACATCTCAAGGTATCAGTATATGACAAATAAAGCAAACACAGCAGTTCTTTTCAATATAGTAATATTTGATCACCTGAAACATTCATATAATAGGGATTAAGAAAGAGAGAAATAATTTTTTTAGTCTTGCTCAGGATTAACCATGCCTTATCTTACTGAGCTACCTAGATTCTGCAAAGCAAACTTATTATTCAGGCCCACTTCCTTGGCTTTAAGTTTGCTACAAAAAACAAGTTCGCCAAACTATACATAGAAACTTTGCAGAACTGGGCTGAATCCTGAGCTGCTTTCTTGCAGAGTTGGGAACTTTAATTTGAAGCATTTGTCATAGAGTATGAACTCAGGAGTGAAACTGGATGGACATCAGCTCTAGTTGGGCTAATAGGTTTAGCACCTCACCTGCGTGTGGTTTGTCTCTGAACAATCAAGTGAAGCACATTGTTCTATATCAGGGGTCCTCAAACTACGCCCCCCCAGGGTCCTCAATCCAGCCCCCGGTATTTACAGACCCCCCCCACCGGGGGTTGGGGGGGAAACCAAGCAGCTGCAGATGACTGCCTGCCACTTCTTCCGCTCGCTGGCCCCCTGTTTAAAAAGTTTGAGGACCCCTGCTCTATATAGTTATGTAGAATAGTTGCACAACAATAACATTATAAAAACAATGCATTTGACTTATGGCCCTACATTTCTGATTTTTGCATGCACAAAACCTCCAGAATTACTGCAATTATAGTTCTAAATTTTATGTTACACTTTCAATAAAAAACATCTATTTTTGCTACCTGTAAATTGTTGACAGTTAAGACATACTTAATATGTACTTGAAGTAGACTAAAAACCACTGTAGGGTAAAGGAAATGATCATGGGCTGGAGAATAAGGGTTCCTGTGTGAAGTACATGCCTTGGAACATGTTCTTGGACAAGAAAATGTGTCTCCATTTTCATATCTGCCACGTAAGTGAAACAGGTTGCCTTGTAGAGATTCCACGAGATTTCATTAGCTAATGTTTATACAGTGCTTTGAACTAGTGAAACATCACAGTCCAAAGCATTACTTTCAGCCAGGGTACTTCAAGGATGTAGAAAGGATCAAATATCCTTTTCGCTTACACACATTGAAGAGAAGGCCTGATTTTGTTTTGAAGTTCTAACATCCTTTTGGCTTTTTATTTTACTTCAAGGTTGTTTCTTAGCTCTTATTGACTACTTACTTTAAATTCCTTTTCTGTGTCCTCTCCTTTGTTATAAAAATTGATTTGAGGTTTGCGTGCATCTGCTTAACTGGATGTTTGGCAGAAGGACAAATGCATCTTAAAAAAGAAAGTCCCTTATTTCAAGAATATTGCATACTGCAAGAAAATCCATGTCCACAGTTCAGTTTCTATTGCTACAGTGGCATAGGCTTGGTCAGCAGTATCTTGACTTTACTGTCTCACAGTACAGTCAAATTGAAAGGATTTATATCTTAGGTAATGTAAAGTGATATGTAGGCAGCTTTACATCATTTACTGCTTGTAACGAGTAAATGAACATTTGCTTTAGAAAGGAGCCTGCAAGCGTGACTTGTATGCCATTTGTTTTCAAAGTCTGTATTTTAATAATTTGATTTCATTTCTGTTTAAAAGCAAATAGCAAAATTTGAGAGGTAGAGGGGGGGTTATTTCCCAAAAGATCCTCCATTCTCATCAAAGAGTGTGTTCTAGCAGCAGTAATTTCTGCAAGATGAAAAAATAAAGTTTTACCACATTGTACAGAACTGGCATAGTGAATTTTACTTGCTGCAAAAATAGGATTTGGAGGGGGGTTTTGTTTTAATTATTTTTAGTTACTCAAAGGTAACTATTGACCAGTTAAAAAAGACTGAAGCTTTGTAGAATAACTTTCTTTGCTGATGGTCCAGGGTTATTTTGTGGAGATATTTTCAGGTGTTTGAATCATGCCCAAGCCAACAGGATCATGAGGGTTTTTTCCCAAATTGGTCATGAGTAATTTGATACAGCTATGGACAGTTTAAGTAGATTTCCAAACATTCAGCTTAATTAATCATTCCCTCTCAGTCCTAAGCCTGAATTTTCAACAATAATTTCTCTAATATGTGTCATTTTGTACTTCTCCCTATTTCTCAGCATCTTTTCATGAAGACAAATTACCTGCTACTACTACTATGGTGTTGGTGTCCTGGCATTACTTCAAGAAATGCTGAGGACAGATGACACATGGTGCATTTCAAATCAGCACATATACCCACTAAAAGGAAGGATATGATACAAACTCCCACACCTGAAAAGGCAGGAGAATCATTATATCTGTGGAAGAAAACAAGGACAGAAAATGCAAAGACAAGTCTTATGGAAGCATGGGATGCTGGAGGGCTGAAATGGAACAGCATCAAAAAACAGATAGTGAAGACACACAAAACCAGCAAAAGTACAGATTTTCTTTTATCACCTTCTGAGTAAGGAGCTGTGAGTGCAAGGAACATCAGCAGCCATGCCACTGCATATTTCTTGGGCAGAGGCAAAGTTGCTCAGAGCAGCAAGAGCAACACAGCTGAAGTATACCGCAGTAACTGTTGTTTTCCCTGGAATGCTGGTATCAGCCATATTAACACCACCAAATTCAGTTACAGATAACTTACTTTAGGGAAAAAGGCTGCTGTATAAAGTACAGCCTGGGATTAAAGTTTGTTCTGTAACAAGAGGGAAAACCTATCTGCAACAACCTATGTTTCTTCAAAGAAACTTTGGACAGCTATGTAGAGCTAAATGTACTTGTATTTCTCCTGCCCAAATGATAAATTTGATAACAGTGTTTACAAATTAAATCCCTGTCACTTTTTGCAAAATACATACTTTCACCTTCTAGGAAACGTTTCTTACCTTTGCTTTCTACTAAAATAACTATTGCCACAGCAATGTCATGACTTTGGAAGTTATACAGCAGAACAGCTATGCCTACTGAGGAGAGGAGTAAGTGCTGAAGACATTTTCAAAGTAACCTCTGAGATTAGAGTTGGACATGAACAGACCGGTTTCCTCTACTGTTTCGTTTTACGTGCTCACATGCTATTTTTATGATGGTTGGTTTATTCTGCTATGGTACTTACCAAAGAACATGGAGTTCACACTTGCCCCTTCTGCTGTGTGTAGCAGAACCAGTTTGGCAATATAGTAACTAAAGACCATAGTTCTTGTCATTTCATATGAAGTGTGACTATGAAATTCTATCTACTAAAATGTTCACAATAATCTCATGGAAGATCTGCTTTGGAAACATAGAAGGTAGCAGGAGGAAGAAAACAGAACTTTCTCATACATCTCACAAGTTTGTGTGGTATGCCGGGAAATATCACTAGGCTTCACAACTGTTTCAAAAATATTACTGTATTTAGGTGTCTAACTCTCAAAAATCCATTTCAGAAAATAAAAATGTGAGACATGGCAGTCTCAGACTTCTTGAAAAGATGGTAAACGTGAGCTTTGGAAGTTTTTTCTTTGTCATGTTTGACTAGGCCTCAGCTTGTCTGGATATGAAGACAGTGAAGTCCTTTTCCAAAGATAAAAACAGGGAGGAATCCTTAGCCTACCCAGAGATATCCGTCTTTACAAAGAGCAGGTAAGTCTCGTGAGTTAATAGATCTGAAGGATGAAGAAAACACACAAAAAGCCCCTGTTTGTACCATCTGAAGTTTCATGCCTTTAAAAGCCATGTACAAGGGTACAGGAGTTTTCCCGCTCGTAATCAGATGTTCCTGGTCTCAGCTGCAAGACAGTTTTATCAACACTGTGTTCAACACTTTCTTTCCATACATAAAATTTTAATTGTAGATATTAGTCCCGTGCGGTTTCATTATCAAGGACAGTAAGAGATTTCTTGAAGGCCCTACTTAATTGAATTCTGCCTTTAAGAGATGTGTTACAGAGCCAGGACATATTCCTGCAATGCTACGTACTTTCTCTTTATCTTATCTTTTTCCTTCCCTCCTTGGTTAGGGCACAATTGTGGATTGTCTGTGGATTTGGGGACAGGAAACCATGATGACCAGTGATTTACATTTATACAGCTACTTGCTTTCATTAGCTATTGAAAGTTATGTTTGTATAACTTACGCAGTATTTCAAAAGAAGTGATATTTTTTCTTTTACAGAAAAATGTTACTATATCAAGACTTGGCTAAGGCAGCTTCCCATCATCCTATTAATAATACAAATGCCTAAGCATAGAAATCCAATGAGTAATAATCCATAAAATTTCAACTCATTCTTACCAGTGTTGAAGTTGTTTTCTGTAGACATTTTTGATTAAATTTACTATTGCTGAAACCTTGGAAGAAAGTGTGGGTTAACTGTTAAGTTGCCACTGTGGAATTTGCTCTTCCATATAATATTTTTCCATTGGTATATTAACTATATTTAGTGCTTTACTGAACCTTGTATGCTTTTTTTGTTCACACAATACAATAAGCATATCGCAAACAAAACAAATACGTTTAATTGCCTTTATCTATATGACTGACTGCATTTGTAAAGGAACAAATAAAAGTTATCAGTTTATGCTGGGAAATTATTTAAGCATCAAGTTCAGACACGATGTAAAGGAAAAAGCCTTCAAAAAGAAGCAAATTTTCACTTCAAGAAACAAGAATCTTTTGGAAAACTGTATTAAGTATGCAAGAAGTAATTTCCTGAAAATATTAAAGTAAGTTAAAATATATTGTAGCAATTAAGGAAAAATTCAACAAGTAAAATGAAGGAAATCAATATACAACTTTTCAAATGTTTATGTGAATTAAGCGAAGTACTAAGATCTGTTCAATTTAGTTCAAGTTGCCATATGTTTGACCATTGGTTTTCTTCCCTTAAAACATAAAATGTTTCGATCCCTTAAAAGTTTTGAATGGTAAATTAAGAATTACTACTACAACCACAACAAAAATTTGCTTCTCTCCTTAGTTACCTTTCAAAGCCTTTAAAATTAGTCCACAGATCCCCAATTGTCTTCTGACAGCAGGCTGAATTCCAACAGGTGATCTTTCTAAATTCAATTTCAGTGTGATGTTTAGCCACCAGAGGCTCTTCCTAGAAGTGCATGAGATGTGTTTGACAAATATATCTTCAAGAAACAAACAAAAGAGCTGTAGATGGGGAACCAAATAATGCCGATAAAGAATAAACACACTGAATTTAAAGAACTAATGAATTGCTTGTCCTGTGTATTGAGCAAATTCTCAGCAATAACAAAGATTAATTTGTGGATGATCTGTTATCCAAAAAAAGGGAGATACATAACGCATATTTTTCATAATGAAAAGCCTAGACTCCTAAGTCACAGTACTGCACAGCACTATTCACTCTTGGCATCTCTCTTCCTGAAAATCTAATTCTATCTGTTCTGAAGAATCTCAGTACTCCTGCTACCATGACTTCCAGAATTCCGTGGGTCAGTTCTGCCTTTTAAATTGGCAATAGGTATGATTTTATCCAAAGTAAAAAAAAAAAAAAAAAAAAGATCTGCAGATTTCTTATCTTTAGGGCGACAAGTGAAGTTTCGTGAGTCTCTTGAAACAAAGTTGTTTAATTCTGTAGATTAATCATTCCATACAGTTATGGAAGATTTAATCAAATCCCAAGGGGCAACATATTTTTGACTTCATATAATTATATGAGGCAATATTAGATCTACTGCTTATCTCTTTTAGTAAAGAAAATTTAATTAAATATTTGACATCTAGAAACTTTACACATAGGTACGTTGATGCAAAGGAGGAAGGACAAAACCATTCAACACAGAAGTAAAATGAGGCTGTAAGCAGCTCAGGTGGAATTCAATCCTATTTGTTTGTCTATTAAACTGGTTGGATTCAACAAAGATTTAATACAGGGAAGAATTAAGGTTTTCTTTCTTTTTTCCTCCAATTACATTTTTAATTCAGATTTGCATAATATATAGCTAGCTTATTACATGGAGAATACGTTGTCTAAGTTGATACAAGGAAGTGTTCTGACTCGTGACGAAATGTGAAAAACTGTGAGTTCTGCCTCCTATAGATTCTCAAAGCAGCTAACCAGAAACAGAATAGCTATGTACAGAAATAGCTACGTAGGACATAGCTACACCATGTACTGAAGCCTAAGATGGAATTTAATTCTATGTTTCTCAGCACAACGGTTTCCTTATGTCTATTACATTTCTCCAAAGTTTTCATCTTGTTAACAGCTCTTATCCAGATTAATCTGCAGATATCCACCAAAACAACAGTGAACAACTGGGAACTCCTGGCTTTAAATATTTCTGTTTAATGTCTGCACTGTTTCACGGATTGCAATAATGTACTGGAGTTGTAGATTGGTTTAAGAAAAAGATGCTTCAGTCTTTCTTTTGCAATAAGGAGATGGCAAATGCTGTTATGAAGAATGCAGACAAATACCTGTCTATTATTTTGTTGGTACCTGTTTATTAATGGTCAAACAAGTACCTGCGTGTTAATGGTCAGTGCAAGAGACAGGAAAAGGGAATGGGGGACAGTTTCTGCCACGTGAAACAAAAAGGATGCTGCATACATAGCAGTGTTGTGGGGAGATGTGGGCTGAACCCCTCCATGAACCTCCCTCCCCAGGGAAGCCCCAGCTGAGCTCCCAAAGCTGGAGGCAACCTCTCATCTTCCAGTGGCTTCCATTGCAGCTGGTATTGGAGAACAGTAACCATACTCAAAAATGCAACTTATCTCCAAAAGGTATAGATGTCCAAAGAGAAGGGTCACCTCTAGACATAGTACTACCTCTTGGTCCTCCACTTCCAATCCTGTTTAAAATTTTTTTCCCTATAATAATCATATGGCATACTCTGCCCAGGAAACGGATATGATCCATGAGTAAATAAGAGCTGTGGACACTGTATGCTCCCATACAATAAACTATACGCTTGGTATCACAGAAAGAAAGATATAAACCAGCTAGACCAGAGGTGGCAAATCTCTACACAAATGTACCAACACTTACCAGACGTAACAGTTTATTGTATGCAGAATGACTGACCCACCAGCTCTGCCAGACGTATATCCTGTATCCAAATGGAGATGCACTGCTTCAACTAGGAAAGATGTCATGACTGAGAAGGAAGAAACCCTTCAGAAACACTGAGAAGGAAGGCTACAAATTAATGTAAGGCAAAGCTGTGGCACCCCTCAACTAATTTGGAGACAGAGGGGAGCCAAGGAAGAAAAATAAAACTACATAGTTAATTAGTTTTATTTTAAAAAGAAAAGATATCTACACTCTCACTAGATGGAAAGGCAAGTAACTATCCCTTTATTCACCTAGATTTCATATCAATTTTACTTGACCTTAATAATAACATTTATAGTAGGGTTGGTCTGTGCTCATTTGGTTTCAAATATCTTATACCAGATTGCCATGAAAGACTGATTTGCCCTTTGAGCTTCTGATTTTCATTTTAATGGCTATGTAACGTATCAAGAAAAACAAATATGAGGTTGCAGGTTGCTAGGAAAGGCTTCCAAAGGAATTAGCATAATTTTAAGTTTGCTCTTACACATAATTCTGAATTCTGAGGAAAGCCAAGCAATTGACATTTAGGATTTTGTAATTAGCTTTCATACATTAATTGTATTATCTTTAGGTTTTGATGTATAGAACAGCTGACATTGATTTTAACAAGACTATGGCTACTTATCAAAGTCTGAGGAAATTTTCCAGAGTGCAAATAAAAATTGCATTATAGTGGCCTTCCCTCCTTTCTAGGTCTGTATTTCTGTGTTCCTGTTAGGAACCACCATATTTTACCTTTAGAAATCATTCTCCGAGAAACATTTTCTTATCTATGTGTTCTGGTCTGTTCATGAGCAAGAGAAAAAGAAGCTGACTTATAAAATGCACATGAAATCAGCAATGAAAGAAATGAATGACATTAAAAAAGTCATTGAATTCTATTGTGTAGATTCCTTATTTCCCAATATGACATCATTTTAGTAGCACAAGGATTCACAATAGCCACTTCCCAGATACTTCTGTGGGAGGCTAAGTTTATCTAGCTCACATCTGCTGTGTTGCTGGGATTTTTCCCTAAGAGTTAAGTATGGCACAGGTTTTTTTTATTAGATGAAAGTTGCTGCATAAATAAAAAGCTTGCATGACTTGGTTTAAAATAACTGTTTTCATTTATACTGCATTTTATTCACAATTTACTCAATTATTCTGTCTTTCCAATGGAATAATTTCTTACTAAAAGGAGGGGAAAAAAAGTGAAATGAATTTCATTATTGTACTAAAGAAACATTTCATGAATATATTCAATCTGTGCTAATGGATTTTAACATTTTACTATTCTACAATGAACTGCTCATAAAGTTTTTAATTACCAAAGCAGTATCCAAAAATATACTGCAAGAGGTGCAGTGTCGTAACAAAGATTATTCCTTTATACATTTAATCTTGGCTCACTAATGCATCTACAGGTACCTATGTTTAAATAATATAATACTTAATTCTATAAATATATATAATTCAGGTAAATTGCTGTTCCCAAAACAAATTGCTCACATTATTTTGCAGTGAAAGAAATAAAGAAATAACATGTAGCTCATATATCCCTGATATCCATCACCCAGAGCTGTGGTATACAGAGCATAGTCAGAGATCTGCACAGTATAACTGCTTTAAATAATATCCAGAGAATCCAAAGATAAATTCCTTCACCCTTCCCTTGAGTGTGTTGTTTGCCCTACAATGGATTATGTATTGTATTGTATGACATAGGACGTTCACTGAAGTTTACAAGTCATGTGCCATTTATCAAAATATATTTTCTGTTTATACCACACAGGCTTCACACCATGCCACTTGCAAAGGAATTGGTAACATACCCAACCCCTTTACCCTGTATTACCCAAGTTAAAATATTCCCTAAATGCTGGGAGGAATCCAGGTCTCATTTTCTCTGGGCCATCCAAGAGGAGGTAAAAAAGCATCCTCTACTGTTGCAGTCAGAGTCCAACTCAGCCTCACACACAGCACCAACTGTTGCAGTACAAACAAACTAGCAGGCTACAACAAGGCTTTACCATTGGTCAGTCTACTGTCCATACTGCACCTCCTTCCTCCAGAGGCCAGACCACACTGCTACTCCTCAATCCAATGCCCTCTCCCACCATCCTCAGGGCTATTTAACCACTTAGCAGGAACCAGCTACAGCTGCACATTGTCCATGTCAATCAACCCGCTGCCGCTGAGGCAAGGCCACAGCTGCATGTTATCAATGCTAATCAACCCACTGCCTTCATTCCTCTACACTCTACCATCTATGATATGGATATTTGTGTGTATTGGTCCACAGCTGGTTGAATATGAGCCAGCAGTGTGTCCAGGTGGCCAAGAAGGCCAACAGCACCCTGGCTTGTACCAGAAACAGTGTGGCCAGCAGGACAAGGGAAGGGATCGTCCCCCTGTAGTGGGCACTGGTGAGGACACACCTCAAATACTGTGTTCGGGTTTGGAGCCCTGAGTACAAGAAAGACACTGAGGTGCTGGAGCGTGACCAGAGAACGGCAATGGAGCTGGTGAAGGGTTTAGAGCACAAGTCTTATGAGGAGCTGGTGAGGGAACTGAGATTATTTAGTCTGGAGAAAAGGAGTCTCAGGGAGGGCCTTATTGCTCTCTATAACTACCTGAAAGGAGGCTGTATGCAGGTGGGGGTAGGTCTCTTCTCCCAAGTAACAAGTGATAGTACAAGAGGAAATGGCCTCAAGTTATGCCAGAGGAGGTTTAGATTGGATATTATGACTAGGTTTCTGTCACAGGATTACTCTTGGACGGTTCCCTGCCTGTGGCCAGGGTACTTGTTTGTGTTGGGCTGGTCAGAGGGGAATTGTACCTTCCAGGTAAGGTGATGAGAATTATCCCTGAACAGAGGTTGCTCACAGTTTTGTTGAGGTGTAAAGTGTACATGAGATGATGTGGACTGGTTTTGTCTGTATCACAGACTACTACAGTTCATCCACTTTCTTCTCCATTAAGCCTGATTACTCCTGTTTGATAAAGCATTTTTTACCAAAAAAAGGTATTCTATATTAATCTAAACTCATCAAGAGAGTTTTACTTAAAGTAATTACTCCTTTAAGTAAAACCTTCACAAGCTTTTAGAAAGATAATGCTGGCTGATGGTCTCAAAGATAACCCAGATAGAACCAAGCTAATGTTATTTTAGCTCTTTAGTTAGCTAATGTGTCCTTCACACCTTTGATATTTTGCTTGTTCTGTCTGGATTAATATTTTAACAATCTCAGAATAAAAATCAGGGGTGCGGTTTCTGAGGAAATTTGGATCTTGATTTAATGCTTATAAATGGAATATCACATGTGTTTTGACCTACAACACATTGCTCTCCACCTCAGTGTAAAGCAGCAAACCTAGGAAATCTCTTACACAGCCAGGAACATAGCAGATGCTGAAGAAGGAAGAAGACTCCTTGAAAAAGCAGCAGAATCTTGAAAGAAAAGACAAATGAGCTTTTTGCTCCCTTGGGGAGACAATGGAATTGTTTTCTCATTGTATAAACCTCAATTTTTAACTGATTCTCCAGAGCATATGCCTATCTCTGAAAAAACCAAGACATAGCACTAATGTTTTTTTTCTCCAGCATCCGCAGTGAGTCATGTGTAGTTCAGCGCTCTCAGCTTGAAATAGAGATGTAGCAACTTGAAGGCTATCCCCAAGCAGTACACTCAATATTACAGTTCTCTTTGAGGGAAAATGCCTTCAGGTTCTTCTATTTCAACAAAATACAGGAACTGTTTTCTTGAGATGATGACAGAAATCTGCATGCAATACCCAAAACCTGAAAATGCAGCTAGGTGCACTTTTTGTATTTAAGTTTATAACAAGCTAGAAATGACTTAGGAATGTGTTTTGCACGTGAATAAAACATCAACAGCAAACTTTTGTTCTGGTGTGACTCCTTTTTAATTGCTGTTGCTGATCTTTAGAAGTTCATGATTACTTGTGCAAGTCAGTGTGCAGGACCAGAACTTTGCATCCTCTGATGAGACAGTGCCAGCAACTGCCACCTGCATTCGATGCCCAGGAAAGGGTAGGGTTTTTCTACGTTCGCTTCATGCATGGTAATAGAGTTGGGTTTATTTGCTTGAATGTCTGGGATGCTTTCTTTGTATCTTTAAATGTAACTGATACTCCTCAACACACCCTGTGCTTGGTTGATTCAGCGCTGCAGCAGTGGCAGGCGTGCAGCACATACAGCTTGCTGGCAGGGAGATGACATATAACCATATGGAGATGGCACATACCCAGCATGTTAGGGGTGCAGCCAAAGCCAGATGCCATGCATGTATCTGCTATCAGATGACAGCTTTACTGAGTCACAGGATACAGGGATCCACTGTGTTAGACTCTTGAGGAGTGGCTGAAAGCTACCTCCCCCCTCACCAGCTGCACGCAGGGACAGGAGGTGTCTGCATTGCTGAGCCACAGGGACATGAGCTACTGGTGCAGGGTTTAGGGACTGTAAGACAGCAGCTGGGTTGCCAATGTTAAATTCTTATTTTTTCAGATGAGAAACACCAAGAAAGCTTGAAAACAGGAATTCCAAAAAGTGAAGACTGATAATACTGACCCAAACCCCCAAAAACAGTTTCTGCAAGTTTTTTGCTTGCAGCACCTGACCAGTAACTGGATCACAACAGTGATGATCCCGCTAGTCTTTAGGAGGTTAAATGAGAAATAAGGCAGCCAGATAAACAGCAAAAGGTCAAACCTGAGCTAATGGTAATCATCCAAATGAGAATTTGAATACAGCTCTGATGTTAATGCTTCTACACTTTTAATAAGTGCCATAGGATTTCTAATTACCACAGTACCCAGGAGCTCCACTTGTTCTTTCATAGCAGTAATGACTACAGCAGAACAGTTCCTATTAGCACTATGCCAAGGCAGATACTCAAAAGTTAGTTATAGGGGCAAAGTGTCTCTACACTCAAGTCCTCTGTTGTGGTCTACTCTTCAAATATGGCCAAGTTCCAATTTTGTTAGTTTCTTTCATCACAGCTTAGAAGCAAAACTCATCTAGTGCGTATTCATTTTTAGAAACAATATACCCAACTTGTATTGATTTCAACTTTTGTTCAGTGATATCACATTAAGAAACTTACTGATTTTCATTGGTCTGATGTAATTGTGTACTACAGGTTTGATATGTGTAAAGGTTTAGGTCACTTTGGCCTAAGCAGCAAAAAACCGAGGGTACTTTTATTTAAGGTTTTGTAGTTGCTGTTGTTGCTTGTGTTCTTTTAAGTCCGCCATTGCTGAGGTCTGACTTAGCAAAGACTTGTGGTGCTCTAGTTTTCTGTGGGAGCTATGCTTTATTGTGGTACAATAAGAACGAGCAGCACTAGTACAATGCAAGTAACACTAATCCATGGTTTTAAAGAAGATGGCTTGCTCCCTAAAGGTTTGATTTTGGGGCAACATTGCCATTAAGAGAAGGATTGTTTCTCTTCTTAATTACAGAATTGTCTGCAGTCTAACATTTTGCCTATAGACGTAAAGTTGTCTAAATGCAGTTTTTGTTTACCTCTACTGAATTTTTGTCATGCTAGCTGTTTCCAATATTCTGTAATTTCATGCTCTTAATGTTTTTATGTAAGCTTTGCTGTTTTCAGGGTATGAAAGCAGTGCAGTTCTGGCTCTGTAATTAAGGGGCTTCAGTGACCTCTTTTCTCTCAGCTGCTGCTCATGGACTGAGAAAGGAAGGACACAAGCCATAGATAACACAGAACAAAGCTCCTATTTACCAAAAGCACCAGTCCCCAGGGTTATTTGAATGACAAAGCTGCAGTCTATCTACAAAGCATGGTGCATCTGAAGGAGAATCTGTGGAGCTTTCCTTGGTCCCAGTTTCCCTCCTGAAAAGTTGTGGAGAGACTTGCAAATATAATTTGGCAGCTCATCTTCCTTAGGCTTCCAAGTGAATAGGCTTTCCATTACAGAAAAATGTGGAAAACAATGAAAAATGTGGTGCTGGTACTGTTGACATAATACAATGTGTAATGTCTGTGAGTCAGCACTTCTGCTGAATTGGATTTATTTACATACATTTGCCAACACAGAGCCGGTTTGCCATGCAGCCCAGGTAAATCTGAATTCCAGTGTAACAAATGTCCATGAGTGTGTGCTAATTCCTCATTGATCTGCTTCACATGATTAATCAATATCACTCTCTTACTGCAGGTGCACTTCTCTATACCTTATGGGCTTGCCAGGTTGTTTTTTTTCTCCAGAATACCTAAAGTAATCTGAAAGATGAGTGGCTAAACATGTGGACATTTTTACTTAAGAAGGGGGAAATATGTAAGTAGTCAGTACCTCTGGTGTATGGTATTTGCCTGAAATTCAAAATGTCATTTCCTAAAGTATGTATTTGATATTACATATTACAAATTAGACTATGCTATACTTTAGACATGTACTAAGCCAAATTCAGAGCTCTGGTTTACATAAAATGTAAATTTGCCCTGCATTCATTTATCAGTATTCTAAATACATATAAAATTATTACGAAACTTCTGAAGAGCAAAATCAAATATCATTAAGCTACTGCAAAAATCTGTGATGTGACCTCATCCAGTACACAAGAAAATAAAGGCAATGGAGACAGAATATGGATAGAGAAGGTCTAAAGAGATGGAGCAAGGGACAACTTGATAGTTAAGAAAGTTACAATTTGGAGAAATTATGTTTGTGGAAGATATGAAGGAGACTCACAAAAACATGGCTGACGAGGAGAAAGCAGCCATACAATTGTTGTGTATTTAATACAAACTGGTTTTATAATACTGAAACTGGAGAAACAAACTGAATTACTTTGGAGAGCCACTAGAGACAAAATGAGTTTTTCACACTGTGCTTAAGTAAACCGTGGAACAACTCGCTCAGGATGCCTGGCATGTCAGGAAGATTTGTATACTAAAAGCACCTTTTGAAAACCTGTCAGAAGAGAGGTGCTCATCAACACAAAGAACCACAGCTGGCTCAGCTACAAGCTGCAAGCTAGGAGAGTGGACTGTGAAAGTGTGACCATATGTTTGCTCTGTCCTGTACTCCTAGACCCACTGCTCTTACTAGCCACTGTTGGGGGCATGCTACTGGATGAGATGGACCACCCATCCTTGTGATTAGAGACTGTCTTACAGATAAATAGTATTATACAAATACTGGAGAAGGAATGGAATAAGTAAACTGATTCTAATTCAAAATGAGTTGTGCACCATTAGGTTTCTGCAGCCTGTTAGCCTATGCCCAGGGCTGGATTTCAGTGTAATAAAGTATATATTCAAAGGGAAGTAGATGGTACAACTGATAGCAAGGATTAAATGATAAATTGGTCTCTATTACCTGTGTCTTTTGAACTTTTCTCATTTTGATTAGAAAACCTCTACAAAGTCTTTATAAGTTGTAAAAGACTGCAAAAATTAGACAGCAGATACGTCAACTGAACAGCACATAAAAACACAGAGAAAGAAAGAAGAGATAAATATGACAAAAAATTCAACAATCATCTTACTGAATTTGAGGCAGAAAAGTGGTGAAATTCTGAAGGAGAATACATAAGTTGAATTAGTATTTGTCAGGATTTAGTGTGGAAAGGAAAGACTATGAATGAATTAAAAGCTAAAGTAATGCTTTCCAATTAATAGCTTATCAGTTTGTAGGAGATGAAACTGAGGAGTAGGTAGAAGAAGAAAGCTGATTAGGATACATGCATGCACATGCACACAGACACACACAGAAACCAGGGAAAGGATGAGGTAATAAGTTCAGCATAATGTAATATAAGTTGAAAATTTGCCTGCTACCTAGTAAAATACAGACTTAGGAAAAGGTTGTTGTAACGAGGATTTCAAATACACGTGCCTTCAATTAATTTCCAGTTTATATTTAAAGACAAATAGTGTTTTCTGTGATACTAAGCACTTAAGAAATTCTGTCCATGGTATGCTAAGGACCAGGTGAAAAGCCTGGTTTCAGGACCTTAGGTCATTGTTATTAAGGGCTGTTATTTTACCTTGTGTCCAGCTGCTCTTCTAGTTTCTTTTATAAAAGTAAGATGTTGTTATATATTATTACTTCAGGTTGTCTTTTTAGAGCTACTATTTAACATAATCTGCATTATTTATTTATTTTAGCATTTATACATCTCCTAAATGATTAATAAAAAGATATTGTACCCCTATTTTTAACTTGGACAAGTCTCTTCTGTAGCTATTAGCATCTGTGCAATCAGTGAGCCACCAAACATTTTCAGGGAGGGAACCTTGCAACAGCAAACTTGACTTGTCGGTGAAGAGTAATTTGAGATGATCAAGTAAAGATCAAGTCTAATAAGTCTATAATAACATACTTACACAATGGCTGTAATGGCTCTAGAGAGAGCATTAAGAATAATTGAGGAAATTACATGTGTTTTCAAAGTTTGTAGTTTTAATTACCTTGTTCTGTAATAAACTGCAATGTCTGCAAACCAGCCATCATGTACTTTCTGTGATTTGAAGTACATGAAATATTTTGGTAACTGCAAATCTAGGTTTATTTATTTTTGTATTGAAAAAAGAGGGGGAAAAAAGATAATAAATGGAGCTATAATGTTTAAACTAGCACTATTTTCTTTACTAACATCCTTGTGAATGAACATAGTAAATTTGAACAGTGCATGTTTTCACCATCTGTGCTCTAGTAATGATAGCGGGCACCAAGGGAGAATAGGGTACTTAAGTATAGCAGAAAACATCAGTCTGCTGCTTTTAGCATAAGCTGAATATTCAGCTTTTAGGTGCCTTGGTCTTAATTTATGCTCCATTCCTAATTAAATTGTCTTGCTGAGATGACTCTGAAACCTAGATTCCTATGCTTTAGCTTTAATTTCTTCACACTTGATTGATAATGAATGTGCTTTACCATCTTATATTGTTTGGGTCTTGTGAAAGACAAATCACATTACTATGGACTGCTACAGCTTGATTGGACAGACGAACTATATTGACTATAAAGAAATCCGCAGATAACATGACGAACTAGTCTGTCATGCTAGACTTTTATTCCTTTCTAAAGAAGGTTTTCATTAACTGTCCTTTTAACCAATCAACATCTATCTAAAATTAAAGATAGCTGCGTAGTGAAAAAATCAGCTATGATCATTCATCAGTGGAGAAAAATGGCAGCAAACAGCATGAAATTATATTACTAAAATGAAAAATAAAATTTAATTTAATTTTGTGTGCAAGTAATTACTTTTCATTTCTTGTCACTCTTGAGGTAAGTTTCATTTTTGTCACTGCTGATATCAAAGAATAAGAAAACAGCAGGCTGTTCAGATGCTATTCCAGCATTTTGGATAAGGCTAGAATGGAACAGAGGAGGTGCAGGAGGGCTAAATGCTACCTTTTTTTCAGTGCAGAGGGAATAAGTGATGCATGAGGAAAAATTATGAGAAGGTAGACTTCAACTCAAGTACAGCATGTATCCTGCAAGACAGGTAGGTTTGCTACTTAAAAAATATTTGTTCAGCGCATGGCAGTTCAGGGACTGCTGATTTCAAACATGTAGAGCTTTTAATGAGTGGATACAAGGGTCTGGTCAACAGGTATGCCTAAACAGCAACATTTACCTTTATTATATTTGCTTATTATTATCAGCAGAATATGCTCACATTATTGACAATTTCATATCCAAAATATTTTGTAATATGAAAGTGGTTTGTAATTTTTTTCCAGCTGTCATGGCTTAGTCTGAAAAGACACACTGTTAAAGCCAATCTTTAATATCTTGATGACTCAAAAAACAACCCCCAAAAACCCCAAATCAAACAAAACTGAAAAGAACCTTAAAACTAAGCAGTTGAGAAATAAAAAATTTGAAGCCTATTTTTGAATATAATTAATATATTACAGGTTTATCAAAAGAACTTTTACAGTTGCAGAACTAATACATGTTATATTACCAAACAAAAATGCAAATTATGAGGACTTTACTGGCAAAGTATTCTTTGCATATATGTACCTGAAAGAAAACTATCCATGAAACATTAATTCTGCTCCCTGATGTTTACTTCAACATTATAATATAACCTTTAGTCTTATGTTTGCACACTATTTATTGCTGTAAAAATGTTTACATGTGGACAGTGTGAAGGAAATTTCTACAGTAGCATTCATTCCAGTACTTCCTTATGTTTCAGTTTGTGCCCTTGCAATAACAATAATTTCCTTTGGAATTGAATGTGAATGTATGTTTGTGTATGTACATGCACTATTTACCAAGTCTGGTAAAAGGAAGCAAACGAAAACAACATTGTGATATTTTGTTCTCATTCACACAGGTCATCTGTAAATGTGAAGCCCACACTATCCAAGTTATTCTGAAAATAGCTTTCAGAATTTTTTATTCCCTATGTGGAACAGAACTGGAGAAGTGCAGTGCTTTTGGTTTTCTCAGTTCTTTGTTATAGGAGAGATGAGATTGAAGGGTCTGGAGGTTGGTTTGGGCAAGGATGGATGCATGTCCTAGTCACTGCTGACTTCTGCCTTGTGTTTGCCCAGCTCAGTGTATTCTCAGGTTTTTTCCACTTTTGGATTCCTAATCCAGGCCCGTTCTCTTTGCCTATCCGTTTAAACTCTACTTCTCTAGTATCTCACCACAATTACATGGAATTCCTCCACCTCGCTCGCTTAAGGCAATCTACCTTACAATCCCATGGTCTTAGCATATCCCTGCCTTAGCTCAGCTCCTGTACCTTTAGCTGGAAATGCATGTCGTGGTCCTGGTAGCATTAATCTACACAGTTTTATTTCACGCAAGTGTAAGAAGCAGGTATTGCGGAAGGACAGTAACTCCATGTTTGGAGTTACTCCACGGGACACATACAAAAGGCAACACATAGAAGTCCCAAGATGTTGGTATTGTTGCTACCACTGCTGCCAGGTCTCTGTTTGTCCTACCTTCAAAGGTACTATGAATGTTCAAAACACTGCAGCTGGGAAACCTCTGGCTTAGATTAACCCCGTGGTTGAAGATGGATTTGCGTGTTAGCTGGAGAGGTGCTAGAACAGAAGCTGTTTTCTTCTTAATGGAGAATTGCCTAGGATATTTTATGATGTTGTCCTGAATTTAAACATGGTCTCTGATGTGTCTTCATTTAATCTATTTTATAGCAAGAAAGAATAGAGTTAATGTCATTGAGACTGCTTCTCACAGGCCAGCTTGTGCTGACTCACTAGATACGGAAATGACAATATTTATTTCAACAAAAATGTTGGTGATGGCATAGGTGTTTAAGTGAGTATGAAAAAATAAATAAGTAAATACCCCAAATCCCCCCCCAAAAAAAAATGTGCTTAAACAAAATGATGATATGTTATGCCTAGAAAGAATAAGGCAGCTATAAAGCAGTCAGAGAAGAGAGACTCTGCTCAGTGTCCTGGCCTGCTCTGTGAACTTGACAAAATTACTATCTTTGTTGCTTTTGTTATCTATTTAAATTATGAAGTATTTAAGCTGTTCTGTCTGTTTGACTGTTTGCACAAAGCCTGTTAGAACGAAAGAATGAACTTAGAAGGGGGCTTTTAGAAATAATCAGGTAGAATAAGTGTCATCAGGGTCTAGTAAATTCTGCTTTACAGCAGCAAGCTCCTTCACAGTTTTCAGACATTGCTTCCTTTGCCCCCTGCAGTCATAACTAGTTTTCTTCTTTTGCAGCCTCCTAGCTGCTCAGGTAATTCTTAGTATCACAGATCACCCATTAAATGCTGGTGATAAACAGGAACCACAGTTTTCTTGATAGTTCTCACATTTCTGTTCCAGAGAAGTTACTGGAATTGCTCAGGCATGCTCTGGTACTGTATTCTGTTTGAAGCAACTAGTGTTTCAGGAAACACATTTAAAGCCAGATAAAAATATCCTGTGTTTTAGTATAATTAAGGTTTGCAGTCATGCATGCTTTGAGAGTTGTTGTTCTTGGAAAAAATGGTAGAATTTAGAATTTTGCTACTGATGAGTATCACCTTTTTTTTTTTTTTTTAAGAGCTTTAAATGTTTCTTTCAGTTCATACTGCACTGTAACTTCAGCCTGTAGACTGTAATGTAAGCTTCTAGACTGCTTTCCATTTTGTTTTTATTGTAAACCTTAGGAAAATATGCAGCTTTTTTCTGCATGCTAGGATGCTGAGCAAGCCAAGATTAAGCTGTTTAAAAGGAGCAAGTATTTCAAACTACTATCAGAATAATGAAGGAGGATTGAGAAAAAAATTGTTCTTGTAACTAAGTTAAGAAAAAAAAAATGTCCTCCACATAGTTTCTAAATGATCTTGTAGCTGCTGCTAATTTCCCTCTTAGCTCTGAAGTCCATCATTGCTGAAGAGAGGAAGAAAACTGTAACAGACAGTATTTAGCCAGAGCAAATGAAAACACAAATTGGATAGTAATTATGCAAATATAACAACCACACAGGGAATTTTCAGAGAATGATGGCATAAAATATATTTCTGAATCTTCTGAAAGTATGAGTTATATAAATAACTACATATTCTTTATGTGGAGCAAATTTCAAAATAACTCTGTCTTGCCTATAGAATTTAACGACGTTACCTGTAGTTGAAAATGTTCTCTTTAGCTACAGTTTATGGTCCCGGTACCAATATGGGAAGAGTTTTCCTATAGGCCTTAGGAATTCAGAGAACGAACAGTATGAAGAAGTGAGAAATCTGCTGACATTACAGCTCAAGACACACTAGCAGCCCAGTCAGCACATTAACTATGGCTACTGCTCTGCTGTTCTACAAGTTTTCAGCATGATACTTCTGCCTTGTTTTCTATGACTGGCCTTTTCCAAGGTGAAAGGGTTCTTCACAGGATTTCCAGAGATAAATAATTCTGAATGGAGGATCCTATCTTGTGATAAGGGGAACAACCCTCTTCAAAACACAAAGGTTCTCCAAAAGTGACATTGGAAACAACCATGGACTCTTTGGATGTGGCTATGATGCCATTTCTAAAATGAGGAAGGCAGAGCTACTTTTCTGCACATGATGGGGTAAGAAATGTTGTACAAAGCCCTATCAGTGAATATCAGGGAGAATGTTATGAGCAATTCTTACTACCATTGTTCAAAGATACCTTTTTTTAAAGGTTGTAAGGTCTGCTTCTGTTTTTTAATTATTTCTTTAAAGAGTACTATAAAGAATAAAACCAATTTGGCAAGAACAAAGAATCCCAGATGCTACTGTTGTAAAAGGCACAACAACTGATCGAAGAGTACCCCAATGAATTCAAATACAGATTAGAAGCAAAATGAGAACAAGGAAGAAACACTCTGCTATTTTATTGTTTACTTTTAGTTTAGTTTAGATAGAGAAATTACAGAAACTGACACAAGAACATCACAAAAACTGTTACATTCTGTCCATAAAAACTAATTGAACTCAGTAAAATTTTGTTGTGTTTAAGGCCAACAGCAGAGGTGTGGGATCTGTAATGAAGCAGTTCCTAACATTTTCCATACGACATAAAATTCTGTAATATACACAATAATGTCACCTGGCATGAAATGGTTTTAATTAGCAAATACGACTATTCCTGAACTTAATTATAATCTAAAAAAATCATGTACACAGGAAAAATTTTATAGGAGTGTCAACTTTAATTGAAAATCATAAAAATATAACTTTAAATTGTAATGCATGTCTGTTATTTTCTTATCTAAAAAGTGAACAGTTTAGTTCTCTGAAAAATTAAAGTTTGCCATGGTATTATTATCAGGGATCTGAATAAAGGTTTGCCTAGAATTTTCCATTAATAATATCACAAAAAATCACCTTTCTGACAATCAAAAAATATGTTGAAAAATTCAGTTTTACTGATGAAAAGAAACAATATCAGGAAAATATAAAACTTTATACCTCATTAATTGAATCTCTGTTGAAATATTTTGCTTTATTCCATGTGGAAAAAAGAAAAATTTATTTTGCATTGCTTTAAAAAATACATTAATCTCCTTTCTTCAGACTGTGGGTCTGTTGTCTTCAGACTTTGCCTGTTTCGATATGGGTCTTTTGGACTGGCATCTCTGTGGAAATATGTACCACAATATGCTGAATATTATAACACTCCACCAAACCTCCCTTTGATAAGTTACCAAGTCTGTTTAGTTGGAAATTAATTCTTTCAGGGAGTCCACCCCCATGAAAACAGAAAATCCAGAATTACAAATTCTGTTAGGCAAGATAAAGGCTGATATGACCTAAAGTAGAGCATTTATTTTGAAATGTCTTTCAGTGTTCATTCATAATCTAAATTATTTTAGTTCCTTAACATATTTTTTATAATGTCATCCTGTTTAGCACTACAAATTTTGGCTCAAATTATTTTTATGAGTTTGTCCATTACAAAATTGATCTAGATAGTAATACACAAACAACAACAAAATTCGATTTTGGTCCCATTGTTTTCACAGTGTAAATGGGATGGGCTACATGGAAATGAAATAACAACACGGCTAGTTACAACACGTTATGACACAACTCATTGTAGAAGGTACTAGCCAACAGCTTCCTTTCTAAGATCTGGTTTTCAGCTGTTTGTAATTCAGGTGGGTTGATCCCAAAGGGCAGGTAAGGCCCCACCCAGTCACTCATTCACTGCTCCTTCTCAGCGGGATGGGGGAGAGAATCAGAAGGGTAAAAGAAGAAAAAACACATGGGTTGAGATAAAGACAGTTTAATAAGTCAAGGGGAAAACAAAAACAAAAAGACAAGTTATACAAAGACAATTGCTCACTGCCTCCCACTGGCAAACAATGCCCAACCAGACTCCAAGTAACACCTACCTTGGAAAAACTTCCCCCACTTGAGAATGCTGTGCAAGCACTGTTCAGTGGTAGCTAAAGCCTTGGTGTGTTATTAACACTGTTTTGGTCACAGATCTACAACACACCACCATATGGTCTTCTATGAAGAAAATTAGCTCCATCTCAACAAGACCCAGCACAATCTCCACCCCCTCTTATTCCCTACCATTTGTATCATGCTCACATCCTATAATATTCTATGAATTCTCATCAACCACCCACTCCTCCTCTTCCCTGTCCTTTGACATGTACACATAACTTTCCCTCATTCTACTGGCCATCCTTGTTTATGTCTATTCAGCCCATTTAGTCCATGAATGGGGCTCCATCTGTTGCAATGGTCATTCAGGACAGAAGGTACGGTATGTTGTGTTGGATTGTTGTGTGTCAAAACCAGCTCGGGTTGGATCACTGCTGCACTTGCCTGGTTCCTCATGCAGTTCATCCTTAATTCGTTTAGGTAGCTCCTACTGTGGTATTTTTGACATACAACTATGGCATCATACAACTATGACATCGTGTAACTCAAATCATGGGTTATTTTCACCCAAGGATAAATCTCTTCGAGGTACACCTCGGATTTCCCCAACTTTCTGCATTACCCACAAGTGTACCCGGGTTCCTGAGTAAAAGCAATCCCATTAGTTTACTTTTTTCCTGAGGAAGGAGTAACCCACAGTCTTTTCCAGAAAGTTCCAAACATCTGGAACCGGGGAGTCTTGTTTATTGTGTTATTGCTGCTGGTGCACGGTCCGGACAGCTATCAGCATCTGCTGATCTTTGACACATATAAGCTTACAACAGAAGGATCCTCTGAGATGCCAAGACAAGAAAGACCACCATTTAGACCACACCCACAGCAGATACACCAAAACACCACCGGGACCTTTTTAGGTCCTTACAGTATCTTCTCCTGAGGTAAGCTATGCCAAGGATACAAGGAGCTTCTGGGCCAGTCACAATAGGATGCTTTTACCATTCATTCCCTGTTAGGATCAACTCTGTTTCCAGCACAGTCAACTGTTGGGATCTCCCTATCACTCCAAAAATCCAGATGTGTTCTGCCCCCTTTTACCCTAATCACATTAGGATACACTGTGCACTGGTGTCCCCCAGAGCCTTATCATGTGGGTCTGATATGCCGTCGTATCCATACAGTTCAAGAAATCTGGTTGTCCCTTTCCTCCACTTGGCCAGAGGCAGGACACTTCTATTCCCGTCAGAGCATTCCTTACCTGACTCCCATAATTACTAACCAGAAGTCCCTTCACCAGCTGCCTTGAGGGTGCTGAACAGAGGCTCAGTAAGCATAGACCAGGACTCAGCAAAGTGCAAGATGTTGTGTCTCTTTCGCATAGGCAACACATCCTTTTGTCTAGTGCTGTGTCACTCCAACAGGATTGCATGCCTGTTCAGGTGTGAAGTCCCAGACTGCTGGAGGTAAAAATTGATCTACATACCTGCCCAAATTCTCCCAAGCACCTTGCCACCCATGACTCAGCTGTCTCAGGGCCCATACTTGTGTGGCATTGCCAACCAGTTGGTTAACCTTATAAAAAGCCAAAATCAGATTTATGACACACACTGTTATGAGCATTCTGGGATGTTCAAGAAACTGAATAACCAATGTAACATGGAAGAAAACATCTACAGCAGGGAGAAGGGGGAGGTGCCATTCATCATTTCCTCACAAAGTGGATCCCAGAGGAAAAGAGAAAGGCATAATTGTTAATTGTCTCCACGAGATGATTCTCAGAGTACTGGGACAGCAGCAATGCAAGGTCCAAATACCAGATTAGGCTCAGTGTTTCCGTCACAGCTCTCCCAGGCAAAACAGAACAAAGTGATAAGCAGCATGGAAAGCTGCAGAAGCTGTTGACAAGCCCTGAATTTTAAAAGCATACCACGGAGCAGATGAGGGAACAAACAAACCATTATCAAAACCAAACAAGTTAACACTGCAACCAGCAATAGCAACTAACAACTTGCCAAGTAACAGCTAAACAGGTATAACAACTTTAAAGTCAGTCTAGCACACTGATCAAATCAATTGTTATCATGAGCACTGGTGCTCCACCCTGGGTGCCAAAAATTTCTGTGGTGGGTTGACACCAGCCAGCAGCTAAGCCCCCACCCAGTCATTTGTTCACTCCATCACAGCAGGATAAGGGAGAGAATTAGAAGGGCAAAAAGAAGAACAACTTGTAGATCACTGTAAAGACAGTTTAATAAGTTTAATAAATCAAGGGAAAGCAGGGAGGGGGAAAAAACAAAACCAAAAACAAGTGATGCAAAGGCAATTGCTCACTACCTCCCACCTGCAGACCAATGCCAGTCTCCAAGCAACAGCTACCTTGGAAAAGCTACACTTCCTTCATCCAGTTTTATTGCTGAGCTTGACATCATATGGTACGGGATATCCCTTAGGTCAGCTGGGGTTGGCTTTCTGAGCTGTGTCCCTTTTCAGCTTCTCATGCACCCTCAGCCTGCTCGTTGACAGGGCAGCATAGAAAATAGAAAAGACCTTGACACTGTGCAAGCACTGTGCACCAATAGTGAAAACATCCCTGTCTTATCAACACTGTTTTGATCATAATCTGAAACACAGTAACAAATAGGCTGCTATGAAGAAAATTAACTGCCAACTAGACCCAATAAAATAATACTACCTGAAATGTTCTGTTAATCAGCCTCTGTATAAAGGTGGAATTTTTTTTCTTCAGAATTCAAAAAAATCCTTATAAATATATGCCTTTGATGAAGGCAAGTCCTTCAGCAAAAACAAGATAAAGTAAATGCTGTTTTCCCCCCAAATAACCCGTGTCTTGTAGATTATTTCTTTGCATTGAAAACAGGAGATCAAATCTGAGTTACCAGAGACAGGAGCGTGACATACCAGGGAGAACAGATACTCTGAAGGACTACTAACAAATAATACCATTAAATTACAATTGCAGCTACCAAAGAACAGCAAATAAGTGTAGGGTCATGTGTTTGATGTTGACAAAACAGTTAGAGAGAGGATTTGGACAAGATGGAAGAATAATCAAGGACAGCAAGCATAGAAGAGAGAATTAATAGCCATTGTAAGAATAATGTTTCTGGTGGCAGAGAGGCAAAGTCTGTGAAAAGCGGAGTTGCAAAGCATCCAGAAAAGCAAGATCAGGAAAACAATCTGGGAATGTCTTCAATATATTTCATGATGGAAAAGGTGAGGAAGAGCAAGGAGAAGCAGGCTAATTGCATAGTAATTTTTTTGAACAAAACAGTGGTATATTAAGAGGCAGAGAAAGAGAAGCCAAATTATTAGGGAAAAAATTAAAGCAGAATAAAAAAAGGGCAATAGTTTGAACCGGAAAAGGGAAAAGATAGGATTAGGTAGGATTGTAGGTCCATTTTAAGGAGTAAAAGGGCCATTTGATTGGAAATGTCTCAACATTTGTTTTGAGAAATTTATCAGAATTTATCTGAATTTTTCAGGATTCACCTGAAATTAAAAAGATGATAGAAAAACTGAGGACTGTTAATCTGGATTTTATTTTTGTGTGGTGTTGTCTTGGGTTTTGTCAGTGCTAGATACAGGAAAGCTGAATGATGGATGATGGTTGATGTTTCTCAGCACGGTTTTCATGGTGTTCTTGATTGTACCAGCAATCATAATACACATTTTTCTTTATATTTTTAAGCACACAGATAAGCATTGTATAGTTTCAAGAGAATTAATTGCCTCATATGTGTATGTATTTCCGTACCCTTTGAGGAATGATTCAAAGTAACTTAGCTCACATCCTTCCACTTTTATTTTTATGAAAGATGTTTCATACACATCAGTCCAGGCAGGAAAATGTATAGAAGTCCATTGAGAAAGCATAAATCACTTCTGAAAATTTACCATCCAGTCAGAAGTTTATTCTGATACTCTTCACTATGGCCCAGCATTTGATCCCCATTCCTCTAGCTGAGTAACTACTTCAATAAGTAATTCTATTCATCTGGCTGGAATCCCATTTAACTGTGCCCCTGACTCACTTGTGAGCCTAACTGCTTACCACTGATAGCAGAGGATTTAGCATTTGAGCTCACATGTCAAACAGACATTCGACTGCTTAACTTTTGTCTTCTTACACATTGTGAAATAACTCCCAGAAGAAAAAGTTTCACATGGTAAAGACATCAGGGAAGAAAAGGAGTCAAGAACACAAGATCAAGTAAAGAATTAAAGTACTCTCAAACCCAGTATTTGTTTTAAAGATAAATTGAGAAATAATGAAATTGACCTTCAATAAATTAATAAAATTATATTAAAACAGCTTAGCTAGAAAGATTTCAACAGACTAGTAAGCTAATTCTAACTTGTAAGGAAAATCATAGGGAAAGGTAACAATCTTGGGTAAAATGTCCTTTTATTCATTTTTTAGTAACTAAAATTAGAAAAACAAATTCCCATCTAAACTAGGTCTTGAGAAAATTTCACCTTAAAAAAAATCTGAAAAAGTAGAATTTTCTTGAAAAACTAACAATCAAAAGCAAATTCTTAAATATTCTTGTTGGGAAAAAACAGTATGGCAGCCTAAATTGTAGTCTGAGTACCTACAGTTTTCCTTCCCAGATTAACATCAGATATACTATACCTCTAAGTCTTCCCTGATAGCTCATGGGAGAATCTCCAGGTGTGATGCCAACAATATATCCAGGATTCATTCATCCCTAATAGATACTCATTGATTAAAACATCTTTTGTGGGTGTTATCACCTTTGAACCAGAGGTCTAGTTTGATATGCCAAGAAAATCCAAACCAGAAGAGTTTAAAACATTTCTTTAGCTTGGTACGTCTGCATAAGATGCTCTCATGCAACATCTACAAATCCAGCCCTACATTTCTGTTCCCAAGCTACTAATGATGAGAGAAAGCTGATGCTGCTTGAAGCTGAGAAAAAGACTCTGTCTTCTTACCAGTAACAGCTCTGACCCATGCAGCTACTACTGCTTGGGTGTCTAACACATACCCTCCAGGGACTGTTGTTGGGAAGATGTTACCTTTCCCAGCTCTCTGTCCTCTTTTCCATGCATGGAAGATTCCTGCCTCCTGAGCAGCTGGTAAGGTGTGTTTATCATCTCACTTGCCCTAGCTCCTGGGAAAAGCCCCATTGCATAATAGTAGCTAGGCCCCAGGCTGGCTTGTGAAACTGCTATCAGGGAGGTGAGAAACCAGTTTTGGTTAAAAACACAAACGTCTAAGTTGTTGAATAAGTTACAGCTCCTTCATGTTTTAGCAACTGATACAGAGATCACTGACAAGAAAACCATGAGGTAATTCTAACAGGTAAGCAGGGTAGAAAGGTAGAGTGAAAATTATACATAATTATCCTTTGGAAATTTCAATTTCTTGTTTTGCCTGTTTATTGTTTATATTTCAGTTAGGTCTATCATTTGTAACAGTTACCAGGTTGGTAATCCTCATGACAGACTTCTCCTCAAATTCCATGACTTTTTCCCTTTCAATTTAGAGTGTCCCTAGAAGAACTGACTTTCTTCAGCATCTCAAACATTGGACAGATGTGTTTCTGGAGTTGCTGATTAGAATATATTATGGTCATTAGCAACTGAACCTTCTTGATGTTCATTTTATTGTACTTACTTTTTGTTTTCTAAAGAAAAAGGATAAGGGAGATGTAATGAGACTGAAGACAATACTAATAGAAATTATAAAAAGTAATCCTCTAGTATATAACGTCTACTAATCCTCACAAAATATTATAGATTATGTCTGTCCATATGAAAAACATGGAGTGGACATTTATTTTACTAGCAAATAATCCCTTTTATTAGTCAACAACCTTAAATTTGCAAAAAAACCCACACATATCATGCTTGTGGGCACAAGCCAGCCTCAGAAAAGGGCAAAGAGCTATGAGTGCTTTAATAATAGTTCCCTTTGTCACTCTTGCCATTTGGCATTCTTCTGAAATATATATCGTGGCCTGTCTGAGAGTCAAATTTAGACATGATGAGCCAGTGATGAGTTAACTGCTATGTCCCGTTTCTATTTCCCTTTGATGATGCTTCCAAAGGGAAATGTAGCATTTTACGGAATTTTTTTGCTCCGAATGAGATGTTGGCTGTCTAATGGGAAGATAAAGATTCCATTACATGTATTTTAAAAGCCATAAAAGATAACCTTCATTTCCTAGCTTACATTTATTTGCTCTCACACAATGTCTCCCATTTCCAAGGCTGAGTGTAAGCAATTGCCAAATACATAATTGAAGAAGAGCAATGCAATGAACAAATGTCAGCTCTAGAACTAGTGAATTCACTGACAGTGTGCCATCTACAGAGAGGGAAAAAATGAAAAAAAAAGAAAAAGGAAAAAAAATGAATCCTGAAGTATGGAGCTGTCAAATGAAACTGAGGCTTTAAAATTACATACTGGTAATTTTCTTACTGTCTTCACCAGTTGCTATGAACTTTCTACAAGACGGCACAGAAATGCCATATTTCACTTGAGTGAAAGTTTGCAACTGTTAAACTGAATTTTTTAAAGTGTTGCTATTACACCAAGCATTGATTGTCAGGAAGCTGCAGCCTTCTCATTTTATCCATGTGCAAAATACAGCATGGAAGAAGCAACACAGCATTTTGCAAACTACCTTCACATATATCTCTGTACCTCCCTAAGAACCTACTCCAACATTTAAGTGAAAGGCAGAAGGGATTTTTCTTTCAGAAAGAATTGGTTAAGCTGAGATTTGCTTTAGATTCAGGTTTTAGATGCCACAAGTAAATACCTATGAGATCTATAAGGAGTTCTGGTCTTCTCAATTTAGACAACCAACCCTGATATATGACTAGCTGTACTATGGTTGATCATCAATAAAATGCAAAGAATTGAAAAAAGTTACTTGGTGTGAAAATCTGTTTTCTAGATGCAAATATTGTCTTGGAGTTGCACACAACTGGCCATACTTTCTGTGGTTAATTATGTAATACCAGCAGTAATAATAAGTATTCATTCAGATTTGGCCTTTAGTTATTATTTTGATCATCTCATGAAGAGTCCTCAAATGCTCAGAAATAATGACTACTAGTAATTATAGTTAGTGGATTTTTCTGAGTGTGTGACTTGAAGCTGGGAGCTTCTGTATTTTATTTGATTCCCTGAGCTCTCATCTTCATCCTCTGAAGAAAGCTTCTGAAAAGCAGAAGCTATTAAATATTGAATACAACTATAATAGAGCAGAGTTTCAGTTAGATGCCTTGTGTCCTTCCAAATTATTCTATGCAATTAATTGGAAATAAAGACATGTATTACAATAAATTTGGGGAAGGTCAGAAACAGCTTAATGAATGGAAGCAAAAGAAACAGAATACCCATTTCCTTAATTTTTTAACTGAAGGGATGTATGTTCATGAATAAGCCCATAGCTACATCTCAGGCTCTGTTCTGTACCTCCCCAGGCAACATCAAATTTCACATAAGCACAAATAAAAATAGAAGCATTCTTTAATTGTTATAATTTAAACAGTAAGAGACTTTTTACAGTTCCCCTTACATCACTTGCTGTTTCTTTTCACTGTCTCTCCTTTTTCCATGTTCATCAAGGTCATTGTGATTTTTTTCCCTTTGATTTTAATTTGATCTCAGTTTGTACATTCATTTTTATGTAAATTTCAGGAGAGGTGATTGTATCTTCATTTCTCCAGCCATCTGGCACACAGGGAAGTACAGCAGCATTCAACCCCTAATGATATAAATAAGAAAAGAGAGGATTTCAGAAGAGACTTAAAAAAAGAAAAAAAAAGAAAGAAAAAAAAAAAGATGTAATTATTACTGATAGAACCTTGCAAATATTTTTATAAACATTTGGTGTGAGTTTCTGTCGTTAGAGATTTCTGAAATACTTAATTATTCAGTAATTCAGTAAAATTCGGAGATCCCTTTCATGTCACTAGTACACTTTTTTCTGCTGTAAAATTAACAATATCTTATTTTCTGTTCCTTTGATGAAGTTAGGTGCATCATTGTTCATGACTGAAAACAAAAACACAAGAAGAAAAAGGAGTGGTAAGCCATAAAAAATTGCCACAGACTCCCCACCATGTTTGATGGTGGTTTTTTTTTCTTTATATTAAATTGAAAAAAAATTGTAGTAGCCAAAAAATTACAGTAGCTTTCAGTTAATAAAATAAATAGACCAAAACCAAAGTTACAGTCAGAAGTGCATTTCTTTTGCAAGTTGATCTGTGAATTTGTTTTAAACAGGTCTTTACTAACTTTTGCATAAACTTTTCCAATAATAGACTTCTACAACTACCTCGCCTCATGAACATACTATTACATTTCTTCTTGAAATTTGAGAATTATAATTCTATAGCAATAACTCTATATTTAAAGGAATATACAAAATACTTTGTTTTTCTAGAAGAGGCAACGTTAAATGATTTAGAACTAGAAGAATCATGATACAACATACGCACTCGCAAATTGCAGCTGCATTCAATTTGCACGGGAGTAGAGCAGCATCATATCTAGGCACTGGTACTACTATTTTGAGCTTTTATATTAATGGCATACTCTCTAATGCTAATGTAATTCTTTGTGGGTTATACTCAGGCAAAACGCTTTGCAAAACCAGTGCTATACAAAATACAGGCACATACACATAAACAAGGCTTGGAAATACATTTTCTGAGGCCGTTAGTGAAGCTATTGTTCTGTAATCAATTAGAGCTTCTCAATCACTACAGAACCTTAGACTGTCTAGAGGGAAAATTCATTTTCATACCAGGGTCCAACCCTGCTATATTAAGGTGTTAGTCAAAAATCTCAAGCTATTTGACTATAGAATAAGAAGAATCTGTTTTAAATCCAGTTTAAACTTTTTTCAGTAACAGTATCATGCTAGATGCAGATTTCCACTTGTCTGGGAAAATGCTTTTGTTTTGTATTGGCTCTCTTCCTATAAAAATAATATAAGGTCTACTAAAACAAAGCTTTCAGAAAAAAATCCTCAAAATAAAATTTCAAATCTACCCAATTTTCTCCTGAGAAATATATGAAGTGTCTAACAGGGTAAGTGAAGAATATAGGGCACAAGAAACAAGATCTGGTAATTGAGACCATCTGTCTCACTAAATATAAAGCACATTTGCCTGTGGTTTACTCTCTCTCTTTCTGATCTCATTGCGGTTCCAAAATCTGACCATTCAAGTAAAGGAAAGATTGTCTGATGCATGACAAGAAAAATGTAGATGAACTCATTCCAAGACAAGGAGAACATGCTCTTAAATTCTTTCAGAGCATGTGGAGAAGCAGAAGAGCAGAGACAAGTGCAAGAATAGTTGATCCTTTTTTGGCTGCTTCTGATGTTTGACTCTCCCGACACCTTACACAGCAGCAGCTGACCGGGCAGTAATTCTGATGACAACCTAGCCTATAGGCTAGAATTATTTTCTTGAAGCATTTATTACTGTCATTGCTGCTTTCATATCCATTAAGAGAACTGTAGGTCTGACACCAGCAATCACAGCTCACCATTCTGATGCCATCAGAGTGTCATTACATCTGGTACAACACCATAAGGAACTAAATTCAAGAGCAGTGTCTTGAATATTTTACTCCTAGCATTTAATTTACTGTCAATTGGTGATATGGTCAGTAAAATCACAATGTCAAATACTATGTACACATTATAATCAGTGTTTTTCACTAAATAGATGAGCACCTTCACAATGTCATCATTTATAGTGCTGTTGCTTTGTAAGGGCAAAGCCACACAAAATTCCATCTGGAGTTACTTAGTAGCTCCAGCCAGTAGGTATGGGTTTACTGCTGGCATTTTTGCTGCGGTTTGGTTTGATTCAATTTGGTTGCTTCTATCTCTTCCTAGTCTCAGGAAAAGAAGGAAACTCAAATAGTTATTCAATGGTATTCAAGTAGAATGCATACAGTATATATACTATGTATATACTAAATAACATGTATGTATTAAATAACACACTAGTGTATGTATACTACATATGTAATAGATATACACGGTATAAACTATATGTACGGATACATGCAATATGCCTAGTATTGTATGCATACTACACTATAGGTGCACACTACATATAGTTTAATATATATAGTATGCATCTATACATATGCTATATATAGTATATATCTGCTATATAACATCCATATAGTACTAACTTTGACTACATGATAGTATAGAGTACTCTTGGTTGTTTTTCTGTGAAAAAACATGATTTATATGCAATATATACATAACAATATCTACTTGAATATATTATCAAGGATAATATTTTTAAAAAGTAACACAAATGTTCTGCAACTTGAGTTGTTAGTAGGCATGTAAGCATTTCAAAACATTATTTACTTTGGTGAAAATGAACATATTGGGTTCTCAACAGAACTATGCAAGTCAACTTTAAGATTTCTCTGGTAAGAAACAGCATTTTTATTCAGAAACATTTTTTAGTATGTCAGTTCAGTGAACAGCTAAGTGTTCTGCCAGCCATTTGGGAAGTTTCTTTTGCAGTGGAATATAGAAAGTCTTGAAACACAAAATAAAAAAAATACTAATTTAATGGAAACTAGGACTTTCAAAGATAGAAAATATACACCTGGAATTCTTGCTTGGAGCAATTACTTGTACCGGGTTAAGTCAAACTCTGATAGTCGTCATGTTGTGTTGTAAAAAATCTGAGAATGCTGATGAAAAAGTAGGAACAAAAAGCTAGTTTAGTCTTAATACTGAAGGCACATTGAAAATAACATTGTGCTGCAAACACTGGAAAAATCAGTTGTGATACCTATGCTGATCCAAAACTGCTAGTAAGGGATCAGGACCTACCGGCCTGTATGCAAAGAGAATGAACCAAAAGAGTTGTTTTAGACCAACTCTTCAACAATTGTTGAACTACAGTCTTTCTTTCAAAGAAACAATTATATCTCTCATTTCAGTTTTCTAATGAAAATGAGAGTGTAATAATTAAGGCTGCTCTAATGAATCTCTACAAGAAGCTGAACATAAAATTGTGTAATGGTTGCCGCATTAAAGGTGATAATTACAATTTTTACATAAAATTAGCTTCATAATGATACTAAGGTATTCCTTTGCTCTGAACACATTAAATGCAACATGGTGAAGGAGCAGTAGAAAACAAAACAAAATTCTGAGGTATTACAAAACCAGGTTATTCACTTGAGAGACCGCTTTAACATAACTATATGATATACTTCCTATGTCAAGAACAAATATTGGCTACTAACCTAATTCTGGCATATACAGCTTTGCAGCTTTTACCAAAAATTATCTTAGAAGTTACATTTATTCAAAGCAGGACCTGCAGACTATGTGTGGTTGATGTTTCTATCTTGGCAGGAGAGCCCAAAATTTATGATTTATGCTTTCTGCCACAGGTTAGACAGAGAAGAGGCTGATATGCTAGATATGACTGCTACTGTACATTTACTTGGCATTTCAATTTTCAGTCACACTGATGGTTATTTTCATACATCTTCAATCCATCATTTGCTGTTAAATCCAATTAATTTGATTGGCAGATTTAACTTCCCAGTGGGTCTTCGTCAATACTGTGTAGCAGTAAATACTTTGAGAGTCTTTTTTCCAAAACTTTCCTTGGTTATTTTCTTTTTCCTCACCTAGCTAACTATTGATTATCTGCTTTTGTGCAGCTCTCACCCATCTGTAGAGGCAATCAGGCCAGCTGAAGTACATGGTGATCAAAATCACCTGTGTACTAAAAAAACTTTGTGCCCTTTTGAAGAGGCAGGAGGTTGTGCCAGGGCTGGGGTACACTGGGGCTCAGCAGCCCCTGACCATGGCTGGGACTGGCTTTTAGACAGGGGTGCCATGGGCTGGGGCCTGGCAGTGGGGAAAACCACAAGACTGGGAAAAAAAGCACCAGGAAGCCTTACTGAAATGCCCATAGGGCCTCCCTGAAGCAAAGTAACACTCAGAGATCACTGGGGAAAGGGGAAGGGGAAGAGGAAGGGGAAAGGGAAAGGGAAGGGGAAGGGAAAAGGAAAAGGAAAGGGAAAGGGAAAGGGGAGGGAAAAGGGAGGGGAAGGGAAGGGAAGGGAAATTTTTCTTAGAAACAATTCCTGTATGATTTTGGTGAGACTTAATAAGAAGTAAGTGATGAAGAAGCTGTCCTGTGATGCTGATATAAGGGGAAAATAAAGCAGGTGTTAAATTTCTTAAAGGCAATATTTTTCATTATTTTTACTCATAAACTAACCAATGGATTTACATACAAATGATCAGAAAATTCATTCTGCACTCAGCAACACACATGCTGTCTTTTTCATACATAATAATGAGGCTAAATCCTTGATTCAGTCTTAATTAGAAAGCTATAGCTGGTTCTTCTATAGTACTTTTGGTTTTGGACATAGTGGGCAGAAAGGTATAATAGTGCTTCAGTGCTGTGAAAAATGATCAATTTATAGAAAAGGTCAATGAAGTGAGTCAAAGAAAGGATTAAGTAGGAAGAGAAATAAGTTTACATTTATAAAAACACAGGAAAACTAAGAGCTGGCATAAGATGGAGGATTTCACCCAAACGACATATTTGCATGTACATGCTACATAGATCAGTGGCTACATGGGGTCAGTTGGCATGCTTATCCCCAGAACGGGTAAAATATTATGTTCATAGATCGTCTATGTGGATTCTGAGTAACATATTCAACAGAGATACAAGTTTAGGTTTGTATTAAGGCTTGCTGGCAAAACAGATTAATATATTACTTTTTTTAAAAAAGACTGAACACCAGATTTTCATTAAAGAGCAAGAAAAATCTCTTAGAGGGTCTCAAACATGAATCTGTGATGATTTGTCTCCCTAAACTTGTGAGAAGGCAGGAAGAAGAAGAATATGAGACATGATTAAAGGTAAAGTACAATAACAGTTCTACAAAGGGAAACTTTATTAGCCCTTGTTCCTGCTATAACTAAGCCTCTCATTTGTTCAGTGCCACTTTCTTGGGATTGATTACTGTAAAAGCAATAATAACGATTTGTGAGTTTTTGCAAGGAGTCAGGCTATGATATGTCATGTTTGAATAAAGAATATAGGAAAATACTGATTTCCCCCCAACCCCCCCAAAAGCCTTTTTTTTAATCTTGTCTCATCTGTGACTGTGCAGGTAACAAATTGACCATCATGATTTAAATTTTGAGGTACTGCAAAAATAAAATTGGAATATTTCCACTTTTAGAGTGCTTTTTGGTATGGGCTTAGTCCTCATACTCTTAGATGGAGTGGAAGATTTTATTTTTTATAGCTGTTGTTTATGTATAATTCAAACATTAACTTACACTATCATCACCACCACCCCACCACCCTCAGAACTGGGCATGTAAACATACTTAGTAAACTTGGGACAGTGTTATCCAGATACAATAGTGTTTATAAATATTTCCACTTAGAAATACTTATAAACTCTCCACTTCCACATGGAGAAAATTCTTCTCTTTAGTTACACGAAAAGGTTATGAATATTACTTGGGGAAAAATGCATTTGATACAGCGTTAATGATACCTAGAACAGAAAACTAAAAGTTGCACTAAAAACAATTGTTAGTCTGGAAGGTGGTCACTAGTGAAATTCTTTAAGCAGTTATTGGTCTGATCATACTTAATCTTTTGATTGATAAAGGCAAAAAATTATCATTTACTAATAAAACATTTTAGTTATGCCAAACGAGAAAGCAATGGCAATGCAGAGGAGGACTAGAAAATTAAATTAGATAACCTGGAATACCTTGCACACTAGAATAATAGTAAAGGAATAGTGTTCTAGCTAAAATCAAGGTCATACACTGGATTATTAATGACCAGAAATTATTCTATAAACTTGCTAGTTGGTTATGAAATAACTGGGGGACACATTTGATGAATTAGCCCAGCATGCCTATTGAGGGCTGTCATGCTGCCATTAAAATAAAAACATAATCTTAGGTAGTTATTAAAGACATATGGCAAATCTGATGCTATCGCTTAACGTACTTTATATGGCATACTAAACTCAAAAGAGGTCTTGTGTTAAATCAGATTCAGTGACACAGATCCAAAGAAGAGCTGTTAGCATTATGTCTAGACTGGGCAACCTGACAGCGCTTCCTACATCTTTTGCAGGAGGACAGGAGGTCAGCTTGCATATCCTTCAAACAACCCTGGAGTCAAGGTTAACATTTGTAGTTTGTAAAGTTTGAGAAGCAGAACATACTGTTTGGGTCTGTACCAAACTGGCTTACCCAGCTTCTGCTTGGCTTGGAGCTCAGGCAGGACAGGCTCATGTCTGATTCTGAGCCAAACTTGCTCATGTATTGTTGGTCCCAAAACTTACAAGAAAAGCTTCACTACTCATGATAGGACTATACAAGCTTTTCAGATAGATTAATGACAAATGACAAGCACTTTTGTTAGCAGAAGACTGTTCTTTTGTACCTGTAAATATGGATATTTACACCGAAAGGAGCCACACATATAACTTATTTCTATGCTCCTGTGATGGATTACATTTTAATCCGTGGAGTTTCTTTAAATCAGAAAAAGCAAATGTGTTTGCCAAGCTTATGCAGATATAATTGGTTTTGTATGCTCCTTTTTAGTTCAGACCCGATCCCCCTACCCCAAATCTCATTTACCGTTCTTGCTTTGTTTAAAGGAACAATATTGTACAGATGAAACACAGAATTTTCATAACTGGACAGGCAGAATATTTTTTTCTTTAATATCAATATTGTAAATGAAATTTTGTGCCAATATGTATTCGAGTATTTGTGTACATGACCTGTACCTATGTTAAGAACAGTTGCTATGTATGGGTGAGGGAGCACGTTGTCACAATTCACATTTCAGGTACAAAGAACAATAACTGCTTATATCGCTCTGTCTTTCTAACATTTTACTAACTGGGTTTCTTCTGGGTATATTTACTGCTGTCAGCCATTTTGATTTATTCTGAAAAAATGGGTTTCTGAATTAAAGGTTAGAGAAAAACCCAAAACATTCTGAATTGATTGGACAGTATTATTTTGAATTTTTGCTGTCTTATGGCTGCTTAGACCATCAAATCCAAAATTTGCTATTTTTTCTATTGATATACAGCCTGAAAATTGCAATAAAACCTAGATGTTATTACAGGGACACATCAGGCCTTGGCAAGGCCAAGTAGTTTTGTACCTGCACAAGAAGAAGGAAGATGCAGAACTTTAATCTAAGTATTAACTCAGTTTTCAATCTCTCCCATACCCAAGCATTTAACAATGTCTCTCTCCTAAAAAGAATAAGTGCCTAAAAAAATAAAATGTGAATTTTCTGAAAAAGTAATGTGACCTATTGCAAAGGAGCAATTTGAAAGCAAATAATGGTACACTTGGAAGATATCCATTAAAAAGACTGACATTTTTTAATAGGTCCTTAGGCTGCAGCAAATTTACAGCCGTATCAAAAAAGAAGTGGACTCCAAGTCTATCTTTTAGATATTTTATTTTCTGAGGTGCTCTTCCTTCATAATATCTTTACTATTTGTGATGTTGCTCAATGTGGTCACAAAATCAGACTACCACATTCAGTTTATTTATTCTCACAAGCGAAAACTATAATCTAGTGTTCTCGATCTTCCAGTGGGAAAGGAAACTTCTTTTTGTTTCATCTGGTGGGCCAGAAGAGCCAGAAGAAACTGGTTTGGGCTCTTTGCAAGGTTTCTGAGCAGCCTGATTTAGCTTCTACCAAAAAAAAAAAAAAAAAAAATGAGTGTAACTGAATGAAAACCCAAGGAATGCAAAAGCTTGGGAATACTACGGAACTAAACCATGGAAACATTAAAAATTTGGATAGTCAAGGGGATCCCCTCTTGTTTTTTTATCTTTGTTTTCTTACTATCTTGCTCCCACTTGCATATTCATCTTGACTGTTTGAAAACTGAATGTTCAGGAAAAAAGGCCTTTAAAAGTAAACAATAAGGTTGTGATTGATATCAGCATGCATAAACTAACTTAATTAACTATATATGAATGAAGAAAAAAATTAAAACCCTCAAAACCCTTGTTTTGAGACTGAACCCCAAACTGCACAGCAACTGTAAGACAAGTGCTTTCCAAATACATGGCAGCATACGAAGTTATTATTCCCTGTGGCCCAGAAGACTACTCACAAGAAACTACAGATGTCCCTTTCCAATCACCAAAGAACACCTATAAAATCTAAAGGACAGTGGGACTTTTCAAAGAGAACTAAATGAGGAAGAGTCTTTAAAGGGAGGTGAATTTGTTCTAAGAGAAGACAGGCAGATATTTTGGCAGAAGCCAAAGCATTTCTTTAAGTTTGCTACAAAAAATGGTTTAATTCTCTCTGAAGAAACAGGTTTAGAGGTAACAGAAGTTTTCTCAGCTCTTAATTATTAATGCAGATAGCTGGAGTTTGGTGAAAAATACCTGTGATTTGTGTTTGTTTGTTTCTTTGAGGGAGTGGATAATTCTTCTAAAAAGAAACCCATATTGGCTGACTGTAAAAGAGATGGCTGTGTATTTTGCTTATATAACCTGAATGCTGTAAACTATTGCATTTTGTTTTGTTTGGGTGGAGGATGAATGAGGAAGACATGCATTTTAGCAGTGATTTTTGCGTATACAGGAAGTGAACTGGAAGGGCCCAGAAATATCCCGAACTAAGAGACAGTTGTCATTGGAAAAACCTCAGAAGCTGTCTAAAGATACAGAGGAAATTCCCTTTGTGAGAAAGCCATCTGGCAGGTCATGCTGAGTTATGCCAAAAAGCTAAAGCAATCAGAGCACAGCAGGGGGAAAACTCGGGAGTTAAATCCAGCTTTATGTTCATAGCAGTCAACTAATATAATCTACTGAGAGATCTGGGTCCCTACACCACTACCACTCTGGGGATAGACTATACAGGTCACTGTCAGAGAATGGAAAGGCACTCCAGTCTCTTGTCTTACGAAACCATGCTAAAAATATTATAATGGCTTGAATCTAAGGTTACCCGCTGTCTTTTCAAAGAATTAAAAGAATAATAAATTTCTTGTCAACCAAGCAGACTACTTGGTTGTTAACCTGAGGCAAGCACGGTATCTGAGCTGTGAACCCCTGCTGCTTACTGACAGAGGTCCTTTGATTGGTGTTAAATTCTGGAGGGTCTGGGTAATGGGGTACAAATTGCAACAGGATTGGGCAACTCCAGATCTGTCAGGTAAGGGAAGGCAGCACACAAAATTTATTTTGTGTATGTGTGTGTATGTGTGTGTGTATTCGGGCTGTTTTTACCTTTGATACATGAAAAGTCAAAGCCATCTAGACTTGAGGCCAACATATTTATACAGTTGTCCAAGGAAAGAAACTCATCCTATCAGTCTGTTAGCTTTGTCTTAGTAGTTGAATGCATCAGCCAGTTTCTACCAAATCTGGTGATGGAAGTCTCAGATACATTAAGTTCTAGAAGCTTTGTGAGAATATATGACCAGGTAGAGGAGAGAGTAAATATTAGTGTCACTGATATGTCACTAATATGAAAAACCAGCAGTATGGGCTACTAAAGAGACTTTCAACACAGAGTGCCTTGGGAAACCAGGCACATAAAAATGGCTTTATAGCTTTACACTGAAGGAATTGCTCTAAAGGAAGAGGGGGGGGGGGGAAAGGTTTGCAAGTAATCAGAGGGAATTCTGAATCTTGTTTATTCACATGTAAAAGAAGGGAAGAAATAGTTAATGTTTTGATATTCTACCTTGCTCAAGCCTGTATGATAAAAACAAAACCTGGAGGGTAAGTGAAATGTGTTGTGCATAGCTCGGTCTAATACAAGGTTATGCTAGATTAGAGCACGGAACAAAAATACTCATGCCCTAATGATAATATTGGGAGATGCCAGGAATATCTGTGGTAATTAAAACTCTGAAATACATTTGAAAATGAAACACAAATATTTTGAAATCTTATGATTTGGAAGGACAGTTCCACCACAGTGACCATATCAGCAGATGTGCTGGAACACCTTTTGCTCTACTCAGGACTATATTTAGCCTTGAGTGTGTTAGTCTTTGATCTGGAATTTCTTATTTTGATGCCAATTTTGACAGCATGTTCTGAAGTTTGGCTGGCCTTCTGGCCTTCAGAGGAAAGTAGACAAAGGAGATGAAAACAGACATCAACCTCACCAAGAAAAAAAAAGTGAAACTGCATGATCAGTTTTGAAATTTATCGGTAATTAGGATATCCAGTAATCATGGTGGATAAAATTAAAATCACAAAAGCAAGCAGTTTTTGAGACCCAAGAGAAGTCATTCTTTACAAGAAGCTGCCACTGGATCATTTGCATACTGTAAATAAATAATATATATGAATTTGGTGAGACATTTAAACAGGGTATAAAAAGTTTAGGACTTCAGTAAACTAAATAGAAACTTAAAATCCATTTTAACTGATCTGAGACACGTAAGTGGACTTTCAGGTAACTAAAGTTAAGACGCTGTCTTCTATACAATTTATGAATTATGGTTTTATTTGGTCTAGAGAGAGAAACTTTAAAAGAGACATCACAGGTCAAGTACAGAAATGAAACAGGAGATATACAACATTAGTCATAAGAAGGACTGACCATCTCTTTTTCTTTAATTTTTTGTGCCTGCCTTTATATACTATATATCTCAGTCTTCACTGGTGCCCAGGCTGAAGAGCTGGAAGGTACTATTTATCGTTAATGTGTTTCTGTGATGCATGGGCCAATGCTACTGACCAAAGGATTTATCTACTAACAAGAAGATCAAAAGACTGACACACAGAAAACAAACAATAACTTTTACTTGAAAAATTGATTTTGCCTTAGTCCCTGAAACGACCTAGGGCTGATTCTGTCTGGATTTATACTCTAAAAATCTGGAGACCCTAATTCCTCAGATAGTGTCACCAGATTATAGCTTCATTGTCTCTAAATAGATAACACTTTTTACCACCTCAGAGATTGGGTTTCACAGAGCTTTTCATTTATAAAATTATTTCACAGTTCTTGGATTGTAATCTTTCTACACAATTTACAAATGAGGTCTCGAGCATCAGGTTGCATTGTTTAAATAAGTTTAGCTATTTCTAGTTTAGTTAATTAAGGGACTCCTGCCCACATGTTCACTAGTTTCTATTTAGTAAAGAACACCCTTGAAATTGGTTTACAAACTAGATTGCATAAAATGGTGGAGATACTGCTGTAGAATAATTTGAACATGTTTACACATACCATGTTGTCCTGGTTTCAGCTGGGATAGAGTTAATTTTCTTGTTAGTAGCTGGTGCAGTGCTGTTTTGGATTTGGTGTGAGAACAATGTAGATAGGACACTGATGGTTTTAGTTATTGTGGGGTGATGTTTATACTAAATTAAGGACTTTTCAGTTCCCTGGGCCCTGCCAGCCAGAGGGCTGGAGGGGCACGGGAAACTGGGAGGGGACACAGCCAGGACAGGTGACCGAAACTAGATGAAGAGGTATTCCATACCATGGGATGTCATGCTAAGTATATAAACTGGGGAAAGAAGAAGGAAGGGGGGTCCCTTGGCATTATAGTGTTTGTCTTCCTGAGTAACCATTATGCGTGATGGAGCCCGGCTTCCCTGGGGATGGCCGAACACCTGCCTGCCCACGGGAAGTGGTGAATGAATTCCTTCCTTGTATGGCTTTTGCTTTACTTATTAAATTGTTCTTATCTCAACCATTGAGTTTTACATTCCTTTCCAATCCTCCTTCCCACCCCTCTTGGTGGGGGGGAGTGAGCAAGCAGCTGCGTGGTGCTTGGTTGCTGGCCGGGGTTAAACCACGACACATTTTTATGTGAAAGATGCTTCAGTTGTGTTGTTTGAGCATGTTTTGGTTGGTGGTTGTTGGGTTTTTTTTTTTCCCTTAGAAGTTTCTAGAAGAAAAAAAGGGGGAGGTGTTCATATAATATAGTCCAACCTGATTTTCTTCTCTGTTGTTCTGCTTTAGGGATGATGATCTTCTGAAAATTCACATCTATAAGAAATTTGTCTTTTGTACTTTTTAAATGCAACCTGATTATTTCTTTAAGTGTTCTAATGATGGATCATTATTTATTAATAAAACCATTATTATTATCATCAACATCATCATCACCATTATCATCATCATCATCACAGATAATTTTGATCCAATTTTGAAGTATCCTCTAGGAGTTTCCACTCAGGATCTGAAACCCAGTTTGCGAGTCTTGTACAGACACAAAATGAAAACACAGGTCCTGCCCCAAACAGTTCTCAGTTAGAGAGGGAAATCAGGCGGGATGTATAGACAGGTCCTATTAGAGTGATTTCACATAACAGTAACTTTATTAAGACTAATTTGGGACTGTAAGACATTAGTTACTCTTTCTTTCTTTCACTTGTGTTACTGGGTTTACTTTTGTTAGCAGTGTTTTCTCCTAGTTTATAGGCCACTTCCATGGGCTATATCCCCCCAGCAGTTTCTGGTACAAAAAAAATCCAATGTGCAGAATATTTCTGCATAAATCTATCAGGTCCTCTGCCTAACTGTCTGATTTTCTAAGACAGAGCTTACCTAAATCTTCCCTATTGAAAAATGCATATATTGGATGAGGTTTGCCAACAAGTTTCTCAAGTGTAGGTTGTAGTCTAATTCATACGAACACAAGAAAAACTATAACATCTAGAATAGGTTCTATTCCTGGATAACTCTTGGGGGGGGAAAGAAAAAAAAGGAAAAAACCAAAGCATTAACATGTGAGCAACACTCTTAAGTGAAGACCCTTATTCCTTTTTTTTTCATTTGATTTGGATGCCTGCTGATTTGTGTGAAGTTAACAGGAAAGGAACATGGTTTGTTCACATTAAGTAAGGTAATAATGTCTTTGTGATTGTCATTCAAGTCAGTATGAAAAAAAACAACAAACCAAACCAAAAACAGCTCAGCAATTTCATCCCCACCCATCCCCAATACACAGTAAATTTACCAACCAATGGATTCAATGTATTCAAAACACTTTTTATAGATGCTCTTTCAGACTGTCTCACTTCTTACCTATTTCTTATTTGCTCACTTTCCTTGCCGACATTTCTGCTCTTAATTTCATTGCCATTGACAGTATATACAATATGTGCTACTTGAGGATTCTACTATTCAGGTTCATTTCCACAGTCATTATTAACCTAATCTCTCTCTTTCCCCACCCCCCGCCACCCCCCACCCCCCATCCCATTGCTCCTTCCATTCAGTTCCTAGACTCTGTTCTGTAGTCTGAGTTGAAAAATGGAGAAAGACCCTGGGTAATGTTTAAATAGTAATTCAGCAGCACTTAACCCACTGAAGTGTACACATATTACCATTGCATCTGTAATATCTTCCCCATGATTATCCAAGAGAAATTCAAGTCTCCTCACTGAAGTTCAGATCCAAGAAGACACATTACTAAGGTGAAAGAAAGCAAGCGCCTCTCCGAAAATAATGAAGACTATGTTGGGATAATGTTGCCTTTGATGCTTACCTGCCCCTCAGACAAACTTAACTTTAAGTCATCACAGCTGCTCATTAGGATACATACAACTTCAGGGCAGTAATTCCCTCCCCTCAGCTCATACCTTCCTGTAGCATTGTCTTGTGTCAGCGGTGGCTGGCATGAACAGATTACGGGTAATCAAGTTCACCCAGCGCAGAGCTGGGAATTCAGTGCTTCCCTGCTCTACAGTAGCTGGTTCTGCCATTAGATTCCATCTGGTCTCTACTTTCCAGTATAAAGAATTTCTGGAAACAGCATAATGTTAGATCAGTGGCAAATTTGCTGCTTTTAATACTTGCTGGGTTAGTGTAGGTGATTTAGAGGACTCTCTGTGTGTTATTATGAAGCAGCTCTGTGGCTGGTCTCCACACCAAGAAAAAGAAAAAGCATGTGTTGTCTCTTTCAGGCATTCATCTTCAGTTCACAGGATTGAAAAAAGAGTGGGCTAATCAGCAATGAAGAGATGTCTAAGAGAAGCAGATACCCAGAAAAGTATGCGTATGTATGCACTATGTTTTATACAGTAAAACCAAGAAACATAAGAATGGGTAAAAAAATATTTAGAATTGTTTAAAAAAAAATAATGCCTCTCTTTCCATTTTGTTTTTTACAAACTTTTAAGAGAGGAAGAAAGGAAGAAGAAAACCAAGAAACACATAAGATACTATGAAGAATCTAGATTGTAATACATTTGGTCAGGCAGCCAACCAGCCATTGTCATATCTGTTGGCAGAAAAGAGATGTTTCTTTTGTCACAGTATTAAGATAGAAATCTAAGTCACCTCCAAAACCTCCAGTCACCTACTGCACTCAGTCATCTGGAGCACAAAAGCTAGTTCACCTGCAGTCACTGTTGTCATAATTTGTTTCAGTTCATTGTCATGATGTAAACATGAATAAGATGCATGGCATTCATAAAAGTGACTAACAAAAATGAGTGGGATCCAGGGTACTTATCTTAAGTGAAACAATGTGTAGGTTAAGTATCAGACTGTTATGAAACTTTGGAAATTATACAATCTTTCTAAAGTAAGCATTATAGACTGTCAGTAGAGCCAAATACAGAGCTCTGAGTAGCTCAGTACATTTACGTTAGAAAGTTGTTTGTCTCTCCTGAGTTGGGTTGAACTTGCTTTGGATCTTCTCTTCCCCCTTTTCTGCTCAATGATTTGCCTCCTTCTTCCTTCCACAGTATTACCATATCCCCTCAATACTGTAAAAGAGTGTGGCATGAACAGCTGAGGGCACCTTAAAAGCTCTGCATGAGCCAAAGCTGTAAGCCATTGCAGATTTTGCTCTGGGCTTTAGGGGTGGAGGTGGTGATTGCCAAAGGCGCTCATAATATCTGAAACCTAGTTTCAGAGCAAGGGAGTGATTCCGCCGTGCCAAAACACAGGACAGAAGTGAATGCATGATCCCAGCTGTTTATTCCTCTCATCCTTCTTGTAGGGAGGCAGGGAGGGAGAGTGAGGAATGAATGAATAAAAAAGGATAGAACAGATGAATCAGCCTTAGCAGTATCCTTTTTTTTCCTTTTCTTTTTTTTTTTTTTTTTCTTTTCCCTTCGCCTTTAAGAAGGAAAACCAAAAGATGTTATTTCACCACCCCAGCTGTAAAAAGAGCAGCCCTATTACCAGAGACAATGAGGAAAGAGTAGTTCAAGCTACTGTGTCCTTTCATTTACCAGTTCCCATTCCTCCGTTGGTTTTCCTTTCCCAACTCCACCCCTGTTAATGCTGTATTTGACATGAGAGACAGAGTAAGTTCAATTCCCTGGGGCAAGAGGCAATGGTCAGGGTCAGTAGTACATGCTCACCTTGTCAGCCTGTGCGCTAACGTTAGGAAACATAAGCCTACTTATCTCTCTTCCAAGTAAAAGCAATCAAAGGATATGGGCAGTCCTTTTTCAAAGGTTTGTAAGAGCTGTTTCCTATTCTAGAAATACCTCATACCCTACTCATCACCTGAGACTTAAATAATAGAATTACAGAATCACACAATGTTTTGGGTTGGAAGGGACCTTAAAGATCATCTAGTTCCAACCCTACTGCCATAGGTAGGGACACCTTCCCCTAGACCAGGTTGCTTAAAGCCCCATCCAACCTGGCCTTGAACACTTCCAAGGGATTGGGTATTCACAGCTTCTCTGGGCAACCTGTGCCAGTACTTCACCACCCTCACAGTAAAGAATTTCTTCCTAATATCTAATCTAAATCTACCCTCTTTCTGTTTCAAACCATTACCCTTTTTCCTATCACTACAATGCCATTGTAAAAAGTTCCTCTCCAGCTTTCCTGTAGCCCCTTTTAGGCACTCGAAGGCTGCTGTGAGGTGTCCCTAGAGCATTCTCCAGGCTGAACAACGCCAACTCTCTCAGCCTGTCTTCATAGGAGAAGTGCTCCAGCCCTCTAATCATCTTTGTGGCTCTCCTCTGGACTTGCTCCAATGCGTCCATGTCCTTCTGATGTTGGGGGCTCCAGAGCTGAACACAGTACTCCAGGTGGGGCTTCACGAGAGCAGAGTAGAAGCGAAGAATCCCTTCCCTCAACCTGGCAGTTGCGCTTCTTTTGATGCAGCCCAGGCAGGATACAGTTGGCTTTCTGGGCTGCAAAAGCACATTGCTGGGTCATGTTGAACTTCTCATCAACCTACAGCCCCAAGTCTTTCTCCTCAGGGTTGCTCTTAATCCATCCCCATGCAGCCTTCATTTGTGCTTGGGATTGCCCTGACCCAGGTGCAGGACCTTGCACTTGGCCTTGCTGAACTGCATGAGGTTCACTCATGTTACTATTAGTAACATCACTGTCTTTGTTTATTTTGTTATTACACTAAATTGTGTTCTCCTTGGAATTTACAAAATAAACAAGAAAAAAAGATTCACAATAGAAATCTTTGTTGTTAAAGATGAAGAAGTAATTTAAATGTGTATTGGGAGATATTAGATTATGAACTTCTGAGTTAATTCGAAGTATCCCCCTCAGCACCACTACTAGTCTCTGATAGCTATGATTGAAAGCAAAAAAGAGGTTGCGTGAAATGCTGTATGGTGAGGGAATTGTACTTATCAAGGTGATGTTGGATGCCTTGAGCAAAGAATTCATTCAAAATCCCAATCTCAGTTACCATCTCCTACAGGACAACACACCTTTAACAGTAGCTGATTCCCTGAAGTCTAAAGAAGTGTCATTCACATTAATTATGGTGTTTGCAGCTTGATATATCTGTGTTACCACCCATTTCTCAGCAAGACTTACTGAGCAAGACTTTTCTAGTGCAGAAAGGTCATTGCTTTTCTTCATTTCAGGATTTGTAATCTCCTGCCTTTCATAATGCTGAAATAATTGCTCCCACCAGGATATTGCCCAGCTGTGCTCAGTTTATCATTTGTAATATTTTCCTTTCTGTAAGTCAACTAGTGGTATATTTTTATGGCATTGTCCCAAGTGGATAATGATCCAAAACAATGTATTTAGAAGATTGGACAAACTGGATCAAAATTCAACTGCAAGATGTAGAGAAAACGCTTTCTGGTTTCCAAGGTTTTTTTGTTGTTTGTTTGGAGTTTTTTTGTTTTGTTTGTTTTTTGTTTTTTTTTTTTTTTAATATGTATATATCTATTTCTGTTACTTCTGTTAGTTATAATGCTTAGTCTGTCAGATTTTCTGTCCCATTGTTCATTAACCAGGGAGAAAAATGTTGCTTTCCAGCATGTGTTAAGAATTTTAAATATGGGAAGGTCAAGATGCTGACTTCCATTGTCTCTAGGTCATGGAGACAGAAAGGTGAAGCTGAAGCAGTTTTAGAGTTTATAACAAAACATGACTAAGGTATATGTCATGAGAAGGGCACAGGGAAGACTAAGGCTTTTCTGGTCTCACCTGCTAACTGAATGTATTTTCTATTTTAATTTAATCAGTCCCAGTTCTCACAAATGGATGTGGTTTTACTTAAAAGAGCTTGAGAGAACCATAGCACAGCTGTTAAATAGCAAAGAATTCATACATTTCACTCTGTTCACGCAATGGATTGAGGCTATAGATGTTAAATACATATAAAAATATTAATATAAGGCATGACTGTTGTCACTAAAAAAGTAGTTGCAACTCTTAAAAATTGGAAGAGATGAGTAAGTCACTGATTTCTGTGATGGAGTTGGCTAACTAGGAAACTGTCCTGTGTAGGGATTCTATTTACCAGGGTGGTACTCTGTAGCAAACAAACTACAACATCAGTCCTCTGCCAATGGGTTTAATTTACCATAAAAAAGTTCACACCCTGAAGGATGAGACACATACATTTAAATCTTAGAAAGCTTTCCACTCATGCCATGTCTTCAAATTTCTCGTTGCATTTAAAGCCAGGAAATATCATAATGTTACTAAAGAGATGCAGGCTGTCTTGGCTTTCCAATTGATATTTACCAGTAATGCAGTCTTTTAGCTTGACTTGGATCCTTCTCCTAGTCTATCATGTTAAGTCAAACAGACATAAAAATTATAACTAGCAGTCTCACAGGTGGTATTAACAGGCATTATGCTTCCTGCCAGTTCAATACCCCAAGGGTGAGGGTTTCTCCAGCTCTAGCAGTACTGAGAAGCACCTGTAAAAAGGCACATGAAAAGGCACAGTATTTTAAAACTAGGCCAAGCTGCACCAGAAAAAAAGCTTTATATTTAAACTTAAAAATTAGTATCTTCATTTATTGCCAGATTCTCTCATTAGTTGAAAGATGCAGTTTAGATTTCTCTTTCAAAACCAGATAAAAGCTAAAATACCAATGCCTTAGAAATGTTGGGAAAGGGGTTTATGTGTTTTAGCAAAAAACTGAGATGCTTCTAATAGCACGTATGGATCACTTAAAAAACCTCAGATTTCAAAAGCCTAGCAATATTATACAAACGTACTTGATAAATATTCAGTGACTAAAGTACTGATTTTGATAAAGCACCTAATACAGCCTCGTCATATCTCTATAGATTCCATGTTCTATCTAGTTAATATCGGTTGGTATTTGGTAGTATTTGCTTAACCCCACTTGGTGATTGGTAGCTGTAGATTTGGGAGAAATAGCAATAGAAATCTACTTGTGGCCTTACAATGCAGACAGTTGTTTGCTGCTTCCACTTTTGGTGAAGGATTATTGAGGTACCTAAACTATAACCTGCAGGTACAGAAAATCTGAAGTTTAGAATAAACTATGAAAGTTGTGTCTGAATTAAACAGTCATTGTGGAGTTTTAAGTATATTACAACTTCTGTTAGAGCAATGAGCTCATTGTCACTGATAACAAGTAAGAAGAGCTTTTATTCAGACTTCTGTGAGGGCTTGTGCTCTCTCTATTCTCATGTATGTACATTATTTAATAAGAAATTGAGATAGATTTAATATTGTCAAACCCATACAAGCATTCTAGGGACATTCATAACCTAACAATGATTTTGTAGCTAGGTTTCATTTATCAGTTTTAGTTGTGCAAGCCTGAGCCCTAACCATCCATGGTAGATAATGCTTCCATGCAGCATAATTCATTAACATTTCTATCTTTGCTAAATAAATAGACCTCTTTTTCTTCTTCAAACCCTTTTATAGTTTTATATTTATCATCTGTTTTCTGCATATGTTGAATATTGACAGATCACAAAAATCCCCAGGACAGATTTCATCAATCTTACTAGCTTTGCATTTTGTGAGGTTTTCTATCTAGCAGACCTCAGAGGACAGCTTAAGAAATGAAGTAGTTAGGACTAGAGATTTACAGTTTGATAGCAGTAAGGTAAAGATGTTGAGAGCTTAATCTATCTTAATAACACGCTGGTTATGATAGGCTTCTAGGAACAGATAGACCACCCGAGAGAAGTTGGCAGTGATGGAAAGACTCCACCCTGTTAGTTTGGATGATGAGGTTATTCAGCATAACACCTGTAGGAGGGAGACCAGGCAAATCACCGTATTAGCAGAGCAGCTGTGAGTTGTGGTTTTATTTGCATCATCCATAGCAGTGTGATTGACAACCAGGCGTAATATCGAGTGGCACACCTGGGAGAATACTAGCACCAATTACCCTCTGCCAGTTGAATTCACTGACTATAGGTGGCTTCACAAAGTTCAGTGAGGGAGGGTGTCCAGTTTATATCCATTTACAGATGTATGAAGGAATCTAGTTAACTTACTTCATCAAAATTCATTTATTGATGATAGCATTTAACACAGGTACCTACAAAACAGCAAGTATAGAAATAATGTTTTGCACTGAACAGAATATAAAAATTCTGAAGTAAACACATAATTTCTTGCACCCTGTAAATAAAATCACTCATCAAATGAGAAACACTCCGTTTTTCCTTGTTCTAACTTTTTCTGGTCTTAAAACTAATTCATTTATAATGGGGCACTCCAGATGCTCTGCTACAGTTCACTTGCTGTGACCATTTGTACCTCTATAGTATCAGTGCAACTTCTGTGCACACCAGGTACATTGTACTTGCCACCTGGCAGTACATTAGGCTCTCTTGGCACACGCTTTCTTGGATAAAAAGGTTTTCTTATGGCCAAAACCTATAAAGAGATTTTAAAGCATAAACAAAGTATTCTAATATTGATCTTGCTGATGCAGGTACTTAAGACTTCTACACCCCTTACACAATTAAGGACTGGTCTCATATCAAGGTCCGTATGATGTAGAGTAGGGCCTTGGGGTAAGACAAACTCTTGAAAGTTAGTGAAATATATGTGTCACCCAAATCAACCCATCATTACCAAAAGAGACTAAAGAGAATAAAAAAACACCCAACCTGTAGAAACTCAGGTGTGAACACAGTTTTAAGGGACTTCTGGGAATATCAATGTTGTTTATTAAATGTATAGAACACCCTGTTTTGCCCCCACCTTCCTTCAGTGGATATCTGCTTGTGATACATCATCTTCACCTGTCACACACCTTCACTTATCACTCACTAGGACAGCAGCTTTCTCTTCTTTTCCAGTTATACTTGGACACACCACCAAAAAAACCTCTGGAATGTCTCCCACAGAATTCAGAACTTGTCTCAGTCCTAACATGGTAAAACTGAACTTACTTTCTTCCTAACTGGATAATTCTTTTTTCTAACAATACTTCTGGTCACCAAGCTCTTAAATACAGCTCAAAACCTTCACCTTTTCTTCTCTCTTCTATATAACCTTATCTGTTCTTGTTATTAAGAAATCCTTCAAAAGCTGCCTCACTTTCTCCAAACCCCATCAATTACTCCATTAACAATGACAAAACTTGTATCTTATCTCAACAGCCTGATGTACATCTTTTTTGATCTGAGACCAGGAATCGTATTCAGCTTGCTTGTGAATTACCTAAAAGTTGTATAAGCTGTTTGACTTTTGACTGTAGTGAAGAAGTGAAATTACCTTTACTTTCTTGTGTAAATCATTCTCCAGTTAGACAATGGCTTTGAATACTTAACAGGTTCCACTCATTTTAGGCAATTTCCTCATCCAAGAATAAAAACAGAGGGATTACATTAGCATTTGACCACATAAAACTTAACACCTTTCTGTGACATGATTTTTAAAAGATACACGTTGAGTCAGCCCTTCATCAGAAATGTATGCTTATAAGGAAGGAGTATTCTGACTGGATAGGAAATACAATTGTGTAAGTTTATCTTTTGTTATGGAAACAGAAATACCGTCTATGATGCCTAGGTCTAGAAGGCATCAAGACAGGCATTTGGTTCCAGTTAAGGTATACTCGCTGCTATACTGATGCAATTGTCTACTCTTAGGCAGATGTGGAAATGGGTTATATACAGTTGACAGGTATGAATATGCCAACCTAAATCATGTTTGTCAGCATCCATACACATACGCATGCCTCCAATGTTAAAATCTGAGGATTTTATAAACAAAATTTCTAAATATAAGCGGTTAATTTTTAAGTACTTTGTCCAATTAACACAACATTTTTTTGGGGGGGTAAGGAGAGGCTTATAACAGGAGTTCTTATGCAGATATAGGGGTAGGCTTACGCCAATGTCTCCAAAGTGCCAAACTTTCTAATATTATTCATAGTATCATGATAACATCACTGAAAGTTAATTAATAATTTTAACGAGTTAATTTAACACACACGTATTTGTATATATGTATGGAATGTTTGGGAAGGTTGGTTTTCATCATAAATTACCTAGTTTGGTTTTGTCTTTTCATGTAGTTTTCCATTTCTAAGAATGCAACCTTCCAAGATAATTTCTTCTGAGAAGTTAGGCTAGCTCTGTTCATACTTTTCTTGCACCAGTTATAATGCCTTCCTGGAGCAGGCTCTCCCATGAGTTGGATCCAAAAACCCATAAGATTCTGATGTTCATATCTAACTAAAACATCACAAAGTAAATTTCATTCACAAACCTTTATGGAATTGCTCCGTTAACATAAGCAACTCATCTCCACTGCAGCAGCCAATAATAAAGCACTCCTCCTGAGCTCCTGCTCTGATGAAGTTACATTTTAACAAATCTTTAACTGGAAAGAGTTCTTACTATGAAGTGAGTAAAACACACTATTATTTTTCTCTACATCAGTAATGGGCATATATTCTTACATTGTCAGCTGTTATCCCGACAATGACAACAGATGAAAAAAATACATTTACAACATATGGCAAAACTACAGCACACCATAAATGTTAATAGCTTTATTCATTTCAGATCTGGAATGTGACAAAATGACTCATGCTGGAGAACAGACTTCCTGGAGCACAATGCGAGGTAGGAAATGAAATTAGATATGGTTAACAGAAAGCATTTCAGCTCAGCATCCCACACCCACTCTTGAAACATTTGCCCAACATGTGTCCCTCTCCTGAGGTTTGAAAGAACTTGTACGATATTTTCATATTATCTCTCTCTTTCTCAACTCTTCATTTTTACCTGGTGATGAAAGCTTGAATTGCCACTTCTGTTTCTCATGATAGTGGTTTTAGACTGAATGGAAAAAAGAATAATAGAAATCTGCCCTAAAGGTTTGCTTTTGTGGAATTTCCATCCCACATTTCACATTTTGATCCAATAAGATCCTAGGCTGGGAAATGCTGCTCTGAACAGAAGCAATACGAATGCTAAACAGACACAAAGTAAGTGTGTTTTGGCATGGAAATAGATTGATCATCTCTGCTTGAATCTGCTAATGTCATCATCTAACAGAATAAATTTTACCTTCTGTTACATGTCACTATATACCTCTATTTATACTGATTATATTGAACAAAATAAAACCATATTTATATAAATGAATGACAAACTAAATTAAATTTTTAATAATATCAAAATATTTTTTTACTGTTGTTACTGTAATCATTTAACACTGGATTTTTTTTCATTCCAATTTAGCATTTGAGGACGTGTTTTGCATTTTGAAAGGTAAAACTTCTCCATGGAATGAAAAATGTGAGTTTTCATCTTTCTCAGCAGTAACAAACTATTTTTTTTAACATGAAAGATGTTACAGTGAAGTCTGTTCACATGACAAAGTTTAGCTTTCATGTTTCTTTCTTTTCATACTGTCATTATTTAAGTCTTAAAACATGTTAATATTCAAAACCAGGTAACATTATCTTTGTTAAACTTTTCACTTCCAAAGGGTTGTTCTCTCATCACACGTGAAGCATGGAAAATTCCTTTGAAGTATTTTTAAGAGAAGGTTTGGCCACAGAGTTAATTATAGGAAAATGTATTTTTATAGGAGGGATTTATAACTAATCTCAAAAGACTGAATCATTACTTTATTCATAGGGAATGTTTCTCAATAAAAGCATGAAAAGAAAATTTTCAAAGGCAAGCAACTGTATCTTTCTCATAAGGCATAGACGACTACAAAGGATATAGCAGATGAGAGTAAGTACCATACCAGACAGACAGGGTAATAAACACAATATAAAGGTCAGTTTGGCACTGGAAACCATTAGAGGAGCTTTTTCTGAACAAGTACAGCAGACAACTATAATGAGGACTCTCCAAGAGATAAAAAATCAGCATTCCATTAATCAGACTGACCTATCTATTACTGAAAAGTAGGAAGAGTGCCAATATTCTTAGTCCTTATAAAAGTAGAAGGCATGGCTGGTTTTTTTTTCCAGAAATATTTTATTGCTTATCTCAGTGATTTTTGAGGCAAAAAGTGTGTAATACAATGAGGCAGAATTAAAAATTTACGTATTTTCTTGGGGTGTTTTATGAGAGATATGTTTAAATATCTAGCGAACCTCAAAAATGTATGGAGGTATTTGTGGATTACCCAGAGATACAGGAATTCCCACAAAATGGGTACTATTGTCCCTTGACCCTGGCCACGACACGCACCTCACAATAGGCTGTGATGTGACACTGATGACTTTATAGAAAAAAACTTTCACTACCACATGCTAGATTCTGCCCACGTTGAGTTAGAAGAGACTCAGAATGGCAGATCCTAATACGGACAAGCACATTACATCAGTGCAGTGCAAAAGTTACGTATGGTGTACCACTTTTTCATGCCACTACTAGAACGCAGTGAAATTGAAGATTTTAAAGACCTTCTGATAAGCAGTATGGCATAGATGAATATCTGTGGTCCTGTAAAAGGCAGCAGGAGATATTTTTAATTGTGTGAATAAGTAGTCGCTTCTGCCTGCATAGAAAAGAAAGCAAAAACGTATTCTGTAACAACTAATCTCTGATTTATTTGAATAGGATTCTTTTGAAGGATGTCAGCTTAATTGCTTAGGTAAAAGAAAGATACTTTGGATTTATCATTATGAAAGTCCTTTAATATTAGTTTGCCTACACGAGGAACTGAAGGAAGATATTTGGACATAGACACATACATGATATTATGTATATAAAAGAAGAATGACACCACAGACTCTAGCATTTTTTCCACTGAATAAAATTTTGTTAACTTGGGTTAGAATATGACTCATGCAGTGTCAAGAACAGATAAGAAAGTAGAGCTTATAAAAATAAAGATAAGCATAAACCAAAAGAATGTATACATACTCACAGTTCATCATATTTAGATGCGGTTTAAAATCTTACTTTTATTGATTGTGACAGGATTTAAGACTATTGCTGTTTTCTTCTTTTAGTCAAATTTGGGATTAGCTCAGCAATAATCAGACTTGGTACAGTGGTATGCTATATAACAGTGTGACTCTGGTGCCATTAGTAGTTGCGTACCACTGTCTGTCAGAAATATATATTAAGAATGGGAATCACCTTACTTTAGCTGTTCAAAATCTAGGTGTCTAGATTAGTCCATCATTCAGCTCTTCCTGTAGTCAACAGGCACTTTCAGAGGGTGATTCATCCCATACTAATATAGGGGTGGATGAATCATCCCCCAAACACGTCTCTTTCCCCCTAAAAGCTGTACTTTTCCTACCAAGAATCAAAACCCAACCATGTGGCCTTTGTTTCCAATTCTAACTAATAAATGTAGCTGAAATTTCAAACATCAGTTAGTGCAAGAGACTGCTGCACACAGTCTACAGACTGAAAAGTATTCATGTAAATTATCTGACAAATAATATCGAATAACAGAGGCATTGGGGAGGATTGTCAGCAGTGTTCTAACCAGTTGCAAACAGAAGAATATTTTTTGAGCCATATACAAAATTATAGTGCTATATTGTTTTAAAAAATTACTGTCATTGATCATTGCATAAAATAAAGCTGCAGCTTGTGCTTTCTTAGCTCTGTGACAGCGGCTTTAATTGGGGTTTGGAGGGGATAGTGGCTGCTTGCCAGTGCTATATGCAATCATCCAGCTGTTCAGACAGTTAAAGACCTTAAGATGTAATAGCAAAAGGGCTGGCAGACACTCAGTCTGCCTGCTAGAGACCAGTGAGTGTCCTAGCAAACTATTTAAGACTTTATTTAATATGACAGTTATTAACAATCAGCAAAAAAAGGAAGAAGCACTGTGTACTTGATTAGCTAGAAACACAAAAGTTTATACAGATTAAGGTGTTCTACTAGGCATGCCATTGCCTTCATATAATGACACCTATTATTTTTTGATTTGATTAAATTACTAAAAAGTCTGAAACGATAAATACCTAATTGATATTGATAGGACAGGATGCTGTCAGCTGAATTTACTATTAAGAGGCAGTTATTGCATAAACCAGCACTGGACTACCGAGCTTCCAGATTGAAAGTCTTGGCCCTTCACAAATGGAACTTGGTGCTGCAGCTCCTGACAAATTGTTTTTCCATCAAAATGGTAACCTGAAGGACCAGTTTGTTGGAAAAACAATCCATTTCAGGAATGTGTTACAAAGATGTTGTATATAGTTATCACAAGACAAAGAAAAACCCCATCAAAACAATACCAAATCATTTGTTCCTATCTCTTCAGCTCATCAACAATGGAAGAAACTATGTTCAACTGTAAACAGAAGAAAAACTACCTCAGAAATATGCTTATAGTGAAACAGGGCAGAGTTTTTTATTATCAATTGCTCACTGGCACTATCATTAATTTCAGCAGGCTACATTAGTGCAAAGAAAGGTTGAACCGTACATTGTATTGTTCTGAGAGTAATGGCTTATAACTATCACTGTAGAAAGATCTTATTTTGCTTACCTTTTTTTTTTTTTTAATATGCTGAAAGAGAAGTAATAGGTTTGCTTTTGTAAGGTCAGCAAGAAACAGAGTGACCATGGTTTCAGTAGTCAATCACATATCAAATCATATGAAAGAGCTATTTAAAACTATTTTATGTTCATTTATACATTTTAGATTTACTGGGTGTCTTTTTAAGGTTTTGTATTAAGTTCATACCTAAGACCTTATGAACAGCCACAAGTCTGCTGTACTATAAGAAAGCATGGAACAATTAATAACAAAGTATATCAGGATATTTCATCTCTGACATCTTTATTTTGTCATGCCATCCACCACAACTAGGACTTCTTTCTGAGCCCTAGTAAGTTCAGCTCTGACTTTTTTGGCATTTTGGGCATTTGAGCATTGCAGATCTGTTGCAGGGGAAGAGATTAACACTTTGGGCATTTTTCTTAGCACCAAGCACAATGAACCTTGCATTCTGATAAGCTGTATGTGTTTATACCTACAGAAAAAGAAAATCAACTAAAATTATATGATAAAAATAAAAATTAAGATAGTTTAAAATACAATATAATGGAGTTAACATGCTCTTAGCTCAGCAGTTGTTTCTTGACTTACTGATAGAAAAGCTTTGAAAATTCTAACTTCTTCTCAGGTGGGATTTTGCCTCAGGAAGTAATTTTGAGAGAAATTTTAGCAATTTGACAGCACCACCTCCACTTTAGCTGAGTTTCTAATTGGTACTAATTGGAATCTGATTAGTACTAATCGAGAAACTACCACCTATGCTTCTTTGAGCAGTAACACAAATAACTCAGTAGCATCCCAAGTCTCCAAGCACATCATTGTGCTGGGGTCCCTCCTTCCTTGTGTTAACTCATTAGTAAGTAGGCTGCAAGGTCACACAATGGTAACATCATCTATCTTGTTTGCAAATAGTCAAACATCCTGTCAGTGTACAACAAATCACAAATAAATCACAATAACAGCCCATATCAGCCCCGTGAGATATATGTAGGAAAATTTCTGTGGCTTTTCTCCTACACATTTTGCATCCCATGAAAATGGAAATTCATGTGAAAGCAAGGGTGTGTGATTTGATGGGGATCTCAGAGCATTAAATCTCTTTTATCTCTGCTGCAAATTATTCTAATATTATCTGGCAAAAGTCATATGGTTAAGGCCTGAATTATTTTTTTAATAGGTCCCATGTGGCAAAGACCGTTATAAACAACTATAGGTTTAAATGGCCTTAACAATACAGTTCCAGAATAGCACCAATTAGAGAATAAATGCTGGGTCTGAGATGCCCTGGAGGTTCACTAGGGGAGGGCCCTGTTCAACTGCCAATATGCATTTAAGAGTGCCCCAAACCTCACTAGACTATGTGGTCATGCATGAACACAGATCCTAGAGTCCAGGATGGGAACAACTAATTTAATGGGGAAAAAAATTAACACAAGCAAACAAAACCCCCACTAGTTTCAGAAAGCCACAGATACTTTTTTTTTTTTGGTACAATTTTTATCATGCTTTACACAGTGGAATGATCTAGACTGGTATAATTTACCAAAAACTTTAAGAAAAAAAGCTTAAATTAAGCCTTAAATACTAGTGTTCTCTTAATCAAGAGAGCAATAGAAAGATGTGGATTTGTTGTATAAACACATCAGTAGACTCTTTCCCTCCCTTTGGTAAGCATGGTTCGGCTTTAGATGTGCAGATGCTGACATGCTACAGTTGAGAAAAATCCTGAATTTATGAATATGAAATCCTGGTTCTTTAAATTCCTTGACCAAATAATAAATCTTCATTTCAGCAATCACCTCATTTATTACCTAACGCAAAATATGCCAAGTGGCATTGTTTGTTTATATTTTAAAGCGACCAAACATGATGATCTAAGAAAGAATTTACTGATGTATAAAACCAGAGCAATACATATCTGTTATACTCTTCCTCACATTCCTGCTGTAGAGGGCAAAGTGGAATCTGTCTTGAAGGCAGTGTAATATTAATACACTGAGATTTCAGAGTGATATGCATAAAAGGCACATCGTGTTTGGGTTACACATGAAAAAGACAAGGGTGGCTGATCTCTTCAGAGTAGAAGAGGGGGATTCTAGGAGGGGTCATCTGTTATTTGGGAGAAAAGCTGGCAAGAAATCATTACCAGAACTTTTTTTTTAATGTAAAATTATCTTAATTTATAAGGGGAGAACAGAACTACGGCTGTATTTGGAAGAAAGATTGATCAAATCCAACTTCAGAAAGCGCAGCAAGATTTATTCTGGACTGAGAAGCTGAAACCTGTATTACAAGTAGTGTCTTCTGTGGAGCAGGAGCTTGCTAGCAATGCCAGTCTGTATAGGAACTTTTCCCTTTCTTCTTCATCTCAACTGGGAGCATGAGTCCCCCTCTGAAGAAACACCAGAGAGTGGAATTTAGTCCATGGATATCTCCTACCAGAACTCCATTCTGACAAGTCTTAAGCACAGGCTGACTCTCCCTGGCTTGTTTGCTTGGACTTTGTTTCTTTGCAGGTTTCACCTGTCGTTCCCAGGTACCAATCTGAGAGCAGACATAGCCCAGTAGGAGTAAGGTGGAATCGAGTCTTGCACAAAGTGTATGAATTCATAGGTGTAAGTATAGAAATATAGAGGGAGTTTCATTTCTTCAACAGATTTTTTGTTACTGTACTCTGTTGTTCATGAGGACAAAAAGGCCAAATCCTGATTTTACTGTAAAAATGTTACCTCTTCTTCATTTCTTTTTCAGTGTTCATTCTCTGGCACTAGATTAGTTACACATATCCTACAGGATCACTGTAAGACAACACTTTTAGTTTCACGGGACTAGAGAAAGATTTCCCATTTACTAAAATGTAGACCTAAATTCTTCAAATAAAGGAGTTCTGCGATGAACCCTCATGGTTTTATATGCAGCAGTCCCACTTCTTCAAAGCTAATGTCTTTTTTGAGAAAAACCTCCCAATAAGGACCAATTGTCTTTTAGTTTTAGAACAGTGACAAATGATTTTTGGAAGCTATGACTCATTTACCCTTACCCAGTCAGGATTATTCCAAGCTGTGCAATTGCTGCGATAAATCCAGCTGTGCTAAATCATACCCATCTGTTTGTGTAAAAAAGCTACTCTGGAAACAACATATCAGAAGCATGAAGTAAATAAATAAATGAATAAATAAATAAATCAATCTGAGGTCCCTTGGCCTCAGAAATTCTGTGACATTCAAAGAAAAAAGTATTATGGATCACACTCATGGCTGGTACCGGTTCTATAAGGCAGCACAGAAGAGCACCAGTATATATTTCCTCTCTGTCTACTTTATGTATTGGATACAACTGGCTTGTTTAACACTTCTATTAACACGTTATATAGAGCATAAACCATAGTTGAACATCATCTATGACTCCAAAGGAAAGATCTTATACAGCAATGCTTGAAGTGCAACACGGGAAGAATTTATACACCAAGGTCCATGACAGCAATCTGCAGGAACTGGTTGGGTAGCAGAGAGCCAAGAGCTCTTCAGTTTTCAGTGTAAAATTTATTAAGTGCCTGAAGTTCTGTTCTGAGCACTTCTAGAGAGGTTAGCTGAGCAAAATGTCCTAGAAACTTTCCCTTGCCTAAGCCCACAGAGACTAAGAAACTCAGCATCACCAAGAATCGCTTGCATCCTGCTGTCTGTGCAGGATGTTCACAATGACCCAGTGTTCAGAGAGGCAATATGTAACTGGTGGTTTAGCAAGACTCACAGGGACTCCTTTGCAGCTGACAAAAATCCACATTTCCTATTTCTACTTCCCTACTTTTGAAGTAAATAATAATCCTTAATTTCAACTGCCAAATCATTATCTTGCAGTCATGGAACTCCTTCAGGTGCTCATATGCAGTCCTTGCTAAATGATACTGGAAATAAAATACTTCTTGCTTTCATGTAAACAATAATAAATATCTCTTTCCAATTTACATACTTCCATTTAGTTTTGTTATTAATACTATGCACTTGTTACCCTCCCAAATTAACGAAGTCTCCAAATAATGAGAAAGGTATGAAGATAATCCAGTGCTTCAGGCTGTTCATATTCAATTCCAAATTAATAGGACTTATCAATTAGATTAGTTGACCTGCTGGCCTGAGTTACACTTGCATAGGTGATCCCCTTGAGCACTAGTTTTCTGAATGGCAGTGGACAATCTCATACCTCTCCTGTTGAATGTCTGATTAATAAAAGCACCCACTGTAATAACTTTTAAGATAATGAATAGGCTGTCCTAACTCCCAGCCCTGTCCCTATGTTATCAATCAGGCATGAATGGCAAAAAAGTTATTTGGAGACAAAAATAAATGAACATATTATATCAGGTAATTAAAGAGGATGCTCTGATATTCTGCTAATAGGGTTTAGTGTCTCCTGTCTTGCTTGCTTGCCAGCTACAGAATTATTGTAGCCTATTTATTCAAGACAAGGAAGCATAATTTATGACGGAGTGTGTGCTCATCAGGTACTATACAAACATGATGCTTAGGGACATGGTTCAGTGGTGGACTTGACAGTCCTGGCTTAATGGTTGGACTTGATGATATCAAACGTCTTTTCCAACCCAAATGATTCTATGATTGTATGAAGAGTTCCAGGGTGCAAGGCATAGACAGAAGGAATTTATAACAAAAGATGCTCTGTAACTTCTCTCATCTGTGTGTTCCATTATGATGCAAGTTGAGAAGTTATTTCAGGAGTCAAGAAACACATTTAAATCTCATTATATGCATGGACCAATTTTGGGTTATAACTGTTTGTGAAACAATAGAATTGCTCATACCCTGGGCTTTTCCCAGCTATACTTTTTAGTCTGGGGCAATCTCAAGTAAATCCTGATATTTTTTTAAATTACTGTAAAAGGACTCTTTAAAATAGGCTTAGATAGGGGGGCAGTATAACCTAATGATCAGGACATTAACACACAAAGTCAGGAGACAGTTCCTATCTCCAGTGATGGGTTGTGCATCAACTGAGGCTCAAGACAGGCTAACAGTTCTGGGTCTTTCGTATCAAAGATGGCTTGTGCTAAACCATTGTTAGAGGAGATGAGGCATTTATGCACCTGCTCCTGTTGTTACTTCTTTATGAAATGTAGCCCGGCATGATGCATTTTTTTTTCTTTTTCCCTTCTGTATAATAGAGATTGTACTTATTTCTTTTAAGAAAGATCTTGAGTGCTCCTGGTTAAAGAAGCTGTGTAAAAGCTGAATGAAGTAAAATCAGTTCTTCACATTTTTCTTCTCTGAAGAGAATATGTTAGAAACTTTATGGGAAACATTTTAGGAGATCCGCCTTATAGGATAAAACCAGGAAAAGGTAACATACATCATAGTAATGAGTTGTCGGAGTTCTAAAGGGTCTTAAATATTTAAAAATAGCATGCTACTAACAGTGGTTTCTCACCTTTCTCTTAAAATGGCCTGGGTACCAAAGGAAAAGGCAGAAAAGACTACACTAAATTTTAGAAAAGGTTCCCATGGTGATCTGGGGACTTGCGATCAGATAAATTAGCAGAATATATAACGTAGAAGACAGTAAGTATATGGATAAATATGGCATCACTGAGAAAAATCAATGTGAGTTTTGTAGAGAGAAGTTTGGCTTTGCTCAACCTTTAAAGAATCAATAATCAGTTGTTATTGTATACCTGCGTTTCAAAAAGATTTCAACAGGCCATCAAAGAAATCCAATCATTGTTTCTTTCTATGATTCTATTATGAGCAAATAAATACTCAAAAAATAGTAAAGAAAGGCTTTAATAAATAATTTTTTCAATACAAGGGAATCACTCTTGGAGTCTCAGAAAGATTCACGCTAGGCCCTATATTGTTACTACATACATAAATTATCTGGAGAAAGACTGCAGAGTGAAATGGCAAAGTTTGTTGATGGCACTGAGGGCACACAGGGCTACAAACTTGTTAATACAACTGTCAATAAACTCTCAATACTGAATTACTGGGTGTATTACAACTCAGTAGTATATATAAGTGTGAATAAAGTAAAAAAGTCGATAACCATGTAAAAGGAAATTTCACATTTGCAGTGAGGTGTTCTAAACTATCCATAATCTCTGAGGAAACAGACTTAAGAGGTCTAGTAACTGGACTGGTGAGAATGTTAGTTCAGGAATCAATGATGGTCAACAGAGAAAATGGGACACTTAGGAATTATTGGGGAAAAAAATAGAGAACAAAGCTGAAAAGCCTAATGGCACTTCATGCACATGGACCTTCAGTATTGTTGTTCTGTCTCCCTGCCTCTGCAACGACATAACAGGAAAAGTACAGAGAAGAGAGGCAATGATGAAAAAAGTCACAGAAAACTCCCAGAGAAAGGATTAGACAGACAAGGACTCTTCAGCTGGGCGAAGAGACACTGTAGGGATCTTTTGACAGAACTATAAAATCATGAGTGAAACTGAGAAGTGAAGAGAGGGAACTGATTGTTGTTTCTCATAATTCAAGCATTAAGAGAACTCAGATGAAAAGTTGCAGACCAAACAAACAGATGAGGGCACACATGAAGCTAAGGAGTACATTGTTACATGAAGCTCTAGAGACCTGCACTGATATCTTCAAAATGAGATTAGATAGATTGCTGGATGATAAAGGCATCATAAAATTATTAAAATCAGAATCTGAACTCTACCTTTGCATGTTCACAAGCCAGGGACTGTTGGACTGGTAAAAGGATGAAGATTGCAGTTTGTTTGCCCTGTTTCTTAGAAACCCACCTAGAAATTGATTACTGGTCATTGCTGGAGACATGCTGCTGCAGGATGCTGCAAAGCTGTATGATGTTCTGAGCCACTAAGACCATTCCTATGTCCTTAGTATTACTATTACTTTTTCACTTGTGAGAAGCTGAAGTCAAGCTCTCTGTCCTTTTTTCAGATTAGCAATGGCCCACTTTAGCTGTCCGATGTGAAAAGGTAAGTCCTGAGCCATAATGGACATGCAAGTATGTGCTGTTTGGTCCCAGTAACTATATTAAATGATCTTCAATTAAATCTACAAGATAAATCTATCCAAAAAAGACCTGTAATTGCTTCCTTGTAAGCTTCTTTAAAAATCCACTACAGTATTAAAAATATATAGTTTATTCCAGTGCAAATGGTATTCTAATCTGGAAATGAAGTCCTTCAAGTTATATTTGAACAAACTGAGTACAGAAATGTACACTCTTTTCTTTTCCCCCTTCTGTTTGTAATGGATAATTCTAAACCAAATTAACTTTAAATTCATTATATGAATAGACACTACAGATAAAGAAGCATGTGAATTTAAAGTAAATGAGGTAAATGAAAAGTTTATTCATTAGTAATCAGTTTTGCACATCTGCAATAAGTATTCCCCTCAAATTTTAAGATAAATTGTCTAGGCCACTAGGAATTTCTGCAATTTATTTAGCATACTAGATAAGATTAAATTAACTTTACTCTCTGGGTTGTGCAATATAATTGTGGAATTATAAGTCTGAATTTTCCTCTCACATTTTTTCTTTGGATTAGAAAAATAAAGTGCTAAAACTCCCATTCAGGAAAACAGTAAAGCAAAACACATATTTAACTGTAATACAATTTATTCACTGAGATGTGGTTTTGTTACCATGGCCTTGCATGCTTTGCTGAAGCAAAACCTTAATGAATAAAGCATCTGGCCAGTTGACTCCACCTATTCAACATTCACTGCAGGACTGGAGCAAAAATAAGACTTTAAGAATAAAAGGTTGCATTTGAAAAGCAATTTGTCTGCATTGTACATATATATTTTGATATCATTGTTAGAGCTATTAATGCTACATGGTTGTGATATAAACAAGATATGTCAGAAAAGAACCCTAACTTTTGTGCCTGGTAACTCTTCCAGCCAATTCACTGAGATGGTCCAGAGGGGGAATGTGTTATGGTGTTGCACTAGCTCTGAAGGATCTGGGTTGCAAAATGCAGGCAAACTGGCTCCTTTGGCACTGTTCCAGGGCTGGGAAAATTATGGATAGTTTCAGGCCAGATCTACATATGGAGAAATATTGACTTTCTCCATACAGAATGTCTACCTTCTGGATTAATTTGTTTAAACTGGCAAACTTATTATTGAAGTATTGTCAGTTTTTTATAAATGTTGTTTGCACTGCTCTTATTTCGATAATGGAAAAAGATACCTTGCAGCAACAGTTCTCATTCTGCCACAGAGGACAGGAAAGAATAAGTCTGTTCTTAATTATTTCAACTATTGAGCAAAATGCTTCAGAAATCAAGAAAAATGTGAGACTGATATGTTAAAAACATTGCCAATGCACTTTATTCCTCAAAAAATAATATTATATTTTTGCTCTTTCATCATATTTTGATTAAAATTATTTTCTCTTATGAAGCTGAAATAAAACACGTATGCATGTTAGGACAATATTTCTAGACTTCAAATGGCAAAGAATGAATGTCCACCAGACACAAACATGCAGTGCAAGTCACTTCACCCCTGGATCAGTTTCTTTCTTGTGTCCAGGCAGATGTGGACACTGAAAGCTGACTGGGGAGCTGAGGGCTCCATCCTGCTCTAGCTTTGCGCCACAGCCTGTGCAATGTCAGTAATGCAAGTCACCCCTATCTTGGCAGGATTTGCATTCTAAGTGTTGCAAGTTGTATGAATAAAGACTGTCCAGATGAATAGCAGTATGCAACACATTTCTGATTAAAATAAGATGTCAATTATGTAATTTTTTGTTTCCACTATTCCAGATGGTTTTGATCCTTCCTTTTACAGTGGAAAAATGAAGGGCATAAAAAAGTGCATTCATGGTGTTGCAACCTTGAATCCCAATGCTACAAAGATTTAGGAACCTGTTTAGTTTTTCTTGTGTTGGGACAGATTCTCTGTTGCTACAAATTTACATTGCTACATTAAACTGACTTGCCAACTTCACCTGTGAAATGTCTGGTTTTCATACCAATTCTTTTCATTTCATGGACGTGGACATGCATTTAAGTTTTTGAGAGCAATACATCTCTAAGTTTTGCACAGACATGTTTCATCTGATCTTCACTTTTGTCATCTTATATTCTGTTGTATATTTTCTTGAGTTTTGTTTTTTTTTTCCTGGAGGAATTATGTTTGCTAGTTTGTTTTAACTATTGCCAAAGATGATGACATTAATTAATGTTAGATGGATGCAGTTAAAAACATTTAAGTTTTCAAAAATATATCAACCCAAATGTAAGAAAAGTGAAGGGCGTTTTTTTCTTTGGTTGATTGTTTCTCTATCAGAAACTGAGGTTGAAGGCTTAAAGCTCTCATTGTGAATGAAAATGATGCTCCAGACATCAATTCTTTAAATGGTCCTTTAGATCCCTGAGGTCTCCTTGTGCAGATATGGTCAATTTGTGAGTAATCTTGGCATATTAACATGAAGACTGCAGACCCCTTTGCCCTTTTGTCAGATTGGTCTGCACCTGCTTCCCTCCTTGCTGAGGCATCTCTGGGGAGGAGTGTAGGGTGCTGAGGCACTGGGTGCCAGGCAAAGAGGGGGAGTTGTCTGGTGCCCACTCTGACATAACAAAGCAAGCGATCTGTGGGATGTCACCTGTCATTGCAATTTGGCTGGTTGTGGATAAGCTTATAGCTATCAGGATAGAGAGAATAAGGGTCATAAAATGAGCTAAGCATGAGCCTGTGAAAGCACGGAGCACAGATAGAGAGAACAAGGGAGAGTTGTATTTTTCTATTTGTATTCCTTGCAAAGAAACATTCACTTTAACTTCAAAGCTGTATTATTTGCAGGCCCACATGTATGATTGTCATTATATTTTTAAAAATAAGTGAATAATTCCTAGGCCTTGCTGGGGAAAAAACCCACCAAACAACCAACAAAAACACATCAAGAGAACAATCTTATGACAGAAAATATTGTTTTGTGTAAATGGAAATGCTTTGTCAGAAAAGGTTTTAGGATCTTATAAGTTTCAGAACCATTATTTTTCACTTTCTCATTTGAAGCTTTCTCTTTTCATCTCAATAATGTCAAAACATTTCATTCTGGTATTGTTAAAATGTTTCTTTTGGTATATTATATTGTAATGTTTTGTCACTATGAAATATATGTGAATGGTGTCTAAGAAAAACATTCTGGCAAAGTCAATACAGTGCTTTCATACCAACACATTTTAAACTTTCCATTGCATGAAATAGTTGAGAGAGTTGCATTTTTTAGCACAGTTCAGGATAAAACCAGTAAAAGTTTAGAATTTCCCATCAGATCTAATAAGTATTTTAAATTACAATTCATATAAATCAGTAAAGTAATATTTAGAGTGGATTTGTGGTGGGATTTTTTTTCTCCTTTGTATCTTTTTTCTTCTTTCTTTTGTCATTGCTCTGGAATGGATCCTACAAGGATTTTTTTTTCCAGGTAGTTATTTTAGGCACTTCCATTAATTTATACCAACTAACAAACATAAACTAAGTGTATGTACATGATGGTTATTAGTAGTAAGTATAAAGACCGGGTTTTTTCCGGCATGGAACTATTTGAGAACACTGTTCTCAAATACACAATTATTTAATACCAGTGCTGATTTCAAGTATATTCAGTGCCAGAGATAGCAGGGAGCAGAGACGTAGCAGGGAGTCACCTCATGAATATGGACTTTACTGTAAATCCTGCTCAGTGTGGTTTATACAGTTCTCCACCCAATCTTCCCAGTAGCACTTTACTCTTTTGATTAGTCCAGAAAATAGAATTTGACTCCGGATTTGTTAGTGTTGATTCCATGTATAAACACATTTACAGAATGATAATTGTACTGCCAATTTCCTCACCAGAAATACATAAAACTGCTGTAATATAACAGTTGATAACAAAAGGAATATTGGATGAAGAATAAAATGTTACAGAGCTGAAGGAAAGGTAACGACAAGCTGAAATGAGAAGTCTTGCATTTGTTCTAAAAGCTGCATTGACTGTTGTATTTAATCTACCCTCCTTGGCCTAGCTGTACTTAAAGGGTGTAACATACCACTGGAAAGGGTGATGTATTTCTAATAATTATTTCATTTTCATAAACCGTGTTCCTATGGTATTTGTTTTGTTAGCCATAATGATTAAATACATGAGTTGTAGCTGACAGGCTGAACTACACAGCACATGACAGATGAACAGTTCCAACGCTGAGCTACAGAGCCACATCACCACCCTGCCAGGCACTGGGAGGGAAGCAGAACTGCTGGATGCTGCCCAGGTGATACTTGCCTGCCACCACTCCATAGTTACACACACAGTGTCTGTGCCTCCATTTTATTCATTTTATTAACACTGGAAAAGAAAAACATCTGTATATTAAAGAATAATATCGCATTTCAAAATAGATGTCAGGGACTTCAGCAGACTCGGCAAGGAGCTAACCTGGAACCATGGTTGTTTAGTACCAATCTTGTCTGTATAAAACAGCAAAAGGACACTCAGAGCCATTTTAATTTCCAGCTCCATAACAACTTCCTAAGTTCCAACAAAAATAAGTAGCACAAATGATGAAAAAGATCAACAAATATAAGTATTGTGAGAATCTTATTCTTGAATGTGCATGTATTCCCAGTTTAGCTCATTGTAGCAGGACTATAAATAGGTGGAAATAAACTTTTATTTTGCTTTGTTTGAAAACAAATTGACATACACACAAGAGAAGATTGGTTACACATTTCCCAAGTTGGTCATTGCTCTTTCTTTGAATGTCTGCTTACACTCACATATGCATTATGCATCTGGCAGCAGACTTTGAGGCTTATGTGTTTTTAGCTTGAAGCCTTCTGGTGCAAGCTTCCAAAAGGTGATCATGTTGGACAAGCTGCTCCCTATACAGGACATATAAATGCTAATTTGTTAGTTCTTTTGCAACGTAGACAGCAATCTCCAGGGTATGATACACTGACTCCACATTGGAGAAACACACTTACAACCCACAGGAGTCTTCCTTTCACAGGCCATTGGAAAGCACAGAAGAAAAAGAGGAGGTTTCCCAGTGAGGAATAAGCCTTAGTCAGGGTGCAGCAAGACTTTTCTGACAGAATGACAGCAGGACACCATACAGTCACTGTGAAACACAGCCCTCAAGCTCTGTGGACCTGGCCACACGCTTGCACAGCTGCTGGATATTTGTCTTCCCAACAATGTGGCAGTACTATCCAAACTAGCCAGCTACAACAAAGCTTTTACTATCACATACCAAGTTAACTTCAATAATTATTTCCCAGACCTTGCCCCGGCACAGCCACCAGTCCCCCACAAGGTTTCAAAAGTTCATCTACTCTCCATGCTGTTTCTTCAGCCTCTTCAGGCCATTCCACCCTGTTTCTTGCCCCTGCTGTGTCCCTTCTCCAGGCTCCTCTTCCAGCCAGTCTCTTCTCATCTGGGCCCCCTTCTTCTTTCTGCTTCTCCCAGGGCCTCTCCTTGTTCCTCCACATCCAGGACATGCTCTCTCTTCTGCCTCTTCCAAGTCTCCCCACATCCAAGGCTCTTCTTCCCTGCCCCTTAGAGCTATTTAACTACTTAGCAGGAGCCAGCCACAGCTGCACATTACCCACATCAGCCAACCCACCGCCCCTGAAGCCAGCCCACAGCTGTATATTATCAATGTTAATCAACCCACCTTCATGCCTCTGTAATCCCTCTACACAACACCAGGACTGTGCATGTTTGGTCAAGGCACGACAGCAGGGCATGGTGGGTCAGGGTGGTGGGCCTTGCAAACCTAACGGCTTGGAAAGGGCAGGAGATGGTCGGGCACAGGCCCATACTCGTTATACAATTCTGGTTCTCTCTGCTTTGGTTTAGCCTGTGAGATGAAGTGTCAGATTTTTTTTCTGCAACTTTGTAACTATACAATACCATGCACGTAGCAGCTTAATCCAGAAGCCCTTCCACATGGTCCACCCCCGACATGTTGTTAGGGTCCTGAGGGCACTCCCAGCCCTGTCTGCCCCTGCCCAAGCCCCAGGGGTCCCCCCACCCTGCCCACAGCCCAGGACTCCATAGTGGCCCCCCAGGGATGTCAGCCCCTGCTTCAGCGATGCCACAGCAGGGGTGGTCTCCAACTCCCCACTGCCCTGCCCTGCCCGGCCATGGGCACTGCTGAGCTGTGCCCACCTGTCAGCCCACATCCTGGCCTTGGCCATGCACTAGCCAGAGAGGTGCCCAGTGCCTGAGGCTGAGGCTCCCCCGGTGCCCTGGCTGCCCGCTCCTGGCTGGGGCGGTGGGACAGGCCCAGGCTGCCAGACCCTGCCCAGCACCTCCATGGGGACCCCCCACAGCCCCAGGCCCCCAGGAAGCCACCACGCTTTTGCTGTGCCCTGAGATGTGCAAGAATAGTCAATGGAGCGTATAAAATTAGGTTTGTCCTGAAGTGTTAAAGGACCATGGCCGTGCTGAGTGATTCATATGTAAAGAGATTACTGACTGAGCGTGTTGTTTGCCAGCAGAACACATCAGTGCTTTGCAGACATACAACTATACCCAGGTTTCCTTTAATATTTTATATATAAAAAATTAGATTCAGTGCATGTGAAAGTATAAAATGCTGTCTATAGTGTTAGGAGCAGAAAAGTGTATTATTGAGTTAATATATAAGTTGGCCAGGCTTGTTAAATATATTTTAATCATGAACAGATCTGACTAAAAGCTTCTTTTTAACTCTACAGGTAATTGAAGAATTTCGCAAGAAAAGAATGACCTCTTACTGTGCTTTTCCTTCATTTCTGTTGAGAGGAAAAATTCAAATGCTTTCTTCTAACTTCCCCAGCCCTTTCAGTCATTAGCCCTTCAATCTAAATGCAATTATGTAAAACTTTTTTGTGGCATTCCTTCTACAATCACAATGATTTATCAGAGAGGCTGCTTCACAGTTGACAGGTCAATCTATAGATACACTTGAGGATGACAATAATTAAATAGCCCTTCACATAATGTCATTCAAAAATAGATTTTTGTTGCAGATATTTTGAATGTGAATTTAGTGCTTGCTGAAAATCCCTGACAGTCAGTCTGGTAAAATGAAGTCTAACTTTCTCCACAGAGAAGCACTTGATTGCAATAACCCCAAGTGAAGCCTTCTCCAAGACCAGTCTTTAAAAAGGCAGGTATTTAGTCTTCAGTGATACATAGCAGTCCTTGGATTTGCTGGGGAAACCAACATGAGAGTCAGTTAGTTCCCATTTATACTGTGGGTGTGGTAAGGCGCAAACATGACTTGCTCGAATTGCGGCTGCACATTAAATTCACACAGACAAGTGAACAATAATGTACTGGTAATGATTCTCAGCTGCTGAACTGGGCTAGATTTGTACCAGAGACCTGAAAAGTCTTTGAAAAGCCTTGCTAATTAAACTCACATTAAAAAGGCCTCTCTATAAATTAATGAAACCTGAACTGGCAACTACAATTTTAACAGTAGAAAATTTGACTAGCACAGTTCGTCTACCCCTTCTCTTTTTCAGAGGCTTAACCATTTAAGAAAATACCATAGATGTTATGCTTCATTCTCAAGCTGCAGCCCATCCAGTTTATCCAAAAGCTTTTACTTCTCTCCGATCTTTTTGCTTCTTTAACAACAATTTCTTAAGTCCCAAAGGCTCAAGTTCACTAACGTTGTTCCTTAGAATGACATTTTCCTTCTCTAGGCACTAGTGCTTGTAAAAGTAGACTAAGTACAATTTTACCAAGAAAGACACAGTGAAGCAGAAGTACTTGATCACTGGCATTTTTTTGCACCCCTTTGACAACTTATCTAGAAACTGCTACTATACCTCATGCTGGGTTTTTTGTTGAATACTTGTGGATTTTCTGCTTCAAGTGTATGACACTCAGATTAAGACCTTGTATTTTCATTTGTGTTCAAATGTTTGTTATATAATCTCACTATTGAGGTTATTACAGCACTCTTATGTACATATTTCTTGTTACCTCTCCTCGTAACCCTGAAGTTAAACAAGTGCATTTACACCTATGCAAGACTAAAAAAATGGAGTGAAACTTGAACTCTTGAAGAATAATCAGATCAGAAACTTCATTCATCAGCTACAAAATTTTCATTTTCCCTTTTCTTTTATTCCCCTTGTACTTTTGCAAAATGCTCCAGAACTTCCTGCTCTGGTATTTTTTTGACTGACCCCCCCCCCCCCCCCCCAGCTTTCTTCTAGGCATAAAGAACAAATCATAACCTGTGCACATAATCATGTATATCTATTCTCTAACTGTATCTCTGTAAACTGTAGCCCCAGCAGTTGTACCCAAATAATAACAAAGGGTAGGTTTAAAATGAGATCAAATGCAGCTCACATTAAAACCAGTAAGACTTTTGTCATAAACTTTAAGGTGAATCAGGAATATTTACTACAGGAAGTGCAACATCGCTATACCAAAAAAAAAGAAAAGGAAAAAAAAAACCAAAAGAAGAAGAAGAAAGAAGAAACCCCCCCACCAGTTTTAATTAATTACTACAACGCTATTGAGAAGACTGGAATATGGGAGAAGAAAATACTCCTTGAGTTTGGTGACATCTTATTTTGTGTAATGATGAGAGCTCTCTGGAAATAAAACACTTCATGCATGCATTGAATGTTCCTTTGATTTGATGGACAGTTTTGTCTGAGTGTAGGTATATTTATACAAGATTATTTGTAATGGATTATAATACTAATAGAAATAGCATGAAGATTTGGTGAAGAATACTTTAAAAACATTAAATAGACTATTTCATTGAAGTCTGCATTGTAGGCACAGCAGTGTTGAATTCAAATTATTGTGACATCTTGTTTTGTTCACAGAAGTTTCCAACAGGCTTTCCAAGAGAGAAAATTTCAAATACTGTGGCTTTGGGGAAAGGCCCCTAATGGTCCCTAATTCTTATAAATTGAAAATGAGAAATAGACACCTAAATATCTTTGAGGATAGGGACCTGAATATGACAGTATAAGCCAAAAGTTTCCTAATGATAGCTATGAAAATGTAATTAGGCTCTACTTCACAGAGAGTGCTTAAGTCTATGCATGAGGCAATGCTGATTGCCTTTATAAATATGGTTATGACTGCTGTAACTGAGAGGTTGTTTTGTAACTTTTTAGTAGAAGGGCTTTGCCTTCCATTGCACATCGCTGTGCAATAAACAAACCCTTTTGGCATTTATTTTTATTTAGTTTCAGTTACTTAAAGGCCTTTTTATTAAAGATTCAACACACATTTTTCTCCAGAATTAAGTACACTAAAAATCAAATATAAAATAAGCATTTCACAGCACTGCTTTATATGTATAGCTGTCTAATAAATCTTCAATTTTACAAACAATAGCAACAAAAAAAAAGCAGAAAAAAGGCATAACACTATTAATCACAAGTACAGTTTCATGATGAAGTCTGTGACAAGATTTTGTGCAGTTTGCACCTGTATTTGTGCTTCCAGAAAGTTAAGCAGGTCACTACTTCAGTAAGTACTTATCAGTAAATAAGCCTTAAGGTTTTTTACTGTATTTAGTGCTGACTTTCAGTTTTGCTTGAATTGATTATAAAACTAATTCTAAGATGATAAACAAGCTTTTTAATCAGCTGTGACAAAAAACTATATGCAGCCTTAAATAGCAGTTATGAAAGATGGAAAGAAATTACCTCTTTATTTTCAATACCACTAGAGTCTCATTTTCTGTTTATGCCATGTGATTTTTGTTAGCTGAGGGAGTTGCTATAAATTAGTTAGATCAGATGAAGTCCACAGCACAGCCACACATCTTTTTTGCTTCAAAGCAATAATTTTAAAGGCATAAATTATCACAAGGAAAGCTTTTATGTATTTTTTTCTGGCTGATGGTTTATTCATTTTATTTATAAAATAATTAAAAGATAATGTGAGTACCAGAATCCTGCATAGCCAAAGAACCAGTTTTAGTATGGGATGGGTCATGCGCTATCAATAATAAAAACTTTTTTTTTTTCAGGGGAAAGAGTGTTTTTCTAGACTGTTTGACTTTTACCAACAGCTCCCTTACCTAGCTTAACCAAGGTGAAGTACCCCAAATGGCCTAGCAAAGCCAGAATGTAATGTGAACCATTGGAAAAGGCATGCATGATTTTGTAGAAATAAAACAAAACCCAAAACCATCAACAAAAAAAATTAATCCAGAATGTTAATTTTTCTTCTAATATTTGGACTTTTCTTCACAAAGAATTCAATTACCAACCTGAAAATCACAACTTCTTCCCATAAAATCTTTTGGCCATATTTTAATATTTATTGTGTTGCATATATTACTGAAAATCATAGATAATGTCTAATTTTGAATAAGCAAATGCTTGCTCCAACTCATAGCTGACAATAAGCAGCTGCCTCAACAAGACTAGCCAGAAGTCTGACTTTGAACATGCAAACAAACAAACAAAAAAGTATATTTAGAGCGGAATCAAAACATAGATATGCCTCTAAGGATAGATAATGTGTAACCCAGAACTGCTAACCGCAGATTCTGAGCATATTTTAGTCTAAGTCTATTATTAAGCCAATAGTTTGCGAAATGGATGTTTAATAATCTTCAAATATGGCATTAAAATATATTGTTTATCCTAAAACTTAACATCTAACTAAAGACCTCCCTAGTATTTGAATTAATCAGCCCCAGCTTTTGACAAACAACTAATCAAATAGTTATAACAGCATGGATTAGAAACACAGAATATGTTTTCCATGGGTGGAAAGTGAAACTTGCTTTGTGGAAGAAGAATGGAGTAGCAAGAGTTGCCAGTTAGCACTTAGTATCATCAATCCTGAACTTATTCTCTTCATCCTTAAGCAACAAAATACATGCCACATATACGTACACACACGTGCATGCACTTACATATATGTACATACATACATGTAAGTACATACGTGCATGTGCATGTACTTAAATGTTTGTATGTGTGTACATATATGTATGCCCAAAGAGGAAGATTTTCAAACTGACATGTTGAATATTGGGTATTGAATCCAGCAGATTACTTTTTTTCTTAAACACCCGGTATGTTCCTAAGTTTTGGAAACCATAGTTTCAATTAAGGTTCAGAGATGTGAAATTTTTCATCATTTACAGAGTATGTTGAATGTAGGTTCTGCAGTGCTATAGACATCAACTTCTTGTTGTGATCTTCTAAGAGCCCTGCTCTGCATCTAAGCCTAAAAGACACATGTACTGTTGTTCTAATCAGTGAGAAGAATTATGAATGCATATGACTAGACGAAGTGTCTCCAAGCAGTTTCTTCACTATTTGGCTGTTGTGATGTGATATTTACTGTGATATTTAGGGGCCTTAGTAGAAAAACTTCTTTTGATTAGAATAATTGTTCTGTGAAAGAAGTATACAAACCCTCTTTTTCCTTGTTATTAACATTATGAAATAACTTCATTGAAAGAATGTAATATATGTTGCTCTAGTGTCTTACCTTGATTTGGACTTCAGAAGTTTAAATACTTAAGAAAGCTTTCTGATTAGATTAGCTTCCTGGAGACCTGCTCTGTCTCAGACCAGAATTCTGTTTGTGGGGAAACAAGACTCATAAGCAGAATGGTAACAAACCCCATGTAAAACACTGCAGAAAGATGGGAATTCTTACTGGAGACTCTCAGACCTGAACTAACAGCAGCGCTGCAAACACATATATGGGTGTGCCAGCCAGTGTTTGCAGAACTAGGATGCAGATTTCTTACTTAGCCCCAAAACCTCAGTTATTGCACACTAAGGGACTATGCCTGCTCATGAAATAAACCAAATCTGTTAAGACTTCTGGCACTGAAGTTCTGCATTCCAGTCTTGCTGGGTCTGTAAAACAAAGTAGAACAGATTCAGCGTTTAGTTAAGATACTGCTCTTACTGTCGTCAAACTACAGCAATGAGATTTTGGCTACTGATACAGGCAGTCTGGAGTGACAGAAGTGTCAGTCTTGAAATTTTCATCTCTGTTCTGATTGGCTTCCTTCTATGTTTTTTTTATGGAAGGAGAGTGATCACAACTTGGTCATAAAGAGGCAAAGTTATTTTTCCCCCATTTCACCCTGGGGAACAGACAGAAGATAAACTGGAATAAGAAGAGGGAAGCAGCTATATCATCTCCCCACGTGGGTTTTAAAGACAGAACAGACAACGTATGGGAGGCTCCGGATCAGCTGCTGAGGAGTGCATGAATCCCATTTTAGATTCTGCAATGCTACGTGTATCATGGAGGAGAAGGCGGTGTGTGCAAACTGCCATCCTCCCTAAAGCACCAGAATACAAAAAAGGAAGAGATCAAAAAAACAAGACATAGGGAGACAACAGACAAATTACCAAATGTCTGGATTGCTGCGGGACTGGGAGAACCTAGTTGATAGCTTGGGAAAAACTTGGTGGTGGGCAGTAACAGGGTATTAAACAGAAGGATGATATTAGAGGAAAACTACAGACTCTCCTCGCTAGCTGTAGTGCTGTAACCCAGCCTGCAATCTGATCTCAGTCAGGTTTTATAGCAAGAACCCATGTGGTGCAAGCCAAAATTGCATCACTGGAAGTTTGTGAGAGTTGGCACACACCAAGGGTAACCAGAGGGAATTGAAAATGGGAATACGGACAAAGAAATATGATATTTCTCCCTTGAATAATCTGAGGACAATTTCATGCCTTTTCTGAGTAATTTATTTCTTTTTTTTTTTTTTTTTTTTTTTTTAAATTATTTAAGGCTGGCAATACTTCATTCTTCTCCCACTCACTTTGTGGAGTAATAAATGCCGATGATCACAAACATAGCTGAAAAATACTTTTGGAAATACCAGGCTGTGCAAAATTTCCCACCTACTTCATCTCGTAAGACTCTTTATGAACAGCAAGAGGGTAGAACCCAGCCATGCAACCACACCTGTGTGGAGGGTGTACCCTGCTATTTCACATGGGGACAAAGCTTTTTTCTGAGGATCTGGCTACCACGATGTGCCTTGCTGCCTCTAAAAAGTCTGCCTCTAACTGTTCATTGTCTCTGACCTGGTATTCTTACCTAGTTTTGTTCTGGTTTATTCTAATAAACTGTGTTATCTTCAGACAAGTATGTTTCTTCTTATATACTCAGGCATATGTGAAGATATTCAAATCCTTTATTTACTCAAAGTACAAGTGAAAGCATACATCCTTTCTACAGCTTATCCTTAATTTCCTATCCCTCTGTATCTCTTTATGAATCATCTATGAACTGGTGCTAAAGCTGAGAAGCAGGCTAAATGTGTGTTAAATACACCACATTGTTGTCCTATAAAGTAACAAGTAACAAATAAAAATAAGTGATTATCTGCCTTCTCAGTGTCTGTATTTTAAGGCACAGTTTTCAAGCACTTGGATTTCTGTCATAAGGAGAGCGGGTGTTTACATGCATCCCAGCACACGAACTCCCGGTGCCTGGCTCCTTCCCCCTGCGGTGATGCAGCCGGCTTGTGGGGCTGGTGAGGTTAACGGAACCCAGCGCGAGACAAGTTCTGAACGTGAGCGCGGAGAGAACACCTAAGGGAAGGGCACGCCGGTGGGCTGCCGGCAGCTGGCCAAACTGGCATTTCATGGGAGAGTGCAAGGAAGCAACGCCAGCTGGAAGCGTTTTGTCCCTAGACTGGGATGACAGCGGACTAATCCGTCCTTTTTCCGTATCAAACACAAGGGGAAAAGTTTTCTGTGTCCTCTTTTCCTCGAGACGGATTAAAGAAGCCCTGCTGGTAGCAAGGGGGCTGGCACTCTGGTGGCTTCTGAGCAGTGCCACTGGATCAGGTGCGCAGGACTTCAGCCCCTCCAAGGATGAATTTTGTAATTCCTCCCTTAAGGAGGGGCAAGCAGACAAACCGCCGCGTTTTTCGTTTATTCCCCGGGACCGGATCGCCAGCCCCGCCGCCGGCGGGCACGGCACGGTTGCAGCCCGAGCGTGGCAGGGCAGCGGGGCGCGGGGAGCTCCCGCGGAGGGACGCGGGCTGCGGGGCCGGCACCCCCGTGCCAGGCTCCCCGGGGTGCGCGCTCGCCTCGGCGGGAGCCAGCGCCGCCGGAGCGGGGGGCGCAGCGCCGTGCAGCTGTATGGGTGTCCCCCCCATGTTGAAACCCCCCGCCGCCGCCCCACAGCGACGCGGTGCCTCAGTCCCCGCCCGGCCCCCCCCGCTGCCGCGCGGCCGGTGCGGCGGGGGCTGCTCAGTCGCCCCTGCCCCGCGTGGGGCCATTTGTTCGCTAATTGCTCCTCATCGACCGCGCGCGGGGCGGGGGCGGGGGGTGGGGGTGGGGGGCCGGAGCCGCCGCCCCGGCGCTATTTCAGGGCGGGCGGCGCCATACCGTACCTGTCCCGCTCTGTCCCTGGCTCCCTCTGGCCGCGCTCCGCGGGCATGGCTGAGGCGGGACGCCCCGGCCCCGCCGCCGGGGACGAAGCCGCCGCCGATGAGTTCCGCGATATCATCCGCAGCCGCTCGGGTAGGCGCCGGGCGGGGGGCAGCGTGGCGGGGGGCGGGCTGAGCGCCGGGGCAGCTCGGAGCAGGGCGGGGGTGCGGCGGTTAGCTTTTCTCAGGGCTTTTTAGAATAAATTTTTGTTAGCTCAACTTTTCCTTGCGCTGTGTAGCACGGGAGGGGTCTGCCCGCCGGCTCGCCGGGCGAATCGCGCATCTCGGCGTGACAGGAGCCGCGCCTGTGTCCCTCTCCCAACACACGAGTCTTGCCGCCCCCCCCCCCCCCCGGGTGTCCCTTTCCTTGGGCTGCGGTGAACGGGCAGGGTGGCCGTGCCACTGGTGCTGGCGGGGCAGGTCGGTGAAGCTGTAAATGGAAGCAGCTGTAGCGCTCTCCAAGGGGATAGAGATAAAGTTTCAGGTGCCTGGGCTCTCTTCGCTTAGTCCTGGAAAGAAACCAAATCTGTGGTAGTAAAGGTATTTATAGACCATTCAGCATTTACTCATTTGCAGCACAAGTGCATGTAGAGTTACAAAATAAATTAACTCTTCTTGAAGCTGTAGTTACTTGCCCAGTAAACAAGCCTTAAAATAACTGTGTCCTTACGCAGAGAAGTGACTTTTAAAAAGTATCTGTGTGTGCCTTGTTTTAAGAAACAGCACCAAACTGCTTGCCATGTGTTATGGAATAGTTAGAGCTGCTATGGGAAGCTTAACTTTGAAAGTGTTTGGGTGATAGTTTGCAGAACTTAAATTTTCTGTGACTGATGTTGTGAATGCTGTTTGTACTCTGGTAGTACAGAGGCACTTTTGCACAACAGCATTTGGTGCTTTCCCACTGAAGACGCAGTGGTGCAATTCCTGAAGATCTTTTTGCTCTTGTACCAAGGTGTTTCTTCTAATGTTCCCAGCCTACTGCATTTCTCATACAAGTTGCTTCTCTTTCAGCCTGGCACTTAAAAGGATGGGTATTGATTGCCCTGGTGGGAGTAGGAAGTGGTAGGGTTGGGTGGCTGTCTGGATTTTTTTTCCCCCCAAGACCTGCTTTTGATTTCCATGTTATGCGTTTTATCTGAGCTTCTGCAGCATGAGGAGAATGTGAAAGAAGAGTGACTGGTGAGCAGCCTCTTCAGCCATTCCTGGTTAGACTGGTTGTGTTACCTCTTAGAGCAGCACATGTTCCCTGTTCCATACTTAGCTTGCTTAGAGTTGGGGTGTGTGTAAAATGCAGGATAAGTACAGCACAAAGAAAAGCCCCCTTCATTTTAAGTGTTGCTCTGTTAATGTGTAATGGTGTATTTGGGTTGTTGCTGGTCGGCAATGAGAAAACTTGGAGGCTGACAAAAATAGTATCTTCAGGTCCATGTGATTTCCAGAAAGTAAAGTTGCAGTTAGTAACTTTACTATTGGGTGCTTATGACTCTGAGCTGAGAGGGCTTTCTTCCTGTTATTATTTTTTCCTATAGCTAGTAATTACTTTCAATTTGATTCTTCCACTTTAAAAGTTCATAATTGACATCAGATACTCTCTGAAAAGCTAGACAGGAAATGTTACCTATGTGTTTCCTAATTATCCCTTATATTGTCTGTTTCATTGGGAAGTCTGTTTCCAAATCAACTTTTGTGGCAGTACGTTAGGTATATGGTAATAAGAAGTATAAGATCTCAAATGGCTCTAAAATGCTTTTCCAGCTTCCTGCTATAAAGTAATATCAGAATTTTGATGTTGGCAGTAGATATGGAGCAAACATTTATGCTGCTTAATTGTACACAATTCCCTGGTCTATTCTTTAATGAACAAGAAACAGGATCAGTTTCAGGATCATAGAATTGCCCCAGATGTAAGCCTGGAGAGATGAGAAAATTAAATTTCCATAGCAATATTCATCACAGGTGCGTATATATATATTTAGCAATATACCCTACAATGATTTCTTACTCTGGCTTATCTTTCATTGTTATCATTTAACTTCAAAATACATTGCTTAAAATCTGACTAGGGTTTGGGGAGAAATAATATATAACAAATTAACAGAGCTCTTGGCAAAAGTAGGCTGAAAAGAACTTGGTGAGATACGTGCAAGCCTGAGGATAGGTTCATTTTGGTTTGGGGTTTTCAGTAACCTCTTGGCAAGGTAAGGCATTTCTGGAGCTGGGGTGCTCAGTTTGTTTGGAAATGCATTTACCTTGAACAATTTTCAATTGGAAGTTTTAGGAGCACTTCCTGGGAGTGCAATGCTGGTACAGCCTCCTTGACCATGTAGTAAAGGTAAGGAAGGTAAACTCCTCTGCAGGCCTGTGAAGTACCTCCTGAGAAAAGACTTTGTGATTCAGTAGGGAAGGTCTTCATGGCTGAAAATGAAGCTAGTGCAGTAAGTCCTTCGAGATTTAGGTCATCAGATACTGAAGGAGCTCTAAAAGAGTTTGTATCCCACTTGTTTTTCACTCTGTTTATATTAATCTAATGTTTCAGGGGTCTATTGCTTTCTGGCATGGTGTGGAGGACATTTTTGCCATCCTGGATACAAAACCTGACCTCTGGTAGGTCCAGGTTTTGCCTTTTCATGAAACCAGAGAAAAGATAGGGTAGAATATGTTGATGGACTTGACATATTAAAATATTCAGCACTGCTATTTTTGGAGGTCTTATTCAAAAGCTCAAAGCACCAATATTTTAATAAGGTAAATGGGATGATGCAGGTTGCATTAATCTCGGCATCCTGCTGTCAGTTCTAGGTAATGTAATTGGAAAAAGTTATGAGGATTCACTTCGTGCAAAGACAAAATAAAAGCTTCAAATTAAAGCTTGTTAGCACAATTTAAGGGAAAGCAGGCTCTGTCAAATACTTTAACAAATTTTCTTGATAAAGGGATTTCTTGCAGTATATTACAACACACAAAATCAGTACTAGCAGTAAAGTGTTTTAAACACACAAAATAGTTGTATTGCAAAAGTTGCTATTGGGGAATTGTAATGGAATTGGGTTTTTCCTGTTGCATCTCCATAGAGATCATTACTAGCTCCAACACTTAACTCATTTTTCACTTCCACTCACATGGAATGGCTTGGATTGCCTGGGTGTTTGAAGAAGATTCACGCAAATGCAGAGCTTATGAGTGAGGAATGTAAGCTGTGCTGCTGGAGAGAGGTATTGCACGGAAGAATTTGGTGGTCACTGCAGGGGCTTTGTTCAGGATGTGCTCTGTAATGTGATGACATGGGGAAATAGGTATAGGAAAGTTATTTTTGATTAGTGGATGACATGACTGATTCTAGTATGATAAGTGTTTTAAAAAAAAAAAATCCTCAAAAACTGAGATCAAGGTGAGTATCAATGAAGCTCTGCCAGTAATTTTTTAACCCGTTTTTTTGGGGAAGTTACTGAAGTGACTGGATGCTGAAGGCCTACCGGGGAAAGCAGAACAAGAAAGCAGAAATGAAAGCTAGCAAATTAAAGTTAAATCATAAGGTATCTTGGACAGGGAAGATTGTTAACCTCTGGGGGTAGATCATCCATCTCTAGAGGTGCTTGATCCAGCACTTAGTACTTCTTAAGTTGAGCTTGATCTACATGCAAGTTACTGGACTCAATATTTCAGACTTTGTCATAAATGATCAGTCCAGTAATCTGTCTCATGGTCTGGCCATAATGATATTCGTTTGTGAAAATTATCTTAATAGATGGGCATTTTCTACCTGGCTCTTCAGTTAATGCTTGACATCTGAATTGAGCCTTCCCCTGACCTGATGAATCACCCTGATCCTTGCTGGGGGGAGATGTAGGCTGGATGTCTTCCCTTTGTCCTGTGTGTGGGTGCTGGCAATTCTTAAAATATCAGTGCTAAAGCAGAATCCATCTGGGTCTCAAGATTAGTGGACTATGAGTGATCCAGACAGCTGTCAAGCTAGTATTAGCAAAAAGACAGTGTAAAACAACTGCAAATGTGAACATGTTACAAGTTGCAGTCACTTACAGACTGTCATGTCTAATAATGGCTTGGTAAGTGTGGGTCTTTAATGTACTGTACTTGTTGAACACACAGAGACCATACTTGGGGAAACAGGTTTTATTAAGCTCTGCAAGATCCATCTTCATGATTTAATTTCTCTGAAGAATGTGTGGTTTCCATTGCCCAGAATTTCTTTCCTGGCCATACAGTAAAATACCATTATCAAGTCTTAAATGCATCTGGATACTTGCTACATTAAAAGAATTGTTTTAGAAACCCAGTGTAAATACAACTTGAAGCAGAGAGCAGTTTTCTGCAATAAAAAAAAATTCTGCATGCCATAAATACTTTATCATCAATGTAATGAAGACTTAGATTTTATTATTACTGTTGCAGAGCTTAGTAACCATAGTCACAATTAGCAACAAAAAGCCCTCTATTTTTTTCTGTTCATACACAGCTTTTAGAAAAAGGGCTTAAGACCTCATTTGTTCTTTGCACATAATTATGCAGATCTGCAGCAAGCTGCTGTTATGACATGGTGACTTGGCTTAGAAGAATGATTTGGCATGGTTTGGAGTTTGAGCAAGGACTTGATCCTTTCTAGTCAAAACCTCAAGTCATGCAACTTAGCAGAAGGAAATGTAGAAGACAACTGTTCTGGTCTTCATGTACACCATAACATTTGTTATGAGTTGGCTTTAAGCAGTGTTAAGTATATATACTTTATTAAAAATATAAAATAATATCTTGAAGGACACTTGGGTTCCTTTTGTACTTGAATGTCATTAAAAAGTATAGATACAATGTATAGTGGTGATACAGATGGTTAAATAGGCCTATAGTGGTGGTTCTTGCTTCTTTTTCCTCCTTGCTTCTCCAGCTTCAGTGGTGTGGAGACTCTAGGAGACTAGAGCTATTGCTATGTGTCCTAGACTGAATAACTTGAGTGAGTGTTTCTTCTGTTCTTCCTCAAGCATCTGGAGACCTATCAGAGTTCCCTGGGTTCATCATCGTGGATGGAACAGCACAGGATGTGCTCTGTTTCTTTGGCTGAAGCACATTCCACACTCCCTCCACGCAACGGTGCATGGTGAATGTTAGCATTCACTTGGTGTATGTCTGGTGGGGAAATAAATGAACTGATAAATGGTGCTGCATAACAAAGTGTATATGCTGTATCTGAGGCATAGTAGCTTGCTGATCAGGGGGAACCTTGGCTGCCAGTGCAGCTCTGCTGTGTTGAGTACTGTGACGTGAGCGTGCCGGGGGCTGGGACAGAGTGTTCACAGTGCCCAGACATGTGTGCTGCTGTGCGGCGAATGAAGAGACGGGACGCAGCTTGATGCAAGCAAATGTCAATTTATTGTACAGAAGCACGAGTTTTTATACACTTTCAGAAGCTGCGCGTTTTAAACGGATTGGTTCTTGAAGCTAAGCATTACATACTAGGCAATCCCCGATTGGTGGTTAACTGCCAGCAATTAACCGCAAGGTGTTACCTTTCCTTGGCGCCATCCGTCTCGCACTCCCCTGTGCTCTGCAAACATGCCTCATCATGTTAATTGTTGTCTAGACAAGCTCGAGCACATTCCCCTCAGCTAACTGATTGCCACGCATGGTCCTAGTTTGCAGACCGCTCCTGCACTGCTGGCTGTCAGTGTTGAAATGGAATTCATGGAGCACTTCTAGGTAAGAAGGTAAGTGATATCTCTGCTGAATCTGTCTGAGCTTTAGTGGCATGTTGGTGTGGCATTGCTACCCCAGCTGCAAAGAGCTGGATGCCCTTCAAAAATAAAATAAATACCTTCATGGCTGCTGAAGGTGGAGACTTGGCTCTGATGAATCACAACTGGTTCCTTGCAGTGAAGGGAGACTTTATTCCTAAAGTGCAGTGTGTGGGAAGAACTGTGGATCTTGTTCAGAACAATTTTAGGGGCTGAGCCAACCTGCTATATGAGGGGAAAGTACACGGTCTGTATAAAGCTCCTGCATGTGTTAAACACCTTCTTTTCACTTATACATAAATATTTTTATATTAAAAATTGGCTTTGGATGGGGTATAGTTTCATGTTCTTTAAAGAAAAAGAAAACTGCTGATAAATCTGAGTGAAACGTAATTAAAATGTGGATATACACTGTTCAGACTAATTCCTGGCCTTGCCTGTTCACCTGTTCAGCCAAAGTTTTGTGGGACACTTGTAGCATGCAAAGCAGTTTTAGGACAAAAGCAGCTAGTAATACAGTAGTGGTGTCCTCCTTGTCTTGTTCATCCCACTTCAGATCATGGATTTGCTGGACATAATGAGCAGAATTAACAGTTCATTTTAGCCTAATGTTGGGATTTGGTGGAACTAGAAGTTTCTGGTAATGTTTGCAATCACAGCCTATAAAGGTATCTTTCTGTAGAAGGTAACTTTTTAGTACATGGGTTAGATCTGTAAAAGAATTTAATCACTGAAATAAATAATGTTGCGGAGTTCAGGACTTCATCCTCTGCTTAAACTATTGTATTCAAAGCAATTTTCTGGGTTTTTACAAATAAAATTAGATTATTCTTCTCTTGATGGAATTAAGTTTCCATCTTGGTTTGTTTTATTTTGATGGATTTGCATCACTTCTGTTATACTTTATAAGCTTTGGGTTTTTTTTATCAGAAGGAAATTCTAACCATGCACCTTATCTCCTCATTTTGGTATACTGGCTGCCTTACTCTGTAGACTGAAAAAATTGACTTTTGGGTAGTTCAGTGGATTTTTTCCCCCTATTTATGTATTTAAAAAGTATGGGGTCTGGTATGTTCAGATGTGCTGATCACTTGCAGCTTCTGTTAGTACTTGGTTGCTTCAGTCCAAATGGAACTGGAGAGAAGGGAAATCGCTCCTAAAAGCATTACCAAAATGTCTCAAACTTAACTCTGGTGAAGCAGTAATAAAAAAATGCTCAGTTTTGAGCAAATATATTTCAGTGGTAAAAGGTCATTTAAACAGCAGTTTAGTTAAGATATTAAATTTAATATCTCCCTCTCTAAATACCTGTGGGGTTTTTTTGTCTGCCTTCTGTATACTGGTGCCTTGACGACTATTCTCATATGCTAAGAAGTCCTGATAATTCAAATGTAAATCTAAAAATATGCTATAGATTTCTAAACTAGCTTTATAACTGCAACATCTGTAAACAACTAGCATTTTAGCTAGTTAACTGCAGGTATGTGGATCCTTCTTTGTGTACTACAGCTGATTCTATCATTTGGGTACTTATCCACACTAGTAATTTAAAGTATTGGATAAGTACCCAATCTTGTGAATAACTGAGACCTGGACACTAATGAAAATAAATCCATTACCTTTTAAAGAGGTTTCCTGCAATTTGAATCCCAAATCGGGACAATTCAGTTCAATATTGCTGTTTCCTGTTTTTTTTTGAGTAGGAATCATCACAAACAAACCACTACTTTATTCAAGTCTGTGGTCATTGGCAGTGGGGAAAAAAAAACAAACCCAAAACATACTGATGTTAAGTAACTTAGAAGTATGAATGTCTTCCTTGTGTAAGCTCACCTATCTCCTACCATGCACCAATGTCTAGATGTGTGGTGCTCCATCCATTGTTGAATCTATGTCTTGGTGTTAAAATCCCACCTCTTGTTTCTGGAGCTTGATGGGCAGTGTGCTGTTTTGTGTTATGTAGCAAAAGTTTTGTACCAAATTTCAAGGTTAGTTTTATGCTGTCCTTATCCTATATGACTGATACAAGGAGCGTGATGGGATTGAATTATCCTGCAACATGCAGTCAGATACCATAAACTATTATCTACATAAAGTCTTGGAAGTGGTTGCTGGGCTGCACTTTGGCTTGGATGTTGAAGCTGTAGTTCAGATAATCACTTTTAAATATCAATATGTTTATTAGACAGATAACACAGTGGTTAACTGACTTATTTTCTTGCCTGGAAGATTGAGTTGTAAAGAAATATACACTACCTAAAGCAAGCTTGTATTTTGTTTGTATCTTGAAAGCTCTTTTTAACTCTTGTTCAGTCAGTGTACATGGTCCTTATCTTATCAAATTATTTAGGATGTTTGTCCTGCCTTGGAGTTTTGATTTCCACCTTTTTGTACAAGGAAAAAAAGCAATGTAAATCAGTCTTTCCCTAAACCTAGTGTTCTACCTAAGTTTAAGAAAATAGAGGGTAGGATAAGCTGTAAAGAATATTTAATATTAATATTTAAGAATAAAAAGTTCTGGATGAGCTGTGGTCCCAAATAAGCTTGCTGCAAAGAAGGTCTAGCGTGGTTTCTTATTTACTCAAAAGGCAAGATGTATTTCAGGAAATACCTGACTTTTATCTTGAGGTGATATATTAACAAGCAGTTATTGAAACGAAACTGTTATTTAGCTATGATTTCATGACTTTGATGTTAATTTTTTGCTAGATGATGGAGTCTGCCCTTTTAATTTTCTCTAACGCCAAGGCAAAGTTGTTGTCTTGATGTTTGGAATTTATCAAGCTGCTTACAAATAGGTTAATATAACATTTCAACTTTATGCCATAAGATCAGTAGAAGTAGGCTAGCATAATAAAGATTGTCTAATAAGTTACAATCGGTAGTATTTTTGTTCTTGGTGTCCCACATCTGCTGCAAACTCTTTTCATGAACAGTCTTCAGTCTTGCAGACTGCTTTTAAAGTGCAAAGCATAAATCTGTTACAACTACAACCTAAACCTATTTCTTTAGTCCCCAGTGTGCCTTACAATTTGTGGGTCGTCCTCTTTTTAGATTATCTAGCATCACAGTAAGCATATATGTTCCTGAAAAAAACTAGCAATTGGGAAAACAATCTTGTATATAACACTTTTGTTTCTATGTTGGTTTTTCCACCCACAATGATTCAATCAGGCTTTGTGTGATCTTTCCCCTTTTATCTCAAGTGTAATGTTTTGTTGAACACCAGAGGGAAATAACTAAGGATTGACAATGTGCGCTTGCAAAATACTAAATTCTTCAGCCAGATGCTAGCTGCTGCCTCAGTAGGTTTTCTGGTTCTTGTGGAAATCAAGTTGCATGGATTTAAACAATGATAACTTCATAATCTTGCAGCTCAGTCTCAGTGGTTACTGCTGGTCTCCAACTTCACTGAAATGTCAGTGTACTGCAAAAAACCTGTGTATCGACAGAGGACTTGCTGCTTGGTTGGGATTCTTTCCCCATAGGTTCCGACACCCAACAGATGGGTGAAGAACACTTTTACAGTGTGAAGAAACCTTCTGGTCTGCTTCTCAATCCATCTTGGACTTGCTAAATTTATGTTAATGCAGTCATACATATTTCTCTCCTCTTTGTGATGCTGGTGGCTGGCAGCAGCGATAATGCCAGTATAGTGTTGGAAGATGCTCCATTCTCTAGGGTGACTGCTGGGTTCTATGTTGGCTTTTCATAGTTGTAATGATTGCCAGTAATTCAGAGAAGGGCTGCAGGCTGAGTCTTGGTAATACTGCCCTAGAACTTGCTGCTTGCTCAGCATCTGCATACTGGCTTAATCAGGGGTATGTGATGTGGGAGTAACCTGAGGCTGCTTCTGTTGAGGCAGGCTCCTGCACTTCCAGACTCTGAAAGCAATCAGAGAATCTGGTTGATTAGAGATAATTAAAGGAAACGCTGAGTACTAACTTGATATATTGTCCTACAGTTAGAAGTTGCTAAACTTCCCTTAGCCCCTTGGAAAAAATGAGACTTATTTGTTTGACTCTAATGAGTAAACAGGATGGCCTGTTCTGCAGTCTTCTCCCTTCCTGCTGAGCTATCCCTTATGATCTTATCTAGAATTGTGGTCTTAGGGGTTTCTACCAGGTGTCCTGCTAAACAGAAAGGAGTGTGAGATTGATTTGTGTGGTAGGGTAGAAAATTAATTAATCATGATGATTTCCATTTGCTGATGGTTAAACAGAGGCACAGATAATACTAAAGCATTCTTCTTGCAAGGCAGAGAAGTCAATTAAACCTCATGCAGCTGAGACAGATCCCTTTTCATCAAGATTTCTTTCAAAGCTCATGTGACTTCCTACAGACAAATTAGCAACTGGGAATGGAATACCGAAGCCAGTTGCATTCTCTAAACCCTTAATATAAACTCCCTCAGGATACTTTGAGGAAAAATTGGCTACAGTAGACTTTTTTTTTTCTTCCCTTCTTTAGAAATTTGCTCTAAAAAAATAATTCCCTGAATGACTCATTTAGACTTATGTAAAATATTCTGCTGGAAAGTTCTTAGTGATGTGATGTGTCAGGATTTCAATCATCTGTCATGGGAAAGAGAAAGTACAGTGCATAGACACATGACTACTGCAGTCAAACAACTAATTCATATTCAAAACATAAGCACTCGCCAGAAAGAGTTTATAGACCAGATTCAAAAGCTCCAGAGCTTAAGTTTTATGAAAGCACTGTATTTTTGTGGCTAGGCTTTTTAAAACTATTGTTTCTGCTTAATTGATATTAACAATATCTTTAATCTCTTGTAGTTGTTGTAATTTGAAAAATACTTCTGCACTTTAAACTATTCAATTCCTGAAGCTGTTTTGCAAATTATTACATAAGTTACAGTAATGAAAGAGGATGTTTTTGAAGTAAGAATTTGTATAAACACTATGAAATCTCAACTTCCCTATGAAAGACGAGCCTAATTCTCCTTGTTTCAAAATATTATACTTTATAGCCTTATCTGTTTAGGATGCTAGATGTCAGTCAAACTAGAGATATGATATTTAACTCATGCTTTCTTTCACACATGCCTCTTAGAGCTGGCAAGAAGGACTCTTAATTCCATCTGAAGTACTTTTGCAATAGCAAATGTTCCTTAAGAAAGAAAAGTAAAGCTCCTTAAGAATTGCAGGTGTGGAAAGGGGAGTGCAGCTTCAGCCAAGCTTGAGAGTACTTGCCAATGCATGCCATAACACAGACTGATGGGGAACCTTCTATACAATATGGGCCTACAGAAAATTCCTGAAAGCCTACAGGTTTGAAGTGTAAAAGAACAAACACCCCCCCCCCAAAAAAAAAAAACAAAACACAACCCCCAAAACACCAAAACTACAACCATAACCCACCAACAAAACCCATAATAAAACAATGAACAAAACCTCCAAAAAATCAAATCCAACTTTACCTCATGTTTGCACTCTGCACCTCATCTCCCGAGCAGGCTTTCCTCTGACTTCAGAGGATAGTTCAGCAGACACATCTGTCTCCAGGGTGCATGTACCACTGCTGTGTACCCCAGAGCCTGATCAGAACTTGATGCAACTCACTGAAGTTAACACTGATGGGTAAAGGTACAACTCTAGCACAGACTGCTCTTGCATAGTGTGGCTACCAGTAGCCTCAACTGTAGGCTAGGCACTTGACAGGCTGGTTCTAGTTGCTAGACAGTGTGCCAAAACCAGCATGATGGTAGCTGTTGGCACTTCTGGAAATGGAATACCTTGTGAACTACATTGTACTGTAAAAAAAAAAAAAAAAAAAAAAATACAGGATGTGGTAGTACTTGAGTGATTGAAGTGAGTGGTTGGGTGTTTTAGTAAGTGGGGTTCTAGTAGAGAAGGGAAAGGCTTGCTTGTCAGTTGAAAACACTCTGGTTGTGGTTCCTTGCCTGAGCACTAATAAAGGGGAGATGAAACTTTAAAATAGACAAATGTATTCCTTGTACGTAACACCAGGGATGTGTGGCAGCTAGTGTTGTTGTTGGAGTGTTGTACTAATTAAAATAAAAAAAAAACCCAAACAATTTTAAAGCTAAATTCTACTAGAATGAGTATATACCATGTTCTTCCACCTAGATAGGTAGAAAACTTGTGAAGAGAAAAGTATAGAATGCAAAAACCTAAACTGATTCACAGTGACTGCGTGGGAAGGAATATGTAGTTCTTTCCTGTGTCTCAGGTATATATGATCTACATATCTTCACTGGGGAAGAACAAAAAGCTTAATTTCATTTCAGATTCCTTAATAAAAATTTTCATGTTATTAAATTAGAATGCTTCTGTCTGTGCTTTACAGAACACTTGTCAAGGTAAAGAGTAACTTAGTGTATTTTTGTTTTCAGAACATCAAGTTCCAAATAATTTAAATCATTTGCATCTGAAAACTGGCACTGGAATTAAATCTGCTGCGTGTTTTTTTATAAGAGTTTACCTGTGTATGAACTGACTTTACAGAGTTCTCATGCAGATGTGTGACTGGAGTGATACAGGGTTGTTGTGAACCTAAAATTGCACTGGCTTACCTTCAGTGCATATACAGCTTGTCTAATGAAGTGATGAACAAAGTACCAAGAGGCAACAAGAGCTGTGAGTTTTCTAGGTATAATTATGCATGGGGTTTCATCCATTCCTTCCCCCCTGTCTTGATGGGAAGTCTATCCACTTATTGCTGTTCATAAAAAGTTAAGAAAGCTAAATTCAGCTGTTTCTTCAATGCATGTAGTTGTTCAAATATAGTCTATTCAAGCATGAACAAGGACTTCGGAGTCTATTACTGAAATAAGTAGAAAATGCAGGTGTGTGAAATGATATTTTTTTTTTTTACATGGAAAACATGCTTGATGTGTAGTAATGAACCAGCTCAAGTCTACATAACGAAGAGGTTTGTATATGACATCTGTATTTGTATTATTTGAATGCCGAGTTTCTATCTCAATTCAGGAAAGATTTCTGGTGGTGCCATAGGATCACTCACTTCCAAAACCTAGCACCAGTACTCAAGTAATGCTTATGAGTTAATTTTGAGCTTTTTCATAGCACATAGTATATCCTACACATAGTCTGGCCAGTGATGCTTGTAGTAGGATTCCAAACACCAGTGTTCTGTGAAATGAATATATTTTTACCAACTCTACTGATCACCATCTCTGTTTAAGATTATTTTTTTTCACTAGAAGGAATCAAATACAGTGATTTCTGGCTTTTAATATCCATAGCTTCCTTTGATAGGAATGTATCTTAATAAGAAATGAGATTTTGGTGCTTTGAAGAGTAAATATATACTAGTTTAAACATAACTGACATACCTAAAAACAACTTAAAAACCAGAATCTACCTCCAAATAACAACATAAACCAGTACAGAATAAAGTTTATTTTCCTTTAATCAGTCATGTTTACCAGTGTTCCTAGGTCCATTAATACATTTTGAATTCTAGAGCATCAATTTGCTGATAGAACAACTGGACCATGCTTCTTTTCTTAACAGAGATAATTCTGAGACATAGGTTCATAATGTCCTTGTATATTCCTGGCGCATGCTTTTATCAAAAATGATACAGCTGTAATGAAATCATGGTTATAAGGTAATAGTAACACAGATAGCAGAGTACCAGTTCGGCATGTCTTTTCTCCTTTGTCCAGCCTTAAACTGAAGCGTCAGTGGAGTTTACTGGGGGAGCATTTATGCCAGATGCAACTTGCCCTCTGTCAATACCACATTTATTGATCAGAATGCGTAGAACATATTTTCCTTCCTGATGAAGTTTATTTCAGTTTTGCTATAGAATCCTAACTTCTCTATTAACATAAATCAGTTTTTCTGTGGTTAAAAGTTCTCTAGCCTATTAGAGTACAAGATGACATTATAAATGCTTCCTGAATTTGACCATACTTGAGTTGCAGGAAAAAAACATGTGCCTGTGCATAAAAATATACAAGGTTGAAAGCCATAGCCCAGGTGTGTACCTTGGAGATGTGTGCACTTCTGTGCTTTTCCCACTGTCTAGGTTTTGCCTGCCGGTCAGTACAGCAACCAAGACTAGTAAAAAGCTTATATAGCAGTTTAACCCTGATATGTGCTATATTGAAATGGAGACTGAGTCATGCCAGAGAAGTTCCAAAGCTTTTTAGCTGTATTCTCCTTCTGGATGCTGACTTTTCCTAGCAGCATTTCCCTCTTGCATTCCTCAGGATGTAAGCTTCTGAACTGAGAAGAATATGCATGGACAAAGTGTGGTGGCAACAGCAGGCAGATGAGTGTGGGGATCTACAGTTTGCTTCCCAGGTTGGCTCTCATCTGCTAGTGGGCACTGGGCAAGTCCAGTGGTCTGTTCTCCCTTCCTATGAAATAAGAAAAACAGCACTTGAGATGGTGTTTTGGGAACATGTATGAGTGTGGTTTTGGTGAACTTTTTTCCCCACTAGTACAACTCAACATCAGAGATGTATTAACAGATCTATTGCATTTTGTAGTACAATACAATAAATAACCAGCTGGCAAGTAAACTGCAGAGGAGTCAAGATGTCCTGAAACATGGAAAAAGTAGCATAGAAATGAGTCCATTTTTTTTCAGCAAGGCAAACCATTGCCCTGGTGACATCTTGTGTTTTTTCTTTTTGAAGCTCTGTCATTGAAATAATTTGGTTATATTGAATCCCTCCTTTTTGCGAAGAAGGAAGAATCTCACCCTAGTAGAGCTGGAAAATAAGGATCAACTAGTGTCTGTTAATTTGCCTTCCATCCATAGATGAAGTTCTGCACCTGGGGACTTGTCTTAATTTAATGTTTAGAATTGGCAGTGGAAATACCATATTCTTAAGCCTTGTGCAATTTTTGTAATGCTTTCAGAGGTACAGTGACATGTTGACTTATGAATGTGGCCTTTAAAACTATTCTAGGAAATGTTAGTAGTGGTAACGCCTTTTTGAGGGGAGAAGGGGGATTGGGCTGACAGCAGCAATCTTGGTGGAAGAACAACACAAGCAGTTCTGCAAAAGCCTCTGTCCAGTATAGTACTATACAGAAGTGTTCTGGACCAGTTTGTCAGGCAATATATTCATGATTTTACAAATTTATGTGAAGGAGTAGAGTAAGGGTTGTGGAATCTGTTGCTCCTGTGACCTACAATGTGAACGCTTAGAAGAATGGAAGTGAATTTTATGCCAGTGACTAAAAAAGCTGGAAAAAGCTGTTGAAAATTTCCAAAGTATATGTGTAAGTTGTGGCATTGCAGTATCGTGGATTGTTCCAACACACGGAGACTACACAAACTTCTAGGGTCCTGAATCTGTCCCTTCAGGAAAAGAAGGGGAGAAATTGTGCAGATGGTATTGCAGCAATGCATATTAAACTGCCCCTGTGTTCGACAGGGGAGTATGGAGTGGTAATTAACTGCATTAAAAAAAACAAACAAAACAAACAAAAAAAAACCCCAAACAACCCAAAACCAAAACCTTAAAGAACATAAACCACCTTGGTTTCAAGAAGTCTTTGCAAATGAATATTTAAGTTGCAGAACCATGTCTTGCTGTCAAGCTTCACAGCAGATTATGATACTAATCCTACTTAAATGGTTATATAACCAGTTAGTGGTAGGTGTTACCAACTCACTGTAGCCTTGAAGAGTTTAGTATTCAAGTAATGCATTGTTTGTGGAGAAGGCTGTGTGGTAAAAGATGTAGATCAGAATTTTGGTCATTCCTGTGTGCCTCTAATGATGAAATATGAAGTCTTCTCTGTACTGATAAATGCATTAACTATATTTTCTAACTATAGCTACATATAACATGGAAACAATGAACAATAAAAAAATAATCTAAGCCTCAGTCCTATAATTCCTATGACAGAAGTGGCCAACTACTTGAAAAGACATTTTATTATCCTAGAACTAGCTATATGAATTGGAAAAATTCCTCTCTAGAAGTGAGAGAAGTTTAAAGGTGAAAATGATGTAAATAACTACATAGCATGGAAAATTGTATACCCATTGCTTCACAAGACAGTTCTTAACAGAAGAAACAAATACACTTTCTGGTAGCAAATTTCTATTGGTGTAAAAAATGATAATGTAAGTATTGTGGACTAAAAATACTCTGTGGAAAATGGCAAACCATTTAGCTTCTTCATTTTAGAAATAAATAATGTAGGTTGCTTGTGGTTGGCCTCTTGGAGTAGCTGGCCTTTTTGAGATCATAAAGGGCTGATACTTCATAAATGCTGCTGCAGTAAGTGACGTTATATTTATCTTTAAGCTTGGAAGTCATTTAATGAGAGGATAAGACTTTTAAAGCTTGTGTTTACTGTTATATTCTCTTGTTGAAAGTTGTGGAGTAAATACTAAAATGTCAGCATGCTGTGAGTAAAGATTTTTGAGCCTGTTCCTTTAAAGCAAAAGAGCTGAGATTCTTGGTCTGTTGTCAGATTGTGTTTAAAGTCTTAGAGTACGTGTTGGGAAGTACTGGAGCAGAGTACTGGAGCTTTTGACTCGTTCTATATTGCAGCTTTGGAATATATTCAAACTAAGCATGAGACCTGAACAATGGTCAGTGCTACAATGAGGTAGCAAATCCTGTCAAGCTCCTTCTTTAAGAACAAACAAAAACCTCACCAAAACCTAAGAAAACTTTTTGGGAGCTGTTGGAAGGGATGACCTGAAGCTTCTGTACTTGCTTGTTCTTTGATGGAAGCTATTAAAGGCAGATCCAAATACTCCAGGTTCAGTTCTGTTCCTGCACCCATAAGGACTGACTGAAATGCAGTAGGACTCCGTATTGGTAAGAAAAGGGGAATCACTCTGTCTTGAGTAGCAGAGTTGAACTTCTGTTGTTGTCTTTTAATCAGAACTTTATTCAGATTCTTGTCACTTTGTACCAACACCTTAATCCCTCTTAGTTGTACACTAAACCCATGTAGTCTAACTTCTGGCAGTGATGAGGTGGAGCCCTCTCAGACCTACAGGTCTATTAAGTGCAGTTCAGATTTTGATTGATGGTTGGATGTAGCGTCTGTTGTCTGGAGGTGGTGTTGGCATAAAGATTATTAGTATAGGGAAGGATAATTTTCCCTAATCTTGGGTATGCTTTACAATCTGTGGTTTTCAGCTACATTATCTACCTATCTGCGTTTCCTTAAAGATATGTAATCTAGTATAGCAGTATGAGCCATTCAATTTTAATAGCTTTTGCTGGAAGAGGTTAAGAAAAGATATGGAAAAATCTATTCATCTTGAAAAAAGATTTCTTTAAGTGCTTTTGCATATCAAATTGTTTAAATATTTAATGCAACGTAAACATAAACAGTTTCTTACAAGGAATACCTTCATTAAATATCTATTCAAAGCAGATGCATCTATCCTACAATGACAGGAGGACCAAAAGGTGCTTATCTAAGGATGAGAAAATGTATAAAATTATTGGATAATAGATACGTAAGTTCCTAGCTTGGAAGCTCTTTCTGAAGAGGTCATGGGACTGCAGACCTCAAGCTTTGCAGTAGAGTATTTTAAATCTTCAAACTCAGTGGGGCACATATCAAGTTAGTGCACATACGCAGGAGTATATTTGCATTGTGACACTCAATCTTGCATACATATGTGCACAACTGAATCTCATAAGGAATGTAACTTACAGCCTAGTGAAATTGTCTAGGCCATAAATTCTGGTAAGCAGCAGCTTTTTCAAGGTTCATGTCCTGTATGCCTTTCTGTAAACTAGCTTTCTCAAATGTTCCTTTCCTTCAACCTCTCTGACGCATGGGAGACTAATGGGTGGATCCCTTTTGATTTACCATCTGTGCTGTAAATTCTCCTCACAAATCCCTGCTTGCTCCCCCTCTTCTTCAATGTTACCTATGATGCACTTTGATACGTGGTAGCTTGTTGCCACGCTGCTGCATGCCTGGAGTGACAGCACTTGTTCTCAGGCTGGCTGACAGTGATGGCCTTGTCACTTGCATTTGATTGCTAGATTACGTATTTTTGGTTTGAAGTGTGTGGTTGCATGCATCCATGAGACTCTCGTAGCCACAGTTACAGGGTTATGACTTTCTGCTTCTGATTTTTGCATGGGCAGTACTGGATCTGACTTAGGATCAGCAGGAGGAGAGTTTAAGATGCTGTTAAAGGGAATTATTAAACTGTGAAAGCTCCAAAGGCTGTTTGTGTCCGAAGCCTCTGTACAAGTTCACTTTGAATTAGCTTGGCAAAAGCCCTCGCTGGCCTATAATCTCTATGAAACTGGTATTTCCCTCTAAACTGATTGCAGCTGGGGTGTATCTGTCGCTTTTGAGACTGTGTTGGTCTCTAAATGTCACCATGTGTTGCAGTTAGCTTTTCTTTCTGGAAGTACTTTGTATCCCTCTAGCCTGTTACTCCCCTTGAATCAGTTATAATCAGGAGTGAAACCTGCATGGAGCAGTAAATTGCGATACTGCTTAGCAGCTGAAACTTGTGATGGCTCACCTATGGAATTCTTCCTGTCAGAGCTGTTTTGTACACCCTCCCTCCCAATTACCTATTACAGTACCTCTGGAGTGTAATCTCAGCCGTGGAGAAAATAACTGAAAAGAGGGTGAAATAAAGCATCAACTCCAGTAAAGAAATTTTATGTCCACTGACTGTATAACTGGCCTACTTGTTGACATGAAAGAAAATGTCATGAGAAACAAAGAGCAAGTCTTGGCAGTCATTCAGCACAGCAGCCCTGTGATGGCTGAGACTGCAGTGGGTGTTGTAAGCTCCTTGCTTACTCTCCTTCCAACCCCAATCCTTGCCTAAACTACACTGTTTCTAATAAAACATTACCCTTCTTAGTCTTGTGATTATTTTTTTCTATTAAGTTTGATTTCTCACCTACTTATGACTCCTTTCTCTGCTACCTCCCCTGCTCTGGAATGAGTGGGAGTGTAGTGTTGCCTTCTGCAAAATACAAATAGAATTGATGTCAAATAAAATCGTGATAATGGGAAGGAGCTTTTAAAATAGTTTTTTCCTCCTCTAACTTCTGTGCTTCAGAAATCTGTTTTATTATTCTGAGATGTTTCAAGTACTGTTTTTTTTCTGCTCTGTAACCCAGGACTGAGAACTTAACTTTTAATGTGTTCATAGCACCTCTTCATGTTTGGGTTTTTATTGGAGAAATTTATAGATAATACCTAACGCATAATTCATTTTAATGAATTTAAACTGCGAATCCACAATATAGTGAACATTCTAATTGGATGTTGCCAAATAAGCATTCAGTTGTGACTGACTTGGCAGGGCTGCAGGAATGATTAACCTTGTTCTTGCTGTATTTGTTCTTTAGCCTTACACTTCATTGTCTTATAGAATTAGGTAACTGTTAATGTAATTGTAAACAAATCCAGGCATTTAAGAACTTGAAAATTATTTACTGAATCAAAGCACAGTAGCTGAGACCTAATGTGTATATCGCTGCATTGCTATTCCCATTGAGGTGATTCTACTTAATTTAGATTTTGTGGGGAATGTTCTGTTCTTCATAACTAACTACTGATCAATAGGAGCTGTGTAAAATAAGACTCTGCTCTCGATTGTGTGCCACTGACAATGAGGATCACTATCAAGATGACATGTCAGCAATGAATATGATGTTGTTGGCATCCTTACAGAATAACAGAATATTCGGTTTCTCCTGTATGCTTTGCATGAGATCAAAGTACCAGTTTCTCAAAAATCAGTATATTTTTTTCCCCTCTTGTAAAATAGTCACCTGGCTGTCTTTGGCTGTGGTGAGTACTTATTTGTTAGCACTGAACACAATCACTAGACTGTAGTGGTCAGAAAAGAGTAAGATGCAAAAGGAACCATAAAAAGTAAAAAAGAAATTTTGCTATATGTATAAATATTTAGATATGTCTTTCCAGCAAAATATTTAAATGCAATATACAGCACATACCTATGATACTGTCTTCAGCTGGATCAAGAGAGATATTTTAATTGTTTGCCATGTGGTTACTATCATTGAGAAGGAGAAAGTGAGCCTTGGCTTCAAGCTGTCAGTCTAAATGAAAGCAAGAAAACCTCTTGTCAATAGTTATCTGTCATTAGCTACCACACCTCAAGTGAGAGCTTCATATCACAGCATTATGTCTCTGTTGAAACACTCAGTAAGTCTCCAGCTTTGTTCATTCATATCATCTTGTTGAGTCTGGGAGACCAAATTTTGGGTTTTACTCAGTGGCTGTTAAAGAAATCCATCTAAGAACAGCCATCCAGGACAATGAATACCAAGCCTTGTGTTAAACTCCATAATCTGTCCCTTTTCCAGTCCAGGTAATTCTGTCCAGATTACAGTAAAACCCCAGCTCTGCTGTCTCACAGACAGTTGTGCCCTTCTTCTTCTCTTCAGAACATCCACATTCATCCTGGCTGTTGTGCACCCATCTCTTGAGAACGTGTGCCTCAGGGGCAAGAGAAACATTGCTTCCACCATCTGAGACCCAGGACACTGCAGATCTGCTGCCTGGGGTGTGGGCTCCTTGGCCCATCCCGTGTGACTCTGGCTGGCTTTCTGTGGGGGTAGGGCTAGCTGATCCTCCAGATCCTGAACAAGAGCCACTTGCATCATTAAGTTTGGATGTCTCATGGATTTTCACTGGATGATGTTAATATTTATGAAGCATTTTCTATTCAGAAGTTAGGGCAACACAGAACACCTTTGGGAGCTACTGTGCTATTACTACCTTACCTTATAGATGAGAAAGTAAATTGACTTGCCAAAGGCCAAGGAAAGTCTGAGAAAATCGGAAATATGATATGGGTCCTTTTACTTACATAGCGATACCTTTGCTTTAGATATAATAGCAAATATATTGGAAACATAATACCAGTAAGAACTGGAACCATTAGGAAGTAATGCAAATACAAACAATATTTTTGGGTGCAATTATCACATAGAAGCAACTGTAAGAAAGCACTGTGCAGCATGTTCCTTTCTATTAGTAAATTAATGTCTCAACCATGCCATCTGACTGACTGCCAGCTGGATTTTGCTTAATGTTGAATGAGCCTGAGGCAGAGATGTTAGGTCCTGTGCCAGTGGTGAAGCCAGATTGGTTCTGTAACTATATGTTTTTCACTTTGTTTCAGCGATTTGGTCCAAAATAGTTTGCCTGTGGCACTGGACCTAGAAACAAGATGTTTGAGTATGATTCCACCTACACAGAGTGGGAACTGCTTTGCAGTATTTGTGTTGCTAGGCTGTGACAGGTTCATATAGAAGAAAACAAGTTTGTCTGATTAGCAGAGAGAAAGCATCCTTTGTATGTATTTCTCAGTCACGGATAAGGACTCAAGCCACAGCAAAGAAATGAAAGGATAATTGATTTGACAGTAAGTTTTCATCCTTAAAACTCCATGTTTGGCCTATTGGGTCAGTGTTTAGTCATTTACAGCTCCGAGGTAGATTCTATAAGCAGGAACATATTTTACAGAGGAACTGCAGCTGAATTGTGAACAGTTTTCTTAAAAAACATTAAAGATCACCCACTACTATTTTCAAACCTGGCCTTTCTCATGCTACTGCAGCAGACATGGGACATCAGCAGTCTAAAAATGAGCCACTGGTGAGGAATTCTAGATCTATAATGGTGTGGTATTGATGTATCTTCCCATTAAGTACTCTGTAATGGCATTGTTAGGTTAGTATAGCTTTAATGTAGTGTTTTACAACATCTAATGTGCACCACATAGTTGCATTAGTGAGCACAAAAGGAGTGTGGTGCTTCCATAGGTTTGCATCCGTACAGCCTTGCTTTTGTTGTTAAACCAGTATTGCCCAGGACCTACAGCTTGTGTTAAACTTTAGGAAGTGCTGTAGATCAAGAATCATGTGTTAGCTGTTTTGCTTTGTGGCTTGCTTTGCAGCTTTTCTAGTGTTCTTCCAGTTGCTGTTAATGGCCTTTATAAAAACTGCAGCTGAAATTCTTACCAAGAATTTGAGTAGGCACCAAAACATGTGCTATCAAGGTACTTAACTGAGTTTACTTTCTGATTTACTTGATAATCTTGTAAGGACTTCTGCTATTTTGTATATATTTCTTCAAGACTCTTAATAATGGCCTGCACTTGCAAACCAAAGTGCAGGAATAAGCACAGCTTGAGGCTAGTGAGCTTACTTGAACAAAATAACATACTTGCCCCTGTACGTATCTTGGACTGGGATGTGTGTAAGTGTTTTGTCTCTCGGGCATTGTGGATTTTTCTAGAGAGTATTTCAGGATGATTGGTCTTCCCTTGCTGAGTATGAGAATAGCAAGCTGTGACGTGTTTTGTTGGGCATGTGGACAAACAAGGTGGTTTTGCTGGCTCTCTCTCTAAAGACCTCCTTGCCACAATTCTCACCCAAATCTCTCAGCTGACTTTTCAGTAAGATCAAAACAGAATTATAGGCGACATAGATGCTCAGAAGGCAGTATATAGCATAAGTAAAGGCAGTAGGTTGCCAGTTTACTAAATTTCAGGCAGTTTTTATCTGGGTGTAGGAAATCAGAGTCACAAGACCTGTGACTTAATATTAATATAGCAAAATGGAGATTGATAGATTGATGTTGGCATGCCTCTCAGCTGCCAGCTGCCTCATAATGACTTGCCCAGCTGTGATACGAGTAGGAATAATTTCTAGGCTTTATCTTTAATTTTAGAGTGCTTATTTATTTATGTTTTGGTAGTATTCTGTTTAATAGTTTGTTGAATTGTTTTTAGCATTCCTATAGATCTGTAAGTCCCTTTTGGACAAAGGCTGGGTGATAGATCTGAGATATTAAAGAACTGAGCACTGGTCAATGACAGCAGGTGCCACATCCGTGATGAAAGAACAGAAGATTCCACAGACTGTTCCCTTCCTCTTTTAACCCTGTAAAAAATCCTGTAGCTGGAGACAGTTATGAGCAGTGATGAATTGAGGTCAGAGAAGTAGATGACATGCTGATTTCCTCTATTTCCATTACCATTTCTGTACATTGTATTAGGATACAGTGCTGTCACCAGCCTGCTGATGCTATCCTGTGGTTATTGGAGCCAAAAACTCTAGGAAGCTCTGCTGGTACCCACTCCATCTGAATGGGAGCTGAACTGAGGGTTGCTGATGGCTGAACCATCTGTTCCAGTATTTAACCAGCTTTTTTCTCCAAGCTTTGTGCTCTTATATACAAGCTTTTTTGCTCTTATATAGCTAAAATGTTATTAAATGGGGAATCAGTGCAGCATGAATATAATAAAACAATAACTTTCATAACTTCTAATTCTATGTCCTGACTCCTGCTCGCTGCCCTTTGAGAAGTCTCAAAACTTTGGAGGAGTTTAGACAAAACTGACTGTTGCTACTCGGATATTAAGCAACCAAGAAAGGGAGATGGGTAGAGCTGGAAGAAGAGTTGGCATTGCATCTGTTACCAGGGAAGGGAGAGGTTCTTCCCTCTTAGCTGCTGTTTCACAGTCCCCAATTCCTCAGCAGTAGTAGCCAGGAGCAAGCCTGATTGTGTGTTCCAGTGTCATGGGAAATACAGCAGAGCCAAGGGTGTCTATGATGGGGCAAGCCTCTATTTGCTATGCCATGGCTGGCACTGTGGTTGGTTTTTTTTCTACTGCTTGGTTTTAGACTATTCCCAATTAAAGTAAGTAGCCAGGAAGAGTTCTTCGTGTGTGGGGAGACTTTGGTCATCCATAGGGATAAAGATTTAACTTTTGTGGTTAAGTAACTCGTAATTTCTGTTTTCTCTGGATTGACTCTGGGGAAAATAAGAATGTGCTTCTCATTTCCAGTTTCCCTTTTGGAAACATTCTCCCCCACCTGCTGTGTTTACTCTATGTTGGCTGAGTATTAACCAGGGCTTACTCCAAGGTAAGTGTTAAGAATTTATGTGTATGATTTCAGTAGTTTTTGTATGGTGTGTTGTTGTGGGGTTTTTTTGTTTGTTTGTTTTTAAAAGCTAGTAGTCATGTCAACTTGACCATGAAAAATAAAAACTTAAAATTTGATGCATCTCTGGTTATCCTTGGCTCTGTTCCTGCCCTAGTGTTGTTCTTGCTCTTTATTCCCATCAGAAGCAGAACTCCATGAAGTCTGCTTCCAATTTGTGCTTATGCAGAAAATGGACCTGTTCTTTCTGGCAAATTTAAATAACTGCTTGTTCAGCCTCTGTAATGGCTTGATTGTCTTCCATAGCAGTGTCATGATTTCTGTAATATCCTTCCTTAATACTAGAATGACCAAAATAGTACAGAGCAACCTTTTGGAAGGCTAGAATGAGTCTGTAAGGTGTGTGAATTGAAACACCGTAGGCCCTGATGTTTATTTTATCAACTTTTTATCTTAATACTGTGTCAAGAGATGGTGAATAGTTGGGCCTGGGGAGACTGAGACAAGAGTCTTCTACTTTGAGGATGGGGTAGATGAGGAAAAAGATAAGTAGGGAAGGAAAAAGTCCACTGCATCTTTTTTTAATTATTTTTTTTCAACAGCAGATTAAAAAAACTAACTACTTTAGATTCCCATGTAAGCTGAAAATATATCTTTTATGTTAAAAAGTAAGATTCAGGATGTTGTGCTGTTCCAGGCTGGAGCAGGTGGGATTTAAAAGGAACAATTTTCCAATTAGACAGTTGAAACTGGAAATACCTGTGCAAGTATCTGCCTGTGAATGAGAAGTTGTCTGGAGACAGGCTAATCTGCTTGCATGAGTGCTTCCTTTTCTACCTTCTTTCTGAACGGCCATTTAAAACATCTTATTTCCCTTAAAAAGCACCTAGAAAGCTAGATTTTGGTCTTATTTTTATCAGCTTCTAATGGTAGATACTTTTTCTTAATGAGGGGCTCATATTGGTAAATAATTCTAGAGCATAGTCTGAACAACTTAGGTGCTATGACAATGAAGTTAAACACGTTAAAACATCCAAGAAATAAAACACTGAAGATAATGTCAGTTATCTGAGCAGTTTAACTCATGGGTATATGTTTAGGTTTTTTTCCTCAAAAATGTGTTCAATTTTCTTAAAACTTGTGACTCAAGCATATCTCTGGTTCCTCAAGGGAGGGCCTAAGTTTCAAGAAGCAGAGTCCATGGTACAGCCAGGATCCTACTCTGCCTTAGAAAACAAAATCGTTAGAGGATGCTGCACACTCATCCTAGGGGATCTCAGGTTGGTCCACTTGTACTCTTTTATATAAAAGTAGTATAATTATAAGAGCAGTAAGTGTCTGGACTCCAGTTTACCTAACAGTGTGAGTAAAGAAATTTACTGGAAAGCCAAAATGAATTATTAGTGAATCTCACATCTGTCCAGAATTTCTTAAATGAAAGTAGCATTTGTTTCTTCCAGCGTGTAAGAATCTGGATGGCAGATGGGGTCTTCTTGCCTTGCACTTGACATGTGGAGGGTGCTGCTGTTGCATAGGAAGAAAAGTAAACCTCTTCAGCAACCTGACAAAAAAGGAAAGGTAATACTAGATCCATGCTGCTTATTAGCTATAGACAACAGTCCAAAAATACTACCAACTTCCATGTTAAGAGCATCCACCACAGAGGCATAGAGCAGTAAGCTTTTTAAGAAGCACTGGAGTGGTGACAGCTCAAAGAAATGTGTCAACTACTTGGGACAGGACTGGGTGTGCGCTTCTCTAATTATTTTGGACAGAAAAGCAAGACATGTGTCTGAGCCTGCCTGTTAACAGACAGGCAGGATAGTGTGTTAGGCAGGTAGGCAGAGCACCTAGGCAAACTTTGAAGAAATGGCAAATACCACAAACATGAATTTTCAGTGCATGTGTCTGTCTTGCTTGTCTGTAACCCTCCTTCAGTGGATGGTCTGACAAATAAGCTTCAAAGCTGCCTGAGGAGAAAGAGTGAATGTTTCAAAAGTACTTGAAATCTAACTTCAAATGTTAGTTCACAAATACTAATTAGTATTCTTTCAAGCTAAAGAAACCCTGTTAAGAATCAGAAAACTTTGTATGGCACGCTTAGGACTGCCTTTGAATACAGATCCAAATCCTTGCAAGGGCCTTGTTATAAACAGCTCTTAACTTGGAGAGAAGTAAACTCCAGGTTCTCAGGTAGCTGAATCAGAGTTTTCAGAAAGCTTACAAAGACGGATGGGAAGGAGAAATACTCAAACTACATAATATCTGCAGGAAATCAAGATTTACCTAGCTTGCTTTTCAGCAACTGGTCTAGGAGGCTTAGTTTTCACAAATAAGTCTTGCCACCATCCTTAAGAACATGCCATGTACCTGAGTCTTCAAAACATGTTGTTAATGCTCTAATGGATTTGTGGATTGCCCTAGTGGGCATTGACTTGCTCTGAAGAAAAGAGTGTTTATTTAAATAGAGATGTAGAACTTTCTGGTTGTAAACAACAACCAGATAGAGGAGAAGCCAGTATGTTCCTTGCTTTTGTAATGTGGTAGAGGTTTATGAAAAAATAAACTACGCCTAAGGACTTGATGTAACTTGCTTTGACTCTTTTGATGGTACTGGAAGGATTACTTGTTTAGAAAGTTACAAAGACTTCATCCCAAAGAAAAAATGGATTAATACAATAAAAAGCAAATCGGATAACTGTATGCACTGTTGCTCTAAGCCAATATATCACATTATACAAGCTGGTTCCACCTAAGGTGAAAGTGGAGGAGGGTAAGCCAATGGCAAACCACAAAGTAGTGGTACTGTCAGAGTTGACAGTTATGACTGAAGGTCATTACCATGACATTATCATTATCTGGGCAGGATTAAATTAAGTCCAGAACTAATTATATTGTCCTTTCCAGAAATATTTCTGGTAAATGTCAAAAATACAGATCAACATTTTGATGTTGGGAGCTTGTCACTCTAAGGTGTGTGTGTGTGTTACTGTAATCACAATATAATAAATTGAAAGGAAGCCACTAAAAATGAGTAGTAGTGGAATATTTCACAGCCTTTAATCTACACATGCTAATTGAACTCAAATGGATAGATACAAGGAGTAGGACTGCAGTGTCTGCTTGGATACTCATCCTTTCTGAGAACAGAAATATCTGGCTTAACCTCTTTTGTCAAAGTTACCTTTGCCATCCTTCAAACCTTATTTTCATATAGCCTTTCTTTCCAACTTGCTATAGTTAGTCCTTTGAAAGTATTTATTTTCAGGACACGTTGGGCAAGTACACTTTTGTCATCTACCTTTACAACTGTCATTCTTCAGTCTCCTTACTGTGTATTTTTTCTTGTATACCCAGTATTTTTATGCCATGCCTATGCCTGTCTCTTAACCTTGATTATTTGCTATACTTTACTGTTTATCTACATTGGCCTTTTCTCAGTGTTACTACCTTTATTGCTAGAGTATTTGCCAGAAGTGCAGTTGAATTTATCTTTGAACAGTTTCAATCTCCTTTCTGTAGCTTTTCCTGCATTACTTTATCCCTGTACATGTTTCAGCTTTACTCTTTGCCTACTGTGTGCTGTGTGCTGAAATTCATAATCTTTCTTTATGTCTGTTTTAACCTCAGTCTATGTGTAGATACAAACACAGCTATATTACAGGTTGATTAAAAACTACCTCGTCTGTGCATTTCAGTAATGAGGTTTCTGGGATTTGGACCCAATTTACTTATTAATGAAGTGCCTTGCAGTATACTCGGAAATGCCTCAGTTACCCCGGTAGTCAGCAAGCTGGGTGGCAGTCAAGGCAGGTTTGCTTTCTTTCCTATATCTAGTCAAGCTTCTGCCTCCCTTCTTTTGCTTTGCCTGCTGCTGTAAAAATCTGTGCTATCAACCTCAGTTCCCTCTTTGTTTCAATCTCCAGCTGAAACTCCCATTCATATTTTTGTATTTGGATACCTTTTTATTTTTTACTGCAGCAGCTCTTGCACATAGCATAAATAAGAAGCACTTGTGTGCAGGATTGTTTACAGAACAGGTGGAGAAATGGTTCTACTGCTTTTGGGTCTGGGCTGTTGCAAAGCTGTGCTGGGGAAGACCTGTGCAGAATAGGGAAGGAAGTGTGGAAGTAGCAGGGGGAGTGGGAAATAGCTTGTGAATGGCTCTGAGTTTAATCTGCTCAGAAGAGTGCTCCCTGGTCTCACTGGGCCACTGGATACCCATCAGGGATGCTTATGGTGAGCTAACCAGGATGGCTGTTGCCTGTTACTGCCAGAGCAGCTGTCCACTAGCCCATGTATGGTTTTTTTCCATCCTCTGTTTCCCTGTGTCTGTTCCTACAGAATCCCCCTGCTGCTCTGTCTGCCCAGCACTCCCCATGCTGTGCTGCTGTTCTCTGCAGTTCCTTAAGGATGTTGGAAATCAAGGCAATGATTCCTTGGGGAGGAGATCTTGACTCCTCTGGGGTGTTGCCAGGTGAGCTTAAAGTCACCGGCTTTTAATGATCTTACCTTCCTGATTGCCATGGTATGTTCTATTAGAAGTAGTATGGGAAAATTAAGAGGCTTTCTTTAAACTTGTAATGCCTTTTAAAAGGTGAGGGAAGAGGAAGAAAAGTGGAAAAGCAAATGCTTTTTGCTTTAAAATGGTCATATCCACAAACCCTCAGTATTCTGCATCCCTGAAACTCTGTGCTTTGCTTAATGTCTACATGAAAACAAACTACACGGTGGGCTGGCTCTCGGTATCAGGTTTTACTCTTGGGGTTCTGATGCCCACAGTGCAGATCTCCTGTGCTGCTTTAATGGATTTCTTCAGGGGAAAAAATACAGTTAATCACCCAACACTGTGAAATCACAAACTTCATGCTTTTCATCAAACAGGCATGTCCTCTCTGACCTTGAGAGACACGGGGATGGGGGGGAAGTTGTGGTGAGGGAGAAAACAAAATGCAAAACCATTCCATCACTGTGTCCCTAGTGCCTCCCTCCCATAATAAAAGCTAGTAGCAGCTGCAGCTAATATTCAACTATTCACTGGCTGACAAATGAGAAACCAAAGCCTGTATGCCCTGTAGCATGTCTGGAAATGTATGCAGTGTCTTAGGGATTTCTTGTAGCTCCTCTGGACCTAAGTGGTATATTGGAGGCTGTCTCTTTCTGGGCTTATAGGGCCTATGAGTTTATGGGATCTAAGTGTTTAGACCCACCTGAGGCTGTAAGAGAAGTGTATCACTACAAAGTACTGCTTAGAGTAAGAGGAGATGCAGTATTATTCTGTACCATTTTGATGCTAGTAGCTTTGTTTTGCACTCAAGTGTTTTAATTTTTAACTGGAGTGTTATCTTTACCTTTTGGATAGTTTGCTGGCTTGCTGCACTACTTGCATATCAATTTCTTTTTTTCAGCTCTTGCTGCTGTCCCTCTTTGACAATAATGTTAATGCTTGTCATACATCTTTTTAGTCCAGATGTAACCTGTGGGTTGCGAGTCTGTCCATATGCATTTGCCTGCAAAGAACCCCTCCCCTCAAAAAGCCAAAGAAATCTTGGTTCTTTAATATATTAGACCTCTTGTATCTTTTGGGTTGTCCCATTCAACTGTAAAATTCTTCTTTGCTGAGCATTTGTTAGGTTCTAGGGCAGTGGGATTGCAGAACTTAATTGTTTGATGTTCTTGCCTGACTAAAAATAACTTGGCTAAGCAAGTCTTTCTTTTTTTTAACCAGTGCTAACACCAGGAAAATGCTACATTAAGCTCCTTAATTTTTTTTTCTTTATTCATTGTATGTAACAAAAAACCCCTTACTTTGTAGTTAATTTATGTGTTGTTCTAGAACAGCAAGAAGTATTTATATGCTTCAGTGTTTGTGTAGCCTTCAAATAGGATTGCTTGTATGTCTAACGAAAGCCTTCTCTACCCTGGTGCACCAGACCAGTAGCAGCTTACTTGTGTTTAATTTAGTCTTGGTCAATTTTAAAAAAAGACAAAAAACAACAACAAACAACAATTCTTGTCAGTCTCATTAAGTTTATGAAAGACAAGATGAAAAAAGCACTGATGCTTTGGCAGAAAATCCTGAAGATTCAAGCCCGGTCCCAGCAGAGTGAAGTTTCTTTTGGCATTATCAATCTCAGTCACTGTCTCCCAGCGGAGCTGGGTTTGCCTCTGCTTTAACACTATCCAAAGTCCATAGGAATAATTCTACCAGTGCTGTATAAATATGTGGGGAGACTAGAAGGAACAAGTTGAATACCACTGAAAACACCCATATTTATCTAAATACTTAAATCTCTTTTAGTAACAAAAATACAAAATAAAAAAACCTGTCCTTTCACGTCTTTTAGTATAAATTAATGTTTTTGCATGGTGGAGGATATTGTAGAATTGCAGTGATCTTACAAAGTACAGTGGGGGTTTTTCCCCACATTCCATTAAGTTTTTCCCCAAATTCCATTAAGTGAATTGTAGTCCATTTAATTTCCTAATAGTATCTTGCAATCTTCGTTGACTTACTAGAGCAGTAAACCAAACCCTAGTTAAAACGTGTGTGGGAGTAAACTTTAAATTGTTTCTTCCAAAATAACTTCTAAATCATAGTATCTTCTTTTTTGTTACTATCTTTATTTTCTTTCAAAGTCTGTTGTATAGCATCTCTGAACCTTAGGAAGAGCTGTAGTCATACTGGACAATTGGGTTATGTTATGGTGTATTTGAAAGCACATAGGAATTGTGATCTTTCTGCTTTTAGAACTTTGAGGTCAATTTGTTTCCTTCAATATTGAACATAGAAACATGGCTGTGAGCCAGGTGATCTTTGGGTCTTGACAGGTGTTAATATTATACTTATAATGCAGTATTTATAAGAACTGTTTTGGGAAATTGAATTAATAATAATAATAATCTTTATGTTCTGTTGGGATAGGAATTTATTCTTGCCTGACCTAGTGTCCTGGTTTCAGCTGCAACAGAGTTAATTGTCTTAGTAGCTGGTGCAGTGCTGTATTTTGGATTTGGTGTGAGAACACTGAGTTTTTTTGGTTGCTGCTGGGTGATGTTTATCCTAAATCAAGGCCTTTTCAGTTCCCTGGGCCCTGCCAGCCAGAGGGCTGGAGAGGCACAGCAGTTTGGAAGGGGACACAGCCAGGACAGGTGACCCAAACTAGCCAAAGGGATATTCCATATGATGTGATGTCATGCTGAGTGTATATATAAGCTGGGGGAAGTGAAGGGACATCTGGTGTTATGGTGCTTGTCTTCCCAAGTAACTGTGACACATAATGGAGCCTGGCTCTCCTGGAGATGGCTGAACACCTGCCTGTCAATAGGAAATGGTGAACGAATTCCTTGGTTTGCTTTGCTTGTGTGTGTGGCTTTTGCTTGACCTGTTAAACTATCTTTATCTCAACCCATGAGTTTTCTCACTTTTATTCTTCTAATCCTCTCCCCCATCCCACTGGAGGTGGGGAGTGAGCGAACAGCTGTGTGGGGCTTATTTGGCAGCTGGCGTGAAACCATAACACTTAGCATGATGCCATGATACTTACTGTCCTTGGTTTCAGTTGACATTAATGAAAGTTGAAGATGCCTGGTACCTTGGAGAGGCTCAATGTCTCAGAGGGACACTACCTAAAAATAGTGGTGCTGCTGACTTCTTACATAACTTCTGACAGGCTTGTTTCTTAACATGTTGATTTTTGCAGTTCACTGTTAGTGGCAACTTCTTATAAATCCCTGCTTTTGAGTTCAGTGTGTTTTGTCCAGGTTTAGTCCTAGGTGGTAACTTAAAATTTAAAGTGTTTTCTGTACATCACTGTTCATTATATGTACATGTGTAACAACCGGCAAAATTACAAAGTTCAGTTTGTTAAAGTTTTAGTTGAGGGCTGAGTTTAGCTACCTCTTCTTTAAGGTGGTATTTTGAGGAAGGCTAGCTGACCTTAAGAGAACAAAAGGTTTTAAATACTCCACTTAAGAAAGCATATAAATATTATCTACAACTTCAAATGCATTTCACTTCAACTACTAGAGAATTTAGCTCCTAAAGGGAGAATAATCAGTATCAATGGAGAAGTATGTGAATCAGTAGACACGTGCTTTCCATCTTCAGGTGAGGGTACACATGCTGCCCCAGTATTCATGGGATCCCTTGTTATGATAAGAGAGTTACTGAGTGCAGTCCTCAAATATTTGTCCTCATAAATCTCATGACTTCTGGAAAATAGATTGTTCTCTGTAATGTTGATTTTTAGATAAAATTAAACCACAAATCTGACAAGAGGTGGGAATAGCCTTTTTTTTTTTTTTTTTTCCCTCAGAGGTGGGAATACATAGCGTACAGTGTTTTGTTTTCCAGCAGGACTTTTTAACCTTTCTTATGATGGAAACTTACAAAGGAGAGCAGTGCCACTGTAAACCTGCGTTGGATGTGAAGGGATCAATTAAAATACCATAAATTCCTAAGAACTTGTTTCTCTTAGGTGTGTTTTAGGTATCTTGGAAATAGATGGGAAAGAAACTTTCTAACTTCGACAAGCTAAAGAGTTGTATATTAAATACATTCAGGCTTCAGTGATCAAAGTACTAAGTGATGGACATAATGAAGTTAATGCATGAGTGTATCACAAGCTTGAACTGGCAGTGCAGTTGTTGAATAGGTTGGAGAGTGCTTGTCAAGGGAGAGCAAAGAGAAAAGTACCCCTGGGTGGCAAATACAGCTGGTCCACAGACTATTTTTGATCTTTAACTTAATCTGTGCTCAAAGATAGATCCAGGCTTTATAGACCTGTTATGCATAATACTGCTCTAGAGACTTTTGTAGAAAATAGTCTCAGATATATTTCCAAGCTGAAGTTGTTACTTTCAACATAGTAACTCTTCCTAGGAGAATATTTTTGTGATGAATCATAAAGTTGACAAAAACAGAACTGCTCAAATTGTCAGTCAAGGGTTGGAGAAACTTCCTGTCAGATTTCATGGCAGAAAATGTAGAAATGAATCAAACTTAGATTTGTGGCCTCATGCAGTTAACCACCAGATATTTGACTTTTGTAAGTGATGTTCTTGTTTTTAAATTTTTAAAATTAATTCACTTTAATTCTCTTAATTGAGAAATAACTTATTTCTTTGAAATGACCAACAGCTTCCCCCCCCCCCCCCCCAGTTGTGATTCTTTTAAGTATCAAATGCCAAGTACTGCTATACTTCATACTGAAAACTATTTTGAAATTGATAGTATGTTCCTGCCTGTTTCTTATTAAGGTTAACACAGCTGTTATGTTGAGGGGTGCTGGTTGTCTCTGCATTACCATTTCTTTCTTTATGAATCTCTTCTATTACTACAGTTCTCTTCCTTAATACTGATGACAAAACCATATTTGTAAGCCACCTTATTCATCTGCCTTGAAAACTAGCTTGTTTTGCACTTCAAGTAATGAATTGCTGCTATAAACAAACACTGCTTGCAGCCTGGTATGCCTCTAGCTTAGCTTTCAACTCTTAACTCCCCAGCTTTCCTTTACCATGGTACTACAGCTCATTATGAGCCTTTACACTAATTGAGTAAGATGTAACTTTTAAGAGTTTACTGAGGGAGGGAGGGAGATGGTGGACCTGGGTATCCATGGATACTCTGTTGCTCAGGATAACTTTTGAATTTAAAGTCGACACATCTCATCCACACTATCATTACTGAAGTGTTTGCAGAGACATGGTCAGTGTTAATTTAGCAGATTTAATTTAAAATGGAGGAATTAAAGTTCAAAAGCTGTATTTAGTGAATAAACTGCTTTAGAAGAAGTGAGGGCTTTTTTAATCTTGATGAGGCAATTTCATCACAATTTAAAAAGAGGTCAGCTAAACTTCCATGTACAATACAGGGCATAGACATTAGTGTGTTTGGAAAAGACAAGTTAAGTTCTAAAATCTATTGGGAAGAGGACCATAAAACTCTGTCTGTAATTTGAGGTCCTAAATTTAGGGCACTCTAATTAAAACTGACTGTGCGTCTAAAAATAGCAATAGCCTTACAAATCTGTTTGATTATATACTATAAGTATGACACTTTATTTCTGGTAGGCCAGATTTTTTTTTAATCAAGCTGTTAAGTTTGGCTGTTGGGAAAGGAGGACAGACATTCTTCTGCCTTAAACTCTTCTCTTTGTATCTAAAATTACCCCTCTTGACAAAACATTGAATTTCTTGCTATAGAATTTTAGAGGTTGATACTTATTGTTATGGTCTTAATTTCAGAGCAGTTCATACTGGGGAACATGAATGGAAGGTATAGGAAGCAAAAGCTGTTGTCAGTAGTGCAGTGTGTACAGATTTGAAAATGACATGTAGCTTCTGAAAGGATTAGAAAATTATCCCTGAATTCTTCAAGAGTAAGCCTCCAATGTGATGTTGTATACTCGGTTTCATATCAGTACAAATGGATTTTCCATAAAGTAGCTTGTTTTATTTGTGTGGAGACTAGCTTTTCAGTTCCATAGTCTAACCTAGAAAAAAGAATCTTTTTGTATGTACCATTAATAAAAGGTATTAGAAATGTAACTGGTTTGCTAAAGCAACATGCTGTGAAATCTGTCTGAATACAATCTGTCTCTGGCTCTTGTAAAAAGGTGGGAATGACACTTAATGAGACCTGTGGTTTTTACAGTACTGACTAATGAACTGAGAGCTTGTTTCTTCCTCACCAGTGACTTTTGGTGGCAGGATTATAAGGTGGTTCTGGTAACATGGTCTTCAGTGTGTATAAGTTTGGGTTGTTTTAAGAATGCTATTTTTCATATTTGTGCCTATATTTTGGTACCTTTCCTGTAACAAATATTTTTGTTAGTTTGGTTTATGAGGTTATTTTCACTTTTTAAATAGCTTGATTTTTACCAAACTAAAACTAGAAGCACGAGATGAATCTGAGTAGCAGAAAACACTTTGGTTTAAAAAACCAAACTCTACAACCCCTCTGACTATTATGACAATCTTTTAAAGCAAATGGTAAAACACCATCACTTGAATAATATAAGACAGTGGAAAAGAACTTGGGAATAGCGTTTTGATTAGTTCCCTTAACTGTCTAATGATTATTGCCGGCTCTTCCACCCCATCCCTTAATTATGTCTTAATTATTGCTCTTGGATTAGTTCTCAAATATGTTGTTGTATTTAGAAAGAACTTTCACATTGAAAAGCCTGAGGGTAGGTGGAACCAGATAGGGAGGGCAGGCATTTAAATGTTGTGTAGCAGAAGGGACTTGGCACTTCTGTGATGCTGTGTTTTTGTTACCTGCAATATATGAGGAATGCTTCTTGCATATCTGAGCAAGGATGGGAATTTAATCCCATGGCACATGTGGTTAATGTCAAAAGTACACACGGTCTTGGGGAAAAGGTTCTCGCATCATCGCATCTCGCAGATGCGTTTTTTGTGTTAATACTCCAGTCTTTGCCTGTTGATTTTGTGCTTTTTCTTGCTTGCTTACCTCAAAGTCTGGGTGGAACTTGTTTCTTTTCTTTGGGGATAGCTTGGCTGCCACACAGGAGGGTGGGAAGTGCCCACAATGACCTGGAAGGAGGTGCAGGGTGGAGTCCCTCGTGGGAAGTGGGGAGCACATGTTTTCTGTTCCCTAACCAAGGGTTTTATAACAGAGGCTGCAGTATGATGCATGTTTTATAGAGAAGGCAGCTAGAAGTTTTTTGTTTTGTGCATGGATCCTAATTCTCTCAGTATGTTAGGCATGCTCAGTCTAATGCAGTTAGCAAGCTGAACCTGGAGAACGCTAGTATGATTAAGAACAGCACTTGTCCAGCCTCTTCAGCTTGCATGGATGGAATTTTTATTTCTTCTGTGATATTCTCAAAGCACTTTTTTTTTTTTTCCCTGAAGATGTCTAATATGTAGTGGTTTTTACAGAAGATGTTTTAATGTACTTAAGTTCTTGGTAGCATTTTTCAATAGAATGTGTAAAACTTGGAAACACAAACTATATACTTTTTTTGAGCCTTATGATAACTTACCCTCTTTTATGCTGTTTAAAAGTACACTTACTGTAGCATTAATGTGAAAATCAAACTATGCAGTAATTTTGACAGTTGCATAACTGAACTCCCGGTTCTTTCATATCAAACTGTTTGGCCTCTAGCTTCCCTCTGATATGCCAGGGGGCTTTCTTTGCTTTTGCCAAAATTAAAACAGCTACTTCCAAGTTGTCAGACATAGATTGCAAAATAATACTTTAATCATTCAATTAATTGCCAGCAGTTTCATAGAGATCAATCTAATGTTTAAATGCTTCAATTACTAACTTTGTCAGAAGTCATGTTTCTTCATGGTCTGTAATTTTTTTGTCTGTAAAATAAACCAATAGATTTGTACATTGTCATGACTACAATGTAATCTTACGTTTTGATTGCATGGAATAGCCCCTCTTCAAGATACAGGTTTTGTGGGTCTATTTAGTTGTTCGCTATGCTAAAAAAATATGATATTTAAAACGGGTGGTGGCTTCTCTGAACATACAATAAAATGATGTTAGTAATAAACCTGGTTACTGCTACTTAGAAAGCTCTTAATTTTGTTTAACTTGAAAGTGCCTTAATGTTTAACCTCCTGTTAAGTATATGGTAACATGTTAGCTGGTACCAGTGTGTCTTGAGTTGTGTATTTGGAAAGTATTCAAATATAGCTCTGTAGGGACCATGTACTTCTACTAGTCATCAGTTACTCTAGCGTGGCCAGTTTTTGTGAAAATAAAATTAAATCTGAAGCAGGAAAGTACTTAACTGATATAATTTAGCACAGGGAGCTATGAATTCTGTGTTTTGAAATGTGATAAAACACTAGGAAATGTCTTGGAGATAAATGAGGTGATTGTTCTGATCAGTAACTATATTCTGCACAGTAAAAGACAATAAACATAATCCACTTTGCTGGCTTTATCCAATTTAGGGCAATTCATTAAGCAAAAACATCTAAATGCTGTTCCTGGGAAGTAAATGAAAGCTTAAAGTAACTGTAGATTTCTTCATTTAAGTTGCTTTGTGAGGTGAGACAATAACTTGCTAAAGGATGGCACTAAGGCTTTTTTCCTGTGGTGTTTTTAGGGCTTAAGTCCCACTTTTGAGACCTATTTTAAAGATATTTTTAGCACATGGCACCTTGCCTAATTAACAACAAAGGAAACTAAATGGAAAAATTTAAATTTGAGGTTTTTTTTGAAATGCTAGGGCAAAATCGGTAGTATTGTGAAATGAGATCTCTTTTATAAGAAAAACTTAACCCTTTGAATTTCCTGTGAACCAACATTTGTTTCTCTGTTGAGCATGACGGGGCAAACAGAAAAGCAGCTTTCAGAGCATTGCTTTTAGGAAGATCTGATGGTCTGATGAATAAGTAATATGCCATCTTGTAAACCTATTGCCCATTCATAATGCATCCTTATTATGGTAACAGATTGTAAATTGAGAAATGTTTTGTTTCTTGTCCTGTTCTGTCTGGTGAGGCTTGTCCCATAAGGATAATTGATGAGCCTGCATATCAGGCTTCAGTCATTTGGTAAAAGTGACTGTTTGGCAAAAGAACATACTTCTAGGGAGCTGTGCCATATCCTGAAGTCTAGTGTGGTATGAGAGGAGGATTTCTTTTTATTAGAAAAAGTTTTCCTTGGAGGAAAAAAAATTATCAACATGGACATTTAATTCAAGGAAAGCTCTACAGAAGAAACTAACAGGTAGAGAGCTCTTTTCCAATTCTGATATCTACAATCAAATTACTTTGAATTGATAGTTTTTACCCCAAAAAATAAATTGGGATTAAATAAATGTGCAGATAGATGAAAATATTTAACTGTACTTATGAACAGTACAGAGTGACCATCTGGAAGAAATGCAGTGTCCTGTCAAAGTCTGCCATTCCTGACAAAGTAATCTTACATGTCTCTGAAGCTAGAATGGTCAAATACAATGCTAAAGTGCAAATGAGGCAAGTAAATATAATTATTTAAAACTGCTCAGTTTTGAGTAGGACAATGCTTATTTTAAATTTTGAAAAAGTGGCAAAAAATATACTATCCTTCTAGGTCATTATTAATACACCTTATTTAAGGCTTTAAGGTGCTCTTAAAACCATTCTTATGTTATTATATTGACTGATACTGAATGGTTCACTCTAGAAATATGGTGCTGCTTCTCTACCTTAAACCTTTATCTTGTCTTCCTTTATTTTTTTTTATAAAATTTAAAATCTGTGTGTCATTCCATTCCCTTCAGTTTTCTCATTTAACATAGTTCATCTTGGGAAAGTGGGGTGGTGGGAATCCTTTTAAACTATTGCTCAAAACCGTACCTGTATTTTCTTAACTGAAGCAACTCTATCTGTTGTCCAAAAAAACACAGTGAAGTACACTACACTCTCCATGAAAATGCTTTTGAACATAATAAAGCTTTACTTCATACAAGGTCTTGTATAATAATTTTCAGTTCTTAATGGTGATCTTCTGAAAGCAATTGATAACATTATCGAAGGATGTTTAAAATACTGTCTCTCATGTAGGTGGAAAAGATTGTGTAAAAAAAAAAAAAAAAAAAAAAAAAACAAAAAAAACAAACAAAAAAACCCCCAAAACCCCCAAAAAAACACAAACAAAAAACCCACACCAAACAAACAAAACCCCACAAACACCACCCCCCAAAAAAACCACACACACCCCACCCCCCCCATAAACAAAAAACCCCTTGGCTTATAAAAACTCCTACTGCTTTTTCAGGAAAAGCTTTCATTTTTATTTTACCTTCAGGAACTTCCGTGATGTTGAAGGATAGATTCCCTTTAATTTGGCTGCCTAATATGGTATCGCGTTATTTGTCTGACAGTCTTGCAGCTGCTGTGGAGTATAGCCATTGCCTGTAAAATGAAGGGAATTCATACTGGTTTTGTAACTGTATGACATAGTTTGACATAATCTTTCATCATCTTGACTCTCTTTCTTGAAGATGGGAGAATTGCATCAGAAGAATGCTAGCATCCTTTCTTTCCTAGTCGTCAGTCAACTACTTCTGAGTATTGCTTTTCTTCCAGGCCCTGAAGCAAAGGGAAGCATAATACATGGAAAAACAAGTGGTTCTTTTATTTCACATTATAGATGATTGATACATGTTAATTTTGGGAAGAGTTGTAGGTGTTGCTGTTCAGTGGCAATACCCAGCAGTAAAGGGCTTTAGGTTTATTCTGCATGCTCTTTCTATTTGAACTATGCAGCCAGCTCCCTTAAGCTGAAGTGGATAGAGATGATGATGAAGGTGAAATGAAACCACTGTTTCTGTGGGACAGGGAAATGGTGCTAAGAGTGGAGCGTCTTACAGTGAAATATTTCAAATTGTAGTCTTGTTTTATAACAAAAATGCATTTGGCAGTAATTTCCTTTTTAATTTACATCTCAGACTTTTCTGTAAGAGTTGTTAGCCTGAGAAGTTTTTCCACTTTTCCCTCAAAATGAGTAATCTGGGATGTTTCTTGACTATAGATCAAGAGACAGGTTGGGGCGGGGGGTGGGGGTGGGGCAGGCAGCAAATTAAGTAGTCCACGGGTCAAGGCAGATATGTTCCTGAATATCCTATAACTTATAACCATGTTTAATTACTTAAATATTTAATTTTTTAGGTATTTTTGTATTTAGGTGCATTTTCCTGTCTTCATTCTTTCTTTTCTTACTTTTTTTTTTAGCAGTTTAATTGTAAGTCAGTAGCTAGATAGAGGGAAGAAATGTAAAATAGGAAAAGAGTTTTCCAGGTATGCATTCTACTTTGTTTTTTAATGCATTATCTGTTGGGATTGTTCTTACTTAATAGTGATGATATGGCTAAACTTGAATACCAACCCAGTACCACCTTACTTCTTCCAGATGCCCCTTCTACTTGAATATGTAAGTATTGCTTCCACAAGAGAACTTTAGACAAGTGCTTGTTAATCCTTCTGTTAGTAAGCCTCTACTATTTTGCAGAACAGCATGGGGAGCTGAGTGGCAGAACAATTGGCCAGGTATTGACAAATTCTTTTTGTGTTGCCCAGCTTTCTGTGCCTGGAGTCCTGCCTGGATGGCAGGTAAGTGAATAGCTGAAGCACCAGCGTAAATATAAAGGTCAAAAGAATATTTTTCAGAACCAGAAACCTGGGTTTTACTAGTGGATTATCTTTCCTGGGCAAAAGAGAAATCTACAATCTTCTATCTCTGAGTTCAGCAGTTTCCTGCTCTGTTGAGGCAAGATTATATGTTGGTAAGGACAAAACATAAAGATAGGTGATGGATTTATTGTGGTTGTGAGTCATACTCATTATATACTCTCACCTCTTTGCACTAAAGACACATTAATACTCAGCTTGTTAAAGTATAAGCTTCAGCTGGATGTTTAAATTGATCTAATAGTTGTCTTTTACTCACCTGTGCATCTTAATCAATTAAACCAGTATTTTAAGATGTCTGTTGTTGTGCTGGTCTTAAGCCAAAGCAGTGTTAAACCCTTAAGGGCTGAAGGTGCTGAAAAAGCCTTGCACACACATTCCTTCCTTTCTCTCTAACACAGTTAGTTTAGAAACGTGGTTTTCCTTTTGTTCAGTAAGAAAACTCTGCCTCTCTTGGGAGTTTGCTAGAATATTCTTGACATGCAAGATGAATTATAGCTTCAGAATCCTGGGAATTCCCAAAATTGTTCTACTTACCCCAAAATATATGCAAAGAATGAAGTGTGCATATGCATATAACTTTAATTAGTGGCAACATGAATAAAGAGGAAGTAGTTCTACTGTGTGATTTTCCTTAATTATAGAGAGATGTGATGAAAATACTGAAGGTAAAGAAATACATTAGAGTAAGTTGTCAGAACAAAAAAACCCCACCTGCTTGCTTCAGAATATCTCCAGTGAAACAGAAATTGCTTTCAAAAATACTTAGACCATGCCCAGAAGGTAGCTATTGTAGTTTGTGTAAAAAGAAGCAGTAATATTTTTTTTAAATACATGCTTCTTAACCCTCCAGGAGTTTAATTGTTAGTGGGGACCATATTCTGTCAGTATTTCCATTGGCTTACTTCTGCAAAGACTTGAGCAAGACCTCATTCTTAAGCACAAATGACAAATGTTAGCAATTTGAGGGGAATTACTTTCAATGGCTGGAGCTAAGGTAATTTTTGTATACAAGACCAGTAAATCATGATTTAATTAGTTTAAGAGCACTGATTTGTTTTTCAGAGGGTGTGTCAAATGAGTAGGTTCCTTCAGCTGTTTTGTCTTGATCATCACATACATACCCAAGGACAGCACAGAGCTATGTTAAGCCTGGGGAGAGACTGCCTGTTTTACCTGTGCTCCCTGACATGAGGGAAGAGTGTCCTCTCCGCTTTCTGCTAGGCTGCGGTAGCTGAAAATACAGAAGAGCAAGAGACAGTGCAGTGGTTTCTGTTCTTACCCTGGAGAGTGTCAGTCAATATATCCTGACCTGAAATCAGAGCACAGTCTGACTTGTCAGTGGTAGCCGTTTAATTGGTTATTATAAATCTCAGGTAGATTAAAAAAGACTTAAGTCTTCTGAATTGTTTTCATTTGTGCAGTTTCTTTAATTGCTTTTTCCCCCTTCTTCCATTTCTGTGAATTTACTAGAATAAAACCCTAATCTTGTACCCGAGTGACAAGTCAGGTAATTGTGGAGGCTCCCGGGACCTATAAAGAAGTCCTCCCTTCCTTCAGGGAAACACCTAGACTTCCTTCTGATTTGGGGCCCTACCTGGGTCCCTCAGTTACCAGTCCTTGCCCTCGTGTGTTTCTTCCTTGCCACCCCCTCCCCACCCCCCCACCCCAACAATACAGCAACTTCCAGTGTTGTTTTGAATGGTCCCATGTGCTCTTCACAATTCATTTGGAAGCGCAGGCTGGCAGAGGCAGAAGGGAACCCTGCAGATTGTCTGGTCCAACCCTTTGATCGGAGCAGGTTGGTCAGGGCTATGTCCACTTGTGTTTTGAATGTCTCTAAATCCAACAGTAGACTACCCTCACTATTAAAAAAAGTGGAATTTCCTGTGTTTCAGTTTGTGTTTGTTGCTTCTGGTCTTGCTACATGGCAGCACTGAAGAGTCTGGCTCTGACATCTTTATTCCTTCTGTCAGGTATTTATATGCACTGATAACATTCCCCTTGGATCTACGTGAGCCTTCTCTTCTCCAGGCTGAACAGTGCCAGCTCTGTCTCATTATTGGAAAGATGCTTCAGTCCTTTAGTCATCTTTGTAGACCTTCACTGGACCTGCTCCAGTATGTTCATATGTCTTTCACTGGGGACCTAGCCTTGGACCCAGCACTGCAGATGTTTCATCAATGCTGAGCAGAGAGGAAGAATCACCCAACCTGCTGGTGATACTCTGCCTAATGCAGACCAGGGTGCTGTTGGTCACCTTTGCTGCAAGGACATGCTCCTATCATATCCAACCTGGTGGCCATCAGGAATACCCATGCTGTTTCTTAGCCTGAACTGATGTCTGCAGTTTATTCCTCTGCAGGTGCAGGACTTGGCGCTTTCATTAGTTGAACTTCAGAAGGCTCCTATCAGCCTATTTCTCCAGCCTGTTGAGGTCCCTCTGAGCGGCAGCACAAACATCTAATGCATCAGCCACTCCTGGTTATGTCATCTGCAGGCTTGCTGTGGGTGCTCCCTGCCCCTCATCCAAGTCACTAACAAAGGGTACTAAACAATACTTCCCCCCAGTATCAACCCCTGGGGTGCGCTACTGATGACTGGCCTTCAGCTGGACATTGTGCTGCTGGTCACAAACCTCTGAGCCTGGCATTTCAGTTTTCAATCCACCTCACTTCATTTATCTCGTTTGTACCTTGTTAGTTCATCTAAAAGTGTTAGGGGTGTCAAAAGCCTTGCCAAAATAAAGACAAACGTCTGGTGTTCCCCTCTCATCCACTTGGCCAGTCATTTGATCATAGGCTATTAGATTGCTAAAGCATGATATCCTCTTCATGAATCCAATCACCTTGTCCATGCTTTTCCAATATGTTTGGAAATGAATTCCAGGTTTATTGCTTCATCGTTTTCCCAGGGACCAGTGTGAGGTTGGCTAACCTATAGCTGCCCAAATCACGCTTCTTGCCCTTGTGGAATATAAAAGTAATATTTGATTTCTTCGTTGGAAACCTCCTTTGATCACCATGGCCTTTAAAAGACTATGGAGAGTGGCCTTGTAATGATATTGGCCTATGCCCTCGGTGCTTGTGGGTGAAGCCCACCAAATCTCATGGACTTACAGCTGTCTAGTTGGTTTAAATGGTTCCCTAACTTGATTCTCCTCCACCAAGGGGAAGCTTTCCTTGTTCTGGATCCCAGCCCATATTAGAGACCTGTGATTACTAAGTGCTACTCTTACCAGTAAAGACAGAAGTGAGGAAGACCTTGAGCACCTCTGCCTTTTTCTGTGTCCTTCACCACTGGGTCCCCCGCTCCATCGAGCGGCAGGCCTACTTTTTCCCTAGTCTTCCTTTTGCTGCTGCTGCACCTGTACAAGCCTTTCTTACTGCTTTTCATGAGTCTTGCCTGATTCCGCTCCAGGCTGGCTTTCCTAATACTGTCCCTGCATACTCAGGCAATGTTTGTATTTTTCTGGGTCATCTGCCCCTGCTTCCACCTCTTGTATGCTTCATTTCTATGTCTGGCTTTTGTCAGGAGCTCCTTGTCAATCTCTGCATCTCTTGTCACCTTTTGATTGTATTCCTGCTTGTGGGGGTGGACAGCTCTTGAGGTTAGAGGAGCTAATCTTTGAAAACCAACTAGCTCTCCTGGATCGCTTTTCTGTTCAGGGCTATGTCTTGTGGGGTTCTTCCAAGCAGATGCCTGTACAGGGCAAAGTCTGCACTTCTCAAGCCCAGTGTTTTGGTCCTGGGTTTTGCCTTGTGCATTTCTGACAGTCTTTTGAACCTCACTGTGTCATGGTTGCTGCAGCCAAGGCTGTTCCAGCTTTCACACCCTCAACCTATTCTTCCTGACTTACCTGTTGCATCCAGCTTGAGTGTCTCCTCTTGATGGATTCTCGATCAGGTATGTCAGGAAGCTATCATCTATGCACTTACTCTAGAAACTCAAAAATGAAAAAAAAAAAAAAAAAACACACAACCACCCACCAAACAAAGAAAAGGGTTGGGGTGGGAAACGGCAAAGTTTTGTGCTTAATTTATTTCTGGAGCTCAAGGTTTCTCTCTGAAAGGACAGTAGGTGTCAGTGCCATTACAGATGTTGTAGCAAAATCTCCAGTATGACTCCCTAGATCTTGCTAAGTAAATCAATGTGAGATCAATGAAATTATAGATGTTTTCTGGAGGACTGTGAACCCCAAAGCATTATATCAACTTAGAACAATTACCTATACAGTCAAGTAGCTGTTTGTCAATGGTAAACTCTTACAGCTCCGAGAGGAATGTAGTAACTGTTTTGCTTATACAGATGGAATAAGTTGTTATTACTTAAAAATAGGTTTCCTTAGACCTACTTATAGCTTCCACCAATTAATAATCAATTTATTTTATAGATTATCCTGTTAAATACAAATAGATGTTCTTATTATTCATATTTTTTCTAATAAGCTTATGAGGCTTTCTACTGTGGAAGTGATTTTCACAGATAAATTATAGCATGGGTAAAAACTTCCTTCATCAGTGTAAAATGTCTGCTTTTCAGTTTCACTGATTGGCCTTTGCTCTTGGATTAGGAGGCTCAGCAATTAGAAGTGCCTAACTTGTTTTCTCTACCAAATGTTATTTTGTGCACCTCTATTCTGTCTCTTACTAATCATCTCTCCTCTAAACTGAGCCTTTTCCGTCTTTTCAGTCTCACACTTTTGTCAAAAGCAGTGAAATCAATGCAAGCACAGAGTGGTTTCAGATGGTCACGTTGAAAATTCGTTGTGTAAGGGTCTACGTTGTATCAAGGACAACAATTTATGAAGTATTTGGCTGAGTGTTTACTTCAGAATGACTGAAGAGATGCTTTACATGAGTAGCTCCCACGATTATTGTGAAGAGAACAACGGTGTTTCCAATGTATCTGCAATGAACAAGTCTTAAAATGTGTACTAATGCTCATTTAATTATTTGGCATCTCATATTACCCACTAAGTTTTAAATGTCTATTTTCTAACGAATCTAAAAATTACTTCAATTGACTGTTCCAATAATAGGATGCAGTTGTGTATGTTATTGATAATTTGATTTATTCACTTCCCTGACTTACTCTGTATCTAAGCAACTGTGCCTGCCACAAAGTATCTGATTTACAAAGTAGTGATAAAGTGGCTTGTTGTGCATTCAATTTATTAAAGCACAAACTTCATCAAAAAAAGCATAGATGTGTATATGTATTTCCTAGTATCTTCTTGCTAACAGTGTCCAAGGTGTACATTTATGTGTAATCTACCACTGGAAGGTTTGTTAGCAGCCTTTAAATGTTAAAATGAAGTCTCAAACATCTCAAAACTGGCATTCAGTTAAAAGGGGGCATGGGTGAACAAAGACAACAAAACTCTTTTAGCCTCTCCCTAAGCTTCTCAAGGTGTACTTGTTTTTTCACAGGGAAAAAGCAAGTTGAAATGTGAACACTTTTCCTTACAAAAAGAAACAAATGTGAGCAATTTTGAAATGGATGCTAGAATACTACTCTTTTCTTCTCTAGAAGTGTCTTGTGTATTTTAAACCTGACATTAATCAAAAATATGCTTCTTTGAGTAAGTTCATTGTGTGGGAGAAATGAAGAAGAAATGAGAAATGGCTTTTCAAAACCGAGAATGAAAACTCAATTATCCATGTTTAACTTAAACACAGTGGTTTCCCCTTTCCATCATAAAGGAGCCCTAAAATGTTAGAGAAACCTTAGATGACAGCGCTATGCATATTCTCATCCATACTTCTGTGCTTAAAAAGAGACTGACATCTTCTGTTAGCTTACGACATCCAAAACATGTCTGAAATGATATCTGTGATGGTTTCTACCAGCCGGGAACTCAAGACAGACTGCATTACTAGCAATATCATGTAGCAGGGTTATGCTTTTCTCTGAAGGGTATGGGGTTTTGTTGTTTTGTTGTGGGCTTGTGTGTGTGTTGGTTTGTTTTGGTTTTTTGTTGGGGGGTGTTTTGCCCCCGATTTCTAGCTAGAAGCAGAAATCTTTGAATGTTGCTTCTCTTAACCAGTTTAAATTATGTATGAAAACTTTCATTACCTGTCAATTATGGAAAGTGTTCTATTTTTAGTGGCCTATATTTGCTTATATGACCAGAAGTTTAAGTAGTATAATAGGAAGTGCTAGTACTAAAAAAACATATTTTGAAGTGGTCTGTAGCAGTGGAGACCTTGCTCTTCCCAAAAGATATTTTCAGGAATGGTTCAGGTCATGAACAAACTTCTTGTTATCACCTTTCCCTAGTTTTAGGCAAGCCTTTAGTGTGCAACAAAGTGTTTCTGTGCTTTTTCGCATTCAGCTGTCTTAAGAAGTTTCATGAAAAAAGGCTACACACACATGCCCACACACACCCACCCCCCACCCCCCCACCCCCCTTCTTATTTCAGTATATTGAGCCAAGATGGCAAGTATGGTGTTCTGGTAAGGCTTTTTTTGGTGGGTGCCAACCCCCCACCACCCACATGGAGAAGCAGGCAATGTTTTCTGGAAATGGACTTGGTAAACCAGGAAGCTTGCATTTTAACTTGAAGTCTCTTTGTACATTTGAGTCCTCATTTATACCTGAATTGCACTGCTTTGTAGGTCTTGTTCTTCTATAATACTCTTCTAGAAATTTTAGGGATCTGATTCAGTCAGAAATGCAGAATCACCAATGTGGTGAAAGATATTGCTGAAAGAAGAAAACCAATAAGATTAACTAAATATCAAGGGGAATAAGTAGTGTGTGTGTGTATCTCATAATAAAACTATAGGTTATGTAGTGTCTGTCTCCTCTTGGAGAAGAGTTTGGAGAATAAAGATGCCTATGAAATTTAGCAGTCTTGAAAAATGATGGAGGAACTGATGTGTTGATTGAAGACACTTCCTGACAGAACATGCTCAGATGCCTTTTGAGGATGAACAGTAGTACTTTGCTCATACTTCTTGTTTTGTAAGCCTTGGAACAGTAACTGCCCTGGTACAATGCCAATCAGCCAGACTGGTCATCTAAATGTTGCACTTAAAAATGCTGAATGAATAAGAGAGCTCAATAGTACTAAAATCAAACTAGCTTAATATTGATTTTACATTTTAATTAAATAGTAAGGTGCATAACCCATTGCAGAGATGCTTTCTGAAATGAAAGCAGAAAAAGAAACTACAATTATCAGTCTTCTGCCTCTTCCTAGGGTGACTGTATACTAGTAGTAAAGGCTTAATACATAATTTCAGTGACAATTAACTCCTTTAGTTTTCTTCTGATAGTACAGAGAGCAAGACAGTAAGAAAATGTACTTTACAACATCCTTTTTTTTTTTTACTGAAACCAGATAGAAATGGTAGAAAACAATGCCATAGATTATTGGTTTTGATCTGTAAAATTAACATGGTACAAATCAGAGAAACAAAATACACAATCAAGGCACTCATCCAGTAATAACTTCACATGGAAAACTCTGTTGGGAGGTTATAAGCATAGTTCAGGGGGAAAAAAATCCCTACATTTCTAGGTAATTTGTCATGTAAGCAGTATAACAACTTATCTATCCCATGCTTCCTTTTCTCCTTTCACAGATTCAAATGTAAATGACCTAGGAAGTGACCACAGTTTCTGTCTGAAGGGTAACTGGCAGCTTCAGCTACTGAATTTGGGGAGTTTTGTGGGAGATGGGTGTATCTTGGGTGCAATTCAAGGAATGTACTTGCCATATGAGAAACCTGGCAATCAACCAGTGCTTTCCCTTAAACCCGAGGTGAAATGTGCATCGGGATGGGACTAACCTCTTTAGCAATCACTGTGCTGAGACAGTTTCTGGCACACTGAGCACTCATGTTTCTCAGTGCAGGCTTCTTTATATTCATCTTTCATCTGTCTTGTAGACTGTAAATTCAGTGATCCAGAACCATCTTTCATCAGTGTTTTGTGAAAGCCTAGCACAGTGAGTCCTGAGCCAGAACTTCAATATGAATAATAAATGTGGCTCTGATTAAGTATGCTTCTGAAAAAAGGAAAAAACAAGGAAAGAAACCCAGATGATTCAATGCAATGTAATATCTTCTATGATGTTACACAGATGAGCTGAAAAGTTTGGATTTGTTCTGCATCAGCCCTGCTGGGAAACACAAGCAAGCACTAATTTTTCAGTGTTTATCGTGCTATTGACTGGGTATTTATGGGGCTGTTTGAGCAATGAAGCTGGCGCTATTCATGGAGATCACTGACATCCATTGGAAGTAAATGGAAGACAGATAAAATTATTAAACATTAGCAACTAGTTCTGTAATAGAATGGTGCTTCTGGCCTGGTAAGAGATCTAGTCTAGTGATGTCTGTAGCAAGAGTGGCGTCTCTAGTGAAATAATCTCACCATTTGGGTCCATAATTTCAGTAAGATCAATTATTCACTAGTGATAAGTGTCAAAATAACTTTTTTAATTGGGGTGGGCTGGGGAACTATGCAAACTTGAGAAAAAAAGCAAAGGCTGCCAAGCTTTTGTTTAAGAGATTATGAGCTCTAATGAAATCTCCACTGTGTTTTTAAATAAAACATTCTCCTTCCAGGAGCCAGGCTGTGGGATTCAAAGTGGTCCTGAGATTTGAGTTCAGTTTCCTAGTCCTTAAGTAATGGCCAGTGAAGGCATTCCACATGTGCATAGCCAGCTCCACCCAACTCTTCTGAACTGTAAAGATAATATTAATTTCAAATGAATGTTCCTGTAAGAAGGCAGAAGTTTTCAGAAGAGGTGGCAATGTCTACTTTAAATGAGAATCATAGCATGTGGCCAGTTTGTTTGTAAAGACAACAAAACAAGGAAATAAATAATCCAATTGTAGGTCAAGAAATTAACATGAAACTTGTTTTGGGTTTCCTGCAAACTGCATTGCTCCCCGAGAAATGAAGAAGCGTGCCTCACCCCTGTAACTACTAATGAAGGTAATCACTGATTCCAAGGAGCTTGAATGTGAACCTGGCAGATCAAACTTCTGTATCCTCATAGCAACAATATAAATCTTTGTTTGATTTTCAGGCATTGGAGGATGAGTGATTTCAAGTTGTGTAATGTTTAAGTTCACAATCTGGTAGATGGAGAAGGATAATATGACATGAAAAAGTATACGTAGCTTCTACTCCTCCAGGGAGAGAGTTGCCTGAAGATAGTTTCTTTTACATGAATGAGCAGTACAGTAGGAAAACATACTGAGAATTTTCTAGTCTCTCAGGAGAATTTTTTTTTTTATTTTTTTTTTTTTTTTCACAATGAAGGGGATTGTGGAATGTTGGGTTAACACCTTTCTTCATCATGCATGTCTGTAACTGCATAGCGTATAAACTCCTCCTTAATCGTTCAGGTTCCTTTTTATTGCCGCTCTGCCATATGATAAGGGCAGGCATGTAATACTGTGGATTTTCTATCTCCAGTACTGATTGAAAAGTTGCAGGGTATTTTTGGTGGGTTAGCTGCTATAGTTGATAAAATGACAAATATATCAAATAATGTTTTTTCCATATTGTAAACTGTATTAATTTAGTGCATGTTGAAAGGTTACACGCTAGTGACTTAAACACACCAGTCGCCTGCAAAAGCTTAGATCTAAACTGTTGTTCTTGGCCAAATTTGGTGTATAGCAAGGTTTTTCTCAGCTTTGTCAATCTGAAGTCACATTTTTGATATGCTAATCTTTTGTAAGTGTTAGGTAATTAGGACAGCCTTTGAGAAGACTGGACTCTGTAACTGTAACTGTAACTGTAACAGTACTCCCACATGTATTTGGGTTTGGAGAAGATGTGACTCCAGATAGGAATTTATGCCTACTGTTTCAATGGGTGATGTATGACCAGGTAAGCTTTGCCAAAGGTGAAACACTGAACTAGGTTTCAAATAACTGGAACCAAGCACAACAAATTTTGTGGTGCTTAAGACAAGTTCATGCACTACTGTGATCACCACCCCTGGGCAAGCTCCATTACTATGGAAGTTGTTTTGACTAGACCTGTTTTTGAACTGTCCTCCTGAGTATGATGGCTGTCTCTGCTTGTGAAGGGTTTCAGGTTTTGTATGTGTGGTGTTCATGCAGCAGAAATAGCAATTTAGCAAAGGTTAGGTAGGATTATATCTGGGGAATGAACGAGTGGGGATGTGTTGAGGTGTGAGTCACTGGGGTAACAACAGGGAGTGCACAGGAGCAAAAGGTGGGGGAAAAGGAGTGTGGAAGGAGAGGAGAGCTGGTGTGAGACCTCATAGGAGGTGTGGGAAGGAGTGTGTATCTGTGTTGGACTGAGAGGGTGGGGGAGAGCAGAGGTGGCTACTGGGAGGTGGCAGAAGGATGGAGGCTGTGTGCATATAGGCTGCTGGCTAGCAGCTCTTGGCACCTGCAGGAGGCTACAGGGAGGAGCTGGTGGCCAGCTGGCCATGGGCCCTGTTCAGAGAGAAGGACAAGAGGCAGTAGGTTCATGGGGTAAGATGCTGACAGGGTGATTTCCTGGGGCTTACTGTCGATCAGGTGAATGCCTAAATATAGGAGCCCACTCATCTTAACTGCTGCTTTCAGGACAGCATTGCTTCTGCTTATCTCAACTTGTGAGCAAAGGGGATGGGTTTGAGAAATAAATTTGCAGCACACCCTCAAATGCAACTGACTCATCTTGGAGAGAAACGAGATGGTGAGGGATCTTCAGAGCAGCACCCACCTTCTGTTCTCTTGTTTTGAGGGCTCTGTGTTTTGGGTTTTTTTTGCCAAAATGTAGGGAAATGTTGAAAAGGGTAATTAACTAAACAAGCAAGATCCTTAATTGCTGGAGGGCTTTTATACTTTTGTTAGCCTGCTTTTAAAAATGACTTGTGCAATCATGCTTCTTTTCTGTGATTAGGAAAAACGTTGTTCCCTTGCTTTTCAGGTGAAGTAAGGGCAGATAGTTCAGTAATATGATAGAGCAGTGTTGATGTGAGAGTGGTGCCAACACGGCTCTGCTCTGAGACAGTGGCTCTGCTGCAGAGTCCCCTGTCCATGTGCACGAAGGCCACATAGGCTTTTGCCTGGTGCTTATTTTCAGTGAAGAATGTTAGCTATAAATCTATTGGCAACCCAGATGCCAGAGGCTTGAGCTTGTGGGCTATAGTGCGCTTCCTCTGCACAGCTGTGGGTGTGAACATAAAATGCTCTTGGACAGTCATGGTAGCGCAGCTGACCTGGATGATGTGTGCCTCTGCTATGGTGTACTTACATGTTGATAAAACCTTGTTTATAAATTTCCTCAGCAACTCCTTTACAAGCTTTGTCTCTTAAAAACTAATCCCTTGATGTAATGCACATAATAACAAGATATGGATCAGTGACAGATGGATACTTTCATACTTGGCATATGGTGTGTTAGAAGCCTGCTCCCATGCTATTGAAGCTGATGAGTCTTTTCGTTGCATTCACTGAGTTTTGGATCAGGCCCTGGAAGAAAATGAGTACAATTCTGAAGTGTGGCTTAACCCCAGCCAGCAGCTAATCCTGGTGGGATAGAAAGGAGAATTGGAAAAAGGTAAAACCCATGGGTTGAGATAAGAACAGTTTAATAACTGAAAGGAAGCAAAATACAATAATTGTAATGAAAAAATTGATAAAAAGATTGGAATAAAACCTGAAGGAAACAAGTAATGCACAATGCAATTGCTTACCACCCACTGATTGATGCACAGTCAGTCCCTGAGCAGCAGTCAGCTTTTCCCAGCCGTCTCCTCCCAGTTTTATATACTGAGCAATGATATTACATGGTATGGAACATCCCTTCTGGGTAGTTGGGGTCAGCTGTCCTGGCTCTGCTCCCTCCCAGCTTCTTGTGCACCTCTCGCTGACAGCACATGGAAAACCGGGAAGTCCTTCACTTGGGGTAAGCACTACTTAAGCTACAACTAAAACATCACTGTGTTATCAACATTATTCTAATCCTAAATCCAAAACACAGCACTGTACCAGCTGCTAGGAAAGAAAATAACTCTATCCCAACCAAAACCAAGACATAAAGACAGCTTGATATTAAAATAAATAAATAACTTCAGACTCTTCCTCTGTTAGAAGCCTGTGATTCTTGGTTTTGTATTTTAATTGAGTTGGAAAGATGCATACACTGGATCATACCAATTAGGAGAAGTCCAGAATGGGGGAAAAAGTCTGTTTTATGTATAAATTTTTAGGTTTAATAAGTAATGTTTGAGAGCTGGAAGCTGACTGACTTTCAGGCAGTGAGGCATAATAAAGCTGGAGATGTTGGAGTGACTGGACGATACATGAATTATGACAAACACGTCTTTGCCTCTAAAAATACTTAAAGTACCCATTTGGCTCCATTTTACATTTCCTTAGAGAAAACAACTTTGCAGAATTGTCTTAGGAATTTAGAAATGCTCTTATCCAATTAACGCCTTATTTTATTATTCTATTAAGGAGTATTGTTATGATTAACAGCAGACACTTCATTTACATAAAAACATGTTTAAAATCTCAACTGTCTCACAAGATTACTAAAATAAGAAGTTTAGGGGCTTGCTTATACAAAACTTGATGTGACTTTCAGTATGATTCTTGCTGCAGTCTGTATCAAATATATTTATTCAGCATAAGCAGCTGACAACAGAAATGTTATTGACAAAGACTGTAGGATTTAGTGGATCATATAATTGATAATTTTCCATAAGTGGATGATGGCTCCTTAATAAAAAATATATTTGTAAAGAATGTATCTTTGATATTAAGTAATTCCCAGTTTTTTAAAAAATTATATTACTGCTGAAAGCTGGTGCCAAGCCAACTGAATCATCAAGAAGCTGGCACAGAGTAGAGCCAGGACAGCTGATGCAAACTAACCAAAGGGATATTCCATACCATTGAATGCCATGCTTAGCATATAAACGGGGTGGGGGGGAGTCAGCAGGGGCATGCCAGATGCTGCTTGGGTGCTGGCTGGGCATCGGACCGTGGCTGGTGAGCAGTTGTTTTTCTTGGGTCCTATTCCTTTTTTTAATAAAGATTGTTCTTTTACTTCATTTCAATTATTAAACTGTTCTTATCTTGACCCAGGGGTTTTACCTTTTTCCAATTCTTTCCGCATCCCACTGAGGGGGGAGTTGGGGAGTGGGCAAGTGGCTGTGTAGTACTTGGTTGCCATTTGGGGTTAAACTACACCACCTTGTATGGCAGGCTTCCCACTCCTTTGACCATCTTTGTGGCCCTTCTCTAGACCCTCTCCAGCCTGTCCACATCTTTTTTGCACAGCAGGAACCAAAACTGAACCCAGTGTTCCTGGTGTGGCCTGACAAGCACTGAGTGGGATAACAACTTCTTTATCTCTGCTGGTGATGCCCTTGTTGGCACAACCCAGCATCCTGTTGGCTTGCTGTGCCATAGCAGCACACTGTTCACTGAGCTTGTTGTCCACCAGGACACCCAGGTCCCTTTCCACAGAACTGCTCCCCAGCTGACTATATCCCAAGCTGTGCTGCAGTCCTGGATCATGTTTTCCCAGGTGCGTGACCTTACGCCTGTCCTTGTTGAACTTCATGAAGTTCTTGATAGCCCACTCTCAAAACCTATCCAGGTCTTCCTGCAGGGGCACTCTCCCTTCTGAAGTGTCCACTCCCCATGCAGTTTGGTAGCACTGTCAGAATTCATCAGGGTGCACTGGATCCCATCATCCAGGTCACTTAAGAAGGTATGAACAGTGCTGGGCCCAATATCAATCCCTGGTGACCCGCTTGTGGCAGGTCGACGGTTTGAAAAGGAGCCATTGACCACCAGCCCCTGGGCGCGGGCTGTCAGCCGGGTCCCACCCAGGCACAGGCCACTCTTCCAGATGCAGCGTGTCAGCTCCACTGGGGGAGGCAGCTGCGGGAAACCATCCTGGAAGCCTTGGAGAAATGCAGGTAGGCAATGTCCACCCCTCATCCCACATCAGCAGGGCAGGTTACTTGTTATCAAAGGGGATCAGGTTTGTCAAGCACAGTTTGTCCTTGGTGAATCCATGCTGGTTTTCCCCAATCATGTGCTTCATTTGACTTGTAATAGCCCCCAGGAGGATTCGTTCCATAACTTTTGCAGGGACTGAAGTAAGACTGATGGGCTTATAACTTCCTGGATCCTCCTTTAGGCCCTTCTAGTAGATGGGGTGACATTATCCTCCTTCCAGCCTTCTGGGATGTCCCCTGATCTCCACAACTCCTCAAAGGTTGTGGAGAGCGGCCTTGCAACAATGTCAGACAGCTTTCTTAACACCCTTGGTTGGGTAATGTCATGGCCCGTTGATTTGTAGGGGTCAAGCTCCTGTAACAGCTCACAGACCAACTCTTCCTTCACTGACAGTAGGTCTGTGTTTGCATCAACCTGGATTTTAGTTCCCATGGCCGGGGGCCCAACAGAGCTGGTAAGACAGAGGTGAAAAAAGAGTTGAATCTCTCTGCCTTTTCAGTGTTGTTGGTGACTAGTTCACCTCTCCTGTTTAACAGCAGTCAAATATTTTCCTTCTGTTTTGGCTTCTTTGCATACTTGAACTCTACTGTAGCTGTTGACATCTCTGGGCAATTTCAGTTTGAGATGATATTTTGGGTTTTTTTACCTACATCTCTGTATGCCCTGATAATGCCATTGTAGTTTTCAGCATGTATTTGTCTGCTTTTCCATCTCCGGTACACTTTTAGTTTTGAGCAGACTCAGAAGCTTGTAGTGAAGTCATGGGGATATCTTGCTCTCCCTGCTTCCCTTACCTTTAAAGGGGACAAAATGCTTTTGTGCTTCTAGGAAAGCATTCCTGAAAAGCTCCCAGTGCTTGCTAGCTCCTTTATCCTCCATCAAAGCTTCCCACAGAATCCCTCCCAACTGAGCTCTGAGTGAGCTAAAGTTTGCTTTTCTGAAATCTAAAAACTTTCTTTGGCCTCCTGCTGAAGGGTAGTACTGACTTCACAATATTGTGATCGCTGCAGCCAAGGCTATCACTGAGATATCGCAAAGCAGGTTTTCTTGGTTTGTGAGTAGTAAGTCTAGCAGTGCTGGTTGGCACATCTAACATTTTATGAAGAAGCAGTCCTCTGCATATTCCAGGAATTGTTCTTCCAACAAATGGCTGGGTAGTTGAAGTTTGCTGTAAGAACCAGGTTTTGTTGACCAAAGCTTCCTTAAGTGACCCAAATATTTTATTATGACCTTAGTGTCTTGCTTTGGAAGTCAATAGTAGATCTGTACTGTAAGATCCCCCTTGGAGATGATGCTTCTGATCTCAACCCAGAGGAACTGAATAGTCTTCCACAATTGCTATAGTTAGCTTCCATACGTTCAAGGTTCTCCTTAACACAGGGCAGGATGCCTCCTCTTCTTCCCTACCTGTGTTTACAAAACAGCCTGTAGCTGTCCATCACAATTCTCCAGAAATAAGAGTTCTCCCATCATGTTTTGTATCATGATTTTCTGACTAGGCATGTTCTGACAAACATTTCTTTTGTTTGATACCACTGAAATAATTACAGCTGTGAGAACTCAAACTAGGTAGAACTGGAAGCTTAACTTTTGATGCTGGATATAAATCTGATATCAATTCAGAATATTCTGAACTCAAGAAGTCTGGAAGCAGCTGGAGTTTACTTTTTCAGTTTCTGACCCACACTACTCACTGCAGTGGAGTGGTTTGGACTGAACATTCAAACTTTTTCTATCAATACTGCTTCCATCTTTTTTGTAAGCTTATGGATGCCTTTTCTAGCACTTTAGATATTATTTGTATATTAGAACCTGGCTGAAGGAAGTTCTTGTTCTCTCACTTTGTCTAGGTCAGAGCTAAATCTCTCTAATGAGAGAAGTTGTAATTTTTCCATTAAGGGTAGCTTCTACGTCATAGGCTTGTTTTTCTTTCCTTGAATATTTTCTTTTAAAATTCCTTTTACTCCAGCTGTTCCACTGTCACCTTGTGTCTTTCCTCCTGACAAAATCACTGTTTCTTTTCTAGCAGAAACTCTCTCACGCAGTTCCACCTGCCAGCCCTGCTTGTTCGGCTGCTTCCCCATATCTTGACATCGGCGGCAGCGGCTCGATGAAGTACTTACTGAATCCCTACAGCCAGGTAGCGAAGCAGCTGTGGGTAGGTTGTAGGAGACCCCAGATGGATGAAGCACCCTGGCTGTGCCTGCCCCAGCTTTGGTTTTAAAGAGTGAGGAGAGGAGAGTCTGGGTCATGCTGGTCTGGGAATGGGTATTACACACAGTGCTGATGAGAGGTGTGGATCTGCACTGCTCTGTGGCCTGCTCTCCTGCTCCACGTTGTTCCTGTTATACACTATAACACAGGCAGTGCTTGCTGCCAGTGCTTCCTTCAGAAATTAGGCTGCAGGGAACTGTACTACTGCCCAGGGAAGAAGCTGTGATGCAGCTAACTGGGGCTCAGCTGCCTCATCCTTCTTTGACAGACCTAGCCCTGACACTGCTGAGAAGGTTGGTCCAGTCTTGTGTATTTGCTGTAACTGCTTCAGTGAGACTAGATCCTCCCTGAACTCCAAAAGTGGACCCGAAAAGCTTATGGGGTGGGCTGAGCACCCATCTCTCTACTGTCACTGAACAGGGTGGCTACCACTGGTTGCCCATAGCTCTGGAGAGCACAGCAGGAACTACTGTCCAGGATTCAAGCTGACAGCAAGTGAAACTGGACAGGGCTTGACTGAAATCTCTAGAAGTGCTTTGCAACTTTTAGCTCAGTTTCTAATGAATGGATTTTGTAAGCTGTCCTCTGCTCTGCCCGAACGCGTGGGGGTGTGACGGACCAGAGAGTGGATGTGCACCATGCAGAGTGGTTTCTAAGGTCTGGTCTTCTAAACCCCAGTACTGTAAACTTCATGCTAGGTTGTTGTTAAAGTTGTGACCCCAGTAGCTGACTAATGATGTGGGCTGTGTGATTGAGTGCAAAACAAGTCCACAGTGCATGGAGCAGGTCTCTTGCTGTGTTGCACACAAGCACTTCTCCCAGCACCTGGCTGCTCCTGAGAAGTATTGGTGCCTGCTTTTTGCAAAAGCCACACACAGAAATGTTTTGCACCCAGGCTTATGCTCCAAATGTGTGACATTTTTGAGAAGATTGTAGTAACTGTTCAGTGCTGCTCCCCCTTTAATTTACAAAAAATAACATTAGGAGTGTAGTTCAGTGCACAGTACTCTTTGAAATAACTCAGAGATGTAGTTACTTATGAAGAAAAATTTGAATTTTGCTTACCTTTAGAAAGATTTAGAAGTCTTTCCTCCTGGATTGTATTCCTCAAGTTCTGGCTGTGGTATTTTGGGAAACTTGCAGGTCAGGGTTTTTTTCTGGCATGCACTCTTTTTCATTTAATATGTTATTATATTCTATAGCTCTTCTTTTGATAGAAACAAAAAAGCCCAGCTTGTCACTACCTTAATTCCATGCTAGATAAGTGTGGTGTTGTTCATAATATCCTGTGTTGAATGAGAATTGTGTACCTTTATCAAAACATGCACTGATTGCTTTATTTAAATGCTGATGAAATTGCAAGTCTGTCCTGAATGGACCTAGCAAGGCACTAGCAGAGTAGTTGGAAATAATTTTGATTTCAGTAGAATATACACAAGTCAACCCTCAAAATCTGTCATTTGCTGTACTATAGTATAGATTTCTTGAAAGTAGTTGTCTCTAACAGGGGCTTTGACTCCTTGTTTAGATAAAACATACATGGAAGTATTACAAATACTTTGACCACGGTTTCTTTGTCTTTACAGTTGTTGCTCAAAACATGTAAAGAGTTTGTGGAAGCTGTGTAATAAGAGACTTCATATTAATGCTTTTAGAAATTCTTCTAAAAGGAATTTTTAAAAGTTTGCTTCTCCAGGATGGTCATGAACACCTCCCACCTGTAAAGATGTGGATCCACACTGAGTGACTCTCCCCTAGGCTTGTACCTTCTTTTAGTTGTGTGGTGTACTGTTGCCCCAGTACATTTTAGTAGTACCAATTCCAAAGTAATCTAGAAATCAAAGTTATTCAAATACAAACAATAGCTGACTAGAAATGCATGATCTCTGCATGCTCATGAAACCTGCTGGCCAGGGGAATTGTTCCTCTGCCATTCCTCACCTTTCCCACTGGTGTGAAGAATATCACATTTGCATTGCTCTCACCCAAGCTGGAATTAAATTGCTTCTTTGACAAGCTTGATCTACTGAACAGGTAGTTTTCTTTTTCCTTCTCTTTTAAAACCAGCTGTACATGAACAAATTTGAATCTTCTGGACACCTACAGCTACTGAAATCAATGAGGTTCTGTAATTCTGCAGGACAATAATTGGCTTCAGTCTTTGTAGTGTAATTTTCAAAAATTATATGCAGATGGAGTAGGGAAGGCTATATACAGAATTTCTAATGGGACTGAGGGGAAAATGCAGCGAAGAGACACTGTAATCTCCAGGTCTGTGTATAATGCTGGGAAACCAATTACAGTGGTTTCTAGTTTGCCTTATTGTGTACCTTTGGGGAAGTGACTGAACATGTGCGCTGGCTTCCTGTATCACAGAGATAGCACTGAGCAGTTACCTCTCTCTGGAGGGTGTTAGTGTAACAGGTAGTGTGTTAGCAGGATGCTGCATACATTAAGTCCTGAACTGTTTGCTTTTTTTTTTCTCTCCACTCATTCACAGCAGGTCTTGCTTGCAGTGTCATAAAATTGTGTAATAAGCCAAACCAAAATAAAAATTTAATGGGGAATTAAATTAGACTTATAGATATTGTTACCTTTGCTTACTATACTCCATTAGCCTGAGCTCAAAAAAAAATTAATTTTTTATTCTTTTACAAGAGGGGAAAAAAATGGTGCAAATGCTTTTAAAGTCCCCTTCTTTAATATCAGTTAGCGTGTTTATTACTTAATTAGTCTTTAGGAAAACTATGTATTTGAATGTAGTGCAGGAATAAAAGAGACTTTTTCGGAGATTGTGAAGTGAAATTACCACGTATTTTTCTGTCTTAAACTGTTTTGTCATATATTGAACCAGTTATTGGTTGCTATTTCTAGCTGCTTGTTGCATGCCTGGTACTTTTATGATCTTTTTCTTAATCTATTATTATTTTGTGTATTTGCTTTTTTCCAATAGATTCATACTCTTGTCTTTAAGGTTGTCTAAGGATGCACAGTTATGTTCTGTGTCTGTTTCTCTGTCATCTGCTCTATGTGGTTAGACAACTTGGCCAGGTCAGTTTAAGCACCCAAGCAGTAAAAAATAACGAAAATAAATGTTTATGTAAAATTTATGTCAAAAGCTTTGATTACTCAAAGCTTACAATGAAATTGTGCTGTTCTGTAATATTACAAATACCCTCTTTTGGTATTATTGAAGACACAATTCCTGTCTAATAAGTGCAAGTACTATAAATAACTCATAAGACTTTAATGCCACATAGTATATAATAGAGCATAAATGATTTTGTCCTGGTCAGTGGTTTATGCTGCATAGATTTGTTTCAGTTTTTCACATAGAACTGTGTTCTGGTCTTCTCCAAAGATGTAGTATTGCGTAGTATTGTTTTAAGAGTAATTGATTTAGTCCTCTAATTTTTGCTTAGACTCAGTTTCCCGTGGCTTTTGGAAACGTGTTTGCAAGGTCTTTAACACAGGTGCTGGGCAGTGTCTTTGTGTTTCATTAGGCTTCAGCCTTCCTCATGAAGCTCGAGGAGGAGCTGCGTGGCTGGAAGTGAGCTGTGCTCAGGCTGCCATGACAGGTTAGGCAAAACCTGGGGTACCTCTGCTCTTGCACCAGGCTCCTCCTGGAAGTTCACCCCAAAAATGCCTTCCAGTTTTCCAGCATGTCCTTTGTTTTAATGATGAAAATACCATGATTCTTTTATTTCTACTTTCATTTTTTAAAGTAACAGGCATCTATAAAGATGATTTTTTAAGAGAGGAAATGTTCACTAGTTTTTTGAAGCTTGGCAAATAGTGTCCTCCTGGAGAGGGAATAAACCACCACCTGATATTTTTACTTACTTTTCCTAATGGCAAAGATAAGCGATGTTTTTAAGATCATTTGTTATACCTTGACTCTAATTTATATTGTTGCTTTATATTACCTTTAGGCTGATTGCATAACTTCTTTATAAGCAGCTGGGAAAAATTAATTTCCTGAGAAAAAACTAAGGTATAAGCACTGATTTTTTTTTTTTTAATTTTTTTTTAGTTTTGGGGGTTTTGTTTGGTGGTTTTTTTTTTTTTTTTTTTTTTTTTCAGAGAAGGAAAAAGTGATTATTAGATAAGACTATTTGCTTTTTCTGGTGTCACATGAGCCCCTTCAGGGACAGTAATCCACTCATTAAGTACTATTTGTTGTACTATGGCTAAAGGAACTGAAAAGCGACATATTTTTCCTGTTGTTTAGGACAATTCATTAAGATATGCAAACATTTTATGGATGAGAATGGAGTTTCAGTTTTTTATTAAAAAAAAGCATTTGACATTATTATTGAGCTCTCATTTGAGGTGCAGTATCAAAAACTTTTGTTAAAATATTTTAAAACATTAAGCTCTGGGAAGACTTGCTGCTAATTTTAGTAGTCCAAACTAATTTTCTACATGACTGAATCCAGAGATTAAGTTTCAGTCTATTACTTTAAAATAAGATCGAGTCTGAAGAACATGCAGAGTTTCAGAGACGAGATTTCACCTTTATCAAGCTAAGCACCTCTGTAGTACACATTGTGATTTGAAGTAGAATAATTTCGAATGTGCAGAGTTTCCCAATGGATTTTTTTTTTGTACTGTACTTTTTTATTATGTCCTCAAAGGAAGAGGAGAGAGAATAACACATCCTTTCTTTTATCCATTTTGATTCTCTGTTAAAAGGTGTTTTAAAACTGCAGGATGTACCTGTACTTTCTGCAACTTCCTTTGTAATCTTTGAGTTATTTTGTTCCTAATGCAAACATTCTCTGTTTGACCCAAGAGTTCTCCTAGACTGTTGTGATTTCTGCAGGCTTATTCTCTGTGTTATTCTCTGGCCTGAATTGTGTTAGGAACAGAAGAATAAATCCTAGCCGCCATTGTTAGCCATCCGTGTGCATTGCTGGTTACTCAGCTTATGTTTGCAGATGTTAGTTTGCATAGAAAAAAAAGCTTTTTTATTTTTTTTAAGTCCACTTTCAGTTGATTAAGTTTTGGATCAGAAATTCTGTGATTATATCAATTGATTCGCTAGGAGAACAAGAAAGTTTTGCTGGACTGTGTACAATTTTTTCTGTACTCAAACACATATTCCAGAACTAGCACCATGGGACTATTCTGACTTCATTTCCTTAGGATTTCTCCTATGGTGATGTGTATTTCCATTCCCCCATTTTCTGAATGGACCTATTGAACTACTGTTAGTCCTGGGCTGACCTGGCAGATTTAATATCCTGCCTTTTCCCAGCCCTGGACTGCTGTGTCCAGACTGTAAAATGTGATTTTATTTTGGAAACTGATTAAAAGTAAAATGGGCAGAGTTCTTTTTGCAAGCCTTAATACTTTGCTGTTGCAAATACAGTAAAATATCCCCAACACAGAAGTTGCTTTTCTTTTGCAAGGTAGGAGCTTAAATTCCCCTTAACCCTCATGGGCAATGTAAGGCAAATCAGTTTTAATAATGAAACATATACCTCACTGTCTGGCTTACTCTTAGATCTTTCAAAAATTAGAACTTTATAGAAATAAAGATGAATGAGTCCTCGACCCTTTTCTCTGTCTGCAAGTGATTGGCATAGAAAAGGTTTTAGGTGAGCCAGGAAGCTTGGAAATACTTATCTAAGGCGAGATCTTCCTTTCACGATTTATGTTGGTGTGCTAAACTAAAAGTTATCCTATTCCATGGCAGTTTTGATCTTATTTGGTTTGGGTGAATGATGTGAATTGTCACTTGATTCTTAATATTGATTCTGAATATTTCTATCTGGTTTATTGTGAATGAAGCAGTTGTATGATGGCGACTAAGACTTCAGTAGTCTTACGTGTTTGTTATTGTCATGCCAACAGAAGTCAGGAAAGGGCAGGCTATGTTTTTAGGCTATCCCCTTTAGTAATGTGGTTGCTGCAAGTCAAAGCTTACAGGACTGAGCAGGCTACCTCTGCAGCCTGTTGCAAGCCAGGGAGAGGTGTGGTGGTACCCACTGTCTCTGTAGCAGTGGCAGATAATCCTTCCTGACTCTTACTCTTTTGAAGTGTGCTGCACTGATGTAAGAGCCGTTTTGTGTGGTAGAACCAGAGTTAACCTAATTCTGGATCATATTTCCAGTGCTAGCAGATGTAGTTTCCTTGCTTAAAGGGAGGGGGTGGTGGAAAGCTGGAAAGTGATACAAGCTTCTGCAGACATTTTGCTGTCATCTCAAGAGTATCATGAAAGAAAGCTGTGAAAGAAATGCTGATGGAAAGAGAAATTAACGGTAAGGAGATAAACAGAATGAATGTGCAAAAGAAGTTTTCCAAAGGCAGTTTATACCAAAACTAGTGTGATGTCTTGAGCTGGGGATTTCTAGCTGATTGTGTTGTGGTGGGAACCTGTGAGAATAGAGAGAGGCTGCTTGACGACTAGTTGAGGGATGGAACTTGGTTTTTTCTTTCTTTATTATGTTTAATTTTATAAACTTTTCTTGGGAGGTAAACTTTACCACAGATTGCTGATGTGTAAAGCTAGGGAAGCACTGCTGGTAGGAAGAATTATATGATCATTCATAAAGAACTGGGTTACCTGGAGAATCTAGGAAGTTGAACCAGAATGACAGCTGCAGTGGAGGGGTCTATATTAGTAAGCTAACGCAGTTTGGAAAATGATGAGTAAGATGCAAAGGTATTAAATATTGTCAGCTCGTTCGTTGTCCAGATATATTTGCATGTCTGATGTATTAAGGAGATGTAGTTAGGAGAGTGTCAGTGTGAGATTTCATCAATGCAGTTTTGCAAGATGACGACTTCTGCCGGCTTTCCTAGTGCTAAGGATCAGAAGGTGGAAGGAGCATGTGCTTTCTGGGGCAAATAGTCCCTGCAGTTGGCACTGCTGGCTTCCCTTCCACTAGCCCCACAAAGTCTGTTACAGATTATTTTTATTATGCTACCAGGCAGTTTTCTTAGCCTCTCAGGGCACAGCCCCTTTCATAGGAGTCATGTACATATAAAAGAAAAAACAAAACCCTCAAACTTGGAAACAGAATGAAAGAGTGAACACCTGCAGGGTATAGCTGTAGTCAGTGTAAGAAAGCAGGAAAGAAATGTCTTGGCTTCTTATTTGGCATCTTTTTGTGGAATAGGGCAGTTTAGCAGCACAGCAATTCAAACGTAGCCAGCAGTCATTTTTTGAACAAACAGGTTTTCCTTTTACTTTAATTCAAACACAAAATTTTTGGAATGATTTTGGAATACAAGAGTGGTAAAAAGAAAACAAAAAAAAAACCCCATGCAAATGGAAAATTAAAATAAGATTTAGTTACACCTATATTTTAATACCTGCTATTTTAAATAGCACCTTTCAGCTTCTGTGAGTTATATAAACATTAACTCGTCTTCATTGTGCCCCAGAGAGATAAGTGTTATTACATTGATAAACAATAATAAGTAAATTATTTCATTTTTTCTCCTTGCTGTTTTCATTATTATTTTGCATCTGAAACTTATTCCTGTTGTGCAGCTTTTATTTCCACATAAAATTATTATAAAACCCTGAAACAAATTTATTATTAATTATGCATGCTTTATTTTATTTAATCCTGTTTCTGTTTGACTGGAATGCTTTCATTACTTCTGATATGTTACGTAAACCATATTGATTTCTTATGGTCTCAATCTTATGGGAATAACAACTGAAAGGTAGTAGACTGCAGTTTAGGGGGAAAAAAATAAGCAAAACCTAAAAAAACCCCATAAAACCACTCCAACAACTGAACAACCGTGTTTTGAGAGCTCTCTTAAATAAAGAAAAAATGAAGGATTATATTCTTCCTTTTTATGAAGCTTCATCCCCTAAAATTTCTGAAATTAGGTTTTTCTTCTGTTTTTAAATTTAAGTTTTTTGTGACTACTTCATGAGTCTCACATCCATCCACTTCCCTTTCATTCACCCTGGAGTTTGTTCTGTCAATCTCTTATCAATTCTGCATTATTGGAGTAGAAAGTAGCCTCTAGGAAACATCAGTTTCTGTTTTATGATCACTGTGGCTTCTTCAGTGATTAACATCATGAAACTCCTAATGGACAAGCTCTGGCAGAAAAGAAATTCTTTACATCTTTATAAAAAAGGTGTTTACCTAGTAGAGTAGGATTGTGGATGCTTAGATATATAACATCAGGCAGGATTTATGGAAACATTACTCTTTGAAATATATTTACAGTTGTCTTTCAAACTTAACTGACTAGGCAGACCTGTAAGAGACTACTCCATGAACTTGGTTAAATGAAATCATCTTAGTCCAGGGGTCTGCTATAAATTCAGGCTAAGTTTATAGGCTTCTACCTTTTAAAGTCGTTGCTTTTGATATGCCTGAGCCTCTCAAGGAAGCTGGATATAAACATCACCCACCCAAAAACTTCCTGGTCCTTCGCTTTTCTCCCTCAACTTTTTCAGAAGTGATTTTATGGGTTGAATTCCTGGGGTGAATTACTATCCAAGTAGACTTCCTCCACCCCACCCCCACCCACCCCATTTAGACCTTCATTCTGAGCTAAGTCATCTTGCCATTATGGCTAAAATATGTGTCCTTGCCTTTGACTTCCCTGAGTCATGTAGGTTTGTAATCTGGATGACCATGATGATACCCTGTCAGGCAGTTTGCAGAAAGTCCGTGATACTCAGCATTTCCCATGCTGACTGCAGGCTTCTAAGCAGCCACCTCCTGATGACCTGTGGTCTTCCGACAGTGCCCTCGCTAACAGTGGCCATGTGCACAGGCATGAGGACTTGGGCAGAAACTTCTTGGAGTTTGTGAAGGGCATCAAATAAGTTTTTACTCTGCGTCATTCTGACCTGAACGATCCTGCGTATTTTCTTTCTCCTGCATTAGGAGACTGCTGAGTTTTATCTTCTTAGCAGGAACACAAAAAACAATATTGTTCAGTTTATTGATGTGCTGCTACTATGAAAAGTAGTTAAATTGTTTAAACAGTTTTAAGTGCCAGATAAGAAAATCCTGGACCTTGAGGAGAAAATGTGTAGCAGAGAATATATGAGCCTCTATTAGTATACTGAGAGAGAGAACAAATCAGGATTAGAGAGACAATGTCTAAGATTGAAAATAATAGAACTAAGAGTAAGCATAAAGCTTTTTAATTTTAGCAGGAATGATAGGCATCTGCAATAGTCTCTGTTAATGGACTGCTGAAGCCAACATCTTTAACTTTCTTTGGAGGTACGGACAGAACAATTTCTTTCCCTGTGAAAGGTTTGTTACAGATTGCTTATAAAATTTAGAGGATTTTAACAATGCATTTCCCATTAAAATGTGTGAAGTAGCTTCTTCCCTTGCCATGCCAGTAATGTTAGGCAATGCCTACCTTGGCACAAAGGGCAGCCCAGCAAGAACAGGTCTGTAGGGCAAACAATGGATGCTGAGGGCCCCATGTTTGTTCTGAAGGACAGCAGGTCAAGCGGGTTTCCTTTGGACTAACTCTAGGTTGCACTGAAGAAACCTAATTGGGAACGGAGACCATTCAGCATGCTTTGGGAAGATGCCCTGTCTATTTTTGTCGAGTTGAGTTCACTCTCTCTGAGTGCTCTGTGATAGACAAACCAAACCATGAGAAGGGCAGACATGGAGGTAACTCACTTGGTGCACCATTGAGAATAACACTGACGAATGCTTAGTATGCTTCTACTCTTGCCTTTTCTCCCTAAAAGTCATACAAGCATTTATTACATTTTATCCCCCCTGTGTCATATCTGAGTGTAACTGTGTCTTTTAAATGTCATCACTGCAGGATTGTCTTACATTGAAAACTTTATTTATATGGATTTCCATGCAGAATTCATGTTCATAAGGTCTTTAGCAGAGGGATATTTGCTATTTTTTTTTACTTCGTTTGTGCATTTCGTGAATAACAAGTGCTAAACATCATGAAATGAAGCATAAAGGTATGTTCAATATATTTTGATTCATATACTTAATAAAACAAGGAACTGCTACTATAGCTTGAATAGATCATCTTTAAAGATCCTGATTTTGCATTCATGGGAAACAATACCACTGAAACTTTAAAGCTATGCATAAGCACTTAAAGAAATTAAGTAGATTCTAGATGCTGTTATAGATTCCACTCAGTAGTGAAGTGCCTTTTCTAGGTGCCAGAAATACTTTACTCAAACAAATGTTCCAAAACATAAGCACACTTGGCCAAAATTTTACAAGGAATTTGGGATGATGCCCAACGGGGATTTTCAAACATTGCTAAGATTACCTGCAAAACTTGTGCTTTGAAATGGAAGCTAATGCTCAGACCTCTGAAATACTAGATGGCCTAAATGCCTTTGTGGTATTTTGTAGAATCAGTCTTCATGCTTTTGTTTGCAGAAGCACTTTTTAAGTACCTCATTCCATGTGTTTGCAGAACTCGTAAAATTAAAATCAGAATTATCATCAGACCCTTGATCTTGCTGATGTACTTTTTAATGTGACTGTTGAATCCAACCCTGTGCAATAATAAATGTGTATGTATGACTATTCTTATCTGAAAACCTGTAAATGTAACCAGTCTTCTGCTCAAACAGAATGGTATCTTTTTTCGCTATCTTTATTGAAAATAGCAGGTGATGGAATTCATTGCTGGGGGAGGGGCACTCATGCAGGCACAGAAACATGTGCAACGATTGACTGAAACAGCACACAGGCTGCACTGAGATCAGGTCATGTTTTAGCTGTTTATTTCCAGTGTTTTCCATCCCATTTTGCCACCTGTTTCTTTCTGGATTCTGGGGAAAGGAAGCACCAAAATACTGTCATCTATCATTTTAGCTATGATGTCTTGGACAGTGGAGCAGAGGTAGCCAAGCCTCTTGGGCAGCTGAGTGCCAGGGGCTACTTTTGGTCCTCTGGGGACCCTTGGGAGGCTGAGACCCCTGACATGTCAACAGCCACAGCTGCCCAAAGGCCTGTGGCCCCCTCTATGGGGGCAGAGACTGTAGCAGACCTACAAACAGGTGCTTGGGGGGTTGTGCATCCCCCAACACACACGCAGGGATGTGATGGAAGGGGGAACATGCTCAGCTCAGCCCTGTCGAGCTGAGGTGCAGCCCTAGCAACTTTACAGGAAATCACTAAGGGATGGATTTTTAAACCTTCCAGTTTTGATGGAAAAGAAAGATTTGGAGACTGCTAAACACTATTTCCAAGCAGCAATGAACTTTTGAACCTTTCACTAATTGTCTTAAGTAACCTATTTCTCTTGATACTTATCTGCCAGATAGTCTAGAGGGACTGATTATTTTTTTTAATTCAATTAGTTAAACCATTATTTATATAGTTTCTCTCTTTGTGTAGTGTTTTGGAGGAGAAATACCTAGCAATAACTGAAGAATTGATTTAAAGACTTGAACTACCAAAAGTAACAGAAAACATATTGCTGTCTTTATGTTGGTTTCTTGGTGTATTCTAGGAAGGTCATTAACTTTAGCTGTAAATTTATGCTCTCCAGAATTGTGTTTCTGCTGATGCAGTTTCTCTGGGCTGAATTGTAGTGATCCAGCTAGGTATTTCTTTTAACAGCAGCGCATATATAAGTTATGTGGAGGTGATTAGATCAAAAATTTGCATTTCAGCTGTAGCAGTTTATTTCATTCACCAGAGTACTGTCATACAGATTTTTTTTTCTAAAAAGATATCTTTAATTTGTATATGCATATCAAACAAAATGAGTATTTTCAGAGGCCACAGAAGGTCCCCATAATAACCCCCCACAGCATTTAATTTTAAAAAATAAATATACAAAAGAACCCTTCCAATAAAAAGCTTTTAAAAAATCCTGTTTTATTAACAACTTGATATTCTACTCAAATCTACTCAAATGTATTCTTTAATCTCTTAGTGAATTGTAGGATAAAATTGGACAAAAAAATCCTCAGTGAAGAGCAGCTGTGTGTTACTTATTTTATAGGTAAATGTGTGAGTCATTAGTTGTAGCAAAAAAAATAATACTGAAAATAACTATTTTAATGTTCACATTACATCACCACTTTATCTGTTGATGCCATGAAAAACACGTAACAGCTTTTGAATTGCCTTTCTTCATACTCTTTGACAGGTGGAAGTACTGAAAGGGAGCAGGGCCATTCTGAGTAATGTAAGGTTCCTGAGACAATTTTAGGGTGTGCCCTAAATTACTGACGGAAATCAAAAGCAGCAAGTGTGTCTGCATCTCCTAGAAACCTAACTCCATGTCTCCAGTCTCCTACGTCTTGACCCAGTACCAAGTCATGCCTCGCAGCTTTCTCCACCCATCTCCCCACTGGCTCTAGTCCCAGTGTCCCCTTCCCGGTGCCCTCCCCAGGGGAGCGCAGAGATGCCATCGCGCACAGCAGCAAGTGCCTCTGGATCCAGGGATACGTAGTAAGTGCCATCTGCAGGCTCCGATAGGAAAGGAAACCTGCTGAAGAACAAGGTCTCTTGCATGTAGTGCGTATTTCTCTGGTGTCTCTTACTGCGTGCCCTGTGACACCTAACATGCAAGGATATGAAGTAGTGACTTAAAGTGGTCGGACACCAACATTTTTCGGAATGTGAAGATTCTAAGCAGTTTCTTGGCATGGTAGTGCATAAGGCTATCTGGGTAAAGAAATATAGTGAAAATGGGAATTTTGTTCGTTACTTTAATGGTGAGAACAGACAACTTTTTTCAAAGTAGTATAATTTCCTGAAGTTTTAAGAAAGCTTTTTTTCAGAAATAAGTATGAATGTGGATTACAGTTTTTGGAAAAAAGCTCTGAAACTTTCATAATCATAGGTATCAGAAAGGATTATCTAAGAATATAGTGACGTTATCTCAGATGGTGGAGGACTGAAGTGGTAAGGCAAGTTTAACTGTAAATTCACTTGGAGAGGGAAAGGTGCATTGGGTAATAGGAAAGTTTAATTGAATATATTGTAGGAAAAAAAATGGTACTACTAATATCTGTGTATTGATTTGCATTAAGTGAACCTTGACATTCTTGTTTAATGAAAAGAGGCTTCATGGTTTAAGAGAGAAAGTTTCCTTACTTGAGGGTCCTCTTGTCATGATTCAACAGTGTGTTTAAAGAACCTAATAATGGAATCACTTAAGTTGGAAAAGACCTTTAAGAGTCCAACTGTAAACATAACAATTAAAATCTTTTTTTTTTTTTAAAAGAACACTTTGCATATTGGTAAAAAGTAGTAGCAATTTTTATTATTTTTATTTTTTTCAGTAGAGAAATGGAAAGATAAGAACTGGGAAGGAAGAGGGGGAAAAAATCCCCAAAACTAGCAAAAAAAAAAAAAAAAAATATGTTCTGGTTTCTGTTTTGATGAGAATAAAAGTCACCAGACTTTGTGCAGCTGTATTACTGAACTGGAGAGAGGCTCTGAAAAGGCAAAAGGTTCTGAAGGCTTGAATTCCAAAAAACATTTTTATATTAAAAAAAAAAGGTACAGGGCTTAGTAGAAATGAATATAAATTATCTTTTAATATTTAATTTAATTTTTTGTGCATTTCTCTAGCTGTCTCGTTTAAGGGACAAGTCATAACTTGTATTGTATTTTGTTTTTCACCTCTGAGTTATTGCTTCTAAATCAGTCCGGGTTGGTGGTACCCTGCAATAACTAAATTCTCCTGTCTACTCATACTACTGCCTTATGCAGCAGCATGTGATGTATTTTGTGTGCCCTGTGTGACTCATCCCTTTTACAGCTCCTGTCCTCATAGTAGGCTTGGGGAGGGTGCCTCTTCCCATTGTGCATGGGCAGCATGTGCATTTCTGGCATGGCCAAACCGTGTTGTGCTGAAATAACAGCCCTGTAGCCAGTGATACCAATTCCACAACACATGGGTCACCTTGTGCACAGCTCCCCAAAGTGGACCTCTGCCCAGGTGGGCTTTCACTAGCAGGAGAAAACTTCCCAGCCTCTTCCTTCTGCTTATTTCTGGTCCATTTGAAACTTATTGCAACAGCCGTTTTTAACTTACTTAAATTCCAAGTTTATCTACAGAAGTAAATAACCTGTCCTGATTGCCCTATCATACTTCCTCCTTCCTTCTTCCCTGCTTTGGTAACAAGGCAAAACAACTTTGATTAGACATTGTTAGAGCATTGAACAGATTATATTTAACTAAAAAGATGGTTAGGATGAATGGATGAATCATTGAAGATGAAAGCATAAAGCTGATTTCTAGGTCATTTACTACTTTCCCCTTATTCTCTATTATTTTTTTAATACCTCATGCAACCTGAGATCTTGTGAGTAGCCAGGCTTCTAACTATACCATAGGCAGGAGAGATTTATTTTACTTTCATCCAAGTGTCCTAATATTTATTTAGAACATGTTATATTCTGTGCAGCAAGCCTTAAACCCAATGGAAACCCCAAAGGTAAGGGGAGGATGTTGGAGTGGATGGTGCTGCAGGTCACTTCATTCGCCAGCCACTTCACATAATTTAGGGAATGCAATAACCTGCAATTTTGTTATGTAAAGTGGCTGTGCTGGTCTCCCCATAACCTGCCCCCCCTCCTCCCCTGATGGTTTGAGATTTTTTCAGAATTTCTCTAGAGACATACATGTTTTAAAGCACATCAACCAAGTAAATGAGGCATAAACTGAAGATATGTGGGTTTGATCTGCAATAAAACCTCCTCAAGCTTGTAGTGCCACATCAACAGAGGGGACGGGGTGGGGGGTGGGGGGGTTACTTGTCATTTTTTCTGTCTTAGTACTTGAGGCTTAAGATGCAGCTGCAGACTAAGTCTAGATTTAGACCTCTAAAAATTTGCTGAAGTCAGTAGAAATGGAATATGACAGGAGTTGCTCCTCTGGTCATCTGTTAAACACGGGTGGCACCCACATAACATTAGTCTAATGACCAGGTATCTGCAGCTCTGGTGCTACTGCTTCATCCCATCCTGGAGCTTACGGTCAGGGATAGGCTGCAGTAAGGCTTGTCTCCTTGTGCAGGAGACTTGTAAGCAAAAATAAAACTGTTCCCAGCTGATGTTCTAGGACCTGGTTTATGTAGTTGATAATGTAAGGGCGGGTGGAACAATAAGATACCCATCATAAATATCAAAGTTACTAATTGCAGAGCAAAGGGACTGTTGTCTGGGAATGCAGTAAGTGCTTATGTCACTTACCCCATTTTACCTCTCTGGATATAACATATGGATGCAGTTGAGTACCTGTGCTGCTGGGTTATTTAATTTTATTTTTGTTTTTTTTTTTATTAGACTTCCCTTGCCACCTGAATGGCACATCACCACTTTGCCAGTTTGTCAAGAATCAATTATTCTATTGTGGTTAAAGCATTTAAGATGTAACTACATGCCTACAGCACTTCTCAGAATATGGCTAGTGAACATAAATAATGGTGATCATGAAATTCAGAGGGCTTTGAATTCCTTAGTTTTGTTTGGTACTAATATTGAATCTGCTACTGGCTATAATATAAATGGGAGCTACAGTCCAATTCTTTGCATATGTTAATGTGGGTGAGTGATCTCAAACTTCTTGAGCAGTTTCAGTTCATAACTGCAGAAATTTCACAGTGCCTACTCCTTGCTAGTTTTTATAAGGAATATCTCCTTGAGATGTAGGCAGCTTTCCATACAGTTTCTGTTACCGACAGTCTAGCTAAAGTACAGAGATAGAGGTCATTTTCTTGGAGAGTGTGCTATGAAATTGTGGACCTAATCTGGGGGTCTTATCTGTAACTGCAATTCAGACTAATCTTTTCTTTTTCTGCGTGTGGTCCTTCATGGACAAAAGTACTTGGGACTATGAGATGTATGATTTCATCTACATTGTTACATTCCATTACATACTTGTATTTCAGCAATATGGAGAAATTTTGTGTTCATGCTGCATCTCAGAATTTGTCAGGGGTATCCTCTGGGTGATACAATGCTTTCTCCTCTTGCCTGTAACTTTAGTTTTGCTTAGTAAACTAACTTCTCTAATCTTCCACCTGTATTTTACATAGTAAACAAATTTATCGAACCTGTTTTCTAAGAGGGTTGCTGACTAAAATCTTGTAAGAAAAGAATGAAAGACTGCATTCTGTGTTAAAACAATATACAGATAGTGGTCTGTTTTCCTTAGAATCAAAGCCTCTGCTTCACCTCCACAACATTAATTCATCAGAGTTTTTCAGACTGATGTTTTTAGCAGAGGATATATTGTGATTGTATTAAGTTTTCCAGACTTAGTATTACCCTTCAGTTGCACATAATGTTGTGATAGATCCTAGTCACTGAAGAACCTGCTTTAAAAAGAAGTGAATAAATAAATAAATCTCTATAGAAATGTCTTCAGATGAAATCTGGCAAATACGTGGATGGGGCTCTTGGACAGAAACTTGCTGACCAGAGAGCATTGATTGCTCAATCAGCCAGAGAGATGTGAAGAGTATAGGACTTGCTTACAAAGTAATTATGGTTCATTATCATGTTGAATTACCAAAATGTCAGATGTATTAGAAAGGCACTGTGACATCGCCTTGGGCATTTTTCCTTAGTAGTTCCTTGTAACAGTGGAGGAAATGTTCGTTTTGATTACATTGGAAGGGACAAGTTTTTTTGCAGGTTTTTTTACTTGCAGTTGAAGGTGTGGTGTAAATTGCCAGAACATGGCATAGGCAGAACGAGACAGTATGGAGAATGGATTAAATCACCATCAGTTTTATGAAACAAGAAGGTGAAATCTTTATTAGATTTCATTAGAATTCTAATATTCATTAGAATAAGATTACTGCAGCTAGTAAGGATCTGAAGTTGGTATTTCCCTTTCCCAGTTTTGTCAGATCTTTGATGCTTTTCCTTACTTTTTGGCCTCCAAGTCTTGTGCAGCATTTGTAACCTTAATCAGATTTGTCTTGAGCTTAAGTTTGTGCTTTTAATTTTAGCTTTCTGTACCTTTTGAGTAGTGCACTGTATTTATTATGCACGCTGTGTGTTTCTAACATAAGACCATACGAACACTGAAGTCTCCGGCAGCTTGTTTTATGTGCTTCACAGGCATTTAGTCCTACATTAACTTTCTACATGACAATTAAAATCGTTTTAGTTCATGTCACTAGGGTTAATTGCTGTCATTACATGTAGCTCAGATTTCACCTGGCTCAGGACAGCAGTGCTTGGTAGCTTTCAGTTAATAATAATTGTTCCCTAAAATGCGGGTAAAGGGGAGTAAAAAATCTCCATTTAGCTATTTGAAACATAGGCAAAGCTTCTGAATCTGAAAAACCGTAAACAAATTATATATTCCTTATGCTTCAAAGTACACTTCACATTATACACTGTTCAGGGAAATATTTAGCAGTAACACGTTTCTGGCTTACTTTTTAAATAACTGTTTTAAATACATATGTGAAATAATAAGGGGTTTAATACTGGAATGATAAATTGGTTTTGATAATTTGATGTTAACTTTGAGATTATAGTATATAACTCAGGATCCACAGAAGCTCAGATTTAATTTAGCAGTAGCTGCCAAACAGGGAAAGGGAACTTTATATGCCATAAGGAGGTAGCAGGCTTCAGAATAGACTGTATTGTATAGCAGTACTTTTTTTTGTGTAGTAATTGGATAGGGCAGAAGAACAGAGAAATCTGTTAACTGTAATATTTTGAGTGCTGCTGATGATTTAATGTATCTAACTAAAAAAAAATTTTTGAAAGAAGAATGTGAAATAAGATGAGCCTTTTTACTCCTCCTATTTTTCATGTCTATACTAAAATTTTGGGGAATTTCCTATTAATTCTTCCGGTTGGCTTTAAAGTTCTGTGACCTTGTTGCTTTTCTTAAACTAGGCATCTCATGCTTTGTCCATTCTAGGAAGTTTCGGGTTGTTGTTCCCACCTGTCAGTAGGAATAAGATGACATACAGAAAGATCAGTATTGCTTTTAAAACTTACTGTTACAGTTTGGGGAAAAAGCATGGACCAAGTAGAAAGCTCTAGATATTTGCAAGCACATCCTACTGAGAAGATGTTTTTAGGAGCAGGGCTTTTGCAAAGTTGAAACCCACTGTTCCATTACAAAACCTGCTTTTCACTCCTCTGTGTCATACGTACTTTAAAATTTTTTCTCGACCACTGTTTACTAATTATCTGTCTTCCTGTGACTGCACTCTCAGATTCTCATGGATATTGATCTTTACACCAAAGGGCCTCTCAAAGTAATACTTAGCAATGTGTTAATGACAAAAAGAGTGCCACACAAACCCAACCAACAACAAAACCCCAGGCAGCTCAAAACAAATCCTAGTTCTATGATTTATGGTATGTCATTGGATATCTTTCAATTTCATCACTGAAACACCTGTGTTTGGCAACTGAACTACTTCCCTTCTTTAAGCTGGACAATGTATTCCTGTATTTCCTGGACGGTCTCATCTTCAGATCTACGTTACAGCTTACTTTACCCCATTTGCAGCTCTCAACATCCCACTGGGCGGACACAGCCAAATGGAAGAACCCTCCATTTACCCCTCTCCTGTAGACAAGTACCCTTAAATATTACAATTAACTGCTGACTGCATCATCCCTTTGCGTCTGCCTCCCAAACAGACTTTATCATGATAATAAAAGAAAATATGTTGAAGGTGTCTTCAGACTGATGGTCATCCTTAGCACTAATGCTTAGTAAGTGTCCATCTTGCCCTAGTTTTTGCTTGCATCTCTCCTATATGCTATATACATGTAGTACTAAAAATTCTTTAGGACTCTTAGTGTCTTTTTGCTTGAAACTATGTACAGCACTGGGGTTTTGTTCTTACATTAGTGCTTTCAGCTCTGTTGTATCAAGGTGCAGGGGGAAGGTTCTGAACTTATTGATCAAAATTGGAGAATACCACCCCTTCTTTTTAGGTGTGAGCGAATAGCATTATTTGAGGTTTTCAGGAATAGAAGATCCCTCTGATGCTTCCCTTGTCCAGCCTCTCTATATACTTGTCACACAGCAGTGTAACTGCAGGCTTCAATGGCCCCCAGTTGGTAGTGTTGAACCAGTGCCCTGTGTGAAACCCAGTCTTGAATTTGGAAAGTGTCATAACACCTGATCAGGGGGTTGGTGTCTGAAACAGTCCGTTGTCAGAAAAAACAAACTGTTTTGTTATACAGCATCTGCAACTATTTCAGTCTTCATATTTAATTTCTTCTCATTAAATTGCTATTTCTGTCTTCCTTACCTTATTTTCAGATGACTGCAGAAATAATATTTCCTATACTATGGTGGAGTTATATTGGTTTTTTTGAAATGTCAGACCTTACCTGTTGCCAACTTTTATTATACTCCAGTGCTTTTCTTGGTATTTGTTGCCATTTCTGTTGCATTGCATAGGTTGATTTGGCTAGCTTATGATGATTTTTCATTTCTGAGATTTTGAAAAAAGGATTCTAGAGACAGTATAGGATTTTAAGATTGTAAAAAGCTTTGGCATAAGATTCAGGAGTACATTTGACAAATGAATGGAAACAATGAAGATTAAAGAGATGAATTTTTTGTTTACAGATTTTTAAACTTCTAGAAAATTTTGAGCTTGCTACTTTCTAGGTTTAGGTGTCATGTTCAAGATTATTAATCAGTAATAATTGCTAAGGTCATAAAGGAATCTTCTAAGTAAACTTAAAATTAGAGTTATTACAAAGTCTCAGTCTTCCTAAGAACTATTTCTAATGCTTTCCTAGAAATGGAAGAAGAGCTGGTGGAGGGGTGAGAAGAAATATAATTCTTTCAAACTGTAGCCTTTCTTATTCAACATTCCTTTATCCATAAAAAAGCATGTTTTGAGAACTTCATTTTAATGTCTCTTGACTTAGACATTGAATTTCTAGCTAGTTTTGGCCCAAAGGATCTGCATATTTGTTAGGAAAAAACCAGGGTTTTAAATAGTTTTTTTTTCTCCTAATCAGATATGAAGATAGTTGCTCCTTTTCATGCAGGTATTCTGTTGTAGCAAAAAGAATGCTGGATGTGTGATGTTACATGCTTTGCTGGAATAAACACTTCTTTGTCCTCATTTTTCCTACCATTTTTCCAAAATTCAGAGGAATATCAAAAATGAGTTCCATCAAATTTTTCCCAGCATTAGAAGCTTTAGGTAACAATATGTTTGTTCTTGACTTTTGTAGGATTTCCTTTTTTTTGCAGAGTGACATCATGCTGATTCATACAGAAAAGTGTGAGAAAAGAGACTTCAATTGTTTTTACAAACACATTGAACATTTCACCTTTTTTAATCCAAGATGGGAACAATTGTTCTTCCTATGGGCCTTTTATTTAATTTTAGTGCCTCTAACCACCTGAAATGACATTGCTGGAGGTGCTACAAAAATACATCTTGAATATATTCCATTTACAGTACTAAAGGTCTTTTTATTTCAGTCCCAAGAAAACTTGAACTTCATTTACCTAATGATTTAGAGTGGAAGATTAAAGCCCCTTTTCTCCCTTGTGCAAGTTCGGTGGCTGGGAATATTTAGTTTCAGAGAATCCTTCCACAAGGATTAGGGAATAGTCTTCTGTCAGGTTCCCTACTCTATGAGCTGGCACACTTGCAGTAAAGTTTGTTTTTTACTATTGGACAACCTGACGTCCAGTTCTGTGACTTCAGAGCCAAAAAGCCTTGCTATCCAAAAGGAGTATTTTCAAAGTGCTCTGTCAAAAACCAAAGAAACAAAAACACAACAAAACAACCACACACAAAAAATCCAAAAGAAAATAAAAAAAACCCAAATTCCCACCTGCGACTCCCAAGTGTGGAAAACCTTTATCAGTAGTTGAAAATGAGGGGGGGGGGACGGGACGACACAGGATAACTGTCTATTCCTAAGCTATTACAGCAAATACATACACACTTCTAGAAACAGCAGAATTTGGGGGGCGGGGGAACGACAAACCAAACAGAAGGACACAAATCTTGCAGTAGTTTTCAAAAAATATGCAGCAGAAAAAAGCAAGCATTTTCCCCCTTTTAATTCCTCTCTTTATTTTTTGGGGTTAAATGATCTTGAACACAGAGAATGTATTTAGATTCTCCTGCTGCTTGCCCATGCCGTGTGACAAAAAACACTTCAGCAAAAAAATGTTGAAGTGTTCATGAAAGTGGGCAGTGAGGCTCTTGCAAGGTGTGAAGCATGCAGTGCCAGGGGAGTCTGTGCAGATACTTACCACGTTGGGGGTGTTGTGCAATCCAGTAGAGCTACTTGGGCAAGGATGTGTAACTAACTTCCTATGTGATATGTGCTTCATCTTTATAGGCATGGGATAACCCTTAACTCCTGATGAACTCTATTATAATGAAGGATGTATTCTATGCTGAAATAAAGGCCTGTACCTTAACATAAACAACAGTTGACAGTAATGGAAAGCTGGGTATTGGGTGGCTAGAGCTGCATACACAAATTCTGAGCACGTACCTGAGCTTAACACTTAAGAACAGTTTATGATGCTCATCTTACTTTTAAGAGGAACTTCTGATAAATATCTACAGGAGTGACATCTAGAGGCATCCATCTATTGTCAAATTCAGATTGTTTACTACAAAGTAGAAACAAGATTCATGATCAGAACAGGAAAAAAATCACACAGAGGAAATTTTCCATTGGTATCATTAGTCATACTTAATTTTCAACTGTATGAAGACTGTTTTATGCTTTATATAGGCCTCCTGCTGAAGATGACTATTTAAACACCCAGCTTCTGCTTTTTGCCACTTACTAGAGGCCTTCCATTAAAGGAAATCTGTCGATCATCACTAGATACATTCATGTGCTTTCCATCTCCAGGATGCTCAGATCTTCTGTGTGTTGATGCATAATAAGAATTCCATTTTTTAAATTTTTGTGGGGTTTTTTTTTTGTATTTTTGTTTCCTCAGAAGCTAATTTTTCCTTTATTGCAACAACCGAACATTGTGGAGAGTATTTGATTCCTGATGTTTTGCTGCATGTTTGACCAAAAGATAATTTCTTCACCTTTTTCAGTAAATACAAATATGTGTTTCTGTTGTCAGAGAAACAGTTGTTTTTTTTTTTACTATTGTCAGAGAAATAAACTACTGAACTTTAACTGAAAAACTATTGTCTCTTTATTCCTTATCTATTGTATTGAATCATCAATCAACTCTGTATTTAATCATATTCCCTAAATAAATATTTGCCTGAAGTTACTTCATAACTCCTGTGGTTTATTTTCTTTCCAGAGATTTTTGAGAACACTTTCAACCTTGTTTTGTATTTTTAGTTATTTTAGTTTAGCTTATATAGTACAACACGTGTATCTGTGTGGTTAAACACATTTGAGAGAAAAAATAATTGAAAACAACCTCACTTTAATTTGTAGTGTTTGACGTTGCCTGAGCAAGTAGGTGTACTGTGCTGTTATTGTTCTTTTGTAGGAATAATTTGTTTTATTACTGTCGCATTCTTTCCTGTTTCTCAAAGGATTCCATATTGCCACAAGATAATGATCATCTATGAGTTGGTAGTTAATGGAATTGTATTCTAGTTTGAAGTTAAAATGCAAAGAAATTGGAAGTCTTAATGGTTTTTGCAATATATCAGTAGCAGTCCGTATGTACCAATAACTCAGTCTAAGAGTTATTTTTTTTTTAAAGTGGATGCAGTTGCATGCATAGACAAAAAAACTTCTGCAAACAGAGTGGTCTTGAGTGTCTAAAACTAATAATTTTTGGTTTAGTACTGTGAAGTCATGTTGTTCCCTGTGGGAGGAGCTGTGCTATGAATCTATTCATCAGATCACCATCTGAGGACACACCCGTTGTTTCTACTGCTTCAGATTATTTCCAAAATAATATGTAGATGTCAACTGGAAGAGGTGGTCTGGTTTCCTTTTTGTCTTTCATGTGATGATGTTTAGGAGTAGATTCTTCCATGCAATCTGTAGATTTGACCGGTTTTCTGTTAGAAAACCTCATTAGTCATGATCTGAAACAAATGGTTTACCTGCCTGTTATGTAAGAAGAAAGCTTTGCAGTTTTTTAAGCAATCTTCTTCTGTTTTTATGGAAGGGTAACAGATGCATTATTCATGATGTTTCTCTTCTAGATGCAGCACATGAGCCTGTCTTTCATTTCTGCATTGATCTCTCAAGTGTCTATCCTTTCAGACCTCTATTTCATTGCATTTAACACACCTTTGTTCAGTGTCAAAACTCTATTTTAGTAACAGTGACAAGGTAGATTTTTCTCTTTTTTTTGTGTGTGTGTCCCTGAACCGATTGAATGTGACGGGGGAAGAGCAGGGATTTAATTTGGTTTTGTTTTACTCGGAGCAGTGAAGTCTTCCCTATTGCTTCCTTCTGTGGTCATACTGTCTACAGTTGCCTTGCTGCTCTAGACAGTTATGGACATTAATAAACCCCACACCCTGAACTTTATTCGCTGGCGCGTGGAGGAGATCAAAGTTCAAGATAGAGGCAATGCTTTCAGTAGCAAGCTGCAGTATTCTTAATGTAAGTACTGAAGGGTAGAACAGGCTGTTCTGAACCTACAAAGCGTCGGTCTGACCTCAGCTGCTGTTTTGCACCTCTTTCTTTCAGTGTAGTCTGGGCAGGTGAAGCAACAGGAGAAGGTTAACGGCTCCAGCTGAGCAACTAAACTGAATCCTTATATTAATTTGCTACTCTGTGTTTGCTGCAAATGTTGGGGGTGTGTATGTGTAGGTATTCTTGTCTTAAGATTCTCGTGGATGAAAATGTTGCGGTAGGGGACTATAAGGGCTTACACGCAGTGGTTGCAGCTAGGACAGCGGGGTCCTAGCCTGAGAGCTGCTATTAAATGTTGCTAGTAGGTATTTGAATTATTATTCTATTGTATTCTGTGTATTTTACATAAATCATAAAAAGTGGTAGCACTTTAGGTTTTTTTGCTGTTTTTTTTAACAAACTCCATGTTTTTGTGTAAAGAATTTCTTTTAAGTTGTATTTTTTTATATTTACTAAAAATGGGAAATTGTAATATAGCACTGCAGGATCTGAGTTAGTGTAATAACTTACATGTATGTTAAGCGTAGTCATTAGTATAGAGCTTAGCAACACAGCAGGCATGACTTATTACACAATATTGTGTTTGCTTATTGCCTAAGTGGAAGGCAAAGCTGTTCTAACTGATTACCTGTTACAGAGCTCTGTTGCAATAGTCAATTTCCCTGCCGTTCCTTTTGCGTTTTGCAGGGAAATACCATGATAGTGTTATGAATCAATTACTAAGTAGTCATTAGGAGGAAATGCATATTGAATATATTAATCACTTCCATAATAAATTACACAACAGCACCATAAAAGCGCGCATATGCTATTTGCAAATAGCTTATTGCAAGTCTAAATTTTTTCCTGTATTACTCTATTAAATCCATAAATAGGGAGAGCAAGGCATCAAGGAAACACCTTATAGGAGTTCAGGCATAACAAAACCATGGGGCTGAAAAATCCCAGCAGCCTGCAGAAGCTGCAGGGTGAAGCACAGAGATGTCACAGTGCTCAAGATGCTCAGATCTGTGCGTGGTCACCTCTGTAGGTCACTGAAGGGAATCACGGTCGGACTGAACTGGGTCTGGGAGGTTGGTGGCTGCCCAGAGCTGGGTGCCATGGGGGCCCACAGCCAAGTAACTTGCTGCCTGGTGGGGCAGCCCCCGGACCCCAGGGTGGCTCACTGAGGGGATGGACATCAGCAGGTCTTCGCTGGGGTGTGGAGCTGTGTCACAGTTGGTGTTTGTGCTATGCTGTGTCTATTCAAAGGCCTGTTGGTTCAAAGTCTGCCTGTGCCACCTCTCTGCCTCAGTAAAGCACATCCAGCAAGTGAAATTGGAGCCTTCTGGGTGTTTTATCCTGTTCATTCATTTTTACATGTTCTGAAACAGCATTACTGCAACCGGTGAAAGCATGTTTCCTCAGAAAACATAGCTTAACTCTAATATACATTAGATTTCCATTTTTCTCTATTGTCCAGTACATACTCAAAAAACACCACCTACTTGTAGCTTCTTTTTCATATCAGTGGCTGAAAATTCTGATAAACAAATTGGGAAATACATCAAAGCTTATTCTATTTAAGAATCTTACACTTTGATGAAAACATACATTTAATCAAGATATGTAGTACATTTGACCATTACAGAGCTGCTGGGGAGATAAAGCTATTAATAGCTTTCTCATTTGAAAATACACAAAAGAAAAAAAAACCTGTAAACAATATTTTTGCAAAAAGTTACCCAAATGATGTACAATGTGGGAAGTAGTTGTTTGGGAAATGTCATACAGCACATCACTAATGCACTCTATATTTTACTGTATATAAAATCAAAATAACAATTTTACAGCCTGATGTCTGTGAGATTTCAGAGTCCTTGAATAAATTCTATTAATATTTAAAATCAGTAATACATGCTTATCACCTTTTTCATATTCTTCTTTCTGTTCCTACCTCTCAGAATAAGGGGAAAATTAATTATTTCTTTAGTTGAACGGTTTTTCTGTTGTCTCTGACAGCAAGCCTGATAATAAGTTGTACAAATTACATAAAAGTATAAAATACATCTTACAAAGTGCATGATTGAAATGCACATATCATTTTGGGGTAGGTAGGCATGTATGAGGCTGTGATTACCTCACTAAATCTAGTAAGATAACTAGAACCTGGTATGCAGTAATGTATATGAAGCTCTGAGAACCTTGAGAGTATGTCCAAAATTTAAAAAGAATACAACAAAACACCAAATAAACCCAAAATACTACAACAACAACAAAAAAAACCACAAACAAAAAAAAACCCTGAACCAACAAATACACACCAAGGCAGCCTGGAAAATGTAACATTTACTATCTACCTCTGTCTCCTTAGGAACTGCAGAATCTTATCACCTGATGTTTGTCAGTTATGCTGCGTTATATGTGTTATAGACAGCCATTTGATCTGAATTAGGTCAGAGTGCACATGCCAGCAGAGCAGCCGTAGTGGCAGGCAGCTGCTGCTGCAACTTAGCATCATCATGATGAAGCTCGGACCAAACTTCAGGCTGACCCTGTGGTGGCTTCTTCAACTCTTGTGGTGCCAATGTGTGACTAGAGGTGGGATGGGTGGTCCTTTGTCACTCCCAGAAAACATGGTTGCAATATAACAGAGTGGGACTTTTCTGGATCCTTCCAAACCTGTGAAAGTGCTTTGGGAGAGCTTAGTGTCTTTCAGTCACCTCTCAGAAGCTTTTCTGGTGGTGGCAGCAGCATGCGCCTCTCTGATCCCCTGGCAGGAAGAGCAGGTTGTGAATGCCTCCGTGGGGACACCTCAGGCTGGGGCTGTGCCTCTCCAAAGAGGGCAGCTTGAGTTGGTGGAAGCTGGGTGGACCAAAGCACCTGAGCACAAATAAAAAGTTTATCACCTGACATAAAATAGTTTCTGTGTATGTAAGCCGGTTTTAGATTTTTAGCAGACATGCCAGAGACTGCTGAAATCAGTGGGACGAAGGATTCAAGCCATGCTTAATCTGAGTATGAGCCTTCCTAATAAAACCTAGTATTTATGTGCTCATGAACAGAATAGTTCACCATCATCAGGGCCCTTCTGTTAAATGTTCATTTTATTTTACAAAATAGGGTAGTGAATGGTTGGTAGCAACTCTTCTCACAGGTAGAGAAGCAAACCTCTAAGAGACTACGGACACATTAAAAATATTACTTTCATGTATAGAGTGTGACATGACATTTCTTTAAAACTGCAGGACTTCAGAAGCTCATGAATGTGAAATTCAATGGCTTATGTAGGGTGCCATGAACACGAAACTGCTGTGCATGACACCTCTCAACTTTCAGCAATAAGCGGTGAAGAACTATGAGAACAGAAGTCTGCTAGGTAGAGCCTCTCTATGTGCAGAACATTTCATTTAAAAGACTGTTTATGATTGCTCACCCATCGTAGTATCTGCAGTTTTTTTCTGGTGTGCATCTTTTCCATGTCAGTTAATGCTTTTTCAGGAGACACCTTGAAATACAGATGGTTTATGAATCCTTCTGGGTCTTATAGGAACCTTCTCGTTCCTATTTCGTATAGTCTGGTCCTTCCCATGACTGACAATCGGATACAATCAAACTAAAAACGTTTAGTGTGGGAGGATTCACAAAACTTGTTTTTGGTGCTCTGCTTTGCCAATGTGCCCATGTACATTAGGGCCACAGACCATGTGCAAATGCCCCAAAATATATTTGTCTCAAATTATAGTTTCCACTACTTCAGGAAGAATGTAAAGCTCTTCTCTATACATGAAGCAGGGAGAAAAGAAGTCTTAGTACTCAGAAATTCAGTTCTTAAAGTGTGTTTCTTAATATATAAGATACGGTACAGATCCTATAACCGTTAATATAGTAGCACGAATAACTTCAATGCTGTCTCCTTCGAAAGTTGTGTAAATGCAGCAGCATTTTAGGTATCTGTGGATTTATCATTAATTTCAGTTTTTGATGGATGAAGCGTAATGGGATTTCCTTACAAACCAGCAGATAAAAGGACAGAAAAAGCATGTCTGTAATTTCTTTTGTTTTAATCTAGGCAGTCATGCATTATTCAAAGTGAAAGCCTTTGTATTAATCCAGAAAACAAAGCACAGCTAATACTGATTCTTTTTCTCTTCCAAGGGAGGGAATAACATTTTGACATGTTTAATTGATGCTACTTTATAAACCTCATGACCTGTATATCCCAATAATTTGATTTTGTTCTTTACAAAAAAGTCTTGCTAATGAACCACTGTGAATAAATGAGGGAGAACAAACAACATTTTCAGGGCTGCTTAGAAAAACCCAAACCTAAACCCCACATCTAACAAAGGAGCTGCATGTGGTCCTTGCTAGAATCGTTAACATAGATTGCCAGGAAAGGGAGTCCCTGTTATTAGGAGTGGTTAGGAAAGGATGATCTTTTCAGCTCTGATGAAGTCAGCAGGTAATACAAATGCTGAAATGTGAGCTCCTGGAAAATCCAATTGAATATTATTTCCAAGTTTAATTGTATGTTGCTTTAGGTATTCTTTCTATGTTAGCAAAGAAATTTTGTTAATAGCCCAATATTCTAATATACTATTAGTGATTTATTTTATATTCTATTCTGCTTGCTAATGAGGCTTTTCAAATACTTCTTTATATTATTGAAATGGCATTTATTTATATAATTGAGTTGTCACCTTCTGGTATTTGGGGATATCGTAGAGAAAGGAATAGAACTGGTACTTTTAGAGATGTTGCTGCTGAAACAATCTGGTGTGAATTTGAATTCCATCCCCAAAGTGTATCTAAGGAAAGCCAAGAAAAATTAATTTACTGTGCGTATGAAAATGCTAGATTATGTAAGGGCATGGGAACCAGGTTTGAAGTATAAATAAATGCCTAGTGTAAAATTGACTGCACAGGAGTGGGTCATTAAAGTTGTGACTAAAACTTGTTAACTCGGATGGAAGTAAAAAGAGCTAAAATATATCATACAGTGATGGGCAGTGCTGAAAGGATACTTTGCTGTGAAAGGTGTATTGCAACGGATACACTGATACTTGTTATATATACAACATGTATACTACTATCAAATAAATACTATCAAATACTTTTGGGCAGCAATCAAAAAGACATTTGAAGTAGGTATGGGACAGGCAAAGATGTAAAATATTCAAAGTGGCAATATTAAAATCTGAAACATAGAGGTAGGTGGATGTCATAATTAACAAAACTTGCGTACTCGTAAGCTACTATTTTATTGAAAACTAGGAAGTGAACTGTGTATCTTATTATCTAATAATAGCCTATCTTTTTATTGAATGGTAAATTATAGTAACTGGAAAAGGTTGTTGGACACTTCTTGAAAAGGTACAGTGGCATCGGTAGGTTTGAGATAGAATTATTTTTTCCAGCACAGCCTCTATACAAGGGATGTGCAGGCTACAATCATAGCTAATAGCTGTTCCTTTTTAGAAAAAACACAGATAATGAAAATTTCCTCTAATACATTTATTAGAATTGTGGTGCATAAAATTAGGGAAGTCTTCTCTTGGATAATTGGACTCTCCAGGATATTCAGACTTTCTTACTTTGCGATATCCTACTGTGTGCAGGTGGCAGAAGGTTTGTGAGCCCCATGGTGCTCCCTGGTACAGGTCATGCTCTGAAGATGGTGGGAACAGCACCTCTGTTCCAGCTCCTGGGGAGCAGTTGTTCCTCTGCCTTTGAACTAGGGTGGGGTGTACCTTATCTGTTATTTAGAGAATAAGTTTCTGAAGTTTGCTTCAGAAGACCACGTGCTTTTGGGGGAGACAAAGAATGAAAAGGATATATTCTTAAGCGACAAGGAGACTGAAACTCCCATAGAAATGAGATCTTGATGGATTTAAAAAAGAAAAAGAAAGAAAAAAGGCCTTTTAAAGTAGCAAAATAATATAAATGGATCTACAAATGCATGCTTACGTGTTTCAGAGCAGTATCTTAGTTCACCAAAAATGGGGACAGCAGTCAGCTCTGGGAACTTGAGCAAAAATAAAACCACTAACAAAAAGCCCTTGAACTCAACTATCTTACAGGATAAAAATCTGACATTGACTCTTTTTATAATCTAAGAGAATAGAACAACACATTGGTATGTAGAAATGACTTCATGTAATTTTTTTTCTTTATTTGAACCGCCTGGTCACTATTCATCTCCCCAGGAAACAAAGTGAAAGGTCTCTGAGTTGCCTGAATTTGCTTAGGGAAATTATGGCAATTAGAAAGCAACATCAAAGTGGTAAGGGCGGTGCCTTGACTGTTGGAGTTGACAACAAAAGTTTGAGCAAAGGGGATTCAACCTAATGGTGCTCTGTGGCTTCCTGTGCAATACCTCCTTCACTGAATTAAGTATAGACCAGAAGAAAACAGAGACCATGTTAAAAAGGCAGCTAGGCAGTAACAGGAAATTTGTAAAATAACTATTAAGGACATTTATCATAATGAATGCCTAAACCTGTTTTTCATGATTCACTTCAAGTTTTATTGTACTAAGGAATGGTGGTGACTATTTGTCTAGATCAAGATCACAGATAACTATTTCATGTTAATTCTGCAACAAAATTTGATATCTCATTAATTCTTTCAATTCCTGATGTTTTTGATTCTGGCTGGTTTAGATACAGATCAAATTGTTATTTTGATTGTATCTCTTTTTTTTTTTTTTCCTACAGATGCACACTAAATAAGATTAATTAACAAAAACAGGAGGGTAAAAGAAACACCAGGGCATGGAATTTTGATGTTTTTCTCTCTCATTTTTTAAGGATGTTTTGATGTTTGTTTTTTTTAACCACAAGAGTGTTTGACTGTGCAGCAAATAATAACTGATAAATGTTATGTGCATGTTAGTTATTATTACAGAAGATCAACTATGAAAAATACTATCTGCTAAAACATCTCTTCTGTGGTATAGTATAGACAGCTTGTGATTTATCTGAGAGTACGTGATATGTGTTTAAAATTTGTGCACATGTGCGTATATGTACTTAAAAGTACTATAGAGGCCAATTATTTTTAACATCCTGATTTCAAGGTCAACATAATTTCTTTCTTCTCAGAATAATAAAGGAAAAGAAAGATGAAAAAACCCAAAACCTCCGAAAGAGTTCATAGGCTTTTATCTTAGCTGTCATTTCAGGAAGTCCTTATGTAGTGTGTACCAAAAAAAGAAGGCAAAAAAGCAAATATACAGCATAAAAATGAGTTGTGCCATGAGTGGTAAGTGGAGTCAGATTATACAGCGAAGAGAGGGGAAAAAAAATATCTTTGATATGCCTTGGTTCACATTAATAATTGATGTAGACTGCATAAATTGAGTTTGTTAACTCTTCTTTTTTGGCTTTGATGTTTAATTCATGGTTTAAGAAATAAAAAAACCCCAAGAAAACTTGGTTTTTAGAGGATCTAGCAATACTTCTTGAATGGTTTGTTTGGAGATTAGATTTATTGTCATGATTAGGGGTACAAACAGCTGCCCAATTTAGAACTCAGGTATAAAGATAATGAATGGGATAATCGGGAAAATCTGAAGTGTCCTCTTTCATTTTTACACTTCCCTTTTCAAAATTGGAATCAAAATTATGGAAAATATCTATGCCGTAAAATGACCTAGAACTGCTTTACCATGTGAACTCACTTGATTTAATTTGTTTCTATTTAACAGTGAAAACATGAGTGTCTGTTGCAGATCAGAAAAGCTTGATAGAACCCAGCATGAGACTTGTGATTTTGAGACATGGATATAATGATGCGTATAGACAGCCATTTTTTGTTTTATTTTGCTGTAGATAACAGATTTTTCTTCTTTCTAAATGCTTCAATAAACTTTTTTTTTTTATATATATATATATATATATATACACAAACTGATGACATCAGACAGTCCCAAATCAGTTGTTGTAATGTTCCGGCTGTCCAGCAACAGACAGAAAAAGTGATCAGGTCACTTTAATGATTTTTCCAGACAATATACCTTAATTTAGTATATTTTCCCTAGAATTTACAAAGATACAAATGAGCAGCTCTGTTATAAAAAATAATCTGGGAAGGAGAAGAAATAGTAGGCAGCAGATACCTATTCTACCTTGCTGTAAGTGCTTAGCTGGCGTTAGGTCACACGTGCGACAGCTCTCTGAGGTGCATTGCTGGAGGTGTTATCTCCACTTAGAGGATTTCTCATTTGACCATCAGCACTGCTTTTGCTAGAATCTCAGGAGAGGAATTAAAAAAAAAAAAAAAAGCTGAAGAATCTATCCAATGTGCTGCATCCGTGTGTGTGCTACTAAAACTCATCTCCAATGAGGCTTTTGTGAAATTTTACTCATAGAGGCTGACATTTATGTTCTATAGGTGTTTTTTCTCAGGGAGGACATGACCTGTGTAGTGGTGTTGTTATGACTGCTTGAAGAGTTATGCAGCATATTGCTTGGTATGTGTGGAAATATGGAACTTTTTGTCACTGTGGCGTTTTATGCTCAAGTCAGTTACTCATCGGGTAAGTACACTGTTAATTATTAGTGGAACAAGCTAGGGCTCCCTTTGGTTTTCTAGTACCAGTAGTATCATTAGAAATCGGAAAGTAGTACTGTGCAATATGAAAAATGTAAACAAACCTTTATGGTGAGGTTGCATATCATTTAGACTAGGAAGTAAATTCAGGAGAACCAAACCCACTTCTGCTGGTAACCCAGCACTTGCTTGTAGCCCTCTCAAGGTGGCTTGCAGCCACCTGCCCAGGCAGTCCTAGCTGAGGCTGCCCCAGGGCAGCACTCCAAAGACATCTATGTTTTGGAGAGGAGCTAAAGTTGGCATGCATAGCTGGCACAGGTAGAAAATTACACAAACAGAGTTTTGGGGCCAGAATTTTGGACTTTGTGGATTACTTGCAGCCCACTCAAGAGCACGTGAATAGTCACTTTGCCTCAGTTTCCATTTCCCTGTCTCACAACAGCTCAGTGAGGAGGGAAGTATAACTTGCCTCTGTTTTGTAAGTTTATTTTTTTATTGCACAGGTATTATGCTGCTCTTTAGGAATAGAAATACCTGTTTCTATTCTTATAGCCTTGGGCAATCATCATGTGCCCCATTTAGGCAGGCTTTTCTAATGCCTTGAGTGCTACCAAAGAGCAAGCAGATGGGAAAGGTGGCCCCAGTCTTGCTTGATATGCTTTAGAAGTAACATCTCCGCTATGAACTAGAGACAAATTCAAACTGCATCTAATGGCTTTGCTGTAATAAGATATTGATAGCAATAGCTGAGAAAGTATTGCATGCTTTCTGTGCATATGGTTGCAGGAAACCACTGCTGCACAGAGCACTCTATAGAATAAGAATGTATTGTAGGCTAAATGGTTGTAGCGCAGCCTGAAAAGTTGTAGCAGAGACCTTGAAAGCACAGACACAAGCAGAAACCAGAGTTCCTCACACCAGAGGACAACGTATTGATCTGTATAAATTCAGCCCAGAGAGGAACTGGTTGTAGAGAGTTGTAAAAACAATACACAAGGTTTAATTGCTCTGATGCAGCCATCAGTGTGCTGTATTGAAGGTGTGTATCTTGAGAAGTGGTGAGAACAGCAGGAATCCTTATTGGAGGAAATTATATATCTAAATTGATGATAAGGGAGAAACTGGACCCTTCCATTAAGTTTTTTGCCAATGACTGCATGGAGCAATGTGAGTTAAACATGACCCCGTATATCAATCTCTGAAAACTGTTCATAACTAATAGCACAGATGAAATTGTCTTTCAGTTGTTTTTGTAAGCCCATAACAAAAAACAACTACTGGTGATGCTGTGCATCAGATCAGGTAATTCTATATCCTGTGCTGTACAGGTATGCACATAGGTATTGTCTGCTATCATTAAAAGACACAGTACTTTAGTATCTGGTGTAAGGTTTTGCTGATAGTGTTAAATTTATGTGGTATCCCACTGTTAAATTCGGATGCAAGATCTCATTGTAGTAGAGCTTATTTATGTATCGTCAGAAAGGTCCTTTGTGTGTTAATTATTTCACAGTTTCTTTTGTAAGTATTTCCTCTGTCTGAATAACCTGTCAGGAGTGTATACTCATGATGAATATCCATTTTCCCTGACAGAAACTACTAGCAAAAATCTCAAGGCTTTACTGTAATTAGTTCTTTTTCAGATCTGTGTATAATCTTTTGATTACATTTCTTATTACATTTTGTTACAGATAATTAATACCATATCCTTTAACGTGGTTTCCTATAAAAAGAGATGGTATGCATTCCTTTTATTTAAGACTGCAGTGTACTGCAATAATTGAATTTTATAGACTGGGAACGTAAAAGGAGTGCTGTTTCTTGATTGTAACAGTGTTACTTTCCCAGTTTCAAGGTGTGAGTTCCTTATCAGGAATATACTTTTATCAGAGTGTAAGCTTACACAAACCCTGGGAAAATCTCAGCTTCAGTGTCAGTGTCAGACATTGGTGGGATGTGAACTTAGCATCCCTTTCCCCTTGTGTCCTCATGCAATACTGGAAATGTACTTCCAGCGTGGGTGGGACTCCCGGTCTCTCATGACAAGGACCTCTATGCTTGACACTCTTGGGGCATTTTCCCAGAAGGCAGAGCTCTGGCATGTTTTTCCTCTAGACAAAAACAACTTCTTAGTTTTTCTGTCTGGTGTGCTTGGCCCATGAGCTAGTTAGATGCTGATTTCCTGCAGGTTTCTTGCTTCTGTAATTCCTTTGCCTTTGGAATGATATATAGTAGAATCTAGTTTAGGGAACAGGCATCTTCATGAGTAGAGTATTTCAAATATCAACATGATATAAAACACTTTTGGCTGCAGAATGTCACAAGAATTGGAGTAAATGATGGCATAGTCATTTGTCTTGCAAAACAAACGTAGTTTCTTAGCTTCACTTGACTTTTCAGCTGTGGTGGGTTGGCCTTGGCTAGATGCCAGGCCCACCAAGTCACTCTATCACTTGCCTTCTCAGCAGAATACAGGGGGAGAAAATAAGATAAAAGAAAGTCCTTGTGGGTCAAGATAAAGGCAATTTAATGAAGCAACAGCAAATGTCACACACATAGAAGTGAAGGAAAACAAAAGATGTTATACTTAACTTCCCATCAGCAGGTGGTGTTGGCCACTGCCTGGGAAGCAGGGCTCCAGTACATGTAGTGGTTGCTCTGACAGACAAATGTCGTAAATAACAAATGCCCCCCTTCTTCCTCCTTTCTCTTAGCTTTAATATTTGAGGAGACGTCATATGGTACGGAATATCGCACTGGTCAGTTTGGGTCAGCTGTCATGGCTATGTGACCAGTCAAGATCTTGCCCACCCCCGGCCTACTGGTGAGTCACGGGGAATGCTGGAGAGCCAGCCCTGACGCTGTGCTGGCACCGCTCAGCAGCAGCCAAACCACCGGTGTGTTATCACCACCCTCCTGGCTACCAACACAAGCACAGCACCGTGAGGGCTGCTGTGGGGCTCAGCCAGGGCCAGTATGTCGTCTAAGTTCAGTTCAGCTTGTGGTTTGACTTCCTTTGATTTTCCCTTGATTTTTCCCATACTTTTAAATGATTCCTAAAAAAAAACAAAATAAAAAAAAAAATCAGTTTCCAATCAATCAGTGTTCTTATACTTTTTGTACTTGCTTTTTCCTGTTCCCGTTACTCAAAAGAATCCTAACTTCAAGTTTAATATCTGAAATTCAGACTGATTCTCAACCTAGCATCTACTGAAACATTCATGCCCTGGTTTCCAATAAAAAACCAATTATATGCAATGTGTCTTCTCTCAATTCCTAATTTATTTTATTTCTCTATTTTTTAATGGATTCATAAGAAAGCAAAATAACTGTTTTGATATCTAGATGATGATACTTTCTACTGTATCAGGCACAATACTGGAAAAAACTCAGCCTTCAGAAAGCTATTACACAGAATTTGAGATTTGTTATGTCCTTGGTTCAGCTGTGGAATGGGAGAAAACGGTTATTTGTGCCGAGTGAAAGGAACTGCAGAGTTTGTGTCAATTGCAAACAAAATGCACAGTATATTGAAACATTACAAAGCCTTTTGGTTCCCAAAGTGTTCATGGTTATCTGCTATATTACATAAATTTAATCTGAGCTGCTTTAGAAAAGCAAAAAGGCTCTTTTTTGGCATTAAGCTATCTGCTGTACTGAGGCAGACATTTTGAAAAGTAAATGGTAAGTCTGAGTGTCTGAGAAGTCAGTTTAAGATGTCTTAAAAAGGCTTTAAGAAGTTAAGCACCTGATATCGGAAAAGTAGTCCTTTCTTGAGGCCTCTGAACTTGAGCAGCCCAAATCACTGGTTCATTCTGAAAATTTTGCTTACATAATATCTGCATTACTTTTCTTGCAAGGTGTCCTATGCTTTAAACTATTCACAGTCCAAGTAGGACGATAGGTCTACATGAAACAGACAAATGATAGAAGACAAAATAGTGCTACAAGATATGCATGGGTTGTGTGAATTTTCACAATGTTGCTACTTGCATATTTTACCTCACTTCTAGTTTAGCGTTGATATCCAATAGATGGCAATACCGCTCACAAAGAGTTTGTTTATGACCAGTCCTTTTTTAGTGATTTTGTTCTTGTGTATGTCATGGTTTTTCATAAGGTTTTGGCTTTATATATAAGCATCTACTGATCAGGGAGAATTAGAAGCTTACTGGACAAGGAATTTGGGTTGTGCTCAAACAAATATTGGCTTTGGAGAAGAGGGGTAGGAAATCTCAATTGGTTTAATCTACATTGAAATGCCAGTGGAGACAATTAGAGTTTGAGGACCTAGTGAATAGAGTTGTCTATTTATATTTGTTACTAACACCCACCTATACAAAAGTGTTATCAGAGGATCTGATTGAAAGACTTGACAGAAGTTACCCGAGAGCAGATACTTAAAAACTCTTCAGTGATTAGTAGCTTAGAGATGAAGCAGCTCAGATAAATCACTAATTGTGATGTGAAGGTTCTCATGTAAGACTTCAGTCGCTCTTGCTGATGACAGGACTCCACAGCAGAGTTGGGAGCCAGCGCCAGTTAAGGCTGAAGACTGCAAGGGACAAATGAGGAGAAATCATAGCAAATAGTGAATGGGGGAACGCAAGGCTAAATACAATACAGAAGGGAAAAGTCTTTTTAAAGGGAATTCATGCTTGGAAAACCTGATTTGATCTTTTTGGTGCAGCTTGCTAGGATTTCCAGGAGTTAGTTAGTTTTCCTTAAGTAAAGGTTCTTACAGAAATTAAGCTGCCGTGAGTAGTAAAGAAGATCCTTGCAGGTGTGGGTAGCTGCTTAAAGAACAACGTGCCCCTGCATTGCTAAAGTATTAACTCTAATGAAGGGAAAATAATAAGTTAAGGTAGATAAAATACATAAAAGATGTTCATAAGATGATGGTGTATTGTAGTAAGGGATGTTGTCTGCTGCTTTCTGCTGAAGTAAACTTGTGGTTTTCTGAAATAATTTCAGTGACTGACCAGAGATGAAGCTCTAGAAAACTAACAAGCATTCAGTTGTTTCACACTATCTCTGACCTGATTGTCAAGAGATGTAAATCTCTCACCACCGACCTCTGGTCTGTGCCGCTCATTCTCTGTTCACTTACAGAAATCACGGTACCTGTCTGAGTCAATACCCCTAACTTGTTAGTGAGATGCCCAATGCAGAACCCTTCCAGAAACCTGAAACTAGCCATCCTAATGCCCTGCAAATGTGAGTTCTTTCAGACTACACTGTCCTGGCTTCAGGAAAGTTTAGCTTAGTCCACCTTTGCTGCTTTGCTGCTGTGCTAACCAGCCAACTGATGGGAAAAACTGGCTCCATCATTCAACGGCTATAAATTCCTTAAGATTCAAGTAGCTGGTGGTTTTGAAAAAACCTGAAGCATAACCAAATGGAGGGAAAAAGTTTGAGACAGATAACATACGTCCAAGGGATTATATGAAAGGGAGATTAAAAAGGGAGACATAAAATACAGCATTAAACATTCAGATCAGAGCAAGGAGGGAACAGGAGAAAAGCTGTTTCAGATCAGCCTGGTGAGAGGTAGGAAATAAACAAAGTTTACACAAATTCAAGTTTAAGTTGAAAATTGTTTGAAATGGATATTTGAGACACACTATGATACCCAATGTGTTCTTAAGTGTTTTCAATTTGCTGAATTTGAAAATTCTTCTGAATATACCTTTGCATCTTAACCTGTAAAGTTGTTTATGTTAGGTTTTAATGTTTCTCTGACTCCGAATATACCTTTGCATCTTAACCTGTAAAGTTGTTTATGTTAGGTTTTAATGTTTCTCTGACAGATGAAAGCTGTGAGCTTTTCAAAGTCAAAAGCCAATTTGAGAAAGCTGTTTTTCTGTATCCCTGAATAACATTTCTGAAAAATACAGCAAAAGTATTTACAGTTCCTACAAGTAGAAATAGAAAATTATGGCTAGATGTTTCAATTATGCTATAGGCATTTGTTCTTGTACTGTATTTATGTTAGAGACTCGAGCGTCTAAACTCAGGTGCAGACCTGGGCTTCTGACAACTTTGTGATTGTATATTTAAAAGTAGGACTATTTTTTAAATCGTTTCATTACTAGCAGTCATTTTTATTAGGTGAGTGCACAGAGGTCAATCAAAAATGGAGCCATGCAGTGCTAGTCACGGGAAAAATAAAAAAACCAGATAATTTGTGTCTCAAATTTCATTGTGTTTCTAATCAAAGTAGACACTACTGAGGGCCTTTACCACGCTGGGAAAATATCTAATCTTTGTGATTTTTAAATATTAGTAATGGAACTGGCCTCAGTTTTGGCCAGGATTCCTTGTCCATATTTAACTGCTGCATTTGAAAATAATACAACCTATTTTCTCGCTATGTTATATCATTCATTCATCCATTTACTTCCTAGACATCATAGCACAAGTATACTGTCTGTTTTGTTCAAGACTATTTTCTTTTTCTTTGTTTTTTTTTTTTATTTGTTTGTTGTCCTTGGCTTTTTAGTTTGTTTTTTTTTTTTGTTTTTGTTTTGTTTTTCACAATGCCTGAATCTCCCTAACCATTGTCACTTCTGAGTCACTTAGAAATATTTTGGCTAACAGAATGAAAACAGGGCATATGGTTACTTTGCATTGTGTTTAGCAGGGGCCTTGGTAATGATTACATCTTTCTTAGTAAATCCATACAGTGTCATGTAACTCAAGAGTAACGTCATATTTGAAATTAATTTCAGTAACAAATTTGCCTTTTCATTTTTAACTTGCCTTTCAATGGCAGAGACTATGCTAAATAGCTTTTAAGATTGTTCAGTTACACTTTAGAATTGTATTATATTAAATGTTTTGACTACTTATAAACCAAAGCATCAGAAATGTTTGCATTAAATTATGCAAAGAAAAGGAAAAAAGGCATGCATTGTTATACAAATTTATATTACTGTGTTGTTCCTAGATAGGACTTTTTCTTTAAAATTATTGAATATGTTGTGTCTCTTGTGAGTTTGAAGTTTCAAAAAACTCCATCTAAATACAGTACATAATTATGAGAGGTGAAAGACAGATACTTTTTGAATGTTGGTGATATCTCACCTTCAAGATTTTCTCATACATTGGTACTGAGAACTTGTATGTATTTTGAAGTTTACTTAATGTTTATTTTCACACTTTGTAGCAGTTAGGTAACCAAGATCTGCATAAGGTCCCGCAAATCATGTTCATGCTCAAACCGTCTCTGTGGATAAGAATCTAGTTTCGGTTACAAATAGTTGTACAAACTCCAAAATAGTGCCGCTGAAATGAATGCATATTGTTGGTAGTAGTCATGTGTAGCTGCATGTGCCTAGGAAGAAAAAAAGAGATTTGTATTCTCTGAGACTTTTCTCAACTTGTTAAATGCCTGTTTAAATGTAGTTGATGAGATGGAAGATCAAGTTTAGTGTTGGAGACTTCCTGCGATCACAGAAAAAAAAAAATCCTAGTAATTTTATCAAAGGATTGTGCTGTTTATATGGGTGCATCTAAAGGGGAAGAAATAGGATGTTTCAAAGATTTAAATAGTTCAGGAAAGGTGAATGTCATCCTGAGAACTGTATTCTAACTCATAATGTCCGATTCTTGGGGAAGTCTCAAATTCTGAGTATTGTGCCAAAACAGGGGCCAAATGTCATTACTTAATTCTGTGAGGGTATTTATACTTTTGGATCAGATGAGTCCCACAAGTCTCTCAGTAGCAGAGATGCTGGGCTGTTGGGCACAGTGCAAGGCTTCCATGGCCACGGGGGCAGCCTGATGACACTCTTCCTTGGGCAGAGTAGGGCCCATGGCCTCCAGCACTGCGGGGAGGGGGGAGTTTGAGCCTGGTATTCCCCTCCTTGGTGGGACACCAGTGGTTATGGTTCAGATGGCTGTCCTCCTTCTTTTTGCACAAGAGGGCAGTGGGAAGGAGTGGGTTGTGGAGTGCTTCTGACTTTTACCATACACTTTGACCCATGAGGTATGTTTATTTTGTTACTGTACAAATCAAAATGATGAAAACATGACATAAACAGGGCAGACAATATTAGCTGAACTACTTCTTCTGCTTGGTTTTGGAGTGCATTGCTACTTCAGTGCAGCTGATCTTAAAGGGCTAATCCAACCTCAGCTATTAGTGCAGGGGAAGCTGTGGGAGAAAAGTGAAATCCTGGTTTGAAGATGGAGTTGAGAGGATACAATCATCATTTGAGTCAACGGGAGCTATAAGGAACCAGCCAGACTGAGATGAGGCAGAGAGTGACTTCTTCAGAATTAGAGGATTTAGTTGATGGAATGGCACTTGGCATAAGGAGTTCCCGTACTGGAGGCTCTGTGTGCAATCCACTAGACAAGATTTCTTCTCAGGGGTGAGGAGAGCTTTTAAATTTATTTTTGGCAATGAAAATAACTGTAGAATTGGTCATGAAAGGATAGTAGTAAAAGAAAAATGCATAAAAGAACCCCAGAGGGATGAGTTGCTGAGGCTATGGGAAGCTCCCTCTACAGTTTTGTGTGTTTAAAAAAATGCAACAACCTCATATGTATGTAAAAGCTCAGAATGCATAAATTCCCGCAAAGGCACAGAACATATTTCAGTCCTTTGGAATTGCCTTTCTGAGAATGTGTTAATTTATTTTATTTTGTCTAGAGGCAAAGAAAGGTACTTCCTATAGCAGGTAATCCTGCAGAAATATGATCGTCAAAGTATTGCTTATGTTGATTCCTGCTGAGAAATTACAGGGGAAATAGGCTCAGAACCTGCCTAAGTGAGTTTTGCTACTGAAACACATTTAGATGGAAGTGTGGATCTCATAAGATGTAATCAGTTTGCCTTCTGGTATCATGGTTATGTTTGCAGCAGGATTATAGCTTTGCGATTGCTGTATCTGTTAGGGAACAGATATAAAAAGCATTTGAATGTAATTTGAAGAAACACTTAAGACTCCTGGGGTGAAATCTGTTTTTGGTTGCTAAGTCAAATTTTTAGTGGTAGTGTTGAGTAAATTTTATATTTAAATTTTTATTGCTCATTTAAGAGAAATTAAAATAATAAATCTTGCTTGCAAAGTATGGTATGAACACTGGAAAATGATTATAAAAATAATAAAGCATTGTATGTTTCCTCATCTACGTGATGGCTCTTAAATTTTGAAAGTGGTCCCAATCTGGGTTTTCTCCAACAGGATGGGAGAAGAGACTGCATCGTTTTCAGTTGAGTTTAACAGTAAAGTAGCAAAGACGGTACTGATATAGGTGCTAGATAGTTTAAGATTTCTCTGCTGTAAGCTGCAATCACTGAATTTCACAAATATCATCAGATATTCTGGAGTAAGGAGAATGTAAAACTCAAGACATAAATCACATGAACCTCCATCAAAAAATCTGAAAGCCAGAATAATGATATTATAAAAAAAAATATTATTGTTGTAGAAGAAGATATTTCCACTGTTGTAGTATAAAATCTTAAAACTTTTTCCAGCACTTTAATATTCCATATTTTATTTTGTACACTCAAAAATCAAATTTACAAAGTTTTACTTTTTAAATGTCTGCATAAGCCCCTCTGGTTTGTTTTTCGGTTTGTGGTTGGTTTTTGTTTGTTGGTTTGGTGTTTTTTTTTTTTTTTTTTTTTTTTTTTTTTTAGTTTGCATTAGTTGCATTGTCTTTGTTGATGGGTAAAAAATAAGCTATATACCTGGACTTTGTATTTTAACTTAATTATTCAGGTTTAGGTTAATCATGAGGCTGACATTTCATAGAAGGCATGAATCTTCTCAATGTGTTGTTATAATAACATCTGACATATCCTGCCATTGGTTTAGAATTGGGATTTAGTTTTTTTCAATTGTTAGAACCTTAGGGGAGGTGGATTGTCTTTCCTCTTCTGACACCAGACAACTTCAGGAAGATCTTGTTTCCTAGAAGTGGCTGGACCAAAACTAGACCTAAAGTTATGTCAAACCATTCTTTTTTTTTTATTTGCCCATCTTTTATAAGAGTGGTGTTTTTTGGTTTTTTTTTTTGCCTGTATACGTGTTTACAAAAAAAAAAAAAAGTCATAGACTGGTAGTTTAAAAAATATTGCTTGTGCTTTATTATTAACACCTGAGATTTTAAGCTACACAGCACCCTTCTCTCACTTTAAGATAAATAAATTTCCACTGAAACACGAAAAATTACCAGGTTAAAGCATGAGAAGGAGCTCCAGGCATGGTTTTAGCTATCAAGATAAATCAATGAAGTGACACAAACAATGCTTCTGTGTCATCTGCTTTTTGTTTGAGTGTGTGGTTGGTTTTTTTTTTTTTTTTGTCTGTCGATTTTTTGGGTTTTTAGACATGTTGTTACTTCTAAATGTATTACTTTAGGCAAAAATTAGGAATAATTTTTATTTTATTTTTTTTTAAAGAAGTGTTCTGTTCTAGTAAAATGCAGTTGTTTCTCTTAAAGGTGCGAGCAGGTCTGATCACCAAAGCACCCAGAGATATCAAAATAGAGAGTGTATAAATCGTAGGACTAAATTCCCTTAATCAGTCTTCATTTGTCTCCCTGTTCTTGTTTCTGGTTTTCACTTAATGCAATACTTCTTGCTAAGATCTTCTTTTCCCTAACCTCAATTAGATTTTCTCCATTAATTGTGTATTTCATGTTTCAGTAAGCCTGCACTCTAGTTTCATAGCCCATGAGGTTTTGGTGCATTTATGATGGAGTTTGTGGGAGAGGGGGGAGGTATTTTGTTTTAAATGGGAATACACTTTAGTTTCTGGAATGACAAGCTAATAAACATTCATTATTATGTGATTAATGATTCAGTGAAATGAAGATGTCTTTGATGATTTCTGTTAAAAGTGCATGGTCATTCTTTATTGCCTTTCCAGTGCCAAAACTATGAAATAGAAAAGTTATCCTGTGGCACTTTACAGGAATAATGCCTTTAGCGAAACAGGTGAATCCTAATTCATTCAGGAATTTTTCTATAAGTAGTTACCTTCTGCCTCATTTCAGAAAACTGGCTCTGATTTCTTCTGTTGAGTAATCTACTAACAACAAAATACCTGATTTTCTTCTCTGTCATGACCTCTTATGTGTTTGGATTTTTTTTTTTTGGTTGGTTTTTTTTTTTTTTTTAAGTAATCTTCATTGTTTAACCCCAGCTTAGTTCTGAGCTTTCCCTGTAGCCATGCTTTGGGCATGATTTCATCAATGGTCATTGCCTATAGTTCTTCACCGTGGGTGGATTTGAAGGTGACCTCATTTATACAAACAGTGCTCTACAACTGCAGAAGGAGATCCTGTAACATGTGTTTTCACATGGCAGGGCCATAATATTTGGAGCACGGTCATGCCAACCAGGAGAAGCTAAAAAAGGGACTAGCTCAGGCCTGTTTCCCACTGCCCACACACCCCCACACACCCTCCTCCCCTTGTTCTTTTTCCTGCCTGCACTGCTGTGACTGCGATTAGAGACATTATTGGTTTTTAGATAGACAGACCAAAACCAGCACAACATAGCATCGTCATCTTCCAAGCCTTTTTCTCCCTTTCTTCTTGTCTAAAATCACCAAGACCTGGGAGATGAGAAGGTGCATTTCATATGTTGGCCACTCAGGGTTGCGGGAATGAAAGTGTATTGCTCATTCTCTCATTGCATTATGAATATTAAAACATAATAACATTGTTATTATTTCATGTTCTACCCCTGCAGAGTTGCACAGACTCATATTGCATTTCTGTCCTTAAAATAGGAATGCAAGTTAAGCAGCTGTCTAGAGCATTTTTCTTTTCCTGATTTCAGTTTCAAACCCAAACTCTTGATAATATGTGAAGTTATTGTTCAGAAATCCTCTGAAGAAAAATCCATACTTCATTTAAGTCTGCCTTTCATAGGGACTAGTCAGAACACTGAGAGCGTAAAGGTGTCACGGGGGAGAAAGAAACGTAGCCTTGAACTGAGTGGTAAGTGATGTGTTAGCATTGCTAAGGAGGTTTACTGTGCAGTGGCAGTGTTTTCACTGGAAATGTGCTCTTCTGGCGTCAGAGGAGGAAAGATGCAGTTTAAGGCTAAAACTGACAAATGTTCAGTTGGGGTTTCTGTAGAAATGCATTTCAACATGTTGCAAGCACAGAACTCATTTTCTCATGATGTGCAGCACAACAGCCACAGGCCGGCTGTTTTCAAGGTATCAACAGCAGCAGCGGCAATAACAACTCACCTGTATTTTCAGATCAGAATATATGGAGTTAGTCATCTCGTTAGCAGGCAAGGAAATAATCTCCTGAACACCCATTTCAGACGGCAGTTATTGACATAATACCACTTCATATGAAAAAATACATTTAATAACATCTTACTGGGATGTTGCATCAATTTTTAGATGTTGTTTTGCTTTAGCTGGTCAGGGATAGCAGTGAGATATTAGGAAGAATAAAAGATCAGGCATAATGTTTGTAAATTGTCTCCTCCTATTATGTATTTCCTGGTAGTACACCGTTTATTCTAGATACAGTGGTGGGTTTTTTAAAAAATATTTTCATTCTTGTCAGTCGGATGTGACAGAGGAAGAAAGCTATAGGTGTCATCAGTTCTGCCTGGCCAGTCATTAGCTTACGTTCCTTCCTGGTGGATGGCACTAAGCGTAGGGAGAGGGTAAGGTGCCTCAGGTATTGATCAACAGCAGGTATTACAAATATTGATTGGTTTTGGTTATTAGGCAGAATTAATTTCTTGGATGCTATCTAGTATCAAGAACTTGTGGGGAAACTTGTAGGGAACAGTGCTGGAAGAGGCACGTTTTAATAATTCTATTAGGTAAAGCTTTTATGGCTTGAAATTGAATTTTGTTTCCCTCCTTTTTCTCTTCTGTACTCAAGGAAGTCCTCTTTCAGGTGATAGATTGCACACATCCAATAGCCTGGGCACTGTCTGATAACCTGATAACAGTCCTTACCTGTTCACTCTAATAATTGTGTTTTAATAGTCAAAGTGGCAGGAGAATGCTGCCAGACCTTTTTCTAAACCCATCAGACTTTGTGCTTTTGTTTACTGATGATTGTCAGCTAAAAGCAGATCAGCTGGAAACGCGGGACACTCTATCCTGGGCTGCCAGTGACTGCACTCAATTAGGATCTTAGTCTTCCCATCCAGCCTTTCTTACGAACCTGGTTCTAGCCAGTACTGAAGCTGAAGGCTCCAAAGGGTAAGGAAGATATATGTCCAACTGATAAATGTTGACATTTTACATTTGTATGTACATAAATAGATATAATTGTATATCATTAGTTTGAGTTGGTATGATCATAGAATGATTTGGGCTGGAAAGGACCTCTAAAGGTCATCTAATTTAACACCCCCCACACCCCCACTCCCCCCACCCCGCAATGAGCAGGGACATCTTCAGGTAGATCAGGTTGCTCAAAGTCCCATCCAACGTGACCTTGAATGTTTCCAGGGATGGGGTATCTGCCACCAATCTGGGCAGTCTGTTCCAGTGTTTCACCAGCATTATAATAAAAAATTTCTTCCTTATCTAGTCTGAATCTACCCTCTTTTAATTTAAAACCACTACCCCTTGTGCTATTGCTACAGGCTTATCCAGCCACAGTTTAATAAACTGTCATCCATCGGTGCATTCTAGGACATAATTGATATTATTTACTGAATTTTGTTTAAATATCATTTAGAACTGGATTTTTTTTTTAACCTAGGTTTGAAATTTTCATAGTTCTTAGATTGTGTTCTTGATTTGAAACCTAAAGTTACTGTAGGTGCTGAGTTCTGTGTTTTGCTTTCTGAGAACATTCAAGCAATCAAATTTTGCTCACATCAGTGCTCCTGGTAAACAAATTTTAAGTTTCCACACTTGAAGTATGCGCACTGGGAGTGGAACTGTACACAGTGCTTTGGTATTACTTGACACAGTGATAGAAGTGAGTTCCCAAAACCCCCAACCAGAACTTGGCACAGAAGCAATTAAATATGCCTTTCTTAGCTAGGAGAGTACAGGAAGATGCAATATCTTTGTGTGAATGTGATGAGACAAAATTGCATTGAAACTCTGGTTCCAGCCAATAAATCTTAGAGCAGCCTAACTTTTCTTGGAATGATGCCGCAGGCAAAGCACAAGTGGCTCAGAAAAGAGGGGGGTGGAAAAAAAAATCCCTTAATGTTTTCATGATTCTCTTTATCTATTACTTCACCGCAAATTGCAAGTCCTTTCACAGAGCGACTCGGAGCCTTAGGGCTTTTGTAAAGTTCTCCTAGTGACTGTGTTACACTTATCCCTTAGGGCAAAAAGAAACTATATCTTGTCATATCTTCTCATTCACATCACAGACTTCTTAAAGATCAAGTATTCCAACACTCACAGCACATGAGTCACTGTCAGTCCATGGTGTGCTGAAAAATTAAGAGAACTTTTGATGTATTCACATAATACTTTCAATGGAACAGTATTTTCCATGAAGCAATAAACTTTGAACAAAATGAAGCTAGTTCGTTATTTTTTCATAAGTCTTATTCTGCATTTGGTTTAACTTTGGTTGTGTCTTAGCCATAGTGGACTAATGAAGTGATTTTCTCATTATGGCATAGTAGGTAGGCACACATAGATCTCAGTTTGAACACCCATTGGTAAAGATTATGCAACAAATCTGTGCAGATGTAAAGAGCACCTGCTGCTTTGGTGTTATTCAGTATGACTTGAGGGTTGTTGTTCTATAAACCGATATGCATGATTTAGAATTAAGAGGATTTCTTAGTTCCTTTTTCTACTTGAGATAGGGAAGAGACTTGTTTTGTGGTGTTCCTCTTTTTTTTTTTTTTTTTTCTTTTTTTTTCATCTGTGAAATGCTCCCCCCCCATTTTCGGTCTGGAGTGGGTGCTGATTTAGGCTCATGGCCAAGACTGTTCTTGAAAGTAGAGAGCTGACTTCTGTTCCTAACAGAAGTGCTGATATGACTATTTCTTGGTGTTTTTCAAAAGACGTTTTCTGACTGATAACGTGGCCCCATTTTGCCAGCCAGAGAAGAAGCAGAAGAACGATGCTTTTACTCGTCTGCTCGATTGGGAAGTATTGACAGACATGGAGAGTGCTTCAGGAATATATTGTTGGTAGCAACTGTAGTTACTCCAACTGTGCATATATTAACAGCAGACAGGGATAAGCCTGAAATTGTTATGAAGAAGATTTATGCCTGCACCAGGGAAGCATCTTTGCTGGATTTTTGTTGTTCCTGGTGAGGGAAGGCCTGAGCGGGCCCTTCTGGGAAAAGGCGATTAATACTCATTGACAGGAAACCAGCATGCACTACTGTGCTGAAATATTATCTTTCTTTTCCACAGCTTTTTCTAATTCAACCTGAAATGTGTTCCAGTAATTACATGGAGGGGGAAAAAAAAAAAAAAAAGTTTTGCATAGTGTTTAAAACAAAAAAATACAAAGTCATGCAAAAGGCATGAAATAAAATAGAAAGACGAATTAATGGTGGGTCCTGTGTCATGTCCACCCCAAACACACAAGCACAATGACGGTGATGACCTTGGCATTCTGGATGGGTTTGACATGATTATGGACCAAATTCGGTACTTACTAATTTCTAAAGGCTAATGCTCATAAGAGGATGGAATCACAGGATGAGGAGGGCACTAAAAACTTGCCAGGTGCCACTGCTGTTACTGACATTTTCAAACTACATGCAGGAGCTTGGGTAACATGTGCACGATGAGCCTTTCTTTATGCAGTCTGTTTGCTTCCTGTGATACCTTTTTACTTCTCTTTTTCTACAACTTTCTGTGCTTTGGGTCAGATCTAGTAGCTCCAGAATGACTCAGAGGAGCGCCGTGTGCAGCAGCACCCACGTGTTACACGCTGCTCCTGTTGAACTGGGAGTTGATGCAGGTATCTTGTCGCTTTTACCAGAACTGGCTCTCTGTATCCACTGTAGTCATGGTTTCCTGGGAAATTTGCAAGATAATTATTTTTTGGTGATAATGAGGTCATTAAGTTCTGCATTTTTTGCATAAAAAGGGTTAGTAATGTAAGTCACTGTGAATCAAGTAATGTAATACTGTGTTATAAGCTTAGTAGAATGTGCCCTGAATTTTGCATAGTGAAAAAAAAAATTAACTGCTTAGGGAACATGTGTTCCCACAACACTTTGTTACTATATGCAATACCTGGTTTAAGAAATCACCTTTTATAATTGCTTTAACAAAACTTTGGACTATGTTACGTACTCTGGTGATATCATCAAAATCGCAGCTATTGTACTGGTACAATACAAAATTGATTACACACTAATATTATGCAAAATAATGTTAAAAATAAAGCCTGGCAAGTAAAGTGATCCTTGGCAGCTGCCACCCTGCTCACTGGTGTCGTTCAGTGTCCCAGATATGCTGGAAGTTTGACAAGATGCAAGTGAGAGGGTTTAATTAGGCCACAGTTTCACTAATTCAACTAATCTGGGAGTTGTGCATCAATCACCCACGCAATGCAATGTTACTTCTTCCTCCCTTATTCCCACCTAATTTGGGAAGTGCAGACAGTCTCACACGTGGCTCCAGGCCACAGGTGTGAGGTTTGGAGGGCTGATGCCACACGATTCTCTGATTCCTGCCTTTGTCCAGCAACAGACATTTTAAGGGTCGTGCCTTCCCCTAAATCTGCTTTCAGCTCTGCCTAAGTGAGAAAAGGATTTTGCCAAAGTGCCTTCTAAATTCCTATTATATGCCCTTCGAACTAGGGCCTATAGGGCAGCCTAAATAAATTGCTATGCCCTGGCCAGTTGGGGAATAAAAGAATAATGAAATTCCAGTATTCAAAAACAGGAAATATGTATGTCCTCTGGATGCAAAAATAGAACTAGCTGTTGTGCAACTGAAGAAGACTGCAGAAGTTTCAAGGGGGAGGGCAGTGGCTTCTGCATGCCGAGCTGGGGGGTCCCACAGCTCAGACCATTGTCCCTGCTCTGCTGCCTGGCTCCTGGAGTTCACAGAGAGCTGTGACTTTGTTTTTCCTATCCTGCAAGGCAACATCCTTTCTTACGGTGACCTGCCTTTGAAAGGATTGGAGGATTAGGGTCTCAGATCTTCAGGCATATGAGAAATCTGCTGGAAAATTGTAGTTAATGTTATGTTTATCAGAATTATGGTAATTTAAAGAAGATTATATGTACCAAACGGGTTGTCCTGGTCCACAGCACATGGAGAGCTGTTCTGCAGGCCCTGAAATTTTGTAAGATTAAGATTTTATGAGATTTCATGATCTTAATGTGAATGAAATTTAGGAGTCCAGCTGTCTGGTAAAAGCCCAGTGTACTTCCACAGATGCTGAGAGAGATGCCCCATGGGTGCCCCTCCTGGAGCCAGTAGAAGAGCTGATCCCAGCCTGCGCTTGCAGATGCTGGGGCAGAATCAATACGTATCTGTGAGACTGCATTCCCTAGCCTGAAGAGGGCAATGCAAAAAATGTAAGGCAAATTTCCAAAATGTTTTTAAACCACTTACGAGATGTGGATTCTTCAAATTTTTCACATGGAAAATGGACATTCAAGGTTTCTCAATGTGGAAGTTGAGAAATAAGGTTATCAAACGCTAATAGTTGTGGATGATGAACTCACCTTTTGTTACTGATTTAGATTTTTGTTTCAAATCCTATATAAAAAAACCACAAACAACACAAACAAAACAAAACATGACAACAACTGGGTTTTTTTAGTCTATATTACTTTTTGGAGAAACCAAGTTGGCTTTGTCCCATCTGTCCTACTTAGTACATACATTGTAATAAAATAGTGGGTGTCCACTCTTAAATCTTCAGCATTAAAGCAGGTTATTCGATGACAGCGTCACAAAATGTGGAGTATGTTATTTCTGCTGACAAAAGAGGGAGGGAAGGCTGGAAGATTCTTTTCTTTGTGGCCCCCACTGCTAACTTGCATTGCGGTGAAAGCCCTAGACACTGCGGGGAGAACTCACCTTTCTAAGGCAGTATGTCTGTTGTGAAGTGCAAAGCAACTACCGTGGATTTTGTTTTGTTTGAATTTATAACATATATTAAACCATTTTTATTTCCTGTAGCTATATTTCCTGTTACAGAAACAGCAAATTTAAAATTTTATGAGATTTTAATATTCTGAAGCCCTCATTGCTGTATTTATCCCAGGAAAGGGGAGGAGCTGTTCACCTCCAAACCCATGGTTTCCACATTTTATTTCTGCATGCTCTGACATGCACAGAAACCACAGGCTCTATGGCCAGGCTTGTTCAATGAATATTAAGGAATTACCTTTCTGCCTCTTAGGGTTTGTAGTTTTTTTGGAAACCTTCTAATGTACCAAAAGGGATCTGATAAATGCTGTCAGTGTTGGGTGTTTGGTTTGATTTTTAAGGGCTTTGCTAGGCTTTTTAGAAGCACTTACTGTTTTTTAATGGACCCGTGTGAAAAAGTTAACTGGGATTTTAACTTAAGTACTCAACTGAAAAACAAAGCTTTACAAAGCGTAGCTAGTTACGGACTCTCAGCTGCCACCTTTGGACGTTTTGGATTAGTGTTAGCAGTTACAATCTGATTAGTAATCTTGATTAATTAATTTACAAAAAATACAGCAAACAATGAGAAGATAGGTTCAAAATACTACAGGAATTTGGTAGAATTTGCTTTAGTTAGTTTTGTAACATATATCTGTCATATGCATGTTACCAATGGTTAATGATCCATTGGTATTGGATAATGATCAATTGGGAAACCAATGCAATGAATCTGAAATACTGCTAAACCACAATATAACTGTGGTAGCAGTAGAAATGACCGATAGAGAACGTTTGGAAGCATGTCATCTGTGATCTCCACAACATTTATTGACCAGCTGCCATTTAACCAGTTCCCTAATTTAGCTTATGTGACAATCATCTGCATTTGGTGAAAATGGAGAGAAACATGGAGTACTTTGCCAGAAAGTTATAACAGGTAAGAGTGCTGACAAGCTCAAAACCACAGTGAGGTAAGTACTGGCACACAGAGGCTGTACAAAAGGGCAGATGGCAAGATGTGCATTAGATCTGGTGGTTTTTGTTGTTTGGGGTGGGGTTTTTTTGTTGTTTTGGGTTTAGTTTTTGTTGGGTTTTTTTTAATTATTCCTGGTACATCTGTTATGCATCATATTATACACGGACTGCAGCTGTAGAAAGAATGAATAAATTAAGATGCTTATGTCAGTAATTATTTCAAGCCTAGTATTGCTGAACAATGTCTTTTCCCAAAGAAGTAAAGGTACAAATGGAAGAAGGTTAAAGTGTGTAGCTCAAGTCAGTCTAATTTGAAATGAACTGTAAGAGAACAAAATACATGTTTTATGTAATTAGCATCTTAAAACTTCATGTCATCGTTCAGTTTTGTTCTAATAGTACATACAACACTTGCTTAAGGAGGAAGATTAACAGCGTTCCTGAAGAGTTCAAGGTCACTTATTCTCAGAATGTTAAATAGTGAAAGTCTATATGTTTCTGATTTCTGATGTGTGTTCAATATTTGGAGAATGAGTTAAATAGATTTTTTTTCCTTGCTAGAACCTAGTATTTTAAATACACTGTCACTGAAGTACATATGCTATGTGAGAACAAACTGTAGACTGTGTTGTTGGCTCACTTTAGACACAAGAAGAGGTTGCCATTAAAAATCCTCAACAGTTGCCACATTTGAGAGTTATCCACTTTTGTAGCAGTGTTCAGATGACTATGTCACATAGCAATATTCAAAATTTATGTAGAGTATCCACTTTTTAGTGTGCTATGCTCTGTCATTAGAGATGCCCTCGGAGAACTTTTTCTGTAACATCTTTTATGAATAATTTTTTTATTTAAGTCCTGTAATATGAAATCCTGGGGTTGCTGAGGACATCACTGCTTGATATTGTTGAAAGCATATCTGTAATAAAACTTGCAAAACTTTTTTACCATAAATGGCATCAATCTCACTTTGAAAGGTTGGTCATGAGTCCTCCTAACACATCTTCAGATAAATGTTTGAGCTTTTGGTTTATGACAAATATCTGAACTTAGGTGAATTTCATACATCTGTGATTCAGTTAAAAAACTTCTGCACAAAAATAACTGGATGAGCTGTGGTGCAGATGAGTGAAAAGTTTAAACCCCTGAAAGTTTCAGCCCCTGGGATGGCCATTAGGTGCCTGGCTGGATGACCTCAGACATCTACACCTGAGCGGTATCTCTGACCACCACAGCGGTCCTGTCCGGGTGATTGGTTTGTTGAACCATCTCATCCCATTGGAGTTCCAGGGCTTGTAAGCATCTGTGTGGAGATGACGTTTGCACTGAGCTTTTAGTTGCTAGAGATATGTCTGTGTATGCATTGTTGATTTTTAGGTTTTCATACATTCCTCTGTAGCAATTTTTTTAAAATCTTGAGCACTCAAAGCTGTATGTGCCACAAATGTCAGAACTTTTTCTCTTTAAACTATTAAGGTATTGTCATTAAAATGAAAGTACTCATGGGTCTAACTGTATGAGAAAGTGATTCTTTATGACAGCTTACTTTTATAATCAAATGTTAGAAATCTTATAATTGATAAGTAGCTAATATGGAATGATTAAAAGTAAGACAAAAATAATAATTCCTGTGTTGTCCAAACCCAAACAACCTTTCCAGTGCTTGGATTTGAGATGTTTATTAATCTAAACATGCACAATATATTATTACAGTATTTTCTTGCATGAATGATTGATCGAATTAGTTATTTACTGGGGGAGGGGTAAACTATCTAAGTATAATGGAAGGCAGAAAAAAAGGGAAGAGAAATTGACTTTCTTCAGGCGATGTATTAGCAAAACAAATGAAGAATTTTTACTAGGTAACATCAGCATTCATCTTTCGCATATCAGAGAGAGCGCATTATATAGAGCATCATACAGGGCTGAAGGTCAAAGCCAATCTGCTAGCTTCATTTTTTTCAGTGGTACGTTATCTACCTTTGCTTAGTTGGAGTCACTAGTACTTCCAAAGGAGGAAACAAAAATAAAAAAGAAATGGCAGCAAGAACTGATTCTACATGGTATCTTAGTTGTTATTTTAATGTGTACACACCACCATAATCAAACTCAAGCATACTAAACACAGCGATTAGTCACTCTAGTAGCAGGGAAGCAATTAAAAGGAATCAACATGTCTTTGCCATAAACTGTAGATGGAATAGGAAGAGAGGTGGGCTTCCTTCCTTTCTCATGCCATTGTCACCAAAATAGACTGGAGTTTCTTTGCCTACTGAGTTCAATACTGTAAAAAGCAGAATACCACTTGATGACTGGTTTTCCACTTGTCATTTATTTCTGCTTTTTCCAGACTGGGGACAGTTCTGTATAAGACAAAAAATATTATGTATTTGTGTTATTGCAGAGTCTGGGAGCGCTACCCGTGGAGCTTTCTCTGTAAAGCAATTCATTCCATATGGGTGGGTTACTATAATTATATCTATGCAGATGCTGAATCCAGTTACAATAAGCAGAAACCAAGGCTGTTGTTTTCTCAGAAAAATGCAGATCAACTAGAGACCAAAGCCAGCTATTAATGTGGCCGATTAGTATCTGGACAGAACGACTCATACTAGTTTCTCCTCCCAGATTCTCCATTCATCTGTGGGCTGTTTTTGTATGTAGCTAGTGTATGCAGAAGATGCCAAAAACTGGTCTATTACAATTCCCTTCTCCTCAGGGAAAGAAAGGAAAAAAAAATAAAATTGCCCAGGGCAAAAATGGCTACTTCCCATAGTCCTGATCTGAATGGGAATGGTCTGTATGTACATTGTGTTCACTGTATGCTGTGCTGGACAGCAGTAACACTGATAAACTGATAAACCCCAGTGGATCATCCTTGTAATGCCATGCTTATCTTTCTGGAAATATTTTCTATACTTCCTTTTCCCCTCTTTTGGCTGTTTCTTCCTTTTTTTACTTCCTTCAGAGGTATTCAAGTGGGATAGAATTCTGCTGAAGTCTATTTATGCCATACGAGATGCCCCCATTCCCTCATCAGTATTATTTGCCTTATTAACATATGAAATGTTTTTCTGGGTATTTCCATCTATAATCTCACACATCTCAAAATTCACTGAAATAGATATCAAGCCTATGGTGAGGTTTTGGATACTTTAGGTCCTCCCTGCAACTACAGGTTATATGAGCTCTGAACTCAAACTCATCTTTTGTGAAATGCCATGTAAATTCTTTGTTGCTGTGTCTATGGTTTAAAAATCGTAATGCAGCTAGAAGTGTGAAATATTAAGCATATCCTTTTATGTACTTTGAATTTATGGCAACTTCAAAGTCAGTCCTCATTTATTGTCTGGTTTGTTTCACTTCAGAAATTACTTGAACTGTGAACAAAAAGGAGCTGACAGTATTTTCAGATAGGCAGTTTATAGTTGTGCACTTTGCAACTATACGGTAGGACTGTCTCTGTTGCCTTGAATGCAAAATTAGCTTGTTGATATGTGCTGCTACAGACAGAGGAACAGATGTAGTAATTCTACTTTATTTACATGAAATCTCTAAAAAGGCATTTTCTGGTAGCATGCTAGGAATAAATACAGTATCAAATATAAACCAGGCCATGCTATGTTAGCTTGTTCAGGTGTCAGCTGTGCCGTTTGGATGTGGGCGAGAGCAGGGAGTCAGATCCCTCCCCGCAGAGCTGGGAGCTCTCTCGCACCCAGCACCCGGTGCCAGCCTGCTCCTGCTCCCGCCTCGGCTGCCCCCTGCCCAGGGTCTGGGATGCCTGGACCCCCAGGACTCCAGGGGGGCGAAGAGGGACCTGCCCTGAAGTGGCACCCACAGGGAGAGGCCTAGAGGAGGCTATCAGGTGTCCTGATTGTTAATTTCTAGGTTTTTTTTTTTTCAAAGTAGGAGATTCCCCTCTCTTCCCTGCCCCCTTCACTTTCTGTGGCTTAGGGCTCCCCTAAGCTCATGTTTTCGAGCTGCTTTTTCATAGCCAAGAGGTTCATGAATTTAAGTGGGGCTAAGAAACTGTGGGGAGGAAGGGGCTGTGAGGGTGAGGCGGGTTGCAAACCACAGAGATCAACACGTCTTATATAAGTGAAGAAGTGAGGCTGAAGTAAAACCCTGTGAGCCTTTTGGCCTGGGAATATGGCAACTTGTGAGTGATGCTGAACTGGCTGCTGCAGCAAGGGAAGGCTTTTCCCTGGGGATTGTGTCTATTCCTCTTCCTCTCTTCTCCTTTTGCCATTGTGCAAAGGCTGAGGAAGGAGGTATTACTCCAGAGGTGGTCCTTGCTTTCCCTCACTACTACACTTAACGAACAGGTTTTAGCCAGGCAGTTGCACATGCTAAATTGTTCCTTTTTTCTCTCTCAGGTATTCAAACTTTCCAGTGTGGGCCTGGGGATGTTTATTCAGCTTATGAGCAAGCAGACACTCTAAAGATGAAATGCCCTGACTCTGAACTGCAGGCAAAAGTAGTGGGAGGAGATGCAGCTTATTTAACCTGGAGGATGATTGATGTGTATATGTCAATTTCTATTAATATTCCTTTGAAATCACTGACGTAACCGTGTTTTTCCCCCACCCGAAGAGAAAATATAAATAGAAGGACAACAAAACTATCCTGTCCCTTTAATTCATGATACTCAGAAGCAGTTAAACAAACTGTCATTTGAGAGTCCCCTCCAGAGGCTGGCATAAAATCAGCTTCTGGTAGTGTTCTTACCACTTTAAGAATATCAAGATGCTCTAACAGAGCTATATGCATACTGCTAAAATGTATAAAGCACGAAAAACAGAAGTCACCTACAGGTAGACCTAGATAATTTGCTTAAAAATGTACCGTTCCCTCATTAGACAGCTATTCATTGCATGAAAAGAACTAAATGTATTTGTTGAGGTGTAGCTATAAAAGCCATGTTTAAAATGAAAGAGAGTTGAGAGCCTAAATGCACAGCACTATTATTCAGAAGTAGCTTTCGCGCAGAGAGTTTCAACGGGAAGGTGCTGTTTGGTTGGACACAAATCAGCAAACGTTTAGCTGAAGTGTGAATAATTCAAGCGTGCATGAAGAGCTGTGCTTTCTGAAGAGATGAAATGCAAGAATAATAATAAAAAAATAATCTTCAAACATTTGCATCAGCCTCGGAGGACGATGCAAGCAGGAGGATTTGAAACAGATTTGCAGATGCACTCTCTTTAGGCAGAGAGAATGCTCATTAAATGCAAGATGCTTCTGTGGCTCATGTGTTTGCACGGAGGTAGAGGTTCGCAAGACTGACGTATCAGATAAAGTCAGAGTGGTTACCACACCGACGGTGTAACAGCTGCATAATAAATGATGGAGAGAATCATGTTAGGCATGCCCACCTAACCTAACTTGAATCATGCGAAAGGGGAGCTGCTGGAATTCAAATAGACTTTCTGGTTCCCAGCAGTCGGCAGTAATAGAATGCTTTCAGGAAGATGACAGACGCAGGGGAAAGATGCTGTTTTGCACTATCTTGATTTGTTACGGCAGCCAACTTATTGGCATGATGGAGTGACAAGAAAAGCAGCTGGCATGGAAGGTAGGATTATCAAAGCTATTGCATCATTATGAATGTAATTAGAAACTGACCATGACAAAGCATATGCTAGAACAAGCTGCCGCCGATGGCAGAGGATTTGTTGCTGAGGTCTTGAAACTCTGAAAACATTCCTCGTGCAAAATGGATTTTGCAGTTTCATTTATGCTTTCTTTCCTGCTCGCCTCCGAGCTTGGGGAACCGCTTGCTTGAAAGAGAGTGTTGTGTTAGAATGAGGGTGAAGAATAAAGTATTTTCTAAGTCTGTGAAGCCTCAGGTAGATAGATACAAACAAATGTGAAACAAGACTGGGAAAGGCTCCCTCTGATTCACTAGCAAGCTCTGATTGATATATTGGCATATTCAGGAATCCGGAGAAAATGAAGATGCATGTACTGAATGTTTTGGTATAATGAAAAGGTATTATTGCAGGTCTCTCTTTATAGTTAGTTTTTCCAACAGGTTTTATTCCCCATCAGTTTTTAGTTAATGACATTTATTTGGTTGTTCGGTATTATATAAAGAAAATACATCAATATCTCCTGCAGGGCTTCTCGACAACTCCAGCATCTGTTTCAGCTATTGAACTGTATTCACGTTTTGCCAACTTGATGCCTACCCAGCTGGTCTATCATTTCTCGCTTGATTACTGCTCTTAATTTCTCTGTATCAGCTTGTTTCAGACAGGATTTTGAAAGCTGTTAATGAGAAATGACAGTAACTGCTAAATTATTGAGAACTGGGAATATTCTCTGGTTTTTGAAACATCAGAGACCATTTTTGTGTGCATTTTATTAATTTCATACTCTGTGTTGCAGTGAGGTTTTCGTATAAGCTTTGAATTTAGCTGTGAATAGTTTAAAGTAGGTAAGTCACAAGCATAACTTTCAACTGACTATTTTGAGAAAGTTTGGGAAAATTTAAAGGTGCTTGCTTTGGTGTATCTATCCTGTTAACAAATGTTCCTTCCTCCTGCATACCCCCCATCCCAACACCCCACCCTACCCCCCACCAACATATATACTCTCTGTCACAGTGAACGGTCGTTAAATGTATACTGTACATATTGAAATATATTTTATCACCACTAGGGTGAAACTGCTAAGCAGTTCTGAACAGGTGATTTGAACAGGTTTAAAACAGACGTCAGTTCTGTTGGTGTGGGTTGCCCTCAATCTAAGAAGTAAAAGTGTTTCTAAACGTAAGCCAGGACCTCACTTTCCTTCCTCTTTGGAGGTCCAACAACCATTCAAACAGTGCTTGAATAGCTCACAGGATATGCTTATGTCAAATTACTTGGATTATTTTGCCTTACAAAATGCTTTCTTTCGATGTAAACTCTCTTCTTCATTAGGTCTATCGGGTTTTCCAAGGTGATGAGCAAGAACATCTTGTCATACTGGATATTTACTTTTCTGACTTTATTTTAAATTACTTTGCTGGCTGTACTCTATGTAGTCTTGTCAAGAGCGGATCAGGCTATTAAACCCTAAATGTTGCTGACTAAAGCTGTAACAGTTTTGGAAAGATAGATGTTTCTAGATATACAGCAGTGAGCAAGCCTTTAGAAAGTTTGCAGGTAAAGATCAGTAAAACTGATATGCTGTTAGCTAGTTTGAGCATTTCCTTGCTTTGATCATGTCTTAGAGGCATTTTAAATTATTTTGTGACTGCTGGTAGGGGAGATGTACTTACTAATGGAGAGGATCACTGTGGGGTTTGTATAGCCAAAAATAGTTACATAGTTTTGATGACAATAAAAAAAAAGTTTTTCTATATCGGAGTTCTATTAAATTTAACAATAATTGTCCTTGTTGATGATGATGAAACCATAGAGTGAATAACCCATCTAAACAGCTTAAGTGCCATTCACCTTTTCAGGGTAGCAGTAAAATGGTTTTATATTGCATGTATTATATTTATACCCCTAAAGGTGCTGGTCGCTCCTTGTCTCAAGAGCGCTGGCTGGCTATTGTCATACAGTAGTTACTTAAAACGGTCTTTTCCCTGTGACGGTGGTAATCATAACTGCATGCTGCCTGTGGCCATCATCCAGCTGACAAGTGATTTTATAGTTTGCTTCTGTTTATCTATAGTAGTTGGTTTTAGCTTTCTGTTTTGCTGATGAATTAAGACGACACTAGGTGGAGCTAGCTGTTGATTATAAATAGAGCTACAGTTCTACTCTCCTGTCTAATGAGCAAGCCCCAGTATATAATGATTATTATTAAAAATAACAATTCTAAATCTTCAGCATTGAGTTGGACCTTAGCCATGAAATTCTAGATCTGGAGAGGTTAGAGGAAACAATTTCTCCATTTTCCTTTCCTTTTATTATTTTACAAGCTAGTAATCAAAGATGAAAAATAATGATAAGGAAAAAGCATCTACATTCAACAAAAAGGGCTGGGAAGCAAACAAATGGAAATAGAAGAAGAAAAGAGGGGAGAAGCAGCAATAAGAGCCAGCAGATGTTTCCACTGTACATACATGCAGATATCCAATTGTGTATCAGTCTGTCTTTAGCCTGATGCACATAGATTTTTCTCTTGTCCTTACACATAAATCCTTTTTCCATTCTGTCTTCCTGAATTAATTTGTAAAGCTGACATCTTTCACTCTATATTTAGATATGGGACTGATGTTTTCAGATCTCTTCTTGGAAATGTGATCTAAAAGGTGTGCAAGGGCACAGGGAGCTGTCACTCATATGCCGGTCGTTCATAATTAAGAAAAAAGCATTATTTATTGACTGAGGTGGAAGCTGGTTGTATGTGCTCCTTCACATGATTCTGGTTATTAATCCCAGTCAAGGATAAGAAATCTGTAGTCCTAGACAGTGTGACAACACGAGAAAAATATGCTTACTTCCACACAGATTTACATATATGTAAATAATATGGTACATACATTAATTCAAGAAAGGAAAGAGACTATTTAAAAAAAATACATATATTAATTCAAGGAAGGAAAGAGACATATCAAGATATATGCTGATACTTAGGTACACAAACTGAGGAGGAAAAAACAGGATATAAGTAAGAAGTGTGAGGTGAGTGCAGGGAAAGGGGCAGGCAAAAATGGAGATTAGGGATATCAGCTGAAGCAGTCTGGCAGAGCAGTGATAATTCCCATCAACATCTGTTGGGTGAAGCACTTGAAAGTTCAGTCAGTGTCTTGTTCTTACTGCTGTAAAAGGGAATTGGGGTAGGGAGATGCTCCAGTCAGTGAGGGAAATGACAGCTGCCTGACATTCCAGGAGTAACAAAGTTTAGAAGACTGGGGATTGACCTTTTTTTAATATTGTCCGTAGGAAATTGAAATTTTAGTACTGAGCTGGACATGTGAGTTAGAATGGTTCTGAAAAAGCTCTAGACAAAATCAGGTTGTGCTTGGACCTATTGCTTGTTGGAGGAGTCTTGCAAGAAAGAAGTGCTGCATTGTTAACCTGTCCCAAGAGTTAGGACCTTGAGGAGACCTTTTTGGATATGAGCTACATACTCCGTGCTTAACATCACAAGCATGTGAGGAGATCAGCTATAGTAGAAACAAAGTTTATTAGTTTTACAAGATCGTTCAGCCTTTTATTTGGACTAGACCATGATGGTTTTTTATTTTTTTTTATTTTAATAGATAGTCTTAACCAGAAACAAAGCCTTTGAAATGTGTGAGATTATCATTTATTTCCACATCTGCTTCCTGTACGATTTTGTCCACCGACACTGCAGAACCTCTTGCTTTGAATAAGCCCATCCTGATGTGTCCTGAATGTTCCTTTTGACAGCAGGTAGACGTGTGCAGTGCAGCACTGCTTGGCTTTCTGATGCTGGTCAGCTGCTGTTTCACTCAGCTTGTGGTTCCTGCTGAATAAGGTGGAAATTCTAGTTTAGAGGTACCCATGGTGTGGGGAAGCATCTGACCATCTTGGGCAACGGTCAGGAGAAGCTGGGCCAGGAGAAAGAGGTGTACTCCTTCTCTCTATCACTAAAATCTGCCCATTTTAAAATCCACTGTAATGAGGAGAGCAGAAGGAGGGAAAATGGCACATAAGGCGAGGAATGGAGGGGCTTCAGGTGTTCCATGAAGCAGTCGTCTGATGAATGGATGGTAATCACCTTGCATAAAAAAAACATGAGGAAAAACACATGCAGGAGCCAAGCTTGTCCAAGGGTTATGCACTGCCAAAAAGCTTTCCACAAAGAAATATTACATAATGATAAAAATATATTAGTGAATTATGTCTATTAGCAAAGAAAGAAATATTTTTGTCCTTCGAGAGACAGAGTTCAAACTTTGTGGGTTTAGTTATTTATTCTTACCATGTAAGAGAATTATAATTGTTACAAAATTTGGGAGTGTTTATTTGATAATAAATGCTAGAGGATATCCTTTCTCCCCAGCCCAGATTAGGGTTATTTTACTTTTCCTTTTTTTTTTACAGTGTTAGATGATCTGTCCCTGTAATCACATAGTTTTAGTCTCCGTAGGAAATGCTGACATTTCCTGAAGCTGCTGGTTGTTGCTAAACACCATGCTAACTTTTTTGCATGGTGCTGGAAGGAGTGAAGGGCAGTGGAAAGACCCATCTATCTGAACAGTTGCTGGACTTTGGTCAGTGAGGACATCTAGAGAAAAGTGTGAGAATTTTCTGAAGGCTGCTATTTTCTTGCTTCTTTTTCTGATTCTGGTGAAATTAGACCAGAAGGTTACTGCATTTAAATTAGAAATAACAGGAAAGCCTTCAGCTTACTGTTCTGCTGCCTGTCATAACTGGTGGATATAGCCCATCTCCTTCTTAAACTACAAGGTACAGGCGGTCTTGGATCTTCTTTGTGCTGTGCCACTAGCTCCGAAATGTCCAAGTGATTCGCTGCAGAATTGAAGTGATGAATGCAGTTGTGAAGTCCTTGCTGAAATGCCCTGGACATGATAGACCCAGTCATACAGTAATGAAAGAGGGAGAGCTGAAATGAGAAGGTGAAAAGGGAAATCAGGTCCTTACCAGAAATGGGAGAAACATTGAATAATAATAGTTTTAATTGTATCTTTCTTTGTAATTTTCTTTATGATCTGAGCATCTGAGAATAAGGATGCAAGGTACACCTGTTTGAAAAATTAAGAACCTCCAGCTGCACTGCAGTTCCTTTAGTTTTTGTTATCTTTAGAATAGATCTTAGTCTAGGGAAAATCAGAAGAGTAAATCAAGGTTAGGCACACTGTTTTTCACTAATATCCTTGAATTATCCATCTTTAGTGTTTTCCATTACAGTGCTGTTCTTTCCAAGATGTTTCTTCCATTTACATGTCCCTAAATGTTTTATTGCACATAATGCAACCAGCACTCTGACTTGTTTGATGATACAGAAATTCATGGTGCTGAAATGGTCAGAGATACTTTTAGTTTTGACCGATGCTGACGAAGACTCTTTTTTTCTATTTTTTTTTTCCTTCCACTCTCCTCCTTCCTGATCGTGACTTGTCACAACTGAGGAAAAAGGTAGATGAGAAAAAAGTTAAAGCAAATTCTGAACAAAATCTAAGCTACTGGAAACTTGTGTTTTCTTAAATCTACATCTAGTTTCACCTTCACCTCTTTCTGTGTCCTCCTGATGCTTAAGACTAAAGAGCATGCAGAATTTCTTTTATGGGGTCAACTTCTTTTAGCATTCACTCCTGATCACATGTATTGATCTGTTTCCCTGAAACTTAAAAGCCACACTAAATAAAGCCACCACATGCTGTTTTCTCTAGACTTTCCTTTTATGAGCAGCCTGTTATATTTATATAGCCATTCTGTGGGTCGCATATGTTTTTGCAGTAAATATTGCAAAGATATTGGGAAAAGGTTCATCATTTTGTCATTTTGTATTTTTGGAACACCATTTATATATTCTCACAGTATGCTTGTATTTAACACATCTTTATTTCCTTTTATTACAAAATAACATTTATAATGGGAACTCCTCTGTAATTTGTTACTAATGGTCCTAAATGCTATTTAATAAATATTCCTTAGGTACAAACATCACTTTTTCAATGGGAAAGCTGGAATTTTCACCTGTTTGTTTAACAGTGGGATTTTGTCAAAGACAAGACTTTTCAGTTTGCAGTCCTAGGCTGCTTTTCATTCGCTGTTGGTCCAGTACGAGATAAGGACTGCAAACACTGACAAAAGCAACCTGTGGTTTTCAGTAATGACTGCAGCCCCTGAACTGTGACTGAATCAGGTTTGATACCAAGACAGAAAATAAAGGTATTAAATAACTGCACATGCATGGAAAATGTTACACCTATATATTTCCAAGCCATAATGGATGGAATCTTTTAGAGATGGATGCTTTGGTGAAATAGTTTTGGTGCCATTAAGATATGAGGTGAGTGAAGGCTGAAGTTAAGGTTGTTAAGCATTTCAAGATGTTTATGGTTTAATGTGATGACTCTGACTAGCACTAAAACTACTGACTTCTCATTTCTTAGTAGCCTTGTTTTAGACTATTGAAAAGCACAAGGGATTTTTATCTTACAAATTAATTTGGTACTTAGCAAAACATTTCAAAAATAGTGAAATGAATTGCCAGCCCCGTTGATCCCGTGATTAAATCTTTGTATGCATGTGTCTCTTCAGATATTTCTTCAGAAGCCAAGAATAAAAAGCATGTGACAGATGTTGGTAAATCCCAGTGACTATATTTATTCACAAGTTCTCTTATTTTTGAAAACTTCAGAAATTAGTGGATTAAATAAGCTATCAGTTATGATACAACCTGAATCGAGATCAAACAAATCCTAAGACAGGGTTATGAGCAGCATCTCAGGGTACTAATTTAAGGATGTGACTAAGAGGCAGAAATGCAAAATGCTTGACATACCTTGGCACCACATGCAAACCAAAACCGGCACCATCATCTGCCCTCAATGTGAAAGGTCAAATATAGTCTTAAAGGTCTTTTCCAACGTGAATAATTCTATGATTCAATGGTTTGCTTCCTTCAGAGAAGCTATGCTTTAATTTCTGTAAAGTTATTTTAGCAAGTTAAAAATGCTTTAAGTAGTAATATCTCATTGTCTACATAATACCTAATCCCACGCTTACAAGCGCTGTTTGTTAAACTTTATGGCCCTAAATGTGACTATTGATCATCAGCATTAACCAAAGTGTTAGTGCAGATAAAAGTTCCATAACTGTAGGTAAACAGTGTGTTGCTGAAGAGTATCAACTAGGATTATTCCTGTGGCAACAAGTAAATTAATTTTGCAGGAGTCCTTCGTGAAACCAGTATTTCACATGGGATTCTGCACAATCCGACTGACCCATTGAATAAACAGCAGCCCAAGCATCTGTGTCGGGCTACATTTATCACACAATTTCTTAAATCTGCTGAAGTCTAGGAAGTAGAACACTTATTAATTCATTATTTAATGTGAATATTTTATTATTTATCGTGTGACAACAATGTATGTGGCACATGACAAAGCACAGAGAAAAGTGACTACTTTGCTCTAGGGAATGATATATAATTAATGTGAAGGGTCTGCTTTGTATTCTCAAAACCAGATGCAGAATGATGGCTTGCAAACCTCGGCCAGCTGTGAAGCTGTAACATATATAAGCAGAAATGGGATTGCATTTTGTGGCCTTTTTATTACTGACACACAACTTGAGAATTATAAACTGAATGGTAATTGTATTATACAGCAACAAACCACCCATTGATGACTCTGAGATGCCATGGAAACACAGAGGTCCCCATATTAGTTGCAGTTTCTCTGTGAGCCAGAGATAGGTATGTCATTGAGAATCCTTCACAAGCTGTACTTCAATAGAAACACTGAAACTGAAAGAGAGGGAGAAAAAAACATCTGCATTGAAAGTGAGAAAATATGAATTAGTCCATTAGATGTGAGAAAGGCAGAGGTGTCAATTTAGAGCACCAATGTACTCTGCTGTTTTATGCAACTTGTTGGTATCTGCCAGGTCAGGAGACATTTTTTTAGCTGAGCCATGTCAAGACAGTTGTATGCATTATTATAATTCAGGAGAGAAACCCCCAGGTGTTCGGTTTGTGTTGCAGCACAGTTTTCTGGTTTGACACCTTGCCCCAGGTATTTTTAGAAATACAAAAAGGCACAATATAACTATTGAGGAGAGGTGTATCAGTGCTGAAATCATCAGTTTTATTTTGTTCTCTGGGATTTTCTATTGTCCCAGCTCTCTCAAGTGAGTTTAAAGGAAAAAAATCAACTAATACTGGTACTGCTGGACAAATCCACATGGACAAGACTGGAAAAGCAACTCTGTGTACCCCCAGCATAGGTATGGGACTGGGAAGCACTAGCCTCACCCACATCAGTACTTCCCTGGAGAGGCAGGGCCAGAACAATGCAGGGGGTGGGTGGTGGTGGTGGTGGGTTTTATGGGTGCTGGCCAAGGTCAACCCACCGTAATGAGGTCAGAGAGGATTATTCCAAGTGGGCTTTCTAAATTGACAGGAGGTAATGAGTCAAGGTTGGTAATTTTTAGGGATAACCGATATTAGAACAGATGGGTGTGGACAACATCTGATCCTTGGTGAAAAAAGGAAGGTTGTAAAATGAAACCTCTCTCTCTTTGAAACAGTGTGTCACTCCAGAGGTACTTATCCTAAACATGGCCTAAAAAGATAGATGACAATTCATCACGTAAAAGGCATCATTACTAGTTTACCATCGGTGTAGACTGTGTGCGCCTGAAATAAGAACAGGAGCATGAGGAATTATATTTGAGCAATTTCAAGAGTGCTTTGGCTTTGCTAATATTTTTACGTACCAGAGAGAGATTGCATGCATCAGAATTTTTCATTGCCTGCACTCATAACATATGACTCAAACTTGAGTTTTAACCCATTCCAAGGATGCTTATGTGCTTTTAACTACTTAAAAGTGAAGGAGATTTGGTGCAAAAATTGGTGACAGCCTGTGGCTGTGACATGCTGTCCATTCAAAAGAGTTAACAGAAGAGAGGAAAAAGTTTATTGAAAAGATATACCATAAAAATAAACACAGAAAATGTAGTTTCTTTCCTTAAAAAAAAAAAAAAAAAAGGCACTACTCAAATGGGTGTTATTGGCATTTCACAATACATTGGTTGTACAGATGTTATCCGTTGTTTCTGCTGCAGTTATATGTATTTTAAAAAGATGCTATTAAAGCATTTTGGTTGTTCCATCATTCTGAGGTAATTAATGAAGAGAAAATCCATTGTGTCTTCATTTTGAGAACATTTTAAATCTTACTGTACTGGTAGCAGATGGGGCGAAAGCAAGTTGTCATTTGCAGGATGTTGAAAGCTGTCTACTGTAACAGATTGTGTTCTGGAAGTTGTGCTCCTCTTCCGCCATTGCTAACGCGATCCAAGTTCGAAACAATCCAGTCATTCCATAAAAGTATTTTCCCGTAAAAGGAAAGTTGGAAGCATGAAGAGTGAATGGATGTGGGGTGGGGTCTGTTCAGAGTTTTGTTATGTTCAGGAGCCACTTTGGAGCACCCAGCTGGAGCTTTGTGTGAATTGTATCTCAAGAGAATCTTGTTTATACTTTAAAAAAAAATATGTATTTTGGGAAATAAGAGTAAAAAGTCAGAAGATGCCATGTGCCATGAGCGTTGCTTTGAGACCACTTTATCATATTCATTACTGATATCAACCTTGTGACTTTGAATTAAACCACTTTGTTTCCCACTGTTGGCTCTCAGAGCTTCAGCTGTTGGCAGTCTGACAACACCAAGCTCCTTTCTGCCTGGAAAACTGCTGGAGTTCTGCTTCCAAGATTACACTAAAAATGGGAAAAGCTTTGTTTTAGCCATTGGGATTCTAGGCCTTAAAAAGGAAGCGCAATTCAGCACAATGGAAATGTAAAGAGCCACAATTCCTTTGCTGGGAGTAAGACAGGTTGTGCTATTTATTTTTACTTATTTGTTGGTATTTAAATTGTACAGCAGGCCAGTAGTGGTTTTGACCCACTTCTCAGATTTGTGAGTAAGATGTTATTTCTGACTTCTTTATGTGTAAGTTAGAGAACAGGGTTAGACCTCAAGGTGAATGTCAGGCTTCAGTGGACACACCCATGGAAATCTGGCTTTTCTTGGATATCTTTCCTACCTTCAGAAAAATGGAGTTATGGAGGAGGCAGCAGAGTGGTTAAAAGAAACCAGGTTCGTGTCTCTCATCTGTTACTTCTGGAGACCAGTCAAAGAGTATTTATGGAAGGCTGGCAGTACTTTCTCTTCTTGTAACCAAAGAAATTAAATCACCCCAACCCATTACCGGAATAAAAATCTTAATCTTCACTGCAGATGCATTTTTAGTTAAGATCTGTGATGTTTCTTTGTACACTGGCATGATGCTTAACACCTGTAAGTCATTTGTCTTGCTTGATTACGCTGGAAAGTAGATTGGAATAGTCCAATTCCTTGTAGTACATAATGAACTCCATTGCTGAAGAGCAACATAAGAGATATGCAGTGAGTTATTACAAAACTTGAAAATTCAGTGAGGGAAAGCTCATCTATGCATGAAGCAGGATTAATTTCATTAATCACGTTTTTCCTTTGTTGTAGTTTCCTAAATTTTGGCTTGTTCATTCAGGGGTTTTTGATACTGTATTGCCTACCAGGTTGCAGTATCAAACACTTTGATTGTTACTATTAGCACTAAGAACAGAGTAGGTCTTTAAGTACCTACTTAATTAAGCCAGAACAGATCTGAAACAGTGAGAGATTTCCTTTCCTGGCAAGAGAAGTAAGGGCGGAGTAAGACACACCTAAAATTAAACAGGTTTCATTTCTTTTTTAATCTCTGCTTGAAGAACATTGAGTCCCTTAAGAGTACAGAGGAGAGAAAAGTTACATGTAGAAAAGTTACTTGGGTCTAAAAAACACATCAAAGCGGTCAGGTTTTTTGTATATTTAGAAAATGGCTGTTTGTCTCTGTGCATTTCAAATGATTCTCAGCATGGTGCTCTCATGGTGCATATGTTCAGCTCAGAGCAAAAAAAAGATGAAGATTCAAGCCCTCAAAGATTAGTTCCCTTGTAATCCCATTTACAGCCATTTAAGAGCAAGTCTAAAGTTTAATATTAAAGTAAATATTGTTAACCCTGGAAAGTAAACAGCATGAGAGTGATTGAGTTTTTTCCCCTCGGGAGAGTGGATAGGAGGAGAGAGAAAAACCTTGAATAAAATAATTAAGATGATTAATTGCTTCCTTTTTAGCTACTCAAGTAATTTATTCTGTTTCTGAATACTGAGCATTATATGTCCTCTAGGGCAACAGTCCTCAGAAATGGACTGTTACTGTCGGGAAACGCTGCATGTGTATGTGTGGGGAGGAGAACTGAGGAAGCGCATTGTCAGGAAACCATTCCCAGAAAGGGAGATGCTGCACTACACTGAAACACAGGCATATGATTGCTGAAAATGTTACAGATAACTGTATGAACCAGCCTTGCATCTCCTGCTTAGTGTCTGAATGTCACAAAGTACATCATTTGGAATCAGTGCCCTCTGTTCAAGTCTGTTGGGAGCATAACAGAAACTGAGGTTTATGGAAGAAGAGCCCCTGAGCCCATCCTAAGTTGTATCTCAAGCTGAACCTCTCAAATGACAGAAGCAGCGAGTTCACTTTTCTACATCTTCTGTATCAAAAGATTTATAGAAATCGGTGGTGGAATACCTAGTCTCATTCCCTGTGAACTAATGTTATAAAGAGTATGATAGGGCAAGTATGTTTCTGTCCTTTGTCGGTTCTAAAATACAAGAAGAAGAACATATCTGGGGAAATTTAAAAGCAATCCCGTGAGAAAGGAGAACCATTCTTACACTCTGTGTTTTGCCTTTGGAACTCATTGCCATTAGACACGAAGTAAAAACAGCGTCACAACTGTCATTTTTCAGAAAGTGTGTTTACATCCCAGTTTGATGTTTAACTGACAAAATCACTTTATTCAGCATTTATTTGACTTTTTGTCATACCTTTGCCATAATCCAAGTAGTTCATTTCTATTCTCTGTAGTCAGTGTTACAACAGCTAATGCATTTAAAATCAGCCAACAAACCGAAAATTAAGAACACTTTCTTTTTAGTGGTTGTCTTAGAGTTACTTAAAGGTCTATGGCCTTTATAAGGTATCTGAATTAAATAAGTTTTATTTTGGAACAATCTTTTTATGATTTAATTTTTTTACTTAATGCTTAACAGTTTTAAAAATGAAGATGTGTTTCTTCTTGTCTTTCATGTTATTTTCTTTTCATCTCTTATTTTACTTTTTACTATTTGCTACATCTTCCTTGCACTTTGACTTCTTTCTACTTGCTCTCTGTGCTGTATCTTATGATGCCTGTAGGTACTATTCAAGATTGACAGTGCCAGTAGTTAATACTTATGTTAAATTTAACACATACCATTCTGTAGAGGTGTAAAATAAGTTGTTTGGATATTGAAGCTCTAAGATAAAAGCTAAAGTGACATACCTATTTCAAGTATCACATCAACCTGGTTTGCATGCCACAGTCCTCCTGCCAAGGATGCAGATTGGATTCCAAGCCACGCAAAGCAAACAGGACAGGTATGTTGCTGTCACTTTGACCTGTGTGTATCACATTAACTCTTCTACGAGCTTAAAACTGGAAAATAATCAGCGGATGTGGTCTCCACCACCTCCCAGTCATACTCAACAGCTGTGGTGGCATTTACTGCTATTTAGTATTGACCAGTCCCTACAGCCCACTCACTGTTAGTAATATAATTGTATAAAATGAGTCATCCCTTAGCTCTTGGATTTATTTCAGATTTGTGTCTTTTCTGTTACATACTGAACCACCTTCTCCTCCTCATCAGCCCTCACTGCAATTGCTGACATCCTGGTTGGATTTACCCCTGCAGGAAGACTCTGTCTAGCAAAGACAGCTCTACCTGAATAAGTTATTTCATCCTTCAGTAAATGTAGATTTATTTTGAGCTTTCATGCATGTTCTTACACATAGAGGTAGTTGTTGGATTATGAATTTTCAAGTTACCAAGAAAAATTTTTTAAAAGAGAAAGAAAGCCTCTTTGGATATAGGTTCCCTAAGACCTTGTGGGTTTCCCCACCCTGCATTTGGAGGGTACCTTGTCTACTCCTGTGCAGCTATTTTTAGTACAGCTGGGGAACCTGTGGGTCATTGTGGCACATTCTCTCAGCTTAATCTCCTGTTACTTATGCTAATGAAGCTTGTGGCTCTGGATTTGTGCTTCACTTTGGCATATTGCCATCTCTGAAGCAGAAGCCAAAGGTGACTTTATCCACTCCACCTGAGATGTTCTTTAAGCACATTTTACTTTTCCAGTGACATAGCCCCAGATCTCTGCAAGTCACCCAATTATGACTGTTTCGATCTCCTCATAGGAGCATGGATTTACAACCTCCAATTTATTCTCCTCATTATCTGGTGAAGTTCTAGAAAGCTTGTCTAAACTTGCTAGAAGAGTAGAAATTTCATTTTTATATGGAGACTGTGGAAGTTTGGGGAAACTGAAACAAATATTGACAGGAACAAACCTATGCATGTGCACATGTATTCCCTCCTCTAATGAGATAACTGTATTTCACATCATGCTACTGTCTCATCTCTGAGGTCTCTAGGTGATTTGCAAACGTGGGTGAATTTTGAGCATAACAATGTACAGATGGGTAGGTACGTTATTCTTGTTCAGGAAATGGAAATAGCACAGGGAGGTTTAGTAAGCCAGTGGTTCTGGAAGTCCATCTCAGTTAAAGGAACAGGATTTGTGTCTGATTTTGTATCTTCTTGTTTCCTTCTTGAATGCTGTGCTAAAAAGGGAGGGGAACAAGATTTGGAAACTCTGCTTCTTCCTGTGTCTACTTTGTATGTCTTTGCTTACCCTGTGAATACAAATTAGCTAGAGCCTTGCTAATTTGTTAAGCTTTTGCCCGTGCTTGGGCTTCGTTAACATCATAAAATGTAGCTCACCTTTGCTAAGTTTAGGTGAAGCCTGTTCACTTTTCATTCTTCTAGAAGTGATGCAGTGGGAGATGCCATATTCTTGCAAGCTACAGCCAATCAAAATGTGTGGGTTTTGGGGTCTGGATTTTGCTCCAGCTTTTGCATCCTCTAAATTATATGCTCAACCTTCTAAACAAAACCGTTCTTTTCAATCTTTTGTTAGAGCCTCACACATTGTACTTTGCCTTTTGATGAGGAACAATTCAAGGTTTTAATCTTGATCTGCCTTTGACAAGTACACAGAAGCCTGCAGTGTCTCCAGGCATAGTCATCTTCCTTACCTCTTTTCTCTCTCTCCAGTTTACCTGTCAGTGCATTTCAGAGGAAATCAGGAAGGAAAAAGCTGAGATTTGTTGGTATTCCAAGAAAAGGATTCCTGGTTCGTGTATTTCTAAGCCTGGGAGTTTGCATGGTTGTTGTCATTGAGAGCAGGGACAAAGGTGATATTTGTCTTCTCCTACTCAAAGCAACAGGAGAGCAGATGTTAGCAGGAATGGTGCTAATACTCTGCAGTAGGAACGATAGTGCGTCTAGCAGGAAAGGTCCCTGGCTCACCATGTTTTTGACAGCTTTAGAGCACAACTACAGTGTGCAGTGAAGAGAGCCACAGCAGCCCAAATAAGCCAAATCTGGAACTAGATGCTGTTTAGCTGTGTTGCACAGGGGGATGGTGAAGTTTCCAGGCCTGCAGACTCCTGGAACATGCTGAATCTTAAGGATTTATCAGATGATCAGAGGAAACGAAAGGAGGGGAAAAAAAACTAATCCCAAGAAAGTGCTGTGGAAAATTCATCAAAACGTGTGTGTGCATATGTCTGCTTGTACCTACACACACACATTTACAGACAGATATTGCCTACCAACTGTATTAATAGTACTCTATTTGTTTCCTGCCTGGAATGCTTTAACTGTGGTGACCTTGTAATGATTTTAATTTAGTTTGAGGCTAAAAAGTTAACTGGAAAGCTATTGTCATAGGTCTAGTAATAAATACAATTTCCAATGCAATATACTACTTAATTTTTGCTGTTGCCTTTAAGTTGAAAGTAAGCAAAAGCAGCTCCCTTTAAACTCAGTTTCTTCCCAAATTGGCATAATTCACAAATACAGGGAGAAAACTGAATGTGTTTATTGCAGTCATGATAATTATGGAACACAAGATTAACCTAGCCAGGGAAGATAAATATCTTGGTATTTGCTGCAGTGACAAACTGACTTCGGAATGCAGCCTGACAGAGTGGCAGATGAAATTTGATTTTTCTAGCTATACATAGCTCACAACAGGCCACTGTAATATTTGTTGAATTTAAATGTCCCAAGAACCTCATGTTGTCTTTGTAGCATGGGTGGTTATTGTTTTATAATATTTTATGGGAAAAGTCTATAGCTTTAATGCTGAAAATAGGTAAAAGTCTTTGAAAGATGATGAAAATTGGAGACTGGCTTGAGCTGTAGAACTTGCTTTCTGTCTAAAGTGTGAATTAGATCTTTCTCAAAGGCCATGTATTCCAGGTCTGTCTGTATAATTGAGTTTCATTGGTATTGTATAACATGCTCTGTCTTACTAAAAAATAAGTAAAATTCTTTTAGTGGGTAAGATCACATTTGTCTGAGCTGTGGTTGACTGCCACAAAAACAGGCTAAATGTATATAATGTGTGAAGAAAAATACTGTTATGTTTTCCCTAAATTATGGAGGCAAGAAAAACTATATGCTGGTGGAGAAGTCGGAACAGTTGCTAAATATTTGCTGGTCCATTTTTCTGTGTCACTGAAGCACTGTTGACAAATACCTGCTCTCTGTTAGTTTCCTGTGATGTCCCCTATACATGGAGAAAAGTTTCACAGTGATGTTTATTCATTTTCTTAGCTAAATAAAACCCCTTCAACAGGTTTCCCTTCAAGGGGGTTTCAGTAATGTCAGGAAGTTCTGGAATCTTTGTTTCAAGCCTTCAGCATCCAGTTACCAACATTTGCAGGTCTCTGGTGCTGAATTTGTGTTCTGTAGTGCACTTTTTTTCGTTCTGAGATCTGCAGTGTAAGTGCAAGAAGGGGGCTCATGACAGCACTGTTTCTTTCCTGAGGCTTGTCAGCCTCTTTTATGTGTGAGTCAGAGAGTTTAAGACCGGGGAGAACCATTAGATCATCCAGACTGACCTCCTTTAAAGAACAGGCCGTTATGTTTCACACAGGTATTCCTTTGCTGATCCCAGCAACTTGTGTTTGGCTAAAGCATAGCTTTCGGAAAGACTCCCCAGAAGACAACAACAAATGCAATATGCACTTTTACTCTTGGCAGCGTGGTTACACCAGTTAATCGCCCTTTCTAAACAAATACACCCCCCATAGCTGAAAGCTTGCCTCAGTCTTTCTGCTCAGTCAGCTGGCACACTGCTACCAGTCACTACAAAACTTCCCATTAATTTTTAGCTTGACTTTGCTTGGCTTCGTCCATTCATTGACTTTGTCAATTGGTGTGATTGTTGAGGACCATGATTTCTTCATGTCCCTGGCCAACGTTTTTCTGTGATCTCTCCATAAGTACATTTCCCAAGTGTTTGTCTTCACTTTAAAAATGTGTATTTCCCTGGTTTCTTTCCATTTAGAGTGGATTACTCCTCCTCTTCTTGCAGTTACTGTGTGTCAGCTACACAGTGAGTAGCACCCTACACCTCCTCTTCAGCTGTGCATAAATACACTACTCTGCCGCTCTTGAACTTGATCCTGTAGTGGCATACCAGCACTTGCAATTATAATAAAATTAAAGAACTGGTAATTGAGACATGCTTTTGTAACTGGCACTTGAAAATAATTTTTCATCAAGAAACTATGACCTGTTATTTATTGAAGTGATTAGAAACAGCTCCTTTCAATAGTTGTATTTTCTTTTGAGGAAAGAAGGGAATGGAAGGGCTTATGATGATAGAAAATCTGAATTATCCTATTTCTTAGTGAAGGTTACAACTTCTAAAAAAAACCCAAGCAAATATTTTTGGAAAGTTATGCTTGAGGTACCAGTCTTGAATTAACAAGGTCTTCCTGGCCTCTTCAGTGTCTGTCTGCACCTCAGCCTAAAGCTCCCTCCACCTTTTGAGGTATAACCAAGTTGTTACGCTTTTGAACTTCATTCATACAGACTCAGATAAATCTGGCAAGCTTCTTACATTGGTATTTCCCCTTCATTCCATTTTTTACCCGTTGCTTTTTTAATTTCTTACTGCTACAACTCATTGTAGAAGAATTGCTTTTTGAAATAGTTTCCTTCAACTTCAGAAGATGATCCCTTTTGAAGCACTGTGTGTATTTACTTACTACTGGTGGCCACTGCTCTGTGTCTTTGTTTCAGTTCATTGTTTTTCCCACATCCCAGTGGGAACTGAATGATGGGAGGTGTGTGGATGGTCTGTCTTGGACATAGTCTTGATTCATGAATCTTTACATTTGTTTTACCATTCTATCATACATGTCTCAAGTTGGTAAATGCATTAAGGGTTATAGTTTCATTAATAACTAACAAATATGTTATTATATAATTAAATTCATTAATAATTAAAAGCCCCTGTTACTGTTACTATAATACACACCTTTGTTGACTTCTGCTAATGATTTGGCACCTACTTTAAAAAAAAAAAAAGACTGAGACTGGCAAATTATTTAAGTGACTTCTGAGAGCTTAAGGACTAATAGAGTTAACAGTACTACTGTTTGCTTTCCTTCTCCTAGAATTTGTTTTGATGTCGGTTACTGCTCTGAACAGAGTTTTGAGACCAAAGTTTACTTGCTGCTGCTCAGAGTTCATGTTGAATCTTGATTCAGAAAAACTCATGAGTATTTGAAAACTCGATCTATGCCGTGGCCTTTGACTTGAGTGGATACACTTTTTTTAGGCAGAAAATTTTGTGCTGTTGCAGTTACATTTATGGAGTTTATAAATCCTACAAGATGGAGGCTTTCTTCTCAGAAGCTATGAGCTGTACAGCACCAAATTCAGCAATCATTTTTTATTCATGCTCTCAATTGTACAAAGAATTGTCAGGTCTCTTTTATAGTCACTGTGTCACAATGCAGTGTGTAGTGTGCCTTGATACGATGGTCAAAATGTGCTCAAAAATTGGCTTTTATCTTCAAGAATTCAAGATGATTGAAAGTGTTAACAGAGCCCTTTGTGTATCTCTTAAGGTATGTGTGTGGGAAGTCCTTCTGTGTTAAAAATACTGGTTTTTAAATTTTTAGAAGTTATGCGCTTGGTAATGAGGGTGTCACCTCAGCAAGGTTTCAGCTGTGAAAGTCAGCACAGAGTTGGGGCACAGTAACACAGAAGCAGCTTGTCAAGTTCCTAGAAGTGGTTTAAATCTTACTAGTGCAGGTATTATGTGATATTGAAGCTGACAGGTTATTCACTTTGGGCAAGATTAATCAAGGGTATTTTTCTGGATTTTTTTTTCTTTTTTTTTTTTTTTTGAGAAAGGTTAGGAGGAGCACTGTTATGCAGCAGCCTTCTTTAAAGGTTAGAGATTTCTTTGGACATAAGCCTCTGCTGCTGAAGACAAGTATTATTGGGGGTGGTGGTGTGTGTGTGGGTGGAACCTGAAAAAGACCTATTAATATGCCAGCAAGCCTCTCAGCTCCCCATAGCCTTTTGAGGCCCCTATTGATTTTCAGCACAGTTATTACCAATCACAGCAGCCTCTTCGTATATTGTTATTTGTAGGCACATATGAGCTCCCTCTGTCAGTGTTTTGAGTGTGAATTTGTTTACTCTGACCAAGCTCCAGATGCACTAAACCCATGGCATGCGAACACTGTGGTAAACTCATAGATCTTATTAGGCTTAGTAGCTTGGCTTTTTTTTTTTTTTTAAAAAAAAAAAAAAAAAACAAACAACCAACAACAACTGGCTTTGTGGTTTAATATCCCAGCTACTCATCAGGGCCACACAAGTCTGATTTGGCTCAGGGCATTCGCAGAGCAAGTTTGCATGTGCCTGGAGAGCAGGCAGCAGGGGTGGTTTGCATTTGCCTTGGGAAGACCATGCTGATATACCTTGAGAAAGTGAGTTTCCTTGAGCTCCTGTCAGTGCTAAGGAAAAAGCCGATTAATTCAAAGGCAGGTCTGCTAACTGCAAAGGTCAGTGGGGATCATTCCTGAAAATTAGTTCTTGTTGGAGAAAAGAACTAGAAATTTCTCCTAATGATAGGTGAGGTAAAGGGAGGAAATGGCTCAAAGAAGACAGAAGATGGAGAGGTGAGGGTGGGTCAAGAAGAGCTAAAAATACAGTGATGAAGGAGAAGGTGAGAGTGGTGCAGAGATGGCTTTAGCCAGGGACTGCTTTTTCAGCCATGGACAGAATGTGCTTCTGGGAAGCCTGCATCTGGGAATGTCATGATCCACATAGAAGCCTACACCTCGGTAAAGTCCATGAATTTCAAGCACTAGTAAGGCAAAGGGAAAAGTATCTTACTTCAGATTTCCCCAAAGTCCCAGCAGACTAAAACCATTTCGTGAATATTTCAGGTAATAAGAGAGTCTCAACAGACTTCCACCTACAAAATAGCCACCAAATGGAGACTCTCTCTGTAATAACTCATCTTCCTTTAACTGCAGCTGCTCCAGGGATCAGATGTAGAATGATTACATTATAAATATCAGGTTTCCAGGGTAGACCAACAATAAGCTAAAACTTCAGTTTGCCTAGTGCAAACACTTGGCATATGTTGAGCTGAATAGGGAGTAATGAGGTTGGAAGACTGTCTGGTTGCTCTTGGTCATCTCTCTTTGGAAATTTTTCCTGGACATACACTTGTCAAGGAGTAGATGGCTGGCACTATTTCATCTCCTCTGTTTGGAAGACGTTCACCGACCTAGTGTGCGGGAAGCTGAACTGCTAATGCTCCATGTGAACTTGTCTCATGGCTGGACTGTCAGAATGATTCTACTGTGGCTTTAATGAACCAGATGTGAAGCCAATTACACCCTATAAAAGCTGTAATGGTGAACTAAACTATAGCTTTTACTTCAGTCTGCCAAACCTGAACGCTACTGCAATACTAGATGTGTACCCAAAAGTGAAGTTCGACTGAAACACGCAAGTCTTCTTTCTCTTCCTAGACACTTTTCTTTAGTATGTCCAGATAAGATGAGCAGCAGAATAAATTCAAGGACATTTCCTTTTTAAGAGACAGGGAGCTTAATGATTCCCAGCCTGCCCCTTTCATTCCTGTTTCTAATGCACCATCACTTCTACCTTTCTTACATCAAAGAAGAGATGAAAATGGCACCCTACAGAGATCATGAACACTGCTCTAAAAGTGCTAGCAATGAGAGGTTGATTTTTAGTTTAATATGCAGCCTACGAGCAGCGACTGCCTGATTTCTGCCCTCCCCCACCATCTCCTCTCTCTGGGGACGCAGGCAGCTGTGGCAGCACTGCAGCCTGGTGTTCACCTGGCATGTTCGGCTCCCATACTCACTGGCTGGATGCCGGGGGGAGAGGACAGGGGCTGCAATACTTTGTTTTAGATGACGGGTATTTTTGGAGTCTGAACTATGCTGGTGCCTATAAGAAAAGACACGTGCTAACACCTTGGCTTGGGGTTTTTGCAGTTCTCACTGGTTATGGCTTCCTCTCAGCCCAGTGGCCAGGTGTTACAGGAGTATCACATCTGGCTAAAAGGGACTGAGGGCAAGAAGCATCATCGTCCTCCAGCAGAGCTCAGACCACCCCCTGCCAGGGATGGAGGAGGGGGAGTACTGCCACTGCAGCACAGAAGAGGCATAGGTGTGCTAAGAAAACACCTGAGGGAGAGACGGATCCCACCTGGCTTCAGGCACTTCCATCAGGACTGTGGTCAGGAGCAAGAGGTGCCACCAGGACCCCCTTTGGGAGCTCCCTCCCTCCCTTCTTCGCTCCCTTCTCTGGGAGCAGCGGTGGGAGTGATGCTGCTGCCTGCGTGCAGACTCCCCAGGGCAGGAGGAGTTCAGCCCACAGCGTGGTGTCAGGCCAAACGGCTTTCCCAGAGAAGTCTCTGTTTAGTTTCTAAACTCCAGTAAAATTATCCACTGGGTTATTTGGTGTGTCTTAAAATCTCACTACTGTGAGAAGAGGGGAAGAACCAGAGGCAAAGAGAGGGGGTGTGGATGATGTGGCTGTGAGAATGGATTCCCAGGGAAATGGTGCTGCATGATCACACATGCACTGTACCTATATGGGGAAAACATTTCAGTAGGTAATTACAAATTAAGTATTTAAAAGGCATATCATTTAGTGCCTCTGTTTTTGAAGAACCAATTACAAGCTCACGAGCAGAGAGGATAGGTATTTAACTGTAGGTTAAAAGTTATTACAAGCATGATGAGTACACCTCCCCCCCTGCAAAAAAAAAAAAAACAAAACAAAAAAAAACAAAACAAAAACAAACAAACAAAAAAAAACCCACCACACACCATAAACAAAAAACCCCAGAATGAAAACAAACATTGAATCTAGTAACAGCTGCTTGTTTTCTAGGCATAATCTTTCAATTTCTGCTTGAGAGAAGAGGAAAAAAAAATCCACCCTCAAAGCAACAGATCACAACTATTTCATGTAACATCTACGCTCTACCAGCTAGGGCTGGTAGTTCCTGGTTTTAATTAATACAAATGCCCCTCCCCTGCACCAGAGAATAAGTGATAATGATTTCTTTACAAGCTAGAATTAGCTTTATTTGGCATGTAAGTGACTGTTGCCTTCAAAAAAACCACAGTAGAAAGAGGTGGGGGTTTTTCAATTGGGAAACTATTTAATTTTCTTTTTGCTTATTGTATATTGAAGGAAATTGAAACGTTAGTCGAATATATACATAAAATCTGTTAAGAAACATTTAAAAGGCTGTTGTATGTTTTGATAGCATTATCATTTCTTGACTTTGTCAGCTCCAGCAGCGCCATTAATTTTCAATCCCTTCTGCTCTGTGTGGGCTATTGTCCAGTGACCTAAAAACTGACATGTGTAGCAGATTTTGGATCATTAGTATTTATGCATTTGGGGGGGGGAGGCAGGCACAGAGTGTTATTATTTGAGGAGCTGAGGTAGAGTCATGCTTTCTTTTTTTCTTTTTTTTTTTTTATATATATAGCATGCAAACACACTTTATAGCCGTAGCTTCTCTTCTGTAAACATTATATGTGAAGTTTGTATTTAAGAAAGCTGTAGAGTTTGATGAGTGAAAATAGGAACTGCTGAGAACTGGAATTGTAAGAGCTTGATTTTTCCCTGTATCTTTCCTACCTTTGTGAGGCGGGGTTGTCCTCTGCTGGCAGTGAGGTAGGATATCCATTTCCCTTTAATGTTTGTAGTTGTTTGCACAGAATAGGACTTGTGGCTTAGGCAGGTGATCACTTGGCTGATGCGGTGTCCTGTGACTATGGTCAGAGTAAATATTTTAAGATACACATGATGCTGAGGGATTTAAGTAGTTTGGGCACCAATAGTCAGTTTATGGCTGAAGAATATAAGCTCATTGGAAGCAGTTAAGAGACTTAGCCTCTGATATATGAAACAAGTAAGTCGGTACCATTTATTATTCAAAATCATCTCCCACCCCACCCAGCCTCCAAAATTAACCATGTAGTCAGTCACTGTCAGTGAGCATGTGGCTGAGGGTGCTGCATCTGAGCCTGTGTCACTGTCCCTCTTGGAGTGCTGCCTTCAAAGGACCTGCAGACCACAGAGCCTACCCAGTAGGACTTTTCTTAAGTAACATGAATGATAGGGTCAAAACACATAGCAGATTATACAGGTTCACTTTAATTGTGCAAGAATTGATAATATAATTAGAAAAAAGTAAAATATTTATCAAATAATGAACTATGTAGATTTTGCAGGAATTAGTAATCAGCAGGCACCAGAATAGCTTTTGTAAATTAATGGATAAATATTAAAAAGGCTTACTTTGCTTTTATATGCAGTTCGAGAAAGCCTCATGATGAATTATGGTTGTTTACTTGTGTTCAAACTGTTTTCTCCCTCCTTTAGCCTAAGCATGCTAAAGATAGGCATTTCACCTACCTAATACATGCTTTTATTACTTTGTGATGATTTACTTATTCATCATTTGTTCCCTTTTTCCAGCTGTATCCATATGCTTACATATTAACCAAGAGATTTTTTTTCAATTTTTATTTTGTTGCCACATGAGCATAATTTTAAACACGTTTTTTATTTCCATGCATCAAAGGTGTTTAGAAACAAACCTTTTTTTGCATTAGTAGCCAAGAACAGAAATATCCAGCTGCCACTTGCTTAGATGTTCTTTTTCTGAAACCCAACTGTTTGATTAGCGCTATTTAGAAGACACGGGAGGCTCTGGTGCTCTATGAACCCCTCTCTGCTCTTTAAAGAACACTTCTGCATCCTCCAGCAACACAGAATCAGAGCCTTATTGTCTAAGCTGTTACAAGTAGCTCTGTCAAAGGGGCACATGTCATTTGCTGTGCTCAAGTTGGCTTTAATGTGTCGGATGACACTGAGGTCGAGGACCCCTGTTTACAGCAGAAGCTTAGAGCTCTCAGCTGAAATGGCTGGAATTCCATTTTGGAGTTGTTCATCTGAATCACAGGAATATGCATGAGGGTATTTAAGAGACTGTTCGTCATGAAAGATGTAAAGCATGTGAAGACAGCAGCATCAGTGGCACCTGTGCGGTCACACTGCTAGCAGCAAAGGGGGGCATGGTCTGTGATGAAGGGACCATGCTGTCATGGGACCATGCAGCAGGAGCATCCACGGTAGGCGTACAGTTGCTGTTTCATCTTGGTGTGGACTTTGCTTCTTAGGTCAATATACCCAGATGTTACTGCTGGTTAAAGCCTTGCATTGACACAGCTGACTCAGTATCGAGAGTAGTTAATGAACTTTCCTACATAAAGGCCATGGGCAGATGGGCAATTAGGTGTCATGATTAAGTAATTCTGTAACCTCTTTTACCTTTTTAAACAGCGTGAAGGAAAAACGTCACATTAAAAAGGAGACTAGAAATTGGTCTGGTGCATCAAAAAGCTAATTTGAAAGTAGGGAAAAAAAGTATTAAAGCTCCTCTAACATCCTGCCTGTATTGAGAAAATGGGATCATGAGAGGATTCAGAGTGAGTGACTTAAAGAAGCAACAGCATTTTAAATGGTTCATTCAAAGTTACTGGATGGAACAGGTACAACCAACATACAACTAACACGAACGTAGAGACATTAGTTAAAAAGATTTATGCCACTTCTTCTCTTTCTATATCAAAAATACTTGACAGTGCTAGCATCTGACAGGTCCATGTTCTGAGTTCTGTTCTGCTACAGAAGGCTTTGAAGTAATAAATTGGCTGATATTGTTTAATTCTATAATGGATAAATAATAATGGCAGTAAAAGAATACATGTGAGTTAATGAATGCAGTATTTGTATGAGCCCTGCAGGGCAACACGAAGGAAACATGCAAATTAACAAACAGTTTAATACCCAAGAAGTGCAAAATAGACTGACTCCATAGAAACCCTAGGGCGAGTGGGGATAAATATAACTTTAATTCCTTATTTGGCTAACTCTACAATGCTTTATGAGGTTAACCTGTTACTGTGTGTTTGGGTGATTAACCTGTTACATATTGTGATTAACCTTTTAGTTATCATGTCCTTAAATATTTTTTTGCTGCGTGCTTGCTCTGAGCTTGTGGACAGAAAAGCAAACTGTTCCTTCATGCATATCCTGTGACTTGGCTCTCCTTGTAATTCTTCCGCTGTCCTCTGGTTCTGAAGCTGCTCTCAATTTTGGCTCAATTTCCATCCCAATCTTTTGTGCCTTTGTCATTCTCCCCTGTGACTCATGCAGCTCTTTGCTTAGATGAGCAGATTATCTAAGATATTTTATTGTTCTTTGGCTTAATTATTTTTAATGGTGCTTTCAGGTTACACTGAGTGGAATTAGATATTAAGATTCGATCTACTGTTAAACTTTTAAAATAATATTTTGGACATTAAAGACAGTAATTTAAACTTTAGTTAATGGTAGACTCAATGAGACTTGAAATTTGTATTGCAAAAGCATGGTTTTCGTGTTCTTTATGTTTCCTTTCCTCTGGATATTTCTCTAGAAATGAGGCAGAGTTGTATGGTTTCTCTTTTCACGTAACAGCTGTATCCAGGATACTTAGCAAGGTATTATGTGCCATCCGCAGCATTTTGTTATATACTGAAGTTCTGTTGTAAAGCTGGCATTTCCATTAGAGTAGATCAGCATGTTTTAGTCATCTGATGCCTATTACAATTATTTTATCACTTTTTTTTTTTTTTTTTTTTCCAGCAGAGTAATCACTTTCTCATTGATCTGGACATACAACAGATAGATGGATGTAGGGAAGGGCTGTAAGCAGCAGGCTCTAGCTGCATTAGATTGATGTATCAGGCAGCTTCCAGCTGGGTGTGATAGGAAGATTACAGGGCTCCAACTGTATCTCCATACAACTCAAAAGTGAGCCCTGTAAAATATATCTGAAAGATTCAGCATTGAATCCCCCAGAACTTCCCAGCAAGAAGTACTGAAAGGAGAACCTTAATTTTCAAAGATGCTAAAGTTCAGTGCATCATCAGTATATGTACTGTGATTGTATGTGTATGATGATTGTATTGTATTGTATTGTATGATGATTGAAACAAAAATATATTTAAAAAAAAATAAATTGCCTGGAAAAACTTGCCCATGCTCCTTGCAGATGTGTAAGTTGTTTTCCTTAATAATAGTAGCAACAGGTAACATCAATAACAACAAGATTGCCCAAGGAAGCATGCAGTGCCACAGAAGGTCACTGGGCAGAGGAGGACAGCTGTGGCAGGTAGCCAGCAAGGGCAGGGTGCCCACCCTGCGCTGTAGCGGGGGGGAGGTAGGAGGTGTGCTGGCATCAGAGGGCAGGAGGAAAGGTGCCGACCTCTGAGGATGCGTAAGATGGAGGGGGACTGTCAGCCCCATTTTCCATTGATTTCTCCATGGCATGATGAAACATTTTGCAAAGGAATTTACCTGCCTTTTGCACCCACAGGTGTCCCCATTGTACTCTTGCCTCTCCGAGAGTCCTCTCCCGTGTTGTGGGTGGAGGCACTGGTGGGACTTTGCCACTCACAGCCTCTGTCCAGAAGTGATCCCAATCACACAGGTTTTTCTTTAAAAAAAACCCACCGGGCAAAGTAGAAAGTGATGACAATGACAAGAACAAATGTTACACTAGTCTTCTGGCCTCTTTTATGTCCTATATAAAATACTATTTACAGTGGCTATATTTTGTATAAACTGTATCCTGTGCCTGTGTGAAAAATGTAAAAATTACACTGGACGAAACACCACCAGTACATAAATTGACTTAATTTTCATTCTGTACTTCCAGTCAAGTTTTAAAAATCACTTATATAGCACTATTTAATGTTTGCAGAGGCGAATTTTTGTAACTGGATACCATTCGCTGAAGATTGGTCAGTAAGAAATGAATATAAATATCAATGAGTTTGTAAGTGTTAGAGTGACTTAAAGATTTGCCTTTTCTTCCTGGACAACCTTGTATTTCATCCTGACTTTAGGACCTAGCCTCACTAATGAATTTGGCACAGCCTCATATAATTAATTTTATATGAAATGAATTGGTCCAGGGCTTAGAATGAACCCATATGTCCACATAGTTTGTACAAAAATAGCAGCCTTAGGATAATATTTTTTTTATTATTGTTTTCGCAGATTTGTCCTTTTGCACTCATCGCTTGAGACTGTGCTGTTTGCTGAATGACTAACTTGTACAGATTTCTGGTTTGTTTAAGGCTCTGAGAAAGACAAGGCAGCACAATATGTGCAACAGAAACACTTGGGTAGTGTGGTTAATCTATTTGAAAAGGTTTGGGTTTTCATGATAAACAACATTTTTTCAAAATTAGTACTGCCGTTGTTTAATGTCAAGAATTGTGCAAACCCCAGTAAATTGTTAAAAGATGTAGGAGAGCAGATTTCAGCGTGGCAGGATCCCACGGGAGGCTGCCCCGGAGGGCAGAGGCGCTCGGAGCACAAGGACAGTCCTTTCCAGCCTGCAGGAAATCAAGCAAGTGTGACAGGAGGTCAGCACAGGCAGGGCTCCCACACAAAGCCAAGGACACCAAAGCAGGGAGCAGGTGTGGGCTACCCAGGAGGAACGCAGAGGCATTGTCCAAGCTTGCATGGATGGAGAAGGGGTGCAGAAAAGCCACCGCTTAGCTGAAGCTGAAACTGGGAAGGATGCGAAGGCCAAAAGTACAGGCTTCTGTATATACCTTTCAGCAAAAGGAAGGCTAAGAAAAATGTGAGCCAGCTGCTCGAAGGAGCAGGGAACGCATTGATTAGGTCACCTAGTAAGGTATCGTTAGTTACCTCAGCTTTTTTTGTGTCTTTTGGTCTTTTTTCTGGTAAATTCTGCCCTCACCTCAGCCTCTGTGCCAAGTGGCAGAGTCTGGGGGAGTGAAGGAGTTACCCACAGCAGAGGAAGATCAAGACTGATAGCTTTTAAGCTAGTTGGACAAACACAAGTCCAATGGACCAGGCAGGCTGCACCAAAGAGTGCTGGGGGTGAGGCTGACAGAGGTCACTGCGAGGCTGCTCAGTGTCACCTTCAAAGAAGTTCACAATGACAGGAAAGAGGCAAACATTGCTTCCAGCCTCAGGGAGGACAGGGAGGAGGATCCAGGGAAGGTTATGTATTAAATCCTCCTAGAAACCAGGTCCAAATACATAAAGGTCAGGAAGGTGATTGCAAACATCCAACATGGAGTTACCATGGGTAAGATGTGCCTGAACTTCCAGGTAGCCTTCTCTGATGGGTTGGCTGGCTGTGTGGGTAAGGGGAGAGCAGCTGAGGTTATCTACCTTTAACTTTCAGCAAGGCCTCTTCCATGAGGGAGATCGGTGAAATGTGAGCTGGGTTAGCAGATTCAAAGCTGGATGGGAAATTGCAGAGAGGGCTCTGGGGACATCTTGTTGCTGTGCATATCTACCTGATGGGAAGGTGTAGAGCAGGCTGAGCCAGGTTTTTCTCAGAGGTATACGACAAAAATAAGAGAGGCAATGGACATGGGCTGCAGCACAGAAGATTCAGATCAGGGCTCAGGAAAATGCTTTATGCTGTGAAAGTGGCCAAACAGTGGAGCAGGGGCCCAGAGCAGTTGTGGGGCCCCTTTGCTGGCCCCGAGCACCCTGCTGTAGTTGATGCTGCTTTGAACAGGCTGTTGAACAGATGACCTCCAGGGGTCTCTTCCAACCTCAGCAATTTCAAGGAGTGTTGAGCCTGCTTCCCTTTCACTGTTGTACATTTTCTGCAGGTTTACAGTGGTGTAAAATTAATGTAACAGAGTGGAGTATCATTTTAAGTATCAGCTCTAAAGAACCAGTGAAGATGCTATCTGTGCTGTAAGGCACTAGACCAGTCCTGATTCTTAGGAGGAGCAATGTGTCTAGTTATTACTTGACCTGCACATCAATCTCCCTGAGAGAACAGTATCATCCCCCCTGTGTAAACACATACAGTTTCTCGCTAGGTGATGAGGGCTGGGTTTGTGAAGGTGAAGGAAAAACTGAGAAGGGGAGGATGAAGGCTGCGGGCTGCAGCGGCGTTATCACCACCTTTTTCCATCCAGTGGCTTTCACAGCAGATGTACCAAAATTCAGAACAAAGGCAGTTTACTGAATATTCTTTTATACATTTTCTGTAAGTGAGATTGAAACCTCAGAATTTACTTCTATGAAATCTCAGCTGATTTAGTGTGCTTTGAATAAATATCTGATGGCTGTTGCACCAGATTGCCATAATTGCTACGAAAGAAGAAAAGACTTGTAAATGCAATAAAAATGAACAAGCTTCCAACATGTGCACTTAATTTTCTTATTTCTGGAATACTGCCTCAAGCCTTCCCAGAATATAGGAACCATTTTTTCTGAGGTTATAGCTAAACTGAAGGGAAATTTTGCCAAGCAACTATTTTGAGAAATCAGTTCATCTAAATTAAAAAACAAAACAAAACAAAACAAACAGAACAAAAAAAACCCACAAACAAACCCCTCCAAAAAATCGAACCAACAACAAAACACCATTAAATGGCAGGTTTTGTCACATAACTAAAAATTATTTTCACCTATGTATCTATGGGATAACTAGGAATTTGGATGTCTGAAACAACTAGTGTATCTCAAAAGTGCAGTAGAGGGTTATTTCACTTTTGTGTAAATGTGAAAAATTTACTGAGTGATAAAGGACCTGTACCCTGGTTTTGCTGCATTTTCTGAGTAAACTTCTCCAAAACTGGTGGAAACTGAGCAGTCTTTAAAGGTGAACCTAGAAAAGTAAAGGCTTCTGACTCTTTTGCTCTGTTGTTTTTTCTCCCAGCCTTCAATCAAGTACTTTATAAAAGTTTTAAGAAAGATGTTATACTGTCTGAGAAGGAAGCAATAAAAAACCTAAAATGTTTAAAATAAAAGTCAATTTAGTGCAGAAGCTTTAAAAATTATATTTAAAATGAATGGGCCAACAATAAATATTGGAAAAGTACAATTTGTAACAAAAACCCAGCAGTACCCATACTGTGCTCTCTAAGAAGAAATTTAATTACAGAGATTTATTTGTGCATGACTGAAGGTTGGATATTCTTTTTATGGTATGTTAGGTTTATGTACTGTGGGCACTATATTTGTTTCACTGTAATTTCTGGGTAATTCCTAAACACAGGAGAATTAGTTTCAGTGGAACAGTAAGAATGAAGTATTAGTTTAAAGTTTAATTGAGTTATCATGGGAGACCTAATTTGGCTCACGTTCCTGTCCAAGGCACTGCTCCCGGCTTTATTTATCCTTTTAGTTAGTTCCACCAGGGCTGGATTGTATATTGCCTTTTCCTGTTAGTAGTTGATGCAGTTCTGACATCCCACACCCTGAGAACAGGTCTCAGGAACATCCCTTCTAGGCTGAGTGAAATGTTTCATATATGCAGTTATTTATGTGGGGACGCATTGAAACTTGAAGCCTAAGTGTCTTCCAAGGAAATAATTCCCTATCATCGCTTGTAACTATTTAGGGCCTTTTAATTAAGCTGAGATAAATTGAGTGAAAGAAAATAATTTGTTTTCAACCATAAAATCTGGCCAGTCTAGTAAGAATTAAGTTATTGAGTTTATTAGGTTGAAGACATAGTTTTCTGCTTGTATTTATGGTCCTAAAAAGTTCAGATTATGGAGAAATGCCCTCAATCTGTCATTGAGTAATTCTGTACCATCTCTGGCAGAATTCCAGGCAAATTTATAGAGTGCTTTTAGACAAATATGAGAGTAAACTAAAGCTGTCATATTAGTTTGTGTTAGTGCTGAGCAAACTAGTTCAGACTCGATAAGGATCTGTGTGACATCCATTCTGAATTCAGGCCAATTCCTTATTTTTAGTACTGAAATTGAGTTCAGATCTTGAGGTCTTGAAACATTTTTCACTTCTGGCAGACCTGGAGTTCCAAGTGGCCAAGTACCACATAAGACTATGCTTGTAGTATTTCTATCTGTGGAACATAGAAGGACTAAGGATTTGGTTTTGTTTTCCCAGGGGGGTGGGGTGGGGTGTGCGTGTGGGGGTTGTAGGGATTTTTTTGTGCTAGTGTTTTGTTTCTTTTTTTTCTGAAAGTCCATTTTCATCTTGGCATTAAAAGCTAAAACATCAGGTAGAATGTAGCCATTATTCTGGGTAACTGCACACATACAGTACTGCTACTGTGGTTTGTCTGAGGTTGGATTGCTTTGTACCTGTAAGATTACCTGGTGTAAATGTAAAGAGTGTTTATCTTTTCTATTTGGAGTACACAAATGGGTTGTTTAAAACGATTTCTGGGACAAATAGATTCTACAAACCAGGGTAGTTATAGGTTGTCAGGACAAATAGTTGTAGCATATGTTTTCCTCTATAAATTGTACCTGAGAGCCTCTCATAAACTTTCAAAACGCTGACCTTGAGAGACAGTTATAATTGCCTATGACAAGCATGCTTAAAATAGCAGATCATTTCCATACATTTTGAGCTGAAATAGGATTTGAGAGATTAATATTTCAGTATGTGAGTGATTATTTGGTAGTTATGCATAGTGTGCCTGCTGTATGTATTTCAGCATAGCAATACGAGGTCAGTTCAGACCTCACATGATGGATGTGGTTCTGTTTATTTTGCCGGTTTGAACATGTCTTTTGCTGGTTTTGGTCCCCTCCCTGAGGGGGAGTCCTGCTCCCCTCACACTTTCTCAAAGGGCTGCTGCTCTTGCCCTGACCATGCTGGGGCTCCCCTGGACTCAATCTGGTTTGCCCTTGTCTTTCCTCTCCTGGAGGCCTGTGTCAAGTTTGCGTGGCAAGGTTTTGGTACTGGTGGGGCTACAGGGGTGGCTTCTGATGAGAAGCTGCTGGAAGCTTCCCCTGTGTCTGATAGAGCAAGCCAGCTCCAAGACAGACCCACCACTGGCCAAGGTTGAGCCCATCAGCAACAGTGGCAGCACCTCTGGGACAGTGTATTTAAGAAGGGGAAAAAGAAAACAGCAATTGTAGCCGGAGAGAGGAGCAAGAATATGTGAAACAGCTCTGCAGACACCCAGGTCAGTGCAGAGGGAGGGGCAAGAGGTGCTGAGGTGCAGAGCAGAGGTTCCCCTGCAGCCCGTGGTGAAGACCATGGTGAGGCAGGCTGTCCCCCTGCAGCCCGTGAAGGTTAGCAGTGGAGCAGTTATCCACCATCAGCCCGTGGAGGACCCCCACACTGGAGCAGGTGGATGCCCAAAGGAGGCTGTGACTCCATGGGAAGCTCATGCTGGAGCAGGCCCCTGGTAGGACCTGTGACTCCATGGAGAGAGGAGCCCATGATGGAACAGGTTTGCTGGCAGGACTTATGACTCTGTGGGGGACCCATGCTGGAGCAGTCTGTTCCTGAAGGACTGCACCCTGTGGAAGGTTCCCATGCTGGAGCAAGGGAAGAGTGTGAGGAGCCCTACCCCTGCGGAGGAAGGAGCAGGAGAGACAGCGTGTGATGGACTGACCACAACCCCCGTTCCCCATGGCCCTCTGCACTACTCAGGGGTAGGGAGTAGAGAATTTGGGAGAGAAGTTGAGTGCAGGAAGAAGGGAGGAGTTGGTGGAAGGTGTTTTAAGATTTGTTTTTATTTCTCATTCCCCTACTCTAATTTGATTGGTAATAAATTAAGCTGGTTTTCCCCAAGTTGAGTCTGTTTTGCCCATGTTTGCCCATGACGGTAATTGCTGAGTGATCTCTCCCTGTCCTTAGCTCGACCCATGAGCCTTTCACTGTATTTTGGCTCCCCTGTCCAGCTGAGGGGAGTGACAGGGCGACTTCGGTGGGCAGTTGGTGTCCAGCCAGGGTCAACCTACCACAGGGCCCCAGACACCAGTCTAATACTGAGTAAAGGGAGAAGACGGGCACTCGGTAGGAGGCTTCTTACCCTAAAAGCATAGCTCCACTGCCACCTTGCTTGAATATGGCTATGCAGTACCAAAATCAAAAAAGTGTTTTACAGAGTCATGATAGGATAATTTGCTGTGTAACAATAGCACAATGACGGGACGAGGCATTTGGTCCCTGTAACTGAGCCAGCCAGAAGGCATAACGAGAGGATCAGCATGCTCCCCTCCTTCATTGCTTTGCCTTCTGGCCAGGGGGTGGACCAGTACTGGTTCCTTATAGTCACAGTGCTGGCACAAGTAAGCAAAACAGAGGATTATACAGGTGGAGCAGGGCAGTGCAGGGGGGAAGGGCTTTCCAGGTGTCACCTTGCCATATGCTCCTGTGCAACAGGGCTGTCCCACGGAGTACTATATTTTGCAAAAGATGCTGTGAGTAGCCTTCATGTTTTCAGTGGTCATTTTCTGCAATTTCCAAATTTCAGGCAGATTTGGCTTTTTATTCCTTCTCACCTTGTAGAGTGTCACGATGTACTTTTAAACTGAATTGTCAACAACCGTTCTGCAGAACATGATGAAGGACTGAATGAAGACTTATAGTCTTTAATGTCCGATACAGCCTTTGCCTTAACAGAGCCGCTGCTGTCTGGTTTTCCAATTAGAGTGGCCCTGTCTGTTCTGACATCTCAGCAGGGGAAAACAGATTGATTCATCAGTAGTTGATTTCTGAGCCTGTAAATCTAGCAAGTCTGAGGAAACTGCTTTATTAAAAACTAATGGCATATCATACCTGTCCTTCAGAGCACACAGTTATTTTATGTTCAAGCTCCTCAACAGTTAAAGGAACTTGGTTTCTTTTTGATTTCATAGGGTAACAACCTTAGGTCTCACTTTTGTCAGGTTGAAGTAATAAATTCATTTACCATTAGCTATTCAGTAATAAATTGATTTGGGGAGGAGAGCAGATTATTCCCAATGCAAGTATATGGATTTGGAAATCCTATACTTTAGTGATGGGATGATGAAGAAAAAGCACTCCAGCAGCTCTTGATTTGTAAGGTTTTGTTTCTATTTATAAGTGCTGTTAGGATGGCACAGCCTAAGCAGAATGACAAATTCAAATCACAGTTTTTATGTAATAGTGCTCATTTATCTAAGGATCTGAAATATCCCATTCATCAGTTCTGTTATCTCTCAGCTTGATGAGCACTTAAAGCTGAAACATGTAGCTGTCTTAATCTACTCTGAGATACAGCACTTTTGGATACATGAATTAGAACCTGCACTAAGGCAACCCTTTAATTTCTTACACTGGCACAAGGCAGTCTTGACAAGGGTAGATTTTTTTCTGCTTCTTGATAAGATAATTAATTTTTGAAACACCATGTGTTGCTGGTTTTTATTGGATTTTTCCCTCCCTATGCAATCTGAAGAGGACCCCCCCCTCCCCCCCCCATCTTATCCTAGAAGATTTTACCTGCTGAATTGGACATTATAATCAATTCTGTGTGCTTAGCAGGTGTCGCAAATGGATGACAGAGGGATATTAATGGTAAGATAGTTGTGGAAATGAACAAATCACAAGTGCAATCAGTCTCACTTGTGTTTTCAGGGAGGAGTGTACCGCAGGGTTTAGCATGAACAAGACAGCTTGACAACTTAAGGTTACTTCACTTTGAGAAGTCAAGTTGTGGGCAGCATCTGATGTCAAGATCGTAGCGTGGACAGATAGTTGGGGCAGGCTGGGCCCTGGCTGGGGTCAGTGGCTGCATAGGGCTGGGTGCCACAGGGGCTCACACCTGGGGAGCCTGCAGCCTCGTGGGGCAGACACCTGGAGATGCTTCTCCTGAGGTCCAGCCCACATCTCCCATGTGCCTGTTTATGCACCCTGTCCCTCCTGCCACACACCATAAGTTCAACATACCGACTTTGATCTTAAGGATAGGAAGAATAACATATGGGATACTTGGGAAGAAGGTGGAAACACACTTCTTGCTAATGAGAGGTAAAAAAAACCCCTTAGTTAGTACATCTTTGATAAAAGTAGTTACAGCTTGCGCTACAGTTGTCGTTTATTCTTGGTGGTAACGGTTGAGTTAAGATGTATTTGTTTTCATCAAAAACGGTGAGACCCAACAGATGTAGGAGGAAGATTATATAACAACAAAAAGCAAGCAAACAAAAGCCTTGTCTTAAAGTACATTTTTACATATGAACAACAATTTTGTTTGAAGAAAAAAGCCTCCAGTTCTTTACTACTACTTGAAAACACTTATCAGTGTTTCCTGTTTGTAAGTGTCATGGGGCTTAATCGCTTGTTAAAGCTGATGTAAATAGCTTTCTCCCAGCTTCACTTTGCCAGAAAATGTTGACACCTCTCCCAGAATCCCCAGGAGATGTGGCTCATAGGCAGAAGGGTCAATACATTCCCCTTAAGGTCCTGCTGCCTGTCTTGGCTGGGAGAACGCAGCTGACCCGCAGTTCTCCCTGGTGCCCAGGGCAAATGTGGTTGGTGGCAGTCAATGTCAAAGGCCATGTGGCACCTAAAGTGATGATTTTTAGACTGCTGAGGTGTCGACTTAAAATGCTGAGCTATGCAGATGGGCAGAATAGCAGCCTGTTGTGAAACCAACTGAAACCAACTTTGGGTAGCCAAGGAAGTCACTGCTGAAAGGATTTCACACCTGACAGATCTGAGTGAAGTTGTTTGGGTCCTGATCTCAGCTGGGGTTGTTGCCTTAAATGTAGGTTTCCTGAAGTTCGGACCCTGCATTTATCAGGAGGAGAGTTTAGCCTGCTGTTTCTTACTACAGGTTTAGGGATGACAAGCTGTAGGCCTAGGCGTGACACTGCCACTTTGAACAGCTGCATGTTGTTTTGTGGGATTTTTTCAATCATCTCCATGGTTTGTAGGTTTATTTCAAGAAACAGTAGCAGCTTCCACTTTCCTTTTATAGGAAAATAAGATGAAACCTGTTTTCCTGTCTTTAAACTGACAAAAATTTAAGTCTAGCATAAACACGAGCATAACTTGAACTCTAAAATTTTAGAGCACCAAGACAACCATTTGCAAAGTGTTAGCCACATCTGCAAGCAATTAATTAGTTTAAATTGAACAACGAACCACTTCTTGTAGTTGTACTCCCTGGTTTGTGACAAATTGATTAAGTCAGTTGTATTAATGAGGTCAGCCTGTTGTGGGATATTTCTAATTCTAGAATTAGTGAGGTCTGAAGCTGTTGAATTAGGAGACACCTTCTTCTGCTCAGAGGTTGTAAAAGCGCCATCGAGCCACCTGTAATTTGAAGGGCTATAAGATTTTTAGCACAACACTTCAGCCTTTGACAGCATGGCCCAATGGGCACCTGTGAAGTGAGCAAAATGTGGTAATAATAAGACTTTGGTTTCTGGCAACAGTCAGAGGATTGAACTGGTTGCTGTTATTGGAGAAAGTTGTGGTATTTTGGGGCAATTTTCATTTTATGAACTTGTTCTTTTCTGAAGCTCCCTGTACTGTAAACATGTGACTAGTTCACATGCAAAAGGGAAGGGGTAAAAGAAGCTGTCCATCTATAAGAAGCTGTAAAATAGTGCAAACTAATAATATATTGTTTCGTTTGCCATAACATTTAAAGATCTTTTTTTCAGATGAACACAGAATCTAAAAGAACCTGGTCAGCTTATATAATTTATTACTTTTGTCTCCTCGAGAGAGGAAACAAAGCTAGAAAATGCATTTGCCACTAGTTTGCTAGTGGCTAAGAAGGAAGAGCTATGTTTCTGTATAACCCTCTGAATTTCCTTTTTCCCCTTTCACATGACCCAAATGAAATTTGAGGGTTACATGTCCCTGAGCTTTAGGAAAAGGAGCTACTAAATTTAGTGGTAGTAAAACCATTTTGACCTGTACATTATATACTGTCTGTGAAAAGTCAAACGATACAGATATATATCTTCTATGCCTATCAGTCTTTTTTTAATAAATAATCTATTATTCTATCTACAGCCTCTTCCTAAAAGTTAAGCTTTCAATAATTAAATGAATATGTTCTAAATCTCTGGTACACGTGGGAGCTGTTTATTTGCATGTTATGGCAAAAGGATCCCAATAACACACACCAAACCCCAAACCTCTGTGTTCATGGTTTACCCAAAACTGATGTTGATATAGCCATTTATGGTCCTCTGACTGAAGGGATGCATACATTCATGTAATTTAGATAGCCTGGAGATTTACAGGCTTTACAGTTTGAATACAAGAAATTTGTGTGGGGAAAATGGAATAAAAGCTACCTGAATAAAGACATGCAGCTGTATTCTGTGTACATGGATGTAATCTGTACACATGTAAGCATGTAAGTGTAGGACAATTTCATTTTATTGCACTCATTAAAAAAATATGTTTAATTAACTTGACCCTAAATAAATACATTTTTAATGCCTTTGCCAGTACTTCTTTGGTCTGAATCAGTTGAGTAACACAGCATCAACCCCTACCACGCACGTTTAAAGCTCTTTTTCTTAAAAAACAAAAACAAAACAAAAAAAAACCAACCAAAAAACAAACAAAAAAACCCCTGAAATCCTAATCCTTGGCTTTGATCTTTTTTGCATTATGAATAAAAAGTGGGAAATAATGTGGACATTGCTTTCACATCCATGGGCTCTGCCTTAGTGGCTAAACTGAACCATTTCTCTTTAAAACACTGAGTGTGAAGCTGGTGTACCAGGGGAAGCTTTACAAAGCAGGGACGATGGAGCTGACATTTGAAGAACTGGGCCTTTGTGTCACAAGTTAGGCCAATAGATGTCAATCTAAATCCTAGGGAGAAAAGCAAACTAATGAGTCAGAGCAATGTACTGGTGCCATGTGTTTGCCCTCCAGACCTGAAACATTTGTTGGTTTCAGGGAAAGAATAACTTCAAGAAACTCAACTTGGAATTTAATTTTAACTGTTTTCAAAGATTGTGATGTTTTAAGATAAGATACTGCTTTTCAGTCACTTAAAAAAAATGCATTTCAAGTACTGTTGTGACCATCAGCGGCTTCCTCCTCCCACCCCCAGGAAAGCCTGAAGAGTGCATAAAAAGAGCTAAAATAAAAGGAACTGCTTTGTACAGTCTGACCTAATAAATGACCCCTGTCACATTAGCTGGAGATACCTTTTGAGAAAGCACATTCATGCAGTTTCTCTAATGATGCTTTCTGTCTCTTATACAAAAGAGCGAAAAATAAGGGGAGGGATAGGAGATGGATGCATGGGGCAGACAGTCCCTCCTGCCTGCCTGCCTCTGGGGCAGGGAGGTGGCAGTGAGGGAAGGGGCCAGGACTGGCAGCCCAGGAGCCCAAATGTGCAGGGATGGTTCCTGAGTTGTTGCCTTTCCCTGGCCATCACAGCCTCCTGTGGCCTGCCTCAGGCTGTCCCCTGGAATCCCTGGCCATGCGTCCTTATCAAATGCATATGGGCTTGCCTGGAAATTGGCCACCCCTCACAGCCAAGATTAAACATATAGGGAAAATAGTGCAAGACCAAAAGCATAGTGCTGCTGGTGCTCATCGTGGTATACACCTTATGAGCTAGAAAAAGGGTTCCATTCAAACCTTGCTATTTTAGGTAAAAATTTTAGTTGGTTTTTTTTTTAGTGGTACCCTGAAGGCTAGGCAATTACTTGCTGAACAACTTGTAGCTTTTTCCTTATTGGATGGAATAAATACATTATGGTTCTGAAAGGGCTTTTTGTTTGTTTTTATAAAGAAAACGCTAACTGTAGGTACAGTTTCTGAGCTGGCAGCCTTCTGTTTTACTAAATTTCAGGGTCCCGCAAAGCTGGGAAGATATAATTGAGAATTACCGCTAGGAGTTTATTATGTTTCTGAGGTATCCCGCTCTTGAGATGCCCACAGAGGGGGAGGGTGCTGGAAAACAGGCATACAGTTCACTCCAGCTTTGTCAGATGGATATTCCAAGTTGGTTGCAGTGATTTAGGTTGGTGCCAATGGCTTTTATTATGACTGGAGAAGACAGCAGACTTCAAGTAGTTCCATCAGGATTCTAGGTTTGTTTTGTTTCTATAAAACTAAATAATGATGCAAAATAAATGCCAGCAATTCTGCAGATACCAAAGTGCCAGATTTTCTCAGAAATCACCTGGGAATTTTTATTATAGTATTTTAATTTAATGGGAAGGTCTGTCTTGACACCAGTATGTCTAAAATACCTGCCATTTTACTTCTTTTGTAGGAATGGGCAGAAGCAATAAATGCTTTTTTAAATCAGAAAATGTTTACTAAGTGGAGATGTAAATTTATATGATTTACAGAGACACTGAAAGCCTATGACATTTACAAGTGGTTTTGAATTTGCTTTGAATGTGGATTTGTGCTTTTCTGACAGATTATGCTGGATCATTATAATGCCTAACAGGTGTTTTCAATGAACATTTTAAAGAAAAGGCTATATATGTCATAAACCCCTAACAATATGTGAACTTTTCTTAATCAAAGGGTAGACACAGGTGGCGACAGGCAAAAAGCAACATTGAAACGTAAGTTCTGAGGTGCTGTGATGGGGTTCTTGGTAGGGCTTTGGTGTCACCAGCCTTTTCAGACCAATGTTAGAAATGATAGAAACCAGAACTGTCTGGCGTCAAGAAAAACACACACATTTTTTTTTAAAGATGGTGTGAAAATATAAGTATTTTGAGTAAAAGTATAAGATCTGCTACTGTTATTGAAAACAGAAATCCCACTATATACATAAGGCTTTTGTTCTAGTGTTCTCTGCTTTTGATTTGATTTTCTTTGGTGACTTTTGATTTTGCAGATTTAGTTTTGGGTGCACCTCATTCTCAGGTGACCAATAGCAAATGCTTGTGATCTACTTCAGAACTTCAAGACTTTAGCCTACTTGTATCTGTGAAATACATAACATCGTGTAAAACAAGATCATGGGTCTTATAGAATTAGATGACAGGATGACAGTATGTTACTTGCAGTTCAGATGACTGCAACAGAGAATGTAATAAGCCATAATACTACAATTTTTCACGTTAGAATTTTAATATTTTGTTTTCTATAGCTCTTAAAACGTCATGCATTAAACATGTTTCAGAAATCGCAGTGAGTTAGCTATTCATAGTGTTATTAGAGGAAAACATTGTGACAACCACATGGAATGATGAAAATCTGTCCTACAGCCCCTTTCTATTCTCTTTCATTGAAGTTGTTAAAAAGAAACATAGCAGCCTGGAAGGACCTCACATTTAAAAGGTATTGTGGTCATACCTCAGAGGTAATAGCTTGATGCCTTGTGCTGCCGGCTGGGTTACAGACATAGCCCATAGTGTCTGGATCTCAGCCTACAAGAAGATAGGTGGCTCTATTCAACCCCTGCCCCTGCCGTAAGGGGAAACGATAGCAGGGAGAGGCTTTGTGTGGCGGGGACTTTGAGTACTTTGTTGGAGTCCAGAAAAGGGCAATTATGTTTGCCTTCTAGGAGAAAATTAAAAATAGGGTTTCTGGAATCCTGGAACCAGTTCTTCTAGGGGGAGAGTATTTTTGAGCCAGTAATGCTCTTGACTGCATATCTTTATCACAGATACCTCAAAGCTGTCATGCTAGAGAGCAGAGTGAAAATAGTGTCAACAAGAAAATAAAATGAGAAATTATTCTTCCATCAGCCTGTCCCCTGAAGTCATAGATGGTGTTGATTGTGTCTTATCTTAGTAGCATATACTAGGGAGGTAAATTGCAGTAACAATAGGAGGCAGCATATCTGATTCAATTGAGAAACAGTTTTAAAACGCTACTGTATCACATTTATTTGGATTAAGTTTTTTAAAACTCTGAGAGACGAGGTGACCTTTCAGTTGATTAATCCCAAAATGGAGATTATTTTTTGTGAAAGAGAAGCAGTAGACTCCAAAAAATGAAAAAAAATACCAGTCAGTCAGAATGCAGTGGTTTTCTAGGAGCTGGTCTTACTGGCACACAAAGAAGAAAAAATAATACAAGAGAATTGCTGGGAGACCCCACTTTACTGCTCTTTGCAGACCAGGTGCGGCCCGGCTGGAGAAAAAAGATGGCTGGGCTGTGTGATGGGGCTTCACCCACTGCAGTACCTGGCAGTAGGGAGGGAGAAGCTCCAGCTTCTCAGGCACTGCACCTCCACACAGCTCCTCCTGCCCACCCCCACACCCCCACACCCCCCCTCGCAGCAGGGCTGGGGCCGGGGCAGTGCCTGCCCAGGGGAAGGAGCAGGAGGTGAGGCCACGTCCAATGAGGGCCAGAGTTGTCACCTTGCAGTGACTTGACAGGGCTGCACCTGCTTATTAATGTGGTGCTACTGTAGAAACGGTTTGTTCCCTGTGTCTGTTAAGAGGATTTTCCTGTTTTACACTGTCAAAATCCTGCATATAATTTCTGCCTGATTTTCATGGAGGCATAATCAGACTTTTTACGCAGCTCCATCCCTGAAGACAGTTCTCTGCTGGTGTTCTCTTAAAATAAACCAGTTCTTTAATGAAACCTCCTGTAATGAACTGCACTGTCACTATAATTTTGTTTATTACAAAATATGAAAGACATCAAGGGAACTACGGTATATGTGTAATATTATTATAAGAGGGCCTTCTGCCAACACTGGAAACCACAGTTCAGCTCTTTGAGAAGATGGAATATGTTTGCGTGCAATAGAATTACAGTTCAGTTTATGTTTCTTGGAAACTTAGTACTTAACATTTATTTTATGACATCCCAGATCTCCTTATATGTTAATTGAAATAGATCTGCGAGGCTGAGATAATGGGAGATGCTCGCTCTGCAACATGTTATTTTGGTTTGGGTTTCGTTATTGTCTTTTGGTTATTAGGATTATTAACCATTAGTGCTTGCCTTATTTTACAGGCTGAGCGTTAACATGATTCTAAATAAGGGGATCTAAATAAGAAAATCTTGGTTTCCAGAATTATACTGTGATCTTACAGAGTTAATAAGAGCATTCTGGTATATATCAATGATAATAAAGCTGAGTAGTGCTTACACTGAGCTACCGTCGAACTAAAAATAAAGCAGAATGAAAATGAAGTATAAAAATTAAAAGAATGGCTTAACAGAGGAAAAGCCATATACAGTTTACAGCCTTGTTCTGCTGCCTTCTGTGGGGTAAAACTTGTGTCTGATTTCCATAAACTTTATGTTGAGTAATGATTAGGGGATTAGGCTCTTATTTTAGTGGTAGCTCAAAAAAGTTTCAGTGGATCATAGGTGAAAAGATGTGTTGCCATCATTGTAACCAAATGTCTGGGATGAGATCTGTATAAATAATTTACTCAAATTTATATACGGGCTGTCTCACACAATAAAAAAAGAAAAGAAAAAACAGGTCAGTTTTTTAGATCTGACTTTTTTCTTTTCCTGAAAAAATCAGGAATTGGCATCCTTTGAAACGCTCCTTATAGAAAAGCTTTCCAATGATACAATTCATTTAGCTTTGAAGTGTCATTTGGAAATTAAACATGAAGATACTTTATTTAGAAAACATCAAAACAATTCCTTTCAGGGGAAAAAACCCATCAGCTCCTGTGTTTGGAGGCATGAATCACAAAGTTCAATGAAGTCCATGCATATTGACAAACTAGATTAGTATGTGGGTTTTTTTTGCTTTGTTTTCTGTTGTTTCTTTGAAGTTGGCAGCATATCCTGGGGTCCCTGCGACTAAGCAGTTTTGATTCAATTCCCACTAATCATACCTGAGTGGGAAACAAAAGATAGTTCTGTCTGCCTGCCTGCCTTTTTTTCTCCAGGATGGTGTACACTGGAGACAGATCATATTTGCTGAGGGCTGTGATCTGAGTCTGTTAAAAGTCACTGGAAGTCCTTACATCGGTTTTAGTGGGTTTAACTTTAAGGAAGTACTAGTACCACTGCCTCTGCTCCTCCTCTCCTGGCCTTTGAGAACAGAGAGAGAGGTTTTGGGGAAGGAGCTGGGTGAAAAGGGTTCTTAGTTTTTCTTACTGGTTGGGAGGTTGTATGAGTGAGGCAGAAAAAATAATCAGTGAATTCTATTATTTTCTTCCATATTTTTAGTGCCGTACATGTGAGAGAACGGCCCTGAACCAGAGGATAACCTACCTTAGCTCTCCCCACCACTGCCATGCAGTCATGTGTAACCTGTCTGTAACCCAGAATGGGGTGGTCTTCTCAGCACCAGCTCTGAGGGTGAGACAAAATTGCAAGCTGAAGGGCAAAAGGGTGTATCCAGTGTATTCAGAACTTCTTGCTAAAAGCAGCATGTCCCACAAGCAGCTGAGAGGGGGGAAGACTAAAAAGACAGGTCCTCCCAGCAATGTCTGGGGAGAAGACATCTGGGGCTGCTGTTGGTAAACAGGGTGGCCAAGACCCTAATTTAACACAGGGTCAGAGCTGGTGTAACCTCAACATAAAGCTTTTGCTGGACCATGTAATTCTTGGCAGCCACCTCACCGACACCTTTAAAGGGCAGTAGCACGAAACCCTTCCACAGTGCATCTTACTCACTGGAGTACTGATTACTCACTTAAATAGGAAGTTACTAATTCAAGGCCATAATTGTCATGCAAGTGGCTTATAATATGGACAATGTTTTCCTCCTGGTTTTAGACACATTTTTTTAGTAGTTTTTGGTAGAAACTTCAGTTTAGGAGCCAACACTTAAGCGCACTGAAGAGTTGGATAAGCATCGCCTATTTATATTTGAAGACACCTCTGCTCGTATCCTCTGTGTGCAGACACACTTTGTGGTTTCAGTTTGCATCTAGTATTTGCACAAGTGGGTTTCTTTTTCATTGTCAATTTTTAAAACTTTTTATGGAGGCAAACAAACAATATTTTTAAAGAACCATTAAAGGTGCCAAGTGGAGAAGGAACCAGAGATTGCATATGATGCTTTGTTCTGGCTGATTAGTATTTAACAAGAACTGAATCTATAGAGTCAAATGAGATTCAGAATGTTTTTTTGTTGTGTACATAATCATATATCAGAGGAAATTTGTTAACTTTTCCAGTGTTAAAGCATTTAAACTGTATGGAACTGCTGACTTTTTAGCACAGAGAATAATAGAGGAATACAAATAAAGTAGTATTTTGAAATGTGGTGTCAGAAATATACATGTACATATACTTGGTACAATACTAAAACCACCAATTCAAAATTGTTAATAAGGAAGCTACTTATCTTAAAGCTAAAAATCAAGAAATATAATTTTTTAGTAATACAAACACCAATGCGAAAATTAAATACAAACACAATATACTGGCACATTATACTGTTAGTTTATTAATTTTGATCTCTGTAGCATATGGTAGTTTCATGCAGCTAGGGGCTATGGCCACCTGTTAATACTCCAGAGTACAAAAGAAGAAAGGATTTGGTTGTTTACTGATGAAAAACACAGTGATTTCCATATTCTGATTAAAAGCTATTTTCTTCTTTCAATACCTAGTGTGTACTTTTTTTCCAGTATAAGTAACTTTCTAAAATAAAAACAGTGCTGCAGATTTTATGGTTGTTTATTTAGAGGAAATCTGAGTTGTTTTTCCCAAAACCCCCATCAAGGCTTTAGAGAAATTACATTGAAAACTAGCTAGCAGCAGCACTTTCCTAGTGAAGGAAAATGTACTAAGATTTTTGTGCTGTGTTTCAATAAAAAAATAGTTTAATTAAAAAAAATATTGTTTGCAATAGGTCACCTAATATAAAAAAAAAATAATAATGAGCTAGTGGTGTACATTACTGTTACTTTATGAGAAATGGTTCAGAGATTCCAGGAAGCACTTCTGGTGCTCGTCCAGAGAAAGGCGCCGAGCCATTTCTCCCCAGCTGGCTTGTGGGTGGTTGGCAGAGAATCAGTGCCTGGCCCATGGCAGGTGGGTTCCCGCCAGTGACACGGGCTGGCTGACACTGCTCAGTAATGGAAATGCGGGCTGTTTCTCTGCAGCTGGGAGCAAAGTGCCTCCCCACCTGCCCTTCTTGGCTTCCCTGAAGGAGATGGACCCGGTTTACATCAGGTGGAGTACATAAGGTGTAATGGTATAGTAAAGCTGTGGCTGTCATATATCATCCACGGGCTAGGAAGGAATTTCCCGCTCACTGTATTTCCTCCCTATTGCATCTTGGTGAAAATTTGAAAGATGTATGGACCCACTGGAGCCAGTTGTTGCTGACTGCCGGACAGTCCCCACTTTGAAAAGAAGCATTTGTTGGAAAATCTGTGCATTTGGAACCAGTTATAGTCTCAGATGATGTGTTGTTGCAACTTTGCACATAGAAAGCCTAGGAGGCTGGAAGGGTTGCTTTTTAGACCAGTATCCCAAACTCAGGTGCAGAAGGAGACTTAGCATTGCTGTAGGATGGGGTGCAGAGAGGGTGGGGGAGAGCAGGGCTGTCCTTGCCAGCAAGCAGCTGGAGAGCCAACAAAGGGGGCAGTTTTGTGCATCTCACTTGGTGGAGGCATCCCAGGCATGCAGGGGTCTTGGCTGGTTGCTCAGAACTACCAGCGTTTATAGGTAACAGGTGGCATTTTAAAACTTTGCTGCCTGTTTTGAGTTAATTAAAACTTTGCAGCTGGAGCTCTTTCAGCTCAGAGCTTTGAGATGTTTATTTGTGGGAACCACAGGGTTGGCACTCAAACTAGACCTGAGTGTGAATCAGAAGTGTTTTGCTGTAATCATTATACTTTTAAAACAGACTAGATAGCTTTATCTTTTATGGTGGCAGATGTGAAACATACTTTAATTTTGTGTGCTAAATTATTCAGACCACTGTGGACGTGTCTGTGTATTATTCATCTACAGTTGACATCCTCCTTTCTCTTCTCTCTCCTTTTAAAGTAGGCATTCTTGGGGATTATTTCCTGGACCAGGGAGGTTTAGGGCACATTACTTTTCATTTCTATTCAGCTTACATCAATAAAAGGGAACAATTAATACTCCTTACAGTATGGTCTCTTGTCCACTGTAAATTAAATTTCATCAGCTCACTTTGCACAGGCAACTGAGCAGACATCCTGCATTATCGTATTAGCAGAAACAGTATTTTCATGATATGTTTGAGCATAATTAGTTAGATATTGCTCTATAAGTGCAGCTGGTTGATTGGAAAAGAGTTTGACTTGTGCTTACAGAAAACTGAACTTTGACCAGCGCTAACTGTGATAACTGAAATCTTACTGAAATTATGGGGTATTTTCAGAGGGTGCTGGTGTTAAAGCTTCAGCTAACTGCTGAATTTTAGGCTGGACTGATCATAACAGATTATTAATGTGATGGTAATGTATTGATGGCAAGAAATGCTGCAAAGTTTTTAGAGGCAGGTGCCGCCAAGACCACAGTAGCAGAGTGAGGATGGGCTACCTGTCTGTGTGTCTGCCTCCCCAAACAAAAGGGCTTATCCCCTAGATTGAACCCATCGTAACAGAATCAGTTTTTCTTTCCTCTGAGCTGTTCTATACCTGGTGGGGGAAAGGTGTGGTTTCCACTTAAAACAGGAAGGCATTTATGCCTCTCACTTCTCATTATACAATCTTATATGTGCTCTTTGTAGTGTCTTGATTTTTAAAAGAGAACATGCCCAAGTGTGTTCATGCTTTTGTAAAAAATGTTTCAATTTCTATCTAGGGGAAGTCTATTCTAAGACAACTTACGGTGTTTCCATTAGTTAGTTTCGAGCTAGAAGGACACTGCAAATGCTATATACAATGTGTAAATATATAGCATAAAAATTGGAATTACCAAAGACTGCAGATACTACTACCTGAGCCAGACCAGAAATTTTTTGTAGTACGGCGCTGTCTGACAATTATCAGTGAAAAATATTTTATTTCAAAGCAATCTCTGTGGGAAGTAGGCACCATCATGACATGGGGATGTCCCCAAAATGTGTCCTACCTGTGCTCAATGATGTCCCAGAGTGTGCTGGGCCATGGGCTGTGGGCTGCACTGGAGCGCTCTCCAGCATCTTGGTTATCAGGGACGCTGTAAGCCAGAGGTACTGTCTCGTGCCTTAAATGGAATCTTTGCTTTGCTTTCTCAGGTAAAAAGATCAGAAAGAATATCACTAAAAATTCCTCTTGTTATAGATATACTGGTCGATAATTCCCCTTTTCCACTGTTTCAGCTGATAAACTCTGTTCGCTTCTCTGTGTTCTTAATTGAGTTTTCTTAACATCTGTGACTGAACTTAAAGCCCTCTTGCCATGGAGTGGGTGTTTGTCAAGCCCCACAGTCCTGGTGGCCAAGTGCAGGTTGTGTGAGCACTCTGTGCATGCAGGTTTTTCCCAGGTCAGCTGCTACAGAAGAGCAGTGCAGGCCACCAGCTTCCTAGGGACTGGGGGAGCTAGGGCTGTGATGTGGCGGGCAGGACATGCTTCCCTCCTCTCTGCTATGAGTCTTCCTTAGTTGCTTTCAAACATCTTTTTTTTTGCCCCCAGCATAAAGACTTCCAGTGTACTTTGTTGTTGTTTTCTTCTTAGTATACATATTGTTTTATCCCTCTACTCATCTTTCCCTTTCGTCTTCTGTGCTTTTTTTTTTTTTTTTTTTTTTTTTAACAGAGAGTCATAGATTCATGAAATGGTTTGAGTTGGAAGGAACCTTTAAATATCAACTGGTCCAAATCTACTGCCATAAGCAGGGACACCTTCCACTAGACCAGGTTGCTAAAAACCCCATCCAACCTGGCCTTGAATACTTCTGGGGTTGGAGCATTCACAGCTTCTCCATCATTCCAGTGTCTCACCATTCTCAATTGTGAAAAATTTCTTCCTCTTCTCCAATCTAATCCTACGTATCCTCTATCAGTTTAAAGGCATTGCCCCTTGTCCTGTCTCTACAGGCTGTGATAAAGTCTCCCTATCTTTGAGTGAAGGGTTTATTCCATAATCTGAAATGTCCTTTTCATTAGCAATCAGATTTCTTCTGTCAACTGCTGGAGCTGAGGAGGGACAGCAGGCATGAGGGGAAGGACCACAACCGCAGTCGGTCTTCTGCTGGAATAGATCCTTTAGAGAAAAGAGGAAAAAATTTTAATCAGAAGAGGGTTTGGAAAGGTTTAAGGGCAGCATGAGAAGCAAGGCAGCTCTTGTTTTAGGTTCTTTAGGTACGTCAGGTACTATGGATGTGCCTGTGCAGGACTTGTGCTGAATGGGCTGGGTTGTTAAATCATGTCTCAGATTTATCATGATCTTTGCAAGTATGTTTTTGAGGTGAAACATCCCTGTGTGAGTTCTGTTCCTATCAACAGATATGTTAGTAACTGTGAGCTTGCTAACTTCCCAAAGCACAACTTAGTCAAAAGTCTTGGTATTTGAACTGACAAATCCTAGTGTCTTCTGTTCATAACTTTTGGCGTACATTTCCCTTCCCCTTACGAACCCTCGCGTGTGTTTTGTTTCAGTTATGTTTCTTTTCTAAAACTGCTAGCGAATAAGTGGACCAATGACAATCAATTTATCTAACGTTTATACAGTGTTCAGAGTATAAAGCATGGAAGTTGATGTAAAACTTAGTGCTGCAGGTAATTTCCTGGGTGCTTTGATTCTGAGCCTCATACATTGAACCATGTGATCTACTCAAATATTCAGAACTAATAAACCCATTTAAAACAGTCATGCTCTTGGTGGATGAGCTGTAGACTAAATATTATTTTATTAATACAGTCAATTAAATGTGAATAATTATAAGAATAATTTGTGCTAGTCATAGAAGGTTCATGAATAGAAAGAAGCAAAGTTGTCAACTTATTCTCTGCAAGTTAGTTGCCTCACTCTACCGCTAATTAAGTTCAAGGCTTTGAATAAGTAGTTCTAAGTTGCTTCACTACATGGTGAAGTGCTGCTCTGACCTAACAGGGATGCCTGAGCGACAACACATGGCAGTTTCATCATCTGATAGTGCAAGGTCCAGCGTGCTTCCTCCTCTCCAAATAAATCTCTGCCTGATTACTGCAATTCACAGCAGGTACTTTATAACAAATGCAAATAACATGATTGGAATAAGAGAGAGGACTTTTACAATGCATGGCTCTTGGTGGTTTTGAAAAAAAAAATACCACTTTTATTTCCCAGTCTATATTAGGTTAGATAATGAAGATGAGCTCTATCTTCATTTTTGCATAATAAGGAGGGATGAGGGGAATATTACTTTTTCAGAGTCTTGTATCTTTTTTCTTTTACTGTTGCTTTGTATTTGCTTACTTTTGCTTTAAGGATGATCTTGCATATTCTTGAACACAAGTTAGCGGTTTAAGTTCTGTTGTGTCCCTGATAAGCCTCTCCTGCTCATGGGCAGAAGCCCAGTAGGTATTAATGCTCTGTTGTCTTTCCCTCCAGTTAAATCCCTAGTCCCTGCAACTTGCCCCTAACAGTTTTCTAGAGGTAACGTATTTTACCCATCCAACATTTTTTCAGAATACCAGCGAAATCATTGGAATTAATTTCTAGACATAGGGGAAGTCACTGGTTTTCTGTTGCACTGTTCCTGTCAACTTTGTTAATGATAATGTAGATTTATTTGCATGGTGTCATCTATGTGCCTACGCACACAATAAAATTCAAGTTCCCATTCCTAGAAGGAGCCAGTCTAGTCTTTGTAACAAAATATTGTCTCAAATCAGTCTGACTTTGGAGGCCGGATATTTTTTTGTTTGTAATGATGTGTTATTCTTAAATTATCTTGTTTCATGTTTGTTTGTAGAGCTTGTGATTGTTTTGGTCTGTTGGTAAGTCCATTACAACTCTGTTGCACCCAAGTTGCAAATTGAGTCCTCACCAGTTTCATATGTTCAGAATACTGCAGTGGGTGGAAGGAGCAGAGCTGCTGGGCAAACCTAGCATGTTTTGCTAGTCTAATTAAAATCTTGGCAGTCTAATCAAAGTATTCGTCATGCAGTTACAATGCTATTAACACCTAGTGATCATATTATATACAGTTAATAAGTATACACCAACTCCCATATACCCACCCTTTTCTCTGGTGTTTGTTGACCTTTCTGCTACCTCTCTGCATCTCAAGGTGGAAGGTTTCAGCCTGGGGAGTTGGAATTCAGGGAGTCACTGTGCCCACCCCCAAGTCCTTTACTGCAGGGAGAGTGATGTTGCTGTTATCAGTTTCTTCCTCCTTGCTCCAGGATGCATGTGGGGTCAGTTTAGTGTGTGTGCTACTGTGCTCCGCACCCAGCTCTGTAATCCCATGTCACGTATGAATTTGCTTTTGGTGTGTTTTTTAAGTATGCTGGCTAGTGACTCTTTATTACCCTTAAAACTAATTTTGGCCAGGCTACACAGGTCTGGTGATGAGGGATACAACTCCTGAGGGGGTTGTAGCCCAGGGTCTATGTGGGTCACCCTGCACCCATGCTCTTGGGCCAAAGGTGGCTCATTTTACACACAGTAACACCTCGGTTTTACTGTCTACCAGTTACCGAAGTGCATATTAACAAGAGGCTTAGGCCCAGGGGCTGCTCCTCCTGAGAGCCAGCCTCCAACAACCACTGTGCAGCATTTGGTAACCATCCTGCCTTCACAAAATGCGCAATGTCTTCTAAAAGCTTTTATTATAAAGATACAGATCATAGGAGAGTAAGCCAGGAGCCACCTGTGCAATGAGGTGGCGGGCAGCTGGGCATGCACACCTCTGCCTTAGCTGCGGTCAGTCCCTGTGTAATTAAATCACCCCGGTCTTAGGAGAGTGTTTCTGACCACATAACAGAGCATAGCATCTCTTATTATCCCCTTAACCCCTGGGCATGATTTGTAGTGTTTTTTGTTTTCTCTGTGTCTTTTTACATGCTTTTTAAAGTTCCATTAATGTGGATTTTCCTGGGTCTCTCCGTACATTTGTAAACTGCTATTCCAACCTGTGTGTGTATCGGTATGCCTGCGTGCGGGGGGTGGTAGAGGATCTCCTTTTTTTTGCTACCTCCGCATACTATCCAAGACAGAGTTTCCATTTGCTAGAAGGCTTGATGGGCTTTGGCATGTCATTTGTGTTCATGTTTGTCATCCAGAAAACTTTTTTTTTTTTTTTTTTTAATATTTTAGACTTACATCTTTTCTGTGATTTGTCATAAAAAATCTAAATTGTTTATTGTCTCTGGAGCTTGGAATTTTAAAACTCTAAGTTAATTTAAAAAACCCTGCTCAAATAGAGGCACCTTTGTTAAAAATTGTCCCACAATTATTTTTTTTTCAGAGTTCTGGAATGTCTTCTGGTTATCACAAGGATATGTCTGTTTCATGGAAGTTTTTATACCATTTGAATGAGCTGTGTGCTACTTGTACATAAGAGGATGTATTTTTGGCAATGCTTCACTTATTGAGGGAATTATTTTTAAAAGATGCCTTTAAGACACCAAATGTTTATAGGTGTTTTCTAAGAATTTTGTTATGAACAGAAATTGTTAGGATAGACTTTTTGCAGAGTGGTTCAGGCAAGCAAACCAGGCTTAATGAATGACAACCTTGGCCTCTCTTGAACTTGAAACTTAGGATATTTTTGGTGGAGCCTATAAATCTTTACCTTACAATGGCAGGCTATTATTTTTAAATAGTGGCAGTGAGGCTGAAGGAAAAAGCAGTTTAAGGACATAGAGAAGTAATCTATAAGGGCATATCCACAAGTGGAGAAAGGCACACAAAACACTAATACGGTTTTTACAGTGAGCTGATTGCTTAACCCTCTTCTGACACTTTTTATTGAGGCCGAAAAACAACCCTGTGTAAGACAAGACCTTTTTCTGAGTTAAGGTAGAAGAACTTCCTCACGCTAGGGCGTCCACTGGAGGAATCTGTCTGAAGTAATTACTGAGCAGTAAATTCAAATGCAGCCTTACTTTGCACAAAATCCCCCATGTAGGCAACCACCAAGATAACTGGAATGGACCATGGGATTCACTTGGAAAATGAATGCACAGCCATTGTCTCAGGCTGCCACTGTGAATATTATAACAGTACCCATGCATATGAAAACAACATTTAAGGGATTTAATTTTGAGATCGCTGCTGGCAAGAGCTTAGCACAAGAGCATATATTGCAATTAATATCTTTCAAGCAATTGTGTACGTTTACAACATATCCTGTCATTAAATCATGTGTAGTAATCTGGTAGTAATCCCCTGGAGGGGCCCATCAGTGAAATTTGCTGAACTATATTGAGCTCTAAGGCTTAATAGTCTAGGAATGATGTAGGACACGGGTGAAATATTCCTGTAGTAATACCTTCTCAATGTTTTCTTCCGTAGCACGAGGGTAGCTATTGTGCAATAATTGATAAAGTTTATTATGTTGAGAGATATTTTCTGAGCAAGGATTAGACACAGACAATTCAAAGACTGATAGATTATCAATTTCTTTAGAAAATAAATGAAGAACTGTCACCACAAGGAGTACATACAATGGTTCCTGACGTACATTATCTGTCACTGAATTGTGAGTGCGCTGATGGCTGTGCATTAAGAAGCTCCAAGCTGATTTATGCAGTTTGTCAGCCAAGAAGGAGACTTGTTTATCCCTTAGTGGAATAAGCACCGGTGATTTTTGTGACCTGTAGCTATGTAGAAGACTTTGGTGGTCTCCAGCTTTCCTTATTTCTAGAGGCTTTTAAACTAGGGTTGCTAGAAGCCCATTCAAGCACCAGGTATAGCAATTACCCTATTTCTGTCAAATTCCATATTGCAATGAGCCCTGGATATTTTATCATTTCCTCCCATATGCCCTGTCTAAATATCTACTCTAAAATGATACTATAGTTGTGCATGTTTGCATGTATATATATATTTGTGTATATATGTGTATACACTCACATACATATATAGGTCTTACTGTTCAGTTCCATTTGTATGGATGGTTATTTCCTTCTGCTTTCTCTCATTCTTTCTGCTTCTAATGAAGAAGAATGCTTCTCTTGGGAGAAGAGAAAGGCATGTAGTCTTAAATAAAGTAAAATATTTTATTATTTCAGTTCCCCTAGTGATGGATGTGGGAAATGCAATTAACCTCTTATTCTCCCATGCAATTTCTTGAATTCCACAGAGATGTGTATGTATGTGATGCATGTTTTGGGACTTCACACAACTCCAGTTTTCTATATGTTTGCAGATAGGAAGAAAGGAGAAGAAATTTAGATGTTATGTTAATAAACAAGATATTTTGAGATAGTGACTATATAATTAGTAAATATTTCTGAAGTAGTATCAGTGGAAACAACCAATGCAACTTGAGAACTGGGAAGCAAAGGCTGGTATCTGCTTTCAATCCATGAATTCTTGAAAGTGAAGAACGGTTTCTTGATTCCTTGTGAGATTTTGGAAATGATAAATTAAGGATTTCTCTGTTTTACATATTTCCCTACTGTTAGTATCTCTTTCTCCTGAACGTAAAGGTATGAACCCAACAACAAAATCAATTACAGTTTTGTCAACATTGCATTTTGTACTGAAAGCTATATTGTTATGCTTTACAGAATTGGATCTTTGTGTTTATTGTAGAAGTGTGGAAAAGGTAAAATAATTTTGTAACATCTTTTTTTGTTAATCGTTATTTTTTCTTGCTCATGCTGTCATCATTGATTGTCACTTATTAATACATCCAGTTGCTTAACTTGAAACAGGAAAATCTCTCATGCCAGGAAAAAAAAAAAACAGAAAGTACAAACCCCACAGAAGCCTTCTATTGATAGTTATAAAGATGACATACTGTTTTCCCTCTCAAAACTGAAATGAAATGCTGCCTCCACACTGAGACTTTGAATGCTGATCTTCAGCTGTGGGCATTTTCTAGCCAAATTATAAACCCTTGAAAGCAGGATATATGGTAAAAAGGTGGAAAGCTCTTTAATTTTTTGTCATGCAAACATTGCTGTACAAAACCACACAGCACTACTAAATTCAGGGGTGGCTGTAACTACAAAAGATGAGAATAATACCAGTGATTTAACCTGTGTTGCGCTGTTCCCATCAAAGCTTACTGACTGCATTTTGCCCAGGAGGCACTGGGGCAGAGGAAATAAAGAAATGACTGTGTCTGTGGGGGTGAAAAAAGCTGCTATGATGTTGTCTGCAGTGTTGCGCAGTGCTTGATGTGGGGCACAGGTCGGTGATGTGCCCAGTCCCTTTTTCCTTTAAGAAGTGATCAAGTGTCTGAGAGGAGTGCCCAAGGAGACCTGCTGGCCATGCTGAGTTTCTGCTGGTGCAGGTTGAAGGCTGGGCTCCCAGGGTAGCAGGGTGACAGGAACCTTTGGAATCCACAACATCCAGCAGCAGAGTCCTGTAATTTAGCTACATGTAGTGTGAAGTACTTCTTTTTGCTTGTTTCGAACCAACCATCTGCTGATTTTTTTTTTCCTTTTTTTGTCTCTTTTGTATCCAGATCTTGTGCTAACAGAGACACTGAAAAATTGTTCTTTGTTCATACTCACTGAAGACTCATGATTTAGTACACTTCAGCTATGTTCAGCTGCAGACTTTCCTTTTCCAGGTAACTGGAAATACAAAATATCCCGCTGGGTCAGACCAATGCTGCATCAAGCCTGGGATTATTTCTCCAGCAAATGGCAACAAGAGATGTTAGTCAGAGAGAACACATGAACCTGGACACTTTCTGAGGTCCATTTTCTTTTCTTCCCCCAGCATCTGCAATTACTGTATTAAAAATGCTGGATGTTACATTCTGTCCCTATTCTTTTTAGTATCTGTTTATAGACCTGTTGTCCATGAATTTATCTAAGACTATTTTAAACCAGTTGAACAATATCTGCCTCCATAACTTTCTTGGGCAGCAGGATTCAGAAGCTTGTAGCCCACTGCCTGAATAAATACTTTCTTTGTGTCTTTTAAATCATTTGGGCATTAAATACCCCTAGTTGTTGCTTTGCAAGATTTGGTAAATAACTTCCTTATGCAGCTTGTTCACCGCCTTCATGCTTTTCAAGCCTCTGTCTTATTTGCCCTATCTCTTCTGAGCCGCCTTCTCTACAAACTGAAGCATCCCAGCTGTTCAAGTCTCCTCATAAGGCAGAAACTCCAGCCCCTTGATTATTTCCAGTTGCTCTTTCAATTCCACTGCGGCCTTCTGGAGACCAGAACTGCATGCAGCCCTTCAGGTAGGGACACATCACAGGCTTTTGTAGCAGCAAAGTGAACCTCTCTGATTTGCTCTCAGTACACGTGGGCATGCCCAGCATTGAGTCGGCTCTTTTTTTCCACTCTGCAATTTGAGCTGATGATTTTGGAGAACTGTCAGTGGTGATGCCAGGACCTCTTCCTGGACTTGTACCTGCCTAACTGGTCCTCAGTCCCTCTCTGGCATGGTTTAAATGATTAGTTCCTTGATATATAATGCTGCACGCCTTCCTTGGTTATGTGCATCCCCTGGGCAACCTATTCCTCCTTGTCAGGTTCAGAGGACCTAACTTGCATGCTCACTCACACTCCCCTCACCTTACCTTGAAGAGTCTTTAGTCGTCCTTTATATGGAAGCCATTTCTCCCTAGCTTTCAATCATATCTGTTGTCTCTGATTTTTCTGCTATACCTTTTCAGTGATAGGGGAAGTAGAACAACTCACAGTATTCAAAGTATGAACGTCTGAAGACTTTAAATAATACTATAATGATATTTTGTATGGTGCTCTCTATTTCTGTCACAGTAATGGCCAGCATTTGATTTGCTTTTTGACAGCTTCTAAGATGGAGTTGATATTTTCATAGACCTTTTATAACTCCAAGATCTCTTTCCTGAGTGGTAATAACTAGTTCAGAGCCCATGCTGAGTACGTAAATTTGAGATTTCTTTTTCTCCACATATTCTCGATATTGAATTTCATCTGTCTTTTTTATCGCCTAGTTGACACTCAGACTCTTCTGCATCTCTCTGCAGTGAACTTTCATCTTTATTTCCCGGAATACCTTAGCAGTATTAGGAAATTTGAAACTTGCCTTCTTTTTCTAGATCCATGTAACGATATAAATATACCTTATATGTTGACCAGCCCTCACACTGATCTGTGAAACTTGGCTGGTGACGTACATGTTTGAGAAAGCTGAATGCTTTTGGCATTTTTTTCCCTTTTATCTTTTAATATTTTTTTTGCTCATAAGAGAAAGTGGACCTCTTATCCAATGACATTTTTGTTTCTTTAAGATCTTTAATGAGTAACAGTATTGAAAATTCTTAAAGTTGTATAAACTGGGTTTGTCGTGACTGTGTGCTCACTGACTCCTTCAAAGAACCCTGCTAGATGCGTGAGGCATGGTTTCCCTCTGTAAAATCCATTTTCCCATTATGTATCTGTGTCTGTTAATTCTATTTTTATTATCATTTCTGAAAATTAGACCGGTACTGTGATCAGACCTACTTGTTCTTAGTTCCAGAAGAGTTTTTTTTAAAATGGGTATTGCATTTGGCACTTTTCATCCAGACGATGTTGAAACAGTTTCATGCAGTAGCTGAAGTACTTATTGTGTTTTTTGATGTATTTTGTACTTGAAATATATATCATCATAAAATAATTTCAAGCCTATTTGTATATTTTAGATTAAAAATATTTCTTCCAGTTTTATTGTTAGACTTTGATGCATCTATATTCTGGTCAAGATTGTCCTTATGAGAAGATCTATATGGGTATATTTATCAAACTGGGAAAAAAAGTCAGTGGAATGATTGCAGAGTGACAGAGTACTTTAATCTGAAGTATTTTTTCTGTTTTAAAAAAAATAAAGTCATCACTTGTGCTGCACTGCTAGAGAATAAATCAGGTGTTTAAACACAGGGCATTTTAAATGTTTGACAGTGGCTGGAGCTGCTGGCTGGGCTGCTGGTTCTTACCCAGGGTTTATGGAAGACCTGTGCTTTTCAGGAGGAGTATAGGCCAGGCAAATAACCAAGAAGCACATAAAATTTTATTAGATAAATTAAGTTCAGTTATCTGCAGGTCTCATAAAAAATCTAGAGGTTTTAACAAATAGTTTGACCACCAAATGCCTGTGTTGCTGTTGTCATCCATATGGGACATGTTGCTCTATCTTCCATGGACTGATTGATTTTAGAGAATTTTAAATTTACCCCACTTTTTCCGATATTAACATATCAACTAGTTTTATTTATGTAACATGCATAATCCATGATTTACTGCATAAAACTAGTTTGAGTGCATTTTGGTCATATGAAAGTAGGCACTCGGGCTGTATGTAAGAGGACCTATAACAGAAGATTGCCAGAAATTTCTGTTTTCCATATTAATAACAAAGCTGCCCCAGCTCTGATCTAAATTACATTTTTAAACTTACATGAAATGTTTTTAGAGGAAGCAGTCGTTTACGCACAACACAATCCCTTTGGACTTTTGTCAACCCTCAGGTCTAATCACATGAGCTTTGTATACATATTGCATAAGCAACTAACATGCTTGAAAAAAAACACCCAAGCAACCTGTAATTTAAGATGCACTGATGAAATTAAGTCTTTTAAAACAATTAAGATTTTAAATAATTTCTAAGGGAATAGACTTCTTAGGTTTTAAATCTCCTTAGTTGGACCTCCTTCAGGCCATTGTAATACTCAGGTGCCATTTGATTGCTGTTGCTTATCGTTAATGATTAAAAACAATAAAAATGTTTAGTAAATTTTCCCATCATCTTTGCTTTGTCTGTCTTACAGAGCACTGAATTCAGTGCGTTGTACACATCTTATCTCGTTGCCATCAGGGTATATATCTTTCCTGCAATATATTTAGTAAGTTTAAAAGCAGGAGGCAGCATGAAGGTGTGGTATTCTACCCTTATAAATTTAAGTCTGTGGTTTCTGTCCTATGTCCAGTTCAGATTCACAGGTAGATTCAGTTGGCATAGGTTCACTGAAACTAGACAAATTAGTAAGTAGCTGGCTGCAGTGATTTCCAAGTCTTCTAAATAGTGCATACCTTCGAGTGGTATGTATGTGTGTCTCCAGAAAAGCTACATGAATATTAATGTAATTTATGCAGTGATAATGACTCTTACAAATTTGTCTGTAATGTAAGTGACTTGGAGTCCTGAACTCATCATTTTGATCTCTTTTCCTGTACTCTGACTTCTAATTTATTAGCCATGGAGTTATTTTGAAAATCCTGAAAAATGCACAAGCCACTCTGTGCTTATCTCTGAGTTGTTACCTTTTTAAGATTATTATTTTTTTTTTTTTAGTGAGAGTATGCCATTCTGTTGTTTTGCTGAATAGGATGGGTAACTTGCCCAATAAAAACTAATAAATTTGCAAGAAAATTAAATTTTTCATTTTCTTCTTTACTAGAGAAAATTATGCATGCTTTCCACTCAAAGGTCAGGCACTGCCTAAACTGCTTGACAAAGCTTGTTATTTAACCAAAGCGCTTCAGTTCACTAGTGTAATTCATCAGGAATTGAGTGTCATATATTCTGAGTGATAAGAAGATAAGAGTGCCTCCACTACTTTATGGGAAACATTACAGATAAATAGATAGAAAGACAGATAGATAGATATGCCAGTCTTTTGAAAGGACTCAGTACCTGCTGTTGCCAAACTGGAAATGAAGTGCATGCCTTGTATTTAGCAGTAGATAGAAAGATGACAGGAAGAGGGAAGGACTTTAAATGCAGAAAAAAAAAGACTTTTTTTTTTTATTATAATGTGCTTTTTTTCTGATGTCAGAATTCCTAATTAAATGTTGCACTAAGGACATATACTAGCAGATCTCTGGTGTTACTGATATATTCACGTTAAAATATTATGAGCACTCTGCATATTAAATGTGTAATCTCCTAATCTTATAATGCTGTGGACCCTATGTATTTGAATTTACCTGAGATTGGACTAATTTAATTTGGGGCCCTAATAGATAATTTGGGTTTTAGACATGTGCTTCTAACCTTGCCTGAATACAAGAGAGAAAAACATCAATATGATTACATTTAGGAAGGAATTTCCTGATAGAACCAGATTCTGTCATAGAACACTAATCTTGAGCCCTTTTTCAAAACTTATTTATATTTCTACAGAGTCAATTACCTCTTTTTAGTGGAAGAATTTTCCTACTGATACCATTAGTAAGAATTTATAAGCAATTACTTGTAAGGCAATCTCATCCTGGCTTTGTGTCCTCCTGATCATCATTGGCCAGTTTAGCAATGAACTGCTTTGCAACACTAGTGGTATCCAGTACGTCTTTTGGTTGAAGTAAAATCTTTGGTTTTATTTTCTGTGGGTTTATTTTTACATTTCCTTAACACATTTTTGTGTTTAGTGTCCTATTTTTTAATCATAGTTCACTTGCAGCAGCATCATTTTGCAATCATCTTGACATTTGTAATGTCAGCTCTGCAGACTTGCATTAACTTCATTTTGCCATCATCTTGATGTACTAACCTGTACATAGACCCGAACAGAAATAATTTAACATTCATCCTAGTGTGTGCAGTAATGTCTCATTAGACTTGAACTAACAGAATTTTGTCATCATAATTTGCTGTCATAATAACCCAGTCTTCACAGATTTAATGTGACAGTCTTTTGCCCCTGTAACTAAGGCTTTGAGGAACTGTCGTCCAGGGGGACTTAAGGTGAAATCAATGTAATTAAAACACAGATCCTTAACAGTCCTACGCTTTAAGCAGTTTGTCACATATTTTAAACTGTAATTAATCATGCCAGTGTTTAGCACTTGTTTAGCTTGTAAGTGCTTATTTTCTACTTGGGAAAGAAAAAAAACAACCAACAAACCACCCCAGAAGTTGAATGATGAGTGACTGGCAGAACTGCTAATAGAACTTAGGTCTCCAGATTGTGAGTGTACTCCTGTATCCATTGGGCTGCTCTCCTTTCACAGCGCAATGGATTTTGTTTATGAGATGAATACAAACTTGAACTGTGTGTGATGAGTTGTATTAACTAGTCTGTAATTCTTGTTTCAGATTTACAGAAATATGGAGGTGAAAGGCATTAGATTTCTTCTACCTCAGGGGTTGAGATAGATCAAATACACTTTATTACTCTTGAAAAAATGTGTGAAACTTTTCCTTACAAGCTTCTTCTTACACAAAATTGACAACCTCTGCGTGCATATGTTTTCATATATATGTAAGTAACCTGGTACTCTCACAATTTTCTCCTAATATCAAATCTAAGTTGACTTTACTCAAATGATGTCCCTCTCCTCAGCATATGTGAAAAATAATAGTTTTGTCATCTTTAGACGTTGAAAGGCAGCACCTATGTACTCCTTTGCTTTTCCTTTCCAGACTAAACACATGACTTTCCCTCAATCTTTCTTTACAAAGGAAACTGCCTGTTTGGATGTTTGTGATGCTAAGTGCCCTCCAATTTATCTGTGGCTTTCATGAAGTGTGTCAAAACTGAACACAGCTGAAACATTGACTGGAGCAGAGTAAAGCTGAGGGAGTACATGATGGGGTGACTAGGATACAGCACAGGCAGCTGGCCCCCGAGTTGTGTTTTCCTAAAGAAATCTGTGTTTATGTTAGCAGCTAACACATTTGCTATGCAAAATGACCTTGAATTGTCTTTGGCAGAGCTGATACTGCTTGCCTGCAGACCTAGGTGAATTCTGTCTTGTACTATGGATTGTTGACTCTTGTTCATAATTACTTCTTAGTTCCTTATTGATATTCTTTGCAATCAGCTTGGCATTTTTCCTCTGCTCCTTGCATATTGTATTTACTTTTGTTTTTTAAATACCGGCTTCTCTTCTAGACTAAATTTGTTTTTGTTTGCAGTTGTTTGTTTTTAACCAGAGGAACTTCCTTTGGTAGTAATGACATGTAGTCACCTAAACAGTGTTTTCAAACATCTTCCAATTATCTTTCACATTTCTGTGTTTAACTTCTTTCTCCTTACTGATGAAGGTTTATAATTGTTTTCAACTTTGTGAAATTGGGTCTTCTGAAAAGATGTATAGATACGCATACGTTACTGTCACCAGCACTTGCTTGTGTTTGCACTCAGTCTCTCAGTGACATACATGCACATGAATGTGCATGTGTCCATAAAAATTCGTTAGTATTTCACTATTTACATGTGATACAAGTAATCAAGTTATTACTAGTTGCATTTAAGCAACTGCTAATTGTGGAGTCAGTGATCAGTTCCTCTGTAATGTTGATGATGGTTGAATACAGACCTTCATCGGGTGAGTTGCAGTGGCTTTCAGAATTGGGTAAATTTCACATTTTGGATCCACCCTTTGAACCCATCTACACACCAAAGGGCTTTCTCTTCAACAGGGGGACCTCATGTGATGTGTTGTATCTCACTACTGTTCTGTGTGCCCAGATTTTCTTTCTGTGGGCATTGAGAAGACAGGGAGAAGAGAGACAGTCTGATCTCGGCCTTTCATGGTCTGGATGCACAACCCAAAAGAAAGCCAGAGCCAAGCACCCTCTCCTTGCCCCTCCCCGAGGGCAGTTGGGGCAGGAGCCGATTTTAGATACTCAAAAACTTTCTGGAGGAGAATCCTCTCTGTAGGTTATGTGGGATGATTATGGTGATTGGATTGAACAACATGCCTAAAACTAGAGAAAGGAATATTAGTTAATAAGATGTTCTCCCTTCTGATCATATGAACCTCTCTGGAGAGATTAAGATTAGATATTTTATAGACGTAAATGAGTAATTCTAATTCCTCTTTATTACTTGGACTCCTACCATGTATATATCAGTAATTAAAATCTTCTTCCTCTTCTCTTCTTCGTACTCTTAATATCAGGTTTTATATAATTTGCTATCCTTTCTTACACTTTCCTTTTGATGGCTCAGTATATCTTCTGAGTAGTCTGGTTCAGCTGACTCCAGTTAAGATTGATTTAATTTCTGCTGAGGTGAAAGTTTCTGAAAGTTGGAGAATTTACAGGGTTTGAGAATACAGACCTGCAAAGCACAAACAATATGCATATGGGAAACGGAGGCAGCGAATACCACCCTGCTAAATCTGCTCAGGACCTCGCCCCAAAGAGAGTTCCCCTAGGTAAAAAGGACTGGTTGTTCTTTAGCTGAAGCTTTCCAAAACAGAAAGTGATTACTGCTTGTTTCTAGATTATTACTTGTTAAGTTGAATGAGTAAGAAGTGAGCCCAGCCCTTCTTTGTGTTAGCTGCTCTCCAGAAAGAGTAAGCCCTCTTTTGCGGCCACTATGGCACAAAGGAGACAGCTTGCTTGGGGAGAGCACAAACACAGTAATCAACTAATATGCTGGTTCATACCCTGGAGCATGTTCTCAAACAGAAGTGTTTCATGATATAGAAATATATTGAATGGAAACTGGATGTTTTTTAACAGCCCCTTGCATATGAAAGGGCTTTACTTTAGTCATTATATTGACTGCTGATTTTCTAACTATAAACTTCTATTTGTATCTTCCGCTCTGGAAGTTGAAATCTACTACTTTCTTCAGAATTTAAAGCAAGTGATTTTTGGGTTTTTTTTACCTTTTACTTTCTGGCCTGCAGAACAAATAAGCATAGAGAGAAAAAATAAAACAAAACAACCAAACCTTGAAACCTGTACTCAAAACCTCTACAATATTTTTCCTTTTGAATTAAAAATAGGCTAAGAAACAAAAGAAAGAATTTCTTCAGTGGCTCACATTGGAAAGATTTTCTTTTTTCTTTGTAAGTTTTTTTTTTTTGCCTTGCTGATTTCACAGGAAAATCAGAAGCTGTCTGTGAACTTCTGTTGTGATAAAGTGGTTGAAGATTTCTTTTTGCTCTGTTGCTGACACACAAGTGGTTTGTTTGGTTTTTTCCATAACAGGAAGTGAATAACAAAGTCTCGGAGCCAATATACCACCAGGGTGAAACCCCACACTGCGAGTTAGTGCTTAAAACATTCCCATCCCACTTCTCCCTTCACATCTGTCCCATAGTCCCTAGAGCTCAGCGCTTCTTCCCACACAGATAGATGTGGTATATTTGCAAATCCTGGTAAGAGCACAGAGACATCTTGTTATGAGCCTAATGGCTGAACTGAGTGACAGGCTTGGATTCCCTTTATTATTTCTTTTTTAGGTCAGAGTTGGCAGGGAGTTAAAAGCAGAGTGGAATAAATGTTGAAATGTTTTCTGAAATTCTAATCAAAATATCATCTGTCTTAGGTTTATGCTTTAAGCCCTCTGCCTGATGTTGTGTTGTATTGGCAAACAACATGTGCCACTGGGATGTTTAAAAAGTCATAAGAGGTTTGTAAATCAGTTCTGCACAGCATGCTACCTATTTGTTATTTTCTTGTTTTATCTGTTAACAGTAAACGAGATGCTGTCTGTGTTAGATGATAGAAACGGCAATATGGTGTGCTTTCTTTTGTTGGGGGTTTGTTTGGTGCTTGTATCATAGTAAATTACAGTGAGATGAAAGATTTGTTACTCTGTAGAGGCTGTTAACATGGAGTTCTCATTGGATTTATTTATGTTCAATTGCAGACCTTTCCTCCCATATAAATTATTCTGGCTACTGTATATTTATTTTCTATGTCAAAAACATAATTTTCCAATTGTCTCTTTTCCCTGCTCCCCATGCACCCCCCACACCCACCCCCCTGAGAAGTCCTGAATTTCAGTGTAGCCCTTCAATATGGTACAGGACAGGAAGAGCTAGAGACCTGAGAACTTGGTTCCCATGACTAGTCTAAGGTTTGACCATTATCTTTGCGTCCTAACCTCCCTCTGGTGAAGCTTGTGGAGACAGTAAAATTGACTGCCATGTTTTGGATGTTGAAATACATTTCTTTTCTAAGGTCATGCTGATGTATGCTGAACCCAATCTCCTAAACAGTTCCTGAACGGCTGTTTATTGTTGGGCCTTGTTTTCAGATTGCTACTGGCCTCTTCGGCGTTTTCTCCATCTCTGCATTACTGTCACGCTCCTGCCATTAGAAAGGAAATACGTTCATCTTTATCAATACTTGGGTTTTGAAAGAACTTCTCAAGCAGGAAAACAAACAGCCTCTGTATAAAGTGTTTGTTAATGGGTGGGTGAAAATCACCCTAAATGTTACAGTGAAGAAGAAAAATTTTTCATTTAACGTATTATTGATTGTGAAAGAGGAAGGCAACATTAAACTAGAGCTGCCAGCAATCATTTGAAAAAATACACATTTTTATTATTCCAAGTCGTCTACATTTTCCAACCTCTCTGTGTCTTTGAAGCTTGCTCCTTTCCCCTCTTGTAGCACAGGCACTGTAGTCTCAGAGCATCGAGCACTGCTGCTGCAGGTCAGAGCCTGATGCTTAACAGCATCTAGAAGAAAGAGTGAGGCAGGTGGCCTCTGACTACCAGCATTTATTGAGTTTACATTAATCACTTTGCCCAGATCTACAGTGAGGATGTGACTGGCTCTCTGTTGTTGAAGAGAGACAGAGCTTTTAATTCTGGTTCAAACAAAAGAAAAAAACCAACAAAACAACAACCACCAAACTATAAACAAGCCAACCTAGTATGTCAAAATGGTAAACCAGGTTTTACATGCAGTATAAATGTACATCATGCTGGCTAGTAGGGACTGACAGATGCATATAAAACCTCTTTTCAATAAAGCTGGTATTTCTCAGTGTTAACCAACTGCAGCATTCCCACCTGCTGAAAATTAGGAGAATCAATTTCCTTTACATTTCCTCCCCCAACCCCCCAAACAAAAAACAATTTTAAAACCCCTTAAAAATCCAAAACCAACCAAAAAACCCAGTAGATTTAAACACTTACTTTTGTTGTTTCTCTCTATGGCCCAACAAATCTTGACTTTCCCCATTGACTGGAGGAGTGTCAATAGGAGGAGGGGGAAATGTTTCTAAGCTGAAGTTTTCTGCACTGCTGTGAATGGACTGGGGACTCTCTTGAGACACACGGGTTTTGAACTCCTCCAGCAAGAAAAGGGGAAACAAATCTGGATTTCCTGCGTCTAGAGGATTGCTTAATTTGTAGGCTATTGTAAATGTTACCACTAGGCATTTGTTTGAGCCATGTGTCAGAAGAAAGTATTAAGTAGCACTGCATTTCTCGCAGAGCCTGATCTGATTATGCTCTGATGGTCTCAAAGACATTTTCAGAGATGATGATGCATATGAACTCTGTGGATTATGACTCCAGTTAGGTGTAACACAGACAGCAGAGCTCTGTTGAGATGAAGGCCTTCTGGTTAAAATTCAGAAACAGAGATTTAGGCACCTGGAAAGTTTTGAAGAAAAAGCTTGTCACCTTGAAATGAATAGGAGCCAGGAGGATCACAGTTCTAGCAAACACCTAACTTCAAGGTAACTTCTGCTTGTAGTCTCTAAGTACGTTACTGGGCCTCAGTTACTGACAGCACGTGCTATCAGGGGTGACCTTAGGTATTTTAAAGCAGAACTTTTGCACGATGAGCTGTTCCTTTCCTGAGCTTGCTCAGTCTCTTTCTCCCTCAAATAATCAAAATGCTGCTGCTGTCATAGCATGCTCTGCTCTGCTTCAGATTATTTTCTACATCAGTTCATGACTTGCAGTTCCTGTGGGCTGCAAATTAATCCTTAGGAGTCTGTTGGCATGTACTGTACATTCAGGTTCTCCAGGGTATTAATTTGACTATTGGTGTAGAAAATGCCAGTGGCTGTAAGGGTATATTATGCACTTCATTTTTGTGTTTATTTTTCTGTATAATCCAGGAATTTAGTTATAAACTTGTAATCACCGTGACTAGACACTTTAACCTTTAAAACTGAAGAATAACATTTTCCAGGTTTTTTAGGGATAATTTTTTTTTAAAAAAAATGAACAGTGTAAGAGTGTTTTTTTTCAAATGACTTTTCAAATGAAGCCATGAATTTAAAACATGATTTTTTATAGCCTATCTCTAAAAGCCGTATATACCATACAAAGTATATACTGTAGAAAGCAGCCTGATCAAAATCTGGGTTTGGGTGAAGGACGACACAGTCCTGTTCCCAAGTATTGTGTGGATGCCGGATGCCTGCTATTCCTTCCCATACAAACTAAGGAGGCCTGGGACCAAATGCAGGGGGAGAATGTGAGGCCAGGTCTCACCTGTTTGGGACCAGCAGGATTTGGGAGTGGGGGGACGGTCCCACCATTAGGAAAAGAGTCAGTGACAGGCAGCTAGCGTATGCTCCTGCCTCTGCTGCTTTCTGAGGAGTGTTTCTGGGCTCTGTATAGCAGCACTACCACATGGTTTTGTTGGGAGTGGAAAGGTCAATTGTAAGTCAATACTTTTTTTTTTTTTTTTTTTTTTTTTTTTTTTTAAAGCACCTACTGATTTATCACAACCTGTGTTAGTATTTATACACTTAGTTTGGCGACAGCACTATTTTTGGGTTTGTTTGTTTTTTCCCCTGCTTGGGCAGGAGGTTGCAATCCCAAAAGTCTCATCTGGGAGAGAACAGCTGAATACAAGAGGGTTACCTCTTCTCTCCCGGAAAGGGAGGATCCTGTCTGGGGGTGGACTGGGGGTCACTTGCTGGGGAGTGGGCAAATCTGTTTCATAGGGCTCTCAGGAGATCTGCACAAAGGGACAGTAAATATCTTCACCCAGCTCTGAAGAGCTAAATATTCCTTGGGAAGACATAACAGATAATTTAAATCCATTGCACATGCCACCCTGGAAGCAGAGCCTTATATGTCGAGTGCATGGGCTGTCCTATTATGGGAAATCAACTTTGTTTTGAGGGAAGCACAGAGCATTGCTTCTGCGCAGGTCCTGGAATTTGAAACATTTAGGGGCCTCCAAAGAGCACTGGCATTAGTTACCATGCCGGCTGGGTGGAAGTGAGGATCCCTGCCTCTCCCTGCCTGGGACGCAGACCCTGCCGGCAGCCAGCCCAGAGCTGCATCCCACCAGGGTGCTTTCTGCGCTCTCCTCCGCAGAGCTGCTGGGGCTTTCGCGGGACACATCTATTGTTACGCAGGGACAAGCCTAATTCAGCAAAAGCTACTGGAGCAGCAAAGTTGGAATATACTTTGCCAAGAAATATTTTGCTGCTGTTTTCTTTTTCCTCTTTTTTTTTTTTTTTTTTTTTTTTTTTTGTTTGTGGAGAGATTTCATGTCTGCTCACATGCTTTGGTATGAGGAAGTGGAAGATGATTGTAAGTATGAACAGACTGACAATTTATCACCATATTCACTTTGACAGAGCAGTTAGTGCTACGCAACCCACTAACAGCATGCATTTTTAAATGTTTACTTTTCAAGTCTAAAGAAGGAGAGCACCAGGGGTGAAAATAAAAAGTTTTTTGTCTCTGTTAGGGGCGTAATATCCTGTATGCTCTGTATAAAAGAAGTGCTCCAGAAACAGTACCCAGCTCTCCTTTGAATAAAAATAATCCATTTCTTCCTGAGGTTTACCACTCATTAAAGCATGGGGTTAATAAAGAGAGACTGAGAAGACAGACCAATAAGTTTGAAAAAAAGTGTAATTATTCTAATAATTTGACAACACATCAAAGGATTAATCAGTTTCTTTGAATTTTAATGGCATTCACAGTTTCACTGCCTAATATTAACTTACAGAGTAAGAGTGCTCTTCTTTGGCCACTGAACTGTCTGGTAACAACCATATGAGGGGGTGTCAGTTTTGCTCAAAGTGAGCAGCAGCTGAGCTCTCCCCATGTACTTCCCAGAAAACAACAGGCATGTTTTCTAGGCTTCCACTTGTTAGTTAGCTTAAAGCTATCCTTTCTGTGCAGTAAGATGACAAACAGAGGATGTCAAGAGTAAGAGACTAAAGAAAACCAGGAATGAAAGAGTGACAGAGAGTTTTAAAATCCATGTACCATGTTCCCAGATGATCTTTCTTCCCCACCCAGGCTCCCAGAACATATTGTGCTGGGGAAAAATAAAGGGTCGGTATTGTTCAAACTTGATCTGTGGTCCCTGCCCCCTGTTTTATAATTAATCTATTTTGGCTCTTCCACTTTCAGCTTAGTCCTGTGTCTTTATAATACTAGAATTCCTGGTTTTTTTCTTTATTTTTCTGATCATAAAAGGCAGGGGAATGCATACACACTGTCATTTTCCCCCATAACATTTAGAGGACTATATGGTCCCTAACTTCTGATGAAGCTTCCTGAAAATAACGTTAGATTTCGTTATGTTTGGCAGGAAATAAGCTTAAAACAGAAAATACAAGGGTGCTGGAGTGGTCTTATGCCAAAGTTTGTTTTCCGTTTTTTTCAATATGAACTTTAATTGTGTTTTCTTGCGCAGTAAATAAGATTTAAATCAGCCATAAATTTTCCAGACAGTTTTGTACTACTGGGGGAGGTCCTGCTGTGATAGGACCCTTTACTTATTGACACAGTCTGACAGTTCAAGAAGGGGTAGAAAAATGAGATCACCATCATCATGTATTAAATAATTAGGAGGCAGATTGCTTCTCTTTGGAAAATACTGTGAGTGGTATTGGGAAGGAAAAATGTTGTGGATTTTTCTTAAGGGGTTTTACTCCTGGTTGGCAGAGGAAGATAGCAAGCTCTAGAGAAAACCATGTAGTGCCCAGCCTTTTCCACCACTCCTCTTTGGAGAATGAGGAGGATTTGTTGTCTTAATTTTTCTATATACTCCCTTTCCAAGGGAGTCACAATATTAGCCCAGACTGCTCATCCTCAGCCTTGAGTAGACGGTGCTGCAAGGGAAGCCAGGCAGGTGCTTGCTAAGTAAGGGGGAAAGATCTTGGCTGCTTAGCTGAAAAGTTATAATTGCACTCTGAAGACGTAGTAGGTGAAAGAAAGAAAAAAAATAGCTGTGTTAGAGCTTTTGAAAAATATGAATAGAAACCCAGAGCTGCTTCTAGCAGATGAATAGCATTCATGACAAGAGCCATTAAATCACTTGCTAAATTATGTCACGTAACTATGTTCATATCTAAAATGAAAGGGAGCTGTCCTAGCACTTCTTGGGAATTATTTAGCTGAATTGATTTCCTCACCTGTATCCTTACTCTTTTATAGGGCACAGCACTTTTCTCGATATAATTTTAGATAATGTTGTCAATGTTTTTTATAGTTGTATATCGATAAAATAGGAAAAGCCTAAAGCTGTGCTTTGTGACAAAGTGTGTCCAAAATAATGCTTTAAAATTTATGCCCAGCCTTCGTTCAGGACATGTCACTTCTACTTGTTGCCTGTGCTTGCTTTTCTTCTTTATATTAGATGAAAACTTTTTGCTTTTAGAAGTGACAGCAGTCACTTACACCTCTGCATTGTTTTTTTAAATCCATCCTTTCTGTTTTCTTAAAGTCCCCTTTCCAACCCTCCATCCCCCTCTGCATTCACCTCTTCCCTTTTCTCTTCTGCTCTCTCCCATGCAACAAAAGTAAAAGTGTGTTCTTTGTTCCCTGCTTTCTCTCACTTCTGCTGAGAATGACCTTTGTGAAAACATAAAGGTATTTATTCATCACTGAGGGCTTTACTTTCTTTCCTGAGCTATTCAGTGTTTACTTCTGCTTGAGTTATACTGGAAACTCCTTGGGGCAGTGACTGTCTCTTCCTAGATTTCTGCAGTCTTTGACGATGACACCTAAATAATAAAGTGCCAGGGAAATGAGATATTATATATTTCATTTTGTTTTAATTAAGATGAGATTATGTGAACTTTATCTTTAAAAGCCATCCTCCACAGGGGATTCAGTATCATATGCTGTATTTCTTCTAACAGATACAATCCTCTTTCTGCGTCCTTCGTCTGACATGGAACCAAATTCTGCTTGCAGTTGCACACAGGCAGCCGCTTTCTGTGCTTGGATTTGCACAAAGTAGTAACTAAAAATAGAATTAATCATCAAACCAGAGCCAGTGCAGAAAAGAAACTAATCCTGCCTGAAATTTGGTGGCCACAAGGGATCCCTTACAGTTATCATGGGTTTACTGTAGCAGAGGTCCATCTAGGTTTGTGCTTTAGCTCAGGTCAGAAGTGCATTTCTGAAGCAGATTCCCAGATGTTCCTGCTAATTACCATCTATCATTGTGCATCCCAGAGGGAGGAAGCTGTGCCCTGCATCCATTTGGGAGGAAGCTGAACTCAGAGAAGCACACTGGATTCAGCTGATGGGCACAAACTCTCTGTGGGTGTGTGGGATGCTGGGGTCACACTGAAGATCCTCTGAAATGAGCCTGGTGATGCACATGCACCTTGTAGGGAGCACTGGGTTGGCAGCACCAGCCTCTTTGTGTTATAAAGCTGCTCCTGTTGGCATGTGATTTGCTGTGGCTCAAGACAACTCAGTGAGAAAGGAGGAGGAGGAGGAGGATGACAGCACATTTCTTTGGAATTTGGATGTGAGGAAAGAACTACTGGTAAAGTCACTCCTCAGCTGTTGCAGGAGGGTGCTTCATCCTGACTGCTCCTCCCTGGTGTCTGCTCCCTTGCCCCTGGTCCCTAGACTGCCCATGGGCATCACGGCTGGCTGTGGCTCTTCCCAGAAGGGTTATTGAGCAGGGGACCACATTCAAGGAACAGTAGTCTGACAGTGTGTATTATACAAAGCTGGTGATCCTGTGAAAAATTAACCCTCTCACTTCTCTTCCCGCCCCCCGCCCAAAGGAAAAGATTCAGTTATGTTACTAATAGAATATAGTTACCGATCAGATAGAGTTATTTATAATTGAGAAGTTATAATGTTAGTAGAAAAAGGTTAACCCTTGACTAATACTGTGAAATTATTCGAGCCTCAGAATTGTCCAACGGGTTAAGTGTTTTTAAATGATTGCCAGAGGGAATAGGATTAAGCTCATATATTTTTGTCATGGATTGCTGTTAGACAAAATCACATTGAACGGGATTGTGAACCAAGCTGCCTTGATTTGAAAAGGCTGACTTGTTGATTTTCACAGTACATTTTCAATTAAATGTTACCCCAAAGCTTAATTATCATTTAGGAGGATAAGCATTGTACTGTGTTATAGCTAACCTCTGGAAAAAGACTCCTTGATAAATTTAGCGGAACTTTAGCATCATGTTGCTGTCGAGGAGGGTGCACTTGCGATAATACTGTATCGCTGTCAGGGGAAGCAGAACAGCACTGGGGTTTTTAAATAATTGTGCTTTATTGAAGACTGAGCTTTGTAGAAAGCAGAAATAATGGTTAGCGGAGTGTGGCTTAGCAGAACTGCTTGCCAGCTGGGCTGCGCCAGGGAACAAGCTCTTTCATCTTCCCAGAAAAGCACATGTGGAGCAAAGGATTTGTTTGTTTGGGTTCAGTATACTCGCTGCAGAGACTACAGAGATTTCCCTTTTAGGTTACTTGCCACATGTGCGGCAAGTCACAACATTTTTAATGATATGTTTTGAAGGACAGACAGGCTGGATTTTAAGTTAGAAACTTCTTGGTTCTGGTTGCAAGTACTATTTTAATTTTTGGGTGTTATTTAGAGGATGAAGCTGATAATATTTGGGAGGTTTTCTGGTCCTCCTTCTCTCTAATTCTGTATTTCTGAAAACAATCCATATCTATATGATTGATTTTTTATCAGTTGCATACAGTCTTGTATTCCTAAAGACGAAATACGGTTTGTAAGTATTGCAAGCATATGTAGAAGAAATAGTATTATGTAAGCAAAAGCATATGTTCTTGTAATTTTGAATGTGTTCATACAAGATAACAGTTAAGATGGCACATTTATGCTTAATTTCTTTCTTAAAACATTTTTAAAGGATCACCTTCAGCAGAAAAAACAAAACAAAACAAATTGTATTCGTTAAAAAGATGCAGTTGTAAAAGTTTCCTCATAGACAATACTACAAAAGTATGTTAGTCCTAAGAATAACTTTGTTTTCTGCAGTATTTTTCTATGAAGTATCCTAATGGTTTGGAGATTTCTTTAAACAAACAAACAAACAAACAAACAAAAAAGCAAGTAAGCTTAAAACTCTTTAGTGTGTTGAGATGACCTAAATGGGGACTCAGAATATCACATTTTGCTTTCCTTGCCTTTGCTACAAAGTTTTGAAAGATACCTGGGGACCTACTGGAGTTATGAGCACCATAGAAGGAGAGACAGTATTTTAGTCAGGCTAATAAAACCCTTTGTGACTGTTTCTTTTAACCACTTCATTCCTGTGACTGCCAGTAAAGTCTGAGAAGACTGTGGGTTTCTTGCCCTCCAAAAATACCCCGGTAAAAACAGCAAACCCAGTATGTGATATTCTTAATATAAACTTAGAAAGAAGATGGGCAAAAATTTACTTGCAATACACATTGGACTAGGTACATGGCATTGTCCTGCTGGATGCCAGATAACCTAGATTTCTTATAAAGTGTGGAAGTTGTTATCACTTGTGAAGAATCAATTATGCTGACTGCGGGAGCGTGCCTGTGAGCACGGGATGCTGTCTCGCCCCACTGGTGCTTGCCATGTTCTAAAATTGGCACCCGCCCACGTGGCAGAGTGTCTGCATGCATGCATGCTGTTTTTTATGGGAAATTACCCATGGGTAAGGCTTTTAATTGTGTGTGGCACTGGGAATTGAAGGAATCTAAAGGGTGATTGGAATTTGACATTTCTGCCTTTTTGTTTTGAAAGATACTTTGAATAAAGTGTTGGAAGGCTCAGCTAATGGAGGCGTTGCTGCTATTTCAGATATACAGGGTATAAGATTTGAAGGCAAGCCAAATCACAATGAGATGGAATAATGATGTCCTTGGTTTATTTTTCACTTCGTACATTCAGGTTTTGATTGAATTCTGAGTGAGGTAACAGTTTTCTCTCCCAGAAAGCAGTGCTGGTCCTTGGAGGCTTGCAGCCTGTTAGGAAAGCAGAAGCGTTTTCTTGTGAAGGTCATGGACTGCAGTGGCAGGAGAGGGGAGGAAAGAAGTGGGAGCGGGGGGTGGGGGTGGGGAGACAAAAGAAAGAAAGGTTGATTGATTGATTGATTAATCTCCTTATTGGTCCTAACCAGGTACAAATTTCTCATAAGAAACATTTCTGCAGTGAGACCTATTTACTATTTTGACCCAGCTATCACTCTGCTAATGGTGTATGCATCAAAAGAATGGTGGAGAATGCTGAGGTCTCTGTCCATCTGTCCTCCTCCCTCCTAACCGTCTTCCTGCTCTTGTAACACACAAATATTTCAGTAGTTCCCTTCACCTTATTCTCTCATTTGTGTTTTTCCCCAATATTTTAAGGTTTTCCTTTGGGGGAAAGGCTGTTCATTCATTATTTCTCTCTGAACAAAGCTCAGAGGTTCCCAGCTGTTGCTGAGGTGGTGGAAAATTAATGCAGACACTCTATTTTCTAAAAGGTTAATAACATTAAATAGTGTTATTGGAGGTGTTAAAGAGCACCTTATGAAGTTCCTGGATGATGAATGCTGTAAATAAGCAGGTAGAAGCCCACTACACATTCTGATGTAAATGGCTGATGCTGAAGGTGGGAATAACTGAGAAGATTTGTTCCCATTTCTTCAATATGGGGAAAGATGCTGTTAAGACATAAAGCTACCCTGTTGCATTCCTGGACTTAAAATGTATAAGCCAGCTCCCTGACTCTTGCTGGCTGCCTAACCCATCCCAAAGCCGGTCAACTCATAAGAAAGGAAAATGTGAGGATGTCTGTTTGGGGCCAGGGGGAGCAAGAAGGACAGAGGCATTCCTTGCTGCAGAGAGATCCAGGTGGGACTGCCTCAGAGGCAGTGATCCTACCCATTTTAAAGAGTTCATTAAAACTGCCTGTCAAAACAAAAGGGAAGAGGAAACTCAGAACGTACCAGCCTCTGATGGACTGATGGTAAATTTGTGGATGTTATGTGTACAGCCTTACTAATTTGAACAAACTGCGTTTAGACTTTTTCATGTTACATTTAGCAAAGATTGTTAGCAGCTTGAAATGAATCATTAGTTTGCACTAGATATCAGGAATACATTATTTCTATTATTTGTTTGACTTTGTTTACTGCCAACCTTCTCTTATCGTATGATTTAATACATATTTTATGTGTATTACCTGCCCCACCCTTTCAAACTCTGCAAACGATGCTGAAAATAGAAATCGGTATATTTTTACACCAAATTGTAAGGCCAATTTTATAAATGCTTGGTCAACTGATCGTTACTCACTCCCCAAAAATGCAGAAGATCCAGATTAAAGTGTTTGCATTGCTTATACTCTGTTTACAGAGGAGAAAGTTTCACTTGCATCAGATGTTAAATGGAAACCAAAGGTGAAGCCAAGTAACTTTTCACAAAAAGGAATTCTTGTTTTCTCGCCAACATGAGAACAATTCCTTTTATAGTAGTCTGTAAAAGACAAGCATGTTATAGGGTTGATTCTGTCCCTTCTGTTCTTCCTAATAATTAAATAAATCAACTCTAAAATCTCTAACAGCAGCAAGGGGGGAAACTTAAAACTGTGAAATAAATGGTGAATTTCAGGAGCAGTTATCTAACAGTAGGATGTCTAACACTTAATGGGGGGGAAAAAAAGCTTTATAAATGTAAAAAAATAATCACAAATCTGGTCTTTTTTCCCCTCTGTAATTGTTTAAAGTTCCATTCCTTACATACAGAGTAGCTCAGTGATACTAGTATAGATTTAAAAGAAGTTGCTTAAATCAAGATGCTTTCTAGAGAGCATATAAGTTGAATTTGTACTTAATTGTATCAAATTCTGCTGTTAGGACTAAAAGATATCCCCAGTGAAATGGTATTTCTGACCTGATTACCTGACTGATGTAAAGGTTTAAAGAATGTAATTTGGGACACATTTTTGCCTTGGGAAAGGAAATCTATTGGATTATGTTATCCATCTCTATTTCCTGTTCAAAACAAGGCATGTCTATTCATAATCAATTCAGAATTACTGCTATTTTTAGCACAGTTGCTAACTTAATAGTGTTTTTCAAGTGTTACAGCTAAAAGAATGTATTTGGAAATATTTTATATTTTGAAACAAACTGAGTGACGGTGAACATCCAAGCTTTCATCTTGTAAGGACAAGCCCATTTTTCTTAGGGAATAGTGGCTGAATTGTGAAGGCCAAATTCTACAGATACTGTTGTCAGCTCCCTTGTTTTCTCTTTAGTCCTTTTGCCACTTTCTCTTTTCTCTGAGTCATGCACATCCATTGCTGTACTGCTTTAGCTGCTTTAAATAAGCCCTTTCCTCCTCCAAGAAGGCTTGCTAATTTTTGCATATTATCTTAAGCTGACTTAACACTTGTTTTGCTGAGTCTTCCCAGCTGCTGCTACTGCTGAATTGATTCATTTTACTCTTGACATGTTGCAGGCAAATGTGAAGCAAAGTTTACTTGACCAGTAATCCTCCCTTTAAATGAAGGAAAGATGTGGTTTGAACAAGGACTTTTTCCAAATGGGGCCAGAGGTTTTTTTTTCCCTAAATCTACCTACCATACACGCAAAGTTTATTTACTTCTTATTTCAGAAATTCTTATCTAGAATGTGAAAAACATCTTAGCCCTAAATAGTAACCAAGGAATCATTTTTTTCCTAGTGCAATAAGTCAGTCTGTGGAGGGTTTTTTTGATGGACTATGAGTTCCTCCTAAGAGGTGTTGTGTCTGTCTTGGAGTGCTTCCAGAAACTGTTGCTCAACCCATAAACTGATGAAATTTCACAGACTCACAGACCAGCTGAGGCTGGAAGGTGCCTCTGGAGATCATCTACTCTAATTCCCTACTCCGAGTAGGGTCAGTGAGAGCAGGTTGCTCAGGACAATGTTGACTTGGCTTTTAAACATCCCCAAGGATGGAGACTACACACCCCCCTGGACAGGCTGTTTCAGCATCTGACCATCATTGCAGAATTTTTGTTTTCTTCTTACGTCCCTAAGGGATTTCCTCTTTTTCAATTTATGCCCATGGTTTCTCATCCTGTCAGTGGGCACCAAAGATAAGGGTCTGGCTCTGCCTTCTCTGCTCCCTCCCATCAAGTATTTATAGTTATTGGTGATATTCCCAGGAGCCTTCTCAGCTCCAGGCTGAGCAGTCCCAGCTCTCTCAGCCTTTCCTTATCTGAAAGGTGGCCCAATCATTTCTCTGGCCCTTTGATGGACTCTTTCCAGTGTGTCCATGTCTGTCTTGTACTGGGGAGACCAGCACTAAACTCAGCACTCTAGCTTTGTCTGACCAGGGTTGAGCAGAGAGGAAGGATCACCTCCCCTTGGCCTGCTGGCAATAATCTGCCTAATGCAGCCCAAGAAACCATTAGCTTTCTTCGCTACAAGAGCACACTGCTGGCTCATGTCCAGCTTGGTGTCCACCAGGACTTTTTTGTAAACCTGCTTTCCAGCTGGTAGGTCCCCAGCATATACTGGTTTATGGGGTAGTTCCTCCCCATATGCAGGACTTTACGCTTCACTTTGAACTGCGCAAAAGTCCTGTCAGATCTCCAGCTGGACTTTGTGCAACTGTTCCCAACTTTTGAGCCCAGCAGTGCAGCTAGTTTTCAATACACCTCGCTGGACACTTACCTAGTCCATACAGTTTGTTTATGAGAATGTTATGGGAGACTGTGTTGAAAGCCTTGCTAAAATCAGTATTAACAGCATCAGCTGCTCTCCCCATAGTCACTGAGCTAGTCACCACTTCCTGAAGGGGTTTCAGGTGAGTCAGGCATAATTTCCCCTCTGTAAACACATGCTGACTACTCCCAGTCACCTTCTTGTACTTCATACGTTCGGGAATGGTTTCGAGGATAATTTGCAGGTTTCTAAGAGGATTTCCTTCATCACCTTCCCAGGTTATCCACATACTCCACCTTGCCCTTCTTGAAAATGAGTGCCATTCACTTTTTTCCCAGTCCTTAGGAACCTCCTGATCACAAAGGCCTTCCTCAAATAATTGATTGTCACCTCACAGTGACATTGACCAGCTCTCTCAGTGCTTTTGTTTGTCAGCAACCTTTGTTACCAGTGTGGAAGGTGGCCAGAAAGAGAGATCTGGGCTGTCTCATGTCTTTTGATGCCATTTTTTTTGCATGGCACGCATACAAACATCAAAACTGTCCATATTTGTCTGTGTGTCCATATTATAAACTAGCCACAAAGCAATATAGAGCTAGTCTGTAAAGATGTATTCATTTTTACTCTCTAGCATCTCTGAACAAACTTATACTGTAAAGTCCATCTAATTAATATTTAGTGTAGAATGTCCATTATTTGTTTAAGGTCTGCCCAAGTTCAAAATCCATTAAATACTTAACACCAAACCTGCAGTAGTATCAGTACATTTTTTGACAGTTACTTAAAATTAGAAGTTCATGAAGTGTCTTAGGTGGTATTGTAAACTATTTAAAACATATTCTGCAAAAATACGGTTATTATTTTGAAGACTCATTGGCAATTCACTCTGAGTGCAAAAATGCATAAAAAGCCTGAAGGAGCTTTCGTTTTGATAGGTATATACATGTTGAGATTTTAGTTCTAATATCTTTAAATACAGAAAGAGATTCAAGTAAGCCCTTTAAAATGTTTGTTGCTTTCCAAATGAATACTGTTATCTAGTGTACAGTCAATGTATCCTTCTCATAGAAGAAATGTGGTTAACTTTGCCATTTTAATCCTTCAGATGTAGATAAATTCTGTTTGTTGCATCTTTCTCATCTTTTGGTAATTTTTATTATCATCTTCTGTTTTGATGATAATTTTAGTATACTTTCTGATCATTTTAGAGCAGGGGTCCTCAAACTACAGCCCGTAGGCCAGATACGGCCCCCCAGGTTCCTCAATCCGGCCCCTGGTATTTACAGAACCCCCTGCCGGGGGTTGGGGGGGAAAACCAAGCAGCCGCAGATGACTGCCTGCCACTTCATCCGCGTGCTGGCCCCCTGGTTAAAAAGTTTGAGGATCCCTGTTTTAGAGTAACAACAAACAAAAAATGTAATAAGAAATGCTAATTATTTTCCCAGACCATAATTGTTTATGCCACCTAAGTTATAAGCCCTATTTTTAATTGTATTTTTACTTGTTAAGTGCAGCAAAGAAAGCACTGGCTGCTCCTTAACCTGTTAAATAGCATATCCTGCAATTATATGAATTTGTAGTGTAACTAAATGCTGTCTTCCTGATAACACGATCTTCTCACAGTCAGTCTCTTTGGCATTATTTTACTGGGATTTTTTTGAAACTTGGCATAAGATGTTTGAAGTGAGATATTTGAAATGTTGAGTCATAATCGGAAGTCATTCAGTCCCATTCTGTGGGGAAGACCTCCCAGTTGGGAACCTATTGGAAACCTGAGGACTCTTGATTTGGAAAGGTATAAGATGTACTTCTGTAAAACAGCTTTTCATTAAAAGAGAGAGTATTTTTGAGCCAGAAGGAAAACATACCATGTGTGTAACAGCTTCTAGGATCTCTTAAATTAATCCCACTTCTTTGAAAGTTATATTCTATTTCAGTTTTACAGCATATGAATTTGAGTTATCTCTATTTTGTTTTATTATAATCCTTTGCATTCTAATTTGCCTTCTCTGTAGCCTACTTGTTGGTCAACAGCTGTGCCCATAGCTGTGGCCATTCATGGGAAGTTATTTTCAGAAATCCACAATTTCTTCCTCACACAGAAACAGCACAACCCTCTGCAATTGCCTGAGGCTTTTTCCTAATAAACACCAGAGATGATTTTTTGTCTACAATAATATAATTCTGTATTTAATAAACCATAAAAATCCCTGGATTTTTTTTTCATTTTCAAATTTTTTGGTGACAATACATTCCTGGGGAGTTGTTGTGCCTGAGTTCAGAATATGCTAAGTGTATTCAATATACTCCCTACTCCATATAGTCTACAGCATGCTGTTTGAAATAAAAATGAATGTGTCAACACTTTGCTTTGTAGAGGTGTAACACAATCAATGGGTCTCCAAGCATTAATTGCATATTAATTGCCAATATGCTGTGCAAAATTCTGAGACACAGACAGAATTATGAATTTGTAATCATTGTAAACAAAATCCTGGTTTTTTGTTGTTTGTTTTTTTTTTGTCGATGAACTTGAATACTGACATTAGGTTGGCAGAAGAGAGTAAGAATGTTTTTTTCTGTATGAAGACAGAAGTTATTGCTGTGGCCGGGGCTGAACTTGTAGATGGAAACAATCAAAGATGTTGCTAGAAAGAGGAGAGTTCTGAAGGTGAGTTTATGAAGCTTCAAGCTTCATAGTAGTGACAGTTATTAGCTACTACAGCAGTTGTCAAAAGATCTAGTTATTCTGAAGCATATTGCACATAATCTAAATGGAATGAATGTATAAATCGTTATAATTATTATTGATATAGTATAACAATTGAAAGTACTATTTGTAGGAAATCGTATGCACACTTCAATTAAGTTATAATATAAACACAATTTAAAATGTAACTGCAGATTAAGTGTAACACTCAAGCTTGAGTTCATGCAGAGAAACCCTCTTATGGGGCCCTAACTGTTAACAATATCATTATCATTTTTATCAGACAAAAACGTCAGTGCTGTAAGCTAGTCAGGTTTGCACTAGAAAATCATTGAATCTCTTGTTTCTGGGACTGATGCAGTTACTGCCTTAGTTTTCTTTATGCACAGAGCCTTTCTGGTGCAAGATTTCTCTATGAAGGCAGAGTTGCCAACAGGACAAGAACTAGCTTGCAGAGCAGTCAAAATGCTAGCAAGGCAACTACATGTACCCAGGCCTGAACTTTGTATGATCATTTATCCATGTATTCACATCTTATGTAATAAAAGAAATGTATTAGTATATTTACACAACAGTTACAAGAATTTGTTTTGATGGCTGTTGGAGGTAGTAGGAACTGATGGAAATACAGGAACAAGAAGGCTGTATGAAGCCACACAGTGATGTGTGGCAGAGGAAGGGAAGCAGTCAACCAGAACACAGCTGGAGAGGATTCAAGGAAGGACCTGAGACACATGGCAGGTGGATTCAAAGGAAGACCTGAGACATATGGCAAGTACAGAGCTGTGCCACCATAATGCACGCCTGTGAGAAGCTTGCATGAGAATGTCAGGTGGAGAAAGCCCTAAAGAAACATGAGTTGGAATAACAGGTATGAGAGGTTATTTTAACAGCATTTACTTCTAATCTGCATCTTGGCATCACTGTTTCTTCTCACACTGGTTGGCGGGTAGATTTGCAAGACCTTGTCACTGGAGCTATGACTTTCATAAGGTAGGTGTGATGTCAAGGATGAGCAAACGCAGGTCTTGGAGCTTTTTCCAGGTCTCCTCCCCTTCCCTCGATGCGTCTGCTGTATGTCACTTCAGCCTGTCTCCCAATAACCTAAATCATCTTGTTCTGTGTGTAGAATAAACCACATGATCGGTTAATACAGTATGGCATAAATTACAGATTATGCATCAATTGTGATAGGTCTAATTAATCACAGCCTTAGTTAATTTAGACCTCACTTGTAATTTGTCTAGTTTCTACTTAGTTTTTGCATCTAATTGGGATATCTATATTACACATCTTCAACTTTAACCTGGTTTGCAAATAAGCAGGACTTGGTATGAGCTTGTTAATTCTCACTGAACCTCAGATGAGAGGCCTCCACAGACACCAGCAACCAGGAGGCGCCTGTGCTGCCCTCAGGCCTCTGCGCAGGCCGCGGCTGCGTGGGGTGGGACACATCCTCCTTCTGCACCAGGGGCTGAAGGCCACAGGGGGAAGGCTGCTGCTCAGATGTGGGCTGAGGCCGCAGCCTGACCCACTCACATACTTCTGAAACAGAGACATATTCATTGGAGGCTTGAGGGAGGGAAAAGAGGAATGCCGGGGCTGAGGAGGTCCTCTGGGGCTGCTCCTGTTTTCCAGCATTTCAGTGGCCGTGCCTGTGCCAAAGCGTTCTCTCAGACGCGTGGTGCTGGCCCCTCTTTTGCTAATTTATTTGTCATGGTCCTTCTTTCACCTTGTCCTTCCACCTCACCAGAAAAAAAAAAAATAAACTCAGGAGGTTTTTTTTGTAGTTTGAGTAAAAGACATTTTGGGGCCTGTTACAGCTTGGCACAAAAACTCTAGGCAAGTTGGACAGGGCATGATGGCCCTTCACAGCAGGTGAGGGAACCACTGGCAAATGTCCCACTCAGTCTGTTTCTTCGCTCTCTTTCTTTGATGTCAGTAACTTGAATTTTTTGTAGTAACACACTTTGCTGTGGCCACTGATACTGAGTCCCTCTTTTCCTTTTTCCAGATAGCTTCCTCATTACTGCTAAGAAATGTCCCAGCAGTTACATTGCCAGGCTTGACCCTGAATCATCAACAAGAGGCACTAATCCCTTCTCCCTGTCTGAAAGGATCTTACTCCCTTACTGCTTTAGAAAACTAACACCACAAGAAAACAAAACAAAAGAAAAATCCTCTCTGGAGCCTTAATGATCAGGCAACAAACAGGAATTACTGTGGGGTTTATATCTATGGTATCAATAATATTGCCTCTTGATCAGTGAAAATGGCTGTTGTCACCTATCATACTTTGTTTATCTCCAAAGAATGTCTTACTGTACAGTGAGATTTCTCTGAGCCAAGAAAAGTAAAGAAAGTGCTCCCCAAGACACTGGGAAAGTCTGACTGCTCCTCCTCTTCTTTCCCAGTATTAGGTTTGCAGACATTCCAGTGTCCTCAACGGCAAGGCAGTTTTGTTTTCTAGTAAATCTCTTCTTCCAGCATCATTCCCTCTAACTGACTTTATGCTTAATCCCCTCTTGATCCTTGACAGAAACTCCTGTCTCTTTTCCTTAGGGATCCTCAATTTCTTTTGCTGTGTTTTCAGTCTTCCCTTTTGCTATTTATTTGGATACTGAAGAACAGGTGATAGAGAAAAATAGAAATTTCTCCTGGGAACCTAATTCACCTTCTTAACTGGGAGAGAAAAGTGTTTCAGGGTAGTAGGAAAAACAATGCTTGTATTTTCCTGTGTATTGAAAAGATTGTGTAGTGTATTTTCCTAAAGAAAGTGGGAAATTCGGGACTGCTTTCATATTTAATGTATACCGCATTTCGTGTTAAAATACTATAAAATATTAATAAACTTACAAATATTTTCCCTTGGCCATTTACCATGAACTTTGCTGACTGCAGCTTGTCTGTTTATTAATTCATGTGCCTAAGTTGAGTGCAACAATGCTGTGTTCAAAGATTTCTTTTGATAAAAACTTTGGCTTAAATCATTCTGTGAAATATATCTGTGATGATATTCTCTCTTTCTTGCCTTGGAGCTTGCAGAGTGAGTGACCTCACTCACTGCCTGTTCATATTTGCCTCTCATAAGATTCTTGCAACTTTGTACTGCAGATCCTTTAAATTCTTGGGAGCCCACAAGTCTGATGGGGACAAAATGTTGTGGCAATTTGCCAGTCTGCACCTGGTTAATAATTTAACCATTCAAAGATTGCTGTGCTTGGTATACATGTATAACAATAAGTGAGAGAGGTACTGAAACATCACATAGTGAGGATCCCTCTTGGCTCATTCAACATCTCTGCTAGAACATGAGGCTTACTGGTCCTTCTAGCCCAGTTCAGGGTTTGCCATGCCTTGAAGAACTATTCATACTCCAGTCTTGAGAGATGGCTTCTGGAGACATCCCTAGTGGAAAAAAAAAATAAAATTCTTCCTTTTTGCTTTCTCCTTGTTCTATGAAATTTGGCCCAAAGATAATGGTATATCATTCCTTTTGCCTTTTTTTACTCTCACTAATTGATCTATCTTTCTATTATATACCTTGACAATATAGAACATTCTGAATCTAAGATAGAAGCCCTTTCCCCTTTTCTGTAGCTGCCCTACAAAGGACTCAAAAGATATTTGCACAATTAACAATTTCCCTGATTTAGAACATTGAACTTGAAAGAGATTTGCACAGAGGACTTGTGTAGCTTTATCAGCAACTGATTCAAGGATGCACTTGCTAAGTGTGGATTCACTCTTTTCCTGTTAATGCAGAAGTGCTTTGTTCAGAATTTAGGGAGTGGTTTCAAGGACTGTGTCACAAACATGTTATTCTCATTATTGCTTAAACATGCAATATAATTCATTTTTTTGTGGCTAACACTTAACTTTGCCATTTATGGTTTGCCTGACAAATGTTTGAGTTTGCTTTAGACATCTTTAGAGAATTTAGGTAATTCTGCACAGGTTTAAGAATATAATATAGCATGGAAATGTATGTAGTTTGTAAGACAGAGTAAGAGAGAAATTATGTGAATATAGGATGATCTCATCCTTTTACATACAGCTAGGTCCATAGTTAAGTCCTATCATTAAAAAAATGTAGGAAATGTACTGAGTGCAAAACTATTTTCCCTGGTGATGAAAGTTAAAACTACCATACTAGTTAGTCATGAAAAGGCTAGGAAGGGATCTAATTGCTGTCTTCAGCTAATTAATAGGTAGTTATGGAGAAAATTGTCAGACTTCTGTCAGGGCTGTACAGGGGTAGGACGAAACAGGTTTCTAAAATGAAAAACTTGACAAGATACCAGGGGTTTTTTTATGTTTTTGTTTTTTATTACCATGAATGTCACCATTTAAGCACCAGAGGAGGCTGGCCAGAGGGGCTGTAGAATCTTCTCCCTTGAAGGTATTCAATACTGAATTGGACACAGACCTGACCTACTTGATCTGAGGGGAGACCTGCTTTGAGCAGGTGTTGGACTAGATGGCCTCCCCTATGTTATTCTGTAATCCTATGTTTGCTTTACAGAGAATGTATTAAGCATATTTAACTTAGAATAGAGATATAACTGAAAAAATCACTGGAAGACTGTAACTTATCAGTTGAACAACAAATTTATTCATGGAAGCTATTATTTATTTTATTTGGTTATTCTGTTTTACACAATCTGTGTGGTTTGTTCCTCAAACACCACCCCCACCCTCCCCTACCCCTTCTGGGACTATTCTGCTAATCCTATTTTGTGTTTATTTCAGTGAGTTCCCATACTAGCAGGGTACTTTCTCAGCATAAAAGTTCCAGACTGTAATCATTAGAACTTCTCAATGATACATAGAAATAACAATACTTTCGTACCCAGTATAGTACCACCCAGAATGAGCCTTGACACATTTAGATCTAGGTGATCTAATGGTACATAGAGCAGAAAGCTTTCTTTTTTGTTGCACAGTAATTGTGCTCAAAGCTCTGCATAGCTGGTTGTCTCAGTCTGTCGGCCTTGCACAGGCCTTCTCAAAATAGTTTCCACTGCACAGAAGTAAAACAGATTTGACCTGGATTCACTGGAGCATTGACTCCTAACAAGCCAGATGGATAAACGTTCCTGTTTGGCAGAAAGGATAGTTACAGCGTTTGCCACAAAAATGTCAGCAGTTGCCTTGGTTTTCTCCTCAACGAAATAAATAATTTAAATTTTGCTCTAGAGTGGTGACTGCTGTGAGGCATTTCCTTTATAAAATCCATATCTTACATCATTATGAGTTTCCCAGGGAGGATCCAAAGCTGGAATGGTGAATGTGGTTTTTCCTTGTAACTCTGAGCGGGGACAGTATCTGCCAACTAGCCCTGAGCTGGATAAAGCATCCAAAGAAGAAGATTGTTGTAACTCTTTGGTTTAAGTAGGAAGTGTGGAGGTTTTCATTTCATTCACATCCCATGTGCGGAAAGAAGGGAAGGATCAGAGAAACTGCTCTTGGGTACGTATCGGGCAATAATTTGCAAAACGCAGCATGGAAGATCCCAACAGTTTAGTGTCCAAGTGTAGAAGACTTCTCTGTGGATATATTTGTTCTCCAGGCTCCCCTGTCCAGGCAGAAAGGGAGTGCAGCAGTCCCTGCCCAGCCAGCACAGTGAAACAGTATCCCAATGCTGTGCCTAAGACAAAATGTCAAGGTGTTAGGTGCAGCTTAAATAGATGACATTCTCAGCGCAGCTCCTGTATCGCCAGCCCTCCTGCCATCTCATTCAACTTCAGAGAGCTTTCCCATGAACTGACAGTGCTTTTGCAAAATACGTAAGGGACGGGACAGCTACCACATACTTGTCGGCTACCCTAACCCAACTCTGCTGCATGTTTGCACTTGTGCCAGCTTCTGCCTTGGAAGAACAGGGAAGTGCTTATGGAATAGGTTTGTGTTCATTTTGAGTAAGTACAGATACATACAAAAGCAAGGGAATATGCTTGAAAGACTTTGTGTGTGTTGTGGCAGAGGATTATATGCAAAAGGGATTGTGGTCTCCTATTTAATACTAAACAGGAACAAGTCCTATCTCTGTTACCCAACACAGAAATTCCTATAAATTCACTGGCAAACTCTGAACGATACATAAAGACCATGTAACTTAATAGCTGCTCTTTCAAATTCTGTTTTGACCTTTCAGCTATAAAAGGCAATTCCTTAGAGTTTCCAAAGGTACAGTTCATTGCTCTTTGGTTTAGTGTTACAGAGCAAATATAGTAAGTAATAGAACTTATTACAGGTACTTTTTTCTCTTCGCAAAACCATTATACACCTCTTTGACCTTTACAATAAAAAGTGCAAATACAGTTCAGCAAATGTTTCCAGCATTAATTTCTGTTATTCAGAATTACAAATAAGTGAGTCTTAATCCATGTGGACTGTATAAAGCCTGTTTTAGTCCTTTTTGCTTTACTCTTGGTTTGATAGTTTTTCTCAGTTCCCTTTCATCCAATATCCTCCCTTGTTCTTAGTCCTTTTCTAAGTTTTTCCTCTATTTGTGACCAAACAGATCAGAAGAGAACTTTTGTGAACTGCAGGATTATTCGGAAAAAAAAAAACCAAACCAACAAAACCTAACACCACCTGTAAATCACAATAAGTCAGTCATGTTAAATTGATATTTTCAGTTTCCTGCTGCTCTGGCCAAACTATTATCCTTCCACTTAGAAACTTAAAACCTGAAGGTTTTTTTGCTTAGTTATTTTTTTCCACTGTTCTAACCTGTTTGTTTAAAAAGGAACTTATTACTATGTAGCACATGTATATGAAAACCAAGGCATTACTAGTTTAACAACAGAAGAGGGAAGAATATAATTTTTTCATTGTTAGGAGAATGAAACAATGTACTCTTCAGGGGTGTGACATTAGTGACTGCATTGTTTAGCTGTTTTCCTTTGTTTAACTTTAGAAAAAAAAATATCTGATTTTCCAAGATCATCAAATACCTTATCCCAAAGCCACAGGATTTGCTAAACACAAATGCTGCATATTACTGTACTCTTACAGGTTTTATTTCTTCTTGCGGGTGAAGTTACTTCTGAGGATATATAGGTTGGTTTTAAAGGTGGGAGCAGGGTATACGTTGCTGTCATCTATTATTTTTGCAGTTTCATTTGTCCTGAAGGCAAGAAGAGGGTCTGTTTTGTAAGGAAGTGAGAAGACACATGAATTCAATGCTGCATGGGTGTTTTTTTACTACATTGTTCAATGTAGTAAGTGTTTGTTCTTGAATATTTTGACCAAGAACAGTCAGAACTGCAGTGACACCAGTGGTGGTTTGTCACCTAACTGTTGTTCTGACACAACGTCTTTTTCAGTCTATAAAACATCCTCTGCTCATGTACATGGATATAATTAATTTGACTTTAATTGAGGATCTGGCCCAGGCTTTGATCTCTTTTTAGAACTTGTCCAACTTTTCCCTTTATGGCCAACAATGTAGTACCACATTTCTGATAGCTGAATACATGCACTATATATATAAAAAGTAATGACCTTTAAATAGTTACCAGTGGGCAATTTTTAACTCGTTATAATAGTTTGAAACTATTTGGATGCCCTGTCCTCACTGCAGTATGCAGCATATTAACATTCCAGAGCCCACAAGGACATTTACTATGAATTGCGACACTGTTTTCCTCTGTGGCAGCTTTCAAGCCTTTCATGTAGTAGCTGAGTCCTGCTCTGAGCAACTTTGCAGTGCAGCCACAGTAAGGAGCACTGGCAAAGCGCTACTGTGGGCAATATATCAGAAACCAGATTTCAGCCAACGCCTCCCTCCAAAAAAAGAAGCAGGCTCCATGGAATCTACAGAGTTCCCGTTATCAGCTGGTGAAATACATTGCAAATGGCAATAGATGCCTTGAATTTCAACATGTGTGCATCTACATATAAATACAAATTAAAGGTTGCAGACTAACGTTTGGAAGAATGGGGAAGAAGGCCTATTTCCTGACACGATACTGTTGAAATCAGTGTCACACAGAATGGATATTTTTTTTTTTTTTTTCTACAAATACAAACCTGTTCAACTGTCATTGGGAATTGCAGGCTTGTTAAATGGGATTCTGAAAAACCACAGTATAAAGTTTGAGTGTGGCGGAATGTAGGCTCTGTATGTACACATTTTGCTGAGCCATGGAATGGCCGAACAGTGAATATGTTGCTTCTTTCCAGTTTTTATTATGTCTTTCTTTTCTGCACACATTGCTGTATTAAGCATAAATGGAGCCACATTATAGAATACAGCATAAAAGGAGGTATCTTGAATAAGAAATAAAGGAAGAAACAGCTACTTCCTTCAAAATGTCAAATAGCTGACCTAAACTTTCCATAGTGGTAAATATGTTCTAAGAATTGCTTGAATTTATTGAGGAAAAGTATCAATAGGAGGCCGTAAATCTGGAGTTTGATATTAAAACCCCCAAACTTATGTTTTATTCTTCGCTAATCTGCTTTTGACAAGATTCACCAAAGAACGGAGCGGGTTATTTTGTAAAAGGATTTAATTTATTTCATTTGTTTCACTGTGTATTTTCAATTCAGATTTCAAATACTCCCCAGCTCTGAAAAGCAGAGCTGGCTTTCACCAGCTTGTTGGAGGACGATAGACAAATTTTACTTGAAGTGACACCTGAAAGTGTAATAGAAATAAATAGATCATATATGAGCTTCTCTGACATGTTGAAGTTTTTAGGATTAATATTTGTGGCTGAACAAAAGCTGTGGATACTTAGGAGCCTGTATGACACTGCCTGGATAGATCAGGGAGCTGACCTTTACAATGGGAGTTTTTGCAGGTATCAGGGTTAAATTACTCCTGCTTCATTATGCCTGATATTTCTTTTGGGCTCATTCTGGTACTTCAGAGATGTTTTTGATGGGAAGAGTGACACTCAGTTGAATGTGACAGAACTGAGATTTCATTATGTCCCTTTAGACTTGAGGCTAGATGCTTGGTGATCACTGAAGACGATGGAATCTCCTCTCCCTTGCCAGGGATGATCTTTACCTGGGAGAAGGTGCTGCCTCTGCGACAAAGTGTGATGTTTACCAGCTCCTTGTGTACTGTGTACTACTGTGGGACTGTATTTTTTGTTGATATTTGTGCTTGTTTATAGAAAACATGTTGTGAAATGTCTGTAAACTATAGCAGGGCTTGTGAAAAATAATCTATAAATCAGAAAGTGTTTTACTGTATTTTTTCCTGTATGCTGACTGTGCAGTATGCAGGTGAAGCTGGTTTTACTACTTTTTAGGGCACATACGTTACTCTTGCTCACAAGCTGAGTGAAACACTTGTGATCTCCTGTACTAGGGATGCTTCACCTCACACTTTGGCCCTGGGAGACACAGATCAGCGTAGCGTCATAGCTGAAACTGTAGCGGTAACAGGACTGTGGCAAGAGGGTGTCCTGCTCACAGACATGATTTGAACAAATGCATGAGCATTTGAGGGATAGTTTGAGCTTTAACAGGTGGTTAATGCAGTACTTCTCCAGAAAGGCCCAACTTTAAATTGAAGCTGATAGCTAAGTACAGTGAATTGTACCAAACTGTTATTGCTGTTTTGTGATGTGTAAAAATAGACACAAAGATCAGAGATAATTTCCTAGTCCCCTATGACCAACATGAGAGTCTGATTCCCTGTAGATGAAAGATTAGTGCACTAGCAGAGTCATTTAGGTTCAAATAATCACAGTATTCCATGTGGCCCATTTATGTTGCTTTCCTATTAGAGTGGCTTCTTCCTTAAAAGCTTTCTTTGCAACACTGGAAGAGAACAAAGTTGAGTAATTCTTCTGTGTCCCTTTCTTGTAAAAAAAGGTGAGTGAGGAAATGACCTTCTAACTGCAGAATTGAAGAACTGTATTTTGTATGAACTTTGTTGTTGTTAATAAAGCGGCCCTGTACTGTAGGTGACACAATAAAGCAGATATGGCTATGAGGGACAGTGCAGCACAGCAAGAAATCCCACCAACATAATTTTTTTATATGCACCCCTACAAATACATTGATTTGGTTTTTTTTTAGTACTAAAGGTAAGCTGTTTCTCTTCAGACAATTAATTAATAGGCGTGTTACCATGAGCTTGTGGATTTGATCTGTTCAAGGGTTTATTAAGAGATTAGAGAACCTCAGGTTTGTGATGCATGTTTCAGTTGAAACTGCAAAACTGACATCAGGAAAAGCTTGGTTGTTTGCATTTCGGTGAGGAGAAGTTTTTTCCTATTTTACATGAGAACACTCATGCCAGATCAAAAGCCCACCTGGCCCCACATCCTGGCAAATCATGGAGGTAGTGAGAAACAGTGGACCAAGTTGAAGTCATAGAGATATCTCTGAAGTTTACTTTCCCAGTCTCCAAAAATACAAGGAATCCCTCCTTTGGGGTTTTGTTGATTTGTTTTTTTTGGAAAAAAACTGCAAACCTCAATGAACCTTGTTAAATTGCTTACGGTAGAACTCAAGCCATAAATGCGATTATATTTTGGTATTATCTCATACATCTGGTTTAATATATACAAAAGTGATGGAAAATCTATAAGAAAATATAGTAATTCTATCATGTATAGAATTGGCTTGAACAATGACACTGCATCAGTGGCAATGTGACACTAAAACCTAGTCGTTTGGTCTCTATTACTGTAACTTAAACTTTATTTTTTTTTGTATTTAGATCATTATCTCAATGACTAAATATTTATTTGTAAAAAATCCTTAAAGTTTTTCACAAAGCAGGGATTAGTTTGTTAGTAATGCTATCACTTCAGTTTCAAACTTTATGCATTTGCAGAACTATTTTTAGTAGTGTATAAATATATAAATCATGTTATTTCTTCTGAAAATGTATTATAAACCTAGTGTTAGAACTTGAGTAAGAAAAAATAATTCAAAAGATAAGGCTGATTGATGTGACATCGGAAATCTGAAATACCCCTAAAGACAACAACAGCTCATAGTAAAGTTTTGATCTTCATTGTTCTCACCTTTTTTTTATACTCACAAAATTAACTTTGACCAATTTGGGTGTTTCTATTCAGCATTCCTGTGTAGCTTGAAAACTGGCAGACAGATTAAAAAAAAAGCCTAATGAAAAATTAGCTTCATAACAGTTTTTAAAGGAGGATTATTCTTGATTTCTGTGTCAGAATTAGTAATGATCTAGTTCACAGTAAAGATTCAATATTTTTATTTTCATGATTATTTTCTACTTAAAAATAGAATAATCAACAAGAAATTTAAATTAACCTGTAATATTGAGTTAAATGATTGATTGATAGCAAACTTCATGGCCACCATGTGCAGTGCAGATTCCAGTGGAAGATTCCTGTACAGGCTTTCAGTTGTGAGTGAAATATAAAAGCACCATTATCTAGGAAAAAAAATATTAAAAAATTAAACAATATGGATAGAAAAGAATAGCAATGAGCTTTAGTTTGACAGGTACAAAGATGATACATTTCAGGATGTGAAGGCTGGCTGTTCCAACACTTACAGGTGCTCAGTGGAAGGAGAAAATCCATCAGAACTGATAGATTATCAAAAATCTAAATGAAAAGGTATATACAAATAAAATAACTGAATATATCATCAAAAGTCATGAAGGTTTGGTGTTTGTTTGGGTTTTTTTTTCTACAAAAGTTATCACACAGTAAAATTTCACTGCAGATGTATGTGAGGTCCGGTTCATGAATAATCGGTTACGTGTAATTGTAAAAATAATAGAAGGCATCGGTTTTAGCTGTGGATTTTATCATTTTGGTAGGGAAAAGTATTCAATGTGACTGGAAGTCTGAAATGTAGAACATACAGAGGAACATGGAAAGTAGAAATCACCTCAATTTCTATATAGCTATTAATCCATTTGCTTAGAAAATATAAATTTTAAAGTTTAAGATAACTGATGTTATTTTATCTCAGGTTTACCACACAAAATTTGATCAAATGCAATTAAAAGTAATAGAAATGATCAGATGGTTAATTTCTAGCAAAAGACTATGAATTTTTCCTTGCAGTGGTATTTATTTGCAATTACATTTGCAATATATGTATGTGAGGAGGGATACTGTGTGGAGGCGAGTAAGAATGCAGAGTATGAATGTCAAGCTAGAAAAGTGAAAGGACGGGGTATCCTGATGCTGACATATAATTGTAGAAAACTCTTTAACATTAATATATCTTGGGTGTTCAACTTCTCGAGACTTTAATTTAAACTTGGGGGGCGAGGGGGGAACCATGCATGATAGGGAATGGTTGTGTTCTGTAAGGAAGACAAGTGGATGAGCAAATAGGTCTTTTCCATTTTGTATGGTCTGTCATTCATTTCTGACTGTTGCTGATAAGGAGAGCCTGACCAAATGGTGTTGCCAGTTACACAAGCGTAAATCCATGACTTCAGGGTAAATGAGAACAGAACCTGGCTGCTCTCCCCATCTCTTTGTGTCTCCCTCACACTCAGCTTCTCTGACTTGTATTTATTCCTTTGGTTTTACTTTTTTTTTTTTCTTTCTGATCATTCAATTTGCTTTTATTTTGCTTTGATTTGCCAAATAACATATAGATTCTCTGCCTCGTTATCAGCCTCTGAGTCACACAGATCTATTGCCTTTTTGCTCTGCTGTCCACTGAATCCTGAAAGTTAAACAAATACACAGGGAAGGCAGAATAATATCTTAATCTGTCAAGATCCTCTCTTCTGTCATCTTTTGTGATCACCTCTGTGTACATGTACCTTCATTGTTCATAGTAATTTTTGACAGTTTTTCCTGGTTGACAGTATTAACAAGGACAATGTGCCAGGACTGTATCATGATAGTCAGTGGAAATCTGTCATGCTGTCTTTGTCACTTTGACCTGTGGCAAGTGAGAGGGACTGGGAATTAAAGATTGATCTCCTTCCCTGAGCATCTTATGTTTTGGGGTTTTTTTTTCTTTTTTTTTTTTTTTTCCACCATTCTTTTTACTTCTTTTTTCATAACATTCCTCAGTTGCTCTTTTCAGTTTTTCCTTTATTTTCCTGAACTACTTGCTTTTCCTTGTTTTCCTCTATGTACACTTCTCCTGGAAAATGGCCTGCTCTTACCAATCTCATTTACAATTTCTTTTCTCATTCTTGGATTTCCTTACGTTATGGTTTCCTCTGTCTTCACACCTACATCAGAGAAGGTGTTTTGGAAGTTCACGTATTGTCCTTTTATGACCACTGTGTAGGAAAGAAGTGAAAACTTCTGGTTTTTCTTTCTTCTATTCTGCAAGCCTGTTTCTGAATCATCCCTGACAGGCATGTGGGTTTACTGCGGGCACCAGGACATGGTCTGCCTGAGAACCTGATGGGTACCTGGGGTCAGTTCCCAGACTAGCCAGGTGCCAAAGGAAAGATGGTACCTCTGTCCTTGGTGGAGTCAAATTCTCAACTCTAGTGCTCTTTGAAGCAAGTGAATAAATGTTTCAACATAACTCAGGAACTTCATTTAATAGTTTAACCATTCTTTTAGCTTTTTGTAAATAGGGTAAGGAATGAAAATAAGACCTTCAATGCAAGTGTCTTGCACACTAATGAGATCTGCAAGGTCAGAAGAGGTAGTACAATAGTTCCTCAGTCCTTTGTAAAATGCCCAAAGGTTCTACCTAAGTAATAAATTAAATTTATCTGTTAAATCAAAGTCTTTTAAAAATTAAATGCAAAGGACATTTTTAGTAGCTTCTTTATATCACAGAGATACTTTTATATAGTGCTCTGTGAATGATTTTTTTTTTCCTTCAATGTCATTGAAACTTCATTTGATTCAAACCAGATTTGGTAAAAATGAATTCCTTTCCAGGCTAACAATCTGTACACTGAGATCTCACCTAAATGTATTTCAAGGTAGATGTTTGTAATTAGTATGGTTAGATCAATTTCACCTAATTTTTGGCTACCTAAAAATTAATCATCTGCTTTTCCACTGTAGTCATAGGAAAAAGAATGGCAGGTGTGAAGGGTGATTCTTATCACCTGTATCTTAAATACCAGGGGGGAGATAAATCCTCCTCTAAAGGCACCTTCCTTCTTGCCTGAATATAGAGGGGGCTTAGGCAACTGATTTAATGTACGGTCATAACTTTGAGCTGGCTAAATGCTCATTTTGGGCATATTCTGTAAAGTGTGAAGACAAGGGGAAGTTCTATGCTAGACAGGGGAGTGATGGAAAGATTCACCTAAAGGGGCAGAGTTGTACAAAAGCCCCAGATCAGACTCAGTAACTTCACATATGCTGACATTTAATTTTAAGTGATTGCTAAGAACAGTATGTTCCTAGATGGTGCAAATCACAGGTGACTGATTTTTCCCTTTTCCAAAGCTTTTCCCATGTTCTTATCTTGTTTGGCTTTCATAATGTGTTTTGGTAAAAAATAAAAAAAATAAATAAATTGTAAGAAGTAGTTAGTCTCCATTACAGATAAATGACCAGTTACTGTGTCAACACAAAAAGTAAAAACATGTCCCAATTTGGTATTTCCTACTGGTATTACATACATTTATTGCATGTGCTAAATTAATTACTTATTTTCCATCACTGCAGAAGATTGGAGAAGATGAAATATTCTCTTTCAGCTTAGGAAATCTTGTGTATATGTTTATAGATGTGAAATTCAGATACTTTAGTACATTTGTCTTACTTATTCTTAGCAAATTTTGAATGGTAATTTCTTAGGGATGTGTTTCTTAACCTCAGACGACTGAGGGTTTGCTACTTGTTTTACATGATTCAGGAGCATAAGGAAGAGAATTTAATGTGAAAGACTTGGGGGTTTTTTGTATTCCTATGAAAAATCTAAGCAAAATGTCATCTTGGCACATTTTGCTGGCTGAAATTCCACCCTACCTGAGAACCCCAGCATTCCAGGTGATAATTTTGTCTTAAGGGATACTTTTAAACTAAGAGACCACCTTAGGGGATTGCTTCCCTGTAAATAGCAACATTTTTCATCTTTTATTTTAAAAATCAGTAGATGAATAGAAACATGAATTCAGTGCATAAGCAAGGCTTTGATTTTTTGATTGAAATTGCAGATACGAGTTCTGACATATTATTATTTGAGATAGTGTCTCTTAATGACTAGACTTGTACGAACAATTCCAGTACTTTGGTTGGATCGTTTTATTAGGATACAATATAAGCAAACAAATATAAATAAAATCTTGGGCTCATAAATTATATGATACCATATTTTACTAACAGAATATAATGTGTAAAAATAAGACATAATTATCTTGCATAACACTGGATGGTAGAGGATTTTTCTTGTGTTTATAAATGAGAGGAAACTCTAGAAGCAGTATCCAAGATATGCCTTTTCATGTGACAATCCAGGTCCAATTGTTTGTTGTTTTTCTATGGATCCAAAAATGGGAGTTCAGGTTTTGCTCATAAAAATTACATATCTAGCCAGCTGCAGTGACATTTATCTTGTTTTAATGTTGGGCAGGCTTATCCCTCTCTGGTATGGTTGCCTTCAGACAATTCCATTGCGTAACGAAGTCTTGGTTGAACCATTCATTGGATTAAAGGTAGTGCTCAGTCTAGGGTGTACAAGAATATGAATACAATTTTTAAAATTCCTCAATTTTAGTGGAAAGAATTTTTCAACTTTTTATTTTTTCCCCTGTAAATGTTGTTCACACATTTTATTTGAAGATGAAATTATGGCTTTTCCTGTTCTCCTGTGTAGGGCTGGAAGAACTGGTGATGGTTTTTTGCATATGGCAAGAGAGACAAAGAAGTGTGCTGACTATATTTGCTCAACATAAACTTTTTTTTTAAAAAAAAACAGCAATGTAAAATGCTTTAGAAATCTGTAAGACATGTACAATGGGACCCATTGTATATGTGTTACAATTAGACACAAGTGAAGAATATGATTTTGCTTTCACCCTGTTAACTCCAAAAGGAAGAGACAAAATCATTAGTCCTTGGAGTCTTGCAGTATCAACTCTGCCATCTGAGAGCATAGACAACATCCATGGCTGTCACAGTTTCCTTCTTCATGTGTCAGTAAGGGTAGCAGTATTCAGGTCATTTCTCCAGGAACATCACCAGTATTTTATGGGTTTCTGAACAGATCATCCTAGAAATGCACTTTATTCCATTATGGTGAGAAGCCCATAAACAGTAGGTTTGGTGATGTCCTGAAGGTAGAGATGGAGCACCATGCAGAGCTTTCCACCATCTTTCCCAGGCCTCTTATCAGCTTTACATCCACACAACACAGTAACTGGAACAGGTCATCTGGGTTAAACATGGGCTTGGAATCTTTCTGAAAGAGTCTTTGTCCTTGGTTTTATGTCTTATTTTCTTACAAACATTGTTGATGCTGAGTGGCTATAGTACTCGGGTAGCCTCCCCTAAGACAAATGCATGCATTTCAGAGGTGTTTTTGTTACATTAAACACAACACAGTATAACTAGCACAGTATGTCCTCATTGCAATTCTACGTGAACCTATCATTTTTCTTCAATTGAGGTTTATATGTACTAAAATTCTCCATTTCCTGGTAAAAACCTTCATGTATCTGGATCTCTGTTTTCTACTGGCATTAAACAGGATCCTTTCTGACAGGGAGTAGCACAGAGAAAATGAGAAGAATGAGGATGGAGCCATAGCTTTGCTTGCCCACACAGGTGACATGCTGAAATCAGGCTTGATAAAAATTGGCATAGCACTGTAAGGGGCTAACATGGCCTCTGTGTTTGTTTGCTGTCACCTGGTATTTCTTATAAAGACTGTATTTTGCCTAGACAAGATGATATGTTGCTTTCAGATGCTGCTGCAGAATATTTAGTTATTGAGTTTGCATGAAGTTGAGCTCACAGCTGTCTTATTGAATCTACCTCAGGTTTCATGTAACTACTAGTTCCTAGATCAGAGAAGGGATGGCAGCACCAAAACTGTAAAATACCAACACAGAACTAGCAAAAAAGCACCCCTTGAAGTCACTGATGAATGTTAGGAAGTCAGTAGCAAGGTAATCTCTAAGTTAAGTGGGGCCAAATTCCCATTTATTTTTTTTAAGTAAAATAAATCAAACAAACAAAAAACCCTATAGCCCCATTTCTGCAGAAGTTCTGTTCTTCAAATAATGGTAAATGCTACCAAAATGACTTGAAGTAAGTCCTTACAACTTTTGCCTCCCTTCTACATGGCCCTGTGTACTCAAGACACTTGCTGTTTGGAAAGCATCAGCCTCCAGAAAATAAAGCACAAAGTGTGACAAACTATCAAACTTGGAACAATTTTTGTTTTGGAATGTCTCACATGAAAATGTGTTTTGTTCTGAAGCCAAATTAATTATGTGAAGTTGTGGCAATGAAAGCCATAATATATAAATTCAAATTCCTTACTTTATTAATCTAATACCGATGCAAAATTTTAACCATGTTACCAAAATGAATCATTTGCCTGTCTCCAAATGGGAAAATAGAATAAATGTATGTATCAGAAGAATATTTTTTGCCTTTAAAAAAGGCTTCCTAAATTGAGCACTAGTCAGTTCAGTGGTTTTAATTTCACTTTTCACATTACAAAAAGTGTGCAGGAATAAAGAACTTTCCTAATAAACGTATTTTAGAAACACTTAATAAATAATTTAAGTGTAATTTGAAAATAAAGCCAGATCTGCCTATAACTTGTAAATATTGTGCTAAATTCATGCTTTATTGAGACACTGGGAAGCACCATTTTCCATTGCTAGACAATGTGAATTATATAGGCTTTAGCAATTAAAATGGTGTGGTATTTCATTTGACAGTAAACTCCACGATAAATACCGATAAATACTTCTTTAAGTAGTGAAACTTTTGATATTGCGTATCTTTTAAAATTATTTTGACTTTTAATATGCAGTTTAGGTAGCTGAGGTCTTAAGAAAGATAAAGAAACCTTTAAGCACTGTGTTGATCTGACCTACCACTGCCTTCTGCTCCCTGCAGTAATAATGGTAAACAGATATTCTTTTTATTCTAAATAAAGCAAACCATGTCAGTTTTCATGCACAGACAGGGTCAAATGGGGTCTCTCTCTTGACAGAGAATTAGAGCAAAAGGATTGAACTTTCATATAGTGTATTTTTAAAAAAAAAGTGGAAAGAAAATCAGTCCTTTTTTATTAGGACTATTTGGGTGATGATCGGGTAGAATTTTTCTTTTTGCTTTTACAGCTTTATTTCATTATTTAATTCATTATAATTATTGTGTAAAATATTAGTTTCTATACACAAGTCTGGAAACCAGAATACAAATTTAAATAAATGGGAAATGTTTGGGGGTTGGGTTTCTTTTGTAATGATCTCTTCTGGTGACAGCTTTTAGAATGGTCACTGAGCCTGTATCTAACTATTCTATGTGTGAGAAATAAGTTAAAAGGCTTTTATAGAAGTTAATCTCAGGCTAACCCTTGTCCTTGCTCACTGTACAAGATTTTTGAATATTAAACCCTGTGGATGACAATGTCTGTGCAAGATTCAGCGTGGCATCTCCTGTGGTATTGGTTACGATTTTGTATTCAGGTGCTGTGGTCAATGAGGTTGATGAACAATAACTGCATACGCAAGTATTCAGGGAAGCACAGAATTTCCAGGCAATTTACACTCTCGTGCTCTGTTCGGAAACACGGTTCTCAAATTACAGCTAATGAGCAACAATGGGTACATTTGTGGGTATGAATGAGGGGATCAGAGAGGAATTTACATCATCCATCTTCAGACATTTTTCAAATGCCCAGTTTGGAATACTGGGCTCCCAATGCAGTTAATGGAGGGGAAGACTTTGCATCCTGAGCCTGCATCTAAAAGGTGCAACTGGTTTGCAAGATGTTATGAGACAGTAGGCTGTAGCCTTCTGACTCCCTGGCTGTGCAGACCAGGGATCTAGCTGCCTTCTGTGCATGGTGGTCCCCACGAGGTCAAGCATCCTGGCTCTTTTCTCTTGGAAAGATCGATGTGCTGCAGGGAAGATGGAGGTGACACACTTTTGAGTCTTACTGTCAGATAGAGTTGAGATCTACCCAGGTTGCTCAAAGTGACTGCAGGCTTGGGAAGTATCTCTTGGTTCCCATAGTTGAGATATAGTTTGAATTATCCTCTTTACACCCTATTCAATGTGAAGATGCATTGAGCTTGTAATATATGTATCCAGGCTGGACAACATGATTAATCTCAAAAAAGTCATATGTGGCAATTATAAACTAAAATTAAATATAGATATATCATAATATAGCATGGTGTGATATATTCTTCAAGATTATTTTGGATAATTAATTGTCTAAGCAGACTGTATGACAAAGGCCAGATGTCATACAGATTAACAATACAGCTGGTATCTTATATCTGCTGATGTCAATGGGGTGGGCAACTAGGAGGTTATGCATAGAGATATTTAAAACAAACTGTACATGTGGTTGTATGATTGATCGCTATTTAGTTATGAACACCAGTTGCAATATGTTTTCATTATACAGCAAATTATCCTGTAATCAAATTCTGCCCCTCTTCTTTCCTCATGCAGTTTTTGTGAAACAATGTGAAAAATGTAAGGTAAGGAATGACTCGTAGAACATTTTTTGGCTGGCAAGAAGTGAATACAGTGTCTTAAGTTTTAATTTATTTCCATTATATTTTAGAGTGTTTTTATTCTTTGGTTTCCTGTTATGTTTTTAATCACTGGAATAACCATTTTCAAATATTAGAAACATGAACTTGTGGGATGATTTAGGTTGGAAGAGGCCTCTTGATGTCATCTGGTCTAAAACCTCTTCCCAGGGTGGCTGCTGAGATGGGGCTCCACTCATCATCTGTGGATCTTCAGGGATGGGGATCCCTGTGCCAGTGACTGACTATCCTCACGCTGAAATTTTTTTTTTTATAAGATCTAACTCAAATCCCCTGTGTTTCAGCTTGTGCCTACTGGCTCTCAGTTTCAGATTTTTTGATAGACAACTCCTCTTTCTCTTTCTTCCTTTGGCCAAGTAATACGTGTTGATCTATGTCATACAGGTTAATTTTCAAACAGAGCAGTTTCTGGGATTGAAGGGGAAGGGGACAGCCAGGAGAATCAAATCTATAATGGGGAAACAAATGCATTTTCAGCAACGGATCTCATAACAGACTTCAGGCCCACAGTCTTCACACTATTGCCTTTCAAGAAACTTTAACTGTAAATTTTTAATAATTACTTGATTTTAAATCACAGATACACAAGTTTAACTTCCACCACCCAATGACAATGTGTCTGTAGATTTATGCAGGAGCTAAGACAGCATGAGCCTGCTTATCCATCTGCGTTTTTCTGTTCCTTAGGGAAAGATCTGCCTGGGTCAGGCAGACTCCAGCCAGCCTGTCGGCAGAGCTGGCTGGATGAGGGGGTCTCTCCTCAGCAGCACCAGTCCCCCAGCTGAGGCCATATTGGCATGTGCAACCACAGAGCAAAATGGAAATGTGATTTTGGCATATGCTGAAGTGCCATACAGTTCTCTAGTTGATGTGGCTAACAATAAGAATTAAGATTTGTCAGCATCTCTGGGCACAAAGCAGATGGAAAAAGAATCATGTTGTTAATTGTATTGTGGTCCTCTCTGTTGGCTTAGTGTAGAGACACTGTTTGTCTGGGATTTCTTCTGATATCTGATGAAGGAAGGAAACAAATATAGGAGCAAGATGGAAATAGGACTTTGGTTACTACACAGTGCTTTCTAATCACACTTACTTGTTAAAAAGAGTAACAAAAATAACTGCTTCTTAATAAATCTGAGCATTCGTCATGCCTTTAGTTGTAACTCTGAAAATACTGCTTTGGTTTCAGAAGAGATTTTATAAACATCTGTTCTTCCAAAATTAACTTGGTAAAAATGTGTCAAAAGGTCAGCTTACTTCATATTGCTAGTTATATATAACTAATTATGAAGTACATAAAATACTAGTAGCAAAGATACATATTTTTTTTTAGTTTGTACATATATATGTGCCTGTGCATATTAGTTATAGGTACACGTGTGTGTGCATAAAGACTGTGTATTTGTAGTATATGTAACCACATTAACCGTATAAACCTATGAATGTACAATTTACTTGAATTAGTGCCCTTATATGCCCCTTTACAAGAGAGTTGGGTTGCCATATTGTGTGTCTTCAAGTTGCCAGAGGCATCAATTTTTGAGTGGAATCTAGAGCATGTTCATTTATTTCAACTAGTTAGCTGTAAAATATCTCCTGTGCAGCAGATTTAATTATGCAGAACAGCTTTACAAAGAAAACAAGCATTTTCATGTACCAAAAAAATAAAAATAATAATAAAAAAAATATTCCAAAAATAGCTTTTTGGGAAATTCAAAGTAATCATTACATATTCTTTCTTTTCTCCAGACCTAATTTGCAGACAGAATCTGCTGAATTGTTGGGTTTCTTTAAGGGTTTGACATATGTTGTACTTACGCTAGAATATTTCCAAGTATAAAAATGTCTCCGAGGAGATTAAAGCAAGCCCTGTTACCTGTGAAGCTTAGCTTTTATACTGGGTTACATGTTCAGGAGCTGGCAAAGCCAAGACGTGTTTTAGAGAGGCAAGTGGGAGGGGAATAATTCAGGGTGAACTGGACACCCTGACAGATGCTAAACACTGGGCATGTTCAATATTTTGTGTTCAACCCACCTGTCTTACTGTTCCCTAGGACTGAAAAGGCAAGGTACAATCTGCAAGGCACATAGTAGAGGTTACCTATTTTGAGCTTTACATCCACCTGACAGTTGCATCACCCTGAAACATATTTTTGCTGTTAGTATTTCTCATTAAAAAAGGTCTTGAAATATATGTAAGCTTCAATTGGATTATTTTGCAATAGGAAACCAAATTTGTACTTAAACCCTCACTGTGAGGAACAACAATCAAGCACTGTAACTGTAACAAAGACAGTTATTTTCCTGATAAAAGAGTTACTACCACACTTGCGAAAAATATATCGCTCAAAGTGCATTTCAGGGGAGAGGAAGGGGGAGTAAAAGTAGGGAGATTGGAAACTGAAGGAACAGGAGTAGGTATGGTTTAGGTTTTCTTTTTTTTATTTCTAACCAGGCAATCACCTTAAGGTCAATTCTAATACATACTAGAGCCAGGGAGCATTTATTTTTTTTTTATAATGTTTAAAGTATTTTAATAGCCAGTCTCCTTCTCTGGGCTTTTCATCCTTTTGATGTTAGAGCAGGCACATGACTTCTGGAAGCCAGTTCACAGTGTGTTGTGGTGGGATGGAGATGAGCGTATGCTTTTCTCCAGCAGATTTACAGTGTGCTTATGTCACTGTATTTGGCAGGAGCACACCTGGATACCTTGTTGTTCTCCGATCATCTGTCTCATGCTTCAGAAGCCATGAATTATTCACATCCTCTTAGAATATTCCTCTATATCTCCTGTGTGAGTCCCTCAATATTGAGGCTTTTTAAGTTTGAAACATAATTTTGGGGATTTTATCATGCCACTTCTACACATATTTTCCTGTGGTGCAGTTTAACTCTTTATATGTGTGAACTGATTTTTTGTTTTCCCATGAACCTCTTCTTGCTTACCATCATTTCTACTGAATTTATTTGAAGGCTTTTGATTGATAACAGTGGGATCATTTAGAATTTAGTCTACCTAAAAACATCTGCTTATCATTTGTGTAACATCTGTGCTGTATGAGTGTAATAGGCTTTTATGCTGATTAAGAATTTTTGCTTTTTATTTGTGCTTTGCCATTTCTCCACTACACATAAATGTCCCAGTAAGTTTGTTTTCAGTTTTTCTGTGTGATAACATCTCTGTATTATTAAATATCTCTGAAGGATAGCCCTTAATCCTCATGTCCCTTTATTCCAAAGCTATATGTATTACTGTAACTCAGTAGTAAGTACAGTTCAGCTGGCCTAGCCTCCAGCAGCTGAACTTGGTCTCAAATCCCCTGCTGCATGCTTCACATGATACTAAGCTGTCATTTTAATCCCTGTTGTAATGAATCCCACACATAAAAAGTGAATTGCATTATATTTAGTTTAAAATATTCTGGTAGAACAGTTTTCCACTGGAAAAGGTTTGGGTTTCTTGAAGCGGGGAAGTTTCTTGGAATCTTTTCAGTCTTTAATGAAGCACTTGCTTGCAACAATTTATGTTAGGATGGAGTTTCTCTGGAGTTCTTTGCTGGATGTTGCATTAGACTGTAGACCTTTTGTCCACCCAAACAATGCAGAAAGGCTGAATTTCATCTGACCACACAAACTTGGGGTGGGGGGTGGGGGGGAGGCGGCAGTGGGAGGAGCGCTAAAACAAATGAACCGTGTACTGAGAAGAATTCATATGAAACAAGAATATAGTCATTGGCCGTCTGTGCCAAAGGGGTACATGCATGCGCACATACACACACATATGCACACACACAGAGTATTCTCACCCTGCTGACTGAATTGTGGAGGCATGGTCAGAATGTGTGCTTAATGAAGTGTGAGTAACGGAGGTAATTTTAAAAATCTGTCAGTGGAAATTCTGTCTGATTTAGGCTGACTTTCATACTATTTATTTCTATCTTTCCCATTTCAGTCAATTTTATAAGCTTTCAGGTGCTGCTGCCTTCAGGACATAGTGACTCAATACTACAAATTAGCTGTTTAACAAGAGAACCTAATTTACAGTGTAAAGCAGCATTTAATGGAGAATTCCCAAATTAAATATTATTATCATTCTGCTCAGAGCCCTGATGAAGTATTTCTGCCTCTGGGAATGGAAAGCAGCAATGCGTGTGCACATGGAGGATGCTGGGAGAAGTCTTCCCTGCTTTTCCTGCTCAAGGATTCATAGAGTCTGCTTTTTCCCATCACACCAGAATGGCAAGGCTCTTAAAAGCAGTAATTGAGCAACAGGTTGAGAGCAGAGGGAGCTAAGATTTCTTTTTCACCCTCCCTCTCCCCCCTAATCATGACTAAGATGTGGGATTTATTGCCATGGAATGCTTTGGAAGCCAAATTATAGATGGAATTAAAAAGCAACTGGGAGAACTGACATAAACAGCACAAGGGTGGGTGACACACAGTGCCTGGGGCACAGGAGTTCCTTGTACTGCAGACCACTGGAAGCATTTGGATGGCAGGGGGATGTTATCTAGGCATACCCTGCTCTTAGATCCTTTTGATAATCTCTGCCACTATACAATAAATGAGCATGAGGTGAGACAGTGCTTCTCTTACTGTAGATATCTGTAATATACAGCTGTACCTCCAAGGTAGTGACCTCAGGCTCCCATTTAGTGCAAATAAGCCTTTCAAAGAGACTTAAACTGTTCATTTGCTGTTAGATGCCTGTTCTAGCCTGAGATTATGAAGGCTTGTTTGTGAAGGTAGCCCAGATGACTACTTCAGGTGTAGCTACAAAGTGCGATTGGTCCTGAGGTAGTTGTGCTTGTCCCTCTCCACCAGCTAGAAATGGAGCTCTGAGTTGGAGGTGGATGCTGCTCTGCATTTGCTCACACCACTCCCAGTGTTTGTATAGCTTTGGATTTGAAAGTGTTTGAACTGTGATTTATTTCCAACTAGATCTTGGTTTCCAATTAAAAAAGAACAAAACCCAAAACACAAGAAAGGCTTTGTTTGAAAGATATCAGAGACTGAAGAACAGGGATTAAGAAAGATTACAATAAGGAAAAAAAGAACTTGCTTAGTATTTGCTCTCATGAAATTTGGGGGACTGAAATTTGAAGTTTAAAAGGAAGAGAAAGTAAGTATACCAATCCCAGAGTCTGAAGCATGCGTGTTGTAAACTAATTTCTTTTAGGTGAGGTTACTTAACTCCCAAGTTTTTACTGGAAAAAGTGGTATGCAAGAGGCTCCCTAGGTTCATAATGGATGAAGCTGTATATATATGGCTGTGTATGCTTATTTCAACTCTGTCAAAATTCTAAATGCAAAATCAAAAGACTGAAGGACATACACATTATTTGATACTCCCTGGAGAATGTTGTGTTTATAAAGCAATAAACTGCATTCAGACTCAGAAAATGTATATAATTGAGGCTTTTTTGTCTCTTTCATGTGACGTATTTAAACATTGCAGAGAAACTACTGAACATAAACAATTCTTCTAGTAGAACTATTAGATGCAGCACAATTTGCTGCATCCAAAATAGGTTAAGAATCTTAAAAATATTGCCTGTGAGGGAAAGGACTGTAACAAATAGAAAGGATTCAGAGGATTCAGTTCCAGCAACATGTTAGGAAGGCTGACATTCAAATGAGAATAGAACTGCAGATTAATTAAGCAAGCAAGATAGGACAGTAAAAGCAAATACTGATTAAAGTAAAGTAGAAAAAATATTTAGGAACTTAATAAAATGTGTTGGAAGAACTGAAGTAATATATTATTAATTCTATCTTAGAATTAACATAGCAATACTTGACAAAAATAGAGGAAAAAATCAAAATATTTGTGGAAAGAAACAAGGGGCATATACTGAAACATAAAAAATATTTTCAATGGGATTCATAGTAAAAATAAAAAATACCATCTATAATATCAAGGTAGCATACTTTTTCCCAACTGGAATTGAGATAGATGGCAAACCAGATTTAGAACTCACCAAAACCTGTATACAGAAGATGGCTATCAACCTTAGGCAAGTAAGTTCATTCCTTTTCCCGGCCTTGTGTTAGTTGTCCCTAGTGTGATCTTAGACCAGGAAAAATAACATTACTAATCTCACCAAAAACTAACTCCTAAATTTTCCAGCATAAAATTGACCAAGCATAGGAAATGTTAAGGCAGTATCATTATTTTTTATTTTCTTTAACTCAAATTCCTACATCAGCTGACACTAGCAGCAATTCAGATTTATGTGTTTCTACTGGGTGAAAAAAAGCACCCCAGTATACAATGGAAAATGGACAGCCATTGAAAAGTAATCTAGCCATTTTTTAATATAATTAGTCTTGGAAGAAGTATGCAGTGAAATAAATCACTAGAGACAGCATATGCAAGAAAGACAAATGGGTAAAAGCATACAGTGTGTTTTGAAATAAATCCGGTTTTATGGTATTTGTTATCTGGGGAAATACTGCACTCTGACGTACCAAAAAATTAATTAGGAGTAATTCTTCCAGTTGTCTGGAAGCTCTAATTTGACCACTAACAATGGCTGTAACTGATCCACGCTCAAGCTCATTTAAGCCAAAGCAAAGTTTCCCTGAGATGAATCTGCAGTGGGTCAGGCCTCAGCTATGGAGAACTTCCATGTGCCTTGAGTGGAGGCAAACATGAAAAGTTTAGCTATTGATGGGAATTTTTGTAGCTGAAGCCTAGACTGAATCCCATGTTTAACTTCATTTTTACTGATTTTGTTTTCTGAATCATAGTTCAAGCTGCATAACTCAGGTTTTCATTCTGCAAATAGGAAACCTTGTTGCCAAAAAATAGATTGCAGAGTGTTAGGTTTTACAGTTGGACAACTGACCAAGCAGGGAACTGAGAGAACTTCACAATTTATTTGTTATTTAGTTCTTTCCAATGCCAGCTTGCTACCAAACTGTATTCCACCAGATTCAGAGCTTAAGGATGACATTCAAACATGGTATTTCTTCATATTTTCTTTTTGGTTTAAAACAAATCTTTGTTTTAAAAATGTATGTTGACTGTCTCAAGGAAGAATGACTTCAGTAAGTGTGGAGGCATCACACTGATCAGGACACCAACTTGTGTCATTTTTTACTGCATTTCATTCCTGTTACCATATGCAGCCCTAAACTAATGCAAGTTTTTGTTGCTTTGACAACTAAAATACTGCTTTTTGCTTTGAGTGAGAAATAATTATTAGGATAACAAATGAAATTTAAGCTTTGTAATATTTTAACATTGCCCTTTAACAAATTAATGGATAATTCATTTACTTGTATTTTGAAAGAATTTGCTATATATTTTTATCATTTCAGGAGCAAATTAGAAGGGACAAGAAATTAAAAGGGAATACATAGGTAGAGCATCAAAGAAAAGAATGCAAGACAAGAAAAAAAAAGAAAATCCATTTTTTATGATTAATTATGATTAATTATTGGCTGTACATGGAAGAGAAAGCAGAAGTTGTAGTTTTATAAATTGCAGTCGTAAAGAACACGTTCTAACAGATTTTCTTGCTCCAGTAAAGGTTTGACAGCACTGTGCAGGCAGCCTTTCTTATTTTTGTTCTGCATGAAGCTGATCATACAGGTTTTGTAAAGTGTTGGCCATGACATCAAGGGGAGTTGTGCTGGGATAAAGATGGAATGATCAGTCATTGTACTGGGAGATAAGTGGTATATTTTAAAATGAATGAACCCTCAACATTTTCTTAAATACAAAGTTTAAAATCTTTTGTGCTTAAGACGTAAAATAACTGATGTAAGATGTTGGTCTGCATAGCTGTCTGTCAAAGAGATTCAGTGTTATTTGCGAATATCTCATGGAAATTTACTTTTGATTTCACCCCATGACAATAAGTATGCGTTGTGTAGATTAATTTCCAGGTGGAGCTGAAAGGACTGGGTGAATTTACCAGTTACCACAAAAAAAGGTCTGATTATTAAGAGAGTCTAAATGCTGTTGGTAAACACATTGGTTTGGCTGCTGGTTAAATGCATTTGTGGCATAACACAGCTGTCCCGGGGACCTTTTAAAGAGGAGAATCAAAATGAAAAATTGATTAAAAAAATCTAAGCTAAATTTTTAATGATCTTACTCTCTTTGTGTGTCTAAGAGTAGTTAACATCTTTGTGTTTCACTCCTGTGTGTGATTCACCTTTGTGGGTGAAGGTTTTACTTAAGAATAAGTAAATTGACAACAAGTGCAAATAATTAATTTTTGCCTTCCCAAAACTTTTAATAAACAGTTACTTACTTAATAAAGCACAATTAAATAATATTGAATCAGAATTTTAACCATTTTTTTAAATTATTTTATAAAATCAGTCGAAGTAATTTGACTAAGTAATAATGACACATTTAATTTAAAATATTTTTAGATTACCCATAGCTGATTTCATGACATTGACTGATTGCTGTAAAAAGCTTGGTTTTAAGCATCTGACAAACTGATGACAAGCATTAATGGATTTGCAATTATGAATTTGAATTGGAGAAGAATTTTTTTCAGAAGAAAATGCATGTTTCTGTCACAAAAATGCATGACAGTAAAGATGGACATATCACAGAAAAAAACCTGAAAACTAAGTTTGAAGCTTTTTGGCAGAACGTATAATGGCCTATGAATCAACAACTGTGTTCAAAAGATTTCAGGTTTAGCCACTTATCTCACTACTAACCTACAAATATGAATCCACTGAAAGTATGAAGATTATTAAAATCTAAAGTATTAGAAAGAAGGAAACGAACACACAGAGAGAGGTCTGCCCTAGTAAGCCTATGTCAGGTCTCAAGTGCAGGCAATCTCACTACTATTAGCTATGCTGGACATTACTGTCCGTATTTAAAGGCTTGATCATGAATTAAGGGCTTGAGCTTGCAAGGTGTTGTGCTTTGATTTTAAGGAACTTGTGTTTTCTTGAACTGATGTGGGCAGGGATTTTCATGAACATCTCTGAAGACAGAAATTAGTCTTAATTTTAAAAATTGTAGGGATATATGCTTGTATTATCCTAATATTTCAGTTATGGCAGGAGGGAAAGAACAAAGCTATTTTACAGTTTTTGAAATAAAATGGTTCTATAGAATAAATTCATAGTATGTTAGGGTCACGGTAGAGCTGTTTGATGATCTGTGGTAAATGCAAGAGTTCTATATTTTTTAATAGGTTTATTGGACTGGAGAGAGAAGAGCTGGCTTTAACTGTATAGGAATATAGTAGCAGAAGTACAGAGCATTTTATTTTATAAAACTAAAAAAATAACCGCAAAAGGCATTATCATAAAAATTACCATGGTGTATGTGCACAAGACTGTCATGTGACTGCTGTAGCTTCTTTCCAGGACAAATTAAAGCAAGTGAAAATTGAGGGAGATTAGAAATGAGAGACACTGTTGAACATTTCAGTTTCCTAAGGCCATTAAAATCCCAAATGCAATGCCATTTAGAACAGCCATGCACAAACAGCTAGATCGAAGTTGAAAATGGAATTTCTATATCTATTTTTACATCTGGAAAGAAAACAATTACATATTTTAAAGAAACATGGACTAGGTGGTGTTGTTATGTCCAGAAAGCAGTAGGTGATTTTTGGATCTACTGAGTCACTGTCACAGCTGTATCTCAGCTGTATTTCACATGCTGACATTTACTGTAAGCAGCATATCACAAACTAATCTGTGCTGTAAGAATGTGTTGTAGTGCATAGATTGGAGAACTTTTTAATTTCTACAGTATCAGTTAACTGGGTAATATTCACAGTTCAGGTTTTCTCTTTTCCTTACACACACATACTCCAGGGTTCTCTGCATTTCTGTCAAATCTGTGCATATCTATATCTGTGTAAAACATACATGCATATATACATGCACACCAGGTTTTCTGGAATGATGACTGTCAGTCTCTAGAACTAGAGATCAGTCAATGGAAGGTAGCAGTGTCCAGTGTTAAAGCAGTAATGATGTTCTGGGAAGAATGGAGAATTGCTGTTCAAGACTACCATTACTGTTTCATTGGGATCTAGCCCAGTTCTTAATGATACTAATATTGCATTATCTAAAATGAAAATATTTCACTTGATATACCTAAATATTGCTTTTCTCTTTTTTGTTTGTTTGGTTTTGGTTTTGTTTTCCTCCTTCCCCTGATAAGTCTGGGTCTTCCCATAGGGCACTCAAATAATTCTTGATTCCACAGCATACAGCAGAAATTCTGTATTCTTTGATGCTTCATTTTCTGCTGTTGGATTTCAGTCCATTTCTGTTAACATGGTCCTGAACATTGCCCATCTCTTATTGTCTGATATTTCAATCTCCCTCTGTCTTGACAGTGATTTTCGATTTTCTTGTCATCATTTGACTTCTTTGGCATAAAGTGTTTGTGCAGAAGTTATTAATGCCTCCTGTCCCAGGACCACTTTTTTTTAAAAAAAAATGACTCAAGTAACTTGGCTATAAGTAAGTGATTCCCTTTCAGCGTACTAATTGACATTTCCCCTTGTTCTTACTAATCTTGTGATACTTTAATAAATTCCTATTTTTCTCAGGCTTGACTTCCATTAAACTTCCCTTTTTTGTAGCTGCCTTCTACTGGTGAATTCTAGTCAGCCAGAGCTTAGGTACTTGAGGCACTGTCAAATGTTGACATTCAGAGAGACTAAATCCATTTCATTTCTTTGTCTAGAAGTTCAGTTATCTTCTCAGAGGAGGATATCAGGTTAATCTAGTGTAGTTTCCCTTTTGCAAACTCATGGTTCATTTTGTTCCATTTTCCATTTACCTCTATATTTGAAAGCCTAAAACTGAGGCTATGTAACAAAACAAATTCAATAAGAAAAATGAAGTGAAGCAATAAATGCAGATAGTGGTGTATCTGTAGCTGAAATGTAAGACTCTAGGTATTGTAAAATAAGGCTTCTTCTAAATGTATGTCACATCCTATATGCACTACAATATAACAGTTAAAACTAAGGCATAACTTTAATCTCACATTCCCTTTGATTGCTATGGTATACAGAACAGACAGAGAAGCTGAGTTAATGCTGTTCTCTTTCCCCCTTTGGTAGGTAGGATGTGGGGGGTTTTAGATTTTTCAGTTAGTTTGTGTCTCAAACAGGTACATCTGCTGTATAGTCACTTATCTTTCTATCAATGACTCATACATGGCTGATAAGCGTTATGTTATCAGTAAAGGTAGCCTTAGAATATTTGCCATACCAGTGATCAGTGAGTTACTCCTAAATATGACTCCTATCAAGTGGATATCAAACAAATATAATTAAATATGAAACATTAAGATTGTTTAAGAAGATAAAAATAAAACAGTCAAAATGATTTACAAATTTATAATTATGTCACATATCATAGAATCATAGAATCCTTTAGGTTGGAAAAGACCTTTGGGATCACTGAGTCCAACCATTAACCTAACAGTGCCAAGTCCACCACTAAAACATGTCCCTAAGAGCCACATCCACACATAAATACCTTCAGGGATGATGACTCAACCATTTACCTGGACAGCCTCCTCCAATGCTTGACAACCCTTTTGGTGAAGTAATTTTTTCTAATATCCAATCGAAACTTTACCTGATGCAACTTGAGACAATTTCCTGTTGCCCTACTGCAAGGTGGGAGAAAAGACCAACACCCACCTCACTGCTACCCCTTTCAGGTTCTTGTAGAAAGCAAGGAGGTCTCCCCTGAGCCTCCTTCTCTCCAGGCTAAACAACCCAGTTCCCTCAGCCATCCCTTACAAGACTTGTGCTCCAGACCCTTCACTGGCTTTGCACACACTCCAGCACCTCAATATCTTTTTTTATAGTGAGTGGCCCAAAACCGAACACAGTATTAAACGTGTGGCCTCACCAATGCCGAGTACAGGGAGAAGAACGCTTCCCTTGTCCTGCTGGCCACACTGTTTCTGATACAAGTCAGGATGCTATTGGCCTTCTTGGCCACCTGGGCATACTGCTGGCTCATATTCAGCTGACTGTTGAGAACCATTCCTGGGTCCTTTTTCACTGGGCAGTTTCCAGCCACTCTTCCTCAAGCCTGTAGCATTGCATAGGGGTGTTGTGGCCCAAGTGCAGGACCCAGCACTTCTTGTTGAATCTCATGCAATTGTCCTCAGCCCATCAGTCCAGCTTGTCCAGATCCCTCTGTAAAGCCTTCCTACCCTCAATAAGATCGACACTGTCCCCCAACTTGGTGTAGTCTGGAAACTTACTGAGGGTGCACTCAATCCTCTCGCCCAGATCCTTGATAAAGATATGAAACAGAACTGGCCCCAGTACTGAGCCCTGGGAAACATCACTTGTGACCAGCCACCAACTGGGTTTAACTCCATTCACTACCACTTTTGGGCCGAGCCATCCAGCCAGTTTTTCACCCAGGGAAGAGTATGCCCATCCAAGCCATGAGTAGTCAATTTCTCCAGGAGGATGCTGTGGGGAAATGGTGTAAAAGGCTTTACTAAAATCTAGGTAGACAATATCCACAGCCTCTCCTTCATCTGCTAAGTGGGTCGTATTGTCATAGAAGGAGATCAAGTTCCTCAAGCAGGACCTGCCTTTCATAAACGCACACTGACTGGGCCTGAACACCTGGTTGTCTTGTACATGCCACGTGATGGCACTCAAGATGACCTGCTCCATAACTTTCCCTGGCACCAAGGTCAGGCTGGCAGGCCTGTAGTTTCCCAGATTCTCCTTTCTGCCCTTCTTGTAGATGGGGATCACATTTGCTAACCTCCAGTCAACTGGGACCTCCCCGGTTAGCCAGGACTGCTGACGAATAACTGAAAGTGGCTTGTTGAGCACTTCTTCCAGCTCCCTCAGCATCCTTCAGTGGATGCCATCCAACCCCATAGACCTGTGTGTTCCTAAGTGGTGTAGCTGGTTGCTGGCCATTTCCCCTTGGATTGTGGGGGATTCATGCTGTCATCCCTTTCATGCAGCTCAGGGGACTGGGTACCCCAAGAACAACTAGTCTTATCATTAAAGACTTTTAAGTCAAAGAAGGCATTGAGCACCTCATTACTTTTCCTCATCCTTGGTTGCTATGTTTCCCCGCACATCCAATAAAGGATAGAGATTCTCCTTAGCCCTCCTTTTGTTGCTGATGTATTTATAGAAACAGGTTTTATTGTCAGTTATGGCAGTAGACAGATTAAGTTCTAGTTGGCCTTTGGCTCTTCTAATTTTTTTGCTGCATAACCTCATGACATCCTTGTAGTCCTCCTGAGTTCCCTGCCCCTTCTTCAGAAAGTCATTAACTCTCCTTTTTTCCCCCGAGTCCCAGACAAAGTTCTCTGTTTGGCCAGGCCAGTTTTCTCTGCCGGCTTGTCTTTTGGCATGTGGGGAGGACCTGCTCCTGTGATTGAAGATTTCCTTCTTGAAGACTGTCCAGCTTTCCTAGACTCCTTTGCCCTTCAGGACTGCCTCTCAAGGGACTCTCAACCAGGCTCCTTAACAGGCCCAAGGGTGTCCTCCAGAAGTCCAAGGTAGCAGTTTTGGTGACCTCCCTCCTGACTTCTTGGAGAATCAAAAACTCTATCCATGATCACTGCGCCCAAGATGGCCTCTAATTGTCACATTTCACAGAAGTCCTTCCCTGTCCATAGACAACAGGTCCAGCAGGCGCCTTCCCTAGCTGGCTCACTCCCCAGCTGTGTCATGAAGTTATCTTCCACACACTCCAGGAACCTCCTGGGATCTTTCCTCTCTGCTGTATTGTATTTCCAACAGACATCTGGTAAGTTGAAGTCCCCCACAAGAACAAGGGCTAGCAATTGTGAGGCTTCTCCCAGCTGCTCATAGACTATTTTGTCTGCCTCTTCATCCTGGTTGGGTCTGTAACAGACTCCCAGCATTACATCTGCCTTGTTGGCTTTCTCCTGGATTCTTACCCATAAACACTCAACCCTATTGTCCCCATCATCAAGCTCCTGATATGTAAAACACTATCTGTTTAAAAGCAGATACAATATCTGTTTCAAAACATTGATGCAGACCTTAGCTGATATATTTATTTCCGTTGCCTTGTAGTGTGGTTTATACTAATGAGAGAAAAAAATGCACTATGGCAACATTAGCCCAAGATTAAGTGGCTTTGTGAAGAAAAAAAAGTAAAGCAAGGTGGTTGCAAAATAAAACCATCAATATGAAGAGAGTTCTTTTTCCTTGTTGTTAAAACACATTTTTGTGGAGGTGCAACTGTTTGAACATGCTTTGAGAGATAGAAGGTTCTCCAGTCTCTGTGGGCAAGGAAAAAGTGGACTCTGGTGGAACTAACTGCGACTTTTCATTTTGATGGTTCTACACATTGCTATTTTGCAAAAATCAATTAGTAAGATATCAGTTTAATTGCAATAGAAATGTAAACAAATAAATTAGCTGTTTCCCATCAGTTCTTTTCAGCACTAAGCAGTCAGGCTTTATAGAGAGGAACAGCAGTTTTTTCCCTCTCTTGTTCTTTAAGGTAAGTACTGAAAGTCAGATCACGCTGACAGTCTGCCAAAAGCACTTAAAAGCCTGTTTAATATATGCCCTAGTTTGAAGAAGAAAGTGAGCTGTAAGTGCCTGCTACTTTTTTTTTTTTTTTTTTTTTTTTTTTTGAAAACCTGGTCAATACTTGATAGCTCGTGGGAAAAGAGAAGCTTTTAGATGCTAATATTCTTTAATGCCTTGTGTATTTATTTTAGTAAGTCTTGTTGAGAAATGGGTGGGATTTTTGACAGCTACAGTACACTAAGCATTGATCTACTTAAAAGGGCATCATTTAGTATTCTTGGAGATCTTTGAGAAAGCTTGTTTCTAGTTAAAATGACATTCAGCTTCCCATTTGCCATTCAAACTAAGCATAGCACAGAGCACTGTATACAGAGCACAAGGACACAGCTGAACCTTTGTTTTATAGTGAGTGATAACCTGTAGTTCATGTACAAGTTGGAAGGCAAGGAATATACTGAAAAGCGGAAGAGGGACCAAAAAAATATTATGTTTTTAACTGGGGGGAGCTGTGTAATGAATTATGCAATTCATTAGTCTGTCTGGTCAATAAGACATTGCTAATTTGGGTAACAAGAGAAGCAGCGTGTTTGTGAGTAATGATAATTCCAGTTCTGACTGCATTAGAGCATTTCCTGAAGGTCACCAGTCTCTACACTGCCTGTGCCAATGCAGGTACGAAATAGAGAAATACAGTGGTGACCAGAGCCAGCAGCAGCAGAGCACAGCCTTGCCCTGTGCACCCAGGTCACTCCCCCTCTCCTCAGCACTGGCCTGCCCACCAGAACCAGGGGCAGCCCAACACATCCCCCTGGCCTGCCTCCACCACCCCTCCCCAGAAAGGGAAGAAGAAAAAAAAAAAGGGTGCTGAAGAGTAGCATGATGGAGCAGGAAACAAAAAGACAGAAGGGGAAAGCAAAGCCCCTGTTTTATTAATTCTCAGTACAGTTTTCAAGCAGAAAGTTAAAACTGGGTTGGTTGGAGTAGTATGTCAGCATTGCAACTGTTGTGATTGGAAATTTTCTTCACACCTATTGACCTACTTAGTGAAGATTTATGTGTCCACTCACAACTAGAATCTCATCTTGTTTTAAAGAATAAAATGTAAGATTGCCCTCTTTACTTTTAGACTTTCATGTTATTGTAGATCGATGAAAAGGGGAAAAAAAATAAAAAAAAGCTCTGAAATGTTTGTGTATGATCAACAGTTTATCAACTTGTCTTATAGCTACCTCTGCTTGCTTTCTACTTGTTCAAAAGTTTGCAAAACTGCCTACAGAGCTGGTTAGAGCGGTAAACAGTTCGTACTGAAAAAAAACCAAAACAACAAACCACAAAAACAAAACCAACAAACAACTGTAGGCATGTCTTAAATTCCAGTTGTACAACTGTGTGCACATATATTTAACTATAAGCTTGGAATGACCACAAAACTGAAGCTGTTTTATTTGCTATATCTTAATTGTACTGTATGTAGGGGAGTCATCTTAGTAGCCCCATTTGATAAGTCATTACCACGTTTCGTAGAGAATTCATAAAAAGTAAGTGATATTTTCATATCAAAGAGTAAGCAACATTTGACAATGATGATATCATTAGAACTACTCCATTAAAAAAAAAAATATCTCATAGTAGAGTTTTATGCTTATGATGTTTGGATATCTGTCCGTCTAATTTTAAATGCACTTACCCAGTTTACCAGCCCCAAAATGCTGGTTGTTAATCTTGACCTGGGAACATACCTCTTACAATGTGAGAGTTTGTTAATTAGAATCAACTTCAACTTGAAGAATAAATGGACCTCTATCAGTCTTAGGTTATTTAGGAACTATGTAATTCCTCTTCTTATAATGCATTGCATGTGCAGAGAGGTAAAGGCATGAACCAAAGTCAAGTTTAAACTGTAATGGATGTGATTCCTTAGGGTTAAAGGGACCATTAAGATTATACTGACTTCTCTCTAATCTTCTTGTATCATTAGTACCACATCTATAGTTTTAAGATAGATTTACAGCTTTTCTTTCAGAAATCTATCAGATCATGACTTAAAGATCTGGAGAGAACACCAGAAGCAGAAATATTTCTTTTGTGTTGTTCACGCTTAAAAATTTGCTGTTGCTACTCTGAACTTGTCCAGCATCATCTTGATATCGTTACATACTTTCTTTTGTTGGATTGATAGCTGCCCACTATTACTGATTTATTTCAATGTGGATATTTTCAGACAGTACTTTCCTCTTAAACTTTTCTTAACAACCTAGATAAAATGGCAAGCAATCAAAAATGGTCAAAATAGGACAGATTTCCAACAAGATTTCCATTTTTTTTTTTGCCATTAATGAGGTTCAGCTAGGCCAGGGGTACCCAACCTGTAATTTTAAAGATGACTTTCAATCTTTAGAGTAATGAATCTGTTCCAGTTGCTGCCTGACACTTTTTCCCCATTGTGTGATAAAAATTCAGTCAGTCTTTGACACAAGACTGTGTATATCCAATCATATGATCAGAGCATGTACTTGTGCATGCATGGGGATGATTACATTTTCCCTTGCATGATCCCTCAAACATGGTAAAATCCCCATGTTACTTCAAGTGTGTCTGTTTGAAAAAGCTATGATCTTTGCAGTTCCACTTAGAAATTTACATTACTATGCTACAGATGTATGTGGAAAAAAAGAAAAGGACTTGTGCAGAAAAACCAAAAAAAATGAGGTTTGTGCTAGTCTCATAATGAGTTAGTCTGAAAATGTAGAGACAATTCAGAAATAATGCATGAGGAAATCATTGAATCTATCTGTATGTTGATATGTTTTAAAGAAATACCAGTTCCTGTATTCCAAATATGTCTCTGAAAGGAGATTGCAAATAGAAGAAAGTTTGACCAAATTATTACTGATTTGATTAATAAAATGGTCTACTGGCTTCCACAGCATAGGATCAAAGTCTCAATGATTATGAAAATCACTGAATTCATTAATATTTGCATTGTTCCTTACATATCATTTATTTTTAAAGATAACTATTATTCAATGAATTGGGAGTAATCATTCTTCTAAAATTCTTAAGTGTAACCATTGTTTGATACTTTACAGAATCATAGAATGGTTTTGGGTAGAAGTGAGCTCAAATATTATCTAGTTCCAACCTCCCTGCCACAGACAGGGACACCTTCCACCAGACCAGGTTGCTGACAGCCCCATCCAGCCTGGCCTGGAGCACTGCCAGGGATGGGGCACCCACAGCTGCTCTGGGCAGCCTGGGCCAGTGTCTCACCACTCCCACAGTAAAGAATTTCTTCCGAATAATTTTCACAAACCTATTTTCTTGCAGTATAGAAATGACTGTTCCTATCCTCTGGATCGGGGGGGGGGGGGGGGGGGGGGGGGGGGGCGGAGAGTAAGAAGATAAAACCTACTTTTATTACTATTATTATGTTTTTATTTAAAGATTAAAAAGCCCTGAATAATGCAGATTAGCTTCTGGTTGTGTTCTTTCATTAACCTTTCTGAGCTTGGATTCGGGTCCAGTGTCTGCATTACTTTTTGCATAATTGCAACTGAAATGATGACTATTTTAGTGTATTTTACAATCTGTGTCTCAGATGTTAAGTCAGTTTGTATTATTATAATGAACATTTGCAACTTGCTTTCTGTATGCAGACTTAGGACTGTTTAATTAATTGGGATCAAAATATCAATTCTCTGACAAGCCTTCTAGAGCAAATTATTGTGTAATCCCTGTGATGTTTTGGAGGTGAGTAAGGGAGGGTAGCAGGGGCAGACACATGACAGTATTCGATTGAGCATCATAACTCATTCTGTTTGGAATCCCCGTATTTATTGGTCTGTCGAGAGATTATCAGCAAGTCTGAGAGAGCAATTCAATTTACACTAATCTTAATGGTCAATTTAATTGAATTAAGCCTTATCAGTGAGATGTATGTTAAGAAGGTTTTGTTTTACAGCAGGCTGCAGCTGTTGCTGTAATTGTAAGGTTTCACAAGGCAAGCAATATGGGTCTTTGTAACTGGGTGAGACAATGCAGAAAAAAAAATGGTTAAGAGAAATTGTGATTGAGTACAAAACTAGTGCTTCAGAATGGTCAGTAATGTGGTGCTGGAGATGTTCTACTTGACTTTTTGGATGTTTGCAATTTTGGTTTTGGTTGGTTTGGGTTTTGGTGGTTTGTTTTCTGGGGGGAGGGGGGTTGGCACAACATATAGTTGTGGGATCAGAGTAATGGTGCTGGTCAATGAAACCCAGAATATATTCTGAAGCAAATACACATTTCCTGAGTATAAACAGATGTTTTTCCTTCTTTAATAAGTTTGACTGAATAAGCTTTACTGAAAACAGAATGTAACTCCTAGCTCTAATTTTCTTGAAGACAAGCTCTTTTTTATTTAGGTAAAGACAGACCATGTAATGGGGATATAAAGTGAACCAGACTTTCAGGCAAATGAAAAAAATCAGAAGACGAGGTAAAACAAAGGCAAAAAATCAGGAAAGAAATTAAGGGGTCTGTAGCTCCAAAGAAATACAGGGCAGGAAAAATACACTGAAGGTTAGGGAAAATCTGCTGTGCTTTTCTTGATTCAAGTGTACTGGATTTATAGCTCGCTTGTCTTTCATGAGCAATGCTGGGTGCTCTGGTGGTAAGGTCCAGCCTTCAAGGCTTCCCAAGGATGTATACAGCATGAGCCTGTTTTCGTGAGGGGTCTGGTTTAAAACTGATCTTGCCAAGGCTGTTCAGTTTTAAGCAAACACAGACGTACTCTGAGAGTGCCCAAATACCCTGGTCCTTACCTTAGTTGTCATAAGAAACTAGACAAAGGAAAGCAGTGCTTTTCAGGGGCAGCATACGAAGGATGGAGCAGCACAGATATTTTGAGGAGGCTGAGGTAGTGATTTCGCTTAGAAGCTGTCCCAGATGCTTTCTTGTAGCGCTCAAATGGAAAAATAAATATAACTGGATCAAAAGTTAAGGAAGAAAAGGCAGTGCAGGAGAACAGAGCACGGAGTGCCCTGCAGAAGTCTGGGGAACTCTGCTAGAGACCTCTGCCACTGCTTGAGGAAGCATGAGGCAACAGAAAAGCTTTACAAGAGAAAGCAGGGACTGGAATATCTTGTAATACTTATTACTGTTTAGCTTGCCTAATTAAGACATTATCCAAACTCCATGCAAACATCAATTTACAGCAAATTGGGATTATTAAACTCAGTGAAACTGGTTTATAAAATTATCAGAAATCATTACATCCAGCAGACATTATTTGTTTCTTATGATTTTCTGACAGTTGTCTGCAGATAAGGTTGGCTTTTTTTGTAGTTTGGTACCCTAGAAATTCTGACTGGTTTTTGAGAGTGGGTTTGCATGGAGATAAGGATTTAATAACGTTTCTTTTACTTTATCACAACACCAGCTGACAATTGGACAAGCTTCAGTACATTATGCTATAGCTGATAATATCTTTAGTTCCTATGTGCGCAGTATAAATTCAATATGTATGGTCTTCCAGGCCGGAAACTGCTTTTTATCTCCATTCAACCAAGTAGTCATCATACTGCTACAGTAATAGCAGTCCTTGAGTATTCCTGAGAAACTGAGTCAGAATACATATACTTACAGCGATGAAGTAATTTTGGAAAGAATTAGGATCTAACAAATCTTTGTTGTGCCTTAAACTTTAGGTATATTACTCCTGAAAACACCTCTGACTACAAATAGTTATTTCTCATATATATATATATATACATTAGTTTTCAGGCAGATTACAGTGGGCAGCACAGTAATGACTCACTAGCACATAACACTTGTAATCCTCCAGCCTGGGATGATAAAAACCGTTGCAAGAGATAGGTTTTTTTTCTGCTTTATTATAACCATGTGGCAAAACTTACACATTTTGAATTCCTCACCTAATGAGGCAGTCCTTTATTACCACAAACAAGATGTTAGACTGAATAGACACATTTGAGTTAGGCTTACATATGATCAGGCAGTCCAAACTGTGAATGTATAAAGGAATTGAAAATGGACAACTTACAGCCACCTTATATAAGGAAATACATTTTTGGGTCATTTGAGATGTTTCCAGGGATTGCATATGATACAGCAGTAATGATCTTTTATTTTCCTTTTTTTTTTGGAAAAAAAAAAAGTAAAAATATTATTATATCCTGTAGCTTTTAAGATAACACTGTTTTAAAAGCTGTGTGCTTCCTTGGCAGGCTGTTATCACTTGGTAACACTGGTAAGAAAAAGTATAAGACAGAAGTAAAAAAATGGGGGAGCTTGTTGTTGAAAACAGAATTTTGTGGTTCAAAAATGTATACACACCCACCCCGAAATCCTGAAATATAAGGATATGCTAAAATTATGTGTATCTACACATGCATATATATATATATTAAAAAGTTATACAAAAATGTGACAGAATATATGAAAATATATTCTTTATTTTATATTATATAGTTATATAATAAGAGTAGCTTTATTTGTGTATATTTATAGGAAAGTATACAGAGATGCTCTAGTGTTCAGCAAGGCCTCTCGAGCACAGCACAAATGAACAGCTATCTTCTTCCATAATGCAACACTAAATAGAGCAGATGTTGACTTTTGCTCTTGAAGCAAAATCAATTTCCAGTGGAGTTTTGCCTTTGACCTCAGCAAATCAGGATTTTGCCTGTGATTTTATCGAGTTATTCTTTCTAAAAGCCTTTGCAGTTTTTGGCTTGGGTTTTTTGGGTTTTTTTTTGCCTCTGCTCTAGCTATTCTTTTTCTAATCCCAGATTATCAAAAATCACTTCAATCTAAGGAAAATGCGTATTTCTGTATAAAGCTCGTTCAGTAGTAACAGCTCTCAATTACAGAAGAATATAACAGGTTTCCTTGTAGAAGGCTCCTTCGCATGAGCAGTTTGTAAGGACTCCTTATAGTGTCTGTATAAACTCTGATTTTTTCTTTCAAAAACATGTGAGTTCCTCTCCTGTGTTCCAAATTACTTAGGAAGACAAACAAGCTCTTTGTTCTAATATCAAACCACCTACATGGTATTTATTTTTCAACGGCTGAGTTCCCTGTAACAGCAGCTGGTTCCTCAGTGGTTATATGGCACAGCTGCTCTGTGTAACACCCTCCTTTCACCAGTCAACACTTGCTGGGTAGCAGTGGCAGAGAGGCTTTAGTGATGCAGGAGGAAGGAAAAGACTGTGGCAGGCACAACAAGGTGAGAAACTGGTGAAGGCATTTGTGTTGGGCAGGAGAGATGGTCCTTGAGCACTCTGTGCAGCTCTTTCAGCCCACAAGGTGGAAAGAGGTCAGACAACAAGAGCGGACCCCTAAAGCATGGCTCTGTAAAACCAGGAATCCCATATGGGGGAAGAATCCAAGGCTGAACTGTGGTGTATGATTTTAGACCTGCTTTTCTCACTAGGTGATTTGCAGCTACATTTCATGCATGACCTCAAAGGCTGTGTGTGACAGGAGTTTTATGGTTCTTTTGGATATGACAGAAAACAGTTGTGGACCAACTTGTCATTAGTTCAGATTGCTTGCAGGTTGTAACACTAAAAATAAATTCCCTCCTTTCACAGAAAGCACTTAATTTTTGAATAGCAATAACTTTGTCTAGGTGTTAGAGAACCTAAGCAATGGTGCTTTAACATTTAGGGGTATTTTTGCTTACATCAGCTAATGACCCCAGTCAAGACTTCCTACAAGCAAGCGTAACTCTCCTGTGGAGCTTAGGAGAAAAAAAAACCAGAAAAGCATTTGATGAATGCACAACAAAAATAAATGACGAAAAGTAACTGTTTCTGTGAAATTAATATTTTAACAAGATGTTTTCTAGCTGAGGCCTGTCCTTATGTTCCTGTGGTGCAGACACACAGACTAGAGATTGAAGCAACTGCCCTTTGCAGTGCATGTCTGCCCTTTTGCAAAGTGATGGAAAACAATTTCTGTAAGGAATAGTAGATTGCACTGAAAATTGCTATTTCTTCTTCCCAGCCAAAATTAAGAGATTGAGCAATGTGCTCTAGCTCATGCTAGACTCCTCTATACTCTCTAATCATTATTTTATTGTGAATTATTAATTTATGTTAATGAGTGGACTTACTCTTTTTTTTTTTTTTCCTTCTATTTTTTCCTTGCTTTTCATGATTATGTCAAATTTGTGAAATTTTTGGAATATTTGGGAATAGGCACTGTTTCTAGTGCTGTGTTTCTATAGCACCTGTTTCTTCAAGACATGGATGTGACAGGTCTTCATGTTATTAGAGTTACAGAGTAAATAGCTATATTATATGGAGATGATCATAGCATCCCTATTTGTAATTACTTACTAACCTTGTTCTGCGTTATGCTAGCACTGGAATAAGCTCACCATCATACACATGTTCAGTCATGCACAGTTTCTGCTGAGTTTTGTTTAGAAAACAGGTGAAAGTAAACACACAGCCTGTCCTGCTCATAACAGAGGCTTGAAATTGCATCTCTGAGCCTTCCAGATATGCAGCAACATGCTATTCTGGTGTGAGATACACTTACCCTTGGTAGCACAGAGGCATCCCCCATGCTGTAAATGGCATAAGGAATGTGCCTAGATGCTCTGTTGTCTTGTGCATTCCATTAAAAAACTTTTAGTGGCTGTCTTTTTTTCCATGACTGACTGAGTAGTTCAAATAGCTTAATCTAACAGGTTTAACTTAAAGCTACTTTCAAGTAACCTTCTAGGCTGTTGTCCTAAAAAATTGTTAAGCCTTGATAAGTCAACAACCCTGAATAGAACATGAAATGACCTTTAGTTTCAGTTGAATGGATTATTACAGCAAACAGAGAGAGGCTGGGTATGTTCCTTTGGGTGACAAAAAGAAAGCACAGCAAAGTTAAATTCAAGCTGGAGCCTACTTGAATTTATTATATTTTTATTAGCTTGCAGCTGAAGTGGAAAAAAGTTTAGTAAATTGGACAGACTAGTTTATGAAAATGTCTAGTATATATGCTTGTAGCCTTTCAAATCTGTGTGGAAGTTCCGCTGTGAAAAGCGGAGTGGCCTATAGAAAATATGCCCTGCTTTGCAGGGGAAGAATGTGTTTTTCTGAACAGTCTGTGTTTTAGGGTAGCACAAAAGGAGATGTATCTGATGTGTTAACATCTCCATCATGTCAGATCAATGCCTGCATAGTTTTGGTTTTTGTGGTGTTTTTATTTTTTTTTCCCCACCCCAATATCTGGATTTCTAGATTTCTACTTTTCTATTAATTTTTACCTTTTAATTTTGTTATTTAAAAAAGAACAGAACTGCCAGATTTGAGGTTTTGCTGCGTTTAATGATAACAGGTAATCAACTAAGTAAATAACATTTGTATTTAACATTTGTATTGCATGTTTTTGGGAGAAAAATTAAATTTTGAGAAAGAAACAGATTGTTACTAACGCACTCTATTGAGGTATTAGGAGGACCATGAAGCTGGACCTTTCCAGCAACAGTGATGCTACTTTCAATGCAGGATGCAAGGGGAGGGAGGAGTGGTGGTTGACCATGGTAATTGTGGAAGAAGCCACTTCAAGTCAGAGCGTACAGTAATATTCAGGCTGACTGTTCCTTCAGAAGCATCTCTGTAATTTTGTGCTGAAAACTGAGAACAACAGACATCCACTTTTGTTAGGAGGGTGCTATATAGTTTATGATTATATATATATTTTTCCCCCTTCCCCCCCTCCCCTTGATTGGCTCTGCTATCAAATGAATGCTAATTAATACTATTATTTTTTTTAATCTACACAAACTCCAAGGTTTATGATAACTTCCAGTTTTACACTGCCCACAACAGCCAGTTTAGCTTAGTTAATAAAATCACCAGATTTTAGAGATCTTCATAATGCTTAAATACAGTACCACACTATCTCAGAATGGAGTAGTCCTGAGTATTTATTATCTCCACATCTCCTGCCTCTTTGCTGTCACAGTTTTATGCTGCGCTGTGCCTGACAGACCACACGCTGTATGGCCCGGTTGAAATACTAGTGTAAATCTTCCCTTGATCGATGCTTTGCCCACTGCTTTCTCTTGACAAATGTTTTTTAAAACAAGCCTGTTATCTAGTAAAAGAACTTCTGAATTTATTCTGCGGTAGTCTTTAAATGTTGATTAGAAGTTTTACAGGAAAATAAAAGTTAATATTGCGATAATAAGAGTGGAATAATCGGGACAAAAAAAGAAAAGAGGAAAACTGTTTTGTGTGTCCCCCTCTCAGTTATTAAAAAAATAAAGAAAAAAACCCAAACAAAACAACAAACAAGCTTTTTGGGGTTAGAGCAAGCGTGTTTGTTGAAAGACAACAGGTGATGTTAAAGTTGGTGATGGGTTGCACTTATCCTTCCCCTCTTCTTTAAGTTTAAAAGTGGAAAAAGGAGGGGAAAGGAATCATACTTCTTCTACTTTATTTGCTAACTAGATTTGGGGAAGAATATACCACAGATGGAAAAACACTGTCATGTATGAAAGGGATGTAAAATAGTTTTAGGGAAAGGATACACAAAGAAGAACGCATTGAAAAGCGGTTACTGTTTGATGAAGCAGGTAGCCTTCTTTTCTTAGGGACCTTAACCCTCTTTGAATGGGATTGTAAAAGCAGGAAGGATAATCTGTCACACGCAGACGTGCGCTGCACTCCAGCATTCGAACAAAAAGCAGACAGAAACATGAGTGTTTCCAAAATGTTGCTCCCTTGCGCTGCTTCCCCAGAGCACTGCTGCTCCGCTGCTGCAGCCTGCCCTCCAGAAATCCCGGGTGGAGGAGGAGGGCTGCTACTGCTGGGGAAACTGAGATTACTGATTAGGAGAGAATATAATCAGGTAGATTGAGCCTGTGTAGGGAGAAACCATTTCAGGGAGGAGGGAGGGAGTGCAGCAGACACTGGCTGCGTGCCTTGGGAGAGTACCTCGCTGTTGTTTAAGAAAGCAAAACTGGCCATAATTCTCCCGTTAGCCTCTGAGAAGAGGGTACTCCCTTTGTGCTTGTGAAGCTGGAGGGTGATTGCATGTATGTGTCACCTGCACCTGGCAATGAGTCTCCCTCCAGGTTTCTCCTACTTCAGAGAATGTGTTAGAGAGAAGTACCCACGGGGAAATCAACTGTCCGCTTCCCCACAAAGGTAGCAAGACACTGCAGTGCCGGCAATGCCAGGGGATGCGTCGGGTGAGTACCGGCTGTAAATGAATACAAGGAATATTCAAAAGAGTGAAGAGCAGTAGTAACACAACCCTAACGATGGCATTTAGGTCAGCTGGCTGCCTCCTGGGATGTCTGTGGCTGGCAGAGGCGCTGCCTGCTGTGTACGGGGGGCTGTGGGAAGTTCCTCGGAGAGGACTCTGAAGTAAAGGGCAAATGGGGCTCCTGGGAGGGGACTGGCCCCGTCACAGCACCAGCTCCCTTCTGCCAGATATCCGTGGCTTGCACAGGTTTATTTTTAAATTCAAACCTGGTTCAAGAATAGCAACAGGGTGTTAATACAGAAGGGAAAACAAACTTTTGCATGCGGTAAATCTTTTATTAGGTTAAACAGATTTTATTTTTTTTTCCTCTGCCAGCGGACATTGTAATGTGTTCAAATGACAATACTGAGTGTTTGCACAGTTGTAGATAATAGATGCTAGCTGATCAAAGAGCATTTAATTGTTTTACTAAATGAGCTTGTCATTATAAAGACAGCAGAAAGATGTAAAGTTTACTGCAAACAAATTTGGACATGGTCAAACGAATTACTCAACTGATGATATAGAAATAGCTTGGAAACTGGGCCATCGGGTAAAAACAATCCTGCATTCAGTCTAGGGTAATTGCATAGACTTGTCTGCAGAGGATTGATTCTAAAAAGTAGCTAAAGTAACCTCATATCTTTCAAGCCACTTGGAAATAAGTCTTTAGAGACTATTTTACTGTATATGTGTAATAAAATGCTCCACTATGTGGCAAAAAAAAAAGCAAGCTAGCTTATGTTATAAATAGCATTATATATAATTTATATATATGTATAAATAAATGTAGATGCATTGTAAAAAGTTTTATTCTATTCTTCTTTCTAAAAATGGAAGGGGAATATGTGTGTTCTCTGAGGCAAGCAGTATTTTCTTGCGTCATGCAGGAAAAAACCCAGAGATTTTTGCAGTGGTTCAAAACGGAAGTATCTTCTGGTATTTCAAAATTAATTTTGTTTTCTCTTCCTATTTTTTGCATTCTTTCCAAACTTGGAGGTGAAAAAATGGTAGCTCCATCATAAGGATGTGTAGTGTTGTCATATTGGCTGGTTTTATAAATCAGTCTTTACTGGAATGATTAAAATATTGTCTCCTGTTCTTAAATAGATATTAATCTTCTCTCTTTAAGAAAAAAAAATATTTCTATTTCAATATTTGTGCTTTATTCATAAGATACATTTCTCTGGAAACTACAGAGGCCAGTTGATGGTTTATGAGTTCAAGCTGAGCTGAATATAGCTAAGCTCTGTCTTGCTTGACATTTCATCAAAAGCTGTGTTGATTTGCAATGTTTACAGACCTATTTATTGAACCTTCACAGCTTGAACTATGCCACCGAGCTTGTTGACATTGCTGAGTTTATCTCTTGGTGCTTTTGCAATCTCAGAATAAAAGTTTAGAGCAAATGAGTTATAACAAACTTGTCACAGTTCATAAAATATGCAGTTAGGACAATGAAGTTGATCTTCTTGTTCATTGACCACGATACATTAGAGAAATCTGAGTAGGCTAACACAATCTCATCTGGGTAGGTAAGTATGTGTCCTCTGTGATATTAACTTTCAGATTGGACTGTAGCATGTTACAGGCTTTAAAAAGCTGCTCATAAACAGAATAAATATTTTTAGTTTAAATCCAACTGTTTTGCAGCATGAAATAACATTATTATCTTACTTCCATATAGAATTTATGTTGTGAGGAGTGATACATCAAATGAGCAAACAGCAAATTGAATTAAGGCCCGTAAATACCATAAAAAAATAATTCAGCTTTTAACAGTGAGAGCATCCCATGCTCTGAGCTACACCCCAGAACATCCTATCTCCATAACCCCTATTTTTAGCCAATAAAATACGTTTTGCCATATAATCTATTACTATTACTGGATCAATAGTGTGCATTAACATGGTTTCAGACATTTCTTTATGTAACTTGAACAGAAATAAATCAAAGGTAGTGCAAGTGCCTGGCATCTTTGCAAAAGCAACAGAAAACTATGCGCTATTTATTGAACAGCAGTAAAATGGATACTGTAAGAAGTCATAGATTCTTTTTTTCTTTTCTTTTTGGGTTGCAGGGTTACAGTTTTCCCATGTGAGTGTTTTCATGGCTGCCATTAACTGAGTTAACATAGTTGTTCACTCTCCTTTTAGAACCAAGCATGCAGCCATTTATAAATGTCCAAAAGGGAAATCGGGTATATAGATTAAAAAAAAAAGTAAGTTGGAGAATTTTTCCATATAGTTGAATGGTCTTTGATTGGGCTCTTGGTTCCTTTTCAACAATGAATGAATAAAGAGTTTATGCTTTTCAGATAAAAAGTAATTACTTATTGATTGTTGAATGCAAATTTTGTTCTAAGGGTACAATAAGAAAAGAACATCATAGGAATATGCTGGGGAGGTGTAATTGCTTTGCTTAACTATTGCTACGTAATTTAGCCTACTGTATTATCTAGGTAGGCTTACTAGGCTCAAATACCTGAACAATAGAGAGCAATAATCTCCTTCAGCAAGCAAGTCCAAGCAAGAAATTCACATTGGTGTCTGGTTTCCTCAACAGCCTATGCATTAGCAGATTAGCCTCCTAACTTAAGTACTTGAATTTGGATAGTGAGGTAAGACCCAATATATTTACTAGAACCCTTGTATTAAAAACTTCAAGGTGTTGCCATCTGATTAAAATGCTTTTATGTAAGTATATTTATATATAAAATATCAATGAGCCCTCATAGTTACATACAATTTCTTAAGTCTGTGGAAAATTGTGCGAGAAAGTATTTAATTAGCAAGGATTTATCATCAGAAATTCTAAAATTAATGGTGGTCTGTGTGCATGGGAGGGTCAGCTGAAATCAGTCTGGGGAATCTACAGAAACCCACAATTGCTTGAGATATCTTAAAATATTTTAAGATATTTAGCAGGATTGAATCTTTTGTAATGGTATTTCTTACTTTATTTCCTATCTCACAAGCTACTCTATTCCTATGCCATTTGTCAGCTGGGGTTGTGATTTTTTTTTTTTTTTTTTTAATCTTTTACAGTAGTGACATCCTCATGTCTATTTTCCTTTTTACAGGGGAATTTACCCAGAGGAAAAGCAGACGCATGGGCTCTAAGTGCCCTTAGTCTTTGCTGACTCTTGTACAGTACATTGATCAGTGTTGTATATGTAAAAAGTTCTTAACTTAGCACTCATTAGGCAGTAGGACCAATTTTTTTTGCCTGGTTGTATCTTGTAAACATACTAGAAGGCATTTGGATTAAGAGCTGTATTAGAGTCCAACTAAAATGTCTAAGAATCTTATGTAAATATACTCTTAAGCACCTCGCATACATTACATGTGTAACACTGAAGAAGGTAAGTCTTAAATATAGGTAGCCCTGCGAGTTAATAAAAAAAAAAAATAAAGTGGATTTTTTGATTTACTGTATTCCTTACTTAAGTTTTATTAAACCAATCTTAAGCAATCTATTTAAATTGTCATAAATTTATAATTAAAAAGTACACTGTTCAGCTTTGCTCACCATTCAGCCCTGCGTTTTGTCAGGTATTTGATGTGTTCTGCAGCCACTTATTTTGTGGCAGGTAGAGATTATCCCTTTTAATATTCAACACAGGAATAACTATTCCTACCAAACTAAAGGGAATTTGCTGTAAGCGTTCCAAGATGTGTTTGACTTCAGTTTGTTTAATAGCTAAATGTAGTGATGATAGATTCAAGCAGAGTTGCAAGGTATTGTGGAGTTTGTAGTGTAATCATCATCCACCAGAGGAGAACGCCTGTCCCATGAACCTCAATTTTAAAGATTATATTGCATGTTACACAGGATCAGTTCAGATTGGTACTGACTGTGCTTGTATTCATGACCTATCTTGGATGAAAGACTATTGTGTTGCTACTGAACTAGCTTCTTACAGATTATAATAAAAAGTACAAGCTATCGCTTTATCATTAAAAGGTAACAGAGATAGTCAGGGATATGCCTCACTATTCCCCCCACCAAAAAAAAAAAAAAAAAAAAAAAGGCAGGGGGGGAAGGGAGAGGGAGATGAAAGAAAAAAGAAAAAAATAGGGGAAAAAATAATTCTCGTGTACAGAAATATATTTAAGCAAATCATTTCCATGAAAAGAAAAAAGGTACTTTTATGGACCTGTTGAACAGAATGGACAGACTAGAGACTGATGCTGATAATTGTTTGGTTTTAAGACTTTACTCTTAGTCAAGGGAAAGAAAGAAGCTTTCTGCAATATTTTACTTCTTACAGATAAAATGTAATCATCTTAACAGAATCAGGGGAGTATTGTTTGCCCATTTCAGAGGAAGTTAAAGGAGAAGAGAGAGTAAGCATGTTTCTTGAGGCAAATGTAAAATAATATTATAAAAATAAATAAATGGAGATGGATCTCCCTGAATTCATCCATGTTATAGAAAGGAGGGAAAAGACAAGAAATTTCAAAACCAAACCATAGTTGCTCTAACTTTTTTGACAGCTATAACTATGTTCAGGCAAGTTGCCATCATTTCAGGTTTATACCATTGTAATGAATAAAGTTGCAAGTTCTGTTTTGTACAGTATTTAAAATATAAATCTGTCAGGCAGAGACTATTCTTTCTGCTTGTTTTGTGCTGCCTAGATCAGTAGACACCAAGTCCCATAAGTGCTAGTAGGAAATGAAAACATTGTGAATAATACAACATACAATTCAAAAAAGAATAATTGTCTCAAAAGCCTGATTCAGATAAACTGATAAGGATAGGATGGGCTATGAAAACTTGACTATAATATGCAAAATGAGTATATGGTTTCCAGAGCGGTAACAAGACAAGCTGGTTTTGAATCTTCCGCTGAATCATGTAAGATTCATTTATTTGTTTCATAAGATTGTCTTTTCATGAAGTACTTTTTGTTTAGTTTACTCATTAATTTTTTGCTAAGCTTTGCCAGTGTGCCGTTAATAAAGACACTCTTCTCCTTTATAAATTGTCTGCCTGAAGACTTTACATAATTGTGCTATAACAGTGTCATGGTTTTGAGAAACTTATTTTTTTAATTGCTAAGGACCATTGTCAGTGGAAGATTTCTTGTTAAAGTCTTCAAGACTGAGTCTAAGAAGTATGCTATTCTTCATTTAAAAAACCCTTTGCTCTTACTTTTTTTTTCCCATTGGTCTGGCAAAACCTGTTGATATTGATAACAAATGTAAAGCCTCATTGTTCACTCAGGATTTTGTTCTGAGAAGGTAGTGCTAGGTCACAGGATGCTATGTTTAGAGGCAGGTTTCTGGCTTAATCTCTACATCTATAATATCGGTTAATTTGTTCATGTTTTTTTATATGTGCTTCTTGACTGAAACAAAATAACAAGAAAAGATGTGTACATAAATGAAGAGATGAAAAACCATTCCTGCTAGCATGATTTTTTAAAAATTATTATTTATTTATTTTAATATGAGGATGTCCTGAGACATTCAGAAACCATGAGAAATTAGCAAAATACTCCTTGGTAGAATTAATTGTTGCCTGGAAAAGACTGAAGGCACGCACATTCATAAGGAAGAGAATATGAATTCGGTGTTTGTATGATTAATGAAGTGTCACCTGTAGACAGGAGTGCTGGTAATTACTGCAGGTAGGATGTGGCCCCTTAGCCCTGGTCACTGGTGACTTGCAGCACATACATGGTCAGAATTCCTATCTTCCTAAATGATCCAGATAAATCAGATACCGTGCTTTTACCATTTACCTATGCACCACGTATTGTGCATTCTTTGGCTCTCCTAGATTCAAAGCTTTAAGGAAAAATATTCATCTGATTAATTTCTTGTTAAAATAGTCTTTGTATAGTGCCACTAATCAGACTGTGATCTCCACTGACTTTTTCTTCAGTCCAAGACTCAAGCAAGCTCCAGGCAGCTGCTCTGAAAAGCTGTAAATTGGATTGCCATGTTAGTGGCTGGTTCTGCTCTTTCCTCTCTCCCTTGTCCTTCCCCAGTCCTTTCCCCAACAAGGGCCTGCACTAGTTGAGCAGCGGTGTCTGAAGATGCTCCTCAGTTGCCAGCAAGGTACAACCGTCTGCATCCGAGTCACTCTGGTCCGTACAGTTGAACAGGAGGGGTAAGCATTGCTGTGCCAGACAGAACAGCTCAGAAATCCCCTGAAGTCATTTCAGTCCTCCTGGGTTTTCCACTGCTGGCCACAAAACTTACTGCTTCTCCAACGCTGGGACTCCTCCAGCAATAAAATTAAATTTTGTGTTAGTGACAAGAAGAAAGTAAATTACTTTATCCTTCACCTTTGGAAAGGGGAAACTAAATCTTGGTTCTGCTTTTGAGAACCTTTTGAGTCATCTTGCTCAGCCTCTCATAGAGAATTGAAGACTTTGCAGCCATATTAGTTACTTTATTTCTGTGGCTTTTCCTTTGCCTAGAGGGCTGATTTTTCTGAGCAGTGAGTTCCTCAGTTTACTAGAGTCATATTTTATCATCTTGGTGAAATGTCTACTATCTTGGAGAGCTTTACTACATAACTAACTCAAACCTTGTTGGTGTGCTGCATTGCATATAGCTGTAGTTGTGTCAGAGGTCTGTGATGAAAGGAAATCCAAAGAACAATGTCCTCAAATATGTCATTAAGATCACTATGAAGTACGTTTGCAGTAGTGTGACAGTACAGCCCTTGGAACATTTACATTTGACATTTGAATTATTAACTATGAAGTGCAGCAGGCAAAATTTTATAACATTTTGTACTGGAGTGATGTAATTTGAAATTTAATGCTGGGAAATTCTAAGCAAGCTTTTCAGGGTCAAGCACCTGAATTTGTCTAGATATCTAGCTTGTTTTCTGCTTCAACTGGGATTACACAGTTGTTTTCCATTTTTTGTTCTATAGCAAAATGTATCAGGGAGAGAAAAGAGAGAAAACAACCCCTGTTGTGATCATTTGAATTGTTAAAATACTTGTGAAGGATCGGTACTGACAAATAGTTCCATTTCCCCTTAACACCACAGTAGACATTCTGGTGATTTGTAGTAAAAGTTGTCAAGTTATCTGATGTATTTTATAGAAGCAGTAGACTATTTTAAAAAATGGTAAAACACTTCTTGATTGTAAGAGGGTTTTTTTCCAACATTCTTTGGAAATAAAGAAAGATATAATTTATTAACAGGTTTAAGAACAACAACAATTTATAGAGTTTTAGTAGCATGGCAAAATTGTGTCATGAACATGAATCAACAGCACACCATCAGAACATGATGCCTCCTCTTAAGTCAGCTCTCTTGAGACTTATCTGGAACACAGTATCTGCTTTTGGCATTCCCTGTAGACACAAGTGAACTGGAGCAAGTCCAGAGCAGGGCTGCCATGATGGCTTGGGACTGGGCATGGCACGGAGGAGTTGGGCTTATTCACCTTTCAGAGTAAGGCTGGGTGAGAGGGATGGCTATCTAAAAATACCCGGCTTGAGGCTGGTAAAGAGAGAGACAAATGCTTCTTACATGTGCATGGCAATAGGACAAGAGGCAAGGGATGTGACTTGGAAGAAGGGAAATTCAGGTCAGGTACAAAGAAAACTTGGTCTCAGTGGTTGGTCTCTGGAATGGATTGTGCAGAGACCTTGTGGGATCTCCGTTGTTGGAGAGTCTCCAAACCCCATTGAACACAGCACTGAACAATCTGCTCTTGCTGACCCTCTGCCGACTATGGAACTTGGACAAGGGGGCCTCAGGAGGTCCCTTCCAGCCTCAACTGCTCTGAAGTTCTAGCTATAGTGTTCATATTAACACTTTAACATTGCACAGTACTTTTTTATTAAAACACCACTTTGGGTTTTTATATGAATGCAGATTCTTATAGCAAGAAATGTCTTTTTAGGAATTGGATCTATTCCTGGACTGATTGAAGAAAATTGTGATAGACATATCAGTCTGAAAATCAAACAGTGCTGGCTAAATCTTATGATTCTGTCATGCTTATTAATTGTTTGAAGTTTGTTTGTTGTTTTTTGTCAGCGGCATTTGAGTCCCAGACAGATTTTGAAGCAAAATTTTCCAGAGTTAAGGAAGAAAGTATAATAATTTTTTTTTTTCCAAATTCCATGATTGTCTACTGTTGCCAGTTCGCACATGTAGCAAATTTAAATTTCATCAGTCAGAGTGTAAAGAACAGAGGACTGTGTGTGGCAGTGTGTAGTAAATCTTTATGTGCAAGGGCAGACATCATTGATCTGTATTATGTTGAACCTTTCATGCTTAACCCAGATCAGTGTCCTGAGCAAAGCAAAATGCAAACATTTTGTAAGAGAAATGCTTTGAAATAAATCTCTTATCAAAGTCTTCACCTTTTAATTTTAGTTCCTTAACAGCTGGTCCTTAGTCTGCCTAATTGCATTATAATGGCTTTATGCTGCACCAGATGCTAAAGGGATAACATTGTTCTTTCCTGGATAGCAATGCAGTCTCTGTGTTTGGAATTCTGTTTTTTGGTTGTCCCTGTGTTAGGCTGTGCCACAAGCAGCCCACAGGTACTGGATTCTGATTTTATATTAAATAAAATCATTTTGAACCTCCTTGAAAAACAGAAATAAAATATTTTTCAAATTGACATAAATTTGTTATTGACTTGATTTATAAGTATTTCCACCTTTGTTCTAAGAGCAAAATTAATGATTTATGTCATGCCATTACTATTGTTTGCTATAATGCACTAACTAGTTTCCTTTCCTATTTATCAGTCTTTATTAAGTTGTTCTTTCTATATGCATGGCTAGACCTATGCAGTGGTCTAATTTTTTTTATGTTACATGGAATAAGGCTTTGTGAGAAGGAAGCAATCTAAGCAGTCTGTCTTTATGGCTAATTGCAGGGGAAATCATAAGTCACAGATCAGATTATGAGTTTCCCCAGTTGTCCTTGCCAGGATCTTATGTAAAAAAAAAACAACCACCTGCCCAACCAACCAACCAAAAACCCCAAACAATAAACACCCCCCCAAAAACCAACCAACAAACAAAAAACAAACCCAAAAACCAACAAAAGAAAAGGAGTTGAGTGCCATTGCACTTTCTGTCAGTGCAGATTTACTGTCTGAGAAGGCTTCTTCCTTTCATATGTGATTGTTCTCTGTGCTCTGTTTGGGAAAAAAATTAACATTATATCAGCTCACTTAAAAAGCTTGAAAGGAGTCTTTAAATTTGAAAATGGAAAACTGATTTTTACTAAATGGAATTCTTAAATTAATAATCACCTGCTATTAAAATAAAATCAGTAGATAGCATGTCAGCCATTCTAATTATTTTATAACTTATTAGATAGACCATGCAAAGTGTAATTTATTAATAGTTGTATTGCTTTCTTTTGTGTAAAAGTAGCACACTAGAATAATTTATAATTACATTTAAGATGTATCTGACCTTATTACAAGGAAAAAATAATAAACATTGCCACTGAAATATTTTTGTTTGTTCACTGATATAGTAATTTGAGGCTATCAACCTCAATATTACATAGAATTGTAACTCCTTCCTGTAAACCTAACTTTAAAACCTATCAAAGGGCATAACATACTTCTGAAAAATGGTTTTGCATGTTTCCTTTGAAAATAACTGCTTGCTTAAAAGAATGCATTTTTCTTCTGAGACTAGTGGGCACTAAGAGCGTATTGAACATTTACAGAATAAATTTCCTAGTAGTGCCTGAACCCCTGAGCAAACACCAGAGTTGATGGGTGTGGACGGCAAAGAGGATGGAGTTGAGACTTTACACTTCCATTAGGGTGAATGCAGCTTCAGATTAAGATACCCAATGTAAGCATTTTCTCCTCCATTATCATCAGTGAAGATCCTGGACCAGAATCAGTTGTGCACACCTAGGTACTTAGGTTTGTTTTAAATACAGTAAGATGTCCTGCCTGGTCCCAGCTGCTGTTACAGGAGGATGAAGCTCTTGTGCCTCATGTCCTATCTGTGAACCCGTGGAGGTGTCATTGGTCTCCCCAGCTGCCTGTGTGTAGGCAACAGAGTAGCACTGGGAGGGAATGCAGTTGCTGAAGCCTGGAGAGCAGTCTTAAACAGACACTTGGTGGCTGTTCAGCTGCATTTGGATTTAGAGGAAGAGGGGGGGAAAGGACAAGGAAAGGGCGAGTGAACAAGAAAAACTACATAAATCTGTTCCTGAGTTTTGGGAGCATGGGAAATCCCTGGGTAGATATAAACTTTTCATTACCTGTAAAGCACAAATAATTTCAATATGCCTTATGTCTTACCCCTTTTTTTCCCACTGATTGATAAAACAGTTTAATTATCATTTCTCCCCACAAAGCAACTAACCTACAGTTAAATGTTATGAATAGCCGTCATCCCTCATGAATGAGAATTCCCTTCTGCTATTAGTAACTGTCAACATGCATGATTGTTTCTGTACTAAAAGTCTTAGTAGAGTTCCTCATCAATTAGTTTGTGTACAAACATGACTACCTCTATCAGTGGGATGCCATTAAAGGTAAAGCCAGAGAAGATCTGACTAAAGTAGATGAATCTTGGTTATAGTCTCACCATATGACCTTTATCAACATCTCAAGCTTCATTACACACACAAGGCTGTTGCACCAGATTGGTAGTGATAGCTTCAGATGCTGATTTTTTAGTTATGCAGATATGCCGTTTGTTTTCTTTCACTTGGATTCTACTTTTCACCAGAATTAATTCTACATGTTTCAAAAATTGCCTTGAATAACCAAGAGTGAGAAGTCAGAGTGGTGTATGAATGACTATGATAGTGTGCAGCTAGTTTTTCTAAACTTCAAGTGGTCAAATAGTGTTTATATAACCAGTGGGTTGGTTGGTTTGTTTTCATAATTGGATGTTATATCTGGTAAATGCTATGCCTTTTCTTTATGACTCAGATAGTCTTTCTCCTTGATACAGTACAAAAGCGGGGGGTGGGGGATGGGGGGATGCGAAAGCCTGTTTCCTTCTGGAAGACAAAGTAGTTTGACTGGGCCAGATGTCAATGTAATGTCAATGGTTCGTATGTCAATATTTCTTCCAGTTTAATGGGTATCCATCATCACTGTGTAAAATATTACTCAGATAACCCAAAAGAGAAGTTGTCTGGTAGGTTTTGGCTGAGCATTATTAAGCTGTAAGAAACACCAAGAAATTGGATCCTGCTCAGACCTGAGAGTGCTTGTTCCTATGTGATTTTTCCAAGAGTCACTTTCCACTCAGATTGCAAGACAGGTGACATCCCTACCATGTCACCCGAGAAGACTGCTCTCTGGATGGTTTTAGGTTAGTGGTATACCATGTGTTGTTTCACTGATTATAGCCTTCAAATAATTGTTTTAACCAAGTTTTTCCTGTATCTGAGATGGAGGAACACTTGAGTGTCAACCTGACACCTGATTTAACCTTTTTTCCAATATTGACCTATGGTGCCTGGTCCTATGAGGTCCACTTTTGTCATGCAGATAAGTCAGGAGTAAAATTCTCAGTGCTTTGTCGACCCACAAGGTGATTGGTCAGCATGAGTTACTTCTCCACTACTCTGTCCTCACATAGTAGATGTTTGCAGCATGATACGTGTGGCTTACAGTGACCTGCCTATGCACAGTGTGCTAATTGTTTATCTCCATTGTAATAATGCTTGTATTAGGCAGGGATCACGTAGGAACTTAGATGTAACTACAATGTTAGAATAACAAAGTAGCCCAGAACACCCCCTAAGCAGACTGAGGCAGATGAACTATGTATGAGAATCTCCAGATTGCTCCAAATTCCCAGAGTCAGGCATATTTAACACCCTTTGATCCTGCTCAGTGGGGGGAGTGGTGGTGGTAATTCACACCAAAGCAAAAGACTGTAATAACACTTACTATTAAAAATAAAAAGTCGTGTTAGGGTGTGGGAGAGGTTCTTGTTTCAAATGTGCATGGGTTTTTTGGTAGGTTTTGTTTTGTGGGGTGCTTTTGTGCAGCTGGAAGGAAGAAGGGAGCTGTAGGGTGCATCAGCTTGCAGTAGTAGTAGGGGTCTGCTCACTCATCTTGTGTGAGGGACGGAGGCAAATTGCAGCAGTGGAATAGCATTGCTGAGCTGACATCCCTGGTTCCTTGAGGCTGCGATTCAGGCACCCCTGGACTGCTTTAACTTCTCCTGCAAATAAGGAGGCTGCTGGTAGTTCTAGAGAAGTAACTGCAACGTAGTGGTTGCAGAGTGAATCATATTGTCCTTCTGCCTTAGAATTACAGCAATGCTGTGCATGCTCCAGGATGAGACCCAGCATTGTTGTGATCCATCTGGTGATGCTATACCTATAGGGATGCCATGCTGTGTACCATGCTGAACTTGACAGTGCTAATGAAAGTGTCAGGAGATGCAAAGATTGGACCCCCACAGGACCTTATCATGATATTTGTGCTGGTGGGCAGGATGAGCCCAGAGATTCTGGGTCACAATCACTTTCTTTAATTCTAGTACAAGAGTTTGAAATCTACTAAACGTTCCTAAAAAAGGCTAAACGGCAATATATAATGGAAGACTTTTCAGTTAAATTGTATAGCTGTACATATTTCTTTTTGTGGTTCCCCTCCAAGAGTTTTTCTTCATTCCAGCATTAGCCAAGCTGGTCCAAGATGGCAGGAGTGGTACTTAGTCATGTCTCCTTGTTAAAATGTTGTATTTTGGAGTATGTACTCTTGTTCAAAAGTGCCATGAGAAATTCAATAAAAACATCCTGCTCTTTTCAGTGGAATTTTTGTATCAGACTCTCAGCATGCTTTGAGCATCAGTTCCATATAAGTAACAAGAAAGAATACATACTTGAATTTTATCCTCTTGTTAGCTTCTATTTTATTTGATTATGTGAGCGCTGTAAAGAGCTGTGAAAAGTTATGGTCTTTTGCTGGACTGGTTATTTCTTTTACTGAAGATTTAGTTGCAACGTTTAAAAATTTATAATTCCATTAATAACAAGCCATTTTATTTTAATATCTAAAATTGTCATGGCTTAGCTATTGAATTTGATAGATTTACATGCAAATGCGTTTTCATTCTAGAGTTGTATTCATCTGCATTATATTAGAAGCTCTAATATGTCGAGTAACCCTTTTAGTGTTTGAAGAGATATCCTATTAAAATAGGTTAGCAACTTTTCAGCTACATTTTTGGGGAAATGTGAACTCATTGATTCTTTTGGTTGAATTGTTTTTTCATTATGGAAAATTTTCCATCTCAGAATTAAGGTGTCAATTTTGTTACTTTCAGAACGCCATGGTTGCCAGGTATTTCTCCCTTTGGGTTTCAGAATCATCTTAATAATCTTAGTAAATAGTTCCCTAAACTCAGAAATCTGAAAAAAACCCAAACCAAACACCATTTTCAATCTGAAAAAAAATTAAAAATTACAGCCCACATTTTGCCTTAATTTGGGAAGAAAAAAAAAAATGCTCTTCCAAATTACATAGTATGGAAAATTAGATTCTACTTCCTACTTAATGTATTGATTTGTATGTGTTCCTCCTCTTTTTTTAGTTGTGTATACAAATTTTCTTCTTTTCTATCGCATCTTACTTTTCTGTCAACAGTTATCTGTGGTGCTTTTGTTTAGAAACACTCCTACTCTACTATGATTTCTCAAAAGATTTTGTGAAAGAATATTCAAAGATACACCTTGTTACAAGGTTGCCATATTGTATTTACCGTTTGTCACCTAGATTCCACAAGTGGTATCTGGATATTAGGAAGAGCTTGAGGCATGAGCAGTTGAGCTTCTCAGCTTGACCATAATGAGTTAAGAATGTGCAGCACTTTTACAGAGAATGTAAATTGGCTGTTGCTAATTCTCCTGTCTTCACCAGTTGATGCAATATCAATTAGCAAATATAGGTTTTAATGCTGCCTTTAATATTCATGATTCTTAATTGCCTTTGTTAATTGAGAAGAAACACTCTGGTGCGCAGTGCTTGACAGGTAAGAATTATTATCTACTGCTTGTGTTGGCAGTTGTCCAGAAAAGAGTAGGTTATTGATACACAAGTATGTGCAAAGGCCTTACCCACAGATCTGCTCTTTTGGCAATGAGTTTCCCTGCTCTTCATAGACCATCTGAATAATAGAACAGCTAATGGGTCAGGTAGATCATCTGAATAATCTGTTTCGAGGAATCAGGTGTGCAGGTTCATTTACAACAGCGAGCCAGACACAAAAGACAGATATTTTTAGAAATTGCAAACCTACAGTTATTTTGAATAATTAGAAGACTCCAAAAAATGACTGAGACTGAAAACAAAGGAGGTAGTGTTATTCATGGTGAAACTTATCCAGTCAAATTATATTATTTTTTTTCCAAATATATAAAGATTGATTTGTATATATGTTTGTCTTTGGACTGCATGTTCCAGTCTTGAACTATATCTTACGCTCAGGTCTTTCAGTTTTTTATGCTGTCTGTACAGCTTGGCTATATTATACTTTCTTTATGATGTTATAAAATCAGCCGCCTTTGAAATATCCTTACAACTACTAAACTATATTAATCAAAACATTTTTAAAGGCAATTTTTTACTTTCAACCAGCTTGAACTATTGCATTCATATAGCTTTAAATAAGTAAATAGGGATGACTTTAGAGATTATGAAAGAATCTGCCTTACAAAATAAAAAAAATAAATCTGAAACACTAGAGTTCCAGCTGCAAAAGAGACTTAGGAGGTGCTCAGTAAAGCTAATTGGATTTAAGATTGTGTTTACTTTTCAAAGAGACTTAAGATCTTGGTTTATTTAAATGCTTTCAAAACTTTTGGCTCAGCTGCATAATGCTAAAAATTAAGGAAAGTTCTGTTAGGAACAGAAATGGCTTGATTATTTTTCTTTAATGTTAATTAAAATTAAAATGTTAATTTTTCATGAGAGCTGTAAAATAAATTGAACTGGAAGTGGCTTACACAGGAAATGAGACTTATTAGTTAATTTTATTGTCTAAAGTTTGGCATCTTGGCTGATTAAGTGAGTCTCACTTATAATTTCATTTTTGCTTTTCTCAGGGTTAGCCTGTAGAAATTACACCAGCATCGTGTGGCATGAGGTGCTCTGCACCAGATGGACTTCAGAGAGATAATGGAAGCAATATTGTCCAGCTTGGCGGCTGTTGTATGAGCTAAGCAGACCAGCTGTAAACCATGGGCTTCTGTGGAGGATATTACAGAGCAGTAATCTCATGCTTTGTAGGGTTCATGGACTGTTGTGAGAGAGGGAGAAAAGCTTCCCTCCCCACCCCTGCACAGCAGCTTTCCATAAAGTGTGGGTACCACAGTGCCGGCTGGGACCACCCCTTTAGCTGATGTTTGGTTGTTATAGCACTTCATACTCTCTCATGGTCGTGCAGCAGTTCTACTATATTCTCAAATCAGAACAGTTTAAAGCCTCCAGAACAGGGGATTATTTGAAAAAAAAAACAAACAAACAAACAAAAAAAACCAAAAAACAGAGAGGAGAGTCTGATTAATAGAAGTTGACTAGCAGCAGGAATGGATGCTTTCCCACAGGCTCTCCAAATGTAACTGTGATCGGATTGCTGGTAGCAATAGCCCGATCGTGAAAGGCCTGCTTGTCCATCAATGCTGAAAGCACATTTGGAAAGAGCAGGAGTCATGGCAGCTCCTTCTGACATATCTGTGACTGCATTTGCATAATAACTTGCCAATCTGGAGATGCTGTATTAGGAAAACATGTGAGGGGAAAAAAAATGGTTTTAGGCATGGCATTATGTTTCCAGTAGTGACAAAAACACAGGAAAGTTGAAAGGTAGAACAATACTTATGAGTCTGAAGCTGTACATCCAGCTTAGAGTTTCTTACGGTTAGAATGTTTTTATTGGAATTGTTTTGTTTTGTTGATGCGCTACTAGATACTATTTCTTGTCAAACATCACCTGTTGTGTTAGTGATCATCTAGTGTTAACTGATAGATCTGCTTAGGGAGATTATGGTTGTACTTCTAGTGGGAGATTGCCCTGTGTATGTAGAAATATCAGTTTGCCAGCTCCATGCTGTATGCATTCACAGCTGGTTACGGCGTTTTGGATCATCAGTAAATGAAAATGATACACTGATACAGAAATAGGATATCAAGGGCATCATAGTATCAGACTTAGCTGAAAACACTTCAACCTTTGAAAATATACCTGCCTTCACCACCTAGAGAATTTCTGTATGTCATGAATTCTTCCAAAAATCAGTGTTTCGTCTTTTTCCAGGATCAGAACTTAATGAATACATAAAAAAATAACCCCAGAACCCCTCACAGAATTATTGTCTGAAATTTGCCAAATTTTTGCTCTATTTATGGAGGAGAGAAATTACTGTTGGGTTAATGTACTGAGAATTCAGATGTTCTGGTTGATGGATATAATTTGATTGTGTTTGAAGGAGGGGATTTTTGTATTGGTAAAGGTTTTTCTATTTATTAATACTGTTTTCTGCCAGATTACAAATCAGAGACAATTTTCTTTCCTTTGCACAATTCAGTCACACCCAGAACACTGAGTTGAAAACTGTTAAAAACAGGTACGTGTGCCCTTCAAAATTTCTAGCAGTGATTCTGGTAGACCATGACTGCTTCATCTAAACTTTTCTTTTAGGGTACAGATTTTTAATGATACTTGGTGATTGGTTGCATAATGATACACTGGCTGGGTAATGACACTTGGTACACTTGGAAGTATCTTATTAGAGGTACTACTTCACTTGATACTTACTGTAATTGAAAGTCAGTGATAACTGAAGGGACATATTTTTAAATGATAGTGAGCATACAGTTAAAAATGTAAGTGATAAGTTTTACAATGTGTTTTACAAATTGTCCTTTAGTTTCTGAAGGGTTCTATGAATCTCCTTAAGACCTTCAATATGTTCAACTTTGTGTATTGCTGATCATATGAATAGGTTGAAATTATTATAAATCTTTTAATGCTTGCTGCTTCTTTGAACCAGTGTGATCACTTACAATTATTTTATCTGTAAAATACATGTCTAAACTCTAAAAGTAAAATCTTAGTAGTTTGGTTTTGCTTTCATCCTTGGAACTTCATGTCTTGGCAAGATGTGATGATTCATGGTTGTTATACTTGTCAGTTCAGTATTAGAGCAGAACAGCCTCACAAATGTCCTATTAACCTGTCTCATAACCCAGTGCCAAAACACTTTCATCATCTAGTCTATTCCAACACATTAATATAGCTAAAAAATTATCGTTTTATTACTGAGTGCACAAAAGTCAAATTACTTCCTTGGTGTCAAAATTAATTTCCCAGAAATAGTTACCCAAATCACTTCTTTCTATTTCTGTTCCTCCTACTAACAAGACTTTCTACCCAGCTAAATTTTGGAAGAGCCCTGTTCCTTTTTATTGACCTATGTACAATTGCCAGTAACCTTCCTGTGGTCAGTATTTTAAGTTTTAATCTAATGGCATATTAAAAGTTTAATTATTTCGCATCTGTCTCTTTGGGATATATTCTGTGTTTGTGCTATTTCTATAATATGATCATCTTAAAGCAAAGTAGAGCTAGTCTTTTTTCTTCCCATAGGCAAATTCATATAAAAGTTAGAGAAGTGACTCATTGGTTCAGTTTAATGCTCAGTTGTCAACAAAAATTTAAATAAGCCATGCAGTGAGTCATAAAGATATTCCTGTTTGTAACTGCTCGTTGCTATTTCATTAGGAATGAAGACAGACCAGTTTATACTACAGCTGATAATTAAAAAATAGTCATGAATGTATAACAGTGATAAGTAATAAGATGTTCAAGAAGCTGATTAGTTTTGAAGATGACCTTAAATGGTCAGGTAGCATAGGCAGTTTTGTTGGGATACACATTTGCTTTTGTCTTCCCCCCCACCCCCAAACACTGAGTAATTAAGAGTATGCATAGAGAAGAAATTTCAATGATGATATAAATAATTTACCATTGCTTATAAGCCACTGTGCTTCTAGTTTATAAGATTGAATTGCATTACTAAGATAATTTAACATGCACTGATACCACAAGTAAAACATCTATTATTGCTGTTCACAATGCAGTTACAGTAAGACTAGAAATTACTTCGTATTTTCTAAAAGCATAAATAGTTAACTATGTATACTGTATAATGGTTTGCTGTTTTACAAACATATCAAGTGGAACACTGATATTTTTTCTTATTTAGGTAGTAATGTTTCTGAATACTTGTATTTTTTAAGGTAGTTGAGTCACCTTAGAATGCATACATTAATATAAATAAGGGATTCTTTTTATAATACAGAGTATAGGATAGGTATAATATGAAAGGGCTCAAATTAATACACTTCGATTGGGAAAATCCCTCAAAGGACTTAGATAGGAATTTGGGTACAGGGATGGTCAGAATGTAATTTATTTATCTTACAAAAATGAGTAACATTTATGTTTTGTTAATTGCTCATTAGAATAGAGCTAAGGATTTCCAGAACTTTGTTTGAAAGCTGAAAGGGGGCTGTACTTTGTTTGGACTTTCTGGTAGCTTACCCAGCTTCACTTCCACGGTCTCGTGCCTTAGCCTTGCCTAGCCAATCTGGACCATTGTTTCTTAGGGAAAAACCCAAATACTTACCCAGGCAGAGTGAGAAAGAGATGGGTTCTGTTGCCCAGAGTTTAAGGATCTCCCATGGGACAGGGACGACTGAGGTTCAGGTGCCTACTCAGAAGCCCTTGGAGTACAGCCTTGGAGACCTGATCATCAAGCACAGAATTATCTTGCCTGAATAGAAACGCTGTCAAAACTAGCTAGCCAGCCCTAGAGCATTTCTGTGAGTGAATAAATCATCGTGTTCTGACATGCAAACATCAAAACTGTGGACATAAGTTTATAATTGGCTCTAGATGGGGATCACAGTGAATCAGCAATTAAACACAAGCTGTCAGTGCAGTCCTGTTGGTTGAAAAGTCAATCCCCGCGTGTACGGACGGGGAGACTGTCAGAAGAGGCTGGGCCATGACTACAGCTGCTGTGAGTAATGAGGATGAGGGAAATCACCCATCATCTGCTCTGCCAGTATATCTCGCCCAGGTCACTGGTGAGACAGGCGTGGAGCACCCGCTGCCTGTCAGGTTCCCAAGCGATGTTAGAACAGGCAAGTGGCAAAAATAAAATAAAATAAATAAATGAAGAAACTACTTCATGATAAGGTCTCTGGTTTCTTTTATTTCAACGTAGGAGGAGGCCTGGATAGTTCGTACAACACTGAGGGAGAAAATTCTGGCCAAAAATTGGGTCTTACCCCTAGAAAAGATGCAAAAAAAGAAGGATGGAAACTATTTTTAAGAACTGGATCTGTAAAAGCTTTTCTTTTTAAATTGTTATTTAACAACAAAGATAATTGACCACTTAAAGGCTGAAGAGATGTTTTAAATTTTTCACTTTTCAGTGTTTTCAAATCAATAATGATACCTTTCTGAATGTTATCTTTTAGCCAAACATGAATTATTTGGTTCAGTTTATGGATAACTAGGTGAAACCTAATGATCTGTGCATAGGTTGTATTAAATGATTGAATGGTCCCATCTGGCTTTAAGCTCTAAATCCGCTTAATGAGTGAATTACATTAATATCCACAGGCCTTTATCAAGCTGAATGCTGGTTCTCTTCAAAAGAGCTATTAAAGTTCCTGATGGGGCAGGGGGAAAAACTCACCTTCTCATCCCTGTTTCACCCCTCCTGGAGGTGACTACAATTTGTAATATTAACCTTAATACAGCTGCTTGTGCTGTTGGTTGAAAAATATTAGCAGATTAGTGTCAGATTCTAATTCCTTATGTTTATAATTATACTTTCACCTAGGTTAGTTATATGGTACTTCCCATTTTTAAGGTGATGTTTACAAAATGGTGCCACTTGGGTTATCATTCTCTAGGTTGTTTGGCTACTTCAGGCTGATTGCTTTTGCTTGCTTATTTTGAAGTTTCATCTAAGATGTCTGAGCCGTTTCCCAGAACAAGTGCTGAAGAAAGATTTATTTGTTTATTTACTTCTCCCCTCCCTTTTCCTCTGGTGACAAAAAGTCTTCTCAATGACTGTTCCAAGAGTGCTTCAGTCTGGGGCTACAGAGATCAGGCAAAGAAAAAAAACAGAAACATGAAAGAACATGATGCGTGACATGAGAAGTATAGGAAGTGGAGGAGGCTTAAGCTTGTTTTCATATTATCTTGTTATTAATTTCTTTAGAAGAAAAGCCAGTGGGAGTGAGGTTTGTGCAGTACTGTAACTGTACGTTACCTCCTTTGGTTGGGAAAATTACTTATGCTCCAGGAAAAGGACTTTACATTAAACACAAATCTATCAGCTGTGTTTATTGGCTCTTTTAGAAGAAATAATGCCATTACTTCAGCAACATGTACTGAAAGAATAAGTTACTTATGAATAAATGTTTACTTTTATTTTGGGAAGTTTAGGTCTTGTACTTGCCTGTAAAGGAGTCAGACAGTGTGATGGGATCTAAGTCTGTTGGTTTTTTCTGGTTTACCAGCTGTCTTGTGGAAGTAAAATTTGGCTCCTAGATTTTCAGTGCCATACAGCTACCTTGGCTGTCCTAAGTTGGCTTAAGTAGTAGTTTTTATGCTTTTAAGTATATACTTTATATACTAAGTTTGTGTGTTTGTATGGCTCCTGGAATTCTGTGTACAATGTCATATCTGTGCCATTTATAATCAAGTATATCGCGTGGAAGTGCCACCTTTTCTGAGGTCAGGTCAGCTGGGGTTTGTTGTGGGTTGTATGTGTAGGATTTGTTTGGTTTCATATTTTTTTTTTTTTGTGGTCTTGTTTGGGGTTTTTTGTTTTGTTTTGTTTGGTCAAATTTATGAAGACACTGCTAACTAGGTATATATGGACTATGCAGTTTCTGATCCCTTTACTGTTGGCATATTTTTCTCTGACAGTAACAGTATATATTAAGTGGAGTTTTTGCATGACCTATGAGACTGAGGGTCAAAAAGATGGGCGAGAGATTAATAATACAAGTATGGTAGCATAGAATAATAAAATCCACCTAGCTTGCAAAAAGCATAAGGCTGTGTGTAATATTTCAGTAGTCTCTTCCCCTTTTCAACTTTATTTTCTGTCTGAAATTATAAAGGAAAAACGGTGTGGCACTACTTTCCTCAGTACTTTTTACCTACATTTCATATGATTCTAGATGTAGGTTAATGATTTGACTGTAAATATAATCCATCTACAAAGTTCCTCAGCTTTATCTCTTTGCATTTCTGATAAAGCTGTAGTATGGAATAAAAGACTTTGTTTTAATGGCTGATGAGTCATTTACATGAGGTGCTACAACCAAATTCTAGCATTTATATTATTTAAATTATCTGTGCTCTTTTATCCTTGATAACTCTGAACATTAAATGGACTTTATGGATTTATTTTTTTAAATGGAATAAGATGTAAAGTCAATGAACATGCATGCACATGTAAATATTAATAGAGTATAAAGTCAGCAGTTCATACTTTTAAATGTTAGCTGCATGCTGAATATCCTATGTTAAATTTTATTACATCATTTATAGCATGAAATTGCTACAATATAACTGAGATGACTTCCTGCCATTAAATGTTCTGTGGTGTTTTGGCAAGAGGTAAGGGTGTTAACCTCAATCACCTGGCAAAAAAATCCTGCTGTGATAACTGTACTGTCTATTTAAATTGTCCCCAGAAGATTTTACCCAGGTTTCTCATCTCTGTAATATTATAACATTGTTGGCCCAGAATGAAGTTCAGTCCCAATGGGATTTACATTGTAGTGGTGGGCGAGAGATCTCTTTATCAGATTGCTTTGAAGAATTTGTGATTGAGTGCGCTGTATAAATATAAGCTGTTGGTACCAAAAATAAATCAGTAATTAGAACTGATGGGAGTGAGGCAAAGCCATGTGAATTGCAAAATTTAATTTGATACATGAATATTTTAAAGCAAATATGAACATGTGCTTACTTTGGACTGCATTCGCTCTGGGCAGCGATCTGTTGTTGTGGTAGAGGAAACGAAGGGTTTATAAGGGACTGCCAAGACCATTTCTGCTTAAAATATCCCTGCACTTTCCATTCTACATCAACGAAGAGTGTGATATGGCTTGTTTTATGCAATGCTATATATTGAAGTCGACCAAATAATTTTCCCTACAACAAGATTAATACAAGTTTTATTTAACCTATGCTTAAAAATGTGTATAACAGTTTTATAGGAAAATTCAGTCCTTTCTGCTGGAGATTTCAGGCTGACAGGGGTGCAGGGGAAGAGCTGAGATAGCCCCGCAGTAGCTCCAAAGGAGGCTTTGTGGGCTGCTGTTGGCGCAAAGGCTTCTCAGCCCTTCCCCTAAATGCATTGACTACTTCTGTGCCAGCTGCACAGAATGGTACTTATTCATCTAATTTACTGTGGTGTATTTCACTTACATTTTCTAAAAAGGTATTTAGCATGTGCCAAAATTCCATTGATTGCATTATAGCACGTGTTGAGGGTGGTGAAATAATTTTAACCACAGACTGAACCGAGTTTTCTTTTCCCTTAAATTCCAATATCTGTTCAAATTGGATATTTTGGGTTTATTTTTAGCAGGCAGTTGTGAATGACAGCAGTTTACTGTGAGAACATCACTTTTTTTCAGGAAAAGCCCAAGCTGTTTAATCATACTTCTTTTTGTTTGCTGCCTGTAATTGTTGCCTTGAGACACAGTTTTGTGTGTGTGAGGACAGGTAGGGAAGCTAAGCTTGTTTTTGAGCCTTTTTTTTTTTTTTTTTTTTTTTTTTAATGGAGGGAGTTTATAGAAACATAAGTAGATGCATTTTGTATGTAACTTGTAAGCTGTTCATTACAAGATTTTAAACTTACATAATTCACCTTATCTGTGATGGATTTTATTAATGAAATGGATTTGAGTAGGTAAAATTATGCATGTCTAATAATCCACAAAAAAAATAGAAATACAATTACTTGATGAAAACTACTCTTTCCCACGATGACTCCTAGCCAAGCTAAAGAGCATCACGGTAGTTATCTATTGCAGATTGGTAAACCTGTGTTCTGCTAGTATCATTTGCAAAGCTTCCATAGTACTTACAGAGATCTGGATTTGTGATCAAGACTTAAGATTTAAGATGAGAACATTCCTTTTCTGCCTTTTACACAGACAATGTTTCTGAATTGGGATGGAACAGTTAATGTTTCTGTGCCTCAGTTCTTCTAGCCAGATGTACATCTTTTCATTCTGCTTCTCATTTCTGCTAAAGCTACAGGAATACAGTCTCAACGTATGCAATATAAAGCATATGCAGCTCTGTGTGTGTGGTGTACGTACTTACCAAGGTGTGAATTGCACCTGATCTTTTTGATATTCTGTAATACAAAGCTGTACATACAAATATGTAGCATTGAGTTGAAGGACAGGCTACAGGTATGGTCAACACTGCACGCCAATTAAGACATGCAGATCTAGCAATGCATTCTGTGAACTGCAAGTAGTAAAAGCTCACTTAGAAGAGTAAGCCAGTCATGCTTATACTGAGAAGAACAAGAAGTGTTTAGTTTTGACTAGTTTATTATTTAAATTTTTCAGTATTTTCGAAAAGGAGGGGTGGATTGTACCAATTCTGTCTATAGGTATGGTTATACAAGGTGTGTTACAATACAAGGTGCAGTATAGGAACTCCTGAAACTATGTTTCACATTCAGGAATTATGTACGTTTGTATATCACAAGTATGTAGCAAAGGGAATTATGCTGTATCTGAAGAAAGAATTAGAAATCAAAATGTCCTGAAATCAAGATGCAGTAGATAGTAGTTATTTCAGACCTGGAGACACTTGACTTAGTCTTCATAAAGCACAGTGGCATTTGAAAAGCTGCGGTACAGAACAGCCTGAAGAAATTCATCGGGAGCATGCAAATATGTTTAAAAAGCAGGTAAACTCCTCTATTTAGGGTTTCAGGCAGGGAAGACTCCTGTATTGCCCACATTTTGAAATGGGTGGTTTCCCGGCTGAGGTTGTATCTTCTACAGTGGGTCTTATTTCTGTTGTGCCACTTATGTGGGATTCGTTTTTCTATGCCAGTGAAGGACATCCTCCTCCTGCATGTCCCTGGGAAGTTGCCCAGAAGTCCATAGCACAACTCTTGTTTTAGCAAATGGTTCTTACTCTCAAGCCGATGCAAACCTGTTGCTCAGCAGAGTGATGTTGGGGCTCCTCTTGAGGTCTGCAGGAGCAACCGCAGGCAGGCTGGGATGGGGAGCAGGTATCTGCCATGCACTGTCTAAAGAGACTTGACACCTGCACCAGATCTGCTTGGAAACTGGCCTGACTTGCAGACCATGTAGTGAGGAAATCAAGATGTCATAAGAATAATCCATCTTGGAAGAAGCTGTTGCTGCCTCCCGTGAAATTGCTGTGTGTGCAGCTGCCCGCAATGTATTTTGCTGTGCAAGGGCTACCAGAGTGATCATTCACTTATGTGCTGACATACCCATACTTGGCACTCTGCAACATCTCAGTGGAGCTGGATTTAAAGCATTGTAGGGCTGGCCAGCTTGAAAAGATGTGGGGTTATTTCACTCAACTCGCCTGTCTTTGCCCTCCCTATTCTTTTTTGGTTTTAGTGGAAATTCTTAAAAGGCCAAGGATATTACACTGGAAAATAAGGCAAATGAGCATTTTGAGCATTAGATTGATGCCCTGGCCTGCTATTTTAACCAAACTTTTAATTATACCCGGGGTAGTGTGGAGATCCTTAAAATACTTCCATCACTTATTATGAGAAGCTTTCAGGGTAAGACCTCTGTAAAGTTAACCTTTTGGAAAGCTGTAGAGTAAATTAAAACTGAAAGAATATAAACATGCAAACATAGGATAGTTGAAAAAAATCCCAAAGGTTTGAATTCAACAAAAGAAACGGCAAATTGCCACCATCTGCAATGACCTTTTCTTTTGAAAATATTCTTCCTTTGGCAGAAGTAATCTGTACTGTCCAAAACGACAGTTAAATCCACAGTCTAATTCCAAAGAAAGAAAATACAAGGGTTCAGACACTGCTGCTTACTCTTGAAAATAGGCTTGACTTTGTATGGCTGGCTTTAATGAAACTCACTCAGCAGGCATCCTACCATTGTAGCTTAAAAGCTAGGCAAATGGGTTACCTTTGCTGCTACAATCTTTCATCTGTCATGGAAACCAGCAGTTAGTGTAATTCAAGATAAGTAACTATTTCTTCTATGTTTCATTTTTCATGCCATGTTCATACTGTTTACAAAACTTGGTTTTTCCAAAGGATAACCTTATTAGATAGCTGTTGGCACAGCATATACAGTTTATCCTGGTCACGATACAAACAAGCAAACCTTTTGACCTATCTTTCCACATGCAGATTAATAAATGTGCTTTGTGATCTGGTAAAAATCAACATTTTCATTGCTGAGAAGCTGATAAAATACTGATTTTGTTCAGTATACATTCATATTTAAAGTATGGGATGGAAAGCAATCGTGGGAACCAAGGCAGAATGATCTTTAGAAGCTGTCATAATTTCCAGTTTCTTTTGCAGTGAAAACCAAAATGACAATAGCTGTGTAAATCTTAAGCGATATTTTTTTTTCATAACAAAATTAATTAAGCAGCTTTTCTGCAGTGCTTCTTGTCAGTATCTTTGCAGTGCTAGTTAGATTAAAAAAAAAAAAAAAAAAAAAAAAAAAAAAAAAGATGATCCTGCCACTAGAAGTTGATTGGCATTCTTAAAGGTAAACAGTTAAGGGCCTTTCTTTTTAAATCCAAAAGCTTTTGTTGTTGCTAGATGCAGATAGGAGTTTCTCCTACACAGAATAACGGCTGATATGAATGTTGGCTCAAGAAGACTACTACATGATGGAAGCGACTTCTCTCAGCAAAAATGCATTTACACAGAGAAATTAAGAGGTGTGATTTTTCTGACTAGCATGGCAATAATTTACTGTCAGATAAATGTATTTGTAGGGCAAAGATGTGCAAAATCATGGTCAGTGATTATTTTTTCTTTTTTCTTTTTTTTTTTTTTAATGAATAAAACTTTCAGTACTTACTAAATTAAGGGCCATTGAATCTTTGACATTGCTCTTCCTTGAAAATCCCCAGATAAATTAACACTAAGTAACTGACACACCTTCAGGTAAGGCACCAAGGCTTCTGCTTATAAATCAAAGGCTTTCTGTCTGGAAATTAATATGAGTATTGAAAATCAAAGGAAATTAGATTTCTGAGCTATAATGGATATTGTTGAAAACTGCATGGAGCTGATGTCATCATCTTATTTCCCACATGTATATTTGCAGCCGCATGAGTAAATTTTTGAGTAAGCATGCTGCTAGGTAGTCTAGGAGGCTGTCTTGATCCGTACCTGACCCTATGAAATAAAACTGAGTGTTTAAAAATACTTATTCATCATGTAAAAGCTTTTAAAATTTGACCTTTCCAACTAACAAGTCCATAATTCTATTGAGATTTTCAGTATGCCTAATTGCAAGATAGGACAGTACTGGTACGGGAGGCAATCAATTATTTAGGATGGTTTAGTACTGCTTATGCTTCTAATGAGTTTCCTCTGCTGGACCCCTGTGGTCTTAAAGACTATATTCATTACAAGTAAGGTCTGTGCAATATGTGTCAAATGTATTTTCATGAATGCGTTTTCTTGTTATTTTGGATTGGATTTTAGTGTTCATTCTGTCCCTTCAGCCTAAACCAAACAAAATTTTGAAAAATAAAGGTTATTTCTCTTTGAAGACAGCCAGTTAAAAGGTGCAATTTGAAGTTACTTTGACACCACATCCTTCCTTTATCCATCTTGCTGGTGGCTTTTCACATTTGAGTATTTCAGTGCATGGTGCTTATGTAAATGACATGGTTCGGTAGATGATCCTCGTGTTTTTTAGAGGACTTATTTGAAGTCCCTGATAGAGTAAAGAAAATAGAATTATATGCCATATATTATGGAATAATGTCATATTTCTGGTCACTGTTGAATTTTTTTTTATGTTTTATTACAACCATAGTAAAACCAGGCAAGCTAGTGGAGTTGATAAAATGATGGAGAAGGTATTCAAATGGCAGTTGTACAGTGACCAAATCAGCCATTCAGCCTGGCAATGCTTATTCTGGTTTCCTTGCTGGTAGCAGCTTCTCCATTTTTCTGAGGGTCTTCTTAGTTTGCAGATTCTTGATGCTTGTATATAAGGTCTGGGGACTGTGGGTTTTTGTTTGGCTGGGTTTTTTTGTTTGTTTGAGTTTTTTTGTTAAATGTTTGCCAAATGAAAATCTAAACTGTGTATTAGATTATTAGATTACTATGTTGTCTGCTTTAAAGTGTTTTCATATTCGAGGGAGCAATTTAAACTGATTTTGAGAAGATGCCAAGCACCAGGATTTATGCGGGAATGTCACAAGTGACAAGCCTTCCCTAATGAATTGCTTCAAAAGAAAAGTACCACCTGTCTGACATTCCAGACTTAGTTAATTACCCTGTATCACTTCTGACAACTGCAGAAAAATCAGAGACTGATGTTTCTGACCTCTAAACTGAAGAGATCTTTCTGTCTTGGCATTGTTCTAATCAAATAGCACAACCTCTCAGTATTACCAAGTTGCAGCTGCCAGTCAAGAGGAGTGCATTCTGCGTGACAGCTCCAGGTTCACTTCATCAGCATTTTGTTACTTTTACTCCTATTAAAAAGTGTGACAAGTTTTAGTCTTTATTTTTGTGTTACCTCTTTAAAGAGAAAATCCATGTAGCCTTTCAGTAAGCATACATATGAACCATCAATGGTTTGAGGTTTTTTTACTTTTAGGCTTGTGAAATGAATGCAAAACAACTCCTTTTCCTCCCAAACCTTCTGCATATACAAGAGTGATAAGAAAATATAGAATTACCTGGAATACAGGCCTAACTGCTTGGTATTTTACATAATTTGTGAACAGAATTCTTTCTCGTCATAATTTGAAACTTTTTTTTTTTTTTTTTTTTTTTTTTCCCCCTGAGACAGTTTACTACCATTTCAAGTTCTTTTTTTAACATTCTTCAAAAATCTCTCCTGGAATATTTCATATAAAAGTATAAATGGTTCTGTGATGAACTGAATAATTAATTGGGTCTAACTATATTTGAAATTATTGGAAAAGAGTGTATCTGTCTCTATGGCAACTTTCTCTCCTGTAACATCTCTTCTTAATGAGAAAATTTGGGAAAATATATACTTAACTGGTTGAGGTTTAATTAGAGAGATACCCCAAATGTGAATTCTATAATGTATTGTGAAACATCTGGGTTTTCTTCTAAAAATGAAGACAAAATTGTCTTGAACTATGATGCCAACAACTAGGAAATGCTACGTTCGATGACACACAACTGTTAATTTTTCTCATTTCTGCTCTGCATTTTGATATAGATTTAATTGCAGGATTGTGCTCATTCCTGTATAATCTCAATGTTTCACAAACATTGGACAGTCTGGTTTTCATTCTGCCTACAAAGTGATGTGGCATTAATATGTCCAGTTGACAAACAAGAAGCCACAATGCAGAGCTATCAAAGTTAGAGTATATGTTAAATTTGGGATTAATCTCTGAGGCAGCTGTGATCAGTTTTCCAGAGCAATTAGTGCTGTGACTTTGAATGCTTTTGGGGTACAATTTTGTGGTAGACGTAGCACAGATATGTGTCTTTGTGTGTTGCTAACAGCTGTGCTTACAATCTTTGCCACTGGGGTTAAATTCATAGGAATTTGACACTCTCAAGAGACTAACTACTGGAATGAGCCAAAAGTATCCCCAAGGGTGATTGTTGGAAGACATTTGATAATGCAGGAACAGCACAGTTTGGGGCATCGGAAAATCTGGGATCTCTGTCTGACCTTGCTGTGCTTCCCTGTTCCACCTTTAAGCCCCTCCTTGTGGGTGGTCTACCTCTATCTCAGGGAGCTCACCAGTCTGGGTTCTGCTCTCCCAAGTTCTTGCTCTAGGAGATCTAGTTTCTCCTCTGCCGGTTTTCATCGAACATCAATTCAATTAATTTCCAAGAAAACTTGTGTGGTTTTATGAGTTTTCTACTGGGGGAGGGTGGCCCAGCCTTTGTGGCAAAGCATTTGTTCCTTGGTTCTTCGCTGGTTCTCATGGTATTTCTTTTAATTTTAGTTTGCCTTCCAAGACCATCGTCACCTTTCATTCCACACTATTGTATGTTTGAAGCAAGTGCTATAAGGGAGAAATAGCAGAAGGGCAGGGGCTTCACTTCCTGTGTTCACTGTGATAGGCATCAGCAAACGTTATGAAAAAGCAAAAAGAGTTTTTCTGACCACTCGCTGGTGCACTGCCACGTGCCTAGTACTGAAATACAGTTGCCAGGTTCTTCTGATGACTGAAACTTCTCCCGGTTTAGGTATTTTCTTTGTCTCTCCTCTCATGGGGACTAGGACAGATGTGTCCCAACCTAGGCATGCTGAATTTCCCTGCAACTCCAAGGACACATTGAGATGACTCTCAAGAAAATAGCTATAAGATTAATATTTTTGACAGGAGAAAATCTTTTTCCCTAGTCTGACTCTGGCCAAACTTAACTATATTTTTAAAAAATAATACTAAAATACAAGTATAGAAACTTCAGCCTGACTAAGCTGTGTTTGTTAAAGGGGTAGAATTGGGAACCTCATGTCAGTGTCAATGACTCCTAAATAGGTCCTTTACAATCAATGCTATTCCTATCAGTCATACCTTTGGGACATTTATAGCTTTACAAAGGAGAATCTTAATCTCCTTTATAATGACTAATAAATCAAGACTAACACCATTGGCTTTGAGTTGGACGCAGCAGCTGAAACACCATTTAAATGGCTTAACTCTGTATTGTGGCAGAAATTTCAGGCGTTATTTTTTATTTCTAACTACAAAAAATTCATCTCATATAATAATGTTATTCTGTTACAATTACTTATAGTTTTTTATTTCTAACTACAAAAAAATCATCTCATATAATAATGTTTTTCTGTTACAATTACTTATAGTTTCACACCAATTGGAAGGTAGATTTTGGTAAGCCACCTGTATGCTGCCTCTGGATGCAATTTATAATTTAATCAATACTTCTGTTCTTTTCCATGAATCTTTATCACCCCTACCATAATTTCAAACATGGGAAGTGCACTGTCACCCAGGGTCGTGAAGGGGGCGGGTGCAAAAAAGAAATTTGGATCAGAGAAACCTGTTACATCTCATACAGTGGGATAGGTAGCCAATATTTGCTAATATCTTCCGTAGCCAAGCTTGTTGATAGATATTAAAACATTAGCTGTAAACAGCTGTTGCATCAGAAATATTTGAAGCACTTTCAGTCTTTTTTTTATACTTCATGCACTATTTGACAAAAATATTTGTGTATGGTTCAGATGGGAGGAACCTACCTTCTTATTTATACAATTAATACAACTAGATGGTGTTATGTTTAGATGCATCATGTTTGTCAGCATACTGGTAAAGTTATCATAGACTTTCCAGTATTATGTGACTTGCTGTGCATCTCTTCATGTTCTTCTGTTTGTGTTTTCAAGAAATCAAGTTTGCTCAGTCTGTTGATATAGTTAGTGTTACTTTATAGAGAGTGAAACTTTCTGGAAATATGAGTTCATTAAATCAATAGCCTGGAAAAGTACTCTGTTTAGGTTTGTTTTGTCTTCATTTTTTCTAAATGTGTTTATTAGTGTACACTGAATGACTATTTTGAAAGAAAGTCTTCAGGATGTACATATTCTGGATAACCAGAGGGAAGAGATTTTGGAACTGCTGCTTCTGTTTCCTAGTAAAAACTATGCAAAATTGGGTTTCAGTCATCTTTCCTTAAATGGCAAAGCAATCATTTATGTTTTCCTGACTTCTGTGGCCAGTCTTGGAGAAGGCTTCCCGTGGGTTACTTGGCTTGGTGAATTGGCTGCTCAGTTATTACTTATTTTTCAGAAAACATTAAAGTGGCTGTTCTTCAAATGAGGTGGTAACGAGGTTCTCCTCCCAACAGCAGTTGTTGAGCTATAATTGGCTATTAGGATGTCATGTTTTGCTTGGAGACTTTGAGAGGATAACAAAGCTATTTTCTATCAGTACAATTTGGCTTTATTACAAGTAAGGGAGAACTCCAAACCAGATCAGCGTGGTCACAAAGTAGTGGTTTATTTTCCTGGGTGAAACCAATTAACTTTCTTGACTCCAGAACTTCAGTGTAAAATGCTTGGTTGTGTAAAGGCACTGGAAACTTGTTTAACATATAAATAAGTTAATTCTGCCCTAAAAAAATAAGAAAATCCAGAGCTTTTGGGCTTTATTATCTGTTTCAGTGATTTGAAAAACCAACCAACCAACCAACTTATTTTTTCCATTATGATTAATTTGGTCTTGAAGTGCAGTTTTGGGTTACATTAGTGAGTGACCCTGCAATTCTAGTCCTTTAGTAATTTCCAGATACACTTAGGACAAGATTGCTGTAGCCTTCAGATATAAGGGCAGTGTCATAAATTTATGGAATGAAAATAGTGAGTAAGCTGCTTTCCAGAAGGTATAGACAGGGTACTGAACTATAAATAAGAATGTTTGTCTATACAATTCAGAGCACCAGTGTAGTAGTGGCTTGCATTAAAACTATTTTCCTACATCACAGTGAGGTTTGGATCTCAGAGCATTACTTTCATTGTGTCTAAAGACACACAAGAATCTGAAGTGAATAGCTATCCCAAAGTGAGTTCTATGTGTGGTTTGCTTTTAAAGGTTATGATTTTGATTGCTACAAGTTCTCATGAGAGGCAGGTGGGAACAGGCCACACTGGCAGGTTGTACCAGCGGTCCTGGCTGAACCTGTCGACGGCTGGGTCCAGGTCCATGCATGCCACAGCTCACTTCAAGGGCTGCTCAGGGGAGGGGTGTTCCTTGTGTTCTTCTGAAATTCAGTGGCTGCACTCGCAGTGGGGTGGGAGCTTACCTTCTCCTCATTCCTATCACAGAATCCATAGTAACGATAGCAGACTGAACAGCTGGGATAGATAACAACTAAACCTGGTAATAAGGCTGATGGTGTCTTCCTGGAACCAGGATTCAATTTTGAAAGGGGGAGGAGGAAGCTAACAAAACCAGACAGAGCAACAGTAAGTGCTGAGGATGTGTACTGTAATTTAAGTGCCAGTTGCAGATCCCCGTTCTGAGTGGGGAACCTAAGCTTGCCCAGACTCTAGTGAGCGGGATCTTCTGCCTGGGTCTTCCTTGGAGTTTCCCTGTGCAGATTGTTACCCTGAGATAATCGGCAGGGACACAAGTCCTTCATTGGCATGACAGAAAGATGTAGGAGTTATAGTACATAACCTACACTGAATGGTAGAAGAAGTTGATGGATGTTGTGTCTTGAAGGCAGAGTGAGAGGACAGTAATTGGCTATCAGTAAAAATAGAAGGGGAAGAGTCTAGGTGATTTCCAGTCACTGCAACATGCTGTGGCATTGAACGTGATAACAAGAGGTGGTTACTGTTCATCCAACTGTTCTTGTAATTCTTTGGTATAACAATAATGCAGAATGAACCCTTAGAAAATGAGGCTATAGAAATATAACACTGTAAATGACACTTCTTTTTTTGGACCTAAGAGAGTCTGAACAATGTCTTCAGTGCTCCAATAATCCTTTGATGATACCCATCAGAAAGATAATTCAGTAAATAAAATTACTTTCATACATCCTGCTGTGGTATTGTATGAGCATTCATTTGCTTGGAGAATATTCATATCAAATCAAATGTATTCAGTGGATGAAGCAAAAATTGCTATTCTCATTAATATATTTTAAAGCTTCCAAATTTGGTATGCATTTGTGTTTTTCAGTGCTTTATGCCTCCATGAACCTGTATATTTAGATAGCTTTTAGTCAGCCAAGACATTCCTAGAAGAAAATTAATGGACCTTTCTTCACAGCTCAAGTAAGATTTGAGTATGATTTTTATGATTTCAGTTCAAATACTCCTTCTTAATGGCAAAAGTATATTTTCAAGTCTAAGATAACTTTTTAAAATTGAAGGTAGTATAAGAGAAGGAAAAATAGAAAGTGGTGCATGAAAATAAAATCTAGATTAAGGAAAATAAAATGGCTGCAGAAAAACTGACATGCAATTAAGAACATTAGTGTGTTTAATATAAAAAAATCACACATACCTATTTATCTTTTGTATATGATAAAGAGAATTATTGTTGATATTTCCAATTTTGTTGGTATATGACTTCTATGGAAGCTTGCCTCTACTAGAGATCTGATTATATGTGGTTAATAGAATATGAATGTACAGCCTTTGAGGATCTTGGAAATTATTGTTTACAATATAGAATAATCATTAATATAAATAATATCATGCCATGGGATAGCCAACATTTTTTCTTTCATGTGTTGCTTTTATGCTATACTAAAAAATCTTTACAGAATGTTAATAATGTGTCTAAAAGGTTATAAAAACAATCTGAAAAGAGGATAGGTTCAAAAGGCATTCCAGTCCAGTCGTATTTGTAGAGGAACCTTTAGATGGAAGACTTGTATCTGATCTCTGAAACTTTTTAAAGGAATATTGTTACCCTTGAATTTTGATATGCAGCTTTTAAAATTATTAATGTGAGGATTTTTTGGGTTTTTTTAAGAATTAGGAGTAAGTGACTTAATATTAATGAATGCTTTTATTATGATCTCATATCTAATGTTTTACTAACTCTGCAAAATTGAATTTTATGGGCCTTTAAGGTAGCTTTATTGAGGGTTCCTTCCCTTTCCAACAGACGTAAAGCAGCTTGAATTTTATTCCAACTGGTTATTTTATTTTATTTTATTTTATTTTAATTATGTAGAAATATCTTTGGAAAAGCCGCAAATACATTGTTGATATTTTACCATCAGTGGGTTTTTTTCCCATGATATAAGCTGATGAGAATCTGTAGAACAACTTTTTTCATAGAAAATGTCTAAATTCAACTAATTACATTGAATATCATCTCTAATTAGGCCTGGAAAAGGAAGCACTTTGGGAACAGGGTAAAAAGAAACCATAATTATTTAAGTACTCTGATACAGCCTTGCAAAAAAAGCTAAGAACCAAAGAGATGCTGCTATGGTAATACACATGCTAAACATGCATAATTTTAGCAAGTATGGTCATGAATTGCTGGAAGCAAAAGTTTACAGACAGCAAAGGCAATCTGGTTTTCAGTGTCTTCACTCTTTTCTAAATATTATATATTACTTCACCTGTGAGATATGAGCATTCTAAGTTTTAGTGTAATGAGCAACAGAGGACATCTGTGAAATCAACCTGCTTGGTCGCTCTTAATTTTTAGAGATTCACCTTTGTGCTCCTCTATAGGAGGACAACACAAGATGGGCAAGGATAGCCTGTGGGATTGCATATTACAGATTTTTGAAATGGTGTTAAATTGTGCATGAAAGTCTAGTTCTCGCTAATCTTGATTAGTCCCACATGTAACCCTAGGGTTTTGAAGGATCATGTTTCCTCATTGGAAAAGACTTAAAGAAAGAATGTACGAGAACGTAGAAAAACGTTTTTGCAGAAATATGGACTTCATGTATGGACTTCTGTTTTCCCCAGGCCAAACACATTTTAGTAGAGGGCACTTCCTTAAAAAATGGGCTTTTGCATTGAACAGTTGATTCAGAGGGGCTACTTCTGGAGTTGCAGTGAGGTGCATGTGTAGTTTGTTAAGGTAAGCAAATCTATAGGCATTTGGGTCCTATTTAATCTCCAGCTTTTGCTTTAATTTCCTCCAGTTTCCTCCTGTATAGGAATGCTATTGAATTAAAGTGAACAGAAAATGATTGCAGGCTTCTGTAATTATCATCACATCTGAGGATCTTACACTTGTTTGTATAGGAGAAGTAACACCAAGATGAGATCACAATTACTCTTTTTGCCTGCTGAGCCTTTTTTTTTTTTTTTTTTTTTTTATCTGTGTCTGGATTCCTGCAGGCACACAGAGCCTGAGACCAGATGGGAGTTCTCAGAATTGTGTGATCTCTACATATTTCCTAAGGAGCCCCTAAAATCCATACAAAAAATGTTTCTAGTGTAATTTCAAACACTGGTAATAAACTACATGTCGTTTAGACACTTAAATACATTTTCTCATGTGAATGTCCATTAAGTTATCTGAAATATAATCATGAAGTGGGAAGAAACATTCTAGGAATTCAAATCTTGTGAATCCAATAAGACTATGTTTCTCAAAGGTATAGCACTGGCACAAAAAGCTTTTTTATATTCTATATTGATTCATATTTTTGATACTTTAAAGGATTCATTCAATTTTAACTGAAAAAAATCTATTCAAAATGTTATCTAAACCCTTGGATTCTATTAAAGTGGGTCATAACTATCTGTTGCAAACATATGAAGACAATTTAACCCTAATTCTTACCTTTTTATGCTAATAATGTTAGTAAGAAGAGACTGAATAGGGACAGAAATTTAACCAGCTTCAGTCCCCTGAAGCTGAAAGATATAATTCTGAGAGATGTGATAGATACTGATGGAAAAGATACACAAGGCAAATAAATAAGGAGTTCCCAAAGACACTCAAGCCAAGATTTTATTCTAAGCATTTTCCTGTCAAGGTTTGTATTCTATATAAAATTAGATTACTTCTGAAAAATGGCTGTTTCTTTTTGTATAGTTCATTTGGTATAATAGTTGCTGCCCAGGCAAAAACTTCTTTAATGTAGTAACATCCTCTTGTAAAAAAAAGCAACCACTTCTTAATTGATATATCAGGAATGTGTATTAGTTGATGTGTTTTAAATAATGCTGAAAGCCTACAGTCCTCACAGCACAGATGGCTGAGTAGCTTCATGAGTCCCAACTTTTTTTTTTTTTTTTTTTTAATAAAAATGTAATATGTTTATTGATGATATAGTATCAAAGTGATACTGGTACATCGTATCTACATATGTGTTGTTGTAAATCAATGCAGCAAATGAATCACCATAATAGTTCTTAATTTTTGAAGGTGTTGTCTAACAGGTTTTAACATAGGAAGCCAAATTCTGTGGTCTTTCCATATTGGCATGAACTGACTTATTCACTTACTTTCACTAAGATGGTTTGAGATGTGTTGCAAACTTAGGCAAAAAAAAAAAAAAAAAAAAAAAAATCCACAATGAATTCTGTATCCACTTCAAAAATGCTGTTTATAAAGGCTGAATTAATGGCAATGCTTTATGTTTAGGAAAAATAGTTATTTAGCAAGCAATTAGTTAAAAGGTTACTATTTTTGGCACTGTTAAATTGTATACATCTGCTTAAAATGCTGTACTTAGCTTTTGAAGATCTTTGTTTATGAACAGACTACAAAATTTTTCAACACATTCATCATCCACAATTACTCAAGTTTCAGTGAATAATTATTAACACATAGAGGATTTGCAAATATTTGTAGTTCTTAATTCATGTTTTGAAATTATCAGTACTAATTCCTCATCTCAAAGACAGTTTTGAATTATCCAGCATAATATGTATTTCCAATTATGTTTTCAGTACTACATTTTAAGCTGTAGAATTCAGTTGGAGTTACCCACACACAGAAATTACAAAATTGAGTTTTTTACCATACTCCATCAGGAACACTTGCAATGGTAAAGCTTGAGTGCCTAAATATTAGTAGTATAAATATTTAATCAAACCTCAATTTTGAAACTGAGTGAATATTTACAGTCCTTGTTTCAGTATGACGGACACCATACCAATTAGCTTTCATCTCTTGATTGATATGCTGTCTGGTGGCATCTCAGAGTAATACTAATCCTCTTGCAGATTGTGGGCAATTTTTGCTTTGTTGACTGACTAGACCATTTGAGTGGGAGACGCTGGCTTTTTCACTGATGGTACAAGTGAAACCAACTTCTGTGAACCAAGGACAGTGTTACTCCCGGTTGCTGAGGGAACAGTGTCTTCCCTTTTAGCTGCTTCAAGGAAAAACCCTTTGAGAGCAAAACAACAGCTGAGTCACAGCTCTCACCCCCTGCTCCCCTAGTTCTCTGCTTGGCTGTGCCACGGGAAAATCCTACTGTGAACAGTGTGTTGTCTCACTAGCACCCTTAATGCATGTGGTAGTAAACTCAGCTAAGTTAACCTAAATCAAAGTCTAGCACACGTAGTTTAGAGGTTTAGTCGGTGATCTGGACATGGAAAATAGGGCCAGATCAAGAGCTCTGCTTTGTCATGATACATATACATACGCATATATAGGAGAAAAAAGAAGTTTGCTTTCTTTGTCAGTGATACATAATTTGTCATTTAGTAATATGAAATGCACGCACACAAATGGGCACATATACTTAACATATAGAAGGTATTTTTGTTGTTAGGGAGTGATTCTTGTATCTTACCAGTTTACCCTTTTTGCAAAGGAAGCAACAGCAGTCCTGCCTCATTATGAAAGCTTGTGCTGTCTTACACTGTTATTAGTGGAGACTAGTACGGTGATACAGCAAATATAGTTGTATGTTTCAATGTCATCAATAAAATAATACTTTTCTTTGGTAAGTATTAGTATATAAAGTATATTGGAATTAAATATGTTGTTTCTCTGCTAGGTAGGAAGTAGAGTATTACAGAAACTGAAGTATGTAAAATAAATGAAAAAATGTTTTATGATTTCAAGAAATGTCACTCCTGTTTAATTTTCTTCTGAAGTTTTGGAAGGAGCTTAGGGTACTTACTTAACTCTTCATTCTAACTGTATTAAGCAAGTAATAGCACAGACTGTATAATTCCATTGTATTAATTAAATGTAACAATGGTACTCTATTCAAATGTGAGATAACATTTAAATCAATAGATGGTTTTCTTACTTGCTATAAAAGAACAAATTGTATTGCCAGCAATTCCTCTCCTTAATAGCAATTCTGTAGATGAATTCACCTTTGACTAGGGGTGTTTCAGTGTACTTAATGAACTAGCATAGTCTTACACAGTCTTTTTTACAACTCTGTTAATCATTCTTCATGCAAATTAGGAAGACAATTACTTTTCCTCATCTAATTCTTAAGTAAAAAGCCCCAAATCAACAACAAAAACCCAAACAAAACAAAACAAAAAAAACCCAACAACATATTTTTTGTACCTCTCTCCCATCAATGTAAAGCATTTTTCACTTCTTCAGATGTGAATAAGTGGCTGTGACGGCTGCATCAGGGAGCTCTGGAACAGAGAGCCGTGCTGTTCGCTGATTCAGCAGGTGGTTCACCACCAGCAATATGAGAAGACCTTTCTAAATCGGGAGGAAGGACAGCTTACTCAATCTAGTCTAGCTCTTCCTCCAGGGTTTCAGGATAGTTAGCTCAGCTTGAATGTAAATCAATTGTGAAGAGTGTTGTACTACACAAAAGAGGAGGAGGAGAGGAAAAACAAGGGGAAATACACAAATCCACACTGCTATGCACCATGTAATGTTGGCCTTTTGATTGCAAGTCTGATTAATTCATTGAAAATAAGTTGGAGACAGACCAGGATTTTTTTTTTTTTTTTTTTTTTTTTTAGTTCATTGAATTGCTTTTAATTTTGCCTGGAAAAAGAAAAAAAAAAAGGAAAAAGGAAAGAATCATACATGTAGAGAATCCTGTATGTACTTATCTGGGCCTTATTCTGTTGGTTTAGCATGTTTCTGTTCATATTATCTTCATTTAATGACTTGTAAATATCATGGTATAATTGGTGCAATTTTGAAGTACTCTGATTTTGTTGGCATCTTTTGCAGCGAAGTATAGATTTCAGGAGAAGGGCAGCAGAGATACCAGAGAACCAGCCCACCTTCTAGAGAGTGGAAGTGGGTGGACTTGTTCCGAGTCCTTGTAAGTTAGCTGTGGTTTCAGTACAAATCTGAAATACCTTTTGGTTTGTGAGACTTTTTGTAACAATGCGCATGATGGTTTAGATTTGCAGACACAGAAGTGGCAGAGCTGGCAGTGCTTACGTGGCTTCTCACTTACAGCAGCAGCAGCTTTTCAGTAAGGTGCAAAGTATAAAGCAAGATACACTGCTTTAAAGTGTTAAAGGTGGGGGAGGGTGAATACATAAAATGCGTTTTAACGTAACGTATGGATAAAATGTTCAGGGATTTTCAGTCTTTAGCTGAATGGTCAGGTATTTTTAAAGAATTTCTGCTAGGATTACATTTGCAAAGTAACCCAAAAGTACTGATTGGTGGGGCTCATTACTTGAAATATTTGTTGATTGTTGGCTATTTCATTATGGGTTTCCTATACCTAGTATATACATCTTGCAGGAAAAGGTAGAGACGCTAATTAATCTCAACGGTTGTGGATGGTAGTTTGCCAAAAAATAGTCTGAGATAGGAAAGATATGCACAGTCTATGCTCTTTGTTACATGTAACAGCTCTCAGAAACATATTCATGCATTTTTACCATCAAACCTAGTCATAGTTTGTGAAATGAACGTGAAAGCTAATAATAACATTGAAAAAAACCAGCTGCAATCAAATATACAGCATAAAAGTTTAAAAGAGCTGCTTACACGTACAGGTTAAAGTTTATGTTCCTAAATTAAATAATGGATTAAGAAAGAAGAACCACATTTAATGCTCACTTGAATGTCATTGGAATTTAAAGTATTCATAAATATTCCAAGTATTCATAAATACTTAGAAGTGAAAAGAACGCTTCTTGCTTGAAGACTTTAATAAAAGTCATCAAACATCATTGGATATATGTGCCATCTTTCAGAAATATGTGGGAAGCTATGTTAGTATATCAGTAATACATATTTCAAGTAATAATTCAAGCAGAGATATGGCTACTTGAACACTTGCACAAGTGCGTATGCATGATTATTTTGCTTCTATCACATCCAGTCAGTTACACAGCACTGTTGCATCTGAAGGTCAGAACACACTGCAAAAACTTCCGAACTTTTATATGCGTATATGTGTGTATCTGTGTTTGAATCGGTTCCTTGGATAGCCTCTTAAGGTACATTTCACTTGATATAAGTACTGCAAAATTTGAATATGGGTGGATTTGAAAATTACCTCATGATGTTTTTTTATTATTGTGTGTAATTTGCTTCTGAATCACTTTGTTGATGTCTTTGTTTTTATAGTCTTCTGAATGTGCTTAGAAAGCCTGTGTTAATTAAGAATCAGTTTGTCTAGCTGAATTTCAATTTTATAGAATTAAAATTAATTCACCTTCAGTTTCTCATCTTTGTATCATTGTATGGCGTAAGCAAGTGCACAAAATGTTAATACTTGGAATGTTTTTGGCAGTGATAATTCATTCCGTAAAGCAGAATCTAATCTCAACTCTTACATTTGGAAAATGCTTACATTTCTGACAAGTCTTGCAGTAAAAAACAAAGCCAACTTTTGAGTGTTTTTCTCTGCTACTCTCACTGCAATCCCAGTAACCATATGTTATGTAGGAAAGTATAGAATCATTTTCAAAGATGTAAAGTTCTATCGAAAATATAAATTAAAAATATAATAGCTTAGGAAAGCTATTAAGTTTTACAAAGTAACAGTGGGCTATAATTCCATACATTGCTTATTTCTTAGCATTAGTATTACACTCGCTGCAGTTATTTCAATGTTTCTTAGCGTGCCAAGACTTTAATCCTCACTAATGATAGTAATCCAGCAACATGCATCATTTCAAGTGCTTAATGACACTGCTTTCCCCCCCCCCCCCCCTTTCCAACGAGGAGGATAACTTATTTGTCAAATATCCTTGGAATAGGACAGTGCTCCCCCCCGCCCCCCCCCCCCCCCCCCCCCCCCCCGGCCCAGGTCCATGCAGTATGTTTTAACTTGTTTTTCAAAGTTAAAATACACAGCAGATTTCTGTGCTCATGTTATGTTCCAGCAGAGCTCTAAACTACGGGAATACTGTGGGGAATGTTTTGACATTGGAGTACACTGAAAAGTAGTTGTACATCTGTACCATTTTAAAATATAAACAAACCAACCCTTAAACACTCATATTAAATCAAGTGAATTTAAATAAATAAACAGTTAAAAGAAGATGAGTTAACTGTTTCTGTTTCTGAGACTATAAACTTTTTAAATACTTGAGTTATGATAAGCTGTTATACAGGTTGGTTGAATGTTGTTACTAAAGTAATTTGCATATTGTCTGAGGTTTATGTGGTACAAGCCAATGATGACAGTGAAAAATATTACCAAAACATAACAAAGAGCATTAAGCTCATAAAAATGAGAACAGCTAGTATATGTCTCTCTTACTGATTATTCACTATTCATAGTGAATCTGGAAATCTCAAATATCCATCTAATCATGTGCAAAATCTTTGTGAATGAAACCAGATATCTCATACCTTAGAGTTTTATTTTACAGTGATAATGCACTTCTACAGAGTCAAAATTGAAAATTAATTCATATTCCCCTTTACTGTGATAATTTTTTTTACTGAGTGTAATTCCCTACCTTTTTCTTGAAGATAATTTCAGCCACATTATAGTCATACTTTCTAATTTTTATTCATATTGCTTCTGTATCCTGCTTCTTCCTCTGCCTCAATGAATAGTTCTTTCAATATATTTGCTGTTAGGACTGAAGATTATTTTCTGATGACCACTTCTAGCTTCACGGGGAAATGGGAAAAGCCAATTAATTTTTTCTGTGTTTAAATTAGTAGTCAGGCTCAGCTTGTTTAGTCCAAAAGTTCAATCTGTGTTCTGGGTATTTTCTTACAGTTTATAAAACCTAGGAGGAGGGGAAAATCTGCATTTTTTTTCTATTACATGATATCCGCATGGGCAATTACATGAACAAACACAATTTAGAAGCTATCTTAAGCTCTCTTTATATCTTTGAATATTACATTTGAGTATGGTTTGAACAGAAATAATAAAAAAAGCTATGAGTTTTTATATACAGTGGTCTCCTTAGGTTTTTAGGCAATTTAATATGGAAAATGGTGTATTCCCAAAATTCTGTCTCCATTCAAGACTGAACTGTGAGTGTAAGTCCAAGGCTTGAGATGGATTCCATGTCCTTTTTACTGGGAAAATAAAATAGAAATTGAGAATTTTAAGAGTTCCATTTGAATTCATTGAATTGTGACAGTCATATCGATTTGACCTTTGTAAGTTGTTTTGTATTAATTAGACATCTTTTCCATGATTCTTTTATTACTCTAGCTGCCTGCTGTGTGAATTTCTACTTTTCCCACTGTAAGAATGGCTATTTTTAACTTTCAAAACTAGTATTTCGTTACAAACTCTCTGGATTTTGCTGTGATGTTAGGTGGAGCCTGAATGTCACAGAAGCATCATTTCTGATGGCTAATTAGATAACCAAGTGATTTAACCTCTGTGTGTCATTGTCATCAAGCTGATGATCCTGCTGAAGAATGCCTGACAATTAGTGATGTAGAAATACCATAATAACAGATACTATTTATGTGGTTGCTAAATTAGTTGTTAGGCATTGCAAATATTAGAGGAGTAGCCAGCTCGTTCCCCACTTCTCAAAATTCTCAAAAGTATAATTTCTTTTTGATTCTTGTGTTGGCCAAAGTTTACTACTTTTGTGAGTTGACTAAAAGGAGCAAAATACAGGAATCATTCTAATTTTCTTAGTCTTGATCCTCACTGAATTAACCTAAACAAGAATCCTTTACATGGTAGATAGTACCTTGCAGCTTCTGGATATCAGTAAGTACTGAAGCTAAGCACTGCCTCAAGATACTTGTGTTCAGATCCATCTGAATACCTTTCCACCATAAATCCTCTTTTACCCTTTTAATTGTTTGGCCCAAGGATTTTGTATGATTGGGAGTTCTACAGTGCAAGTGTGAACCACATGGAGAATGTGTGATCAGGTTCAAAATTTGGTGTGAGAAAAGATATAAGAAATTAAAGAATATGCAAGGGAAGTGTATTATTAATAAATTCAAGGTGATGTTTGAAGAAAATAGGAATTGCACTTTATTTGTGCAAGAGAAGAGGAAATTTGTCCTGTAATGGTGGACACATTGAATGTTCTGTGTAGTGCTATCTGAACTTCCTGATAAATAATGGGCAAAGTACTTTTTTGATCCATTCTAAACCAACAAGCTCTTATTTCAGAGTTTCCCCCTTGTTCCTGTGCAGCAAGTTTTTAACAGAAATTCTACCCCTTCATTTTTTTTGGATGCCTCTGTCTTACCTCCCCTGAGCCTTCTCTTCTCCAAACTGAAGCGTCCCATCTCTTATCTGCTTATGAAGCAGCAGCTCCACCCCCTTGGTTGTCTCTGTTTGCCCTTCTGTATCCGCCTGGAGATGTGGAGACTAGAATTGCACACAGCCCTTCAGCTATGGGCACACTTGACCTTTATAGGAACAAAATGACCTTCCGTTTTGTTCACAGCACATGTGGGGACACCCTATGTTGGGTGGCTTTTTTAAATATGCCTTACACATTGACATGATGATTTCAGAGAACTGTCGATGACTGCAGGAGCTCTTTTACAGTTTCTTATTCTGGACTCAGCCTTGTGTTGGCATTTTTTAGAACACTTTTTCCCTGGATGCACCACTTCATCTTCAATGTCAATGACAGTCTTTTTGCTGGCTTACTCAGATTTCGGAGGGCTTTCCAGACTTCTTCAGCGCTCAGTGTTCTAGGCATTTCATGGCCTGAAAGATCTTTCTGCTTTCTCCCTCACTAGGGTACCTGGAAGTCCCATCTGTTGCCTTGTCTTCATCCTGTAAAGTCTGTTAAGCCTTACACTCTTCTAGGTATTCTTTAAGCTGCTTTCCATCTGTAAACAAATTATTCCTCCAGTCCCATAGAAATCAAGCTTCTTTAATAACCTTGGGCACAGAACATTCTCAAAGGCTTTGCTGGAACACATGCATATGATGATGTCCCCTGGGGTCCCCTTTACACACATCTCCTAACAGCATCATTGAACTCCAGTAGGTCATGGGCTGCATTTGCCTTGACTGTTAAGTCAGCCTGACTCATTCCCAGTTTATATATGTGCCCAGTCATCTTATACTCTGTAACAGGCATTTCCATCTTAGAAGGAAAGGAAACTCAAATATGCTAGTCTATAGTTACCAGGATCCTCTCTGGAGCCCTTTTCATGGGTTGTAAACTGGCAACCCACCACCACACTGGCTCAGCTGCCATTGGTAATGACCAGTTGACTGTGTGCCCTGGTCAGCTGTTTTTCAGTTTCTCTTTGGGATTCCTTCAGAAGTCTGAACATGCCTACTGGCCATGGTGACTTACTGCCGTATAACTTAGTAATACAGCCTAACACTTTTGCTGTTTATTTCAAATTGATGCAGTTCCTCTGATCTACCCACCACAAAGGACATGTGAGGAGCAGGAATCTCCTCAAAATCTCCAGCAGTAAAGACCTGTGCAAAGATCAGTGTCTCTCAACAGCCTAGTAATTCATCAGTGCCCATTCACCAGCTTTGCTATCTGGCTTCCTGCTTCTTACGTACTTTTTGTGCAAGCTATGCAGGGATGCAAAGTTTCCTCAAATTCTTTTTCAACCCTCTTAATTTCCTGCTTACATTTTAGCATTGTTGTTGAAGCAGCTGAAAATTTTGCTTTTGCTCCTTTGTTTAATATTGCATGTGCTTGTCAATGGACATTGTCAGTGGTCCAATTTGCTCTTCTTGGTTTTTTGAGTTGAGCCGTTATTCAGAGGCATACTCAATCTTAGTACCATTTTAGGTATGGGTTTTATTTCAATCAGCTTGATACAGCTGTTTGAGATTATGGAATTGAACCACTAGAGAATTGCAAAGTAATAAAGCTGTTATACAGTAAAGCAAGGAATTCATATAGAATTATTTTTTTGTACTAAGTTTACTTTTTAATTATTTTGAAGTTTGACTGTATTTGTTGGATATTCAGAGTGATTGTAACTTAAGATACTCTAGTAGCTGTCAAGGCCATAATATAATAGTCTCAGCTTCTTAAGTGATATTTTATTAGTAGTTTTTGGAGATAAATCCTCATTTCCTCTCTATTTCCTCTCCCAATAAGCAATCCATGCATTTTCATATTTGTCTAACATACATTTTGGGTTTCTTTTTAAAATACTGCTTTTAGCACATTCCTACTGAGAAGCTGCTGCTTTAGATTGATCATTGGAAAAACTTACTAAATGGGGTATAAATGCAGTTAAAATTAAGTCACCTTCTTATGCACATAAATCTGGTTCCTGCAAAAGAAAAGCCTTTTCAAAGGCTATGTAGAAGTTGTTTGATTGCCCTGTGCTTATATTGTATGGCATTTCCATTCTCATCTCATTTTGCAACTGTTGAATGAAAATTTTATTCTGAACTTAGGAAGCTATGAAAATTCACTAATAAAATACATAGGCTTTCTCCTTTTAAAGTTTTTCTTATGCATGATAAAATATAGTTGTCTCAGAAAGCATCCATTAAATCCCAATCTATTTCCAAGTTTGATTTCAAAGGTTTAGAACACCTAATTATTCTCATCTGACTTCAGTAGCATTCATGCATGCTCAGATCTTTCAAATTGTAGTACATATCCTCTATTTTAATGTTTCTATTATTACTTGATTAAAAATACTTATATATTTCAAAATAAATATATGCAAAAAAAGCAGTAAAGTAACAATTACTACCTTGTGAAAATCAGCACAAGACCTATTTTCGAGAATTGAAACTTCTGTGATGCATGTTTTGAATATTGTGATATAAACATAATGTGTGGGAGGGCCAGGATGTGTAGTGAAAGTGTGATTGCCCGGAACATTGCCTCACTCTATGAAGAGAGGCATTTTGCTGGTGTCTGTCAGTGGTTTGGGTTCCCGGGAGCAGAGGGCACTGGCTCTCTGCATGATGTGTTTTTCCTTCCTTCCCTCCCTTTGCCTGCTTGTGTGTTTTCTACCCTGCACAGCCCTGAATACTTTCATCTGGTCTTTTGTACAATCCTCCAAGGTGGAAGCCAAAACTTAAGTACCAATATCTATTCACTTCTGTTTCTCTGTTAAGATGGATGTGATCAAAATATCTATGTGGTTTGATTGAGGTGCCTCTAGAAGGCATTAGGCTACAAAGAAAATTACTCTTCTTTACTGTTGCAAAAACATTGGAATAGAATAACAATATGTTTCTTGAATGTATTTTATGATCTTGTGAACTGTCACACTTGCCTTGAGTTGTCTAGACTGGAAAAGAACAGCTGTAAAAAGAATGACAAATAGTTGTTTTTCTGCTTTTTCTGTACTGAATCTATATTAAGGAGTTACAGCTTCTCTCAGTAGAGCTGATGAGTTGGCACCAAATTGAAATCAAAATCAATCTTTATAATAGGTAACTGTCCTAACATCAATACTAATATTTTTTAATCTTCACTTATTGTTATAGATATTAAATCCTTCACTGCAAGCAGTTATGAATGATGTATGAAATGAAGTATAATACTGACCAATGCACAGAATACATACAGGCAGTAAATGTGTCCGTTATCTAAAATGTTCATGTCTGGTGCAGTCAGAAGATCCTAAGTCAGCTGGGACAGCATGAGATCTGCATGAAGTAAATTAATAATCTGTGTTGCTGTTGCAAATATTTTTGTAACTTCCTCAGTCAGTGCCCATTTAATGAGAGGATGAACAGTACTCATCTTAAATAGAATTTTAACTAGTATTTTACTAGTGCTTCAAATATGCTGATGTGCAGTAATAATTTCAAGGAGATGTTGCAAAATTTAATGATGTTACCTTTCTAAAAATTGCTCCCCCCTTTACTTATCCCCTTTCCCCAGCATGGGAAAATGCCTTGATATATGGATAAGTAAATGATGTATCTTCTTTTTCTGTCTTGCTATCTTTATATCCCTGTTTTATTCATTTTTACCAATTCTTTTTACTCCACCCTCCCAAGGTAACTATGAGATGTTGTGCTTTATTGCCATGTGTGAATGAACTCTGTCCAGCCCCAAATTGAGTGTTCAGATTTAACAGATGTCAGTGCAGTAATGCCAGGTAGATGGGTTTTGAATAGGATACCTTACTACTTTCAGTCACTTCCTTAGACAACTTAAAAATAATCTGAGCAGCATCTACAGAGTTGTAAATAATATATTTAATAACACATAACAAAATATGTTGTTTCAGTGTTACCGTAGACATTAAAATGTTCACAAATGGGTCCTGTGCCTGGCAGCTTAAAAAGGAATGCATTCTGTACCTTCCACATGTGTTGTAGGTTGCCTACTTCTTACTGCAGTAATTGACAGGCAGATGCTGGACCAGAAACCAATGCTATGCGTTGATACACAACGATGGTATGTCACCTAAAGAGCTTCTCTTGTCTACAGTGATTTAATTGTACAGCTTACAATGCCTGTTCCACATAATTATAGTTTTTTTTTTTTTCTCCCACTTCTGTCTGGGGGGAAAAAAAGGGGTTGCAAGTATTGGTGGCTCTGGGCACATTGCTGAATTCTAACTGTAATACATTTTCTTATGCTCAGTAATGGGGGCCAGTCCTGTTCAGTATCTTTATTGACTATTTGGACAAGGGGATTGAGTGCATCCTCAGTAAGTTTGCAGATGACACCAAGTTGGGAGGGGAGCGTTGATCTGCTTTAGAGTAGCAAGGCTCTGCAGAGGGATGTGGACAGGTTGGACCAATGGGGCGAGGAAAATTGTATTAGGTTCATCAGGGAGAAGGCCAGGCCCTGCACTTGGGTCACAACAACCCTGTGCAACATTACAGGCTTGGGGAAGAGTGGCTGGAAAGCTGCCTGGTGGGAAAGGACTTGGGCTTGCTGGCTGATGGCCAGCTGAATGTGAGCCAGCAGTGTGCCCCGGTGGCCAAAGCAGCCGATAGCAGCCTGGCTTCTATCCCAAATACTGTGGCTGGTAGGACAAGAGAAGGTATTGTCCCCCTGTACTCAGCACTGGTGAGGCTATACCTGGAATACTGTGTTCAGTTTTGGGCGCCTCAATTCAAGAGGGATGTAGAGGTGCTGGAGCGTGTCCCGAGAAGGTCAACAAAGCTGGTGAAGGGTCTGGGGCACAAGTCTTGTGAGGAGCAGGTGCGGGAACTGGGCTTAGCCTGGAGAAAAGGAGGCTCAGGGGGGATCTTGTTGCTCTCTACAGCTATCTGAAAATGGTTGTAGGCAGGTGGGTGTCAGTCTCTTGTCCCATGTAACTAGAGACAGAACAAGAGGAAATGGCCTCAGGTTGTGCCAGGGGACATTCAGATTGGATATTTTGGAGAAAATTCTTCACTGAAAGGGTGGTGAAGCACTGGAACAGGCTTCCCAGCGAGGTGGTGGAATCACCATCCCTGGAGGTATTTAAAAGATGTGTAGACACAGGGCTTAGGGACATGGTTTAGTGGTGGACTTTGCAGTGCTAGGTTAAATGGTTGAACTATGATTTTTCTTTTAAAAAGTGCATTTTCTTTGTAATGGTGGTCACAATGTTTGTGACGAAGATGAAAACTGATTTCTATTGTGATCTCATTTTTCAATATATTTCAATATATTATTAACAAATAGAGTTCCCCCACCCTCCCCCTTCCAATTAATTTCTTTTTCTTTGTGCTTGTGGCTGAACAGTCACTTCCCAACTAAAGCTTTTAAATGAAAAATAGAAGCTGAAGGAATAACAGTCTACAGTAAACATTATGGCTGTTTGCAAGGTGCTGCTTATGAGCTGTGTAGAAATTCAATGACTTTCTTTTTCCTTTGAACAATGCTTGATATTATAGTGGGTAGGAGATTCACACTTAACAGGCTTTGTGATGCAGGTTTTCTATCAAGTGCTGGTATTTAGACTTTTATCTAATTTGTATTAGCCCTCACCTGTAAGAAATAGTAGCAGTTTTCCCAGATGGGGAGTAATACAAGACAATCATGTTTGGCATACCAATTAACACTGAGACCCTAACATGTATTTCTGAAAACTCAAGATTCTTCAGTCACTTGTACAATTGAGCCATCAGAAACAGTATAAAGTAGCTGTGAAATGGAAAGAAGTTTAGGTGAATTAAATTGTATTCTGTTGGGGTGTGTGTGTGTCCCATCCCTGTCTGTCGTGTCCTCCCCCTGCATTGGTAAATATCAGTAGGGGCTTTTTAAAGGCTTTATCTTACTTTTTTACTATCCTTTCTTTTCTCCCCTTGAGAGAGTGGGATACCTGGGGATGGTGAGAGGAAGCCAAAAGACTTGGCAACATGCAATCTGCAGTAGTTGCCTGTGAATGAAATAAATCACAACTTTGATTTAGAAACATTCATCCTTACTTTGGCTACTTCAGATGAAAACAGGAGTGGAAAACATCAATCACCTTTAATGTATACAGCTGTTTAGGGGCATGTTTTCTGTTCTTTCAAAGTTTTGTAAATGGTGTATAATAAGGTGAAGCCTAGCTGTGGGCCAGTAAATGTTATCAGCTTCACTATGACTGTATCTTCACTGTAAGAACAGGGGGTGTGTATTGTAAACAATTGCATATTAACACCTTGGTCTCATTAATTGCAGACTTCTCTCATACATGTCTCAGTGGCAGCTTCTACTAATTAACTCAGACACTAATTGGGTCAGATGAAATAAAGTAGACAGCAGCCGCTCAAGCAGACTAGAACAGCCTGTTCTCTAATTGCTTTTGACAGAGAAACAAAAAGGAACTTGAAATATTGCAGACTAGCACTAGCCACCACTGTGTACTTAGTGTGGTTATTTGTAATGACTATTTTAATACAGACTGAAACAAATGTTGGTCCTCCCTACATGGTTAACCCATCCTCTGTCTGTGTGCTGCATGCATGTGTGTGATACGAATTTTGATGGCCTGTGACCACATAAAGCATTTGTATAAGGTTTTTTTCTTGGGAGCAAATCTAGGAGAAGATACATAAAAATCGAAGTGGTTCCAGACTTTGCACCTATGTATCACTAGGTGGCATTTGCTGAAAACAGTATAGCAATTTTGTTTTTACATCAGAAGCTTGTGTGTTAGTGTCATGTTTTAGACTCTGATTACCTATTTTAAATCGTGATACTTCTTTCAGCTTCATTTATTATCAGTTGACCGTCTATCATTCACAAAGTTTGTAGGCTGCTATTTTCCCATTTTAATGTATGCTGCTCTGACTGGCTCATGAATAAACCTTACTATCCTTGGTCCCTTGTCCTTTATTGTTCGTATTTGAAAATAAATATAAACCTAGATGGTAAAAATCTCCAGCTAGGGAAAGACATGGCCAGTCTAACAGCAAGCATTTATCTTCCATTTTGTGAACAAAACAAACATAATTTTATGTATTTTTTGTAAAAGTTATAAACATGAAAGTTGTGGGTAATTTTATCTAGTTACATAACCTTGATTCTTAAATTTTTAATACTGTTTCTCTCTGTTGTAATAATACTCCCTCGCAGTGCCTCTGTCACAGCTTACTCTGAGGTGGCCCACTGATCAATGAAATGCTGACCTGCTTTCTGAAGTTTAGAAAATATAAACAAACAAAAAATAAAAACAAAAAAACCCCAAGCCCCCAAGAAACTTAGGGCCTCTATATCCTGGCAAGCTAAAGTTTGCTGCTGGCCACAGCTCCTTCATCACAAGTTTTCTTCCTCACAGTGCCTATAACAACTCTCCTGATGAAAGCCATAAAGGCTTGACCCATTTAAAATTTTTTTAAAACAAAAAATGTTTCTTATTTTGTGGGGATTTTTTTGTGTGACATTGCTGAAAAACAGGATCTGCCAGTGCTGCTGTTTTCTGGTACGTAACTTTTCCCACAGCGCTGACAGGCACATTTATAACGCTGGGATTCGCTTCTAGCCGGCTTGAGGTGAGAGCACTTGCTTTCACTTTGAATTAGTTTCAGTACTTCTCGGATCATCGCTACAGAGGAGTAACAGCGCTTACCATGAGTTGTCACTAAACATGCTGTGTACACAAACCAATTTTATTAGTCTTTAACTGATGAGGATTTTCCCGGTGCTGGCTGTATGTTAGCCCTTGCAGAGGGACTGCTGCTGTCGTGCTACCTGCTTGGGCCCATCAATCTGTCCTAACGCTGCAGCCTAGTCCTTCTTCCGCAAGGAACGGAGTATGAAAATACATATGTGCTCTAGGGAGGGGGGTGGGGGGAAGTTAGCTGATTCTGCTTCCCAAAAATGGGTTAAAAGCAGGAACACCTGAAACCGGAGTTAACACAGTCGTATTTAATCTTTTTATCACATCTAGTCACTCCTTCAAACAAGTTAAACCTTTTTATTATTGCTTTTTTTAATGTCAGTTAGGTTCTACCCTTTTGTCCAAGTCAGACCGGTAACCAGAGATGGGGTTGCTTCCTTATTCCAAGCAGAGCGTGATCTCTGCTGACAGACCTTACAAGTCGTTAGTTGTCTTTCAGAGATGAAAGGATCAAAGTATCTTTTACCAGCTGTGCTAAAAATTGCAGCTTTAGGCTGTGGAGTTACAGTAGGTTTTATATATAATAACATTAATAGTAGTAGTAAATCTGTATGACAAAAGGTGTAGCTGTTGATTTTATGTAACATCACATGATGTATCAGTAGCATTTAACTTGTGCTTCCTTTATCTGTAAACAAGAACAGAAATAAAAACTTCTGTTCAAAATAATCCATTAAGAAATAGTCATTTTACCCAAATAGGCTTATTTGACAAGATGAAGTTAGTATCTATCAGCTCCCCCTACTTTTATTTCACATTTTGCTAATATTTGTAACGTTCCCCAAATTTTCTGAATTTTTAATGAATTTAGTATAGTTTATAGCAGTAAGCAGACTTATCCTGCAAATGCATTTTGCTGCTTTTAACAAAAAATTGCTTTTAAATCATCTTCACTGGTATTTTTTCAAGGTACTTGGATGTACTGCCAACATGATTTCAGTGGTGTCTGACTGCCAAAATGTTGATAATGTACTTAAATCATACAATATTCTGCAAGTTCAAGAAAGCTGCAGTGGTTTCAGCTGGTATAGCATTTCTAACCATCATGGGGGTTTAAGTGAAGGCAAACATTACCTTATTTTGAGGTGTAATGTAACATCTGTGGTATTCAGAAAATACTATTTTAATGATTATAATGATAGGATGATGCTAAAATACCATGTGCTTCTTTTAATATGTTATTGTCTACTTTTAATTTGTCAATATATGTATATGACATTGAAAAATAGAAAATAAAGGGGACAATGCTAATACACAGCCGAATATCCAAATGAATAATTATGTATTTCCATGTAAAGATAACTTAAGTCATAAGCTGAACACTTTCCCTTTTGAGCACCAGCTTCTCAGGCAGAGATAGGTTTGTTCTTTAATTTTTAGAATTAATTTACCTTTTGCAGAGAAATGTATTGAAATACTGGTGCTTTTAAGGTTGCACTTTATTTAGGGGTGATTTCCTTTTGGGAAAAACATCCTGGGTCCTAAATATTTGCCAGTTATAGAAGAATAAAAGGAAATGAACAAACAAAACCAGTAAAACTTCTGTTTTAAAAGTTGTCAATAACTAGGAGACCAGGGTATTTTTGGTAGTGTGATTCAAAACTCGAAATTTCAAGTCCTTATTCTTGAAAGCCGTAATATTCTCCTAGGACAAGGGTGGATCACTGACAGTTGGAGCGGGTGTGCTGGCAGCCAGGGTGGTGATAGATGAGATGGGAAAGGAAAGCACTGCTACTCTGTTCCCATGCCTTTACCCCACTGATGACAAGAGACATGAAATTAGGGCCCTCTTCCAGAGAGTACTTACCTCCTACATAAAATCAGAAGATGGCAGTCTTAGGAAGCTGCTTTTTTTATATATATATATTTTTGGGGTGGTTTTTTTGGGGGGAGGGAGGGGTTTTTTTTCTGTCCATTGATGCTTTCTTTGGTTTTTTTGCAATCTACACAGCTAAGTCATTAGCTGCTCCGCTTAACAGCCAGCCAGCAAGAAGACAACAACAAGCCCATGGGGCCCTTCAGAAAGGTTATTGCCTGTTAGCAGTTCTTCTCCTTCCTCCTGTGTCAAATCCATAGACAGGAAGAACTATGATCGATTCCCAAAGGGTGTTTGCATGTGGTAAACCAGAGGAAGACTAGACCCACTGCTGGAAATACCATTACCAGTGTATGAATTGGAGTTGAATACTCCATGTTGTGTATACTTAAAACGTTCTGAAAATGTGAACTGAAAATCTTTTTCTTTATTTTATTTTTAATTACATTGGAATTTTCTTCCTGCTTTTGTCTTTGGAGTTGTACCTGCTAAAATTTATTTAGGGGAAAGGGGTGAGAAATGACCACGGTAGGGGTGTTTTTTACAAACACGCAGCAAGTAACATGAATTTGTTCAAACCTAGGTGAACGTGTGCATTTCACAGGCGCCCATTATTGGTTTAGGGACCATATGTAGCTTGTTTGCGTTATGCTGGTATTTTGGATGCTAGTCAATGTTGGTTTGTGGGTTTTTTAAGTGCTTAATGGCCTGGGGAGGCAGATCACACAGCTGTGCATGCTTGGGTCGTTCTTTAGCTCAGATCCACTCCTTCCCTGCATATGATCTTGCAGCTATCAGATATCATAACCAATGCCGCATCCCTTTATCTTTCCAGAATCTGTCCTTTTCCCATCCTACTTTGACTTCTCCACATGTCTTTTTCCCCTTCCCCCCCCCCCCCCCCCCCAACCAGGGAAAAAGTGTTTCCCTTCCTTTCTGTCTTCCACCCTGTCCTTCCTCATTTTTTTTCATTGTTGTTGTTTTCTTTTCTTTTCTTTTCTTTCCTTCTGTTCCAGGCTGGCAGTCCATTGTGTTCTCTATCATTTGTGCTGCTCCAGCTCTTTTTCTACCCCATGATGTCCATATTCATCCTCAAAAATGCTCTGTGTTTTTCCCTAAATAGCTAATTAGGCAAAGTTAGGTCAGAAGAATGAGAGCTTATGTAAACATTTGTAACACCTTAAAGAATTAAAAAAAAAGGAGAAAAGTCAAGAAACAGTTTTCCTTGAACATCTATAATGAGAGAACAATTCCAGCTGACTTAATGAAATGAGAAAAAGAAAAGACTTTCTCAGCCTGGAGTTCAGTCTAGGTCTATGGTCTCAGTAGAAAACCTGTTGGTTGGATTTTATAGCTGTTATCTCTTCTGTCCCCTGAGCGGCAAAAAGAATCTGTCTTGCTGAGCTCCTGTATTTTAAGGAAGGGGTAGAGGGGAGCACAGCTGACATTAAGTCTTTTTGGTATATAGTAATACCCCTGCTTCTTTCCTAAATTTGCCTTGAATTGTACCAAATGCCCTCAGAAAATGTTGATATACTACTTCATAGAGGATTGAGTTGTACTTTTTTTTTTTTTTTTAAATTTTTGTATTATTAATGAGGGTTTTCTGGATGCTGAAGTCTCCCTTTTCTGCTGAGCTTTTGAATAGGTTCATCAGTGTTTTGAGAAGCCCGAGATGTTCTGATTATGGTGATTTGACTCAGGTTCCACAGTAAGGTCTCAAGCGGTAGCATAGGGAACAGTGAATTTTAACAGTATTCAGATAAAGTCAACACATGCTCATCAGTATATTTATAGAAGATGGACAAAGAATTGCATGTTACATATTGCCTTACCAGAGAAAAAGACTTAAAATCATTGGCTGGCTGTCAAAGCAGTCTATTGTATTTCATGTCAGCTTGTGAATGGCTTGGATGACATCAATGACTAAAAATCAAAGCTAGTCCACTCAAATATGATTCAGTCATTGTACTGTATTGATTTATTCTTCCCCCCTCAGATAAGCAAGAATGGGAAGGGAACATTTCTCAGCAGTTGTAGTTACTGGCAGAGTACGGTAACAATGGGCTGGAAATCTCTAAGAATAGTGAGTCGATGGAGCCAGAGTATCAATAATGTAACTATCTGTGGTCTCTTTTGTTCCTAGTACTCCCACCATTGCTGGTACTCACTCCCACTCAGTGAAGCAAATCCTGGCCTTTTCTAAATCTGCATTGTTTGGCTGCTAGAAAATCAAATAGCAATTTCGAATTATTTTATTCTCCAAAGTGCAATGTTCTGATGAACCTGCAGTTGCTATGAATGAAGGAATTGACACCTTCCTTAACACTTTGTTTCAAAGTTTTCAGGTAGTATATGGGAATATTTTTTTCTTTTCCTTTCTTTTTTTCTTGTGTTCCTGAAAGACAAAACATAGCTATTAAATTATTGTTTAACACAGTTCAAGGCAACGCTGGGTAACAGAATAAGACAAGCCTCCTTCTTTCCTGTTTATGTTCCAAACTGTGATGGAACTGCTTGCTAAAGACTACATAAAATCTTCTATCACACAACCTAGCCTCCTATCACTGCCTATCTATGCAGTGATTCAAATAATCTACACATTATGTAATGTTTTATTGACACTGTGAGGACAATGCTTTCTTTGTTTGTTTCAAATTAAATCTTACAATCTAAGGGTATGGCTTGTTTCCCATACCCCTGAAGTGCCAGTGCACTTTTGTTGAATACCTTCTAATTTTCAGAAATGGGCTGTGCTTAGTCTTGTGAAGAGTTTCCTAAGCCGCTTGCATCGGAAAACAGTACACACAGATGTGGAAGGCAGACTGCAGGTGGTAAGGAAGATGTGGTCTTGATGTTACGGTCTGTAAGAGGAGAGGCTGTGGAGTCTCCACCCTTGGTGATATAAAAAACCAGACTCAACGGACTCACCGTGGTCCTGGACAATGTGCTATAGGTGACACTGTTTGATCAAAAAGGACTGTGGTGGGTTGCTCTTGGCTGGACGCCAGGTGCCCACCAAGCTGCTCTAGCCCTCCCCTCTTCAGCAGAATAGGGTGGGGAGTAAATAAGATAAAAAACCACCACCAACAACAACAACAAAAAACCAAAACCAAACCAAACACTTATGGGTTGAGATAAAGGAAGTTTAATGAAGCAATAGCAAAAAATCAAGTGCGTGGAAGGAAAGGAGAACAAAATATATTGTACTCAACTTCCTATCAGCAGGGGATGTTTGTCCGCTTCCCGGGAAGCAGGGCTTCAGTACACATAGCAGTTGTTCTGGAGGATAAATGTTGTAAATGGCAAATGTCCCCCACCCCTTCCTCCTCCTTTCCTGTTGCCATTTTTTCTTTAATATGTTTATTGTTCTGGGGGGAGGGTGGTGGGAAAATAAGTGTGGTAGTAAGTGTAGTTTACTAAGAGATGACAACATAATGCTGGTTTTTTTGGTGAAAAATAGATGGGAATTTCATTTGAGTAGCAGGTTGCAAACATGAACTCCTTTATTAAGTATCTAGGAAAGTTGTCTGGTAACCACTTGCCATTAATAATAACATCTTTGTTCTGCTGAATTCTGATCGCATGTTCCTAAGCATTCTTCAGTGTACCACTTGTCTCTATTAGCCTTGCCACCTGATTAAATCTTGGAACTGTCCTTAGCCATATGATTAGCTCCATTAATACTACGCTTTTTTCCCGGCCATAATTTCCTCATGAACTCTACCCTGGAATAATACTTTTAAAGTCAAATGTACAGTTTGCTAACTCAAAAGAGGTTTGCATTCACAGCTGCAAAGCTGGGTGTTCATCCTACCAGAAATATATCAGAACTGTGAGATCCATTTGTGAATGTGTTCTAGTTAAAACAAGGTCTGTTCTGTGGTACTAGAGGCTCTAGTTCATGAAAATCAGATAAATTGCACAGGTCATTATTTTTTTTTTTACTACTTTTTTTTCCCCTGGGAGGCTTTCTATAGACCTGAATGTGTTAATTTTCTGAGTCGATAACCTACAGAAAGGAGGTTAAGCCTATAGCACTCAATGCTCAGCATTTTGAGAAAAGCATGCTTTTGCTGTGGAAAGTGATGACATCTATATTGCGATAAAGGAATTCAGGATTCTTGCAGTGTTTCATGTTTAGATTTAACCTGGAGACAGTATGCTATTCTGCAATTCTTCCAGCTTGAAATAAGTAAACATACTGTATTACTTTTGAACAGCTGAAGGAACTACCTGCCTGGTCATTTGATTATTCTTATTGACTCAGTAAAAACACCTGCACAAGAGCATTAATCTGCTCGTTGCTGAAGGATCAGTTTTAAAGACAGCATTATGAAAGTGGCAGATGAGTGTTCTTGGCACATTTCTCAGCACCCAGACAAATGTCATTCACCTTTCACATCTAGCATTCAGTCCATAAATCTGGGTTAGGAGGACATCTTTTTTGAACAAATCATGCTTACTGTGGGGAAATTGTACCATGCATAACCAGAAGATTGATTCTTTTTTAGGTTAGGAGGCTGTCACTAACAAATTGTTGTGGTATAAACTTGTCAGAGCAAGCACCTAGAGATAAAAGTGCTTGAAATGATCTCTGTAGAAAGATAACAGCAGTGGGATAGATTTGTGTTTGCAAAAGTAGCAGAGCATTGACTGAACTTTGCATAAGTTTCAAACATTCAAATTGTGAGTTTAACTCTCATTTTCCTGAGGAGATGTTGGTTTTATTAGCTCAATGGACATGAATTAATTGCTGACTAGCATTTAATTTCTGCCATATATCTGTGTGGGGAAAAAAACCCAAGACAGCCAAACCCACACACTGTTACTGAATATGCATTTGAAGTAGCATGGGGTGGAAAAATAGAAGTTTAAACAGTTTGAAAGAAGCATTTTTGCCTATCCTTTTCCCTGCTAAATACCACATACTCCTCTTCTAACCCATTTTAAGCTTGCATTTGGTGTTTTTATCAGACATGATTAAACAGAAGTAACTTTTTACATGTGGTTTTTTATATGAAGTTGCTGAAGTAGTTTGTAATACAACATCAGGTTGAATATGTATCTTCTGCCAACAAAATCCATCTTCCTTCTCCCATCTTCTGTGTATTGCACGTGGCTGGAATAAGTCAAGTCATATAGTAAACAGCTTACTAACAGTCAACAGAGGTAAGTGGTGCTTCTGGGGAAATTTTTTAACAGCTTTAACATCATTTAATACCAAAAGCACATGCTGTTACTTTTTGTTGAATCTCTAACTATTCAAATATCATGTTCAAGGGATGAAGCAAGCAGCATTATCTGGGATAGACAACAGTAGAACTCTAGAAAGTTTATTGTAGGAAATAGTCATATATTAGTGGTAGAATGTCTATAATGCTTGACTCCTATGACATGTTTCCAGTAGTACTATTGCATTGTCAATATTTTCACTCATGATCATCTGAAAGCAATTAGAACATGCTCCTTCCTGTATGCAGAAGTTGTTTGTTGTTTTTGCTTTTTTTTAAATGAAATAGTAGATTTACAAACTCAAGTATTATCTTTTTCCTTAGTATATTGTATTGTTGAGAATGGAAAACATTGTTGTGAAAAGGCATTTTAAAGTGCTATAGAGGTGAGGTTATAAGAACAAAATATATATTTGTATAAAAAAGATTTGCCTTGTCTTCTCTCCTTGGAGGGGTGGTGGGAGGGAAAGCAAAGTACATTATTAATGCTGTGCGTTTCTCATGTAGCTCGTCCATACCTGCCTTCCAAATTCAGCTGAATCCATTAACATTATTAATTGCTGAACATTTCAGATGGTGATTTAATATCCCTTTTTATTTAAGAAGTGCAGAGAATTTTACTGCAAACCAAAAGGGAACATTGAGTGAGCATTATTTTTGTATAAGCTTTCTGTAGCCTTTTCCACACACGTCCTTTAATTCTAGTTTGGTTTGACTTTGTCATACAAAGAGGTCTGCACTTCTGTACTATTTTAGGGATGATGCCTAACAGAACTTTTTGAACAGATGCTTATGAGTTTCTAATTCAAAGGCTTTCTCTTCTCTTCCCACCTATAAAAAATACATCAGAATTGTACCTTTGGGTGTCGAGTTCCATTCTGCATCGACTGTGCTTATAATTTAGATACAGAAATCAAGGTCTAAGATAATCATATCTCTTTACAATGTTTTCCATATTAAAGAATTGAAAAGGAATGTCATATATGGCTGAACAAATGTGTAGGTGTTTTTTTTGTTCATAGATTCCATTGGAAGGAAAACATATAACAAATTTTGACAGGTAAATAGCTGCAAGGCAGAAAGGTGTAAGATATGTCAGGGGCTGGCAATGGACCAGTATCATTGGGGTTCAGAAGACTTCACTTCCTCAAGAAATTTGAGGATGTGCATATGAAGTTATTACAAGTACTCTTCTAAAAGTGCTGTAGAAGAGTTTCCTGCTGCCAAAACCATTGGATGTTTTTTTATACTTATATGAAAATAAATTTTGAATGGTATGTTTCAGATCCTGCTGCAACATGTTACCTTGCAGGAGAAAAGAAACCACAGGAAGGCTGAGATGAGCTAGGGACATAAACCATGACTATGAAGGGAACCTGTAGTCTTTCAGAAATATGTTGATGCAATTGTCAAGGACAGAATAGATCCAATAGGTGCCCTGAATGTGTCTGAATTATTAGTAGCTTTACTGCAAACCAAGACTGAAGTTTTAAACAATAATATTGTAATATTTTGTTGAATAATTCTAATGAAGTACTTTACTTTCTCTGGCAGATGAACGGGAAGATGTTCAAAAGAAAACATTCACAAAATGGATAAATGCACAGTTTGCTAAGGTAATTAAATATTTTTATTTATTTATAAACCAAAATATGTTTTGTATATTTTTTTAAAAAAATAAACCATGATACTCCCTCACTGAAGCTTAATTTTCAAGGTAACAGTTACAAGTTTCAAATATTGCTGAATGCAGTTGACTGATTTGTTAGAAAAAATGTCCAAGTTTTATTCCTTTGATTTTGGTAGAGATTGAAATGTAAGAAGCCATCCTCTTCTCAAAATGTTCTCTGTCTCAATTTACTTTGCCTTTTCTCAAACTACTAATTCAGGTGTATTACTGTTTGTTGATTTCCCTTCTTATGTTCCTAATATACAGAAAAGTTTCCTATGTTTGGCTTGTATTTTCTTGTTGCTAGTTGCAATCACAAATTTAACAAAACCATGTGAATTAGAGAGGAGCAAGGTCAAAGATATGAGGTATAATCTGGTCAGCAAATTATGAAAGTCAATTATAATATGTTTTGAAATAATTATCTTTGAGAATGGTAAAGATCTCAAATGTACTGGAAAAAAGACCAAATATCTAACTTATTTAAAGGAAGCCCCTCTGGCATTATATAATAATTTTATCTTTAATACACAGGAAAAAATTAGCTCAAACTATTAATTTGATTAAACATTTTTTAAATTCCTGGAGGATAATTACTGAACTGTATTTGCCAGTAATACACTAAATCACTCCCATAATCTGTCATTTTATCTGGCGATAGATAACAATGAAATAGTAGCTGTGATATATCTTCTGTTTAGTCTGACTTTTGTGCCCCATCTGATTCTTCTCATTAAAAAAGGAGTAAGATAACCTGAATATGACCACCATAATGTTGAAAAACATGCTTAGCAGTGGTTCAGTCCAACAGGGAGTCCCACAGGAATTTTCTGTGCTCTGGAGCATTTTCTAACAGTGATTCAAGTGATTTAGACAGCTCACATTTGTGCTCAGCATCTTTACAGCAGAGATGTCCAGCAGTTTGGAGGACTGGATCAGGATGAAATACAGTCTTGAACAAATGGTCTCAAACTGATCAATGAATTACAAGTCAAGTGCAAAGTATTATATTTAGGAAAGAAGTAAAATGTATGCATACAGAGGGGGAATAACTGGGCTGGCAATAATAAAGCAAAAAAAAGCTCTGGGGAGTGTGATGAATCACAAACAAAATGAGTCAGCAACATGATATTAATGCAAAAAAAAAATAACCAAGGCAAATTTATTATGGCTGTGATAATGGAAGTTCTTGATAGAAAGTGAAAGATGTAATTATTTTACTTTACTTGGCAATAGTGACGTTTTAGCTTAAGTAATTTACTGTCTTGGTGTCCCACATATGAAAAAGTAACCCCAGCAGCAGTTGTCTGATACAAAGTAATTTGAAATGTAATCAAAATTCAAACAATCTAGGCCTTGTTATGGTCACAGAGATAGTTATGGAAAACTAAGCGTAACTGTTGCTTCTATATCTAAAGGAAATCTCATGTTCCTAGACCGCTGCTTTCTCAGAAATGGTTGTTTCATGTAATAGCAAAGTGCAATTACTGTGGAAACTTGGAGCAAGTCTACAGAAGAACTAGAAGAATTACGAAGGGTTTAGAAAATACGACTGATCAGCAGATGCTTTAAATGGTTTAACTCAGTCTTCTCAATGGATCTAGATGTCTTTTCTCCAATTCTAGTTCAGTGGAATATACTTTAATGATGTTTTAGTTGCCTATTACGTTAATTCCATAAATAGTCTTTTTACGTGTGTGTGAACATGCATTCATAAAACATACTGAAGAACTGCTAATCTCCCATGACTTCATTTGGATTCTAAGGAAAACGTCCTAAACACAAGATTTTGTTTGCCTCATGTGTCACCTGTATTTTGAATAGGGCCTTTTTATTTCAACAATCAATCTACCAAATAACCTTGAGCTTTAAATCTTGGACAAAATACTTGTCCTACAAATTTTTTATGCATAACACCAGAATACTTGGTCTGAAATTGGAAATCACGTATGTCTTCTAAGCTAAGTAATACCTGCTGGCTGCCTTTGTGGTACAGATGCAGAAAGCATGGTTTGCTCTTCAGTGCAGTCACATACTGTGCAAGCTTTATTTCTCTCTAGGGTTTTCAGGACCGAAGTACAGGAGACCCTGCTTGCATTCTACTTTAACATGAGTGGTTGCTCGTAATTAATATCTGTGTGCTGCCCTGGAATGGTGTTTCACCCTTTTCTAAAGACCAAGACATCTGGGGAGATGCAGCCTTTAAAACACAAAAGTGGATCTCCATGTGAAATCTATAGCTTTGCTTTTCTCCTGATTTGTTTTCAGTGGTTCAAGTCTGCCTCTGTTTCTAGCTCTGGGATTGATTTCAGTTAACAGGCTGCTCCTGGTCAGTGATTTCTCATCATTGTTAGCTTTGAAAAAGTGTTAGGTAAATTATTTTCATTGTAAAATTGGTTTGCGTTCGCTTCCTTGCAGTTCTAGAGTTGCTGTCTTGAGCAGATTAGCCTACAGGGTCAGAATTAAGATAGAGGAATATATTATGTCACTCATATCTCTTATTTGTGAACAGGGGAATCCAGGTCATTAATTAACAGTAAAATATTTACAGTTGAATGAAATTCGTTTATACAATTCTCACCTGTCCACTATCCTCTATAGGAAAAAAAAAAAAACCAACCCCCCTACATATGTAGTTAAAGTAAAAGCTTAGTTTTAAATGTTCTAAATCTTCATTTCTGTTGGGTCTATAGTGCATTGCCTCCCCGAGTGCTGTATTCCTTTCCTGAAAATTCAGTGTCTAGAGTACCCGTGTCTCAGTACATTTATTCTCAGACAGAGCTTTCAAAACACTGAAATTTGCAAGGTGCTTTCACATGACTAGTGATATTAATTAAAATAATGCTTTTCATATAAGAAGCTCTAAATTAATGAAAAATAATTTCCTAATTTATGTATTATCATCATAACTTAAGAACACACATGTGATTTTAATTTAGGGAAAAAAAAAATCTATTGTTTGAATCTCAGGCCTGTATGGAAGTAGTAGTCCTTCTGGCCATGCACTCAGTGACATTTTAGTTGGATCATGTGTAGCTACTTTGGACTCAGATGCCTTGAGTTCAGCAGTGAACTTTGCTACCTCTAAGCTAAGGAGTCGTGTCCCTAAAAAAAAACATAACAAATTTTCAACCACACTGTCTTGGCAGTTTTCTGTCTATGATGTGCAGAACCTAGAAACCTTTGGAGTGCTACCAAAGAAGTCTGTGAAAGGTTGTCTAGGGAAAGCTAGCATAAGTGTCAGCAAGATTACAGTTGCTATGGGTGAGGCCATGTCTCTCTTCAAACTTATTTTGGCAGGTTGAGTAGGGTGCTGTTAATGGAAAAACTGGGGAAATTGCATTTGCAAAAGGTCTCTTACAGCTTCCCAAAAGAGCAGGTTTCTAATTCCTACTCCTTTTACTAGCCAGAAGATGGATTATGCAGAAAATCTGTGCTTTAAAGATTACAGTATTTGACTCACCTATAAGCAAATCATTGTTTCAGTAAGAGAGCCCCAAAGTTGGCTTTTAATATTTGTGATATGAACACTTAGTGAATTAAAAGTATAGGAGAAATGGGAGAATCTAATCCAAGAGACCTTTGTGTTATTCCCGTTCTAATCATAGGCATTGTGTAAGACTTTCTTTAGTGATACCTTCTTGGTTTACCATCTAAATGGCATGCAATAAGTTGAAACTTAAAGCAACTTTTAAAATGTGGAGTGTATTACTTTAATATCATTTTATTCAGAGTAAATTTTCTTTGTCCTCAGAAGTAGTTTATTTATAAAATAATGAAGTTCTGCAGGGTGTACATAATGATAGCAATGGAAAGTATTGTAACCTAGTTTTTAATAATAGGACTATAATTAGAGCAATCACAAGAGATATATCTAGCCCTGTGTATGATAGCTTTTGCTAAGATCTCAACTTTAAATTTGAAATAACTGAAACCTCTATTTATAAATGAAACACAGAATCTTAACTGTTTTGGGAGAATGCAAATATATTACGAGCCCTTAACTGTAGCAGCTTTCTGCTGGAATCTTGAAACAGCCACCACAATTACATTAACAATGCCTGTACCCCATTTTAAATGAGCTTATGTTGCCTCACTCGTTAAATGTTTTTAGATGTTCATTCCATAATAGGCTTCCATTAGAAAGCATCACTGAAGATAGAAATGTTCTTTATTTACATGTACAAAGAGGCTTGTAAATGGCAATTAATTTTAAAATGAAAAACTGAAAATTCCAGCACAAAAAAACCCCACACCACCCTAAAAAAATGGTTTACTCCTATAACTAAAGACATATTGACAATTTAACTTGTTCCCTCATCACAGAGAGAGCATCTCAAAGTAGTGACAATTTTAATGTCAGCAATAAAAGTATCTGTTGTGAGAACAGGGAAGGGAAGTAACTAATTGTAATTTTTGACAGCTTGAGCTTTAGGTTGTAGCCTTATGGCTAACTTAAAGTTAACAACTTGACCTGTTTCATAAAAGAATGGTAATTTTTGGATGAGTTTTCAATATTTTAATCTGCAATATCAAAAAAAACAGATGATCATAAAATTGCTTGTATATTCAGAGGTTTAATTAGGTTGTCCACATTTCTGTTATGAAAGGGTAGAAAATTCCACTACATAGTCATATAAGATATTGTATATAGCAGCACGCTTTTTCATGGAAACGCTGAAATTATTAATCTCCAATCAGGCAGGAGCAAGAGTCAGAAAACAGAGCATGGTAGATTTTGGGGGAGAAAAAAATAGGTATTTTTTAAAGATCTCTCTACTTCATTCTTTGGTTTTCCTCCTGTTGTTATTGGAGAAGGCAGAATATGAAAATAATTTAGGGTACCCAATATTTCATTACTTTATTGAAAAACAAGATCATTCAGTAAGTCATCCTTTTAATGGAGAATTTAGGTTGTGAAAAATGGCAGCTTTTTATAGGCAGGTGGAAGTATTTGGAGGTAGTTGTTTGTGTAGTGACCGTGGAATTAGATTCCCATTCTTGTAGTGATCGAGTGAAGAAACATAGTATAGACACAGCCTGTGCCAAAGAAGGTAAGGTTGACAGCCTCATATAAAATATATGTGGTTTCTAGAATAACAGTCAGCAAAATTAAATACACTTTTTACTCATGAAATTGTTTTGAATAGCAGCTAGGTTGTTCAAGCAACTGGCATATGCAGGGATAAAAAAGAGCACAGAGGGCGGCATTCCTTACAACTTGAGTCGAACTATGTAGCGGTCAAAATAATTTCTTAATTACCCAGTGTTTCTGTGTGGCCTGTATATTAGGAGGTGTGGGGATGGTCTCAGTTCTTTCCTTCTCAGTTAATGGAAAACCTGAATTTATTCAAGACTCCCATTCCCTGTAGTGATCTCTTGTGATTGTAGATTAAACACTTTCAGCATATGAGACAGCAAAAACAACTGATAAAAATGAAGTTTCCTAACCTTTTCAGGAAGTGTGTCAAATATTTGAGGTACAGAGAGACTGTACTACTAAGTAATGTACAAGTCTGGCATCTGATAGGGAAATTTGCGGTGCTGCTTTTGCTCACACACTTGCTTTTTCTGTGCTATCACTCACAATAACTTCAAATTCAAACAAAATTAAAAAGCTACTTATGACAAAGTGAAGACAAAGTGAATTCAAAGTGTTGCAGACTGTGGCAGGGGAGTAATCTGGTGAAGCTTTGTAAAGACAGTAATAGTTTCATTTGTCAAATTTATTTAAGATTTAGCTTCTATGGAAATGTGTTAACCCCTGTGAATAATCTATGTCAAACTCCATCAGATGTACCATTTCTTTAGCCACATATCTGGACTACAATTAATAAGAAAAGGAGCTGGAGGGAGGGAGGTTGGCAACAAATCACAAAAACATAGATTAAAGTGGTAAGTATTAGCGCTGTCCGAACTGCTATCTTGACAACTAACTTGTAGGTCAGATTCAGACAGCTGCTTAGATGAGTGGTAGGAAAATCAGAATTAAATGCTATACTTAAGAGGTTCAGATCAGTATGCTCAGCTTCATTGATGTCTGCTGGTGTGTTGTATTTTCTAAAATCAGAACAGTAGTTAGATATGCATGTCTACGAGACTAGAAAAGATCTCTAGCAGTTTCATGTAATAAAAGTAACCAGTAGGGTGTGCTGGTGGTGTAGGATTTCAGTTTTAGAATTTACTTGAGGGTACAACACTGGCTTTGCAGAACAAACTAGTGTCGTTGTAGACAAGTTCAGAAAACTTCATTCAGACAGCTGTGGTGCTTTAGTCATTTACATAGTATTTAGTGCCTGCACAAAAACCTGTTGGAGAAACAGGGTAAATCAAAGTTTGCTGAGTTCCATGTTGCCACCGACTATTCTGCAGCCATTCTGAGTCAAAAGCATTTGCATCTAGCCCCATATTTTTACAGTATGTTGAGCCAGTAACTGACACTGCACTGTAGAAGTGTTCTCAGTCTGTGTAATTCACACAGTCATTATGACTGTTTTCAGCTAAAACCCAGAAGTCAGCTCTTCCTACATTATCTGATATCCAAAATGTTTTGTGCTAAGGTAGAATGAGAAGAGGCAGGAGGTATTTGATTGCTTTTTTTAAACTGAATGCAAACTAGCCTCACTTGCACACATTCTTAATTATGGGATAGAGGGAAGCTTATTCTTTTAAATTAAGAGGTAAAAAAAGATACTGAAATGTTCTCCTAAAAAGAGTAATTGTGGTCAAATGTAAATGAGGGTTGAATGCTGACTTCAGTCTGAGCCTTGAGGAATAGAAGAACTGAGCAACCAACACTCTTTCACAGCCAGTGTTGCATCTACCAGGTCATGAACTAGAATGTATTGTAATTTTCCTGCTGACACTGATCATTTACACTATGTCTTGCTTCAAAAGCTTCTGATTTTGTGCCCATATCTGTTTCCTTGTTTGGGTCAGCAGAGTTCTGCTGAATTTCACTAAAAACAAAGTTGTGCTCTCTTCTTCTAAGAAGCAGTAATTTGGAGATAAATATCAAGCAGGATCAGGTATCATGTGTAAGAAAATTGATCCTAGGGGAAAAAAAAAAAAGATAGATTGTTAGTAAAATTTTGAAGTTGTGTGTGGCAAAACCCTGATCAATTCTTTAATGACATTAAAAGCAAATGTGATGGATGTTATCTCAATCCAGTAAGTAAACATTGATAACGCCTTTGAAGCAGCTTCAGTTTTATTTTTCTATTCCTCCTGAAATAAAATTTTCAGAACACCACACATTTTAACTTGTACCATTCGTGATAAAACTGAAAAATATGTTTGATATTATTCGATGTTGGTAAGACACCACAACTGATAACCGTCCATCCTAAATACCTTATTAATCTGTTCTGAGTCTCTGTTGCCAGCCTTTTTAAGTACTACAGTGCAAGTGATGAGAAAGACCAATTTACTAATGTGGGAACCAAATGGCTTTTCTCTGCTACAGTGTGGCAAATAACCAGAACTCTCATTGAAGATTAATAGTGCTTAACTTTCCTTTCCAGCTCTGTGTGATCTATGCTACCCTTGGGATACATACTGTTTTAAAATATCAGGCTTTCTTATGCCAGTAACCATTTTATAATATGTCTTGCAAGAGCACACCAAAGGCCCATCATGTCTATTTTGTATTATTAAAGCACAAGTTTTCAGGTTTGTTATTTTTTAAGCCAAATGATTTTTAAATCTGGTATAGAAAACATATTTCCATTGTTAAGTATTAGGTGATTTTCCTTTTTTTTTGAGATCTCCAGAATACATCAGCAAGTGTCAGGCAAAACGTGCTCAGAATTATTTGCATTGATATATAGTGAATTACCTATTAGGTCTCCATAGTCTGCATCATTTTTTCAGTAGAGTAAAATGGGATACCTGCTCTGTGAATAATTATTTTGTTTCAAGTGCATTTCCTTTGGAATGAAAAGTAACTTAAAAATTATTTTTACTGTACTTTTTAAGGTAATACCAGTGGCAATATTGGCATTTATTTTACTCAAAATTTCATTTTAGAACTTCCACTCTCTATTAATATATTTTTATAGATTTTTTTTTTGTATGACCAAGAAAGCTACTATGAGCAGAAATAGGCACAGTTTAAAGGCACAAATATCCTCATGCTTTGAATTTTGTGAATAACATCAACTCTGTGTCCATGCTTTCAAATTTATAATCTTGATAGCTTTCTATATTTTACTTTCAAAATGATTTCTCAGGTTACTTTTGGCAAAATACTTAGGACATCTCCTTTATCAATATAACATTTATCAATGTTTAAGTCTACCCGTTGTAGAGGCCTGAATGCTGGTAGGGATTAAAATAGAGGATTCATCCCTTTGCACTTACTGTAAAAGCAAGGAACACCAGAAGCTGACTGGTGTCACAGTGCAGCATGACAAAAACAAAGTGTTGTTTAAAAGAGTGGTCTCCGCTATTTTATCTGTTCTTGCTAACATGAGAAGTACAAGGCTTATGACCCACTGTGGCGCTCAAGCAGCTGGAGATGCCTTGAAAACTGTCAGTACAGAAAAGAACCCTTTCACTGAAAATCTAGAAAGGACAAAAATGTATTTGGTGAGGCTTCGAAGATGCAAAGATAGATGTTTGTGCTTAAAAATCTAAGGAGACTATCTCTACATTGTTCTTGGGAGCTGCTTTTTTGTTGTTGTTTTTTTTGTTGTTGGGTTTTGGTTTTTTTTGTTTTTTTTTTTTGTGTTAAAGTTGATACTGCAACAGCAAAGGTTTTATTATGTGTGTGTGAGGGGTAGGGATTCTCTAATGCTTTTCTTCCATAACATTCTCCCATTGCCAGAAGACTTTAAAATTTTGCCTGTTGTGTTTTGGTTTGGTTCCCCCCCCCCCCCCCCCCCCCAATATGTCTAAATGATTGCAATTAAACAAGACAGCTCTTGGAGAGCAGGTTCATTTTCACTTCGATGAAAAGTGAAACTTCTTCCACTTAATTACACATTTTTGGGCAGAGCTGTGGTTACTGGCCGTGTATCTCAGAAGACCTTTTGCTTACAAGTAAGACTCGCTTCTGCCTGCTCCCTTGACTGCCCAAGCAGTGACATGTTTTCTCTGCTTTGCCTTAGTGGGCATAAAATCAAAACTGGCTGCAGTTCACGAGCAACTTTTCTTTGGGGACAGTGGGGTCTGCCTCCACCAGAACTTTATACTCATCTCCACGCCTGACCTCCTTCTCAGGTTAAGGTGCCCATGGGAGCTCCAGGCCTGGCACCACAGCTACCCTTCTCACCTGCGCAGCAGCCCTCGGGGAAATCCCCAGCACTCAGAAAGCATTAGTGCTGTCACTGCTGCTCTATAGTCAGTGAAGGTTGTCATATTCTCGGGATCTTTTCTTTGCACATGCAAAGGTTACATTAATTTTCTGAATCAAATTTTAAGGCTTAAAATATTTTCCATTAAAGTTTCTTCTCTTCCAAAAAAGGTACAAGCATACTATCTTAAACAATGAGCATCTGCATAGCAAAGCACTTTCACCATTAGAAACATCTGAGTGAATTCAGACTACGTTTTAAATGTTTCTATATTAATCTAGTATCCCAGACCTTTAATCTGAGAATTCAGAGTGGATTAGTAAAACTAGGAAGCTGAACTAAATATATGCATTTTTATTATGTTGAAGTCATTTGCCTTTGCATTCTTATTTTTATAGCCTCTTGCAGAATACAAGGGCTTCCCTCAGATTCATCAGACGTGCCAAGCCAGTAAAGCAATCACTACTGTTGGCAGTAGAGGGCACTGGACTTTCATTTCTAATATGTTTTACTGAGGGAAAAAATAGTCAAATGAGGCTCTTTGACTTCTTCCACCTTTCTGTTCTCGCACTTGGACTTGGCACCTCCTAGACTTTTATTCAAACTCTCATGCTTTTTTGTTGCATTTCAAGTAAAAAATATTAATCTAAAGAAAATTGAATGCATGTTGTTCCCTTGAAGTTATTATTGTGTATGTATCTTTAGGGGGGAATAGGAACAAGCTAAATATAGCGCTACAATATTGGTCTCAGTGGTGCATATGTCTAGCTTGCAAATTTGTAAACATTTACAAATTTGCATGATTGTTGCTGCCAGTAGATATCATCTCCATGCTCAGAATTCATTACCATTACATCTAATCATCTTCAGAAACTTCAGGACCTCCAAAGCAAAACTCCTCATATGGGCAAACAAGACTTTAGTAGATTCATGTTATATTTAGACTGAAAGTTCAAAGATAAAAACAGGAGAAAAACCTATGTTTGAGCTACTGTCCCCACTTACGTAAGTGCTCTCTTATATGAACATATTGAAGCTCAAGCAAATCACACCGAACATTCCCCCTTATCTGCAAAATTGTTATCACACAGCTAAGGTTTGATGGAGAAAGGAAAAGAGAAGATGCAAGCATGTACGTGTAGGTGTGGTTCACCTGCCTTTCTTGAGCTTTCTAGATGTCTTAATATCTCCTTGTGTTGTTGTCATGGCATATTAGTCAGGCTGAAATCCAGTGAGCTACTGCCTTCCCCAGCTGCTGTGCACCATTCTTAAACCTCCCTCTGCCTGATGTCCTGGCTGTATCTTCTGCCTCTCAGACATACTTGTTTCTATAGGCTGTCTTTGACATCAGGAGGTTTGTCTATTCCTCCTATGTTTTTAAATGCATAGAATAGTTTTTAAAATCATGTCTTAAAGAAAAAAATAAACCCAACCAAAACCACATAAAAAAAACCAAACCAAAATAAACAAAACCCACCAAACTCCAAAGTGTTCAGTTTGGGGTAGACTGCATCTGTGTTACAGACTGAATTCTTGAATGTTGATGTTTCAGTATCAGTGATGATAAGATGGCTTAACACCAGTTCTATAAGCACTTATGTTTTTACATACCACTTTCTTTATTATGCTTTGAGATATCTGTATTATGTACAAAGGCTTTCTGTTCCTTCAAAGGGTTTTCTGATGGACATGGTTTTACACCTGGATCAAATGCAACTTTTATTGAGGTTAATTTCTTTAAACCATGTCCCTGTATCTTAGGTTCTACCTTGTCATGAAGACAGAAAAATTAACATTATGAAAGATGTTCATATGGAAAAAGGACATTATTAGAAGTAATAACCTTATTTTTACAAGGTTGCAAAAAAGCATATTTGCACAAGACCTTGTATATCTTTTACATAAGAAGGGGCTTAGTCACATCTTGGGGGTATTTCTGGACCAAGACTTCAAGAATATGTATGACTTTTACAGCCGCTTACCACTTTTTTTTCTCTATTCATACGTTTGCCTTGTTTTGAAGGGGAAAAAATGTCACCTTGCACTTGATAGCTGCAGTTATTTCTCAACAGCAGTGGCGAAATTGACATAGACACTCTATTAAGTGTTTGCTTAGAGAATTAGTTATTAAAGAAAAAAAATCCTCTTTTTCCTGTTCTGGAAAGGCTGACTAACTTTTAAATCTTTTTTCCTCTGTTTTACTATCCCAGCCTGATTAAATATTGATATTCATATCACTGACTTTGCTAATACTTTCACTTTTTTCAAAGATCTACATGACAGGTCGTATTACACAGAATAGCCATTTTTCTTTTCTATCTGCTTTTCTTAGTGTGTTTGATTGATTTGCCAGTTTAAACCCATCACATTTACTTCTTGGTAATATTAGTGTGAGAGTATATATTGCTGACTTAAAAATAGGATGCTTTTAGGGTGTTCAAATGCTTAGTATTGTTTCTATTGAAATTAAGGTTTCAGGGAAAAAAAGATAAAACAAGTAATTGCTTCTGTTCAGTCTGGTGCAGTTTAAAAAAAATAATATATATATGGTTACTGAAAATCCTAAGCTATTGGTAACAATAAAATCCTTTCCATTTAAAAAGCTAAACAAATAAACAAACACACACACACACATACTCCTTGAGAATAATAACTATAAGTTGTAATTCCCTTTGGTATTCTGTTGAAAGTTGTAAGAATTCAACAAGAACCAGGGAAGTACAGTTATCAAAAATAGATTAAATGAGACATTTCTTTCCCCTTCTTTTCTATTTTTTTTTGCCTAAGCTTAGGCCCCAGAAGAAATCAATGTGATCAATGTGTAAGGCTCCGTCTGTGCACAAAACAAATTACATATATTCTATATATTCTATAGTCTTAGAACAGAATTACTATTGAAAAAAAAACATATGATGGAAATTTATAAATATGTTGATATTTTTTACTATTTTTGTCTTTTCTCTAAAGTTCTCAGTGATATAAAAATCTGTGTTTTAAGTCGAGGTCTAGTTTCCTTGGGAAAAAAGTCATATAAAAGGCACATCTGGCATTTGGTACAAAGAAGTCAGACATGAGACACATACTGCAATTAGGTATAAGCAGCATAGTTTGTCACGCTGGTAGAAACTGGGTTCTTTTACAGAGTTGTATGCAACTTGAAATGCTAGAAGTACATGCTCAAAAAGAGGGAGTATTATCTTGCCACCATGGTAGCAATAGCTAAAATACGATGGAAGTTCAGACAGTCTGCACTGAAGAATCTCAGTCACTGTCAGATTTTGTAAATGCCATGTATGCCTAAGAGATAAACCCTATCTTTTCAGGCATTGTAAGTGAGCCATTCTTAAAGCAACTGGTCAGAGCTTGCAGCAAGTGGAAGAGTAACGATATACAAGACTGCTGCCAGTCAGTAAGGTTTTCTATAGCTTTGACAAATATGCATTCAGAAGTGGTATTTTCATAGAAGAAAGCAAGATAAATTAAATCTACATGGTAATATTTAACTTCAAAAAGAGGAGTGATACTGAAAAGAAGAAAAAGTCAAACTTTTTTTGAGTTTGACTCAAAAGGAATTCAAAGGAAGAATCAAAGTGTTCTGTACCAACAGGCAACTTAGAAGCAACTTAGTGGAGTCCTGAAGTGAATGCATGTATAAAGGTGTATCACCTATCAAAATCAGAAACCTACCTCTGTTTAAGAAAAAGCAGATTAAAACAAATTTCTGTAACTCAGTTATGCAATATAAGTATGTTCAGAAGAAAACCATGAAGATACATGGCAAACTCATGTGCATATAAGAAATACATGGAAATACTGATTATATAATTACAAGATTAGAACAGAGAGAGAAAGATACAAACACAAAATCAAGAATAAAGACTATTTCAAAGACACAGCAGTAGAGAAATGAACTATGAATACAAAACCTTACCTAAGTTCATCAGTGAAGTTTCAAGGAAGAGGTTTCTGGACAGAGCTTGCCAGTATACAGTCAATGCTAGAAAGCTAGAAACTGTTGTTTGGTTTTTTTGTTTTTTTTTTTTAATAAATATGTAAAATCTCTTTATATAAGGTTATCAGGTATGTTTTACCACCTAATTTCATATGCTTTGGAATACTGAAGCAGCATTCAAGCAGTTTCTTTAATATTTTTACCTACAGGAAAGACCCACTGTGTCTTTCATTTGACATTTGTGATCATTTAACTTCCACACAGATCAGTGTAGAGCTGAGTCGGCCTACACTGTCTGTACTAATAATTCACACAGGGTAAATTACTGTTTGTATTCTTACCTGACTCTATCTTTAAGAAATGCTGTATTTTATATTTGCATACTATATTAAGAGCAATAGTGACATCTATATCTACATCTAAAAGGGTTAGAATTAAGTGATGCATTTCCTGGAGGCAATTAAAATTAAAAACATGATTTTTACAAAGTAGGAATTATATAAAAATAAATTAAATGGAAACAAACAGTCTCTGGAAAGTTGCTGTTAGAACGATGATCAAGGAGCTCAAAACACTGGGGTTTGGTTTCGTTGGGGTTTTTTTTTGGGGGGGGGGGGGGAGGAAGGGGTGAGGTGTTTTTTTTAAATGCTAAGAGCTTAAAAATCCATAAAACCAGCATTTTCCCATAGCTTACATGCAGGAAACATGCCAGGAAACACACAGCAGGTTGCTAGATGATCAGGTTGTAAGCAGCATGTGTTGCAGGGCAGCTAAACCTGCACCTTAAACTGATTTGCAGAGAAAGGCTGATGGTTGAATTGAATGACAGCTAACACAAGCCATGTAGAGTTAGGCTATCCTTTATCACAGGAAACAATATTCCATTTATTGTTATATATCTTATTACTATTGTCTCAATTGTAGAAAATAGCCATTCTACCTAATACGATAACAACGTCTGTAGTTATGGAAACACAGATTGCACTGGTTCATCTCTGTACTGACCCATATCATGGGACCCAGCACCTTTTTGGCCATCAGTGACAGCAGGCAGTCATGGCCTCCCATGCAGCCTGACAGGTGATGGTGGGAGGGTGCCCATGCAGCTGGTGGGGTGGTGCTCGGTGAGTGTTGGTGATCCCAAGGTACACTCTCACCAACCTGACCAGGCTCTACAGATGCAGCTTCTTGCCTTGGTAGCTAGCTCCACTTATGGTCTTCTCTGGGCTCTCCAAATGTGATCTGACACAGCTAGTATTTACTTTGGTGATCTCTGGTCTAGGCATCCCATGGGTCTCTCCTGGACTATTTCCTCATTCATCTTGTCATGATTGTACCAAGTTGTTGTTCGTTTCCACTAGACAGTGTGTGATAGCATTTGCTTTTTTGTTGTTGGTGGCGTAGCACTCACCATCAAGCTCTCTGGTCTGCATGATTGTCTGGGCCAAAGTTGAGGTGGTAAGGGAAGGCTCTGCATGCTTTCCACAGGAGCGCTCATGGAAGTTTAAGCAACGGCTTAGTAGATTATAATTTTTAAATTTTTTTTTTAGTTTCTCTTACTGTGAGGGAACCTAGGAAGCCTCCTGCATTAATACTTGTCTTTACACAGCGTGATTCTGAGGATCTTCCTTAATTTCAGTGGCATTAGAAGTTACTTCTTCTAAATATATACATACATATATATAAAATTGCAGCAAGCAATGGATCCAAAGAAACTTAAATATAAAACTGTAAGCTATTAATTGGTTTGCAATTGTGATTTATTTCAACCTTATATCCAAAGGAGCTAATTATGCTAATTTTTTAAACTACTTTGCCTATTTCTTTATCTGGCAGGAATGGTGCAAGTTACTACACTGTGCGTAAATCTGGTATAATGGAGAAGAGTCAATATAGTTTTGCAAAGAAGCCATACCTCATAATTGCATTAATTCTTCAAAGGAGCCAGTACAAATATATCCAAATAACTGAAACAGAAAAAAATGTGTATCTTTAAATATTTGGACATGTTTTTCTTTTGGGGAAAAAAACCCCAAAACAAACACCTGAAAAAGACCTCATGATTCAGAAAGCTGCTATAAGACAGGAAACAAAGGACAGAAATGAAGTCAGTTTACACAACGGAGGGAGGTTAGCAGTGGAGTTGCATGCAAATTTCTGTTGAGGTGATGATTATCTGTTAAAGGGATGTGGCAAAACTAATGATGGTTCAGAATCATTCAGGTCAGATAAAAACACCCAAAGGATTTCAGAGGGATTTCATGATATGGAATGGCTAGGTTATTAAATGACAAATTATATTCAGTATTTGTTTATAAAAAGGAAAAGAAATTTAATAGATAAAGCTTATGTTACTCCTTCCTTTGTGCATACTGTGTCCTAAATGAGATGCTACCGCTCAGAGCTGTCTACGGTGTCACATATTTTTTTCAGTGAATTAAAAAAAAAAAAAAAGTTCAAATTTTTTTTTTTTCATTGAATAACTTCAAATCATTTAGCATGAAATGAAAGTCCATCTTGAATATTCTGAACATTAGGCAACAGAACCTTGTTTTGGGAAATTTCTAACCATGATTTCACAGAAATTCAAGCATTATTCTGATGCACTATGTGATTTTACACTTGTCCTGTCCTTATACTGTGTTTCTAAGAAGTGCAGGCCACCATCAGAGTTGGATGAACTTAGAAGAGCTCTTGGTTTGCCCAAAATAGCAAATCTTATTTTACTGTCTTATAATAATTTCATGCTAATTATGTATTAGAATATTCAAGATTATTTTTTCCAGGAAACGCGAGTCACTTCCCATAGTGAGATATTAATGACACTATATTTAGCGTAACATAAAAATGGCCCTCATAGGCACAGAAATAGTAATCTAAAAGCTGGAGGCTAGGTTGAGACTCCATCTGTGACAGAGTAATGAATGCACCCCAACACACTTTTGAGCGGGTGAGGAAATTCAGTGTGTTGAGAGGCAGGAATGAGTGCAGAGCCTGGAGGGTGGATACTTTTATTCCTAGGTAATGTCCAACTACAAAGTGGCTGGCCCAGGCAGTGGTCTGTGATAATTTATCTCCTTCAATCGACCCAGACTCAAAGATGCTTGCACACCACCTCTTTGTGCAGTCTCCCTATTCTTTGCTATCCAAAGCAAATATAAGTGAAACCTGTCTCCTTTGGCATGAATTTGAGAGATTCTATAATGTGATTCTCTGCTTTGATTCAAGCTCAAACTAAGAAAGGCTCTGTATGCATTAGGACCCAGGATGGAGTGTTCAAGTTGACTGTACCAGATAAAGCCTTTATCTCAAAACTAAGGTCTAGTGAGGAAAGCCTGGCAGTATCTAGCAAAAAACTGAAGGTATGGTAGCCCTGAGTGGGGTACATTGTTGTAAAGAAATGGTAGAAATGATGCAATACTAATACTGTTAAATGGAATATAGAAACTGAAACAAAAGCTGCCACTGTTATAATTCTGATCCCATAAGAATGGTAAACAAATCTCACGGTGACAGAAATGTAAAAAATGACATTGCTGAGATTTGGGATAGAGAAAAGAAAAAATACAGCTCTGCTGTGTCCTTCAGCCTGCCTTAAATAACCAATTCAAAACTAGTTTTCTATTTTTCCTTTTCTGAATACTGTACAAGTTAGGGTAGAATCCAAAATGATCTCTCATATATCAGAGAGTACTGGAAATGCAGTTAATTTTCTCACTGAAAAGTCAGTACCAGAATGCTTATTAAATTTTGTTTGAGACCTATTGTGTAAATTTTGATTAAATATCCCCAAATATTAAATGCTTGCTTAAACTCAGAAGATGGAGGGGGAAAAAAAAAAAAAAAGGCGGTGGTGGAGGTGGGGAAGGTTAAACCATCAAAGCAGAAAGTACTTTCCTCATGAAAATGTACCAACCATCTTCTGTGGAAATCTGGGATGGCGAGGTTGTATTTTTGGATTTAATTTTCTTACTTACACTTAAAAATCCTATGTTGAATGTAATTTTAAAAGTTATTTTAATATGAGACACTGTGACTACTATATTCTCTTTGTTATTACAGTAGGTGCTTTTTATTAACTTAGCAGGAAATAATGGAAATACACTTGAAAATCTTTACGTTTCAGAGCCCTAAGCTATATTCAGTGACCATTCTACACCATGCTAAGCTGTTCAGCTAGATTTCCCCATTAGCTAAAGGGAGGAAACTAGTGTTAAACAAGCTTTATATTTTCAGATCTGTTTTTCTATTTATTGAAGATGTACTCGGTTTGTGGGTTGAAAAGAAAGAGGTGAAGAAAGTCAGGCAGGTTGCAAGCATCTTTTATAACTTATGTTTCCCAGTTCTATAAAACTATGAGCAAAGCGCTGGAATAGAAAAAGTGCATCCTCTTTATGTTATTCCTTTACCTCTAAAGAAGAAAAATAAAATGAATAGCTTTCTACTCCCTTTCACTTAGCTGCAATATTCTCTTCAAATTATCTAGGTCACTTAGGCCCATATACCAATTAACTATTTTTAGCTTGCTGGTTGTCTTCTACTTCTGGAGAACTATCCTTTTTGCAATTAAACTTCCTGTCACGATATTTTTTTCTTTTCTCTTTTCTTTTTTTCCTCTCTATAGGCTGTGCATATTTGAGGTATAAAAGCACAGAGTTTCTTAGGTCACTGAAAGATCCACGTTTACAATAATCTAAATTTTTGTAGGGTTTTATTTATTTTGGTTTTTTTTTCTGGAAGGAGAAAATTAGAGGACAGTATCCCATTAGGAGAAGCGCCTGTCTTGGTATGCAACACTGGTTTCCCTTGGTGTGCATTTAGACAAATTATGATGAATCTGTATGCATTTATTTTTCTTTCTAGCAATATGTCTTCTTCGTTCCCTAGTTGCAAAGGCAGCCTGCAGGGACAACTCTGCTGTCTCTGAGCATGGACTTTGATGAATCGATCAGTGGGGAACAATACAGAGATCTCTGAGCTGGGGTCGGTCATACTAGAGGTGGAAATCCAAGCTGTATAGCTAGTTCATGTTGAAGCAAGCTAGTTGTGAGGCAATGTATGGCACAGCACAGCCCACATGCTCTCCTGTAACCTGGCATGACGTCGGCTGGTTGTAATACAGGTTATATTTGCGTAGACGGGGCCAAACACAACAGGCACTCAACTTTGGTTAAGATTATTGGATGTAGTTTTTATGCAAGTATGGAGATATTCATGCCGTCTGGCTCTCAAAGTGTAATGTTGCCTAACTAGGGCAGAAGTTAGCAAGCTAGTCTTCCTAAGGTTCCTGTGCAGTGGAATAAAGGAAAGAGGTAATAGTTTATAGGGAATTGGTTAGTCTGAAAGCTTGTGGTAACTATGGCAATATAAGGGAAAAAAAAGGATAAATCTTTTCTGCTATTAACTGCCATTGAAGAATGCATTATTTTGCGAGTAATTAGCTTATTGTTTGTATCACTAAATGAATATACTAGTCATAGAATATGATCTTGTGTACTCATGAGTTTTCCCTTAATCATAAACAGAAGGAACACATAAATAATATAAAATTACATTATTTGCGCTATACAAATATTTCATTAAAAGTTAATATTTTAAGTCAAAATGGTATCACATGCTTAAGCTAAATGGAAAACTGTCATTCATTGTTACATATCTTATCTACCAAATGATAGCGGGCCAATTTGTGAAAGTAGTTGCAATTTTAACAATGTTGGCATATGCAATTTTATGCTGTGTAAAAACTTATACCATGATTGGAAATGATACTGAGAAAATTTCAGAAAAGAAAAGATATATTGCATATAGGCTCTGCTCTACAACTGATGCACTGGATAGTATATATGAACAATATAAGAAACTCTCTAACTAATAACAAAACCATGGAACATGGTCTGTGTAATGACTACTTTCTCCCATAATAGTTAAATAACTTTGTTTAGCTTTGTAGAATGAATATATTTAGATGATCATAGCAGACATCATGTTTTAGAAAATAAAAGAGGCATGGTTTAACATTTCATGATGTTATGGTTTGCATTTAGGCTACACATGTTCTAGTCTGTGTCACATACTTTTAAGATGTTTGATATACTTCAAAGTACAGAACATCTTTTCATTAATCTTACAATATAGTGTGTCACTGTTTCAAACAGTTGTTTCATGTGACTACAATGTGAGTTATAATATGCTAAAGACACATTCGGAATCTCTTACCTGATTGAAAGTAAAGGTTTCTCTAAATATGAAACACAATTCCAGTGTAGAAAGAGATAGATTTTTTTATCTTACTTTTAAATTAACTGTTCATAAGTCTATTAAATGCCTTCATAGAATCCAGATCTGTTTTTTCAAGGAAATTCCAAAATTCAATTATTTCAGCTACTGAAAGGAGGATAAACAAAATTTCATAGGAGAAAAAAGAAAAAAAACCAATGAGATTATAAATTAATATAACTTGATTATATTGTAGATTTTGGTCCTGCAAACGTACTTGCTCTGTAAGGGTTCTTTGCATGTAGTAAAAAGCAGAATATGTGCGTATTTGGTGGGTTAGGATTTTGAGGTGTATTACAATATTTTACACGGATTTTTCACCTGAGTTTCATTAGTTAGATCTCTCAGATTGTTATTTCTCATGTATGCAGTTATTTCTCATGTATGCAAGTGTTTCTCAGTTATTTTGATAGTGACTTTTTCCTAGGATGAACCTGCATTTTGACATGTGCGGTTCATCATGGAACTTATTTACAAGGTATTTTGAAATTCCCTATGAAATAATAGTAGTTGCTGAACTTAGTTTTTCTTCATACTGTAAGAAGACAATTTAGATGCTCATTGAATAGATGTGAAGAATTGCAGCCAAATTTATTCAGATTGACAGGAAAGAGAAATGCTTAAGTGGTCTTGAAAGCACAGAATTATCTACTAAAATAAAAAAATGAATGATTACAGAGGGAAAATTGCTTGGCATAAAAAGGCTACATTTAAAATGAAAACATATCCATGTCCCTAAACCCCTAGCTGAAATACCAGAAAAGCTGAGAAGTATTGGCATTAAACATAATCTAAAAATGTGGTTTAATATTGTGTGTGACTTTTGTATGTTTCCATTTTATAATAGATATCAAACGAACTTAAACTTTGTTTTTCTAGAAAAAAATTTGTTTTCATTTTAAGTTTAAAATGAATCTGAGTGAATTGGAAAGCAGAAGGCTAATTAGTTCCGTGAAAGTGGTGAATCAAAATGAAGTGGTGTAGCCCAGAAATCTTTTAAGAAATTGGTCATCTGAGGTATGTTTGGTGGCCCCAACACTAGTATCTGACTGTGAGCTAGCACTGCATGTTGCTCACCAGATAAAAGAGTAAGAGGATACTGTGGTTACCATTATGCAGTGCTGCTACCCATCTGATGAAGAGTTCCTAAATCTATCAAGGCAGCGTGTAATGCAGGAAGAATACAGCTTGCCGCTTCTAGTTTCAGTTGAGCTGAAGATATTCCTTATTGCTCCCTATTGTATCCTTGGCATTCTCTGAAATGAAATGTCGCTGTTGTGTTTGTTTTGTTTTCTCTTGATACCTAGTACAAAGACGTTAATTTCTGAGCGTGTGTGAATATATACAAACAAAGTGTATAACATGCATATGGAATTGTTTCAACGTTCCCTTGTTATGCCACGTGAGCCTAAAAGACACTGGATAACTCAAAACTTGCTTTCAGAAAAGACACAATATGTTCACACAGTGTCATTAGTGAAGAAATACATCACAGCCATAAAGGTATGTGAACTTTAATGCTGCTTTGCCTTCAGTCATAAATAGACTGGAGGTGTTCAGAGGGCTGGCAGCTGAGTTGGAGAGCCTGCTAATTGTAGCAATTGGAATGCTAATGTTCTTCTGAATGTGCATGCTTGTACAAAGTATGGATGCACTAAAATGATATGAACTGATAGGTCTTCTGGAAAAACCTTTCAGTCTTTGACTTGTTTATGTGGGGTTTTTTGTTATCACCAAAGCAATGAGGAAAATTGCCTCATCCAAATTAATAAATAGTGAACAAACCTCTTTATATGTAAAGACATTGACTTGCAACATATTACTAGATATCAAGCTATAAAACTCTCTGCATGTAAAGAGATTGCCTCTCAGATCATAAGTCTCAGACTCATGGGATACATGAATAAAAGTATTCAATAAATTAATTGCAGTTGACTTAAAACATAAGTATTTGGGGACTCATGTAATACCATATCACTTTTGCAGCTGATGCAATGAGCAGCAGTTAATGATTATCAAGGAAAATTGAGTGGTATTGATACTAAAAAAAAATCATAGAAAATTCCTATTGAAAAATGTGGGCTTTCACCACCAACAGTAGTGGGCAGTGTTTCAATGCTGACGTCAATCCACGATGTCTTGACAACAGGAAATCCAACATATATCTGAATATGAATGCAAGCAGAGTTTTAGTAGACTTTGAGGACAATTTAGACCCTCTCTTTAAATAACTGATTCCTAGTTTTAATCTCCTATACTTTATGATCCTTTGTCTTCTGTTACAAAGTGGATTTTTCTAGCCTTATGTGATTTATTAATAAGCAATCACAAATTTATTAGGGTCTCATCTAAGCAATGTTCTCCATTGCAACAAAGGAAAAGTTATACAGTTGGAAATGTCCATAGGCATTTGCACTGTACCTTCAGCTTGTTCTTCTGAGTCCTGGTAGCTAGAAGGGAGACTGTGCTATGGGAGTATTTACCTAAGTACAGACCAGCATCTTTAACTGCAGATTGGTATTCTGATATTTTGATACAGGAATGAATGTCATTGATTGAATTTAATTTCAGCTTTGCATGCAGCCTTTGGGTTTGTTTTCTAAAAATAATTGCTAAAATTCTCTTTTTGGTTGCAACAAAAAATAGAGTGCCATTGTGCTTAATGCTGTACCTTTTTCTACCTCCTTGAACCCCAAACCCGAAGGCAGCACTAGATGTTTTATTTTGTATTCCTATATTACAGCTATTTAAATGTCACCTTTATGGAGCTAAATGCTGTATATAAAACAGTTTTGTTTCACAGTCTAACTTTTGTGTATAACACAGACAGAAAGTGGAGGTGACTGAGGCACCACTAGCACCTCTAGCCCTTTCAGTTACAGGTCAGCAGTGAGGTCTGAAACTCTTAAGAGTCCTGGTAGGAGATGGGGCTTGATTTGGCTTTTTTTGTGGTGAGACATGTGATTGGAAAGTGAAATTAGTTGTCTTATGTTCAGAAGATTACAATGAGGTCAGATCTCTCTTTCTGCCAATTACAGAAATAGTCAATGTACCTGTCCTGACAGCTCAGTAATTAGAACAAAACATGACATAGGATCAGAATAAAAGAATGAAGTAGTGGGAAGTGATGTGAGTCACTTTAGAAAGACTACAAAATTGAAAAACAGTCTAGTCTTTCGCAAAACTAGGTATTTCCTATTTATTTGTAGGCTCTGTGTACATTTTTAGTGGATCCTTTTCCTGGCTGCATCAAATATAAACTGCAAGTCTTTGCTTCCAGAGCCCTTTGCAGCTTCTGTCTGCCCTACCTCATCTTTAAGTAACAAGAGAGTGAACTCATGCCTGTAGTCAACCCATCCTGCCAGATTTTCCAAACCACTTGTTAAATTGCTGTTTGCTACCATTTTTCCCTTTTATATCAGAAAAGCTCCACATGTATATCTACAAGTGTACTTGATGATCATTCCTTAAATCCTTTCTTAAGAACATGTTCAGGTGATTAGGCATTTGAAGTTTGTTTTTTTCTCTTTAGCATAATTCTTTTCAGATATGCATGCTATAGCTTTTGGGTGTATTGTTGCCCATCTTATTTTCACTTTTTACATGGTTGCATCTTTGTAGACCATTACATCTTTATTAGTACTCAGGCAGTGAGCTCTGTAAGTCAGCGACTCTCTGTTGATGTTTTTTTCTTCTTTATCCAGTGCCTAGCCCAGTGGGCTTCTGGTCCAAGACTGATTTTTCAGTACTATGGTAATGCCAATTATAATTTTAAATTGGATATGAATACTGTTATATGACTTGTAGTAGAAGTTATAAATATTGACCATGGTACCTTGTTTGACTTTGTCTCAAATAATAATCTCCTCAGCAAGCTAATAAAGCAGGGGCTAGGTGAAACCAGGATAAGCATGCAAAACTTATTTTCTAGCCCAGTTGTGTGGCACAGTTGGACTGGAAAGGATAAAATGAATGAGGCTTGCATGCTTTTTTCCATTATTTACATCAGTTTTGAACAGCAGAAATAGAGAGCTTAATGAAACCAAATTTATAGAGATTGTGGCAACTAGCAATTTGGAAGGTAGGGTAAGATTTGGAGGGAAATTTGTTTTCGCCAGGTGAAGCAGTGACCGGAAGTAGACTGAACAGAAACTATTGAAAATACCACACTTAACTAGGAATAAACAAGCACAGGGTGTGGAGTGACTGGCCATTCGGTGTGCAGCTTGTATCACAAAGCAAGCACAAGGCAACGTCAACCACGCAGGTACAAGTAAGGCTGTCACTGCAGCACGTATTGAGAACTGCCTCTAAAAGTATGTATGCAGCCACTGACAATGTGTTCTCAATTCTCCGTAAAACACCCTGATGGACGGTTCTGTGGGAGGGATGGAAGGCAGGTGGCGCAGAGGTCGTGGCCCCTCCAACCCCTTCCTGAGGCACGGCCTCGGGCCTGCTGCCCTCTCCTGGGGTGGGAGCAGGTGGTGGGAGGTGCTGGTCCCAGACTGGTGCCTCCCGATAGGCTGGGGCTGGTTTCCCCTGTTTCTACTGGAAGGGGAGCAGCGCTGGGCCCTGTAGCGAGAAGAGGTGCCAGGCTGCGGTGGGAGCGGGGAGCCGGCCTGTGTGTTTTGATGGTATCAGCATTAGTCCTTCATGGGGAGGGCTAAAGGTACCATTTATTTATATATATTTATAGATATAATTCAGTCACTGTCAATAAAACCAGGCTGCAAATATATGGCCTGGCACTTCCCTCCTATGTTTTAACCTGTGGCAATCAATTTCTCCTGGTAATGCCCTTCTAGCCTTGAAGGTGGTGTGAAAAATAGTCTGTAAAGCCATATGTTGTCTCTGCTCCAACATGCTGCATGCCTTGCCATACACACTCAGCGGAAAAGGGATTTCTATGCCTTCTTGTGCATACTGAGGTAAAAGGAGATGACAAAATGGGCCAAAAAGAGTTTGCTGAACTTTCCTGAGGCAAGCATACAGAGATAATGTGGAGATCATGCTTTCTGGTGGCCTGGGAGTGATAGATGAGATGGCATGTTTCAGATAAAACATAAATGTATTAGGTTTCTTGTGAGGCATGAATTATTCCATCTGAAGAGCCAGTTACAGTTGTGGCATGTTTAATGCAGACCATCTGCCATGAGCAAAGCCGTGGAGTGGTGCACGCGTGCTCGAGCACTGGGCTTGGCTGTGTGGTTGTGTTTGGCTGGAGGGGTCCATTGTTAGCAGCTTTCCTGTGCGGCGGAAGCGTCTTGTCCACTCAGCATGCATCAGGGTGCTCCGAACACAGACTTTGCAGGCAATTTCCCCTTGGCTTTTCCTGGAGAGATGTTTGATGTATGTAAGAAAAGGTGTATGTGTGTCAAGTTTTTTAAACCTTCAGAAATTTGTTATTTGGGAACCAAATTCTTACCCATTTGCTTCAGGGAATTGAGCAAGGTGAGGACCCTGCGTTCTAAACAAGTCTTCTGTAAACCAGCTGGTTTGGTTAGCTGTTTGAAAGGGAAAGGATAGATCTTTACAACACTGGCATGGAAAGCTGTGAAAATAAAAGTTGCTTGTACAAAAATTTATCAACTTCTTGCATCAAAAGATAAAGTACAATCATGGAATGTCAGTCTGTTTTAATTCCCTACAGGAGCACTCCATTAAGAGAAGAACATGTATTTCTTTTTTAAGTTCTTTTTGCAGATCAGTTGCTATAATATTTTGCAGCAGAGTCTAGTTTCATTATTCTCCTGCAGAAACTGAAGTGTTTGGTATTTACCATTCAGCTGCTCTGACAGGGAACAGTCAAAAATAGGTATCGGTATATGTTCAAAATACTGTGTATTTTTCTTTGTAGTGGTGAGAGGTATGGGCTGGCCCTGGGGCTTCCAGTCTTTGAATCAGACTTCCTGATCATATATTAAGGAGTAAATTATTATAGTAAGGAGTTTGTTAATTTTAAAAGTTCTCTGGAACTATTTATCAAGAGATTAGAAGGCTTCTAAAAATCTTAAAGGCTTTTTAAGACTGTTGTCTTCAGTCTCTTGCTCGTGAACTGTGAACTGCAGTTGTTCAGTGGTTTCTACTTTTTCAGAGACCTTCCTGATGTTTACATTACAAAAGAAGAAAAACAAATTGGCAGGAGGCTAGAAAGGAAGGACAGACTTTGCACCCCAACATGTTTCCAACCCCACTTTCCTCCATCTATCTGTATCACAAGAATGGGGGCCTGAATGGAAGTGTAATGTTGGTTTCTAATAGAGACTAAATTGACTAGAAAAGATGCCATGAAAAAATTGTAGTTGTGCAACTGTTTGCAGTAAAAATCAGATTTTTCCCAGATATAAGGGTTTATCTATGTTATAGTTTTGACTAAAACTCTTTTCTGGTTTTACTCATAAATATGATGATATCTACTTTGTTATGAATGAACAAAATGTGAGGATAGAAACCTTAGTAATATAACATTTTACAACTATTGTACTTTATTGGTTTTCAGTGACAAGTATAACTATTTTTCTTTTAGTGCAGCCATCTGTCTGGCAGGCTAACCCCTCCGAGTTGTGAAAGTGTAGCCCCACGGTACGTGTATCCTCCAGTAAACCAGGCGTTGGCAAACAGCCACTGGTTTTTCCCTGGGGAAACAACTCGCACTGTGTTGTTCAAGAGAACTTCTGTGAAAGTTCTGACAGACACGTCTCCCTCTGCTTTAGCCCCATAGGGATGGGTGGCTGGGTACATCATCCAGATTGGTAGTGACTGGTAGTTTTGCTAAGATGTCTTTTTCAGCAACTTTGCTTTAGCATAGTGTCTTACATAAATTCAGTTCTACTGCCTTGCTATACCATGAGACTCAAGATGGTTCCTGGGAGTGGTAGTAGGGAATATGTACTTTGGAAGGGTCTCCATGGAGTGGAGTGATTGTGTTTGGGATAAGGTATTTCTATGCAGAAGACAGTTGTGCAATGGCCACACTTTTTGGTTTGTTCAGGCATCTTCTGCCAGGTGCAGAGAGGCTCTGCAAAACAGGATATATACAGTTCCAATACATAAAGCTATTGTGTATTGGCTAGCACACAAGATAGGTAGGATTTGTTTGTCTAAGCTGAAGCACCACCGATGAAGCCCCAGAAGGTTTGTCCTGGCCTGGCAGGCACCAGTCAGGTGGGGAAGAGTCTGCCTCTGCGGCTCCCAGAGGCAGCTCCTCATTGTGGCTGAGCTGCCATCTTCCCCCAGCCCCTTTAGCACAGGTGACAGTGACAGCTGGATCTGACCAGTCCTGACCATCCCTGGACAATGCCAGCCTGCCTCCAGCTTGTTTTCTCCTGTAGGATTTTGTACTGTTCTGTGCTGGTGTTTTCCCTTTTGACTTCAGCTACTTTTAGTGGCTCTGAGGCAGTCTTAATGTTATCTATACTTTTTACCTTGATTATTTTTTGACAGACTTTTTTTTTTTGTTTTTTTCTCAGTAGTCCAAGTCCATGTGGCATAGCTGTGCCACACTGGGTCTGTCCTGTGGGGCCTTGGTGGCCAAGTGCCCAAATCTGTGGAGGGGCTGGGGAAAGCTTTATAGCAGAAGCTGCACAGAGAGGTAGTGTACAAATGACTACTACTTCACTGCTCTTCAGTTTGGTATTTAGTAATTTCCACAATGTTTTGTATCATGATAGACATTACACGATTCTTCTGAAACATGAACACTTAAGTGTGTTCAGAGACATGGCTGGATGCTGACAACAGAATGTAAGGTCTGCAATGTTATTCCTGACCAGAGGTGCTCTGCCTCTCATTCTTATCCGTAAGATTCTGAATCTTAAGGTAGATTTCAAGAGCATGCTATACATAAAATATCTTTCCTCTCGGCTGTTCCAATAAAAGGATCTTCTAAATATTCTGCATAAAATGCTCAGGGTCAGACTTTGTACCTGATTTTGATGAAAGAATACTTACTGGTACCTTACAACTCAGTCTTGTCCCAGAGAGAGCCTGAATCCCATTCTTTTACTTTTTGCTTTGCTACTTTAACTCAGAACTGTAGCCAGAGGTTGAAGGGTATGAATTTCATCAGTTTATGTCTTTATACTGTTCTTCATTTATTATCTCTGACTTTTTATTATCTCTAACTTGCTGTTACTCAGAAAGTTGATACTCTGGTATTTTAATGTTGGGATATTTTCCTGTTTGAGAAATGCTACTGTAGAGGCATGGAAGGAATTATGTTTGTGTTTTTTAATTCAATGAGAGTTGAATTAAAATCACTGTGAAACATATCCTGCCATCTTCTCTGTTGTAGTAGATACTTGAAAGGGAACTTCATGTGGGTTTTTGTGATGGAAAGGAATCAGAAAGTGGGAGAAAAAAAGTTGCTTCTAGAACCAATGTTGTTGAAGGTTAATTTCATATAGCATTGCAACATACATTTGCAAAGAAGATGCCAGCAAACTTTCCCAAGTGTTGTTTTTTTGTCTTATGGTAATGATCATTCATATAGCAAAAAATTCCAAGGTGAATACTGCTTTATGAGATCTATGCTCACTCTGCCTTTGTAATATCTAGTGAGTGTTGTTTTCATAGTGGCCTGGATCACTTTCTCATTGCAGTATTTGCATTAAAAATGTTTCCCTTTCATTTTTTCTTTAATCATAGGTAGCTTAGCTATAACATTTAAACTGTGACTAACACTTCTTGTTAACAATTAATCCTTTAAATGATACTTTGAAATTGTTTAAATCAGTATTTTAAATTGAACAAGGCCTTAGAGTCACTCTGTAGGACTGTATCATTAACCTATAATTGTATATTGCGTGAAGTACTTTGTTTTCATTACTTTGGAAAAAGAGTAATGACCTTGCAATTGACTCCTCTATTTAACATTTTCATTTGAGCTTTAACACCGTTAGAAGTAACTGCTTGCATTGACCACAGAAGGAGCAGAAGGAGCAAAAGGAGCAATGTACTGCAGTCAACCTAATTCAGTTTCAAGCTAACAGAGTTAATATTAATTGCTGATTTACCAAGTCAAAGGCCTCAGTTAAATAAAGTTGAGACTGTGAAATTCCTTTTTCTTTTCATAGATTGACAGCTCTGGGTTCAAAAATATACTGTGCTGAATCGTGATTTTCATATTAGGATACGTTACACTTGAATAGCCAGTACGTCTATGCTGTCTTAAGTATTAATCTAAACTGTTTCAAGTGGTTATTGAGTATGGAAAGTTCTTGCTAGTGAGAAAGCCCCCTTTCATGCAGAAGTTATTTGGGAAATAATAATAAAAAAAAATACACTTTTTCCCCTTATTTGCCTAGAGCATATTTCTCTTCAAAGCTTGTCAGTACTAAATAATCATCAGGCCCCAGTGTCTTTGCTCATGTTGATAGGCAGCTCGAACAGCCGGGTGTACCTCCCATTCATCTGTTCCCGGTATTGTCAGACACAAGGAAGACAGAGCAGACTGTCCAAACTGGCTGTCATTTCAAGAAGACTGGAACACATGAAAGCAGTAAGTAATAACGACTTAGCTGGGGGACTGAGCATTCTGTACCACATGAAAAATATGCTCTGCTTAAAAGCACGAAACTTGGCAGATAGGCTTAGGATTTGCTAAGGCACAGAAAAAAAGCAAATATGGTGCTTTCTGATTGCCTACTATAGAACACTGAGCTCTTCAGCAAAAACTCTTGATTCCAATTTTCTACAGGTTCTTTACCATGAAAGGAAGAAAGTTTTTGCAATGTTATACAGATGGCAAATGTCAGATTTATTTTTTTTTCTTTTACAAAGTAAAGCAGGATCTACTTTTCCTAATCTCAATTTCCAGAAAATAAAGTGGCTAAGGTGGTTCTTTTTAAAGCTTATGGGCTGAGGGGAAGAAAAAAAAAAAAAAAAAAAAAAAAAAGATTTGTGGAGATGAAGAGGCAAAGTGGCAGAGTTGATTTTTGAAATACCTTCAAGGTAGGTTCAGCTTGGAAAATCTGTCTACAAATATATCATCCAGGGAGAAAGGCAGCTGAACAATCTACCAATTTTATTCTTTATTTTCCTGTAATACATGTGCTTTTAATCAAAACATTCAGGAGATGGAGTATGAGTAACTCCCAACATCATCTATCTGTGTTGGCACATTTATTGATCATGAAATACAAGATCAGTAACCACCAAATCCTACAGTGAAAACCTTTGTAAACACTTGGTTGCGTTAGTGAAGTAAAGGATAACTTTCAGATCTTGACTGCAGAAGTCTAAGCCGTATTGTTTTCCCTTGAGCAGGCTGGTGGCACGGTTTGTTTCCCCAGGCCTGATCTAGCTGTTCTGTCATCTTGAGAAAGTTCAGGAGGAGCAAGCTGTCAGGTGGGCTTAAGCAGGTTTGGCAGGGTTAGAACAAGTACCATTGTCTGCCTTCTGAAGGAAGGAAAAATAAATGAAAGTTCCTTTGTGTCCTTTCAGTAATTTGAAATAGGATTGTGCCTATCTTTTGTTCAGTGAGCCAGAGCAAATTTGGGTCATCAATATTCCAGGTACAAGGAGAGGATACTTTTATTTTGCACATCTTTAAAAACAGCATGTTGCCTTGCTCCCTGTTGCTCAAATTTTTAACTGTTAATTAAATCCACTGACATTGCAGCTGTTTAGATTATTAATAGTATCTGTGATATCTGAAAATATTTATATTGCTAATATTTTTATGATCTCACTAAATAGTTTTCACACTGGACTGAAAATATGCTCCATTTATAAGGCATGATAGTATATTCAAGTCATGAAGCTTATTGTAATTAAAACATGTATTTTATAGTTAAAGCTTTGGTTTTAATTTTCATATAATGTAAAAAACCAAAGGGTTTCAGAGTCAGGGGTGGGGTTTTTTATGTTGTTAGTTCTATGATGACCCATTCATAGAGATCCCCAAGTGTCATTAACAACCTGAGGGCAAGTTCTTCGAAAGCTTGCTTAGCTCAGTGATTGTACGCAAATATTTTCACTATATAATTGAATGGAGGATATGTTGTGGAAATGTTGGCAATCTTGAACGTGAGAAGACAACCATAAACTTATGCGATGTTTAGGAATTTCTATCTTAATCTGATGGATGATGAAACTGTTAGTTTGAAAATCCTTTTTAAAAATACTTGTAATGCTGCTTGCAATAGCATAGTTTCTTTGAAGGGAAGGATCGGTTGTTTAATGTATTGCTTCTAATAAATCTATTTATTTTATAAGTAGCTTTCTTCTTCAGCAGGCATTTCATAATGAGCTGTTTCTGTGATGTCACAGCCTAATATTTAGGTTGTTCCATTTCAATAGCAAAGAAATCTGGTATGTTTGTAAGCTTTATGCATTAAGCAAAGGGATGAGACTGATACAGCAGCTATGTGTACACAATTTTCTTTCCTGTCTCTGTCATGTCTTTGCTGATAGCAAACATAGAAAAGCTGGTTGAAAAAAGAGTTGATTTGTGGTAAAGCTGTTAATAGTCTGCTAATGTAGCACAGAATGCTTAGAAAAAGATTTAAAGAACTTAGTAAATTAATACGCTTATTCAAGCTTGTAAAATGGAATTTTGCAGTTCTGAATATATTCTAATATTTGGAAAAGACCAAGTATTGGAATCAGTTAATACCGATGTTATATGGCGATTTCATGGAGAGGTAATAGATAATGGTAATGTAATTATAGACATGAGAACACTTCATAGCTGTTTCACTTCTTAAAGGCTGATGCTTGTGATTCACACAATACTTGAAAGAAGGTTGCATCAGACTGGCCAGCAAGATACCTTTAAAGCAAGATGCTGCCAGGATGTTGAGACTACTTTGAAGGAGAGTTTTCAGTCTTGATCCAGTAAGCTGGAGGCAAACATGTGGAGTACTTTCTGTTATTATGGCATTCTCTGTTATTATTGAGTGTTTTATACTGTACATTATGAGGAACTGACCTGAGTGTAAGTCCCTGTGCAGACTTTCAGCTCTAAAAAGAATAGAGGAATGGATTGGGGCAAGAGCTGAAGATCTGTACTCTCAGTGCTGGGAAACAAGACAAAGGTGCTTTATCATGATACTATTGGTTTTGTGTTTTGCACACAAACTCCACAACCAAAAAAATGCTCTTAAGATACAATTGAGAAAAGTTAGGCTGAATCTAATGATGGAATAAAACATGAAGCTTGGGAGGAAAGACCAGACATGTTACTCTAAGTTGCTAATTTCTGACTAACATGTGAATAGCATTTAGCTTTGGGTTCATACGTATTCAAATACAGATGTTTTAATTGCAAGTAAGACTGGAAAAGATCTTAAGGGAGCAATCATAATGCAGAAAAAAGATCTCTTTCAGGAGCTGACCATAATGGCTATAGACAACTTAGTGTAATGAATAGCATCCATTTTCCGTATATCCACTAGCATTATACAAATGAGGATCATCTGATGCAAAGCCCATAAACTCTACAGAACAAGCTATAGACTAACTTCTTAAATGCTTTAATGAACCTTTTGTGAACAAGTCACACTGAGCAAGGCCCCCCTAATGGCTCTGCAAATATGAGGGTTTCTTTTGTTAAAGATCTACTGATCCTGGAAGTGGATTAATACACAGATTTACAGAACTATTTCTATTTTTAATTCAAAACTTTAGATAATACTGTATTTCACTTACTTTATATGAGAAGTTACCATGTTTCCGTAACAGTCTAAGGTTTTTACATAAAAGTAAATTATAAAAAGTAAACTTAAATAAGCTTATGCCATAAGGGAAAAAATTCCAATAATTCGCAATACCTCCAAAATTATATAAACTATCTTTGTGACAAAAATAATCAATTAATTTTAATATACCGGGTCATTTTTTAGCCCATTTATATGAAAATATTTTTTGTGTCTATACACTAATTCTGAAAGTTCTGAGAAGGACAAAAATCTTGACTCTGCAGAGTCCTAGCATTCTTCTATAAATAATTATACTTTATGATTTTAGACAGATATCTTTAATAGAGAAATGGGATAGATATTTCTATAGTTTAATATCCTTGCTCCTGAGAATTTTTGTTCAATCAAATTGCAGTTCACTGCAGAAAGTAACAGCAGCTGTGGTGCTGAAAATCCATTTTCCTACTCTTTGCTTAGGAAGGTCAAACAGCCACAACGCAAAAAGAAAGGCATCTTTCTGCATTTCCTACATTTCAGTGCTATGGTATCACTTTAGCACTTGTATTGGTTCATAATAAAAAGTGAGAAATTTGTTTTCTTAGATCTAACTTATGTGTAAACTGTGTCATGGGATTAAAGCTTGTTTTTAATTTCTGCCTTTTAGTTTTGTCTGGCCTTATTCTTGGAGCTGGTATCATGTGTATATTTCTAAATCGTATCTGAAAAGATTTATTCAGAATTCTGTTAAAGTAGAGAAATGAAGCACTTAAAAGTTATGAAATTCAAAAATTAAAGCTGCTTGTATAATCTTAATTTTGCCCCCCTTATGCTTATGCACAATGGCACAGTCTTTAATTAAAGAATCATATACTGGGTTTTCTCGCACCCCTAGGAGTTACACTTCATTCAGTGCACAGGAGGGATAATGCTTGATGATTGCTGCCTTCATCATTCTGTTTCATTCTCACTGTTCTGTGTGTGGCCATAGGCGTTATTTATTTCACCCTAATCAAAGCATGCTCTGATCACAAAATTAATAATTTCCTTCGGGCTTTTCTGTGGTTTTTACCACTTTAGGTCTGAGTAGTTCACAAGTGTTATTAGTCATCATTTTTACAGTACCCAGTTTTCATTGTGGAGACAGTATTTCAGGTGAGAAGCTAAAGTACTAAAAAGCAAACATAAAAAATATCTGCTGATTTTGGATGCTATGGTTGTGATAAGTTGTGCCCGATAGTTCAGAGGATGTTTTTATTACGTAGCACTTTATCTCTTCCAGCCAGAGATCTTCTTTGATTCTAACGGAAGCAATGAGATTTCAACAGTTCTTCAAATTCAGTACCCAAACGATCGAGTGCACATAATAGTCACCCTTAGGGAGCTGGTTTAAATGATATAATGTGCAGGAAGAGAAGAGATAGAAGCCAGTCCCTCAGGGCAGCACTGTCTATAGGATTATTGTTTCATTTCATGTTTGCTGCATGGCTTCCACTCTCAGCAACAGTTCAGACAAGGGCACTATGGAAAACAGCTTTACTATGTAACCTGGGGTTTGTGTCCAACTGGATACCAAGAGTAGATCCAGTCTGTTCACTGACTGGGGAAATGACATGAGGTAAAAAATAAATTCAGTTTAGGGTTTTATCATGATGCATGACTGCCCTGGCAGTGTGCAGCAGTAAACATTCTGCTTTGAATGCAGAGTGGGAAAAAGTCAGGCAGGGAAAATAAGAGAGAGAAAGCACAAGTCTTACTAGAGTCTCCTTACTTGAAAGAGGGAAGAAGAAAGTGGGACTCTGTGCATGAGGGAAGGCAGACTTGCAGTAGTTCAGCAGAAGAGGGTTATTTGCGATGGTGCAGGTACTGGGGAGATCTCCGATTGTATGTACCCATCAGACAGTTCAGTCCCATATTCCCAAGACCTCCCACTGACAGTTGGTTTGCTGACTGCTTCTACTCTTAAATAGCAGGCATTCTTTTCTTTCTTTCCAAATTTCCTATTTCACTGTATTCCTCGACCACATCTTATTTTCTCTTTGTCTTCTTCTACGTGGGCAGTTAAAAGACACAACTCCCTTCTCAGTTCAGCCTGGGTATTAGAAGATAGATGGCAAGCAGGCGTTCTGTCCCTAGTTTCCTGCATGGTTCTGGTCTGGCTCAAAGCTGCTGGGAGGGACTCAGAAATGCTAGGAAAAGCCTTGCTAAGCTTTTGGAGTCTTGAGCCAATAAGCTTTTAGTTTCTCTGTGTTGCTGGTAGGTAGGGTGTTAATGAGTTTTTGAGAAGTTTAGCTGTTTGTCCTAATTGTGTGTTTTAAAAATGTGATAAACCCTTAAAAAATACAATTTTGAACCCCTTTGGCAAACGTGGACAGATTTTCATGGCTATGTGAAAAACCACGTTTGCTATACAAAAGTCTGTAACTCCCTTCTGCCTAATCTCTTTGCTCCAGATCAGTGAAATAAGAGCTGTTCACCAGCCATTTTTTAACATATGCCAGATATTTCTCAAGACCAGCAAAGCTGTTTGGCAGAATAATTCCCTTTTCATTTTTGCCTTGTTCACATTTCCTTTACTCTAAAACAAACAAATAAACAAACAAAACCCCCCACAAAATTTACAAAATTCCCCACAGTGGATGTCAAAGATAGGAGTAAAATAATAATTAAAAATATGTATTATTAGCTGCAGTTATAAGGAGTTAAAAACAGATTAATAAAACATGAAATATCACATAATCTTATTAATAACCTCTCCTCTCTATATTCCTGTAGTATTACTGAAGTTTTTATCAGAGATGGTATTAACCATGAATGGAGTAATAATATATGGGATATTCAGTTATGTACAAGATACAGCAGTGAAATGAGTCTATGGGATTTCCCACTCTACAAGTTTGGGTTTTTTAAATAAAACTTTTATTTGTATTATTTAAAAACTTACTTCTCCTCTTGAAAAAAATGTAGTACCTTTGAGTGCAATAATGTTTGCATACAGCTTCATAGCACTGTTTCTTCTTGATATACTTTATTCTTTAAGTAGATGCACCATATCATAGTACCTGGAGTTGGTAAAGGCTGAAGAAGGGAAGGGGAAAGTGTGTCGTTACATGCCAAACCCAAGGAATGCAGAAAAGTCAAGTAGAAAGTTTGCCATTCTGTTATTTCTAATTGGTTTATCAATATTATTTGATAATTGCATTCAACACAGGGAAATGCAAATGGTTTGGGGTTTGGTTTGGGTTTCTCATTTTTTCGTAGGGCATTCCAAAGAAAATTGTACAGCACACTTCAGGGCTTCTTCTCTCTTCCGTTATATGTTGCAGTTAAGGGGATACATAGCCAATACAACGGAATGGAAAAACAGGGCTGCTTTTTTTGGTTTTAGTTCTGGAACTGTTTAAGCTCTAAGAATTATGATGTTGCTGGGGTATTTTTGCAGTTTGTTTGTTTTGCTTTTATTACCTGTTAAATATATCTTGGATTTTAAAAATATATTTCAATATATTTTGAAATGCTTTAGAATTCAAAACATTAATTCCACACCAACCAAAGCTCATTTGGGTTTAGATATACCAGGCATTCTGTAAAATCACATTTTTACTTTCAGTTGATCGAATTTGTAGGTATTGACTACCTCAGAATAAGAAGAAAATGTAGAACATTAAAGCAGAAACCTTAGGGGATCAGCTGACCTGACCTATGGGTTTCAGTTTTATGAAATGTTGGTTGGTGTTGCAAAATGTGAACTTCAGCTGAGCTAGCTCAGCTTCTAACTGCGGCCCTGAGACTCAGCTTGATTTCAATCCTTATCCCATAGATAAGGGATCCAGACCCCAATTATTGAAAGTTTATCTGTAAAAGTGGTGGTATGCTCCCTAGTTAGAAGGGGAAGAAGAAAAGGTGAAAGCAGTGAAGACACCTGTAACAGCTAGGTTTTCTCTTGCTGCTGGCCAAAACGCAATCTAACTAATGATCTGAGAAAAACAGTTTTCCCTTTTTTTGCCATGTAGCTCATTGGCAAGCTTCCTGCAGTAGGTGCTTTGACAGATCTAAAACTGCCTCTGTCTTTTACATGGTCTAGCTGCTGCCAAATTCCTTGGCCTTTCTTGTTCCAGTGGGCATCATAGTGCTTTACTGAAATCTGGGAAAGTAAAATTCACTGAAGGGGAGGTACCTGAAGTTAGGCATGAATTTTTCCAAATATTCATATGCAATGAGTAATAAAGTTTTCATATTCTTTCTAATTTATTCCTTTTAAATAACTTGCATTTCTACCTTCTGTTTATTTATTATGGTCAGCAGGGAGTGATCTCTATGTCCTTTGCGTGGCATGCTTTACCATATGAGCACTGAACTTGAAATATGATGCAGGAAGTTACAAAGATTTTGCTGTTGTCCCCCACTGAAGTGCAAGTTGGGGTGATGATCATATCAAGAAGTAGCAGATTACCAGCTGAAAACTAGAACTGTTGTGTGGTATGGGCATAAGAGAGGGAAAGCCAGTATGAGGTCTGGGTCAGGGGCAGTTTGAAAGATGGGAATACAGTTGTTTTTTGTATGAGGTGCAAAATGAATGTAGGGGAGAGTAGAGCTCAGCTAATTGGGTGGCAACTCAGCAGTGCTTACTCTCTGTAACCATCATTAAGATGCTTGAAGGTACAGTCATCTGGCAGGTTTGCCTCACTTAGCTAACCAGCAGCTTGTTTATGAGGCCAGAAAATGATAAGTGGAATGAAAATTAGAAGAGAAAAACAAACAAACAAACAAACAACCCCCCCCCAAAAAAAAACCTCAACAAACCAACCAAAAAAACCCTAACCCAAACACCAACAAACAAACCAACCAGGAAGGTTGCATTTCTGTAGTGCAGGAGAGTCTGGACAAAAGGACTCCATACCCAGAAAAACCACACCACATTTTTATGACATTGAGTTATGGAAATCTAAGAACAGGATGTTCTTCTAGATAGTTTAGATGAGTTCTATTACTGCTTCAACAGCTTAAATAATAGAGAACAGCTTTGCAAAATCTCCAGGTGCAAACACAATTCTTTTCCAGAAACAAGACTCTCTCCCCCTGCTCCCCAGTATCTGTTTGCTTATAATAGCAACTCTCTAGTGCTGCAAACTGTGTCAGTGTGGAAATATATCTTTTCTATACTTCTGGTGAATCCAGACATCATCTTAAAAGAGGAAGAGACGTTTGCCTCTGTCACTGAACAAACAAGAGATGGACCAGAAGATCAAGTAATAAAAGGAATGGAAGGGGTTGGAATGCCAACTGAAATAAAGTTGAGGTAGACTGGGACTGCAGTTTTGGGATGAAAAAAAAAGGAAATTGATTGCCTCAGATCAAGGAAAGTGGCTGATTGCTGAGAAGATTGTGGCACAAAGATAATGAAGAAAGCTCTTAATGGCTTAATTAAGAATTGGAAATGTGGCTAGGGAAAAGGATTTGAAAGACAGTGTATTGCAAAATAAACTGGTATGCAGAGAGGAAATTAACAGTGTAACCCAGTTTCACAGAGCCCAGGGTAGCACCTATTTAAGTCTGATTGGAAGTCTGTGAAAGGAGAATTTATAATGAGAGACTGAATGCAGATGGAGAAATGGAGTAGTCAGATGGGACCTAGAGAATATACTGGGGGGTAGTTCCATGCTCAACAGAGTGAGTACCTAAAATTCAGATCCTCTGCTTCTCATAGAGAAGCCTCCTTTTCTACCTCCCTCCACCTCTCCTGTTCCAATGTGAAAGTCAGCTTTTGGGAATACCTTCTTTTGTTGTCAGTGACCTGATTCAGAGGCCATTCTAACACCAGCTGGAGAATGAATTCTTTCCCAGATAGCTTATCTTCCTCTCAAGTATTGTTTTTCTATATTGGCATTCAAAATTGCTTTTTTGGTTCACACAGGCTTTACTGTTTCTCCTTGTTACATTATTTTATTTATGTTTTTAAACCATTTAGACATCCGTGATTCAGGAGGACTATGCCATGGAAGGTATTAGAAACACAAAAATATTAGCATTAAAAATGAACAAATACTGGCTTTACAAGTAGTTGAGTGGAAAATATTTTAATATAAAGATTTTGTGCATGGGAAGTCAATATTCTTACACCTTAGAAGATTATTCTGGAATTTTATTGGAATTCATTGGTGACATACAAAATGATAAAAAATAAAATAAAATTCGCTTCTATAACATTATCACAAGAGTCTTAGAATTGCTTGCCCTGAAGTTACCTTTTTAATTAAACTGTACATCTTTCATATAAATGTTGGAAAGTGAAAAGTAAGTGTGATACAAATTGTTTCAGAAGTAGACATAGACAAATGAAAGAACAGCCATAGGAAATACAAGAATTTTAGTCTATTGGCCTTACTGTGTAAGGTCAGTTAATATCAACTAAGTTAATAATGAAGGTTGTATGCACATTGGTTTTAGGTCAATCCTATGAAAATAGTTAATGGTAAAAAATTATGTTGAGATGGAATTTTATAGATTGATTCAGACTATAGGGACCTTGAGAGTCTTTAATCTACCCTCCTGCTTGAAGAAGGGTCAACACCGAGTTCAGACCAGATTGCTCAGCAGGGCTTTGCCCACTCATAGTGTCTGAAAACTCCCAAAGGACCGAGATTCTTCTGCTTCTCTGGGAAGCCTGATTGAGTTGATACCTTGGTCCAGTACTTAATTGTCCTCTGAGAGAGGCTTGTTTCCTCTTACATTCAGTTGGAATTCATGTGTTCCCTGCTCAGCGGAGCTAGGCTCCTGATACATCTGTTTATTTGCCAGAGCACAAGGATTGATTGTTCTTTTGCATGGAGAAGATTGTCCTTAAAGACCTGCAAACTTTCTTGCCCTGTTTTTCCCTTCAGAGATGCCTCCCTACAGGATAACCTGAATTAACTGAAGTCTGCATTCCTTAAATTCAAGTTTATACTCTGCTGCTTGCTTTCCTAACACATGTTAAGATCTTGAACTCCGATATTGCATGGTCACCATTGATAATTAACATCACCAACCGTTTCTTCCTTGGCTGTTAGCATATCCAGGAAGGCATGGTTACCCCATTGAACACCTGTGTTAAGAAGTTGTCCCTGAAACCCTCCAGAAGCCTTCTGGATTGCTTCCAACTTTCCATATTGTCCTTCTACAGATGTCAGGGGGCTTAAAGTCTCTCATGATAAGTAAGGTGTGTCACCTGGAGATGTACTCAAGTTTCTTAAAAGAGGTTTTATCCACTTCACACTCACAAGGTGGACTGTAACAAACTCTCAGCAAGAGTTGTCAAACAGATTGCTATAGAAGAACTCCATAAATCTGAGCAGCTCCTTCATGCATCCCTTCTTCTTTGCCCATTTTTCTGTAGCCTGTACCTGTCCATCATAGCATTCCAGTCCCGAGAGCTGGTTTACCATGTCTTAGTTATGCCAATGATGTTGCAACTCTATGTCTGTTTGTAAAGATCTAGTTCTTCCTGGTTCCCAGCAGCCTGCCCGTGTGCTTACCGGATGTAATTTCCACGTCCTTCTGAGCTGCAAGCTATTATCATTCCTTGATGTACCTTTTTTAAGGCCCTTTCAATCAAAGTTGGGTGAAATGAAAGTTAACAGCAATAGCAGTCATATTTTGTTGTGTTCTCAGTTTGAACTCAATTTTAAGTTTACTCTTAAATTTGCTTAATCAAAAACTGACTAAATTCTTTAAGAATTTGACATCAAGAGAAATGCCTACTTTCCAGCTTGTTGACTAATTAATTAATTAATGTTAAGCAGCTTATGTTCTGCTCTGATCAGTTGCCACACTGCTCAAAGCTTTGTGGAGATATGTAGTAGAGAATATTTGAATAATTTTTATTAAATAGTGATCAGTAAAAGTGTCCTGTTTTCACTTCTGTGACCTTTAAAAAATCTGTATCTTTTCTGTGTGTATTTAGTCATTGGGGAAAGCTCAGCAGGTCTGCTGAGTACAGTAAGATTTGTGGGCTTTCTGATGTTATCTCAGATATGACTAAGTGATTATGACCAGATACTTTTTAGGACTGGAAAGGTGACAGAAGTACTAACAAGAAGGAAAAAATTGTTCCGCACTTACCGATATGTGTTTATGATTAGTAATAATCAATATAAATAACAAAGAAATTTAATTAACATTGATAAAAAATATTTATAATTTTCTATTCAGTTATTCTCTCCTGCACACTAGAGTTCAAAAAGAAAACTTTTAAGAAATGGATCTGTTTAATTTCAAATTTCACTAACACAATAATTACAGCCTTCAAAGTTTATGTCTGTTTCTAGGAAATCACCGCAAGTCTTTTTACTAGATTATTTCGTGTTTTGTGACTTTTATGTTGTCTGAAGGTTCTTGGTAATAGGATATATTTTCATAACATTATGATGAACAATGTAAATATAAAACACTTTTTTTTTTTTTACTTTTTTCATCTGAAAGCTGCTTTTAAATTAAGAATTAATATTTCCTGTATATTTTTTATTTACTGTTTGAAAAAGTAGTAGTGGTAATTATTCTATGACATAAAAAGAGTTTTCAGTATAATTTCTATTACATGTATAGTCAAAAAACTTTGTGACATAGTTTTCACCGAAACAATGTCATTTCCTGCCAATCACAGTGTTTTATTCTCTGGAAGTTTATTATCTTTTTATGCATGTTGAACTTGGGTGAAGATGCTCTTGCAAATAGTAATATTTGATTAATATATTTGTGCCTTCTGTTAGTATTTTAGCTTTCATGTTTCACATTTTCACAATGCAAACTGTCATCAATAAACAGTGCTAAAGCTCTCACAGTTATTACATCATTCCAGCAACTAGAATTCTAAGAAAAATAAAATAATTGGCAATACTCACAGTAGTTCTGAATGGTGAGAATTTTTAAAAGTAGCAGGTGATATAAAGCTATAATAGAATGTACTGTAATCCTGAGATTGCAGAGTTGCTTTCTTGTGCAAGAATGCTGCAACCTTGGCATGTATTGGACATTTTCTGAATACAGAAAGCTATTTCAGCTGTTTGTGGGGAACATTATATATCCTTAAGCTCGAATGTTATCCTATTGATTTATTATCTTGCTTTTCCTCTTAAACAAAAATCAAACATAAATAAATCAAGGGTTTAATGTCCCCCCACCTTTTAGTAATAGATTTTTTTTTCTAACCTATATTAGACTCTTTTTAACTGTGGGATTTGTAAATTTAGCTTTTCTAGAGGTTATAATATTTAACAGTGCAATAAGTCTTTGAGATGCAAGAGGGTTTTTTGATTGTGGAAATTAAATATTAATGCCAGATTAGACCTATGTAGCTGGAAGATACTAATTATTTTTTTAATAGATTTCTGTAACAGCTTAATTTTCAGACATTTAAAATCTTATATTTTAAAACGTTTTATATAAAAAAAAAATCTATGGATTATTTATAGAAAATAATATAGTTTCATGGTAACAAATGTTCATAAATTACATATATGAAATAAGTCATCTGCACACTGAAGACTTAGCTGAAGTTCCAATGCAGAAGAGGATGTTAGTTTGTACAACAGAGCCATGTCATGTAGCAGTCTGCAGGTGGTTCATAATCTGAATATCAAGTTTAGGAAGGCCTAAGTTAGACTGACATCAATGAGTGAGCTGGTAGCCACCTGGAAACCAGATCACACCTGGTCTGACAGGCATAGGGTTCTGAAAAACACCTACCATATTCTGCTTGTGAACTCTTGTCAGAGGTCCCTTTTCTTTATTTCTTATGTTAAGAAGTATGTTTAGTAGCTGTTATTGTGCTAATCAAAGAGCTAGGTAAATTGATAACATTAAAGTAATGTATCTGCAAACTTACTAGTAGAGATCTGAAAAACCCTCTGGCATCACACATGTGAAAAGCTTACAAGTAAGCCACTGCTATTCTTGATATTCTCCAGAACAACAGAGAGTAGATAGATATGTGTTAAGGGATAATGCTTCCCCAAAATACTTTTGGTAGCATACCATATAAGATGTAAATACTCAAAGGGGCACCAGCACCATCTTCAGAAAAGAAAAAAAATAGCTATAAAGAACACAAAATCTCACACACTGTAGTCAGAGTGACTGTGAGATTATGTCTTATACTTTGACCTAGAATGAGTCCTGAGACTGTGACACCACCATTTAACAACCTAATTTAATACATGTCTTAAAATGTTGTAACAATAAATGTGACAGATCTATTACTATTTATTATTATACAGTGTTTTTCCCACTTTCATCTTACTATAGAATACAGAGTAGATGCATATTTCACTTTCAAGTATGGAAAAGTAATTACCTCAACGAAAGCAAGCAGAAACTATTTATCTGTGTGTCAAAATAATATTAATTACTTTTAAAAGTATGAGAGGTCCATAAACAATAGAAGTGTTTCATAGGTGTAACAACAATTTCTTACTCTTCTACATACAGGACATGTATTTGAGATATGTTGCCATTGAAAAGTCTTCTGACAGCAGCAGTAGATGAGTGAGCAGTATACTTGTTCCTTTTCTGTGCATCATTAAAGGAATAATTTGTTAGTATTTTGAAATAACTATATTAAGACTTCTGGATTGCTGTATATTTTGTTTAGTGAGACAGAATTAAGTGTTTCTGATCACAGTGGGATTTTATTTTTTTATGAATGATAAAATCTAAGATTAATAAATGAAAAGAGTTAAAAATGCCCCCACTTCCCCAAATTATTGTATTAGATCCAAATTTGAAAATCTTAAAATGCATCCATAAATTTTTCTTACTGCTGTAACTCCAAATTGTAGAGCAATCTATGCATTGACTTTAAGGAAACACTTACCACTGATTTAATCTGTTAGAAAAGATGAAGTTTTGCCAGATTCTTTCATAGTAAGAGGAGAAACTGAAGTACTTTAAATAATTTAATGTCAAACTGCCTGTAATACCTGAGGTTATATCAGTAAGGCTTATCACGATACAAGGAGAACAAAGCAGCGTAGTAATCACTGTGTAATGAGAGGTAAACCAATACAATAAAAAGGGTAGTCTGACAATATATTATGATCTGGTGAACTGGACTAGGAAGCATTAACTTTGTAATGCTGTGTCTGTAGTAGACTTAGTAGTCTTGTCAATGTAAAGGACATATATCATAATGATTAAAAATGCTGACTAGCATTTTGTGAGCCAGACATCACATGTTGGAAAACATGTTGAATGTTTTATGGGTTTTCAACACAGATTAGATCCTTAAATAAATTCAATTATTATTGCATGGTAAGGAAGGTACTGTTAAAACCACTGCTGATGCATTTTTGCTGTTCTTCCAGTAGTATTTTGAAAAACACAGTAAGTTATATGATACTGGAGCCAAGTAAACTTCTGTGTGCTGAACAAGGTGCACATTAACAACACTCTATAGGAAAAATATGACAAAACCAAATCACTTTGAATATTTAAGTTTTCAATTAATTTTTACAATGCAAGAGGAGTTGGTGGCATTTTGCCAGGCTTTCTGCAAACCATGCATGGAGAGATTAAAAGTGAAATGAGTCAATATTATGACTTTACAACACACAATAGTATCCTGAACATCCAGTCTATGTTGTGACAGTGATTTTCTCTACATTTAAAAGAACATATCTCCTATTGCAAGCAATATAGACTTCTTTCATGTTCACTAATGCAGTTGCATTACAAAATTTAATTATTTTATGATAAAAGTTTTCCAATTTAATAATATTAATAATTTATCCAATATATTAGACATTATTGCAGGCTTGAAAATACTTTTACAGCATTTGGTTATATTTTTATTATGAAAATTTGCTGCAAGATATTTCTGTTTTAATCTACATTCTTTTAAACTACTTTCTTTTTTAATCTACATTTCAGGTTTTTAATGATGTTTTTTGTTGTATTTTTATTGTATCTAAAGTACACTTAGTGAACCAATTTAAAGTAGCAGTGACTGGATGTTTGAGCTTTCAGAAATATTCTCTGTTTTCATGGTGTCAAAGTGGTTTCCATTTTACAGGACTTTACTTGCTCTCTCCATGTGTAAAAATTTTAAATCAACTATTATGACAGAAATGGTCTAGCTGTAACTAAAAATAAAAACTCACCCAGGGTAAGAACACATAACCCTAGCTTGGCTAGCTGACTTTTTATCAGTCATACATTGCTGAAAACAGGTCAATAACAGAAAGTGATAAATTTAATGCTAAGAAATCTATATGGAAAATGCTAATGAAAATTAATTTCTAATATCCATCTCTTCAGTCAAACAGCATATAATCTTTCCTATTTCCAGAAATTGCTGCAAATTCATGTTCTAATCTGGTTGAAAGCTTAATAAGGATATTACTTTCTCTTCTAATTTAGTTCTGAAATCTTTTTTTTCTTGTGTACTATTTCCCAAGTCTAGAATCAGAATAATTTAGGTTGGAAAGTTTCTCTGGAGGTCAGCCTGTCCAGCCTCCTGCTCACAGCAGGGCCAAACTCAAAGCTGGATCTGACTTCAAAGTTAGATCATGCTGCTCAAGGTCATATCCAGCCAAGTTTTGAATATACAAAGAATTTTTAATAAAATTTTCTTCTTTACTTTCCAAGGATGTTTTTTGCTTTAATGAATACTTTTTATTTGTTATTATGTTTTTTTATCTGAAAACTGTGGGTTTGGTTTTGGTTTTTTTTTTTAATAGTTAATTTCTCAGGACAGCCAAGCCTGCATGGAGGTAGATATTTTTTATTTTATTGTTTACAGTAAAATCTCCTTAGAATAAGGATGGGTTAGATTTCCTTTGGTGACTACAAGTGAAACAAAAAAATGCAGAATTAATGAGCTCTAGCTACTGCAGTTGTGGTCAGTTACTGTATAAAAGCTACAAGTGAGAATTATCTCTTTCCTTCAAAATGTTGGGCAACAGGACTTTGCAGGCATCTGACATAGCAGCAGAATGCTTTAACTTGTAGTTAATAATTTCATGGAAAATAGACTTACTCTTCCATTTCATGAATATCTAATAAAATATTGAGACCTAACAAAAACAATGAATCTGCTGAATATGAGCTGTTTTAAAGCAGCAGATGTGCCAATTTAATATCAAAATCAATAATGAAAAAAGTTGTTTTGCCTTCCTATTTCATATCAACTGAGCAGCTCATAGTTTCACGCCAGACATAGGTCTTAATTTAGCTCAATTATCACTATATTTTTTTTATTATTATTTATTTAGTAGAGAAGGTACATAAAAGATTTCAACATTTTTACTTTGATTCCCAATAAGTATCACTGATCACTGACCTCTTAAAATATGATCTATTTTTGTCTAATTATCGTTTGAAATGTCTGTTTCCAATTGCAGTGATATATGTTGTCTCCTACACTTAATGTTATCAGTTAAAAGAACTACCAGAAAAACACTTGTTACCCAACAAGGACAGAGGATTCAACATTGCATATTCATGTCTTTGCTTTGTCATGGCCAGGGTGCCATAATACTTGGGTTTCAGAGACTTTTGTTCAGAAAAAAAAAAACATATTTTGCTGCTAAAATGTCTTATATTCAAAATACAGATAACTTATGACCTTGCACTTTCACTGATGTGTCTGAATATGTATTTCCATTAAAACCCAACACTATATGCTCATTTACTGCAGCTTTAGGATGACTTCTTATAATTTTTTAAACATCTTCACAGTGTTAAATAAATGTAGTCTAATGTATGTGATACACTTGCTCCTGCTGCATTTTTGTTGTTGCACATTTAAATGTCTGGGCAAAAATTATGCTGTCAAAAATGTTTGGTGCTCCTAAATTAGTTTTAGGAATTCTTCTTCCTAGCAAGTTTTTCTGATGTTTTCTTCTACCATTTTATCTCCATGGTGAAGTCCCAGTAAGATTATTACGTTCTTCCTGTTGGCGCATGTATCCATACAAAAGTGACAGAAATGAGAATGGTGAATGTAGTTTGCTTGGATTTGTAGCAAGCTTTTTTTGCCATGGATTCCTCTGTCAAAATAGCCAGATCGGTGAGATGGGGGCTGGAAAAGTTGACTATAAGGTGGGTGGGAAATGGATATGACTAGCAGGCTGATAGTGGTGAACATTTCAAGGTCCAGCTGGTGGCAGGTTATCAGTGGTGTCCTTCAGAGATCAGTATTGGGGCCAGTACTGCTGAAAGTCTTCATTAGTGACCTGGTGGACTGGACTACATGCTCAATGAATCTGTGATGACACCAAATTGAGGAGAGTGGTTGTTGCACTGGAGAACAGAACTGCCTTTCAAAGGGATCTTGATTGGTGGAGAAAATGTCTGACAGAAACACTGTGGAAACTCAGCAAAGATAAAGGTTGAGTCCTGCAGAAGTGGTCAAAAAACTCCATACAGCAGAACAGGATGGTGGCAGAAGAACTAGGAAACTTCTTGGCAGAAGAGGATACGGGAGCCGTAATTGGCAAGAAGTGGAACATAAGCTAACAGTGTGCCCTTGCAGCGATGAAACCTGGCCACCTACGGGGCTTTGTTAATACACTGCAGCTGGCAAGTTGATCTAAGTGATCTTTCCCTTCTCTTCAGCACACATGAGACTGCATCTAGAATATTATGTCCGGTTTGGGCTCCCTTATACAGGACATGAACATACTGAAACGAGTCCAGTGAGGACAGCCAAGGTGATTTAGAAACTGAACCATAAGACACGAGAAGAGGCTGAAAAACGTGGTCTGTTTTATCCTTCAGAAGAGAAGGTGAAGAACTTGCTGCTGTCTACAGCTACCTAATTTGAGGGTGAAGAGATGATAGAGCCGGACTTTTCTCAGATGTTTGCAGTGACAACACATGTAGACAAGGACAAGTTGGAACACGGAAAATTCTGTTTAGACATAAGGAAAAAAATTCTTCCCAGTGAAGGTGGTTAAATATTGCAACAGATGCCCAGAAAGACTGAGGGATCTTTGTCTTTGGAGGTACCAAAAACTTGATGGTACATGGCACTGAGAAATGTAGTCATATACCATGAAGGTAGCCCAGCTGTGGACAGGGTTTGCTCCAAAGGACATCTGATGGACCATTCTAACATATATTACTCACGATTTCATGAAACTTCCCTTGAACAATTCAAGAACTTCCTAGTATTTCCATCTGAAGTACTTTGTGACCCAGAGGTGGTTCCTATGTATCTTGTAATCTACAAGAGATTTATCTTTCTGTCCAAATCGAAATTCTTAGCTTTCATGGTATCCTGAAACAAGGGAATCAGCATCTTAAGCGCGTGTTACATGAGGAACCCCATTATTTTTAAGTCTGTTACTTCATCGTTTCTTTCGATGTCTGGAGTTCCAGTAGTAGGAGCAGTAAATGTTAATTATTTTCCTTCTCCATAATGCACAATTTTCTAGGTGGTGTTCATATCTTACTTACAGTTTTCTCTCTCCAGTTGTTAAGAGTCTTGTTTGTTCCTATACCTTTGATCATCCTTGCTGTCCTTTTTTGGACCTTTTCTAGTCCTAATTTATCTTCTTTGACACAAAGGAGATGAGAAGTCCATGTGGCGTTTAATAAGCAGGTCACACTATGGAGCTAAAAATTAAGGTCACATTCTTTGGGTTGTTTTATCTTCCCTGTTCTAAAATCTGATCTGCCTTCATGGCCAGCAGATCGAGGGAGGTGATTCTGCTCCTCAGCTCCTCTCTGGAGCCCTTAGCACAGGAAAGACATGGTTCTGTTGGAACAGGTCCAGAGGAGGGCTACAAAAATGATCAGAGGGATAGAACACACAGGAAAGGCTGAGAGTTGGGGTTGTTCAGCCTGGAGAAAAGAGGGCTCTGGGCAGACCTTATTGTGGCCTTCCAGCAGCTAAAGGGGGCTTAACAGAAAGATGAGGACAGACTTTTATTAGGGCCTGTAGCAACAGGACAAGGGGTAATGGTTTTAAATCAAAAGAAGGTAGATTCAGACCAGATACAAGGAAGAATTTTTTTATGATGAGGATGTTAAAACACTGGAACAGGTTACCCAGAGAGATGGTGGATGCCCCATCCGTGGAAAAATCCAACATCAGGTTGGAGGGGGCTCCGAGCAACCTCATCTATTTGAAGAATGTCCCTGCTCATTGCAGGGGTTGTGGACTAGATGACCTTAAGGTCCCTTTCAATCTAAATCATTCAGTGATTCTATATCAATAGTCAGTGTTGAGCTGATAGAGATTATAACTCTTGGACCTTGTTGTAGGCAGTAACGGTCAGGTCAGAGATAAATATTTTTGCATTTAAAAGTAGGACTGGTTTTTTTTTTTCAATACATATCATACTGAAGAACAAAATTGTGTCATGATAGGAATGAAGGCCAAGATCTGAGTTACATAAAGATCAAGTGATTTGAAAACCATGTTGATGAAAACTGACTGCAACCAAATAAAGCTGAACCTCTTTATCTAGAGAAAGATTAATATTAGGCAGTTGCAATATTTTCAGTTTCCCGATGTTTCTGAGAGTAAATTCTCAAAACTTGTGTTTTGCTTTCATGCCTACTGATTTTTAAGTACAACTTGAACATAGGCATGTTGAAGTGATTTCTGTACACCCTATACAGTATTTGATTTTTTTTAAAAAAGGCTTTGAAGTTTCTTTGAGAAACAATATATTCTGTTTAAATACCACCCCACCCACCACCCACCCCCCAGTAAGGTCTATCCTTTTATAAGTACTATTTCTGTACTAATTTGGTATGTATATATCCTCTGACAGAAAAAGGATAAATTTCTACATAATTTTCAGAGTTCTTTTTGCTACTTTCTATTTATCAATTACAAATTCTACTCTGAGATTTACATTTGTGGGTACAGAAGCACTGTTCTTGCTGTTTTTCAGCTGTGATTGAAAAAAGATTTTGAATAAATTACGATACCAGAAACAATGCACTGTTACACTATAGAAGTTTTAGAGCAGTAAAATAAATAATATTGTAAAAATGAGTTCCAAATAAAAATACAAAGATTCATAATTCTGATCAGATGACTGAAATATATTCAAACAGAAATGAAGCCATGTTACTTTGTAAAAGCTTTTGAGAACTTTCAAAATTGAAAGGAAGCTTGAAGCTAAAACCATTAATACACTATTTGTAACTTGAAAATAAAAAGTTTGCTATTTACTGAGCCAGTCAAATATAAGTATATTATACTTTCGATCACACCCTTCTGAACTAATTCAGTAATGTAACGTAAAAGTAGGAAAATATATTTTGGTATTGTAAGGACGGTGACATTGAAAGCTCTCATAAAGCAGCTATTATTTTCTTAAGCACATTGAAACTAGAAAGTATCCTAAAAGATGATTCTCTCAGTAAGAATGAATTGCTAGATTACGGAAATGCATTTCACACTGCTTCAGAATTCACTACGGGGAAAAATTTTGAGCTTGTAAGTATTTCTGGTGTTGAAAGCTTTAAGCTAGTATAATGTGGGGAAAAAATGTTTCTATCACAGTAAAATCTAAACTTAACTTCCATCGTGTTCCAGTAAGAGCAATAATTATATTCTGTATATTCTATGCTTGTTCTTAGCTTCAGTTCTCAAATGCTTTCAGCAATTTGTGAGCTAAAAAATAGGAAAAGAAAATGTAAGATTTGAAACCCAAACAAATTTTCCAAGCTTCTTGTCTACAGGCAGACTGACATATAAAACTGTCCCTTTTTTTAAATCTGTGCTAAAATATTTTCTGAAAAGGGATATTTTGCCATATTTTTGGGTACTATACTTGCTTCTTTTTCAAATCTAAAGAAGCGAAATCCCTGCCCTTATAGAGCAGGTGTGTGGGAATTTTAGTATGCATAAGTATTGACAATAATGAAGATTAAGGAAGTGTATCTTGGAATTGAAGATAAATGGGAAAGACAATTATATTTCTTTTCTTAATCTTTGATGCTTACTATTTTATCATTTCTGATGAAAAGTATGAAAAAGGTGTCCTAACTAGTCTTACTGTTAACTGCCTCTGTAAGGATGTACAGCAATTATAGCAAATTTCACCAATTTTTTTTTTGAAAGGAATTTTCAGGCTGTAAAACAAACTGCAACTTGCGTTGTTTGTTTGGGTTTTGGCTGTTGTTTTTTTTGTTTGTTTTGTTTGTTGGGGATGGGGGTTTTTTGGTCCCCCATCCCTACCCCACCGCCAAAAAACTTCAAACATTGGAGATTTGGCTTGGTTTAGCAAATATGTGTGGGATCATGCAGTTCTGATGATGTCCAATATATTTTTATTGCTGAAGTCTCTCTAGGGAAATGTCATTTTCATAGTTGCTTTTAGCACTTCTCCTGAATAGCTGGGATGTTTATTTGTGAAACAATAGCTTGAAATCATTTATTTTCCTACAATCATGTCTGAAAATTTTCTTGGGAAGCATAACACCTATATTTGAAAACTACAAAGAATTATTCTTTTTTTTACTTCTTACTTCATTAATTAGTCATCCACAGTTTGCTTCTTACATGAACTCTAGATAGGTCTGTTAGAAGCAGTAGTGTTAAATAACGATAGCAAGCATGAAATTGTGATCTGGAGCGCAGACAGCTTTGTGCTCTGTCTGCTCTTATAAATTCTTCTTATTTATCTTATAAATTAGCTATATCAAAGTAGGAAATAATTGAAAATAATCTGAATGGAAAATTGCACAGGAACTGTTAGAACAAACTTGATGTATGCTACCTAGCCACTTTTACCTTTCATTATGCTAAATGTGGAAATTGTAGCTTGCAATCTTTTACAGTCTCGAAATAGTAGTTTACAAAAGTGATGGTGTCTGCTGTAACCTATAGGCAGATGTTCCAGAGGCAATGGGTTTACTGCTTCTCTGTACAGACAGTATACAGCTGATGTGCTCTGCTTCACCACAGAGGGATTTCATTATTAGAAACAAAACATCAAAGGAGAACTTTTAGGGACTTCCCATATCTATCAGTAATAGCTTGAAATGGTTATTCTAAGACGACTTTCATCCAGTTTTTACTGCTGCTGTAAAAATGTTATGTTATGAAAAGCCAAAGGTAATAGCCTTTAAAATAGATTTCCAGGCATGCAACTTTTATTTTTTGTTCTTCTTGGAATGTAGTCATAAAGATGAAACTATGACACCATTGCTGTTTCCATACCAACACGACATGAAGTGTTACAACAGAAGTCACTGTGCCAGAGGACCAAGATAGTTAGCCACAGAGGGGCAGACGCTGTAACACATTAATAACTATAATACTATAAATTGTAGCAAGTACAGTAAACTTTCAATGGGTTGGTGACTTTTCTTAGTGTTTAGTAAACTGGCTTGCCAAATCAACTGTCAGGATCCATTACTGACCAGGACCTGTCTTCTCATTGGGATTGCAATAATCAGTTACCTTTTTTCCTTTATGTTATATAGTAGTGTTTTATATAGTTTGGGTGCCTTTGTCTTTATAGAGATTTTTATGTTCCAGGGTTCTAAAATTCTGTATGAATTACTACTTCTTTTCTTCTTGGATACTTCACTTTTCACAGCAATTAGGTGTAACTTTGATGCTTTTGGGGAGGCAAGGAGGGTCTATACATAAACTATGGGTGTAGACATTAATTTGGATACATGTGATAAAGTACTATAGAGTTTGCTGTAACACTGCATCTGGCAGTGTTGGGTGGAATTCTGAAATACTTCCCTGAAGTGATGGAGTCATCTGTTTCATCCACAGCACTTCTATCATTACAACATCATACCAAAGCACGCATGCACATATTTGTATATTTTCAGATAGTATTTAGAGCTATTACTGTTTATTTGTTTTGTTTTCTTTTCACTTAATGTGTGTATTATCAGCACGGATCTTTTGAGTACTAGTTGAGCTCAGAGTAATCACCACAGATTTGACATCAGGGGTCATAAACCAAGTGCTATCACCTTATTGTTTTGGCATCCAGATGTACTCTGACAATGCAGTGGTATTCATCACTGTCCTATGTGGAAAAAAGACTGGGGCAGAGAACCCCCAGGTGTACACACACCCACATTTTGAAAGTCGGTGTCACTTACTGCAGTGATAGAGAAAAAAATAATACTTTAAGATTGTGATTTATGAGTGACAGTTGTAAAAGATTACTTTTTTAATTGAAATATTCATTTAGCATGAATCTTGGAAATGTTTCCATTTTCTCCAAGGTCATTTTGTCAGTGAGGCTCAATGGAAGAACAGAGAGCTTCTCACATGCAACAAAATGCCAGGCTACAGCCTTCATTATTTCTCAAGTATTTGCAGCATTTGTAGTACTAGTACTAAAGTAACTAGTTGATAACATATTTCTGCTTACATTTATAGATGAAAGAAGCTAGTGGGTTGCATGTGTACTTTTTATTTCAGCACTATTCCAGAGCTGTCTTTAGCTTTTATAGAGCTCTTTAAATGCTAAGTTAAACTGACATCTGTAACAATTTTTCACTATACATAAGCTGAACCTTTGCTGTTCTGACCTTTTTTGTGACTAAAGCAAGCCTGACTTTACATTCTTTTTTGACCATGCAGGAAGACTCCATGCATTGTATTTGTATGAAATTGCTGCAAAAGCCTTGTGATTTGTTTGTGTGAGTGTATCTTAGCAAGTTACATGTTTACTGATTCTTTCTTACAGTTCCAAACTTGAGTCATAGGAATGTTTTTATTATCAACCATGTGCAGACTGGACTGCTACAAATTCACTAATGTTGTATTTTGGGTGAACAATCTCCAGGCGTGTAACAGCAATGGCTTTGATTGACTGTTTCTTACTGCAGTTTATGATTACTTGTAAAGAGTCACTCTCAATAGAATTAGATACTTCATCTACTCATTCTTCCTCAGTTGTTCCCTGAATTGCAATAACACCACAGCTGACAGCAAAATTAGTATCTTTCCTTTTCAGAAGCCTCTCTCTTCATGCTTTCTCTTCCAGAGTTAACACAACCTACTTTCCATTTTACGTTGTTTTTTATTTGTGCAATTTACTTTGTCATCACCCCAAAGTTCTCAAGTTCCTCTTTTCTGGCACAAGGAGAACAGTTATTACTTTGCCCTTTAAGCATGAATTCTCTCCGTTGTCAAACAAGATTGTATTGCTGGATTCTGGAACCCATACTAGTAATTAGCTACACAATTTCCCTCCGCTGATATCAACATCAGACCAAATGGAGAATAATAGAATAATTATAATGACCTTGGAAAAGGTATTATTTTTTTAAATTAATTACTTCCCATTGGAATTGGTAACAGATGTCTAGTAATAATAGAGTGTGCCATGCTTTAATGGCAGTCCTAAGCCAACATCACAAGTGTTTTCCACCTGTTCTTTAGTACTTGCTAAATTAAGTTTTTCTTTCCAGGAACTTTGGTATTTACTTAGAAATAAATGCAAAGCCTTTGCAGACTCCCTGCCTTCGTACCTAACATGACTTTTGTGTACAGGATTCATGAATCATATAATTTTATGGGATAAAACAAACTGTAATACTTCCTATTGAATTTATGAAAAAGGATGAGAAAGGATATTTGCAATTGTTCGGGCATGTAACTGAGCAAATTTACTGCAAGTTTTGAAAACTAATAAAAGATACAACAATGCAGTTATCAGATAAATGGTTGCAATTATGAATAAATCAATAACATTTTTAAATTATCTAAGAGTCTTATTAATAAAACAGATATTCATAATGCATTTCAGAGGTTGCCCTTAGGAAAAAAAATAGAAAGACAGTTTTCTGTTCTTGAGAATTATCAAGGGAAAGTCAGCTTGCTTTCAGTTTAAGATCTGTGCCAGTGTTTAAGTCAGGAAAGCCTAAAACCTTTCTGGTAAAGCATATAGTTAATCCACAGGGTGCAACTGCTTCTGCAGTGTAAGTATCTATTATTCCTTAGAAATGTCCTGAAGGAGACAGTCCAAAGTATGGATGTCCTCTAGAAGTATTGCTGTAAATGTACTTGAGTCACTCCACTATACCTTTACCTTTGACAGTATTTACTCATATATGTTTGCAGTCTTTCCTTTGTACTTGCATACACAACAGTGGAAACATTTTTCAATAACTTAATGTCGTAATAACACTTAAGACATCTGCAACAGAAATCTTTAAATGAATTTTTTTTCAAGTCAAACAGCCTAGGAACTAGCTCAATGACTCCACGATGAAGTCAGTGTTGTTCATAGTTACAAGACTGTGAAAGGTGTCTTACCCACAAGCATGTGCATGTCCCTATAAACACACTTGTGACAGATCAGGTAGGATGTTTCCTCCATAAGCCAAAAGTAGCAATTAAAAGGCAACTTATCACGTGATACTCTATTCAAATACAGGATTATTAGCATCTGGAACCAGGGAAACCCACTGAGATGAGTCAACAAAAGAAGTTCTCACCAGGTGCATGCAAACTTAGGGGGGTTAATGGCTTCAAGGATATAGGACTTTGGGTTGCAGGTGAGAGACAGGACAGTTTGGAGATTGTGACAGGTGTTTTATGGGGACTGTGGGAATGTGTGAAAATTATTATGGAATGTTTTAGGAAAGGACCATAGGCAAGGAAAAGAAAGAATCAAAGAAAAGGGAACATGGGGCTGATTGAGTGTAAACAAGTTGCTGGTCAGGACACTTACCTGGCTGAGCCCTATGCTTGATCATAGCAGTCTATGCAATTTCTGTCTTTTATGTAGGTGTCTTTATTCTGTCTGTATATGTGGACAGTGAAACTGAAGCCTGACTGCCTTGGTGGGTAGGATAGCAGTCGCTAGAGCATGACCATAAGCATCAGGTACTCATAGCTCCAGGATCCAGCAGCTGGAGGGGACCGGGGTCTAAGAGCTTGTTAGTACAAGCTGCTCCAAGACCAGCTACCAGGAAGACCCATATTCTGTGTGTGTTTATCCCACGAGTGGCTTTCAATCTCAATCAGAGAGGAAGAACAGCATTGTACCATCTGTGCTTCATGTTTACATGAGTGTTGGTTGTGTGTGTGCTGGAAAAGGCTCTGCTCTGTGTCTGTTTAGATCTGGGTGGCCAACCACATGGGCATGCATGTGTAGTGTATGTGCCCATCCCCATGCCCATCAGGAATGTGTACTCAGTGTCACTACTGGCTAGAGCTGGGAACAGAAAGCCACCACCGCTGGGATTTGGCTACCTCTGACAGTATTAGGTCTCTCTAGCCTCCCCAGAAAGAGAGCAAAAAGTGGCTTTGGGTGGTGTTTATAATGCAAGTGAGATAAAAAACTTGTTTGTCTTCACTGTGCACTTTTCTTGTAAGTAATTGTTTCTTAAAGGAAAGCTTATCTGGCTTTGAGGCGCATTGCCTGGACTCAAAATGCCTCTGTAGTTGCTATGGCAAAATCCCTTGGCAGTGGATTGTGTTTACCTTTTAAATTACTGTTAAAAAAAATAAAAATCTTTATTTAATGATGTACTGTTCTAAAAAACTCAGAGAAGTAAACTATGATCCAGTGATTTTCCAGTAAAACAAGACAGATTGTGGATATAGGCTAGTAAGAACTGTAATTTCGACCAAGTTAACGAAATTAAATCATTAAAATGTTTTCTAAAATCATTTTATTAGTTGTTCAATACCTCCTGTCCACCCACTCATTCATTCTTTCAGTAGCAATTATTTGTTTTCACTATTTCTTAAACTCTGTAATAATGACAGGTTAAAGACTTGGAGAAATATACTGAGCAAATTTTTTACTTTAATTGGCTTTTGGCCATAAAACACAATTTCCATGTTTTCTTAGAATAAATAACAAATTAAAGTGTATTGTGCCCAGGACCTGAGCCCTTCAGATCTGAGGCTATGTTCATCAAATGATAAATTATTAGCTTTCAGAAGTAGACTTAACTTTAAATTATTGCAATTTATCATTTAATCAGTTAGAATATAACTCTTCCTGATATTTCATATGGAAAGCTGCATTATTTGTAAAAGAGGCCACTGAGGCCAGATTTGGCTTTAGATGGTACACTTCAAATAATCAGCAAGAAGGCAGCTAACAGATATATAAAGATACATGTTAAATACTTGTCAATCTTTTTGAACCTTCTTGAAAATAGCATATATCTATATTCCTGAAAATGGATTTCAGCAATTTCAAGTCAAAGTAGTGGCTGAATATTAGCTAGATTAGTTTACCTTAGTCATTGTAGATAACTATTCGATTCCAGTAGTGCACATGGTTGACAAAATAAGGACAAAAAAAATCCATCACTAAAGCACAGTGTTTTTAAAAAAATTCTGAATACAATAGCTGAGGCCTGCAGGTCATAGTTTTTAAGAAGTTCAGTAAAAATTGTTCTCAACTATTGTAACTGTGAAAAAATGACCACAAAGTACTGCCTTTTTATGTGACATTCATTTAAGAAGTATCACAGTTGATAATGAAAATATACTGATGTAGAAAACTTAAATAAAGTAATAAATAAATGAAGTTACATGATACTAATTTTCTTTCAAACTGGTCATCTACTTGAATCACTCTATCAAGTATTTAACCAGCAACTTAAGAACACCTTTGCATAAATGTATAACATACCCAGCTCAGCTTCAAGGAATTTACAAACTGTGTACGAACTTTACAAGATTTCTATAGTCATGATAAAACTAGACCAGAATATGCTGTAGTGTAAGAGGCAGAAAGCACTCAGGTATACAGCCGATTAGTGAATATCCAAAAGAGTTAAGAAAAAAACACAACCAAAAAAAACCCCACACCCTCCCCCCATTCCCCCCCCCAAAAAAAACCCCAAACCAACCCTACCAAAAAACCAAAACCAACATCTTGTAATGTACACAGTTTTAAGCATCTAGCAAAAGAAAAATAAATAGCTGTTTTTTGCTGCTCTTAGGCCTTACTCTCACAATGAAAAACACTTGCACTTAAAGTACTTTAATATTGGTTAAATTTTCTTTCATTTTGTCAGGGAATTCTAGAACTGGATTACTTCCAGGGTGTAACAGAAAGTTAACTTATCCCTGTCGAAAAGTATTTGATGATGAAGTTATCTTTGTAGGAATGTATGTTTCTGTAATGAGCAAAAATATAACTTAAATATAAAATTATCATTCTCAGTACTTGGGAAGAAAAAATACATTCCTGGTAGTGGAACATATAACTGGAAGCTGCTGGCAAGATTTACAGGAAACCACTTCAGTGGAAGAGGCAATTATTTTTTTCTGTCAGGATAAGAATATCTTTCATTCAGTGTGTTGTACAACATTCTGTTGATGTAACTGGTCATCCAGTTTTTACACATTTTTACATTTTAACTTACCAATTGACAAGGATCAGTATTTTCAATAGAAAATAGGTGTATTTCTCAACATACCTTTCCACATCAATTTTTCCTTTGACACATGTCTACTCATATTATCATGAGCAAATTATTAAATAAGTTCTTATATATTGTATTTCTCCTGTATATAGTGCAACTAGAGAAAGATTTGAATTTTTTTTTTTGGTGAGTTTACTGCAAACCAGTAAAATACTTATGAATCTGGACATATATTATTAGAGCTAAACCTCTAACTAACACAGGAACTCTGCTTATCCTTTCTTCTGCCTTGGGTTATTCTGCGGTATATAGTCATCACAGATTTGTCATAGAAAACACATAACCCCAAAATATAATTATTCAATCCAATATAATTTTCATTATTATTATCAATAACTTATTGTGATTAGCTACTCTTCTAATGCACTTGCTTAGCATTGTACTGTAACAGCTTATACTACTCCTGATGGCTAAGTTTTGACTCCATTGTGCATATACAATTCAAATTAATAATTTGTGTTCTAGAATCTGCAAGAATCGAACAGTTGTTTGTAAATGTCTTGTTGCTTATGTATACATTTACCTCATTGCACTAAGCAGTCCTTCAGGTTTGCACCATTTTTGTTTCCTCAATAAAGATACAGAACCGCTGGTGGGAATACGCCTCATTGTCACCACTCAGTGTACTGCCCTAGCTAAGGTTAACCTCTGATACCTGAAATATAATGAAAGCTAGCCCCTTTCATTTCCCAAATGCAGAAGATTTAGTTATGTGCATATGGTGAGGAGGTAAGGGTGGAAGTGAAAGGTGTAAAATCTTGTTTTATTCAGAGCACATCTGAAGCCCTATGACAGAAATATGGTTGTGTGGAGACTTCTTCACTCCATGACCATCTTTGTGACAGAAATGTGAATCCTACCCTTCCATTGCTCTTGAAGAGGATTGCAAAAAGGGGTGGCTAGAATGCAAGGATAAAAGGACAAGCATCCAGTTTGTGTCTTACTGTACTTTGAGATTTGTCCCAAAAGCTTATTTAAAGTCTTTGCTGGTTTTAGGGTTTTTTTGAATAGTCAATATCATTTTGAAGACTTTGAGTGATGGTGATTGCATAGCCTCTTCTGATGAGCTGTTTGAATGCTTGTTTAAATATTTAGCTTATGAAATTATTTGTGCAAATTGTAATAAGTCAAGCTACAAAAAACGGGTATTTTCTCTTTCTTTAGAAGTACTTAGTCCTTGTCCTAAGGAATTTGTTTAGTTCTTGTGAGTACAGTTCTGTTTTCTTGGAAGTGGGGCAAGAAGAGAAGTATACAAAAGGTAAAAATGTGATTCACACTGGATATCTCAGAGTGATTGATGTTGGAAGTTGGAAGGAACCTCTGACGGTCATCTTGTCCAGCTACTTGCTGCATGTGCAGTAGTGTTACACTGGGGATGTTTGTATTGTGGAGATTGATGAATATTGGGTCAGGTTAACCTCACTGGTTATCAAACAAGATTTTTACTGTTGAGAACTGTTTTACTTTTACCTTGACACGTATTTCACTAATTGCAGTAAGTATAAAGCAATGATGAGAAAAAGAGCTTGAAAGGATCCTTTCTGTGTCTTCACCTTTACTTCTTACAACGATTTGAAACATCTTTCTGTATTGTAATTTGATGAGAAGTATAAAGAAATGTGCATGGACACTCTTAGACTCAACTCCATGGATGTTTCATTTTTTCTCACAGCAGTTTATCCATTTCTTACTGTCATTGTTGTTAAAAAAGATTATTGCTTTTGTAATGGTACATCTGAAAGGCCAAATTAACTGATATCAACTGTAGATGCAAAGTGATTTTTTACTTGCTAAAAATAGTTATAATGTAACATTGATTTTGACCTTGGAGGTTAATTGCATCATTTCAGAAATAACAAACCCCAGAATTTTAACACATTAGTTGTAATTTACTCCCCTAGCATGGATGAATTTAAATATTTTAAAGTGTATTTAAATGGACTTTTAATTTTTTCTTATGCCATCTTGGTATACTTTATTAGAAAACATAAAAGGATCTGAAGGTTGACATTGCTCTAAAGTATATCAACAGAAACACAAACCTAATTTAAAAAGGTTTTATTATATTTTCTATAAGACCCTGAAGCATTTATAAACTGTGATTCACTTGTAATGGAGTTCTCTACTATTTCTATATAACACCTCTTGTACTTTGTTAGTACACTACCGTTTTAAAAAAAAAAAACAAAAACACAACACTTGCTACCTGCTGATCTGTGAAAGGTTGCTTTTCATTACATGTTTATAGAAGTGAGAGAACTTTTATCCTGACTGGAAGTTTTGAATATCATTGTACATTAACTTCCCAAAAGGTACTAAGCACCAAAGGGGGCAGAAAGGAGTTGGGCAGATATCAACAAGCAGTGGTGTAGTGGCATACTGACATGGGTTAAAGTAGTAAAAACAAAAAAATGAAGGGAAAAACTAGAGAATGATCAAATACAGAGTTTGTATGAAGGAGACAAGACAAGACATGCTGGAATTGGTAGGACATCTTGTTTATTAATGTAACTGACTTGCAGTAACACAAGCAGTGATCTACAATGTGGAAATATTTATAACCAGGTGAATTGAAGAAGCGTATATTTTATTGTAGCTTAGTCAGTTTCATTAACTCTCATGCAAGTACAGTTCTCTGGATCAGACCTAGATTAAAAGTTTGTTTTGAGATGAGAAAGGCAGAATTCCCATGCCACCTGCATTGTGCATGAGGCACGCTCATCCGCCCTCACTGCAAATTCCTATGCTCTTGAGCCACTGTCCCTCACAAACTGGCACTACGTGGTGTCCCTTCATGGTTCCTGAGCCTGTCTTTCATGAAGTCCCAGTGTGGAAGAATGTTCTTAGTGTTAAGCTTCAACAGGGTTAATCTCCTTGGGACAGAGTGTAAGCAAACCTGAGAGAAGGTATGCACTCTCTGAGCCTGGTGCTGTGACCCCTTCTCCATCATATGATTGGCATAGCCATCGCCACCAAAAAGCCATGAGTCTTACATGATTACTTTGCATAAATAAGAGTATGGATATTGTTACTAATCAGCTGCTAGATTTTTTATGCCTTTCTCTTCAATTGGTCTCCCACCAACATTCATCAGTGTCATCACTAAGTGCAGTTGGCTCCATTCTGACACATTGTGAATGAGTAAGAATTGTTTTGTCAACAGAATGATAAATTTATTTTTTTTCCTTTTCTGATGCTGCTAATCATAATACTACTGTTTGAATATAAAAGTTCGTTATTTTGTGGATTGAATTTCTAAGCAGATTTTTAATTCTCTGCACTATTCTGTGTGGATATAATCCACTTTCAAATAACAATCATGATCTTTTATATTATGAGAAGTTAAGACTTCATACATTTATAAACTACTGTGTAATAAAGGAAACATGGTTTTGTATACCAGCAATATTTGGCTCAGTTGTCGGCCTCCCTTTCGTATTATGAGTAGAATCCCTGTGCTTGGCTTTGTGTTATCTGTAAGTTAGGCCAATGAAAATCTAGTATTCATGAACTCCAACAATGCTTTAGAAAGCAGTGGAGGGAAGCCTGAGAGAAGAAGCTAAGTATACAGTGCTGGGCTGAGAAAATGATTGTGTCCATTGCATTGAAATCTTGAAAACTGATTATGTATAATGAACCATTCTGAATTCCTTGTCAAAAGCTCAGGAGCACCTTTCTGTTCAGGGTATAAATTTGAGGACTTTTCTAATAAGAAAATGCCAAGACATTTTGTAACAGAATTGATAAAATTAATAGTAATAAATCAGCAATGGTACATCTACTCTTCTCAGTCCTGATCATTGGTATTCACTGCCGAATTTTAAAGGAACTCAAATATGAAATTATTGACTGATAGGTGTACTGTATAATGTACTACTTAAATTGACCATAAGGTGGTAAATGAGATGCTAAATTTATTTTTTTAAATGGCTCCAGGTGTGACTCAAAAAGTCATATAGTACTTTTTTGACTTCTAGAAAACCAAGAGAAACTATAACAAAAACTTGAGTTGGTAAATTAATGGAAATATAAGATTCTAAAAGAGGCAATTTTAGCAGAAAGGAACCAAGCCTCATTACTCTGTTCAAATTCTTTGAGGGAATCATTGAGCATTCAGATAGCAGGATTCCAACCAGCTGTGTCTACATCGTCGTTAGTGTTTTGCTTTGGAGCTGCAATGCTGCTTAAAAAAATTCTTTGGTGCTGCTCATTTACTGCTTCTTCACTGAGCTCAAAGAGTGGTTTTGGGGAGTTTAAAATAGGTTTAATGGTTCTGCATATGGAAAGGTTCATTCCAGGTACCATCAAAGACACTTGCACTTCAGATGGTGAGGAGACGCTTAGTCCAAAGACATGTTGGGTCTCACAGACAGTTTTAAGTCACGTTTCTGGGCGTGTTCAGTGTAGGGGCTCTGGTTTAAATGTAATCTGACATAAAACTTTTGGACTGCGTAGGGTGTAAGTGTAGGGACCATAGCTCCAGTTGCTTTAATCTACTGAGACTGAGATTTTTTTTTTTTAATTATTATTATTTTTTATTTACTTACAAGTGTGGACATAACTTTGCAATACTCTCAACAAGGTCTGTCACTAAAAATGCTAAGGAAATTTGTTATAATAAGGAAGGTCTTTTTTGAGATTATTAATTTACAGACACCAGGTGGAGATGACAAAAGGGGAGGCCAATTTTCACAAGGGGAGGAGCTGACCGATAGGATTCACTAGTTGTCTGTTACAGTATCAGCATTATTCTACATATTATTAAAAGTTCTGGAAAAAAAATTCAGTGACAGTGCCTTCTGCTAATGGAGAGTTGTTAAGAGTATTCAAAATAAAAACAAACCACAAAGGATAGTAGAAACCTTTCTTAAAACAGAAAGGGTGGGAGAAAGGGTAGTGTTACATGTTCTGCATGAGGGTGACCACAGTAATGGAGCAGATTTGATACAAGAGTCTGTACAAGAAAGAACTGGTTTAGTCAAGGAGTTTTTCCATTAAAAAGAATGCTGAAGGAAAATATACTCAAGGTCTATAAAATCACACAAAGGATGGAAAATTTGACCAGAGAAAAATTATTCACTTTTTCTTATAACATTATAAGAGGGAAACACTTCAGAAAATAACTAAAAGGCAGATTGAAATAGGACTGTATATTTGTAACACTACATATTTAAATCACTGCCACCCTTGCTCCTGTATGTGTTTTTCCATATGAAAATGTTCAAAATATCAGGAACTGTAAAGATTAGAAGCATGACAAGAACCGCTAAACACATTAAGGATGTAAAATTCTGGCTCAAGAAGTTTCTTCTCAAGGCATATGCTTGAATTCCCCTCTCCATACTTCTGCTGTTATGATCTTCTTCCAGACTGCCTGGCAAAGTTGTGACTATATGGTGCTAAATACTGAATGGAACCTCTGTTGTCTTGCACCTCTCTGCTGACAGCAGCAAATTGGTTCACACTAACTCTTTCAAAATTGTAATACTCTGACTTGTACTCAGCAAGAAGCATTGAAATGAAAAGTGGAAAGTTCCTTTTCCCCACCCCAGTGCTCTTCACATACAACTGGAGAATTGATCTTGCAGGAACGGCTACTTATGCCTAACATTACGTGAGTTCAGTGGAACTAGCCATTATGAAAACTTGAACTTTATCTTTCAGACTGTGAGCTGGCAAACAACGTCTAGCAAGCCTGCATTTTCAGGAACTAGGCACATGGGAACCACTATCTCATAAAAGAACGGAGATAGCGAAATAAAAAGATTGAGTATAAAATAACTTCTTTTAAAATTTTGTTTTAGTACTTGGATCGCTAAATGTCAATAAATTGTATATTTGTAGGTGTTTACAAGCAAGTAAATTAGTCACGTTCAAACAAATGCCCTTTATTTATTTATTTATGCTGTGTGGTAGTCTCACAGCATATGGGAATGTTATTTGTATAAATCTGAAAGATACTCTGTTGTATTTGAGCTCCCGCTTTTAGTGATTTTGATATAAAAGTATGTTTAGCCTAGGTCCGTAAAGCATTCATTATTTCATAATTATAATTTTGTTGACTGACTACAAGATTTGTGTTCAGAAAAAAACAATCTTAATGAAGTGATTCACTTCAGTCCTGAGTATTGGCTGCCGAGATTTCAATTTTCATGAAGGAAAAATGGTATTTTTATAAAAGTATCTTAGTGGAGGATACTGTAACTTTAAATAAGAAAACAAAACAAAACAAGCGATGCCTTACCCTCAGTTTAATGGGTTTTTTTTTGTTGGGGTTTTTTTTTCAGGTTTGCATAACTGAAACACTTAATCTTATTGTGCTAAAAATCTGCATTATAAGATACTAGTTTCTTAAACTATTAATGTAATCTTGTCCAGGAAAATGGTTAATACAAAAAAATTTAGAGCAAGCACTTTTAATTATATTTAAAATACTGTCATAGGAGGAAGGGATCCAGACTCTGCATGCATAGTAAATAGGCTACAGTTGCATCATATTTTAAGCATAAATTATAGATGTCAACATTGGAAAATATTTACCAGAAAGGCAATGTTGTTAGCATCTTTTTAAAGCTTCCACCACTTTTTTTGCAAAACAGGGTTTGCATTGCATGCTGCTGCATGTTACAGTTTTCCATGTGATTCGTGTCATTCTCTGTGCTTTGTGTAGCTATAATGCTTCCGTTATACAAGTAGCTGTGAATATGTCACCATTTACAATCCCAAATAATGTGAGTCTGTTCAATTAATAAAGACAGTGCATACAGTGTCTCCTGTATATATTGCCCATGCTCTTTTTTTGCAGAAAGAACAGTTAACATAAATTGGTGTAAATCACTGAATCCCATTACAGTCCTCTTCTGTGGAATGCACAGCTCTTGGTCTTTCTGTTGCCTCTATTCCATTTTCTTGACTAATAGGTTTGTCCTTTTCCTATAAAAATAAACTAGTTGACATAAGGAAAAAAGGAACTAACAGGTTTTCCTAGCTGAGGTTCTTATAAAGTATTTACTTTCTGCTCCCTTTCCTTCCTCACAGTAATAATCTGTAGGAAATGCAATGTGACAGCTCCAACATTGATACATAACATGATCTAATGGATAAGGTGGCTATTTATTGGACAGATGTCTGCAGTAGCAGAAAGTCTGCCATTTACTCTACTTAGGTCTCATATTCTTAAAGGTTATACTTCTTTCCATGTTCAACAGGGCTCACTGAAGAAAGACTGTTTTTAAAATTTCAAAAATATGAAAGATACTGGCACATGCAATACCATTTTTTTGTCTCTCAGATACATGTATTTAATCTGATGAGATTAAATGTGCTGATACAAGTATCTTCTTCCATAATGGATACCTACGTTGTGATCCCAAGAACAGTGCAGATGCAATGTGTATAGTGGGTAAAGAGAGCTGATGAGAGAGTGGGAGGGACTCAAACTAAAAGTAGGAAATTTTTATTTCTTACAATCACAATATTAAATATGGCAGAGCAAAGGAGGAAGCATTTTGAAGCAAAAATTTCCATGATGGTAGAGCAGCAAGATCATCGATACTTACAAGGGTTACTAAATCACATGCTTTCTGTATAGGTATTTTGCCCTTGAACTGTTCTGAATACAAGCCAGAGAAAATTGAAGGCTATTTACCACAAATACTTCCATTTTCCGAGCAGTGGAGATACTTCACATATTGAGAGAAATACAGCTGTGCAAGTACAGCTGAACATGTTTATCCTCCTCAAAAAGCTTTAAAAAAAATCTCTAGTGCTTTATACACTTCTTTCTTTTTGATGTTGCAGGCTTTGAATACAGGAAATAATACAAATAGCAGAATAAAGAAATATCTGGGTTGTATTTAATAAACTAAACAGATTATTATCTCATTGTCAGAAGTTTTTCAAGGTGCAAGAGTTAAGGTGTCATAGGACTTCCTTAACTCTTCCAATTTGACCACGTTATTTTTCCAAAAAGAATACTGAATTTGGAGCCTTAAAGATGGATGCAGCTGTGGTCCAGATGTGGCATTTAAAAAGTCTCTTTTCAGCTATCCAGCAGTGTATACCTGAAATGAAGAGAGAAGACAGTAGCTCCCTCGGTAGTTCTGATAAATCTGTCTTTTGTGGTCCCATAATAGTCTCAATAATAACAAATGCAGATGCAACAGAGTTTCTTTAGTCCTTGATATTATCCCATGTATAATGTCAGAGATCATAGTCACTGTCTAAGCTGTAGCACCATGTAGGAACTACATATATGCAGTGAATCCTAAATACTTTTTAAATGTCCCTACATATTTCAGTTGTGTCTTCCATTTTGAAAATATAACGAGTTATTTACTGTTTTCTAGCTATATGACCTTGCTGGCTATATTAAAACACACGTTTATTAAATGGGTCCATGATACTGGCAAATTAGACTGGGAGAATACCTGGAGGCTAAGACTAAGACTAAAATTTAATAGATTATTTTGATTTTATTTTGTGTTGGATTTGAGTATTAAATTTGAACTAGCTTATTACTGGTTTTCACTATGTAAGTTATTTGATTGTTTGTGAATTTCATCTGCACTGATTTTATATTCTCCTCAAAGGCAAAATCAGTTGATATAGTAAAGCAGAAATTGCTGTACCTAGTCCAGCAAAGATTCTCTTGTTACTGTTGTGGAATTTCGTCCCCTAAAAAACCTCTTAGTACCATGTGGGTGGGTAAAACAAAGGTGTAGCCACTGTGTATGGAGCTGCAAACGTTTTTAGAAGTTAATAATTCACAGAGCAAGTGATAGAGACCTAATATTTTACCTAATTTTGCCCCATGCCAAATAAAGGAAGATAATTTCGTAGATCTGAGGGTCAAACCTACAGGACATGCTGATGATGCAGCTGAGGAGACCACCGATGATTATATTCTCAGTGTATGTCTTAATGGATGATGGATAAATCATTTGAGCATGCTTACAGTGTTGTACTGGAAAAAAGTCATCACAGAAAGCTGCAGTTTATGATTCAGCACTTGGTTATTGGGGAAAAAATGCAAAGACTGTATCGTATCTTTGTTTTGTTCATTATGCTCCAATAAAGGGACAACGTTCTTTCTTGAAATAGTTTCACAATTAATTGCCTTTTCAGAAAATCTAAAATGGAAACATATTATGTTATAATTTGACAAGCCTTAATGCTGGCGTTTTCTGTAATATGTTGTCACCTCTGCAACATTTTAGGCCTCTTGTTTGAACTGTTAAATATGAATAGCTTTGATTGTCTTTCCAAGTGTTTTGCTTTTTCCTTCCAGTGTTGTGCATTTTAAATAAAGGATATTAGGTAAACATATTATCCTGCATACATTACTGCTTGTCATACTCATGTTAAATTCACTGTCTCTGTTCCTGAACACAGTCTGATCTGTAGTACTGCACTCAGGAAAAAAACTGATAGGCACAGTAGCTGCTAGCCTGGATTACTTAACTCCTTGAAAGTCAGGCCTCTCTTCACCTTCACTGAACTTCAAGATAAAATGTGTGTCTTAAATATCAAAAGATAAGGAGAAAGAAGAAGCTAAATATTATATCCTATCAAAGTGCTGTGTTTTTTTAGTTTGGGGTTTTTGGGGTTGTTGTTTGTTTGTTTGTTTGTTTGTTTTTTTACCTTGAAATGCAACTCAGATACTCAGATCCATTCCATCTGCATGGTTATATGTTCACACAAAGCTTGACCATACTACATTCAAAGGCTTATATTTTTCTAAATCTGTATAGTGGCCAAAGAAATAGCTGAGGACACACCTAGGTTTTTATTATTCTTCAAATATAGCTACCTCTCTGGCAAGTGTCTGGTTTGTGTTGATTTAAAAAATTGTTCTTACTGAGTGATCCTAACAGTATTTGTAAAAAAGCAGTTTTGTTGAAACAACTGCTTCTGTTCCTGGTGCTTCTTTTGGGCATACCTACAAAATTAGGGTTTATGCTTGTTTGTATCCATGGTCTGTGCTATACACAGTTTCTGCACCATAGAATACTTTGTTCTTATACCAGTAAAGCATTTGTGCTGTAGGCATACTGGGCTCTTGAGTAGTTTCTCACTGTTCAAGAGGCTGGGGTCTCTTGAGTAGTTTCTCAGTGATGAGTATGTATTCTTTGGTCAGCAGAATTTTCTCTGTCATTAGCAGCACCAACTACTTGGGTGCCTACAGTAAAATTAATATTATAGATATAGTAATAAAAGTAAAAAGCATATATAATATACAATAAATTTGTAGAAGAGTAATGCAATAATATAAAATAATAAATAAACCAGTAATATATGTTATAGAGATACTATATATACAGACACATAGAGTTGTCTGTTTTGTATTATTATTATTGGCAAGAAAGGTGTCATCCCTGAGGTGCTTTTGGTAGCTTAACATTTGAGAAAACTGGCATAATGACAGCCATTCTACTAGATGGTATTCTGTCATTTTTTATTTTTTTTTTCCACCCTGAGAGCTTTAATTATAATCCAGACATTTCAATTGCTGTGTATGGAAACTTGGCAGGTAGAAGATTACTGCAAGACCAATTTACTCATCCAATTTTTAAAAATAAGGGTTTAGATACATTTCTTAGATTGTGGAAACATATGTTTAGTTTGGGGCATTTTAATATAATTTCATTCAAGATTCTTTAAAATTAAGAGGCACTGCTTAGCATGTCATCTGCATGACTGAAACTGGTGCAAAGTAGTGAGGAAATGGACATTGTTAATGCTATATGGAGTGGAGGTGTCTATTAAAAGCTAACTTTGCTATAAGCCTTCAGAAAAGATAGTACAAAGATTTGTTTCCATGTGTTGTCCAAATATCTGGTTAAGACTTAATTTGTCCTTTCAACATAGGGCTTTCAGTGCTCTGAGGTAAGGAAGATTGTTACCAGAAAACATCATTTTTTGTCTGGTTGCCCGGGTTAGAATGTTCATTGCTCTAGAGAAATAATGAATAACTTCTGGTAAATTGTCCATTGCATGCTGGGGGGAAGAAGGGAGGGAGGGAGGGAGAGAGAGAAAGGAGGAGAGAGGGGGACGGGGGAAGAGGAAGGATTTGTCACCTTACACAATATGTAATTCCATAAGACTAAATAGCTTGTTCAGTTGATAATTTAAATGCATGTTAAGGAATTGGGATATTGTCATGGTAACATTAAGCTAAGTATTTGGAACTAGCCTTTTCATGGTAAAAAAGAGAGAAATACATTAGGAAAAAAAATAATCTAAACTTTACTAATTACTAGGTGGATGGTATAGTTTTCTTCATCCGCAGTAATGCACATTATTTGAGTATGTGGTCAAATGATTCATGTACCAGAAACAAAAGAAAGAAAATGATTCTTGGCAATTTTTTATTATATACCAACATTCATCCTTACTTAGAGCAGCCTGGAACATCTGCTGCAGCTTTGAGATGCCACCTAGACCTTGTGACTCTTGTGCCTCACTTCCAGTGCTACAGGAAGCTAATGGTGGTTCCAGTCTCATTTGTATTTACATGAGTCTTTCTGAACATTAAAAAATTATTGGCTTGAAGCACACCCGTTTTCTTTTCATGGACTTCTCCAACATGGTCACGTTAAATTGCCTGGGATCTTTTAGGGGAAGGGCCTTCACATCTGTGTCATGAAGCAGTGCAAGATCTGTCCTTTTGCTGGCAGATCTTCCATGGGCTTCCCAGAAGTCTTCAGCTAAATCTTTTTAACCTGTATCTTTTTATCGGTATCACAGTGCCTTCAGTAAGGATTTTGCCTTAGTCCCCGATGTGTTTCCAGCACAGGTTTTTTTGAGTTTTACTGCAGTCCCTGAAAACAGTGTCAGTGGTGTGCTTGCTCGCTGATTATCTATGACCTCCACCAATACCAATGACGATTCTTATTAAAATAAATCCTTTTGATTTCCTTCTTTTGCAAGTGTTTCCATTGAGATTTGCCCATTAAAATATGAAAGAACATTTGAATTAACGAAGCTGAGTCCCTGTATCCAGGCTACATAGTTTTGCAAACGTAGTTTCCAGAGTCTTTGCTTCATTAAGGATCTTTAAAATGTTAAGTACTGACACAGTCCAATCTGAATACCTCAAAGGCACATGAATTTGTATTAAGACTAAGCTTAAACCCTTCAAACAGCTTTTTCTACTTCCTTATAAAAAGAAATCCAACTCAGAAGGCCAGATTTAAACCTAGGAAAGAAAATACTTCAGAAATAAAGGTTTTTACCATAGTTCATACATCATACATCAATTAATTTTTTTTTCACACGAAACTGCATCACAATTAGGGGACGATTATAGCTGTATTATACTGACTGGCTTTGCCTTTGAAAGATGTGAAATTTGCCTGATAGTGTTATGGTGGGTTTAAAATAAGTGGGTTTCATGTTGTATTTGGCAGAAAAAACCACAAAAAACCTGCCTCATGTGTATGTGTGTAAATGATGCCATAGTATTTTTAATGAAATATTAAAGGACGTTCACTAAGAAAAAGCCAAAGACTGCACTTCTTGAAGCCTCTTTGTCTCACATCTCTTGGGTTCGTTCACTAGGCCTAAATGTGCTGACTAACCACCCAGAACTGGTTTTCCTTCCATTCTCAAAAATTTTGTTGTTACTGGAACTTATCTAGTGGAGGAGGGGATGACAACTGTGAAAATTAAGGGGAAAAAACAAAAAAGATCCTTCAGACCGACACAAATGTTCTGTACCTGCTGCAGAGTCTGTACTGCCTATCAACACAACCACCACCTTGTACTTACAAAGAACAGGCCGTTGTGTTCAGTATCATTTCTAGGTCAACTGACATCATTTTACTGTCTCTTTTAAAAAGCAAGACAAGCCTACAAATTTTCTTGGTAGATATTTACTGTTCAGTTAGCTTTTTAGATTAAGATGTTTGAAACAGGCCAATCTGATGACTGCAGCACATAGTAGAGGGCTGAGAGATATTATGATTTTTTTCTGATTACCACCATCATGAGCAGTGTTGTATTCAGGTGTACAGTAGGGAATATGTCTTCCCCTCACCCAGTCAAAAATATTCATCTTTTGGGCTTGCTGAGTATTTTAAGGCCTGAATTTAAAGGTCTAGTTTCCTCCAGGTTTTGCACAGAAGGATTTTAAAGCATTTTGAATGTCTGGGAAGGAGAGTATTCATATAATGGGTATGTGCTTCATAAAGTGCTGTCATGGATGAGAACAGAGGAAGAAACTCTATCCAGAGCATTAATTTTTTTTTTCCTCAAAATTTCAATAAAAATTGGAAGGAAATGATCCAGAAACACTCTTTTCATTTTAAAAACCCTTGCGATACTCAATTTCCATCAGTATTGCAACCATTTTGTTTATTTACACACATCTCTTTCCCTTCCCACTTTTCATGGTAACCCCAAAATGTTTTTCTTTTATCTACAGATCCACTGGTGTTCTTTTATTTATTCATTCTGTATTCTGCTGTCTAAAATAGGGCGGAAAGATTATGAGTTTGAGCTGCCAGAATACTTAGGTAGCTCAAGTCTGGCTCCAGGGACCAGGTTATGGCATGTATGTGATGGAAGAGGACATTATTGTGGGGGGTTTGAATCATTTGAATCCCCAGCACATGAGGACTCTGGAACTCAGCTGCACTGGCATTTTATCCTCATAGTCCTCTGCTGGGGAACGACACACACAACTTTAAGACTCTCAGCTCTACTAGGTACATAGGTATGTTATTAATATACCCAGCCATATAAAGATTTTTGGTATATAATTTACAGATTAAGGTTATATGGCCATCATGATCTTGAAGTAAAAATTGTGGAAGTGAATTGGGTGTTATCTTCAGAAGAATGCTGCATGAGGAAAAGGGTAGGTGTCACTTTCCATTTATGAAATGAAACTTGACCTGAAAAGACAGTATGCTAGTTTTAAGTGAGATTAAAATTGGCTTTAGCTATAGGAGTGTAGTTTTGTGTGTGTTTAACCTACTTTCCCTGTAAGTAGATATATTTTAATACTATTGGGACTCTCTGGGATGTGTTTTAGTGGTCCTTTAATGCATACTGCAGATGTTGATGACCCAAGAAGGCTTTCAGCGCACCTGAGGTGTAGGCTTACGTTCTGCTGGAATACACCCTAGTGGGTCTTAAGGCTGTATTATAAGACATAAACAGGTATTATCTGCATTTTAATGTCTAACCATAAAAATGTGAATTTAAGGTAAAGAAACACCTGTGGAACTCTTTTGGATTTTTCTTTAATCTACCATTGCCTTTTGAATCTACTGGCAGTAAATAGATTAATGGAACAATACTCTCCTCTCTTAGTAACATTACAAAGTTACTAAATATTTGGAAAAAAAATCAGACCAAAATTAGCACTTCAGGCTGTAGTCTGTGGTTCCATTAATCATTTGTATCCCATACAAATAATATGGACTCACTTTCCAGTCCAAAAAAAAAAAAAAAAAAAAAAAAAAAAGCAAAAGACTCTTAAACCAAAATGTTTTAACAAAAAAAGAGGAAAGTGAACCATATCTAATATGTCTGTGCTGTGAACTCAATTTCTACTACATTGTTAGGGTGTGATGAAGTATCTGTGAGATGCAGAATATATCAGAGAGGACTTTAGATGGAAGCAATGTAGAAACAAAATGGAAGCTTATGATAAGCCCTTAGTACTGAAACCAGTATAAAAACTTGAAAGTATTTTGCCTACCAAGCAGGAAAATAAATTAGGGTGTCTGATTCTAAAGGCAGGTATAGCTTTTCCTCTATAGGAAACTGTGTGGTTAAACAAGTGTAACATGTTTTGCAGGCTTGAAACTTTTTTATATTATATGAGTGTCCATAGAAAATACGAGAGGAACATCAGTGAGACTGCATTGTTTTCATCAGATCTGAATGAAATACTGTAAGGGTTTTGCTGCTGATTGACTTGAAGTGACTCATACAGGTATTTTGTACAAGCTTGGGACTTAAAACTAGAGCGAGTTCCTATCCAAGAGAAAACATCCTGATTCCCTGCAGTTATTATGATAGGATTCTTGATGCATCTGGCTTGCCACCATCATCATCATCATCATCATAATCATCATCATCATCATCATCATCACAGTATGCCTCTTAGTTGCAAACAGAGTTCTCAGTGCTGGTAGGAACAGAAAGCCAAAACTTGGCCTTCAGAAACATACACTTTCATCAAAGAAAACAAGCCAGTGGGAAACTCACATGTTATTTGAAATTAGATTTTGGGCTTTTCAGGACAATGACCGTTAATTACTTGTTGTGCATGTGTTCTGAGCATAGTAAAATATAGCTGTAGGCTTTGACTGAAGTCCTTAGATGCCAGAGGAATACTAGCAAAAGCTAATATTAATGAAGGCTGATTAAACACCTATAATATAAAGTTGCAGCACCATACCTGTAGGTAAACTCTCCTAACAAAGGTAGTGTCAGAAGGGCATCACAATGCCCCAAGGAGATCTTCCTCAATTGTACTATTTTCCAAACAATTCAACCTGTCTTTGGTCCCTTCTTTTTTCCACTTTTGTTTGGCTATTACATGTTGGTGGGCTCTTTCTTACAGAAATTCAAATGTTGGCAGGCTATGTATTTCTTTTCCACTGATTGATGAGCACTGTGATATGTAGGTGGTTTCTTGAGGGTGAGAGTGCTTTTGTGTAAAAGTGGTGAGTTTGCTTTCTTCAGAAGCACTTTGATATTGCCAATTAGTAGCTGTGAGGAAGTTTGTCTGTAAGAGGCATTGGCACAAACAGTTGGAATTTATAATTATAATCTTCAAAGCCTTATAATAGGTAATACTAATTTGTTAGAACTCATACAGCGAGTGAAACAAACCTCTTTCAAAGCTGCCTTCTCTCAATGATTACTGAGTAGAACAGATATTGAAATAGCAGATTTGAGGCAATTTCAGGATGGGAGAGATTGCATAGGCAATGTAGGGTTTTCTCTGTTTATAATTTTCAGCTACTTAATACCTCGGATTCTAATATCCTGCTGTCAAGAAGGAGGTTGGCACAGCAGTTTAAGTAAAAGATTTTCAAATGGTTATGTAAATGGGAAATTTATAATTTCTGTGAGTTTAGCGTTACAGATTTGAGAATACTCAGATTCCAAGATGTCATTTTCTTGTTAGACAGTTTCATATTTAGTAAGCTAAGTTTATGATTTTTATTTTTTTTTAAACAGGACTATGTTCTTAAATCACATATTTTTAGAAATTCTGTCTCCATTAGGCTAAACAACTGTAGAATGTTTATATTAGTATGTTATGTTATGTTATTGGAGATTTAGCAGTGAATCTTTCTTTTCAAATGGTTGGCAATTTGAAAACTACTGATGTTTAAAAACTTCAAAATAAAAAAAAAAAATCAACTTCTTTTGCTTGGACAAGCTGTTAATAAATTATAAAAAATATAATAGAAGTTCTGACCGGGTAGATATTTGTCAAAGTGAGTGCAGTGTTCAAGATGGATTTTGCTGGGGCCCTGGAATACCCATGTTGAAAAAAACCCAAACATATGGCCCCTAGATGTGAAGTCCTGGAGCACAATTTGAAGGACATGGAAGTAAGGTATGTCATGCCAAAACCAGGTCAGGCCCCATAGCTAGAAATGATGGACAATTGCAGGTTTAGTTTTACAAATATAGAAAAACCCTATGGTAAAAACAAAGGTTGTTGAGCAAACATATTATGACTTGTTTTTTCCTGTTACCTTACAGTCTCCAACAGTTGCAATTCAAGGACTTTCTGATCCACCAATGATTTGGGGGGCTGAATAAGCTTTTGTGAATTTCTCTTCTGTGAAGCTGCTTAGTAACTGCTTTAATTCAGGTCAGCTTTAGCGTGTGCAGCCTTCTGTTGGCAAAGCTTTTCTAACTACGAAGTGAAGAAATGTGTCCTTTCGCTTGTGCTGCAGCTGCCACCTGCTAGATTCATCCTCCCCAGCTTCTTTTAGTGGGTGGTGCAATGTGCAATTAAACACTGTTCACTCATGGCATTGCTTATGACTGCACAGATCTTTTAAGCGTACTGCAGCCCTGAACTACTTACCTTTGCTCTTGTAGGAGGGTGACTGATCAGCTGGTGCTGCTGGTTCAGTCTTTGTACCTCACTTTGAAGTCCATAATCTGACAGAGTGATATGTGCATCTGTCCCTGCCAGGTGCCCTTCTTTGTGTGTGGGATTCTACAGTTATTAGAGGTGGTTTGGTGCAAAGTGTGGTCTACCCACAAAGCAGTGATTTGATTTCTGACAAAACAGAAATCTGTTTCAATTATTCATTAATTTAATTCATTGATTTCTAGCTTGGAGGCAGTGTAATGCTACACATGTAGGAGGAATAATACTAAAAATGTTTAAAACTTGTTCTGGTATTAAATAGGATTTGTACTTTGAGTTTGTTGGAATAGATCTTACATAGAATGTGAAACCAGAGACTCATATACATCTCTCTACATTTAGAATTGGCTTAGGAGTTCTCCAGCATGTTTCTTCCCCTTTCCTTATTAATTGTCTGACAACGGCCCTAGAATACTTGTTTCCTTCTGCTAACTTACTTAAGTATGGCCATATCAATTATTTATCCATGTAAAATTATGAAGGTTATTTGTAGACTGACATTTAGCATGTAGGAAGACCTTTGGCTTAGTTCTGTCATCATAAATGTGAAATATTCCAGCCCCAAGATCTGGGCTTGTAACTGTTACTCAGATTAAACTGGAACTTTAATACAAATGTATAATGCATTAACTGTCTTGGTCCAAGAAATGTGTTCCCACCAAGCAGAAGTTAGGAACTTGATTTATTTTATAGGCAGCATGCAGCATTAGCTTAAAATAGTTCTGTCAAAAAAGCAGCAAGTTCATAGAATCATGGAATAGTTGTAGTCAGAAGGGACCTCAGGAGCTCAATACAAGGTCAAATTAAATCAGGTTGCTTAGTGCCTCCCTTGAAGAATCCCTGAACAAGACTAAATTTGCCTTCCTCAAGACCAGCACAGTAGTTCTTTGATTTGGCTTGCTAACTTTTCTTAGGATCTCACAGTGAATTTTGCAGGAGCTGCATCTAACCTTCATATTCCTGACACATGCTTTAGTCCCCAAGACTCTAGTTTAAACACAGTTACTGTCAATCTATGGCATGAGATTTGCATGCTGTGTTACAGAACAGTAATTCTGTTCTTTGGTGGTGCTAAGTTATCCACTTTCCACTTTCAGTGAAATGAGTTTTAGCATGCTTTCTGCATGGATGTGAAACTACATGGACTTTAAAGAAGTCTTGAGATTATACTTAGCTGTGCAGAACAACATACCCTGAGTTTAGATCACTCTATTCTTGTAACCATCTAGGTCAAAGTATACCCACCAAGCCAAGGCAGCACATACAGACCATTCAATTTTGAATTTTTTTTCGTGTGTGAAATTTATTTATGAACACTGCAGTCCTTTTAAGGAGCACTCTAATTAACATATGGTAGAATATTGCAAAAGGTTTGGCTTCCACACATTTAAATGTATGTGTTTTAAATTATTTGCAGTCAACTCAAAATCAGCTACTTTTTACTGGAGCTCTCAAGACTCACAGTTTTTCTAAAATGTCAATGAACCAAGAAATGTAGGGTAGAGAGCAGTTGTTTGAATGAATAGCAAGCTATTGATCAAAACACCTCTTATATTTTAAAATGCATATTTGATCACTGGTATGTTTTCATTTTATTGTACATTCATTTGAGCTAACTAAAAGCACATAAATATGATTCTAAAACAGGAAACAGTCATGGTTTTGCTGAAACATTCTTTATATGTTCTCATTTTTCTATTTTAATTATTGCATAAAAAATAAATTTTATGCATTCTAGAAATTAATTTTATTTTGTTGTTGTACAAATTTATATTGAGTAGAAATGAAAAATACTGAGTATGAAGTCTATTGTCTATTTTAAATATTTCTATTCAGGTTTTCACAAAATTTATTTACAACTACAGCACATGAAAGGTCAATGAAATGAGGATGTTTGAGACTCAGTGAGTTTTGTCCCCGTTTCTCCCATTTGTCAATTTGGTAGGATAACAAAAGTATATTTATGGGCTTTCAAACTGTTTTCAGACTGTGTAGCCTGCTGAAGTTTTCATCTTGGACTCATGTAGCAAACTCCTTTTAGGATGAGACTTGCATTCAAATTGTTCCACTAATATAGAATCATAGAATCATTGAATGGTTTAGATTGGAAGGGACCTTTAAATGTCATCTAGTCCACACCCCTGCAATGAGCAGGGACATCTTGCACAAGATCGGATTGCTCATAGCTCCATCTGACCTTGAACACTTCCAGGGATGGGGCACCCACAGCTTCTCTGGGTAACCTCTTCCAGTGTGTCACCACCCTCATTGTAAAAAATTTCTTCCTTGTATCTGGTCTGAACCTGCCCTCTTTTAGTTTACAACTGTTCCCCCTTGTCCTATTGCTACAGGCCCCAAATTTGTTTCCATTCCAGGAAAAATGAAAATTTGAAGGAGACATTTGTCACCAGATTACAATGTCTGTCTTTCTTTGGTGCTTAAATCATTTAGGAGGAGTAAAATAACTACATTTCTTATAACTTGTATGAAAAGTTTCCTAGCCTTGAGGGTGACGGCAAATATGGGAAGCCGTGATGAACTCCAAGGAAACAGTTATTTTGTAAGTATCTCTGAATAAAAGCTCATTATAGTCCTCAGTGATTTAACATTGTGTGACACTAAACAAAACCAGCATTACTCATACATTTTTTTACATTTTTTGATTTAAATTCCAACATTCAAAGAATAATTAATGTCAGGCAGTTGCCCGAGCAAGCCTTCACTCTACAGTAAATAACACTTTCTAATTAGTGCTGGAGTGAATTGGAGACTGAATATCTGCTTAACATGCATAGCAGCAGTTGAGGTTAAACTTCACGAACTGTATAAACCGATGCATTGTGTAACCTGCATTCTTTCCATATTACATAAATCATGTCCGTACACGGTCCATATATTGTGCTGACATTTGCATAGATACTTCCCAAAGGTCCAGTAATTCTTCAAAGAGTGTGCTGAGTCAGTCATAATGTCCCCTTTTGCATTAACGCTAGCAGAAATGCTTGTGGCCCTGCAGACTGTTCAGGTCCAGCCACTGGAAACTTCACCCAGGCAAGCCAAAGAGGGTGCCTGTGCTGCAGAGGTGCTTCTTTATGTATGCAGGGCAACCAAGGTTTGGGGACTTCTATGACTCAAAACAGTGGTATCAGCACTGGGGATACTGGTTTTATAGCCAGATTGTAGTGGCAGGGTAGTGCCTTCTGCAGTAGGCGATGTTGCCCAGAAGTCTTCTTAAAAAGTTGCTTGTTTTTTTTTTTTTTTTTTTACCTAAGATTCCATGTCAAAGGACAGACTTCTTTTTATTAAACTGTTGGACTGAACTGTTAAAAAGAGAAATAGAATTGTCCCATGTCTTTTCGCTTATAATCCCTTGTTTTATGCATTCAGGGGTATCTTTGGGAATACTCTTCTCAGTTTCAGAAACTGATGCTAATTTTGGAAGACCATAATATCTGCAGTGCGTATGTGAAACTCCAATAGACAGTCATTTTTTTGCTTTTGCTTCTGGACTTTCTTGAGCTGTTACTGGTTATTCCTGTTATTTGGGAAACCCATGACACTAATGTGTTGCAATTGTGTAGAATTTGTAGACTCCTGTAAGAGGAGTATTCTGGGGGACCAAGACACAGGGAAATGTCAAAATTTCAGAAAGCATTTTTTTCTTGCCAACTACTAGGCAATCAATAAGATAATAACTAAGAATCAAGCATTGATCAACTGCTTTGGTCAAGCATTAGGTATATGATACTATGAGTTTTGTGCCACATTGGTTAGCCCTGATGGCTGCAGATTTTAGTCTCTGAGACTAAGCTGGCTGGGGGCAACAGCACCTTGAATCAGGAAGCCAAAACCGTCTTCCTCAAGCTCCATTACATATCTCTGGTGTTTGTATATGGTTTTCTGTGGTCCAAAGGATTATTTCCACATTTCATAAGTGAGAACCAATCTCTTCTAACTTGCTCAGATGAGTGGTACCTCTTGAATGCTGGTTTATTCTGCTGTCCTTAGGCTGCTGTTATGTATTTGTAGACTGGTTGCTGGTCATCTGTTTCCTTTGTACAGTTTCAGGCTGGATGCAATTATCCTCACTGTAATATTTTTGTAAGAGTGCCAAGTGAACAATTGAGATTAGAATTATACCCTACATTATCAGTAGATAATATGTATATTTTAAAAGTAGTTAAATTATGGGCACAATATGTGGTATAATCCAACAAAAAGATGCATGGATTTCTGAAGCCATTCATAAGCTATTACTTAACACACAAAAATGCAAGTAAAATGCAAACCAAAGTCACTTATTATTTCTTTCATATTCATAGTATTACAGTCAATTTTTAATTATTGTTTTATAGAGAGATTCAGATCATATCATAATTATAAACAGGGATCCAGATTCACAGATGCAATTTGGTACATAAATTCCTTTGCAATCTAGGTTATTTATTGCCAGGTGTTACAAAGGTAGCATATGCCAATTGTTTTCACTAAGTTACCATCATTAGTTGTGATGATTCGAAGTACACATACATGCTACCTGCTGGTAGCCAAAACACAGCAACTTATGCTTTTAAATGTAACACATTAAATGCTTTTGCAGACGATAATGTGCAGAACTGTATTATTGATAGAGATATCAAATTAAGAGTAGTACACTGATCTGTCTTGTATTAAGGGAATGACAGTCACAGGGATAATGTAGTCTTGAGTAACTGGTGCCAGACATACAGCCCATCCTCTGGAGTCTGTTGTTGACAGGCTGGCAGACCGACATACACGTAAATCTGAATTTGTCAAAAGAAATAGAAGTTGTCTTTGAATGTCCTCATTTCTTGCTGTTCCACTGTGTCTTACATGTTCTGCTGTTCCCTTTCAAGTATTGTCTTCTTGCTGCTTTTTCTTTCTAGAATTTCCTTGTGAATTTCTTGAAATTTTACATATAGACAATGCCCTCTACAGCAGACTACTAATTTTTAGTAGTAGTTCAAATGGAAATGGTGCTTTCAAGGAATATTGTTGTTTTGTTTTTTGTTGTTGTTGGGTTTTGTTGTTTGGTTTGTTTTTTTTTTTTTTTGATAAAAAAATATTTACTCATATATAGAGAATGAACTATATCTCTTGCACAGAATTTTTAAGCGTGGACTGTATTGGAAAACTGTATCCTTTTAGTTACCCCTGTAGTTTCTATAGGTGGATTTTCAGTCTCTGTAAATTAGACTTGACTTCTCCAGATGGGAAAAAAATGGGAGAACCACTCTGCTCAAGCAGAGTGGGTATACTTATTACAAGTATCCATTGGGTGTGACAGAAGCTTCTCACAGAAGCAACTCCTGTAGCCCCCCTGCTACCAAAACTTTGCCACACAAACCCAGTACAGAAAGCCTAAAACATATAACAAGTTAGTGGAGGTAGTAACATGACAAGAAATGCCAGAACTTTATGGCTCTTCCTCCATAGACAAAGTCAAATTAGGCAGACTGGACGACTTGTTATAATGACTTAGGTCTACCCAGTTGTCTGAAAGTTCTTGTATCTTCTCTGAGACATGACAAATTGTTCTGTTCATCCTTGATTAGACATTTTCCTTACATCAGAAAGGTGTCTAAAGCACTGAGAACAGAAAGCTTGGGCAGCAAAAGCAGGAACACTATCTTTAATGGTCAGAATTCCCCATGTGGTCAATGCTGACAAAGACAGTTCTCAGGATATTCAGCTGAGCATTTCACTGATGGTTTGTAGCCCTAAGGGGAGACCTAACTTGAGGGTGGACTGAGAAGATCCTGCCTTTTTGGTGGCTTATCACAAATGAGGCCATTCTTCAGTGCTTCAGGGAAGCTGACTTCCCAATGGAAGTCAAAATCAGTTGCAGTATGCAGTGCCGCAACTTTGGAAGCAGAGAAATGGAGCTGCTATGTATGTGAGCCACTGTGTAGGGTCAAACTGAATTTTGTTCTCAAGCTTTTGAGCTTACAGCTCAAGTTCTCAAGCTCTCAAGCTTACATATCACATTTGCTTCTTTCACATCTTGGTCAGTGAAGAATTGATCTAGGTTACGTCTCTTATTTATATGGGATTCACAATACAAGTAGTAGCAACACTTCATAATTAGGCAGTTTGTTCTTTTTGTTTTCTTATTGGTGAAAATTACTGTGTTTTTTCTTGTTTGATTACAGTTGCATCTATTTAGAAGTTTGACTATTTGTCTGTTACAACTAACAACTGTAATAGAGGTTTTCCTGGTTTATTTTCAAAGATAAGACAATGTACCTGAAGGTCTCCCAAAGTAAATTGTTAGAAATCTGAGTTATCATTTATACACTTTAGATTTGCAGACAGGATTTAAGTTCTAAACTGATGACAAAATGTGTTGCTAAAGCTTGTCCCTCAATAAAGGGAGAATCCGAACTCACTCAGGAAGGACATCTTTGAACAGGAGAAAACACAGTACATGCAGTATTCTGTACCTCACTGTGTAAATAAACTGTTCTTTAAGATTCAGAACATCAGTAAGCCAAAAGATAAACATTTCAGAATCTTTCTTTGCTGCCCAAGGTTTTTCACTAATGCTTGTGTTTTTATTCAAGAGTGATGACATTCCCTTTTTTTTCGGTTTTCTAATAACCACATACGGAAAAATAAATTACTTGAATAAGAAATATTCATGGAAACATTCTGCTGTGGAACTAATACTTCCTTAAATGAGAAATTTAGCTAAAATTGTTGCATTTGGCATCTACAGTTTGTGAGTCTCCACTGCAAAGTGGGCTGGCTCTTCCTTTCAAAACACTCCATTTTCATCTTTGCAGCTCCCACCATTTTAAACTGCTATTCTAAGACTACCACTGTAAACTCAAAACTACCTACACGCTACAAATTAAAAAAAAAAAAAAGTTTCTTGGACCACATAAATATAATTAACATTCCATCATTTATTGAATGTTACATTGATGGTAACACTAAATTAAAATTAGTTGTTCTTGTTCGTTCATGATATTTTTCTTACAAGTTTCTTTGCAGAGATGGGAAACATAATTACATGCATACTTGGAAAAAAGCTTATTGCAGTCAGTTACTGGATTGCATGAAGCTAGCTGCTCTGTCAAAAGAAGTGCCCCTGTCCTTGACTCTGAAATCATGAGTCATCCTTCAAACCTTGTAGGAACTTGATGAGTGTATGTTCATACCCACTTCCCAAACATTTGTTTTGATCCCACTGCCAGTCATCTAGTCCTTAATGACCTTGAACAGCAATACACTGCAAAATAAGAAATGCTTCAGTGATGTTAGCTGGCTACAGTGGTGTAAAATACCTGCCAGATTTATTTTCTATATCCCTGTAAGCTTAGTATTGTTTAACAGAAAAGCAGTAGATGCTAACATTGTACATCCACTGCTTACCAAATAAAAACTTTGTGTAATAATAAATTAGCATAGGTGTATTTAGAAAGCATCAGCTTAATATTTTTTGAAGCCAGTTAGTTTTTGCCAGGGCTTTGACTGTTCTTTACTCCTATTTTTTTTTCCATGGCTGATGGGAAAATGGGAAATTTAAAAGAGAATTGTTTTTTAATGCACAAGTTGAGCTGTTGAATGGTTATGTTACTAAGTTGAGTTCCTGCTTAGGTTAGTAGTTGAACTGAAAATCTATCACAGAACACTTTAAAATCCTAAGTAACCAGAGTGTGAATTATCTGGGTGGTCAGTGGTTCAAGTGAAGGGTGGAATAATCCTCAAATCTTTCTTCCCATCATCTGTGAACTGCTTTGGTCATTTTTTTGCCTAATTTGTGTCTCAGATAGAGCTGTGCTGGAATTACAACAGAGGTAACCTTTCCTTTAAAAACCCAAACTCTTCCATTGTTTCTGTCACAGAGGCAATTACCTGACTTGTTTCAAAATGTAAAGGGGACATATATAATTATATATTAAATATATGTACCATATATCAGATAATAAGGGTGGGGCTTATTTCTTTGTTAACAGATACATGATTACATTAAACCCTGCCACATTCAGTTGTGGATATTCAGAGGTGGCTATACCATCCTGTCAGCTTAGAACCAGCCCATCAAATCTTGCCTAAAAAAATTGATCATGTTTTGACTTGCATGTTTGTGGTCTGCACACAATGAGCAATATCAGTTGTTTATAAAATATTTTATTCTATGGAAATGGTTAACCTTTTGAAAAATAAAATTACAGAAATGATATCTTTTCATTTTAGCAATTGACATTGTGGATTATATACTTTTTTTGAAATACTATATATTGTAGTGCTATTAAAATAGTGTTGATATATTTTTCCTGCTCTAAATGGAGACTGTATCAGAAGATTTTATTTTCTTGCTCCAAACAGATCTTCAATTTTTTATTACTATCATGTTATTACAATTAATATCTGTTCTTAATCTAGTTTCATTCTTATGAAAAATAGAATACATTGAATCTGGAAAAAAATAATCTGGTTAGTGATGCAATTAATTTCAAAATCTCATTTCAAAAATGCATTAATAGGTAAGCTAGAATGTCTAATTAAAGTGAATTCAAGTTGTATTGAATAAAACTCATAAGGAAGTTTTATATGAAAGTAGAATAGCTAATAACTATTTTGGCTTTGACTTTTAAAATGTTGTGTGTCTAATTAATAAATAATGGAATCCCTTTTGTAGCAGAGAAGATAATTCAACTTCATTAATTTCAGTGATCCCAAGGATGTGGAGTATTACAACAAAACTTTAGGAAGTTCAGTTATGCATGATGAAACTTCCAGTATTTTAATTATCACATAATTAATCCTACAGTAGAATTCTACAAAGGAAAGGTAAATTAGAACACTCTACAAAGAAATTATTTTTGCATAGTGGATCTCAGAAAGCCTTATGTACTGGCATCAGAAGAATACTATAAAGTGTACTGAGGAATTAATATAGGTTACCTGTAGAGCCTATACAATAGTTGGACACCATGGTGAAACTGCTTTTCACTCTTTGATTAGCTCCCCTACTTCTTTCACTTTGGAACTTTCTATAGCTCTCTATCCCTCTTGGGTAAGAGCTAGATGAGGATAAACTGAAGGTTTGGTATGAGTTCCTGTGACCAATTTATTTGCTTACTCTTTGATTTTCATTTAATTTAGAGACAAATTTCTGATAGCTAAGAAATCTTGTGATAGTTATACTAACATAACTGTCTTTGTCAATGCATCGGTATTTTTGTTCTGGATATGTACAGCCCCTGCAGTGAGATTTTCTGATTTATTTTAAAAGGAAAATAGCAAGGTATCCTTCAGAAATTTAGGGGAAGTGTGAGTGTCCTTCTCTGTAATGACACTCAAGAAATGGAATAACTTCTTGTGCTGAGGAGAAAATACCCTTTTACAAGAACCAAACAGAAGTGCCAGGAGGGTCTGGTGACATTACCTGAACAACAGGGTTTTGCTCCTGCTCTAAGAGTATGTGTCTTGTCCCACAAACATGAACTGCCTCCAGACAATTGTAAGACCTGCCTCTAGATCTCTCTTTAAAAGATAGAATTGGGTGTTCTGGGCCTGCTGCAGGCATTGTGATAGCTACCTTGTTGAAATCCACAGTAATGCTTGGTTCATTACCTGTGAGAAGAGTGTGGCATCTTTAGTAAAGGGGTTTACATTTTCCTGTTGGTGAATCATAGTAATTTTTTAAAATTCGTCAGTTACTCCTCTGTGTAATTCCTTGAAAGCTGAAGTTAGACTTAAAAAAATAAAAAAAATCTACTACAAAGGCTGGGAAACAGATTGGAGCTCTGACAACAGAGGCAAACCACTTGTACGTTGTTTGACTTCCAGCTGGCTGGCATAGAGTTTTACCTGCAGCAGAATGGATGCCTCCATGTTCTAACAGGAGAAAAGGATGAAGGGAGAAAGGGTGGCTTGTGTGGCTCAAGTTATTACTCAGTGCTTCCCATGAGTCAGTAAAGCTGTGATCTAATTAAACTATGCCTGGTGCATCTTTCTTCCCTCATGACTGGTGCGATATCTTTTGCTGCTGTAATAGTAATCCAGTATCAATGAAAGAAAATGTCAATCACTTTCATGGAACCTCCCAGAAGAACTGAACAAACTGTAAATGAGCATGTTGGGGAGAGAAATTCAACCTTTAATATATTTAACATAGCAAAAGCAAGTGTTAATAATCCCTCTTTTATTAAAACTGGCTTAAAAGATCTGTTGAGATTAACTCAATGGCTTTTCTTTATTGTTTCATGGAGTGTGGCATCAAATACTTTGACTGCAAGAAAAGGCTTTTTCTTTAAAACCTTTCTAAGGGTAACATCTGTAATCCAACCAAATTTTATTTCTTTCTTACTGACATCTATTCAGTGAAATTTACAGATTTACAAACTGATCTTGAGATAAACACTTGAAAAAGTTATGTGAAGATTTATGGCTTATGTTCTAGTGCTTTTCTGGATTATATCTTGTCTTTTCATTTTTTTTAGTAATCAATCAGCAGCCTGAGGTCCTGGCCAAACTGCAGGGAACCTCTGGCTCCTTGTTCCACAGCCCTGCATTCTGGGGACACAGCTGGACCACACTACAGCTCCCTTCCAGCCTCTGTGACCTGGGTTTCCTGCCCCTCCCAGAGTCACAGGTCCTGTCCCAAGCTAAGATCTCAGTTATTTCCCTTTCCCAGGAGTCCAAAGGACTTCGGTGTCCACTAGTTTTATCGAAAGATGATTTTTCTTATTTATGGCTAATATAAACTTAAATCTTCTGTCTAGTGTCATGCTTAACCTTGAATTCTCTGTCTTTACAGTGCCTTTTCTCTTTTAACTTATTCTCTGTCTCTCTCCATCTGTTGACAGTCAGTTTTGGTTGCTAGATTTGCCAGATGAACGGATAATAATAAGCCAATAATACTGTAAAATGCATAAGAAATAGCATCAAACTTGTCTTCCTGTAATAATCTTCTTATTGTCTAGTCTGCCCTCAAATTGAAAGTGTAATCTAAATGCATACTGGTTATGCATACAAGGAATATGAAAAGTCAAAGATCTCTTCCTCAGCCAAGTTTTTACCCTTTGTCATTATTTTAAAAAATGTCAGAAAAAATACCTATCACATGGCATTTTTACAAAACACCAAAAAAATTATGCATGTTAAAGAACCTTAAATAATAGCTGTGTTAACAGTCTACTGTTATCATGTATTTTGCTAAAGTTGTTATTATGGACTCATTGCTTTAAATTCTGAGTGTTTATGAATCTCAGGTAATAGAAATACATTTCTACCCTTTGCACTTGTGGGAGAAAATTTTAGTCATGACTTCTTAATCCTCTTCCTCTCCTTTCCTTTCCCCTCCCCGATTCCTTCCCCTTCCTATTTCCTTCTCTTTCGTTCTATTTTCCTTAGTATAAGATTTGCCTATGCTAATTTATTCTAAAACATAATGTCTTCTAACAGTTTTATGCTGATCAGAATTTTTGGAACTTTGACTCATAATTTTTGGAGAGGCAATGTTCATGAATGGATGTCTTTGTGCCTTCTCTGGACAAGATATTTTTCAATTGTTTGGTGTTCTTCCCTGTATTGCTTTCACAATTACTGGCTTGCATGTAGCTGTGAACAGAGTTTTTCATGGAATACTAGCTTTTCATGTAATACTTCCCACGATATTAACTTCTCCCATAATGAATCTGATGAATGAGCTAATTAAATAATTAACTTGTTTGACAAAATGTATTTGTTAGATTTACATGGGCAGAATGAGGTCTATTATAGTCTTTGGAAAGAAGAACACAGGAATGACAATGATAGTAGACTAGTGAGATGAATAGAATGGAGCTTGTTGTTTTAAGATTTCTAATTACATTGGCAGCAAAAAATTTGCAACTGTATGTATCTATCAACACTTATTTTCTGTCTGTTTCCTGATTTTCTCTTTTCTTTCTTTTCCATATGTTCTTATTTTTTATTTTTTTTTCAAGGTAACATTCTTTGGCATAAGACTGGTTCAGTTGTTGTCTCAGTTTGGAAAATAATACACTTTAGATATTGTTTCACTCTAATACTGAGAGTATTCTAGAGTATGCACATGCATGTACATAATATGTATGTGCACTTGAGTTAGCACATGGAATACTCTATGTTTCACTCTCTTATAGCAACTGAGGGAAGACTCTTCTGCAAGTTCCCATGTTTTCCTGAGATATTAATTGTACATTACCCTATCATTCTAAGACATAAGGCTTGTGTAGTTGACCGTGGTAGTGTAGGGTCTTTTTTTTACATACAAATGTATTTTGTGGATTCCTTTCCTTAGTCCTCATCCATGATAATACAGGAATCTTATCTTCCCTTCAGTATCACATTTTTTGGTGATTATGTTTTAAAATAAATCCATGGGATTTCCTTCAAGACCTCTTACATTATGTAAAAATCAGCAGTTGTGGCCAACAGCCATATCACCTAAACCAAGAAAATAATCTGTATTTTGACCTTTACTTAACACAAAGACAGTAGGTTAAAATCATACATAAAACTGCTGTAAACTTAAATCCCCAGAGTCTTTCTAGTCATGAAGATTCTAACAAATTCTGATCTTAGATTTTTCTTTTTAGTCCTACTTCTAGAAAGTAATTTCTGCTTCTTTCTCTTTCTATTTCATTTTTACAGTTATTCCCTTTTTTCTTTATTCTGGAATTATTATTTTTTTCCTTGTTCTTTTTCATCCCTGCCTCCAATACCCCAACCCTCCATTAATTGTTGATTTCCCTGAAATAAGCAAGTAGGGCCGAGAGAGATGACAATTACTTTGCTGATCTACTTGAATAATGTTATAGGTAGCTTGTGTATTGATTAAGATCATACAATTATCTCTAGTTCCCCATCACTGCCAGTAATATTATCAGTTGGGAAATCAGCACCACACGGATGAAAAGTCACCTTATGCTTCACATTTGGTATCTGCAGTCCTTCTGTCCTACTCTCTTTCATTTCCCTCATCTCTTCCATCATTCTGTTTTTTAAGAAAGAAAACTGTGAACCAACAATACAACATGCAGCTGCTATGGGCATTTTTAAAAATTAGGTTTGGGGTAACTTTGTAATATAGAGGGAGTAACAAATCAACATACATACAAACAACACAGGAGATTATTCTGAACATTTTCATTCCTCTGTAGGTATTAAGGGCAGTAGTTATGGCTATAGGTCGCAACCAAAAAAAAGTTTTAAACAAGGTTATTTTCAACAACAGTTTATAATAAAGGACTAGGCATCTTTTTTGACAAACCATTGACTAGCTGTGCTTGTTTTTTCATTGTTGGAAGCTTCATACTTCAACTTAACAGACACTTTTCAATGGCACAACTGTTAGACTTACTGCAATGTTGACCAAGTGAAGACATTTAGCCCATTTGAGAAAGAAGACTTAATTAGTCTGTTGCCAGAAAAATAGCAACCTTCATTAGGTTAAGGATGATGATTAAGGATGATATGTGTAACAGTAGTATAGGGTGTCTTAAGGTATTTTTAGTTCCTGATTAATGGAAGGTATACTTCCAAGACCCTAAAAACCAGTGGTAAGTTTTGTTTTAAGCTTTACTTGTAATACATTTGTAAATAATATGTCATGCTGAGGATGCTGCCATGCTGTCTTTATTTTCTTTCTGAACACTTTACCCCCAAAAAACCCTCATATTATTTTGTCAAGCAGAATTTTTTGCTATCCTGGATGGATTTCAACCTAAAATTTATGAACCACTTACATGCTGCAACAAGGAAGATAGAAAGCCATAGAAGCAGTTATGAAGGCTAGTTCTATTTTTCCCTTACGATACAAAGCAAGATAATTATATCCTATTATCAAAATGTCATTGTGCTTATGTTCCCAGAATGATTCAGTAACATTATGGTCACAAGTCTTTCCTAGTGTTACAGAAGGGGCTATTGATCACTTTGACTTTCTAAAGAATTTTAAAATGTTCCCTTAGAAGTGTATAGGTGTTGTGCTTCCCCTCTGCAAAAATTACTCTTGTTCTGCAAGATTGGTGAAGAGAGTATTTTCTCTCTGATGCTATATTCTCCCTTAATTTTGATTTTATGCTATATAAAGTAATAGAAAACATCATAAATACAGTACATGACTTGCATAATGGCATGATTGTTCATACCATCATTTTAAACATTTTATCTCGTACTAAATTCAAGGCTGGAAAGTGTTGCTGGGTATCTTTAACAGAACAGATAATTCAGGAGATTGAGCAGGGTGAGTAAATTGTATCTGAATTTGTTTAATACTGGTTTTCAGATATTTTGAGTAGTCAAGTGGTAAGTTGTATGTTAACTAGAAATTAGCTTAGTTAGAATAGATTGTGCAGGGTGTGAAAACTGGCTAGAAAAAGTTTTCCACTGCTGTAGAAAATTTTTGATGTTTTGGATGTTTGTTCTGTGAAACAGAAGCAAGACCTTACTGAAAATGAAGTGACTTGAAAGGAACTCTTGCCTCAGAAAAGAAGAGCAGTCAGGGAGCAAGGAAGAGTGAGTCATGCCAGGATAGCCAATAGCACTAAAGTTTGTGCTGTACACATAAATATTTATTGATTAAGGAAAAAAAAAAAAAAAAAGTCTAGCACGAGAAACTTTCTTTAAATCTGTTCTCTGTTTAAGAAACCTTCTGAAAGAATTTATACTTTCTGACAAAATAAATGTTTAATAAAATTCCCAGCTAGCTCTAATGACCATTTCAGTGAGTAAAAGAACAACATGGCTGACAGGAAACCAAATGTTTTCCATGTAATAAGGATTCCCAGTTCTACATTGCTTTGTGGTACAAGTGAAAGATATGCAATGCAGGTCATCATGGTGTCAGTTATAGTAAATTAAAATACAGATGCTTCCTTTCAGATCAGTCAAAGCATCAGTGAAACTTTATAGATTAGAAATAACATGGACATCTGAATCTACTTGACACTGCACAAAATAATCACTGTTTTTATTGTGGTTCTCAATAACTCTCATATATGCAAAAATACATCAAAATTTATAGGTGCACATAAAAATATCACAGTGATTAAACTATGCAAAATTATATCCCTATATTTTTAAAATTTAATGCATTAGTCAAGCATCAGAACAGAAATCACCTTTTACCATTGCCACATGGAGGAAAATCCCCAGTATTTCCTTTTGTCTTTTGCTGATGCTGTGTACAAAATGTGAATTGTGTTTTAGCCATTTATGGTAATGAGGCACGATTTGGTACAATTCCAAGTATGTCCTATTAATTTACATGTGCTCTAGATCCTCACTAAAGTAAGCCTGAGACTTAACTCTCTATGTATAATTCCAAGTTTGTTTCTGCCACATGAAAGAGTGCCTAATAGACCGTTAAACTTCATATGTCTTTTTGTGTGTTTGGGGATTTTTGTTGTTTGGTTTGTGGTTTGTTGGTGTTTACTTGTTTTTTGGTTGGTTTGTTGTTTTGTTCTTTTTTTGTTTTTTTTTCCATTTGGCAGATTATTTTCCCTGGTTTTCTCCCGAATTGCACCTTAATTGCCAAGTCCAGTTTGTACTCTAGCTTCATTAGTATTTATTTCTGGCTTAATTATTTGTATTAATTGTATGTGCACAAGTTATAAATTATTGGATCTGCAGTAGTTTCTCAAAAATTATATCAATAGTATAATTTTAGGAGGAGTAAAGGGTGTACATTTGTTGCTATAGGAAAAGTACTTGAAATAAGGTAGGCACCAATCTACCTTATGCAATAGCAACCTTTGAAAACAGATGCATGTTAAAGAATTCTATTAGTTTAGTTGTAAGATATTTTCCTCCTTTGCTTTGTGTCATACCTTCATATTTATTATTTAATTTGCACAGTGTATTTGTGCAAGTGAAATACACCACTTCGCAAGACAGTGGCTTTTACAGCTTTCTGGTCTTATTTAGCAATTTGATTCTTCCTTTTATTGGTGTTTGAACTAACTAAAGTAATTGTTTCATTTCAGTTTGGAAGACGCTACGTTGAAGATCTTTTTAGTGATTTTCGAGATGGACAAAGACTTCTGGAGCTCCTGGAATGTCTTACAGGCCAAAAGCTTGTATGTGTATATTAACATATTTACCGTATATTGTAGCCTTGATGTTGTGATAACTGTAAGGGGTGGCATTCATTAATTTCTGCCATTGATGAGGGCCTGTGGAAACTTTTTTAGGGGTCTGAATATTTTCAACTTCCATTTCAAATTGAGGGAACATTACGAACTGTAGGCTATATTAGACAGTAACTCTTTGCTAGGCATATATTTGAAAGGAAAATGTACTTTGTTGCATGCACTTATTAAGAAAATGTGACAAGAGAAACAAGACTGAGGTAGGATTCATTTAGATATTGAGATATTAGCTGCTATTCAGAAATTATTTATTGCTAGATCTTTGTGCCAAATACAAGGAACAGAATTTAATGTGTAGAATTAGAATATTTTGCTAATAAATTTCATACATAAAATCCATTTATTGGAGTTGTATATGTCTGAAAAGAGAGAACTACTTACTCTTATTAACCTGGAGATTCTAAAGCGACATGTCACATGTTTTCTTTAATGGCATCTCTTGTGTTCCTGGGTGGAGTTTGTGAGCTTGGGATCATTCCCTGAAATTTTCTCATAAAATAGTGAAGCAGCATGGGAGTTTGAAAATAAAAATCCAGAGAGAATGTACTTGTAAATAAACATTAAACAAACTTATGCTTATCTGTTTGGTTGTCACAGTAATGTTCCTAAATTGTACCATGGAGCAGAAGACTAATAAGACAGTGTTGAATTATCTAATTTTATATACAATTCAATAATTCATTCACTCAAAAATGTCAAGGTACCAAATTGCCTTCCAACTGTGGATCCAGTTTGTTTCACAGTTGCTGTTACTTCATATCAGGAAGCTGCATATGCACAATGTGTAGTAATATTCTCAGTATTGCTGTCATAAACATCTAAAATAGAACACTACAGGTGTAATATAAGATTTGAGTTACATATAGTTTACTCTAGTTTCTGATTTTTGGTAGTAATTTTTTTTTTAATTTTTATTTGTAGGCAAAAGAAAAAGGCTCCACAAGAGTTCATGCTCTGAACAATGTCAACAAAGCACTGCAGGTTTTGCAGAGAAATAATGTAAGTAATCGGCTGAACAGGGTCAGAACGTCCTATAGATAGCATATTTAATGCTTTGTAATTGTTAGATCAAACTCTGGTCCATCCTGTTCAATTACCGAAGTCAATACAGTTTTATTAATGTGACTTGGATACTTTGTCATTCAGCACTAGGATGGAATGTATTTCAAAGAGTTTTAAATCCTGTGCCAGAAAATTTTTTAATAATATATCTATAACTGATGCCGTCTGAAGGCAGAGCAACATGCAGAATTTTATGTTAATGCATGGGACTTAAAATATGTTTTAAAATTTTAATTACAAGAAGTAATTCTTAGCTGATTAGAAGATGCTACCTGTTACATTGTCTACTCACAAGCTCTGACAATTATCAAGTCTGAAAAACTGGGGGTTTTCCTACAAGAAATTTATTTGGTAAATTTTCATTGGTGTCTGTTCCTTATGGTTCATAATATTAAGTAAATTAATCATATCAAAACCAGTTTCTGTTCTTTTTTGTCAAGACTGAATTTTCCAACCAGTATCCTGTGCATCATTTTAAAGTAAATATTTTCAGAATTTCTTCCTTATGCAAGCATTCTAATGGACCAATAAGTTTAACAGACATTTTCAGTGGCCAACTAATTATATCATATCTCCTTTTCAAGAACAAATTCAAATAAACTATAATATTCACGAAAACTTAACAGTAAGATGTGATGGAACAGTGATAATATATTCTGTGCTGCATATTATATTGGATTTCTTGATAGCTGCAGTAGGTCACTAAACATACTAGAGTTCAGCTGCTGACTAAAGTTATCGATTTTATAAATCCAAGGTAATCCATCTGAAAATTTATGCATAAATGAAAGTCACCTTATAAGACTGGCATAAAGACCTCAAGCTTGATTTTTTTTTCTTTTTTTTTTTCTTAAATGGAATCTCATGTAAATAAATAGAAGAAAAAGCTTCCAATTCTTAAAAATCTGCAATATTTGACATTGTTGAAAAAAATAAGCAATATATTATTTCACAGTATACAAGGTTTTGTTTACATACCTGGAATGTGTTTACGGATTTTCATCATAAATGCTCTTAAAAGTATTTGTTTATTATATATATTATATATGAGCTAAATCCATTTAAATGCTTTTTATTCAATTTCCAGAACACAACAATAATCCCTTTAAAATATAGAAATATACCAGAGTATTCCAATTGAAGAATATAGAAGAAAAAACATTCTTTTAGAAAGTGAAGTGGTCATCCAGCAGCCATCCTATTCATGTAACTGAAACCTTATATGCTGTACACAAGAAATTAGAACACCCACACACACACACACCCCACACACACGCCCACACAACCCCACACACCTCCACACCCCCCCACTCTCTCTCTCTCAATTTAGTATGAAGCCAAAAGATCTGCATCTGAAATAGTTTCCTCAACCTTCAAAATAATTTCAAGAGTGATTTCTACGGGACTTCAGGAATGCAAAATCTATGGTTCTAAAGCTATTTAAAGCCTGTGACCAATTAGATTTTCCTGCTGCTATGTGCCACCCTTGCTCTGAAGTTTTGCAATCATCTGGGTGCTAACAGACTAAAAAAATGCTGCTGCTTCCAACCCCCCCCCCCACACACACACACATAATAAGGTAATAGTGCTGGGGAGGGGGCTTGCCCCAGTATAGTCTCAGGCAATGCTGAGGCAAACTGGGAAGTGCTTCTGTTTTAGTAAAACAGGTGTAGGCCCTGTGTATTCAGGCTTCCATTTCCAAAAGCAAATGCAGAATGTGTAAGTGATACCCTAATAAGCTTTGTAATGATTCACTTGCTACGTGGACCCCATTTGAAAATAGGATATAAAGTCCAAGTTCTGCTTGTGAAAATTTCCAAGACACTGGTTGGTTAGAATTGATTGCCAGTCTTTGCTTTTAGTCCAAAATGATGACTTCATAAAGAAAAGAGCTCTTGAGAGTTTTAGAGTTCTTGAGAAAACACCTACTTCATATATGAATAGAATAAAATTTCATAATGTATTGAAATTAAAAAAAGCAACCACCACCAACAAACAAAAAAACAAACCCCAAAAGGTTTGTTTTTTGTGTGCAAAACCTTTAGTCATTCTACATATGTAACTTCAAAGAAGTGCAGTAGAGATGTAAAGAGTATAATTTTTGAAGGAGTGGGATGCTTTGCCATGTATCAGTTCTGATCGTGAGAAACTGAATCTATGAAACAGTAAGGATGCAAATTTTAGTCATAATTTCTATCCAAAAGTGCAGGTCTTAGCTTGTACTGCCTTGTACTCCCATCCCTGAATTCCACTTTCTCGTTTAGATAGCATAAAAAGTGGGGGTGGGTGAAGAATCATTTTACATGTGGAGGAAAGAATATTCCAGGTTGGTAAATCCTGATGCATTATGAAGTTGCAAATGCATGATTTAATTATAGAAAACAACATTACTGGATAAACTAATGTGGAAAAGACTCGCTTATACCACAGTTGTCGGTTTCTCTGTATTCCAGAACACATCCTGCCTTATACGCTGTAGAATTTAACTAAAGCAAAACAAATTCTATTTTAATATAAATATGTACAATATATTGGGTTTGTAGATTCTTACAGTGTCTAGATGTGTGTGTAAATTTCAGCAAAGTATATTAAGTAAGGTAGTATGGATCATAATACGGGAGTTTTCCTGTCACATCAGTTTTGTGATTTGTAATGGTAGAGGCTTACTTTTCATTGTGTTTTCACAACACCCTATAACTGGAATAATTGAAACTCTAGATCACTGCATGCTTTTTGCCAGCACGTTAATTGCGCCATTTATAAAACATGAGTTGGGTGTTTACTAAACAACAGAAGCAAAATGAGAGATTTACCTGAGCTCATCCCTCCCTCTCCCTCAACACAAAGTTTAACACCAAATGTATGAAAATAACACAATGTCTTATGCTTGCTATTTATCTTATGCAAATATTTTTGTTTGTTTGTTTCTTCAATAGGTTGATTTGGTAAATATTGGGAGTTCAGACATTGTGGATGGAAATCATAAGCTGACCCTTGGTTTGATCTGGAATATAATCCTCCACTGGCAGGTGAGTGGCACTGCTGCTTACTTTCCATGACTGTTATTCCACTGATCTTTTTTCCATTTATTATCCAGCCACAACCTACGAAGTAACCATAGGCATTGCAAACAGTGTCCTAAATCAGCAAGCTCTATGGCTGTCTGTTTACATATTATCTAGGATAATAAGAATCTTAAGAAGGTATAATAGGTTTTAGAGCATTAGCAGCAGCTCTTTTGACTAATTTCACACTCAAGTGTTGCAGAAGAATCTATAATACAGTTATTGTAAGAAAAATGTGTAGACAAAGCCAACATGGATATATAGCTTTCAGAGTCACTTTCCTTTTTAGTATCTTAGAAAGAGTGAATTTTATATTTTAATGAAATAATAACATTTGTTGCTTTTTGGAGCTGACCCATCCTGCCAAGAATTATTTTTAGAACACTAAAAAGCTGCTACTCTGACAATTTATTGAGGCAGATGTGGCTCATTTAGCTTCCATTCTCTTTAGAGAGAAAGGGGGGATTATAATGTCGATCTCATAAAAACCTCATCATGAGGACACTTAAGTAAACCAATTCTGAGACAATAGTAAAATAAAAATTCAAAAAGAACTAACATCTGGATGCTCTGAGTCTGCATGTTTGCATGACCCTGGGCTAAGAGTCTGTCCATTTATGTTAGCTCTGTTACCCAAGCAATAATCTATGAGGTTTTATTTTTTGAAGAATTACAGGCAAAGATGGTGGGAAACAAAGCTGAAAAAACTTTATATTAAAACCTAAACATTCCTGTAAAAAATGACATGTGCATCATTCATTGAGGTAGGGAACATTTTTTTTTCTAATTTTACAGTGGAAGCAACAGATGAAAGCTGCAAATAGTTCAATCACTTCTTTGGCTCCCATTCCAACATTCCTCATTTAATTGCATAATACTGTTCTAGAGTACTTATTAAGAGCAGATGGAATATGAAACCTAGTTGCACAACTTTTACCAATAATTCTTGAATCACTGTGTTTTAATTTATATGAATTACAGACTGAGATGACTATTCATGTGCAAATTCATAATTTGATTTGTCTTTTATTCTGAGGCAAAGTAATAAAGATGTGCTTTAGAATTAGCTGTGTAGTTTTTAATTTTACTTTGAGCTTTTCCCACCACATTCCACTTAATGCATAGTTACACAAGCACAGAAGACCCACGTTTCCTGATATAGGCTGGTGCAGTTTTTGACAGTAGGCATGTGCTCTTAAGAGTACCACTTGCTTGCAGTACATAGGTGATTCATTTCAAGCTTCATCTTGAGCCTAGTGATAACTGTGACACCAGCTGTGATAGTACCTGTGACTTCAGCTGAACTACACATATATGAAAATTCCAGGGATAATATTTACAAAACAGTGGTTAAAAGTCTGAAACTTTCTCAGCATAATCATAATGATTGAGTCCATGTTTTGGTTTGTTCTGTTCATGGATTACTGAAAGGAAGTGACCTGCATCTTCTGGACTTCTCTTTTTATTTTTATTTGTGTCAATAAATTTATAATTTGGCTAAATATAAATTTAGTTTCTTTTCAGAAGTGCAGCTAAAGCCTGGTTGGCAAGAAGAAGCCAGTTGCTGTTGCATAGTGATGAATAATTAAAACATAATATGAAGACAGATTTGTTCTTGGGCTTTTCTCATTTAAAACAAAACTCAGGAGATGTTGGTTTGCTTCTTATTTCCCTCAAAGGACTGGAACAGTTCAAAGTGAATTCGCTTATTTACAGCTCTATGGAGAAAATCTTTGTTCTTTTTCAGGTGTCCTTTCAAGTTTTGAAGTGATTTTCATGTTCTATAATATGTTTGTGATTGTTTTGCCCTGTTTATATGTTGGTAATGTCTTACATAGTGACAGCACTTCTGGTGAAACAAGGCTGTAAGTTTCCTATGAGAGGGTGCTTCCTCCTGCTGGTACCATTTTCCCTATCACTGATTGTTCTTGGCACTAAACAGCTAGAAGCATAACAAGCTGTTGTTAAAGACTAAATTACGGCCTCAGGGTCACCAAATTTATCTGCCAGTTGTCTACAGCTGGGTAAAACATCTCCTTACCTATGATAACATATCAAGACTAATATATTTATTTGTAGTCCGTGGGAGGTCTAAAAAAATAAATGATAATACACAGGCTGGTTGATTTAGTGCATGCTACTGATGCAGTTTGTGTTTGATGGTGCAATCCTGCTTTTGCAAATCCTTTCACTTTATGATTCCAAGAACTTACAGTCCTAAGAGTCACCTAGAGGAAATTTATCTTCCCACATGAAAAAAAAAAAAAAAAAAAAAAAAAAAGGTTGTGTTGACAGGTATGTTGTTGCAGATGAACAGGCAAGAATCCTTTTCCAGTTTCGCATCCTGCAGCCAGGACCACATTAGGACAGAACTATACTTATGTATGATAACAAGACTGTCTCTTACAAAAATGTGAATCTCTTTGTGCAAAAAATATATATATGTGTGTGTGTGTATCTGTGTGTACATATATACGTATATGGTAGAAGAAAGAAGCATGGAGGGACTAATTAGGCAGTACCAGTCAGTACCAGTCTGAATGGACACCAGCAGTCCCACTGAGGAGAGGCAGGGGTAGAGGCATTGCAGCAGACAAGATTTGACTCATTCGTGTCACTCTCATTTCTGCTCAGTAGAAATCTTGTGGCTTTCCATATCCTGTGGTGATTGTGTCCTCTTTTTATCTAGCCTGTTTTTCAGATTATTATTAAAGTTTCACTGAAATTGAACCATCGTTCTGAGTTGAGCACCTGCTGCCAAAGCTCTTTATGGCACTGAATCTATCAGAGTTTCTGCTTCCTTGAAGCTGCTGCCATCTTTCTCACAGTTCTGTGATCCCACCCTCACTGCAGCATTGACACTTAAGCAAAACCAAACAAAAATTATTAATTTCTGAACTATTACATTTGACAAAGACTCTTAAGAGTGGAAAAACATTCTATATTGCAGTGTGCAAGTTGTTTTGTTATTGCTTTAAAAGCAAACTTTTTTTCATGTAGAGCATGAAAAAAAAAATACCTAGCAAAAATCATTGATAAGAGACAGCCAAAATCTCAACTTACTTCAGAAATTAAGTGAAAGAATAGACATATACATAAGGCAAATATTTCAGGGAACAGTGCATTTAAACAGTCAGCCTCATTTGGAGACCATTAAAAGCATCAGGCTTGCTGTGCACTTGTTGCAGAACTGGTATTTTAATTGGAATTACCATTTTATTTTATGTTGCATTATAATGGTGGAAGTAAAATTCTAACAGTACTGTCAATCCACCTTGAAGCAATGAAGAAAGAGGATGCTTTACTTTGATAGATGTCTTCAACATCTATGAAAATGTTCTTAAAAGTGTTCTTTAAAATGTGTTTTGAAAGAGTTTAGTGAATTCTAGCTACAAAAAAGTAATCTATGCAGTCAGAACACCTGTAATACAGCAAGTAAAAAGTACTTGGTGGTTCTGTCAGGGAGCTATAAGGTCCTTATTTGATTAAGAAAAATAAAAACACCTTGCTTTGAGAATATTTTTTTTTTACATTCTCTCCTTCCTCCCTCCCTCTCTTCTAAGGGCTGGCATCCTGAAGCTAAGTGCCAGTCTTACAAAATGTTACGTGCCTGGGTGTTGGCTTTATGTGAGATAGATGCAGTGCAAGCCTGAGGTTGTGCTGTTCCTAGTCACCTTACACAGAGACAGCTACGCGTGCGTAGACCCGGAGACTTGGTCCTGCAGCAGGGAGGCCAGTGTTTCACTGCTGCCATGAGCCAGGCCTGGGCACGCTGCTGGCAGCTTCTTCGCAGTGTAGTGACAAGAACAGTGGTGGTCCCATTCTGTTAACAGCTATCTGTTTGGAAGTTTGACATTTTAGAAGTCATCTTGGTGGTGTCTGTGTTGCCCTTCGCCCCCCTGCCCCCACACCTTCTATTCAAATTGAATCTTTTTTTATCACCATAGTATACATATGTTCCCCAGGAAGAGCAAGGATTTATATTCTCTGGAAGTCAGATTTTCTTACACCTTAAAGCTTTTTCTCCTGCCAGGATATACTGCATTAGAAAGGAGGGGTAACAAAGAAATTAGTATCATAGGTCAACTCATCATTTGACAGCAAGAGGCAGAACCTACTAGATGCTTTGAAATGGCTGTTGGTTTTGATACTGGGTGCTGAGGACCTTATCCATCCAAACACTATTCACTCTGATGTGAACACATCTCTACGGACTAGTTTCTCAACACTACATCTTAACTAAGAAGCCTTCAAAAAGCTTCCTCCTAACCTTGAAGTCAGCCAGCGTTTTTCCACTCAGGCGCTGATTTTCCTTCAGAACCCAGCCATCCTGCAAGCAGCACAGTGCTGTGCCGACAGTGGTGTGGCCTGGCATGACACGGCCTGGCATGGCACGGCACGGCATGGTGCTGCGTGGTGCTGCCAAGGTATCAGGTGGGGGGTGAGGGATGGCAGCACCCCACGGGGTGCTTGGGAGGACAGGTAGGTCCAGTTGTAGAAGTGGAGTTTTCTACCAGTTCTTACTGAATAGGAAGTGACTTCAGTTCTCAGGATGAGATCAGACCTTTTTAGTTCTTTATTTAAAATGCTTGCCATTCCCTAGGAGATAACCAAAAATCATAAATTTAAGTCTTCACTGATGCAGAGAAATGAAGGAAAATGAGAGTAAATCTTTATTCCTTGTCAGCATATATAATTCAACAAGATGAGTCTGAAACTATTTTCTGTTTGTTTACTCAAAATTAGAAATAAATGCTAAATTTTGGGCTTTGCCTTTCTAAAATGAAAGGATAAAATGTCACCTGGACTCTTCTAAATAATTGCCTTCCAGAGGGCCCATTGTTTGATTGTTTCTGTGTATTTTTCTCTGTTCATACTTATTGCTCCTTTCTCTTATGTTAATGTCAACTCAAACACTTGGTGTGTTATGAACTTTTATATTTCTAAATCTTGTGTTTCTGCATTCATTCAGGTACCCTTTACATGAATGTGTGTTGCTTTTTTCAAATGTTACAGTCTGCTTATAATAGTCAGATAAATCTGCATTTGTAAATATAAGCACGTGATAAAAATCCAAAATGAACAAAAAAATCCTGGCTTTGACAGTTCTCCATTGCTATAATTTCAATATTTTCTAGTCTTTCATATTGTTAAAATTTGGTGTGATAGATGCTATACTTGAAAATTTTCATCTTTTTAGCACCTGGATTCATGAAAAACAAAATTTTGTATTTTGATAGTAGTGAAGGGGTTTTGCCTGCAAATACAGGAGGGAAATCTCTTAGCTTGCTGAATTATGTAAATCTACATTGTCACCTCTCAATAATGAAGACACTAAAATATTAATGAGAAATTCAAGATACCCACTCAGACATATGAAACAAAATTAAAGAGTATATTAATTACTTTTCTTGAACTTTTTACTTTCTGTCTCTTGGTGTAGAAATGGAAGCAACTGTAACATCCTGCTATTCTTATCTGACAGAATTTTAAATTAAATTTTACTGGTGAAAATTACAATCTTAGACCACAGTCAGGAATCCGTCCATGAAATTTAGGGAGGATCAATTCTCCTCCCATCTCAGAAACTAATAACATATAAAGTTAACTTTATACCTGAGACTCAAAAGGAAAATTGAAGGCATTGATAGTCTATGCATCTCAGATGTAAAACCAAGACATTCTTTTAGTAATTCGTATCTTCACTTATTCAAATGATTGAATTAATTACTGTGAAACTAGGAAGCAACTTACCAGACTGAACAATCAAATGGTATCTGATTTTTTTTTTCTTCAGTATCATACTAATTAACTTTTTTGTGTTGTTGATTATTCTTTGAGATTACATCTTCTGCATGTTATCGTATGGTTTGTACAATTTCAAAGTGTTTTATCCTTTATCTTAAAGTAACTTCTGCACTGAATGTTGTTCTTCAACTGATACTGTCTGTGGAGCAATTCAAGCGGAGACTCATAATGAAATTTTATACTCCATAAGCAAATAAGCAACAATAAGCAACTTTATAGTAAATTGTATCTTAAGGATATTTTAAAAAAGCTGTGGCCTTTATAAGATATATGGAGAAAACAATTATTTAAAAGGATTTACTTTACAGGACAATAAATTATAGACTTCTTAATATAAGGTTTTGGTTCTCTTTCACTAGTTATGAAATATGCAATCAACTGCATTGTGTCAAACTGCAGGCTAATGTTATTAGAAGGCCTCAAAAATAATGGCTTTTTGTGAAATAATAACTGTAGGTCAATAAGCTTTCTCTAATGAAAGAGGAATATTAACTATTCATTGAAAAATTAAAAATTAATCATATGCAATACTGTTTTAATGTGTGCAATGAAATTAACTTTTCATCCAAGTGCATGTATGCATATGTACTTTGCACATTTAAGTAGAAAACATAATCTACAGTGCGCTGAGCACATTTATTCTGCCTCCTTTCAGCTCTGTCAATGAGAGAAGAATGCTTTTCATCCTCTTAACAACTTTTGCTATAATGTATCATATTAAGTAAGGATTTATTTCCAGAGCAAAGAAAACCACAAGGAGAAATACTTTGTTTGAACGAACTCTGTTCCCATAAGTGGCACAAAAAGATGTGCCTTCTCTGTTCATGCATGGAACACTTCAGGTGGCACAGGCGTGAATGTACTGAATCCATCACCAATGGTGACCAACAAGTCAGTCTCATTTGTCTGGAAGCATTCAAGCCTGTCTGCTATCGTTATACCGTTACACCAAGTATGTGCTTTAATTACTTAGGAGGTTTGTCTTTAAGGCTTAAATCTAGGCAACTGAAGTTATTTTGTGTAAAGAAAAAAAAAAGGTCAGCTTTTAATGAGCAAGTTCCAGTCATTGATGAAATTGTGTCTCTTGTTGCAGGTCAAAGATGTAATGAAAAACATCATGGCTGGACTGCAGCAGACAAACAGTGAAAAGATTCTGCTGAGCTGGGTCCGCCAATCGACTCGTAATTACCCACAGGTCAATGTTATCAATTTCACCAGTAGCTGGTCTGATGGATTGGCTTTCAATGCGCTCCTCCACAGTCACAGGTAGGAAAAGTAACTTTTCATTAGCTAAGTGAGTTTGTAACAGATGGCTGTTAACGGGACTTGAGGATGGTGTATCTGTTATGTGGGGGCTTTAGCTACTTCATGTGTGGATGCTTCAGCATTCTTTTAAACAGCTGCCTGATTGCTTTGACCTGGGTGTTATGTTTGGTGCTAAACTGAATCCTCTTGTGGAGAGAGAGGGTCTGAGCTTTTCATTGTGTAACTGAACATGCTCAGTTCAGATCCTTTTCTGGAATTTCAGTGTATATACAAGTAGATAGTTTCAATGACTACATGCTTGGAAACTTTTGAGAAGAGAAGAAATAGAACCAAACCTAAGCCTTTGAGGTTGTCATAGAGGGAGAAGGAGTTTTTCCTGTGGGGACTTAAAGGGGGGGAATGTAGTACTTGTTGAAAGCCTCTGACAGTTGCTGGATTGAAAATATGGATTTGCCTCAAAAGGACTCAGCTGGAGAAGGTAGCCTTTGTTTTCAGAACCTTTCATGTTGTTCCTCCAGGTGACTTGAGTTTTCACCCTTTCTCAGAAGTTGTCTTGTTCTAGTCTATGTAGTATAAAACTCTGCCTTTAGATATTCAGAGTTCTGCAGTAGTTCCGTGTACTTGGCTTAAGGAAGACATGCAAGCCAATCTATCTTAAAGGTCTAGTTCTTGGCATTACTAGTTTTAAAGCAGTACTTATTTTTCCACTGTGGTAAACCTCCTGATCTCTCTTCTATACCGCTCTCCTAAAGGGGGCTGTCCTGCAAGGTGGCTGAGCTCCAAATTACTAATGAGTTGAGTTTTTAACAACTGAATGTGTACACTCAGTTTAGTAAGAGACAAGAGGGATTTACAAGATATTAGTACAGGTCAGGCTTTTTTTTTTTTTTTTTTTTTTTTTGAGTTGCATTAAAGACAAGCTAAAATAAGGCAAAATATTTCTAAAAGCGTAGTCTGAGATGATATATACCTTCCAACTTCAGCAGTGAAAAGCTGCAGATGTTTCTTTCTAAAAATTTCAATGTCTCACGTAATTGTTTCAGGGTGAAACTGTCCAATTAAATCTACTGCTGTTGTAGTCTGAAGACAGACAGTGAATTAATAGCGGTTATGCATTGTACTGCTATCCCAGGCCCAGTAGGCATCTCTTTCTGTGAGTCTGTTTTTTCACCCTGCATGTGCCTGGGAGCTTTGAGTAGATCTGACTGAACTAAGGTCCAGGAACTTTCACTTATAAGCATTTGCTTGTAATGTTAGGAATGAAGCATTACTTTAAGGAAGGATTTATTATACCCTAGAAGGGCTTTGTGTATGCCTTTCACTTGCATTTAGTATTTATAACATTAACAATGGGCTTTCCCACCATCCTGCTGTTACTCTGCCATTGATCTGCTTGCACCTTGTATGTGTTGGTGCAAGTGTTTACGCATGTAATAGCAGAACTGCATTTAGGGAGCTAAATAAGAAAAGAACTAAGATACGGTAACTATGTCACTAGCTTTTGATAACTACTTTATTAATTGGTCATAATTAAAATGTAGTTTGGTGGGTTTTTTTCACTTTCTAAACTTACTTTTTTGTTATTTCTGATTATAATCATTTCTCATTTTAATTTATTCTCTGTCTCATTTCGTAAATGGTTTCATTCTGATGGACCTCAGTATAAGAAGGCAATTGTCCTGTAGAAATCAATGAATCACTTTGTAAAGATCTGATCCTATACTTGCAGATAATTTGAAAACAACACCCTAACCCCCCCCCAAAATTTATATGGGATACTGTTTTGTCTGCATCACCTTTGCAGAACTGTTACAGTGTGAGAGCTTAATAACCTCTGTGAGCTTACATACCTTTTTGTCTTCTTAAAACATTGTCTAGACCCAGCCTTATTAAGGTGGGAAAATGCTGGTTTTAACTCGGACACCAGGTTACTTAAGTCACACAGGAACTCTGCGATACAGAAAGGACTGAGTGATTCCTACTGCTTTTGGTGGTACAGTGCTGCCCCTGTTACATTGGATACAGTTGGGGGAAATACTTTATTTCACAAATATCAAAAATTTAGTTATGCTGAAATTAAATTGATAACTAATTATTACTGTAGACTCAAAGGCTGTAGTACTCTATGGCTTTGTAACTACCTGATTACATTTTCGGCATATCGGTGCAGCAGAAGGCCAAAGTGGTGGCTTATCTTTTCACCTAGACACACTCTCAGACTGCCTGTTCCCTGATTGCATGCAATCTGAATTACCTGATGCAGGTAATCAGAATGTGTGCTCTGCAGGACTATGTAATATCATTTGGTGTCTGAAATTGGTAATGGGAGGTTCCTTTTTGTCCCTTTCTGTAAGAAGAGCTCCAGAAGTCTGAACAGAGGCTCCTATTCGGGATGAGTTGTGGGCTGTAGAAGAAAGTTGCCTGCCTAAGCCACATTGGGATTGTCTCCACACAAGTCTAAGTGTCTGTATATCATACTTCATGCACTGCTATGTTCAGTTCCATGCAAAGTTCACCAGTTGTGAACGTTCATTTCCTACTCACTACAATTTATGTACTTTATTAATTTTTTTCTAAAACACAATTGCAAAATTAAGCTTGCTTTTAGTCTTGTTCCTGCTCCCATAAAATTTTTATAGCTTTCTGCGCAGTGAGCCTATCTTTAGTTGAAATGAAAAACATTTACTCCACTGAAGTCTTGTTTCTTGCCCAGTAGTTAGTGCACTCATCTGGGAAGTATGCATTCACATTCCCTAAAGCAAGTCTCCAAGACTCCAAGACACACCAGTTGTCGTCTTCTGGAATTTAATCACTAAGGTGTTCTGCAAAAGTCTCAGAGGAAGACCTAATGTTCTCTGAAGGCCTGAGTCAGTCATTTTTAAGATGAGCCGCTGTGCTTAGTGTGTCCTGTATATTGATTTTTGGTGACTTTGCACTTCATGCTCAGTATGCAGGAACACTGAATTGCCCTTCAAGAATCAAGGTGCAATCAATAAAATAGGTACACTAAGACACTCTGAGTGTTTAGGAGCACCTAGCTCTAGTCTATAATAATAAAAAGCCTTCTCTAAGAAGCACTGACACCTAATTTAGTCCCGCTAAAATGCAGGTACCTACTTGTTGAGTGTCAGAGTGTCTTGGCTTCATACCTAAAGAGGGTTTGCATATACACTTAAGTCGATCAACACCTGTTTACCTGAAATCTCAGAGAAACCTGGTATTGCACACATCCTAGGCTTTTTATGCTCTGATATTTGGTATACATACACAGAATGGCAAGCCCACTGAAGACAAACGCTTTTGTATTATAGCATCTCTGTTTTACTTCTGATTTTCTGTTTCTCCAGTTCTACTGTTCTACATCTTTCTCTTCCATTTCCTTATTCTCCATAAAGTTTGATCCAGATGTTCTCTTCTTTTTTCCTATCTTCCTCTGAGTCTATTTCTCTGTATTTTATTAGCTCACTTTTTCCATTGTCTTTTTTTCTCCTTTATTATTGTCCATTTCCACAATACATTTCAGTACCTCTCTTTCTACTAGCAATTTTAACGTTGAAATGGGCTCTTGAAGAAAAACAAGGATTTGTTTCTCTAATTGTCAGAACAGCTATGGTTATTTTTATGGTTACTTAGGAAATAACACATACATAGAAAATATTGGCCGGGAAAATAATTTTTAGTGATTTAAAACATATACTCATAATTCCTGAAACGTAAAAGACTTTCATGATTTGTCAAAAAATACTCTTTACTGCAAATAGTAGTTCCTCCTTTTGACACTGAAGTCTTTTGAATTTAGCTGTTCCTTCAGGTGTATTTCAAGGTTAAGCTGTAAGCCTTCTGCATGGACACTCAGGCTGCATTTTGTGTGCAGTCTTCATCACATTTAGACATTCTCAGGAATAGAAGCAAAATTAGTTAGAAAAAAAAAGAAGCCATAGTTTGAAATTCAGGTATGGTAATAAACTCATATGGTGGACCTCGTGCCTGGTGTGTGTATTTTTTGCCAGATTTAGCAGTATTTCTAGACTGACTGCTATCAACACCCCACCCCAACACCCCACACCCCCCAAAAAAAAGTCTCTCCAATGCTGAAGGAACGATGATAACCAGATTTTCCCATAGTATTTAGGGTCTCTGAAAGTGAGAGAAGATTTACTGGTAGCATTAAAGTAATTTCTTTTTTATATCTATAGGAATCAGTCTCTCACAATATGCAAGCATTAAATTTTGTTTCCTAAACTCAGTCCTATTTCATTTGCTTTTAAAATTGGTGCTTCAAAATACTTTTATGGTATGTTAAGAAAGGTATTTTGGCATAAAGTAGTAAGCTATTAAGATTATTAGTACATCCTGTGGTTAGTCTTGTTGTATGTCTAAACCACACTAGTATTTTTAAAATTAGATTTTTCTTTTATAAATAAATCAAGGCTTTTATTATTTTTTTTATAACTGCATCGAAATATATACCACACTGTAGTTTCTATATTGCCTCACCTGAAATACTGGCTAAGCCCTCGAATTTTACAAAGGAGTTACTTTGTGTAGATATTCCCGTTTGTATAAGCACCGTGCCTGTGTGGACTTTTAGGCTCTTTAGCAATTGTTTTTGAAGCTGATTGTGAGGAGCAGCGGAGCACAGGTTACTTAGAAAAGCTACAGGAGCACACCAGTGAGCTCAGGGTGCAAATTTTCTGAGTATAAAGATAAACTTAGGATATGGTTCCTTGAACAGTGTGTTTTGCATTAAACTGAATAAACAAGGCAGCAATGGTGGAGTGGCACCATCACCTTAGGAATATATGGAAACAAAAATACTTTGCTAATGAAGAGATGTCAGTTCAGCTACAGTTAAAACTCTCACTACTTCAGACTCCAGATCACACAGAGCTTCCCTGTTTATTTCTTTTAATCTTTTATTTTTCTAAATGGGTATCCGAGAGTCTTGCCTCTTTCCTCTAACTTTCTCAAGGTTTGGTTTACTGGTGGTTCCCCCCTGCCACATCCCTGTCCCTTTAATGAGGATTTTGAGGTGGGACAGTAGCATTCATGACCTTCCTTCTCGCTTCTTTAAAATGATTAACTTAGACCAGGTGACTGCCTTAAAAATGAGCACTTCATTGCGGCTGTTTCTGCTTCAAGAGAGCAGAGTAGGGAGGGAAGGAAAATGACATTAAAAAAAGGTATGAAAGTACTTTTACTGTAACAAGTTACTAGATTATATGCTAGTTACTGGCTCTGGTTTGTTTTAATTGTAAGAGTAGTGAAAACTTACACAGGATTTTCTTGTATAAATAAAGCTTGAATAACAAATACAACTTCTCTCTTGAGGAAGATATAGTAACTTTTATGATTTAAACATGGCTCTTTTCTATATATACTGATGGGAAGCTTTTGTGAATTAGATCTGCAAGTTGCTCTTTTGCTAAATTATTTTAATGGAGCCTAATTCTAATAGTATTATAACCTTAGCTAGATATTAATATAGCTTAAGAAAATGGCCTTTTAAAACATGTATGGTGTTTCTTTGTGATGTTCATAATTGCTTTAGTGTAACTTGTTTTTTTACCAAAATTATGCAAGTTACATTGGTGTTGGTTTAAAGGGTTGTGGTATTTTAGAAATAAGTCACTCCAGAAATTCTGAAGAAATGAAAACAATACATCCTGTGATGAAGTATCTTCAAAATGTGTTTCTTCTTATCTTCAGAATTTTCCCTATGGAGTGTATGCCTTTTTTCCTCTTATTTTGCTTGATTTGACAACTTTGCAAAATTCGTTACCTCTTAGATGCATATTGAAAAACTTCTTTGAATGAATAAACATGTTTTTTAGTAATTAAAGAAACCAACCCCAGAAGTTCTGTTTTTCATTACTGCTTATAAACTGTTGTGGGGCTTATTTGGTCATAGTATTTATATCTGCACTCATGAAAACTAGCTTTCCATTTCTGACAAAGATTTAGCAGCTGGTCTCTGAGGAAAAATGAGTATGTGCCTTGAAACTCTGTGTGGCTGACAGGAGCTGTGGCTAGGAACAGAAGAGCACTGGGGTGGGATGGAGTTACTGCACATAGTTTTCTGCTGCCTCTGAGTTTTGTTTTGTGGCCTGAAGCTGTATGGTAACCTGTTGCTTTTTGTAGTAACTTTGGTTTGGTTTTACCCATTACTTTAATTTCTACATAGAGATATGCCTGGGTTTTTTTGGCTTTAGTATACTTCAGATGCCATTTTCTTACCCTGGCTGATCCATTTCCACCATAAATTGTGTGTTTGGGGGAGGGGGAGTCACTCTTCTACTTAATGACCAACTATTTTTTATGCAAATATATTTTTATGAACTTTGGGGGGTTTTCCACCTTTTTTGTTTGTTTTGTTTGTGGTTTTTTTTTCCTTTCTTTCTTTCTGCTGGTTATAAGAAAGAACCACAGGTACAAAAATTACTTATTGTTCAGTATAAATATTGACTTTACAATACAAAACTTGACGATTGAAGCCCGTAAGCCTTTCAATTTCGGCTTTCCATGATCTTTTCATAAACTATCAGTGCTGGTTTAGCTGATCAGTGGGTGGCTAGATGGAGTTCAACATGTTCTAGTTAATTCTAACTTCTTTGAACATGCATATGCTTGTATGTGTTCAGGGAAAGGAGTGAAGACTGCTAGTTATGTCTCTTTGGCTTTACTTTCTGTCAGTCATGAACGAAACTGCAGACATGAGAAAAATTTTCCTCTTGCTTTTCACAATTTGAACAATACTGAGAAGCAAAGAAGGTGGAGTATCAGTATTCCATTTTATTTCTCTTCACTATTTCATACCTGCTCACCTCTGTATTTAAAACTCCGTAGAAAGCTAGTAATAGTTGGTATTTGAAATTTTGTTTCAGGCATTTTTAAAAGCCATTTGCCATATACAATAATTCTTAATCTTCTACACTGTAATGTCTCCTGCAATTGTACTTGGCAGTATTGCCACATAAATGTACTCGGCAAAACATCTAGGCACGGAGCACTGAGAAGCTGATGCTTCAAGCTGACATTATGCCACTGATTCTGGTGACACTTACTGAAATGTGTGTAGTTTCAACAGAGGAAAAATCTGGAAAGTTAAATTGCTGTTGTAATGGAAAGAGTTTTTTGAAATTTTATTATTTTTTTTTTAAGCTGGCGCTTGTCAGAACTGAGTTGCAGTAGATGGCTGTATACTTTTAAGCTGGCTTGATATCTGTGCTGTCCTTTATGTACAATACTAAGAAAATTCATAAGAAAACTGTCAATGACTTACTGAAGCTTACTACTTCTCTTTTATAGCTATGCCTCAGAGGGTTCAAATTTTTGCCATCTGTAGTAAATGTAAAATGTGAGATGCTGTGTATGCGCTACACAAGCACATGCATATGCAGTAGAGCTAGTAAGTATGCAAATTCAACCAAGGTCTTCTACAGCATGTTTTCTGAAACTTTGTTATTGAAACTTTTGTGTTTGAATGCTTGGGTTTTTTGGTGTGGGTTTTTTTTTTTTTTTAAATGAACAAACAAATCTAATTCTTTCTGTGTCTTATTTTGAGAATCCTACCTCTATAGAATATGTGATGGTAATAGTCTTGGCCTGTGTGGACACATTAACTCAAAAATATCCTCCTAGACTATGCAATTGAGAAGTTGGATGAAGTTGTATATCTAAGATATTATTAATGATGACAGCGGTTTTTCAAGAGGAATAAAACAATATTGTGTCATTCCTCAATGAATAATTCTAACTGTTACTGTTCTTGCCCAGTGGAGTCCTGACTGGTTAGAAGAAAGTCTGTTCCTGTATATAAAATCTTATAATCGTGACTTGTTTGGTGATATATGAAGATAATGTTTTGGTCTGAGCAGCACAAGTGTGACTAGAACTTCAAACCAAATCCCTGCAAAAACATTTTGGGGGTGGAGGGAGGTAGCCCCTTGGATATAATTCATTTCTTTCCTTGTCCTAAAATCTTTCATCACTGAATAATCTTTTTATATATGCTAGTCTGTGTAGTATTTATGCAACACATCCTTACAGAGATTTTAAAGAAAGTCATAATGGATAGCTTTGTGGTTCCTACAGTCCTCTCTTTGCTAAATTCGATTGTATGAGTTTATGCAGCCTATGCCATATGCCAGCCAATATTTGGGGAGAATAAAAAATTGAGGAATATCTGTATGCCGTTGAGTAAGGTGTAGCAATGTGGTGGCTTGATCCCAGTCAGCACCTGAACACCCACACAACCACGTGTTTGCTTCTTCCCCTGCTCCCCTGGAGCAGGAAAGAATAGGAAAAGCAGAAGCAAGAAAACTCATGAGTCAAAGTAGAGACAGTTTAATAAATGAAGGAAAGAAGAGTAGCAAAACAAGTGATGGAAAGGCAATATCTCAGCATCTCCAAGCAGACTGATGCCCAGCCAGGCTCTAAGCAGCAGCCATCTTAGAAAACAAAACCTCCATCCCACTCTACCCCAGTATTTCTTGCTGGGTGAGTTACATAGTACAGACTATCCCTTTGGCCAGTCTGGGTCACCTGTCCTGGCTGTGTCCCCTCCCAACTTCTTAACCACCCCAAACCTACTCACTTGCGGGAGGCAAAGTGGTGGTGGGGAAAGAGATGGCCTTGATTCTGTATCAGCATAGTTCAGCAATAGCCAAACAATTTGTTATTAACACTGTTTTAACCACAAAACCAAAACACAACATCATGTGGATCACTATGAAGAATGGTAACAGCAACCTAGTCATACCCAATACAAGAAGGATGGGAAAAATTGTCCAGACATAATCTGTATTTTGAAAATGCCTGTGTTTTAGTATGCAAAACGGTCTATTAGATCACAGATTCACTGCATCCATGACTAGAAACAGAGATTATCACCTAAGTTTCTTCTCCCTTCCCCATCCTGCCCCCAGCCAAATTTAATATTCTGAAGTTGTTCTGCATGTGGGAAGGACAAACCTCTACATTGGATTGTTTAAGAACCTCTGTGTAGAGAAGTAAAATACTTTACAATAACTTAATTATTACTGTGTAAATCACTCCCTTCTCAGAAAAAAACTGGATAGCAAAGGTGCATAACTGGGAAATTACTACTACTACTTAAATGTCATTTTTCCTTTGCTCTCTTGATGTTATTACTGTCTGATGTAGTAAACACTTTTTCCATCTATTATAACTACAGGAGAATCTTCAAAAAGAACTTTTAAAATTAATAAAAATTTAAGTAAATTTCTCATAACTAATTACAACATTTTAATTTGTGTAAATAAAATAGTTTGTAGATAAAATTATACATTTAAATACTATCTGATTTTAGAACACTGTATCAAAGTCACAACTAGCATAGTTGTCTTTCTTCTTATTGTATGCACAATAAATGCGGAAAATCTGATGAAACTTTTTTTCATCACCAACAGAATTTTGAGGTTTTTGATCATGGTTTGGTTTACACTACAACAGGATTGCTGGCAACAGACAGGGCACAACTGTCTCAAAGGGGGAAAAGGGTCTTTGCACTGGAGTTAGGAGGGCTTATCTAAAGAGCTTTAAACTTGAAGTGTGAAAGTGATAAAGCAAGGATTGCTACAGATATGCAGGTGGCAACATGCCTGTTTTTGAGCATGGAGATGTTGCCAAGGTTAAGTTGGTCTACGCCATGGGTCAGAGCCACTTCCATAAAGAAAAACAGACAGGTCATTGTCCCAGGAGACTGTCTCCTGAGGGGAAACAACAGCCCAATGTGCAGACCAGACCAACTTATTAGAGAATTCTGCTGCCTCCCTGGAGCCTGGGTTAAAGATGTGAAAAGACATCTTCTTACCATGGTAGGACACTCAGAATATTCATTATTGATTTTTCATGTAGTTGTCAGAAAGACTATGACATAGTCACCATCATGGAAACGTGGGAAAACTTACATGACTGGAGTGCTGCAATGGATAGCTACAAATTCTTACAAAGGCATGGGCAGAAGGAGAGGTGGCGGGGTAGCTCTGTGTGTCAGGGAGTGTTTCAACTGCCTAGAGCTGCATGATGGCGAACAGTAGGATTGAGCGTTTATGGATAAGAACCAGGGGGAAGGCCAAAAGAGCCGATATTCTGGTGGGAGTGTGTTACAGACCACCCAACTAGGAAGAAGAGGCAGATGAAACATTCTACAAGCAGCTGGGAGAAGTCTCAAGATCGCTAGCCCTTGACCTCATGAGGGAATTAAACCTACCAGATGTCTGCTGGAAATACAGCACAGCAGAGGGGAAACAGTCCACGAGGTTCCAGGAGTGTGTGGAAGATAACTTCCTGACACAGCTGGTCAGTGAGACAGCCAGGGGAGATGCCCCGCTGGACCTGCTGTTTACAAAGAGGGAAGGAGTGGTGGGTGCTGTGAAGGCTGGAGGTTGTCTTCGGCATAGCAATCATGAGGTGATAAGAGTTTTTGAATCTCAGAGAAGTAAGGAGGGGGGGTCAGCAGAACCTTGGACTTCTGGAGGGCCAACTTCAGCCTGTTTAAGAGTCTAGTTGACAGCGTCCCTTGGGAGATAGCTTTGAAGGAACAAGGTGTCCAGGAAGGCTGGACGTTCCTCAAGAAGGTAGCAGGAGCAGGCTGTCGCCATGTGCCAAAAGACAAGCCATTGTGGGAGAAAACTGGCCTGGCTGAACAGAGAGCTTTGGCTGGAACTCGGAGAAAAAAGGAGAGTTTGCCGCCTCTGGAAGAGGCAGGCAGCTCTGGAGGACTACAAGGATGTTGCAAGGTCATGCAGGGAGAAGATTAATGAGGTGAAAGCCCAGCTACAACTCGGGCTGGCTGCTGCTGTAAAAGATAACAAAACATGTTTATACAAATGTGTTATAAATGAAAGGAAGGCGAAGGATAGTCTCCGTCCTTTATTGGATGCGATGGGGAGCGTTGCCACAAAGGCTGAGGTGCTTAATGCCCTTTTTGCATTAGTCTTTAATAGTAAGAGCAGGTGTTCCCTCTGGGTACTCACCCCCCTGACCTGGAAGACGGGGACAAGGAGCAGAATAAAGTCCACACAGTCCAGGAGGAAACAGTCAGTGACATGATGCTCCATTGAGTTGTGCGCAAGTCTATGGGATCCACCCAAGGGTACTGAGGGAGCTGGCAGAAAAGCTCAGCAAGACACTCACCATCATTTACCAACAGTCCTGGCTAACGGGGGAGGTCCCATGTGATGCTCATCTACAAGAAGGGCTTGAAGGAGGATCTGGGGAACTACAGGCCTGTCAGCCTGACCTCGGTGCTGGGGAAGGTTATGGAGCAGATCATCCTGAGTGCCATCATGTGGCATGTGCACGACAGCCAGGGGATCAGGCTCATCCAGCAGGGCTTTATGAAAGGCAGGTCCTACTTGACAAACCTCATCTCCTTCTATGACAAGGTGACCCACCTAGTGGATGAGGGAAAGGTTGTGGATATTTTCTACCCGGACCTTAGTAAAGCCTTTGGCAGTATCTCCCACAGTGCTCTCCTAGAGAAACTGGCTGCTTATGGCTTGGATGAGTGTACTCTGCACTGGGTTAAAAGCTGGCTGGATGGCCAAGCCCAAGAGTGGTGGTGAAAGTAGCTAAATCCAGTTGGTGGCAGGTCACATGTGGTGTTTCCTAGGGCTCAGTATTGGGGCCAGTCCTGTTTAATACCTTTACTGACTATCTGGATGAGGGGATTGAGTTCACCCTTGGTAAGTTTGCAGACAACACCAAGTTGGGGGCAGTGTTCATCTACTTGAGAGTAGGAAGACTCTACAGAGGGATGTGGACAGGATGGACCAATGGGCTGAGGGCAACTGTAAGAGGTTGAACAGGGAGACGTGCTGAGTCCTGCACTTTGTTCACAACCACCCCATGCAACGCTGCAGGTTTGGGGATGAGTGGCTGGAAAGCTGCCCAGCAGAAAAGGACTTGGGGGTGCTGACTGCCACCTGAATACAAGCTGACAGTGTTCCCAGGTGGCCAAGGCAGCCAATAGCATCCTGGCTTCCAACTGAAACAGTGTGGCCAGCAGGACAATGGAAGTGATTGTCCCATTATACTCCACTGATGAGGCCATGCCTTGAATGCTGTGTTAAGTTTTGGACTCTTCACTTTGGGACAGAAGTAGAGGTGGTGGAGTGTGTCCAGACAAGGTCAATGAGGCTGGTGAAGGGTGTAGAGCTCAAGTCTCATGAGGAGTGGCTGAGGGAGCTGGGGTGGTTTAACCTGTAGAAAAGGAGGCTCGGGGGGGATCTTATTGCTGTCTACAACTACCTGAAAGGTAGGCAGGTGTATGTCATTCTCTTCTAAGTAACAAGTGATAGGAGAAGAGGAAAACATCTCAAGTTGCACCAGGGGAGGTTTATAATTGATATTAGGAAAAAGTTCTTCACTGAAAGAGTTTTCAAGCAGTGGAACAGGCTGCCCAGGGAGGTGGTGGAATCACCATTCCTGGAAGTATTAAAAAGATGTGTAGATGTAGCGCTTAGGGACATGATTCAGTGGTGGACTTATTAGTCTAATGTGTGGACTTTAGTCTAGCAGTGTTAGGCTAATGGTTGGAATTGATGATCCTTAAGGTCTTTTCCAACCTAAAGAATTATATGAGTTTATCGTTCATTCATTCCAGCGCTGACTGAACCAGTTCTTTCAATAAGAAAATAAAATGTAGTTGCTGATGCTGTTGGATGGATGTAGAAATAGGTAAGTAAATCTAATGCTAAAAAAGAAGAGACTTACTGTTCCTTTTATTTTTGCTTTAGACCAGACCTATTTGATTGGAACGTTGTTGCTTCCCAGCAGTCAAGTGTACAACGATTAGAACATGCATTCAACATAGCCAGGCAACACCTGGGGATAGAGAAACTACTTGACCCTGAAGGTTAGTATAAATTAAATGCTTTTCTCAAAGTAGAAAATACATTTTTCCATGCATTTGATTGTAAATGAATTTGATTTTTTTTTGCACAAGTACCTAACTTTTAGCAAGATAAATAGTACAGTGAGGCAGATTTCCTTTTTTTGTTTGTTTTAATGTTATCTTTGTGCTCTATTTAGATAGCTTAAGAACTATCTGTACGTACATGCCCTAAAGCATTTTTTTTCCAGCTTTGGGGCAAGAGTTTTAATGTGCATGCACTGAAATAAAGGTAACTCAATACGTAGCTGGTTTCTGTTTTAATTATTTAGACCATCTGCAATTTTTATATCTTCTGGAAAGATCATGATTTCAAATTGCCTTTTAATACATATCCAAAATGTGTATTCAAACTCTAGATACTCAAATCCTTAAAATATGACTTATGTATCTGTATATTGAAATTTTAGCAGGATGACATGACTCATATCACTATTATTTAGTCTTACATGTAATAGACTTTCCTCTTTCACTTTATCTTTTGTACTTCCTTATGCAGTCATGATTGAAAGGTGCCTTGTTTTTACATGATCTCTTTAATTTTATCTGTTTCTGTGTATTCTCTGCTGTGCATTCTACATTGCTAAGTAGTTTTCCCTCAGAGAACATTTCTAATACATTCTTTACTACAAGGTGATGTTGAACAGCTGTTTTATTTCCTTTTTATGTATGCCTTTGTACATATTATATACATTGTCTTTTTCACACTATGATCCATATGCCATATATTCATGCAATTTCCCATTAAGCCACAAATAAATGCAATTTTCTTTATGTTTGTGCTGTTCTCAGTGGCTTACCTCGTGCTGAATTTCTGATGGGAAGAACCAAACTTCAACAAAATGTGAAAATGAGTCTAAAACATAACATCAGGTTTCTTAATGTTTAAATATAGTAGGGCATGTCTCAAGATTGAACTAACAATCTTGTATCCTGTGTATTTCCCCAAGAGAAATATATGAAAAAACTGTCTGCTGGTGGTGTAGTTGAACATAATAAAACTATCTGCTCTGTAACGTTACTGCTTTGTAGAGTGAAAATCTGTTAGAGGAGCTGGTTTAATTCAAGATGATCATGTTTCACCCTGTGTAGAATTAAAAAAGGAGCATCTCACGTGGTACTCACTGGAATAGGTAGTAAGATCTGACTGGCATTTGCCACCTAATAGGTTAAAGCTTCATGAATGCCTAAGTGTGTGTCTTCTGTGCAGTCAAATAATTTCCCTTGTAACAGCAATGTATGGTGTGTCTGTAGTGGAACTTGTGGATGAAAGGCATGGGTAAAACCAGTACAGAATTGCTTCCTAGTACACTATCTTTCATCTTTAGAACTGAATTTGTGTCAGCTACTGGAGGAGGAACAGGCTTTCAATGTGCTAGAGCACAAGATTCAGCTTTTAAGTTCTGAATGAAATTGGAATTAAAAACGGGGGTGCACAACTGAGTAGATATAGTAACAGTCTTTGCTATAATTGGTTGAACTTTCTTTTTAAAACAGATTAATGAATAAGTTATTTTCTTTATACAAAAGTCACTTTGGATTAAACATTTTATTCAGGTTTTGGCAAAGATACTTGCAGTTGTTTACTCAACAATTGAAAAATTCTCAAACATTGGTGTTTTTCCAAATGTTTGCTCTAATTATTTGCTATTCAGTGTTGTAAACCATGGTGCTTGCCACCTTTTTTTTTTTTTCCCCCTCTACAAATAAAAAAAAAAAGAAAACTTTTCCAAAGGAAAAGTAAATTTTGTACCTATTTGAAACTATATGAATTTGTGAAACTAACAGTTTTGTTCACAATAATAAATCTGTTATTTTTATGTTATTATTATGTAGACTGAAAAGTAGAATTACTAGTAAGTGAGGAATCTTGTATGAAGATTCCAGCATACTACTTTAATTTTACTTTGCATATTTATCACCTCTCCTAGTTAGATACTCAAATATCTCTTAACAGTGTATGGCATAACTACAATATTCTCTGGCTGTTAATTTAATACAAACTGCAAACTGCTAGCTACTATATTAGAACAAAAAGGGAGTATTCATTCGGTGGTGAAACTTTGTTAATGTAACTTAATATTTGTCAAAAGAGCATACATGTAATTTGTGAACACTTTAAGATTTAGTATTGATAATCAAATATTTGCTGTCTCAATATTTTTAAAATATGATGTAGGAAGGAAACTATTATTCAGTAAAGCCCTACTCTTCTGGAATCATATACAATGGTCAAAAATGAAAGGGTTTGGGTTTGGTTTTTTGTTCGTGTTCTGAAGTTATTGATGATTGACACATCTTGAAACAGATGACTGGGGAATCCCTTAGCAATTACATTTTGAAAAGTGAATATTTTTTATTCAGCTAAACATTGGTTTTCTACCTTATATATGAAGTTTGTTTGTTTGATTCCGAGGTGCCTGATATTTCATCTGTCCCATGAGAAATCAGTTTGGTTTTGAGTTTGTTGATATTTTAAGTCTATCCCATGAGCAGCTTTTAAAACATTTTTTTCAGAATTTTATCTCAATTTTAATCATGAGAGTAGTTTAAGATATGGGCTATATTTAAGTATTTTCTGTAAAAGTTAAAACTTTTGTATTTTAATTTATGCAGAGATACCGTTTTTTGCTATTTTCCTTACTTATCTTGGCTACTAAAAAGCTTTTTGTATATCAGTAGTGTATCTTAAAGCTTTTCTTTGCTTAGTTTTTAAGCAAATGAACTTAATAAAACCTACCCTAGCTAATTGTATTTATACTGGACGATGCATGCATTTTAAACCAGAAAAAACCACTAGACATCTGCAAAATGCTTCTGTTTCCTTTCATCATCTTAAGAAATTCTTATTTTATACACAAGTCTTAAATTAATTTGACAAAACTGTCTTGTTCCTATTTGGTATGTTGACTTTGTATCTTGTCTATGAAGTTTGGTATTCACAGAGTATGCAACCTTACTAACTTCCACTTAAAATTTGCAAGCTGTAAGGTCTTTCTGCTTATAGCTTTCCTCTAAGCAAAATTAGCTGAGGGAAGATTGTGATTAACCAGGTGTTACCTAAGATACTGTCTTTTGATACAAATTCCCAAAATAGGCTATATAGGCAGCACAGAATAAAATCTGCAATAAGAATGTTCATAATACTGGGGGAGTGTAGGGGGTGGGTGGGGTGGAGGTGTGTGGCAGGAAGCAAACAAACTTGTCTGCAAGAATAAGATACGTGGTAGGAGCTTTATTACAGCCTTTCCCCTTTCCTGTTCAGACAGTAAAGGAGAGAAAGCTGACCCCCTTCCACAGAAAAAAAAAAAAAAAAAAATTATATATATATATATGTTAGCTGTTGGTTCTTTGTTTTGTGGTTGATTGGGTTTTTTTCCCCTGATGTTGAAAAGGTGTGTAGCAAAACGTAAAAGACAGGTTTCCTTCCTCTCTTCTGTCATGAAAAGCAGTGGAAGATTCAACTCTCTTCTGGATGCAAGAGTTGCGTTTACATTAAGAAAGTTTGTTGGTGATACTAAACCAGGAGGAGCTGTAGACTCCCTTGAGGGTAGAGAGGCCTTACAGAGAGGTGTCAATGGACTAGAAAGCTGGGCAGTCACTAACTGTACAAAATTTAACAAGAGCAAGTGCCAGATTCTGCTTTGGACAGTATAAACCTGGTTATACACAGAAACTGGGTGGATGAGAGGCTGGAGAGCAGCCCTGCAGAAAGATATCTGGGGGGGTGGGTTCACGGCAAGTTGAACATGAACAACAGTGTGCCCTGGCAGCCAAAAGGCCAACTGTATCCTGGGGTGCGTCAAGCACAGCACAGCTAGCCAGCTGAGGGAGGAGATTGTCTCCACTCTACACTGCACTGTTGTGACCCCACCTCGAGCAATGTGCACGTTTTGGGGCACCTCAATAGAAGGACATCAGACTATTAGAGTGTGTCCAGAGGAGGGCAACCAAGATGGTGAAAGACCTCAAGAGCAAAATTTAGAAGGAGCGGCTGAGGTCACTCAGCTTGTTACTTTATGGGTACAGCGGAAGGGGAGGTGCTGATCTGCTGTCTCTGGTGACCAGCTATAGGACACGAGAAATGGAATGAAGCTGCACCAAGGGAAGTTCAGACTGGGCATTGGGGAAAGGTTTTCACTGAGAGGGTCATTGACCCCTAGAACTAGCTCCACAGTGAAGTGGTCATGACACCAAGCCTGTCAGAGTTCAATGAGCATCTGGATTATCTTTTTAGTCATATGGTTTAATTTTAGGTGGTCTTGCAAGGAGTGGGGAGTAGGACATGCTGATCCTTATGAGTCCCTTCCAGCTCAAGATTTTCTATGATCTTTTTGATTTAATCTTGCCGGTGAGTGAAACATAAGCAGACTATGTTCACTAGTGTAGTGTAGGGACAAGGGAAGACAACAAGGGAAAAAATAAGAAGGTGTGGGGGAAATTGATGTATGGTAGAAAGTGTTATTTAGAAGAAAGTTAATAAAGATCTAGAGATTAGTGGGCAGGATTCAAAAGGAAAAATGTTTGCAAATTAATTGTTTTAGGCTAAAGTATGCCTACATAACTCACAGTGACCTTTTGTTATAAGCAGCTAAGGTGTTTTAAATCTTAATAATGCTTTCTGTGATCCTTGTAAAGAAAAAACAATTATTTTCCTTTGGTTGTTCAAAATTAATATTTGTGAGCGTCCAGTCATGTCTCATTCGACTCGAAATACCATGCAATGAATATTGTCAATCTCAGGTCATTTTAATAGTGATTTTTGTTCAGGCTTGAATTGCAAAAGTAGCATGTGGCAAATTTCTACTACATTAATGAATCTTGTTTGTTTGTTTATTTTAAGACCGTTACTCTTGGTACAGATAAGGAAAATGTTCAACTGGTTTTTCAGACCTTTGGTGACAATTGTGGTATTCTGGATAAAATTTCAGTTGGTGACTTTTGAAAAGATTTTGGTTGGTTGTTTTCACTGTAACTCACTCAGGTGATTAATCTCTGCCTGCTGCCTTGAATTGACAGTATTTTAGACATAAATAATATAACCCTCTGAACATTGTTCTTTTAAAAATTATAAACTTAGTCTTCAGCTCTCTACATTCCTCAGTTGTTATTCTTAGTTATTGTTATATACGGGGAATGAGTAGTGATGGAGATATTTGTCGGCTTTGTTGGTATGGGCTCACTTCAACTAATTTCAGCAGAAGATTTAAAATATCTTAAGCAAATCAACTAATGATATGAGTAATTACAACTTGTATATATGAAAGTTTGAACAATTGGTCAAGCTGTTAAGATTTGTCTTTATATTTTAATAACAACTAATGACCAGTACCTGCAGTTGCATCTTTTAGCAGTGAACTTATACTTCATGATAATTTAATCTGTGTTGCTGTTGTGGAGGAACACTATATCAATCTTCACATACAAGATTAAGAAAATACACTAAAGACCGCTGTGTTTCTTATTGGGGGTTCACTTTTTCATGAGCATCTTTTTAAATCTCACCAAGCAAAGAATAGGACAAGCAAACAGGCAAGAAATGAGTTATGGTCAGCACGGAATAGTTTTATGTTGTTGGCTGTATACTGACTTACTTTTTACTTCAGTACAAAATACACATGCCATATAGCACCAGAAGGAACTGTTGAGGAACAGCAGGACTCTCTCAGAAACTGAATCTGGGGGGTACACCTGAGCTGTGTCCTCTTTCCCCTTACACCAGCCAGGTGTGAGTGTGGTAGCAGTGGCAGCAGCAGCAGGGCATGAAGTTTGTGTGCAGCCTCCTAGCAATAAACATCTGATTTTTCGTTTATTGAACTTATCCCTGCTGTAAATTTTCTGGGTCTTGTGCTTGTTTGTGCTAGTCCAATAATAAATACACTGTGAAGTTATATAATGGCATTTCTGCTGTCATTTTTAGGTGAAGTAATTATCCAGTTTCTTATACTTTATGATGTAGCCTGATAAAAACCTCTTTTAATCCATCCCCGTCACATTTCCCATATTTTTCTTTAATTTGCACGATGACATGAGTTTTTGGCACCATTATTAAGTGATAATGAGACTCAGTTTTCCATTTGATAACTTTTTTGTTTGATCTTGACTTTGCATACTTCTATATCTCAATGTAATGGGTTCTACCATACCTGTAGCACAGAGAAAAGGGGAAAAAACTGTCAGCATTGTAGTCTGTGAAGCTGTTAATCCTGTCTGTACCCAGTAGTTATACACAGTGGTAATACTGTTTTTCAGTTTACTTTATTGCCCTTGCTGATATGGCTTATGTCAAGGGAATAAAAAAACCCCAAACAAACAAATGCCCCCAAAACACCAACATATTTGTTTTCTATTATGCCCTAAACTTTAGAAACGTTTAGCCTAGTATAGTGTCAGTGTGTGGGATTTTTTGATTGTTTTTTAAAGGTGGAGGAAGACAATTCAGAACAGCTATGTTTGATACTGTGCTGCTAAGAATAATAAATGAAAATGCTGGATCAACCTTAGAAATTATTCAGTTTCATGAAAACCTTATAATGGTTAGAAAATAAAATAAAAAATATTGTTTTATTCAGACTGGTTTTGATTCTCAAATCCTGCAATACTTTTGGTTAAATAAGAGGCAATTCTACAGGTTTCATGACAATAAAGAAGTTAATTGTTACAGGAAGTTGTTACTAGACTTTACCTGTAAATATCTGGACAGCTTTAGGTCTGGAGCTGCCTTTTAAACTAATGTCACTGGCTTGGCACTAACTGTAAAATTTTAGCTGGGAAACTTTCATAGTGTCTGGTGTCTGCTACATAGCTATTTAGGAAAAAAAAACAAACAGATCTGCAGGGGTCTTCAGTCCTATGGCAAATTTAATGACTTTAAAGTTGCAAGATTGATGGGTACGTTATTTTATTTAGCCACATCATTAGTGGCAACAGAAAGTTGTGTTTAAGAACTGTCTTTGTATGTTTGCTTGTCTGAATATTCAATATTCTGTCAACATTTGAACCTGTGTGTATGAGCTAGGTAATGCAAAACAAAACCTTCCTTTTCTGGGGGTCAGAAAACTTTACATTAGTAAGTCATCAGTTCTATATGTTTTAATATTGAATTTCTGGGTTGTTTTGGCTTCTATTTCAAAAGTAACAATATAAAATGCAGTGTAAATATATACTTAAAACTATCAAAGCCATTGTATCAAATCTGCATTTACTGAGCACTATCACTTGCTCTGTTGAGGTACTCTGCAGCTGTGATTTTTTTTTAGTGTTTCTGTGGAATGTATGATTAGTGGATGATTGTGATTCAGACACTGACTTCTAAAATTGTGCTGTATCGAGCTAGTCAGTGAGCAGTTGCTAGCACTTGCAGTACTGTTCAGAACAAGAAAAAGATAAATACCTTAAAAGGAATTAAGAACTCCTAAACATGTCCCTTCTCCCTGCTGTTTTTGAGTCTTAAAATTCCCCTTAAAACCAAAACAAACAAAAAAACCCCACCCAAAAACCAAAAACAAAACAGGAAAAATGTGTTGAATTAGTCTTTTCAAATCTTGAATCTTGTTCATGTTCTGGTATATGAATTCTGCTTATCTCTAAGCATTCCTTCTACTGGAACTACATATAGCAGGGGTGGACTTGCATTAGCATTGTTAGAGCACTGTAGTACAACATTAAAAGTACAGCCCTTGTACCTGTTGGTTTACTGTTAGTTGGTATGTTTTGCAGCTGTAAGTGCTGGAAATTTTATTCTGCTATATCATATATTTTGTCTTTAGTTCATAGCACAGCTCTGAAATGCAGAGCAAGAGAACAGTTATGGAAATATTTTCAAAACTAAAAGTACAAACATAAAATTTATTGGCTATGTAGTGCAATAGTTAAACTTTTATCAGAATGTAATACAAATAGGTTTTTGAAATTGTTGCTAGTTTTATCTATATTCATGTTGTGATATTCTACTTCAGTTTCTTTTGAGAAATGTTTGTCCCCAGAATTAAACTGCATTTCTTATTTTCCTACTGATAAGATGAAAAGTCCTGCTTTTTCTCTGCAGTCTCAACCAAATAGAAATAGTCAGCAAAAATAGTAAATTCACTAGCCTCCATCTAAACCCACTTTTTTTTCCATATTTATGAATAGATTTATTATTACATTGATACATGAGCAATTTAACTCTCGAGAGACTTGACAATCAGTAACATTTACAGATTTTCTTGGAAATAAATTACTAAGAGGGTACTGTGTTAAAAGACTCAAGGACAAAACAGGCCTTTCCTCTCTTATCAGTGTAAAAACTTAACCAGGATTTAATTGGGAGCAGGGCACAGATGTTACAAAAGAAATAAGATTTTCTATCACAATGGGTTTGCAGATTATAAGATCATTTGAAGTACTGGACTTAAATTATAAAGAGCTCTCTAGTAACTGCATTGCAGCTGCTATTGTAGGTAGTTCAGCAACTGTTAGACATAAGGATCAGTGTACAGAAGATCTATAAGTATTTAGAAATTATTATAGTCTTTTTTATTACGGTTCAGTCTAAGACAAATTGAACTGAATAATGTTCTATTCCTTGTAGAAAAGATTATGTGATATTTCTCAACATCTTATTCTAGCAAAAATAGTTGAACAAGTTTCCTCAATGTTTAGAATTTGAATCTGACTCAGAGACACTCAGTCCCTTTTTCAAACACATAAATATAAGCATCTAGTAGGCAAGTTCTAAAAACAAACAATTCCATGTAGTCCAGAGTATTCCACATTCCCTTTTGAGTGTGAAGACTATTTTCTTTCAACCCAAGAGCTACAAGTAAGCTTTTATCTTTCCAATATGTAAGCCAGCACAGAAGACCTTTGCAGTGAAAGTTGAATTCAGACGTTTGCTGGTATGTTAGTTGGGGAGAAATTGTATATGGTAGCTGGTGGTACCACTGACAGTTCAGCATTCTAAAAATAATAATCCATTGCTTCTATTAACATGCAATGGAGCTATTTGAAGTCTTATATTCAGAAATATTTAGATCTAACCATTGCTTTCATTAAGAAGTAAAAAAAAAATGGAAAAAAAGAAGGGGATGGATTTAGGAAATGTTATTTTCTTCTTTTTTTAAAAAAAAAAAGGTTTATTCTTAAAGATAATGTTAGGGAATACTAGCTTGATCTTAAAGCAGTTAAAAGGCCTTGTGAATGAAATAAGAATGAAAGTTGTAAAAAGAGTATATATCTGAGACTATCTGCTTTGACCAGGTTAGGAGCTCTGCATATGGTCTAAAGGGCCACAGACCTCTGTTGTCATCAATAATGTTAACTCCTTGTTTTAATGAAGCTCAGAACACACAGTAATGGAAAATGCATTGGAGCTGACAGTACACTACTGTGTAATCTTGACATTGTGAGATGTACTTGGCTGAGTATTTCTCAGTTGAAATGGGTCAAGGAGTCTTTAACACTGAAAGATTTTTCTGTATGTCCTGTCGTTGCTCTGCTTCAAGTGTGTTCTGTCAGTATGAATGTTTTATCTGTGACCTCACCATATGTGTCACATAAAAGCACATGTGACATCTTATGGACTTCCACTAATGATTTTCTGTTGAAAGCAAGGAAAATAAGGACTGTTGCAAAGAGCCATGTGGTAGGAAAGCACATGTAAACAAAATTTATTAGCCAGAACTTAAAGGTTTTTTTCTCCTCTAAAAATACAGTTTTACAGCATTGGAGATCACATAAAACAAGTTATGCATCAAATAGAAATGGGAAAACAGTCCTTTTCCTGAGGACCTTCCAACAAAGGAGGAGGTTTGTTTCTGTATGTATAAATAAAAATATTAGTTGTTCTTCCCTTGGTCTAATTTTTTCTGCCCTGTCAAGACAGAAACAAGCACTGATTGTTGTGATTGCTAGAAAATATAGAGAGCTAAGACTCAAGGAATACACAGGACTTTTGTAGATTCTGTAGACTGTATGAACAGAATCTTATTTCATTTTCATTCAGAAACAGAATAATTTCATACATTCAGAATGTATGAACAGAACAATATTATGAGGAAGAGAACGTAAAAACCCTTTTGTCTAGGGCATAATGGTTTGATATATTTAAAACATTTTGTCCACCCTTGCACATCTGTATGGTGTATATATATACACACACATAAATACTACTAGTTAATACACAATCCAGCAAGTATGAACTAAATAATTAAAAAACCAAGCTCATGTAATAACAGGAATTTGCATGCTAAATTCATGTACTTTCACCCTGTTAATGGCTAACTAAATACTTCTATAGTATCATCGTAACACAAGTAATGTTAAATCTAAACAAAGTGTTTATATTTTTTCATTGTCTTGATAAGTCTAAATGCCTAAGAGCAAAGAAATTAAAACTGCATTAAAATACATTAAGAATCTAACAGCAGTGTTACCTATAACATTTATATATTTTGTGATTAGAATTAGGATTAGGATTAGTAAAATAAACAGAGAACAGGTATCCTTGTGTTTACAGATGGTCATCATATTCACCTTGGACTTTTAGTGGTGGTATAATTCAGGCATACCTCTATGAATTTCTGTAAAACTGTGTCACAGCTTATAACAAATGTTGTTCTTCACACTGGTAAACTTCAGTGACCACAATTATTGTTCTTCACATGATGCTGAGAACATGGTGAATGAGGTACTGTAAAGACTTCCCCCATTTCTGACGTAGATGTTCTGTCCAGCTCCTTCCAAGGTGAGAAGGAGCAGAGTGAATCTAAGCTGTTGAGCTGCAGCAGAAATTGAGGTAGGAGGGAGAGATGGGCAGCAACATCAGCCTGCAGACTAGAACCCGGTGGTGAAACTGGGTGTTCCAGGTAGTCCAAAGAACACACAGATGTTTGCACCATGCGCCTGTTTCTTTTTGTCTTTCTATTTGTTTTCTATTTTGTCTTACAATTTTGTGCATTTAGCACACTTTACTACCTTGTACCCCTTAAGCATGTGCACAGTCATCAAAAGCAGTGATCCTCTAAACACTCCTTTTCTTGACTTCAAAATGCTACTTCTGAAAGTGTTCTCCTGGTCCTGCTTTAGCAGACCATATCTGTCCCTTGTGCATGGTCCTTCAACTACCTGTGCCTTTAGAACTCTCCACTTTAAGGGTTTTTTGTTGTTGTTTTTATTATTATTTTTCTGAGTTATTTATTTTATTTAAAAATTGTTGGGTATATATTAACATTCTGCAGTCACAGTGCCTCAGAACTGACTGTCAAATTGTAATTAGTCTGCTCTGACAAATAATCACACAGGTTTCTTTGCCAGCATATCACGTAATGTGTAATGTTTTGTTCATTACTAATGCTGTGTTTTAACATTGTTTTTTCAAATGAAACATTTCTGTAAGTTTGTTAAAATATTCATCCGGGTTCAATTTTGTATTATTTCCTTGCCAAATTTTTCATGTGTTTTGATTACTTACATATTGTCTTCCACTTGGATTTGCTATGCCCCTCCTAATACAGATCTAAGCTAAAATTTATGATGTTTGTTTATAGCATGCTTTTTTAAACTCCCTAACGTAGTGAATGAAACCCTTTGGAATTCTGCATGTAGTTCTTGGTTGTGCAAAATTATCACTAAAGACAATGGAGAAGAGATTAATTAGAAGAGAAATATATTGTCTCATACATTAAAATGGAGAATGAAATAAGTATATGCCAGTCTTAAAATCACAGAGGAAGAAGGGGGATTATTTAGGTAAACATAGTTTATATATAGTAAACACATATATACTCAACATATAGTCCAAGAAGTTTCTGGTGGTGCATAGCAATGCATATGTCTTCAGTGGATATTTTGTCATGTAATAATTTAAAAAGATGTGAAAACACTGTGGTTGCTCAGCCAATAACAAGTCTATATTAGATTTTAAAATCATAGAATCAGAATCATTTAGGTTGGAAAAGACCTTTGAGATCATCAAATCCAGCTATTAACCTAGGACTGCCAAATCCACCTCTAAAATATGTCCTTAAGCTTGGCATCCATGTGTTTTTTGAGTACCTCCAGAGATGGTGATTCTACCACCTCCTTGGGCAGCCTGTTCCAATGCTTCACCATCTTTTCAGTGAAGAAATTTTTCCTACTATCCAATATAAACCTCCACTGGTGCAACCTGATGCCTTTTCTTGTCCTGTCACTAGTTATGTGGAAGAAGAGACTTACCCCCACCTGCCTACAACATCTTCTCAGGTAGTTGCTGAAAGCAATAAGATCCACCCTGAGTGTCTGCTTCTCCAGAGTAAACAACCCCAGTTCCCTCAGATGCTGCTCATAAGACTTGTGTTCTACACGTTTCACCAGCTTCATTGCTCCTTTGGACATGCTCCACCACCTCAATGTCTTTCTTGCATTTAGGGGCCCAAAACTGAGCACAGTATTTGAGGTGCAGCCTCACCAGTGCCAAGTACAGGAGGACAAATATTCCCCTTGTCCTGCTGGCCACAGTGTTTTGGATAGAAGCCAGGATGCTATTGGCCTCCTTGGCCATTGGCCACCTGGGCACACTGCTGGCTCATATTCAGCTGGCTGTTGACCAGCACCCCCAGGTCCTTTTCTACCAGGCAGCTTTCCAGCCACTCGTCCTCAAGCCTGTAGTGTTGTATGTGGTTGTTGTGGCTCATAGGCAAGACCTGGCACTGAGCCTTGTTGAACCTCATACAATTGGCCTTGACCAGGTCCAGCCTGTCCAGATCCCTCTCTGGAGTCTTCCTACCTCCAGAGATTCCAGTTAAGAATAGACCCAGATCAAGATATTGTGCTTTGATCTTAGAATCCCAGTTCCTACAATAATATTCCGTAATCTGTACCTTCAGCATTGTAATGTGTACAAATACATGTAGAATTAAAAAAAACTTTCTGAAAATAGTGATGGCTCATGTAAAGCATTATAGAGTATGGAAGCTGACACTTGTAGGCTAATAATTTATTAAAAAGATCCAGAGGAGGACTTCTGTTTAAAATTAATCAAAAAAAAACCCCAATTGGTTATCTTCATATCCTTTAGGTTTTTTGATAACTGAATTTGCTCTATTTATTAAAACATAAGCAACTTGGGATAGTCCGCAACAAAGGTACCGCTCTCTGCTTGTCAGTATTGAAGAGCTGCTAAAGATATTACGTAACTTACAAGAAAAAAATCATACAGGCGTCTTTAGAGTTCTGGAATTTTAATTTGGTCAAATGGAAAGATGATTAAGATGTTGACTTCCTAGGAATGATTAACTTCAGTGAAACATTTGATTAAAATAGCTGGATTTGAAATAGAATAGGAGAGAGGTGCTAATGGCTTAGGCTCTGTTTGAGACCCATTATTCCCACTAACCCTCCAAATACAATAAAGCACGGTTTTAGGCACACAGGGAAATATAAAGGAAAGATTAACCACCTCCAAAAACCTGGTAGTAGATCAGAAGTTGGAGTCAAGTTAGGTAGTATACTGAGCCTTGTATCATGAACAAAATATTGTTATGTATCAATGTAGACTGCTTGAAGATGAATACCACATAAGTTAGTTCTTTCCAGATTGTGATTGGAAATTCTGAATGTTTTTATTTTGCTATACCAGTTTGAAAAATAATACAAAAGGGGGCATGGAGGGGAAGTGTGGCATAATTTTTCTAATGTATCAGCAGCGTACACTTGCTTTTATTTAAACTTATGGTAATATCCTGCTATATCCTTTTAGACATGCAAGAGTAATCTATGTAAAATTTATTACTTTTTTTTTTTTTTTCCCCCATCAAAACCATCTATAGTGAAAATTTACTTCAGCCTGTTTAAAAGTGTTATTGGTGACTGGTAATGAACTGCTCTAGTTGTAAAAGTTCCTTTCACCTGAAAAACTTTCAATACTGTGAAAATTTAATTAATTTTTTCTAGATTATAGACTGTCTCCCCATGCCACAAAAGGAGAGAGAAAGACTAGCAAAGGTATTTTTTTTACTGCAGAATGGGAAAGTTTTTATCCGATAAAAGAAACCTGAATATTTGCATGCTTCTTTCTTTATTCTCTCTTCTATGGGCCAGATCTGAGAACCTTATTATTTGAAGAAAGTGATTTTTTTAAACACTCAAAAATAATTTTCTCCATTTCAGTACAGAAGAGATGGCTAAGTTTGTATTGAATTTAATATTCTCTAAAGGATTGAGGAAAAAAGGTATTTATTAATTTTTATTTAGGGCATGAATGCTGTGACAATTGCAAGGACTGCCAGTTGGAGCAGTAACCCAGTATATGTAGCTTTTGTTATTAAAGCTTCTAAGAGTTAAACACCACACAAAAAGTGTAGTGACCCCTGGTCTTGAACTTCAATCCAATAGTGTTTGTTAAGCTATAAAAATTGTAGCAGTTTTGTGAAATGGGGGTGATACTGTCTGACTATGCACAGTTATAATAATAATAAAACCATCACTTACTGTTAGGATTTGTACAGAGCTTTTTTTTTTTTTTTTTTTTTTTTTTAAAGTATTAAAATAATTCTCTCCAAAGTAATGAAATAATGTGCTAGACCTGATGATTTCAATTGCTTATTGGCTGTGGAAACATTTTTATTTTTATTTTTATTTTTTAGTTTTAATAAGGCAGTTACTTTGGACACTTTGTATCAGCCAGGAAAATAAATTACGTGTGGGACACATGACAAAAGTGAGAGTTTGATTCGGCTCTTGGTTTTATGCAGGCGTTTTCCTGTAGGAGATGTCACTGCTACCTGCAGCAGCCTGGCTAATCTGTGAAATAAATAAATCCAAAGATGTGTGATAAATGTATAAACCTGTAAGCCAAGGCCTCTGCAGTTAAAAAGACAGAGGCTTTCAGTGCAAAAGACAAATACTTCTTGTGTTTAGGTTGGAAGCAGAGGAAAAGGAGTGCTTTGTTTATTTACTTCCCATGCAGAGAGGGATGTTGTGCAACCTCTATTTACTGTAAGGAAGCTTCTAGCGTTTGACTAAGCTGCCTCACAATGAAGAGTATTTCTGGGTGCAGCCATTCTAATAAACTGCTTTGTTTCTCATGCAAGGTCCGCTGGAAAGGAGTAAGATTTTGTTCTTTCATTGGCAGGCAAAAAGAAAGGTCATAATTTCTGCTGAAATACACTAGTTTCTTTTTAGAAACTGTGTGTTTTCAAGTTATGATAATATTGATAATTGTCATAGCCAGAAAAGTCTCAGGAGGTGGAAGAAACAAATCTGAGTTGAAGCATCTGGAAAAGAAATTAAAGGAAGAAATTAATATGAATCTTTGGGGTATGATTAATGTAATTGACCTTTAATCTCTAGACCAGAATTTGACATCTGAGCTGGTTTTGTAGACTTTCTTATCACAACAAATTTTAAAGCGTGGCTGCCTTGAGATAAAAATTTCTTAAAAGACCATAAGAGTTATAATACCCTCTGTAGTGATATTCATCTCCAGTTGACATTCTTCCATAACAAGTCAATGTATCGAAAGCCCTAACGAATTTCCTTAGTGTCTCAGTGTGTCTGTGTTAATCCTGCAAGCAAGGCTTTCTGGGCACTGTAATGTCTTTCCTGTACAGAAATCTGGTCAGAAAAAAGTACCTTAGAAAAGAAATTTTATTTTTCCATAAAATGACTGTTATTTTCTACTGATTCCAAAGAGAACACATAGTAATGGTTGAAATGATTGAATGTAGAAAGAAGAAAAAAACCCAATCACCTTTCCTAAGGCACTTCGTGCATTCTTAAGATATAAAAATGGAAAGCAGGACTACAGGATAAACTTGCTTATTTTTTCACAGTTCTTTTCCAAATTTCTCTAGCTTTGAGGTTCATTGGTAAAAGAGGAAGAAGTTGTATTGTCATAATAATCATAGAAGATGGTGGGTTCATTTATTTTCTGACCTTTCTGGGTATTATTTACTTTGCAAAGAAGGTAAAAGCTGTTTCTAAAATTACTGTAAAACTCTATTGTTGTGGATAATTTTCTGTGGCTTCATTCAAACAATGTAGTTTGAAAAACCTTGATTTACTCATAGAAATCAAAGTTCAAATAGGATTTATGGGAAGTTCTAAGGCATTTGAATGGCAAATGGCAGTAATTGATGGAGCACTTAAAAAATTAATAGATACCTTAAAAAATAAAGAAACAAGGCTTTAGGAGATCATAGTTTTTCTGTTTTCCTCTAATCTTTTCTTTCATTTCTATCTATAATTTTAAAAATGATGGCTTAATGAGCAGTGGCTTTCATGGTAGTTACTTTCTGGAGGCTAGGTGGAAAGAAATGACCCAAAATGAATGCCCCAAGAGAATCTTGACAGAAAAATTATGTATTTCCTTTTTTTAGATACTGGAAGTAACCATTTTATGAATACAGGATAATTTCTGTCACAGCTTTCAGCTGCAATCCAACCAAAAGAGTGACATTCATTGTTAGAGTGCTCATGGAATGACTTCCAAAGAAGGGGGTTTTTGTAACTTAAGGTTCTCTGGTTTCCTTAGAGTTTGCTGTAATTTGTCAGGAGAGTAGTTTTCTTTTATATAGTGTCTTGCAGGAAGCAGCTTGTATATTATCTTGTGGTAGTTCTGATTGTTTTGCTTATCATAAAATTTACTGTTACATTATTTGGTGCAATAGTATGGAGAGAAAGTCAGAAAAGCTGTTATGAATTAGAGAAGAGTTTTATATTACTAATGTGTATAAAGTCCTCTGTGGATAATATTCTTGAGATGTGAACTTAGGGATTACTCTGCCAAACAGCTGAAGTGGCTACATAAAAAAATCAGCCTAGAATGGGAAGAAACTACTTGAGCCATAACCAAAGTCCCTGAATGTGAACTGGGGGTGGGGGAAGGAGGAGGGTGGGCTTAAAAAGTAAATTGTAGGGGTTTTTTTTTAGGAGTCCACATTGTAAAAAAGATACAGTGATAAGCAGAGACAAAGTAGTGTGAATCAGTTGTAGTGCTTGAAATAAACTGACTTTGGAGCAAATGGACTGATGCTCCTGAAACAACTACTTATTCGCTGACCAGCAGGGGAATAAAGCCAGGCAGTTTGCATTCTGGAAATGCGCTTTATGACTACATAGTTTTGCTTAAATAAATAGGAAACTTTTCAGAATTTTCTAAAAAGCTATAAATATTTATATTTTAAAATATTTCTAATAAATAAGATATACTATATCTATAATAATATAAATATTTCTACCCTAATACTCTGTCATGATTAAGGCTTCAGCACTGGACCCAACGGTGTCTCTTGTAACAAAGTTACTGAAATGTAAGGGTGGCTTAAACAAACATATTTGTGTGAGTGGGTGAAAATGGAATATCATCATCATGTTGAATCTGAATATATTGAGGCCATGCAAATTGGTTCTTAGCATTTATTTTTTTTGCAAAGCTAGCCTGCTGCTCAGAACTTGATTAAAATAAAGGGAAAAAAAAAAAAAAAGGTGCTTCTGCTTGGGTATTTGGTGTATGGCTTATCCAGGAATTGCTGTCTAATGATGTCTAAAAAAATTCAAGCTTCTACATTAATCACTGTTGTAATATTTATACAATTTAAATGAGAGGATTTTAAATCCTTTATTATAGTGTTGTTTTGCAGTGGGAGGTTGGCCTGACTTCCACGCAAACATACAAGTCATGACTTTATCTTCAGAGCTGTAATAGTAAAAACAGCAGTCGGTGATTTGCCATCCTACATGGTTGTATAGCATTGGTCATGCTCAATACAAGACAATTAAAGCTATTGGAGACTGTAAATTACTGCCTTTTTCCTTAATTATTCCAGCCAGGAATTATCATGAGTCCTTTCAGTTCTCCATAGTCAAATTTCATGTGTAAATGCACCCATATCTTCCGGTGACATGTAGTCAGGCTGCTGCCACAGTATGCTCCTGGACCCAGATCCTGAAAATCAGCCAGGGGGTTATTTTTTTTTTTTTTTTTTCAAATAGCAATGTCTCAATTCTTGAAAATATGGGATTATAAATTACATTAAATACTGGAGGGGGAATTAAAAAAAACAAACCCAAAAAGAAAGAAACAAGCAAACAAAAAAAAACCCCAACCAACCAAACAAAAAAAAACCCAAAACAAAACAAACAAAAAAACCCCACAACCAGGCAAATTGCCCACCTTTTAGCAACCACTTTGTTTGGGGAGCTAACATAGACAAGACACATCTCTGGATGTGTTTTAAAATAATGTTTAAAGTTATTGCTGTCTAGAAAAGTGTCCTAATTGGAAGGAACACCTCTGTGAAGAAAAACATAGAAAGTGACTGACACAGTTCCTGATTTGTTTGCATTCGAATTACATTTTGTTTAAGCAACAAAACTTACTGAATTTTTGGGAATGGCTTAAGCATGCCAGAAAACTTAAACTGCAATTTTTAACTACAGAAATGGATGTAGGGGAAATATTTTCTAGGACTAGTATGCCCTTTGCAGTCGAGGTTCTGTATGACAGGGAAAACGGCTAACTTAAAGTCATTGTATTGGTTTGGCAGTTTTAGAATGCACAGACAACAAATCTGAAATTTTCAAAAATATTTTTAAAAAGTAGTTTCTATTCTAGGTTTCAACTTGCTTTTTAATTTACCGCAACTGAAATTTATGATATCAAGTAACTAGAGTCAACCACAGAATCATTCTTAGTGGGTTGAACTAGACCTGACCAAATGTATCGAGTGCAGATGTCAAATCTTTGGTAGCCTAGGTATGGAGGGGAGACCACAGCAGTGGCTTCTGTGAGAAGGTATGTGTGGCTGCCATGTGCTGGTTTCAGACTGCTCCGTAACAGAGCCATCACAGGACACAGCTGAGCCCATCCATCAGATTGGTGCCACCTACGTGAAAACAGTTAAGAAGGGGCAGAGAACACTGAGGGGGAGGGAACAACAAGGCCAGAGGAATAGGAGCTGCCCCATGGCAGAGCAGGTACACACCTGAAAGGGACTCCAGCCTGTGGAGGATGGAGCATGGCACATAGGAAAAGAATGAGCAGGAAGGAGCAACAGAAGTAAGAGTGAGAAACAAGAAGTGACAGAGAGAAATCACTAAGCACTGACCCTGACACCATATGTCCTCCTTACACTCAGTCCCTTCAGTGAGGTAACTTGTGGCAATAGCAAGGCAGAAGTGTCTGGAATGAAGAAGTGGAGACTAGGAAGAGGGAGGGAAGTGAGGAAAGGTGTTTGAAGAGAAGTAAGCCTGGAAATGAACTTGTGTCTGGTGAAGGACAAGGAAAGGTGTTTTTCCCTAAGTATTTTTAAGTGTCTTCTCCACACACACCCCACCCCCCAAAAGAGTAATTGAATCATTATTAAAATTTAAGCTTTTTTAATTGGCAATAAATTAACTTGAATCCTCTAAACTGAGTCTGCTTTGCCTGCAACAGTAACTAATGAGTGATTTCTCTGTCTTAATTTTGACCTATGAGTTTTCTCACTCTTGTTCTTCCTGCTTTCTCTGCTGTCCTGTGGGGACCGAGCAAGTTTCTGGATGGGGCTTGTCTGCTAGCCAGGGTCAACCCACAAGACTCAAAGCTTCTTAAATTAAAAAAAAAACCACCTAAACATAAATGTAATCCAAATCAAAATAAATGTCCATTGGTGCTTTGTCCTTGGCTCTTCTTTTTTGAACTGCTTCACTATGCAGATGATAATTCAATATTTCCTTGGCCTCTAAAAGAGACAACAATGATGTCTTCCTGTATCCCTGAAGGGAGTTGTCTTAGAGGTGTGATGACTGCCAGTGCCTGGGCTATTTGTAACTGACAATGGCCTCCTATGGGCAAGAAATGTAAAACCAATATTTTTGCACCGGGGACCAAAATCAGAAATACAGGTATACTTCAACTTTGTAGGACTGTGAAGGTGTTTGCTTTTTCAATGCATGCGCCAACCTACAAGGTCAGGATAGAATAAGATCTATTTAAGTGAATTAAACTGAATATGATAAGGTAATGGTGCACACAGCCTTTGTTTACCTTTCTGATCAAGCTTCTGTAAAATCTGCATTCCTGTGGTTCCCCTCTGTGACTGCAAATACCAGAAGATTGCCTCCAGGGGGATTATTGTCATTTAGAAATACAAATCTCAAGATTCATATTGATAAACTGATGTATTAAAGTTAGATATTTCTGCTTGTAAAGATTGCTGACAAGAACAAATTTCCAGAAAGATACCACAGAAGCTAGGGGAATTCCACAAACTGTAGTTTGAGGGTGGCTGATAGACTGCATAAACCTCAGATCTGTTGCTGCTCTACGAACTCCATATTAATTGCATATTCATTATTCCAGTGTTGCTAATGATAACATTTTATTAATCAAAGGGTTTATGCGTGTTTACTAAAGGAAAGGATTCTGTTTTGAAACTAAAACTAGAATTCAAAAGACTTTTCTAAGGAAAAATCTTGTGTGGAAGAAACCCATATCCTTAAAATATTAGTATGCATCGAACTCCAGTCAGTAATGAATGTTTATTGTCATAGAAAATATCCAGGATGGCACAGCAGAACTCCATCATGCCTTTGCCAGCTTGCATATGCTAATTCTAGCACTATTTCTTGTCTGTAGCTTATTCCATGAATATTTTTCACTGTGTGTCTAAATGCATAAATTATACCTCTCCTGTGCTTAATATAAAGCATTTTGATTGGGGGGGTGGGGGGTGGGGTTTCCTATAACTTAATACAACACTTGTCTTAAAACAGTTTCTGGGAATTAAGTGTTAGGAATGGAGGAAAGATAAGGAATATTCTGAATGTTGCATCTATTGCATGTTCTTAAAAAATGATTATCTGGCATATTTGGCATCTGAAATTCAGATTGATCTCATTTATTTTGACCTTCAGTACTGTGTGAATTGTATATTTGTATAAATGAAGCAACTGATGAACAATCACTTTAGTCCAATGAGCTGAGACAAGTATTTCTTCTGCATTATGAATGCACAATTTACCTTTACCTTTAACTTTAGGCAACGTGAGTCTTTCAAATAGTGCGAAGAAAACTGACAGAGCTGTTTGCCTTATATCTCTCTCTCTCTCTCGCACATGATGTGGCCAAATGCAGAGATACTGTTCTAGTTTTCAGACCACCAGCCAGGAAATTCCTACTTTGAAACTGGAGCAGTCTTGGACACTAAGTGGGGTACATGTGCCAAAAAAATAATGATGACAAGTACACTGGCAAGTGTGAAGCTTTTATTATTCTTTAGCAGTAACCTTTTCCATTTAAAATTGGTATTTTAATGGAACTATTAGCTACATGTTCTGTTGCCTGGAATTTATAAGTTCATCATCCTAAATGAGTATAATAGAGCCGAACAGAGTATCGCCAGGATTAGAAAGAGAGCAGGCTCCAGGTAATGTGTTGGAAGAGCTCTGCTTTGTACTCAGAGTTAAGAAATTCCCATGGATTCGTACTTCATTAGTACAAGATTTTGTGCTGATGTGCTGATTAAGAATCAGATAGAAGTGAAAATCATCTGTCATTCATTACACTGTTGGAAGACTGATTGGCTCTTCCACTGGTAATTTCTAATAGCAGTGAAGAGTTCAATCCAACTCCAACTGCCAGGACACAGCATTTCAAATGTCAATAACCTCGTTCTCACCTGGTGTACAGCATGCAGAGAACACAGCCACCAGTCAATATTTTTCCAGCATGAAATAGATCAGATGCGGTACCGGGTGGTGGAAGCAGTTTGGAAGATCTTGTTGCTGGCATGGCAGTCTTGTGTCAAGTGTCTTATACCAACTGGGCAGGAAAAATTTCTCTGATTGCCAGCATCATTCTTTCTGATCTGGCTTTTTTTTTTTCTAGATTAATTCTGAAAAAAAAAACAAAAAACAACCTTCTGTTTTTTACCAATCTCATTGAAGGGAATAAGTACTTTTCTGGTACACATGGACTTAAGGGAGTATTCTTATTCTGAAGTCAAGAATGTGTTCCGTCAAGGACAATGATTTCTTTGGTTGAGAAGAAAGTTAAGTGAGGATTCACTGCTTCGGGAAATAGCCACGACTAGGCCTGAGTTGCAGGTTATAAATTGTGCCTGAAAACTTTAGGAAAGATGTTATCAAACCTCCACAGTACTGAAAGTTTGTTCAAAGCTATCAGAATGGGGAAAAGAGTGGGATTGTTAGAAAAAGCTGCAATTTAACTATTACATAGAATTTAAGTATACGATTTTATAATATTACTCCTTCTATGTAATGATATTACAGCTATGGTTTCTTGAGGTTTTTGTAAAGAATTCGACTTTTTCTAAGGTAAATGAATAAGGAACTGCACTTTTATTGAGTGTTTAATCTTTAAAGCACATTAAAAATATTAATTAATTAATCCTTGGCAAAATCCCTGTGAGGACCATACACAAGTATTATCATCCTTTCACAGATGGTAAATGCAGTTAACATTCCTCCAGTAGTGCTGGAGAAAACAACTTCTGTTTCCAGAAGTCCATCGAATTCTGTCAAATTTTTTTTTACAGCTAAAGCCTATCATAACTGAGGTAGCTGTGAAGTGGAAAAAACATTCTGGATTTTAAATTAAAAGGCAGTTATATCTACATACCTCCAACATTGTTTTAAATTTGTGCTGCTCTGAATTCAAGACAATTTATTTTAAACTTCAGATGAGTTTAGTTTTGGTCACGGGTGAGCTAGTTGCAACCCAATTGCTAGTTTTCTGCATGTGGGCTGTTTTTGAGCTGTACTGCATCAAACTCCTTGATACGTGGTTTAATAAAACAGTAAGTGGTGTTTGACTCAGTCATCCTTTGAATTAAAGTTGTAGCTTAAAATTGCTTGTAATTAAGTACAAAAGACAGACATTTTTTAGCATTTAAAATTAAAATAATTTTTTAATATTCATTATTTATGTAAGTTTAAATAAATTGGAAATTAACTTTGAATGATGTAATTCTCATATTTGAAAATTGCCAACTAGTCTATGATCAAGTTATTTATTCTTTCATTTTTATATTGCTTTCAATCTGGGTCTTCAGAATGTTTCTTAAATGTAAACACAAATTTAATTGGGAGATAGGTTTACATTGTATCTGATTCTATGTGCATATTAAATAGTAATATTCTAATAGACATTCACCTTATTCTATATGATAACCAAGCTGTTGTTTTACATTCATTCCTACAGTTCGAGCCCTTTAGCGCTATTGGAGGGGTGTGTAATAAGCTACTTTAGCTAAACTGCTGTTCACCAGGGTCATATCAGGTTTGCTTATCTACCTCTGTTCTTCTCCTGGTACTCAGCATGAGAAAAAGGGTGGAATCTGGCTATCTGGCTCTGTTTCCGCTACTTAGGTGCGCTCTTGCAATGTATCGCTAGATCATGTTTTTCATTTCAGCTGCAGTGTGGGCCATAGGAAAACAGCACTCTATCAGATGCATCCTGTTCTCAATGGGCAGATGATCATTCAGTATTATGAAAAGGTGGCCCTTTTTGAAAGAGAGTCTAGGTTATTCTGGAGTGTCAGATGTAAGTGGAAAATCAATGAGTACAGGCTGCTCCATGAAGGCACTCATCTCTCTCAGCTGTACAAACTGGGAGTGTGGCATGGAAGAGCATCCATCCTGTTACATACAGACTGACAGTAATATCAAGGTTACTGTACTTAATTTGCTACTAGATATATAAAACTTCATATGCATTTGCTTTTGCTGTGTTCTTTTATTGCAAGTATTCTACTGAGAAGTGTTGGGAAAAAATGGTATTAGATAGTTTGCCATGATAAATTAAAACAAGGAACTACAGAATTACTCTGCCATGAACTATAGTGACTGGTGTGATTTTTAAATCTTTTCTTCACTGAATGTTCATCACTTTTCCTCAGCACATTTTTACTGTATAATCAGTTATCGCTCCACTGACAAGTATTAGTCTGTTAGTAACTCATCATAGGCTGACAAGTGCCAGAATTAATCCTCATATTTCTGTCACTGAAGCAAACGGTTAGTTGGCTTCAATGTCTGAAATATTGTATGACACATTTTTCTGACCCACAGCTTGACATGGAAACTTTTTTAAATACTCAATTTCAAGTCGACATGTAGTTGTAAATATGATTCTCGGTGAGGTTTCCTTGCATTAGCTTTTGTGTTTAACAACAACAACAAAAGAATAATCAGATTCTGTACAACTCAGTCCTAATGTTAAGGGAATATTTTAAGAGTTTGTGTGTTTTGTTTCAAGTGAAAAAGCACCCTGGACTAAGTAAATTAAGTTAATTTTGTTTTGGTGTCCCTACCCCCGCTCCCTCCCCCCCCCCCCCCCCCCCAAAAAAAAAAAAAAAAAAAAAAAAAAAAAGCTTAACCAAATGTGCAAGCATAATTCAGTGTACCAGTGTGTGTTAACAGTTTGGGAAAATGCTAGCCATTAACTGTATATAGTCTACATAACTTGTTGGGCATATGAAACTTACATATAAGGCATACACATTGTTAGAATATAAAAGGATCGTTGCCAGATTCATTACCTATTATTTGTACCATTCTGGGGGATTCTTCCATAGTTTCTTTTCTGAGCCCTTTAAAAATAGCAAACCAAACATGATAACCTGTTCTAGTTATAACTTGATTAAAGTGAAGAAAAAATTAGTCACTTATCTGCTACTAATTGTTAAAACCTCAGGTTTTGTAGGGTGGTTGTCAAACCTTGGTTTATGTATTTTAGTTCTGTATTTACATCATAAACAGTATTACTTAAAATAAAGCGAAGCATTTAAGGCTTAAATTATATCTTATTTTCTGCCATTGTTATGCGTGCAACTGCACGCCACTTCACATTTATGTTCTTGATTTTGTTGCTGGTTATTGTAACTACATCTACATTTGAAATGGAAGAAAGGTTTAAATTATGATTTTTTTTGTTAGCATCTTATTTAGCTCCATTATATGTGACTTGGCTCCTTGAACTAAAATTAGAATATAAAACTAAAAGAGAGATTAATTTCTTTAAGGTCATGGAGCAGTCTGTGCCTAGAGGGCCACAACACTTACCTCTATAATGGCTTTCTGAGCAGAGCCTAATAAAGGGAAAAAATTGCTGCTCACCTCTTATGTCAAGAACCTCCAGTTTACTGAACAGACATTTTACCTACTGAACTAGAGCAGCAGAGGTGCTCAAGTAAGGAGTTTACTTTTTGCAAAAAAAGGCTTATAGTCTGTATAGAACCTGTTCCTTGTGTGGTGTAGTGGCTTTGCAAATCTGTGGATTTCCATGTCTGAGAGTTCTTAAAAAATGGCAAGAGGTAGCATTCCTCTGAAAGAGCTGCCATCATCTTTTTTGGGACTATGTTGGCTGAAAAATTAATCAATGAAAGGATAAACAACGTGATGATATAAGATTAGATTTTTAGAGAATAAATTTATTTCTTTCATTTTAGAAGTATTTACATGCTAATGGAATCTTTGCCTTTTTTCATTGAAACCACACTACTGGTGTTGTATCCATGGGATTTGCTTGTGCCCAGTGTGTTCTGTCAGTCAAGGCAGATGTGGGGGTTTTTATTTATTTTTTTGGGGGTGGGGGTGGGGATGGGATTGGTTTTTGCAATTTTTTTTTTTTTTGGTGGTTGGAGTGTACAAACCAGTTATGCAAATAATTGGGTAACTAAGGCGTACATATTAAGGCCTTGAGTGTCAGTTTTGATTTCTATCTCCTTTTACCTTTTCTTTGCAGTACCATGCAAAAACAGGGGACACAACTAGTTAACTTCTAAAACAGAAAACGGAAGTATTGTTGATTGAGAAGGAATGGAAACACTAGCTCCTTGCAAGACAGGTTCTTTCCTCATGCGTGCTCTCTGACTATCAATTTTTAGTGCCTTTCTGGATTGCAGTGAGCTCTTTGCTGTCTTTCCTTGGTCTTTGGGAAAAATACCTCTTTTCAGCATTTCTAAGGCTTGTGTTGAGACCCCATTTGTTTTCTCTGGCCTCTCTCTCCTCATCTGTGATACAAGCTGACAGCTTTTTGTCCTGACCTGACCCACCATACACTCCAGAAACACCTGATGACATTTTCAGTTATTTTTAAGGAAAGAGCAAAGTTCTTTCTCTCCAGCACATTCCACCTCAGCCAGACTGCTTCATCAGAACACTAGGAACAGACAGTTGTCCTCTTTGGAGAGTAATTGCAGCTTCTTTTGATATGCACATACTAAACATGCATGCGGTACAATACATAGTATACATTCTATGTATTATGTATAGCAATAGTTACTATGTGGCAACATTGTATAGAAGTATGTACTCTAAATAAATTTTATTTCTAAACATGTGCTAATGTGACAGAACAAGAGGAAACAGCCTGAAGTTGTGCCAGGGGAGTTTTAGACTGGATATTAGGAAAAATATCCTTCACTGAAAAGGTGGTCCAGCACTGGAACAGGCTGCCCAGGGAGGTGGTAGAATCGCCATCCCTGGAGGTGTTTAAAAAACATGTAGATGGTTTAATGATGAACTTGGCAGTCCTGGGTTAGTGGTTGGACTTGATGATCTCAACTGTCTTTTCCAGCCTGAATGATTCTATGATTCTGTGCTTTTATATACTTTCCACTAAAGTCGATGTAAAGAACATGCAAATTTTAGATCAGGAAAACTATTGTGCAATGATAAATACATTCTGAAAAGTCAAGTCGTGGCCACATGTTAATACAAAGCATGTTCGTTTAAAGAATGGAATGGGGGAGAGGGCATAGGATTTCAGTTTAAATCACAACCTCTGTTAATTTTTATCTTCAGTCATTCATTTGGCACAGTTTCACTTGTTTCAGTACTAGCTTCTGCGTTTCAAAATTATTATTAAAGATGTTTTATGGTATTTTGCAATGGCCGAAGTATATTAGATGATACAGCGTTGGCTTCTTTTTATTGTATCAGGAAATACATGCACAATAATGACTAGAGCAGCATTTTTGCCATTTATAAAACTAAATTCTTTTGTTAACCTGGTATTGCAGTCCTGTGCTTACATTTTTGTGTTTTATAGCAAATTTATTTTAGAACTAGTTACTGAATAGTTAAATGTGAAAGTCATTCTAAGGCTTTCTTGATATATCAGTTCTAGATAGAAGAAAATGTTTCTACTGCACAGTGAGGAGTGGAAATTCGAGAAAGCAGAGAATACCAGTGCTTTGTAGTGGGCCAGAATGGTAGCCAAATATATATGCAGCACCAATTCCTTTATGTATTTACTCAGAGACTTGCTTGTTGATTACAAGGAAATGAAGAAAAATTAAGCAACTTGCTCCAGTAGAGCAGTTAATGTACTGCTGTGTGTACTGGTTTACTTTTCCCCTTTTCCAGAAGGCTGTCTGTCTCTCTCTTTCAGATGCCCTATTTTAATTTGCTGTATTGCAAAATTAAAAGGAAGCATTACTGCAACACTCAGTAGTATTCTTATAGAATGCTTTGTAAGTCTGTAGCAGATTATTAAGCTCAAAGCAGTGATGATTTTGATAGCTGTTTAACTCGGCAAATTAGCTTTAGCGCATAAATCCTCAGGGTGTGCATACCCTTTCTCACAAGCCAGGGGTGGAAGGGACAAGATCTTAGTACAGTAATTTATTGAATGCAACCACTTTTCATAGAGCATGGGAAAACTGCAGTGCTGAAGTCCCTTCAGGACAGTTTTGCCACATTCCTGCTCATTATGAATAATTACAAAACAGGTCCCCCAGGTGCCATTTTAAAATATCAGCATCTGCCACCACAACTGTTTACAGTAATTTTAACAGTTTATTGTGTTAAAATAGTTGAATGCAGAACAGGAAGAATCCCATTCATAGTCATTCACGCAGAATTGCAAGAGAGATAGTACACAATGAAATTGTTGAGGGGAGAGCAGAGCTGAAGGAAGGAATAAAATCTGTCTGATATCTAAAATGAGCGTATGGTCCTGTCTGGTAACTGCAGCCTGTTACAGCATTCCTACGGTGTGTTTGAGAACAAGATAAGCTAAGAAAACCTTAACTGAATATCAGTAACTTCTATGAAATACTTATTTTAGAGAAAATCCACTCTTTAAATTTGTTTCATTTGATCAGTAGCTTAGCAATAGGCGCTTTTAATAACTGTATTTCTTGTAATTTGGTATTACAGAAGTGGAATCACAAGTATGACTTTGTGGTTTTAGTCCTGCCAGCCTTATTTCAGTCAGAAATAGGGAAGCAGTAGTGCAACCATAAGGAAGGTTCCACATCGTTTAAGCCAGTCAATTCTGTAATGATCCCTTTTCTTTCTCCCGTACTGTTTCTCCCTATATTTCCCACACTGTTCCTCCCTATTATTCCACAGTGAAATGGTTCAGAGAGATAAACTGGTTGACAAATATTGGGTTTGTTTGTATTTTGCACTGGATTTATTAAGGCTTGTCTTCTGAATCTGCTTTTTATGAACTGAGATAAATGCCAGTGCCTTCCCAAAGAAAAGAGTAAGGATAATGCAACACTGAAAAGGCAGGAATGATGCAAATTTTCCTGGGTTCATTCCTTAAGCTAAGTTTTAAGTCTAAAACTGTTGTGAAACTGTGTGGCAAATTTTGAAATTACCAGCCTGTCAGATTATTTCCCACAAAGAAATGTATATAAGGTTTCTTATCTAGAACCAAAGCTGTAGACTAAGAGAAAAAACTTTTCTTGAGTAGCTTTCCTGTTGCAGGAGTTGTTTACTAATATCCACTTCAAAGTCAGTGCATTATTTGTTCCATGTTACTTCCTTGGATCATAGGAACAAACTGTCCACATCAGAGTGCTTTATCACTTTTTTATTTTTCCTTTTAAATATACTCCATCAGAAACATTAGAATATAATCAGCATTATTGACTGCTATATGAATACATAATGCACACAATAATATAAATGCTTTGATATTTTCATTTTTTTAATGCTTTGTGTGTGTTGGCAATATGCTGAATTTTTGGTATTTTATATCACTGCAGTTTGTAGATTCACAGATTGTGTGGCTACACTGAAATATTATGTTCACATGGTCTGACCTCGTGCATACTACAGATAAAAGAATCTTATTTAGGAATTTACTCTGTTAAGCCTAACACTGACTGCAGCTATGGCTTGGGTTTTAAGAGACACATACCTGTCACCTGTCTATCTGGAACCTTACTAGAAAGCCTCCCTGGATGGTGAACTTCCTCTGTTAAATAGCTATGGAGTAATCTTTCATGAAGGCTACTGTGATTTTATGTAATATTTAAGTTTGCCAAAACGTTATTCAGGGTTAAACCAGATATTGTCCAAGTTGTGAATCAAATTAAATGTTTGTAAGGAGCATTATCCATTCCTTCTAAAACTCTCGGGTACACATTATCTGTTCAGGAAATGTTTAGTAACGTTCACAAATATACACTCTGATTATTCATGTGAGAGGGAATTTACTATACCCTAATTATTTTTTTTATTACTCTTAAGTTCTTCTGAAGAATTTTGGAAACTGCTGTGACTTTTTTGGCTGCCTCTGTTTATTGTGCTTTTGCCCACTGGGTATATCAATCCTTCCTAAGCAGTTGAAGAGGTAGCTTGATGCTCCCTGATTAGCAATTATAGATAAGATGTTTAGGTGCTAGCTGATAAAGGAGCAGCCAGAAGCCAATTGTAAGAAATGACAGATGCAAAAGCCTGCAGCAGACTGCACAAGCTAACCCACACCAGTTCCCAGATGATTCCTGAAAAATTATCCCCTGAAGAAGAGCCCATGAAACCAGTGAGGAACGTGACTTCCTGTCTCAGAAGGCATCAGAGGCAGCCGCACCTCAGCCAAGGTGAAGAATCAAAGAAGAGTGATAGTTACTAGAGAGTATCACCTGCAGGATATGGAGACACTATTTTGCCAACCTGACGTGATGCCTTGAAAGGCTTGCTGCTTGCCAGGCACTTTGATCCAGGAGGCTGTGGGGAGACTCCCGAAGTGTGTCTGACCTTCAGGCTGCTACGCTGCCTTATTCATTTGGGCACCAATGGTACTGCCAGGGCGGCCTGGTGTGTGTAAAGAGGGACTACAGGGTTCTGGTGAGGTTGAAGGGCATGGGGCCCAGGTGGTGTCCTCTGTCCTGCTGGTAAAGAAGAAAGGCTCAAGGAGGACTAGACAAATTTTCAGATCAACACTGGTTACAAAGATGGTGTCACAGGCAGGGCTTTTGGCTGCGTTCACTGGGGGGCACTCTTTGAGGAACAAGGTATGCTCAACAGAAACAGGATTGCCTGACAAAGTGGGACAAGAACATCTTTGACAACAAGCATCTAACCTTGTAATAAGGGCTTTAACATAATTATGTCAGGGAAGTTTTGCAATAATCAGAAGAGAGGGAAGGGACGCAGGGCAGTGAAATGTTTAGGGAGGCAGCATGATGAGGCTGCTCTCACCTCCCCTGTGTAAAAACCAGTACACAAATGGTCATGACATGGGAAATTTGGACTTGAAAGTCCATGAACAGTTGCAAAGCTGTGAACTCACTGGAATTCCAGTCATGATGTGATTGCTCACATGATGGAGTGCTGCAGCAGATGGATATAGACTTCCAGGAATGGCAGACCAAAATGGTGAGGAAGAGAGGTTGTGCTCCATGCAAAATAGGGGCTGCAGGAAACTCCAGGGAGGGAAGGGGAAGACCAGCCAATGTAGCTGCACTGTATTTTCAACAATTGAGGTAGAACATTGCCATTGGTCTTGTTAATAAATTAACTGTGAACTGTTTGGGTAACTAAGATTGTCAGTTCATCTATGGGTTGTGTATGAGACATAACTTCCATATTACATAACTTGGGGAGGTTTAAAAGCTGGTGTCAATCACTTTATACCCATGTTCTTCTGCAGAGATTCCCTTTAAGAGTGATGGATTAGAATTTCTTTATTTATTTTTACATACTCCCTCCACTAGGAACTGCGCTGACACTATTGACTTACTGCATATTGGCTACCAAACAGTCATGAGATCGTTAGATGGTAGTGATTTTCCATTCTTAACTGCTTGAATTTTATTCAAAGAAGTGACCTAGAGGTGAGACGCCTCATCGAATATCTGTGAGTTACTTGATGTTTTCTGTAAGATTTAAGGTCTCCACTACAATTACCTTATTATCTGACTACTCAGGTCACATACAAGAGAGAAACAGAAAATGTACATGTTTTTTATGGATTTCTAATTCTTGTTAAACTAATTTCTTTATTATGTACCACTCCTGACTTTTTCCTGAATAATATCTGGTGCAGTGCCCAGTGCAGCGCTAAGAAACAGTATTTCAGAAAATCAAACTCTGTCTTAAATCAATAACTCTCTGTTGGGTAACTTGCTAAGGCTGGGGTGTTTTTATGAGAAGATATCACTGTCTGTGGCATATTAAAATTTTATAAAAGGCAGGCAATAAAAACACATTTATAAAAACAAGTTGTATTAAAAGATTACCCCAAGATAACGATCTGCCTTTTCCATATTTTCTCTACCAATATCTTCAGAAAGCTGTAACATTTGGGTAGACCTCAGAATTTAATGATAGAACACAAACATAACAGATCGGTAAGATCTTTGAACATGCTTCAGTAATGACTATCAATTGTTGCTATTCATTACTTGCCAGGAGCACACAGACACACATATAGAGCGTACCCTTTTTTAAGTATTTTTCTTTGATTCTGCTTACTTTCTCTTCCTCTAGTTATCTTGGTGTAGGATATTTCATGTTTGTATTACTTGTGTATTTAGTACCTTTTTTACAAGTTGCTTTGTTAAACAGTATCCTTGTTAGCACTGAAGTTTCAGTGGAAGTCGTAATGATTTACATAGGGAATACGGACCTGTGTATAATACAGTTGCATCCCTTTGAATTGAAAATTATAGAGTAGGCGAGATGTAATCATGCCTTACTAACAGGATAATATTCTGGGTCATATAGGATTTCAGAAATACAATTAAGTTCTAGAGACTTGTAACTTGCTCACTACATATTGTTTGCAATCCCATGGCTGCAATGTTTCACTTACCTGAGCAGTCTGACTGGAAGTAAGGGTCTAGGTATTCTAGAAAGTTTTGGGAGGTGTAATTATCATGTTAGTCTGCTGGTGTTTCTTGGCTCAGATTTGTGCAAGAATGTGGTTTTGCTGTTGTAACTACATCTACTGAATAGCTTTGCTGTCAGGTAGCATAATGCTTCCATGTTTTCAGGTAATTACTCAAAGGTTTAAAATACAGTTCACTCCTTATCCACATGCCCCACAGTTGACAAGATCTTACTATTTCTGCTCTGATGCTGGGGTGTCTGGTCAGTTTGAGCTCAATGGGAGGAATAGTGTGGGGAGGGCACTTGGTCTTCCTTGCTAGAGGGCACTGGATTTGTCCTTGAAACAAACTGACACTCCAGTCTCAGTAAGTCTGTTACTACGGACTTGAAATGTGCAGTTTTATGTGTTTCATGAAACATGTTTCTTGAGGGCTCAGGATATGTATTACTGAACTGTTAACGTTGAAAGTTAATGCAACATGCCACTTATCTGTGACTGGTGCCATATGCTTGTCCTATGTAATTACAGCCTTTTTATGGAGATGGGGGCTAATCTTAGAGTGCTGGGCCAGCTTATCCATCTGCTCGGGGAAGGATGATTGCACAAGCAGGTCCAAAGATTTTTCAGGAGTTTTACTGTTAAATAAGGTCCCAAAACAAATGCTACTTAAGCAGAATTAGGGCCATCTTATTTCGGGATGCTTACTAGATTATTTGTAAAGAAGAAAGCATTGCATATTGTTCATTTAAAGTTTGGAGAGCTGTTTCACTTTTCTTTTTAGTTTTGAAGGGTTTGTCAGTTGTGGTATTTTTGTTGTTTGGGTTTGTTTTTTGTTTTTTTTTTAATCAATAGAAGCAAGTCAGTGAGAGAAGACACCAGTAACCTTTATTTTACAATCGGTTTGTAATTTACTACAAGACTGTACTCTGCGTAAGGAACAAAAATCTCCCAGTAGGATTGGTCATATATTCCAGGTGTTTCGGTATTTATTAGATGTTGTAGGGCGTGTTTCAAAGCCTAATCTCAGGTCTCCAGAGCATTCTTAGTTCCTTGCCAGGCCATCTCTTCAGCGTGATTTTTAGATGATGTATGTTTTTTTAGTTAATAACCACTTAATCCTCTCTTTATGTTTGAACTAAGATCCATCTCACTAGTGCTGGGTAATCAAAGATGTACTTTAAAAAACAAAGTGTTGGCCTGCATTGTTCTAATTTATAATCCTAGGTTCTGATTCCATTTACTGTAATCAGGAATGTTGGTTATTCTCATCATGGCTCTGTTTGAGCCCCGTACCTGCAGCATTGTTTGTTTAATTGTCCAACCTAAAGAAGTAAATTCTAAAACCAAACATGTGGAACTTTTTGGAGACATCCTCTAATTAATTTTTTCTACAACATGATAATAGAAGTTTGTATTTAAGGGGTTCTTTAGATTAAAAATATATTTTGCTTTAAAGAGCATAAATTAATGCCTGGCATGACGGCATGACATAACCTCTCTAACTATTAATAATTAACTGTCATAAAAAGAAGTAAGACTGCTTCAAAACAGGCAAAATAAGAGTAAAACTGCTGGGTAGCTTGACTTCAGAGTAAAATGTCTGCAATAAGTTCTATCATCTGCTAGAAATGAAGTCTGAAAGAATTTGGGAGGCAGGGGGTAGATTTACCATTCCTTCAAATGTGAGTTGGAAGAGATAAATGGAGGGGGTAGGGAGACAGGGAGACAGGAGAAAGGAAGACTATCATTGTGCTCTAATAGATTTCTATTAGTGAGTTGCAAGTGCCCAGTAAAAAAAAAAAAAAAAAAAACCAAACAAAAAAAAAAACCAAAAAACCCCAACACACACAAGACAAAAAGAACCTCTAAAAAACCCCACCCCAATAGTGGGGAGTTATACAGTTGACCATGAGAGAGATAAGTGAGTTAAGTAGACATTCAGGTAAAAATTGGATAAATGTATATTTGTTCAGTTGGTGAATTCAAAGTTTATGTATTTTCATCCATTTTAAAAAGACATGGTTCAAGAAATTATAATTAATACTGGTAAGTTGAAGAGCAAGGGATAATACACTAATTGTGGAACTAGCAGTCCTGCAACCTCTTTCCAGGGGTATCTATTTTCTTAAACATGTTCTATTTTTGTTATTCTTAGCCCCTATTCTTTATTTCCAAATTCTTCTGCCTGTTAAAATATGCACCAACTTATCTTTAGATTTAACCTGGATAATTTTCGCTGTGTTGCTTCATAGTTCTGTCTAAACCCATTTTTTTCGGGTTGCTTGCATTTCTTCATTTGCGTATGTGATACATATGTAATAAAATCGGTTGTTGTTCTAATGTGTTCCTAACTCCTATTTACATTATAGTGACTGCACCAATTAATCTCCACCTTTCTTTCACATGCTCTGTTGGTGTACTATTAGTTGGTACTATGTGTATGTACACTATATGTGCGAAAGCTCTGCCATGTCTTTAGTGTCATGCTTTGTCAGAGTTTCTAAGAATATTCAAACATGACACGTTATTTTTATTGTTATCTTTGCTAGGTTATTGCATCCGCATATTTCCCCATGAAATTATAGCTGTAAATTGTATTTAAAATGTATAGCTCAAAATAATTAGCATTAACTGTAGTATAAAAGGAGTGGGAGGAACAGAACATAAGGGACCTGGTAATGTATTGACTCCTGTTACATGCACTATTAGGTAAATGTGTCATTATAATGCTTTTATTAAATTCCTCAAGTTCTGGCACAGTCGGTTGCATACATTGCTTCTGTTGCTTTCCCTCTCTCAGAACCTCACTTTCTGAACGTGACAAACTTTTCTGCAATTTTTAGACTATATTTCTTCAATTTTATTTTGTTCTGTTTTATTGTTGTGCTCCAATTATCCTTGAACTTGATGCTTTTTGCACTGATTGGTTTTACCACACAGTATACGTATGAAGAACACTCATACCTGTGTTTCTCAGGCTTTGTTGGACTAGACTTTCAATGGATTTTCATTCTTCTCTACACTGCCTCCCACTTAACACTAACAACTCTTCTCTGTTCCACTTCTGGATTATCATTCTTGAACATGTCTGACAAAAACATATAAATCCATATCAGATAATCTTTAAGTTTTGTGCAGTAAAATCAATATGGTGCTTCTTGAAGATGAATCCAGTTTATCTTTTGAAATTTGTATTTGATTACGAAAAAAATTTTAAAAAAATTAAGAAAAGGTCCTGCATTTTAAGGCTGTGTTCTCTCTGGCTTCTTGAATGCTCAGTAGAATGAAGTATTTTCAGGAGATATTGTTATACAGAATACCATACGTATTTGCCATGATTGCAGCTATTCTGCCAAGTCTGACAATCATAATTTTGCAAGTACCACAACAAGCATGACATACAGGCTTCAGTCTTACATCTCATCTCTTGTGCTGTGTCTGCATTTGCTGGACACGTCCAGAATAACCACTTGGGCCTTAGAAGAAGGTGTGCTTTATTTAAACTGGCATTCCCATGTAATCTGAAGAGTGGTTACAGTCACTGTATCCCACAATCTGTATTGGTTCTAGGAGGATAACTCTTTGGATTGAAATTTGCATTCCTCCATGATTAAGTCACCTTTGTGACTTAAAGTCATTACCCAATCAAATAATGCAGCGTTATTCTCCTTTCTTTAGTTAAAATATCTATGGACTACTTTTATCAGCTTTAATCTTTGAAGTCTCTAAATTGATTCTTGAAAAGAGTAAAATAGCATTTCTTAGCCTTTGAGTCCAGACAGACTGAACAATCTACTTTTTAAAGTCTGCCATGCAGCCACTCATGTTCAGAAGCCACTACAGTGCTTATTTAGAACCTGAATGTATTATGGTGGACTAAAGGATGGTATATTCAAAGCATTAAAAGCATTTGGTGGCCTTTTGGGGGAGGCAAGGGTAAATGGAGATTTCACTGTGAATAAAGGAATAAATTATGATAAATGGATGTTAACTGTACTATTGGGATCAAAGTGTATTTCTTCTTCCCATCTTATCCCACAGAATATGTGCTTTTACCTTTCACAACTCACTTTTTTGCCAGCAGTACGAACAGTCAGAGCTTCAAAAAAAGTGTGATTAAGTCATTGTGAAATGGGCAGACAAGTAGGGATAGTATTAAACTTAAACAGGTCAGACAGTTTGTAGACAGCTGAGTTGAGAAGTGCAAGTTCCACACTGTGTAGCCCATGAAGTGCTGTTACCAGCCTTGGGCAGTCATGTATCATTTTTCCCCACTTATTTGTGTACTTCTGTTATTCCTTGAAGTGATTATGACAGGTTAGCTTTATTTTGTAGTGTTCTTACACATGCATTGGAGAATGGAGGAGGAACCAGAACTTTTAGGCAGCTGCTTTTAGTCCATATTCATGTCTTTTCATCTTAAGGATGGAAACAGCTGAAGGCTCGTGGAACAAGACTGTTCTGATAGTCTCTCCCATGGTTTCTGCAACATCTGGAGTTCATCCATTAATGTGATTTAATAAAGCCATCCACAAAAAAAATTCTTTCTTAGTTGCTCCTACGCTGCTGTTGTCATAAATAATTCCTGGAATTAGCTGTCTGAAAACTGAAATTGTTATCCATTTGTTTCTCGGAGAGAAGAGCATGGTGAGAATTAATACTTCTGAACTGAGAAAAAAGTGAGAAAATCTTCTAACGCTAAAGTCAGAAACAGGTTTAATAACCAAGCCAGTACTGCAGAACTGATTTCAGGAATCCCATGTAGGCCTTTCCTTCAGAATTAGCCTTTCCCATCATTCAGGGACACTTGAACTTTCTAGTCAAGATACACACACAGAGTAAAGCATTACAATGCTGCTATTCTGCTGACCAGATAAGAGCAACTGGACCCTAATTGTCTTAATATTTTTATAGCTGGGGTTTTCTTTTTATATATGAAATAAATTTAATATATTGCATTGCACCTTTGACATTTGCTATATATATTTTAATGTTTATTTGACATACACATAACATACCAGTTGGCATCCCAGTCACATTTGGCTGCCCTTGTTTCATGTTTACAGCCACTCCAGCTTGCAGGAAACTTTTGAAGTAGGTGTTGTGGATACAATGTCCTCAAAGACAGCTTAATTCCACTGAGATGTAGCATTTTCACTTCTTTAGGGTCTCACATGCTGCTGCATGCTCGTCACTGTCATGTACGCTTACGTTTAATCAATTAGGCTGAGGCTTGCACTGAATAGAATAGGCGAGACACCTTCCGCTGCCTGTTTAAATAGGGGCCGGTAAAATGTAGATTTCTTGGTCTGTAAAGTATGTATTGCTTACAAGATATTATGCATTGTCCTTGATTTCTTTCACTATTTCTCCAACACTCTACACATAGAAACTTGCAGAAATGCAAATAGAAGCTTACTTTTATGCAAAACATGAGCAGATGTTTCTAGCTGAAAAAGTATTAAATACCTTAGGGTATGGGCTTGAGATGTTCTGCCTGTCCATCGTGAACGGTTCTCTTCCCCCAGATAATTACATTTAAGGTTCTTCTTCAGTTAAAAAATAGTTATGTTTAAATAACTTGCTGGAGGACAGAATGCAGTGAATAAACATTTGATCAAAACTTCAATTTTTAAAAACTATCGGCATGACATATTTTAGACTATTTTTCATCATGATTAGCCTAAAGAAAAAGATCAGCACATTGATCTGCTTCATTTTTAGTGAAATAATTCCTCAGAAGTTAGAAATCTTTCCCCTTCTATGTAAAATGCTAGATTTTACAATGAAAAAACCGTAATTAATTTATTTCCACATTAATTTATGAAATCTTTAATTACTGGAGTTGTCTGTAATTTTTTAATTTATTTTTTAATTCTTACCTTTCAGATTTATTTGCTATAAAACAATTTACATACTAAATAAATTCTCTTAATCAGTCTGATCAAAATGTGTGATAGTTGTAATTAACAAAGCTGAATGTGATTCATACATCTGAGTTGTCCATTTTATTTTAATTAATTGTCACTGATGATGTGTGTTTGCTTACTAATTGTGCTGGCTTTTGCAAGTGGCTAATACTGACATTGCTCTTCAAGTTCTTCCATTATATTTCACAATTCTTGTAAGCACAGAATCAGCAAAGCATATACTGTGCATCTAATTTTGCAGCAAGTAAACAAGTCAGAGTTGGAGCTAAACTTCTCAAGACAATTTTTTACTTTGTGTGTGTGTATAGGCAGCCCCAATAGGCAAAGTCTTCCTGATTCTACGCTAACAGATAATATGGATTCAGGTGGAATCAATACTGTCTAGCTTTTGGAGAATAGGTACAGTGAAACTTTATAGTAGAAATACTTTTTCAGTCTCTGCGTATTGTTGCCATAGTTTCCATGCTGAATGAAATATGCCTTTAACAGGGATAGGAGAGAAATATATAAGTAAAATTTTTTCTAGGGTAAATATTCATAAAAGTAAAATGGAAAATGTACAATATTTGAAACATTGGCCCTTTGGCTTTCTCAAACGTTGGCCCATGTGCTGATATCTCAAATTTCTTAGTAAAATTACTGTTGGGATGACTGTTAATGTTACCATTTTTGTACACTATTCCAGAATCTAGATATCAGTCATTATAAGTCTTTTGAACTTTCTTTCTTTTCTGGACTCTTCAGTAGGACCTAGGTGGTGGGGTATATTTTAGTTTTCTCTGCCCTACCTGCTCCCCTCACTGCTCCCCTCAGTACAATTGAGGGTTTTGAATAAATGAGCTTCAGCTTTCAGCAATGTATATGAGTGATGTGAGAAAGTTAAATATTGCCTTTTGTTTCAGTAAATTGATGAGAGCCACACTCATGTTCATTGGTGAGAATATCAATATGCAACATGTATGATAAAAATATTAACATGCACCCCCACTTTTTTCCAAACCAGCGTTTTATTTCATTGCCATTTTACTTAATTTCTTTCTGTCTCTATCTTTACTGCTAAGAAGCTGCTTATGCTTATAGTTTAGGGTGCAGAGGTTGTGGTGTTATTGAATAAATATTTAACATTGTAAGGAAACTGAAGAAAAATAAGGATCACCTTTACTGTTCAGCATAGGTGTTAAGTCTGATTTTGCAGATTTCAAAACCAGAGACATTTTCAAGTTCTTTCACCCTGGACAGTGTTGGGATTTTAGTCCAAGAATCCTTCACAATCATCCAACAGATCAGAACAGACATTTAGACATATTTAAGGTATCCTCTGCCACTGAACTTTTTAATACCAGGTACATTTGAATCCCACAGAACTTTATTCTACAAATCCTGACCTGTATTCATAATTCTAAAAGGCAAACACAAATGTGTTAATCTTCTGAAGAGATTTTCTTTATGCTGCTGTTGTGACCTCATTCAACACAACCCACAAAGGACGGCTGTGTTCAGCAGTTTGAAGGTATTCTGTAGGTCTTAACTGTGAGGTTTAACACATTTACTTTCTTAAGGAAAAGTCTGTTGAAAAATTAATGGTGTTTTCTTCTGGGAGTTTCAGACTAGTTTTAGGTGAATGGGTATTCATATCTACAGAAAAGAAGAAAAAGAACAGTGCCACTATCTATGTGTAGGTCAGCACTGGGCTGTCCTCCAGGTTTTCACTCTTGCTTCAATTATCTGTATGTATTTTGTGCCTTTTGCTAACATTCCATTTTGTAAAATGTGAATTTTGATCTGCAAAACAATAGTCTGTTATCACCATGCTTATACATGTAGGCCACTGACAGCCTTCCGAAAATTTTGTGGTTTGCTCAGTCCTGTTCCAAATAATATTTTGTTTGTTTGTGTATATGACTGGCAAGAACTGAAGGCATTTAATGGTTCAGGTGGTTTTGTTTTTTTAACTTGTGTAAGATTGCATGCTAAATGATTTATTTAGCTCTCTACTAAAAGGACTTGAATTCACCCTTAGTACCAGTGGGGACTGGAATAAGCTGAACTGCATGATACAGTCCTCCTATTTAGATTCTAACTCTTCTCCCCAAGAGACTGTAGACACATAGATTTCTGTTTAATTAAATATCCTTCCCTCAGCTGGAAAGTGCACTAAGGAATTCATTTTAGTAAAAGGACCGCAGTTGTCTGCTCTTTAACTTTGCTAAAGAATTGTCAGTTTAAATTTTCAGATTTCAATATTTACAGTTATTCCATAAATTATTCCATTTTTGTCTGTCTGCAATTCCAGTACTATTCCTTGAGATTTGTTGTAAAGATTTCTTTCATTTTGAATTTAACATGCAGTCTACTAACAGAGTACAAAACCAGGGCAGAAAATAATTACAAGTTTAAAAAACAAGAGGGGAAAAAAAAAGGTCAGTAGTTGCAGAGCGGATGCTGCAGCTACTGGCTGACCTTTGAGAGACTGCACAGTTTGTATAGCTCTGAGGACCTACTGGCAGCAGTGTCAACAGAGTAAACAATTACCACTTCTTTTGTTCCTGCCACGATCATTACCATCAGTATAGTCTTAATATGAACACAGATTGCAGAACAATATCGATTTGGGACCCGGTGCTAGCCCGGGGAAAAGTTTTTATAAATTTAAGAAAAACATCTTATATTTGCCTGATAATCTTGCTTGTTTCTTGGTGTTCAAATAAGAATAAACTATATTTAGTCTCATGCTTCCGCAATCAGGAAAATAAGAAGTTACCAATGACAGCAGATCAAAGATAGACCTCATGATTCTGTCATACTTAATGTCTGCAAACAGATTTGTTAGTAAGTGACCAAATATATGGATTTGAAGTACAAATTACCATGTTTATAGTTTTCTCCCTTTCTTTTTATTTTTTCCCCCTCTCCTTAGTTTTGGAGGTAATGTTTTGAAGATCTCTTTATCCCTGCTCCACCAAATCTAATGCATCCATCTGGGAATGAAACCATGGTTTTCTTGCTATTTAAGATGAAGCAGTTACTTTTTTAGTAGTACAGTCTCATATACTTTCATGCAGTTTCAGTTGCAGATTTAGGTTCATTCAAATCAAAATGTGATCAAAATATGTGACAGGTTTTGTGGAAGCTCATTCAAAGTGTTTTGGTGAGCCTTGTTAGACAGGTTAGCAGAGGGATGTGCATGTGTTTTGAAATGTTCACCCTTGTTCCTGAAGTTAAAAGGTAAAATAAAAAAAAATAATATGTAAGTTATATTTGTACATTTTAAAATATTTCTACTTTGCCCTCATCTTAGATACTGCAGTTGAAGTTGGTGCCACAGTGGGAGTTTCCATACAAACACTGAAATCCCTCCTGTAATGAGTCTGCACTGTAGAAACTAATCTTTTAAATAGGAGTTAGACTGGTCTTATCTCAACAATGAGGGCTTCTGCAGTTAGCTTATCTGCTGTGCATCTTTTAAGTCCTTTCTAAACAGATGCATTTGGAAATAGCAGTAGGATTGTTTTCAGAAATTCTAATAAATGTTAATGGTATATTAGTATTAATAATCCTTAAAAGGAAAAATGTCTTTGATAGAATAAAAACCAGCAGCCCCCATTTATCAGGAAGAAAAGCTGTGTAGGCTCTGAAAATCAGAATCAACCTTGAGTATCTCCTTCAGTGATATGGAAGGGAGAGCAATGGGATTTTAGTATGATTTTTAAAATCTCATGTGGGTCAGCAGCAAATAATATTAAAATAGTGTGTTTGTGGTTGTTTTTGTTTTTTGTTTTTTTTTTTACTACTGTTGTCATGGAAGCAAAAAGTATTAGGGGATGTATAGGATTTAAAGTTACATTTTTCAGTGTTTTCTACTTTGTGATTACCTGAAAATCCTACCTACTTCTTTTGAGGACAAAGGATTTCTTGTGTTTTTAGGGCTCAAGTCTTATCTTGCTTCTTAGCACTGTATAAGGTAAAGTATATGTCAGAATTTGTCTCCCAGTGTAAAGAAGCCACATCAGCAATTTGGATACAGTAATATAATCTTTCTGGCAATGAGGCATGCATTTAAGCTTTCTTCTTTCAAAGCTATGTTGCCACTAGTTTGATAAAAAGAGTGAGTGGAATCAGCACAAATAATGTCAGAACTGATATTTGGTCAAAGCTTCGAGAAAGCTAAATATAAATAAATGGGCATGGCTCTATTATAAGTAGACATGTATTTGAAAATTGGAAGCAACATTTGCATGAATGTTTGTCATTTGCACTCTGTGGGTGGCTGTATGTACATAATGTAACACTGTATAACGAAATACTAGATTTTGCTCTTGTTGGTTGACCTGTACAGTACTTTTTAATATGAAGCTTATTTAGGTGTTTTGTATCATACTCACTTTCACTCATCTCTTAAAATCGCTTCTTTCCACCAGAAACAGGAAAGTTAGAAGGGAATTACTTGTTGAGAGAACATATGGATGCAGGAACAAACCAGTACAGTCAGGACCTTGTTCTGTATCCTAAAAAGGAGTTTTGTTTCTTTCACTATAGGAGATGCTTAAAGAAACCATGCCTTAATAAGTAAGCCTGTGTATAACAAGTTGTATCAAAAACTACTTCTGTGAACAATATGCTTCATGTGACATATTTTAGTTTGAGTACCAGAAAGTCACTGTTTTCTTTTGGAAAATATTAATCTGCCAGCATAAAGTTTTCTACAGTAGAAGATTTTTATCAACAGCTGGAAAATTTATGCTGGAAACTTTTCCAATACATTTGTATAACTGTATCTTGTTAAAGAGATGGAATAGTTTTCAGAGCTCTCCAAAGTCTTTCTCATTCTTGCTTGATGAACATGTTAATTATGTAATTTGTGTTAATGCTATGATGCTTCCCATTTTAAACTCTCTTTTGACTTGTCTAATTTGTTTTTATTTTTATTTATTCTTTTCAGTCCTATCCTGGATGTTCATTGTACAATAATATGGATGAAAATATTCAGAAAGTATTGATTCTGAACCTGAATTTGGAGATTTTTTTTTAAAAAAATCTGGATAATTCTTTTCTTTGTTCTTACTTTTTCTCTCTAAACTCATATTTGAATAATGGCATAGTCTACATACATTGACTTAATTTTTTTTTAAATATCTTCTGTATTTTCTGAGAGTTGGAGATAAGTTTTTAGAAGATGTAGCTGGGCTTCATAGGTATTTTGCCCCCAGAACTGAAAACAGACATATTTCTAAGAAATTAGTGAACTTCCTTGCAAGCTAGTTGTTTAAATTTAAAACTTATTCACTGCCTAACTACTAGGACTTCAAATATCCAACTGTCTTAACAGTTGGTAAAGACAAGGTATTAGACAAGGATTCAAAATGAAAGAATTATGAAGGCAAAGGCATAAGACAGGATAGCAGAAATCATTCCTGCTCTGATAATTCAAGAGTCTGCAAAAAAGAAATTTGAGAGGCAAATTGATATTCCAGGCTTTGCAACAATGGCTGTTTAGCTATTTGTTGTGATTAAATAATCAAATCTTTTCCTATTTGCCAGTGGATTCTGGCAGGTGCATATGTAATTTTTATTTGTCAGATAGAATAGGCAAACAGGTTTTGGCATGTATATTGTTTGCAAGGTACTTGCTTTATTTATTGTGTGATACATTTGTGTATATAAATGATAAGGTATTTGCCTATTTGATTACCAGAACATTTTGAAAAGGAAAATAACGAACAACAAATGGAAAAATTGCAGCTGGCACTAATGTCTATTCTTTCAGTGTGTACTCTTGCCTGTATAATGGCATGGATATTCTTGTAAACATCAATTACTAGTGGATGCCGAGGATAAAAAATGGTGTTAAAATACTAATAATAATAAAAAAAAGAATATGGTGAGAGCAAAATACTTCCTGGACTGATTTCTATCACAGAAGTGAAGCCCTTGGAGACTGAGGGCTGTAGTGTGACTAGACTTGGAAATGGCATGGGGGGGTTGTGTGTTTTTGTGTGTGTGTGGTTGTGTTTTTGGTTTTTTTTTTATTAATGAGCAAATCCTGTATACTGTGGCCACTGAGAATATAAATCTGATGGGGGTGGGGATGCTGGAGGAAGTATGTAATTTTTTCAGCCAATTCTAAGTAGAACTGAACCTTCAGCTCTCTTTCGTAATGTATCAAGCAAAGCTGTGAAGATAGGTCAGAAAGACAAACTGAAAATATTGATAGGACATTTCCAAGTGTATGTGAAGCTTTTAACATAAGGTGCCTTTCCTCGTGTATTGTGCATTCTAGGAAGAGAGAATGAGATACCACCCAATAGCGTTATTGAGTCTGCCACAATATGTCAATTGGTTTCCCAAAATTGATCCAGGACAGTAAAAATGCATAGTTCTTGACTTTCTGCCAGCAGTCATGTTAAAACACTTAGGGAATTAATGATAAATTTCTTGTACAACAGTCTTTTTACATCTTCATTCACTATAGACTGAGTGTACGAGTAAATGTAAATAGCAAATAACAAAGTAGCTACTTCCAAGAGCTGCCATGCCTTATATTTTTACAAATTGCTATTGACTTGAAATACTGAGTCAGATATACCACTTTTCCTGCTGATGTATATCACGGCTACGTGCAAAACCGAAATCATCATTGTGTTCACATGAAGTTTCTTGTACTTAACGCTAAAGTCCATAGAGATTTTATGGTCCTTTTTTTTTTTTTTCCCTAAAGAGTTGTTCTATTATGTATTTTAATGTCTGTGAATACCTTGTTCCTTAGATGTTCCACAGACTTCATGAAGAATATAAGACTAAGTAGAATATAAAAGCTATTTAGCTATATTAGAGGTCAGCTTCAATAGTTGTTTTGTATGAACCCATTCACTAGAAAAACCCGTATTTTTTTTTCCTATGTCATTGTCATATCCGATGGCTAAATGATATGAAGAGAATGTACAAGGCACCACTTTGAAAATGAGCTTGTCATTATTTTTAAATGCAGTATTTATAGAGCATAAGAAAATGCACCTTTTCCTATGTGTAGTCCTGCTTAATGAGGATCATAGTGTCAAATTGTATACTGTGTGCATATTGACTAAAGAAATATGGATGGAAAGTTTCTGTCAAATGAGATAAGTTACTGGTATAAACTTTGGCTTTTCATTGGTATGCACATGTAGTCTGTAATTTTGGAACTGATTGTAAGGTTCTAATTAGTCTCTAGAGAATTCACATGGACAATAGATTACTCATTAGTCTATCAACTTCCCATGAAGATGATTGGTTATTTCTCATGTCTAATGTGGAAACTGAAATGTTGCATGTTAATTTGCCTTCCAGACGTTGCAACTGCCTGTCCAGATAAGAAGTCGATCTTAATGTACGTGACTTCTCTCTTCCAAGTTCTGCCCCAGCAAGTCACCATGGAAGCCATCAGGGAGGTGGAGATGTTGCCACGACACTCAAGGGTCACTAGAGAAGAGCACATACAAGTACATCATCAACAGCGTTTTTCACAAGAAGTGAGTTGTTTCACTTTTGTGCTTTAATCTTGCTGCTCTGAAGTAGTTGTTTCCCTTATCTACCCCGTAAGTTTGATGTTAAATGGCCAATGGAAGGCAAAAAAAACCCCACAGGCATAATGGAAAAAGTCTTTTCACCACAGGCAAGTCAAATGTACTTGTCTGCATGAACAGTACTTGCGTACTGCTTTTTACCTTGCACTGGCCTGTTTTAAAAGTAACTGTTCAGCAGCTAAGTGCATTGCACTTCTTTTTTGCAGCACTGGGTGTTTTGAAGAACACAGAAACTGGTGGAGGTTCTGCTTTTAAACACAGATGTAGAATTTATTTTTTTACCTTTAATGGAGTATAACAGTTGACATTTCTGCATATTCATGATAATTTTTTAATTTTTTAGCATTTTATTTACACTGACATGTTTTAAAATCATCTGTTCTCAGCTCACAGTCTGCCTCTCAAAAAGTTCATGTAATACTTGGAATTAATTTATGCTTGCAATGTTAATTACGGTTTTGACTGAAATAATCAGACAGCTTCTGCTGAAGTCTTTAGTGGATTTTAGGCCTAGTGTACTTGTCTGAATTCAATCTGTATCTTGCTTTTGGGATGCTCAGTCTCTTTTAGAGTACTGAGTAGATGAGTATTGTCTCTGTTTATTCAGGATGTATTACACGATCACTTGGTTTTGAGCCTTTTCTTGTAAATCATAAAGTACCTTCAATTTACATTGGTGTTCTGCCGTTATTGATTCCTGACAGCTTGTTGCTGTTGGAAAGGATGTCCAATTAAGTGAGAGCATTCCTTAATATCATCTTATTTTTGACTGTTGAGTACCAACACTCTCCTTGAATAATATAAGTGATGATGACATTCCTACTTCTTTTTCTTCAGCTGCTCTTAAAATCATTACTTTACTTCTATAATCCATAACCTTATCCATATGTCTGTTCTTTCCACCTCTAATTTCTTCTTCGTAGATCACAGTCAGTGTACCCCAGGGACCTTCACCACCTTCTAAACCACGGTTCAAAAGTTACACATATGCACAAGCTGTGTATGTTACGTCCCCTGACCAAAAAAGGAGGCAGGCTCCTCCACAGGTCTGTTAATGTTATGATTTGTTTTAAAAACTGTTTTATTAAGCTTGTGCTTGGAGTGAAAGAGTTTGTGCATTTTGCTTATACCTGATTTTGATTACCTACTTTTTCCAGCGTTTTTTTAGCATCTGTCAAGTGGTTACTTATTACTGTGTGTTTCAGCACGGTTGGCGGTAGGTGTTATGCTGATTGTTAGGGATGAACAGCATTCAAACAGTGTCGTTTGAAGGGAAACTGCTTCCTTGTTAAGTGATTTTCAAAAATACTACATATATCACTTTAAAAGAATATTAGAAAGACAAATAATTAAAAAAACCCCTGTATTTGGCATCTAATTATTGTATTTCTGTCTCAGGTTTGATTATAGAAAAAAGAGAACCATTAGATTTCTTTTGCTTTTCCTCACCTTCATATCTATTAAAAAAAATAGTAGGTAATAACTTCTCTTAGAAAGTTACTGTAGTTGGAAAGAAGAGAGAGGAAACGTTAAATTTAATATTATTTATGTGACCTGGATTATTAGATTATAACAGCTGGTCATTTTATCACAAGTGACAGCATGTCAACATTCAGTGTTTTTTGACTTTTAAATAGCTGCAGTAGTTCAATAAAATTTGCTTCAAGGAATCCATATAATGAAGATTTCAGTAGTTAAAATTTTTGACAGCTGTGTAAGCCAAAGCTCACACTGTGCAATGCAACATGCTTTCCTTTCATTACTTTGGGGGAAAGAGATCTGCATGTATTCGACACTACAGTATGAGTTCACTTGTGCAGACTTATCTGTATCTAATCTCTAAAAATATATTGCAAAATCACACTTAATTTCCGCACTGCATTTCCAAATCTACTCTTCAAGTGACAGGTATTTTACTGGATAAAGAGTTCCTTTAAATACTCCAGGAAAGAAATCCGTTGCACATAAGCATGAGCCCCTGCTACATTTTTCTAACATCAAATGACTTGCAGTGATGATTAATACAGCTTTTAAACAAGATGTTTAAAAAGGGTAGAATTTATTTGTTCTACTTAGATACTATATTGATAATGAAGAAGAATGAAGAGTCATGATATAGCTTTTTTTTCTTGAACTACTGTTACTGTAATCGATTGTAGGTTTTGTCAACACCCCTCCATCAAGTGTAATGTACAAGTAGATGTTAAAATGTACTAATAAAATATTGTTCTATTATTCAGTCCTCATATTGCATTCCAGTTTTCAGATCTCACCTTCCTGAATTTGGAAGCTTTGTCTATTACACTTACGCAATAACAACTACTATAATATTCTAATTCTGCTGATTTGGCAGAATCTGAAGGCCTAACTGAAATTGGGTCCTATTGTGCTACAGCCACAAAAAATATTAACAAATGAAAAGCATTTCCTTAGAAATCCTGAGTGAAAATCACCAATCACAGTCTCATTATAATCAAGATAAACTTGTATTGCAAATGGTACCAGTTTGTATCTCATCTACAGGATAGGCAGCCCATCTACAAGAAGGGCTTGAAGGAGGATCTGGGGAACTACAGGCCTGTCAGCCTGACCTCGGTGCTGGGGAAGGTTATGGAGCAGGTCATCCTGAGTGCCATCATGTGGCATGTGCAAGGACAGCCAGGGGAACAGGTCCAGCCAGCAGGGTTTTATGGAAGGCAGGTCCTGCTTGACAAACCTCATCTCCTTCTATGACAAGGTGACCCACCTAGTGGATGAGGGAAAGGTTGTGGATATTTTCTACCCGGACCTTAGTAAAGCCTTTGGCAGTATCTCCCACAGCATGCTCCTGAAGAAAGTGGCTGCTTATGGCTTGGAAGGGTGTACTCGGTGCTGGATTTAGATCTGGCTGGATGGCCAAGCCCAAGAGTGGTGGTGAAAGTAGCTAAATCCAGTTGGTGGCAGGTCACATGTGGTGTTTCCTAGGGCTCAGTATTGGGGCCAGTCCTGTTTAATACCTTTACTGACTATCTGGATGAGGGGATTGAGTTCACCCTTGGTAAGTTTGCAGACAACACCAAGTTGGGGGCAGTGTTCATCTGCTTGAGAGTAGGAAGACTCTACAGAGGGATGTGGACAGGATGGACCAATGGGCTGAGGGCAACTGTAAGAGGTTGAACAGGGAGACGTGCTGGGTCCTGCACTTGGTTCACAACCACCCCATGCAACGCTACAGGTTTGGGGATGAGTGGCTGGAAAGCTGCCCAGCAGAAAAGGACTTGGGGGTGCTGGTCAACAGCCAGCTGAACATGACCCAGCAGTGTTCCCAGGTGGCCAAGGCAGCCAATAGCATCCTGGTTTCTATCCAAAACGGTGTAGCCAGCAGGACAATGGAAATGTGTGTCCCCCTGTACTTGGCACTGGTGAGGCTGCACCTCAAATACTGTGTTAAGTTTTGGACTCTTCACTTTGGGACAGAGGTAGAGGTGGTGGAGTGTGTCCAGACAAGGTCAATGAGGCTGGTGAAGGGTGTAGAGCTCAAGTCTCATGAGGAGCAGCTGAGGGAGCTGGGGTTGTTTAGCCTGGAGAAAAGGAGGCTCAGGGGTGGGTGGGTGGGTGTGGATCTTATTGCTCTGTACAACTACCTGAAAGGAGGTTGTAGTGAGGTGGTTGTCAGTCTCTTCTCCCTTCTAAATAGCAACAGGACAAGAGGAAATGGCCTTAAGTAACACCAGTAGTGGTTTGGATTCGATGTTAGGCAAAAATTCTTCACTGAAAGGGTAGTGAAGCATTGGAACAGGCTGCTCAGGGAGGTGGGGGAGTCTCCATCCCTGAAAGTATTTAAAAAACGCTTCGATGCGGTGCTTAGGGACATGGTTTAGTGGTGGATTTGGCAGTCCTGGGTTAACGGTTGGAAATGATGATCTTAAAGGTCTTTTCCAACCTAAATGATTCTATGATTCTATGAATATGGCAACTCAATATATGCATGTCTTAATCAGTGGTAATGATGGTTTTGCCTCTAACCATGTATTTCTTGAAGAATAGTCATCATCTATATATTAGAACAAATTTATAATCCTGATAAAATAGTGGTTGGTAATTTTTTTCTAAATATTTGAGGCTGATACACCTTAGTAATCCCATTATTTTCATTAATTCAAATAAATATTATTTCCTTTTCAATTATCAGTAGCCTTCCAATTTTCTACCACCTATAGTATGATTTTTGGATACCATGATTGGTATTGCAACGGCCAAGTTGGATTTTCAATAAATTCTCCTTCTTTAGGTGACTGCATTAAAGAAACCAAGATGAAGTAAACTTTTTTCATCGGATTTTGTAAAGTTTAATAAACTTTCTCTGATTCCCCCCCTAGTTATCAAAGAAAAATGCCAGTAGATTTTTACTGTGGTCTGCCAGTTTCAACGGTATCTTGGGTGCTCTCGTTGAGAAGCAAGGTTTTCACGAAGTATGTTGGTCTTCTGTTGAAGTGTACAAGTAATTTTTTTTCTTTTAAGATCTCTGCAAACTTTCACCTTACAGGACTTGAATATTCCAGTTTCCTCAAGAGAATCAAAGAAAGAATGTAGCAACTATCAACAAAAAGTCTTTCATCTTCTAGAGGTTCTAGCTACTGAGATTGATCTCAAATGTCATAGTGTTTAATTGGGTGATTCTTTTAAAGTTCTGCATTTGCAAAAATGGTCCAATAGATTTTGTAGTCTGAGCATGAGCCAACTGGAATGCAGAAGAAAAATAAATTACATGCAAATCCTTTCCAAAGATTTTGAATGTTATCCTGCAAATTTGACCATATATGCCATACATTTACTGCATATGTCAGTTGTCAGAAATTTTATAAATAAAATGAGCTATGAATCTCTGAGCTCCATATCGGCAAGAAGCAATAACATTTCCTCTTACACCATGATCTGTCAAAGTCCTTTCCCTTCTATCTTCTACCCTTGTCTATTCTTCTATGTCACATTTCATTTTCCCCATCCTCACATTTCCTAAGACCTTTACAAGCTGTGCATCTTTAAATTCACCCTTCCTTTCTGAATTTTTATTCTATTTGTCACTCAAAAGTATACTTGCAAGCCCTAATATTTTAGTTGCACGATTTTTGGCCAGACAAGTTTTGCTTTGCTTAACTGTGACACATCTGAGATTCAAAGGAAATCACAGTTCTGCCAACCTGTTGACTTTGGTGCCTCCTTGTTGTTTGGTCTGTGCTTGATCACTTCTGGTTGAAGCAGTTACCCTTTTTAACTGCTATTGTCAACATGAATGGCAGTTGTGCTAATGCTTAGGAAAAGGTTTCCTCAATAGTTTGATAAAATTTCTGTTCATAACTTCAGATAGCATTACTTCATTCTAAAACTTAGTCTATTAACTATTTTTCCTACTGATTAATGTATTTAGACTTGACATTAGTAAAGTAAGACAGCAAAGATAAGATTTTCTACTTCATATGTTAGCCTAATCATATTTTCATGCCTCCAGCTGAGAATTATCAATAACACCAGAAAAAAACCCACCAAAACCAAAACAAAACCCAAAGAAATACTTCAATGCTGATATAGTGGCAGCAGCACATTTTGTTCACATGCTCATGAGTAGGACAGAAAGTTTGCTCCAGAGCCGCCTCTTTCTAAATGGTTTTGCTGACCCTCATCACTGACAGAAGCTTCCTTGACCCCAGTAGCTTCATCTCAGATTTCTGTGCCTAATTTTCTACACAATGTCAGAGGAGGCATTTATTTTAACATACAGTAGATTTCAGAAGATTACCTGAAGCGTTGGTTAAATGTATATGAATATGATGAAAATAATAAGGATTGCATTTTCTAGATAGAACTACCTCTGGTGTTATTTGCACTACTTTTGTATGACTTAACTGAATTTCCTATCCTGTGTAATGCCGTCCCATGATTGAATTTTATTTAGCTAAGGTAAAACTGAAAAGCGTTTTTAAATATGATAGCTTTAAAAAACGTGTATAGATCTGCATTGCACCCTTGAAATGCCTGTGCCCCAGCATAGCTGTAATTTTGAGGAATTAGCTTAATGATTTACTCTGTTAGATACTGGTAAGATTTCTGTGGATGTACCCTCAGGATGTACCCTTTGTACCCTCAGGTGTATATAATACTCTTAATGGTAAAATCTAAAGTATTTTTGGAGCATGGCAAATATTTCTCTACTTGAAATGCAAAAGTTGGGTTTTGAGAAGTGAATGAAGAGAGTGAAGTGCCCCACACACAGAGTATCAGTGGGAGGTTCCGTTTCCTGATTGGCCTTTTGCCCAGATCATTACACTGTGAGAAAGGGGATGATCATGGGGTTTTTCCCCTACATTTATAACAATAGCATTAGAGTATATTTTCAGGGTCTGTAGGAAATGCCATGGGTTCTTTGTTGGTTCACATTTGTACAACAGGCAGGTCTGCATTTTTGCCTGAAGTAGTGACCTTTGAAAAGGCCAGATTGCTTATCTCTACTTATTATTAAAGTGCTGGTTTCTTTCTTCCCCCCAGTAATTTTGATGCAGTATACACTGTGCACTGTAACGCTTGTGCAGAAGGCTCTCCTTCTAAGATATTGCAACATGTACTTAATGGTTTTGGTGTGCATGTACAGACTTCAAGTACAAGTGTACAGAGGAAGATACTAATGGATTCTCCATGTTCATTCCAAACAGCAAAAACATTTGTCTCTGTATATACAGTAGTATTAAGGAATTTTGCTTTATAGGTTCCTGAGATTTAAAAGTATTCTAAGCAATATCATTAATATGGGTACATTAGCCTGAGCTGATCAGTGAGCTAAGGGGACAAGTAGGAAGAGAGAATACCTTTTAAATGAACAATATATTTGGGGTGGGGGGAAACACTTTTTTAGGTGTTCAGACCTTTTTCAGAAATTCCAGTTGTGAAAGCCCAATAAAACATAGCAAAAATGAGAACATAAAAAATATAAAAATGGTGTGAAACAATATGGTGTTTTGAACTTATCCACGCTCTTTCTACAGAACACATTTGTTTTATTAGAAATTAGTTTAGCTCTAGCAAAGAAGTAATACATACATTTTTGAGGGAATAAAACATTTTTAAAAATGCAAAAGGAAATTTTAGTTGCCTGATAGTGGTCGTTAGAGTGGAAATGGTGGTTTAAATAAACTGAGGGTGATGTAGTAAGCCATCAAAATGTAAAAACTCTAAATATACTTTTTTAAAAGGGCAGAAAATGAAATTTTGATTATGATGTTAAAAGTTCAAAGTTATTCATATAATAGGGTAATACTCTTACAGAATGAGTTCTGCAAAGTGTTTTGCAAATAATTTGGAAAATATAATGAAATAAAGTATGTTTACCTCCCAAGCATGAAAAACACATAAGAATAAAGATAATATTTCATGTGTCATTGTTCAAGGGAATGTTAACCTTAAAGCATAGATTACATTAATGTAAGTGGAATTGGCGTGTGTGTTTAGAGGAAGTCCAAACCACAAAAAGTGTAGACAGGTGAAAATATGATGTGCAAGTTTCTTGTTTGATAATTTATATAAGCAGTCTTCCAGTCTTCTATTTTTCTATCTTCTTTATTTCTACTATGATCTTTCACATCTTTGCTATTTAGCATCCTAACTAATGTAGCAATACATATGCAACTTCTACCAAAACTGCTTTTTCATCTTCATTTTTACAAAATGGCAATTAACTTACGTACTGTTCGTCTAGTACCTTGTGTCAGCTTCTGAGCTGCCATTTCTTACATACTAGGTTTGATATTTCTTCGGTCTAAAAGTGTATGAAATAAATTTTCCCGCCTTTCTTTTTGAGGAAAGGTCTTCTGTCTGTTAGTTTGAAATACTTTTCTTGTGCTTGTTTCAGTGAAGAAGGCATCTCAATTTCAGTTTTAAATTTTTTGTACAAATAAAGCAAATCTAATATTTTTTTATCTTCATTTTGTATTCTGATCCTTTGCTTCTGAAGTGTTAACAAAGGAATTCCAAAAATAATTCTATTGTCTGTCAGAAACAAATAACCTAAAACAGAGAAGGGAGAGGGACAGCAGAGATAAGAAGCTCTAGAGATGTTCTTTCCTTTAAAAAACTAAAAACTCCAAACCCACATCATGCATACAGTGATTGTGTGAGGACCATCACATACATAGGGCAGCAGCTTGAGATGCAAGTAAAAGACTATCAGTGTGAAAACGGGAGGATGAGATGGAACAGGGGATCAACTGTTATGGGATTAACAGCAGAGGTGGCTTGTTTCCCGTGTGCATGCTCTGCTTCTATGTTGTTTGTGCCAAGATGTTATTCTATTCATTGTAGTCTGTTGGCTATTTTTCTCATACATTTAACATTCCATACACTTAACAAGTGAACTTCATTATTTAGATGTTATACACAGAAGGAGAGAGTGACATTTTCATTAATAATTTTGACTTTTTACATTATCTAAAGAAAAGAGCTCCCCCCCCCCCTACCCCCCCGGTATAATAGCATCATTACAGAGCGAGTGTGTTGAGTCTCTGCATGAAACCTGGCTAATTTAAAACATGTTTGGCTTCTGTTTTTTTTTTGTTTGGTTGGATTTAGTATTCATTAAAACTTCTCACTGGGATAATAATTTAATAAAGTTAGTAGCACTGCACTAATTTAGATTATCCTTTCTCAAGGCTGGGAAAGGGACTAGAAAATAGGTCTAGGCTGATAGTACATTGCCAGAACTCAGAAAGGGACTCCCCACTCCTTGCTTGGATGTCTTTTTGCTCTGGGGATCTGAATTGCTGCCTTTCTCTTTGAGTCAGTGGTAACTGATCTGCCCACTCCAGAAGCAATTGTAATTTGATAGCCATCTAGTAGTCATTACTTAATCAGGTGATTACTGTAGTTTTTCTCTACAAAAAAGCTCTATGTATCACAAGTGCATAAACTTGTTGTCGTCTTGAACAGTTCCTTTAAGTTTTCATTGGTACTGTTTTCATTATACAACTGCTCTGTTGATGCATTAAGACTTACACTGAGAAGACTATCAATGCTTAGCTTCTTTTCACCTTTAGAGTGGATTGTTTGCTATTCTGGATACAAACATTTCCTGGTTATATGCTTTAAAAAAGTGTACTAGAGTTTATGTCTCAAGTAGTCCCAGTGAACTGAATGACAAAATACGTTTTGCAATTTCAAAGCAGAAATACACTAAATATACTCCTAAGTGTAAGGGCTACACTTTGAAGTGTTTGCAGGCTTTCCATTTTGGCTACATTTATTTTGTCCTCTTAATTTCTGTCCTTTGACTCCAGTGTTTTAGTGTTGGTGACCTAATGCAATTAACGTGTAAGAGTGAACTAATGTAATGTGTGAGCTTTGGGCTCTTTCATATGGGACTAGTGGTCCATCTACCTTGATTAGCTGGAGAGAGCAGTACTGCTGACATAAATATTCGAAGAACTTTTTTTTTTAGGTGGTGTTACTGTATACAACTCAGTCTCCTTGGAAATTTTAGTAGTGGTATATTGTATGAAGAGGAACTATTTAGTTTCAGTTACCTAAAGAGGCACACATTTATTAATTCAACTTAAAATACTTTCTCATTTCAGTGCTATAAAAGTTTGAAAGCAGAAGTAGAACATAACTTTTTAAAAGAAAATAACCTTCTCTCTTAAAGCAAAAGTGATTTAAGAGACATGTCAGACTACATGTCAATAGACAGAAGTATATATGATAATTTCATAAAACAGATTTTTACAGTTGGTAGTGTAATTTCCAAATGTTGAACTTATTATTTGTCTTAGTCTTAGGGTAAAGGTTTTAAGCTAATAAAATTCAATCCAATATATAAACAGTTTGGTTTGTGTTCATGAATGGAAAATATAAATTCTTCAATTTTATGTTTTTCACTACCAGTGTTTAATAAAAAAATGGCTGATATTAATTGTTATATTCACAGAAAATAGGAAAGTGGAAATGCGTGCTATTTGTAAAAATCATTAGGGGAAATGCAATGGTCCTGTACTCAGTTTATACTCGGTTTACTTGGAGTAACTTTTTGAGTTTGAATTTGACAAGTAGGATCAAGAAATAGAGATTCTGTAACATCGTATTCCTTCTTAAAGGAATTGAAGTGTGAGAACAACAAATGACAAGATGCTTGCATAGGTTTTCCCACCTGAATTACATTTGCAAATACTGTGAGGAGTAAGAAATTAATTCCACTGTACAATTTATGATGTATGTTACTCCGGCCACTTTAGGTCATTATGCAATTTTCAGTGTGATTACCTTTTTTAAAAACAATCTCTAATCTACTTATAATTATCCATTCCTTTTCAGAACATTCAGTTTCCTTCTAATATCTGTGATCTTAAATAATTAGCTTCATTATTTCTCTGACCTCATTTATTCCTACTCACGTTCTTAATCACAATGCTCTTGTATCTTCTCGTTGTCACCAAGTAAATGCTTTCTCTGTTATGCTGTGCCTTGTTTTGCTACTCCTAGACCTTTCCTGGCTCTCCTGTCTGATTAAAATTCAGTCTCAAAATCGTTCTTTACTACTCTACAAAGCACTGATGGCTTTTAAACTGAGTTTTAACAACTCGTTCATGTTCAGCCTCCTAATTTTCCCAATTTTAACTTCTCTTTTCACTGTTCAGCCTTGTTTCTGGCTTTGTTCCCATTCTGTGAGCATATACGATGGCTACAGCAATGGATATGTGACATTTTATGTCATTTTATTAAATATGTTATGGCATTTTATTAAATATGACTACATTCCTGTATATGAGGAAGTACAATAATGGTTAGCAAAATTTCACCTGTAAAGCACCGGTAATTTTTTTTCTGCCTCATGAAGGATGTCAGGCAAAAGTATCTAGTGAAATATGTATGGATTCTGTTTCAACTCATTTGAAGAAGTTAAATAGTTAATTTAGTTCTAGGAGAATGTATCTAAAAAAATAATAATATAAACAGCTCTGCAGTTCAGAATTAAGAAATTGGTTTTTTGCTAGATCTCAACTGGAAAGGGGAAAAGTGGAAGATTAAAAGGAAGTGCTGAGGAAGAAAGACCAAATGTGGAGAAGGTTATGGCTACAAAACAGTACATTTATAATGTATTTTTTAGATTATGATTTTTGAGTTATTAGTGTCTGTTAAAGAATCTAGGAGCTACACATCAGTTGTACATTGTCTCTAAATTGAGAATTTAGAACCCTGTAACTCACTGTTCTTGAAGTATGCTTTCATCCCATCTCATTAGTAATTATATTTGAAAAGTGATTTTAATTACACAAATTCTCTCTTAACAGAACCTGAAGGTAAATTTGAGTCACATCACCACAAATGACCTCATTACAGTTACATTTTGCTTAATAAACATATTTTATATTCTAGCCAGTTAACTGATGTATTATTTAATATAAGCCTCAAACATAAATATATGAGAGAATAATGGTCTTTAGTATATATTTGTATGAAGCTATTTTGGGTTGCCTTCTTTTTGATCATCTTAAAATAAAAAAGGGGTTTAGTTTGTATCTGCAAGAGAAAAAATAATAGGATTCTATTAATTCATTATATATGCTACCTGTATATATTTACATATAAACTAGAAACATGTTACCTCTCAAATAGCACTTACGGTTCAGTATTTCTCTTGTAGGTCAGCAGCATTTTTCATACCAAAAATTTCAAAATAGCACATGCAAAAACATATAGCTGAAAAAAAAAATAATCTACAAAACAGACTGTTTGAAAGCTTCCTAAGGTGCCTGTATTACCCTAAAATGTTAGGTTTTGCATTTGAATTCACAGTACAAGGTTTTACTTCACAGTTAATAACTGAAGTGACAGTTACGATATTCTGTTGCAATTACAAAAAGATGCAGTGATTTTTGTTGAAGATAATGTCTTTTAATTATTTTTAAATTTTCTTCACATCTTCCTTTATTCTGTGTGTGTGTGTGTGTCAGATGACAGTATAATTGTGAAATGCAGGAGGGAAAGGCAGCCAATAAATAGCTTAAACAAGAATAACTGATAGTTATCTATACATTTTACTTCTGTTTCCCATATCATAGGACTTTGCAGGCTGTCTTACAAATAGCCAAGTGAATGTTAAAGAATGGAGCATGAAAATACACTAATTTCTGCTTTCATACCCTCCAGATAAATTTCAGATCCTCTGTACTAAGTCTGTGTGACAACAGAATAGTTTAAATAAGCCAGAGCAAAGGGGTTTTCTTCCAGCATTTTATTCTGTTCCCCGCAGTGAACAATAATGGATACACAGGAACAGGAAAAGAGGTATGACTGATTAAAAGTATTGACACATCCGTGTATTCTCACTTACCCTCCACTGATTGGTGGCTCAGAAAATGCCTGAGCTGGAGATGGTGTCTTTATATTAAAAAGTCCTCAGTGGATTTTTATCCTTTTCTTCCATCCAGTTGTTTGTCTTTGTAAAAATTAAGCAAAGTTCTTTATATAATTTTCAGTATGTCCAGAAATAATTCTTGGTACTTCTTGTTCTTATTATCTACTGAAAATATTTGTAATATTTTCTATATTATTATCTAATTTATAAACCTGAGGCTGTGCATTCAGAAGAGGAGAAAAACCCTATTGTGAGATGGTTAGTTATCAACTTGTCTCATTTCCAGCTTTTGACTTATTATTCAGAGCATGTAGCTACAAGCAAGGTAGTTATGCTACAAAATACCCAAAACCATTATATCACTTGAACCTCTTCTGCAACAGCTTTTTTGTTAGCTTTTAATTTTCAATTGAAAATATATTCTTTGAAGTGGCTTCTGCTGAAGGGGAGCCTCTTTAATAGAAGCTAAAATATATTTGGGGAAGGTTTATATGTAATCAGGATAAACCACATAAGAGCCAAAAATGGGATATTCAGCCTATTCAAGCAAATTTGACTATTTAAGATTTTAGATGACTTTGCAATACCACCTTTTTCTGATAATGTTTTCCAACTATAAGTAACAAATTACAATGTAATGTTGATTACTCTGAAATCTCCAGGACCTCAGCCCTAACTTCACAGACACTAATTAGTATGTCCTCTTATTTGCTCTTGTCCTAGAATCTTCGTTTCTCAAAAGAAAGAGAGTCATATTATAAGTATAGCTCTTTATAGTTAACTGCTCTTGCTATTGATGCTTTTGTAGGCATTTTGATATTGTACTGTGTGACTATTTCAAAAGAGTTTTGGAGTTAAGTATTCTTACTACAAAGACTAGATGGTCTTTAATAAAGATCCTGAAGAGAAAAATTATGGCTTAGTAGTCCAAAATAATAGCAGGAATGGTAGCTGGCTATAATGATTAAAATAATTTGAAAAATTATCTTCATTTTCTTATGTTAAAAGACCGTATAGATTGTGATATATTTGAGGTTACAGCTTGGATTAAATTTAAAAAAATACGCTCTGAATTATTTGCTTTTGCTGGTTAAACCACAGAAAATAAAGCTAAATGCAATGCAGAATACAAGTCAATTAAGATCTATATTGTTTCAATTCTACAAAGAAAGTATGTTAAAGCTTTGTGTTTGCAGGCTATTTTATCTTCTGGTCTTTATAGTGTAGGGCTTTTTACTCCCTGTGTACCTCTGTCACAGTTTGTTTGGTAAGTTAGATTTTGAACTGAGGAAGGAGACTTTAATGAAAGTGTTACTCTGGCATGAAAATCTATGCGTTTTCACAGGTCTATAGGTTCATTGCATACATGTGTCCAAAACCATTTAGTTTGTTTTAATGTGGCTTCTGTGCTCAAGCTCAGCAATATCTTTCATTTCATTCATCTTCTGAGGATGGAAAAAACAGCATTGTCACTTGGTGAATTTAATGGATTTTAGGTTTAGATTGTGAGCTGTATTCATATATATAAATAATTAGATTTGAATTCTATCTATTTTTATAGACATTCATTAGTGATACTTTTTCACCAGCAGCTCTGTTACAGCACAGGTATCTTTTGTGAGATATACGGAAAGGTGATCTATTCTGTCAACAGCTTCAGCAACAGAAGCCTGGTTGATCATATTTGTTCAATCTGTTCAATCAATTAAAATTGCCTAAAGTGTCCTCACCTTTGTAAGAACTATCATAAATCACGGCAATTTGAAAAACAAACCCTAAGGCACAACAGGCTTACTTTTGTACTGATTTTGCTGGCCCATGATCAGCAATGCCTGGATCCATTGTGTACATGGCTCACAGGCTGCAGATTGCTCTTCCAAGTAAACTAAACTGGAAACTTAGTACTGTGCTTATAAATTATGCTTATAAATGAAGGATTGAAAGAATATGCAACCTGGAAAGTTTAATGGTATTTAATTGCTCTTTGTATACTTGATTTCATTTTTTACTTACATTTTTAAGCTCATGCTGTTGGATGCAGTTTCCATTTTCATTTATCAATATTACTGATTCTGTAACTGTAAAATAAACAAAATGCTATGTGTTAAAGCGATGACCTGATATATACTATGGGAATGTGTTTCCGTAATTTGTATTATATTTCCCTGATTGAGTTCAATTCAGTACAGTGCCCACTGGTAGAGCCTCTAGGGAACCCAGAAGGTTTGCTACTTCTCATCTATAAGGTCTTTTGAAGTAGAGATTCCCTCACAATGATAAAGTCATATTAAAAAAAAAAAAACAAAAACAAAACAAAACAAACAACAACAAAAAAAAAAAAAAAAACAAAAACAAAAAAAACCCCAAACACCCCCCCAAAACCAAACAAAAAACTCCAACCAACCTTTATGTACAAATTTTGCCTTTTCCACCCACTACTTCAAATCTATTACTGTCTTGCAACTAGATTAACCTATCAGAAATCGAGCACAAAAATTTTTAGAAGCTATAAAATTTCTACATTTCAGTCCTTTGTTATTGGTGATTTTAAATACCTTCTCAACTTCTGGTTCTCTTTTGTTCTTTACCTGTGTAGCTTGAAATTATCTCTTTTTTAATTATTATTATTATTATTCATTTTGTTAGCTACAGTTGCTTTCACTTATATGTAACATCTTTTAACATTTGCCTCTTATTAAGCAAAGAAGCATGTAGCTGTGTAATAAGATGCTTCAGAAAAGCGTGTGCTCTAACTTGTTCCAAAGGAGAGCTCTCTACTGCACACAGCCTTGTAATACTGTCAGTTCATGAGACTGTGTGATTACTCTGCTTCACATTCATAGAGTGCTTATAATGATACAACTTTTTGTAACTTCACCAAAAGGTAATGCTTGTGAGAAAACATTGTAGATTGGGTGTGTTTACCTCATGTTGAATTAAAGACTTGAGACAAATCACTTAAATTGTTTCTGAAGACCAGATTAGGAAGCAATGAACTGTTTAGTCTGTATTGTAAAATAACCATCCATTTCTTGAAAAGCTCTCACACCTCCGTGTTCTTCAAGTGATCTTAAATTAGCCTAGGGGTAATTGTTATTTCAGTAAAGGGTTCAAATTTAACCAAGCTTTAAATCTCTGCAGAATCATAAATTTTCCAACCTTCAGAATATACTTACATTTTAAAATCTAACACTATAGACACAGAGACCTATGAGACCTAAGAAGTGGAAGCTAGAACCAGCTGCCAAGAAAAATGGGTCTAACCTGAAGGGTTGGTGATGGTGAACAGAAAATGCTGGAACAAGGAGTCTTTGAAGTATGTTGCTCAAAAATGCCGCTTCAGAGGTAGTGATGGAGTTCAGAATTTGTACGTTTATGTTTTGGGTTGACATTGACTACCTCCCAAATGAAATTGAGCATTTTATGTAGCATTTCCAAGGGATGGAATCACTTTTATGAACATTTACTTAAGAAAAATAGTTTAAAAAAAGAAATCCATGGAAATCACAGACACAAAACAGGTTTGCCCTCCATTAAAAGAGTATTATTAAGGTTAATTGCTTACAAGCAGAGAAAAAGTACAATTCAGGTTGCATGGGTTATTGTAAATTCAGTCCTATGTAGGTGTGTTACGATAGAGCTTTTATTTACAGCATTGATGTCCTTATATCCTTCAGTGAACTGGATGAGCCTGTTGTAAAAGGACATGTGGACTGTATGATAAAGGAGACTGTTGCTTTTATGAACGCTGATTTGTTTACTGCAGAAGTTAGAAGGTAGACAGAGAGGGGTTATCTCAAGGTCTTCCTGAATTGCCCACAACTGTATGGGCAAGGGAGAAAGATGCAGTTCAACTACTGCTACACATCTTTTCCTTTCTCTCCTCTCTGCCTGTTGCATAGTTCTACTAACCCGTTGCGTATCTCTCTTCTTCCATAAGTCAGCACTGTGCTGGTCAGTTGTGAAACATGTTAAATAAAGGAGCAAGGGGTTGCAGAAAGACAGCTCCATGACTAAAACAGTTGAGTGCTGCTCAGGAATATTCTCCACCTCAATTACAGTCTCCCTATGAGCAAAGTAATCTTTCAGAGACGTTCCTGATGTCTGGGTATGTTATATGTTGAGATCTAAACCAATGAAGCACTGAGCACTTGAAAACAACTGGATTCACTGGGAAATATGCTTTGGACTAAATTATTATATAAGACCCTGAGAAATCAGGCCACATACACCATGAATCAGTCACCTTGAACTATTGCATATTTTGTCTTTCATTTCAACACATGTGAAATAGAGGGGGATATGTGGATGTTGGCTGAAGTTTTGGGATTATTGAATAGGGGAGGAATCACCAATACCCCTTAATGAGTATTGGAAAAAACCCAAACAAAGAAACAAACCAAACCAACCCCGCCTACACACACACACACACAAAAAAAACCAACCAAAAAAAAACCAAAAACAAAAGAAACAAACCCAAAAGAAACAAAAGAAAAAACCCAAAAGAAACCCCCCCCCCCCAAACCAAAAAAAAACAAACTGTGTAAAAGCACAATGAGACAAGGATTTAGGTTTGCACACTGAACAATAACAGTAAAAAACAGTATTAAATAGACCCTTACTGAATGTGGCCCACTCTGTGCACCAAATGGGATTAACTCGATTTTAGTACTTTTTTGAAAGTTGATCTTACTGTATTGGTGCTCCTTTCATAGTCTTATGTAACTTTTTCCTTGTGGTCCCTTTTGAGACATTGAGCCAAACGCTCAGGGCAATTTTCTACTGGCAGAGAATGTTTCCTGTATGTCATTGTATTTGTTAACTGGTTTCCCTTTATTCCAACAGTTAATTACAATCAAATGTATTGAGTGGTCCTCTTTTTTGATTTCTGCTGCTTTTTTGCATAATCCATTTGAATTTAATTTGGCTAAAACACAATTTATCTGTCTCCATCCCATGTTCTTGTTTATATGTTGAATGAATTTTCTGCTTATGGAGATTTTTAGAATAAGATTTAATTAGCGGTATAGAAGGTCTTTGTCAGAAAAGTCTAAGGTAGCTGTTACTTAAGTCCTTATTACATTTAGAGTTTACATTTTAAAAATTAAAAATTAAAGTGACTATTAGCTATTCCATCTTGAATATTTTTCATGCTACTGTGTGATACCATGATCACAATTCAAATTTTGAGGTGGACTGATCATAATTAATGGATAAAATTACATTTACCTATTTTTATGTATATGACAGTATAAAAAACGATAGATGTTTGTTCCAGGGATATGAATCTGCTGATCTGGAGTTACCTTGTTGGTAGCGCTACTGGGAACAGACCCCAGGCTTCTTGACATACTTTCAGGACCCTGTTACCATTTACTGCTGGAGAGTTCTGTGAAGGGTCATTAACTAATCGTGAAAATTTACTCTAGGGTGAAAGTTTCAACTTTTTTTTGTGAAGAGTAAGTTTATTTGTGTGTTGTGTAGAGACCAAATGATCTCACAGTCTACTGCTTGACATGACAGCACCTGAAATACACATCTTCTTAGAAGGTGCCTTGTACTTGGATCAGAAAAGGGAAGGGCTGAAGAATATTAGGTAGACTAGGCATTTTGACAGGAAGAATCATGATTTTGTTGTAGATGTGTGTTGAAAGCAATTCCATTCAGTCACAGTCAGTTGATTTAGACATCCACATCAAATCATATTACTGTCTGGAGCCATGATTCTTAATTGATTGAATAGGAAGTGCCTTCCCTAGAGAGGCAAGTACTGTGTGTCTTGTCATCAGCAATACTTCAAACAGCAACACATTTTACAGTCAGAACAAAACCCTCAAAATAATTAAAACATTAATTTTCCCTAGAGAGTTAATAAAATCAGTCCATTTTGATACACTTTGTGTTAAAAAGGATCAAGCAGCTCTAACCAAAACCTGTTTTGATACTTTTTCCAAGTACAGGTGTGTTGAAGAAAGCGAGCTAAGTGGAAACTTTTTTTTGTGAAACACCGACTTACTTGACCATCTATGTAAATTGAAACAGCTTTTTAATTGTTAGCAAATTAAATCATTCCAGGTAGCTTGTAGCCTTGGTTCCTGTCTCTTAATACTATCTTGTCCTCACAGTTCCCAGTTTTAGTCTCTTTCCTAACCCAAATGGTTCCATTTTTTTCACTTCCTTTCAGTTGACTTTAGCCAAATTCTACACTCCAGGTCACAAGGTGCAAATTTTCTTTTATATCTAGTAAATTCTCTATTTGTCTTTTTCAGTCTTTATTTCTACCTGCTGTACCTAATAGAGTAGTTGGAGAGATTAATTTTATTTTGCCCCTTTCCTGTCAATGGTTTCAGCATTTTCTTTCCTTTGCAATGTACTTTTTATCCTAACTGCCTGGCTCTGGCTTTTTTTCCTCACAACATGCGTTTTGCCTAAGCTCTATTGATTTTTAAAGGACTAATAATCTGCTACATCGCAAAACTGCAGTTGAAAGGACAGGCCAATGCATCCAGGTGAAAATATCTGTAGTACAAATGGACCCAGAGAAAATCAGGTATTAAAAATCTAGGTAGTCTCAACTGAGGAAGCAAGATCTGCAATTTTTCAGATTTATGATAAGGCCAAACCTAGGTGGTTTTTCATATGTATAGGGGAAGGAGAAAAAAATTAAAAAAACCAAACAAGCATCTTCCTGACCTAAGATGTTTTCATTCACAAAGGCAGGTTTGAAATCCTTAATGAAATGAGCATGTCAGCCTCATTTAGTGGAAAAAAAACGCCCACATACTAATAACAGTCTGACCAATGTTATCTTTTTCATTTTATTAACAGAAGTGACTGAACTATTCTGATGTACATTATCTGTTAAGAAAATATACTCTTGATTTTTAGAAAGAACATTTTAGCATTTAACATTTTAACAGTTATAATTTGGCAATTTTAAAGATACATAAAATAGGATTTTGTAATGAGAAACTTGGAGGAACTGAAAGAATAAGCAGTGGTATCAGTCTCACCTGGTAGGAGGGTGAATTATGTGTGCTACTTTCTGAGACTGTAGTCTTGCAAAGGGAGTTTTCAAACTGAAAAAATTACTCTGGACTTAAATTTGCCTCTACTTAAAAAAAATGTTTCTTTAAAATTGTATGTCTCTGACTTTTAAAGCTCTAAATGTCTGGATCCAGATTCTGCATCTTTTGCAGTAAGGCAGCTTCTGAAGGAAGTAAATATATAATGTAAATAAGAGTGCTAGAATGAACCCTAAATGTTTTCTGCAAAACTACTTCCCAAAACTGCCCAACTAATTTCTAGAACTCAGAAGCCATCTTTATGAACTAATGAAACATTCTTGGAAAATTTACTAAGATGTCCAATCCGTTTCCTCCCCTTAGGAACATAAGGCAGTAGTAAGTGAGGAGGACTTCATCCCCATGCTTTCTTACCCTGAAACAGCTGCAAGCTCGTGGTACGAACTGTGAATTAATTCATACAGCTGCCAGGCACACCTCATTTTTCCAGGCTTCTGAAGATCAAAGGCTTTTTATTTTCTCTCCTTACACTTTAAATTTAAGCTTAAGAGTCCTTGCGGTCTTCCAGCCCCCACAACCCAGCAAAAGATGGTGAAGTGTGCAAAATTTCAAATTCGTATCTTTTCTTCTAGATATAATTCTTTGATGTGCAGCAGCAAAGGAAAAAGAATGATATTCTAGAGGATAACATATGGGTCCAGAGCATGTTTTTTCCTCCTCTGTCAGTCCATAATAACAACCAGGAATATTTTCCATGCAGAAATGACTGGCCATTTTTCAGAACAGTCTGTGATCTGACTGACTGGCTGACTGGTTCCTAGCTAGATGTGATGCAGTTTTCATCAAGCATCAGAACGTTTAGTGTCATTTTTCCCCTTAACACTTGTGTCATCATGCATGCGTTGTTATTCAGTATATTACTCTCTGTAAATGTTTTGCTTTGATGGCACTCAATCAACTTTGGTTTGCATAATAATTAAATACTTTATTAATAGGTTTTAATTCAAGAATGAACTGCATGCCTATTTAAGCTTCTTTTTTTTCCTAAGTATATTCTTCCTAGCAATATATGACTATAACGATTTAACTTCAGCATGTCCTAATTGGTTTTCATCCTTTTAAAAATTTATGGTTAGAAACAGCTGTTACAACTTCTATTATATGTCCCTATTATTAACTCTGTCTTTTCTCTCAATGTAGTGTATGAAATAACTTAAAATTCTACTTTTTCTTAGTATTTTAGGAATTCTCAGTAGATTTCGTATAAATTCAGAAATGACACTCACAGAAAGTGTTTGGTTTGTGTTGTTTGTATTTTTTAAATGGATTTGCCTACCATTATAACCTGTAAGAATCAGGGGGTTTATTCCTGTTTGTGTTATGTGGATTATTTCAGTGTGGATTATTTTTGGTGCTGTAGGATCTGCATAATTAAATCTAGTTTTCATTATGGGATGAATAATCTGTATGTACATTAGTATTAGAGACACTTTTTTTTGGTTTTGCTTTTCAAGACAAAGTGTGTGGCATAAGCATTAGGTCAGTAGTTGTCCACTTCCAGGTATGAATATTTAACTTTGTTTCATTTACAGATGAGCCAACTGTCTGAATTTCCACTGATTTGAGTAGTTGTTTTTCATTCCATATGCATGCAGCGTGGGCAAGGATGTACAGCTGTCTTTCAGAGAGCCAACAGCATTGACAGAAGTAGTGTAGATGAGAATATAACTGGATTTTAAGATATATGTGTTTAGTCAAGCAAAAAACAACTGATGACTCTAAGGCACATTTTTTTATGTTTATATATTTTTTACGATGTGAATATTCTCTGCTTATGTAGATTCTGATCAAGGTGGCCATTGCTCTACTATGGCTTGTTAATAGAAAATGTGCTCACAGAGGCAGAAGAAAATTTAGCACATTTTTTGAAATGTTGTAACTATGGCTTTACTTTATCAATGAAATTAGTGAGGGTGTTTTATTAATTTGATGATCCCAGGGGGTCTCTGCATATGTCACTGTCAAATCTGAATGCAAATACTCTACATACTCAATGCACTCTAGAATTATGGAATGGTTTGGGTTGGAAGGGACCTTAAAGATCATCTAGTTCCAAACACCTTTCTATGGGCTTACGTTTCAGCTTTTGATGATTATTCTACTTTTTTCTTTTCCCTAAAATGCATGGGGAAAGAGAAGGTATAATGATCTAGTGACTTTATTAGGCCTCAGCAGTTGAGAATTATTCAATTGTGCTACCCGTAAAGGAATATTTTCTTCTTTTTTAACTATTTGTACTTCAAGCAGAGCTGATATCTATTCCTCTGCTTTGTCATCTCATGCTGATCCCGGCTTTGCTGGAAGTGGTACTGTAAGATTTGAAAGAAAGTGGAAAAGGTGTTGTTTCCTCTGTCCACCAAATATAGGGATTACTGACACCATTTCACAAAGTCCTTTGGTTATACTTCCTCTAAACCTTTTCTGATTTCCTTATATTAGAAAATGGCCATTTTTAAAATAAGAACATACTTTGGAATACCTGCTAAGAAACTCTTTTGGTTTCCGTTTATGTTAGTGTTTTCTTTACACTTCTTCAAGAGATAATATAATGGATTGGAACTTAGTCTACACCATTTTGCCATTGAAGTTCATGAGTCCAGATTTTTCAATGCAATTTCATGTATTTGTGATATCATGAGAGAAGAAAGTGAAAATGTAGGTCAAGGTAACTAGGGAAAATTATAATGAGTAGTCACTCCTCAGAAAAAGAGTTGTTAGAGGGTGCTTAGTTAAACACTTGTCATGCACAATACAATATTCAGTATTGGATCTAGAGAAGGATTTTCAGATGGAGAATTTTCAAACAGATGATGGAGATCACCTGTGATGGGTTGACCTTGGCTGGACACCAGGTGCCCACCAAGCTGCTCTATCATCCCCCTCCTCAGCGGAATACAGGGGGAGAAAAAAAAGATGAAAATTTAAAAAAGAAAAAAAACAAGTATAATGAAGCAATTACAAAAGTTGCATGTGCAGAAGCAAAGGAAAACAAAAGATGTTGCTCTCTGCTTCCCATCAGCCAGCAATGTCTGGCCAATGCCTGGGAAGCAGGGCTTCAGTATGCATAGCTGGCTGCTCCAGACAAGTATCATAAATAACAAATGCCCCCCTCCTGCCCCTTCCTCCTCCTTTCTCTTAGCTTATGTCATATGGTATGGAATATCCTGTTGATCAGTTTGGGTCCTGGCTGTGTGCCCAACCAAGATCTTGTCCACCTCCAGCCTACTGGTGAGCGGAATGCTGGAGAGCCAGCCCTGACGCTGTGCTGGCCCCGCTCAGCAGCAGCCAAACCACTGGTGTGTTATCACCACCCTCCTGGCTACCAACACAAGCACAGCACCGTGAGGGCTGCTGTGGGGCTCAGCCAGGGCCAACACATCATCACAGATCTCTGCAAACATCGTATCGCTAGTCTCACTCAGTTGTTACAGTATCTTTCCACCACCCCACCACCAGTGTATCAGATGTGGATATATTTTGTGCAGTATTGTTATAAAGAGAAAATAAAATCATTACATATGCAAAGTAAATGGTGAAGTTATCTCTTTCCACAGTAGATTGTATACTACAAAAAACTATTTTGCTGCAGATATGTGATGTATATGGGTGCAATTTTTTGCTATATTGTATGCTACTTAAAATCTGGAGTTGCACACAATTCAAATAATTATTTGCACAGCAAGAATATTTATTGAACATTTTCTATGCTTCATTGTTTATATTTCTGTAAGATAATACTTCCTTTAAACCAAAAAAAACCCAACCGATAAGTTCATCAGATTTCCAAACCTGCTATTCTGATATGGATTTAGTTAGTGAACATTGTTTTTCACATATAAGTGGTGATGGAGTAATGACTGGTGTTCTAGCCAGCCTAACACACATATGACAGTGATTCACGTAAATTGCATGTGATTATTAGATCTATACAATTCAGAATTAACTTGTTGCTGTGAAGATGAAGATTGAAAAGTTCATTTTAAGTGATCATGTTACATCGATTACACTTCCTGCTTTCAGTTCAAGTGATAAACTTTGACTTTGTGTCCTAAACTACAATGAAAGGCTTGAAAAGCTGCTTTGAGTGTTTTATAGGCACATGCACATCAGTAGAGACAATTTCTGCCAACTATAAAAACATTAAGTGACTTGGAATAGTTTTTATAAAAGCATAAGCATATTTTTATTTAAAGACCTTGTTTTTATACTAACTTGCTAGCAAAATAACTAAACTTCTTCCAAAGTTTTTGAAATTATTATGGGATAATATCTTCTTTAACAAGCCTGTGTCTTTTGCTTCTGCTTTGTCCTTGCCTTTAGCTATGATACTTATCATTAAATACTTGTTGATTACTCTTGATTTTAAGCAATAGAACAGAAGTTTGATTTTTGTGCTTGTTAAGAGTCACCTGGCTTCTATAGAATGAATATAAGGATGGTCCTTGGTGGGAAGAGGAAATCAACAACAACACACTTTTGTTTGGTCTTAAAAAGTTAGGATTTTGCATGAGGTCTCTGAGATTTTCAGCTTTCTGGAATGGTTTTCACAGAATGGGCTTCAATGGATTGCTCAATCCTAGCATTGCATGTAGTCTAAAGGGTTGTTTTTCTTTTGTAATGTTTCTCTGTACTGTCAGCATGCAACTTGCTGGGTTTTTTATGATATGATTTTACTAGCTGCTGTGGGAAATAAATTTCTCTCTATTTTCCAAGAGAAAATACTTAAATAAGAAACAGTAAACTAGAAATAAAAAAACCAGAACGTTTCTTGAAAAGCATGTATAACATATTGTCAATATTCAGAATACTTGGCAGGAATTTTGAATTCTAGTGTAAAATGTATAATTTAATATATGATTTTTTTTTAACCTTGATATTAGCTGATCTTAGTCAATTATCTGATTTGATGCTAAGTACTTCCACACATTACCCATCTGATATTTCTTTTATTTTACAAAAAGCTGGTTTTCTAATACAAGACAATGGCATTATATTCTTTTCTTTGTAGGACTGTCTGAGCAGATGCTATTTGCATTACTCTTAAAAATTTGTTTTTGACCAGTTTTTAGAAACTGTTGAAGAAAAGACTTTTAGCACCATGCGTATGGGGTCTGAAATGGATCTTGAGAACTACCAAACTGCTTTGGAAGAAGTACTCACATGGCTTCTCTCTGCTGAAGATACATTACAAGCACAAGGAGATATATCCAATGATGTAGAAGTTGTTAAGGAACAATTTCACACCCATGAGGTATATGTTTGTACTAAACCTTCAGTAGATATGTGCTCGTATCCCATAATAAGGTAAAAAATCCAAAAAAAGGATATTTCTAGTTTATACTATTCCTTTCTCTGTGGATGGGGTGTTTTTGTTTCGGTTGTGGGGTTTTGTTTGTTGTTGTTTGTTTGGGGTTTTTTTATTAGTATTATTATTTTATGTGGAGAATTTAAAGGTAGTACTGGAGACCGTGCCTCAGAATCACAGAATAAAAATGAGGTTGGAAAAGACCCTTAAGATCATTGACTCCAACTGTAAACCTAACACTGCCAAGTCCACCACTAAACCATGTCCTCAAGTGCCACATCCACACTTCTTTTAAATACCTCCAAGGATGGTGACTCAATCACCACCTGGGCAGCCTGTTCCAGTGCTTGACAACCCTTTCAGTGAAGAAATTTTTCCTAATAGCCAATCTAAACCTCCCCTGGTGCAACTTGAGGCCATTTCCTCTTGTTCTATCACTTGTTACTACATGGCACCCACTTCATTACAACCTCCTTTCAGGTAGTTGTAGAAAGCAATGTCATCCCTCAGCTTCCTTTTTTTGCAAACAAAACAACTTTTCACCCTATGCAAAATGAACCGGTATATTTCCAGTTTGTGTTAGAAGATTTGTGGAGGAGTTGAAAAAATGAAATGCCAAGTCGAAAATCATGTTTTGAAAGTGGTGGACCTTAAGATATTTCTCCCAGTCTGTTCTTTCCTTCCAAAGAATCAAACTTAAAATGGGATTTTATTTTTATTGTCAGGGTTTTATGATGGAGTTAACAGCTCACCAAGGACGTGTTGGCAATGTTTTGCAAGTTGGAAATCAACTTCTAACAACTGGAAAACTTTCAGATGATGAAGAGAATGAAATCCAAGAACAAATGAATCTACTTAATTCTCGATGGGAAAGTCTCAGGGTTGCAAGCATGGAAAAACAAAGCAAGTAAGTAATATGTCAGGTAAAATTATATATATATGGAGTTTGACTGAAACAATCCTGAATTGACTAACAGTTGAGATTTTCTTTTATTTCATGTCCCTGTGAACAAAACTTCATATCAGATTTTTAACCTGACGTTTTAAAGCTTTGCCTGCTGTTGAGACTGAAAGCTTCACAAATAGCAGCAACTGTATCAACAACTTGGAAACAGATTAAACTTTAACTAAGATTTATATTACCTACCTCACTTTTTTTCCTGACTGTTTCAACAAGTATCACACAATATTTAGCTAAAAAGGAGAGAATGTTTACAGAGATACAAAAGGAAGAGAGAAACAAACCTTTAATGCTTTTAAAACTTGATTCCATAAAAATAGTGAGAAGGGGCTTAGCTTTCCAGGAAATATTGTCATGGTTTTATCTGAAAACAAATTACACTATTTGAAAAAGGGCAAGTCCTATAACTTAAAGTAGAAATATAATTTAAAGTAGAAAAAATAATCTATTAATCACATTGATCTTTGAAGCATTTTAAAGATTTCTGTCTTGGTTTGAAATTTTGATTTGCATAGTGCTCTCTAGGAAAAAAAACTCTGTAAAGCTAAGAGCTTGTGATTATGCCACAGTGGAGTAATTTGTTCTGCAGGATACAGGGTGGTTAAAACAAGAAAGTTATTGAATGTGTTTTTTGTGTGAGTTGCCTTCTGTATATTAAGAAAATGTCTGTTACTTACCTGATCTTTCGCATTGATTTCTCAGCCTCTTCTTATGTAGGATACTTTTAATCCCCATCTGATACAGTAACTCTGTTTCCAACCCATGTGTCTGGGTCTTTGTCATAAGGAATTTTGTACACCTGCTGGCCTTTCTGTAAAGGGGACCAATGGCCAAGTTTACCAACTGTCATACTAGGTCACATCCAGTGGAAATTTAAATGGTCCTTCAGTACAGCTGGCGAGTGCCTCCTTTTGCAAATGTTTTTAATAAAAGTTGAATATCTCTAGTAGTCAGACCAATGGTCTAGAACAGCATCCTGACAGTAACAGAAGAAGTAAAGATAAGCTTTAGGGGAGATACATGATCTCCTGAACCAGCATCTTCTCATCTGCTTTTGCGACTGGTGGAGATCAAATACTGGACTGCATGGGTGCATTGCTCTGCACACCAAATATTGGGCAGTATGGATCATTGGTCTGACCTAATGCTTCATGTCTTATGAAGTTCTCTGTAGGACTCTCCTGACCTCAAGCTTTTTTCAGCTCAGGTAGCTTCTTGAGATGGAAACATTTTTGTGTATTTGTAACCTGCCTGCTATTTATTTGTTTGTTTGTTTATTTATTTCCTTCCATCTATTTATTTGATACCCCCTTGAGCCTGTTATCATCCATGGCATCCTTTGGCAGTGAATTCCACAGACCTCTTACCTGCTTGTTGAGGAATGGCTTGCTTTTCTTTGTCACTAGTAACTAAAGTGATTCCCTCTAGCTGGCTCATTAGAAGTTAGGGTCAACAGTGTATATATCTTTCCTTATTCTCTCCATAAAATATATTTCTGGTTATTTTGCTCTTCTTGAGCTTTTTCCAGTTCAACCTTATATTTTTGGAGTTGAGTGGACCAGAATGGCCCACAATATTAGAGGGAAAACCATGATTTTCAACAATTGCATAACATGGCACTCTTTTTTTCTGCAGTGTGTTCATAGTAATTACAAACATTTGTTTTCTTTTCAGCTTGCTACTGAGTATTGAGAATTTTTTTTCTTTATTCTATCTTTCTTTGATAGTCTGTAAAGTTATTGATTGGTTTCAGATGTTTAAACCAATTTCTCCAGCTTTATTATATATTTGGAGAGAAGACTCTACAATAATTCACTGTAGGCGGTTTTTATTTGCCGTATGTATTTTCATTTAAATCAACCCATGAAAATAGCAGACTCACCTCCTGAGTGGTACTCCATTGACTAAAATGACCTCCAACACCAATTGTTAAACTTATCTCTCAGATGCAGCTATAGAACATTGCTTGGGGAACTGAATTGTCTAGTATCTTCTGAAGCACATCATATTTGGGTAACATGAAATCAGTAGAAGGTATACAGTGATAAGGGCTTCCCAGAGAATGGTGCTATTTAATTTCTTATTAAAAAAACTATGTGATAAATTCAGTGAAACCTGGGTTAGGGGAAGAGAACATTTCTCAGAAGTGATGTATTTAAATATGGCTAATTTTGACCTATTGGGTCAAACCCCTGTGTTTGAAGCCTCAACTGGAGGATTATGGACAGGTTTTGTATCACAATGTAATGTATTTCTGAGTTATTATACACAATTTAAATTCTCAGGATCCATTTTCTACTTCAGATTAAAACATAATCTTCTGAACACATTGTTGTAATCTAGTCTTTAGGGCAACAGTGACATGTTTATCCAGATGGTTTTTGTGAAGATGAGTACAGCAAGGCTGTCTCTTCTCTCTTGTAATGGAATAGGGAATGTAAACAAAAGGTAGCACACTTTACAGCGTATGGGAAACAAAAGTAAGCAGTCAACAAAAAGAGGAGAAAGATCCACTGATAAAGGATACTATAAAAGTGAAATGGTTCTATGGAAAGTGATTTGGGAGGTCAGAATATCAGAGGAAGTTTGGGCATACTGCCTCTCTGTAAAATCAGCCCAAATTGGATTTCCCCTGTATTTGCTAGGTATTGAAAGTATTTGACCCTTCTAGCAAGGAATACATTAACATGCTGAAGGAAAACAGCCTTTTTTTTCATTGCTTCCACCTGACTTTGCCCAAATAGGATTCTCCATAGTAAAGCATCTCAGAGTGATAAATGCACCGTTGGAGAGGAAAACTTAATTATCAAAATAATTTATTTAGTCAAAACTGCAGTATTTCCCATTTAATTCTCCAGAGCATTCTCCACTGAATATCTGAAAACTTAATAATCTCTTCTCTTCTGTTTAATATTGTACATTTGAGGGAGCCTGGTAAGTACAGCTGTCTGAGTGCTTTTTTAATGTAGCGGACAATACAAGCTTTAAGAAACCAGATAGTAGAGATTTTGAACTCCCAATCACATCTAATAGAAATGCAACTGAAGGCCAAAAGTTTAACAGATTGTATATTATACACATTACTGAGGTTCAAAAAAAAAAAAAGTTTCAAAACAGTTTGCCTAATTCAAAACTGTAACTCAACAAATCTTAAGTTAACCATTTGAAAGTACATCTTTTTTATATTCTTTATATTCTAGCTTGAGGTGTAGCCTCATGAACATCAGTTAAGAGTATACAATGCAGATATTTCTGCCTGTTGTCATCTGCCTTGTACAAATTGAAATTATCATTTCTTTATTCTACAGTTTACATAAAATCCTAATGGATCTGCAGAATCACCAACTAGCCCAACTAGCTGACTGGCTGACAAAAACAGAGGAAAGGACAAAGAAAATCGATTTGGAGCCCTTAGGTCCAGATCTAGAGGACCTAAAGCGTCAAGTAGAAGAACATAAGGTATGCTTCCAAATGCATAAAAGCTAAATTGATTTTTTGACATTTTAAAAGCTCAACTTTGCTATGTTCTAATGGCAGGACTAGTATGGAATCTATATTTAATATTCATTGTTTTGTACAGGTAACGAGCTTTTGTAGAGTTATTTTATCACAACTTATCCTGATATTAAAAAAAAAAAAACACTTACCTTTGTACATATAAACTATATACTAAAATATGCTAGGCAACTGTAACATCCTTTAATTAATCAGTACAATAAGAATATGTCAGATTTTTTAATACTTGTGTTTCCTTCTTTTTTTCCTTGCATGCTGTAGTAGCAGTGATGCTGTAGTCATAATTAGACTATATAATCCTGGTTATGACTCCTGGTACTCTGAATATGTAACTGTACGGCACCATAACAGACTCTATTACTAACTCTAGAAAATACTTTGTAGTAATGTATTTAATTAATGAAAAATAACAAACTAATAAATGGAGTGTAAGAGAGAATTTGGCCAATTTTTTTTCCACATTCCATGAGGGTAGTTCTTTAATTGGAATAATTAAGAATTAAAAAGAGACTGTATCATTTGTGTAATAGCTTTATTTAATTTACTGGATTAAATTGTCTAGCTTCATATTCATTTAAATGTTAGGAATTTTTTTTGCATGTCTCCATGACGCATGTTGATGATGATAGGGGAGACACAGAAAAGTATAGGAAACAGATGACTTGGGAAGTCATGGAGATTTACTGTGATAACCTGTAAAGTTTCTGCATCAGTGGTTCAAAGCAATTTAGTTCCTTTGTGTTTTGAGAGATTTTAAAATTTGTTGCTTGACAGCCTGTATCATTGCTATTCTGGGTTCTAGAGGGCAAATAATCCTGAAAAACAATTCAAACTGAATGCGCTTTTGCAGTTGTTTAAAAAAGAGGTCAAAAGCTGCAGAAGACCACATGATCCACTTCTGTGTTAAAGACAAATTTTCTGCAGTCTGGTTAAGGAGTGCTGCTGAAGAAGAATACAAATTCTATGCCTACTGCTGCTGTTGGCACTGTCTGTGCTTGCCCTGTGAGAATACAATGCACTTCAGTGTGTGGATTTGTTAGCTAAGCAAATATCCTGACATTGAATTTTATTTTTATAAAAAGATGGCAGGTAATTATGAAATGTTAATTAGAGAAAGAATCCTGAAAGATTTTAAATACATGAGTACTAAGACTTTAATAACTTTGTTCCTATATCTGTGCATTTTGTATTTGAATACTAAAGCAAAATGTAATCCTTTTGTTTATGCTATTTCTTTAATTTATTTCTTTCTAATATTGAGGAAAATGGCTCATTAGCTTGTGTTTGAATATTCTGAGTGTAGACATGCAGAAATCTCTCTCCCACATACTAGTTCTTCATCCTTGGTGAGATGAGTGAGTCAGAATTATGTGTATTATTTTTCAAATCTATTTTCTGTACAAATGACGATATAGCTAATAAGGTGGAAAGAAATTGTTTAGGTCTTAAATTTTAAAATTCTATTCATCTACATTGTCTTATTTGTAAGTCAAAGAACAAGATGTCTCCCATTTTTCAAGGATTGTGTGAAAATTTTAGGTAATTTTATTGTATCTTGTATGCAGTAAAGCTACCTTCCATAGCAAGGGTTAAAACAAAAAAAATTTAATATCACAGTTATAGCTTCATTATTAAACAGGCAAACAAATAAGCAAAAGCTAACACAGCCCGTATTTTTTCTTAGTCTCACTTGACTCTGGACATTTCAGAAACAATGTTGTATAATGGGAGGAACCAGAACTTAGAAGATATAGAAGTCAATGATAATTTCAAATTAAACAGACATAAGCAACAGTATAGGTTTGGGTCGTTGTCATCCTGTCTCCCTGTCCTCTTTACCTTTATAATTTTGACTTTCCCTCTTTATGTGTTCATTAGGAACCAATTTTCACACTATTTATTTCATGTTATTAATCCCCATTGATTTATAACTTCCATAGAACTGTTTTCTTTTATTCTACTTTTTTCTCCATGATGTCTCAAAATATTGGTTCTTGTGACTGACACTTCAGTTTCTCTGCCGGGTCCTATTTAAAAAAAAAAGAAAATCAGTAATGTGTACTTGTGTACTGGGAATGGCACCCATTATTGAGGCCGAGAAAGCACACAACATTCTTTCCAGCATGCTACTTTGTTCAGTAGCGTACAGGGCTAATGTCTCGATAGTACATATGGTTTTCTAAGTGGACTGAAAGAGAGGTGAACTCTAGAAGACCTTATTAGCCAGGTCATTAGCAAGATATACACTACTAGTAAGAAATCTGGCATAGTCAATATATTTTGGAGTAATAGTCAAATATTTCCGTAAAGAACTATTGGTCTTTGCAGCAGTATTTTATGTGTTTTGTCTGCTGTTGCTAGTATACCTTTTGTCCTGGTTTTATACCCAAGCTTTATAAATTTATAAAGAAAGAGAGAGAGATACTTTTCAATAAAAATCTAAGGACTGTTAAGCTGTCTAAGCAGAACACTATATTAGAAATTTTATAATTAAACGAGAATGTACTTTGAATTGAATTGATTTTATTATTCCACATTATATTATACAATTTATAGTTAGATTTTATAGTTTAGTTAGGTTTCTAAAAAAGTCTAAGATGCTTAGTTATTTGTATTTTACTTTTTATTTTTTATGAAATTGTCAGAAATTATAGAAAATATTAATGTTAGGATTTTTCAGTACTTCAAAGTAATTGCAAAGGTAAAATGAGACATTTCCTAACTGTTCAAACGTCAGGGGTGAATTTGTCTTTGGGTATTTGCATGCATTAGGTAGGTATTTTTATTCACTTTGAAGTACATTATGTCATAGTTGCGTAAGTTGTTATTTGATAGATGGGAATTAAAAGAATTAACTGTGGAGTTGTATGAGCTTCTCTTGTTGCTGTCTCTATGCATCATCATCCATATCCATGTTACATTTTAAGTCCCTGAAAATTTGCTACCTCTACAAGCTCAGGAAAACTTGTTAGAAACTTCAGTTTAAATGATTTGAACAGAGCATGGTCTAGTCTTGAGACTTCCCTCGATAAATCCTTTTTTCAAAAATGTCCTGTACATTTTTGTAATTTTAAATTATAAAATTTGTAATTGTAAATTGTAAACAAACAATTTTCTCCAGTGAATTTCATGATAAAAATAGACACATGGATTATGAGGAACAGGCCTTTAGCTCAGGGCAAATTGAATCTGTCTGGGGATTAGAAAATTACTTGTTTCTGGTTTCATTCCTCAACTTCTCAAGTCTTTCACACTGTGTCCAAGACTCCCACATCCAAAGTGCCCTCCACTCCTGTAGTTGGAGAGCATTGCTAACTCTGGTTTTGATCTGGGGTGCCATCACTCAGATACCCACTAATAAGCAAATGAAAGTCACTTTCTCCCTGGCTGTAGGCTTACAACGCAAGGTGTTTCTTGTACTATGGCTGAAAGAGGGGATTGAACACGGGGGAAGCAAGCTGTATTATACAGTCTGATCCTTCTTCCCTGATCAAGTGTTGGGGCATAAAATGTTGAGAAATCTGAATTCCAGGGATTGCTCTAACAATTTGGTGTACTTCACAGTCCTTGAGAATTGCTTTATAGTCTAGTTCTCTGAAGCAAATGTTAATCACAGGCATGAAAGTCAGAAAAAAGAGGATTCCTGTAAATATATTGGCTCTAAGGCTATGGCTATGGAGGAATTTAAACTGAAATGTGTTAGGGTAAAGAATTCATGCCTTAAAAACAAAGTAGCCTGTAAATTTATTTGTTCTTGCCTATAGCCACATTATGTTTTAATTTTTATTTTTCAAATAAAAGAAATAGGCTTTAACAGAGGTTTAAAATGCACGACCTAATCTTCAGCAAGGTCTTGTTCTTCATACCTGAGTGATTTACTCTACTTGAAAAAAGAGCATTAAAATTGATATGGTGGAATTCAACATAGTTTGTAATACAGTCAAGGTTTCCATTGTGACAAGGCATATGTTGTAAGCCATTATTTTTCAGACTGTGACTGTCATACTATACTTGGCAGTCCTGGGTTAATGGTCGGACTTGATGCTCTTAGAAGTCAAGCTATATATTAAAAAAAAAAACACCCAAAAGCATAACCAAAACCAAACAACCAAAAAGTACTAGTCATTAGAACACACTCTGCAGAATTGAGAACTTTGGTTTCTCACATCCTTCTGTTGGTAGACACCTGAAAAGTGTCAGGCAGGATGTGGTCCTGAACACCATGTTTTTTTTCCAAGGGATTGGGATGAGCGGTTGTTTCAAGTTTTAAGGAAGACAACACATAACCCAGTAATGTAAAACAGTGTTTAACTATTGAGAGTTAAAAATGTATATGTTGTTGATATACCAATAAAAAGCTGGAGATAGGTAACAAAAAATATGAAAAGAAATTCAGTATTGCCTTATCTGTGCCTTGACGTTTCGGTGCCAGCACATCTTTAGCTCCACCTCTTTCCGTCTTTGTTGTCTTCTTGTTGTGTGTCAGCAAAGGAAATAGCAGATAGCCCTGGCTGCTCAATTCCCTAGTGCCTGACAGGAGCTGGGCTGGTTTTGGTTTAGTTAAAAAACTATAGCAAAGTAGAGATTTCAACTTTCATGGCAAGTGAGAAGAAAAAAAGAAAAAATGTAAGAGACAATAAAACCCATGAAGGGGGTGTTACTAAAGTGTTACTGTACCTTACAGTACCTCAGTCTGTTTTTTTTTAATGTAACTGAAGTGTACAGTGAATCTGCTGTAAATCATCACCTGAAGACTCTAAAATTCCCATTGGACTTTGCTGTGCACTGTGAGAAAGGAGGAAACAATTGATTGGATCTATTACATGAACCCTGGGAAACTGTGGGACAGTCAGAGAGATGTGAAGACTTGTAGAAATTTGCCAAGTTTAGGAATTACTCAAACATCAATTTGTGCAGATTTGAGAGAAGTTTCTTCACTTGCAGCTGTTGACTATTTCTCAGCAAAAGATTGTCCTCAGTTTTATCGCAGCTTACAGCTGAAAGTGGGTACAGAAACTAAAAGGGTAAGAAAGTTTTTTTCCTCAAACATTCAGAAATTGGAGAGTGCCTCTCACTATTTTTCTTGGTTTCTGCAATAAGTGAAACGAGGGTGCTGTATGTGTTTTCTAATCTTGAGTCATCTCCTGAGCAGTTTCATCCAATGTTACTAATGTTGTAGGAGTGCCAAGCTGAAGATAGTAACAGTTGTTTAATGAAAAACTATGTCATTTAAAATATTCTATCACTTTGGCAAAATTATTTTAATGTGTTAGTATGAAGTACAAAATCTAATCCAGTGGCTATTCAAAACCAGCGGGCTATTGGTATGTACACACACTGTACTGAGATCTGTAAGTCAGCTACATCACAAATAATTTCACTACGCACATTTTCAGTCTGAAATATTATATCAAGAATTAAGACTTTGAGTAAAAGCAAGCTATTTTTGTGAAAGGAATGGAAATCTGCTCCAATATGCTAAGGTAACAAAAGAAGTTTAAATTACTTAGTACTGACAGCATTATAAAGTTTTCATAGTTCGTTGGTTATGGAAGTTAATCAGGCAGTGGGACTCCAAACACACAGCATTTTCTTTATTTGGAACACATTTTCTAACGCATATGCTTTAATTATAGGCATTTCAAGAAGATTTGGAACAAGAACAAGTCAAAGTGAATTCTCTAACCCATATGGTAGTGGTGGTGGATGAAAACAGTGGAGACAGAGCTACTGCTGCACTGGAAGAGCAGCTTCAGGTAATGACTAAACTTCTGTTTCTCAGAGAAGAAGCTATTTCTGTCATCAAGTGTTAATAAGGTTGAAGAAGTACTACTAGTAGAATTGAGCATATCTCAGGAGATATTTTGGAGGGTAAGAAATATTTCTATAGGACATGACTTTTGCATAGGTGGATAAACGCATGTATTTTGGAGAAAAAACACATATCCGGGGGCAACTTTCTTTTTTGGTTTGCTATTCCTTCAGTATCAACTTTTTTTATCTATCGAAGGACAAGTGTTTGCCTGTTATTTCTTAACTGTATTTTTACCCTTGACAGAAGTAACATGATTCTCTGCTGTAGTTAAGGAGAATGATTTTGCATGTGAGAAGCTACACAATTCAGCAGTGTGAGGTACTGAGAATGGGGAACTTTTTTCTGACGGGAAACTTTTGATAAATGTGATATATTTTGGTGTTACAGTAATATAAAGTGTCATTATCCACTGGCAAGTGCTTAAAGGCACATTCATTTTAAATAATGCCCAATAAGTGTGTCTTTTAATGGCAGTGCTGATCCCACAAAATTGAAATAGAACTTTTTAAAAACTAAACAACATCAAATAGTGAATGTGTGCAAGATCATATTTTTGTAGACAAATAGTGATTATCAAGAAATATGAATAACATGCTGGTTTTTTTCTGAAACACTTTTTTTTGTGAAAGCCATAATTTCTTTCCCATTAGTTTCTTGTGGACATGTTTCCTAGGAAATGTAGGGGGTCGATTCAGTCTGTCCTCAGTTTCATTTCTCTGTTTCAGTGTATGTCCTCTTCAGTATACATGTATTTTTACAATGGTTTATCATTTAGATTCTTATGACGAGGCTTTCCAGAGTATTAGAATTGGGACAAGTTAGCAGCAACATCCTTGAAGTCCAAACCTGTTCTAAATTGCATTTTGACACAAAGCCTAAACAATCAACAGAAAAAAACTTCCATATATTCTGTTTTCTAAATGCAATTACTTGAGTATCCTTAAAAGAATGACACATTGGAGATACATTTGTGGTGAAGCTAGCAGCCAAAATGTTCTAAAAACCTGTCAAATGCTAGCTTTTATTATGAGAAAGTTTAGTATTTCGCTCACATCTTGAAAAAGTTATTCTTACTGTACTATTTCTATAGTAATTCTCTTACTGTAACTTCTGAGTTAACTTAAATGGATAATTGTTGAGTGAATTGTTGTAAAGTGTTGAGATACATTAAAAAAAGGATACTCCTGTGTTGGTGGTGAGATCTCCAGGGTCACTGCTCAAGAAGTATGGCAGTACTACAACCAAGTTTGCTTCTATTTTTCTATTTTTCTCTTTCTTGAAGGAGAAAGTACTTTTATTTCATTTTGCTTCATTACCCAAGAAAATAAAAAGGATTCTGGTTTTTGAAGTATCGAAGCCTAAGTTGTCTCTAGGGAAACTATCAATACATTCAGCTGGAAGGTATAGCTGTAGCACAGACAGATATCCGGGTGCTATCTTGAATCCAACTAATCTGGGTACCAGTACCAGTAAAACAATAATTAGTTTGGAATTTAGAGTAGGTAGAAGATGTTTGGCTAAGACGCTGAGCACTGCCACTTCAAAATGAAGTCTCAGTTTTCTTTACTGCAACTTAATCGCTCAGGAAGCACAACCCAGCCTAGGTAACAATGCAGCCTCTGCTGATCTTTCAATAAATACTTCCTTTTAAATTAATCGTAAGTGTTAGAACTGTGGTGTACCTGCTCAAAACAGTCTTAACCTTCCAGAATTTCTTGCCAGCTCTTGTATTCTGTTTGTTGGAATAAAGCACATCCCTTGCGACACACAGTTCCAGAAAATAAACTAAAGCAGGACAATATCTTCAATGGAAGAAAAATTAAATTAAATACAAAAATGACTGGGAAAAGTTTCAACCAGAATATTATTCCATGTTGGCAAACAGTAGGTTCTTTCAAAAAGGCCTATGGTAAAGAATTACAAAAAAGTGTTAAAGAAAAAATTTACACAGATGTGGGTACCACTAGGTTTGCTTTAATTACAACTCAGAGTTGGGCCACCACCTCAGTGAGTGGCAAAGAACAAAGGGATGTAGCACAGCTTATATACAGTTATCAAATCATTAGTCAATGTTCAAAGTTTTTTAGAAGTTTCCTTTGGTCTTGTCAGTTTTGCCAATCCATCACCTGACTCTGTCCCAGTTGATTCATCTGTTTGGTGCCAGTCTCTACCTCAGTTCCAAGATCCTCCTCAGATCACCACCTTATTTCTGCCTGCTTTAACTCACACAATCCTTCAAACACACTTAGTCTTTGAACAAGAAATTCTGATTCACATATATTATTTTTTCTAAAACCACCTGCATTTCTGAGAGCACCTGTGGATACAAATTGATCATCTATTGTTTTTTCTATTTTCCTACTGATTAACTTGACTGGGTTTTAAAATAGGCTTGGATTAGGGCTGTACAAGGGCCAAGGCCTGGTTATGCCATTTAACAGCTTCAGCACTTTAAATTTCTTAATTCAAAATACATTTTCTTTAACAAAAGATAAAATTATTAGTTACTTGATTTTTACTGCCTTTCATGATTTTTTTTTATTAGTATGAAAAACAAATGAAAGATTGGTGGATTGTTGGATGTGTAATCTAATTTCACGTCTTCATAAAGATATCTGAGCAATTAAGAGCACATCAGGCAATACACCTGTATCCCTCTAGTATTACACTCGTTGCAAAGGTGCCGTTTGTATCCTGTGCATCTTCTGTGGCTGACCCATACTGGAATCCAACCTGAAATAGAACTCAGGTGTTACTGCAGTGTATTTACCCTATTAAAAAAACACAAGGAATCACAAGTGTAAATGGAACACAATGGAAATACACCATTTATAACTGCACTAGTGGAGAAGGCACCTGTTATTGGGATAAAGCATGAACAATTATTAAAGTCATGGAGAGAGTATATTCCTAGAAAGACGCTCGTAAGGCAATTCCTGAGCCAGCATACCCTGCAGCACAGGCATGGTCTGAGCAGAGTGCAGAGTGGTACGGAACACTCCAGCTGCTCTTCAGTTCCCTCCTTGCATTGCACTGTCTTAGAGAAGAATCTGAAAGAAAGATTCAATAATATCATTTCTCTGGAAGTCAAAAATATGGAGCAGTATTAGAGATGTTAATACAAACAAAATGCAGATATAAAACTGTGGGGTTAGGGTGTTAGGGAGGTGTGCAAGCTTTTATAATTTTATGCCCAGGAAGACGTGAGTTAATATAGTCCCCCTACTATTGTAACAAAATGCTACATCTTTTTTGAGTGCACAGAAAGATTGTTTGGATATTTTTTTTTTTTTCAATGTCACTTGCAAACTGAATATAAGCATGGGAGATACAATGTGTTGGCAAGCACAACCATTAGAGCATTTGACAAAAAGCACAATGGAGCAAAGTTCAAAGCCTGATTATGTACCTGACAGTCTAACTTTTAAAAGTAGAACAAAACAAGGGCATTCACTGTCAGATGAAAGAGCTTAATAATACTGCCTGAGTGAGATACTGGTCAGGATCAGATTTGGAAGAAAGTGAACAGTTATTGCTATGTAATAGTCAAGGCTGCATTTTCCAGGCAGCTGCAATTCAGTTATGTCTGAGTTTTCTGAGATGTTGATGTCATGGTTTAGGTTAAGTTGGTTAAAGAATTGCCATCAAGGATATTAGCAAAATAATTTTGATAAGAATTTGTAGTAGTGCAACTTCACAAAGTTCAATGTCAAGGTTCACTCACTTACTACATAGATAAATTACACAAAGAAGAATCAAATTAAAATTAAGATGGAATGATTTACACAGAGATTAAAAATGTAAAAGGGTAAGAGAGACCCTCCCATCAAGTCACAAGACTCAGAGTGGAACCCCTTGCTTTCTAAACACTTAATAGAACTTAGGTGTGCTAGATCCAATCTTAGTTTTAGACTTGGTCAGTGGTTTATGTCTAAAGGATATAAGGAAATCCTCCTATTAAATCACAAGGTTCAGAGAGGTCCCCCTTGCTTTCTAAACACTTCATAGAGTTGAGGTGAGGCTAGATCCATAGTCTTAGACTTGGTCAACAGTGTATGCCTTAAGGATATATGGAATAATCAGAGTTTAAGGTTGATCATAGGGTTTTAGCAGCACTTAATCATCCACTAATTTATTGTTTACAAAGACAATCAAATGGGATTTACTTAAATTATAAAAGTGGCTTAACCATGGATTCAGAGTGGTAATGCTTATGCTATATGTATTGTGAGGTTAGTAAATAGTTCACACACACATGCACATAGACACAAAGGAATAGAAGCATAGAGATACATGTAAAACCATATATACCTATTAAAAGTTCGGCTCAAGTTCAGTGAAATACATTGAATTCATTTGCATTTCTTAATGAGCAAAGGGTTGAGCCTTGAGAAGTAGGAAAGTTATCTCGTGCCCCCATCATCAGCTTTCAGCAGCGGTCCCCCTAGTATTGCAGACTTGGGAGTTTGTGAGCTCTGAGAGGTGTTCCACTCAGAGGGAGATGCTGTTGACAGTCTGCTGTGGTCTAGGAGAGCTGTTTATAGGTTTGGAGATGATTTGCTTTAGTCATCTGTAATTTTTTGTCCTGGCCACAATCATAGTCAGTAATTAATGGATATTAAAAAAAAAAAAAAAAACCTACTGATGTACTGTGCCACTCAGAGTTGTAATGAAGAGTGTTTCCAGTCTTGTTAAGGGACGTTCAGGGCTATCAAGTGGTGAATGGTGTTCAGATAAGGAATGTTCCTAGTACAGCCAGTGCAGTTTCCCAACTCAGCCATGCAAGAGTTGCTAGTACTGTCAAGGGATGCTTAACTGTCCAACTCATTTCATAGAAGATAAGGCCTAATGGGGATTCCTGAGATTGTAGAGCAGCCCAGGGGAGGGTCTGAGATGCACCACCACAGGTAATGCATTTTCATAGATATAAATATATATGTATTGAATGCATAAATTTATGCATGCATCTCTACAAAACAATTTTAACAACCATAACAAGGTCACTTACAGATTTAAGTCTCAACAGGATCACAAAGATCTATAGTGGTTTCAAGTGAACATTCTAGAAGACCTTAAGATTTATTGCATATGCCAAAAAAAACTATTTAAGTGGCAGCTAATGACATAGAAGCCAAAAGTGTCCCCTGAAGCAAATTATCCATAGAAAAGTTAACCTTGCTTGGAAAAAGAAACACAATTACAGTTCTTTTCTTACAAACAGCTGTTAAGCTAAGATAGTCTTAAGAGATTACAGCTACCCTTGGTGAGTGTGAATATTAAACCCACTTTTACGTAACATTGGTTACCTGACATATCAGTGTGTGACATGTGAGACACTGTTTATGCTGCTGCTGAGAAGTGACTATTGAGACTTCTAATTTGTAGACCCCCAATAGGCTCAGTTCAGAGACTTCACAAAAGGCAGCTCCTGAGTAAGGCTCAAATCTATACCTAATGTTGCAAAATCAGAGCTATACTAGCTATACTTGCTATATTTTGTTATATATATATATACTTGTTATATTTATATATATTTGCTATACTAGCAAATCTGTTCCTATGCTCTGACTAATTACTCAGGAAAAAAAGTTGGAAATTATCTTCAGCCCAGAGAATTGGCTGTATAACATACAGAAGCTGTGAATGCAGGGAGCTTTTTTTCTCTAATTATACCCAGTAGACAATAGGTCCCTTAACGACTCTTGCAGGCTAGTGCAAATTAGGGCCCTCCTCAGGCTTCAGGGGTTGGGGTCTGTGCTGGAAAAAGATCTGCGTTATATGTGTCAAAGCCTTCTTGATGGCTTTTTCCCCTGCTGAGGGACAGGAGTATAATTTACACTGTCTATTATATATTCATATTATTCAGGGAACTATGCTTTGATTGAAGATTATTTATGGGTAGTTTTTGTAAAAATACATCAAAATAAGTGAGGAATGTTAACAAATAGTCTGTTTCACTTGGAAGGAACCTACAAGCATCATCTAGGCAAACTCCCTGACCACTTCAGGGCTGACCAAAAGCTAAAGCATATTATTAAGGGCATTTTCCAAATGTCTCAAACACTGACAGGCTTGGGATGTCAACCACCTCTCTAGGAAGCCTGTTCCAGTGTTTGGCCACCCTCTCAGTAAAGAAAAGCTTCTTAATGTCCAGTCTAAACTTCCCCTGATGCAGCTTTGAACCATCCCCACACGTCTGGGTGCTGAATCCCAGGGAGAAGAGATCAGCACCTCCCTCTCCACTTCCCCTCCTCAAGAAGCTGTAGAAAGCAATGAAGTTACCCCCCAGCTACTTTCCTCCAAACTAGAGAAGCCCAAAGCCTTTAGACGCTCCTCCTAGGACTTGCTTTCCAGCCCTTTCACCATCTTTCTTGCCCTTCTCTGGAAACGTTTGAGAACCTTGACATCCTTCTTAAATTGTGGGGTCCAGAACTGCACACAACACTCAAAGTGGGGCCACAGCAATGCTGAATGCAACGGGGTAATCGCTTCTTTCGACCAACTAGTTGATTTACAGGATGTGGTTTGCCCTCTTGGCTGCCAGGGCACACTGCTGACTCGTGTTGAGCCTGCTGTTGACCAGCACCCCCTGATCCCTTTCTGTAGGGTGACTTTCCAGCCACTCCGCTCCCAATTTATACTTGTGCCTGGTATTACTCTGTCCCGGGTGCAGAGTCCAGCATTTATACTTGTTAATTGCATCCTGTTAATCATTGCTTAATGCTCCAATCTACCTAGATCCTTCTGCAAGGCCTCCTGTCCCTCAAGAGAGTCAACAGCACCTCCCAGTTTGGTATCATCAGTAAACTTACTAACAGTGCATTCAGCTCCTGCATCCAGATTGTTGATAAATATAATGAACAGAATTGGCCATAGAGTTGAACCCTGAGGAACACTGCTGGTGAGTGGACCACTCACTACAACCCTTTGAGTTCTTCCCTTCAGCCAGCGCACCGTCAACCCATTCATCCCACAGCTGGACTACTTGTCCAGAAGGATGCTGTGAGGGACAGTAACAAAAGCCTTACTGAAATCTAGAAAAACTACATCCACCACTCCCCTTCATCCACTCAGTTGGTGACCTTACCATAGAACGATATCCAATTCATGAAACAGAACCTTCCCTTTGTGAACCCACGTTGACTGCGCCTGATGATTGTGTTGCTCTTTAAATGCCTTCCAGCAGTACCTGGTATAATTTTCTACATAATTGTTCCAGGAACTGAGGTTAGACTAACAGGTCTGTAGTTCTCTGGGTCTTCCCTCACACCCTTGTTGTAGATTGGAATAACATTGGCAAGCTTTCAGTCAGCAGAGACACCCCCCAGACTCCCAAGACATTTAGTAGATGATTGAGACGGATCCTACTGCAATATCCACTAGCTCCTTCAGTATTCTGGGATTAATCCCATCACGTTCCATGGATTTGTGAACATTCAGCTGATACAGCCGGTCCCTTGCGATTTCACTGTTGGCAAATGGGAAGTCACCGGTCCCATACTTATGGTCCTCTGACTCAGGGGACCAGGCAGCCCACGGTCTGTCAGTATTATTAAAGTCTGAGACAAAAAAATGCATTGAGTGACTACTTTTTCTTCATGTCTGTTAGTCAGATGACCATCTTCAGCAAGTATTGGTCCAATGTTTTCTTTAGATCTCCTCTTAAGATATTTTAAATAGCCCTTCTTGTGGTCTGACACAAAACTGGCCAGCTTCAGCTCTAACTGAACTTTGGTCTTCTGTATCTTCTCCCAGCAAAAATGAATGACAACTCTATACTCTTCCAGCGAGGCCTGACCTTGCTTGCAGAGATTATACAGTGTCTCCTTCCTCCTGAGCTCCACAAGGAGTTCCCTGTTCAGCCAAGGTGGTCTGCCCTGCTTGCTTGACTTACAAGACAGTGGAATTGCCTGCTCCTGTGCTTCTAAAAGGTGGTTCTTAAAAACTAACCAGCACTCATGAACTCTTAAGCTCTTAAAAGCAGATTCCCAGCTTACTTTACTAAATAACTCCCTGAATAGTTTGAAGTTTGCTCTCCTGAAGTCCGGGGTAGCAACTCTGCTGTCCTCTTATATCATTACCCTTCAAATTTTAAACTCAATGAGTTCATGATCACTGTGGCCAAGACAGCCACCTACCATCACACCCCCCATGAGTCCTTCTCCATTCACAAACAGCAAGTCTAAGAGGATGTCTGTTCTAGTTGGCTCGCTGAGTACTTGTGACAAGAAGTTACCTCCTACAAACTTTTACATGCAGATTTCTCTGAAAATTCCAGATATGGCTGTAAAAAATAGGCATTTCAAGGGAGCAGGAAGGTTTTTTACTTTTTAGTCTGGATTCAGTTAGTTTCTCTGGAGATGTATTTTCCCAGGTGTTGGGAACAAAACCCTTGGTTCAGCCTGAGTTTCCAGAAGTCACACAGGCTGTTTACAGAATCAAATACTATTTGATGTGAATAAGGAGGTAAAGCTGATCACCATATGATTTAGTAGTCAATATCAATTTTATAAATAGTCAGCTCTGACATGGTATTTCTGACTTGAAACTTTGTGTCCTAAATCTGTTCAACCAAACAGTGTATCTTGGTGTCCTGGCTGTTATGATCTCTCATGAGAAATAGCAGGTTTAAAGCAGGGTATAGTATCAACCCTTTTATCACTGCAGATACTTGGTTGTTTCACTTATTTAATTAAATTTAAATGTCTTGTCAAACTGTTCAGTCAAAACAAAAGATAGGTTTTGTGGCTTTTTGAAATCATTTGCTGAAAATAGTATTTTGTATTGACTCAGCAAAATTTTTTTTAGCATGCAAATTTCTTGGAGTAAATGCAGAGCCAGATATCTAATCTTCTACTCTTGAGTTTCTGGTGTGTTCTATATGAGCAAACAAAAAAAATTTTTAAGGTGTATCATAGCGATAAAGGCAAGCTGATGAAGACGTTACTGCAGATGTTGACAGCAAACTGTATTTCTTTATGAGGGTTGTTAAGAAAAGTCAGCTGCTTGAATGTGAGATATTTAAAAATTACTCAGGTATGAGGATTTTTATATAATACTTTTTAGCAATGAAAGATTTATTGTTTTATAAAATATTAAAACAATGCAATATAATAGTAGTGTGATATAAAAAGCATACATATACAGATAGGGAACTGAGTTTGAGGCGTACTCTATGGTTAACATAACTTAAGCAATTGAATACAATATGCTGACTCATATGGAGGAACTAAGAAACTGAGGACAAACTTGACAATACACCTTTGTGAGTGCTTGTTGCTGTTGCTATCGTACACGTCAAGGAAAATGATGGTTGTATACCAATGACCAGGACATTCATTATGTGTGATTACTTGATTTATGGGCCAGTATGTGTGGTATGTATTCATATGGAATTGCATTGAATCACAGTTAGGGGTAGAAAAGGAGCCATGTAAGTGTAGATTTAATGATCCTAGACTGAGTCTATAGCTCAAACCAGGTTGAACTTTGTAGATACCCCTATTTCATGATCTAATATGGTGCTGTATTGTATAGGGCTAATTAATTTAATTTGCTTCATATTCTAATGGAGAATATTTAGATTGTTGTCCTGAAAAGAGTTTAGAAAAAGAAATCTTTATATTCTTTAGCTAGTGTTTTGGAAGTGCTTTAAAAGACAAGGAAAAAATATAAATAATTTAAATATGATTTTTCAGTTAAATATGACTGTAAAGTTTATTTCACATATATTATCCATCCCATGTAATTAATTATTTAATAAAATATTAATGAAATAGTAATAAGTAGTTTGTTATTTGTTTGTGTAGATTAGTGTATATTTCCACCAACTCCAAGCTTTCCTCTACAACCAGGCATGTGTATATATATATATGCAATATATATCTTCATTAAATAAGTCCCTTTGCTAGGTGTGGATGTAAAAGCTTGCATAATTCATGGTATTGCACACTTTAAGAATGAAATTTTCTTCAAAAAGCATAGTCTATGGAAGTCCATTCATTTCTTTTTAGAGGTTCTGCTTAAAATAAATGTTTTTCATGTTAAAGACCTTGTATTTGGCTTGTGTGAGAGTTCAAAATTTCTGGCAGGTGCAAACTATTGGTTAGATTTGTGCAGTGTAATTTATTCTGATCTACACGTGCATTACCAATGGAGAGACATCTGGTCATGACAAGACTTTTCTAAAAACATTAATCTAAATCAGAAGTGCCAAAACCTTTGCTGCTTAACTGCGAGATGATTTATGAATCCCTCAGTAAAAACTGTAGTGTATTTTTAAAATGCATTGCTTAATTAGTATCCATAGACTTCAGTGTAAATCAGGCATCAAAACAACCAATTGTGATTCATCGCACAATTTGTATGTATAAAATTTTAGAAACTTAGAGATTTTTCTCCTCTGATAGCGGGAAGAAAAAGCATATAGGGAAAATGAAGTACATAAGTCTTCGATCTTATTAAAGAATAACAAGAAGTTATTTCTTATGACTTCATTTAATCATGTGCAGTGTTTTTGAGTAGTTCATAAAAATTACCCCGACTTGTGGGAACTATTAGGAAAGACAGTCTCAGGTCAGGATTCAGGTTAGAAGCATCTGAGCTATAAGGAAGGATATGCTTATGATTTTTTAACAAGTAATTAGCAAGCAGAGTAGTCAAGGTAAAAAAAAAAAAAAAAGTGTTCAATTAAACATAAAAACCTGAACGAGTGCTAGATACTGCAGATCTGCTAAGTTGTCTTCTGGGCTTTGAGAAAAGGGAGGGTGAGGTGGTGAGACTGTGTTGAGCTAAACTGGAAATGTAATAGCTTCAGGACAAATGAAATTAAGAATAATGCATTGTTTTGTTATATAAAGATCTTTGGGTTTTAAAATCAATGAAATTAGTAAAAATATAATTTTTTGCAGAAAAGGTGTTACTGGGTACACATTACAGTATACATAGTATTCAGCCTGTGAGGCTCATAAATATTATTTATGAAATCATGATTTTTTTCATAAAAGGAAAAAATATTTTTTAAAATATAGAAAATTTGAATTAGCTGGCTGTGAATAGTTTTCTGCACTGTTCTGTGTCATACAATTTGACAACTTTTATTTAATGGTGAGTGGGTAAAATGAATGGATAAAATACATTGTGATCTGTTATATGCTAAGGGCATAAAAGATTCACCAGCAAGTATTTGTTTCTGTTAATATTGACATATGCTTTCTGAAATATTCACATTGAAAACTTTTTTTGTGTTTGCTTGAATTGATGATCTTTGATCACATTATGTTTTACGGCAAGCAAACACTAACACCAAATGTAATTTATATATATATATTAAAAAAAAAATCACATTCTTAGATTTGCAAAATTTCCTAATTTTCCTCTAGATCTAAATAGAAAAAGGAAGCAAATACTCACTATATAATTCCATATATATACCAAAACCATGATCCTGATATTAAGCTCAGAAAAGGCAAACAAAACAATTTCCTCGAAACCTACTTTGCATTTATGCAGTAGGTGAGTGAAAAGAAATACTTCTCTGTATTGCTGTGTAACATATTTGACATATTTAAAAAATAGCATTATTATGCTAGTTGAAAAGAGAGAGTTCTAATTTTTCTGAAATGAACCAATACCTAATATGGTCTATCTCAGTGTCATGACAGCTACCTGTTTAGTCTTTAAGTTTAGTTATGGTTTTAGTATTTACTAAATAACAAACACAGTATCTGCTGACTTTTTATTTTGACATAAAATTAGTAAAGCCACAAATTCAAATGGCATCCTGAAATTTTACCTTTCATATTCTAGGCAGTGCAAAATAAAATCCTTTCATTTCTGATAGAAAAAAACAAATTTTAATTCTTCGTTTTTAAAAATCCACCTTTTGGATGCTGCAATTTTGTTAAAAATAAATTATAATCTCTATGGAAAATGTCTAAATATAAAAAAATTAAATCATATAATATCTCAAGTTATAAGGGACCCTTAAGAATCATTGATTGAATAAATAAATATGAAGAAGGAAGAAGCTATTTTTCCTTTTGTCAAGACATGCTTTTGAAGAAGATAAAAAATAAGAGTGCAGTAGTATAAAATGTCTTTCAGATTTTATAAGTTGTTTTTTTTTAATTTGGGAGCAGTTAAATTATTTGTATGTGATACTCAGGGGTAATTAAGTCAATGGAAATCATTGTAATAAAGGCTTTATAGCATGTCACACCATCACAACAGTATTAAGTCTCATCCTCTGTCTTTAGGCATTTTTCAATAAAAGCTAGTAGGAAATTCAGAGAAGGCAGTAGTGCTTTTTTTCAGCTAAAATAAGGGAGAGAGAGAAGGTAGCAGTGTTTTGTGTGATTTTAAAACATTTATGGTTGCATAAGCTACAAATGTCTGGGAAACCTCAGTGGGATTGATTTTTGCTGGTGTGTTAGCTTATAAGGTGGTGGGGTTTTTTTTCCACTGCAACATGTTAAAAAAGGTAAAAACTTAGATCAACTGCACTGATGGTACAACTTAAAAACCAGACACTGTTTTGCCTTCATCACATCTTTGAGTCACCATAATCACATTTCAACTAGTTATGTTTTGGGCATTAGAAAGTTTTTAAACTGAGGTGTTTTGGTTTTGGTGTTTTTTGTTTTTTTTTTTTTTTTTTTTTTTTTTTTTTTTAAGAGCATAGTACCAGAGACTTAATAGAAAACTGTTTGTAGATTAGTATTAAAATTCTCTGGGGTTGCCTGCATTGCTTTTCCTATTCTCTCCATGTTGATTTTATTTCAAATGGTGATAAGTTCCATTGCATCATGACATGCAACATATTTTAAGGGCTTCAGACTGTAAAAAGTGAATTAGGAAAGTGTTTTCCAAAAAAATTGTAATGCCATAGGAAAATCGGACTTATTTAAAAAAAAAAAAAAAAGAAAAAAAAAATAGAAAAGAAAAAAAGGAAACAAATGCAAACCTGTATTGTGTGTTTCTTTCTAGCGCTTTGGAAATCGGTGGGCAGCCATCTGCAGGTGGACAGAAGACCGATGGGTCCTTCTGCAGGATATTCTTCGTAAATGGCAGCACTTTGCAGAAGAGCAGGTAAATAGTTTTTGCAGTTATAAATTGGAATGTTCTTTAAAAAAAGTTATGCTAAGAAAGGCCTGACTGAAGACTTTTCATTGTGTTCTCTCCTGTTTTCTTTCAGTGCCTTTTTGATGCATGGCTTACTGAGAAAGAGGATGCTGTGAGCAAAATTCATTCTACTGGCTTTAAAGATCAAAATGAAATGCTGACCAGTCTACGCAAATTAGCTGTATGTATTTTTCATTCTATTTCATATTAAACTTTCTTATTCATGAGTCTGAGTGCATGTGGTTTTATCCTACTCTCAGACAATATAGTTTAACAGAACAGCTATTTCATACTTTGGGAATGGATGTTGTCTCACACGGATGGAATAGGTTGGTCGTGGCCTTGCTGATAAAGGAATGAATAGGTACAGAAGTTTTCCTTGGTTGTCTCTTCAGTCAAAACTTTATGAACTGTAATAGAATTTGAGTGTCTTAAAAATATCTATAATATTATACTGAAAGTTTATTTGTTGATACTATTGATGTATATATATATTGTGTGTGAGTGATTATATATGTACCAAGATGTGTGCATATGGGTAAGTACTTATCATACAGCAGAACCTGCTATACATTTCTTGACCTTGAAAAAGCTACAGACTTGAAAGCTGTGAAATGCTGACATTAATGTTGCTTTACAACTATACCTCAACTGTATTCAAGAATCTAGTTACTACATAAAATGCACCCTTTTCAGCTTATCCTCTACCTCACTCTTTAGAAAATACTGTACTATACTTTGTCTTCATGGAAGGAATGTAGGTCTGACTGGCCCAGAAAGATACTGTGCCTGTATAGGGCAAAATTTGTAACAGCCTAGACTTGCAAATGATTTTATAGCATTAGGACCTTTATAAAGAACATAGTATAGTATGTGCCATTTTTGTATGTAACAATAACTGTTTCTGCATTTAGAGGAAAGGAAACACTCATGTACATGCTTTTGTTAAAATAGGTAAATTATTGTTGCTGTAAATAGGAACTTAACTGGCCATCTTCTGTTTAAACAGATGTATTATTATTTGGTTTCTCACGTGATGTGGGGGGAAGTGTCCTCAGCATATTTAAAAATGTGGCTTTACAGTTTACATAATAGGATTTTCAGGCATGAATGATTCTCAATTTATTATTAACTATTTGGATATATAGTGGGCTCAAGCTTAGATTTTTAAAAATTATTTTAGAATTTGTGCCCTTCTCATCCCTCTGTATTAAAAGTATTAATATTTGGGCTTTTGGTCTATAAAAATACCATGGTGTTTCTGAAGCTTAAGATAACTGTCATGTGTTTAAAACCGTGTTTTACCCTCACATATACAAATGTATAATTTGTTTGTTTGTTTTAATTAAAATTCTTACAGCTTGATTGTTTAATTCATAACTAACTTGTACATGGTCCACAACTAGTGGTAAATGACCCTGTTGATTCATAGACTGACTAAAAAAGTAAAATTAGTTGATTATTTTTTTTCCCCAAAATTTGAGGCCCACAATTACAATTGTTAATGTAATCTTAGAACATCATAATTATTATTCTACCACACTTGGTTGGTTGGTTTTCCCCCTTCCCTCCTTTTTCCTTCTGTAACTCTTTAGGGGCTAATAAGAACATTTATTTAGAAGTAAAGGCTTGGGCATTGATTAAAGATTACTTAGGATTAAGTCAGCTTCTTTGTAAAGGAAGGGAACTCTTCATGTTGTCTCAGTGTATATGCTTCCTAGAAATTCTAGTAATCTAAGATGTAAACAATCTTGAAGTTGACTTCAAGCCAGGCTTTTATTGATGCATAATGAATTAAAGGAAACTCAAGATGCTTTGGAGTACCTTCATGAAGAAAAAAATATGGCAAGAAAATCAGATTTATTCAATAAATTAGTACTTGTGGAGTCTGGCTAGTTGATGGAAGAAATAAGAACTGTGGGTTGAAATGTATTACAAATTGTGAAGTAGCAGGATATTAATGGTTTACAAGTGTTAAGGGAAAGACCAGTTTGGGTACCTTTCAGAATTCCTTGGAAATATAATTTTAAGAAGGAAATACTTTTAAAAGTAGTATTTTCATAAATTTGATTCACGAAATAAATATACACTCTCATGAAATTCCTTATGTTGCCAGCTTAAATTGTTAAGCATTACTGTCATTAAAGCATTTCAGTGTTTCATGGAACTGAATGAACACCAGAGTAAATAAAGTGATTCTTCCATCCTCCTGAACTGCAACAAGAATCATGTCATCTTTGACAGAATAGGTGGGGTTTATTAGCAGCAACTTATTCTTTTCTGCATATGTTTTTAGAAACAGCTGATAATATCACAGTAGTTCAGATATTTAAATCTTGATGGTATGCTGGAGAAACATTGTCTCTTTAGTCTCTTTAATTTGTAGCAGAAATTTTTTTCTACTGGAATTCCTCTACCAGATTTTAGACCTAGTAGGAATCATCTCCAAATTCCCGCAAGCATATATTTTACCTTCACACAATGCCAATGTCAGGAGTTTCATGGATGAGAATTTACTATTTTAGTCTTGCCTGAAACATGGGGAATTTGTATTAATACATCACCCACATGAAAATTCTTGTCAGAGAATATATTTTTTGCTTTCTTGGACTGGCTTTTAGACATAGAGAAAAATGGGATCATGGTATCCTGACTCTGACATGCAAATCAGGCCTGTCTTTTGGTATATGTTATTTTGGACATAGATTTGTGTTTGGATGTAGTAAGGGAGAAGCTGTCATGAAAAATCACCTTTATAATTAGGCCACCTTGTTCCAGAATTGTAAAGATGAGTCTGTGAAGCAATAAACATATATTCTTTTACTGATAAAAAAAAAAAAAATAAATATCTTAATATGGTAGCTTGGTCCCTCAGTTATCTAACAGTTTCCAGCAGGAAATTCCGGTTTTAGTTTCTCCTGTTAGATGGTAAGAATGCTAGGTTTGATATCATGATATGGCATAAGAGCTTACAGCCTATTTTTCCTGTCTCTCTTATATGCACAATTTGGCAAGATTAAGGTCATATTCTTTAGCCAGATTTCAGTCTCTTAAGCATGAAGGATATTTCTGAAAGTATTTTATTAAACCATTTAGCATTACGATTGCTCATTTCAAATTCTACAGCCCTCCAACAAGGTCCTAAGCCTTCTGAAGTGACTGAAGTGATGTAGGTCTGTTGAGACGTTCACAGTGTGAAAAAAATGTTGACTCTACATTACATTAATATGGCATTACATAGTAACACATTGAAGGTAAAAATAAGAAAGAGCAGCTGGTACTTTTTTATGCATATTTGCAGGTCAGGATACTTCTGAAGAAATCGGGATTTAACTACTGCTTGCTGATGCAGTAATCAATCAGTGTCTTCTCCACAGTAATTTTATCTCATGTTTCTCAAGTGCAAGGAAATACACTGTTAATTTTAGTTAAGACAGGATTTTTGATAGTAAGCACTACTACTGCTTAAAAGTAAGATTTCATTTACCCACATTTGTTAAACTGGTAGTCAGTATGCATACATTTTCAGACAGTAGTAACAATTTTGAGTAAGCAGAAAGATTGAGATTGTTCCTGAACCAAAATCTCCATACATGGATTCCAGTTTTGGGATTGCTGGAAGATTTTTGCAGCCCAAATTCTGATTATTTCACTTAATATAAACAAGCAGGTGTTTCCCAAAAATTTTATCCTTTCTAATTATTTGACTGCAGGCTCACCATTATTAATAGATGTTAGTCTTGTGTAGATTCTTTCTCATATGTGATTCTCCCAAACTGGGAGAAGGAGGCAAGTTAAAACATTTTAAATAAAAGTATAAATTACACTTTGGTTTTCTGTTTGGTGTCAGAATACTCTAATGCATGGAGGTTGAGGTACACTTTGGGAAGTGGAAGAAAAAAAATTCTTTAAATCCATCTAACAAAAGAGAGATGTGGGGGTCCCAAACATTATTGTACTGTGGGTAGGTTAGCCTTGGCTGGCTGGGAGGTGACACTCTCTCACTCCCCGTCCTCAGCATGACAGGGGCAGAAAATGAGGTGAAAAGCTCGTTGGTCAACGTTAGGGCAGGGAGATCACTCACCGGTTACTGTCACAGGCAAAACGGACTCTCTGTGAAGGAGATTAATTTTATTTATTGCCAACCAATTCAGAGTAGGGTGATGAGAAATAAGAACAACCTTAAAACACCTTCCACCCATACCTCCCTTCTGCCCAGGCTCAACTCACACCCAACCTCTCTCACTTCTCTCCCTGAGTGGTGGGGGCAATGGGGTTGCAGTCAGTTCATCATGTTGCCTTTACTGCAATTGCCTGTTCGCACTGTTTCCCTGCTCCGTGTGGTGTCTCAGCCATGGGAGACAGTCCTTCATGAACTGTGGCAATGTGCATCCTTCCCACAAGCTGCAGTTCTCAAATTGCTCCAGCGTGGGTCCTTTCCATGGGGTGCAGTCCTCAAGAGCAGACTGCTGCAGCCTGAGTCCCCATGGGGCCACAGGTCCTGCCAGGAGCCTGCTCCAGCACAGGCTGTCCACAGGATCATAAGCCTCCTTCAGGCACGTCCACCTGCTCCAGCGTGGGGGCCCTCCATGGGCTGCAGAGGGACACCCTGCATCACCATGGTCTTCTACCATGGGCTGTAGGGGAATCTCTGCTCCAGCTCCTTGATGACCTCCCCCCTCTCCTCCTTCTCTGACCTGTGTCTGCAGGGCTGTTTTCACATTTTTCTCACACCTCTCTCTTACAGCTGCTGTGCAGTGTTTTTTACCCTTTCCTAATGACATCACAGAGGCACCACCAGCCACTGATGGGCTCAGCTTTAGCCAGCAGTGGGTCTGTTTTGGAGCTGTCTGGAACTGGTTCCATCTGACATGAGAATTGTGTCTTCTGGTGTTTTCTCACAGAAGTTCACCCTTGCAGCCCCTCGGCTGCTAAAATCGTGCTCGTAAACCTGGTACAGATGCTCTCCCTCTTTTTCTCTCGGCTTTAGTGGTCACATTTTAATTGTTATTGGAATCAACAGGTAAAACACATTTTTGGTCAGTGTAGCAATCCATCCAGTTCTAACGTTGTGTTAAAACTGTTATCAAGTCAATTAGATTTCTTCTTAAATTATCAACCCATAATATCTATTCATAAGAGTTTTTGTTCAGAGTTTTGTTTCTTGTAAGAAAGCTTTGTGTTTTAGGAATCTCAAATGACATGTTTCAGACGTTGCATTCAGTATTTGTATCTGAAAATTTATCTCCTTTGTCATTAACTTTCTTCTGTATTTGCATAGTCTAAAGGTCCGAAAAACTGTTTAGGCTTTACTACTTTGTGCATATATTAATAGACTTCATTATTTTTTTTTCCCTTATGTTGATGAGTAGCTCTCCTAGTTCTAAAAAGATTTCCTTAAAACACTTTTTTTCTTTTTTTTCCACCCACCATTTATTCACTGTCACTATAATTGTCTCTGAATTCTTACACAAGGCAAAAGGTGACATAGAGCATGGACTAAGCGGGAGGATGTGGTGCACTGAGAATGTAGAACACAAATGGACAAACTGAGGGGAAATTTTACTGTCATTTATGGCACAGGCTTGATAGGTTGTTTTCATGTCCTGTGCCTAAGTTTTGCAGTGTATAAAATGAAGGTGATGGTATTTCTTTTTTTCATAAAAAAAATATTGAGACCTACTGCAAAGTTATACAAGATCTAGGTCTATATATTTGGAGTAAATATTCCATTGATATAGAGTTAAATCTTCTCTTCCTTCCCGTAATGCAAATTTCTTTACTTATTAGAAGAGATAAATTAGAAATTAGAGTATCTTTTACTGGAATAAATCTCTTTACAGCTGAACAATTACCTTAGAGCAATGTGGCTGATTAGAATGAAACAATTACCAAAGAGAGCTTTTGGTGATGTTTAAGGAAGAGGAAAAAATCAATAATTAAAAACAAATAAACAACTAATAGAACATTACCAACAAATAAGGAAACCACTGTGTAATGTTCAAGTATTGGAGTTTACAGTAAGTACTTGACAGAAGTTATGGCTGAGTTATTTGATAATTAATTTTATAAAGAGGACAGTATCATTTAGCCCCTTGCAGATTGGTGAATTACATATTTTGGTGTTCATTTATATTTTAGGTCTGTTCTTGTACCGTAAAAAATCAAAACTAGAGCATATTTCTGGTTACTGTAACACATTGACATGTTTTCAGTAAGGGAATGTGAAAACAGCATCCCTCACTATATTTTTACAGGTTAACTGTAGCTATCACAAAACCATACTATGTAGTAGTGACCATACAGTAGGACCTTTGACATAGAAAGTTTTAGCATCCTTCTCTTTCTTGTGCTTCACTTACTGATTGAGCTCCATGTATCTGGGATTGATGCTGAACTCATTTGTGTTTCATACAGTTCTTGTCAGCTGAGGATGTTGGAAATAGAACACTTTTGTTCAGAATTCCCTAATCGTGTTTTATAGGGTACCATTTCTTCTTATTTCAGTCAGTGTATGTTGTGGCTTTCACATGAGCTATTTCTGACACTGTAGGCAGGGGGAAAAAAAAAAGTCAAATATAACAAGCCTTGAGATTTTAAAATGACAAATAGTTTTATATCTAGTCTGTTCCCTCTTTTAGATCTGCTACTATGCAAACAGATTCTTAAATATAAAGTGTGTTAGCGGGTCTTTCTTAGGGACATGTAAATTTAAATGTTTATATTAACTGCAGCCAACATTGATAATTATGTTTCAAACCACATCTGAACAGAAAAAGAACTGATTACAAAGGCTGATTCTTTCTTTTACTGAGCTGTATTTCAGATGACAATTTCGGATTATACAGCTACAGGAAAGTATACTAAATTATGTTGTCTGAATATTTGTCTAATTAAAACTTTCATGCCTTGGGGATTAGATTGCAATCCTCAACTGCACTGAGAATTCAAAATTTGGCTATGCTTAGCACAGAGGGTGTAGAGAATCATAGAATCATTTCAGTTGGAAAAGACCTTTAAGGTAGTAAATTCCAACCCTTAACCCCGAACTGTCAAGTTCACTACTAATCCGTGTTGCTAAGTGCCATATGTATGTGTTTTTTAAACAGTTCCAGGGATGGAGATTCCACCACCTCCCTAGGCAGGCTGTTCCAATGTTTTACCACCCTTTCAGTGAAGAATTTTTTCCTAATATCCAATCTAAACCTCCCCTGGTGTAACATAAGGCCATTTCCTCTTGTCTTGTCACTAGTTACATGGGAGAAGAGACCGATCCCCACCTGCCTACAACCTCTTTTCAGGTAGTTGCAGACAGGAATAAGATCCCCCCCTGAGCCTCCTTTTCTCCAAACTAAACAACTCTGGTTCCCTCAGCTGCTCCTCTTAAGAATTGTGCTCTACACCTTTCACCACCTTCAATGTCCTCTGGACATGCTCTCCCACCTCTACATCTCTTCTGAAGTGAGGAGCCCAAAACTGAACACAGCATTTGAGATGTGGCCTAACCAGAGCTGAGCACAGGGGTCAAACATTTCCATTGTCCTGCTGGCCACACTATATATTTCAGTTGGAAGCCAGGATGCTGTTGACCTTCTTGGCCAGCTGGGCACACTGCTGGCTGATATTCAGGTGGCAGTCAGTCAGCATCCCCAGGTCATTTTCTGCTGGGCAGCTTTCCAGCCACTCATCCCCAAGCCTGTAGCATTGTGTGGGGTTGTTGTGAACCAAGTGCAGGACCCAGAACTTCTCCTTGTTCAACCTCATACAGTTGCCCTCAGCCCATTGGTCCATCCTGTCCACATCCCTCTGTAGAGTCTTCCTACTCTCAAGCAGATGAACACTGCCCCCAACTTGGTGTTGTCTGCAAACTTACCAAGGGTGAACTCAATCCCCCCATCCAGATAGTCAGTAAAGATAATAAACAGGACTGGCCCCAATACTGAGCCCTAGGAAACACCACATGTGACCAGCCACCAGCTTGATGTAACTCCATTTACTGCTATTCTCTGGGCTTGGCCATCCAGCCAGCTTTTAACCCAGTGCAGAGTACACCCATCCAAGCCATAAGCAGCCACTTTCTTCAGGAGCATGCTGTGGGAGATACTGCCAAAGGCTTTACTAAGGTCCAGGTAGAAAATATCCACAACCTTTCCCTCATCCACTAGGTGGGTCACCTTGTCATAGAAGGAGATGAGGTTTGTCAAGCAGGACCTGCCTTTCATAAAACCCTGCTGGATGAGCCTGTTCCCCTGGCTGTCCTTGCATGTGCCACATGATGGCACTCAGGATGACCTGCTCCATAACTTTCCCCAGCACCGAGGTCAGGCTGACAGGCCTGTAGTTCCCCAAATCCTCCTTCAAGCCCTTCTTGTAGATGGGCATCACATTGGCTAACCTCCAGTCAGCTGGGACCTCCCCCGTTAGCCAGGACTGTTGGTAAATGATGGTGAGTGTCTTGCTGAGCTTTTCTGCCAGCTCCCTCAGTACCCTTGGGTGGATCCCATAGACTTGTGCACAACTCAATGGAGCATCATGTCACTGTTTCCTCCTGGACTGTGTGGACTTTATTCTGCTCCTTGTCCCCGTCTTCCAGGTCAGGGGGGTGAGTACCCAGAGGGAACACCTGCTCTTACTATTAAAGACTAATGCAAAAAGGGCATTAAGCACCTCAGCCTTTGTGGCAATGCTCCCCATCGCATCCAATAAAGGACGGAGACTATCCTTCGCCTTCCTTTCATTTATAACACATTTGTATAAACATGTTTTGTTATCTTTTACAGCAGCAGCCAGCCTGAGTTGTAGCTGGGCTTTCACCTCATTAATCTTCTCCCTGCATGACCTTGCAACATCCTTGTAGTCCTCCAGAGCTGCCTGCCTCTTCCAGAGGCGGCAAACTCTCCTTTTTTCTCCGAGTTCCAGCCAAAGCTCTCTGTTCAGCCAGGCCAGTTTTCTCCCGCAATGGCTTGTCTTTTGGCACATGGCGACAGCCTGCTCCTGCTACCTTCTTGAGGAATGTCCAGCCTTCCTGGACACCTTGTTCCTTCAAAGCTATCTCCCAAGGGACGCTGTCAACTAGACTCTTAAACAGGCTGAAGTTGGCCCTCCAGAAGTCCAAGGTTCTGCTGACCCCCCCTCCTTACTTCTCTGAGATTCAAAAACTCTTATCACCTCATGATTGCTATGCCGAAGACAACCTCCAGCCTTCACAGCACCCACCACTCCTTCCCTCTTTGTAAACAGCAGGTCCAGCGGGGCATCTCCCCTGGCTGTCTCACTGACCAGCTGTGTCAGGAAGTTATCTTCCACACACTCCTGGAACCTCGTGGACTGTTTCCCCTCTGCTGTGCTGTATTTCCAGCAGGCATCTGGTAGGTTTAATTCCCCCATGAGGTCAAGGGCTAGCGATCTTGAGACTTCTCCCAGCTGCTTGTAGAATGTTTCATCTGCCTCTTCTTCCTAGTTGGGTGGTCTGTAACACACTCCCACCAGAATATCGGCTCTTTTGGCCTTCCCCCTGGTTCTTATCCATAAACGCTCAATCCTACTGTTCGCCATCATGCAGCTCTAGGCAGTTGAAACACTCCCTGACACACAGAGCTACCCCGCCACCTGTCTTTCCACCTATCCCTTCTGAAGTTTGTAGCTATCCATTGCAGCACTCCAGTCATGTGAGTTATCCCATGCTTCCATGGTGGTGACTATATCATGGTCTTCCTGCTGCAGAATGGCTTTCATCTCCTCCTGGTTGTTGCCCCTTCTCCAGGCATTGACATAAATGCATTTTAGTTGTGCTATCGGTCTTGCCTCCAACCCTGGCATGCCACCCCCAGGCTCATCTCTCAACAAGCTTGGTTTTATTCCCTTCTCCCTTTGAATCAAGTTTAAAGCTCTGTTGGTGAGCCCTGCTAACTCCTAACCTAGGGTACTGTTCCCCCTTTGATACAGGTGAATCCCATCTGCTGCCAGCAGGCCTGCTGCCATGTAAACTCACTGATGATCAAACCCCCTGAAATTTAGCCATTGACACCATGCCTGGAGCCAGGTATTGATGTGTGTGGTCTTCTGATTACATGGCCCATCTTTCCCTGCAACTGGCAGGATACAGGAAAGCACTACTCGTTCTCCTGATCCCTCAACCAGTCACCCCAAGGCTCTGAGGTCTCTCTCGATAGCCCTTAGATTTCTTCTCATTTAAACTTCATCGTTTCCCACTTGGAAGGCCAGTAATGGACAGTGATCTGAGCAAGAAACCAGACAAGGGAATTTTCTAGCAACGTCCCTTACCCAGGCCCCATGAAGGCAGCAGGCTTCCCTATGGCTTGGGTCTGGTCAGTATATTGGGCCCTCCATTCCTCTCAGAGTGGAGTTGCCGATGACAACCACCTTTCTTTTCTTCCTAGCAGAACTGGTCTTGATGTGTGGGGTTGATCAACTCTCCCCCAGGCAACTCCTCCAGCCTGGATGGACTTTCATCCACATCATCATTTTCCTGGCTTTTAGGTTCCAGAGCTGTATACATATTGTATAGGGGTGCATGGGAAAGTGAAGTAGGCTGGGGGATGATTCGCCTGCTGCCCCAAGCAGAGACCTTTCCATTCCTCCCTGTCATTTAGGTACTCTCCATCTGCCTGCTGGAAAGTAGGCAGGGGAGCCTCTGTTTCTTGTCATGTGTCCATCCAGTGCATTTGTCTCAGTGATGGTAGAGAGTGTCTCCACCAGTCTCTCTCCCTCTCACACTCCCTGACAACTCCTTAAGCTTTCTTCTTCTTCTTTCAGCTCTGCCACCAGGCTGAGCAGATCATCCACCTGGTTGCACCTCACACCACTGTTATCTCTGCTGCCCTCCTGCAGCAGGACAGGCTCAGACATCCCCTGCAGCCTGTCACCTGGACAGCTGCATGTTAACATGGGAGGTCCATCCGGGTTGCCACATGCCTTCTGGTGCTGGCTTTTGGCCAAGTGGAAAGCATGGCTAGATTTCTTCTGGGGGAATGCTTGAGGAAATTCTGGGAAATTAATGCTTAAGATGTGAAAATCAGTGGAGTAAACCGGTAGAGGCATTAAAAGATAAACCCAGGTGAGAACTGGACCTATGGATGACTACTGGATCTCTAAAGAGTCTAATTCATATTTTCATGTATAGATCTTGGGAGTTTCAAGATCCCTTGGCAGTTTACTGCAGTAGAGATGTGAAGACTGATGATTTCTCCTTTTCTGTTAGCATCCATGAGTTCAAGCTGTAAGGCAGCTTGCTGAGTCCAGAGGTTGTACACAGGTGTCTCCAGGCTCCCAGCTGCAGGGCCCTTCCCTTGGCACAGTCAGTAAAGCTCCTGGAGTTTCAAAGGATTCCCTGCTCCGTGGGAAGCTACTGCCATGTAACCAGAGCCTGCTGGGATCCAAAGAAGATGAGAAATATATGATTTTTCAGTACTGCCAAAACCAAACTCATTTTCTTTGAGGTTTTTTTTTTTTTGTTTGGTTTGGTTTTGGTTTGTTTTTTGGGTTTTTTTGGTTTGTTTTTTGTTATTTTTTTTTTATTCTTGTTTGTGGACAAATATTTTTCTAGAAAATATTTTTTCCCTGTAAGATTTACCATTAAATGTATGACAAAGTACAAAAAAGCTTTAAAGATATGTTGTTTGAAATGTTGATATAGCTGTTAATATTAGTGCCTTTTTAAGGTTATTAATGTCACACAGCTGTTAGCTTTTTGATTTATGTCGCCACCTGAGGCATTCTGTGATGTCTAGAGTTGCTCCACCTGTCATGTTATATTGCTTTGTGGAGTGCAATGTGTCCATTCCCCTATGTCAGCTCTGCCAGCAGTTTTTACAGTGACAGCAGAATGGAAGTATAGGAGTTTGTATGAAATAGCCTTACCCATTTTAGGTTCTTTATGATGCTCTCGTAAGGATTTTTCTTCTAAGTTTGTTGGTTTGGGGTTCATTTTTCGGTGGTGTCCCCCCTCCCATTCCCACCCCCACCCCCCGTCATATTACTGTTCTTCCAGCTGTTACTTCTTTTAACAGATCCTAAAAGGAGATCTAGAAATGAAAAAGCAAATGATGGGTAAACTGAAGTCACTCAGCCAAGACCTCCTGATAGCTGTGAAAAATAAAGCAGTGGCTCAAAAGCTGGAAAGCCGTCTTGAAAATTTTGCCCAGCGCTGGGATAGCCTTGTGCAGAAAGTGGAGAGCAATTCTAAACAGGTTTGTTAAAACCATAATTTTGTCAGTTGGTGACAGTCAAATTCTTTCCCAGTGAAATGCTTGAAGTAGTTTTGGTGCTGTTTGTCATATTGTTTTAATTTTTTCCCCTGCATGGTTGCTTGAGATATATTTAATTTTTAGGACAGCATAATGCAACTGTAATATAACTTTCCAGATTTTTATTTATCTCCTTGGGTTTAGCTCTCTATAGTGTTGATTACTTTCTTGGGTTGTTAACTATGTTTTCAGGGATGATACAATCCATACTAAAAATAGTCTTCCCAGTTAATTTATTTTTAACCTATATTATTAAGTCACTTCAAATGCACTGTTTTTATGGCTGTCTGTGGAATAGCACTTAGCCTGAAATTAGTGTGAGAACTGTTTACTAAAGAAAAAAATATTTTTATAACTTTTAAACAGTGAAAGTTTATGATAGATTAATGTTTTACCTCTGATTATGTTATGCTAATGTACAGATTAAAAAGAAAGGCCATAAAAAGAGACTTTTCTTGGGGAAAAAAAAAAGAAATCAATCCATACTATAGCCAAAATCCCAGTGAAAAAAAAAAGGATAGAATCTATTGTTATTTTTCTTAGCTCCGTCACGTTAACTGCAATACATTAAAAAAAGAATTTTAGGTTTTAAAGTTTCACGTTTTTTAAACCAGGTAACAAAAATCAGTGCTCTGGTGTAGTATTCAAACCCATATACATTTATTTTTCCTAGCCATTTTTCAGCATCTCTTACTGGATTAAAACCCAAATCAGGTCACATTTTTCCACTCCATTATGCCATGGGTATTGAGGAGGTTTTGTGCTATTATTGTATGACTGGTAAAATGGACATGAAGACTTTTTACTGATAACACAAGGCAGAATTTTACTGCATGCACCTGTCCTGTTCATAGGAGGGCCTCTCACAGTTCTGGTCAGTTCGATTCAATTCCCTTGACCATGCTGCACTTTTTTTTTTTTTTTTTTTTTTTTTCTATATACTAATGCTTCTACGAACTTATGTCTGGGTAAATAAATGAAAACTGCTATGCTTCCTGTAATGATCTGAATACCTCTCAATAACCATGCTTCCAATCATACCTTAACCTTTTGGTTTGCTTTGAGATACTGTGTCTTGTGTACCTGAAGTTGGAAAAATCAGTTTGGGAGAACGAAAGAGAAGAAAATGGTGAAATGGTACAAATTCACTTAGTAACAGGAGGCAAAACCAGTTTGTGCTACATGGCATTTATAACACTTGAAAATTTGGTTTATCTCTTGTTTATTTGCTTTAGGAAACCTGTTGTTTCAATGCAGAGGAAAATTCAGAGGTGCAGTTTGAATGTGGGATGGCCTCATGGGGTCACATGATTTGAAGTTGTTAAGTCATTTCAAGAGATATTTAGGTTGTTGATTGGTCCTAAAAGCAGATACTAGTTTTAGATTACAGAAGAGAAAGTCTCCTTGTGAAGCGAGCAGTCCTGAGGCTGTACAACCATACATCATAGAGCAGCACTGGTGGGATAGCTCTGGATTCCCAAAACAGTGTAACTGTCTTATAACAGCATGCATCAGTTGATAAGTTTTCCTCCAAGAGGAAGCTACTTTGCTTGCCACAGAGTTGGTATGCTGTAGTGGGCTTACTGCTTCACGTCCTGGAGATATTTCACGTTCAGTGCTAAATGAAGGACTAATTCCTAAGGCACTGTTACACGGTTTAGATATGTCCTCTCTGAAATATTGATACTATTTGCCATGTGTTTCTGTCTAGGCAGGGCAGATAATGTTAGTAGGGTTTATACATTTATTCATTACAGCACTCATTTACACATTTAGACTGCAAGAATAAAATGCCTCTAAAAGATGTAATTATTCTCTCTAATCATGGACTGGGGAGGAGGGGAATTGGACGAAGGGGGAAAATACAACAATTTTCACTAAAATCTATCTGAAAATGTACACTTTATTCATCAAACAGATACTGTCTTCAAAGTAAACTTTATTCCATTCATTAATAATTCTCAAAGTACCTTCATAATTACATATTTGTAGGTAGTTATTTCCCCTCCTTCTCTTACTAAAGTGTCACTAAATGAATAACTTGTTAGCAAAATACGAAATTAAATGGAAGAGACACCCTCAACCTCAGTTCAAAGCTGATTCTCCAACTAGGCATAGGAAGAAGTTATACTTCCCAAAGGAAAAGTCCAGAAAGTAGAATGTGAGCCTTCCCACATTTAGCTGAATTCATTGCTGCAATTCATTGCTGGTGAATTTAAAGCATCTAATCAGAACTCATGGCTGAAACTTCTGCAACAAAGGAGTGGACAACAAGGGTGAGAGAGAGAGATACCTCTAAAAAGCAGTTTGTCCTCATCATGAAAATGTCAACTTTCCTTCATTGACCACACAGTGGAATCAAGGACAAGGACAACTTGCTTAGACTAGATGCATAGCTTTTAGAAACTCTAAACTCAACTTTGGTGATTTCATTATGCTTCACTAAGTTTACTGAAAACCTTCCCAAACTAAAGAAAACACCATTCTTCATCTGAACTTCCCCACTCACATACGTACACTTCATCAAAGAACAGATGACAGCTCCAAAAGTGAGTGTTAAGGAAAATTATGAGTTTATCATGACGGAGGGCACTTCCAAAGGCAGTAATAAATGATGGCATTAAAGGTAGGCTGCTGCATAAAAGAGAAATAAGATGACATAAAACTACTGAAGTGCTATACACACACTGTACATACGTTTGCCTGTAGAGGATGAAAAGGAAGATTTAAATTTGTCCACTCTGAAAGAGATGAGTTTTAACATGTTTCTAAGATGAGCTTGCTGATGTGAAACTGCACTTTAAAGGCTTGCCTAGCATTGTATTTTGAAAGCCTTTTAATGTACAGCCTTGTGAGTCACCTTAGCACTTTCCATACAATTTTCTAGTGGGTTAAAGGCCTAGTCTGCATTGCCCCTTCTCAGATTCACATTTGCTTGTCACGAACTGAGAAGGATGGGGAAACTATACTGTCATTATTTGGATCCTCTTTGAATAATACATGAAACACGGCAGTGATTAGATTTAAGAGGTGGGTTCCTTGTTGTTTGGGGTTTTTTTTGGCCGTGGAAAGCTAACAAAAGCTACTTACTGTTTTGTACTTCCTTTTATTTTTAAGGATCGTCCTTTACCCACTAAAGTGTGTGCACTCTTTTAAATGTGAACCAACTTCATCTTGCGGAGTTACATTGCAGTGTAATCTTCAGTACTTTTAGTCTTACCCAGTCTCTAATTAGAATGATTATGAACTTAAAATTCACATCTCAATTCTCCTTTTGAAGTATATAGCATTTAACCTCCACTCCTATTGATTAAGCATTAAAAATACATCTTTACTGTTTTGACATGTAAATCATTACCCCCTACAGCATCGTGACTTGACTACTCTGAGCATATGGTAATTACATGGCCTACTTTTGAGGCACTGCTCCCAATCACCAGCTGAAACTGTTACTCCTGTGTAATTGGTAGTATGCTGCAGATGATTCCCACAGAGCCCTAGCTGTGGTTTATTGTTTTACATTTCTTCACTGTAAACTGTACCCTGGTATTGACTGGCAAATGGAAACATGACAGGATATGACCTCAGGTGTCAGAAACATCATCCTATCATTGTTTTTTTGGATAAAACCAAGTGTAATAAGAATTTTGTGAGAAAAGGAGAGGGAGACTGTACCCGAAAGTGCATACAAGGAGGAAGCAATTATTTGGAGTGTTCTTACCTACAGAATCAATTCAGTGAAAGATGACATCAGGTGTTATTCTCAAATTTTATAGAACCCTAGACATAAGAAGCTATAATTAGCTTTTCCTTTCTGCCTCTGCAATTAATTAAAAAATCTACATTTTTATTAAAACTATATGGAAATGTTTACTTAATATTGACATGATTTCTGTAGATGAAAATATCAAAGGCAATATACCTTGTTGAGGGAACTAGAACAAAAGTATTAATGCATAATATTGTAGTGATTAATAAGTCAGCTGGGTGGTTTGCTTTTTTGTGTTTTTTTTTTTTCTAAAGGATTTATGTAGTTCATACATTAGCTAATTCCCTGCAGTTCACAAGCAGCTTACTCCAACTGACATAATTAATCCAGAGGGAAAAAAAAAATCTTCTGAATCATAATTTTGTAGTCTTCTGAGTAGTCTATATTCTGCTCTAAAGCCTTAGCAGCTGGTTATTTCTAGAGGGTGAAGCACGGCATTGAGCTGACAGCTCTAAGTAAGAAAGACTGCCAAAATTACATTGGTGACAGACTTCCCTAATCATCACTTCTATTGGCAGACTGGACAAAGAATGGGAAGATGATTTTGTTTAAAAGACTGTGTGGAAGATTTGGCAATGTTGGCAGGAAGCCATGGTTGGTTTTTTTTTCAGGTTTTTGTTAGGTTTACTGATGTTGCCTGCTGAGAATCTGGTTGCTAACAGTATCCACCTTTCCTTGTCACTCTATTTTTTGCCATGTAAGAAAACGTGGGAAAGATGTTAATTACCTGGTATGCCTCTTCTTTATTGTTTCTAGAAAACTGATGTCTCAGTAACTAAAGTAACTAACTAAAGTTTTCTTACTGAGTTTCTGATGCAAGCACTAATAGATAATGTATATACATGTATATAGTATCATGGAATTTTTGATACTGGCTTTCATGTAATTGAATTGGAAAGTCTTCCTAATTTTTGCACATTGACAATAAGCACAGTAGCAGGGCTTTTCTGGTGCACAGCTTTTCCTGCTCCTGGTATAACTTCTTCCTTTTATTTTCCATTTCACTGCCCCTAAACTGTGAGGTGGTCATTGGAGCTATAACTAGAGCATTTTGACAAATGAGCCATCATCTGACAAGCAAAAAAGAAGTGACCCATTTCTCATGAGTTAAAGGACTTAAGAACAGCTGCCCGCATTTAAGTGAATAGTTTGTAGTTGGTGTTGTACGGAAACAAATATGAACAGGCAGTACATGTACAACCAGTATCTTTCAAAAAAAAATATGAGCAGAAAATATTTCTCATCGTTACCTTTTTTTGTGCAGCTGAATTGTATGAAGGGTTTTTTTTTCATATTACCAAGCAAAGTTAAATGCATTAGATTGATAGTGTTTACAGTGTTACATATTATGTGTATTAGTATCTGGTATGACCTCTTAACACTATTTTTTTGTTATGGAATAAAACGGATCTAAATTAATTTGCCTTCCAGTGCATGTTTTCTAATTTAAGATTTCCTGACAGAAAGCTAACTGCCCTTTTATGCAATAAGGTTATGATGAATTATATTCTAGTTTGAAAATTGTTTTAAATGGTAAAAATGATAATTGGTAATTTAGTGCCATTACTGTGCCTTTATCAATTCTCAATAAATTTTCATAATGGAGGCAGAGTAACATATAGCAATAGTAACATTTTATATATTTGCTATCATTCAATTCCCTCATAAAATTGACCATTCGTTCCTTTCCTTCATTCAGCGTGACTTACAGGGAGCCATAAGTTAAATCTGTTTAGGATCCTTTCTGATTTTGATATTGACTTCTGCAGATAACTTATTCACACAGCATGAGTCAGATAATTTGGTTTGAGTTGTGGATAGTGTAATTTTTTTCTGAAGATCAGCCTATGATCAGGTGGGAGCAGTTTCTCATTTTCTATTGCTTCACCAAACAGCCTTTACTGAAGTCTTTCAGACAAGTGACCTCTGTTTTTATACTTCTCACAGATTTCGCAGGCCGTCACTACCACTCAGACATCACTAACACAGACAACTGTAATGGAAACTGTAACTATGGTGACCACAAGAGAACAAATCCTGGTTAAGCATGCTAAAGAGGAACTCCCACCACCTCCACCACACAAAAAAAGGCAACTCCTTGTGGATTCAGAAATTAGGAAGAGGTGAGAATCATTAAGAGACAGAAAAAGAATACCCATAGGAGTGTGGATGACAATGCAAAAATATGCTGTTCACTTTTTTGAGGTTAAAATTGTATTTCCATTCTCTATTAAGGTACCCATTGATTGTTAACTCTTTTTACTAGGGATGAGATACGGGTTTCTTTGTGCTTCTAGTGCAACTGTTTTGCAATATAGAATGTTAACCGTTACATCAATATCATTGTGATATAATTATAGTCAGTAGAAGTCATTATGTATGGCATTGTGGGGGTCCCACTTGATTATAGTCTTGAAACTTGAAGGACAAGAAGCATTCCATTAGTACTCAGCTTTTTTAATTCTTGAAAAAAAAATAATTAATAGTTAGAATAGTGCAGATATTTCCTGTTTTCTAAAGTTCAAGTTGTATTCTTTCTGACTTGTCGGTCAGCAGTAGACATAACAGTTCTGCAGAGGCAGAGTTAATATTTGGTGAAACATGCAGTATCATTTTCAGGTTTTTTCCTTTGTAACTCAAGTACAAGTGACAAGGGATTTTAGACTAATACTGAACACTTGTTAAAGTGACAAGAAAAAATTCTGATTAGTTTAAGTAGAATTGACTCAAGCAGTAGCTTTCTAAATGAGATGCTAAGAACCTAGACTTCAAATGCTCATTGTAATGTTTATTTTGGAAATGTTTTTGATATTCTAGTAAACATATGAATTCCAAGGTAACAGATTTAAGGACTGAAAGGAATGCAAAACTGCATTCAGTCTCTCATTTCTATAGAAAATATCTTTGCTTAGTTTGATGATATTTTTTTTTCTTGTAAATAACCTTTAACTTATTAAAAAGAATGAAATATATCAAGAACAGGAGAAATGTGGGTTTTATTTTTAAAATGAAGGAGTATGCAACTGAAAAAACAGGTATTTAGAGGCACCTTTTTATATACGTAGGCACCTGAAGTGGGATTTATCTCACCTTTGAGCATTCTAGAAATAAGGTTTCTAGTTTAGTCTTATTGTTTAAGAATGCTGTGTATGTGACATAAGAAGAATGTTTTTTATTAAATTGGGTAATTACTCCTCATATAGAAAGTGCTTAGACTAAAAAGTGACTTCGACAGCTAAATTTGAGTAAATTAAATCTAATCTCCTAAAACCTAATTTGGAATCAGGTGTTTTTTTCACATATCCTAGGTTACCATTAAATAATAAGATTTACATTTTGCTAATATATTCCCAAGCATTCAGTATAATACAGAGTGATGACTATCAGCAGACTTCTTTTATTTTTTCCCCCAAAGAAATATTAGATAGCAATGTTTTTACTTAACAGACGTTATAAGCGATAGTACTGTAGTTACAGTTTCACTATTAATATGCAAAGATCTGAAATAGGATCGAGCTCCTTTTGTTTTATATGCAAGAGTAAACCTGTATTAAGGCATGGTCCCTGCATTTAAAATATTGGAAATAATAGTTTTGAAATTGAAAAAATAAGAATGACACCCCCCCTGAAATTTTAAACTGTTTCAATAATTGGTATTTTAAACATTTCACTTTTTTTTTTCCAGACTGAATGTTTTAAGAATGTTCTTTCTTGACACAAATATAAGGAAGTGAAATGCAAGCCTACTGTTATAAAGGAAAACATTATCTTAGTTAAAACCAGATTAAGTAGTGATTTTTTAAAGCTCTATTTTATGATTCTTCAAGAAAGTTGTTGCTATAGCTGTGCATTACGATAAAATTGGAGACCAAATTGCAGCAGAAGTTCCTTTCTCAGCTACTAAGTATGTAATGTATGTAATGTTAGTCTTTCCTTCTTGCTCGTATTCTTTTGATTTGCTTTAATACTGAAAGTAAAACTGGCAGGGTATAGCAGACTACAGACTTTGAAGTCATCATGCAAGGAAACTACTGAAGGGCAGGAAATAGATGGATTATAGGAATTGTTTATGTTCAGAAATACCTAATTTTATACAAGCTGATAAGTATTTTAGCTGTTATCAGTCTAATGCATTGCAACTAGCAAGGTTATTTATAAATTTAGTAGATAAAATGGGATATATTATCAAATTTGACACTATGCTTGCCAGCTATATTATTGGCAGATATGCTACCAAATTTACAGTGTTAATGTTTTTTTACTGTTACATACTAGATTTCTAGGGGGTTTAATTTATGTTTTAGGCTATCTAAAAGATAATCATTCATCATATAAATTCTGCCTAACTTTTGGATAAGATTCAAGAAATGAAGCTTAGATCAATCTGGTGTTCTCAGTTGTTGTCTAGGATTACTTTAGATGACTGAATAAGTTGTGGTTTCTTATATATACTTAAAATCAGAGTCCTTTTCATTGCTGCATAGGTTGATTATTATTTAAGAAAGAAAGCTTAATTCTAGTAGGAAGAAGGGAGTAATTTGTTTAATACACTTTAATATGATCTAACTGGCTGGAATATTGCTTTGTGTACAGGAGTTACTATATTGGTTTGACAGTACACTCATACCATCATATGAGAACTAGTTCATTATGACTGTTCACTGAACACCTGTGAATGGACCTACAGTATAGTAACGTGCAAAGTGATGTTAGAAATGTCCACAGCAGTGCATCAGGATGAATGATGGCTATATTATCTGAAGGCAACTTTCTTCCATTTAGATAATTTTTGTTGCATTTCTAACTGAACAGCCAAAAAAGGCTTATTATGTCCCTTTCCTCTCTAGAAAGTCCAAGTGAGTGTTCCAGAGTGGGAGGACCAGTCAATAAATAGCTTCAGAGAAACATTTTGAGAGGAAACTTCTGGGAAGGAGTTTCAGCTTAGAATAATGGTTATTGTGCCTGCTTTTATTAAAACATAAAAATGCAGTTGTGGAAACTAATACATTTGACACTGTGTTGTTGTCTTTCTTCGGCACAATAAATTTATACTGAACATAAGCATAACAATGAGAGAAGAAAACTCATCTTAAGATTTGGGTGCTGAGCTAAAATGTTGATTGGCATTGGTGACTAGACACCTTTTTCTTCAGTGTCTGGGAGAACCTCATGGTTATATATCCAGACAGCAAGTCAGTTAATTTCTGGATTCGTTGCTGACTGAAAGATCGTTCGGGTCTTTTTCTGTATATTTGGTTGTACCTACACCCAAGGACAAACAAATCCATAGTATTGCATAGCTTTTGGGTTTCAAAATAAACTGAGAGAATTGGGGTTCTAACCTACCTCTCCTACATCATTCTATATTGTATGTGCATGTGTTTATATTCAAAATTTTCCCTGAGCACTTAATGAATAAGAGATGATGAATCTGTACTGATTAAGTTTTGTTTGATTAAAAAAGCCCAGCAATTATTGAAAGCTTGCTAGAAGCTTCTGAAGGTGCATAAACAGATTGTGTTGGCTGCTTTCTGCAGTCAGGGTACGAGACACTGCATGCTGTTCCCCAGTATTTTGGAAACTGGGGGGGGAAAGCACATTGGGGGTTGGGGCTTTTTGAGGTGGTGAAATGATGTTACCATATTTTTCCAGCTTCTTTCACCTGTTCTCCAGCTGTAGTCAGTGTTCTTGCTGTAAAAGTATGTCTGCAATAAATACGTCAGGCTCCATTGTCACATGTTTGGAGACATTAGCGCTCCATATTTTTTTTTCTAGTTATCCAGATGTTTTAGAAAGCCTAGAGGATGTCTTAAAGATGCACTGTACCTGCAATATGAACTGCTAGGTCTTAGTTTCAAGGGGGAAGAAAGAGTAGTTTGGTTAGTCTGAATATTGCATTAGTGGACTGTATAAGATTATGGTCTTCAGCTACTTAGCTGAGGAGAAACAATGTATGGCTAAAACTGAAGCTCAAGCTTTCTGGAATATTTAATATTTTTCTATTTCCAAATGCTTTAGGATTAGAAGTATGAGAGTCTCTGAAGAAATTGAGGAGAAGCATTTTCACTTGTAGACCTATGGCATACACAGGACTGAATGTCACATTTCCATTGACTCAGTTCACTGTGGTGTAAATACACAGGAAAGAAGCTGTTGATTTTTTTCTTGCCTCCTAAAGCAACTTTTTAGCATAAGTGGTGGAAAACAGAGATAAGAAGCAGATTACTTTTTTTTTTCTCTTTTCCTTCCACTTCCTGCAAAAAAATCTAAAACTACCTCAAAAGTAATGCTTAAAAATTTCAGAATAATTCAGACACGTGCTAAGTTCTGTTACTGGTTGTGGAAAGCTCCTTTTCCAAAAGGAATTAATTTGAAACTGAGAAGGGAAGAATACTTGGAGCTGTATAATAAAGGTCTTGAAGGTATGCATTAGGCATTAGGACTAAAGATAAATGTAACACAGCTGAAGCTGTGGGATGAAAAAATCTGTAAATGGGAGAAAGGGTTGCAAGGTAACATTTTCATTTTCATGTTATTTACATATTATGGGAAAAACAGGTCAGTTCTATAGCATAGAAAAATGTGAAGATTACTCAGTTTGCAGTAAGTTTTTAAATAACAAACAGGTTAGAGAGATTTAACACTGACTTTAAACATATTTGTAACATTAATGTTCTTGAATAATGTCCAAAGATACCTTTCTGTGTCATTTAGTAAGTAAATTCATACGTGCTTCCTAATATTTCCAAAGAAAGTCTGTTTTTCATAACATTATAATAGATATAATGTTAATCCACAGATTTGAAAGAGATGTTGTGCCCCTTGAAGAGAAAGCCATGTTAAAATAGAATAGTTGCTCCATCTAGTGTTTTTTTCATTTAACAAATGTTCACAATGGTTTTAAAAGAGTAGTCTTTATTTCTTTGAAAAATATTATACTAGGAATCCAAATGTGTCATTACTTAGAAAAAATTAGATTGATGTAGGAAAATATATCGAAGAAAAAAAATATAATGGATTATTCCAAGAGTTTTTGATAGCTAATTTTTCAAATATCCCATTACTGTCCAAATAAATCTATTAGAAATAAATGTTGATTGTTTAGCAGTTTTAAAATAATTCTGTTGAGCTGTTTGACCCTTAATTGATCTTTTTCTCTTGTATTATCTAACATTACTTAGGAAATCAAAAAAGAGTAAAGCCATGTCTTCAATTATCCTGGTTGTCCTGGATTTCAGTGTTGTATCTGTGTAGCCAGTGCCAGAGGAAAGGAAAAGGTGACTGAGACACAGCAGGATAGTTTTCTGTTGTTTACAGGAGAAATAATTTTTAAGCATTTTAATTTAGACTATAAGAAGTATGGGTATGTTAAGGTCTGTAAACATGGACACTTTATAACTTCTTAGGGCTCTGTGGTTTTTAACCCTTTACCCTGTTTGTGAGGTGAAAAATGGCCTAGTGACAAATACAATGAGAATATATATTCTTCATATTTAGTCTCCGAAATTACCTCCTGTATTATAGGAGTGATACCATTTGGCACTCGCTGGAAGGCATGATGACTGGATTTAAAACTACTTTGCATCTCTAGCCACTGTGTGTTTGCTGAAGGCAAACGATGGTAATGAACACACTCTACAACCACCTCTAGATTTTCATTTGCCTTAGCCATGATTTGCTTACATATGAGAAATGAGTTGGATCTGTCAGAATTTCTGCAAAGCATTCCATGTTACAATTCAGGAATTACTGCTCAAGCTGGGGAAAAGTATGGTTTACAACCATACGTTACCAGTGGTAAGATGGATAGTTGGCTAAATAAGAACTATGAGACTGATAAGATGATGTTAGTGAAGTGTCTGTTAGTGATTTGTGCTTCAGATTGATCTAGTATTTTCTTTGACACCTTGGTGTGCACTACAGAAAGGTGCTGGTCATAATGTTGATGAGGCTAAATTGAGTAGCGTCACAAATGTAGAGGGAGGTCCAGAATTCAAGCTGTTGAATTAAGAGATAAGAACAAGGCTATTTATCAACTGATGGCTCATCACCTACAAATACAGAGGAGGAAGACAGGCATCAGGCAATTAGTTCATTACAGAGTAAGTCTTTCAATGAGCATCATATACTGTGAAGTTGTTCTCTAACATGTCTAGGCAATGAGGAGCTACAAGCTGAGGAAGGCTGCCGGTGAGCTAGGCATTTCAGTCCAGTCATGGAAATGCAGTAATTCAGTAATGTGGCTCTTGGTTCAGAGTTGTATATTCCCTGCCAGCTCAATATGTAGGCAAATGGTCTTATACCCATGCCAAAGATACATAGAGGTGACATGGCTAGTGTAGTTTAATTTGGGGAGGGATGGCAAAAACAAAAGAGCAAAGGAAATTGTGAGGCAATTTTTATCAGTTGAAAGGATGAATCACTGAAACTACTGTCTAGTTGTGGTAGCAGTAACACACTAGCAGTTTCAAGATGAAATACATTTACTTTAGAACATAGACCATACCCTGTGATGGCCACATGACAGCTGGGTACTTGACAGCTTGTGTTGCTATGTGAACTTTTACAACATTGAAGTAGTTTGTGTAAATATGTGGAAGGTCAGTGCATGTACATTACTTCACTGTCATCATCTTACCATGTCAGTGTGAAAGAAAAAGCAACATTATGAGTTTAAAATTTTCTTTTGCCAGATGACATCTGTAAGAAACGCAATAGCCCTTTATAAGGTATATTGTGTAGATAGAAGATTTATAGTCAGTCAGCCCTTTGATTGCTAATTAAAATAGAATTTTTTTTTATTCTGAAATATCAAAATTTAACTTGCTGTTAGTAGCTTCCAGAAATTTTATGAGATGTGGGGCTTAGAGAAGGACTTGAGTGTCATACCCTGCTGGGTATTCGGGTTAGAAATTCCATACACAGAAGAAAAAACCAAAAATGCAACTAAATTGTGTAATGCATCAAGGTGAAGTTTACTGTGTATTTAATACAGAATATGAAGGGAAAGCTAGAACAAGGAATCATTTTTTAGCAAGTACATGTGGTGATAACAGCAAGAGAATTTTCAATGGGAATATGAAATGGGCATATGGCTTAGTATGATCCGGAAAATCGATTTGTGGGGGAGTTCCGTGAAAATTTGAATGACATGGATTACAAATGTGAAGATGTTTTTTAAACATGCTCTGGAGTAACAAGAGACTGTATTTGAACTCAGCTGATGTATGCTGGGCTGGAGACAGAGGGCAGTGAGAGCAGTAAAAAGCAGTAACTCTCTTGTGGAATACCAGAACGAAAGACTAAATGGAAAATTAAACCATGAGTGCTGCATAAAGAATAAATCTTCTGCTGCAGATTGAATTTTTAGGTGGGGAGCAAGCTAACATGCATGTTAAATTAAGGTAATTCTTTAGAGTAATTGTCTCAAGTGATTTATTTTTAGTTTTTTTTCACGGATTTATTTTGACAAATTCTACATGCACTCAACTTTATTGGGTCAGAAAGGTAATATAGCATTACTTTTTACAAGTATTGTTGTACTTAGTAGATTTAAAGACTGCATTGATCCTTTGATGTCAATCTAGAGTTAATACAGTTTGTAACTGCAGCTGTGCTCAGAAAGAAAATGTCCAATCATCACAGTGGAATGATTAAGTGCTGTATTCTACCTGTATTTCCTGGTTTTATACAAGCTGAACATAAGAGAGAATATTTTTCTTCCAAGGTAATTGAAAAATGTCTTTACATTCAGGATATTTATATTCTGCAAAAAGCTACTTAGAAATGTTTCCTGTCCTTTGCTCCTTTTCTGCCCCATCTTTATAGCCCTTTTTGGGCAGAAGGCTTTGTTCGTGGACTTAAATTTATCTCCAGCCAAAACTGCAAGTGACAGAGCAATCTGTTATCTGAGATCTGTCATATCATAGAATCATACCATATCATGGGATGGCTTGGGTACAAAGGGACTTTAAAGATCTGTGGCCTGATGAATCTCTGGGCCATAGGATGTGTTCCAGATTATTTTGTTATACTATCAAAACTGTTCCAAATTCTCCCATTCCTCTTCCACCGAGGATGTTGCAGAGCCAACAGCTAAGTACTTTTGTTTAAGAAATTAAGAAACGATCACTAGTAAACATTTCGCTCTGCCAATTTCCATCCTACACCAGGCCAGTATTAGGCTATTCTTCAGAAAGTTGGTCTCACTGGTCCTACTTACCTGCAGCTTGGCAATGCAGTGAACACCAGAAGTAATACAATTTTACCTGCAGCCAAGGAATTTTAGTACTGAGGGACTGGTAAACTAGTCTTTGTTGTTATCAGATGTCTGATGTTCTGTGGTCATTAAATATAGTTATATGCAGAACAGAGAATAATATAATAATTCAAGAATTACAGTTTATTTAGTGTCACATAGGATCAGAAATGAAGCTGAAGTAGGAAGCTCTTAACTGGCAGTGAAGTTTAATTTCAGGGATTAGAATCTGGTAGCAGCACAGAGATTCCCTGAACCATCTGGGAATTTTCTTTTGTCTTCTGCCTCTGAACGTGTGATTCTTTATAAAATTAAGACTTCTGCACATTTCATTACTCCACAATCATATTTTTCTTCTTTAATGAGTGTTCAAATAGTATTATTAGGAAATGCTTTATCAAAATGATTCCTAAAAGTCTACGATTTGAATACAGAGTACTGAGCTGGGATTGAGGTAGTGTGTGGTTCTTCTTTCCTCTGCTTTCATTATTTATCACTCAGTCTTTCACACTGTGTCATTAAATGGAGTAACAAAGGTCACAGTGGAGAAGGAAAATAAGGGAGGCGTAAATACCAGATCAAACATGGAACTCTTTTTTGTATTCAGTTTTCATTTCTGTATATGTGGATTTCTGTAGCACTTAAATCCTTGCATTGTAGTTCTTGTTTATATGGAGTATATTTTTATAAAAGAATTAATTCCTTCAAAAATTTAATTGTCATTTAAGTTCTTGTTTTTAGTAGATTTTCAATTGTATGTAAATGGTACGACCTATATTTACAAAGCAAACTGTAGGACACAGCTAATTATTTTTTCTAGGTCTTTCTGTTCTATTGCTTTCATTTTACAGCTGCAAAAGGAAAATCTGTTACAAACTAGATAGAAATATTAGAACATACAGTGCAATAAAGAAATGCAATCAAGCATACCATGTGGCACAACGATAAAAACATTGTCTTAAGCCTCTTCTTTTAGAAGCTACAGTAGATTCTGAATCATAGTTTGATTTTTCTACACATCAGTAATTTAAACATCTGCTTACAATAACCCTCATTTTGAGCTGCTACCTTTTTAATAGGTAACAAATTCCACTCAGTTTTAAAGGAGTTGATGAAAGGTTCCAGACTGTAATAAAAAGGATTGTACTAGTTAAAAAGTAGATACAGAGAGTTGGGGATCTTAATCTGCAGTTTTAAAAGTTTTAGCTGTAGGGAATTTATAATTTACTGTTGAATAGTAGTTTGCATTCTACATCAAATTTGAGTCAGTCGGAAAAGACTCTTTGCTAATGGTCAGGTTTCCTGCTTGAGTATCCTTCATAATATAGCCAGCACAAGCTGGAACAGAAATCTTGCAGGTATGAAGCCTGCATTTGGCCAGCCAGATAGACCTTACATCCTCAGCTGACCCAGCAGGATCTGTGGTACACTCTTCACTGAGACCCACTTGTTTCATGTCTTCCAAAAACATCAGCTTGTAAAATTAGAAGCCTTATAGTGAAAATGGTTGCATCTGTTCAGATGTCAAATCAGGGTCTTAAAAATGAAAAAGTATTTCTGTTTCCTAATTTTAGAATTCATAGTTTTACGAACTATCCAATGAAATATGGGGGGTGTGGGTGTGTGTGTGTAAAATTGTCTTCTGCTGAGAGAAATTGCTGCTTATTCACTTGTTTAAACAATCAGTTAAACATATTTAATATCAATCCTGTTTTCAGAAACTGTGTGGCAATGGAATGTCTTATTGTACTTCTCTGTCTCTTAGGTTTGACTCAGATACAACAGAGCTCCATAGCTGGATGACCCGCTCAGAAGCAGTGCTTCAGAGTCCCGAGTTTGCAATATATCGAAAAGAAGGCAATCTCTCAGATCTCAGAGAAAGAGTCAATGTAGGAGAAAGTACTTGTATATATGTCTGTTAGTTTGCATTAGCTTGTCAATGTGCTTTCAAAGTCCATGTTTAAATGAGTTGAAAAGTATTCTGACGAGTATTGATTGTCCCTATGTCCAAGAGAAATTTAGAAGTGCTCACTCTCTCTGTGACTTTTAGATTTTGGCACCAAAATTGCTACACAGGCTGTCTGAATTCAGAGATCTTTTTTTATTCATGCATACTCATATTTAATTAAGGTATTCTAGATTTATGAAAGTCTTTGGATAAAGTTAAATCAAAGCCTATATATTACTTAAATATGCATCATCATTCCATACCAACAACTTAAATTGACATTACACATGCATAAATGGATGTGAAAAGTGTCATCTTTTAGTGTATGCTAAAGGAAATCTGTATCTAAATATTTTTACAGCACTGTAAATTATACATAAAAATCACCAGTTTCCACTTTTTTTTTTTGGTGTTTTTTTTTTCTTTGTTTTGGGTTTTTTTTTGTTTTGGTTTTTGTTACTCTGTTGTAGTACCATGTCTCAACCAAAATGATTCTTTTCTAATTTTGGCACAATGAATCATTCTGCACTGCTTAAGCAGTAACTGTGTTTGTGTATATGTTTTACAAACTCTGATTTTAGCCCTTGACACCTAAAGTATTCTAAATTTTCTTCATATTTAGTTTTTGTAGATACATGCAAAAATGCCTGTCCTTTCTGAGTAAGAGAAAGGGGAGTTTTTTTAATAATCATTTCTTTTAGTTTATCATGGAACTTCATTAAGATATATGGTGATACTTACTCATAGAACACAAACAGGTGGAACGAAGTTATTGCATTGAAGTTCTGCTGCTGTTTTTTCTCCCTGTCTGTTTGTCCATCATAAATTAGCTATGATAAGACTGAGGAACACTTAATTTTGTGACTGTAAATGCACATTTTAAAATGTCATATTAAATCATACTTTTTTTCAATATTTTTAATTTAATTATTAGTATTGTCATAATATTACTGCTATTAAGTATCCATTAGAATGTAATATTCTAAATTTAGTTCCTGGCACCTCTTCATGTTATGTGAAATATACTAAAGTATATATACAAAAATGTATGCAAAATGGATCAAATATATGGAGAAGAACTGATAAATTCAAATGCTTCCATAATGAGCTAATGGGATGCATCTAGTACATAAATAGTTGTACAGTTAAGTTTTTGAATGCTTCAATATTCATGGCAGGTGAAATTAAAAATGAAATAAAGGGGAGAAAAAAATGCTCATCTCCCCTTCATGTATTCCCATTTTGAGGAACACAACAATTTCAGGGATGGCAATTCAGCTCATCTTGACCTACACATTACACTGGATACCTGCACTGTCAGATTTCCCTAACCAATATGATGTTCCACCCCATTTTGTCAATTTCAAAGACTTTTTTTAAAGGATATAGGGGCCATGGTTCACTTTCCTTCTTTCCTTTCTTTGCTTCTGAGGACATGATCACTACAAGTAAAGGGGAGAAGGTAGGTGAACCACAGACCCTCCTTTGGGCCCAGCTGGAGTTCCCAGTATATCTTGTCTTGCCTTTGCTGATGCTGAGGAAAGAACGTTGGGGCTGGGATGCCACTACCTACCACATTTGTTCAGGTTTAATTTAAGTTGGTGGAAACATATAATAATATGGGAGAAAGAGGAAGTGAGGGAAAAGAGGTGTGGAATTTGACCAGTGCGCATGGGCATTTAAAGTTTGAATTCTAGACACTGCAGACAGTGAGAGATATTTCAGGTGTTTCTTTGACCTCCTTGAAAATTGAGTAACTGGATGGTTAAGAAAACAATTTCCAGGTTCTTTACTGAAAAGTAGTGCAGGAAAAGGATCTGCATTGTAGTAAGAGGGGTCTGAGACAAACCAGTAAACTCTGAATAGATATAAGAGCAATGAACATGTATGCTTCATTAACATTGAAACTATTCTTAAAGACCAAGACTAGTTTTGATTTCATAGAGTATCACTCCTTTTAAAATGAATATTTTATGGAGAAAATCAAGTTATGTGTAGACGTTTCTAGATGTTTTAAGGCAGAAAACATTCTGATTACATCTATTAATTTGAATGAACTCTGAAAGATGGCACTTGACAAGCACTGCATGGATTCTGTGTTGACCAGTTTTCAGTTAATGGAAGTCTCTGTACATGCATTTCAAAAAAGGAAAAACCCCTCAAGTTCTTAGAATGCCAGGTTTTAAAGCTTGTCCTGGCCTCACTTTTGCTGGTCTGTTCTCTGTTTGTCCATAAAACTAGTAGCCAAAGAAGGAAGTACTGTCCAGTTCATTGGTTTGAGAAGTTTCATTGTTGCTTAACACTTCTTGCTTCTAATTCCCTCAGTACGAGCCTCAGAAAAATGGAAAATAAAATAGTGTGGGGTTTAATATATTATAAGTTCTAGTAAAGTAATAGGAGATCTTTTAAAAAAAAAGTGCCAAAAAGGAAAACATACATTGGTAATAATTGAAAATAATTGTATTGTAATGACGTATGTAGTCATAACCAAGTATTCATCTTGCCCTTACAGGCAATCACTTAGTTTTCTCCCTTGAAGACAATCTATGTATTGGTGTAGCACAGAACACCTGTGCTTGGCTGATGTCAGACCTACCATTTATTTTCAACCACAGTAGGTGCTGAGTCCTAGGGCCTTTTCTTAATGACTTTTTTTTTTTTTTTTCCTGCTGTTCTTTTGAGGACAGTTTACTAGCTGAATGTTGTTGGGTTCTTTTTCTTTGCTGTGGCAGCTTGCTTCTACTCATAAGTTTTCTTGGATTGGGTGTCACTTCCATATGATATGGTGGAGGTGCATCTGCTATATGATGAAGGGATGCAGACTTCAGAAACGACAGCCACATGGAAAGTTCTTTTGCCATTATTGAGGATTCATCAAGTGCAAAAGCCTGCTCCCATCCCAGCTCAGGGGAGGCCTGGGAGAGATGTAGCCAAAAGCAGCCTGTATTAAATGTGTTTGCTAAGCCAGCTGCTCTTCAGATACTGGCAGAAATTTAGCCTTTGGAAGATGTATTACGTACACTGAATATATTAGACATGAAAAAAATGTCCATTCCTATGTCTGGGGAGAACCAAAAAATATTTATATCCCTTCTCTGCTATGAAAGAAGCATATTTTCCCTACCTGGCCAGACCAACTGGATGCCGTAACTATAGGAGTTTCATTGTGGAACAATCAAGATACTCCTAAATAATGCAGACATCCAAACCTTAATGCCATAAACGTTGTTACTCTGCAATACACTGTTAACATTTTCCAGTTAGTATGTATATATTGCTAAAAAAACAACTAACAATGACTCGGGCATTCTTTCTTTTTCTTAAGCCATAATGAGCTTTCAATATTGCAAGTTCAAATAGATGAAGGTTCAGGTCCAAAAAAATAAAACTTGCTAAATAGAAAATCCTGCTTAAAAATAAGTCAGATTTTAGAGCATACATCAATCAACTGGGAAGAAAACTCCTTGAAGGCAGTTTTGGTTAGCCAAGAAGAAGCACCGAGAAATTCAGAATCAAAGGTAAACAAATAAGGAACAGATGTAAGGGAAAATGTCAGATATCCTAGACAATTAAATTTGTTCTCTTGGCATTCTCAAGAGCTCCATTCTTATTTGTTCGTTTTGGTTTAGTGACCTTTTTCAGATGTGCTTTGTTGGGCCTGGATATTTGAAAGCTGAATCACTGTCAGAGCCAGCAATGATAATGTTGCCTTCTCCTGCCCTTGAAGGTCCTTGGTCAGAGGCACAGGAGGTCGGGGCGTATGGCGACTGTGCAGCCTTCCATAGAGCCCTCGAAGTAGCATGTTGGATTGAATTCCGCAGCCCACCAGCGTTTTCTAGGTTATGAAGTCACTAGCTGCCAGCTAAAATCTCAGGGTCAAATAAAAGGTTTAGCATCGTGAAAATAGCCTCTTCACCTTCATTTGACATTTAGCTAAGGAGGAATTTTTAGTGTTATTCAATCAGTTAAAACTAAGCTATTATACATTTGCATTACTAGTTATAAAATAGTCCAAAAGAGAATTAATCTCTGATTGGATGAAAGCCTGTAAAAGTAAGTTGTTGTTTTTTTCTCATATAGGTGTATTTTTTTCTTTTACAGAAATTAAAAAGAGTAAAAAAGGGGAAGGTTATATATTTGGAAATATTTTGAAATTACTTTGCCACAACCATAAACTTTTCATCAAAAAACGCCTGTTGATTACAATGTACACAATCTAAGAGTTTCAGAACTTCACAAACACCTTCAAACTTATCCCAGCCTACTTGTGTCATGAATGAACCTGAATTGAGTATGGTCCCCTTCAGTAAAGGAAAAAAGTAGTGAAACAGAGCCAAAGAGATAAATGAGAAGTGTTTTGAGGGCTCCTACTCCCTTTGTTTCAGGGCACTTCACATATGCTTATAGAAATCCTTCTTCTGAGTGGCTTAAAAATCCAAGACACAGTTTACAGGTTCATCAAGTGATGGCACTGTGTACAGAGTGATGGTAGGACTATGTGATGAGTGCTGTAAGTAGTTCGGGTGACTTTCCTCCTTTCTCCCCAGGTCAAATAATTTGTCTTTGTATGAGTAAGAAGAGGACAGTCTTTTCTCCTTTGGCTAACATTGTGTTTTCAGTGTGTGTGTCTTCCTGTCACCAGTGTCAGACCTTCATTTTTATAATTCATGCCAATTACATAAAAATGAATGGAGAAAAGTAACTGCCAGAAACTTTGATATGTACCAAATTTTCTCTTCTTTAAGGGCTTCATATGTAGTGCTTATATTTTCGATCAGGACCTGGAAAGTAATGTTTCAGGAGAGAGGTGTATATTTCTCCATATTTTTCTGCACACATAGCATATTACTGGACAGGGGAGGGTTCACTGCCACAGGCTTCAATGTCATATCATTTTTGTTTCAAAAAGCTAACTTTTAGTATATTTTAGTTGTGGGGGTTTTATGATTTGCTTGTGCTTTCTACAGTTGCACTCATGATAATTACTTATCTGGCATTACAGATTAAATAAAATTATTACAGTATATTTTAGTGTTTTAATAGTTCCTTTGAGTTCTCTTTAGTTAGACTCATGCTAATTATACCTGCCGATATAGACAGAGTAGTATTAATTAAGAATCTGTAAGAAATTTTAGAGAATTAATAGGTGCTTTTGTTGTTGTGCTTTGAAAATATTTAAATTGTACAGTGGAATGGTAGAAGAATATATTGACATACATAAACTATTAAAAATCAGTATGTTATTTTTAACTCATTGGGATTAAACTTCATAATCTTTCAGTGATAATTTAGGTATATATTAAGGATATGTTTATAAAAGGCAAAGTATTTCCATCCTTATTTCTTTCTTAAATATCCTTTCCTTATATGTTTTATTTATACAGAATCATATTCTTGAAAGTGTTTGATAGATGCATTGGCATAATGTTAAAAAGCCTTGTGTTTAATTGTTTCTATATGCACAAATGAATGGCAGTTATAAGGACACTGTGGAAATGTATGAATTGAACAGAAAATCTCTCTGTAAAGCTCTGAGTGTTAGAAGGTAGTACAGGAAACTCTTCAGGGAGCTCCTCATTAAACTGAAGATGTTTTAAGCATCACACTTTAAAAGTTATTTTAAGAGAGTTTATTCGAAGGTGTTTATATTATTTCCTCTTAGGCATAGCAATCTATTTGGAAAATAACATTTTCAAATATAAGTGTATAAGGTTCTTCTACCCAATGCATTGTTACACACCTGCTTGAGGTTTGTTTTCATTTGTAAGAAACCTTTTCCCCTGAAGAGTCAAGTAACACAGAATATACCTTTTCTGTGGATATAAACAAGGTGATCAGGAAGCCTGGCAGAGTCAGCCAGACCGAGAAGCTGTAGTCAGGGTTGTGTGTTATCTTTCCATACGTGTCGTGTAGGATTTGTGGTGGCATCTCCTTTTGTATGTGTGTATCTCCTGCAGTAAAGTAAGGGACTTTGTTTTGTGGAAGACTGTGCTGGTCAGGATCTCTGGGAAGTTTATAGTCAGTTTTATTTTTAGCATCAAACTTACCTGTTGACCTCATGCTGTGTCTTTAGGTTTCTGATTTAAAGTTTGTAAATTACCCAAAATTATAGAACTAAATTAGTTTAAAATCAATGAAGTGACATCATGCTGTTAATTATGAGACAGTATTGAGGGGCTGTCAGATCCAAAATGGTTTTACTTTCCATCTGTATTGCTACCAACCCAAAATGACATCAGAAGCTTAGATTTCTACTCTATCCTGAAACTTTAGCAGCTAGCCTTTACCAGCCATTACCAGCTAATCTGAACTTGGGTGAGAAACTTTTGAGTGAAGAAAGGTGAATTGAGTGTATTAGATAAAATACAAAAGTAGAAGCTGTTAATACTACAGTTAACTCTCATTCTGAGTAGCTCATATATGGATGTCTGCTATATATGTTCATATATATGTTAATTTTCTACTTTAATAAGCATTTTACAGGGTTTTTTTATGCTAAGACAGGAGTAAAGCAACCAAGGAAGTGATACAAGGATTTAGCACTTTGTGCTATGAAAGCCTGGTGATTTGGTTAGCATGCTTGAATCTTGCTGTTATGACAAATGAGCAAATCTATTCTTCCACAAGGAATTTCTGTTGAACAAATATTCTGTTATATTGAGTTTTGAATAGCTCTTAATTTGTATGTCTTGTATTTGTCTGTAAAATACTGATGTGTGTAATTTGTCAGCTCTGTTGCGTTCTGATTCTCAGTTGATGTATGTGACTATGGCTGACTCCCTTCCTGGTGGCATGTGGTACTTGCTGCATTCATTGCAAATTGGGAGGCTGGCAGGGCAATATGACAGGTTAAATGGTCTCGAGTAATCAGAAGACATCTCTGAGATTAATTACTTTCCTCTTCAAAATCCCTCTGTTGAAATACTCACCTTTCCTGTCATGCTGCAGGCCATCCAGCGAGAAAAGCCTGAGAAGTACAGAAAACTGCAAGATGCCAGCAGATCAGCCGAGGCCCTGGTGGAACAGCTGGTGAATGGTAATTACATGGGAGTTGATTTAGATAATCTTCTTAGGGATTTGATAAATGCACAGGTTCATATTTATCACAAGAATTATATTAGCAAATACTGTCTAAATGGAACAGTAAAATAATATTGCCTTCTATTTCTTTCATTATTTCTGATTGTTAAATCTGGTAATTAGAAAAGAGAAAAAAATCTCACCATTTTAGTACCATGAAAAGAAATGTGTGTAGAACTTGCTCACAATAATGAACTGTATATTAACAATCTGTTCTGTGCAGAGACTTAAGTTGTAATCTTATTTTCTGAGTATGCTAAGCTTTTGAAAGTATGTTAACTCAACCGAGTTTGAAAACTCTGAAGGCATTTCTCTGAACTATTCGAAAAAAGTGCTTTCTGACATATGATGTGGAATGTGTGTTTTGTAATATACGCATTGCTGTAATGTTCTCTATCACAAAAAATATACCATTTTATTAGGTGTTGAAAGAGATTTTTGGCATTCAGCTTTTCAAAGGTAATAAATATCAAAGCTTATACAACTCAAAAAAGAAAATTACTTGTAAGTTTTTTTTCATTTTTATTATTGATTTAAAAAAAAAAAATACTCCATTTTGTCATTCTTTAGAACTTTCAGATATTTTTAAGGGAAAAAGGAAAACCAAAGAAAGGTAGATAGAATTATAATTGTCATTCTGTTGTCCTTGATATTAAAGAATGTCTACATTTACAATAAAATCTTAAACATGGGCCAACATCTGTCTCACAGATATGGTTGCCAGAAATATACATGTTGAATGCACCAAGCTTCAGAACACATATTAAATTGTTATAATGAAGAACCAAGGATTTAACTGGTGAAAATGAAATGCTTTGAGTTTGAGGTACTAACTGGCCAAGTTAAACAAACTTGATGGAATCCTATCATTATCTTGCTTAAGTATGAAAGTGTAATATTTTAAAAGTGACCATATTTAACATGTGGGGCATATTTAACTAGCATTACTGTAACAATTGATGCAAGGGTTCCCTTCACAGGCTCAGTACTAGACCGAAGGGAGTCTGATAACATCTGCACCCTCCTTGAAATGATTTGGGAAGTTCTCAATGGCTGATTGTATAAAAAAATTCTGTCCAGTTTCTTGGACATGTTTTCTACCTGGAAGAAGTTGTTGTACAGGACTTTTAAGGCAGCATTTTAAATTTTTGTGCTGTCACATCAAGGTTGTTTTTTGGGCAGAATCTGTCTAGGGTACATTTAGCAATGCCCTACTCTTCCTTTGACCAAATGTAGACTTGCACCTCAAGAATTCCAGGTTCAATTTATTTAGATTACGTAGTACTTTCTGGTGACTAAATTCAGTTTTCAGAACTCACTAGCATGCTATATATTACTTTTCTGGTACTGTACTACCTACCATGTTTACTATCAAGTAGAATAATAATCTATCTTAAATATTCTCATGTGGTTTTGACTCAAGGTTCTCTTTTTTTTCTCCTTCATTCCATGCTTATTCATGGTTTATAGATGGTGTGATCTCAACTGTGGCTAGATGTGCATGTAAATATTTTCAATATCTCAGAAATCACACCTTTTTTTAAGAAGCATGTTTTCTAGTTGGGGTGCAAGCACAGGGCAGACTAGCTAAGCCAGCATGACTTTATCTGTTTATCAACTGCTCTGAGCTCTGTATCATGCCATATATTGTGGTTGCCTTGGTAGCAAGAATATTCTAGCAAGGATGACAGGTTAGTTGCTTGTGAGAATGAAAATCTTTTTTTGTCAAGGTTTTAGGGGGAAAAAAATCCTTTTAAAAGAAAAACAGTTCTGGAGTTGAAGCCTAAAATGTTTATGGGACTTTCCGCTACTCCACTGCTGCAAAGGAATTTTTAAGAACAGTGTATGGAATGCTTAAATAGTGCAGTAATTACCAACAGGTGGGAGCAGTAAAGAGTAGAATTAAATAATTAACATTAATTGAGGAGAACTGTAGGATGTTTTTAACAAAGAATTTGCAAATGGAATATCTTGCTAGGTCTTCAAAATTATTCTTTGAGTATAGAGGACATTAACTGCCATATCCAGCCTTTGTACTTCTAATACTTCAAAATATTTTCTATTTGTCTTTTTTTCCAAATCATTATGATCTAATGCAATTGCAAATAATGGGATTACATTGAACTAAAAGCTATGTAAAAAAAAGTAACTGAACTTTAAACCTACATCTCAAACCGTAAAAAACTTAGGCAGCTTTATATTTTCAACAGCAACTCAGCTTTGTTTCTACAGTCTTTGTGTGACTTGTGGGAATTAATTTGGGACATGCATTCTTCATCTCTGTTATTTTGTTGTTGTTGATTGCGGGATTCACTAAGACAAGAGGAAAGTTTTGCTGAATCTAGAAAATAAGGTTCAACAGAGCAGACCGATTACGCCTACGTAACTTCCTCTTCTAATGCTCAAACCCTTTTCCATAACATGGGAAGGAACTGGAACTAATGTGCCTTTATGGATTTGTGGGAGGCACACAGTTTAACATCTAGAGGAGAGAAGATGTACTATGTTATCTTGAATGAAAAGCCTTTTTAACTATCATTATTTACAAATCACAAATTATGATGCTCCCATTATTATTCTATGTGGTGCTTTCTTTAGGGAAACCAGTTAGTGATACAATTGATGTTTGTCAGCATTTGCAGCATAAGCTGTAATTAAAAGACTATTCAAGGCAAACACATTTGGGGTGTAGATCAGTTGTGAAGTCAAGTGATGACAATTTTAACTGCATTGTTTTTTTTTACTTTTTGTGTATCAGATCTGGACTAATTATTAGACTCTTAAGATTCTAATTATGCTATCACTAAATTATTTGCTTTGCTTATATATAAGATGTGTTTTCTCACTGCTGATAAGCAAGTCACTGAATGTAACAGATGAAGAGCATAAAAAGAGGAAGATCTCTGGTAGATTATAAGAGCGAGTTTGGAATGGTGGTAAATTTCATTGTTGTATCATTTATATTTATTTACTTTTATTTTTACTGTGATAGGAGGAGGGAAAGTAAAAAATAGGATTCAAATTCTGGAGAGAATTGGACTGGTTTATTTAGGGTTTCATGTATTTGTTTCTTACTACAGAGGAAAATATTCTGAAGAAATGTATTTATACAGGGCACTATTCATGCTTTATGTGAATGTTTTCAGCCATTGTCAGCAAAAATATTTTGCATTAGAAAGAACTGCCATCTCACACAGCATAGCTATTCTTGTTTTTGTAAGCAGTGTGTCTTGACATTGCCATTTGAAGGGCTTTTCCCATCATGGGGGAAATCATTCATGCTTTTGGTGATGATGACTCTTTAGCCAACCACCCATCTTCAACATGGGCTGTGCTCTCCCTCTCCTTGCCCATGTTTTTAAAGAATTCTGATAATTACAATTGATGTCAACTTACATCTTCTGTTTACTAGTGTTTCTAGGAAAATATTCTAATCTGTTTTTATTTTCTAAATTCTTTTCTAAAATAGAGTAACAAAACTGTTGATGCATGAGTGAAGCAGTTTAGCTATTTGAGTGGACACTTGACTGTTGTAGTTTAGAATAAAATAAATAGGGCATCGAAATGACTACTCTGAGAATTTTGATAGGCAGCATTAAAGTGAATACAAATGAATTTGTTACAAAAAAAGATGTAATTTTTAAGTGCTACTGTTGTGTTGAAGAAATATATTGTGAGTCACTATTTCACATATACTTATGAGTCAGAAGCTACAAGGAGATAATATTACATTATTCTATCATAGAACCATAACAAATGATAAATGTACTTAATAAAGTATACTTCATATTAAGTGGCAATTCCAAAGTACTTGTGTGTAAGGTACTGCACAATTAAAAATAGTCAGACACAATTTGTTATGCACAGTACACAAGGTAGTAAAATTAATGGATTCACTTAGATAATGAACTGTTTTCTCTGGATACAGTATATTTATTCACTGATTATATCAGAAGCTTTCAGAATATGAAACATGAAAAGATTATGAAGTATTATTGCTAAAATAATATTGGTTTACGAGAGAATGGGTTTTGTATTGTTTCTTCATTTGCTTGTCAGCTTTTGCTATGTCTTGCCATGAATGAAGCAGAGTAAGGAGATTGGTGTTAATGCCATGAATGAAAACTGGTCGTTACTAAAGTTGATAAAGATAATGAAGAAATCTGTACTTATTGTGGAAGTAAGTTTCAAATTCCTGATTTTTACCAATTTAGTGAGCAAATAAAAGCATTACAATTATGCCTTCATTGCATCAACTACTGAAATAGTTATTAATGTGTAATTTTTAATGAGATGGAGGACTAGCTTCCTTCAAAATAAGACAACATTTTGACAAATTTACCCAAATTATTTCAAGAGCAAGTAATAGCCATTTCCTTACATCCTCCTGGAAATTGCATACTGATATCTGTTAGACAACTTTGAGTTACCTGAGTGGACTGTGAACTAAGAGATTTAAAAAGTGCATCCAATGGAGGTTTTCAGATGGACCTTCCTTTCAACAGGCTATCATGTTGCGTAGTGGAGGTGCAGCACTGCAGTCTTTTACCAAACGTGGCTCTGCACACTCCAGTCTGGTACGGTCCTCTTCATTTACGTGAGGAGCAAAAGCATTTCTTCGTTCATCTGTGCATTTGTGGATTCACATTTAGACTCAAAGTTCAGTATTAAAGAAAAGAATTAAAGAACATGGCTTAATATTGGATAAGTTCATATATTTAAATAAGAGGGACATGAGTGAAAAGAAGAAAGAGGATCTGATGAATCTAGATTTTCATCTGAAATACAGTCCTGTCTGAATTATTACAGTGAAATATTATAGTGAAAAGCGTTATTATGTAAGGAATCCATGACTGCACTTCCCCTGATAATCATAATCTTGCCTAAGGGTACTTTGGAGACTGTGGCAGCTGAAAAGACAGGAAAGGAGGAATAAATAAAAGTGGTATTTTTATATCCACTCTGACAAACTCATAGGCAGTGTCTTCAAGGTTCAGAAGTAATCATGGGCACAGCGGCAAAGAGTTCTGCTCTCTGTCACGAGTATACAACATTTTTATAACCCACGTTATAACAGGACAGAAGCAATTGTTGAAATACAGCGTAGCTAAAGGCTTGCTTTCTGTATAGGTGTTTGTTCTTGCTGTTGTTAAGATTCAGTATCTATGTGTCTGGTCATCTTTGGTTGTTGTTATTCAGACATGCTATGCCATTCTGTTTTATGCTGCCTTTTCACATATTACTATATGTTCATTAGACATTACACCAGGGGTCCTCAAACTTTTTAAACATGGGGCCGGCGTGCTGATGAAGTGGCAGGCAGTCATCTGCGGCTGTTTGGTTTCCCCCTCCAACCCCCGGCAGGGGTGTTCTGTAAATACTGGGGGCTGGAGTGAGGACCCTGGGGGGCCGTATCTGGCCCGTGGGCCATATTTTGAGGACCCCTGCGTTACACTTTAAGAAAATATAGTTGTATATATACACCACATCTCCAGATCTGAACAGATACGCAGAAAAGACTGCATCACTGTTGGATTTTTTTAAGATGTGTCAAAATACTGTTTAGCTCTTTATGCTTTAATGTTCATTTTATACCCTTGCTCAGCCTTTAAACTGTGCTATCCAGTTTCTGGAGTATAATGTGTATGTATAGCTGCTCCAACCGCCACAGTTGCCATTGTCTCCCAGTAGTATGGCCTTCCTATCTTTCTACATTTTCGCTTGTACTTTTTGAAATCATGTGCAATTTGCTTGGCAAGGACAACATCCCAGAAACAAAGCATGTCCAGGGAACCACTATCAGGTACTGCACAGTCTGTTTCCAAGTAGGCTATTTCCAAGCAACTGAGTGGAATAGCCCTGAGCTGCATCCAGAATAGGATTTGCCAGAGAACTATGCTGCTCCACAAAAGGCATGATCCTAGATTATCATTTAGTGTGGTTTGCCTTATAGCAATACGGGAATTATATTCACCAATAGTTATTCCTTAGAAAAAAATATTTTAATAAATTGCCATTACTTTTTTTTTTTAATTTAAGAAATTTGCCTGTAATTAGGACTCCTTTTTTTATGTTTTACTGTCAGAGATTGCACATGAACTTTACTGTTTTTTATCCCTGGTAAAGACATTTTTCTGCAGACTGGGAGTACAGGTTGCAAACAAAATAAACCACATTGACAGTATATCAAAAATCATGAAAGTATAGCACTGAAAGTTTTTGTCTCATTTGCTTATAAAATTGTTTTTAAGAAATAGAAAAACACCCTAAATTTGATTATTTTGATAAAAACATAGCTTCTGTTTTAATGCTTAACTAGTGTATGACTAAGTGATGATGTTATTAAAAATGTTCTTAGGCATATAGCATTACTCAATTAATTGAGATATTTATGAATTTTGAACTCAATATCAATCTTTGCTATGTGCATCATTACAAGCCATGCCAGTAAAAAAGGTTAGGGATTACATTTTTACTTCCTCTGAAGAATAAATGAGATGCTTAAGTTAATAATATTTTTAACTCAACTTGTGATCAAGTTTTGGAATAATTATAAATGAGTTTATTGTAAGATCTTTGGTTATCTTTTGTATGTATTGCCTTACTTTCTTCATAGAGTATATAGAGCTCTTTTACCTTTAAAAGTTCTAAATCGTTGACCTGTCTGTTATAACTAAACTCAGTTTTCTTGTATGCATAATTTAAGCATGATTATTTAACAATAGATGCAAATAGGCAAACTATATCAGAGAAACCAAACCCTGTCTGAAAATAATCATAGAGAAGTGTCATCTATGGTTTCTTGGCTCTCAGTCTTTGCTTACTGTCTACCGATGGTCACTGCTGGATACATGGGACTGGCCTAGGTGGATGTTTGATCTGATCATGTGTTTATTCCTTAATGCTTATGATATTTCTAAAATAAGATGTAATGCAAAACCTAAGGGTTGGGTTATCAGAAACATTAAAATAACTGCAGAATATTGTTCCCATTCATTTAAATCAGTCTTTTTATACCAAAACCGAGTCATGTACATTAAAATCTAATTACAGTCCAGACATAGTTTTCAAAATCCAGCTGTCGGGCATTTTCTCATTTCTTACAGCAGTTGTGATTAGCTTTATGTATTGTATCTCTACTTTCTGCTTTATTCCCATTCTTGTACTTTAATACACTTTATAATTCATTCCCATAGCAACAGAAGTACCCTGGCACCAACATAAAATATTTTTGAAATGCTTTCTCCACTAATGTGTACCATCTGTATGTTCAGGACTGTTATTTCATGATAAATCATTAACTGGATTTATGAACTCTCATACAGAAACTGAATTGTTAAATTATTTTACTGTTTGGGTTTTTTCCTTTTCTTTGTGACTTATTTAAGTGTCATCTTCTCTTGTTTTCTTTCTAGAGGGTCTGAATCCTGACAACATTAGACAAGCCTCAGAGCAGCTGAAGAGCCGCTGGATTGAGTTCTGTCAGTTGCTGAGTGAAAGACTGGCATGGCTGGAGTACCAAAATAACATCATTGACTTTTACTCCCAGCTGCAGCAACTGGAGCAGACAGCAGTTACTGCAGAAAACTGGCTGAAAGCACAACCCACACCAACAGCAGATCCTCTTTCAGTGAAAACTCAGTTGGAAAAATGCAAGGTTAGAGATTCTTCTCCAAGTTTTTATGTGATACTGTACTTCATAGGTGTTCCAACATGGGGTCAGATTATGACCTACACTATTTCAAAACAACAGTTGAAAATTGACTCTTTATCTTTCCAAGGTAACTGTTGAAAACATTTATTCAAGGAAAGGAAAGACTGCTGAAGAAATCAAGAGGCAATGGAACCTAGCATATGGATATTTAAAACTCTGCCCCAATTACTTACTTATTAAGATACTTAGATACCTAAAGCCAGTGAACTATGCCCCTAATTTTTTTTTTTTTCCCTATAACAATCTGTGTCTTTGGTTCTTCATTAAGAAATTGTTTCCTATCACCTCTGGATGAGAAACATCCACCCATAAGGAGCTGGGCCAGTAAAAATGGTCTTCATGGTCAAGTCCAAAATTCTGATATTGCATACCCTTTACTTGCTACATACCCTGCATTTTGATGCAGGGTGGATTGTGTAGGCGAGTGAAGGAATATTCTTCTGTCATCATATGACAGAATTTGTACAAAAATGGTAGCACTAATTCATTTACTCTTCTCCCTAAATGTTTTCATTCGTGTACTGCACCATCATAGAAAGTTGCTTATCTCTTTTATTGTAGACAGTTCTGTGGGTGGGGATTACTTACAAGATAATATTGTTTGAGAGCAATATTTTGAGATATAGTAATGAATTATAAATTGCATGACTTGTAGAAATTTAACTTTATGAAATCTCTGGCTCCAGAGGCTCAGAAACTGAAAGCAACATTTTAAACCCAAATTTAGATCTATGCTATTACTTCTATTTTAAAGCATTTCCAAGCTGGCATTATGCTTATGGAGGTTCTCTGTTTTCTTGCAGAAAGCTTCTTAAAGCAGCTTTACTATGAACTGTACACTTGGCTTACTTTCCTCATTTCTTTTTATTTAGTAGTTGCAAGTGTCACAGTGTGTACAAGGTATCCTGAAGGTATAAGAGCACAACCTCATTGCTTGGTACAGGTTCTTGAGGAGAAGTGGAGAGGGAGGTGCTGATCTCTTCTCCCTGGGATACCAGCACCCAGAAACACTGGAATGGTTCAAAGCTGTGCCAGAGCAGGTTTAGTCTGGACGTTAGGAAGCCTTTCCTTACTGAGAGGGTAGTCAAACACTGGAACAGGCTTCCTAGAGAGGGAACTGGTCTATGCCCCAAGCCTGGCAGTGTTTGAGACATTTGGACAGTGCCCTTAATAACATGCTGTAACTTGGTCAGCCCTGAAGTGGTCAGGCAGTTGGACTAGATGATCCTTGTAGGTTCTTTTCAGCTGAAATATTCCATTCCATTCCATACCATTCCGTTCTCAACCTGGAATATGTTACTGTGAAGCTGCTAGAAATCACTGTGCTTCATCACTCCTTTTCTACTTTATGTTATTTAGCCTGTACATAATCTAACAGAGGTGGGTCCAGGATTATGGGACATTTGGAGGTTTTATCTTCCTAGCTCCACATGATAAGGATGCTCCTTAGGCATGGGATTTTAATGTGCAATCTATGTCATTTTCTTTGAGCATTATAGTACAAACATGATAATGTCATGTGAAAGTGACTTTAAGCAGTGGTATCAATCAACAATCTTATTGGGAACAGAGGTATTGATATGTGAGAAAAATTAAGAAAGTTTAATTTGTTCTTACTGTGATGTAGTTGGAAGCAAAACAGTTGTGTAATGTGCATGGAAACAGAGGTGATTTCATGACACTAGTGATTTTATTTGTGGGACAGATGTATCTTGATTTTTTTGTTCAAACATACAGGACGAAATCATCCGAATGTCAACCCTTCAGCCTCAAATTGAACGGCTAAAGGCTCAAAGTCAAGTGCTCAAAGAGAAAGAACAAGGACCAGTGTTTCTAGATGCTGACCTTGCTGCTTTTACCAGCCATTTCAAACAAATACTTGCCGACATGCACGCCAGAGAAAAGCGGCTACAGACCAGTAAGTGTTCGTGGCAAGAAGTCAATTTGCCTGAATAGTGTACAAAGCATAGGCATATATATTTTGCTTTCCTGCTTTTGTATTTGTTTTTATCATGCTAAACCAATAGTACAATTGAATTAGTCTTTCAGAAACTATCGGTTTGTTATGTATTTTATATTAATAGAAAAACAAGGGAAGGTACACTATTCAGAAGCAAAGGTTATATACTCAGTGTAGTTCTAGCACCAGATCTCTTGTTAGCGTGTTTATGGACAGATTCAGTGATATATTTTGGCAACATAAAACTGTCTTTGGTTGGTTGGGCTGTAAGACAGAGTTGTCCACATCTGTCAGTAGAGAGGAGAGAGAGTTTAATTGCAGAAGTGAATCTGCCCTAGATTTTCAAAGAATAGAAATTTAACTCCATAAAGCTTATCAAAGACAGTAGCTACTTTAGGGTATCTAGTTTTTCTTCATGTAATGAACTGTTCCTTTTTTGCAACACAGAATATGTGACTGCTAGTTATAACATTATTTACAATATTTTTAATAAAACACATTTCTCAAAAGGGGGGAAATGCCATATCAAAATAGAAATTTTGATTCAAAATAGAAATGCCATATCAAAATTGACTTTATTCCTTAATAAATTACATAGCACGTCAGTGGCTACTGTACACTTTCTGTATTTGATTATGAAATTAAAAATAAAGCATTGGACAAAAAAATATAAATGTAATTTTTCTCAACAGTGAAGAGATTATTTGCCCCTTAAACCAGTATCTCCAAATGACTGTACTGTTTTGAAATCAGACATAGTGCTAGCTCCTTCTAGTGGATCTTTATAGTATTCCTCCTAATTTCTTTCATGGAGAGGTTTGGATTTTATTTCAAGAACACTGCATTATTGGGCTGCTGCGGTTATTTCACACATGCACACACATGCCAACTGAAGAGTTGATAATGCATAGCAGAACTGGAGAAATAAAATGCAAGTGTGCCATAGCAAATGATGAAAGAATGAGCTGGAGAAATTTAGTACTAAGGAGCCTATTGTGTATTCATGACTCTAAAGTCATGACATAAAATGGGAAAGGTTTAAAAACTATTAATGCCACATTGTTTTATATGCTGAAATCTGTTACCATTGTGCCATCAGGAAAATGTGGTAAATGCTATCTTCTTTATGATTTCTTCTATAGCTAATTTTGTGTAAATGCTGGTTTTGTCTCACCTAATTTTACTATAGAGAGACCTCATGAACTAACCAGTTGGGTAGCCCTGTAAGATGAGTAGTGTTCGCTGCCTGAACTGTAGTGGCACAAAGCAGGACCTTTGGTGAAGTTCTTGCTTGCTGTATCTGTGCATTCCCACCCCTGTGCTGCAGTATGTGCCTCCAGTGCCCTGGCAAGCTGCAGGGGCAGCTGCCCTGAAGTGGCAGCATTGAACAGGCTGGGGAGAGCCTCCTGAACTGCTAGAGAGCAGAAGTCCCTGAATCAGTATTTTATGGAGCCCTGGTCAGTTATTATTTTAAGTGACTGCTCTGCATCACAGGTGCTTCATCTCAAATGCTTCAGCTGTCAGGATGAGGCTCTTTTAGCAGATTAAGTACATACCTGTAGTGATGTTTTAAGTGAGATTATTATGTCAATCATATGTTATCTTCAAAAATTTTATGCACTATTTTATCCAAAGTGATACCTTTCTTTCATAAGACTGCTTTAGATCTGAATGATCATGCTTTGGATACTGTGTTAGGTCTAATCCCATTTTAGGAAAGTCTTATGAATCAAAAAATGTGAAAAAAACCCTGAAGCTGAAGCACAGAAATTTGTCTCAGTCTGAGTTTCTTCTGCTTTCATCAGTGATTGTTTTTCTACTGATAAACAGATGGAGAAAAGGCTGTATCCCATGTCTTTATTTTTGCTTTAGTTTAATAGAAAATGTTGAAATACTGCTAAAGCATTTTAGATATTTTAATGTTTTATTTGCATAAATTATTTGCAAGTATTTTCTATAAATAGAAGAATTTACTAAACACTGAATGGTGTTTTACAGATCAGTGGTAGTAGTTCCTCCTTTTTTCTTCCTGTTTTTTGGTGGGTTTTTTTGGTTTTGGTGTTTTGGGTTTCTTTCCTAACTTCCTAATAGTGATTCCCATTACTTTTTAGGTATTCTGTTGTTTTCCAAGGGAAAGTTTTCCCTCAAATAAGTTTTCTCTAGTTCTAGGAGGTTTTCTCCCTCAAATACTTTTTGTTTGGGTTTTGCTGGGGTTTTCTGAGGATGGTGGTGGTATTGGTTGGGGTTTTTTTAGATTCAAGAGTGTTTGGTAGTTTCCCTGTGCTGTACAGATTTCTTAGTAAAATATTGTTAAGGATTAACTCAGATTTTCTCAGATGTTTTTCTCTATGATTTGATTAGCATTTCCAGTTGTGAATCCAAATTTAAAGCCAATTCTAAAACCTTCTTATTTGTTTTTTCACTGCTTTATGTTGTTTATGAAAGAATTACCACCTCATAAAATATGAAGAAATGTGACCTCACTGTTCTTACTTTATAGTATGTCTGTATATCCATAGGTAAATGATCCTTTTGAAGATGATGTATCCATCATTCCAGCTCTCCTTTCTCCCCAGATACATTCAGAGTAATTTCTAGAATACTGGTGTACAGGAAAAGTAGAGGTCAGGCAGCGCTTCAGACTGTTCAGTAATGTAAACAAGGGGGTGAAAAGGACAATCACGGTGATAATTTAGATATAAATAATGTGATTTCCCAAGGAAATTCTTAGTTTTACAATTGTCCTGGTGAAGAATGAGGAATTCAGCTTTGTATTTACTTGTCTTGAAGTTAACTGCTGCTGTCAGAGAGATTTCTAGAGAGCAGCCGGTCGGCCTCCCGTTCCCCCTCAGCCCAGGGAGAGCAGTCAGTCAGTGCCAGGGAAGCGGATACTCCCTGGTTCAAACTGCTTCCCAGGTGGCAGCTGGTTCATTCCAGCATTCCTCTGGCTCTGTGACTGAACTAAGCATCATTAAGGTGCCTCAACTTTGTGTTCCTGCTTTAGTGAACTCTTATCCATTCATGCTCCTCAGTGAGATGTGTGTTTTCAATTGGACAAGACTCTTCAGAGGGGATTTGGGGAGTGTCATTAGATTTTTAGAAAGTAAATTTAAAGGAAAAAGCTTTTGTGGCAAGTGGAATTAAGACTATAAAGATGGATGCAGCAAAGGAAAAGTCAAAGTTATTTCCACATTTCTCTGCTTCATAAATTCATGCACTGTGCTTTCCGTTCAAATTCTGAATCTACACTTGCAAAATCAGTAATTCCCAAAGGTGAAGTCATCAACATAATCATTGTTGTTTTTATTAGTAGTAGTAGTAGTAGTAGTAGTGATGAATTATTCATCTGCATTCAGATGATGTCTCCTATTTATTTCAAGAAGGACTTTAGAATGTTTTTGCCTTCTACATCATCTCAAGATTCACTAGACCTTTTATTTACTCACCTCATGCTTACAGTCACTTCGCACTTACACCACTTTTCCCCCTAATCTGCTAATACAATATCTTAAAGAGGGTTGCATTACAGAGATTTCATGCAAATCAGTCTTGGCATAATTTTATAAGGCAACAAACCACAGTAACCATAACATCTGGAGTTTTATTCTGTCATTTGTCTGCTTTTGCTTGAACTTTGAACTGCTTATTTTGATGCTCTAAGTATCTTAGAGACAGGTGATAAGTGACAGTGAAATTGTTATGATATGTATAATCATCTCTCACAAATCATTGCGTACTCGAGGAACAAAAATTTTAAGCAAGTGTCCTATAAATTTCATAACTGTAAACTTTTCTTAAGACCTGACCTGAACTATGATTTAGTAGCAATAATATTCATTGCTGTTTGGTTTTGAGTCATTGTTTGCTTAACTTTCTTTGAATGTGCCTTTTGAGCTGAAGATACAGCTCAGATGTGTGAGAGAAAATATTATTTTTACAAGTAGCATGCAAGTAATTTCATTTTTCTTCTGCACCCATTTCTTGTGGTAATTTTTCCCCACCTGTATTTAAATAAAGAATGAAAGGAGGAAGCAGCCTGTGAAATTAATGTGTATGAGGTAACATCCTCTGCTCTGTAGGTCACTTCATCCTTTTCCTCCATGGTAAAAATGAAAATTTATGAGAATGGGAAATAAAGCCACCTAAAAAAAAAATGTTTCTTTACAAGATATTCACTGTTATATTAGATCTTGTAGAACTGGAGAAGGGCTTCCCTTCTGTTTCTTTTAAATGCTTAATAGATGAAAGTTGGAAGTGTTCAAGCACTTGCACAACCTTAATTATGTATTATACAAGAATCCTTATGTTTCCACTTTGAGAGTTTCTGGTGAAAGATGTGGGAGAAGGGAATCACAGATTTTATGAAGTCATCAATATATACAGACTTTGATTAATAGCTTCAAGTATTTGTATTTACAAAATAAGCAAAAGAAAGATGTGAGAAAATCAGCATGGTTTTAAACTGCAGTTACTACTGAGGAGCTTTTTATTGGAAATACATGCAGTTCAATCTATTTCATTCATTTTTGGGTGTAAGTTTTTAATAAAGTGATTCCATAGATTATATTTATTGCCTTTCTTTTTTCACAGTGATGTAATGAACAGTTGGATTTGTCCTGACTATAGAAGAGAGATACACATTGCACCATATTCATTGTGATTTGATAGTTGTCGAGATAATTGTATTCTCATTTCAATTCTGATCTGTGGAAAAAAAAAAATTGATGACTGGAAAATCTGGCCATGAAAAGGAAGCTGTGAGGGGGAAAAAATTACTTATTTGGAAAGCTGGTTTTACATGTTTTAATATCTCTACTTACTAAAAATATATCCTAGACAAATTCCTATCTGCACATTGTATTTCCAAATTTAAGCACTGCCTCTAAAATGAATATGCAAGTGTGAATGTACTTGCTTGTCAGTTCTCAAGGGTGGATAATATTAGTCACACCAAAATGCATTCCCTAGAATTGGAACAGTAATGCAGCAAAATTTTCCTATTGTGGGAAGGGAAATGTATTCTGCTATTTCACAGGGACATATTTGTATTTCCCTTCTGTGATATTTTGTTAGAGTTCTGTCGTGGGCCTAGTTTACCTATAGCTTGTGTCATGGGCATGTTATATGTTTCTGACTACCAATTCACGATTTTTTTTTGTCATATAGCAGAATCCATATTAATTCACTGTGCTTATCATGTGAACCTTAATCCACAAACTTTAGTATCACAAAGCAAATTTTAGGATAAAAATAAACAGGTCTGGATGTGTGTTTATGTTATAAGCATGGAGAATTTCGAGATCCATACTGCCCACAGAGAGACAATAATTGTGTTTGTTTAGACAGCTAAAATTAAGTAAGGTGAATCCCACTATAGGAGTTAGACTGGATTCTCACCATTGGCACCATGAACTGAAAAAACAATATAGGTTCATCAAAAGTGTCATCCAAAAAGATTTTAATATGCTTCCTTGTGGATAAAAATGCTGACACATTGTCTATCTTAAAAAAAAAAAAAAAAAAAAAAAAAAAAAACAACAAAAAAAACCTACCAAAAAACAATCACCACACCACTACCACCTGAAAAAAGCCCTAAACCCAACAAGCCCCCAGAACTCTAACTAGGCAAAAGGCATTGAAAACTAATTTTTCACTACTAGTAGTCTTGAAAAGTGAAATTGGAAAACTATTTTTTCACTGAACTTTTTTAAATGGAATATTTAATAACCAACTTGGAAAGCTACCAAACTGATGAAATCAACATCTGTGATCCCACTTGAACTCTCATTTAATCCTTCTTATAGTAGAGAATATAAATCATTAAAATAGGACAAAGCATTTGCAGTGTTTGCATGGTTTTAAAATTACTATTATTATTGGCAGACTTGCAAGATAAGAGTTTCATGCAGTTTGGTGGAGTATGCTGTAACAGCATATCTTGTATTTTTACCTGTTCAGAGGTGCCCTTCACGGCTAAGAACGTAGCCATTTTTTTAATATAGCTGCTTGAACTCATACTTTAGTCCTAAGATTTGTTTTTCATTTAAATAAGAAATGTATTTATAGAAGTCAAACATTACATAACAATACTGAACTCTATTTCATATTTCTAAATAAAATTGAAGTTTAAGAATTGTATACTCCTTTAACATTTCTGAGCTGTTGAAATTATATCTCCATTCATTTGGAGTGATGTGTTTAGGTGCATGTTCTATTCTAAACTAGGAATTGCTTGGATTATATCAGTCAAAGACAGTACAAGTCTCACTAAGGAACAAAAAACATATAAAATGTTATTTGATGAGATGGGAAATGTTTGTTTTCTGTGTTTCCAAGAATGTATTAGTACTACTTTCTGTGTAAAGAAAATACATCACAGGGGAAAAAATTTTTGTCTTTCTTGGTACCAAGTCTTTTGTAAATCCCCAGATGTGTGTGATAGATAGATCAGGCAAGATTTATATGAGGAAAGTATGCCATACAAAGCACACAGTCTATAAGACAGAGTTTAAATTGCCCTGATTTTCGTATGTTGTTGTGATGCCTAACTGAAAATATCAGGGTTTTTTTCAAGCAGCATTCTGTTGATCAGCTAAAAAAATAGGTTAAAATCTGAAGTACCTTCTGCCAAGCATTGCTGTGTGAGAATGTAAGCAAGCTTGCACTTAAAAACTTTGTGTTGTTTGTCAAAATTGCTTTTTGTCCAGTTATGTAATTTTCCAGTACAGTTCTTTCTGAAACACCAGAGGCATACAGGAGGTAGGAATAGGTGTAACATTTTTTTCACCTTTTATATACTTCGTTGTTATGTGGTGCAAGTTGGAAATGTTTCATTTCCAACCAGGCACGTTATTTGTCTGTTCTTTTTCCAGTAAGTATAGAAGCAACTGTTGTTGAGGGCAGAGGGAGTATCTCTGCTAATGAGTTGCTCATGTGTATGCCAGATGTTGTCTATTTACAGCAGCTGTAATGTTGGCACAATAAGCACAGTTAAATAAAATAAAACTTTAATGCTGAAAAAAGATTAATTTTCTAAGCTTTGAACAGATGTCTTGAACAGAACATTTTACTTGAACAGAAACATTAAACACACAAACATGGACCATAAAAGGAAATGCTGTTTCTTACTGCTTTTCTGCAATATGAATTTGGGTTAAGTACGATGATTTGCCTGTGAATCTCTAAACACACATTTTTAGACTACTTGTCTTGGCTATAGAAGTTGCCATGTGACCTATAACTAGCAAGTCAAATGACACACAACTGATAAAATGGCAGAGATATCATGAACATTAGAATAAGTGTATTCATTCTTCAAAAGTTTTCTGCTTCCAAAATTTTGGAAAAATCTGACATCGACATACTGGCCCAGTTGCTCGGTCTTTTATCTAACACTTCTCAGAAAAAAAAAAAAGCACAAATTTATTTAATTTCTGTCCTTTTTCTTTCCCATTGAATATAGTTTTTGACAGTTTGCCTCCTGCACACTACAAAGAGAGAATGAACACTGTACTTCTGTGGATCCAACAGTCAGAAACTAAACTTTCCATGCCTGAGGTTGCAGTTGCTGAATATGAAATCATGGAGCAGAGACTCAGGGAGCTCAAGGTGAGTGGTCAGGCTGGGGGCGAATGCCTCAAATGAAAGGTTTAAAGGAACAAATCCTTAGTTGTCATGAGTTTGCTGAAGCTTATGGATCTTGAGGGAATTATACCTGTTATGGTTTTAGGCAAGGTGTTGTGGAGACGGTGGATGCTTGATTATAATGATTCCTAAAGTTGAAGGACTGAAAGTGTTCTTCACCATTGAAACTGCTTTTATAAAATATTGAACATGTTAAGGAAAAGCCTTTGTTTGTCCTCATGATATATAAAATATTACTCTGATGATAGCTCTGGTAGTTAAGTATAGATTTAGCTCATGTCATTGAAACTGCTTTTATAAAATATTGAACATGTTAAGGAAAAGCCTTTGTTTGTCCTCATGATATATAAAATATTACTCTGATGATAGCTCTGGTAGTTAAGTATAGATTTAGCTCATGTCATTTCCCAGTGCTGACATGGGAATGATTGTGAATTGCAAAATGCAGCATGGACTTTGTCAGATTTCCTGTCAAATTTACAAGCAGACACAAATATGGAACAAGTTTTGCCAGTGGCTACAAACCTTCCCTGCATTTCACTGTTTGATAATTGCTCTACTGTTGGATGGCTAATAAGCATGTTGTTTGATGCAACTATTAATGCACATTCAGAAAGAAAAAAGTATAAAACAAAAGATAGTGCAGCAAATTTGGGCTAAGAATTGCAAAAGTTTTGAGAAGTTATCAAAAACTTTAAATCATAGAGGCAGTTCTAAGTTTATCTTTTTTTTTTTTTTTTTCCCAGCATACTCTGATTCTTTTGAAAGTGGAATAATTAAGGCCATAGTAAATTCTTACCTCAAATTAACGAAGTGTATGTGGATCACCTCTATTAACAGAGATAAACCCCTCTGGTTATATTCTCAGTTCAACTAAAATTTCTACTTTCTAGTTTGAGAAAAACAGAGAAAAAATAGTTTTAGCAAAGGTGACCTACATTTATAGTTTTAACTTCTTTCTTTAGCAGTCTCACCTGTGTTTGTGAAACAAAGAGAATTTGCTTCTTATTCATAGGCTCTACAAAGTTCTCTGCAAGAGCAGCAAAAAAACCTGAACTATCTCAGCACAACTGTGGAAGATCTGTCCAGGAAAGCCCCTGCAGAAGTCAGCCAAAAATATCGATCAGAGATTGAGGAGGTCCTTGGCCGCTGGAAGAAATTATCAGCACAGCTGGTGGAACATTGTCAGAAACTTGAGGAGCTTATGACCAAACTCCAGCGATTCCAGGTTAACCAAACTTTTTCAGCCTCAACTGCTATGTGGTGGCTTGTGGCTGTGGGACTAGCACAGAACACATACACCTCAAGAAAGTAACACCAAAGTGAAATATCAAAACACTACATAAAATGTATTAAAATGTTCACTTGATTTTGGAGGGTCCAAGATTTTACTTTGAAATCTGATTTTGTGGCTTTCTGCCTATGTTGTTTCAATAGCAAAATTTATGTTTTATTTCAATGAAATTGCTACTAAATACTCCTCTAGTTCCCTTTTTTGATATAGCTGAAGTAGTTTTTGATGCAGCTGAAGCAGCTGTAACCATATTGACTTTAATGGATTGACTTATATAATTAAAGTCATTTGTAATACGGTAATATCTTGGGAGCAGATACCAGAAAGCAGAAGTGTATCTGACTTACACAATTGCGTGAATTTCAGGTATTTGGAATGATGGCATTGGAACCTTACACTGTTTCTCTCAATGGGAGTATCTCCTATTTATACGTGTTTATAAATCACATGTATCAGCATTACAGGGGATGTCTATGACTTAGATGTTATAATATTTAAAATGTCCTTTATTATCATATTCCTGTTCTATTTCTATAGAATTTCAAGGGACAGGTTTCAGAGGAAATCAGATCAACTAGTCACAAAAATGAAGAAAGTATTTTTAATTTTTTTATACGTTTTTCTCTCCTCACCCCCATGCAAATGAGCACTTGAATATTCATGGGATATACTGCAATGAAAATTCTGAATATTGAGATCCTGTAGCCGTACTCAAAGCTCTGTTCTTATAGTGTGTTTCCTCTCAGTGTTGTGTCTCTGTATTTCTTCTATTTACAACACCAAATATTTGTGTCCTGGGTCTTGGTTTGCTGGTAGCAGAACATGATACATGATTAACTCCATGTGAATTATAATACAATAGCATGTGAACTGTAGTTGTTATTTTCAGCTTAGTTCAATAGAGTTGTCTGCTCAGGAATAAATTTTCTGGAAAAGTGTTCTTGCATTTCTTTTGTAGAGGGAAAAAAAAATAGGAGAAGAAAACTACTGATTATTTTGTTACTCTTAATCAGTTTTTAGATAGGCAAAATGGATGAAAAAAGAGGAAATATTTTATCAGTACCATTTATAATTTAACTACTGAAGTGCCACATTGCTCTAGATTGTAATTTTGGCTCCGTAGCTGCATCTCTGTTGTTTGAAGCTGGCCATGAAATGAAGTTTAATGGTATGGTGGGATAACTTTGGTCAGCAACCAGATGCCCCAGCTGCTCTCTCACTCCCTGTCCTCAGCAGGACAGGGGTAGAAAATAGGACAGAAAAGCTCTTGGATTGAGATGAAGACAGGGAGACTGCTTATCAGTTACCATCATAGGCAAAACAGACACAACTTGGGAAAAATTAAATTAGATTTGGGTAGTGAGAAACAAACACGAAAATTAAAACAACACCTCTGCCCCTTCCTCTTTTTCCTAGTCTGAACTCCATTGCTTTACTCTTGTTCCCTTGCTCACCAAGGGGCACAGGGGAATGGGGAACAGGAGCTGTGGTCAGTCCATAACAGTTCCTCTCTGCTGTTCCTTCCTCCTCATTATTTTCCCCTGCTCCAGCGTGGGTCCTCCCACAGGCTGCAGTCCTTCAGGAACTATCTGCTCCTGTCTGCAACTCTGCATGGGCTGCAGCTTCCTTTAGGGCACATCCATCTGCACTGGCATGGGGTCCTCCGTGGGCTGCAGGTGGATATCTGCTCCACCATGGTCCTCCATGGGCTGCAGGGAGAGAACCTGTGTCACCATGGTCTTCACCATAGGCTGCAAGGGAATCTCTGCTCTGGTGTATGGAACACTTCTCCCTCATTCTTCACTCAGCCTGGTGTCTACAGGGAAGTTTCTAAATTTTTTTCTGTCCTACTTTGTGTGCCTGGCATTTTTGCCCTTTTTTAACTGTATTATCACAGAGGCATCACTAGCTAACCATGGGGTCAGCTCCGTCCTGTGGTGGGTCCATTCGAGGCAGCTGCAGCTGGCTGTGTGCAGCGCTGGGCAGCACTGGGCCTCTCCTCACACAGGCCACATCTGCTACCAAAACCTTGCCACGTAAACCCAATATAAATAGGAAAACTGGAAAGCGGTTTTATCAATAGTATAATGAAATATGTGCAACTGCACAAAACATAGCAATACACTTAAAAGGAGAGAGTCCTGAGCATCATGATCATCCTCGGTACAGCATGTATTTTTTTAGCTATGTAAGCCTTTACATTTATTGCTGAAGTCACTGTAGTACACAGGTAATATAAAAGTCATTGAATATAAAACTCCTTGAATGACTTCCAGACGATTATTTTAGCTGTTGCGATTTATGGAATGTGTCAGCATGGGATACGATGAAATCAGTGTGGATAAATAAAATGCATTTACAGTCTGATTAAAAATGCAAGTCATACATTCAGTCTTCATTGGTAGCTGGAAACTGATCTCTTTTTAAGTAAATCCCATCAGATCTATATTTTGCAGTATTAATGAGCTATATTTAAAGTATTCTTTTAAAGGTATTAAAGTTTCATCATGAATTCTGAACTATTTTTACTGACTGATAATGGAATTCTCAGTAGACATTTAAACAGTGTTTTGGTAATTGCCATTCTGAAGTATACCGATAATTTCTGTATTATTATTGTTATTAAGTCCATCCATTTTCCATGGTAGCCTGTTGCTATTAAGTTTATCAAGCATATTAGGAAAATGTTCCCTTTGGTTATCTATCTTGTAATAGTTGCTAAGGCTTTTATTTACACATTTTAGGGCACAGTCTGTATTCTAATGAAATGTCCTTTTTTTGTGCTTTAATTCAACTTTGCATTCAGCATATAACATCAATATGTACCTCACTGTTGATGAAAACAGTTTGATGAACAAATGCTTTATAATTTGCCTTTCAAATTTTTTGCCATTTTTAACTTTTATTTTAACATGTGCATCTAACTGTTTATCTAAGGTGGCATTTTAAGGTAATTGTAAGTGACGTATCTTTCTAAATTTTATTCTGCCTTTCCAGGTATTAGATTTTCTATGTAATATTGACTGGGGCTAGTAGCATTCCTTCTTTTTAAACATTTGATATTTAGCTTTTTTATTAATTTCAAGGGTTAATTAAAGACAATGGAAAGCAAAATAGTGATTACAAATAACCTACTGCTAGAAACAGTAACTGAGAGTCAGTATTTGAAATGACTCATTGAGTCATTATATGATTTTTCTTTCTGAAGTGAATCTGTTGCAATTACTTTTACAATTACTTTTTTTTTTTTCATTCTGAGTAGTAAGGGAGTTTTTCTGTGTTGTGTTCTGATAGAGAAATAAGCAATAGAGCATGCAACTTCCAAAAGGAGTCTGAAATTTAAGTTGAAGCACAGGAGGATTTAATAGGTGAGCCTGAATTAATTGCTTAGCATGAGTAGTCTGAAGCCATACAAGGAACCAATGAACACGTGTGCAACATCTAAACATGAACAATATCTGGAAGGCATAAACTTGAGAGCCAAAACGTTGCCTGCTTGCAGGCACATTAAACTTGGGCAGAAATGGTCAAAGTGCAGGCTAAAGAGTCAATGATGGTCTCAGATAAAATTGGTTTCGCTTCTCTGCCGTGTTTGTATTTTTCAGACGGTTCAATAATCTTGAACTTAGACTGCAATGAGTTTTAGTCATAGTGCCAGGATGAATTACACTATTGTCAGTCATGTTCTCTATGATGCAATAAAATGTCTTTTTAATAAAACAGAATGACATTAAAACACTGAAGAAGTGGATGGCTGAAGTGGATGTTTTTCTGAAGGAAGAGTGGCCCGCCCTTGGTGATTCAGAAGCACTGGAAAAGCAACTTGAGCAATGTACAGTGAGTATTACTTGCCTGCTTGGCAATTATTTGATTCCACCTTATTCTGTTTTATTTATTTGTTTGTTTGTTTGTTTGTTTGTTTATTAGTCTAGCTTATTCTATAAGTTAGGCTTATAGAGATGTTACACAAATGATTACTGTTCCTAAAAATTATTTCATGTCATAAGGGGGTTGTCTTCTGCAGTGCATTTGAACATCCTGCATTTCCTGGGTTTGAAGGAAAAATAAGGTAAAAAATTGTAAACTTTATTACAGAGAGGAGGCATACAGTGACTGTATCATTCCATATTTATAGCAGGGAAAAAACTTTCTCTCTTATCTCTTATGTAAATAAAAATGATTATAAATCATATCGGACAACTGTTATCTCTACAGAACAGTAAATTAACATAACTTTTAAAATCTGTCACCTGAATTTATGAAGAGTTTGCACAAATATTGGCTATTACTGTCAAACATATAATAAAACTGCCAAAATCTTCATCATCTTTTATGTGTTTACACTTCTAGCCTTTTCCACTGTGTAGGAAGCCCAGGTAACATCTGCAGCACTGAAAAAGGCCTTAGGAAATAAAATTGGAAGTGACAGTTTAGAACTATCTCAGAGCTTAAATAATATTCAACCACAAATTAAATTCTAATAATTGGACATAACCAGAGTATATCACCTTTCAGGTAATTTTCAGGAAGTTATCCGGTGAATTACCAACCCAAGGATAATGCTGGTACAGTTAATGGCTTCACAAATAGTTTTCCACTACTGTGCTGGGATGCTTTTTAGCAAATGTGAATAAAAGATATAGGCATTGTAATAGATATAATATGTATTATTTATAGCGTTATATGTCTGTGTATATATAGTATATACATAACATTTGAAATTCACATAATATATGTTTTGCAAATTAACTTTTATCTGATACAGCATTGCTTACCACATTACAGCTGCTCATTACTTTTTAATGCATTTTCATAGCTAAGCTTGTTAATTGTGCTCATTTAAGTGGAGATCTGCATCAAAGACTAGTCAGAATCTTACATAGATGCATTTTGATAAGGATAGCATACCTGAAAACTTGTGTGAATGCTGCTTGCTAATATTCTGCTATTCCTTTAGGCCTTAGTGAATGATATCCAGACAATCCAGCCCAGTTTGAACAGTGTTAATGAGGTTGGGAAGAAAATGAAAAGTGGAGCAGAGCCAGAATTTGCTTCCAGAATAGAAAAAGAACTAAAGGATCTCAATATTCAATGGGAACATATTTGTCAACAGGTATCACATCTTCTGCTGTGACTCATTCATTTCAAATTAAAAATCAGGTTTCTTATTGGCAGAATTTGTCCTTCTATGCATATCCATTAGATTTGAAACTGAATTTGACATAGTTGGTTCACATTAATTAAACTTCCATTTTAGGAATATTATTCAGTATGCAGCCATACATGTAAAGTATATTTCTTTATATTCTAATACAATATCTTACTATTTTTATAAAAGAAGTTACATACTAATATCTTAGATCTTAACAGAAATGATTTTATGGCTCCTGCAAAACTGGCATGTTAAAGTGGTATATGGGCTTTTGCAAAAAAAATGAGTTCTTTATTTAGTGTTACATTTTCTTTTGCATCTTGTACTTGCATGTCACTACTCCAGACTAAGTAAGACATTAAGGCAGTAAATTGGAATTAAGAGTATGCACACACATACATTTGTGTAAATTACAGTCTCTGTTGGTCACACAAATTTGAGAGAATAGGTCATATCAGGCAAGGACAGTTATTTTATTTTAATTAAAGACAGTCATAATAAATAATTTTACAGATTAAGGGATTTAAAAATTACTATTATTTCAATTATGGCCTTTGGATTCTCATTCTTTATGATAGTTCAAAGAAAATGTCTTTTAGGTTGTATTGTTTTTACTGTTTTTTCTACTTGCTCATTCTGTTTTCTAACTTTTTAATGTCTATTTCTGTAATAGTAAAACTATTGCCTTTCAAGGTGGTCTAGTGTTTTCTAGAATTATTATTCTTCACTTTACATGTGAAAAATAGCCTTTGTATATTTTTCTGATAAAAACATTTTTCAAAAAAGTTGATCTTTGAAATATGTAAGACATTTTATTGATCCAGTTCTGTAGTCTTTACCCTTCAACTAATGTTGATTTTTTAATTGCTTATTTTTGTAATGTTAATAAGTTGGAATGTCTTTGCACTTCTCTCATAGAAATTTCAAGTAATGCCTTATGAGTTTAGAAGTCTATTACAGTTTTCTTCTGACTTCCCTTAAAATCTGACTGTAATAATTCTGTTCCGTACACAGCACAAATTATTTCCTCTCAGTGAGCATTTCTAACACAACTTGTTCAGTAAGAGCTATTAAACACATGAGTAATAAATATAAAAACCAGTTTGGTCTGTGGGAATTTCATGAAACAATTTGGAAAAATCAGCTTGGGTTGATATACATGCAGTTAATATGACTCTGAGTACTAACAATTGGCAGATACTCTTTCCAGGTGACAGGGATTACCCTGTCTTCAGGTACAATGACTGAGGGAAGAAGCAATTTTGCAGGGCCATATATGGTTCTGCTTCTATACTTGTTGAACATCACCTTTTTATTGTTACTCTGTTTTACAAAACAACATGTATGTAGAACAACATTTATATGTAACAGCTAGTCCTCAAGGATGGCTAGTGAAACCAGTAACAGTCAGAAACTAAGATCAAATACAGAGTTCCTCTTGTTGTGACTGAAAATGACATTTACTGAAGTAGCATCACAGTGCAGGATATTGTCATGATCAGCTCTGCAAGACCAGCTCTGAAAAACAGCACCAGTGCAACTAACTGGTTTTGTTGTAAAACTTCTTTACACCACTGAAAGATGGCTCAGCCAATGGATCAAACAGTTATGGACAATTTTGATAAGTTGATGCAGAATCATAGAAACAAAGAATGGTTTGGGGTGGAAGGGATCTTAAATATCATCTAGTTCTGGTTCCATACATGAGCTGTATAACATATTATATGACCCCTACATAATGACTGGCAAAGGATTTCACAGGAGCATTATTTTCCTTTAAGATAAGTAGTTTCTCCCACTGGGAAGTTCCTTTTTTACTTACCTATTTTTAGGATATACACTTTTCTGAGAAAATCAATAATGACCTCATTAGTAGAAGGGAGCTATGCATATTGCTTTCTTCTCTAGCAAGTTGCATTCAAACTGGTTAGAAGGCCATCTGACTTTATAGCTCAAGAGCCTCTGGTTTCATCCTTGGATGCACTTTCATGGTCTCCTGTGGTGGTTCTTTTTACATCTTTTAGAAGATAGTCCCTGGGTGATGGGTTTTTTCCAGATTTGTTTTCTAATGACCTCAGGATATTCTAGGATCATTGAAAACTCGTTCTGCACAGCAATGACTCACTAAAAAAAAGGATGTATGCACATGTGTAATACTTTCTTGATTACCTGTTATTAATATCTATCTAATTCCTTGTTAACATCTGCCTAATTACAGCAATGTAGTATGTAACAATGTAACATACAATGTTACTAGCAATGGGATTAGTATAGGATTTAAATTGGTTCTCTTCAGGCTAAAATATAGTTGTTTCTACAGTAGCTTTGCATTAAGTACCATGCAATCTTTTCTTTCTTACAGGCCAATGCTAAGAAGGCAGCATTAAAAGGTGGTTTGGATAAGACAGTGAGTCTCAGAAAGGATTTGTCAGAGATGCATGAATGGATAACACAAGCTGAGGAAGAATATTTGGAAAGAGATTTTGAGTATAAAACACCTGATGAATTACAGAAAGCTATTGAGGAACTGAAGGTAAAAGATTAACTAAATCCTTGATCTGTGTTAAAAAGTTCTTTTGGAAGCTCTCATTGTAAAGAATGTCTAGTCGTTCTTTTAGGAAGGTGTCTTTTGAGGTCTACTTTTTAGCCTAAGTTTTGAAGTGGTAGGTGGCTTGAAATAATTTCTATTTGGAATATGTTGGGAGATCTTTAATCTCTTACAATACTACGTTGATTTTTTTCCTCTTTGTTTTATTGAATACTTGATTTTGATGCAGCTTCCAGATTCTTTTATGTAAGGAATAATTCCTAAGAATCAGGTGTTAGCAGCATTTAACGGATAGAGTGAAATCAGTTTTATGTCTTCTCTTTGTATTAGGGAGGGATAAGATTTAGGTTTTCAAGATGCATGTTGGTGTGTACTAAGTATGCATAATTTACTGTTTCTTTAGTATAGCACTACAGGAACAGCATATTTTGGTCTCAATTAATAATGTTGGTTTCATATGGGGTGAATATGGCCTTTGGACAAAAACACTAGTTTGTGATACATGCTGAAGTGTACTCTTGCTCAGCCACTGGATGTGGACTGATTTTTACTTCATAGGTGAATTGTTTGGCCTGTGCTATTCAGGAAGTCAGAGTATATGGCTTTAACAATCTATCCAACACTATGTTCACATACTCTTCATTGTCCATGGGGTTTTGTCAGTGTTTGAGAGTATCTGACCGTGCAACCAATGATCTCTTAATTTAGGACAGAAATTACTTGATGCCAGTCAGAATATACAGAAAATATGGAAATATAAGTAACAAGTTCAATTAATTGTAAGTGAGACATATCATAAAATGGTGTGGGTTGGAAGGGACCTTAAAGACCATCTAGTTCCACCCGCCTACAAGGACTCATTCCACTAAACCAAGTTGCTCAAAGACAGATCCAACCTGGCCTTGAACACTTCAAGGGATGGGGCATCCACTATCAAAAGTAAACATCTGCTCTAGAGATACAGGATTTTTTTAGTAACTAAATATCAAACCTCAATTTTATACATTATACTGCATAAAAAAGTGGGTAAGATGTATAGTTTTAGACACAACCTTTATAATCTATTTCCTGCTGAATATTCTGCACTTCAAGCTGAAGTACAGGCTGTGCCAAAATGTGACACCTCAACCTATGCAGATAACCAGATCATTTGTCATGCATTCCTTCACCTGCTTATGATGATCCTTTCCCTGAAGGCTTGCAGCCACCTCTTCTGTCACACACAACAGGCAAAATCTAGACAAGAACTCTTTGTTCATCCTGCAGCCCATTTCTTCCCACAGCTAGGGAAAAGGAAAGCCAAGAGCAACCTCGTAAACTTTCTGACAATGGCAGCCTGATCCCAATTATTCTGGTTCATGGACTTTCTCAGACCCAGAGAGAAAGCAGGTGGTTTGGAGCAAGGTTTTGGTTTAGTGTTTTCGGGCCAGGGAGTTCCCATCTTAAATTCCTGTGAAGACCAGTACACACTGATGCCACTATGTATACCATCACTCTGTTTCTGGTAGCAGTATGTCTGCAGTCATAGACACCATCCCATTATAAGCACCCAGAGGAAACAATGCTAGGTATGATAATCTTATATCTTACAAATGAGACAGCATAACAAGAGGGGGAGTAGCAAAAGATGGAGGAAGAAAGTTGGGAATTGGGTTTATCAGGTGTTGTGCTTATATAGGCTAAAACAGGGAAAAAGTGGCAGGTTGATGGTACCAGATCAGTTATATAGGATTTTTTAGTTATGGGTTTATTTCACCATCCATTTGTTTTTCTCTGTGTCCCTTTAATCTTTATATTTCCTATGTCTGTTAAGCTTCTTTGCCTAGGGTCTGATGCAGAAAGTGCTGCTTAGGCAGACACTCCCTTTTCCCTTCGTCCTCTCTCCATGTTAGGTTAGTGTCCGCTGGTCGTGATTAATGGAGTTGATTTTTCCATCTCTGTAAAGTGAGAGAATGGAATCAATATTAATACTCTAATAAAAGTGTGAAATATACACTGGAGAAAAAATTATTTTCTCATTTTCTCTTTAAATGCAGGTTAATGACAGTGGCAAGGATAGAAAAATCAGTCATAAGTATTTTCCTTATTTTCTGTCTTGCTACTTGTGATTGTACCTTAAAACCTGGATACATTGATTTATAACACCACAGTTGGTTTTGGGGTTTTTTGGTTTGGTTTTTTTTTTGTCAGTTGCAATTCATAAGTTGTTATGGCAAAGGTATTTGGAGCATTTCTTGGGGAAAAAAAAACCAAACCAAAAACAACGTAATGAAATGTTTTACTTTTCTGATCTCCAGAAAACTAAACAGTTGTGAGATGTTAAATGGTATTGAGTATCGTGTACTGGCAACAAAAGGAAAAAAGATTGGGTTTGGGTGCATTCAGATTATGTCAGGCAGTCTGGGAATTAAATGGCTCTTGGCATTTTGTTTTGTGAGGTTGCTGAATTTTTTTCCCTCTTACAGAATTCTGTCAGAGAGAATTCTAACAGTTATTAGAAATAAGTTTCCTTCTTAAACCGGGACTATAATTTTTGTTTTTCAGAGAGCAAAGGAAGAAGCCATGCAGAAAGAAGTGAAAGTGAAGCTTATTACTGATTCTGTGAATAATTTTATAGCAAAAGCTCCACCTGCAGCTCATGAGGCATTGAAAAAGGAGCTTGATGTTCTAATTACCAGCTACCAGCGACTCTGCAGCAGACTGAATGGAAAGTGTAAAACTTTGGAGGTTGGATATCTTGTCAGTCATTGTATTTATAGCCCTTCTAACTGCATAAGTAAGGTAGAGAGTAAAGATGTATTAGCATATAGGATCATAAGTAGCCTAAGGCTGTCCTCGCTTCATGAGCCATATACCAAATACCACATACCACATGGTATGAGCCATATACTAAATCTTTTTGAGAATCATATGTGCTAGAGAGTCATATTAAAAGAGAAGCCTCAAACATGGCTCTTATGTGGAAGACAGCAATGGCTGCTCAGGGTTCTTAACCATCTGAGTTAAGTGAAGAATCTGGCTTCTGTAGCAACCCTGTGACATTGTTTTCACCAGCTCCTCTAGGCATCTTTCTTCCATGGCTGAGATTTTGATTAAATGGCACTGAAGCCAAACAGGGAGTTTTATCTCAGCATGGGAACAGCATTTGATCTGCTGGCAAGCTGAATATGTCTCATGCATTTTGACTCTGCCATTTTGGCCAACCCCATTAAAGACTCTTGCCATAGGACTATTTGCGTATTATACAGTGGTCACAGTGAATCAGGTATGAGTTTTTGTTGTGAACAAATTTGGAATAGATAACTTTTTACAGGACAATTTTATACCTGGGTAAAATTTATCTCCTCTAAATTTCACTGTGACAATTCTGTCTAAGCTGGTAGCCTCTATTTCTCCTGATCATTAATGTTGTTGTTGAGTGGTAATAACCCTCTATAAACTCTTCCTAGACCCGACACATTTGATATGACCAAAGTTAGGTGAGATGAATTGCATTCTGGGAAACTTGATATAAAAACATCCTAATGCATCTCAATAAAATTATATTAACTTCTATTAACAAAAAGGGAGCAAGGAAAAGGTGATTTATGGAGAGTTTAAATGTTTTGCTTGTGCATAAAGTGCCATTTTTATTTGCTTATATAAGTATCTTCAGGAACTGTAAAAATAAAATAGTGGACAACAATTTAATTCCTGGAGAATAAGAACATAATTTTATTTTACAACATTATGTTTAGTACTCTAGCAGTTAAGTGGTCTATAAATTGCATTAGATGTTGTTTAAAATTAATTTCCATGAAGATTTCCATCAGAATTCTTGAAAGCTGTGTTTGTAGACATTTTATGAACCTGTTCTTTAAGTAATTAATATACAGAATATATAAGCAGCCTAACTACATCTTGTCAGAAAGATACAAACCTCTAACATGAGTCATTAAAAATTTGATAATTTCTATATTTATATATTACAAGAAAATCTTACAGAAAAGCATAAAAAGTGGATAATTCATAAGACAGAGGATTCAAGTCATATTTAGCAGAAGTATTCACTTTTTCACACTATATTCTGTGGGTTTACTCTGTTTAATCAGAATGTTTTGGTTGTGATTTATATCTATTTGGAACATATAAATACTGGGGGGAAAATCAACTAAATGGCACTGTAACCATCAGATATCAACCATGTTGTTTTGGCGATGAAACATGTAATGTTTTAAATGTTTTAATAATTGAAAGTTACCTGTGACATTTTCAATCTCAGTAAACTACTTTTTCTCCATCAGGAGGTATGGGCATGTTGGCGTGAATTATTGTCGTATTTGGATGCAGAAAATAAATGGTTGAATGAGGTTGAAGTGAAACTGAAGGCAACTGAAAATATCCAGGGAGGTGCAGAAGAGATTTCTGAGTCTTTAGATGTAAGTGCTGACTTAAAAAATATCATATCACATGTATTGATAAATTGTAAATCACATTACTTTCAAAACAAACTATGATTCAATGTTACACATAAGAAAGATGCAGATGATTTGGCAAGTTCTGTGTTCTCACTTCATTCAATAAATGAGGTTTTGAATTTGAATCCACCTAAGTGAGACAGAGTAATTGCGTGTGTTATGCCTGATGTCATAGACAACTTTTGGTGACAGTAGAATACTTGTTCTTAAAAAACATGGCTTCACTTAAGCCAGTCAAGAAAATGAAGACTTCAGAGAGATCAAGCTTTCATCTTAGTACTGCAACTCTGTTCACTATTACTTAATTTTTATTCATGGAACTCATTTAAATTTATTCATGGAATTAATTTAAAATTTGTAGAAACTAAGTTAATTAGTGGATAAAAATACAAAATGTTACATTAATAATGCATTTTTGCTTTTGAACTTCATTCAGTCAGATACTCAAGCATTATTTTTTTAAATTTTTAAGTACACAAATAGGCTTACTGAAATCACTGAGCGTAGTCCCTGGTTTTAAAATCAAGTACCCAATTTATTGCTTTGTGAAAATTCTTTATTTGCAGTACAGAATTTGATGTCAAGGCATGGGACATAGCTATTTATATCTTTTCTCTCTTTTTTTATTGTGTATGAAATGTAAAGTTACGTTTTTAAGGCAAGTTCTGATTGCTCCATAGAATCTTATTTGCAGAAAGGAAAACAAAGTATTTTTTTGACCTTGTTTCAGTCTTTGGAACGTTTAATGAGACATCCAGAAGAAAATCGCAATCAGATTCGAGAATTGGCTCAGACTTTAACTGATGGTGGCATCTTGGACGAACTGATCAATGAGAAACTTGAGAAGTTCAATACTCGATGGGAAGAACTTCAGCAGGAGGTATATTTTAATAATTGACCTGTCCTCCCATTAAATAGCTGACAGTCTAGCACCATTAAAAATATAATAGAATAAAATATTTTCTTTGTACAGTTCCTAACCAGTACACAAACAAAGACTTATTTTACAAGTGGATGATTTGCATAGATTTGGTAGGCTAACTCCTGTAGGTACCAAAGCACCACATAGCTGCTTGCTCACTCCCCATGTCTCCTGGTGCAATGAGACAGGCAACTGTAAAGGGAAAAGCAACAAAACTCATGGACTAGAGATAAAAAACAATTTAATAAGTGAAAGAAAAAAAAAAGGGGGGGGGGGTGGTTAAACAAGCGATGCAAAACCAATCACTCAACACCAAGAGACTAATGCCCAGCCACTCCCTGAGCAATGGCACTTTTGGAAAAACTACACCACCACCACGCACCACCCCCGGCAACCCCCCTTGCATTGCTGAGTGTGATTCTCTGTGGTACAGAATATCTCTTTGGTCAGTTCAGGTCAGCTGTCCTGGCTGTGTCACTGGGAGGGGCAGAGGGAGAAAGAGGAGGCCTTGGCAGTGTGCAAACACTGCAAACAACAGCTAAAACATCCCTGTGATATCAATTTTGGTTAACAGCCTGGCATAGCACCACATGTGCTGCTGCAAGGAAAATTAACTCCATCCCAGCCAATACCAGTACAATAAGTAACCCTAAAATTCCAAAACTGAAGTGACCGTCTAGGGTATTTAATCTTCAATTGCATATTTAGACATGCATTCTCTGACAAAACTGTTATTGAGAAGCAAACTATTTTCAAAATTAAATACGAGTAACATCCTCTTACAGGTATATTATTTACTAAACAATAAATAAGAATCTTTGTATCAATAAAAGGTTTTATAAAGACAGAATATTGAAACATGTTTAGCACAAGGACAGTCAAATCTGGCAATATGCTAGATTAGCAATCTTTGCCAAAGACACTATGAAGAAAATTTTACTACTTGTTTGATTATCCCACTAGTGGGAGAGTATACGTTTTTGCTGGTAAATCAATTCAAAACTGTGATACTTGTGCATGGATATTTACTTTTAATATTAGGAGTTTATTTAGCATATATTTGTGTGCGTACTAGTAGAAACGCATGTATGGCAGAACCAAACAGAATTCACCAAAGAATTCTTAGACAATGAAAGGATACCTAAAGAAATAGCGCAACTACTAGTACTTTACTAGTAACAAAGATGGGGACAAACTAAATAAACAGAACAACCTTACAGGACAGCGTAACAAGACAGTTAAATTACACAAGCATTCAGTGTAAATACATGAAAATTGATACTCATGGAGGACCTTTGACTTCATATACAAAATTGTAACTTTTGAGCTGACCGTTACTGTTCAGAAGGTAGATCTTGAAGTTATGAAGAGAAATATCATTAAGATTCCAGATTGATACTTGGTAAAGCTATGAAAGGAATTATTAGGGAAAGACCTAAAAAAGGACACAGTCAGTCTTTATGATTGGAACCAGAACATGTTCAAAGATGAGCTACAATGATGGTCAAAAGTTACTCAGTTTCAGTGATACAGAGGATGCTTTGGAAAGCATCCGTGTTAGAATGGTGATAACCTACCATGACGATGATAACATTTTTGCTTCTCTTACGGTCCTTGAAACGTACTTGTTCTTGAAAACAGTGGAAATAAAAGCACTACAATAAAATTAGGGAAGGGTTCTCAGCTGTTCTGAGCTTAAACTTGAAGGGTAAAGGGAGGGAAAGAGCCTGTTTCCCAACTACCTGGTGGTATAGTCAGTGCAAGCATTCACATAGTCCCATTTTGTTGGACAATGTTATAACAGAAAAGTAAACATAACTTTCTGTATGCCGACTCTCTCCCTGCCCCCCACCCCCCCTTTTTGTTTTTTTAACGTCTAACTTATCTTTTAAAGCAGATACATTCCTTGGAATTCTGCTTCTTGGTAGCTGTTGTTTTTTTTCCTGACTTAGAGGAGAAAACTGGGAACATAGAGAGGGCTTCCAGTATGCAGAACCAGGACTTTCAAATAGTGTTACTGAGTGATGGGAGAATACTATTCATTCTTCACAATAATAGAAATTAAATTAAAATTCATGCCATCTGCAGAGGTTAAATGTGGAAAGTACAATATAAAGATGTGTGAAATTCTGCAGAAAATTTGAATGAGTATATAAGCAAAATACATTGGATTTTTTTTAACTGCTTTCCAATTTAATTTAAATACAGACAAAAATCAGGGGAGAGGAATTAATAAAACAAAAAGTTTTATTAATTTTCCCACTGAAGCCTCACACAGGTTTTTTCATAGATTCCTGACACTGAATTTTCTGTGCTGTTTGTGTAGCCCTATTGAAATCCAAACAGCGTGCACTCTCCTTGCATAAAAATCCATTGCAGGCACATAACACACATAACACTATTCAGCTTGTGCTCAAGGTCACTTCCACTTTAGGCAGTCTAATAGACTATTCTAAAGTGGTTAAGTTATTTATTTTTATTTGAATAATTGTGCAGATAATTACCAAGACAATAAGCTCATGTGGGCAGAAACTGATATGTGAAATATTTATTCACTACTAATAGAGCAACCAAACCAAACCACTACCATATGAATGATGCTGCAAGGCAGTGCAGCATGGCTACTGAGATAGAGATTCATTTTTAAAGGCTGATAATGGCTTTATGTTTGTATGCCTTATCTTCTGTACTTAACAAAGACTGAGTGTGTTTAGTTTGCTTTTGAACATCTGGGACTGATCGATAAGTGACATACCTTTAATTTTCAAGGACTGATTCACTTACAACACTATATATTGGGTCTAAAAAACATGGTTGCCTGAAGACCTTCAAGCTAATATTGCAAGTGGCTATCATCACTTGTAATGCTGAAAGTTGTTTACATCCTGTCCAGCAAAATTCAGAAATGTCGGCTAGATATTCTTGAGACTAAACTTGCAAAAAAACTGTACAAAAAATTATTGTTCAGATGGGCTTTACACTAAATTAAATTATTGTTCTTGTGGAGTGTCACTTAATTTCTTTTAAGACTCCCCACAAGATTACCTTTTGTATTTGTCAAAGAGCACATCATTTGACACATTTTTTCCGTTTTGTTCTCCTCTCAATATACGAAAGAATTCTTCATGCCCCATCTCCATGCAATTGCTTTGAATTTTTCTAAGAGGGCTGCTTTTACAAATTCTGAGACACAGAATTTGAGAGGCATAATCTGTCTGTAGTGATAACCTAAACAGATAGAGCTTGTTGCTGTTTGCAGTTTTGGATTATTAGAATTTGTAGAAGAATTAGTTCTAGCTTGGAGGGTATTAAAAATTTCTAGGCCCTAAATGACTTCTTTGAATGTTAGAAAAGTTTTTTCTAGTTTAAGTCTAAAAACTAATCTGCTCTGATTCCAAACAAAAAGCAGAGATTAACACATTAACAATTTGATGCAAAACATACAGAGATGTAATATATCTCAGACACAACTGTTATAACACCAAGAATTATGTCAAATTTGAAAGTAACTTAAACAACTTAAGAAGGAATTTTAAAGTTAAACTTTCCTAACTTTTAATTTTACCCTGCAGTAATATTTCTTAATAATTAGAGAGTGCAACTAAGCCAAAAAAACCCACCAAAAACCATAACATATATCTGTCTTTCTTAACAGATCCCTTTCCATGAGCTATAATTTGTAAGCAAATTAGTGGATTTGCTTCTGCATTTTAAATAAATATACCCTCTATTAAAAGTACTATAATTTTTGAAAGTTTTTGTTCTATGTTTTCTCCCACACCGCAACTACTGCTTACTGCCTTAACAACAAAACTACTTGGTTTTAACCATAAAACTCTAACCAACATGTGTGAGTAGTATCATTAAATGCATGAAATATATCATTTAAGGAAAAAGTGACAATGTCTATAAATATAGCTTTATAACATTGAGCATCAAAGAATGAGTTACAGTCATAACCAACTGTTTCAGTATCTCCATCTTCCCTGATACTTGATCACCTCTCAGTGCTTCCATTCCCATAACGTGGCATTTTGTATGGATAATATGCAATGTTACCATTTCCTAGATTTTCCACTGATCTTTCTTAAATTGTAAACAGATTTATGCAATACCGTATATCCTAAAAACTAAATTATTCTTAATCATAAAGAATAACCAAAAATCTATAAAAAACTTTTGAGAGTCTATTAAAAAAATCAATCCATAAACATCTTTTCTTTTCTCTTTCATTATGATAGTGCTTAACAGCAGATTTTTTTTTGTTTTTATTTTCCTTGACAGCTGTCAACATTTCACAGGCCCAGAAATAATTAAACAGTTGGTTATTTGCCTGAGAATTTTTATTTAGCAATTAACTGTCAGACACTTCCCTTTAGAGACTAAAGCCTTCAGCTTTCCTGACTATGATGTGACAGCAGAGCTGGAGCTTCCTGTTATATCCTCAGACCCATTTATATACTGTGATGTTAAACCACCTATTTCTTCCAGAGAAACAGACAAAATGTAATCTCTTTCAGAGAAAAAAAAAAAAAAAACAACGAGCACCCTTCCAAAGCAGAACATGATAAATCAAAATATTTTAATGCTATAGATTTTTACTCACAGAGATGTATTAGTTTTAAGGATATATTTGAAACCCAGGTTCACAGATGTGTGTAGTGTCTGCCCCTTCGTGTAAAGCCCTCTAATGCTTACCTCCGTCAGTAACCAAGAGGAAGAAGACTTCTCCATTATTGTAGCATTCCCCTTGATTTTATTAATAAGTATTCTGCAATGCCATTAATAGTGCCAGGGACCTGCCTAATGAACAGGATTAGGTTTTTGAGTCAGCTATTGTGTTCTAAAGAAGTATCTTACATTACATGAGTTTATTGTACCTTTTATGAAATTATTGTGAAGACATTTTCATTACATTTGTCATGCGAATTCAATGGGGTCAGGGTAGAGGCTTAACTTCAGGTGAGCTTGCAGGACAGAGTCTGTTCCTAGTAATCAACAAAGAGACAAAAAATTAAAGCAGCATGCATATATCTCAGAAAATCATCACAAGCGTGAAGGTGCCATGTCCCAGCACTCAGCTCTGTGGTGCTGCTCCTGCTATCAAAATAATTCCTGTCTTGTACCACTGCATTCACATCCTGGTCTGGTATCATCCGTTCAGTCATCTAAACTGTTAGCAGTATTTGGAAAAGATGTACTTTCATCTCACTTGGAAGAGACAGAATATCATGCAGGTTAATAGACTGTAATCCAATTCTTTGTGGGGACAATGAAAGGAGAAAGTTTTGTCTTTCTGTGTGGGTGTACATGCTTACTTTGTGTGTATATAAAGACTTCACAAGCATGCATATATACATATTTATCTGACTTTATATTTGTTTGAAATCCAGCCTTAAAAATTCAGCCATGCTCAAGCAAGGATTTTCTGTAATTCTTTCTTAACTTTATCTGCTTTAATATTTGATCAATGAGTTTGGAAATGTTTTAATTTTTTCACTTGTATTCTAAAACATGATGTTGATATACATAGTTTCTGCTGATATCAGCACAGAGATGACAAGCATTTAATCACTACATACTTGTCATACAATTTAAAAAAAAATTGTGAGTTTCCATGCAGTGATTTCTTCACTGTATGGATGCAGTCTGGTCCTGAGGCAGGCAGCAAATTTATCTATACTTAAGCAAATTCCTAGCTGAAAATAGTAGTTAGCATGGGTCAGCATTTAACAAAGGGTCAAAGCTTTGCTATAAGTTGTTTTTCGAAAGTATTTAACACAAAATTTGTGTCCTATATATTGAATTCTCCAGAAAGTCCACTCACTTATTTTAATGACTAATAAGAATGGAACTTTCTTAGTGTCTTATGTTAAATGGTCAGCTTTCCTGAACATCAGAACACTGCAGCCCTCGGTATGAATGGACTATACATGTAGGTTAGTCCTACCAGTGTTCCAAAGAAAATAGTAAAGGCAGAGAGGTTTTCTTCCATGCTTCCAGGAGGATGCCCTTACCCATGATCTGTAGGAAGCTACTCACCCTGCTTCTGCTCTAATGGTTCCTTCAGTCTACTGTATAGTGATGAAAATGGAAAGGTAGAGGGTGACTGTGTCTTAGCCAGGCTTACAAATTAGTTGTAAGGAGTGTCAGAGTAAATGGAAGCTGTGGTTTTTAACCCTGCTGCTTTGAACAGGCTGAGAACATTGTAATATAAAATCTCAAATCAGATGGTAAAAGTAATTTCAGTAGCAAACCTTAGTACTATACTATAAAGTTACACTGGTTTAATGGTTCCTTTAGTAGGGTAATAATACCTTTTTGGCTCAGGTGCTTCCATTAACGTGGACAGTGTGGGTCTGATATGTAAAGCTGCTCAGTTCCATAGAAGATTCCCAGAACTGGCAGTGGTGCAAGATTATCTGATCAGCTGTTTTGAAATAGCACAAAGAAGCTTACAGACACAAATATAGTAAATACTGGTTGGATCTCTAGCTAAGTCAACAGCTAGCAAGAATGCTCACAAGAAATATTTTTTTTCATTTTTTTAAATTTGAAGGTCTATAAGAATCTGAGTACCGTGAAGAAGGTACAGTTGTATCAAATGTTCTCACTGAATTGCTGAGATAGTTTTTTGTTCAGGGCAAAATTTTTGTAATGGGTATGAAATCAAATTAAAGTATAGCTGGCTCCCCAAAGAGAGGTAGTGTGATTTGATTTGAAAAATGACAGGACAACTAGCAATGTTGACTTAAAGAGTGCTTGCTTTCCCCCTCCTCCTTTGAATCATGTCAAAGAAAGCCAGTCACTTTATTCTGTGGTCAGCAGTATGGCTGGGCTTGTACAGAGAAAAAATGCATTGCATTTGAGATTTTTGGTAATTATTACGTGCTTTGTATAAAACAGAAAATCTTAGGCAGAAGCTGTAGCCTCAGTGAAATATGAGTCCACAAGTGGAAACAATGAGAGATGGAAGAAAGTACCAAGTTAATTATTACCTGCTAAATACCATATTAAACGGGTACAAATAATAGTTAAAGCTGACCCATTTATGTCAAGTGCTTAATTATACATGTGTTTTAAGGACAATTTGGAGAATTTATTGTTCTGATTTGGTAAACCATGAAGTGAGGACCCCTGAAAGGAAAGCAACCTTTAAAAAAGGATTGTGTAAAAGAAGATGGTAGGCAATCCTGTGACACTAGCAGTGGAGTAAAGGCAAGAGTCAACTTTCTAGGCTGAAAGAGACTATAATTAGAGTGACAAAGATCCATCTCTCTTTTTTGCTTGTTTTTGTTTTGTTCCAAAGTAGGCATTGCCACCATTCCAGACAGCTATTTATAGTTCATATAAGAGAGCTACTTCTCAAGAGAGTCTTTATCCCTCTCACTTACTGAAGTGGATTGTCTCAGATGGGATTGTGACCCTATTCTCAGTAAACAAAATCTCTTGAATTATATAATAAGATCAGGAGGACTGCTATGCCTCAGAATGAAAGACTACACTATCAGCATGGTTTTATTAAGGGGCTTTGCTAACGTTCACTCTGTATAGAAATCCTCAATGCATGCATTGGTTTTTCAGGATCCTACATATTTTAGAATTTGTCCTTGCAATCTGGGGTTTTGTTTGTCTGTTTCTTACTAAAAATAACTGAATGGGTGGCAAAAAGATGCGCAACTTGTCATACAAAAAGGTGGATGAGCACAAGTCCAGAGTACTATTTTTGATTCTTAGCCTGCATTCTTTTGGAGGGGAAAAAAAAAAAAGGGGGGGGGGGGGAATGTTTATGCATTATTACTGTAAATACTGATAACATTGTCATTGGTTTTAGGCTGTGAGAAGACAAAAGAGTCTTGAACAGAGTATTCAATCTGCCCAGGAGACTGACAAAACCCTCCGCTTAATTCAAGAGTCTCTTGCTCTCATTGACAAACAGCTAACAGCCTACATTGCAGACAGAGTTGATGCAGCACAGGTCCCTCAGGAAGCTCAGGTAAGTTGTATACAGCTTGAACTGATGTGTTTTCTGGTTTTCTCAATCAACCAGGTAATACTAATACTCACACTAATAAAATGGATTTGCAACATGATCAGTATGAAAACACCAATAAATTTTATGTAGGATTACTTTGAGAAGATAAGCTAATTAGTAAAGTCCTATTTTCCTTCTGATTTGCATTATATACCTGTCCAGAACATGTAAAGAACTATCAATGTCATGGAAGACTATGCAAATAAAACGACAAAGATAAAAAATGTGATTCTTTAAAATCCAGTTCCCATCCTGGAAAGAAGAAACTAATAATCTTCATTACTCCTAGATGGCTCTTTTAAAAAGCTGATTAGGTGGCCTAGGGATTGTTACTACTATTGAATAGAAAATTATTGAAACATGACAACATTGTTAATTATTTCAAGATGTGCACATTAATATACCTTTATTTCCATTTTTACAGCTCACATAAGTTTAACAGAAACAGCTTTTCCCATTCTTTGAGAAGTTTATTGAGCCTTTGAAATAAAAATGTACATCTAAATCTCACTTTTACTCTTCCATTCTTCTTTCTATAACATCTGCTTCACAGCAACACTAAGATGGTAATAATACAAATTAAATAAAAGCAAACATTTCTGGTATAGAATTATTAATATTTTACAATATTATTTTAAAGGATCATTACTGTAAATTCCACCTAAATTTAGGAAATCAGAATACAAAAGTAAACAAACAAACAGAGAAGGCTACAGGGAAATTGAAAACAAGTGCTTTATAATGATTGTAGAAGAGGCATTCAACTGTGTTTTTTATGGCATGCTGGTAGAGTTTAAATTCATTCTAAAAAATTAGTGTCCTGTATGGAGTCGCTTAGATGATCTTAAATATATTCAGAGCTGAATATATGTGGCCCTGAAAATCATGAGTTTTCCTCTTTAAAAATAAAGGTTTCCATGTCTTTTGAATTAAAATGTAGATAAATGTACCTTTCAGTTGCTTTTCTAGTGTATGTATGCTTGTAGGTACATGCAGATTTTGTGTGTGTGTGAATTTAAACAGTTATACATAGAACACTGGATCATATTTTCATTTGGCCATGTTTTGAAACCAATTCTAATTTATTTGCTTTTAACTTATGCCAATATAAAAATAGTATCATTCAGAGAAATTTCATTTTGAATCCTAAGCTGTGTTAGCTGTCAGTTGACTCTCTTGAATTATTTCTCTCCTTTCTTGAAATATGAATATTGCAACATTTTTTATTAAAAATAATAGGTTACAAATCAGCATATTTTAAAGAAATATGAATTTAATTTATCATCTTGTAATTATATAATTGTAATACATAAGAAAATTCTGATATGAAATTGTGCTTTTTTTCTGGTGTATTTGGACCCTTAGATTGTAGTAATATTTGGTGGTTCTTCATATATCCCAGGGACGCATCTGGTTAATGTGTGTCCTCAATGACAGTATTGACAATGATTACAGACTGTGCAAAAGGAAGTAATTCAGAACTTCAACAACCCAAACAGCACAAAACTCAACCAACCTTAATTAGCACACTTCCATGGGAAAATTTCAGCTCAGTGCTTTTGCAGAGCTTGTTTTTGTTCTTGAGATTTTATTGTCTGATGTCAAGTTCACCTGATTATACTGTGTGCACTGTGGGAAAACCAGCATAGAGGCTGCTGAGTTTTTCCCTTTCATGTTTTTATTTTAAGATGCCAGTGGGACATAATGGAAAAAAAAAAAAAAAACAACTTAACAATGGAAATGATTTAATGCAAATACTGAAGTCCTCTTAAGTTTACTCGTGAAGTACTTTAAAATCCTTGGAGGGAAAGGGAATAAACAATCAATTTTATGTGGGTAAATATACTGAGTCATTCCTTTAGTGAATGCCCCTGCCAGCTGATGGCAGAATAGGCGCATACTGAATGGCTACATCTCCTGTGGAGCTTCCCCTGGCACAGCTCTTTTGTGGAGCTGAAAAGAGTTCATTCATATAAGATACCCTACAATAATGTCTGCACAGCTGGAATGGGAATCTTTCAGTCAGTTATGTTGGTTTCTGGGCAGGGGTCAGTTTATCCATGTGGAGGCATTTAGCAAATTCTTCAGCAATATGTGTTGCAATTTTAAAAGAACATATGGGAGAGTTTATTATCAGAAAGCTGTTGAGAGTTTGGGAGGTCTGTGTGTTTGCATCAAAAATTCAAATCCATTTAAAGCATTAATAGGAGGAATAATCTTTCATTCAGCTGATCAGAAATGGATCTGAGAAAATTACATGTAGCTCCTATTTTTAAGTTACAAGATCAGTTTAGTTTATTCGGAAAGCTGACACAAAGAAAAGGCAATTAAGTATGTGCTGTTCAACTTCTCCTCTGGATCATTTCTTTAATGTACTTTGTACGCTGCTTACTGCACCACGTGGTGCTGAGAATGTAATGCTAGAGAGCCACTGCCACCCAACTTTTGAGTACAACTAAAGGTGCTGTATTCAGACAAAACAATCTAACAGCAACCACACAGATAAGTCAGTTCAGATTCCACAAGTTATAATGATGAAAAAAGCTGGAATGAGGTAAAGTCTAAAACAATATTCCAGAAGGAAAGTTTATTTGTTTGTATGCTTGATCTCATGATCCCAACTGAAGTCTCTTTAATTCCTTTAAATTTGCCAAGAAATACAGGGAGTGTCATCGTCACAAGCATTTGCCAGTTGCTGACTTTTTTCCAAGTACTTTTTAAATGACATGTAAATCTGTATTGAAAATGTGACATTTATATGAGAAAGTATTTCTCAGATAATTATTTGTAGCTTTGTTACTAAATAAATTATGATGGGAGAGAGATTCTTGACTTTGTACTTCTGTTTAGTCTGGGTGATTACATTGTGGGGGTTATAAAGTGAGACAGTAAATACACTTACTTCATTGCTCATCTGCACGTCACAAATCATTTGTCTGTCGTTCTCCCTGTAGACTTACGTAAAATGCAATGTGGTGAATAAACAGGAGTAAAATACTTTGCCTTTTCAAAACCTCCTTCATTAATTTCAGTTCTGTTGTGATAAACACTACATACCTGACTGTTTTCTAAGATGGTTATTAATCTGTTTTTTTAAATATCATTGTGCTGTGTTCAGAACCAAAGTTAATGTGGTGATATAATGGCAAAGTTGTTTGGTAGTGCAATGTGTTACTTAACAAATATAATGCTTTGTTTCATTGCCTTCAGGCTAATATTTTGGGGCAAAAAATTCACAGTTGTCTACTTAGTAAAATGTCTGATGTTAAAGGTATTTAAACTTACTTATCCTCTGCCGTAATTATTTTGTTCAGCGATGTGTAGAACAGTGGTCAAGGAGGGAATAGCTGATAAGCATTATTCAGAAGTGTAAACTTACATTTTGTTTTGAATATAGAAGTTCTATGCAGATATCTGTACTGTATGGATACTCACACTCTACACATCATAGCATCTGAACACTCCATTAACTGTGTTTTGACTGCAAAAACTACATTTGTCATGTCCAACTTACTCAGTCTTGTCTTGTCAATCATACTTCTATACTCTGATGATTTGCTTTTCTCATTTGTACTCTTCAGTTATTCTTTCTTGCAGAGTATTGCCCAAAAGTAATTATACTCTTCTTGTTGGGACTCACCTCTATGTTATTCCCATTATAACAGCATCTTCTATATGTGTTATACACTTTTCTTCTTGTTTTGCAAAGGTTGGACATCATTGGCACTTTTTTTTTTTTTTTTTTTTTTTTTGTGCTTTTAAAGATGTGTACTTCAACATTTCTCTAATCTTCTGGTACTTCATTTATCCTTTCAGAGTTTTCAAAGCTAACCACTAACAGTTCTAAAATAGTTTCAGAAATGTTTTTTTATGTCTGCTAGAATCATGTTTCCATTTAAAAGAATAACTTACCAGAATGTTCTCTAAATTTTTTATTTTCTCCATACATTAGACAGAGATCTGACTCCTTAGGCATTGATAGGAAACACAAAAATAAGCAATTATGAGGTTAAACTGAGCACCATTCTTAAGAGCTGTCAGGCAAGATAAGTAGCATTTATAGAAACACAAATCAGAAAACCTAATACTCCAAGAAGAGCTGGCAAGCTGTTCTTTACAGTTCAAGAAAGCCAAATTCGCTAAATCCTAGGTTCCTACCCAGGTGATTTCGGTGTAAGAGTTATGTGAAAGACTCATTAATTACAAAGGTAATCTAGTATAATTTGAGTTCATAATGTATAAACTTACAAAAAAGCAGAGGGCGATTAGAAGTTCACCGTTTGGCCTGAATCATGACATATTGCCATCATCATCTTGTGCCACTGCAGAACTCGTAGGGTTGCTGTGAAGTGCAGGCCTTTTTTTGCAGTTGATCCTAGTGAAATCCATTGTAGAAAACTGATGTTCTGGGCTAAATTTAAACTTTGTTTTCAGGGAACAAACAGTGAAAGAAAACTAAGGTATTGTAATTGCCCTTGTCTTCAGATCTACCACTCACTGCTGAAGGATTTACTACTCTGGCTGTTCAATCACCCAGTACTAGTAGTGCCTGGTGTATTTCATTGGAGAATGTGCAATATGGATAGAGGAATGTGGAGGTAGTAGAGGATAGTATAACTACTTAGTTTATTTTGTATAGCATGTTTTGCATAGCATGTTCTGCTTAAAAATGTCTATGAGAAGAGAGCAGCATATTTATTTTCTGGCACCCTCCAAACTAGGGAGAAAACCTTCTCTCTGGGAGAAAATAAATATGCTTAAGTGGGAGCATCTTCTGAGAGTCCAGTGGGAAAGAAAAGGACATTACCCCTGGGCTGGGGCATGCAGCCTCGCACTGCAGGAGTGCCTGCGAGAGCGGGGGACACTGCCCCAGCCAGCCTTCAGGGTTCGCCTGCGTCTGCCTACCATAAATGCTGCCTATCCCTCAGGATGCCACTGAAATGTGCTCGGTGGGAAGGAAATCTTGTGAGGAAAGGACCAACCCTGCAAGGTCAGAAAGAGGTATAAAAATCTCTTTCTGTTTACTATGTATCATCCAAGTGTACTCTTTTTAAGGAACTCCAGTGTATCACCCTCTGTTCCCATAAATCTTTGCTTTAGAATGGAAAGCCTTTCTATGTCCTCTGTTAAGTTTCCCATGGAGAAAATAGGGCATGTTTCTACTTGAGGATGTGGCTATTTTTTTGTCATGGAATGAAAAAAAACCTTTCTGTACACGAACAGGTTTTATAAATCAGGTTTGTAAGAAGTAAACAGAAATTTAGTGAATCATTTTTCTGCAATGGACTTTAAAGAGAAATCAGAAGGGAAAAAAAGGAAGTGTGGTTAATTATAGCAACTTTATTTTAACCTAATCCCTTTGCTGCCACGGTGTTTAATGAAGTGTGATTTGTAGTATTTAGTGTATTTTTTGTGGAAGTTTATACGTCAAATTGAGACTAGTAAATTCCCGCTCTTACTATGGTGCATGCCCATAGGCAATACTTCACCTATTTGTTGCTCATTCTAAGTTCAAGTGACATCAGGGTTCCTTGTCCCATCTTGGAATGTGTTTATGTATGTATCACTTCTATCTTTCTTCTTCTGGATTTATGCAGCTTTTGAGAAATAATTCTCCTGATCTTGGTGGTATAGTTAATACTGACTGTGAAGCAGTTCCTCCCTGTAGTATGAATTTCTGGCAACTAATATAATACAGTACGGTGGAGTCTGGCAACATGAAATTAAGATGTCTTGGAGGATAATGTGCACTATAAATACATTGCCTGTGATCTTTCCCCATTCCTGAATTAACAGAACCAACAGTGTCGTCTTCCTTCCTAAGGAGCAATAAAAAGAGACAAGTTTCTCCCAGTTCTGGGGTGGAAAATTGTATGCCTGAGGTGCCATGAGAAAGCAGTTTCACCATTATGTTTTCCAGAACATCTTTGTCTTGCAAACATTTTTTCAGGTTGCTGATAGTACATCAACTGGAACTGTTGGCTGTTTTTGTAGTGTAATCCTTTCAATGTTACACATACTAAAATCTGTGTTTGCCTATTAGATGTGCACTCCACCTAACCTTGTCTTTTCAGCCATTATTCAACAATGTGTGTGTGTGTGTGCGTGTGTGTGTGTATATATATATAATGGTTTTGTATTTTAATCTTTTGATTATAAAAAAAATAATACCTTCCTTTTAATTAAATACCCAGAGTTTGGAGTTTAGGTTTGAAAACCACCCACCGCCACACCACACCTCATACACGTGTCCTCCCCCTGCAAAATACTTTCCATGGTTATGATTTTGCTGGATATTGCTGACTGCTATTTCTTTGATTTCTTTTTTTTTTTTTGTAAATATGACTGATTTTCTAATGATGGTATCAGCTATTGATGGGAAGTGACATTAATCAAGCCTTCTAGTTCAATTTTCTGTTACAAGTAATGTTACAGCATTTGTTTATATGCCCTGTTACTGTTTAATTAAATGCTGTTCTCTAAAGCATGAGAGTGCAGTTAGGTTTGTGATAATTTTCAAATGAGACAAATGGTCATGTTGGATTTTTCTTTTCTCTGATCCAGGATAGGAAAGGTTTTTCCAAGAACTGGCTACACTGCCAATTCTTTTTCCTGCCAGTACAGAAAGACTCTGCATTTCGCTCTTCATCTTTTGTAAAATTAAGACTAGCAATTAAGAGAAATAATGCATAGCTTGCCCTTGGGACTGCAATCTTTTTGTTCTAGAAGTGGTCCTCATGAGAATAGGCACAATCAGTGCTTTTGGTCTTGTCACTATAATTAGGTTTTACATATATTTATATTTTAGTTTATACATATATATCTGTATGTGTGTACATATATATAAATTTTGCAAATTATTAAACTTCCTGAAAAAATGCCAGGGATGGCAAATGGGAATCCTTAACCTGTAGGACAAAGTAATTGATGCCCAGTAGTATTTATTAGTAATGGACTCTACATTATATTGTGATGTTCTAGAAATGAAATGAAGGCAGGTTTTAGTCTTTATTAAAAGACAAAATAGGCAAGAACCACTGAGAAAAGCAGAGGTGGGAATAATAGAAATGGAAAAAGGAAATCAGTGTATTCTTCTGGATGTTTAGAAGTCAATGGAATAAGTTAATGAGTCAAAGTGGACAAAAAAATTAAATTGGTCATGTTAAATTTCAATGAAAAGGTTCATCACAGGCTTGTGTTCTAAATTCTCTTATCTGTTTAGGACTGTTTTAATCTTTCTACCTGTGAGCAGCAGTGACATATAGAAAAAAATCTCTCCTTGCAATAATCCTTGGTAACTTTTCTTTTAAGTTTTCCTGTAATGTGTTTGTTCTTTCTAATTCTGCATTTTGATGCTAGAGTAGGTGATGCTTCATCTCTCTCCTGCACAGCCATTTAAAAAAGTAAGATAGCACAATCTCCATGCAGTGTCCCATAATACCTAATTGCTTAAACAATACTCTTATCTGTACTGTGCTGTTCTGACCTCTGTTCAATTACATGGTTTCCAGAATGACTCTGAGGTTGTACAAAGTAAACTGGAAAATACAACCAAAAATTGGTTAATTGATAGGTTCAGAAGCAAGCAATTGAAATGCTGGATGTGACAGCATATTTTTCTAACCTTCTGACTTCCTTCTTCCTTGTATATACACTTCTGACTTCCATAACATAAAGAATTTTTTTGGCATCAGGACCTAACTAATGCTGAGTCACCATGAACAATTTGATCTGTGCACTGCACAAACACAGAGAATAATCCTGTACCATTCTAGTATGCTTCAAGGGGGAATTTTTAAACTTAGACAAGGAGAAAATAAATAGTCCAAAATAAACTGTTAAATAGACATTCTCTCCTTGATTGTATGGCCCTTTGCATTGACTGTCTTTGCTTTCTTAAAATTAAAATACCGTATTTAGAAAAATTCTACTACTTGCTCCAAATACTGTTGGCCAAGAGAACTCAAAATATGAAAAAAATGGAAAACATTAAATTGATAATTTGAAATTAAATTATCATCTAAACTGGCAGCTTTCTGTCAGTCATTTTAATACTATAAATGCTGTGCTTCAGAAAAATATTTTATTTCTCTAAATAGTACTGGATAATTTAGACTCACAAATATATTTTTGCAGTTAAGTGTAGTAATGACAATAGTTTTCTGTATTTATCTAAATCTTTTTCTCTTAAAATTTACTTTAATACCTTTCCAGTGTAACTCATGAAAACCTGCTTTCAACACAGTGTTGTAATATACATTAGAATGGTATACAAATCCTTATAACCATGTAATACGCCTGTAGACAGTATACAGTGTACACAGCTTTGTGCTTGAACAATGAAAATGTGGTAAAAAATACTTATATATCCATTTTTACTTATAATCAAACTTTAAAGGATCAAATTGTAATTTAAAAAACTCTTTTCTTCATCTTTTGATGTCTTTTGAACTACACAGTTTTTATATTTTACAAGTTACTGTAGTGTAAGGTGAATGAATTTGCACCTATTTAAACTTATAACTAGTCTGCAGAGTATCTGAGAACTGCTTGTATAGCATTGAAAAAGATATTAAATCTAAAATCACTTTTCATGCAAGAGTAATGGCCTCAAATACCTTTCCTGGTGGGAACATACCTTGTCTTTTTTCATAGGATAATTGTTCTCAATAGTATTTGTCTAGCAGTTCTGTTAATAAGTTTCCCATTTTCTAACAATTTAAACATAAAAATATGTTAATGGCTCTAAATTATGTTGTATCAATATATTTTATGGGAATTCTTTTCTATTACATTGTGCTAGCCAACACTGCTTATGTTAATTTTTTCTTGTAACGGTGATTTATGGTGAACCAACAAGGCAGGTATTTTTTTGTCATGACATGACTGCACACTGGTTTTGCAGAAAGACATAACCGGAAATGTGTGTTAGAAAATGGATTAAGTTACTGTATTAATCAGCTACATGTCATTGTGCATTTAGCATATACACAGATACTGAGCATTGATACTGGTCAGTAATATGCCACAAATTGAATACTCTTTTAGATATAACACTATTCTGTGAGATGAAGATGTTACACGTACGTGATACTTCAAACAGTTTTCTATCAACTTGCCTGATCATACTGTGAAAATAGTAAGAAATAAGAATAATGAAGCCAAATCGCTTTTCTATTTGTATTTTTCTTTTCTATCTTTAATTTTTAATTTTCTTCCCAATGGAAACAGTTGTTTTCCTTCAGAAGAAAGAAATCTTTTGTTTCATAAAATTTAATGACTTTCCTTAGTAAGATTATGTCACTAGCATCACAATGTCAGTGTTATATATGTTTGAGCAGAAGGTTTTATTATGATCAAGAAAAGCTAAACTGAATCATTTACAGGGTAGTAAACAAGTAATTCTTTGAATAATTTCCGCTAATGATCAGGTATATAGTGCACTACTTAAATATAAATATTTTTCAATATCAACTGTTCCAAGTAAATATTAATAACATAAACATTTTCTTCAAACCGTTCTGATTACTGTCTTTATTTTTCAATAGAAAATACAATCTGAATTAACAAGTCATGAGATTAGTTTGGAAGAGATGAAGAAACGAAACCGGGCTAAAGATGCTGGCAAAAGAGTGCTTTCCCAAATTGATGTGGCACAGGTATGCAAGTTTTATTTCCCCCATTTTTCCTTTACCCATGCAAACAAACAGCATGAGTAGTACTATTACTATATTATGAAGTAATACCATTACTATAGTATGAAGTAGTCTTAGGGTTTCTCTTTCGTTTTAGCGGCTCCTTTCTAGCCAGGAAATTAAGAGTGGATAAACCATAGCATCTATATCTTCTTACTGCTCGTTTTACTATTACAGCCTTCCTATCTAGTTGGCCACAGTTCTAGGGTACGCATCGCTGATGGAAGCAACTGGTAGCGGCACTATATAAGGGGGGTTTTGAATGTGCTGTGACTGCAAGAAGTAAAACTACAGTGAGGCTTTTTGGTATATCTTTTGAGTATATTTTTAAATACTTGAAATATCTACAGTTAAGTATGTTATAGTATTTGGAAATATTTGGTAGAAGTTGATTTGAAAGTCAAATCTATGCTGGGCAGTGCATTGCAGTCATCAATTTAAAATGTTAGCTAAAGCATTATTTTATCTAGCTTAATAGACATACAGAGAGACCTGCCTGAAACTGAAGATGATTTAATTAATAAGGAGCAATACATATTTTTACCCATTAATCAGTGATGGGTTCTTCACTGTTTTGCTGGTTTTGGTTTTGGCATTAGTGCCAAAGTTGCTTAGGTTTCAACACAATTTGTCATAAAGCATTAGGAAAGACACAGAATTTTGTTATGATATTAACAGTAAACAAGGCCATCTTTCTCTTCATCTCTGTCAAATATTTCTAGGTAACTTAGCTTCAGTTTTATATTTTATTATGGATAACAGTAATGGTTTTTAACAGTTAATTAATTTTTAATTAACAAGTCAAAATTTGTGGGTTTTTTTTCCTCTTACCTACAGGACTAGTTTTTCTTTGCTGAGAATATTTGTGTTTCCCTTATTTTTCAGTCTTCCTTCACACTAACTTACCTTCTGATGGTCTCCATGGCAGCTGTGACGTTGCCCATATTTCATCAGTGAAATGCAGGCATCAGATGACTTTGTATCTATATGTTTATAAATTCAACAGCATGTAAGGGAGCATTGCCATTTCTAGGTGCTTCCTTTTTTTTTTTTTTTTTAATCCATTTTTTCTGCAGGTATTTTTTTCTTCAAAATGATTCTTTTGATGATCATGTGAATCAGTTTTAGTTTTGACAAATTAGAGGAGTCATTTTGAGAATCTGTTGCTTTCATGAGATAAAATATGAGCAAAAAATAGCAAATTTACATGCTTTATGCAAATGTCAACTACCAAAAAGGGTAAAAGCTGAACCCTTTGTTCCAAATATTTACGACTATATTTGATTTTTAGGCCAGTGACTCTCCTGAATTCTTCTCCATCATCATGCAGTACCTTTAGTGGTAAATTATATTTCACAAGTTTTGTCTTCACTTACTTTTTTCCTGAAGAACATTCTCACTTACAAAGAAATACTGCATGCATTTTTTTTTTTTTTTTTTTGTGCTAAGTAACATTTCTAATTTGACATGCATTTATTCTAATATCAGTTTAATTACCTAGACAGAAAGTAAACAATTATGAAAATATGTAACTTCAATGAGATTGTGAAACAACTGTTAAGCAACAAAATTTATCCTGACTGTTTGAATTACTATATGGTGAAAGTTAAGTTCTGACTTTTAAATCTAAAAGAAAAAAAATTATTAGCAAATAAAAATCTATTTCTGCCATAGTGATTTAAGACCTAGTTAGTCCTACCAGGCTAAAAATTGTTACATGAAAGTGAAATCTTGTCTGAGGAAGGGATATTTTTTGAAATCCAATTGCAAATTCTTTGTGGAAAGAAAATGTACAGCAGACAAATGACATTCCTGTCTCTTTATTACTTACATCTGTCTTTTAAGGTAAACACACTTGTCAGAGTAAAAAGATACTCAGTTGACACTCTTAGCACATTAAAAATTCCTAGTGATATTTTAACTTTATTTAATGTAACAAAATATAAAATAGTGTTAAATCTCTAAAAATACTGTATTAACTGTAGTTTTGCTTTTGAATAACTATGGATTCTTTGTTTCTCATCAAGCCATTTTGCTCATGACAAAAAATAAATGATACCGACTTAGTTGTGGTCTTTCCTTCTCTCCCATCCACTGTTGCTGTGCTCATTATCTAGGCCAGCCAGGTTTACCTACTGACCATGATGTTTCAGTGTTGTAATCAATTCAGCTGCTGATGTGAAGCAAATTCAGCTGGCTACACATTTTAAGTATTTAAGAATTCTGATGTTTCTTCTTAGAAAGGACCCATTTAGCTCAACACTGTATCTTCAGTGGTAGCCAGAACACAGGCGCAGTAAGGTGGATGGTTTAGTGATGCTTCCCAGTGATCTGCAGCCAAGCAACTTCTGGGCCAGAGATATTTAAAAGCTCATGTCTAAATGCTCTCAGAAGTCTTGTAAAGTGATGGAATCTTCAACTTCATTTAACATCTAGTTACACATTACCTCAATGCTATGCAAAGATGTCCTTCCTTTTGTTCATTTCGGTTTCCCTGTGTAAGAGTTTTACTTGGAGTCAACTTTTTAGTGAATTTTGAGAAACAGTTAACAATCATTTGTTAGTCAACTTTTCGCATACCACTAATTTTTGTCCTCCTCAGTTGTCTCTTCCAGACTGACTAGTATGTCAAATCATACGGAGACCTTTAAATACATAGCTTTGATAGTCCTGTTGTTCTTTATACATTTTCTATTTTTACAGTAAGTTTTTTGAGATGAGGTGATCAAAGCTGTGCACATTATTCAGGCACAATATAACTTTGTACAAAACCTTTATACGGGGGCATATTTTCTTCTTTGTTCTTTCCCTGACTGCTTTTAAATTTAGAGCTGATTTTTTTTTTAAAACTGTTGGAGGTAAATATAAGCACATAATATGACTGTTATAGTTACCTATTGTAACTCAAGTGAGAGTGCAAATAGATATTTTAGATCCCACTTGTATATCAAGCTTAGTGTTTCTTTTGTGTTATTTATTACTTATTTTTTGGATTAATAAAATACAATTTGCTTGGATTTTTCCTACAGATCCTCAATACTGTGCAATCCTTCAGTCACTCTTCACAGATGGCTTTAATTTTCTCTACAGTTAATACTGTCATTCTCTCTCCTTTCTAAATCATTCTTAATGTATTGACCAACACAAACTGTAACAGAAACTGATGTGGCAAGGCAAGCTTCCCACAGAACATGATCTCCATCAAGTTGAAGTGTCACAAGAGGATGAAAAACTAATTAAACATGTTTTTAGTGTATGATAACACACAACAAATAAGACCACTTATTTTATTGTAAGACCTCTGTCTCCTATTTTTATTCAATTGTTCCCTTATTAAGCTTGGGAAAAACTTCTTTCTTACCCTATTGGATGTCAATTTCATTAAGAGTATTTAATGAAGGCAATTGTTTGAAGGAGTTGCTGGAAATCTACAGAGTTTTCTGTGTTACCCAGAATTGTCTTCTGCTCATCATTCTTGCCTCCTTCACAGAAATCTGATAGATGTGGGAAGCATTTTAATAATGCCTATGTATAGGCTAGTTCTATTCCTTATCACAGTTTTTCTCAAGTTTGTATGGTACAGACAACACTGTATTGCTATAAAGTGTCCTGGATTTGAAGAAAAAAAAAAAATCAAAAGTGTGTTTGCAAATGTTGAGTTCCTATTTAATTACTTATCCATTTCTTCGTGACATTCTTTCTTGTTTTTCAAAGAGTAGAAAAACTTATTTTAGTAGTACTTTGCTCTGCATTTCTACAAAGAAATCAGTTCTTACTCAAGTAGATAATTAAAATGCCCTTTCATTGCTTTATTTTTAATTATTTCCCCTCCCCCTGAGGTAAGGAACATGTGAGCAAGCTATATAATTAATGCACAAAGATAACAAATTTTGAAAATTACAAAATTAGAAGCCATGCTTGTCATAGATTTTTCTGCTTTCAAATTACTTTATTTTTACTCTAGGTTATGCTTTTTAAAATTGAAACAGAAATCAGTTTTATACTTTAACTCTCAGGTTTTGTGCTAGACCTACTTACTACCCAGACACTTGATTTGTGTTTCTTTGAGGGGCTAAATGATTCGCTTCTCATACCAGGAAGCAGCAACAAGGTAGAGTTGATGAGTGTCCAGTCTGGAACGTGGATGTGTTATATGCAAGCCATTAAACCTCCATTCTCACCCCGTCCCCAACATTTTGCATATTGTAGAATGCAGTTCAGCATAAGGGCTCTTTTGTCTCTGGCTCTGCTGCATCCAGTGCCCAGGATGATACAAAGAATTTTTTTTCTTCCTGTGAAGAGCAAGATTCTCTGCTGCTGGTAGTTTCCCAAAAAGTTTTAAATCATTTAAACAAGAAACAGCTGATTGATAATGGATTCTAAGTATTCTGAAACAGGTCTAAGACTTGTTTGTCTTCAGTGTTGTTTCAACCTTTACTACTCACCCATGTGTACTTTTCAGAAAAAGCTACAGGATGTCTCTGTGAAGTTTCGGTTGTTTCAGAAGCCAGCCAACTTTGAACAGCGCCTACAAGAATGTAAAAGAATTTTAGATGAAGTGAAATTGCAGGTGCCCAAGATGGAGATGAAGAGCGTTGAGCAGGAAGTAGTACAATCACAGCTGGATCATTGCATGGTAAATATTTAAAGATGCTGTCTTTCTCTTTGTTTCCTGCCTGTTCTGCCTTTCAAACGTAAAGTATTTTCAAATATATTGGGAGATCTTAGAAAAGATTTTAAGAAAGATTTAAGAGCAAAGTTACACAATGAAATTATAGGAAGCTTTTTGGTTAGAGTTTAGATTTTTCAAGGAGAAGAGAAGAGAGAGGAGGTGTTTATTCTCCTTGTCCTACTTCTCTTGTTTGCAAATGAGGTTAGAAGGATATTGTACACTTAACATTGTATTCAATTTCAAAGATTCCCAGGATATACTAACGTGGTGAAATAGTTCTACTGTAAGACAGTAACTTTTTCCTTTCTATCTGTTGCTTTCTTCTTCTGTCATGGCAAAGGCCTCTCAGAAGCATGGGACACTAATTCACAGAATCACAGAATGGTCAGGGTTGGAAAAGACCTCTGGAGATCATCTAGTCCAACCTCCTACTAAAACAGGTTCTTCTAGAGCAGGTTGCACAGAGTCATGTCCTGGCAGGTTTTGAATGTCTCCAGAGAAGGAGACTCCACAACCTCTCTGGGCAGCCTATTCCAGTGCTGTGTCACCCTTAAGGTAAAGAAGTTCTTCCTCATATTCAAAAGGATCTTCTTGTGTTGCAGTTTGTGCCTATTGCCCCTTGTCCTGTCATTTAGCGCTACTGAAAAGAGCCTGGTCCCATCCTCTTGACACTCACTCTTAAGATATTTGTAGACACTGATAAGATCCCCTCTCAGTCTTCTCTTCTCCAGGTTAATCAGGCCCAGCTCTCTCAGCCTTTCCTCATAAGAGAGATGCCCCAGGCCCCTCATCACCTTTGCAGCCCTCCCCTGGACCCTCTCCAGCAGTTCCCTGTCTCTCCTGAACTGGGGAGCCCAGCACTGGACACAACACTCCAGATGGGGCCTCACCAGGGCAGAGCAGAGGGGCAGGATCACCTTCCTTGACCTGCTGGCCGTGATCCTCCTAATGCACCCGAGGATCCCACTGGCCACCTTGGCCACCAGGGCACACTGCTGGCTCATGGGCAACTTGCTGTCCCCCCGAACTGCCATGTCCTTCTCTGCAGAGCTGCCTTCCATCCAGCAGGTCAGCCCCCAGCCTGTACTGGTGCATGGGGGGGTTGTTCTTCCCCAGGTGCAGGACCTCACACTTGCTTTTACTGAACTTCATTGGGTTCCTCTCCACCCAACTCTCCAGCCTGTCCAGGTCTCACTGAATGGCAGCGCAGCCTCCTGGTGAATCCACCACTCCTCCCAGTTTGGTATCATCAGCAAACTTGCTGAGGGTACACTGAGTCCCTTCATCAGGACATTGACGAGTAAGTTGAACAGGACTGGACCTAGTACTGACCTCTGGGGAACACCACTAGCAACAGGCCTCCAGCTCGATTCTGCACCATTGATCACAACTAAATGATTGAAAAAAAATGAAAAAAATCAAAAATATGGATTTATGTGGAGAACACTAAAAATTACAACATGTTGTCCGGAATTCAGGCTGAAAACCAAAGTATGAGTTACAAAAATGGGGGGGGAAATATTTTTAAAAGATTAAAAATATCAAAATGTTCTTATTTCAGTGAATTTTCAAACAATGGTCATGTACTTTCACTATGTATGAAGCCCAGTCAGGATCCCTTTCTAATTCCTTCTTTCTATCTTGCACATGCATTTACCTCCCTGGATTGTCTCAGTTTTCCACAATATGCTACGGTCTTGGAACTCCATTATGTAACCAAAAGAGATATTTCAGTGCACAAGTCTATTCTAGCCAGGAAAAACAAAACATAAAGGAAAACCATAGATTAGACCTTCCATGAGGTGGCATGATGTGACTTTCTTACTGTTCAAGAGCAAAAGATAACCTGAATATGTACTAAAGAATACAAGGAAAATATTTATGTATCCCTTCAAATTCCTGTAATCCTGTACACCTTTACTGTTGAAGGGAAGTAAAGATAAAGATGAACACTGTGTACTTGATAATAATAAAATGGAGATCTTAACAGCAAAAGTCAGGACAATCAGATCCGTGTCTCCAGCTTTTTGTTTTCCTGGGGCAATGGCATGCCTGAAGATATTTCCCCACCCCCAGCCCCCCAACCTCTTTCAGTTCTAAAAGTAAGATTTTAGTTTAAAAAATAAGCATGGAACTAGTCAATGTTATTTCTTTATATATCTTGGTGTTTTCTTAAATGCAATTACCATTAGATTCACATTCTTATCAAAATGACACAGTAATTAGATGCACTGTACTAAATTAATCTATCTTCACTCAGCAGCTAGTTTTTTCAGCCCTGTCATATTCTGTGGAAGACTTACAGTGTTTTTAGAGCATCTTTATCTCCAAAGAATCTCATACTGTTTCTATTTACAAAATCTAGTCATAGTATCCCATCAGATGTTAGCCAATGTACATCATGCAACCTGTTGACAGGTTTTTAGTGATGAAGAATATATATTTATCATATTAAGCACCTAGAAAGGACATGAACTATATACATACTATCTTTAAGTAAATAAAATAATAACCATGTTAAGAATCGGCTTGGTAAATAAGTTTAGATTATGGAGAAAATGCACTTGGGATTATTTTGTTGTCAGATCTGCTGGAGAAAAAGTCTTGTCTTTACTGTCCGGACATACTAGACACAGATTTTACATTGCAGGAGATAATGCTACTAAAAGAAAAACTCAAAAAATGACAGACTAAAAAATACTGCGTCATTTTTTTGGAGTTCTGTCTCAGTATACAGGGCAGTAAATTTATTTTTCAACACATAATGGCAAAATACTGGAACACAGATTTCAGCTAGACTTCTCAACACTTAAGCTTCTCAACAGCTTTGTTTGCCATTCTTCACTTAGCTGTGTGGTAATGAACACTGTGTGTCTCTGTGGAGTCTTTTTTCCACTGTGGAATTCAGTGGAATTTCCAATCCATGGCAGAATTTTTTATTTAAAATAAAAAGAAAAATAAATTAAATTTCCACTCTACTTACATGAATGTTATTTGGGGCTTTATGTGGCTGTTAAATGGGTTGAGTTACCAAGTAATTCTTTTAGATGATGGTACCAAATTTCTGCATATGGAAAGAAAGAATGCATTCATTTTTCTTAGTGTCATTTCTTTGTATTATTAGGGAAGTGTACAGTGTTTACAGATTGCTTGGATGCCATCACTTACTGAACAGCTGTTTATCCCTTATTTTTTGCTTCATCATTAAAATAATTCAGGAAAATGAAGTTAATTATATAATTTATTTTGGCTTGACTTCATAATGCTACTTTTTTGTGTTTGGGTGTTTCTTTAACAAATTATTTAATTTTTTGAACAGCATTAACACTTAGTATATGGGAAAATCCTCTATCCTACCAGTCTCTTGATTTAGTAGCATGAAAAACTGTCAGATTTTTAAATTAATTTAGTGGCTATTTGTAGTTTAAATACATCCAACAAGCCACAAGAATTGCTGTTGTTTTAAATACTGCATTATCTAAATCAGTTTGGAAACAACTTTTGTCATATCTTGAAACAATTAGATGACATGTACTTTCTTATCTGTACCATTTCTACCATAGTTTTTGGTGACAAGTCTTTGAAGACACTATTAGTAAAGATAGGCTGTCCTGAATTTCTTAATTTGAGTTCTACTTTAGAAACTGATGAATTTTTTCATATAAACTTTTTTTTTAAATACATGCACACACTCAGAGTGAGTTTCCTCTATTCTCTGGTCACATGCCATGGTACCTCTCAACTCCTTTAGCTTTCAAATGGGATGGAAGGTGCTTAGTCATGCATGATGGTGTTTTGATACAGAAAACAATGCAAAGGCTTCTAGTGCATCTTTCTAATATCTTGAATAGTCTTTTCTGGTTTACTTATTTCAGTGGTGGTGTTTCATTTTCATATTTCTGTTTAATTAGAAATTATATAAAAGCCTGAGTGAAGTGAAATCTGAAGTGGAAACAGTGATAAAAACTGGAAGGCAGATTGTTCAAAAGCAGCAGACAGAGAACCCAAAAGAACTGGATGAAAGGCTTACAGCTTTGAAGTTGCAATATAATGAATTGGGTGCAAAGGTAAGCTCTGTTTTTAATAAAAACTGTACTCTCGTTTTAAGTGGAAAAGTGAAGAGTAATCATGGTACGGTAAGTAAACGTAGTTTGTTATTGGTTCCTTTCAAGGCCCTCACATTTTCTAAAAGGTGGGACATAAAGTAAGGAAGCAAAGACAATCATCACTATGGCTATTCAGTTGCTCTGAGAAAAAATAACCTTCTAGAACGATATAAAACTGCTTTATTGCAGTTTAAAATTATACTTTCTTAATGTTTTAATTTATTTTTTCTTCTAGTTCATCATTTTTTAGGGATCAGAGGGGGATGTTGTTTCTTTTTGATGTCTCAAACTGTCACTTGTTTCTAAACACTTCAGGTCAGAAAAATACTTAGATTTTGTTTGTGAGTTTTTCACATTTTATTTAAACATCTACTTCATGAAAGAGAAAATGCTACTTTTTAATTTCCTTCTGCTTCTGATGGTACAGCTCTTCAAGTATATAATTTCCATTTGTTGCTGTTCAAAAATCTATTGACCAAAGATTATTGCTACTGCAGCTTTCCTCAGGAGGCATTTGTGTATCACTCTGTTTTGCTGCTTCTGCACTCTTGACTACATGTGTTCAGTTACCATTCCCTGTGTTCTAACCATTCCCTGGTTTAAATGTCATGTACAATGCTGACTTACCTTTTCACAGTATCTTAATATATAAGCCACATAGAATATTGTTTAGTTATGATAGTGAAATAACTATCACGTAGGTATACTTCTCAGATACCAGTGAACCCTCATTTAGAATTTAATCTTTTGTCATCCTCTATTCAATAGGGATTATCAAATTTCTCCATGTTGGGCAAAAGTAAGCCATTATCCTTTAAGCGCAGTAATGAGGAATGTATTGCGTTGGAATACAACTTTTTTTGTGTGGGTTTTTTTAAATCTCATATTTATACATACTCAGTTTGACCACTTGATGAAAGTCAGCATATGATTGCGAGAACTACATGAAAATTTTCCCAATAATATTATATATAATCTCAGTTTCGCCTACAGAAAAAGCCAAATAGTTCTCAAAATGTGGCAGACTTTTACCTTATAATGCCAATAAAAAGTTATTTACATATAATTAACACTGTAGAATCAATCTATTAATTTCTCAAGCACTGTCATTCCTTGTGTAAAATTTCCATCTATACATCATCTATTTCTTTTTCAAATCTTATACACTTAAATGCTGTTACCTGATGTTTCCAACAGGAAAATGTTTTCTTTACTCGTTTTTTCCTAAAAGTCAACTAAACAGACAATAGAAAAGACATATTATCAAGACTGTGATTGAAAAAAAAAAATATTTGTACGTCAATCCCTAAAAGCTTTTTATTCTGAGTCTGCATTATCTGTGGAATGTGTTGTGGCTCCTAAAGCACAATGCTCTACAAGGACATTTTGAGCTCTGAAGAGGACTTGTGCCATTGTCCTAAAGAAGACTTCACACAACTAACTCAATTAACAACTATTCTTCTTTACTCTGTTTTCTTCTTCTTGCCCTCATTAAAAGTATCCACAGAAATTCTAAAACCTGGAGGATTAGAGTAAATTTGGTGCTGTAACAGCTGAATGAGCCTTGTGAATGACAGATACAGCTGTCTGTTTATTTCTAAAAGTTATATACTTAAAATATACAAAGCATGATAGAATGCAAATTATTTTTTCAGATTATAAATTATTAAAACCATTAATTTTTACTAGCTAGGAAAATGAGCCCAGTATGTGGTTTAAACGCATAATGATAATCAAGCCCCTCTGTCTACAGTACAATAAAATAATAAGTTACATCACTTTTGACAGAGATAATACTAATTTTGGAAACCTGAATTAAAACAGTTCTCTCTCTTGCTAGAAAATAAAAGTATCAGGATACATCAGTCTTTTGAGTGTCAAGAAAACTAAAGAATCTGCTTGATTAAGATGTGGATAGCTATCATTTGAGAGTAGGTATTTGTTTTCTTCATTTTTTTAGAAAGGACTGTAATGTTTATTCCTGCATTATGTTTAATGTAACAGCAGAACAGGTGCCATTGTTACAGGAAACCTCTCTTAACTAATGAAGAGATAAAAATGTGCCATTAGGAAGCCATTAGTGGTCTGAAGTGAGCCATATTGCAAATTAATGTTTCTCAAAAGTCTGCATTGCTGTGTTTAGCTTTGCTGTCCTAGATGTAATTTCTAAGATTTACTTTTACACAGCATGGTAGTTAACAGTTTAAGAGTCACAAAAGCCCAGAAATATAGAACTAAAAGAATCAGCCATTATCAGCTCTAATTGATTGCATTGAGTCAAAGTCTTTTTAAGAGAAAACTGATTATAGTTATAACTATTAGTAAGTCTCAGGAGTGCAATGTATAGACTGAGGGAAAACATCTTCAAGCATAGACTCACTTATGTGATTTCATATTTCCTGCTTCAGGAAGCTCCCCTATATTTAAAACAATCCTTAAGCAGTTCGTTCAGCATATGGAATAGTTTAATTTAAACATGTTGAACAATGCAGAAGTGTTGGTGCTTTCAAATGGAAAGGAAAATTATTATAATTTTTTATAATTTCTGTACAAACTCTGTTTTTTCTATATGTTTTAAGTATCATAACTTCAGATTCCCTGAGCCTAGGAACTCTTCCCCTTAAGGAGAAGGGAAAGGTCTGAGGTGATTTTATTTCTATTTGTTCCTTTTTTTCTTTTTTTTCTTTTTCTTTTTCTTTTTGCATATACACATATGGATATAAATACCTCTGAATAGTCCTAATTGCTTAGGTAGTATCAGACCTTAAATCTCTCTTTGGTCAAGGAATGAGTTTTTTTCTGTTCAGAACATTGAGTTTTGCCACTAATTTTTAGCCAAATATGCTTTAAAAGCATGAACAACATTTTTGAAACTTTAGCAGTGGCCTCAGTGTAAATAGGTTTGAGATGAAATTGAAAGCAAACTTAAGTGTCATTTGACTATCATAGTGTAGCGGTTGCATTTATGATAACTATCCCATGCCTGTGCTTGCTTATGTATTCACTTGTCCGCATTCTCTCTCTCTGACACAAGTACATATACCTATGTACATGCAAACATTGTATTACAGCTGAGGTAGCTGGTTAGTTGTGAGTGGCTGTGAAGCAGGGTGTATGGCACACTTGTGTCAGATCTCTCTATGGTAATTCATCAGAACAGGGAGCTGGACTCTAAAAGAAAGCGGCAGTAATAATGGTATTGCTGCCTTTGGAAGGGCATCGCGTGCAGAAGGCTCGATTGCTTCCAGTCAGGTCTGTACTCACAGTCCCACTGCTGCACGGGAATTTTTGTCTGTAAGACTAAAATGCTGTAAAATACCTGTCTTTTGCTTTAAATACTTGCTTTCCTTTTTTCACCTTTCTTTATTACACTCAAGAATTCTTGAGAGTAAATTATTTAACAGCTAAAACACAGTAATTTGATTCCAGTTGATGATACAGAAGGCCTTTAGAGGGCACTGTTTCCTATTTTTCTTTAGAAATACATCTTTACATTGGAAGTAGGAACAGAAACGGATTAATCGGTAACCGCTTAATGCGTACAATGTATATGGAAATAGTGTAATATTATTGATATTATATACCGAATTTAGAGATGTATATAGCAACAGAAATACTCTGTGTTTGGGCATGTACCAGTAACTTCATTTTATAGTATACTGGGTGTTCAGAATTCTTACAAAGGCAATCACATTTCAGGTAGTGCACTTTGCATTGCACTGCTGGTAAGTACCTGCAAATAGGTATTTACAATGACTATTACTGCTCAGCAGAAGAAGAGGTGAAAAATAGGCATGAATTCCTGGCTTCATATGTGACTAGAATTCTAAAAAGCTGAATTTTATGGTCCTTCCCAGGGATTTATCTCTTGACCTGACTTTAAGTTCTGAGGTCTCATTTAATAAATTTGGCATACAAGAAAGCACATAAACCATATGCAGTGAAGAAGAAATGTTATGAGTTTTTAGTAGTAAGACTCTACAGAGTTATAATATATGATCAGGGACACTTTATTGCTTATTCCCTGGGCAAATCTGATCTGTTTACTCAGGGATAGAAAAAAGCCATGTACCTAACCTTCTAACATCCTATTACATTTTAAAACCTCAAACTCTCCTTGGCAGTCGAGCTAGGAATCAACTTGATCATTCTGACTATTTGTACTCAAACAGTGTGAAAGCCCAACATTTTTTTCGTAGCTACTGATGCCAGTTTTGGATGCCAGACACTACTGTAGACAGTTAATTTTTGGTTTAAAAATGTTAAATAAAATTCAGTGGCCACAATCTCACTTGATTACTAATTGACATGCAAGGTAGTTAGTCATTTCTTTTAAATATTAGGGACCTAAAGAACACTTTTAATCCGCTTTCTTTGCTCAGGCTTTTTTTGAACTTCAGCACAACATAAGTTATTAATTTGTATTTTCTAACTGCTAGTTGCCTAATGTCTACTGTGGTGTAGGTTCTCATCTGAGATCTCTGCATTTACTCTTCTGCCTTCTGTACTAAGTATGTGGAACCTTCTCTCTCTCCCTGACTACGCTCAGAGGCTTGCAGGGAAAATTGTATTTTTCCTCTTCCTCCAGGTTACACCAAAATGCAGTGTAAGATAGTCAAGACAATATAAATACTCAGCCTTTCTTCCAGGTACCATGTGATATGCTTAAAAGAACTTAACAAACACACCACAGATTGTCCATAGTTCTTCAAGTCCAAAATATTCAACACATTAAAAATTGAAGTTACTTGTGCTTCCTTAGTTTGAAATTGTTCAATAATTTCTGTGTTTCGAGATTTTGGGTTTGCTTTGGCATTTTTTTTTCTTCTTCTTTGTAATGTAGTTAGATAGAAAAATCTCAAGAATTAAATATCATTAAATGGCTATCTATATGAAAATATATGCCTTGAAGGGTTTTGACATCTCTTTTGCATCTCAAGGAAAGCCTGTTAATTCCATTGTTCCAAATTAATTTTCTATCCATGACTTTAAAATGAAGGAGGAGGTTTGCAGATGTCTACTGCTAGTTCAAACTCAATGTGTCTTTACACACATATTTTTCTGGTAGATGTTTGCATTCTTGCAGTCAAATTACAGATATTGAAAGAACTAAAGACAAGAGATGACTATATTAGAAGTGCAGCTTGGCTTGTGCAATTGCAAGTTAAGCTTTAATAGAGGTGTCATATAGAGAATGGTATATAAAAATCATGAAACCTGTTTGACTAAAGAGTTAAACACCAAAATTTTCTTTCTGCAGGTAACAGAGAAAAAGCAAGAGTTAGAGAAATGTTTGAAATTGTCCCGGAAGCTACGAAAAGAAATTAACGCTATAACAGAATGGCTTGCCACAACAGATGCAGAATTGACCAAGAGATCAGCTGTGCACGGGATGCCTAGCAATTTGGATGCTGAAATTGCCTGGGGCAAGGTAACAACATAAAACTCACTGTACCTTTGTTTATTTCAGTTTATGCCTATTACAGAAATATAGATTTATTTAATGATAAAAAAAGAGAATAAAATTTCTTGCATTTTAATTAGTGGAACTTTGTAACAGTTATGGCATTATCTTAGCCTAACGTTAATACTCAGAAAAATTTAAACCATCTTGTCTCTGCATGTATCAATAGCACAATTCACTGTCATATTGCAGTAACCTTCACTGAGATGACTTTAAAGTTAGAATTTAATTTTTCAGAGTAGTATAAATTATCCATTCGTTATCCATCTAAATAGTGATCCATATAAATAGAGGTTCCTTTCTCTCTCATTTCATTCTACTCATGATTAAGGAGTATTAAACAGTAAAACAGCTCCAGTGGGTGAAAGATTAAGGATATAAGAACACTGTTCTGTTCCACATGTTCAGAGAGCATCCAGGAAGTGGTGTATTTGTTTTCTTACCCTTTTTGGTTGGTAGCTCATTTTTTTTCTGGAGGCTTCTTACTTCCATGAGACTTCACCTTGAACTCTTATTTTAGATTAAAACCTAAAGTCTAAAATGAAACTTTCCTCAAAAAAAAAAACAACTATATGTGCCACAGTTTAGATAAGCATCTTAGAGAATCACTGAGGAATGCAAGAGTTCTACATCAAACTGTGTATCTCTGTGTGATGTTAAGACTTCGCCCAGTATCTTTCAAACTTAGCTAATCTAGTTTAAACTCTGCATATGTAGTAAAAATCCAGTCTAACTCAGAACATAAACCAAGTCTTCATTGTACACACATACAAAAATCTGTGCATTAGAGGAAACTATGCTCAGCATTATCCAAAGCTTCCAAATTTCAAATAATTATGTACAGCCAGCAGCATTTTAGATAGATTTTCCTATATAATTTCAAAACCAAACAACAAAAAAACCCTTAAAAAATATTGGGGTTTTATGCAAAAATTTACCACTTCTGCTTTGTTTAATATGAATAAACATTTAAACATTTTACCATTTAACCATGCATTATAGAAATAGTTATAAATAATATACAGGCAAACTTACTTATTTTTTTAAAGACTGTCCAGATGGCAGTGGAGTAAAACTTGGTTGGTGGTTTGCTTTATTTGAGTTTTGGTTTTTTGAGGTTTTGTTTCCCTGTTTTAACTGCCCATTTCAAGCTTCAGATCTTTACCCTTGAAATGCACTGAGGATTTACAGACTCATAACAAGAAAGTCTGCAAGTCTTTTGTGAGATTTCGAATTGGGTGTATTTTTTCACCATGGACAATATTTTAAAAGTAGTATCCAAAAATATAAAAAGATCAAATTTTGCTATTATTATTTTAAAAATACTGCTTTGACTTTGAAATCAGAACCTCAGTCCCTAAAAAAACAATTGCTGCTTGATGTTCTCTCATTTTCTCTTGGTGCTTTTCTTACAGTAAAGTGCGTGTAGTTCCTGTCATTACTTTTGATTGATATTGTGAACTTAAAATCCATAATAAAGGACAAGTGTCAGATTTTTAAGAGATGGGTTAGACAATCATATGGTTTTAATGCCTCCAAACTAACCTACCAGTTACTCAGTCCATTTATCCAGTCACGAAAGGAAGAAAGTACAGCTCTATGGAAACAGAAATGTACACTTTATTTTCCTGCTTTTGTGTTCAGCAAAATTAATCAGATGTGTATAGCTTCACAGCAGTATAAATAGAAAGATTTGTCCTTAATATCATTTAATTTTAGATACGAACTCTAATGTTTCAGAAGCTGCGTAATTAGAACCTAAATCCTGACGATCAGTGCAGTTACACAGTGGGAAGTACTTCTTATGTCTTACACTTGCTACAAGTACAACATATCTTTATCTCATGACAATCAAAAAAGGTAACACGAGCTAATTAAAATAGGAAATATTACAATGAAAAATATATCAAATGAGAGCCATCCCACCTATTATTTATTACCATTCAGTATTGTGAATTCTCACAAGGAATTAACACGTAAAGGCTTGCAGGAAAAACAGGTAAAAGTTTTTTGGCTTCCAGTCCTGCCCAAAACCTCATATAGGACCTCAGCTTTTCTCCTTCAGTCAATTCATCACTAAAATAAGAATAAACAAACAACTTTGTATGAGAGCAGCTGACTGTTTTTGCAGTATGTACATACTAAGTGAGTGGCTTTCAGAATTCCTTTATTAAGATTCTCTTTAGGAAATACAAACCAATATTCACATAAATATAAGCGTACTTTTGATACTGAGCGATCCAACAGATAGTATACATGGCAGATCCCAACCTTCCAAATGTAAGTATTTGCAGAAATTATGTGAAGTGCGTATACCTTTTCCTTAAGAATCTGCTCCCTCTAAGAGGCAGGAATTGCTGTGCATTATCCTAGACACTTCAGAACACTTGTGAGTACCTCATAAATAAATACAATACTGATACTTCTATGTGGATTTCACTGAGGCGTCATACAAAATTGTACATCAATAATTCAGTCCCCCGAACCACATTCTCACAGTATCTGATTAATGTTGCAGCTTTGGGCTTTTGACTGCTTGGGTAAGTAGGCTGCCGAGGACAGTAACTGATCTAATGAAATGCACTGGGAGATGAATTAAGCCCAGCAGATTCCCATTGTGAGGAAAGTCTGCAGAAAAATTAAGGTGGAAAATGGAGGGAGAGAGAGAAGAGCTCAATAGTGCGAACAAACTGAAAATTGGATGTGTGCTGCTGTCAATATAACTAAGCTGAGAACTCATAATCTTTTTTCTTTATAGCACAGGGAAGCAGTTATATTTATTACTGCACTTACTCATTTTCAGTACCCAAGACTTCTTAAAAGTGAAAAGAACTCAGAGGCTTTCAAAGATAATTATAGAGGTTAGAATAAAAAAAAAAATCATGAATGCAAACATTGTCTTAAAGGTATAAACACCTAGACATAAAAAGGAATATCTGTCTTGAGTTGGAAATTACATTAATGAACACAGCATTAATCTGGACAGAAAAGGAAGTGTGTGATTTAATTGTTCCTGTCTAGATTTTTTTCTAAGGATAGAACAAAAATTTGACTGAGTTATGTGAAATTAGATGGGCAATATACTGAAGACTGTAAATCCTGCCTCTGTACTCAGTAGAGACAAGCTAAATCTTTCAATTTGAATTCAGTTCTGTTATAATAGATAAGGAAAATGACATGCGGTGGGAAGATAGTCATTAAACATTGTATATTAGAAATCCATTCATAATTAGAAGTCTGATTTAGTGAACACATTTATCACTGAAGACTTTAACTGTTGTGGGGTTATTTGTCTTTTAATCAGGAACTGGCCTGATAAGAATTAGATTTCCAGGAAACCATGTTCTCAAAAAGGAAATGGCAGATGGTATTACCAGAAAAAGTTCTGTATCACTCCCTACTATCAGCAGTATGAGTCTGCCAGTGCTTTAATGTTATATTTTAGCACAGTGTATAATACGAGTGAGTATAAAGTTGACTTGAAGTACTTAGAATTACATTAGCTAACACATTTAGCAACATATTTCCTGTCAGTAAAATCAGTAAAAGAAAATGATCTGAAAATTGTGTCAACTGATTCATAGTCAGTGGCCAGAACACAATAAAACTAAAAGATGTGCTGTGAATTAACAAATAAATATGTACAATCAGCCACTGAGAAGGCCATAATGTCAGCTTCTGATTAATTCTGTAATCCCACCCGTGAGAGCTGAGCCACCTAACTCCTTTTTTTTATAGAAGTTCAAATTGCAAAGATTACTTCCAAGTAATCCACAGCGCACAGGCAGTGTACAGGCACATAGCATTTTTCTTCAGTCATTTGTTGGCTATGAATTCTTTTAATCTACATATGCTAATGACCAGCACAATTAAAATACTATCCTCTGCATTGAGTCACAATTCTGTTTTTTTTTAAAAAACATAAGCAGCTCGACTTGATACATGGTAGTCTTATCATTGTAAAGTATAGCTCAGAAACCCTCTGCTCCACATCCTCTGAAAAAAGCCGTTCCTACGTAGCTTCTGTTTTCAAAGATAAATAATTCCTAGCTAGTATTTGCTAATGTGAAGGAGGTTATGATTTTCACTCCCTTATAAAACATGAAGGGGAGGGAAAAAACCAACCAAAACCAAATACCACCCCCCCAACCCTCCCCCTTAAGATTTTCTGGTAAACTGAAAGGGAAAGAGTATGCCACGGTACAGCAGGGTCAGAGAGCACTCTGCAAACCCCACTCGAAGTATACACATCTGCTCAGGGAACTGCATTTACTTACACTAACATGATTCAACCTGTCATCCTGTGGATGCATATGTAAAATACTGTTGTATGCAACTACAAACCTCTCAGTAAAGCTTGTCCCCATGCCTTTGTACACTGCAGAGCAATCTGGCTTCTGCCCAGGTTTCAAACCATCTGAAGTTGTTTTTCTTAAATAAAACTCATTTTACACTACAGCTTCTTTCCTGAGGTTTTGGAGGGACTGGTATAAGGGAAGCTCAGCTGGTCTTACCTCTCTCTCCCTCTCCTCCTTCTGGTGTTACCAGTATGGGGATTAGAAACTGGTCACCTGAGGCAAGCTCTGCTTGCAGTTTTGACAAAGAAGGATCTGGCTGATTGCTTTCATTTCCTGGGTGCCAGGATCCTAGATGTCATTTCTCTTGGAAATGTTCAGGTCCTGGGAGTTCAGTGGTGATGCAAACTCTCACTTTTGATTAAGGCACGCTACCAGCATTTTTCTGAGAAACACAAGTGAGAAAAGAATAATGGTTCCTTTAAAAGTGAAGGAAAGATTTCATTCAGTGAAATACAAGTTATTTTTTGGGGTCAAAGAATTTCTGTTGTGGTATCCTGTATCAAATAACTATAACTGGCCCTTCAAAAAATTAAAGTACAAGTTTCCTCTAAAGACATATTTCAGAATTCTGTCTAACAGAAGTTTGAATGGAGAGATTGCTTTCATCTTTAACTCTCTTGTCTGCTAGTAGATGTGATCCTACCTGAAGAAATGTAAAGAAAAGATGGCCATATCTCTCTCCCTCTCTCCCCTCTTAAAATAATATGTATAATTTGTATACACATTTTAATGAAGCAATCTTTGCTGTAAGTATTTATGGAACCTTTGTCTCCCAGCAGGTAACACACACTTGAATAAACTTTTGTTTTATAGATAAATATACTAGTCCTAAGGGAAAGAGTAAAAACCTGAATGTAATAACCACTATAATGACAAATAGCAGAGTGAATGTAATCTGTTTTAAAACACTGTTGAACATTGCTGACAAATATTCAGAGCTGCAAATGAATTCTGGGTGATGTGATGCTTAGTTAAGTCTTTTATTTACATAGTTCCATTCCCCCAAAATGCCATGTGAGATTGCATCAGAAAATTAGCTTCTTCCCAACTTCTGACATGTATATATTTTATTTATGTTACATAGTTTCATCCTGATTGTTGTAGTTTAACCCCAGCTGGTAACTCAGCACCACACAGCCGCTTGCTTACTCCCCGCTCACCCAGAGGGATGGGATGTAGAGAGTTGAAAAGGAATGTAAAACTCAAGGGTTCAGATAAGAACACTTTAATAGTTGAAACAGAATAAAAATGAAAGAACAATAATAACAATTATGACAATAGCAGATATAATGAAAAGGGGAAGGGAAAGAATAAAATCCAAAGGGAAAGGAAGAAAGGAACATGTGGTGCACAACGCAACTGCTCACCACCTGCCAGGGCCTGGCCAGACCCCCAGGTACATGTACGAGGCACAGTGTCCCACGGTATGGAATGCCTCTTTGGGTAATTCGGGTCAGCTGCCCTGACTGTGTCTCTTCCCATTTCCTTGTGCCTCTCCAGCCTTTTCGCTAGCAAGGTCCAAGGAACTGAAAAGTCTCACATCAAAGCCAAACAGAGCACCATACTAGCTCCTAAGTTAATTAATTCCATCCCAGCTGAAACCAGAACACTGATAAACACACAATTTCAAAATGTATAAATTTCCTAGTCCTTCTGGGAAGAATTTCACCACTTTATTTGTTAATGTTTCATATTATACCCATTGCGGTGGTATTTGAGATTTTGGGGCTTTTTGGTTTTTTTAAGGTGTCAGATGTTTTAAATGTCATTTTTAAATTAGAGACTTAACGCTTCTAATTCTGTAGTTAAAATTGAAGTTCTACATCTTTCTTACATATTTTCAAATAAACTGCATAGCTGAAATGCAATCTGATCTTAGGGCAACCAGAAGGGTGTTTTAATCCAGCAAGATTGGGGTTTTTCCCCTTAATTTTGAAATATGCTCTTCTATTTCCCAAGAACATACAAGGAAGGGTGATAAATGAATGGCAATTTGCTGATTATTGGAACTTGCTGTTCAAAAATTAGTGAATTTTGAAAGCCACTCCATGAGTTTTAATGAAATAATCTAAGTTTTATCTTGGGATCATGACACATTTTTTATGTTTCGTATAGCACTGCTAAATTAATAGCAGTCCTTTTGTCTTTTTGTTACAGAAAATTTACCAATGCTATCTGTCATATTGCAATGGATTAAGTATATGTAAACTGTCACTGTCTAGTAATACTGAAAAGGGGAAGGAAATTCTGAAGAATATAATGAAGAAATGTAAATATTAAAACAAACAAACAAACAAAACCCAACAAAAAAATATGTTATCAAAGTTTTTAAAGAACTGAAAAAAACATTGTTAGTTTACCCAGTACACATTGTCTCATACAGAGGAGGTCCTAGCTGATAATGAAGCATGGAATCCTGCTGTCTTTACAGACCTTGCAGGTATTTCAGCTGTATTCAGTGGGTCAAGGATTTTATAAATAAGAACTTTGAATAATTGAGATTTGAAATATTGATGAAGGTGACTTTTTCACTTTGATGTAGTGTTGAGGGGCTCAATGTTGTGATGTTGTGGGGTTTTTTGTTTGGTTGTTTTTTTAAGAAGGTGGGGGAAGTATGATTTTTACTGATCTCATTGGTTATGTCCCTTACTTGCTAACACACAGGAGTGGTAATATTCATATTGCCCAGAGGTGCACATAGTTCTTTTGTTTACATTGTTTATTTACTTTGAAAGGAACAACTCCTGGGATCAGGCAAAGCACTTACACTTTTTGTTACACATTGGGAATTATACATCTGGCTTTTGGGTAGCGGTTTTGTTCAACAGACATTTATCTGATCCATCTATTTACATTTCTAGTTGGGATTAATATTTTTATATATAGCACAAGACTGGTCTGAATTTTCATGCATGTAAAATGCATAGAAAACCACAAACCATAAATAATATGCTTCAGAGAATCTTTTGCAAATGGAAGCAAATTTTTTTTAGAAAAGGTAATATAGCTGATCAAAATTTTCCATCGTGTGTTGGAGGTAAATTATGTTCTTTGCCTTATTCTATTTTTTGATGACATTTTGTACCTCCTGTGAAACAGATAAAATGATACTGGAAGGGGACATATTTTTCCTTTGATCTGACAATAACCTGTTGTAGTTCTGTAGTTTATAGTTAATATTTTGCATTAATCATGTCTTGGTTGTATTACAAATTCTTTATATTGGAGAAAACTGCTAGAATGTGGAAAAATTCTCACTTACATGAAATGAAAGTGTAAAACCTTTTCTGTGAAATAACATTACAAAATCAGATCATTAATTCTGTTAAGCATAGGAAGCAAGCTACTGCTTTAAGCATAACATATGCAAAATAAGTTGGAGGTTCTGTTAAGCCAAAAGGAATAATTTCTGTATTGTCTTTATTGCAAACTGAAAATTCTACTTTCCAAACAACATATTATCAACAAAATCATACTGATGTGTGACCATGAGAAGTGTGATAGCATGGAGGTGATAAAGGTGTAGTTCTACTGTAGTAACAGCATTGATCCTGAGATGGAAGAATTGTGATTACAGTTTGATTATAAGTGGTTCTTCTTTTAAGTGTGTTCATGTTATCTGTGAGAAATCAGGGTCTCTGGAGACTAGTGATTCTTACTTTTCTCCTAACTTTTGTTGGCATTCAATTTGGACGACTTCATTTCTATTTGGAGATTTATATTATAAGCAGAGATCATATATGCCTAGATCATTGCTAGCAGGTGCCGTAGAGCTCAGATAAATTTCTCTCATAAAACTGGTTATATGTGGTATCAGGTGTAAGGACCTCTCCTTGCATTTCAACAAGATTGTTATATTCTGCATTGTGTCGTCTCATTATTTAGTATTAAATTCCTGCTTTTTTACATGTTGTCTAAATATGTTGGGATTTGCTCCTTTTGTTAGACTTTTTGCATGTTACAATGAATATTAAGACAATAATGAGTAAAATATGTGACCTATAAGGTCATTTAGATCTGTTTTCATAAAGCAAGACAATAGTGGCAGAAGATGCTGCAAATCTGATCTTATGACACTGGATATGTATTTTAGTGATTCAAGCTTAGAGGTGCTGTGGACAATAGCCTATTTTAGTATTGCAGTTCGCAAAGTGAAATCCCAAGTGAATGTAATGAAAGGATACGTTTTTGCATTTAGAAAAAAAGAAATCTAACAGGGGAGAAAAGCATGGTTTCTACTGAAAAAGATTGCATTTAAAAATATTGAAGGAATATTTAAAGGTTTAACCGGATTATTTTCAATGGAGTTCTCTAAGTCAGGATGTCATTGTGATGCTTAATTGTCCCATTTATTATGTAAGTTTTATGCGTTATTTGATAACTATGCTATTTTATTATATGCAAAGAACTTTAAAAATCTCAATATTAATATTGTAAAATGTGGATTCTTGTTTAATAATGTTAAAACTTTGTTTTGAACACTGGAATGAGAGATAATTCACTCTTTTAAAAATGAAACTATTACCAAAAAAGACTCTGAGTATATGAAGAACATTTACAAATGTATCAGAGCTAAAGAAGAACAACCTGCTTTCCACTTACTGTTCTTCACAGAATGCTTTCCCTCCCTATTGGAAATGGAGCGTGTATTCTAGCATGAATGTACTGGCTCTTTTAATATTTCACAATCTTATTGTGGAGAATTTTTAATTTCCTGAGCTTTTATTTTTTATTCTGTTCATGTAGGCAACGCGGAAGGAGATTGAGAAACGCCAGGTCCATCTTAAGAGCATCAGTGATTTAGGAGATAATTTGAAAACAGTGCTGAAAGGAAAGGAGAGTCTAGTGGAGGATAAACTCAGCCTCCTGAACAGTAACTGGATAGCAGTAACTTCACGTGCTGAGGAGTGGTTCAATTTGTTACTGGTAAGGAAAATGCATTTGTTCACCAGAGGAAAAGTTGGTGCCCAGTCATAGGTGCTCAGCCTTATAGGAGTGCTTTTTCTGGTGCTTTGGATTACACTGATTGAGTACATAGGCACACAGATGATCAGAGTGACTGTTGTTTGGTACATTGTGTATATTTTAAGAATCTGACTGCTTACAGAGTGATGGCTCTGTGGAGTCTTGACTGTTCATGCTTCCCGTTCCTGCCTGCCTCAATAGTTCCTGGACTTTTTTGTTTGGGTTTGTTTGCTAATGAAAGAAGTGCAGGTTCTCCACAAGGACCTCAACTACTTTAATATAAACCAAGTGAAATAGGTAGTCAAATTATCGGAGTAAGTATTGGTATTGATACTAGCAACCTCAGCTGCTTTGGGCTACATTAACGTTTCTGTTTGGAATAGGACAATTGGGAAGTAAAGTCCTCACCTGCATGTTGGTTTGGTCCACAGGATGGCTTTGGTGTATGCAAACTGGATTCATTTCAGTGGCAACTAAAGCAGCAGCTCTGCTCAGGGTGCACACCTGATGTGCTCAACGATTATGATTTGGTCTTTCTGTACTACATGATCTTCCTTTGGATAGTTTTATAGTGCATTTTCTGGTGGGGATAGTTACTTAAGGGGAACAGATTAAACCTAGTCAAAAGTAAACTCCCAAATACACATTTAATGCAGATTCAGGAGCCTCAGCCACAGCTGCTTCAAATTGCTGATAGTTCCGTAACTATATTCTCCCTTTACAATACATTCTGTCATGAAAAGATGACAGCCTGAACCCTTAAACACACAAGGGTCTTAACTATTGGGCTGCCAGAATGCTTTGGGGAATCTTGTATGCCGTTTCTATTGATGAGAGCACAGGACTACCCTGAGAAACTGAAGTAGTTCTCAAAGGTATCTTAGATTCTACCATGACTTTTCAGACCTTGATGTGTTAGAGCTCTGCTAGAGTCTGTGTGGCTACATTACAAATGCTGCTGCAGTGGATGTACAGCATTGCTACAGGACTTCTTCAGCTGTATGCAGTATACAAATTACAGCATCTGGCTGTGTCTATCTTATCTGGAAAACAAGCATTTCATTCAGTATGATGTAGGTGCTCAGCTTCACTGTGGAACTGACTATAAGAAACATACAATGAAGTTTATAGACTGGTATCATTGTGTATTCCTCTACTTTCTGTCTTTCTCTGCTTTGGATTCTTTAATATTTGGATTCTTTAATATTTACTAAACCCCATGATAAAAGAGTCTAAGAGGAGGAGTTGGTCTTTTACTGCTTTTAGAACAGTGTAAAATAAAAGTATATGTATGTGTTGGCCAAAAGGACTAGTAAAATCTTTGATTTTGTGTGGTACACATACATATTGCGTGGATATGCATAAGCCTCATTTTACTGAGCTCACCAAAAAAGACTAAATGCTTGTAAAGTAAGGAAAGGAGAAAAAAAAAAATATCAGAATATCACCTAGAATAGCTTTTTAAAAAGCAGAGTCTCAAAGCAGAGAAGTCAAATGAAATGTAAACAAGAGTTTTTAATACAAAGCTCCCATTCTTGATTGTGACTTTGCAAGTGCATCCTTGTCACCATCTATGTTTCAGTCAATTCAGTGGCTTTCCAAAATAAGGTTGGTACCTGGCTCTTGAGAAGCTCTTCTTTCCACCTCCAGTAGGTCTCGCTACCAGCTTCCTGTCCCTCTCAGCAGCCTAGCTGAGGTGCAAGACACCTGTGTCGTGATGTGACTTTACCACCCTCCTGCCTGTCACTTTTGAAGCTTCTTTCTGTCCTAGAATGTCTTTTTAAAGACACTTAAAATATAAAGTGAAAGCAAACAAACAGCAGATTCTGTTCTTCACAAAACAAGCAGTTACTGTGTATAAAAAAGTTTAAATTCATGTGTGCATGTTTGCCACAGTTGGCATAAATACGTTGTTGTTTCAGTTCTGATTACTTTTTTTGTATGCAGTATTTACCTTTTCCACATACAGGAATATCAAAAGCACATGGAGGCTTTTGATCAGAATGTAGCTAATGTTACAACTTGGATGTATCGTGCTGAAATACTGTTGGATGAATCTGATAAACAAAAGCCCCAGCAAAAAGAGGAAATTCTTAAGGTAAAAAAATGCAATTTTCTGGAAAACATTAATTTTTAGACTGAAAAGGACAAATGTCATAACTAGCATATTTTGAAGGGTATCACAAATTGATTAACATTCCTTTTTCTGTGATGAAGCTGCCCTCTGGCAGCTTGTAGATTACGTAGTAAATTTGTACTGCATTGCAAAAGTTAAAACCCTGCAGAAATAAACCCAGATATGTTATTATAAGCCTTGGAGACTTGCTGGTGAATAGAACAGCAGCTCATTAAATCTTTGTTTGCTGGAAAATACTCATTAAACACATCTGGTAGAACAAAATCTGTTTTTTCTGTGTTCTTCATTTTTAGTTTCTTATCTGTTTTTCTGTGATACTTTTCTGATATCTGTGGTATCTGCATTTGATATCTCTGTCATGTGATTGTTCTAATTCTATAAACACTGCATTGATACCAAACCAACACGACAGAAAAGAATATTATATGGTGAACTAGCTGTATAGTAATGGTTTAGTGCATTGATCAGAAAGTTTTATTTGGCCTGTTACATCATTTGACCAACTGATGAGAAATTAACATGCAAGATAGATGTGAATTTTAAAGTATCTCATTTAAAACACCTTATTTGTTAAGATTAAACAACTTCAAGTTGTTATCTGTATAGATATCTTTTCTTACGAAATCAGTGTGAAGTTTTACTTTGTATTGAACTCCATGGTCAGTACGTACTATCTGAGGAACAGTTTGCAAATCAAAATCAGAATCTGACACATACATAACACCATTTACTAAAGCAAAACTTTACAAATTCCAAAACAGAACATAAAGCAATGCCCCATTGATCTCAGCAGGATTATGGGACAGACTTTTGTAGTCAAATGAACAATTTTGCCACCATGAGGTACAAAGTACTGTTATCTTTGCCATCAAAACAGGTGTATATATTTGTATCGCACAAAGGCATTTCATACAGACAGTAGAATGTAATTCTTAATGCCCAACGGTGTTTATGATCCCTGAATGCCTGGCTATCTTTTTCGGCCTCTGCCCATACAGGGATCTAATGTTAAGATTACTATTGCAAAGGAAGAATGTATTAGCATTTATTTATTTTAATTTTTTTTAAGTTTGTGATAGATTTCTCAAAAAAATTCCCACTGGTTTTAATTTGGTGATTTTCCCCTGCCTCAACTATGGGCATGAACAGTAATGAAAACAACAGCTAAACATCCAGTTCCATAATACATGAATTAGCAGCCTTTCCTATGTTTAGGAAATAAAATAATTTGGCGTATTTTGAAATATGCTGAGAATTGTATTATTGCAGGTAAGAACCTGCCTAGAAATAATGCTCTCCATTAATTTCCTTTAGTAGATATTAAAACAGACATGTAGATACATTCCTGCTATAAATTTGAGGTATATGAGTGGGAATGTTATCTATGTATTTCTACTGGATTTACACACTCATGCATAAGTATCTGAATTTGCTTTGTGGTTTTGCTCCCTATTCCTTTGCACACTTTCTCTCTCTCTCTCTCTTTCTCTCTCTTTGCATTTATTACTAACTTCAAGCCCTGTCTCTTGCTCACGGACTGTAGCGCTTAAAGGCTGAGCTGAATGATATGCATCCAAAGGTGGACTCTGTGCGTGACCAGGCGGTAGACTTGATGACAAACCATGGAGATCACTGCAGGAAAGTAATAGAGCCCAAACTGTCAGAGCTCAACCAGCGATTTGCAACTATATCACAAAGAATTAAACGTGTTAAGGTAGGAGGACTTGCTTCCATATGGGGATGCATACAAAATGGTATTTATTTAAGGTGCACAATTACAAGTACATAGCAAGCTACAGTTTATTCAAAAACTAAACTTTTAAAGGAAAAAAAAATGTAGATCCTAAGAATATATATATATATATTTAAGTGTGAAGGTTTGTGATTTTGGGCTTAAAGGTCTTTTTTCACTGTTTCACAAATCAAAGTATTCACTTTATATGAATGTAACGATGATTAGTTCATTAACTTTTAAAGAATGAACAACATCTGGAAATTAGTAAGATTCTTAATCTTTTCAAGATATGAATAGCCTTTTTTTTTAGATAGATTGGCTTTTGAGGACTGAATTTTTATTAAATGCATTCAGTCGTTTCCTGTGAGGCTATGACTCACCAAGGTTTGAGACAGATAGATATATACAGATTATATCAACTGTACTTCAGCTACTTATCTGTACAACTAGTTTGACTACTGAATCTGGATTCAGTATGGGTTAGGTAATTTTTAGCCAATTTGTGACTTCTGAATTGAAATGAAGAAGGACATAAGCCGTCTACTTTCTCCATTGTGTTTGCTGCCTTTATTGCAGAGAGCTATTCAGCACATTAAAGCAGACAGCTATGCAGGTTGGTATACAGGGTAATGAGAATGCATGGATCTTGATCTTAACTGGGTTTGCTGGCTACTGTAATAGCACTGGAGATGAATGCACAGAGGATCAGTGGCAGAGCAGGAAATAAGCTTTGCAAAAAGCATAAGCAGACACACATGGCTTTTATGAGTTGTTTGGGGTTTATGCAGGGCTCAGTACCCTGTAACCAGCTAATTTTTTTGTGTATATTTGAGTTTATTTAGGTTTAACTTCTGGAACAGAAAAGAATGTGTCCTGTGTCCTAATAATTATGAATTTTTTTCCTCCTTATTGGCCATGAGTAGTACTTCAGCCATCACAGCGTGTTTCTCACTTCTTACACAAATACAAACTGCAGACGGAGAACATCTTGGCATAAAGCCCAAACAACTGTGTTGTGTGATGCTTTTATTCTGAACATCTGCTATCTGCAGTCTGGATTTCCTTCTCAGTTTTACTTTGCACTTCCAGGATGCTTTAAGCATACAGAGCTGATGGAGCCTTTGATAGGGTTGTGTAAAATTGTGCTTGTCTTAGGGGAAAATCGGACTGCTCGTAGATGGTTTATCATGGGTTAACTGCATTGCATGTTACGGGCTTACTCAAAGAAGGGGCAAAAGATGCTTGTCAAGGTGAAGTATCTTCAAAACAGCCTGCAAACCTTTTTCATCTGTGAACCTTCTCTCCCAAGTATTGTCCCATTTATGATTGTATAGGCAAGATGAGCTGGAACGGCAACAGCTCACTAGGCTTTATACACTATGTACATAGCGTTACTACAGCACATAATTTCAGTGGTAAATTAGAATTTAGGGTACCTTTTCCAGGGCTTTGGGGAATCATCAGCTATGGTATGATTCACAAAGGTTATCTATAGTAATAGATATTGCATTAGATAGAGAGGCAGGAAATTCTGTGATTTCTTAGTTCTGCTTACTTGCCATACGCATTTGGGTAAAGGACTACACTGCTGGGTGTGTCATTTTGTCCACCTGCATAATGTGTATAACTGCACTTCCCTTAGTCATGCTTTCATCTGCATGGGATGACGAATTATTATTATTATGTGTTGCTATTATGCTTCTGAAGTGTTTTGTGGTGATTCTTTTTTTCTTACTTAGGTAAAATTTTCAAGAAATAATTCAAGTAAGCCCTCATAATACATTCTTAGTCAGTTCTCATCCTCATCTGTTTTCAAATCGCCTATTTTTTTTTTCAAATACTAGCAGTTATCAGTATAACAGTGAAGTAAATAAGAATTTACCTGTGAAATCAGTAAACAGTAGTACATAATTGTTGTGTCTTGAATTAATAAAATTACCATAGTGTACTAAAATTTTCAAGTAGTCTTTGAAACTCATTCAATTATTGGAATTTCATTAACTATTTTTCCTTCTATTTTCCATTTTGGGGGGGGGTTCTTTCTTAGCATTTTTCACAGATTAGTAATTTTATATTTTTGTTTTATTAGTTGATTTGACTTTTAGTGAGATTTAAGTACTTTTCAAGACATCCTTCAGAGCATTTAAGAAGAAATTACTGTGTAGTTTGCTATTAATTCTACCTCAGTTGAAGTGCTTGCTGAGTGTAATCCTGAGCTTCTTGATGAAAATATGTGAGCACAGTATTATTCTCTATAAATATTGTATATTATTATATTTCCATTAACGTTCATAACTCTGCAAAATCTTTGTCATTAAAACAATCAACCAGATATAATTAAGGCATTTTTACCCTAATTGTCCCAGATCATCTGTGTAATAGCTTAAAACAGATTGCAGCTGATGTCCAGACTCTCTTGTTTTAACTGATTAACTTTGGTTTTTACCATCTTCATTACAAACTTTTGCTTTGCAGTAAATACAAATTGTACTGGAAGGAAGAGTGGAAGGGAGCTAATTAGGATATAATGTGCTTATGTCTTTAGCAAGAAGACAATTATATGTCCAAGAGTTCCTAGAACATCATAAAGCACTAATTACCTTTAAATCTAAATTTTGTGCAAGAATCATCAAAAATTTGCCACTTTTTTTGCATTTAAAGCATGGAAAGAAGAAAACTTTTTCTACTGATCCTTTACAATGCACTTAATAAATATACTGCATTTTGTGCATTAAGTTATCCACAGACACTTGGGTATCAGGTAGATAAAAAGCACAGTATTGCTGCTAATAAGTGTCACTTGTTGTAGAGTTTAAAAGAATGCTAAGCTAGAGCACCATAATTATACTGTGATAAATTTTGGTGGAATTGATCTGATTTGTTTGGTTGAAGGGTTTTTGGTCCTGCGTTTTTGTTTAGGCTTTTTACAAACACAAGGTCTTTCAGTGACATTTTGATGATTCTTTTTAACGTTTCAAATTATTTTTAGGGGAATATCATACACAGAAATAATCTGTCGTCTTTTTTTTTTTTTTTCTTTTCCATAATTCACCTGGAATCTTTGCTATTCTTTATGAGAAAAAAATGGTTTCAAAACACTGAAGCAAATTATCATGATTCTCTTTCTCAGTTGGTAGTAGTAAATGGGTTTGCATCTGAATGGTTTGCTTGTTGCTGTGTGGGTAACTTATGACAAACCAGCTTTAGCCAAGTTATGTCAACACAATTTTTTCAATAAATCCTTATGTTACACTGGTTATCTGAACCTGCATTTACACACAAATGTGAAAATATAATTAATTTTTGGTTTTAAGTTTTCACTCACCATAGAATTTTCATGCTTTCTTATATGGAAATTTTACAGTACTGTTAAATACCTATCTTTACTTGTCTCTTTGGGTACTTTTAGTTATATGGTGTTGATATTTTTCCACGTAATGGAAAGCCTACCATTGTTTTAGCAGTAGTGTGTAGAACAGATGTCTTGTTTTTTCTAATAAAACTATGAAGTGTGGGGTTTAAATAAATAATATTTGTATTTTTCCCATTTTAGCCCTTCATTCCTTTGAAGGAATTGGAGCAATTTGACTTCGATATACAAAAAATGCTTGAACCACTGGAGGTTGAAATTCAGCAGGGGGTGAATCTGAAAGAGGAGGACTTCAATAAAGATATGGTAATTTGGTTGAAACGGAAGTCTGAGTGAAGGAGGCAGGGAGAAGAAAATCTGAGTGAAAATTAAAAGCTTCCATATCTGTGTTAGGATCTTTAGATATGTGTTGGACAAAATTTTACTGTGCTAATATATTATAAAATCAAAAGCCCCAAGTCAGCATTAATTAAAAGTTTTAGTGACAAGTTGTTGGTTTATAAGAAAAGCATTACTTTGACTACTGTGAAAATGCTAAACAAAACGGGAATATTGTGTACAAGTTCTATACTAGTACCAGCAATATTACAGAACAGGGAATGAATATTAAAATGTCTGTAGCAGTATAAAACCCAAGAAAACTCAGAATGATATTTCTAAATAGGCAATGCAGTAAAAGAAGGCATTCACTAAAAACAAATGCTCTGCAATGATCACTGAAAGAAATGCCACTAGCCAATTAGATCTTAACCAATGTGGTTATGCCATATCTTGTAGGTTTTGTGGCTCTGGTAGGCTTTATTACTCATTTACTCTTTGCAAGTATTAAAACTTGCTAAAGTTTTATGCGTGTTGGTTTGTGGGGTGGGGAAGTGGGAGGGCGGAGTAAAATATTAATGTGCTTTGCTACAGTTGCCACTGAGGTGTGTGGTCTCCAGACTGATTTTCAGAGGGATGACTCTTCTTGGCTAGGCAATAACAGGGATTCGTCTTTAGGACTAGCTCTTTGTGAGTCCTCCGCAAGAACAAATATGTAGTTTTTAACAAGCAATGTAAAGAGTCAATATTCTTTTCCTTTGAAGGAATTATTTACATATAGCTATTCCATATCAATGCTGAAATTAATCTTTACGGGACTTTTACTTTATTTTGTTTTATTTTTTTTATGCAGAACAGGTGAAATTTAAGCCGGTATGTGCTTAATTATGCTAAACTGCAGTGCTAAATTCTAAGTGAATGAAGTTTAATGGGGCAGTTTCCACTACTTGAGCATATTTTGTTCCCTTTCCTTACATAGAAGGTTGTTCAAGAGAGACCTCCCAGAAGCTGTGGCATAGATTCAACTTCTATAATTGTTTTGCTCTGTGATGATACATGAAATTGCAGTCAGGAATTGCATGGACTTCTAGCATACCATCAATTTCAGTTATTAGTTTTAATGATTAGAAATATTTTAGGTATTTCTATTCTTTTTGTTTTAAAGTAAAATATATTTTGCCTTTAATGTTTTCATCCCCTTATCCTGGATGCTGCATAAAATCGAATATCAAACATCTGTAGGGTTTCAAGTTCTGTTTTGCTTGTACCCCTCAAGTACCTACATGTATTGTAGAAAGCAGGTAAAAGTTATTTGGCCTTCGCTATAGAGCTGCAAGTATCTGTTAGATAATTACCTTAGCAGAGGAAGTGTATTTTTAGATGTCTACATCTCCTAGTACTTAAGTAATAAATAGATTAAAATGTCCATTACACTCGTTATTTTTTTTTAATCAGAGTGAAGATGACGAGAGCACAGTGAAAGAATTGCTGCAAAGGGGTGACACGCTTCAAAAGAGAATCACAGATGAGAGAAAACGGGAGGAAATAAAAATCAAACAACAGCTGTTGCAAACTAAACATAATGCTCTCAAGGTATAGGAGCTACAGTTATAAGCACATACTACTAAAGCCTTTATTTTTCTTCATTTCAGAGATTTTTTCTGTTTAAATGATTCTTCATTACTTTTTAAAGAGGAGTAATTTAAAACTAGTTGGCTATAAGCATATATTTAAGTAGTGTTTTGTCCTCAGTGTTACAGTCATGTGATTGCCTGTTGGACAACAATGATTTATTTGATAATAATTCAGTTTTTAACACATTGTGTTAAAATAACACATAACACATTATGTTTCTCCAGCAGCAGTCAAGACCTTGGTTAGAATCAGTTCTCACAAACATAGATTTTTCAGTTGTATAACATATTTTTGTCAATCAATAAGTTGTTTTATCCTTTAGTAAAAGATTTACATGCTATCTTCTTTAGTGAGAAAAATGGATCCACCCTCTTCAGAATAGGGTAGGTGGTAGTACCAATAGACCTAGCAGCTAAGAGGCTGAAAACCAAAGTCACATACCAAAATTCTGTGTTACCACACTTCTGGAGGTTTAACTGCATGATACTGTTCCTAGAAACATCCACATTGAGACCTATTTGGACAAGCTAATAGTTGTGATCAGGAATGTCACATTTCCAGGGAAAAATGAAAGTGAGGAAAGAAAGAATCTTGCAGTTGGAAAGTCACCTTGGTCATCTACCTCAAGCCATAGGCTCTGGCTGCCATAGAAGATTTTTTCATCTTATTGGCAAGCGGAATTTTTCTTTTGAAAATTTTCATTAAGTTGTTCTTGCCTTGGGGAACATGGCATGGTTGCATTTTATTATTACTCTTTTTTAGGCAGCATCTTTCCTTTCCTATAGATTTCATTCTAATTTTTACAGTTTTGCAGATCTGTTTGAATTCAGTAAAATAATAGCTGGAACATGTCATTTTTTAATCCACATTTATAAGAAATGTGAAGTCTATTAAGTGTGTCTTTGACTGTTCCAAGTTAAATGGAAGTAATTAATAACTTCTATGGAGGAGAAACAAGGGAAGTGTTTTTAGAACTATGCTATTATCCAGATCCTTATGGGCTGTTTTTATGCAATAGCATGATTGTTTTTCCTTTGGGTGACTCAGTTAAGGCATTCAGGCTTTCTAATAAAAATCAGGAACAGTTGAGGCAAATTCATCTGATATTTTTGTATAAAATGTACCATTATTTTTTCAATTTAATTCTTAATAAGAAGTTATACTAATGAAAATATTTTCTGAATTCTGTGTGAGTAAAGTTAAACAGGTAAAGCAAATACAAATGGAGTATATTTAATTAATAAGATTAATATGAAATGAAATAACATCTTTTACCTTCTTGTTAAAGAGAAGTTTTAATACTTTTATAAAGATAAGCCATAAACATGGGAAATTTGTTATGTAAATGGTATCTAATCTAGAAAAAGGAAACCTGTCTTTGCATACATATCTGCATTGAAATGATTTTCTTTTGAATAGCTACAGAGTTTGCATGCAGGCTAGAATTTCACAGGACACCACAAAACACACGAAGCCCACTTATGGCTAGATACTAAGTGGGCTGTGTTTCCATCTGTCCAGTAAGTATTCTGGGCAGAAGTGTTTTATATAAAATACTGGCATTTATGTAAGTCTTAACTTCTCTGAATATTGGTGACTGTCTCAGTCGTTTATTCAACATGTGAACAACCCTGAAATAGGTAACCTCCTTTAAGAGAAAAAATAATCCATTAAACTGAAGAAAATATGCATGTTAAGATACTTACGTACTTGATTTAAATATCATCATTTAATTAAAAAAAAACAAACCACAGTGGCCTTGTGCACTTTTTTCCCTTCAGTGTGCACACATGTTAATTCATATTTCATAAGTCTTTAATTCATATTCTAATGATGTCTGCACTGTGAACAGGACTTGAGATCTCAAAGAAGAAAAAAGGCTCTAGAGATTTCTCATCAATGGTATCAGTACAAGAGGCAGGCTGATGACCTAATGACATGGCTGGATGACATTGAGAAAAAGTTAGCCACTCTACCAGACCACAAAGATGAGCAGAAGCTAAAGGTAATGTTGTTTTGGGGTGGCAATGGTAGATCATTTTGGGTGATAGTTTATGAATTTAACAGAGAGCAAATGCAATAAATATTCCAACACATATACAATATTATCAGTTCAGTTATTTTTGTTTATAGTAGAACAAACCCTAATTATCTATGTTCAACTGACATTTCTTTGTTGTACTATATCTTGTATTTGTTTGTTATGCAGAACGTTATATAACATATTTGACACACACTAAATAAAATTCTATGTCGATAATATGAAAAATGTGCAATGTATTAAGAAGATTCAAATGTTTTCTAGTAAAAATTGTAATTTATTTTATGTATCTTTGTTCCAGATGAACAAATGACATACCGATATATGGATGACCTCTATCTCATGTTAGCACATTCATTTTCATCAGAACATATTCATATGTCACTGTCAAACTCTATAGATTTATTTACATACTGTCAAAGATTTTCCTAGTTTATTTTGCATCGTCTTTCTTTGCTTCATTCTCTCTTGCGTTTCCCACAATAAAATAGGAGTTAAGTAATATCTCAGAGTCAAGTAATATATTTGTAAGCTGTCCGAACACTATTTTTCCTGAATATGCTGACCCTTATTGAGAAAATAATTTCTCCAATTGCCCATCACAGTGTACTAGCAAGAAGCGGAAAGTGGAAACTGTTGGCTTTTGCTAACTAATTTTCAGTGTGTACTAGCTGTTAGGACCTCCACAGCCAATTTCCAAGAAGGTTCTTCAATTTTGGTTATTTTTGTTTTGTTTAAATGTAAAATAAGACACAAAATAGTTGTAAGATTTAATTGTAACAATAAAATGGAAATGAAATTTCTGTCAGAAGTATTTTGCTAATTTTAAGTTGATTGATCTAGTTAGCTAACTGTCCTGGGCCCTGTATTGGTTTTGCTCACTAGGAGATTGATGGAGAATTGGAGAAGAAGAAGGAAGATCTGAATGCGGTGCACAGGCAGGCTGAACGCTTGTCTAAGGATGGGGCTGCAAAAGCAGTGGAGCCAACCCTGATACAGCTCAGCAAGCGCTGGCGAGATTTTGAGAGCAAATTTGCTCAGTTTCGAAGACTCAGCTATGCACAAATTGTGAGTTGTTACTGGCAAACCCATACGTTTGCAACTGCTACTACTAACAGCATCCTACTAACAATGAGAGCTTCAGGGTCAGTGTCAACTCTACAGATATCAATAAGAAAAACTCTTATTGTCTGCAAGTGGGGAAATCTTTATATTATATTACTATAGTTCTTTACTTTGGTATTACAAATGACCTTAAGTTAAATCAGCCAATAGCAAAAAACTCAGCTATGAAGATTTCATATTTATTTCTGTTGCCTCATTATTTTTCCATAACATTTTCCAGTTTAAAAACATCAGTTTGCCATGCATCCTTTTGTTCAGTGAACATGTAAAACACAAAAACTGTCTTTTCCAAACTACCCATCCCATGCTAATTTTAATTGGGTTTTTATTTGTCCATAACATGTTATACCCTCTTTAAGAAGAGACTAAAAAAATTCATATGACACTATATATACATGGCCTATTCTTCAAATGATTGCTTCAAATTGTCAAAGGAGTTTTTGCAAGAAAGCGTACTTTTAAATTTGACAGGATGAAAACATAATTTTGTGAACCAACTTTGTGTGTTCTGATTTTGAGTTGTTTAGTATATAAAATATAATTATTCTTACTGGCTTATACATGCTGCAATAACTAGATAAATAAAAGGGTAATAAACTGTCACTATGTAAGGTTTATGATCAAAATACATATTGGGTGTTACCCATTTAGGAGATTAGCAGAGAATACTTTTGCGCTTACATGGCATTTTTTTCTTACTATTCCTACTACTCTGCTTATTGTCTTCTGGGCAATTGATTTTATGAAAAGAAAGATAAGATTTGCTCTCAAGGAAGCTGTTGCATTGTGTGCTTTTCTGTAATCTTAAAAATGCCAGTGGTAAAGGATTGTTTAAACAAAATATAATTTTATTTATTTATTTCTAAGTGCAACTAGATTGCAGAGGGGATGTACTGACAGGATAATAAAAACTTAAAACACATGAAGTGTTATTTCTAATTGATACGTGGTCGACTGCTTTAAAACAGAAAAAAAAAAGTTCCATTAATCGGCAATAATGTATACCCTTTTGGTCAATACAGTCCTTATTTAATGTACTGAGTGTATTGTGTATTTTTATTTTTTCTACTATTAAATTACATAATGTATACATAAAAAATAGTAACTGGGATAGCTATGCAGTTAATGGAAACAATCAGAGAAACGTTAACTTTGGTTTGTATGTTATTAAATCTTGTTCCATCTGATTATTCTCTTCAGATTACTATGGTTTATATTAAACTTGATGGATGTAATCAGTTGCAAATCATTTATATTGGAACGGAGCTGCAGTAAGCTTCACTTTGTCTTGTAAATGAGTCTTTTTTTTTTTTTTAATAATGGATATATTTGTTCCTTTGATAAGCAAGTAAGAAATGAGAATGTGCATGTAATTTGTTTAAAACCATTTTGCTGTCAATGTGCTTTTTATATCACCTACCACCTACCATGACAGACGTTGAGTATTTCCATTATAAAATTTTACTAACAAATCAATAAAACTATATATATGCATATTTTTCTTTAAAATATATAAAGTGGATACATCAGCACGTGCTTTTGAAATGGACTAAGGAATACAGTCATCAGCTTTATAGAGCCATGTAACCATTACATGTATTTTTATTTTTAAAATACATAAATACATTATTTATGTAATATATTTGTATCCTTGTAATGGTTAAGTTTTTAAATATTCTCCAGTATTTCATGCAAGTGGGGTACTTGTTAGTATTTATCCAGGGAATGAGGTCATTATTCAATGAAATTTATATATGTACAGGATAATTACTGTATCATCCTCATTTCTCATGAAAAATGTCTTCCTCTGTTGGCAATGACCAAGGTGATATACATGTGAAATATTTCAGAATTTTTTACAGAAAGTACTGAAACTGGTGAGAGGTAGTATATTTTCATGGCACAAATCAGAGTGAAAAGTACAACTGCCTTAGTACTGTTTTGGCTTTGCTGAATCAGTGAAACAAAGTGATTTTTTCTTTAGTTCTTTTTTTTCTTTTTTTAATACAGACTAAGTACCTACCTCACAGGGATGTTGTGAGGATTAATTATTTGTGCAAGACAAATATTTGTGCAAATACAAAAGAAACATTAAAATTCAAACTATTCACTTGAACACATGCATATACCAGCAAAAAGAACTTTCGAAGAGATTTTCTATGTTTCACACCAACTGAATAAAACTATATAATAAAAATACACAAAGGAATTTATTTTTAAATCAAAAAAATAGAAAACTGCTGCATTTTTTTAATTGACGATGTATTCAATAACAGAATTATTTAACAATTGAAAGTTGTTATTATACCTCCATGAGAATTTAGTTGTACTCTGTATCTTTCAATTCATTATGATTCATTGAATAAACATAGCAAGACTGCATTGAAGAAGAACTTTAATTATGTGGCTCAATGACAGATTTGCATTTCTTACCTTTGTTGGAGCTAATATATTTCTGATATCAAAGTGTGAAATTAGAATGATCATGCTGTCCTGCATTTTACTTTTCCCCGATATTTGTTGGGAAAACCTGTCGGAATGATATAGGAACCATAACCGTATATGAATTGATTCTCTCTACCTTGGTAGATTCCCATAAAATTCTGATTGTCTCACAAGTACATAGCAGTAAATATCCAGGAACTAACTGAAAAATATGTATAGGTGTATATTTATAAAAGGAAATTTTCTCTCACCACTTTTGATAATAAGGTATGACATACTTTTAATACCTCAAACGCTGCATGTTCTGTTCAGTGCCAATTATGAGACGTTCATTTTGATATAGTGTTCAAAGCTTTATGTGAAAATTATCAGAGAGTAATGTGTGACATTCTATAAGGAAAAAGGTGGATTTATTGCAATAACAGATTAAACATGGTACACAAATACATAAATATAACTGCACAAAACCTAAAATGACACTGAGCAGGAATAAGTTTTTAGAGTTTATGTTGTCTTACAAGTTTCTTCTCCCACCCAGTGTCTTTATTCATATGTGGCAAAATAAACAGTGGGCAGAAAATTCAGTTTTTCAGTCAGGCCAATTTCCAGTTCCTGTGTAAGAAAAGGTTAGCTTCCTCATTAATTTCTGCGAAAGCTATTCATTTGAAATCAGTTGGTAGTAACTTCAGCTGTGAAATCTGAACAACTTTTTAGAGTGGAATACTTTACCACCACATTTTAAAATGATTTAACCACTATGTCCCACGGAAATTCATGGAAGCTTCAGATAATTTAAAAAAAAAGAAATGAGCCATTAAGGTTTAATGCTAGAGCAGTATGCATTTTTTTTTTGCATATTTAAATGACATGTTTTTTTCTTTTTTAATTTAAAAAATCATTTAACTAAAAATTATAACATTAGAGAGGTCAAGGGATATTTATTTCTAAATTATCTCTGCAGTATCTAAATCATTAAACCTTGGCAGTCACAGTTTTTTCAGAAAAAAGTTCTCAATCCCCTTTGCTATAATCTAAAACTAAATCTTCCTGTTACTATTTTTCTGCAACAGTTTATGCCACTGTTCCAGAGTGATGAAAATATCTGTTGCAGAGAAAAAACTAGATTCACATAGTTTAATTCAAATGAAGTTAAAAATCAGATATTGATATATTGATTATATTTAATTAAATTAGCTTTACTTAATGCCTGTTTTATAGAAGTTGTTTTGGTTTGAGGGTTTTTTGTCCATGCTTTCATTTCAGTAGTCTATGAGCATGTTTATGTCATGGCTCACTTTAGATTTTATTGAGCTGTCTGAAATTACTCTGTGTGGAGCACTGAAGGCCTTTATCATGAGAAAACTTTTTCTAGATGAACATAGGTGCAGAGCCCACAATATAAATTCTCATTTCATATGTCCCATTACCATATTTTATCAAGGTATCCAACACTCTCTGCTGTCACATGTAGTGACTATTGTTTGTTTTTTTTCCTTCTCTCAGCTAAACTACTCATGCTGTAAGTAGTAAGCCATAGTATTATTAGGACAAGTGAAAAATAGGTTTATTTCAGTAATTTCAATAATTTCATTGGTGACATAGACACACATTCTATTGAAATTTAAGGTCATTTTACTACAGAAATATTTGGGCCTGTATTTATATACAAGTATATAATCTATCAAATTCTAAACATCAGGAGAGACTGTCTTTTCCATACCATTTAGACTAGGCATTGTACAAGAATGATTAAGGAGAATAGCTATACAAAACATATATTTATTTCTATACGGTAAGTGATTTAGTCTGAGCAGTTCAATAGTTACCTGCAATATATATCTGCAGTACTCTTAGTACTTCCTATGAACTAAAAATCATAAGCTTCACTTTTTCAAATAAAAGACATTACTGTGTTTAACATTCTGTAGAAATTCAAATTACCTGTCTCCTAACTGGATGATCACTTCTGGTGACAGAGTATGTGACCAACTTCTGGAAGCAGATTAAGGACTGATCAAGTTTATGTCTGAAATTCAAGAGTTTAAGTTCAGTCCTTTAAAGGCATCTTTCAATTTTCCGTTAATATCTCCCTTTGGAGCTCTATTTAGTTCATGTAATGAAATCTAAACTTTAAAAAAAACCAAAACTGTTAAAATATGTTTATATATAAAGTTATTGTTTAAAATATAAATCAAACACTAATTGAAATAATTCTGCCACAATTAAACACAATACTTGACGTCCTAATCATCTGTCTACATATTAATAACATAGACACTTCAGTGGTATTGTGCTACCACTGTTTTCGATCATTGTTTTCCACAGTTTTCACAACAAGCAGCACTGAAATGAAATGGTTTTCTTCTCCTATCCTTGCTTAAATATTTCTTGGGCTAAATAAATAATTGCTGCCAAGAAGAAGAGGCAAACTAATCCTTCATTAATCCTGCAATGAGTGGGAGAAAGTTTGAGTGAAAGAGAGAAAAGGCATTAGAAAAGCAAAGTAGGAAAATACCTACTGGACAAAAGAAAAAACTCTATGGTGCTGGATTGGTATATGTGTCTCCTGTGCACTTTGTGTCTCGTAAGGACAGGACACAGGTGATCCTGTGATGCAATTTAACTTTTCTGATGTTGACAGTGGCAGCTTTTTAAACAAATAGCTTTATAGACCACAGCTACACTGGATATTTTTGGCTGTGGTCTGCAAAAGGGATGAGAATGAATGAGAAACTTTGGGAAGAAGATCACAAGTGAATGTTTACACTAATTTTCTAGCATACATCAACCTGGAAATTGCCATTAGAAAAAGTATTTGTCATGGTTTTGGCTGGGATGGAATAAATTTTCTTCTTAGTAGATGGTACAAAACTGTGGTTTGGATTAGTATGAGAATAATGTTGATAACATACTGATGGTTTAGTTGTTGCCAAGTAGTGCTTACTCTAAATCAAGGACTTCTCCGTTTGCCATGCTCTGCCAGTAAGCAGGTGCGCATGAAGCCAGGAGGGTGTAGAGCCAGGACAGCTGGCCCGAACTAGCCAAAGGGATATTCTACACCATGGAACATCATGCTCAGTATATAAACTGAGGGGGGCGGGGGTTGGCTGGGGCCTGCTGATCCCTGCTTGGGTACTGGCTGGGCATCGGTCAGCAGGTGATGAGCAACTGTGTTGTGCAACACTTGGGGTTTTCCCCTTTGGGTTTTCTCTCCCCCTCTTTCTCCTTTTCATTACTACTACTACTACTACTACTATTATTATTATATTTTATTTCAATTATTAAATTGTTCTTATCCCAACCAACAAGTTTTACTTTTTTGCTGATTCTCCTCCTGCTTGGGTCGGGGGGAGTGAGCAAGTGGTTGCATGGTACTCAGTTGCCAGCTGTAGTAGAAACATGACAGTATTCCAAATAATTTAGTCATATTTCAAATAGTTTAGTTTTATGTCTAATTTAAGATAAGAAAGGTATGGTACAGGAAGTATACTGAAGATGGATAATGTCTTTGATATAGCTGAAAAAGAGCTAGTTTTATAGATACATTTTAAAGTGCACTTTACATTCTCTGTGCCTAAAATGAATGCATACAGTGTTGTGGTAATTTAAGTTAAGACCATCTATAGCCTTCATTTATAAAAGTGGGCCTGTTTACTACAGTATTTTGAGTTCTTTTAGTATATGTATATATATATATTATATTTCCTTATTAATTCTGTATTCACTATAGCTATAAATCTGTAGTATTTTCATAGAGTGAAGTTAAGAAATCCTGTCTTGTAGGTGACAAAACTTTACAGAAAAGGTGTTTGTTGGCCATTTTTCGTCATCTGTTATAAACTTTAGTGACATGATCTAAATTACATTCTCTAGTAATGTGAAACTCCACATCTTTACCTCATCACCTAGGACTGAAAACTCGATGCAACTTGGGCTACAGTTGGTTTAGGATGCTGTTTTTGAATTCTAGGAAGTAGTTATGAGAAAGTAGTCTTAGCCATGCCACCGGCTTTTCTTACTGTTCTCTGTACAGTTGAAATGGAAACAACACCAACAGCCTTTGGTTAAAGAATCCGATGTGGCATAGCACTCAGTTGTCTCGCCTTTCAAAATTTTACACAAACCTGAGCATTATACTAGTATAGCATTTCCTTCCTTATAATTACCTAGCTGTTTGGGAAATAAGGCAGCAAATTACCATCTTATTTTCTCTGATATAGTATATCATAATTTATTCATATCATAAATTATATGGTGAGGAATTTGGTGACAAAATTACTTGGCTACAGTATTGAATTAAATAATAAGGGAAAAAATCTGCTGCAGATTGATCTGGCCCTATGTGACAGTATCTTTGGAAGAGAAGATGTTCATCTGTCTACAGTTCAGGATGTCAGCATCGCTCATGGGGTTTTACTTGTTTGGTTGGTTTGGGTTTTTTCATGGATGCATCTGAGTATACTCATAAAGGAGCAGAAGGAAGTAAATTTATATATCTACAGTGCAAGTGCTGAATATCTATGTATGTGTATTTATTGAGTTTTCAAAACTGCTGGATTGACAAAAATGTCATTCACATTATTAAAAAAAATCTATGTTTTGGAGTTAAAAAAAAAACAGCCTAAGTGAAAAACCTTATTAGTATGTTTATTAATAATTAATCTATTATTATATAATATATATTATATATTACCTCATATATGAACACATAGATTATATATATTTATTATATAATCAATATATATAATAAATACATATTATATTATTATTGATATGTATTGTATTCATCCCTATAAATGTAGATTAAGGCTATTTTAAGAGACAAAGATGGAAAATAATTAGGTGATGCCTTTTAACATTTCTGAAAGGTGTTAACGTTTAAGGTTTAAGACCTTGTCATTTGAAGCTGTTAGCATTCAACACTCATTGGTACTTTGTTGGTATTTTAAATTTATTTTCTAAATTATGTCAACAAACAGGTAATATGTAGTTTGAATAAATATATGGAAAGTAAGCATCACAAATCAACAGTCAATCAAAATGGGTTAGTCAATTTAGGTATCAATAGATTGTATTCTAACATACCTTGGCTTTATTTAAAATTAATTGGTTCCTTGGTGATCAGTCAGTAGAGTTACACATATTATTATTCAAGACAGCCCTAAAGCTTCATGCGTAAGTGCTGTCTAAGGTTAGAGCACTGCTGTGGTTTTAATGAATCAGCCATTAAATAAAATGACATTGACCATAGCCTGTCCCTAGGAAGCCTGCTTCCAACGTGTAGTGTAGAAACTTGTTCTGCCACTATATACACTTTTTCTTCTTCCAAAAAACACGCTCTAGAAATTCTGAGTAAAAAATAATCTGAAATTCTTTCCATTCTTTTGGGTATTTCCTGCTGTATGGGTGAACTTGAGTACATAATGCTGGTTTAACAGAAACGATAGAGGCTTGACACAGTTGGACATCATGATTACAAGGATATAGGACTGTGTAGAAGAGTTTCATCTTCTAAAGTGTGTAGATACTTTCTTAAGTATGAAATTTCCTTTACAATGTTTATATGTATTTTTTTCAACTGTGAAAAATATTGCAAGATGAATACAAGAAATGGTTAACAAACCTATGGATTTATGTATTCTATAGTTAACATATTAAGAAAAGCTTTCTAATACATTTTGTTTACTGGAAGGTAACACATACAAATCAATTGCAAAAAAAATTTCCAGGTAAACCCTTATAAAATTCTAAATAACATTTTAAAATATCTGTTGAAAACCAGCCTAGGATGTAGATTTTGCAAAATGTTCTGAACTTTTTTCATTCTAAAATGTAACAGGAGTACCTAAGTATTAGCTTATATTTACTGATTTCTAATATTTAGAATGGCTATCTATTTTGACTCACTGGTGTTTAGAGGCTTACCTCCCCTCATAAGTGCTAACAATTGTATATGGCCTAAGCAGTATTGGTTAAATGGTTATCAAGTATAGTCTTTAATCTTTCAATAATTCCTTTTATAATGTTACAAATATCTATTGAAAGTCACGTGGCAGACATACAGTTTCCTTTTACTTGTCAATTTGGAACTACTGCAATTATTAAGATTGAGATATGCCATCTTTACCAGAGCTAAGTAACATATATGCATAATCTATTTAAAACAAGAAACAGTTTCTGAATCCCAGTAGTTCCAATTAGTCAATTATGCCATAATGCTACTAGATTTTATTTTTCTTTACGACATAGCAACATTGCAGCTGTAGCATAGTATACACAGTGCTCTATTATTTTTTTGTTGTTGTTGTTCTGAAAGAGGTGGCTTATATCACACAGTACAGCATAGAAGAGTCTTATGCCCCAGCCTCATCATAGTTGCCATTTTTTTTTTCTCTTTGCTTAAGAGTTGTCAGGCTTAAAAGTTAACAGCAAAACTGCAGGATTTTCCGATTTGTGCTAGTTGTGTCAGTCTTTTGTTTGCATGAATACTAGCATGTCTTTAGGAAGCAGCAATGGCTAAGTTTTCAGTTCAGCTGCAGCTAAGTTCAATATGCAGCAGCATCTCAGCCTGAGTAAAGTCCTTATATGGAGGCATTTATCTAAGCCAGAATAAAATAAAAGCACTGTTAAGCAACTGAATAAGGGATTGCCAAAACTGTTCATTTTACCACTTGACTTTTACCACTTGACCAATTGTATTTGACATCTTGGAGGGCTCTGAAGGCATGAAGGTGTGCAGAAAACAAAGGATTGTCTGCAGCACCAAAATTCTTTGTTATAGTTTTTAGTATACATTTACCCCGGGGGCGGGGGGAGGGGGGGGGTGGCAGGGGGGAGGAGAAAGAAAGAAGAAACCAAAGTTACAACTATGAATACAACCAATATAATAACAAATTACTCTCTGGGTTTAATGTTTACAATTAATTGTTACAGCTTTCATCTGTATCTTTATTTTGTGGGTTTTGTTTTATTTTGATTTTTTTTTCTCATCTAAATGTGAAAATAGCATACTTGAAGAAAAAAAAAAAAAAAAAAGAAAAATTGGAGGTGGAATAAATAATCATTCAAGTCTTAGAGCCAAGCAACTACAGTTATCACAAGCAACCACAAGCATCTATCCAATCCACCATACAGAGCTCATCAGAGTGTAGCATGACTATCTGAGTTTCTGGCAGATGTCCCGTAATTTAAGCCTAAAAGTACATGGAACAGGCCTTTTCTTATGGAGAAATCCTTTGCATTTAAATCCAGTTATGAAGGTCAAAAATAAGACAGTGGAAGTAAGTTCACACTGGTTAGTGTCTGTTGATTGGTGGCTTTCAAACTCAAAGCCTGCAGTTTTCTATTGCTAATCCTAGCATGTAAAATTTAATGAAATGTTTTCTAATTACTGCTGTTATTAAGAATAATTTCTTTTTAATGGGCTTTATTTCATTATCTGTATAAATAAAATAGATTCATTTTATCAGAGAATAAAAACTCTTAATATAGAATTTCTCAACCAATAAGGTATACCTTGTCAATGAAGTATTGTGAAGACATAATGCACCCTTTCCAAGAACAGTGCTGAAAAATAATTATGTATATTTTTAAAGTTTAAAGTTTTATATACATCACTGAAGAAGTCAAAAACAAGCATTAAAATACATGTTTTAAGTGTTCCAACGTGCAGGGTTTTGTTGACTGTGGTCATCAGTAGAAAAATCGCATACATGAGAAAATATTTACATTCTTACTTGAAAATATGATTTTTTAAAAAAACACACTAGTATTTAAAATTTATTTTAATCTGTTAAGTGCATTTTAAGGCCTATTCTTCATGGAATTTACATAATAATTTTATCAATTTTTAATCCTGTAGTGAGAATTTAGCTGTCTCTGTACTTGAAAGATATGGGGTTTTTTGTACTGATAAGTAACCTGTTTGTGATTTACTGAAACTATGCAATCTCATAATGAAAATTCCATATTATTGGTATAATTTTGATCTACTGTCTACATATTTGCACACTTATAGGTAAGATGTGCTAACAATACTGAAGGCATAGTTTTTATTTTTCTGAATGTTAGCTGACATCACCACTCATATTTGCCCTAGGAAGAGGTCAATAAAGGCTTCTTTATGTATAAATATGTACTTGAAAGTAGTTTTATTCAGCATTTGATCATATTTTTTTATTTTTAATTCTTTATTTGACATATCGATGCTAACCATGGCCTAGAAAATATCATATAGTTTATAATTTGCTCTAGAAAGCAATAAACTGCCCCAAAGTGTATTGGACTCTTTGAGGCATGAGTGCCTTGGTCCAGAAGGCATCTGCTCTTTTTTGTGTATCTGTAGCACACCTATGTTTATTCCTTAGAGGCGACTGGCGTTTTAAACTCTCCTATATCTTACAGTTTCTTGCAAATAATACTTTCTCAAGCATTATTTCACTTCAGGAGGAGGCACATATTTTTTTGTTTTTCCTGAACTTCTCATCAGGATGCTGCTAGAAGCTGTGTCATGGTGCAGTAGTGCTGATAGGTGTTTTTTGCCACTTTACTCCTACCATGTGTTCTGTGTATGTGGAATTATCAACTCAAAAGCACATTGCCCTAAGGTTACTATGAGTTTGAAGGCTTATAGTGAGAAGAGACCAAAAATGGAACAGGCCCAACACAAAAAGGTTGGAGGCTTTCTAGGTGTAAACTGTTGAACAGCAGAAGTGATGTTGGGATTGTTCCCTCTGCAGAAAAAGGAAAGGAAATGGATATACTGAGATGGGTGAAATGTGCTTTAATGTTGAATTTTCCAGTACTAAAAGGAAATTAACATCATTCTTTAAGGCTAATTAGCTCTGATGTCAACAGGTAATAGTGTTCTAGATGTAGGCAATAATCACCACAGATACATTGTGTGTGTGTGTATTTGATTTTGTGGGCAAGACCTGCATTATTTGTGTAGTTCTTTTTTAGTGGTTTGGGGTTTGGGGTTGTTTGGTGCTTGGTTGTTTTTTGGGTTTTTTTGTTGTTGTTTTTTGGGTTTTGGTTTTTTTTTTTTTTTTTTTATTGGTTTGATTTTTGCTTATCAGCCTTCTCTGTAAAGGCCAATTCATGGAGTATTTCTTCTCTTTCTGTTTCACCTATATGACAGCTATCAATAAAATCACATATAGGCAGAGTAATGTTTCTGGAAAGATCCTATCCCTTAATTAAAAATGTGTAAAAATGGGGAAGAAAACTCAATTTACTATTCTAGAGATGATAATGCTTGGTGAAAAGCAATGCATGAAATGTTAAGCCCTACCCAAAATAAGTTGTCTTTTCAGAGACTAGAAATACTTTGCACATCAGTATATTATTGACAACCAAGTAAAAATACAAAATAAATCAATTAAAAATTATTTTGCAGAAACAACACTGGGAAATGGCCATTTACACTGGCATTTCAACATCATTCCTAACAGTTTATTTGTATTATTTTTAATTATTATTTGCTTTTGAGTATTTTTAGGTAACTAATATATTCTGCTTCTTTGTCAGATTCAACTTATTGAAAACCATTCTTAAACAATTCTCTAAAATGTTAATTTCCATTTTCTTATTTATTTTTAATTCTCATAAATGTTAACTAACCTTGCTTCTAATGAACCATTTTGGTATTAACAAGGACATATATCGTTACTGAATTAAAATAATTTGTAATAGTATTGGTTTCTAGTTGCTATAATATTAATTTTTTTTAAGTTTTTTTTCTCATTACAGTGTTAATATATGAATCACTTTCAGCTATGCATTTTTAGTAAAGATGCTTGCCCAGAACACAGGGGAGGACTCTGCCCATTTTATCTTCTACAGTAAGGCAATTCCAGCAAATATAAGGACAAGCAAAAATGTTTTCCCTTTCTTTGCTGATTAAAGTTGTCAGTTATGGATATGCCTATCCAACTTCTGCCTTGGGTTCTCTTATGCTACTGCCAATGAAGGAAATATAGAAGGAAAAAAACACTTTGAGAACAACCTTTTGAAAAACCCACTACAGTCAAAGAAATTTAATCCTTGATTTCTGAGGTTGTGTCAAATTTTCAACTCTTAAATAGTATTCAGAAACTAATTAATTAAGATTTTTACCCTTTTTTTTTAATAAGGTATTAAATAATGTTGCCAAATATGAGGGCAGGTTCTTGTAGGGCTGTACTTTCAATTATCAATCCATTTATTTATTTATCTGGTTGTGGTACTTTACAGTTTAACTAAGGATATAAACATTAATGGTTTGCTTGAATTGGAAATCTCCTGAGTCATGTTTCCTGTAGAACTATACAAGTGATCACCCAGCTGTGAGAAATATTAATGTAAAGTTTTCTGTAAAGGGCAGTAGGAATACATGGTTGCATACATCTCATTAACATTAATGGGAGTTAAATATTACACATATTTTAAGGGATTAGTAAACCATCTATGTCTTACAAGATTCAGTCCTGTCTTCAGATTTTAATTAATTTTGCCTCAGAGTGCTTTTATATGAGTTCTTTGTAACAGTGATTGAAAAATACGCAATTTTGGCACTATTGTAATGATTAAGCATGACATCCATTAAGTGCTCTCACATCAGATACCTTCCTGATTTTAAAATTTCAGAAATTGTTTAAAAAAAGAAGGCACAGATTTTATTTTATGTACACGTGTGAACATTTTACGTCCACTGTCAGTAGTCTAAATTTGGGTGGAACAAAAACTAGATTAATACAACTATAGAAACTTATTATATTTTGTGTGTCACTTTACATATTAGTGTGACCTCATTTTGAGTGAATAACCTTGCACAGCTAGCATGCTTTTTTCATTGCTGTGAATATAAATATTCTGTCTTCTCAGTCAAAAAGAAAAATACAATTATAGTTAAAATGTTCCTCATGTGGGTCTAAAGTTCTTTGCTACATGTAGAAAGGTCATGGTGTAGTCTCTAGGAATGAAAATATATTACTGCATGCCTCAGTGGTCTGATGAGAATCTCCCATTTTCTAATCAACTAGGACTACTTTTCCTTTGCGTTTACTGGAGTAAAATTAGTTTTGCAGAGCATGTGATTCATGAAACATGGGGGGCAAACACAATTTTTTCAAGCAATTTATTTTAAATAATAAAAATGATAGCAGTGATATGGTAATTAGAGAGGTTTCAGTGTTAGCAGATCTACTGAGAAAGTAATTTAGTGAGAAAAGTGTAAGCAAAGCAATTAAATTTACATAGGAAATGCAGCAGAATAGCACAAGTCTACAGAAAACTTTATGGGCTTTATATGTGATATGCATACATCTTCTAGAATGTGCATATGCATATTTTAAAAGTCTAATGAAAACCAGATGACTCTGCCTGGTAACTGAAGAGAGAAACACGTCATGAAAGTGTGGACAGGGCAAATAGATAAAATAAGACACATTGCTAAGGTAGTACATAGAAGACAGTGTTTATATTGTTTTTCTTTTACATACTGTGTAGCTAACTAATGATACTGTTTTCTTCAGAATCATCAACCCATTATCTTTCACAAAAATGGCTCCAAAATCCATTATTATCTGTATTTGGACAGAAGCATCTAAACAATCTGATTTTTGAAAGAAAGTTTACCAACAATTGCTTGTAAAAGTTTTGTTGAGGTCCTCAGTAAGTAAAGTTTCTATTTTTGAGAAGACAGAATTCAAGCACAATGGATCTTGGTCCCACACTAGGAGTCCTATTTGATGTGACAAAACAAATAAATAATAACTTATCTTTATGAAATCACAAATAATTTGTCTTTTAAATTTTGCCTTTTCTAATGGAGATGCAGGCGATCATGTACTTGGAGTTTATTAAAAAGAAGCAATCACAGTCCTCCCTGCTCCAAAGCACACTTTGTATTACTTTTTGTCTATGATCTACAAACACACAAAGTCAGAAAGGTAGAGATTTTATATAAACAGGCGCTGGTTTTGTCACTTTATATGTCACTATCTTTCCAAACACCATAGATCAACTACTTACTATTTGGAAACAAAACATTCCAGGAATTCTTTATATTTTGTGATGCATGTGCTTTCAGGATAGGCTGCCTACTTTATATTTATCAACAACAACAACAATAATTATAATAAATATAATATAATAAATATAATGTAATGTAATGTAATATAATATAATATAATATAATATAATCTTAATTTCCTGAAGAGGTTGGCCTTTCATATCACAAAATTCCAAATTGTACTTCCAGGTTTGAAGAGAAAGGTTTTAGAATAGTGTTACAAGTGCTGAGTTGACCTAGATGTTAAGAAATTATGACTTATTACACAAGTCATTGTTTTACTTGACACCTTAATGTGATTTAGTATTTTAGGACTGGCATGCATGGAATTTCTCTAAAGGACAGATTCTTACAGAGGTGTGGCAATTTAAGATGACAGGGATACCACTAAAATCTCAGTAACACCATAATCTCAGTGTAGTTTTGCATTTCCTATCTTCATTTCCTTAAAGAGTAAGAGAAGAAAAGTTGGTACAATTTTGTATGGATTAATTTTAGTACCTGTCATTTCAGACTAGTGGAGTGTGAGTGATCTGCGTCAGAAACCTCAAACATTTCTTGCATTTGTCCTTAGAGATTATTTTTAATTGCTTCTAGGTTGTGAACTGGAAGTTGCATTAAGTTATACGTTTGTGTAGTGTTAAAAAACTAAAGGAGGCATTCTGTTGTATATCTATACTAGCAAACAGTTCCTGAAGATACAACTTTTGTGGTGACCGAAACTATGGCTGTGGAAACCACTCATGTGCCTTCTACATACCTGGAAGAGATCCTTCACCTTCTGCAAGCCTTGCTTGAAGTAGAAGAGCGCCTTAATTCTCCTGTTCTGCGTGCTAAGGATTGTGAAGATCTCTTCAAACAAGAAGAGTGTCTCAAAGTAAGTTACAAAGCTTTTCTTACAATTGCATTCCAAACTTTTGGGACTTCTGTATATTGGCAGTCTGCTTTCAATCCTAGAGCCATATATATGTGCTCAGCCCCTCAGTGATGTGTACATTTATGGATGTTTATATATGAAGGCACATTGGTGCAAAATGTAAGAATACTGGAGAGTTCTTTTTCTTTTTTCTTTTTTTTTTTTTTTTTGGCTGTTTCACCTGTATGTGTAAGACAAAAGCATTAGGGTATCTGCAAAATGTATCCTTGAATGGAACAGAAAGGATGAAAAAGAAGCAGTTATATATTTAAAATTGAGGATTTGTGGTTAAAGTTTTTTAGTTTTGTTTTTGTGTTTGTAATTTGAGGTAATTAGTGAGCAACCCTATCCACACCCGATCTTGGCAGATTTATTTTAGTGTTCGATTTTTTAATTTTTTTTAAAACAGCAACAAAACCAAATACAATCTAGCTGTTTCATTCCACGCTAGACCAAAAATCTTGAAGTCTGATTGAGGCTGTACTCTGTGTAATTATTACACTTTAACTAGATAAAAAAAATATTGTCCAATAGGTAGATAATGTAGTTAAAGCTAATTCAGTATTGTTGATATAACTTTTAATATTATTGTATGGCTTCTTCATTGCTTACAACTGTGAAATTTTTGTAATTGGTGACATTTTTCCAACACATGATTTTCATAAGAAGAGAATAAGATTAAAGTTGTAAACCTAAGTAGGTGAATGAGCTATCAGCTTTTGCAGAATAATGTTTGTGTGAGGAAAGCTTTGTAAAAAAATGATGTTTAAGTGCCGTATATAATTACAGCAATTTCAAACTGTCATTCATCATGAAGAGAAGACCACATTTCCATTTTTCTGTGATTATTTTGGAGAAGGAAGGGTTTTAACAAAAGTAAATGTTAGCTCAAAGTGGCTGGAATTTGCCCACAGTCAGCTATAAGAAAAAAGCTTAGAGGGAGATTCAGGGGAGGGGCTCTGGCTAGGTGCTCTGAATTGTCCTCTGTAGGAGCTCATTTACCTCTATCCATAACAGAAGAAATGTAAAAAAATCCATCTACTGTTATTAACTTCCATAAAATCACATCTATTTATAATTCTTACATATGCATAGATCTTATACATTGTAGGCATCTGTATACACACACACACACACACACACACACACAAACATTCTTATTAGCTCTTGAAAATTAGGGTGTTTTCAGTTTCCTAGCAAGGCAGTATAGTATGTGTAGTGAAGCATAACAGTAACATTGGAGCAAAGGAAGCATATAACTGATAATAGGACTCTGTGAAATAACAGTGGGCCATTCCTTTTACCACTTCTGATGTAGTCCCGGTAGATTAAGGTGGTTCTGAGTACTGAAGCACACAACATGCCAATGTTACTGTCATTCTTCATTTGAAACAATCCCTTTTGATAGAATGAGTCTTTCTGCACACACACACAAAAAAAAAAAAAAAAAAAAAAAAGTCATAAACCATGTAAATCATGGCTAATGAGTTACCATTTGTTCCTTGTCTGTGAACTTATGTTCATTACTAGATTGCATGTAAAAACAGTGACCTACCTCAAGCAGTTTACTGGCAGTTGATTTAAGTTCTTCTTAATGCTTTCCGTTTGGGCTATCTATATCTGATTTATATCCATAACTAATCTGTTATTCACTTTGTATATTTGGTATTATCGGAGCTGACATCAACTTTAATAATATTGATTACTGGGGTTACAAGTACATACTGAGTTTAATTTAACTGAACTATTAAATTGTTATGAGATGCATTTGTGGGCACAGTTCCATCTTCCTCCCAAATACATTTTTAGAAGAAGCAAATGGATCTTGCACATTCGTGGCCTTTTGGAAGGGTATAGTTTTGATCTGAGCCTGCTTATTGAATATTTATTTCCAAGCAAAAACATTTATCATTGTCATTATCTTGCAGTAAAAATAGAAAAGTAGTGCATAAATTGTTCAGCATCTGGTTGTGAAAGGTTTGACATTAAATTGTGGTTGATTTTTATCCCTGACAGATTTGCATGAATCAAATTACAGAAATGCCATGAATAGCTCTGTTTTAAAACTGAGTTTGTGCTCTTTTTCATTCCCATTCAGAAATAATCAATTATAATTAATCCTTAAAAGGAAAAGTAAGTTTATTTACAAGAATCCTTCAGTAGTAACTGCTTTGAACATTTTTCTCCAAAGTAAATATGTATAGTAAGACTTAAACCTGATACTTATTATCTAATAGGAGAAATATCAAATACAAATTAAAAATTGATTTTATGAATTGTCATAAATAACTCCAGCACTGAGTTTTTCTATCAAAAGGATGTAAAATAGCAAAATATGAGGTTTTTTTCTGCAAAAACTAATAACTTCTAACATTTGGTAAATTGTAATGGTTTTACAGGCAGTTAGCAAATTTGCTGAAACCAGCTAATAGGAATGTTTTTCTCTTCATTTTAAGCTTTAGGGAGTGGAAAAATCAGATAGAGAAAAAGACATGTCTCTTTATCTCATAAAGTCAGCAATTCCAATGTTTCCATTATGTTATTACAACCTCTTTTAAGTATTAGGACATATAGCAGTACATCAGTCTATCTTCATCACTGTACTACAGTATTTAACAATTTAAATATTACGGTTCTGTCAAAGATGAAACTCCAGTTGATCGTATGGAAAATCATGGTTCATAGACTGAAAAAATAAATTTTTCTTAATGATATACTTTCAAAATAGGACAAATTTTGTTATAAGCACAAACATTTGTTACCATATATGGTATTTCTGTCTACTATTGATGACATTCATATTGTTGGAGTTCACAATCTTTTAGTTCCCCATATTGAATTGGTTGCAATTACAATGGATTTCATTACATGATCAAATGTAGGAGTAACATGCCTTCAGAGTTTAGCTAATTATCCTTCCATGCCATGGAGGTTCCATGTGTACATTAAATGAATGCACAAATTTGCATATATTCAACTTAATCTGGTTTTACAAAATGAAGTTGTATTGCTCATACTAAGCCAAAGTTTTCCGGTGTGGTGATCATATGTGAAAACTCAAATGTTTAAAATGGGTTTATTTGAATCAACAGGGCTGAAATTTCCTTTACCAAATGTTCTGTCTTAAATTTCATTTGTTTCATTTGTATAGATTTCAATAAACTTGTTCATTGCATTCAAGGAAACATGGATAGTGAAAACATCCCATTGTTTCCAAGTTTAACCAATAACCATCAAGAGATGCACTTTTTTTTAACTGTCATTTCCGAGGGATGTGAAATTTGACACAGTGTAATTTTTGTACCAGTTTTATGTTTTTTGCCATCCCAGTGACATTATTGACCACTTTTGAGACCCTTTCTGCCAGATCTTTTTTTTTTGTATTGACTATTAAAGATTCTCTTTCTGCAAATTACTGATTTCTCCTACAGCTTGTAGCAGCAACCAAATTATACATACACAAGATAGTCTCAGAATCTCAGCATGCTCTACCTGGGATTACAGGGCTCAGGCTTTTTTTCCTGGTGATTGGCTCCAGGGAATCATTTCTGAATAGGGAAGTAAAAGGAAATGAAAGGACAGGAAATGTAAATACTGACATGCAAAACTTTTGAGGTTTTCTCTTTTTGAATTTTTGAGCGTGTGGAGTTCTAAGATTTTGGGTTTTTTTCAAATAAACATTTAGAACATTTTTTTTTTTTTTTAAATTAGATGGATAACATATAGAAACACTAAGTTATATAACATGAAATAGATTTCTTGGTCCATGGCTTAAATCAGACTTAAATTAGATTTGAAGCGGGAAGGGAATAAAACCAGGCTTGCTTAGAGATGAGCCTGGAGGCAGCATGCCAGTGTTGAAGCTGAGATTGATAACACAGCTGAAGTACATCTATGCCATGCCCAAAGCCAGGGCAAAAAACAGGAGGATCTGAAAGCCACTGTGCAGCAGTAAGACTGACGTAGTCACCATCACAGAAACATAGCAGGATAACTCACATAACTGGAGTGCTGCAATGGATGGCTGCAAACTCTTCAGAAGGGATAGGCAAGGAGGGAGAGATGCTGGGTAGCCCTGTATGTTAGGGAGAGTTTTGATTGTCTAGAGCTTGATGATGGTGATGATAGGGTTGAATGTTTATGGGTAAGAATCCGTGGGAAGGCCAAGAAAGCGCATATCCTGGGAATCTGTTATAGACCACCTAACCAGGATGAAGAGGCAGACAAAATATTCTATAAGCAGCTGGGAGAAGTCTCAAGATCGGTAGCATTTGTTCTTATGGGGGATTTCAGCTTACCAGATGTCTCCTGGAAACACAACACAGTGGAGGGGAAACAGTCCACGAGGTTCCCGGAGTGTGTGGAGATAACTTCCTGACACAGCTGGTCAGTGAGCCAGCTAGGGGAAATGGCCCGCTGGACACTGTTTACGAAAAGGAGTGGTGGGTGATGTGATGGTCAGAAGATGTCTTAGGCATAGAGATCATGAAATGATAACGGTTTTGATTCTCAGAGAAATAAGGAATTAATTTAGACTTTGGCCATGCTTAAGAGCCTGGTCGACATTGTGCCTTGGGAAGCAGTCCTGAAGGGCAAAGGTGTCCAGAAAAGCTGAACATTCTTTGAGAAGGGAATCTTCAAGGCACAGGAGCAGGTCCTCCCCATGTGCCAAAAGACGAGCCAGCAGGGAAGACCAGCCTGGCTGAACAGGGAGTTCTGACTGGAATTCTTCATCCTTTATTGGATGCAGGGGGTAATATTGCCACAAAGGATGAGTAGAAAGCAGGGAACTCACCCCCCTGACCTGGAAGACAGGGACAAGGGACAGAATGAAGTCCCCATAGTCCAGGACAAAGTGGCTAGTGACCTGCTGCTCCACTGAGACACACACACAGGTCTATGGGGCTGGATGGGATCCACTATTCTTGGTGAGAAGAGCTCACCAAGACACTCACCATCATTTATCAGCAGTCCTGGCTAACTGGGGGCGTTCCCGTTGACTGGAGGTTAGGCAATGTGATTCCCATCTACAAGAAGGGCTGGAAGAAGGATCTGGGGAACTACAGGCCTGTCAGCCTGACCTCGGTGCTGGGGAAGGTTATGGAGCAGGTCATCCTGAGTGCCATCATGTGGCACATGCAAGGACAGCCAGGGGAACAGGCCCAGCCAGCATGAGTTTATGAAAGGCAGGTCCTGCTTGAAAAACCCGATCTCCTTCTATGTCAAGGTGAGCCATCTAGTAGATGAGGGAAGGAAAGACTGTGGATGTTGTCTACCTGTTAACTTAGTAAAGCCTTTGACACTGTCTCCCACAGCGCTCTCCTGGAGAAACTGACTGCTCATAGTTTGGATGGGTGTACTATATGGTGGATAATAAAACTGGCTGGATGGCCAAACCACAAGTGGTTCTGCATGGAGTTACATCAAGCTGGTGGCTGGTCCCCAGGGCTCAGTACTGGGACCAGTTCAGTTTAATATCTTTATCGACTATCTGGATGAGGGGATTGAGTGTACCCTCAGTAAGTTTGCAGATAACCCAAGCTGGGGGCAGTGTTGATCGGCCTGAGGGCAGGCAGGCTCTGCAGAGGGATGTGGACAGCTGGACCTGGTCAAGGCCAATTGTATGAGGTTCAACGAGGAGACGTGCTGGGTCCTGCACTTGGGTCACAACCATCCCATGCAATGCTACAGGTTTGGGGAAGAGTGGCTGGAAAGCTGCCCAGCAGAAAAGGAACTGGGGGTGTTGGCTGACAGCCAGCTGAATATGAGCTTGCAGTTTGCCCAGGTGTCCAAGAAGGTCAATAGCACCCTGGCTTCTATCCAAAACAGCGTGGCCAGCAGGACAAGGGAGGTGATTGCCCTCTGTACTCGGCACTGGTCAGGCTGCACCTCAAATACTGTGTTCAGTTTTGGGCCCCTCACTTCAGGAGAGAGGTAGAGGTGGTGGAGTGTGTCCAAAGAAGGGCAATGAAGCTGTTGAAGTATCTGAAGCACAAGATTTATAAGGAGTGGGTGAGGGAACTGAGGTTGCTTAGCCTGAAGAGGAGGAGACTCGGGGGGGATCTTACTGCTCTCTACAACTACCTGACAGGAGGCTGTAGGCAGGTGGGGGTAGGTCTCTTCTCCCAGATAACAAGTGACAGGAGAAGAGGAAATGGCTTTAAGTTATACCAGGGGAGGTTTAGATTGGATATTAGGAAAAAAGTCTTCAATGAAAGGGTGGTGAAACATTGGAACAGCCTGCCGAGGGAGGTGGTGGAATCTCCATCCCTGGAAGTGTTTGAAAAACACGTACCTGTGACGCTTAACAACATGGAGTAGTGGTGAACTTGGCAGTTCTCTGTTTAAAGGTTGGACTTTATGATCTTAAAAGTCTTTTCCAACTTAAATGACTCTGTGATTCTATGAAATTCTAGATGCTGTGACAGAAAAATAATAATTCTAGACACTTAATAGTAAATCATAAATATCTTACTGTCTGAATATCAAGTTATATTCAGAACATACCCTTTGAGAACACAACAGAAAAAAATTAATCCAAACAAGAATAAAAAATCACATCTTCTAGAATTTCACTGCTTTTGTAATAGCAATACTGTATAAAAATCTGCTGTCATATAAACCTGTTTTATTGGTAAATTATGTCTTACCATGGTATTTAGGCAAATGATGACTTGTTTCCTACTTCTCTTGAGTAGTACCTATTGAAGTTGTTTCCATATCTTCCTTAGCATATTAAGGTTAAAATCAACATTTTCCAGCCTTTCTGAGCATGTCATAATAATTTTCAGATCTAAAATATGTTTTTTCTTTCATAATTCTACAATATTTTACAAATTCAAAGGGCATTTCTGTTTCTTGCATTGTTTACTTTGTGCAAAAAGCATGTAAATTACCATATCTGGAGTTGGAGAATTTTCCCAAAGATATGTGTTGGAATAATGAGTAGAAATGTGATATAGCAGATTCCACAAGCTACACTCCCTTCTTTACAATTTGATTGATTTTGTGCACGTGGCTTAATTCTTGTTTGCTTTCACTGTACTTGCTAAATTCTAAGCATAGCACTATTCATTTTATGATTGACTTAGCTCAAGAATTGTATTTAGAATCAAAATAATAAAATGCATATTAATTAAAAAGTGTAAGTTATTCTTGAAGTTAATTCCATCCAAAAAATAAGCACAAATCCCCTAAAATGTAACACTCAACTGGAGCTGTTATTTTTAATATTTGAATATTATATTCAGGATATGATGTTCAGGTGTCATTATTTATGACAAAATGTATCAGACAGGAACATACTCCCTTATATTCTACTCAGTAATAGTAGTATATCTTAAAGATAAAAAGTAAAATCTTGGTGTGAAGTTTTAATAAGTAAAACTACCCTTTAAGACATATTTTGATTGTTATAATTTGTGATTACTAGACTCTTCAAATGGTTGCTTTTTTATGATATAAGATCATAAATGTCCTTTTAAAATCTATTCCTTGAAATTCTGTTGCCTTTAAAATACTGGAGGGAGAAAAAGTAACAAGATTTTATAAAAAAAAGGAATATATTTTTCTAGCTGTAAAAGATGCTGTCACAAGAATGTTCTCTGGACTTTAGCTTGTATAGTTGAGATTATTATTCTAATGAATAGCAGTTTGCAGGATTTGACCTCTGTTTCCTCTTTTTTGTAACGTGTTGGCGTATAAATTAGATGCTTTTCCTTCAAGTTAGGTAAGCAGAAAGACACTGAACAGGTGAAGTTATCCTTTTTTATCTAGATGTAGTTAAAATTGATTATTATTTTTTTAATCATAAGGGTGTGGGATTTTTCCCCAAATTCATTTGGCTAGCTGTATTTCTGTCTCTGGGTGCAACTAATAAAAGACAATTCTAGTTTTCATTTTCTATTACCAAAAACAATTATATTTGAGATATAATTTTTAATGGAGATGCAGGGAAGGCAAAACAATGTAAGGGAATATTGTGCTTGTCAATGTTTAGGGCAGCTTTTATTTTCTTTATTAACTCCTTTGGATTACATGCACATAGACTGGAATTCTGTTGCACCTAAATAACTACAGCGTTCTTATTCCTAATCACCCATGGGGAAATAAAACACAGATGTTCAGTGCTGACTTCCCATGTCTATCTGAATCCATGTGAGAGAATGACTGAGGGAGTCTTCAGATAGATTCATTTACCATGAAAAGAATGGCAACAGATAGAGGAAGCATCCAGTCATGCTTATGTTCTTTTTTCTTTCATTTCTAGTACGTTACAAGCTCCAAATTCTCTCCTGTATTAATTCAATTTTGATGGCTGCTCCTCGGAAATGAAGAAAAAGCAAATCTGATTGTTGTATGCATCTTGAAGTAAAACCATCAGGTTCTAGCTGCAGAGTTTACCCATATTGTGACAGAATGTTAGAGGGCAATTTTAATTTTCTTTTTTTTTTTTTTTGTTTGGCTTTTTACCACTCATTATTTTTCTGCTTACTGCAAAATAACACATCCTTTGATCCATATTTTCAAAAGTGCTGGTAGTGTGAAAGAGCTTCTAACACACAAACTAGCAATTTGTACTTCTCATAACTGCCAAATCAGCATTCTGCTGTATCTCTGGAACAAAGTTGCTGCAGTTGTGTGTAGCAGCTGAAGAATGTTTTTGTGTTAAACAAAACTTATGAGTCTTTGGTTGATGAGTTGGTCTGATAAGTTCTCAGCTAAAAGTTCTCAGGATTCATTCTGAGGCTTATGTGTTTCAGAACAAATAAGGGATGAAAACACAATTGAAGAGTTAAATAAAGGTAATGGTATTGCAAATTTAGGGAGTTTAAAGAAATGGTTGGAGAAAGGGTGTGCACAGAAGTTGTGGATGCCCACTCATTGGAAGTGCTCAAGGTCAGGCTGGATGGGACATTGAGCAACCTGGTCTAGTGGAAGGTGTCTCTGCCTATGGTGAGGAGTTGGACTAGATGGTCTTTAAAGGTCCCTTCCAACCCAAACCATTCTGTGATTCTACGGTTCTGTGGTAAAATTTGAATATGGCTGTAGATTTTTATCTGGAGAATATTCCTTTATCTGTGCAACTGTTTCAGTGAGACATGTGCATGTCTATATTAATAATTAATTAAAAGAAGGAATGATAAGAAATAGCTAAATATTATGACACTGCATGAACTAGGGAGACATTTATTTTTGCACTTCTATCTGAATATACCTATATCAAGAATTATCTGAGGCTTTTAGTGGCTCAGTGGTGTATCAGATCCTTTGTCTAGTTTTGTACAATTTTTTGTGACCTTTGTAACATCCGAATTATTGTTTTGACTGCACAAAATCTCATAGATGTTAACCTTTCAATGGAGAAAAGAAGAAAATACTAGCTTTAAAAGCTTTAGGGACAGAAAGTCTAACTTTAGACTAAAAACAAACTGATGCAGTCATCAATCCAAAACATTTGAATTCTTCCATGCCTGGCTGCATTTTATTCAGGCAGCAAGAGGTGCTAAGTTCACCCTTGTAAGGAACCATGGCCATAGCTTTTCAAAAGAATAAACTTAATTTAACTGAGAAAAGTACTTTTGTTTGGCTGAAGGAAATCAGCAATTGTAATATCTTCTTGCTTTGTGTTGATGTCTTGACTCGTCTGCAAGAGAGAGCATTTTTCTTCCAACCACAAATAATATACAGAGAAAAATAAAATCCCTGGGACAGCATAAGTATCATGTGCCTTGTCACACTGGGGCTGGGAGCAACCACCCACAAGACACAGAAATGAAAATTTAAAGAATTAGTGGAGAAGTGAATTTCAGAAACATTTGTTTTGATTGTTTCCTCTCTGGTAATGCTACATACGTTACCAGGATTGTGAAGAAATGACACCTATATTAGTTGCATAAAAGGCATGCTTTTCCTCCAAAACCTGCAGTTATTTCTCTGATTTTGAAAATCATTATGTGGTGCTAAAAGGTAAGCTTATAGAACTCACAGGTTTTTGTGGATTAAAATAAAATAATAATAATAAAAAAATGTGGCATCTTTCTGATAAAGAACAAAGAAATTACAGAAATACCTAATTACGCTTGTTTGGATGGTAGACTGAAATATGATAGGAAGTCCTCTACTTGAGGATTTAATTCCATCAGACTTGACTCACAAGATGGAAGTCTGTGCTAATTAATTTCTGGTATGTTTAATGCTTTTATCCTTAAGCCTGTATACAGTTTATGACAATATATTTCCCCATCATCAGGTTTTCTAACAAATTCAGTCATTCAAATGATCCTAAAGGATTTATTAGAAAGAGAAAGGTTGAACACTACCCACTTCACATAATAGCAATAAACACCCTGTTTACGTATTGCTTTATAGAGCAAAAGAAAAAAAGACTGTATAATTCAGTCATGGAATCGAATGGATTTATAAATGGATAATTAATGGTGATTGACGATGTATGGAGTTTTAAATGCTTTCTCACATTTTAAAGATGTTAAAGGTCAAGATTAAATTAAGTTTTTCTTCCTTTTGGTCTCCCAACACAAGGCACTGTGTGGTTAAGTAGCTGTACTGTGAAGTATTTTTCTCTAAACCAACAAAGAACTGACTTCTAGAAGAATGGTAAATGTTGGGCTGTGAATCTCCAGTAAAAGGCAAAACTAGCAATACCTGATAAACTAGTTTTTCGTGCTGTTAGTTTGATAGTTATTTAATATCTGCTGAAACAAGAACTAAAGAGATGCATAAACAGCAAAATAATTTAAGAACAATGAAACATGAGTCTGTAAAATAGGACTTTGTTCTGCCTTCTTGAGAAGAAATGGGGTTCAAACAGATGTAACCTTGGTGTATAGGAACTTCTAAGTGACTGAAGTCAATAATACTTTTTTTTCCCTTCAGCCATCACCTTTCTCAAATATAGTTTATAAAGTCTTCAAGGAAAGGATAGACATTTAGTCATTATTATCTAGTTATTGTGAAACTGTTATTATTTTCAAAGCTGTCTAATTAGCATTTTCCCCCCTCTTTCTTATAAACATTTTTTTTTTATTTATAAAAACAATGTTTTGTTTTTCTTTTCCAAAACCTTGATATTACAGAGCATTAAAGACAGTCTGGGGAGACTGCTGGGTCAAGTAGACATTATTCACAGCAAGAAGATACCAGCTTTGCAAAGTACTACACCAACTGAAGCAGCAAATATACAAGAAAAGCTGAAACAGCTTACTTTTCAATGGGAGAAAGTTAACAAGATGTACAGGGACCGACAGGCGTAAGTAACTTTTAGAAATTGCTATTTTTGATGACATCTATTAGTATTTGGTGTACTGTTGTTGATTGTTTCCTAGTCTTCTTTTTGTGGAAATACGTTTTAAAGTTGCAAATGATACTTTCTTGTAACTAGACATAGAGAATTGCAATTAAATTTATGAGCATTTTTGTAAAATTGTAAATATTTTGAACAACTTCTTCACTCTCATTGGACCAAAATCTGGCATGATTTTGCATACATTTTCCTATCTCATTATAAATTACATACCTTTACCCTAAGAATATTAGGCATTTACTCTTTTATACCTGTACTATTGATTTAAACATCTGAATTGGTGATGGGTGCATCAGAGTAAAATCCTTTCAATTGCAGAGGATTTACTAGTTCAAGGAGCAGTTCTCTCTTCGTATCTAAGGAGCACAGCTAGCGTTGTTAGCATCTCTAAATCCAGTGTCACCTTTTTGTAGTCTGTGTATTAGACACCATACAGCAAGGCAGGACAACCAAAAGAAGTATAGAAAGGCATTAAAATGATAATAAAGCTGTAATCACCTACAATATCATATCACACTTATTATCATTATTCTCCTTGTATATTATTTCTGATGTTTGTAATCAAGGAATCGTATTATGATTAAAAAAAATAGCCAAACCTATTCTGTTATTTTAGACATTGCTCATGTTAGTAACACAACAGAGACTAGCAATCCAGTATTTTATTTATACACTGAAGATACCTGAAGGTTAAAATTTGTGGCATTGTGCAATAAAATACCTAGGTTTATACTTCCTCTTTTTTTTTTTTTTTTTAATTAATTAGATGATATATCTAATTTTACTGGCAGTGATACCAAAATTTCTATGATTAGTGATATACTTTTTTTTTTCCAATACGAACAATTTAAGAAGTAACAAATAAACAAATGCCATAAATAAAACCTCATAGTTTCAAGCATTTATTGAAATACCACATAAAAGTTCTTGACAATGCATCTGAGAATATAAACCATTAATCTGATAAGGAAAATCATTATATATATGACTAGTTCCATTCATTGAAGTTGTCCATTCATAGAAATTTTACAAAATTGACTCTTCAGACCATGCTGAAAAATTGACATTCATCCCATCAGCTACGCCAAAAGACAAGAGATTAATTTTCTAGAATATCACTTTCTACACTATACATATGTTTAGAAATAGCTCTTATCTCAGAAACTTTTTTTAAAATCATTATAATTATTCTGGAAAAAAATGCATTGTATAGTAGGAAGATACATGAGTCTAAACATGTAAGCAGTGACTAGGGCTTAGGCCACACTGATTTTGTCCTACAATCCAAGACTTGGTAACCTTTGTGTTTTCTTTGTTTAGAAATATTGGTCAACAGCTGTCACTGTGCAGCTTTTTACAAACATTATTTCCAGTGTCAGTCACTCATTAGTTTTGACTTTAGGTTGCTGGAGAGAGAAAGGTTGAAGTTTAAAAAGTAATCATAGAGAATCACAGTGAAAAATATAACTCAGTAATCTTCATGTCATTTCTGCTTTGTCCCAACCTTTAAAGTGCAAGAAACTGAAACAGATTTATAATCTGGTAAGGTTTCCAGATTCTCCTATTCACAGTACTTCTTTTAAAAATAGTAAACCTGGCTCTGGCATGGTAAGAAATACACTTCTGTTTGTCATGATGCCATGTACAACAATGAAGGGTAAGTTAGAAGCAGATGCTGGAGCCAAGCTACTTACACAGGTATTAAAAACTGCAGATATTTGGTGTTGCACTTTGTTCCCAGAGACTGCCTTTGCCCAGACTTTTACTGGTATAGTAGACAAAGCTCTGAGAAACCTTTTGAACATTTTGTACCACTAGTGGATAGCTAGGAGAGTGATTTACTGTTAGCTGAAAGGTTGGGCCACCAGCACTGCTGGTCCCTTATCCTTTATTTAGACTATAATATTTAGCCAGCAGCAGAAAGTAGTCTGAGGTGAAATGAGTTGATGTTTGTGAAGTATTTTGAGGTCATCAGATAAAGACACTAGGGAAGTGTAAAATAAGTTTACTTTCCAGCTGGCATTTACCTGGGGGAGTCATCCTCTTTTAGTATGATGGACAGCAACTCAAGGTGATAAGCTTGACTACTGTCTGGAATTGTGTGCATTTCTTTTTCTTTTAAATCTTTTGTTTGTGGTCTCAGTCCTACTGTGTCACTGTTTCAGTGGTTTCTTTTGAACTTTGAGATGATCCCTATAGCTTCTGCAGTTTTGTGAGGTGCATTTGAACTGCACATGAACACTAGGGAGGAGATAAAGGAGAACAATATGGCCTTTAGCATTTTGCTTCTAGCACTTTGTGTCTGTAAGTCTGCCCTTGAGACATGGATTAAGCTGTGTTTATGAGATACGCTATTGATGATGATGTTTTAGGACAGTTTTGGAATTATTATTGGAGCTCTGTCTTGCTTTCAAGGTACTGTGTCTAAATGAATGTGTTTTCCCTATTTGAAAGGTTACAGAAACAAATATTACACTTCATTAATTTCTGAATATTTGTTTTAGGAAATCAAAAGTTTGTAATAACATGGAAATTATTATTTAAGTTAATGCAAAGTCAACTATCACCATGATAGATGGAAGTACAAAAGTTTTCCTTATCTCTGTAGTTACTAGTACAGAACTTACTCTAAATCTCTTAGAAATCAATAGAAACATTCATGTTGAATTCTTTTCTGAGATGTATTTCCTGGAAGTCCTGATTCATATCTAGATACTTTGTAATTAACTTTATAGTGAGTTCCTTTTAATTAGAGAGCAAAATAGATTTTCAGCTTGTTTTACAATAGAGCATGTGCCAGTTTGACAGAAATTAATTGTGATGATAAATACTCAAATAGCTTTATGAGTCCAGTTCTTCTACAGTATTCAAAAACCTTGTTTAACATCACTTTGTTTCCTGTATTTGAATATGTTCATACTGTACTCGCTATAAGATAACAGGCAGTATTTCAATGGAAAAGTATAAGCAAAAATGCTGCAATCATCCTAGTGTATTCTTTCAGTTGTATTAGGAACTTGGAATGAACGTAAATTTTTACTCTTTTCACAAACTTGTTGATAGACTAGTCTTCAACTGACCAACTTTTAAAGTAAAGCCAACCATGGTTCTTTGATAGGAGTAACTTTCTTTTCTGTACAAATTAATTTCAGAACATGATTTGTTGTGTCTCCAACAGATATATGGGAGTGACACTATCTCATACTAGGTGAAATTTGTTTCTTTGGGTTTAGTTTTCTGAGTGCACAGTTAATTCAGATTTCTCTTTTTTGAGCTACAGAGTAATTTATGATTTCATTTGTAGCTTCAACCTTTGCTTTCATGATACTAAATTTCTATGTTATCTTTTCCACTACTCACATTAAGGTAATACTATCTGAATTTTGTAAGGTGGAGTTACATTACAGTGCCAGTAAGAATATTCAGATGCCATAATTTTACCAGATTTTAACAATAGTATCCTTTCTTTGCAGCTGCCTTGGATACTGTTTGTTAATACTAATCACAACTATTTAGGAAGTAACACCTAGTACGTGTCCTGTAGGACCTAACAGTAGGTCCCTATGTATCTTCAATGAAAACACATAACATTTGGAAAAAAATATAAATACTATTCAATAGAGAATAGAAAATAAATGTTTAAATTGCTTTCTTATCTTTATCTTATTGACTTACCACTTGTGGAAGACTTTGCATCCCTTGTCAGGTTATTGTCTTCCCAGGATATTTATGCCTCAGTTTTGTTTCTGTAAACAACATATGCTCCCTAAAAATATTCCTTTCTAACAGTGCCAGAAGTCATTCAATCAATGAAGTGCTACAAACTCTTCCAGAATAGATCAACAATACATTAATTTTAAATATTTCTATAGCAATTGCAAATTACTCATAGAGAATGTTAAAGAGAAAAAAAAATACTAAAAATTATATAATTTAAAATCAAAATACTTAACTTTTACAGATATGTAGAAAATTTTTGAAACTGTTTCTTGAGCATGAGTTAAAATTCTAATGGATCTCTCACATTAATTTCAGGGAATTTATTTTTGCCTTTTTTCATGTGTTATTTAAGAATTATCTTCCAAGACATACATTATAAACTAGATTAATGGACTTCTAATTCATCTGAAATCTACTAAAAATTAAATGTTGTGAGAGAAGGTGGGAAAGCTGATATCAGATATCTTTACAAAGTCTTTCTTGCTAATTCCGAAAATAGCAAAAATTTGATAGAACAGTCTTATATCAGAAAAGACCCCAAATCCATCATAATGATGCCAAAACAGATCGAGGCTTTATAAAAGTAACAAACTAACAATTTTTATATTAACAAGAGCAAACCATAAAGAACTAGTTAATAAGCATATACTAAGAATGATTTTAATGTTTGGACAGCAGAACAACTGTCAGCTATTTCTGAATAACCTTAAATTAGCCGCTGATTAGCTTGCTAAGGCCTAATGAGAAACCTGTATTATACATACAGAATCTGTTAATTTGCAGAGAAATAATATATCATAGTCGCATTTCTAACACCACATAGTAGCAGATATTGTAATCCCTTACTGTTATATTTTGTCGCGTAGAGAAGTAATCTGATGCATGGATCAAGATATTAGGGAAAATAAATGCAAGACATCGTTTTTTCAAAGTTAAGTAACTTGCGTATGTCCTATATAACTGTGGAACCAGCCACCAGTAAGACTTGAGGACTTGCCTCTCTGTGGTATCCGAGTCAGTTCCAGCCTCTGTGCCCTGTTTGCTTAGATAAAATATTGTATATATGGTGCTAAGAAATCTGGATTCAGACCAAGGGATGTATTCAGAGTATAGTTCTCTTTTCAGAATATGAGATACTGTCTTGGAGTAATACCTATAAGCACTTGACAAGTACAAAGCCAGGTAATATTAAAATATTGAGGAAATGTACTTTGAATAGATTTATAGAAATATTTAGATGCCTGAAGAAAACTTATGTGGCCTCAACCTCTTACTTTAGAGGGGCACAACTCTCTCATTCATCCTATGCCAATCTTGTTTGGTTTTATCATTAACATTCAACTCTAAAACTATACTTAGGACTGAAAATATTAGACAAAAATTAATGAGTGTCCATTATACAACTTTTTAACCTTGCAAAGTATCCAGCCATCCAAACTGAAAACAAAAGATAAACCAGTCACATGTAGAACGTTAAAGAAGATTGTTTTGTAGTCTTGACTGTCAAATCTATCTTAAGGAACATAAAAATAAAATTACTGTAGGTGACTCTCATTATTTGTTAGATACACTAGGGGCCTGTTTAGGCCATTCAAGTTTCTCAGTTGTGGATTCCCAATTTCCATCTGTGGCACCATGTTCTGCAAATGTGAAGTCATTGAAGACATGAGTCATCTGACCTATCTTTAACTATCCAAGTTTTAGTTACATATTTTACAGTACTCATCTAGATTCCTTCTCAGTTAAATACTCCCAGACAATTCTTTCACAATTAACTGTTGCACTGTGTAGTGGGTCCATTGGCTCTTCAGGAAAACTAGATGGGATAAGATTAGACACATTACTTTTAGACAGATAAAATTAGGGGAGACTAATCTTAACTTGGAAAGTGTAACAAAACAATATAATTTAATTTAAATCTAAATAGGTGGTTAAACATCTCTTTTTCAACAAGCCCAGTCAGTATTTCTTTGTTCCCTGCCTTAACTATGACAAAGTGAGTTATGAATGCTAAGCTGCTTTGTTTCAGTACAGGGAGAAGAGCAACTTGTGGAAGGTCCAGGTATTTTGAGTGAAAGGCAGAAACAGTGGCTGCTCCCTCATCTAAGAGTACCATCTACTCACATATTTCTGTTGAGGTTGTAAATCTTGTTATTAGACTTACCCATGCATCAGGATTCAAGATGAAAGTGAAAATCTGAACAGATTAGTTTATCCTCACTGAGAAAAGGAAATTATTTCCTTTCTAATGTTCATCTTGGAATAGCTACCATACCTTAGTTACATGCAGAGTAGTTTGTTTGTTGTTTCTTCGTGGGTTTTTTTTGAGATGGTGGTGGTGGTGTTTGTTTTGCTTGCTTTGTTTGTTGTTTTATTTTTCTCTGTTTCACAGCAACTCAAATTGCTCATCCAGATTTTGAAATGGGCAGAATGGAGACAGTTTATACTACTTGACTTATACAGCCAACATTAGTTGTACATTTTTTTCCATACCATACTTACTGTATAGAAATGTTGTCCTTGGCAGTTGTTTTGTAATCTAATTCTTGCAACAGATTTGCAGCTTCATTTGCCCCCATAATATCACACTATCAAGTTAACATTCACACCATCAGGTTAACATATTGGTAAGTTTCATTGGTTCCTTAATTGTTTCCAAATAGGTATAAAATATTGTATAAGAAACTGGTATAACATAATGTATAAATGCTTTTAATGTGGGAAATCTAGATAAGGCTTTATGTCAATATTTATATTGTAAAGAAACCCAAAATACATAGGAATGGTTTTGTTGCCTATTTTATAACTAGAGAGGTTTAATTTACAGCATAAGATGGAAAATATTTTTGCCTTATACGTGGCCATTAAAATACCTCTTTTCATAGTGCAATGTATGTAAGAACGTCTTCTAAACGGAATAGCTGCAAGTGAAAATTAAAATTATTTGTTAAAGCTTAAATAGCAAATTTGAGGCACAGTAAGAAATAATACTGTAGCTTTTGGGAAGAGATACATGTTTATTAAGTCACTGTCATACAGGTGGGCTTAGAGCTCAACACAAACAATTCTTGATATGGGAATTGAAGGTATCTGTATAGTAAGATGAAGTGAAAATAACTAATTCAGAATTTATTTTAATAAGTAGATCTGATTATCTCATCTAAAATAGTATATGTTTGTGCTGTGAAAGTGTTTCAGCTGAAAAAAGTATCTTGAATATTTTTAAATCACCAACCCCCAAGCCTGACAATTAGCATAACTTAGCATAACTTTACTGTGAAATGCTCAGTGACAAAAATGCATTACATTCATACAAGAATTATTGTAGTGACTTTTTCTAATGTACAAATTAAAGAATTTCACTGAACTATCTGGGACATGTTACTGCTTAATCATCAATACGTGGGCTGTAGAACTATGGGAACATGAATATGTATGAAGACAAACACTGGCAGAAGCAAACTGTCTCTGAGCTGTCTGGATATGAACTGTCTTGGCCCTTCATGTCAGATGTAAAAAGTGGTCAGTGTCATAAGCTGTGAGATCCAGCTCAAATGCAGGATGTACTTGCTTTAGGGACAATGCTGTGTTAGTGCAGCTATGTAATTTCACAGCCCTGATTTACGTCCAACCATCTCAAAATGTTGGTGGAGCTCAGTCATGCTTAGCTACATCCATCTATGTAGGCACAGCCTGAGACCGCTGCAGTATATCCTCAGGTCTGAAACTTTATTCATGATGACTTCTATTACTTTCTGTAAGTATTGACAATTAAGGTATGCTTTCACTGTTGGTATTAAATCATTACATTATGCTGTGCAAGAATTTTTTAGCTGGGTGAATATTTAGCTGGGTCAACTGTGCACTGAAGGAAGGATGATGTTGCAGGAACTGCTATTAGGTCCAACGGATGCTGGATGTACTAAGGTGCACTCCTTTGCAGAATTCCCTTGATGCTTTTTAAGGAATTGTTGCTCTCTAGTTGCCATAGTGCAGTGTACACCTATTTATAAGTAAGTCCTGGGAGAGCATTTTTGATAGTAGAAGGAGTCTAATCTTTTAACATCTGTAGCTAAAATCAGAGGTTACAGTTTTCTGGTTTATACAGTTTTAATCACTGTCATTTCTCAACTGTGTTCATGTTGTAGCTATCATCCAATATAGTTTTAGCTTTCTTCCTCCAAAGCAGTGTTAATGCAATTTATTTTTCTTTAATTAAATGTTTTACATATGTGTACATACGTGCCAAAGAGTCAAAGACACACATTATGTTTGGAGTAGAGAGCAGCAAGTTTTGTGGTAGTCATAGACCTTGGAAATAACAGTTTTGAGACTTAGAAAGTTCAGTCTTCCGTCCTGGTGACCATCAGTAATTCAGTAGAGTTTATCAGCTATCAATTTTTCTTTCCTTGAAGGACAAGTCAGTGTCTGAGGTGATTTAGGCAAAATCCACTCAATACTTCTGGTTTTATCCAGAATATGTGCAAATTGGCCAGTAAAAAACCTGTTTGCATTGTCTCATAGTTATAGCACTAGCTACACTGCACATTGCTATAATAATGTCTGTTCCAGAAAATTTTGTTATCTATACCCTTAAGATTAATTTAGCCCTGTATTTATTTATGTGGGGAAGCATAAATACTGTTTTATTTAACACAGAAAAGAAATTCCCTTCTTAAACTGAAGCACAACATTCCAGATATTTTCTATAAAAGTAAGCAAAATGCCTGTTTTCTGTTTATTGTTATTTTGGGGGGAATATAGCATTGATCCATTGCAAGTACTTACTTTTGATATGGTAACCTGTTGCTTCCTGGAATATACAGTTTCCTTTTAGGTTATATTTTAATTTTAAGATATTTTATTAATTATCTTGAAGTGTCAAGTTGCTTTTCCAGTAAAAAAAGGATTAATTCATAGCATGATGTTGAAAATGTTCTTTCAAAAGTTACACTAAAATAAAATGAGTGACAATTATTTTGCTTTTCTTCTATATCTTTATGCCTGAGATCACTTGGGAAAATTAGGTTTAGTAATAATTTCATTAAGAAATTGAGGCAATTCTCTATTAGGGTAACATGAGGATAATACTATAAGATTGTATAGTCTCATTTCTGGGCAGATGATCTGATTTATTCTTCCAGTCCACAAGTCCTGTATGACAGCAACAAAATTTAAAAGAAACAGGGTAGCAAGGTTGGAAAACAATAACAAAAATTTGCATATAATTCTCATAGAAATCATAGCATACTTATATTTTAGATCTGTGTATGTATTAAGTAGGTGTTGGGAATACAGATGCCAAACAAAATGGACCACAGTGACCCTCTGCTTGTCTTTCCAGAGTGGTAAAACAAATACGGTGTTCTTTCTTCTCTTCAGTAACCAACTTTTCAAACTCCTATGACAACACAATTACCTTTGAGACTGATACTCTCCTGTTAGATTTGGTTGAAATTGGCTGAAAAAGCTAGAGAATTTATTGTTGGAAATGAGTGATGGGCAGCACAATCAGTGAAGTCTCACTTCCTTGGTTTAGAAACAGGAAGAAAATATGTCTTTTATTTGCTTAACCTGTTAGTCATGAAGAAATTCAACAGAATCCCTTTTAGGAACTTACCTCTCTGTGATTACACCTGGCTTCTTAGTTTTCCATCTGTGCTGAGCTACCAATCAAAGCATTGCCGAAGATCCAGCTATGGTGACTTATAGGATATTTTATTTGCCTTAATTAGTGTCATAGAATCACAGAATAATTTAGGTTGGAAGGGGCCTCAGGAGCTCTCCCAGTTTAACATCCTGCACAAAACATGGTCTACACTAGCTACTACAGTTCTCAAGGCTTTAACATGGGCTTAAAGCCCTTGAACAACAGAGACTGCACAACCTTTTGGGAATTTCTTCCACAGCTTGACTGTCCTTGTGTTGATTTTTTTTTTTTTCCTTATATCTGGTCTGAACCTCTCATTTGCCTTTATGCCTTCATTCCCCCACTATGCACTCCTGGCAAAATTCTGATTGTATCTTCTCAATTATCTACTCATAGTTGTTGGAAGGCTGCTGTTGGGTTCACTGAAGCCATCTCTTTGCCCACTTCCCTCAGTCTCTTCTCACAGAACAATTGCTCCAGCCCCATGATTTTCTTGGTGGTGCTCCTTTATGCTCACCTCAGTTTGTTAAAGTCTTGTATTGGCAGGCCCAAAACTGGACACAATGTTCTAGATGTGGCCTAATAAGTCCTGAGTGAAGAGGGGCAATATTTTCTCTCAGTCCGCTGGCTGTGCTGCTGCTAATGCAGCCCAGCATATACTTGGTTGTCTTTGCTGACAGGGCACGCTGCTGGCTCATGTCCTGCTTGCTTCCCACAGGACCCCAGATCCTTTCTTGCAGAGCTGCTTCCCAGCCATCCAGTTCCCAAACTGTATTGTTGCAAGGGGTTCTTCCTTTCCAGGTGCTGGAATTTTCATTTGTCATTGTTGAGTTTCATTGGGCTCCTGCTGTCTCACCACTCCAGCCTATCTAGCTCTTTCTGAATGGCAGCTCTATACTTAAGCATGTTGAGTTTTTCACCCCTTATTTCAACCTGATCACTGAGAAATGGCTTGAGAGCAGCCCTGTGGGGAAGGACTTGGGGATATTGGTACATGAAAAATTAGGTATGAGCAGGCAACGTGCACTTGCAGCCCAGAAAGCCAATGGTGTCCTGGGCTGCATAAAAAGAAGCATGGCCAGTAGGTCAGGGGAGGTGATTCTCCCCTTCCACTCTGCTCTCATGAGACCCCACATACAGTACTGTTTTCAGCTTTGGGGCCCCCAGTATAGGAAGGACATGGACCTGTTGAAGCAAGTTCAGAGGAGGGCCTCAAAGGGGATCAGAGGGCTGGAACATCTCTCCGGTGAAGACAGGCTGAGAGAGTTGGGGTTGTTCAGCCTGGAGAAGGCTCCGGGGACACCTCACAGCAGCCTCCCAGTGCCTAAAGGTCCTACAGGAAAGCTGGAGGGGGCTTTTTAACGAGTGATAGGACAAGGGGGAATGGCTTTAAACGGAAAGAGGGTAAATTTACATTAGATATTGAAAAGAAATTCATTCCTGAGGGAGTGATGAGGCACTGGAACAGGTTTCCCAGGGAAGTTGTGGATGCCCCCTCCCTGGCAGTGCTCCAGGCCAGGCTGGATGGGGCTGTCAGCAACTTGGTCTAGTGGAAGATGTCCCTGCCCATGGTGGGGGTGTTGGACATAGATGACCTTTAAGGTCCCTTCCAACCCAAATCATTCTATGATTCTATGATTGATTTGCCTTTCTCATGTTGTCAAGAACTTCTCCCTGATCATCATGAGCTTTCAGAGATGATAGCAAGCAGCCTTTCCAAACATCAGCCTGCTCTCTCAGTGTCCAGGGGTACAGTCTGTCTGGTCACAGGGATTTGTATGCGTTGAGTTCTCTGACATAATTTTCGACTTGCCCGTCATCTACTTCTAGAATTTCTCCTAGTTCCCCAGCACAAGGTGCTGGGAGACCGTGCTAGTACTTCTCCATTCTTTTAGGCTTATTATCTTTTTCAGACTTTAGGAAGTATTGTTTTTATGGAACTCTGATGTCATATTCATGAAAAAAATATATGATGACAACTTGACATGGGAGGAGGTACTGCATGTGGTAGAAAATTCTGCAGAGAAACCAGGACCTTCTGATATAAGTATGCCTCTCTTTAAGATGTCTAAAGTCTCATTCATTTATCAGTAAGATTTCTGCAGTCTCTGTCTAGAACTTGCTTGGTATAGACCTCTGGGAAATGTTAATAATCAGAGGTTATTGTTCTGTGGTCCTGAGGTATATACTCATCCTGTTTAACAAGGAAAGGCTTTGGATTTCTTGAACTTTTAGAGATTTTAAAAGGGCTCTGGAAGAGCAAGCACCTGCTCTCAACAAACCAAAAAACATAAATGCCATTTCTAACTATGCAGATTTTCAGAAATGCCTTCTAAGTCTTCTTATCCTTCATCATTTTGCTCATACTCAAACATGCACTCTTTACTGTGAGTTCTAGTTAACAAAATTCTAAAAGCAATACTGTTTTTCCTTTATCACTGTCCCACAAAGGGCCCCCTTCAACCATTTTTTATTAGCTATTATTGTAAAGTGCTATGTCTGGCTGCAGAACTGCTTTTCTTAGCTGTAAATTTGCCTTCCTAGGTATAATGTGTATTGTTATAAACCAAATCCCCTGCACATATCTCTGTGTGTGTTGTATGCATGTGCGAAACTGCTTCTAGTCACTCTTCTAGTTTTGCCATGCTAGATGGAGAGAAACTGGTGTTGTATGTGGAACCGTTTTGAGAAAGGAAGAGTAAAGAAATTATTATTCTTTATAAAGTTTGTGGTCCAGATTTCATTGGCAGATGCAGCATTTTATTCTGAACTGGAAGTATAGTGGTTTCAGGTTAAAACATATACATGCATAGCACTTGGGTGCCATACAGCTTAGCTGTATGAGTGGTTCTGTGAGCTTAGTCTTGTGGTATATGGCTTAAGAGCACTCACTGCTAGGGAACTCTTCCTGGGCAATAAGAGGCTTTTAAGTGGTGCATCCGACACATTACTCCTTTAATTCAGATCAGAAGAGAACTTTGGAAACTGGTCTTCTAATTGTCCCCACCATGATTTGATTCATGCCGAGAAGGGCTCTTGGAATATCTGAACTAGATTACTGTTGGATTAAACAAATTTAGAAGATATGCTCCAGGAATGCATCCAATATGCTTCAGATGCAACTAAGTATTTAGCCTACTGGCCCACACTAAAGGACTTAAAGTAAAACCGCCAAACATATAAAATGTGTAAATTCGCCTCATTGGCTTAAAATTAAGCATGTGTTTAGGCAGTTGTTTGATGCCAGTCTAAGAAAGGAGTGGCTTGTGCTAATTCCTGGCCAAGAAGGGGAGATACGTTTTTTTCCTTACTCCGTTTTGTCTTTTCCAGTGACCCTAACTACTTGAACCGAATTTCTGCCTTGTGTTCTCATAATATTATTTTTAGTGAGATTCTCCCCTCCCACCTCCACACCCCCACACCCCCAAATACAAATATGAGGAGTCTCAGGTCCTGGGAATCCATCAGCTGGTATCTCACAATAATCACTCAACTTTTGAGAAAGAATTCGTATGGACTATGGAGTGATTTGATAATATAAAACTGATTTATCTACGAACCAAATGAAAGAATACACTAAACAACAAAACAGGCTATCAATATTTGTAGGTTTTGTCCGGTAGCATAGTTACTGAAGAGCAAAATAGGAGGAAAATATAGCTGAAGAATGATCAAAATATTCTTTGAACAGCCATAAAATTAACAATTTGTGGCACATATTCATATAATCCCTGAAGTAGAAGGAAGTGCTTATGTTTCTATTTTCAGAGAAAAGAACCCCATAATCTCATAGTTTCAGTAGTTGACTAGAATAAGTCAGTACATTTTAAAGAATTCAGATTATCAGGATTTGTGTATTTACTGTTTATTCAGTAACTGTTACAGTTTTCATCCATTATCTCAGAACTGTATGCCAAAATCTAGGTGCTTTTAAAGCTTTCAATATCATTAAAATCATCACCTTGATTTTTAAAAAAAGATGTCTGAAAATAGGCTGCTCACAAAAATAATAAATCTCAACTTCCAGAATCATCACTGCTTTCTGAAACAGTAAAAAGTCTAAAATTACTAACTCAAGAGATAAATAGTTTAGGAATGTAGGGTGGAAAAAAGGTTTAATTGTTTAATTCTTAATATTTTTTTTTGCTGAAATATCAATTAACATGCTTCACTGTTTAATATAGGGTTTGCGTATATTATTATAGCATGCAAAACATAGTAATTGCAATTTCTTTCTGTGTAGTACTAAAAAAATGTCAAAATAAATATAATTTCAGGTTTTGCCAAATAACAGGGGTTTCTAAAAGTCATGAAGACAATTGTTGATCTGGTATTTCAAGGCTAAACTCTGCCCTTTTGTAAGGTTATGCACTGTTATGTCTCCTTAAATGGTACACATTCTGCAATTAAGTCTCGGTGTTGCAGGGCTGTTCAAGACACATTGCTCTCTCCTGGCCCTTCAGATTCACCCCTGACTACTGCTCTCTGACAAAACTTTCAGTAATGTATCCTGGCTATGTAACGAAAAACATTTTTGCTCAGATGTTGTATCGGTAGTGATGACATTTGAAGGTATCATAAGCAATAATGGATGCTGTCTTCTATATTTAATAGTTTTTAAATTAATTGCATATCTAGTCCTACTAGCATCTTTCTTAGTTTCCCTCACAAGCCTCACTAAATGACTCACAACATCCTGCAAAAATATATTGTTGTCATTATATCAATAAGACAGGAAGATATTCAAATGCTTTTTTAAGATCAGGTACAAGTATTCTGGAAGAGAACCTTAAATTCCATCCCAGCCTTGTACCCACAAGAGCACCATTTCTTTGAAGTACCATCTTTATGAGCATACAGAGGGTTTGAGATACTGTGACAGTAGGTGCTAGAAATACCGAAGTGTTTGGAAATTATTTGCTTTTGAATGAGTAGGGAAGGCATTGCCAGGTTGTACTATGTGTTGTGGATTATTTCCTGCCTCAGAAAAAACTGCAGCCTCCGCTTACGGTTCTGACCACCCCCCCACCGCACACACACCCACACACACCCCGCTCCCGCGCGCTTTCTGCGTGCTGCATCCGCGCAGTGCCAGTCCCTAAGGGCAGGGCGAGGCACAGGCTGCGCTGCAGGAGAGCTGCCTGGTCCCCCTGTACAACAGCGGCACCATTCCGGGAGCCCCACTAGGGGGCAGTTTTGCAGCGAAAGTGCTCTGGGTGGCGTGCAAAGCTAGCAACGCGGAAAGTCCTTTTCCCGTCTTCCCCACTGCATTTTCTCGATCTGTCAGAATACAAGATAGCCTCTGACTGGCTGGAAACTGAGATAAAACGTCAATCTGGAGAATCACCGAGTTGTTCTTTTCCTCTCAGATTCACGGGCCGTCGTGTACAGCAAAAATGTAGCGCAGACACCTACTGTTACAGGAATCTTTTTCTCTGGACTTCTTAAGGCTCTTCCATCCTTCCAGACTTACTTCTATTTTCCCTTTGATTTCAGTGTAGAAATGGTGGCATAAAGAACTTCTGTTAAGGTTTTTATATCATGAAATCAAGTATTCCTGGTTTTCCTAAACAGTTGAAGCACTGGCTAGCATCTTACAATGAATATTATTTTAGAAGCCATTATTCTAATACAATCCAGCAAGAAAATGAATTTAGAAAACTGAAAGCTCCAGTACAGAGACCCCAGGCTCAAACACAATTTAATTATAATTTCTTTAAACTTTTTTTCTTTTTTCCCTTTTGTACTACACACAACAGTATACTTTGTGTTTATAGAATTTGACAACATGGTAGATCAGTGAAAAAACAGAAGGCATAGAAATACTTAACAGAGTAATGTTGCATTTTCATATTGTCAGAGTGATTAATGACAAGCACTGTAGTTTGCCAGTGAAGGAAAGGAGCAAATGTTGTAGCATTTCTGAATTTTTACTCTTTAGTAGACACTGTGGGAGTCTGCAAGCCTAGAAATAAATTCCTCTAATAACCATGAGAGTGCCTTTGTCCCTGCAGTGCACTAAGCAGACCAACAGTTCTCTTTACTATCTTTAAATCCTCTGGCACATAGTGATGCAAGGTAAACTGCATTTCTTCTTCTTTCCAATTTTGATGCACGATCATTTCGTCAGTTCCCTAAGTCTTTATGCATCCTATAAACTGCTGTCATCTTCCACATCCTGTAGCAGGGAAGAGCTTATTTCCAAGACACCTGCCTGGGAAATATCCCTGAAGCATAGTGATCCTAAATATAAGCTTGGAATAGGGACTGGAGGAAACTGACAAGCTTATATCTCCTTAAGTCTCTGAGGACAAGGGGCCACTCAGCTCTTTTGATATATCTTGAAGCAGGACTTTCCAAACAGCATTGAAATCTCTCTCCTGGGAATATGTAAATATATGAGATTGTCTTTTCTTCCAGAAAATAAATTCTCAAATGTCAGAATATCCAAAGAAATGTGAAATTTACAGTTCAGGAACACAGTATTTTCTCTGTCATTTCTTGCCAGGTTTTCCTACCTAAAAACTTTTCTATTATGAGCTTGGGAACAAATCCCTCCCCTTTCCTCGCTGAAGGTGACGAAAATTCTAATGGCAGAGAATGAAGTTCTAGAGAGGGCTATAGACTGAAAATGGAGAAATGTTCTGCTTCCTTTCCTGGAAGCCTGACAACCTATCTTTCATTTTCTCTCCCAAGTAGGTTGCTAAAGAGCCAAGCAAGAACTTGAATTGGTAAGAGGACAAGCAAGATCCCTTGATTGCTTACTAATGCAAAGAAGCTTTCCAAGTTCTTCCAGATATAGGAGGGACTTCCAAAAAGATGTTAGAAGGAGATAGGATGGAAAAATATGAAAGTACTTTGAGCAAAAGTATTTAGATACCACTAAGACGGGAACACAGCTGGACATGAATTTATTAGCAAATTTATTTCTATTATCCATTTGTAAATCCACCAACAATGTGTATAAAGCACTACTATAGTCACCATTTTGAGCCTTTGATGCTGTCTTATTCCCTACTCAAAATTTTCATTAAAAATAAAAATAAAGTCAGTATTTTTGAATTATAAGAACAGTAAGTAATTGATATGCAAATAACAATATATGATATTTCCCTTTCTCCTATTCTTGCTCCTTATTTAACATTCAGACTGAAAATGGGAGAGAAGAAAACTGATGCAATTCTCAAGAAAATCCTTTTCAAAACTAAGAAACTTTCAGGAAATGCATGTACATTGAGTACACCTCTACCCTAGAGCTATCACATGCTGTAGTAACATCAGTATGGAGTCTCAATAGCACACACTAAACTGTTCATGATGTTTTGACGTCAGTTCTCCAATCAGTTCTGAAAATACAATTAGATTTGTAAACAATACCTGCATGGTTTGTCTCTTGCCTTTGTAAAAATAAATGAGTAATTGTCTGTACTAGGCTAAGAGGAAGAGATCTATAGTTCCACAGCAAGAAAATACAAGGGCAACATAACCACTTGCCTTCTGTGCTTCTAATGCCAATTCTTCTCTTTCTTATGGCACTATAAGTCAGAAGCAACTCCACTGCTTTCAGTGGATTTGTACTACTATAAAACCATTAGGAAAAGAGAATTGGAACTCATGACTCTTGAAAGAGAAACCTTTTTTATTAGGCCTCTTTTTCAAAGTTGTCATCTACTGCTATAGTAGAATCAGCAGAAGTTACAGATGTCTAGTTTTTGGAATCAAGTCCATTATATTCTCTGCAGACAAGAACCTGACAAAGACCTAGCATCTTATTCGGTGAAACAGAGGTAGGAACTAATCACAATCACTATGTCCTTCTTCTTCACCAGCTCTGGTTACTTCAGTAACTGGTTACTTTTAACTCTCTAATCTAATTGTCCTCCTCCAAAGTAGCTAAAGCAAGGAAGAGGCTGGCATAGTAGCATACAAAGTTGGAATAGATAACATTGATAGTAGGTGCTAGAAATGTTGATATATAACGTAGAATATTCTTCCTGTCATCTGAGCGTTGTAGAACATGCTAAGACAGAGCAGAAACAATGTATCAACATTTATAGTATTCTGGGATGCCTCAGTGAACTGCCTTTGATCTCTCCCTGTGCATAAATGGAAGACAGACAGGGGAGCCTGAAGCTGTGAATGGGATTCTTGGTGCAGCTTGCCCTTTGTGCTAGCGTAACTGGGGACTGGGAGCAAGTGATGTTTAGCTTCTACACTCTCCCTAAGGTTCTGCTGGAGACAGAGGAAGTGCACATTGTTGAAGATTACCACACAGCTGACTTCTGAGGTGTGCATGCTTCTGCAGTCTTGAATATGTTATGTCCATGAATAGGAGATCATCGTATTTGAAAAAAGTAAAAAGATCTAAGAACACCTAGCATTTTTCTAGGACATCATTATCCAAGATTTTTATATTGTGTACACTTGAACTTTGAGTCAAGTGCATGCAATGATTGTTCTCTACCTTAACTTTGAATTTTCTGGACATTAAACAGACAAAAAGCAGAAGTGTTAAAAAAAAAAACCAACAAACCACAAACAATTTTAATTCCCTAAATTTTTTTCTCTCTTTAATTTGTAACTTTAAAACAACAGTACTGTCTTGTACAAGACAGCCAGGCAGCTAAACTCATCTGTTCCTTCTTTTTTATTTATATACTTTTCCTTCATTATTATCACCTATGTAAATCCTGGGATACAATCAGAGTTCCTTGCCAGTTAGGCTAAATGGCAGCAGGTTGTTTGCTTAGCACTTTTGAAGAGTTTGAGCTGATGAGACAGTCCAGATTACTTACCCGTTTACAGGGAAGGGACAGCAATAGCTCATAGAACGGCTTTGTTATATTCTGCTTTGGTCCTAAGTAATGACAAGGATGAGTAAACAATGCACCACTGTCTTTAATGCACAGGTGTTTTGGATATTTGGTATTTCTAAAACTGCCCAACAGTATTCTTTCTGCTGCCGTCAGCAACATTTATAAAGGAGGCTGAGTATACAAATTCATCTAATCATCTGGTGAGCTAAACATGACCTCAAGGCTGATGACTGCTCAGCCTATTCCTACATTTGCTAAAAGAGAGAGGGAAAAAGTGCATCCTTGTATTCCCCTAACAGGTAGATGAGAATGAGGGTCTACCGACCATTTTCAGACTCCTGAAATCAGAAGCCAAGATAAGGAGCAGAGTGGCCTGCCTCAGCTTTCCCTTGATAATGAGGACCTTTTCATCTTCTACAATAGCAATCTACTGGCCTCTTTTTTGTTATTTGAGAAATTATTAGTGCCACGGGGTGTTACTAAATCCTTTTAAGGTTTTAAGACTTGCAGCGAATGGTTTGACAAACTGTACTTCGCTGCAGACCATATCACGCTCAGTGGAGTTTACAACTACAGAAGAAGATGGTCAGAGTGGACCTGTTCTTACTTTTGTGGGTTTTAACTAGCTTCATATATGTAGGCTTGCAGTATATTTGTACACATTGCGTACCATATTTATGAAATTAACAGAAAATCCTGATTGCAATAGCTATGTTAAACCAGGATATCATAATTAAACTTGTTGCACTGCACAACTAGTCAGTATTTATACAATATTACTGTAGGTTAGGAGCTCTGTGTCAGGTAGCAGGAGGAACAGGACTCTTCCACTACATAGGACAAGCCAGGAGGCAAGGGTGGCTCCAGTACCTGCAGTGCCCTTACTGGGGCACAGTCCCACAGCATCTGACCCACGTGGGCAGAGGTTGGTGCAGGTGACAGGGTCCATGGATAGTCCCAGCTGAGGCAAAAAGTGATGAAACAGGACCAGGGGGCACAGTCAGGAGCCAAAGGTGATGAGGCCAGAATCAGGACTGGAAACAATACATAGGTCTGAAGGTCATCTAGGACATGAGGTCAACAACAGGAGCGGAGACAAGGGGTCCTTCCAGAAGCCAGCCTACAGCATAGGTCCAAGATCCATATACCATAGCTCAGGCCCAGCCCGAGCTGGAATGGGGTTCCGGAGCCCATGAGCAGGGGTGTGGGTCTCGGTGAGGCTAGTCAGGGCCAGGGAGGCTGTGACACCTCTGGTGCCCTGGCACGCTGCTGGTCGCAGTGGCCCTAGCTCAGATGTCACCTTTGGAACTTTGTTTCACCATTTTTTTTCATGAGTGTTTGAAAGAAGAGGCCTGTGAGCATTAGTGCTGCTTTTCCCCAAGCCTGGTGACTAATGAAGACAGAAGGATGAGGCCCGACTGTGGCCTAAGGCATTAAAGCCATGGAGACCATCACTAGACAAGTGGATTTGGAAAACTTTACTAGATTTGGTTTAATTTTTACAGCTTTCACAAATCTTCATCTGTTACCCAGTTAGTTAACCCCGATCTAGCCGTCCGCCTGCTGCACAGCGGAGCTGGGCTATGTCTGTGTGACTAGCGAAGGTGGGAAGCTGTGCAGCGCATGCTTACCCTGGGCAGGGCCCAGCACCCAGCCACCTCAGCATTGACACATCTTGTACTCCATCTGTGCAAATCTTCTGCAGTTAAGCTTTACATCAGTACCATTTGAGTCAAAAAAAGGTAGGTTACTAACACAGAGTGACATGGAGATTCTAAATGGAAAGTCTGAATTTTGGTCCTGGGCTCTTACTGCATCACTGCTTTTGCCAATTGGTGGTAAAAAGCACAAGAAATCTTGGCTATGGTGGTGTGATGATCCTTGAATTTAAACATTTTCCCTAGTCAGCATTTTTGTACTTGAAGTATGTTTTGAAATGCAAATTATGCACTGACGTTATCAGTATATACCAGGCAAAGACTGAAATTTTGAAATAAAGCCTTTATAGATATAGGTTCAGACAAGTGTACATATGTATATTGCACATACACAGCTAAAGTATTCTATGGAGAGAGCTGTCAAATTAAATTGCTATTAGAAAAAAAAAAAAAAAAAAAAAACACCACAAAAAATTGTCCAAAGTTACACAGAAGATGTTAAGAAGATTTTGCTTGTGTCAATGAAGAACCTAACAATTAGGATTATATATGATTTTAGGGATTCTCATTTTAATGCTCTTGATATTGTAAGTAATATAAATGGTGTGTTGTGTGTGATTTCGACTAATATGCAGCTCCTTCTGTCATTCAGTTTTCTACTGAGACATATTTATAGTAAGTAGAATAAATTAATTACAGAACCTTGTAATACAAGGATGTAATTCCATCTAGTAAAACACCCTGAAGTGGAACCTTGAGATGTTTGTCTTGTAAGGGAAGCAAAGCATAGGTAAGTAGACTTTGCTGCTATGTCAAACCTTTTCCCTGGGTGTAATGTCCAAAAATAAGTAAGATCTTTTCATTCTTCTACAGCTTGTTTTACTGAGCTAGCACAGAAAGCTGTAGGATGCTACTGCCTTTGTCTCCCTTCCTTTCTTTTGTATGCATGTATCCATAAATGAGCAGCAACTTTTCTTCCTGCCTAATTTCAAGCAAGCTAAACACCTCTTCTACTTTTTAAAGTAGATATAGCCATAACTTTTGAATTTTAAACCACATTTTCTTAAAATCTCAATCTACTTACTTGACCTTCTAATGTTAAAAGAACAATGAAAGCAATATTTCTCTAAGAAATATAAGGCAGATCTTGGGGTGACTGCAATATTTTTATCTGTGTTTACATAGCATGATGTGTGTAGTTAGCTGTTCCTTTCTTCTGCCGTTATGCACCGCTTTCATAATAATTTCAGTCCATTCTATACAGATGCTTTACTCAGAAGCCCTATTAGGATCAGTATTGTTCTTCGCTGATGCTGGAATGTGCCTCTGACAATCACTAGAATTACCTGGGGCTGAACAAGAAATAATCAGGGTCCAGAAAGCTAAAAATATAGCTTACCACAGCTTGATCAAAAAGAACCGTTCTTCCCTAGTTAAACAACTTGGTATGTCTTTTCCCATAGCAATTTGGGAGAGATTAGTTGAATGGGAGAATGCAGTATTGATCCCAAAGAATTGGCAGGAGACTGGGAGCCTTTTTTAAACTACTTTAAGGGCTTTCTTTTTGGGAAAATCAAGCTGACTGTCATCTTGTAAATGGATCTGTACAGCCCTCACCCCTCCCCAACAAGGGAAGTTGCTGTAGTTTAAAGAGCTGTTTTGCTGCCACTACTTTATCCTTGGGGGACTATAGCTTTGTGTTTCCTAGTTACAGAAGTAAGGGGAATAAAATATCTCTGGAGAACCAATTGCAGAAGCTTCTACTGCAGTTCACTTGTTACTGTGGCAAGGAAGAAGGGATCTTCAGGACTTTTTGGGCTGCTAAAAAAGCAAGGGTAATCTCAAGATTTTTTTGTGGAAAACTATTTCAGTTTTTTTTTCTACTGGTAAGTAAATTTGTACTATAGAACTGAAGATCTGCAAACTCTAAGCAAAAAGTAATGATATTTTGAAATGACGGGTTATTTATCCAGGCAGTGTTAGAAACAGTAACGATTCACTTGCAGCCACTGGTAGGTCATGTGCCATCAATGGGATTGGGATGCCACATTGTCTTTCAGGGAGATACTGACATTTCTTTCTGGCTGCTGCCTAGACTACCGTTACTCTCTAACTTGTATTTGGCAAGTGGATCTGAAGAGCTGGAGAAAAAATTTGTTGCTAGGCTGGAAATCCCTGAGATGCCAGCCACAAGGTAAACTGGGAAATATGATTAATAAGGGCAGGGGCATTAAAGCTCCTTTAGTCCCTGTTGTAAATCCACATTTTTAGTTGTATCTCATTGTTCTTAAGAACATCTCACTTTTTTCCTGTGGAAGCTGAGTTGTTCATTGTGCTAAATATTAATAATCATAGAAGACATACTTCTATGTTTTGTGTTGAAATAGAGAAATTTATATTATTCCAGCAGAAACATTACCACTTCTTCCCCTATGTGTTGCTCACAGCCTTCCTCAGTATTTCTTCCTGCTTAGATTTTCTTTTCTGTGAATTTAATGAAACTGTGGAGATTGCAGCACTCCAAGCTATTTAATTATTGTGTTTTGAGGAAAAGTGCAGGCTTTCTTGGAATATTTTTTTCCAAATTCCGAACTCCTTGATTTTATGGGCAAAATAAAAGATATGCATTAAATTCAACATAAGCCTGTGTTTGTGGATCCTGGACAATTTTCCTAGAAAGAGTTCTTAGGGCTTTTTATGACACAAAAAAAGCTATAGCCCCCAGGACCTGCAGCTGCAGAGAGAAATAGGCCAAATTTACATTACTGCAGAAGTGTTCATGGGCTTAATCTCTTATAGTGCCTGATTAATGGTTTTGTATGCCACAGAGGAGTGATAAAGTCCCTAATACTCTTATTGCTGTAGACATACCTCCAAACTCAGTATGTGCCAAGCAACATGACCATGTGTGCACATTTAAAAGGTGGGCTGCGCCATCGTGCTGTCCAACTCTTTATGCTAATAAAACATCCAAAGCTTTCTGCGATGATATAGTACTGAAGAGATTTATAGTTGGGAATTTTCATACCAAAGTGGGTCTTTCTAAAACATCAAAATACAAGTTACAGAAATTTCGCTTAGTGAAATACACATTTCATTCACAGTATTCACAATACAAATATTCTGTATAGCTTCATGCACTTCTTTTCTTTGGTTAGCCTATCTACAAAGAAGTAAAATAAGCTTTATTAAATAGTTAGGTCACAGTAGCAGTGGCAAAGTATGTACATTTTTTTCAAGTCTGTTTTAATATACCTGACAGTTCAATTAACAAGTATTCACTAAAAATATCTCTGGCTAGGACACTTAATAACTAGCAATTTATTTTAACTGCTTGGAAATCTCTTCTTTCCTTCTCCTTCAAAATTCCTTATGCCTGGAATCTTGCTGTAGTTCTTTGGGATCATAATTGCATGTTGTAAAAGAATGTAAAAGTTATTGTACTCAAATCAGAGGAAAATGGAGCATATTCATTATATTATTAAATAGAGCTCTAATAACTCAATGCAAATATTAAATGAACAAACTTATAATGTTTTTATGACTAATTTAAACACTGCTAATCTAAATACATGTATATTCTACTACTGTTTCTTTACTGTGAGTGAACAAATAGTGTTAAACTGAACCAATGAGTTTTAAATTAAGCTTATTTCTAAGTTCCATTTCAGAACTTTTATTTTGTGACTAATTCTCACTGTCCAGTGGGACTGACATATGGACTCTATGAAAGATCAGAGCCTCATAATGTGAGCTTTTTTTCTCTAATAAACCTGCTATGTCTGTTCAGCTTCTATTGATTCTTGCTGTGTTACCAAAACACAAGATTTCCATTTCACTTCTATGTACAAAAAAACCCCAACAAAATAAAAGGTGGTTTCAGGTAGGAGATAACTAAAGACATGAACTGCATTAAAATTACCTGTTACAGTCTTGATCTGCATAACCTTAAAGTCTGTTTCAATGATACACTGGTTTTTTTTCCCCTGGTAACTGAAGAATAGGATGTGCAATGTGGACTCTCCGCTGCCCAGAAAGTTTTTTGAAGGCATTTGCAGTAGTAGCTGACCATCTTACATTGTATAAAGCTGGTCTCTAGCATCATGTCAGAAACAATTTTTTTTTAATTAATAACTTGCTTGCATAATTTGAGCTAGCTTCACACCTATTTTATTTCTTGAGATCAGTGAAGAACAGAAGGATGCTGTGAATGGAATTCTTTACTAGACCTGTATTGGACAGCCACGCTTTATGCTTCTGAGAGCTACCTCTAGAACTGATAGTGGTTTCCTGGAAGCTATGTCATCTGGTCATTATAAACTTCCTCACAGAGTTGGATCAAGTCTTAGCACATACTGGCATTGCTCATTCTGCCCTTATTTGCACCCTAGCATGGCTTCAGACAGCCCAAATATGGTCTAAGTTGTATAAACACCAGTTCCAGTATCCATCATTATTTCTATTCAGTGGTAACAAGCTGAGCCTTCTGGCTGCCCCATTTGTCTTCAGCAACCTACCAGACCTAGACACCTCTTTCCTTGCCTGATAATGTTCTCAGCTAGTCTGTGAGCAAATGGTCTTTGGTCTCCAGATTTTGCAGCAGCATACTGGATATTGAGATCATGCCACGCATTCCTTTCTAACTTCCAAGGACAGCAAGTTACAGTATTCCTAAACTGTGCAGTACAAGCAAGTATGGTGACTGGAGTCTCTTCATCAGCACCGAAAGACAGTTGATTTTTTAAATTTGTACATTCAGTGTTGGAGTCACTTTTTAGGAGTCTATTAATCAAGAGTTGTTAGGATGCTAGAGGATCTGAATGATATTGTCCTAAGTGGGAGGCTGAAAACTATATGCCCCAAAGCACTCTGGAGTCATCAGTTTTGAGACATATAGAAATGACCTTACTTTAGGTGATGTGCATGAGGTGACTGTACACACATGGGCAAGCATTTGAAGGAGAAACAAGTTACTTATGAATATTTATCAAATTCCATTGTATCTGCTGAACTAAAATCCACAACTTCCTGCTTTCATATGGCTTTGGACTCTGCTTGACCAAAAGACTGTTGGGCTGGACAAAATACTGGATGCACAGAATTTACATTGTCCTTTCTATACTTCATTCAGAGAACAGAAAGAAATGTGAATGTTTGCTTTGGATATTGCTAAGATTTAAAATGTTTTCAGTATCAAGGGAGTCAGTGAATATGCATGCCCCTGCAGTGTCTGTATACCTGCACCTAGCACTATATCTATACTGTCTGTATCTGACTGTAGATATTTGTATTATCTATTCTCTCCATTGACTATAAAGGAAGATTAAAATGACCAGATAGCTTTCTGAGATACACGGAGGTACATTTGATCAGATAGATCTCAGTAGCAGTTGCTATAGAAGTAATCTTTTTTATGGAGTCTCTGAGTTAAAATGTTTTGCAAATTTGTGATCTGGAAAAGTCTCAGTGACCTGAAAAAGTCTCAGTAATTTTTTTTTCCTCATCGAGGCTATTTGTAACTTAACCCTTCATGCTGCAAAGCTTTCTAATCTGGTGAATGGATGTTAGAAATATAGTATACACAGTATAGTACATACATGTGTGTGTATGAATTCATATATGTATTCATAGATGATAATGATAGTATATATAAGCAAATAAATATAATGTGTATATGTATGTAATGCTGGATAACATAAGTCCTACTTCTGGAGACGTTAATGTCAAATGGCATGTTGTGCCTCTTTTTTAAGTACTCTTTCCTGATTACAGATACCATAAACTCTTAATGGTATAGGTTTACAGGGAAAAAAATGCTGCTTGTACCTCTGTCCATATAGCCCTGCTGCATGTTCCACCTTTCAACAGTCTTGACAGTTCTACTGGTTTTTGTACCAGACAAGTGAAATGGAAAGGGTTGGGGTGGATCTAAGCTTGAATTACTCTATTTCCCAGATCATAATTTAACAAAGTTAATAATTTATACACTGACAGATTATAATCTTACAAATCATATAGTCAGGTTGGTTGAGCTAATAAGGGTAAGTATTTCTCACCTCTCAATTTTACCCTGTGTGTCTACATGCCTGTTTTTCAATTAGAAGATCTGAAACCTAGGGTCAGGGTGCCACTGCAGTGTGTGCTGTCCATATGCAGTAAATTTGGCCCATGTAGACACTGTAGCCATTCATCAGGGATTCCTGGACATCTAGGCTGCCCCAGCTGCCAGACTGAAAATCTGGTAAATCACCACTCAAAAGAATACAACAGTAATTAAGCCTAAAAGCAGTAGTCTGCTGCCAGAATTGATAGGGCTGGCAGGCTGCTCTGAAACTACATTTGAGATTCTTTGCTGCGCTGCAAATACCACACACACTAAGACTCCACTTTCCAAACAGATGCGTATAGTCAATACTGGAAAAACTGCAGGGAAGGGGGGTTGCTTTTAAAGCACTCCTGGAGTATAGAAATTAAAATCTTTTACTGCTTTCTTAATTTGAGTTGCACAATTATGTAATCCAGAAGATGCATCAGTGTCAATATTCTCCAGATCAACAACATAAAGAGGAAATGAGTTTATGAGCAAACGTATTTCCAGGTCACAAAAGGTTTTGCAATTAGAATGTCTTATTTTTCTAGGACTACATTATGTTAACTTGAAAATAAATGACAAGGCAAATGATCACTAGACTTGTAACAACATGTAGCTACTTTGCTCAGTTCTTTAGTCTCTAATGTCATAATTTTACAGGGAGAGTGAAAACAATTATTCTTCTGTTCTTCTCTAAGCTACCAAGTTGCTGAGCAGCCTGTTCTCTACTTCATGTTATTTAGAATACAGATAATAATTTCCTGATACTGACCCATTTAGGCAGCTGCACATTGTTTAAATTCTCCCTATTACCAGTAGCACAATCACATGTCTTAGCCAAAATGGCTTTTGCTATTTACTCATTAAATAAGAACTTCAGGCTTGGTAAGTTATAATTGACGGTATTTAAGGTCTTTTGCTGTTCACAAGACTAATATAAATAATACCATGAACATTTATTTTTGTAAATTAAAACACATAATTAACATGTATATTGATGCATACTATATATATATATTTATATATTTTTTATATATATATATATAATCCCTCATAACCACCCCATTTAATTTTATAAGATTGTAGATGGTAGTAATTGCCAGTTATGGTAACTTTTACCATTCAGCTATTTTTTCCCCAAATGCACTGTATTTTTTCCTGTTTATCCTGAATATTGCAATTACCTTATCTAACTACATTAGATTATCATTCACAGTAGTCAAAAGTAAAAAAAAAGATTTCATATGACACCACTCTAAATACTTATCAAGGTTTAATGGTACTGAAAAATATACTTCTTGTGTATAGCAGAGGTTGTTGTTTGTTTTTCTGTTATACTAACTAGTATCAGAATTATTTAAGATACTTTTGTTAAACATGCAAAAGATACCGTAAAGTATTTTATCTGAACAGTCTCTTCACAATCAGAGATATTTTCTTCTGGTTAACAGTACGATGCATGCTGTCCTCTATTACTACAATTTTATCTGCTTTTCTCGTTCCTATAATTTCTGTAAGATTCATCAACATTATAGTTTCAGAAGAATAGAGCTGTTCACTATATGCTACTCTTACAATAAGACCTATTAACTGTTACTTGGACCTAAATTTCTTATCGCAGATCAATTTTCCAAATGAAAGGGAAAAGGTGTTTTAAAAGAAATTTTATTGTAAACCTTTAAAAAAAAAAACCCACTTATTAAAAAGGTTTTTAACTGACTGAAAAAAAACCCTAAAAGGTAAAAAACCCTACCTATGTGAAATATAGGCATCCGTATTTTAATAGTATTATTATAAATACTAAGTAGTCTGTTATTACTATGATTTTCAGTGAAATGAGGAAGCCTAATTTTCTTATGCCAATACATATATATTTCTGCACATACCTGTCACACCTTAAGCAGGATAAATAACATCTTTCAGGCTCAGGAAGTCAACAGCCGACATTAGCTGGTATCACCAGTTTCCTGATATCCCTTCTGCTCTAAAGCCACCATTTTAGGGGGATTTTGAGATAGGCAGTGGAAATAGAGATCTGGACAGGACAATTCTGGAGGATAAAGCATGTGTTTTACAAGTCATAGGATTTAAGTGCTTTGTATTAATTGCAGGGGGGAATACTGAGGGGACATCCTGTAATATACACCTCTAAATGTTGCATTACACATACTTATGCTCTGGGTCATTATTTCACTGAAATGAATTTTTTATTTATGAATTATGAAGGTAAGTTGAGGAATTTGTGAGAACTGGTTTCCCCCAGCTGGATATCACTTGTCAGTTCTCTATAATTCTAGGTCTTGCACCTGTTTCTATGTCCAGGCTGAATAAACTATTCTTGGGTCTTGTTCCAGAATGGATCTGAATTGCAGCAGAACCTGGGAGCTAGAACGTGCAGCAGAGTTTCACTGGTGTTGACTTTAGAATATGTCCACGAGTATTTTAGTTTGGGTTGGGACCACCTGCTTGCTGTGCTTTGTCTCACACCAAAAAGTGCACTATATTCAGTTCAGATGAAACCAACTCTCCAGGAGCCAGTCTAATGCACTCCAGCACGGTCAGTTGGACACAGCTGCAGCTGGGCAGGCCAGGTGGACTAACACCCCTTGCCAGAACATGGCTGTCCCCTCTGTGCTGGCTACTTCACCTTCCAGCTGCTGTTCTGTAGTCACAAGTACTGGGATTTTGAAGGACACTGGAAATATTTGCTCAGTGTGTTGTTTAAACAGCAGCACACAGGCCGTTTGAAGCTCCAGGCTCTGGTGGTAGAAGAGGGTGCTGGACCTGCACAGAAGGGACGTTGAGAGTGTCGGTGCACAGCATGGCTGGGGTAGTGACCTGCAGACAGGGACCTCTCCTAGTGGTGCCACTGTGCCTGGACCTGGGGAGCAAAGGAGCAGAGCCGGGATGGGTGCACTGAGCAGGGAGTCCAGGTCAGGGCCTGAGCTTAAATCTGGCTCTGAAGCCCTGGACAGAAAACCCAGATGGGGTTTCCGAGTCCTTTCTCAGCATGTAGCTGGACTCACCAAAGCCTGATCACGCTGCTGTGTCTTGTCAGAGCTAGTCTTAAGCAGACCAGAGCCCCTGGCTTGGAGGAAAGAGACTGGAGAGCCTGGGGCAGGGGTCCACAGCACCCTCACAGTTAGGCAGAAACTAATGCAATTTTCACACATATTTCATTTTACCAGAAAAATGCAACCATAGGGTGGGTAATAAAAATGCGCTGGAGCATCCCGACTAGAAGTGCAGTGTATGCTGTCACCCATCTTGAGGATTAAATCGTGCATACCCTTTATGTGCAAGCAGAAATACCAGTTTGGATTTCTGTAAAACTGGGCCACTGTTCTTCTAATGCAAAATGTTTGATCTGGGGATTTCTTATCATGGCAATTTTTGATAGTTTCACTTTGAAAAGCTATGAAATCTGTAGGTTTTTTACCAATTGTGTTAATAATTTATTTTCTGTATGAGAGTTGCATTATGCTACCCTTTCACCTATTCAAAAATTAATTAAGTATTTCTTTATTTGATCTAGGGAAAAGCTGTTATCTGATTTTAACCCAGGTGTCTGGGCAAAGTTCTCTTTTTACGTAAAAAAAAAAATAAATTTTTGAAGTTCAAGTTCATATGTATAGTAAATAATCTTACTTAGTGTGGCAGAAGAATGTATGTTTTATAAATTATATGGAGTGTTTATTTTTACATTATTGACATATGGCATTCATTAGAACCCCAATAAGTTTCTGTGTAATTATTAATTGTAAATGGTTATTAAGTTTATTGGTCTCTCGTGCTTCATAAAAGTGAATTTTTACATCTAAAACCCAGCAATGACTAATATGATCTTGATTTTTCATAGCCATTTTAATTGTCATTTTCTTTGGTATAGTGATTGACAATGATACGACATCAGTAACTAAATGATGGGAAACTGAGTTGCAGACTACTGGACCAAGAACATTAATGTAATCAATACAATTCAAGATATATAAATGTTTATCATTTAATTCTAATTTGTAATATTTTTAATTGGTATGTAATGCTGCACAACCTACTTTTTGGGAAGAGGAAGGAAATTACATTTTTTAATGATGATGTCATTGTTACAGTTATTTTGCTTCCACTTTGTTTATTTTTTTTGTGATCATGTGCTATTTTGTGGGTGAAAGACAGGGTGCAGGGGTGTGAATAGAATATGTACAGCTGAGTCTTGTCACAAAATGGGCCTACAGCAAAACCTGGGAGCAAGATCTAGATGTAGCAGTGTCTAAACTGCGATCATCACTTTTAGTCCAAATGCTGAAAGGATATGTAAATTAAATATAAATTAAGCATTCAGAAGGTATGAATTCTGTGAAACAAAATGAAAACATCAAAACCTCTGAAAATGGGTTAGCTGTTTCTTTAAGCAATTTAATTGTAGAAGTTGCTTGACAAAAACAAGTTTTCTTGTTTTATTATCTGTAAGAATGGCCTTAAGTATTAAACTTAATACTCTCACATACTAACACATAATTATTTATACTACTTTGATGTTTTGTGTATTTTTACAAGGTGCTAATTGTGCTGAATCAAGTTGACAAAATTGCATAATTTGTAGGTTAATATTAGCATAATCCTACAGTGCATTGTTTAGCAACAGTATAGAAATCAAGTTTACTGAATGTTTTTCCAATATGATGAATAAGAGTGTATGTCTCTAGCAATAATAATTTCCATGGCATAAATCATGACTTTCAGGAAAGTTTATAACTATTAGTGTTCTTTTTCATGTGGGTCAACTGGCTGTGAGGTTTTGCTAAAGCGGAATGTATCATAAAGTAGGTTTCACAGTTTATGAAGGAATGTTATCAAAATTATCAAGGAATTAATTGAAACACAGATGAAAAATTAAGATTTAGTTTACAACAGCAAATCAATAACCTTTTGGACTCTGTCTCATGTTTGTGACTTTCCTGTACTCAAAGGTCTTTCCTTCTACCTTTGCATGGGTTTTTATAAATGGCAGTCTTGGGAAATGGAACATCAAGTTCAATCCCATTGTATGGAGTTCCGCTGACAGCATATCTAAATTGGCATCTGCAGATCTTTGTGCAATGTCATATACAATACAGGGAATATTATATTTTGCTAGTAACAAGTCAAGTCCAAAGGTTTAGTAGAGTGATAATCTTTGAAGGAAGGAAAGTAACAGTATTTTTATGGCTTAATGTAAATTGTGCTGCATGTTACCTCAGCAGTTGTCTTCATTTGTGTTTTTGCTTTCTTGCTTTCCAGACAAAATATAAATCCATTAGGTGTTAATGAGAAAAAAGGAAATACTCCAAGCCATTTCTTAACACATTCCCTGCTGGAGTGTCAGTGCATATAGAAAAAAAAAATAGGTTGGTGTATCAGTTATTTTTCATTTGTCAACTCTAACATACTCAAGTTAGAGGAATAGGGCTACCTTACTAAGTGTCAGAGCTCATGTACAATGCTTACACCATTGGCAATGTATGTAAGTCATATGTTCTAGTCTGGAGTCTGAATGCTTGGCTCCAGGGTGCCTGCTTATATCTTCTTTTTGAGCATATGCTAAGAAAAACACGAGAGGAGGATGTCAAAGAGAAAATACTGCCCAAATATCAGACAATCACCTATCCACACCATTTTTACTTACATACATCAAAGGGAAAGGCATTAAGAAGATGAAGATACAGATGAATGGATACACTGGGTTTTTTTAGCTCAATGACTTGTCTCCAACAGCAAACAAGGGTGGATCCCTATATAAGAGTATGCGAATAGCATGGCCTGTAGTGAGACTTTCCTAACCTCTAAATCGTGTGCTTGGGGATTCCTGAGGCAGCCATAGTGTTTCTGAGTTTTCATAGTCCTCAGAGCACTGCTCTTTTATGAATTCACTTATGAATTTTACCATCTGCATTCTGCTGTGCCAAGACTTCAGCAACTTAGCTGCTCAGTGTTTGTAGTTAATTAGCCTTCTCCATTTGTGGGTTTTGAACTTGCCACCTGGTAACAGGATTGCAAATAGTAAAACAAACAAACAAAATAAAGCCTTTTTGGTTTTATATTTTGCAAAGCTAATTGAACTAATACTGTGTGTAAGATGTAATACACAGATTTAGCAGGGGAAGACCTAGGTGGTATGTCCCATTACACACAGTGTGCGCATGAACCTGTGCGGTTATGTCCCCTTTCAATCCGCATTTCGAATCAACCTGCACCTGCCACTGCAGCAACAACTGCATTTTCTCTTAACATTGTAAAAGTATTTAATTACAGTTAATCACTGAAAGAGCATTGGAATTTAGTGATTTTGCCTGTCCATAAGTTTCCTGGGTTTTACTGATGCTTAATATTGGTTTATACTTACTACACTGAGTGTAACAAGGTTTTTTAAAGACATAAGCAATAAGCACTAGTATTTACACTTTTAAGTTTTAAATATACATATCTTCTCACTGCAACATTTCTCTTTTCTTCTCCTTGTAACTCTTATTAGCCAAAGCAAAGGAAGGAAGAATGGAGAGTGATGGGAAATTCAATTTGCAAGTGCTGGAATGTAAATTCAGTGATACTAATATCAACCCCTACTGAATTTTTGCATTTAAGCTGATGATAAACTTCCTCATACTGTGAAGAGTAATTTCATTTTGTGAGGAACAGGAGGAAAGCTGTTTTAATAGAGTGTCCAAACTGAAAAACCACACTGGACCAAAATAAATTGATCTTAACTTTTATTTTGTAGGTGATTTTTTAAAACATAAAATAAGATTTTCCCTTGTAATTCAGAGTAAGACAGTTAAAAAATAGTATAACATGCATTTCAGTTATGATTTGACTCATTTTGACAAATTAAGTATGATAAGTGTGATAAATGGTCACAGTCATTTTAATAAATAAGTTGGGTGACTGACTACAGATTTTAACTGGATCAATAGTTTTTTACTTAAAATATGATTAAGAAATGCAACACACGTGGCAGATCTTGAACAACTGCATTCGTCTGTAGCTAAGCAGAGCAGTCATAAATATTAACTAGGAATCTAAATGTATTTCTTTGAACCTAATTTAAATTTATATAAGATTTTTACTGTGATTGTCGTCAGGTTTGAAATGTGGTCAGCAATGAAAAGTAGACCACATTCAAGCCAGTGATTTGAAAACTGTGGTGTCTCCAGCTGGCATTGCTTGATAAAGAGAGAAAAATGCAAAGGACACAGTGGATAGGGCAGAAGTCAAAACAAATAGCTAGCCATCTCAAGAGAGTTATACGATACGAAGGGAAGAAGAGAACACAGAAAAAAGTTATAGTGTCATAAGATGTTATAGCAGTGTAGATGTTTGATTACCACAGCACGTTTTTTGTAAAATGTGTTTTCAATGATACTTCTCCTTAATGTAGTCAACAAAAATATTTTGAGTGTGTCAGCTGTGCTTATTCTTGAAAGATGTTTTGTAGTACTCATTTTGGTGCCTCAACAGCAATATTCTACCAACTGCTACTGTGTAGAAATTACTATGAATCTCCATATCCATTTTTCATTCTTAAACAGACACAGGTTTTGTGCAGTGATTTTTTTGTATTTGATCTTTTCTAACAATTTCTTAGATGGTTGATACTGGGTTTCAAAATAAAATGTGTGAGAATGCTATTTAAATAACAGCTTCACAGTATACTAAAAACTTACTAGAGCTTGAATTTATAGGCAGCAGAGACTATGTCAGCTTCTGTTGGAAGCTGTCAGCCCATACAGGCTTAGAGGAGTCCATCCATGCAACAAGTTTTGATCTTTAGTTCTTTATTTTTTCTTTAACGTTTTTTAGGTTTAACTAGTAAGATTCTGTATTCTGAATATTATGACGTATTGTTCTGTCCCAGGCTGCATCTTTCTCTGTCTTTACCTGTCATCAGTATTAATGGCATGACTGATCATTTGGCCAATCAGTCCTGAGCTCTGACACCTTCTTTGCTGTGGCTTTATCAGACATGCAGTCATATTAAAATCAATAGAATAAAGATTCTGTCTATTTGGATAGTTTGTCTGTGTCCATTTTCAACGAAATTTATTGAACACATCATTTATTAGAGTGGTTGGAATGCATGTTTGGACTGTGTAGGACTCAGAAGTAACTATTGTCTTCAAAATGAAATAATGGTTCTGGTGTTTGGCAGCTATTAACCTCAGGGCTCATGAATCAAGTTCTCCTTGACAAACAAAAGGCGTTGATTTACAGACAGAAGACAACTCTTCTATGTAGAATTTAGACTCTGAAGAGTCTTTTCAGTACTCTTAAAATGTTTTTTAAAGTTGTAATTATTTTTTTCTTTTCCTTCAGCACTTTATGACCAAACTAGGAGAACCATACAGGGAATATTTTTATCTCAACTACATTTTGTGATCAAATGCTTCTTTTAAAAAAGAAATATCTTTTTTATAGATTACTAATTGTAGAGGTTTTTGATGCCTTATATTTTCCCTATATTGTAGTTAATATAACAGTGAAGTACAAAGTCTCTGATACACTGCTTGCTGGTCCAACACTATTTTGCATATTATTTGTCAAAGGTGATTATTACTGTATTCAGTCTGTTAGAAGTAAGATAACTGTATCTTTGTGTGGGAATGTTCAGCAAAATAAATCTTCTTTGTCTACCAGAAAAGGAGGTCTAGGGAAAAATATATATCCTGTAGATGGTTATGAATGGATGTAGTACTATTCATACTGTATGGTAATAAGAGATTTTACAGTGTGAAAACGAAGGTGGGATGATATAAACAATAGAAGAGAAGAAAAAACTTTATTTTCTTCTAAAAATAAAAAATCATCAGTACAATGGAAGAAATGGTCTGTATTTCCTGATAATAATGTGATTTTATTTAGTGAATTATACTATTTAACATTCAAATAAACATATAGTTTGTCCATACAGAGCCATATTACTTCCTAGAATAATAATTGAGCATCTTTGATTTAATCCTTTAAGTACACCCTAAAAGCTATTATAATACCATAAAGGAGGATTATTAAACTAAACAAAAGTAGCATGTTTAATGATGATCTGCTAACAAAACATTCTAGCTAATCTCTGATTAGTGATCACATTTTGACACCAATTCAAAACACAGGATAACTGAATTCTTAAGACACAGACCACCTGAGGGGGTGGGGGAAATAAATAATAATAAAAAATTATATGTGTTCATATCATTTCTTTAGTGCTTGACAGTGGCTAAGGCAAACAGATCTTGAACCAGAAGATCAGTCACTCTGGACAAAAACAGATTAGATCTTCCCAAAGTACCAGAAGTACTTACATGGTCTATAATGCAGTGAACTGTAGACTTGCAGACATGGTAGTAACATTTTTCATTTTGCCTTATTGTGCAAACCCAGATTTTTTTAATATTTTGTTTCAATCATTCTTGTATTTCAGCCATTTTTATTTTTGCATATATATCAAATAATCGAAGTGAAACAATATAGAAAAAAGGATTAATAAAGGAAATACAAATAGACTTTCCTTTGAAAAAAGTTGTATTTTCTTTGCAATTATAATAAATGGAAATTTGCATCCATTAGAGAGACAGACAAAAGTAGTTTCTCTCAGTAAAATTGGAGCAGAATTGTAGTACATGCCTGGGATCCTTTGGGGTAGTCTCTTACCAAAGCCATTTCCATTAAAAATAATAGTCTATTGCATATGTATTACATATAATATTACAGTTCATTTTTTCTAAAAAAAAATAAAAATCCTTTAATTATAATAGGATCATGGGACTAAGGTTGGGAAGTAAGGATTTAAGAATCTGTCTCCTGATTTTTCATCCTTTGTCTTAGGATATGGTAGGTGAGATGCATCACAGATCATTTAAGATATTTTCTCTTTTAAAGTGGATCTAAAAGTAATTGTATAGTCACAACGCACAGCCGGTATGTTAGTCAGCAGTGACTGCAGTGTTGCTAGATACATTAAATTACTAAAGTATGTTAGGAGCATTTTATCAGCACTGGTGTTTTCTTCATGCTAGCATCTAAGTACCTTGACAGAGGGGTATAGCCATTTACACTGGGGGCTGTGGGTATTGTGCCTATGATGTAAGTTAGTGTGGATTAATGAAGCTGTAAATTGAAACTATGTTTTGGCCATGGAATTCATTGGAAAGATTGAAAAGGATTTAAAAAATTGATGACACTAATTTGTGACACATATGCTTAATGACAATTTCACTGTTCAGAAGTACTACCATTTTTCCACTTGATAGGACTATTAGAAATGCTAATGCATGTTGCCATCAGTATCACATCAAATTTAACCTGAGACATTCAACGTTTTTATTTCCCTTTTTTTTTTTTTTTCTGTAGTCAATAAATAGAGTATGAACAGATAGTTATTTCTTCTCCTTTTATACTTGCAGACTGTTTGACAAATCTTTGGAAAAGTGGCGGCTTTTTCATTGTGACATGAAGAGCTTTAATCATTGGCTAACTGAAACTGAAGAGAAGCTGTCAAGAGCACAGATAGAGGCTGGAGATGTGGGTCATATGAAAACCTACCAGTTTCTCCAGGTATGATTTGATTAACCCATTTCCTCTTTTTCTGCAGTGGTTAGAAATTTGCTTGTCTGGGTACTCTGTATAGTTTTGCAGTTCATTTAAGGAGGATTTCTTGTGTTGAATGGCTAGTGGCAATTATGGTCAGGTATTTCTGGTGACCTTGTTAAATAAGATTTTTAACTAGTTTGTTTTAAAATTCATTTTAAAATGAAGTAAAATACAGGATAATATGGTATATTGTGGTACTTCCATAGTTACATAGCTGTTTAGTCTTTAAAAGTACTCATTAATTTCCATGTGATACCAGCAGAAGTATCAGACTTAATTTTAAAAGCTTGTGAAAGAAATGTGATTAACCATTGGGCTGTACAAGAGATTTTCCATGAACTACGACTTGCAAATATAGCTTATTTTGCCCGTTTCATGTTTTAATCAAAGAACCTGGAGGATGTTTTTTGTGAAATGCAGTGTGACAGAATAGCCACTTAGTTCCTGTGTGTCCAGTTCCAATTTGTAAGCTTTTCATCTTGCAAGCTCTTTGAGCATCATAAGGAAAATAATAACTGTAGTTTCTTGGTAGTTTATTTCATTTCCCTCTTGTATGATTGAAGTGGTAATGGGTATGAAGGATTAATTCTAAACTGATGTTCTGCAAGTTGATAGGTTCAGGTGAATAACATGACTTGACTAAACTCTGGTTTCATGTTATAAATTGCTACCCATGCACAAGATAAAGATTCTGTTAAACTTTAAATCGGCATTTGTACATTTGAATTGCTGGATTGAATTACTGAGTTTCAGGTTGAAAGACGCTAGGTCTATCTAATATTAAAGGGACGGTTTTGTTTTGAATGCAACACTAATGTACTTTTTGGCTTACAGTTAAATACGTAAATTGTGTGTTTTGAATATTAGTATTTCAAGTCAACTTTTTAAGATTTAGGCTGCTATTTCTGGCTGTGAAACTGCTGAATTGAAAAGGAAACCAAATCATGTGGTGCAAATATATATGTATATATAAACCAACCAAGATTTAACTGTGAAATAATACATTAAGCTGAAGTAGTTAAAATACCAGGTAAATATTTTTCTGCAAATGACTATCAGTGCTTTGAACACTGAAGTCTAAGATCTGGCTGACAGAATAATATGTCATCAAGGAGTTAAAGATGCTCTTTACTGTGTATGTAAAAGGTAGCAGAGCTCATGTGTATTTCCACTGTAATTTCATCTGCCTTTCATTGTCCCGGTTTTAAGCATTTCTTTTAAAAACATATACAATACTAAAGTAAGACATGAGTATCTATGTCACGAATAGCAATACAGCATCACAAAGCCTTAACCTTTCTTATTCGTTTTGCCTCCGCTCCATCACCTTTCTTGACACTATTCTGGTATCCTTGAGCAGCTTCAAATAAGCACTTAGGAAAAAAAAAAAAAAGATTCTGTGGGAAGAGTGGTTGTCTCCTTTTTTCTAAACCTTTTCTAAAACAATATTTTCTTTCTGAGAAGAGATTGATTTTTGAGAGTTACCAGACCAAGGTAAGATGTATCATAGATGTTATAAATGCGCTGGGTGTGTAGCACATTTCACAGTCCCAACAGATTAGAGAAATTATTTTCTTGTAATCACTGAGAAAGGAGTTCATACTGAATTGAACATCTCTCTGAAACACCCTGAGATAATGCCTTGTTATGCAGAAGCTTAGATTTCAGTGTAGAAGACTGGTTCTCTTTTACTTTTCCCTTTGATTTAGCCTCCTCATCATCTGTTACCCATTTGTTATTTTCTTATGTAATATATGAGAACATTTTGAACATATGTTTGCAGAATGGTTTTCTACTAAGGTTTTCTTTTTGCAGTCCATCAAGCTTTTTCTTTCTTCCTTTTCCCCCTGTGTTAGAAATCCCAGGAACTCACAAATTTGTCTCTCAAACATTTCATTTAGTTCAGTACAACAGATTAAACTACCTTCCTAATGAAAATTTACATAGTGTGAAAATATTCCAACTAGCCTCAAAAATGCAGACCCAATGTTAGTTAATATCTATTTGTGAAAGAATGTTTAGTCTGAAGTTGCATTTTTCCAATTCTCTTCATTAGTTCTTTCTTTATTTTGCTGGATCTTGTTTGAAAAGCATTAGGCTTCTGTGAGGCTGACAGATCATTAGAATTTCCATTAGGTAAACAATTAAAATAGCTGAGTGTTTTGATTTACTAGATTAGCAACTTGTTTTATTAATAAGATCATGCTGCTTAGTGAACCATATTCAGAATTAACAAGATTTGTTTGAAAATGCCTTCACAAGCAAGTGAGTAGTCTTGTATTCCACAAGGAACTTCTTTTAGAAGAAGATTATACAAAACATTCAGATGTGTAATACCATTTCTAGGTAGGGCTACCTTGAAAAACTAAAGATTAGAGCGTTCATTCACATTCAGTAAATACATAGAGTCAAATGTTAATATAAAACAAAAGTCAATAGTAAGATTAGGTGATTATGTTAATTATAGGTTGAGGTAATTACATTCTTTTAGGAGTTTTTAGGGAAGGGAGGTATGTTCCTTTTTGTTGCACAATGGCATGATATTAAACAACATTTCTGCATTATATATAATGTGAATGAAACCTAATAATAGATTTGTTTCATTTCAAGTCAAGAGTACTTAAATACTCTTACTGCGAATTTTTCACTAAGACTTTTTGAGATCAGAAGTTCTGGTGTTGAAAAGAAATACCACATTTCAGTTTTTAAGAAATTGTGATTGACTTCTTAGGGGACACAGGATTTGAAAGGATGATTTACAGATAGCACATCATATAATCCCTTTGAAACTTATTGAACTCTGTTTTGAAAGTAGTTAAAGATAATTTTTTTTCTCTCGTTTTTGTGACTGAAAGGTTTTTTTTCTGGCGCTTCACTCCTAAGTGCTTGGTGACTTTAACTTCTTCAACTTCCTTCCTTTGCACTTAGTTTATTTATTTTTGTGCCAAGACTGAGTTTAGTTCAGTTTTATCTGCTCCCTGATGTTTATCCCCTTCTGTTCTTACAGGCTACAGTCATTTTCCCTATTGGATCTCCTTTAGTAAACCAAAGCCACAATTTTCCAGTCTGCTTTCATATGATTGACTCTTACTTCCTGTGCCTATTTCTCTTTCTGGAACATGAGTTCTCAAAATAGCACACTATTATCCAAACTGAAATACCATCCATACCATCATCAAGATAGCTCAGGTGCAATATTTTATGGTTGAATCTTACCATGACTGAATGTTGGAATATCATTTGCAATCATCTATCTAAAATTTGTTATTTCTTTTTTTTTTTTTTTTCTTGTGGTCTGCCTTGCAGCCCCAACCTACATTCTGTTTCATATTAAAAAAAAAAAAAAAAAAAAAAAAAGAGGGGGACAGTACAGGTTGTACTGGAAATTAATGCCAGGTTAATATCCACCTAAGAATCAAACAAGAATTCTAATTGTGGGGAGGGTGTTGAGGTGCCATAGATAATGCTAAAAAGATAGCTACCAAAAGAGGAATTCTCCAACAGATTCAGAACTGGACTGTCAAGTAACATTCCTGAATCATTACCTGAGAATTTTAAAGTAGTATTCTTATTTTGAAAATATAGAACATCCAAAATATATGTTCTTTACACTGGTATTAAGAATTGCTCAGGAGTCTATATTTAATATCCACATTTGGATTGCAATTTTAACTTTATTTTGTTAGTTTAGGTGATGTGGAGTATTTAATACAATAATGAGGTTCTGAGTCTGAATTTCAAAACAGTTTCTTCTTGTTCATGATGTTCATCCATTGCGACTGTCAGTGATGGGTACTTCCCATTAAACAGACAAGGGCTGGACTGTAGTTTATATTCTATATTTAATTGTTTTGAAAATATTGCTATTATATAATTATTAATTTCTGAAGTATTTGCTTTCATTTGCAGGCATAAATATAAATGATATCATGTTTAATTTTTAAGGTCACAGAAGACCTTAAATAATCAGATTTTGAAAATAATGGGTAGTGGCCTTATTAATTATACTCAGCCTTCTGAGGATACTGTGGATATAGAAATCGCTTGTAAGTTACAGATCTCTCTTAAATTGTTCATACAGTGATTTGTCTAGAATTTACATTATAGAGTAGTTATCCAAGCCTGCAAAACACTTGTTAATGATTCATGCCTTCTCTAGGCCTTCCTTCTACTGAACTATAGTGTCAGGAATGTCACATTTTTGTCTTGTTTGAAGTAAAAAGATACAGAGAATCAAGGCTTCAATGCTGAAAGTCATGGTCATGCTAATAATTTCTCTCTTTTATATCTAAATTGGATTATATGGATATTGATGATTTAATACCCACTAAATTTAAACAGTTCTGTCTGAAATACAGCACAAATGGAATCAGAGGATATGGGAGGAAAAAAAGTTTCAGTGCTTGAGGCCACATATTCTCATACCACGAAAACACAGTGGTAAGTGGGTGGATAGTTTACTCTGTTTACCCCCAAATATAAAACTTGTGAAAATACATTTTTTTAATAATAATTGTGGCTTTCATACTTTAGACTTTCTATTTTAGATTTATTTCTGGGTTTACTGAGTGATACTGATATCACAAAGTGATAAAGAACATTTAAATGTTCTAAAGATGATAGCCAGCCTACACTAATACTATCAATTCTTACTTACATATTGACTGGATCATTTATTCAGAGAAGCTTACTGATTTCCTTCTTACTGAGTATCACTCTCTTATCAAACACCTCTGAGTGTAGCATGCTCCTGCTCCTAAGAAAGAAAACTAGATTCAACAATATCCCATGGATTTCAGGGTTTTGTACATAATTTCAAAGGTCCCAGTAGAAATGTTTCAAATAATATACATGAGCTCTGCATCAGACACCTGGTCCCAAACTGAGCAAAACACTTTCTGGTTTAAGGTCATCTTGAAAACAAATTCATGAGCCTTTCTGGACTGAAGTGTTATAGCAATGGAAAGACTTAATTTTCAGGTAATAAGGGGAAGGCATCATAATTCCTAGTACAATAGTTACTTCTTCTCCCTTATGCCAAAAATTATATTAAATAATACTGTAATCTTTATAAGTAAAACATTTCTGGATATACAAAATTCCTAAACCCCCTTTTTTTTACTGTTAGAAGATTCCTCACCATTGTTGATACTACTAATGGAAGTGATGAAATATCAAAATAGTTTATCCTGAATTTGTACTAGAAACATTTTCTTGTCATGTCAAGCTATAAGAAGAGTTATTTCATAATTATATCAGTTATTTAATTCTTCTACTGCACACAGTTCTACATGATTCTTTATTCCTAATTTACTATATACTATTAAAACATTTTAATTACTTTGTTGCTACTGGTAGTGGGACATTAAAATGTCTGAAGGCTCTGAGAAATAAAAAATTTAAAGTTGCTTGTGTGGTTCTGCCTACTCTTGCACCATTACATGACAATTCATAGCTCATATTTAGGTTTTATTGTAAATCCTGGCATTGTTTATTCAGATAGCTGAATTAAATCCTGTAAGTAATTAATTAGGATGCATTTTTCAAACATTTCATTATGAAAATTTTTGAAATAACTGTTAGCGCGTGACACAATTTTTATACATGACAAGATGAATAGACATGTGGGTTTTTTTCTCTGTTTTGTAGAAAACAGTATTCTTGGACTGGATCAGTCAAACTTCATGGTACCTGACTGTACCTGCCTCACTAGGGGATTCATCCTCACCACTTCAAGTGATTATAGAGTACTAGCACATGGGGATCTGGGAAAGATACCCATTTCACAATAGTTTATTTGCTTGTGTCTATAAAAAATAAAGGAAATGAAGGATGTAATTTTTTCATACTAATAAATTGTCTTACTTTCAGGGCTAATCTGGACATTTATAATCAGTGACTTGTTACAGAGAATACCCTTCAGGTTCAGCAAGTTTATTAATGCTTTTGCCGTGGTATAAATAGAGTAGTTAATCTGACCATGTCTTGGAAGTTTTGGGAAATGAGTGACTAAATGAATGACTACTTTGAAGTCATTAGGTCTTCTACATAACAAAACATTTATCTGGTTTGCTTCCATAAGTTTTTGAAAAGTACATCTCATATTGCATCAAAGATCACTATGGCATGCGATTAAATCTGTGGATGTTGATGCATAGATGCATTAGGGAAACAAAGTTTATGTTGAGCAGACAGCAAAGGATCAGCATCTGGCCTTAAACTGTCTAAAGAAATACTTCAGCTAAATTTGTTTATATGAATTTTGGAAGTCAATTTTTTGTCAGGTTGTTTAACTGTCTTTTGTCTTTTGCACTTAGGTGTTTTACAGTGAGTTCCTTTTTACTGGCAACCTTTATAGGCACCTTTGTGGAGGTGTTTGTTAATATAAGGAGAGAAGTCAAGGGAGATGGGTATGAGATTGACGAGTAATGGGTGGATTTTGAAGAATGGAGTTTTTGGCTAGACTATTTTATTATTCGGTTCATTTTAGATAAACTTGTCAGTTCCCTGATTTCTCCAAGATGGTATGTTATAGAGACAGACAGATTGTAGCAGGTACGGAAATAGTGGTAACATGCCTGAGTTGTTTAAATAAAAGATGCACTTCTCCCCTACAGCAAACTTCCATATTTCTCACTTAATATTTGGATGTGAGATCCACCTCACCAAAACACTCCAGAGAAGGCATCTGTATTTGATCTTGCAATCCTAATCTGCCTTTGTAGACACAGAAGAAAAATAGGCACTTCTAGGGTGAAGGTTACCTGACCTTTCTGAAGATACCAAGAATATTTTAAAGTGAACTGTGACAGCATTGGATGTGTTAACTTCTCCAGAATAAATTGAAGTAATATTTTATTGCTAAATTTATTTCAGCTGTTTGGGTTTTTAAAAAGAAAATATGAGCATTCATGAAAATACAAGAACCTGAAAATATGTAAGAACTGATTTACTTCAGGTGTGCTCTGTCCTCCCTTGAATTTGTATTTCATCAGGTTTTGAATATTTAGAGATTACTAGTACTAGTGAACCAGCATTGATGTTAGCCAGAATGTATGACAAACTAATATATTCATGCTGAAATTAATATATTTTCGTAACTGGACTAGACATTTGGCCACAGTACAATGATAAAATTCACTGAATGATTCACTGCGTGTAGTAGATGAGAATAAAAAGTATTTAAATAAATTTCCAGTGTGTTCTCTGAATTCCAGAAGTATTGATGCTAGAATTCTTAAGGTTTACTGTTTTGTAGTCATCTAAGTTCCAGTTGAAAAGTTTTCCACCATGGACAGCTTTATAAGGTGTTTCTTTTTTGTGTGAATTCTCAGCTGTTTACTAAGGTCTAGACATTACACATGTTCCCTCATTAGTGACAAATAGTATCATTCTTTCTTTATCTGGTAGCCTTTAAAAAAAAAAAATAATTATAAAATGGCATTTTTTATAATGCTAATCTTCTGTCATTTTTTTTTTTTTTTAATAATTAGTATATTTAAAATTTTGGGGAAAAGTGTGGAAGACAGAAGATAGCCAGAGAGCTTAATTATATAAACTTAAAAAAATCAGACTGAAAACTTCATTAATTATTTTTCAAAATGTAGTTTCTTTAAAACTTTTTGACTTGTTTTATTAAAGAGTTTTCAGTTACATCATTACCAACAATTATTTGTCAGAAAACCTTTTACATGGAGGCTGCTTGTTTCATTTGTCTTGTTTGGAGCTCCCTGAAAAAATTTGTTCTCACTTTTTGCATCATGCTGGCTTGCAGTGATATATGCAATTAATTTTCTTTATAAAACTAAAAAATAAAAAAGGTCATATTATTTTAGTAAATCTTATGGCAGAATTTCAAGACAACCTTAGATATTTATAGTAGACACCGTTTGGTCTCAATCTTTTTTTTTTTTTTTTTCTGTTATACTTCTACAGGCAGCAAATGTATCACTTAGTTACTCTTCAAAAAAAAAGAGAACACAATACAGATACGCTGTAGTTCCTCACTCAAAATCTAAGCTTGCAATGGTGAATACTAAGTTCAAACAATAATTCTGCCTTGATTCTGATTAAAAGGAGAAATAAATATGTTTGTTTGCCACACATACTGAGGCTGTTTAAAAGCTTCAGTTTTTCCTGACTGATTTAAGGATGTGTAATGAATTGTGGAGTGTGACAAATTCCAGTTTATGCATCAATTGGAACAAGAACGTAATAGACTGTTGTACTCATTATCTCACTATATTAAATTTCAGATGTACATAACTCAGAATTTTACTGATTTCAGAATGGTTTCTTGGGTTTTGTTTTGTTTTTTTAATGAAGGCAGAAAACCCTTATGTTAATCTATACAGGACTCTCCTGTCAAAAAATGCTAGGAGAAGGGAAAGAAGAAATGAAAGAGAACATATTCTGAGCAGTGTTTCCAATATACAATTTCAGTACTAGAATGACAAATATCTGCCAGTTTCAAAGCATTATGAGGTGTCTCACCAAGCTGGAAATAAATGCCGATTCTTTAATATGTTATGTGAACAGTTTTATTTATTTATTTTTCATTATTTGTTGGCACCAGATAACTATGTTCTATTGCCTTCCATAGCAAGATAATGTGGGTCTCTGTTCCCTCTTAGTGGCTATACTCTACGAACATATTAATGCCGGCTACTGCTTTTTTGCTAAAATATCTAGCTATTTATCTCATTGTGAAGCTCATGCAGTGTCCCATAGTTCAGTCCTTACAGATATCTTGAATGAAAACCAAATATTGTTCTATTGTCCAGCCTTTGTAGGGCCTTTAGATCAGTCTTTTCTGGAGACTGTAAGATAAACTAAAAATTGTGACCACAAATTCTTTCTGTACTTTTGTGATAAGCATGACACCTATCTGAAATAGTTTGCACAGCATGTCTTTCCTTTAGTTGTTTTTAATAGCTGAAATGGAAAAGATCTGTGCTCTACATTGTATGTAAGTCACTGGGTTTAATGGGATGGTTTGCGAATAGGTGTTTATGTGATGGTTTTAGTATTGGTATTTTAGTAAATTAACGTTTTTAAGGAAAAACACAACGTATTTTGTTACAAATGTGCCTGAGGTTGAAAACAGCATGAGAGACTTTTGCTTGTGCCTTCAAAGGCAAAATACTTTTCAGAGTAATTTTAAAAAAAAATAAATAAAATAAAAGAGCAATTTGATTTAGTAGACATAGTTTTCCAGAGAGCAAGATTCTTTCTAAATTCAGCTAAACCATTCAAGATTGTTTTGTCCTTAAGTAATCTACCAGAATTCTTAGCACACATTAAAATCTGTTCTGAATGAATATTTGGTAGTTGTTGTGTAAGAGTAGAGCAGATCTCAGGAATTGCTCTGATAACACAAAGTACTGTTGTGTTTTCTGTTAGGTTAAAAAGGCTTCAGGACAAGAGGTCCTCAAGTTCGTTCGTAATTACGCATTGCCTGGTGCAGTGGGGCCTTAGTTTTAGCTGGGCTTTCTCTCAAGAGCTCAGAGTTAGAATCGTATTGTTTGCAGTCATTGCATTTGTGATGAATACAGAACAAAGAGTTTAGGAGTAAGCTGAAAATACTGATTGTGATTATTTTTAATGATTCTGTGATTTATCTTAATTTTAGAATATTGTCAAAACTATATACTAATACTATATACTCGAGCGTACGGGACCCATATCCTGTATTATTTATGTACTGTGATTTTTTGGAAGACACACCAATCTCATATATGATGGCTGACAACGTCTTTTGAGTCTTTCGTTAGCCCTTACATTACTACCGAGTGTTACAGAATCAAGAGCTGCAGAGCAACTCATGCACCTAGGAAAGTACCTTGTGATATTGCTGCAACCCTTAGCTGCCTCAAATAAAGCCTACTCTGGTACTTTCTAAATTTACTATCACTACCCTGTTTCATTACTTGTCTTGTAACTGTAATGCCTTCAGCAATGGCTCCTGTTACACAAGAATGATAATTCTCAAAACCCTTCAACCCTGTTATAAGCAAGGCAAAATAGGAAGTCAATGAAATTAGGGTGATCTTTGTGTTCTTTTGTTTGTTTGTTTTGAAAAAGAAAGAAATCTAATGACCGAAACAGTACACATTTTGTTTAAAAAATATTAATAGAAAACCAATGCAACAATTATTTCTGGTGACTATTTCTGGTTTTGCTAGAGGAAATCATATTTTTGGAGCATAGCAACTTCGAGAGTTTAAAAATCATGAAGTATTAATCAGCAAATATCAAATAGAAGTAGTATTTAGTGTATAGCCAAGAGCTTGTTATGTTATTGAGGTTTTTATGTCAAAACCCAGTGGATCTGTTAAATTTACTACTGTAGTTTCTTTTATGATGGATGAGACTAATAAAAAAGGGTATTTATGGTGGTATAGTGTAACCTTTAAGAAAGTTAGAGGAATAAATGTATCATCCTAATGATCATTTTACTCTAAAAAAAAATCATATACAAATTAGTACATTTATTGTATCTTTTTTTTTTCTTTAGAATCTCTAGAATCTATGAAAGAAACAGTTCCATGGAATATGTTGAATAGTGCATATTAATAAATAGATATTTATTATTAAACTGAAAGCTAATGGTTTTTAATGGGTATTTGCACTTCATTTATATTTGAAATGCTGCTGACACTACATCTAGGTTACCATGTTTCCCCAGGATAGAATTCGAGGTTATTCTTAAAGCTACAGGGAACACTAGTTTTCCATGCTTTTTTTAACATATTCATAGTCACTGGTTAATTAAATTCAGAAAGAAATTAGCAGATTCCTCAATACTAGTTAGTGTTGATTTTGCAGATGACTTGTCATTCCTGATTTTGTCCATCTTTTACATCTTTCTTGTACTGTAGGTGCAGAATCTCAGTGACAGCTGTATTTGAGCAAAAGACAGAGGAAGCATAACCTCCCCTTTCCTTTATATGCTTTCAGAGGATTTTGTGAACTCCTTTGTCTGTATCACAATGTAAACTCCAGGCATAACTCAATCTTTACCAGTTTCCTCTGTCAGCTATTCTCTTGCTTTCAGATCTTTTTCAGAATTGTTGTCTTCCATTGTAAGAGTCCTCACTGCTGTGAGCAAGCTTTGCATCCTTTATTGCTAGAAATAGACTGTACTTTTCAATTGTACTGACACGTGTTGCTTCTTTTTGTCTTTGATTACTTAACTGATCTGTATTTCTCTGTCCATGACGGGTCCTCTGCGTCAGTCATCTATTCCTAATCTTCAAGTTCTGTAATGGCTTTATTCTGCATTCAGCACTTACTTACTTTTTTCTTTTTCCCCTAGATAAAATTTAAAATAAGAATAGATTGTATACAGATTTTGAGTTGTCTCAGGCTACAACAGATTTCCTGAAATCCTTAGAGACCGGTCAATGCAAATGCAACGTTTAGTTCAGAAAACATTTCTGTCAATGTGAGGTCTAAGAAACTTTGAAGAAACATTAAGAGGAAAATTAAGAACTTAAAATTAGAAAAGTTAGGATTACTTAAAGAATGCTAACGTTATTTTGATACTGGAACATCAGTCTGGATTGACATTAAATTGTAAGCACGCTGCAGTGAGAAGGAGCAGGTAGGAACATTGCTGTACCCTCATTTCCCCAGATAAGCTATATTTAAGAGTAAATAGCCTCTTTGTCACATTTTAATTTGATAAATCTTAATAAGTGGGATGAATTTAAAAATAAGGAAAGGAGGGAGGGCAGTACTGAAAACAGTGGATATTGTTTGGTGGAAGTCAGTCTTGTTTGCCTTGGGAAATCAGAGAAGTAACCTAGTAATAATACTGAATGCTTTTGCCAGGCTTATGTTTGTTTCTTTTCAATTGATTGGTTTTCTAGTCAGGTCTCAACAGTCTTAGGCATTTAAAAACATGATGTTTTCAGGCATGATCCTTAGGGTAACTTTCTCAGAGCATTTTCAGAACACAATCTTTGATCAAAACTTTTGTTCTTAATCCAGTCTCTCTAATTTAAGAAATGCATACATATTATATTTTGACAGATAGGCATTATGACTTATATTTTGTCCTGTCTATATCGTTGGATCATTTGCAATATTATTCTAAGTGATTGGGGGGAAGGAATAAAAATTACTTTAGTTATATGTAATTAACATGGCTGTTTGGCTTATTTGCAAATTTTTAAAAGCATCCTAGTCCACTTGACTCTTGTGTTGAAAAAAAAAACCACATGTGCTTTCTGGCATGGGGAATGATGGTATTGAGCACATCGCAGCAGGAGAAAAGCAAAATACAAGCTTAGTGAAGTTACTGTGAGTATATAAGCTGAGGTTAAATTTTACCATTGATGGAAAGACAGCAAGTGAAGTTATGTTCAATTTGATCCTGTTAAAAAAAGGTTTTTAGCTTTGTTATAATACAGTGGGTTATGCTGTTCATAACATAACAAGGGAAGTTCATTTATGAACAGAGTTTTTGTAAAAGGCATGTATGCATATACTATCCCATATTTCTTATATCTGTTCTAAAATTGATCACACTCCTCCAAAAACAGAATAACAGTGTACAAACATGAAATACTTTTATAGAGGGAAGCTCAGAATATGAGCTTACATTCTCTTTCTAAAAGCTCAGAATACAGTAAAATTTAATCCTTTGTATTTGAAGTGTCCTTATGAGTAGTATCTGATGCAGAAAATAAAGCATCGGTCAAAATATTTTAAGTCTGAAAATTTTGCTTTCTATTTTTGCATGGAAGATTTTCTAAGTTGCATTTTAAAATCAAAATGAATATGATACAAGAACTTACTATACCCTATTTTATTATGCATCATAGACCTAATAAAATTGTTCACAATAGCTAATATGTAGACTGTTTTACCATTTTGTTTTGGCAGTAGCTTCTGTGATAGAGATACATGTTCAAATTTGTTTGGAGTTTTAGATAATCCACCTGGTATATTTCATTTTAGGTGCTTACATTATCTTTGTATTATTCGTAATGCTATCAGGAGTACTTCAGGTAATATATAATTGTTTTTAAATTTTATATCAGCAGCCATTATATAATGTTGATTTAAAATCTTCTGTTGAAGACCCTTGGCCTCAGAGACAGATCATCTTGATGGCAAAAATGAATCATGCTAGCTACACTTGATCTCATGAAGACAGTACAAATTTAGAAACTGTATAAACAGGGGTAGGTAATGATTTTGAGTGTTACTAGACTGTCACAGCATAATAGCTTCATAATAATTGGGCACATTAAGCAAATGATGAAGTAATATAACAGTAGATTTAGTAATTATTTCTAAAATTCTGCTGCACAATTGAAAAAAATCTAAAAATAAAAAAATCCAGACTTCAAGCATTAAAATATATGTTTAAGTTAAGTAAAAAATTTCAAATTTTGACTGTTCTCACTTTTTACAATTCTTACTTTACTGCAGTTACCTCAGTCCTTCTTGAATATTGTGCCATTATCAGATGGATTGTAGGATTTGATTTGTGCAGTACTATATAGTTCGTATGATGATTGTTTATAACTATCTACAGGGTTTATGGTCTTTTTAAGATCTCTTAAAATTTTGCTGCTTTTTTATCCTCTGACCTCTGGTAAGTTTTCTCAGATAATAAGGTTGAGAAAAATTATTTTAAGTAATTTATAAAAGAAAGAACGTAAAAAGAGTCTAAGAAGTAGCAAAACAGAAAAATCACAATATTAGAAATTGAAGTTACAGTCCTTTGCTTGCCATTGATTTGTATAATAAATGTTTTAGGTTTCTGGCAACAAAGAAAAGCCAGGGCAAGTGGTGCCCTTTGTATTCAAACAAATTCAGTTTTGCACAGCTGTGATTACAGCAGTGAAAACTTCAGCTCTCCATTGTCTGACATGAGACCATGGACCAGTGATCCCCACACATATATCCGAATGTATACATCTAATATGTCAGGTTTTGAACAATGACAGATCAGAACAAGTACAAATTATAATATAACAAGTAGTAACTAACGCACATATTTCAGCATAAAATAAGGTATGTGGAAGAGTATGTAACAGATTGGGAACATTTCCTTTCTGCATGGAATTATTTCCAAAGCACACTTCAGCTATAAGCATGATTTATAAAAAAATAATTCCTATTACACTACAGTTACCATTAAAGTCACTCAAAACAATAACAAGTATCTGTCTTAGACATAAACTCTTCCCCTCCGTTCATATTTCCAATCCACTATGTTTGTCACTCCAATGTATGCAGTCCTAGTGTGAGCCAAAAATATATACTTCATATACTTTATAAAGTATATAAAAATTGTCCAATTTTCATAATAATAAAAAAAATGCTAGGAATAATCTAGAAAGCAGCAGCATTGCAACCTAGGTGATTATTCTGTTTTCTACAGTCAACGTAAGTTCTAATTTAATCATAATCTACCTCCAGAAGATTTTTCTCGGGCCTAACCCAAAAGTCCAAAAATCATACAAAGATTTTAGAGATTTTTTACAGTGTTTTATGCCATCTCAGTTTGTTATTTTAATCGGAAAAATCTCAACAGCCTCTCTTTGTTAAATGGAGTGACATTGTGAATGGTATTTTCTCAGATTTTTTTTTTTTTTAATGGTATTCTGTTTAAATAAAAACAGTGCTGAAGAATTAAGTTCCTAGTGGCTTCACTGCTTTTCTCTTGCAATTAAGTGAGCTTACTAGTGCAGATCTAAGGCTGACGTTGTAACGGAAAAGTAAGACAACATGAGAATTTCGTTTACACTTTTGTCTACGTCATAGAAGACCGTAGAATAAAATTATTTTCAGTTCTGTAAGGGCATTTCCTAACAATCTTGGAACACAGAAAGAAATATTTAATAGTAACTGTAGTTTTGAACAATAGGTTTGAAAATGCTGCATAACAGTGCACATTGGCTTTTGTGTGGAATAAGACCAAGTTTTATTGAAAGCTGGGCAACACCTTCAGTACCTTTTTTTCTGCTAAAAGTTTAAAATTAACATCTGTAAACAAGCAGATTTTTGTTAGTCCAGTGGGATGTGATACAAAATGGATCTTCAATTTAGAGCCAGTATATTGTGATTAAAAGTCCCATTGAGGTTCATATTTCTTTTTTCATAGCACAAACTGGACTCTGATCTGTTTATGGCTCCTGGGAGAACAATATTGTAGTATAATTTTAACATGTGAATGTAACACTTTTTATACCTTGCATAAATCATTATTTGAAGAAAGTTTACAAGGCTATATTAGAAGCAAAAACTGCAAGATACACACAATATATATGCAGGAGATACTTAGATATGACTCAAAATCATGCAGCACCAAACTATGCAGAAAATATAGTGGAAGAGGCCAGAAATGAAGGCCTAAGATAACTATTAGTTTAGAAAGATGATGATGATGTAAAAATAGTTTCTTAAAGTGTAATGATATGCTATGTTCAAATGTTTGACTTTTTCCTAGAATTTTTGTGTGTTTTGGCATGCACATGAATGTCTGATTGATTTCTGAAAGTAAGGAAAATGCACCTTTGAGGGAGGGCCTAAGTATGCACGTTTTTTCCTTGTAGCAAAATAGTAGCATCCCTGGAACTTTTGGTCTAGATCGAGAAAGAGGTAAGTAACATTTCCCACAACTCAGAAAATCTAGGAAATCAGTTTTTATTTTAAATTAAATATATTCCACAGCACTTGAAGTAGACATGAATGTTAGTTTAACCGAGGTATTACAGGCAGAAAAAATCTCCTGTCAAATGCAAAAGCTACTAAAACTATTGGGCTGTCATTTCCAGTTGCTACAATATGTCAGCATGCCTAATTGTTTTGTTGTTTCCACCTTTGGTTGGGGGTTGCCATGCATTGCTACCAGTTCTACTTCTTTCTTCCTGAAGATGGTCATAGTAGAGTTCTGAGTGAATGTGATTGTATGTACAGACAGTACATATAGGCTCTTAGCACTCTTATTTCATATGTTCCTTCTACCTAGGCTGCCTTTTATAAGGTTTCTGCATATCCACTCATAAATGAGTGGTCAAACCATACCATTTCTATTTGTATAAATTTGTCTAGGTATCTGGTCTCCACAACCTATCCTTCACAGGATGAAGTGAAGGATAGTTTGACCATCTATCTGATCTGAGTGATTTGATCCTGTGTCTTACCCAGTGGGCATGAAAGTATTTAAATGATGTCAGGCAAGGCACCAAAAGTAAAAGGTGAACTGTCATCTCTTCTAGCAACTCATCCATGTACTTGTATAAATTAGTATTATGGGCATCAGTGCAAATGTAGTCTCTTTAAATTTCAGAAACACATGACCTATGACAAAAATCTCATAACATAAAATGTAGGATGTGGAATTTTTTTCAAACAAGAATAGCTGACCTTATCTGCAGAGGTTAGATTTTTTGTTTATATTTTTGAAAATGGTTTGCTAGTTAAACAGTAGCACTGAGACTATGCATAATAAAATTAGTTTTAAAATTTAGCACTTCATAAAAGTGGGACTCAGTGAAAAGGTAAACAGATAATTTTGCAATGTGCTAGTGATGTGATAAGAAAACACCCCTCTTTTGAACTGAACATTAGAGTAAGCCCATTGTCAGCCTTTCATTGTATCTTTCCATGTTCTCCTAGAGAAGATCTGTTTTCCACTGTTACCTTTTTGTCTTCTCTTTCCATGTTCTGCTAGAAAAGATCTGTTTCTACCATGACTGCTATTTTGCAGTCTTGGAAAACAGGGAGATACCTGAATGTGGTGTGTTGCCCTTGGTTGATGCCAGGTGCCCAGCAAGCTGCTCTATCGCTCCCCTGCTCAGCAGAACAGGGTATGGAAGAAAATAAGTGAAAAAAATTAAACTTGTGGGTCAAGATAAAGGCAGTTTAATGAAAGCAATAGCAAAAGTCATGCATGTGGAAGCAAAGGAAAGCAAAAGGTGTTGTTCTTTACTTCGCATCAGCAGGGGATGTTTGTCCATTTCCTGGGAAGCAGGGCTTCAGTATGCATAGCAGTTGCTCCAGAAGACAAATGTCCTAAATAACAAATGTGTGTGTGTCCCCTTCCTCCTCCTTTCTCTTAGCTTTTATATCTGAGCAGACATCACAGGGTATAGAATATCCCACTGGTGATTTTGGGTCAGCTGCCCTGGCTGTGTGCCCCCCTAAGATCTTGCCCACCCCCGGCCTACTGGTGAGCGGAATGCTGGAGAGCCAGCCCTGACGCTGTGCTGGCACCGCTCAGCAGCAGCCAAACCACTGGTGTGTTATCACCACCCTCCTGGCTACCAACACAAGCACAGCACCGTGAAGGCTGCTGTGGGGCTCAGCCGGACTATATACACTGAAGAAAATACATCATGGATTGTTAGAAAGCATACCGTTAGTTTTTGTAAAACCGAAAGTTTGAGTAATTCTTTTGCAATGATCACAGCAGCAACCTATAAAGGATATATTAATTGTTAATTTGGGGTCAATCTGCATCTTTTTTATTTTAGTTTCAAATAATCAGGGCTAAGCAAAGCAGGATTTCATCAGAAATACTTACAGTAGAAACTTTTCCTCAGTTATTTCCATTCTATCATCCTCAGTGAATTCTAAAGCTTGAGAAGGGTGATTAAGTTTTCTGTTTTTCCTTTTTTTTTTTTTTTCTTTTCCCCAGCCTTGGTTGTTATCATTTGGTCTCACAGACACTCAGGGTAGGTCTGCAGTGATGGAAGCAGTAAACTATTGACCATAAGAAAAAAAGAAGAAAATTCCCTTCTCCCCTGTGGACAATGTTTATCACTAGATACCTATATGGAGTCGGGGTGGGGGGGTGGGAATTCTACATGAATACAGTTCCTGAAGCGTCTTGGATTTAATGCAAACACAAATACCTATTGCCAGGAAAATTGATAGTGAAAATGATGGCTACTGTTTAGAAGGTCGTCTTTTTACAGTATTTATAGAAGATGATTGTGGCCATGTTACAGTGAATGTAAGTGTTAACTTCCTACTCTCCAAAAATTTTTATGGTTGCGAAAAGGAACATAGTTTAAGACATTTTCAACGGTTATGTGTGCATATAAAACCTTAGCAATAAGTTTGAATTTCATTTTTACTTCTCAACCTAATCTACTCTGACAGAATGGCAAAGGTCCATTTGTACACTTTCCTGCTCTTCTAATGAAAATAGAAGTTTTGAAAGTTTGTTCAGGGAATTGTTACTACAGCGGCAGTTGTTGCATTTTTTTCAGTATCACTCTTTCTGTAACAGTAATTTAGTAATGTTATCATATAAAAGGTTATGGTTTGGTTTTCCTGGTTTGTTGTTTTTGTGTTGGTTTGTTTTTTTTTTTTAATAGTTACATAGGTCATGGTCAATCCCAGGGAAGGAGAGAATTTCCTGTTACATACAAAAAGGCATCCTTCAATTAGCCCTGCCTACAGAAGGGGTGTGAAATATAAGGACTTGAATGACAAAGCAGAAATTGGATTACTAGTGGATTTGTGCCCAGGAATTCTTCTTTCTTAGATTAACCCTGTCAGCTGGAAATTGCTTTTTTCCTATCCAAAGATCAGAAAGATCCTTCCATAGTTTTCCTGCCTAACAGTCCTATGACATTAAATGACAAATGCTTTCTGAATTGAAGAAGTACACTCAGCCTAATTGTTAGGTGCAATAAATTGAGCTTTGGCTCTTCAGATATCCTTAGTTCATGTAGATCTATGCTGCTTAAATCCTAAATCTTAAATTTTCTTTTTTTCCTCATAGAAACTAGGCAGAAGTTCAGAAAATACATTTTATTATTTCTTTATGGTGGGAGGTATCCATTTTAAATGAGTGATTCATAAATTTTCTGCAGGAGGTCTTTACTGTAGGTGGAATAGATGATCAAAGCCCAGTATTCCAAACTATGCTATAAAGACATTAACATGCTCAAGCAAGGGGTATGCAAGAAGCAAAGGAGCATGCAAGTATTTTGATTCTTCTTTTTGTTTGGTTTTTTTTTAATTCCAATACTAAATGCTTTCTTAAAACATTTGTTTTCCTATTCTGCAGCAGCAACTGACAATGAAAATTTATTTATTTCATACAATATGCTTTATATAATATTTAGTTTGGAGAACAATAAGCCACCCAGTAATTAGATCTGGGTCAGTCCTAGTAAGTGTTTCATCCAAATCAAAGTTGAGGACAGAAACAAACTTTTTCTTTTGTTGTTGTTTTTCTGGAGGAAATGCTCTGGTTTTATAAATCTGGTTATATTTATCTATTCTGAGGAGCCCTGATGAGGAAATAAAAAAAGGAAAAAAAATCTGTTTCAGAGATATAGTTTTTAACATATAGTAAAGTTTAAACAGCTACTTCACTCCAGATTAGACTAATATTTACAGGGTGAAACCTTCTGTAGCTTTCAAATGTCAACTAGATCTGCTAACTGGATGGACTAAGGTCAGAGAGCTTTATACTTACGCTTTATGCGCAGGACAATGAGACTTTTATATTTACACTAAAGAAAGAATCTTGGCTATGCATGATACATACTTGACATGGACTTGAGATTGCTCACAGTTTTCCTTCTAAAAAGGTATTAAATGATAGAGCTAAGTGTTAGTTACTGTGTAGTGCATCCACCATGAAAATAACTGACAGATTTTGAAAATATTGATCTACTAGACTTAGTAAATCAATAGCCCAAGTATGTTGTGATTATAAAAAATAAGTAGTGAATATAGATACTGTGATCAAAATGACTGCTTGGTAGTTTTTGCCTTGGTAGTTTTGGTAGTGTGGAGCTAGTTCAGATCTAACTGGGGCAGAGTTCATAAGCTGTATTTACACTGCATAAAAGGATTGCCCGCATCAGCTTTTCCCAGTCGATGCTGCTGGGGAAGGTGTAAAAATTTTGTTTCCCCAAAAGAATCCAGTTTTGTCTTTTCCATCTGTTTTTTTTATTTTGTTAAAAACTTTTTCTGTATTCTATAGTTTCAAACATTTAATACATGATTACTGACTTCTGACTTTACAGGGTCTTTGCTGTAGTGAAAGGATTCAATATTAAAACTGTTGCTTTGGTGGATGTAATTGATTGCCATTTTGTGATATATATCTAACATTTGATATAGGTCAGATTTCCTTCATTTAGTATTTGAATTGCTGTTTGTTATTTTAATATTAATTTTTATTTACTTTAAATATATTTTTCTAAGCAATTTTATTGCAACATAAATTATAAAAAGATATACCCTATGTTCACTGTATAGGCACAGATCCACTGATTTGTTCCATAAATAAAACAACATAAAACTTTGTGGTACCTGTTGTAATTGCTGTAGGTCTAATGTGAAAGTCCATTGAAGATAACCATTTTTCTTTGGATCACACTTTTGAGGTGTACTGCAAAGCATATATGAAAGCAATTTTCCAAATTACTGTGGCATTCAGTAATTTTAAGGTCATGAACTGTACTCACTTTTACTTCTGGTAGATTTTCTGGGTAATTGTAAAAGACCATACTGATGTGCAACATGTCTAGTAGCTAAAACGCTCATGTAATTATATTCAGGGAAAATATGCTCAAAATTCAAAGGACACAATTGTTAAAGTAAAACATGAAAACTCTTTCCCTAAAGTACTCTGAACAAAAATTACATACATTTTAAAAGTTTATATGGGGAAACTTTTAAAAAAATATAAAGAGAAAAGTCATTTTTTCGAATGACATTTCAAAGAAATATTTTCAGTCTTTCAAATATGGATACATAAGGTGAGATTCACTTCACACATCTACAGTGTGGACAAGGGATCATTCTAAACTCCATTTATAGATAATGGAAAGTAATAGGTGCATCTGAAACAAAATCCATCTGACGTATTTTAAATATCCACATTAACTTATTTATTCCCTAGAGGTATTTATTTACTTCTATTAGTTGTAGAGTTAAGATAACTATCTCAGATGCAGAGATCTGTGCAGTAGATGTGAGAAATTAGATGTACATAAATCCCATTGATACATTTTCTGTAATCTTTGGATTTTCCACTATGAATTATCTTCAAAATTTGTCTTTAAATAAACTGTACCAGGGCACAAAGGTGTAAGTAATTGCTTCTAATGTATGTGATTACCGTCCTGGGCAGACATGTTGGAGGTGAATGGTGGAAAAAAAGAACTTTTCAGTAGCGTAGTGTTAGATATCAAAAAGGTAATGTAACATAAAATCCTTGGGCAGGATAACCAAGGTATTTATGTTGGTGTTAATTTTACCTAAAACATTAGAAGAATGTGAGGCATGCATTGTCTAGGATTATGGAAAAGTTGAAGAGATCTGGAATACCATATGACTAGCTCTCCCCTACTGTTGAAACTAAGGCAGAATTTAGAAAATAGCTGTGTTTTCAATTGGGGGGGGGGGGGGGGGGGGGGGGGCGGGGAGGAGGGCAGGGGAAGACGCTAATTCAAGTATATCTATCTACTGGGATGTTTCATGTCTGAGCAGACATTAGGAAAGGTAGGAAATGGCGATGTCTCAGTCTAACAAAACAGATATCTTCAGCTTAATCATCACTCATTTTTTAGTTTAATTTTATGGTCTTCATTGGTCTCTTTACTTTTACATGTAAAAGACTCTGAAGTTGTTTTCCATAATAGCAGATCCCAAGGCTAATTTGGAATTTATATAGCTATCCAGTTTCTTCTTTTGCTGTTTTGATCTAATGGAAATTTTTCAGTGTGTCCTTATGGACTGCATACACATAAGAAACATAGAAAATGCTTAATCTAATTCAGTTTTTATAAAGGCTTTTTCTGTAAAAGTGAATTTATTTTTTTTTCCTTTTTTAATTTCCATGATGTGTTCTACTATATTGTACTTAGCAATGCTCCTAGGGTATTTTGAGGATTAAGGAGTTAATGTTTCCATATTGCTTTCAAAATGCAAATACTGTGTAAGGTTTTATTCACCCTAATAAATTTATAGCTGGGATGTATCATTTTCTGACATTGCAGTATAAATGATATGATGTCAAGTTTACATTTGACCTTGAAGATGCTCAATGACTCTTCTGCAGCTTTTCAAAGATGGATAAAACTGTCTATTATCTGCAACTGTATTATCTAGCCAAACTGTGGCAGTATTCTATCCCTGTTATGATTTCTGTTCCAGCCTGTAACAATGAATTTACTCAATTGAGATGCTATCCATTTTTATGCACTTTCATAATACTGATACAATGTGCAATTATTTTATTTATTTTATATATCTGTATATCTTCTGAAGCCAAATTCCACGCTTTTACAGGTAATAAAGGCATACAATAACAACAACAACAAAAAAAAAATAGGTGACTTTGTTAATAAATTGCTAGACTATCCTGTTTATTTAATTTTTTGCAATTTTTTAATTGATAGATTAAACTGTTGTCAATCATAGATACTTTCAAGTAACTACAAAGTAGTTTGCATTAGCCATGCCTGTAATTCTGTGTCACTAATATGTAAGTTAATTAGACTGAGAACAGAAATGGGAGTTAAAAAGTATGGGCTGTCTTTTGTGTAAAAATTTTTTTCTTTGTGATATGAAATACCACTTTTCACTGACAACCAATCCTTGTAATACCCCAGCTTGTCATGCTGGCCACAGCTATGACACAAATAGAACATGATACTTTTGGCTCCTGAAATGTTGGAGTTTCTGTATCTGCTTTTACTGTCTTGTTGCTGTTGGTGGTGACCGAGTCAGAAAAGAACCAGAAGGAAGAAAGCAGGAAAAAAAACCAAAACCAAACCAAACCAAACAACCAACAAAACCACCCCGAAATAACCCACAACCAGGAGGAATTTGCCTTCAGTGACTTAACCGTCTGTAATTTGAACGGCATTGTATTTACTATAAGATGAAGCTTTATAGTGCTCTCCATTGTTGACAGTGAAAAAAGGCAGATGATTTTTTTTAAGAAATCATGCATTCTGCTAGGAGGCAATTGAATTAACACTCACTTATTCCTGAGTCTAACCCCGTGTTTCCCTATGGTCATAGTCACAGCACCATTATCTTTCAGCAGTCTGCGTACATTTTTCATATTGGATACCCCAAATAAGTAAATTTTATGCTGTCTCCAAAGATGGATAATCAGGGAAAGGGTGTAGGATTTTCAAAGTCATCTGAGAAAGCAAGGGGCTAAAAGATCATCAATTCCACTGAGATAAGAGAACTTAACTCCTTTAAATTCTTTGAAAATCATGAATAAACAGACTAACTGATTCTGCCCTAAGTATCAGTAAAACGATCTAGCTGAGAAGGAGAGAAAAATCAGGAGCTCCTGAGTCCTTTTGTACTGTGCTGCTTTTATAACTGACACACCAAAATGAATACAAACAATAAGCAGACTTTAAAAACCGTTAAGTAACAAAATTGATATATCTTATTTTATCATTTTATCAACACTCATTAGAGTATTATATATCTCTCAGATGATATGACCAGTGAGCTCTCCAGACACACTCTTGCTTCACTTTTGATGTATTGAATCAAACATGAATACTGTGTCGACTTTTCATTTGCTATACTCATTTCTAGTGTTATCCACATGTCTTCATATAATTCATGGATTCATCTTCATAATTAGGTTGTATTTTTTTTCAAGGAAAAAATATGCTTTAGCATGAGATTAAGAGAAATTTGATTTTCTCTCTTAATTAACTATTTTGATGGAGGAATTTGGTGCAGCACAAAGAGATAAGATGTATGTAACAGCTTAAATATATCCATTGAAGTTGATCACATTACTATAGGAGTGAATTAATGAGGGAATAAATCAGTGAAATAATACATAATCAAAATGAATATTTAATATCCAAACCCAGTGTGATAAAATACAAGTCTAAATAGAACATGCATTTCTTTGAAGTAGAATAATTTCGTCTTTCTAACTAGTGTGCACACTTTGAGTGATGTTCTATTTCATCACAGAACAATTTCTCATGCTAAATTTCATCTTGGAGGGAACCACAAGATGTGCAGAAGGAGCAAAATTAAATATTAGTTTTAAAATTTGCTTTTCAGTGGTACGATTTTATATGCAAATTTATATATTAGAGTTACTGGAACTATTCAGGGTGTTTAATGTAGCTGACAACCTTCCTAGAATGCACTTTGTAATTTTCTTCAACACATATGGTAATTGGTCTAAAAATACTTAGCAACAAAACAATTATTGACATTTTTTTCTCTCAGCTGTAATAAAAAAAATTACAATTTGATGATAAAAATTAAGTTTTTTTGTTGGATGATAAGAAATAAGCAATTATTGTCACGGTAAATTACCATCTTCTAATAAACCTTTCTCTAAGAATGTATTAGTATATAAAATCTTGTATCCGATGTCCTTGTGTGGCTAAGCCCAATCCAATTGACTGAGACGTGATGATGGTGAACTACAGGATGAGAATGCTGTGTTAACTCCTCCTCCTTAATAACTGTCTGTCAGGTGAACAGTCATTTGATCGGGCGGTAAGGCAGCTGGTCGATATCGGTGATATCAATAGAGAGAACACAGCTAGAGCACCCTGTACCCTTTGCAATCCCTAGTAGTGCATACGCAGGCTTTTGGCAAATTGATTAGTTTGCATGGTTGTGGTTTAACCCCAGCTGGCAGCCCAGCCCTACACAGCTGCTCACTCACTTCCCGCCCCCAGTGGGATGCTGGAGAGGATCAGAGGAGTAACAGTGAGAAAACTCGTGGGTTGAGATAAAGACAGTTTAATAGGTAAAGCAAAAGCCACACACACAGGCAAAGCAAGGAATTCATTGCTCGCTGGGATGATGTGAGAAGCAGAAAGGGCCTTGACCCTGTGTAAGCACTGCTCAGCAATAACAAACACAACTATGTATTATCAACACTGTCTTCAGCAGAAATCCAAAACATAGCCCCATACCAGCTACCGTGAAGAAAATTAACTCTATCCCTGCCCAAACCAGTGCACCTGGAAAGAAGAAACATTGTACGATATGACCGTATTATTTTTCAGATATATCAGTGAAAGAAAAATTTCGAGATAAACTCACTATCCCATCTAGAAGTGATCTGTGCACATGCCAAGAGCCGAAGACAGGGGATGGCAGTCATAGAAGAAACAGGCACTGTACTGGCAGAAAGATCTACAGTGCTGACAGTACAGCAGGTGCTGCAACACTTACAGGCAGTATTTTTCGTTATAGGTGAAAAAGCAGCTTCCGCTACTTTCTGTGTTCAACTTTGGTGTTTGTGTATTAAGGAAATTCTTACATATCTATCCATTTAGAAACTTTGCTAATAACTTATTACTGGTAGATTACACTTATCTGCCTTAATATACTCTTTTTAATATACCCTTTTAGAAAAATAGGTATCTGCAATGTAAGCCATTTTACCTGACATTAACAAAACTCAGCTTACTTAAAACCATTGCTGTTTAGAAGGAAAAATTAAAGGTGAAATCAACAACTTTTCAGTGAGTCACTTTAACAAGAGAGTTCATCCATGAGACTTTTTGAGTCTTTGGCTTTATTTCAACTTCATGCACACCTGCAGAATATCTTACCTATTATGCGAGGATTTCAAACCTAGGTCTATACAGCATAGTGAAACCATGGAATGGTGCTTGACAAATGATACAAAGCAAAAGTCCATGTAGTTTAAGCACATATTTTTTGTTATGGTATGTAGTAAGTGTCTAAACTCATCTGAATGTTCTGATACAGCTAATAGAAATGGGTGTAGCTCTGAAGGGTGATGTACAAAGCCTAAGGTTGAGACTGGAGGCTTTCCTCCACACAAAAGTCACTTAGAATGAACAAGAAGAAAACACTAGGTGGAGGTAAGTAAATCAGGACTTCATAGTAAGTCCTGCTCCTCTACAGAACGTCCCGCTCCAGGTGCAGAAAAACCTGCACTGTCGGGAAAGCCTGTAACAGATTATAACTACAGGTGTTCTTGCCCAAGAGCTGGAAGCTGTAAATATCTATTTCCTGGAAGAAAACCAGTCTGTAAAATAGCAAATAAAAGGGAGCTTGTCTGCTTAGTTTCCTTGGCCCATACGGGACGGAAGGAAGATTGCTACCTCTTGTGAATGTATGTCTTGTACAATCTGAACAGGGACCACGGCTGTCTGTGTAGGGGTGTTCAAATTTTAGGGTAATGGAAGGTTATCCTTTTTATTCTTTTGCTCTTTATTTAATTTTTCATTCCTACTTGTGTTCTTGTAGTACTTGCAGCACTTGCACGTGTACTGCAGCAGCAAGACCTTTGTCCCTAACTGTGCTAACACCTGAGTTTCTGTGACAATCATGGAAAGTACGAAACACTGATTTAATTTCTAAAAGGATAAACAATCCCATGAACCTACAACTTTCAATGGCAATATTGCAATTCCTTCCTTCGTATGTGCTGTAGTAGCCTATAAACTATGCCACCTTCAGGTGTGACTGCATCCTTTGTATAATTTCTGTTTTCAGGAATCTTTGTTTAAGTAATGATGAACGCCTTAAAGACAAAATGGTGGTATTTTTAGCAGTAAGAATAGAGAATTAGTAATAGAAAGGAGCCCTTTGTCATCTACCCATCTATGCCTTCTTTACCTATGAAGTCTTAATACCTCCTGCAAATAACCTAGACACATATAATACCTTTAAAGAGCTCCTTCTGTCTGCCTTATACTTCTGTGCTGTTTTTGCAAAGAATGAATGCTGTCTTTGAGATACAGTCCTTTTAATGCTGCTGAAATTATTTTTCCTTCTGCATTCCTATTATGATACCTGTCTGACCAAATCCTGTCAGGCTCAGCAGGACAGTGAATCAAAATTTTCAAAGTTGATAGATCTGGCAGTCTCCTTTAGTAACATTCACTGCCTTTAACTTAAGCCGCTCTTTTTCCTGGAGTTTTCCTGATTTCTTCTGCCTTTGGCTGCCCATTGCACTACAAACTCGTGTTGATGTGAAAAATACAATCTCCAATATGGTCACAAATAGAAGTGTCAGTAACCAGGGCAAGATGAGTTGTACTTTCATTGCACAGTTATTCTAAATGGTGATCCAAGAGCAATGAGGAAATTCTTGCTGTGTTTGAGTAGCCACAAAGATCTCTGATATGAGTGTTTTACACTGATGTATGCTTCGTTTCACATTCAAATGAGCTGTTTTCTACATTGTCTAGAATTTGCTGTGGATTATCTACATCTGTTTAAACATGCAGCCGCCTGTCTGTTGTAGGAGAGCTCATGGCAAACACAGCCATGCCTTTCTGTTGAATTCCTATTCATTTGCTAAGTCAAAGTATTTGTTCTCCATACACTTAACCTCAGATAACTTGGAAACCATTCTATCTCTGTGTAACTCCCTGATAGCTGTAATCAAGAGGGTCATTTTAGTGAATTTTTTTTCCCCGGATCTACTTCTGTGGCTTTCTTAAAGAAGTGTTTCACTGGGGAGCTGGGGATGTGTTAGCTTTTATCCTTTGCTGAAAGGCTGCAAGATGTCAGGGATGAAAGTAAAACTGGTTTAGGATATGGCATGAAACAAAATTGGGATAAGTGTGTGAATCTTTTTGCAAGACAGTTGCTTTACAGTCAGTCCTTGTATAAGACAGTCAAAAGGAACTACGAATGCATATTATGTGAATGCAGTATTTCTGTCTAGGACACAAAATGGACTGCTAATGGCACATGACTAGTCAAGAAATGTATATGCAAAACGCTTCCTGAAATAGTACAGTCCTAATATACAAGATACATAATGAATTCTTTGCCAAGAGGTTATCTGGATTCCTGCTTACTTAAAGAGTCATCAAATATAAACAAACAAACCATTTAAAAGTGTGTTGAGCTGTTTTGCTTTCCATGAGTTTTGTACACAGGAAAGATGATGGACTAACAGCCCCTAAATACATCACAGAGCTTGCAGTTGAGAATTATCTTCTGTTCACAACCCTGTCAATGAGTGTCTATTCTAACCATCAGTTAGTATATAAGTATTTAATATAATATTATTTTCTTATTAGTATTTTACGAGTCTTAACATTAAGGAGTACAGACAAAAATCTGCTTCTTTAAGAAAAAATATTCTATCCATATTGTAAGCTGTAGATATTTACTTGTGATAGGTGTATAGCAAATTATTTTTTTCCTGCAATTAATAGCTACATTGTGCATTTCAGCTATTTCTCTGAGATGTTCCTTTCATTAGGTGCATAGATTTTACCTGGTATTAAAATTTGCAATATAGTTTTCACTGCATTACAGATGTTTGCATTATAAGACAATAAAATGGGACAAGACTGAGAGAGTGGTAAAGTATTTGAGCATTCTGGCTAGTTTTCCAGAGCTGCTCACAGGAGTGTGTTTGAGAGCTGATAAGGCACTAACTATATTAAAAAGACACAGGCATAGCATAAGTATTGTTTTTCCTTTTCAGTCACTAGAGGATGATTCCTTCATGCATTAGCAAAAAAATGCAAACCCAAAGAACATTATGTATTAAACTTAAAATTTTCAAGATTTACATCTTAAGAGAGTTCATTTTTTAAAAAGATAAATGAAATACATCTGGCATTTTAACTTCTGTTTATTGTTTCTAAACTCATTAGTGACTGATTGCCTAGAAATCACAGCTGTTTGATGAGGTCAATAGGAGCCAAAAAACCTATACAGGCCAATTTAATGCCTCATAATTGGCAATGAAATTTGGAATGGGAACTCCTTATCATTTAGGCGGATACAATGTTAGTGAAGAAAAAAAACCAAATCCTCTGAATAGATAGATAGTTGTGAAAGTTCCCATTCCTTTTACCTTGGTGGTCCCATTTTCTGCTTGTCCTTTATTATGTGACTTGTTTTAATGGAGCCTAAGACCTTGGAAGTGGTAGAGGCATTCCTCCTCACCGAACCTCACTAAAAATAGGTACTGCTTGAAATAAACTGTGCTATTCAAACTATATATCCAAAGTGCATTTCTTGCCAAATGAGGTTATCACCTCTATGGTACAGCTGGCCTCTTATCTTCCTGGCACTTTTACTTCTGCTTCTAACCCCAGATTGCTGTGCCAGGGCCAAACAGTAGAGCCCTAGAAAATGGTATTTTCATTGTCAGCAAGCAGAAATAAATTTGTACACTACTATGGTTTGAGTAAGGATGTATAAAAAAGCATGTATTCTTCGACATTATTCTTAAAACAGCAAGGGAATAAAAAAGCCAGTCCTATTAGATAAAGAAATTATTATTTCTGTTATATTTCATATCTACAGCATTAGCTATAACAGTCAACAATGTTCAATTTTAGACAGGCTTATCATAATAGTGGAAGCAGTGTTCTGTGTTCTGCTGAAGAATATTTAAAGCCTTATCATGGTGTAATGGGCCCAGTAGTGTCTCAAAAAATGGATTCATTCTAGACTGAATGTAGCATGAAACATGGAAAGCCAGGTGTAACTTGGTGTTGTAGGTAGACATGTAGATTTTCTACAAGGACTCAAGTAATGCAAGTGAAACAGTCTACACCTTATACAGGAACATCAACATCTGTATGTAACAGGGAAGAAAGGAAATACATTTTTATAGTTAATTGAATCTAAACTAATAAAAAAAAGTAATCCACAGAAAATTACTAAAATTGAAGTCTAACTAGACCTAAAATTATTTTTATTCATATATTGCATTTTCTTTACGTGATTATAACTTGAAGGCTGCAATGCTCATATTATTCCATAAGATATTAGTAATGCAAATAGTTAACACATTCTATATAGAAAGATCAGCTGTTAAACTGATGGCCTCCCATGATACACAGTGCAATCAAAACATTACAGAAGAGTAGTTTCGCGAGTATTTGTTGGACTCAGAAGACCAGCTTACAAGTCACAGGCAAGGCTTATCCAATACAGGCAGGATTTTCCCTTTCTCCCCGCCCCCCTCCTCCCCCTCCCCCCTTTTCCCTTTTAAAATCCTTGCTCTCCCTTACTGTTGGTGTGCTGTTGAATCCAATCCGCAAGCGAGGCGAATTTCAGTCCAGCTTTTTCAGGGAGCCGCGGATACACACAAAGTTGGCTGATGTGCCATTCAGCATCCCAGCAGCTCTTTCTCTTCACACTCGCAATGGCAAAGCTTTGTGCGGATGCACTGCTGGATGCTCTGAACTAAAATCGTCTGGGGGAACTTGGCAGGTTTTGGACAGCCTTTTAAAGGTAAGGAAGCGCAAACAGGCGTGCTGGAGAAGGAATCTGCCGGTGGAGAGCGTGTTATGTTAGTGCTGTGCAGGCTGCATCTTAAGTCTCCTGCTCTGATGCAGGAGTCTGTGAGAAATAGGTGGGAGGGGATGCTTTTGTACTTGAAATAAGAAGCCCCAGATTAAGTGTTATCGCAATAACTACTTCAGAGCTGCCGACAAACGGTGTGGTGATCAAAGCTTTCCGAAAATACCTCTGTCAATTATTTATCCGCTCCCAAGTTAAACCTAACTGTATTAAAAACAGCAATAGAGGCCAGCAGCCCCAAGCTGCAAGGTGCTTTGAACATCTTGTCTTGCTGCTTTTGGAAGTCCCCTTATTGCAGTCAGTTTGGTTGAATACTCTGGAGAAAGAATGTTATGCACACTCACCTCTATTGGAGTGTTTTCTTTCTCTATAATCCACCGAGGAACAGTATGTTTTAACAATAAAAGGCCATTTTTTCATGCTCAAATCTCATACTGTGCTTAAATATCTTTCAAAAGACTACTCTTAGAGCCATATAGATGCCTGTGCTTTTAGGTTATAATTGATTTTCTTTTCAAATGTTGTAATAGCTAAGTGCTTCACTAAAATGTATTTTAAAATTTAATTTCACTTGTAAAGCAGTTCAGGCTTTTTGCTTAAAATAACCTGTATTAGAAATGCTGTTTTTACTTTTGGGTGATCTGCTTCATCCATTTATGTATCTCTGTTCTTCAGGTGAGTGGTATATCAGAATGTCAGAATAACACAAGAAAATTCTACTATTGATGCTCATAGTCTATTTGAATTTTTCCTATTTTGATGAGCTAGTAGGTTTTATGTTTTGCAAGATTATACAAGTATTTTTTCACTATTTCTTAATCTCAAAATCCAACATGAAGTGCATAGTGTTTTTCAAGTTAATCTAGGTAGTGTTTTAACAAACAAACAGCACCCCCACTCCTATAGATTTCTCATAGTATGCGTATTACACAAGTGTTTATGGTAGCATGCATACCTCTTTTTAAAAAGTTTTCACCTGACAGTAACTCTGACAGCCTTTTTAAATAAAAAAGTACAGAATGTTTTTTCCCAACTCTTTAAATGTTTATTTTCTCGTAAACTTTTATTTTGATATCGATTATAGACTTTATGTCTTAGAATTGCATGTGTTACGCCAGGCTGATATTTCTTTCTGCTGTTACTTAAGGAAGTATTTGACAGTCACTCCCATGCATTTTCCAATTTGAGTCTAGAGTAAGTTAAAGTCTGAATACATATCAGATTAATTTTACATTTTAAATGAGGCATACCAGATAATGACATGAAGCAGAAAATATCTATATATGATTTTTTGCTTACCACTGTTAGCATAGTTCATAGAAAGTATGAAAAGAGATTATACATTTTAATATTTAAATTACTTCTGGAATTGCAGATTGGTATTTTCAATGGGTTTTCATTACAGTTTCTGCCATTGAGGGAATGTGAGGGCTTTGAGAAAGATGGAGTGCTGTAATTACCAGGTGCACATGTTCATTAATCCTTCCTGGCTAGAAAAAGCTTCAAGTTCTTCTCCAGTGGCATATTCGTAAAGCTATAAATATCCAAATTGTGTCAGCCAAGAAGTCACACAGAATGGAGGCTCTTTTTGAGTTCAATTTCATGCACTGTTGCTTTGGTCTTGTGAGGGAGTGCTTTGCATTCCTTATGATGGATATTTGTCCTCTTCCTTACAAAAGTTCAGAAAACAAACTGTTAGGTCATAGATAATTTTGTTTCAAGTAAATGCAGATAGATTATAACAACTATTCTTCAGGATAAAAATATGTAAAAATAACCTTCTTAAGACTCAAAACAGAAGAGTTGCCAAGATAATTTTGATCTTAAACATAACATTTTAGTAAACAAATTGGAAAGCTAGAGTCTAGGCTTAGGAAAATTTATTTTAGAGGAATGTCTATAGCAATCTGTTAGCACTGTTTTTCATTTAGCTATACACTGGTAAGTTAAATAGCATGGTGATGGAATACTGCATTTTTATCCTCTGACTTTCTTTTAAATATTCTAATACAAAAGTCAGTCTCTAATTTCATATCAACAGAAAGTTTAGTAAATACATTTGTATCTCTAGCTCTCTGTTTCTATATGGATACCGAGACATAATTACATAAGTATTGTATTTAATTACAGAACATGTAAAGGTAATCTTCACCAGATGATAGTTTTTTTAATAGATATTTGAAATATACAATGGCATCTTTAAAATGCGTATATATAATTTCTCTATTAACGTGTATGTATGTATATATGCATTTCTGAAAATATTCTTGTTAACTTTTACTGGAATTGCACTGAAATATTGAATTATTCCTCCCTACCCCCCGCCCCAATTCCATTTCTCAAATCTGTCATTTAACTTATAGGACTGTTTTGGGACTAAACATCAATTTAAATTTGAAAAACACTAAAATATGTATTTGATTCAGTTGTAAGTGTCAGTAATTTTAGACTTTCATGCGAGTTCAGAATTAAGGTCTTTGCTGTTTGAGAAATCACGTTGCAAATTTTTGCTTTAAATTAACTCAGAAAACTACAAAATAACAGAGATAGAGAGGAGATCATACCTTGCTTACACATGAAAATAGTAATTTTTACCAAAAAAAGCTTGAAAGAAGATACAGATGTTGCCTGTAGCTTGTGCACTTCATTCACGTTACCAGTCTTTATGAATCACTTGAGGAGATTCAGTGTTTCCTTCCTGTCCTACAAAAGTGGGGAAAACCAAGTGGTATTTAATTTTATTTTTATTATAATAAGAAAAAGAATAGAACTGCATCTATGTATTATTTAGGATAGAATGCATGCAGAACGTGAAAAGGCAAAGAGGCTGGGTATGGCTACTGGCCCCGCAAGTTCTCTGGCATCTGGCAGCGCTGGGGAACTGTCCAGCACGGAGCCGCGCCGCAGCCCCACTGCCCTCGGCCCTTGCCTAAGGGTCTGAGAGGTCTGGGCAAACATGAAGTTGGCTCTCAGGGTGTTCCCTCCCAGGGAGCTGAGAGTTAGATGGGAAATACAGTGCACGGTGCGGATTGCAGGGAATTTTTTAATGGGGATGTGGGATTTGGGTAAAGGATTAAGATCAGCCTGTCTGACAGGGTCACGGTGCCGCTCCTAGGCAGGTAGCATTTGGGCACAGTACCGTGACACGGGTTTAACCTAGTATTTTTATCTTATGTTAAATAGTATAATTTCTGGTAAAAATAACGTATTTGGTTTATGTGGCAAGGTTTGGGTGGCAGGGCTGCTACAGGGGTGGCTTCTGTGAGTAGCTGCTGGAAACGGCCCCCATGTCCAATGGAGCCAATGCCAGCCAGCTCCAAGACTGACCCGCTGCTGACCAAGGCTGAGTCCATCAGCAAAGGTAGTTGCACCTCTCTGATAACATGTTTAAGAATGGGGGAGAAAGAATGCTGTGCAACGAGTTGGGAGAGAAGAGTGAGAATATGTGAGAGCAACAGCTCTCCAGACACCCAGGTCAATGCAGAAGGAGGGGCAGGAGGTGCTCCAGGTGCCAGAGCAGAGGTTGCCCTGCAGTCCGTGGTGATGACCATGGTGAGGCAGGCTGTCCTCCTGCAACTTGTGGAGGTTAGCAGTGGAGCAGATCTCCACCTGCAGCCTGTAGAAGACCCCATGCCAGAGTAGGTGGATACCCAAAGGAGGCTGTGACCCTGTGGGAAGCCCATGCCAGAACAGATTCCTGGCAGGACCTGTGGCCCTCTGGGGGACCCATGCTGGAGCAGTTTGTGAAGAAATGCAGCCCATGGGAGGTACCCACGTTGGAGAAGTTCATGGAGAACTGTCTCCCATGGGAGGGACCCCATGTTGGAGCAGGGTGAGAGTATGAGGAGTCCTCCCCCGAGGAGGAAGGAGCAGCAGAGACAACTTGTGATGAACATGTCCCCCTGCACCACTGGGAGGGAGGAGGTGGAGTAAACTGGGATTGAAGTTCAGCCTGGGAGGAAGGGAGGGGTGGAGGGGAAAGTGTTTTAATATTTGGGTTTATGTCTCATTACCCTTCCCTGATTTGATTGGAAATAAATTAATTTTCACCAAGTAGAGTCTGGTTTGCCTGTGACAGTGATTGGTGAATGATCTCCCCCTGCCCTTGTTTTGAGCCATGAGCCTTTTGATATATTGTCTCTCCCCTGTCCAGCTGAGGCGGGGAGTGACAGAGCAGCTTTGGTGGGCACCTGCATCCATCCAGGGTTAACCCACCACAGATAGGTAGTTATCAGTATATTTTTATATCTTGCATAAGAGCATTTTTTTACATTGTTGTATTAAATATTCAAAGAGTGTTTCTTTTTTTTTTTTTTTTAATTCCAGCATTTTCCTTGTTAATCTACTTTTGGTCTGGTGTTGGTGGTTTTCTTAATTGTTTTTAGCTTAGTAACTATTTGATTATTTCTCCCTGTTACTAAGAGGTTGTGGCAAGACTAGAACTGCTTTCAGGCACAACTTTTTTCATGTTCATCAGTTCTAATGATTTTCAGAGAAAAAAAACCCAACAAAACAACAAATCCACAACCAAAACACTAAGTCATGGAAATGTTCCTTCCTTCCCTTTGAGAGATTTATCTAAAACTTCATTTAAGAGAGACTGAAAAAAACCCCCAGTTATCATTAATGAATCCATAATAGGTGGCTCTTAGAAACATATTGTTCTATTCATGCTATTTAGAGACACAAAACCTCAACATTATGAGCCACAATCTGACCTCAGTTGTATCTCTGCTTAAATTTTCAATTGTTGCTATATGCCATACATATCTGGTGGGGGTGGGCGCGGAGGAAGTCTTAAATTCCAGTTGGGTATCATTTCACATGTGTATACTGTCATTCACATTTCTCATATAAAACCCTTGCACTGTTGAGTTTCACTAGTAGGAAAAGTTTGTTGTCTGTCAACAGAAAACTGTACAACATGTATCTGACAAAACCAATCAATATGTATGTCTTCCCTGAACTCAATTAACTAAAATATTATGAAAGAACACAAAACAAATTCAGTATTATATCCGATGAGAGACCTGTCTAGCCTAATATTTAACAATTGGACTTTATGATCTTAAAGGTCTTTTCCAACCTACATGATTCTATGATTCTGTACCTGATGTAAACTGTAGTACATTCTCAACAAGGAGTAGAAAAAATGAGCCCAATATGCCGAGGTGCTTCCCAGGTGTATTTCCTCATCCTCCAGTGCTCAATACTTTACTGACTTTGTGAGGCACTGCTTTATGTCACAGATTTGAGTGGAGTTTAAAATCATATTGTATAATGTTTCTTTTTTTTGGTAAGCAAAAGGTCAAAAATCAGTCTTAAGGACACTTTATCCCATTGTTTTCCTGAAAAACATTATCTCTTTATTTTCTTTGCTGCTTTTAGTTCTGGCCACTGGTAATGATTGGCCAGATACCACCTTAGTTTTGGTTCATCAGAAAACAGCTAAGGCATTTCAGCTAGCTCCTGCATACATTTAATGATTAATGGTGTCTTACTGAAAATATATTCACCCTTGGACACCCTTTAATGGTTTATTTTCTTTCCCCTTTTCTTTTTTGTACACTTTTTTTAAGTAATAAGTTTTATAAAACAGGTGAGTGCATATTTTTGCATTTCTGTACTTACTTAGAGACAGCATAATGGCTGTAAAATTACCTGAAATTATTTATGGGTAAATGGAGTTTTCCTGATATGTTTTTCCATAGATTCTATTCTTCAGCCTAGTCTTCCAAAATCCTGACTATTTATCAAAGCTCTGTGCGAGGACAGAATGAGAAATTTTATTGTGCAGCAGTAAAACACATTAACATTATGTTAAGTACACTGGTAAGCATGCCATTGCAATTTCATTGATGGACATTGAGTATGTGATGAATTTGATCAAGTTAGAGTGGTATAACAAATGGCCATCTCTTTTTCAAAGTAATGTTTTTTAGTCTAACTTTTCTGTAGCCAGTAATGTAGATTTGCATTGCCTCTGGCAAAAGATGGAGTTCAAGCTCAGTCTCTCACTTCTTTTGATGAACGTAACTTAATTTCTAGGCCACAACATATTAAGGGAGGCCCCTGTTTTTTAAAAGAAAATGGCAGCCATAACCGCTTTTTGCATGAAACCAAATTCTTTCTGTTTTTCTTAGGCATACTCGGGGAAAACTTATGGTTTTAGCCCCCATTTTTGGCACTGTTTAGTGCAGCATGCATTTTATATGGCAGTAGTGGTATGCATGTGCAGGATTAGCCTATCTATACATCCAAATGGCAGTTAGGTATGTCTCTGGGTAAAATCTGATATCTGGACTCTAGTTGATAGTCTAGTCATCAGACTAGAAAAGTCTAGTCATCAGACATTTCAACTGTGTTAAAATGATAGTATATGGTATTGTGAATATATAGTTCTTTTCAAATGTGTTTTTCCCACATAAGGGGAGAAAAGAATGTAGTGGCATGATTTTGGATGCCAAAAGGGTATTGTAGTTAGTAATTATCAAGTAGGTCGCCCTACCTCCAGTTCTTTGCTTCACAGATTTTCCTTCTGTTTTGAGTAACTTGCTAAAACTCTGACATTGTTGTATACGTATGCCTTTTTCCTTTTCTACTTTTGATTTCATTACTCATTTACTTTATGTTTCTTATTTGATCAACCTTCGAAATTTGCTGTACAACAGAAACCACAAGAATCTGTCTTGATAAACTCAGTCAGCCAAGAGGCCAAGGCCTTTTGTTACCTGTGATGAAGTAAAAATTGTGATTATGGTGTAGCACAGGCATACCTTGGTCTGGTTAATAGTAGCAATGTAACCACCATAATACACATCCTAGTGTGGACCGTAAACCAATTAATAAAGCTTTTACTAGTGGTTCATACTAACTGCATTGCAGGCAGCCTTGAAATTAGCTGGTAATATTATCTGAGGTCTGACTGGCTTTATGGGTGTCCATGACCAGCCCGATGCAGCTTTAGATCACCTAACATCTGCAACAACCTTGATTTCAGAAAAGCAGTTTCTCTTGCCTGCTCTTTGACAATCAGTGTCATTGCAAGGAGCCACAGAAGAAACCTCTGCTAAGTTTCTATGCACAAGTCAGAATGGAATCAAAAAGCTCTTTTTCTGCTCTCCTTTCTTCATTTTATAAAGTGATGTTTGGAAAACACTGTGCTCTTTTCCTCATCTTGCCATGTCCTTTGCTATGACCTGCCTTAGATATAACATGAGTGTAAGCAGAAGGAGCTACCATCTTGTAGCCTGATGCATTTCTGTCCATTATAGATTAGCTTTTCATTGCTTCTGGAAATGGAGGTGGACATACACAGAATCCTGTAGAGGCTGAACCACCAATCAATCTCACTAGAAACCCTTAAACAAGTAAATCTGAGCTTGTAGTGTCCTTGACACTACCTACAGAAGTATAGATATTCTGTTTGGAAACCATATACTCTTGACTTTCTCTCCTGTGGAACAGAAGATTGAAACTGTGCCAGAAATCCCATATGCAAAGTAATTTTACCATATTTCATTTTTTTTAGACTTTATATCATATGATAACAGTATTTAACAGAAAGAAGCTATTCTCCAAACTGTAGCAGTAAGAGGAACAGATTGTATTTTTAATTTTTTTTTCACTGGAATATTAGTGAAGTGGCCCAGATGAGTGGTGTGTTAATACCTATAATGTTTTATTACAGTTAGGATCACAATCATCTTGTGGATATTTTGTTGTTGATCACCTAAATTGTGTGGGAATTTTAGTTCACAGACAGAAATTGCTTTGGATATTAGCAATGTAATAAAAGAAAAGCAAGGTGAGAAAAGACAGGAAGCAGATCTGAGATCCATCGATGTTTCTCTTGACCTGCAGCATCATTCTTGACACAGTTACAGGACACATACAAAACTGAAGTAGCAGATACATACTTTCCCCTGCGTGAACTCCTTCTACAATATGTTATCTGGTAAACTGCAGTCAGCCTTTTGTTGTGTTTACTTTATGGAGATTAAAAGGTCCTGGAGGTTTTGTGAGGGGAGAAAAGAAATGTAGAGGACTAGAAATGTAACATGGATTAAAAAAGTACGAAGTCAACCAGGTTTATCATACATCCTAATGCCAAATTATATTTATAGATATAACTTTAAAATGTATATTTTACTTACAGCTTTAACACTAGTGAAACCCTATAAATTCTTCCTTCTGTCACTTTTTAAGCTATATGTTTGTAACAAGCATAATACTTATAGACAACTAATCACTGATTTTTATATTTTTTTAAAAAATCTTTGGATAGTTTTTTTTCATTAAAGTAATTTATAGGTTAGCATACTTGATTCCATGGATATTTTTTCCCTTAGGTATATATATTAAATGTTCAAACTGTGAGAACCACGGAGAAATTCACCTAATGCTTATACAGACTCTTCACCATATTTTGAAATTATTTGTTCACCCTGGAACTGTACAAGGAATCAGCAGAGCTGCTGAATCTTAGCAGTAGCATGCTCTGTTGAACTTAAAGCACCTCTGCTTTCTAGTTTCATGAGAACCAGCGGGTTTAATGCCAAGGAAGTTTAACTGATACTAAATATAGCATCAGTTAGAGGGCATATCTAGTAACATTACAGTGAGCTTCAAATGTTACCATCATTCATAACATTTTCTATCTGCCTAGTCTATTATGACTTGCACATTCTGGCAGTGTTGCTCTTATTATTCGTGATAACAAATCCTAACATCAGCAATTTTTTGACAACGACCCACTTTTAATAAAGAGAGTATGCTAGAATTGGTCTTAATGTGTATACTGCCTTACACCTTTATTATTACAATATTTCATGCAGTGCTGCCTTAACAAGTTTTCCCTTGCCTCCTGCTCCCTGCGTGTATTGATTTATATATGGCATTATGCTTTAGTAGTGAGTGAATGTCAGAATTGAAAATTGGTTCATCCAAACATGTATTTTTTTTTTATGGTTTGACCAGTATAGAAATGCAATTAAATATGCCTCCATATTGTGCAATGGGTAGCCTACTGGCCACTTCAATTTTTCCTTTTGAAAAGATGATATTCAGTTTACTCTCCTGGTTCCTTTCTTTACTGTAGAAGTAAGCTGTTACAGATGGTACACATGACACTAAGTAATTCAGCGATAACCACAAGATTATACATTTAATAGGAATTCATTTCTAGATGATAGTTTCTGATTTATCAGGAACAGATTCTTTAAGATTTTAATAAAGCTTTTCATACAAGACTTCAAGTGTAACATATCTACCAGTCATGTTCATATGCTTTCTGAATGCAGTTTGTTTAAAAAAAAAAAAAAAAGTAAAAAAAAAAAGTGCTATTTTAGAAAACTTTTTAGGCCTCTGATTGATTTTATTTAGCCAGGCCAAAGGCCTAAAATACTAATCATATGACTTTATTGATGAAATAGTTACTTTGATTTTTATTTTTTCAGCATCTTCAAAGTTAGGAAACTGTAATTAAGTGTTAGGTGCTTAGCTTTACTGTTTTATTCCATTTGATAATGCAAAAGAGGAAAAAATGTCCCAATCAGCAAAATAGTCTAGAATTTCTTTATGTATTTAGACTATAGGAAAAATCAAATCCCTTGTTTCTTTACCTTGTTTTTAGTATATCTCTTTTTCCACTGAATATCACACAGTTACTTACAGCTATTGATCTTGTTGGAGTGTACTCAACCGCTGTTTGCAGAGACCTTCCTCTTCAGCTGCAATACAGAGGTTTAGCTTCCTGATTTATTTTCTTACACATATGATGAAAATTAATAATTAAGGAAACTTAGGTGCAATAGTTTTTGGTTGATTTGTTTTCGTAATGCTATCGTGGTACATCGTTATTAGACATTTAAATAAATGTGAATTATTCCATGCCCCATGCAAGCATGCTAAACATTCTCTTGACAATTTTAAATCACTTCAGTTGAATCTAAATATGCGTATGAGCAGGAGTTGAGCGAATGGTGTGACTCAAGAAGAAGCAAAGGGTACTACTACTTTAAAATATACATATTTAGAGAAACAGACCACAGCAAAGTCAGTTTTAAGGAAGCCTGTGGATGGCAGGGTAGGACCAGGAGGAAATGCAAGATTTACTAGAGCCTGTAAGGAAAATCTCTAACAAGTTATAATATTAATCTGCCTGAAACTCCAGGAGGCTGATGTCAGAGTAGCATCACGTTGGAGGGAGAGATGTGGAGGGCTATATAATGTTCTACCCTCCAGGTACTTAGTTGGTCAGTAGTGAATCAAGGACTGGTCTTCTAAGAGTGCTGCCCCTCAGGATGACTTAGATGGAAAGGATTCCATATCTCATCTTGGAAAGACATAGCCTTATCACTGTGGACCTAAACAGATATTTCACAGATCATCAGGGACATATGGTCCCTTCTCTGAGCTGACTCGGTCCCTTCAAGAGAGGTAGCATTCCCCTCTAAAGAAGCTTTATCGGTACTGATCACATAGTGTAAGAAATACCAGGCGGACAGGAACAGCTTCTTTAGCCCCTTACCTTCCTGACACCAGTTTATTGGTGTTTAAACTATACATGTATATAACCACTAAATAAAGTGTGGGTAGTTTCATATTGATTCAGAGCACACTGATCTGTGAAACGGAACATTTGTATTTAATTTAAAATTGTTTACTATTTCTACACAAGAGAGAGCTATGTAGGCTGTGAAGGGATTGTTGATGAGGACATAGTGAGGCCCATGTTATGTTTTGAGAATACTGCTGAATTTTTTGACTGTAAACTCTACCCATCAAGAATATAAACAGGATTGTGCCGCAGCTGCAGATTGCATCTGGCCTGCATAAGCATATCTAGACAAATTGTGCATGATTTGCATGTTTTTATTTGAAACCTCTATCACCCATTATACAGCATTTTCCTGTAATACTGGGATGTAGCCAGGCAAAGAGAATGAGGAAGCTGTGGAGAGGCAATCAGATATTTAAAAGGTTGGGGCACAGGGATCCCCGCCTAGATTTCAATAAGCTGGATACAATTTTCTGCAATTGGGAAATTTAGAAAGGGATTGGTAAGAGATATGTCTGTGTGCAAAGTGTAACATGAAGACTGTAAGTGTGCATTATTCATCCCTCATGGATGCTTACACACCTGTTTTTTGCTTCCACTCTAAAGGAAGATGCATCTGCAAAAGAAAACTGAGGTGGGAATTTAAGAGGAAGGAAGAATGGGTGAAAGGTGCAGTAAGAAGTAGGATAGAGCCCTGAACTGTCCATGTGGCAAAAAGAGGAAAAATGGAAAACAGATATCAATGAAATACAGATTTTTAGACTGTGTTTAGAGGTATAGAATGGAGGTGGAAGGGAAAGAAATACATAGTCTAAAAAAGAAGATGAAGGCACTTTGTTTCTTGATGTCCACCGTCACAGAGGGGAAAAAGGAAGGAGGCAATACAGTAAACCAAGGGGAAGTAGGTATCCACCTCTGAAGACAGGACAAAGTTAGCTTTATGTGTAGGGAAGGTATTCCTGGAAAGAGATAGCCTGGAAGTGTATTGTGAGTTAAGGACAGAAGGGAGAGATACATGGGTGTTTTGGTACAATGCTAGAGCTAAGCAGCTGTTAAAATACTGTTAATTCACAGGACTGTTAGGTGATTTGAGAAGGTGTGATTTCTCAAGTCCTACTGTATCCATCAACCTAGAGAAAGTCAACGGCTGCACAGCTTACCTGTCTTGCAGAAGTATAGGAAGACAAATCCTGTAATATTTTGCTTATTCATCTGTCACCTAAAAGTTATTTTTCACTATTACTGGAATGACTGCCTAAGTTGCAGCTTATGGCACCCATCTAAATGTTACGAGTAAATGACTGAACAGAAAAGAAATCCTTCCTTTAATAGCTTGAATAAAGCTGTTGTACCATTACTGTTACTCTGTCTCTCAAGTCCTTTTTATTCAAGTTACCGCAGTACTTATGCTCCAATTTACAACGGATGGGATTAGCTTTTCTTTTTACTTATCCATTCTGCCTTTCCCCAGCTGGAGTACTGAACCTATTAGCTCTGAGGCATCAAAAATGCATCCAGTATTAACATCTCCCTAGCTGCTTCTTTCCCCCTAGTAATAGGACCTCGAGTTGCCCAGAGCCTTGTAGTGGAACTACCCCCACCTTTTCCTTTGAAGTGAGCATAACAAAAGACATCAAAGGGCTCCCAGTCTTTAAAGATAAGTGTATTAGAACAGGAACTAATAAGGTAGAAAAAGGTGGCTGTTAAGAGATAGGAAATTCTGATCTGCTGAGAGAGATGAAATGAGTATCTAAACCAAAAATTACTCTTTGGTTACTATATGATTGTGTGGTGGACCTTCTTTGCATCCTTCCCTATGAGTCCCATATTCAGTGTCTTCTCGGTTGAATTAACTCTAAAACATCCCTCTGGGTTCTTAGGAAGTTTTCCTCCATCATCTTTAGGCTGAAAAGACACCTGCTTGCTGCTGATAGCACATCCTGACTCCACTCAAAGACTTGCCCTTTGGTCTATTGTAGCTGGCTTCAGTGTTGGTTGGTCTCTACCTGCCCTACTCTGTGCCCTGAAGCTTTGCTCCTCAGAGCACACTGAGATCCTCTGGGGAATGGAGCAGCCTGCTTTTTTTCCTGAAGAGTGGATACACAGTGCTGTAGCCAGTATCATGCAGGTGTACTTCTTTCCCACTGCCCAGCTTTTCTTGCATTTTAAAGAAGTGTAATACAATACATAGTATATGCACAGTAAGATTTACACTACCAAACAAACACTGCTATCATATGTTACATATGACCTCATACATGATAGTGCATTTCTTAAAAAAAATTATTTCATGTAATGATGGAATATAGAGGCTGATGAACTAAAGGGTTTGGACTATGTTTAATGGTAAGTTGGGCATTTTACACAGGGTTGGGACACATCAGCAGACTTTCAAAAGGCATACAGAACAATAAAATGTTCAAAAAATCCTGGTTCGTGTCAGCATATGTATCCATAACATGCAAAGAGACAACAAATGGAAGATGCTGATCTATGGAAAAAGAAGGAATGGCAGTAGCTAAGACAGAGTTGAACATTGGAAATTTGGTAAAAAAAAAATAGGAGGAGGAATAAGTGGAATAAAGGCCACAGAGTACAAGGAAATATTTCACAACAAGATTTGAAAGGAGGATTATTCTACCTACAGAGTTTGCCCAACATTATGTAAAAAATGATGTAGTGGGCAGAGAAGATTCCTTTCTGACTGGTGAGATTAAGAGAAGTAATTTAAGTAAGGATTTGGTATTTTCTAGTTTGAAGGAGAGATTATATCTTGATAAAATGAAACAAAAACATCAAAAGAAACATAGAGTTGTGTCTCTTCAAGGTAGAAGTAAGGTCTGGAGAAAGACAGAGTCTGAGAAGGTAATTGTAGACAAGAGTAAAGGGATTTCAGATGCTATCTATAACTACTTTAACAGACCATGTGTGTATTGAAGGTTACTAGCATCTCAGTAGAGCCATGTGTAAGATTATGTGACACTTTAACTGCAATTTAAACAATCAGCAGATAAATAACACTACGTGTTTTTTGTGAGAACTTAGCACATACAGTTTTTGAGGCTCCAGTGGCACTGGCAACTTTCCAGCTAAGCTCACCCTCAAGAGGAGATTTTAACTGTGCTGGTACTAGTTTTCCAAATGTGAAACAAACAAAAAAAACCCCATGTCTTTCCTGAAGGTAGCCTGTATCTGCCTGCAGGAACAAAAACCTGAGAGAATACCTTTTCCTACCTTGCCCCCAGGAGGGACTCTATACAACTTATCTTACTAATAACTTATGGCAGATACAAATGTGTATCATTTTAAGTCTGTATTGATGCTACACCCTCTCAGGCAGTTAACGCCAATTTAGAAATACCGCCTGAATCCTGTTGTGGGCACTACTGATTCCTTACTTTACTGTTGGAAAAACTGCACATCTTCCTCTTCCTCCATGTGGTAGAAGTGCGCTGTATAAAAAGCAGCAACCATAGCATATACCTTAATGCTAGCGTTTGAAGTGGTGTTAGTCTGTACCCCTTAGGCTCTTCAAGATCACTGCTAAATCTCAACCAGTAATAAAAATTCACAGTCATAACTGTATTACTTTAATGAATATTATGGCTTTCTCAAATTCAAATCACAGCAGCGGGAGGGAAAACCACCTTTGGCAGTGGGAATTTAACCTCTACAGAATCCATACGTAGAATAGCAACAGTCTATCTCTTTTTTGGAAATCTATTCTTTATGCTATGGTTGAGAGAAAAGTCCCCAAAAGCTGTTCCTGTGCTTCCGTTCTCACAGGCCTCAGCGGGAGGCTGTGCCTTGGGGATCGTCTTCTTAACCTGCCTGGGGCAGGTGTCTTGCCTGGGGCTGTGACAAGCCTTGTGCCCTCTGCCTGGTGCAGCCTCTCAGCTGAGATCAGCTCCAGCCATTGCACTCCTTTTCCAGTGTGAAATCAAACAGATTAGTTTAAACCTTCAAAATTACCTCTTTGCTTTGCAACGGGTGGCAGAGAAGAGGAATACTCATTTAGTCAGGCACTGGTCTCAGTGGGGAAACAGCAGTTTGTTATTCTCCCTGAACGCAAAAGTGCATTTAATCTGCCTTGAGAGATGTGGAGTGCCGCAGCACCACAGTCACTTTAGAGAGCCAGAAATGTGGGCTGCTATGGAAAGTGACAGACCCACCCCTTCCTTTGTGCTGGAAGTACTCTCCTCGATGCTGTATGCTGAGTAGGATTAGCAAACTGGAATTAATTTCCCAGCTGAAAATTACCCCTTTATTACATCTGCCTGAAAACTAACCAGGAGAAGTTTTTTGATCTACGTGGTCATAGGAGTACTAGCGCTGGCATAAGGGTGGGGGGTGAGGGGTGCCTTGCAATAGCTTGTACTTGCCTACCTGGGACAGGGTATTCCCCAAGAGGTGCGGGCAGTGACAAGTGTCTGGAGGAGGAGCCTCAATTACCATGTGTACTAGTCTTGGTTCAGTTTAAGTAGCTGCTGACTCGAGCAGGTTATTCTGGAAAAGGGCAATATGCTTGTGAGACTTACTGAGCATGAGTATTGTGTGTGAAAGAAACAATTTACTAGTTTAAGGTACCATCATTCTGAGGTGGTTTTCCCCCTCTTCTCTTTTGATATTAGCAACATTCATCATTATATTCTCTGCATAAATAGTTTAGTAGTATTCATTGAAAAGTAGACTATAATAAAAAAAAATCTCATTTTAAAACTGTGTGCTCTGTTTTCTTGAGCTAATACTCAACAATGGAATAAGTAATAATAATACACATACTTAATAATATAATCCTTCATGCAGCAGGTTATAGTAAACAAAAATCCTGTTGGTATTTCTCTGAGTTCTCTAATTTTCCTTCTGGAATCCATAGCAAAACAAATCCCTAGAGATGCCAAAGGTAAGAAAAATAATGGACATAATCACTATTTTAATTTCAGGACACAAGATTGTATTTCTGCCCTTTTTGTACTTTAAAAAATAAAATACCAAGCTGTGCATACAGGATTGAAACAAGTGTTTATATTAAGTAGCAGTGACAGGAAAGGAACATTAATTATATATAAATAAAAAACTTGTTTTAACTTAGGCATTTGGTGGCTAAAATTTGTCTTGCTGTTTTCTGCTGCTGGTTTGTTGTTGTTGGGTTTTGTTTGTTTTTTTTCTCCTGATATGTCCAGTTTCAAGGAACGAATATTTCTGGTACTTATAATGTAGACCAGTGGAAACCACAATGAACCTAAACATACAAAATTGTTTGCCAGGAGACCAAGGGTAAGTTCTGATCTCTGTAGGGTTCCACACAAAAATAACCAAGCACCGTGTCTAATCCTTAGATCCAGCGGATGAAGTTTACTCTTCTGAGAAGCAGAAATTAACCTCAGTTTTTAGAGCTGTTTTCAGACTTCACTTTCCAATTGAGAATTAGCAACCTGAGAAACAGAATGGCTTGTGTGGATCATAAAAATGATTAGACGTTTGGGGCCAGTCATCCTACCATATATCTGTCACACTGGGATTGGTTGTTAGAAGGATCTTCTGTGTTTTGGTTTTACCAAAATCATTTGTCCCATTCCACCTCTATAACCTGTCTTGTAAATGTCATTTATTTCTAGCTACGTGATGTTTGCCAGATGCCATTCTGTAAGGAAAAACTGAAAACTGTGCAAACATACTAGCTGAGAAGGCAAGGTAAAGCAAGGATTTGTCCATCAAGATCTGCAGATTGGTAGAAATTTAAAAGGCAATGTATACCTTTTTCCTTTCAGTAATTGTATTTCATGCTGAAAAATACCCTCTGTTGGTCATATTTTTGCACTTGTCAGTAAATCTTGAGTCAAACTAGGAGTAGAAATCTTAAGCAGAAATTTGCAATTTCACTTCAGGATGTTAACAGGAAAAGGAGACTTTGCCTGTAACTTGTAATTGGCAAATTGTAGTAGTAATCATGTAAATAAAGGTGAATCATTATGTAAGTTCTAAAATAATAAGATTTGCTTTAAAAAAACCCCTTAAAATATCATCCTGAAACCTGGCTTTAGTAAAATGGTGAAAACAGGTATTTTGTGTTGAAAATAATTTATTTTATGCTAAACAGTTAATATGGTATTGTTGAAATTTTTTACGAAGATCAAAGACTTAGCCTGTGGCATTACAATAATATATCGAAAGCTTTCAAGAAAAATTAGAAATGATCAGCAAACATTTTTATGGTACTGGCAACAATGGCAGTATTACCCTGTGTGGCACTGTGAAATGCATTTCACATTTTGTAATTTATTTTTTTTTATGATATGAATCTTTTTTATTCTTTTTTTGCTTCAGGTTTCTTATGTGTCTTCTGAGTTTAAACAAAATACTATGTAACACATTATAACTTAAAACTGTTAGAAGGCTGCCTAGATCATATTAAGCTATTTGGTTCTGATTATCATCTCAAAATATATCCTTTCAAGTTAGAACAGCCTCTTTCTTTTCTCAGTTAGCATATCTGCTCTGAATAGAGTATGATACACTCAGCTATTTTGGATGGCATGTTGGTAATTGTTTTCCGCTCACCTAAACAGTAGAGCAGAAGATAGTGTTATGTGAACCAGGTGCAGTTCGTATTTTTAATTTCTTTCATTTACTGTAACTAGAGGCTCATGTTTTGTTAAGCTTATGAATCTGGAAAGCTGCAATCATCTGAATATAGCCACCTACATACCTTACTGCCAGATGCTGGCAAAACTTACTGCCCCATTGTGCCTACCATACATGAGTCTTGTCTCTGTGAGCTTTCTTCCTTTCCGAATCGGTGTATTGTGCTAGGAAAAGGATAATACGTTTGGTTTGGTCCTGATGTGCTTTCAAGAAATTTGGCTTCAACAGGGAATGATTCATAACATTTTTGCTTTGCTTGTGTAGTTTAAAGGGCCACTTTCTATTCTTCCTCAAGGCATATGCCTTTGCAGGGTTGTTAAGAGTCCGATACTCTCTGATCAGATTCTTTTAAATATTTCAGACATTGATGAAGATATTAATGTTTTAATACAAAGTTTACTTACTTCAAGGCATTTGATGTTACATAGGAGGTTTATTTAGCAAAGCGATACAACAGTATACTGAAGTCACAACATAAACATAATGTAGCAATTGCAGTACAGCTGTATCACAACACAAATGTGATTCCCATTAGTGGTCTTACCATCGTGCTTACCATCAATGATGCTGCTCATCCACAGCTGCTTGAGAAGCATGCATGGCTTGAAGCCAGCTCAAGCCCGCTGCTGTCTTCAAAGTTCATTTTGTTTGTTGTTCAATTGTTAACGCTCCATGTTGAGCTGAGCTGCATATATACTTCCCCCACACTGGTCTGGCTGTCTCAGGAAGATAATACTTTCTATTGATTATTTTAGGGAGGGCCATTTGCACAACCTGTTGACCCACTCAACCAATACAGCTCTTTATATATAGCAAAGGCCACCCTCCAGTCCCCTTAGCATTAGAGACGAGTTCAGCTTCCTTTACACCACCTGTGGTCACTGCCTAGGTTCTTGTCAGAGCTTTGTGAGCACATTGCCTGTGCCCAACTTCTCCGAGCTTTCTTCCATTGCAGGGGTTTGTTGATCAGTTTATTGATTCAGGTAGAGAAGTATTATGTGACGTTTTGCTTTTTTTCCTGTCGCTTATCTTTTCAGCTTAAAAAAGGACCAGACAGTGAACACTAAAATACCTGCTATAAAACTGTTGTACTAAACAATCTCCTGTGCTTAGTAAAGGAAATATAGGTCCAAATTTGCAATGTGTTAATTCTCACAACATCTGTATTAAGGAAGGGCGCATTAGGAATGAGGAAAACTCTTTTAAAAACCATATATTTCCCTATTCTTTCTGCCGTATCTGTTCAGGTAGTTTACTCTTGAAGGTATGTTGCTAAATATGTATTTTTTGATGTATGAGTGGTACAAAGCAAATCATAATTTGTTATCATTTGCCATGACTTTCTATGTGCAACTTATTTTTTTAAAAGATACCTTGTCCTAATGGTACTTTACAACCCATACTAAAAGCTAAATTCAAACTGGAGTTTCTAGTATTTTTTCCCCATTTTCAATCAGGAAGAAAAATTAAAACTTGAACTTTCAATGTGTATATATATCTCTCAAACGAGATTGAGAAATGTGGAATAATTTTGAATTAGGAAATGATAAAACAATAAAATATTAAGCATATTAGAACATCCATTTTTTTTTATATATTCCAGTATTTGAATTAATATGTTGAAATATTATGAATTAATGTATGTCGAAAGTAAGTATTAGTGTAAACCTTTTTTTTTCCTAATAAATAGTGATGTTCCTGAAAACTGACATGTTTCAGACATACTTCTGAAAGATACTTCTTAATTTTCCAACAGATTATTGTTCTATCATCCTCTCTTCACAGTATCTGTGAAAAAATAGTGTTTATATATCCTAGATGGATAGTGTTGTTTATGCTGATCACATACAAAAAGAAACAAAGTCTAATTAAACTGAAGTTTTACCTGGATGAGATACAGTGCAGACTAAACCAAAACGTCAAGGTTTTCCTCACTCTTTTGATCAGTCATTACTCTGAATCCCTCATTTTAGATCCTGATCAAATTAACAGTAGAAGCTTCTCTAAATGTTATTTATGTAATTGAATAGGCCATTATCTTATTAATCAGATACGATTTTTTAAAACTAACTGTTGTATAATTTTAAAATATATTGGATTTTTCTCTTTTAGTTTTGGGTTATTTAATGTATCTCTTTCAAAGTACAAAGAGAATTTGTAGACCAAAAGTTTACAATATGCAGGAGAGGAAATGACATTCCTTTCTAGGTACTCAAAATGTTATTTAGAATAAAAAAAACATATTAAATGCTGATCACATTGAAGTCAGTATGAATTCATATGTTTAAATCATAGTTATAAATTCCTTTCTCTCTGCAATGGATCTCTAGTAAAAATGAAATCGGCTCCTCCAAAATATCATGATTGTTGCCATAAAATAATTAATTACTGAAAGTTTTGTTTTCAAGACACCTTTGTGATCAGTGAGGCTAGAGACTTTGAAAACCTATTTTTACTTTCATTAAAAGGAAAATTGAAGGAACACCAAAGTGTGATTTTTTTTTATTATTTTCTCATAATCTCATCATGTGTTCAAACATGAGCAGAACTGAGATGAACAAAAGGAGTAGCTGTGCTTGCTCTTGTCTACAGGCTGAAATTAGTGTAACCATTTAGATGAAACATCATCATGGTAGGTAGCTTAGAGTCTTTCTTCTATCTTTGTAATGAAAGTCTCTTTACTTTGTAAACATGTCTGAAAGATAAAGCATACTGACTAAATAAAATACAAAGCGTTCAACAATGTCTTTAGTCTGCACAGTACATTTTTGTAATTTTCTCTATTAAAAAATATATATGTAAAAAAATCCCCAGCAACCAGAATACCCCAAACCAACCTACAAACCAGTTCACATTAGCCAGTGGTCCAGCTGAAGTAGCGAGTAGCCTTTTCGGCACATTTGTGCAAGTAGTCAGAGCTCCACAAAAATGCAAAGTGGTTACGATTGAAGCAATCAGTCCTTTCTCCATACTTCTTCATATTCCTTAGTCATGGGTCATGGCTATCCAGATATTCAGGAGAAAATAAATGTGAAAGATCCATTTCCATACTATGGAAATCATCAGGTAAAACTGATGATTCTGCCTTTGCCAATATCATTACTGAATCCTTTTATGGGACCATTACTGACTATATAATAAACCAATAATTCTCTTCACCCCATCCACATACACCTCAAGGAATTTAGTCCCAGTTCTGAAATATCCTGAAAACAAGAATCTGAAAAAAAACTTGGAAGATGAACAGGAGAAAATGATGTGTTGAAATAAAAACATGCATGTGAAAAAAGGATGGTTGTTTTTAATTAGTCTCCTAACCTGAATTCTATGGGGTCTTTGAATTTCTAGACGCTCGAAGCATTTTTGTTCACTTTAGTTAGATTTACAAAGAGTAAAAATCAAAAATGAATGCCAGAAATCTGAGTTGTGCTGTACTTTTTTGATGTAGTTAACTGGTAAACACATGGCAGCAATGTGATAAGACAATATGAAGGCTAATAGCATCCTGGGCTGTACCAACAGAAGCAGAAGCTTGGAATTGATTATTCCCCTTTGCTTGTCACTCATTGGACTGTATCTCAAATAAATTATGCATTTTGGGACACACAATGCAAGAATGATGTTGATAAATGAGTGCATTCAGGGGCCACCAAGGTGGTCAGGGTCTGGAGACCTCCTCCTGTGAGGAGAGGCTGGGGCATTGGGGTTTGCTCAGCCTGGAGAAGGGACAGCTGTGTGGAACCCTAACAGCCACCTGTCCTTACGGGAACATCACCAAGAAGACAGAGGCAGGCATGAGAATAGGCAACCATGACCATGAACTGAAAGGGATTGGTCTGACTGGATGTAAGGAAAAAAATATCCCCATGAGAGTAATTAAGCACTGAATCAGAGTGCCTAGAGAAGTTGTGATATCTTCGTTATTGGATGTTTTCAAAACCTAGCTGGATGAGGCCCTGAGCTACTTGGTCTTCATAAAATGTTGACTCTGCTTTGATCAGGAGGTTAGACTGGATGACTGCTTGAGTGATTCTATGATTTTAGGGCTATAATTTGCATTAATGTATTTACTGATATTATTGAATTTAGCCCTTCAGGCCAGGTTTACAATTGGCTTTAAACTTTCTTCAATTTGCTCATCATTTTGTGTATATAACAGGCAAATATTTCATGTACTATAGGCCAGCATTCATTGACCTAGTAACCAAAAAAAATCACCTCCCCCGAAAAATGTGAAGCATGGCTTTGAATTGGGATAGATAACTCATGGCTTCCTGGAAAGAATGGAAAACTAACTTGTTTTCACCCCTTCCCCACCTTGAGTCCAAAAGACCTGGGAGGTCAGGCTCATGCAGAGGTTTCTGATCAACTCATGGGGAAAAAAAAAAAGCGATGCATGATTCTTTCCTGGACTGCTCAGTGCTGTGTGTGAAACAATACCTCTTGTCTTAGGCTGGATTGTGTTTCTGATACCTAATTGATCAATGCAAAAAACAGTTTGGAGACTGAGAGGAAATTTTGCTTTCTGTCAGAGACTGACAAATTGCCTAGTGTGACTTTTTAGGGAGGTTAGTTTATCTTTTTGAATGGATGAATGGCATTTGTTCTCCTGCAGCGTTAGAGAGCTAGTTTAGGTTAATAAATATAGCAATTTAAAAACTTGATGTTATAAATCGGTTTTGCAGTTTTGCTAATATGCAGTCAAATTAGATAAGAAGCTGAAATGTCTATCTGTTTAAGGTGTCATATGAATATCAAGGAGATAACTTATGTGTTGCATTTGCCTGGAGGCAGAAGTGGAAAATCAAGCCTTTGCAGACTGGGTTGCTCTCTCTGTAGACTCTCATTTTCTTTAATAAGTGGAAGGAAGGAGGATGTACTGAAAGGATAGTCCTCATTTGTGACAACTGACTAAGTAAATTATAGTGAAGCTGAAACCATGGTATCTATGTATTTTAATAAGAACTTCATAATCCTTTTCTGTAATGACTCCATATTTTGCAGGAAGATAGTATGATTATTATTAATCTCAATATCTGAAGTGATCTGGAATTACAGAGTTATGTTCTGTATTTCTAAATGCCAAGTGACATTTCAAGGTGAGTAGGTAAGATATAATTGATTTTTATTTTTTTCTCCAAGAGCATTTTTGATGAAGAATGACTGACTGGCATGATATTCGGTGTATGAAATTTACTTTTTCCTGCTAAAGTGGAAACAATAGTAAAACCCACCTATGACCACATGTTAACACTGTACATTCTGCTCAGGTCTCTGTTAAGTCGTGGGAAGCTTAGCTTCAGGTCCAGTGCACAAAGCAAGAACTAGTTCTTTGTTATAAGGTATATTTCTTTACACTAGTGACAAATGAAATTTCCATGGTGTCATTTGACAAGGGACAAAAGGAGACAGTAGGCATTTTTTCTTCATTTCTGATATTAGCATGCCTACCTGAGCCAGAGTTTCAATGAAGTAAACTAGATTTCTTAGAAGAAAAGCAAATCAAGTTTAAAACTGTAATACTATTGTCTTGCACAGTCTTTATTGCAATACCTTATATTTCATGGAATAACTACAATAACCTTCAATTCTAACTAAAAAACCCCAAAACTTTGTCACCAAATTGTCATACTGCACACAAGCCTAAATGTGTTCTTTCTTCAATACAGTTTTTCTTGTATGATTCATATTCTTTTCCTATTTCTATTAGTTTGTGTCAGTTCTCATGCAACTTTGGAATCTTGGCCAACTATAAAAAAATATATTTTTTGTAATAACAGAATTCTGAAGCACTCTAGAGTTAGGAAAGGAAAAGAGCCAACAAAACCCCCAAACCCAAGTTCCTTAGACAACTCGGATGTAGTTCAACATTCATTTTTCCTTTCTGATACGTTAGTTTCTTCTTACTTTTGAAACACTATCATGTAGCAGTTTACTTTTTATTTCATTTATGAATTAGCATTCTTAGAAATTTTATAGCTGCCAATGGGTTAATTATATTGTAGATTCACAATTTATTGTTTAGCCTACATTTAACCAAAGCAGAACTACAGGTCAGAAATCAAAACTATGGTAAAGGATATTTGAGGTGTGTGCCCAGAATTCAGACCCACACGCTGGCAGATCACAGCACAGAACTTTAAACCTCCATTTCAATTAAGATACCTCTGTTGTGTATTTAAGAAAAATGATTGAGAAGAAGTGAATTTGTAGAATTCACCAGTCAACTTATGACAAAAATAACATTGCATACTTTATCTTTAATGGTTGTCTGAAGAAAGGTTTTATATCTCATCCATTTTTTTTCTGATTTTTTTATTTATCATGAATAACTGGCTCTTTTTTCCATACTTGAATTTTAGTAAATTCAGACAAGCCTACATATGTTTATTTTGATAAAGCTGCTTACTTTGCTCTACATTAGTAGCTGATCAGAAACTAGTCCATGTCTAAAGACTAATAGTGGGAGACAATCAGCAGCACAGCATATCTATTTTGTTGTACGTCAACATTGTTATTAGCAAGAACAACACTATGAATATCATTATGCTTTCTTGCCAATTACGTGATTAGAAGTATTAAATAGAGAATCAGAGTCAAATATTTTAAGGTAAATCTAGGGCTTTGGATTCTACACAGTCTTTGCTTTCAGAATGTCTTGTTGGGGGAGAGCGTTTTTTGAAATTATTTATTGAGAACCGTTCAGGCAAAAAAATGGAACAATACACACTCTTGTTTGTTCTTTAGATATAGTTACAAAGATCAATAGCATAGTGCATAAGCATATATTGATTAGAATTTAAATGAATTCAGTAGTTCAGAACATGCCAAAATCATATATATTAAAATTCCAAATTATCAGAACACTGATATACATTTAAAATTATTCATCCGGTAATGCTCAAATACTTTTATCTACCTTCTTTTGTGAGTGTATGTATAGGAATGTATTAATCTTTCTTGAAAGACATGTATATGTAACCCATAGGGGCAGAATTTCTTTCAATTGACTTTCAACTGACCTTGTAAGTTAGTTTTGTTCTTGTACAAAAGTTTGACTTTGAAAAGTGGATCATAAGTAGGGGGACCTTAAAAAAAATCTTGACTGACATTTTAATTAAATACCATGTGTGGTCTATGAAGCATTCTCATTCTCTCCTAATTACTGCTGAAAAATGATGATACATACTCAGATGGCTTTAAAAGTTTGTTTTACAAGTATAAGATATGCACAACAGGATGAAGACATATTTTAAAATAACAGATATTTAAATCTTCCATCAGATAAAAATGAGTCTCCCTGAACTGCAAAAGTGAGACCTATTCACTTGCGTAAATTCTGTAAATTCTTGTTTCTGAATACAAGGGCTTTTTCAACATACTTAAAAATATTTCACTATTTAAAAAAAAAAAAAAAAAACAAAAAAAAAAAAACCAAACCAAAAAACGAACCACCACAAACTTTAAAAATCCTAGGCCTGTCTTGTGGAAAGTTAAATGTCTGTTTAGAATGTATTCATGCATATGTGTGTGTATATACAGAGAGACACAGACACACACAGACACACACAAACACACTCTCTCTCTCTCACTCTCTCTCTCTTCTGTGTTTTTTGGTCATAAGTATTCCCCTTGACATTGCTGTGCTAAAGGTGAAGCTTTTGTGTGGTTTGGTTGTTCCTTCCCCACCCCCCCCACCCCCACCCCCCAAATAGCTGGGTGTTGACTGTTAAAAAGTAAATAATTTAAAATAGTCTTTGTGGTTTATATTTTGCTTTGTTTAGCACTGACTGCATTACAGTCCTCATGGATTTTTATATCTAATCAAGCATCTTTATGCAAGGAGAATGTTCTGGCAATTTTTTACTTTTTTTTGATATGCAAACCATACTTTTTGCGGTATCCTTCTTCATATCCTGAGAAAGAAAACAGTTACAGCAACTTCGAGCAACCCTCCTTAATAGTATTGTTTATATCCTGTTTATCTTTGCGGGGCTTGTTCTGAACTGATGATCCAGGAGACTTGTGACACTTGTCTTTTAGGGATTACCCATTCTGACTGTGAGCAGGCTCACTTACCTGATGTGACTTACATTGGTGATTTCAACTGTAAATCCTTAGCAGAACGACTGTCAGTGACTTATGCTAATAGTTTTGACTGAAGAAGTGTGTGGCTACCATATCAATAATTATGCTGCAACCATTACCTCTTAAAATTTGTTTTCAAAGTTACTCCTTACCTAAAAGTAACTATAATAAAACACTTTAAATGCAGCTATAATCACCATTGTCTTAGTACAGTTAAAGTCCAATTTTTCTATACAATTGAAGCGTTAGGACATGTGAAGTACTGATAAGGGAAGATGAGTAACTTTTCATGACTGAAATGTTTGGTGCATTTGACATCTTACTCTTAATTGGTGTGTTTGTGTGACACAACAGTAATACGCAAATTATTGCAAAAGCTTTTGTACTTGTGTGTTCCAAAATGTATATCAAATTTCTCCAAACTGGTTAGTTTTACAAAAGATAACAAGTTTTCTTAGAAATCTTGTCTAACCAATATTCTTAGAAAACTAAGGCAACAAGCCCATGGAAAGCGGCAAGGGGCCATGTAACTGAATAACCTGACCACTTCAAAAAGCAGCCTTAGTTGAAAGTCTTGCTTCTTGTGAGAATTTGAAATATGTTTTTGTTGTTGTTGTTGTTGTTGTTGTTGTTGCTTTTACTGGAATAGGATTTAAAAATAGTGAAAAGAAAAAAAAGAAAAATTAACAACTTCCAAAATTTAGGATGGAAAAGTTAATATAGGAAGTCAACTGAAACCTCTTTGCTTTGAAAAGTTTGGTATTATTACTTAACTTCAGATCTTTATACATTTCTAGTAATTTAAATAACATGCATTTTACCTAATTTGAAAAAAAGCCACATTTTTTAATGAACAAATGCAAAATTATTCATCAAAAAATATGAAATAAAACACCATTTCAACATTAGGAAGAAATTTTTTTACAGTAACAATAAACATTCACTGGAACAACCTCCAAGAGACGTGGTAGAGTCCCTATCACTGGAGGTTTTCAAGATCAGATTGGACAGGATGCTAGATAATCTCATCTAGGTTCCCTTTCATACGAAAGGTTGGACCAGTTGATTTTTTGAAGTCCCTTTCAATCTGAGCTGTTCTATGATTTTATGACATAGGATAATTTTAAAAGAAAATGACAGGCTATTCCAGCAGGAATTTAATTGAAAATAGTTCTTACCCATCCAAAATACTCAGCTTTGTTGATTCTTCTGATGATTTATTTTTCCCACTTACTTAGCCAGCTGGTTTGAGTTTTAACGCTAGCTCTAAAATTTGCTGTGTAGTCTAAAGCAAGTCAGTTTACTTCCAAATGCACACTTTTATTTATGATTAAAACAGAAATAGTATTTAATCTCCTTTCTGAAATGCTACAAAATCTTGGAAGTATTCAACAAACGATCACACTTGATAGAAAGCATGGATGGCAAGACATAGGGATGGTGGCACCTTTTTACCTTTAAAAGAGACATCTTTTTAATGTCTTCATGTCTTTTATTGTAAATGTGCCTTGTACTTCAAAGGCAAGGTTAATCATGAATCAGACTTTGTACAGTAAAGTGAAATATTTCTTGAGACTGTGTTTTGTAATGCTTATTTGAAAGGTAGAAGCAGCAACACAACAGGCCTACAAGAAAGGAGAGTGTTCTGCTTCTTTTGCATAAGTATCTAGTGTGATTAAGGCCAGTGATTTTTGTAATGGAAAGAGCCTTATCTTGCCAAGGGAAAGGTGAGCATATAAGGAATTCCTATACAGATCTCTATGAAACAATGGACTAGAATGAGGATTTAATAGTTTGCAAGGTGAAAGAGGATATTATACATAAAAAAAACCCACAACAACAACATAAAACAAAACAAAAAAACAAACAAACAAACAAACCACAAATAAAACCCAAACACCACAAATTTTTAATTAAGAAATGGACATTGCAATTGGTATCTGAAAATAATCTGGGATTATTCATTATTTTCTACATTGCTACACATGCTTTTATTTACTGGCAGTCAGTGGTTACTGTAGTTCTGTTTTGAAGTTGATGCAGTTCTTAGTAAATCTTACAAATCCTAGTCCACATGATGGCCCAAATTAGGGGATCTGACAGAAGACATGAACCCATTCTGGTGGCTCATTTTACTTAGAACCCAGGTTATCAGAAGGAAGATGTAGCCCCAGCTTTTAGATCAACATTATGCTTCGTCACAGCAGAGACAAACAGTTAGACAGGAGGACAAGGATGTGCTTCATGTCCCACACTAAATATGTAGACTGAGAGCTGTGCCTGTTACTTTCTATTGTGGGAGAGCTGAACAGTAAATTTATGTATTTCTATAAAATGTCATCAATCATGAGAATGGAGAAGTAAATTAATGCTTTTAAGAAGATACAAAGTTGCATTTATGACTTCTCAAGGTTTTGATAAAATCTGGTCCTCAACCATGTAGTGGAAGATACAACTTGCTGACAAATGTCTGTTGAAGCTTTCCTATATTTAACTAAAAATTGAGGATCAAATATATAGTAATGAGTCTAGGTTTAATGGGAAAATATTTTTTTTAAAACAATACCTAAATTGCTATTACAAACACATCTCTCAGACTCTGAAGTTGGAAATTTTAGTAAATGGATATAGTAGAGAAGGGATAGCTCAGATGGCATGATAAATTTCAGGCCGTTTTTCCATAATTTCTAGTTAATGCCAAGTATACCTACAGTATTTAATGGAACAAGAAAACATTGCAGTCAAAGATGCAAGTTCTGAACAATGTCCAAATTTGTTGTAACAAATATGATCATTGTATGTGGGCTATTACAACATTTCTGTTAAATAAATAGCCAAGAAAAAATAATCATGCTGACTTAGTGTAATGCACATATAATCAAATAAAATTGAAACTGATTCCCTGTTTATTTTTCACTACTTTAAATTTTTGCTTTACTGTATGTATAAAAGTAAATTAAAATAATTAAATGTATTTTGAAAATTCTGCATACACTCAAGTTTTCCAGTCACAGTGAAACTTCCTTATTTGTTAAATTTGATTAATTGTTTTTAGTGTCTCTTAACATGCCAAAAACCCATAAAATGCCTGGAGCTAGATGCAATCTTGAAAGTTAATCCAATTCCTTTACTACTTACAGCAGCATCACTAAACCTGTGTCTTTCCTCAGATATTTCTTTTCCTTTGAGCTGTTCACAGCCTCTCCAGTCTGTTCTACAGCTTTGCTATCTCAGTTGTTGAAAGCTTTTCCTGATGCCTAACATGAATCTTTCTTTCTACATTTAAAAGTCTGCTACTTACTGTTTTATGCAGATCATTCCTACCCTCTTTGCAATGACCCTTTGTGTACTTGAACCTAGTTTTCCTCTCTTCTTTTGTAGGTCATGTTTTCTAGATCTCTGATTTGTCTCTTCCTTTCTGCATCCTCTTCACTTGGGTTACAGTACTTCATCTTTCTTGAGGCACAGTGTTAGAAAATGGGTGCAGTATTTCAGATGAGTAAAGTGAAAAGATTGATTTATCTTTCAAAACGCCGTACATTCCAGCAGATCATTTGATTTCTTTTTGTTGCAGCATGAGAACATTATTCATACATATTCCTCTTTTGCCCACTAATCCAACATTCTCTGCTGGCACAGTGTGATGCATCCAGCTGTACCCTAGTTCACAGTTGTGCAATTTATTTTTCCTACTTGTTAAACCATACATTTATTTGAATTCAGGTTTTTTGTGTCCTTTCAGATAATTTCTCTAATTGACCAAGATCAATTTGAATTCATATTTGGTCCTCCAGCATACTCCTGGCTTTGTGTCATATGCAGATTAACTTAAATGATCATTAATGTAAAAATTGAACTGCAGTAGAACCAGGACAGACTGCATAACCATGTTCAATACATCCTTCCATTTTGATATTGTACTGGAGATAAATATTCTTTGGATACAGTTATCTAATGATTTTTGCTGCAAACCAATGAACAGTTTTGTTGGTGCCATATTTCCTCAATTGCTTATGAGAATGCCATTTGAAAAAAAGTTACAAACCTTACTAAAGTAAAAAAAAAAAAAAAAAAAAGTATAAATTGTGAAGGTTCTTGAGCAAAAAGTTCCAGTTTACAGGTTAATCAAGACAAAGATGAAATGAACCTTCATTTCATCTTTCTCTTTCCTATCATTTTCTCTTCTCTGCTTTTCCCTTATCTTTCTATCTTTTGGTCAGAATGCAGAATAATATAGAACTGTGAGATTTAACTATTACCTGATGCAGAGTTATTTTAAGGTTTTTTTAAGATAATGGGTTTGTATATAGTATTCAGCTTGAACAGTACTAAGTTCTTGCCAAGTCTTTTACTAAGTACTTGCCAAGAAATACAGAAGAGGGAAAGTTTTAGTTAAGGCATTATTATTTTCCTCCATTAGCTATTTTTAAACAGTATCATGGACTAAGAATCCTCAGAAGTCATTGCTGGTCTAGTCTTATTTTTTTTCAACCTTTTCCTGCTGCAATTTTACTTAAAATATCCACTTTATGCAAAGCTCCTGTAGAGAGACCACCTACATCCCCTCATCCAAACATGCATTTTTGTCATCCTTCCTATTCTGACAGTAAGATTTTCATCTTCCTTTCAGTGTATGCTTTGCCTCATTAATTCTGTTAGCAGCCTACAGAAATTATGTTGGTCAGGAATCAATAATTTGGACAATATAAAGTAGTAAGAGTGTGTGGTTATATTTTTATTTTTCTGCCATGTGGTTACTACTCTGAAAGACTTGTTGAATAACGCCACTATTTTATTATCCCTGTGTGTTGTTCTATTCTAAAGCCTTATTAACCATTGCCAAGGATTTCCCCATCAATATTACACGTTTATATGTGTTACAAACTAAAAAGCCAGCATGCTATTTTGTGTCATGATTTCAGAAGACTGAATACACATATTGAAGGCAGGGGAAGTATGAACACCGCGTGCCTTTTTTATAGGGCTGGGTTGTGACATCTTTATAGATGAGGAGCTGCTGGAGTCTCCAAGAAAATATGTGCGTGCAGCCCCTGTCCTTAATGTACCCTTCCTCATATTTCTGTCCGCACAGATTTTCTGTGTCACTGCCTTCACTAGGCTTTAAGGACATATTTGTATTAGTGCCTTTTACAATATTTCCACCAGAATAACTTCCTTGGGCACAAATATGGTGGTTGGTTTTTGTGGGGTTTTGTTGGTTTTGTTTTGTTTTGGGTTTTTTTAAGCCTGTTTAGATTGCTTTTCTCCAAAATAAACCCAAAATTAATAAGAACTGTCATTTCTAAGGGATACAGATAGCTTTTAAATATAGCAGGTTCTGAGACTTTTTATATGGATAAGTGTTTCTCAGCTGTATTTTAAAACAAACAAAAATACTAGCAAATTTAATATTCTGCTGACACCTTTTGCAAAGAACACCAGATAAAGGAATGCCTTGCTGCTTACAGGAAAAAAAAAAAAAAAACAACAAAACAAAACATACACACACAAAAAAAAACCTACTCAGTGATAAATCATATATTATTAAAAATGAAAGTACAACCCAGTTTTCCATGACATACGTTTAAGTATACTTAAATCTTTGAGCAAGGCAGGAAAGCAGTGGCTTTTCATAAAACTGATTGCATCTGTTTATTCATTTAGAATAAGCTATCACTATAGTTCAAAATACACAAGCAGTAGCAATATAAGTTGCATTCAATTTTGTCTCAATGAATATATTATCAGCGCTATTATTAGCTTCGCCCCCCCTGCCTCAGAGCAAGGGATTGTTTTGTTGAATTCTTTTCCAGTATACTCAGGACTGAAAGTGGTTTATTTTCTGTATGTAGTTATGCCTGGTTCTGCTTATTTTTTATTTAGTTTTGTAATTCTGGCAGAAATTGCAGTGTGGTCACATTTTACTCTGAGCCTTATTTTTGTTACTCTGGGGATCTAGGTTATCCAGATCTTTCAAGATGGGCATCCCAGCTCTACTTTCTGTATCTAACAACTTAGCGTCAAATGAATTTCATCAATGCTCTTATTACTTGGTTAGTCATTAAGGAAAGTATCTCTTAAGATCAATTCCAATTTTGATTGTGAAAGAAATCAGGGATAAGCCTGCTACATTTTTCAATTTTTGGCAGTTCTACTGCACTAATCCCATTTTCTCCAACATACATACTATTTGTTCCTGGTGGCATAGTATCATATTGTTTCTTGAGGTCCATTTAAGCAAAATATACTACCATTGTTTTCTCTGAAAAATATTGTCTGAGTATACAAAAAGTAGTATGTCAGTACAATTGCTATAAACTGTATACCTAGAAATACACACAATAGCATATCTTATATAACACTGGCATTTTGTATGCTGCTATTAAAGACCACTCAACAATGTATTCTTTCAGGGAATATCCAGTGCTGTCTTTGTTACACTTGTACCCCAGTAATAATAATAATAAACATATATATATATTATTGTTATAATATATATAACATATATATATATATATATTATGCAGACCTGACCTTTATCCATTGTTTGCAATCTGCAAATTATATTTTTGCCTACAGTACAAAAATATGGAAGGAAATCTAATGAGAATCATGAATTATTTACTACAGGGGCTTTGTAAATCTCTAAGCTACAAAACATGAATAAATAAGTGGTACTGAAAATAAGCTCATTCTTGCGTCATTATCAGTTTCTGTTCATCCTACATCCTATGCTGAATGTTGTCTATTTCACAGAAGTGGGGTTTTATTTTGTCTTATTTTACTACAGTGCAATTTTATCACAAATTTAAATTTCTAGGTAGATCTGGATGTAAAATGTATGCACATAGAAAGATGCACACACCGCATTAATGAAATGAAAGATGGAATTTAAAGCATAGTTGGTTTCTTGCTTGTGGTTTTGGTTTGGGGTGTATTTTTTTGTTTGTTTGTTTTATTTTAAACTAAATAAATACATTATCATTATCAGGGATTTCCTCTCCATAATGCTGTTACATTTTAAGGGATGCATGTTTAACAAGGTATCATTCACTTCTGAAAGTGAGGGGGAAAAAAAAACCAACCACCTTACATTCTGACCAGTCTGGGTGACCCAAGAGGAGTTCTATTTCTCTTCTGTATTCAAGCACCTCTGTAAAGAAATCCAAGAGGTATTTGAAGATACAGTCGTTGAAAGAAATGCAGAGTATTACAAGAAGGAGTCAACCTTTGACACCTAAATTTTGCCTGATATGGTTTCAAGTCGAATGCATTTAATCACTGTTGACTTCCTGGCTGACTTGTCAAAATTTGTTCTTACAGATTTCTCAGCAAACCTCCTGAGATCTTGGCATAAATCATCACTCAGAACTTAGATCATTAGCTCTTCTGTTAAGATTTTTTTTTTCCTTGTAGTAGCTTCTGACCTTGTAGTCAACTCAAACTAGAAATTCAGAATGACACTCCAAACTGCCAGGTTTTTGAGTAGTTGTGCAGCTTCCATGCTGATGTCTGTCTCAAGGGCACACAAATTGAAGACTCTTGAAAGTATAACTCCTTAGTTTCTTCCATTTCAAACAAAAATGAGTGAGACACAGACTTCAGTTTTAGCATTTAAGTATATCAGATGTGTATCATAAAAAATCTGACATTACACAGCACATAGTTCATTGATGCCACAGAAATTTCCATACACAATGTGTAGAAAAACATCACACAACAGATACTTATATGATAACTTTGCAAGTGTTTTTTGTTGACAAATTAGCAAGATCTCCAATGTATTTTCTTAAAAAAAACCCAGAACTATAGGCAATAAAATATATTGAAAGATTGATTAACTGTAGTTTCACTAGCAATGAAGATGTACATGCATGATATGATATGCATACATTCAAGATGATTTTAACACACATATTGGGGTTTTGTATAGTGGCTTTTCTTTTTATCTTTTTTATTCACAAGCATTACAAAATAATGTATTTGGGGACATAGGATTGCTAAGTGAAGATGTACTCCTTGAGATTTTTAGTGTACTTTAAATGTACACAACATTATGGTATAAATGTATTTTTCTCTGTACAGTTTTAAAATCATTGTTACGAATGCTTATTGTCCTGTGGATATTGATTTTTTTCCTTTATAATATTTATTAATATTTTTTTATGATCTTTATCTAAGTCTCATATCCATAAGAAAGGACATAACTCTTTTATAATATCTCCTTGACTATGGACTTCTTTTATATAGCACAGCTGTATACATGACAAGGTTTTTACCTTATTTATTTCTTTGCTTATGACAGCTAAAAGTCTCCTAAGTGTAAGCATTGTGAGGAACACATCTTAACATTTTTTTCTTCATTGTTCCTTACTTCGTATTTTGATCCTGCTTCCATTTATCAGTGATTCTCAGATTTCTGCACCAGACTTTTATTCCTCTTTCACTCTGATGTATGGTTATTGGTTTTTTCAGAACATGGCTCATAATAAGGAAACAGGATTTCTTGAAATTTTGTTGTTAAGTGCTTCACTTGTAACAAAATCTGTGGTTGAAATAGTCCTGTGTTCCTTGTTAAAGATGATGGATGTTAACTTACAAGAATTTTTTTTTAAAAAAAACAATCTTTGGCATAGGTGCCAAGGCATTTAGCAAAAGAATTCTATCCAAATTAATAAAGAAAATGAGTCTTTGCTATGAAGGCAAATTTCCTCTGTCATGGTGTGGAGAAGAAAAGGAATGATGCCCAGAAACCATGAGGTATCATTCCAGTACAACTAACAGATGGACACAAATGTAATACTGATAGCAGTATTTATGTGAACATCGTCAAGATTTTTGTTAAATGCCCTCAATACATGTGCTTCTCTGTCATCTGCACTAACTTGAAGCTTCTTTCTCTCTTGGTTACTTAGACTTTATGTCACAGAGTCTTCTAGCATGAAGAAGTGCAAAGGAGCAGAGGATTCAGGCCTCAGCAGAGAAAGTCTGACCCAGTAACTGATATAGAACCTCAGTTATTCCTGTTTTTTACTGGAAGTGGTTGAATCACCATCCCTGGAGGTATCTAAGACGTAGACACGGTGCTTAGGGACATGGTTTAGAGGTGGACATGGTTTAGAGGTGGACATAGCAGTGTTAGGTTTACAGTTAGACTTGTTGATCTCAAGGGTCTTTTCCAACCTAAATAATTCTACAGTTAATGAGGGAGCATGTTCTTAAATTAAAGATTCAGACATTACTTCTCTCCTTATATTTGTTTATACACTGTAATAGTTACAGGAGGAGGATATTAGTCTTACAGATCAAAATCTTCACTATTTGGAACATTATTTGGGTTACATCAAAATGATGAGTATTTAACTGACATGTAACTTAATTTCATTATCTCCAATTTGAGTTGCTATAAACGTTAATTATAATGGGTGAGATTTTACCTCATGTGCTCTAATTCAGTAATATTTAGGGGGAAAATCATACTTATGTTAAACTCAAGGAGTTACAGGGAAAGGTGAAATATTCATCCTTTCTTCTTTGACGTCTAAGTTATAGCTTGTCATTTTCATTTATGAGGTATCTTACTGTCACTAGGTCCCTTGCTTTTTTATCAGATAAATTTAGGTCAGTATGCCAATCTAGGACAATAAGGCTTCCCATACTTTTCCTGTCTCAGAGACATTGTGGAAGACACTTGTTTTATGACACATAAAATTAAAATTGCATTAACTTTGGTGAAAGAGAAGAATCTGGTTACTTAGGTATTTTGTCAAGCCTCTTTTTCCAGATTTTTTTCTCCAGATAATTATGTTCTATAGCAACTTTGATTGTTTATAATTTAACTTCAGAGTTATTTATTTGGAAAGGTGACTTTAGAAAGGGAGATTCCTTTATAAATATTATATGTAGATATAGTTTAATGCAAGAATACAGTTATATATATTTTACAGATGATCCAATGATTTTGTTTAAGGATTTTTTTAACCTAGCTTTCACTTGTGGCTGTTAAAGACATGGTACAGTAATAAAACAATGAAGTGGAGTAATTGTGTTCTATTGAAGTCCTTGTATGTTATTCCATTAATATAGACTCTTGACTTATTTCAAATTCAAGAATGTTTTCACAATACAGATATTTTAAAAATATCAGTTTTAAAATCCATCTTCCCAAGGGACCTGTAATTCAATTGAAACCTCATTTAAAATACAAGGAACATTAACAGTCATGTATTGGAATGAATTATATTCAAAATAACTGACTTAAACCCACAAAATATTCAGAGTATGGTTGTTATAAGAGAAAATGCAGAACTCAGGTCAAATGCATGAGATTTTATAGCAATACCTGAAAGAACAGGATAAAAGTATAAATAGTTCTATGACAGTGTCTCACTTGGAAAGGGATGTAGCATTGTGTGATAGAACTAATTAATAACATCATAGTCATAAATTCTGTTACGGATTTTTTTGTATTTTTTTCTGCTGAGAGAGGTGACACTATAAGTTTCTGTCACAAAGCAGGTGTAATTTTAAAATTTTAAACTTACTTTATTTCAGTTTGTTTCCTAAAACAATAATATAATATTTTATTTGAGTACTAGAAACATAATTAATCATAAATAGAAGTAGCATTTTTGAATAGTGAGGGGTATGTTTTAAAAGACAAATTCAGAAACCTGCCTCAGACAAGCTTAGAAATGTTTAGATATATCCTCAGCTTGTATATAAAACTTCTGATACATATGCATTGGTCTTTTACTGCATTACCAGAGAATATAGACAGTTATTCTTTGTCTAAAATAACAAGGTTTTCATAATGTTGGACATTTTGTAATAAACCTTTAGACTGTGATATTTCAGTAACTGTCTAATGGTAAATTTCAGTATTTTTAATGGCTTGAATGCTTCAGTGTTGATACTGTTGCTGCCCAAAACCTTCAAGGAACAAATAATTATTCATTGGTCTGGACAACACACCCCATTCATATAAATCATTTAGTGTCTTAAAATTAGTTGAGATGCCAAGCATCTTCCCTAAAGCCTGTGGCAGAGAGCACTAAGGAAGAACATTTTACTACTGAAAAATCGTATAGGGTAACTTCCACATTCCATTTCTGTGCTCACTGGTAACTCAGTAGTTCAACTTGTATCCCTGTTAAGAAGAAAACTAAAGCAGTATGTCTACAGCTAGAATTACTACCAAGTAGACAATGCTTACTTATTTACAAGGTTCTTAACTGCACAATATTAAAGAAGGATTTTCCATAATGGTGCTTAAGGTTTATTTATTTCAATCTTCTTTTCAATGTGTTAATTTTTATTGATTCATTGACAAAGGGCCATAATGATGGCCAGTGAAGGATTTGTCGTTCAAAGAAATACCTTGGTAGAATTACTTGTGTGGTAATCCCTACTCTTTCCTTTTCATGACTTGGATATTCCACCAAGGGTCAGCAGGACTTGATGATTATGGTGGATTCAGAAAATCTACGTAAAAGGTCTGGAAAAGAAAGGTGGTCATGTCATGAAATGAAGGGAAGCCAAGAAATCTGGGCTCTGTGCTGTGTGTTCTACCAGTGTATTTGTAACCGACAGACACGCCTCTTTGTAAAGTGTGTGTGTGTGTGTCTTACCTGAGATGGAAGCACATACACAGCATTATATGTCTGGCTGAAATGGAAGCAAAATTTTTTTTTATGTAATAGTAGTGAAGGCACCTTAAATTTCCCATATTTAAGACTCTCTAGACTAATTCATTTTTTTAACACAAGAGTTACAACAGTCATTTGTTTCCATGAATCTTTTTCAATTGAAAACAGGACTCGCTGGGGTCCCGAGACTTATTTAGACTTATTTAACCTTTTAGAAGGTTCTCTATCAAACAGTAACCATTTCTCCAGCAGTCAGTACCTACTCCCATTTTACATACCTTTGGATGTCTGAGGCAGCCACAGCAGCTGGAGGCTAGCTGGAATACCTTGGAGACAGTGTCTGAAAACTTGAACTTAATACCTGTGTTCAGACAAGTGATTCGCATACTTTGGGACTGAAATTAAAAGCAGAGACAAAAGAACTGCTCACAAAAAAACCCTGAACAACTTACATTGCTAGTCCAAAATGTTAGACTTCTGATAATTTAGTCATATATTTAAACCTCCTTGAAGATTTTTATATAATATATAGAGGGCCACTTTGCTTATATTACTGTAAAAAGAAGAAATATGTTGGTAGGAATATATGCCAGGAATATGAATAAATACAGCTAGTATTTAGAAAAATATAGTTTGGACCTCCTGGGAAATCATGGTTACAGAATATATACAAAAAGTGTATCATGAGATACTTCATATACGTTTTATACTTTTACACTGCAGGTTTTGTAGTTCTTGCTGAAAATGTCAAACTGATTTGAATGATTTGTAAAGAAGGTGAAAGAAATTGAGCTGTAGGGCTGTAGGTTTGGGGACGGAAATTGGGGAGTTATTGAGAGGGTTTCAGCTTGCAAGAAATTGCAAAAAATTACCTTCGAAGTACTTTCTGGTTACTTGGGGCTAAGAAATGCTTTTTACAGACCACCAGTCCGCAGCAACCCAGGGCACAAAAAATGCAACAGTAAGTGCAGTATCTGTTTCAGCCCTGTGATGATTCTCCAGAATCTGTTTAACTCCAGAAGTCAACGTTGCAGGCATTTTGTAAATTCATTGCTGCACTAAAGATATAAACCACTTCTATTAAAATAATATAGCCAGAAGAGGGTCCACTTAACATCCCTCGTCTAGCTGCCTAGTGCAGGTTTCATTATAGAACTACATGTATGCATGCCTGCATTATGCATATGACGTGTAGTGAAGCACAATGGAGTGCTTCATATGGAGTGAAGTAAATAATGTGTGCCAAATAACATGGTAAGAGATTCGAAGTTCACAAAAAGTGACTCATTCCTAACATGTTGTGCTAGCTTTTCTTCTTCGTTTGGGAAACTAGGGAGATTTTCCATCATTTCTTTAGCTTAAGGTGGAATCCACAATGTGGTAAATGATATCCAAGTGTTCAGGAACCCCAAAACGTTTGGTGCCCCCTAACAGGCTAGGGATGCTGCCAAACAAAAAATATTTTAAGGAAATATGGATGGGAGAGGCTTTTGGAAGGCTTTAAATGATAACATAAAAGGACTTTTGTGGATGAATTTATGAATCATAGAATCATTTAGGTTGAAAAAGACCTTTAAGATCATCAAATCCAACCACTAACCTAGCACTGCCAAGTCCACCACTAAACCATGTCTAGAAGTGCCATGTCTACATGTCTTTTAAATGCCTCCAGGATGGTGACCCAACCTCTTTCCTCAGCAGCCTGTTCCAATGCCTGACAACCTTTTCAGTGAAGAAATTTTTCCTAATACCCGATCTAAACCTCCTTTGGTGCAACATCAGACTGTTTCATCCTATCTCTTGGGAGAAAGATCGACACTCACCTTGCTACAACCTCCTTTCAGGTAGTTGTAGGGAATGAAACAATTTAAACCGGTATGAGGCAGAAGAGTTCTTTTGAAATTAATTCTGCAAGAAGCAGCCAATGTCCACCAAGATATTAAAAATACTGACAGAACCTGTATAGCAAAAGATTTAACAATGTAGGTAAGTGGTTATGCACAGAGATTTTCTCAGACTTTGGCAGTGATAGCAACAACCTGAACTTGATGGTTGGTAGGCTGCTAAAGAAAATTACAGTGGGGACTGTCATACCAAGTGAGGTGTTGCCATATGTACTGGAGAGCAAGAGAAATAAAGGAGAAGACAAACATCAATGTATTTTAGATTATGGCACAATGCAAAGAAAACTATTAACAGTGTCCAAGCATAAAGCAGATGCAAACATTTATAAAAGAAAAATACAAACTAGAGAGAAAAAAAAATATGTTGTTTTGGCTAACACTGAAGGTGAGGTTTTGCAATACATTCAGTCTGCTGTAACACTACTCGCTGCCAAAAGGAACAGCCCTTCTCTGCCATCCTCCTCTCCAACAGCATGTTCCTAAATCCTCCCGCATATCAATTCTGATTCTTGTACTTCCCTACAATGCTTTTTTTACCTGTCTAGTTTCAGTTGGATGAATCAACAGTTACAACATTGCTAGATTCAACTTGAGACAGAGGGACTGTAATTCCAGAATGCAAGGGAAGAGTGGAACCACCCTCCTCAGTGGAAGCCTGCAATTTGGTTCACTTAAATCTGTACTGTGCTGTCACACTCCAAAGTAATCAGAAAGCTCTTTCTCTTTCTCTGAAATGTACTTGGTTTTTAGACAAAGATGATAGGTTTCTGCATACCTTGTACTTCAGGCTGTATCCATTACAGAGAACCTTGGTTTCTCTAGCATGATAAATAATTTTATAGACTGCTGTTTATATTTTGTTGTTAAGATCTTCAATGGATCTATCCAGGTTAAATGCTTCCTCCAAACATTTTTTTTCTTCAGCGGGAGTTGCAAGACTAAAATAACACACACGTATGAACAGTAAGATTTGTTTCCCTTCATGACTCTTGATTGGGACCATAAATTATTGTAATCAATTGTTTTGGGTTGTCAATGGACTGGAGAAAGTTGATTCTAAAATGTGTTTGCTCTAAGTCTACCATATCATGTCAAAATCACCTCCATTTTTTAAAAACATAAATTCATCTTAACATGATGTACTGTCTGCTGGGGATAGCTGTAATGATTGTAAGCGCTCCGATTATAAAACTAAACATTTCATTTGGAAGTGCTGCTGACTGGATAACAGGATTAGATCTGTGAAGGAGAATTAAAGCAAGGGCACAATCAACATTTATTAATTAAATAAATATATTAAAGGGTTTTTAAATTCCTATAGTCTTGCCTACTTAAATGGCCAACCTCACCTGCTAATAATTCTAAAATACAGCCTGACCTCTTCAGAATACTTACATGTGCTGTGTCCATGTATTTAATATAACAGCACTGCTTAAATTCCTACAGAGAGACGGCTGCAGTGACTATTTAAATTAGCGGACTCTAAATCTAATTACTGAATAGAATGACCGAATTGTATCCATTAAAGTCTTATGATCAAAAAGGAGAGAATTTAACGATGTTCCTACACTAGTTATTTAACCTTTGTATCTTTGGCTTAAAAAAAAGAAAATTGGCAAAAATACCCAACCCCCCAAAATCCTAAGAAATATAATATTTTTTTTTACTTCTAAAGAGAGGCAACCATTCTCTCTCCATCTCAGATAGACTGTGCCTTGAGTTTAAAAGGCTGTTACATACATGGAGTCTGATAAATAAGGAAACTGCAAAAGCAAAACAACTACAACAACAAAACATGAAATATTTCTCTTCCACTCTCAAGAAATTGTGGAAAGAAACAAATTTTTCGTAACTTGAAAATGTAGTGACAATGGAATTATTTGTACTCCACTCTTTTTCCTACTTGTAGGATCAGAAAGAAATGCTTTTAATAAAAAAATTGATGGTAAAAATGAGGATTGACCATAAAAATTGGTGAAAAAGAAAGATCTCAGGGCAAATAACTTAAACTTCATGCTCCCACATCCCTGCCTTTTCCCTCAAAGAAGTGAAAAAAAGTGGCAATGTTAAAAAGAAATTATTGTAAAAAGTAAATTTCCATAATGTAGACATAATCATAAACACAGTAATGTCTTCTCACACAATTAAAAATTAGATAAACAGGCCAATTTTATTTCAGATGAAACCTGAATCAACTTCATCTTTCATTAGAGGAAATTCTAGGTGCCCAGTAATGAAGCTGTGCATAAAATAAATATCTTAAGCAATCAGGCATTTTCATACGTAGAAAAAAGATGAGTTAAAAAAAAAAAATATCTAAGGAACTTGATTCTACCAGCTTCCAGGCTTCCTAAAATTTAGTTTGCATGTATTTGTAGATTATGGTTTGGTTTATCTCAGGGCTAACTCTTAAGGTTGGACAGGCTCAAGCCTGAATTTAAAAGTTTCGAATCACAGGTTCAAATGCGATGGTAACATCTGTTTTGTAATTTGTGTGAGGTATTTGCATCTTTGCTGAAGTTACATCACCTTTCTTCCTCTGTCTTGGATGTCTTGTCTTACATTTACAAACAGAACATTAAGCTCTGTATCTTCATGCCTGAACACTATTTTCACCATTTCTTTCTCTTTGTCTTTCTTCATTGGCTTGTTCTGCATTGCCACTTGCCCATGACCAACATTCCAGCCATACTTCTTACTCCTCCTCTGTGTACGTCATATAGATATTTTCCTTTTAGTTCCCAGTGAAAACTAATGCTTATAAAGCTATCTAGCAACACTTCAGCCATATGAGCTTGAAGGAAACCAAGCAGACTTTTATCAGAAGCATTTGCAGTTGTCAAGGCTACATCAAGAACAAGCAGTCTTCCTGGAACTTTCCGATTATCAAGCATTACAAATTCCAGTGAAAAAAAAATCCTTCATTGCATTTTTGCCTGCACATGTCTAAATATAGGTAGACATGTGGGATATATGCTGACATTTTGCAATAAAAGATAAAATAGAAGATGATAGAAAATATATTTGGTAAGTGGGACAAAGGAAATGAAAACAGAAAATCATTCCATACAGATATATGAATTCTGCTAAGTGGGGATAGAAAACCATAGTAATGTTTCTATCACTGAACACTAGTCTGAAACAAACAAAAATAAAACTGTATTCCTTTGTAGTAAATAGAAAAGAATCTACAGAGAATGCTCTAGAAAACAGATTTCCTTTTCCTGCTATGTGTAGATCTAAGCACTTAATTTATCTGGCACTTTTAACAATTAAAAAAAAAAAAGAACTGTTGTCTTAAACGAAATATTAAAGTTAATTTCTGAATTAGGCTGTAATGAAGTATCACTATTTGTAATTAAGACTTACATGTACAATCCTGACAATCACTGGGCTTGTACATTCTTTTGATGTGGCTGCTAGGGGAGGCTTCTAGTCTGAAAAGGCCAGGAAGGGGATGGTATTGGACATACCTCTTTGTCAGACGTTGATTTATAGAGCCCTGTCTCTCTTCCTAATGTTGTATGGATATCGAGTATTAGTAAACTGTGGTTCAAAACTATATGCACATGTACGGAAATGGTTTTAAAATTCACGTATTTATCATTTTACAGATGTAGAATTTATGTTATTTTATTCTTTTTATTTTCCACATATGTGTATATACTGATCCTTAGAATATTGTTGTATTTAATACAGCAAAAAACACCAGAGTTGAGCCACCTTCATAATTAAGCTATATCGTTATTATTGCTATTTGGTGTAGGAATTTGTTTCTTACTAGTTACTCTTTCCTATTCATATCATCAGTATTTACATTTCCATAGGTGTAAGATTTATTCTTACCACCACAATGTCTCACAACATATCCGTCCATTTCTATGTTAATAATTATAGTAATAATAATAAATAATATATCGTACTGTTTCAGTAGAAAATTCCCTTATTTTTGCTATAGTTTCAAGTTATTTTTCATATCAACTATATTCTTCAGAACCTATGGTCATACTTCTATCTTTTCATTGAACATGACTATGCAAGACATTAAGCAGAGAAATTAGTAAAACTGAAATAGTAAAGAAATATGTTCTACTGTCTGAGAACACCTGCACCAGCTGTCTTTATTAATCATTATATAAAATGTGCTGAAGTTACCAAACTAATTTGTTAGAAGTAATTATTTTCACTCATGTATGCAATCCATCTCCAGTCATGAGACCCTCTTTTTGTTGGTGCATTGACGTTAAAAAGCATAGCAGCTTTGGAAAATGAGAACTCCCACTTCGTAACATAGTATTAAGCATCCTTAGTGGACAAAAAATTGATATTTCCCTGTTCTTAGTGAATAACTTGTCTATTTGCATGCAAAAAAGTTAGAGTATGCTTAGTAAAAGACATATGTTGCCTGTATTGGCTTTTATTTGTTTTGCAGTGATTGAGGTGAATACATGGGAATAGTTGTTAAAAATTCTACCGTTTGGGTTTGCTGGATTTTTAGTCCTTCTCCCAATCAATGGGGGGGAAAAAAAAAAAAAAAAGGTAATTAAAAATAAAAGTGAATAATTTAAATATGCAAAGTTAAACCTAAATATAGGATCCTGAAAGGGTTGGCTGATTTTTTTATAGTGCTGAATACAGAGTTCCTGATCAAATCATGCATTTTAGACTGTTTCTTTATTTAAATATAAGACAGTATTTTTAGAGGTTGGAAATATAGTACATTTATTAATTTTCCTTTCTATATATATCACTATAAAAAATCTGTAGCACAGAAGGAGAAAGTTAATTGTCCCAGTAAATTAGGCATCTGCTCATATGATGCAGATGTGAGGAGAGTGGAAAAGGAAAGCAGTTTAGCAGTTTAAACACTCCTTAACAATTCAAGCTCATGTCACCTTTATCCTGATAATCAATTATTAGAAAATAATTATTCTAAGATGTGTTTTTAATTAATGCAAAAATATTATTCCTAAAGTATGTATCCCTTTAAAAATCACAAACTGGAGACTATGAACAAAGATTGAGTGAGAGAGAGATTTTTGTCAAAAGCATAGATCACCTTGGAGTATCACAGAGGTATTTAATTTCACAGACAATGAGGTAATATTTCTACCTCTGTTTTGCTCTTCCTCTGTCTAGTAGACATTTACATTGTTGTAAATAAATCAGAATTTTAACCTTAGTTTTTATAGACACTTATTTTTCTCCAGCATGGTTGTATGCTATTGAATAATCTCATCTATGGGGAGGTGCAAACCGGACCACTGTGAAAGAATTACTGCAGCATTAGGTGCTTCTGATTCTGGGTCCTTATTGTTGTGGTTTTGGGGGTTGGTTTTTTGGGGTTTTTTGGAGGCCATCTGCAGTAATCGTCTGAAGGTAGGTTGAGTGCTCAATCAACTACTTCATGCCAAAACTGTGTGATGTGAGCTTTCTCTTGGTATAGGAATATGAAGGGAAAGATGAGAACCGGCTTTTCTGGTTTAGATTGATTTAGGACTACTTTTCTGTGAGGATTCTGATAAGCCATTGTCAAGCTTTCAGAAATGGTTTCAAGCTATTCACTAAAAACAGATAAAGACTTCTTGTTGCTTCTTACTCGGCACTGCCTACTGGTTAACTGTAGCTTGGTTATATATTTTTTTTTTCTTCTAATAAGAGTTGTATTGTTAGGGCTAAGGAAAAAAAATAATGCTAACATAAAGGAGCACAATATAAAAAACAGATTTAGCATAAGTTACTAGTTTGTCTTCATAAAGAAAAGCATTGTAAAGGGACTCTGTTAGAATTTGTAGGTTATACCCACAAGTTGTTGCAGTAATGCCAGTGTTGAGTATAAAATGCCAATCTTTGTCACTCTTTATGGTTTTGATCCTATAGTCTAAATTACAGCACAGGGTGTTCAAAGTATGACTGAGTCCTTAAGGTTAGTCAATAAGAAGAAATAAACACTTTCGGTGGAGTTCAATGCCAGTCTTGAATTACTGGAGAAGTAGACTTGGTGTGGGGAATGCCTTTGGTAAGTGTCTCACGACTACAGACAGAATCTCTTGTGTTACTCAGCTAGTGGCTGAAATCAGAACAGGCTGATGAACTTTAGCTTCATGTCTTTGAGTGTTTGCCTCTGGAATTGTTTGTCATATTCTTGACTTTTGCTATGATGATGCTAATCAAACTGGGATTTATTCAAAGCCACATGTCTTCGTTTCTGTTAGGGCTGTGGGGCAGAGTTGTTTGCAGTGTGTCCTGGATTAACAGGAGTTGTTACTTGAATATACATTTAAAGAAATTCAGCTTTGCAGGCTTTATATTTGATGTAAGGCTTTCTCTAATAGTTGATTATGCTGTTGTAACTCACAGTTTGTACTTAGCTGTAGGAATATTTGCTTTGAAAGTATGCTTATCTTTGTTTTATTACTACTTTGCTGGCCAGGAAAGAATGCATAACTCCTCATTGTTTCAATATGCTTACAAATGAGAATATTTGCACATCTAGATATATTTGCCGTAAAACTTGTAAAGGCTGTTACAAATACTGATGATGCTTTTATAGGTATGCTTTCTTTTGATTCCTAGAGAAGCATGAATATTTTAAGCCACTATATTTTCTAATTAAGACATCAGTCCTCTAAGTCTGCAGATATCTGTGTGATCTCTTTAGCACATGATACCCCATGTTACAGCCATTTGCTTTCCTTGTACTCAAATCTAATGACAGTAATTGTCAATTCTTGCCTGTTATGCTGAACATATTTTGTAATAGCATATTTTACCCATGAAAAATTAGTGAAAACTTTGATTAATAAGCACATTTTAAAAGAGATTGGGGCAAAGGATAAGAGGCTAAGATCAGCTCTGCAGGGAGAAGGAAGATGAGTGTCATGATGGACCCAAAATGCAGGAAAAAGAACTGAGGTAGCTTTGATGAAAGGAAGGTAGGACAGAGGAAAGAAAAATACAGTAGGTGATGACAGACTTGGGAATTCAGAAGGCTATTAATGACAAGGTGTGAAAGAAATAGGCTGGAAAAGTGACATAGGAAACTTAGAGCAAGAGTAGCTCACAAGGGAAAACAGTGACAGCTGGGCAGAGAAAGTCTTAGCGATCTTGGCTGCTGGGAGTAGGATGAGGTAAGAAAATGGGGGAAGAGATAGTCTTTGTGACTTTTAGCTTAGTTCTTGAGCCATTTAAACTAAATTTATTAATAAAAACTCTGCTTTGATTATATGAAGTAAATATTATTTACTTCATTATGATTATACAGTAGTGAATAGTCACATCCCATCCAATTAGGTATCCAAAACTAGCAGAGGCTGTGACCTCATACTCCATTTGTCTTAACTCCATTTCTGTGTAATGGGGATAATAACAGATCCTTGTCTCAATGAAGACCTGTGGAAAATAATTAGATTTGGGAAGCAGTCTGATACTACTGTGATGTATGCAGCCAAACAGCTTATGAGGGGAGCTGATAATTCCTTCCCAATTCACAGTTCAATAGTACACAGCAAATAAGGCATGAGTTCACTCATTAAATGATGTGGGTAAAAATTAAAAACAAAATAATTTTATGTTAAATGATGTTATTAAATTTGCAGAAGCAATCTTAATTCTGTTAATTCTTAATTCCCACCTTTTGCGTGTCTTTACAACGGTAACACTTTTTTTATTTGTACTTTGGAGATGTGGTGTGTGTATTGGAGGTTGTGGTTTGTGACAGGTAACCTGAAAGATGACTTGGTAAATCTGACAGGTGTCTTTCCGGTATTTGATACAATTTTGGGGTTATGTAATGTGTCTTTTCTCAGTATGCATTAGTTGTATGTAGAACCTGTTTTACAGAATTCCTTACATTCCCACAATGCCTTCTGAATTAAGTATGTTTATATAAAGATATGGCTGGATTTTAAAAGTAAAACAAACCACCTCATGGTTAGTGTTTGTATTATAAGTCCATCTAGTGCCAGTTGCAATACAGCTTTTTGGTAGTACCTACCACCAGTGCAGTGTTACTGGGAGACACAAGCGTAGAAGTCTTGCTAGCCTCAGGAGTCTGTGAAATGTCTCGTTGCAAGTATAAAACTTCTGGCTCTGCTTCAAACAAAATACAGTATCGAATACATAAGATGTAGCAAGTAAAAGAGGTTTCTGTAAGGCTGTTTTTAATTGCCTGTATGACTTCAACAGCTAGTAGGCATTCAAAAGATAAATGCCTTGAAAGAAATTACGGATTCTTTTCTTTGGTTGTGTGTGTTTGGGGTTTTTCTCCCCTTTTTGGAAATATGAGTCTTCTGAGGTGGAGGATTATATATATTCTGAATAGTTTCAGTCAGAAACCAGTAAGAAGAGCAATGAGTAGTTTGAGCGGCAGAGGGGAATAGTGTGTGCTCCTCTTGTGTGTCTGTACTGAAACAATTAAGATTGTGTCTTGAGAAATACACTTTTGGGTGGTGGATTTTATTAACGACAAGCTTCTGGAACTTTTAACAATTGGTTGTGAATTTTTCCTCTGGAAAATATTTTTTTTCTTATAGAAAACACCAATTTCCCTGAAATTCTAGTTTAGGTTGCCATCTGCTTTTTTTTCTCCAAGTTGTATATTAAGTGGGTCCCTTATTCTTTGCTGGGAATGCTGTCTTGGGTTTGGGGGATGAGGGGCCATTACCTTTTACTTTACTCATTTTGCATTAGCTTTTTCCCTGTTTGCTAGGCGGAAAATTATATGAAATACAATTTGATCACAGGACCATAAAGGTAAGAAGCTGATATTAAGGGTATATAAGGAGTCATAGTGCTGTAAGGAAATACCATTTAATCCTCATATGCCTTGATTTTTATTTTTCTGTTCTAAGATCAAAAACCCCCACTAGTTTGAATTACCAAACAAGAAAAAAAAAAATAAATCAAACTACTTGTTTCATTTAGTTTGATTAAACTATGAAAGTTAACTCACTGTTTCTGAATGTCAATATTTTCCCCTGATCTAAGATAAAAGCAAATATTGAAAGTTTCTTACGAATAGCCATTGCCACTTCTGCATAGTTTCTCCAAATTCCATTTGTTAACTGGTCAAAATCAGACATTTTGTTTTTTTCTCTGTAGTCATTAATGTGAATCCTTGTTATATTTCTTCCTGTCATGATCCTTTCCAGACCTTACTTCCTTCAGAAGCAGGACTTTGAGGGAGTGGGCTCTAAGTCTGGATCTCTCCTCACCTGCTGGGACACATGTTGGTATCCCACAGGATACCGACCCCTCTGCTAGCGGCTCAGTGGATGGGGATGTGGGAGGGGATCCCTTGCTGACAGCCTGCAGGTCTGGTTCCCAGACAATAGCTGTTATTAATTTCATCAAAGCGGTAATCATTATGAATGGATAATTGAATATATTCTGTAATTGTCCTCAGGACCCGTTTTACTTCTGCTGACTGCTCTGGTTACAACTATTCAACTAGCGTGCAAGTACAAATGACTGACTGGGTTCAGAAAGAAATTGTACTAATACTGGTTTGTTTTTTTTTTTAATATTATAAATTGTTGCAGTTACAGATTTGTTTTACTTTCTCTGAACTATACTATTTCTTTCAGTGATCAAAGAAAGAAGAAAAACCTCTGTGTAAATTAACAGCATACAACACTGGTACTCTAAATTCTATGAAGTTTTAATAACAACAAGTACATATAGATTGTACTGAGAAAGACTAAGGTTAAGGATTGTAGAATTCTTGGCTCACAGGAATCCAGTGCAAACAAACCCCTGAATAAAGCAGTGTGTAGAGTAATGTTGAGGGGTAAGAGAAGAGGACTGCACACAATGGAGAGCCGAGTGTTTATTTATATTCCAGCTGGGTGTTGAATGCTTATCTGTTTCATAAGCTTTTATTTTCCTTGTATTCCCAGTAACAAGCTTACAAATGGTTTCTTTCTTCTCCTTTAATCTCTCTTTGTTCTTCCTTTTACAGTCTACCTGCTTAATTTTAAAGGGGTTTCTTGGTCAAATCTAAACTTATAAAATCTTTGAAAGTATTCAGTATTGCTTCTAAAGACTTAAAAGGTATATCATCATTATTTAACTAACTGGACATATCTTTGCTGTTACCGAAACCTTAAAGCCTATTTCCATCTATAGGATTTTACAATTACTATGCTATATCTCTGTACTCTACAGTATTAATACAAGGAGCTCCACTTATAAGCCAGGCCACCGCTGGTCTGACATGGTACAAATACTAAAGACAGAGTTTTCAGTGTAAATGTAATATGGGAAGCAACTGTTGTATTTGACAAAAATAAACCAAAAAAAGCACCATAGCAAAGTACGTGATGCTTTGAGTCTTTACTGAGCTTCACAGCAGACCGTGGTCTCATCCTGCTGCCATCAGATTGTTACTAAATACCAAGCAGAGACATGAAACTCAGCAGTGGACCACTACTATCTTTTATGTCTTCAAGATTCCCAGGTGTATGCCATAGAGTTATACAGTCAGCCTCCCCCTTTGGTATAATGAAAGTTTCTTTTTTCATATGAATTAAGCTAGTTTAATAGATAAGTTTGAAGGACAGACATTACAGCTCATGTGGCAGAGCCCTCTCTGCTGTAGTGGTTAACCTAAATGATAGAGTCTCTCACAGGGATGTGAGTGGGAGGATGCATATGTGCATATTTTAAACATATGTTAACATATACACATGCATGTATGTCTGTCTTCACACACACACAGAAGTATTTGGAAGGATTTCTTTGGGAAATATTTGCATAGGCTATAAAGCATACTTTTTTTCTATTTGTTTTAGCCCTACACTAGGACCTCAAACTCAGTTGCAAATATAACAGAGAAATCTAACTGCTGGTTCCCAGACCAACACCCCCTGCCTAGTTCTTCACTTTATGTGGTATGGGTTATCCCTTTGGTTGGTTGGGCTCAGCTGTCCCAGCTGTGTCCCCCTCCCAACTCCTTGTGCACCCCCAGCCTGCTCGCTGTGGGGAAGAGTGGGGAAAAAAAGAGCTGATTCAGTGCTGGCATTGCTCAGCAGCAGCTAAGACACTGCTTTAGTCACAAATCCAAAGCATGGCACCATACAAGCTGCTATGAAGAAGATTAACTCCATCCTAGCCAGGACCCAGTGCAGGGGTGCTCATGACTAATCTTCTTAGTGAGTAGCATAGAAAAAAATTGTTACCATCAGATGTACATACCCGGTGCATACATAACAAGGGTGTTTGAAAAAACCTTTAGAACGAAATGTGTGTGTATGTTTAATTTGTGTATGTTTAAGTGTAATTGAAGACTACTGTAACTTCTACCAGGCAGACATTTTGCTTAAGAGGTGTGCATGTTTTAAAAGTATCCAGTAGCTTTGTAACACAAAATTTTATGTCTTTCTTTTTCTTGCTGTGCTTAAAAAGTCAGCTTCCTACTTTCAGTACTCAGTTATTTTCCTCTTTAGTTTTTTGCCATGGAGAATGTTTGTAATTGGGTATTTAACCTATCCAGTTCCATGAGATTATGATATGGTAATCTACTTGCAGAGCTCATCCTCTTGAGCTATAAGGTCAGGAAATTAAAAAGCAATTTGCATTCTTAATGAGTAAGAATTTCTGGAATTTAATGTCCTGTGTTTTTTGTTGTTGCTGTAATATCTGGCTCAATTACTGTACAGATAGTAGCAAATCTAAACAAGCTTATTTCTTTACTGGTGGTGAGTTCCCCTTCTAATCTTCAGAAAACTACCCAGTGTTTGGATGTATCTGCAAAGACGCTAACCATCTGTACTACAGCTAGTGGCTGTTCAAAGTTTATGTGAAAATTAGGCTCCTCTTCAATCTATGCATTATTCCTTCAGACTTTAAATGTGGGAATAACTTCTTCAAGGATGTGACAAACTGTCCTTGTAGAATTTTGTATGAGACCCTGAGTTTTAAAAGCATTTTATTACTATAATAAACAGTATTTCTAATTCTCATATAAGCACTGATAGGGATAATTCATACCACATGGGCAAAAGTAATAAAGTCTGGTCCTAATGAGTTAAGCATCTTTAAACTCTACTGTGGTTTTGCTGTCCTGTTGTCCAGCTCGTTATATTTCTTGTTCAGATGGTCGGATGGGATGAACAGTGTGTTTGTTTTCTGGTTGCCTTATAAAAGCTGAAGTATGTGCTCTCCAAACTGAAACTAGTGTTTTTAAATGTCAGGCTTGAATCAGAAGTTCCCAAATCCTAGGATTCTTTCAGATGTTGTGAGAAGTGACAAAATCTGTAAAGTGATAGGAATGGATTTTAAAATAGATACTAATTAAAGTGATACATACTGCAGAAGGGAGATAAAATAATTCTGTCAATTTTTATATTTTTACATCAAAGGATCTCCAATATGATTTTTAGGAAGTAATTAATTTTTCCTGATAACTGGCTGGATGATAAACCTGCCAAACAGAGCAGTTTTAATCAAAGTTAATAGCTAGATTCTAAGTTATTGTTTGCTTGCCTGTTTGCATTTATATTCATTCCCATGGAATTTTGCTAATTTGTACCAGATGAGATTCTTAATTATTTGCCTTTAGTTCTACCAAGAATAAATGGAAATCCAGGGATAGCAGCTGCTTTTAAATATACAGATATGAAATTATTGTTTTAGAAGTGTTGTTTAGTCACAGTCAGAACTTAACCTGATGAACATTTCAATTTTGCTTTGAAAAACAATTTAGAGTTTTGTTTTAATATTTTTAGAAGAAAAAGATTTTTCATTTTGAAACATCTCTTACCTTTTGCTTTTTTTTATTTTAATGAAATATTTTAACTTTGTCCCTTGATTATGTGTTGATTAATCCAGAATATTTTTAATTAATTGTTTGATAGGAAATGTTTGTATTTGTTTTCATTTAGGTTTAATTTGCAGGACTGCAGAATCTACAGTCTGTAATATGCCTCTGTGTTCCTGTTCTTGTGAATTAATTGCGATTATTCTGCTTACATCCTAAATAATGCTAAAACTCTAGAACTAAATTAATATAATACTTAATTCTCCAGTTTAGAAGTGGTAGTGATGGGAATGCAATGCAGTAGCAAATATCAGAAGGATAAAGTAAAACTATCAACAGAATCATATGTGCTATATTTAAAAACATTGAATGAAATATGAGGAAAGCAAAAGAGGTTTTTTGTCTACTAAGAAATGGGTTTTTTGGTGATTGTGATGTTGTCAAAAGGCATTGCCAGCCAGCTGAGGGAGGTGATGCTTCCCTTCTACTCTTTGCAGATGCAGCCTTGCAAGGGCTGCTGTGTCCAGTGCTGGACTCGCCAGCATGTGAGACAGGGCCATGCATACTGTCTGTCCAGAAAAAGGCCCTGAGGATCACTAAGGGACCAGAGCACAGGAGGAGAGGCTGGGAGAGCTGGGACAGCTTACCCTGGAGGAAGATCAGGGGGGACCATGTGCATAAACACTTATGGGGGAGAGAGTAAAGACAACACAGTCAGTCCATTCTAAGCAGTTCCCAGTGACAGAATGATGGGCACAACCCTACATAAGTAAGAGAATTTTTTTTTTAGTGGGAAGGTGGTCAAAGACTGGCACAGGCTGCCCAGAGGGCTTGTAGAGTCTCCATCCTTGGAGATATTTAAAACCTGGCTGGACCTGGCCCTGAGCACCCTGCTTGGTGTGGGGGGTTGGACTGTGCAATTTCTAGAGGTGCCTTCCAGACTTGGGCATTCTGCAGTCCTACGTCACAGGAGCACAGTGTAGCAGCATAGACTGAGATGTAAGTGTACGCACAGTTTTCTGCTCTCGCCGTGCTTACTCAGTTGTTTAGTGATTATGCAAGAAATGAGAGAAGGAATGAGAGAAGGAATAACTGTGGTACAAAACCAAAAGGAATGCCACTTTTGACCATGTCTGCATTTCAAGATTATTTACACACATAAACCACAAGACTGGCACTAATATGTAGATGCTCAATGTCTCTGCCTAGTGATGTACCCAAAAATCCCAGAATACATAACAGGAAAAACTCAACTTTCAGATCCAATGGAGGCATCATAACCCTTTCAGATGTGCTGAGAGCAGCAGTAGAAAACAGAAGCAGCTTGCTTCAAAGAACATAAACACAAGCAAGGATGTACAAGCTTGGGAAATGTTTCTAATGAAAGTAAGAACATGAAACAGAAAAGAAATGTTGAGAAATGAAGCTGGATGGAGCTTGGAAATGTAGGCACTGGGATGCTAAAGTGGTGTTTCTCTGATATATGGAGGTGAAAATCAGACCATCTATAGGCAGCCAGCTAAAATGCTGTACACCTCCATGCCATCAACAAAGCCAAATAAAAAATCTGTACTTCAGACCATGATGTATGATTAACAAAATGTTCTTGTAATGCTGTCTGAAGCTGTACACCTGAATGTAATAAATGATACCTTAAGAAAACTGACATTTATAGCTGAGGTCTTTACAGGAGTAGAGCAGCAAACAAAGCAGCAGATAACCCCTCAAAAATGTTATATTGTAAATTATAGCTACGCAGTATCCTTCTGGAAAGGAAAGGCTGGGTTTGTACCTAATAAAAATTGAAAGTACATTTATAAAATTATCAATGTTATTTCTTTAGGAATTGCTCCCTCAGTTAAGATAATGTGCCTTAAAAAATCCATGAAGACAAAATGAAACAAAAGCAGTATTTAGGTATGTGCTTTCAAACACTCATAATTACTCAGTTGTAAACCATACAGTAATACACATCGTAGAGTAACGCTCATTTCCGCTATTGAGACATCTTATACTTCAATTTGGTTTTGTAACATTTGCTTCTATTTCTTTCACATTTCTTTGGGTTGTTACATGTTAACGTCACGAAATCCTGACCTCCATTAGTAGTTCACTAGATAATGACCCCATACAACAATACGGGTTTTTCCCTAACACTTTGTATCTCTCAGACACCTGTTAGTTATTTGAACCAAAGGAGGTTATAAGGCAGTTGATATCTAGGTACTCCCTCACGTTCTACTAGCAGGACAATCCTTAAATTAAAGCCAAGATAATAGATCCAAAGGAAATGCTACTGTTTTAGAGCTGCTAACTGTAACTTGCAATATCAAATAGTAAATTTAGATTTTATTTTTACTCCAATTATATGATTAGAAGAAGGTTATGGTGTTTTGAATGAACTGTAAATGGTTTTGTTTAAAATTTTGATGGGAAAACAGTACTAAATCAAAAGTATATTTGAGAACAAAATAGCTATTTATGGAGTGACTGAATGGTCAATAAAGTAGCTTGTGTAAATGTAAAGCATATTTGCTGTAATGTTATGTTTTAGAAATAATTAAAATGTTAAATTGAAGCATTGCTTAAGAATGTGATAAATGATATCCATTTCATTTGCTTATCTGTAGTTTATTTTATATGACATAATTTTTCCCCATTAAAGCTGATCGTCTTGTCCCGTCTTCTGCACTCTTAGTTGAAGCACAGTCTTTAAAAAGAAAGTAGTAGCTGGTAATTCAGTGTATTTAGGGGAGAGCAAACCTCCAAAGTTCAGGCTGAGAAAGTAGAGGAGAATAAGAGCCTTTGCAAGTGTTTTTTTTTTTTTTACTATTTACTTTATTACTATTTAAAACTAAGCATAAATATAAATCAATCAATATAGGTTTTTTTGCTGAAAATAAAGTAGTTTCTTCCCCACCCCACTTGCTAATAAATCATAAAGCTGCTTATTTTCTGATTCACAAGGTAAAAATATACTGTAAATTATGAACAAACTTGGAAGGCTTGTAGATTATGCCATTATTTATTACATTATTCTATTCATCTTACAATTTGGCAGGTTTGTAATTACCAAAAAATACTTTGAAGTAAGGGGGGAGATGAAAAATAGAGATAACTTAAAAAGGCAGTGTGCAGCCACAAAATGAAAACAATTGTTTGAGTTGGTACACCACTCGAAAAGGTAACTGAATAATTTTACTGAAATTTTAATTTTCCAGTGCAGGTAATAAAAGGCAATTATGTCTCTAAAATTGTCTGTGGAGATGTGCCTGTGGAGATGCAGAATTTTGAAAGAGGAGTGCATGGGAATCTTAAATACCTGTTCACGTGATTTATGATTGTATAGGAACAGCAGTAAGATGTCTCCCCAGTCTGTAGCTTTGGAAAGCTAATTGAAAGAAGCAAATCAAGTTAATAAGATTGTGTGCAATAAGATATTGCTATATAATCATAGAAAAAATGTGTAATTGAAATTTTAGATTTTCAATTTTTGTTTGTGTTAAGTCTTTAAGGGAAAATGAATATTAAAAGTCTAAGCAAAATCTTCCTATCACAGATACACTTCAGAAAAATAATACTTTCAGATAGCGTTTATAGTGACATTACTTAGACAACAAATGACTGTTGAAAACTACACTGTACTTTAATGAATGTAGTTGACATGATTTGTGTGGGGCATGATTTTTCCTTAACGCTTTTAATATTTTTTTTACATTGTTATTCACAATACAAGTTCCTTGTAACAGGATTTGGGGAATATGACTTAATTATGAATGTCATTGGATTCTATAAGCTGTTTATTTTGCGAAAGTGTGGGTTATAACTTTCTGTGAAGTGAAGCACACTGAGCAGTTCAGACAGGTCTGTTGGCCTTTTTCACATGCAAGGAGAGAAGTTAAAAGTCAGAGTAGCTGAGGCATTCAGCCATTCTTTGCCACATTACCACTTAAGAGCTAAAGAACAGGCAATGCAAATATACTATGAGGAGCAGGAAAACTTATTTGAGGCTTGTTTTTACATGTCACCTTTCTGCATGGCAAGTGCCAAGCCTGAATTGTGCCTTAGAAAAGAATAACGGAAATAGTTTTCTGAGGTTACCTTGTCCCAAACACATCCTCCCTTCCACCCTCAAAAAACTATGGTTTTATATTCTTTTCCTAAGGACCTACATCTTCTTGTGTGCTTTCTAAGACAAAGTGTATGCATGCGTTTGTGTGCATATTTTAAAAGTTTCCGGCAAAAGTTGTATTACTGTCTGTCAAAGCATCTCCAAAGGTGTAAACTGTAGACTGAAATTATCACATCAATTATAAAAGTTAGAACCTAGGGGAGATCAGATGCTTCTAGGAATGTGAAGTATTGAGGGAGGTCCTGGTCAAGATCTCGGGGTACGAGTGATTTGTCTATGGAGCTGTGTCATGTGGTTATGTGTCAGGCTGGGAGTCCGCATTACTGGAGTACTCCTGGTAGACCAGAGCATGACTGTGTTATGCCATTAGCAACGCTGAAGACATTAATCACAGGCAATATGCAGATGTAATTTGACCGGTTTTGGTTCTGTGTTTTTATGCACTAAAAAATTAATTTAAATCATGCAGGCTGCTGAAATCAGTAAAAGTAGATGAAACCAGGTCTGTAACATGTTATCCATAACAAGTATTTTCCACTGCTGGCAACTGACCCTTAACTTGCCCTTTATGAGTGGATTAATATCATATTTCAGTGGTAATTGGATGAATGGTCATGCTGCAGATTACTGTGCCACAAACTGTTAAACTGTGGCCTGATGACTGCAATAGAAATGCCCCTATCTAAGAGCCCTTTCCTTTGGGAGGATAGTTTCGTAGTCATCTGCACTGATCAGCTGGTATCACTCTTGGTAATATCATTAGGAAGGGACCATTAAGTAAGACCTTTAAGAATAAGGTTTTCTTTAAGTACTGTACATGTAGAGATATTTTTTTTTAATAAATACAGTTAATTTATGTTGATATTAAAAATTTCATATATTTTCCATTGTAAACAATTTAAGTAAGATTTGTATTTATGCAATAGTATTTTCTGTCTACTGCTAGAATAGAAATTACTAAATTTTTGGAATAAATAACCAAATGCTATTTGTTTTATTTTAAGAATAAGTGAACTCTCACAAGGTTAGTGAGGTAGCATTGAGAAGAAAGGTTGAAATACAACATACGGTGTTCATGGAACAGGAGAGATGCTCCCACTCAATATTACAAAGTGTTCTTACTAAGTTTTGGTACAGTATGAAACTGGAATATATATTATCAGATTTACAATTTAGATTGCATTTCATGTTATGATTGGAAAGTAACACTTGTTATTGCATGACTTCTGACATCATTTTTTGATAGTTCTCACATGATCATTTAGGAAATAGGTCAAGAAAATGTTTGCCTTACTCCTTCCAGGAATGATCACAACAGTAGTTCTATGAACGCAAGGACCAGGGGTTAGTCTTGGGCTCTCCAGCTGTCTGTGCTATCCTGATTTCTGATTTTTTCCCTTCCATATATGGGAAAGAGCCTTTGGAGAAAGCATATTTTCTGAAGGGAGTTTATTACTAGGGTTGTGCAGCTTAAGCTCTTTTCCCATTTAGAAATGTGTATAAAAGCAAACCAAGGCATCTTCGTTATCTTTTAGAGCTTGGACTCTGTTTGTCCTATTACCAGGCTTTGTGCATCGGGGATCGCTGGCTGCCTGGAATGCTGTCATAGCAACTGAGGGTATTATTCACATTCTACTATTTCTGAAATTGGGTGAGTCAGACTATTGGTCCTTCTATCCTACAGTAGCAGAAAAGAGTTACAGGTCATGTCACTATAGCTGGATGACTGAAAATAAGTCTAATGACCAGTGACATTCATAGTCATCGATTTGACAATTGGTGTAGATGTCAGCAGTGATGTGTCTGGCTGTTGACAGGCTTAAGCAGCCCTCAGTCTTCTGAGCATATGGTTTCATACAACTGCACCACTGAATCATACTAACAGTGTTCTGGGTTGAAACTAAGAGGGAGCAAATTTAAATGATCGAAAAAGGAAATAGCTTGAAACAGATATATCTACATAGCAGAGAATTAATGCTTTGTTTTCCATAGTTGAGATTTTTATACGAGACAATTGTCTATTAATCTGAATTCTTCAATATTTATGAGAAAATTTTCATATGAAGACAGAGCCAAACTTTGTTTTGGGAAAGTTACAGTCTAGTTGCTCAGTATTTAGTTCCAAGATGGATGGAAGACTGTGATAAAATACATCAATACCATATGTGGTTTCAGCTTTTTCTACAGTAGACATCTTCCCTCTTATTGTTTGGTTGGTTGGGTTTTTTTCTTTCTTTTTTCCTCCCAGCATTGCAACAAAGAGTAATGTGTCTTCTACATCTGGTATACTTTTCAGGAAAAAGAAAATCCCCAAATGTTTTCTGGTCATTACACTTCTACTTCTTTTCCAATTGCCCTTCTCATTTATCACAAGCACCATTTCCTTTGTCTCCTTTCTCTGTTGGTGGCTTTGCGTATGTCACACCATTATACTGTTTTATTTAATAATTTGGCATCATTTCTATGATTAATCCTGTTACTTGCTGTTATAACCTCAAAACATATTGCTGCATATCAGAAAGAGTGATAGAATCCTGAAGTCCACTTACTTTCCCTCTCCTGTTCTAAGGTGATAGATTTACACTTAAGCTAATGTTGTAAAATATCACATAATATTTAAACACAGGGCGATCCTAAGTAAGCCAGGGCTAGTTTAAATGAGGTCTTATGCAATTACTTTTCAACTTTTTTTTTTTTTTTTTTTTCCCATCAGTCATAGTGAAGTATTCCGGTAACAGTAGATCTTTAATTATTGGTGCTGTTTGGGAAATGTATAATTTGGTCAAACACCTAACAGTGAGATATGACCTAGGATGCACATAGCTCAAGCAACTCTTGATGGTTTCTGTCTTCAGTATGATTTATTATGCAGAATCACTTGACTGTCTCAGGTTTTATGAACTTTTAATGAATTTTCACTGGAATTTTAATTTCAAATCAAAGGCACAAAGAATTCTAATGGCTTCTGAGAACTGGGGTAGGGAAGAATTAATCTGTGTCCTTTTGTATATTTTCTTGTTTACCGTTGGTTGATTTGTAGGTACTTAGTTGAGGGTCCTCTGATAATCAGCATGGATTTGTAATATAGAACTCCAGGAATTTTAAACAGTGGACCGGATGTTTTAAGAATCAGCAGAGGCATTGATAACATACTAGCACAAATACAAAAAAGCCCCAACCTATCAACACAGGGCAAATGAAAAACTCAGACTTCTTTCTCCTGTTCTAAAGGAAAAACTCACGCTGAGGCACATAATGTTTATATGCGTTGGTAGATGGCAATAGACTTGTAAGATTCTTCACTTTTATTTGGCTCATCAGGTGGTAGGACGTGTAAGCTGTAACACTATCCATAAAAAAGGATCTCAGGGTCCTTTGAAAATATCATTCTTCCAAGACTTGCCTTTCTCAGAAGGGATAGTTCCATTTATAACCTTGCCTGTGACACTGTTGTATATTCTGCTCAGGTGTGTGCAAGAGAATAGGAAAGAGTAACAGACCTAGGGGGGTAAAAAAAAAAAAAAAAGAAAGAGGCCTTTTCTTGACTCGTCAGAAAAATAAATTTCAAAATGACAGGTCTCTATAAATCAAAATATGATAATGGATTAAATGTTAAGGTGTTTAATGTGAGGCAGAATACAGAAGTCTTTAAAACTAGGTAGAATAAAGAAAGGAGGCTGAAGCAGAGTCACTGTTTTTGTAATCAAATGACAAAATTATCTTTATGCTAAAGTAACCCACATATTCTACTAGAGTGTGCTACCAATAACAAGTGGACAACCCATTTATTAGTGCGTTTTATCATAATTTCTGTTTACAATACCTTCTTTACAAACCTGAGTTTAAACATAGATTAACTGTTTGACTGACCTTTTCTACATCAAAGGCCCAACAGAGCCTGAATAATTTTGAGATTTTCAATTTATTTGCTTTAGCGTATTCTCAGGATGAGAAAAGATGTTTGGAGTTTTTTTCCATCGTGGGGATAGGGAGAGGAAACAAACCAAAAATTGATGACTTTTAAAAATATTGTCAACATTGTGGAGAGCACAAGATACATGTCTGTTTAAAAGCATGTTCTGTATAGGTGTATTTTCCCAGGACTCTATGAAACATCCCAGTTTAACCAAGCTATGAGCTTTTGAAAACCACATTTTACATCCTCTTAATAAAGGTTTGGTTGAATTTTGCAAGTACATGCCCTGAAGTGTCCAACCAAATGAGCTTATTCCAGTTCAAGACTGCCCAGGATTTTTCGTATAATTACGGTTTGAGATTGCTTCAGACTATGCTGGGTCTAGTTCTGTGCTTTTGCCGTGTCTCACATGCAGTACGCTACGAGTAAGATGAAGATAACAGTACCAAACAAACAAACAAAATTGCTTTATTATTTGTGGAGGGTGAATTAGACCTAATGAGTAGAAAAATGGGCTTAGAACTTGATGGGGAGAGGCGGTGAAACTGGCCAGAAAGGGGATTAAGATTTATTGCTGGATAGTTCCTGTGCAGTGAAAGACGGTGACAGGACTGGAAGCTGGGTGAGAATAGGAAGTGATGGCTAGGAGCCAGGTGGAAATACTAGAACTGGTTGATACAGAGACCTTAGTTGAGGTTAAGATTGAGATTTGATGGGGTAGATCAGATAATGGGAGAAAACTAGTTCTTACTGGATGGGGAAGGGACATGAAACTGAGATTACAAAACTGGATGCCTTTTAAGTGAAAGGGAATTAATTAGAAATGTGGGCTGTAAAGAAAAAAGCAGAATCTTGCTTTGGAAGAAAAAGTGAAAGAAATCAGAAAAAGATCCAGGAGGTTTAAGGAAGCTGTAATGCTGCATCTTGAGGAGTGAGAGGCCACGTTGCATGATGGAATGGAATGGAAATAAGACAGTGGCCCCAGTCCATGAAGAGACTGGGGCTTGGATGAGGAATTAGATAGTACTAGGAAAGGACCAGGATCAGGGTAAGTGCTGCAGGAATAAGCACTGGAAAGAATAGGTAGAAGAGTCTGTCCCCTCTCAAGTCTCTGCCCTTCTGTAGTCTGAATTAGAACAGAAACTTCCTTGACCTCATTGCTACTTGTTGGCATGAGCAGATGTCGGATGATGTACAACTCATCTTCCTGTAGTGCTAATAGAAGCCCAGTGGGATTATCCATGAGGCAAGCCCATGTATAGAACAATGTTTCTACAATGTCTGGGATGAAACACACCTAGGAGGTGTGCTTTATGGAGAGATTAGGGCTAGTTATATAGTCTACTGGTCATCCAGTAGAGTCCATTCATGGTTAGACTTGATGATCTTAAAAGGTCTTTTCCAACCTTAATGGTTCTATGATACATCCCTAACTGTAACAGTAATCACATAAAACTCGTTTCTAAGAGACTTGCATGAAAATAAGTTAAAATGGGGAAAACTCATGTTTAAGTAAAGGATTTCAGAAGAAGAAAGGACAAGACAAATTTAATTGAGAGCTGTTTGGAGAAACATCTATGCCAAGGGCATCCTATGTGATAGTGTGCAAATGTTTCCTCAGTGCCTGCCTTGATTCCTCAGAATCTGACCAGCAGAAATCCTAAATTCCACAACTGTACTTGTACTCAGTGGATTTTGACCCTGCCAACTCTTCTTTCATTACTGGATGCTCTGACAGGTGTTTCAAACTGATACAAAAAAGGAGATTTCTGACCTGAATTTCACTGTTTCTCAATTCTTTGTTTTGAATCAGTACATTACTGTCTCCTTTGTATGTAAAGAGTGGCTTGGGATGTACAAAATATGTATGGAATGCATCACTGAAAAGGCCATCCTTTGAACTGTGAAGGTGAAATTAAATACGTAGGTTCTTGCAATGGGAACACTTTTCTTTTTACTCATTGAAGTAAAGGTCCTGTGTGGGGGTTGGGTTGTGGGGTACATGGCAAAAGATTTTTGTCATAATGTATATGTAGAAGATGACTGAAATAAGTCCTGGCGGAGTGTATTCTGTCACTTTGCAGTCTTAGAGTACTCAACTTTGCAATCTTAGCTATGTTTTTTTTCAACTTAGACTTGCGTGTTTGTGTGTAACTATGTGAGCTTAATCTGCAACCAAGTTACACTTAAAATGAACTATTATAAATTTGCCAGTATGTGAAGTCACACCATGTGAATATATGAATTAGTGTAGTGGCAAATTAGGTTTTAATTGGGGGTATTTGAGTGTTTGAAGTTTCTGAAGAGTGTACATGGAAGCCCAAGGGCTGTATTTTTTCCTTTATTACACAAGTATTTCTCTTGTGATAAATTGTTCCAGTCTCTAGCTCTAGGCTTGAGAATACACACAGAAATTTTTGCTATGGGTATAGCATGTTTTTTAAAGTTTTACAGTTCAGGAGAGTGCTGCTTAATTTTTTTTTTTTCTGTGGACCTTTATTAAGTTTAAAAAAATAATTAAAAGACTTATAGCTAAATAATACTATATATGGCTAAATAATATGTTGGTTGGACTCAATGATCTTAAAGGTCTTTTCCAACATAAATGATTCCATGGTTCTACATAGGGAATTTTTTTGCTTCTTTCTTTTTCATACAAACTAAAATATCTCTTGCAGGTCTTTTTAGAAGTTTCTTAAATCCACAGGCATAAGTGCTGGCAGTGAAGAGGGGTGATCTAAGTTATGCAACTAGCATAATTAATTTGTTATTTTGACAGTTCGAGGGGAAAGACTTGGGAAGATGATGTAGGCAAAACCTGGGACTCCTGCCAGCATTCCAGACTGTGCTTACACCCAAAACCTCTTAAAAAAATTAGACTGAGTATGGTTAATACACTTCCTGCTCTATATTTACTCTGAAGAAGCTCTTAGCCTTACCTGTCTCCCCTCAGAAAAAAGGGTTAGATAATCCAATAAGCTGTGTGTGTTTGTGGTTTTGTTTTGGGGTTTCTTTTTTTGCTGAAATATGTTAGTGTGATATTTTCTAAAATTATTTCATTTCTATGTGTTTTAGCCTTAGAGATGAGGAAGCACAGAGAATAAACTCAGTAATGGTTTTAAGAATAACATTTTTTAATACCAGTGGATGGATAGATGTCAAAAGTATGGAATATGTAACAACTGGGGGCAAGGATGAGTTGATAAAGGTATACTCTTTCAAGTTTAATTCAAGGGGAAAAACATGGCATCTTTCCTATTGACAATTTGTAACTTGGACTGTTTGAGAGGGTTGAGCAGTTCCTGTACTTTTACATGGCTTATAATACACAGCCTCAGCCTAGAACGTGTGACACCCCTGATACATTTATCTTACAAAGCACACTTCCTTGTGTGCTACTGCTCTTGGCTTCAATTGCTGTATCTAGTGTAAGAACTTAACTATGTAGACCCACATGATATTATATTATGTAGAGATGAACGAGTTAAGCTTATCAAATCTCTTGTGTTTTGCATCAAGGATGTAAGTCAATTCATAATTCCACCTCCTTTGCTCAGTCTCAGCATCCTTGCCACAAGAAAACTCAGGAACTAATTTCTAGACTTTTGAATCCTAATTGACTGTTGTAAGACCTACTGCATACAACTATTTCTTTGTATGAATTCTTGACTTTGGAGTATATATATATGTATCTATGACTCCAATATGTGCACATACATGCATTGAATGTATGATTCCAGGGTAAGTAGATGCTTTCTCTCAGGTTAATGATGTCTTTACATACAAATATATTTGTATTAAGGTGAAATAACCGGACGATATAAGTAAACAGCTGCACACACAAGCATCACCTAGTATTTCGCAAATATTTGAATGCTTCTCCAATAAGGGTTCTATGTCACTGGTGAAAGAAGAAAGAAAGGGAACAGATGAGAAAGTAGCACCAAAGGAGAATATTCTGCCCTTATCTAGAACTGTGTCATCGAGTAGCATTTTCTTCCAGTGCCCTGATAGGAAAAGTTATATTTTTTCAATTACACCTTCAGAAGTAACAGTTTCTGACTTTGGCAGGTAGTTTCTTCTAGTCATCTTATGAATTAGTACAAATGCTTTTTCAGCAAATGGCCCTGGACAAATAGTCTTCATTATTGTAGTAGTCCTGAAAATAGAAGCAGGTGAGTCAAAGATGAAACATTGAGTAGACAAACAGCAACAACTTTCTAAACATTAGATGTTAAGTTCAAAATAAAATATGACAAATACAAAAAGAATATATATAATACAGTGGGAATAAAAGAACAAAGTGAACTGTTGTGTAATAACTTTTCAAGTGATAACAGCTTTCAGACACAGTAGCACCATTTCACATATTACTTTAGGCTGAGTTGTTGCTATCAGCTACTCTAGTAAGAAATGTGCTTAAATCAGCTGTGAAAAGGGAGAACATCAGGTGTGAGGGACTGTAATTATGTAGTTGTTGTCACTAATAGTGAAAGGACTTGATTTTCTCATTTATTTGGAGATCACATATACTACAAAACAACTTTTGATGGACTAGCCTTCCTTAATTATTGCTCTCTGGGGTTTGTTTTGGGTGCATTTTCTGTTTTGGTTTTTGTGGATTGTGGTAGTGTTTTTTCCCAAACTTTTTTTTCTTATTGATGCAAATTAACAAGCAATAGTAATATGTTCTGTATCTCCTTAGAATTATCTGGGAAACGGCACAAATGATGACTCAATTTAATATGTATATATGGGGGGAGTGTATACGTACACACACACCCTGCCATGTCAACTATGCTTTCTATATAAGAACATGTGGCTAGGCTAGGGAAAAATTATGAGGAAGGAATTTATATAATAGTGGACCAAGAAAACCTCAAAAAATATTTTGTTTAAAACTGTGATTTAATTTTTTGTAAAGTTAGATAATTTCTGAAAAGATAAAAGAAAGCTTCCCAGTTTCTTATTTGAATGCATTTCTTCTTAAGTTGGAGGAAGAATTTGTGATATTGGAAAAACAAGTTCTGTTTCTGAATTTTTTATAGCTTGTCTGCTTCTGGTGAAGACTTTATTCTTCATTCTTCTAGTTTACTCTTTGTATTTCCTGTAGTGAAATCTATTTAACATGGGCACAATTAACTGAACTGATATTTTTACATGGAATTTGTGTAACGGTAGACTCGGAGGGAAAAACAACCCCCAAAACCCCAAGCCTTAAAGCAAATATAACTTCAGGACATAGGCAAGACTGCAGTTTGGAATGAAACTTCAAGGCACTGAGTTAGATAAGGTGACTGTACATAATGTAGGTGAAAATCTAGTGAGGATTTCTAGATTTAGTCCTCTAGTGTAGCCTGTACAAAATTATTTGTCTGACTCCTGCTGGCAGTCAGTATTATACATAAACTGGCACTGTCTTTGCTATGTTTTGAATGGATAAAAAAAATGTTGAAATCGCCAGCTAAAGAATACAGAATACTTTTCATTTTACGTAAACTGAGAGATTTGATGACTTTCAGTGGCTCCATTTCTAGAATTGGGGATAGCATGGTGGTTTCTACTTAGATTTAGTCCATTATTCTGAAATCCTGAAATGCACAAGAGTCTTTCTCTAATTCATGTCCCAAGCAAAGCTCTGGTAACATTAACTCTTGCATATCCATTTGGTTTGGCAGCAATTTGTTCAGTTTTCTTCATTCTGACTCCTGTTTCCAATCTCAGTGGAAGCAGTCCATTGCTGAATTGCAGATGAGACATATTTCAGTATTTCAGGAGATGTCTTTTTGAACATAATCAACAGAACAAAGAGATTAAGATGATGAGATAAACCCATAACTGGCATTTTATGGACTTTGGAAATAATAACGAATGCAGGGCAAATAAATGATGAGATTTCTTGGCCTTCACTTGTGAATACTAGTGTGCCCTAATTGTAAAAGGTTGCAGCCCCTTGTAGTTCTTTGTTTGAACAGGTCCACTTTTTTTCCTGCTTGTGTGAGGAATTTTGTGTATTATTTTATTACTTTCTAAGTGAGTTAATAACACGTTGTGGGTGCTTCTGTAATGGCCACAGCAGATGCAGGTTTATGTGTGTTAAACAGCAGACAGGGCAAACGCTTGCAGGAGAGATACATCCGGGATTACTAGTTATGAGAAATAAATCAGGCATAGGGAATCTAGCTGGATGCTAGGAAGATATTAAGTAGGAATTATTATCAATGGGTGTCCTGACTTTCTTCTTTACTAGGCATCTGCTTGTAGCCACATCTAGATGCTGAACAGTGGGCTATAGAAATCCATGGTATGAGCCAGTATGACCATCTGTATGATCATACATTCTTACGTCAACAGCACTTCCCTGTAAATTCCAGTAAGTGCAAAGGATTTTAACATTCAGAGATAAATGCAAGATAAGCTGACTTGAATTGTAGATGATTCTGCAACTATTTACTATATAATATACTTGAATTAAACATATTAAAGGTAGTATTTCCTAGTATTTTGCTACTCTGTTACAAAATCAGTCATAACAAATTTTCTTTGTATACAATCCCTCTATTTTGTGTGAGGTTATTTAAAAAGTTCTTATAAAATGTATTCAGTTTACTGTTGACCAAATGATCTGGATATTATTCTATCTCAATATAATAAATAGTCTTCACAGAAGCTGGCATTACCAGTTGTAGTGCTGGAGTGGAGATTTGAACAGGGCCTATGAGCCGTGTAAAGTTTGCAGAGAACCACTGGCGTTGCATGTTAGACTTGGTGTAGTTGATGGGGCTCACAGGGGAGCCTGATTCCTAGCTCATAATATTAAAAACTTTTCAGCGGAAGAACTGAGAGTTTAGTCAAAGAGTTGCTCTTTGGTCTTGACCCCTAAAAATGTCTGTGACCTAAAGTGTTTAGTTTGAAGCAATTTTAGCCTTGTTTAATGTTGATTCAATGAAGTTGCCCCTTTCTCTCTGTTGGCAAAAAAATAAGATTTTTTGCTGTAGTTAGATTGTCACAGCAGGAGGTACAAGCCTACAGAATCTAAATTAAAAATTACAGGCTCCTTAGAAAAATATGTTTGAGCTGTACTTTTCTAGTAAAGAAATAAATGTATCAGTGTGACTATTCATGGCCTTTGGGGGGAGGGGAAGCAAGTAAGTTAAACTTGCAATTTTTGAAAGAGGTTTAATCAGAAGGAAAGTGTTGAGATACTGAAATAAAATGCAATTCACATGATTTTCAACATTAACCAATATTTACATTGTTAAAGGTAAATATTTATTTCCACATCCTTTTTCTTTAAGTATTTAGATCCAATGATTCACACCATTTTGTTTTATAATGTGTGATATTGTTTGAAAGCTTAGCAGGTTGGGGGTGTGGTGAAGCCACAGGGCCAAAACACTGTGAATTTGGACACAGAGAATTTCAAGTATGTTTCTCTTCAGTTAGTAGATGAGTAACTAGAAGAGAACAGACCACATATATCTATAAAAATCCTGGCAGAAAGCTAGGAATAGACAATTGCCCTATAGACCAGTAGAGTGTGAATAATATGTGTAATGTATGGAGACAAGTGTCACATATCAAACACAGTGCCGAAGATTTTCCTGGAGATTTTGAGGTTATATATTCTCATTTCAAAGCAATGAATGTGAACATTATTTGCTTAATATTTCTTATGGCCAATATTGATGAATAAGGTATTGGCCAAGAGGTAGAGAATGCCTTGGACAGACAAGTAGGGCTCAGTCTGGGAATAGCTAGAGAAAAGTAATGAAGATGTGGCAGGGTGGAGACAGCTTTTTTTTTTTTTTTTAATTCTCTGAAGTCTGCGGTAATGTTATTTTTCATAAAGTTTTACAGATCATTAGCCTCTAACTGATGCTTATGCCTTTGGATAGGAGGGGAAATTTCCTTTCATTTAACAATGCAGATATCATTCACCTAGGATACCTTTTTTTACAAGTACGGATTTCTGATATACACACTTGAGGGTGTATTATTCTCTCACTGTGTATGCATAGCTTTCATTAATGTTAATTATCCAATAATGATGAAGGTGCTGGGGATTGTCTGGAGATTAAAGAGCAGCTGGAAGAACCTGATAACCTGTGATACTGCTGTAGCCCATTAGCCCTAGCAAGTCATTAATCTCTAGAAGTACCTGGTGCTGCTATCATAAAATGACAAAAGGATTTGGGGCTGGAGTGGAGGTAGAAATGGGCAGACACGTTGTTGATGAATGCAGGATTACAGGAGGACTCAGTCTCATATTGTGTACATGTGGCCCACAGGAACTGATGTGCCAGGTCCTGGAGCAAAGGGAAGGCTTCCAGATTCTGTGGACATCCTAGATATGACATTTCAAAGTTAAGTCTGTAGAAAGAAGGAAAGAGTGGGAACATAGTTTCTATATTTTATAGGCACTAACTCCTATGACATAAATAATTTTGATTAATGTTTGGTCAATATGGACTAACACCTTCATCTTTTACATATGATTCAAACCTTATATGATTGCATTATACTTCCTGTCACTGTGTGCTTTTAGAATGAGGTGCCAAGGAATTGGTTTTGATGCAATATTAGCTAGGCTTTGATTCGCTCACCTTTTGTTGTTTTGTGTCTAAGTTCTCCCTTCCTCTGGGAGATTTTGCTGGCTACATTAAATTAAAATCTTCAGGTATGCTAAAATCAACAAAAGCAAAATGACTGCACTTCCAGTGTGTTTAATGAAAAGCAGTGGGGCCAGGTGACAGGGTCTTCATTGATAGCATGCTTCTGCAGCAGGGACTGGAGTATAAAATCTTGTCATCTACTTCACTAGCAGCAGAGACCCTTGTTCATAAAATTTTTACGTTATGCTTTATTTAAAAAAAAAGTTGGTGAAATACAAGTGTGGTTTAGTAAGTTAATTTCCCAACTCATTAGGTACAGGAGTTATTTAAATAATATGTTAAACAGTATTTCAGGGCAGGGAAGGCTATAAGTGTATGATTTTATAGAAATGCTATTTTGAAAAAATACTGCCATGTAATTTTCATTACCCATTAGCAAAACTGTAATTCTTTTGTAACAAACAATCAGGAAGTCTTTTTAGAGTAAACCTGTACTTTAGACTTTTAGACTTCCTTTGACTTTTTTCTTAGCAGACTCCCTACTGAATAACATCGTCTTTTCTGTTGAGATGTCTTAGCACCTATACATGTGCACACTCTGGAATAAAGGATTTTATTTTTACTTTCAGTGGACTGAAATGTAAAAGGGCAATATGTATGTCTGTGACAGACCTAATACCTCCTCCTTATTATCTTGTCTTTTTCAAACTAAACTTTTTAGACATCTGTAGTTAATTAATACAGTTATATTCTTTTAACTTGCAACATTATTTGTTATACTGTTATTTTATTGGCACAAGACTGCTGGTATTGGATTTTTTTTTTTTTTAATATTTAGAGAAGCTGTATGTCTCATTCATGCTACGTATGCAGATTGTGTTTGGAGAGAACTGAGATTGCTTTCACTTCTTTTTCTTTTATATTTGTAAAAGCTTGTCATTTGGGTTTTGGGGTTTCTGTTTTGGGGGGTATTGGGGTATTTTTCAAGTACGGGAATTACTAAAATGTTGTTCCCTTTTGCTTGTTTACACTATATTAAAAAAACCAAACCAACAAACAACAAAACCAGCACCAAAACCAACAGATAACTTGTAGGCAGGGAAAAAAGGCTGAAAAAAAAATAATGCATTTTTTGCATCTTTGTAGCTTTAAATTCAGTTCTTGTTTCATTATCCTGTCCTAAAAATTTGGTTCACAGGAATGAGGGTCAAAGCCTCAAAGATCTAAACCAGTGAATGGGTTCTTCAGACTGACAGGGTGCAGTGTTCTCCTGATAAATATGATGTTTTCATATTTACATGGTGATCTGAAAGGGTTTTCAAGTAACTTTTTGCAGGAGCGGTCTGCAAACTAGGACCATGCATGGCAATCAGTTAGCTGAGGGGAATGTGCTCGAGCTTGTAGGTCACGAGCCCTGGGAGGACAAGGAGTGTGAATAGACACAACAATTAACATGATGAGACATGTTTACAGAGCACAGGGGAGTGGGAGACGGATGGCGCCAAGGAAAGGTAACACCTTGCTGTTAATTGCTGGCAGTTAACCACCAATCAGGGATTGCCTAGTATGCAAGGCTTAGCTTCAAGAACCAATTAGTTTAAAACGCGCACCTTCTGAAAGTGTATAAAACCTCGTGCTTCTGTACAATGAATTGACATTTGCTTGCATCAAGCTGCGTCCCGTCTCTTCATTCGCCGCAAATTGGTGACCCCGACGTGATGCGTTTAAGGATCTGACGTGAAGGGCTCTCGAATCGCCTATCTGAGCGACTTGCAGCGAATCCCACAGAACTTTGAATGATCTGCTGAAAGGAAGCAGGAGCCGGCCAGAAATCCCTCCGGAGCTGAGGTGAGCTGTGGGAAATCCGTAATGGGGAATCAGGCTTCGTCCCCGGAAAGAGACGTATATGGACTCATGAAGGGTCTTCTAGTCAGATCCGGGAGTCCGTGCCTCAGTCTCCTCAAATGGTGACCCCTATGGTGGTGTCCCGAAGCCTTGGAAGAATAAGGACGGAACTGGTCGATAAAAAAGACAGCTCGTGGAAGAGGGCTGCGTTCCGGAGGAGACGGCTTGGCTGAACGATCGTCTTGCTGTCTGGACCAGGCGGACAACCTAAACCCCGAGGATAACACCTGTATTCATCGAGACAGGTAAGCAGCCAAGAAACTTTAGAGACTTTGAAAGAATGAATGTGTGTACATACAGCAGCCAGTTGTATGATGCTGCCGCGGGGGGGAACTCCGTGTCGGGAATGCATTTAGCATCTTGGTGGCAAATTCTGACCACTCTTTGCCAAGTGTGGACTAATTCTACTAACGGTGCTAAACCAGAGGAAGCTGTAAATTCCACCGACAGCGCGACTCTTCTCAAGACACCGTCAGCAATGGCGATTCTGTCTACACCTCCTCTGCCCCCAAAGCTTCTGTCACTGATTGCAACGACCCTCACAACACAGGACCAAGCACGGGAACAGGGCAACTCGGACAATGATTCCATTGACACTGATAAACCTTTTGATCCAGGTTCTATAGATCTGGAAAAGGAGCTAGACCTTTCCCCCACCCCCTCGTCTCTCCTGATGCATTGACATTATTTTTGGGGAGGGTGAAAGGGGGTCTGAGGGATTGGTGGCAGGAATGCAAGTGGGAAACACTTCAGTGATGGGTTTTGGGAGTCGCTATGGCATGTTCAGTATTTTATCAGACAGATCAACCTCGAGAGTGGCAGCCTGTGCAATACGAGGCTGTTCAAGAGTTAAGCAAAGCACTGGGGGAAGGGAGGATTCCTAATGAGAGAACAACTAGGTATTGTGAAGGAGAATAGGAAAGATAAACATGGTTATCTAGTGTTTAATAGGTGTCTGCATGCTTGTAGAGATATATAGCATTGTAACTGCATGAATGATTTCTGCCCTGAGCCTGGTGGAGCATACAGCTGCGGTTTGTGTCCGGGCTCAGAGATGTAAATAGGGGCTTCTCTGTTATGGTAAAGTGTTTCTCTTTGCATAAAAAAAGAGGGAACGAAGGGAATGACCCCAGAGGTATGTTCAGAGAAGGCATGCTATGTTGCGAACTTTTTGACTGAACCAGTTCTTGTTTGGTGTGCCCTTCCACCTATGTATAATGTTAATCCAAAAGAAGATGATACTGTTTACACTTTGAATGTCGATAATTGTCTTTTTTGTAGACGCTAATGTAGTAGGAGGCTATGATGGGAACGTATTGCAGTGGTTCTTCTCTTATCCGGAGTAACAGCAGGGAAAGCATTAGAGTTAAATCACCTTGTTTGGTAGGCAATTAAGAATGCGAGTCAAAATTGCCACTGCTTTTTGTTGTTGGTTCAAGGACATGGCTGTGAGGATTTTGATGGTATGCGCTGCGTGGATTTTAGGCGCCCCATTGCAGCAACGTGTTATCAAAATCTGAGAAAATTTCAGCCTTTTTGGCATTCATTCAAACAATTGGCAGTATTGTTTGTTTGCTATTACCTTGGTTGCTGTCATGTTTGCAAGGGCCCTGCAGAACATGAAAAACCTGGTACTAGCTGTTCAAAAACAAAAAGGGGAAATTGTAAAATTGTGCGGAACAGAGACAGTGGGTTATTTTGACACTGATAATATGTCTTAGTTACTTTTTTATTTGTTCTATTACTTATACCTTGTTTTTACTCGTTCGGTCTCAAAGGTTCTTTTTGTGCAACAGGAAGGGGGAGATGCAGGAGCGGTCTGCAAACTAGGACCATGCATGGCAATCAGTTAGCTGAGGGGAATGTGCTCGAGCTTGTAGGTCACGAGCCCTGGGAGGACAAGGAGTGTGAATAGACACAACAATTAACATGATGAGACATGTTTACAGAGCACAGGGGAGTGGGAGACGGATGGCGCCAAGGAAAGGTAACACCTTGCTGTTAATTGCTGGCAGTTAACCACCAATCAGGGATTGCCTAGTATGCAAGGCTTGGCTTCAAGAACCAATTAGTTTAAAACGCGCACCTTCTGAAAGAGTATAAAACCTCGTGCTTCTGTACAACGAATTGACATCTGCTTGCATCAAGCTGCGTCCCGTCTCTTCATTTGCCACAACTTTTTTTTCTAGAAGTATAGCTGTTGTGCACTTAAAGATATGCCGAACCCAAGCAGCTTATTTGAACTTTGCACCATGCAGTCTCAAGTGTTTATTGTTTAGCAGTAGCTTCCTGGGAATGGAGAAGCACTCAAATAACTCTGTGCCCCAGATCGCCAAAACTTTTAAAGCAATTCTGACATCAAGTTGTCGTGAAAACATGAGTTAATTTGGCCATTACTAAAGAGAATCCTTCCTTTTTAGATTTTTAGTAGCAGTTCCAATGTAGCTATGTGAATGTTGGTATTGTTAATACAATATTATTTCCTACATTGAATAAGTATTCCTTCACATTGCTTATGGCTCTTGTAAACCAACAGCCACTCTGTGACTTTACTCAGATTAAAGACTGTATATTACAGGCCGTAAGTTCACTTCCACAGTGTGGCTTTTGTGCCAAAGTATAGTTGTATTTGAATTTCTTTTTCCTTTGCTGCTTTAATCTGTTGCATGAAAAACTTCAGAGGTCCTCTGTCTACAAGGCTCATTAAATAATTTGACTGGCTCAGATGATCATTTCCCCTGTTTGAATGAAGGGGATTTTGTTTGTTTGATTCAATTGACTTACTTGAATAAAGGTAAAACAAAATTTTCAGGGGAAAAAACAAGAACTGTGAAATGTAGCATCTGTTAGAGTGCAGTTCTAGTTTACAATACAACTTCCCTTTGAAGAAATCTTCCAGAGCCTTTTTACAGGAAATACTTCATTTAGTCAACTGTGATTCCCACTAATTTATTTTTTCTCATGGCGGGAAAATGCTGTTGGCTAAAGTCTTAACTACAGAGCAATGTGCTTATGGAACTACTGTTACTAGTTGCATTTGCTATATGGCTCTAGATAAACACAGTGAGAGGTGCCAAGTGCAGGGAATTCTTTGTTTATTTAGTCCTTTCATGCTGGACTGATTTGTAATACAAACTTTCTCAAAACAGTAAAATTCATCAACAGTATCATAAAAAATAGTATGAAATTTGTAGTGTGAATCTGTCAGTATTTCCAACTAAATTTCTTGGTGTTTGTCCACTAAGGAAAGGTAGAATATTGAATTGCTTAATACAGAGCTTTAATGAAGACCAACGTGTGTATCAGGGTTATGCCAGCAGACCTTCCCCCACCCCTCCCCCGCCTTGAAAAATGCAGATTGAATGCAAATCTGACTTGCATAGGAATTAAATCTTTTTGTGTGTGTGTGTGTTTTCAGGCTCTTTGCCCAAATACATCATTGGGGGGGTTTAAAAAGTTTTTTTGTTGCTTTTTCTTTTAAAAAGAACATTTAAGTGTATTTGTTTTCCATCTTAATTGATGATTACTAATAAATTTAAGCATATGTTCCACAAATAATAAATTGAGTTTGTGCTGCAGTGGTGCATTTGAAGAATGGTCGGGAGAGCAGTATATTAAACTTAAATAATTTGTTTTCTTTAAATAGTTATAAAAGCCCAGAAACACATTAACTTAAACATCTTTGTCAATTAAAGATATTGGTGTGCACAGACAAGCGATGAGGAATCGGGGAGCATACCTCAACCCCTTTGGTGCAAAGTGCCCAATTCAGACTGCCCCTCTAGGTGATTTTAGCTAAGCAGCCAAACCTCACGCAGAGATGTCCAAGTGTTCACACAGGCGTGCTGGTAACGGGGACAGCTAAACAAGTATCTCACATGGGGGCACAGTAGCAAATGATGGGGCTATGGTTATGGCTTAAACTGATGCTTCTGCTTGATAAGTGAAAAATACATCTAAGCCTTCAATTTCCTTCAAGTGGATTTGGCTGTACTTTCTGGTGAAACTCTGATAATTTTTCTTCTTGATGTTTGATGTGTGGACTCTTCCCCCCCCCCCCCCCCCCGCCTTAAACTTTAAGAAACGTTAATAATCTGTAGGCAGCTTTTGTTGAGGCTGGAGGGAGGAATTTCACACTTCACTCAGCAGTGACTTTAATATATATATATATATGCCTATAATATATATGCTACAGAATATGTTGTGTAGACTCTGGGTTTTGTATCTCTCAAAGGTAGCTTTTACAATAAGGTAGAATGCTGACATGTCATTTAGGTACAGCGATGTAAAGGTAGGACATCTTTTGAAAAGAAAAAAGCCTGCCAAGTTTCACTGCTATAATACATAATAGGTCACAAAAAGTTAAAATAATGCAGGAATCAATTCAGGAAGGAAAAAGCATATTGATATGTTATGGACATACTTGAAAATGACTACTTGGTTTTGAAATAAAGTAGAAATGAACGTAAATTCTTAGAACCTTTCAACTCAGTCACATTTTATATGATCTGCTGAAGGACATAATATGCTTTGTCAATTCACTGTATTACTGCCTTGCTCAGGAGATTCACAAGGCAAAGTTACAGAGTTAAAAACCGAGGAAGGGACAGATTCACTGTGTTTAACAGGGACTGAAAAAGAGAAAGGAGGAAAAAAATCCACACCTGAAAAAAACCAAACAGCTGTATAGCATAAATAGAGAAAGGTGCAAAAGGTCTTTCCTTTTAAGACCGATGTGTGGTTTCACATTTATTGCAATACAGTTGTAGATTTAGGCTATTTCAAATGACTATATTATTTCATAGAAAAAATAATTTTCTTCCCTTATTCTATCAATCAGGAGCTGCAATATGGTTGTACACTTCATATTATTCTGAATGCTCTTACGCTTTGTAGATGATGGTCTTTTAAAAAGCAACCACAATCATTAGTTGCTTAGTGTTTCACCCTTACAAAGGCATTTGAGCCTCTATAAATGTCTAAAATATTAGACACTTAGGATTAGTATTAACAAGACCAGATGAAAACTAACCTCATGCAAGTTTTCTTAGCTTGATTCTGTAAGGCTTGGGAACAGAGTAGTGGCTACCTTGTTAAAGCAATAAAAATAATAGTAATAGGGAAGACTTGAAGAAATAAGGGAATAGCTGAAAGAGAAAATGTGCATGTGTAACAGTTTGAGTATTGGAATATGTAGGTGTTATTGTGATGGAGCAAAGAAATAATGGATTACACTGCCTTGGAAAACCTGACTTACTAAGAGAGATTGTGGCAGGCTGGCAAAGTGGACAAAGTTTTTGCTAAAGAATAATTCTGACAAATCAGGAGTTTCTGGAACTTAAAATTCCTTATAATATTCTACCTGAAAAATTCACCACGTTAGCACTTTTCCCTCACTAGAAAAGATGATGCTCTTCCCACTCTCCATCTCCCAATGTAGTTCAGTGTTTAAAAGCTAAGGGATTTGTTTGTTTTTTTGTAAACATGAAGTTTCTGGTTCGTCTGCAACAATTGAAACAAAAGGGAAAAATTATAATCAAGGATCCTTGTATTGCTTAGTCACAGGGTCTGCTGCATAGTTGTTCTCCAAAGTAAATGCTTTCTATTCATTGTTAGCAGAATTAAGCATTAAAAACACAAATCAGAGGTAGACTTTAGCATGTTACCTGCAAGTGTAGAATTAAAGAGGATGAATCCCTCCTTCTTCTTCAGGGAATACTTTTCTTAATCTTAATAAAATGTCATGTGAATTCTTATTTTGTGGGAGCCAGCCACCTAACATTTGGTCTTCTGGTGCCTACTACACTGCTGATCCTCTCATTTTCGAAATTTAGAGCAAACGCTTGCTGCTGCTTCTATGCTGGTGGTAGCTAGAGGTGTTGACCAAATAAGATTATCTAAATGAGATGCTCAGAAAGATGAGTACTCCACACCTTGTGCTGATTCTGTAACTGTTATCAAAAAAGATCCAAAGCCCATTAAATCACTAGAATATATGCTGTTTCATTATGTTTAAAGATGCATTTAAATCTGAATCTCAGTGTTAAGTTCAGCTCATCTTTAAAGTCTTGATTTAGACTGTAATGCTTTTCAAGCCAAGTACATATTAAAAACCTTAGTATGGAAAAATATAAGTATATATTCAGACACCAATTAGTTATCTATTCCCATTTCTTATTGCGTGACAGCAAGATGTTATCCTGTTTTAAGAAACTATCCATATAGACTGTTCTAGCTTCATGTTACCTGGATTTCCAAAGTGAACCTTATACTGTTAGTTTGGTACTATTAGACTTGTGGAAAATTCAAGAATTATTTAATGTGCTTTGTGATGGATTATGTGAAGGGGAAAAGACTTTTGTGTGAACTGTTATCTCTCTTATGAATTAGCTCATTGCCTAAATAAGACTTAGCCTAGTTAATCTCTCAAATAAAAAAAAGCTCGCACTAGTTTACATGAAAGTAGTGAGGATGGGGACAGGTAGTTACATTCAGTAGAGGTTAGGTGATGTTAAATGTAACAGTAGAGTAGGAAGAAACCTGAGTGCAATAGAGAACGTTCAGCTCTGATCTTTTTAAAAATACATTTTGCATATAACTCCTTTAATTCGGAGACAATAGTTTTTGCTTCTACTTTTCATTTTATATAATAAAATTCTGTATCAACTTTCCTTACTTATTTTTTTCTGTTCTTGAGTTGTATCCAATAATTATAATGTCATACGTGGAAGACCCTTTCATGGATGTTCATCCTTGAGTGGTTATGCACACTAAAATGTGCAAGTACTCAACTCCAAGACTGTGTAAATGCTACAATGAGTTTGGCCTATTGTCACAGTCACTGCAGAATCAGCTGTGTCTGTAAGCTGCTGAGTTATCCAAATGCTAACTAACATGCAAAAAACTACATACACAACTCAGTTTTTTGGTATGAGCTAGCCTGTTGGTTTTTGTTCTTTAAATGTAAATTGATATTAGAATTATGGAAAATTCATGTGGGAGAAGGCCTTAGGGAAGTTAGTCCAACCTCCTCAAAACAGGATCAGCTATGAGGTCAGACCAGGTTACTCAAGTGTTGATTCAGTCTGATCTTGAAAATGGTACTATAGAAATCCACAATATACAGTAGGTGTGGATTTTACATTCTGAAGCAACATAAGTAACGGAAACACTGCAGTTACGGTAAGATCAGTAATAATATACTGTATGACAGGTCTTGGGCAAGACATCCTGAAATGCATCATTTGTGGTGTTTATAAATTCATGCAGTCAGCCAGTTGCATTGGGTGTCAAGAAGGATTTTTTTCCCTCTTTCTCTCCTTCATTGCTCTCATCTAATCCCTAATAAGAGACAGTCAACTGGGTTTCACACACTTTTAAGCAAAACAAAAAACCTCTTTGCTGTTGTGTCCAATACCATACAATACAGATAGATGTTCAAAGGGGCTGGTAAGTAGATAAAAATCATTTGCCTCCATGATTAAAATCCAGCCCCAAATGCCAGAGCAGAATGAATTATTGGGTCATGGTGTGGTAACATGTGCAATGTGTGTGTGGTAATGCTTTCAGGCTGTTTTGAAATGGCAGGTGTAAATAGTTATGAATTTAGCTGCCCAGGTGTTACTAGCAGTTTGCAGGAAGAAGGCTGGTGTACTGTGAGTGAGGAAATGATGGTCTGCAGTCTACCTCTTGTCCTTTCAGTGACATGCTCACAGCTTCAGCAAAATGCCTGTTCTTTCTCCTTACCTTTATGCTTAACTGCTGGAGGGCATCTCTCAAAAGTAGTACTGGGTTTTATACAATATTATTGTTACTATTAATTTACAATGCTGTTGGTAGTGTCAATGGTGAAGGAAGACTGACTTGGTATCAATACTGATCAGTTGTCTTTTTTGTATTGTTTTTCTGTTATGTGATCAGTTAACATGATGTTGAATGGCAGGCACATGCTAAGTTTTGGATAACGTTTTCTCATGTACTACAGTGACTTCAGGATAATGAAGTAGAACAGGCACTACATGTGGGTATAAGAAAGTTAAAAGTATGAGTATCTGTACATATGATAATGAAACAAAAAATATGTTTAGAGATAGACCTAACTTGTGCTGAGGTTCTAAATATAAATGTCAATGATAGTGGTGAAATTACAGAATTTTAAATAGCCTTTAATCAGTAATAGTTGTTGTTCCTTAAGTTTTTAATACTAACAGTTGGACTAGATGAGCATTATAGGTCCCTTCTAACTAACTGTTCTGTTCTATTGTATTCTAAAAGTTTTAAGTATTTACTGAACAACCAAGCCTTTATTCCTTTCACATTTCTCATAAGAACAGGGCATTAGAAATGAAAACACAGCATTTTAAGGGGCTCACTATGAGTAACTGTATGTTTATGGTTTAGTAATTTAACTATTAGCTTAGAGAGTACATTCAGTGTTATGATATTTAGATTAATCTTATTATAATTTAAAGTGAAATTTATAAGTTTAAAATCTTGCACTTGGGCTACTGTATTTTTCTGGAATAAAAAAACAAGTGGACATGAACAAGGGATAATTTGTGCTACATTCCTTCTTTTCTTTCCCATCTCTTTGCCTTCTCTCCAGATCCTCAAACAGTCCCAATGGAAAAAATTATACTATATGATGTGCAACTGTGTCTTTTCCCTGGGTAGCATCTCACTGCGGCTAGTTATTCTTTGGCAGTCTGAATCTTTCATCTTGGTATTATGATACAGCCTGAATGAGAAAATTAACATTAGTAGCAGCAGCAAGTGTGAGGAGAGCTAGTTTAGGCTGCTAAATTTCATTTCCATCTAGTATTCTTGAGGGGAGTAGGACCACTGAGACTTGATGTGCGTGGAAAGAGAATCGAGGCAGTGTGTTTCTCCTTGTTCTTAAGAAAACATTTTTCTTCAGTGCTGCATCTTTCATTGCTTTTTTAGATTTTTTTTTTTTTTTAAACACCCTCATGTGAATAAATTTATTCAGAGAATATGTGCACCTGTGAGCAAAACAATTTGGATCCTATTTGGATGGATGAATAAAAACGTCAACTTTTTCTTTTTTCTTTTTTTTTTTTTTTTTTTTTTTTGAGGTTCTCCTCTCCTATGAATGTCTATAAACAGTGGTAAATGTTCAGTTTTGATAGCTCAAAATTGAGAAGAGAACAAAATAGATTTTAGAAACTCCAGTTTTCAAGGTGACTATTTTTTGGTGTGTGGGAGTAGCTTGGGTTTTTTCTAGTTTCTTGCTCAGAATTTTGAATGCCATTATTAGGAATTATAGTCAGGCAAACTTTTGACATGATGCCAAGCGGTGTTGCCAACATCAGCAACAGAAGGGAAATGATAATTCTTATCAGCATCTATTTTTGGCAAACGAGTGAAATTTCATGAGACAACGTGAAGGCACTTTGTTAGCTCTTGAGCACTTTCTCTGATTTTTTTTCAGAGAGTTTCTGTAAATGATCAGACATAAGTATATAGTTTTAGGGTATGCATACCTGTGATGAGGTTCTGGTCTGAGGTTTAGTTCACTGAATAAACAGTGAGAAACTACAAGACATGAGAAATTACTGGACCTATGGAGCAACAGGTTAAGAAGATCATAGGACTTATAGATAGCACCATGAGGGGTGGTTGGAGTTCGCATTTTGTTGGGGGTTATGAGAAAGATGGCCAAACCTCACCAATGGCGGGGTGGGGGGGGTGGGGGGGGGTGGGGAGGATTGGAAACCTTGTGGGAAGTGAGACCTTGCAGGGTAATTGTGGCTTAGTAGTTTCATCACTGATACCACGTAAGCCTGAGACGACCTGGGTAACAATATAAGAAAATCCTGAATTTGGGAACATTGTAGGAAATTTGGCATTAATAAGAAAAATATAATTAGGTGCAAGTGGTTGATTTGGACAGAGGCAAGGGTAGAGACAAGGCTGGGGAAGAGCAAGCATGTGGAAATGGAGAGAAGAGGGTATGAAAAGGGCAGGTCACATTTAAGCAAGCTGATGGTCAGTATGCTTGTCTGGTTGCACCTTGCACCTTATCACTGCAGTCTGTTCTGTCTTAATTTTAAACTTTGCTCCTGAGTATTTTCTGTGTGTGTTCTTGTGTATGTGCACGTGTGTGACCACCAGTGACCCTGAAGTGGGACTGTGCAGTGAGTAGGGTGAGAGGTTGGGGTCCAGCTACTGGAGAAAGTGCCATGGGCCACAGGAGTTCATAGATCTGGGGGTAGTAACTGTAGGGTTAGCTGATGGGGGAAGCCAGCTACTGCGATGATCAGGAGTCCAGGGCCGGTTGCTAGGGATCTCTGTGTTTGACTGCCAGTGGCCTCACGGCCCCAGATGGGATCGGGCTGCCTGTGTTGGTGTTTATGTGAGTGCTGCTTGTGTTTATGTGCGTTCCAATAACGGTACATTTCTCTGATTGCATTGACCTCTGTGGTCAGGCATGTTAACATCATGTGCATCCCTGACCCTTTGGCATACACGTGGACTGTGTGCTGGGAGTGGGGACCACGGTGCCCAGCCCCCCTCACTCTATTTGTGGCGGGACCAGAGGTTGCAGAGCCCACCAAAGTCTGCTGCTGGTAATTTATCTCAGACTGAGCAGCACCTGCAGGGGCACAGTGAACCACTTAATGAGTGTGGAGCCCCTGGCTATGTGTGGCCTCAGGGCAGACTGGCAAGAGGCAGGGACCTCCCTCAGTGGCCCTGTCCCACCATGCCCAGAGGTGGGTGGACAGAGTTAAGACAATAGCCCCAGGAATGTCAGGCCTGGCCCTGGGCAGGGGAGTTGCTCCATATGGACACCTGGGATAGGTGCACTCCTAATGCAGCATGGGGATGCACCTCATACTGTGTGTACCCCCTTTGGGCCACCAGATGGCTGTCACCTGAGAAGCAAGTAATGGGGTATTTATTAGACCTTAAAGACACCTACAGTGAACAAACTCATCAAACTGTGGGTGTTAGACCTGAGATTTGTCATCTTGTCCCACCGTGAGGAGCTGCTGAGCCCTGTGGCTGTGGGAAACCTTCTTTCCTGCTCTGTCATCTCATATGCTGGATCAGGCACACTTGAGCTTCCCCTGCGAGTAGTTTCCAGCTGGTCAAAAGTAAACTTGTACTTTTCAAGTGTATGTATGGACCTCTAGTCAAAGTATCGGTACTGACGTATTTGTTTCCAACAATCTTACAGGGGAATGTCTCTGTGAAGCAAGTTGTGTAGCCTACTTTGTGTAGTGTTCAAGTGCTTTGATCGCTTTCTCATTAACAGTTTCTTACTGTGTTGAATCACCACTTACAGTTTACTCTCCAGCACAATGAGGTGGCTTCCCTTCACAAAACTGATTTTAAAAAATATTCACTGTGATGAGTTAACATTTGAACACCTTTGCCGCATTATTTACAGAAACCTGTTCTCTGCTCATTAGTCGAGGTGTTTGTTGTACAACATTGCTAAATGTCATTTCTCCAGAATTGACTGCAATTGCTGTAATCTTTCTAAGGTGTGTAATCAGTCTGGCATTTTCTGGGAAAGGCTAGTGGGATGGCCCTATGATGAAGAAAACTGCAGTGTAAACTGGCTATGTGGAGATGTACTTGACTACTAGGGACTTTAAGCCTGCATAATTCCCACATTCCGTGTCATATGGCCTCTTTATCAGCAGTCCATTTTCTCATCTAGCAGGTCTTATAGAGCTCCAAATGTGTTGTGAGAGGTGGGTCTGTGGCCATTGCGACAAAAGTGACTTCAGCTGTCCATTTCATTCCTCTGCTTATCACAGTGTGACAGAAGACACTTATGACTTAATAGTCAAAAATGCTTAATTTGAGTGATCTGTTCAAACAAGTGAGACTGTTAACATAAACATCAGCACTGCAGGCACAGCTTTGCTACTGCCAACTCTACTGCCCAGGATTAAAAGGGTAGGGTGGATAACTGGGGGAAAAATCAGAGACATCTTACTCTGCAGCTGGTTTTGGCATCAGTGTATGTCCGGTGCAGTCACATATGAGGGGATCCACTGCCATCAACATTCTGTAGCTAATAGCATAAGAGGGAATAAAACCCTTACAATTTTTATTTTCAACACCTGTTGCTAAAGCATATTTAATCATGATACTGCAAAATATTTTTAGATACTGCAAAATGTTTTTATAGTAATTCCCTGCAGGTTTCCTGTTCTGGAAACAGTAATTTAGAAAAATGTAGATGCATATATTGCCTGTATTCCTGAAGCTTGGGAGGAACCCCAAATTTATCCTTGAAAATGTAGGTTTAAGTTTGCCTCAAACATCCACTCACAAACATAGTGAGCTGCCACAGAGGTAATGGTTTATTTTAAAGTATAATGGAATATTAATATTTTACCACTTCAGCATTACATTGTACTACTATACTAATATATTTGTATCTGTCTTTTTCTGTTCTGAAAAAACATCATCTTTAAAACATCAGTGGATTACTTTTAAACTCTTTATATTACATTACTGTTCCTGTTTAAAAACAGAAATAGTAAAAAAGTGTTACAAGGATGCATTACTTAAAATAAGTAGATCAAATTGGAATGTGGTTATTTGAAGTCACCTAGAATATTATAGATTTAATGGCATTGTCACCTAATTTTACCAACGCTTTTCTAGTCCTTGGTACTTTAACCTGGAAATGTTGAATGAAGGCTTTGCCCTCTTGTGAGTACTTTAAGAAATTCCCCCCAAACTGAATTTTTTAAAAAAATGGTCAAAGGGAAAGAATCAACAGATTAACAGCCTAGGTTTCAGGAATGTATGTGGTATTTCATTTTGTATATGTTTTAATTAAATATGAAAATGTCATATTTATTTTATTCTGTTTATGATGATTGACTTATCTAAACCAAAGACAATTCTTTTTTACACTGAGCAAGATGCTTTTGATAAAAGAATAATGAGTGCATTAATATTAAGGCAGTCTTCTGATTTCATTAGAATTATAAATTTTTAAGAAAGTACCAATTAGCTGGAAAACAAACTGAGTAGTTGAATATTTTTCCCCCTATCTTCTGGCACTTACATATGGAAAATGTCACTTTTAATTAGAAGCTTACATTGACAGTGCCCTGTTGGTGATGCACATTTCAAAGAATGGCATTAGTAAGTGTGTTGTGTTCTCTATTTGCTGGACTGGTGAGAAAAGTAAAACCTGACCTTTGGCAGTTCTTCAGTCTCATGACTTGGGAATCCCTTTCAGTACCTTTTAATACTTGTAAAACAAAAGCCTAAAGATGTGATGGAAATTACAGCAGACAGACTCAAGGGAAAAACTCCAAAGAATGTGTAAATTTAATATAAAAGCAAAACATCTGTTAGAAGATGTTTCTTAGGGCTAATGCAGCATGAAATGCTGGATACTGAGTGGATGTGGGTGGGAATGGGAGTGGAGACTGTCTATACCTCAGAAGAAATGCTACCTCTTTTCATCAATTAAATTATCTTTACAAAGTTAGGAGAAGGCGAGTTTTACTTTACTGAAATTTTACTTTTTTTCCTTTTCACCAATTTAACACTCTTCCTTTTACAATATATTGCCAGAAATCTCTCTTATCTTGACATGTTGGCTGTGTGGTTGTGGGGGAGGCAAAAAGATAAATAATGCATGTTTATGAAGAAAGGAGAGAGGTGTGTGCATTCTGGGAGCATACACAGCAAAGTATGGAATTACATTAACATAAATGCTTAGGACTGGCAAAAGTTTAGAGAAAGCTTATTTTTTTATTATACGCTGATGCTGCAAGTACTCAGTATCACAGTATCTAAATATAAGATAGCTAAAGATCATGAAGGTCATTTTCACTTATAGATCACACTAATTGAGTTTATTTTTGATATAAAAAACTAAAACAGGAAACAGGGCTAAAGTTAGGAATTTCTGCAGTGCGAAGCTAGCAAACGTTCTTTTAGGTATAAGGTCACTGGCAGGGACTTTTGAGTAGGCATGGGATAGGATTGAAAGCATGTCTAAGCAAGATGTCTATTCTAGGCTGTGAAGTAGTTCATAGGCAAGCGTGATATTCCCCAGCATCTCATCTGGTTTTGATAGGGGCTGGTACTCAGCATGTCTCTTAATGGCACATAGCCACCGCATCACTCTTCTTTCCATGCTGTTTCCTGAAAAGCAGAGTATTTAGCCCATGAGACTCTTTAAGTTGTTTTGCTTATGTAACTATTGCTAGAACAGAGCCTGCAAGAGCATACAGCCTGGAAAAATTGTAAATAAATAAAGCTTTATTTGTTATATTTTTAACTTGTGGGCTTTCTGCTGTCTGAATCTCCACTGTCTTGGAAGCAAACTTAGTTCTGGTTACCTACAGTGTAGTCTAAAGTGCTCGAAGATCACACTGAGATTCACCAAATTATACACTTCATTCTAAATTTTCTTGTATATATTTATTGCGGGGTTTGGCAATTCCTTACTTTTATAACCAGCAAAAAATGTAGGTAGTAGTACCTTTGCCTTTCATCACATGATGAGAACTTGACTTATGCCTTAAAAATAAGGATGGTGGAAATACACTTGAAGAAAGGGCCATACAATGGGAAAGATCACACATGCATATTCTAAACGTAGTTTAATCTTTGGACTGAAATACGGCAGAATAATCTTCAAAGTGTCATGTTAATGGTCAATATGTGAACTATTTAAAAAAAGGGTGAGGAAATGTTGCTTTATAAATCTTGCAATGAAGACTTACTCCTATGGTCAAAAGAGCAATTTTCATTTAAAACAGCAGTCACAAGCTTTCAGAATTCCTGTATGTAAGTAGAATGAAAATAGATGCATATTTTTGCTGCAAATTTTTTGAAGGCTAAAATTCAATTAATGTCTACAAATGGTTGGTGCTTATGGGTAGCTAGGTATTCTACAACTCTTGTAATTCCAGCACAGATGAAGACGACCTTTTACTGGCTCTTCACATAGTTTAGTTATACATAATGTTCAGGTAGATTATTTATTTTTTTTACACTAGCTACATCAGTATTTTTAACCAAATGGGAAGAAATTAAATTTTCCATTAGCCATAAAATTGATTTTTTGATTTATAATAAATACATCTACTTACAGTTATAGCACTCTTTTTAAAAAGTGATACTTTCAAGGAAAAATATCCTCTAAAACCTAAATATTTATTTGAAATAAATGCTTAATTATTTTTTTTTTATCCTGAACACAATGAAGGGTAAAAGACCATAGATTTTAACAGGAGTATTATAAAAGTTAGAGTATTGAATAAGCATATGGTGCATTCATTATAACTCCTACCCGATAGAATATCTAGTAGCTGCAACTTAGAAGACATTCAATCTGCTGAGTAAAGGGTAAAGTGTTAAATATACAAATCCTTGTTTGCCTTCATTTGAAGTCACAGTAGTTTTGCCTCAGATTTGGACAGACTCAGAACATTGTGATTTTTATTGGGATAAAGTTTGAATGTTTCCTTCAGAGAAGTGCTTAAGGATTTAATTATTTTCCCCAAAGTTGTTCAACAGTCATGCGTAACTAAAATGCCTCAATACTGCATGCACTGAAAAAATATGACAGAAAAATACTTGGATGTTGGTTTTTTTTCTGTTTTCTGGAAGGGATTTTTATTCATGTAGACCTCTTAAGTTCTGCGTATGACACACAGTAGTGCAAATACAGACTTAATAAATATTTAAACATTAAAACTTACCACTTTATTCAGGAGTAGCTATGCTGCTGTTATAGTTTCATTATGAAATGTTGTGTTGTGGAGACCTAGCTAAGGATTTCTGGTGAGATGCAGAATTTATTAGCTTTAATGTGGCCCTTTAATGCAGCTCTGTTCCTTTGGGAACTGAGCAGGTATAGTGACATGGTTCTGCTGTATCTCCTGCAGTGTGTAGGCATATGCCAGTAGTAGCTCAAGTGATCTTCTAAGACGTAGTCTTGCAGCTTTTACATTAATAATAAACCAAGTTTTTATTCATCCTTATTCCCCATTCAAGTCATTCTATATTTAAAATGTCCAGAAAATCTACTGTAGTGTTGATTACGTGGCATTCTTATGTTGAAGCCTAAAAAGACTTCAAATGTTACAGTAGCCAAGTGGCTAAAGATTTGCATTAATAAAATGAAATAAACATAAAATACTGAACTAAGGCAGTGGCAATGTGATAGAAATTAAAGTTCCTCCCGTGGACTTTAAGCAGCTTGCTTTATTCTGCATATGTGTAAGGATAATCAGTTTTCTACAAATAGTGACAAATTTAGCATTATCTCTTCAGTGCATTGTTTTCTGGATGATATAATAATGATTTATTTATAAAACTATAAATGTTTTTCATGAACCCAAATCTCCATTTCATGGAGGCTTTATTCTATACAAGTCAGTGGATTAAAAAAAAAAAAGTCATTTATCTGTTTCTGATCTAGTAGTTGAGATTTCCTGCTGCTCACTCATCAATGATTTATTTGTCATCCTAGTTCTGTCATTATGACAAATGAATAGTACAAATCCACAGAAAATGTCTGAGACTGAGAAAGTGGTTTTACTGTCATTCCACTTCTAGCTTAGGAAGTTCAAGTATGAATCACTTATTTGGCTACAATCCTGACTCCAAAATCAGAGGGACTATTTCTACATTTTAGTGTCTTGAAACAATAATCTGCATCATATTCTGCAGAAGCTCAATTTTGCAACAGCATTTAAAAATATAAGGTTTTAATTTATTGGTACAAATTTTTATTAATCAGTAGTTTAGTCTACATTTTCCACAAAAAGGAGGCTTAACGTTAATAGAATACTAAAGTTGTGGTTGCTACAGGTACCACTGTTTTTTTGAATAACATAATTTCTTACACAATATTTTTATTTCGGTACATTTGCTCCTTTTAAATACTTGCTGAAATTAGTTAAAATAGTTCAATATCCTTCAGCAATAAAGCATATTTACATAGGCTGTGTATGTATTTACATTTAGAAATACATACATGTGCCTTAGATTGATGTACAAGTACATAAACAAATAGATAAGAAAACATGTTTTAGTATAAATATGGAACCTATATGTAATATTTAAATCCGTATTTTGTTACCTTAGTAGGTCTCACTTTCAAAACATTTAGAAGCCTGGTTCTCCTTTTGAAAGCTATTTAAACTATTAGCTGTTTAGTCTGTCTTTAAAAGTCGTATTTCTATTTTTTGCCTAATTATTGTACAGTAAAGTGTATGCATTGGAAGAGTCAATGGGCATCTGTTTTTTGCTTTTATTTTTGGGGTTTTTTTCTTTTTTTTTTTTTTTTTCTTGAACATCTGGAATCCACTAACTCCTGGCAAAAGTCACTGTCTACTGAACTACATCAAAAAGCTGACGGCTCCTATGGGTTGCATAATAAGCACATGAATAAATGTACTAGGAAATACATTAACCTGTCATTTTTATCACTGATGTCTTTCCTACAAAGAACAGAAACATGTTAAACTTAGCTTTTCATTTTCCCATATATGAAATTATTTTTTTCCCTTTAGAATGCAATCTGCCACAAAAAAGTAATAATGTAGTTGATTGTACTGCCTCCCATCTTATCTTTTAAAGGATATTGCTGCATTATTTTATTTATGTACAGTGCCAGAGGCTGCTTTTAAAATATTTAAGCTGCTTAAATGAAAATGTGATTTAAAAATAAAAGGTATTAATGAATCTGTGGAGTATTGTGTTCGATTCCAGGAGCTTAATTAAAACAAAGTAAACAAGTTTTAGTGGGTGCATAGGTACAGACGCTTATCTCTTTCATTCAGTTGCTTGAATTTTTTAGTACTTGGGGTGGATGCCATTACTGAAAAATGCTATTGCTTAGGAATTGCGTCAATCATACCCTTAAAAATAGGACGAAAGTGGGGTTTTTTGTAAGTATTCTTACTGAAATAGTAATTTCTGCTAAATATATTTAAATCACTGTTAATAAAAACACTTAAGTAGCTATGCTTTATTGCACAGAGGGCAAAATATCTATTGCTTTTATCCTGTACATCAGGGTTAGGTAAAAATTGTCATGATTCAGCATTCAGCTTTCTACCACTGAACAAACACTACAGTTCTCGGGGAGCAGGGGATGGGGCAAGATAGCAAAATCAAAATACACGTCTTGGAATGGTTGCATCTTGTCTGTTAGTAATGGGGTAGGATTTTAGCCGGTATTAATAGCTAGGGGGAAAAAAAGCTAATTGTTTTGTTCTTGTTAAAGCTGTTCAGTAAGATTTTGTTTGCTGGGGGAAATGGTGTGGGCACACTGGGCTTCACCACGGTTAAGGTGGGGAGCACCACGTACGCTGTGCCCTGCTGCTGCCCAGCAGCACCGCAAAGCTATTCACAGTTGTTGTTTTGGCTCTTGCTCCTTTTTCCATCTGCTGCTTCCTGGCGTGTGGCACAACAGAAAACTAAAGGTACTTCTCAGTCGCAGTTGGTGCATGTTAAGAACAGGGGTTCTCCCAAACAAACAGTCAGTCCTGGTCCCAGCTGCTGGCCCAGACTCCCCATCCTCTCTGCTGGAGGGTCTGGCATAACTGCATGACACAGAGCAGAGTTAAATTAAAGGAAGCAATATATGTGCTTTGTAATTTTGACTTAGAAATTTCACAGATTTAGCTAATCTGTCATAAAATCTCCTTGGGTTTTTTTTGGGGGGTTTTTTTTTGGGGTTTTTTTTTTTTTGGAAGTGAAAGCATGTTGTTAGCTAAAAGCAGAATGAAATTCAGTGGTGAAAAACTTCAATGCCACACAATCTCACTGACTGAAATGTTTAATTGGCGTGCAACACCAGTTCTTATGTTTTCACAATCATAGCTGCATTTAGACCAAAGCTCTTTTCCAATCAGATTCTCATGGAATTTTCTTTACCATGAAGTATACAGGAAACTGGCCAATAGATTATTTACTTAGTGAAGCCTCAGCCCCCAGAAAAACTGCAGAAATGTTCTTGCGACTCTTCAAGTTTTTCTTTATCCTGTATTACCCCAATAGTGATAGTTTAGAAACTTGGTTTCAGAAAGAATTATTTTCTAATTAGAAGCAGTTAATAGCTTTTGCATAAATAGTAGGACTAAAAAGATAATGAGTGACTGTCATCAGACTAAATAGTACTCCATATAATCCCTACTAATAGTAGGGATGCATTATATATACTTGTAGGGAATACATTATACATTGTTTTAATAACGAAGTCTTTGAAATGTCTTCCTTAAGTCACCATGCTATGCTTTGCTTGTCCTATGTTCCCTATTTTATTAATTTCTAGCATAAACATAGGGTTTTTATTTTTTATAACTGATTACACATTCACATTAGAACTGCAACTTGTGCAATTTAAAAGTTAGCTCTTGTTTTCAGACGCTTGCACATTAATTATGGGTCTCATCCATGTTCACCGGAAACAGACCTACCAGATTTTCTTAACCACTTTTCCAGGACACAAAGGTCATTATTTCTTATAGGTAGTACTGGAACTTACTCCTTTTTTAGCTGTTCCCTAGAGGAAAGATTTTTGGAAAATTTAAGTCTAATATTACCATAACCACCATCTTAATCTTAAACACCCAATTTTCCTTAAGCATAAAACCCCAATTTTCAGCTACTTCCTTTAGCTTATTTTTCTTTCTCACTCCCTCCCTCCTGCTTTCCCTCCCTCCCCCTCTCCCTCCCCAAATATCTTTAGGGATAGAGGGATGAAGTCTACATGAGTATGTTGTTAGGCTGTTACTTTTCAATAATAGAAGAATTTTTGCCAAACAAGCTTCAGATAATCTTTTTTAGACAAAACAATGTATTTAGGACAATGGCAGCTGGATTTCTGCTCTTTCTTTAGATTCTTTTGGGAATTTGGTTGGTTTGTTTGGCTTGTCTAGATTAACATAGGTATAGTTTAAGATGTCTTAGCTGTATATTAAATAATCATAGTTTTAAACTGAATGTTATACCTGGCTTACAGGAGAACTTGTACATAATGTTGTATTATCTTTCCTTACTGTAAGCCATTAGAACAATGTTGTCCTATATAGCTGTTCATAACAATCCCTTGAGAAATGGAAAATTAAAGTCTTCATTTCTTGATTGTTTTTTTGGACCAATATTTTTCTTGTTTGCTTGTAACTGTACAGTTCCTGGCAAAGATTGTCTTGGTATTTCATTCTGAATAACCTTTTATTTGTATTTTGATGTATTTTTAATAAAAATAATACATTAACTATAGAAAATTAAGATTTAAAGCCAGTAGTCTGCTAGGTCCAAATTTGGATGAGCTAATTTCCATTATATCCATTCCGTATCCCTGGTGTGTTTGCCACGTGACTGGACTGAGTCCACCTGTTCTGCCATCTATTTTCTTGCCTTTGAAGTCCAGTACTTGGGTTTGGGGAGGCAAGACCACCTGCTCTGTCTGAGTGCCTGCACACATGACAAAGACACTATCACTGTGTGGTTTCTTCAATTAAACTAGGTGGTTTCCCTGATAACTTTTTTTGTAATTTGATCACTGATCTTATTAAGAAGCTGTTCATGCAAAATGATTGATTCATATCTGTATAGTACCTGGCAAACATACTTTAATGTTGCTGCTATTAGAGCAAGTTTAGAGACAAAAGAGGTTTGGTAATTTTATATCCATATTTTATTTCCTTTGAAATACAATATTATTTTTCAACCGACTACATAAGTAAAATGGCTTAAATTTCTATCAGGATAAATGCTTTAAATCTTAAAAGTTGTATGGTGTTTATGATTAAGCCTCATGAAGACTGCTGGAAGTTTATTCTCTGTGATGCTCAGAAACTGAATTTTGGCAAAGCTATTAGATTACTGGTGTCTCAGTAGCATCTTGCATTTACAAGGAAGTCTGGAAAATTTGAGCAAAGTAATGGGTGTCTGGAGTCTGTTCTGTTGTAACTGTATTGTCCAGTACCTGTGGAACAACCACCAGAGGTTCCCTTTTCTAGGATGGGAGATCTCATGCAGAGTAACACTGGTGGTTACCTATTGCTGATACATCTGTAAAGCCTTACTGTTGTTTCACTCTCGTATGTTGCTAAGCCTGATCCTGATCACTCATAAATACAAAATAAGACTATAGCTGTCTAAGCTCTTACATTTAGCACTTGTATAGTGTGAAATGAATGTAAATAAGGTTACAATTTGGCCTAGTAAATAAAAATAAATAAATAAATATCCTAGTAATGTTTTACTTTAATTATTTATACACATTTTCTATAGTAATACTAAGACCTCAGAAAGTATATATTTTTGTTTTCCATTCAGCCTGTCATTCTGCAGAATGCTTCCCAAGAATCTAAAAATAGAGCAAACTCAGATCTCTTTCCCAAGGATAAGATCAGTAGCTTGATTAGCATTTATTTGTGGTAATGAAAGTGTTGACAAGCTGAGCTACACAGAATTTGAGCAGTAAACAAAGAGAACTTCTATTTAGTTCAAAACATCTTGACACCTTTGGTCATTGTTCTCTTTGGGAAGTGACTTTCAAGGTGTATGCCCACCTCCTTTTAAAATTTCCATCTTGTTATCCTCCTTTGATATATCAGCCATGGGGGCTTTAAGAACACTGTGTTCAAGCACCGTAGAAACAATGAATGAAGCAAAAAGACTTGCTTTGCTCTTCTGTGGAGTCAGGAGTGGTTTAGGAAGAATACTGTCCATGACTACCTCACATCTGCATGGACTGAAAAACAAATGTGGTGGAAATCCATCAGTGTTGTTCATTCTGTAAGTGTTATATGTCCTCAAAATACAAAGAAGTTTTGTGAGACACACACACACACAAAAAAAAAAAGGCTGTTTTTCCTGGGATTTTGTGGTCACTGAAACCATCTTTGTAATTTTCATCCCTTATTCATTTAAAAGGAGACTGAAATTTCTTTTCCTTGTATCAATTTTTTGAGAAACCAGGGAGTGAAATGAATTTGAATCCTTTAGTGCTGTATTCCGCATGAAGGAGCAATTAAAGTGTGGCAGAGAATGTATTAAGAGTAATACTGATTGTGTTAGACAGGTGGAAATGGATTCCATACGTTAAACCTGGAATAACATTTATTAGTAAACCAAAATGCAGAACAATCAAAGTCAGGTGCGTAACCAGCTGTAGAGTATAACTTCAGTAACTGATGAGCAAAATAACTCTTCAAATCCTGTATAAGCAGGAGGAAGATAATAGAGGAATATACCAGTGTTAATTCCCCTTCCTTGATCCCACACACTGATGAAATTTGCAAGTTAGATGTCTCAGTCTTTAAAAGGAGACCGTAGCTTACTGAATATTGCATTAGGGTAATACTGATGGCAAAGAGTAAAAACACATTATTTGATCTCTCGTTCTCTATCAGTAGTTTGAAATCATTGCAATACACAAATTGAAAACCAACCAAAACACAAGTAACAGCACTGTGGCTTTGCTGTGGTTGGGTTCTCTGTTGGGTTTGGTTTTTGTTTGAGTGGGGTTTTATGTGTTAGTTCTCACTGGGAACTAGAATACTTCCTCTACTGGTGATATTTATCTTCTCACTTGCCCGTCCAAGTTCAGTAATGCTACATCAGTTGGAGGACTGTCCTTGTAACATCAACAACAAAGGGATTTTTAGATATGCTGTTGGCAGCTGCTTAAAAAAAATGTGTTTTTCCCTAAGCTGTCACCAAAAGTTCCTAAAATAGTGTTTACTGCATCAGCTAGAGTTAAATTTACTCTGATTTTCCACTTGCTGCTGTTACATGTAGGGTTAAAATAATGTCGTGAATGACTACATCTATTTGACAATGCATAGCTGCTATAGTGACATGTTGGTGCACTGAAAGGAAGGGAACCTATGCAGTTTATTGCTGTTCACACTAACAGACACCTACTTGTCAGTACTAATGCACGGTATTCTGCAGACATGATGTAGTTGCAAGCCTTGTTGGGCAAATAGATTCAGAAAAACAGTACAGTATATTATGCAACAGGCAGGTTAGGTGTTCCTGTAACATACTCACATAATCTTGTTTGTGGTGAAGAGCACATTCATGGGGAATGCAGCTCAGTCTAATGTCACCCATTTCTAACACTTCTAATTTGAATGTTGGAATGGATCAGACCCGAGGTCAGTCTACTTGTAACATCCAACAGTGGCAAACGATGAATGCTACAAGAGAAGTATAATAACAAAGTAAACATGAAGTGATAATTCCTCAGAATTATCTTTCTCTCCTCTAAGAGTTTACAGTACAAAGATTTCTGGGCCAAAGGTGGTATCTCTCTTCAATATTGGTGTATATATAAACAAAGTTACTGAAAACCCTCAGACATTGTAAAGAGAAGGCCTGTGTGTATTTTTGCTGTTGTTCCAAATGGTCAGTCTGGTATCATTTGGATGTATGAATGATTGCATGTATAGTATTACCAATAAGTCAGTGTTTCTTGATGAATGCATTTACAGCTGCAAGAGGCTGATGAATTGTTCCAAGCTGCCAGGATGTTTATAGATGGATCCACTGTTCCTTGGGAAAGTAGTTGCAAGTATCCAATTTATTAATCATTGAGAAGAAAAGTACATCTGGGTATCAGTACTCGTTTACATCTCTTTAGGTGTTTTTAAGTATTATGAAAAAGCATTGCTTTTAAAATGAAACTTGGCTTACTGATTAAAAACAGTACTATGAGGACATAGAAGGAAAACAATCTAAAATACACCTTTCCTGCGTTGTGACATAATGTTAAAAAATAAGAAATAAGTTTGAGGAAACTACAGAAATTAGGAAAAACTACAGAGTTAAATCTAATTAAAACAAAACTCCCTCACCTGTCCTCTCCCTGGCCCGTTCTTTTCCCAGCAGTCACAAATGGCACTCATGCCACTCTTGGCTGTTCGTACAGGCATAAACTCTTATTTCTCATGCTGGTTGCCAAGCAACTATTTTTGTATTTCAAGCCTCACACTGCAGGCATTAATTTATGTCATATTCCTTTATTATATACTAAAGAAACATATATAGTGGAAAATGAGGAAATTTTTTGTAAGGAAAACAAAAACGCTATCTCTGAATAATCCAGTGTGTTCGCTGGGCATCGTAGGAGAAAGAACTCATACAGTCATTTCACAGAGGACCAAGTATCTTCCAGCATGTGCAAAATCAAATTGGGACTCACTCAGAGTGAACCTTTATGGAACGTATCAAATATCTGCCCTCCAATAGGTAAGCAAAAGGAGAACTGGCATTAGGCTAGGGTAGGGGCGTGCTTCCCTAGTCCCTTCTTCCTTCCCCTTCTGTCGGTGTGTATTAGGCACTTTGTACTGTTACATAGCCACAGAGCTCTTCGTACTCCTCAGTACAGGTAGGCCTGCACGGACCCTACAGCTGGCCTGCATAATTCCCAACTTCGGTTTAAATAGAAAGAATTCTTTCAAACAGATCTGTAATTAAGCAATGTTTTTGATAGTCACTGTTTAATTTGGATGATTTTTCTTTCTGACACTGAATTGATTTTCTCCTCTGTAGAAGAAGGAAAAGAAAATGACTCAATAGAAAGATTATTTCTTTGTTGAAGCTATTATTTATTAATAATACTTTTTCAATCTGATTATCATAGTAGTCATGATCAAATTCATGATCAAATCCCCAAATCATTTGGGTGTTTTTACAGCTGTGTAACAGCAATGTAAACTGGATTAGCTGTAGTTAGCTAGAATTATTTTGGTCATATTCAGCAACTGATTTTATCCTTTATGCACAAGCAGTGTTGACTAGAGAATATACTTGCTGAGATGTTCTTTTGTCTTTGCAATTTGTAGGAAAAAGGGCTGCTAAATTGAGAAATATGTATAGGTAGAGGTTGCACTTGACAATTGTGAAGTTATTTTTAATATACTCTAGTGGACTGGGAAGTAAAACATCAATAAAAATGCTTACATCTTTTCATTTTCAAAGACCTTTATGACAATACATTTATCCTCACAATGCCACTGGGGAAAGCAGACAAGTATTAGCATTTCTGCTTTACAAAGAAACTGAAACCATGTTTGTTTGATACAACAGAATTGTGAAATGTCAGAGGCTGGATTAGTAACCTAGTCCTTTGAGTTTATCTTTCATGGGGATAATCTTTACTCGTGAAATAGCTTTATTTTTGCTGTTGCACAGTAATATACTATGGCTGAGGAAAAGTTACTTCCAAGGTAATTCTTTTTTCTGATTCTTAGTGTTTGCAGCTAACCTTTAGGTCTTAAGGGATGACTTCTTTACCCATAATTGCTGTTCAGCTAATCTAACGTAGTTCTCAGTGATACAATCTGATAATAAATACATGGTTGTGAGCTAGTTAAGTTCAATTTACACCGCTAATATAACATAAAGCAAAGAGTCTGGCAATTATTCTACCTTAAGAGTGTACTTCTGTATCACTCTCCTTAAATGAGAAGTCTTTACACCTCTACTGGTGATGTACTACTTGAGTGTAAAGGAGTAATTCATGCAAGAATGAGGTATACGTATAGTAACTGCTTCCAGTGGTAGGTAAATGACTGTGGCCGAATTGAACCAGCGCTGTACTTAAGTTTACTGTACTTGAATTTCTGCTCCCAGCAGCCTAATTTCAGACTGCCCTCTAGCAATGTGGCTGTTCAGGAACGCAAAAGAGCAGGAAGGCTGTAGAGGTGCTCTGCCAGCCCTCCTTTGCTGCCTGAACCTTGGTCCAGAGGTGGCAGTGGGGAACTTAACTGCATATTGCCAACAAAAGCTATAACATTGCACCTTCCGTGATCTTTCTATCTTTTAAAGTACAGAAGCCAGAAAGTTGATTGAGCGTGGAAGGACCTGTGTACAAGGTGAAGTGTGCTAGCAGTGCTGTGTGTAGGAAAAAATGTAAGCTCAAGCAAGCTATCTAAACATTTGAGTGATCTGTTTCTGGAATATTTTTTTTTATTTTTTATTTGCATCCCAATTTCACAGCTGTGAGCTGCGTCTTTCGGAAATAAATAGTGGTAACAAAAGTTCAGAAACTCTATAGTATGAAGGATATGCTTCACAAGAGTTCTTGAAATGTTTTTCTTTTAAAAAGTATTAAATATCCATGCTGCAACAGAGAGGAAAAAATGTGCAGTAGGTGCCAGAAAGCATTTCACTTCAAAGGAATGATGCTATTTCAAAAAATGGTACCTTGGAAGCCTGCAAGAAAGTGTATTTTAGGTTTTTAATAAGCATTTACCAGGTTCTGTCGTGCTGCTGCATTTGTGCATAAATCAGTGCACGATAAAGACCTAACTGCCAAGGTAAATGATCAAATACTGTGTCTCCATTGGGGGTATATTTGAGTGGCTTTTGTGCCGCTCCTCAGAGGTGACACACAAATATGTAAGTACAATCCAGCTGGAAAAAACTTCAGATTCTGTCTCACCTCCACTTAGCTATAATACAAAGGTTTCATCTTTCCAGGTACTATTTACTCTTCCATTTCTGTGGGAATTATAGACACTGTCAAAAAAACACCAATTAGCTAACAGCTTGCTGGGAAGAAATACTTGCCTTTTGTTTTATTTGGGAAAATAACCAACAACAAGAAAATTTTGCTTTCCCAGCATCCTTTTGGTTTTAATACTTCTGTTTGACCTGCCTTCCACTTGCCTTCTCAGCATCTGTCACTTTCTACAGCACTAATAGCATTCAGAGAGGACCATGGATTCGATCAAAGCAAACTTGGTAGTGGCTATTGCAATGTGGCCGGTGCTGTGATGTTAGGCTGACATCCTTTTGTTTAAGCATAACCTGGTTCCACTTCTAATTTCGCTGAATACTGAGAAAAAAAACAAAAAACCCTCTAATAGAAGTATAAGAACTTGTTAAATAGCTAGTTTGAAAGTAAACAGTTTACTTTTTTTAGAGATTAAGTGATGTTCTTCTAGTGGATTTCCTCTCACATCCAGTAATCACCTGGAGAGTAATGTGATTTAGGAAAAAATTACAAGCTGAAAACTACTACTGTACTAATTGACCTGTAACAAATATTACACAAAGATCCTGGTAAAAATGGGTGATTGAAAGAAGCCCTAGCAGATAATTTATTTACACTATTCTAGACAATAGTTAAATAAAAGAGAAGCACAAAAGGGATTAAAGAGGAAATTAGCCCAATTCTCTAGAATGAATTGATCATACATGTGTTCAGATACTAACATATCCTTGAATTAATAAAACTAAGACTTTACAAATAAAGTTGAGTTGCAGATTACTTACACCACAATGTAACTGTTCTGGTTGCCAGCAGGTTATCATGCTATTGCTGACAAGTGCCATTTATTTGGTGACTGCAGTTTCAGTTCTGTCTGCAAATACAACAGTAACAGTCTTGTCTTGACTATAACTTATACTTTCTGGTGACTGCTGGGCATAAAAGAAACCATTGAAGGTTCAGGAAGAAGGAAACCTTATTTTCTGTATTTTATACTCCTAAGTACACACAGCAGAAAACAGTCACACCTTGCCAAAGCAGCAGGAGTCTTACTGTTCCCATGCAGTCCCTCCCCCGACAAGTGCCACTACTTAGGTTTACTGCCCAGCGCTGGGGCATTGTCCTTGCCAGGATATCCAGGTACCAGCAATCTTCCTTGTATTTACAGGGTCTGTGCATTTAGGAGCATTTTAACATGGTGTTAAATTTTAAACAGGTCTGTAGTTTTCTGGATATGAAAACCAGTTTACAGCCATCAAGGAGAACAATCTTATGCCATTTAATTGCTGCTTTGTAGGGTACATGCTTTTTCTTTGGTATTGCTGTTGCCTCATTACGTTGCCAGTGATGATGGAATCCATTAAACCTGTGCAAGCAAGACAATTGAATGAACTTAGATAAATTCTATCACCCCTCTTGTGTAGACAGTCTTAGTTTGGGGTTAAGTGTCATAACAATTTAGATAAAGTGAACATAAGCGACCATTAGCCACAGAGGAGCTTGCCTTGATTTAACTAAGTCACTTCCTGAAGCCTTTGTTTTTATTTTTTTTCCTACAGTGGTGCAAATGCCTTGCACAGATAAGAACATATTAGGTTGCCTTTTTCCTGCACAACATTAAGAAACTTTCCAGAAGGTCCCTATATTATCTATGAGGCTAGAAGAATTCAAGCACTTTTTAGGTTCTTTTATAACAGATCCCTTTTTCAGTTTCTCAACATGTTTTTTGCAGCTGGGGTGGACATGCCCTAACTGTGCAGAGGTACAGGCTCACCCAAGTTCATTTCAAGATAAATACCCCAGACAGGGTGGACGAGCTGCCTATCGGTGCTGTCTGCTTTTCTCTATTTACTATAGAGCTGTGGGCTATGATTTCAGACCTAGATATCTAACGGTGAATTCAGAAACTGTTGCTGTGGTCTAAGTGCCTATATAGTTCATGTAATAGGACTTCCTGCAATCAATTCCCATTTGGTGTAAGCATATTTTTAGAAAGCGAAATCTAATTTTAAGGAGTTGAGTGGTTGTCACAGTTCTTTATGCATTTTACCTGAAAATTATTTTGAGATGCGTATTTTTAATTGAAAACTACTTCAAACTTACTTCAAAGCCAGCTAAGGTAGTACTGTAAAGAGAATATATTAAATTTCTAGTTGTACAATAGTAATGCTTTTAGGTCCTGCATGATATTGAACTATGGGGTTTAGTTACACAAAATGGTGAATGAAAGCTGCTTGGCTTCTTGTAAAGGTTAGCATAAAATGACAGAATTTTAGGTTGTTAAGTTATGGTGTAGAAAAGAGGCACTCCAAGCTCCTTCTAAGAAGAACATATTTTTTTTCCTAGAATTTGAAATTCTAGCTCCTGTAGAATTGTAATAATAATGTTAGAGAAATCATTGTAGGGTTAACACTTGCAAGATTTATTATCCATTTTCAATTTCCGGCAAGATAGATGGTGTTAGGTGATTACATTCAGATGCAAAAAATACCCACTGTAGACACATAGTGATAATTACAGCAAAAGGTTCATGATGGGCTAAAAAAATATTAATTGTCCAGACATACACGTGATCCTATATGGATCTGAACTAACACACACAAAAAAAATCTGTTGTGCACTTAGGAAGTATATCATCAAGCTTGCCGTTTGTGGTGGTGTTTTGTTGGTTGGTTCTTGGGGTTTTTTCTTCTTTTTTTCACCACAAAAAAATAGGAAATGTTCTTACAAATTTCTGTTATTTGGAAGGATTCTCCTCTCTATGGGTGAAGTAAAGATAGGAAACCTGACTGTAACCAGCAGTATAAATGTAAGCAGGCTGAGCTTTTTTTGAGACTGCTGTGTGGGATGTGTCTGAGGCAGAGAAAGATGATGCCTAGCATGAATCAATAATTTTTACCGTACATATTTAATTTGTAAAGTGTGTGGGGTTTTCAGTTATTTTTATAGCTGGGCTACAGAAAATACAAGCAGGAGTTCCAGAATATATTGAAATGGAGCTTCTGCAGTGAACTTCAAATGAGCAGGCAGCTCTGCTTACCTAAAGACCGCTGAACTGAATAGATACTTAGCTGTCTGACTAAAGAATTCTGCAAAAGTCATGAAGTAAAACTTTTCGGAAGAAAGAGTTAACACCTTGCACATTAGGATATGAATTGAATATCTCTTCTAAGGATGTGTAAGTCTGTTCCCCAAAACTGTAATTACTATTCTATGGACCCGCTCCTTTAAAATTGTCTCTCTCATCAAAATAGTTTAATTTTCAATAATTCTAGATGGATTGATGTGTGATTTGTTTGAAAATCCTACAAATAATTATGTCTCAAACGATACATGTTACAACTGCATATACATCTATACTAACAGCAGGCAGATTTCTGTACACTAACACATCTGGAGTATACCTTTGCTAGCTGTAAAATTAGATTGTTCTGAAACTGAAAGTACATATGAATTGAGCATAAAAAAAGGATAGAGTAAATGTTGCAATCTTGTATAATCTTTTCCCTTGCTATGTCTCATTTAAATATTTTTAACTCCTTCAGGTTACTAATTGGCATTTGGGCATCATATTCTAGCCAAGAATGCGATTTTACACTGCCTTAAGTCCTGCCATTATACAAAAATAATATCTGATATGATATCTGGATGAAGTTAATTTAAAGATCTTCTTAAGAACAGATAGATCTGTCTAAAAATCATAATTAAAGGCTACTTCTCTGCAATCATTTAGGCTGTGGCAACTAACTGGCAGGTTTATGGACCTACATTATTTATTCAATGCATTTGAAAAGCAAACATGTTGCTCTCTAAACATGCTTAATGCACTGTTAAGTTCAGAATAAAAGAGGCATAGCTGATCCTGTCATGTAATTAGTAGATAATATGTTGTCACAGGAAGTGTTGATCTTGGATGATGCACACTTCTGTTGAAGAAAACTAGAGATAAACTTGTTCTCCCAGGTATGATAATGTGTTTTAATGGGCAGAAACGTCAGCAAAACTGAAAATTGGCTACAGTAGTTGTGTCTTCAAAAAAAAATTCTGAAGTGTTTTCAAATTGTTTTGAAATGCTCTAAAGGTATGTATTTGAAGTGTGATTGGTAACTGTCAAATCAGTAATCCGTGAGGTTGCTTATGGAGGGAAAGGAGAACAGTTAGGTCCAAAGTACGGTGCTAAACGTTCAGGATCACTTTTTATGGGTAGTGTCTTCTGTTCTAACCAACCCAGTTTTTCAAATGCTGTTCATTATAACTGTTTGCTGGATGTTGACAATACATGTACTGTTTTTCTGTACTTTCATTCTTACATTTTGTGCTTCATTGTTAAAAGATTTCTCATCTTGTCCCTGTCCTTGGATCTCCCTTCTGTCAGTAAAGCAGATGTGCTACAGGCTGAGAAGTGGCAAAGCTAAACTAAATTATTTAGCAAGCTGAGTAGCACAGCTGCTTGTGCAAATAGTTTCATCTTTGCATAACAGAGTTTCCTTAAAAGTAAAATACATATTAAGTTGACATCATTTTGTTTCAGAGCAGAGTAAATTACTGGAGAGTTCTGAAAAATATCAAAGGTCCCTTTTCAAAATATCACGTCTAAGTTTGCGTAACAATGTTCATGTTCTACTTTTTAATTTTGTTTTTTTAAAATTCAAAATTACTGTGTCATAATCAAAACAAAATACTTATTCACTATTCTTCTGGGTTTTTTTTTCCCCCACAACAGATTATGCATAAGTGTCAGTTCTGTTTTGGCAAATGTTATATGCATACAGAACATTTTTGTATCATGGATATCTTTATCCTTCCCTTATGGAGAGAGAAAGGTATCTTAGCCTGGTAGTTATCCTGTTGTTTTTACAGTAAGGTTAAGGTAAAACTTTAGATGACAACTTTGTGTGTGTGTGTTTGTTTGTTTGTTTGTTTTTTAAGTCATTAATTAATTGGCATTTAAATAACTGAAATGCCCTTTTAAAGTATGATCTAGCTCACAGTCACAATTGAGGTCAATAGGATAGTTTATTTCTAAATAATATTGGCAATATTACAGCCTTTGCATAAACTGAGATTTATTTTTTAATTTTGGCAATATTACAGCCTTTGCATAAACTGAGATTTATTTTTTTCACCATAACTGTTTGTTTGGCAATGAATGATCTCCAGGTTCCAGTGAAGCAGTGAATTTGTCACAAGATTCACCACCACCACCCCCACACACCCCCCCCCCCCTCCCCCCCCCCTAAAATCTCTATATATAGCTTTCTGAATTCTACTTAGATTTGGAGTCATAGAGGGTTGGGTTTTTTCAGCACAGTAATTAATTAAGTAAAAATTTAGCTTAACTTAAAAATGGTCTGCTGAAACATGAAGATGCTTCTTCTCAGCCTTACTTGTTTGATTCAGGTATATTATGTTTGTTCCCCATCTTTCTGCCATTCTCTGGTCAGCACTTTATCATGCAGAGTTATAGTGGCTGTAACTCTCAACCTGTGATAGCTGTAAGCCTTAAAGCCCAAACAATTTTGCATTCAGTTCTGAGTGCATTTGTTGGATTAAGTAATTTGGTACGATCTGTTTCCTTTATTGGTAAAACCTCATGATGCCACCTCTCTTGGACACTGTAAGTACTGCATTGACAGTACTTTTGAACAGTTCATGTGGGAATTCATTAATTTCAATATTTACTAACTAAGGATTTAAGTACATTTTAATGAATTAAATGACATTCTGGTTTTATGTATTGTACCACCAAATCTGGATTTAGTTTTTCTTGAGAAAAATTTTCTACTTTGCCAATTTGCAGTAATTAAATGTTGTGCTGATATACATCATTGTTGGAGACAAAGGTATTGTACTATTCTTGTAAACTGATGTTTATCATGACATGAGAAGCAACTGAATCTGATTCACACTTCTTCAAAGGATCTGTGAGTTTATATCTCTAGGAGAACCCTCAAGCAGTTTCTAGTGGCATAAAAAAAATATGCTTTTACAACAGCAAAAGCAAGGACAGATAGCTTGTCAAAAGTTAATTCTTTGGTTTTGTGGCAGAAGAATAGAGATGCATTAAATGTCTTCCTTTTCAGATTCTGTTGATTCATCCTGATCAAGATGTTGATGTAGATAGTTTTATGGTTGGACCTTATTAGGTTGTCACATTTTGGGGGGAGTTAGACACATAAATTTTCACCAATGATAGCTGTTTCAGGCTGTTACAGCCAACTATTTGTCAAAGAATGCTGAAATAATCATTAGTATTTACTTGTGAATTCCCTCAGTGGACACTTGGTCCCATAGCTCCTTGCTATGAGGTGAATTAAACTTCTTTTTGCTGGAGAAGCAAAAAAACGGCACTGCTGCTGTCTGCCTGGCAGAGAGTCGTTAAACTTGCTTTTCTGTGTGGTGTGAGATTTATGGCTTATCTGTGCTAAAGTGAAGACACCAAGGCTGTGGTGCGATTTTGGGTTGGCTTGTTTCCTGTTTGCTTTCCGGGATGGGAAGGAATTGATGTTCTTGTCCAATGGCCTGAAGGGAATTGTGTTTTCATCCCCCCATGGAGAAAGGGTACTGTTTGTTTGGCCTCAGCACAGTGTAACCCAGGTTGTTTTATTCTTGCTTGCTGAGAAGGAAGGAAGACAGGGAATTCTGAGTGGTATGACCTTAGCTGAAGAATAAAAGTTTCTTGTTTTCTTGGTTTTTGCTCTTGGGAAATCGTACTCTCAGTTCTTCATGTCAGCAAGAGGAAAATGAACTGTTACCTCTTTCTGCCGGGGGAGGAACATTACTGGATGTCTTCTAGCTCTGAATCCAGGAACTCCCACACTTTCATTTCTGTGGACTTGTTTTCTAAAACTTTATCTAATGGATGTCCTGATTCAAGAATTAAGGGCAACAAATGAAATGGAACCATTTCTTTCTAAAGTCAGATCACCAACACACACTTTCAGTAACTGTCCAAAATAGTGTTCAGTGAAAGTACTATGTCTGAACATGGTAGGTCTTCTTGCTGGTTTGCTTTGCTACTTTTTTAATGCTCTTGAACAGTGTTGGGGACCTGTATTTGATAATAGACCATGTTCTGAATTCTTTTGTGCAACAATTTTAGGATATGAACTTCCCTATAGTTTTACCATGTTCTGTTTTGTAAAAAGCTAAATCCATTTTAATTGGTGAATTTTACTGAATTGACATCTTTGAGTCAAGATACATTTAGAGAAGAAAAGAAAATCCTAGTAAGGTCACTGATGGCTTCACAACACGTGGTAAAGAAAGGAGCATTCTCTTGGGCCCTGGGAAATTAAATGGTCTCTTTTCACCTAGTGAAAGAGATAATAACAAATTCTCCGTAATAACAAAGAACATGGTGTTATTCCTAAGACTTTTAAACTTATAGTTAGTAACAATATTAACAAGGTGCTGAACAGAGGAGGAAGAACTACAGAAGGCTTAAGACAAAAGACCCAGCCTCCCAGATGTGTCTCACCAGGGCTGAGCAGAGGGGAACATCATCTCCCTCCAACTGCTAGCAATGCTGCATCTGGTGCACCCAGGGTGCAGGGTTAAGTGTCAAGTTCTCGCTGCAGACACTCTCTGGTGTAGTACCACCTGCCCCTGCCTCCATTCTGTGAGCATTCAGGAGGAGTCTTGCTGATTATGTTACACTGACTTTTCAAAATTCAGAACAAATTGTATACAGTACCTTAGAAATACAATAGAGATGGATATTTAAGATATTAAGATTATGATTAAGAAATTAAACGTATGGATATGCATAGACAAGATCATATCAAAATAAAAAAGTTATAAACTATTAAAATTGGCACACAGAGATATACACATGTACTGTTGTATAACATGACAATTATTTTGGTAAGATAAATTTTGCACACTCTACTACTATGTGTGTGGAAACGGTGATAAGAGAAGCAAGGATGGCTTTTCATTTTAAGGAGAGATTAGCTCTGGTGTTCAGGTGAGAGAATCATTAACTTTATTGTAATTCTACCCACGAGTATCTAGAATGACTGCATTTCTTGAAAAGTCTGTTTATTGTCTGTTAAAGCAGACATTAAAGCAGCTGAATGAGGCTCACTTTCTCCATTCTCCTTCCCTGAGGGCTGGCTTATTCTTTTCCATCCCTTCTATTTCTTCCAAAAAGCACCAAAACATTTCCCTCTTAAATGAGTTCTAACAGGAGGCTAAAAAGAGGAAAATTAAAGAAAAAAACCTCAAATAATAATGAATAATGTAGAAAGAAAGAAAGATTCTCTTTAGTATTTGCCAGTATTTTAATCGTCCAAACATTCTCAGCTCTTCCAAATCTTTAACATAGTCTTAGCTTGACCAAATTCTGTTTTTTAGTAATAAAGTACATCACCAAAGTTCTGACATGAGTGTAACATTAGGTAACATTTCTTTTTTTACTTTTCAAAATATTAACAGTTCAAGTTGAAACTTTTCTAAAAGGTGATGTGGTGGTTTCTTTTCTTTTGGTAGTTTAAGTTTATATTTTATGTTTCATATTTCTAAGGAGTACACTATGTTAAGGATGAGATTTCTGTAAGAAGATAAATGGAGGAGTTCTACTCTTCATGCCTTTCAGTGCCTATGAAAGTCCCAATTTACCAAGCAAAAGTTTTCTTTCATCTCTTGCTCTCAATGAAGTGTAGGGAAAACATTTCTAGGGCTCATCTACAAAAGTTTGCATTATAGAAGCAGCATAAAAATGAAAAGAAAATAGGAAAAAAATTGTCAAATCACTTCTTTCTATTTGCAAGCATATTGAGTAAGTTTCACTGTAGTCATTCTGGCCTTAGAATGACATTAAATCAACTTGAAAATTTACTTCAAATATTTTTTCTGTGATAGCCTTAAAGTGTCAATGCATATAATTTGTATTATATATACACTTTTGCTTAACTACCATCGTAAAAGTACTATGATAGGTGTTTGGGAATTAAGTTCATACCTGATGTTTAAAACTTCTTTAGGCATATTCATTTTCTGCTTGGACGAGGGTAATAGCTGATCTGGACACAAAGCATTGGTAATCATTAGGTGAAGCTAATTGACATGTGTGCCCTGCAAAAGGTCATGCAGAATACACACCTGAACCATTTGAAAGCCCTCTTAAGGTTCTCAGTACATGTAAATTAAACCATAAGCATTTATGTATCTGATTGTTACATTGGAAGGGAAAAGACTAGAGGATGGCAAAGCTGCCATGGACTTCACTACTCCAAGGTTTTGTTTACTTACAGTATCAAATCATTTTGACTGAGGTTCTTCGGTTGAGCTGAGTGATTAACACAGGGTCTTTGCTTGTCTGACTGCCCTCCCAAACCCTGCTTCCCCTTACTAATTATTAGGGAAGAGAAGAAGAGGAAGAAAAGTTCTGCAAAGATTTCCTTTTGGATGCTACTGATAGCTCAAATGCAGAAAGTAATCTTGCTCTAACTCCATTTTGATGAATTGATGCTTACCTGACAAAGATCAGGGGCTGGGCTGGTGGTGGGGGTGTGGGATTCTTGGTGTGGCAAAATGGATAGAATATTTTTAGTGATTATTGTTTATCTCCATTGATAATTATCACACTGTACCAAAATTTTCTCTTTCCTGGTACCAGGCTGAAGCAATACGGAAAAAAGAACCAAAAATTTAAAGGGTATAGCACAATTTCTGTATTTCAGATTGCAACAGGTTAACTGAGTCAAGAAAGATCAGAGATAAAGATCCCTGGATATATATTTTTTAAAATTTATTTTCGATTTCAATATTTTTCAGTTATGGGAAAAAAAAAAACCACAAACAGATCAAACCATACCTACATCTTGTTCTAATATGGGACATGATATACACAGCACCAAAGAATAATACCTTTGTGTATCTAATTTAAAATACTTTCAATCTGTGGTATTCCTTGTTGCAGGACATTATATTCAATCATATGTGTAGTTATTAAATGGGTTAGAAAATCATATTCTACTCTTAACTATTCCAGAAATTACATCAAATCTTACATAAATGACTTACCTCTGACAGGTGGAGTGACATACTTCAGATTCCTTTGGAGTGTGTGATTTTCTTAAATTGTACAATCCACCTCTCCACAGATTTAGAGAATGGGAGCTGCAAGGAGAGAGATAGCAGGCTAACTAAATCAAGGGAGTGATCTCATGGTGAAGGCTTTTTTGGGAAAAATCCTAATTCTTCTTTTTCTGTTCCTCTGTCCATATTTAAAATAAGGAGACAGGATTTCTATCAGAATTGGATGCATAAGACTTCTATAATTTTTCTACAATTGTGAGCATCTTTGCTTTTAGAATAACCTATTCTTTTTAAAGTAACTGCACACTATATCCAAGTATTCTATAATATAAAATGTAATATAAAAACAAATACTGTAATAACAGATGTATCTTTTAATGCATGAAGATTGATTGTTGTGATTATTCATGTCTTTACATGCATTCAAATTTAGTCAAGAAAAAATTATAAGATCTAATACTGCTTAAGTTTTTTAAAAAGTCTGTTTTCATTCCTGAAATATCACAACCTCTGTTCAAAATAATAAATTTATTCTCATTCAGAAGTGAATTTAGAAAAGGGAGAAAAACTTCATTTTATCATGAACACACTCCATGACATCTAGTCAACCAAAATAAAATCAAAGTTTAAAAAAACAAACAAACAAATCTCTCTTACAATCAACTTATAGCTTCTGGTTTCTGTTTCTGTTTTTAGTGAGTGAAGTTGACTGTCATAGTGGATCTTACATATTTACCCAGAGGGAAGCCTAGAATTTAGGTGTGGTTTGGTGGGTGTTAGCCTATATTAAGACAATTTCCTAAAAAGCACACTGGGACAGATTTGTTCTGACAACCGCCTCACCTTTGTTCTGACCTGCGCATGCAAGTAAAAGAACTGAAGCCTATCACAAGACCTTCAGAAGTCCTGTACTGGCTGTTCCATGTAAGATCATCTCACGCTTATTTAAAGGATCCCCCAATCCTAGCAGCACCTAAGTATCAGAAAGGTTCAGAGTGTGCTTTAGGTCCCACAGCTTTCTCTTGCTGTTATGGTGAGCTGCTTTGGTATGCTTCTTTCTGCTTGCAACCACATATGCAAAAAGAACAGCATAATTTATACTATAATTATTTTTCATATCAATGAATTATTAAAGTAAATCTAATATTTTTCCAGTTATTTTCAAACACTATTAATTTTCCAAGCAATTATTTTTGTATGGAAACAGTGGATTCCAAAAAATCTTGCATATGAAGAAAAAAAAAGCAAGTATCATTGTGAAAAATGTATTTAGGTAAGCATGCTGTGAGTAGCACAAGGAATGCAGCTGGGTTTCCTGGAGCTCTGTTCAGCACAGACACCACCTATGAGCTAAAATGCAATTTTTTTCCTGCAAGATCTTTACTCTCCTCTCAAAGAATCCCCACATTTAGCATTTGTCCCCTCACCATGGAACAGCCAAGAGGAAGCATGTGCTGTCATTGCTTGTGAGTGGAGCAAGATTTGACTGACTAGTTGCTGGTAACATAAAGTATAAAATTACTACATTGTTCTCATGCTACTGTCTGTTTTTGTTGGAAGGGCATTGATTTGGGCTGTCTTCTAGTAGCATACCATCAATTTTTAGGTAATATATAGGAATCAAATCATCTTTTGGACCTCTCCTTTTTTCCTGATCCGGTTGAAATAAGCTAGTGGACCCAAAAATTACTGGTGCCAAAGTGATGAGTGGTAGGTGGCTGGAAATAAGACAAAAATTGCATAGGTCCTGTTCCTTTATGAAACTCAGAAAAATGTGACTGATTGTTTGGAACAGGTTCATATAGGCAATGTGTTTGTTAACAAGTGGCATTCTTAGGGTATCTTTTCAGTGGTAAATTTTTGTGTTGAGAAGCTGTAATGCATGTGTTGCATTACTGTACTTAAATTAATATGATGTCTCTAGAATAAATGTATTGTGGGGAAAAAAAGCATTTTGGTTTCCTATTAATGCAGGAAGGATAAACTAGTAAAATGGAAGATATCTTTTTAAACGTTTTTTTTATTAAAAGGAACATGTAGGCACATAGACATTCATTCTGAAATAAGGATACCAATCAACTGGAAAAAATAAAAATAATTAGGGAAAAAAAGGATATATTTTGTAGTATATTTTGTAGTTGAATTAGAGTGGCTTGTAAGCTAACTTACAGTAAGGAGCACTGCCTTTTGAGAACACAAAGACCTGTTTCTTCTGGGTTTAATTAGAAAACATGGTCATGTCCTAGTATGTATTTTTGTAAACTATTCTTGATTTATCACCAAAGGATCTTAAAAATGCTTTAGCGTTAACAAAGACGGGGCAGAAATGAAGGTTAGTTACTTAAAGTGAATTTCAAGATCAGCTCATTTAGTATTTCATAAAGGTTTGAAAATTTGAGATGACTATTTAATTTCTTTTGAATTAATTAACATCTAGTTTTCACCAAGGATTAGAAGTGCCGTGTGGAATTATTATAATTATGCCAATCATATTAATTCTGAGTAATAACTGGAAGGTAATAGCAATATCATCATGGGTCTGTGGATGCACAAATGCACTAAGTCTCCAGTCTAACAAATGTTTAAATCTGTGCAAAGTACAAAACTTTGCCTACTGAGGTTTCAAATCAAATTCGGCCACTTTAGTCCCTGATTCAAGGGTCCTGCTGTCACATGATGTTTTGTGTATTTAAAGTTTGATATAGAATATATAACTTGTGCTATTTTTTCAAAATATCCTTCTTTCTACACTAGCTAAACAATATTTTCATGTTTGTATGGAATTTTTAAACTACATACCATGATAAACAAGCTTGGTGCTCAGCAGATACTAAGACGATTGACGTCCCAAGTAATTAATAAAATAAGCTACACTCATATTGCATAGAAAAGAGACACAATGAAACAGGATCATTTATTGATAATAGCAGGTATACTCTGTGTGAATTTGGAGGCTTTATTTCCTTTCTTTAAGTATAAAAAGAAACCCGTTTCATTTAGGCTTGTTGATGCTACTGGCTGTTTCAGTATCAGTATCATAAGGACTTGAGTTTTCTTAGTAACAGCGATTAAAGTTTATTCTCTTTCCTTTTACTGTTGTGCTGTTTTAAGCCTGTGGATGAATACATACTTCTCTTGCCCACATAGCATTTCCAAGGTACTCAACTGGATGTTTTATTGTGGTTCTGAAAAACATGAATGGATATATGTCAATAATGGGTATCGCCCTTGTAACAATACATGCTTCATTTGTGTTACTTGATCTTCCAGCTGTAGGATTGAGATGTAGGATTGCACCTAAATAAGGTATACTGAAATTTATTATAAATCATATGAAAGTTTTTGTGACATGACATTAGCTTTTTATGCAGTGAAACTTTTGTTCTTGGGTATAATTATGCTGACTAAAACTAGTAATGTATAGTACCATAACATCAGAATGAAACAAATGACAAATACCATATCTTCTGGATGTTATTGAAAGATGGTTTGGCTCTTTATGCTATTTTTGGTTATATAAAAAATTTATGTATCCAATAAATTTCTGCAACCAAGTTTATATTTTTAGGCTTTTTAAAAAACAATTGTTATCCTTAGAGAATACAGCATCCTTCTTCTAAGCAGAAAAAGCAGTGGGTGGGGGTGAAATTGTAATAATGGGGTAAGTCTTTCAACATTAAAATCTAGGTGCCTTTCATCCTTCCCAATGATGTCTTTTGAAATCAGCTCAAAAAAAAAGTTTGAAAATTTGCAAGACTACATTGTTTTTGTTTGCAGGATGAAATATGTATATATGCTGTTCTGCATTTCATCTTGTAAATTTTTTTACTTCCATGTGCAACCTATATGGGAAAGTATAAAGCCAATGATCATCCTGTTGTCACATGGATACTCTTTGAGCTATATATGCTTCATAAGGCATATGTACTGTGGAACCAGTAGGGAAACATACTTCATGTAGAACACCTGCTGAAATTAGCGAGAGCACCTTATATGACATGTTGCCCACAGCAGAAAGCCATGCTGTCGACACAACTCTAGTTAAATAGGATTCATTCTGCCTGGATTCTGCCAATGTTGTGTTTCAATCCTTAGAGGACTTAATTTTTTCCCTACCTGCCTTAGAAAGTTTACATGTAACCTTGGCATCACTGAAGACTTTAAGCTCAAAGACGTTTCTTCTCTTTACAAGTGCTGTTAGCCTGCTCAGTGGGAAGAGATCATGTACTCCATGATCTGCCTCAGTGAAAGCTTCGTTTGCAGCTCGTTATTTATTCAACAGAAAGAATGTTTATGATGCTGCCTTGTGTACGTTAAACCTAGGTAGTTACAGTCCATTGTGAAATGTCCTAATTGTGAGACAGCTATAAAAAAGTTAACACAAACCTGCTGTAAAGATTGTCTAGCCACTATAAATATATCTAGATTCAGGACAGACGCTGGCTATGATCTGTATTAGCTGTAAATAGATGAAGGATAGACGTCAGGTCTTCTATCTGTCTGTCTTTTTGAGGACATATCAGAGCTGATCATCAGTTAATGCTATCTTTCCTAAATGCTGTTTCAGGTATTCCTGAAGCAAATAATAAAAATCATACTTATACTTCCTCTGCTGTATTCTTCAAATAAGGAGTCATTAGTGGATTATTCTGTCCTCAGTCAATGTATACATTCATCCACTGGAAGAGACAGATACTAGTTGGCATATACTTTGTCCCATACAGCATTAAGAACATTGACGTGTTTGTGCTGTCTTGGGGAAAAATCTTATGAATACACAAATAGTAAAAGCTGCTTGTGTTGCACACCAGAAAGATTCAGGTGTCAGTGGCCAGTGGCCAGTATGTGGATAAGGTTGTAGCAACATATGCATCACTTAAAAAGACGAATGACCAAACCAGATTATTTCAGCTAGCAATCTAGTCTTAAATTTCCCACAGATGCTGAGCTCTTTTGTAGCAGTAGTTGCTAGTGGCAAACCCTCTCAGGTGCAGATCGCTGCAGGACTGTCTGAGCCTGATGTGACTGCAGTTAGATATTCTGCATTCTTCCCTTGTCTGGACAATAGCAAATCTGTTTGCTGAGCCACAGAGGTGCTAGCTAACAGCTCAGTTCAACCAACACTCCACAGAGCACTGCAGCCCATCTCAATGGTATCTGCAAACAGACCAGCCTTCTTTTCCATTCTGTACATGAGTACACACAGGATATCCATTGCACATAATGCAAAATTAAATTATTTTTTTCTGACTTCAAGGCATATAATGGTTTGAGGTCGGGATACAAAGAAGGTCATCATGCTGTAGAATGAGGGGTGAAGATGACAGTTACATGACGCAGCAAAACAGCATGGCAAGACTGAAGTTCATCTGCAGTATTATAGAATGTGTTATTACATAGGTGTAAAATTATAGAATGGTATATAATGGCGTATATATACATACACATCTATATGCACGCTCACATATGAAGTTCTCCTTGCAAAGTAGAAAAGATAAAGGAACGAGCACATCTAATTTAAAACACTTTTGAAAGGTGTCCGTGTGCTTTGCATATGAGAACTGCTTAAGAATCAGCCTGAAGAAGAGGGACTTAGAAAGCTGAAGGTTAAACACATAGACAAGTTTAAATACCCTCAGGTACTCGTAATATGCTAATTTAAGATAATAATGCTTTAACCAGCAAATATTCAATAGCTGATGAGACAGATCATTTCATTGTGAAGTGAACTTAATAAAAATGTTCTTTGAGAAGCTAATTGCCTACTGGTAAATTGCTGTTCAAGTAAGACTTGCTGTTGCAAGAGAATTAATAACAACATCTTACACTAGTCCCGGTGTTTTTAAGATTCCCAGTGTACTGTATGTGATAATGTATTATGCAGGTAGCATTCTTTTCCTTACTGGATTATAACTATTGTCCTTTGAGACTAGTTTGCATGCAGTTGCTGGTATCGCACTGTTTGGCAGGCTGCTGCAGATAAGAATGAGTGATGATGCCCTAGATTTTAATGGAAATTTTAGAGCCCATGCAGCGGTAGAGTGCAGTCTTCAGCAGAGAAAAACGAGCTGACTTGCAGGCATGAGGGGTCGTCAAGAAAGATAAAGAAATAGGACATATACTCCAGGCTAGGCAAGGCTTTTTAAAGGGTATTACAAAAATGAGGAAGAACTAATTTAATTTTTATAATGTCATTCCATTTAGCTTTAAAATACAAGGTCAAGGTATTGTGGGTTTTGTAATGATTAAAGATTGGTGACGTTCTTTTTGTTGGAACCATTGAATGTTTATGTGGCAAACACTGAATGTGACAAAGAATTGAATTTGGAAGCATCAGAATTATGTAGCAGCTCCTCCCAAAACTACATTAGAGACAAAAAGAAATTTACTAATGACTTTCATTTTCATCCTGGCAGACAAACTTCCCTAAGAAGCCTCTCTTTAAAGTTAACATGATTCCCAAGCAGTAATGACTTGTTTTTACATAAAGTGCATAAAAACTACATTAATCATGAAACCGACCTGAAAACAACTCCCTTTACAATAAAATCTGAATGCTTCCGTTCTTAACAAAACCTGATTTACCCACAGTATGTGGGACTTTACAATGCATCAGGTTTGCATTACTGTCAGAAATTTTTGAAATTATGATGAATGGGTCAATTTTTATTTCAAAACCTCATGCAAACGTTTCATTTTTAATGAGAAAAGATGATGCTGTAACTCTCCTGCATAAGCAGATAAAAAGAAACACCGGAGTGAAAATTTTCCAGATGGGCTCATCTTAGAAGGGAGAAAAAGCATAGATACGGGAAAACATTTTAACTTTTCTTACTTTGTTCTCTCTAAAGAAAGAACAAATTCTTAATGTAAAATAAATAAATTTTAAAAAATGTGCAAGGTATGAATGGTAAGTTCCCTTTCTAAAGAAATATGTTCATTCTCTCCTTGTTGAGAGTCTCACGGAACCAACTGCACATCAAGGCTAGTGCAATGGAGGGTGTTTTGGGCAGCTCTGATTAGGCTACAGCTTGTACCTGAGATGGTCAGTTTGCAGTTAGGTTGTCTGTGTCTGCACAGTACTGTGACTGCTGTTACAACTACATAGTAGATTTGTCTGGAGAGGCTTTGCATCTTTGTGTAATATGGATTGTAGTTAACTAAGTTATCCTGACCAGGTCTAGTGAACGTAGAGGGGAGTTATCTTTTTTTTTTCCCAGCTTTGAAGCAGCCATACTTTAAAGCCCAATAATAATAGCTCTGCGCTCCCCCCTCCCCCCATTCTCTATTGTATGCTAATTGTAACTATGAGTGTCACCCAGATTTTATGAAAATCCTCTTTGGCTCCTAGCAGTTCCAAGCCATAGCTATCACATTATTTCATTGGTACCTTTATGTTGAACATAATAGGTCAGCAGTGGCACAAAGTAGTGTGTAATGCTGGCTATTCGGTCCATTACAGGTTCCCTTGATTAGCCCTATTTTTCCAAGGGATTCTGTTTTCGCATAAATCTTACTTCAGCCAAAAATAATAAATGCAAAACCAAGCAAGATAATTCTAAGAAGCTGTGGACATTTTTTTAAATATCCAGAAAGTTTTAAAATTTGTCAGAAACTTATTTATTTTGATTCAATTAATCTTCTTTTAATCTTCAACCTCAATATCAAGGCTTTGATACAGATTTCTTGTATAGTTTAAGGCGGGTGGGCACAACAGCAGGGCTGGGGAGAGGAATTGTGTGTTGGGACAGGAAAGGGAAATAGAAGATATGTAACATAGGTCTGCCAGTCAGTCAGAACCCTGTAAGACTGAATACTGGGTTTATGCACCAGACACCTAAGCTTAGATTTTATTTTTGAAACATTCCTTTCATAATTAAGAGTACCTTTTTTTTTTTTTTTTTTCCTCCCCCCTGCAGTGAAAATGCTAGTGCAATCAGGGATAGGTTGTGTGTTTAAGCAGTGTCTCTCTAAACACCTGTGAGCAGATTTAGTTATCTACTAAGAGATCATGCTTCTGTGAAGGACAACTGGTGCTAGCTAATTCAATTTCTTAAAAGTATTTTTTACACTGAAAGTCTAGGTTACTTTTCAGAGAACTCCTTTATGCTGGCTATCTAGCGAGCACTAGGAAAATGACTGGGAGTGGCTCATATGAAAGTTGTAAAGACAAAACGTAACATGCATTTAACAGAAGGAGGCAAAAAGAGTCTTGGGGATTAGAAAGAAAAAGGCTTAAAAATTATGTAACTTTTTTTTTTTTTGAAGAAAAGGGGCTAACTATATATGAAAACAAGCAACAGGACAAGGGACAGAAGTTTAAAGATTTTAATAGCAAGATTTAGAGGTTAAAATTGAAACAGAGGTAACTAGAAGATGCTAGCAATGCTAGAAATCACGCTGCTTTATGCTTTTAATTACTTTGCTTCAACAAGGCAAGCCTGAGATGTCTAGATTTCATACGAACGTAGATTTAAAAATTTCAGGAAAGAGGTGTTAGTAATACTGTAATACTGTATCATTCTTCTGTATCCATTTTAGTACAAATGCTTTGTTATATCCACGTAAAAAAGAAGGGTTAAATTTTCAAAGCTTATGCACTGCATGCATGGGTAGAACTGTCATTAAACTCATATAAATATACTTCTACACCATTGTTTTTTTGGCAGTAGGGAAATTTGAAAATACAATCAGTCTTGGAAATGAGCTTTTGCAAATAGGTCAGAGGAAATAAAAACAAACAAAGGAAAAAATCCTAAATTTGCTATTCTGTTTTCTTAAATACACATAAACAAAAGTTTATGAACCTTGTCCTAGGTCTTCAGTAAAGAAATAAGCATAAGGGTGACTTGAACCAGTCAGTTCTGTTGCCTGTTGTGTTTGGGTTTTTTTGTTTTGTTTTAAAGGGAGCACATGTGTTTCTAAATTATCAGTGGTAAATATCTGTAAAATGTAGTTTATACCTCAGAACTATATACTAAGCCGTACAACACATGAACACATTTGGTACAAACTAGTAATGCAAATGAGAATGCAGCACAAATATACTTCCTTTAACCCCCTTTTCCGGAGAAGAAAACAGGGTTGTGTATGCGTTAACACTGAGTCATCAGTGTAAAGGATGTTTGCTTTTCATCTGTGTCCCAATTTTTTGTTCCTTGCTGTAGCTAGAATTTTCTCTGAGATCAATAGAAAGAGTGGTTTGTCTTTGAAGCCTGATTTATTTACATGCTATCTTTAGCTTAGCTGAAGTCCTGTCAAAAAGAGAGATCTCAAATCCTGGCAAGGGTAAGGACCAAGAAAGTCAGCTCTGAGGGGATGACCGTACCATAGTGCTTTTATGTCTTGTGAATATATTCTTCTTGCTTTCCCTGGAAAGATCCTTCCATGCTACCTAACAGATAAAATAAAGATATAGCAATAGAAATTAAATGTAAATAAGAGACTAATATTTTAAAGACAGGGGAGATGGGTGTATGATTTCATAACTCAATGTACTTTTTTCCGTTTTCAGCTAAAGCAAAGATCACTTGTCTTCTTCCACTACTGAGTAAGCTCTCACTCATTCAGAATTATTCAAATTATTCAAAACCCAATGTTTATTTAAATATGAAATGACAGCTCATCGGTCTGTTAGATTTAAAACTCAGAATTGCGCTCTGTTTACAGTGATTGAAGGATTTTACCTTATTTTTCCATCCCTCTCTGGGACCTTTAAGTGGAAGGCTTACAAAAGAATGCATATTTCTGATGAGTGTAAGTTCCCTTTTTCTCTTAAAAATTGTAGAAGTGATTTGTAATAAGCAATTTCAAACAAGAAACTGGCAACAAAACTGTCCTTGGTGTAGGATAGCTTTCAGATATACTGTTTTATATTTATAGATCTGTTTCTTATCATGCTCTCCTCTTAGGGTTAAAAACACTTCACTTGAAACACTTTCTTTTTGTCTAACTTAAGTTTCTAATCAAGATCACGTACACTGAGAAAAACAGAATTTTAAGCACAACTTGTGTCTAAAGGAACTGTGTTGTCTAGTGTCTCTAGAGTATCTTGAAGAGTGTACATTATTTAAAAAAGCTGTGTTCTCATTTAAAATCCTATTGTGTTATGCATGCTATCACTGACAACCCTTCTGGGAAGTATCCTTCTGCTATGGTTATTTAGCTTTTATAAATAACCTGTGTGGTTATTTACTTAGCCAAATAGGTATCTTCTTGATTCACATCAGTAGAATGAATTATGTAACTTCAATCCTTGTAGAATTTCTATGGACTAAAGCATTATTTTTGACTACTATTAGAAACTTGGAAAGTTAAAAAAAAACCACAAACAAACAAACAAAAAAACCCCAACAACCCCTCCCCTCCCCCCAACCCAATCCCAAAACAAACCCATCCAAAAATATTTTCTTTTTGTAATCATTTGTACTTCGCATAATCCTCTTTAGTTCTATACCGTTCAGAAAGCAGAGAGTCTAGAATAAGAAAAAGGGGGTGTCTCATTCATCTGAAAGCTGCAACTAAATCATATCTTACATTTTATTCTGTCTTGTGAATGTCCAGTTTCACATAACGGAAACTGTGTAGGACCTCACAGAATTCAGGCTCCTCTCACTTCCATTTTCAGGTAACTGTTTCTTTTCTCACCTGAACTCAATGCAGCTTTCTTCCTCAGGATTGATGTTACACTCATAAAACATTTTCATATTAAGGGGAGTGGAGTTTGACAATCAGCAAAGTCCTTAATTGGAAAGTAATCAAGATTTAGAGCTTATCTATCATGCAAAGTGGAACACCTGAGATGCTTTAAGACTGGCTCTCATAGAAACAAATATATGCTTAGGATATTCCCAACTGTTATGGTATGTAAAACAACAACAAAGAAGATCTCAGTGTACATTTTTGGGAATAAGAATAGATTTAGTTTTACTTTTAATTATACCCTTTGTTTCCTTTTCTGCCTGGTCACTGGGATGATGCATTTTAGCCGATGCACTAGTTTGTACAAACTCATAAAATGTTTTGGTGGGCTGGTATTTATCCTGGCTTTCTATCTGTCCTTATGCAAAGAAATATTTACATTTCTTTCATGTTATTTGATATTTTCTGATACATCAATTACAAGAAAACACTTTAATTTCACCCAAGTATGTATATGAGAACCACAGATCTAATAATTATGATGGTTTAAACATTTTCAGATGGCAGCTTCATAACGATGCTTTATTTTGAGACTATAACACCTGGCAGACTCAAAGTAGGAAATCTCTGTACAAAAAAATCTTTCTTAGCTCTCCTGGAAAGCAAAGAGCAGACAAGCCATGAAGAGGTGGCATGTGAACCTTAGGTGAGCTGTTTTCCCTGCAAGCCTCCCAAAAGTATAAGCCTTATGCACAGACGAGCACAGAACGAGGGTTGGAGTTCTGCTCCACTCCCTTTCTGTTTTTTTTCTGGCACTGCTGAACTGGGAGGACCTGGAGGGATTTTTCAGCCTGTTTTCCTGTGTAAATGGGCATTGTGAGATTTCATCGTCTGCCTTCAGTCTGTCTTTTGTACCATGGTCTGTAAAGATTTTTGAATTCGCAGTTTATCAAGTCAGAAGCAGAGGTAGAGATTCCCAAATAATTAAGTTCCTATGAGACTTAGAACATTGGTACCTGGGTAGGACATAACTCAGTGCTGGCACTGAGAGAGAAAGAAGCAGAGGTCAAAACTTAAAATGTTTCCTTGAGTAGCAACCCATGAGCTAACAAGAGAATGAATCTTGGTCCTCAGACTATCCCATACTTAGGGATGTAGAGGGCAAAGAGAGCAGAAACACCCTGCATTAGGTCTGTTCTTAGAGAATTATTTGGGCTGGTTTGATTTTTTGATGGTTTTTTTGTTGTTGTTGTTGTTGGGTGTTTTTTCCCCCCCCCTTCCCTATGGTTGCAGTTTAATGTAGACGAGAGAGTCTGAAGGGTAGGTGGCCAGCTGTATATACAGGTAGTGGGTTTCAAATTGTTGTGAGGTGTCTCACACAGACACTTGTTCTGTGTGCAGGGCAGTTCCTGGCAAGTCATGGTGGAGGTCTTCCCTGGGGAGCTGAAGAGTGGAAGAGGGTTTCTTAGTTTTGGTACAGCATAAGATCTATTCCTTACTCTTCAAATATTGCATGAGAGTAAAGCACTAACATTTTGAATAATGACTGAAGGAGAAGTGTGTGGCTGTTGGCAAGCATACACTGGCTTTTAAAATAAGGAAGTAATATGAATAATTGCCAGGGAGACCTCCGTGAATTCTTTTTAAGAACTATCAAACTGAATCCCATATTTGATTTTCTTTTCCATGTCCAGAAAAATTGTTTATCGTGGTGGATACTCTAATGCATGCATACTCAATCCTGTAGCTGTTGATGATTCTGCAGAAAAACAGAAACAGAGAAGGAATTTTATATCTGAAGAAATATTTAGCTATTTTATGTTGTTAGAATTTTATGGCCAGCCTTCTATACAAGCTATACAATGTATACTGTCTATTAGGTATGCAGTGTCATGGTGGAGTGAAGAAATAAAGATTTTTTTTCTTTAATGTTAAAAATTACCATGAAGCAGAATTATGTGCAGTTAGAGAAACAGCTTGATCAGGATTATTCAGGAAACTGTAAACACTTGATTCTGTCCAAAATATTTATGGAAAATTGTAAGTATCATTTGATCTATTCTTATTTTTTAAGGATAAGATCAGTTTTAAAGGCTGAAAAGAATGTGATTTACATTGTTTCTCCTGTTTCCTAGTGATTATAAAATTATTAGCAATATCTAGTTTTAGCTAACTTCTTAAATGGGAGTTTAGTGTTTTATTGACTGACTTCGAGACATTTTGTAGATCTTTTGCGCTTCAGCTAGAAATCAATATATTAATTGTGAACCAGGAAAAAATCTTCTGCCATTGATAATCATTTTTTTCCTGTGGTGAGAGGTACTGCAACACAGAAAATGACTTCATTGGTTCTGTTCAAATTTTGAGTAGATCTGTACTATAGAATTATTTCTGTTGACAATTTTTTGTCTGTTTATTCTTATTGTATTATTTTTGGTATAGGTACAAAATAAGTAGACAAAATAATTTGTATATGTCAATTCATTTTTAAGCTTATTTTGGGAGAGACTGATATGTACTAGAAGACAGGACTCCTTTCTTGTAGTAAAACTTACTTTACACTTGGATTTCTTTGAAGGGTTGAACTGAAGTTTTCTATGCGTCCTCTTTCTTTGATGGAATGCAATGTGCTTTTGTCGTCTTATGATTATAAAACATAATAATTTAAACCATCTAAGAACTTATTGTCACTGAAAAAGGAGTTATTTGAGAAGGAAGTATTTATTTAAGAATTTAAGACACAATTAAAAATATGCTCATTGAAACTATGCCCCAGCATAGAAGCATAGAAATTTATGAATAGAAAGAAGGGAACACCACAAAATTGCCTAAATAACTTTTTTTTTTTTTTTATGAAGCACAATATTTTTCCTGTGTGTAGCATCCTGCTGATAAAATTAGAAGGTAGTGATCAATATTACCTTCCTATTATTATAACATTGCTACAAATTGTATTCATGCTTTATTAAAACAATTTGCTGTTAATATAACCTAGTATTAATATAGTGTTGGTATATGTTTTCATTCTCAGATGATATCATGGATGGTGATGGGCTGGCATAATATTGAGCTGTAAATGGCACTGGTTTAATTTTGCCTCATTTTCTAAACATGGAAAACTGTACTTAATGTCTGTGCTTGAGTATTAGTTTTAGAAAGTTGGAAGTTATCAGACTTTATACATTATCCCTAGAAAGTGAAAAGGAATCTGATTTTTATTTAATTTGGTACTTGTGTTCCCCATGAATGTTGAAAGAAGGGATTTTTTTACCCCAAGCTTCTTTGCTGGAACCTTGTGCAGACTATTACCAAGTGCTCTCAGCATCCATGAGCTGGGGAAGCTGAACACGTGAAACAACTTTACAACTTCACACATCGGCTTCATACATTTGTAGGAGTCAGATCTCTAGTAAAGCAATAAGTAAAACCTTGTTAAATATTTCAGTAGAGCAAAATCCCAAACCATAGGTCTTTTTGTTTGTTTGTTTCTAACAAGTCTATGGAATAGTGACACATCTTCAGAAAGAGAATGAATATTTCCTGAATTACTATTAAGGCCAAGTATTTTTGCTTCCTGGCCCCCTATCCTTAGCCTAGAATTCACCTGTTCTCAACACGTATTTCTCTCAGTTTTGATACAGCTATTTCAATAATGCCTCTGGTTGAAGAGGTGAGAAGAGCCGGACTGAAGTTAATCATTGTCAGCAGAGAGTACCTAGTTCTCATGAAAGTTATCACAGCTGGTTTGGTTTTAGTGGAATAATTTATTGTTGATAAAAGTGCTTAATGTGTTTCCTTGTTGAAAAAAAAAAAATTATTTCTAAGCCTTGATGTTTAAAACTCAGTCTGCTCCTCTTCACCTAAAAGCTCTTAGATGTCAAGATGCATGTTTTTCACTGAAAGTAAAATTTCTAATAAACATATTGATTTGTATTTCAAAATCGTGGTACTGTACTGAGAAAAATATGTTAATGTTAAATATGCAACAAACATGAGTTCCTGAAAGTCTTACTATGTTTATATCAACTACTTTGAAGCAAGCTGATGAATTTAGCAATCAGAAATTAAATTATAGTAATATGTAAATCAGATATCCCTTGAGTATCAACACTGGCATGCTTAGGAAAGCATTTGAATTAATAAAATATCAGACCCCAAATGCTATAATTATGCTCTAAAGAAAGAACAAGATGGATACACAGGCTAATTCTATTACATACTAAAGAAAGAGTGTAGCAGGGGTAAAGAATCACCCCAGTGGTTGTTGTAGAGAGTAAAGCCAGTCTCCTTAAATTAATGTGACTCAACTGGGACAGAAAGCTTCTCCTCAGCACTAAAAGAGCTAAAGCAACAGCTCTGAGGAATCCAGAGTTCATGGTGATATGAAAGGCAAAGGAAGGAACAGCAACATCAAAACAGAGGAAGAATGAAGATGTGATAACTGCTCACAAACCAGTTGGTTTGTTGTCTGCCCCTCACCACTGCCATTCTCCTGCCAGTCACTCTTGCTCAGAGGCTTGGGGCAAATGATGACTTAATGGTGAACAGGAGGAGGAGAAGCAGAAAGCGGACAATTAATTCTGGCTGCCAAAATCCTCTGGTAAATGATTTGGTAGGGATTTTTGCGTCCATCTTAAAGGTCAAAACAGTTGACATGCTACAATTATACTTCTAGTGCAAGGCAGGGAAATAACTGTTGCTGTAATCAGACTTTTTCCTCCTCTTTTTGGAAAATTACTATTTCTGGTCACTTGGCTTATTTTGTTCTGTTTCTAACCTACTTGAAATTTCAGGCAATGATTTAGGCAATTCATGTGATGCTTATGTTCTCTTACTGAACCAGTACCTATGCTTTGTTCATATTGTTGTAATGCCAGGCCACAATGCAATGATAGATAATAGGTAGATCATTAAGTGAGGCTGTACATGGTACCTAATATCATTTTACTTGCTTTGCACTTGAAGCCCTCTCTATGTAAACAGTTGCAAGCATAAACCGACTCATCCTCTTGTCTATCACAGTAATTCTCTGCAATTGGGAAGCCACTTTTGCAGGCTGGATATTGCCCAGGATAATTTATTCCTCTACGGCTTGCTGCAGTTGTAGTCAAGTCAGTGTATGTTGACCACTAGTTGGAATCTTTCTGGTATTATTTTTTCTACAAGCAGGCACAATTTTATCTGCTACATGACTGATTTTGCAGTTTCCATAGAGTAAAAAAAAAGTATTCAGAAACATTTTTAATGCCCGTCAAGAATATTTTTTTTAAAAAAAATAGTGAGGTAGAATAAGTACTCATAGATTTTTTTTCATTGAAAAAATGTATATACTATGTTAATTTGCTTTAAAAAGAAGTGTAAAATACATGGATGAAAACTCCGACAGTGAGGGTTATAGAAATAGTTTGTCAAATGCCTGAAGTGGGTGATACCTGCGGTACTTTGTCTTAAAGGGAGGCTATAAATGACCAGCACTGGTGAGTCAATATATGTATACTTTGTTGAATATTTCCAGTCTGCTGCTTTTATGTAATGGGGTTTTGTGGTTAGTTGTTTGTTGTTTTTATTTCTTTTCATAGCCAAAGGCACGGACAAATGACAACCTAGTAATTTCAAAAGAATATATAACAGCTTAAATAGCAAAATTGAAAGGAAAACAGGATGCTGAGGCACATGTACTTATTCCAGTGCTGCTGAGTTAAAGATTAGGGGTTGTACTTTCAAGATACAGATTCCACAGGAAAGCAAAACAAAGTTTTCTAGTTTTTGAAGCACAGGAAGTGTATAGGAAATAACTTGGGTTATGCAAGGCTATGGATATTTCTCTAAGAATCAAGAAAAGCTGTGAAATCATAAAAATGTAATAACTGATTTTTATTTAAGAAAAATGAATTTATTTAAATATGGCAGAAAATGAACTGTGTTCATCTTGAGTTGTAATAAAATTATTTAGCTAAAAAAGCTGGCCTGATATTTAGGTAATTCCATCAGTATTAGTGATGTCCTTGAAAACTTAAGAATAAGCTATGTATGAAGAAACTAGGTCATGTTGTTATTTTTAATATTACTGGGACCTATTATGTGAGTAGTTTGATTTGTGATAGCTGGAAAGAGATTGAAGATGGAGGATACAATTTTTCTTATCATTGACATTGTTTGCTCAGTTATAACTTTGCAGAGCTAGTTAAAATATCACAAAGCTGTAAATACCAGAAAGTGCAAATTAAACATGCCATCAAATAAGGCCATGGTTCGAACTTGCCACAGTTATGTGTAAAGGTAAATGGAAAAGTTGTTTGACAGAGGCTTGTCTTTACAAAATCAGGTGTGCTACAAAATCAGTGAGTAGTTTTTTTGACTTATAGTTAAATTTTATGAATTTAACCTGAAACATTATACTTAGTATGCAGTATCAGTGGGGATGATTGGGGGGGGGGGGGGAGTCTCTTTTCTCCCTGCAGTATTTCCAAATTAGTTCTAAAGCTAAATTGACTTCATAAACCAATAAGAAGTAACTGTGTAATTTAGGTTAGAAACACCAAATAGACCTCTGGTCATGCCTTTTACAGGTTAGTACTGAAATGAGTTTAATGACAATTTAGTGTCGCATTAGAAAGGGATGTGAGATGTACATTTAAAGGAGTATGGCCCATTTTAGCAATTACATATCACTGGAACTAAAGGGAAATACATGCACTTTTTTATTATTATTAATAATCCTGTGGTAAATATCTTTATAAAACTACCAGGAGTTAGTTTGCTTTCAAAGTGTCAGCATTTGAGGACAATACTGCATACCTAAATAATTTTTAATAAGGTGACTGAATTGCCAAGGTCAACTCTCATCTGAACCAATAATATATCACTTTTCAATGCTTCTAAGACCCAGAGAGTGCTTTTGTTGTAGGTTGACCCTGGCTAGACACCAGCTGCCTACCAAAGCCACCCTATCACTCCTCTCCTCAGTTGGACAAGGGAGACAAAATATAATGAAAGGTTTGTGGGTCGAGCTAAGGACAGGGAGATCTCTCAGCAATTACCGTCATGGGTAAAACCAGACTCAACTTCAGGAAAAATTAATTTAATTTATTGCCAATGAAATCAGAGTAGGATAATGAAAGATAAACCTAAATCTTAAAAAACATCTTCCTCCTGCCTCTCCCATCTTCTCAGGCTTAACTTTACTCTCAATTTTCTTTATTTCCTCCTGCTGTGCAGCACAGGGGGACAGGGAATGAGGGCTGTGGTCAGTTCATCACACGTTGTGTTGTCTCTGCTGCTCCTTCCTCCTCAGGGGTAGGGCTCCTCATACTCTTCCCCTGCTCCAGCATGGGTCCCCTCCCATGGGAGACAGTCCTTCATGAACTTCTCCGATGTGAGTCCTTCCCACAGGCTGCAGTTCTTCATGAATTCCTCCAGATCCACAAGGTCGCAGTCTCTTTCAGGCATCCACCTGTTCCAGCATGGGATCTTCCATGATCTGCCCCGCCACTAACCTCCATGGGCTGCAGGGGGACAGCCTGCCTCACCGTGGTCTTTACCACAGGCTGCAGGGGAACCTCTGCTCTGGCACCTGGAGCACCTCCTGCCCCTCCTTCTGCACTGACCTGGGCGTCTGCAGAGCTGTTGCTCTCACATATTCTCACTCCTCTCTCCAGATGCAATTGCTGTTTTCTTTTTCCCCTTCTTAAATGCTTTATCACAAGATGCTACCACTGTCACTGATGGGCTCAGCCTTGGCCAGTGGTGGGTCCATGTTGGAGCCAGCTGGCATTGGCTCCACTAGACACTGGGGAAGCTTCCAGCAGCTTCTCACAGAAACCACCTCTGTAGCCCCCCCTGCTACCAAAACCTCACCATGCAAACCCAATACAGCTCTCTAACTTTCTGTCCAGGCAAACACGCTGATTCCAGAATGACTTTGGGCAGGAGTAGGAGGCAGCTTTTAGAACCATAGTTACTCAGCAGTTGCATTCAAAAGGTCTTCTAGAGCCAATAACAAATTATTCTAAGCTCCAAGCTGTATCATATTGAGAAGCAAGAAAATTGAGGCAAACGTGATTAATGTGCTCAAAACAGGTTCGTTGCAGTAGATGTATGTGATGGAAATTTTCCATTTGCAGCCCTTGACTTCCTCTTTCCTTGGTTACACACGTGGGCTTAAAGACATGAGAAATTTGCATTGCAGGAAGGACAAATTCAGGTTAATTTATTACAATAATAAGGGACCCAGGAAAAACTTATGCTTGATCTTCTCAAAAACCAAATTGTCACCTTGGTGAAATTCATAGTACCAAGTCCTACTGGGTGCTACTTGCCTCTCAAGAGCTAATTATAAAGGAAAAATCATTAAGTATTAGTAAGAAGAACTGGAGAGATGCATTTGGAGTTGCAGTTGATCGCAGCACAGGCAGCAGTGACAAGAATCTGGAATTACTGTAGTGATCTGAAGTGTGAAGTTACCAGGCTGTTGAAGTACAGTAGACTACTGCTTTCTGAGGACAGCAGGCTAGACTGAAGAATTTGTATAGGCAAAAGAAAGAAATTTCAGTTTTTATGCCTTGTTTTATGAAGACAGTCTAGAATGTATTAAAAGTTTCAAACAAATATGAGACTTTTTCTGATTAGAAGCTTTTAGCAGAATATGAGAAGTTGTATATCTCCATTTTATTTGTTAAAACATACAGTTGTGGAGTTGCATTGTACCCACATTTCTTTGTGTACAGTAACAGTCATGGACGGTCAGCAGTGCAGCCAGGGCAGCACTGGACCTTTTGTTTTTCTAATTAAACAACATCAAAATATATTAAAAAATAATATATACAAAGTAGTTGATGTAGAAACCAAGTACAAACTGTCAAACCGCACCTAGTTCTGCTTTATAGGTAGAACCTACCTAGAGCCTACTGTCAACTCAGAATGCTGCTCTTTTCATAGTAGCACTTGATAGTAATAGTCAAGACATAATAATTCCTGTAATTTGTGCTGAGAAAAAAATGCTTTGCTTTAAATTATTCAATTTTTACTGGTTTTTTTCCACATCTTCCATCTCCATCAGCTGCCCTGAAATTCCATAATTCATAATAACACAATAACAAACAAAATGCGCACAAAATAATGAAGATTGCATAGCTGCTTATAACAAAACAGCTAGGAAACAACATATACTTTTTGTTGATTATTTTAATCCTAACAAAGTGCCAGTAATGTGTCTCCAGATTAAATCAATGTGGTTTAACTGCCTGGAAAACTAATTTCTTCCTTATTCCTAATAGAATCTTGAACAGAGGTACATACCCATAATGGATAAATTCATTCTGGTAACCAAATGCTAGAAAATTGTTTTGGGGATAGTTTTCCACCGAATGTTTTCACAGTTCTCTGATTTATGTTTTGCATCTGGGTAGACACTCTTATGTCAACTTTATGCTTTTATACAATTTAAGGGAGAAGAAAAAATATGTAAATGACTAAAGAATAGCACATTAATGTCAAATTCAAGACTAACAATTTCTGAAAGTGGTACATAGTACCTTTACATGCTTTTAGGATCTGTAGCTTAACCTAAATGAAGGAAAAGCAATACAATATTTTTTCCATAAAACATTTTGTGCTAGCTAGTGTCTCTGACAGAAATTAGCTTGCTTGTGGTATTTCTTCATGTTGCTACAGGGCTTTTACATAATAATACATTATTGTTAAGCACATTTGTCTACCACAATGAAAAGAGGAAAGTGCTGGTAAGATTGCTCAAGGAATAGTTTCTGATTAAGTTTAATGGTAAAATGCTGTTTCATTCAATGACAAGAGGAAATGAGACTGCAGAAAGAGTCGCGTGATATATGTATACGTTAACTAAGAAATAACAAAGTTCAAGAAATTATGCCATTCTGGTACCCGCTTAGGTAAGCAGGTAAGGACTCTGATGAATGTTTCAATTGCGTAACACAGGAAAAACAATCAAACTGGTTTACTTCAAATCCTCATCCACTCAAATATTTTTCTTTTTTACTATTTTAATTATCAACAGGAATCTATCAGAACCAAAAACTTATATTTTTGTCATATTGCCACATCAGTTGTCATGAGCATTGTGAAAAGTATCAGGAAAAAAAGGTGGCAGCTAGGGACGTCATAGTGTAATGTATTTGAAATTGGTTGATGATTTGTTTAATTATATAAATTACTTCTCTTTCTTTAAAAAAAAAAATTAATCATAGTTTTTCATGGAACAATAATAAAGTGTAACTAACTCTTCGTGATATTAATGATGGTTAAGCAAATGTTTAGTATTATTATCACAACATAGATATTGAATTGTTAATTAGTGTCCATTTAAAAAAAAACAACACAAAAAGTACTCACATTTCAAATAAAAAAATCATATAAGACCAAAGTACTATAACTTTATGTAATTACATATTATTTATACAGTAGATAAAATTGGATTTGACAATATAGGGGTTTTGTCAGTTTTGTTTCTTGTTGACAAAATAAGGTTACTGGCAGCTCTCAGAATGAAGAAGGCACAGTCAGGGCTTTAAAAAGGGAATCAAATGTTAGTGAGTCCCCATTTTGGTGAGCATAAGGTTCACATTAATTTTGTTTGTTAGTTTAAATACTGCAATTGTGTCAACAGGGGTATGTTTCTGCTTTTCAAATGCATGTGTTACAAAGTGATTCACAAAGAGTCAGTCTTCTCTACAGAAAGTACAGGCATCTTTGGGTCACCAAAACTGTTATCTACTGTCTCTCATGTTCATGTGCACAGTCACATAGAAATTTGTGCAGTGTAACTCTTAGATGTTGTTAAAATGAGTATCACTTTGTGCCCTGTTAACAACCTGACTTCAAGGCATACACTGATCATCCATATTCAGAAGAAACTTCCTTTGGCTGCTTGAGTGGTGCAGCATTGTAAAATTTAATGTATTACAGAAAAAAGATTAAAAGAAAAATAGTGGTATGACAGTGAAAGAAAACTTAAATGGGCAGAAGTCTATAAGCACAAGGATGGCAACCCCCAGAACACAAAATACTTCTCTTTGTAGTGATGTGAAGCAAGCTTACGAATAGAAGTAGCTCTAGGATCTCCATTATTGCAGTTTTTTTATTGATCTTTGGTTGTAGCTAGGGGAAAGCAAGCCACAGGATTGACTGGGAGAGGGTAAAAAAGACAAAAATAGAACAAGAAATAAAATGGCAATGAATAGCAAAACCACTGAATAATTCAACTGAAAATAATAAAAGGAAAAGCAGCATGGGAAGGAAATTAAAAACAAGAGGAGAGGAAAGACAAATGTTTTTTTTAGTGTTAGATATTCTTGTTCTCTCTCCCTTTTAGGGGATTCACACCTCATATTCAGAGCATGAACTGAAAGCCATTGCCAAGATGGTACTAGGAATGCTTGTAGATTCAGGGTCTCTCAGACCTTTAATTTTCTTAGGTAAGGCAACATATGATGTAGTTGGGAAGTATTTTCTAAAAAATAAGTGTTACCAACAACTTTGTCACAGGCAGATGTGGTTTATTAATATTCACTAAACTGCATGAGTATCTCAAGAACAGCTTGACAAGTCACACAGTAGGTAATATGGATGCAAAATATGAACTGAATGTTTGGAGGTACAACTGAAATAGTGTTCTACAGACATTTGGGGAGATCTGAAGCAATGCTGAAAGTATCATATTAAGAAATTCCTTTGGGAATTTCTTTTTCCATTTTTTCCCTCTTTTCCCATTTCCTTTTTTTTTGTGTTTGATTAAAAAGAAATCATTAAGCAGCTGCTCTTTTGTTGTCACTAAGCAGTTGCTTCTAGAGCCAAAAAGTACAAGTAAGAGAACAAAAATGAAAACAAATAATGAACTAGGCAAAAGTTTTCATGCTGATTATGGACAGCGTCCCCTGCTAGTGCAGAAACAGCTCTATTGACTTTGGTGAGAATTCTCCCCTGTGTTTACCCTGTATTTCTTTCTTGCATCTGTTCCACTTGGAAGTTTTCTGAAAGAGTGTGCATTAATATTTCATTTTAGGTAAATCTTGGGGAAAGAAAAAGAAACTAATAAAGCAAAGAAACATTGTATGATTGTCTTGGCAGTTTTAAGTTATTATACCAAATTTGTTGAGGCCATTATCAAAGTGTAAAACCATCTGTATGAGAAGTAGAAATCATTTAATATACTGTTTCTTCAGTTTTTAGTCTGAGATAATGTTTAAACCTTACTTTAATGAAATGTTATTCCCTGCTTACTTATGCCTGGGAATCACAAGAAAGAAAAAATAAAGTAATAGGTATTTATATGATCATCTGCTTTTCTTAGTAGCTAAAAATGCAACATGTTGAAAAAACAGAGTATATAGAAATATCTGCAATCCACTCAAAACTGTGATTAGCTCTGTGTGTATAAATATGATGAGGTCTTTTCTGAGTAATTTTATTTTTCACATTATACAAACACCTCATTTTTAATTAAGTTGGTTTGCTCACTCTGTTCATAAAGTGATTAGAAACTGTATAATTGCACATACAAGTATCTCAGATGGCTGCCTAAATAAGCTGGGAACCCAAAGGGCAACATGCCCTTTCGCTTTGCCATTTCTGTATGAAAGGGTGAAATGTCAAGTGAAACTACGAGAAGCAGATTCAATGTCAATATTCCTTCTGTAGCACCATAAACTGTAAGGCCATGACAGGCAACCCCTTGCAGGCTCCAAGCGCCTTGCCTTCACACACGTGTGTGGCAAGGGTAGAGGGGGAAGGAATAGGGACCTATCACTGTTGACAGGTGTTAGATACAGAATGAAAAGCATCTTTGTGGTCCAGGGCATTGGGATGTGTGTGTAGAATCATGACTTTTCAGCAAAACAGTTAAAACCACTTGTGTCCACTTTATACAAAAATAGTTTTTAAAAACCTAAATGTCTTCATGGGTTGCTGTGCTTTGCGTGCTACCCAGTGTCAAGAAAAATCTGCTTTTTCTTAGGCTGTAGACAAATTTCATCAGCACATGTGTTTCCATTTAATCATGTGAAAAATGTTAAATGCATAGAGTACTTGGAAAAAACTGGACTCCTGTCCAGAACTGTGGGTAAATGCTGCAGCGGCAGGCGGACGTTGACCTCTGTGCCCCGAGTTATGTTGGTGTTGGTGTTCAAGCTATCTGTGTAAAATTTTTGCAAAACCCTCATTAGGGTATGCAACTGACTTTCGGCAGTTAATGAATTAGTAGCTGGCCACTGGGGCGTGTTTGTGTTAAAACAGAGTAACTCCCAAGTGTGGTTCAACTTGTGAACTTTCAATCATAACCTCATGCCTGAAGATATAACAGGCAAGATATAATAAATAAATAATAATAAAAAAAGTTAGTAGGAGTTATGTTCATCTTTTACATTCCTGGAAAGCTGTACCCTGCTGATTTTAACCAGTTCATGGACACATTTAATTAAATGTTAATATGTAGATATACTAACTAACTAACTATATATATAAAATATATATATGTTTTATATATATATATATACACACACATACATACACACACACACACATATATATATAAAACCTAAATATACTATATTGTTTGTTTAGATAAAGAAAACAAGCATAGTGCGATACAGTAAAATACTTGGTTTGTTCCAGAAAAACTAGATTTAGCATTTTACTTGAAAGCTCTTGTATGTAGATAGGATTCAAACACACTGCCTGAGAACGTGAAACCCAAGTATGAATCCCACAGTGTAGACTGCTGAAGTTATTTCAGTTTCTGCTTCTTTTTAGCAGTAAAGTGTTGAAAATTGTTTTACTCTTTTCTGCTCGTACTCTTTGAGGAATTCAATGAAATGCTTTAATGATTATTAAAAATATGAAAGGATTTATTTCTTTATGTATAAATATGAACTTTCTTAAACAGGCATACAATGTTAAAATCTAAGCTACAGTTTCAGAACTGTTGCTCTTAAGCATGAGGTAAGGTAGCTTCATGGTAGGTTTTTTAATTATAAAATGTGGAGAAAATGTATCCCAATGCATTTAGTAGAACTTAAAAAATGGTCCATCTTGGTTACCTTTTGGTAGTTTTTCATTTTGTTTTGTAAGTAGAAAAAATGAAAGTAACACTTTTCCTCAGAAATGTAGCTCCCGCCAACCCTGAAAAAAACCAAACCAAACAAACAAAACCCAACCAACCAACCAAACAAAAAAACCCCCAAAACCCCTAAAAAACCCGCCCCCCCAAAAAAAACCACAAACAAACAAACAAAAAAAACCCACGAGGAAATAGATTATCAGGCTTCTTGCAACTGGAGACAAATGTGTTCTTTAATGGATTTAGGAGTACTTCAAACAGTTTTTGCTTTTTCAACATCACTTGTGTTCATAGGTAATAGGAATTCCAAACACTGTGCAATTTAAATTTTACAGTGCTTTGTAGGCTATTAAGTAAACATGGTGTATACCTTTGGGGGTGTTGAAGTAAAATTGTTTGCAAGTTTTACTTATTAATTGATCTGCAGAATATTGCTGTAATGATCTCTAGTAGACAAGAATACATGAGGGAAAAAAAGGCTGTAGAGATGCACTGAAAGGCACTTGTTACAAAAAGATGAGATGTCTTTCTCTCTACTCACCTTTGGATTTTTCATTTGGAATTCAGAGGAGAGCAAAAACTTTCATCTCTTTCCATCTGGCTAGTATGTGATGAAGCATTTTGTTTCATGCTTGACATTTTTATGAACATGCGTATGCATTGGATATTTTGCAGGAGCTTCAAGATGGCATTGGGCCACAGCAAAGTGTTGTCAAAACACTGAATGTAACTGGTGAAGAGATTATTGAGCAGTCATCAGCGGCAGATGCTAAGGTGCTGAAGGAACAACTGGAAAGTTTGAATACCCGGTGGCAGGAGATCTGCAGACAGCTGGTAGAGAAAAAGAAGAGGTAGGTTAAAAGAGAGCAAAAATATTGTGAAATTATTTTTAGTTATTTTAGATTTTCTTCTGGCTTAAACACTCCAAGGAACTTTTAACTTCTGGAGTTTTTATATTCATAATGAATTATCATTAATTAAGTTTCACATCCGCTATCATTTGTTTAATTCTTCTTCTCTACCTTCTCCTGTCAATGACCACCACTCCCTTCTGTACTCCACATTTTTATAAATCCACTCTTAATATTAAAAACATCAAACAAGCATGTGTTGTTGTTTGATTATAAGTAGAAAAGATTGGAGCTTCATTTACAGAATTTATAGTTGATTCACCATCTTTCTATTTGATAGTATGGCATTAAAGTACATCTCTGTAGTACTAATAATATCTTAGCTAATTAATACAGTTAATCCTACCCTAATTGACTTCTCATCATAAATGTCATTAACATCTGCATTTCATAAGTTGGATAAAAAGAATGGATTCGTAATTTAATGTTATTTATAATCACTTTCTGATCAATTTGTTTTTCTCATGCAGCCACAGGAAGCTAGAGCTGTTTGAGTTACAGAAAACACAAAAATGGTTTAACTCCTTTAAGAAGTGAATTTCCAATTAAAAATAAAAAAGTTTTTCTTTGTTGTTGTTGCTGTTTATACTAGGTTTTTTAAAAGCATATGTTCTTAATCTAGGTACTAGGCCTAAATTAATGACATTCTGCTTTAAAACAGTAGAGGTTTTTTCATGCATTTTTTTGAAACTCAGAATATTCCTTGTAGAGGTACCTCAGTGACTGCTGGAGATGTACTAGATGAACTAGTAGTGTGCAACAGTTTTGTTACTTCTGAATGTGTGATGTACCATTTGTTTGGTTTAGAGCTGTGGGGGGCAACACTGGGGAAATGTTTGCTGGAGTGGTAAAGGAGTGTCCTGAAAGATTGTTACCGAGTTTAATCATGACTAAAGTTTCCTTTGGAACACATTAAAAGAAGGAGACACAACAAGTAAGCTACAGTTTCAAGAAGTTTCAGCAGTGCTTTAAATATTTCTTTCTGCTGCATTTCCTGGTGTTGATGGTAATGCTCTTTGTTACACAAGGGAGTCCTTGGCCTGCCTTTATCACCCTAAAAGCTGTTCTTTTGTACAATGGAGACCCATCTGTGTTTCCAAGCCTTTACTTGCTATGTGAGTGATAGCACCTATAAAACAATAACACATCATTTTAATAGCCCTGTAAGCTCCCTCGGCAACACAGAAGAAAGAGATTGGTGATTGAGCTTTGCTGAGAGTATGAAACAGGTTCCAGTTCTGGTAAAGATCGGTATTATGCTTCATTTATCAATAGAAATGTCTATCTGAATGTTGTTTTGGCTCAAGGTGGTGTTAACAGTGTATGGAGTGTCTTGGCACATTCTGTATTTTAAGGAAGCCTAGGATCTCTTTAATGGGAATAATAAGGTAATGTTTCCTAGATGAAGGTTCTTATATAAACACACGCACATGCATTCCTTCTTTTGGTCTGTTTGGTTTGTTGATGGGTTGGCTTGTTTTCATCTGGAATGACAGCTTGTGTAATTTTGAGGACAATGACTGCCGAGACCTCAGTTAGTGAACTCTGCATGAATGCATGCATTGCTCTAGAAAGAATACAGATAGCGTTGTGTTAAACTGATATAAATGCTTTTTTATATACCATAGTGAGACCTGTGTGCATCAGGACAGATGAGTTTGCACTTCTATGCATCGCCTGGTCTTCCTGGCTGCATCAGTCAGGGAACGCTTTTGCTCCCAGATCTTGGATACAGATCCTACCCTCAGTCTAGCTATATTGCCTCCCAGTACATGCTTTTTCTTCTTTCCTTCATCTTTTCACTCTCTCAGACCCGATTTTCAAAGGAAAGAAGCCTAGTTGACAGAAGTAATTTGGTGTGTTCTGGCTAGGTCTCAATTATTGATGATCCTAGGCATGAAAAGACCGTAGGCTTGTCTGCTGCACAGTCTTCGTATTGCCTTGGTGTCGTGGGGTTTTCATCCCTCTTATGCTTTGGCATCTTTCAGTTCTTCATTAGTTTTCATAATTTGTTTTGGAGTACGGTCAGTTTATCTCTTTTTAGGACTTGAATCCTGTGTCACCCAAACTGTCTTAATTTTTCATTAAGAGCAAAGCATGGGCCAAACAAGAGAAGTAAATGATCTCTGCTTGCAACCCAAAAGAACTATATAGTCACAGCTGTGTCCACTGCATGTGTTTGGACTATGGCAAATTTATTTAAGTACTTCAGTACAATATAAATTATAGTAGATCTGGGTGAATTAAAACATTTTTACTCCTCTTTTTCAGAATGCCTTTAATAGACTGTTTTCCAAACAAACTCCTAATTCAGTATGCTTATATTTTGGATCACCTATGTTTTAATAGTCCTTTAACATTTCTCTCTCTTTCCTAAAAATAAAATGTTTGCAATTAAAATAATATGATTATGAAGGGAATTCTAAGATTTTGGTTTATTTAAGTCAATTTTGAAAATGAAACCACATTAAAAAACCGTAATGGAAGAAAGTGATTCTGAAGGAAGAGCAGAATGTTAGAATACCTTTTAATTTAATAATTTGAAAGAAAAATAAAATAGATATTAACATTGAGAACCTTCTGGAAATCAGAAAACTGTTTCTAAATTTTAAGTAGATTTTACGTTTTATTTTCTGTAGTATAAATTGTGCTCTGCTACGAAAGCTGATTCTCAGTAGTTCAAATAGAGGAGCAGTGATCAACTGAAATTCTGTTTTCTATTAAATTTTTTGGCTCAGCAGCTCTCAAGATAAAGGAAGTGGGGAGAAATTAGCAACTGAATGGATTCCAGAAATGAAATCTGACAGTGATTTCAAATTCAAGTGTAATGTTGCTAAGCATTATTTAAATGGCAAGGAAATGTTAGATACTGTAGTCTATTTTGCTATTGCTTAGCAAGATGGAAGAAATTGATTTTGATAATCTTATGTAGTTTACAGATACGGCACACACACTCCATTCTGGACATATTTCTAAAGCAAAATTCAAACACACTTATCAGTTGGGAGGTGGGGGAAGATTACAGAAGAGAAACCAACATAGATGTTTTTGCAAGGCGCATGAATATGAGAATTTAGTTTGAGACAGGAGGTGTATGGTGACATTTCCAAGGATGCCCATGACATTAAGCTCTCTCAGGTAGTCAAATACAGAGCTGATAGCAGGAAACTCCAATTCTGAGCAGATGGGCAACAAGTGGCAGATGATCCTTATCATAGACAAATGTGAGGCAACAAATATTTCAGAGAAACAGTCTATACCATGCTTACATGCTGAGCTTGCAAATGGCAGTTACAACTCAAGAAAGTGATTCTGGCATTATCACTGACAGTGTTTGCAGGCTCAGTGTGGAAAGGCAGCCAAAAAAGCCATAACATTTTAGGCAGCATCAGTAAGAGTATTTGAAAACACAACAAAAAAATGTTTTGCTGTCATCGAACATCGTGCCATGCTCACATTGAGTACTGTGTGCAGAACTGCTCTCTGCATATCGAAGGGTATGATGGAGTTACAGAAGTATCACTGGAGGAAGGCAACTAAAATGAGCCAGGGTTTGGAGCAGCTGCATGGTGAGAATAGACTAAGAAACTGGGGATCTTCAATCTGGAGAGAAGTCTCAGCAGAGATATGACTGAGGCTTTACAAAATCAAAGGGGTGGGTAAACTGAATGTGGAATGACACGTTATTTGCCTAATTCCTCAATGCCAGAAGTAAAGGGTACTTGTTGAAAGTGTAAGAGCTAGGGAAATCAATTTTAAAATTACTTTATATTATGGTTGCTGAATATCTGAGTTTGTGGAAGAAACTATGACTCAGCCCTGTAAAATTCTTAATCTAATGAATGGCTTCTGGGGGAGTCTGAGATGTACAGGCTAAAGAAAATGGTCAGTTTTCTGTGCTGACCTTAATTACCGTATCCTGTTAGCAATGTTGGTAGCAACTTGTAGGGCTAGCTTATCTGACACACTCAGGCATTTTTCATGTTCTGATGCACTGATAATATTTTGGGGGGTGGGTGAGTGGGAATTCTACAGAATTACTTTGTCAGTTTTTCTGAGGATGCACTGTTAAATGGACTGCTATTTATTCTGTATGAGAAGATAATATTATCACTGCATTAATAAAGAACAATGTAAATTCAAAATATGTCCTTTAACCATCATGAATGCAGTGGCTGGTTGACTTGAAAAGGGGAGATAGACACGTGATATAATTCTGAGAGTTTCAACATGTTAATCCAATTGGATTTGTAATAAATATTAAACTACCTGCATAATAAGAACTGTAAACCAGATCAAACCCATGGTATTCTGTAAATAACTGAAACTGGAAGCTAACTGTTCGCTAGACACTAATATTAATCTTAACACTAGACTGGCAGATTTAATGAATGAGAATTATTTGGACTACAGATGGATAACTTCATTAAAACCAGACAAGAAAATAAGCTAAATCTCAAAATAATTTGAGGAACCTGTACTGCTCTTCAGTAAAAAGAAGCTGTTGTTTTTTAAGTTTTAAAAGGTCAAATGCTGATCCCAAGCAAAGCACAGGCTTAAAATCGGCTTTGAATCTCCTTTCTTTGGTACTGAAGATCAAGAGGTTATGCTTGAGTTCTGTTTGCGTAGGATGTTATCTTTCATTTGCCTTTATCTAAGAGTTTCAAAGCTGTAGAAGTTTGAATTCAGTGTTCAATGTTTCTGTATCTTGCAAACTAATCCATCCAGCTAAGAGTTAGGTGAGAATGTAATTTTAGCACATCTAGTCATTTTATCTTACTGCAAACTTCCGAATAGGCCAGGCAGTTGAATAAATTGAAACTTGATTGAAAGTCTGGTACACTGATAGTTAGCAAATTGGGAATTTAATTGAGCTTTTGTTAGCATTTTGTTGCAAGCAGCATGTATTGGAGAAGCCTGAGTTTGTGCTCTGGAACAGTGTTACTCAAACTGAAAGGGAGACTTTGGAGACTAGGGGAAGTTGCAATCACCCCTTAAATAGATGCTACTAACTCTAGATAAAGGGGCGGGGGGTGGGGACAGGACGGATGGATGGACGGACCTCTCTGTTTCTTCCTCTTCGTACTCCAGCAATCATTCTGAATATGAAATCTTCCAAACTGCACCATCAGAAAATCTCTCTGCTTTTTTGTCCCCTGGGATGCATCAGGCCCTATGATGCTGTGTGTGTCAGCGCTGAGTCATGCCACTGTGACACTCAAGTTTTGGGCTACTTAAGGGAGGCAGTGGCTTGCCATCTGGGCACTTGCATGCAGTCAGGTGCCTGTGTGGTGGCAAGCCCCAGGGCTGCATCAGTTTCAGCATGGTGCTGCACCTTCACTCCCACTGCAGCAAGACATGGACCAGGCAGAACTAGCCAAAGGAATATGTATCAGGAGGAGAAGCAACATCTCACATAGGAACCTGATAAGGTGAAAGCTCATAAATGAGGTTGTTGACAGACTTGTAACAGTGATGCTGGCTGGTCTTTGTATTTTTCATTTTTGTTAAAAATTTCTTGTGTAATTTTTGAAAACAGATGCCCAGAAATTAGATGCCTTCACTGTTTCAGAAGTAATCAGTTTGGGGGGTTTTATTCATCATAAATTGACATTTGTTAAAATTGGGTTCTGTTGAGCGGAAAAGAATTTTTCATTATTTTAGCTGCAAATATATTTGCACTTTTAATGAGCTTGAACCTGCAGACTGTCTGTTCAGATCTCTACTCAAGCGCAGTTGAAGTAATTATGGAAAGAATGACAGAACAAAGGCTGTTTACCAGAATACTTTCAAATAGTTTTTCCTGAATATAAAACTGCAAGCTTTCTGTTCTAAATTAAAAATAATTGTTATAAAGCAAATATACTTCTAAGTATTTTTCATACCTTACCTTCATCAAGTATTCTTTTTTTGTCATAAGACTCTAGCTACCGGTGATTGGTTTCCTTCACCTGAACACTCAGTCTATTGAAGGCTGTGATTAGCTTCTCATTGCAATTTAAAAGCTGGCTTAGGATGAAGAGATTTCATGATGGTTAAGTCAATAAATATTTTTTTTCTTTCCTACATGAAATTAGTTACATATTGATGATTATTTTATTTTATTCTATTACTATTCAGGTTTCTTACAGTAAATCACTAGAGAAAAATCACTGGTAAAAATTTGTGTTATGTTTACAAGTAGTATAGCTAACTTCTTACTGTTTAGTATTTACATCTGACTTTTCTGAAGTTTCTGTGATATTTTCCATTTCAATTATTTTATTTAAAGTTCCTTACCCAAAGAAGCGTATTAACATATTCTTCAGAAAAAAAGGAAATTAATTCTCTCTGAGTAAATATTTTCTCTAAATTGTCAAGTTACTATTTTGGTGGCTTCTTAAATACTCAGTAACAGATACTAAATGCTCTAATTCCTAATCTTCGAAATACCATAAATACAAAATCAACAGCTGAATGGAGAAAAAAAAAAAAAAAAGGCACCAAAACATTATTGGAATAGCAAGTGGGAGTATGAGTCACAAGTGCAGATCTGTCCTACTCCTGTGATTGCATATTTTCTGTCTGTAGCTGACACCTCCCAAATAAATCCAACATCACTTGTGTGCAGTTAAAAACTGTAAACATATGATGTGTTTCACAAACTATTTACGGGTTGTTATGGTATTGGTATCACATTGTTGACTATGGAGAAAATATGTGAGCTGCAATATTCATTTCATATGGTTTCTAGAAACTGTAAATGAAAATATAAACTTACCTGAAATGAGCCATGAATGTTTATGTATTAGTTAGCCACTAGAACTAAGGATTAATAACAGTTAAGTATATATATATACCCACAGTATTTTGTGGACTACCATAAGAATTTGCTATTGATTCAGTTTAGTAATGTTAAGAAAACTAACCAGTGATCTGTGAAATACCACATATACAAAATTTTATTAGGAAAAATAATTATTTTATTTAATTTATGTTACTACCTAATATTAAATACTGAATATTAATACATTTGCTTCCAGAAGTATGATGTATGTAGAACTCATATAAGCAGCTGCGTAGTCAGAACAGTTGACCAAGGGGCCTTATGAATTTAGAAATACAAACAGAAAGCTGCTGTGCTTTAATATTGAAAACACAAAGTCACGTGCCCGAGAAAAGCAGTCATGCAGAAGACCAGAAGTTACGCAGGAAATTCTGTACTTCTGTGCTATAGTTTGAGATTTTTCCATCAAACAAGATGGGTTACATTTCAGGGTTAATGAAATAAACCATTTGCCAACTAAGAAGCAGTTTAAAAGCTCTTTTGGAACTAAGGCTGGTTTAAAAGGATAAGGCAGTTGCATATAACAGCATGCAGATCTGTGCTGGAGATGGATCTGCTTGGCTTCATAGGATCAGCTGCTGCTGAAATGATGTCTTACTCCTCAGTCACCTCTTATCCAGCAAGATGTATTCCCAAGTGCTTTCTCAAGAACTGCTTGGTCTGCATCTGAGTTGACTGGTGGCTCATGCTCTTTATTCCGGTTTGTTTAGGCTCAGGTTCAGAAGCCCATACTCCCTTAATAACAATTAACTGTTAATTTGTCATTGCTGCCATGAATTTAAACATCTAGAAATTACATGCACCTGTTGTTCCAAATGTAATTACTGTGATAGAAATCAACTTGTTCAAAAGGTGCAATCAGTCATCGAGTTAAAACTTTTTATTTGATTAACTGGTTCAGCTAATACAGAGAGTGCTTTATTTTAGTGGCTTGCATAATATGATACTTGTCATGCAGGATGTTATTTATAAGAGAAGTAATGTTCTAGCAGGCCAAGAACAAATTGTAAAGTAAATTATGAAGCACACCTGCAGCTCCTGTTAGTTGCAAGAGACTATATAATTACTATACTACATACTGTTTCTGTCTAGGATAAGGAAGTAGATCTTTATGGAACATTATTTTTAAAAATCTGAATTCTGAAAACTTTCTGTGTACACATATGTGCACACACACCCCACCCCCCCATATACAGCAAACATCTCTAAAAGAATTTCTGGAAAGTCTTAGGTGGAAAACATTCCACATTGCTCAGATAATAAAACTCAGTCCTACTGTTCAACATTTAAATTAGTCATCAAAGTAAAAATCTTTCCTTCATGACTGGGAAAATTTTTAAATGTTTTAAGAGTTGCAATTGAATTCATAGGGGTGATGAAACTGACAGTCTACTTAAGATGAAACGGGAATCTTGCCAATTGCTATCTCTGCTGGAAGACAAGAAATCTTTTTGATTTCTCATTCAAAATACTATACAGCTCAATAATTTTGCTCTCAAGTGAATTGACTTGAATGATATGCCTTTTCTGTGCTAAAATTTACATATTTAAAGTTGTATCTTTCTCGGGTTTATCCTTAGTGTACTATCACATAATGCCTCCACTGAGCTATGTGCTTTACGAATGAGTAGAAGTGATAGGAAACCAAAAATGTAAAACTCTTGCTGAGAGCTTAGGTTCTGGGGAATCTGATCCAGTTAAGGAACGGAAGTTTTATCGTGTGGTTCACAGCACAGCACTGGATGACTGGTCCCACACTTCCACGTAATGAGGGCAAAGGGGGACACTGCCTCAGAAAGATTTGAAGTTGTGCTTCTGCAGTTAAGATTACAGGGAGCTAGTTTTTCTTAATTTTTATAATTGCAATGCTACAGATCTCAGCGTAGATTAGCATTTACCTTAGTTTCCCAGGAATAAGTGTCTTGATTACCTGGTTTTAGATAACCTGTTTTGGCTTGAGAAGAACTTCTGACCTCTCAAGTACACATACACTTCTCAGTGAATAACACTGTAAAAAATGTAATACTGGCACTTCTCTACTTGTCCTATACAACTGAAAAGTGTCAGTCTGTATGCATCAGGAAGGTCCAGAATTTCTGGCTGCATAGCAGTACTTCATAAGAGAATCAGAGCTGTAGTAGATAGGCACAAGAAATATTTGAATGCAGCAGCATCGGGGCTTTTAATTGATAAGGCTTTCATTTCCAGAAATCCTAGACAAACAGCAGTTCCTGAAAAGTCAGGCAGGTTTCTGTAAGAAAATTTAAGACAGAACCAGGGAAGCAGGGCTGTTAATTCACTTATTTTGCTATTTATGGTGTTTACTTTTTAATGTATTTGTTTGTGTAAATGTTTGTGTGTATATATGTATACCTGTATTTGGCTATACATGCATGTGTCTATGTATACACATATAGAAACACATTAGTTTACAGTAAATATCTTCTCTGTCTTCTTCCTCTAAAGAACAATTTAGCACCAGTGGCTTGTGTTTGTTCAATATCTAGGCTGTGACTGCAGAGTAATTTGCTTATGAGCCTAAACAAGAGCAGCAGTGGCCTCATGTCTAGTAAATATTAGAACATACTAATATAAAGGAATGGAAGCAAATAAATATGTTTGCTGATTTAGAATTCCATTCTGGATCTATAGCAGGAACTCAATCTACAACTTCTAATTCTGAGCCTGTTCAGAGCAGCAGAAATTTGCCGAATGTTTCTGTTATTAATTTATTTTTAAAAACGGTATTTCCATGTCCTAAGTGTAGTTATGAATATTTACCTTTGTGTGATGAAGACATAGTTTCTCTTTGATAAGATGCTGAGTCATTTTTAGATAGAAAGTTCGTATTAGGCATCCAGTATAGCAGTTGTCAGGTGTTTTTTAGTGATGCCTGTTTAACTATACAAATCACATTGGGACTCACTGTCATGTTCCTTATGCCATTATCTGCATAACACATCAACTTTTTAACTGGGACCCATTTTGATAGAGGCCTCTGATGCAATTATTTTCAAGCTTTGAAACATTTTTGAAATATAAAAATTACGTTATACAACGATTGCATCAGCTTTGCTTATAGCTTTACATTATCAACAATTCTATTCTGCAGTACATTTCCTGGTTAAACAGTTTATGCTATTTGAGTTCCTGTTTCTAAAAGAATCACAATTATTAGCTTTCCTGAGTTCTAGGTCTTTGATTAGGTTTGTTTTTCATATTCTGGATCATGAAATCTTACCTACATTGGTCCTCTTTGTTGGCTTCTTCATAGTTTAACTCAATTCCCAGACAATAAATCTAACGGATTACTTAACTGATAGGACTCTCCATCTAGCAGGCTTTCCTGCTTTTCTCCTGTCCCCAGAGCAAATCAATGTTACCTTGGTGAAAAATCAGCTGCCATTGGCCGTTTGCTGTGACAAAACATAGAGTGGGTTAAATTTGGCTACCTAGTTGATCAAATAATTATTACTTCTAATAAATTACAATAAACATAATTTAACTAATCAATATCAATCAACATTTTACTATACTTTTTTTTTTACAATAACGTCACAGATATAATTTTGAAACAGGTATTTTCTGCAGTTACAGCATGTGTAATCACAACAAGAAGCTGGTTTTGAAGAAAACAGTATGTTTAAAAGTTGCAATGTTGACTTCTTAAAGCACCTAGAAATATTGGCAGGATTTTTTTGCCATAGAAAAATAGGACACAATGTATGTTGGTTTCCAAAATCCACTCATGTCTTTTCTCTGACAATATAAAGAAATGTTAATTTTTACTGCTTAATTTGTCTGTTGCTAAAAACTAAACCTAAATCGGGGGGAACTGAAGAAAGGAGGAAAACCACAGCATCATGATGACCTTCTCCAGTGGATCTCTCCAGTGTGGTGCACAGCAGGGTTTCCCAAACTGAAGGCACCTCAGGAGGAGTGAGCTGCCGGAGCATGCAGCTCATGCCACAGCACCTGGCAGGACCTGAGCAGGGCCAAAAGCGAAGGTGGCTGAGCCCCCCACACCTAGAAAGCAAGCCCCTGGGAAGCACCAGCAAGTGGGGGAGTGAAACATGGTGTGGCACACAGGATGGGCACTGTAACCCTGCCAGCTCGACCAGGGAGCAATGGTATCCACCTGGCAGAAAGTTATGCCCACTCCAAATGCTTCACTGGCACAGCTGCCCAGACAGAGCTCCGGTGGGAACAGGCAGCCCCCAGGTGCCGGGCTGCTGGCTGTGCCCTGCTCTGACACCAGTACCGGCCAGCAGCAGCGAGCGGTCCTGTGGGAGGTGCACCCAGGGAGGGGGACTCCCCTGCTTGGTGGCAGAGCACTGGGAGGAGGCGAGCAGGCTGAGGAGCATCAGGGAGTGCAAGAGAGAGAGGGACCGGTGGAATCACACCCCACCTTCCCCGGGACAGGCCCGACAGGCAGGCAGGGACATGCCCAACAGGCAGGCAGGACTCATGATAGAGAGGATTCCCTGTGCCCTCCACCTGGCTGAACGCGGTGACTCAGGCGATAGAGGGGAATGGCCAGAGGTTCCTGCCCAGCGCAGCAGACACATCTCCCCTATGACTCCCCCACCTTCCCAAGTGCCCTTGCATAGAGTGTGTGAGCCTCTGCAAGTGGAACTGAACAATGACAAGGTTCATCTAGCTTGGAGGTGTCACCGAGGTTAAGTCAGTCTACAGCCTGGGTCAAAACCACTTCCATAAAGAAAAAAAAACAGGTCATTGTCCCAGGAGACTCTCTCCTTTCAGGCTTCTTTCCTGACTGAAGGGTGGTCAAGCATTGGAACAGGCTGCCCAGGAAAGTGGTTGAGTCACCATCCATAGAAGTATTTAAAAGATGTGTAGATGTGATAATTAGGGACATGGTTTAGTGGTGGACTTGGCAGTGCTATGTTAATGGTTGGACCTGACGATCTTAAAGTTCTTTCGCAACCTAATTATTTCTATGATTCTATGAACCTTGAACAGTACAGTAGGGTTCTCGTTTCTTTTTCTATCAATATACACTTCCCAATAAGCACCTAAGAGTATCCTTCTTGTTTCCACAGTGTCTTTCAGTTTCTTAAGAGTGATGACTGGACCCTATATACCCATGATGCTGTAGACTTAATGTGATTCCTCACTATCTGGTTGTCGGACACCAGCTGACAAAAATTTGTTCTGTGTGAGGGTACATTTAAATGTATTGCTTACCTAAAGTTGCAGCTACAATCTACCTGAAACGCTTGAGATAATAGCAATCTATGAATATATCAGCTGAGCTAGGAAGAAAGCATCCTGCATTTAAACCTGTATTGCCTTTTACTAATCTCCTTTACATAAGCATTGTATATTTATTATGGCTGAATACATGATTTATTGTTGGACTTCATAACACTTAATACATTTGGCAGTTGCTTTTCTGTATATATATTTTTTTCAGCCATACTCACTGCAAATCCATTTTCTGAAAACTTATTAAGAATATTTATAATTCACAACCAATATTTCAAGTAGAATGTAGTGCCTTTTTCTTATCAAAATGCATTGAATTGACTCAGGAAATGAAATATCTACTACTAAATCATAGCTGATGAGTTTAAATATGCCATTCATTATTATCATTATTACATGCTTAAATAAATTCTAAGAGACATTAAACTTGAAGGTAAACAAAAGAAATAATGCTTCATATTTTAGAAATTAACAGAGAACATCTTTATACTGTGCTGTAGAGAAAAAAAGCTGGAAAATGCGAGCTACTTATTCATAATTATTTAGAAAAGCAATGCATAATATAATTTTATAAGATTTTCCTTATCCAAGATATTCACTGCATATATTTTTGAAGTTGCTGCTTAGGTTTTTAACTACAAAAGAAAGGATGGATTTAGGAAAATAGTTGGAGACACTTTCAAGCATTTGATTCTTGTAAATTGAATGGAAATGCTTCTCTTTGTCAGGAACACCTTTGTAGTCATGTCTTCTTGCCTGACTTTTGCAATCCAGGAAAGCCTGTCTCTCATGCATGCCAACTATCATGTTTTTCAGGTTTCCATAAGATGTGGCTTATTTAGTGCAGCCAGACTGTGAGATTCAGCAGCTCAATAGTGAAGTCTGGTCAAGAGCGTTGTCTTTGGTACTTTACTGTGGGGTTTGATCTACTATTTTAAAGAGTGGTCTGTAGAGCCTGTAGTGTGTTTATTCATTTAGTATAGCAATTCTCATCTTGCAAGGATGCGTTGCAAGGAATCCTCCAAGTATCCTTAGAAATGCAGTAAAAACCAATCAGATGGAAGGCAGGTAAAGCACTAGCAAAAGTTTTCCTGGTTTGCAAATTATGTAAAGTAATAGTTGAATTGTATGTTTCTGGTTTTATTTTATAATACTCAGCATTCCAACAGCATTACTCTTTCCCTCATCAAAAAATCTTAATCTATAAAATTTATTGCTTATACCATGAAGTTAGATGATTATTTTGCTGTGAAATGAAATTTAATTTGGCTCATATGCTTGTGCCCCTCTTCACTACTAGAAATTTCATGGCTGACCAAACCAGGCTTCTCCCACTTTACACTGCAAAGCAGATGTTATTTAAAAGGAACTTTGCAGATCTTACCCTTTTTCTTCCTTTGTTTTCCCTCTAACAAAATGTTTTTACTTAAACCATTAAGTAAGCAGCTTTCTTTCCTTGTAAATAAATGTTTCAAATGTGGAACTCTTGAAGTCACTTGAATACTTTTATTGTCTGGAAATCACAGTGAGAGAAAAAAAGTCATACAAGATTTGAAAGACGTAAAGTTAGATTTCTTAATATAGGGTGAAATGTTTTGGGGATTTGGATGTACAAACTTCTATAAGACAGGTACTGACTGTTAGAAATTTCTAAATTTCTGTTCTGCTTGAATAAGAGATTTTATAATTTTGTTTGTGAGACGGCATGCATGTGCATGTGTGTAGGCAAGTGTATAAAGCAACAATTTTTTCAGTGTTTTTGTTATGTGATGCGAAGCTGACACTTTCTTATTGATTCATTTTTGCCTGAAGCTCATCATCTAGCTTTTCTGAGGAGACATCTTTGCTTGTCAGCCATCAGAAAACAGCTTCCTAAAAAATAATAATAAAAAAACCCCAGCATAAATGATAGCGTAGTTATAATGGTAAATAGAAGTCATTCCATTTGACATTTCAGAGTGTTTTGTGGGCACTGACCATCATGGCAAATATGGGAAACCAGAGAAAGTTAAAACCATTTTAACTCTGCTTTGATACAACTTTGCATCAGAAATAATATATTAATAATACTGACCTTGATTCTGCACTGTAATGTTGACTTATATTCTTAAAATACTAATATTGCACACTTCTTATGTATAAAAAATGGCCTAACCTCCCAAACTCAGCTGGATCTTGGAAATAACAATAATAATTACAAAACAAAAAAAGCTGGGTTTACATCTTTTGTGCTGATCTCAAGTGGACAAAAAAAATAACAGCAAAACAAAAAGCTGTTGTTATTTAATAGGTGATTGATTATTGTTTAATTTTATTAATAACTGTTTAATCTTTCCATACAGGTAAGACTCAGTTTTGTGAATAAGTTTGGAGGACAAATTACAAGTGATCTATACAAAACATAATTTTTCTACTTCAGAGGAGATCGACCCATAATGTTAATTCCAAAGGGCTCACATTCTGCCAGTGCTCTTCCCTGCTGCACTTGTAATTTCTCTCATGCATCTCTTGATAATTTTGGAAGCTTAGGTGCTAAAGTTCAGATCTCCATATATTTATACAGACATGGTGAAGGTAGTCTTATCTAACTTCAGACACCTGCAATGTTTATATCTTGGCTGGTCATCTGGATTTCCTTTATTTAATAAAGAAAAAGGTTGTATGGTTTCATATTCTAATCATCTAAGATTAATCCTTATCTCACACCCTAGAAATGCCAGTTGGCTTTCAGTGAAGAGAATCTGGGTGACAAAATCAACAGCTGAGTTGTAGGTGTTGACAAAGTAGACATCTAAAGTTAGGTGAGATAAATCCTGTCCTATTCCTTCTTATGGACTATGAACATTACCTACTTTTTGTGGTCTTGACTGGAATCCTTTACACGAACTGCATGGCACCAAAATATCTGTTTGTACAATATGCCAATGGGTTTAAGTGTCACTTTATATAGTTTCAGTTTGGTAAACTTTTGGTGCTAAATTTCTTAGTTTCTGACTCTGTGTTCCCCTGCTGTTAGTTCATACAAAAATCTGGTCTGAATAATGAATAGTTCTGGCTCTGACATGCCTGTTTGCTACCTGCCATATGTAATTCAGAAGCTGAATTTAGTGATGTTGCAAGTTATAACTTGAGTTCTTATTTTAGAATACAGTTAATGCCATGTTAAAAAGGTGCTGGTCTGATAATTTTGATATGAAAAATATTTATGACACATTTTTAAAAATAACTTATATAACGGTAAGGATTAATTTTCCCTTGTCTGTCTTTTGATATGAATAAACACTTCAACATAAAAGTAAATGCATAGAAACAATAATATCACATTCTTATTACAGGCTAGAGGAGGAAAAGAATATTTTATCAGGCTTTCAAGAGGACTTGAACAACTTGATCTCATGGTTAGAGGAAGCAGACACCATTATTGGTATTCCCCTTGAACCAGGGAATGAAGACCAGTTAAGAGACTGCCTTAGCAAAGTAAAGGTATCATGAGTTTTATTCGTAATGTTTTCTTACTTTATAAATTCTACATAAAAAATATTAAATGCTATTTTCAGAGAAGGCTTCTGCCATCAAAGACAGCATTAATTTAGCTTTTGTAGGTAAATTAAGCAGTGGAATTTCAAAACCTAGGTACAAACATATACTGATCATATTAAAATCAGAAAAGAAATGGAAAATGTACTGAAATTAAAATACCTGTCCTTTCACTAGGTAATTAAACATTATCCTTTTCATCCTTGTTTCTTAAATCAGAACTTGGCTGTTTTATCTGTAAAACATTTCCCTATAGGTGTCTTGTTAACCTTTTGTAACTTCTGGCTTTTGAAATTATAGTCTGTATGTCACAAGATTATAAAGAATTGCATGCACAATTATTAATGTCACCTGGTTAATGTATCACTGCAACATCTTCTGCACTAAACATCTAGGTGAATTGTTAAAAATGCTTTTTACAAAACCCCAACAGAATATTAAATGTTTGTTTTTATAGGCTGGAATATTTACCTTAATATGTTAGAGCTTTTAAACTATGATACTGCTAATAAATATATGTAATAGAAGTTGCTCTGTTTAGTTTTTGAAATGTGTGCAATAGAATGGCTATGTTTAAAAACTTGCACAATAGAAATTAAACTGTGGTTGAAAAATTCATATTACTTATAGAACACTTGCCTAAAGGTTTTCTGTCCTCTCTTGAGGATAAGGACTAGTTATCCTTTATGCCAATCCAAGTTGAACAAATTCAGCAAGTGATGGAATAGAGTTTTAAAGTATCTGCAGAAAACTTTGGTCTATCTTTCTTTCAACAATATCTGAAAAAAAATTGAGAAGATTCTTTACTAAGAAACTATCTTCTAATTTCTTTTTAAATAAACAAGAAAAGGATAAATAGCATTTCAGGATATGAAGACAACCATGTGCCGTTTGTCCCTCTGACTGTTTAGATACGATGTCAGTGAGATGGACAGAGAATTTGTGAGGCTTTGCCTCCATTACTGAGAATATCAGAACTAAAGAAAAAAAATATTTTTAAGGGATGTTAGATGGATCTTATAATTTGCAGACATGAACAGAGGTTTAAAGTCTATATTTATTTAGAACTTATTTAGAACCATGAGGGCTCCCATTCCTTATTTATACACAAGTATTTCCCATTCATAGTATTCCCAAGGGATACATAATCCAAAATTAAAGGTGTTACCATCTCTTAATTGTATCTTGTGTTTACAGTCCACCTTGTTCTTTTGGAGCTACACAAAAAAGAATGCATCCTAATGCAGCAAATAATAAAGTATTGGCTTGCAGTGTGGCTCAATTCATGCCTAGCTGTTTATGTCAATAAATATAAATAATAAAAAAGGAAATTGAAGAACTTTGTCTTTTGGTTGCATTGTCTTTACTTATTAGTTTGCAGTAACTGCACTGATGATGGAAAAGTAGTATATTTAAATGATGCTTTGCATCCTTTGGCTTTACTTGTGTTTTTTTTTATGACCATACATGAACATTCTTAATTATGAGATTATACTGGAGGGCTTTTTACCACATACCATCTGGGTGACTCTGTTCACAGCATGCAACAGTTAAAAGCCTTCTCCAAGGTGCTTGTCCTTCAACATATTAAAAGATTATTAAAATTGATATACATGAGCTATTGAGTGTCCAGAAGTGGAATCCACCATGTAACAGTGATGAATATCCTGAGAAACTCTGTGTTTTGGTGTTTAAGGCTATCTTTAGGCTTGATCCACTATTACAGTCTCTTTTTTTTGGGGGTGGGTAGCTTTCTACCTTCAGAAAGCAATGGTTATTTTGTCTTGAATTGAGTTTATTCCTTCAGCTGATACACAAATCGATAAAGGTGAAGGTAAGAGAGCTGAAAATTCTACCACAGTTCATCTTAACTGCTGTATTTGTCTGTTCCAGTTAAGAGTTGAAGAGCTGCCGCCACACAAGGGAATACTCAAACGATTAAATGAAACTGGAGGAATAGCACTTGGAAGTGCATCACTGAACCCAGACAAAAAACATAAGCTTGAGAATACACTGAAGGAGGCTAACCATCGCTTGTTAAAGGTTAGACATATCACTAATATGTGTGGCATGAAATTTTAATCTTCAGCAGCTATTTGCATTATATATTTTCTGGTATGTATTATTTTCTCTGTATGAAGAGACATTTGTATGCAAAATGAATCTGTGGAAGAAAAATGTATACAATACACTGCTGTGAGAAAAAATGACAGCAAACCAAGACCATTAGTTCTTGAAGAGATGATGTTCCATCCAAATATACTACCTAACTTATAGGTCGGCTGCTGAAGGGTGGAATGCAGAGCATCATTTTTGTAGCCTGGTTGTTTTGACGGTACAGCAAATATTCTGGTTATGGTGACCCAGGTGTGTGATAGGCAGTAGTAAATGGCTAATTGACTTTATGGCAACACTTCCCAACTGTCTCCTCTCGTCTGTCCAACTGCAAGGTGGAAGCTGCAGCCACTGTTTCACCTTCAACCATGCTTCTTCCAACCTTGAACTTTGAGTTCTGATTTCTGTAGCAAAGTACTGCTCATTTTGCTTCCTGGGTTCTTAATATTTATGAAAAGCAGTAAGAAAGGATTTTGTTGTATTTTGTTATTAAAGTAGCATATTTTTGTGTTGAAAACTGGTGACAATGAATAGCAAATCTGGTAAAGAGAGACAGATAATTTGAGTGCTCTCATGTAGTTTCTGTTTCTCAAGTAACAGAAGTGGTAAAAGTGTTGGCCAAAGGACCACCATCCAAGGTATGGATTAGCCAGGTCAGAAAAGGTCACTGTAGAATCATCTGAAGGGTTTCCATTGAGATTGTGACAAAATCAGAATTTGGGAAATTAATCTGTGGTATCTACTTGTTAAAGTTACCAATATCCTGGGGAAGAAAGAGAGACGGATTCATTGTGTTTAGCTATGGGGAAAAAACAGGTGAGAAAATCTTCTGAGTACCTTACTGAAAAGACAAGCTACAGTTTCTGGTCAAGAATACTGTATCCTGGGTTCTTTTGTTAACATTTCTGTGAACACAGTTGGATTTCAAGCACAGACCTGAGAAATAAACAGGAATTTATTTGATGTGGGATTCTCATTAATTTCTTCTTAACAGAAACAGTCTGGCAAGGTTCAGAATATTTGCTAATGGCTCAGGCAAAAATGGATAATAAATATTGATCGTATTCACAAACTCCAAGCTGGACATATAAATCATTATTTGGATGCTCAGACAGAAGTATTTCTTTCTCTACAAATGGGTTTCTAAAATCAATGCATTATAGAAGAATTCAGAATACTTCAAAACAGTGTTACTTGCTAGCTGAAGTAAGCATATACACGGCTGAATTTAGGCACCACAATTTGTATATCTGAGCTGTAGTATTAAAAAGACAACATGAGTTTCTGGGGTGAGGTGGGGTAAATATTACTTTTAGTTAAATTGTACAAATACATTTTAACTAAATCTGTAATTTGTCTCTGAATGTAATCTTTTACTGATTAGTCATATACCCAAAAAACCCTTGCATTTTTATTTTCTGCTTGGTGATGCAGTGAAGTTCCAGGCTACTTGTCACATTCAGAGCAACTACCAATGCTGTTGAAAGTAGTTAGGTCTGGATGAAATATGGAGGACAAAGCTACTGTTTAGTCAATCAAGCTCTTTACAAGTTTATGTCTCCTAGATATAAGTAATGTGTCTGTTAATATTAGGCTTGGAACTTACCACTTGAAACTGCCATTAACTACTAAAAAAGACTAAAACCAGAAAACTGAACTTCCATTTGAGATCATCACTTAAACGTACTATTTTGATTTCAGTTATCTGTCTAGGGAGATGTTTAAATTTGAGTTCTTACTGGTCCTTGGTAGCTGAATCTAAAGAACCTGAAAAATGCAGTTCGTTTTTTTTAAAATGAACAGAAACTGAGTTTGAAAATTACAAGGATTGAATCCATATATGTTCTGTCAAGGCATTCTCTTTCTCTAAATGTTTTGTATATCCCATATTATCTTGATAGATGTAACAAAAAAACCCAAAACCCAACCCAAGCCAAACAACAAAAACAAAGTTAGAAGTTCATTTGGGTTTCTGTCAGATTTTTCTTATGAAACTGAAGGGGAAAATATGTATTTTTTTCATTTACATATTTTTTTCTTTTACTCACAATTTGTGTAGGAAGCCTCAATTAATATTTTTCACTTTTCCTCTGGAAATCTAGGGTCTATAATAAAATCAGAATTAATGGAAAGAAAGTCGGCACACATGACAGAAGGATATACATTGTCTTCCTTCAGTTATAGATCTGTAAGTGCTAAAAAAAAAAAAACAACCAAAAAAACCCACAAACAAAACCAACAAATTTTTACAGTGAGCCAAAGCTCACAGCTCTGACACTTTTATATCAGGCAAACTTCTGTAGGTCACCTGAGGATGGTTCTGTAGTCAGTTGTTTTGATGAGAATATATTTTTTTGTGTTCTTCAAAGCACAGTGGACAAACGTCATCAAACAGAGATTTCTCTGGGGCTTTTCTGTCTCTCCATCTCCTTCTAAGAGTGTATCTTATACTTTAATCCTTCATTTCTAGCTGTTCATTTTCTTTTCTGGCATCGCTGCTAGAAATGAACATGCAATGATCTACAATTTCTGATTATTTTGTATTGCAGGATGATCTTATTTTCAAAATATGAAAGATCCATGACAGTTACATGAATGATGTAAGGTAGATCCTTATTTGACATACACTAGATCAATTTTGTTTACTTCAGAGAAGCTGTGACAATTTACAGCATCTGAGAATGTAACCAAATATCTCCTAAGGTTATGACAAATTTTTGTTTTGCCTTGATCTGCCAAGCAGGGGAATGGGGGACAACACCTGAGAATCTTAACCTTCAAGGTGACATATTTGAAACAAGTCATGTTCAAACCTTCTTTACAGCCACAGAAACTGTTGCCCTACAGCAATGAAAATAAGCCGAATAAAGAAATTGAGTATGAAAGGAATTGCAGTCCCATAAAAGAAGCTTTTTTTTTCTTTTGCTTCAGCATTGTCTTTGCTTTTGGGTGTTTATGTCACGTGCTGGTGACCTTGAGAATAGATATATGAAGAGTTTTTCTTCTTTTGGATAGTAATAATTTTAAAATGTCATTTTTTTGACAACTTTAGAGAATAGTGATTCTAATAGGCTGCTACCTCAGACATAGTTTAAGCAGAGAATGAAGATTAAAGCCCACATTTGAAAGCATGACTCCTAAATTCTAGCCTGGTTTTACTTACTGTACCCTCTCCAAAGCTAGTATTTCTTGTAAAAATGAAAATAACACTATCTTTGTGAAGTCTTAATAGTATGAAAAATGAAGTGTTTTATAACCATTATTATGCCTTCACATCAAGAATTTTTTGTTTATTTTCAAAGCTCAAAGTATCTTCTGCTGTGACAGCTGAGTAAGCTAATCACCTAGTGCTTTAAAGCATACAAAAGGGGTACTACGCGCTGGAGTTTGTGATGAATTCAGTTCTTGTCATATACCACCTGCCAGGGCACATAACAGATCTGTAATGGGTTTCTTACCTTTTACTGTGAAGTAAATGGATTGATAGATTAGGTCTGAGACCAGTGAACTGTGGAATCAGAGGTTTGCTGGAAGGAGTTTATTACTCTTTAATATTATTCTTGGTCTGGTGTCAGCCAAGAGGGATGAGCTAGATTATCTGAAAGTAAGCCGGATGCCAAAATCAGCATTCTCATTTATCCACCTTAGTCTTCACAACATCTACTGTATGTATTATGAAGGTTATTGTAAGTGCCTGATGGAGACATTTTGTTTTGCTGCCTTTTAATTTGTCTGCTGGTATTAGAACTAATTACTAAACACTGGAGAGACTATTTCACTGTTTACTGCCACAGCAAATGAATTTGTTGTGCTATGTGGACAAAAAATAAAATAAAATTGAGTGACATAGCTATAATTTGTGAACATTTTCTGTACCACCAGGAAAAGTACAGGTCGTCTTAGCTTGGTTGATCAAGTGTAGACAAAAACAGATGGGCCAAGAAAGTGCAGAAAGACAAAGTCATAACAAGGTTATAGTTCATGGATTGTAACTTGCCTTGAGTAGTAATTATTCATAGATTACCTGTGATGACATTAAATTTTCAGCATGTCAGTGCAATTTAGTTTGAGTTCACAGTCAAAGCTATAACAATTGTTACTATTATTCGTGGGATGGAGGGGAAAGGATCTTGGAAAATGAATGCTACAGCTTGATACTTGTTCTTTCAGTTTGAAATTAGAATAGTACAGCCAGCTTTTTGAGGATCAAAAGGTTGACCTTTTCCTGAGTTTGCTTTCAATTAATAAGTGACCTGATACCCTTAAGTGTAATAAAGTGTGATGCTATACTAAATTACCTATGACAGTTTGTCATAGATTACTAATGAGGTGCAGTCCACATTCATGTTATCGGCCGTACTGACAAATGGTCTCACATACAACAAAATGAAGTTTGATGTATATGTTGATTGGATGAACATAGGAATGTCAAGCTCTAAGAAACAATTATATATCTGTTTTATTCGTTTTTGATGTTGCTAGCAGCTATCACTACTTAAAATTTTAAAAGGCAAATTTACTAGCAGCGTAAAGATAAATTGCTGTTTCCCAGTCATGCTAAGCATACAGGATTGAAGATGTCATAAGACAACACAGAAGTACAATAATGCTGATGACCCTTAATTTAAAACAATTATTTTAGGGCAATTTGTATTAAAATTTATATGCCTTTAGCTTTCCAGTGCTGTTGAGTAATGTTTGAAACTTTTTCTGGGCATTTTGTTAGTCTACAGTTTAATTTGAAGGTCAGCTGTTTGGTGTTGACCATTGTTTTCAGTCTAACTAGAAAATAATGTGGATATGTAGATTATAAACAAGATGTACTGAATTATTCCTAGTGGTAATAGGATAATACATGATATATGTATGATATAGCCATATTTCTATACTTTCTAGTGGGTCTTTTTTGTCAATAGTTGTTAACTATGTAATGGAGAGGGTTGTTTAACTCAATGATAAACTTAATAATTAACAAAACCATGAAATTTTCATCATTTAACTCATGTAGGATGGACCTGAAGCGGGTTACATTTAGTCTTTCTGTTTGGTGTTTCTGTCTTATTTTCTATTGCTGGAGCATTCTGGGGCATCCATCTCACCGCAGAGAGCTAAAGACTCCTGCTGCCCGGGCACACTCGAGGATATGCTGCCTGTTCCAGTCTATTGGGGAACAGAAACTTATTCTCAACAGTTACCCACCTTAGTAATGTTTTTGTCTGGAAGAACATAAATTCTATTTGTTAATAAATTTTTGAATTTCTGAGAGAGCAATGGAAAGAAATTTGGGTTCCAAGTCAGTAATGTTGTCCACATTACGGTAAAAAAGCTTCTGTTCCTAAGCACAGGGTGATGTAAGAGTTTAAAAGTCTACCTTTTTTGTGCATGGGGATCTGTAAGGTTTTGATGTGTCCCCTTTTCCAGTTTATTATTCAAACAGGAGAAACACTCAAGTTATTACTCCAATAAAGAAGTTAAGTATTCACAGGGGCTGAAGAGGAGAGAATTATGGAAGCCATCCTGAAGGGGACTATTTTTCTTTTACTTGCTTGGTCTGTAGAAACCCACATTTTTTCTGAAGCTGAAGAAGTAGGAAATACCTGTATATTGAAAAGCACAATTTGTTTCATACGTGGTGTGGAACATTAAATAGAAAATATGGTTTGTTATTTACATGATCAACTAAAATCTGGATTCTGTTATCATGGAACTAAATTGGTTATCTATTATTTTCCATTAATAAAATTTGTGAAGTAATATGTTCTGTAATTTAGCCACTTTCTATAAATTGAATAATATGATTCAGAATTTGGTTTCTTTTTTAAAATTTTCATCTTTCTTCTTAAAGACAATGATGACAAGTCTAAACAACCTTATATATAAATGGTCTTGTAGCCTAAACCTGATGTGTTATACACATAAATACAGATATCTTTTAAATATAATGGTAAATCTTCAGTTGGATTGCATTTTCTGTCATTTAAGAACATTGCCATGAACTCTTGTTCATAAAGCAGGCATGAAAACCTTGCATTCAATTAGTAAGAAATATAAGTACATTCACTTGTCGCACACTTTTTGCAGGTTGTGAAAAGAGAAACTGAGTGTGCTTTTCAACAAAGAATTCCATAGATAAGTAGAAATGGCTTTTTTTATTTGGGCTTGTTATTTGTTTTGTCTTGTTTTGGTTTTCCCAAGACCATAAGAATTAGCTTTTTGATTTCAGGGAATATTGATAAAAATGGGGGGTGGGGGGGTGGGGGTGTTGGTTCCCCTTTGGTTCTTCCCCCCCCCCTTTTTCTTAAAATAAAGTTGTCTTACAGATTGTTCAAATAAGGTAAACAAGAAATTATGGACTAAAGCATTTATAGCCTAATGTGAATGTCTGAATTACTTCTACATTCCAAGCAAGTAAAATAACCCCTTTATGTTGTTTCCTATTTTTTATAGGCTACACACACTGAAGGTTTTCTGGCTATATTGTTTTAAAGCTATTGAGATACTTTAGATGCTTTGAAAACAATGGATTGTGTGTGTTGGAAGACAGAGCACAATAGGAACCGGGCCCTACAGCCTACTCAGTGATCAGAGGCAACTTTTATCATTTTAGCAGTTTCAGATACTAGTTTTTGTTTACATGCTATACTGTGAGTCATCCTAATGATTGTCATCAGAAAGAACTGGAGACTATTATAAAACATAAGGAGACATCTCTTTTTTTTTTTTTTTCTTTTCTATTTTTTTGTTGCTTGATGTCATTTGAAAGGTGGATTATAATAGCTCTGTGAATATCTGCAATCAAGGCTAAGTATAGGTTTTCACAGTAGATGGAATAAAGTGAATTGGTTTAACTTACACTGAAAGATTTTGTTATTTCCTGTCTATAAAATAAGAGATGGTAACAGATCAGGCTTAGACTAGCAAATAACTTCTAGTCTGATTTAAGATTAAGATTCATATGAGGTGAATATTGTTATGGTGTGATACTCTGATTTTTTTATTTCTTTTTAACTGTTGCTTTACAAGGACTGCATTTTACAACCTTAAAAAAAAATCCAGAAATTTGATATAATTGCTCATTTCTTCAGTTTAAAATCTATTTTTTCAGAAATGCCCATTCTTCAGGATTTATAAGAACAAAAAATAAAATCAGATTAATGCAGTTCTTAGGAGCAAAACAAGAATTGAAAAGTATGTAATTTATCCCATGTCTGAAATATCACCAAGGGAAAGCTATAGCTGATCAGCTGGTTTTAATCTTAAAGAAAAAATAATTTTACATAGCATATCTGTTTTTTTTGAGGTGGTGGACAAAAATGTTTGAACTCCTTTAGCTTTTTTGGTCATTCAAGGTATTTAGTGAAAGAAACACAGTCACTGCATCTACTAAAACTTCGAAGCAAAGATAATTTGCAAAATAATTTTTCTGAAATAGAAGTGGAGAGCATCACATTGAAAGAAACCCTAAATAGACTTCAACCTTACCTGCTTTCCTTTCCAGGACTTAATAGATGACCCAGTTCGTAGATGATCAAACAAACAAAACCATCAAAAAAAATCCCAAACAACAAACAGTAGATGAGAAAGAATATCCACTTTTATCAAAAATAAATACTTTAATGTATTCAGAATAAGCCAAATAACAGTGCAGGTTTTTCTGTATATAAGCATTAGTCATAACAGAATGCAGGTTTTGTTCCTGAAAACTAGGATATTAGATGTGAATCCTCTGAGGGAGCTTTATTATTATACAAGCTTTTAATGTAAAAACCAGAAGAAATAGGAAGCCACGTTGTGAAAACTACCTAACAGAAAATCCCTTAAAATATGGTCATGTTTGCCATTGGTCCAGATGATATAGATTATAATAGTGTTCTTATAATGTTATGAGTTCTTTTGTGGAGAATATATTGGTAGTCAATTTATTTTACATCATTTATTTTACATTGAAGAGGTTAGGAAGAGCGTGTTTGATCTCACTTGCAAAATGCAGATGAATGACTTTAAGAATCTCTAGAGCAGTTTTGTGTGGATTTCTGGATGCAAAACATTGAGGTCAAAGAGGTGAGCTATATTCATCCTACATCAAAAAGATATACAGTTTTAAGAAGGGAATAACCTGTTTATCTCATTTTGCACGAGAACATATCAGTGAATGATTTGGGACAAACAAAAGGTCTGTACACCCTCTGACCATGTACATTTAGCCATCTGTTAATGCCTGAAATCAGATGCCTAGAGAAGATATTAATGAAAGAAAGGTAGTAAGGTAAAAATATACATGATATCAAATATTACCTGGGCAAATTAATAGAAGAATAATCTAAAAATTACCATTAAATAGAAAAATTGTGCCAGAAATCATTTAAGTTCATGGAAACTTTAAGCGCACAGCATCCTGTGTCAAGGAGTTGAGTGCGGAAATTCTGCCCTACTGAAGTACAGTTTCAAGCACTGAAGACTGAAGGGTCATTCACTTAATAAAGGCATAAGAAATTCCCAAGCTTTGGTGAAAGTTAAACCGTTATTGTGCTAAAGGCAAAAATTAATTTTTTATTTCTAAGAATAAAGAAAAGAAACAAACACAATCTGGCTGCATAAAATTATGATAATTTAACTACAGGGAAGATGCTGGTAATTCCTACTGTGTAGGTAATGTAGACTACCAGACCAGTTCTTCTGGCCTGTCTTCAAACCAGTGAGTCTCACAGACAATGAAGTGAATTGGGAAGGCTCATCATTGCTTAGTTTTACTTTTTTCTGTGAACAAAGAGCTGATAGAGGGAAGGATTTTGCTTATGGAATGATTCCATCCTTAAAAATGGATGCATATTGATTTAACTTCACTTACACGTGGTTTGTAACATTCTTTACTTGCATACTACAGTTATTTTGTGTTTCTCCTATTGAGAGTAGCATGTTTGTGCGGCAGCATACTAGAGGGTCCTGGTTCCCTCATTTCAGGGGCATGACAAGCACACTACAGCTTCAGCCTGGCCCCAAGCCTAGGCTTCCTTCCCTTGCAAATGAAGGGGACAGCTTGTGCACAGTTAGGTCTTATCGCAGTGTGGGGCCAGGATGTCATCAGGGCATGCACTCACCTCTGGGCATTCAGAACCACTTCTGCGTCCAGCAGGTTAGATGTAGCCTGAAACATTTTCTGGAGAAGCCTTTTTCCCTGAAACCCAAAAAGCTATCCTTTCAACTTTGGCAGCCAGGCTTGCATAATGTGAAGATAACCAGCCCCCTCCTCTGCTGCCCCACAGGCATGTGCTTTGCATGGCTTATTTTGTTGGTTTATTTTCAATTTATTAGCATACAAACTCCAATATATATTTTCCTCATTTATAAGCAAAAGAGTAAAAATGAACCACAATGTTATGTGCCCCCCCCCCCCCCCCCCCAATAAACCACTATGAATAAATAGATGCAGTTGCACTGCATCAGAAAAAGGACAATTTTAGTGCTTTAAATCCCTGTTAGATGGTATATTTGGGTATGATACTCTATAGAGAGCATTTTGATCTTGTCACTTTCCATGGACTGGAAATGGCCTTGCTTAATTTTCCAGCTGTTCTATTTTCCTATGCACAACCCCCTACCCCATAGGAATATTGTAAAATTAAATTACTTGGTGATATTAAAACAATCTGAAGGTGTAAAGCATTGTAAAAGTGGTTAGTAATGCTGTTTTACATTATTTCAGTAGTCCTGCACAGAAATATATGATTGCTCTCTTTTTATTAATGACAGCACCAATTTTCTTTGTCTTGTTAAGTATTAATAAATGCTCTCTTACAACAGTATATTGTTTAGTCTCATTTGAAAGGATTAGTCATTCTGAAGTCCCTTCAAGAGAAAAGTTATGATATTCAAAATGTTGCAGCAATCAGGCAATAATTACAAAATATCAAGGGCTCTTGTGACATACTACTGAATATTCATTCTTCTTTTCCTTTAAGAAAAGTTTTTGAGTATATTTAGAACAGTTAGGATTTTTTCTTCTTTATACATGTTAGATTCTAGCTCTATTTGTTTTACCTTAGTTTTGGTTTTCCAGGTGTGTTGTAGGCTTAACAATAAATGACAGCAACCATAATAAATATTACAGAATTTAAATATAGTTAAGTTGGAAAATCATCACAGTATTATTTGTGGATTTCAGGCTAGGTTGCTCATCAACATGGAAAAACTTACAGGAAAGGAGCTACTTACAAGAAAATTGGGCAGATTTCCTAATGATAACTTTCCTTGCTTGTCCATTGACTGTCTTTCCTCTTCTTTCTTTTGTTACTCATAATCATCCCAACAGCAACTTCTGTGACCCCAGTCATTCCTTACTTACTTAGTTCTTACTGTGACTGTCTCAGAAGGTAGAAGAGGTAAAAGGACAATTTGTATGATACTTTGTCTTTGCAATTTCCCCCACTTCACATGAAAGAGGGGCAACAGATCCTGGAAGGGTTTTGCAAAGAGAGGAAGAACAGAAGAGACTTGCAACATTTGACAGGACTAATTTGTGTTTGGTGGGATGAAGTGAAAAGGGATTGTCCTCTCATCTTTTAATGTTTCCACGATGTGTGTTACTAACATTTTTCTGAATAATGCTGTATGTGCTACAGCATTTATCAGGTTAAATCCCAATCTACTTCAATAGCATCTTTCCATCTAAAACAATAGTGAGGAATGTTTTCTTAACAGTAAACTCAAAAGGCTTCTATGAATATCAGTTGGGATGTTTGTGCTGCTGTGATATTTCTAATTGGGAGTAGTAAAAACTAACCACTTTGTACATTTATCTTATTACACATGTATCTTATGCTTCTAGATAAGAAAATTTGTAATAGTCCTATTTACCATACTCTTGGGGTTTTTTTCCCCCTCTTTTTTCTTTTTTCTTTCGTCTTACACGAACTGAGTGGATATCTATTTCTGCTTTCATAACAACATCTCCCTACAAATGTCTAAATTATCTTGGGTAATCAACATTAAACAGACTTAATAAATCATTTGATTATTTCATAGAAGACTCTCCTGAATGTTATTACTCTAAATATGAAATTTAAATATCCATTTCTAAATTTATCTTTCAAATCAGAAATCCTAATACATTTTTACACATTTTATCAAAAGGCAAAAGCTGGCTTAGCTTCCTCAGAAGATATAATAACCACTATAGTTATGAATAAATATCATGCTAGTAGTCATGAGAATTCCTGATGCATTATTATTATTATCATTATTTTAAAGGCTCTTAAAAGTTAAAGGGGTTAATGAACAGTTTTAGTTCTATCCATACATTGACATTAGTCATAAGCATGTAGAAAGAGTGGGATAAATGTGTGTGTTTTCTCACTGTGAGTTGTTTCTTTTCTTTGATTGTTTTATAGCATTGAAGTCGCACAACATTTAAGTTGGGGGTTGGATATGAATTTGAAATTTCTTTTTCCACTATGATGTCAAATGAATTGGAATTTATTTTCAGGCAATTGCATGTTGGGATTTAGCTCTGAAAGGTCCAACATGCTATTGCTTTTAGTCTTGCTCTTCTTTTCCATTGCAACATTTTCTAAACAAAGAATATCAAGTATGATAAACAATTAAGGTGACTGGCTTTTTCAAAAGTTTGGTTAAAGGGAACATCTTACATGTTCTGGTTAAAATAAGCTTATGTCTACTGGACCTGGAAACTTGACTAGGATGCTAGATATCTCTTTTCCTCTCACAGTAATTTAACCTGTTATAATATCATGTATGTAGTGTCGAACAATTTTCTGTTGATAATTACTACCTCAAGACACCAGAAAATTACAGGGTGGTTGTTTTTTGTAAGTATGCATGAATGGGATCTGTAATAGATTCTTAATTTTTTTTATTTTTTTATTTCTAACCTTAGTGGAGTCTTAGGTCAGGTCACTTATGTCAGTGCTGATTCACCTCAGTCCGTAAAACCCATCAGTGTGATGATACATGCCATCCTCATTTGACAAGAATGTCCTGTTGAGCCAGGAGTCTATTGAAGCTGAGCAGATCTCAACTATTTCCCTCAAGACCCCTTAGCATTTGTTGTAGCCCATAATCTTTTTTTGGCAGTCTTTTTGAATTAATATTTCTTTCCATAATCTTAGTGGCAAGACTTTGCTATGGCCATACCCAACTAATATCTACAGTAAAGGTGTTTCTGAACTTGCTATAAATTAAGTACCTTATTTTGTACCTGCTTAAAAAGTGAGGATGAACTAGATTGTATTGATGACATCATAAATCATTTACTAATAATCCATGGGATACATAAAACATTTGTATTTGCTTTTATATTATTCATAAAGACTTCAGATGTGTGTTCATAAGGCCATATTGCTGCTCTGTTTGCTACATATTAAACTTTACACAAAGAATTAAAAATATTTATGAAATACAACCATGCAGGGATAAAAACTCTATACTAGTTAATGAGACCATAAAATAATAATTAAATACATATATGTATGTTTATATACAATATATATCATACTATCTTACCAACCATCTCAAAATTCCTTTTTATTATTTTTTGCCATATGATTCTGGAATATATTAGTCATCTGTTTAAGAATTTATGCCAAGTACTTTGAATATAATCACAAAATCATAGAATGGTTTGGGTTGGAAGGGACCTTAAAGATCGTCTAGTTCCAACCCCCCTGCCACGGGCAGGGACACCTTCCACCAGACCAGGTTGCTGACAGCCCCATCCAACCTGGCCTTGAGCACTGCCAGGGATGGGGTGCCCACAGCATCTCTAGGCAAATATAAAAAGTACTAACTGTCAAGAGGTAATATTGATCTAGCTGAATTATCAGATTTCCTATAAGGCACTTTAGGCAAAACCTAACACATTTTTCCACAATGCAACAACTATGTAACTGAGAGGGATTTCACATACAATGAATAATGGTTCACATAATGTCACACACCAATGAATGACAATTATTTGGACTCATTTAAACTTCAGTTCCAAGATAGACACTGCCATTGTATGTCAGGTGTTTCATGCATGTCTATTAAGGAAGACTATAGGGACCTTCAGTGGTTTACTATTTGCTTTCTATGAGATAAAAATTATACTTTAATTATATAGGCCTGTCTGTATTGCAACATCCCTATATATAATTAGAATTCCTAAAAACAGAATAGCATGAAATAACCTTAAAGCTAAGCCTCCCCTTCCCTTTTCCCTTACTCTTGCCTTGCCTTTTTGGGCCACTTTTCTCAGAGTTTTAAAAAGCCCTTTTCAAAAATTCTTCATCATCATCATCATCATTATGCAGGGAATGGCCTGTTCTGATACTGACCTTAATAGCACATTGAGCACTGTTAACTAAGGTAAATCCCACGATCTCAACTTTTCTATTAACTGCATGTTTCTTACAAATTAAAAGTTGTCACCTCCCTCAAAGTGCTAAACCAGGTAACTCTTGAAGAACAACTAAAAAGAAAAGCAAGTTTATTGTTGTTTTCTGTCAGATATGTCAGCTCAGTACTTGGCAGTCAAGATCACTCACTAGAACTGAAATACCAACATTGATTTTTTTGCTACAATTTTTAACAGAATAAATTCTATGTTGCTAGGAAATGCTATAAATATTTGGCTGTAGATAAAATTCCAACCCATTGTAATTTATCTACATCGTATAAAGGTAATGCAAAAAAATCCCTGTTTATTTACTGTGGAAGTAATACGGTTTATCTATACATTTATTGTCTAACTTGCTACTCTAGTTGTAGCTTACAGCCAGAAATTGCTGTTTGATACCAATTTTATTACTATGTTAAAATATTTGATCCAATTATATCCATTTCTTCTACTAAAAAAAATGTTAAGGTTTGTGTTTGTTTTTTTTCATTCCTATAAAAAACTCTGTGAGCAAAACCAGCAGCAATTCAAAGTTTATAGCTTGCATTTGAAGGTACTACGTGTTGTATAAATATTTGTCATTTGTTTCATTGCAGTGCCTTTTGGCTTCGTTTTGCTTGTCAGGCATTCTGGCAGATGACAGTTGTTAGAAGCTCCGCAGCCCTTTCGCGAATACTTCTGGGAAGCTTCTCTCAGACGTAGGCAACAGCATGGAAGAAAGTATTGATATGTTTAGTTCAGCTTTTGACTGATTGCCACTGTGAGCTGATTATGCATGGAAGTTGAGCTTTCAGTACCGGGCATGGTTTTGAAAGTAAAGCATTCAGATAACGTGTGATGTTTGGAAAAGGAGAGCTGCACAAAAGGATGGTGAGACAAAGTACCAGGCAGGAAGAGCTCTGTCACGTGGAAAGACCAGACGTGGAGCCAGGACCACTTTGTTTGCCAAACCATGAGAAAAGATTGCTCTTACCTACGTCAGACAGGGTTTATCATAACCTGTAAAGTAACATTGCGTTTCCCTGAGACACTGCAACAGCATGCCCAGCTCCGTGCTGAATAGCCCTGTGGCCTGCCATTTTCTCTTGGCCTCCCAACAAGTGTGCCAGGCTCTGCTTTCCATGGGGAAAAAAAGCTTTGACTGACAGGCGTAAGGTAACTGCTTAGGCAGGCTGCCAGTGCTGCAAGGTGCACGCCGGAGTTTGCTTGTCCCACAGGCTGTGTGTAGCCTGAGGGATGGATCCTTACTATCTGCCGTAAACCAGGGAAAGAACAGTTAGGGCATTGTACTTTTATTTAGAAATCATTTTCCTGTCAAAATATCCCTTATTAAGAATTACTGAAGGAATCATACTGTAAATCCTTGGTGGCTGGTTTTGGATTTCTGGAACTGAGTAAGAAGCAAAGATAAAGAAAGTAAAACTGCGGACTAGATTATTTAGCAGAGGTTTAAGGTGGAGTGTCTTGTGCTTAAAAATACCCTTGAAAAAGGAGAATTGCTAGGATAGTATAAAGCCGAATGAATGACAAACAGTTATAAATATTAAATATAAACCCCATAGAGATATTCAAAAGACTGTGAAATATACAATCATATTACCACAGAAGAAAAAGAAAACAAATTATTGGAGTGGAGGATATGTATGTTTGCTTGTTAAAAGGCTAAGCATCCAGATGAAACAGGAAATGATTTGGTGCATTGGTTCTGTGGAGAGCTTTAGTCTTCTGCATCAATGGGAAAAAAAAAGAAAAAGTTTTGTTGTTTTTTTTTTTAAATAAAAAATAAAATTTAAGAATATTACAAATACATTTTGAAGAAGTTAAAAAAAAATTACAAGCCAAAAACCATGCCAAGGTTAGGTCCTGGGAAGCTTGTAAGGAAACATGAAACTAGCTACATAGCAAATAAAAATCAACTATACAACTTTTTAGTAGCCTTCATCTTCCCCTAATAACAGTTATTATTCCAACTTTGTCAGGGACAGTATGTCTCGTAAATATTCACTGTTTTAAAGAAATTACATAGATTTTATTTTAAAGTCAATATTGATTTTCTTAATGAAAATGGCTCATTCAATTAACTAAATGGCATCCTAAACTCAACTTATATGAAACTCTTTCTTACACAGATTGTTTTACATTAAGAAATTATGCATAAAAAGTAGCTTCTCCCCCTTCCATTTTAAATCATTCTTTGGTAGATGCTCTAGGGATCGCGATTTTAAGCAGACAAAACTTTCTGAACAGTGGCTGTAAGAACTGCTGTTTTATGCAATCATCTTACTAGTGTTATGGAAGTGTCAGTTATGTTTTTAGAAGCTTGCATTTAATAGTTATTATGACTGTTGTTATTTCTTTATCATACAAGTCCTGGCTTGGACAATATAAAAACCTGTTTTCAGTCCAGTTATGTTGCAGGCTGATTGCAGTATAGTCACCTGTCTCCTTTTTCCTTATATTTATATTTTTGCAGAAATGGAACAGTAAAGCAGAAGCTGCTGCTTGTTTTATATTTAGTAAAGAGAGCAGTTAATACAGAAAGCTATACATTCTTCATTTCTCTGTATGCAAACAATTGTGATTTTTTTCAAATTTGACGCTACCAGTTTTCTTACATTAGACGCCTACTTTCATAAGTTTTTTTGTATATCAGAGGGACCCCCCCAAGTAGGACATAGCAGAAAAACATTGTGACCCCCCCAAGTAGGGTATACCAGAAAAACATTGTTAACAGCCTTCACAGATACCCCACAACATACTTTTTTTCATATTCATTGCAGTTCATTATAGTTTATCATGTTATGCATAGTAAGAAAGCTAAATTTTAATCCACTGTCAGGTTCATAAAAATAAGATCCATTTGTAAATGCTGCTCTGTTATTGAGAGGTTGGTGAGACAGCTAGCAAGAGAAAGGGGTACCTTATCTGATATTGGAGGGCAAATCCCACAGATTTCCACTGCTGTTAAAATACTGGAATTTGGTATTTCTTTTCTTCCCACATATCATTAGGAAAATTCTCTATATATTCTTTTTTGGCAAATGACATGATGTTGGGAGACACAACTTCTGATCTATATTCCCAAGCAGCTGGATAATAACTGAATTATCTTCTCTTTGGTAATTTCAGGTAAATAGGAAATGACTGTGACATTGACTTGTGGGAGAGGATGGAAATATTCAAAATCAGGCATTGGTCACTTGAAATATAATATATGCAAGTAATTTCAGTGGCTTTCCTTACTTTTATCAGGTCACAGCTGCTGATAATGATGCCTTACTAGTAATATAATTTATCAAGTTCTTTCATTTGCAATAACATTTCTGACCTCTGCAAAATGATTCCCCATTGTTCATTCTTCCTTCCTTACTGTTTCTACCTAATTGGTTTCATTTTTTTTTCATTTTGAGCATTGTTCCTGAGTTAAAGGTTCGAACTGTAACTCTACAGCTATTATTTTAATTGATACTGCTTTAATTGAATCTGCTTTTTAGATATTCATAAGGAATTAAACAGAACAAGGACACAGAATATGATTTTACATCAGGTGACATACTTTATACAACTTCTTCCTCCCTTTATAATTATTATTATTATCATAATAATTTGTATTCCTTTCCATCTGCTCAGCTCTAATTCATCCCATAGTGCATGCACACAACTATGCAAATAGACTGAAAAATAACTATCTAAAGCTAAAGTAGGAAATGGCAGTGGAAAACTGGAGCGTGTGAAATGATCAAGGAGATCTCTTCTGCCAAGCTGAGCATATGTATCGTTTTACACCAAAGTAATCAGATTGGGGTGGTGATGAAAGAACATAATATTATGTTCTTTCAATATATTAGGCTCCTTGTGAAGGAAGATCATCCAAGGCATGAGGTTCAGATGGAACAGAAACAAGCAATGCAAGTAATTTTAGAATATATGAGAAGAAATGAAAATATTTAGATAAAGATCTAGATTTTTAAAATATCTAATTATTCAAATTTCACAGAAAATTCTTGTTATGAGAAATGTTTTCCTTTCTATGCTGGTAATTTATTTGTGGGTTTTTTTAGTATTTTAATGAAAAGAGCAAATATAGGAATAAATTAAATAAGTGGAAAATTGATAGTTTACGATTAGAATAAAATTAAGCATTTTGAAGATCAGTGTCACTTGGTAGTTGGTAAAATTAGGCTTTTTTACTGTTTCCCAATTTAGAGCTTACATCTTTTCTATTATTCTGTTACTAAGCTTCCAATTAATATAACTTAATTAACACTTGAACTAAAGTACAGAATTTTAGATGCATCACATGTTTTCAGATGAGTATTTTGACACATATCACTGAAATTATATAGTCCTTTGATGTTGAAATCAGTTTTTTTTCTTTGAAGGAATAATCCATATTTTTATTGTCCTTTGCACTTGTAAATTTATTTTTCCCTTTCATTGCAAACTAATGTATATTTTAAACGTTGATCTGCTGCCAAATAGGGCAAAGTTGAATATATATAATTTGTATGCAAAGGACTAAGCTACACTTTTAGAAAGATGTTCCAAATCAAGTTGTCCTTTCTTCAATTTTTTCTTTGCATCCTGTCTTCCTTGCCAGCCTGTTACACTGCTTAATCCGACCTGTGTTCAGTCTTAGGCAGATCTGGGGCAAAACATCTCCCATGTTTGCCCGGGTTTTACTCTTTTGCAGGTGTTTCCTGATGGCTGCTGTTTCTGTTGGTCTTCCCCCTTAGAAAATGACATCAGCTCTCCTCTGATAAAACTTAGCAGTCTTTCTTAAGTAGGAGGGAAAGAGATAAGATACCAAAGAAAATGAGTAGATGCCACATGTTTACCCTGAGACATCAAATAATTAAAGGAGGAAGGGGGCCAAAGGAAAAACTTAGAAAATAGAATTGGAATGGGACATTAGCTATTGCCTACTCATCCCTGGAGGCATCCAAGAATTTGCAGGGAGAGCTCAGAGACAGCAGGGCAGTGGGATGGCTGTAGGTCCCACCAGCACCAGAATCCCACTTCAGGGGTGGAACTCCTGGAGCTGTGAGTAACAAGCTTTAAAGACTGAGAGTAAACAGGTAAGGAAGATTCTGGAGAGCACCATCTCCTTGTGTTCTCCTCTGCCACAGAAAGGGCATAAATCTGGACACCCAGTCGTCATATCCATGTCCATTAGTCCGTGGAGAGTTTCCCAAATTATGCTTCTGGTGAGCTGCAGAATTAGGTCAGGAAACAAGCTGTCCCCCCAGAGACAGTCTGCAGCAGGACCTCGGCCTGATAGGCAGACTTGTAATTACCTTAAACTCATCAGGCTCTAATTTGATTAGCCAGCTTGACAGTTTGATGCCAGAGTTTATTAAAAAAGAAAAAAATGAAAATAAAAGCAAGCAAAATCCCTGAGATCCCAAATCTAAGAATCTGATTTTCACACAGTGGTATGTAACATGTTACCTGGCTCTTACAAAGTATTGCCTTGTTAAATGCTTATCCATGCTTAACTGTAGTCTTAACCTGAGTTTGAGGTAAGTTGGTTCTTTATTTATTTATTTACTGTTCTTTTTACCTCTATGTTAAAAGTAGACAACTGTAGATTTCTGTCTGTAATGAGCTGGTACATGTTTATTTAGATTTCTTTTTTATTTTTATATTAACATTATTACAATCCTATGTTTTTGCTACAATTTTAGAGCAGAGGCCAACTTATAAGAAGAGGCTGCATTTATTTATATCACATTTTAGCTCTTAATATAGGTGGGATTTATTTTGTTTTCTTTTCTTGTGTGATTATTTTTGAAAACAGTAGGTTGAAGTCCAGACTATCACCACAACCTAATCTTTCATCTTCTGCTTTTCTGGACTGAACGTACCTCAGAATGCAATTGTTTCCTTCCTCCTGCCCCACCCCCTATTCTCTCACCCACCCCCACCCCAAAAAACCCCAACCCACTCAAACTAGAGATTTTTCTTTCTTGTGATAGACCAAATATGCTTGATTAATGTTGATTTGAAAGAAAATTTATTTAAATTTCAGATCTTCAGAAGTCAGCTTGGATTTTTATCTGCCTATGACTACCAATGTGCTTTCAGTAGTTTCTGTGGAACTTGTTTACATTAATATTAAAGCTACTAAACACTGGAGATTAACATTCAAAAGTTGTAAGAAAGATGAAACTAATCTTCTGTGAAATTAGGCCAAGGTCTGCATAGATACTGAGTTAACACATAAGGGAAATGAATGCATTTTAATTGTTTTTCTTTCATATCTGGAGCCATTCTGGAAAAGCAGAGGTTTTTATTATATTTCATAAGATTAGGAAGATAGAAAAAGTAATTTGACTCATGGGTCAGTTTTTATTAAATAGGATATTAGGGGGTGGTTCTAGTGAACAATGGAGATAATGTAATATATGGCAAATCAACTTCTTGCATTACAAATGTCATTTAAATACAGTCTAATAAACCATATGCAGAGTATATGTAGAGGTGTTATTTTAGTACCAACAAATCAGTATCTTCAAACCAAATTTGTAAAGAAAGGTAAATGTCATGTGTTCTTCCCATTCTCTCAGCTGGTGGTTTGGGTACTGTTTGATTTGGGTTGTTTGGAGTGTTCTTGTTTTTTGGTGGTTTGTTTTTATTTTAGTAACCTTCGTTGCTTTCCTATCTCTGGGGAGTTTAGATTTATTGTCTTCTGTAAAGTGCTATCATTAGGGATTAGAAGTTAGTATGCAGCAGTAATACTTCTGTAGCCAGGCAATATGACGGTAATGCTTCCATTAACACTGTTTAACTTTACAAGGAATTTCTGTTTTATTGTGTGTATCAGAAACCTCACGTTTGCTACTTTTATGAGGGTTGCTTTAGTAAAGATGTGTTTAAAAACAATGAATGTTTGGGAAACCTTATTTTTCTTTATATGGAAGGCTAACCATACTTCTTGGCTGATTTTAATAATTAATGACCATTGCTTCTTATCTCTGCCCAGGCCTTGTATTTGCTGTTGTGATTTTTTATTTTTTTTTTTAAATACAGATGGTTTTTTCCCTAGTATATGTTTGCAATGTTGCCCATTGTGTAGTAGAGTGACACCTCACCTTCCTACCTATAGAAAACAATCTGGGCATGACCATGGAGCTTTGTGTTGGCTTATTTTTTTTCAGCCTGTTCCTATATTTACTCCAAGTACTTCAGTGCTGTTGGATTTGAACTACGCCATTCACTGATTCTTCATTTCTAATATTGTTGGCACAGAAAAATGTGCTTAGTTAAAAATCTGACTGCTTTGAATGCAAGTAAGAGAACCAAGTGGCCCAGTCAGTACTGATGATATACTTCATTATTTTTCTTCACTGTGTGAGTCTGCTTTGGCATATTTGGACTCAACTGGCAATGTTAAATATCTTGAAAGAAAACACATGCTCATAAATATTTAGATTCAAGAGGTTGAGAAATGTTAGATATCATTAAAACAATCAATTTCATATTTTCACTATGACTTTTTCTGATTAAAAATTCACCTTTAAAACAGTTTCATATACTAGAGGTGATAAATTATTTCACATAAAAAAAAACAAACAAAAGAGAACTCTGATGTTGGGGTATTCATTTTGTTTTGATTTGGTTGATTTGGTTTAACTTTGTTTTAAGTTTTTGTGTGTGTTTTGGTTTTGGGGTTTTGTTTTCGTTCTTTGGGATTTTTTTTGGAAAGAGTGTGTTTTGACTGACTTCTAAGATATACCTACCATAATAATTGGATTGGTGGGTCTTTACTTTCTTTCCCTTCTTTCTATTGATGTATAAAACTTGTATTTTAACATTTTATATAAGTGTATATATGTGTAGTGTTAAATTGCTTCATGTTACTTTTTTTTCCCACCAAATCATTGGCTTCTGGTATTTTTTTCAGGTGTCCAAAGACCTTCCAGAGAAACAAAAAGAAATAGAGATTCTGCTAAAGGATTTCATCGAACTTGATCAACAACTAAATCAGGTGATACTCTGGGTAACACCTGTTAAGAACCAGCTGGAGCTTTATAACAAAGTTGGTCAACCAGGAGCTTTTGATATTAAGGTAAATTTTCTTCCATTTCAAAAAAGCATCAGGATATTTAAAGGTCAAAAAATCAGTTGCAGCATCAGCTGTGCAGTTTCTATTAACAATAGAGCTTTGGGACAGAAGTTGGCAGTAGTCCCCAGAAGTTCAAAGTTCTATGAATTAAGGAAAACTTTTATTCTTTTCCATTAAATGTTTTCTAGTGACAGGGCAGTTTAAAGCTAATAGTTCCAAGGTGAAATATAAATATAATCTAGTCTTTTGTGTTGTCATATACATGAAACGGTAACTCCAAAAGCTGATACATCAGGTTTTAACACAAAGCAAGCTAAAATATAGAATATCAGTGCTGGACCATTTAACATGTTGCATTCAAGTTAATATGACTACATGAAATTCAGAATAGTTAGTGCCATATCACGATTCTTATATTGCAAGTAAAATTATCTAACTGCACAGGTAACAATTCAGCAATCAGTGTAGCTGATTGTCTAGTAATTGTGAGTAAAATATTTGTAATCTGGTCCTTGATATGTATTTACATATTTTTTTAAAAAAAAGCCCATATATGGGTTGGGTGAGGCCAGAGAAATTAAGGATGAGAAATACACATTAAGAATCAATTCGTCTGCCGGTGTATACTTAGACTTTTGACCTTGCATTTTGTCTACACATATATGAGCTTATCTTCACATAAACTTGGAAAATATTTTAAATACAATAGGGTACTGAAATCCATGAAATGTCTCTGGTTTATAGTAGCTGAGCATCTTGTTCACCTAGATAAAGATTAAACAGAAGACACTGAATTTTGTATTGATTTTGATGATGCAATTTTCAGTGAAATAAAAGGAAAAAAAGGATTTAAAACATTTCTTGCCTTGCATGAAATGGAATGTTACCTCCTTCTGAAGATGTGTAGTTTTGCTGAGCGTGTTAAATTCACTTTAACTCAGTTTCTTTTAAAGAACTGTTTTAATGCCAAAACACTTTTTACGTCATACAATCACGTTATGTAAAACAGTGAATGTCAAGTCCTGTTGCAGTCCTATAATTGACAGAATGAGTTCAGGAAGACATTATTTTTTTAACAGATAAAATTAGTATAGTTCTTTGCAAATGTCTCTCTATATACCACATAAGTGATGAAATTTTGTTTTCAAGAACATTATCTATCCTTGTTTTCTGTATTTTAACAAAAAAAATATGTGATTCATCGATTTTTTCTTGTATTTTTTCCAATCTGTTTCCTTTAATTCTAGATTGATTCCACCATTAAAGTTTATATAAAATAAAAGCAGGGCTAAATTGCTACAAATTCTAAGACTATTGCTTTCCATACTGTTTGTGAAAGAAATTATCTGCTGGGCTCTTTCAGTCCTCTTACGGTGATGTGACAAGAATATTTCTGAAAAACTGTTGAAAAAAAAATCTGTAGTCCTGAAGCAGTTGGGATGAAATCGAGAGAGGTAGGGGGAACAATGAAGAGGCAAACAAAGAAAGGCAAATAAACTTTCTCTCTGTGAAAGACCCTACCGTATTTCTTCCAAGGATAAATTTAGATTACTTAGATTTAAAGTTTGACCAGTTTTGATTGTAGATTAAAAAGCTAGCTGTTTATACTATTGTAAAGGCTGTAAGTAGATGAAGCGTGTTAGCTTTTATCTGCATGTTAGCTATCTGGCTGCCCTTAAAAGACATCGGCTTCAAATTTTAAAATGTTGTTGACTGATGATTTTACCTAGACTTAATTTTCTTCAGGGAGAGAATGTTTTACGTTAAGGATTCTATATTAAATGTCTGTGAAGGCAAATGGGATTCTTGAACGTTTTTAAGGTTAAGGATAAGCATAGTAAAAGTTTTGAGACTGTTAATTATGACAAAACATACAACAAATATGAGTCGATAGAATGCAGGAAAGCAGCCCATTTGTGATTATATCCAATTTTATATTCAACTTCAAACACATATTTCAGATCCATGTTAACATGCTGTCCTACATTGGGTCAAGCATGTGCATACACATGCTCTTGAATCATTGTTGGCATGATTATGTTTATGTGTATTTTTAAATTACTATCCTGTATAGCTAATGCTACCTTTAAAAAAGTAAGGGCACCTGCATGATTACCTATAGGGAGGGATGTATTCAACAACATCTTTTACTCTGGTGTTCCCAAATGCTGTATAGTATTCAACACATATTCTACCACCATTTTAATTCCTCCAACAATATCCAAAGAACACTGAAGTATCTTCTCTAGGATTTATTAATTCCATTTTTCAGAAACAAGCACAATTCTGATGATCACCTAGTAGAACAAAAAGGTTATTGTTAAAATAGAAAATATATGGGATGAGAAATTTTACAAAGAATCTTTTTTGATACTCTAAGAATCTGGAAGGTATGAAGAAGAGGTTTAAAACTTAATGATCACACTTGTGAGTATAGCACTGGACTAAAAAAGACCAGGCTCATATAACTCCTTAGGAAAACCAGACTATTTTTATTACAGAATTTGACATAATGGCTTACAAATTTTAATTTTCATTTCAATTGGGACATTGTCTTTTATAAAATTTCTCTCAATGTTCTTCATACTATTACTAAGCCTGCAAGTTAATGTTCTTCTCTTTCCTCCTCAGCTGTTAAAGTCCCTTCCATTCTCTTTCCACCCCCCCTACCCCCCCCACCCCCCCTCTTTTTTCCCTAATGTATACTTGGGAAAAGAGTTCCAAAACTAATGTGAGTGGAAAAGATTTGGGCATAGATTTTAAGTACTGTGAGGATATTCACTTCTAAAAGCCATAAAATACTGAGTGTTGGAAATTTTATGACCTCAGATACAGGTGGAAATCAGTGGTGAGAACAACAGATGGGGTGGGATAGATAGGAGAGAAAGAGGACAGGAGTATGTGTTTGTTTTAAATTAATGCATAGAATGTCTTTATCAAGTTATCAATCTTACATTAAAATAATGCACCTGTTTTAAAGCAAGTTTCTTGCATTTTTACTTACCTGTAGAAAATTTCAATTACAAAAATGTGTTAGCTGAAATTAAAACTTGATACACTAACCAATGCTTATCTAAAACACTAATTAGAATTATTCTGACAGAAATCTCCAAAATGCAGTAATTTATTTATTTAAAAACTATAGCAAACTTTACTTTTGGCATCCACCTATAATATGATAATTAACATCAGTTTCCTCCATAAATCAGGGGATATAATAAATGCATGGTCTTATCAGAGAATCTCATTTAGCTTTTAAATAATATTGATCTATATAATATCTGCATAATAAATAGATAAAGGGGAATATCTGTGGACTTCACTAGCACAGTTCATACTAATGACTTGCAGTTTCTGTGATTTAAAAACTGATTTTAAAGTGCATAAGTATTTCCACTTGTGCAAAACTTGCATATTAAAAGTAGGTGAGAACTCCATAAATTTTACAGTTCCTTAGAAGAATGATGAAATAAAAGCACCATCAGTGTTAACTTTTAAGGGTGGCACCAAAGAATTTCTGTGAGTAGCAAAGGTGTAACCAAAGGAGAAATTGTTACATATTGTTACAGAAAGCTTCACAAAACCGTAAGATTTTCAAGACCTAAATACATAATTGTGATTGGTGAGAGGTAGATTAAAATTCCTCCTGTAGATCTTACAAGTACATCTATATTAGTAAGTAAAAAATGGTCAGGATTATATTTTGGTTTACAGGCCAACTGACAGAGCATAGCTTACATCCTTTCAGCAGCACTCTGATCCCCAAAGAAGATATTTGTATCCTGTTGCTGCACCTGTCGCTCGTGCTAATCCCTGACCATGCCTGCGCAGTATCTCAGACAGTGCAGTTTGGCTCATGAAGCAATGCTCGCAATTTAATGGTGTGGGCAATCATGCTGCAGCGCTTGAGCATACACCCTCTCCCCATTTAGTTCATTTCTCCTCTCATCACATGAAAATCGAGGGAAGGATGAAAACTGGTTATATGAAAAAGAGAGGTTCAGTGTCACTGACATAATTCATTTTTTGTGTAATTTGACTTGATCATACAGTCCCCTTCTGCTTTCCATTCATAGCTGTATGGATCTGTATGTTCTCGAACCAGAGTGTTGACTGTGTGCTTCCATGTACATGAGGTTATAGACATGATGGCACTTGCTCTAGGGGCAGTAGGACCACTAATAATACTAAAATCTTCCATTTAGCAGTTCCTAAAGAGTTTTCTCTTATGCCTCTGCCCTTGTACATATCCTTGCAATGCTAAATCCAGACTGGTACCACTGTTGACTGTGATTGTGTCCACCCAATGCTCTGTAGCCTGCCTACATCCTGGATTTCAAATTTCCAAGTGGTGTCTTGCCCTTGGACTAGCATAGGATGTCTTGGTGTGTGCTCTTGCCCAATGTGATATAATCATTTATTTAAGAAAAGGCTCTCTGGCTGTTACCTTACATTTATTAACCCTTTATTAGAGAGGCATTTGTAAGTATGCTGTTATCATTGCTCTATGCTTGTTTTAAAGAATCACAGCACGGCTCAGGAAACACCTGACAATATACTTTTTCTTCATAATTTTCTTGACCATAATTTAGAGACTGCAATGCCACAATTAGAACCCAGGCTTTCAATTGGGCACCACAACATTTAGCAGTGGTTTCCAAAACCTCAGGTAGGCTCTAATAACTCACTCATTTCTCACTTAATAAATAAGAGTAGAGAAAGGATACTTTATTCCCAAGATTTAAAAAACTTCTGTGGCAGTATTTGCTTCACTTATGTTGTTAATCCTTAATTACAGTTTTCTTCTACAAACAGTCAAAGTTGGGGTATTTTTGGTTTGGGTTTTTTTTTTTTTTTTTTTTTTTTTTGTTTTTTAAATTAAAACCTTGTCCCAATAAATCAACATTGAAACACATATTTGCAAGCTACTGGTTTAAAGTATTAGGATAGATCTCAGTTCTTTTTAAGTGCTGAATATTTTTTTTACTACAATGACATAATCTCCCTTCTCATAGCAGCATAATGCAGACCGCTCCTGTGAAATACTTATGTATATGCATGGGGAAGCCATGAAATCTACATCTATAAGAGTTTCTAGACTCTACTGCTGCTTGTGAGAACTGGAACACTTCCAGGTTTGCAAAGTACCTTCCATGTAGCTTCTCACGTGTCTAGAATATATAGTCTTTTACTCTATGAACTTCTCCAGTTTTCCAGGCTAACAGTATGACTCCTCTGTGGATTCGCTCTTTGACCTGGAATTATTCTCAGTCTAATAGCTTTTTTGCATGATTTAGTATTCATACTTCACAGACTTACTCAGCTGAAATCACCATGAATTTCCAATGTTACAAAACAGTGCAAAGAAAATACTACAAAAATAGTCTACATCATAACACAGGAAAAGATTAAAATACTTAATAGTGCAGCTTTATTTGTAGTACAGCTTCTGCCAGCACTGGTGTCTAGGTTAATAGTGTTACAGTCATTGAATATAGCCGTGCCAGGAGACACCTTCCATGTAGACATGTTGAAGTTCAACTCTTACTATGTCATTGTGTTTTTATGTGCTGGTAGATTTTTTTTACCAGTACTTCTCCCAGCACGAGTGACACGTAGCTAGCGAAGCACATTTTCCTGGTCTTGCTTTCAGTTTATGTTGAACAACTTTATCTTTCTTAGCAGTTTATTCTTTCTGTGTCACTGCATATCCACAGCTAAACATGGGCATTTTGCAACTCCTGAGCACTCAGAGTTAATGGTTTTGCTGGTTGTATAGCCACAGTCCTTAGTCACAAAGAAACGTGAATCCCAAGAAGTGATAGCTGCTCTTCAGCTGTTAATGCAACCATATCCTCTCAGTGCAAAGCCGGGGTCCTGCAGGATAACATGGATGGTATGAAATATTTTCTTTCAATGACTGAACTTTGACATAAGGAAGTTTTATTTAGCCTTAAGAGATCTGTTTGGATCTCTACCCAAACAGCACTAGCCCCAGTAACTTCTGCCTTGCTTGCTGGGCTTTCTGAGAGTAGCCTTGCTTCTTTCAAGTCTGGGGAAGTTTCATAGTATTTTAAGATATATTTCCCATGGTACTTTGGCACTTCTTTGGGGTAGAAATGTACAGGGAGGGTGATATCCATCTAACAGCAGCAGATACTAGACTAACATCAGAGCAAGCTGTGTAGCAGTTACTGAGGTGCAAACATGCACAAACTTCTAATAGGATGATCTCCACCTTCCTCTTTAACCTAGACATTATTTACAAACTTTCTGCCAGATATTCTTTTTGTCAAAAATATTAATATAAACAAGGACTCATAAAACAAGCCCTCATATACTGTTGGATATTAAAATTTTATATGAAAGAGCTGTTATATAGAAACAGTTACAGATATTGCATGATATATGGCAGCCCTGCAGTTGACTTTGAACAGACACTGTTTGTTGTCTGTCAGAGATGTGCATAGAATTAGTAGAGCTGGTTTGATATAAGGTCAGAAGATACTGCTCTGAGCATCTAGTCAGACCTGCTCTATAAAGTAATCGTTTCAGTTCTTTGCATTATTTCCTGCTTGAACGGCAGCACACCTTTCTCAAAAACAAACAAACCAAAGCAAGACCAGGTTCTAATTTCCAGGTACAGACAGTCTTGTGGTAAATCACTTCAACAGTTGAATTAAAACCTTGCACATTTTTCCTCGGCTGTGTTTGTTTAGCTTCATCTTTCTGTCACTGCTTTGTTTGCCAAACTAGAGAGAGCTCCAATACTGCATTGACAGTAATCAAATTTTCTTCTAAACTGTGTTTGTTAACTATCTGTTATTCTAATTTGGTCAAGAAAGCATATATAGAGTTTCTAATTAGTATTAGTCCAAAAAGCAATTATTGTTGTGGTCAAAGCAATTATTTTTGTGGTCCTGATAATAATGTGTTTATCTTTAATCACAAGCTAATTTTGGCTAAGTCAGCTAATCAGAGTTTTAAGTCGGTAGCAAATGTTGCTATAATGGAAGGTATAGTCACTTTTGCATTGTCTTCTTAATGGAATATTTAAGGACATACATGAGCACTTTGAAATGTATTTATTCTGATCCAGCCATCCAAATTTAATACACTTAAACCTTTTAGGGATATGTTATTCTGAACATGAGGCTATAGACCCATACTTTACACTTTGAAACAGCTTTGCCTACGGCATCAACAATCTGTAGAGCTCCAGAATTATGGCTAAAGGAAGTTATGCAAGTACTGACCTTTATTTCCTCCCACTGACTGTTCTGCTGAAATTTATTTACTTCACCTGCAAGAAAACGTAAGAGGGGAATCCTGGAAGAGAGGGTAATGAGTGATACTTCACTAGTTGGCAGCTTAAGAAAATACCTTCAGAAAGTCTAACCAATCTTTTCTTTTGAATTCTCTCAGTTTTCCTCTAAATATTTGTTTCTTCATAGTCCTGTTTAATCCTATGTGTGATAGGACTCCAAGTAAAAGATTTTTTATTAGATATTCCCAGAGCTTTTTCTTACAGGCAGAACATGAGGAGGCTTCAAAGAATTGTTAGATTCAGAAGTTAGGTTTCAGTCTAACAGAACTAGAATAATAGGGCTTTCTTAAATACATTAAGATCAAAATGACTAGATAAGACAGACCATAAGTAAAAGCTTTCCTATCACAAGCTACTGAAACTGTGACTAAGATAAAATTAACATTCTGCAATCTGTTACAGTCAGATTGCACTTTTTTAATGTAGTTCATGTAACATTTGTGGAGTGCTAAGGCTTTAGAAAAATACTTTAGGTGGGAGCTAAAGGGTTTTTTTACAATCAGAAAAAGAACCTCTTATATCCATATGTGTGCAGACACATATAGTAAGGAACTTTTATTTTATTGTGACATAATCAACAAGAAATCATTAGCTAGATTTAGAAACACGAATATGTACAGAATATAAAGTATCTTGTCTAGTAAGGTAGAGATAAGAAAAGTTTACAAACTGGCTAGTGCTAATATGTGTTTAGTTGCTGCTATTTTTTTAGCTGTTACTATGGATTATTTGCTCTGGTATCTAGTGTTTGAAATCTGTGGGTCAGTATTCTTAAAAAGCCGAGCATTCTAAATCTTCTGAAAAATGTAAGTTTACAGATTTCTTCAGACCTGCTCAATTATCATAATAAAACATGCTGATTCTTTTTTTTTTCTTTACTATCCTTAAGTGCAGTCCAGAGAAAACCACCTTAGTTAACCAGGAAAAAACTAGCTAGTTCTTTTGATAGCTTTTAGTTCTAATAGCAATCTTTAGTTAATGACATTTTCAAGTAAATGTTCATCCAAAGAAAACATTCTAAGTTTCTGAGACAGCAGAATTTTATTTAGTGAATTTCTACTTCAAAGACAAAATTCTGAAAGAGGAGAAATACTGCAGAATGAATTGAACATAACTTTTTACTGGATAGAACAATCCCTGGAAAAGATTAAAATCTTACCAACAGCTTATGTCCATTACTTCTGAATTTTGACTAGTGGTAGTCCAGAAAACAAAGAATGTGAGGAAAAACTAATGTCAACTTTCAGAACTTAGTAAGTATTGTAATTGTTAGGGTTCTCTTAGTCGGGTATCATTGCTAAGATTAAGTGAAGTTAGTATGTTATTTTTACAGATTTTAAATAAGTAAAAAAAAAGTCGTAATTTTATAAAGAAACAGTTCTATCTATGACATAGATTCAAAGATAATTTTAATTATAGGTTTTCTAGTTGTCTTTACAAAATAAGTAGTACTAGGTTCATTTTACATTGTTTATGTTTCATGTATGATGACCTACCCTGTATTCATAACAGACTCCAAGTAACAGGTAATTAGCACTGGATATAATAAATATCAGTCTACTGAAATACTTTTCAAAGATTTTTAACTCAGTAGCCTTGTTCATATTAGAAAATACCACTAACTCATTACAGATTAACACTAACTCATCGCAGATTATAATCCACAAAACTCTTGTCAGTTTTAACGCAGCCTAAGTAGTGCCAAACTATTAGAAAAATGTAGAAAAGAAAAGAAAAAAAAAACCCCAAACACCTACCAGCAGACTCTTTCCTAAGCATTTACTTGCTGGTAGTCCTTGAAATAGAAAAAAAAATGTGAATAACAAAATCTAACTGTTATTGGTATTTTGAATATTGAATCTATTGTCAAAAGCAGCAGTATATCATGTTGTGACTACTGGGCTCTGCTTCTTTAACTAGCATTAAGGTACCTATTTTTATGTAATTGGAGTGTAGTTTTGCAATATGTGACCACAGAGTGAAATCTCTAGCTGTGGTGTGCCAGATCATTACCACCAGTACATAAGGCTTTGAGCAATGGTTAAGAAACCCATATAGATATACAAGAACATTGCATAAAACAAAAACAGGCTGAAAAGGTTGCTTGTAAATGGAACCTAAAAATAAAAGCATGTTTACAGCCTAGTGACCTGAAAATACAAATCAGCACTTGTTAAGAAAATTCTAAGTAAATGCATATAGGTAACTTCTGTGTTTAAACACCCAACAAAGTAATCTTGGAAATAATTTAATAAGGTGCATGTTAGCTCTGATTCTCATACAGTAACTTTAGTGTAACAGAAAGCACATTGGTGAGAGAATCCTAAAAGCCATCATCTCATATTGCACAAAAATAATTAGGGAAACACTGTGTATCCCAACTTTATTTTCTCAGTCTTCTACGAAAACCATTTGAATACTGGATTTTTAAAAAAATTCCTTGGCTATCTCCTCCCAAGTGAATTTTAGGTTGAAAATATTTCTCCTGAGTTTCATTATGTGAACTGAATTTAAGTACATTTTTTAAAAGTAAATGCTAAAATGCATAACTTGCAGTATTTTGGAAAATAAACTCAACACCTAAAGTATTTTAAGTTTTTATTTAAATGTCCAAAGAGCAAATATAGATAATTTCAAAATAGGGTTATCTGTCCATCCAAGGGACTAATACAGAGTTACAACCAGTATTTGTATAATTAGAACTCAATACTGGGCAGAACACTGACATTTCATGTTCAGTCGTTCTCTTTTTCAATTTGCCTGGTTTTCCAATCAGTACATATATATATATATATATATATTGTTTTGGGATTTATTACCTGTTCTGCATAATCCTATGAAAACAAAGTCTCCTTACCAGAGGTGAGGAGTTGAAGATTGTAGACAGCTTCAGGACAAATGCCTTTGCTCTGCTCTGGATCTGTGGAACGTTAACAGATTCAATGGCTGTATGTGCAAGAAATCAATAGCAATTGGCCAGATGGACAGTGCTATTGTGTCTGGTAAAAATCCTTTTTGATGGTATATCTTTGTCTAAATTTCACCCTTTGAATTTTTCAACAGAGATGTGTTCTGCACTGTGGCTAACACTACCTGTTAGGCATACGGGTCTTGTGATTGTAGTTCCATGGCTAAGGTGTTTGAGTCAAAGTGTATGTCAAACAGGATCTTTTCTCCTCTGCCTTTTATCTTTTTTTTTTTTAAAAAAAAAAACAAACACAAACAACAAAAACAATGACAGCAAATGTAAAAGGTGCATAGAAAAATTCTTATTAGTAAATAAAAATAGAGGTATCCACCCAATCTCATTCCATATATCTCTGTATTTTTCTGGTTGAAAACCCTGCACAGTGTAGCAAATGGATACATTTAGCTAACAGTGCTTAGTTCTTTTCTTTTGCATTCCTGGATATTAGTTTAATAATATGCATGTTACTACTGTATAAATTTATGTGGGAGTTATTTGAGTTTAATGCTTTACTTCCACAAATTCTTTGCCATTACAATGATTTACTCTTTTGGGATCAAATGGCCTGCATTGCTCAGCTTGATTCCAATTCCCCTGCTGTTAAAGGAGGAACTGGAGATATTCTATTCTAATCTGAACAGACAGCCCTATCCTACACGTTATATAAATGTCTGCTGATGGCATTCCTTACCTCTTCAGGAGAACTCGGGATTTGCAGGACTGAAGGAAAGATCTGAGGAGAGGGCACAGGGGATCAGAGGGTATTGCCTGCTCCTCCACATCCTACCTCTTAAAAGCCTTAGGAGTCAGCGTACCTCCTCCAGGCACAGGAGAAGGTCAAAGCTGTGCTTCCTGGGAATTCCTCCAGGTTTTAGTCTCAGCACTGCCATTTCCCCTGGAAGACAGTTTTCCAGGTGGATTGTGAACAGATGTAGGTGACTATAGATGGTGAGGACACAGAGGCGATGAAGAGAAATGTGAGTCCCAGCATTTTAAGGAATGGATGGAGGAATGACACACTGGATAGGGAATGAATTGACAAAAAGCAGAGATTTCTGTTTCCACTTCTAGACCACTGAAGTCCTGCTGACCCTTCCAAATCTTCTTCTCCAGTCAATATTAAAACCCACTTTATTCTGTCCATCCACATTGCCTCCAAATCCTCTTGCTATCTCACTAGTCCTTTCTCCCTGCTTCCTCAGTTTCCTAGTCTTTTCTCTTTACTCCCTCCTTACCTTCTGGGTTTTTACTCACCCTTTCTGTGATCTTCTATACTTGAGTCCTCTCCTCCTTTCCAAGGTTTACACAACCTTGATTTTTGCATATACTGGTAAAGAAGCTTCAAACTGTCTCTGGGTGTAGTATTTATACTTGTTTACTGTCCATGGTGGTCACTTGCCGTATATTAAAAATAGCATATTGTGTTCATTTTAAGCAGATAAAAATAGGCCATCCTTAAAAAAATAAATAACTCTTTATTGTTAAAAATAACTTGTATTTGGATTTTGTCCTTGACAAGCTCTGAATGACAATAGGAAAGCTGTCAAATCTTGTCAATCACTTCATTATATACTTGACAACCTCCAGTTAGAACATAAAAGAAGAGCATGGCTAAGGAGTAGCAAACCTAATTCTCGACAAATAAAAGAAAATTCACCCACACAAGAGAATGAAAACTCTGACTGGGCATTGCTGTATTTTTCCTTCCATCAGCTTTCATTTGCCAGTTTCTACTTGACAAGCTAGGCCAGATAAGTCAGATTTTAACTCTTTATTGATTCTTTTACCTCTTCACTTTGCTAACACCTTTTTAGATGAGTAGTTTTTATATGCAATAACAGGTAGTATAAATTGTCTACATGAGCACATGAAGAATATGTGCCTCAGACATTTATCTCACTGTATTCTGACATCTGTTTATGATTTGGCAAAAGGCTGAACTGTGAAAACTTCCAATGTTGAGATATTGTTTGATTATTGAAACCACTCCTATTTTCAATGCATTATTAAGATCTGAAATGTCAATTTAATCAACTCATACAAACCAGAACTTGATATTCTGTGCATAACTCAATTATCACTCTTCCCATATATCTTTTTGTGGAACTTTGAGGAGCAATCTGCTCTGTGTTTTCTCTGTGAGCTTTGAGCATTTAGATTTTAAATAGTCTGTATCCAAACCTCTTCTAAAAAATCCTCATTCCAAGTGCAAGAATATTAATCAATATTGGCTGCAAATGGTTTGTGAAAATATGGCAAACTTTCCCAATGAGTAATCCTTGTAAATTGTTTAATCTGTAACAGACGTTTCAGTCTTAAGTATGGATTGCAAATTCATCTGTGTTCCAGTGTCTCAGGGTACGAAAAATTTATGAAAGGTGATCAAGTATTTGATGTGTGGTAGAATTTTAGTAGGAAATAATGGATGACTAGTAAATCAAGATATGATTTCATTTTTAAAGCATAAGCTTTTTAGAAGTATGGGTGAGTTGCTTGGAAGTTAGGCTATACCTGAACTTTGTCTTTTGGCTTCCTCCTTGTACTATTAATAACAGCTCAGTTAGTGTTCAGAGTCCTAGGGAAAAGTGTGGTTAATATAAATGAGCAAATAAATACAGGAGGAAATTTACAGGAAGGACAGAGCAGTTTACCAAGGCTCTAGTGAAGTCAATACCAAAACTATAGCTTGCTTCACTGCAGCTATGTTTCAGAGATAGGTTATTTCCTCTCCTATTCAGAAAATCTTTTTTAACATTCTCACCAATTGTGTTCTTTTTCATATTCTCTTTTCTTAACAGAAAACTGTCTTCAAAACACAATTCATGAAAGCTCTTGGACATTCTTCTTCTTGATAATAATATGTTATTTATTAAACAGAAACTTATCTTCTGTAAGATTATATCTTTTTCTCTACAAACAATGTACAATTTAAAGTGCTGGAATCTGAAGAAGAGCCCATACAAATGACACTTATATCCGCACAAGGTCCTGTTAGCTTTGGCTTATTTTGCTTAGAATTCATTGCTATGTAGTAAATACTAGAGGCAGGGAATGTACATCATCTTGGGGTTTTGTACATTGGTAATTATATGAATTTTTGGTACCTTGTGGATATTTAAATAAGTTTTATTTGATCAATATTAATTTGATTGATATTTGAGGAAAAACTGATTTATTTTTTTAGTGCTTGGTTTTTTGTTTTTGTTTTTTTTTGGTTTTTTTTGTTTTTTTTAATAGAAGCATATGCCTAAAAGAATCATAGTTCCTTCTCACACTAAAGTTAGTGATAATGTGGAAAACAATCCTGTTGCAGATTTTGTGCTATGTTTCTAAGTAAATGTGGTTTTGAGATATTTGACATAGTGCTGTAAAGCTTAATTCTTGTGTGATAATCTTGTAAAGAGAGTCACCCTCTTATATATGACAGATTCTACACCAAAAGATGGTTATTGGTGGTGGCAATACTTTCTAAACAATTGCAGCAGGTTAACCCTGGCAGGCAGCTCAGCCCCACACAGCCGCTCGCTTACTCATCAACCCCAGTGGGATGGGACAGAGAATCAGAAGAGCAAAAGTGAGAAAACTCACAGATTGAGACAAAGACAGTTCAAAAGGCAAAGAAAACCTGCCCGCACAAGCAAAGCAGAATAAGAAATTAATTCACTGCTTCCCGTCGGCAGGCAGGTGTTCATCCATCTCCAGGAAAGCCGGGCTTTGACACAGAGTAGTTACTTGGGAAGACCAACTCCTTAACATCAAATGTCTCCCCTTCCTCCTTCCCCACAGCTTTTATGGCTTAGCATGACATCATATGGTATGGGAAAGCCCTTTGGTCAGTTGGGGTCAGCTGTCCTAGTGGTGTCCCCTTGCCAGCTTCTTGTGCACCCCCAGCCTGTTTGCTGGCAGGGCAGCATGAAAAACAGAGAAGACCTTAGCACTCCGTAAGCACTCCTCAGCAACAGCTAAAACATCTCTGTATTATCAGCACTGTTCTCACTGTAAATGAAAAATATAGTGCCATACAGGCTGCCCTGAAGAAAATTAACTTCATTCTGGCAATACCCAGTACCATGTAAATCTGTGCTGTGGCTGTTGGTTTAGTTTATTGAATGGAACTGTCATCATTTGCAATAAGAGAGAAGAAATTCTGATTTCTTTCTTTGCTGTTTACAAGAAGAAATAAAACAATTTCTATGACTTAATATTTTTATAATTATCACCAAATTTCACTTGCCAGTCAAGATGCTTATGGTAGTAGTCCATATCTGCTACTGCATCATTCCAAGTAATTTTTCTTCCTCTTAAACTGCTATCCTTCAGCATCTAAAAGAGCACATTACTGGGAAAGAGCTTGTAAAATCATTGTGACTTCCCTTATTTTCTCACAAGAATTTTTCATTATGTTTTTCTGCCAGATTTCCTTCTTCTCTGTCAGTTCTCCTGGGTTTGTTATTATCTCTTTTATATTATGCACTGGAACTAAGACAGGGTCTGCAGTCTAGGTGGAACAGGAGCAGCTGTTTCATCCTGTGTCCTGTCCAGCCTCAAAATAAAATATTCTGAATCATATCCAATCTCAAAGAATTCTTCTTGCTGGGTCTTTTCCATAGTCCAACTGGATGATTAACAGTACTTTATCAGTATATGACCACCATAGCCAAATTCTTTTCATATACCTTATCTGCAGGCCGTTTCTTTACAGCTAATATTTTCATTTATCTTCAGTACATCCAGGAAATTTCCTTTTCAGGACAGACAGCTGCAATGGATAGATACTGATTTCTCTGCGTGGGGGAAAAAAAAATACTATATTTCATCCCCTCTAGATGTACAGAGAAGCTTACAAATTTCTGGTAGCCATCAGGAAAACGTGCTTTGGAAAAAAACATCCTTTCACCTCTGCAGAGCAGTGGCGATTGCTAATTCAGACATAATTTGCATGGCTTAAAATTTGGGATCTTCTTAGTTCCATTTCATTGCTGAGGACTTCCTTTTCTTTTTTTTTTTTTTTTTTTTTTCTTTTTCTCCCTTCTCTTTTCCAGTACCAAGAATAAGATGTATTACAGGGAGCAGGATGATGAAAAACACCACCAAATCTGAATAGACACAGTGTCTAAATATTTCACAAACTGCACAAAGGCTGCAATCATAGGTTTATAAAGTAGTTATGAACTCTAAAATTGAATTGTTAAACTTTTAGAAGGAAGAGGTCCTTCATGTAGTGCACTTGTCCATGAAATAATTTTCTCCTCTAAAGTATCTCAAAAATTATTCACATAGGTCAAGAGTTATAGTTGTATCAATTTTCCAGTCTCTCATTAAAATCAGATTACTCTATTTTGCCCACTTTACTTCAAAAAGCTGGATGAATCTCACAATACTATTTTCCCCATGAAGATAGCTTCTAACACTGCCTTGGGATCATATTTCAAGTATCAAACATTTAAAAAATCAGTCATTTAAAGTAATGGGGGAAAGAATGGTTATCTTATTTACTCATAATGGCATTTTTAGAGACAAGTGTATAAAATTGCTTGTCTACTAGTTACAGAATGTTTTCAGTGCTAAAGCAGTTTTACATTAAGCATCAACCCAGGCCACTAATGGAAGAGTCTTCAAATTTAATTACTTGGGTTTGGCGCCTTTTTTTTTTGGGGGGGGGGGGGTTGGGGGGGGTTGGTTGGTTGGGTTGGGTTTTTTTTGGTTTTTTGTTTGTTTGTTTGTTGTTTGTTTGTTTTTTTTTTTTTTATTTTAATAAAGCCCTAAGACATGGAGGTGAAGTTAAATTCTGTAGATAATCACAGAATTTTTTTTTCTAGTAAGATAGGTAAAATACAGGAAGTTATCAAACCTTTTCATCTGTTATGTTGAAAAAAGCAGAGGTACAAGCTTTCCTCTCCTTGAATTTTGTCAAGATTAATTAAAGACTTTATTCAGGAAGTTTAAATACTGGGAACTGTGTTTTTCCCCCAGTGTATTAGGTGCCACCTCAATATGGCCACAGAACTGTTAATAATAGTATGTCTTGGATATATTCTAATAATATTGTAAAGATATCTAAAGTGAACACCAAGAACGCCATTGACTGTATTGTCTGACCTACGATCAAGATTTGGTGCTCACTGTGGTGTAGTTGCACTTTGATGTATTTTAATTAAGTTTTCTCATACCACTCTTTGTGGTGATTTAGCTTGTTAGTCTGCTCCATGAATGGAAATGTGCAAGGCTGAGTCAAAAGGAAAAGTGAGGTTGCTTATTTAGAACCAGATTTCTTGAAGATGGGAATATATTCACGTTTTCTATCCACTCCCTTTTACTTGTGAGGAAAAAATGAGGCATTCAGAACCTCACCATTTATTTCCAGCTTTTTCCCTAAAATATCTGGGAATGGTAACCTGAAAGATAGGCATGAATATTTCATGGAACCTTGCTGGAACTTCTTGTGAGCATGAATAAGAAAATGTTACAAGTTACACTCTCCCTCATCTCTAAAGGACAAGAAAAACATAATTAGATGTAATTTTCTGTTATCAAGTCAAATATGTATGAGGATTTGTATCTAATTATTTTGAAAAAGTCTTTTTGACATTAAAAGTCTCCAAATTATTTTAGATTTTTGATTTAGTATATTTGCTTGTTATACATCACTGACTTGTCTTGATCAGTAAAGTGAAGGGAAATTGCTTAATGCCTCTGTTTTCCTGTGAATAAATTATCTTCTTTAATCGTCATGTAATGAACCATCTTGATAAAAAGAAGTCATGACTTTTAAAACAACTCACTATATTAATTTCAAAGTGATATTTTTGTATTTGAAGGTTGTAATTAAATTTCCACTTTTGCATTGCACTTCGCCATGAAGACACAGGTTTAATCACTTGAACTTCTCCTGCTGTCCCTGCAGAAAATATCCCATGGACACAATCTTAGTGGGAAACCAATCCCAAAAGTTTTACCAGCATTATTAGAGAAGGTGAATCAGTGCTTGTGATTCCTAATATAGACCAATACGCAGTCTGAAATGTTGCAGATACTTTTATAGATGGTTGCCTGGGCCTCCAAGTTATGTGCAGCATATGTCAAACAGCCTGTCTGTGTCTGCTAGGATAGCTACCATCTCTTGAAATAACATATGCCAAGCCATCAAACTTTCTCTTCCATTAGCATACGCACCAGAGGTTTAGTCAATATATTGGTTTCAGCTAGGGAATATGAATTTTCTAAGTTCTGAGCTATATCAACAGACTTTCATAGTCCATATGGGGCTGTAGACAAGTCCCTGCCACTTTTTCAGCCTGTAAATTTGTTCAGCAGGTTGAACTGACATGTTGTTAGAAATGCAGAAGCCAGTGTGGCTTATTCAGCAGTAGGCTTTCATCAGTTTGGATGCACTATTTTAACACCACTGAAAATTCATAAATGGTATGTCATGGAAAAAAGGTGGCCTCTGATTCTTGTTGTATATGCATGTTTGAGAAACAGCAGTTTCCAATGATGATTTATTTTAATTTGCCATATGTGTGAAATGTTTAATTAGCATATTCATCACCCAGCCCAGAAGCAGCACTACGATTCCTTTCACAGGCAGTTCATAAATTGTGCAATTCCAGTAGAGTCAGCTCTGTCTCCCAGAGACAGTGCTGCACCCGCCCCACAGCCGCCCTCCCGCAGCAAGCAGAGTGAGTGTGGCAGAGGAGTCAGTGATCTTGAATCTGGACTTTTAAAAGTGATGGGTTTGGCATTCTCTAAAAACCGATGGACATGATCATGGACAACTCTTATGAGCTTTAGTAGTAGCCTGGCCTGGGCAATCAAGAGCAGATGTCAGGCCCAGCTCTGGGATGATGTTATTCACCCGGATCCTGCATAGCCTAGATAATAACGGGGTCTCTGCTGTAAGCGAACCATCGGAGGCCATGTCACAGTTGTTACCTTTTTGTTCACTTTGGGAACTGAATGATGGAGCAGTATCCTGAAACTACTTTCTTGCTGTTGACATGTATTAAAAGAGTGTCACCTAGCAAATGGATTTGAAATTGCTGGAAACTTGCTCACTGGGCAGAATTCATCAAGGGGCTATCCCATCAGGCAGAGAACTGGGCAAAGATCTCCCTCAAAGTTATTGCAGCAATTTAATGTCAGGTGTGCGCTTATGTAAAATCATTTTGTGATGTTTTTAAATGACATTGGCATTAATGAGCAACAATCAAAAAGTAGTCGCTGCTCTAACAAAGAAGGTATGTGTTAATTTCAGTGGTGTCCAAGTGAATGACAAGATATTGAGTACTTCTTTTTCCCCTGGACTCTTACCTCTTTTTTTATTTCCACATAAATCTCAAATGAAGCACCATGCTATATTGGATAGACTTGCACAATGCATTTCAGTTTAGGTCAAGGGCATTGATTTTGAAAGATCAGATTACAGAAGGTTAGTTCATGTAACTCCAGAAAATTGTAGAGCAGAAGGAATTGGTGATTTAACAGCTAAATATATTATGTTTCTGTTACCTGGCTATGGAAAATGATACCTGTATTCTATCTATAAAGAACAAATACCTTTTGAATGCATTAAAAAACCCTTTTCAAATGTTTATATAATATGTAGAAATGGGCTATCTTTGGTTTTATGTGTTGTGTATACTAACTAGTATTAGTATAAAATACTGACAATGAAAAGAATCATTTAATGCTTTCTTCTTTTCTGCAGAATGTGGATTTGCATTGTACCACCAGTCATTCATTTTCCTTTTTTGTCCTTAATTTTAAAAGGCAAATTAGCCTATTTGTATGTGTGCGTATGGTAAATCACAATTCAAATTTCAGTATAGAAGGCAGACTACAAATAAATACTGAGAAACCAAATGTTGTTACAGCTACAGAACCTGAGTAGTAACTCCTGTTATTACTTGTCCTTTTAATTAGTCTGTAGCACCTTTCCTAGCAAGGTTCTTCTGGGTTTGAATTTTCAATTCCTGGTGGTGGAACTTGACTGATAATGGTTGTTATTACAAACCTAGTCAGATTAAATACATGACAAAGCTTAAGAGAAGCTCCTGAAAGACCCTCTGCTTTTCCTCGAGTCTAGAAAATGGTAAGGGGAAGTGGTGCAGATGACCTGGGAGGCACCAGTAAGTGCTCAGGTTCGCTCAGTCCTTGTTACAGCTGCTGGGGCCCTGTAGGGCTGGTGGCCACCTGTGGGCCACGGCCATCAGAGGGCTCACCTTGAGGGGTCTTCAAGGCAGGGCCTGGCAGCCTGGGCCCATCCCATTGCCCAGCCAGGAGCAGGGCAGCCAGGAGCACCAGGGCAGCCCCCACCCTGGACAGCTGGCACCTCCCTGGGGATGGGAAACAGCCTGTGGATGGGTCCAGCTCAGTGGTGCCCATGGCCGGGCAGTGACGGGCTGTGGGGAGCTGGAGACCAGCCCTGCTGTGGTGTTGCTGGGGCATGGAGTGATGGCCCCAGTGAGGCTGACATGGGGTCCTGGGCTGTGGGCAGGTGAGGGGTGTCCTGGAGGTGATGGGGAAGTGGGCAGGGGCAGGCAGGGCTGGGGGTGCCCTCAGGGCCTGGGGCTGTTAGGTGCCCCCCTAGAGCGTACCTTCTATGCTGGTTACAGCCTGAAACCAATTTGTGTGCTCCCAGACCAGCCCATGGTGGAAACCAGAGCCCAGTGAATGGGGAAGATTGAGAGATCCACTTCAAAAGCGCATCCATGCTGCAGGTTACACCAGCAGTGTCAGTGCGCCCACAGTGATCTTCATGTTCTTGGACTCTGCAGGGCCTTATAACATGTTTTCCCTGTTACAGAATTTTTTACAATACTTGGCACTGCTATGAAATAAGTATTTGACACACGTAAATAACACAATACAAAATATTGGCAAAATACTGCAGATGGCTTAGTTTTTAAAAAAATAAAATCTAAAGAAACAAATATTAAAATGGTTATTTTTCATAAAGATAGACACAAATATACCTTCTTCATTAACACCCCTTGATAATTATTTTTTCTTTATGTGGTGAGTAGGGAAGCAGAAAGTGAACTTAGTATGGAAACAGGAAGAAAATAGGACTTTAATGAGTTAAATCTACAGGTTAATCAACTCCCCCTCCCCCCCAATATCCCAATTTTGCAATTCATTGCTTTTCAGTGCTCATTCTTTATGAGTCCTTACAGTTATATCATTAATATTGAAATGCATAATAAAAAGCAATTAAATGCAAATGTTTCAAATAATTGCAAGAAATCAGACAAGATTTAATTCAATTCATTTGCTATGTATAAACAATATTTGAAAAGAAAAATGGGAGATGATAGTGAATTTATGAACACTTTTTTATTTTTACTGATTGTCCATAAAGTTTTGCACATAAAATTTCAGGCAGCTATATAGACATGTTTTTTATGTTGAGTTGAAACAGAGGAGCAAAATGGCCCCTTTCTTAGACTGAAAATTACATAGATTTCAACAAGTTTATTGCAGAGCAAAGAATAGCAGATTTGTGCCAATAAAATGATGTGTCAGATCAGATAGTGACAAGGCTGGCACACAATCTTGTCTGCTGTCACACTAATGATAACTGGGACTGTGGACAGCAAATCAAGTTGGAGAGTCAGTGGATAGTCTGTTATATTGGTTAGGACAAGGTAATCAAGCTATAAAATAGGTGGGAGAAAAGTGGAGAAAGAAAACAAAAACAAACCAACCAGTTAATTTTGGCATCTCAGATAATTTGGGATTTGTTTGGTGGTTTTTCTTGTTTGGTTTATTTTTATTTCTATCACTTGATAAATGAAAACAATGTAAGTCATGGAACTCTAGGTGTGGTTTATCTCTTCTTTTACACTTTTCAGTGTTGTTGGTTTTTGGGGTATTTTTTGAGGTTTTTTTTTCTTCTTATAATTACCTACATGTAGTGCTTCACCCATTACTTATTTGATCAGTGCCTGCTGAAATGAAGCTGCTGTATGTTCAGAAGGGTTTCTTGGAGTTGCCTTATTTCAGCACATTACACCTTTCCAGATTAGAAAAGAAAATTGATAGAGAATATGCTATTGCTAGTTTGGTAGGGTGTCATTTCTAATGGTAGGTACCTCCCCGCACCTTTAGGAACTGTCACTGCTACTGTGCTTTTGGTTTTAATTTGTTAGTATAAATGTTTCACTAGATAAGTACTAGTTTGCTACTAGTAATAGTAGTTTTCAATGAATTTTTTTAATCTTCCTAAATTCAGTATCATTATTGCATTTTATGATACACTTTTAATGCCATGTACTGTATAAACAAAATGATTTAACCAGTGCACTTTCAATCTGCTGGTAGTTTAAACCAGACAAAAAGACAGAGCTGCTTAAATAAGATTTTTGACGCCTGTCTTTCCTAATAGGAATTTGTGTTAGGTTTGTAATCATTTTTTGAAACCTTCAGGATGAAGGGACCTATCGCAGTTTATTTTGCTAGCATTACTCTTTTCCATCCCTCTTTGCTTTTGTTTTCTCTGGTGACCCTCTTTCTCCTTAGCTGCTACTCTCCGTAAGTTTTCCCAGAAACCAATCCTGAGCAGAAACTAATCTACTTGTGTTTTATGGCTTCCCATGGAGCTTTAGGACTTTTCAATCTTATTGCTTATGCTGTGGTTAATCTACACTGCATGTGTTTTTATTTTTCAGGAAACCGAAGCAGCAGTGCAGGCTAAACAGCCGAATGTGGAAGAGGTTTTGTCTAAAGGGTGTCATTTATATAAGGAAAAACCAGCCACTCATCCAGTAAAGGTAATGAAGCAACCTTTAGCAATATCCATTACTGTGTAATGGGTTATGCTTCCCATGTTGTACACTTGTCCTTGATGTGCTCTGTTTAAAATCAGTGAATTAACTTGGCAAACGGCATTTGTTCTGTTCTGTGATAGCACAGCCAAAAGAAATTCAATGTTCCCAGCTAGAAAATTTTTGCATATGTGATGGGGATATTATTTTTGATATTAAAGTTGTTGTACCTCTTCAGGAGTAATCCGTATTGAAAGCAAATGTAATTTTTGGTGCCTAACTAATGGCATCATATAACATGTTTTTAAACTTCCTTATTTTGAATTTCTCTTTCAGAAATTTTGTCAATTAAAATAATGAACATGTTTTCTAGAAAAGGTAAGAGTCAAGTGATAAAGGGGGCTCCTTCCTTTATTTTTTTTTCCATTTTGAAGGAAAGAAGACCTAGTAATAATATAACTTTCCCACTCAGTTTCTCTGCCAAAATTCACATAGAATGAATGACTTTTTTTTTTTATTTTGAGCAGAGAATACATTATTAATAAGGCTAATGCCTCACAACACTTCTTTTTTAGAAAAGTGTGGCATTAAATACTTTTTCTGCAGCGTACAAATCCATTTGAAAGGGATATTCTACACTGTTTCCTAAAGACTGTGTAGATGTTCACTGAGACTAGAGTATCATTTTCCATGCTGTAGAATCTTGCAGCAGAAAATAACCAGCTAGCAGCCTCCCATGTGAGTTTCAGCTGCTTTTGGAGTGGGAGGCCAAACTAGTAAGGTAACTACCATATCAACCAGAGCTTAATCTATTTTCTTGTTTCGTAACTGCTAATAAAGTAACTGTGAACATGATGATGAAGAGTTCCCAGAAACTGCAATAATGGCTTGTTGATTACACTAAGTGTCTATTGTAATTGCTTCTGACTGGGCAGACAGTAAACTTTGTCTTTGTATTTAGCGCTTTTCCAAACCTACAGCACACAATAACCTCATTTTACAGTAAAAGGTTTCCTCAAAAAGTTAGAATGTCTGTGGGTGACCTCTACAGTGAATTTTTTGGTTTTCCATCTCTATTTAGTCACTATATTAGGAGCATTATTTTCCTACTTTTACCAACTTTCCTTTAAATTACTTATAAATCCCACCAGCAGATTTCCATTCACAGGCGCACATGAATGCATTTATCTCCACTTTAGAAATGAATACATATTTAAGAATGATGAGTTCCATTTCTTCTTTTCTGAATAGAAATCCTTAAGAGTTATTTTCTCCTTCTATATCCCCCTTTTTTTTTTTTTTAATGATCAGTTCTCCCAAACAGTAATAAAACACTAAAAGAGGTAGACTTAAGGTGACTTAAAAGTAGCGTGACAATGAGAATGAGCAGAAAAAAAACCTCTTAACTCTGTGTTATGTGTTTTCCTTGGCTAATGCAGCACTATTGTTGGGAACTGAAAAATGTCATCTGCAAACTGAATGGATGATGGAACGAAAATCACTCTGTGTTTACTCATTTTGTATTATTTCAGCTTCAGTCTTAGGGGATTTTACTCCACATTTTAACAAACAAAGCACCTGAAGCAACAGAAAGCTAGAAGTTTTGGCTTTCTAGATTTCTGTAATTGTATATAAATCATTGCAGAGTGAATGTTGGCATTTTCAAGAAGAACAACTAGTACTTGTTTTATGTAGCACTGACAGAAGTATAAATGGTGTGAAATGATTCTGTTTAGGCCAAACTTCTGACATAGAATTATATTCTGTGTCTATTTCTTTTAAGTGTTCACATCAAAGACACTGAAAACTGCCAATTTCTACCAGATTTACTGGAACAAGATAACTCTTTAAATAAAGATTATGATGTTCCTTGAGTCGTAGTTTTGACAATGACATTATAAAATGTGTCTGTAAGGAAATTAGTAACTACTTGTGAAGTAGTGAGTATTCAATTTCTAGTCCATCTTTAATCACATTTTACTGTTTTCATTACATTCTATAGTTTGGTTAATTGAACGACCTGTGAAGTTAATTTCTGGTTCACTTGTCTGTCTTGTACAATCAGTCATAAACCAGTGAATATATACTGTCAGGACTGTTCGGTTGCTTTCTTGATGATGTAGGTTTCCACCCATTTATACTAAGCTGCTCTTCTGTCATCGTTCTTGATAACTAACTTTCAGCAGCACTGTCTGCTATTTATATGTTCCAATATAAACTTTTCAGAAAATGTCAAATTAATTTTCTACACAAAAGCTATTTTCTGGAAGCAGAAATAATTTGTACTCAGATTGAAGTGTTTTTGAAAAGATAGTAGCAATGCTGCAAAGTTAAGCATTCTAAGTTTTAGCAAGTTCTTGAATTAAAGCTGCTGTGGCGGTCTTAGTTTACGCTGAACCCTGACTAATTCAGTACACGATATGGATACCACTTACAGTGTGTGCAGCAATTAAATACTTATAGTCATGCTCCTTGTTGAGTTTGTGGCACAGAAAAAGAGATAAAATTCATGGCTTATTTAAAAACATTAATTACTTGCATAACATCGCTTGACAGCTTTGTAGATTATTTAGTTCTCTGAGGCACCTTTGTCTTAGCTTCCTTTTTTTTTCTCTCTGATTTCCTTAATTCACCACAAATCATCTCATTCTTTTCAATAAATGAATTAGAGGTCCTATAGATTCATTCACACTGCAAGCCTCTCCTGTACTGGGAAATGTGTCAGAGATTTAAAGATATTAGTGTAGTTATGTGCATTGTATCTAAATCAATACTTGATGTTATGCTAGCGTTTCCTAATGTTTAGCTGTTTATCTTTGCAACCTTTATAATATACTGTCATTACAGTGTTTTGAATGTGAATTATATCCCATGGTATTATATTGACACATACTTAATCTTATCTCATAGTTATGCCACTGAAATAAGTATATTTTCACACCTTCACTGAGCACACTAACATGGAATTTTGCAATGCAGGGCTCTAAAAAATATATTTGTTGGCAAGTGAAAACCTAGTTTATGCTGATTCTAGAGTCAAGAATGGGATGTGTGATCCTTTAAGCACTAGCAGTTTAATAATCAGACCTATTTACTTTCATAAAATGGATTTCATGCTTTTGAAATATGTTTCTGTAAAGCTTTTGCAGGTGGGGAGGGAGAGATTACTGTTGGTGACAGTGGCAATAGAAAGAACCTAAGCCACAATCTCATCATTAACAGCACTTAAACAGAACAGTTTATTCAGGAAAGGATTTCTCTGGCAGCGGAAGAGCTGTAGGTCCCTTGCCACAGCACTCAATTTGTCCTTTCTCGTATTGGGTGGGAGAGTAAGTAGTGAGGAACTAATTTTCATTGTCTTCAGTCTTGCATTTAAAAGACTACATCATTTCTCTCTATCTACTTTTAGTGCTGTCAATGAGATTAGTTCATGTAGGAATGTTAACCTCACTTAAATTGCACCAGTGCTGACATTTAAAGGAAATCAATAAAAGTGTTCCTCAATGCAACATATTTTGATGTTCATACTTGTCACCAAAGCTCTAGAGTTGCAATTACAGCAACATTGTTGTGCTCAAAGAAATTAATATTTCAATGCACACATGCTAATTTATGACAGATCCAAGGTTGGATCAAACTATAATTCTGATAGAAGAGTTAAGAACTAGCTACTCTTATTAGTGGAGTAGATGTTGCCTTAGACAACCCGCTTTAATGTCTGTAGTGGGCATGTTTTATATTTAGTCATTGCTGGAAGAAATCCTTGGCTCATGTCCACATGAATGATTAAGTAGCTATTCATAGTGAGGACCAGTATTGTATTTGTAATGTCCATATCTCCTTCCTGAGTTACTGTGAATGTATTGTAAAATGAAGCCAGACTTTGACAGTGTAATCTCTCCAGCTCTTGTTTTTAAGGGCTCTCTGCACTCTCCTCTGCTTCTGAATATTAATTCGATATTGGGGCAGTACTTTGCATTTTAAGATTTGGAAGTAAGTGCTTGGGCTACAACAGCAGCAGAAAAAGGAAATTTAAAATCTGCCATAAAATGTGTCCAAAGTGTGTGTTTCTGTGTGATTGTAATCCACACAGTAATAAAATATATGTATGATTTTAAATTGTCACATGACAAGTTACATTTATCATTCATACCTGATTGCTTTTTCTGCCTAGTCCTTATAGTCTGTTATCAAAGGAGAATCTCTGATATTCCTGACTTTTTATTTTACTTCTAATGCAGTTTTCAAAAAGCTCTTATAGATAAAGTGTTAGTTTATTCCCAGATGCAGAATTGTATCCTTTCTCTACTGCCCTATCAAAAAGCATTTACACAAAAATCTGTCCAGAGTTTATACCAGGTAATATTCTGGCCTCCAGTGGTGGCATATAAAAGGCCTTAGCAGGTTTAGACCATTTATGGCAAAGCTTAAGGCAAATTCTATAAACGGTCCCCTGACATATCAGAATATAAAACTCTGCTGCCTCAGTGTCTGTGTGTGTACACACTTCAGTTTAATTAGTATTGTTCCCTATCCTTCTCCTATTGACCCCTGTCCTCTTAGACTCTAGGTAATTAAAGTACCTTTTTTAATAGGCATCCTGTTTCCATCACAGCTGGATTGTGATTTAGACTATATATCTAATTGTGAATTTGACACAAGAATACAAACGGCATTCCTGAGTGGCACTGGTACTTTGTGCTGCTTTTTGTAGCAGACACTTAGGGATCAACTTAAAAAAGAAATGGAATTTTCATTGTAAGAGTTTAGAGATGCCAACAGAGAATTAGCAATGCTTCATCCTTCTTTACAGTCCTTAGAGCAAGGAAAACAAGAGAGGTGGAAACATTTTCAAGTCTAAATGCCTCTGAGGACTGATGTCGTTCACACTCCAGACTTTTACTTAGATTTTGTTTAAAAGTAGCAGTTTATCCATTACTGGTCAGGACTGCATGCCCACACACTGAAGTTTATGACTCCTTGAAGACTCCTAAGAGTTTATTTTTACCTTCCCCACCCCACCCCTTAAATAGGTGGAAGTATGTGTTCTGCATTTCATGTTACAAATTGTAGATGTTTTACTGACCAGTTTGGGGTTTTTTTTAACACATAATTCGCCTCTCTATTTTAATTTAAAAAATCAGCATCTCAGGTTTGTGGTGATAAACCACCCTACCTCTTTATAATACGTTAAACAAGTCATCCTGTGTTCCCTAAAAATGCGTAAAGGCTTGTTGACCAGGTTGCAGGGCAAGCAGGTGCCCCCTGGGAGCAGGGAGTGGCAGGGGCTCCAGGCTGGGCTGCGGGACAGGGTCTCACCAGCCAGGACCCCTCCTACTGTCCCCAGCAGAGAAGCAGAGCAGGCAGGGGGGCTGCCCCTGGGAGGAGGTGGTAGGAGGGTGTGTGTGCCAGGATCAGGCCCGGTGAGGGGGACCAGAGTCAAACACAGCCCCAGGTGGCTGGGCAGGGCCAAGAGGATGGGAGGAGGCTGAGGCTGGTCTGGTAAGTCAATCCATGTTCAGGGTCATGCAGTTGTGCTGGCTCTAAGTTGTCCTTGAGCTTCAGCAGCTAAACTTTGAGGAGGAAAGATGCTTTCAGGATCCTGACACCATTAAGCTTTTATGCAGCCCAGCTGGGAAGGATTTCACTCATGCCTCTTTCCTATTTGTGAAAATTAATTGTTTCTACCTTTCTGTTTTCTTTTTAATTCAGGTGGTCCATCAGGTGGAGAAAACAAGAAATTATTTTATTTGACATTTATTTACATTAATTTATGTATTGTAAAACTAATACATTGTTATTTTCTATTCTAGAAAAAATTAGAAGACTTGAATGCTGACTGGAAGGCAATTAGCCACTTAATTCAACAACTAAAAGAAAAGCCAGCATTAGCAGCATTTGGCCTTTTCTCTTCAGGTCTCTGTAAGTGCTTTAGTATATACATATTTTTAAATTAGTTACAAATCACACAGTTAAAATGAAACTGATTGGTGATTATCTAAATTCATTCTGCATCCTTAAAAATTTCAGCTTTAGCTTGTAAACAGAAGGTGTGCTAGTATACCACGCAACTTAGTAATTTTGTTTCCTTCCAATTTTGTGTAATGTGTCCCAGAAGACAAATTATATTGTAGATTTCATGAAAAGATTACAGCATGCTTTTCAAATTATTACTGTTTCAAAATCTTGTTTCTTTATTCTGTGAAGAGATTAGATGAGATTTTGACTTTCTACATATATTTTATGGAGGAAATATTATAAAGGGAGAAGAAATATTTAAATTAAAATATGATAAAGTTACAGGTCAAGTGGATGTAAATTGGTCACAGAATGAAATTCTGAAATTACGTTTTATGATAGGGCAATGAACTGAGGCTGTTTCAAGACAAAGCTTGTGCATTCATAGAAAAGGTTGTTATCACAACATGGTAGGAGTTATTTTGCAGTTAAACATTAAGTTTGTGATATACATCTCTGGGTGTCTTGAGTTCATGAATCCACAACAAGAGACTTGATCTACATTTCATTTAAACTATTTGGATAATATATATATTGGATTCTTCTCATATCTCTTTGCACCTGCTGGTTCCCTACAAGGATTACAAACTCATTTTTATCTCCTTGATAAATGGATTTTATTTCCCACTGCTTTCCTTTGAAAGGTAGTGATTAAACATGGGTGGAAAGGAAATACACAATGGAAGCACTGGGTTAAATCTGAGTTTCTAAAGTCTCTAAGATTCTTTACTAATGTTGAACTATTTCCATTGCTTGGATGAAGAATGTTACTCACCTGTATAATCTGGAATGTGGGAGCAGAAAGAAGTTTTTCCTCCCTCCTGTCAGATTGCCTGTAACTCAGGCTATGATACATCTACAGTAGTCACCTGGATTTGATTACTTGTAGGATGTTGATCCCTCATGCTTTCAACGTTTTAGTGGGTAGCTACAAGAAAAGCTGAAATTGGAGAATTATCTGCCTTCTACTGGTAGTTCTAGGACAGCAAAGCAGAAAAAAAAAGGAGTAAATAATTGCACCGTATAGACATATTCCATAATATTCAATACCAGAAGACAGTCCAACTTCTGTCAGAATAGCAAATATCAATTCAAGCAAAGCAGATGACTTGCTTATGACATGTTGTATCTTACTAAATAGGGACTCTAAATTAGTTTTAGCCATTTAGAACTGCCGTAGATCCAGTGCAGTTGTTTCAATTTTCTAAAAAGGGCTAAAACCCACTAGTATTTTTTAAAACTTCTAGTACAGGATTTTGTTTTAAGACATGCTATAGAAATTCATGTAATGACATGGGGGAACTGAAGGAGATGTGTCATCATTTTTTTCTGTATTGGGTCACTAAACTTGCTGTGTCAGTTTTGCGTGTCAGCAGGTTATGTCAGATTCCAGGGGGAGGGAGTGTTGGTAACATTGTTGCTGTTACAAAGGAAATTGTAATGACAGAACAAGAGGAAGAACACACAGTAGTAGTGCAATACATTCCTATATTAATTAATCTTGCAAAATTACTGATTTACCTTAATTCCAGATGTAGGCTCTGACTATTAACATTTCTGAGAACCAGCAGATGGAATTATACATGCAGAAAGTGAAAGAGCTGGTGTTCTATAAAGGATTAAGCAGGAAGTAAGATTGATACCCTTTCTGTTACCAAGAGCACTTAAAATTTGAACCTGTGCTTGTGACACTAATTCGTAAGTTTTCTTTATTTGAGTCAGATTACTGCAATCACGTCATTATAGATATATCACCATGGAACTGTAGAGTTCAGAAGGGACCTGGGGAGACATGTATTCCTCTTGCTCAAAGCACAATTACCGCAGGCTTCTCAGGGTCATGTCCAGTCAGGTTTTGAATAACTCCAAGGGTAGAGACTCCATAACCTCTCTGGATAACCTGTTCTGGTGTTGAACTACTCTCACAGTGTTACTAAAGTATTTTTGTATTTAATTTAATTAAAAAAAAAAGGGGGATGGGGGAGGGCAGGAGAGAGATTGAATGCCATCTGTTATGTCATGCTATGCTATAAATTCTGTAGTTATTTTAATCTCTTATACTATACACATTTTTTATGAACTTGTTTTGTGCTGATGCACTGTGATGCATAAAGACTTAACTGTCTATGGGAGAACTAGCTTTAGCCAAGCCTCCTAAAATCTAAACAATCTCATTAAAGATAATTTTTAAAGAAAGATGCACAAAATTATTTTGGAAGGACTCTGTCAAACAATAGCAGTATCTCCTGTTAATAATTATTCCCTTCCTGATTCTGTAGAGACTTTTGTGGACATCAGAAATTAATAATGTTGACATCTGTGTTTGAGAACAGGGAATGAAGATGTAATTGGCTAATCTCTATTGCCCTGTCAGGTGTCATTTGGTCTAGTCTGGCTGCAAGAACTCAGCCAGAGGGTCTTACTAAATATACCATCTGGTGGCTGTTACAGAGGTAAAGGACCCTGTCTGTAATTATTTCTAGGTCTGTGTATTATAGTTTCTTTGGCAGAAGAAGTACTAAAAAAAAAATCCTCTATCCCACCAGTCCAGTGTGCCCTTGGGCATAATGAACAAGAACTACTTTTCCAGCTCAAAAAATGTACTTAGCTGAAGGGTACGTCTAAAACCTTTGCAAAGATTGACTTTCAAGGCAAGATGATTCGGGAAGAAAATCATACTTGCTGTCTGTACCTGACATGATACCATGAAATTGTGTGAATGTCTCTATCCAAATAACTTGATGCACTCCTTAGCCAGCAGTTTGAAAATATTTTAAGCAGAGAGAAATGCAGTTTTGGAATGTGCTTTTGTAGGAGGCACAGAATTTAATAGTATCGCTAGCATTCATATGACTACTTTTGTACTGAAGTCCTACCACTGGATTTACTTAATAAGCTAGGTAACGTTAAAGAGTGCTTTGTAAACCCATGTAAATATATTGTGGGGTGGGAGGCATTCCTGAGTTTCATCATTCAAGTAAGACCTTAGGGGAAAATTTGTCCACTTTCATTTAGAGCTATACTTGAAAATACAGTTTCTTAAAAAGGATATGTTTTTTAATGAAACTTTTAAAATAGCTGTGAATGAATACATCTGAAAATACTCTGTCAACTAATTTAAAATTTTGCATGTACAGCTAAAAAGACAGTGAACAGTACATTATATTGGTACTCTTGCAGTTTTATTTAACTTCTGTGAAGAATACTTTGTGTACAATCAACTTCATTTCCCCCCCCTGATTTTTTGCATGAGTTTTTTGTCTTTTTGTATGAAATACCTACTAAAGTGAAACAGAAAAGCGTATGACTGTGAAATGAAGAAAAACAAAGTGAACATTAGTGTCAGTTATAATGATGAAATTACTTCTGAAATTATGTAGAATTTGTCCCTTTAAAGCTTTACAAGTTATCAGTCTTATTTTGGAGTATTGTTTGTAGCAGGTCTAAAAAAAAGGTAAAGAAAAAAGAATATTTTTTTGTTGTTTTACAAATTGTAGCAGAGTTAGAGATGCATTTGTCAGAAAGGTTTTATATGCATTGTTAGATACTGTGTATTTAATACAATGAATTTGAAGAAAGCTAATACTGTATCACCAGAACTCTTAACACTAGCCATCAGCTTTAGGTATCTTTCTTTGAATGTATACAATCAAAGCTCTTCTGTGCTTCCAATATAATTTGCTTTGCGAGTAGGAGTGACAGACTGGTCTTCCATGTACAGGGGAAGAAGGCTTTTCAGGATTTACCATGAATAAGGGAGAACAGGTGAGGAGAGATTGTCAAGCTAAGTCCATTAGAAGCAAGTTGTAGCATGAGGATTGTGATCTGTGACTTCATCCAAAAATTTAACCAAAGGAAAACTCATCACTTATTAGCCCATATATTCAGCTAGAGCATAGAAAAAAGGTCCACAGCAGTCGCCTCCAGAGTTTATAATACCTTGAGGTTTTGGGTTTGAATTGAAAGAGTGATACTTGTCACTAGTTTCCCCAGATTCACAAATTTCATTTGCTTGTACTTTGATATTTTAGTTGGAGTGCATCCTAAGGTATGTCTCCTGTTTGGGGAAGTTTAGTTTGCCTTTTATTTCTCCATGAAACAAGCCCCCACCTGGACTAGACATGCTGCTTTGTTCTAGACTTATATGATCTTATAAAATACTTATTGAAAAAATATCACTGCTGTTACTCTCTGAGTGTATGTTCCATAGTGGCTTAATACAGCTGAAATTCATATGCATTGCTTGGAATGTAATGTAACATAAGAAACATGTACTGGTGCTACTAAAAAATACACAAATCTTGAGACTGTAGGTTTTTGTGGAAAATTAGCAGCAAATCAAACTATGTATATGAAAATACATACCTTGATGAAATAACACAATATTTAAAATTAAAAGCCAGTGACCTTAGAAGCTGAAAGTGCTTCTGTAGTGCAACTGTCTGTATTTTATGCATCTGGAATTTTCTTTTATTTTCAAATTGAATGCATTGTTGAATGATCTATTATTCTGTATTGGTTAGTTCTAAGAAAGAGACATGTACAGATTAGGCACAGCAGTATTCTGCATTATGAAGACTGTCCTGTTAAGTCTCTGGTTTAATATATTCAGTGGGAATGAAGGATTCTTTGTTTATGAAACCATAATTTTAAAATATATTAATTCCATGGATTTCAGAGCTGGGTCGTGTGAAGTCCCACTGCCTCTTTGAAAATAGACAATTTGTTTTTAAGAGATATTCAAGAGACAATGACAAAAATGTAAGAAACAAAATTACAACAACTAGCTTTGAGGAAAAATGCACAATAGATACTATTTTATTTTTTGTAGTATTTCATAGCTAATTGCTCTGAAGCAGTCATTGTTTATGTATTATGCACAGTGCCTGAGTGAACACGTGCTATAGTTCAGAACTGCTTCTCAGAATTTCCAAATGCTAGGCTTGAAAATTTTTGTACGTTTCATTATATGCACCTGAAAAGATAACAATATGTGTAATTAGAGGGTAAATTAAAAACAAATGTATAAATCAGATGTTAGAGTGTATGTATTGTTTATATCAGATGGCATAATATAACTGAGACCAAGAATACTCAAATTAATTCCTCGGGGAAGACTGAACAATCTAGGGACGTGTGTGTCTACAATGTTTTCAATACTAATGCAGACATGTTGATGTTTAAAAATATGTTGCACATAACATTCACCATTTAGAAGAACTCTGCTATCAGCTATTAAAATGCTTGTGTGGGGGACATAGTAGATACTTAATTTTGTAGAACCATTCTTCACAGAGTTGAATAGCTAAAAATCCACAGCATACATCTGATGTGACAAGTAGTCCTACACTGATTTAGAAGGCAACACTACTGCCAGTAATCCATTTCAGTTAACATTAGTTAACACCAGTAAAGATGACCACTAGCATGAGATTTGTAATAGAGAGAAATACTATTTCCAATAATGGCCATGTCTAAAATTGTATAGTTTCTGATACTTATGCATGTAGAATCTAAAGGAAATGTCTATTTTTAATATTAGTTGTAATCCAGTTTAACTCTATGAAAAGCTTTACTAAAACAAAATGCAAGAGAGAAAATGAACAGGGAACAATGCAGTAGGGAAATATAAAGAATACCTTGAGTTCTTAATTCAGTGGAGAGTAGTAAAAGTATGCTCTTCTCTGAGTCAGCCAGCCTGACAAAGGTTGCTTACTCTCATATAAAATGCAATAGTAAAGGAACAGGTGTTGTCTTTACCTTTTATTATGGTTGCTTTTGGATGAATGAACGAATAGTGTTTTACAAAAATAATTTTGATTTTCTTGGTTTTGAGTCATTTTACAGGCTTTTGTAGTAAAGAAGTTCACAGATGCCAGCCTGAGTTGGCTGAGCGTACATTGCTTTTGTACATGGTTTCTTCATTGTGTTCAGGAAATAAGTTGCCCGATTATTCCATATGATTTTCATTAAGAAGCTTTTTCACATCTAACACATGTGCTGCATCTAACAAATACCAATACGGCACAAAACTGAATCTGTTACCATTTGATTGGAGATTTTTCAAGGTCAGGACCCAGTTTCACAGACAGTTCTACTTTTCAATACAGCTGACACCAGACACAAGCTGAAGACAAACTTGTCTAATAAAGCTTTCAGATTCAATTTTCCTTCTGCATATAGCTTCAGGAATCTCTGGAGGTCATTCACAGCATGTGCTGCAACACCAACAGGGAGAAGTAATGAAAAGAGTCTAGATAAAAAGCTGACACTATGCCTTCAGAGCTGTGTGAATAAAAACATAATAAGCAAGTTTATAAATTCAAATCTCTATGATTCTCAGAACTTCTATCTTGATCTTTATAGTATATCTTGATGTGATGATCTGTTTCTGGATTATCTGACAGGTGAAAAATACATGTAAAATATACCTAAGCCACAAAAGCCTAATTTAAATCAAAAGAAAGAAGGTTATACCTTTACATTTAACATCCTATTTCAGGGGTCTTGGAGTAGGTTACTCTTTAAAAGCATCTGTAATAAACAGGTGTGACAGTGCAGTTTACAAAGGGAATGCGGACTTTGATTTTTCAAGGCTCAGTTGATTAAATACAACTCACCGTGGGTTACTACTCAGAATTTTTATTGTACTCATACCTATGATGAAATGTAAATCAGAAAGTGAAAACAGGAGTTAGCTGCTTTGCTGTTATTAAAGACAATATGGAATCTAGGTCTACTTGTTTCTATTCTATAACAAGTTGTTGGAAGTGCAGCTGCCAAGATTTATGATGCAAATAAGATTAATGCTATCATCAGTCTTTCAAAGGACCACATTCACCTCTTCCATTTTTAAAATATGATCTGGTATTTTCTTCTGAGGAGCAGGCTTTGCAGCTTATTTTCTTTCATTTAATTTCTTGATCAATAGTAACAGCATGGTATACAGGATTCATTTTGATTAAGTCCCATGAAATGTAAATGATAGCATACTGTAGAATTCATCACCTATACCGTGTGAGAGCACAGAATTAAGTTATAGTTATGGTCGGTCTTTTTTACATAGCTCATATTATGTGGCTCAGAAAGGAATTAGATTAATGTTTCTTTTTCCTTAGAACTATATTCAACACACACTGCAGAATCCAATGTTAGCAATTTTTGAGAAATGAGGCAACAACACAATTGTATCATTTTAAAAACACAGATAGACAGAGTCAAGAATCTGAATTAGTTAATTCTGGAAGATACGGGGGAAAAAAAGGATTCTCCTTAGAGTTCCTAGTAAAAAAGTATCTATAATGAAATGGTAGTTTATGCTTTTTTTTTCAGTTTCTCTACCTCATTTTCTGGATTTATAACATTCTATTTTTCCATGCCTTAAACCAACTCCCTCTCTCCCTTCTTTTTGCTACAGTAACCTCAATTACTATAATGTCTAACTATCCAGATAGCATGGGCTTGCAAATAGCAGTAATCTCTCTTTTCTGTTTCCTTTTATATAGTAATTAGGTCTATTGGCAACTACATTGTGTGAAAATCTCTTTAATTTGCTAGAATAATAGAAAGTGATAGGTCATTCTGCACACAGTCCTCTTGACCTGCTGTTCTTCCTTGACTTGTCTTTTTAAAAGAGCAAAGCAAGCTGGCTTTTCTTCTGAAAGCAGTAGCGGTCACTGCCATCCTGGTCATATCCTATGGAGGAATGCAGTGGCTCTTTGACATCCTTCCTAGCATTTCTGTGATGACTGGAACTGCTACAGAGTTAGGTCTGCTCGACAGAGAAACAGCCAGCCAAATTGTGTGAGCACAGATCGTGAGCAGAGTGGGGGCCACAGGGAATGAGGAACAGAACTCACAATTACTTCTAATGTTTCAGCTCTAGTCAGAAGACATGAGACAGTGAAAGGCAGGCTCGTTCCTTAAACTCTAGAAGGTTAAAGTGAGGAAAAGATGGCAAATGAAAACCTTCTCTTCTACTCCAGGTAGAAAATTCTTTAGTCTTGTTTCTATGAAGCTGGTCACTGACATATCAGACTGCTGTCTCTAATTGTGTCACTGTGCAGTAGCAGCAGTGATGGAGATATGCAGGTAGAGATTTGCATTACTGGTCTTTCCTTCAACAATACATTGATGGTCAGATGACACTCGAGTTCCCAAAGGTAATTCTCCCTAAGGTGAAACTAAAATAGCTGGAAGAGGAATAGAGGTTAGTTTGACCTGAAAAGTAAGCATTATATGTATTTTCATGAGAAAGCTTGACAAGTCTTTCACATAGTAGTGTGAGGCAAGCTATTTTAACATTTCCAATGAAAGAACAGAAGGTGCTTACAGTGATTTCAGGAATTACTTTGTCAAAAACAAAATGGCAATGATGATGTTGCCTTCTCTAACTTTGAACAACTGTTTTTAATTCTGTAGAATTTTTCTCTCTAAGAATAAGGGTGGACATGAAGATTTATGTGTGAATACTGTAATGCTGTAAAATTAGTTAATAACTGAACTCGGATTATTTCAAAGTTTCTTCAAACTCGTTCTGATGTCTTTTTTTTTTAACTACATGGTACCTAAAATTCCAGTGGCTTCTTGGTATTCTGTATCTGTGTAAAATTTTGTACACTTTTTCTTCAGAGTTCCCCTTGGCTAGGATAGCAATTTCTACCTGTTAAATCATTTTGTGGTTTTCACAAAATTAGAAGAGGTGATTTTCATGAGACTGTAAAAGCTGAAGCTGCTGGCAATATATGTTTTCCCTTATATCAAAGAACTAGCTGCCAAAATTCAGTTACATGCCAATAGCAGTACACTGGAAATGTAAATTGTTGTCATGTAGATTGAAATCCAATTGAAAGCTGCATACTAACCCAAGAATTTGTTACTTTTACCAACAAAAGGAGTACTGAGAGGTGCTTGCATCATTTGTGACAGGTGTTGTCACAATGTTTTTTGTAAGGCAAGTATGTGACAGCATTTGATTGAACACCACCACTGCTGTAGTAAAAAACATTCATTTTGATGAAACCCTTTTCTAACAGCTGCACCAACTGCTTACACAAAAAGATTCCTATCTTTTGGATAAAAATAAATGCTATCTGTAAAGGTAAAAATAATGCTGCATTTAAAAAATAACAACAGGAAAAAAAAGGTAGTATTCAAAAAATAATGCCTAACTCCTTTAACTGAAACTCTTCAGACCGCCCAGAAATGATTGTGTGTATTTCTAGATATTAGATAACTTAATTAGGGATGCAGAAATCACTTACTGAAAAGACTGGGGAGGGGAAATCAATTTTTATTTAATTATTAAAATATGCATTGAAATAACAGCAAAAGTAATATTACTATGTCACTTCATAAAAATAAAATTGCTCATTGACGATGACTTAATATTATGAAAGAGACTCCTTGTGTTGGTTCTGTCTACTGCTTCAAGAGATCCAAAACATGTTGGAACATTTTGCTTAATATTTCCTTTAGTTCAAAATTTTTAGGGGCCAACCAGGTAATTTTATCCTTAAAAATGTGAACAAGTAAGTAGTCCTTATATAGCAAATAGCTCCAGTGACTGTACTTTTGCATATGCAGGTTATTACTGTTTTACACATAAATTAGTTTTAAATTGGTTGTTAGTATCATGGATCTGTTTGGGATTCGAGGTTTATCTGTAGTATAAAGTTTGTATTACTTCTGTTCCCCAAAAGACTGACTCCCTTGCTGTAATGCTGCCCTAAGGTTTCCTTTCAGAGTTCTCATGAAAAAGGTTGAAATGTTTATGTCTATAAAAAAAGGGAAATCTTTATTTAATGAAAGATTAAGAAAAAAGCCCATGTGTCATCCTGAAACAGGAAAACTTGTATGCATTGAATGCTCTTAAGTGTTTTCTTCATTGTCAAATATAAAACTTTTAATCAGAGAGATGAAAACATTTGTAGCAGGCCACTATGAATGACTGTATGTAACAATTTAGTCAGAAGTTTGTATTTATCTTATGAAGATAATAAGACTTTTTTCCAAAATGTCCATGTGATAATCCACATTATAAATATACAAATCATTTAATATACAGTATTACTTCACCTGGTTTTCTGCAAACCAGAATATGCAGTCTGACTCTCTGTAACCTCTCTGGCCAGGCACATGAAATCTTGCACATGAAAGAATACACCAAATGAGAAACTAAAACTAGCAGAAGAGTATTGGAGTCACATCCATAACAAGAAATAATAATTTTTAGATATTAACTATTCCTTCTAATTAAGCCAGTCAGAATTTGTTACTTCAAGAATTGTTTTTTGGGGTTTTTTTTTGCCTTTTCAAACATATGTCATGAAAGCCTAAGGGAAGACTCAAATCAGTAATGACAATAGAGGATACAAGGCCCAGGAAAGCCAGAAAAAAATGGTTTCTCTCAGCTGTGGGTTTTGTGGCACTTCATATCACAAATAAAAAACAAGACATTATTGTTTGGGGGGAAAAAACAAACTTTAACATTTCTGATTATTTTTTGCTTTTGTTACAATAAATAAGGGATATTAGCCTTAACATCCATTCAGTTTATATGATGCAAATATCTCAGCACTTGAATCAACGTCTACATGTGTAAAAAACCCTAATACTCTCATCAAAAATTGGGGGTTTTGCTGTACAGAATTATTGGTGGCAGTACTGCAGATATCTGTCCAGCTAACCTTTAAACTATTGAACAGAAAGAAGTAACAAACACAATCATGTTTTATGAATAGTTCATATAAACAAAAATGCTTATTTATAGAAGCAGGAGATTTTAAAATTTCAACGATTAAATTGAATGTACTGGGGTTTGGGTTTTGCTTAGTTTGTAGTTTGGATTTTTTCTCCCCCATCTCTTTTTAAATCATTATCTCATTATTGTAAAGATTATGCAGTGGTGACACTATATAATTTTCAGAAATTTATTTTTATCTCACTTTTTCACCTAATTAGCCTTGGTATTGTAATCAGTGGTACTGCTCTATCTAGAAACACCATGTAGCTAGTATATGAAAGGTTCTTGTAGTACCTTTTTTTAGTTTCAGTGTGTGCTTAATTCTTACACTCACTGAAAGTGATCCATTCATGCCCTACCCTTCTGCTTTTCAATTTTTAGTGAGCCCATCAATCATGCTGACCTTTGCCTAAGGAAAGGTTCACAGGGAATACTGTGACAATGCTATATTACTAAAAGGAAACTGAGCTTTGGAGCAGTTTATCTTTCAGAAAGGTTTGAATAGAACAATAGGTCCAAGCACAACAAGAGTTATTAATGCTACCTCAGTTTACAGATATATATGTTCAATTGGTTTTATGCCCCTGCTTGAGTCATAGTCTCTAGGATAGAGTCCTGCAGATTCAAAGCTTTTTCTACCACATGTAGAGCAGTTAGTTGAACGCTTACATACACTGTGCCAGGAGTATTTCTGTGTATTACTACAAGTCTTAGCCACTTCAATCCCAAAGGATTCTCTGTCCTCGGGCTATTTCCAGTTCGGCTTTTAGAGAGTGTTTGGAAGTAAGAATATAGCTTTACAGGACTGCAGAATGGTTGAGGCTAGAAGGGACTTGTGGAGGTCCTCTGTCCAACCTCTCTGTTCAGGCAGGGTGACCTACAGGAGGCTGCCCAGGATCGTGCCCAGGTAGACTCTGAGTATTTCCAAGGATGGAGACTCCACAACCTTTCTGGGCAACCTGTTGCAGGGCTCAGTCACCCTCACAGTCAAAAGGTGTTTCCTGATATTCAGAGGGAACCTCCTGTGATTCAGGTTGTGCCCACAGCCTCCTGTCTTGTCAGAGGGCACCACTGGAAAGAGCCTGGCTCCATCTTTTTTGCACCCTCCCTTCAGATATGTATATATGTTGATGATACGCGCTGGAGTCTTCCCTATTTTAGGCTAGACAGTCCCTGTTCTCTCAGGCTTTCCTTACGTGAGAGGTGCTTCAGTCCCTTAATCATCGTTGTGGCCCTTAACTGGCCTTTCTGCAGTAGCTCTATAGCTGTCTTGCTCTAGGGAGCCCAGAACTGGTTACAGTACTGCAGGTGCTAAGCAGAGGGAAGGATCACGTCTCTCAACCTGTTGGAAACAACTCTGTTATATGCAGCCCAGGATACTGTTAGCTTTTGTCGCAAGGGCTGGTTTGGTGCCCATTGTTCAACTTGGTGCCCATCAGGACCCCCAATGCCTATTCCTTAGAGCTGTTTACCAGATGGTTGACCCCCAGCTAGTGCTGGTACATGGGGTTGTTCTTCTCCAGGTGCAGGACTCTGCACTTCCCTTTGTTGAACTTCATGAGATTCCTGTTAGCCCATTTCTCCAGCCTGTCAAGATCCCTCTGAATGGGAGCTCAACCTCTCTTGGTGTGTCAGCCATTCCTCCCAGCTTTGTGTCATCTGTAAACTTGCTGAGGCTATACCCTCTCAAATCCTTCAGATTCTTAGGGAAGATGTTATGTAAGATTGGACACAGTATTGACCCCTGGGGAACACCACGAGTTACTGGCCTCCAACTAGACTTTGTGCCGCTAATCACTACCCTGTGGGCCCAGTAGTTCAGCCAGTTTTTATTCCATCTCACTCTGCTCATCCAGCCAATACTTCTTCAGCTTCTCTATGAGAATCTAATGAGAGACAGTGTTGAAAGTCTTACTGAAGTCAAAGCAGATGATATCCACTGTTCTACCCACATCTGCCTAGCCAGCCATTTCATCATAGAAGATGATCAGTGTTGTCCAGCATAACATCTTTCCTTGGTGAATCCATTCTGTCTATTCTAAATCACCTTTTTGCGCTTCATGGGCCTAGCAATGGTTCCCAGGACTAGTTGCTCCACCAGTTTTCCAGGGTTCAAGTTAAGGCTAATAGGCTTGTGTTTCCCTAGGTCCTCTGTATTGTCCTTCTTGAAGTTAGAAGTTGCATTTGCTTTCCTCCAGTCTTCAGGCACTTCTCCCAGTCACCATGATCATTAAAAGTTTATAGATAGTGGCCTTGCAATGATATCTGCTGGCTCCCTCAGCACTCATGGGTACATCCTATTAGGGCCCATGGATTTATATTTGCTCAGTTTGGTGAAGTATTCTTCAACCTGGTTCTCTTCCAGAAAGGATAAGTTTTTATACCTCTTCTGTACATGGAAATTATCTGGAAGTGACTCCTATTATGGCAGTATTCTCATCAAATAAGCCATTAACATTCCACTTTTAGGCATCTTGCATACAGAGAAAGTATTCGCAGCTCTTAACAACAGGTCATAATCTTAACTTTTTGCTATGCAACACTAAGTTAATTTCACCTTAATGTTATTTATACTATGATGCATGCAAGCTTATTTATATGACTTATATCACTAAAATTCTTAGTTATTGGTAGAGTCTACCTATTTTTCTGACAGACAGTGACATATGTTCTTATTCCCATTGCAATCCAGTGTTTGTAAAACCAAAAGCTTTTCTTTACGCTGAGTGAAAGATGTATTTAAACATCTTTCTGTTGTGCTTGGAGAAATTTGGAAAAATGCATTGTACAATAAACAGCTTAGTCACTATTCTATCGGATTCCCTCTGATATTTTATATATTTATATATATATATATATAAAATCTATCAGATCTCTCTTATGACAAAGATAAACCTGAGAAAGCTGACACTTAACTTTCTACTGCAACTTTAAAGTTACAATGGTATTTATTAATCTAATAATAGTTACATATTAGAAACCATGACTTTTACATTTAGATTTCAAATAAAGCAGTACACATTCACTTGCAAATCTTTTTATTCTCTCCTAAAAGTTTTTAAGCTTGACTTCCTACTTTCTTTTGAATCTCTTAAGAATTATGGGGTCTTTAGTTTTGGTCCATGTCTTCATCCCACTGCACAGACACTTTTACATCTAAACTTTAACTAATAATCCCATAAACTATCAAATGGGTTTCTTTAACCTGTATTAATCTAATTTATATATAATCCATAATGACTTGTTAGGAATCATTGAGAGCTTCTTGAATATAAAGGAAGTCTAGGCACTTAACTTGTATTTTAAATTGATGACAGCACATATGTGAATGTTCCTTAAGTGTTCATGAAATCAAGTACTAAGTGTTACCCACATATACTCTATAAAAATTATTATCTATGAAATATCCATGGTAGAGTTTACTAAGTCATTTTTTCTGGGAATTGTTTTTGCTAAATATTCAAGGGCTAAGCAAATCAGACATTGGTTTTTCATTCAAACAGAAAATACTCACTTTTGAACATGTTTTTTTTTTTATTAAAAGCTGATGAAAATTATAAGAAAAGATACAGTGCTTTAAGGATTCATATTTTCCACATTAAGAGCCATGAGTACAATTTTGTTGGCAATAATTTTTGATCAACATGAAGACTTTATTCTGAATTCAGATTACCAGCAAAACCCTGTCCTTGTTTTCAAATGTCAAAGTTGGGTTGTTTAGGTTTTTTGGTTTTTTTTTCTCTGTTTTTTGGCAATAAATTGATTTATTTTTATTTAAAATAATATTTATTTATTTTATAATATAAATTTATTTATTTTAGTTAATCAGAACTGTCTTGCCCACTGTAATTCTATTACTTTTCTTTCACAACTCGTTTGTGACCCAGAACATCTGCTAGGTAGCTGTAGCCCCCTCTGCAAAAAGTGTTACTGGCACTGATCAACTTGCATGAAAGGTTTGTACTGCATGGGAGAACTTAATGTACTCATAACTTTATTTCCTTAACTTTGAAGGACAGAGAGAGATGAGACTATTCACCACTGGGACAAGTCTAAGGAATAAATCAGTCTCAGAACCATCTTCCCAGATCTCTCTGAGGGAAGCCTACTTGGAGTTTAAGAATATGAGCATGAATAGTTTAATCCTGTAGAAAATCAGCTGCAATGACACAGCATAAGAACAAAAATCAAAGGAAAAAGTACACTTTAGTAGGTGATAGATCTTAACCTGTGTGCTATTGTGGTGTCTAGTTGGTCCCAACTGAGTTCACAAGGCTGGAGCGCTGGTAAGATGACACTGAGACTTCCCATGAAATGAGCAAAACCTGCCTGTTGTGCCACCTCCGAATCAGTGAAATGATGGTTTGCCCACAGAGGGAACATTCATTTGGTCTATCACTAAGGAAGGCAATGTTGCTTGTGTTAAATAATGGATTCCATGATATGGAATACCTCGCTGCAAATAATGAGCCTTGTTCTGCAATCACTTTGATGTATAGTATCATGGAGTTTATGTGAGGAGAGGGTGAAATGAGACGACATTTCGGAATTGTTACAGAAAATCATGACCAATCTATGGAGTTCAATTCCCATCCATGGGTGAGATAATATAGAAAATTCTGTGAATGTGGTGTATATAATTACATATATATATATATGTATATGTGTGTGTGTGTGTGTGTGTATATATATATGCATATATATATATGTATGTATGTATGTGGTGTCTTTGGTATATAATTGTCTTTAGGTATCAGACAGATTTTTAACATCCAGCTTGGAAGGAGGAAGGCATAAAAATGCATCAAGCATAAAAAGCTCTGAAGGACAACATTAAAATAAACAAAATAAACCCAAACATAATATTTTGAAATCTATAGACAACCATGGTATATTTTGTTTTCATTATTTATTTCTAGTTGGTGCTGTTTGTTGCAAGTTGTTGGCTTTTTTCCTTCAGGCAATTAAATGACATTCATCAGAGAAAGACATGCTCAAAGACTTGTCTGCCATTTTCTCTCCCTGCTGAGCAAAGATGAAAAATACAATAGCCTTCTGATTATAGACATTAAAAGAGTATAAAGAAGACATTCCTATTAAACTGCAATTACTATATTGGCAGAAAACAACTGTGTATAATTCTGAGGATATTAAGGATTATTCCATGACCCTTTTTGAATTCACCCTACTTTCTGGACAGAGCAATGAAGACAGAGAAAGTGATGACTAGTATTTTGTTTTCCCAGTGATTTTCTGAGTCATTTCAGTTTTGCCTAAGTTGGTAAGATCTAAGTGCCAACTCAGTTAATCTAGAGTAACTAATAATAACATTTTTTAAAAAAATGTTGATTCTTTTCTAGTTTCAGTGTACATTAGCAAGTGAACAAAGTAGCAAGTGAATCTACAAACAAAATAGTTCTTATTTGTACATATATGAAAGTAACACAATCCCAAGTTCCTTCTGCCTTAAAAGCATATTATGCAGTTTCCTTTCTCATTGCCTTGCAGGTTTTAATAGTGTTCCCTCCTTCCTCACTATTCCTGCTCGATGTGGCTTTGTTTTAGATATTACCTTTATTTGATGGACCCAAGTTGGCAACTGTGTGGACCCCATCCATTTTTCAGAGCCATTCATGATCTGCCGCTCTGTGAGGAAAAAGTTGATCTTTCCTGCCCTTTTCTCCTCCTCTGCAACAGTAGTTGCCAAACTCACTCCTTCAAAGGAAAGCTATGCTGCATTGCTACTTTGAGAAGAGGGATGGGAGAAAGGGTGGTTGCTACCACCAGTGTGAAAGAGTAGCACCTAATAGTGTTGTGCTGCTTTCTAGCCAGCACAGGAGGAAACGGGTGCCATGTGCCATCCACTATTTAAATGCCGGTTTCACATCTGCTCCAAACAGTAAGGGCTGGGTGGAGGCATCATGAATCCAAAGATTCAGGCTTTGAACTGTGAGTTGGAAATTGCTGCTCTTGGTAATGAGCTGAGTCCTCTGCTAAATGCCATAAACTTAGTCAGTTGTGTCCATTAGTGAATGATAGGTTCAGTACATAGCCTTCTGATCACTGAATGCCCCCCTGCTATCTTGGGCTAACAGCTATGGACAAAGAAAAGAACTAAAAAGCACAGTTAACAACTCCATTATGTTGGGGGTCATTTCAAGGGTCTGACTAATCACACCATCACATAGTGGATGAGGCTGGAAGGGACTTGTGGAGGTCCTCTGTCCAACCTCTCTGTTCAGGCAGGGTGACCTACAGGAGGCTGCCCAGGATCGTGCCCAGGTAGACTCTGAGTATTTCCAAGGATGGAGACTCCACAACCTTTCTGGGCAACCTGTTGCAGGGCTCAGTCACCCTCACAGTCAAAAGGTGTTTCCTGATATTCAGAGGGAACCTCCTGTGATTCAGGTTGTGCCCACAGCCTCCTGTCTTGTCAGAGGGCACCACTGGAAAGAGCCTGGCTCCATCTTTTTTGCACCCTCCCTTCAGATATGTATATATGTTGATGATACGCGCTGGAGTCTTCCCTATTTTAGGCTAGACAGTCCCTGTTCTCTCAGGCTTTCCTTACGTGAGAGGTGCTTCAGTCCCTTAATCATCGTTGTGGCCCTTAACTGGCCTTTCTGCAGTAGCTCTATAGCTGTCTTGCTCTAGGGAGCCCAGAACTGGTTACAGTACTGCAGGTGTGGCCTCACCAGCACTGAGTAGAGCTAATCTCTGTTTCATTTGCATAATCTAGCTAATAAGAAACAGAAAAGGGCAGAAAATATCTGGAGTAATTTCAACAGAGATGAAAGAAAACCTGATGATGACAGATGATGATGATGCTGATGATAATTATTATAATTTATCTATTTATGTATTTATTTATTCACATATATCTCTGTTGTGGTTTAATCCTGACCGGCAACCAAGCACCACACAGCCGGTTTCTCACACACCCTCACCCAGAGGGATGGGGAGGACAATTGGAAAAGAATGTAAAACTTGAGGGTTGAGATAAGGACAGTTTAATAGGTAAAGCAAAAGCTGCACATGCAAGTAAAGCAAAACAAGGAATTCATTCGGCACTGCCCATGGGCAGGCAGGTGTTCAGCCATCCCCAGGGAAGCCGGGCTCCATCACACATAACGGTTACTCAGGAAGACAAATGCCATAATGCCGGATGTCCCCACCTTCCTTCTTCCCCCAGTTTATATACTCACCGTGATGTCCCATGGTTTGGAATATCCCTTTGGCTGGTTCAGGTCAGCTGTCCTGGCTGTGTCCCCTCCCAGTGTCCCGTGCCCCTCCAGCTCTCTGGCTGGCAGGGCCTGAGAAACTGAAAAGTCCTTGACTTCGTGTAAACATCACCCAGCAACAACCAAAACCATCAGTGTGCTGTCAGCATTGGTCTCACACCAAATCCAAAACACAGTACTGTACTAGCTACTAAGAAGAAAACTATTGCAGCTGAAACCAGGAGAGTGTGTAAAAATTTAAATAATTTAAATAAAATAGTGAAGGAAAGGGATCCTTTCAGGTCATCTGCTTTGCTTTTGATACTAAAAACTGCCAGCCTTAACTGTACAAGATCTCTGTTATAGCAAACAGTGTGATGTTACAAAAAGACCTTTACAAACCTCTTCCTATTTCAGAAAAATATATATCAATTTTCTCATCTGTTTGTGTTGTTTTAATTAAGAACTTGCTGTGTTAGAACAGCCTTTTACAACTATTAATTTACTTCATAGTTATCCACACATTTATGATTGTAAAGTACAGAAAGGAAAAGTACAAGGATTGTACTTCAGAAATGCATATGATATGGAAGTGTGGATGAATATATTTAATTGCAGTGTATGCCATTAAGAATCATAACTTGCAGGAGTCACTTTTGGTATCATAATATTGCCATTTATTAAGGCTAGCTAAATAATGTATTTGTTAGTTGATTTGGTAAATTGCTTTAGATCATACAGTATTTCTAATGCTGACAGTATCTTACGGTGCTTTTACAGTGACAGTCACTTAGATGCTTGTGCACAGCTTTTTCCCTTTCTCCAGTGCTGAAGAGGGTCACTGATTCCCCAGTGAAGTAACTCAAAATTTCTCTCATCAGTGAAAAATAGCTGCTAAATTCTTTGGCAATATCAGCTGATGTTACTGATTGCTTTAATGTTTCAAGTGGTTTTACGGCCAGGCTGTTGAACCTCACCTGTTACTTGAGTTTCCAGATTCCAAATGGACTTTGCTGAAATGGCATGAATGTCAATGGGGGAAACTGTGCGAAGTACTTGAAAGCAAAAAAAAACCCAACCAAACAAACAAAACAAAACCAAACTGCAAAACCAAACAACTTTACTGTGCATGGGCTACACTGTTTTGTTGTTGTTGTTTTTTTTTTTTTCTGTTAAAAGACAAGCTACCTCACAGGAAGAGCAGGAAACAGGTTTTCTCTGCTCTGTGAGAAAACTGGGGAAAATACGAGCAAACATCTTGGTCCATTAGAAATTTATATTTGGTTTTCAGTAACCATATTTTGCAGTTCAATGTTAGAAAATGTAGGATACACTCCACACAGCTTTATTTCAGCTTTCCTGGTTTAGTTATTTTGTTGTTTAGACAGTTGATTCAGATCGAGATTCTGTAGCTACTGTAAAGGGTAGGTACTTATAGTACCTCAGTGAAGCAACACCATGTGTTCTTCTGTTTTCATTACTTTAGTATTTTTGTTTGGCTGCACTTTTTTAAAAATGAGAAAAAATTATAAAATACAATTCAATGTAACCTCCTTGCCATAATATTGCGCATAATGAATTGCTTTTGCATGATTACCTGGAGGGCAAAAATAGCCTAACAGATTGTAGCAATCTATTTGTAAATAACCAAAATTGAGAAGGAAAAATCAGTCTCGAAATTCTGAATGACTTCATGTTACATGTGCCTCTGTCCAGTGGTAGCTGTGCACCTCTCATTGTTTTTGATTGCAGAGAAAGATACTGTACTTCAGTGTTGGGTACTTCCTCAACCCAAGCAATAAATAATGAAGAGATTCTTTAAAAATCAGTTAATAGAGCAAGAAAGGATACAAAAGAGCAGATGCATCCATTTCATCCAAATAGAAGGGAAAAAAATCCACAATTATCCAAATATCATATTTTCAAGTTATGAAGAGGAAACATCAGGAATCAGCTGAGGCTTAATTTCTTGTGTAAGCTCCCATATTGGTCACAGAGCCTATGGGAAACACCTGGTGGTAATAATGTGAGAGGATTGTGGGTGAGACAAATTAACAGCTACAGAGTGACTGGAGACTATGGATGCAATGTGATCAAGATACATGGTTATGCTGTGATATATTGGATATTAGAATAAACTTTTTTTCAATCTGCCTTTATCCTTGACAGATCCAACCACACTATTAGATTTTTGGAAGACAACTCATGTATCGCAATACTTCAGTGACCTTGAGTGAGGGGGCTTACACTGAGGTCTTTGCTAGTGTTACCACATCTAGTCTTTTAAGGATGAAATCTGAATATGCTGAGAATGCTGAATGTTAACTATACACCATACTAGAAATGCTGTGGGGAAAAAATATTAATATATTCTTCTGGGTTTAATTTTTGTATTTTCAATAGATATGACATCAAGAAATGAGCTTATTTCTGTGTTAGCCTTTCTACTGCATAAATTCTTTTACTGAAATAAGCATTTATTATAGTTCATTTCTTCAGTAATTTTAGTTGGTTTTTTTCTTTCAGTAACTTCTGGTGAAACTGTTGCTGTGGATACACAAACCAGGGTAACCAAGGAAACCACCACCTTCAAACCAGAGATGCCATCTTCTGTGCTGTTGGAAGTTCCAGCCCTGGCTGACTTCAATAAGGCATGGGCAGAACTCACTGACTGGCTTTCTCGACTGGATCGAGAGATAAAATCTCAGAGAGTGATAGTAGGTGATCTTGATGATATCAACGACATGATCATCAAACAAAAGGTATGAGAAACACTGATTTTTCAAGTTGAAAGCCTCATGATCTTTATTCTATATTAAACCATTTCAACAAAGGACACAAGAGTGATGATATGCTGCATTGAATGTAGTTGTCTCTTAAGCTACTTTATCCCATAAACACAATTACTGGGTTAAATGTTAAGATAACTAACTGAGAGGGGAAAAAACTATTTAATAATTTCTCTGGTATTTAAGGCAGATCTCTTATCTTTCTATAGCTTGTGCTGATTGTGTTGTAAGTGTATGCAAGCCAATGGTTGAAATATAAACCTCATGACAAAGAAGGACTTACATAGTAAGCTCCAGGTTGCCAGGAGGAAAGATACCCTGTTTCATACCTTTTCTTATGTTGCTTCTGTAATAACTTTCTGAGAGGCTTATATCCTGCTGCTGTTGGGTTATGAAAAGCTCCTCAGTCATCTTAAAGAAAAGAACAGCTCATTAATGCAAGTGTTTTGTCAGCAAAACTGCATCAGTGTTACTTATCTTTGAAAACACAGAACAATATGGAAATAAATGTGCAAGAAAAAAAAAAAAGGCTAAACTTCAAATTCAGCTACTCAGTAGCAATAAAAGTAATTTGGTATTATACAACTTGAAAATAATTACCTGCCTTCTAGATGTAACATTGCTTAATATAAAAGATTTGGCTTGCCTGTGCAAAACTTTTCAGTGTTAAATTTCCATTCAGTTCAGTTCTTAAACTGAGTTTAGGACTCTGTATTATAAGATCCTCTTCTGCTTCCTCCTCCTCCTCAAAATCTGATTTATTGTAAGGAATATATTGATATTCTTTCTCTTTGCTTGAAGTAGAAAGAGGGGGAGAAACAATGGACGCATTTTGCCTAGTATCTGTACAAAGCAGTTTTACAAGAACGAGTATACTAACGTGTATAGATGTCTCATAGGATTTTTTCTGCTTGTTTTGTTGTATTTCTTCACACACACACACACACACACACCAGCTTAAACAAACAGTTTAAACTTTCTGGTTTTGATATTTTTGGTTTGCTTTACCTTCTAGATGGGTAAAATGCTTGTTTCATCTGATTAATGTTCACAATATTTACTATATAGAATTATGCACCGTTTTATTAATTAAAATATCTTTTAAAATGTCATGGGTATATTTTTAATAAGTTACAGTATTACCTACACAGGACTCTAGATTAAAATAGCTGTTATGTCATTTGAAAAGATTGAGGACCAAAGACGACTTGTTTGTACATTATCTTTTCATCTTTTTCAGAGTTCTTTTGTTCTTAAAATTTTATGTTGTCAAACACTTTGTTCAGAATTACATGCTTTTCTTACTTATGCCTCATTTTAGCGTATTATTCTGGCAGGCAAAATCCATAGTGTGCTTTCTTTTGCAGAATTATTTTACTTAAATGTGAGATCAAATTATTAACTCTTGAAAATTTCAATTAATGCTATACATGTTTTAAAATTAACTGGTTTCTATCTGCATTTCATCTTAACGCAAGGCTAAAATATTTTAGCTGGTTAAGCCAGTACTATTGCAGTCTTCCTCTCACTTCTGTTCCTGGCTGAGTAGCCCCATCTCTTTTTTTGATACCATGCTGTGCTAGTAACAAAACCAGCAGGAAAACTCTTTTTTGTTGTGCTTACCTCTCTAATTGGCTGTGCAACAGAATGTGACATTTAATATATTCTCTGATGAAATGGAAGAGTCAATGTCTAAATATAGACTGCAGTTCCGTTAAATGGCTCCCTTTTCTCTAATGATCATTTTAATATCATTTAAGACATGGAAATGAATGTAATGAAATTTTGATTCTGCTCCTAAACCTATCACGGGATTATTAGCTGAGATTAGCAGACAGAATTTTCAGAAGTGACAAAGAATTTTATTTTTCTGAAAAAAAAACACCCCTGCTTTCTAATGTGTAGAGTGTCTGCAGCAGTATGTGAGCTGATGAAATTGGACATGTGGGTACTTTGGGATTCTGAAAACTCAAGCCAGATACGATCTAAGTTGGAAATCCAAAAGTAGTGCTTACTTCCCCAGATCTGTATATTCTGTAAAAGATCATAGTCATACCTCTCCTGTGGTTGCAATTTAAAAGTCATTGAAAGTCACAGTATTGCATTGTGCTCTATTTGGAGAGTCGCACCTCTACAGGGATCTCAGTAAGGTTTAACAGGAGTTCCATCTCAGTAGATTGACTTTTTCTTTTTTTTTTAATTAGTTTTTTTTACTTCAAGTGTAAATACTATCTTAACACAGCTGACTAATTCCCTTATAAAAATCCATCATCATAAAGGTACATGCTCCATGAAAGCTGTTTTATTATAATGCATCTCTAGTTGTTCACCCAGAATTTACTACTGTCCGATTGGTGTGCTACCAAGCTTTTACTGCTTTGGGGTTTTGCTTTCATTTCATATGTTTTTCAAAACAGACAGCCACATGTCTAATAAGAAGTTAAAAAGTTAAAGTAAACATTTTAAAAGCAAAGAAATCCTAGTAACATATGTAGCAGGCCATTTCCCAAATCACACCGGTAAAAATAAGTGACCTTAGGCTGTGCGTTCCTTCACAGCAGCATGTAATGTTGTTGAAGCTAAGTCTCTGAGGGCATTTTGGTTAAGTTCATTTCAATCTGATTGTGTCACAAAATCACAGCCAATGACTGCCATATTTTTCCTCCATAAAAGTTTAAGACATCACTAGCCCCTACTCAAACTTTTCTTGGAGGTGATCATAGTGAATTGGTACTCATGTGAATAGCATGTACAAAGGTTAATTATAGAACAAAACAAAAAAGACAATTGTTCTAAAAAAGGCTTGTTTTAAGGGCAGCCCTTTAATGAAAGGAAAAGTACAACTTAAATTCTCTTAAGTGATGTAATTACTATATAGTAAAAGGAGCATACTAAAAGAGTAGCATAATGGCTATTCATTTCAAACATCTATGGTTAATCTTTCTGTCAAATGAGTTGGTATACATTTGTTTCAGGCAAATGCATTACGTATTTTACTCATCTATGATTGTATATATCTTGATAAATTCTGTATAAACAAAAAGATACTAAAAAGTGCACAGGAGATGTAATATCAGCATCAGTAATAATAATATCAAAATACGTATTTTTGTTAGAGGAAAATTATTCTATTTTAATCATCTGCTTGTAGACTGATGTTTTGCAGAATTTGATCCTCAGATAAATAAATGTAAGGCAGGTTGACAAGAGACTCATATGTTGTTTCTTTAGACAACCTTCATCTGCAAATAAAGTTCATGGGAAATACTAAGAATATATAATATACCAAGATGTAAATTAAGTGACCGACAAGATAAAATATAGTTTAGACTGTTGCTTTGTTTTACTGTCCTTACTTCAAAACAATCAAGATGGGTTATATTTGAAGCTCAGGTGGGGATTCTTCATAAAAGAGAAAATTGCAGACAGAGGAACAGGATGATAAACTACATTTTGCTACATTATGGAAAAATGGGAACTTCTATTTAAGATGCCAACAAACCTTTACTCAGACACTGCTTTGGCATGGTCATATTTTGAGGAAGGTTTGCAGCAGGAGTAGATTTTTACTAAAAGCAGTGAACCATGGAGGCTGTACAAAGCTTGAAGATAATTAACAATGCCATTTAAAGAGATCAAATACTATAATCTCCTTAAATTTTGAATTCTGTCCATGGATTTTGCTAAGGCATGCTCTCCATCCAAACTTTCTGTAGCATATATTATTGAAAACACAGCTTTCCATTGTACTGGATGAGCATGGATGTTTATTAAAAAGTATTATAATGATAAGTAATATTACTAGTGAATTTGACTACAAACAATTTTCATTTCATATTTTTACTCATTGGTTCTAAGAGTATAGGTTGAGTCTGCACTTTTACGTGCAGTGGAGAGGATTAATGTGAAAAAAGTATTTATGTAGAACAAGACCTACAGCCAAGCTAGTTACTGAGGTTTTTAAGCAATGAAAAGGGAAGGATACTTTTAAGTAATGATTTGCGTCATCCTAACGTAGTCATCTAAAAAGATTTGGATAATTTCTTTCTACTCAATTAATTTGTCACTATTCAAAAAGTAGGTTTGATATTCTGTCCATTAGAGAAACAAACAAAACTGGAATGAAGTAATTGTTTTCATGGTTAATTCTGAATTGATTTTTCAACAGCTGAGGATCTTGTGCAGCTGATGATAGCAAAAGAACTTTTAAGGAAAAAATATTTCTTTATAAACTGTGCAGTTAACAGACTTCAGATGAACAGTGGACTTACCTGACATTCTCCTTCTTTGAGGATTTTCTTACTTATCATTCCCCATGGTTACATACCATGAAATTTAGTATACAACTTCATAATTATACATGCATTTCCATATGCAACCTTACAATTCATATTCTGATCAGAAGAATGGGAATTTTTCTGTCCAAACTGTTTTTCAACATAATTTTTTGTGGAAATAAAAATATAGTTTTCCAAATTTATATTTTTTTCTTAGAGAAGCCACTGTAATTGCCAAATTAAAATTTGTAGTTCTGTATTAAAGGGTATGAATCCGTGTGCTCTTAATATGCACATTTTAAATGAAAACAGCCACAGACATTTGTTTCTGTCCATATAGTTTATATCAGAGCTGTAAGTTACCTGTAACATGAGGTTCTCAACCTTTTGGATAGTGCACTTCAAGCTCTACAGATGTGTGAAGAAGTTTCATATTAGTGACATGCATGAAAAGACTCATGTAGCACACCTTCAGATAATGTACTGTTGAAGAACATCATAGAAGATTTTAGACCTGGAGATGAATGTTTTCCAGTTCAGTATTCTGATGTGCTTAAAGGGAGGAGTTCACTAATCCAGAATCCAAGTATGGTGCCAATAAGTTGGGAACTGACATTCACACTTTCAGAATCAATCTGAAGGAGCATATTTGCCCCATCTCCCTCTCCATGCTGTCATGCTGCTTTCAGAGTTGTTTGCAAAGCTTCTCGTTCCATAGGATTTTCTGTTTCCTTACAAACACACAGCTGCAGACCCTCCCTGGGGCACTGTTGAACCAGGATCAGCTAGCCTCCCAAAGCAGGGCTGGAGCTGAAACTCATTCCGCAGCATGTTGGCGGGCTCATTGGCATTTTTGTGCACCTCCTTTAAGAGCAAGCCCTACACATGGCTTTATGGCTTAAGCAGTATGCAAAACCTCCTTTACCTCTATGAATTTCACCATAGGATATATTCACTCAGGAACCTACTGTCGTTATTTTATGTATGTTTCAGAGTCCTGTTGTTTTTCTGTTTAACATGGGATATCTAGCAGAATTCTTATTTTATACTATGTCATGCTGTTAGACTTTTTAAATTCTAGTTTGTGAGGAGCACTGGAAGGCTGGTTTCAGTTTTTGAAGTGAATAAAAAAACTAATGAATGATCAGATTTGTAAATATATTAGAAAAAGTTAGAACTACAAGGTTTGTATGCTGAAAGATTTTAGGGTTTTTATAGAGGAAAATTAAAAAAAAAATATCTGTCAACCTTTAAGCTTATACTTAAAGGTTAGAAAATCCAGCAGGATGCTTTAGAGGGCCTGGAAATCTGAGCCTTTAAAGGGAAAGAGGAGGAAAAAAGAATAAAATTGTATTAATCTGAAAATTGGATCTCAAGGGATATAGAATGTGTCAGGAGACTCTTCTTTTAATAATTTGTTGCACATAAAGACAACTGATGCTTTAAAATATCTTGGCCACTCATTACAGTATGTTAGAGAGTATATTTCTTTTCTGCAACAATAAAAAAGCTGTCTAAACACTGTTTTTTGGAGAGTGATTAACAGCCATTTCCTTATTTCCCTATAATGTTAATCACCAGAATGTGCATAAAAATTTTACTGCTGGATCTGATTCTAAAGTCACTGAAGTAAAAGAGATACTTTCATAATTTTTCAATTAGTTTTCAATCAGGCTGTAAATCATCATCTAAACAAAAATAATACTATAATTGTACCTAAACATAATTTTTCTCTGTTTGCTTTTATCGGCCTATTGTGAAATAATTTGATTTTTTTTTTTTTTTTCAAAACCTGCCAAATAAGCTTCCATGAAAAGATAAATTATCATGATTAGTGTAACTGGCATCCTATTAGGTTCAGCAGGGAAAGGAGAAGAGTGCAGGAACTCATTTTCATTTGCATTTATATGCTGAGTGTTACAAGTATGCACTTTTCACTAGGGCTGCATTTTTCAATAGCAGCTGCATTTTCCTGTATTTCTAAGTGTGAACTGTCTGAGAAGTATAAATGACCTATTCCATTAACACTGGACTTTACCTGACCTACACTTTTATCCAAATCAATCTTTCTTCGTGTGTGTTTGCATTCTGCTATTATGTGCACCTTTACCTGCTGCATTGGGCCCCCTACCACCCATGCCATGGGTATGAAAAGACTGGTTAGTTATGTGCTGTCCACAACGTGGAGCATGGGAAAATCCTGCAATCCTACTATGCTAGAAAGAGTAAAAACTGCTTAAACTTTCATGAGTTCTGTGTGTATCCAGGCGGCAAAAAAAAAACCCTACCTGGATACCAGGATACATTTAATAAGACCCTAGCTAGCATGTTGGGGGAAGCGATTATGCCCCTCTAATTAACACTGTGAATCCACACCTGGAGTTCTGTGTCTAGTTTTGGGCTTCCCAACGTGCAGGAAAGACATGGAGGGAGTCCAGTGCAGGACCACCGAGGTAGTTAGGGGCTGGAGCACTTGATATACGAGGAGAGGCTAAGAACTAGCTTTGCTCCGCCTGGGAGAGAGCTCAGGGGGGTACAACTTTATTGCTGCCTACAGCTACTAGATGGGAGACTGTACAGAAGATAGTGCCAGACACTTCTTAACGGTGCACAACAAAAGGATGAGAGGTAACAGATAAATGGTGCAGCAAACAGAATTCTGATGAGGTACTAGGAGAAAAAATGTTCACCATGAGCATAATGAAACATTGGAACAAGCTGTCCAGAGATGTTGTGGATTTTCTATCCTTGGAGATACTCCACACAAAACTGGACAGGACCCTGTGTGACCTGATGTGACCCTGAATTTGACCCCATCTGAGCAGTAGGTTGGGCAAGCTGACCTCCAAAGGTCCTTTCCAACCTAAATTACTCTGTGATTATGTATGAATGCTGTTCTCAAATAGCAAGATTCTGTACTGTATACCTTGACAATGGAATACTCTTTGAAGGAAGGAAAACATGGCTTTTTGCACCTCTGCCACTTCAAGCTGTGATTTAAGAGCTGGAGCAGTCTTGATAAAATTTTGACAAATTATTTAGTTTTAAGTAGTAGTGAGGATCTGTTAGGACAGTTACACAAGTTTTAGGGGGCTCTATTTTTGTATCCATATTAATATACATTATTAGCAACAGTAAAAGCTTGAGTAGCTTCAGAAATTGTAGGAAATATAAAAGCAGCTTCTTTCTAAATAATGATGCAATGTATAAAATTCAAATCTAGCTGTAATCATAAAATGCAAATTAAAACTAGGGGGAACAATGTATATTTGTTCATTTTATGTGTGAGGAGATGGAGCTTTTCTTAGAGAAATAAGTTTTCCTCTGTAAGAAAATAATAAAAGCAAATCCCAGCAGAGCTTCCTAATGAAGCTGATCTTGAAACACAGTTCTTTTATGTGGAAAAGGAAACAAACCCAGAATTTTAACTAAAAAAAATCTACCATCTTGGAATGTGCCCTATTGGTTTCTGAATGTGCCAAGGGTGCTCTGATATTTCTATAAACACTGCTTAAGAATAATATAGATTCAGGGATTTGCTAGCAGATGGACAATTCCCTCTTGAGGCAGAGCAGCCAGCAGTGTCATTATCATCCTTTTTCAAAGAGAGATTATTTAAAAAATGTCACTAACATTTTTAAGCTGTGGGATGTGTCAAATAACTGGTTTATAGAGACTTGGCTGTATTGAAGTAAGCCAAATTCTTGGAATTCCTTTTTTTTTGTTTTTCCAATAGAATACTATAGTATTATTTTGCAGAGAACCTCTCATAGAGAGTTTTCTGTTGATTTACATGGATATATTGTTTCATAATGTTCATGTGAAGTAATCAAAAGTACTCAAATAAGTAGCTGACTCAAATGTAAGCAGGAGGTAGACATCTAACTCACTAAAACTCCTGCAAAATATTTAAATTTTGTGCTATATAAGACTGCCTAAAAGCAAAGGATAAAATTTATAAACACACTGTAAGAGGCAAAAAGGCACATTTGTTTCTGGGCGCACAGGAGTCTTGAATATTTTTCTTCATTTCCTAACCAATATACGTATTTATTTCTTTGTGTGAGCCACCACTAGGCATGCATTGTCACTAGATTTAAAATGAATAAACAGTAAGTTCCTGTGGTTCTGGGGAGGGAGAGAAGTAATGAGAGAGAGAACTGCATGTCCTTGGGAAGCTGGTATTATGGAAGACTGAGGAAAGAGGGACACTGTGTTCTGAATTTGCCTGATCTTTACTTGCTTGCCTTACCTTCTTCACATTTGTGGAATATGGCTGGTCTGTTTTCTGCTGCCAGGAATCCCCTTTAGCCTGTCTCTTCTTCAATATCTTTTCCATTTTTTTTTTCTACTAAACTAAATTTTGCATGCAGAAGGACAAAATACCCAATTTTGCCTAACACCTCTAACAGCTGATGTTCTTTGTTAATGATGAGCAACATGTTGAAAAAACTAGGTTTTAGTATTTCTGAATTCTCTTTTTCTTTCACTAGTTGGAGAGGGTAATGGGAGGGGTTGCGTATTTATTTTTTGTTCTGTCTGATATAAAAACAGTCCCTCCTTTGCTACTGCAGAACTAAAATCTTAAACATTCATATTAGCAGACAACACATTCTCAATGTAAATACACAAAATATTATTTTTTTAGGTTACTATGCACTGCAATGAAATCCTAGAAAATGGCTGAGTACACACTGAGTTTGAAATATGAACATAATCCTTCTGAAGGCAGTTAGACTGTATGATTTTCTCAAAAAAGACGTTAAAGTATTTTTCTGAATTGAACCAGAGAATTCAGCTCTTCACACAATCAAGTGCTGAAGGAGGATTTGATTAAAAGAAAACTGTTTTTGTAGTAAATGTGGGCATTTACTCAAACCACTCATCTGTCTCTGTTGCTAGCTGATATAATAAGCAAGGTAACAAGTCAATTCTTAGAACTGTATTCTGCTGCTTTTGTGAACGATTGCTCTTATTGAACTAAAAGATCAATTAAACTTATCGTCATGGCACTCCTAATGTTCATGTGCTTTCTGCTTATATGGAAGAATTTGTGCAGCCAAGTGTGAGTTTCCTACATAGAGGTTTAGTCACCTCAGCCAGCTCCCAACTTTCTTTTTAATGCTTCTGGACTTTTCAAAATCTCCAGTTGAATTGGTAAACATGGAATTCACACTGGAGTTCATGCAGTTCAAATATTGCAATTATCTACTCTATTTGCTCAAGAAAAGTTTTCCTCCTAGCCACTAATGTGCAAGTAACTCAGCTGCTGCAGTTACGTGCTGCTCAGAGAAGTACAGCTCAAGAAAATGTAATGCTTATTTATCTTTTTCTTGAGGGATTATTGTAAAGCCTTCAATCAGAAATAGTCAATAAAAGGTAGGAAGACCATTCAGGGTGACAAAATATGATCTAAACTGATCTACTGGACAAGAAAAATATAAGTTTACTGTTCAATTTTGTGTGCTTAAGTAACTAGGCAAGAGCAGAGTATAACTATCCCAAATATGCAGTGCTAATTTGTTAAAGACTGCTGATATTAAGTTGTTTTCTGATGTCAGATCTTAAAAATAAATCATTGATCTAGGCTGGTAAAGTGCAATTATAATCTTGGGTAGAATACCTAAAAAAACCCAATGCTGAAGTGGAAATTAGGTAATAAAATCAACACTGCAAAGATGCTGGAAAGCAAGAGAGTTGAGAGTTGTAACTATTGTGATTGTAATCTCACACATCTGGTCTTGCTTGTTGATAACAGGACTGTGAAAATTGCTTAAGAGAAAATAAGGAAGAATAAAAAAAGAAGTCTAGGTCTAAAAATATAAAAGTAGGGCAATCAAAATAATTTAAATAATTGTGACTGATTTCTAGACATGAGATTTTTTTTCTATATAGATGTAAAGAGTTAAAAAATATAGATCATGTTTGAGGGTTTTGTATCTGTGTGTGTATACACTCTGATTTATTTATCGAGGAGATCAAAATTGTCTAAAATTCAAGTATTCTAACTTGATTAACAACTTGACCAAGACTCATCTAACGTATCTCCAAATTCAGTAGAAGAAAACTGGCACAGCTGTGGTTTAGTCTGCCTGGTTCTGAAGTGGATGTCTGCAATAGGTGAGGTGAAGTGCTTCCTGGAATACCTTGTTTCTCTCAATATATGCTCAGTGACAAGCTCAGGTAAAGATACCTGTCTGCAATTGGTCTGATTCACGCCTGCCTTTTTGGTGGGGCAGTTTTCTACTGGAAAACATCTGTATGACAGAGCCAACACATTCCACGGAGAATGCAGCAGCTCTGTGCTTGCCCCCAGTCAGATTCCTGGTATAACCCTGCAGACCAGGCAGGTGTGCTGTAATGTGCAATAGCCAGTTCCCACCACTCATTAACAGAAGTCAGTCCCTGGATAGCCAGACCAAAGGCAGTGATACGACTTTGGGACACTGAAAAACCACCTGATATCTTTCTGTCTCATCTACCTGTCTTGTTACCTCTGAACACCATGGATCCAAGTTTTGGTTTAATTTGCTTTTTTGTATTAAAAACAAAACCACAGAATAATCATGTTCTAATATTAGCAGTAGTAAAGTGAAAATCTGTATTTTCATGTTCAAAGTGGCTCCTGTTTGATGTTTTAACAGAACAGTTAGACTCTGTTTCTCTGGAAAAAAATAACTGATGTTATTAGTAGTTAACTACGAATTAGAGCAGAAGCTGGTTTTAGTATTTTGGAAAAAACAGTCCTGAGGTAACATAATAATCCTATTTTGTTTCACTTTCCTGTTCAGAGAAATTTCTGTTTATATTTTTGACCAAAAAACGAGTAACGTAAAAGAAAGAAATAAACAGAAGGTGAAGTTAAGCATTTCTCTGTTTGTGGGGAAGAATGATGTCTTTTGGGCTATTGTGAGTTATCAGAGATGTCTTACTGCATATGTCAGACCAATTTATTCAGACAAAGAAGGTGGCATGGTGTGGGACTAGATCTCAGGGTAACTGTTCAACCTTTCAGCATACGTTTGACTGTATGAATGGGACTGTTTTCCTTTGTGGTATCTTATCAGTGTGTCTTAAGTTCTTACTGTGCATCATGATCAGCACTGGTAGCATTTTAAACTGTTCTTATAAATCCTTCTACCTCTTCATATGAGGTCCATACGCCATAATATATCTGTGATGAAAACTGGTATATTTGGCACATTCCTATAATGGCATTCAGATGTAGAATTAATCTCTGACAAAGTGACCATGCTTTGCGAAGAAATAACAGTGAATCAGAACCTGGAAAAATTATTGCCTTGTTTGCTGGTAGTGTGATTTTGGGTGGTACTTTTACCCCTCCTGTCATTAAGGCTTGTGGTAAAGAACAAGAAGAACAAGTATATAGATGTTGGGGAATCAAATAATATCTGTGGGTACTAGAAGATAACTCTGAGAGCTTAGCTTCAATGTGCTGTGGGTCAGTTGATAAAACCAGCTGTCTCAGACATTTGTGTTTTGTAAATATTCCTTGACTAATTTAGAGGAAATAAAATTAGTAAATTGGTACTAAATTTGCTGAAGAGGATCTGTCATGCAGATTGTTGCAAGTCAAGGGGAAGTGCCTTGGAGGCAGGGGAAGATGAATTGGGGATGAGCACAGCCTCCTGGCCCTTCTGAGCAATGACTGTAAGGTGTATCGTATCATGTTGGGCCTGATCATATGAACTCAAAAACAGCACTTCTGCTTACCTGTACTGACCTGCTTGTTCCAGAGCTATACCATCCTGCATTAATCATCCGCAACAGGTATTGTTGATAGGATTGATTTAGAGACAGAAGGGTTTACAGGAAAAGAACTAGTGTGGTTTTGTGCATTTAAATTATGATACTGATAAGGTGTATGTGGATGAAAAAAGTTTCATATTTATAAGTGGTTTCAATCAAGACTTAGGTCATTGTTCTGTGTTGGGGAAAAATTCGGTGAAATTGTCTCACAGGTCTTGTGGTTAAGAGAAGACAGGGAAGATGAATTAAATGTAGGTGGAAAGTAAAGGGTAGGAAGAACAGTGTAATTGTTGAATTGGAAAAGTTTGCAAGACTATTAGTTTGCCTCCTTTAAGGCATAGTTGTATAAAAGTCCGTAATGACAAAGTGAAAAAAATCAGTGAAGCAGAAAGATTTGTAAGATAGAAATGCTCTTGTTTTTTTATCTAGACTAGTTTATGCAAATTTAATATCAGTAAATTTCCGTCCCCCACTTCCCCCTCTTCCTGCTAGACTACAGAGGTTTTTAGGTCAAACATCACTCGCCTTCTGAGAATGATATCTAACAAGTATCTTTCTTTTAAACTTTCTAGCTAAATAAGCTGAGGTTAAGGAAAATCTTGCATGTTGAAAATTCTATTTGGTGATGTTGCTTCATTTTATATATTAGTTTCTCTTTTTTTATTGAATTCATTTCCAGTATTTCTTGTCAGGGTGAGAATTCATATATTTTGTTTAATTATTAGTACTTTGTATGAATTTAATAAATTATATGTGTCTAATCATTAAAATGATTTATATATAAACCAGAATTGTCAGTGGAATCTAAGAAAATTGTGCACATGACTTTTAATTTCCTTAGGTGCTCATTACCCAATTCCTTTGAAATTCTTTCATTAGACAATCTTGAAATCACAAATCTTAATTAAAATAACAGGACGGCCTTTGCAGACCTCTTAGTGTAGAATACAAGGTGGGTTGTTTTTTTTGTTTTTGTTTTGTTTTTTGTTTGTTTGTTTTTAATGAGAAAATTAGGGTGGTTTCACTATAAGATTCACAGAAAATATGTTCTCTTGACTTCATGCTTCACTGTATGCCTATTTCTGAAGTGCATGGGCTATATGATCATTGTTAGGCTTTGTGGTAGGATTGATGTTCAAGGGTGCTATTTAATAATATCTAGGATAAATCATTCTTCAGCCTGTTTTGAACGCTGGGTAAATAGCCGTTAGGTTAGCATCTTCAGCTTTCTCTCCTTCTACTGCCATTGCATAATGAGACTTTCCCACTGTAATTATCGTTTTCAGCACAAACTATCCCTTAATAATAGCCAATTTTTTTTTTTTTTTTTTAGTACTATCTCAGAAAGCAAAAGAACGAACAGCAGGGCTTATTTTCAGTTCCCTGTACATCAAAAGAATTGTAATGGACTGTTAAAAATAACGTGAAAACAAGCACTTTTTCACAATATTCAACAGAAAATGATGATCTTTTCTTTTTACTGTTTTGCTACTATTCTTCTCCTTAGAGACATTCTGACTTCCATTTCAATCCATCACTGGTTTGGGTTTTTTTCCCCCTTTCTTTTCCAAACTTATTTGAATTTTCCCTGTGAGGGATGCACTGTGAGGATGGTGACACAGCACAGAGGATTCCAGTTCCTGTAAGAGTTGTCCATGGCATATTGTTGCTGGGCAGCACCCTGCTGTCTGTCTGTCTGCTTTTATTCTGGATAGGGAAAGAAAAAAATTTAATTGGGAAGAAATTTATTGAAGTAATTCAGGAATAACCCCTAAGCAGCATAAAGGTTGAATGTTAGAAACAGGTTTTAGTTCTATTTTACAGTTTGCACTGCAGTAAAGTAAGCTCAGATAGTAGAAGATGGGGATAGCTACACAGCATTTTCTCAGAGCAATTTCTATTATGTTTGATAAGAACATTTTTTTAAAAAGACTTTTAGATAAAGCCAAGTGACCACATCAAAGTGGAAAGCTACTTTTAATGAGAAATTCAGTGAGAAATGTAAAATTTAATGACACAGTCACAATTCTGTCCCTTCTAGTGCCACCCTTGCAGGAAAGTACCCTGTTACAAGTTGTTTCTGAAGTACTGCAGTGTACTTTTAAATATTTGTTAATATTCTTTTCTCTTTCAATTAAATTATTTCATTGTTCTTAAATATCTTTTTAAAATGCAGGCATTTGTGTGATGTCTGCCTGTCTGTGTTTTGATGAAGAAATCCAGGACACGCCTGGAGAGTGATCCACGTTAAAAACTGCAATGTTATCAATACAGTAGTTCATAATGTTTAAACTTCACTGTCTTAATTTGGTATGGCTAAATGCAAGCAACTCTTGTTACTTAAAAATAATGACACAAAAAAACCCCAAAACATTATTTAAATAAAGCTTTCTATGATAGAAATTTGGTAAAATTTATACTCCTGTCCTTGCAGTTTTGGGAGAGAAAGGAGTAGCACTTTGAAGCATATTAACTTAATTTCACTTTACAATTCAGAGGAAACTCAGTACTTTTAGATTGGTTGTGAACATGTAGAAATTCTTGCTTGTTTTGTTATTTTAATAAGGAAATGGAAGAGGCAAGACTAAAAGAGAAATAAATGTGAAATATATCAAGACTGTGTGTACACCATTTCACAGGACAAGTTGGGGAAAGAAAAGAAGTGTTCTTAGACAATTTTGGCCTGCTTTTACAGATCCTATGTTGCTGCTCATAGTAGGTACAAAAAGGAAACAAAATTTATTCATTTGGAATATACTTGACATTTTGCTGGTTTACGTACTCACTTTCTCTGAAGATGTAGGATTATAATGTCTAACAAATCATACATTTAATTTTATCACCTAAATGCAGAGATTTTTATTATCCGCTTCATCCTTTCCGCAGTGTTCTTATTTACATTAGATACCTGTCAGTTTTTGTCACCCATATACTATGGAGATTTGCTACATGAATTCTTAGGGAAGAAGCATTTAAACTGTGCAGAGCAGGGATTCTGTCTTCACATCTCTTTACAAATTATTTAGACACTGTTGATTTGTTGTGGTTTAACCCAGCAGGTAGCTAAATAAACACCACGTGGCTGCTGAACTCACTCACCAGTGGGATGGGGGAGAGAACTGGGGAGAAAAAAAGAAGTAAAATTCATGGGTTGGGCTAAAGACAGTTTAATAGGACAGAAAAGGAAGAGGTAATAATAGTAATAGTAATGATGATAATAATAATAATAATAATAGTGAATTATTGTGTACAAAACAAGTGATGCACAATGCCATGGCTCACCACCCACCGACCAATGCCCAACCAGCCCCTGAGCAGTGGACCCTGGCCAGCTTTCCACCTAGTTTCTGTACTGAGAGTGACATCATATGGTATGGAATATCCCTTTGGCCAGTCTCAGTCAGCTGTCCCAGCTGACTTACTGAATGGTGGGGTGGTATGAGAAGCTGAAGAGTCCTTGACCTAGTGTAAACGCTCCTTAGCAACAACTAAAACATCAAGCCGTTACTGTTATTCTCAACCTAAATCCAAAACACAGCACTGTACCAGCTGCTAGGAAAAAAATTAACTCTATCCCAGCTGAAACCAGACCATGAGTCTATTGTGAAAAAAAACCCAACACGCTTTACTTGTTTTGATCATACTTGAGCTGCAGTACAAAATCCTGGCATATCTCACTGAGAAATGACAAAATAATTTGTAATTCTCATTCTTAGACACAAAATTGGGGCAGATCATAATGAAAGTGCTAGCATGTTTCTTGCTACGGAAATGTTACACGTTATCTCAGATTTCCATACCATTTGGACAGCAAACTCATCTGTTTTGGCATTAATCTACTTGCAACTTCCACTTTGGAGCACAGTTTCAAAATGACAACATATACAATGCATTATAATTATGTCCCTTTCAGGAAAGAGAACTGCAGAAATATTTTTTGAACTTAAGTCTTGGCTCTTTGTATCTGTGCAAACTAAAAGTATACTTTCTAAAATTTAGTTATTTCCCAAACTATTGCATGGGGTTTATAAGATTTAAGTGGTGATAAAATGGAAAATCATATGTATGCATAATATAAGGGGAATGCTCAGTGTAAATTCAATCAAGAATGAAATGTTATTATGTGCAAACACCTCCTGGGCTTGTGCAGAGGTAATGGAGCATAGGAAATAGATAAAGTGACAGCTACGAGAGGAAGATATGTGACTTTCCTTACAACTTTGTTTAATAAAGCTCCTAACATACATTGTGAATATAATGTGTTTTGTCTCCATCAAAATCATGTTAGTTTTTATTCCATGCACTTTGTAGACTGTAATTTGGTGATAATGGCTTCTTTGCACAGTTCAGGAGTGATGAACAGGAATAACAAGTCAGTTAATAAGAAGATGTGTGTGTCTTTCCCAGTGCAGAGCTTTTTATTTGAGTGGGTCAGGAAGAAAGTCATATTTTGCTTCTAAGAAATGTCACTAAGTATGCAGTATCAAATATTTAGGGAGAGTAAATATGAGAAAGCTGATTTTAAAGCAGTCTGTGTAAGAGCTGGGTTTACCTCTTTTTTAGCCTTTCCTTATTACTGATTTGAAACGTGCTTTATGAAATCTGTAATTCTTGAAGTTATCTTGTGCATTATCGTTAGGGTCAGTCATTTTGATCTGTGTTGTGACCTTCCAAGCCATACTACCTGAGTGAGGAGCAGATTTGTATTGTGCTGCCTGAGAAGGGCTGCAGCAGCAACAGGATTCAAGGAGTCAGGACACGGTCTCATGTTTCCCATTTGCTCCAGTTGGGAGCAATCTGTTCAGGCACAGAGAAGTTATGCCCATTTACTCCCTAGAGGGAGATGCAGTTGGATTCTCAGATGAACTGTTCATGTTGCTTCAACCATGTCAACTTTTTCAGATTTTTCTCATTCCAAAGGAAAATTGTGATGACTAAATAATTGGAATATGGTGCAGACATGGAAAGCATTTTAATATGTATCATGCTTACTAATTTTTTTTCTCCTTGATTTAGATAAAAAGTCAGGTGTTTGGAGATTCTTCTTAGCAACAGCTAGAAAAGATATGTGTTAGTAACATAAATAATATATTATGCCAACATAGTAACAAATCAAATCCTTTTCCTGTTTACTACTGAAAGAGGATCTATTTATAACACTACAGATTTCCCTATAATTTAGGGAAGAAAAAAAAGAAACATCTTGCGCAGGATTTGGCATGAGTTTGGATGAGGACAACATTGCTCTTAACAAATATTTTTGGTCTCTCATGACTGTATTTGCCAGACATCTCTCAGTGGTTTGTGTTACAGAATTGGATTTTATAGACCTACAACAAATAAAAGAAAAATTAGGTTTATAAATGCAACTAAACTTGGGTCTCGCCACATTTGAGACATAAGAAATGCCTTACAGGGTCAAACCAGTGTTCTGTCTAGCCCAGCAAAGTGTGTGTGGTGGTGACCTTAGGACAGGTTGGGCAGGGAAAATGTACCAGCCTGTCTGCTCTCTGCAAACTGTTCCCATCATGCTGCCCCCACACCTAGCATTTATAGCTGTTGAATTGGGGATATCAGGAGACACATTACTGCCTATTTCTTGTAGTATCTATTTTTCAGCCTGTTGTTCATGATGCTGTCTAATCCCTCTCTGAAAAAGCTGATTCTCTTGGCCCTCACAGCCTCCTATGGCAGCAAGCTTTACTACCTGCTATGAAAAGGAATATTTTCTTTTACCTGTTTTAAACCAGTTTCCACTACAAGAATGCAGCATACTCCTACCAACTCTTTTCTGTTTTTCAATCAAATACACATTCTGTAGAGAATCTTTCTTTTTATGTAATGTTGCCAACTTTCTTAAAACTCTTTTCTGAGGGACTTTATAAAATATTTTTTTATATATATATATGTATGTTTCCTACCTGAACTAAATAATTCTTCTCTGCGTGCTTGTTGCCTTCTTTAAAGAAGCCCAGGACTCTATTTAACAAAAAGCTATGGCAGCTCTTTCCAAGCAAATGACATATGTTGTTAATTTTATTCCTCAGAGTGGTTTTACCAACTTCTGCCATATGGGGAAGGCAGGCATATAGAGCAGCAGTTGCTGGATTTGGGAGCCCAGTTTCAGAATCACAATGCTAAAGCACTGAGTGAAGCCTCGCATTACGGTCACATCTCCTGCCATCACAACCTCTCTGATCTCCCTTTTCATAGACAGCTCGTGTTACGTCTGATTACAGACTCATCATATTCTTCAGACCTGGAATATAAATTCTGGGCTAATTATTGAGATTAGGTAATTAACTTGATTTTATTTTTAAGTACTTTTGAATATATAATAGTATTTCGACACCCCCAGAGCCTTTCTTTCCTGTATAATTTACATTCATATATTACAGTGCTCACCTAGGATTCTGTCACAAACTTCTGAGAAACCTGATATGTCAGTTAAAGAAGCTCCTTATATCTTAGCTAAGAAATTGAGGCCAGCCGTTTTCAGTAGAATTAAAAATAGAGAAAGAAAGTGCTACCCTGACATTTTTCACTGTCATTTCTTTAAAAACATCATACTATGAGGAACTACAATGACAAAGAGAGGCCAATTTCAATATCAGAGTAAGCTAACTCAGGGGATGAAATCCTGAGTAAGGATTTGCTTTATATATTAAGTATATAATAAAAAATAAAAATTTAGTAAGTGTTGTTCTTATAGTCAGTCAGTGTGTAGGTACTGTTTCTCATTCTTCCTTTTTTGTTTTTCTCCATTGTTATAAAGTAATCAAAATACAAGCTGAAAATGTATTAGCTATAGGAAATGTATATGATTATGTTTTTATGCAAACCAACTTTTAAAGTTCTGTGAAAAAAAATATGCTATAATTTAGCATAGGGCTCTATATTATTCTCCGTGCTGCTTTTTATAGATTTTTTTTTTTTTTCCCACAAAGAAATGACAGGTGTAATAAATAGGGCTTAAAGGAGATTTGAAAGGCTGTGCAGTCCAGATTTTTGCCTCAGGCTGGATGAACTAGACTTAAATAATTTCTCTCTAACCTGCTCTTTAAGTCAAGATTATTTTTTTTTACTTTACTTTACAGAATTTTTTCCACTGCTTAGCAATCCTTGCAGTTCAAAAGCTGTTTGTCTCCAACTTTAATACCCCTGCTGCAATTTAGCTAATTATGTCACCACAATGTAAATTGAGAGGTTTCTCTTCAGCAATAACCTCATATATTTGAAAGCTGATACTTCAGTTCAATCTTCTATAGACCTAATAACTCCTGCTTTTTTAAATTTCTGTTCTTGTTTCTAGATTTCTGACCATCTGTCTAGTCATTTGCAACCCATTCCTTTGCTCATCCAGTTTATTCAGCTACTGATTTTAGTGCTTTCCAATTACTGAATTCTCAGGGTTTTTGAGACAACTTTGGATTGTGTCCCTCTTCTCAAGTGCTTGCTGTTTAGTTGGGTTTTGCATTATTGTGAGTGTAAAAAATGTACCATCTATTCCATCAACCAAGCAATGAAAATAGTGATAAATATTAGACAGTACAAATCTGTATGTAGCTTCACTTGATATTGCCTTCCCATATAGTACCTTCAAGTTATGTTTTTCCATCAGTTTAATTTCCATATAAATTAAAATTTCCTAGCTTTCTTGTGGTAATGTCACATGGGTCGTATCAGAAGCCTTGCTAAGGGAGCCAGACACAACTTCTACCTGTTGTCCACTATTGGTAAAACTTACAGCTCTGGGTAGAAGGAAGTTCAGTTGACCGGTTATTATTTACCCTTGACAAATGGTTGGCTGCTACTTACTATTTTTTGCCCTGCCCACAGATTGATTAATCGTATGTTCTAGAACTGAGCTCAGAATAATTCACCTAAAATTTCCTGGGTGTTTTTCTATCCCTCTTTCAAAAGTGAACTATATCCATCCGTTGCAGTTTCTCAAGTAAAGCTACTAATGCCTATGAGATTGCATTAGTAAGTTCCCAAGTATTATAGCTGAAATTCATGAGCTGTCACATCACAATTCACATTGAGCTAGATAAGAATGGTATCATACCAGTAACAAAATTAGCGTTGTTTGTTTATTGTCTTTCACACAGAGACCTTCTGCCCTGAAGCTGTTACCATGAGGATTAGTGCTAAAACAAACCTTTTTTTCAGACTATCAGTTCAAAAGTTTCAGTCACTGTTTTATTCTATTTGGGAAAATTGTTGTGACAAAACAAGATTACAAACTTTAAAGCATCTGCAGAAATAATCTCCATCTTTTATAATAATGCAGAAGAGAAATGAGCAATAGGTTTGAAACTCTTGTTGCCAATAGGGAGATAACAAACACAGTGGATAACAGTGAAAAAGCTATTTAGGGTCTCTGTGATGGGTTATTTTCCTTATCTGACTATTGTCTACCGTTTCACATTACCTGTGTGTGAGCATGTGTGTATATGTATTCATATATATGTTTCAGATGTTATTTTTTTTCCCCTGGTAGAAGATGTAGTGAAGACTGACAACAAAAACATCAGATAGCTAGAAGGATTGGTAGCAGCAGGTTCTGAGCAATAGCCTGACTAAGCAGTGAGTTCAAGGTTGAAATAGTGAACAATTATTTGAAAATATCCTTTCAATAGGAATAATAGGAAACACATGCAAGATTAAATTACGGAGAATTAGTACGGGTATCCTCAGGCTGCCCTATGAAATTTGTATACACAAATGCTAGTAGTATTGCAATACTGTGGAGCTGCCTTGATTACAGATAGGCTCACTGCAGCTGTTTTAAATGAGATAAAGCTGGGGAGCAGATGTGGGAACAGGTAAGTAGTTCTGCATTCAGCCAGTTGAGACTCATCAGGTCTCATTAACTCAGGCTGTTCCTGAAAGTTGCCCTGCTGCTGAGCTGGCTGCAGAAATTATACAACTGTGTTCACACAGCATTCTGCATGCATTAGTCAAGTCTATCTGACCTAAGGTAGCTCTTTACTGATTCAGCTGTAGTGCCTCTGCCCCATCTTGTATTTAATCCAGAACTGAGTTAAATCATCTGTAGGTAATTGAGGATTGACTGCCTTGCTGGAGTGCGTAGCTTAAATACCAGTTAGTTCCTCTCTTGTGTATCACTGCTTTCCCTATACCTCCACCCCATCTCTCTCATGTACCTATCCTGCTGTTGACTCTAATTTCTGTTTCCCCATCCTTCATGCACTTGCCTTCATGCTCTGGTGCTTGTGCTCAGCCTGAGGCATTCACCCTTCTCCAGCAGGTGAGCTGGTGGGTACCACACAGCTGCATCTAAGCAGTTGTGTAGGAAGGAAGCAGTGTGGGTACAGCTGGCCAGGAGCTACCGTTCCCTCTTCTAGGGAATGTATGTCCAGCTTGCAGTGGTACGCTGGAGTCTGGGCACCTTACAATAACCTCTTGGGTTAATGATGCTGTGGCAGTTGCTGATATTATTTTTTTTTTATTCCCCTCCTCCCCTAGTATGACTAATGAGTATGATTATGCTTTGTGGCTGTTTAATGTTTGAGTGACTGTAATCTATGGATAGAACTTCAACTTGGAGGTAATTCAATAATCTTGCCCTCAGCCAGAAATGCTATGCAATTGTGTGCATGTGTAGAAATCTCTCTTAATATATCTCTCATGTGACTTTAGATGTTTATGATAAGGAACAATCCTCCAAGAGAGTAAGTCATTTGATCTGATTTCCATATGCAATGTCTCTTATGCTGTGGAAGAGAGTTTGAAACATTCTCCTTTGATCTACTGTGACATTAGAAAACAACAAACCATCGTGACTCAAGAGTATACCTTGGCTTACATGGTGAATATGTTATAATTATTTATTATCTCTTAATGCCTGCACATCTGCATCGGTAATTAAAATTTTAAAGGAAGCTAAAATTTTACAAGCTGATAAAGGTCTTTGTAGTTTTTCAGAACTACTTTTGAATTTTGGATTTTTTTGTTTGAAGAAAGATAGGGGTCATACTCAAAGTTAAAACATCCTTATTTACACGCTAATCTACACCTGGAATACAGAGTAAGAAAAAATGAAATGACAGCAGTTATTCCACTGTCAGGAATCTGTTTAGAAAAAGAAAAAAATTCTGATCACACTTCTCTATTACCCCAGTCTTAATAACATCCTACACTACTGCTATTGGTGTTGCACTACTTTGGCATTCTCGGTCAACATCACTCAAGTTAATATGACAAATGTGTTACTTTAGGTACCTGTACACCACCAACTGTCATCCTCCATTCCTCATGTACCCATCTTCAGTAAAGCAGCTCATCTATTTTGCTTTTCCATTGTCAGTTTGCTCCTGTTGCTTTTTGTTAGAGCCATGTCCCTGTTTGTTTGGCCTCTGAACTTTCTAGCACAAGGTGCAGACTGACTGCAAAAGGAGGGCCATAGGAGTAAGCTGGCATAGTGGCATCATGGTGGCTGCCACATCAACTAGAACTGATCAGCCAGTGGCACCTCTGTAGCCCTTGCAACCTCTTCCAAGAAAACAGCTGATATAGAGTATAAGGACACACTGAGCCATAACTCTTAAACTTGTCAGTGCTTCAGAGGGTGGGTTTTTTTGGTCTTGTTTTTAACCAGAATATACTGTGCTGCCATGGATAAATAAACTGATGTTGCTTTTAGCTGGTTCATCGGGACTAAAAGGTAATGGCATCTGTTCTGTCTTGTGTGTAATATTTCACTTTATTTCTTAGTGTGGTTGTTTTTCCCTGCTTTTATGATCCTCAGCACATGTTTCTAAAGAGTTCTTCAAATCCCTTGGACAATGGCTACAATTTACATCTTTGCATTTTCTGATGCTTGGAGAGAAGGTATTTAGAAGGGTATGCTGGAGGGATAAAGCAGAAGCTACAGAAATAGTAGCTTCCTAAACTCAGTTTTCTTTTGTTAAAAATGAATAGCTGACAAAAAAAAAAGTATTTGCCTTCAAATGTAGCTCTCAAGAAACATAAATCTTACTGTTTTTTTTTGTCTGGTGGAAAAAGCCACTGGAAAGAAGTGTAACAGCATATGTGTATGTGATAATTTTCAAGAGACAAGAAGGAATAAGGTCAGAAAGTTAAATAAGAAAAAATTTCCAAGATAGATATATTTTTCAGCAGCATAGACTGTAAAATACCTCCCAGTTTTGCAAGGTGGTATTTGCAAAAAGCCAGTGACCTCAGTCTGGAGTCCTTCCAGGATTTAGCCCTTGAAGAACTGCTTGTCACAATCTAGCAATGCTCTCATTTCCATAGGGAGATAGAAATCATTAATTTTTAAAAATGTAACACATTTGGAAGCTCTTGTTTCCACCTCCCAATATGGCCTTTCAGTTAAACTGACTTTGTTATGGTAACAGGGAGGGGGCGAGCAGGAGACAGGGTCCAGATGCATCTTAACAGTCTCCTAGTTAATTTGGGTTCTTCACCCCTGGAGAACAAACCCCATCAGTCCTTAGCTTATCCTCTGTATGGTATGATATTATCTTGCACCTTACTAGTTTAGTGAGTAAAAAGTGAAAATATCACAGATCAGGTAAGGCCAAATTTTCAGATATCTTAAACATGAAAATGATTATTCCAGAATTTTATATCTCTCTCATTGTGTGTATTCTAAAGAGTGACTAAAAACCAAGTTCTATTTCTCTAGGGAATTCTCAAGGGAATTACTGCAACAAAACAGTATGTTGCAATGCACAGAAAATCTTGTCTCTGGAAAAATGTCAGTATTTCAAAACTACTTTACAAAGATAACAGAGAAGGATATTTTTATTTTTACTTTTAATGGTGAAGTTTATTCCAAGGTTATTTTCATTTTGCCAGGAACATTTATTATATTCATAAGTAGTTTGTAATAGTATTCCAAGAAATCTCCTCTGTTTTTACCAGACAATGATTCTGAAGCTCATTGTCTCTCAGGCCTCAGTTACAGAACAGAAATCAAAGGCAGGCCATTAATTTTGAAATTTGTTTTCCTTTGGTTCCGTCTTTGTTACTGTGAAAGGCCACTGCAAAATCAGTAACTGTATCTATATATATTTCTATATAGCTGTGTGTGTATATGGAAATACGCATATAAAGGAAATTATTAGTTCCTGCATTTATTACCATAGTGTCATTCGACTTTACTAGTGATTCTTTCTTTTCTGTTCACATCAGATGTATTTCTGAAACTATCATTCAGACAATAAAACTGTACTTTCTGGAAAAGAAAAATGCTAAATTTCCTTCCACTGAAGTAGAATTGTGTGGCTCCTCTGAAAGCTACTGATCAATGTCTGCACCTTCTGCCTCAAGCAATCGTTACAGATGAAATATATTAACTGTTTGTAGTAAGAGTTCCTCTTGTCTGAACAAGAAATAGCTCCAGTTTTGTGCTTAACTTTATGCTTAAACATTGTTCTCAGTCAGAAATTGATTAAATATATTTTAATTACATTATATCTGTGTGAGGGAAGGGGAACCAAGTAGGACTGATACTGATTTGAGGAAGCAGATGTTGAAATTTATCTTAGATAAGCTGGCATTGTAGAGGAATTAAAATTAAATTCAAAATGTATTTTTAATTTCTCATAGATTCATAGAATTCAAGGTCAGAAGGACTGCTATCATCATATACTATTTCTGAAACCATAATCCATGGAATTTTACATGGAGAATCCTCTTGCTCTTCAAAACTCTGTCTGACTGTCTACTACAAAAATAAATTAATGTGGTCTTGATTTACACAATTCTATCACGAATCTCTTATATTCTTTAGTCATCTGCTTTAATTTTTAAATGGACTTACTATTAGGAATTTACACCTTTTCCGTTTGAACTTTTCTGCCTCCAATTTCTAGCCAATATACCTTTCAACAATGTTGTTTCCATAATTAATATTTGCTGTATTATCAGAAAACTCTCTTCAGTGGTCCTGATCATGAGTGAATTTATCCTCTGCAGCAAGCTGTACTTGACCAACAGGTGGCACCACAGAATGACAGAAAAGTCTAGAATGAGGTGTAATTGCATACTGTAGATGCCTTTTTCACAGCCCTAAGAGCCCTGTCCGGCTCTGCTGGTGCTCAGCTGTACAGTAGTGCCATTTGCTGTGCTCCTTCAGTTTGGCTTTTGCCTGTGAAAGCTCTCCTAACCTGCTCTGCAGAAGCTTAAAATCCAGTACCCATCTTTAGAGTAAGCTCTCCCTCACCTGCCTCCCATGAACATGTCCTTTAACCTGCCAGGTGTTCTCCACCAGCATATCAAAAGGGCATTCACTGGAAATGCAGGAGGAATTGCTGCTGCCTTTTTCTTTCCCGTTATACATTTTCTAGTGGATAAGGCATCAATCCCGGTAGTGAGTCACCTGCTTTCAGTGTCTTTATCTCCCACTTTTCAGAAATGTCCCTTACACCAGGCTGTTCTGGTCAGTATTGGTCTGTGCCTCTTCTGTTGAATTGGCACCGTTGCTCAGAAAAAGAGTTGAGGAGTCCCACGACAGGAAAGAGAACGCAAGGACAAGGACCTGGCCCTTATCACCAGGACACCCATCACCAGCGGCAAGACAAGGAATGCTTGTGTGTTTTTGCTAGTCACGCAGTGGTGTCTCTCCACACAGTCTATGTGTGGCTGAGTTCCCTCCTGAGGCATCTAATCTCCACCCGCTTTTCACATTACAAAGTGACTGGGGGACCTAATTCAGCTACAGTTCCTACTTTAGCTACATGTAGCGATGCTCAAGTGTGCAGCACTTACACCTGTTTCTCAACCTGCCACATAGCTTCTCACATCATGAAGGATAAATTACAGGTTTTGAGTGTTAAATAGGATATTTTCAAAAGACTGCTGTCTCTGTGACACTGCTGAGACAAGATGGTATTAATAATTTACAGACTTCTGCTGGCAATTGAGAAGTTGAGCTTTCCCCTTTGAAATTAGTTATAAAGGTAAGTCTTGCCCAGTCCAAACTCGTAATAACCCATTTTTGCAGTATACCATTGTTTTGTCTTCATAATCTTCACATCTTTTAAAGGAAATATTTTTCCTGGACTTGAAGTATCCACATTATATATATTTCCTTCCTTCCTTCACTGTTAATGAAATAGGAACAATATCAGAATTTTTCAAGTTTCTACCTTTACCTTCTGTGTTATTGCTAGCCATAATTAAGTGCATAGTTATGGAAATATGGGGGAATAAAAACTAGAAGTAAAACAAAGAAACAAGCACAACAGAACAAAGCAACAGAAATGAAAGATAGAGGTATAGCTCTAGGACTAAAACTTTTCTGAATATACCAGAAAGGTTTAGGTACCGAAATTAGCTTGTTACTTTGTATGATTCTAATTTTTCAGAATGACAATGAGATATGGATAAAGATAAGGATCCAAGTGACTCAATTTGGCTAACGTTATTCCAGAGTTATTCCAACACTTCTTATCGGACATTGTAAATAAGAAATGCCTTCCTCCAACATGTTGCACACAGAGAAAGTTAAATACTATTAAATTCACTGTAAGAAACAATTGATGTAACAGCTTTTGTTTTATTTTTCAAAAGCAAACCCAAACAAACCAGATGAAATTGTCTTTCTTCATTTTACGTTATTCTTGACAAAATTGTCTAGTGTCATAAGGTACTAAAGAAAAACTGATGAGCAAATAAATAAAGAGCAAATGATGCTCTGCCAATCCATTTTACTCTTCTTAATTGTTTTATACTTGCTATTACTGGAAAAAACTTCCAGTAAAAGTAACCAAAGATTTCCTGATTCTGTAGCAGAAACTGCAGAAGTCATTCTATGTTTGGTTTCTTCAGGGCATAAAATTGATTCAGGCTAATCTTTTCCTTAGAAAATTGGATAATTTGGGGACCAAATAATAGGAGAAATAAAACTGTAACCTTTGCAAATTCACATTCCACAAATGGTAGCTATGGGCTGAGAGACTTTGGTTCTGCTGACTAATAGAGAAACTGGGGAAGCTCTGTAGCTCCTAACAGTGGTTCGCAGCCATTAAGTTGTTTAGTGTCATAAGATACCCAAATAAAAGTAGTATTGAATAGCCACGTTGTATGGGGCCAAAAGGTTGTAATTCCATACACAGTTCACGTATACTCAGATTTATCCTTAGAGCTGTAATCCAGTTTCAGTCTTGAATTCTTACAGGTGATTTATCACTGTGTTCTGCTAGTTGAATGGATTTTGTTATAGCCAAACACCCAAATCTTTTAAGTGTTGTTCCACTTGTTACAGATACATCTTTAGCTTTATTCCCTTTTTCTGGCAATGGCTACAATAGAGTGAATTCCTTTTATCTGAGAAGGTTTGCGAATGAATCAATGTTAAGCTGTAATTTTTTTCCTAATCTCTTCTCCATCTTCTCTCCATCCTGTCCACTGGATGGACTCTAGTGCAGTCCTCTACAAGAGATCTAGTACATTGCATCCTTACGTCTCTGCAGCCAATTTTCCTAGCCTGAAAATATTTTCAGCTGTAGGGTGAACTTTCATTTGCTTCCACCTTTTTATTTCTAAGGCTAGGGCACATCCTGCTTTGCTGGACCTGCTTCAAATCATATTATCTTTGTCTTGCAACCTACATGTATGCCATCTTTTCCCTAGTGTCAGTATCCAATTTGGTGGTTGGTCTGTGAGGATGGTAAAAAAAATCTCAGTGGGCCTTGCCTGCCTTTTGGCCTCTCAGGAGTTCTCAGTCTTGTACCTTACCTGTGACTCCGAGCCATGCTGCATGTACTTTTCCTTTCCAACTACCCCATTTGTGGATGAGCAGAAGGGAATCTGCCTCCTGCAGTTCTGGAGCAACATAGTTGATTTCCCTGTGAACTCAGAATTTTAAGCATTTTTTCTTCTTCTACATTTCAGTCACCTTTCCTTAAAGATCTTGCTACACCTGCTCTCCCCAAATCCTTTTCTGTCAACAAATGGGGAGCAGGGCAGGAAGAGAGAGGGTGAGTATTACCCTAGCTCCAGCCATCACCATCATCTTACGTTGCTGATCAAAGCATGGAGTCTCAAATTATAGACTCCCCTTTCTGCTTGGCTTGGTTAGTGTGCATCAAAAGCATGTCACACTTTTCACTGTATAACTTTCTAATATTAACCAGAATTCATAAGTTATAAAGGAACAGTTCTTGGATTTTTACAATGCCGCCAACATAATTTGTTGAGTGACTGACACAAAAAGCATATAAGAAGTTCTGTGATGCTTTATTCATGTATCTAATGAGACAACTGATACGCTGTCACTGGTGGCTTTCCCACAGCATCACTGTTGAGGTTGATATATTTACTAAAACAGTGGTTAGAGCTACTTATGCTGTTCTTATGGGTGGGCTTTAAGTGGGCATAAAAATATGTTTATGAAAACTTAAGCTGCATAAATCAATCAGACAAAATCAAATCATAGTGTCCAGTCTGTTAATGTTTTGATTTCACTGACAGGTACAAATCAGCTAGGAACACTGTTAAATAGTAATTCTAGACACTCTTTCTTATTTTCCTAAAATTATACGTGCTTTGGAGCAAAACCACAAAGCAGCTAATAGCCAAGAGAAATTTTATTTTAAAAATGAAACTCCTCAGCATTGTATTGCTTTCATTATTTCATAACTTTATGTTAAAATGTAGACAGTATGTAAATGATAGTTTTCTCTTGTAGTCCTTTTCTGCTTAGTGACAAGAAAACAAATTCAAATTGTGCTTGGGAGGAATAACTTAACAAAGCCAATTTTATTATGCAGATGAATTGTAGGTGTTGCATATCTGCATTTTCTGAAATTGTTAGCAAGCATTTTTCCAAAGCTTTCTAGGTGTGTATATAACACATTATATTTAGAGAACCAACCAGCCTTAAGAAACTCAATTGTTTTAAGTGAAAGTTGTCAAACCTATACATTTTACTCAGGAAGTAATTGTTTCATCTTTTATTTAAAAATAAGGTTTGGTGTCTAAAGTTTTGAAAAGGATGAGCGAATAACTTCTTCAAAAACATTTAATAAAATGATTCTTTTGCAAAGAAAATCATGGTGAGTTTGGAGGAGTGAATAGGTTCTTAAGAAGAAAAATATACCTTTCTTCTCTCTTACATTCCTATTTAGTTCATTCAATTGTGCTTCTGTGGTCCACTTGTTCATTTCATTAAACAAGGTTGGGAGAGGGCCAAAATAAACCATCCCTAACAGTGTGGAAGTTTTAGCCTGCAGTCACGGGTTGTTTATGACAGAATGGCGCTTCCAGTTTGTTCTAAATATTTAAATCTTCTCTAAATCTCCTTTTTGACCAAACAACATTTTTTCCGATCATTCACTGTTAACATTCTCACCTAGTAAAAAAAAAATAAATCTATGAAATAGGTAGCAAAATATATTTGACTGGTAGCATGTACATTTGCAGAAAAATTAAGAAGACCTGGTAGTTATTACCACTACAGAAGACTCCTCAGTTAAACACTAAAAAGGAACTGTGGGACCTAGTTTACCCAATAATCTTTCTGTTTTGTTATTGGATTTTAATTACTTGTTTTCAGAGACGTTTTTCAGCTTAGGAATATAAAACAGTTATGAAGTAGACCCAGAGCCTTTCTAAAGAAGCATACAGACTGAGGCACAATCATATATAATGTTGCAGAATGGCAAGCTTAACTCTCACTTATATGTTTGAAGTTCAGCAATGGCACATGAAAAGTCCTGGCTTTGGTGTGATAAAGCACTTGCCATAAAGTCAGGAAAAAAGGAAAAAAAATAAATAGATTTTAAAGATCCTATCTTTTATACAAACTGCTACACACAGGGCTAGAGTGACAAATATGCAGGCTGTAGCATGCTGTATATTATGAAGCTAGAGAATATTTTAATTCTGTCTCAAATCTTGCAGTCCTACCAAGAATTTGTCACACTTCACCTGTTTCAGTTTTTCAGTTTATTTTTTAGCAATTTTTATACAAGTTATTTCAGTTGCTGACTTAAACAATTTGTTCCATATCTCAATCCCCATTTTGTGAAAAGAAATCATAAAAGTTAGGAACCTGAAAATTGGATATTTTCTTTTGAGCAGCTGCTGTCCACAAATGTGGAAAGATTGCTAAAAGTGAGTAGCACCACCTTCTAACAAACTGTAGGCAGGTTTGATGACTGAATCTCATCTTTCCATTACTGTGCTGTCACCAAGCATTATTATGCTGGCACTCACAGATGTATGGAAGCAAAAGAAAAGCTCTTTTGGGGTTTAAAGAAGTATTTGTACAACCATAGATGTCAATGGTCCTTCTTAATTGTTGATACACATGCTGAATTACATTTATTATTAAACACAAATTTCTTGATTAAAATGTAATCTATAATGTTTTGCAGAATACATGACTGTGCCTTTACAGAACACGAGGTAAATGGCAGTAAAGGGAAATCATATGCACAAGAAAACAGGTGTTTATTAGAAAAAAAATAATAATCCTATTAGTGTAACTGACTCCCTAAGTCTTTGTCCCCGTGATTTTGGTGACCTGATGGGTACTAGATAAATTTATGTTTAATTTATTAAGTTCCTTTCATAATATTTTTTTTCTGTTTTACGTGTTTTTACGTAGCACGTGTGTTTCAGTGTGCTTAAATTCCAAATCAGAGGCATCTGGTCTGTTGCATCTGCTGTGCCTCCACCAAGGTGCCACTATAAAATTTTTCTTCCTGTGGCAGTTGTGACAACATATAGTAGTGTCTACTTAGCTTTCTGTTGAGGATCCAGTTTTACATTAGCTATTTGGCTGAATTTATAAAAGTTTTTAAAAATATCTCCATACTTGAATTGCTTCTGATTTTGGTTTTGGGTTTTATCTTTGTTTGTTTTAGATTGTTTCAGTTAATACTTGAAACATATTAGTTTTATTTTATTCCCTAAAATTTTATTTGACAGTCTTTTAATTTGTATTCTTCAAAGTACTTATCTTTTTAGCATAATTATTTGTATTTTTGTTACCCACAAAATCAATTTGCATGATTAGTTTGTTCTATCACAGAATATTTTTCTAAATTTGATAGTACTTTAAGTGGAGCTCAAGTATTGCTGTTTATTTGATGCTACAGGATGACAGGAAGGCTCAGGAATAATGTGCTTTAGTAGCTACTCCTCCAAGTTTCCATCAGGGTTTGTGTGTGCAATTTAGGTTCCATGTGGAATGTATATTTATGAAATCTTTAAGATTGTACCAATTCGTAACATTGTACCAATAAACATCATAACAATTTTACAGTGATTTTAATTAATAAAATTTTACTGAAAAAAAATGGAACATTGTTTGGGTAAGGTTCTCAGACACTTCCTATTAAATCAAAGAAAAAATAAATCAGTTTGAGGAACATTGCTTTTTCCTTATTCTGAGTGATTACCTTTCTAAGACTAAGATAAAACCCAATTTCCTGTAATTATATATAATCACCTCCTGACAGGTGCAAGAATCTTCAGATCTCTTCATAGTATAAGGGTTTCAAGATGTCCTTCATGGCCTTTCAAAAATGCACGATAGTATATCCAGCAGAAAGTAATTTTATTCACATTAAATGGCAGAGGGAAGGATGTCCTCACAGTCCATATAGGGATGACGTTGTGTCCCTGAGGGAACAGCAGAGCTAGCAAGACTCACTTTAAAGAGGCATTGCTAGTTTTCCTAAGTATCCAATTCAGGAACTGCAGATAGGTCTTGTGGGTAAATCTTCTGTAAGCACTTAAATATACATCTGTTCCATTTGCTCATTTTGGTACCAAGCTAATCCTTACTGAGCAGTCCTTACCTATTGCTTTGTTTCGTACTAGATTTCATATAGCAGAAGCTTTCTTCTGGGGTACAAACACAGCATTTAATGTCTGGTTGGAGACTTAGGCTGGATCAGATAAATCATTCTCCTATTCAGTATATCAAATATAAGAATTATGTTTAGGAAACCTTAGGGACCAGTTTAGAGTCACTGTTGGCCTAAGATCTTAGAATCACTGAAATTGCTTTTCTTCTTCTGAACAGTGTCTGGGTAGGGGCAGGAGAGAGAAAGGAAAATATTACTTTGGAGGCCACACAATGATCTGAGTATGTTTTATGTGTTTTAACGTTCCTTCTATGCAGTCCATTTTGGCAATACATATAATGCAGATGTTAGGCTGCAATGGGACTGCTTTTTCTATTGTGAAATTCATGTCACTCATTAACTGGTCTTCCTAGAAAATAGAGTTTTGAAGGCACAGAAATCTCTAGAGGTAGTACTTGCATCAGTAGATTTTATTTCTTTTTCTTGAGTGCTTTCACTAAAGAGGGACTTCTAACGAGAAATTTGTTCCTCGCTTAATTATGCAAGCTGCCACTTTAACCACATGTCTCTGTATGCAAGCCAATCAGTATGCAAGTGAAAAAATACCATCCAGACTTTTGGGTATGAGTTGAGAGAGCCAGTTATAATAGATTTTCAAAGAACTCCTGATACAGAAGTTAAAGGCAAGAATTCTGCAGGGTGTAGCTGAAGAGCTTGTAACTGAACAAAAATGAAACTGTGGAGCTTTTAGATTACTTTTGACAGTACGTGCTGTAGTTACTGGAATTGATATCCTCATGCTCTTTTGTTAATATCATTGGACAGAAGATGATATAAGGCCTTTACCTGGTGAAATCATGTAGCTCTAATCTCAGGTTGGAGGGCCAATTTAAGATCAGGCTCTGCAGGTCTTTTCCACCTAGTACAGTCAGTGAATAACAGCTTGTTAAATTAAAGTATGATTATTTAGAATAAAAGCATTTGGGGATGAGGGAAGACTTTAAAGACAATTAAATACTCAAGATACATAGTGAGCCAGGTGAGCATGCTAGCAGATTATCTAGCATTGTCTACATAGAAAGCCTGAAAAATAAAAATCCTCCATTGACCTTTGGTGCCAGCTTAATATCTGATATACTGTACCTACTAGGTATCTGTCAGCATACTTTTCCGTTCAGGTGATTCAAAATTGTAGTCAGAAAAAAAATAATATCCTCATAATTTGGTAATAAATATTGTTACTTCTAACTCGTAAGACTGGGAAATCTAATGAGCATCTTTTCTGGAAGCTACATGGTAGGGATTTGAAGTTGCTAGATTTGGTCAATGTCTTTTAAACACGTGCTTGGATGCTTCTTACCTGGGAAATCATTGAGCTGATGCCTTGTTTGCTCTTCAGTAATCCTTAAAAATCATTTAAACTAATATATGCATAAATCTTATATGCTTTACTTTCAAACATTTCCATTATCTCTCAAGCTATGTTGTTGTAGTTTTTATTTCCTCTTAAAGACCATAAGTCATGGGTTTTAAGCTCGTCTTTTTCTCTAAAACTTTAGATCCACTTCTTTCTAGTCAGATTGCGTGGCCTTTCTGTATCCATTTGACTAATATATAAATTATTGTGAGTTTAATTACCTTTCTACTAGGCAAGATGTCAGGACAGAAAAAGAAGTATTAACAGTCTTACATTGGCCTTAACCCCACAGATAGTAATTAAACAGTCTTAAAATATTAAGAAAAAAACATTACTTATTAAATTTCATGAGTTACTAGGAAAATTCTGCCTAATCTGGTAAGAATGTGAGCCCCTGTATCTTTTAAAAATATATAATGTAAAATCTAAAAGAATATAGATGAATACTATCCTTCTATAGCTTTATAGAGGAAAATAGCTTAACCTTGCATAATTTGATGGGTTAAAAAAATTGTCATTTTATACGTATTTTTACAAGTATTTTTACAAGTTATACTTGGATTTTTTATGTTAAGAATAACAACATTATTTGGAAGGTCTAGACCAAATTATTCATATTATTTGAAATAGCAGTCTTTCAGCTTTAGGTCAAGCTGGCACAAAGAAAAGTCTCTATGCATGGTCTTCTCAACAGCTCTACATGCTTTTTTCTTTGTTTTATTTTTGTACTTGTGTGTAACTAGGCAATACTACAGGATCTGGAGCAAAGACGTCCCCAGCTGGATGAACTAATAACTGCAGCACAAAATCTAAAAAACAAGACAAGCAATCAAGAGGCCAGAACAATAATTACTGACCGCAGTAAGTGGTGATTCTGCTATCATATGATGTTTCAGCAAATATGGAAAATCTTGTAATACTTGATGAGCATAGCATTTTTCAGACACTTTATGTCTTTGCCATGAGGGAGAGTTCCATCAGGAGAGAGTTCTCACAGATTTTCCAAATTGCATATAGAAGAAATGTAAGTGAAAGTCATTGATCATATATTTCACATTTTTCACCTTAATTTCATATTGCTTGTCTTTATAGGGGAAGCATATTGTAGAAAATCTGGTGTATGATCACTATAGATAAAGAAATACATTTATTCTTAAACAAGGTGGAAAAGAAGAAATCACAGAGTGCAGCCATAGGCTTGTAAGATGTTTTCAATTCCATCCCTCATAGTACAGCCACAGCCTCTTTCATCTCCTCTCAGTTGATGCACAAGTCTGACAATGCTCTGTATTAGTCTGTAGTAGTTCTTCAGTTCTGGTTTCCCTTTCCAGAATTAACCAACTAGCTGTGTCTAAGGTGGAAAAATTAGTAAATTACACTTTAGAATTCTACTGAAGACTTAGTCTTGTCACTTCCTTATGCTCTTCACTATAGATAAAACACACTGTCAAGGTCATGTTATAAAAGCAGGCCTTTGTGGTGGCCTTTTATATATCTTCAGTTATTGAGTACTCAGGACTGAAAACTACAAAAAAATAACTTCTTATGGTCCTAGAGGTCTCCTGTAGTGCTTAGAGAAGACCCAAGCCAAATGGTTTGCATGTGGACACAGTCAATTCACTTTATGTGGATACAAACTGTTCCGTACATCTTGGCCTGGAAACCAGGGATTGTTCCCTGAAACTGATGACTCTGAAGGTGTACATAGGTTAAACTTGCTTATCCCAATAAATAAAAGTAGATGTGTATTTATTTATTTATTACCTCCTTTTTTATTATTATTTCATCAGGTATAGTACTTTCCATAATAAGCTAAAATCACATTGCATGTTTGAACTGTATTGTAGTTAGTAGCACAAACAGATATTATTTAGACTACATCCTATGTAAAATCATATTGTTTAATTGTTATTCTCTTCCTGGCCTTGAAACATATTACTAAGACACAGAAAAACTATTTGTTTTATTTGAAGTTTGAGAAGAAATGGTAGTGCTTATATATTACTTAAGCTCCTGTTCCTGTTTGACATGCAAATTAATTTTGGAACTATGTACTTAGTTGAATTCAGATTAAGTGTGTACATATACCTTAACTTTACAGTGCTTATTCAAAGCCAACATATGTAGTAATCCTACTGGTATTTTCTAGTATGTTTTCATTTTTAATTCTGAAAAGAGTCTTCTGAAGATAAGAGTTGTAGACTTTATGTGAAATGCAAGTATAATTCTTATCTGCCCTCATGTGAATTGTATGCATGACTAAATTTTGTTCTGTTGGAAAACTGCACTTCACTTTAAGTGAAATTGCCTTCTAAGAGAGATTAAATGCTTCTTTCTCATAAAGTAAAAAAAAAAAAGGAAAGCAAGCTATCAGACTGTAAATCATGAATGAGTATGTGGTAACCCAACTATATTACAGCTTGCATCTATGGCTAGCAGTATAGTGAATATATTTTATGAGATGATTTCTTAGTTTTTATCTTTAAGAATTCCCAAAATGATTAGTTGGTTTTGAACTTAAGGTATACAAGATTAGTTTTTGCTGTGATTTAGCATTAATTTTCTATGTTAATACTTTCAATATCCTTGTCTGCAGAAGTGCAACTTATGATGCAGTAGATAGAGGTCATGTTCCTTCATGTTCTTTCAAGTACATCTTGTTGTAGTGTAGCATTTTCTAACATCATCCTGTTGTTAACAATGACATAGTTTTAAAGTAAACAGAATATTTATTGTCAGAAATACACAGGGTCTGTGTTTCTGCACTTGGGGGAGATAAAGTATGATCAGGGCCATTTTTGATCCAGTCTTCTGAGGCAGCAAACTAGATTTATTGAGTTTTTTTCATGCTTAGTTAGTTTGTATTTATGCAGTTGTAGGTTGTACTAAACACTATTCAAGAAGTATTTATTGCTTTTGAATTTTAAGGAGATCATGATATTTCCAGGGGAAAAAAAATAATGCTAGAACTTTACAAAGTGACACATAAGGTTTTTCTGAATATATGCCAAATGTGGCATACTGTCATCTAAAGTACTTCCTAACTACCATTGTTCTTTTGATTTTTAGTGGCATAATTCCCACCACCACCCCACCACCCCCCGTATGTTGCATGAAGAAGATGGAGATTTCTCTGGTTAGATTTAGGCCTGGTAAACACCTGTATAGACAGGATACACTTGTTCTGGCTGCAGCTACTGTAGGGGTAGTTCACCCCTCCCTTCACAGTGCTATACTGTCCTGAACATAGGAAGACTCTTCCTATCCCCAGCACAGCTGGCGTGCTCTAACTGCGTGCTGTTTAACACAGCTACTCTGAAGTTTGCTGTGCTGTACAGTGCTCTCACCTAGTGCAGTTTTGCCTTGCAGTCCAGCACATACTGAGCCCAGCCTACTGCACCAGCGTGTTGTCCCCAAGTCTATCCCCAGGAATCATGCTCGCAGCGAGAGCTGAACCCTGGACCAGAGAACCTGCTCTAGCTGCTAAGGGTGCGCTTTCCCCACAGCCCTAGAGAGCATCCCCTCCATTATACTTGGACTTTGCACCAGAATACTGCTACAAGTCCTCCCTGCCTACCTCACCCACAGACTCTTTCCAATGTCCTGTGATTTTTTTCCCCTCTTCATGAATACAAATAGGTTGCCATGGTTATGTCTTAGAAGTTATAAGTATTCATTCATTCTATGCAGTTTCATGACCTGAGCATCAGCATGGTGTCGTTCATGCTCCTCTGCAGCAGCTGTGTACCAATCTCACATGAAGCCTTCCATAATGTCACACTACCAGGTGCCAAATGCTTCGGAGCCCATCCTGAAGGAAAGGGAGCGCAGGGCTGTGCTGCACTGGTCTGTCACGTAGGAGCTGATAGACTTGACTACACCTAGTGCGCTGCCTCTCCCCAGGCTGCAGCATGGGATCTCACACTCTCAGAAGTAAAAAGCTGAAAAGAGGAGCTAATTCGTACAGATATGTTGTTCATTGCCTTTTGCTATTAAGGTGCTAGTAAAAAAACCCAACACAATCATCTGGCCAATATCACTGAACAAATATATTCTAAGTCCTAAATGAGACTCGTAGCTACTCTACAAGACAGCTACTCGTCATACATTCTTGGTCACAGGATGTGTCAGCGTGCCATCAACTGGAATTAAAACCCTGAAGGTTCTGACTTCTGCACTAACAGTAGGAACTCATAAGTCATTCTGCTTGCAGAAATATGTATATTATGCTCATTAAAGTCTAACTTTGAATTATATTCAGGAATCATTAGTGCCTTTTTTAAGATTTTAGGAAATAAAAACAGAAATTAAAAATAAGCTCATACAATTGAATTATTTCATTTGAAACTTTTTTCCCCCCCCTTACTTCATTACCTGTGTGAAATTACAGGAGTTATACTACATATAAAGAACTCTGCTCTATAAAGTAAAACTTGCGTTACATTTACACAATGTTATATTTAAATCTCTGTTTATTCCACGTAAATCATAGTTTGCTTACAACTTATACATTAGAGAATACATAAGTATAACAATTACTTTTAGAGGAAAACTTGCGGGGAAAAGCAAGATTCCTCTCTGCTCTTTGAATGCCCTTGATAAAGCATTCTATTCTGACTGAACCATATGCTGCACAGTAATGTTTTTCTCTACATAATGCATCACAGCTCCAAAACACTTTGCTTTACTGCTGATGAAAATGTTGTTTCTTTAAATGGAATGAATTTATAAGGAACTTTGAATACAATATAGTAATTAAACTTTGAAAATTCCTTTTATTTTTCATCAGTTCCTATGTATAGAATACATAAAGCCACTAACAAGTCAATATAGAAATATACTGAGAGATAATAAAACCAAATTTGCAGTCTTAGAATTAGAAATACCAAAGTAATTACAAAGGCTATGTCAGGTCTTGCTGGATCCTGTAAATGTAAGAAACTTTAAACAGCAGGCCTTCTTACTGCTGTGTTCACACACATGCAAACGATAACAGTAGTTAACCTTTCTGCAGTTTTACTTTGCTAGTAATTTACATCCCAATCTTGTAATGTTGTTTCTGGCTGTGTAAGTGATAGAGGAGGTATGAAAATGAATGTTTATAGAACTCTATGAAGAAATAATCTCTTAGTGACCAAAGAATCTCCCTTTCAAGATTATAAGAAGGCAAAGTAACACACATCTTTCTTCAGCGATTGTGTGAAATGTACTGAACTCTCAAAATATCACTTGAGAGGTTAATTAAGTTTGATTACATTAAATACATAAATAATAGCAATAGATATAAGTATTTCAATGACAACTATTTTGATTAAGAATTAAACATTGGGACCAAATGATTCCTTCTGATATTTTATTTTGCAGTTTTTAAGTCCACCAATGTATGAATAATTTATAGAAGATATCTTCAGAAGACTTATTTTGGTTTTGTGGTTTGTTTTTAGTTTGTTTGGGGGTCTTCTTGGAGAAAAAAAAATGCTATGTTATAATTGGTTGTTAGGAGAGCTCTGCTTGAATCTGAATCTGAAAGAGTCTGAGTGTCTCTGTGCCACTCCATAAAAATGCCTTTATTGAATAGATTGCTGTATTTGACAGTTTTATGGCAAAATCATCAACTTGTCATCACTTCCATGACAAAGTATATAGCAACTCCATAGTGAATTACAGCTGTACTGTTCTCAACATCTTAATAAAATAGCCGTCTCCATTGTACTGCCATCAATGTGGTTTTCTCTTAGTCCTATTGAACACAAATACAGAGTTTACCGCTTGAAAAAAGTAATTCATACAATCTGGAATTTGTTATCCAGTAGTAAAACTCCTTGTTTCCAGGACTGTAAAAGAAAAATGTAAGAAAATTGTACTTGTATACAGTTTTCCCAGTTATCTTGCTAGTATTTTCAAGCTGAATTATTGCATAAACCCCAGTATTCTATTGTCTGGATTCCATGTGTTTCAAGAACTTCTCAAGAACCTGAGTTATAGCTTTCCTGTGCCATAAAGATGTAAAGTTTATTAATCACCTTGATGTACCTCTTTACAGCTGAAACCTTGGTTTTCCTATGACAACTCTGTGCCGTGGAAATGTAGGAAGGTATAAACCATTTGTAGTTAAAGAAACATCAATAACAAGATAAAACTAGAGTTCTGAAAGGTATAGCATGTTACTGAGTACCTCATTTGAAACCAGTTCCTTGGAACAGATTTGCTGCTGCAGGATTTGTAAGAAAGTTATGGGACATTGTAAGAAGGAATAAGAAGTTATTTTGGAATGCTTCCCCTTTATGAATGGGAAATACCATGCCCCAGAAATGTCTGAATGATTGGGGAATTACAGGCTATATATACTAGAAACATATGGCTCAGTGGACAAAGGGCAAGATCTAAGCTGCCTACTTAAGGTGTCATAGTGCTCCCAAAAAGGCAGTGAGACTGCAAGGTGACCTTCTTTCATTTCTGTTGATATTCATGAGTAAAAGTGGCACAGATTTTTCGGTAGCCCCAGAGCTGCTAAGTGTGTTAAGTGATATCATTGTTGGTGGCTTGCTCACTTACCTTCTCAATCCCGTGAAGAGAATTAGATAATTGTGTTGTGTGGTAATTCAGGTGGAATGTAGCTGGCTACTTCTAAACCAGGTACTTCTAGATAAATAAGAACGTTCTCCTAAGATTTATGTTCCTAGAAATCAGTCTGTGGTGTATTGGATAGAGGCACTTAATTTTGCCCAAATCATTAGTGTTTATAAAATTTTGTCGTCTAGCTTCCCAAAAGGCTAGGACAGCAGAATGGCTTGACCAAATCCCTCATCAGGAAAACATGATGTGTACTCTCAGCTAATTGTGATCTTGCGAACTGCAAAGATAGAATACAGTGAGAAGTGTAAGGCTGTGCTGCAAGGAGAGTCTTTTCAGAAAGAGTGATAGGAAATAAAGCCTTTTAAAATACCTTTAAATAATTTCAACTAGGTCCAGAAAGGTAAAATCAAACAACCAAACAACAAAACAACCAACACACCCTGAATGAGGAAAGCATGGTTTGGTAGAAGGATGGTTCAAACTAACAGGTTGCACATTTTTGTATGATGTAGCCATGGGTATGTGAAGTTAACTGGTTGAAAAATTTTGGACATACTATCACTTGGCAGAAGGAGAACAAACTTCCTACTTTAGCCTAGGGAAGGACTTGGTATGGCTTTGTGGGACAGCTGGTGTCTGAATCTGCTTTGCGTCTTTTTATAACCTCTGTTGGTCAACAGAGTTGATCAGTCAGGATACAGACAAAAAAATTCTTCTGATTTATAGTACCAAGAAAATTCAAGCCTATTTAAGATTCTCAGGATACCTTCTGTATCTTAAATGATTAGAGAAGTGTTAACATAATTTTTTGAAACATTTACCTGACTAAAACTGCCAAGAATTTCCATTTCTTCAGGAAAGCAAGCGCTGAGTTATTTAGAGTTTTCAAGTATCTAATGTGAGGTTTCCTATTTATAGTGTTATAGCAATAAATCTGGTTTTATTTACATTGGATTGCAAAATTGGATCCAATCTCATTTTACAAAAGATAATTAACACGTATATAAAACATTTTAAAATCTGAAAATAATAAATGCTGAAGAGGTTTGACTTACATCTTGTCAGTGGTAGAAGAATGTTCCATTGACTTGTGTGTAGTGGCCAGATAATCAGAAACATTTTTTTTTTTCTCTTTGAGTGATACCAGATATATGCAGTCAATTTTTTATGTTAAAGGACTAGTGTTAATAATTTGCCATTAAAAATATTTATACCACTTATACCATACTTGTGGTTCACCTCCTTTGCAAGTAAATATCCAAAATTATTAGGTTCCAAAAGTGAAAAAAGGGCTAAACCACTGCCCATTATGTATAACTGTATCAATATTCTATATTTTAAGAATTATTTTTCAATGTTAAAGAAATATTTTTATTAAGCAATTTTTATTCCTTATCTACTGGTGAAATATTATTACAGTGTTTATATAATGTCCATTTGGTCAATCAATAAAGTTACTGCCTAACCTTAAAATCTGTGATTGTGTAGCTGGTCAAAATCATGGATTTTTAAATTTGATTTGATTTTATTTTTTATATAGGAATTTTCCATTTTTTTGCAAAATACTAGCACCACTTCATATGTTTGTAGTCTGATAGTTTCAAAAGTATTGCATCATATGGTTTGGGTGCATTCCCTTTTTTCTTTAAGGGAGTTATAAAGCTCAATTCTTAACAAAAACATCCCATTTACCCCCAAAAAGCCTAATTATCATCCTAGTATTCTCTCTCTTTATATAGAGTTTCAATATTTTTAGATAATAACTTTAATTACTAATTTTATTTTAATTGAAGTTTTAAATGTAGATGTTCAGTCACCTTATACAAGCACCAAAAAATTACTTTTTTTAAAAAATATTAAATTGCATGGATTTTAGCCATCTTTTTCTTTTTAATATTTGCTGGGATTTACTTTTTGCAGGCATTCTCTTTGTGAACGTTGACATTGCAATTCTGACATTCTTTATTAGTGGACTTGATATATCTGAATATATCTTTTGTCAGAATGGATTAAACAGTAATTTTAATTTGGATTTTGCATTTGTTTTTAGATTTGGGCAAGATGACAGAATTTAATGGATGGTTAGCACTTTCGGGAATTGTGAGATTTTCATACGTGTTTCATCTGGTAGAAAATCCCTAAAGTACAGAAGTTGCCAGGAACCGTTCCAGGAGGAACAACCCCCCCATGCACCAGCACAGGCTGGGGGCTGACCTGCTGGATGGAAGGCAGCTCTGTGGAGGACTTGGGAGTCCTGCTGGACAGCAAGTTGCCCATGAGCCAGCAGTGTGCCCTGGTGGCCAAGGTGGCCAATGGGATCCTGGGGTGCATTAGGAGGAGCACGGCCAGCAGGTCGAAGGAGATGATCCTGCCCTCTGCTCTGCCCTGGTGAGGCTCCATCTGGAGTGCTGTGTCCAGTGCTGGGCTCCCCAGTTCAAGAGAGACAGGGAACTGCTGGAGAGGGTCCAGGGGAGGGCTGCAAAGGTGATGAGGGGCCTGGGGCATCTCCCTCTGGTGGAAAGGCTGGGAGAGCTGGGCCCGATTAGCCTGCAGAAGAGAAGGCTGTGGGAGGAGCTCACTGGCTCTGAAGTGATCCCACGTGATCCTGAAGATCACGAGGACTCCTAGAGCTCTTTTCATCTGCCTTCCTGTGTTTCCTCCATTTTCTCTCTTTCCCTGTCCCCCATATGGAAAATGCTGCTTTACATTAATCTGTGTAACTGATTTCTGTGTTGCCTTTTCCCTTGTTCTGTTTGCACCATGTCATTGTACTCGTCTTTCACTCTGGCTATGCCCTCCTGCTTCCCCCCCTCTTGCCCTCTTGCTAGGACTTGTTGGAAATTGCTGTCACAGCTCAGACCAGGGTTCTGTCTGTAGTAGGTGATGCAGTAGCGCTGTATCGGATTTAGAGATGGTTACACAGGCCTAATCAGAAGTGTTGTTGGTGTTCTCACGGCATTGTACAGAAAGTCTCCCATTACTTTTGTGATTGTAATGTGTGAGATCTGGGGAAAAAGATAGCCTAATAGTAGTCTTTATTTTTAGATGTTAACTACTGCTCTTAGACTTGTTCTTATCAGCTTCTCAGATACCATTTGAGATATTTCGGAATTCTTAAGTTTAATAAACCTCCAGCTGCTTGCAGCAGCAGAAATGGAGCAGGTCTGTGCTTCCCACTATCTGTTTTCTGCTTGGAAACACTGCTTGTTCTTCCAGCACTGCACACCAGAAACATCTCAGAGAGAACCAAGAGGGATGTTGCTGTTAGCGTTGAAGGTGCTGTGCTCTGATAACTACCCACACAGGGTGACTTTTGTCAGTGAGAAGTCACAGATTGCTTTGAATGTGATGGAAATGCTTTGTCCTTGGAGACAAAGTTGGGGAACAAGCTGGAACAGGACCTGGAACCCAAAAGATAATATAAACACTTCAAGTAGAGGTAAATTTAGTTGCATCTGTAATTTTAATCGGCAAAAGAAAAGGCAATATAAGGGTAACAAAAAGTGCCAGGATATCAAGAGAAACCCTCATATGTGTGATGGTAAGTAGAGAGGGACTGCTTGCAAAGAATGAGGCAGCCTACTGGTAAGGTGGTCTATCACAACAAAGCAAGCAGGATTTTTTTTTTATTCCTTCTTTGCAAATATATGATTGCATCTGAGGAATACCTGCCATTCTCCATTTTTCTTCCTAATGGGAATCCCATGACAAATAAGCACTAAGTTACTCCTTATGCCCATGGTCAAGTTTTTTTTTGCCTTTCAGGATCAATGAAAATACAGTAAGAGCAAACTTGTATCATCACAGGTGTGAATGACCTCTATTTAATGTCTTGATCTGCTACAGACTTCATAATTCCAGAAAAGTCTTTCAATTTCATATGGTTAATTCTTTACCTAGATAAGGTGGGATAATATATCTTATCCACCAGCCTTTGTCTGCCATATGTGTTCAGAAGACTAGTTTCTTTGCTGTTTTCTTTCAATGTGACATACCTGTCTTTCACTGTTCTCAACAGTGTTTCAGGGCAGTGCTGTATTAGAAATAGTAGAATGCACAGAACGTTGGAAATTTGACTAGAAGCAGAAATGTATTTTTATCTGTGATGATACAAACAGAAGAGCTATGCTAGCTGTGTTGAGACAAATTAGTCAAAATGAAAATAAATGGCAATAACGAAAAAGAAATTGCTCAGAAATAGTTTTCAGAACGTTACCAAATTACTTGTCCACTGACATTTCATCCAGAGTTTGATGGGCAACATTTAATGTCCACAGTTATTTTGAAAACTGTGTCAGAACAGTATATATTCGTCTATACCAGACCATAATTTTCTGCAGTAATTACAGAACAAACAGGAAACAAAGGTCCTTCTCTGCAGAGATTACGAGCTAAATTTAGATGCCACATAAGCACCGATATCAGGCAAATGCATGTTTTGGTTTACATTGTGTCCCACCTCTTTTTCTAAAAATGAATGCAATACAGAAAGAACATATATTGGAACCTGCAGTTCTCAGACAATCTAGTTAAGCATGCTGCAGTGTGTTTCGCCTATGGATTTTACTTCGGCAATCCTCAATATAAATTTCTCATGGGTTTAGTTTTGCTTGAATTGGGACTAAACCAGTAACAAAAGGAGTGTTTTGCACAGCCCAGATCTCCTTTGCTGAGTAAATACTGGCTTAACCTGTGTGAGAGAGGTCCTAAGACTTTGGGGGGTGGTTGCACAAGCTGGTGGTTTCATTTTGTTATATACCAAATCATCATTATAGTGACTCATGAAACACTATAGATAATTTAAATAATTTAATTTTATTACTGTTTTCAGGATAATAAGCATATGAAAAGGGCGGCTCTGATGCTTTTCAATCTATGTTTAGTGGATAGTAATGCTCATATGTTTGTCAGCTTTTGTCATGCCAAAAAGGGAGGGAAAGGGAAATAGCATAAAGGTTCTGGAGATTGGATACTCATATTTCATCTTTTTATCAGCAGGTCTATTATGTGATAGGTGAGAAAATGACGTATCAGTGAACCCCCTAGCTGAGTAACAGCAAAGGAGAATAGATGTTGAACAGTCTTATACATGATTAGAAAGTGGTGGCATCTGGGCTTGGTAGAACTTAGAACCTGAAACAGAATATTTAGAAAAGCTTTTATTTCATTATATTTTAACTGGATGGGAACCTGAGTACAGTAGAAGATACACCTATGCCATGGAAGTTTTGCCTAAAAGTGTTGGGCTGTGTTTATGTCTTCTTTATCTTTTTAAGTGTAGAAATAAGTGCAATATTTCAGATGAAGAGATATAATAATTTTGCAGAATATTACTTACATTTCCACTATTATTATTAGTCTTTCTGAATGTTTGCACTTTTGATACATGGCTCTCTTCACTGCAGCATTATAGGATGGCAACAGTACTGGTTTAATTTGTTTATTGGATATTTTTTCTTTGCTCCATTTTATGTATTTCCTTGCAATCAAAATGTTGAGCTCTATAGTAAAATATAGCATAGAATAGAACAGCCTCTTTCAGCTGGAATGGACCTACAATGATCCATCTAGTCACAACTGTCTGGCCACTTCGTGACTGACCAAGCTAAATCATGTTGTTAAGGGCATTGTCCAAAAGCCTCTTAAACACTGACAGGCATGAGGCATCAACCATGTCCCTAGAAAACCTGTTCCAGTGTTTGTGTACCCTCTCGGTAAAGGAGTGTTTCTGATGTCAAGTCTAAACCTATGCAGGTCAAAATTTGCTGAGTTCAGCCATATCAGAATAGTGTTTTTGAAGTGTGTTGGTTTGTCTAAAGTTGATTAAGTATAATCCATTTGGTGCGTCATGAGTCTCATGGATGTTATGATCTGTGTTTGAGTACCAAAGAGAACATGGACAAAGCAGCATAGATGTCTGATTAAAACAAAACAAAACACCCCAAAACAAACCCAACCCCTTCTTAAACCAAAACCACAGTAAAAGACAAGTTATCATGTCTTTTCCTTTTTTCAAGATTGGTGTAATATATCTTTTTTCTTTTAGTAGTCAGCTAAAATATTGCACTAAGGTGACAAATACATTGGGGGTTTTTTGGGTTTGTTCTGTTTTTTGTTTCTTAGCTTTTTAAAATTTCTGTATCTCCAGTTATGATGAAACAGATACATATGTATGTAATGCCAGGCTCCATAGCTTGGGACCCATTTCATGTGACTTTGAGAACTAGACATATAATTTTTTTTTTTTTTAAAGTAATATTTTTTTCCCTATATGCACTTATACTTGCAAAGCTACACTCCTTTAGTAGTTCAGGTATCAGCATTTTTATGATAAGCCCTTCATTTTCTAATCAGTGCTTAGTTAAAAATAATAAATTTGTAGTAGTATAGCTACACAGAGAATGGTCAAAACGAATGATTTGGAAATTTCAGAAGAAACATTTTTTCTACAATGCATGATACTTCCTGAATTGACTCTGTTGGGTATTTACTTGGAAGTGTATAAGGTCATTTTTAGTGTGAAATTTAACTATTTCTTTCCTTTTCATATCAACAAGGCCCCAATACTACTTGGCCACATAAGTAGAGTGCTCATTAAAAAAAGAAAAAAAAAATCCATAAAAGCATACTGTAAGAGATGTGCAGTCTTTTTATCAGGGCCCACAGTGACAGGACAAGGGGCAATAATTTTAAACTGCAGTAGGGTAGATTTTGATTAGATAGAAAGAAAAAATTCTTTATGATGAGGGTGATGAGAGACTGGAACAGGTCACCCAGAGAGGTTGTGAATGCCCCATCATTGGAAGTGTCAAGATCAGATTGGACCTCCCTGCCCATGGCAGGGAGGTTGGACTAGGTGATCTTTAAGGTCTCTTCCAACTCAAAGCATTCTGTGATTATGAAATTGGTAATCTGCAAATAAAACACCTTTATACAGTTTTCTGTTTCTGTTATAAAGAAACAAATTATTTAAGTTAATTCAGTTCAGATATAAAATCCCCAAAACTTATGCTTAAAGTCGATCATAAAAATATTTTTAAAAGAAACAAATTTTGTATTCTTTGCTTTGAAATCAGTTCTCACTCATTTGGAATTTATCTTTGCTTTCAAAGGCAAAAATAAAAGTAAAAGCTACAAAGTTCAGGTTTGGCCTACTGTATTTTTTTCTGCTGCATGTGTGATTTTTTTATGGTTTATCCATTGAGGTAACCTAAGTATTGCTGCCAGCACTCCGCTTTCTGTGACTGTTTGTGTAGGTGAGTGAATGAAGCTCTAGAGTCACCTCCCAGCTGAGCTCCAGGGAGAGGCACATGCTGTGGTGGCACAGGAGTTGAATCACTGTGCAAATTTGGCATTGTCAAAAGAGGCAAAGCAAAAGATTCACAACAGCCTGTGCTCATAATTCCGAGTCATGGAATACCCTGGAGAGCAATTGTAGCCCAGCAGTTGGTCTCAAAGTTAAGACCAACAAATGGGAACGGCTGTGTTGCTTACTGACCATTTTACAAAGTGTGGCAGTTTACCCTTGCTGATGCAGCTTAATTAGTACGTACTACAGTGGTAAGGATTTGGACTTGGAGAGTTAAAGAAAACAGAAGCTTAGGCGTTAGACGATGTTATTTTGACAGCTCATATAATATTTAATGTCAAATAACAGAAGGAAGAGATTTGCTGTTTATCCATTGTAAAATGAATCACAGCCAGTTGCAGTCTTTGAATTTTGAATTTATGGCTTCTGTGAGGTTTGAAGGTTCTCCTGAGGAAATTATTTTGCTTCTTGAAGAAGAAAATAGAAACATAAACAGTATGCAAAACTTTGCTTCAGTAACTTGGAGCCTGATATTGACACATTTGCAGAATTCCAAAGTCTATTCTAATTTTCTAGATATTTTGGTACTCTTAAGATCTCCCACAGTCTTGCCTATACATTTAGAGCTGGATCTATTCAATCAAAACCAAAGGAGATCAATGAACAGATTAACAAATGCATATACATTTGAAAAGCAAGTCTCAGCCTAAACTCAGTAGGAGCTAGTGGGCTGATGACATTAAAAATATGCAGTGTAAACATGAATGTATGATGGAAACACAAAGTTATGTGGTAATAAGAATTATGAAATTCATTGCCTGTATACTTCATTAGGTAGGTAATGAGTTTCACATATTTCGGGACTTAAACTGCTAGACCTACCATTATGTTTTTGCATCAGTAAGTACAGAAGTCTATGAAAGCATTAGTATATGAAAGCTGATGTACTTTAATAATGCTATTAACGTTCTTGTTTATGTTCAGAGAAAGTAGAAAATCATTTCACTAATTCATTTAATGTCCCATTTTGAAATACAAGCACAGACAAGTCATATTCCTTCTGAAAAAAAAAAAAAAAATCTAAAGTATTTTGTAGGTAGGTAGATTATTACAAAAGCTATAATCCATGAATAGAAATTAGATTCATAATTATAAATTATGTTCCTTCTGATGCCTTAAATAACCAAAATCCTAGGAAAAATGTTAATGCCATTTGAACAAAGATACTGAAATACTGAAATACCGAAATACCTAGGCACTTTTAATTAATCCTCACATTCCTAAGAAAAGACATAAATTAATGATTTTTTCCTATTAAGTTCTTTGAAAACTTTTTACTAAATTTAAAACTGAAACAATTGAATTACTTACATAGTCACTCATCTAGTTATTCAGGTTAGTCCTGATCCTGTGGCTTATGTTTCGGTGCCTTCCTTCAATCTAAGTATTGTTTCTAAATCTAATGTAAGTCTTCGTAATTATATGACGGATATTTAAGCAAGTAGCTAAATTCAGTAATGCAGTAGTTATTTTCTACATACAACAAAGGAAAATTAATAAAACAAACATTTTGAAAGATTATTAAATCGTTCCAGCAAGGGAACCATCTGTTTCTTCAGTTAGTACAACGTTACTACAAAGTTGTATTTTAGTATCATCCATATATGGGAGTCTTTGCAGAAGAAAAAAAAATCCATTAACTTCTGGTGGCTTGTCCATATGCATCCTGCTCCTGGGGTCATGGAAGGGTCACTGCTGACTCTGCATCCTGCCTGAGCAGTGGGACCAGCGGTCCATTTTTCCAGAAATGTCCTGCTCCACTTCTTAAGGCTCTGATGGCAATAGAGAGGTATCAGAAGTTCATTCCCTAATATGTCTATCCATCTCCCTAGTCAATACCTGTTTTTATATGCATATAAATATGTTTATTTGTTTCTGCAGGTTTCTAGTAAAATTACACTTATATTTGTTACCTATCTCACATAAAAATTTTACAGATTGTATAACATACTAAAATGCAAGGTAAATGTTCTTCCACATCCTGCATATGATGATCTGTTCCCTTTTTCACTTTGTGAAAAAATGATCATGGGAACTTAAAATTTGAGACATGACAAAAGATACACGCATAAATACTTTTATAATACATTCACAAACTAGTGAGTGTTTTCTGAAGGACCAGTTTTCTAAATAAGCTCTTGCATGCCCTTCTCAGTGCTCAGTCATGCAATCTGCTTCTTCCTTGTTATAAGAAACAGATTTCTTTAGATGTACTATCATCATCCTAGTCTGGTCTCTAACTCCCACTCCATATAGCAAGGTATAAAGCATACTTAACAGTGTTGAAGAATTATTCACTTGATGCTTAGCAGAAACCACTTGACAGTTTTCAGTTCATTTCGTTTGATCTGACACTTCCAAAGGGACAGAATGACCTTCATTAGTTTGATCATATGGAAGTGATTTTTAGATAAAAGAAAAATAGGCTTACCCTAGTGAAAAAAAAAAAAAAAAAAGTAAATTAAAACATAGAGTTGCAATAGTTGGATATAATTACCCCACAAAAATATCAAAGTACAAAATGAGATTATAAATGTGTGTGTTTTTTAAAAACATTTTACATCTGTTGAAATCTCTGCCATTGTCTGTCCTTAGCCTCTGAGAAGCCAAGGAAGGTAACATTCTTTTTCCCAGGGCTTTCATGCCTTGAAAGGTCTTTTGAGTACTTTTTCATTGCTCTCCATCACCCCAGAAAGGCAATTGAAGGCTGTGAATGCTGCTTCTTCCTGGTTTCCCTTGTAACACTTCTTATCTGATTCTAGAAATTAGGATATTGCAAAACAGTTCTTTCCTTCTTCCCAGGTATTATTCATTCACTTGTTTATATACAGCTTCATTTGTGTTTCTGTTTTGCCTAGTTTTTTTGTAAGCCATAGTTTTTTTTTAAAAAAATCTGTTCATATATATTATGATACATACATGATAAGGAATAATCTTTCTATAAAAACCTTAATTGATTAATGATGCATAAAAGCTCAATCTGACATTTTACTGGCATAAATGACAGAACTCACATTAAGCTAGGTATTCTAAGTTGCCATCCCACCATTAATTTTGGGTTTATTGGCTAAATCCTCTCATCACATTACTGCCTATCTAAGGGATACATAAAATGTCTTAGATGACATGCTATTAGTGTTTTTCCATATTTAGTTAAAGTGTTGCCATAACTTTCTAAGGTAATTTTTTAAGAAGTATGACTTTTATAAGCCTCTGAAAAAGGTTAAGAGAAATACTGATTTACAAGAAGAGATAAAGAAGGACAGACGAAACATAAATTACTATCTGGGTAGGCTGGCTCCAACTGTTCCCTGTCATGCTCTCTGTTTTATCCAGCTGCACTCTGTAAGGATGGCCTACAGGCAGAAACTTAGATGTTGTAACGTTCCTGTAACTCCCTAAGTAGTTCAGGCATTTAAAAAAGAAAAGTTTGAAACTTATTGTCATTTGACTCTGCATCTACTATCCAGATGTTCTCCCTAGACTGGTCTCTCACAGATTCACAATTGTCCACAAGAACAGAGCCGGCACTCTTTTGTCAAGGGATGTTGTATGACAGACTTTATTAAAGTGATCCATCTTGAAGACTAAGGCTTCAGTCAGACACATCATGTTCTGGAAGGCAGCAGAAGAGAAGGTAGAGCACTTTTGGCAAGAAATAATTGACAAATTAACTAAATCCTTTTCTTAGGGGGAAAAAAAGAAGTTTCTTTAGGTTTATTTACTTAGAACAATACAATAATAAAAAGCAAGGTAACCACAAGATAAGACAAAGCTTAAGTGATGTTGCAATGTTTTAACTGATTCCACTCATGGTTTACAGAAAACTGAGCCAAAATTGGAATGCATCAGAAAGCCTTGTCTGTAGTGCATTGTTGTTGTACCTTCAGAATGGTCTTGTAGCCCTATGAAAAACATCTCTTCTTCTTCTTCATAATTTGTTTATCCCTATCGTGGAAAATCATATTGTTTAGTGGAAGAAAGGGAAAAGTGTAAAAAAGGTGCACTAATCCAGTATCTTTCTGTTTAAATCCTTATCTTCTAGTTTCTCCACCATGCTTCTCAGAAAGCCCACTCACTGTTCAGTAAGACACACTTACAAATTTTAGGATTGGAAAAACTAGTGTTATATACAGTCACAAAAGTTTAGTTAAACTAAATTTTATATGAATAAATGTGTAGGTTAGTTAGAAGCATATCAAGTAAGATGAAATACATAACAATTAGCTATCCAGAATATTCAAAGAATTATGGGGCTGTAACTCCAACAGAAATTAATCCAACCTGATGAACTATTCAGAGATGAAGGTTAAAATGTGCGCTTATCTTCAAAAACAACTTTGTAAAAGACTTAAACTCTGCAGAGATGTAGGAGTAATCTCTAGGGATATGTAGGAGTAAATTTCAGGATAGCATATGGCTGGAAAAAATCCTGTATTAACAACTTTGAAGCTGAGGTAGTATGCTTCCAGAGCAACCAATGGCAATGTTGGACTTGGGCTTTTTTTAAGTGTCCCTCCCAAAAATCTACAACTTTTATGTTTTCAGTATTTCCTAATATTACAGTCTCTAGGTACTCGGTGTAGCTCTGCCTACTGCTGTGTCTTCCCGTCTTCTACCTGTGGTGCTGGCTGGAACATGCACTGTCATATCAAGCAATGTGCTGGCTGTCCTGTGACTGTGCAAACCACTTTCAGAGGGCTGCCTCCAGCTCTGTAGCAAGACTTTGTGAATGCGGTACAACGACCTCACCCACCAATTTGTTAACCTGGTATACCTACCATTCACAATTGAAGGTGTTACAGTTGGCAAAGGATGTAAATTTTTTTCTTTATGCTTTCACACCATTTACCAATCTGTACATCCATAATGTTTAAAGGCTACTCGGTACCTACTGTAAGAATTAAGATCTTGGTTACTCTTCTTTTTTTTTTAACCCCCAAGGCATTGGGTGTTTCATATTGCTACAAAGGAGAGTGGGGAAAAATCCTTAAGATTTGTGAGATTTTTTCAAAAATATGAAAGTATTCATAAGTCATTTTTCAGTATTGGCTAGATTTCAGGCTCAATGTGTCTTTTCATCATGATCATTGTTGCAAGGCATAAGTAAATTGAAACACTCAAAAATGCATATAAAGTGATTTTCATTTTTCAGCTAAGGAGTATCAGTGCATCAGCAGCTTCTTTTGGTAATATGAATTATAACTGTCTGTAATTCTGCTGTTCTCCAGTGCTATTCTGCAGCAGGTCAGATTGCATTAGTCCCTCTGGTCTTCAAGCTTATGAACCAACAGTGAAGGAATCATTTTGTAGGAAAATGTTGATATATTGACAGTAATGTTTTTGAAAAACACTTTTCCTACAGAGCAAAATAAGGGCAGTTTAGATACTTTGTTGGATGAGGAAAGGGGAGGTTTTCTACATTGTAAATTTTATTGCTAACCATTTAATTGTTCACTTTTTTTGGAGTGTGTACTGGATTTGATGTACTTATCAAAGTGGCATGGAATGATTGCTTTTTTCACCTTTGCATAGGCTATAGGCTAAATATAACTTATAGTAACATGAACATTATTTCTCCTGTTTCAGACTCCTTTTCTGATGTTTCCACTGCTGTTATATTATAAACAGCAGAGAGTAAACTCTGTCTGTGAAGACAGTTAAATTTATCTTATCAATGATATGAACTCTCAACAAAGAGGTTTGTTAATGTACAAAAAAAAGTTAAGAATTTTTTTTTCAATAAACAAATCTTAAGCCAGCAGTCTCCTTCACTGAGGTTGTTCTTTCCTCAATGCACTAAATCAATGATAACCAGACTGAACAATAGTTACCAGGTATTTGATTGCTTTAAATGAGCTTTTCAGCTTTGTTATTGCTTCTAATAACTTACAAAATCTGCAGTCAGTTCAACAGAATTTCTTTTCTCCATCTTAGTGGTATAATCACTATTGAACAGCTAGTGAGTAGTAGTGATGAAAAAAAGATATTGAATAGAAACCTTGAAATTACATACTGATAGAATCTCACATGCCCTAATTTATTTATTTGGGAGTTCAGTGTTGAACTGGGAGTGGTTGGAGCCATGCTGGGGCACTTTCCAGTAAGCAAGCACAAAAGTTGTGTAAATTCTGTACAATGAGGACTTCTGCCTGGAGTACTGTGATTAGGAAATGGATGAGATTTGGGTTTTGCTTCAGGAAATAACTTATATTTTGTTTTTCTGATACTCTGTTTAGATTTGTTAATTGTCAAACATTTGGGGGATTTTGCATTCAAATAAAATTAGTTAATAGCCATGTGTATTGATAAAATTATTTTAAATTATTTCTTTGCCTCACGTCTAAATAGAAAATGTTGTCCTTTTTTTCCAGATTGCCCCTTTGCAGATTGGTTAGTAAATAAATTCTGTACTGAATAATTAAGAATTCTCTTGAGAAGATTTTAAATACTGATTCTTACAATAAAGATACTGTGCTGTTGAAAAATCTGGGGGGAAGGAAGAAAATTGTATGCAAAGAGGGAGTGCCGCATTAAAAAAGAGATTAGACTTCAAAATGGAGAAGGAACAGGACTTGGCTGTAATGAACAATGTAAAATGAGGTGCTTCAGAAAATACTTAACGATGGGGAAAAAAAGGCTTCTTTCATTGTTACGAATTATTTTAAATTCCTCTGCTTCAGTGATATTAGTAGTGCACATGGAGCCCTGTTTGTTCTGTGTATCTAGGTTTTTTCAATGCATAATAGTCACAGTATGCAGGTGCAATGGTATATAAAAGATACAGATCAGAGTCTGATCTCGGTAATATGCTATTATAGTCCAGAGTGCAGTAAGGACAATGACATTACTTTTTCCTGGCAAAGCTTACTTTTTTAGCCACATTACATGTTCTTAGATTTCAGGATATTTTATAATATTTGTGATAGCCTTTTGTCTGGTTTTACTTTATGTATTTTTTAAAAAAAATATTGAATATTGCTTATTGAAAGCCTTAAATTCAACGTAGGAAATGCTGATTAAATTTTTACCTTAGTTCTCCAAAACCCAGGCAAATCCTTTTCTGGAACAATTGCTTCATATGCCATTGATTCTTTTATTTTTCTGGTTTTGGAACTCTATTTCTTATTTCTAGGGTTGTGTTCCTGTTTCCAGGCAAGGGTGATTAGACTTTGGAAGAAATTAATTTTCTCTATGCTAAATCCCATCTGTTCCTTGTAACCTTAAGGATTTTGTAAAGTCCTGACAGCAGAAATAACCCTTTCAAGGCTATAAGCAGAATGTTAGTCTAAAAGAACTTTGTACTAAGATTCTTCATTGCTATTTTATAAAACACTCTTACATATTTTCATAAACCTATTTCTGTTAGTACTGAGTCAAAGAAAGCCTTTTGTATGTTCCAGTGCCTTGCACAAAACTCCTGTGATGTTCAGAATACTTTAAAAATTATCTTCTACTGTCCAACAACATTATTTAATAGTTTTATTTAATAATTTTCATTTGTAGTCAGTAACTCATTAGCTGCAGATGAGGAATTTGCAGGTTGCTGGAATCCGTTCCAACACAGTTATACACTCAAACTGGATTTTCTGAATTTTTTTGTTTGGTGTAAATCTGGAAGAGGTATTCACCTTTCCTTTTGTGGGAAACATCCCACTAAAGAGGACCCACAGGAACACGGATTTACACTGTGGTTTTCAGTACATTTTGAAAGTGAATTCTCATATTTTAAGCTTTAGAGGCTTAGGGTTTTTTTGTTGTTCAAAAACCAGTCAATAGTCTGCCTTCAAATGGGAGCATCATTCAGAAGATGTAAACTTAGAGTAACGAAGAGGTTTTTATGTTACCTTAAACTAAATAATGTTGTCATAATTATAAAGGCCTCTAATAAATTTTCTCTACATATTTTGTCTTTTATAGTACTGCTTTGTTTGGTATATTCTAGCTCAGAAAGGCTATTAATTAATTATGTAAATGTCATGGTGTGTTTATCTCCAACTGAGGTGTTTTGTTAGGTAGGATTTATCACTCATTGGTTCTAGAAAACTTTTTTTTTTAAAATTTCTTTTCTTTGTTTAGATTACCTAGTAACTTCCTGAACCCTTCAATTCCAATCTGTAATAAAGCAAAACTGTTATGCGTATTATTTTTCAAGTGTCCATGTCAGAAGCTTTTCTTTTCCTTTTTTTGAGGGAGATAACCCAAGCATCTTCATGAGGAAATGTGTTTCATAGATTTGGAGCTTGTGTATTCATAGTCAGTTGTGTAAATGGTCTCCTGAGATGTCCCGAATACAGCCTTCATTGTGCAGCCCCATTCCCCTCTTGGGTGGCAGAATTGGTCATCATAGAATCTCAGGACTGTGGTATGTGATGAAAAACTCAGTCTTGCCGATAAAACCACAACCCCTACAGAAAGACTGTTAATATGTCTTAGTTAGATACAAACCTCTTGAGACATTATGGAACAGATCCATCTATAAATATTTTTACTTTTGTTGATAAGAAATATCAACATTTATTGTTAAAAGCAGCTAATATGAAGAATTAATAGTGTTGTAGACTCAGTTTTCTTTTGAAACAGTTCTACAACAGTGTTTTCATTCATTTCTTAATCCCTGCCCCCCCTTCCCCCCCAAAAAAGCCCCAAACCATACCAACAAACAAATAAATGTACAATAAAACAAAAATAGATGGATTTTTTTAAATTTTTTTTTCATGGGCAGCTGACATAAACAAGCTACTATACTTTTATCAGCTATGTACCAAAATCTCCGAGTTGCCAGGAATCACAAAGTAACACACTGAATGTCTCTGAGACTAAGGGGGAAGGAGCTACAGTAGTTATTTGCAAGAAATAGGTGGCATTATGGTATTGCCCATATGCCAGCAACACTGTGGAAAATGTTTGGGCAGTCTTTGTCCTTCAGACCTCCAGCACAACCCTGGAGCCACGTGTTGTAGCCATAGCACAAAGATTTTACTGGAGCCATTCAGGAACACTTCTGGTTTTCACCCTTCCAGTAGGCCATAGTCTCTTTGTTGTTTCCAGTATATCCCAAAGCTTACATCAGAAACCCTCATCCAGCTAGGGCACAAAAATGAGCTGTTCTTTTGTGACCTTAGTATACAGCTTTCTAAAATGAGGGGTTAGAGTTGCTTCAGATTAAATTTAAGTATTAGGGCCTTAGGCTATCGTTGCTTCGCTTTGATTGTGCTTTCTGTTTTCCAGTTCTGTTTCTTCAGTTCCTTTGACTTAAACATGCTGCTATGTGCACTTACAGTTTTTCTCCCTAGGCTTAAGCAGGGGTTGCTGAAAGGTTTTCTTCTCTTCCGCTAAACCTCAGCAGAGTTCGTAGAAAGTCTGGAAGAAGGAAAAGCACTGATAGGTAGAAGTCTCCTTTCCCTGCTGAAGCATTTCTCATCCCTTTAGTCTTTAGCCTGCACCATTCTGGAATCAGCCCTGCAGTGAGGGATGCAGCATTGGAACTACAGCTGGATGATAATCTCAGTTGATTTCCGAGTACTCCAGGAATCTCTGTTCCTCTCACTAGAAAGCCTGTGAATTTTCAGTGTTGTGAGGTAGTCTCCAAGAAGATATTGAGAATGTAGTTTGTGCTGACTAACCTCAGGGAATTAAAAAAATAAAAAATAAAAAAATATGATTTGTTCATGCAGTATACAGATCTTATTGTTTGTGGAGTTTTGGGGTTTTTTTGTTTGTTTTTGAGGTATTTTTTGTCAAACTGCAATGGCTTGGATGACTTGGTGTCCTGATGTTTTTATGCTACTATGGATGAGTCTGATACTGGATGCTAGCCAACCCTTATTATCAGTGATTTTAGTGATTATTAAGTTCCCACAAATCACATTTCTTTCAAATAGTGGATAAATCTAATAATTATTTTAAAATTAACATGAACATATAAGAAAGATTTTTAGCCTTTGCAGTCTGCTAACATTTGCCTTAATAAAATAAGCAAGTATAGCCATTAATTATATCTTCCAATAAATCTTTAACTAGTACTACTGAATTCCCTAGAGAACTTGTTCTTCAGAAAATATTAAACCTTGTGGTGGTTTGGTAAGAAAGACAGACTATTGCTGATGCTTTTTCTTATATGTGATCCTGTTTCATAATGCTTTTTGAGGCATGAACCTGGCATTTCTGGCTGCATATGCATCGAAACACGTGCTGTGTACCATAATGTCATACTGTGTGACCAGAACAGTTTATCTGTTCTTCTTTGTTAAACTAAACTTAGTTTAATTGCAGCTTAAAAGTACAACAGCTCTCCAAGATAGTCAGTTCTAGAAACATTTAAATATTATTTTTTAAATCCCTTAAAAAGAAAGAAAGAAAAATCTTATAAGTGACTCAGCTTTTGTTTTTCCTTTGTGTTTCACCAGTTGAAAAGATACAGAGCCAGTGGGATGAAGTGCATGGACACCTCCAAAGCCGGAGACAGCAGCTTCATGACATGCTAAAGGATTCAACACAGTGGCTAGAAGCTAAACAAGAAGCTGAGCAGGTTCTTGAAAAAGCAAAAGCTAAGCTTGAGTCGTGGAAAGAAATTTCCTACACTGTGGAAGCTCTGAAAAAGCAGAATACTGAGCTAAAGGTCACTACTGAGAATTAAACTATTTCTGCCTGAGTTAATTAGATTGTTAAAGAAAGTGTCCTCTAACTATTGGACAGCCAACACTGAGAACAACCTCTTTGTCCCTTATTTCCCACAAAAAAAATTAGAAAGAAATTAATTTACAAAGTCTAAAATGTGTGTCACATAATTCTTGAATGAATTTGGTCTTAATTTATCAGTCATAAAGAATAGCTGGCTGATCTGGCAGGAAGGATACCTACCTTTTCAGCTCAAGTATTTTTAATCTTTTCTGTACAACAGCCTCAGCTGCACTGGTACTGCAGCCTGGGAAATTATGTGGTATTGATATGTCTGTCTGCACTGATAATGAAGCTGTATAGCTTGTCTGGAACTACTTAAGGAAAAAAAAAAAAAAAAAAAAACCAACAAAACCAAACTATAACAAACTATGTGGAGATACTTTGAAAATCAAACATTTTAGATTTGCCACAAGATAATCTCACTGGGTTCAGCCTTGACAGGGTTATTAACTGCAAAAAACCTGAAATGGCTGCTCTTGTGATTTCAGCACGCATGTCACATTCTAGATGCTAAAATGCACAGCTCAGTTAACTTACGTAGTTGAGCTATACCTCAAGTAGCAATGTAAATATGCCCTAACTTTTGCATCAGGTTTTAAGTTTCTTGTTATGGAAATAGTCATACTTTGGTGACATTCTTCATGAATAAATTTTGAGAACAGCTGTTTCAGATTAATAATATCTCATTTTCTGGTTGGAGAAAAACAAGATTGAAACCAACCAGTTGATCAGCCTTTTAAAGTGAGTCCTGCCTCCACATTAATGGAAAGTTACGTTTTAGTTATTTGGGAGAATAGTTACACAAGTATTTTCTGATATGTTTTCCTCTCCTGCTCACCAGATTTTTATTTTTTTTTTTAACTCCTACCACTCAGCTGTTTGGTTAAAGTTTGCAGACTTAGATCAGCCTTATTTGCATATCTGAATGGTAATGAACTGCAGTGGAGAATAGGGGGGTGAGGTCCTCATCGACTGGTTTTGCCACCAGAGGAAGTATCTGTATAACAGCATGTTTGGTCTTCAGCTATCTCCATCATCAGTTAGTCATTGCCTTTCTGATACTCAGAAATAAACAACAAAATCTGTTGGGCTTTTCACTCCTTGCCCCCCTCCCTTCCCACCTGCCCCCCACTTGCCTGTGAAATGCATTAAAACGTTCATTAAGCCATTGTTTCAAGACTGAGATGGGGTTAAGTTTTCTCATTTAAGATTATACTGTAAGGGTCATTGCTTGGGAAGTGGGGATTATAGTAAACAAGGGCAATCACTTACATAATCTATAACTCTTTCTAATACATTAGTATACTACTGTCATTCAGTGTAGAAGACTCCCATTTGTCACTGTCTTTCTGCAGAGAGAGTTCTGGCTTCTGCCCAGTGTATGGTTTAAAAGAAACACAAACCAACTTCAACAAAGTCAATGTTCCAGCTCTGCAAAGACTCAATTAACAAAAAAAACCCCACTCTGTGCAAACACAGTCTTATGTCATCGTGTTGGAGTCTCTTATGTCTTGAACACAAATTATGTAACTAGGAAAATAATTGCAAATATAGTTTTAGAAATGAATTTTATGTCCACTTTTTTACAAGAATGTATGAAATTTAGATGAGGTTCATCTAAGAGTGAATGCTTTTTGGAAAAAAAATGGGCTTTTTGGATCAACATGGTCCAAGGAGAGAAATAAGAATATCCCCTTCTCCTCCTCCATCCAAGTTATAGAGAAAGCACACTAGTATACTTGTTCATATAATGTATCTCTATGTATAAGCAGAATTTTTGAAAGGATACCTGCAAGTTCTTTTCACTCCTTTAAAAGAGATGAAGCAGTTGGGCTACCAGTATCTTCAGCCGTCACCATTGCAGCCTGGATTCAATGTGACGTATTGTGTCAAGTTACAAACATTGGTCTATAACTATAATTTCAGTGTCACAGCTAATCTATCTGAATTTGCTGTGCCCTCATGATATGAACATCAACAATCTCTAGTGTTCCAGGGCTGTTTACTTTCATTTGGTTGATTTTGCTTAGCCTTTCTCCTTCAAGTCCAGAAGAAATTCACCTCTGTCTTAAAGAATGGGAGGGAATGTGTGTCTTTTCCTTTTCTTTTTTCTAATTTCTTTTGTGCCAGCCTTCCTAGAGGAATTATCTTTGTCTGCCAGTAATTCCTATTGTGTCAAATCCCTCATGAAAGCTTCTCAGATGTGACAGCATCATCTGTTGTGTTCATGCTTGAGATAAGGGGTCGTGAATCCTAAGGAAAATGGAAATCTTCTTTGGGTTTAGAAGCTTTCGATTTCTTTAGTATAACATTATCTAAACTAAAGGACCTAGAAATACACCAAGTCCTCAAAATAAAGGCTTTCTAGGCTTATGTGCCAAACACATATTTTGATGTTGTCCCCTGAATATGCAGAATAAGTATGCTGTCTCTTGGCTTGCTGTTACACTGATGAAAATAAAGCTGTCATTTCTATTCATTTGTGTTAACGGAAAGAGGGGTCAGTCTGAGTCTTAAATAGATTCTTCAAACATACTCATTTTGCCAGCTTTGTATTTCAACACAGCTTGCTGTGAGAAAGTAGTCACCAAGTATTCTGATTTGTTCGTTAAAGGTTTGCCTAAAGACAGCTGAGTCAATGCAAAAGATCCCCTCAGCTCTAGATGAACTTTTTATCAGTGCTCGTGTTAATGCTTTTCTGATAGTGCATCCTTACATACAAGTAAGTGGTAAGCTCAGCAATACAAGTCTTTTGATTATTTATTTTGTTATAATGTCACCATAAAAAAAAAAAAATCTATAACAGGCTTGTATTTGGTCAGTGATGTTTTTAATAGAATTTGACACATTTGTTTCTGACATTTAAAAGAAAAGTAACCAGGTACCATACAGCTGATAATTAAAAATATTATTCCTTTGAATCAGAAATTAATTCAGAGCTAATTTTTATACCTTTCTTTTTTTTTTTTTTTTTTTTTTTTTAGTTTGGTATTTAAGAACTGAGTTCTAAGTACTGGGGTTAGGTACGGAGCGTCAGTATATGGCATTCTGGCCATTGACAGCCTTTGCCCTTTAAAGCCCTGTTTGTTATTGTTTATTAAGTGATGACTGCAGATGGTTACCTCAGCAGGCTGAAGGTTAAAGGTGTATAAATAGTACATAGTCACACTTTGGCTCCTTTTTGTCCCCAAGTCATCTGAACATAAGGTTGTGTAAAATTGGTCTATTTTTAAAATGAAACTGAGCTTACATTAAAAACCCTGAACCTGCTAGGAGTGTCCATTCACTCCTTGGCTCCTTATTTTGGTAAGAACTAGTGAGGCATCTCTTCCTCTGTACCATTTTAGCTGGTATGGCCAAAGAGAAGGAAGGGTGGAGGCAAGGCTTCCTTCCTTTCCTTCCTTGACCACCTATTTCTGATCATCTAAATAGGAAATGAAATAGCAGCCGGATTACATCCCCTGCTCTGTTGGGTCTCAAAAGGCCAGGCAGCCTTCCACTGGCATAGCCTGGGGGCTGAATTTTATGTCCTGGATTTGTGGATAAGCCTGAGGCTAGCTTGCTTGCCTTTGTCATCTTCTTGCAGGGGGAAAGCTTACTAGGTACTCTGTTGCCACTCCCTGTGTACCAATATAAGATGAAGTACAGTCTCAGCATCTTGTGGATTTTTATTATTCCAGGACTGACAGCGTACTGCTTTGATTTTAGCAAAACAATTAATAATTAAGTTAATGTTATTGGCTACGATGCAGACACTGAAATAGAATTCCTTGATTTAAAAAAAAAAAATCTTTTAAGTGTATCGATAAAACATGCCCTAGACATACAGTAAAAGGACAGAAAGCCTGATTTCCCAGATTTGTAACGTATATACCTGCTCAGTGCGGGAATTCGCATGCTTAGAATTGGATGATACTGTACATAAATATTGCTATATTTTAACTTCTATGCATCATTTATTTTGTTCCACTGGGCAATCCTGGGATAGAAGAAAACCCAGCTCTAATTTACTTACTTGTTTTTAATCAAGGATCCTTAATTACAAAGACTTTCTTCTTAGTAAGTTCAACCAGTGTTTTCTAATTAAAAATTAAAAAGAAATATATACTAAGTAACATGATAAATTCACAGCCTTAATTCTTTAAGCCTTTTAATAAACTCAGCAAATTCCACTGATGACACAGACAAAACAAAGAGAATGCTTAAAAAAAAGTCAAAATTAAATTAATGAAGCTTTTTCCTTTAAAAAAACCCTGAATGTGTCTTTGAGTAGTTAAAAGATCAATGAGAGCTAAAAATACAAAAAGGAAAAGAGAAAAAAAAGGAAAACAACCAAACCCCACCACCAATGCCAAGGGTTTAATTGTAAAATATTCATTATAGTCATGCAAAATAGGACTTAAACTGGCCTGTGGTGGGACAGATAGTTAAAACATCTACCACACTATTTTGTTCTTGGTGTATGTGCACAAAGCAAAGTTGAAGGCAGGCATGCATTCCTTAAAATTATTGAAAAATTGCATACCAATTTCCAATAAAGTATACGATACAGATTGTTTCTGTTGGCAAAGCTCTCTCTAGTCATCATTTTTTCCCCCAGTGATGATCCAGTGTTTTATTGTCAGGAAATTAATGGATTAATGATGAAGTTAATGATGAGAACACCACTTTTGGAAATAACCTTGTAATGGATCTTTCCATATTTTTGTTATAAAACTGAGTTTGGAAGATTTGATAAGGTGATTTATATTCACATAGGAGTGAGCAAAAATAACTTATTTTTAAAGTAAAGTTTACAGGCTATTAATTTACAATGCAGAAAATATGTTATGGTAACTTTTCTACGTAATGCAGTGAACAGTTGATCTGCTGTGATTCTTTGGCTGGAAAAAAGTAGCTATATGCATGCATAATGTTAAACAAAAAAAAGGTAAAGCATAATAAAGGTGGATAGACTTAAATGTAGAATGGATACTTGCTATAAAAGGTCTACAAAACTGAAATGATAATTGCTGTATATTTTATACATTTTTGGATTTATATATTTTATTCTATTTGTTTAAATACTAACATTTTTATATTTATTGTATATTATTGCACATAATTCTGGCAGGAAAGAATCCTGCCTGTATCTTCTTCAAAGTAATGGTAGTGGTTTTCCACAAAATAATCACGTCTCCTTACTACATCTCCATACTTAATACAGGGGAATGACTAAAAAATTGTTTAGGCAGCTTGACCTTAAGTGAGCTTAACTATAACATGTTCAGATGGTTTTCAGGAGCAGGGGTTCGTAGCATCTTCCTAGTGTCTGATTGGTAAAAATAGGATCCCTTGTTCAAAACAGATAATCAGGTTGCTGTCTGAGTATCTGAGGTTATCTGCTGCACAGTAATCAAGTGATCTGCCCTGTCATGAAGGAATAACCCAGGAAAGAGGAAAAACGTGCTTTCAGTTTTAAATTATGGAGAGAACCTAGAGATGTTGAAGCAGCTTTTTAACAGGCAAAGAGTTTTGGGGAAAAATCAAAACCCCAAAAACCTTCACCTGGACTCCATTCAAAGATCAAGTACGTTTCAGTACTAATCTTAACCAAAATCAGCTTACAGACTTACTGAGATAAAAACGTAAGTGCACAAAATAGTCAAAATGTATTTTTTTTTTTTTTTAGTATTTAGACTGTTTAATCAGGGATTACATATTTAAGTTTTGCTTTGCATGGAGAATTTCTTATCTGAAGTCAAAACAAGATTTCAAAAGGAATACTGCTTTGGGAGAGTGAGAGGGGAAAGCCCCTATTTTTTCTTCACATAAATTTCCCAATTTGTGTGTTAAAACACAGCAATAAATACAGGCAAACCTTGCTGTTTGTTTTCTGTTGGTAGCTTCTTATGTTTATGTGCAATTTACTGTTTCTATTTACAAATACAATCTTTTTTTCTACTTGCATTGTTCATTTGATTGAGTAGTTGTAGTCTTTGCCTAGCACAAAAGTACAAGTAGACCATCGATTATCTTCGCTCTTTCATCTCTTTCATTTTGTTGTTACACATAACGGATTAAATATACAACTTCAGCGCATTTATATGGAAATTTGCTCCAAGAAACAGATGAACAGGAAAGATGCATGGAAGCTGGCTGCTGGCTGAATGAGTGTTGTGGATTTCCTGGCTTGCTTATGTAGCAAGGAGAGGAGAGGAGAGGAGAAAGAGGTGATGAAAGGGGTGGGGGTGGGGGGGAGAAAAAAAAGTATGACCAAAATTTAAAAGCTTTCTTAATACCAAGAAGCATAAATTATCATTATAAAGATATCGATAGTTTTACCAGTAGTATTTTGCTGTATTGCAGATTTAGTGCTGTTCCAGTAGATGGCACTAATTACATAAACAATTTGCAAAAATAAAGTGCATTTTAAAAAAGTCAAAGCACAGGTATTAGTTGTCCAAGTATCAGTATTATTTCACAGTATAATAAAGAAAATTAGACAGAACATATTATTCAGTATTTTCCATCTCAGTATAATTCAACATCACAAACAGTGGTAGTTTACATAATGCATAATAATGCATCCATCTCTTTCTGTCTTAGAAAAAAATAATCAACAATCTAATCAGTGTTTATCAATTTGAGAAGTCATTTTTTATCCAGCATTTAGGATTTGTTTGCTTGATCCTCACAAAGATTAGAATTAGTCTTATGGTCTGATGACTAAAGGAATTTAAACATTTAGAAAGACTCTGACTTTAGTTACAAGTAAATCTGAGGAATTTATATATATATATATATATGTATGCCATAAGTTGTTCATCTCCTCCTGTAATAAACATACAATGTGCATGATCATTTTGTGGTGTTCTGAGGTTTATTCTTTTTGTTTCTCTTTTTACTTCAGCAATTTTCAAAAGAAATACGACAATGGCAAATAAATGTAGATGTGGCAAATGACATGGCACTTAAGCTGCTCCGTGATTATTCAGCAGATGACACCAGAAAAGTAGAACTGATGACAGATAACATTAATGCGACATGGGCTGCCATTAATAAGAGGTATGATATAAATTCTGCTATTAGATTTGTTGTTAAACTTCATTAACATTCATTGTCCAGCTTTGGTTGGAGATTATAGAAGATGTAACTTTTGAAAATGACATGATTATAATGAGAAAGGAAAGAATGATGACAACTCTTCTGTCATATCTTTTGGAAATATATCTCTGGAAGGCCATTTAATTCTCTCAAATATAATTTTGCCTCCTGCCAATTTTTCTCTGCTGTAACCAGTTGCCAACCAACTTCGGTTGATAAGTTTTATATTTTAAATATTTAAAATGAAGTGGTTTACAATTCTGTGTACTGTCTCCACATCACAATCACTACAGTGATTTTGAGTCATAAACTGAATCTGAAAATGACAGACCTATCCTATTGAAGCAGGTTCAAAGTAGAAATGTTATCCTCTACCTTTTAAGCAAATCTCTAGTCAAGAAAGTTTTTATTAGATCCTTGAACACATTCTTGATTACATTTCACAGTATTGCAGTGTTTGGTTTAGATATCGATTCCCATACTAAAAGTAATTTGTGCACCTTGCCACCACATTGTGAATCATACAATATGCAATGTATAAGATCAGAACATACTGCAGAACTAAAATTACTTTCTTTATAGTGGCAAAACAGTTTTAAATCATCACACATTAGATATGTAAAAATTAAAGTAGTTTAATCAGGATCTTAAATTAAGTTTTATAGCTTATAACTGAAACTAGAACTGAATTAGATCTTAACATGTTTCTAATTAAAGTCTCTGAACAAGGCCAGAAAAGTCAGTTTCGTTAAATATACAATAAATTAAAAGTAATTAAAAATGCAATAAATATGCAATAAATTTCGGATGTTTTCTTGCATAATGGCAGTTACTTAAATCAGTGATGGCTACAGAAATATATTCACACTTTTAGTTCATTTTTTTCACAAAGTTGATGTTCATATGAATGAGTCACTTTAACAGCATTTTTTCTGAAGCAGACATGCTACTGACTTAATATCCTGTTCAAGTGAGAGAAGAGGTGCTATGGATATCCAAAAAAAGAAAGCTACATAATAATTTGAAAGCTCACCTTTTTTTTTTTTTTTTTTTTTTTTTTTTTTTTGTTAACAATAGCAATAAAAGAATTGAGAAATTTGTATAAACATTCCATTATCTGCTTGCATTTCTCCTGTTACAGTAGTAGACATTTTAGCATTAGGAGCCACATTTTTAAGAAAAAATATTTTGCTTTCTGTGGTCTGAGAAACAGGTGGGGTGTCTAATGTTCAAAACTATTATCAATGACTAGGTAAAATCAGTAGCTCAAAATAGCTAGATAACTAGGAAATTGCTTTTGTCTGTATGTAGAACTACAACCGCCTCTTAGTGAGATGGCTTTTTAATCCTGAAGTCCAGGATATGTCTGTAGCTGCTGTGGATGCTCAGGTAGCAATTGTAGCTAAGAATGGGTCTTTAAATCTGTTAATGCTTCAAGCACAACCCCAGGTGTGCCTAATGTTGCCTAAATGTGAGAATTTCCATCATTGCACGGACACAGCCAAGTTCTAGGCTAACAGAGAGTACAAAGTCTTCAGAACACACTCCTTGCAGGTTTCTCCAAAACCCACAAACTTGTTCACATCTGTGTTAGATAAGTTACTGTAGTAAATGTTATGTGTCTTAGAAGAGAGCTGTTTAGGTGACTGAGCTGACATTTCCCATTAAGAGGTACAAAAGGGTACAATTAAGCTTAAACAGGTAACTATAAAACTAGTATTTCCTACTTTTTGATTGTATGATTTTACTACCCTTCTATTTATTTTTTTTTTTTAATTTAGTGGTTTGTGTATAATTTTTGTAAGACTGCATGATTTGGGAACTTGAAAAAGGAGTGTGCTGTAAACAGTAGTTGATAAACTTCACTAAGGGCTGTATCACATTTTTCTCTGTCTTTTGTGAGACATTGATAAATATGGATGTACTAAGTCATCGAGTCAGCAAAAAAATGGTACTTGGAAGACTTTCTGCTCCTGTAGATTTTTCAGGTTTGTTTGAAACAGTAGCCAAGGCCTTTTGCTCATGGAGCAGCTCCTGAGTAAGTTCTAGAAAGAACCTCCTAGATTTCTTTTGTTAAGCAGCTTTGTGGAAAGAAGATGGAGTCCATGGGCCTTTCTATGACTTAAATGCCAATTTGTTCTGTTTCAGAGATGGTTTTTTGTTTTGTTTTGTTTTTCCCTCCCTCTACACTTCAGCTTTCAGGTTATTGCATAGAGCAAAACAAATGGTTTCTTTATGGTTTTGAATATTTACTCAGTAGAAAGGAGACACATGAACTGTTTGTCACAGGCTCCAAGCAGCCTAGTTCTCCACTGAGATGTGTATGCAGTGATTCCAGAAACATGTTACTTTGAGCATTACTTTCATCTAGACCATGAGTAAGTAGTGCTCTGGTGTTTCAGTGACCTCACAGTGATGTTGAAATATATTCCAAATAATGACCTTATAAAATATTGGTTCAGTATTTTAGAAATATTTTTATCACTGTTTATAAATAAATAAATAAATATATATATATATATATATAAAATCTTGATTGGCAAGAGGAAATATTCTGCTAAAGATTTTGGTTTCTTCAGTCATGTCCTCAATTTAAAGGGCCTAATTATTCTGTGGATAATTTCTTTTAAAAAGAAACATGAAGAGTGGCTTACATTGTTTTGAACTCCTTTTCCTCCAACCTGCCATTTATATCAGAATTGTGCATCAGTGTAAAAAATGTGAAACCTCCTTTTCCATGAACTAGGTTAGTAAAACAACAGGCTGGCAAGCAGCAGTGATATTCCACTTTGCCTGTTGCTAATAGTTCATCCAAAGCAAGTATTTCAGTCATTAAGGCAACATCTGCCAGCTTGTGGTTTGTTTTGCTTAAGTAGATTTGTAGCTGATTGCTGTGTGTTTACCCTTTGTCTTACTGTTCTGTTTTATAACATTGAACTATAACACATAATATTCTAACTCCTTTAATAGCCACATTGATGAGTACTTGATGGTTACTTCGCTTTTTTCACTTGCCACTTTTTAATTTCACTTTTTGTTGTTGATGCTGCAAAGATACACTAGAAAGCACATGAAATGATCAGCTGGACAAAAGCCAAAGTGACTTGTAAACAGGTCTCTTCCTCTTCTCTTTAGAAGCCTTGACTTTCCAAGGAATAACTATATTATTTAAGCTGAGACAATTAAGGAGAAAGCGATCTGTATTGCTTGCATTAACTAAAATAAATCTAACAGGAACTAAATTGCTCTCAAGAGGAAAAAAAATACAATGAAGGAAGCAACCATTAGAAATTTACTATATAAAAAAATGGTTTTTATGGTAGTATTATGTTACTCCCTCCTTTTATGGACACTCATATTTTATGTGAATTATCATATAAAACATAAACACTTGCTTAAATGTGTTCCTTTTCTGAAAATCCACCAAAGTGTTTAAATTTCACTAACTTAAATATTAAGCTAAAAAGGGACTTAGATTTTTCTTAAGTAGAGCATATATTATGACAGTAATTACATAAAGTACCCTGAAAATTTCTTTAGTACTCCAAAGCATCACTGTCTAACAGATATCTCAAATACTTGCATTGCCCAGCAGTTCCAGCAGTTCCTATGCTTAAGTTCAATGGAACTCAGGCCACACAACAGGAGCAAAGAGCTTTCACTGCTAAAGATGCCCTTTTTTTGGCTCTTGAGACAAGATACAGGACACTCGCGTCAGTCAAAAGATAAAAAGTAACATTTTTTCCTCACTACCGGATATGGGCAGTGAAGAATCAATATATGATTTGATTTATGTTGCCCTTATTTGTTTAAGTTGTAGTGAGCTGGAGAGGGTGTGGCAAGGATTTGGGTGTCTAGACAACCTATTTTGCAAGGTCTGAGATAAGTTCTTGGGTAAACACGAGAGCTGATGTTAATTCTCTAATGCAGCCAGTTGTATGAACAGTGATTTTGCATGTCAGCTAGACAATATGAAATACAAATGACCAAACAAATGATGTGAACAGTACAAAAGTATGATGTATACCTGTTTCCTATGCAAATGCATAATATAACAGTAATTGTAAGTCAGATCATAACCTAGGTTTTGTCTCTGAGCAGCAAACCTGTCCTTATCAGTGGTTGTTTGTTATAAAAATACAGTTGTTAGAATGTAAACTTTATCTGTGCATAATTTTTGTAAGTATAATCTTACTGCCTGCACAGAAAGAGCTTGACCATTCTGCTGGAGATAGGTTTGCTTAATATACTGTACCTGTCCTAATATTACTTTGCTTTACAGTACTTGCAAAATAATCATATTTGCTTTACAGTTGAATTGCATTCTGGGTGAGAAAAACTACATTTACACATCAGCAATCAAGGAATAATCAAGTGTGTTAAGTTATACGGAAGATTCATAGCATGTTTCAGTAGCTAGACTTTTCTGGGAGCCATTTCTGAAGAGCTTATTTGTTCTGTTAGGCTTGGACTGATGAAATTGAGAAGGAGAGAATTCACAGTATGTTTTACTTTAAAGAACATTGCCACCTTCTAGGTTTTCCAGGCAAACTCAGCTTTTTCCTTTCCTTTCTTCTATTGCTTTGAATGTTGGTCCTCATTCTTGAGATCGGTATAATTCCATGCATATGAACAGCTATATAGTTCTTCGTGCAAGTACACTTTCTTTGAGCACAGTGAAACAATTAAATTAAAACCGTAAGTGGCTATGGGAACATTGTTTATATGGGAAGCTTGTTTACATGCCTGTGCCTACAGTTGTCCTGGCTATAGAGCTGCATTCGTGTGGGCATGAGCAAGAAAGCACTGCAAATGTAAGATGTCAGATGAAGATGACAATGGTCATGTGTCATTTTCCAGTGTAATATTTTTCTCCCCCCCCCCCCCCCCCCCGCCCCCCGCCAAAGTAACCATAGTATGATAATTTTTGTCTTCATGTTGTGGTGATTTATTGATTGTTTTTTGAAATAATTTTGCCAGGCTCAAGAAAGTAGATATGTAGAAGGACTGCTTTTTTATGACCAATATGTCATGATGAAGCTTCTTATTTACAACAGCTTAACAACAGATACCAATTTAAAAGTGCAAAAACTGATGCAAAACGTTGCAATTGTAGAGCAATTATTTTGTTTTATGAGATGTTAAGAATACATGTTTATCTTGTTGCCTCTATTACTAAAAAAAAAAAATAAATGTTCAGTCTAGCTGTTCGTCACGTGTTTGAGAGCTTTGCTTGTTTTGAATTCTATAAGGACTTAAGTACCTTTACTTAATCAGTAGAACTATTCATGTTGAATGAAAGTGAGTGTCTGAAGTCTTAGGTATCACAGCCAAGATTATGTTAAGGAGTGAATAATTTAATGTATCAGCATGTTTTTCGAAAGAACTAATGTGGCTCTATTGACTATCCTTTTGAATACAAGGAGAAACAAAGTTTTCAAAAAACATTTAATCCAGAGCTCTCTGGAATATGTGAGATTTATATGGGGTCCTAATGTCTTTCCCATTAGACAAAAGGATACAAAACCCCTTTAATTTTAATGAAACTAATTTGTCTCTCTTCATCAGTACAGCACTCCATGCTTCTCAGGAACTACTCTCCAGCAGAGTTAGTAACATTGGCAAATTAAAAACCCCTCTTTATTAGCTGCTTATAGTGCAAGAATGTTAAGGCTTTTGTGTTTAAAATATGGCTATCTTTGAAGTTTCCTAAGAGTGGTTTTCAGATAAAGGATTAAAGTATTTGTTGTTTTCTTTGTTCCTCATTCTGTTACAATTATTTTAAACAAAACAGTACACATTGAAAAAAAGACTATAAAAAGGGTGTGAATACTGCTCTGGCAAGGTTTAGATGCTCTGAGTTTAATTTGAGATATTTGTTGGTTTATGTTTTACTTGGTTAAATAACATCACTAAACATATCCATATTAAAAAGTATAACTAAAATGCCATTTGTTACCTATTTGAAGGACATTCTACTAACTGCCTACACTCTCAAACAAATATTTAGGTACAAAATACAATCTCAAGTTTATCAGCAATGCCATCAGTCAACAATACTTTGGGATTTTTTTCTTCCTAATTCCCCTAAGAATGGTGAAATTTCAGCCACAAATAGGAAAAAAAAAAGTATAAAAAGACATAAATAAAAATGCCAGGCAAAGCTCCTATAAATAGGAGATCTTGAAGGTCATTGTAGCTGCTTATATTCTAGTTTTCACCTTTGTTCTTCACTCAGTTGACTGTACTTTTTGTGCAGTACTGACACCACTATGCAGACCCAAGATGAGAAGTCAGCTGAGGGTACTGAGTATTTGTAGCGTACTTTGTGAGAGGATTGTCTTGGATGTGCAATGCTTTCAAGATGCTGGTAGGATGAGCTGGAGACGCAATGTTACCCAGAATATGGTGTGATTCATCATTTCCACCTTTATGAACATGTTCTTGTGATTTTTAAGAAACTCTTTTAGGGTTAGGAAAAGGAAAGAGTTCTTGAGTTATATCAGGAGAGGATAACGTCAGTCATAGAGTAGTTGCCTAACAGGATCTGTGGATCCTTGTGACTTCAGGGACATGTTTCTTTAAAGTCTTGGTATCAGTGTGAACAAGTTAATGTTCCCACCACTTGAACTGATACATCTGTGGGCTAGTACCTTTATCATTTCCAAAAAGGCAATAGATCATCTGTAGGTCTGCTAAGTCCTCCCTTGGACAAACAGAAACAAACTAAAAGAGAAAAGTGATGTTGTTCTTAAATTAATTGGTTTTTTTCAACTTGTCTGTCCCACAAGTGGCTTGCTGAGGTTCCTTAATCACCATGAATTCGGCTCATTGATAGTTTAGTGGTTTTGGTTGTTAACTGTAATCTAATGTTAACAATTTCATTATAGACAAATGAAAAGGAGGGCACCGCTGGCATTTTGCAAAGACTTCTTCAGCTTCAAAGTTAGTAAGTTAGTAACTGAAACTGAACAGGAAAAGTGAAAGTGGAATATCTAGAAGACCATTCCTTACTGCTCAGACGGTTGCTCTTTCCATTTTTATTTTCTCTTTCTTGGTTTGTATTTTGGTCTTGAGTGAAATTGAATTCTGCGGTTTTGTTCATATTTACTGCGTGTTAAATGTTGTTTAGTCTGTTCTGATAACAATGAGAACAGTTCTTATAGTGAAATCCAGCTGGACAAAATAAATAGTTCATGGTGCAGAGGTTTAAAGGGACCGAGGTTTCATGAACTAACTTGAATCATAATCAGAGCTTAATATGGACATTTCACAGAAACTCTCCATTTGAGAAATCTCACTCTTTTGCATTCACGGGAGGTGCAAGAGGAACAAGGTTTTAAGGAAGGCATAAGTAAGCCTGATTTTGTGAGAGAAAGAACAGAAATGTCAATTTTTGTTCTTACTCCATTAGAAGATTAAGACAAATGTGTTGTTCTTTCTCGTAAAGGTGAGATTTTTCTGAAGTAATTAGAGAGTTTCAGTCTCTCTTTGAACAAGAACAGAAGCTAATGCTCTTGTGTCCTGAAAGTCCAACCTTAAATCTATTTACTATTAGTCTGCAGATAAATTAACAAACTGTAGTAAACACTGCTCTCATCCAAAGTTTATTGCAACAAATGAATGTCTTGTCTTCCCTATCCCTTCAATAGGCTTCTTACAAGCCTCATGTCCTTTAACAGAAAACAGAAATTAATAAAGCTGATGGACTAGCAGACTGCCAGCAAAAAGAAGTTTGACCTTAGTTGTCAGTTTTTGTTTGCATTATTACTCTTGTGATACCTTGTTTTGTTTTCACGTGTGTTTCCTGTGGATTTATTTTTTTTTTCTTACAGCATTTCCTTGCTATTGTAATCTTTGGTGCTTCATGATGGTTTAGCTTCTGATCAGCTGCTGTGCAGGCAATGTAAGCTTCCCCTTCAGTGCCTTGTCAGTCATGCTTGAAACTGGGAGGATAATTCAGTCTGCCTGTTAATTTTTTAGTCTCTTTGGAAGTTATCACCAAATGGTGCTTGCCTTTTGCTGTGTGGATGTGTTTTAACTATGAACAAAATCTCAACCATATGTTGTTTTTATATAAAGTCACAAAGAAATTGACAAATGACAACAAGTCATCATCGTTCAAGCTGAGGATCAGTGGCACAAGAGGCTGATGGTCATGACTCTTACTGACAAACACAGAGACCTGGGGAGGTGCCAACACTGAGGCTAGAGAGGGAAGCAATGGAATTAGTAATATATTTTTCTTGCATATCCTAAAAATCGTTGAGGAAAGGTGAAATTAAACTGAGACAGAGCTTTTAAGGTGTATTTGATACAGGTACATAGAAAGAGAAACAGTAAGCAAGCAAGCAAGCGATTTTTGAAAAGAAAAAGATCAGCAAGTTCATGTTTAGCATCCAGTATCAATCACATCTTCACCAATACCCCAAATTTAACTGTACTGCTCTATAATTCCTGACAAATTTTAAAAATGTAGAGTTCTTCCCCAGCTACTGAGAATTACTTCTGTAAACTATAAAAAATATTATCTTCTGCAAATGATAAGAAATAATAACTCTTGGAATTATCACTCTAGCTGGCATATCTGTAGATTGTTCATTTGTGCAAGATACATAATCGGTAATGTATCTGATGCATATCTGCTTAAGCACAATAATGCCTTGTGGCAATGAATTATACAGGTCTGCTTTTTGTTGGTAAAGAAAAAAGTATTTTTGTTTAAAATGTACTACATGTTTTTGAGATTTTATTTCTCACTTGGCACAAATTTCTTGAAATTACCTAAAGTGACAAATTTGCAACACCCATTTCCCACTTTCTGCATCTTATCTTATTGGTATCTTACATTTTCTTTTTTATTTTCCTTATTTTATCTTTCTTGTTTCCTTTCCTATTACTTATATGTCTTCTTTTATTTTTTTATTTTTTTTAAATTCACGTCAAGTGAAATGAGTCTAATTTAGTGGTTGGGTTTTTTTTAAATCTAACTTGGATGCATTTTCTGAAACCCACAACATGACTTATGTATGCTGATTTTTGTTATTCTTTTGTTTTAAAAACTGAAAGATAGTATTGTATAATTCAATACAATCTGTTATCAGTAATGGTAAAGAGCTCAAAAATTTCCATGAGTTCTCAGTGTTTACAGAATATCTGAGGTTGATGCTTCAGCTGCTTAATTACTACTAATGTCTATTGCTCTACTATGAACAGTATACCTTTACTGATTCCAAGAGTGTAGATTTATTCTTGTGGTATTTAACCTGTAAGTTTTGCATTGTGGATTTACTACAAGGGATGGCAGGCAATTCTTCCAGGGTTGTCCTTTCTCCGTGTTCCTGTGGGAACAGCAGCAGAACAGACTTGTTCAAATAAGCTGGCACTGAGAAGCCATAGATCTGCCTTTGATGACATCTTTCCATTTTATACTGTGCTGACCCCTTGGAGCTGTGGACACTTGTCACTGTGACTTCTTTCCATGTTAAGGAAAACTAAAATAGAAGCATGGAACATTTTTATTAAGTTTTGCCTTGCCTAATTGGTTTTCACGTCATGTTGCTGCTTTAGTAATGTTATATCTGATGTTACTCTCCTTTGTGCTGGTTGGGATGAGGCACCCAAGCCAGCATCAGAAGAGTGATGGACATAAGTATTTATTACAGATGGACATAGTATTTATTCCTTTTTTTCTTTTAACTTACATACTAGTATGTATTCACATCTTCATGAAGCTGTTGGTCTTGATTTAAAATATTAAATTCCTTCAAGGCTACAGCTAGTTCAGAATGCAATGGTGTATACTGAGTTTAAATTTTCCTTGTAGTGTTTGGTATTTTGGACACATCTATATTGAATCTTTCTGCTGTCACATTTATGATGATTTGTTTCATCTGGAAATATTCACAGTCCTTCCTGGGTTTGACTAATTCAAATAAATTTGCCATCTTGCTCTTCACAACCTTTTCCCAATGGTTAATTAATGCACTGAATATTCAACACCTAGTGCTGCTCCCTTGGGATAGGCTCCTAATGCTCAGGGTGAACGTCATTTACATTGACTACACTGTATGTTCTTAATTAAGTTTCATTCAGGCGGTTTCTGTAACAAAACTTTGCATCCCTGGAATGGTTCCTAAATATCTCCTTCTACAGGGCCTTAACTTGTGGATAGTATTTGCTTTATTGTTAGTTTTCATCTTTTGTTTCAATTAATTCTAACAAAAAGTTGGCAAATATATTTGTCTAAGACACAGATTTGTATTGATCCATAATATGCTTATTAAGATAATGTAGACTAATACTTACACATGAAAGCAGGAATGTTCTTGAGTAGCCATTCCCAACAGAAGGCTTCACTTCTGTTTCTGATGGAAACGCAACTCTTCAGTGTTTGTATAGATGTATATATAGTCTTTACAGGTGGATTCTCCACATATGTGTGTGTGTGTATATATATATATATATTTGTTTGGGTACTGTCTGATCATGGAGGGGCAACATCTAGCTAGTCATAAATATTAAAGATTGTTGAACATAATTATATGTTTGTGTGGTGTCAGCAACGGTTTAGTATATGTGTAATGTGCTTAGCTTGGAGTAGGTTAAATGAGCTAGTGAAATTTACTGGAATAATGTCACTACTTGATATTTGGAACAACTAAAATTAGTAAGATATATAAGTCGCTCTTGTTTAGACTGTTATTCTGAATAAACTGCAGCGCATTAAACAATCATATAGATATCAGGTTTGAATGTACAGTTGTTAAATATTGAACAATTTCAAGATATCGAGACAAACTATATTGCAGTTATTGGATAGCAGATGACAGCCTTTTTGTAGATCAGAAGTACAGATAATCAAGAAAGTATTACATAAGTTAATATAAGAAATCAAAATAACACATAATATGTCAAAGACTTGTAAAAACAATGTGTCATGGTAATGCCATGTGGATTTTAAAATACCTATTTTATAATATTTCCTTGAGTGTTCTCTATTTTTATCATTTAGATAAATAGAGATTTTACAGTATATATAAATCAGTACAGTATGGAAATGTAGAGATGTGAAGCTACTGCAAAACATGTAATTTGTGAGAATGACTATTCTAATACTGCATTTCTGCATAACATTCTTATAACTAATTTATATACAGTCTTGTGTACGTAGCTCACACTGCAAGAGTAAAATGAAGTAAAGGAGATCAAGAAATGCTACAGATTTGGGTTTTTTTTTTACTAATGCACTTATACATCTACTTGTTTGCATTTTTGATAGGAAGGTTAATGAGTTGACTGTAGTCTACATGTGTACACCTAATAAATATGTTAATATTAGTTGAACCTAACTTTTGTCAATTGCAACACAAGGCAGCCATCTCCAGTGCTTATTTGATGTTAAGAAAGTTAATTTTTTTCTATTTTGTTTTCTTATGAATCTTCTGAGAGAACCTGTCTCTGCTTTTTAGTAGTATATACTATTTTTTCTCCCATGAACTCTTAACATAATTGCTCTAATCTAAATTCTAGGAGTCCTTTGTAGTACTAGAATAGAACTTGAAAAATTAAGATGACTACTATCTGAAAAAAAAGTAATATCCAAACCAAATAATGGGACATTGTCTGCATGATCTACATCAATACCACCCCTTGCTACTCAATTACTTTCTTGCAGTTTCTGTTGTGGGTATAGACTGGGTCTCACATCTGTAGTCAACTTTATGCATACAGCTCTCTGGTAAGGCACTTTTCCCTCTCAGGCTTTGTGTGCTGTTCTTATATACCTTCTTAGAAAACCTGAGCCATGACTTCTCTGAACAAAGAGGAAAATATAAAATAGGAAATCAGTTAGTGTTTCAGATATTCTTGTAGGAAATCATAGTGTAATGTTCTTATGGAACGAGGTGGCTTTTATTTCACAGTTTCACATATTCCTGTACTCTTGGATGTCTTTGTCCCAGCTGCCTGTGCAGCATACACACCAAGATGTTTGTATCCAAGTGTTTCATCCATAGGAATTCCTTGGGATCACCCAGACCACAGGGGGCATCACCTAATGATTTGTCATTCCTGTCCCAGTTATGTTCTTTTCTTGTTAAACAGACAGACTAATCTACTAAATAGATAGTACAAGTAGAAGCTGGATTTTTTTTTGAGATTTTCTTTTCAAAAGTATTAATCTTGAAAAATTTCTGTAGTTATGTCTTCACATTTCTGGAGACTTTTCCCCTTCCATGTGATGGATAAGAGATTTCTTGCAAGATCTTGTAGGGTATGCATGCTACTTATTTGTTTGTTTATTTATTATCTCTCAAATCCTGTTTACCAGAGACAGGTACATTAAAAAGAAAATGGATATCCATCTAGTATTTCAGAATGTATTGCCATGTGCTTTCAGCTGTGAAAAACTATAATTGTAAACGTATTTCCTAGAAGTCGAGCTGGGATACAATTTTTCAGCTAATCAGAAAAAGCAGAACTATGTCAAGGACTGCTAACCAGATTTTGATCTTAAAACATGATGATTATGATGATGATTGTTTCAAATACAATCGTGAATGTAAGCCTTGATCTGACAAAAGTTCAAGCTGCTTTTAATAAGGCTTTTATTTAGATTTAGGCCTGTTATGCAGAAATAACATCAGCTGGGTAGAATGAATGATTTTAAAAGGTGAGCTTGGTTCTTGCTGCAAAAAGAACAGGATTGAAGGACCTTGATGTTTCAAAATCTCATTCTGTTGCCATATACAATCCAATTCAGTATTCATTAACACATCTATTTAAACAAGACCATTTTAAATGTATCTTTTGGTTAAATAACAGAATATTATACAGGTATATTTCCTTTAAGGACCTTATGGTATATTTTATGGATTTCTTTGCATGAGCTAAAGGAAAGCTGAATCATCAGTTAAACTGATGAATGCATCAGTTATGCATTCATTTCCATGACTAAAATTTGGAAAGTGATTTGAGAACAGGTAGACATACATTAAGGAAAGGAAACACATCTCCCCAGACCTTGTGTAAATTGTCTAGAATATACAGAGGATAATTCCATGACAGTGACCACAAAATGATGTCACAAGCAAAATAAAGCATTTTTTTCAATGTAATCACCTGATAATTATTTCAAAGTTTATCAAGGAGGAAGAAAACATTGCAAAATATGCACTATTTGAGTTAGATTTGGATGAGTGCCAGAATTGCACATGAGCTCACAAAATTTCAAGTGTATCTACTTTTGTCATAGCTTTTCATAGCAGAATAGTCTGACCTCCTCAGTCCCAGAGTGTTTACGTGTATTTATGTGTGTCTCCACTCTGCTATATAGTCCAGTTCTGTCGTTTGAAGGGTTTTTTCCTGCTAAGAATTTATATCTTTGTAATTGTCCAAAAATGAACTGAGGTACAACTATCACAGAGCATCTTGTTCCCTTTGAAGTCAGTTGAAGGTTTAGGATTCTCTCTGTAAGGCTTTTATATCAAATACATACCGAGTTCTGTTGAATGGAGTGTGAGCTGAACATCATCTGAGTTTGCTGAGTTTGGCTCTGGAAGTTCATTATTTATTTATTTATATTTACATAAGCCCAAAGAACAGAACTACAGTTATGGTTTCTTCCCAATGTTGTTGAAACTCCATAATAATAATTTATCAGTATTATTCTACATTCTCATATTACCTCTGGTTACAGTTCCTGTTGTTTTACAATCTTTCTGCAGTGTATCTATTTTAATCACGTTATCTCCTTATTCTATATTTCAGCTTTCTGTAGGAGTCTGAAACTTCCTGAATAATAAATAACTATATAAGATGGTCCTTTACAACTAATATTACTGTATTAGACTACCTAGACATAAAAAACAGTAGGCAGTCTGCTGTCTCTCTCTCAGATGCTAACGGTTTTGGTTACCAGCTGCTTCTGAGCTGAATATTATAGAGCTGGACCTTGACTGTCATCTTTATTTCTTTTTAGCAGTTTTATGCTTCTTAAAATATATTGGCATATTGGAATAGTTGTTTTGAAATATTTTGAGTCAATGTGATCCGTCAGCATCTTTGTGTAGTGTACTATTTAAGGCCCATGTTTGGGGGGGGGGGGGGAGGGGTGTGTGTGTATTTAACTAAGTGTTTATTTACTGTTACTCTCATTTAACTTAAGATGATGCATTGTACAATATAAACTGTAAGTGCTGCCAGAGTTTTCCAGTCTGGAAACTGAGGCTTCTTTCTCTTGTATGGTAGCAAATCACTAATGTTCTCCCAGGCCACTGAGCTCAGCCCTCAGAGGTTGCAGCTTTAAATGAAAACTACACCAACAGTTTAATAGTATCCTTTGTGAGCCCTAATTGATTTCTGTGAAATGTACTGATGGCATTACATGTTTATTAAATGCAATTGTTTCTACAGTGTGTAGGGGGAAGAAGACAAGTGCCTTTAGAATATAATTATTCTCATAATCAGTTTTAATTACACTGTCTTAGCAAAGTTTTATCTCAGTAAAATTGTATCTGAGTAATTAATATGCTGTTTGTTAGATGTCACTGTTGACTGCCTTGGAATCTTGGAACAATTACATGTTTTGGAATGCAAGAAAAAACTTAATTTTATGTATTATAGACTGTGAAGTGTGAAGAAGACTTAAGCAAAACAATAGCCTTTTTGCTTCTTCAGATAGAATAAGAGATCAGTTTTTTCCCCATTTGCTTTTAGTTTTGACTTTAGGATTTCTTCTTTTTTCTGATTTCTCTCTAGAATGGGAATACCAGAACTCTTAAAAGTTGTTTTCCCATGTTTTTGGGGGGCATTGTTTGGATAGTAAAATGGTTAAACTGGAATTTGTTCCGTAAGTTCAGAGTACTGGGGGTGTGAGAGTGTGTTTGTGGTGTTGCTTGTTGTTTTGCGTTTTTTCCTGTTTGCCTGCTTTGGTTTTTAACATACTTCTTTTAATTTTTGACTAAGGGCTATTTGGAAAAGCCTTTTGAGTAAGTCCATACAGAACATTATTCTGTCATTTTTAGTGGTACTTCATACGTTTGTGATTTTTGTATGTTGTTCAGATTCCCTTTTCTTTGACCTGGTAATTTTTCAGATTTACTTTCTGGGAAGTGATTGATTTTAATGAAAATTTATCAGGAGATTAAAAATCTCAAGTAAACCTAAAATATTTTCAATAACATAAAATATAACCTGTAATTAGCTTTAATTACAAAGGAATTAAAATGACCTACTTAGTTTCATTATTGATTTTTTTGTAGTTCACGATGTAAGTGTAATAATCTATGGTTATGATGAAGATAGGGAAAATGTACATTTATATTGTGTTTTTATATATTCTAGACCTATGCCAAGGCAAGAAGGGAAAAGGAGACAAAAGCAATGGCAGCAAGAAAAGCCTGTTAGAAAAAAATTTCTTCTATCCCTCTCTATGCCTGCCATCCCATTAATAGGTATCTTTGGAATGTGAGATCCCATAAGTGAAGACACAGAACATATAAGAAAAGACAGAAATTATTTTTAAAAAGGTTGACGAGGATTTTTCCTCTGTGCTGATATTGGCAGGTGTTTATTTTAAAAGAGGTTACTTAAAGGTCCTGTACAGAAATCCATGTATGTGATTTTGCGCCCCAGGGTGTGATACTTCCTTTGCTTTTAGCAACCCTTCTCAGTTTGACAAATAACGGTGTAGAAGAGATGGGAGATTGATATCCAAAGCTGATCTGAAATTTCATAGATAAATACCATTTCTTTTTTTTTTCCCCTCTTTTTCTCATTAAGTATCAATGGTGCTTTAATAAAGAAAATTGTGGAACAAGTAGTCTAAGTACAAAGACAGGCTTTAAAATTGCTTTAGTAACAAAGAGAGCGGTTCAGAGGAAAATGCTGGGGCTGTTGATGATTTTTGGTGGGTTTTGTTTTTTTTTTTTATACGGGGTCTGACTATTTTGATGAGGGCTATGACAGGTATAAGACTAGAAGCAAGCCAGCCAACGAACAATAGCAAAAGAAATAGTTTCTCTCGCTGCATCCATTTTCCTAAGTACATAAACACCAGTAACGTATTATTATTTTTTTAATACAGGATATTTTCTGCTTTTGCAGAGTTTTACAATAGAAAAACTGCTTAGAAAAAGTCAATTAAATCTTGCTTAGCAGAGTGAATAACTGCTCTTTGAAGCTTTTCCCCCTCCGTGTCAACACATTTTTAAGGAAGGACAAATTATATGGGCTTATTACAATGATCAGGAGATGCTTTAGGATGTTTTAGTTTTCGTATCTGAAGATACTGTCATCATTTAGGAAACTGTGTGTGATTATCAGGGAAAGAATGATACTGTGTCCGTATCAAGACAGATAGAGTTCCAATCAGAGGATGGGGGCGTTGAGGGGCTTTGTTCTTTCCTGCAGAAGAAAAAAGAATCAGCAGAGAACTGCCTTTGTGTGTTTATTTTGCAGCAGCTGTTGCACTTTGTCTGTATGCACAATTACTTCTGCAATTTAAAATAATTTTGCTGGTTATTCATACATAATCAATATGGATAGTGCAGCCAAGGCAGAGATGCCCTTCTACTTAACTGAAGACACTGAGAGTCAGCTTTCTGCCTGTGGCTTACACTGAGAAATAAATGAAAGGCAGGGAAAGGTACTGCACATTTAAACACAGAAAGAAACACATCATTGATAGGAAACCTGCTCATATGCTTGAATCAGCAAGGCAGTACCTGCGTGTTCCCATTGGGGTCCAAAAATAAGGCATATTTTTCTTGTTTATTCTAAGATGTTTCCATCACTGAAATGAAATCATTCTTTCTTTCAGTTCTCCACATCAGCTGTCTTCAGGGAGGTATTAGCAGTGGTAAAGACCAGGCAAAGAGTTCTAGGAAGTTATTGTTGCCTTTTTAGAGGTAGCTTTTTCATCAGGTTTGTTCCTTGGCCCTTATAGGAAGGGACTAAAGCACAAAATGACTGGAAAAAAAAACCCTGAAAGCCTGTCTTTCAAGTACAAAATGCTGTACCAGCTCACCAAAGATTTCCTGTTTCCTCGCTCAGACTAATGGGAAGATAAGGGCCTGCGGGTGACTGTCAGCTGCATCTGAGCTCTGATCTCTGGGGTGGTTCAGGTGCTGATATTGTAGTTCTGCATTTAGTTGCACTTTGAGGCTTTCTAATCACAGTAAAGAAGTAATTTCAGAGGTAGTCGCACACATGTGAGCAATCTCTGTTACTCTAGGATCAACTTGGTGAAGAACACTTTCCAACAAGCCAGACAAAATAGTGATAGTAGGACACAAGTATGTATATATAAAGATCACTCATAAAATTCAAGATGCACACACAGAGGCCAATGCTCTACAACAGAGAAAAGCTAGTAACCTCTCTCAGAATGGTCGAACTAAAAGAATGTTTAAGCAAGTGTTACTGGAAAAATACTGTGTCCCTGGGTGAGGTTTACAGCTGGTTGAGATCCAGAAAACCACATGAAAGCAGTACTTAAACTGCTGTCTCAGCATAGTTTTCCACACTTAATGTGATCAGCTGTTCCAGAGTTAATCTGCAGATTAATCACTTACTAGCATATATTAGTAACTTTAACTGACACTCTAGAATATAGTCCCTAGAATCTGGAAGAAAGTTCCTCTAAGCAGCATTTCCAAAGTAAATTAGTATGATTTATTTCGAATTTGTATTTCAAAATTCTATCAATAATAGTTAATTTAAGAATTTAACATTCAATTGATTAATTTAATTTTCTTGCCATAACTGTGACATCTCCTAGTGTTCCCACTTTATCTGAGATTAAATTATTCTGCCTCTTTGATACGTTCTTTATCAGTCCAAGTTAAAGCAGCTGAAGAAGAGTTGCCAGTAAGAGCTTAAATTTATTTAATAGTAAAAATTAAATGTTCCAATAAAGGTTTACAATTTTTCCTTTGTCACACTGGCAAAAGGATATGATGCTCATGAAAAGTGCAAACTGCTTCCAGCATTAGCAGGAAGATGCATATAGTTCAAATTGCCTGTGATAGCTGGCTCCAGAAAAGGGAACTTCAGGTAGCCTTCTTTTTTTAATTCTATGGAATTGTAATGCCAGAAAGGGAAAATGCAGTTATATAGAAAGAGCCATGTGAACTGTAGAAGTAAAACCATTTACGATACTTTGACAGCCAGTAGTCCAGGGTATTTTATTTTACATCTATGTGATAACATTAGATCATCAGAGTTTGCAGATGGAAGTGTGATTTAGTGATATATTGAACACTGAATGATGCAGAATTTCTCCACTGTTACTGCCTTTAAAGAAATACCTGTGGAACAGAAATTTATTAGTTTATCCATTATGAATATTTTCTGTGCTCTCTCTTCAATATATTTCCTTATGTATTCTGTATTAATAGTGTAGTGTACATTGGCATAATGCTCTGCACTTGCTCAGATAACAGGCAGCATACTATCTAAAAACATTATTTAAACACTGACCCTTGCAACATATCTTGTAACGTGAATAAGCATTACAATTTCAAATAGACAAGCAGATACTTAGAAAATACTACAGCTGAAGGAAAATGCTATTCAGACTCATGGAGCCTCTCCAAACACTCTATTCCTTGTGTTGTATGGGATTGGGGTTTGTTAAATGAAGAACTCTCGCAATATGTTTAATGACACCATCACTCCTGTACCTCAGCACTTTCTCTTCTTAGATTCTATAACAAGAAGGTCAGTTACATAGATTTTGTTTGGTGTATATTTTTATTTTGTATGTATAACATGGTACAGACTCTGAGTTTTAGCTAATAATACAAAATTCTGAACTTCAAGCTCACAGGAATTTCAAATATCTTCATTTTCCCTTGCTATCTTTCCAAACATTTGTAAACAGCTATGTTTTGAAAATACCAGCTTTAAAGGTTCTCAGCATCACAGGCAACATCTTGTAGAAGAGGCTTGTACTTTTTCTTTTTTGTGTTTGGGGTGTTTTTTTTCTAAATGCTGAAAAAACTTCTTCCTGTGAATGCGAATGTTCACACTTACACACGCTATGTGACTCACTTCCTCTGATGTGCCTCCATTTCCCCTCAACTCAAAGCCTTCAGCTAACATATTCTTAAAAGAGTACCATAATCTCTGTCCTACAACAAAGCTCATGTGACAGAGTTGGTCAATCCACTGTCACTGATGTCAGTAGTTCCTAAATATCACTCCATAGACTAGATTGGGGACCATCTTACCTACCGTTAATGGTGAAAAATTTAGGATTATGTAAAATTAAAATTGTGTAAGTTTCAGGTAAATTACCATGGTAGTCAAGAGGAAAAAATTTGCTCTGACCTTGAATCTGGTTCAACAGATGTATACAGGCAAGGGAGGAAGGATTAAATTCCAGAAATGCTTGACTCCATGTTTTGCGGAGGGAGTATAGTTTCCAAACTTCTGGATGTCTAGATGAAAATAAGATGAATCTCACCCTTTGTATATCTCCTATGAATAAGAATCTTTTGGTTATACCACTATGTGCTTATTTTTTGTATGATAGTGGAACAGAGAAAACCAGGATTGTTCCATTTTAAAAAAATGTTATGATTGTTTAATATTTCAGCAGTATTTTGTAGTGTTCCTACTGTGCAGTTTTCCATTTACACAGAAATATATTTCTGCTTAATTAATGTTCTTTTCTTACAGCTTGCACTCACTGTGAAGTTAAATGTATTTGGATGATACAGACTAACAAGAAAGCATCTTTACTTTGGTTTTGTGCAATACTTTCTTGCTCAATATGTGTATTTTTGTCTCCCCTAAAATTTTAATTTATCTCATCATATGCTGTATTTGATACTCAGTTTTATTCTTCATTTTTAGACCTTCTTTTCTCTAGTCTAACCTCATAATTTTGAAGTAATTAGAAAATCAAGTGGAGTGAAGCTTGATACTTTATCAACCAAGCTGATACACTGCAGAGCTGTCAATGTAGTTGAATGTTCATTGCATGTTAGATGTATCAAAATTTAAAACTTAAAATACTAGATAATTTCTGGTGGATGTATTAGTATGTTTATAAGTAAGGAAAATATTTCTGTGGGCTGAAAGAATCATGTGCCGTAAAACTTCTGTATATCATAGAAATGCCAGAAAATTCTTCATAATTAAAACTTCATTCGTTTTCCAGATCAATAAAAAGTATAAATAAATAAAATCATAAATTCTGATTTTGAGTAATACTTATAATAACTCTCTCTTTGAATAAGTTTTTCATATCTGTCTTTGTGTTCATATTTTATATAGATTAAAAATGCACTTAATTATTTACACAAGTGGATGAGTACAGCTTTGGGTCCTACTTCTCAGTATACCATGCAAAAATTTAAATATACACAAATAGACTTAACACACACCCCCTTTTATTTCTTTAAATCTCACTATTTTCAGAATGCTGTTATTTATTAGAGCATTGCTATGTATTTATAGGATTTCAGGTGGATCTAGTTAAAAACATGCCTTAAATGTTTTAAAGGAATTACAAAAGGAAAAAAGTGTTACACCTGATTCTGCAAAGGCACTGATATCAGCTATCATGTTGCACACTGAAAATTTAAGTAGAATAATGCTATAAAGCATACCTTGCAATACAATTGTGCTTTGAAGAACTGGATAAAATATTTTTAGTTTATGTAAGTTTATTCCATTTCTAAGTTCTATCTAACCAATGTGATGCTATTTTTGAGCTAAAAGTGATAAATAGGTCAATATGGTATTTTCCAGGTAAAACATTTTCTGTTTCTTATTGTCTTTTTTTCTAACTTTATACTGATTTAATGTATATTGTTAGTATATTTAGATGTGATATCTATGTAATTATTTCTTAGTTTAACAAAAGAACAATCCTTTCATTGAAGTTGTTTAAGATTTGAAGAGTGACCTAACCACAAGTCATGTTTATGTCTATGTAGAATAAATTTGTGAAGGAGATCGTGTTTGCTGTTCTAAAGAGTGCTAAGTGTGCCTCACTCTCCTCCTAAAAGGTTCTTGGGGACACATTCTAATATGGGCTAAGCAATGCTATGATGTGGAGAATTCTTTTAAATGGCAACAGATGCTTCTGAGATAAAAATCCAGTCCACTTTGTAATGAGGCACTCATAGTTTTCTCAGGTTTTTTAAAAAAGCAGGATCCAAGAATAAATGTCATGTCCCATCCCCGTGTCCCCCCCCCCCCCCCCCAAAAAAAAAAAAAATGGTTGGGAAAAAAAATAAGGTGTTACAGGATTAAAAATATGATAGAAATATGATAGCTGTTGTGAGATTTGACTCTTAGGGAGGATTTTCTTTTTTTTTTTTTTTCTGAAATGTTTGTCTGAGATGTTTGTCCTCACCTCTATCCTGACTGGATTTTTCTGTTCTTACTCTACTGCAATTTACTTACATGCTTATGAAAAAAATATGTTAAGTCAGTGCCACTTGGCAATACTTGTATTATTTTTTTGTTTCTTTTCTTGCTTCAACTAGTGTACTAGGTTTTAGGATTACATCATTACTTAGGAGTTAAATCCCTTCATGACAGCAAACAGGATTTGAAATAGAGATTAGCACTTAGAAATTTCACAACATCATCTGGTAAAGTTATGAAAAATTGCAACTTGGGAAATTCTATCTGCTAAAAGCTAGTATCTTAGACTCTGTCTAAATAACTCTAAAACTAGAAAGGAAATCTATCTAGAAATATCCAGATCACCAGAGGTTAGTAGACATAACACAGATGTGCATCAACTTGCACTCATTCCACTTGAAGTTACTCAGATTACCAAACAGCTTTACTACGTTTTCTGAGTTTAAAAATTATTCAGTTATCATGCTGATGTTAAACATATATGCATGTAATGAATAGCTAAGTAGCCTTAACAGATTCATGTTAATGGACAGTATGTCATACTTACCTGCTCACATTTCTAAATCCAAATTTAGTTCAAGTTCAATGTGAAAAATTGGTGCGTACATGTGACACCTACATCGCACATGAATGCGGATAGAACACAAATATACTGTAATGTTTTTTCAGGACCAGAATTGCTGGAGCCTTTAGTCCTCTTTCCCAATCTATGATTTAGATCTCCCACAAGGATAAGAATGCCTTTATATTTTAAAATTTTATTTTATCACTTAACTGGTAGAGATTATTCTGGTAATTTATCACATTCATATTGAAAAAAAGGAAACAAAACCCAGGAGAAAACACACAAAAAATTCCCAAACTTCAGTGTTATTAGAGTTTACAGCGTTGAACGCAATCTCCAAATGTCTGATGTCATAAAAACTAATAATTGAACTCATCATACTGTTCAGTGGCCAGGAACTATTTCATGATTTCTAAAAATAAACAAGTTTTCCCACTACAGTGTTATTGACAATTAATAAAAAACATTTTTTATTTAATAAAATTATCAGGGAATTACTTCTGATTATTTTTTTTAATTGTGCATGTTTCAGGCATAATACTTTCAAAGAAGTACTTTTGCTTAATTTTTTACTGGATGAATTCTAGTTTCTTCTTAAAAGAAAAGATAAAAAAGGAACCCTACCTGCCAAATGTACAGTTCCATTTCTGTAGCTAATCTGCAAACTTTCCTTGATTGGTACATGAAAAATATGTAGTGTGTCTTTGTTATACTTTCATTTAATTATTAAGATTTCTCTTCCTTCTAAGAATGCTGCATTTGACTCTCTACCTGTGCAGGGTTACTGAGCGTGAAGCTGCGCTGGAATCAGCCCTAAGAATGTTGCAGCAATTCTACTTGGATCTCGAAAAGTTCCTTGCTTGGCTTACAGAAGCTGAAACGACTGCAAATGTCCTGCAGGATGCTACACGCAAAGAAAAAACACTAGAGGATGCCAGAACAGTTCGGGAGCTCATGAAACAGTGGCAAGTAAGTCAAGCACTTCAGTTTAGAGACATGTCAGGTATGCAGAGTGGTGCGGTATTCCAGTGTGCCACTACTGAACAAAACTAAAATTGTTTTGAAAAAGAGAACTGGTTCTACTACTAATTTTTAAGTGTTGCTTTGAAAATTGTTGCAGGGATCTGACATGAGTCATACCATGATTCTGTCTGATATCTTTCAGCACATGGTACATTTGCAAGTGTCTTGACAGAAAGCTTTAAAATTTGCACAAAGGCAACTTTGCTGAAATTGAAGTTCATATATATATATTTTAATTGCATAAAAATGAATTACTCTTCCAAGCTACAGTCTTGAATTGAGCACTTGACAAACATTAGAGTTTATTAAGCATTTCTGATATTTGTAGAAGTTATATCAATTACATCAGGTTTTTTTCTCTATAGCTTAAATGAATTAGTTTTTCTCCATTGTTTCCAAATACATGAAAAAATGTTAATTTGGTATTTGGTTGATTATTGTTAACATGTTCTGTTGTGATGATAAAAAGAGGTAATGATTAAAATTTTAATAATTAATGGATGGACAGTTTTCAGATTTCCATTTTTCTTTGGAAAAAACATATCTTAAAAAGAGAGAATGTTGTATTTGGTGTTCTGGAGAATCTGGAGGAGAAAGAAAAACAATTAATTGAGATGGTGCTATTGAAATATGTTGTTATACTTTCATTGTGTTTTTTTTTCACTACGGTTACTGAGAGTCTGAGTGAGGTCTTTAGATTTTTTAAATGTGAGGTTGTTTGGCTGTCTGGAAGGCAGGATCATTACTTCAATATTCCTTGATCGTGCCTGACTGTCACATTGACAGAAAGTTCAAAACTGGAAATTCCAGGCATTAGAAGCTCTATGCCTTATTTTATTATTAAAAACATACTGTAAAAAGTTTTAGTTATAAGTGATTATGTTGTGTAAGTACATTGTATAGAAATATTTCTTTTGGCAGAATTGTATTAATACGTGGTTTTAACTATTTACTGAAAAACAGCTACATACTGTTACATTGTGCTCTGAAATCTACAGTTGTTGCACTGGATAAAAATGAAGTCTGAATCATGTTTTTAACAGTGATCTGTCTTTATGCTAATTTTATTTTATAATAATGTGGTGCTCATGTGTTTCTCAATTCAGTTGCATGGTCCTGGAGAAAGATTTGAATGGAAGATAGTTCTAGACTAAGTAGTTAATTTTCAAACTAGGCTATCCTTTTATATTTTCTAGATTAGGTTTTTGATTGTAATGGTGCTAAAACAATTGAATTACCAAGTATTTGCAGAAGTTACTTTTGATGTGATCTTTGAAGAATTGATTATTTGGCAAAATAGATACAACCACAAATTTAGGTCAAATGCTTTTTTTTTTAACTGTAATGGAGCTTTGTAGATGTGCTTATCCTTTCAGCTAGCATCTTGGGATTTTCTTTTGTAATTTACACATAAGAACTATCCAGAGCTATAGATGGAAGGGAAAATAAATGCATACAAGTCCTTCCTTCTGTAAATAATTAATGAAGTATATAAAAATATTCATCATGTGAACAATTGCTTTGAACTGTAAGCTTTGTTCTAAAGATTTTTCTGCACTTCAGTTGAGATGTAAGATTAAATTTTCGATTCTTCTTTCCAGGTATTTGGTATTTAAACATCAAATCTTCTAAGGCAGGAAGGGTAAAAACTGTTGTAGACTATTTGTTTCACTTCCAAAAAGCAAACAATATTCCATACATTAATCTTGGCTGTACAAGAGAAATTATTCTTATATATTAAAAAGAAACAGTATGCAGAGGCAAAAAAAAGTGGTTGTTATATTGTCTTTCTCTCCCAAAAGGTTCAGACATACCTGTCCGACAACAGTATGATAATTTTAAACCACTCAGAGTTGACGATGGCAGGAAGAAATATTTTAATAGTGTGGTTTGTTGTGGGTTTTTTTCATTTGCATGCTGATCTGTCTCTATGTAATCAAATTGGTTTTCTTCCTGGGTCCATCACTGTTTGTCAGCTCCTTTGTGCTATTTTTAAACCTCAAAAAGAAATCTCATAATACAACAAGCACAAGTGGATTTTCAAATGTGCTTGTCCTGAAGGCAATCTGATGGATATCTTTGTAAAAGCTGGTAGAAGCTTTTTTTTTTTTTTTTTTACTTCCCCAAGTAGAATAAAATTTTCATTATTTCTACTAGAATAAGGAAAGTTCTGTTTAAGTAAACAAAATTGAGCTTTTTCTAGAAATCATAATTGGGAAAGACCTTTTTTTTATTCCTGTATTTTTTAAAAACTACAGTAAAGTGGCCATTGAAGATTTGCATCTTCTTACTTTTCATTAAGTTATCACTGACTTGAGACATAGCCATTAACTGCTAATTTAAAAGGATATATCTTTTTAGTAGTGTTTGTTCTTAGTAATTGAAGCATTATGTTGTCAGTTCTCTAATTAGAATAGAGATTTCAGTAAAATTTTTAGGTTCAGGCAAGTTAAACTGTAAATTATTTGAACCAAGCTGTGTATTTCTTTACTCAGTAATACAATTTGTTAATATGTGTGGAGCTGTTATACTGACCACAGGTTTTATGGAGACTTTGAATTACTCTCAAATGATAAATGGTGCTTTTGTAGCAGTTTGTATGTGCAAATGAAAACACAAAATTTATATAAGCTTCTTTTACTCCAGTAGTACCTGATACATATTATGTGTATGTGGATTTCTTATAAAGAGAGTGCACAATGCCAGTAAAAGTCAGTTGGAAACAAAGTATGGGAATAAAATAGCGGAGGCTATGGATACAGATATACTTGCAAGTTAGATATGTCCTTCATCCTTTCCTGGCACTGAGGCCAGCTATAATGAAAAAAAACATAACCATGTTTATGAACTCTTCTACAGTTCACGAAGTCAAATATTATTCTCTGGTTCTTACAGATAACTTTTCATTTCATTAAAAAATAAATAATCTGAATGATATAAGGAAATTATTCAAAAGCAAAAAAAGGTATATTTATATAATAGCCCAAGAGTGCTTAGCTGTAAAATGAATTAATTCATTAGAATAGGTAATATTTGCAATAGCCATAACATAGTGCTTCATATCAGTAGTCTTCATTGTAAAAGCTTTCTGTCCAAATAGGTACTGTTTCCCAGTTGTGATGCAAATATTGTCCATCTATGTTGCTGCAAAACTGGATAATGGAGCGAATATTAAGGAATTTTATTTCTTAAAACACAATTTTGCCAACAAAACATTTTTTTTTTATTTTAGTTGAATGTTCAGGAAAGAGAGTATGGCTTTTCATCTGTTCCTCAATTATTGCTGAATTGATTCTTCTGTCTTCAAACCCTGCTTGTAAGAGTTCCTTCTCACAACTCCCTCTGCATAAGGATGAAAAGGAAGCCAAAAGTGTGGCTGTTTAAACACAGCTTATGCATATAAAAGATTCAAAGAAAAAGGAGCCTTAAGTCACTGAAGTCTCAGAAATATGCATTTATGTACTTTGTGGAAAGGTGTTATTGCTCACTAATCCGTATCATCAGCTCCATAAACTATAAACAGTGTAACCTTTTTTTCCACTCGGTACTGTCGGCCATAAATGTACTTTACCCCACTTTACCCTATGACATCAGGCAGTAACTTGTACAATTTCCATAGCAAGTTTCTTCGGATACATGCATAAAACCAGACACATTCAAACACAATCTATGTAGTTAATATGTTTTTTAACATTCATTATATGTAGTATAGCCACAAGACCTCCTCCAGCATAGAAAAGATCCTTAATGCTTTCAGCCAGGATTACAGTTTTTGCAGTATTTTTTTTTTTCCATATGAAATTTAGTTGGGTGGGTTTTTTTCTGTTAACATCCACGCTGAATCCAGATCCTAGGAGGTAAAACAAAATGGTAACTTCCATTTAAAGATCACTGTCTCATGAGTCTTTTGAAAGAAACTTCAACTAGTTAGGTTTATGGAATTCATAGAAGTTAAGGTTAAATACGACATACTAGTTTAGATCTGCTGTCTCCGTCTTGTTCTTTATGCAGTTGCATGGACTTGGATAATGTGATAAGTCATTAGGAGTCCTAAAATGTAATGACAGTGTTCTAATCTGCTATTTTTAGGCAATAAGTATAAAGCAGTGTTTTGATAAGGAATTCTCTCCACAAATAATGAAAAACCTGAATTTCTGAATCCAGTAGTAGCTTTATCTCCTTGTCATTAATTTTTTTTCTCTCACCTTTAGTGATCCAGCAGTTTTCTACTTTACGTTCTCAAGCTTGAATATTTCTTTCTTTTTGTTAACAACTAGGAAAACAATGTCCTGCTGTGCAGAAAGTGGTTTATATAGCAGAAGTTGCTTGTCTAGGAAAATCTCACACTTTTAGGCATTTCTTTTGTTTTTGTTCAGAAACCATTAGCACAAATGTCACTAATAAAGATTAATCTTCCCCTAGTACTTAGTAGTTCATTTAGTAGCAAGAGGAGAAGGGTGAGACTTACGTAACTGCACAATCTAATCACCTGATGATATAATAATGTTAAACCATTGCATTACAAACATGTTGTTTGTTTATATAAGTGTGTATTTGCATGCATCATTTGTCTGAACTGACAACAGTGTAATAGTTGAGGTGATTCACACAGCTAGAATGCTTTCTGGAGAATTTTCAGGGATACAAACCAGTTACTCCAAGGAGCTGTGTCATTATGGGTTGCTTTTTATTGTCTAATTGAAATACATCATGTGTCCCCATGAGGTCTCGTTTGATAAGTAACCATATGAGAGAGATGAAAATAATTAACTTTACTTTCTGCTTTTGTACTTCAAGTGATATGAACTCTCATCTGTGTTAATTATAATCATGACCTGGTTTGCAAGACAGCAGGTGTGCTGGCAACAGGCAGGGTACAGCTGTTCCGGGGGTGGGGGGGGAAAGGAACTTTTCACAGGAGTGCAGGGCTCATTGAAAGGGCTTTAAATGAGATTTGAAAGGGGAAAGGGATAGAATGAGGCTTGCTAGAGGTAAACCTGGGGACATCACACCAATGCTTGAGGAATGATGTGTTAGCAGGCTCTTTCAGTCTTCTGTCTCAGTGGACATAGGGGATGGAGATCCATGCAGCAGCAAAGGCGCAAGGATTATTGATGTGTTAGAAACCATGGAAGCACCCAAGAACAGTCACATAGGAATTAGGGCTTCTTCTGCCAAAAAGGTGGCAGGATCAATATTCCACCCAAGAGCATCTGCACCAATGCACGCAGCATGGGCAATAAACGGGAGGAGCTGGAAATCATTGTGCAGCAGGAAAACTATGAAATATTTGCCATCATGGAAACATGGTGGGATGACTTGCACAACTGCAGTGCTGCAATGGATGGCTATAAACTCTTCAGAAGGGATAGGCAAGGAAGGAGAGGTGGTGGGGTAGCTCTGTGTATTAGGGAGAGTTTTTGTTGGTCAAGCACAAAGAGCTTGATGATGGTGGCGATAGGGTTGAGTGTTCATGGGTAAGAACCTGGGGGAAGGCCAACAAAGCAGATTATCATGGTGGGAGTCTGTTACAGACCACCCAACCAGGATGAAGAGGTAGAAAAAAATATTCTATAAGCAGCTGGGAGAAGTCTCACAGTCACTAGCCCTTGTTCTTGTGGGGGACTTCAACTTACCAGATGCCTGCTGGAAATGCAGTACAGTGGAGGTGAAACAGTCCAGGAGGTTCCTGGAGTCTGTAGAAGACAACTTCCTGACAACCAGTGACTGAGCCAAGTAGGGAAGGCAGCCACTTGATCTGTTGTTTGTGAACACAGAAGGACTTGTGGGTGATGTGCTGGTTGGAGGCTGTCCTGGGCACAGCGGTCACAAAATGATAGACTTCAGTTCTCAGAGCAGTAAGGAAGGGGGCCAGCAGAACTGCCACCTTGGACTTCTGGAGGACAGACTTTGGCCTGTTTAGGAGCTTGGTTGATGGAGTCCCTTGGGAGGCAGTCCTGAAGGGCAGAGGTGTCCAGGAAGGCTGGACATTCTTCAAGAAGGGAAATTTCAAGGTGCAGGAGCAGGCCTTTCCATGTGCTGAAAGACAAGCTGGCAGGGAAGATCACTAGCCTGGCTGAACAGGGAGCTTGGGCTGGAACTCAGGGAGAAAAGGAGAGTTTACCACCTTTGAAAAAAGGAAGAGGCAGCTCAGGGGGGACATTAAGGATGTTGTGAGGTTATACAGAGAGAAAATTAGAAGGGCCAAAGCCCAAGCAGAACTTAATGTGACTACTGCTGTAACTGACAGTGACTGTACAGACTGTGACTGCTGTAAAAGCTGTTTCTATAAATACATCAGCAACTAAAGGAAGGCCAAGGAGAATCTCCATCCATATTGCATGTGAGGGGAAGCACAGTGACCAAGGAGGGGGAAAAGGCTGAGGTACTTAATGCCTTCTTTGCATCAGACTTTAATAATAAGGCCAGCTGTTGGGTTTTATTATTACCTGTTGGTAATATTAAAAAAAAAAAATGAAAAAAAAAGCTGTTGGTACCCAGCCCCCTGAGTTGCATGACAGAGATGGGAAGCAAAATGAAGCCCCATAAGCCAAGAGGAAATAGCATCCTGGCTTGTATCAGAAATAGTCTGGCCAGCAGGACTAGGGAAGTGATTGTCCCCCTGTACTGGGCACTGGTGAGGCCGCACCTCAAACACAGTGTTCAGGTTTGGGCCCCTCGCTGCAAGACAGACACTGATGTGCTGGAGCGTGTCCAGGGAAGGGCAGTGAAGCTGGTGAAGGGTCTGGAGCACAAGTCTTATGAGGAGCAGCTGAGGGAACTGGGCTTGTTTAGCCTGGAGAAAAGGAGGCTCAGGGGGGACCTTATTGCTCTCTACACCCGCCTGAAAGGAGGTTGTAGTGAGGTGGATGTTGGTGTCTTGTCCTATCACTTGTTACTTGGGAGAAGAGGAAATGGACTCAGTTTGTGCCAGTGATGGTTTAAATTGGATCTTAGGAAGAATTTCTTCACTGAAAGTGTTATCAAGCACTGGAACAGGCTGCTTAGGGAAGTGCTTGAGTCACCATCCCTGGAGGTATTTAACAAACCTGTAGATGTGGCGTTTAGGGACATGGTTTCGTGGTGCACTTGGCAATGCTAGGTTAACAGTTGGAGCTGACTATCTTAAGGTCCTAAACTTTAGGATCAAAAACAACCTAAACAATTCTATGATTCTATGATTTACTCCGCTGGTTTGTCTTTTTAGCAATGATTGTATGTGACATTTTATACAGCTTATGTAATATTAGGTATCATTTTGAAGCTAGTGTGGATTTATCCTGTTATTTTATGAACACAATCATTTAATATTACACTTATAGATTAATTTAATCACAAGGTTTTTTCCACTGAAATTTGGCAAAGAGTACTTCATATGACACCTAGTAAAACAATAACTACAGAATGTTTAATAACTGGAAGTATGACGGCATTTGATAAATGAAGCACAGTTACTAAATTTGTTACATATTTCATGCCAAAGTCATTTTTATTACCACCTTCATGCTCACTTAGCCTATAACCCTAAGTAGTTTTCCACTGGATGCGGGAGTTTTGCTGCTAATAATATGAAAAATACTCAGTTCCTTAAGTTATACCTAAGAATGCATAGTATAGGCACTACCCATATTTTCTCACAGCATTGTTTTTTTTTTTTCTAAAGCAAGGAACAGGAGACAAGGCACTCTTCTATTCCTATCAATACTTCAGAAGTGTCCTTTTGGGTTTTAAGATGTCTAAGCAGCTGGGTTTTTTTTCAGTAGTAGGAAGCTGACATATATACATATTCCTGACTCAATTATTTAGCAGTATAGGTTCCTTGAGAGAATAAAATTATTTTCAACTTTGTTTCAAACATAATTTATATATAATTTCCCAGAAGAGTTAATTTTGTGACATGATATATGGATTAGATGATGAATCTGAATAACAGGGAAGAGAAACTGTCTGCAATATCCTTTTTCAGTTCAATTGAATTTGCTAAAAAAATACGTATTAGTAATTAATTTTCTAGTACTTTTGATCTCTGTTCTGAAACACTGTCTCACTCCTGCTTGAAATTTTTACCTGAAAGCTTAAAAAATAAATATAATCTCCTTCCCTCAGCAACTTTTTTACATTTAATCCTCCAAATTTGCCTTTACTTTGTTACCAGTTCTGAAATAAGATTTATTTCATAGTACCTGATATGGAATAACAACTGTCAGAGCCATCTTACTCCATTGAATAAGAGAATAAAAATTCCAAAATCTAAGTTTTAACACAAATACTATTACAGCCTAATCTGAGACCAGGCAAGATATTATCTCAGACTGAAAAGTTTCCATATGGATTTTTTTAATATTGAATAATATTACTTTGAAAACACATGGACAAGAATTTTTCATAATTGTGATTGGTGGTCATGAGGGAGGGGAATAATGTTTCATTGTTGTTGACAGTAAGTGCCAAAATGACCCAATGAAACCTCTATGAACCTGCTGTTGCAGTTTTGGCAGGCATGGAATTCCTGACTGGAGAGAAAACTTCCTTAGAGCCAGTGACTGCATCATGGTTTGCAACCACTCCAGCTGAGATCAAATGCTTGAATCTGGATGTTTTCTATCAGAGCGAAGTTCCTGCTGACCCAGCCAATGCTAGGAAATTTTTCTTCATCTTCCTTGGGCTGATTTAATGTTGTCCTTAAACTCTAATCTGGCAGATTTGTGGCAAAAGCAGCCAACAGCACCCTGGGGTGCGTTGGGTAAAGTGTTGCCAGCAGACTGAGGGAGGTAATCCTTGCCCTGTGCTCAGCCCTGGTAAGACTCATCTGGAGCGCAGGGTACAGCGCTGGGCTCCTCAGTACGAGAGAGACACAGACTCACCCAGAGCAAGTCCAACAAAGGGCAACAAAGGTGATCAAGGGTTTAGAGTATCTTTCATTTGAGGAGAGGCTAAAAGCTGACACTGTTTAGCCTGGAGAAGAGAAGGTTCAGGGGGACCTTATAAATATGTGTAAATATCTGACAGGGAGTGCACAGAGAAGATGGAGCCAGTTTTTTCTCAGTAGTGCTCAGTGACAGGACGAGAGGCAGTGGGCACAAGCTGGAACACAGGAAGTTCCAGATTATCATAAGAAGAAAAACATACCGTGAGGGTGGTCAGAGCATGAAACTGACTGTCTATACAGTTACAGAGCCTCTGGCATCTCCGTTACTGGACATCTTCAAACCTGGATGTGGCCTGCTCTGAGCAGGAGGCTTGGATCAGGTTATTTCCAGAAATGCCTTCCTGCCTTGACTGTTCTGTGATTTTTGTGATCTCTGATCTGATCACATAATTGCTGGTTATATAGTCAGTCATTCTATAGCCTAATTAATTTTTACTTAAATATACTAATGGAAAAGCTTTAATTCAAGAAGGTAAGAAACTGAAAACTTTCTTGTTATTTCTTCAGAAAATTTCATAAGAATCTCCCAAGTGTTCCTGAGTAACATGTTTAGCTGAGTGAGGAAGAAAAGTGGTTAGTAAAAAGATGAAGTGAGGAGAAGGGACCGCAGAGAACAAAAATTATTTTAAAAAATTATATATTTTAAAATTAGTTTTATTAGTGGAAACTGATGAGGAGGTTGAAAGTTGAAGGCTAGAGTTAAGCAATGAAAGCAGTACAAGTATTTTGCAGACTACCATAAATTAAAATTGATGTTTCTTTCCTTGTGCACAAAATTGAAATCTGCATCTTTTGGCCTCTAAGTGTTCTTTCTCATAATGGATTACTTCTTCTAAAATAGTGATTTCCTCAAAAGTTATCATTCAAACATGAATGGTGACTTGCTTGAAATAATTATTTTTACAATTGGGATATAACTTGTTAACGCATTATCAGATTGGTGGTGTATTATCAGATTGATGCTTTTGAGCAGAGTGGGAACTGTTAGCAGAGTTTTAGACTGAGACCTCGTACAGGCTACAGTCTTTCTGGTTAGATCTAGTCACACTGAGTTCCTAGTTTTCTGGTAAGATCATATATTCTGGTAAAATAATAGTTTTTCTGTTAATACCTGTATTTTTAATTGAATGCATTGGATGGAGGGGAAAGAATTACTTTAAAACATAAATTGGTAGCTTCTGGTAACTGACAACAAGTCAGTGTATAGTGTGTAGAAACGTACCTGAAGAACAGGACAAAAATGGTATCTGTGTTCAATCAGGTTCCTAGGTGTTTTTTTATTTTTATTTTATGAACCATAGACGTAGATACAATAATCCAGTAGCACATAGGGCCAAAGACACTTTTTAACATAGTTAAATGTCATACCACTCGATTACATTATGATTAATGTGCTGCTTTAGAAGGCACAAAGATAAAGATATTGTTGGTTTAAAGAGCACGTTATCTACAGCCCTATTAAAATGGGCAAAACTGGTGAAATCAATAATATTTCTTATGTGCATAGAAATAAATCTGTAATTGTGTCTGAAGCTTTAAGTCCTAAAATATATGCAAATAAATAACCCTTTCAAATGCATTCTATGTATCAAGTCTGAAAATAAATCCAGGTATGTATGTTTATTTATGTCTGGTTTACACTACTGTAGTTTGTCATCTGGATTAGGCTTGCTGTTTGTGGTTTATTTTTTCTTCTTGAGGAATTAACAGTTTTATTAAAAAAGGATGTTTAACAGCCCAGCGTGTGGTCAAGCAGTATCTTTATAACATTGATATACTAGTATTCCTGCTATCTTTTGAGACTGTGATTTTGCTCCATTTGAATAACAATGGCAATTTCAGTGTCACGTCCGTAAGATGATGTGGTTTGATGTAGGTAAGGATATAAAAAAAGGGAAACAGGAGGCTTTCAGTGCAGGGAGGAATAGCAGAAGAGACGAAAAGCTGGGAAATTGAGCAGCTGTGTAGAGTTACTGCATATTGCTCTTTTAATGGAAAGCTGAATACAATCACAGGAAGGTTTAGATGCTGATTCTCAATGGGGAAGGCAATGCCACAGCTATTCTTATCTGGATAGCAAAAAGATATGGTCAGGAAATCGGCAATAAAATCGATACATAGACGTTGCTACTTTTTATCAAATATTTTGTTTCAATTAGTTTAGTTTGGAAAATCTGTATCATAAAACCAGAAAATTTATTGGTGCTGCATTTTATCTAAGAGTGGACACATTAATGATGTATTCTGTTTCTGCCATTCCTGTTTCTGCATTTAGACCAAACCCCTAATCAATGCTAATTTTCTTTTAGAAGGCTTATTTTATTAAGTGATCTAGTACATAGTTACTAGAGTAAGTATTCTGGAAACTTATTCTCAGGAACATAAATAGTTCTCAATTGTCAGAAATATAACTTATATGTGGGTGTTTGCAAACAAGAATAAAATGCATTTATTCCTTTAATTTCTCACTTGCATTTGTTCTCATAGTCAAGGTAGAAGAAAAACCCCATTTGTCAAATGTACAAAATACCATAGCATATGCTCACTTGCTTAAGGTTTTTGTTTTAAAAATTTTATCCAGCACAGCAGAAGGATGGTCCTGTTTTCACTTGCAGATCAGCATTCAAACCCTACCAGCTTCAAACACAGATTTTTCAAATGCAGATTAGATAGGAAAAGCTTTTGTAGCATTAAACGCGAGGTGGTTTTGTATTAAGTAAGATTATTAAATCACAAATGGAAATGGGATAGAATGGATAAGATGGTTTGCCATTATTCTTGAATAGGTTCCAATTCCTACATTTTCTCCTGACATCATTTCTTTAGGATGTTTCATTCCTGTTTGTGTAGACTTTCCTAAAATAGGATCTCCCACATCCAAATAAGTGGATGGATGGGCTCTTTCACAATCTTACTAAGCATATGCCATGTTTCACTGTACCCCATCAACTTGAAATGATAGGAATGAGATTGTGTAGTTACCAAAACTTTGAAGACTTCTGCCATTTGATTTTCCTGTGATCATCTGTATTTACCCATACAGTCTATTCTGCCATTTAGTTCTTCCATTTACTGTGTGTTGTTTACAGCAGTTTTATTTGAAAAGTGAATAATCCATAAAACTGTTTGCAATAACCCAGTGGTAGTAGCTTTTAATATATTCTACTGATGAGTTTGAATGGGTACCTGTGCCTTTTGCAGCTGTATCTCATACCAGGCTATTCAAAACACATGGCTGAAGTGCACATAATTTTTTGTTACTGAAACTGATGTGTATTTTCCCAAGGCAGGTAAAAAGAAAAATGCTTGTATTGTGATTATTAACATGTTAATATAAAAAGGATTAATTATATAGTGCATAACTGAGGAAAAGTATTAGTTTTGGCTTAGGACAGATATCTTCCTCAATATGTAAGAAGGCAATGACCTACAAAGAATACAAATAAAGAATAAAATAAAATCACAGATGCTTTTCAGAGACAAATTCTACTTGTTTTGTCAAAGGTTTTGAGACTACTGAGAAAAATGGTTGTCTTCTAAGACATGCTGCAAACTGCTTTTTTACGAGTACATAGCTGCCACAGCACTGGTTTTCTGCATGTGAATTTACACATTTTCACACTAGCTATTCAGTATTATGCACTGTGCAGCAGTTCTATACTGCAGCATAACAAATCCCACTACCTAAACTGACAGCATGTTTGACAAGAATAACTTTGTCTATATCATCTCTGAACGAGTGCCCCATTTCATTTTCTGTTAGAAGTTTTAGACTTTATTTCTTCCAGCTGCTGAGAAGAAATTGAACCTCTTCTGTCAGTACAAAGTTCTATATGTGTATTTATCCTTTTGCACCACATTTTTCATTTGAATCATTAATTTTCCTTGGATACCATTTCATTTTGCATGGTTTCACTTGGGTGCCTGATTTCGGTGCTTTGATTGTCACCACATAAACTGTCATTTATCCCCCATATGAAAAGAAATATATTTTTTACTAGAGTGAGTAGTAGTACAGAGGTATTAGCTCAATCTGTTTAGTAACAATTACAGTTAGTTCATCACCTGTTATCACTGAGAATATTAAACTTTTTGGAGAAGGACCTTTGTCCTCCGTTGTGGCAGTGCTGTGATTATTTCAGGAGATTGTAAACTGATGTTCAGGATTTCCCTTTTTGGTAAAATACATGTTGTTAAGGAATTTTGGAAAGTCAGGCTTTAATTATGGTTACTTATCATAGTTTTGCTACTTTTTTGTCTCAGTAAAGTTAACTAGATTTGGTCTTATCTTCTCTGAAATTGTTAGTATAATAATTGCATTTGCAGAGGTTGAATATTGTAATGAAAACAAATAGCTACTTAAATGTTTATTAGTACTCTTTCTAGGGTTTATGATTTCTATTTTTGTGTTGTCAGTTCTCTTATTTTATGTATATTTTCTGTGTGTGGAAATCATTTAATGTTACGATATCTACCAAGTACCCTAAAATAGCAGTATTGAGCTGCTTTGCATGAGATTGAGTGACAGAGCCTATGACACTGGAAATCAGATGTAGGCTCACAGAAATTCTATTATATAGATTCTTTCTGTTACAAGTATTTATATATATATATTCTATTATTCTTCATATCTATTCTTATCTGGTTTTAGGATTATACAGTTTCAGATAACCTGTTCACTTTGTCGGCTACTTTTTTTTTTTTTTTTTTTTTAATAACGTTTTCATCTGAATTTTCAGTAGGTGAAGTTAGCAGGATGTCTTGTGTTCATTGATACAAGCAGCCACAAGCTCTGCTGTTTGTATCCAGGTGTAAGTTATGTACTGAGTAACAGTAAGATTATACTAATCTGAGATTATAGGAATAGGGTAATGTCATCTCTTCAGTGTTTTGCCTGCCTTTACATTTACTGTAACCAGTCTGTTGTGTATCTGCCACCTGTCCTTACTGGAATACTGGGTGGAAGTGGGGTGGAAAAGTCAGATTCTGACACCTATTTTTAGGTGTCAACAGTTTAAGAGTGAAAGCATCTGGACTCTTATTTAAAATTAATGGCTTCAATTCTGTACTGTCTATATAGTTGAAAAGATAATGCAAAACCAAAAGAGGTCATGAGCACCAAGAAGCATGCATGTTAATCAGTTCAGAAGATGAACATTTTTGTGTTCTTACTTTACATATTTTTTTTTTATCTTAGAAATCTCTTGATTGACAAAGTTGTATCAGTGAGAAAGATCTGTCAGTTTACACTGATAATTTCATGTGAAATAACTGAATTAACCCTCAAAAGAGACTGTGAGACTTATTTTTGATACCAAGTTTTCCATTTCTGGTATCTGGTATCTAAATCAAGTATTACAGCTTTTTAGGGGAACATTGCCAGTGGAGAAAATGTGAAAATTAACTTGTAACTAAGCAGATATAAATTATATCATCTCCAGAAATACCATATGTTGTCTACTATATTAAACCTATTTAATTTTAATTTCTACCTCAATCTGCTGGGTTGGACACAATTTTAATGTCTTTTTTTTCTGAAACTACTCCATAGTTCAGCAAAAAAAAAATTAGTAAGGTGCACTTCCTAAAGGACTAAGTACAAAACCAAAAAAAATGAGTTACTAAATTTCATTGTTGAACTTCAGTCTTTTGTGGGGAAAGGTTACAGTTGTCCTGCTATTTTTATGTACTGTTTATATCAAAGTGTATTTCACTGACCTACAAATGAAGTGGCAAATCCTTTCTTCCCAGAAACTGGAAACCTGCTGGAAGCTCACAGGTCAAAGCTATGAAATAAACCTGTTCCCACTTATGTTACACCTATTACAGACACAACAGTACATTAACCTCAACACATCGTATCCTGTTTTTAACTGTGGTATTGTAAGTCCATACCTTCTGAGTAAAGAGTTGCAACAGTGTTTAAATCCCAGCTTGTTGATTGGCTTTAAAAAATAAAATTAGCCATTTTATTGTAGCCTTCAGTTTGTGGGACATGAAATACTATGGAGGGTTAGCACTGCCTGAAAAATTGTGCCAAGGAATGTTATTTCTACAGCGGGAGCTGTTGCCTGACAGCTTGTTATTTCATTATCTTGTGTTTTCTGTTAGGTATCTAACCTACATGTTTTACACCCAGGTGTTGCTGGGCTGCATGTTGTCTCAGGTAAAAACAGGATCATTACCTAGTTTTAATCCAGCTCTGTGATCAGGACACGTAAGAAGAAATGCCACATGTTGCCCTTAGAGTAAATTTGCTGCTGCAGTTATTTTCACACCTATGAATCCCCTACACTAAATCTAATCCTGGGAGACTCAAGTCCTTTTGACAACAAAATGAATTTTACAGTTCATCAACACCTACTGTATCTGGCTCAGTATAGAGACTCTGAACCAGGTGTTGAGGTGAGATGGAGGAAAGGGAAATGAAGCTCTGGGTTGGTTGGTTGGGTTTTGTTTTGGTTTTTTTTAATATTATTTTATGCCATTTTTGAGGCTGGTTTACCCAATTTGATATTTTTTTTTTAGATTTTTTTTTTTTTTTCTAAGATCTTTACAACACCAGACTGGAGGTCGGCGTTTTCCATAGTAGACAGGAGCAGATATTTAGGATAAAATACACTAATATGAATCAGGTTTGCTTAAGGTTTTTTTTTTTCTCCATTTCTTTGTTCTGATATAGTTTCTGCTTTTTTGTTGTTATATAATTTTCACTGTATGTCTGGATACTTGAGACCAAATAGAGACAAGCTAGTCCTGACAGAAATAGAAAAAATTATTTTATGAGTTTAGTTAAAAAACTTTGTAGGAATCTGTCTTTATTAACATGTTGTTTTGCTGATGATTTCTGTTTTCATTATGGCTTATAGCACTGCAAATTAATTTAACATGAAAGGATAAAAATGTTGCTTTTGAAATGTTTCTCATTAAATTATGAAAAAAGTATTACAATAAATAATGGAAAAGAATGCCTCTGGTAGAAGCTTCTGTTTACTCAATTATTGCTGTACCAAGAGTGAGTTATTGCAGAGTTAACTCTGAGGCAATATTATTGCAGTTACATTACGCAAAACAGATCAGCTCAAAACTTAAAAATAAAAAAGCACAGAAAAAAAAAAGGCACAAGCTGGATCCTTTGAAAGTTAAATATTTATATTTCTGTGAGAGTCTTGGGTAAAACAGTTATCTGAAATTGAAGCCACTCACATCTTGAGTGTTGTGGTAATTAAGTGAAAAGCAAATGTGTTTTAATTTAATTGATACCCCACATGTACCAGCTCGAAGTGCCAGCAATTTGAAGGCAGGATACGCTACATACAGGGTGCAGGATGACTGTAAGCACAGTGGAGGATTTTACCTTGAGTCTATAAGGTGCCTAGATAGGTAGAAAATAATTCTTTATACTTCCAGAGCGATGCTGATCTTATTGTTTGTCTTAGAAAAATATCTGTCACTTTGCTTTACCTGACAAGAGCATCTTCTGTTGCATTTTGGTCTGGTCTTTGTATTTTGGTCTTCATATGGCCAGTACAGGACATTTTCTACATAGCTCTTTCTTGTCTGGGGTGCTAACAACATTCCTTCTGCTTCAGGTGGTATCTCAGTTCCATCCCTTTACAATTATCTGATTACCTTCAAGCCTGGTTTGTGCATTGTTCCAATTTTATTCTTCTGTTCTCTTTCTGATTAGACCTTAAACTAATTTAAAGAGATGTTATACCTTACAGTGCGAGTATTACAGGCAGGAGCTGGCCCTGAAATTACTATGTTGTCTGTCTTACCCATCAGCAATAAAAATATAGAACTGAAAATATTTAAAACCATTGACAGTCAGATGTCTTGGAAATTAATACAACCTTACTTAATTATGGTAATGGTAATGACTCTTTTTAAACTTAATGTTATGCAAGGAATAATCTATAAAAATGTTTTTTAAAAAAGTAGTGATAAAATACACAAGTCTTAAAAATGCAAAAAAATAAAATAGTGAGTGGCTTGTCTTAATAATGCCAATGATATCATTATGCATATTTTTATTTTTTTCCCCCTCAGAGTTGTCATCAGAGATTTCTTGTCATTATTTTGAAATTGGCAAGATGCCTTGGGAATGTTGATTTAGAAGTGAGAAGTAAAGGACCCAAGAAATTGTTATTTTCCAGGGCATTTCTAGATGATTCAGTAGTCTTGTGATTTCTTATTTTTTCTCTGCATGACAGAAGTGTTACCTTCTTTCTGATGTTTGATATATTAAACAGGTGAATTTATGAAGCATTTAAGATTATCGTCTAGAAAGTGTACATTAAACATGTAGTTACAATGGGCTAATATGATCCTCAGTGCTGTGAACCAATGAATTCAAAGGTCTTTTAAAATTCTTTAGACACTGTGTGCCAGAGATATAATAAACTTGCTGTACATATATATCATTGTAAACGATACATACACTTTGTGTGTATATGTGTCTGTAATTTCCTGTACATTTAGTTTTAGAACGAAGTATTTGCATTTGGCTGTCAGTTGCCAGAGCATATTCTAGGATACACTTGTAGGATAGGATTTACAATACAGTCTGGCCACTGAGTAAGCTGATTTCAAGAATAGACCTATTAGAACATAAAACAGCATTTCTTCTGGAATGTTGTTGGTGATGTTTACAGTCATGAAGATAAAATGTTCAGAATTTTTTTCAAAATGTTGGGTTCAGTCATGCCTTCCTACAGGCCTGAAGGAATTACTGGTCCACAGCAGAGAACGGTGAGAAAATACATAGTGCCACAGATGCTACTGGGAGACCTTGAACTCTTTCCAGAATTTGCAATCACAGTGCTCCCACACCACGTCTTTTCTACTGTCTTGTAAAAGGTGTCAGTGTAGCAGTTTATGGTTTGCATTATTCCCAGTCCTTTTTAGGTTTGAGTGTTTTGGGAAACGAGGGAAGTAGAAGAGAAAAATTTGCATTTTCCCAAATGATTGTTATTCTTGCTGACTTACACCTGAACAACCAAACAAATAATGTCTTTATGCTTGGCTATCTTCAACATCATATTTTCTTGAAAGAAATGTTTGAATTTGTGTTATGCTTAGGAAATCTTATTTTAAGAGCCATACACATCCACTTGGACTAAAAAGAAGCAATGCTATATGCCCTCTGTATCAAAGTAAGTGATGCTGCTTTTGTTAGAGATAATAAATATTGTTAATAAATTGCTTCAGCATGTTCTACAGAGCAAAATTATTTTCTAAAACTATTTTATAATTTAAACACATCATTTTGCAACTATTGTAACAGTCTCATGGAATATTAATGAACACAGAGAGGCTAGGTTTAAACAATTCACATTTCATCACCCTTTCAGACACAGAGAAATACTGTGCTATTTTAAGTTATTTTGTGCTACACCTATGATATCTATTTTGAGTTAAAACAATGGTAAAACTAAATTTTTTTCTTCCTATTTTTTGTCTTCGTTCCTTAAACTTTGCCCTAGCAGTTGCACCACTCAAAGAAAAAAAAAATCTGAGAAACAAATTTCCAAATCTCGTTTATTAGTAGTATTTTGCTGAAGAAGATGTAGCTATTATCAGAGTACATTAGTTTTGTAAAAGTAAACCAGTGCATACCTAGAGATATATATGCTTCTTATACATTTGTGATATGAATAGCTGTTACTACTCTATTGTCTGTGCTGCTGTTAGTGCATTTAGCATATGGGAGGATAGGGGGGATGTCTGTGATGCTCATGTTAGCATAGGTAATAGATGTGGCGGTGTTGCAGAAGGAAGGTAAAACACCTCAGTATGTACAAGACTCTAAGGTCATAAAAATAAGTGTCCTTTCGAATGAAAAATGTATTAATTTTGTTAAAGGTCAGACTATTTCAAGTTCCAGCTTTCAAATTCAGAATGCATTCAGGCCAGATTCTGTTTAGCTGCAGTGGGCATAACCACAGGTATACTTGTTTGTTAGCGGGGCTGGCTTGCAAACCTAGTGGTCTTCACAGCTTTACCCTAAGCTGTACTTATTCTGTTGTTATGAAATGCTTAGCACTTAATGTTTTGTAAGGAAGCCATACTTGCATTTTGCTCTGGTGCTTCGGTAGTTTTGAAGAAAACCCCTGTTAGGACTAGGGTTCTCTGGGCTTAAGCTAAACCATTGCTTGTGCTAAATGACTTTTGACAGTTCTGAAATGGGATTTTTTAAAATTCATTTTGCATTACATTCCCAAGCCATCATACTGATTAATTGTATTACCATTTTAAAGAATATGCTTGGGCTGCCAGGTGAGGAGGGGAAGCAGGACAAATTGATGTTCCATAACCTCCAAACCAGTCTTCAGACATTACCAAGATGCAGTGGAGCTTTCTGCAGGACTGATGCCAAGGCTTGAACCAGATGTCAGCAGTTATTTTAACATTAATGGGCTGGCAAAGTTGACAGAACCAAGGAAATCAGAAGTTACAGACTCCAACTGCTGTCCAGAAGGTGTTTGTGTTTCATATCATAGTAATGTTGTTGTCCTGAATCTGTGAATTGCAGAGGTAGTGATAGTCTTAATTTTTTGAATCATTACTGTTTTTGCAGTCAAACAAGTCTTTTTATCATGATTGACTGTTTTCCTATGAATTTAGAGATGCAATTAGATTAAGGACTGTTTTTTACTGTTCCAGCTGAATGTGAAGAGAGATAATTATGATATATTTGTGATTAATATGACAGGAAAATTGTTACAATAAGAGAATGAAGAGGCAGCATGGTATCGATATCATAACTTCTTTTTTAAGCACTGAGGAAATATTCCATAATGAAGATGGCATTTGCATGGGACAGCTGCATGTGGTCTGCCTGAGCTGTTCAATATGATTCCTAAGGCTTTTTTACTAGGTTCTCCTGGCTAACTCAAGATTACTTTAAAAAAAACCAAAACCCAATGAATGTGTTAGTTATGGTTTAATCTTATCAGATAAAATATCAGAAGATTAACTGCTAGACCATGCATCAAAATTAGACAATAGAGAATTACCATTACCTTAGGAAACTGATTCTGAAAGCATGTAAAGCTCATTGGCTTTGATACTAGGGTTAGATGAGTATAAAGATTGTGATTTTGAGTTTTCCAGACTTCATATGTCTGCATTTTGTCCCAAAATATATCTGTTAGGACTAGTTTTAGAGCTGGTTGACTTTGTTTGATAGGAATAAATCTTTTCAAAATTAATTTTTTTCAGAGCAATGAATAAATTTTAATGTAATTTTAATAGGAACATGTTGAATCACTTTGACTTGTTTCATTACACTGATTTGTTTTTAGGAAATAAGATACTACTTTTTGATGTGCATATTATAGTGAAATAATATTTTATGATACATATACAGTATATTAATATTCTGATTTATGATTCTGTGATGTTATGAAAATAAAAGATGGCATAGTTTTGAGTCATAACGGTTTCCAGCAATCAGTGTGTTCAAGGTTTCTATAATTCATTATTCAGGCACTTGGAAGTCTTACTCAGAGAGCAGTCATCATCTTGAAAATCCCAGAATGTGCTTTAAATGGAAGGAAGAAGTCAAAACACACCAAGAACACTGTTTAATATTGTATTATTCATGTGTTCTTCCAAAAGCAACAGAAAACTAAGGAGGAGTGAAGCAGATGAGTGAAGATGGAATAAATAAAAGTTAACTCAGGCCAGATAAAAGCAGGGTGAAGAAGGCAGGTGGTTGGAGATGCAACTAACTAACTAAATGAAATCTGCCCATCTTTCTCTAGCACTTAATCTTTGTGTAATAACTGGAAAAGCAGTGTCTTTATGCTGAATCTGTCTGAAAAAAGGATGTGAAAAACAGCACACATCAGCTGTGGTTTTCCAAATTTAAAATAGGTTTGTACATGTACACGTAGAAATATGTGTGAATTTTTTTCTGAAGTTATTAACCTGTCTTTAACACAGTAATAATACAACAGCTACTATTTTAGTCACTTTTCAATTAAAAAATACTTTTGCATAGCAAAGTACTGCGCTTAGGTAGAATTAACATGAACACCAATGTGCAATTGTATCCATAAGCGCTGTCTCTAGAGTTCCCAGTGTGTGAGTTCTTCAGTAGGAACACAATTATTTTTGCATCATGAACGTCACTCAAACTGTTACTCCTCAGTCCAGAATACAAATGCTAATTCTTACGTACACTGTAATACAGTAATTAACTCCAGAATTCAAAATTGTATTTTTGAAAGTATAAGGAAACCATGCCTACTTTCTTCCCCTTCCCTGCCCCCCTGCCCTGGTTTTCTACTATATTAGTTCAGGTTGATAGCTGTGAGCAATATCCCTGTATGCTTCTTTTCCTTGGTTCTGAATTCCAAAGAAGAGAGAGCAATAAGCAGAACTTTAAAAAGTGTATTTAGCATTTGTTTGCTTTGTAAACTTTTGGGGAAACATGACTGTTAAGAGTCATTCTATCAGACCTCATGGTTAGATGTCATGGCTTTTTTCTGTGGGAAGCAGTGATTTTTCACCTTGAACTGAATTTAAAAAAATTGCTTAAAGTGTGTTCAAAGTTCTTCTAACATGGGGTTTGGTCTCTATGACTCATTTATGATTTCTTAATTTCAGTTAGACTCTTCATGATTGCCTGTGTTTACACCATCAGATTTGAAATTGGTGCTATAAGACATATTTTTTTTCATATGTCTGATTAATTTTTATTTGAATTGCTTGCTTGCCTGCTACACTTTTGCAGAAAAGGAAAGAGAAGATTAAGGTATTTTTATTTCTCTTCCCAAAGGGACAGTGCCTGTCTTCAGCACTTGGCAAAATGGTGCAAGGTGTTTTGGTATTGCCTCCACCAAGCCCTTTCTGACTTTCAGCAGTTCAGCACTAGGACCTTTTGGTGTGACATCATTCTTTGCTCGTTGGACTGGAATTACAGAATACACACACAATAGAAGTAAACAGTATTTTGTAATGATACTATAATTAGTACCATTGAAATTAAGAAAGTTTTGACACTTCCTATTAGGGATAACTATCACACAGGCAATTGGAAAACTGTAACTCTTTACAAGTAGATATTAATTAATGTTGTACCATAGTGGAATTCCTATTGACTTATTTATTTTATATCCATTACAGTGAAGCAAAGCTTTATAAAGGGTTAATGTTACTGCAGTCAATAATCAACAAATTAATAATGGTCACACATCTTTTAGAATATAGTTATGATGAGATACTTGCTTTGGTTTATTAAGCTGTAGTAACATCACCACGGGAGAGATTTTAACATGTACATTCTTTGCTGTTGTGACTTAACATGCATATTTTTCTATCAAAATAACTTCAATACATTAATGTTTCCATTTTGATAGTACAAATCTATTTGCCTCAGTTATATTTCTTTCCATGTAGAAGAGTTGATAGAATGTCTAAAAGTTGTCAAGACATATCAACTGATTTTCAGGATAAGAACAATTTCAACTTCATTTTGATACTCATAGTCTTAAAATATGGAACTTAAAGTTAAGATACACCTACTAAGAGACTGAAAGTTATAGAAACAGAACTAAACCTTTCATATACAGATTCTAAAGTGTAGTAGAGTATACAAATACCAAGATGGATAAAAGTTCAGGCTCTTCCAATAAAGACAGCTTTCTCATGAAAACAGTAGATTTGAAAATTGCCATAGCAACCGTGGTGTTTCAGGAAGTAACACTGTATATTTTCTCTATTATATTACCATTTCGGTTTTTTTTTTTCTTAAAATCATGCATTTTCTGGATTTTCAGGGGGTGTCATACATGTGCACTGGCTATAGGGTCCCTGAAGAAAAATATTTAGCTAGAAGGAATTGGTGTGCAAAGCCATAAAATGGCAAATCTCAGCATTTTTGAGACAGCATGTGACTGAATAAAAACAGTGGTAATGCAGCAGAGAAAAAGCAGAGTAAGTTTTTAGTGTAAGTACCCTAATTATCTGATCTAAAATTATTTAATAAAGTTAACCTGCAGGGGTCCACTTTTCTGGTTTGTTGGAGACAAAAGGAAATCACTTTTGGCAATTAATAATCATTTTGAATTTAAAGAGACGGGGAAAAAAAGAGATTTTTTTTCTTTTAATAATCTCATTTATTTAGCACTTAAAACAAAGAATCACTGACCCTCAGCATTTTTTGAGGATATTCTTTACATAGGGAAACCCTGTTTTGGTTTCTGTATCTGATATAGTATAAATAAATGAGTTTTCCTTCAACATTAGGGAGATACGCACCTTATCTTTGTTCTCAAGAAATATTTTCCAAATGCATGATCTCCAATTTTGCCATCAGTTGTGTTTCTCTTCCTTCCCTTTGGACTACCAAGGCTGCCGTGGCAATGCTGTTGTTAGGTCCATTCTTCTGGGAAGCTAAATTAGCTGAAGACACAGCAAAGAATATATAAAATTTAACTAAAGCACCCTGATTGCTCTAGTTACATACTTTCAATTTCAAGGTTTTTAAAATTTAAAATTGCTCTAGAGATTCCAAACTGGAATAAAAGGTGTGAAAGGGGAGGTCCAAACTGGAATAAAAGGTGTGAAAGGGGAGGCAAAGATCATCCCTTTAGAAGGCCTGTAGACTGGTTCAAGTATCTTACAAAAAGGCACTTACAAAAAAGATATACCTGGTTTGTAATCATCATTTATATATACAGTTCTTTAGTCTGGAATTAGCATCTCTTCTTCGAACTATTTAATTTTTGAGCTTCCTTACAGGCTTTAGTTTGGTGGATCTGCTGCACTTCTGTAATCCTGTTTATCAAAAAACAGGTTATAATCTTGTCAGTTTCCTACTGCTGTGGCAACTGCAGTGCTGGAAAAAGTTCTATGCTTTTACAAAAATATCAAAAAAAAAAAAAAAAAAGACCTAAATACTGTCTGAAGTCGCAGAATTACAAAACAACAACTTTAATGTTCTTTTAGAGACACCACCAATATTAAAGTAGCAGTAGCAAGGACAGAGTAACTTTTCAAAGTACATGCAAAGGGAAATTCCACAAGTGAAAAAAACTTTTATATTTATCCTAAATAGCAACCCGAACCTGCTCTTTTGTTCACTTGGAGTTCTTGTTTCTTAACCACAAAAATAGGTTCCTCCTTTTGAAATCTTTTCTATTCTGACATCTGCTAGACTTTGGCTGTTTGCTAGTGCAGGTTCTTCACTCAGTATTAGATGTGCTTTCTGTTAAAGGCTATGGCCTTCAGGCTCATGGTTTTCTGACAGGGTTCCACAGACTTGGCATACAGCTTTACTGAAAATACGTGTTCACTTCCATGTTCTGAGCATTAGTTAGCTTGAATTAGGTTTGTGATCAAGAAACAACTCTCCCTTTCGGGGGATGAAAATGAGACGTTTCTAGCCTATATAAATGACCTGTTTCCCCCAACTGGTACAACTATTTTAGGGGAAATGGAGAAGTGCAGAAGGAAAACATTTGTGTTGATAGAGTATTTATATGTCCAATGAGAACAACTCATGATCTCTATGTAACAGGGGCACACACGATGCCTTATCAAACCAGAAACAGCTTAGGTATCACACCAGAAATGAACTAAATTAAATCCTGAATATGGCAGAAAGTCCTTTTTCTTTTTAAAAGAAAATTCACTGGCCACATACACATGCATGAATGCATGTACTCATGCTCATACTAAGAATACAGTAACAGCAAATGAAATGGAGAACTGATAAATAATTTTATTTGCAATCATAAAGCATGTTCTTTCCTGCTGTGTTACATGAGACAGTGGAGGTAAGACTCTTATTATTCTTTTGGAGTACTCCTGGTTTCATTATATATGACACAGCACCACTGCAGCTGTTCTAGAGTTGGAGATATGGCTAGTTAATAATAAATCACAGCACCAGCTTAATAGCAGACTTTTACTGTGCCATCAGTTGTAGGATCCTGCCACTGTGCTCAGGGCAGTTGCCATCTGGTGCCAGGGCACTGACATGGCCCTGAGGGCATTTGGAAAGGGCCAGTCAGTTTCAATTTACAGACATGAATCAAGGCTGTTTACAAATGTCTCACCAGTTGCGGCTCTTCTGTGATGCAGGGCTGCTGTTGAGTTGTGTTTGCTCAATTGACCCAAGGTTAATTGGGTGACTTCTACTCTTTGAGCAGCTTTAAAAGTTTAGTTTGGTTGTATCTGTGATACACCATATGCTTTGCCATCTGTTGTTTGTGTGCCAGGTGCTTATTTTAAGGAAATGCATATAGTGTTTTGAATAAAGGCACTTCTATTAAAAGTTGCATTATGCTCTTGTTTTCCAAGCACACCTTGATAGGTAAGGCTAAGCTAAGTTTTAGCACTCTTTAACTTTCATTTGAAATTGTTGTGATTACACCAGTCTTGGTGGTCAGAAGAAAAGCAAACAGTAGCAGATGGATTAGAAATCAGACTTTAGTTTCAATGAATGTCAAAAAACAGTCTCCATTAATCTTAATGACATATTAATTCAGTAAGAATGATGGAATGGTTGCAGACTGAGCATTACATTAGTGCTGTACTCATGGATTCAAGGCTGGACAGGCTGCATAGGACTTGCGATTTCAAAGATATGCTAGGAACATTTAAAGAAATATCCCTCCTGCCATCCATTCCCAGACTGCTGGATGCTCAAGTCTGCAGTACTAATATCATGACTAGCGTTAGATTTTAAAAGGCTGTGGATACATAGCCTCTTTTAACCTGACCATTTCGGGATTTCTTAATGCAAAGCCAGTGAATCTATATCACAGTATACTGCTGCTGTTCATTGTGGGGTTTTTCCCCTCAATCTTTATGAGTGGTATCTAAGCTACATTTCTGCTCTTTGTTACCCTTCTGCTTTTTGTTTCTTATGCAACAGCTGCACTACATTACTCCTTTACACAAAATAAGGATATAATTACTATGAAGTTAATAACACACTTTTTTCTGTTTTATTTTAGTATTAAAACCTTCCTTTTAAAGTAGAAAAAAATGCTTTCCCCTGCCTTTTCCTAGTTTCATATACTGGAAAAGGCTTAACAATTTTGTCTTTATTTTTTGAAACTTAAAATAAGGAAAAATATATTGCAGAGTTTGCATATCTGATGACTTAAATTTTCCTACCTATTTGTTCTTTAGTAGAATGTGTAACAAAAATTTTTAAATGCAGACAGTTGAAGTATGAAATATATGGGGTTTAGATTTATTTTTTAGGTGTACATTAAATATTTGGATTAAGCTTCTTTCAAAGGTTTCTCATTACATGCTGCATCATCAGAAGAAAGCTCTTAAAACATACTCTTGTGATCTGAACCTACCTTGTTTTTCCTAAATATGCCAGCATGTGCAAGATATGCTTTGAAATTAATAATATTGAAAAACAACTCAGCAGTTGTATTTGCCTTATTTAATTCCTGCTGTGATGATTATGCTTCTATTAGCTGTGCAATTATATTGCACAGCTCACTTGAAGTGTCTCAAGCTGTAGCTTTTTTGATTCTCACTATTTTAGCACTTCACCGAAAACTTCAAAGGTTGAACAACTGTGAATAGATCTTGCCAAACAATTAATATTTCTGACTTTGAATTACTTTGGCTAAGTTCTGTCTTATTTACTTGTAATAAGCATCATGTTTAAATGTGATATTTTTACATGTGAAGAAACACATGCAGAAAATTTAGCACTACAGGGTTTAAATACATGGAAACAGCCATGTCACAACTTGAGATTTCTATGTATTTCTATATGAAGCTATATTTTGAACAAATATTTCAAGTCTGTATGTGTTTAGGTTTGGATGTATAAAAAAATGTATGTAGAAGCGACAGTCTAAAAACATTTGTATTCCAGAAATGCATGCACAGAAGTGCATGTTAAGGACTCTCATTCGAAACACAGATAATTTGTGGAAATTCAGCTTTGAAATGCTGGTGCATCTTACGATTGTAATATAAGATTCCATTTGTTAATTTTCAAAGTACTAAATTACTTGGATATTGGTTTTGAATTTATGTTCATTTTAATTTAGATGAATACTCCACGAGGAAGAACAGTGGTTTGGAGTATGACACTCAAGTTGTGTCATAGTAAAATCTGTTTTTACTGTATAAATGTTATAGTATCTTTATAGAAATATCATTGCTCTTTTGAGGAGTTTTGGTGGTGGGTTGTTTCCTTTCCACAGACACACTTCCCCCAGTTGGTGTAATTTTGTTCATTTCATTCAATACTGGACAAAAAAGTGAGTCCAAGCAAGAGGGAAAAAAAAATATTGAACTTTCTGAGAGACAGAATCTGCAGAAACTAATGCTTTACGATAGATTTTAAAGATAGCATCAATGTGAAACAAGTTCTATAAAAAAGTAGTCAGAGTAACTTTTAAGAAGTCAATGTAGGAAGATTTTACTGCTGCATGATACAAGTAGCTAACTTTCCAGATTTTGTACTTTTTATAGTGAGAAACAATTTTGGTGAAGGCATTTATTTACTCCATATTATGTATTAATGTGATCTGAGAGTCAATACGCAAACAGAATCACTTTATAAATAAACTGAAATTATATTTTTAACATGCTGTTAGAAAGTCTGTTTCAATTGGATTTAACCATCTGAAGCATATGCCTGTCTTGCAAATTACATGTACTTTTGCAAACACAAGTTGAAATACAACTTGCATTTTGAATGCATGTCTAAACTGTGTGCGGTAAACTATCAAGAGCTGTTGAGAATTAAGTGGCTTTAAGCAAATGGTGTCATAGGAATAAGGCTATTATAGGTAGAGGAGAATTTCTAATTTGCAGTTCACATGCATTTTCAGAAATTCTAAGACCTTTCACACACAAGCAGTAAACTCAGTAGCTTATACATAGTAAATACTATGTTTTCTTGCTGCATCTGACTTACTGTGCATATACTTTGTGACTACACAGCACATGAGCAGAGGATATTTTGCATTTCTGCCTGGTGCTGCCCTTGATGAAAGCACTTAGACAAGCATACTGCACTGCATGCTACATATATGGTGACGATGCACATTTAATCATGTTTAACGTGATTTATCCCTACAAATTGTGGACAAGAAAAGTGGTATTCTCACATTTAAAGGGATAGATTTCACAGTGGAAATGGAGAACACTTTGAGGAAAAATGAGTGAGCTGGACTAAACCAACATAACAACTCTCTTTGAATAGTATTTCCTTGAGACAGCAAAGTTTCTGGAAGCTTCAGGCTTGAAATAGTCACTTGAATCTTGTGGGCATAGAAAAGATCAGAGGCTTATTTAAAGAAAGAACACTTCAAATGGAAGTTTGGAGTATTCTTCAGATGGAGGCTGTAATACAATGAGGAGGCAAAACACGCAGAAATTTCTGCCAGGAGTGACAACTTTGGTGAGGACATGAAGCATAGATTTTATTTTTAGCAGACCCATAAAAAAATGCACTCGTACATTCTCTGTCTTCCTTTGTTGGCTGGGATTGGGGGAATGTTTGATGGACTGGGTTATCTTAAAGAGAGTATATTGTGTGTGCATCAGGGAAACTTGTGGGTTCTTGGCTTTACTGCTACTTCAGGGTATAAATGAGCTGCTACCTTTGGAAGGGTTCTTGGGGACAATATGATGTTTTAGGAGCCCTGCTGAGCCATTCCCAGCATATACATGTCTGGATAGCAAAAATCCCTGGTATAGGCTTTGAAATCTCAAGGGAGGATATCCAAGAGGGGGGCGGGGGCGGGGAGTCTCCATTTGAGAATGTGTGAGAGAGGCTGGACTTCTGAATGACATCTGTCTGTAAGTGTGTTGAGGCCATTCAAGGATATGTGGAAGTCAGGGAATGAATCTAATTGAATTCAGCCCTATTCTGAAGCTAAGATTGCAGTGGGTTATGTCAGTAGCCGTTGTTTCCAGGTGTAAGAAAATTTTACTGCTCCATGACACAGGTGGCTAAAGGAATAAGGATTTAAAAATTGATATTTTTATATATTTTATATATATATCAAATGAGTTTGTAACTTTTGGAGCAAAAAAAACCCTACAAATTTATGTAAGAGGTGTCTAATGAAACTAAGAGATGAATAAAGATAACAAAGATGGAAGGCAAAGCCCAATCCAACCTGAGTAGTTGTCAGTGTTGAGTCTTGATATGATAAAGTAAGGATAACTAATCTGTGACTAATATATCTGAATAATGGCGGAGTAATTTAATACATTGCAAGTGGAAGTATCAAGTAAAATATACCAAGTACTGCTTTTGCAATGTTGTGGTTTTAAATTGGCTAAATTATGAACTAGCTAGAGGAAAGAAAGCAAAGAAAATATTTTACAGTGCTAGATGTGGAAGAGTTTACTGATAAATTTTATGGCAGTGTACCTACTTGCTTCCAACGTGCAATTTTGAAGTTACTAGAGTATAGCTTATTGGTGATGGTGAAAAGGAACTCATTTTGCAAATCAGTTAAAAAATAACCTGATTTTAAACTTTGTTAAGAAAGTCAATTTCATGCTTAGGATTAGGTCCAGGATAGTTGACAGAGCTTTATTTGGAAATAATTAAGATATCTGAAATTTTTATATTGTGGAAAAAATTAATGTAGGGACATGCACAATCTCAATTAAGAAGGAGACTGAACAAGCTGAAACTCTGTCATGAAATACAGGAAAACGCCACACTGGCCAGTTATAAAGCATTCTTTTCCCAGCTGTACGTGGCTTTTTTAAACATTCTTTCTGCACACATATTTTAAAAACTATACTTGCTAAAAGTTCTTGTTACTGTTTTTTCTATCCTGTCAGCTATGGTGTATGAAACTACATGGATTTTTCTGTTTTGTGTAAGTAAATAAATATTTGAAATGGTCTTCAGAACAGATTGCTAAGATTCAACATCCACTCCACACTAAATGTTCTTTTAAACATTTTAATAAAGTTTAAAATAAATCTTGTGTTTTCAATAAGTTGTCCATTACTGCAGGGAAGGAGAAATCCAAAAGCAAATCTAAGATGAAAATTTTTGCTGAAGCTGGTACATGTCAATAAATAAAAAAGGCAATTAGTTGCCTTTTATTTTTTTAAAGGTTAAGAATCCACATGTGCTGTGCAGAGCTCACAGTCCATCATGCTACGTCTTTTTGTCATCAGTACATTTGCAGTTTCTCAACACTGTTCCGTACAAGTCTTATATGTGTCCCTAGACGTACACACACAGACACAGATTTAACTCTTTGAGGCTATTGGAAGAGCACATAAAGCTACAGGGCCAAAGATTTACAGAGATGAAGTGTCTTGTAAGCAATAATTTCTTTATAATCTTAGTCATATAAAACTACGTTTGCCATAGACAATGAAGTAGGCTAAGTGATGTATGTGCTGAATGCCATTTATTACCCGCAACCTCTGCTACTCTGGTGTAATGATTTTTTAATTCTTGTATCACTTACTGTTTTTCTGTTGTTTTAGATATATTTAGTCTTTTTTTTTTTTTATCTTGAGTGATGTTCCTCTTCTCCATAAATTACGAACCTCAAAGGCAAATAACAAATGCAGTTTCTCATAACTTCCTTCTTGTTCCTATTGAACTATCCTAAATAAAATATATTGAATTAATTTTCTGTTTTCCTAATTCTTTTCCAATTTCATCTCCAAAGAGATAATAAGAGAAAGAAAAAATATTTTCTGATGTGTTACTTAAGGAACTGTGTACGTAATTGCTATTGACTTAGAATGGAGCCAAACAGTTGCAAACAAACTGGTCTAAGAGTGTATAGAAGATTAAGATCAATAGTGGTAGGCTTTTAAAAGATCAAAACTGGACAAGATAAACTTGGTAATTTGACAGTTATAGAATTGGTAATTAAAAAGAGCACAGTAATTGTCCTGTTTCTGAAGACAGGAATGTGTATTGCTGTTTGATTAAAACCTGTTTGTAGACTTTATACATCATTCAATCTTTGCCACTTTGTATATTAAAGCGCAAAAAGAAATAGCTGTCCACTGAAGTTTGAAGGGTGAAGCAAGAAGATGGAAGGAAAATTGTTTAAAGTGAAACAGTGAAAGAGGTTAATAGGAGCTAAGTGGTTATATCATGGGACAAAGAAGTTAAATATCAGGAAAAAATACTGGTCAGAGACTTACAAAGCTGTAAATAAATCTTTCTATAAAGGTTATAACACAGAGTTTGCTTATAACACAGAGTTATTCTGGCGGGTTTATGCTATGATGTGGCATTGCAAGCTTTCCGATTTGCTGTTTGGGGTTTTTTCTCTCTCTGTCTCTTTCTTTTTTGTGCAGTTTTACTGTTGTGCTGAGCTGTGGATTATATTAGCCAAAGGACTCCATTTGAATGTTTCAGTGTTATGTTTTATTTCTTTCTCTTTCGAGTTCAAAACTGTCTTCCTCCTCCTTCATTCCTGTGGATATAATATTCTTCAGAATCTTATTTATTTTCTGGACTTCTGATGTGCATACTACTCTTGCCTAATTCATTTGCATCTGTGACATTCATAAGCAAGCTGTTGCCTTTGTTGTTTAGATCACTTACACCAGCATGGGTGTCTTGAAGCTCTCAAACACTGCCTTAAAACATAGCTTTTTACTGTTGTACACTATGTTTCTTTAAGGGTATAGGATATAGGTCTATCTCCACCAAACTTCTTAAGCAAAAGGGCAAAAGACTTTTTACTGTTGTAAATCTCATGCATGTAGTGTAGAACTGTAACTACCAGCTTCATTTTCTGCTTAAAGTTGTTCTCTGAAACTGGGAAGCACAGTAGTACCCAACTGCCTTCCATCCTGAGTTACCCTTTACAGTTTTTTGCTTTCAGAAAGTATTTTGATTCCAAAGGATTTTGATATTTGTGTTGGAATACTTGGTTTTGATTTATTTTATTTACTATTTTTTTACAGTGGAACTATGAAAGGATGGATTCATGTACATATACAGTCTGTGTTTCTGTGTGCACGCATACATATTGGAGAGGAAGAAAGGGATGGTGAAGGTCAGCTTATCTAATGGCCAATGTCACGGATCCGTTTCTTCCCCTGCCATATTTTTTTCCTGAGTATTTTTGTGTGAAGTCTATTAGAAAGGTTACCAAATTTCAGATGCCTAAAATCTAGTTGTCATCACTGGAACAAAGTTGCGTAGCTTGCCTTTGTATATGAAAGAGAAGTAGCCAGTCATAGAGTATGGCTCAAGTGGATTAGATATATGATGTCCTAGAAGTGCCTTTTACTCTCCAGCCTGGAGCATCAATGATTAACTTGGCTGTAAATGTCTAAAATTTGGTGAAATAAACCTCTTCTTTAATGTCTTGAGCATCTATAAATAGGATTAATAGGAGCTTGGACAAAATAATATAAAGGCAAACCCTCATGTTGGGATGTTCACAGACTAGCCACAGGATCTCAGAAGTACGTAGCCTAGGCAGGAAGATTAAAACAAACAAACAAACAAAAAACCAGGGAAAAAACATTAAAAGATAATAGCATTTTGAGAGAACACATTTGATTTTTTATTTTGCTTTAAACCAAAACCCCACAAACCTGAATTTTAGATAGAAAAGTAGCCCGTGTAGTGCTTATAGCAAGGAGTCAGTCATTAGAGAGGGAACAGACAACAGCCTGTTGCGTAGGGGTCAGCAATCTGATGATTGCTTTCTTTACTCTTTTCTGTGACTTTCATCAATGAGTACAGAGCGTACCCTCAGCAAGTTTGTTGATGATGCCAAACTGGGAGGAGTGGCTGATTCACCAGAAGGTGCGCTGCCATTCAGCGAGACCTGGACAGGCTGGAGAGTTGGCGGAGAGGAACCCAATGAAGTTCAGTAAAAGCAAGTGTGAGGTCCTGCACCTGGGGAAGAACAACCCCCCCATGCACCAGTACAGGCTGGGGGCTGACCTGCTGGATGGAAGGCAGCTCTGCAGAGAAGGACATGGCAGTGCGGGGGGACAGCAAGTTGCCCATGAGCCAGCAGTGTGCCCTGGTGGCCAAGGTGGCCAGTGGGATCCTGGGGTGCATTAGGAGGATCACAGCCAGCAGGTCAAGGAAGGTGATCCTGCCCCTCTGCTCTGCCCTGGTGAGGCCCCATCTGGAGTGCTGTGTCCAGTGCTGGGCTCCCCAGTTCAAGAGAGACAGGGAACTGCTGGAGAGGGTCCAGCAGAGAGGCCTACAAAGGTTATGAGGGGCCTGAGGCATCTCCCTCAGGGGGAAAGGCTGAGAGAGCTGGGCACGATTAGCCTGCAGAAGAGAAGACTGAGAGGGGATCTTATCAATGTCTACAAATATCTTAAGGGCAAGTGTGTCAGGAGGATGGGACCAGGCTCTTTTCAGTAGTGTCCAGAGACAGGCCAAGGGGCAATGGGCACAAACCGCAACTCAGGCAGTTCTGTCTGCGTATGAGGAAGATGATTTTACTTTGGGGTTGACAGAGCACTGGAACAGGCTGCCCAGAGGGGTTGTGGACTCTCCTCTGGAGACATTCAAAACCCACCTGGACATGACTCTGTGCAACCTGCTTTAGAAGAACCTGGTTTAGTAGGAGGTTGGACTAGATGATCTCCAGAGGTCTCTTCCAACCCTGACCATTCTGTGATTCTTCTTGCCTTCATACGCTACTTTTCTGTGTTACAAGTGCTGTGCTTTGGGTGTTGTTTTTTTTTTGATCCACTCTAATATTCCCTCCAACTATTTATTTAAATTTAATTTTTTCCTAATTTAATGATGAAACCTGCAGTACTCAGGTAAAAATGTCATCTTCAAAGTGTTCTATGACTCTGAGCAAAGTCATCTGAAGAAGTTTCTCACTAGTACCTGCAATTTACTTTTTTCACTATACAATAGAATGAGAGTAATTTCTTCTTGATCTCTAGTTTATACCTTACCACAAGAAAATAAACTCTTAGTTTTTATGCAGGTTTGGTAAATGGATCAAATAGTCTTTCCACCCTGTGTTGCACTACTCATTAGCTGTCAGAATACTCCTTCTGCATTTTAGGGAGAGAGTAGAAAAAAACACCTTGCGTTTATTCCAATTCAAAAGTCTAGCTTTTTCATGAAACAAAATTTCTGATTTTTTACAACTAGTTGCCAGAAATGGTTCTAATACTGTAACTGCAGTCTTTTGGTTACTGTATATATATCCACATGACTTCTAGAAAAAGCAGTCACATAAAAAAGTTGATGTTAATTTTAAATCCCTGAAAAAATGTTATTTAGACTGTCTGTACTCTTTAAATCAAGATGAATTGCAAAGTCTGATTACATAAAGCAACCAAAATACATGTACAGTAAGCTAAAGGTTTTATTGTCCCTGTTTTGAAAGGACCTGCTATGGAATTCATAGAAGTTTACTTTCTGTTTTAAAGGAATTGAACCCAAGACATTTCTAGATTACCCAGCAATGAAAGAGATCTCCTTGGTTTACAGCTGGATTGCCCTACAGGCAGCCTGAAGGATGACTAATGCAAACCCTGATGGTGTTCTCCTGCCATGGTAGGCATCCTGCAGCTGTCAATTCAGGGAGAGCTCAAGTTTTGGAGTTACTATAAAGGCTGAATAAGATATATTGCAATAGGCAGGCAGAGTACTGTATCTCTTCTAAAACAAGCCTTTTTTGTAGGGGGGAGTTCGTTAGACTTAACCTGAGGTATAGTATGAACAGCAGGTAGAAGTTGGTGCATCCAGGTCGAATGATTGAAGTTTCACAATTCCTTCCAGGAAGTCTCTTTTTGCTACAGAAGCTTGACTTGACTGTTCAGTGCCCATCAAACATTTTCCTTCCTGCTTTTATATCCTTTTGTGTAGGCTCTTAATCCTGTTTAGATAGTTTTAGCAACAGGGATTAAGGCATGACTGCTTGATAGGCTAATCCAGGGCAGTGGTTACTTCTCCATCCCTAAATTTAGGCTGGTGCTGTCTTTGGGTCTTAGGGTCACCTGCTGTTGCTGGTAAATCAGTGCAGGCTGGGATTCAGAGATCACATCCCTTCTGCATACAGCTTGCTGTTGGGCTGAATAGACTGTCTGTGTCTGATTCTTGGAATTAACTGTGACAGCAAGATCATTTTGGCAGACGACTGGTGTGGCATGTGTATATATATTTGATGATGGTGGTGATATTCAATTTCCTTTCATCATGCCTTTGCTTATGGAAGACTTTCCCTCCCTCATAGGCTATTTTGATTTTTTTAATCAAATATGCAAATATAAATTATAATGTCATTTGTTGGATTTTTTTTTCTTTTTTCACTTCCTTCAATCTAGGATAAATTCTGCATGCCAAGCATGTCCCTTGGCAAGTAAATGAATGTATAAAGAGGAAATGCAAAAGGTTTGCCATAATTTCCTTTTTCATCAACCTCTAAAATTTCCTTCTACAGCCTATTTTATTTCATTTTGTTTCTTATAAGGTTGCATGCTCTTAAGACATTGTTTAAGCAGCAGCTCATGCCTGTCCTCACTTATGCATGCCCTCAGCAGACGCACGCAATTACGAGTAACTGGCATCAGAACTCTGAATGTCATTGTTTGGTTTTTAGGCTTTCACCAAGATTGCAAAGGGAATACAAAGTTCCGCTGAGAAGCTGAGCGTCAGTATTTCATTTAGTAGTACAGTTAAATTATGAAGCTCTGTATGTGCAATGGTGTTTATTTCAGAAAACTTGGTGATGTGGAAAAAGACTGAATTTTCTCTGTTAGCAAGTCAAATGTATAGAAGCTGTTTGAAGAATACAGAAAATTCTCAGATTAAAATTTAGATCAACATTTTTCTTTAATTTTTTTTAAAAAGGACTTTGCTAAAGGAGGTAAGAGAAATACAAAATACTTTTCCAGAAAGTTTTAGATATTTTTTATCCATTAGCGAGTTTGTTCTCCTTTATTGACTTGGTCAGTCATCAAGTTTTCTCATGTTTAAGAAAGTAAGCTTTTCGCTATACATCCGAAGTCTTCTTACACTAGTGTTAATCGTGAGAATTTCAATTTAACTCAGTAGGCATTTGAGATAAAAGCAGTGTATGTGAAAGGAAGTTTTAATCTTGATGCAGGTGTACTGTTATCCCTTGCTCAGTGAGTGTTTATTGAATAGTGACATTACTCTGACAAAGTTACGAATAGATCGATGTCATGAGAGTTATTTTTATCCAGAATTGGTTAGATGTCAAATGTATGTAGACAGAAGATAATAGGGGTAAATGGCATTACACTGAATAGCATAACAGTGACTGTCACTATGAGTGCCTTGAGGGATATTGCACTTACCCTGTTTCAGTTATACTTTGCCTAATTTCATCTTTTAAATCTCTGGGATTTAAAATAAAAAGATTCTTATGCTCATTCCACTGGGTTAAGATGATGTCCTAAAACTTCACAAACTACTTCTGGGATATAAGTATTTTTTTTACCTAGTCTCTCTGCCTCTTTCCTCACCTCTAGCCTGGAATTCCTATTATCAGGACTTCATATGCATATGTTAGCGTATAATCATTATAGGATCTTTTTCTTGCATCACTTCTAATAAGGTAAGGTGTTTTTTTTTCAAAGATACTAAACATAATCATGTATTTCTACTTCTCATTTGTGCGTACTCTTCTGGGATTAAAAGCCATACACAGACGTTTTTAATTCTCTGATGAAAGCAATAGTGATACTTCTAAGAGGATTATAGAAAAAAAAAGGACATTACTTCCAGGGGCAAACTGTAACTCTCGGTTTGGTTTCTGTGAGCAAACTGTCCTCCCTGGTGTGAAGGTGGAAGCTCCCCCTCCATGAGCACTCATGTGAAGGGCTCTCTCCCATGGGAGGGAGCCCAGCCTGGAGCAGGGGAAGAGTGTGAGGAGTCCTCCCCCTGTGGAGGAAGGAGCAGCAGAGACAACGTGATGAACTGACCGCAGCCCTCATTCCCCTTCCCCTTCTGCTCAGAGTAGGAGAAGGCAGAGAAAATCAGGAATGAAGTTGAGCCTGGAAGAAGGGAGGGGTTGGGGTGAAGGTGTTTTTAAGATGTAATTTTTATTTCTCATTATTCTACCCTGATTTGATTGGTAATAAATTAAGCTAATTTCCCCGAGTCAAGTCTGGTTTGCTTGTGATGGTAACTGGTGAATGATCTCTCCCTGTCCTTATCTTGACCCACGAGCCTTTTCTTATATTTTCTCTCCTATGTCCAGCTGAAGAGGGGAGTGACAGCTTTGGTGGGCACCTGGTGTCCAGCCAGGGTCAGCCCACCGCAGTGTGTATAAACAAAGTGTATTTTGTTCAGAATTAAATTGAATGTGGGGTTGGTTTTGGTTCGGGTTGTTGTCGTGGTGGTTGTTTTTAGTGTGCATTGGATGCCTTCTGATTGAATCAAAAAAGAATCTTGGAGGGCCAGTTTCAGACAGCAGCAGTCCTGTTTAACTCAACTTATACTTCTTCTCCTACCCTCTATTGGCAGGGTTCATAAAAAAGCAGCTACTGTCAGTATCTTTGGGTATGTTATATGAAAGCCATTCAGAAACCTTTGGTGTATACAGTTGCTGCAAAAGCTGCTGTAGGAGTCAAACAAGTAGGCTAGCCAGGTTTCCATAAAAATTGCTTTTTAAATTTATTTCATTGAAAGTTTTACTTCCCCTCTTAAGTAGTAACCAGCATTTATTATGAATAACATACTGACAGTCAGTTCCTCTTTGTTGCAATCTAGTATGTTGGGTTACAACAGTGTCTTTTCCAAGATTGCCTGTGGTACTGTGCTGCTTTCCTCAGAATCTGACTTTGTCAGCTTTGGGTGGTATTACTAATGTGGCTGGACTGTATGTTTGAACAAAGTCATCAGTTGTCTGAGACATTTAGTCATGTTTCTGAGTGTATTCATATATTTTGTGAGTATGTAGTACATTGGTATATTTTATGAACTGGTTTCTGAAAAAGTATCTATCAGACATATTTGTATCACATTTAGTGTATTGTCAAGACTAATGAGAGCAACATATTAAAAGAACTTTTGGATATAAGAGCAACTTTAATGTGATTAGCATTGAAGTCAAGTACTTGCAGTGTCACATGTCACCAATTTATAAAATGTTTGGTAAGTAATCTTGACTGAAGCAGTACAAAAGCAATTCCAGGGTATAAACTGTGGCCTGAATGGCTTACTTTGGAGTGACAATAGAAGATGCTACTTCTTCTATAGAGAATATTTGATCTCTCTAGGAACATAAGTAGGAGCATATGACTTTCTTACAGTATTTAAGGTCTTTCTCATATATTGACTTACTGTCAATATACTCTGACTTACTGACAAGTACTCTGTCTTCTGGGAACATATCTAAACTCTGAGTTCTTTTTTAAGTTTGAAGAGAAGAAGTCTGATTCTAGGAAGGGCTTGTTTTTTTTTTTTAATTCTGTATGTATTTGCTACATGACTTCTATTACTGTATGCTCATTAGACCCAACTCAGTTCCTCCTTTAGTACTAAGTACATTTTAATTTTAAAAGTGTGTATGTCACTTTGCTTTTTGGCTTTGTTTTTGGTTGAGGTTTTTTTGAGACAGAAAACTAGATTGATTAATGTATCAGCTACTTTCATCTTTATTTCTGTAATGGTATCTCTATTTGTCTCTCTAGCTGTGATCTTTCTTTTGTTAGAAGTCTTTATTTTGGGCAAAATTCAGGTAGGCTTTCATTTTTCTCCAACAAAATATAAACAAGCCTTGCAAAGGCATAAATAAGGATTTCAGGTTGCTTCAATGCGCAGATCTCAGAGTTCATTGTTGCCATCCAAAACTAGACAAAAACACTTACATGTCTTCAGCAATACAACCTCAAAATTATTTAATTTTTATTGATAATGGAATTATTTCTCTTTTACCAGAATTGGAGGGAAGATAGAGGGAACAAATGCAGGTTTATTTCAGTTGGTGAATTTGAAAAAGTCCGTGATTCAAATTAATTGACATTTTAATGACAAACTGAAAAACATGAACAGAAGTTGATTTTCTCCCCAAAATAGCATTTCTCTTAAAAAAAAAATATGAAAAGGTTAAGATTAAAAAAAAAAAGTTTATCTACATGTCAGAATTTGCTGGTGAACTCATTATTTTTTCAGTGATATTTATAATTTTAACCTGAAACTGTATTTGCTGTGGGATCGCATGCATCTTGCTAGGAAATCTACAAAAATACCAAATAATTATTTTCAGGGTGTACACCTTATTGAGAGACCCCTTGATAAAGGAATCCTGTTTAACTTTGGTTTTGGGTTTTGGATGCAAGAGAACATGATTAGGCTTTGCCACAGAGACACCAATCAATATGGTAGATAAAAGGGAATATTTTGAAGAATTTTGTTACAAATGTCTCCCTTTTACAGTTTATGAACTTTTGCCAATTATTTACTTATTTTGACACAGTCAACGTGCATTATTAAATCATCTGAAGTAACTCACAGCAGAACGTATTTCTGGGTGTCGCTGCCTTTGTGGTTCAGGTTGTTTTAGAACCTAAAGTGATGGAAATTGTTTGAACTGAAAACTGATGAGGATGAAACTTTTCCTCTTACATCTAATTCCCCACAAATGCAGTTCTCTGATGTGATAGCATACTGAATGGTTAAACATCTCAGTGTGCAGATTAACAATAGCACATTAATAGACCAGAAGAAATGCTATGTGTTTTAATTTGGCTGCTGGGATTTGGGTATCCACAGAAGCACAGTACTGGTTTAAAATGGAAGTCCTGATGTTGTGATCGGTATTGGTGTGAGTAGGCAGCTGAAGATTTGAGGTCAGAGGGTCAGAAGGAAAAGCCCACTGAGAGAGGCTGTAGTACTGTGTTCCCCTCAGGACCTTGCAGTGGGCTACAGCTGGCAGCAGCTCCTTTCTGCAGCCACCCTGGTCCTGAGCTTGACAGGTTTCATCGCCGTATCAGCCCTTTTGGCAACAGCTGCTCAGGACTACCCGAGCCTCTGTGGCTTTGCCCATTGTGATATTTAGAGAGGGGTCCATTCACACAGAGAGGTACCATCATCCCACAGATGGTAGCTTGGGCCTGTTGGCTTCTCACTGGGTACCTGAACATGTGGTACTCCTCATACTGAGCAGGGTTAAGGTTATAACGTCAGTAGGGTAAAACTAACTTGTCTTATGGCAGTTCAAACCCAGCTCATGTTCATTGTTAATGGGTAAACTGACCAACACTTGGTGAACTCTGTTCTGTGGTGACAGGACAAGCTGACATCAGGGGGCTGAAGTAACTTTGTTAAGAGTTGGCTGCCGCAGGGTGGTTTTCTCTCTAGCAAATTTTCTGGCATCTCTTGCTTAAAACTAGAAAGTCAGAAGATTCTGAGGCCACACTAGCATGGCCTGTATTCCCACTGAAAATGAAAATTACATGTACTTTTGCCCTTTATGCTGCCCAAGTTTCTTTCCTCCCCAGGCTTGCCTCAGGACACCTCCAACAGAGAAAATTTGACACAAGTCTAAAGAATTCCCTCTTTCATGATGCCCACTGGGTCCCACTTAACCTGCCCTTGATTAAGAACAGTTAACTGCACTGAGTCTTGTGCTTTAGTAGAGAGTAACACCTGAAATAGTATAAATTCCTAACTGAAATGTCATTATCTTTAGAACCACACTAAATTCTAAAAGGAGCCCTAAAACCATTGCAGTCATGGTTCTGCTTGAAACAGTTTTAATCATGTGTAATGCATGAGGCCCTCTAGTTTCTGCTTTATGTTCTGCATTGTTCTCTTTAGAGTTTTAATAAGATTTTATGTTGGTTTAATTGAACATCATGTTATGAAACTGATGGACTAAAAATTTTTCCCCAGGCATCAAAAATGTTACCAACAAAACCATGAAATGTCGAAATTTATTTTTTAGAGAAAAAAGATTGCAAAATTGATTTGTGACAGAAAGAATTAGGGTAATGTATAGAAGTCAAATAGCTTCTTTTAATTATAAAATACTCTTAATTTTTATTTTAAAAGGGTTTGAAAGAGGATTGCATGTTTGTGTATTTGAGGAAGGGTGAAAGTATATATGAATTCTGTAGGTGGTAAAATATGAAATGTCTTCTTATTACACGTTAGTGCATTGAAACCTTAGATCCTTTTCTGTGAAACAAATATACAGGCTTACACGTAGAAATATTTTTTTCTTCTAGGAATATTAATTTATAATTAACAAATCTCAGGTATATTTCACTATGGACTGGTGACAGAGAAAAAAAATACTGTCCTTTTTCGTAAGATGCTTTTTTCTCCAGGCTTTGAAACAGTTGTGCAGTTGAGCTTATCTGGCTGCTTGTTGTAAGAGAAAATCAGTATTAATCTGAAGTACCAGGATGTCAGTGGAACTAATAGAGGGAGTTGCTCTCCAAACTATCCAGCAGGACTTTTAGACCTTGCCTCAGTAACTGAGTGGAAGTAAATGTTCTTGTACAGGGTGGTGCTGCCTTTGTGCTGCTACTCCTTCTTCTCTGGAAAATGGGGAGGAGGGGAAATTAGACACACTGAAAGTAGCAGCATAATTATTTTGCTGCAGGAAGTTTGCTGGAAGATTGACAGGGTGATTGTGCTGGCAGGTAGGTGTAATGGGATTAGACATTCATTGAAGTATGGGAGTCAGGATCTGCATATGTTGGGAGCAGACTACCTTTTGAAATCTAGAAAACTATGTTAGTTTGTAATGGGCCTAATGGCTTTATTTTCAGAAAATTCTGTGTATAAATACATGCACATTTATACTATTTCCTGTCTACTCGTCTAACCCTAAAATACAGTTTTCAAAGGCAGATATCAAAGACCATTCTTAGACCTCTCAGTAGAGGTGGCTGGTTTTCTGACATACAGAACACTTGCAACTCCCACTTTAATACATGTTTCCTTTGTTTTGCTACATTTGCTTACCTGAAAGGTAGTACAAGCCATCGTAGTAAAGTAAGTGTCATATACTTACATCATACAGTAAAAGTTCCTCATTGCTGTGGCTACTAGGGACTTCTCTGTGTTAGTGTAGCCTCCAACTAACATGCCGTTTCATTCTAATTAGGGTTTCCATCCTAGATATAATGACAAGACAAAGAGATAAACAGTAAAAATAACAATTTTTGTTAAAGTTGCTACTACCACAATAGTTTATACTTCTCTAATCTAATGGCAAGGATTTGACTGGATCAAATGCTGAAGTGGAACTATCTCTATAAATGTAGAAAGCTGGGTATGTTTAAACATTGGTTCCTTTATCTATTTATTTGTATTTTCATTACATGTAAATGAAATTAGCCATTCAGGGGTTTTCCTCAGTCTTCCAAGAAGCACACCAAGAAATCCAAAACCTCCTCCAAAACACATGGAATTATATAATAATTTATACTTATTTTTAATTGAATAAAAATTAATTGCTAGAGGTCTCATAAAAAATTGTTTTCCCTATGAACAAGGGAGAAATATAAGGCCTTGTTTTATGTCTGAAAAGCCATCCCTGTGAACAACAATCTGCACAATAAAGACTTGAGTATGTCCAAATGATTGGGCTGGTGCTGTTAAGAGTTACTGCTCCATGCCTAAGGCAGCTCACTCTTAATGAAATGAAGCAGCCCTTGCCATGTTTTCACAGTTACTGTCTGACAGTAAGAGATGGCTACATCCTTAGATGCACCTTGTAATGTCATGCAATCTGAATATAACCTAGATTGAAGGTTGTTTTGCCTGTTTATAAAGACAATCTTTTCTGAAGACAGGGCCCAATGTACTAAGGAAAGTTTTTATATCTTCTTTTAGTTGAAATAATCCTTTGAATATGAATTTTGGTCCCTTCTTAGTTCTGGAACTTATGAAATTTAAAACCGTAACAGTGGTAGAAACAACTTACACAGATTGTTTTCTGCTGGAAATTTATACTTTCGGCTTCCACTCATCAACATTTGATTCCCTCTTAGAGGACTAACTTATCCTTTATTTTTGAAAACTGTCCTGGGAACCTAGAAATGCCTTAATGATATTCATAAGCTTATCTTCCCGACAGAAAACACCTTTTTTATCTTTCTTCTTAATCAAGTCATTAGCATGAAACTCAGAGATGTAATCATACCAGACTGGAATTGTGGTCATGCCATAGGCTAGCTAGGAGACTTCATGGCATGATGATGTATAGCCATTTCACAACAATGCTTTTAACTCAATAAATCTGCCCTTTAATTACATTTTTAATATCATTTGTTAAGTTTTTAGTATTATGTAAATTGCTCAGTAAACACTCTTATTCTAAGACCCAATAAAAGTTTTGCTTATGGACTGGGAGAGCAAATGATTTAGAAGCCTGATGGAGGGGCTAAAAGTTTCTTTCCTATGTTGTGACATAGCTTGGTTATGTTAGCTACCATGGTATTCATTGTCTAAATGACAATAAAACATCATATTCATCACTGTTGGATTCTCACTGTTAGATTGTTTGGAAACAAAATTGAAGAGGGTCCCCCGTGGAGAGTCGGCCAAGTCACAACAATCACACCAATATGGCTACATGCCGTGCTCACTTTATTAAACAAACAGGTCGTATTTATAACTTAAACCAACTGCTCACACGACTCTACACACAGGTGATTGGATAAAAGTTTCTGGTCACGCGGGCGTCCGTGTCGCTGACTGGTGAGCATGCTGCAGGCGCCTGATCAGAGTGTGCCAATGCGAGTGTGTTGATTTCACGGTTCCCAGGTCTTGCTCTGTACCTGGCTTCTTGTTTGTGCATAGCTTGTTTTCTTTCTCCCACTGCTTCTTCCAAGGACAATTTAAAGTTGCTCTGCAGTTTTAACTAACAGGCCTGGGTTGTCCAACCCGGACAATGGTAACATATGTCCTTGGTCCTTTAAAAATTCCTCTTCACAAAATAGGTCCCAAAATCCTATCTGAATTAGTTATATTTTGATCTGAAGAAAACAAACAAACAAACAAACAAAAACAAAAACAAAAAAAAAAAAAAAAAAACAAACAACAAAAAAAAAAAACCACCAACAACCAGTTCTTAGAGGAACAATGACTTCTGGAAGAGGGAATTCCAGTCAGACCAATAGTGTCTTAAAAAGCAAGAAATACTTCAGTGTTTTGTTCCACCATTAATTTAAATCATAGGGTTTTTTCAGTCTAGAACAAATTCTGTCTTTCATTTCCAAAAAAATAATACATTTCTTTCTGTTCAAATACTTTGAAAATAATGACTAGTTCACAAGAACAGACTGTCATAAAAAGTAGTGTAAACTGGCCTTCTATTGCTAGAAGCAAAATAGATCAAGTCCATCTTGCACTGAATCTACCACTCAGATACCTAAAATGCATTTGGCTTGCTGTGTTGTCACCATTAATTCAACATCTCCAGAACTATAATACCCACAAAACCATTCCTCTGTTTAGCAGACAGAAGAATAAGCTGTGATCCTGAAAGAGGTGCCATGTGCATGGATCTTTGTGCCTCCAAAAGCTGCTGGAGTCTGCAGGGACATTGGAAAAAAAGTCTCAAACTCTCCGAACCCTCACACAGAGTTTAATGATTTAGGCAGAATCAGAAGTTTGCAGGAGTAAAGATGTAATTAAATAAAAATAAGTAGGATGATTAATTTGAAATCCAGTCCCTAAGCTGTGCTGGACAAAGTTGCAAAGTACAGACAGTGAGTCTATTTCCTATACTGTAGAATCCATAAGGAGGTTACAAACAAAAAACCAACTTTTTTTTGTTATACCAGGTTACAATGGCAAACTTTTCTGGTTATAACAACTGAACTCCACTGTTGGTAAAAACTCACAGACTATGCCAGGCCCTAACAGCTATTCTATCCCCTTCAAGTCCATGGAGAAAAGACATATTCTTTAGAGATGTGCTTTGCTCAGTAGTATTGTTAGAACTAAAAAAATACTGGTTTGAAACAACTTTGTAAGTTCTGCCTTCCCCATGCACCTGAAATGATGTTTAACCAATGCAAATGCAAAGCAAAAGCAGAAAGAAACCCACATTCTTGAGAAGTTTTGAGATCACCACAAAAGAATATGAAAATCGTTTTTACTCACAGAAGGTTGTATCTTAAACAGAGGAAGGAAGGAAAGGAATGGAAAGGGACGGGAAAGGGGAAAAGAAGGAAGGAAAATGAGAAGAAAGCCAGGAAAGGAAAAGAAAGTAAGAAGAAAAAGAAAAAAGAGGAAGGAGAAGGAAAATAATAAGATAAAAAAGATAAGTAGAGAAATGAAGACAAAGACAGGAAGGTAAAGGAAGGGAGGAAGGAATTATGGAAAAAAAAAAGAGGAAGGGAAAAGTTAAAGAGGAAGGAAAAGAGAGAAAGGGAAGAATAGAAAGAAGAAGGAAGAGAGAAAGTGGAGGAAAAGGAAATGAGGAAGGGAAGAAAGAGGTTGAAAAGCTAAAGGGGAAGGAAGAAAATAGGACTGTAAGAAATAAGAAAAAAAGGAAAATGGTAAAAAGGGGGATTACATCATCAGTACTTTTTGTACAGTGTAAGAGGTTTAAGAAAATATGTTACTAATTTAAAATGTCTAGCTGTGTTTTTTTTTCCAGAAATTATTTAGGAGAAATATAATACACTTTGTTAATACAAATATGAAGGGGGCCATTGGTTTGGCTAACTACGCAGAGAGGTTTTACAGAGGTACAGGATCTTTTTGTTTTGAGTGGTTTCATGATTGATTTTCTAGCTATTTCAGTATTAGCATTACAGAAACAATACTGTAAAGTATAATACTTTTGAACTATATGTAGCCACACAGGTATTAATTGCTGATGCTTTGAGTACATGTATGTAATTATGCAGACTTTATTTTTTTAATTACTGTCAGTAGAGATCAATTTTATCCTCTGCATTGCTTTCTATTAATCAGATGGTGCTGTCTTTTACTTTGTGAGCCCCCATGCCTCAATTAATGTCATTTATTTGATTAGTAACTTTGTATAGTATCTAGAAAATGTAAAATGCTTCATTGGAAATTAAAAACACAATTCCAAGGGTGAAGCTGAGTTTGTAGAGAAGGATTTAAGGGCTTTAAGTTCTTTAAATTATTACATAATTTATTTTTTTTCTACTTTGTTTAAAATATTTTTTCAGCTGTACTGCATTAATTTTCATGTCTTAGTCTGACTCATGTATAGTCCAAGTAGTGTAACTAATTCCTTCTAAAACTTCATTTTACTTCCAGCCTACCAATCCCTCTCCAATGTATTGCCAAAATAACGGCAGATTTTGCCATGTGTCATGTCCTTTATATGTCATGTCTATATATTGCATGTGGGATATGAAGGATATTGACACAGATTAATTATTTCCGATAAAGTATCTCAAGCCATATTGAACTCTTCTAGGACTCTCTGCCATGTGGAGGCTGGCAGAACTTCTAACGCGCTAGGTTTCACAGCAATGACTCCGCAGCATTTTACAGGGCTCTGTGTAAAATAAAACATGTGGAGCCACAGGTGAATTTTTCTTTTACCTACCAAGAAGATTAGGACAGTGAGGATGTGTACTCCTATGGAGAATGCTAGCAGTAGTTGCAAGGGGGAGAACTGAGATGGATATGTGAGAACTATATCCACCCCCTAGCTTTATGGCAGAATTGGGTGTGCTGTCTTACAGCCTTCCTGTGCTCCTCCCTTGAAAACATGCATACAGGTTTCAGCAGCTCAGGGCAAAAGTCAAACAGCTAAAGCAAATTCCCTCACCCTGTTTTGTCCAAGAATATTGTTCCCCTCAAGACCAGTTTATATCATATCTTTATCATTATTAGTTCTGTGACTTAGTTCTAGACTTACTCTATACAGTATATTAAAGTAGATACACATTTTTCAAAGTGTAGAAACCTGTCATACCTATCCATCAGGGTTTCTATGAACAAATATTACAGTCGTGGTAATAAAGGAGGATTTAACTCCGAAATTCCTAGGCAAATCTGCATGTGATGGAGTCGCAGTTCTTTCTAAGCAGTTCATCTCACTCTAAGCAGTAACTTGCGATCAAGAAGATATTTTTCATTTTGCTATCTGCTCATTTTAAGGGAATCTATTTCCACACAGCCTCAGTACTAACCACTACAGCAAAAATGCAGCTTAGAGTCAACTTAAGTCCAACTGTAATCCAGTGGAATTGTATCGGGATTAATTTTTCATCCTCTGCAGTTTCTCCATGTGTTTGAACACACTGGAAAATACAAAAATTCAATAAATAGTCTATGTTTAGTTTATATTCTGTGCTTGTTGGTATGATGTGTAACGACAGCATACTTTTGCAAATATCATAGCAGTTTATGAGATGAAATAGATCTTCCTGCTTTATTCTTGTCAAGAAAAAGAATCTAGTTCATATTGATCTTTCACTTACTTTTGAAACATGGAAATTACTTTTTTCAGAAAACAAATAAAAGGTGTATAGATCCTTTTCTGATATGTACTCTGTTTCTCTTGGAATGTGAAGGAGCCATAAAGAAAGGATCTGAAATGCAGAGGACTAAATATATTTGTTGTTGTCTTGTTTTTTTGTCAGCGTAGGCTTCCTGCATAGCTGGAATAAACTAGTTTTAGAAGCATTAGGAGTGCAGTATACAGAGGTAATTTGGAACAAGGAAAACCAGATCTTGAATAATACTAAGCTTTTGATAAGAGTACATTGCTTTTCATGTTTGTCGCTCATTGAACTAATCATCTAAATTTATTGTGATAGGATGTAATATTCTGAAACAAAAAGGATATGGCTTGATTTTGTTTGTAGAAGTATGCATGTTTCAGGAGAAAAGCATGAAATGCGTTGACTATGAGACACTTTTTCTAAAAGAAAAATCTGGAAGTGCTTTTTTTTCCCCTAATTCTGTGTTATGAAATGCTATGGATATAGGTGTGGTAAAAAACACCAAGAGGGTATGGATTGGACAGCTTCCTGCTGTGAACAGTTATTCATCATACATGTTTCATGGCACATGTTCTTGCTGAGGAAAAGGCAGCTGTTTCTATCACCACCCTAAAAACTAATAATTTTGTGCAACAGATAATGCATATGATAATTCTTTCATTCAGCAATAGATTTATAAATTTTTAAATGTGGAATGACTTTGGAAGTATACAAACATTAAAAGTTAACTTTTTTACTGTGAACTTTATCCTTATTTATATATTGTTTTGGTTATTTACATCAGGTTTGTGATACTTAACCTAGCCTAAATAAAATCTCCAAATGCATACTTGAAGAGAAAGAAATTTGGTAATAAAGTATTGTTCAGTCCAGCAAAAAAAAAAAAAAAAATCACAGAAGCTGAAGCTAGCAACATTCAGACTTGAAATAAAAATACAAATTTTCAAGTAAGGCCATTCATACCTGGTATATTATACATGGTTATGTACCTTAATAATGGTATTTTTAAAAATCTAAATCACCTTTTTAACATCAATAGATAAATACAATACTTATGATACAGTTGAATCCTTCAGAATTACCTCTGATATATTCCAAACTCATTCCTAACTACTTTACTGCTAGGATGACCATAGGTAAAGTAAAGTAGTTGGATAAGAACTCTTATACTGTACCAAAGACATTTCTGGCCTGTCTTAAAATTGCTCCAAATACAATGCTAGTCATTGCTGTGCAAGAAATAGCTATCCAGTAAAGGACAGTAAATGACATTTGGAACAGCCGTAGGTGAACAAGGACAATCTACTCATGATTCAGTGCAGCTAACATTACACTTAAAATATCAAATAAAACCAATTCAATTAGGAACACACCAAGTAGGCAAGTTGTGTGCTCCTCTCCCTCAAAGTCATTCATCTAAAGAAAATTACAACAAATTTCCATTGGGGACTACCTGTGATGCTCAGTTAGTGCTGGGTCTTGCTCTCATATGCCACAAATAATTTCCGCTTTCACACTTCATCCCCAGCACTCTCATTTCAGGCATCCAGAAACTACCACCACAAATCTCAGTGCCCAAGCACCCCAGGAGAAAATGCAGAGCTTTATTCACTAGGTCATTTTCTTTGTGGCTTTGTGTGCTTCTTTGTTTGAAAGTGAAAGTACTTTTGTGCATATGTGGCTACCTATAGAGTACCTGTGTGCTCATGTATGCATGAGTTGAAATTAAATTTTTAATTTTTATTTTTAGTATTTTAAAGAGCTTGATTCAACCACTGTTCTCTGTGACCGAATCTGACCTTGTGGAGCTGCAGCATGCAAACGTCTTGGAGAAGGGCAGCCAACGTACAAAGGCTGCATTGAGTGTGTGGGCAGGCTGGAATGCTGGTACCGGGCAGCTCCCTGAGGAATGTTCTTTTGGCAGAAAGAGCTGTGCTAAAAATGAGGGGGAAAAATGAATTCAAAATGTAGAGCTGGCCTGCAGTTAGAGAGTGATAAGAAAAGTTGGCTGTTCAACATGAACTGCCAGTTGCATATTCTACGTCCTTGCTATTCTCAGGTCCTCCTACAGCCATGGCCCTGACCAGTGTTTTGATATAGCACAAAGTGGCTGTTTATTGCTATTGACTGCTGAGGCCTGTGCTCCGAAATGCGTTCTGTCAACAGAATGTAAGTGAACTTGGCATTTTAAAGCTCGGCTGCTGCGGTTGTGTAGTTTCCTTGGAATTGCCATGCAGCAGGACCGGTGTTGCAGTCCCCAGCTCAAACTGAAAATGTTGCACAGGAAGACGTATCATGTGAAGGTCAGATTTACCTGAGATCTTGAGGGTTATGTGGGGTTTTTTTCCCTCATCAGCACAGTAAATATACCTTGTCCTTGCTTTGTTGCCTGTCAAAGGCTAGACTTCTAACTTTCTAAGTTTTGTTCAGTATGCTCTGTACAGAAAAAAGGTTATTACTCGGTGCAAAGGGCCTTCGTGTGAGAGGGAAACATGGCTGAGTATATAGTACGTGATATTATGGTAAAAGGAGTTGTCAAAACCTGTGCTAACTCTGTGTTGCACTGAAGATTTTTACACCATTTTGAGAAGTGATATTTTCTATGATTTTGCAAGAAATCACATGTATTGTTTTCTATTGCTTCCATAGGAACTACAGGCAGAAATTGATGCTCATACTGACATCTTTCACAACCTCGATGAAAATGGGCAGAAAATCCTGAGGTCCCTGGAAGGCTCTGAGGATGCAGCCCTGTTGCAGAGACGTCTGGATAACATGAACCTCAGATGGAGTGATCTTAGGAGGAAATCCCTAAATATTAGGTAGGACCTGCCTATAGTTGGTGCGTAAGATGGAATGCTGCATTTTGCTGGTAAAAAGGTTTAATTTTGTGTCTGATAGCACTATTTTTGTCTATTTTTAAATGATTTGTGCTATTTTGAATGTTGGCTTAACTTTGTAAGAATGATCAGGTTTTTTAGAGTGAAAATGATAGTAGAGGATTAGGATTTAAGGCATATGATGAGGTTTTGTAATTACAGGAGAGATTAGCATGTTTAAACAGCAACTGTACCCCCCTCTGAATATGGGCTTTTTCTAGAGCTGGGATGACTTATCAATGACTCATGAAAGAAAATTATTAAATAACCTATATTTATGATAAGCTTTATTTCTAAGGCTGCTATTTCCAGTGCAAAACTAAGAATAGCCTTGCAAATGAGACACAAATTATTTAAGATTGTAGCTGTTGTCTGGAGTGTGGACGGAATTACCAAATAAAATCCAGGAGTAAAAGATATCCATAGGTAGTGCCATAAGAGGAAAAATTTCTGCTTGCAAGGAAAAATATAATAAATGTTAATGTTACAGATGATGAAGTGGGGGTATGCAGGCTTCAGTGGGCTGAAGATTGCTTTTCCAAAGGAGGAAGCTTATCTTCAGAAATACAACTTTTACATAGGCAACCCAGCTCTGTTGCGTTCAGTCTCCTGCATTTTTTCATTTGCTCACTTGCTGTGTGTAGTTCAGAGGGCAGCAAAAGGCTGAAGTGTTTTTCAAAGTGATTTATGAAATATTAGCTTTTTTCAGCTCAGGCCCTGAGGGATGTCTGTCTGTGTAATGACAAAAGTCATCTTCATAACATCAATCATTAAAAATAAATGAAGGATGTAAGGTTGAAAAGATATTAGTAGCTAAAGAAAAAGAGACACACATTCCTTCTTCCTTCTTCTGAGGAGCAAAAGAAGAGGGGTATAACCCTTCAAGGTCTCTCTGAGAATTATCTGTTTTGTCTGCACACATTTGAACACATTTATAAATATATGAGTGTATGCATATGATATACACCAGTGTGCACATACATAAACATATATTCCCAAAGGTGAAGAAAGGGCAGAACAAGATGGGTTCTGGGAAAACCTTCACCAAACTGGAGAAGGCCAGAGCACAGCAGCAGTAACAAAACCACTTTGGGTCACTCTTTTTGCACTTTTCCTCTGTAAAGCCAGACCTGGGGATGCAGGGAAGAAGTGAAGACCCCAGGTTCTGCCTCCAGTTGCTGCCTTGCTCTGGAGGAGGTGGCAGCTTGTGTTTGCTGGGAAAAGTGTGAGAGGCAGGAGTTAACCTGATTCTGAAACTTGGCTCCTTGACTGTGCCCCCTCCAAAAGCCCTGTGGTCCTTGCTCTGGCTGTCACCTCCTGCAACTCCCCATACAACATTCTTGCTTCTCTCCCCCCTTGCTGCTCTGGGAGACACCCTGGAGCTCCCCCAGCCCTCGCTGCCTGCCAGGCTGCGCTCCCCCCGCGGCACCTGCGGTCAGGCAGTCTGGCCCCAGCTCACAGCTGCCCTGTGAGAGCGGAGATCAATAGGCAGCACGGTCTATGTGTGCCCCTCCCACATCGCCTTTAAGTTTGGAAAAGGAGTTTTTCCATCACCTCACATACCAGAGCGGCTGAGCTTTCTGTCAGCCTGTGGCTAATCTGTCCCTTTCCTTGCCAATCCTTTTGCCTGGTGTAAAAGGTCAGAAAAAAAACAGAATCCACAGGGCATTTCAAAGAAATACAGCTGTCCTTACCTTCAGCAGTTCCTCATCTCATCCAAACTAAGTAATAAGGTGTGCAAAACACTGAGTCCATATTTATCACGTTTCTTTATAGAGCATTCCATATGAGGTATAGGAGTAGCATTTTCACTGTCAGAAAATATGTGATTCTATGTGCAGTCACTGAAAAAGAAGAGAAATGTTTGAACAAAGCTGGAAGTTTAACAGAAAAAAAACATGAAATAATAGAAAAGCCATCCTTATTTTCCAGTACCTTTTATAACGTACTGTTATGTAATACTGCTTTTGATGTTACCTGGAAGTGATTTAGGAATTTCTTCCCAACCAACAATTAAAAAATGGCATATTCCTAAGTCTAGAGAGACAAAATTTTAGTGTGCTTTATCAATGGTATAAACAAAATTGAATATTTGATCAGCCCAGTGATGTTTCAGTCAGGTATTTTCTCTCCACAGGATTTAGTTGCTGAAAATTAGTAGCTCAACACTTGATCCCAGTATTAGAAAAAACACATTTACACATACACAGAGGAAATATTTGGAAGATGTCCTCATAGTGGGGACCTTGTTTGCACATGGTAGTATCCTGTCTCTTAATTTTTCCAGTGATTCAGTTTCATTCACACCTCTGTTCAAAAGGCACAGACATTTGGGTACTGTAAGGGCATTCTACTGGCTTTAACAATCTCCTCACAACTTTTTTTGGAAAGAATAGCATTGGTTCTCTTATCTTAAAGGTGAGCAACAACATGAATCTTATGTGAGTTTGAACTGTTTGTGTAGCAGTTTAGAGAAATGCCTGCTCTTCTATGAGTTGGAAGACTACTCTCCACATTTTAGTTAATTAATCTCCTAGTAATCCTAAGTGATGACTAAATTACTCTCATGCTAGTCCTGCATAATATTTGTGCACGCTTAGTGAGATTGACAATTCAACACAGTTATTATTGCTGAAGAGGAAAACTGGAGGAAAAAAAACAACCCAAGAGATGGGAAAAGAATGTATGTTTCAGGCCAGGACTTCAGAAGCAAATTTAAATCAGTGTTGCCAGAGTCCAATTCAAAGCTACTGAAGCTATTTAAAAATCGCAAAGTTAATGAAACACTAGGATCTTTCTCAGTAAATAAGCTTGTACAATTTGGGTTTTATTTTCAACGTGCCTGAATATATCTTATATTTAATTCATGCTTTCAGATCCCATTTGGAAGCCAGTACAGACCAGTGGAAGCGTTTACATCTCTCTCTTCAGGAACTTTTGGCATGGCTGCAATTGAAGGAGGATGAATTAAAACAGCAAGCACCCATTGGTGGAGATCTTCCCACTGTGCAGAAACAGAACGATACTCATAGGGTATGATTTTTTTTAAATTATCTTTCGGTCATTGCTTTTTGTTTTGCAGGTTAGTGCTGCATGAAACAACCCTTCTTGGAAAAACTAAGATACCTTTTACAACACATTTAGAGACAATGAAAATTGAACTTCTTGCATATGGGTACCATGTACAGTTTTGAAATACTGCTTAGAAAATCAGACTTTTGGAGAAAGGAGTGTTTACTATCACTCCTTGGATTTTTGAAAAGCAACACAGGATTTTCACAGACCTATCACAGACAGCTAATTTCCATGGCCAGAAAAAATAGTAATCTAATATTATTTAGGGATTAAATAAGTAGTTTTGAATTATTTTCTAGATCAGACATTTCAATTTCATGTGTACTTTTTGAAACCCCATTTTGTTATTGATTTTTGGAACATCTGTTGTTAAAACAGCAATTGTTGCTGAAAAGTAGCTGATACCAGCCCTAACACACAACGATGTGCATCGTGAAATTATTGTGATAACAGACTGTAACTCTCTATAAGTGATAATAATTCCATCAAGGAATTCTTAAGGAAAGGCAATAGCAAACGATTGTATGGGGACTGTTCCAGACTAAGCTTTGAGTAAAATGGAACCTAAATCCAACCCTTGTATGGGAAGTTGTTGGTTTGTTTTTTTTTTAAAAACCCACCAGATGAACAACCCCTAAAATAACACAATACTGCTAAATAATTTATCATACAAAGATTCACAGAGGACTTTGTGTTAAAGATATGCTTTAAGTATGTTTTCTGTGTTGAATCAAGTTCACACCTGTCTGATGCTAACCTAATGTCTTCTTTCAGGCAAACAGCTTTTAATTTGTTATGCCATTGCAGCCTATTCAGGTCTGAATGTGAAATCACAGTTCTAGTACCTCAGCTATGCCTTTTTTTTTAGTAGTGTCATAATGAAACCCAGAAGAAAACTAGTGTTCTGCTAAAATAAAGCTGAAGGATTACTGAATGAAGCAGTAAATGGGGCAAAACTGTTGCTCTGAGAAGGAATAGGGAACCATGTGAAAGGTAACTGGGATAGCATACCCAACTTCAAGAACTCCTATCACTTATGAACTCTATAAAATCCTGTCTAGCCCTTATGATAAGACTTCTGTTTCTTTTGTGTTAGTTTCTGATGAAAACTTTAATCTGGGAAGCACCAGTTAATAACAGATGTCCATAGAGAAACCAGGCCTCAAACCACTAGGACATATCCTTATTTAGTAGGAAGTTGGGAATACAGTGTCAGGGTATTTTTTTTTTTTTTTTTTTTTTTACAGAGAACAGTATAAGATCAAGGGCAAGGACCCTTTCTGATATAGAGAAATTGTCCTTTCATGTTTAAAAGGTAAATGTATGTAGTGATTGGGACGACCCATATAAGTATTTATACTAAGACATTTCTCCACTATACACTATTCCATTTCTTGGAATTTACTTGGATGTAATATTCTAGCTCTCCTCTCCTTCATCCACATGTGTTTTCAGTTAAAATAATGACATTATTGGAAGGTTTTCCCTCCTGTTTGATGACCAAGTATACTTCAGTGTATTTCAAAAAAATGTCTTTAAAATGTATATAAAAAAAAATAGTCATTCTTAATACCATGAGAAGAGAATATTCCAAAACCAGTGATCGTCAGTTAAAAACCATTGAGATACACATATGTAACTTTCAATGTGTGAAATTTACCACAAAAAGGTATTGTTTCTGCAGTTCCTAAATCTCTGATTTTATTGCTTAATGGAGAAATGTGAAATGGTACTATAAAATGAAATTGGATCTGAAATACCTGTGTTTTCTCCATTCATCAAGTGCTATACTGTAAGTATTGCTCTAATAGATTGTCCTACCTAATGCTGAAGGACACATTTTAGAACAAACAGCGAGAAGATTAAGTTTGGAAACAGAACGTGACATACCTTGCTGCTTTAAGTTATCAGGAACTCTGAGTTTGTGAAAATCTGGAAATATCATACACAACCAGGATTGGCTTTTGGCATAAGCAAATAGGCGTTTGTCTACAGTAGCAGACTGATGGAAGCTAGTGGCAATATGGTTTCTCAAGGGCCTGTCTTTACTTAATGGCTGAGAAAGCCATAGGGAATGATGAAAAAAACAAAACCCAAAACCAAAACACCTCACTGTCAGTGCACAATGCTTTTCTAAGATGATATAATGCTTTGCTGCAAGGGGAAGCTTAATTGCATTTCCTAGGTCTTCCTTCTGGAGAGGTGATGTGTAGGATGTGTCTTTCTCACAAAACTTTACTTGAGACTTCAAGCATTATCACAGAAACGGTGAGGCCAAAACATCCATGACTTTATGCAGCACCACCTTTTTTCCCTGTGTGAAAGGTAAGATACATGAAATGTCTGAGGTCTGTCCTACCCAGCTGGCTATTGCAACTTTCATAAAGTAGTTTTAAAGCCCATCCAGAAGATCAATATGGGAGAAATAATATAAATGTTGCTTTAACTCAGCATGACTTTAACTCAAACCCTTTACCTAAAGACAGCTCTTAAGCCAAAACAAGACTTAAAGAAGGGCTTGTGTAGAAGTGTTACAACAAAACTTGTGTTATCTGAATAATGTTTGAGTATTCAAAAACATGACCTTTCCTCCTGGATCAAAGAAATATTTTTTTCATCTAGAGAAATGACTTCTCATAAGATATTAATATTGTATATTGTTTTACAAACTATTAAAAAAGTCCCTAGAGTTCATGGTAAAGGTGGCAAGACATCAGTGATGGACTAAGTGATCTCTCTGTCACTCATTAATCAACTGAAGTGTTTAAAACTTTCAGGGATGAGAAGTGCTGCGTGAAAGTAAGTTATCATTAATAGGTGGAAAGTAACTTTACAAAATTACTCTTCCCACTCCTCCTTTCTGAATATCTTCTCTGCCACATGCAGATACATACAAGACACAAATCTATGGTCATCATGTCTAGTATCAAAACTAGAACTTTTTTGTTCCTTTTAGAAATATGGCTTTTTTCCTGTCCCTATTCTCTAGCACTTCTGTAGTTTAAGGTGAGCCCTTTTTACTTGTAGGTATTCTGAAAAAACACATAATCCTTGAAATTAGGTTACCCTGTCTACTCTTCAAAAGTTTCTTACAGAGAAGGAGGGAAAAGCCACCAGTGCAGAATAATGCTGACTTCAGGTTGCCTTTGACAAAATCTGTTTGCAGCTTGGAGTTTTTCTACTGTATTTTTTTTTCCATGACACTATGGACTTTCTTTTACTCTAAAAGTTTATTTTACAGAAGCAGACATACAAAGCTGTATTTGAATGAACAGCTTACCTGATTTCTGAACATAAGAAAAATGCTTTTAAAAAGGCTTGCACCACAAGTGTAGCAGCATCTAGCTTAAAACCGGAGTGCAGTACTGAAAAGCTGAGTTTTTTCAAGAGTTTTAGGGCCTCTGCTTAAGAACAAAACTTAGTTCTCAGAGTGTTGGAGGTAACAGTAAAGAGTAGTTGAATTTTGCTTTTGAGAAAAAGAATCTGCTGATTGTTCATTTTGTTCTCCTCAATGTCAGTTCTGGAAATCAGTCTTCTTTAAACAAGCTAAGCCTCTACCTATCTGACCAATCTTTTAAATGACACAAAACTTCCAGCTTTGTTTTTTCTGTATCAGTACAATGTCTTTCCTTCTGTGAAAAAAATATTTTTGCCAGGTAAAGCCTGAAGTGAACCCAAGGTAAGTTCGTCATTGGAGAAGAGAAAAACTTTCAGCAGGGGAACATTATTTACAAGCAGGTTAAATGATTGCCATTGAAAAATGGCATGATGAGTGCAAACATGATTTTATGCCTGAATCTTTTTTCGAAGACAGTGTTACAAGCTGATTTTTTTTTTTCCCTCCTTAAGGATGTAATTTATAGAAAAACAAACATACTTAACCTCTCTGTTGTTTAGAAGACCATCTGGAATGTCTCAGACGTTCATAGCAGAGATGAAAGGAAGTTAGTTCTTATCATTAGAATGCTCCTAGTTGACAAGATTGGCTTTAAAAATTTTAAGAGTAAGATTCAGATGAAAATTTCAAATGCTTGAATCTGTGCCAGAGGAGAGCTTGAACTCAACTGAGAGGAGATATCTATGCAGTCAAAATCATTGTTGCATTATAAATTAGAGGTGCTTTTTAGACAAGGAAATTTGGAATTTGTCCCAAATACACTCACATAACCACTTTTCTTTGAACTTATATATAGTGGGTCATTTTGTTGATTTTTGACAGCTGAAGAAGTTGTGTCTATGCCAAAGTCTTAGAATGGGTGAGAGGAGTGGGTGTGTGGGGGAAGTGGGGTGTTGTCAATAATGAAAAATGCTGCTGTTCATCAAAATACTATTTAATTATCATACAGTTTTCTTTGCTTTACTGTCAAAATAATGTTTTATTGAAATAATATTAGTAACTGTACATGTTACAGTTAATCTCAGTTCAGTAACTTGGGCATCATGCAGATAGTCTGCTTTTTCTTTCATTCTTTTAAGATTTGCCACTAGTGGTTGTATTAACAGCATAAGTAGCATTTATGAATATAGAAGGTAATTATTAATGATTCCTTGGAAACACAATCACATGAAATGTATAGCAGCAGTGCCTAAGGAGTATAATTCCTGCATCAGCACACTAACTTTTTCTGGTGGCACAATTTTTATCTGCTTTTTAAAATTGAAGTCAAAACCCTTTTCTAAAAAGCATTCTGGTTGTGAAACATCTTAAATTAATTTTATTGTACCCTTTCTCTTCAAAATTAATTAAAAGCAAAAATATCTGCTTTTATAATAACAAATTAATGTTAGTTTTACTAATGCAAGTCCCTTCTCGTTATATTGTCATCTTTCAAATTAAACCATCTGTGTTTCTCCATCTACGGAGCTTTAAAGACACTCATGAAGAGGTAATGGAGGTTTGAGATAAGCTGATCAATATAGGCATTATTAAAACGGTGGACAGAATACCACTACTGCTGTACTGTTGATGACAAATAGAGATGCTTAAATAAAGTAGTTTACTTACTTTTTTTTTGTGTGTGTGTTGGGTCATAAATTATGGGCATTCGATTTCCACTACAGTCACCATGAAGTGTGGAAGAAGTTAAGGAATTCAATTAAAGTAGCCTAAAGTCATTAGCTGTAAATTAGACATTCATTTAGGCTAATTCTGCTTTCAGTGATGGCCTTCTTATTATAAAGATGTGTCAGTCAGGGCTTAGATAGATAAATACTTTCCTTTTTTTTTTCTCAAAACCCCAGAAATTTTAATTTGTTGCTACTTAGGATTTTTATTGGTAGTGTGTACATATTTCACAACAAAACTTTAATCAGAAAAGCTGGCTTTATTTTCATACAGTAAGAACATTTCTTGGAATGGGATAGTGCAAAATGAGCATTCATTATTTTTAATGCTGTTCTGTGCTTCTGCTTCAGCCTCATGTTTTTTTCATTCTTTCCTTTTAAAATTTCTTATACTGAAACATATTCGAAACTCACTTGGTAGAAGTCTGCAGATCAAAACCAGAGAAGGCTATGAGAATTGTAAATAGATCTTAAGACCATACTGTGAACTTTTCAGAAACTCAGGATTTACAGACTATAATCACACCCACCAGCTCCAATATACAGAATGGAAAAGTTGGAAAATAAAAAATTTAACACATAGGCATACTGTTTTCCTTTAATAAAAGAGAAAGAGAATCTTCTTGTTTGTGACTAGATACAAAATATACAAAGTCGGAAAGTTCCCATTAGCATTTCTCTATTATATTGAGAAGATAGATACAATGATTCCTGTTCACATGGTTTATGGGATGCAGTGTGCATATCTGATTATGTTATCCTTGTTCTGTTGCACAACAGATGCTGGGGAATGTGGCTTTAAACGTTTTTCAGAAATATAACGCCACTAGGTGTATTTGGTTGGTATGGCTTTATACAAAAAGCAGTATAAGCAGAAAGAAGGTATTTTGCGTCCTTCTTATTTTTTCTACATGTACATAGCTAGGGTTTACCTGACTACAGCAGCAGGAGTCCGTACAGCAGTACTACTGATTCCAAATACATAGCTTAAAGGCATTTCTGGCTTTCAAATATGCTATCAGTTGGTGTAGTTCTGTGTTCCCATAGAATTTCTGTGACTCCTTCCTGCTCTTGGTGCATGTGAGAACAGACCTTTTTGCATGTGCCTCCTGTTAGACTGGTTTGGGGAATAGACATTTCTGAAGAAATAATTTGTCTTTGGAGATGTTTATAAAGCATATTATATCTTTAAGCTGTTATGCAATTGTAGTGTTAAAAAACCAGTATTACTGTTGATGCCACTTCTAAAACTATCAGATGAAAGCAAAGCCCACAGTCCACGGAGGAACATTTTAAGTTATGCTACCTGCTGCCTTACTTGAGCTGCAGACCTGCCTTACATCAGAATGATGTAACGTGAGGTGAGCACAAAAACTAATTAAAGAAACGGATTTTTCTCATTTGGAGGCATGAAAAAGGCTTATTATATTTCCTCTTTCCATTGCACTTCATGCAAGCGTCAAGTATGAATTATAAAAATTTCTAAACCTAAAAATGTCTATGTTAAAGAGTTTTAACCCTGGAGTAAGCCCACTCAGTTTTTATGCAGAGTAATATCCAGTGATAGTTTACTTGTTAATATACAGTACTTTTTGTGAAAATCAGTGTTGGTTCTTATGGGTCAACATGATTGTTGAAAATATTTATCACAGATATTAATCAAACAGTAGATTCCCTTATGATAGCAGATACACCCTGTGAAAGGGTCCTAGTTCCTTTGAGGTACATGACACAAAATTAACATCTTTTAATTACTTAGTCGCTTTCTTCAAGAAAGCACGCATTGTTAAAGGGTTTTCCTGATTCACATTTACAAACCTTACGGTCAGTTCTTGACCACTTAATAAAAACTTTATTTAAATATTTATAGTAAAATAATATAGTCATTTCCTTAAGTTTATTTTCCTGAAATGTATGAAGGATTTTTTATCTGTGACTGCTCATATTATAAACTGCAGGTGTGATTCTCATCATTAGTTCTGTTAAGTATTTCCTGTACAGAGATTGTATATCAAATATAATTCACAGTGTAAAGAACTTTTTAATATTAAATTTATAATCTTTCATTAGTTTGCATAGAAAGCCAAATTTTGTTTAATAATTAATTAACCTGAATTGGTAAATTTATTATGTTAGAAGCCTATAGACTCCCTGTGTTGTGAAAAGAAATTTCTAATCCCGGCAGTAAAATATCTGTTTTCCAGTCATGGCATATGGCTCTCCTTTTTTCAGTATTGTGTTTTGTGTTACCTCGCACTATTGTTATCTGCATATTTTACCTCTATGCTACTTGAAAACAGTATGCATTCGATATTGTTCCATAAATAGAGAAGAAAATGTTGAAATAAAAGAGTGGTAAGGACCGTTTAGATAAATTCAACACAGCATGCAAAAGACCCAATGCAACGTGCGATCCGCAGGCTAGGTTTCATCCACATTTTTGTGTGGTGAACATTTGGATTCAGATTAATGGAATTGTCGTGGTTCAACCCCAGTCAGCAACTAACTACCACACAGCTGCTCACTCACTCCCTACCCCAAAGGGATGGAGAGGGGAATCAGGAAGGAATGCAAAACTCGAGGGTTGAGATAAGAAAAAAATAATAAATAAAATAAAGTAGGGGGGGGAAAAACAATAATAACCACATTATTGTAATGAAAAGGAGGGAGAAGGGAAGAGGAATAAAATACAGAGGGAAGGGAGAAAAAGAACAAGTGACACACAATACAATAGTTCACCACTCACTGACCGATGCCCAACCAGTCCCTGAGCATCATTCATCAGGCCCCAGCCAACTGCCCTCAGTTTATATAGTGAGCATGACATTCTGTGGTATGGAATATCCCTTTGGCTAGTTTGGTTCAGCTGTCCTGGCTGTGTCCCCTCCTAATTTCTTGTGACCCTCCAACCTTCTTGCTGGCAGGGCCTGAAGAAACTGAAAAGTTCTTGACTTAGTATAAACATTACCCAGCAACAACAAAAAATATCAGTTATCAACATTATTCTCACACCAAAACTTAAACAGCACTGCACCAGCCTCTAAGAAGAAAATTAACCCTATCCCAGCTGAAACTAGGACAGGAATCTTAAATTCTCTTTAACAAAACAAACAAACCTCAAAAACCAAAACCAAGCCTGAGATTATATATGTATACTTTCAGTAGCCTACCAAAATTTCATATACCAACCTTGAGAATCTTACTCATGGTCATTTTAAAAGCAGGGAATAGAAGAGAGATAGTAAAAGGAGCTGTTGGTGGAGGAAGGAAAATGCAAAGAGGAAAGAAGAAAAAAAGGCAAGAAAGAAGACAGGTGCCAGAAGCATGGCAGGAAAGGAAGATGAAAGGCAGAAATACAGTTGATATGAAAAGGAGCAGAACATGCCACCAAGCAATGATAAACATAATGATATGGAAACTGATAATAAATACTGATTAATGCAACTAAGAATTAACTATTTCATAAGGACTACTTTTTGCGCTTTAATTTTTACTCATGCAGGCTAGATGGCATTTTTGAATTTTCACTTTGGCCTTGATACTACATTTCAGAAATCTCAGTTAATGTAATTTTGGAAGAAATACAACTACAGCACTACTGGAAAAGATTATAATTTAATATACTGCATTATTTTATTTTGTTATTAATTGTTGCAGATTAACATGTCAATATCCATAAGTCTTTTTTTTTTTTTTTTTTTTTTTTCTCCTTATGATGTAACAGTTGCCAGCAGCAGTTGCAAAGTGATAGCTGTAAGACATATCGGATTTCCCTTCTCATTCCAGTAATTCTTGCTTTCAAGAGCCATCAGCCATGCTGGTCTGGTCCACTACAGAGCCAGGCGAAACCTTGCCCCTTGCAGCTCAGTTCTGGAGTTGACCCTGATGTTAAACAAAAGGGATCCCTCTCACAGTGAAAATTTGATCAGCAACCTTGTGTACTTTGCAGCATGCTGGCAGAATGTTTGCTCCTTTGAATACAATGTGATTTCAAGTTAAGCAAAAGCTGATTATCTCTTTTACATTTTTTTTTTGTAACTACTTGTAATACACACATGGAAGCTGTGGTTGGAAATTTTGTTCTTAAATTGCTGAAAACAAAGGCTAGCACCCAGTATTTCTTCATATATCCACTTACGATAATTTTGTTTCATCTCTCAGACTTTCAAGAGGGACCTGAAAACAAAAGAACCTACTATCAGGACTGCGCTTGAGACTGTGCGGATCTTCTTAGCAGAACAGCCTGTGGAGGGACTGGAGAAGCTCTACCCAGAATCAAGAGGTAACTGAAGAAAGAGCAGCATAATGAAACATTGCTGGAAAGATCAGTGATGATCAGTGATGGTTAAATAAATTCTGCCAGCCACTGTGAAAGTGTTCCTTTTGCACTCCAAGTTGAATGTCAGTATTCAGAAACTAAGCTAAAAATATAATGAAAGAAACCCTTGGTGATCCTTCTGAACACTATGGCACTAAATAGACATGCATATTTATAGGAAGACTTTGAAACTGGCTTTAACTATAGCTGTAGGCCCATTTGAGGTCTGAAGGATGCAATTTAATTTAAAATTCAACTTGTAATCTCAGTACTACAGAAGCTCCCAAACCCACTCAAATTCAGCAAAAGATTCACAGTGATTAATATTTATGTATGTGCAGAAATATTTTGCTGAATCAAGACACAGCTGATAAACTTTCAGCTACACCCTGCATGTTTAAAAATGCCTTTATGTGCCTAAACACATACTGTGGTTATCTGTATGGTGGCAAGATTTAAATTTGTTAAGAAATTTTCAAATGAAAATACATTAATAAAATAAATTTCATGGGTGCCTTTAGTTATGAATAGTTTCTCACTGAGCTCTGAACTTAACCAGATGGCAATTATTTTTTTTCAAAGACAAGTATATGTCTTAAAAGCCTCTTGACTTTCACATTTAGAACTGTCACCTGAGGAAAGGGCACACAATGTCACTAAACTTCTCCAAAGGCAAGCGGATGAGGTCAGAACTGAGTGGGATAAGCTGAATCTACAGTCTGCTGATTGGCAAAAGAAAATAGATGATGCCCTTGAAAGACTGCAGGGCCTTCAAGAGGCGATGGATGAACTGGACCTGAAACTACGCCAGGCTGAAGTGTTCAAGGGATCTTGGCAGCCAGTGGGGGATCTGCTAATTGACTCTTTGCAGGATCACTTAGAAAAAGTCAAGGTATGTGTCAGTATTTCAGTATTTCTGAGTATGAAGTAATTGGCTTGTTCGTTGTATGAATTCCCAAATCAGGAATTATCTTTCAAATGAGAAATTGATCACTTTGTATCATAGTCATTTATATTTTATTTAAAAAAAAAAAGAAAAAAGAAAGTACATGTAAAGAGTTTTATAATTTGTGCAATTAAAATGGAATTAAATCAACATTGAGAATGTATATTGCTAACATGGGTAAAAGCACTACAGGAATGTGTAAATATCCTCAACACACTCACTGTTAACTGAGGAGATGCACAGTTAACAGTAAAGAAAGCAAAGAAGAATAGATAGGAGAATATATGATAAAAGTATATAAAAATAATTCTGTTCTTTATTATATTTTTATAAACACAATGAGTACATATTTGTGCCTATACATGTAGAGTATAATTTAAATAATTTAAGATATATTGTTTTGTTGTTTTGCCATGATGGTGGTATCTGCTGTCTTATTTGATAACTGGGCCTCATAATGTAAGATAGTTAAAAAAATAAAAACTGGAAAAACTGTCATTATTTTTTTTTAGCAATGCTTATCTGCTTTCAACAGTTGTTTCATAAAATCTTGGCTTATTGAGAAACTCACGAGGACTTGTCCTCTTTCAGCATGACTGCCATGGACAGACTTTATAAATAATACAGGATTCCTTCAGCTAGAGCACAATAGAGACAGTTGCCATTTTGATAAGAACAAAGTGCCTCTGTTCCATTCACATAAATGAGATTCATCACTCATTTTGAAAGAGACCTGAGCTGACTGTTATTTTCCTTAGTAGAACATTAGGATCTAAGAAACAGAAAATAGAATGACTAATGGCAAGAGAAAATGCCTTTTAAAAATCAAATGTAGTTTATGAAAAAAAAAAAAGTGTCCACAAGTTTTAATCACCCAGAAAGTTTAATGAGTGTCCTGTACAAATATTATACAAGACAAATGAAATACTTGGTGGCTGATGAACAGAGCTGCAAAAATGTGTTTATCTTCATTTAAGTTCATAAATGAACAGAAGACACCTATTTATAAGTTCTCAAAAAGTGCCTTCTATTGTAACTATGGGGTTTTTTTATGATTTTGAAGAAGATATTCTGAACAAAAAGTCTGAATCTCTATTACTGGAAAACAAAACAAGTCATTTAATTCTAAAGCTGTGACCATAACTGTTGACTCCATAATTATAGTGTTGAATCCTGTTATGGTTTAAAAAATAAAATAAAATAAAAAATCCGTCCCCGAGGACATAATGAAATTCTAATAACAGCCATGACAAAACAGAAATCTTAACACTTATGAAAAACCAGGGGTACTATCAATCGGTGAATTTCTGTTTATTCCTTCTGTAGTCTTCATATTAGGGTCAGGCAGAAACCAAGACTGTTTCAAGATTTAAAATTAGATGCTACCACCTACCCAGTGATTTTTATCCTATTTCCACCACATTTACTTAAAATATTTATTAATATAGACTTTCATAAGTCTACACCATAAGATTATCAGCTAAATGGTAAACAACAAAAAAACATACAGAATATATTCATATCCTTATAAGCTATAACTTTTCATTATATATATGTCAACTGTAGTTTGCTAGATGTACACACATGGCTATTGTGCTTTCAGTACCTTCTAAGTGATCATAATTACCTTAGGTAATACAAGAACACAATAGGCCAAAAGCTGAATACTATTAACTGTGTAAGTAGTACAATAATTGCCCCAAAATATGCTGTCTGGAAAGTGTGCATTGCTCTAACGAGATGTAATTCCAACATAGATACTAAAGTCAATTGCATGTACTAATCAGGCAATATAAGAATGCTTGTGAAATTAGTAACTACCAAGAAAGCTACAACTGTGTCTGCAATTTGAAGGCCTATATAAAACTGTGGTTTAGGTTTTGTAGTTTTTACCTCGGTTATTCATATTTATGACATTCATATTTTTTCTTAGAGTGAAATCTATTTTAGAAAAGTAAATCAAGACCAAAAAATTATGCAACCCTAAAATAGACTATTTAAATCCTTAAAAAGTTTTCAAGTTTGCATTTGTTACATGTGAACTGGCTAGACTATAGAAACTATATAGTATATAGACTATAGAAACTTTGATCTTGATCCTTTATACCTGTAGCATGCCTACCTAAAGTATACAAATATTTAAAATATACTCACAGCCCTAGCCTTAATAGCTGGGTTTAATTTATTCAAAACCTAAACCAGAGGGTTTAATGTAAATATATTACCAGTGACAGGAGCAGTAAGACATGATTTAGGCCCCGTTTTATGTTGAACATATTTGTTCTATAGTAAGTTCATTTTTTATGTACTCCCTGTCTTGATAAGTTTAGATATAACCATTACTAATATTTCAGTAATAATGATCAACTTTGTCAGTTTATCTCTTCCCTCTCCCCGAATTCTTTTTTAATTAAACCCAAACAATTGGGAAGCTATTTTTTTTTCTGCTTTGTTTGAAAAGATGGAAGAGAAAGATTATATTTTGGCTACTTTTCTACAAGAATTTAAAGCAAACCTAGGCCTATCTACAAAATGTAACACATTTATTTTGTTCATAAGACCTTAACAACAAGATAAACCAAAGTATAGATAACAGTATTATATTCATAGTTGCTGTCCTGGTTTCAGCCACCTGGTTTCAACCACAACATTTGCTTGTAAAGAAAATTGTTGCTTTGAGAGGAACTTTGTTACTAAAAGACTTGCTAGTCTAATGCCCCAAAGTCTTGATAAGAGTAAGAAAGCTATTATGGGAACATTTACAAAAAAGTATGTAGAATTGACTCAAAGCATTAGCCAGGTGAACAGCAGTGCCTGCTTTGAGTGCTCCACAGAAATTAAGAATATCACTCCTAGTCTAAAGTGGAGGTCCAATGATGGGAAGACTAAATGGGCAAGAGAGATTTCTGGTAGAGGGACAGGTGGAGGGAACGAGAAGCAAACTCCAACCTGCTCAGTGCTGAATTGATTCCTCCTGCATCCTGGTTACCTTTTCCAGTCTACAAGACCAGTCCTTAGCTCCAAAACTGCAGTAATCCCCCAAAGTGCTGTATGCATATGAGAATGGAAAATGAGTTAAAAGCTGTTGTGGAATTCCTGATGCATAATTTCAAAATGTACCTTATAATCAAGATTGGGAGAATCACTCAGACATTTGACTCAGCTCTGCAGAAATTAGATGCCTTTGATGTCTGTTATTTGGCCTGTATAAGCTGGTTTAACACATGCCTGGTTACTACCGTTTTCTTCTTGCTCCTCTTAGTAATTAATTCACCTAAAGGTTAAATACTTTTCCTTTGAAAATGGTTCAATTAAAAAGTAAATTTGCTGAAGAAGACACATGTTATATAGCCTTCAGTTAAAAGTTATCAGTAAACAATAAGGTTTTTATCTTTATAAACTGTATTATCAACCAAACATTGATATATTATACATTTCTCATCCTTGGTCTGGTTTTAGTGATGTGTGTCATAATGACTAATGATATTACAGTGTGAGGGAGAATACCTATTTCGCTACATACATCTAAGCACCCCAAGCATTTTCTGAGCAAATCTTTGAAATATTGGTCACATATGATTGCATTTCTTGCAAATCCTCCTATTCAGGATCACAGTAGCCTTCCCAAACACAAGCTGATTAATAACTTCCAAGGGAATAAGTTTACCCAGTGCCATTTGTCACTGTTTTCTTTAGTTACAGTTGCTGGAACTCTTAAGGTCATGGTGTAATGCTGAACTACAAAAAATAACAGATCTTTGATCAGTATTAATGGATTATTATTATTATTACAGATCCTTGATCTGTATTGATGTACCAATTGGTATTTGTCTCTGATTCTAAGGACAAGTGATAGTTTCACGCGACTACCCCAAAGAACGCAACCTAGACTACAGATGACCTATAATCAAAATCTCCTTCAGACTTCTCTGCTGTCCTATGTTATTCTCATTTTTTTCTTCTCTCATATGAGTGAACTTATCTTCAGGCTGTAATATAACTTACTTTAATACCACAACTTCTTTCTCTCTTTCTTCCAAGTGTACCTTTCTGACCATTAAAATCCAAACCATCACTTACTTAATCATCTTAAATTCAGTTCAGGCCCAAAAGAATGTATAAAATGTCCCCCAATGGCCATTGGCTGATCATTATGATTGTAGTTCAGATCATAGTTTAGACATGGCCTGGGATTTCTACTTCTATCTGTAAATTCAACAGATGCTTTCTTCTTTTAATCATTAACAAAATTTTCTCTTTTTCATCAGAATGCCTAGAACACTTAGGATCATGAGATCACCACTCAGTTGTTATATTAAGCTTTTCCTGGTATGCAAGCGATACGCAGTCATACCTGCCTCATCCATTCAGTATCTTATTCAAAGGCCCATCCCAGGAATTAGCAGCATCTTGCTTCTCTTTCTTCCCAAAAGACTCTCTTTTGCTCCATACCAACCAAGACCTCGGTAATGGTTATGCTGCTAGCGGGCAGCAATCATTACATGTCATGCTGATACCTTGTCAACGTTTTGTTATCTGTCTGTGGACATCTGCAGAGAAATACTAATAGGAATCAGTACCCTTAAGAAGTTTTAGACTGTGATACTCTTGCATTCTGAAACATTCTTTTTTAAATTAGAGGCCACCTTTTTAGGATGTTGTGCATAGAATTTTGTGACTGAGAAGGCAGTTTTAATGGTTTGGTTTATTGGTTACTAAAGGTAGTTCAGCTACTCCCACATACTTATGAGAGCACAATGCAAAGCACTTTCTTATGCCAGTGATACTCTACCACCTCACCAGTGGCATGTAACTGCTTCAGTTTTCTGCCATACACAACACTATAAGTGAACACCAGGTCCCCTAGACTCTGTGGGGGATAGAAATCCTTTCTGATATTTTATTTTAAACTACTGTAAAACAAACAAAAAAATTATAATCAAGAACAGGCAATAGTGGTTTCTTTAAAATAGAAGCATGTATCTCAAGAACATCTGCCAAATAAAAGCTGAATTGCATAGCCCTATTTTCAATTAACTCCATCCTGTTATACAATGATTTGTTCTTCATTGTCATGTAAAGAGGGCACCTTGGCTCAGTACGATGACTATTAATTTTAACAAGCAGAAAAGAATTCAGTGACATAAGTCTTCTATTTTCCTATGAGTAGTTTTCACAGAAGTCTTGCTTCTTAAGAACTGGTTGTTGTTCTTGCAGATTCACTTTTACAGTTATCAATAAAGCAGTTACATGGGAAGACTATGAACTTTGCATATAGATTATGGATTTTAATGTACTGAATGTAACAAGTGTATTCACAAAGGCTGTAAGTATGCTTTTAAATTCTTTTGTCACAGCCTATTTAAGTTTTAATACAATTTCTATTTTCTATAGAATTGTGAAAGAAAAGGCAAAGAGTGATTCATGCAAGTACTACATAAGTAACCCTTTTTTTCTGAGATGTCAAGCCTGAATTATATGATGTTTATTTCAGACTTTCTTCAGTATAATTGACAGTTGTAGCCAATTGTATGTCACTCACAAGTAAATGTTCACTGGAAAGTGTCAATCGGAAACTTCTAATTTGTAAACTGAGCAGAGTTTGCAGTTATGCATAGGTCAGAAATTTGCTCATCATCTACTCCAAAATGCCTTTACATGTGCACTCGACCCTTTTGTCCCTAGTCATCTCTTGTCTAAATGAGATAAAATGTAAGATAACCCCTTAAGATAATTAGTTAAATTCCAATTTTGTTCATATGTGGCCATAGAGAGAAAATATATAGATTTGGCAAGGTTAAAATACCATATTATTACAAACACTCTAACACTAAAACAGCATCCTCAATTACCAGACAATGAATGAGCATAGGCAGTTAATTTAAAGAAAAATAAAAAGCCTTATATATTCTTCTGTACTTCATTTTGGGTACTGTTCAGCTACTGCTGTGCTGAAAAGAGATGTTTCAGAAAAGTGGACTCTTACAGTGCTATTATGAGGGAACTGTGCTGACAGCTGCCTGCAGTGGAGATTCTGAAAGCAAAGCGAGTTGTTGAATTTCTAATATGTGTTCTCGTTCATAGAAAAAAAAAATCTTCCAGAATTATTTGAAATGCTTAGGAAATTGATGATTTTCTATCCTTCCTGAAGAAAGAATGATTTTTATAAACTGGTAGGGATCACATATAGGAAAATTAGTGAATGACATCTAGTAACAAGACAATAGTCCACATTCATCCCCTCCTAGCAATGGAGATGTAAACTTGGCATAAAGAGAGCAGTTTTAAATAGGTCTGCAGAAACTATGAAAGAAATAATTACCTGGACGATGTATTGAATAATCAGAATTTCCAACCAACTAGATATCAATAGCAGTACTAGATCCATGTTAAAGCAAATTGTAAGTGGCCCTAAATACATTGTTTCAACAGTTTCAGTACTCGTGGACTAGAATGTATTTTGACAATTTACAAGCATTACTCCCTACTATAGCTATACTCTCTATTATTCTTAGATTTAAAACCACCAAAACCACTAAAGAATTCCATTTTTAGAATTTTAGAGTAGGAACTAAGATTTTATTAAGTATTTTTCAATTGCTTGTACAATTAAAAATGACAGCATCTATTGGTTGAAGCTGAATAGGAAACTATTTGCCTGCAGAGTAGAAATGGAAGTATTAATGTTTTCTTCAGAACACAAATGAAGTAATTAGTTACAAATGCTTCTCAAGTTTACCATTTCATACACATCTTTCTGTGATAGAATCATGCAATAATTACTTATGATGTCTCCTTAGACTACTTGGAAATGCATATACATTTTTTCATTTTAATTTGAAGCCAACTGTCACCACCAAAGTCTATAATCAATCTGAATTAAATTGTCATATTTTCTTTAGTTAAGTCTCTTAATAGATTCTGTGCTGGACTCCGTGATTTTAAAAAACTAATTCATACAGAATAGCATTTACTCCTAATCCATTTTGCCAGCTTTCCACACCCAAATTTTCCCTGAGAAAATTAGAGAGGAACTCTGTAAACAACTTTTGCATGTGTGAAATATTTGTATACCAGTTTGTTCTAATTAAGATACTATAAAAGGAAAAGAAAATCTAATGGCATTCTAAAGGATTTAAAGGTTTTAAATATAAATACAGTCAATAGAAATAGAATTTACAAAATGGCAAAAACTCTTCAGCATCTGTTTTACTGCTAATATAAAACATCATGAGTATGTCAGAACATAATAGACTTTAAAATAAATCAAAATCGTATTTAAATTCACTGGAACACTTTGTCATCCTACAGGTATCCTTATTATAAATAATATTTTTGTTAAATTACAACTTTGTGGAGTTTTGTATGATGAAAGCAATAGCTGAGGTTTGTTGAATTTGTTAACAAGTCAACTTTCAGGATGTTGTAAAATATCTAAGACACTTGAGCTAACCACATAACCTAATTGGACGTACAGCCTGTTGTATTGACTTTAGCATTTTTAAAATGTAGTTTTATACAACAAAGAATTTAGTAGAGTTGTTTTGTTGTCACTATTGGAGGCAAGTTTAATTTTCTAAGGTTTGTTTTAAATATGAAACAGAGTTAAAAACCATGGAGTGCTTCATCATGTAGTTGTACCAGCTGAAGTTAGTTCTGCTATGCTTCTTAGCTTGTAGGAGATGAAAGTTACTCATTTGTGTCCTGTGGTCTCTTAATCTCAATCTAACAGTTTATTAAACAAATTTTTTTCTCATATGAAAAAAAAAAATATTCACAAGTGGTTATTTAATATGTAATAGTCATGTAATTGCAACTGCTACAAATTAAATCTAAAAATCTCATCTACTTTATGTTGCTGTGTAATCAGTCGCATGAGACTGGAGTGTTTGTTATGGCAACAGCCCATATCTAACTCATTTTAAATACCTGAAGCAAACCATCACTCCTTCTGCTGACTCCTTTTGCAATAAGCTATACATTTCTGATTTTATATTTAGATGCTACATTTTAATTACAGTGAATGCCTTATGGAGACTAGGTTACATATGGTTTTTTTCTATACAAAGCTACCTATTTTAAGGGAGAGTACCAAACCTTTTTCACATAGGAATAATAAGAAAATTATGAGCAGGCAAAGAAGCAAAATCTTAGAGTAGTCTTTTTAAAATTAGGACTGCTCTTGGGCATACTACTTATTGGGAAGCAGTAACATATCTGAGATACAGAAACATTAATGTTGCTCTGCTAACAAAGAACAAACAAAAAATGAGTATTCTTCAACTATTTTGGAAATCAAAAAAAACTAGTGTGAGAAACAGCTACTTGTAGACCATCTTGAAAAAGAACCAGCACCCAGGAAGGAACTGCACCAGATTTCACCTGATTTACACCAGATTTTTTAAAATTCTATTAATACAATTATTAATAGAACAGTTTAATTATTTTGTCTTTGATTAAGGTCTTTGGACGTAACTAATACGCTTAACCTTTCCCTGACAGTAAGTGCAGAATAATTCCTGAACTCTAAAGAAGAACAAAAGATGACCTGTAAAAAGTGGAAAGCTTTTCTACCTCCAACCCACCTTCATAGATCATGCTGTTATTAGATCAACAGATTTCATTCAGAGGCAAATTTTTCCTTGTATGAACTCACCCTGCTGATTTCAGTGGGAGCTCAACATGCATATCTGCAGGCAGAATTTGACTTTTTAAGTATTGGTAATCTCTGATCTTGGTTCCTGATAGCCTGCCGAGAGAACTGACTAATACATGTATAAAGACTTGTCTGTCATTTCATGCCTCTGAAGTTCAGAATTTAGGTCAGACCAGAACATTTTTAAGAGATTGCTCTTTATCAGTTCATCATAAATAAGAAAGGGGCTTCAGCTTTTTGAAGGAGAATTAAACATTAATGTTTAGGTTCCTAAATGGCATGGTTATTGCAGGGACTCTAGCATTTAATGTAGGTTTTTGTTTTGTTTTAAATTTGCCATATAAACACAGCACATATAGAAATTATTTTGATGATCAAGTATTAACATACCTGGACATGACATTAAATGAAAGATGCTCTTGAACTGTTATGATTCTGTTCAAAATTTTTCTTTCTCTGATAACCTCAAAATGTAAATATTTGTCCAAGAAAAAAAACAACTAAACAAACAAACCAAAAAAGCCCCAACAATGCAAGTAACATGTTTCATTTTACTATGGAACCATTTTTTCAGGCTTTTCTAAGGGAGTGTGAGCTCAGGAGGGTAGGTGGCTAAAGGGAGAAAAAGTATAATGCTTCTAACAGAAATATGATCTGCTATATATAGTCTACTATTGAAACAACACTACGTAAAGCAAAAGAACGTACAAAAAGTGAATATATAATGAGAAACATGTATGTTCAGTGAGACGTGAGAGGAGGGAAAAGACAAAAGGAGCACTAGAAATGAATTTTAATGTTGTCTGCATTCTGTGAGGAGGGAGTTATTTCCCTGATGATAAATCTGCCAGTACTATGTTTTTAATGAAATCTTTTCTTAAAACATTGACTCTTGTATTCCTGGGAATGTATTTTGGTGTTCTATAATGATAATGTTACTATGGCATGGGCAAATCAATGAGCAAAATAAAATTAATTTATCAAGTTCATATGCTGGTACACAGTAATTATTTAGGGACTGCTTGAAGTAGGGAGTGCAATGAATGTTAGATTGCCTAGGATGTCTATCAGTGACCCACTGCGCTACACTTTTCTCATTTTAATCTTTATATATTTAAAGCCTAATAGAGTTTTATTCAATTTTTTTCTCCAAGGTTAACCCATAATAAGACCTTATAACTGCTACTTAGCACTTTTATAGTGCTTCTTGTGTTCCAGATGTTATAAGTTAATCTTCTCAGCTTCTTTCTGAGACTGCAATAGAAGTAGTATTATCCCCAATTTACAAATAGGGCAATTGAATCAGTAAAACTAATTTGTCCAGGCAGCAGTGCCACTCAAATTATTTTTATTCTTTTTACCTTTTACCTGCAAATTGTTCTATTTCAGTTGGGTTCGATTATCCAGAGGATTAAGAATGACAGTTTTCATTGGTTTCAGCAGGAGCTACAGCTACTCATCTCCCAAAGCCGTAGCCTGCTCTCCTTCAAGCGGTGGCAAGGCAGCCTGCCATCCAGGCACCTTCAGCCTCAGTTTGGAAAGGTGGGCGCTGCTCCTGATGCGGTTTTCCAGCCTGTGCCTGGTGCTGCTGTAAAAACACTATGCCTCTTTCATTTTTTAAGTTTTATTTAACTGTGTCCTTTTCAACATTTTATTTTAGTATTCTTTCTTTGTAAATTATCTTAAAAAGTAGATTGTTCTTGCTTCTGTTCTACTAAAATCTTCTGTTAAAACTGGATTCCCTTATCTGGCATTGTTCAAGGATGGTCTTATCAGACTTTAGAAGTTTAGGAATTTTGGCCTCAAGATTTTGACTTGGGGTTTCACCCATGTCCACTCCTCGCAGGAGTGGTGAAAAAGGTGAAGATTTCAGCAAAACAGTTGAACAGTCCATCTGACCTGCATTCTTCTGTAAGTTAGAGACTGGATGGACTGCAATGACTCCTTTTGGTCTTAAGCTCTATGAAAAACCTTGTTGCCCTTGCTAGAGCTAGTAATTATCAACTTTATGAGGCTAAATATTATGAAATGTTTACATGGTTAATTTAAAGACATATTAGCATCTTGTAAGCAAACATGATCTTTCATGTTGGAGAGAGGAGAAAATAAATATTTAAAATTAAAATAAAGTTCTGTATATGATTATTGTTAGAAAAGACAGGAGGAGTTCCTGGGGCTTCTTGTCTGAATAGTTTTAATGTTGGTTGAGTGTCAGAATACAATCTGTGCCTTACTAGTGTCTAAGTTAAGCTTTTGTATGGCCATGTAAAGAATCCATACTTTCCTCCTGAGATACAGGGTCTGCCTGCTGATGTCTGGAAGCCTTGAGGTGTTTCGTAGTATCATGATACCCGCTGTTGCAATCTTTCTGGCTTAAACTGCTTCCTTTTTTTTTTTTTTTTTTGTCAGTGAAATACTACATTTGCTTTTAAAATACCATGCTACTTTACAACACAACAGTGGTTTACTTTGTAGTAACTGTTTTCTGAGGGCAAGGTGAACTCCTGTGAGTTTCTATTACCTGAAAGAGCATTTGGTAAGGAACACAGGTTGTTCAGCCTTTTATGTTCAAATATATCTAATATACTTTTTTCACAAGTTAACTAATAGGGATAGATGATGTGTTATTAATGGTTTAAAAACAGGTTTGGCTAAGGCTCCCCAACCTAAGCATATATATCTTTTCAAAGCTTTTAGCTTAAATAATGCTGAATAAAACCACACTAAAGGATAAAGTTTCTTTGTAAAAATTCCTTTATTTTCTGTGTCCTTCATGCAGCACGTGTCAGACTTTCAGATTACACTTTTAAATGCTTCAGGTTGCTTACAATTCCTAGGCACTTCATGTCTTGATTGCCAGATTGACTTCTTGGTTGCAAACTAACTGACTTTATGTGGAAAAAGTGGTGCAGAACTCTTTATGAACACTTTATCAGTAATGGGCTTTGCCATGTCATGGTTATACTTGTTCTAGTAGAGTGAATTACAAGCTAAATTTGCTCTCTTACTTTTCGCCCCTCCATGGAAGAGGACACATTTTCAGAATAAATGATAAGGCAGTAGCATAGGTTGTATCTGTTCAGGGATCATAAAACTGTGTATCAGCTGTTGATTTAAAAAATATATCAAGAACTCATAGCAAGAAAGTGATATGTGTTTCAGGATATGTGCGTCTATTTATTAGTGTGCTGTTTATTAAATTAGAAATCCTAATAAATATTTTACTAGATGTAATGTTGCTACAAATCATATTTTTCCTCTGCTGGTTCAGAAAAGAAAAAATTCTACCTGGAATTAGACCATTTTTCATTTGTTCTATTCAAATTTTAATATCGTTATTCTTAAGAAAAAAAATGAGTTAGTCTTCTGAATTTGTAGGAAATAATCTTTGATAAATGTAATATTTTATCAGATTCAGAAATGCAGAATTAAGAAAGGGATAAGACTTAAAGGGCATTTGATTTTCTTTCTCCCCTGATGTCTTCTATTTGGTCTATTTTTATCCCAGAAGAGGATTTATATTCTACTCTTGTGCATTCTTGCTTGGTCATTTCTGAGCTTATAAAAATATATAGGATGGAAAATCAAATCAGCTAAAATCCATTTTGTTTCAACACTGCCTGTCCCCAGGAGCACTAAAATCAAATAAAAATACAGTGTGAGTTTTAAAGGAAGCTAAGTGTAGCATATTGAGCTAGCAGCTGACAATCCCAAGTTTCAATGAAATTTGAATCAGAATACACTAAACCCGTCAGAGAAGAAATGGACTCATTTTGAATGAAGAAGATGGAGATGGTGATACTCTCCTGGATAGAATATGTCAGTCTGTTCCATCTTGTACAGTTTTAAATATAAAACCCTGAAGATGCACTCTGGCCCATGAATCCTTCTCCACTTGGACACTAAGGGAGCTGAGGTAGAGAAATGTCAGCGCTGGGAACCTGCTGAGCCCAGATGTAGGATGGAGGCTCACCTTACTCTGCAAGTGGATCCTGCTTTGATTTAGCTGCAGCTACTGCTGGTATAAAAAAAAACCCACAACACAAATCATTTTGACACAGGAGGGCTTTTCTCCCCAAACCATGTCATATTTTCATCATCCTACCAAGTATCCTTTTCTGTCTCTTTCACTGGTTATCAGAATTGAGGTTTAACATAGAGCTGTGCTAATGGGAGACTCTTCTATATGAAGGAATTCTTCAAGGAGATGCCAGGGTGGCATGAGGCCACGACTCTGTCTATAACGCCACTGACAGACCAGGGAAAGAGACTTTCTTTGTAGGCACAGTGGGCCATTTCTTGAAACCTGCTTCATATTGAGCATCAGAAGCATCCATGGTGGAACGTATAAGGGGATGGACTTTTTATGCTCATAATTCCGGACATAAATTTTTATTTGAGTTTTTTTCCCTTCTTTTTAAAAGGATAATGAAGAATGTTTTAAAATCCTTGGGATAAGGCTTGTAAAAAATGCATTTAGTGAAAGAGGATACTACCTACCGAAGTCTTGTATTTACTAGCTCTGGGAGAAACTAGCCTTGGGGTCAATTTTGATTTCCCATGTTGTGCTCAAAGCAAACCTATATAGTGTTCAAATCAAAGTCTGATGTTGCTATAATTGCTCGTCCTGAATATCTGAGAAGTTGAGATTTCACCAAACATCTTACACAGGCATCTGTGCCTGTTTCATCCATAATCAAAAAGACAGAGATTAATTCCCAGAAGCTAGTATTCAACGTTTAAGGTATGTGGTGCTTTGGTGAAATGAACTTTGTCTCCTGTAGCTTCTCCTTCTAACAAGAGAAGGGTTTTACTGTATATGTACTGCTGAGATTCACAGTCCCTCCTTTCATGAGTATGGGAAATGTCAGCGAGTCTTGATCTTTACTAAAGTGTTCGAGGTAAGGGCAATGTAGTTGGAAAGCAATATTACCCTGTAGTTGTAGTGTAATTGTTTATACTTGGTCTCACAGAGATTTTTCTGAACTCATAAACATAACTCCAACTGTTGTTAAGGCTACATGAAGAATAAAAGTAACACAAAAAAATTATCTGCTTCCAAGCTATTTTTCACTGCAGAAATATTTCAGATAAAGAGGAGCCAGTAGGAATAGTGACTGCATTTTAAATCATAATTGAAAAGCTCAATTACTTGTTTAAACTTTGGGATTGAAGAATTGTGTAACAATTGCAAACAAGTAATCATTAGATGGTATTGGTTTGGTTTATAAAATTTTTAAGACAAGTACAGTTAAACTTGGTCTCAGTACTACTGAGGTGTAAATAAGACTATACGACTTCATATGCGTATGCTATTATTTTCCTTTTATCAATGTGGTGAATGCTAAGCAATGATGATTTCTTGCTCTGAATACAGCTGTATAATGGCTTTTTGTTCTGACAAGGTACTGAGGCTGTCTCTTTGGGACTACATCTAAATACATATGGTAGGTGTTGGTATCAGCAGGAATAAACACAGTAAGAGTAAAAAGCAATTTTATTGACCCATTGACATTTTAGAGTAGCAAACAATAAATAAAAGCAAGCCTATATTTTAATTTTTCTCTGCATAAAGAACAAGTACTGTTCTGAGAATACAATTACTCTTCAGGGTGTATTTTCCAAGTGGCATAGTGGGGTTTAGTCACACTATTCTATTGACTCCAGTGGACCAGTAGTTACAGGCACTTGGTTTGATTTTGGTTAGATTCCTGAATTCTGTGTCTGACTTGATAGTGAGCTGTTGCACATGTGATTGAGAGAGAGAGAGATTAAAAAATGGAAAATATACATTGCAGAGTCATTGTTCCTTCCTCAATTTTGGGATGGAACCTCCCTGAAGCTAGCAAAGTGTATATTCTCTCTATTGTTATTGAAATAAGCTTTTTTAGTACTTATTTACTTTTCCACTCAAACGATTCATGGATTTCCTTTCAGAATTTGTGTAATTGATTTACGGATTCTAAAAAAAACCCCAACTGCCTTTCCATGGAATTGTTAAAAGCCATCTCTCTTTGGTGAATCTTAAAATATAAAGACCTAGACTTTTTTATTTTATCTCTCTTCTGAAGACTGGGCAGCCTTCGAAAGAGAAAGTCAGTGGTCTTCTATGTGTTAGGGATCACTAAATAAAAGGAAGAAAGGAAAAAACCCACAAGTATGGCATGTGAAATGTGGAAGGAAGCGCATCTTAAAAAACCCTAATCATACTTGAACAAATCCCCAAATTTTCATTAATAGAGTTAGTATTCTGGAAAGACTTAGCTAATACTGCCTTGGAACAAAACAAAAGCACAAGCAAATTTAATGGAAAATATGCAGAAAAGGACAGGCAAATAATCTGAGGGGCCTTAGCCTGCATATAAAATATGTAAAAAACCAATCTGCAGTTACAGACATTAGCCTAAAATCCTTTTGGATATGAACTTCCAGCTCTAAATAAAAAATTTGTAACGTTAGGAAACACTAAGAGGATAACTGGTAAGGAAGAGATTTGGCTGATGTACTGAGCAGTGCAAGTTCAAAACATAGCTATCATAATAGGGATCATTACAAACTAAAGGTCAGCATCTCTGCAGGGACAAAAAAAAAAAAAAATCCACCACAGCAACGTGCAGCTTTCAGAAAGGAAGCTATAAACAAATGAGAAAGTCTGCTGAAAAGGAACTGAAAGGACAAAGTATGTGAAAACAGCATGGAGACATTGCACTGGAAACTGAAAGCAAATCTGTGCCATCAAAATAGACTGTTAGAAGACCTAGAAAGGCAGGATGGCTAAAGAAAAGAATAAAGCAAACTATCTGAAGCAAAAATACATAGAACAAATTGTCGTGATTAAGAGTGCTAAATCATCAGAACAAGGTGACTATTTGGTCAGGTGTTCCAATGGAAGTATAAAACAGCTGTAAATGTTAATAGTATTTTCTTGTTCTAAATTAGTTTTTTATGAGGACTGAAAGAAGGCAAATGTGATGGTTTTTAAATAGTGCATCTAGTCAGGCCTATGAAGCTACAGACCAGAAAATCCGGGGAAGAATATACTGTAGAAGAAAAATGACATAACTTTTTTAAAAGTAAGTGTGCTTTACAAGTGTTCTTTACATCTCCTAGTGTGCCTTGAAGGAAATATGAGCATATTGATAGAGGGTATAGGCCATTTGGCATTCCACAAGGATTTTAAGACAGACTTCCAGCAAAGAAACTGAGTTCCTTTGGGATAATAGAGAGGGTCTTCACGTGCATAAATAAGCGATTATCTGGTTATTTCCTGTAAAAGGTGGAAAACAAAAGGCAGAGGTCAGTTTTCCCAATAAGGGAGGTGATTGTGCTCCAGAAGGCCTACTCTGTCTAGCATGTACATAAATGAGCTGGGAATGAAAATTAATAATGCAGTGGCACAATTTGTTGATGATACAAACCTATTTGAAGTACTTAAGATGAATACAGATTGCGAACAGCTACGGAAAAACCTCACAGTACTAACTAGCAGCAAAGTGATGGCAGATGAAATTGAGTGCTAATAAATCTCAGTTAAAGTACATGGATAAAGCTATCCCAACTTTCGTGCACAGTAATAAGCACCTTTAGGCCTTCAAATCATAACAGACAGTCCTCTGAAAACATCACAATACTCAAGACTGTTCAGAAAGACGAATGAAACACTAGGAATTACTAATAAGCAGAAAATGCCATGATACCATGGTGTAAGTCCCTGATGAACCCATATTGTATATATTGCAGGCAGTGTTTTGTGTCTCAAATCTAAAAAGGGTTATAGCAGATTAGATAAAAGGTATACAAAGACAGAATAAAGGGAGTAGGAGTGGGGTTTGTCTTGTGTAATTTCACATCTGCTGGGTACCTGTCTGTGTGTGAGCTAGTTGCCTAAGCTTTCAATATAGTCAATGAAAACCTGCTTGTTTCATTGTTACTATTCAGAATGTGATACATGCAATGCTGCAGCAAAACCTTACCTTACGTCCAACTTGTGTCTTTGATTATCTATTGAATTAAAGGGACCACATGGCAACTTGCTTAGATGCAAATACCTTCTAGATATCCACATTTAATTGAATATCTCTCGGTCTTTGTATCTTTAACATGGAAGAAGTTAAAAATATGATAGAGAGTTGTAGAATCTGCAGTGGCACAGAGTCCATTAGGTATGGTTGATGTCTTTCATGAGCTAAGAATTAGGCACTGTCTTAAGTGCATCTCAAGCAATCGGTTTGAAAAAAGAAAAAAAAGTGGTGGTTCTTTAACCTAAATATTGAGCTTACCATAGGGTATTTTGCATGGTAAAAGTCTACGTTAGTTCAAAAATCAAGCAGATAATTTCATGGAAGACTAATCCATCAAGACCTGATTGACACAGAAATACAGCTTCTGGCTCCAGAATCTTTGAGACCCAAATTGCTGAGCTGGAAGGGTACGGCAAGGAGTAGGGATGCTGATGCTTCCCCTTACCTTCTGCCCTAAGCAATTGTATTGGCTACTGTCAGACAAGGGACTGGGTGAGATGAGCTTTTCATCTGACTGATTAGGGCCTCTACTTTTAATATTTGGCTGGCTAAGACAGTTATGATGAAGATAATTTGGAGCTGTTTCTGCTATTGCTGTTCACACTGAGAAGTCATTTACAATCTAAGCAATTTAATTGGTTCAAATAGGTCTCCTCATGGTATTGGTACACTCCTGACCATGTATATTTGTCTTTAAATTACCAACAGCATAGTTCTTTAATTTTTTCGGATATAAATCTGTGATATGTATAGTATTTTTTTTGCAAAAAGAAAAAAAATGGAAAAAAGCAATCATACTGTACAAACTGATTTTAAAAAATATGTTTCTGTAAACCATTTTAGTCATACTGATGCAAATCACAATCCAGTAGAAATTCTAAATTCCTGCTTCTAAAAATGACAAGTACTGTAGAAGATATAAAAATTACTACTATTTAATAAACTCATTTGAACACATGTTGAAAAAAAGAAAAGCACTCACGCTGAATTTCACTTACCCTAAAACAAAAACCTAGATCTAAACTCATGCTTGTTGTCTCGTGGACTGGTTGTCTGTGTTAAACTTGCTTAACACAGCCTTAGAGTTGCTGACCTTTCTAATCCTACCATGCCCTATGCCAAATCTTTCTATGAAAAATTTTTTTCTTTTCTATCTACAGTTTTTAATTGTAAGCTTACTGGCATTAATTAGATAACTGTGTATTAACTAGCATTCTTTTTGTTGTTGTTGTTGTTGCTGCTGTTTCTTATGTTTTGATTTGTCATAAATATACTAGTAAAAATTCAGGCTTAGTAATAATAGAATACAAAATATAAAATTTAAAGATGGCCAAAAAGCTGTTTTATTTTGCATGTTGGCAAATTAGCATAACACTGCAAAAATCAGCATTCTTGCAGCAGAAAATACAATTAATAAAGGCATCAATTGAAGAAGGGGTGGAAGATAAATTTTATTTTTCACTTCCATACATATTTCTTTGATTTGATTTCTTTTCTTTTGACTTGCTTTTGTGCCTTAGCCTTTCTGCTCTGTAAAATAACTTACAGTCAAACCCCATATTGACTAATTATGAAGGATCATCCACTTCACCTTATTTAGATTTAATGATTGTGTGATTTACCTAATCATTTATGTCAATCTTCAAGCAAGACCAGTACTTTCAAGTCAACATTGCAGATGCAAATTGGTCTGAAATCAGTACAGATACTTAAGTATATGTTTAAAAGCAAGTGGTTTGTAAGCTTAGGTCTGTGTGTTTTCCCTGAGCAATGAAGTTTTCAATCAAAGCCTAATCCTATTGCCGTACAAATTATTAGAAAATTAACTTAGTTTAATGCAGAAACTACATTAAAGTAGATTATAGTGTGGGAACTGAACTTTGCATCCATTAATCTGCATTTATTCTATCAATGCTTTTTATTTTATATATGATTTTTAATTCTGTTACGTTATTTTATTTTATATTGTATGTAATAAATATATGCAAATGTATATTTAAATACAATGTGGGCATTGTTAACACTAGATGAGAGATGTTCTTACCTCTTGGAAACCAAGCAACACTGTAGGAACCAAGTTGACCGTCCCAAGTATCAGCCACAGAGTCATGGCGGAGCGCTTTGGGCCACTGAAACTTAATAGCTCACAGAAAAAAGTAGTGAAATAACTATTTGCAAGCGAAATGTTAACATGATGGTATATATATCTCTTCAGCCTTTGAAGCCTTTACCTTACAAGAACAAATGTCTATTTTTAAAGCATGTTGTTTGTTCTCTGAAGTCAATTACTAACTAAAATGATTAGGGTAAACACATGTATAACTCTGTGGAATCAAACCAAACACGATCTCCTCTTTTTCCTTGTATTGCAGACCTTGCTCTACAATACACTGTAAATCAGCATTCTCTCTGGTAATGTCAGTTGTGTTCCAGTGGTATAAAACTGGTGAAACAGAGAAGTTAACTGTTATGTCATAAACTTGATGTGTGCCTCTTCTTTCACGTCATGGCACTCGCATCGTCCTCTGCGCCTTCCTCTGCAAAATGCACATCACTCCTAACTGTATTTTACAGATATATTGTTAGAGACATTCACTGTATATGAGCACCACTTACATCAGTCTAACTCCTTATGTTGTAGGGTGATTTAATATAATTACTGGAAGTCAAGTCTGGATTTGAAAGATATTTGAGAAACAATTTTTCACTGACGTTTACCTTTAGTGCATGCAGTTCATGGCATTCTAATGTCTATGAATGTTTTCATCCTATTTACTCTTAAGGTTCACTGAGATACTGGATGGGCTTTGTTGACCTTTTTTGCATCACATGCTGATGAAGTGATTACTAGGCAATAATCTCAGGCTTTTTGGTGATCTAAAATGAGATGCAGACCACATGGTCTGTGTTACAAATGCTGAGAGAATGGAGCTAGAAAGCAAAACTAACAGAGCAAGTAAATTATCCTGCCTTTGTGTGCAGACATTATAAGGCAATAAAAAGTGCTCCTGAAAATGACAGAATTTGTCCCTTACAAATGGCTCATTATTACATTTTAATGTATTTTATCATGTGAAAAACTCATAAATGTCTCCTTAGAAAAAGTAGGTATGGAACAGTAGGAGATGTGTGTAGAGATTCCTCTCTTCGATAGAGTCATGGTGCCCTGAATTCATCTGAATTTACTCAGATGCGTCACAGAAGAAGCATCATCAGGTTGTTGCTTTCAAAATCAAGAAACTTGTAACTAGCAGCTTCTGGTTTTCACATACATTACTGAAATTATTCGCTAGACTGCTGTTATGCATAGTTTTAAAGGTATCTTACAAGATACAATATTTTATTTTTTCTGAAATATGAGTCATGTAGGCTGGTTTGGGATTCATAGCAAAAAGATTTTTAATATTTTTTTTGTACTTCCCATTACTAACCTTTTAACTGTAACATATAAGTTAGCCAAGGCCTTAGTGAGGACTTTTTTATCATTGCTTCTCTTTTTCCATTTGTTGTATTTGGAAACAGCAGTCTTCCTCTGTTTTCATGTGTTAAACAGCACTCACCATCCCATCCACCCCAAGGAAAAATAAAGGGTGAGGGAGGAGAGAAGCATGCGCTGCAGTGCACACCCCAGTGGGTGTGCTGGTTAGAGATTTGGCTTAACTGACCAAAAATTGCTACGAAGGTTCCAACTTTGTATAACCTTCTGAAATCCCGGGCCTTACCCTTCAGATCTAATATTAAGTTAGATAAAAAGACTGTTAACTGTATCATGACCAGTACGCTTCCTTTCAGCTTGACATTGAATACCTTTACATTACTAATCAGCTAGTAGAAGAGCAATAGTTTTTTGAAGTTAGTGCTTATCTTTATTCATATTTAATTCACACAGGTTTATCGAGCAGAACTTGTACCCCTTAAAGAAAAGGTGCATCAAGTCAATGAGCTCGCTCACCGGTTCGCTCCCTCTGATATTCAGCTCTCCCAGTACAATCTCAGCTGTGTGGAAGACTTGAACACAAGGTGGAAGGTGCTACAGGTACATTTCTTATGACTTGTGGTTTTTTCTTTTATAATGCTGCATTTAAGTAAATATTATTTATTTCTGTGTGCTTGGTTTTTTGCCTGTGGAATAGCATCGAAGGTGTACTAAGGAGTGAAAGAGGAAGCAGCCTTTCAGTAATGCTGTCTCTATGAGAAAATAGGAGTTAAGCTGACCCTGTATTTCCATATGCTTCCAAATACTTTATCAAATGGAAATGGGTTAACCCAGATTTTCATATAGTTGAAGTTCCATACAGTTAAAATACTTAATGGTTTATTTACCTTTTAATATAAATATTTAGCAATTCTTGATGAGAAATATATCATGTGATAATTTCTTTTAACTCTTATCATCGTTTTACGGGTATTTTTATGGTGTATATGGAAGACTCACATAAGAAAGTTTACTTCTGCTGCTTCAGTTCTTTTACTATTATTTAAATAATTTTCAGGAGCAGCAGTTTTAATTTATTGCCTATAAATTCCTTATAGGCAGGTTAATGATTCTGTGCGGTGGAAGCTTTTAAGTCACACCTGTAGAATCAATTATAAAATCACAAGGCATTACATTCATTCACGTAATTAACAAGACTTGATACTGCAAGTAAAACTGTTCAGAAAGAGATTTTGTAAACTGAGCTTTAGTGCACAAAAATGTTAAGATATATTATGAAATTACGGTAAGTATCAATGACAAGTTAGAAATACTGAAAAATAAACAGATTCTTTGGATTTTTTGTTTACATCTTGCTTTAAAATTTTTATTATTTTGTGTTATCTTGTGATAAAGACTTCAAACATATAGTTTTTACAAAATGCACTGTATCTTAACTTAGATTTTTAGGAACAGTGTGCATGAGAGAGCATACGTAAGCTTTCACGCACTGGTATACAGTGATGTAGGTCCCACAGCAAGGGAGTAATGTTATGATAGGTGAAGGTAAATGCCATTAAATTAACTTCATTAAGTGTGGATTTTACTCAATATTTTATTTCATACTACATCGCTGCTTCACATTCTCAAATTGTGTCATTATATTTACCTTAATATATTGTAAAAATATAGAGGGATAGAAGTTAATATTTTTGCCTTCATTGAAAAAACCCAAACGTTATCAATGAACAACAAAGTTCCTTCTTGTTCTACATACAGATAAAAGATCATGGTGCTGTCAACTCTAACGGTCAGTAAGAGCTTACCTGCTGCTTTCTGGCTTCTCCAAAAGAAATCTCACAGCTTTGTGACATATCCAGCTTCTTACCAGTTCATGCAAATATAAACAGGATTTTATTTTTTGTTAATTTTCCTAAATCAACAGTTTGCAGTAAGCGTGCTAGCTGAAGTAAAAGATCATTAGTCCAATATCTTTGCTCATTAATATCCACCTTTTTCCAGATCCTGAGGGTAGATTTCAGGTAATATTATTAAAGCAGATCAACAGACATCTGGAAGACAAAATTAGTATTCTCAAAATGCTTATCCCATGTATAAGAGAAATCACATCTGTTGAATATTTTTAAAAAACAACAGCTGATTGAGCTAACAAATTTGCTATGATTCACTGAAAAATACATTATTTCACTAATAATAAAAGTAGTCAACTAAGTTCCAGTGGTTTGCTGAAATATACTTCGTTACTTCAGCAGGAAATAAGGGAAAGCAGGAAGATTTTTCAGAGTGAAAGCACCTAGGATATGAAAAATTCAAACAAATCTGAAAGAAAGCCTGAAATAAATGTTTTCTTTCTATCACTTATGAAAGCAATAGACAGAAGGCCAACTTAACATTGTAGACTCTTTAAAAATATATAGGGCAAATCAAATGTTCACAAACATTACAAAGATAATATGGTCTTTTTCCACGGAGCACAGGAAGTGCTGTGAACAATTCACTTTTCATGGTAAATTATTTTCTCAATTTATCAAATTGTTTCAACTTCTATGAAGATAGATACTTGAAGGCAGTATGTCAGAGTGAGAAACATGTTAGAGCTGATAGAACAGATAGTTAATAGGAATTTTATGCTTTACTGTCTTTTTTCATATTTACCAAAATATTATCTGGAAGATACAGATAGCAAGGTGAAAACACTCCAGTATATTTTTAAACACATCATGAGGGACAAAGGCATAAGTAACTTTGAAAGATTATCATGTACAGAAGGCCAAGATGTGACCCCTTGGAAGAAGAGAAGCACATCTATTCCTATAATATAATTTGTCTACTTAAAAAGAAGCACAGTTTGAGACATAGTGTGAGGCAGAGCTCATTTTTGTTAGAATAGAATAGCACAGAATAGAATAATTCAGTTGGAAATGACATATAACAATAAACTAGTCCAACTGTTCTGCATACGAAGTCTGCTGGACATTGACACTAACACCTGAGTAGCGCTGCTTAGAGTATTATATATTGCTCTGTGTTCGGGTTAGACTTACTTATGTATGACCAGCACTCCAGTTAGGAGTGATACTATTTATAGAAAACTGAAATTTTGGGCACACAATAAGAAAAGCAAAAATTCAAATTTTTTTTTTTTTTCATGTGAACCATTCTACTTCCAAGATAGGTTCCTACTATTTCTTTCTGATTTACACCTGACTGCTAGGATTTTTTTTCCAATCTTCTTTCTTTCTTCTTTTTGTTTCCTTTTATTGTTTGTTTGATTGGTTTTTTTTACTAACTGCCTTTCTTATACTAATGTTACACAAAGTATCTCCTTAATACTTTAGTCCTTTCATCATTTTTCCTATTGATTTCAACCTTATATGTATTTTCATGTGCCTTTCTTTTATACCACCCATATTTTCTCTTTGGCTTCTATTCATTCCTTTTTCAAAAAGTATTTCTTACCCTTCCCTGCCTTTCCCCATCTTATTTCCCTTATTTCTATGATTTTTTGTTGTTTTGGTTGTTCATCCTCTTTTTTCTCCAGCTATAATGCCTCTTAGCTTACTTGTCAGTTTTTTCCACTCAAAGGTTAGATCTCTCTCTCTCCTTGTCATATTCCTAACGGGGAAAATATTTCTTACCCATGTATCCCATTTCCTAGAAAAAATCACTGCAGGAAAATCATGAAACAGAGGCTTCTGTGCTATCACTTGCCAGAAAGATACTCATTCTTGGTTATGTGGGAAAAGTGCATAAGGACAGAAGGTTTATCAGATCTGAAATAGCAGTGAATTCTAGCATTATGAGAAAGTTGCAGAGCATTGTGTAGAGGATGAAATGATACCTTGTTTGGAGCTTTATTAACATTGGGACTTTCATAAGATGAGAGGAGGAAATGTATCATTTTAAGCCAAATATTACAGAAATTTAATATTATATTCATTTTATAAACATAAAAGTAAGGCTCACTGTATTCAGTCATTTGCAGTATTGCACAGTGGTTATACAGTGAGATTTGTACTATTAGTGAATAGTATCAAATATTGCTGCAGAATCTTCCCAGACTTCATTTATGTTATATATTTCCTGTTTATAATAATTTTATTTATTATAAATATTTATATTATATAATGCATGCTGCCCATTAGCATGCTTTTTTGCATTCATTTTTGGTGAATATACACTGGAGTGTTACTAGAAGAAAAAAGTATGGAAAGCACTCAAGCAATTAGACTCAACCTGTCCTTGTTTTGAATTGTTGTGTGGAGGTGGATTTCGTTAATGAAAGCTAATGCACTCATCTCAGTCACTAAAAACTATATCATCATTTGTGGAGTTTAAGCACTGTGAAAATAATTAGCTTCATGCCTTTAAAAGAGTAGTTTTGAGGAAAATATGCTGTTTATTCTTCCACTTTTCTTCAACATGAAAGGAGATGAAAGCTCTCCAGGGAGCTATTTGTTACGAATTTCACAAGGATCTCTCATGTTCAGACCCTGTGTGCTTCAAACAGTATATGTAATGAGATCGTCCTGGGGGAAAACATGTCTTGCAAACTCTTGCTTACTTCTAGTCAACATTTGAGGAGCCAGGGAGGCCAGATTGGCGGGAGTTATACCCACTTCACTTTGGACAGAGATCTGGTTGATGTAATGCTGGTCAAAAGGCAAGCCTCCGACATGTGAAAGAATTTACAAGTACCCTGTGGGGAATATAGCCTTCCGTTATCAAGAAAGATTTTTTCGGTTTAAATCAAATTGTACCTACTCTTATTTAGAATACTCCCTCTAATAAGCCGAAAAATGTAATAAGAACTGTCTTTCACCCCCCAAAAAAGTATCTTTTAAGAGATTTTGTCATGATATTTATATTCCAGTGCTTTTAGTTTAGCAGGTTGTAATGAACTGCAGTCATTTGTAAGGGGGTGTCTCTGTCCATATTAGTGGGCCCAGCCTGTCTACTTGTAAAACTGAGCAAGCTGGAGGAAGCACGTTAAAAGGCTAGAGTTAAAACAGCACACACCGTGGAAAGAGTGATAGAGAGATACACAGGTAGATAGATATGTGTATATATATAGATATATACACACACACACATATATCTCTATGGTTCAACTTGGTGATCTTAAAGGTCTTTTCCAACCTAAATGATTTTATGATTCTATGATTTCTATATATGAAGTGGGACCGTAAGGAAGCATTAGCCCTCATTTCAGTATTGTTCCTAACTCCTCAGCTCATCTTGCACCAGTGGCAAAGATTCTCCAGCATGTGGGGATTTGAAGATCGATGTGGTGCAAAAGTGTGCTGCCTCTCACTCAAGGGTCCAGCTGCAACTATTCTGTTCGCTCAAACAACACTCTCTGCTTGCAAGAAGCGGCTAAAGAAAGAGCAGGCTTTTAAGACCACTGCAGGCAGTTATCTAAATTTATATCCTAGTTTTATTTGTATTATGCTGAAGATGGATTCTTTACTGAGCTGTGTAATGCACACTTTTGTAATATGTATCACTGCAATGAATTGTTTAAAAACCCAGCATCTTCTGGGTGCTTCACAAATAATATCTGTTTCTTTCAATCTGTGGTGAGAAATATGAATGAATTTTACCATCTATGTTTACAGAGTAACTAACATCAAGAATATGAAAGCCAAAAAGCAAATCCCCTCTTTCCTGAAATCAGTGCAAAATTGTGACTATGCATCGGAATCTTGCTGGCCTCCATATGTAGATGTCCCACCAAATATTAATGATAGGTGTTTTCAAATCTTTCTTCAGATCCAGTGAATCTCAAAAGCTGAGTCACAGGCATTCTGGGCAGTGGTCCTCAACTCACACCCTGTTTTTGATAGGGGATGAGCACCAGGGCAAATAAGTTGCATCAAAATGTAATTTGAAATCAGTACTGGCCTTTTACAGTGGCTTTTAGGTTTGGGGTTTTTTATTCAGTTTTACTTCACCATCTGTCCTCCATGCATTCCCCAAGAAAAAAGGCCTCAGAAAAGAAGTGAAATAACAGCAAAAATACATGTGTAAAAGAAATGTTTTTTTCAGGTCTCTCACAGCTGAATTCAAATAATTTTACCAGAGTCTCAGATCTTTTTTCATTTCTACATGCGTAGCTTGGTCATAGTTTCAGGAAGTATACTTCAGATCTAAACCATGTAATTAAGATTTGACTGAAAGATACTCTTTTATACCATTTTTCCTAAAGAAAAAGAAAAACCTCTTCTGGTTCTTCACAGTTCAGTTGTCCAATTGCTACTGTGTAGGGATCTCATACAGGAAAGCTCCAGTCATACAATTAAATAGAAAATCTGCCTTTAACTTTTTGTATATCTTATATTACAATAAAAGTTATTTATTCCAAATTAAAGAGTGAGTTTAAACCAAGGGGTATGTTAAAAGTGGATAGATTGGCAGATGATGCAACAGTAGCACAAAAAGATAATTCTTCCTCTGCAGGAGACATAAAATGTCATGCATATATATGAGTATGCCATATAAAAGGCAGTGAGATTTATGTATTTGAGCATTATTGTCTTCCTATTACCTAGCAGTTGCTTTTTCTTTCCATTGTGTCATTTCATTAATTTTAAAAATTAATTTGTTTGTATTTGTTTGCTTTTCCGCTTTTTAAAACTATATTTTAACTTATGTCATCTGCAAGTAGCTGACAAAAACTGGAGACAACTTTTCCAAATATATGAAGCCAAAATTCTAGCTCATCTATAATTACACTAATTAATGCATTACTAAAATCGTAATTCTTTTCAACCTTGAAATTTGAAATTATTTCAGTAGTTGCAGATTTCATCTTCCCAGTAGAGGGAGGTTTTGATCCTTTTTGGAAAGCTGCTTGAGCTTTTCCATCAGACTCATTAGTTAAAATCTTGTTTTGTATATTCCATGAGAACTGGAACTTCTGCCAAAACCACAGTTCTTACGGTTCTTTAATGGTCTCTTATTTATTTAATTGGCTATGCCAGTTGGATGCCGAAGTCATACACCCATATATTTTTCTTCATTTCTGTTAGCTTGAGTCTCCGTTTTGCTCAATGTTTCTCTGCAAAAATATGCATATAGATTCATTTTACAGTAGTTTTTTTCTTTAGAGATTCTATTTATTTGTTTCTGTAAGCTAGTGGAGGAAGGCCAGCTATTTGGATCGGGATTCAATTCTTCTAATGAAGTATGTGTCAGAAATTGGAAAGATTCCTTAGTAAATTGGTAGGACATCTTCATTGCTCTGTGTGGCATGTTTAGGGCAGTCAGGGAATGAAAGTGCGTATGTAAGTATAAACAGCCATGGTTATCATCCACAGCCATGCCAGCAGGAAATTTAGTAAAACCATGTTAAAGTTATAACATTGTGTGATGAATTTCAGTTTGTTTAAACTGTAAATACTTTAGTCATTTTTGCTATAGAAGATACATTCATTATAGAGTTTTGTTATTTTTTTTAACCTCCTTTCCTTTATAATTTTGTCCTCTGTGAAGATTTGCTTTGAAGAACCAGGCAGAAGTACAGCAGTTTACCCTACTTCATATTCTTATTTCAATAGGCATATATAGATTTCTTTTGATGTATTTTTTAGTTTCTCATATATGTGTATGAGTATATGGGATTATAAAAAATGTGAGTTACATTTTTTTATAATGCTGTGGTTTAACCCCAACTGGTAACTATGTACCACGCAGCCACTCACTTACTTCCCCCTTACCCAGAGGGATGAGGAGGAGAATTGGAATGTAAAGCTCAAGGGCTGACATAAGAACAATTTAATAGGTAAAGCAAAAGCCGCACATGCAAGTAAAGCAAAGCAAGGAACTCATCCACCACTGCCCATGGGCAGGCAGGTGTTCAGCCATCCCCAGGGAAGCCGGGCTCCATCACGCATAGCGGTTACTTGGGAAGACAAATGCCGTAATGCTGAATGCCTCCCCCACTTCCTTCTTTTTCCCCCAGTTTATACACTCAGCATGACATCCCATGGTATGGAACATCCCTTTGGCTAGTTTGGGTCACCTGTCCTGGCTGTGTCCCCTCCCAATGTCCCATGCTCCTCCAGCCCTCTGGCTGCCAGGGCCTGAGAAACTGAAGAGTCCTTGACTCAATATAAACTTCACCCTGCAACACCCAAAACCATCAGTGTGCTGTCGGCATTGTTCTCACCCCAAATCCAAAACACAGCACTGCACCAGCTACTAAAAGGAAAATTAACTTTATCCCAGCTGAAACCAGGACAAAGAAACCAGTGCAAAGAAAAGCACTTAAAATTTATCAAATGTAAAAAAATTTTACACATGCAACTTGAATTTAGCCTGCTGTTTGTACAGTCTTTTTATGTGCAATATATTTTGTAAGATCTCCAATTTATCTGGTGATAGATAAATGATACAAGAGAATGGACATATTACATGTCAGCCTTGTTTCCTTATAAAATAAGACTTGCACAATTTACTTCCACCTGTCAGCAGTTTTGGCAGCACACATCTGTATGAGTCACACCAGACTATATTTAGGATACTGGGGAAAACAGAGGTTACGATACTGTTAAAAGTGTAGTCACTGGAAACCAGCATCTAAAAGTTCTGTCGCTTTTTAGTCAAGCAGTTTTAGCTAAATCATTCAGTTTATTGCTCTTTAACTTATTTACTAGGCACCATTGAACCTGTACTGAAGATGGAATTTTTCATATTTTTTAATGTTCATGTTCCATAATAACTGAGCATCTCAAAAAACATTAATTGAAATTATTTCTGAAGTCCCTTTAACATGGCAAGTGGAAGTTACATTTGGAGAATTAAAGCCCTACGTTTCAGTCCTACAAAAACGTTTAGATTATGGGAATTTTTACCTCGGATGCTAAAATTGCACAAATAACTTAATTTTATTTATTTTTTCCCCCAGTTGAGAGAATATTGCCTGACTTCTTTCAGCACCTTTTTAGTGTGTGACCTGATTCTAATCAGCTATATTTAGGCTGTTCATTACGAAACTTAGGGGCTTTTTAAGGTAAGAACATGTGAGGGTGAAAAGCCAGGAAATGCACAAAGTTAGCAGCAGTCAGACCAGTGAAAGCAAACAAGGACAACACAAAAATGAACCTTGCAATTACAAATCAATCTCCAGTCCTGACTTCCACATCACAGATCCCTTTCCTTGCCAAAATCTGATCAACTGTCAGAACTCATAATTCCTGGGTTGGATTTTAAAATGAAATAGAATAGGACAGGATTGCGTAGGGTCAGGTAGGGTAGGATACATTGTCAGCTATCTGCTGACACCAGAAGGATGATGGGTCTTATCCATTTCTGGTTCTGCTCCATACCCTGGAGGGGATATACACTGCTGACACAAATCATCTGTCCATTCATGCCCGCTTGTTTGAAGGGAGGTTAAAGCAGATGTAGAAAGTTTGCTTTGAATGTGGAACACATTTGTCGCAGATAGAGCATTCACAGAATTTAAGAGCTGTCCTGTAAAGGCACTCTCTAATGTGATTTTCAGAGGCTTGTAACTCAGTGAAACCTTAATGAATATCCTTGGATTGGAAGCAATATAAAGCTTCTTACATTCTAAGTGCCAGTGCCAAAGTATTGTTAAAGGTTTTTAGAGGGAGAGAATGTAAAACTGGCAAAAAATATTCCTCTTTCTCCCCATTTTTGCGAATCCTTTCTTCTGAAAGGCTGTGATATTTTTTCTGAAGAAAGTTCATTTAAATCAACATAAAGCCCAAGCCAGAGAAAGAATGTGCAAATTTCCAGTGCAAAAGGTTGTTAACCAACTTTCTTTTTCTTTCTTGAGTCATTTTGTGTCTTTCTCACATTATCAATTACATATTATATCACTGCAGATATTTTTATGTCAGACTGTCTACTTTAAGTTTACAGAAAGCTTTTACAGTCTTTAGGCTAGGCAGTATTTTGTGTTAGATCTCTAAATCTTTTTGCTTCAGTAAGACTTTAAGCCAAGTAAGATATTTTTGCCATTTTAAAAAGTACTGTTAACAATAGTGTTTAAAATACTACAAATGTCAGTAGTATTAAATTCTGACACGGTTTTAAAACCAGCCTTTGTAGATGATTATATGTGTCATTTTCAGAACATTTTCACAAGGTGCTCTCTAAAATTGCCATTGTATTTTTCATCACAGCTTGAGTAAAGCTGAATGTCGGGTCCTTATACAGTAAATTATGGGCAATGTGGAAGTCAGATAATGATATGTTAACTGTAGGGGAGGGCACCTTATAATTAAAATGGCTCAACTCCTGGTATGTGTCGTGTGTGCAAACTTTTTTTATAAAATGCTTCCTAATTTGGATCCACTTGGCACAACACAGGCAAAAGGAGTTATTTCAAGATGCTCATTGCTACCTGTGGCTCATGTAAGCCATTCAGTTCTTGTGCTTGCTGTTACTTTATAAAACACTGATACTGCAATAACCTTGAGAAATGCACCCCTTAGCTGCAGAACAAACATAGCATAAATTATGGTTCTTGACGCAGAGTTTAAAATTTCAGTTTTCATTCATATTATTTTTTTATTTCTTTTGTACTTGGAGAATCATAGCAACATCCAAATCCTATGTTACAGTAATGAATTCTTTAGAGTATGCCATTTTGTTTGGGAAGTCTCAAGTGTGTAAGTTGATGACTCCATTAGTCTTCTTTTCCGTTCTCTTCAGTGTTCAAAGTTGGTTCTCTGCCATAGCTCAGTTTGTTTTAAAACAAAATTAATGGCAAGACTAATTAGCATTAATCTATCTAGAAAAATAAGTCTGTGTCTATGTTTGTAGATAATATATTTATTGTGCTAGATGTTTTCACTTTCATCTCTCTGGTTTTTTATATTGATCTCCAGTGATTTGTGCCCTTTCCCCCCATTACCCTCATTTATGACTTTGTCATCTGTAAAAACAATGAGTTCTGTCCTACTTTTCAGATGCATAGCTGATAATACAGTGCTGTTTCAGCAGTGCAGTGATTTATTCAGAAGATGTAGAAGAATGTGTCTTCCATAAAATAGCTTTGTGTTTCTTGTATATCCCAGCATTCCAGTTCCTTATCTCAAAACATCACATTTCAAATCCTGAATTGACTTTGTCTGTACTTTTGCCAACCAAAGAGCTAAGATAACTGAATTTGGTTTGCACATCAGTTGTCATAGGTAGCTGCAAAATATCCCTGAATCTGGTTAGGTTTACCTTTAAGGAGAAAGGGGTTAGTATTTTTCTTATAAAGCATTCATAATTTTTTCAGCTTTGAGTGACATGTAAAATACTGTCAGGCCAGCATGGTCTGTTGTAAAACTCATTCAGGCTTCCTTTTTTAAAAAGTAAAAATCTAATCCTTTTTTGGCACCAGTGAATAGGAGGTCAGGTCCCAGCAAATAAATTTTCTGAAAGACAGAGGCAAATCCAATTTTTGATCACCGCTTTTCTTTCTCAACACTGTGCCCCCACACTGTTAGACTGTGCTCAGTAATTTCCACAGCTGATGGGATAAGCCTGTGATGCTTAACATTGCCAAGTCATGCTGATTATTTTAGTTTTGCCAATGACACTCCACATAATTTTTCAAATTATTTTAACCTCGTACATGAATTTACATGTTTTTAGATAAGAATCCATTTATGGATATGAAAGGGATGTTATGAAACTTAGTTACATTAGAATGAAATTGTGTTGATTTGGTGTAAATCACAGTAGTCTTTTAACCTTTCTGTAGTCCTGATAGTATACATAGTTTAAGGATCTGGCTCATTACCTAGAAAAAGGGGCCTGAAAAACAAACTCTATTTCATGGAGATTTGTGTTTATATGTATTTATCGCCACACAGGCCAAGGCCCCTGAATCACGATTAACAGTGTATTTGCAATGTGAGCACTACAGTATGTGGAATGGGCTTTGGACACAAACTATGATGTTGTATTATTCTGCATGTTTATTAGGAACATCGTTATATTTAAGGAAAACATGGATGTTGTAAAAGCTTCCACTAGTCTGTGAATCTATTCCAGAAAAAAAATCACTGACTCTTTAACAGAGCATTTACATGCAATTATACGGTATTCAGTGTTAGCACTGCCCCGTAAAATAGGAGGTACAGGACAGATTTTAGACTGGTATGTTAGAACTTAAGCCACCATGGACCTTTGCCTTTGTCTGCTCTGCCATCCCTCACAACTGCACTGTTATCCCTGCTGAGCTTGCACAGCTCAGATATCCTTGTATGACCCAAGAACAACATTTGTGCCTTTCTGTGCCAGAAGAAAAACCCTTTTTTGTACAGTTTGTCAAAGAACATCCTAGGAAAGAAGTAAAAGCTGAAAGAATAAAAAGCCTGATTTGCTGTTTTTAGAAATCTAATGAATTCTTAAGCTTTTAGATACGAAATATTATTTGTTCCTGATCATTATAGCTCTTCGGAGGAATAGGTCCAAAAGTTGTATTCATAGTTGTACACAAAGTAGATTTCATGAGTTCCCGGGCTCTATTATTTACATGATCACTATATTCACACAGCACTGCTACTGCTTAGAGATACTGTATTTCACTGTCTTTCTCATATTCAGACAGGCTCTAGCTTGCCAAAGGTTTTCAATTTTTTTTACTTTTTTTTTTTTTTCCCTCCCTGAATGAGCATATAACTAACAGCTGTTTGGTTTTGGCTCCATGTCTACATTCTTTGAAAGCTGGAGAATTAAATTGCTGACATTCAGACAACACTAATTCACATATCCAGGGAGCCTAATTTGCCATCCCTGAGATCCTGATTCCCGGTGTTCATGGGTTTAAAAACCATTTCAGTGACACAATGTAAGAATAAGCTGGGGAGTTTCAATAGTATGATCCTAAACATAATCACATTTTATAAACATCTGCGTCATTATTGGTGTGATTCATCTCCAAGCTGTATACAGCTGTGTTTCCAGTTTCAATTAACAGTCCCTTAATTGCATATCCATCTCATGTTACTAATTTAGTTAATTTATTCATAATTAAGAGTATTCTATTTTCTACGAAGGTTTATTGAGCTTGGTACATCGCAAAAAAATAAAAAAAGAACCCCTAAGGCTAAAGGATTTTGATTTCTTACAATAGTCACATCAGAACAAAAATGTCATTCACACTCCTAGAGAGGGAAACAAGATATAAGGGACATTTTTTCTTTTCTCACTGTGGAATGAGAAACCTTTGGAAGGGTTTTGCTTTTTGTTTGAAAGCAAATGACGGTATGAATGTGGTCTTTTCTCCTCTTTTTTGCCTTTCTCCCTTTTGCCCAAAATCTAACATAATTCTATAGTTTAGACTGATACAGCAGGTTATAATTTGTAAGAAGAAATGATAACACTAAAAAGGGTGTTACAAGAACAGAGGTATGTAGGAGACATGAATCATCCTGCCTTTTGCATTTTTGTCCTCTAACATTTATATTTTAGAGTACAATGTATTTAAAAGAACCTGTGTGATTTAGGAACTATGAGATAACTTAAAAATTAAGCCTAAGACACACTCTGGTGGAAGATGAGGACGGTCTTAGTAATAATATTTATCAAAAGAAGTGTTTGCTTTTTAGGAAAAGTCTTTTGTGTATCAGTACAATAATAATGTGTGCAAAACAATTTAGAAGTCCCAGAAACAAACATTACAGTTGCCCACAATCAAATGATGTTCTTCACTTACCGTTTTAGCAGGATTGGTTACAACTCTCCAGTACTTTGTAAATACACAGATACTGTCTTCTCCATTACCTTTACAAGCCCTACTGGGATATTCATTCTAGGAAATATCTATAATTTTAAGGAGTTGTTTGTATAAATGGTCCTCTTTGGGGAAAAAGAAAAAAAAAACACCTCATCCTAAGCATGAAATATTTTGATACTTGTGTGTTAGAGAGCAGGTGAGTAGAACACTGGAAGTTCAGCATCCCTTTCTGGAAAAGAAAGAGGAAAAAATACGGTACAGTCTTCCCTCTTTAAAACCAAAAATACTTGTTAGTTATTTGAGATAAGTATTATTTCCTGAGTAGACTATCACATTGCTATAATTTGAAATAAACAGAGGACAGAGTTGTACAGAAAACATTGAAATAGTCTGATCAATTTGTCTCAAGCAGAGCTGCAGGTTTTTAATGACAGCTGCTGAATCTCTTCTAGCTGAAAATCACAGCTGTGTGCTGCTTTTTCCTTTAATCTTCCCCTTCCTCCAATCTCCTTGATGCTCTTTTTAGTTTCTCGCATTGCTCTTTTTCTCCTTGAAGCTTTCTTTCTTCCTCTTCATACAAGCTTCTCCTTGTCTGTCATACCATCTACAGTCACACCACTACTTACTAAAAAAGCTAGGAAGAAAATAATTTAACAAATACAGAACACAGCTAGAAAATTTATAATCTGACATGAGAAGAAACGAAAGGGATGGAGAGAGGAAAAGTGCAGTGTAAGGTGCAAGTGAGGTAGGCTTTTAGTCATTGCGGTTTTACAAATCACAACCTTTTCTTTTTGGAAGGAATTTCTTAAGATTAGAGATAAAGATACTGCCATGCTCTAAGGAGACTTCTAAAGCTCTTCAAAGCAGACAATCTCACAGTTTTCTTTTCTTTTACTTGTCAGATATTAATGCTGGAATGTAATCTTCTGAAGACAATAAAAGTTTGAACCATTTCAACCTTTTAACAGCATACTCTGTGTATTTAGCAAATAGAATGACAGTTGCAGTGCTAACCTTGCTGTACGAATTCCAGGCTGCCCCACCTTTTCTGATTAAAATGGTGATTAGGGTTAAAGGAGATTATAGCAATTTCCCAGGGTCCTGTTGTGCTGCAAACCCAGGGTAAGACAGGGTGATTCAAGTGCCTGCAGAAAGAGAGATTATCACAGGTTGATCAATCTTCAAATTTTTATGGATTTTTGCTACCTTTGTTACTTGTGTACATTCTCTAGATTTTACTGTGCAAGAACGGAACTTGATTCAATTTCTGTACACAAAGAAAAGTTTATAATTTTCTCCTTCCAAGGAGAGATGGGTCTTCCAAACAGAGTGCATAGGCCTTTTAAATTTTATCATATTAATATTATACTCTGGAGGTTTGTTGCTTTTACTTTTCCTTTGTCTTACTGTACATAAAATGATAGGGTAATTGTACCTTGTACTTCAGATGCCAAGTTTGATCCCTCTGGAAGTCTATAAGCATGTAAACCTATGTGGATTTGTATTTTAAAGGGAATTGCACGTGATATGCTTATCTTTCCAGAGAGATGCCTGAGCCACAAGTTGGAAATAACTCTATTGTCCAGACCTTGATTCATCTTCCTGCTTAAATAAAGCTTTTCAGATTAAAGTTTTGGGTTCAGATCTTCACGAAGATCAGACTGCAGGTCTGAGCCCTCAATTTCATGACATTAGACATGGGTTTCCCATCTATGTTCTTCCCAGCTAGAGGACTTCGTACATGCAGCATTAGGAAAATTTTGGTTGATTTTTATCTTCTGCATACTTTTACTGACAGAGAAGAAAATAAATAACTGTCATGAAAATATTGGTACATATTTTGTGTGTTTCAGCTTTATGTCTTTAATCACAGAGGACAATTTTACTTTTTCCATACTCTCAGAACTCCTGAGGAACTTGGAACATATGCCCATATAGTGGTAATCTGGGTAGCATATGAGTATTATTCTGCTCACAGTTGCTGCTGCTTACAGAGTAAGCTGTTGAACTGACCAGCTCCAAACTGCTGTTCTGAATTCCCCATTGGTTTAGTCATCATTTGTTTTACCATAGCATACATCTGTTTTAATAGAGAAATTAGTGTCTTTTGCAATAATAGACATCCCAGCTCTCTGGACATGTCTTTCTCTGGATCATTCAATACCTGAAATGTTTGTGTTAAATGTTTACTTGTTGTGTAAAACAAGTGTGGTGATTTTGAGTCACTCTCATGTGGGAAATCGAGCTGTATTTAACCAACCACTAAAAAGCCCAGCCTGGGCCTGACCAGGAAATAAACCAGTCATTAAAACATCAAGAAAGCGAGAGGGATCATTTAGGCCACCAGAAGACCAGAGGTATTCCAGTTATGAGAAAGCAGTTTGCCCCTCTGATAGGATGCCCACATCTGCTCCTGAATGTAAGTGCAAGTGCTGTGTGCTCCACCTATGCTGGTCCTGTTTACTCCAGTAGAAAGCACATGTAAAAGCAACAGGATTCATCTCCCTGTTTCCTGGCCGTGTCACTCTCTTATGTGTCACTTGTGGAAAATCTTCAAGGGTTCTTGGCCTGTTATACTAAATGAATAAAACCATGCAGATGTGAAAACCTAGATATGTTTCTGAGGTTTTTGTGTGTGCTGCCCTCTTACTCCGAGGATTGTAAAATCCCGTTAAAGCAGCAGCCTCTCAAACTACTTCAGCAGGTTTGGGGTTTGATTGTGGGGGTGGGTTTTCCAAATATCCAGATGCATAGGTGAACTTCTAGAATTTTAATTATGTCTGTATCAGATGAGCTACAGAAATATAAAAGGGGTTTGGGTGAGATTTAATTTCAGATAGCAGCTTAATTAACTGCATTTGTAAAAACTAGTGCAACTTTAATTAAATGTCTCTCCATTAATTTAGTTACTTAATAGAAAGTTTATTGGGATAGTCCTTACAATTTGAACTCTTCCTGTCTGAGCATCTTAAATAACAGATCAAAATAATAACTAAAAAAAAAAAAAAAAAAGGCAGCAATACCGTATTTAAGCTTTTCCTAAATTTCTACCAGGAAATCTAGATTTTTTTCAAATGGCAGAAGGGTTTTTTTCCTCCTAAATACTTATCCTGATTTGAGAATTTTATAACAGGATTGGACATCTGAAAACTGAACCTATAAAGAAGTATTGAGGAAGTATTTTCCTCTTCTCATACATGTTGGGGTTGATTTTGTTTTTATTCCACATCGCCTTTTGTCCCTTTTTCAATGTCATATCAATGCTGGCTTGTACCGCTACAAAATTACCACTTGCTAGACTGTTCAGGGCACAGGTGCGTTGGGGTTATTTGTGATGCACAGGGGAAGCTGTTCACGTTCTGGGTCTGCAAGATTCTATGCTCTCAGAGGTATGAGTAGAGGAGCAGGTCCAGTAAGGAGAGCAGGGGCACGAGACACTTTAATACTTTTGTCGTCTCCCATAGGAGCCCGCACATCTCCAGCACAGCATGTACCTTCTCTCTGGTTCTCCGCTCTGAGATATGCAGGGAGACAGAGAGGCTGGAGCACTGTGCATCATTACAGCAGGGTGTGCAGCTATTTACACGAAACCCGCGTTGTGTGTCCACCTTCTCTCATGACCCAACAACAGGAGAAAAGGTTAAGTATTTTTTTTCAGAGTCAGGCTGCATCTATCTGAAGCAGAAATATATAGAATATATAGAATATAATATGTTATACTAAATGTTATATATAAATTACAATTCATTTCAACTTACCTTCCATTTCTGAACCTACACCAATAATTACAATCTTCCAGCGATAACACTTAGAATGTCCAGTAGTATATACTTTCCTCTAATTGAAATTATTTCCACTGCCCTACATTTCCCTTTAAAATTGAAAACTGAATTGCATTGATACTTTGCCAAAGACACTGTCCCTAATAATTTTCTTTTCCTTCCCAACACCTATTGCATACATCAGTTGCATAAATGGTAAATTGAAGCCTTTTTAGCACAGCTGGATATTTTCATTGATTCTTTTCATCTGAGTGTAATTCATTAGAGTTTCTTCATCTTTTTGTCTGCAGTGTACTTTATCTACAGAACGGTGGGATCTGTACAACAAAATAGAACAAAATGTACAAGGACTTCAAGTCCTTCCAATGTCATATCTGTCAGATTACAAATTTGAGACAAACAATCCCATTTGCTTGCCTTCCTTGAGGTACCTATGTATCTTAATTTATTCCATACTGACAAAGAAACTGTGAGAAGTTGTACTTGATTGTTCCAATCCTCCTGCTTGTGATTTGCATTATTACTACCATTCCAAATGTTCTTTGAAGTATATACTTATACAAATATATCCTGGCATTTAGAAAGGCTCAGGTTTGCTTTTTTGGAAATTATGGATGTTATGGTCTCTGTCCCACAACTTCACCATTTCCATCAGGATAACTATATGTATTTATAAAACTTTTATTTCTCTCCTGTTCCTTGTTTTAGGAAAAAGCAAGTTTGCCACCCTGACTAACACAACTTTTTCAAACATTTTGTAACTAAATGTTTTGTAAAAACTGAAAGTGTTATTGGAGGAGAACAACTAAACAATTTTTTTTACTTATTATACATTTTAAAGTATAAAGACTTTTGAAAATCCCTAAGTGAAACTACAAACAGTGGGGTTTTTTTAAATAACATTGCATTCTGTTCCTTTTTTTCTCAGCATTTTAATATTATGTCCCAGGAAATTAACCACATTTTCTGCTCAGCTTTGTCACTACAAATACAAAAGTGGTGTACAAGTACTTAACATGCATAATATAAATAGTTGACATTGTCAAAGAAAATAATACACGTGAAATCAAGTACTCGCTATTCAAGTAAGTAAAAAAAATTACTTTTCTTGGAATGTTGGAGTGAATTTTAACTACTAGTCAAACTTTCAGTTAGATCTTATTTCCCAAACAGCAACAAACTATTTTAGCAGACTTCAACAGAAATACACACTTGCTGAGATGGTCAACATCTCAGATCTCCTTGTTATTTGGGGAGCATTGCCTGATTTCCTTCACCTAATTAATTGATGGAAGGTCTTGACTAAATGGTGGATTTGGGGTAAATGGTGGATAGTCTTTCTGTACTTTTTTATTTGCTGTCATTGAAATGCTTTGTCTATGGTACAGCAGGTTGGTTGAAGTTAAGTTTGATTGCTATATATTCTTGAACCGTTCAGTGAAACAAACAGTAAAAGAGTAATTTTCCATGAAGGCATAGTGTGATAATTAAAACAGGAATTTGGGCAGGACATTAGGTTTAGGAACTCATGAGCCGTTTTTCTCAGTGGTAGGAAGTGCTTCTAAATGAACCAAAATAACTTGTTCAAGAGAAAGCCTGAAGTAATGAGCAACATCATTATGATCTCAACCTACTCTGCCAACTTACAAGATGGGTGCTGCCACTGCTAGGACAGTTGCTCTAGTTTCAGTGTCTCTGGTAGCTGATGTAATGTCTGCAGACTGTTAGAGCTATAAAATTACAAATCCAGAAGATGGTGTTGATTGTACTCCTTCTGAAAAAAAAAATATGCACTTATTTTAAAGGTTCTTTGCTCTAACAAAGAGTTCACATTCAATTATTTTGTATTGTTGGTATAGAACATGCCTAGATAGTAATAACAATAGTGTCTTCTACAGTAATATTTTGAAGGACTACATTTCTTCTGTACTATCATATCAAGGATGTTTATCCTAAGTCATTTCATAGTCATTCATTAATTATTGTAGTAAAGTCTACGTTCCAGTTCTTCTGGAAGTGTTTTGCTTAATGGCCTCCATGCCCCGGTACATTTCAGCCATACCACCTCTTCTTGAGCACAAAGGGAGATGCCCAGGCCCGAATGTTTGTTAAGCTTCAATGTTAACATACTGTTGACCTTCAGAAAGGTCAGGATTCAAAAGACATCAAATCTGCAGCTTATCCTATGCCTTTGAAGCACTGCTGAAGTCAAAGAACTTTGCCTTTCTACCAAGCATGAAGCAGGTGCTCAGTCAATTAGTTGTGATGTCTGTTTTGCTTTGCCTTTAAAATAATAAATAATATTCAAGTCCGATTACTCAGTAATGTGCCTTAGGCTTACAAAATTATCCAGTCTCATTCTGATTTACAAAAGGTGGTCTGATCAACCAGAATTTCTTTTCTCTGTGCTTACTGCTACTCCATTCAATCTTGTTAATTCTTACTGTTTAATAATAAGTATTTAACTGGATATTTATTCCCTCATTCTTTACTTCTAAGACCATAATCTGGCCATCAGCCAGACCTAACAAGATCTTATGAAGAGAAGTGTTTTGTTATCTTAAGAATAAGTTCAAAGTGTATGAAATACAATTTTTAGAACACGACTTCCACTATTCCTAGTATTCTCTATTTAATATATCCTGGTAATGCAATCAACCTGTAAACAGATCATTTACAGATACAAACAGTAGAATTCTTAAAGATTAAGGCCAGAACATTTTGAATATAGATATTCTAGCTAATATGAATCTATCAGGGAAGAAATGTTAGCTGCCAGTATACGAGCTGGTGAATGGTTTCCCAATTAATAAGAAAATCCCACTTCTACTATTAAACTATTTCAAGTACTCATACCAGTGACAGATAATTAGCAGGCAAAATGGTTTGCTGATGTAGAAGTTGAGACTAGTAAAACAATTTCTCAAGGGAACAATGTTTGAACAAGCCCAAGGTTTAATTTGAGAACTTTTAAAACTCAGAAAAAAGGGCTATATTAAATATTTTTTATTTTTTTTTTTTTTACAACCTAACTTGCAGCCTGACAGCTGCTCCTCACATTTCCAGTGTTATTGATTCTATCTTGAGCCATAATGGGGGCAAATGAGTGGTTATAACTCTCTGGATCTATCTCACTTCTGTAGCTTTAGAGGTAGTCATGACTATGTATTGTAAAAGTGCATAGTCCATGACGCTGAACCTGTACTGCACCAGAGACAGGAGAAAATGTTGGTCCTGGAGTGAGTTAGTTCACTGGAATTGAATTTGCTTGTGCCTCCTTAACTCAGTGTATTAAACCTTGTGCAGCTGGATGTTAAGAATAAAAATGAAACTCCCTGACTGCTTGAAAAATTTCATCAGTTGTTTTCCAGAAGGCCTTCAGAGGTCTTCAGGCAGTTCAAATTTTGGTACTTAGAAAATGGCTTCACAAGAATGATTTGGAATTTCTGGTAGTCTTATTGAAGCAAGCACAGCTGAAATTTATTTTTTCTCTTGCTTACTGTACTTCTTAGATATTATTCTGTACTTAATCAAACCATATTTTTATTAAAGTTTTCTATTTCTAATCATAGTCAGAATAATTTAAGTTCTGGTATGATTTTAGAAGGAAATAATTTGTTTTATACATATATTCCTACACAGATGTTTATGCACACATATCAAACCTGATTTTCTGACAACATGGGAAATAAAAGTATGTTTGAGAGCTGACAAACAGGTGTATAAATCATTTTGGCAGTACTAGGCTATCACAAGAGAGACACACGGATAGAAAAAACCCCACTGTTAAAACTATTTTTAATCCAACAAGTACCTCTGTATAGACTTTGAAGGTTTTACCAGTTTTGGTGGAAAGTGTTCCAGATTGCCACCAAAATAATCACAAGTTGCCATGATTTTTATTTCCAAGCAGAACAGAAACCATTCCAATTGTTCTGTAGTATAAGTTTGGTTGGTAGGTACTGCAGTCAAAATATTGAATCATGTGAACTTCATGAAAGAGAAACACAAGATGTCCTTCTTGCTGAGCCACAAATGGCACTGATCAGAAATGAAGCATCTTATTTTCCAAAAGAAAGTGAATTGGAATGGGCAGAAAAATAATTTATTTATTTATTTTAAGAAGCCTAACCTGTAAGTTGCTCTCATAACAGGGATTATAGTAAATTTTTTCAATTTTACTTTTGGCCACCCTTTAAAGAACATAGCTGGCATGCTATAAGGCAGTGCAGGCAGTGCATTTTTGAAATCTGGAGGTTGTAGTATCAGAGAATCATAGAACAGCTTGGGTTGGAAGGGACCTTTAAAGGTCATCTAGTCCAACCCCTCTGCATTGAGCAGGGACATCTTTAACTACATCTGGTTGCTCAGAGCCCTGACCAACCTGACCATGAACGTTTCCAGGGATGGATGGATGGGTGGGTGGGTGGGTGGAGGTGACTGCTTGGGAAGAAAGAAAGCAAACACAGAAGGTAGGGAAAGAAAAAATAGAAAACTTAAACTCTGAAGACTAACTTAAAACAGGTGGAATGTAATAGTACGAAGCAAATGCCAGGAGTCCAAAGCAGAATCTCATTGGAAGTAGATAGCCATGAGGAGGGGGAGCTGAATGAGAAGACCAGGTGAGGGAGTTTCTTGTTGGCATTGGAAATGGGAGTAACAGGAGAAAGGATTTGTCTCTTTCTTAAGTATTATATTCACAGCTTTACAAATTTACCTTTCAAAATAATCTGAAATATTATGAAATGAGTACACTTTGCTCACATGAGCCTATAAATTCTGCACATTTCAGCTACATGATCCTGCCAGTTATTCTCTCATGTGATGGACATTAACAGTACAAGAGCTGTATTCTGGGTTTCTCAGCTGTTGGCTTTTTTCCCCTTTTTCTCCCTGATTGTCATGATTGTTTTCCCTTGGACAAGACAAATGCTAAATAATAAGACAGTGTAATGGTGTGGGCAGCTGAATTAGAAACTCACTGATAGTGTGGATGTCCTTAGGGAAATGCCATGGAATGATCTATAACGACGTGTATTTCAAAATCAAATGCAACCCCAGTTTCATTGAGGATGTTTTTCCTAAAATACGTGTAGGCTTGGAAATCTTTCCCTTGTGGGTTTCCTACCAAATTTTTCAGTCTCACTGCATCCTGTTCAGTTCATCAAATCTTCTATTGCTTTTATAAACTGTAGTTTTGAAAGCTCACTTTGGGATTTGTAGCTACCTTACAGCCTCATGTCTGCCACTGCTGGCAATGCTAAAGGATAAAAATTATCCAGTCAAAAGCAATTACAGATCATCGGAGTGGAATCTGGCTTCTGCAGCCAAAAAGCAGTTATGGACATGTAACTGTAGGCCAGCACTGCTATTCCAGCAGTACGTAATCAAAGCACTTGTTTGTTCAGAGGAATCTTGCTGTATGGTGGAGTTATTGATGGAATAGAATGTCTAAATAATGGCTTCTGTCTTAGTTTTGGTTGCCTAAAAGTTTTGGTTATTTTCCTGAGACTGTGGGGGAATACTATGGATGTTGTGAAAAAACCTATGAGGCTAGAAAAGACAAGACATAGCAGGATCTGCAGAAAGCAAAGCGAATTCTAATGAGAGAAATAGAAAAGGAAAACTAGCAAGATTTTACTTTTCTTTACACAGATAAATTTTAAAAGGCCTGAAAAATTCAAGTATTTGACTAAACAATATTAAAAGACAAACAGAATAAGTAAAACAATAAATGGATGGACAAAAATGTCAGTCATATAGTCATGTTTTTATTATAACAGAAACAAAATTTTATCTAAATAGTACTAAAAATAAGGACTACCATTATTGGTTCCAGAACGGACAAATTAAAGCTAACACACTAGGACAGAAAGGTTTAAGAGTTAAATGACTTCACATCCACAGTTTTATTCCTTGGCATTTTCATTAAATTAAGTAAGTAAATATGAACACACACCCACCAAAAAAACCCCAAACTGGTTAAATCTTTGTATTTTCTGTTTGTAAACTTCTGCTTGTAAGATAATAATTTCTAAATAAAGTTATGCAAGACTCAGTGCTGCATGAAATTCCTTTGCATATCTCATTAAAATGTATAAACTCATTGCAGCAAATAATATATTGTACAAACATGATTTCATTTGCTTTTTACAGATGATCTGATTATTTATATTTGACATAATTTATCAAAAAGCTTACATAAACTTCTTTCTGCCTTCAAATTTCTTTAGAAGCTCTAACCATCCTGAGGTATTGTATTATGCAATTTAATTAATTAACAACATTAATACAAGTGCAGATGCCAGGTGCCCACCAAAGGCACTCTCTCACCTCCCTCCTCAATGGTACAGGGGATAGAAAATATAACAAAAAGCTCATGGGTCAAGATAAGGACAAGGAGAGATCATTCAGCAGTTACCATCACAGGCAAAACAGATGACTTGGGGAAAAAAGTTTAATTTATTTTTATTTAATTTATTAACAATCAAATCAGAGCAGGATAATAAGAAATAAAACCTAAATCTTAAAAACACCTTCCACACACACCTCCATTCTTACCGGGGTCAAGTTCACTCCTGTTTACTCTACCTCCTCCCCCCTGAGCAGAAAGGGGACAGAGAATGCGGGTTGCAGTCAGTTCGTCACATGTCTCTCCTGCTCCTTCTTCCACAGGGGCTGGGGCTCTTCACACTATTCCCCCACTCCAGTGTGGGGTTCCTCTCATGGGAGACAGACCTCCATGAACTTCTCTAACATGAGTCCTTCCCATGGGCTGCAGTTCTTCACGAACTGCTCCACACCCACAGGGTCACAGCCTCCTTCAGGCACCCATCTGTTCCACTGTGGGGTCCTCCACAGGCTGCAGGTGGGTATCTGCTCCACCACTAACCTCCATGGGCTGTGGAGGGACAGCCTGCCTCACCATGCAAAAGAACCTCTGCTCTGGCACCTCAGCACCTCCTGCCCCTCCTCCTTCACTGACCTGGGTGTCTGCAGAGCTATTTCTCTCACATATTCTTACTCCTCTCTCCAGGGGCAATTGCTGTTTTCTTTTTCCTCTTCTTAAATACAGTTCACGAGATGCTGCCACTGTTGCTGATGGGCTCAGTTTTGGTCAGCGGTGGGTCCATCTTGGAGCCAGCTGGCATTGGCTCCACCAGACACAGGGGAAGCTTCCAGCAGCTTCTCACAGAAGCCACCCCTGTAGCCCTCCTGCTACCAAAACCTCGCCATGCAAACCCAATATATGTACTAACCCTGTTTGCCATTTGGAAAATGGGATTTCTCACTTAATGTGAAAGGTATCCATTTTCTTTTGTGATTAGATGATCCTACATTACCTAGTTGGCTAGTGACCATTTCTGTTGTCATATACTGGTGGTGTTGGTTTAGGGTGTTGGGTTTTTTTAAAATTTCTGTAATTCCGGAAAATAAAATTTAACCTCAGAAATTTTATATAAAAATATAGCATCTGATCTTGTAGCATTAAAGCAAATAGCAGTTTCATTGCTGGTTTTACTAAAAGTAGAGTGAATACCATCCTTGTGTCTTAAACTGTATGTATGGTTTTAAGATGCTTTCACTGTTTTTTAAAAGCATTTCATAGAAATAATGAGGACTTTTTTCATAAAGATCACTCTTAAGTTTTATGACTTGAAAGAATGGTTTTACTTTTTTTCTTTGTCTTGTGGAATCCTTTCATGTGCAAGCCCTTCATAAATAGATTAAGCCTTTCATAAATAGATTATTTTCAAAAGAACTCATTAGTTTCCTTTATTTTCCTAACTAGAAGGCCAGGTGACAACTGGTCACTGTGATAACAATAGCTTGTAAGTTTCAGAAGAGATTTCTGACTTAGTAAATCAAAGTTTTTTAATTGCCAATTAAACTGCCTGTCAGTGTATTTATTGTATGGTGCCACTATACAGGCACTGCAAATTCAGGTTTTGAAGCTGGCTTCAGACTGTTTGAAGCTTTCTTTGCTTCTCTCCTGTCATTACTCTCTTTCACACACAGTTGTATTGCACTCCAGTGGCACTTCACCTCTTTCTTATCTCCATCTTTCTTACTGTCTTCATTCTCCAAGATCTCTTCTATTCTTAGAATTTCCCAATTCTCTGCTCTTAGAAACAAATGAGTAACAAGACAAGCCTAAACAGAAACAGATTATTTATTGGGGGGTGGGGGGTAGGGGTAAAAGTAGTAAAATATAAACAGCTGTGAAAATCAGGTGGTAAATTTAAGAGTTTTTGATGGCATTTGATAATAAGGAAAAAAAGCATTTTTCAAAATATAACCTGTTATCTGGAGGGTAAAGTTTATTTTTCATATGTGAAGCTGCGCAGACAAAAAATGCATTTTAACAACTCTACCAAGATAGTTACGGTCAGTTTGTTGCAGCCATTGTTGAACTCATATGCAAAAAAAAAAAGTATATTTAATGTTTGCACTAATATGAAATCTGTGAAATGTCAATAGTCAGAGCAGACCAGTTACCGTTTTCCTGGAAGCACAAAATATCACAGACTTAATCCCACTGCTTCCTTCAGGGCTGCAGCTTGGAGCTTTGCTCCGCAGGGAAGGAAGAACCCTCCCTCAGTTCACAGGAGGATCTGAATCTGTGAAGTGGATAGGTCTCGGGATTGAACTAAGCCATTTTAAAAGATTTCAGTTTCATCCAAGACTTTTACAGATTGAGAGTTGTAAATAGGGTATTCGTCTTTGCACAGAGAGGGATAATAACAGATTTAAGAAGAAGACTGCATGTAATGTTACTGGGATTACTTGCATTAAATTTATGGCACTTACCAAGTGCACTGTATGGTAATGGGTGTTTTTTCACACCCATGAAGTGATGGTTGTCTTGAATGCATACACACGGTGCGATCCTTCATGCCGGTATAAGCCTTAACCTTCACTATATACCATTTTACATTCTCCATACATGGGGTATAACATTATTTATTCTTTTTAAGTTATAAATACCTTTTCTTCTCAAATAGATTAAACTGCAGAAATAAGAGAATGTATCTTCCAATTTAAATTAGAAGAGTTTTGAATCATTGTGATTTAGCGGTATGTGTTATATATAACTTATGTTTTGCCTTCATGTCACTTGAATTTAACTCACAGATTAGAAAATATAAATATATAGACTCTGACCAGCTGCAGGACGAAGACAGCTCCTCTCACAAGTCATGTTACGCTATTACAGGAGTTTTGTCATTATCTTCATTCAGTGTAGTATCAATCCTATCAGCAATTGTTTCTATTTGAACTGTTATTTGCCTAGAGTCATTTTATTATCTTTCAGTGTGCTATATGCATGTCTTCCCCAGGGATGGAAAAAAAAAAAAAAAAGGCATTTGAGCACAATCAGGAGCTGTAGTTGTATACAAAGAAGTGTCAGATAACAGGGAGTATTATGCACTGATCATATGGATGCTCCCAAGCTTGAGCAGCTGCTGGGATATAGCACACTCTGCAGAAGTCATTGAGACTAAGAGGCCATCTTCAAAAGGTTCATTGAACAAAAACAATAAACAAAAGTTTGTATAATCTATCCTGTCAGTAATCTCATGAAATGAAGCTTTTCTTTTCATGTTGTGTCAGCACTTGATTGAGCAAGTAGTTTTAATATATCTTGAAACAGAATATATACTCTTGAGATTGTCACTTGTAAGAATATGGATGAAACAAGCAAATAATGTGAATAGATCATGCTGTAATGAAACTGTCCCAACTGACATCATCTTATTGGTTACACCCTGTGCAGAAAAAAAACCCAAAACAAATAGGTGATTTGTTTGGGGAAGTTTGGGAACTAAGGATTATCACTACTGGTGTAACTCTCTTAAAAAGGAAAAGTAGGAGAGAGCAGAAAATATGAAGGAGAAGAGATATGGGGTTAATACAACTGCTGCTGCATGTAGAATCCTTTATTATGCTTTACTGCCCTATAGTGTCCCCCAATAAAAAAAAGTTTGCCTTACTTTATACCTCCTATGCTTTCCTATACTGCTCTTCCTCGATGCATTCCATTAGTCTCCCCAAGAATCCTCCTTTTTTGCATGCAAACCCACTTAGGAAAATTAAGCTATATAAAAGTTATATTTATACATATATTTAGAGGATTATTCTGAGGTGTCTTAGTATTACTCTAATTGTCTCAGGAGATACATAGGAAGGCTGATTTAGCTGTCTTAGGACTCCTGAATTAGGACAGATAAATCTCACTTACATAGTCTCCCCTGTATAGTGTTTTGCATGGTATTACATATGTAGCAGCATACTCAGTCCAAGTAATTCTTCAGTGCTTATTTATAAAAATTATGAGACAAAATTGAAATTATCAATATATATGTATGAAATATGTATTTTCACTGTATTTGCGGTAGCAACATGGGTTTGAAGTGTGAATTGAAATGATAAAAGAGAATGAAGATACTCAACAGCAAATTAACAAGACAAGAAAGAGAAAACAGTGAGAAAGACAGGACTGAAAATTGAAGTCTCTTGAATACTGATGCAATGATAATCCCAGAGGCATCAGAGGGCAATACAAGTGGAAGGAAACTGAAGGCAGTGAAAGTAAAAACTTCAAATAATTAGCTAAAAATAGTGTTGAGTAAAGATAGTGAATGAAGCCTCCATTTCTTTTAGAAGTAGCCTGTATAAAACACAGGTCTGAGCTATGATCTTGTTACCTGCAGTGATGAGCAGTTATTCCCAAAACTAATGCTAGTAATGGCACTAGAGATTCAGAAATGTAGGGAAAAGGAGCAATAAAAATAGTATGAAAAAAGATCAGTGAAAGTGAGAGAATGCAACTAGAACTATAAAAGAATAATCTTCACTGGTGATGCTCAACTGATGAAGGAAATTGTAGGCATATGTTCTGAGCAGCTATAAAATAAAACATTTCTTGCATGACATTCAACCTGCAGTTCCCTAAGTCACCAAATATACATTCCTCTTGGCACAAAAACTGTGTATATTACCTGACCTTTCATTAACAAATGGCATTTTCAGTGCAACATGACTTTATTTTTTTGTTTGTTTGTTTGTTTGTTTAATGAGAGAAAAAAATGAGAGAGGGGAAAAAGCAAAACAAAAAAAATGACTTCAAAATATTGTTAAGAGACAGTAAGTTGTTATCTTAATGATGGATTATGAAACATTGATAAGAGCATTTTCAAAGAAAGTACAAAAAAGAAGAATGGATTTTAAATTGTTTATAAATATTTTTAAACAAAAAAAAAAGAAGTCAGTTCTATTTAAAAAGTGTAACAAGTGTAATGGAGAGAAATAACTGTATATTAGTAGATAGCAAAAAAAAAAAATAAAAGGCCACAAGAAGGCATATGTTGCAGCACCCTCCAAACTAGCCGGCTGCAGCAAGGTCTTTTACCATCACATGTCAACATACTCTTCATGCCAGTTGCTCTGCTGCCTTCTCCTAGTCTCTCCCCATCCAGGGGGCACACACCCTCTCTTTCTTCTCTCTGCTTTTTCCTCCTGCTCTCTTCTTTGGCTGCTCCCTCTTCATTAGCTGCCCAACCACTTCACAGAACCAGCCACAGGTGTAGTTTATTTATGTCTATATTTTGTATATTGAGGAAATCTAACTACAGTATACTTGATGTTACTTTCCATGCATGCCCCAAAAGAGGCAATGCCTAAAAGAAACACTCTATCAACAACCATGTTAGGGCAGGAACAGTAGATGATTAAAGCCTAAAAAGACTAATGTTTCAGCAACAACAGTATCATAATGTTTCAGCCTTTTCCTATTACAAAATATTTAATATATATTTAGACTGAGGATAACAAAATAATCAGATAACAGAAGCTCTGTAAGAAAAAATACAGGGGAAGGGTGGGGACAATTTCAATATAGCCCTGCAAAACTTTTCTCTACCTCTGAGGTGCTTGTATACTATTTTGAGAACCATCACAAGAGTGTAAATGTGTTCTAATGTGATGTACCTGAAATCTAAATGTACCACTTTTTTTCTTAATTGATGGGAGATGTTAATGGTCTAAAGACAGGTTTTGCAGATCAATGCCCTGTACTGCTCTGCTGCAAGTTACTTTTCTAGAAGCATTTGACAGGGAAGATGTAAACCTCAGCACATCATTTGTAAAGACTTCTCACTGGAGCTGATATTTTTGATTGTTTCCTGTCCCAACCCAGATGCCTTCACTCATGCAAAACAGTAACTTTTCCATTAATTGTGTCAGTGAGATCTGTAAGACTTTCTGTGGAGAAAGATGCTACTTAGTATGAATATGACTAAAGAAATAAGAATGCACCCCTTGAAACTCACCTGGCCTAGAAATGGGAGAGAAAGAAGTATCAAGTTTGTGCAATCAATCACAGAAAGCACGGAATCAAGTTATTTTAAATTTGATATTTTGAGGACAGGCTATCTTAATATATTTTTTTTCCCTTTTCTTAAGGTGCTGAAACTTTCTTGATTTAAAATAATTGAGGAGTTATCTGTATGTAGAATTGATGAGACTGTGTGGGGATTAAGAGGGAATGAGGGAGGAAAAGAGCGGCACTGAGCTTCTATCAAATCACCTGTATTTACATTGCCTTCAGTGAAGGTGACAGTCACCTTTCTAGATTTGCAGAAAACATGGTAGATGCTTATGAGTGTAATGTGCTAGTGACATTTTACAATTCTGGAAACATGAACTTTATGTGTGAAATAGTAGGTATCTTCACTTTTAGGAATAATTTGTATTAGACTGCATTCCATCCCCTCCAATAATCTGAATTTCTGTTTTGGGGAGCTAGGATTTCCCCTAAATTTGGTACAAGATCACATTGCACAGGAGGTGAAAAACTGGTGTTTGTACTTGAAGCAATTCCCCTTCTGTTCCACCCAAGATCTGTTCTCTTAATTTTTTCTTTTTCCCAACCGAAAGATTGAAAACCATATATCTTCATATATAGTCTGTTTATGATATTTAACATAAATAACATGGAAAGCACATGGCAGAATTTTTTCTTATAAGTTACAGTCATCTTAGTTTATAACCCAGAACCCTCGAAATGCCCTGTGTTTTTAGCACAATTAGATCTAATACTACTGACTCAGCAGAAATGTATATACTCATAGTAGGAAAAGAGAGGACGAGCTATCCTATCAGATTTGTCCATTTCCTGATTTCCTAAGACTTCTGTTTCTCAGTTTTAAGAAAGTTTAAGTTTTAACCCTTTGTTGTAGGTCACCATCTGTCTTGTTAATTTCTCCAGGCTCTCCCCAATTGATGCAGATGTCTCTTGGTTATGGTGCCTAGAGATGATCACGGTATACTACCTAAAAGTCTTATGGATGATGAGTAATCCTGAAGGTTAGGTAGACTGTTATAAAAAATAAAAAAAACAATTATCTGTAAACATTTCAAAGCCTATAGTGTGCAAGTGCCTTGATCTTAAAGTAAGATTTGATCTCAGAAAGAATATATGCCTTGCTGAGCTCCATACTAGATGGGTTTACTTACTGCACACCACATTCTGTCCCTAGTTGCATGTGCCCAGTTCCCACTGACCTTGAAAATGTCAGACTGCATCGAAGTTAGATGCATTTTAAGACTAATAAACATCCAGAGGTTCAGGGTAGTATATACATTTTTGTTTCTCTTTTTCCCCAGCTTACAATACAGAACTAAGAGTATATATAGTTTCATCTTCATGCTGAAAGCAGAACAGAAACCACTGAATCTGTAGTCCTGCGCAGTCACAGCTCTAAGGAGTATATTTTATGGGGCTGTATAGAAGATACATAAAGAGCTTTAAACCAGGAATGGTGGGCTTCGAAAAGGAGGTGACTGGGAACTTAGGGGTAAGAATTAAAGAGCAGACCAGTGTGGGTGACTTTGTAATTATATGGGCCACCTGACCAGGAAAAACAATTGATTGAGGTCTTTTACAGGCAGCTCAAAAAGTAGCCTCATGTTCACAGGCCTGGGTCTAGGCCCCATGGGGGACCAGCTTGATCCTCTGCTGGAAGGACAACACAGCAGGTTGTAGGCAACGTAGTAAGTTTCTGGATAGCATTGGTGAAAGCTTCCTGATGCAACTGATAGAGAAGCCACTGAAGGTAGATGCTCTGCTGGACCTCATGCTCACAAGCAAGGAAGGGCCATTGGGGAGGTGAAGGTCAAAGGCAGTCTTGGCTGCAGTGACCATGAGTCCACAACACGGACTTCAAGAGAACAGACTTTGACCTCTCCAGGGGTCTGCCTGGAAGAATCCTATGGCCTAAGGCCCTGGAAGGAAGAGAGGTCCAAGAAAATTGGTTGGTATGCAAGGGTCACTTTCTGCAAGCTGAAAACTGGTCCATCTTGAAGAGCAGGCAGTCAGGCAAAAATGCCAAGAGGCCTGTATGGATGAACAAGGAGCTCCTGGCAATACTCACACATAAAAACAGACTATACAGAAAGTGGAAGCATGGACAAGTAACCTGCAAGGAATATGGAGGCACTATCTAACTGTACAGAGATGTGGTCTGGCAAACCACAGCCCACTTGGAGTGGAATCTAGTGAGGGATGTCAATGGATATTTCTATATTTGGAAGCTAATTTAATTGTGAATTGAAAACTTTTTAATTGGTGCGGTGCTGTTTTGTGAAAAAATAATTACTAATTGTCATCATTTGTAAAACTACTTTCTCGGTATACTATAAAATTCTGCAAGGAATTTGGCAGAAAAATTTCAGAATGGTTAAATTATATACAAAAAGCAGTGTTAAAAGAGAATTAATGTGGCTGGAAAGTCAGGAACTTGAAACTTTTGTTAATAAAATGCTCAAGAATGGAGGACTGCACAGCAGCTTCTTGTTCTTTTAAAAGGCCAAGTTCATGCTCAGTTCATATCAGTTTTATAAAATATTTTACACCTAACGTAAGTGCATGAATAGAAATGAGGGAAATACAGTGATGTAAAGGCCAATTTCCTTGCAGAACCCCCACCAGCATGTATGATGGCTTTTACAGGAATAGTGGAGGTGTCAAATGCTAGGTGTCTCTGACAGAATATCTTTTATCCAAAACAAAGCAAGTAAGTTTTTTCTAAAACAACTGTTTCTTAAAGATGTTTGTTCTTAAGATTTCACAGGTTTTACAACTGTTTCAAACCCTTTAAATTTGAATGTTCTTGTTATTTAAACCATAAGACCTAACTTTCTTTCCTTAGGCACAGAGATACACAAACCCTGAAGTTCACTAATTTAGGATTATAAAACAGAAGCCTAAGAAGCAATGGGTGGTTATTCACAATAGACATATTAAGTCAAGGAGATTGTTCTTTTATTTACTGTTTTCTAAGGCTCTACGCCAGAATTTTAAGATGTTTCCTGAATTTTTATTAAATGTTACTGTCTTCTTTCACCTGAAGATTGAAAAAATCAGTCATGGTACAATCATAGAATCATCAAATGGTTTGGGTTGGAAAGGACCTTAATTAGTTCCAACCCCCCCTGCCATGGGCAGAGACACCTTACACTAGGCTAGGTTGCTCAAAGTCCTACCCAACCTGGCCTTGAACACTTCCAGTATCCTACTAGATTTTAAGATTTCTTTTTGTCTGCTGAAATGAGAATTGCACGAGGACGCTCAGGTTTCAATTTGCTGAAGTACACAGTTCTACCATGATCGAGAAATCTTGGAATTTGAATGTAGTCTGTAACAGCTGCAAATGCATGCGAATAACATTACATTTATCTATTTTTTTCTTTCACAAGGAAAATAAGCACACATCATGTTAATTTTTACACTCTTGAAATATTTCAGATTACAGAATTTTTCACCAGGAAACTAATTGTTCTTTGCTGTGCTTTCCATTCAAATCAAGAGTTAAACCTGAAGTTCAGCAGCTGAGAACACTGACTATCAATTGCCTTTTCCCCAGCTGTTCCTCATTAACAGCACAAAGTGTGCTTATTTAAATCCATTCTTATCTCCTAATATACAAGGAATAGTGACTGGCTAAATTCAGTAGCTATTAGAAGTACAGTGGATCAGATCTTCCTGTTTATTGATTTGTGAAGAACAGCCTCGTACTGCTTTGGCAGCTCTGTGTCAGTGCGAGAAAAGAAAGAAGCTTTTCAGCTCTTGGGAGGAGAATTGCTAGGTAACATTAAAGAGGGCCTTGTAGAAGCCAGTTTCCTTTGATATGCAGTTAAATTGGATGTGATTGGAGTCAAGGTCAGGAAGCTGTGGAAATCCTATGAATATGGTTGGGGAATAAAAGGAGTGTTATTTTAATAAGTATTGTGTGTATGCATGCTTATTAACAGAGAAAGTTGCCCTCTGTTCATGAGAACACCCTTTGGTGAAGCAAATTTTGAAAAAGGAGATTGTTATTTTGCTTCTGCACTAAATATGGTGGTTTAAATGAGACTCTTCTTTTCCTTTTTTACTTGCTATTTCTCCTCAGAATCCCAGGCATATTCAGCCATTCAACAACTTTATTAACTCCTAGATTTTGCTTTTTTTTTTTTTAAACTGGTGATCATACTTCTATTGTCTCATGTTAATAAGTGGTGAAAACTGCTACTCACACACCTTCATATAATTTGCCTGTATTTGGGGCAGTATAATCATGTAACAAGTGTCTATATATTTTGCTGCATGTGCCATTAGATGCCCTTACAAAAAAGGATATTAATCTGACCTCAGAAGCGTTTATGCTGTTGCTGTTATTTCAAATGAATAGTAATTCAAAGAAGTTAAGCTCATATGTAAATGTGTAAGTTCACTGAGTGGCATAAGTGATATCTACCTGACCTCCTCACTCTTCTGTCAATGATATTAACATAGAAAGTGATTTGGCAAAATAGAATTTAACAAAACCTATTCCTCCTTCCCTATTTGAAGTTGTGCTCTGTGTGGATCGAGAGATGTTCTAATATTTGCCTATATTTTGTATACTTTATTCAGAAGCAAGAACATCCAGAGAAATCTGGTGAGGAAAAGTTTCATTTTCTTTTTAGGAAAAATAAGAAAATGTTTTTCTCTTCACTTTATGTTGGGATTCTAACACCTGGCTAGCATGTCAGTAGACCTAGAAATGGTGAATCAGGAAAAGGGAGAATTGAAATATTTTTTCCATTATAGTATTAATAACCCCCTATCAAGGTAGCACATGACACGATTAAGTCTTGTCAATGACAGCATGATTTGGCTTAGAAATAGGGGTAGTAGTAACTGCAGTTTGTTTCTATGAGCATCAAAGACAAAAAGGTCTTTTTTTTCCTAGAAAGAATAAAAGTCACCTTAGAAATGGCGGGCATATATACAAACTGTGCAGGGCAAACACAGAAAGAAAAAAGCATTAATTAAGAGGTCCACCTAGAAATAAACCAGGATGAGCCCCAAGAGATGAAACTTGCAAAGATAAGTGATATGCAGTCATATAGACTGCTCATTTGCTAGTTTCGTGCTTTCAACTCCATTGCCTTGTCAGGTAATGTTGTCACTGTTGTCATATGTAGAATTGTTTTGGGTTTTGGGGTGAGTGTTTTTGTGTGGTGCTGTATGTGGTGTGCATTTGCACATTTATCATTCACATTGGCCAGGAAAGCCAAACACAGTTGCATATCAGATGAATCACTGCAAGAGGCACAATTTGAATATATCAAGAAGGGAGATACAAAAATAATAACATATTGGGTATGCTTTGTTCTTCATTTTTACAAAAGGGTGTGTCCAAACAAAGGACAGTGATAGAGGAGGTAATTAACTTCTAATTCAGGTGTGATTCTTGAGTTAGTTTAGAACCCCCAAAAGTCCTTTTGTGAGTTGCCTCAATGGTAACAAGGGTGGAGGCATTCACATAGTCACCTGTGACATTCCCTGCTTGCCTGATGTTTTCTCGCTACACAGGATCACGTTATTAAAATGTTCTCGGTTAAAACCCAGCAAAATAATAATAATAAAAAAGATAATGTAGTAGTTGACCCAAGTCAAATCTTTCAAACCCTTATCCCGATTTCAGTGGAGCTGTTATAACAAGTGTTTTCAGGGTTTAACCCTTCAAACTATTCCTAACTACATGACATAGCTTTGCTTTTGTTATTGTCATACTTTGCTTATCTGAACCTGATTATGTATTCAGTTGATATGCTACATCCAAATGATGGTAAACAGAACTTGTTTCATCAAATGTTTTCGAAGTCTTTAAAGGAGAGGAACTTTAAATAACTTTTTTTTTTTAGTTGTTCGTTTGTTTAGTAGAAGTGTTTGTTCCATGTCAATATCACTTTAAAACAATATAATATTTTTAATATTACCATCTTCACCTTCAAGTATAATGTTTATCACACTGCTGTGGCTCTTTCACTTGTTATGACAGAAAGAAGATAAATGTTATGTACAGCAGTGGGTTAAATAAATAATGGAAATGCATGTATCTTCAGTGAAGAAAAGCAACAGCTCAAGTATCCTGATTACAGGAAATCATTATGCTTGTTTTAAATTAAAATCAGATACAAAAAGATTATGGTCTGTTAAAACCAAATTCTCATATCTTGATTCAGATAAAGCAACAGCTGACTTGTTAGAAAGCCACCGGTTGATATTTTAGTAACTTTACTTGTGAAGAAATACTGTAGAGACTTCTACCGAAAAGATACCCAAATCCAATCCGTAGTCCCATCTTGGATGTCATGTACTGGTAGTAGTACTTTTTTAAATTATTACTTTTTGCATACTAGTCTGGCTAAGCTCATACTAGTAGGAAGAGACTACTGAAGTCAAGACTTCTTTTCCTTTGGCTACTGAGACATGGTGGTGTGGTGTGGGCCGTTTGCAGAACTTCATTAAGAGCATGTATGCTTTTTCTTCCATTTAAGGCAAGGAAAATGAACACTTGAATCGGATTGAAAATTTTCACACACAGCTCCATCATTTTGTTCTAAGGAAAACTGCACTTGGTTCAGAGCATAGCATACAAAAATGCATACGATACTGTTTGTGCTTATATTGGAGCAACCTACCTCAACTTGAAAGAAAACTAGACAAAATTAAAAATTTGGGAATTACCTGTGGCTTATTTTTGAAAATGAATACACAAAATATTTACGTGCCAGTGAGAATTTTTTTCAAGGATTACAAATCAATTATGAAGGTGGATATGATTCTCCTTCTCCAGGTAGATAGGGTGTAAGCCACAAAGCCAAATCTGACTCTGATTTTATTGGACCAGAGACACATTGTTCTGTAATTTTAAGTAATCATTGTTTGGTCAGGTAGAGGTTTGTTTTTTTAATTATTGTTCAGAATAATCCCAGTCATTGTGGGTTCAAATTCTGTGATCTTATCACTTACATCTTAGTAAAATTTGTAGAGACTGACTGCAATAATCTTCCTTGCTCTACCATCAACAGAGAGTTCATCTTTTGGCACCTAAAAGGTAATATGCCAGTACATCAATAAATTGTATTTCCTGACAGCCAAATGGAATAACTTTTTGTGTTCCTAGGTGATATTTCCTAGGGAATACTCAAGATTTCCCAATGTTTTATTCATCTCTGACAAAATCTAACTCTAGCAGAGGTATTTCCTGGCTCACATCCAAGGCTGTTCAGTTTGAAAGTTTACCCTAAAGTGTGTAAGACATTTTATTTTGCTGGATAAAAATCTGTTTAATAAATTTGTGTGGCTCAAAGCTCACCTGAATATTTTTAAGTGATTGAAGTTCTCAGCTTTAGCACACTTAAAGAAGCTGTATGGTCTGTGAGTTGGCAGTAGTCATACTTACTAGAGTTCCCATACTCTATTCTGACCACAAGCTGGCTGTTATCATTTTCCTATATTAAACATTACTCCCTGCTGTGTATTTGTAGAGCTTTCATTGTCTTTAGATATTCTGCGTGCCAAAAAGTACTTTTTCAGTCCTAGCTGACTTACTGAAAATTAAGTACTAGTATAAAGGAGGAGCCTTATGTTTCTTTACTGACCAATAATGATCAAATGACAAAATATGTATGTTGTGACTTTCATTTGAAGAGGATTTCAAAGAGTGTGTATATAATTTGTTAACATTTTTTTCCAGTATTTTTGTTTAGTTTATGTAACTTTAAGACTATCTTCCTAGTCTTCATTGCAAGGCCATTTCTTGATTAAATATAATATCACATTAGTTTATTCTTCTATACTTAAGGTAATTATATTGATGACCAGAAGCAGCCCTATCATTGTTTTCTATGCACTTACAGACTTCCCTAGTTTATATCTATGCTGTGAATTAGGTGTGAACTCAAGCCCAAAGCCAGTCCCCAGTAGGAAGCATTGCTTTACGGAACATCTGTCTATGCAATTCACTTTACTTTAAATTGTCCTTTACCCAGCCGCCTTCTACCCACAGTTTCAGAAGTTATCCAGAGTTCAACCTCTTCCTAGGCTTAGTTTTGTCTAGCTGAGCAATCGGCAAGATTAAACAGAATAAGCACAGGTCACAGGATGGAGCCAGCACGTGCCCCCCTTAAACCCACCAGTATAAATGTTGTCGTGTGAGCAATTCTGTATTCAAGAAAACAGTAGAAATAAGAACCGGACCTATGTGGTGATATGCTAGCAGATGAGCTGTGTGTGCGGGGAGGTGCTGGTTAATGGGCACTAACAAAAAAAATCACATTGATAGTGTCTGTATAGGAAGCCAGAAAAGAAAAGAAGGCATAGAAACAGAGGAAGCTGCAGGAAAAGCATCTGAAAAATGGCTTAAGGAAAGGGGGCTTCTTGGTCATAGTGTCAGTTTTGAAACTGTAAGCAAAGAAATCATGTCCTGATGTTAAATTTCTGTTGTGTTTAGAGAAACAAGATTTTCGGGGCTAGAGGTTATTTGGCACACACACACAGTTATTTCAAAGAGCTAGTAAATTCTGTCATCATTTTTCCCTTCTAATTGAATCATGCCCAGTTATTATACAATTGCTCCTTCCTACCACCAACCAGCAAAATCCCTGAAAGTTTTAAAAGATGGATTGCTTTTTTACTTGTGCAACCTATTTGTTTCCCTGTTATGTATGCCACAATTAGGGCAGTAAAAACAGACCAATCATTTTTACCTTCTGCTTTGCCAGTGTTGATACAACACTTTTTCTTACAGGCAATATTTAAGTGAATGTGTTTTCTATCCATTATTTTAATTAACACATTTCTAAAATATTCTATAATTACTTTCAAACATTTTTTTTCCTTGCTTTACCTGATCCTATTCTTAGGCCTAATTTAATTATCATATCCTTGTAGCGTGTAGGCTATAAAGCTGCTGGTAGATGTCATTCATACACTATGGAATCTTACAGCAACCACTCCCCCTTGACTGCTTGCTTGATACTTAACTCTAATGGGATTTTCAAGGGTAAAGATAAAACCAATCTTACAACCAGCATCTGTGTTTTCATGCAGTAAAGCAACCCAATAAGACATTAGGAACAACATGTTCTTCAAAAGACTCTTCCAAGGAGAGGATCAAGAGACTAGGATTTGACTATTTAAAAGAACAGAGAAATGTTTGTATCAGATGCTCTTTGGTTACTCTCATTTCAGCACTCAGCTAAAATATGGTTATGTCCACATTAAAATAGATTACTTTTCACATGCTGATTTATAATAGTATACTCTCAAAAAGTACTTTTGAGGTAGTTCTGTAAAAGTATTAACATAAAAGAACTTTTCTGAAAAATATTGGCAAGCAACAGTCATATTCTCATCAGGTACATAAAGTCAGGCCAATTTGCTATACCTTTTTTTCTCAGCCTTTTCATTTTCAACTTGTTCTAGCACCAGTTGGGGAGGGGTGGGGGAGCTTGGAAAAAAACACTAAACACCAAAACCCAAACCTCTTTTGACATCCTTTCTTTTGGGTAAAACACATAAAAACTCAATTCAGCCCTGAGGAATAATGATTTTTCCAGGACCCTGCTTAATTTTAAACAGGATATTCTCTAATGAAAAAGTATGACTATAATTGCTACTTGTTTAGAAGAGAGTAATTTTTTTTCTTCTCTCTTAACAGGTGGCCATTGATGAGCGCATCAGGCAACTGCATGAAGCTCACAGGGATTTTGGCCCAACTTCCCAGCATTTTCTTACCAGTGAGTAATTTCCCATTTTTCTGGCTCAGCTGGCATACACAGTTTGTAGCCATATGCCGGTTACCATTATGATGAATTTCTATTTTAGACTGTATTATAAAGTTATTCATTTTTTTCATTACTGGGAGTGGAAGTCTGTTATTAAATAAGTTCATATAGGTCGGAGTAAAATGAAAATATCTGCTAGTACCAAGTCTGTTTGTCCTGTCAATGCAAGACTGGTCTTCATTGTCTGAATAGTCACTTTTAGGACTAGCAAATTAAAATTATGTTAAAAATTGTAAGAGTTTCTGATTATTGAAATACAGAAAGGATGAAAAAATATTAAATTTGGCTTATCTGTTCAAAGAAATATTCAGCTCTAAAAAGGGGCAAAATCAGACCTTCAAGAAAAATATTTTGCAGGATTTTATCACTTAGCACAGCAATGAGAGGATCAAAACTTACTGGGAAAGTTGGCAGAAGGATGGCAGTTAAGTAAACTTATTACAATTCTGCATAAAATATAATTGCTAGCAATATTCCCACTCCACCTCCATACACACACTCTTTTATCAAGGATGTTTTGAAGTACACTGAAAGACAATTTGAAATACCTTCAAAGCTCCAAGTCAATGACTAAAGTGAAGCTTCTCTAAAGGCCATGCCTTTTCTATTGTACTTCAATTAAGGAAAGTAAACAGTAAAACTTTATTTAAGATAATATATCAGCAGAACAGAACACAGTCACAGGATAATGGTCTCCTGCATGCAGAGGGACAAGCTATCCAGACATCACAAATAGATGTTACTGCACAGCAATGTTCACAGTGGGGTAGAGAACAAACTTTTCTTCAGCTGATACTGCATTGTAATTTTAATTGGTTGACTGTGTTTCCACTGAAAATCTCAATGAGAAATTGGAAATTTTCAGTGCGGTGAACTGCAAATTCAAAACCAGGGTCAATATTGTGCCATATAAGCATAATGTAGGCTCACAATGATTCAACCCTGCATCTTATTTTATGAAATTATTTTCCTGTGAAGAAATAAGCCTTATTTTTATAATTTCTACTACTTTTTCAAAATCATTTTAATTAACTCTTAATCATTGGGAGTAATTTGTCAGCTTAATATATATAACTGCAAATCAGACTCTTCAAGACTGAATGTGCAAGAGTTGTTATGGGTATATGACATGAATGCAATATGAAGATCTCACAGTTATAGCGGGTACTATTAAAGTATCGTTTCCACACACAGATTTGGTATAAATTAGCTGTCAATGACTGTTAGCAAAAGAACAGATAACAAAACCAAGCCACTGTGAAAGTCTTTCTGCATCCGTATCTTCAGTATGAAAGCCTGTTTGTCTTCTGACACACAGTGTATTGCTGGTGAAAGAATAAATGTGAAGGGTAAATTAAGCAAGCCTGTATTGCAGTCTGGAAGACACTAGAGTGACCCGAACGTTACTACACTGAGGAGCACACCATTGCTGGTGCTGAGTGCAGCCAAGCAACCTGGGGGACAGTTAGGTCCCAGACCCTTTCTGTCTTATTACTGATAAACTAGATCAATCTAAAAGCTGCTCAGAGTTATGATAGTCATCTCTTTTATCCCACCCACCATCAGTGAGACACCAAGACAACACATTATTCTGTGGACTAAATGGGGCCAGCAAAGAATCAAAATCATTCTGGACACTTCTCAGCACTTGAGAATTGCTTTAGGAGAAAGAGCCAGGTGAAAATGTATGACTTTGGAAACAGCCAAATCACTGAGAAAAAAATGCACACGTGTATTTGTTCTCTTTTTCTTGGGCATGTGTGCAAATACATATTCTTATATGTGCATGCAGAAGTTAGGTATTTGAAGCACTGAAAATATCTACAGAATCCTTCCCAAGCATAAGTGTTCAGTCACTGAAAAATGCCAGTGCATCTATCAGTCCCATTTTTCATAAGTATCAAATTCCAAAAGCATCAAGTTTCTCAGTATCATGTACTATTACTTCACCTGAAGAAAACATCATGCTTATACAGGTTTTTCATGTACCACATCTGCTGCAATGATGGAAGCACATCTGTTGGAGAGGTAGTGCTGTAGAAGAGAGTGCCAAAGTCTTTGTCATCTAGCACTAGTCTTGTTTCTGTATCTGTACTTCGGGGGATGAGCAAGTCAAACATAAGCATTGTCAAACAGAATTGGGCAGGTCAAATGGTTTGTGAACAATCTTTCAGTACATGGCAGAGTCCAAGTTGGATCAGTCTAGCTGTGGCAACAACAGTGAAAAGGTCAATCATGTTAATTCTGCTCTCTGGCTTTATTTTACAAGGCCAGTTCACAGACCATTTTTATCTAAGGAGCTGAGATACACAGATCAATGCAAACTTTAATAAGTAAAGAAAATAAGCAATTTACTGGCTATTTTGTGCCTAATGTATATGCCAGTAACAATCAGTTCATCCTCTCAAATCAGTATCAACTTTCCCTCTACCATACATGCTTGCTCACCTTAAGGAGTGAGTGATGGTCTTTAGCTCCAAACTGTTTATATACCAATATGAAAATTTGTCCTTTTAGAGGTGATCTACCTTTAAGTACTTCTGAAAAAAATGTGGGTACAGTAGTCAAGTTCACATTAAATCTGTCACTGAATTGCACTTCTGTCCTATCTGGAAGAAATAAACATGAGCTGCTAATCTGCAGTATTTTTTTTTAATGTGTTTGTGGTCATTTATATACAGAAATCACAGCATCCTCTGTTTCTGCTTGGTTGGAATTGAAGCTGCATAGGGCTTTAAAAAGCTAGCACAAAAGCCACGGTGGAGTGATGCAGGGACCTCATACTTGTCATGCCCTGTGCAGGCAAAGAATCAAGTGGCAGTCCCTGTTTCTAAGCACTTGAAGTCTGTTGTAAGAGCTATTCTTACAGCTATTTCTGAGACAGATGGGAAGGGAGCTAGAGAGATAAGGAGTGCAAATTATAATAATAAAAAAAAAGTCTCCTTCTCTGTAGCGTTTTCAAATTAAGGACCATTTTTCTCCATTGTCCTTTCATGCAGTTCAACCTTCTCTTTCCACTCGTTCTTCTGAATGACCAGGTGACAGTGTTTAGCTATACTGTGGCATAGGACAATTGAGACATCTCCTGGTTGAAAGTTTAAAAAGTAATGACAAAGGAACTAGTATGCACTTGTGTCTCTATAGCAAGGCTTTGGTCTTCCCTCAATTATAAAGGACTTTCAGCAAAACTGGCCCTTATTTTTCTGCTAGCACGTGAACTTGCCTCTCTCCAAGCCTCCTACATTTTTTTGCTGGGTGCTGTCACCTCTCTCACCCTTGATCTCCTGATCAGTCCTTCACACTTCCCCAAACTAATCTCACTTTGACAGTCTCTGAAGAGTTCCAGCTCCTACTCAGTTTATTCCTTGCCAAGGACAGAGGCTCCCAGCATTCACAGCAATAGTTGTTAAGATATAGCTGATAAATGTATTGCATGTGCAAGACATTATATCATGAATCACTGGAGTGAGTTTGTTAGTTTTGAAGGTTTTGCTGTTTAATTAGAATGATCTAAATCAGGGTGTAAAAAAATAGAAAAAAAAGTCTCTTTATTAAAAAGAAACTGTTATTAATTTAGCAAAGTAATTAAAAAAAATCCGTGATCCTTTCATGGATGATGGTGCTTAATTTGGAAACTATATGCAGTAACTAAGTGTGAAAAAGAGTACCTGCAAATTTCAAACATAATGCCAGTTCCAGAGTTGCCAGTGACTCCTCTAGAATAATTTTACTTTTCTGACTTCGCCTTTATTTCTCTCTCTCTCATGCTGAGTCTTACAAAGAATGGGATTCATTGTCTCTTTTGGAGAACCCACCGATATTTATCTTAAGTTATAACTTTTTTTTTTTTTAAGACACATCAAATGAGAGGTAGGATTTATGTCAGATTGTTATGAATATCATTTGCCAGCCTCCTATCAATCCTATTTTTAATGTGATGGTTCATTCACATGCGTTTCTTGTGATTGCTGAAAAATGGAAGGTATTGCATCTTTTAAAAGCATAAGCAAACCTTGTAATTTACTGTCCAGCTCTGGTATGAGCCATCTGTTAGTATGTATAGCATGTCAATGAAGTGACTGCATGAAATAGTGCTCAGATATAACTGGCAATTACTTACAAGTGTGACTGGAAGATCCCAGGTGCTGCTTCTGATTCCCAAACTCAGAGAAACACGGACTTTCCTCAAGGTGAAGAACCTGGAAACACGAGGAACAGAAAGAACATTTAGGTTTGTAAGTCTAAAAGGTTGATTTACATCTAGTTAACATCTTGTGATTTGTATTTCCCAGACTACAAGCTTCTTCTATCTGGACACATCAGTACCAGACTCTTAAATCTGCATACCTAAATAAGTGCTAGGAACCATAATTTAACTGGAGATACCTAACTATGCCTTCAGAGTTTGGACTTCCAAGCAGGAACAGCACTGACCTCAACACGAAACGAGGCAGCCATAGCAACTTTCATTTACAAACAGAAAGGTTACAAATACTGGAGCCAACAATTGGCTTTGCAAGCTAGCAATCAGAGTGCAGCTGCTGCATTTTATGTCAGACAACTGTTGCTTAAAAATAAAAAATATGATCACAAGAGTGGGCTATCCAACAAGCTCTCTCCTTCTCAGGATAAGCTAAGAGCTGTTCAGGTTCAGCTCTGTGGGTTTTTTCTACTTCTTTCTGTGCCTTCATTTTCTTACAGTTATTTAGGACACTCTCTTGAGAAATTGGAGATGTGGGTCTGAATTCCTGCAAACTGGGAGAGAAGCCAAGTACTTGCATCTCCCATGTTCTGGGTGAGTGCTTAGATTATTATGCAATGCAAAGATTAGGGAAGCTCTTTCTTGCACAGGCAGACATCTTTAAAAGGGCAAGTTCTGCTAATTAAGACTTCTAACTTTAAAAATGACAGGGCTCTAGGACTCTTTACCCATCTACCTGATAGATTATTTTCCAGTGCTAACTGCTATAACTTTCTCTCATATTTGTCACTGCACACATTATATTATATTGTCTTCGAGATGCCACTTTTGATGTGCAGACATTGAAGACCATGTTCATTCATCCATGTCTTTTGGATATATGCTTTAATATTTTTAGATATCACACTGAATATTTTGAACAGAAAATATCACCAGGTAATAAGATTAAGGTAGAGGATAGGTGGTCATAAAAGAATCAGCCTAACTCTTTGAACTCACTGGAAACAAAGGGGTTTTATTATTGCATTTAAATATGGTCATATTAGCTAGAGAAGCTTGATTGCTAGAAAACTTATTTCTTCTACTTTTGTATAAATGCAAGATGACTGCATGTGCTCCTGAGAAAGGAAAAAAGAAAACTATGAAAGAACCACCAAAGAAAAGTTCACAGGTCTTGATACCATTATTATCATGGTGAATTTGTAGCAGCATTGGACACCAATTCAACCTTGATTTGTGTGGTGGGTGAATCACATTTAAAGTTAGGGGATGTAGAGGAATGAAGGCAGTGGGTTGATTAGCATTGATAACATGCAGCTGTGGCCTTGCCTCAGCGGCAGCGGGTTGATTGACATGGACAATGTGCAGCTGTAGCTGGTTCCTGCTAAGTGGTTAAATAGCCCTGAGGATGGTGGGAGAGGGCATTGGATTGAGGAGTAGCAGTGTGGTCTGGCCTCTGGAGGAAGGAGGTGCAGCATGGACAGTAGAATCTGACAAAGGTAAAGCCTTGTTGCAGCCTACTAGTTTGTACTGCAACAGGGGGAAATGTCTTCAGTCCATATGTCTTCAGAATATTGTGACATAGCTACAACTTTTGGTAGTGCTAGCCTTTGCCTGACTGCTAAAGGTTTTTAAGAGAGATAAAGTGTTGGCATATTCTGAGAGAATCTTTTTATTGTTGTTTTTGGAATAAATTAGTGGAATTAGTTTTACATTGTATGACCTGATGACATACTTTCAATCACTAGTCCTTCTTTTGTGGGTTTTAATTTTTCCATTATGTTGTTTCCTCACATTATCTCTCCGTAAAACAATGTTTGATTCACAATGAAATAGGAGTTATGGAATTCTAGCCTTATACGTATGTTTCCCTCTTTCCTGCACTTTTGTGCTGAGTGACCCTTTCCACTATAATACACCGGAATACAAATTTCTGAACAAAATGATAAACTTAGTTTTCAAATGAGGCTGTTCTTCCTCTCTCTTTACCTGGACGCAAGCAATTTTTTCCTTATAATTAATATACCCTGGGTTTGTGAAAAAAGGTTTCCGATAAAATATCCCTCATAATGGTACTTAAAAATAATTTATTCTAAATCTTTTTGGCTTGTGTTCTTGGTTTTAATTTGTCACAAACTTAAAAATTATGTACAGTATTTATCTTAAAGCAGAGGTTTTTTTGGGGGAGTAGTCAGGAAAGTTGCTGGGGGTGTTTTTGGTTGTTTTTTTTTTTAACAGCCTGATTAATTTGTGTTTTATCCTTGGTTGATAGACAATCTTATATTTTGCAATGCTAAATAATTTGCAAGTAATCAACTATTATTTTTTACTCTTAAATATAAGACTGAAAAGATGAGTTGTTGCGTATTATACAATTGTCCACTGTCTGAATTTGTACGTTGCTAAGACAAAATCTTCCCCCCAGTATTTTGAAATCTTTTTGGAGTAACATTGGATCTATGAAGCCTAAATAAAACCTACTTCACTTTTACACTGCCACGTTTAACTCTGATGCACTTAACCATGTGCCCATATTGCCATAAGAGGTTCGTTGTGTTCAGTTTAGAAAATTCTTTTGTCCTCAAACTCCAGGACTGTGGTACAATAGGCATATTATATATGTGTGTGTATATATATAAAAGAATGCTTCTGTTATGTTTTGCTATGTGAGACATGGAATATTTACCAAAGATTAATTTTTCTATTTATCTCATTCCGTTGGCATAAAAATCACCACCAATTTGATTAGGTCATTTTCTGACCTCATTTGATGAGCCAGTTTTAGAGACTTCATTTTTAAGAGCATAAGAGTGCAGTAGAAGTTAGTAATGTGATGTACCTGTAACTTGGGATATGTGGATCAATACAGACTATATCACTTTGTTGTATTTCTTTATTAACCAAGTAGATGCTTGTATTTTTGCCATTCTACAGTAGTGGCATGACATTTAAGAAAATAAACATTAGATGGGTTTTATATTTTGTGTTACAAGTGGCATTTGGAAACTTCGGGAAATACTGTTCATGACTAAAGGTGTGCATTATTTAGGTTGTATCATATTATGTTGACCATAGGATGCAGGTGAGAAATTGTAGATTGGCTGTAAAGATTCCAGCCAGACACACCGGATGAAAAGGTCTCTTTTATTACTTTTGTGAACTGACTGTTGTAATCGGCCTTGATCACATGCTGAACTTTTTTAATGACTAATAATCTCTTCTTCAAATTGGTTAGAAGTGTTCTGGAAATGGTATATTTAGTAAATGTCTGCATGTGCACTACAGCAACAGATGGGGCTGCTAGCACTGCAGAGAAGTAGTGTTTGCTTGGGTTTAAGAACAGCAGAATCCAAGCTGATGAGATCTCTATCTCAGAAACGACTGCACATCCATCCATGTGTGCAGCATTGTGAGCTATGGCTTGGAGCGGAACAAACCGCATGCAGTGTAGTTCTTATGAAAGACAGGTTTTGATTGATGTTTCTGCCTTGTAGCTTCTAAACTGTGTAGCCAATGTATTCTGACATCAGCTTCTCAACAACACAGTGCAACCTTAGACTTCAGTGTTACACAATGTCATCTGATTGTTCTTCAGTCTCACCTAGTATAATAATAAATGTAATTTAGAAATTATCTATAAATCTGGGGGGGGATAATATATTACATATGTATATGGACATTTGTTGCAAAGTATCTCAAAGAACTTAGATTATGCAAACACTTCTATTGTGCCACTGTCACGCTGGCATACGTATTGGAGATGGCATCATGCCAGCGAATATCATGAACTCATTAAGGAGGGGAAACATTGCTTTAACATATTCTCTCAGGAAGAGAAGCATAAGCTCTTTATAGTCTGTGGAGAGCAATAGTTTCTCATTTATAATGGTCTCATTTGAAAATAATTGGAATAGTGCTCAATGCATCTTCTTTGAAAGGTTAAGGTACCTTACAGGGATGTGATCTTCTGATTCTTAGGGAATCAGTCTTTCCAGACACAGATTGTCTCATCATTTCATCCTCCCTGCTTGCCTTTATCTGAAGTCACAACTCCATACCTTGCTGCAGTGAAAATAATTGGTATGAAAACAAACTTCATGTGACTAAATAATCAAAGTCCTAGCTTTATGTTTGCATAAAGATACTAATGATGATAATGCTAGGTACAACAATGTAAGTCATGCAGGTAGGGTTCCTAAGCTGAATCAGTGAATTATTAGCATTATTACAATGTGAACATAATTAAGCACCTTGCTGAGTTACAGCTACTATGGCCACCAAGCAGGTAGTGCAGGTCTTGATTGTGAACAAAAAAAGGAACTCAGCTTTAGTTATCATGATGCTGAAATGCTTATATAATAAATTTTCTAAGAAAAAAATAGTTGAGAAGATATATGCAACAGTATATGGTGTATGGGCACTGGGTGGTGCTACTTGGTGGTTTCCTAGTGTCCTATACCTGTTTGCCAGTACTTTAAGCCCTAGTGACAAATCAAGAGTCAGAAGATTTTCTTTGTATTTACAACTGAAAATGTACACTCATGCTGTCATATAGGGACTAGAAATGTGTGCTGACTATGTAAGTAAGGACCACTGAGAGTAACTTTTAAATGTGGACATGCTAAATTTATTCTTTGAATAGCTGGAGGAGAAATAGTTTACTATTAGTAAACACACATGTATTTTTCATTATGTTTGTAGTGCTAAAGTGAGATATTTATAAGATTGCTTTCTGTAATATCAACACAGATAAAACTATACTGTCATCCTATTTAATATTTCATTCAGATCCCTGCATATATTTAAACATTACTGGAGTTCAGAGTGCCAGCACGCTACTGTTTCATTACATATTCTACAAACAAATAAGGGCCTAGGCTTACTGTCGAGAGCCATGTTCACTTAAGTTGAATAAGCAAAGCAAGTAACAGATGTTAGCACACCAACAGAAAGGAATAAAACTCCCAAATTAGGTAACCATTAAAATATATATTAATGCAAATAAAGTATAGGGAGATTTAAATTCTTAAAATGCTCCATATTTTGTTGTAGTATTTCATATTAGTCAAAAGCATTACTAGTAGCTGGGTGTATGGTAATGGGTTCTTATGCTGTGCAAACTAGAACAATAAAACACTTTTGCATTACGCTTTGCGAACAGGAAACTGCTTCTCAGGTGCTGTAGCATGCAGGGCTACTAGTGCATCATATAAAAAAGCGAGAGTTTTAGATGGACTGCTAAAATGGTCTTAACCATCAATTAAATATATATGTCTGTTACCTGCACTAACTTTGTAATGGATAGTAAACCTGTACTGGTAACCAAAGATAAGAAACAGCTGTTCTCAGCCTCTGGGCTTTGCCAAAAATGGAATGATTATTCTCTTAGCATAGCTGTAAAAAGTACTGTGTGTTTTGTCAACTCATATTTATGCAAGGCTAGAATCATCCAGGAAACCAAAAATGTATTATAGACAGCTTCACAGCAATCTCTTGAAGGAACACTAAATCCAATTATGCAGAACATCACAGAATTGTTTGTTATTCCTACAGCACTTAGTTCTCATGAAAGCAAAGTATTTGTTCCTTTTCTAATGTATCAAGAACACTATCATAAGCAAGAATCTGAGATAAGTTATGACTGCAAAGCTCTTACTCAGATAAGTTCAGAAGCAACAGAAAAAATACACCTTCCAAAAAATATGCAGCTATCTATTCTGTGCTTTAGGTATTGAATTAAAAATAAACCTTAAAGTGGAAGAACTGTAGCTTTGTGCTGTTCCTGTTGGGAATATTAATGATACTGTGGGAGAGAAATATGTAAGAAGGTTGATTTTTAGTTAATACTGAAGGGTATTTTATTTTCAATAATTATAACTTAGTATAATCCTCTTCAAATTAGTCCTCAGATAATAGCAATTCCCATGCTTAAGAAACTTTACCATTTTCACCAAGTAGGAATTTTAAGCTTATTTGATGGACCACCTATTAACGCACAGGTTAGTATTACTGAATAAAAACATGCACTATCAATGGCTTGGTGATTTCTTTGTAAAATAAAATTGTAATTCTGTGTCTCATGCCTTGGTTTCAGTTTCCTATCCTCTTCTGGGTTATGGAGAATATTGGATCAGTTGCCAAAATTACACTTACATCAGTTTACCTTCTCACCAGTAGAAAGAATAATTAAGCATCATGGTTAAAAGAGTTTTGTATGAACCTAAAGATAGGGTTAAAAGTAGAACATGTTCCCTTACTTTAAGGTAGTTAACATCAAAACATTACATGATATTCTAATTTAGATACTTTTTGCATTCCTATAAATTATATAACAAATTGTACCTTTACATCAACTGAGGCTATAGCAGTACACAGAAACAGAGAAGCTGCGTACATCTTACAGCTGCAGCTCATGCTACCAAAAAGAGCAGCTTAATGAACAGCAACCTTACCCTTCACAATTCTTCAGCTACATAGTCTATGAACACAGAACAAAATGGCAATCCCTGTCCCAAGAAGGAGTGTTTGATCACATAGTATGTGTATATTTGAGTATTTGTATTTGAAAATGCACACGGTTCTGCGTTCTTGTGCGTGCAGCTCGTGATACAGACTTCAATCGCAGTGCCGTGTGCTATTTTTTAAGATCTAATGCTGTAATTGGAATTCTGTGTTTCTTGCACAGTTTGAGAGTTCACTGTTTTCATCGTTCATACCTTTGAAATTTTGCCTTTGTTTTTTAAAGACTACAGAGCTGTGTAAGTAATAGGAAAGCAAAACAGGTTAGCTACAGAGTGTTAGTAGGGGGCTGGAGACCTAACCGCAGGACCTACAGAGATGCTGTGGTAGGCTTTCCATAACTCCTTGGCCACCCGCAATCTAAAACAGGATTATCACATTCATATTTCTTGCAAACATATTCCTTCCTTTCCCTGGCTTTTCAGCCCTAAAATGTATATGGAACCCACTGTCCCACTCCCCAGCTTGTACCCTGTTCCCAGTTGCTTTTCCTTCTCCTTTTCAGACCATCTAGTATATCTCCAGCTTCCTCCACTGCTGCTATCTGATTTATCTCCCCTCTGTGGTGTCCCTAGCCTCCCTCCAGCCCTCCTTCACGATTCCTGTGTATGCAACTGTACCAAAACAGCAAGACTGCACTATACATCCATTTTTATAAGTTTCATGTCTTTCCTCCCAACTCTTGCTGTCCACACTCCAGTACCTGGGTGGGAAAGGGGCAGTATATCCCACTCTGATGACTGACTTTTGTTAATCTGGTTAACAGCTCTAGTACAAAATATATGCAATGTGCATATTGGTCATTTTTATTTGTATGGATTGTGATTTGTCGACTTTGTTAAAATACCTCCAGCTTGGGAGTGGTGTTTTTAAGTGTCTATTTTGAACAAGAGAAGGAAAGAAAACACTCGGAGACAAATGGGCAAGCAGCTAATTACTAGTTCTCTTGGTAACAATAATTTTCCCTGTGAACAGCAGAGGTCACTAAAAAGAAGGGTTACACGGGGTGAAGCAAACGGGATCCCCCAAGCACTTTTCATCTATTTTATTTTTTAATTACTATATTAAAAAGGAAAATTCTTGGTTCTACTGACTTTGACAGATAATCAGAAAAGTTTTTTTATTAAGAGTTTGTTATGGCCTAAACTAAGTTTATAAGCTGCCTCTAATAAAAAATAATTTACAATTGTTTTGCCAACAATTTTTATGAAAACATTTTACAAAACATTTTCATTACATTGTAAGTTGATGTTGACATTTAACACTGTGATAGCCAAGTAATGGCACTTCCTCACTGTTTCTTGTGATGGCACTGTCATTTTGTCCACTATTTGCTGTTATTGGAAGTCAATAAGACACAATAAGTAATTCGGAGAAAGAAAAATAAAATTGTTCTCCATTTAGAACAAGTCAACAAGAGAGTACTGAAAATACTTAGATGGTCTCTCAGTGTACCTTCACTCAACACAAAATGTAAACACGCATGTAATTCTGTTCCTATAAGGATGGAAAGCACTGACCACACAAGGAAAGAAATTGAAGAAAACCCAGTCAATCGTATTCCTAGTAGGCACCCTATAAAATAAAATGCCAGAAAGATAGGCTATTTGCTCTGCTTCGTATTTTTTCTCTAAGCTTAGTAGTCAAGGAGGAGGGGGTGGGGGTGGGTGTATTTATCTTTGCAGCTGGATGAGTTCAGTTTCTCTCAGATTAGGACAAAAATTTCAGAGCAGCAGCTTAATCCTTCCTGCCTTCATGGGCAACTGAGCAAACAGATGTGGCAGAGTGTAAAATTGTAATTCTAGAGATTAACGTTGTCTTTCCTGTTTGCTTTGAACTTGACCTCCATGTTTCTCTTCTAGGTATGTTTGTATGTATGAATGTATATGTACATTTATTTATTTGTTTGTTTGTTGTCAACAGCTTCTGTCCAAGGCCCCTGGGAGAGGGCAATCTCACCAAACAAAGTGCCGTATTATATCAAGTGAGTATAAATTGTAGTTCATTCCAGCTATTTACATTTGTCAATTTAAAGGATAGTTAGTAATTTTCTTAGGTTATTGAGAACTGCTCCTATGGTGTCTATATGCAAAGAACAAAAAGCAGTGAAGTGTGCAATAAATTTCACAGAGGTGTGCTAGTTATTTAAAAACACAGTAGGATGCACGGATTTGTAAGTTGTTTGGTTTTATGCTACTGTAAATCATCTTCAAACTAAGTAAAGCTTTGGGGTATCTGGTTATAGTTTAATTTGTACCATTGCCCACCGGAGAGTATGTATGGCAGATTTTGCAAAACAAGAAAAAACCCAGCACATTCAGAATTGCAGTTGTGAATGTGATACACTGGGGTTTTAACCTAGCAAAACACATACTTTATATTACTTATTTGTTTAGGGACAGTACTTGGTAAAGTTTGTAGCTGAGAAATGACAATGGACAAATTATTCCCTATGGACTATTCTTTTAGAGTTTAGTTCCAAAATTAAGCTAGTTTGCTTGAAGAGATGTGTACGCATTACAAATAAGAAGAAAATTTTAAGAAATCAACAGTTTGGAAATATCTGCTTCTAGTGCCCTAAACAGTGCCACTACACAGCAAATAAGAAAGAAGTGTTAATACATTTTTCCTTCTCTTTTTAGTTCTTAATTTTCTGTGGTATATGCCTTGAACACATACTTGAACACACATACATAACTTCTGAAGGAAATGGGTGATGCAATACTTGCAATAAAGACTGTAGTGCAAGTAACTGAAACACGGGTGCTGTTTAATACACGTATTCACGTGGTTCTTCCCTGTATTCCCAAAAGACTTTGAAAACTCAACTAGTGTCACTGAAGCCATCTGGTTGCAGATAGCTTTTGCAGTGGCACTTCAGTTGCAATTTTCACAACAAGGTGAACTGCTACAGCAGCTTTAAAAAAAGAAAAAAAAAAAGTCTTACATGCAAAGAAAGCCAAGCCTGTAGGTGTGATTCTGAGCTACAGTTATACCTGGCTACGCTGGTTTACTGTTGCGTTAGATTTGTTATTTTTCCAGCGTTTGTATTTGGCTATGAATAATGAGACAGTCACAAGGAAGCTGGAAAGCTCTATCGAGGAGGAGGGGCAATCTACAGGAGACAAATGCTGGAAGCAAGTCGATGCTCTGGCATCTAAGAGTCTATTTGTGGCACTAGTATGAAAGAAAAGATTCTCCTTTTCTCTCTCCCGTGACATGACTTGCTCTTATGGGGAGAGAAGCCCTTGCAATTCTTAATGTAGGCACAAGATGCATTTCATGCTGTGCTTCCCACCTCTCTCTGCTACTCACGTCCAGTAGCCATGAGTAACTGTGGACTCTGTGCTAAAATGGTCAGTGGTATTCTTGTTTATTCCTTAGTAGTTTTTCGTTTTCTGTTCTAGGACATTTACGGCTTCAAAGGAATACATTTGTTTTATTTTGTTCACTTTAGAAAATACCTGAATAGCCATGAAGAGTTGTAGCGTTATGTTGCGGATCCTGATTTAGGATCCTGCTGACTACGCTGATTTGTCATGAATGAGTGATTGAGATTGCTTAAAGAATCACCGTCAGAGGTGTTAGCAAAAGTGGTTTTAATACGTTGTTGTAGAAGTGCAACTTAAAGTTTGATGGCGATGTTCACTCTATTACTTACTGCATGGGGAAAAAACATAGAAAGGAAAATCAAGTTAGTATTGAGCTAGAATGATTTACACAGAGACCAGTGATGCAAAAGGGTAAGGAAGACCCTCCTGTTGAATCATGAGGTTCAGAGTGGACCCCCTGGCTTTCTGAACTACTTCTCAGAGAGTAGCCTACGTATGGTTAGATCCAGACTTAGTCTCAGACACAGTCAATGGTTTATGTCTAAAGGACTGTATATGTAAAGTCTGAAATAATTAATATTGAGTAGCTACATGGAATACGAATGTTTCATTAGTATTAACTCAGCATTTAGGATGTGTTTCACTTAAGGGCTGTCTCCGACTTGGGCAAGAAAGGATCTCTTAATCACAGGTAAGGAATCTCAAACCTTGATAGGCATCCCTGCTCAAGGGGAGAGTCACCTGGTGTGCAATTCAGGGAGAGCTCAAACTGGGCTTATCCAAAGCTCTGCCATTGCTAAAAGGTCTCTCTGTCTCGAAAAGCAACCTTGAGAGGCATCCTAGCCCAAGGACAGGCTTAGCAGGGAAAGCTCAAAGAGAGCTCACTGAGGCTGTTCTAGTTATGGAATCAAGTGGTTGACTCTTAGTCAAATTGCGTGCAGTGGGAAAGGTATGCATGAGACTCCTTGTACCCACAACTAACTTTGTTCCTTGATAAATGAGTGGTCAAGTTTTAATGACTTTCAGTCAGCAGTTACATTTATTCCCTTCTCCAACTGTCCTCAGTCATTTTTCTTTTCATTCATTCTCATTACTCATTTCTTTTATTCATTCTCATTACTCATATTGCACATTTACATACAGCTAAATTGTTTTCTGTACCATTTTGGCTTTTAAACTTAGCATATTATTTCTTTAATCTTTGACCTATTATTTTTCTATCAGTTGTTAATTCTTTAATAGATGCAGATAGCATTCTCTCCATGTTTACATAAATTTTCTTTCTGTCATCAATGCAGAATGTTGGTGCTAGCCCCCTTTGTTAACCAGATTTGCTACATGTTTTATTGTTTTTCATTTTATCTGGATTTTCCTTGATGCTTAACTGTTTTATCTCATTTTTTTCATATTTGCAATGACAGCATTTGATAAATCCATAAATTGGGAGGTACTTACTGCTAAATCTTCAGAAGCAATGTTTACTTATTGCTAGGTATCTTCAAGCGTTGTGATTTTTCCTGATTAAAATGCCATTTTTATACAGTTGATTAATCTGTAGCAACTAGTTACCTCTAAAGCTATCGCTTCAATAATTCTTTCTTGATTCCTTCTTGAATTGTTCAAGTCACTATTTATTTTTTTTTTGTCAAATTGTCAGTGTAGGCAACATTGCCATGGAAAAAGTAATTATCAGCAGCATACAACCTGTTTTAGCTATTCCCAGTCTCTGCCATTTTGTAGTTTCTTGGCCTACTGTCAGCCAAATGGAAGTTGCTGTCTAATGGCCTTGCACCAGCTGCTGTGTTCTGGTGGATTTTTTCTCGACCCTTTTATGTGCTTCCCTCCTTAAGCAGATGACAAGCTAGGCCAATTGTTCAGCTCCATGTCTCTCTTCCCCAGCAAACTGAGAAATTATGTTTTTGTGTTCTAGGACAGTAGTATCTTGGTTTCCCAAGCAGCAAGTGGATATTGCTGCCCAGGTGCAAAGCACTTGCCCAGTGCACAAGGGGCTACTGAGTTAAGTAACTCCCTGTTTTGCCTCTGAATTAAAACGTGAAATTGCTTGAAAACACATTCTATCAAACTCTTTTCTTTTTTCTTTTTTTTCTCTCTTGATATAGTCCTTGTGTCTAGTACAGGATTTAAAGTTTTTATTAGATTAAAAAAAGAGGATATAAAAAATTAGTTTTCAGTTTCATCATTCTTGTTCTTTGAAGACCTTGATCCTACTCTTACTGGAGTGCAACCCAGAAAACGGGAAAGCAGAAGCAGGTACAGGCATGTCTGTACTCTTTAATAATATTTTAGGTATTCATTAAAATTTCTAAATTTAAGTTTTTAGGAGGCAAAACAAGCAATTACTATACCTCAGAAACCTGAAAAGCAAATGGAAAAAATGCACAGCACAAAGACCACTGAATATACGTCAAAAGATTTTAAAAGTCTCCGATTCTAAAAAGGACAGATAATGAAGCTAGGGAGGCTGCTGATTTTAACATCGTAATTCAGGTTAGATCACATTTTAGCAGAGCTCACCCCACGATGAAAAGGATCTCATGTGTGCATGCATACACATGCACACTCTTATCTTACAATCAGATAGAGGAACTGCTCCAAAGCCGGGATAGGCAGCAAAATCAAACATCTACTTTGCATTTTGCAACATCAGAAGAAGCATTAAGTCATACTGCACAACTGAATTACTCTTCAGTGTCTGTCCTTCCAGGGTGCGAGGGGACATAAAACAGCTATACTCTGAATCATGTTTGCATCTCTCCTGTGTATGGCTTAGCCTGTGCTCAGCAAAGTTGTCCATTACATGGTGCAAGGAGGTCTTTGTTACCTTGGAGTAAGGAGGAGGAGTCGGACAGAAGTCTGCAACATAATTTATCTCTAAAAACAAATTCAGTAGCCCTGCTGTCATGATTTGTTGAAATTTAGTAGGTGACTTCTATCTATATTTGTACTGATCTTTGACATTATTTTTCCTCTGTATAACTGACTTGACAGTTAATAGTGTCTGTCTCCTTACCCTCTTGCGGTGCCCATTCTTTTGAAGGATTTAAAATGCTTCTGCAAAAATACAGTAGTCTTTCATCTCAGTACTTCCCACAAAGGAAGCCTTCCAAGTTATTTCCCAGCCAAGCTTATTTTCTTGTACAGATTAGTGCAGTTCACTGAACTTTGTCCTGCTGAGGACAAAGCTAGATTCTCAGGAGCATAGATTTGACTCCTTGAGAAGATCCATATGAGCCTATCTATATAAATTAGCTATGCAGTGAGCTTACTCCAACTTGCGTCTCCACTTGCTTACTCTCTTTGACATTGTAGTTTCCTCTGACAGTATTTCACTTGCATCAAACGTATTGGCTCGTGACATACATTTTTCTTAGTTTTAGATTCCGCAGTCTTTCTATACTTCACACTGGAGATCTAGCAGGCCACTTTCAATAAACATACTTCTTTGTTGTCCTAATTTGTAATCTCCTTTTTAATTGCGGTTTAACCATGCCGAATTTCAACACAGAAAAAAAAGCTAAGAGCCCTGAGTTTTCATTGTAAAAGCAGATTAAAGCCATGATTCTTTTACTTAGAGATGGGATAAATGAATCTATCTGAATTAAATTCTACTAAGATAAAATAAAGCAAAGAGTTGCTGTTCTGGTAAATCACTTGGGTTAATTGTTTCTTCTGCAGAATGTCGATAAGCACACGACACAAAAGCAAGTAGGAATTATCTGTCATTTGGAACAGAGAAAGAGACGTGGACAACTATAAATAAATAATGTATGATTATGTATATGGAGTGAGTGAAGCTGTGAGCAAGCTATGAAAATCACGTGTATGGCTGACAGTTAACCTATCTACCAAGTACCAAAAAAGTATTATTTTGGTTTCTTTAAAGCATAGCTGTTATCATCTTTCCCTGTCTTTCAGTTCTGAACTCTCCATAGAAAAATTGAAACTATTGTGAAGGAAAGAAAAAGTATAATACTTTCCAGCCTGCCTTTATGTGATGTAAATTATCATGCCATGTAGCATAAAAACTTAAATGAAATATCTGATATTTCTTGAAGGTTTGTCGAAGTGCAGAGTTTTTCTTTATCATCTGTAGGGCTGCGAAGCCTCAGTTCCAAAACTTGTCATGAAAATTTAAATGCAGAGTGTAAATAAATGGGAAATCTTGAGACTTCAGCTACCTTTAAAATGAAAGCAGAGGTTATAAACAGATGTGTTCCCGCTGACTGAGCAAGAGCACTCCGGGAAGATACCATGGGTCTGCTCTTCATTACCAGCTGTCAGCAGGGAGTTACTGCCCTCACATGTGAAGTAACTGAAGGGGATTTTAATTTGTTTTGAAATGAATTATAAGTACTCAGCAGCAATTTGCTCATATCTTAGCTGGTGTGGGGGCTGGGGGCAGGTCTGTAGCCTCTCCTTAGGGGCAGGAACTGATGGAAACCATGTGCTTTCCCAGCAAAACAGCGCATGTAACGTAGGGCCTGCTGCAGAGGGCAGAGGGCGGCTTCCTCCGGCACTGACACAACACATCTAGAACGTGGTCCTCTTGATATGCCACTGTTCATGTTTAAGTGCTTAGTAAATTGCTCAAGCTTTGTTCTCAAATTTGTTCAGTACAAATTTTCACAAAGAGTGTATTGTGCTAAGCGTTATAGAGAGGTTAAATAGTGCAGGGATAATTTTCATGCAGGTTAAATCTTAAAATGTGTTAGGCAGGTAATGAGCTGTGTAAGAGAATTTTAGGTGAAATTTGCTTTCCTATTTTCCTAATTAAAAGGAATGTATCAACATTTTAAATCCACCTACTCATTCTTTTCCACCTCTGGGGCTATAAAAATAACTATTTTTATAGGCAGTAATATAAAAAGTAAACTTTTGATACTATACAAAGAGTAAATACCTTTATAGAGTAATAGACTGTAATTACATAGCCTTAAATATTTTACTTTTATTGTAGCTACAACTGTCATATTTATTGTAAGACGAATATGATTTTTGCTTGAATTTTACTTTTTGCTTCATTACTATTCACTCCATTTTACTTCAGTTGTTAAATGTAGTCAGGCTACATTTAACAACTGAAGTAAATTAATAAAAAATTAACATAGCCAATATAATTTTTACAAAGTTGAATGACATCTATACAACATGGTTCTATTTTATAGACTATATGCCAGATCTTCCATAAAAAGTAGATTTTTACAGCTGCTCCTGATAGCTAAAATTTATTGCTATATACTTCAAGCCCATGTTTTAAACATTGTGTGCTTAATGAGCAGGATTCAAAAATAGGAATTATGTTTGATTTCCGCTGGAATGCTTTGAACTTGAAAAGATTAGGCACATTAAGGGAAAAAATAGAAAGATTTGCCTGTCGGACTTTTCTTTTTTTTAAAGATCAATTACATACTTAATTTAGATGACAGACAAAGAGAAGACTGTTTCTGACAACTGTCCAATGAAATCTTCAAGGAAATGGGGAACAATATCTCAGATTTTTTACATATTCTTGTCATACCAAGAAGTCTCATAATTCCTTTGTTTCCTCTGAAGGATGACAGCTCCTCCAAAGCAGCGCTTGCCACGTCCATTGTCTGCATTGCCCTTGGTTCAGAGTCTCTTCTGATGCACCTAGCTCCACAAACAAGCAGACAAACTATTTACCCATTCCGCATGAGAAAAATTTCATCCATATAATAAGTCAGCCTTAAATTGATCCCTCTTCACCTACTGTGCCTTTTTTGTCGTCTTCATGATCTTATCAGTCTAATGGAACGCAGGACTATAACATTTGTGTATGTTAAGAAATGCTTCGATACCAATGAAAAAAGTAGTGGATATGGACACATACAATTCACGTTACCAGCTATATTTGTTATGAATGCCCAGACTTTGGTAGACTATGTAATGCTCTTATATTGGCATCTAGGGCAAAGCAACAATCAAGAGAAGACTGAGAATGCAATAATCAGACGTATCAGCTGGGCTGCTTCTGTTTCTCTAAGTGGCCTGCCTGTCGGGATGAGGTCAGATTTTTTTCCAAGATTGACTTTTTTTCCAAAATTAACTCACTGAAGCTGTTAAATCTCCCTTGCGTTTGTTCTTTCTCTGACCTTCTAAGATACCAGTTCTCCTACAGACTGCCATAAGTTCCTATTTTTCAGAACATTCTCCACCTGTCTGGCACATTTCTTGTCCTGAGAGACTTGTTTAGTCCTTACTTACCGAGTCATGACTATGGATTTTTTGACCTATTTTCTCCTTATTGAGGTCCTTTCAATGATTTTTTTTTTTTGTCAGACAATAGCTGAAATCAGTTCTGTACTATCATTCTCTTTAGACATTCAATCCTGAGAACTAATTTGTGTACATATTATGCCTAGGGGTTATAAATTAAAGGAAAAACGTAAAATGAATTAACTGAGAACTATAATGTCAGTAAGACTGTATTTAGGCTTAAGTAAAGATTCCAACCAATAGGTCAGGAATGATCAAATCATCTACATTCATTTTACTTACCTCTCATTTTCTGATTTAAAAGGTGAACATTATGAAATAAATTACAATTTCAAATATGATCTCCAGATTTAGCAGCCTCTTGCATGATAAATATTTTCTTTGAATTTCAAATATTCATCAGATAAATTTTAATACTAGAAAATCTACAGCTAGATAACTATAGAAAAACAAACCATTAAAAAAAAATGCATCACAACTCTGAGTGAATTGCTTTTGTAACAAGCAGTTTCAGTGAAACAAGCATTCACATTTTTTCCATGGCACCTAAGCTCAGAAAATGAGGTTATGGTACAACACAACAGACAATCATTATCAAGTAGAACTCTATATAACCAGCCTAGCACTGTCACCGAATGGTGTCTATAACCTAGTGAGTAGAGGTCAAACTTTGCTAACACCTACTCCCCCTGTGTGTCTACAGATTCCCTCCTCTATTCCATCAGGGCCACAATTTGTTTGCATGAGTGCTGTATGTAAGTGTTAGTTTGGGTGCTTGAGGGGAAAAAAAACTCAATATAGCAATAAATTACTAAGAATGAAGGTTGCTGTAAGTACCTGCAAAGTTGTTGGTGTGAGTTTTATTCTTCACCTATATACTTCACACTTTATACTGTGAACTTACTATTACGTTAATGAAATTGTAGGGTAAATTAATGTTGGGACTATTAACATTCACATCTGAATTTTCATGCAGTAGATAAAAGTTGTAAAAAAAAAATCTAAATATCTAAAACCGTGATAATTTAGTCTCATTCAGGTGTTTCATATTTATCCAGATGTCTGCTGGGAAACTGTCTATTATTTTAATCTTTAGTAGAAAAAAGGGGTTTAGATATCTGGCTAGTAAATACCCCAGATTGCCTTTTGAATTTGAATATGTTCCTGTCTCCTCATTTTCTTTTTCAAGATGCTTTTTCTGCTCACCTCTAATATAGGAGTAGAGGCACAAAGATCCTTTTTCTGTGCTTTGTTTTTAGAAAGTTAACTCTTTTTATTTTTTGCTTAAAAGCTGTATTATTGGAGAAAATGTAGAAGTTACCACTTGAAGATTATGACACCCTGCATGAAGCATGCTAAGAAATACTGCTAGAGAGAAGTTACAGAGATAAAATTTAAAGGGCATGCTACAAAACTACTGTGTTTGACTTAGGAACAGATGACTTCATGCAAACATCTCAACTATATCACCAACATGAAACACCACGTTAGGATTTTAGTCACAGCCCAAAGCATTTCTTGTTGGGACATGGGTGTAATACTTTGTTCATAATGAGAAGACACCTTTGCAGCAGGAAATATCCAACAAGCATCTCAAGGAGATGGGAGTTAAAGAGTATATGGTCATACAAATTTATTGGTTTTGTTCCAGTATGTTAGCTGGTGTGACCTGAAAATGTGGAATAAACAAATATGAGGAAGACAAAAAGTAAGGTATTCAATTTCAATTAAATCAAAATACAGAAATATTAAAATAAGTTTTGCTTCCAAGCAGTATTTTCCAATCCACCATCTGCTGTCCTGGAGGTTCTATAAACAAACCGACATACATTTTAACATTGTAAAGAATGTGACAAAAAGCAAATGGATTCTACTGCATATTGAAACACAGAAAAGCTGCACCTTCATTAGAAAATCCAAAGCTGCATTTGTCCTCCCAGATCAGTGACTCTTATCTATTATTTCAAATGTAATCTAACTGTTTAATTGCATTTAGCTTTCAGGCTTCAATGGCAACATTGTTGGATGACCTCATCTACACATCTTGTAGAAAACAGAAAAAGTTAACTCAATTGCAAATACTACTAGGTACTAGCAGCAGCAGTAGTAGAGAAATTGCAGCCATAAAGACTGTAAATGTACCTAAGGAAATCTGTGTATAATTTAGTTCCAGATATAACCATAGAGTTAATAGCAATATTAAGTAAACTCATAGGCAAATCTTCTCTCAACTAAAACTTTACTTGAAGGTTTAAAAATGCAAATTTTTTTAGGAATCTTAAGGTTTAATTAATTTGTTATATGCACATATATGCATTCTATTACTCCTGGGATTACCTCTGTCTAAACAGTTAAGGAATGATTTGAAAAGTGTTTAAAGCAAAATTCCGATCAGAGGAGTTTTTTAACCATGTTTGCTGAGAATCCTTGGAATCTATAAACCATGTACTGGCTTTGATAAATGTGATTTAACAGCTAAACTTAGAGAAGTTCTGAAGTAAGTAAGACTACGTTTATGATAGTTTTTCTTACATCTTGATTAAAGTTTTGCATGTCATTAATTTGCATTTCATTTCATTTAGAGTTTAAAATCATCCTCTGTTTCCATTTTATCACCAGCTCCAATCATACTGCAGTTTGCATGAGCAAATTTCATTAGTATATGAGAAGTTTCAAAGTGAAATATTTTTCATATATTTATCAACTTTTGGCAATAGCGGTGATGTTCAATTATTTTTATTGCTGTGTTTTGCTGAATCTTGACTATAAAAACACAGTCATTGAATACTAAAAGTTTGCTTTCACAATATTGATATTCAATGTGTCTTTTGTAAGACAATGCTAGTTCAAGTTCATTAAAAAATCATTCTGAAATTAAGCAGTTTAAAACATAAAAATAAACTCTGTAGCAACTATCATTCAGAGATATTCACCCACCCAAACCTATAGGTTTTTGTATAATTATTTTCAAATCTAAACACCACAATAATAGTCTCAGAAAGTATAGACACCTCTCATTTATAATTTAAAAATTACTGTATGTTTTGTGAAAAGAAATCACATGGTTTTCAAAACTGTCTTTGATGTGAAGCACAAAAGAAAAGCTGGCTCTAAGTGACAGCCATATTCAATACTTTCAGAGATGACTGAAAAGCACACTAGACAGGTCTGAATTTTGTTGCTTCTAGATCATATCTTTAATTATTCATAAACTAAATTTATACCAACTACCCACCTGAATGATCATCAGTTTCAATGTGTTTGGGGTTTGTTTTGTGAACGCTATTTAGATACTAGCAAAAAAAAAAAAAGGGCTGTTCAACCAGTGACAGACCACATGGGCTGTCCACGACAAAGGAAGGTGTATTTGTTAAGCTGATGCTGTGCTAACGCGCCGCAGTAAGAACTCAAAGCAAAGGGCTTGTCACAGTGAAGGAAACAAGGTTTAAAAGCCTTGTTGGTTTGAAGGAGAAAATTCTTCTTTGAAACAAGTTTCCTTTGAGGTCACTGCAAGTTTCTTGATCAGTTACAGATAATGTATTTCAAAAGAAGAAATTGGAAGAATGACACTTAGAACATCTAATAGCTGGATGTTCGAGAACAATTCTGTTTGCTCAACTTCTTCAGTCCCTTAGACATCAGGAGCATATCAAAATGACTTGTTTAAGACTTTACATTTCTAGTGATGTATTTTCTTTGAAGCTTATCTGCTACTTCTTTCCTTACATGGCAGTCTTTTTCTTCAGGACAGCCCTTGATAAAACAAATATTTCCTCTGACACTATTCAATATCCAGAACATTGCCCTCCTTTTTCCTGGAATTCATGTCTTTTTCAAGTCCATGTGTTTTTCCTGCCCAGTCTTTTTTAACTTCTATACTAATTTCTCACTAAAACAGCGCTTAATAAGGTCACTAAAAATTTCCTCCAAGAATTTATCTCCAAGAATCTTTTCAGTGTTCACATTATTCTAGGTCATTCCCACCACTTTTAACAAACCATCTTCCCACTGTTCATTCTTGTCTTCCTTTGGCTTGTTGTCAGGCTTTGCGTTGTTATAATTCACCACTCACTTTTTCTGCATCTTCCCCTTGCCTTCTAATGCCCCCTTTGCAGAGCCGGTCCTCTCCCACTGGCAACGCTCTGCATCCACCCCATTACCTTTTTTATCCTACTTTGTCCTAGCACTGCTTTTAGTCTTCAGTCCCTGGGCATATCCTAATAACAACCCCAGCACCTCTCTTTTCAGAGTTTCATTTCATTTAGTTGTGCCAACGACCTTTAAACTTGTTAATTACAGATTTCTTTCCTGTTTTCTTTATAGCACCCCCTGCGAGATGGTTATTAAGTCTCAAGCTCAGAAAGACCAGAATAGATGGGTTTTTTTAAACCTGTGTTTACTGTCGACATTTCCACTATTTTACAGGTTTTGCTGCCTCTCTTAGCTATCCTTTCAGTCTACTACATGCACTTAATTCCTGCTTTACACATGTAGTGTTGCTTACCCTTCAAATATTTTATTTTCCTTCTCCTGTGCCAAACAACTGTAATGTTTTTCTGATTTCTGCTTAAAATTGTCATCTTCTTCTGAGAGATTTTTAGTCACTCTGATTAGCAGTAATCTAATTCAGCCTCAGCCACTACTTGCTCATTAAAAGTGTTCACCAATGAGCACAATGCTGTGTTTACCAGTACTTATGAAATTAATAGTCCAGTGTATTCTGTTGCATGAATGACAAAATACGTGAGAACTTTAGAAATTGTTTGAGGAACTGTTGCTCTCTCCATCACCTAATTTCAGAGTACTGTTTGGAGCACCTTTATTGCTTGGTTACTTGCCCCTGTATCAATTTTAGTGTAACTCTGTACAAAAGGCAGATACTTTTCACATCCTACCTGTTCACAAGGGTTAACTGAGAATTCTAAGGAACAACAAAACCAATCCTTTCTTAGTCCAGTGTCTGCCCTGTCTTGAAGAAGACCTAGGTGATCTAGATCCTGCAAAAGTCCCTATACCAGCAGGCTCCATTAATGTGAAGTCCCTTGAATACTTTGTCTATCAGTGTTGACAGGGGCTGACATTGCCAGAAATACTGCTTGCTTGTCTGGGGAGCCTGGAGACTGAACCATAAAGAGCTAATTGTCTTGGTAATGATATTAAGTAGCAACTTTCTGGGAGATGGTTATCTCAAATTCTTTTCTCTACTTCAGATAAATTTTAAACCTTAGTACCCTCACAATATTGGGAAGCTTAGTTTACTTTAGCTTTACTTAGTTAACCATAAACTTGGTTTACAGTGTCGCTTTGTCAACGCTCATCAGCTCCATATTTGTTAAACACTGTTCACTTCTGGCTTCCTCCAAACTCCAACTAGTTTTTCCTACTGAGTGGAGGAAGGTCTGTCTTGTTCCTTCTTGTTCTGAGATAATGCACCATTTGGCAAGGTACTGCAGAAATATGAATTAGTCCTGAGCCCACTGACCCTCATGAGCAATGGGCTGCTGCCTCCAGGCTGTCTGTCACACTAGGTACAGCTGCATTCAGCAGTAGCAAATAAGCATCCTAGTACTCTTCAAAAAATATAATCATTTGCATTTTCAACACAAAGCCCTGCTCTGAACTACTCTTTGATATGAGTAGTGGGTTCTCACAGAAGGTGGTCTTTGATGACAATGCTATTCAGTGATCACCCAGTTACTCCTGCATTTACCAAGCCACAAGAGGAAAGCAAGTTCTGAGTAAACGCATCACTAGCAAAAACACACTTAAAATCAGATTTGGTAGACACAACCATTCTCAGTCAAATCTACATTGTTTGCTGTATTTCTCTTTCATACAATGGAATTCCAGCCGTCTTGAGCACAGAGCTGTATGCAAGTACAGTAGCTTGCACAATAACCAACAAGTCAAGGGCAAAACTGGCTGGGTGATTTTAAATGAGCACTAAAGAATACCAATAGACCAAGCGTGGATTTCATACTAACGCTGCTGGAAGAACTTTTGACAACTCATTAAACCATAGTCTTTCATGAATGAGAATTTAGAAAATAGTTTTAGCAGCTATTCCTTCTCATGCTAGTCGCATTTCCAGTGATCTGGCACTGAAATAGTGACGTAGCATAAAGACAAATCAAGTTCTTTACCAGCTCAGCTCTTCACAAGAGAAGGCAAGTTTCCTTTCTGTGAATACAGCATGCAACACAATGGGTCTCAACTCTAAATTAGGTCCTCTGAACAGTACTACAATGGAGATATTTAATAATAACAATTAGTCTGAATAATGTACTCTCAACAGCTGCCTGTGATGCTTTTCATTGCAGTGTTCTTTCCTTATTGCAGTCAGTACTACTGAAATGCCTTTAGCAACATAGCACCTACTTTATATGCTCAGACATTTCTTCAAAATTAGAAATGGTAGTTGCAACTTTTTCTCCTTCTCATGAGAAATGTATACTCATGATTTGCAAGGGCCTGGTGCATTACAAAAGTTTACCACTACTATCTGTTCTGGTTTTTTTTTTAAACATCATCTATGTGGCCCAGAACTTGGCAATTAACAAGTCAGCAATACCCCACCAGCCAAACCAGAGTCATGTCTTAGAACCCACTCAACTTCTTGTTCTCAACTTGTATTTCAAAATTCTTCAAAAAGACAAACTATTTTCCAAATCCTAACTGGTTTTCTGAGCAGGTGTTTCTCTGAAAAATGTTTTATTTTTCGCAGCCATGTTGACATTTGCATTACCCTATTACTTGAACTGGTGCTCATGTAGCATGGCTCAAACACAGTTCTAAGCTCTGCTGTACCTTCTTCTGTACTGCTGGTTTTGGAAACTTCCTTTATTCCACCTTGGTACTAAAAATGAGAGCCTGCTTTCAACTCCAAGTCAGGCTATGGTGGTATTATTCTAAAGCTTCCTTTGGGGGAAAAAAAAAAATCAGAACAAAATCCTCATCAGTGGTAATTAATTTTGACAGCGTGGGCTTTGTAGCAATTCACAAACCTGTACTTTGTGCATCAGCATTCCTTATTATTCTAATTAAAGTGGAACATTGTGCCCTCGCCAGTCATTAATGGATTTTCATTTTGTAAATGACATTTGCAAAAGTTAAAACGGGCAGTTCATATGAAGTCCACAGGCAAGAGCATTAAAACTAGCATCACCATAGCAACAGTCTTCCATCATTAGTATTCAGGGCAACAGCAAATGTTTTGTTGTGCTTTTGTTTCCAAAAAAAGATTTTTCTTTGCTTGTCATTCATAAATAGAAAAGGCTCAAATGCATATATTTCAGGTAAAATTATTATATTCATTTGGATGTTGCTGTTCTACAATTTCACAGATTTTTGTGGTATTTCTTTTTCAGGACAGGGGCTAAATTTCACAGTCTCTATAGCTGTGTATGTCTAACCTCCTGAGTGACATTTATTTTTTGCCAGCCTGCTGCTCAACAGTACAGTTTTATATGAAGTCTGTCACTTCTACTCAAGAATCTGTACCAAGTAACGGATTCTGCTGAGAATCTGTAAAAGATGCATGCATGGTGAAACGTGGTCAATCCCCCATTAAATGGAGTGTGCATCTGCTCAGTGCTGTTTTTGGTGTTTAAATGATGCTATTTATGTATTCTTTTTTTTTTTTTTTCTCCTCTCAGGAATTGAAATATGAGTGCATACATCATCTGTAGTGAAACGCTATTCAAGTATCATCTTGTCTTGCAGAGTTTAGAATTAGGGAGGGAAGAAAAGGTGCTCCCCATAAGGGAAACCAAGGTAGATTATGAATGTACTCATGTCATTTATTGGAAGAGGTGATGCTGGCTAGTTTTTCTCTGAAAGTTTAAAGAGGACATAATTTTCTGGGAGCATGTTGCAGCAATACTTTGCAGTTCAAGAAACAGTTAGCACCATATCTCCTAAATGCACCCTGAGGCATACTGTTTGCACATGTCTTGTTCAAGCAAAAGCATGCAATCAATACAGCAGAAGTAATAGTTGTCCTCTGGAAAAACATATTTTGTGTGCAGACAGAGGGGGTTAAGAAAAGAAAAGCAAGGTGAAAGACATTAAAGAAAGTAAATAACGAGCAGGGTGAGGTCAGTAGAAGGACTACTGTTTTAATTTGATATATCCTGGCTTGTTCAGTAACAAGCACAGATCAGAAGTAACTAAATGTTCTCTATCATTATGTCACTGGGTTTTAATTTGGCACAGGAAGGTTCCTTCTTTCCTTTTCATCTTCTTAAAATACTTCATTTTGCAGATTTTTGCAGAGAAGGGTCTTTAATGAGTAAATACACCTTAGTGCATTGTAAATGCTGGGGGTATAATCCATTCCATGAAAGATATTCCTGTATTTTAATTAACCGGGCACATTTTCATATAGTGCCCCTTGTAATATTAATTTTTCACCTAGTGAGACCTGGAGAATCGGAAAATCCTTAAAAATGGTGAATATATATATACCTGAGGAAAATCGCCCTCTGCTTAACTAGAAACTATCCACGGTGGCTTGATATTTGGTGCTTGGCACTTGGAGGACCTTAACACAGAAGGGAATTGCTGTATCTTTGGGGTTCTGAAATATGTATATGTATGTTTATTTGCTCAACAACTTATTTTCTTTCTTTTACAGAAGCACCTTTTTGCTAGGTCAAGTTAATCTTTCCCTGTGCTGATTCACTTTTTCCCTTTTTTGCTGCTTGTCAGATGCTTTCTAGGAGATTCAGCATGTTAAAGCAGGTCATTTTCTCTCTTTTAGACTTGCATTGTCTACTGAAGTGAAGACACTTACTGAACTGTAATATTTTGCAGAATTTTGCCATTTGATCTTTATGGATAAATTCAGTGGTGAAGTGGAACATTGTAAAAACTGAATACTTTTCACTGAATCCAGAATCCAGTCCTCATTTTGCTAAAAGGTTTCATGCTTAGCATTCTGTCTAAGCAAGCTTGTTTGTAAATCTAAGTTCAATACCAGTTTCTTGCAATGCTGAATCTTCTAATCATCAAATAAGTAACCTACCTTTTTTAAAATGAACTTTGGAGATCTCTCCAGATTATTAGCGCTTTACAAGCACTGAACTATAACATCATTACAAAGATTTACCTAAATTGCAAGGGGTTTATAGCCTTGTTTATTGTAATAATGACAGGCAGAGAAGACATTTCTGGGAAGGATCAGTGACAGATTACTATTTTCCATTCCAGACTCCATTCACTCAGGGACAGACCCTTGAGCACTGTTGTGGCAAATAAGAGGAAATTGCCAGTTTCTTATTTATCCAAAATGGGTAAACGCTGTTTCCCAAAATGTATGTATGCATACTTTCTACTTGTGGGTGTCCTTGAAAAAGCTACTGAAGCTGTTCTTGGTTAATGTTTCTGCATTTGTTCTAGAAATACAGATGGAGAAGCATCTCTGTGAGTATGGATTTCAGATATGCTATATTAGTTGCATATTTCCCCTCTAAAGAATTAACTGTGGAAGCAGAAGTAAGCAAATGAAATATCCTCAACTTGGTTTTGTATATTATTCTTCAAAATCATACCCAGCTTCAACCTATAGAAACACTGGGGAGTAGAAATAAGTGGTTTGCAGTTGTTTTCCTGAGTGTAAACAGACTGTATTTTGTAGCTGGAAATGTCCATGATTACAGGAACAAAAAATAAAAACCAAGAGTTAGAACTACTAAACCTCAATCACATTTTTATTTCTCCATCTATAAACTTTTATTGCAAGTAATCTGGAATAAAGGCATCTTGAAATTTTACTTGTGTTTAGAAGGAGATTACTTCCAGATTTCTGCCAGTAAGAGCATTATAGCCACTAGGACCCAGTTGCTGAAAAGCATATTTTACCTCTATAGTTCAGTTTACTTTAAGTATCAAATGAAAATCAGAGGTTAAAAAAGTTGTGAGTTCCAAAGGTCTCTTACTGATGAGCTCATCACCATTTCCAAATACTGGTTTATGTTTCAGACTTCTGAACTGAGCTATTTTGACATAAACCATCCCTAGGAGCATAAACAAAACACACCAAGAAATTATCTTTTTGACCATAGGTGCACTCACCTTATTTGGTCTTTTAATTACTGCCTGTTAACAGAGATACTTATTCTTTTAGTGCTGCGGTAATTTTACCAAACAATTTAAAACATTTAGCAGACTGTTCAATTGTAGGCAGTGTTTGGTCAGAGTTTTCTCCTGCACGTTCCTCATTCATCTGCTTTTCCACTATTTTAACTATGCTATGGCACAAAAGCAATGAAAATTTTAATAATATGGTCATTACATACTACTACTTGCTTTCATATGCTATTATTTCTTCTCCTGTTTCCAGTTTGAGGGAGAAATAAGTATTTCATTGCACTGTAACAATCCTGAGCAAAAGAACCTACAGATAACTGCAAGTTGTGGTGGGTGCAGTTTAGGGTCCCATCTGACATACTGTCAGAAGTTTGGAAATCAAATTTAAGTTCTGCACTGAAAGCAACTTGCTTTGAGATACGCTCATTGATTTCAGCAAATTTACTTCTTATTTTTAGCAGCGTAAAAGGGATCAAATTCTGGCTTTCAGCATTTCCTCTCATGTATCATGTTTTTTCACATCAGTGCCCAAAGTATTGTGGAATAAACATTTGCTGCTGGCAAAATGCAAATCTGTATTTCTACAGTTTTCTTTTAAGAAAGCGGAGCGCAAAACCCTCAGCACTGCTTTGCTCTGGGGCATTTGTTCACTATTCTATAAATAAGGAGTGGAAAAGAGTCTGTCAGTGTGAATCTTTTATCAAACTCGCCTGTGTGGGTATGCCACATTGTGGAAAATCGTCATCTGCGGTTTGGATAGAGCCAGCCAGTGGGACTCCTTTCTCCTGTGATGGTCCCGATGTTGGTTTAGCTCATTGGCATACACTTATAACTACCAGAGACCTCCCAAACAATTCTCCTTCAGTGCACATGGCTTTTAAAGTACTTATCAACTTTTTTTTCCCCAGTTTTATAAACCCAAATTAAATTTCTGCTGACTTTAAACAGATCTTTCTGACTCTTACTCACTCCTCCTTTTTCTTTCCGTTATGTCACAAATAGCCATTTAAAGCCCTGAGAGCCCAGTATTGCTCAGACATCTCCAGACTGAAGTTCTGCTCCTTAGTTTCACCAGTTCTGTACCAAGTTTCAAGGACACCGTCAAAGATTATCACTGCCTTGCCTTGTCTTGATGTATCTTGCAGATTTTCAGCTTTCCTCAATTCTCTCTTTATTAGATCCTCCCAATAATTATTAGACATTTACACCTACACAGCTCCCTTAAGTCATAGATTTCCTCTTCTTTGTGAAGTTAGACAAAAGGGACAAACAACAACAACAAAAATCTAGAAAACTGCCTCCTGCCCTGCTTTCTAGATATTTTTTTCCTGGATAATTTGCTTGCCACAATATGTCCTCTCTGAGCCTAGCCTGCTTCAAACATCACCACTGTCCAAAGCCACAGCTAATTTCATACTTTTTAGGTCTTTTTTGCCACTATCTCAAAGAAGTATGTGATGTGCCTCAAGTAACAGGATTTACCTGCAATTTTTTTGTTGTTTCTGAAACCTTCTTGAATTACACAGGATTTCCTTTTTGTATTTACTAAGTAATGTATGTGCTGGTGAATAATGAGTAAAACTCTCCAGGAAAATAAGAATAATTTTTAATTCTATTTTTTTTAATGTAAACTGTTCATAAGTGTAATATGTACTGACAACTTTTAACACAGTTTACCTAAGAGATTCCCATTGCAAGTGAGACCAAACAGGTGGCAGCCCCCAATCAGTGACTTGTTATCACTGAGAAGCTTTGATCTACCTAATGTATAATAAATAAGATTCTGCATTTTAATCATCTTGCTGCTTTCATATAACTTGTGTTGCAAAGTCATATTTTATTTCCAAAAACTCATCCTGACTTTGTTGATTATTTTTTTTAATTAGACTATACTTGATCATTTATTTATTTAAACATACCTATCAGCAGACAGATGATACACCAGCTGGAAGTCATTATACTGTATACCCACCACTTCCCTATCCACCTTTGTCTTATTCCCACGACTGCAAAAGGTGTAGCTATTCTTAATTGTTTTTTTTTTTTTACTTTACACCACATAAGAGACTGACCAGATGATCCTTTCAGGTTAAGATATTGGCTGATGCAAAATGCAGTTAGGCTTGAAGTTGTCCTTGTTTCTATATGTACTCCTCACTCTAAAGTTCCATTCTGCCTTTATGCTCCATTAAAGATCAAAAATTTATATTGCCAATGTAATAAACTTGAAGAGTTCCTTGAAAATAGCAATCTCAAATCTGATCTTACATATATACAACAATCTAAGGTTGGTGCTGTAGTATTTTTAGTAATTTAGTACCCATATTACTATTCAAATTCCCTGTACTTACCTGTGTTCAGTCTGATTGTTTAAAGGCAGGGAGGATCAGACCAAACTGTATCTGTAAAGAAGGCATTATTGAAACCAATAATATTTGCACAATGAGTAAGGATGATAGCATAGAATAGTGCTGCATTGCTTATGAATAGTTTTTTTTTCCCAACAAGGTTCATCTTGAACGCACTGAAATCCAATGCTAGATTTCTCACCAAAGTCTGTAATGTCAGGCTTAACACTTTATTAAACGTTCAGTTAGAAAGAGGAAACTATAGAATGAACACTTAAACTGTTCTGTAAAGGGTATTTTAAATTATTCTCTTAATTGCAAATTACAGAAAAAGAGGATGTAGAGAAAAATATAATTTCAGCATAATGTTCTAAATTAAGAAAATAAGAACTCTCTTTTTCAATGTTGGAGTTGGTGGCTGGAACTGATTTATATAAACCGTGCCCATCTAGGAATAAGCCAACCCATGAAATTAAACATCCATTAAATTGTTTTAAGTGAGAGAATGGGATAGTCTGCCAATGTGAGAACAACCTGTACTCGCTAAGGAATGCAGCCAAAATTTTGTTTGGAAGTAAAATCTAGCTCAGTATGTAGCATGCAATGCACTAAAAGGGTTAGAACATTGTCATTGCACACTGTGCTTTTGCAGTTTACAGACTTGGCAAGATGCTGCAGTGTATGTGAATGCAAAGGAGTCTGAGAGCAGATGAGTATTCTTCTAAGTCTTATCTTTTACCAGTTCTTATAGAAATTGCCACCTAAAACATTTCTTTGTTCATAATGAACCTTTAAGGAATAAATGCCGTGAGAGGCCAGCAGCTCTGCTGGTATGCACTGGAAGTGCTTCTTTAATTAGTTAACTGTCAGACATTGTGCCAGCTTACAAAGTTTTTGAATGGAAATAATAGTTGTTTTTCTTAGAAATTTTGACTGCTGCAAACTTTGGAAACTGTATATAGAGCATTCAGCACACTTTAAAAGAAATTATGATATGGCTGCTCTTCATTGGTAGTGTCTGGATTGCAAATCCACTGCTTAAAAATAATTGCTTTGATTACCAGCTGATTTCTTTGGTTAGCTCATCAGGAAGGCTTAAGGATCTAGCACAGCAAAGCACTTGTGACTATATTCTACTGCGTGGCATTTAAATCACAGGGTTTTGAGCTGATCTAGAACTCTTCTGGTTCCCCCGCTGTAGGGCGGTATTTTCGCCATTTAATGTGATAGATTTATTCTGCAGGGACAGGCCCAACCAGTTTCAAAAAGATACCACAGTTCTTGCAGTGGTTTGGCTGCAACAGCTCCCACAATAGGTCATTCAATTTAAAATGAGGTTAAAAAAAATAAATAATAATAAAAAAAATAAATAAAATCATGCTTTAGCTCCACAGCAGCACTATGTGGGAAGTAAAGGAGTACCATGCCCAGCCTGCTGTAGAGTGGTTCACTTCTCGGCAGTAAGAACAAGAGTCACTGTGTGAAATTTGGACCAAGGGATAGTCTCGGGGCATACACGCATAGCAGTGCATGTGTAAGATAATGTGCCACTAGAAGGTCCAAATAACGAAGGTATTGTCACATTCGTAGAGTTGATCCCTCTTGGCTATTTCATGGACTAAATAATTTGTTTAAATGGCAGCATCGATGTAGCCCCACTGGCCTAATTTTCTGCAAATTGCTGGCGAGCTTCATGTACGATGTTGGCATGGGAATAACTACCAAAACCAGTCACTTTCTTCATCTATGACCCAACAGAGTGCACCATCATCACCAAATGACCATCTTCATTGTATACAGTCTCTTTTAAAATGTTAAAATAAATGCGAGCCTCAGTGAAGGGTAATGTTGACTATGAAAATTATCGGAAAAATAATAATAATATGGCATGAAGTTAAAAAAATATTATATTTATTTGTTTGGGAAATGGAAGACTTTTATTGATAATGCCTTACTCATAAACAAGAAATATGTTTCTTCTCCTTGATTCCTAAATTGTAATTTTTAGAATAAAGCCAAATGAGTGCTCGGTATGGCAAGTGGCTAAAAATAAAACTCTTCAAAGGTTTCAGTTCAGTATTAAATACGCTGGTTTGAAAAAAATAGTGGATTAGATGGGGTCTAATCCTTCACTCCCTGCTTGGGCTCTATTTGGCAAAATTCTTAGGCTGTCAGCTTCTGCAAATCTTTGCAAAATTATTTTTATTCTTAATAAATTATTTGCTCCATTAGTTACCCTAAAAACAGAACAAATTGAAGGACATGGGTGGAAGGATAATAATTTGAGAAATAATGACAGTAGCTTTCTAAGAATGAGAATGAAGAACAACTGCAGCAACGACACTATGGAAATGTAACAAGAGATTCATTTCCGAATACTGATAAAAATTATAATGCCCATAAGCAAAAATAAGCTTCATTACTGAAGTACAGAAGTATTTAGATACCACATATCTTAACCCAGTTTTTATTTGAAAGATAAGGTTGAAGATCTTTTTTATTATTTATTTTCCCTTGGCTGATGCATATCAGTGTAAAGACATTAATTGAAGTGGTGATAATTGTTTGCAAAATGACAGTTGGTTCTAAAGCTGGCAACCAGGAGCCAGAGCTGTTGATAGTAATTGAAGGAAAATTATTGACCTCACGAGAAGAATGATAATTTAAAACAACACCATATTTTCTTAATATGACAGACTGATTTTGTTATTTTGGGATTAGGGATGAATGCTCAAACAGTTGTAATGTTTTCTGAGACATGAGTTGTGAGTTTAGATGATCTTTCTAACTTTAAGGACACTCAGAAAATCATCTTCTACACAGTGGGTAATACGTTATCTATGTCTATGAATTTTTTGCCAGAATAAAACTCCAAACTGTGACCACTATTAAATAAACAAATGGTTCGGATCCTGTGTATGCTTTGTATTTGTAGTGTACTGTGTAGATACAGAGAAATCTTAGTTGAATTTAATACTTATTTCCTTGAAAGGAAGGTGACAAGAACTGTGTGATGTTTCTTATGACTGATAACATGGAATTAAGTAGTTTGAGCTTTTAAAATCATCTGGTATTCTGTGTCATGTGGTGAGGGAGATGATAAAGATGGAAACTCTACTTAGTCATAGCGGTAAGTCTGGACCAGTTTAGAAAAAGCTGAAATGTTGATATGGTAGAATTGTAGGTTGACGTTTCTGAAAATGTGTTCAAGGGAGTTAGATGTAGCAGCAGGGGTCTAAGAATATTCATATGGACCATAACCAACATTTAAATCCTTAATATTTTAGGGCTGTGTGTATCGTTCAGGATTTAGATTGCACATTTGAAAGCAATTTCTCAAAACCAAAGAAAATAGTTCCAAATACAAATTTGGAAATTGTTTGATTATGTCAATGTGGAAAAATACTCAGTACAGAAATAAAAAAAAAAAATGGGTTTGGCTGATTTTGAGCTCCACACAGTCACCGTTGTTCTTGATTTAATAATGGGCTATGGTAGGTGCTAAAAGTCATTTGTGTACCTTTGGTGCATAGACACTATAAATGTCAAGGCTCTTTAACTTGGGTAGCCAAGGCATCTCTGATTTTCATTCCAAATTTTTCACAGTGAATTCATCTATGTTGCTAGAAAGCGAATCTTCATTTTGCAGGTTTATCCTTTCACAAAGAGATTTCATTTTCTGTTTAACAGCAGAGATCAGAGAACTGATTGAAAGGATGTCGGTAGAATTACTAGGTATTTCAAGCCTTGTTGAGATGTGCCATGAGAGGTTTGGCTCAATTCAAACATGAAATACTGAAATACTGAGTTCTATTAAATGCATTCCCATTATTAGACTTAGTTAAACATAAAAACTGTTCAATATAGTTTAGCAACACTTTGTTGCTATCAGCTAGCATCCACAGGATTCTTTCCTCAATTAACTGCCAGCTACTGTGCCAGAGACAGAAGCAGCTAGACAAAGATGCCAAAATGAAAAAGCCTGGGTGGACTATTTAATAGGAAGAACCATAAATGGAAGAAGCAGAAGCTGTCTGGAATTATGTGAAACATTTGTCAAAGTGTAAATACTTGGACTTGCCACAGGAGACTTGAATGAAACCCTTTTCTAACATTAGCTAAGAAATAATTTTTATTTTACCTCACAATTTCTTTGTATCCTTCATTACTGAATTATTTTAGTGTTAACATACATTTAGATTCAATTAGGATAAAACAATATCTGTGCCCTAGGACCTGGCTCCATGGTAGCACTAGTTAATGTAGGTATCTATGTCTATGTCTGTTTCAAACGACTGTATATATAAACACTAATTTTCAGTCTTTGGCATGGACAAGATGAGACTATTGCCACCTGCCATTAAAGGGCACAAGTGCATTTTTTAATAGAATATTTTTTTGAAATGAAATACAAAGTTTTGATTTCAGAAATGTCAGATGAGAAACTTTTCTTTTCCAGAATTCTTTTCTTGCTTGCTGTTTACCAAGTATTACCTTGGTTTGGGAATAGTTGTGCAACCCTAAACCTGAAGCTGCATTTCTATGCAAATAAACCATGAGAAATGTCACCTGGATTGAATGGAGGAGTTAGCCTGGATGGAATTACTGGTGAGGCTAGTTAGGTGTAGCTGCTCCCTCCTCGCATCAACCTCTTTAGGCTGGTTCCTTCCTGAGGTGCAGTGTTGCACTTTCCTCTATTGTTAGATCCCCACATAAGAGAATTGGGAAGAGAAGGCAAAGTAATCATGCTATGCAGGAAGACTAAGCTTTGCTCATGTTACATCAGGGTACTGGGAGAAGCTAAAGACTCCAGTTTTGAAACAAAATCAATGCAAGTTCGATTTACCAAGGAGGGAGAACCATCGCTTCCTCATATCAGGGCTCTGTGTGGCCCAGTCTAGGGAAAAGGTTGGGAGCAGACCTCAAACTTAGCATATTTGCCAAGGTCAGCAACCTCAACGTGTTTGCAAAGATGATGAAAAGCCTAGTGTGTACATAAAAATAGGCAGGGCCTCTTGTTAGAATTACATATTATATGTATATGTTATGTATAGTGTATTATAATTGTTGAGGAAAAAAAGGGGTTCAAATGACAGGTTCAAAGTATATTTTAAAGCAACAAAACCCACAAGTTCTGTGAGAACACAGCAAAGCAATCACTGCTAAAATATGAGTGCATAAATTCAGAGGTGCAAGGTTTGCCTAGCTAGTGGTCTGATTGGGAACATGCCTGCATATAGCTGTCATAAAATGCAAGAGATTTCATCGCCCTCTTCTTTGAGTACCTAAGGGCAGCCTTATCATTGGAACATTCCAGTATGTAGCCTCATAGCATGATCTACGTGGCTTTTTTCCCCAAGTGAATATTTTCTCTTCTAGATAATACTTTCATAGGGACATTTTTTCAAAATTATTTCTTTCCTCAATGAAAGAAAAACTTTTCTGTTTGTGTGATATTAGTCATAGAAAAATACTTGATAGTTTCAAAAATGCAAAGAAATAAATAAAAAAAAAAAGTTATAGAATGCAACCAAGAAGTAACTTAGTAAAAAAGGAAGGCATGCTTCTCCTTTAACGTCTGTGGAAGTCTTTGGAACCAGAGAGGGCTGCTTGTTAGGGACCAGGAACGCTAGTATCACGTTTTCTGGGCCTGGTGTGAAGCTGGGCTGCAAGATGCGGTTTCTTGCTATTGAGATCTGTACATCGATAGGAAACAGCAGAGAACTTAATCATTTGGGAAACCAGTTTTTGTGTTTGTGACAATTTTATGCATGGAAAGAAAGATTTGGAGGTGAAAAGAGAGTCAGTGAGCAAGAGAGTTTATGAAATCCTGCTTATTTTAATCCCCCAGGAGGCAAAACAGTCATTTATTTCTAACTGGGCACACAAAGGAAAGTAAGTAATAGAGTTTGCCTTCATCGGTTTGTTTAATTTATCCTTATTAGTCTGCATTTTTTTCTCAGCCTTACTCCCTGAAATGATAACCATTCATTTTGCCAATAAAGGTTCCTCAAATCAAGATTTTACCATGGTATAATGACCATTTTTCAAGTCTTATTTGTATATTGTAAAGATCGGCAAGCAGTTTTGCTTAGCATAAGTTTCCTGCGGGGAGATTTTAAGTCTTTTTTACAGAGTTTTAAAAATACTTTTAGTTATCTAGCATTTTGTTTCTTGATCTTCCCATTCTTGGGATTATTCACACCCAGTTCATCTCCATCCTGGAAGAGCAGGGGTCATTCCTTTCTTAATTTTCTTAATTTCTTGTGGTTTGGTATGGGAGAAAAGAGCTTTTGGCATTTACAGGTGTTTACCTGAAGTGCTCATAGTGCTGGTAGAACTGGGATGTGCTATCCACTGCATCCAGCGATGCACATCATTTTACTTAATCTCAGTGTCACTCTGCTCCTCTTTTCAGGGTCACACACCTGGCAGTAAGGATTGAACAAACACTCTGCTACTGCAAGGTGTCTAAATTGTCACTGTCAGCTTAAAAAAATAAATGCAGCCTCTCCAAATCAGCCTTTCCAAGATTTCAACAGGACGAAATTCGTATGTATGCTTAATATATCCAAAATGACAGGCACCGTCTCATTCATCTTTTATCAACCGCATGCAATGCAGTGTGACATACGGCACACACAGACCGTTCCCAAGGCTCTGTGATACTCATCTCATAGGGTGACTATGATTTCAGTTTTAAGCAGGTGTCTTTATGTAGTAAAAACAAGTACAGCCCAAAGTAATGCAGAGGTTGTGCCATTGCATTTGGCAGGAACAGACATCACCCTGTCACACATGCTATGTACCAATACTTTCCATAGTGTGCATTGGATTGCTGCAAACTCTATAATATTTACTGCAGAATTAGTTTTATTAAAAGAAAGAAAGAAAATAAGACGGATTCCCCTTTCTACTCTGTCTATTCAAAAAACATCTCAGTGAAACATACTGAGTAAATTCTTGTGAGCTGCACTTGCCAGTTACATGACTGACTTACAGGGTGAAGAACAAGCCCTGTGTTAGAAGCACCTGCTCACTCCTCTCATACAGGACACAAATTGGGTTTGCCTCTGGGCAGAAAGTGGTATGCTCTTCTCCAACTCTCTCATGGTGTAAATAATTGATAATAAACATATAGAGCTATGAATGTTTTAGTAGGTCTTTAATTTGCAGTGCAATGTTGGGGAAAATGAATGCAGAATTTCAACACTTTTCTTCATTGCATTTACGATATTTTAATGGGCTTCCAGTGGTAATGTGCAAACAGGGGAAAAAAAAAATAAAAAAGGGGGTGGTGGGGGGTGGTGGCGAACCCAACACGAAAAATAAACAGCATCCAGAACAGTATTCTCTTCTTGGCTCTTCTGAGAGAGCTATCAACAAATAATAATAAAAAGAAATAATACTGGAGGTGTCAGCCCTTGGAGCATATTTAAGACAGATGATCCAGGAAAGTGTCATCGTGCCATCCCAAGTGATTCTTACTATTTATTTATACCAAGAAAAAGAAAATAGACTCAAACAGCATAACAGAGTAGCCAGCCCAACACAGTGTACCACATTTTTTTACATGCAAGGCAAGCGGTTGCTAATCCACTACCCAGATAACTGAGAAATAGTAAAGACACACTTGTAAGGAGGACTACACGCTTCACAGAACTGCGGAAGCAAGACTTAGTTAATACCAAAATGTTGTAACTTCACTTTCAATGACAGTAAAGCTAAAGAAATGTCTCTTTAGTTTTCTAATTCATAAAGTGTTAAACTTACAAGCAAACTTGTACATTTAATGTCTGCTCTACTAAATGGTTTTAGGCAACTCCCTACCCATTTCTGCATTTGGATTTCCGTATCTGTCTGCAACACAGAGTAGCGATGCTAATCTCCTACGTAAAACTTGTGGGGATTTATACTCAAACATTATTGTTTAGGAATCAGTTATTTTATGTTCATATTATTATTTTAATGTGTGTATGTCTGTGGCTCTTTCCCCATAGAAAAGGGACAACATTCTGAGAAGAACGTATTAAAACTGAAAAATCAGGTTTCTCAAATGAACAGATTCCAGTAACCACTTGGACAGCAAGCAGTGTAGTCAGACTGCCTGCAAAGTCACTTTATCTTCCCCTCCCCCCCTCTGAAAGAGTTTCGAGGTAATAAAACAGCCTCTAATTATTACCACTCGTGTATTAGGGAGTTGTGATTTCCCTTTAAGCACCTGGTGTTGTTAAATGTTGAAGAGACAGATACCTTGGTTAGCTGTAGTCCAGGACAAACCTACAGTATAAGAGAAATAAACACTGTTCTCCTGATTCAGGTCTCTGTGTAGGTGCACAAATTGACTGAATAGCCCTTGGATAAGAAAAGCACCCCAGGGAATTCAGATTCTGCTTACTTTGTAATCCTGTTTTATTGTCTACAGGAGAAAACTGTCTTTTATCAAATAAATGGCTTAAAATTAAGTATGGCATAAAGATTGGCTTCAGTTGCAAATGCCAAAGACAGTAACCATTTATACTGCAAACAAAACATATTTTTGTAATAAATTATGGGTAGTTTGAAAGTAATTTGCAATAAGAGTGGTATTACTTCTGTAAATTACACAGCAAAAGTACAATTTTGAGGCTAATCAAAACAGCTAAAAGCTTTTGTGAATTTAGAGACAACGATCAGAACTACATTAAATATTTTTTTATATAAAATCAAATTATAAAGTCAATAGGCCTTAATCCCATAATCCTTCAACATTCTTGATTTCCCCTGGATGTTCTTGAGTGGGTAATAGTTTGATTTGGGAGATCAAACGGTTAATTTGCTTTTCAATTGAGGAATGACTCAGAGTTCCCCTTTATTGGTTAAAAAAAAGAAAAAAGAAAAAAAGTGGTGTGTGGGTGTAAGGTAGGGGAAAAAAGCCAAGAAAATGGATTCACTAATTGGGGTTTCACCTGCTGTGAGTCTAATTGAATACAATGCTTTATTTGTAACTCAAGGAGAAAGAAGATTATGCAAAGTATGAGAAATTCAGACTGGTTTTTAATTTCTATTACTTGGCACTGTTGTATGGGAAAGAAGACCAACTTGATAATAGCAGCATCAAGCTTCTGTTAAGGCAGACCAGGAAGCTCCAGAAACAGTAAAAATTGAAGGAATGTCTATCGCGGGTATCAGTACCACATACCTCTTGAAGGAAAACAAACCACTTTTGCTGTGAAACAGCAGGGTTCCGGCTACCCTGAGTCCCTTGGTATGACATGGGCAGCTGCTCTCTCCTTGTAATAGACTGTGAGGTTCCCCCCACGTAATACGTTAAATATCCTATTTTAAAGACTTAAAGAGAGCTCTCACTTCTTAAAGCTTAGCTTAACGTGGGAGAAGGTGAGGTTGCTAATGCAATGTAGTTGCCAGTCTTCAGCCAGTTCATTCACCTCAAAACCAAGATGTCTGATACAGCAATTCCTCAAATACCAGGTCCACTGAAGTACATGGAAAATTCTTACGGAGTCTGATGAGTTTTAACATAGTGATTTATGTTTACACAAAAATTAATCCTCTTTTTCTTTCCATGTTGAGGTGGTAGATCCAAGCTAACAGAAAACGGAATTAGATCTTTTTAAATAATCTCAATTGTCTGGAAACTACAAGAATTTAACATTTAATTCCATTAAGTTTTATATTTGCATTTTGGGGCTTGAGGGACTGAACCTTGAGCATCTTACACTTTTAACGCCTCTAGAAAAAAACACGTGCGCTTTCCTTGAACTGCTTGTTGAGCTTTTCATAAAATCAGATCACCCAGCTACCTGGAACCCTAAGGGAAGCCCTAAATATCCTGGTACTTGGGATAAAACCCACCAAGTTCAGTGCTTACTAGCCTCTATGTAATGGGAAAGCAACCTATGGGATGTTCCTGTGGTATAGAAATGATGGGTGAGATTGATTTTCTGTGCTTCTAGGCCTGCGTCTTCCCAGTGTAAAAACTGGGAGGTTTTTGTACATTTGAAAGGTGCCCTTTTTGGGTGGTTTTATCAAGAAAGCAGAGAGTCTGTAAGCTTGAAGAACTAGTCTGTTGCGTGAAGGACTGGGTTCTCCACGCAGCATTACTTTACTGAATAAAGGAGGCGGATTCAGGACTTGCATGAGAGGAGCCGCGCTGCACTGATTTGAAACGCTTGTGACACCAAGAGGGGGTTGTTAGCTTTTGTGTACTGAATATTAAGTAGGAATTAATACAAAGAAACACTGCGACAGTTACTCAGCGGGAGCAGAACTATTTCTTCTGCTCTGACAATTCCGGGGGAGAGGCTGGTCCTTCCCAGTGAGGCCGAGGCAAGCCCTCAGAAATTAAATTACCTGATTTCACTCACAAACCAGCCACGTGGCGTTTTAAGCGCTCAAATTAACAGCTGCAAAGCTAGGACCCAGGTTAAGGCCCGTTTCAAATCCGTCCCAGCTTCGGATTTGAAGTCGGTATATATTTGAGTGACTTTTTTCCACAAGTCCGCTGGCAGCGAGCGAACCGAGCCGCCGGCCTCCCGGCGGGCCCGGAGCAAGGCAAAGAACCCCCCAGCAGCCGTCCCGGGGAACCCCGAGCGCCCCTCCGGCCGCCGCGGCAGCCCAGGGACGCGGGGGGCGAGGCGCCCTCGGCGCCCCGGGCCGGGCAGGCGGGGGCGGGCGGCTGCTCGGGGCGCTCCCCGCGGGGCCGCCGCCGGCGGGCGGGGGCGGGGGGGCGGGGCGGTGGAGCACGGCGGCCCCGCCCTCCCTCGCGCCTCCCCGGCGGGGCGGCCGCAGCGGCGCGCGGCGGCGGGGCCGGACCGGCGGCAGCGCTGTTTCTGCCTCCGCGGCGCCGCCGAGCAGTCGCCGCCATGAGGGAGCAGCTGAAGGGGTGAGGGGGATGCGGGGGCGCGGGGCGGCAGGTGCCGCGGGGGCGGCGGGGGGCCCGCAGGTGTTCCAGCCGAGCGCCCGTAGGGATCCCGCGCCCTGCGAAGGCGGAGAGCGGCGTGGCGGGGCTGTCCGTCCGTCCGTCCGTCCGTCCGTCTTTACACACCATAGGGGGAAGCGGCTGTGCCTCTCGGTTATCGCGCTAAACGGGTCCCCTTGCTGCCCGATTTCTTGGAACGGCGTTTAATTCAGCGCCTTTCCCCTCTCCCGAGTCCCTGGTTTCGGGCTGGCTGTGCCTGGCTGGAGCACGCAGGGCATGGCGATGCGGGAGCGCGCCACGCGCGGGGGTACCTGTGCGGCCGTGGGGCGGCGGGGTGAGCCTCGAGGTGGAGGCGGGAGGTGGTGGCGGTGCCGGGGACGCGGCGGGGGCGGGAACTGGCTCTTCTCGGTATTCCTCGGGTTCGGAGGGGCAGCGCGGTGCTGTAGAACGTTACCGGCGGAGCACACGGCGTGTGCTGTAACTCGGCTGAGGCGTGAACTTTAACAGAACTCCTGGAAACAGGCTGAGGGGTGTATTGCTTTTCCCGGTAATTTCACGCTTAGAAATAATCTTTCAAGTCAGCAGGCAGAAGAGGCCGGGAGGGGATTCCCTCCAGGCTATTTAACTGCTGTATTTCTTGCTGTTACGCGGTAGGTTATATTGAGCTATTGTAAAACACCTTGCAGCCCGGGACACCAGCAGCATCCCCGGTCCTCGCCTTAAGCTGAAGCTGGGCTGAGAAGTGGTTTTGGCAGGCGTGCGTGTCCGGAGCTGAGGAAACAAGACATATGGTTATGCGTAGGGTCTTTGACCCTTTAGCACTGAGGGATTGTTTGAGGCCATTGCTGTTTGAGCCTGGATATGACAAGACCCTGCAGTGAAATTGCTTTGGCAGAAGTGGTGAGGATAGGCTTTGAAAAGCAAATACTTCAGTGGAGAGTAACAGCTGGTGGGGCAGGCTCACCCAGCTTTAGCCACTGAGCAGGAGTCTTTGCCCGTGACAGAGCGTACAAAATAAATGTTTAACATCAAGGGGAGAAAAAAAGAGTTACTATTCAGTACTTGACAGCTGATATTTGCCCTTCTCCTACTATTAATTTCCAGTATTGGCAAGAAACTTTAATATGTATCGGTGCCTGCTTTCAGCAGTCTGATAAATCTTGCGAAAACCAATAAAACACCCTAAAGTCAAATTCCTGCTGAAAAGACACTGATCCTTGGCTTAAACAGAAATAATCTCTGCACAGATCAGTAGTCTCTAGATTTACAGATGAAAACAGTAGTCCTTTGTAAAGCCCAAAGGAGCGCCACGTTTTTACATTGCGAATACTTTCCATAGCAGTAACTTGTTTTATCTAAGGAATTAATGAAACGATGTGAAAAGACAAATATTAAGTCTTCCTTGCAATCGCTGTCATCTGCTATTGAAAACATTTTTTAAATGAGTGGTAGTGTCTATTCATGCAATTTCAATTGCATTTAGGCTAGTTTAGTAAAATCCACACAACTCTGCCATGTTTATTTTGGCTTTTTGACAACAGTCATAAGGTGGCTGGAATAACATTTCATTCACCTTAAAGCCAAAAGGTGAGAAGTATTGTAAATTGTGGTGTTTGAAAATGAATCGATCCAGTGCTTTCGACAATACTACTTTAATTTTGGCTCTTTCATAAAAGTATGTTAACCATTTATTTATTGCTACCTGATAGAATTTCTTACTCTATGTACATGTATGCACATCTAGTTCACGTTGTATTTTCTAATGAAGGGGGAGGGGAGAGAAGCGCTGCAGAACTGGCTCTGGTGTCACCAATTAGGAGGGATGTCAGAGTTTAGTTGCAGTTGCAACCTAAAATTCTAGGCTCTGAAGCTGAGCAGTGGAGCTGAGCAGTGAATGCACATGAGACTGAATCCTACATATATATTAAAAAAAAGGGGGGGGGGGGGAGTAGTGCAATCAAAAGCAGTTAAAAGGCTTGTGAATGTTTCTGTGTGGCGGGGGGTGGGGGGTGGGGATTTGTGCAGGAATTTGGGGGAGGGGGGAGCATTGCTCTCCACTCCTGCTGCTGGCATTGCTCAGAAGTAATATAAAAGGAAGGAAGATAAAATAACTGTATTGTGTCCAAACTGATCAAGTTATAACAAGGGAACTGTAATTCACCTAGTCTGTCAGCTAGGATATCATCTCTTGATTTCAGGTTTTCAATCCTGTGTGTTATTGGCTCTGCCGACAGCGATGAGAGACGAATCTTTGCTGTTGGCAGGAGCAGAGGAGTTCACGCAGGCATAGTGTGTGACAGAATTCCCCACATAAAAATTATCCTTGCTAATATAATATAATCATCCTTTAATTAAGTGGTCCTGCAGTTCCCAAAGGATGTATTAAGTGAAGAGTATGCTTTCATCTCACTGAATTATCTGTGTATTTAGCGTGCCAGTCACACCAGTGCCTAGGTGTCACCATTATCCGTTGCTGCTCTTCTCCTATTCAGGCGTGGTTTTAATTTCCTTTCTACCTTTGCAGCTTAAGTCAGGTGAGAAAGAGGAAAATATGCTATGTGAGCCCACTTGTATTTTTATTTGTTGCAGAATGTTCGTGATCTAAAAGCTAGTAATCAGTTTAGTTGACCTAAACGTAGAGCCAAATTGAAAAATGTATCCTCTGAGCAATATTGCAAAAGTACTGGCTGTGTGCGTTGATGTCTTTTTATTTTGGTGGTTCATTGGAAAAGCATCTTTAGTACTTGTTTCTGCACATGTTCTCACCCTGCTTGCTGCTAGTCAAGAGGACTTACACTACACTTTTCATGTCTTTCTGACTTGCAAACTGTAAAGGGCCTTGTTCACCGGAGTTTGAAACTCTGGCAAACGTTTTGCTGCAGATCTATTAAGGATGCTACAGCATTCCCAAGTGTGGTTGAGCTGCCTGAAACTGCTGAGCTGGCATTTCACTTCAGACGGTGTTCACAATAAGGGCATACACACAAATCCTCCCCCACCGGTCCAGCCCCAAAGCTCACAATTAAATGGCCTTTGAAAATGGCAAAGAGGCTTATGAAGAATAGCCTCGATGGAATCTAACCTTTCCTGGAGCTGCCCTGGTGTGCGGAATTGTTGATAATTTTCTGAGCTGACAACGTTCAGTTGAGAGGCAAATGCCTTTTAGCTGGAGCAAAATAGCTGCAGCCTTCCTGTGTTCTGCATGTAAAGTACCAGCAGAATCTGCCCTGGCTTGGTACAGGCACTCAACCTCTGCAGAAATCACAGCGACCAAGGTTCAGTCACCTTTAAAACCCTTGCTTTTTCTTGCAGGAGTGTGGAGGTGTACTGGTGGCTTGCTGGTCCGCTGCTGGGTCTGGTACAGGGTGCAAAGGCTGAGTGATTGCTGCTGATTTGCTGAGGGTGGCCGCAGCAGGCGGCTGCAGGGCACTCTGCCCCACAGGTAGTCACTGCTGGCAAGGTGGCAGGGGCAAGAGTTAGGGTCTCTACTGACTTGACTTTGATAGCCTAAAGAAGGGGGTCTTTAAGTTGCAAGTAAGTTTATTTATAAAGGAAAGGGGGTGAAAAAGGGGTAATGCACCTACCCTGCAAGTTCATTCTTTGTCACTTGCAGATGAAGCAAATAAAATCATTCCTTACAATCTCCAAGAGAATTAATATCATACTATGAAAGAAAAGCACGCTGAGTAGTGATTTGGGGTTTTCAGGTATTTTTAATACCAGTAACAGTTGGAGTCCAATGTTTCTTTGGCAATGGAAATTTTATTTACAAGATCTTAGGAAACACAATTATGTATTTTCAGAAAGATTAGTAAATGCTGTAATCTTAAACCATACACAATAAATTCACTGATACATGATTAGGCCTTACCATAAATGAAAATAAAAAAATCTGTAAACTACTCATCCGTATGATGTTGATTAGAAATTAACTGTAGTAGTTCCCCGCATCTTAAGATGATCCTTTTGTTCTTCTATCCAGCACAGGCAGAGCATTCCATAATCCTGTACAGATACACTTTTGCCAGATACCTGATGGCTTTTAAATATTTTAATGGGGAGTAGGTGCCTTTGAAGGCTACCAAGTTAACAGCTATGGAGTCTGAAGTGGTCTAGCTTATCCGTAGAACAGTCTGGGGCTGCCAAACTTAATTTCATAGGGAAAGTCAGGCAGATTATTTTCAGAGGTTTCTTGTAACTGTGTGCGTAAGTTTTTTTTTTTCTCATTTTTACTACATGATTTGGCATACAAACTGTGGTACAGTTGCTATTCAAATATCCCCTACTTCTGGGGCTACCTGCCCGTGGGGAAGCAAGCCAGGGTGGCTAGGGTGATGCCTGGGGAACTGGGATCTGGGACTGACTTTGGGTGCAAACTAACTGTGGTCCCGGGTCTGTGTGTTTGAATGTTTATTTGGATCTGCAGTCCGTTCACCTGAATAGTGACTGTCTAGGGGGTTCTTATGCTCCCTTCTTCATTTCCTTTGTTGTATAAGCAGAGGCTTCAGGTAGTCATGTTTTTTTGAGACTCGATGTATAAATGAAACTATTTCTATTTTTCTTCAGAAATGCACTTTATACCTGGGTATGGTAGAAACTGCTGGTGCTGCGTTTTTTCTGCAGAACCTGCCCATCCCAAGCATGGCAGGAAATGCAGGAGCTGAGGTGCAGGTAGCTCAGATCTACCCAGTTTCTGCATTTAAAACAAATAGACCAGGCTGAGATTTCTGAATGTGATTGCAGCTGCCTGCCTTTGCAAGACTCATTTTTTTACCAGAGCAAAGAACAAGACTGCTTTTGCTCTTCTGGTATCCTCCCTCTTTCACTGCCTTCAGCCACCACAGGAATTAGGAAGGGGAGGGGATGCTGAGGTTGATGAGACAGGGCTTGTTTAAAAGCCTGTGCTCAACTAGGGCAGCACTGTGGCAGCATTTTTTCCTTATGCTTAGTGCTTGTGATCCCTTTCCTTCTTGTTCGCAGTTACAGAGCAAAACCTGGAAATATTATATATAGCAAGCTACTGAATATATAAAGGTTACCAGGTCAGTAAAGTGTCCATGTGGATCAAATAAATAGCCTGTCTTTTAAGACCAAAATTAGATCATACTAAGAAAACATGTCACGATTTTCTTTTTTCAATGAGTAGGGGTGGTTTTGAAGTGGTTCACTGAAAATTCTACACCTTCTTATCCTATAAATGGTAAAGGTGTACTGGGGAACATCGCTGTCTCAAAAAGAGAACGCAAGGACCATTTGTTCTCTAGAATAACCTCATCCTATCAGTCTTGCAGTGCACAGCTGGGTGTACAGGTGTGTTCAACCTGCTGGCTGGGTTGTGGTTTAGTCTTGGAGCTGGAAGGCGTGTGCTCTAGGAGCTCCACAGTGCTGTGGATCAGATCCTGCTCTCCTGCATATTTTCTCCCAAATGATGCGTGCATGTTGGAACCAGGATGTCTGCTTTTTAAGTACAGAAATTGCAAATGTGATTGCTAGCAACTGTGCGCTCCATACACTTTCCTGAAATTATTTTTTATGAATACTTATGGTCATCTTTTAATGCAGCTGAATTCTGTATGAACGGGACTTTATTGGCTACAGGATAGCTAAGGAGAATTTTCTTTCAAGTGTTCTACATTAATGAAAACGTGATCATGTTAGCTATGCTGCGATTAAGAATATTGTAAAGTGTGTAACCTTAGGAGACACGAGTTGCTACTACACCCGCTAACACTTTATTGTATTGTCTTTCTCATACTGCATGTCTTTTGGCAACATGTTGTGTTGCAAAGCTGAAGACTGCTAGCCTCAATGCAGAGACTGTCCGATTTACATTCTAGTCATACCGCAGCGTTTCGTAACCCCCTTTAGCATTTCCCTGGCTTCCCAACAGCTCTGCTGCCTGACACTGCACAGGGACCTCCAGGGCAAGGGAAGAGGCCTGACAGCCCCAGGGAACAAGAGGAGCAGCAACAGTCTTTGCTAAAAGAGACCATCAATATGGGGGGTGCAGTGCACCAGCCTGAAAAGTGGTGTAAGCTCATGGTGGGTCAGTGGGCTGTGGCATGGGGATTTTAGTGCAGGTGTTTGGACTGAAAGGAGGGATTGCATCTGCTGCATTGGGTAGCTCTTGCTTGCCACGTGGAAAGAGCACATAGGGGAAGGCAGGTCAAAAATGCCATGGGTCTTAGTATCTGGTCAGAATTTCCATAAATGCTTTAAGAATGAAGCCCTTTTAAATGTCTCTCCTCTAGTCCGGAGGAACTGGAAAAGGATCTGTACAAAAAAAATGAGTTTTTAAGAATTGATCTGTGTGCTTATGAATTCCTCAAAATATATATGGCATATCTGAATACTAGCTGTCTTTTTAATATTAGCACTACTTTTAATTTTGTTTCTTGAGCTCGTGCCTAAAGAAAGTGCTCTAAGTTAATGCCTCATGTTGAAAGAAGACATGCCTGCTGCTGAGACCCCCTGCCAGAGCATTTCAGGCTGCATGTGGTGGCCTGGCACCATGCTTGGATGTGCAGCCTGGATCACTGACTGTGGGATGGAGAAAGAAATTTTATTTTACTAACTTTCATGTTTTGTATTGTAGCCATGAGACGCAAACAACCTGCTGGGATCATCCCAAGATGACTGAGCTTTACCAGTCTTTAGGTAAGACACATCTTAACGTGTTCGTGGTTTTTCATTTGAATGAATCGTTAAGGCAAAAATTTCCAGAAGTAGTGAAACAAAATTAGGAGAAAGCGAGAGGCAGTGCTTTTATCAAGGTTAAAATTTTCTGCAAGGGAAATATGTAAGGCATAATAACACATTTCGAACAAGCAGTGGAAAAAATCATATTTCAATTAGCACGTTTGGAATGTGCACTGGGTTTACGAAGTAATTTGGGTGCATTGTTGCAAACTCTTGTGAAAGACTGGGACAGAAATTAAAAAAAAAAAATCCTGAATCTTCTCACTGTCTAATCTACTTTACAAAATGCAGATGAAAAAATAAAACCAAGCTGCTGTTAATGTTGACTTTCGGATGGTAGGAAGCCAATTGAAGCAATTTGCCAAACTGCGTTACCACTGCTTTATTTTTAAAGCACTTTCAATACTTAGAAGGCATGCCAGCTGTCATGATGTCATTTTGAATGCCCAAATTGCACGCTTATTATGACTTCAGATGTGCCTCTCTGGTGGAGGCTTTTTTTATTTTTTAGCAGCTTTGGATTTTATTAACAGAAGCACATCTGTAAGATAAAAGAAGTTAATCCATGCTCTAGTACAGACTGCCTGGCAGACCATTTAATAGCTAACTCTTTGCTTTTAATGGTTCTGTTAATAAATAATAGAGAGGGTATAATAAAAATTAAGCTACTTCTCTAAAAAGAGAATATCAGTGAATATGCTGCATTCATAAAAGAGGTTATGTCTGTACAGCACACGTACATAAACCAGCTTTAAACGAGCCAGCTTGAGCACTAGGGCAGTCAGATCTAGCATACAGTGCAGGCTTATTTACCATGGTGAAAAATAGCTTAAATTATCTCCTGCTAAACTCTAGTTTAGCTGCTGAAAACAGTCTAATTATGCAAGCATAATCTATTTCAAGCTAACTCAGGTATCTCTATGATGCTCTGCACTTAAAGGCATACCAAAAATATTTCAGAAAAGTGATGTGATAAAATGGAATGAAACAGTGTGAAGATTTTTTCTTTATAGTACTAGCACTGTGGCAGCAATTTGTTTAAAAATTAACCAGAATACAGCTCTGTATGTCAAAAAGGGATAGAAGATGTGTAAGTTCAGGCTAACCAAATGCAAAAGCAGGCGAGTATTGACTTGCTATTTAATTATAACGCATTGCCCTGTTTGTCTCCTTTATATTTCTGCTCTTAAAGTGAGTGGTTTAAAAGGTTCAGGACAAATAGTAATTGCACATGGAACATCCTTTTAATACAGCTAGATCTTCAAACAATTGCCTGTTAATTGAACTGCACTCTGACTCCACAGCTGCCTTTGATCAAGAGGTTGCATGGTATTTCTGATACTGTTGTTGGTCAGACCTGAAGTCCTGTTGCAGTTGCTTTTCTTATTTCCCTATTTCAGCTAGAGTACTTTTGAATATCAAGAACTGAAAAGGTAACTATATATAAGGGACAGAAGTGTCTGGATGGGTTCAGGTAAACAGTTCAAAAGATGTGTGACTGCTGAAGTCAGTTTGCATTTAGTTTAACTGAGTTTCCTCATTAGCAGTATCACCCAAATGTCAAGAGTTTAAGATAGCCTTATTTCTCACTGCATAAAGAAGGAACACGTTTAGGCAGGGTTTCTTTTTTTCTTTTTCCTATAAAATCCTGCTGTTTACCTTTTCAGGAGCAAGTAATGTCCAAAAGGGGAGTCCTCTTTTCTGGCTAGTTTTGTGTCTTTGGGGGTTGAGACCAAATGCTCATTGATAGTGACACTATTGAAAGTGACACTGATTTTAGCAAAGCATGCATAATGTCTGGGTTTGTTTGTAAACTTAGGTCTTCATATATGTGTACAAAACAGACAAAGCAATTCTATGTGCACTGCCACATGGGGTGAAGCTTTGATAAAAGTGCTACTGAATAACCTACCAATTTATTTTATTTTATTTTTGAACTGGGTGTATTCATCATTGCCTAACTTATACAAATTGTGTAGTACAAGCATAACCCGTTTAGTCTTGAACAGAACCCTTGATGTATTTTCAGTGCTTTGTTTTGCCTCAGGTCAAAACGGTAATAATGGGATGTTTGAAGTCTTTTCGGAGTGTTCAGTAATATTTTATCCAAGAAGATATTATTAAAGTCGATCTTGTATTGCATACTCATTAGACCTTACTATTTTACCCCACATGAGGATCCAAACTTTGGTTCTCATTCATATGAAGAAGCTAGTAAAGAGCTTAATATGTATGCATTTTAAAAATCTGGTAGAAAACATGATTTCTGCAATCCAGGTAAGTGTAGAAAACGAGACTAAGCACATGAAGGCTGTCAAGAATTTTCATTTCCATTTTCCAACTCCTGCACTTAGCCTGTAGGGAATAATTCTGCTATGTGATGTAGAGCTCTACACATGCTTGTGTATCTTAATTTGCTAGGGGATCCTTATGCCTAATTTAAATTCTTACAAATTAGCGAAAGCTTAAGTTTTTTAAATGAATGAGGAAGCTGCAACCTGGCACAATGTAATGTTCCTCATCTGCCTGTGTCTTTGAGATATGAGACACCTCTGTAAGAAAAAGGAGTAATGCTACTTTTATTCTTCCCATTTCCAATTTACATACCTACAAATTGCTGCCATACATTTTGCTAAAATAGATTAATTCCAAATTTCAATCTTTCTGTCTTTAGCAGTTTGGATGTTCACAAAAATGAAGCTAAATTACTTGGGACCATTATTTGGTACTAGTAAAAGAAGGTAGGAACATGCTGTGTACAGTTTTGTACGTGATCAGATTGTTGGTCCAGGAAGTCCTGTGTCCTGTCTTCAATAGGGACTACATCAGAGAAAGCAGAAAGAACCCATAGGAACAAGTGATAAAATAAACTGCCCGTGAAAGCACTAGTCTCAAATTCTCTTTGAGCTCATTTGCTGAAACATGGCTGTTTATAAAGATACTAGTAATAACTGTAAAATATTTGATTTGAAATTTTGTATAAGTATGAAAAATTTCTAATTGGTTTTTCTTATAACAGCTTTTCATTTTAATTAAAATGCTTGTTCTTGACTGTTCTTTATTATTTAAACAACATAGCATTTTATTAGTTCTAATGAGGCATCTACTTCTGACAAGTTGAGCAATTTTCACTCTTCATTTAAAGTTATGGTTATTTGAAGTTGCATAATAAGCTGTCAATATTAAATGACTTCATTGTTGTTTAATGGTTAAGTAAAAGTGGTAACATGTAGTTGCAACAGTGACCTTAGCTGTATCATTTATAGTAGATGTTGGTATAGGTTATTTAAGAAGAAATCATATAAATTAAGAACATAGAGAAAAAAAAATGCTGAAATAGGAAAGATAGTAAAAATTGGTGATGCATGACTCTGAAAGGTTCAGAGGCTGAAAGACATCCCCCAGTTTGTATTTGCACCATTATGAATCACTCCCATTTTCTTCTAACTTCCCTCTAAAAGTCATCAAAGTACCAAGAACCACTCCAGCTGCTTTTTTCCAGAAAGTTCCCCCTGCAGCAGATCTGATTTTTATACTGTTCTTTTACAGCCCACTAACAAATTTTCTCATCCTTCATGATGGCTGCAGGGTATCACCAAAATCAGAATTTGTGTTATTCCATTGTCCTGGAGAGTTCAAGGACCTTTGGGTAAGGGGAGAGATGGGAAAAGCAGGAATCAAAGTGGTCTGGGATTGTTTAATTTTTTTCAGATTATCTTCTGAGAGTCAGCGTTTAATGGCAGGCAGTTTAGCTCAGAACAATAGTGTTTTGCCTTTAAGCTGAAAACTGCTCTAACCTTTGCAGTGGTGGCCCAGGAGAACTTGGCTTGTTGTGCCATACTGTTAGCGTCCCCCTCTTCCAGCTTTCCCATGTAGTGTCAGTACGCATCTCCTCAAGGTGCATTAGTGTCATGGTGAACAGTAGTAATTGCAGTAGCAGGGTGCGATCAGAAATGTTGCTGTGTGTGTGTGTTTACCTCTTCTAATTCACCAAGGCATGGCAAGAGAAAAACACCCTCGCCCATGCAGACTGCCGTGCACTGGTGACAGCTTTTCTTTTAATTTGGAGGGATGGGGGGCAGTTCTCTGTGGAGTACATGAAAGAAATGTTGGAGTTGCTTAACACAAGGTAGGAGGTACCTCTGAGCCTCCGCTGGGCTTTCGGCAGCAGCTGCTGTGTTGATCTTGTGGCTGGCTGCTCTCATGCAGCTATATGAGCTTCCAGCTCTGAATGACCAAGGAGGATAAACTTCATCGGGTTTGATTTGTGTATTTTTATTTGTCCTTCTGAAATGCTGTCTGAAAAGGCTAAACTGCACCTCTCTGCTATAATAATTTCTATTACAAACTACTAAACCATGTATTTAATATGAGGGTTTATTCATATTCAGCTGTTTTCCATGTTTGTACTAGGCAGACGTGCTTATTGCACACATCAGTCATTTGATTTCTGCTGAAATCCGGTGAGACAATACGTATGGGCTTTCTTTTAAAGGCTGCTTTATTCATTGGTGTCCTTTTCAAGCTAGCTACAATCTGATCATTAAAACTCATTTTAGAAAATAGGATTGGCTGGGTTCTGTCTACCTTGAATAGTAGTCATCTTTCTGATAGTGTGTGACTGCATTCTGTGTAGGCATACATCTAACAGACAATAAATGTAACTACTGCAGAGAAGTAGAAGGTAGGTGGCAAAAGTTAACCTTGCATCCCTTGAAAATGAAACCACAGGCATATTAGCGGTGAAGGAGGGTATTAGAGAGAGAGCAAAGTAGTATTGTTAGGAAATAGGTAACCAGTATGGCAACATTTTGCTCAAGAGTATTGCACTCTAGATTTATAAATGGACACCTTTCATTGATATTTTTGAAGTTGTTTGTTTGCTATTTATGTATTCTAGGGTTTTCCATTGTGACTGCTTCTCATCTAGCATACATGAAGGGTTTCTGACTATAAACTCTGCTACAGCCCAACCCTACAATAGGGTGTAACCCAGGTGTATATCATATCCTTTCTTACACTTTTGGGTTTGCAAGCTGAAGAAAGGTCATTACATGCTAAAACTGAATTCCCAAAGGTCATGTCAGTGGGTCCGGTTATTGTGATGCTGGTATGTGAACTGATGTTCAGCTACTTGGTCTAGATGCAATTAGTAGCATTTTGGTGCCCTGGGTACCTCCCACTTTCTAATTTGCAGGCGCTATCAGCTTTTTTACTAAGTGGGGCAGGTGTAGTACAGCGTGGTGTTTGGTTTCATGGAGAGTCGTTAAGCTGTATGTATAACAACACTGTTTACCATTACTTAAAGCAATGTAGATGATTGTTATAATAAAAGAGTCAATGGCTGAGACTCAACTGATATTAAGCAGGGTTACTTGATTAATTTCTTGCCTTTGTGCATTTGTCTCATTTGCATTTTTAAATTACAGTTCCTGAAGAGGTGATACATGTCACTGTAGGGCATCGTTAAAAGATTTATGAACATGTTTTGGGCAGCAGGAAGAAACCCAGCATTCTTATCAGCTGGTCAGGGAATCACAGCTGTATTGATGGGAGATGAAGCTTCTTGAAAAGTCAGAGTCATTAATTTCTGATGAAACATGAAAGCTTAGCGGCTGGTAGTGGAATTTTGGTCTGTTCAGGACTGTACAGTAAACAGGTTTTAATCTCTGTTAGGTAGGCATTGTCAGAGACAACAGTGACATGTAATTTCCAAAGTAGTTTGTCCGCTGCAGGCAGTGTAGTTACGAACAGCTATATGAGCGTGTCGCAGGCTATGGTTGAGTAAGACTTTCAGGTTTTGAGGTATATCACTACAGGTTCACATTTTTTTCCTTGCAAATAAGTGAGGGTAATAGACACCTCAAAACTCTGTAAATCGTATCAAATGAAGATGAGGATTTGACCTGATACCTAATTTCTTTCATTTAGTTGTTAACTTGCCAGATTTTACTCTTGAGATGGTTACCACCTGAACCATGAAAGCTACCCTTTTCAGTTTGATGGTGTCTAGACAATGAGAAAATTTCTGTCCATAAAATCAAGTGAAGTGTTTGTGTTTTGTTCTCATTAATTCAAAAGCAATTGCAATAATATTCACAATAATATAAACAAGTAACCCCTCCTTAAAGTAAAAAAAACAAGGTTTCCAGGTAGGCGGGTCTTCCTGAGATACATTCAGATAACACTGTGTATGAGAGAGACAAATCATATGAACGACCTTTGACGGGAGGTAGTCTGGCCCATCCCAGAGCTTTTCAACACTCGGTGAGATTAGCCTGATACAGAGGACAGTACATTATCCAATGAAGCATCCCAGTCATTCAGCACTCTCAGCAACCAGAGCAACTGTAGGGCGGTTATCCTGTTTAAGAACCACCATGGAAAGCAGTTCAAACACCTCACTTAAACTCTGCTTTATAGATGTGACTACTAAAGAATAAAAACAAATACCCCTCTAGACATTAAACTGCTAGACATTAAATGTCCTGTTAAATATGTTGTTCTTTAGGGTTTTTATTGCTTTTAGTTGTTTACCAACTTATTTTGTTCAACAAGACTCAAGAATATGAGGATCTGGTTTTCCTCATAAAATAATATTCATACCCCAGTGTATCTGGAATTTTGCATGGAATGATTTAAAAAAAATTAATCTACATCTTAATTGTTGATACTGTGTCAAGTTGTCCATGGGGCATTCCAGTAGCTGATTTGAATTTTTGGTACAAATCACTGACCACTTCTCAAATTGGTCATGTTTTGTTTTCTTGGGTTTTTGTTTTGTTTTGTTTTCCCGATTATCCACTGGCAAAAGGTTCTGCTATGTGTAATTACAGCTGCTTCTACAGTACTGTAGGAATACAGCATTGGAAAAGGTGTTGATGAGGCTGTCTTAGTTTTTTTGAGGAAGAGCATAACCCTTATGTTTTGAGATTTCTTTCAACATGCAGAATTATGCAGAAAAGGTTAGGCTTTAATTATCTGATCATCTTTCCATAATATTTCTGTTTTGAGTTACTCCTATCAGCAGTCTGACACTTTTTGTTAAAGCTGCATGTGTGATAAAAGCACTAGTCCTTGTTCAATGTTACCCATGTTAATATAAATGAAAATAAGAATACGAACGTGAACATACTCATATGTTGTAGACACATGATGGACATGGAAGAAATCACTTTTCTAGGTAACCTTCTCCCTACTGCATTCATTGCCACGAAGCAAAGGGAGTTGCTTGTCATGTCTATAATGAAAAGAAGAAAGCAGCAAAAGATTTCCTAATTTGTGAGTGTCACTGATGCTTTAGCACTTTGAACTCCTTTCACCACAACAGTGGGAGGGGTGCAGCAGAAGCATAGGAAGATCACTGAGAGACCTTACTGCTGTGTTGGTGGGAACCCTTCATAGCTATGAAGGTATCAGCTGTATCACCTCCCCTGTCTTACGGGTCTTCTGTAATGCGATCTTAAATCTTCTCCCCTAGAAAGGTTTATATTCCTTTGAACAGAGAAGTTAGTCACGGCAGAGTGATGGGAGAACCATGATTTCTCTTTGCTCTGGGATGTAAATATGAGTGTCACCAAACACTCCCATGTGATCATTTCCTAATCTGTTCCTTTCCAGGGGCCAGGTCACCTCTTCCACTACATAGTTTCAGACCATAAAGAGATGATGCTCTTGAGCTTTTACATTTTTTGTTCAAAGCTTGAAAGTGACCTTCTGAGCAATGAGGACAGGGAATGGCATTAAACAACCTGCAAAAGTTTCACATACTTCAAAGACTTTTTGGCCCTCTGACCACCTAATTTGAATGATTAGATGGTGCACACTTTCTAGGAGTGGGAGAAAAGGGCTGGAAGTAAGCTTGCATGATATACTGAGTTCTCCAGCCTGCTTAGAGGTGGTGAAAGCTTTGGAGTCAAGGCTTAGTGGTTCTTGACTTTTAGTGGGCTGTTCGGGAGTGGAGAAAACATCAGATTTTATCCCTCAGGACCCAGGAAGTGGGAGACAAAAAAACCCACAAAAAACAAACCACAGGGAAGGAACTACTGGTGTTTTCCACAGGCCTTTGGAAGGTTGCTGCTGCTAGAGCCTCCTGCCTCCCCCCTCCACACGTTCCCAGCAGTATCAGCTGGCTTCTGGCCAGGCAGTGCCTTATGCTGCCTCACTCAAAGTCTCTCCCTTGCTATTACTGGTGACGTTACCTCCAATGCTTCTGAGACTGGTGACCAGGTCTCTTTCCCTGACAGTCTTGTGTTCTATGGTTCATTTAAGTAGGGTCATATACCAGCAAGGGAAATATTTTGACCCCAACTAGGAGAGGCCTGGGCTCCCCTCATTGCTGCACAGAGCGACACATTTGTTCCAGCAGTAGCTCTGGGGGAGGAAAAGACACCACCAGCAGTTTCATAGGAGTAGGAAGTGGAAAAGCTAAATCATTAAAATCCAGTGACCTTAAATGACTGTCACCACCTGGTAAGAGAGCTATCCATCAGAAGCGTGGAGGTGGTGGCATAACGGAGACTAGAGGTGAGCGTTTGACGCTGGCAGAGCAACTGGGCTTGGACTGATATTGATAACAGCAGTGAAGGTGGGAGCAGAGGCATGCGATGGCTACGCTCGGCCTCAGCATGTGGAGCCAAAAGATGACATTGCTGCTGCTTTCTGAAAACCTGAGATGAGGGCTCAGAAACTAGCTCCTGACATTGCTTGTTGATCATTTACAGCAGATGCTTCTTGGCATCAGTGTCATTAAGGTTGGTAATAAATTCAGTGTGTATTACATATGCAGGAAAATAATGTAAACCGTAACACTTTCAGGATTAAGTGTCTTCATGGATTGTACTTTCTGCCCTGATCAAGGCCTGAAATATGCGTATATATTTACTACTATTTCTGAAAATGTAAATAATAATTAGGGAAACTTTTTTCAGAATACTCAGGGAAAATTTAGGTAAGGCTTCTTTATTATATCAAATGCTAGCCATAGTCCAGTATATGTTCTTTTCCAGAATACAAGTGCAGATTTACAAGAGTACAAAATGTAGCTGAAGTCACCGTGTGTTTGCAAGGACTGCTTTGTTAATTTTCCTTCAAGACAAATTAAGTTGCTTTATTTAAATTGCTCACAGTATTCCACGCCACATTAAGGTTTCTGGACCTGTCAGGACGACTTGAGGGAGAGGGAGCTGGCAGGAGCAATACACAGGAGAACTGCCCATTGAAAAGGTGCATGGAACTGTGAAAAGAAAAAAAAAATTACATACAAAGCTGAATCTTTCCCTTTTGCTGTAAGACTTGTTTTAGAAATGTTCCACAGCTTTTATTAAGGTATACAAAATTACTGAATTATCAAGCCTCAAATTACTCATAATTAAAATTAATGTAATTGAGAGTATATTCCCTCTGCTACCTGTACCTGTACAGCATTGTAAATGATGTTGGGATAGTTATACCCAAGCTACCACATTGCAGACAGCTTTATAGCACCTCAGCGCATATGCCAGCAAGGAACTGTTTTGTGTTTGCCCTGTTTATCATTATATTGTCTCTAAGAGCCTACCATGCTTCAAGGCAGCTTATTGGGCTAAATGAACCTTTATTCTGAGCCAGTGTATATGTTTTTTGATGTTCTTTTTGTATTTACATAGTAGTTTACATTTTCCCAACACTTTCCCATCATTAACTCCTTAGGCCCCTCCTTAGACTGATGGATTTCATCAGTAAATGAAATGCGTTCAGCAGTATTGCCAGGTGCTGAAACTGGCTGGCACAAACAGTCCATTTCTGTGCTAGAAAACCCCTTTCTAAAAAATTACAAAATGCTAACTGATCTATTGGGAATGGTCACTAGACCACTTAAATGCCCAGGAGTACCTGTGCCCAGGAATTAGTTGGGTAGGTGACGGGACCAAAAGCATGCCAGCAGCCGTCTGTTTTTTCAGCAGTGGGGCTGGCCATGCTGCAGCACAGGAGAGTGCCCCCCGCCATTCCTCAGTTCCCAGTGCTGCCACTGGTAGTGCCGCTTGGGAAACAGCATCAGTTCATGGACTTGCCCCAAAACAGCAACCGTGATGGCTTACCTAGGTTCTCTCTGATGAAGGTACCAGCTTGAAGCTGCACACAGTTAGCTTAGGTATCTGTTGATCTGCTCACGTAAACAAAAGCCCTGTGGCGGATCTGTGAGGTCACTTCAGCATCCTGAGTTTGATTCTGAATAATGCAAGCGGTGGTGTGTCTCCACTCTAGTTTTGGTATGACAAATGTGGTTGTAAATTACGAGTTAGCTGATGTACTGGTACTGGTGGCAGGAATTCAGCCACAGTAGTTTCAATCATACTTCCAGTGAATTTTATCTTCATTCTTGTAAATAGGGTTTGCCCAAGGCCACCCTCAGCAAAGACAGGGACAAAGTTAGCTTAAGTGTCTCTTCTGCAGTCTGGTTTCACAGAGGAGAAACATGCAAATGCAGTTTCCTGACCAGATTTGGACCTAGAAGCCCCTCTTTTCTGTTTGTTTTTTTTGGGGGGTTTTGTTTGGTTTTTTTCCCCCCCTCTCCAGTTTTGTCTATTGTTCGCTTCTTAGGCTACAGACCGATTGCTGTGCCTTGCTGTGAAGATCACTGCAATTCGGTGCTTAATAATGTTCAGATAGCTGGTACCGGGCTGCTTGTGCACTTGGAGACTTCTCTGTTGTTCTGGTGTGGTGTGACTGGTTTGATGTGGGGCCTTCCTTGTCCCTGCAGTGTCCTGGGTGGTTTTGCCAGTCATGGTGAAACTATTCAGTGAGGACTTGTTCTGTCTTTATTTTGTTAACCGCATGAGAAGGAAGGCTCAAGCAAAAATTGTACTACTTCGTGTATTTGTAGCTGGGTGCTGTTCCCCACCGTGCTGCGGCAGCCCGCTGGCACCCTGCCATTTCAGAGGTGGGAACCTGGGAACTCACCTGGCTGGGTGAGCTGGCTTCTTGCCAAGAAGATTCTGTATCTCAGGGCATGGCTGGGATCTGCTTAGGTGGAAAGCACAAAAGTTTCATTAGTTTCATTGGGTTTTTTAAGTTGGGGGGGGGGGGGGGGGGGGTGTTTAGCAGTAGCTGAGTTTTTTCCTGGGCAGTGCTCTTCTGGGGCTGCCTGCACACAGCCTGGCTGGTGTATCAGGCAGACAAGGAGGCGTTTCAGGTTCTTATCTTTCTCACAGTGCCTGCGGTATTTTAAGACAACACTGCTGCAGTCACTGATGTTGTCCTTTCGAGTGTTCTTAAGTTCAGTGACTCTGAACGAAAGGAAGTAACACTTTAGGACTTAATGTTTTTCTTTTGGATGACTGATTGTCAAGGTTTGAGGGCTTTTGCTTGGTGAAGTAGAGTTTCTAACTTCTTTTTTTCCTCTGTGTTCTTTTAACCGATGAGTATGGTCTTTTAGTTTAACTTAATGACATCTTTGTGAGTCTGGCTATTTCTAAGGTGTAAAGCTGATCTGCTATTTTAATGTTTCCCCCCTACAGCTGACCTGAACAACGTCAGGTTCTCAGCGTACAGGACTGCCATGAAACTCCGCAGGCTGCAGAAAGCACTCTGCTGTAAGTATGAGCATGTGCCTCACTGCCAGAAAGACCCTATGATCAATGCACACCTTTCTTTGCAACTTTCAGAAGCAGAAAAAAAAACCCCACACATACCCCCAGCTCTGCCTGGTACTTGGAAACCTCTCACCTGAAGGGTCTTCTGCTGCCACAAGTTTTCATGTTTCTTATGAAACCAAAGTGCTGGGTGGTCTGCAGATCTGTCCCTTGTAAGACAGAGCAGCGGATGAAAAACAAAGCTAACATCCCCTACATGTTTCTTTATACTCTTCAGGTGGGTATTTTCACTGTGCTCATCACAGGAGGCACGTCCTGTGTCAGCCACAGCTTTACAGCTGAAGACCGAAGGAGCAGGATTGTAGTGTGTTGGGAACAGTGAGAGTCTGGGTTTGCTAATGGTTTGTTGAGTTGAATCTTGAACCCTGAGGGGCTGTTGCCTTTAAATGAGATCATCACAATAAACATTTAGCTTCATTTTTCCCCAGCTTTTGCTTATGTTCAGAAGTCTCTCATGAGCCATATGTTAGTGATGTGCACATTCTAACATTTTAATTCACTCAACTGGTGTCTGCTATTCTACCTGTCACTGGAGTTACATTTCCTCTTCAGCTTATGGTAACCTGATAGCTAAATAATTTGCTCATGGTTTTCTTGTTAGGCCAATCGGTTGCCAAAGCAAGCTGTTTATTAGGTGGTACAATTTGGAGGGTTATTAAAATATTTTAACATTCACTATTTGGTATTTAATTACGGGGTTAAATTTCTGCCACAGTTGCAAATGTCTCAGCTGTTGATTTATCGCAAGTTTGGATTTGTGCTCACATGCTTTCTGGAACTGTGTCAAACCTTGGTGTTTTTAGAGCATGTTTACTTTTAGGCTTACAAGCATGGGTGAATTCCACTAATGAAGAGACTTAATTTCTGAATGTATAAGAAAACAGAAAAGAAAAAAAGGAAAAAAAAAACCAATAAGGGAAAAGTCTTGTAGCATAATATAAGATTTCAACCTGAGTTCAGTGACAAAGAGTGAATTATGATGATCAGAAATACAAACATCTTTCCATGGCACAGCATTGCTGCCACACTCATCATGGAAGAGTAATGTAAAGAAATTGGACTGATATGCTGTTAAAAGTATTTATAATCAGTGCAGCACTGTAGTAAGGAACTAAACTTTTTGGAATTACAAGATTTTCTAGCTGGCAGTGCACAAGCCTAACTTGTATCCGGTTTTTATGGTGAAAGTGCAAAACTTTGCATCCTGTTTTATCTGTATTACCCTGATTCCTACCACTGAATAGTTCTTCTAGACTGATCGTGAACTTTTGTATTGGGTTTGCATGGCAAGGTTCTGGTAGCAGGGGGACTACATGAGTGACTTCTGTGAGAAGCATCCGGAAACTTCCCCCGTGTTCAATGGAGCCAGTGCCAGCCAGCTCCAAGACAGATCTTCCGCTGGCCAAGGCTAAGCCCATTAGTGACAGTAGTAGCACCTCTCTGGTAATGTATTTAAGGGGAGGAAAGCTGCACAGCAGCAGTTGGGAGAGAAGAGTGAGAATATGTGAGAGCAACAGCTCTGCAGACACCCAGGTCAATGCAGAAGGAGGGGCAGGAGGTGCTCCAGGTGCCAGAGCAGAGGTTCCCCTGCAGTCCGTGGTGATGACCATGGTGAGGCAGGCTGTCCCCCTGCAGCCCGTGGAGGTTAGCGGTGGGGCAGATACCCACCTGCAGCCCGTGGAGGATCCCATGCTGGAGCAGGTGGATGCCCAAAGGAGGCTGTGACACCGTGGGAAGCCCATGCTGGGACAGGCCCCTGGCGGGACTTGTGGACCCATGGAGAGGAGCCCATGCTGGAGCAGATTTACTGGCAGGACTTGTGACCCTGCAGGGGACCTATGCTGGAGCAGGTCACGGAGATCTGCAGCCCATGGGAAGGACTCATGTTGGGGAAGTTCATGAAGGACTGTCTCCCATGGAAGGGGACCCCACACTGGAGCAGGGGAAGAGTATGAGGAATCCTCCCCCTGAGGAAGGAGCAGGAGAGACAGCGTGTGATGAACTGACCACAGCCCTCATTCCTTGTCCCCCTGCAGCACTCGGGGGAAGGAGGTAGAGAAAATAAGGAATAAAGTTAAACCCAGAAAGAAGAGGTAGGGGGAGGGAATGATGTTTTTAAGATTTGGCTTTATTTCTCATTATCCTACTCTGATTTGATTGGTAGTACATTAAACTGATTTCCCCAAGTTAAGTATTTTGCCCGTGACAGTGGTTGGTGAGTGATCTCTCCCTGTGCTTATCTTGACCCACAAGCCTTTTCTTACATTTTTTTTTTTTCCTCCTCTGTCCAGGTGAGGAGGGGAGGGTGACAGATTGGCTTTGGTGGTCACCTGGCGTCCAGCCAGGAGCAGCCCACCACAACTTTACAGTGTGGAATTGTAATTATGCACTGAAGTCAGTTCATCTCTCAAGGTTACACTTAGGTAGATTTTCTCGGAATATATGTTTTCAGAGACATGCAGTGGCGCTTACACTGATTACTTTAGCACGTTCTTCATACTTGTATCTAAGGAGAAGTATTTAAGGAATTTGGTTAGCAGTCTTTGTTCTTACAAATATTTTTGCTTGGAGACACCATCGTTGTATTTGTGTATTCTGTGATTTCAGAGTCACTTGTGAACTCAGTTTAATTTATTTTTCTTAAAAAACCCAACTTATTACAAAATTTTTTGCTGCAGTTTGGCACTAGTAGAAATAGAACACAGTGCTGTGTTTCAGGGCTCCTACGCATAGCAAAAAAAATCCCTAAATTCCACTTGCAGTAGGTGCTGCTTTCAGCTCTTACTTTTTTGTTTCATTTTTACATTTGCAGGAGTTTATATATATATGCATATTTTTTTCTGCAAACTTCATGAAAAGCAGAGCAGTTTTGTCTGCTGAGGAGCACTCGAAAGATGTGTGCACAATAGAAGTGCAGTGAAGGTACAGCCTGTTCTCTGTGGCAAGAATAGAAACACTTTTGAAAATGAACTATACTTTGACTTTAGTTCTTTTCAGTTTGTAAATCAGCCCAATGAACATTAAGGCATAGGATATTATACCTAAAGAAGAATATGGAAAATGGTAGTCCTTAATAAATAAATGCTTGTGTATTGTCTTAGCTTAGAGCTGAGAGTGTGGCTGTATTATCCTAGCCTTCCAAATTATTGTGGACCTGCCAGGTGCAACTATTGCACCGGGGTTTTTTAAATGTCTGGTTTCCTTTGATAATCACATCAAAGCATGCTGACTTTCTTATTTTGCTACTGTTAAAAGATCTGATCTTCAAGTGCAAACCACATCTGAACATTGTGATGCCAATAAAATGAGATGTATTCACAAACTTTTCTTGGAGATGCAGCAAAAGGAAATATTAAGAGCTTCTGTTAAGGTGCTTTTTTACTTTAATTTTATACACGGTAGATTAAATACATTTTTTTTAATTTGTCAGCCAACAGCAGCAGGTTACAGAGGAGATGATCTTGCATTCTGGGAACACCTTTTTTACATACTTTATCACCAGCCATATGTTGAGTTTTCCCTAAGTTCAGTATGTGACCTCCACAGCATACTTTCTCCTGCCTGTTATTTGTCACTTTGGTCCTCCGGTTGGTTAGTTATTCCAGGTTGTCTTTCGTACTTTTCCTGCAGTCTGGCTATAGGTTGGTGTCTAGGTACAAACATCTTCACATTTTTTTCTCTTGCCTTAGAGGCCAAAGAAATACTTGTATAGATGACTTAGGTTTTAAAATAAGGTAGAAGCTACTGCTTACACAAGTTTTGGAATTTAAAATAGAAAATAACACAGTGGCAGAGAACACACAAAAGGTGCAAAGCATAAAGTTTATTTCAATTAAAGCTTTGCAAATCACTGAATGGCAACAAATATACATGTGACTCTTCAATACACGTGTGACTGTTGAGGCTTATCTTGTGAGTCTGTCGTTCACGGGACCTCCATATTTGCTTTCAGGAAACAAATGTGCAATTCCTGGTTCTGGAGAGGCCCCCTTCCCCCCCCCCCCCCCCCCCCCCATGTCTTTAATCTTGCTAGGAAAGATGCAGGAGGAGCATAATGTGGTAAAGGCCAGAGCCACTCTTATTCCCGTGAAAAGAAGTTTCCTAAAGAAGAATGTGGTGGCAGGCACTTTTTGCTTGTTATAAGATGAACATGTTTTACTAACTTCAAGATAGGGCAGGAGGCTGATGAAGAGTGGAGTGAAAGGTTTTTCAGAAGTTGCTGCTTATTAGTGGGAAAAGCTTTCACAAAGTGGTGTGACCCATGTTTAACAGCAGCTGCATATATAATTAAGCTGCCACTCGGGTGCCTGAGGGGTTCATTTATTTACCGTTGATTCATAGTCTCAAAGGAACTGAGAGTTCAGCCTAAAGCTCAGAGTTAAAGGTGTTGTGAAGGCAGTGTTCCGTTTCCAATTTGGCTAATAAATTATTAGAAGGAAAGCATCTTTCAGAGACTCCTAGGAATGGGTCTGATAAATGTGCTTTTGCAGGATATAACACTGACCTTAGAATAGCTATATTTTATATGCTAGTAGGTTAAACATAATATTCCGAACTATTTTCTTTGAATATCTATATGCTAATGTGAAAAAAGTAAAACTCCAATAAAACCTTGCAGAAAACCACAGAATCAAAGTTAAATTTCTTGGTATAATAATGAGGATAGCATTCCAAGCTTTTCTTACTCACTCTACCACAGATTATGTCAGGCCCACAGGATGAAATTTTCGGAAGTGCTTAAGGGATTTAGTAGCAGAAGTCCCTATTGATTTCCTATGAAATTTACACTCCTGAAATTTCTTTGGCAATTTTGAAATCCCAGCATACTGTCCATGCTGCATTACCAAGCAGCCCTGTGTTGCAGCTAAAGTATTTTTCATCTCCACTAGGACATCAAAGGGCCAATTTCATCCTTGGTAAAATAGGATACTCAAGTGTCAATTTGGCAAATACACCCTTAAGCTGGATCACATTCTTTAAAAATTCCTGTATGGATATGGAGTTCTGCATGTAGCCTCTGCACGTGTTTTTTTTTTTTATTATTATTATTATTATTTTATTTTTATTTTTTTTACATTACCAAGAGGTGTTGCTTACCAGGACCCAAGAAAGCACATTTTCATTCCCATGAGAGAAAAACTGGTCTTGCAGTTGGGTGAGTTCATTTCCCAATTTTGTGAAGACTTTTCTGAATGATTTTGGGCAGTTCATTTTGGGCCAGATGCTACTGCCTTGAGTCATGTTGAATCATGCTGCACTTTGTGATTGCTCATGGTGTGAGCAGGACTAACGGCATCAGGGCTTTAACATTGCTGTTGCTCACACCCTGGAAATTCACTGCAAGGATTTACAAACTATTTTCATGTGGTAGCGGGAAGATCTGTGTCAGTACTCTAAATTTTCTGATTTCTTTTGTTCTTATTAGTGTTTTACTTTGTAAACCAACATCCCAGAACTCTCTGATTCGGTGACCCCCAACGTGTGATGCTGCCGGTAATGTTAGTGTGCAGAGCTTAAGCAATGAGGAAGGGGAATTCTGTTTTGCCTTGGACATCTGAATTTCAAAATGCAACTGACAGTTTGGAAGAAAAATTGTGGTTTTAAATGTCTGTGACAAAAAAGCTCAGTTGTATGTTGACTGCGAAGTTTAAATGTGTCTTACTGCATAAAGTCATAGAGATATTTATAAATGTAAATGCTCTGTGGAATTAAAAATGGATAAATTTCATTAATAAATATTGAAATAGGCCATTTATTGTTTCTGGAACCTTCTTTTCCCTGTTCTTCCCAGAGGAAAAGTAACGAGAGATGTTAATCCTGGTTCAGTTGTGATTTGTTTGTATATTCCTTGTGGAGTTTTCTTTGGCTGAGATTGCTTGATTTCTATAAGAAATGGATGGCACATCTCAGGAAAGCAGATGATGTGTGCTATGTTTAGAGCACGTTTCGTGAATGCAGTAGTCAAAAATTAGCTTGTCTATCTGTAGGAACATAAAACATGAAATATGTAATTTTTACTTACATAGTAATTTATGTGTGATATTTTCATAGGGTTCAATAGCATAATAGGTACTTTACAGCAAAAAATGAAATAGATTTCACTTTTTATAAACACTACTCTGTAAGACCACAGCTGAATAAACAGTGCACCTGTAGGAGTCTAGAAACCAGTCTTACACCTGGCTTTCAGAGGACATAAAATAACCTCTGGACAGAGGTGTAAGCCAAGTAAATTATTCTGTTTACTTTTCGGGTATGGGTAATACAACCGCTGTTTCTCTTACATCTTATCGTTGCTTTTTTAATAATAATAATTATTATTATAACAGTGGATCTCCTGAGTCTGTCTGCTGCATGTGATGCCTTGGACCAGCACAACCTCAAACAAAATGACCAGCCGATGGATATTCTGCAGATCATTAACTGCTTGACCACCATTTATGACCGACTGGAACAAGAGCACAATAACCTGGTCAACGTTCCTCTCTGCGTAGACATGTGCCTCAACTGGCTGCTGAATGTCTACGACACGTATGTATGGGTGCTCTGAACATGGGGTGCTCAGAAGCTTTCTGAATAGCACGGGGGGAGGGGGAAGGTGTAAGGAGCCATCTGCCTCATTATAACATGAATGGCTTGAAGCTGCATAAATAGTTGAAGTGAAAGTTTAATAAACCTAATGGTTTAATGGCTGCATTTAGCTGAATCAGTACAGCCTCAGTTAGGCTTACAATCCTAGATTTACTGAGCTAAATAATGAGAGAGCTGGGAAACAGAACTTTTTCAGCAGAGTTCTGTGTTCGGAGCAGTTCTGGGACTGCATGTTCTCAGCAGGTCATGGCTTTGTATGGCTTTTTAGTTTATTTAGATAAAGAAATTCAAGAGAATTATCAAGAAGCAACAGTTTGAACACCGTCATACAGACTTGCATGCATTTGTACTTCTGGATGTTAAACCTTTTCAGAGCTGTTCATTTTGTATAGCTTTCAATCTATAATTGCTGTTCAAAGATGGAAGACGCTCGTGCCTAATCTAATCTGCTTGCAGCCCTTAGCAGTCAGGAGATTTGAGAAATATTTAATCTAAAATTTAAAGTGTGCCTAAAAGTATAAATACAACAGAGTAAATTTACCTTAAGAAAATTTACAGATGTTTTTGTTCAGTGAGTTAATGATGTTGCTCATAACACATAGACAAATTCCAACACAAGTTTGTAAGCTAACTTTAGAATAAGCCATTATTTTTGTATTTGGTCAATGTAGTGAAAAAAATTTCAGTAGAAGTACTTATTGGTGTTTTTGAAGTTCTTATCAGCTACCTTCAGCCAGACACACTCAGTACTGTGGCAGAACCATTTATGTGTAGAAAAGGAAGGACATGGGACAATTACTGTATTTCCATTTACATTTTGAACTGTATTGAAGTGCCATAACATTGTTCTTCCATCCACCCTTTGTCACAGCACTGAAGCTTCGATGATCACCTGCAAAAAAAAGTGCACATTTGTACAGAGTCTCTTGCGATAAGCCAGTTGCTATGGTCCTCTTTAGCAGCTGCAGTATCCTGTGAAGTGAATTGCCCACTACATTATATTTTGCGTAGGATACTGGTAGTATGGAATGGGGCCATATTAATTTAAGAGCCAGGTTTTCTGTCTTTAATCTCCTTTGACTTTCACAGAAATCTGATCCACTTCTTATTTATCATCAGCTCTACATAACATATAAATGAAGACATACAGTTAGGAAAAAAAACCCCAAACAAACAAAAAATAGGTTCTCGGGATGTGAATCCAGATCAGCCACGTTAGAGGCAGAGAGGGAACTAAAGTTCGTTACACAGGCTGCCCCTGAGTTGGACCATCCAGTTTAGATTTGCCAGGTCCAATCTAGTTTTCTTTATGTTGCACTGTGCTGGAAGTACAGCATTAGAAATCACAATTGGCTGCCTCCAGGCAATTCCCTAGGTATGTTAGGGAGCTGCATATTGCAGGACACAGTGAAACAGAGAGGTGGTTTATGTGTGAGGAAAGCTTGTAGCTTTTTTCCAAAATTCAGGTTTGAATTACACTGGTGAGGGTAGTGACCTTGGTGTTACATGTGTTTAGTTTTCATTGTAAACTTAATAGGCAGAGATCAATCGAAGTGCATAGCGGTAGTGGAGACATTTAATTAAATGTACTGAATCTTTACTTATAATTGAAAACTGTCATTTGTAAAGATATTAATCAAATTCACAGTCAATGACTGATCTAATTATGAGCACAGCTCTGCAAATCCAGCACGTTTCAGATTTGTTTTAATTGATCAGTCACTCATGCTCATTTGCAGTAGCATGCTAAATTACTAGTTTGACTTGGGAGGAGAGGAGAGTGAACTAACAACTCAGGTTTCGGGCAAGTTTCAATTTAATATGCCTTGCAGAGAAATCATCTTTCTACATTTTTCTCTTGTATAATTTGCATGAGCCTGGTATTCATCAGGAGGAGATTCTCAATGCATAAATGATAATTAATTTGGGAAAGATTTGAGGGAGAGGAGTAAGAGGAGTGGAGTGTGGAAAGCATAGGTAAACAACAAATGCTTATCTGTGATGAAAAATACAAGATTCTTTAGTAAAGGGTTGCAAATTATAAATTCAGCTTTGTCCACCAGTTTGTTTATGCACCTTTCATGTGTTTGCAGGGGAGATGGGTGGGTAAATGAGCACTGTTAGCTCCTACAACACTTTCATAGGATTAAAAAGACAACGTGCATCTTTGCCAAACAGTGCAGCCTGATGCATGGCATTGGCATGCCTGTACATGATTTATCTTGTTACCAGTGGTATTCTTACTGGTGACCCTTCAAAACTATTGATAAGGCCCTGCTTCAGAAATGTTGGTTTGGGGCATTAGTTTCTATGTTTTATGTGTCTTCATTTGCAATAGATGTTATATATTTGAATTGCTGTCAGAAATACAAGTCTTGGGGGAAGCCAGCAACTCGAAGTGAACTGAGCTAAGCCAGATGACTGAGAGATGTGAAAGTTTGTCATTGTGTCACCTGCCACACAAAGGAGGGTGTTTTTCTCACAGTCACGTTAAAAAAACAATAGTAATAGCACAGGCGTGTTATAAGGCAGGAGTGAGCATGAGGGGAAGGCTGACCAGAAGCAGCACAGGGGCTGGTGTGGAGCATACCAGCCCCTCGGCACTGCACAGGACAGGTTTGAGCGCAGCAAGGAAGAGCTCAGAAACCACATGGTGTTATTAACAGCATAACTATACAGCCTGCCTGCCTTCTCATGATTTCTAGGCAAACTTCATCATCCACCAGAACATCATACAAGTGCCTCTGTTGGTGCACACTGCTGGCAGAGGCTGCTTTTTTGTGCTTAGCCCCCTGTTGCTTTCTGAAACAAGTCAGAGCAGGGCTGACAGGCAGTAAGCAAAGACGTTCTGAAAACAACTGCTACATTGCATTTCTAATGAAAGTGAAACTGTACTGTCTTTGGCAAAAGGGATGGTTTGCTGTTCTGTCAAGGACCTCATCTTCTCTGAGAATAGCTCAGCAGTGGTTTCTAGAGAAGCCTGTTCAAATAAGCATGAGGTAAATACTCCTTTCTCTTACTCATAAAAAAAGAGGTATTTCCAAATGAGACTGTTTCTCGTTGAATTGATATGACAGCACAATCCAATTCAGCTATGCCTGTGTAGCCAGAACAACATTTTATCTTCCGTTTCTAGCTTACCTAATGACTGGGCAGCATGTGCTGTGCAGCTTGGTTCTATGTGGGACTTCATTTGTGATGACTATGGTACTGCAGTGAACTTCATTATAGTAAACAAATTGTGACATGAATGGATCGTATTATCAGCCAGTGTTTCTTTTTCATTAGGGGTCGAACAGGAAGGATCCGTGTCTTATCTTTCAAAACGGGTGTTGTATCCCTTTGTAAAGCACACCTGGAAGATAAATACAGATGTAAGTCAATGTAATCCTTTTGGGTTTACTTTATGTATCTATTCTGTGTTTATTCCTCCTATTTATTGCATGAACGTTTAAGTAGCATACAGAAACATTCTTTTAGATGATCCATATGCCAAATGTGTTAATTTGCTCCACCTTATACTTCTAATTGACTTGTTCAGTATGGTTTTATGTAGTTTAGCACAGTGATCCCTAAACTTTTTTGATCGCACCCCTACCAGTAAAAAATTTTTGAGCATACACCCCCAAGAGATGTGTATTTATTTATAAATTGTATATATGTACTACTGCACTAATATGTTGTGTACATTAAAAAACATAGTTTAAAGTATGTGATAAAGTTGAAATAAACACTTTTATTTTTTTTTTATGTAATTTATTAAAAGAACAAAAAATATTTTCTTACTGCACCTTAATGGATTTTCTTGCACATTCCCTGTGGTACAAGAACCCGTCTTTGGAGGCCATTGGTTTAGCACACCTTCAAACACAAAAATGCGTGCCTACAGGACTTCTTGCATTAACACCATTTTAAAATGCCTTAACTTTTCAAAATGTTTTCCACAACGTGGTCTGGGTCTTATTAAGTACATTGTGTTTAAATATAGTTACTACCTTTAAATAACTACTTAGGGTATGTAAGTTTTGCATATTTTAATGGACCAAATCCTGAAAAACTTGAAAAAATTCCACTTGAAGTTTTTGTTTAACAGAGGCTAGGATCCAGAAAACAACTACTGGTAAGAGTAGTTCTCAAGAGTAACTATCTGGTTAAATGAACTGGTGTTACTCATCCATGCATTTTAAAAAAAACAGTAAAACCCCAACCTTTAGGATTTGACCCTGTACCATAGCAATTCTTCATAAGTTGTTATTATGCTGCTGTTCTGCTAATGAAAGCTAAAGAATGATAAAGAGAAAACAGACAGTTCCAACAGTGGAGTCTGTGCATGACTATATAATTGGATCAGATTTTAGGGCAATCATTATGAATGTCACAGTTTAGATCTCTAGATGTTTCATGTGGGTGTTGTGAAAAAGCATTCAGAAAATCTTTTAAGAAAATTACTCAGTACAGATATTTTTCAAAATTATATTTCATTGAGGATTATCAAAGTTATAAAGGAAAACATTTATTCATATTTCGTAGTCTCCTGCAGTGTGTGTAAACGGTAATGCATAACCCCCATTTTTTAGGTTTTAGAACACTTTATGTTTTAATGTGGAAATTGAAAGCTGAAAATTTTGTGGGAGACAAGGAACTGTTTCTGCCAGGCTGTGGTCTGGCTTCACCATCCATGTCGAAGTCATAGTGCAATTGCTGTTATTATTGCTGCAAGTGTGCGATGAGTCACACCGCTTAAAGTTTTTTCTCTCATTTGTGCAGCAGAGCAGAGTTGGTTGTGCTAGAGCACAAGTCTTCAGGCTTGCAAAGGTGATGGAAGGATTTATCCCAAAATTACTTATTTTAAAACTAGAGGTGGCGAGAGTGACATTCATGTAATTAAAAAATAATCCTTTCTCAATCTATTCCTTTATTCCTTCTGAAGAAAACAGGTGTTAAAGCAGTGCTAGGAAAGTTATCTCGAGCAGTGCTGAAGCACCTTTATAATTGTATCCCTGGTGTCAGGTGAAATATTAAGGTGGCTCCAAAAAAGGAGCATTATTTTATTCTAGCCACCTTTCACACTCTTTTTGGTTTTTAACTCATTGAAAAGTAAGGAGAATTTATTCAGGTCATGTATTGTCAACAGGGATATTACCAAATAAATATTTCAGTTAACGCTCACCTGATTTTTCTTATTATGAACTCTAAAACCTCTTCGATATATATGTAGTATAATTAATTCCCACCAAATTAAACTGGGCTTACAAATGTATAACAATCATGTCCTTTAAGGATTCTTTTCTAGAATGTTGCAGTAGCAGAACATGGCTTCAAGTGACATTTATTTCACTCCAGAAGTGAAAACTTAATATGATATTAACATTCCCAGTGATGGCAGGTTCTGTCATACTGTAATGCATTTCTTTCATTTTAGAAATACTCTTGGATTAAAAGATTATGATGTATTGAAGTTTAGGAGCTCTTGTTTTTCAGTTCAACTCATCTGAAAGAAAAATGGATTCTCTGCGTTGTATGTTGATTGCTAAGACTTGGAAATGTGCTATATATTTGAGCACTATATATATGTGCTCAAATCTATATATGAGATTATTTTACTGGTAAAAGGTATTTTTAAAAATATGATGATGTTGTGGCTCAAAGATCTTGCTGTTTGGGTTAGCTGTGTTACAGAATCACAGCTGCTATTATCAGTAAAGCCACAGGTGCTGTGTTAGAACGGCCTTTCTTCCCAGCTACAAGCCAATAATGCTGTTAAAAATGAAGTTTATGGGAGGAGAAGCAGCCAAACTGAAGACGCATTTGTGTTCATGTCCGCCAAGGCTCTTGACCGCGGTTGCAAGCATGTAAAACAGTACAAATATCAGCACTATTTGCTGCATCCATCCCAGTAGCGATGCTTTAGCTTTGGTGTCTTTTTCCTCCCTCCAGACCTGTTCAAGCAAGTGGCAAGCTCCACTGGCTTCTGCGACCAGCGCCGTCTGGGGCTCCTGCTGCACGACTCCATCCAGATCCCTCGGCAGCTGGGGGAAGTTGCCTCCTTTGGGGGCAGCAATATTGAGCCAAGTGTCAGAAGCTGCTTCCAGTTTGTAAGTTCATGTGTGCTTGCTGTTAATTTTCTGAGTTATATTTTGTGTCGAGGTAGGCTGTCCGTTCTGATGAGGATTGAAAATCTTTAGGATACTGAGGGTCCTGTAATGGTGGTGTTCATTAGTGTATTAAATGATTGCTTTGACAAGATGTGTTTGATTTAGCCCGTTTCTCTGGCAGTGGTGGAAGAAGCCCAGATTATGCTGTTATCTAAACAGCAAATAATTGTCAACAAGGCTTATGTTGTAACTGAACCCTGCAAACAGAAGATAGATCACCATTTATTGATGCCATATAGGTGAACAACAATGGTTAATCTAAATTTTGGGCGTATAAATACTAGTGACAGCCAAGTGCCCAGGGGAGCAATAGGAAAGGAGCAACTGCCTGCGATGCTGTCTAGGGGTGAGGAGTGGAGTGCTCACTGAGCTTCTTCCACTGCTTGAATGGATAATTCCAGTTTTTTTTAAAGAGTACTGAAAGAATTCCTGTCCTGTCTGTTGAGGAGTACACAGCAAAGTGGAGGCTCCTTTTCAAACTTATAAATTATTTAATCTGGGGAGGAAGAGAGTTAAGGGAATTATTCATCGTTCATCGTAACCATCAACAGAATGCAGAAGATGAAGACAGCTGCTTAATGAAAAGGTAGAGGAGGGGAGGTAATGTATGGTGTGTGATTAACTCTCAATGCATCTTCTACATTACAATGGAAGAAATGCTCTTTTCCCATCCCCTAACTGTCTTCGGGGGATTTTTTTTGTTTGGTTGGGGGAGGAGTTGTCTGCTTTTTTGCCTGCTGCTCAAGTTTCATTGTGTAGTAGTTTTAGTTCTGTAGCAAGCAAAACACAGCAATTTTTTTTGAATGAATATTAATGCTTTGAAGTAGTCTTCTTAGACACAGTGACTATGAAAAAGGATGTAATTCTAAAAGCACCACAAACTTTGGTTGTGATGGGATGTTTGCTTTCTGTACTTTGTAAACTTTTTCTAACAGGTTAATTGTACAGGATTTACATTTCCCATTTCCATCGTTCCTATCTTGACCTTTTATAATTCTAACCTGTATATTTGATGCCATTTCCAAATGTTTTATAGGGCCATATCCTGGGTGGATAACCCATGCTGATAAACTATGCATAGTAATGCTGATAGCTGGGTTAGACCCTGCTGTGGCTTTAAAACCTGAAGTTCCACGTTGGGCTTCCAAGTGACACCAACACAAAATGGTGCTCTAAAGGTCATTTGTACAAGTGACCTGCCTCAGAAGTTAGGACTCACTGCATCCTGTCATTTTCCCAAGTGAATGGCAACAGCGCTTAGAACACTGTTGAAAAACTGATAAGGGAAGTGACCTTGGAATCTAACAAAACCACATATTTTTGGAAAGGCAGCTGCCGTTCTGTGTGTTTATACTAAGCAAAAACCAATAAAATTCATAGTGATGAAGCACACAAAAACAGTTTTTATAAAGTAGGAAGACCTTGGAATAAAAGTTTATTTGAATAAAATGAGTCAGCAACATTGTGATGACAAAGACATACCAGCGGGCTGAATGCCTCTTTTTCCTCTGGGTGTAGCCTCATTTTAACCTGCAGAGTGGGAGGGTGGTTTCTGACCTGGGTTGCAGCAGAACTGATGATCTTTTAGGAGGACCAGAAAGAGGGAGGGAGGCTCAACCGAGGAAGAGAAATACAAAAATAGGTGGGATGGAGTCCTGGAGACAGGAGCAGAAATTGAAGCGTAGGGAGAGCCCTGATGGAGGGGAAGGACAAGGAACTAAGGAGTGGAAAAATAAGGGCCATCCTTAGGGAAGGATGGTAGGAACAGTAGTAGGAATAATAGTGATGAAGGAAACAGAAGGGTGGTTAGAATGAGGCATGAGTGAAAGGAGCAGTCAGGAATGGAGGAGATGGGGGAAGAAATAAGACCTTTCCAGAAGAAAGGGAGGAGGGGAGCACAGAGACATCCTTTCAGTGTAGGATGGTGGTGCATGGGGGACACAAGGGTCCTGAGGCTGGGGACAGGTGGGTGGGGAGCAGGGAACAGCCTGAGAAACGGAGCGGCTGGAGGAGCTGGGCAGCCCAGGAGGATTGCACAGGGCTCCTGGCAGCCTCTTTGATGCAGTGAGATAATTTAATTTTTAAAAATATTCTGAGGATTCATAGTTTACATTACTAAGTAGAAGCTAAATGAAGTCTTTCTTTGTATGCCCACAGTGAAGAATGCTTTTCTTTAGGGTTCTTTTTTTCTTTTTTTTCTTTTTTTTTTTTCCCCCTTTCTGGTGACAATAAGCCAGCAATAAATTGCAGTCATGTCAGAGTCTGCAACAATGTGTGCTTCAGAAATGGCTCTCCCAGCCCCCTTAGGTTAGGTGCCCTGGCAACGGCCTTGTCTGTCTGCGCAACAGCAGAAAAAAAGGGGATGTTTACTGTTCCCAGCGATAACAGGGGAGATCTCTCCTGCTTTTCAGTTTGAAGTGTGAGTCCTTGGGAATGAGGGTTGGGAGGTGGGGCTTCCCAGCCCAGCTGCTGGCAGCAGCCTAGGTCCCCTTAGCGCTGGCTGCTGCTCCTGCCCTGTTACTCTTCGTCCCCTCAGCACCAACTCATGCTTTCCCTAGTTTTCTTTATGTACAGGAAGGCGCTGATGGTAATTGTTTGGAGAAGGATATTACGGGACTCACCTTTCTTAGGCGGTGCAGGGGGATATAATTTCTGCTTTGAGATTTGAAAGAAAAAATATTTTTAAGTGAGAGCAAAGAGCTTGATCTAATGACCGTTTGAAGACTATATAGTTCTGCCTGGGCTTGGACTGCATCAAAGCAGGCTATATATCCATAAAAAATCGAGTGAATTCGGTACTACTGCAGCGTGAAAGCACTTTTCTTTTAGTTCTGTGATGGGTATGTTTTTTAAGTAAACAGGATAGGGAATTGATATGGACTGAAGGACACACGTGCTGTGTTGTAATCACAGTGGAAAATTATTAATATGCTTTCCTTGTATAGTGTAAATAGGACCTAGGAATTCACATCACTGCCTTGGATGTGTCACTGTGACACTGGGATGTTTAAGAAATGTGATGTGAAAACAGAGTGCAGCTTGGATGAAAATCTCTCTTGCTGTTTCTCAATAAAATTTTGGGTATTTGGTTCTTGGTTATAAACTGCTTTAAGTATGCTTTCTTCTGAGGGTGTATTTGAAATGAAGTACTTGATGTGAAAAACTAGTACAGATGAAGCTAAGGAATAGTAAAATATGTACATTTAATTCACATCTGTATTTTAAACCTTGTTCCATTTCACTTTGACAGAGGAAAGTATTGTGATATTCTGTGTTGTACAGTCTTCACTTCTAGATTTGTACTTCATCAATAATAAGGCAAGATCAGCCTGGCTTTGACAACCACTTAAATGTGTCCAAATCCAGGGTATTTACACAGACAAATAAAAACTGAAATAGGCGCCTGTTAGTCCTTTTAGGTGGAGTTTGGGTATTGTAAATCCTGTGCCAGGACCCTGATAGTGTCGTTGGCCATAAATGCTGTGATTTGAATTGGTTGGGTAGTTGTTTTGCGAGGGGTGGGTTGGTTTGTTTGTTTGTTTTTAATGTTTAGGAAATATCAATACTATGTACAAACCGCTATATATAGTTATATAGAGGTCTATATGAAAATAACCTACAAATGCAGTGTTAGAGTTGATGGACTTGATCTCTTTAGAGAGATTCAGGCAGCCCTTGTTTCTATTCATAGGATATTTCTTCTGCTTTTGGCTCTGACAGGGGAGAGCTGGCCTGAGAGAACTAGCAAATCCATCCTCAAGCTGCTATGCTGTAAATGTCATAAAACAGCAATTCTGGTTTTATATCAGTAAGATTTTGCGAACCTGTGCCTGACTTTGGGAGGCACTCTTGAAGAGTCCTACAAGTGAACTGCTTTAAAGAACTATTTTAAAATGGTTTTAAGGGATAGGGGATAGGGAGCAGGAAGATGATGTTTTTCAAGTGTGGATGATATAAAACTGTACACTAATTCACTTCTGGGTTCATGGCTTTTTATTTTATTACTCTTTGCCACAACACTAAAAACATTGACTAGAGTAGTCAATGCAATCAAGTGTAACGTAAGGGATCGAAGTAATGATCCTTAAGCATTTGCTCCAAGGGCCGAGGCAGATTTAAGCGGTTTGTATCACCCAAAGTTACCTTTATAATAATCCTGTTTCTGGACCATGAAACGGCCCTTGTCTCTGCCACAATTCTTGACTTTTGTTTTCTTACCAGCCAGCAATGGAGAGGACATGAACACACTTGAGTGGAAGACAAGATTGAACAGGGTTTGATCTGACTCCAGGGAGACAGGGCTGCTGTTCATGGCTTGCTCTGCATTTTTGAACTTTTAAGAAGTCATAAGAATTCCTCAGTTTGGTTTGTCCAAAATAATATTTACCTAGACTAACATAAGTTTTCTATCCCGTATGAAAAATACCATTAAATTAGCAGTGTGGATTTATTTTCTATTAATTTCCTATGCTGCACATAAACAGAATGTAGCTCATCAAAAATGTTACCAGAAATTTCTGCTATATTCTCTGACACTGTCCCAAAAACTTACTACATTGTTCATGTAAAATCACAATTGTATTTTGGAGCATATTTCACATTATAACATTAATATGTCAGAGTAATTTTTAAACTGCTCACTGGAAGAGAGGGGAAAACACGGAAAAATTCAACTCCCAAGTATTGCATAAAGTTGCTAGCACCACCCAACTTCCTATTTGCCCATTGTTTCTGCAAAATAAATACTGAAAAGCAGATGTCTGGAACATAATGAATTTGAATGTCCCCCCATAACAAATTGTTACTTGTAAGCTGGAAAGGGCTTTATGAATTTTACTTCATGATTCACTCTGTTATTACCGTAAAAATTGGGAGTTGCACAGAAATGTGTTCAGAAGAAGCATTAATACTCTTTACAGCTTGATCTTGTTGGTTCAGAATCGAACTATATGAATTCAGACTTCTTCCCTTATGTAAAATCTTTAGCTGCTGCCTTTACCGGATTTAGAGAGTATTAAAAAAATGGTAGTAACAGCTCAGGGAACAGTCGAGAACTGTCTGTCCTGTACTGTGTGACCCTGACCAGCTTTTCTCCACGTGGGTTTAAATCTTCATGTAATATAATTCAGTACCAGTTCTGATACATTTTAATGCACCTAATCTCTCTGAGCACAGGTTTTGTACAGCCGGCGAGCGAAGCTCTGGGTAGGCAGCTATTGGGACTGCTGGCAATAGACAGTGACTGCAAAATTAAAATAGATCTTTGGGTGTTACAGAAAGTCTTTCATCACTGCAACGTTTTCCTTGCAAATTTAAAGCAGCTACAAGTGGAGAGCAGTGCTTTGGGCGGCTCATTCTTATTCTAACTGCAGCTTGCACTGCAGCATTTCTGTACACTTCGTGTTTTTGTATTAGAAATGGGATAGTAAAGAGATCCTCTTAAAATTTCTTTGAGGCTTAGAGGACCACCGTAAAAAAGTGTAGTCTGCTAGGCAGGGTAATGGTTTCCCAGTGCAGTTCCTGGCTGATGCTGGCTCATGGAGTGAGCTACAGAAGGTCTCTTCCCAGCCGCTTTACTGCCCTGGCTGCTAGCTGAAAAAAAGACACATAAATGATCATATTTTTTAAATACGCCTTTCTCTTAGGAGAATTCTAGAATTAATTTAATTCTATTGAATTCACTAGTGTTCTGCAGCAGAAGGCAGTACCCACTGTTTTGAACAAATTCTGTTGTCAGTGTTGGCTGGACTTTATTGTACTTTTGGTTTTCTCTGTATTTTTCTGTGGAGTATTCCTAAATTCTGTAGCTAGATGTAAAAGCAGAGAAGTAGGATTTAATGCAGAAGCCTTCAGAAATACTTCAGTGTGTGAAAACAAGAAAGGTTATTCCATTTCATCTAAGACCTGTAGTGAATACTACATTGTGAGGGTCTTTATCTAAATAATTGTAGCTATGTTGCGGTTTGATGGTTTTACCCCAAACGTCCAAAAAGGATGTGTATGACTGTACTAGAAATCCATATATGTGCATCTTAAATGCAGTCATAGGAATCTTTAGATGATTTCCCAAACTAGTATCTCAAGAAGAAAGTCTTGAACAAAAAATCTCTTCATTTTTAATTAACCAAAGTATAGCAGCAGCATTTTAAGTCAATTTTAATGCAGTGCATTATTCAGGAGATACTCTGGGTTATTTTTTTCTACATCTTTCTTGTGACGAGGGGTTCTGTCTAGGAGACTTTGCATTTTTCTCAGTTTTCAAATATTGATCAGTTAATTTGTTTGTCAAGATTATAAACAATGTTAGCTTTAAAAAAAAAAACAAAACAAACACACAACTAATTGGTTTTCCCTATAGCTCTCTCTGCTTTAGATCAGTTGTAATATTTTTTCTCTGTTTGTTGCTGTTTTAGTTAAATAAGGTAGCTAGGTCATACTAAACTCAGATTTTATGAGAAACTAGAAAAATAACTGAGAGCAAGCATAAGAAACCCCAGCACTCAATCCCCTATTCGTCTTGATCCATGTACATGATACATTAATACGTATTATTTATTTATATGCTTCAAATAGGTTTGGAACCACAAAGGAAGACAGTCTGCTTTGTGAAGTTTGAAATACAAAAGACTGGCTCACTAAGGGCTGTATTTGAAAGCCTAGCAAAAAAGGAAAACTGTGGATTTAAATGTATTCAGCCTATAAATATGCTGTTTCTGTTGGGTAGCATGGAAGAAAATGTCTCAAGGAATTTGAATTAGCACGTAGTGGTGGTTTAGAGAAATGGAGTGGAACAGTATCCCACTTCATTGCTTGGGCTGTTCCCTGTGTGGACGCATCCTCCCTTGCATCCTCCCTGCCCGAGCCCTTTGCTATTCCCACCTGATCCATTGCCTCGCTTTCAGCGCTGAAAGCAGCTCCCAGGTTCTCTAACAGGCTTGTGCTGCCTTCACCCCACCCTGCACACCGGGGAGATGTTCCCCCTAAATGTTGACTCCATCACCACTATTTTCCTTAAAATCCCTTTGGATGCTTTTTGCCTTTATTCTGCACTGTTCTGTACAGTGACTAGCCTGCCAGTACAGTATGGCTCCTACCCATGCAGACAGATTGCTGTTGTTCCCCGTTGCCCTGTGTTTCTCATCTCTTTGCTGTTTCTTTTTCCATACCGTAGATGCTGCTGGGTAGGGATGATAGACCATTTTTTGGTGCGTGCGTGGTGCCTGCTGCAGTGGTATTCAGCTCTGTGACTGAGCTGCCTCAAAGTTAGCATAGAAGAGATACCTGAAATAATCACACTTGTTAGGATGTGATGAGAAGGCAGCAGAGGAATGAGTCTGCTGGGAAGTGTTTATAGGCTCTTCTGCTGTGAGCAAAGAGGCAGAAGTGGGAAGTAATGGAATGTGAGGCTGAATCGATCGTATTCTGTGGGGCAAAACTGTATTGTGTTTGCAAGCAGTGATGGGAAATCTAGAGATGATATGGTGGGAGGACAGATTCTGGGGCATCTAAGGAGGAAGAGAGTTTACATTTTCAACAACAGCCTTGAGAAGTGGTTGGAATGATTTCCTTATGCACACATTTTGAAGAAGGGTAAGTATGGTAACAAAGGATGTTAAGAAGAAGGGAATTTTGATCAAAAGATGTGCAGTTTTTAGGGCTTGGATAACACAAACTGTTTTTAAAATAGGTGAGAAGCAGTGCTATGCAGGCTCAGGTAAGAGAGCTGGGAAACGTGAGATCAGGCGTCACAGGTGATCATGTAAGTGGATGATTTTCTCTGTGATAGAGTTCATGGTAGTGCTGTCTATTGTAACAGGGAATAAGAAAGAGACATTTGAAACATTAATAATAGTTTTCAGTTCCTGGCTTGAAGGCAGGATCCTGGAGTTTATTTTGATTTTTTTTTTTTAATGGATGGCTGGATGGGAAAAATCTGGAGCATATTGAGGGAAAAGATATGGAGTAGGCAGGAAGCAAATGGCTTGAACTGTCAATTAGCTGGCAGTAGAGAGATCACTTGTGCTCAGCCCCTGTCTGTCTTCCCCCTGTGTTACAGGCCAACAACAAACCGGAGATTGAAGCGGCCCTCTTCCTTGACTGGATGAGGCTGGAACCACAGTCCATGGTGTGGCTGCCCGTCTTGCACAGGGTGGCCGCTGCTGAGACCGCCAAACACCAAGCAAAGTGTAACATCTGCAAGGAGTGCCCGATTATTGGGTTCAGGTACCAACTCGCTCCCTTTCTGCCATGTGTACTACTGCTTGGTGGATCAAGAGATCTGCTTATTTCTGGGCCAATCATGTGCTCGATTTTTTGCATTTTCTTCAGGGAAAAAATAATTGTGATGGGACATGGGGGAGAGTGACACTTAGACTGGGTACGGTGTTGTGAGAGTGGAAAAGGACAAAAATCATCCATCAGTTAAGGGATGGCCCTTCCTCTGTGTCCCAGCCTTTCCCTGTCTCAACCTAAGTATTGGTGGATTGCACAACTAAAACAATTAGCTTTACATTCAGTGTGTCGTATACATGCCATTACCTTATCTGAATTGGATCCTAATGAATTGCTTTCTGTCATGGTATAAAGCAAGGGAATGCCTTGAAAATTTGTGGATGTGTAAAGCTACATGTGCATTTCTCAGAGAAAGAATGTTGGTGGTGAAACATTAACCTGGAGTGGGGGAAATGTTGCTGGTCTATTTAAACATCTGGATCGACACCATGGTTACTATGGCAATGAATAAGTCACTGTGTTGTAAAATGGCTGTGTGTTGGTATGCCTGTTGAGAATCCACTTAACGGCTAAGTAAATACTCTCTTTCAATTATGCCTAGACTTGTTTTATCACTTCGCTGCGCAATAGCTGCTTTATATGGTTTCTGTCCTTTTTGTGCACGGTTTTCTTTCACCATTGGCATTTCTCCCTCTGTGGTATCATGTTGTTTACAAAGAGCTTTATGTAATTTTGTTTCTAAAACCTGGAAAGACAACAGCAGTAAGCAGTACCACATAGAAAAATCACTTTGCTCTAACCTGGGAGAGTATGAGTGTTGCTTTTATGCATGTAGTGAGGCAGTGCTTTCTGCTATGCAGTTTCACAGGTAGTGGGAAACAGGGGAAATAATGAAGGTACTGCTTTGTGATTTGATAGTGAGTTTTTCTTCAGTGAGGCTGTTCCTCCAATCAGCTACATTCTTCTCCTTCTGCTTTTATTCCCCTTGAATATTTATACTGGGATATATTATATATTACCAAGGAAGAGCTAGGGATGGGATGTGAGTAGTTCAGCACACTCACAAAGTCTGATTTTCCTGTTCCCAGATACGGTTTATGAACTACTGAATTATTTACATGGTTTTGTATAAATAGCCAAAGACAAGTAGGTGGAATTGAAAAATGCAGCACTTCGAAAATCAGAGGATGGCAAGTGAATGGATAGTCTGTAGTGAGCATCGAGAACTCAGGAAGTGGACACTGGAGCCCTGTGTTTGCATCTAATTTTACTTGACTGATCTCATCTGTCTCTCAAATTTATATAAGAAATCTATTATCATGACAGTAGAATCTGTCTGTCGCAGATTTTTGCTCTGCCTTTGCAAGTCATTGAAACCCTGTGTACGCACTTGACAAAAAGATACTGTACTGGAAGGCTTTCAGAAAGCTAATACTGTGCGCCCCAGTACATGTAAAACAATGTTCTTTTGAGGTCATTGTGACTGAACCGCTTCGTGTACTTGGAACAAGACAACCCTTATGCCTCTGGCTCTTTGAAGCACTTCAGCGTAGCAGATACAACAGTTAGCTGCCTCATAGAGCTGATGAGATTAAATAATAGACCTAAAGTGCATTCGGAGTTTTGCACGGATGGAATGCCATACGGGAAAATTGTTTTGATAGAGGTGCTAGGAAGGACACAAACAAATTCCTGCCTTGTATGCAGCACTTAGGAGTTTGCTAGAGTGACTTGTTGAAGAGGGCATTACTTACTTGAATTTCAGTTCCTTAGGACATTGTGTGTTCAGAATCATGATGAAGAGCAAAAGAACTGAGATTACCATTACAGAGATAAAAGGTATGATGATGTCTTTCATATGTTGAGAGAATGTGTAGAAATCTTCGCTGTTGCCCAATGTTAATTTTTTTTCTGAAGATTCAGATCTTTGATAAACATCTGAGGCAGCAATACTTGTCCCTCGGTGGCAGAGGAGCATTGCCCAGTATTGCGTTCTGTGTGAAATCTCAGGGAAGAGAAAGTAATGCAGAAAACTTGACAAGCTGATATGAAGCATTCACATACAGAGCTCTGAAGCTGTGTTCTTCCTCTTTCAGGTATAGGAGTTTAAAGCACTTTAACTATGACATCTGCCAAAGTTGCTTCTTCTCTGGCCGTGTTGCAAAAGGTCATAAAATGCACTATCCCATGGTGGAATACTGCACACCAGTAAGTACCTGTTTTACTGACCCATACTGTCCCTTCTTATGTTGAAAGGAAAGATTTCATTTCCTATGTGCAAGGTAATGGAGCATTTGGGTGGCTTTTCTTTCCCCCCCTATAATTAAACCACCTTTTATACTATACATGCCAGCAATTTCTGATGCTTAGTAAAGGATGCTCCAGTGGTTTGAAGTAAATTGAAGTTCATTGTTTGTACAGTGCTGTGTCGTAATATTTTATTGCATGCTAATGACTTGCTCCATGTTCAGTGCCATAGTTCACTTTATGGATCCTGCAGGAAACCTTGATTTGTGTGAATATTCATTTGTATAATATGTCGCAATGTTTTCTCTGTATTAGTGTAAGAGTTTTCTTCCTTTCCTCAGCAAGTTGCTGCTTCTCATTTTCCCTGCAACACTATGATTGCATTTTTAAATTCTTTATTATTTTGTGCTGCCTTTCTATTGTATGATCACTTGATGATATAAAATATGAGGGAAGTTCTCAAGAGTAGCAGGTTAGATTTAATTTCTAAAAACTGGAAGCCAGCATGTTCAATGAAGTGCAAATGCACATGTCTTGCATTGAGGGTGGGGTGAGGGTCTTCATCCTTGTTTCACAGCTCTCAAAAGGATCACTTTTGTGTAAATGTTTCTTTCGTACCAGACAGGTGGCAAAGGAAATTCCGTATTACTCTCTGTGTGCTCCTTTTTTCTTTTTGGCCACTCATGACCAGTGCTGAAGGGCATAAATTAGAGGATCTCTCAAGTTGTCCTTCTACAATGCAGCATGACTGAGCTTTCAGCTGCCTTTGCTATTGTTTGTGGTGGTCTTGAAGCAGTGTACTCTCTGGTTGTCATTTCTTGGTGTAATGGGATGGTCCCTACGCTTGGGGACCCTTTCATCTGCTGGTCAGATATAAATGGTGAAAAGCATCAAAGCTATATATGGGCTAGCCTCATCAATTCATATGAATGGTCTGTACATCTTTGTGCAAACAAAAAACACGGCCAAAATGAAACAAAGACTCAGCTTTTCTTGGAAACTTGGGAAAGATAGAGAAAAAAATATCCCCCTAAAATGATACTGTAAAGCAGAACCAGTATTTTTGTTGGGTTTAATTTATTGATACTTTTTTACATTATCTATCAATTTTTACTGTAGCATTTAAATGGCAGTATTTAATCTGAGTCTCTGGAAGGGCAACTAATGTGCATTTACTAGCTTTTTTGTTGGTATTCATTGGCTGCTGCTTTTTAGCATTGTCCCTCAGGGGTTGAGATTACTGGAAAGGGTGATTTGCCTGAAATACAAGTCAGAGGGAAACGCTGGCACTGCCTGGGCAGGTCTGAACAGACTTCTCGATTGCAGGCATTCCTAGAGCAGAATCTCATGATCTGAATTGTAGGGAAATTGAGTGAGCAACCAACTGACTGACCATGTTAGAGCATTCCTTCCAGCTGCAGCTGAATACCTCCTTGCTGAATTGGCTACGAATTTTGCAGTTTGCCACTCTTATTCTTGTTAATGAGTGACATGGGAGATTCATGAATGGTGCATAGAGTGCACAAACCAGCATCTTGCTACTGTTTTCTTAACCTGTTCGTAGGATGTGTTTTGAGGAGAGAGAAATGAAAAGGCATTATGAGACACCCCCACAATCTACAGCAACTCATTGCAACATGGGGTCTAGCACATTTCTCCCTAATAATACAGATTACTAGTAGGAGAACATGGTGGTGAACAGAAAACCTGCAACTGCATCCAGATTGCTGGATCAGAATAAAGAATGCTTCACAGCCAGTACATTTTTATGTGAATCCTGAACTCCAGCAGCCCATGCTAATATGCTGTGCCTGGCTGCACCGGCAGCCAGTTGAATTAGAGAAGGATTAAAGGAGGGGAGGGAGGGCTATGTGTGAATGTGACGCACAGCAAGCCCTGATCTTTTTTGTGTTGCTGCTATTACAAAAATAAACCCAAGTACTGTGTGACTGAGCAAGACATCCACTGAAGCTATCATGTCTAGTATGTAATTGTTCTCTAAATGAATGAAAAGAGGTATGCAGGTGGCAGAGCATTTTTTCCTCTTCCTGCAGACAAATCTCTCACCTTAAAAATGCATTTTGGAAGACAGAAGACATGTGATGCCCTCTTTGATATCTCTTTGCAATAGCTAGATGTGCACAATGAAGTGTTTTGATATTTTTATTCCCCCTCCCTCTTACTTCCAGGAAATTTTGGAGCACTGCAGACTTTAATTCTGCTTAGGGGAGATTTAAAAACGCATGCTAAGTATCTGAGGGATGTGGTAACTTTTCGTGTCCTGCAAAAGGTTGAGGCAGAATAAGGGCAAGGCAATTCCCTAATTTTCATTTAGACAGAAAAATTACAATTATTCCTGAAAGCCATGCAGCTCAATTTATTGTTCAAAGAGGGGTGACTTTTAAAGAGGTTTCAAATAAAGTGTAGAATATAACTTCTAGATTGGAATTTAAACGTAGGATCATTTTTGTGTTTGGGTTTAACAAACAGTGACACACCAGCATAAAAACCACCTTGTTAGAAAGGATGCATGTCAAACCAAGATACCTGTCTACAGCTAGTGTTTACAGTTGGGAATGAGGTCTGAGGTGAGGGGCTGGCAAGGCACTTTCTTAAACCAAACTGGGAAGAGTCAGATGGTGGTAAAGTTCTTTTAATGTGAATAAGAACTACTATCTCTTATTAAATAGTTTTGGTTTCAGAATAGTTTTGGAACATGGGTGACCCAGCTGCCTGTGTATTACTTTGATTTAAGAGAGCTGAGATGCTGAAGCTCCACTGTTTGTTCCTTGTAACCCAGTTCTACTAAGAGTTTTGTTTTGGATGAATTTACTCTGAAAATCATATGTAATAAACCAACTGTGGATAAATCAGAAAGCTTGGCTGAAAATAGCCTCCATTTATCAACTTGTCCACATAATAATCACATTTTCTTTGCCTTCCTTGTGCTCCTTGAACATTTTTTAAATGGCAGTTAGATTGTATGAGAGCTGTGTGGTGCTTCTAGTTGTCACTAGAAGACATATTTTCTTCTTGGCATTCTTGTGCTGCCAGTAGATCGGGATGTTTCCGTGCAAAGCCACCATTTTACTGTTTGGTTGTCATGCAGACTGTTCAGAGGAGCAAGGCGGGGATAACAGCCCCAGGAAGGTCAAAGCAAAAAATGTTTTATTGTTAATTTTACCTGAAAACACTTAATCCAAATTACCGTCAAATGCAATGGAAAGTGTTCACAGTATTGAAAATAGACAAGGCAGGAATAAATGGTTATAAATGACACAGGTGAGCACACTGGACAGAAAGCTATGCTTAGTCCATTTATAACAAGAGTAAATACGAAAAATATTTCTCTGTTCCTGACAGATGTCCTCTGTGGGCTCTCCTGATGCTGACCTGGTTAGGAGCTCTCCTAGCAGGCATTGCAGATGGCGTTCAGCAGAGGGAATTCCCTCCTGCTGAGGCATGCAAGGCCGCCGCAGTAAATCCCCTTTCTGGAGTCCTCTGGGTCATCTGGGCGTACTTAATCCCTCCCTTCCCAAAATGTTTTTACTTTGGAGGTATTGAGGAAGTTATATCTAATGTTACTGAGCATTATCTCAGTTTCTTGAAAGTACAGATGCTGCTGTACTGGATTATAGGTTCTGCTGTGTCACTTCTCTGCCAGTCCTTGCTTACACCAAATTTTCCTACCAAACTGACTGGAAAGAGGGCTAAATTATTTCCAGCTTTAAGTGGAGCCTGTAGGTGTCGTCAGTACAGGGATAATATTTGTCCTTTCCATTAATGCCTTTCAATTTTTCTGCAGATTATTTTTCAGGGCATCCTTAATTTTTCTACCCAGGCCCTCATTAAAAATCTATACTTCTGTGTTTCAGCAGTTCTTTGAAGGTTGGCTTGACTGATAGGTCCCAGCATCTCCTTCCTCTTTAAATAGAAGGCATAGAACTCATTAGAAAATGTCAGAAAGATTAACTTTTGCCTCATTTCTTTCCTTCAGATGAGATACACTGGAGAAGCAGTATCGTTATGTGGGTCAGGAAGAACTTACTTTACTGTAGAAGAGCAGTATTTCAGGGTCGAGTGTCTCTGTGAGGTGCAGACAAGTGCTGCCTGACTACAGTAACTGAAGTCTTCCATTAAAATTCTTCAGAAAATTGCCTGACTCTTAATCAGGCTCACAAGAAGTCTTGCATCTTCCCAGCAGACATCCTTTGAACTCTTACTGGCTCATTCTGGTGTTTAGGAAACTCAATTCCACTTTGTGCTCCTCTGCTGGTCTCTACAGCAGCAAGGAAAGCTGACTACAGGCGAGAGAGTAGAAAACCGTGCAAATTGTACTGTCCTCAGGGTACTGATCTTAAATGCCTGCTAGGTTCAGATTAAACAGGTGCAGGAATACATAACTGATCTAAGAGTTTTCAGTAGCTCTCGCCTGCTTTTTGTTTCTCTTTGATCAAAACATTAATGGCAGAGTAGGCTGAGAATGGAAACTGGAAAGAAGGCATACTGAGAGTACTGGTCTGACTTTGGTGGACTGACGAGTCCATGAGATGTAGATGACGAGTGTGCAGTAAGAGTCAGGATCCAGGCAGTGAAGCAGCTAGTTGGACGCACAGACCAGCTGTGTATCCTCCGTTACAGCCATTTTAGTGCTGAACGAAAAGCAGCCAGAGTCCCATGAGTCAGGTGAAGAAATGACAAATTCTTGTCTAATTATTGCTTGTCCTCTTGAAACCACCTGAGACTAGGCATGAGCCCATCAGGGGGTTTTGGAGCTTCCCTTTTTCCTCCTTCCTCCCCACTAGCAGTGTTGCTGTATAGTAAATTGTAAGGTGACGGTGATAAGTAAATAAAATATGCAGTTTGGGAGGCCGCGCGTTTGGTAGCTCTGCTTGGCGTGGCCACAGCTCTTCCAAGAGACCCAGGAAAGGAAGAGGCAACTGAAAAACTGTAATAGCCTCATGAAAGATGATTTCATTGTGATTTGTGGCTTTCAGACAACTTCGGGAGAAGATGTCCGTGACTTCGCCAAGGTACTAAAAAACAAATTTCGAACAAAAAGATATTTTGCAAAGCACCCACGAATGGGCTACCTGCCTGTGCAAACTGTCTTGGAGGGAGACAACATGGAAACGTGAGTAGCTCTCAAGTGTCTAAATAGCAATTCATTTGGTATGCTCTGGTGAGCTCCCCAGCTGGTGCCAATTCCCTTCACTTCCTAAACGCATAAAGCCTCTTCATGTCTTTCATTTCTGTTAACCTTGGCTGGCAGGAAAACACAAGCTGGGATTCCAATTGCCATTGCCTTTATCAGTTTTCACCTGTCCTCATACAGGAACTTACAACTTCAGTTAGCAAAAGAAAAATACTTGCCATGTTACGGACAGCCTTATAAACTTTTACGTTTTATATGGCAATTTGGAGATGAATGATCTCTTCATTAAATTTTTATTTTCTTCCAAATGGGTTACTTTCTGTGGTTTTATTTTTTTAATGCAGCTGCTGTGTTTGCAAGCTTCCCAGCTGATTTCTTCTTTTCTCACCCTATGTATTTAGTCTTACTAAATGACTTTGATGTCTTTATTGGGAAAAAGAGCAATAGTGATGCACGTGGAGAAATCAATGAGTTAACCCACCTCCTTTTTGGTTTTTTGGGTTTTTTTACAAGTTTAATGAGTTGTTTAATGGCAATTGCACGCAGCTTGTTCTCTCTCTCTCTCTCTCTCTCTCTCTCTCTCTCTCTGATTTCAATTTTTTCCTCTTTTTGGTTGGTTGCTCTGCACAGTCATTCATGTTGGTCTGTTAAGATTTCTGGTTTTTAGTTGTGATTATTTTTTCTTTAAACCTTTCTGTAATTATTTTGCTGCTGAGTTTCTTCTGCCTCTATCTTCACCTCCTCATTTTTTGTCTTGCAGTCCTGTTACTCTGATCAACTTCTGGCCAGTAGATTCTGCGTGAGTACTTTTGCTGGAGTGTGCTGCTGCTGCTACTGCTGCTACGTTCCCTCACTTTTTTGTTTGTTTCTTTGTTTAGTTTTGCATAAGTTCATTTCCTTCTTTCTTTATGGTTATTTTCTTTGGTGCACTCTCTGAAGGAATATTTTGATCCCAAATGAGTAGAATGGGATAAATCCAGGAATTCCCAGCAGTCATGGATTGTGTACTGTATACTCTTTCTGGAGTATGTATTTTCATCAAATTAACAGGGATTTTGGTGCAGTCTTACTAATGCTTTTGAGAGTTTGTCATTTAAAAGCCTGTGTTTCTGAATGTGTCAATTCCTCTGAATGTATTCTTAAATGCTTTTTGAAAGATAGAAATTTAACTTGATGGATTTAATTCAGTTTCAGGAATGACATTGTTTTGTATATAAAGCTAAAATTGGTTTTACGCGCAACCATGCACACTCATACACGCATATGCCCCAATTAATCCAAAGCTCAATGAGTATTTTATTAGTTCTTTAGATACAGTAAGATTTGTCAAGACAGGTTGAAATGGGGAAATGTTTACTGTATTTTTTTCTGAAGTTAAAAAGCAGGATTTTTCAGCTATGAAATGGATTTTCATTCTTGCACCATTCCTGCACGTGCATTGTCTTATTGTTGTAGTAATACCCTCAGCATAAACTAAAGATATATATACTTACCATTGTGGCATTTGCTACTACCAGTGTTACATGGATGATTTTAGAATAATGTTAAATAAGGATTATTTTTAATTTGCATATTGGTAACTAATGAGAAACTAATAAATAGAATTTTATATATTTCTATATGGTCAAATGTATATGGCGTGCACCTTCATTGAATTTTTGGTAGAATAAACAATAGTGAAATGTATACATTGGAATGTTGATTTTATAATTTTCATTTGGAGCACTAACCATTGGGAAGTCAAGTGCTCTACCTGTAGGAAATTTAAGCAACTAAGAAACGCATCATGTGCTGCAGACTTCATATGGTTGAGAATTCTCCCACAAAAAACACCAAAAGGCTGAAGCCAGACTGAAATAGAAGGGATTTGAACTTCAGGATGCACTTTCGTTTGTAAATGCATCTGGGGATGATTGCAGCATACTATATACTCAACTGTGGATCTGGATTTCTTACCCTTTAGAACAATTGGAAAGTTAAAAGTAACATTTTAAGAAAGCTTGGATAATATGGAATGTCATTGTTGTGTCTGACATAACATGAAATTAAGCTGCCATAACATGCTTAACTTACAGTAATAATATTATGGTATGCCTACACCAATAGCTTCACACTGAAGGTTTGGTGTTGTATGCTACAGGATTTTAACCTTGTATGTAATCCTAAGAAAACTTGAGAAGTACTGAGGTGCAGGATTTGTACGGAGAGGTTGCACCTTTTATCAGACCAACTCGTGTGTCTTCCTGAGCACAATCATTCCCTCTAGTCTGACAAGAAAGCAGATAATTAAGAAATGAATAGTGACTGGAAAGAATTGCTTTTCATTTTGTTCTGCTTTGTTCCTTTCCTTTGTGCTAGACCACCAGGCTTTTACAACACGAATTACTGAGCTACCCAGGTTTAAAGCTGTTTCTCAGTTACAGGACTGAATCCAACTTCAGTAGTCAAACCTCTTACTCTGGTTATCATAAAACTTTCCCATGTTTTCTAAGATCTTGCCTTTTTCTGGTGCTTTCATGCCAGCTTTCTTGTAATCTTCAGAGTACTCCAGAAGAGCATAACCTGCCAGCATTCAGCAATGCTAGTGCTATCCTGACATGAACATGTGGTATACATGGAACTGTTTGTAAATACACGTGTATATAGTTTTTGATAGAAGTTAGTGATTCTGACTCCTTACTATCCAGTATTTTGCACAGAAACTCAGCTTGCCAGGCATTAAAGGGACAGCTCACTTTTTGTGAGAATTTGTGTCTTTTTACTTGGACGTCTGTGGTACTAATAGAAATTTCTTGATTTTGTGCTTTCAAAAAGCATCAACTGAAACGCTGAGCAGCAAGAAAAGTGCCTTCATTGGGCCAGCCAGGTCTCCAGGGGTGCAGGGAATTACAGGAGGTGGTATTTGCCACTCGATCAGCTCTTGACTTGACTGGAATTACCCAGGCTGTTCTTGGAGATCCCAGCTTGAGCAATGCAGCTGTGGAACCCTTGTAAAAGGGATGTTTACCTTGGCAAAATATGGGCTATGTCTCTCAGCCTTCTTGCTAACTGTACATACTGATTAGGTGGGCTAAATGTGTGTGCTCAGAAAGGAAGGACAGTTATCTGTAGCACGTATGGTCATGTAGGAGTATGTCTATGCAACAGCCTGCAGTGCAGCACAGTTGTTCTCAGGCTTGCTCAGGTGCTGGCAAGAATGTACCTCTGAGCAGCTAAATGCAGCAGTGCTGCTCAACAGGTGTGCTTTCTTATGCAAACTTTTAAATAGTTGTTTGGGGTAGATCTCTACTGCAGTATGTTCTGAAGTGGAGACAAACCTTGAAATGTGGCATCATCCCCTGCCTGCAGTGGATGGAGAGGCAGAATCAGCTTCAAGTTACACAACACTGCGTTGTCCTTAAAATGTATGTTTATTACATACCTTGTTCACTTCTGAAGTTGAAACTTAGTTTCAAGTCACAAAGTACATGATCATGCAGTCAGGCCCGTCTTTTGCCTTGCGCTACTGCCAAAAGGGACATCTCTTCATTACCCAGTTGGTCCCAACCAGGTGTTGTCCTTTCCTTTGTACTGGTGCAAATACATGTGCAGTGCCAGGGTAAGAGGGACTAAGAGAATGATCCAGTTCAAAACTAAAGCTACTTTTAACACAGGTTTCCCAGCCTATGCACAGTATTAGCAGCGACAGTTGTGTGTGTGTGTTGAAACTAAGACATTTTCTTTCATTAATAGTACCAGCCTAGACCAGTTTAACATCTACTATATGTCAAACAAATAAAAAAAATTGGGATAGCATCAATTTATCAGAAAGCCATTGTTGCCTTGCTCCATAATCCACTGCTCTAAATGAACTGCATCCTTTTCATCTCCCTTCCCTTCAGAGTAGATGTTACTACACAAAATAGGATATCAAGTTGCAGAGAAGCAATTGCCTGTCCACCTGAATCTGTGTTGTACTGAGGAACTCTGTGAACTGAGTATTTATCCTCCGGTGTGCTGTGGTAATGTTTGAATATGTAATGAGTTAAAGTACAGTAGGAGGCCAAAGCTCATTTCAGACAAAATGAGATTTGTGATACTTGCCCTGTAATGTCTTAAAGAAAAACACTTTGCTGTTCTGTGAGAAGAGACATCAATGATGATGAATTTTGTGTGTCCAGCATACAGCTCTATGAATTCAGAAGGATCCTCATTTTCTAGAGCCCTTTGCAGGCTGAGTAGAAAACTGGAAGGTGACCAATCTAGTAGATTTACTGCAGGATTATCAAACTACTAACACAGGAGCATTACAAACCAACCAAAGATTATTACAGTTTTGGTTTATAACCAGTAAGTACAAAACTTGCCTGCTGTTGCACAGCAGTGCAATCCCCATTGGGCCGACCCACAGTATCCAACAATTTAAAATGGGGCAAAAGGGCTTCCTCAGTCAGAAGTTCCAGGAGAGTCGGCAGAGACAGAATGAAGAGAAGTTGAAATTTAGCTAAATAGGAGATCGCTGTACAATTTGGGAAGCTGCATCATTTCTTGTGATTCCAGCACTACCTGATGCATGTAGATTGGCAAATTCCCACACAGCAACAAACGTGCTCTCTGAACTGTGTAGGCAACATAATTCATGAGGCTGTAAGAAACAATACTCTGACAAAAGTCCCATGAATTGTTTTCATCAACAAGAAAGTGACGAGGACTTCATATGGTCTGATTTGTCAGGCAGAAAACCCAAAATAGTTGACAGTGCCCTCCTGTATGACACACTGATCTGTGGTTTAGATTGCAACTCTGGAAAGATGGTAGGCAAAATCATCAGTGTCTGCAGTGTGTTATTAAAGACTTGTTTCAGACATTTTATGTTTCTTGTATTTATTTCGAGTTGTTTGTGGAGTGGTCCTTAAAGTTAAGTGGGATGTGCTGGAAGCAGGCACTGGAGCAGGGCAGGAGGCAGAGGAGAGGTTCCCGGCAGGGCTTTCACAACCAGCACAGGGCTGTGTGTAAAACAGGATTGTCAATGGAGAGGGCAGATGTGAAGGGAAAACTGGGGCAAAAGCTCTTCTGTAAATCCTTCGGAAAAGGGCTCTTTGGGGGTTGGTGTGATGAAGAGTCGTTGCAACAGACGGATTGTAAAATGGTCAAAGTCCCTGGTGTGGTACCACAAAACATGCCACTGATGGCTTGAGAAGGCACACACAGCACCTGGAGTTTAAACTTGCTGTTTATCAAACATAGTGTAAACATAAGGCATAGAGATGTGAGGTTATAGGCATAGCTAAGTGGTTTTTTTTACTTTTAAAGGGGTATTGTTTGTGATTAATCAGTGTTTTCTGCCTTATAGGCCTGCCTCGTCCCCTCAGCTTTCACACGATGATACTCATTCACGCATTGAACATTATGCTAGCAGGTATGAGACCAGCTGGACGTTAGGCAGATCTTTCTCTAAACAGTCATTTAAAAAAAAAATATGCCAAAGGCTAGCTGCAACCTGAGCACTTCTTAAAGAAACATAGGGTTTGGGGTCTTGTTTTCCAGGCTCCTGGATGCAGAACACTGTCCATGGTTGCTGTTAAACAGCCTGTCAACCAACCTGCGTGCCAAAGCACCTGTGTGGTCAGAAGTGGCCTTTAGATCCTTCTGGGGTCTTCTTTAAGCTGTGCATTCAAGTTACTGACTTTTTAATAGGGTGTGGTGTAGCAATAGGACAAGGGGTAACGGTTTTAAACTAAAAGAGGGCAGATTCAGACTAGATATAAGGAAGAAGTTTTCTATGTGGGTGTTGAGACACTGGAACATGTTGCCCAGAGAAGTGGTAGATGCCGCATCCCTGGAAACATTCAAGGTCACGTTGGGCAGGGCTCTGAGCAACCTACTAGTTGAAGATGTCCCTGGTCATTGAAGGGGGTTGATCTACATGATCTTTAAAGGTCCCTTCCAACCCAAACCATTCTGTGATTCTATGATTCTACGTAGGGTTTTATTTTTAATATGGACCCTGCTGTAATCATACAAATCAGAAGAGCAGAAACCTCCAAACTCTATGTGAATCTCAAGTGCTGTTTTAACGTTAAGTAATTTATCTTGTGGAATACTACAAACAGGACTTTTCTTTGATTTGGAGGATTAAAATAGCGGTATATCACTGCTTTAGTTCACTTCTCTGGCTTTCATACTGCTCTTAAGAATCAAAAAGTGGGTTAATTGCACAAATATGAAAAAATTTTTCCACCAGGAGGGTAAATTTGCAGGGGCTGAGGTAATGAAGTATAGTTATTCCAACCTCCTCTTTCTCTCCCCCAAAATCACTTGATCGGGAGAAGTATTTCTGAATTATGCAAGACATTTAGGAGGGGCTGAGTGTTGAAAACAAATGAGAAATGACTGATAGTTACAGTTCTGATGTTGACATTGCCAGGTACAAAGCAATTTGTGTAATCCCCTGGCATCTTAAGGCCTTTTCTTGATTGTGGAATTAATTAATCATGAGGAGTGGAATATAACCTCAGAAAAAGGGTTGAAAACCCTGAAGTGAGTTTAGCCAGGTCATTGTAACAAAGAAACAATCCTTTGCAATGGCTTATTGCAAAACTTTTTGGTAATCAGCAGTGAGTGTAAATTAATTTGAGTTTCAAATTCATCAAAAACATCATGCTCTTTAAGTCTTTCAGGAATATTAGAGCAAATAAAGTTTCTGGAAAACACATTTGATTTTAATGAGTCTTGTTTATTTTTCCACAGGCTAGCAGAAATGGAGAACACCAATGGTTCTTATCTAAATGACAGTATTTCACCTAATGAGAGCATGTAAGTAGGCTGTTTCAGTATTTTTGACATGTGTTTTCTTGTGACAGTTAATAACTTACAATGAAATTCTGTAGTGCTGAACTTGCATGGCCATGTACCACATCTGGTTCAATTTAATGATGAAGTCATGTTCTTGCAGTTTGTATTATAGTGTCTAGATTTGTGGCTTACAGCTTAATACCAAGTTTACGCAACAGATGATTGATACCTTCAAAATCAAAGTTACTAATTTCCTCAAAAAAAATGCTGATTTATTCAGCAAACAGTTCCCATATTACTGGAAAAAACGCTCATCATCTGATGTGTTTTAAGGACAAAGATAAAAAGATAACCCTTCTATCCATACAGCAAACTTAATCATGGTTAGATTCCTGTAAGCCAGAAAACGTTGTGGGAAAAATGTCATTCAAAAGGTTAGTGGGGTTGAATATAAATCTTTGGTCTAGAAACACCTGAAATACATTGCAGGTGTAAGCCAGGAGGGACTATTTTCACTGTGAAATAGTAGTAGTAATACACTTCGAGTTCAACAGATACTGGCAAGCATTCATTGTACTACTTTAAATGTAAAATCATAAATAAGTTTTCATTTTAAAAAAGTAGTTCAATCTAACTTCCCTCTAAGACCTTTTTGTGGTTTTCTGACATACTTCTCATAATTTTCTTGATCTTGTTCATTCTCTGAATGAAAAGACGTAGAACTAGAAAACTAACTGTGAGTAATATCTCTGAAAACAGGATAGAAACACGTAAGTCATTGTGCTGCTTGAGAATTTTATCTTAGTTAATTAACTGTGTAGGAGAAGCCATAGCACAGATTCCAAATCAATTAAATATGAAAAAAATCAGATCTCAACTTTTCTAAAAGTGGGGTTTTTTTCTATTCTACATAATCCCATCCTTACCACAGTTTAAAGAGTGGATTTTGTTTAAATTCATACAGAATCTTTATTTTACTGAATTTGTAGTGTTCCTTTAAAGCACAGCACTCTGGCCAGTTTTCATTCATTTAAATTGAGATTCCAAATTATTACTATTTTCTGAGGTTGGTTGTGAGCCTGTGAGATGGTCTTGGATAGTAATAAAGTAGTTTCTTTGTTTCAGAATAGTTTCTCTTTTGACTTGGTAGGATGACCTACCACCTTAGGAAGAAAATCCCTTGTACAATCAATACATTGGTCAAATGTATAATGTCAATACATTTTTAAAATATTTTAAAATATTTTAAAATACATTTTAAAATAAAATTTTTAAAATTTTAAAATAAAATAAAATTTCAAAAAGGAGAAAGTTAAAATGACACCTCAAAACTAATTCACATGCAATGTCAGTATAGTTTCACACAGTTAATGAAAACATTGTTTCCAAGTTATATGTTGATTCTGTATTGTTACACATAGTAGTAATGCTATAATAGATGGAATTTCATGTTTTCCCCACTGAAATATTTCCACGTCCTTAGTCACAAAATCATATGTAAACAGTATCTTTTGTATTACGCTTTGGTTTTACTGTTCATTTCATTCTTTGGTTAATTAAAAGTTGTGTTAATATGATTCAGTTAATAAGTTAACCCTGACTATCTAATTTGTTACTCAGATTGTACTATTGAAATGAGAATAAATCTCTATATTCTGAATATTGGAAGAAATACGATCCAGATATAAATTGCAGCAAAATTAAAGCTCACCATGAATTCGCAACTGTAATTCTTTCAGGTTTTGTTTGTCAGGTTATGCTTATTCGTTGACATTCGTACGGGTTTAGATTATTTGGCTTATAATTGCAGTTAGAGCAATAGATGGAGATTGGAAGGAGGCAAATAAAGACATTATATATATATATATATATACACCACAAAACATTTTGATACGTAGTGTCATTCTAATTATGTATACAAAATACGTGCAGGCTGTAAATCATATAAAAAGAGTGTGTCTTACAATAGTTATGTCACCTTTTCGCTGTTTATTCACTTTAAGATCTGTAAAAGGATATTTATAAATGCAAAGCAGTTGCTTGAAGGAATTCACAGTAGAAGTGTTTTATGAAAAGTATAAATTTAGGAACTGGAAAGCCTTTAAAATTTTATTTAGAAAAAAGAAGGGATGCCTGTTGTGGAAAATTAATATTTCCCTTTTATGAACTAGTGTTAATGTGCTTTACATTGCTTTAGCATGCTTGCAGTCTATAAAATGGCTTCATTGACATTTTCAGGAACAAAATGGAAACAAGGAAAATTTTAATTTTTGATCAATAACAGCTATTCAAAATGCTTGTTAAATTCTGGATTGCAAACATAACAGAAAAAAACCTAGACTGAATTATTTTGTTATAAGTAGGTACTGCCAGAAAAACAGGATTCCTAACAGCAGTGTCATTTTTTTCTGTCCTTAACTTGTAGTGTCAAGAGAAACTTCCATGGTTTCTCACAGTTACTACAGGTGTTAGCTGCATAGCTTAGGGCCTAGGTGCATCTCCTTAGCACCTACAACACCCGTGTAATTCTGGGAGGTGGTCAAGGTCTTCAGGATTGGACTTGCTTTTCTGTTCCAAAGATGTTTCTGTTTCAAGTGCTGGACAGCTTCTGGGGCAATAGAAGTAAAGAGATCACACATGTATTAAATAGAATATATTTATATTCTGACAGGGTACGTAATTTGTAATTTAAAAAAACCCAACCAAACCTCGGTGAAAAATAGCATAATATCATTAGATTAAGTCAAGGGGGTTTCATACCACCTCATTTACAATTTTGTAGAGATAAATAGATAGAGGACACCTTTATTACAGAAGGAGATTTCGTAGGTGCAAAACCAAATGTCTTGCCTTTGCTTGAATGACCCTTCCACAACACAGGCAGCAGCAGGTGACCTTTTTTCTCAAGGAAATTCCTAACTTAATTTAGGCAAAAGAGGAAAGCTGAGGTTGTCAGCTGTGACAAAACTTGGCTTTTAAGTATCTGAGAAGCAGAGGGGAAGAGAGGTGGACTCTGCAAAAAAGGAAAATTATCAGAGACTAAATGAAACAGTTCAGCAGATTTTTCTTTAAGGTACTTTGCTCTGCTGTTCGTTACAAAGAGTTCAGCAAATCTCTTTGTAAGAAATGAGAGGCCGGGAGTGAATCATCGCCTTATATTCACTGTGAAGTTAAAAATGAGGAAGGGAACAGCCTGTTTTATCCTCCTCTGTTTTCCAGCGATGATGAACACTTGCTAATCCAACACTACTGCCAAAGTCTGAACCAGGAGTCCCCCCTGAGCCAGCCACGAAGCCCTGCCCAGATCTTGATTTCTCTGGAGAGCGAGGAAAGAGGGGAACTGGAGAGAATCCTCGCAGACCTGGAGGAGGAAAACAGGTGGGTTACACTGCCAGCTGCCGCAGCCCTGGGGCACGCGCTGCAACGGCAAAAGAAAGCTTTCTATAAGTGATAAGGCTGACATCCTATCCTCATTAACTTGTTCCCACTTCCAGCATTGTGATGAGTCAGCACTCTTTCTTTCACAAAACCTCCAAAATGGCAAGCCTCAAAGACATACATGGGTCACCCAGTACTCATGGTGCCACCTGTGACAAGCTCTCTGGCCATGTTTCATATCTCCTTCTGTTCTACTGTTGCCTTTATTTCCATGATAGCGATGAGCTTCATACCAGTTCATACTGTTCAGACAGGGTCAGTCAGGAGCCATCCGTATAATTTACCTAGCTTTAAAAAACAGTCTTGTCCCTTTAGATTTCTGTTTTCTAGTCTTTCTCCTCCTTTGAGTCTGTGCAAACCCTTTTTGGGTAATCAACAGCCTGGGACATAATTCCTTGGGTGAACCCAGTTCCAGTGGGTGAACACATACTCCTTCCCATGCTGATGCTAAAATGCCCTCCGTGTAAATGTTGTTTATTGCCATAGCATGAAGACTCAGTGAATCTGTTGCTTGGAAATGAGCTGAACGTGATGCAAATCATGTTGTAACTGCCTGGTGCTGAGCCCTGCCTTAAAGCACCTGAACTGTTTCATCTCCATTGTAAATACCTCGGGTCTTGTTGCCAGAGCATGTCTCCTTGCCCTGGTGCTGAGCTGGATGTCGTGCTTATGCCTGGGGGGAGGCAGGTGGATGGGCACCTAGCAGTGTTAGATAGTCATCCTTTCCTGCCTGTGTTGACACAACTTTTGTTGCATACGCTTCTGATGCTTTTTGACAATGCAGATTTAGCTCTCTCTGCTGTATCTTGTATTATTTTACAGCTAGAGTCAGCACATGCAGTCACTTCCCAGCAGCTCTTAGGAAACCTGCATCAAGTACCAACAAGACACAATACTACGATATTCAAAACATTTCATTGTCATTTCTCTTTTTCTTCCACCTTCCACAGTTTACTCTTTTCAAAAAAGCTCTTCTCTTTTTCACGTCATGTTTTGACTTTTCTTTTTCTCTTCTGTGCTGTCTATTGAATTCTGACCTGCATTTGGTTTTCAGCTGCAGTTTCTGGTCTCCAAATATTTCTATCTTGAATTGTTACTTAAATGCAGAAGGCTCTTTGAAATTGTAATTCTGAGGTTTTGCTTTTGGATAGTTTAAAAAGATCTGTTGCCTATTTTGAATTCTTCTGAAATGTATTATCATACTTACAAACTAACCTAGCTGTGATACAGTTCTGACTGGGTTTTTTTTCAGTTCCAGGGATCTCTTGTTAGATATTCATTATTTATCTGCTAGCATTTTGAGACCTTAGTGCTTTTGTGGCTTGCAAATGTGACTACCTTAAATAATTTATGGCTAAAATTTGACTGTTAAATAATTTATGTTTGCTAAAATGTGAGGATTTTAGAGAATACTTCCAATTGGTGAAAATGTTTCATTTGAGTATTAGGCCTTCAGACTCATGCTGAATTTCACATCACATGGAATATTGTGGTAGAGACCGTTTCTTATATATTCAGTAGACACAAAGTAATCTTGCTATGGAAGGCACTGTTACTATATTCCAATGTAAGAGAAAACCCCAATTATAAAACTGTCCCAAAAACATTTTGAAATTTCCTTAAGCATGAATATATTTCAGAAACAGAGAAGACAGATTTTTGGTGTCCACCTAAAGTGGTACATTACGTAGGTTATACTGTAGGGTAGGTTATACTGACTAGGATGGACTGTACTAGCATTAAATTGAAGGCATATGGTTTTGTACTGACAGAGACTCTGAACTTTTTTGCAAAGATTTTTTTGCAATAGCAGTACTTTCCTGCTATTTTAATGACTAAAGAAAGTGAATGTTGCCTAATATTTTAGTTGAATCAAGATTCACTGACATACTTCTGTAAAAAGACCTCTTGCGTTCTTTTCTTTTTCTTCCAGCTTCTGGCTGCACTGTAACAAGAACTTAGTAAATGAGATCTGCAGCCAGAGCTGTTTGCCTTCCTTTTGCTTTCCTGAGTTGCACTGGGAGTGTGGTGGGCCGTGTGTCACTGGAGAAACACTAATACTCTGAATCTCAAAGCTACCCTGTTTCCATACATCTACGGTGTTCAAATCTGAATACCAATGAATGGCCCCCTGAAATAAGTTCCTTCTGTAGAGTTGCCAAAGGAAGTGATGCATTTCTAAACGTTATGTGTCTCCTTTTGCTATTTATTTTGGCATTGAAGAAGGAGAACTGTATCTTCAGAGTGTGATGCACCATGAGTAAACACGGGCACTCTAGTGAGGGACAGGGGTAGGTGGTTCAGTTACCAGCTTTGTCCATTTCTTCATACAATTGGTTTTCTGTAGGAAGGTGAAAAATAACACGAATTCACAAATTCTCAGTTGCCTTTGAGAGGACTACGCAGCAAATGGGGTCCACTAGGATTTTTGTCGCCACGCAATTAATGCTGCCAGTGATAGATGTGATTAATAACTCGTGAGCTCTTTACTAGCCAGCTCTTTACAGTTGCATAAATCAAAGGTACATTACATGCTTCCTCTGTTATTTTTCTTCATGAATGCCTTGAAGAGGTGCAAGCATAGTAAATGAAATATATGGTGTTTTTCTTTGACTATTTGTTATACTGAAGTAGAATAGATCTTCCCAGTGATCAGAAGATGCAGCAGCTTTGTTTGTTTGTTTGTGACAGCCAGATGTAAATGTCAGCCAGTCTGAGCTATGAAGGAAGGAAGTTTCCTAGTACTGCCCGTGCTTGCTTAATTGCATTCATTTAGCGAAGATTATGCTCTCATCTCCCCTTTCTCTTACATCCCATTTTATGCTGAAAATGTCAGAGAGCACCTTTCCTTGGGACCCAGAGGCTTTACACTGAGGGCTATGGGCAGTGCCTTGGATATCTGGTTTCCAGCAGCAGTCCTTTTTCACCACACAGCTATTCCAGAAGTAGGAATAAGAGACAATTGTTCTCTCCTCTGGGATATTCTTACAGGAGGTTTTGAATTCTCTCTTTCTTTTTTAATTTTCAGCTTTTCCCCCCTATGTTTTAATACAAATCTTTATTCCTGCATGGTTAGATCCCAGTTATTATGATACTATTGATCGTCTGCACTCCACATCCCTCTCTCTTATGGCTCTGAAAAAGTTGCAATAATGAGTCTCAATTCTCTGGACTAAGGACTGGGTAGCTGGACTGAAAAGGTACAGCTGAAAAACTCAGTGACCCAGGTGCTCTGGGCAAACTCACATGTCCTTCGAAATGACATTCCTTTGTTCCAGCAATATTGCTGTAATTAGTTACAGAACTCACAAATTCAGGCATATCTCTGCTTGGATAATACGCAATATCCTTCACATTTTTATGTTTTTTTTTCTGTAGGCTTTTAGAGTTTTTAACTGTTTTGTATCAGACATGAAAGCATTTTTATCTGAATTATTCCCTTGTTCTCACTTGTTTTTCAATACCATAGTTACTGGAAGGACTTCTCTATTTTAATATTTGAGGTAATAATTGTAGGTTTGTTTTTTATTTTTTTTTAAGCAAAGTACCTGATTATGTTGTAAGTATGACCAAGTGCATTTATATAGTTTCCCTTAGGGTGATATTTTATCTTTTGCTTTACAGCACTTCCAGCTTTTCAGTCTGTTGTTAGTAGAGTATCATCTGTATTGTACACCTGGGAAATTCCTCATGGGGTAGCGATAGCCACTGTCTACAGACTTTGTGAAAAACAAGCGTAATGATCGATCCTGTATAAACTTTATTCTGTAGTAAGGCAGTGTGTGATACTGTCGTCATGCTCATTTCTATTCCCTTTCATATTTATATTAATTATTCGCCAGTTCATTCAGCCAGAAGTATCAGAAGACATTAAGTAATGTTGAAGGCAACAACACCCAATGTAGTCTGTCTTTCTTTTTTCCAGATAATTTTCATGGACTTGAAATTCTGTATTTCATTAAAACAAAAAATTTTCTTTGAGAAAAAAACCCTCTCCACAGTCTTCCCTCTTTGTGTGGGTTTTAGAGAAAGAAATTTTGGAACAACCTGAATTTGAGAATGATCAACGCCTTTTTTTAACCTTTTTATATTTGCAGATCCCCCTTTGCAGAAGAGGGATCTAGAACAGGCATCCCTTAGGGGTCATGTACTAGTGGGGTACCACAGTCCCAGGTTAGGACACGTCCATGGTGCAGCTGCTGAGGGGTACAGATACCTTTGAGAAACAGTCGTTAGCCTGTCTTTGTCCTTGGCATTGCTTTCTTATCCATGTGAAATGATGCGTACTGCTTTAGTTCTTGTTCTGGTCACAGCAAGTACCTTTGGAAGTGTTTCAGAGCTTAATGAAGTTTATTGGGAGGTTTCTGAGGTGCTATTAAGCCTCTAGACCAAACTGTCAGTGTGTATTGTGGTTTGCAGGCAGACCTGGCAAAAACTGTCTGTTCTCACAACCTCAAATAAGAGCGAGTTCGAAAAAATAAAATCTGGGTCACTGCTTGTGATGAGTAAGCAGTTACCAAAGCATCGAGCCATTCCCCCCCCCTCTGCGAAGCTGTAAGGGAACATCATGCCAACAAAATCCCAGTGCAGTTTATTAGGCCTCCCTTGCCTATAAAGTTTCTGTTACAAAGTTACTATTTTTGCACCTTTGGACTGTGTTACCCCTAACAGCATTTCAGTTTCGTACCTTCTGTGCTCTTCCGGCTCAGTAGATTTTTTTTTTCACCACTATATATTATATTAATCTCTGGTATGTTTTACTGGAATAAAACTGGTGTTTTACGGACTAAAAGAACAAGCTTAGCAATGCCATAAAGTAGCACTCTAGACAGGGCAGTCCAACTGAAAATGGAAATTATAGCCCCAAAAGTTAGTGCATTAAACAGAGTGGGTCACTAGTTTGTCTTTTCCTCAGGTTAGTAATTTTAAATGGAGGCTGGAAATGCAGTTGCAGATAGGAAGAAAGTGATGTGACCTGGCTGATGACAGCAGGGTTGCAAATGAACTCTTCAATTCTGTGTTTTCCTCTGACTTCTTGTGTGGCTGCCTTTCTGTCTTAGCTTTCTCATCTGTAAAATGGGTAGGTAGGCCAGGTGGCATTTGCTCTGATTAGTGTTTGTAAAGCGCTTTGATCACTGAGAGTCCTCTTTTAGCTCTAATTACTCCTGGAGTATATTTGTGCGTAGAAGCAAACAGGCAGTCCGACTTCAGCTAGGAACGATTAAATGCAGGAAGCCGAGGGAGGGCTGATCCCAGGACAGACGGTACCCGAGCTTCGGGAGGGTGTCTGGAGCCCAGCCAGCCTTATGTGTCCTGTGCCCTGGAAGGGAATTAATTGTGAATTCTGGTGATGCAGAGAGCCTTTAGGCAGTGCTTGTATCACAGGTCCCTGTAATATCAGTTCCATGCAAATCTGCAAGATGTAAGCCTACAGGCATGTGGATTCAGCAGAATGAAAGGCAGGTGAGCCTCTGCCCCCTCGCACCACCACAGGAGAGGAGGTGTCTTCTCAGGGCCCTGTGCAGAGGGTAGCCTATACCAGCCTATTTGGCTTCGTAAAGCTTTTACCTCCTGTTACTTCTCAACAGAAACTTGCAAGCAGAGTATGACCGTCTGAAGCAACAGCATGACCACAAAGGACTGTCTCCACTGCCATCCCCACCGGAGATGATGCCGGTTTCTCCACAAAGCCCCAGGGATGCTGAGCTCATTGCAGAAGCCAAGCTGCTTCGCCAGCACAAGGGCCGCCTGGAGGCCAGGATGCAAATTCTAGAGGATCACAACAAACAGCTGGAGTCACAGCTGCACAGGCTGAGGCAGCTGCTGGAGCAGGTGAGTCCTCAGGCCTTTCTTTTAGAACTTGGTAGAGTAATTTTCCAAACAGGGTGTGAAGCATTATCAGTAGCAACAACATACCAAGAAATCATATCTGTAGAGGCTAGTCAGAGAAAAATATTAAATTGTTCTACAGGCTGCAAGTGAGAAGGTGAAATCATGTTTTGGTGTTCTTATTTAGTCTTCTTTCCTGTATTATTATTTTTTTTTTGTTTGCATGGGTATATTTACTTAAAAAGAGACAGAAAATTGTGTGTATTCATGGAATAAATAAAAAATACAGAGCTAGAAAGGTCTGTGCAACTGTATTGAGCTGTTAATAACAATCTCTTTTTTTCTTGAAATTTCAGCCGCAGGCAGATGCCAAGGTGAATGGTACAACACTATCATCTCCTTCTACCTCTTTGCAGAGGTCAGACAGCAGTCAGCCAATGCTTCTTCGTGTAGTTGGCAGCCAGACTTCAGAAACCATGGGTAAGATAATAAAGTTCACATTGTCATAAAAAATAGTTATGGTCCTATTTTCCAGCCAAAAAGTCCTTACAGACAAAACTATTGTTCTCTCCAGTTCAAATGAGAATGTAGTAGACATTTGCAATGATCTTCAATACCATCTGGCTGTTTACACTTTACATCTTCATTATGGTTCAGACTTTTGCTTTTGGTCATGGTGCACACAGTAGCATGGATATTTTGACATTAAATACAAAGCTCAGCCAGGGCTTGACTTCCAAAACCAAATATCACTAGAAAGCTAACCATTTTATTCAAACTGACTTTCAGCTGTTAAGCATGACATGGCTAATTTAAATGTACATATTAATTATGGCTAAGAGATCACACGTATGATTAATCTTCCCCACATTAACTGATGTGATCTTATTTTTAATGTCATGGCTCAGTCAGTAGGATTGAGCTGTCACTCACAGGCAGTGCTCGTCTAGTGTCTTTTCTAAATGTCACATCAGATGTGATAATGAACATCATACGAGTTCTGGAGTAAGGTTAAGTAATATTCTGTAGCTAGAGGCTGGAATTATTATTTTGGTGTTTTTAATAACTGCTCTGTAGCGTTTTCCTAATTTCCTATCTGTTATGTAATTAGTAAGTATTTATTACCAAGTGGTAAGGATTTTCTGCTAGTAAAAAAGCAATCAACCATTGCAACGTCTTTAAGCAAATGTGCTTAAATTACTTCAACAAGATAATATTTGAGGTCTGATGATAATATTCAGCTTCATATACAGAAATTTATTTAGTGTGTATTAGAGGCTTTAGGGGAGAGTGAGAGGCTTAAGTGAGGGCTTTTCACTGCAGTTGGTGAGAGTCAATGACAGCAAGAAATTGAATGGGAGGCGACATTCTGCTGTGTCTAAAGTGCCATCGTTGTGGGAGATGCAGCTTGTTTGAGGGCTTTTTCTTTCGTCCCTGTCAGCCTGTGCCAGTATCAAACAAGATGGGTTCTCTACACCCTACAACAAAAAAATGTGAATAAAATTTTACCTTTAGGAATGCTCAAGTTAAATCCTGGGAGTGAGAGTATAATCACAGGTAACAGCAATTTCATTTGGGTATTTCTTTATTCGTATTACTAGTGAGTAAATATTTTTCTATGTATGGCATACACAGCGTAGACACGATGTGTCAGTGGAGTCATTTGCATCAGCTTTTTTAAGAGATGTCATGAATTTCATAAAATAAAATGTGTTAATTAAAATATACAGGAAAAGATAGAAAGACAGTGATTCCCAGCCATCTATTAAAAGTCTTGTAGTTTCGTGTTTCATCCTTTAGTAGGACAAAGTACAATAATTTACTACTTTTTATTTGACTCAGTATAAAATTATTCCCATTTAACTTGTGAGACTAATTAATTTGCATGCATTTAGTCATATAAAGTGCTAAAACTATTTTAAAGCAAATACTTAGACATGACTTGGGTTTCTTTGTCTGTTCAATGGAGCCGATATGTGGAAGGACAGAGGGATGTTAAATTGTTATCAGTATGATCATGTTGAAACTCAGCAAAGCAGTGCTGTTGGCAGCATGAAGCAGAGCTTATGAAAAGATTTACTAATCGAGCCAACAAACCACAACTAATTCAGTTTGTCCAGTGTTCTTTCACACCAGGAAGCTTTGCTTGCTAGTCTAAGAGTTTTCTGAAGCATGACTTAAAATATTCTTGAATTGTGAAGGGAACTGGAGCGGTGCTGTAAATAATGCTTCCATGCAGCAAGCATGTGCCAAATAATGAGGGAGTCATAATTTTCAAGAAAATACTGAGTATCTCAAGTTCTTTCAGGCAATGAGGTAATGTAGTGGTAGCTTTTATGTATTTTTCTTTTTGAAAGGAATCCTTGGGGTTTTTTCTTTGACTGTAAACCCACTGCACTTCTCTGTCTCTCTGCTTTCTCAAGGAGAGATTACTGTGAAAGGTTTTCAACCAGCAGTGCTGTCCTGCTGTTCAGTAAAAGCAGCGATCCACTGAAATCCTGATTTACAAATAGAAGAGCTTATCTCTGAATTATCTGAAATACACCTGGGCAAGTGGAAGGGTTCTTTGTTTCTTCTGATAGAGTTCTAATGAGAAAGTCCTGATCTTTGGCCTTTTTCCCCCTCTAACGTAGCAGCAGAGGAGGTTCTTTGAGGCATGTGAGCCAAGAGGCTGTTGCTGAACTTTAATTCGTTCAAGTACCACCAGACCTGCCCAGCTCTCCAAGCCTTTTGTAGAAACATGAATGGGAAAGACTATGTGGGGTGAAGGGAGGTAACTGAGGTCTGAAGGTGTCTTTACTTTTGTCACATTGTCTTATTATGTCATTTACAAGGAAATGTTCAGACAAATCATCCAAATGAGAAAAAAATAAAAATAATGCATTTTAAATAAAAGATACAGAAGTCTTGAGGGTCAACACAGTTCAGTTTTTATCAGCGCTTACCAGGACATTTGAAAACCAGTGCCTGTCCTCAGTTCTTGGCCAGGACAGCAGAACCACTGCCCACTTCTGATCTTTAGGGCCAGGTGGCTTTCCGCAGGCATGCTGATAAGGTCCTCAGCCTGGGTAGAAGCAGTAAGATCTCATTCTGAGTTTTCACCTTGACATCAGCAGAGGCTGGAAGGGCATTACTTCTACTAAGGCACTCTACTAAGTGCAACTCTTGATGCAAAAGTAACTCACGGTGTGAGTTGATTTACGTGAACCCAGCACCAGCTGAAAGCTGAACAAACTGCAGACAGTCTCAGCATCTATTTTTAGATCATTAATGGAATAAAAGAAGCTGATATGAAGACCCATCACTTATATTAATTAAGTGCTTCTTGCAGACGCTTTACCCTGCTTCTTGTACTGGAGTGGGAAAGATTACTCTTGGTCAGTAGTAACTCCTGTGAAACTCCTGGCCCTAAGGTGAGGCCAACACTAAGCCTGTTAATAGGGAATATATGTAGCCCTGAAGTGTTCCTTTTGCATCTCTTTTTAGTAGGTTTCCCACTACCGTGGCACACCTCAGTGTTCGAAGAAAATAAATGCTAACAGAAAATCAGGCAGTTTATTACTCAAGTTGAGTAGAGCAAGACGTAATAGAATAAAGGGGTCATTAAGTCATTTTCAAAATAAGGATGTACTTCTCATGGTTATTGCATCAGGCAAATTTGCTTTTGTGCTTTCATAGAGATAAAAGAAATCTAGTAGAAGAGGAGAATCTCACTCAAAGTATATCCTTTAGGTGTATTCTTTTTTCAGACTCTTTATTTGTATTGGAGGCTAGGGTCTACAGTAAAATCAGCATAGGGATTTTAGTTATCTGAAACCATGACCACAAAAACCCCAGTAAAAATAAAATATATTGAATTTCCCATTAAGCTGCTGCCCTGTAATCAGGTTATAGAAATTATTCAGTGGGAGAAATGTATTTCGCTTTATTAAACTGCTGCTAAACCTTTTTACAGTACAATTGAATGTTCTTGGAGCACCAATCTGATGCAATTAAGCTGTCAGAAATATTAATACTGATGCAGATGAGAATCTGGGTTTCTCCTGATTTACGCAGCTAAGCAAAGCAGTGCTAACATGAATCCAGCACTATCAGAAAGCTGCTCAATAGCAGCACTCACAACAGCAATTTTTTTTTTCCGTTAATAGAGTAAGAGAAGCTGAAACAGCGAGTGCCATTTATGGAACTAAATGTTCCTAGCAGGCATTTTACCCCACTTATTTTACCAGAGTAGGTTATTTCTTAAATCCCATTTTACAAATCAAAGTCAGTGTTAATTGTTTAAAATTAATTGTTTAATTTCCCTTAGATCCTTGAAAAGAAAGAGAAACGTAATAGTGAAGAAAATTCAGCTTTGAAATTTTGGTTATGTACTAAGCAGAAAATGCATTTAAGTGAACAGCCTTAGCTTCATGAAGGAAATACTCAATAGCAAGCTGTTAGCAAATGGTTTTACAGTGGCTCTTATGCAGTGGTGTGGATTTGCTTTCCAGGCGAGGATGAGCTGCTCAGCCCTCCCCAGGACACAAGCACAGGTTTGGAGGAAGTGATGGAGCAGCTGAACAACTCCTTCCCCAGCTCCAGAGGTGAGCGCTGCTGCCTGTGGCAGATGAGAGGGAAGAAGATAAAAGTAGTTTCTGTTCCTTGGTATTTTCAGGGGGTTGTATTGTGGTTTCAGGTTTTCTGTGGCTCTTTGTTTTAGCTGTCTTATTTAGAGTGGAGAAGCAGCCTGCTCCTCCTTTACCTTAAGCTATCTCCACAGGCAGCCCTTGCTAGATACATGAATGAAACAATGTCTGTCTTGAGACTTTTTTTTCCTGTCCCTTTTGCCGTGTACTTTTTCTCACAGCTTCTCTCCTTTTCAGTCAGCCCCCTTGCTGATTTATTTTTAATACAAATCTTAGCACATTTTTCTTCTGTTCTTACCTTTCTCCAAGAAGAATCTGGTTTGAAATAGTATTAAAGTTCAGAGTCAAAAGTTCTCGACCTTCTAGCATGTGTATCCAGAGAGATGGAGGAAAAACAAGTGAGCTGCTTGTTTGTACAGCAAACGCTGCACTTGTGCGAACAGCCACAGAGTTTCTTTCAGTGCTTCCAATTTGCTCATTCCTGTTGTTTGCTAAAGATAAGCATTTGTATTACTGGGATTTATTCATTCAACCTTTTTCATTTAGGAAGGTCCTCTCTGAGCCCAGAGAAAATACTCCGCTGCCAAGAAAAATGGCTTAGATTCCTAGCAGGAGAAGGGAAGTTTGGGATATTACCTGTTGCAGTGAGAGAAGGCTCAGACATTAACCTCTCGGCAAAAGAAAGTCCCGATGTCTACTGACAGCCTGTTAAGTGGATTTCAGTAGGGGAACAGACTTACTGCAGGACCCTTCCTCTGCATAGGTTTCACACATCACCCAGAGAGTCTTCCTTTAGCAGATAAATGTGTTAACCATCATGCTAGACTTTGAGTGAAGTCAAGGTTTCTCCATCCTTTCATTTCAAAGCAGGCTCAGCTCCCACCAGGCATTATCTATGAGCAGTGGAAAAGGAGAAGGCAGTATAAACTGTGTAAGATCTGATGCTGTAGATCAAAAGATGGAATCATTTAGAAACGTATTATTGAAGAAAATCTAATACAATATATTGTGAACTACATTCATCGCCACCTCAGCATTATATGAAAAAGTCATATGCCCAAGCCTCATTTTGCCTAGATATTCATTATCAGAGACAACAGACAAAAAATCTTTCAAATACTGGTCTGCAGATAAAAATGGACTTATTTGTGTTGCTGTGTACACAAGGTTGCGACAGGCAGTGCTTTCTTACCAGTAACCGTCATTTGTGTAAATATGTTTTATTTAGGAGATCTTGCATAATTGTATGTGTCTAGACGTAGAAGATACCCCATGTGTTAAAATATTCACCAAATGTGGTATATAATTTGTAATCATAGCGGATGACACTGACAGAGTGTTTCGTTTTAAAAACAAGTTTAGTTTTAAGTAAAATAGGTGCAATTTACAAAACAACAGTTAATGAGATATTTGAAATAGAGGTTCATTTCCTGTGTATAAATAGTTAAGAGATCAGTCTGATAGATATCACTCCCTACTGACTGAAAATAGAAAAGGTTTTTGATTTTATTAGTGAAAACTACAAAGCTTCATGAATGAAACTGATAGAATATAAAGTTTGGTTGAGAAATAGGAATGGTCAGGTCCTCTGAGAGACAGTTTGTCCTACAACCAGTGCGAATTGATTTCCATTCACTGGTTGATATAGAAGGCTACTGACATTGTGAATTCTGCTGAGATCTCATGCAGACTTCAGTTATTGGAGTTTTCTTCTACTCCCATTTTAATGATTTGATTATATTTGATTTATACCCACATAAACAAAGCTTACATCCACAGCTAATTTGCTGCAGCCTCATGTACATCTTCATCATGAGGTGAAGGATGCCATGGTCAGTCAGATCTCACGGGCATCAGGGATATGACTTAAAATTTACAAGACTGCAGGAAGGAGAAAAGGAAGCAGGGTTGACTCGTCCCAACAAGTCACTGAATCAGGGGCCATTTTGCTGTTGAGAGGTGCAAATCTGTATCTCAGGTTTCCAGTCTGTAATAAAAGATGAACATGCACTTGCAAAAGAGTGAAAGTAGTTTGGCAAAGCAGCCTGAGAAGAGGGCATAGTGTAAGGATTCAAACGTGGTGCAAGTAGTACTTTATTTCTTTGCATTACAGGTTGCCTTGAATCTCAAGTTATTTGTAGGTATTCAGGAAGCAGAACAATAAGTCCAAACAAGTGATGAGTAGAGATCTATAAAGAATACATTTTCTTATATTAATTCTTACTAAGTAGAATTTAAAAATTGGCAGAGGCAAGAAACTCGGTCATCCCAGTCTGGCATTCAGAAGTGTGTTGTGATACGGGAGCTTATGAAATATTATGTGAAAGGTGAATTCAAACTACTTGGGTAAAGTGGCACCACATGTGATGTATACTATCTTTAGGAACTAAAACTAAAAGGAAGATGGATTAAATGCCCAAGATTGAGTGGTACTAGAAGTAGCTCTGTTTATTTCTATACTAATGCTGTAGGAGAAGTCTGGAGAAGTCTGCTATGATACACATAGAGCATGCAGTTCCAGAAGAGCTGCAGAGAACACAGGGCACTCATCAAAACCTTCCTAGACTGAAAGTGAGAATAACAAAATGAAATCCAGGGACAAGCACCCATACAAATAACCTGAAATTTATATATGGCATCAACTGAGGAAATCTAGGGATGTTTTAGAAGGCCTGGGAAGTTACTGGCAGGACATGAAATTTGGGGTTCCTTTGTGGCCTGTAAAAAAAAGCACATTAAATTTCAAGCTAAATGTCCCGCTCCAGCATGTCACAGCATATGAGGTGATACACCTTTTGAATGAGGGACATAATTCTGGTCATCTTATTGCAATTAGGATAACAACAACTTCAAGGAGTGTAGAAGAATACGACAAGAGCAAACTGAACTCTGATGGCTTTGGTTCAAGACAAAAGTTCAGAGCTGAAAAAGCAGTGAAGAGAGAAGAGGACTAAATTTCTGGGCTTGGGTGCACAGATGTATAGTTGAACATCAGAGGATACAAATTAAAACCGAAATGTTTAGTCTAAATATCATCCCAAGCATTTGAAGAGTAAGATTTGCTCAGGCTGGGAAGTAGTTTTGTAGAGCAAGTAGTAGCTCTTATTTCGGACTTCTGAAACAAAGCAATAAAATGTAGAAGTAATTAATTGCCACTCACCTGTGGATATATATTCATTTTGATTGTATTTTCCAAGCTTTTGCTGCATATAGTTAGTTTTTAAAGGGCATCAAGGCTTCATAGCATCATTTGGAATATATTTTAGACAAGCATGTGTTAAGCAAATCATGTCATAGGCCTGCATAAGCAGATCTCGGGTGCAATAACTTGTGTTAATGTAATAGGATTTTTTTGTTTCTTGAGTTTAACCTTTAGGCAGTTCTTGGCTTTTTCTAAGGAGCGGAGGACCTCCATGCTTCTTGCACAGATTACTGTTGGTGCAAAAAGCTGTTTCATTTCTGGAGAGGAAAATTCTGCTGAATACCTGATGATTGCTGTCCTTAAGGAATTTTTCTTTCCTTTAATCTACAAGGCTTCCCATCCGTTCCTCTTTTACTTCGCTGCTCCCAGCAAATTCACAACTGCTGCAGCTGCGTCAAACAGCTGCTGTGCTAGCTCAAAGCAGATGTCAAAGCCAGAGGTCTGACATTTAGTGGAAATCTACCATTAAATACCACCTCAGTGGTTTATTTGACCCTGCTTGATAATGGGCCACAGAGGAAAACATTTTCACGCTGTATTTGTGCCCAAGCTACTAAATCTCCAGGGAATTGGTTCACAGTTAGAAAGTAAGATTGGCAGGCCAGTATCTTTAAAGCCAAATTCATCTCTTCTGCAGCACTTGGGGAAGTTGCACTGCTGTAGGTGGGTCTCATGGTGGACCAGGCTGTGTTTCGCGGTTTTAGTTTTGTGGCAGATGCTTTCTGTGAATGAAGCTTAGAGAGGAATGTAGGGGTGGAAGTTCCTGAGCTAACTGAAATTGATGAGAGAGCTTCCCAGGCTTTCAGTGCAGAGCCCTTGCTGGAGGATTATGAGGAAGGGGGAGCCAAGAGTGGTTGGAAATGAGACCACAGTGGCTTAGAAGAGCTAAGAGGCCATGACAACATGAAGACATTTGGAGAGGGATTGGTACTCACCATTATTATTTGACAGTTGTTATTATATTATATCATTATATATTGTATTATCATTATATAATACTACTATAGTATTATATTATTATTGTATAATACTATTATAGTATTATTAATACAGATGTTATCTTGTGCGGTGAAATTACAAGACCCCTTGGCAATAAATAAATGGCATTAAGAATAGCACCACCTTTTACAAATTTTGTTTTATTTCTATCTCAGTCATATAAAACCACATCAGACACATTCTGTCCTCCTTCTCTCTTCCATCAGCCAGGCACTGTCATGAATGGGACTGGTGTCCTAAGTGGAACTAGCAACTTTCAGCACTCAAGTAATGCAGTTTCTCTTATTCTGACAGCAAAATGTCTTACCACACAGACTTTTCACGCTTTACTGAATCAGTGGAAGAGTACTCTGGAGTTACTACAGTGTGGGGTATTCTGGAAATACTCCTCCAGCTGAGCTACCTACCCTGGCCTCTTCTGGACTGCATCCCCTTCTCTGTGCTATGGTCCTGCATCCCACATCCGTTAGCCCAGATGACTGAGAACCCTTATCACTCCCCTGTGGCACAACACTACTGAAGTGGCTGAGCTTCTCTGCAGATTTCTGCTAAGACAGGGATGGTGAGGGCTAGATCTTTCATGATTTATAAGTTGAGTCCTGATGTAAACTGAGAATACATTAATGAATTTAACAGAACTTCAAGGAACAATTTTTTAAGAAAAAAAAAAGCTCTTTGCAGATCCAGATCTCCCCTCTGCAGGCCATCCCTCTCCTGAGTTCAGTGAGAGGGGCAGTGCAGTAGATGCTTAATGCTCTGTGCTTTGATCTAAATCTGCATAGATGCATGAAGTTTTCATTAGTGCCTCTGCTTTCAGGTCTGATTTGATCGCTCTCGGTGCACCTTTTCCTGTGTTACAATGTCATGTAGATTTCAAAAAAAGAAAAAGAAGGAAAGACTGATTTTGTAAGGGCAGGAAATCTTGATTTGAGCAGGAATAATGGATAAATGGGCACCCATAGATTGTGTATCAGTGTTTTGATGCCTTATGAAATGCAAATTTTCAGAACCGCGGCAATACAGTCAGTCTTCTTCCTCTGCAGTTTATGTCAAACCGCACTCCTTGTCTTAAAACTTGAGACACGCATTCATTCATATGCAATGAAGAAAACAAAGTAAAATCCATTAAACTCTTTTTAATCCTCCTCCAAAAGAAATTAGCTGTTACTGTAGTAGTGCTACTCTTCACTGCATTTAACAAATTCTATGGCTGATTACTCACCACAGACTTAACCTCGCCAAATGTTTTGCGTGGTGCAGAGCTATCTCAGTTACCTTTAAATACATTCATTTTCAAGCAGAATCCAATCTGAGTTATGTAGATACTTAAATTAGACACTGTGTAGCTGCAGTTTTAGGTGCTTGTGCAGACAGGTAAGCATTTCTTAAGACCTCCAAAAGGATCCAGTATTTTGCATGTAGGCATTTCTTCTCTCCTCTTGACCCAAGCCAAACTGTCTTTTGCTGGATCTCATTCATGCCCCAGGATGCTTGCACACCCAACTCTTCCATGCTGCAGTTCCTGGAGGCCTTAGGTAGCTACCTACTCACCTAAACCTTGGAGCTTTTCCTCAGAAGACAACCGAAGCATGCAATGGGTTTTTTATCTTCATTTTCAAGGATTTTCTATTACATGATTTATATTGGTGAGAAGCTGTCAGCTTCCCTCCTTGGAGGCATTTTTTAGGAAATTCATGGCTCCTGGTAAAAGCACCAGAGAAGGTCACAGGCTGTGTAGGTGCTCTCATAATTCCTAGGGAGTTAGGCAGGCGTGCAAGGTGAAGGCCTTAGAAGTGAAGCAGCACCTCTCCTGTCCGTCAGGCTCACTCTGGTCACCAGCACATGTGGTGTAGACATAACCTGAGTCAAGGCTCCCATTAACAGCAGAATAAAAACGCACATGCAGAGCACGACTTCAGACATACTGTTATCATTTCTGATAGTAAGTGTGTTATTGGGGAGAGGTAGAGAGGAAGGAAGGGAATAAAACCTCCTCTGTTCGGTAAATCATAACCTTTGCTGTCCAGGCCCTCCAGAGGTTGTCCCAGCTGTTTCTGTTGCACGGCATGTGTAGGTGAGTGGTGGCTCTGACCTGTGGTAGTCAGTGATGCCATTCGCTTCCTTTACCCTCTTCTCCTCTCCTTTACCACCCCTGCTCAGCGTTGCTCTGTTGCTGAGCCTTCTTGTTCTGCTCCTTGTAAAATACCTACGAAGCTATTTATTATCTTCCTTCCCTCCGCCTGCAGACTGCCATACCTAGGACAAAACTCAACAGCAATTAGGTTACTGTTATGCTGACTGGTGTGTTCATTGTCCCATACGGCGTTTACAGTTACATCATTTACAGCAGCTCTGGTGCAAAGATCATCCTTTTTCTTGAACAGCATCTACTGCAGTGACTTTGTCACCTATGACTGCAAGTCTGGTGGTACTGGTGCTGTCGGTAACATGACAGTGATAGTGGGACACTGCTTCTAGAAACAGCAAGCATCTTATTGCCACTGGCTGTGCGATGGGAAGGGGGATGAGGGGGTGTTTCTGCTGTTGATTGACACCTGGTTTTCTTTTTTTATGAACAAATATGCTATGATAAGCGTTTGAGAAGAATCAGTATGATCAAAGTATGGCTTCTGTGAAGGCTCGTCAGGAGCATCTTTTCAGCTAAACCCATTAATGACTCCTCCATTTTGGCAGTACCACTTAAAAGTGATGAGATACTTTCCCTTTCTTCCCCTTCTATTTGAATTTTTTTTCTCCTTTTCTCCCTCCACCCCCTCAGTTTTACCAAGCTTGCAGATCAGCTTGTTGGAAACATCTGTTGGAATAAATTTTATCTTGAATGTGAGCATGTTACATTGCACTATACAGCTCCAGGTGTGTGTGGGGGTGGGTGGATATGGGTGTGTGTACATATGAATGCATACCTGTGTATGTAGGCCATAATAAAATGGAAAGTGTCCACACGAATTAATTTGCTGGGGGGGAAACGTGATCTTACCACTAATACTGATTCGTAGAAGTACTCACATTGAGGAAATTTGGATGCTCAGGAAGTGACTTGAGATCTCTGCTGTCCTTGTCCTCAACTGAAAGGCCTGTAAGTTGGTTTTAGTCATTTTCTCAAGTGTTTTTGCTAAGTTAAAACCAAGCCACAGATTACGGAACTGTTCTTGAATAAATCAACTCAGAATCTTAGTGGATATTAGTGCACTTTCAGTCTTTGTTTAAAGTAGAAGCGTGGTTATTTTATTTATATTAAATTCCTAAATGGAAATTGAAGTGTCTCCTACAGTATAAAATATATATTCACATGTGGTTTTTTCCCTTTCTTTTCTAACATTTCTTTCACTTCCTCTCTCTGTTCCTAAAGGAAGAAATGCCCCTGGAAAGCCAGTGAGAGAGGTTAGTGAGATGCAGGCTCACTGCCATGGTTTCTGTTTGTCACAGCTTGTTTTCTGTGCCCAGCATGCGTGTGACAGCAGCACTGGTTTGCTTGGGTTTGGTAAAGGGTGGTGGTGATTTTATTTTGCTTTGGGTTTTGTTTGATTTTGCTGAGTGCATTCCCCGCGTGTGCTCTAACAGTAGCGTACCTCTCAACTTTCAGCAAAGACAATGTCAGCTCAGGGATCTGCATTTTCTTACACCCTCCCAGAGAAGGAAACTCAGGAATGGGGAAGAGAAAATAATACACTGAAATTAAGCCTCTGGATAATAAATGTGGTCAGCAAATATGCTGCGGTCATTGACTTATGTTCTGTTGCTCATGTACGTAAGCACAACAGGGAGACACACGTCTCTTGCTGTTCTGCTTACATACTCACAATTATATTCACATATATGTGTCAATATACCAACCGTCATCTCCAGTTCTTAAGTAGTTTTTAAATTTTTCTTCAGAACAGTGAGAGTTGAGAGGTATAAGAGATTCAGGTGTTTTAATTTCCTGATACACTATTGCAGAATGAAGAATGCTACTAACATTCACCAGCTCCGCAGCGTTGTATTCAGCAGTGCAAATGGGCGATGGTTTTCACTGTGCACTTCGGATGTGGTTGGTTTGATGCAAAATAGATTTTAGAATTTGTATGTTGTTGCTTGTAATGGAGGAGAACATTTTGCACTGTGTTGTCATAGCACCTTTGGAAGTATTTCCAGAGAGCCTTGATTTTTCTTCTGCAAAGCTGCTCTTCACTCGCCAACCAGATAGAATGTTTGAAAGATTAATTCCTAGCAAAAATTATTATTAGAGATAAAATATTCAGAGACTGCCTGAGTACAATTGCAAGTAGCTGTAAAATGACCTTTTCCGCACAGAAGACTTTGAGCGTGGATGAGGCAGAAATTGAAGGGTAACCCGGTTTGCAGACTTCTGCTGGTGCAGAGAGGGGGGCTCACGGCAAGACGCTGCGCTGGGGTTTTTAGCAGAGCTGTTGTGAACCCCCAGTCATGGACAGGCTACCCCAGGTAGGCCAGGGTTTGTTCTAACGCGGTACCTTGAAACACCGTGGTTCTCTTCACTGGCTGTAGGAGCTGGCACGGGTCCAGCTACTTTGAGGCGTAAGATCCTTGTCTGACCTCTCATATGGATCAAAAAAAGGGTGCCTGGGATGTCATCAACAGACTGCACCAGTCCAATCATTTTATGGAAGTTACTTCATACTCAGCCCTGCATGTTCTTCATAGAGTCTGAGAATTCTCCAACTGAGCAAAACAGGTTGTTTATTTCCACTATGCTCATTTATGTTTATGCATATTCAGAAAAAGCGCCTGCTACTGCAGGCATATTTGATACAATTAATGTAAAAAAAAAAAAAAGTAAGAAAAAAATTAGAAAAATTAACATGTCCTACCTGATCAGATTCCAGCAGCTTAATCCTAAAAAATTTGACTTCAGTTAATCACTCACCACTTCTATTTGTGCTCACTGACAGGTCCAAAGGGAGCTCGGTAACTTGCAAAGCTGAATATAAAATGCAATTCTCCACCTGCTTATGAAGTGTATGAGCTAAGGTGTAGAGCAGCTTTTGCTTTATGTGTGAATCCATTTGCACAAAGGCAGATCATGCGGTTTTAAACCCACTTGGCCAGGTTTTGATCCCATTACTCACATTAGGTATTGTTTTCGTGTATAATCCCATGGATTTCGTGGCATTACTCAATATGAATATGGGTATCAAAATCCAAGCCACCAACAGGAAGGATTTTTCTTTTGTCAGGGAAGTGTTAGAAATCTGTGCTGCTAAAAAAGGCACTGCATTGTGTTGGGATTTCTTAATTTACTTTCTATCCACTCTTTCAAGTCTGAATGCTCCACATTTATTTCTCTGACAAGTTGTAGTGTAAGATTGGAATTCAGTTACTGTGCTTGCACCCAAGGGCCTTAATTCCAGCAAACCCTCTAAAGCAAATTCAGCAGATGTGAAAGGCATCATGCTATATGTGACCAGAAGTGATGCATTTAGTGTCTGCAGCAATAGGTGTCTTCTGCTTTCAAAGCAAATGCACATGTGTTAATATTTCCTCTATTTTATAAGTCTAGGTTACTATCGTTCATGTCCATTTTGAGCTTTTCATGCTTCATTCCAAAGTGTGTGCTAGTTTTTTTCTTACACAGTAGCATCTTTCAACCTTTCAGTGCCTCAAGCATGGAGAAAACTTTTTCAGCCTTAATGTTTTTAAAAAGAAGAAAGAATGGAATTAATGTCTTCTTTAGTGGCCTTACTTTAAAAATATGAAGAATAATGAGTGGAAAGCAGTGATTGATATTTTTCTAAGTGTTTTTAGGACGGCACTTTTCTCATTTGCTTTTTAATTAAAAATGTCGGTGTCCTACATTTCAGTCTTAGATAGGGCAAGTGAGCAGTATTCAACAGAAGCAGCAGAGCTATATAGAAACAGTCAGCGAATCTGGAGGCTTACTTAGGTAACAGGCAATATAGAAGAGGGTGCATTCATTGGACATACAGTACCAGGATATGTTGTTCTCAACTGTTTGCAGTCTTGATTGCCTCAGCTGTTACTCCCATGTGCAAGAGGTGCAAAAAAACTGTTGGCAGTGCAGTGATGCCCAGATGAGTGTTGGCCAGTTAAGTGGAGCACAGCTATATTGCCCACTCTTCTGGGCCAGCCTCGCATCCTGTGACTGTCCCGGAGACAGCGGTCCCCAAGCTGTTGCACTTTACAGCCCGGCTATTAACACAGACTGCGATCAGCAGTGGTTCAGGGTCATGCTCTGAGCTGTAAACTCAGATGGCTCAGGAGGAGACGCAGTTGTTCAGGTTTTCTGCAGAGGAAATTAAGACCTGTGCCAGAGAGGCAGCATGGAGGTAGCATGCCTCTGTACAGCTTTTGTGGAGGGAGATCGGATTTGAAGTATGGTTATTTCAAAAATACGGTGGCAATTAACAGAGAAAAGAAGACTAGCAGACATTCCTGTAATTTTTATGTATTAAAAGAATATCTAGGGATCCCTGGATGCATAAGGTCTTCTTGGCCAGTGTTTTAGTTGCCTGAACAATGTAGAAACTTGTACTTACTGTGGCATACTTCTGAAATACTTCTTCTCAGGTTTTTTTTGGTTGAAGTTATTCATTCTAGACCTAGCCTCTTTCTATAAAACCAGCTTGCCTTTGTTACTTTTACAGCTCTGTATCTCACAGCACAAAATGGTATTAACCAATACTGATTTTTTTCTGAAGATGGGGTTTAGCAGTTTGGGTTGCTCTAAGTCCATGGAAGGGGCATCACTCTTCCTGGGCTGCGAATGAGTGGTGTTGGAGTCCCTGAAGAGCCCTGGAGTCCCATCGTTGTTTCTAGAAACAACAGATGGCAACAAATCTGAACGAGAGACCATGGTGCCGCAGGCCGCAGTGCCTCTCATGGCTGGCTGGCCAGGTACAGTGCTCACCACCACCCTGTCTCATGTCTGTAGGTTCCTGCAGGTGAGGAAGAAGAAGAGTATTTAAAGCCTAGAGATTTCTTGAAAGTAGTTTGCAGTGTCGGGGTGGGGGTGCTGCAAGTCACTCTGGTTGTACCAGGGTTATTCTGATAAAGCCTTAATAGCACATGCTGCACATATACCTGAGCCATGTCAGAGTTTCAGGTAAGTAGAGCAAACCAGTGGCAGTTATCTTTCTGTTTGCATAAGCAGCTCCAATCTAAAATACATTTTTGCTTTCATATGGCTTCATCAGATTTTCACTTCCCAAGGTGTAATTTGCTGGATTGATCTCAGCCTGTATGGTGCCAGTAAGAGGGATTATCGCTTACGTCTAAAATAAATGTGGTAGCATACATTTACTTTAAAGTAAACCATGTTTTGACCAAAACTTGGCAAGAATTTTTCATACACTGTTACTTGACATGCTGACGAGCAAATCACAAGGTTTTTCTTAGGATTAATAGGATGGCTCTATGGTAATGATTTATGGATAAAATTGCTGTTTGATGCATCTGTTTGTCTGTGCATTAGTGCAATTAGCAAAATGTCACCAGATTAGAAAAAGGTATTTCTTCATATTGATACCTGGCAAACTGTACTACACACAGCACAGCTCACTGTTGAATACTTAGGTTGTTGAGTAGTTATCTTTTAGATACAGCCTAGTTTTATGTAATGAATGCTAAATTAAAAAAAAAAAAAAAAAAAGAATAAAAACTAGTATTTGAATGCAAAAGCTGGTAGTAATTCTCCAGAAGAAACAAGACAAACAATATCTCTGTTTCTCACATCATTTTTTTCTATTCCATAAATACTGATAAGTATTAAGTAACATCACTCCAGGCTCCTATGTACTGCAGAAATGTCACCAGTGCATGACTACCATAATATATGAACATTTGGAAGAGGATGATGAATTTGATTTCTCCCACAGGGAAGGTTCATTCCTGTTGTTAGAGAAGACAGTTGTGTCAGGAGGGACCCCCACCGTGTAGGTGGGCAATGGTAACAGTCAGGCTCTGGCACATGACAGGTAGGGACTGCATGAAAGGTGTATCCTTCCTGCTTCCTTGGGTGCTCCATTCTCAAGGACCATGGTGAGGACGAAGCATCCAGGCTAACACAAAGTGTTCCTGGGAAGCAAGAGCTGTGGGCAGATGGCATTCACCTCTCATGTTTTTGCCAGACAAATACTCTATCACAGGTACTCGGGGAGTAAATCAAACCCCTCGTGCCCATACAGTTTTATTGAGTAACACTTTCCCTGTTACATGCTTGCAGTTGCTGGCACTCTGCAGCTTGGGCAGTTCTTGAGTTGGACGTCATGTGCACTTCTTTGCATCTAAATAAATCTTTCTTCAGTGATTATTTTCTGACTCGTTTCTTAACTCATTTATGTGTTTGGCCTCCCCATCAAGCTGTGGCGATGAGTTCAGTAATACAGTTATGTGCTCTGTGGGGTATAATTTCCTTCTGCTTGTTTTAAGGCCTTCTGTCTGATCATTTCGCCTTGTCCTTGCAAGAAATCTTGAACAATTAGTCCTTGGTCTGGATGCATATCTTCTAGGGTGCCTAGATCTCTGTCGTATTCCCTCTTCAGTCATATTTTTTCAGGAGGGAGAGTCCAGATGGGATTCAGCTGTTCAAACCGTGATGCCTCTTGTCATTTGAGATGCCAGAGGGTATTTGAGGCAGTCATAGAAGGTTGGAAATCTAACACAGGATCTGCAGGAGGCCCACAATCTTATGAACAGCAGTTGGAGACAATGCAGGATATACGCCAGTGGCCTAAAATGGCAACCTTTGGCAATTTAATCTTCCTGCCTTCAAGTCTGTTTAGTCTCTAATTGTGATGAAGTCATTTCTTACTGCTGATCAGCGTTCGCTGCCTTTCCTTTCCATTTGCGGCGGTGGTAAAATGAATGTGAGAAGTTGTTACAGATTTTGTATCCAGAATTGTACTCTGCATTTATGTGTCACTTCGTTGTAAGAGGACCACATGTTGTGGTTTTGCCATCTTAGGACTTTGCAGTGGTTATGCGTAAGGCGAAATGCACAAGTGAACAACTGTGTAGTTACTTGGTAACTGTAGCATCTTTGTTTCTGCTGGACTGCAGTCTGAAAAGCAAAGGGTATTTTTAAAACGATTGAATAAACTGTGGCTGTTTAGTTTGGTCATCATTTTAGCAATCTGTGTAGGTATCCTGCTGGGACCTCTTGGGTTTAATGATTTAGTTAATTACTGCTGATCTGTTTGTTTCTGTTTTTCTCCTTGATAGAACATTGAAGGGTCAAACACTTGCAGCACCGGTCGGAAATTTTTCTGTGGTGTCAATGGATTTAATTGTTGCTTTTGGTGAACATTCGTAATGATGAAGCTTCATCACTACGGGGGGGTTCTTGGAACACAAATACACTGGCTTGTTGTCAGCATAGCTTACCCTAGCCATTGAAGCCCATGTTAATGTTAAGTGTTGTGCAGAACAGGCAGTTTTTGCTAACAACAAATTAGACTCGTCCAAGAGACTTTTGAGAAGAGCACTCTCCGATGTACCCCACTGGGGATGGTGGTGAGCAGTACATGCAGAGTAATGTTATCTGTGCTCGGCCTTTTCTGTAAAATGTTTCTACTGACATGCTGCCATGTCATCTTCATTTAATCTCCTCTTCTTTGACTTTCTTTTTCAGGCCACAATGTAGGGAGCCTTTTCCACATGGCAGATGACTTGGGAAGAGCAATGGAAACCTTAGTGACAGTGATGACCGATGACAAGGTGTTAGAATAGCAAGATGTGTTTTACAACTTCAGGCGTCCCGCATGGTTTTTATAATATTCATACTACAAAGAGGATTAGACTGTAAGAGTTTACAAGAAAACAAATCTATATTTTTGTGAAGGGTAGTGGTACTATACTGTAGATTTCAGTAGTTTCCTAAGTCTGTTACTGTTTTGTTAACAATGGCAGGTTTACACGTCTATGCAATTGTACAAAAATTATAAGAAAACTACATGTAAAATCTTGATAGCTAAATAACTTGCCATTTCTTTATATGGAACGCATTTTGGGTTGTTTAAAAAAAATTTATAACAGTTATAATGAAAGATTGTAAACTAAAGTGTGCTTTATAAAAATAATTGTTTATAGAAACCCCCTTAAAAAAAAAAACACAAAAAAAAAACTGAGGCAGTGCATTTGTTTAGTTTCATTTCAGCTCTGTAGTTGCATCAGAGGGATCATGTCCTGTGTTCTTTTCCTTGCCTATCAAAAAGAAAGGAAAAAAAAAAAAAGATTCCCTGCAGCAACACCAAAACGGCTAACTTACATTTTTCAATTGGTTTTGTCTGACTAGGGCTGGCTTAAAAAAAAGTCTCTTGAACTTCCAGTGAAGGTAATTATGTCACCTCTTTTCAATAAAAGTAAGAACTACATGAATAACACAGCTAGTTTGCAATAATTAAATGAAAGAGCACATTACATGACAGAGCCTGCAAAAAATTAATTTAGGGAAAAAAAAAAAAAAAACAACCCAGAAGAAAGAAGGAAAGGAAAGAATTTAATGAACATCCTATGTGCCAGCATTTCCTCTGCTGACTAAATTCCTGAACACTATTAGTAAAGGAACGTAGAAATTGCCTTACCAGATTAAACCTTTGGACCTTGGTGTCCAGTATCCCGCTGGCTGCCGGCAGCAGCCAGTGCTTCAGCAAGAGTTGGGTACAGCTCTCCCCCTGCTGCCACCTCTTGCATCACCTTTGCTGCAGAGGAGAGAAGAAAGGGAGAAGTTCCCTCCTGGCCTGACCCTCTGTGGGCTCAGTTTCTGACCCAAAGCACAAGTGGGTTACTCAGAGAGCATCTTTGCTTGTCCAGCTCCCAGTGCTGTTGAGGAGCATGAAGCTCCTTGATCCTCTGGAAAATAAAACCAGAGCTTTCCACAACACATGTCTCAGTCTGCTGCAGAGCTGGTCCCAAGGAGCTGCAACGCTGCGAGCAACCTTTGGGAAAAGCTGTAGAAGAGTTACTGCTGTTCTTGCGCGCGCACAGTGATCAGGTGAAGGTAGCCACACTGCTCCGTGAGATATCTATCAGCAAAACAAAGGCCCTGGTCCTTTCTTCTTCCCAGTTTCTCTCTATAAGCAATCCCACACAATTAACAGTAACATAAAAAAGAGAAGAACTGATAGTGAAACAGATTAGCCAGCTTGACTGTGGCTCATGAGAGGTACGCTTAGGTATGAGGTGCTGTCAGCAAAAGCTTTACCACTTCATTTTCTTAACCAGCTTTTAATTTTACCTTAGAATATGTAGAACACCATCTGACTTTATATTGCAAGAGTAAAAAATCTGTTACCTCTTCTTGTATGAAGTGTAATTAAACTTGGGAAAGATTTTATTTTGAATGCTAGTTAACATTGAACATGGCTAGTCATGCTATTTCTACCTCACTTTGGTTTTGTGGTGTTCCTGACAAATACATACAGATAATGTTACATCATCACCACGTGTCCATTGTGTGACCAGGTCTCATCGTTTAAATAATCACAACAATGACAGTCATTTACAAAACATAAGTACAATCCCCCCAAACCTCTTCTTTCCTAATAAAGAGCTTTTTTTAACACTTTATTACAATAGGAACCCTCAGTATTTCTCATGGTCATTTTTATCAGAAGGTTTAAATTGAGATGTGAGAAAGAGATGGGTTTCTTCTTTTTCCCCCCTTATAAGTTAAACTTTCTCTTCAGAAAAGTACATGGAGGAAAAATGGATTGCACGGTTGTTTTCATCAGGGTTTTGTTTTGTTTGTTTCACTTTCTAGATCCTAGTTTTGGAGTGAGTGTCAAAAAATATTTTAAAAGTTGAAAGCTTTATCGCTGCTTTTTTAAGCATAATTTGGGAATTATTTCATATTCCTTATAATGACAAAGTATTAAACTGTAAAACATAATCAGTGTAGTTGGATACATAAATACCATATGGCATGTTATTTCATTGTTACTCAGTACTGGTTTATTACTTGGGTATCATAATATATTGTGTTTTAACACCAACACTGTAACATTTACTAATTATTTTTATAAACTTCTGTTTTACGGCATTTTTTCACAACATACCAAATTCACCAAATATATGCCTTACTATTGTATTATATACTGCTTTACTGTGTATATCAATAAAGCACGCAATTATGTTATAAAAGGTGCAACATTTTTTATTGGGGTTCAGCAGTCACCCAGTGCATCACCCTCCAGCAAACCTCGCCTGAGTGCGCGCCCAGCACCCCGCTGCTGCCAGTCGCCGAACCCCCTTGTTAGCAGCATCTGGGTGCCCTGGCCGCCTCCCCAGTGGGCAGGGTGTTGGCCGCAGTGCTCAGGATTTAGCTGGGAGAGGAAAAGCAGCTCTCCCTGCCTTGGGTTTCTGCGCCCTGTTGAAGTTGTGAACCTCCCGCTCCTGTGCTCCCCAAGCTTTTCGGAGGTTGCCAGCCTCATGCTTTCCGCCTTGTCACGGAGGGGAGCCTCAGATCAGATTGGTCTTCGCTGATCAGCCCAGCGCTTGATGGTCCCCTTGCCACCAGGCGTCATGCTAGCAAACTCCTCTGCTCTGGGCCTTTGGGAAAGGTATGTTACCATCAGAGAGGCTGATCACACACACCCCGTCTCATATCTAAGAGGCATGCAGAGGATAGGCTTTGATACCCATACTCCGCCCAGTTGTGTCACGACGCTGTCTTTGAGCTACCTTTCAGTGACAGAAATAATATAATGAAAAATAATAAAAAGGCAAACCCAGCATATGTTTGTCTCTGATTTTGATAATACTGTGAGGGAGGAGGTGGGAATTTCCTTGGTTCATTCACTTGAGGAAATAAATATGCATCCCACATCTACTCTCACAGACTTGGGTTTCACTCCCACCTAAGTGAATCAGCATGTGCCTTGCTGTACTCAAGTCTCTTCTGAAGATTATACAACCCACAAAGCACAGCAGCCACCAGTGACAAGAGCACTCCTATTTAATTCAATTAAGCAAGAGGGAGGATAGCATCCTCCCTGTCACTGCTGCTGGAGTGGTTGCACATCAGGAGATGCTGTTGAGTTGGAAGCCTGGCCATTAGCCAGAAGGATGGGTCTTGTGGATGGTCTTGTTAAATACCTAAATGAACTGGAACGTCATAACAGGGTGCCTGAGTAAGGCAGGAGGAGCACTTTCATGCTGCCTACTCCCTTTGGTGCCCTGGAAGGGGCAGGGAAGGCAAAACCACGTACACGTGCCCTGACCTGCCCCCGTGAAGCTAGGGCTGCGACAGGCAAAACCAAATGCTGGCCCTGCAGATAACGTTATGGGCCATTTGTCGCCTCTCACTCGCTTCGTACCGATCGGTGCTAGCGGGTGGGCATGATGTATGTGGATGAATAGCTGCTGCCCTGAGTACTGCAGCTCTTAAAGGCAATGTATACAGCCTGCCAGCCAGCTTCGCTGATTTCCCCACTCCAGCAACCCCATTATTTACAACTCCTAACATCCCATCAATAAAATCTGGTATTTCTGACTGGCTGTTGAGAATGTTTTCCTTGCTTATGTTTACGCTAAATACCCCCTTTTTGTTTTTAAGGACAAGGCTGTTAGCTGCGCAGTGTGTTTCCTTTGCTCTCTGAGCAGAGATTAGTTCTCTTCAATTTTGGCTGCTATGGTTAATGTGCTGCCATTTACCTATAGATTTCGCAGTCCTTCCTCTACCTTTTTGATAGGTAGATGGAAAAACTGAGGCCCTACTAGCCAGTTCAGCAGCACTGGGGGCGGGAGGGTCCCTTAAATTTCCCCGCCAAGGTCAGACTTCTCTCCTGCTCCCCACTGCCTGTCACGGTGGCTGACATTCACAGCCGAGGGTGGCATGTGTGGTCACCTGCCACATGGCCCCTGCCTGCCACCACTCAGCCCAGTGAGGGCCACCCAGCCCAGCCCAGGGCTCACCAGTGTGATTCCGGAGCCCAGCACCCCCGACACTTGCTCTGCTGCAGCGATGGGGGAGGAGAAATTGGGGAGGGGGACAGCTAACATGGAGGGGGGGAAAAAAGCAAAACCCATCTTTTCAGCGGAGACTAATGTTCAAGATGCAAAAAAGGTCTGTAGCTGCCACCAGGGCAACCCCAGCCTCTTGTGGCTGGACACATCCAGCAGACGGAGTGCTCCAGAGGGCTGTATGAAGTACAGGTTTCCAAGCCTGCCTGCATGCAGCCAGCAGTAGTTGCTTGCACATTTTTCCTGATGGCAGCTTTAAAGCTAAGTGTTACGTTACATACACTGGCACTTTTGCATCAAGGTGCCCTGCAATTGCAGACAACTACCAGCTTTGTGCGAGGCAGGGGCTGCAGTAGTAACACCGCTGCACAGGTGTGATTTACCCCCTCCTCGCAAAGGTGCAGCAGGAGCAGCAGCCTGGCGCCCAGCCCCACACCAGAGGGTTAGCAGCGTGCCCTGGCCCCAGGGGCGTTTCACTGGCTAGGACCCTTTTCAGCTGCCCACGGGCACATGTGTGCAGCCAGGCTGAAACCTGGTAAATTTTCCCCATCCTGACTCAGGTTCCACTCAAAAATTACACTAGGAATTTGTTTCAGCTCAGAGCAAGCATCTCAACTCATTAGAAAGTGTCATAAATCCATGCAAGAAAAATGGGGCTGCTGAGACCAACTAAGATGCAACTCTTCCATACATGAATCCCTGTAAGCTGACAATGCTGCTTACCAACTGAGGAAGATGATTACAGAATGTATTTAGTATCTCATAGTGCTGAAAACTTGGTTGAAAAGCACTTGTAGTTAAGGGAGGGGTGAGAGTTAAGGAAATGTTGTAGCTTTAGAAGCAAACCGTGGGGCTTCACAAATATACAGAGTTTCTGTTTCAGCAGATTGCCTAAACCCTTACTTGTTGCCAACCCAAGGCTTGTATTCATCAACTTGGCAATTGTTTACAAGGTGTAAAAACTTATTTTATTATTATCATTATTATTATCATCTAAGCATTACAATGGAAATACCATTTATTTAATAGCTGGCACTTGCTTTTTACTAGCTGTGTCCAAGCAAGTTCTCCCTGTTTGCTGATGTAAGCAACCCACTACTCATAAAATTTTCCTCCTTCTCTTGCTCTTTCTCACACGCTCCTGTGCACATACACACAGACGGAGGGGGGAAAAAACCTCAACAATCTTTTGTCGTCTTTCTTGCTGAATGGAAGAGGTTGTTTTTTTCTCCACATGAGCATCTCCAGGAGTAACAGCATCCTCACCCCAGCCTTTCAGTATGTCCAAAATTGCAACACGTATTAAAAAAATAAAAAGTACTTTTACAATAGGAAGTCAGAAAATGATGTCAATTCACTCAGCGTTCCTATATTTGTTTTCTTTACATATGCTCTACTTAAATCTGAAGATGATCCAAGCCAACAACACAAAGTGCAGTTTTGCAGGTAGAATCTCTTTCAGATCATTAACAACTGTATTAAATAAGATAAGTGTCTTTGAGAACGTGTTATTTTATTAAGGCAAGGGCAAGCTAAAGTAAATCAGTCAATTAGACCTCTGTGAGGCTGTAGAAAGATGAATTTGCCCCTGGCACACATGGACTTTCCACTTTTGCACACCTGTCTGCCATGAAGCTGCCGTCAGCATCTCCGCCTCCTCCAGCTGCTGCAGCTCGCTGCCCACCACTCTGCGGCACGCAAGGGAGGACCGTGCTGCTTGTTCATCTCCAGCACCGTGCTCTCACCTCAGCAGGATGAAAGCTCTTTCTCTTCAGCCTTGGAAGCAGACAATGTGGCGGTGAGCAGCTGCCCTGCAAGGTGGCGTGATCCAGCTGGGGACCATGGCAGCGGCAAAGGCTTCTTGTGAGGCTGGGGAACACACCAGGTCAGGCCTTGCAGGCTCCTTCAGGGGACATGAGAGGCGCAGTGAACAAAAAGCATTTTATGGGAACAGAAGGCGATGCCATATATGTAGGGAGATTTACATGGATGTATCTTTAGACACCGGCAGTGTTACAACATAACACGAGGTCAGAGCAATTTCAGAACAGGTAGTACATCTCATACAGGTAGTATGTAAAATTGAAACTGTTCAGTGTGTAAAGGCATGCTGTTGAGTTTGCACTACTTAAAGATGTCCTTATTGATGATCTATGCCACGGCTAGTATGAAAAAAAAGAAATATCATCATGAGAGGAGTTCTGCTTCTGCAGCAGGGCAATTTCTAGTTTTGCCTCATTCACCAGACAAATGGTTTTATTCTAACACTGATGTAGGAGACACTTCTTTTGCACAGAAGATTAATGGCAGTTGCCAGTGTAATTCCCTGCTGCATCCCACAGGGAACGTTTAGATAAAGGCTGCAACCAGCTGCAGGTGATAAGACATGAAACTACTGGGGTTTTCCTACAATCCACAAATACAAGCTTAGAAATTCATGGTCCTGAAAAAAAATTTATGTACATTAGAATAAATGCTAGATACAGAAGTATACACAAATATACACACACAGAGACAAAGGCATGAAACACCCTTCTCTTCCTCTTGTGTCTGTGTGTGTATGTGCACGCACATTCATGCATGCACAAGCAGATACACGTGCAGACACAAGCCCCTTGCTGTACTGAGCCTGTTAACTGTTCGGTTAAAAAAAAGAGCCAGAATCAGTTGTGTCGAAGTAGATAAGCTTGACAATGTGATTAATTCAGTTTTATTCTACACTATAACAGCCCATCTTTTGCAGCAACAGAGCAGTATATTATTCAGCAGTTGTTGAAGTTTCTTCATGAATTTTCATTCCTAAGGAAAGTGGCCGTGAGCACATTGGCTCCAGGTAACGTCTGCCTTTGTTGTTCCTCTGAAACACCTGGCAGAGTTGGCATGGTCTTCGAGCCTTGGCAGAAGGTAATAAAGGCATCAAGCCTATAACTTAGCTTCTTTCATCTTTTTTTTTTTTCCCCCCTCCTTTTTTTTTAACCTCACTGGCAATCTCAAAGCCTTCCTTCAGCAAGATCTTGCAGGCAGACAAATGCTGCTAAGCCTTTCAATGACTGACTGTGCATGTATTTTATTCTACCTGGTTTTTGCTGGCTTCCTCTTCCACATTAAGCAAACTTATAAGACAAAGCAGTGCATGAAAGGAAAAGACCACATGCATCTTTTAAGTCTTAAAATTGCAGGTACCCACATCAAGCTCAGGCGTTCCCTTTTTTCTTATTGCAAAGCTGCAATACTGTTAACACCCGCATGCTTTTATCAGACACTGTGAGCACTGTGCAGAGGGGTCCCTACCCTCCCCTTTTTCAAGGTATAAGGATTCCTTAAAAGTTTGCTAATACTTGGGTGCTCTTCCTCTTCTAACAAAAATATGTTGATTTCTACTTTGCACTCACCCATTTTTGCTTCTGATGTCCTGGCCTCATTCCCCAAGGTCCCCTGCAGCTCCCCCACTGCAGTGCCGGCCAACTGAAGCTCTTTCTTGCTCAGCTCCATCAGTACCAGTTTCACCATCAGGTTCTTCCCCCTCCCACCCAGGCTGCCTGTCCTCATCCTGCACCCATCCTCACCCCACACTGGCCCCAAGCTTCAGACCCGAGTGCAACGGAGAGGGACAGTGCCCCAGCCCCCCCTCCCTCGGCCCCCAGCACCCCCTCCCTCGGCCCCCAGCACCAACCCCACCACCCACAGCTTCCACCCCTCAATGGCAAACATGGCCCATTCCCACCCTGCTCCTGCACCGGCTGCTGCCAAAATCACACGCACCTGGAGCCCCCCTGAGCCCCCCATACAGTCTCACTACCCCCCCTTTCCCCTTGTGCCGATGTCTTTAACAAAACCCACAGACCACAGCTGGTCACAAACCCGATCCAAAGAGCGCTCCTTTCCAGCACAATGCATTCGCTTAACGCTCCATGCTGTCTTTCCTTCACTGTGCTGGTATTTGTTTTTTTTCCCTCCGCTAATTGCCCTTCTGAGCCTCATTTTTCCGTGCTTCATTAACGTTTTCCTTTGTGCCACTTCTAATGCATAGCTTTACTTACAGAGCAGGCTCTCCCCCTCCGGCTCCCCTCTTCCATTCCTGCTGGGCTCTCCATACACTTAGGGAAGTGGCCGTGTAGGCACCATTTACGTCTGGGGTCCCATAAATGTTCCTTTTTATTCCTTAGCACCTTGGACTGGAGTTTCTGCCTTTTCTTACTCTTACTGTCTTTATCACTGAGGGAATCAAAGTTTTCCCTTTTGTGACTGAGACCTCCAGCGAGATGCTCTTTTTTTAATGCACTGCTGCAGCAGATGATTAAAGCCACTTTAGGACGCCATGCTGGTTCTCCTTTGTCTGCCTAGGGTGTTCTTTTTCTCATTTTGTTTCTTTGATAGTTTTGGGTGGGATTTTTAAGAACAGGGGTGTCACAGCATCCTCCAAACTAGCCGGCTGCAGCAAGGTCTTTTACCATCACATACCAACATACTCTTCATGCCAGTTGCTCTGCTGCCTTCTCCTAGTCTCTCCTCATCCAGGGCATGCATTCTGTCTCGCTCTCTCTCTGCTTCTTCCTCCTCTCTCTTCCTCAGCTGCTCTCTCTTCCTTGGCTGCCCAACCACTTAACTGAACCAGCCACAGCTGCACCTCGTCTACATCAGCCAACCCATGCCCCTGAAGCCAGCCCACAGCTGTATGTTATCAATGATAATTAACCCAACTGCATTCCTCTACACAGGGGTTGCCGTCTTGCTTGCTGCTGGGATTTGTGTTGAGGATGGAGGTTGGCCCATACAACCAGCAACGCTGCATAACCCCCACGGACGGTGACTGCTCAAGGCAGCCCAAAGGCCTCTGCTTTCACAGGGGTTGCAAACTGTGCGGCTTATGCCCTGTGAAGGCAATTCACTAAAGTTTCCCATTTATATTTTTTTTAAGAGATAAAACACACACTGCTATTATCCAGCATGCTTGTAGATATCCGTACCTCACAGCATCAGACCACCAACACTTAAATGGCTTACTGCGGACCTAGCAGCCAAACTTAAAGTATGTGACATAGGAAATCAGGCCCTAAACACACCTTATTTTGCTGCTCACTTCCACGCACGCCTCAGCACCGAGGCGGTTAGGGAGGCTGTGATCCCTGGGCAGGCAAAGCCCATGGTGGGAAGCCCAGCTGGCTCCATGTCAGGCGTGAGCAGCGCTCGCTCGCTGGGACGGGGGGACGGCGGTGGCTGCTGCTGTGGGCACCAGAGCAGCAAACAATAGTAACGTCAAGGCAGACTAGGGGGAAAGAGTAAAACAGGATGTCTCCGTTTCACTTTGAATATGGCTTCAAATTAACTGTGGGGAGTAATTACCTGTGAAAAAGTAACAGTCATAATTCAGTAGTTTAGAAAGAAACCCAGGCTGCAAGAGACACCTTTGAGTTCACCTGCCGTGAAAGGGCATTTTTTACTTTTGTACAAGAAAAGAAATCATGGCCATGAAGAAACTCACATCAGTTATTGCTAAGGCAGCTGTTCTGTTACGACGTGCAGTACTTGCTATTATTTTTACCAGACTGTTGGCTGTTGTGCTAGGGTGGCCTTCCAGCCCATTCCCCCCAACCCCGATGGAAGGTTTCCATTTCCATGGATAAGGGGACATTTGCTCAGCTCCCCTGCACACATTTTTTCTCCAGCTGGACTCTGTGCATGTTCCCAGCACTTTGATCCTTGCCTAGCATCTGTAGGATAACTTTCCTGATTTCCATCTGATTTATATAAATAATTTGACTTTTTTCCTTTTACAATCAGCCATGAAGTACTCAACTGCCACAAAGAACCAGCTGAGTGTGGCACAGCCTGCCAGCATCCCACAGAAGGAAAAGAGCGTTAGGTTGCCTGTTGAGGCAGGGTTTACATTAACAAAGAAGATACTCACTGCCCTACCGCTCCCCAGCTGCAAATGCCTGATGTATGTTGCTGGTTGGGCTCTTGCCTTTTGTTCACTTTCCTACAGCTTCTTTTGTGCCAGGGAGTTACCGCTGTGACCTGGCTGCAGGTGCCACTCACACAGCAAGAGCCACACACGTGCTTTACTCCCCAGGAACATATATACCAGAATAGCCTTCTCCTCTGTCAGGTCAGGGCTGTTCGAGAGCTACCTTCTTCTTCCTCACTCCCTTTAAACTGCTATTTAAAAAAGGAACAGCACAAAAGTGAGCCATCTCAAGTGGCCCTGTGGACCAGGGGAGGCTCAGTGAAAAGCCTCGCTTCCCTCCTTGTGCTGCCCACTGCCGTATTCCAGAGCCAAGGCTTTGCATCTGCTCTAGGCTCTTCTGCCCTGCCCTGGAACACTTTAAAGGACAGTCTGTGTGGGACTGCACAGAGGGTGGCAGTGGGACCTGTACCCTCTGCACAGTATGAGGCTTCTGGCATTAAGAAATCTTGCCCCTTCTTTCTGGGGAAGGATTTTCAACCTAAGTTAATGATGCTACGTCTGGGCATTGAACAGTCTCATTTATAAAAGGAAGGTTATTGAAATTAGGGCTCCTGGTCTTACTCCTCTCTCTTTTTCCTTTCCTCCCCCCTTTGCACCCTTTGCTTCACTCTGGAGCCCTGAGAACAGTGGTCCTGAGCTAGCAGCAGCGCCCACACCCCTGACTGCTATACCTGGCCTTCTTGGCGCTGCCACAACAAGCATGTGACGCTGAATCAGCTCAGCATCATCAAATTTGTTGTGCATCCACAAAGTGCCCCTGTGAGCCAGCTGTGCCTCTGCCAGGTCACACACCGACAGCACCAGCGTGCGCAGACAGCCACGGTCTCAACTGCGGTGCCAGAGGAGCCGTGTCTGTGTGTCTGTCCTCACGTTCTGCAGTTCCTATCTGCGATTCAGCACGGCTTGGCTGAGCAATATGATGGACTGTCCGAGTATAACAAACACTTAGGGCAGTGATGGATGCCATGAACTAGATGGTCGCTTAAAAAGCCCTAAGATCCCGAGAGACAGAGTTGAATATATTTTTTGTGTTGTTACCATATAAGAAACTGAGAAACCCTGCAGGTGGGATTCATTATGTGTAGCACATTATCCTGTGACATGGAGAAGAGACACAGGATCATTCCCAAAATATCCTTCCCCACTGATAAATTGCAGAAAGCAGGTCTGAAGCTACGCAGCGTGAAGGATAACCTACTTAGGATGAACATGTGCATGATGCCATCAGCAATATTGATGCAGTTACCGGACCTCACAATGGGTTTTGAGGAAAGGGTTATATCAGATCACAATTTGCAGAAGTGCCAGGGAGCCAGCAGCCTCAAAGCAAAGCCACCTCCCATCTGCCCCAGGCTGGGCTTTTCCCTCAGCCCCAGGATACTTGCTCACTGCAGCCTTCCTCCTCCCACCTAGCGTGAATATAAATACAGGAAACAGAAAATCGGGGAATACTTTGTGCTCAGATGGGTGCGGGGAGAGACCTGGTGTGCACGTGTGCCGGCACATGCTTAACTTTGGGCAGCCCCCACAGAGGTGCCTCTGGCCGATCAGCCACCCGCAGGGAGATGGCACAGCAGGGCTGGGCTGCTTCTTTGTAGGGGTGGGACTTGGGGCATCTCTGGAGCCAGACTGGGGACCAACCTCCTGCTAGGTCAGGCATTTGCATGGAGGAATTAAAATCCATTCATCCCGACATGCCTGACGAGTGGGGGGCGAGGGGGATGCACAGGGGCAGCAAAGCACCAAGGGGGCAGCTCATCGGTCAGGGTAGTCCAGGCATTTCAGAAGATAATTTCAAGGTGGCATAGGCAGTGGGGCACTTTGTTCAGGAGCATGCTTGCAGCAGAGGCTTCTTTAAAGCAGAAATAGTCTAATTTATGAAAGGCTCAGTGGGGCTTTCCTGGCTGAGGCAGGAGCACCAGCTGAGTGATGTTTTCCAAGGCAGTCATCCATTAACGGGTGATTTCCCCATTGTTCCCTGAACTCCACAGCCCTCTGCTAAGCTCTGGTGCACATCGTTTCTGTAAGCACAAACTAGCATTTTAATTTTAAGTACTTGACAGTGTCATGGGTTTCACTTCAGTTGTTCTTACAGGCTGCAAGACCCCAGGTTGTACGCTGCGCTTCAATAAAAGCAGCAAACAGCAATGCAAGGAACAAACCTCTCGGCACTTGAATTTCTTGTGTAATCTGAAGGAAGGAAGGAAGAGAAAGAAAGAGAGAAAGAGAGAAAGAAAGAAAGAAAGAAAGAGAGAAAGAGAGAAAGAAAGAAAGAAAGAAAGAAAGAAAGGAAAAGAAAGGAAGGAAGAAAGAAAAAGAAAAGGAAGGAAGGAAAAGAAAGGAGGGAACAAGGGAAGGAAGGAAGGAAGGAAGGAAGGAAGGAATCTCTAAAACTGTAGGAGCTAACAAAATAGCCATAAAACGTCTGATGTCCGTCCCCCCCCGGCAATATATAATTTGATGTATGGATGTATAGGTATGATGTGGTGCTGGTGTAGTGTGTGAATCCACCACTGATCACATAAATGCAGCCATACATGATAATTGAACCCGCCTGCATGGTAGAATGTTCTCCTCAGTCACAGCTAAGCAAACAACAGATCTTTCTTTCTTCTGCAGCCAATCCAGTGTCTTTGCCACCCTTTGGTGATTGCATTGCAGTCTACAAAGCATCTGGGGGCACATACGTGTCTGAGAGCATTAAGGGTTATATAGGAATATATATATATAATCACACTTTTATTAACCTGTAGCCTTCCAGCTCAAAAAGACATGGTCGAACCAGTGATGACTTGTAACGGCTGCAGCCTCCTGACTGAGTAGAAAATCATTTGCCATTTGCAAACTACTCCTGATTTTCTGCAAGGGTTTTCATGACGTGCCAGCATTTGCCGGGGGCCTTAGGGCAGCTTTGCAGGCCACCCCGAGCACACAGCCGCTTGTGGTTTGCAGCCCAGAGAGGATGCCCAGGGCCAGCAGCAGGACCAGGTGCCCGGGGCTGTGCAGCACCTTCACTACCTACACAGGGGCCCATGCCAGCCGGGCAGGAGGGCATATCTCACAGAGGGGTGACGGAGGAGGCTCCAGATGGGAAGTCCTTGCTTTGGGTTGTTTGTGTCCCTTTTTGCTACGTTTCAGTACAGCAAGGCGCTGAGCCATGGGGAAGACAGCCCCTAACACCTTGCAACCTGCAGCACTCTCGCACTGGCATGTAACGGGAACGTCCTCTGAGATTGGGGCTTGTGGCTCCCACGGTCAGGCTGGATTGTTGGAGTAAACATCACAGTGGAGAAAACAGAAACAGAGAAGCCTTTTCTTTCTTAAGCAAGTAAAAAGCAACTCTGCATCCTACATTTTAGCCAGCTCTACAAAAATCCTGAAACTTTCAGATTTCCAAAATGTTTCTTGTCTTTATTATTTAATAGTTCGTATACTATCCCCAAAAGCTACTGCAACTGCTTTGACTTACATTTGCAAACTATCCCTCATGGACCCGGTCACAGCCCAGTCCCACCTGCCCTGGGGACCGCTTCTTATTCACCCTGCAGCTCCCCCCCTCTGCCCTGGGATCTCTAGGGTCCCCCCCTCCAGCCCTCCTTTCTCCTCTCCCAGCACCATGGGATGGTGCCTTTGGGATGCTGTGGGGAATGCAAAAGCCTCCTTACCCTCTCCTGAGGAGCACAGCACAGCAGCTCTGCTGCTGGGAGAGTGGTGGCTTCCCTGGGGGCAGCAGCTGCCTGCAGAGACCCTGCAGGGCAGGGACGGAGCCAGAGCCCAGCCACTGCGGCCGTAGCAGGAGGAGATGAAGGACCTGAGGACCAGGAGGACCACATGGAGGTTTCTTCCAGGGAGGCAGGAGTGGAGGGAAGGGCCAAGCGCCTGGAGGCATGAAGACCTTCCCAGCCATTCTGCTCAATAGTAGCAACATGCATCTTGTCTGTGAGGCAGCAAAACCAGGATGGGGTCGGAGAGAGAAAATGAAAGCTTAGCTTGATTTTAGCCCTGCATAGAGGCAAGCATGTGACATGTGACAGCCAGCACCACCTGGTCCCACACCTTTGCCTCCAGTGTGGTGGCTCACACAGATGCAGAAAGCTTTCTGCTGCGGATCTTGTTTCTGCTACAGCCCGGTGCTTTTAGCCATCATTGCTTGCTACCATTTGTGCCTTATTCCTTCTGCTTACTTGTCTTTCTCGCAAAGTTTTCACCCTGCTCCCTCTCTGGTTGCCTTATTCCCCCTTAATTTACTTTGTCAGCAGCTCTTCTCTTCCTCATCTTCATAAAGGTGCTGGGGGCTCTGCCCCCTCTCCTGACCGCCTCCCCCTGTCCCCACACACCTTTCCCTGGCACACACTGTACCTGAAAACAGCAATTTGCCTGCCAAGCCCTGCTAGCTCTCTGTCACTCTCTCCCCAGCACCCACTGCAGTCCACCCAATGGGAAAGTACCTCCTGTTCTGCTTTCCACCTCATAAACTCAACGCGATGAGAGCTGCCACCATGCCCTGGCGGGTGGTGATGAAGCACAGCTGGCACAGCTGGAGGTGACGGCGTGAAGCCCAAGCCCTCAGCATGCAGGCTGGCACTGGCCTGTGGCTCTGCGTGCAGCACGGGGTCCCGCTGGCTCCCAGGCCCTGGTGCAGTGCTCGCACCCCCTGAGTTTCCCTGTGAGTGACCCCTGTGGACATACAGAGGCTCAGGTGAACTAATTACAGCCTCTGCAGTTCAGGAAAGGAGCAGGCAGAAATGTCAGCCAGATTTCACCTTCTTCAGGAAGGCAGAGCAAAGGTTGTTGGTGCACAGCAAGAGGGTGTATCAAACACAAATACTTTTCTATTACTGCTGGATGAAGGTAAGTGCAAACAATCAAATGTCCTTTCCTATTTTCTGTGTCTCCCTCTGCGACGCTGATAGAGGGAATCCAAATGTTTCCAAGCAGGCAGTGCCTATCTGCAGCAGGCAGACAATTTCCAAATGTATTAGCAGCACAGAGTCAATAGAGAAACAGCAGTCCAGCATATCATCCAATTTTCAAATGTAAATAACTAGACCACTTTTAATTTGAAGGACTACAGCAGGGAATAAAATGAACCCTGGAAAATACACAGAGCAATGACCGCTGGTCATAATGCATTACCTTCAGGCATGCCTGCTATTTTTTCCTGCTGGCTGCTGTGCCACAGTGCAGAGAAAAAACGGTGGTCTCGTGTGTGAAGAGACGTCTGAGCCCCCCCACAGCCCTGGCACAGGATGGAGAGGGCAGGCTGCTCCTGGGGGTGCAAGAGAGGCCATGCCACAGAGACGCAGCGCTGAGCACCCTGCGCAGGATGCAGCCCTGCCTCCCTTCGCCGCTCCCGCCTGGCTGGGGGGGAGGACACCAAAGGCACTGCAGCAGGCTGCCAGCAGGAACGCTGCCTCTCTCCGGAGATCCTTTGTACCCCCCACCTTTGGCCTCAAAAGCAGCAGTGTCCCAGTGCTGATGAGGCAGTCGCAGGCAGAGCAAGACACGGGATGAAACCTCCACCTCCCTCCACAGTGGCTGTGAGGTGGAGAGAAACAGCGAGAAACCTTGAGGGGATTCTGGAGAGGAGGCGGGGGAACGATGCTTTTAGGCAAAGCCCTCTTGGGATTTGCTAGTGTGACTGAGAACAAAATCGTCCTCTTGTCTACACCGCCATTGTGTGACTGCTGAAGGGAGGCCTCTCATGACCCTGTCCCCGGCAGCGCACGCCAGCTTGCAGCAAAGCCCTCGGAGAAGGGGACACGCTGCAGCCGCAGCCCAGCCGCAGCAGAGTGCCAGGATGAGAGGACCGGGATGCGAGGCCATCCTCGTCCTCACTGGGCACTGGCCTGCTCCCGCCAGCCACACTTCCCGAGGGGATGCTGAGGGCTCTCCTGCTGAGCCAGGAAAATGGGTCTGACACCAAGACAGGCAGTGACAAAAGCGGTCTGTTCAAAGGAGGAGGCCAAGCAGGCAGCTTATGTCTTGCATAAATCCGCTGGTCTCTGTTGAACACAGTGGGAAGGGGCAGGTTTATCTCAGCCGAGCGAGTTCATCCTGGGGCTCCTTGTCCTACTTTGCACTTTCCTCACTGCCTCTCTGAGCCACCAGCAGGTGTTTGCATGGCACACAAGGGGGCACGTGCTGGAGGTGCTAAGCATCAGTCTGCCAGACTGGAAAGGTCACTTTCTCAACACTCACCAGCCCATTAAAAAGAAAACCCCTCTGAAAATGAAAGATGAACATCCGCTTTAAATCTCACCACTTCCTCAGGTGAATCTGGCCCGGCGGTGGAGGCGGGATATTGCTGCTTTGGGAAGCCACTGGCCATGCCAGGAGGGCTGGCTGAGACCCTCCCAACCATGAACCTCTGATGGTGGGGCTGTGGGAAAAGGTGGGGTTGCTTTTCTGCGAGAGCCATGGCACAGCAAGTTGCGTGGAGCAAGGGAGGCTGCAGGGCTCGCAGGGCTGTGTGGAAGCCTGGAGTGGTGACGCTACCTGCAGTGTGACAGGAGTCATGTTGTAGGCAAGATGATCCAAGAATGTGAACAAGGCAAGATTTGCAATATCTTTCATTACAGCAGCTGATTTAGTTGGATAAAAAACAGATAAGATTTCAGGTGCACACAACTTTTAGGCTATTTTGCCAAAAAGCTAGCCTGTGCTTGTTCATGTTTTTCCCCCCATACTCATGAAAAATGCACTGCATTCATTCATGCACTAAGCAACAGACTGAAATATCGATGTCCTAAAATTTCCCATACACCCGGTGTTGGCATGAAAGGGGGGTCCCCTGTGCTTATGGGAGGCCTGACACTGAGCCCTTGGGTGTTGCTTCAGCAGCGCCGGGGTCCCTCGGCCACAGTCGTGCAGCCCCAGCCACAGCAGCTGCAACGGTGCAAAACAAGCACGAAGCTGCAGCCGCGGTGCAGAGGGGCAGGAGGGCCGAGGGGCTGCTCCCCGCGCTGGCCCTCACCTGTGGAACTGAATTTTCCTTAGGAAAATAACAAACTAAACCACAACAAAAAGTAGAAAGCAAGCAGCGCCTAGAACTGGAAACTGTTAAAAGTCTGCTCTTTTTCAGATTTTTATCTCGGCCCCGTGTGGTTTGACATGAGTCACTATGTCACATGCTGAGGTCCGGCCAAGATCAGCTGGTTTGTATCGTGTCGTGCTACCTTGCAACTACTGATTCACTGCAGTAGGAATGATAGATTGTTTTACAGGAGGAAGAGAAGGGAGAAAAAATGACGAAGCCCACCGGTACTAAAAACAGTGGCTGTGCCCCACCTACTGGCTCGTAACAACAAAGTGAGCAAGATAAAAGGCAGCAGCATCCTCACAGAGAGCCAAGCCAGCCCTTCATGTTGCCATCCTCTTGACTTTTTACGTTTGGAGGGGAGGCAGGGGGAAGAAGAAAGGAAAAAGACGTGGAGAAGATGAGGGCTGCATGGCAGGAGGAAAAGAAAGGTCTTTTGGTTTTGAAAAGAGATGCTTCAAGCATGTGTAAGCTTGCAGCAATCTTGGCCGTGTAAAGCCATCTTGATGTATTTCAAAACTCTCAAAGGAGACTTCTTTGAATGCTACATCTCGTATTTGACTGATGCCAAGAGGGTTTACGCCTAAGACAGCTAAGGACAGATCCCAGGCTGCTGCCTCCTTCGTCTGCCACCACCTTCCTCTCCAAGGCTTTGGGGCTGGGCAGGGCAGAGGGACAAGCTTCCCAGGGCTCCTGCCTCCCCTGAACGTCTCTCCCAGTGAGCATAGCTGCTCCTACTGCCATTATGACGGGGAGTGGCCACACATTTGTGTCCCGCTCCTGCTCCTTGAGCAAACCAAACCTTGCTTTTGTTATCCTCCTTCCAGGAGGATAAAAGAGTCCAGGAGCCTTTTTCCATTCAGGTCCACGGAGCCTCATCTCCTGTGATCTTCAATCCCCACATGTCTCCTGTGAAAGACTTCTTCTCCATTTGCCAAAGAGGAGGCATGGACACAAAGCAGGCTGAAGGCAGCGTGTTCAGAAGCACAGTGTCAGAGTCTCTGTGGTAACCTAAAAGTAGGTAAGATTATACATTTAAGTGCCATTAGGCTGGTTGAAAATTGAATTCTTAGTATGGTCTTCTGGGAATTTCTTGGATTAACCAGTGTGAGGACCAGGTCTGATGGTTTGTCAAGTCCGGGGTGGAGATGGTGCTCCGACCTGGACAAGGAGAAGAGCCACTGCTAGTTGCTCCATCAGCCACAAGGTTTGTGCACAGGACACAGCCAGAGAAGGAGAGAAAAGGTGAGCTGTGATTGCCACTCCAAACACAAAAGAAAAAAAAAAGTATTTGCAAAATAGCACTTCTGCAGTGCTGTGAGGTGTGAAAGGGATACCTTACTCACTGCTTGCTTTTTCTTAAGAAAAAAAAAACCCAAAAGAACCTGTCTTTGGAAGGTCTGTCCTGAAGCAGAAATTTTTTTTGTATGTTTAAATTTATATAATATTTTTACATACTTCATATATATGTGTGTGTATATATATATGCACACACACATATATATTCTACTTACACACACACACAGATGCTCTCACACAGGGGTCAGGAAGCTCACTGCTGCCAACGTCTACTTTTAAAATGTTTAAGCACATGGCTGCACTCATGTGGTCAGGTATTCCTGCACTTACACTGTCCAGTTACATATGCCCTCTGCTATATAATTGAAGTTGCTCAGGTTCCTGCTGTCCTTGAAAGCCTCGTGCAAAGCAATTGCCCAAGATAGTGCAGTGTGTTTGTGACAGAGCAGTAACTAATCATAGGTTAATGCAATAACACTATCATTTAATATCTCACGGGACAGCAGCTGAGTATATTTCAGACCTGTACTGAATACAGATATTACCAGTGGGTTGCAATTTATCTATGCCTTTGCCTGCAGCTGCTCCTTTCTATTATTCCAGCAAACATTGCAGAAACACATAAAAGCTACAGAAGAGTGGTAGGCTTATGAAGTGCACTCCTGCTACCATTTCCTTGTCCTCATTATTAATCTACTCTACTTTTTCATCATTCTGTACCAAGTCTGTCTCCTACTAAAAAAAACCAGTGCTTCCTTTTCACTTTGCATTGATATGAGCCTTTAATTCAACCCTGTCTGCTGGCTTTGACAGAGCCACACTAATTTGTAACCAGATTGAGGCTATGACACTGTTCAAGTGCACACAAAATATGAAGGATACAGAGGAAAGAAGGAGGAGGGGAAAGAGAGAGAGAAAGGAACAGGATATATGAGCAAAGTCACTGTTCCTGATGTTATATTCAACTTCATGCACTAGTGCTCAAAGGGACACAAAGGGACACAGGAAAGATATTTGCTTGGGAAGACACTGCTTCCAGCCAAAAATCTGCTCTGCTATACCTTAGTGTTATTACCACAACAGGACAGGTAGAGAGGAGAAAGAGACAACAATGTCAGCTAGGGAATGAAAGGAGAGTTAGCAGGGACCAAGGCTCTGCTGAGTCTAGAGAGACAATGGAGATTCAAGTGATGAAGCAAGGAAGGGAAATAAAACATTAAAGTGGGGAAAATAACAAAAACATTAAAAGAATGAAAAAATAAGGGAAGAAAAGAGTGAAACGAGCACAGAGAGAGGAAGAGAAGAGAAGAGAAGAGAAGAGAAGAGAAGAGAAGAGAAGATAAGACAAGACAAGAGAAGACAAGACAAGACAAGACAAGAGAAGAGAAGACAAGACAAGACAAGAGAAGACAAGAGGTGTCCTCACAATTCGTGGTGCGCTTCTGACTGCTGCTGGCTGCAGCTACCACTCAGGCAGGCAGGAGTGAGCCCTGGGGAGGCTTGCCATCCCTGACCAAGTGTGCATGGGGCCAGGAGCTACTGAAAATGAAGCTGCAGCACCCTGAGTTCCTTCTTTTCCCTGTAACCTGGCTGAGTAAAAATAGATAAGGTTTTTGCTTTTACTCTGGCACTATTCTGTTAAAGCTTCTCCATCCTTCATGGAGGCTCAGGATACCCCAGTCCACCTCCTCCTCGCACCTTCTGGGTAGGGAGGCTTATAGATGTCTATCCCAACAGTTTCCAGCATGCCGTTTACTACAGAGGTATTACTCGAAGTGCATTTAATTTTATTTTCTCCTCACTTTATTAAATGTGCAATCTGCTGGCATTTTTATATGACAAATCTCCAAGGCTGCCATGCGATGTCTATTTTCTTTCAATTCCCTCGAGGGGAAATACCTCCCCGCTCCACTGTGCAGGTGAAATGGCTGATTACACATGACTTAGTACACCCAGAACCCAGGCACAGTATATTAAAATTGTAATCCAAGGGCACAGAGGTTCAGCGTTACAAACTATGAATGACTTCTTCATGGTTTGGGTCCAAAAATGTGATCTCAGTTATCTGTCATTTAAAAAGACCTAGGCAGAAATAGAATTCAAAGCTATTGATTGCAAACACTTTTCTCTAAAAAGAAAGCCAATATGAAACACTGAGTGATAGCAGGCTGACTTATGTTATGACTTCTTCTCTTTTCTCTCCTTCATGAAGAGGTTTCAACAGGGATTACTGCTTTATGGTGCGGAACTATGTCTTCCAGGTGAGCTGAAGCAGGATTGGTTTGAGGTTTGATGGTCTGTACCAAAATCTTCCTCCACTTTAGATGGCATGAGTGGACATTTGAAGGCTGTCAGCATCAGCCCAGCTCTGCTCCCATCACACCAGCAGACATTCAAAGGGGACAGTCACAGCTGTGCTTAGCCTTTGTACAGCCCCTGCCCATAAGGGGCTGCTGCATGTCCCCAGATCCAGCCCAGTGAGTGTCTCTCGGGTGACCTCCAGGCCCTGCAGCCCCGTAGTTGGTGGCTTGGACCTCACAGTCCCTCCAGTAGCCAACCAGCAGACACTCTGGTCTCCCCCTGGCTGGCAGGCCACTCGACCTTCTTCTTTTTGGCCAGTCCCAGCCAGATGCTCGGTGGTGACAGATGCTGACACACGTACCTTCACATGCTCCAGCAGTGGCCCACAGGCACATGGGCACTAAGACCTGTGGGTCCCACTCCGGCTACTGCCACTCAGAAACGCCCACATACACACAGGAAAATAGTCAGAAATTGAGTTTAATGTGAAAACAAGGACAGACTGCTCTGAGCATTGCAGGGCAGGGCCAGAGAAGTGCGGTGACCAGAAACTTATGTACACAACCACCCCCTTGCATCCCTTTTCCGTTCTGTTTTCCCAAACTTGTTCCACCCCCAACCTGCCTCAATCCTTCCCCTTCCCCATCTTGGGTTCCCACCCCAAACAGCCCATAAGTCAGTACAGTCCCAAGATGCTCCACCCTGCACCCCAAAAAGAGTCCCATCCCCTAAAAGGCAGTGGTGGTGAGGGAAGTCAAAGGTGTCCCAGTACCTTTGCCTGACCCCACTGCGATGGAGGTCCCCCCGGCTGTGGGGCTGGTCACCTCCTGTGACAGCCAGGAGCAGGGTCATGTTGTCATCCCCTCCTTTCCCCCTGGCCCATGTGCCCCTGCCCTCTGCCATCTGTGGGGGACACCAGTCCTTCATCCAACACTACCAAGTCGTGGTCCTTCATTCAACATAACCCAACACTACCTAGTTGCTTTAAAGTTTATACGAGATTTTGGAAATGCCATAAAGCAATAAAGAAAACTGTGCTTTAACGGGACAGCAGGTGATATGTTGAGATGAGATGCCACCACCTTCAGCAGTTGCCATCACTTGCCACCAGTGTGTCATGCAAGCAGGCATGCACACACCTGGGATGAGGGCAAGTAAAGATTTCTAAAATAAAAGAGGAAGGATGAAAGAGGTGTGAGAAGAGACAATACAAGCAGGAGGCAGAGACAAGCTGAGAGGTAGGCTGGCTGCGACCTGCTGCTCACAGAAAGGAGGCAGAGGATGAGGAAGGGGCAAAGAAAGGACAGGGAAGCAGAATAAATCTTCTGAGAAGGAGAATGATGTGGTCTGCAGGGCTAATTTTTCATCTGTAAATACATGGAAACACACAATGAAGGAGAATGTGAAAAATAAATAAGAAAGTGGAAAAAGAAATACATATTAAATGAGGCAGTGCATTTAAATGTGGAAATACAACAGCACAGAACTGAAAGGACCCATGTCAAATAATCTGATTACACTGAAGTAAATTTTCCAGGAATTCAGAGACAAATAGAACTGTACCTAAAAAGGCATAACTTATGAAAAGCTCGGTGTGACTCTAGTTCGCTGAGTGTGAAGTGAAAAGTAACCTATTTTTGGTAAGTCATGCAGCTGGAAAATTTTCCACAAGAGGTAGAATATTATATCCACACCACAGGGTTTGGTAGAGATATCTGTAAAAATACGTTAGTACAGCCAGGAGCTCTGCTGCTGGCAAGCAGGGAACATCACCCTCCTCGGGCTCTGCTGCTGTTTCAAAGCAGTGCAGGGGGTGACTGATACGGAGAAGGAGGCCAGGTGGGTGGCCAGGAGGATCAGCCTGTGCCCTGCCTGCCTGCTCTGCCGCAGCACCATCGGTGAGGCACCTTCAGCTCTCACTAGGGTCATTTTAAATACTAGCATGAAATACATTCATGAGAATCCTGTAACCACGGAGTCACAGGATGGTTTGAGCCAGAAGCATCCTTCAAAGACCAGCTAGTCCAACCCTTCTGCTACGGACAGGGACACCTTCCACCAGGTCTGGCTGCTCAAACCCCATCCAGCCTGGCCTTGAGCACTTCTAGGGATGGGGCATTGCTCTCTCTGCTCTGAAATCTCCCACTTTCATTACCCACTTTAATCTTTGGCAGCTCTTAAAATGTAAGGCTGGTAAATAACTGTTCTCTTAAATTCTTAGCTTGGATTCCAGCATTTAATTTTTTTAATAAATAACACGAATTTTTTAGCTCTTAGCTATTATTTTCATTCTTTTAGCTCCACTCTTGAAAATAATTGTCTTTCATCTTCCCCTTCACACCTCACTAGAAAAAGGAGACAAGCACAACTTACGACTGAATAATTTTCACAACAAACAGACTTTGAGAGGGAAAGAGAAAAGTGAGATAGACTAGAAGATGATACTCATGCTGAGAGAGAATGTAAAGAGACCTATTACAGAAAGACTAACGGTTGTGTTATAAGAACCCTACGTTTTAAGAAGTAGATGCTAAAGGAGCCACATGAGAAATTTCGAGAAGTAACTGCAAAACAGCCTAAATTCATAGACAGATGCCATTAATTATGAGACTGATTTCTGTTAATTTCAACCCTAGACGTGCAGAACAATATGAAAATTAAATACTGGTGTTTATAGGCTGCACACTTTTTTTCATGCAAAAAGTCCCTGTGGCTAGGCACAAACTGAAAGCACTAAGATTACACTGAAGGCTAATGGAATAATAACTTTTTTTTAAAGTAAGCAAAAACACTCATTGCAATTCATCCTTTAAAAACACTTTAGGAAATGCTATCTTAATGGTTTCAGTTCCCATGCTTCCATTTTTTCTGGCTAGCTACCTGGAGCCACATTGCCAGTCGGTACGATTTCAAGCCTCTCTCTGCACTGTACGTACATGGCTTCTTCTGTGCCTGGATCTTTGCACCGTGACTTCTCCATGAGTCCATCCCCACCGGGAGTCACACTTGCTGATTCTCTAATCTGGGTATTTACCTTCTTTCTCTGTCATCTTTGGACATTTTCCAGTGGCTGTGGCTCCTTTTCTTTGGCTGGCTTTGTCGGAAAGACTGTTGATAGTGCCTGCCCTGGTATTAGCTCATCAGTTTACCTGCAACAAAACCATCTGAAACAAGCATCATCTTTTTGTCTTTGGTAAGTGCCACCTCAATGACCTGGCACAGCTGCCTCCTTCGAGTGCTTCCAGGGAGCTTTTGAAATCACCTATGTATTCTGCCTTAGTAATATCCCAAAAGTAAGTCCAAAGCTCCAGAAAATTAATGAAAGATTTAGAGAAGGATCATGGTAACTATATTCATGCATAGACACACACATATACAGAAATGCCCCTGATGAAAGGGTAAAAATAAGAGAGGCAAGTGGGGGGAGACTGCAAAGACGTTGAGAGGTCAGGAGGGATAAAGCAGCTTAGGGAAGGAGTGAGGTTTGAAATTAAATTGGAGAGGCTTTTGAAAGCAAAATGATACTTGAGGAGAGGTTAGGGCTTACTGGAGATTTCTGAGGTGAGAATATAGCAGAATAATTAGCATCAAGTGAAGGGGAACATAACGAGATTGGATGGTGAGAAATGCCATTTCATTGCTGTGACTGAAGGAGTTAGTGTTATAGAAGGTTTCTGGCTATGGACAAGCCAGTCTCATAGAAAACTTGTCTCCCACCACCACCCACCACCACCACCCACCCCCCCAGCACAGAGATGTGCTAATACGATTTTGTGGTTCAACAGCAGTTTTGTATGGGCTGTAACATAATTGGTTCATAAATTAAGAACATTCACAAATGAAGAGAAAATTCACAAACACCTTTCAGCATCCTCTGAAGACAAGTGTAATTGTAGCTTGATTTTGTTGCCTGTGCTGTTCTGGACTGTATGTCCTCGAATATCTCTAGCAGCCACCACCCCCACTGCCCCAACAGCCCCTTTTTTATCAGCCAGAAACTTCATCCCAGCATTAAAAAGGCTGCTTGGGGCAGTCGGGCAGGATTTCAGGCCATCTAAGGGCTCACTTGGGGCAGCAGTTCTGGCCTGAGATCTGACAGACCCCAAGCCAGAACACACGTGCTATGCACTGAAGGTGCATTGACTCCTGTATGCCTAATGTCAGGCTGGGCTCTGTGCTTCGTAGCATTCAGGAAGCTCAGCAAAGACCTGGCTGACCAGAACACACTGGATTTTACTGTGTACACACTGCATAAGCATGCACACGTAAGTCTCACAGGATTTCCCTGTGGAAAATACGAAAATCCTCCTGCTGAAAGTCATTTGTCTTGCACAAGCTGTTATGGTTGAGTTTGTGTATATTAATTACCTTTTAAGTGCATTTGCTGAAGCCTTGTTTTGCTGGGCTTACTAAGTTATTGCCAGGAAGATGCTCATTACAGGCAATGGAATGAATTATTGAAGTCCAGAATATGGTTTTGTTCAATTTTACCATATGTATTTGCTAGATAATACAAAACCCCAGGGTTTAAGCAATTGTAGAGCTAATGTTTTACAGGAACAGCACAATCTCTTTGCAAAAATACTGCAGATGTGGAACAGTGCCTTTTGCCTTCAACACTTATTTAGTGCCTTCAACACTTATTTAGCGCTTCAAAATGCAGACACCGTTTGCTGATTTCTCTCGTGTGCATATTTGATCCCCACCTGGGATGGTGCTCTCACCTGGTGACTGGGAGCAGTCCTTAACCCCTACTGTTGTCACCAGAGCTGCAATGACATGGTCGCAGCAGTCCAGACCATCCCCTGCCACCTGCTCTGCACTCTGGCTAACACCCAGACATGAGAAAATGGCACTGCTGGCCAAGGCTGTACGGGCTCCTTCTGAGACCTTGCTCACATCAGCTTATGAAACGCACAGAGAAACAAGCAAAGCCTTCTTACTGGGACTTGTCATGGTAAAGACTAACAGTGGCTAATTGCATTTTCTAATATTTTCCTGATGTACGTCAAATGTAGAGATAGAGATTGCTATCATGCCTTTGCTTGGAGAAAAACATGACATGACACAAAAGCAATGTCAGAATCAGCACATTTGCATTTCCCAGTTCCCACTACTCAAGCCCACTATGTTCCTGTCTACCATCAGACCGTGAGACACTGCAGACACAGTGCTGTCTGCAGCACTGATTTGCCACACACTCCTTCCAGAGGGCACAGGGCACTCTGAGATCCAATAAGCCCCTACTAATAGAAGTTGAATCCAGGAAGGAAAAACATTGTTCACTCTGCCATGCATTTTTTCATGTCTTTGTAACATATTACCCACGTACATATAGATTTTGATGATACCTCAGTAGCCCTCAGTGTTTCCTAAGTGAGAACAGACAGTGCCATCTTGTTACTGGCAAATAATACTGCAACTCATACTAATATCAATACTTGAAACGAATAACTAATACTAGTACAACAACTAACACTGGAGCGGGGCTTTATGCAGGCAGCTCACTGGAAATTTTTGCTCAATTGAGGAAAAAAACACAGGTTCAGACACACAAGAGGCAGAAATGTTGCATGTTGAGAAACACTTGCCCCGTCATGACACCGATTTGCCTTTTGTACCTCCCTGAGCCTGTGCTTTCTACTGGCATTTCCGACTCGGGCCAAATACCACTCACCTAAACTTGCAGAGTGCTGCTCAGCTGAGTTGTTACATACGTTGTAATGTCAGCACCTGTCAATTTGCATTGCCCTTGTTAGACTTCTAAAATGGTAATTTAATAAAGGAAGGTGATATGAATCATCAAGGAACAATCTGAATTATCATCTGTAGATAATTCATTATGCACACATTTCTTGTGAGATCCTTAAATCAGCAGGGCTTCTTAATCAGAGACTTAAAAATTTTGTCTCTAACAGCTAGAGACTTGACCCATAAATCAATGGCCAGGCCAGCAGGTCCAATTCATGCTTCACATTTTCTCCCTGTGAGAATGAGACACTTAATTACCACCAAGGCCACAGAAAAGGGGAAAAACCCTGTAACACAAAGTCGGTTTTGACAGCATCGGTTCTGGCAGCGCTTTCTGAAAACAAAGCAATTTGCAAGCAGAAAACAAAACCATAGCCAGCAACACTGCTGCAATATTGCCATCCTAGCAGGATAATCTAGATGAGTGCCTCTACCATAAGAGTTAGCACAATTTTTTCTTCCTCTGTCAATGCTAGATAATATTTGGCAGAGAGAGTCATAGTCATAGTCCAATTTTATTAGTAAAAATAGTTATTCTGATACAGCCTCCTTTTATATTCTTCAGTGAAGAAAACACACGGTTTCATGCTTTCCTCTGGGGGAGACGAAGTGTTTTATGCAATTCATGTGAGGAATTAGGTTGTGACTTGACCTGTGCATCGTGCTGCCGGCTACCGCACCACCCAGCTGCAATGCGTGGCGTCCTGGAGCTGGGCTGGAGGCAAGGCATGGTGGTCTGCAGGGACACGCTGCAGCCAGCCAGCATTGCTAGGGAGGGAGGGCAGTCCTCAGCTGGACCTACAGCCCTCCCTAAAATGCGTTCACAGAGGGGTGAGGAAAAGGTGAGCAGGCATCATCCGGTCCAGCCACCTTCGTCGGTGCAGATGTTTTCTTCTGCCCATTTTGACAAATGGGCCTCGTAGAGGGGGCCGCTGGGGGACCAGGGCTAGCACAGCTAAAAGAAAAATGTGTGGAGTACAGCTCTCTAAAGTGCATTAGCTTACCTTACGATTTCAATCTCTTATTTTCATGAAATGGTGTAGATTCAGCAAACATATAAACCCCTGCAATTTGACAAGGAGCTATAGGTTTATAAATCTGCACTTACGCAGCTAAGTAAATATCCTGAATCTCAGAAGTGCTAAGCTGCTGCCAGATTCGCCCGAGGCAAACAACACCAAATATCTGGTGCCTCTGAAAGCCAGATGATGTATTTCAGACTTCTGCAAACTCTGGGCCTGGGGTTTTGCTAATCAATAGTCGTCGCTCAGATATAATGAGCTGTCTGATAGCACCTAGTTTGGATGATGGATGCTTGTCTGATCCTGGAACAAAGATATTAACCAATTGGCCACATATATTGGATTAAATTCAGCAAATCAGAAACAACTAACTAGTTCTGTTAATACTCATTTGAAAAAGAGTTAGGGGTTTGGGCAGTGTTGTTCTTCCCTTGATTTTCTTTTTTCTCTTTCTGGCAGTGCAGATGATACAGTTCATTATGGTCAGGAAGTGCCTAAATTCTGGTCCAGCTTTCCTAACAGGTGGCTGAGCAAAGCAGCCCCCATGGAGAGAGGGTGAGATCAGCTCTACCCTCCAGGAAAAGGAGATTTCTGTGAAGAATGACCCCAATGAGACATCTTGGTAACCACTGCATGCACAAGGAACCTCCGTGACCAGAATTTTCAAGGGTTCAGCAGATCTGAGTCCTCTTGAACTTTGCACTGGAGGAGATGGTGTGTCCTTTTATGTTTTATACAACAAAGAACATACCTTTGTTTGTCCACAAGTAATAATAATTATTGTTATTTATAGTAATAAAAATCATAACCTAAACTCACCATGAGAAGATTGCTGGCTTTCAAGTATGATTAGTTAAATACATTTTCATGGGTGGAAGAAACACCCCCAAGCCCCGTTTGGGCTGTAGTGTATACGTAAGTAAGGTCAACCCTTCCATGTAACTAACTGCACTTGTATCTGCTGCCTGGGAATCTGTTACAGGTGGTTTTCCACGGTACCCTTGGATAACAGATTTTTACTCACAGTAAGGATGCACCAGAGAAAAGGAGACTGTAAACTGGCTGTGCTCCAGCTCCAGAATGAGACAGGACCATATTGCTATTTTAGGTTCTTCCCAGTTGCTATAAGGTGATTTGATCATGTTATTTTACTTCAACATACCTTTCTGTCTGTTTTCCCCAAACCCCAACATGGGAGATGTAAAGACATGAGGGATTTATTTTGGGGCTCAGTCAGTTTTGAACATGACACGCTCAGTAAATGAGCATGTTCTGGGCCAGAAAGCAGCAATCACGTCAGTGGGTAGGATTCATCTCTCTGTCAGATAACAGAGGGAAGACGTTTGATGTTTTGCAAGCTACAGGCAAGCGGCTCCAGCATTCAGAGGGCGGCTGAAGAAGGCATAAAGTTGTCAAGTGTCTTTGTTACTTCTAAGGCTGTGGTCAGCTGGAAGCCGCCTGTCCAGAAGCAAGGGCTTGAAAAATTACATGCAGCACTATAAACTGATGATGCCTGAATCTGAGTTGTTCCAGCTTAAGTAGATACTTTTGAGTAGCAAAGATGCATTTCTTAAAAAGACACTGCTGTATTTACTTCTATTAGCTGCCAGGAGACCATGGCAAATGCACTACGAAGTGTCTCACGCTAGGTAAAACAGAAAAACATTTTTCCTCCTTAAGTACAAAGTTGATTAATGCAATTATTTCGAGGTATCTTTGAATGGTAAAACCAGATTGGCTTTGTTTGTTTGTGTTATTACGACTGATCTGTGTATCCCTTTGGGCAAGACGCTGGGAACACCAAACTGCTTTACCTGGAAGCTGTGCTGTACAAACACAGCAGCACCTGGAACCCACAAAGCCCCGGTGTGAGACTTGGGGTTTGCCTGAAGCAGCAGTGCTCCTGCTCACAGTCCCTTGGGGAGGCAAGGATGCAAATCGCCCACTCATCTGCTGCAGGGAACATCATCCATGCTCCTCCTTCTCTGGACCTTTGCAGTAAATCTGGAAATTTTCCAGTCCTGGCATCTCTGAACTGTTCCCCTAAATGCCCCTGGGGCGTCTGCAAGCCCTGAGTACCTGGACACAGGGAGACAAAGTCCACTGGCTTGGTTCATTTTAACTTGTTTCAGGCTGTCTTCGGTTCCGGAGAGGTGCAACGGTAAGGCCATGACATCAGCTTTTTTTTTTTTTGATGCAGCTTTTCTAGCAAACGTTTGAAGAAAAAGCAACACGAAATGCAATTTTAAAGGTAGAAATCAGATGCTTTTCTGATTGCTTAACTTATCTGAACCAGAAGGCTGTGAAATGAACAGCCCCAGGCGAGTCTGATGGAGAGGGCTCTGGAGCGGGTGGGGGCAGGGGGGCTATGTGACTGAGTCCAGGAGAGAGGGACTCCCTCTCTCCCACGGCCTGCATAGACCTGCAATTATTCCCTTTCCTCTCAAAAAAACCCTGGCTTGCGAGTAAATAGCATTTGTCGTTACCAGGAGGGGATGCTGACACTCCCTTTTTCTAATGGTCGGCATCACTCATGTGTGTGCGGTCAGACTATCAGACCAAGCAGGCAGGATAGCTTATAGAGGAAGTATCAGCACATTTGACTCGATAACACATTTTTTATCATTAAATAAATACGTCTCCTAAAAATTCCCGATTCAGCCATCAGCAAAATATTTTACCAGCTAACAACCAACCACATCTTGCTGCTGTGCAGCACTCAGAAAGCATTAAGTCAGGCCATTAGAATTCATTAAATTTTCTTTAAAATCACAATGGGCATATCATCACATAGGCACACACATTTACACACACACATTGTTCTCTGCCCAGGGAACACTCCCTGTCACCTCTCTCAGCAATCACACACACCAGGAGCATCTTTGATTTTAATGAACTCAAGATTTTCCCATAACTACCTGTCTCCAGGGCTCTGAGAAAACAAACACTCGGGAATGGGGCTCATTTGGCTGCACTGTCACAGTCTGTATCAGCTGTTACCATCTCATTCCTACCACAGGCACTTAATAGCACTGGAAAGCCTCACCATTACGTCATGCATAGATCAAAAGAGGTCGGAAAGCCTTCCTCAAGTTTTAAGGCTTATTCCTACTGGTAAATAACATCAATGATGAAATTGCAATTGTATTTGATAGAAGCAGCAGTGGGAACCTTGGGTCTCACCCTAGGAAGTACCGAACTGCTGCACCCCACAGTGAGTCCAAGGAGAATAGTTCAGCACCACGCAAAAGCACATCCTTATTTATTAACAGTATGTTTGCCTGGTAGTCCAATTAAACTTGACAGCCTATTTATAGAGGCTTTCTGCCCGGTAGCAGCTATACAGCTATTAGCCAACAAACTGTAACACAGCAGCAAACTGAGCAAAGGTGCTGGTGCTGGTGTCTTCATCATTTGAGCTGTACATCATTCACAAACATTGATGCAAGCCCAGTAAAGGTCATAGAACATTTATATCTAGCTTTAGGTGAAAGAACACCAAAACCTTTTTATGCTGAAAACGCTTCCTGAAATTTATTGTGACCTTCAAGAGACCTCAAAATATTCTGCACCATCATCATCTCAGGGTCAGTGGACATTCAATATTTATTAAAAAAAGAAACCGCAGGGGTGACAGAAATCTGATGGTATAGATTAGCTTGTAAGATTTCTCATTCCCAAATTGTCTGACAGGGAAGCAGCCAGGCGAGAGGAGAGGGGGGAGCAGAGAGCTTCGGCAGTTATCTCATCCAGGTTAGTTACGCCTCTGGCTACAATACACATGTGGCCATAAGTACTTCAATAACCAGTTAGCTGCCACTTCATCTATTCCCTCCTCCCCAGCACCATGTCTTTGAGCTCATGACCAGACCTGGCAAACTTCCCTGTTTCATGTCCTTGGACCATTCATTACTTTGCTGAAGCTTAACCCCTGTCACCTCTATGATACCTGAAAGCCCCCTGGTGGGGTTTGACCAGGCGAGATGTTGAGCAACTCCAGCATGGTGCTCAGCAGAGTAGGAGCTGAGTTTTCCTCATGTGGAGAGGACTCCACACTTCCAGAGATGTGATCCAAAGCCTAACTGTTTCAAACTCTGTTCCTTTCCAATCCTTTTTGTGCCTTCACCCAGCAAACAGTGCTGCACTCTTGTTTCCATCACTTTCATTCCTGTCATTTCTCCAGTGCATTTTATATCTAGCCATTTGATTTTCAAGTTCAGTAACTCGCCAATTACAGTGTCTGCCTGGTATCATTTAGACATTACCTGCTTACCTCCTTGGTATGATTTAGATCATACCTACTACTGTGCACATCGGCAGGGCTACGATCTCATTGGCATCATGGAGACATGGCGGGATGACTCATGACTGGAGGGTTGAAATTGAAGGAGACAGGGTCCTTAGGAAAGACAGGCAGGGGAAAAGAGGAGGTGTCTCCTTCTATGCTAACAACCAGCTAGAGTCAGGATTAAAAGGAGGGCAGGGGCAGGGACAGCTGACGTTACAGTGGGGGTCTTCTACAGGCCAGCCAACCAGGAAGCCTGAGTGGATAGGGCCCTGTGTATAGGTAGATAGGAACCATCTCATGTTCACAAGCCCTGGTCCTCATGGGGGATTTTCGACCCTGTTACCCAGCATGTGGAGAAGGCTGAGGTACTCAATCAATTTTCCTCCTCGGTATTCACTGGCAAGTGCTCCAGCCACACCACCCAAGTCACAGAAGGCAAAGGCAGGGACAGGGAAAATGAAAAACCACCCACTGCAGGAGAAGGTCAGGTCTGAGACCATCTAAGGAACCTGAAGATGCTCAGGTCCATGGGACCTGATGAGGTGAATCCATGGATCTTGAGGGAGCTGGCAGATGAAATGGCTAAGCCACTATCCATCATATGTGAGAAGCTGCAGCAGTCCAGTGAAGTTCCCACAAAATGGAAAAGGGGAAACGTAACTCCATTTTTAAAAAAGGAAATAAGGAAGACCTGGGGAACTACAGGCTGGTCAGTCACACCTCAGTGCCTGGCGAGATCATGGAGCAGACCCTCCTGGAAACTATGTTAAGGCACATGGAAAATCAGGAGGTGATTGGTGATAGCCAACATGGCTTCACTGAGGGCAAACAGTGCCTGACAAATCTGGTGACCTTCTATGAGTTACAGTGCTGAAAGATGAGGGAAGAGTGATGTCATCTACCTGGAATTGTACAAAGCTTCTGACACTGTCCTGCATGACATCCTCGTCTCTAAACTGGAGAGACCTGGATCTCATGGGTGGGCCCCTTGGTGGATAAGGAATTGGCTGGGTGGTTGCACTCACAGAGTTGTGGTGGACAGCTCAATGTCCAAGTGGAGACCAGTGCCAAGTAGCATTCCGCAGGGGTCTGTACTGGGACCAGTGCTGTTCAACATCTTTGGCAGCGACATGGACAGTGGGATCGAGTGCACCCTCAGCACATTTGCTGACAACACCAAGCTGAGTGGTGCGGGCGACACGCTGGAGGGAAGAGATGCCATCCAGAGGGACCTTGACAGATTTGAGAGGTGGGCCTGAGCAAACCTCCTGAAGTTTAACAAGACCAAGTGCAAGGTCCTGCACCTGGGCTGGGGCAACCCCTGGTATCAATACAAGTTGGGCAGAGAATGGTTTGAAGGCCGCCCTGAGGAGAAGGACTTGGGGCTGCTGGTGGATGACAAGCTCAACATGGTTCAACAATGTGCACTTGCAACCCAGAAATTCAACCAAATCCTGGGCTGCATCAAAAGAAGCACGACCAGGAGATCGAGGGAGATGATTCTCCCCCTCTACTCTGCTCTCATGAGACCCCACCTGGAGTACGGTGTTCAGCTCTGGAGCCCCTAACATAAGAAGGACATGGACCTGTTGGAAGGAGTCCAGAGGAGGGCCATGAAGATGATCAGAGGGCTGGAGCACCTCTCCTATGAAAAGAAGTTGAGAGAGTTGGGGTTATTCAGCCTAGAGAAGACAAGGCTCCAGGGAGACCTTCTAGTACCCTTCCAGTACCTAATGGGAGCCTACAAGAGAGCTGGAGCAGGATGTAGTGGTAGCACAAGGGGTAATGGCTTTAAACTGAAAGAGGGTAGATTTAGATTAGCTGTAAGGAAAAGATTCTTTAACGTGAGGGTGGTGAGACACTGGAACAGGTTGCCCAGAGGAGCTGTGGATGTCCCATCCCTGGCAGTGTTCAAAGCCAGGTTGGATGAGGCTTTGAGCAATCTGGTCTAAGGGAAGGTGTCCCTGCCCGTGGCAGTGGGGTTGGAACTAGATGATCTTTAAGGTCCCTTCCAACCCAAACCATTCTTTGATACTTCATTATTTCACCAAAGCTGGGGCTCCTGGCGATGAATATTAATTATATCAAAGGCAGTTTTTCATATTAGTGTATAACATTCTTAGTTGTTTGATGGCGAGGGGAGGTTGTTTTTACCACACATTTAGAAAGCATGCTTACACTGAATCTGTTTAAATGAAGCAAATCCTGATGTGAGACAAATCTAGAGGTTTCTAGGCTGAACCAGAATGATCAGGCACTGTGCTGCTTCTAAAACAGCACAAAAGCACACCTGGATTTTCCTGGGCAGTATATGTTCTGTGCCATTTTTATTCTCCTGTTACTCTGAGTTTTGCTTCTTAGTTTTCACCTTTGTATTTGATAATCCTTATAACTTTCTTAAATGCATCTTTCACTAGACTTTTTACCTTAAAACATGTTAAAGTCTATCCACTTAGTTGTTTATAAAAACAGATTGACATTATGGAAAATAAACAAAACAACAAAGTATTAGCCAAGGGTGTAGGAAGGGTATAAGCAGTTAAATCATATTGCTGGAAAGGTAAACAGAGACAAGTGCAGAAAACAAAGCAGTAACAATGGTGTAGCAGCATATTTTAAGAGACGTAACATGTAGCTAGTAAATGAATGAACTCTAATTATCATCCACTTTCTTTACTTCCTGTGCCATATATTTTCTTGCTTAGCACATTACATGGTTCATTCTGCACTGATGTTTTTCAATGAGTTGATGTCTTTTCAAAAAGCCTTAATTTTGAGAAGAAAACAGTTCTTTTTAGAAGATTTGCATATTGCTTTCTGGATTAAATATTTATCTGTCTGTTATTGTTCATGAATTCTAGTGTTACTTTGTCTTGGAATCAATAAGATACAAACAAGAATTTATGCTGTCGGAATAAGCAGGCTGAGGAGAAGAATTTAACTTTTTGCTGTTTTTTACAATAACTTAAGAGATGGGTTCTTGAATATAAACCTAAATTCAGCTCTCAAAAACTATAAAATCAAGTCTTATTATAATTGAGTTCACCATAAGTGTAGTTTTAATCATGTTCTCCTTTTCCAGACAGAATTTCAAGAACTCTCTGGATGTGGTTTATACAACTTAGCCCCATTATCCTTCATCCTTCAGTAGAAGCTACGAACTGCAGACCAAAGCCGTAAGATCCTGCACGGAGCCTGATTCAAGAGGTCTGGAGGTAGGTAGTGAAGAATGGACCTTGTCAAGATCTTGAACATGCAGTGTCCTCTCCTGCCTTCCCACGGGAAAGCCTGCACCTCTTATTGCTGTCACTGGCCTGATCCTCATACATGGCTGGCTGCGGGTGCTAGCTGACGGGCACTGTCGTGGGTCCCCATGCTGGGAGCCTGGTCCTGCTGGGTGTAAATGGACCCTGGTAAAAACTGGATTGAGTAGCCCTGTGCAACGCTGTATGTTTGCAGCTGGCTTTTCAAAAATGTTCAGGAAAGGCCAGTAAGCAAAAGTAAATATGCAGTAACTGCATGATGACTGACAAATAAATGGCCAGCTTGCACGTGTTTTAGCAGATATGGGACTAATGAATAAGATGCTTGTAGTCCATGAGAGAGCTGACAGACATCTACACAAGAGTACTCCGGTATTGTACAGTGCAGACACGCAGACTGGGCGTTTCCAGATACAGAACTCAAAGGTACACAGTGTATCCCCAGCCAACAGCACAGCCCTGTGCAGGGTTAACACGTCCAGAAAGCCTTAGATCACCAAACAGGACATCAGGCTGCTGGATCCCAAATGTGCTGTTTGACCCCTACCTCTTAGGTCCCCTTATGAAGACATGTCTCCAGCAGAAAACCAAGCGTTGTGCCCAGGGCTAGGCAAAATGAACTTGGTCTCTAAAAAGTTGGGATTACAGGCAAACCAGAGCAGTCACCTGAAGCCAGCAGTAATCAACCTCATCCTTGAGTGCCAACATTGGGTCAGGGTCCCTGGTACTAGTCAGGATGGCTGTTGTTGTCACTGCTATGCCAGTACCAATTGATGTCAGCATAGCCATTGGGAGAGGCAGGTCCTGGAAGAAATCAACAAGACGACCTGCCTTTGGCAAGACTGAATTTGATGGGACCTTTACTTGGAAGCACAGCTCAAACTGACCTGGGCCGATGACTGGCTTTTTCTAATGGTGGCTTTGAAGATTTATGTATTCAAAACAACAAGAAAAGAAGCTGATGAAGATTCTGGACACAGCTTTGACTTTCTGCACGCTATTTTCTATCCTGGCATATTTCTAACTCTTATTACATTAAGGATGTTTAGTGTTATGTTCATTATAGTGTCTTTCATTGGAATTTTTCTCTTGGGTATGAAGAGATAATCCACATGAATATTTTTTTCCATTATGGGCCACATTATTAAGGTCTTTATTGTATTTTAATTGACATTATTATAGCACATTAAGTACTTTGGCATGGGCTAGAGATAGTTTGTTAATAACACTATTACTAAAAGCTGCATTTCTATTCTGGTTGATGTTGAAGCTTTCAAAATTGTACTCATTCTGTCACGTAGCTTGTGATCACAAATCTGCCATTATTCTGCTGTCTTTTATAGTACTTCTAACTTCTTTAATAATCTCCTGTTTCAACAATGCCCCTATATATCACTAAACCAGAGCTGGTGGAGAACAGTATATCACATTTGCTTACAGCTATTGGATGTGTCAAACAAGATTTTATCCTACCAAAAAAGTCTGAATGACTTGAGATTTGCTACTTAAATATCGACAGAATAACTCTCAAGATATTTATAGAATTTTTTCTTAGCAAATTGTGGGGCTTATTTGCAGTCTGCTGGGGTGTTTTTTTCCAGTATTTGTTTCTGATGCCGTTGCAGCTCCTACACCCTCAGCAGAACTGTAAACACCTTTACTGTCACCAAATCCTTTCCTGCAAAACCCTGCATGAAATAACAGATAGAATTTGCCCTCCACAATATTTCTATTTCTATTCATCATGGACAAATTTGCAGGTTTTTTTCCCTGTGTCATGTTCCACATTAAACAAAAATTAAACAATGGCAAAAAGCATAGGCACCTTCCTTTTTAAAAAAAACTGAGCAAGCTGGTTTACAGTGAAACACAGTAAACAGGGAGCCTCTGACTCACATACAGACTGAGCTTTCAAAAAGGCTAAGATGAAACATCTAGTAAGAATTTCCATCAGTCTCAAGTAAAAAAGGTAATCATTTAAGCTTGTATTCAATACATATAATTGGATCTCAAGCAGACAGAAGTTGTATCTATGGTATTTAACACCATAGACTCATAGAATCGTTTAGGTTGGAAAAGACTTTTAAGATCATCAAGTCCAATTGTTAACTAGCACTCCCAGGTCCACCACTAATTAAACCATGTCCCTAAGCACTGCATCTGTAAGACATTCCTGGGCCTTGCAACTTAATCAGGTGTGCTTTTAAATTATTACAACAGCCTTGGGGACAGCGTTGGCCTAGAGTAATTCATACGTTCCATATATAATCCATATCCTCAAGCCTACGAGTTAGCACAGGTCAGGGACCATCCCCATGACACTGTTTGTATATGTCTGCCCTGCTTGGGAGGATAAGAAAAACCAGCAGTGCAGATGCGACTCTTCTGTGCTAACTGGCTTCATTGCCAGAGTGTCGTCCTTGGCACATTTAATTTGCTAACAGAGATGTAGCCAGCTAGGCCTATTGAACTGATGGCCATTTTAACAGGTCACTTTATATACAATCTTCTAATGTTTTCCATAGAAGCCCAGGTCACAGAAATTAATGAGACTGCCTATTTTCTAGCCAGAATGTGGAAAGACCACTCCCATCAGCTTTATTGAGAGGCTGAATCACAACTTGTAGACAGAAAGCTATAGACAAGTAAAGCAACAAGGAAAATCGATCTTTTTTCTCTAGTGGACTGCCAATCTAAGCATGTTATTCATAAAACGTAAACAGCTCACATCATAAACTTCTGAAAGTTTGGGAGGGGGCTATCTGAATTGGACTATTTGACACTTAACCCCCCTCACCCAAAATACTACAAACCAGATCGGTGTAGCTCATTCCCAGCTCTTGAGTCACGGTCAGGTCAAACACAGCCTCTGTACCCAGGGACTATGTTTTGTGACCAGTGGTGAGGTCATGTGGACACCAGGACTGCTCTTGCCTTCGTAGAAAACAAGCCAGTGGTGAAAGTTCATTTCACCACGTTTTTCTGGGATCCAGCTGAAAGCTCAACCCTTTCCCAGCCATGAGGAGAGTCTAACTCACACTGTGCTGCGAGGTTTCCTGCTTTCACTTCTTCAAGGCATGGGGTGTATTTTCATATCTCTCTGTCACGTGGCAATTTTGGTGTGCAATGAGTCAGGCAGGAGGACTCTGCCTGGACTACATCATTAACCAGTGTGGAGAGTTGAAGTATGACAAAAAAAGACCTGGTTGCCTGTGCACAGATATGTTAAGGGGGTGATGTGATCAACTGGATGGATATCTCGTGACTGCAGTGATCTTAATTTCTATCTTCTTACCCCACTTCACACTCCCCCACAAAAAATAAAATATCATTTTATACCAGCAAAAGAAGTTAAGGCCACAGGACAGTTCATCACTGCTCAGTGAGATCCAAAGGGCACTGCACAGAGGGGCTTTCTTACAGATTTCTGTCAGACTGACAATGACCTGTGTAACTTGTGCCAGCAGCACAACCATGTATTGACCGGGTTTTCTTTCAAGGGGAGAAATATTACTTTACTACATACTCCCACCTAACACCTCCAGAAATGTAGGACAGAGACTAGGTATAAATGGCTACTTGTCCTAGAATTTATATGTAGATTATGGTGTATGTAAGCCCTGAACTGTGTGAAACAGATGAATTAAACTTGACATTTGTAGATAAAGCAAGTCAACAGCTACTTGGTTGCACATTTTTATGGACTTTCTGTCACATACTTTTCTAGGTGTAGTTATTTCATCTAATCCTGTAAGGTAAGTCTTACTCTCTCAGGCTATTATTTTTTCAGAGGAGTGTTTCTCCTGTTCTCCCATGTGAGAAATTTTACTCCTTCTCAGATAATTTACTCCTCTCAAGGAAGACTGAGGGGTGTCAGGGTAGCAGCCGCTGTGACTAGTGATGGCTGTGCTGGAGCACTGCAACAGTCCATGAACTCCCAGATGAATTGCTGGGTTTTCTGAGCTTCTGCCTGCATTTGTTTGTTTGTTGGTTTGGTTTTTTAACACAGAACTGACTGTTCTCTCTATCTTTTCTCAGCAATATGGTGTACAGTCGTCTACAGACTACAACTGTGTTGATAAGACCTGTAGGCATTTATGGAGAGCAATAAACAGTCCTTCCTTCTTTATCCAGGTCTCATTCTTTTTCGTGTGGAGGACAACTTTGGCTTCTGGATAAACTCAGCATTGGGAGTGAATGTATTTTACAAATCCAGCTGCTTTCACTTCCCTGTAGAGGAATTTTTCTTTGATCATTCTGATGACCTTCTCACAACCATCATATTGTAGCACTGAACTTCAAGAGCTTCTCAGTTTTATCCCTTGTTCTGCTAAAGGGGTCCTCTTTACTGTCAGGAGGTCAATCAATATTCCAGTGCTCCACTTCTCCACTAACATCAAGGGATATTGTGGTAATAATTGGAAGTTTTTGACAGAGCTCTCATTAGCAGCAATTTCATTAAAATTTTATGTAAAAGAAGATAAAAAAAGGACACTCCAGCTGATTTTGCAAAGGAGTATTTTATGCAGAGGAGACAAAAATTCTGAGAGAAAGAAGTCCAGGTGTGTTTGGCATGACTTCTGTTCTCCCTTAGACCTAAAAGGCTCTTCTCTCTGTTCAGTGTCATGCTGACTTCCAAGTACCCTTTTGCATGACCTGAGGAAGCATCTGCTAGGTTGGTGCAACAAAGTCATTGGGTTCTCAGTGCTTTTTTTGTGAAAGGTATCTATATATATATGTAAAAAATCCCCAGTCACAGCTGTAATATGCATTCCTTCTCTGCTCCCTTCCTTTATCTGCAGAGGGTGAGAAACTATTATCCCTACAGGATGGTTGCTGTGCTGGGAGAGACGCGTGTGAAACACCTCTGCCTCTGCTTCTCGAGCGACAGCCCAACACCAAACACTGCGTGGATCAAACACGGGACGCAGGAGCTGGAGGGGCAGATCGCTAAAGCTCCATCTGTGGCACGCGCTGACTGCAAACTGGATAAGCTGGTTGCAGAAGGCTGAAAGGAAGGAACTGAAATCATGGGGACTGTGCTCTTTCCAGTCTTTTCCATTTACTTGAGTAGTGCTATGCATAGCAATAGTACATAGTAGCCAGGCCCTGGGAGAAATTAAAAAGGTTGATGGAGTCTGTGTCATGTCTATGATGTTCTTTAATATCCAAATTAACAGCTGGGAAGCATATCTTGGCAGGCAGATACTTAAAAGCTGCTTTTCCTCAGAGGCATCCTCCCTCCTATATGCACTAATCCATTCCTGCTAATGGATTTGTCAAGTGGGCCTTTATTTGCACCCCAAAAAGGCACTTTTGTAGTCCTTCTAAAGACCATGAAACTTGATGTAGCTTGCACATACCCACTTGCATTCAGAGTTTTTGGGGCTAGGACCCCTCAGACACAAAGTGTTGAGGCTGGCTTAAAGGAAGATGGGCTGAGGAAGATGTTACAATGAAACTGCTGCTTGTGCTGCTTAAGTTTGTGTGTTTCCTAAGGGTCACAGATGTGATTCTTTTTATTTGCTAGTTGCCACACACGATTGTGCTACTCTGGTGCATTGCTATATAGATCCTCGTTCCCCGAGCCATGGAATTTTGGGGGTTTCCATGCTCTTGGTGTGCCTGAAGCTGTGATGCAAGATCGTCTCTCTTTCACCATTTAAGGACCTCAATATGGTTTCATGTTCTTTCCGGCTTCAGGTTTACCATTCCCTTGCAAAGAGCTGTGTGATTCCAGCACAACAAAGTGCTGTAAGAAACAAGAGGGCCACCACGCGGAGCAGCGTAACAGCTGGGGCTGGCTTCATCCTGAGAAGTACGATAACGGTTTTTAGAAGATGACTGGGGACCTGGCTCTGACCTGGCTCTGTAAATCACACTCGGTTAGCTTGCTGCCGCCTGCTCTGGGAGCTGTGGCCCACAAGCATTTCTTCATGCCGTGAGCGGCAGCTCTGTGCTCGCTGCTCTCCCCACACCCCGGTGCCCACAGCTGCGCCGCCACCGCTGGCAGCTGATTTGTTTTGGTGGACTGTAAAAGGGCTGTAAATATGCCATGCTTCCAAAAACAATCCTCAGTGCAATGAGGCTTTTCTTTTCTATCCTCCGCCCACTTATTTATTCTTTTTCCCCCTTTCTGTAGCGGTGGGTAAGACAGCCCTCCCCAGCAAGTCAAGCTGCCCTGGGAGTGTGACCGAGTGGAGGAGGAACAAGGAGCAGCAGCTGCATCAAAGGCAGCCCTGCCACTGCCACCTTCTCACACTTGCAGTATGTGCTCTTTTAATTGCAAAAGGAGGCCCTAACAGGCCCAGGGGACTGCTCAGAGCCTGCTTCTAAAGGTACCAAGCACCAGTTCAAGGCCACCAAAGAGTTCCTCATTTCCTGGGTTTCAGCTTGAGGCATATCTATGCTTCTCAGGAGCTGCTTGGGTTTCACCAGCTCCGACTTTCAGGCACTGTGTCCTGACAGAAGTCACCGTGGCAGCCAAGTACTAAGAGGCACAAATAATGTTGTTGTGCTTTGCCATCAGCTACTAGATCTTGCTTCAGATGGTCAGTCATCAGGGGTCTTTTTTGAGCATTTTAGAATGTTACCCATACCATTTGCTGACCAGTATGGTCTTCTTCAACACTGCATATGCATACATTTGGGGCATCTACAAAGAAAATCTGTGATTTTTCTGTACAGCAGGAGAATATATTGGAGTGTTGGGTGGTAGAATCAGATGAATGCGAAAAGAAGGAAGTGCCTAAACTATTACCTTTTAATGGGTTTAAAAGTATTCTTAATCTGACAATCCCACAGAAGCAGCAGGAATGAACTCTAATATTTCTGATTTCAGTGCCAATCAGTTTTAATGTGCACCAACAGACAAGCTTCCCTGGCATCTGGTCAGGGTGGGTCTTTATTCCCCCTCCTGTTTCTAAAGGGCTGCTCCTTTCCCTGCTTTCTTCCCATGTGGAAATTAATCTAAAAGGCAAAATGACCAGAATGCCCTTTTACTGTAACTGTTTGCGGACTTCTTTCAAAACTCCCTTTAGAGTTCAGTTAATTAAAATCCTCTCATTCAGAACCAATTTCTGAGGTTGCGTTGTCCCGACTTGTTTTGCTGCCCTGCATATACCCAGCTAAAGAGAAGATAAAGTAAATTCCAGTGCATCTGTAGTACCTGCAGCAGATTCCTCAGAAGGACAAAAAAATTCCTGAGCAGTATGTATGCCAATGTAGCTTCTTGCTATGTTCAAACAATTAATGACAGGTGAAAAATATCCTCTGACCGCAACTGCTGAGGAATACTGCAGTAAATCATGCTTATCTACATTGTTACTGGCTTATACTTATCTACATTGTTGCAATATTGCTTTCCATAGTGAAAAATTATTTTTTCCTAAAAGCAATATTGCACAATTCATAACTAAAGGAAAAGAAGGTATTATGGTGCAGTTATGTCATGTTTATGCTTTTATCCTTCTGGCCCGTTTTATCCTTCTGGTCAGTTCTGGCCCGATGCAGATTTGTGAATGGCGAGTGGTATGGGCCCATGGGGGATACTCATCATTCCTGCCTCTGCTGGGTGCGACACACCGTCATGTACCCAGACTCTTCTCGCTGCCCAGACTTGCCCCCCTGCCCTCTCCATGTGCTCCAGTCTGGGCACATCACATGCTGCTGCCAAGGCCCTGCAAAGCTTCCTGCTGGCGACAGACTCTGCGGTCCCTCTTTGCAGTGCTTACGTCCATCAACCTCCATTATGGCTCTGCTGTGCCTTTTGGCAGCTAGGGGTGGGAAGAACCAGTGAGGATCCTGTACCCAATCACATGCATCAGGGCAGATTTGGTATGTGATCACATGTACCACTTCAGCAGAGCATGAGAATGAAGAAGCTCTAATCAGCTGGATTGGTATGTCTAGGCTGTCTTTTGAGGGATGCCTGGGGCTGATGGTGAGATCAGGTGTCGCCAATATCTGCACAGATGCACGTGATTTCAGACAATACAGACTCTGATGGACTTGCCTTGGGACATCAGCATGGATTAAACTCGTGGGCAAGCAGGGAAATACATGAAGATGTTTCATTTTTTTTTTTTTTCCTGGAGATATGCCATGGCTTGCCTTCGAGTAATCATTTCTCAGAATCAACATGTAATAGCAATTATTACATTTAGTCTTAGCTTTGTTTGAACCTCATCCTGGGAAAGAGTAAGAGGATTTGAATAAAAGCCTAAACCCAGTTAATCTCTTAGGGTTTTATGTTTCTTTAATTTGACTTAATTTTTGTAGCATATTTTACATATAAATTTATTTTATCTGGAGAAGCTAAGTTTACATTATTTTGCTGTCCCGGTTGCATTTATTGCTAAAGCAGGATGAGGCAGTCCATAGATCTATAATGCCATTCAGTGGTCACAGGTTAGCAGCATTCATCCTGAAGCACACATTACTGATGGCATTTTAATTCTCTAAAGTATCACACTTGGAATTTCCCAACAGAGAGCCCTTTTGGGCTTTAAAAAAGGGATGTACAGTTATTCTCCCTGCCTTGGCTGTTTGCTGAATACGTGTAGAGGAATGCAGTTGGGTTAATTATCATTGATAACATACACCTGTGGGCTGGCTTCAGGGGGGTGGGTTGGCTGATGTAGACAAGGTGCAGCTGTGGCTGGGGCTGTTAAGTGGTTGGGCAGCCAAGGAAGAGAGAGGGGGAAGAAACAGAGAAGGGAGTGAGGATGTGTGCCCTGGATGAGGAGAGACTAGGAGAAGGCAGGAGAGGGACTGGCATGAAGAGTATGTTGGTATGTGATGGTAAAAGACCTTGCTGCAGCCGGCTAGTTTGGAAAGCGCTGCAACAAATACATTCTTTGTGCACATGGTGAAGACAACGTCCAGAGGTTGGAGTCAGTAACTCACTACATGCTGTGTTTGGGTATATACTCACTAAATTCTGAGGTGAACAAACTCCCAGGTAAGCTAGTTGAGTGTTTCTTAAACACTTTGATACACATGGATACCAATACTTTTGCAAGACATAAATATACCAAGCCAGGATATGATAGGAAGGCAGCAAAGCCACGGTAAGGTAATTACACAGAAGCAAGAGAGCGGCTCTGCTGACATGTCAGTGTGGCTTGTGGCTGGTTACTCCAATTAGCATGCTGCTGCCTCACCTGGGGTGGGTTTATGAGTGTATGCACACTCCTATCTCATAAATTTTTATCTCATTAGTAAACATTGTCCTTGTGTGAACAGAGCCGTCACTGCGGAGCCAGTGAGAGGCAGTTTCCAAGGCTGTGCCGGCCGTTTCTTGGCTCCTGGCAGCTGCCGACCAGGTGAGGCAGGGTGACTGCCAGAGTGTGCCCTACCTTGTGGGAAGTCAAACAATCAAGGACCTTTGGGGAACAGGCAGAAAAATTGTAATATACTGAATGAAAGGAATAAGCATTGCAACGTGCTACACCCAGTTTTCTAGGAGCAAGCAACCATTTGTTCTTAAGTACCGATTCTGGCTGCTTACAGCAAATGCAGCATCACGTGTGTCCTTTCATCCCCTGCTGCTATTTGCAGCAATGGAAGCCTTCAGGTGCTCTGCAGCACAGAATCATAGAATCATTTAGGTTAGAAAAGACCTTTAAGATCATCAAGTCTAACTGTTAACCCAAGACTGCTATGTCCACCACTAAACCATGTCCCTAAGCACCATATCTATAGGATTTTTTAACTTTTCTAGGGATGGTGATGCTTCCAGCACCTCACACTTAATTAAGACTGCTCTCTCCTTAAAGTGCCTGTCACTAGCTCACTCAGTGACACACCACCCACCCATTGTCCCAGACTTTTTTATTTTATTTTATTCTCTCCCATGATTTTTTAATTAAAAGACAGCTTTTCTGCTTCCTGAGGTGGTGAACACTTTCAAAACTACTGCTAGGGAATAAAACAACACTTTCAAATATTTTCATTGTGTTTACTGAAAAACATAGATAAAAGTTTTAGTCCCGCTAAACCGGGCTGCCAGGTCTGCTGCTGCGCCAGTTCTGCAGACGTTACGTATCTGTGCATACGGTGACAGCCTGCAGGCCTGTCACATGAATACCTGCAACCAGCTACCACAGTTGGCATTAAGAAGTTTGAAAAGCTGTAGCTTCTCCCTGCATCAAAGGGAACTTAGATGAGCAGAAGCCAAGCAGTAAATCTCAAGAGGGCTTTGTCTAAAACAACACAGAAACCCCAGTGCTAACAGTGGATACCTAATGGAGATAGTTAATTCCCAGATAAGCCCAAATCAGTCAGCCCAGGATGAAGTTTGTGAGTATCAACAACGAAGTCTCCTTCCTCTAGCGGCTGCAGCACCGGACGGGGCTGGGCTGGGCTGCGCTTCTGAACCCGTATCCTTACCGACGGCTCCCACCACAGCAGCAGCACTCATAGTACTGACCAGCTAAAACAGAAAGTGCAGAGAAAATGCCAAAAAAACCCAACGAAACCACCCCCACCCCCCACCCCCAATGCAACAACAACAAAAAACCCAAACCAAAAAGCATTGCTTCCCAAAGCAGCGTGGCTGCATCCTCCCCCCACCACAGAGTATCCCCTGAACCCAACTTACTGACCACAGCCTTCAGGCTGAGATCCTGCTGTGATGAGGTTTAGTACAAAACCACGGCTGACAGGCAACAGATTGAGGAATTAAAAAACGTTTTTAAAAACCAAACAGCCACATCCCTCAGAGGACAGAGCTGCCTAGAATAAGGATTTTTTTGCGTTAGGGGGTTGCCCTGCAGTATAACAGGTGTCTCTTAGGCACCTGCCTTGCAAGAAGAGAAAGGAGAGGAAGGGAGAGAAGAGCAGAGCAGAGACGAGAAGAGAAAAGACCATTTTACAAGGAGAAAGGAGATCACATGCAGAAAGGCCCCTGTTAGTTTATCAGGCTATGGCTGTGGAGACTGTGGGGACTGTCAATTTTTTCAGAAACTTTTTTCTACAGAGCCAGCGTTTAAAAAAATATGTATGATACTCAGTTGTATGCAAAATCTCCACTGATTTCTGTGGCCCGGATTCAACAAAACTTGTGCTCTTAATTTTGGCCTAGACTGTACCCTAAAACAAATAGGCAGGGAATATTTCTGCCCCACTGAATTCAAACCTTTCCTTATTGTCACAGCAGAGACCAGCCCCAAGCTTGCTCTGCAGAAGGCTGTCTTTGTGGGCAGTTTGTCTGCCCAGAGATTGCACACGAGGCAAATACAGAGCACGCTCAGCTGGAAGAGGGAAATGGAGCCAACAGCTGACCAACACAGGGGTAGATGATGGAGTGCTGAAAAATGTATGCTGAAACAAGAATGGACGTACAATATTAGATGCTCAGCATTTATTTAGATTAAACAGAAATCTTTCAGAAAAGCAGGCAAAGAATGTGGAAAAGATCTAGAGAAAAAAAGGAGTCCTCTGCGTTTTCATGTCCACGTTGCTAGCAACATTTCTTAGGCTATTTATAATGATGTTTAAAACTAAAAATCTTTGACAGTACTTCAAACAAGCAGGCAGGCTAATCAAACTGACAACAGAAGCTATAGCAGCAGTTTGGTAGGAAAGACACAATCATTTTAGGTCTTTGTATGAACACAATCCAGTTATATTAACTTAATACATGGAGAAAAGCTTTATTTAGAAAGAAACCTTTTTAACCTGAAAAGCAATCATGTGTCAAGGAAGTCCCACTTCAAAATGACTGTAAGTGCTCTTCCGTGCAAGATTTATCATTTTCAAAGATTTTTAGTACTGTTTGATTTGTTCCACATCCAGCTGAGTGATCCCCTTCATGAGAGGGCACTGGCAGAAATCAGCCAAAGACCTTGTTGCTTGAAAATGACAGCAGTTTTGATAAGGTTCAGTACAATTTCACTTGACACTGGTTTTTCTGATAAGGCTCCTGTATGTGAGCACAGTGAGCAGACCTAGAGCCTCAGCATTAGGCATTTTACTGTTGCCATCCACCTAACGCTCATGCATATCAATCTGAATACTACTTTGCTGACTCCCTTTTTGCAGGTATATGATGACACTAATTGAGGAAGGTATAACGTAGAAATACGTGAACTACATATCAAATCTTGATATTTAAAGCACGAAAATAACAGGTTCTTTTACAGCCAGAGACACCAAAGATCTCCTGCAGAACAGCTGCAGTATTGGAGGGCATAAAAGTGTGGCAGAGACATCCACCTTTTCCCACACAGCAGCTCTGCATTTGATGTAATCAGAGAAGCGGTGTTTTAAGATTAAGAAGGAACCTGTGCAAGGAGAGTTGAGAAGGGACTACAGTCACTTAGATTTCATCTGATTCTTGGTATGCAACAGTAAGAATAGCAAAACAAAAGATTTTGCATTAACTTTTTTCCTAAAATTCAGGAAAGCTGCCTTGGTTACCCATTCTTCTCCAGCCAGACTCTTCTCTGTGAGCAAAGAGGCTGACTTGACTCTTCCTTGCGAATCAAAATGCTGAAATTTCTCTTTCTCTGTATGTAGGTATCTCACCAGTTGCAAAACCGTGTGAATGCCATCGCAGCTCCCTGTAGCTTCACAGGGCACCACTACAAGGAGGTGCAGCACTGGCCTCACAGGTGACTCCATTGTGACAGGCACAGCTTTCCATGCAGCAGAACTATTGACATTGGTGGGGTAACCTGTGAATAAAATTAGTTGGCATCTACAAATTTTGCAGATTTAGGTCTTGTTTACTTGACTTGTCTTTGGTTGCTGAGACCAATAAAATCTAAATCAAGCCTGAGACTGGAAAAATGTGCCAAATGCTGTTACTTTTGTCTCTTAATACATTGTGACTTTGCAACGCTGAAGAATCCCCAAGGCATATGTTATGCCAATTAGCTTGCTTTCAATAGTTGAATACATCTGAATAATAAATTCAATTACAACCTCTGTGTACGTTATGGAAATGGGATGGCATGAGGCCATGCTGATGTTTATTTAGCTGTCTGAGGACGATATACTTAACATGAGAAGAAAATTTAGCAAATATTATAACTTTCATTGCTGAAACAAGAGTGAAGCTAAGTCCTGCCCTTAAGAGGTCTGACTGTGGTGGTGGTGGTGCTGCAGAGCCCCGAGGGCCTGACGAGAAGCCGGTGTGGCTGGCCAGGGCGTTCCCATTAGCTTCCCCAGGCAATGGACTTATGCCCAGCTCATGATACTGTTGTTGTGAGTGCTGAGGAAATATGGCCAGGAAGGTAATTTTTTGCAAGGCAGTAGACTATATCCCCTGAAAGAGCGATGTGGTGTTTGGTTGGAGAGAGGAACAAAACCTCCAAACCCTCCTTTTACACTAACTTAGTTTTCATGCTGAGACTTTCCCTCCGTGAAGTCCAGAAACACCCATCTCTTGCCCAGGCCTGAAGAAATTGGAAATCTCTTAGAGAGCTCGAAGGTTTTGTGATGAACCCTTGTACAGAACTCTGAGGTAGGAAAAACCCCAGATATGTGTTGTGAAATACAATGTGTCCTCTTTCTAGTTTGAATTAGCCTACATTCCTTTGATTTTTTGTTTCTACTTTTCTTGTTTTAACCGAAAAGCCAAAGGAAAACCAAAGGACCAGTTTTAAATAAAACTTGCGATGATTTGCCATGTACATAAGTATATTCACGTTTGTTGGAATCACTTTCTCTGCAGATAAATGCATATGACAACTGTATTCTCGGCTCAGGAGAGAACATCAAATTTGTTACATGCATATACACCGTGAAATTTGCCTGTTTTGTTTCACCAACATTTGACTACTCTGAAGGCATGAAAATACAACTTTGAGCATTGGTCTAAAGGAGTAGCAAGGACTAAACAAACAGAGCACAAGGTAAACCTTGCACCCCTTACAGCTTTTGTGTTATAACCCCTCCTGACTGACCTGATCACTCTTTATCATCACCTTGTATTTAATTATGAGCCAAGTAATTATTTTGCACTAAGCATAGCATAAACCTCATGTTAATCAATTTAGGTCACTAGAAGTAATTTCTATTGAATCCCTATTTATCGAAGTTGCCATAAATAAAAAGGAGGACAAGTTAAAGCAGTGACTGAAAGGAAGGCAGCCTGCTTTCCAGCTGCCGGTGCAGCCTGGCGGTCTTCTGCCAGCTCCGAGCTGTCCTCTGGTGGTTGTCACGTCAATAGCCACTACCTGGCCAAAGCTTTCCTGAGAGGTTAGATCCAGTGGCCCAAAATGCAGGTAGTGGGTCACTTTAGATATAGGTAATATATAAGATATTTTAATAAAAAAAAAAAAAAATCTGAAAAACATTTTATATTATTAAGGCTTTTTTTCTTTCTTTGTAGCACTGAGAGTTTCCCATCTCCATGGGTTTTCAGCATCATCTAACCCATCCCTTGCAATGGCAAGGACCTAATATGATGCCCTGCTCTTTTTTCTGAGCCACATTACACCTGCTTTGATTATGTTTTGCTTCTAACCCTATCAGAAGTGCTGGCAAATATTTTGTGCCCTGCAATGCCTCGTGGCTTGCAGCATCCTGCAAAACCTAGTCACATTGCTCAATTAGCAGCCTGTGGTCCAGTTTGCAGGGGTGTGGTGGCCCTTTCTAAATCTGTATTCCCAAAAATATTTCCTTGCAGAAGCTAACCTTTACGATCTTGCCTATTGGAACATCCTGTGCAAAGCTATGTTTATTCAGACATACGCTTTTTATCACATTATTGCTGCTCAGAACAGTAAGAACAAACCTAATACAACCCGTCCTGCAGCAGAGGAACTGCAGATCAGAGAGGTAAAGCCCAGTTTCACTGATACTTATTACAGAGAAAATCTCTGTAGGATAAACATTGTCCAGGCTAAAAGCAGAGAAGGAATATGGACAGAAGGAGAGAATAAATCAGCATCTTAGCAATACTTAACAATGTGACCCTTGCTCCATCTATACTATTAACACTTAGTTCCTCACCTTTAACTGAAAGTATGTATCCAAGGCTTGAGGGGACAGTAGGATATAAAGTTTTTATTGGAGCTCAAATGCTATGGCACACCAAGAGAAATACAGTATGCAGGTCATCTCAAATTAGTGTCAATAAAACTTTTATGTACTCTTTCCCAGTACTTATGATGCTCTCACCCCAGTGCTAGCTAAGCAGCATGTAGCACCGAAGTGCCTTGCTACATCACACTGCACAATTCTGTATCTGTTTCAGATGTTTTGGATACTACCACCTTGGAAGCCACAAAAAGGATGTAACAAATCAATATGCATGGACCTAAGAATGTTTTAAATTTATTATTGAAGCCATTTTTTATCTCTGCCTAGAAAGCAAATTAATCTTTTTGTTCCAGGCCATTCCTGTCTCAACATTGCAAAACACCAAAGGAGGGTCTCCCGCAAAGGAAATCCCAGTGATGGAAAGCAAAATATCTACTGGTGCTTTACTGTGGTTTTGTGAGTTGCAGTGGGCCAGACCAACGTTGAGGAGCAGTATTACCCCAGCCCACCTGCAAACCCACGGTGCCAGCTCTGCCCTGCTGTTCACAGATGCCTGACCAGGAGCATGTACTTTGGGAGTCCACTGTGCACAGGCAGCAACATCCCTCTGACACTGGATATTGAGGGCATAATCCTAACCACCCTTTACTTTTTGAATCTAGCCTTAAGGGGCTACTAGGAATTAGAAGGAAACAGAAACAGTGGTTTTTTGTGCATGACAGTGTCCTGACTTTAAGATCTACACTGACTTTTTTAGAACTAAAAATAAATGCTATATGTTATATTGAGAAATGGAAAATATCCCTGTTTTGGTGGTATTGAGTTATACATCAAACCCTCTGCATTGAAAAGCACTGACTCCTAAACATTTGAATAGTGGCAAACTGAATATTGCCCTTTTAAATGCAGGGAAAGAGATTGGTATGAGCGAGAAAGAAAAAAAAGTAAAATTAGTAATGAAGAGAGTCTGTTTCAGTGTGCTAAGTCCTTGGAAATTAAATTTAATTCCCAGAGAAAAGGACTCACAGGTAAAGGGCAGGTGCATAAATCATTAGCGCATTAATCTTCTATGCATAATTTCATATTTACTGTAGCTGCCTGAGGAAGCTTAATTTATTCACCTTGTGCTCAGATAATGACAACAGTTTTGGCCAGAGGCTTTTCAAATCAGTTATCTGCATCTTGTTTAACTTACATATCTAGGAACACACTGCCTGATACAAAATGGCCAGCCCCGTTTCTCTTCCATTTTTAATACATTTTTCAAAGGAAACTCTTCTCTGTGAAAAGATCACCCAGCGGGGATCCAAAAATTTAAAATAGTACTGAGCTGTCAGGCTTAACATTCTCCTTTGGTCTTGCCCATTTCATTCTGCCCCAGCTGTTTTCCTTAGTGCTGTAATGAATAGGCCAATTGATTTCTTTTGCCATTTTAAAGTATGAATTGGCCACTGAAACCCACTGTCATCGCTGTGCTTGGTAATTTTTCCTGTAGCTAATGTTGCCAGACTTAAATGTCTTGTTTTCAGGTGCTCTTGATTTAGTAAGCTTTAACATTTGCACCAAAATTTTCGAGGCTGGAGGTTCGCTTTGAGTTGTCTCTTGTTGATTTTAAGTTTAGCCACAGTGATCCAGCTGTTTCAGGGAATTAAGAGCAAGTGTTGGTCGGGAAAAAATGAAGTATGACAGAGGGGGTCACGCTGGTGTCAGCAGTGTGTCCTGATCACTGTCAGAAAAATCTATCCACTCAAGTGTCGTAAGCAACAAGCATTAAAAAATCAGTTTGTTTATAGTTGGTAAAGGCTCATTAGGGGGTTAACAGTGATTTTTCCAAACACTGTAAATTAATTTCAGCACCTTGCAGCCTTGCCACTTACCTACTCACCATCACCACTGAGGAACTGCCCATGCTTTCCCACTGAGCGATACGGACTAAGCCAGTTGAAGGCTCAGGACACACTGCAGCACTCGTCCTCCCTCCGGCGGTGCCCTTGGTGCCTCTGCTGCCACTCAGGGATTAAGGTGAAAGCAAAGGTCACTCATCGGATGGACCCGATGAGGACCCAGACCTACAGGACAGGGAAAAGATAGGGGCAAAGCACCCAGCAGAGAGGGGGCACTTGAAAGAAGGGTGCTTGAAATGGCTGAGTAATTTTACTTGTCATCACCATCACCTCTACCTCTGAAATCCTACTGATCTCTGCCAATAGGATAATTGTCCCCATTTTGGCAAGGTGCCCTCTTCAGTCAGTTCTGGACAAGCACTTCTTCAAATTGGACCTGCTGGCAAATGGGGCAACCTGGATTCTCTGCAGATGGGTGGGAGCTGAGAAGTGTCATGTGCGCTTTTGAGGCTGGTGTTCTGAAATGGGATGCTGAAATGGGATGCTGGAAACCAACTTCATGATTCCTGTTCTAGCTAAGCAGATGTACACCAGGCAATGAAGTATTAATCGTCAGTGGAGGTGCTCTTAGGAAGGGAAAAGCCACTATTATTCTGATAGGGTGATTATTACAGAGGGAAGTTTAAGGATTTTAATTTCTCGCTAAAGATGAGGAAGATTCCTGTGCTAGTAAACACCGAGATTTGCCTATGCAGCATTAAGTCCCTGTGTATCAGAAGCAACAACCTGCCTCAGCAGAACCCCTAATCTGCCTTGTAATTAACTATGAGCTCCAAAGAGCCTGGATCAGCCATTCAGGTTGCCAGCGGCAAATTAGGACACAGCAAAGCTTAAGACCTTGGTATACCAAGGTTGATGTTTTCTTGCTTAAATTAACAACTTCTTATTCTTTCATAGCATTTAACATTGCCAGATCGACGGACTTCATAACTAATCTCAGTATCTTCATCCCCTTTTTCCACAAAAGGAGAAGTGGCAGCATGGGGTGGTGAAGTGGCACATCCATGATCACCCAGCATGCCCAATGGCACTTGCCACCACATAACTGAGGACTCCTGAATCTCAATCTCATGCTGCAATTACCAGATTGTCTTTTATTGGAGAGAAACTATTTTTTATAGAGCGTCAGAAACACCCTTTAAACCTGACAAGAAAATTAGCACAGAAGAGAGGTTGGGGAACATACAGACTGTATAAATGCTTGCAGAGGGATTAGGTCTTGCCTTTTGTGCTGGTTTAGTTGGTGGGAAACTGTGCTACAGCACAGACCTGCAAACTGATCCTCAAGGTATCAGGGAAAAGGGAATGAACTCTGAAACTTCATGTATCATTCCTGATAAAAGGAAAAACTCTTGCCCCAGAAGCTGATCTGGTATACTGATGTGGTCCGGCAGGACCAGGCAGCCAGGCAGCACTGGTTTTCATAGCTTTTCCGAGTCTGGCAGTCTGGCTTCTTTAAAGAGACTGCTTAAATTATGGATGAGCAGAGGTGAAGCTTTTCAGAGGCACATATCAGACCCTGTGTAGCACAAAAGGCATCGCCAGCATCTTTTCATAGAAAAACATGGACAACACATTAGGACTGAAGAGTGATCCTCTTGTTTGGCTCAGGAAACCCAGGCTGTCCTCTCACTGGCCTGGCTCTGTCCTAGCTGGTTTCTCATCCATGAAACTGTGCCAATGCTACCTCCTGGCAGAGTGCTTTCCATGTGAAACTGCTGCAAGGAGCAAATTATTATTTCTTGCTGCTCACAGTTGATATACCTTAACTGGGGACCCTGAGAAATTAACACATGGATGTGTGGCCAAGGAGAGAATTAGAGTGCACCCCGTTTGGACCTCCACCCATGATACGGGGTTCAGCAGACGTGGCCAAACATACTCATCCTACAGCTCAGAAAGAGTCTATGTAGCAACCTGCCTCGGCCTTGATCCCTGTTAATTTAGTGAGACATTTTTCAGAACTGAATTTCCACAAATGAGATCACAAACCGGTCCAAAAGTAATACTCCAATGTACATTTTGTTTCCTTTCAACTGCTAACATACGCAAATCAGAAGCTGGCAGGAAAAAAATGCTGTCCCATGTTAGGTTTTTTCTTAATCTTAGATACATGAACAGTTTTAAACATTTTTATTGAATGTACCTGAAGAATGTCATTGCATGCCACCAGTTTTGAGCATACTCTGTCAGAAGCACTTAAGTGGCAGAAGGAAGAAGGATAATGTATGCGATGCTGCATTGTACTGACATATAATGCAAAATATCTAGCACAAACACCAGTCTAACAAAGGAAGGTAAAACTGCCTCCTAATACAGCTTTCAGGTGAGACCACATGCAAGACAGCCAAATAGAAAAAAGAACCCAAAAAGGGTAAAATGAAGGTGGTATTGGCTAACACAGGTGACATTTTTTCATTGTTTAATTCTTTTGCATTTAGTGATTCAAGGTCCAAATGCTTCTTTAAAACATAGTATAAAAATCTGTAAAAGGAGCTAAAGCAGTCATCTGAACTCTGTTTTCATGTCTGCAGCACGCAGCTAGAGCTGAGAGTCACTGCAGGCTTATGGCCACTGCAACTGAGAACTGGTCAATGAGATCTCAGACAACTGGAATATTCATTGATTCTAATGCCCTTCAGTTCGTGACTCCATTCACTAAAATGAACTTTCTAAAGATCGCGCGAGGATATTCTTTCTCAAGATCTGACATTTACTTTTCTCCTTTTTCCAATACACTGAAGTAACCTCTCAGCGGAGCTCACAACAACACACAGCTGGATGATCTGGCACTTCCTGCCTTGTTCTTCATTTTCTAGTTTGTTTTTGCAAACACCTGAACTCAAAAAGGTCAGCTCGTGAACACTGCATATTGCTTCTGCTCATCAGAGCTACGCACATTTGGAGTACTAAGCACAGGCTAAAAATGGGGAAATGCACAGGGAGTTACCAGTGCGGACCCCACCACGCTATTGAGGTTACAGCTGTGTGTCTTCTTCTCCACCCCGATAGCTGATACAAGGCTGGAGCACCCTCAGAGAAGTATGTATGAGGGACTGCTCCCCTTTCATTTCCTTGTTTTCATCCATGATTCCCTGTTTTCATCCATGATTCCCTGTTTTCATCCATGATTCCTTGCTTTCATACAATTACACCCATGTAAGCCAGACAAACACTATGTTGTTATTCTGTCTTTGCGTGATTTTGACAGCAACCTGCACACTGATTCCGCATCAGGTCAAACCCCAGATAGGTGTAAATGGTGAACTTTCCACTGACTTCCTATTAACTGGATACATACATAGCAACTACCACGGTGGACACTAGAGAACAACAAAACCTTTAACTCGGTATTTCCAAAGTCTAAACTTAGCCCTGACACAGCATGGTTTCTCCTGTCTTTGAGACAAATCTCCACCATGCCTATCACCATCAGAAAAGATGCTCTGCTCTCCTGCTTCCACCTGTTCGAATCAAGCATGCTCATTTGGGTTACAGAAAGAAAATTACTACATCTGCAAAAATCAAAACTGTGATGCATTACTGGTGACATTCTTAGGGTTTCATGACCTACACTTCATATTATATTGATTTTGATATTGCCAGACTGAGCAATAAGATTAGATGGAAGGTTTAGATTGGGTATTAGGAAAAAATTCTTCACTGAAAAGGTGGTCAAGCATTGGAACAGCCTGCCCAGGGAAGTGGTGGAATCACCATCTCTGGAGGTGTTTAAAAACCATGTAGATGGTGCTTAGGGACATAATTTAGTGATGCACTTGGCAGTCCTGGGCTAATGGTTGGACCTGATGATCTCAAAGGTCTTTTCCAACCTAAATGATTCTATGATTATTTCTCCTAGCCATTCTACTTTCTATCCTACAATTTCTACCTAAAATTTTCTCAGCTGAGACTCTCAGCTAGCAGTAATGTAATTCACAGCCGTTTACTTAAGTTGGTTCAGTCCACATTGAAGGTGTACTTATCTTCCATTGCATCAAATTTGCTGTTTGTTAAGAAATTAAAAAAAAAAAAAAAAAGCATAATCATGTGCTAAACTAGCATTTTAAAACAAAACTTCCTGATTATCACAGACTAAATGATTGTCTCTGATGTGCCAATATATTGATGTATCTGTGCAAATTCAGGCTTTGGGTCTGACTGCAATACAAAACATAAAAGATGCCAACACCCTGAAAATTTCATGGTAAACCTGAGATAACTGACAGAAGCAGTCACTAGAGGGAGACGGTGCAATTTCATAGAACGCGTCCAGAAAACTTTTCAGTTGGAGAATTTATAAAAAGCTGAATAATCCATGCCTGTGAGTCTTGCGGGTTAACTTGCTGGTATTACCTTGCCTAGTGAACTCGGAACTACAGGATCAATGGCAATATTTGCTTATGTTGGAAGCAGAGAATAGACATTACAGCTAAAAAGAATTAACCTGCCCACTTTTCTGGGATGAGCAGTATTACCTTTTAAAATGCTTCTTCTGAAAGCCTGAAACAAAGGACTGTCACAGCCTTTGTACCTGTATATCTATTGCATGACTAAAAACCCTTCCACCCGAAGCGAAGACTCTTTTTATTTTGCACTTTTAACCTCTCAGTGAATACTGAAGTACTGTTCATTTAACCACGAAGTAACTAAGGGCCTTGGTACACATTTTCCTAACCCCTACTGCCTCTTGTCTTATGAAGTACTTAGTGTTTTGTAAATTTAATTTAATGTGACAGACAAGTTCCCCCCTAAACAGAACGTACTTCAGTAGGACAAAAGTATATGGAAATGTGGAAACATGATGAGGAACTGATAGGAATACATTTGTGATGCATAGGATTCAGAATACATTCAATTTTATGTTTTAAGGGCTAGGCAGGAAAGTTAACAAATTAACAAGCTCTGGTGTACAATATGGGCTTATTGCTTTTGGTAGAAATACCTTAATTCACCAAAATGAACTCACCTCAGCAGTTGCTCCTCTTCTTCATTCTCACTTCTTTCCTTTAGTTCTCTGTTTCATCCCTTATCCCACTCTTCGCCCGTGTCAGCATGATCAGTGACCTAAGGTTTAGCCTTCTGCATGTGTCCAGCTACAGACCAATCAGGTGTTTTACTGAAGGATGCTAAGAAAGGGGCAGCACAAATGTTTAATGTTTCACAGCCAGCTTTATTATGACTAAAACCTGGATAAAGCAAATTGCTTATTGGATTCTTTGCCAGGACTACTTGGGTCAGTGAAACCAACAGACTTCATGGTAAGTTGAGGAAATGCAGGCAAAACGCTGAGCAAGGACTGGCAGAAACACAGTGGTCCCTGATAGGGACTGTAAAAGGATTGAAGATGCTGCTGCCTTAGGGACCTCCATGCACTTTCTCAAAGGTTTTTTCAATATGGGAAATTAATATTATTTTAGCTGTGCTGAATTAGCAATATTCTTCCATGAGAAAATTGTTCATGATAATTTAATCATCATTATTCATTTATAACAGTATTCACACTGGAGGCTACCTAGTATGGTTATTTCAGTTTTTATAATAATGGCTAAAATGATAGAAAACTTGTTTTAGATGGACCTAGAAGTATGCAAAATCGGCATCCAATGCAAAAGGCACTAATCCAATGTGAAACATTTGTAAAACAGATGCTTCACCTGTATCTACCACTCAAGTCTCATCATTCTGTAATCACGGAGCAAATGTTTCCTCCCCAAGCCTGATTTCTACTTATCTTTCAGAACCTCTTGAGAAAAACCTAAAGCATAATCAGCCTGGAACTAATTTGTGTTCTCTGTCTTCAAGAGGGGGGGAAAAATCGACATTCTCCCATTTCTGCCACATGTGACAACACTGATGACATCCTGCTTGCGAGCTCCACTTGCAAGCACCCAGTGACAAGTATTGTAGCAGGTGCCTGCAAGTGACAAAAAATGTGTATTGTTTTCTTTTACCAAAATCACATTTTTACTTTTGTTGTTAAAAGTTTAAGAAAAAACCTCTCTCCTCTCTTCAACCCTTTTATCTGATTAAATCTTATGCAAATTCAAAGGTAATTACGTAAATTACAGACAGTGAAAAGTATTCATTTACTCAGGGCTGAAAATGAAGGGAATGAATATTCAAAGCAGTGTGACATACCACTGTGTGAGGTGAAAAGGTATCAGCCAAACTGAATTAACTGTTTATTGGGAGCATGCAACAAGTAACAAGGGCACTTGTCAACTAGTTTTCACTGAACTCAGCAATCAGAAAACAGTGAACTGCCAGCTCCTGCCTTTCACCAGAAGCTGGACAGCTTTTGCAGGGGTGAACAGCACTTCCTGTGGAAACCCAGTTTCTGCTAGATTTGGTTTAGATGCACTTCACTTCTGCCTCCACCCCAGTCATTACATATTCTTTATATTAAAAAAAAAAAAAAAAAAAAAAAAAAAGTAAAATTCAAAGAAAAAGCACAATTCAGAAACCCTACAGCTGGGATGTCTTAGTGTTTCTCCACTTAACTCTTGTCACAATACTCAGCATTTTTCTTAGTTTGGGAGATCACTCCAGTGCTGCCTTTGACGGAAGGATGAATTCACCTGCCCGACCCTACACAAAAGCTTTATGATGACAGATGTGGTACTCAAAAGAAGCAAGGTCAGCTAAGCCATGTATATACTCCTGAAACAGTATGGACTGGAAACCCTCTGCAAACAGATCTTTTTCATCTTAGTCTGTTGCTTTTTTTTCTCCTTGTGCTCTGATTTGTGGTTTTGCTCAAGGGAAGATGTGAGGAGTAGGCTGCTGCAATGATTTTAACTGACTGATTTCCATGTCTTTACAGCTTCTTGAACAAGCTTCTATGCCATTACCAGGACTCTGCCTGTATGTATTATAAACTGTAAATTATTCAGATGGCAAAGTAGATGAGATTTGGGTGACAATTTGCCTGAATTTCCTACAACTGGATAAACTAGCTGTCCAAGTTACTGTGCAAGACCACAGAGGTACAACAGGTGGACTCTATTCCTGTTTCCATCCCTCTAAAACCCCGCTCTGCAAGAGTCCTTTGGCATCATAACAAAATTTTACTCACAGAAATATTTTTAGTTTTTATTTGAGCAACCTTAATGGATTTATTTATGTTCCGACAATTATATCAGACTGCAAAATACTGCTAATGACTTTGATAAGTAGCAAGAAAAATGCATCATTATTTATACTCACTTGCTACTCCCGACATAATTCAAGGTGTCATCTACAGACAAAACCTGTTGCCACTAATTCCAATCCTTCTATATGACACCATAGACATTTATAGAGGTCATTACGCTGATGATCTTCTCTGTATCCCATGTTAATTCCAGCTTATTGTTCTTGATTGCCATTAACTTACTACTGTGGATGCAGTCTCTGAAAATGCATTAGTGTTGAAAATCCTTTTATTGCTGTAAATTAGGGAATAATCCTTTTATTTTCCGTAAGGTGTTATTTGAATAAAATGTCAATAGAAACATCTATATCCCTGTTGCAAACTGCAACATATTTTTCTTCTTGTTATTTGAAAGTGTTCATATAAAATTCCATGCTACCAAACATTAATTTCCTAAACAGTCTGTTTTTCTTCTACCACAATATTTTGTACAGTCATTATAATGAATATTCACATTCTTGCCATAATTAGCATTACATTAACATCGTCTCGTATCCTCACTGCTAATGCTCTGACTACCATGTTCAGATTAGTTATTCTCAGCAATAGGTAATTTGAGTTACACTGCTTTGCTGAAAATTGTTGTGCTCAGAGTTGCACTAGATCAATTCAAGATTATTAAAATTAGGCATTAACCTGGTTTTTACCTTTTCTGTCTAGAAGTGGTTTTAAAGTCCAGGCCGCTTCTTTTGTTTTGTAGGTCTTTCTTAGTATAAAATTAAAAGCAAGAAAAAGAAACTGTCCGTAGCCTGTTCTGCAGCTTCCCCTGCCCTCTGCCGGATGCAATGTTAGAACAGCTCCAGGAATTAATCTCTTTATTATGTTATGCTCTGCCAATGTGAAGAATTTAACCTTCTCTTTCTCAGGCAAATAGTGCTATTTATGCCCTCTCTCTCTCTCAGGTGGTCACTTATATTTCTGTAAAGGAAATATAATAAAACAAAAATATATAGCTACTTATTTTCTGTAAAAGAAAAAATAAAATAGATAAGGGGTTTTAGGTTTCAGGTTTGGCATGGCCCTTGCTCATACCTAAGTGTGTGATCTCTCTGAAATCAGGTTAAACACAGGAGTAGCATGAGGTTAAGTGCTCTATTCTTGCTTTCTACTTAATCATAGAATAACTTACGCTGGAGTGCCTCTCTGGAGGTCAACCTGGTCCAAGCCCCTGCTTGAAGCAAGTTCAAAAGCATCGTGTCCAGTAGTCTTGAGTACCAACTTGATGGAGGTCCCACCATCCTTCTAGCCACCCGGTCCAGTGGTTGACCAGCCTCACAGTGAAAACATTCTCTGATCATTATCCACAAGTTCTCAATTGGTTCATCACCCAGCCACCCCTTTGCACAGAGCACAAGCCTTCCCCACTGCCTTCCTGGCTTGCCCGTCCTGCAGAGCCTCTACCCACTTACACAGCACTCCAGTAACATAAGCTACCCCACCACACATGTCCCAACGAAGGCACAGCTCTGCAACTGCATGGAGACGTCTAGTATCTCCTTTTTGTTTCCCCTGCAGCACATGTTCATGTACAGACACTTGAAACAGGCCCCATCATACTGCGTTCACAGAGAAGTGACCCTCCCCATTGCACTGTCACTTCCCCACTGCTCCCTGTGCCTTCACTTCTCTATAGGTTATGATAAACTTTCCCCAGCATACATAGTTTCAAGCTGTCCTTGCTAGGTTTGAAGCCTGCCAAAGACACTCTTGCCACACCTCGTAAGATGGATCTCGCTTCCGCTTAAGTCCTTACTCCTCCAAAATGACTGCATGCACACAGAAGCCAAACTCCCGTCTGTGATACCAGCCATGCACCAAGTGTTCATCCACTGCAGGTACCCACCCCTGCCCAAACCCTTCCCTCTCACTGGAAGGACTGAGAACACTGCTCGCGTCCCCTCCCACACCATACTGCTAATTACTGCTGGTAAAAACCCACTACGTTTTTCAAAAGCCAATTATGCTGTACTCTTAACCAATCATGTGTGTATATCCCCTCACGAAGAGGCTAGGCTCTAAAAAAAAAAACAAAAACCCCCTGTAACACTAGTGGCAAATTTCCTAAGCATCAGCAAAGACAACAGTACATTAAATACGATCTTAATTTGTGACATGCCTTTGAAGCTACACTACATGCTGAGAATGCTGACACCATGTAAGTGGCATGTTCTATGGCCTTACTGAACTCCTTTGCATACAAAATGAACCGGCAATCTCTCTCAGATAAAGAATCTAAATCCAAAACAAGTAAAAATATACCCAGTCATATCACTGACATAAATTATCAGGGTATGAAAGTTTAAAACAGGAAGCGGTTTGCCTTCAAATTAAATAAATAACTCTGCTTTATTTTTAATATATTTTCAGTTCTCCTGAAAGACTCCTAACTAGAATTTCCAGTGAAATCTTCTGTTTACTTCCACGCCACACACATGCTTGACAATAGAAAGTCAAAATTTCTTTCGGTGACTCATTATTGTAGCCAAGCCTAACCAAAAGCATCAGTTCTAATTATGACAGGTATGGTCTTTGCTGCCGATACGGCTTTTTTGCCTATTTGCATTTCTGTTGAAGCCATCGCCCAGAATATTATTTATTTAATTAACTTTCTAGAGATCATTTTCATCCATGCAAATGTAATTACTTTAATCTGGACTATGTCTTTACCTATGAAATGTACTAAAACATTATTTCTGTCCGATGACTTTTCTTTAGCTTGTAATCTGTATAACATTCTTTACTGTGCTGTTACTTCTCTTTAATTTTGCTTATTATGTTCTGTTGTTATGCTTGGACATGTTCAAGGTTACAAAATAAAAAGGCCCTGCCACTAATGAACATCTTTCTAATCTGATGGGTATATGCAGAGAAGACAGGGTACAATGAGAACCAGACATAGGTATGATTCTGATGTCTGTGGATTAGTAAAAGATTTTACTGCTTTCCTAGGAACTGGTTTGGATTTCCACCCATGAAAAATTCAGTCTGATCAAGAATATTTGTATAAGCCAAACAAACTTGCATGCTGTCCACACTTCAATGGCACTTCACTATATTCACAAAAGTGGAAAAAAAAAGATGAAGGCTTTTTGATTTACGATTAGAAATATTACATCATAAGGAAAGAAATGAAAAATTAAGTGAGCTACTTTCTGTGTAGCAAGAAGATGAGATGATGCCAGACGTGGAAAGATTCTGGCAGCAAGAAGTCCAGATGTACAGTTTAACACTACTGGAGCAAACTAGAGCAAGTAAAGCAAAGCAAAATTTTCAGGATTTCTAGAAAACTTTAGAATTCAAAACCACACAAACCAGGTGAAAGATTCTTCATCGTCTTCTGAAAAGGAGGCAGCTACTGAAGGATCACAGTTACACGAACATAACCCTCTTTAAAAAGGCCCGGGGTGGAGCTAGGAAATTATAGACCAGTTTGACCTTGGTGGTAGGCAAGATCCTAAAGATATTAATAAGAGATGAGATCACAAGAAGCACAGACTGGGCAAAGTGATTAGAGGACATAATCTACTTGCATTTCAAAAAAGTATTTGACATAAAACTGCAAAGTGGATTAATGCACAATGGTAGCAAGCATAACATAGAAGGTGTCATCCTTGAATGACTAATGAGAAGCACAGATACACAGATACTCTCTGCAACAGCACTCTCAGAGAAAGTATGTTAAAAAGTTAGATTCATTTGACATCTAGACTGCAGCTGTACTACTAACACACGTTAAGGCTAATTTGCTGTCCTAAGGTTGCTGGTCGCTTAAAGATTTAGTGGACACGTTTTACTCTCAGTTCTACCAGTGAAGTCAGTAGAAATTCTCAAGGCATATATAACGACAAGATAAATTAGAATCTACCCTAGGTCACTTGTCTTTGCTTAGCAGGTGTGTTTCCCGTATTATTTTGTTAGAACTAGGATTTTGGGCTGTTCCCTCCCCAACCCCAGTGTACTGCACCAGTTTTTTACTTCAGTGTCTCATCAATACAAGTGGACTGTTTGCTAGCACAGATTTATCACAGTGGGTGCTGAAGGCTATATACATCCTGTATTAGGTATTGCATTTTCCTGTCAAACTAAATTATTTTTATTTGTTGGTATTTGGATTTACAACAGTGTAGATGACAGAAGTATTTAGCCCTTCTTCTGAAGCTCTAAGTTCTTTGATGGTCACTTTCAGGAACCTGATTCTGTATCCTTTGTATATTTATATCAATATAAATCCAGGACAAACCAGATAAAGCCATTCCACTAAAATAAATAAAAGAAAAAAGAACCTAGTACTGAAAGGATTACATATGTACTTTGGGCCAGATTGTCTGAAAAGTCAATTGCATCAATTACAACAAAGGAGAATTTGGCTTATGTAGCTTCTTTACTGCTGATCTCTTGTAACGCCAAAAGGAAGTTCCAACCATTCACAAGCTGACGTATATAAAATGTGAATCCACTGGGACGTTGCGAGTCTCCTTTGGAGACCCTGTCAACATCAACAGCTCAGGCTAATATCAGCAACTGCTGTGGTAGTTGCTCAGAACAGTCATTCCACTTCCCAAGTGTAAAACTGAAATGGCAAGATAAAGTTGCTGCTTAGACTTGTGTTGTTACTTCACTTGGTTATATTTATCTCATTACTACTGGAAAGCTTGGCAGTTTGCTGAAGCATCGTGATGAACCACAGTTAATGATAGCAGGGAAGCCAGCTCTGTTCCAGATTTGTCATGTGGATGTGATGCCATGCGCAGGGGGCTGCAATATCAATGAAAGCATCAGAAAGGAGTCAGCTGATCACTGCAGAGTCAGTCACTAAAAACTACCACACGTCCACAACCTAAAGTCTCCCTACAGCAAGGGGCAATCATACTGCATACTTCTGGAACTAGGAGAGACTGCCAGCAGGGAAAGGTTCAGAAGTCTGTATACCAAAGTGGCGATGAATCTCTAAGTTCAGCTGGGTAACTGAGAAGGAAATTTGACTCAAATCTGTTGACAGCCATGCATGTCACAATTCCATTCAGATGTGTTGTGCTGGGAGTTTGGTTTATTTTTATAAGGGTGATGTTGCACCAAAACATGTTTTGGACTCTGTCAGAAGTACTATCAGCACTTGACAGTAAAAACATTGTATGAAACTCTCTCTACATCAGAGCCCTTATACAAATACAGTCCTCTGATTTAGCAAAGCCACACAACATGGGTTGGGAAAAAAAATGTTTCAGCTATTTACGTTTACCTTTTTGCTGATGATGCTCTCTTTTAGTTGGATCTCTATTAGCTGAGAATTTCACACATCCTTTCCCAAAAGGAAGAGAAAGCCAAAGAAACTATATGCTGATCCTGCTTCTTGCCCATGCCACAGATTTCTTGTAAAACTCATCACAGGCAGCCTTGAGACTTACAGCCCATGACCCCCTTCTTGTGGATAAAATGCACTATTATGTCTCCAGTCTTTGTCAGAATAGTCATAAACTGGTAGAAATCAAAAGAAGAGAACCTAGTTGCCAGGAGACTCTTGGAGGTGACAAATAAACAAAAAACAATCTTTCCTTCCTGCAAACATTTAAAATCTCCAAGACAGATGTCTCTCTCACAATATATAGGAGGATGGTATTTCAGCCTCTTCCTTTTCACTGGAAGCCTGGCTAATCTCTTGGGCACTGCTCCTCCAATTCTCTTCAAAACCTCCTCGACTAATACTTCAAGTTTTTGATCACTGAGATACGGTGAATTAGAAAGAACAAGGAAAGAAACATATGTGTGTAGGAACTAATGTGACAGAGGAACTCAGAAAAGATGTGATTATGATAACTTAAGAAGGATCCAATTGCTTTGCTACACAATCACATGGAAGAGAAAGCCAAATTCACAGATTTCTTAAAGCAGAGACAAAATGACCACTGGACAAAGAAGTGGCACAGCATTTATCTACCATGATCTATCCTAAGAAAGAAAAATTGAGTAAAGCCAAGAAGAGTAAGAAGGTTTACTGAAATGACTCATAAGTATCAAATCATCTGACGTGCCAGGAGCTGGCACAGAGTGTAAGACATTTTTGGAGGGTCATGGCTGAAATAATTTTGAGGTGCCATACACAAATGGCCTTCTCTCCTCTTCTGGGCAACACAGTTCACCTCAATGAATTATCAAAAACATAACCAAAAGTAATTAATCCCCATCACAAAAGCATTTGACATTAGTGCCAAGCTCTGCTGCATTTCAGCCATCTGAATTTTATACAGTTATGACTTTAAACCCTTGAGCAAGCAGACCCATTCAAACCCAGACAGCATGGGGACAGCATGAAAATACTTTTGTCCACATTATTCCCTGTTGGAACCTCATGCCAGGCTAAATACTCAATATGGCCCACCGTTCTACATGACGTGAATTAGATTTGTTAACCAACCTGATGTTCACTTAGGAAACATGTTCTTATTGAAAGTATTTATGTTAAAACAGTAAGACAGAAACAATGTAAATATGTTAACATATGAACTACTTTTTGTCTGCATTCACCTTACAATTTTATCAGAAAATGGATGCTAATATCTCAACAGCTTACTTATAATACTGGTTTTTTTAATGAAAATTATCAAACTGCATTTTTTGTTTTCATGTAACACATTAGAATGCAGTGGCTGCTCATTACTTAGAAGTCCATTCTGCAGAGCCAAACCTGCACACTGTTTTAGATTCATGCAGCACACTGGCAATAAAACTACCATGGCTTACTAGGGGTAGTGAAAGGCAGGGTTTTTTTCAGAGAATATACAGAAACCCATGATGGGAAGAACAGAAGTGTCAATATTCGACGCTTTCTGTAAAGCTGTGAAAAAAGATACACACGGCTCTGTCTTCACTTGCTTCCTTTTGCTAGGAAGCAATGACCATGGAATTGCTCCCTTTTGGTGTGCAATCTATAAATTGAGGGCTGTGTTGCTGTGCTGGAGGTTTAGCCCTAAGGATAGTGTGTTTTCTAAGTCCTATAAAGGATTTCAGTGAGCAAAGGGTACTCAAAGCTGTGAATCCGCCTGAATTTGTCTGTTTAGCCTTGTGACTAATTGAGCATCTCACAAAAGGAAGGCAACTGAGGGAAGGCAGTACCAACTAGGCATGGAAATTAAATTGCTACAAAGACATGTGTGGAACAACTTAAAATAAAATGAATCACATTACTATGAAAAATTATAGGCTGTACAATTACACAGACTAAAGATGCTTCTAATTACCCAGTGTTAATTATCTACTTAAAACACTTTGGGAAGGATGAATGAATAGGAGATCTGTTAGAAACTAAATTTCTGCTGTTTATTGTTCACAAAGCAATCATAGCATATGAGCGAAACTGTCTGTTTTAAATGAACACTTAAGAGCAAAATAAAAGTCTTGTATCTTGGAAAGTAAATGTCTTAGTATAACTATATTTTAACTGTTCTGGCAAAATCACATGTAAGACAAAATTCAAACTACCTCACCATTTCTAGGCAAAATTCAGGACTTGGTGATATATTATGAATGCCCTGGTGTCACTGAAGGTGCAGAGATGTAACTGAGGCAGGTACTTTTCACAATATTTAAAGAAAAAACATCCTGTGTAGTTATTTTTGCCAGTGTCAAATGGCTATGAAATGCTATTCCAGCCCAGTGTCCCCTACACACACTTTAACCCTGTTCTTCACTGTTACAAATGATGAGACGTGGTGCAAGGTAGTAAGTGCTTACATGCATTGCATGTCAGTGTACTGACCCTTCCACAGCTGATAGACATCAACATTAATAAAACATTACTTATCTTAGAAACAGCTGCAGAACAGAATTAGGATCTAACAAAATTTAGCGAGATGCTAAGGTCTCGCAGAAAGCAGCAGGAACTGTGCAGGAGCAACAGTTTGCACAGGAGTGGAGATTTCTGTATCATGGCAGTAGTGTAATGTAGAAAACATAAATGGTCAAAGATGAGAAAGGTAAGACACAATTCAGGCAAAAACCAAGAGTTTGGAGAAAGTTATGTATATAGGAAGAAGATATTAGACTGGAGCTACCATTTCAGTTTTAATTTTGAAGCTCATCCTGTAACCACTTACCTAAACCGTGCTGACAGCGCCTTTATTTCAGTTAGGACTCCAAGTTATCATGCTGCATGCATGACGGCAAAAGGACAGTGATCGAAACAGATGTAATTATAGACTTTTCCTGTTCTTTGGCTACATGGAATCAAACTTCAAACAATTTAGCCTCTGGTAATCCTGACCTGGAAAGCAACTGCTTTTCTGTTCTGCTAACAATCTTTAATGAGGGTATTGCCCTTCTAAGAGACCCTGGGTAGTCACTTGGTTTCAGGGGTATTAGGCTGCCATAGTAAATCTAGATAGGACTCTCAGCTTACACGGACAACAGAGAGGACTCAAATGGAAATACAAATTGACAGTAGAGGTTTCTCTGATGTCTGGGGATCCTGTCATTAACAACTACACAGCAACGAAAATTTGCATATTGTCCGAAGTCATGGAAAAGAAAGGCCAGGGAAAAAAAAACAAAAACAAAACCCCCAAAAACTTACAGGAAGAAAGATATGCATGTTAAATTCTCTTTCAACTGAGTATGTCTTCCTCTTTATTTTCTTCTCAGACGTTAAGGGTCTGAGCCTGTGTACACCTGCTCAGGGGAAAATCTTCTAGCTACATTAGGTTTAAGTGCACTCCTTAAAATCTAAAAATCAAACCAGCTGTGATGGGTTTAAGAGTTAATTTCTGTATGCTATATATTTTTATATGGTTACTTGAAAAATAAAAAAAATCAATGCTCATCCTATTTGATTATTGTCCTAAAATCTGTCTCATGCTTAAACAAAACCAAACCAAACTAAACAACGGCTCACACAGCTTTTATATGTCCTTGCAAGCTTATTGACTTCAGTAACGTTTTTGTCTGAGTGAAGTTGCAGGGCTGACAGAATTCAATAGCACAAACTCACTCCTGGAACCATACCAGCTCCCTCTATGTACACCTTGGCAGATACATCTTCTGGCTGAAAGACTGCAATGAGATAGGAAATAGAAGCAGCAAAAATCAGCGTCCCCTACGCTCATGGGCCCCAGAAGATTTATGGTGTTGCTAAGAAAGGCAGAGGGCCAGGAATCCTACAAACCCTCCACTCCGGGGATACTAGTGGAGTTTTGTCTGTGCTTTGAATCTGGCTGCCTTCCCATGCAAACAGTGCGTAAGGATTAGCTTCTGTGCCAAAGTAAAAGCAAATAATCTTGCCTTGACTTGAATGTTAACAAGTAGCAGACCCTCTGTAAGTGAGGTTTGAAAGATAATTTTAAAAAGCAGCTACGTCTTTAAGCTTCACCGTACCTTCTAATTACTGTAAAGCTGAACGGCTTTCACTTGAAACCAGATTCAATATAGCCTGATAACTTCAGGTGACAGTTTTGGAGTGGGGTCCTTGTTTCCAAGGTTGAATAACATCATTCCAGCTATCATATTGTTGAAGGTACATTTTCACAGGCATATGTAGACTCTGAAACAAAACATTTTCTTGGGGACAAGGCAGAAAAGTAAGTAACTTGCCATACCTGCAGACCATTTAAAGCACAATCTTCAACAGCAGTGCTATTAGCCGCCATCTATTGTGAAAAATGTAACCCATGTCAATAACCTGCTTCTGTGTTTTACTGCAATAAAGGATCATGTGGCTCTCTTGTGGCAACATAAATTAAAAACACACAGCTATCTGGGTTTGGAAATGAGTAGCCACCTCACTTTACATATAGTTGAAAGTGAGTGTGAAGAAAACAATTCTAGGGAGAGGTTGAAAAGTATGATTCTTTATAGTGACACTACCATTAATTAGTGAAGTATTTACCTTAATTTGTTTACCATTTCATCTAGCTCCCTGATATTATTTGTCTGAAATATGGAGTATTCAATTTCTCTTCTCCATTAATTTCAATGTAATAATGAACATTTTCATTCTTTTTAACTTGCATTCACTGTTTTTACTTACTGTTGTGTTGGAACAGACTTTGACACAAAGGAAAATATGTTGCTTGGAAAGGACATTCCATTTCTCCAATGGAAAGCTGCATGTCAGATTAAAGGGTTATCTAAAAGGTTTTAGTTCCCCAAGTAGTTCCCAGAGTTATGTCTTTCTGATACTCAGCATTCAGGGTTTTTTTTCCCTCCTTCCCCCCTGTGAAGTTTGCCTTGCTTTTCAAACTAGTGGCCTGAAGGAAACCACCCACCCTGATTTCACCTGGTCATATAGCTCAGGAGAATTGCTAGAATTATCTTTCCTTCCTCTTGCTTGCTCTTATTCCTGCACTACCTGACAAAAGGTACAAAAGGTTAGTCAGAACTTTTTTCCACACTCTTCTAACCTGTGTAGAGAAAAATACACAAGGCTGGACTGTGACAGTCTCGAATAGTACAGAACAAATGTATCTAAGCCATGCATTTTAGAATACTTGCCCAACTCTATAAATAAGTCCTCCACACAAAACCAGCAGCAATAAGTTCTTCCTTGTCTTCTGAGAATCTACTTCTTTTCATTAAGGAGAAAAATGGTGGACTAAGTTTGATAAGTGTTTAGCTTTAAAGAAGTGGAAGGTGTTGAATCTTTATTGCAAGTGTCTCAATGAAAAGAATTTTCCATAGGAATACTCAACATTCATCTAATTCTGCCTGGTGACAGCAGTGTTTGTCTCCAGTTTTCATATGCTTTATATTAGGTTCTGTAACTAGCTTTCCCTAAACAACCCGTGGTCAGTGGATCAAACCAGAATCATAGATACTTGATGTTGTGTGGCTTGATGCATTAATTGCTTTGAAGTTATTAGCAAGGAATATGTAGCAGCTAGCAAAAGGACCTCAGCAGTGAGACAAATGTAAGGAGAAGTGAAAACTTTTTTTGCATCAGCTGTCTTCACATTTCACTTCAATTAGAGTAAACCACATTGGAAGCACCCGCTACTATTGACCACAGCATCAGGTACAAAGAAGGGACAATGCTTTTCATCTAGCTGGGGCTGAAAGAAGTCCCACTTGGAAACTAATACAACTCAGCAAGCAAGTTTACCAACAACTCAAACACCAGGTATGACCTGGTATGACTGACAAATAGAAGCTGTGCCCCTAGTTGTACATGAGGCAAGTTTGTAAGTGACAGCAAAATCACATGGCTGCATACAACAGTCCATAGTGCCAAAGCTGCAGAAGGACATGGTATTACAAACACTGAAGGCATAATGTGCATAATGTTCCTTGGGAACCACCAACAGTCTTGTGCTCTGCTCTGACCTTAGATTATCATCAGAACTTTACAATATTCACAGACATCAAAGGCTGCTGGGAGTTTAGTACTTTACTGATCATTGTCCTGAGGTCCTGAGGTGGAAGATCGGAACAAGGAATGCAGTCACAGATACCTTCAGAGTTAAGTGTTAGCTTCCCAAGAACTATTTCAATAAAGTATTGCAGCACAAACCAGGATTTAAAAAAAATCTTGGCCTCTGCTCTCCCTGAACTACCCATGCTCTTCAAGAATGCCACCCCTCCCCTACAAGTTGTGCTGCTGACTTACAGAACTACTCTGGCTGTAAGGTGTTATGCAGGACTAGCAAGATAATCATACACTGAAAAACAATGATCAAGACATTTTAAAATATTTAATTATGGGGATCTACCTTAAAGCTTCCTTTTCAAGGCCCAAGAAGTTACAGGCTTTATCTACTGACCTGAGACAAAATCCTCTGTTACTACATAGTGACATATGCAGGTCATAAATTACATTAATCTCTGGCTACCAACCCAGGCTATGTACGATGACACCACCACAGCCCCTGTGCAAACATCTCCGCAACAAGAGTTGGTTGTAGTGTACCTGAGCATGCTCATGCTAACTTTTGTCCAGCTAGAAACAGCAACAGGAGTAATACAGACTCAGCAGCACACACTTCATCACTGACTGTACAAACCTGCAGAAAACCCTGCGTATCTATCCAGCTATCTATCTGTAAGTGCTAGCTCAATAGACTGAATGCTAACAGTGTTTTCTGCATATCTTATGCCCTTCTAAAGCAGTCTTACTGCTGTCCCAAAATATTGGGACTGCTGAAACTAAATATTCCATAGTAGGCTGTAAAATACAATCCAAGCAATCACAGAATGAGATCTATTGTATTGTAGTTAATGAGTAGGAAACCTCCCAAATATCATTTAAGTATTTGTGTTTTATTTGTACCCTGCAGCGCAGTTGCAACTTTCTGCAGTATTACAGAGTATGGCTTGAAAATAATTTTCCATTATACTTTCCAGGAGTAACAAGAGGTATCAAAAGGAAGCATTTGCATCACAGTAAAAACACATGCTCCTCCCCTCTGGAACAACCCACACAGCTCTAACACCCTTTATGTCTCTCTTACTCAACAGATGTGAGTAGGAAAGCAAGAAAGAAAGTAAGAAACGTGATCCTCAGGTAGCAGTGCTTTCTATATGTTGCACAGAATTCTTATGCATTCCCATAAGGCTGTGTATTTCATTTCTACAGATTGGGGTGTTTTGGCCAATCATTCTGACTGCTTTTACCAGCAACAATATCTAATATGATGTGGTAATCTGCTATCTGCCTGTATTCCTGTTCACAGGATAAGCTGACACTGAGCAATGACTGGGCCACTGACAGTATGTGATGCTGAGTTTAGAGAAGCAGCCAGTACAATTCAGAAGTACTATCTCCCTTTCAAATGTCACACCTCAGTGAAAAATCTGGGAACTGGAAATACCACCCTGATACTAACAGATCTGATTACAGGAATCATGACAAAAAAATTACTGTCATCTTGAACGGATTGCAAAACACCAAATCATCCGAAGTTAAGAAAAGCACATGTGATCTTCTATCATGGTAACTTATAAATGTATCCCTTTCATCCCTAAGAATTTTTAAACCCTTAAAAAGCAATTTTACAAATAACCTACCAATCTAGGTATAGCTATGTAACACATGAGGTTGTAAACAGTAAAATGGATTTACACCACAGTCATTGTGTCCACTGCGGAAGTACAGCCACACCTAAGATTAAAAACTACAGCTAATTTTATAGAATACAGTAGTCCCACACAATAGCACTGGCACAGAAGGAGCAAATGACATCATTAATTTAAATTCCTGCTACCACAGGGAAACTCTGGGTATTTAGAAACTGGAATTGACCAGAGCATCAAAGTTACTTGTAATGAAAATTGCCCCCACATGAATCAATTATATATATTGAATTATATAAATTATATATATAAAAATCCAAAATATTAATACGGTCTTCATGTTGCTTTAGAAAAAAAAATAAAATCACAAATCTTCCTTGAGTTGTATTATTAAAGCCTTTGAATCCTAACAACAAAAATGCATAAAGGCATACATGCAAGCATATCTTCTCACTTCTCTCACACTACATATCCTACTCAAAAATTCAGAAAACATGCCATAACACCTACTGTACATGTTATTACCGATTTGTTTCATCAGTCTTTCAGCACCATGTAGCTCTAGTGACAATGACTATGCCAGGCCTGCAGCAGTTAAGACTCTGCAAAGGAACACTTGAAACTTTTCATAACTTTTTAAGCATGCTTATAGAGACCTGTATTTCTTACATGTAGCATCTAGTTCTTCCAAGTCACAGGCTAGAAATTTGTAAAGCGGCAAACAGCTATGGAAATTGCAAACAGAAAAATGGGGACTGCTCCATAGCTTTTGTTCAAGGAGAGTGAAAGCCAACTAAACAGTGCATGCTGGCGTGAGCTCTACTGCTCTTCCCAGTGTCTGCATCGTACTTTGTCAAAAGACAAAAGCAGCAGCCGAGTTCTGTCCCTGCTCACTCAGCTCACTCCCAGAACTTGAGAACACAAAGGCACACCTTGACACCTTGAAAACATTCTGGTGTATACAGATGTGATCATAGTGTTGTACTTCTGAAGTGGAGAACACCAGACACAGAACAGCTAATAGTGAGGGATACCACCTTCTCATTTACCGGGCACCATGTACATAATTATGTACACTTGTACATAACCAACAGGTTCCCCAAACTGTGTTAGGTAGCCCTTCAGAGGATGTAATCACTGACAGTTGCTTAGATCTACACTTCATAAGGTAGAAGAGATTCCATCTTAGGACAAAGTAGTAATATTTTTTGAGTGCTCTCAGGAATCTTTTCCATTTTCTCTGAGATTTATCTTCACTTCTCAACTTGTGCATACTCGTAAGTTCCAAGATGTCTTCATTTTTACCTCAACTAGTTGATCTGTGATCCCTATTAAAACAATAAACATTTTATACTATTCTCTCAGAGTCATGTGGCTGACACCAGTTTGAAATGGAAAAATACTTAGGGTACCTAAGTAGAGTCAAAACCGCTTTACTGCAAAAGGAAAACTACAAAGGGTGATGCATAGGTCCAAAACATTTTGACTAAATTTGGAATCTAGTAGATGAATTGTGCTCTAGAAATTGTTTTTCAGGGCACAGAATTCACCTTCAGATGAGGAAAGGCCAAGGATACATTCCTTAAAATGTAATTAAAGACAGAGAATTGAGGTGTTCTCATAAACCCATGACACAGGATTTATTACAGAATAGCTGGACAATTTGAGAAGTTCAAACTGACATATCAGGACTAAATCCTATAGGCAGAATTAAAGTTGTTATAGAAAAAGATATCCTTCACTGTGAGCTCTGGTTCTATAGGCTTCCATCTAAATAACTCTGCTTAGATCCTTAAGTCTGCAACTTCTTGACACAAGTAGACTATCACAGGAGTCAGCAGGATCTCACACCAACACAAGATACTACTACAGGCCTATAGATGACTCTGCTTAGACTTCATCCCAGGTCAATTTCCTTTCATATAGAAAATGATATGAAAAAATGGTATTTCCTTACTCTAGACACACATTCCTGGCTTTTTGATAATGATGCTCATTAAGTACACAAAGACCAAAAAAATGTTACTATTTTTTGTAACAAAATCTGTGACCAATGGATGCATACTGAGTTCTACTTTATGCATCACCAAATAAAACCACTAGGCATATTTCAGTGACAAGACACACATTACTGACCACAGTGTAACAAAGAGAAAGAACTCAGTTTTGACTTTTTAGAATCAAGACTCAGTTTATAGTGCTTACATTGAAAAGTTATGGTTTTGATTGGTAAATGGAACCAGCTCAGTATAGGAACTATTCAGACAGAAAACATGTGGAATACTAGAGGGTTGCTTTATCAAGATACTTTTCTGGCTGCAGTTCTTAGGCACAAACATGCAGAAAATTGTGTTCTTCCAAAACAGGAAAATGGGTCTCTTAGGTTGCTGTTCACAAAGCAAAAAGGGGAGCAGAAAAAAGTACATTTTTTTCTGCCTAAAAATGAATGTAGCCGGGAATTTCAATCCCAACCTGAGGCCTTTCAAAGATGGGTAGTAATAACTGCCATAAACATTAAATTAGGGGGAAAAAAAGATCACGCAAAACCCAGGGGCATTTTCATCTAGAAGTTATTACAGAAAGGGATTTAACAATGAATACGATTCTACTTTAAGTTACTGTCTGAGCTGCAAGTATTGAGGGCTAGTTTTCAAATTTTTCATTGCATATATTGCATTTTTTAAAATACAGAAAATGGTGATGTATTTCAGAGCCTTGATACACTGGTTCTCACACAGCTGTCTAAGAACTGCCCTGATTACTCAGTGCCAGCTCTCCTGGTTTCCAGCTGCTAAAACCCATTAGAAGCAGCTAAAAATACATTAAATCCTAATATTACTTTTCCATATAATCAATTGCTGTAGCTGTCATACGGGTAAGAGGAGACAAAAGAACTGAATGAGCAATAAAATGAACTCCTTTCATAGATTTCTTCAGCAAAGTTAAAACATATACAATCTTTGATTTCTAGGGTAATCAGGCACCTAATACCCATAAGGATATTTTTTCTAAATTCTTGAACAGAGCACTGGCTTTGCTACGATTAATTGTGAAGTTTCAAGACTGATTAATTTGCCAGTAGCATAATCCTGCTCTCAAACCTATGACTAGCTACAGGCAGATGAAAAATACAAAGTCTCTGCAATTTCTGTTAGAACACTCCTGCTTTGAAAGTGGGATGGGTGCAGATAAATCAACCAATTGCTAGATGACAGTCCACCACGGCAGTCCATTGCAGAGGAAAAGCATCATTTCCAAACAAAGATAAAGGATTGGTTGCTGCCAAGCTGAGATGGAGCCATGGAGCTCACTTGTATGATGAATGTACTATACTGGTTAGCCGAGACATGCTGGAGCTGTAGTACAGGGAGTTTACCAAGAGTCAGTGAGAAACAGTAGAGGGAAAGGTTTGTCTCGGATGTTAAATTTGAAAGATCTGGAAGCAACAAATGACAGAATGAATGAAGATAGTAGCTAGACATCATAAAAAATGCTGAACAAGCCAGAGCCAGTATGTGTAATTCAGGGCACAGCACAGAGACTCTAATGTGCATAAGGATCAACAACTATACAAAAAGGGCCGTTCCTTACGTTTTAAGAAAGTGGGAGACTAGATAGAGCTACTGGAACTATTCATTGGGTCCAAAAGCACATACTTGTATTTGGAAATTATGGATTTTTTCTGAGGAATGTGTATTTGGCATCTTGATATTAATTCCAATCACAGGATAAGAATCAGTATCTGTTAGAAAACAGCATTGATGCAGCAAGATCCTGTTTACTTCTGGTTTTGCAACTTGCCTCTCCAGAAATGCCAGTCAGGTTTGGCTTGTTTCCAATACAGGGATTGGAATACAGGAATTCCTTAATTAAATTCATGCAACTTCTGACACAGGAGCCAAGGCCTCCACATACAGAAGATAACATGGATGAGTGAGTAATGGCACTACAAGATACATGCCCCCTCTTTTCACCCCTTCATGCCTGCACCTCCCAGCTCTCTACCAGAGTGAGATAGGTCATTAGAGGAACTCTGCATCTGCTTTGATTAATTTCAGTGCAATAGTGTTTCTGTGGCTCTGATGAAGACCAGTAAGTAAGAAGAAAAAAAAATAAAATCTACGCAAGACAGATGCTAGCTAGAAAAAAAAAATAGTATTTGAACACACACATCCACACACACACACCCCAAAATACAAATCATGGTCTTTACTTGGGAGGAGATGCTTTAGACCAGCTTACACCAGCATTCAAACAGAAGAACACAATCTCAAACTAAGGCCCAGCCTGTGGATGAAAAATCAGTGTACACCCACTAAACCGTCTGCAAGGCTCTGCCTCAACGCGAAGATCACAGCCTCTGCTGACGTCAATGAAAAGTCCACATTGGATCAATCTGTATCATTACAACTGCCTGAAGCCTGTCCTGCAAGCAAGGGACACAAAACCACTGCTTATAACGGCACAGGGTGATGACAGCTCCGGGCAGGAGCGCAGCACATGGGCATTTTTACGCCGGTAGTGATCCCCTTCTACTCGAGTTAAGCACTGTGCTGTGCACTTTGCTTCCACACACCTTACTGTTGCTGTCAATATCCAGAATATACAACGCCCAAGTTTCGCTAAGCACCTACCCATGCTCGGGGAAGCACCTAACCTGCCCAGGGCAGGAAGCCCTCACCCTCAGGGCGGGCCCCTCCCGCCCGCCCGCTGCCTCCGGCTCCGGGGCCGCGGGTGCCGGCCCGGCAGCCCGACGTCTCCTCCGTCCCCGCCAGGCTGCGCCGCAGCACGGCGGCCCGCCCGCGGTCACCGCTCGCGTGGGCGCTGCCACGCACCCCTCTGGCGCGCCGCTCGTGCACCACATACGGCTGGCAGCGCCCTCACCAGCCCCCGGGGCCGGCAGCCAGCCCTCGCGGCCCCCAAAGGCCCCGGGACGCCGTGGGGGACGGGGATACAAGGGGTCCCCCGGCCGAGCGCCCCCCCGCCCCGCACCGCCGCCCGCACTGCCCCCGCTACCGTCCGCTACCGCGCGCGTTCAAACCCCCGCCCCGCCCCGCGCCGCCAAATCTCGCGAGGGTGTGGGGGCGGCCGGCGCGCGGGCCGCGCCATGTCGGAGCCTGGTCGGCGCAGGCCGGGCCCCTCCCCCCGCCGCGCGCCCGGCGGCCTCAGCGCCCCGCACTGAGCGTGCGGCGCGTCCCGCCTATCCCGGAAGCGCTTCCCGGCCGCGCGGCGCGCTCCGGGCCCCCTCCCCCTCTCCCCCCTCCCCTCTCGCGGAAAGCCGGTGCCGCCCGGCGAACGCCCCCCCCCGCCCCGCGCCTCCGCGCGCCCTCACCGGGGGGGGCACCCGCCTCTCTCCCCCCTCCTCCCCCCCCAACCGGTTCGTGCCCAGGAGGAGCGGGGGGGCCCGCGCGGGGCGCCTCCCGTGTGTCCCCCCGCTCCCCCGGTACGGTCGCCGTCCCGGAGGCCCGGGGCAGAGCCGAGGGGCCGGGCGGGCGGGTGGGCATGCAGCCGCCGCCGCTGAAGCCGAGCCCCCAGCGCAGCACGGTGAGGGGGCAGGCCCCGGGGCGGGGGAGGGGGGACGGGACGGGGACACGGGCGAGGGGGAGGTATTCGGGGGCGGGCAGGGCTGCCCCGCTGCCGGGGGCGCCCCGTCAGGGAGGGAGGCTCCGGGCGGAGTAGGGGGGTGACACCTCCGTGCCCCCCCCCCAGCCCCGTTGGGGTGACCCCTAACCCCCCCGGCCGAGGGAGAGGCGGGGTGGGAGCGGGCTGGAGCCGGCGGCCGCCCCGTCGGCGGTGCGGGGGGAGACGGGCTGCCCCGGGAGCGGGGTGGGGGGCTCCGCCGGGCGCGGGCTGCGCGGGGGCGGGGGTGTGGTGACGGGAGGCTGCCCGTGTTGATCCTGCCGCTTGTTTTGCTGCCGCACTCCCACGCACCGAGCGGAGAAAACTTTGGGGTTTGTTTCTGGAGCCCTTCGGGAGAGGGGGGCGGGTTGGCTGCCCGGGGATCCCGTGCGGGCGGCCGATCGGCAGCGGCTGCGGTGTCTGCTGGGCCACAGATGCAGCCCTTGCTGTGTGAAAAATAAAAGCAGCAAATAATTTCACAGGTGAAAGAGCTGCCGCTGCCTCTTTGACGTGTTGTCTGCAGTATGATGCTGCTGCTGTTGTGGCTTGGCTCTGGAGATAGAAGGCCCCCAAAGGTAGCGAGGCCTTAGTTGTGCTCTGGCCAGAGTCTTGTCTTCGGGTCAGGTTTGAGATCTTACCGATTGCTTGTGTTGGCTGCCGGCAAGAACAGCTCGGATTTTCTTTTGGTTTGTTTTTTAATGTCGGTGAATATGGTGGAAGGATGCTACTCTTATTTATGGTTTGATACTGTTCCAGTGTTAGCATTTGACTATGCAGTTGGTGTGTTTTCCCCTCATTCAAACATGATGTGTAACGTGATGTTGGCTGCTCTTTCCCTTGCTTTAGCAAGGAGAAAGCAGGGAGATGAAAGCAATTGCTTACATGGCTTGACACTAACTATATTTTGGAGTTTGCTAGGGAATCCCTGTCACCAAAAAAAATGGAATGTCCCAGGTATGCCACACTGGAAGTTAATTGAAAAACTTTGAGCAAGACACTACGTTCAGGCAAATATGCTTAAACTGTCTTAGAAGGTTTCAGTGGTAACTAATGTGAAGATGCTGTTGGTAGTCTGTTAATATCTTTATAGCTGATGAATACAGTAAATATTAGCTAAATAAACAAACTGACTAAAAAGATGGCTATTTGTAATGCTTTTATAATTACATTTCAAGATTTTTCAGCTTAATGTTGTAGGGTAGCTTTCCTTTCTCTCTCTTCATCCATTCTAAATAAATACTGAGAGTGGATAGGCCAACCCAGTTCTGCTGATGTATTGATAGGCATCTGTTATTTTTAGTGCTGGTGTTCACTGGCATAAAATTGAGTCGTAGTTGTTTATAGGCTTATGTTCTGTAGTAGGTCCACTTGACCAGTTCTGATTTCAGAGGGCTTAGTATCAAAGAACTCCTAAAACTTACAGGTAAAGCCTTCATGGTTGAAGGTCAGTGTCTGTTCTGATAGCTTTGTTTTCCCAGATGTGTGAGAAGAGCAGTACTTTCTTCTGCCCCTTCTCAAGTATATTTTCAGTTAACATATTTCATTTAAAAAGAAGAAATGTTAAATTCATTTCCTCTTAGTACTGAGAGAGGAACAGGCTTCTTAAAAATAAAGTATTTCACAACATTTGTTAAAGCCTGCCCTTTGTCCTGTCTTGTGAATGGTGTCAGTTGATAACAGCAATCTGAAAAATGCCGTAACAGCCTCTATTAATGTATACATAGACTGTCTCAGTTCATCCATAAAATTACTAACGTATCACATTTTACACGCATTAGTAAAGGATAATAAAGACAGCATTTAAGTCTGCCTTTAACCTTAAATCGTTTAGGTACAGTGAGTTGGGTGTGATTGATGCTTATTTTGAAACTATACTTTTATGATGTATTTTTATCTGGCTTGGGTCATAACCTTTAGTGTAAGTGATTACAGTTAAATGTAAAGAGGGTATTGTGAGTTCTGTGTCCACTCTCTTGTTGTTTCCTGGATCTCATCGAGGCTCCTTTTTCCTTCCATTAGTTGTTATCTTGATGAAGACAAGATGGGTTGAATAGGTGTTGTGAAAGTGTGTCCTCTTTTCCACCCAACTTTGGTGGTATTTCTGTGCTGATGTCTGTCCATTGAGTTGCAAAGGAGTAATGGTAAATGATAAACCTAGTGGTAAAGGGTTTCTTTCATGTCATCCAAGAGAATAATACATTAATGTGATTCTTAAGGTTATCTGGTACTAGCTTGTCTGTTTCTGTCCCCCTTCAAAAATCATGTAGTACTTAAATGAAGTTAAGTTTTTGGTTGCACTGGTCTGTAGATACCTTCTCCTGACTTTAAACCTGTGATGATTCATTTTGTATGTTATTTTAAATAGCATAAGTAGCCTGAAAGTATGACCTGCAGAAGTATTCTTGGTTAGGGTCAGAGTTAGGTTTTTTAATGTACTGCAATACGTAATAAATACGCAACTTAAGATGTTTTATTGAGTTATTTTTCAAAGAGCTGTATCCTCAAGTGGAATGATAGTTCAGCTTTTTACTTTTACAGTGGCAATGTTGTAGCAAAATTGCTAACAATACAAGCAAAAGGCTTTGATTTACTTCTTTAACGCAAAAAGTATTTTAGCGATGATCCAAACATTAAGTAAATTATCAAATCTAATAAAGTTTGGATAATGTCAAGTCTCTTATGTATGTGTAGTCATTCAACTCAACTATAGTATGACATTTTGTTCTAGGAGTGTCTGTAGATTGCTCTTTCCACTGCTGTGAGCTGAAGTAGGTGCAGTGCCTGGTGTGTGTGTGTACCTATGTTGCCCACATGAATGGAAGTAAAGGTATTTGCAGTGAAAAAGTTATTTTTGTTACATGGTACATTTAAAAGGCAGGTGACACATGGAGAGTGAAACTAAGAGAGAGTTTATGCAAAGCCTCAAACTTTTTCGTAAGCACGTTTTGGACTACTTTGCAAGTGTTTTTAAGTTACAAGGTAGAAATATGTGACTTGTGGTTTTGCAATATTTTTTCCTGTCCCTATTACTGTTTTACTGAAACAGAAAAATAAAGCTAAACTGGAAATTGGTGGTGCTGCCCAGTGCAATAAACTGATATTAGGATATTACTTTCAAATCCCTGCCAAACATTTCTGGTATTATTTGGCCCTTTTTGCAAGTTGGAGCTCTCCTTCAGTTATCTATATAATGTACATTTTCTGTAAAATGTTTTTTCTCTATGGGCACAGTAGACTAAAATGTTGTCTGAAGGGTGATATCAGCTGTCATGTTCTTGTGAAAGACCAGGAATCGTTTTGTTGAGATTGAATGTGTGGTGATGTCATGGTGCCAATTCACATGTGTGGAGCATTCTTTCTAAATGGAAGGATGAGAGTTTTGAAATACTTGTTTAGACTCATGTATGCAAATGTTGAAGGTGTTGGTTGAAAACATTCTAGAATAGGTTCTTGTACTCTGCCAAACCTTGAAGTATCGAAGTTGTCCTTTGAAAGGCTTTCAATTTGTGCATATGCTAGTAATACTATGCAAATTTGTCTCTGCAGCTTCAGACAAATGATGTAAATCTGACCTGAAAGTGCAGATGGTTCTGTGGTACTGAGTATCCGTTCCACGTATCTCTTACTCTGTATGAGGTGGATAATTGGTCAGTGACTTTGGTGGTGTGTCAGTCAGTGCTGAAAAGGTGGCACTGTGGTATTAGTATCCAGGAGACTCATGTGCACAACTACCAGAAAAAACATCACTAATACCTTTTTATCAACATGAGAAGCTGAAATACATCTGGCAAAATTCAGTATGTACAAGACGGTGAAACAAAGTTACAATACCACTAATAAACCAGACTGATCAAGATGGGCAGCAAGTTCTTAATGGTTGGGTTTTTCCTTGTTCTTTTTCTCTTTTTGAAGATTAATTATGCTGGATAGATCACACTCTGTGTCTGTCTCAGCTTAATGTCGGACTGGAATTACCATTTCAGTATTCTTACACCCCATTGATTACTACATTGAATGTTCTTCAAGTACTCTTTCATAACAGCCAGCATAGCACTACAGTATAAAAGTGGAAAATCTCTGTAAGGTTATATACAGCTTTGTGTTCTCAATAAGCATTAGTTCTCGAATTCCAGGTGGGGTTTGTTTTATTCAGGGCCTGAATTTAAAGTAGTGGTGTTTTAAAAACACCTTCAGTGCATTACCAGGTTTCTTCCTAACCTAGCTCTATTGTAAGGAAAACTATTTCTCCCTTTGCTCTTTTCAGAGGGTTGTATAAAGCAGGGTGGCTTTGTAAGCAGAGTGAAGATAAAGAACAAAGAATAGAGATAAAGGTCCTTCTGCTATAATAGTATTCAGCAACCTGATTGTCAGAGCTTAATTATAGATGTTTACCTACCTGCATGTGGGCTTGCTGGTGGATAATTAAGAATGTTTTCTTAAAAACACCTTTCATCAGATTATGTTAAACCAGTCATGTTCTAGATGCAGTATGTTTTCAAATCAAATTGCATATCCACAAAATGTATATTAATTTGAAAAGTGGATCAATTTCTGTGAAATCATGGTGGTTCTAGGGATACTTTTAGAAAAAAAAATGATACTGTCAGTATTTTCTTGGATGTTGTGGCAGAAAAAAATTGGATGCCTTGATTGTTTATCAGATTCGATAACAAGATCCACAGCAGTGCTAGTATTTCAATCTCACTGCAACTTTCCCTTCCTTGGTTATGCTCTGAGGTAATTTGTCCTGAAGTCACATCTGTTTGAACAATTTGTACTGGTTTACAATGTCACAACTTCCTGAATACAGCTGGTGAAAGGCTTGTTTTGTTCTATGTATGTCATAGCAATTGTTACATTTGTATAAACCTTGAAGTATAATTCTTATTGTTCTGTGGGAGCTTTATGTACTTTGGCTTGACTCAAGCTGTGGACATTTATTCCTAACACTTGAAAGAGTAATGGTCTTGTTTTCTTTGGGTTTTGGCATTGGGCATGGGATCAATAACAGTTCAGAGCAAGTAGAGGGGGTTGTTGGGTTTTGGTTGGTTGTTGGGTTTGGGTTTGATAGTGGTGGTAGAGGTGTTTTTTTTTTTTTACCTGGACGTTGTGCAAGTTATGAAGGAAATGTAGAACTTGGGTTTCATGTTGATGTTCTTGAAGATCAGCTTGCAGAAGTAGTAAGACAGGTGCTAGGTCTTTTGTAGAGTATTGCTGTTGAAATGTATCTGCTGCCCTTCTTTCATTAAATTCTTAAGATTATCTTGACGGAATAGTAATTTTCATTGTAATCCTGTTGATGTCAGATCAGAAATTGCATGTCCAGATAAGGCAAAGTGTTAATTTGGCACAATTTCACTCAGTTGCTTCATACTTGATCAAAAAATGTTGTTAGGATAAATTTCTACTAGCAAGCTTTTCTACATCAAGTACCATTTTTCTTCTTAGCTCTGACCTGAAGGTGGTAAAAACTATTATTTTCTGGGTAGTTCTGCTGAAATGCCACTCACTATATGCCCTTTTCTGGTACAAATCGGGTTTTAGTTGCTAGGTGATCTGGTAGTGTACAGATGTGACTTGAATAATCTTGGAATTGCTGAGTAAGTGTAACTGAACTCAGAACACTCATATGAAATTGTGTTCAGAAAGAGACATATTTGTCAGTGCTTTTTTAGATGAGCGTGGGTTTTGCAATTCATTTGTAAGTTTCAAATGGATACCATGGGGTAAGAGTTACTTTAGTTCGGATCTCTGCCTGGTTTCCTGCTGTTAGGACAGCATTTTGAAAATGTGGTTATAAAACCTTGTTTGGTGTTCCTTCTTTCATGAGCATCAATGTTTTATACAGGTGTTTCAAAACAGATCTCACTGTTGGTCTGAAAATGCTTCATGTGTTATTAGTTTTTTGAATAATTGTGCAGGATGATGTATACAGTTTTGTACTTTCTCTTGCTTTTATACTGAAGATGTTAGCCTTCAATGTGTACTGGTTTCAGTAGCAGGTGGTGACTGTGAGGTAAGTCCCTGTTCACATCCAGTTTCCTTCTATGTTGGTTTGAGCTTATTAGCACTTTCTGTAATAAATATATTCTTTTACTATTTACTTGGAATATCCAGTTTAAAGGAAGAGAAAGGGAAAGCAGTTTCTACGATATCTGTTGCAGCAGAGTTAAGTTTATAAATGGCAGAATGTAGACCCCCTTAAATGAAATCTGCCCCTGCTTTTGAAGCCCTTTCTCTAGATACAGTAAATGTTTTTGCTTTAGAGAAAGTTCCAAGTCAAGTAAATGTCCTACCTGCCAGTCCTTTTCCAGATTCGGGAGTTGAGGTAAATGAGGCTGAAGGTAGCCTTAGGCCTAAGAGAGACTGAAATAAGATCAGCTTTTGCAATCTGTCTTCAGAAATTATCTACTATATTTAAAAAAAAGTAAAAAACTCACGCAAGTGTTGAAATAGAGTTCATTCATCTAGGAAGCAGGGGTCTATGAGAAGGAGATGAATTAGTGGCTTCTGTAGAGGACAGCTTTAAGTTTTTTCAAAGACAAACACGAAAATTGCTCTCAGCAGCTCTGTACAGGAGGCCTTGATATTTTTAGTACCATTAACTGGTTGACAGCTTCTTATAGTAATGTGGACATTGAGGGATCTTCACTGATCTTTCCTATTGTTACTCAGCGAGGTGCTAGTACCAACAACACAGACATTGCTGGTACTGTGATGAACAGGACTTCCGTTTCTGGAGCAACACCCAGTCACTTGAAAGCTGCTTTTCCCTAACTGAAACCACTTTCTGCAAAAGTTGTAGCAAAAATATATGACAGGTCTCCTAAGAGCATATGTTACCAAGATGTCATCAGAGCATGGAGGCATGTGTTGTTTGTTTCCTATTTGTACAGTCCAGTTCTGGACTTCTAATTTTCAGAAGTCCTGATGCAGTTTGTTCTCATGTACATCTGCTTAGTAAGAGGTCAAAACACAGCATTAGTGGACTGGTGTTTCCAGTCTGATAGAGAATTCCCCTCCTAGAAACAACAGAAAAGGGGAGGGGAGAGCTCCTACTTCTCTCACCTTTTAAGGAATCCATATCTTCTCAAAGAGAAGATCATTCCGCTTACTCTTCTGGTGGTTGAGGAAGGTGGACAGAGCTTTTTATTGCTAGTCTTGGACTCACTGAAGCAGTCCCTGTGTGGATTGTTGTTCACAGACTTCATACCTCTAAGAACTGGATGAAAGGGAAGTGGTGTTAGGGAACTGGCAGGAAAATTTCAAAAGCTGTTCGGCTCTATTCTTCTCTGAATTCAGTTAAAAAAAGCCCACAAAACCAAACTAGAAAAAACCCCCAGTCTTTTCCCCTTCTGTCTTGTCCCCCACCCCTCCTTCTTCCCTGTTAAAATCTACATCATAGATCATTGTTTAGTCCGTCTTTCTCTAAAAGAAGTCTGAAAAGTTCTTTCAGTGTCTTTTGGGTTTTGAAAGGTCCAAAAGGTAAGGGTTTCATAAATACTTAGAGGGCCAAAAAAAGAGGCGGGGGAAAAAAAAAAAGAGAGAAGGTTTTAGTATTTTTCTTTGATTCATAGTCTTTCATTCAGGAGGGAAAAAAGTAGTCATGACATAACATTTTAGTATCTCTTTTTGTTATGTTTTTATTATGTGATAGAACACAGATTGAAGAAAGTACAAACGTGTCTCACAGTAAAAGTTTTGGTCTCATGACAGTGGCAAATTTCTGCTTTGGGGCTACTCTGAATAAATTTGCCTGCCTATAATCATTAGTTTACTGTATCCACTTGTCCATTTGTAGAATATTTGAGTTTAAACTTTTTAGTAGTAGATTACAGTAAAAGCTACTGATATTTTGAATTAGACTCTAAATGCTGCTTTCTGAGTGGAACATGTTTATATACTACTTGTGTCACCGTTGGTTGAATTGCCATCAGTAAAAACGGTTAAGATGACTGCCATGTGCTTATGCAAGCCGCACTAATTTTTAAATGAAACTATTTATGGTACAGGCTATTTAGTCTGTTCAGAAAATGAAAACTCTACATGTTTAGGGGGAATGCATTTGGACTTGCTTAAGCCTTTCTTTTGTCTGTTTGTTGTTTTTTTTTCTACTGCACTTTGGTTTTTTTGGGAGTTTGTTTTGGTTTTGCAGCAAGTGTATGGTATACTTGTAGGGCAAGCTATTTCTTTGTATAGTGAAATTTGTGAATTATGTAAACATGTTACATAATTGTAAAATTTAATTTTTTTACCAAACTAGAAGAAATGTCAAACAATTAGAAGAACTCGATGTTTTGGATTATTTGTTCGTGAGTAGCAATGATCCCCTGTTATGTAGTATGGGCATCTTAAGTTGCTTGTTTACCTGGTAGTATGTATAGCATGACAGAATGCTACTAGAAAGACTATCCATTAGATAGGTACTCTAAAAAATTGCTAGATGTTTTGCAATATTCTGAAAGTATTGTGGTTATTTCAGGAGTGTGTTCATAAAAAGCAGTAAAATAGTTGTATTGCATTTGTATTAAACAGTATTTAACTAGGGGTACTTTAATGGTTAGTTACATTGCTAGCTATGAAAAAAATGCTTAAACATTAAATGAGTTTACTAAGGTGTAAACCTCAAGATTGAATTATAGGCCATTATTATGCATGTATTTGAGTACATGTAATTTGTGTTAGTTTTATGAAGTGAGTCACAGATATTCTAAGATGAATAACTCCTGAATATATTAATGTAATTGTAAAACATTCTGCTGAATAACTTTTCAGGAGGGATCTGTGAGGATTGCAGACTTCTTTTTAGGTGTGTGTTTGAATTCTTTCGTGACACCAGAATAAATTCATATAATTCCTGTGCATCTCATATTAAAATACTAGCGTTATTCAAGCACAGTATAGGCATTTCGCATTGTTTGCCCTGTTATTTGGGTCATTTGGACCCATAGCTTTGTTTTTCCTGTGATCAAGGCTAAGAACTCTTTGTAATTCTTCCAAATAAAAAAGAATATGAAGAATCAGGAAGGTTTTCAGGGAAGCTGGGAACAATCAGTCGTTCTCCAGGATTTAGGTTCCTGGCTTGCTTGAATGTAGATCATTTGGATTTCACAGGGATACTGATTGTTTTTTATCATTTGATCTTGAAAAGAAGACTTCCAGAAATGTCACCTGTTTTTCTTCAATGTCTAAAACATTAGGTATCACCAACCAGATAACGTTGGTTGCAACCAGAGCTATTGGTTGCATGGTTGGTTGCAACTGTGAGGTGCCTGTGTGTCCCAGAAGGAAATATGCTAAATGACATCAAACTTGAAGTGCTTTTATAATGGCATAGTCTTAATTTGTAATAGCCACTTCTGTCTTACCTGAAGGGAGAGTCTGCTTTTGAGATCTTCCTGATGAGATCTCATCATGACATTTTGATCTAACATTTCTGTCTCTCGCCTCTGGTGGCCTATGTCTCAATGTTGTGTATCTGATTACAGCACAAGGTTTCATGGGGTTTTGAGGTGAATCAAGGAGCTGATCCAGACTGAGCTAGTATTTAGAGTTTGTAAATCAAAGTTTAGCTTCAGTAGTGTTCAGTTTGCCATTCGGTCCCTAAACATTTGTGCTAGTGCATTGGGAGGAGCAAGCATTCAAAGGAAAGGAGAAGCAAATTCTTTTTTCAGAATTACTGTATTTTTGCTGGTTTGAAGTGATTATGAAAGAGTCAGATGAGACTTCCTATGTGATAATTTTTCCTTGTGGAAACACCCAGAGTTTGTTCTGTATAGCTGAGCATTTTGTACTGATAAATACTGCCCTGGATAAAGAGGGGTTTTTTTTCCCTCCAAAACTGATTTCCTGAAGTTAAGGGATTTTTGTGCCTAATGCTTACTTGTTTCGATTTTCAGTGTTTTTCAGAGTTCAACAACATCAGCAAACCCCCTTTCTTTTTTTTAGCTATTACTATTGTTTGTTTGGTGTTTTCAGTTGTTACAACATATGTCGGAGAAAAAATGGATGGATTTGGATGTTCTATATTTCTTTTGCCTTGTAACTACATATTTCTGTGTATCTGCATAGAAGGGAAGTAGACTGCAGCCCAGGCTCACTGTTAAAAAATTTATAAGAAGTTTGATATTTGGGTATAGTTATGTTGTAATTTTTGGTGTGGTGGTTGTTTTTTTTTTTCCTTCTCTGAATTATTTTGTGCTTGTGATGTTTAAAGATTTCTTCTGCCTGGTTTTTTTTTCTGGAAATAACATTTAATACCACCTTAATCAGAAGTTCTAATATTACAGAATTTACTAGTAAGTTCAGTCTTTCTCCTGACTTCCAGCCTAGCCTAGGTTATGTCTATTCTATTATATAGTCTTCTCTAAAGAGACGTATTTGTTTTACACTAGTAATTTGAAACCTGAGTTGAAATGTAAAATACATTTGCAAGTGCAATTTTATTTTGGTAAAAGCAGTTGTATGAACAATTCTGTAAATTGGGGGAACATGTCATTTTGAATTCTAGTAATGAGGTTTCATTTAATTCTTCAGCTTCTATTTGAAAGTAATCATTTGAAATTTAGAAGTTGCTTTTTGTAATAAATAATTAAAAATCCTCGTCCAATTTAAGCATGCTTGTTATGATTCTTTCATGATGGTGTTCAATCATTGATAAGTTTGGTATAGATGTGAATACTTTGACATAAATAAATAGATAGTCAGTACTACAGTGTTTGAACTTGTACCTTAAATGTATGTTTTTCTTTATGTGCAGTCTCTGTTCTGGAATCAGTTCAGTTGAATTGAGCATGTATAACTAAGTAAATAATGTCTTTACTCTTACATGTACTTGTAAATTTGTTTATTATAAAGGCAGTGTCTTATTAGAAGATAATTTTGTCTGTGTCCGGTTAATTTACTTTTCAAATATGTAGAAAGTTGCTCTTCTGATCAAAGTGAGCGGTTGAGTGTAGAAACCTGACAAACTACCAAAGTGATAGAGATCCCGTATTTGAGCAATTATGAACAGAGTTGAATGAACATTTTCTTTTAGAAGTGTTCAAATTTGTGTGAAATTTATTTTCAATTAACTTGAAAATGAGACTAAATATGTAATAAGGTAGCTGAATTAAGAGTAACTCCATAGATTAAACTCTGTAGACAGTAATGGTGAACTAGTGGGCCTCCAGTATCCAAGGTCTTGTGTCTACCCTCAATGGAACCTAGTAATCCTACCTGGCGGAAAAGTTTGCTAAAATGCTGTACTACTATATAAATCTGGTAACAAGATTCTTGTGATTGTGGTTCTCAGGTAAATACTGTTTTAAAAATATTACATTCTTTTTTTTTTTTTTTTTTTTTTTTTTAGCCAAGAAAACCCCCAGAATTTAAACAGTACTGAATTTAGTTTACTATAATGGAAAACTGGTGACGTGAAATAGTTGTTAAGGTAAGAGTCATTGACCTTTGTATTATAGGGTTTTTTAAAAAGATAAAGTATCTTTGTTTTTTAAACCTGATGCTGAATCAAAGGAACTAGCCATCTTATAGTAGATATCTGACTGCTTAATTTGCATGTTTCCCCAGCAATTGGAAGGAACAAAGAATCTGCCTGTGGTATGTAGTCTAATTTAACAGGTCTGTTACAGTATTGCTCAGCTCATCTGGCCATTCAGGTACTGAAAAATAAGTTTTAAATACACAGTCCTATTTAGCAGGATTATTCTTAAAATGTGCATATTCATGCATTTTAGAAGTATGTTTATATCTAATTTTCAGGTAGATTTGAATTCTGTTTCAAAATAAAGTAATAGTGTTTAATTGTCCAGAAGTGTAGCTGTTTTCTGTTCTGTAAGGGAAGAATGATGCAAAACCCAAAATACATACTCTTCTGAATAAGATTTGTGCTTTAGCAGTAGTATAAATGTCAAAGATTCTCAGCTCTGTCCCTCTTCTCTAAAAACAGAGAAAACCCAAATCATATGCTTGAGTCCAAGACATGAAAATGCTTAGAGCTGTGATTTGTTTCTGTTTAATGCTTGTGAAAAATCTGAGGAAGTCATTGGGCTGTTTGGTTAAGCAAAGAGTGTGACTGCTTGCGCTATGATTTCAGAATCAAGGCATCAGATTACAGTGTTATTTTAACGTTTTTACTTTTAACTTTTTTTTTTATTCTGAAAGGTACAAATCTGTCACTTTGTGCTGCTTGTGTCTAGGGCAGACACTTGTCTTGTTAGTTACTGGCCTCAGGGGAATATGATGGCAGCGTGTGTGGCTGGCAGGGGGATGACTGCAAATTATTTTAAACTTCAGATTTTTCTGCTGTCTAACCTCCTGTTGTATACAAGACTGCATTTGATTTGCAGGGAGACAAATAACTTGATTGTCTTGCTCTGTTGTCTTGGCATATGGTGCTCTTCCAAGACCCCAGGGAGTTAGACCAAAAGACCAGTGTTTCAGATTGATATTCTTAAGTGTCTAAATGAACAGCTGGGCGTGCTCTTTATTACTATCTACAAAGCATGTGGCCACTGGCACTTCTTTACAGTATAGAAATTGGGAGATTGGTGAAAGAACTAACTTAATACCACACCTCCTCCTTTGCTGCAGCATCTAAGCAAAGAAACCTCTGTACCATATCAGGTGAAAGAAACACATTTTTGTAGCTTGCATCTGCAACTACTCAGACTATTGAATGGGTTATCTGTTGCACCCTTCTGTTCTTGTGAAGGTGAATAGCACTGAGTGCAGCACAAATGCTAGAGCAATTTTAGTGTAGCGTAAAGAAAGTTTCAAGTAGTTCTTTTGCTACTGTTTTACGAAGTTATCCACAAGGCCTATATAATCCCGTAAGAACAGAGAGGTCTGGTAAAATAAAAAAGGACAGCACTTTTAGAAGATGCACCTACCCTGAGCTGCTGGACAGCATCTTCTTGTTTTGGAGAAGTGAAATAATCCAAACCTCTTTAAGAGTAGAATGAGTTAGTAACTATTTTAAGTTGAAGCTGTCTTTGAGCCCCCCTCTTTTTTTTATTCTTCTAAAGCAGGATTATGAGGATAGCTTCCTAAAAGGGAAATGAAATCAGCACAGATTATCCTACCAACCTTAATGGACTACAGTAGGGCAGGGCAGTGTGGAAATGATCTGGTTTTAGAGAGATGCTGATTGCTTTAAGTGTTTAACATGCGTGTTGAACTTCCCTTTTGAAGAATATCTGTCATATAGAATAAATGTAAGGTATTTTAAAAACTGAAATTGTGTATACGTATACAGATTTTAGGGTGAAATGCTTTGAAAAGCCAAATACTACTTATTCCTGAAAGTTTCAGAAAGTGTGTTTCATTCATTTTGTGTCATGTTTAGATTTATACCATATTTTTTTCTGTAGCTCTACCTGATGAAAGTGAAATTTGCTTATAACTTTGTCATCAGGCAGCCATGCAGTGTCGACTGTGGAAAGACTGGCTAGTAGTAAAAGACTTCATTCCCTTTAATTTTTATACTGTAAGCCTGATTTTATAAAGCCACAAAGTTGTTTAATGTGTTCCTGCTATAGTTTGTGATCACAGGCTCTGTGAAAGAGGGCTGCATCATCACAAAACTGGCCTTTTTATATCATCTGTATGTAAAAGTCATGCATGCTCCAGCCAGGAATTGTGTTAATCTCACCGCTTGGATCTGAAATTTTCTGGCCTGGTACCAGACCAACAAAAATAAACAAATGTTATGACTGATGACCTGAATACTGACAACCTGCCTTTGCAGACAATGTCATTGAGTAACCAAGGTGTCAGGAATGCAAAAACAGTTTTCCCTTAACCTACCAAAGTCATGACTGAAAGCATGTCGTAAAGTGTGGTCTTTAGAATTGGTTTGTGCTGTTATATAGCTGTGAATGACCAAGTGATTGTAATTCATAAAGGTTCTAATTTAATGTTAAATCATTAGAAAAATCATGAGAGTTATTTGGCAATATGAAGTAGAAATGTCATGTGTGGAAAAGTTCAGTGTCGGTGGCTGCCCTTTTACTTCTGCTATCTGTACTTTCTTAGCCTGCCCTCTCAGGTATTAAAACACCTGATTTGGTGCCAGGCTCTCTGTAAGGAAGAGGACACTCTAAAGCTTTTAACAAGTAAAGCTACTGGATATTGTTCAAGTCCTTTGAATTTTGGCAGGAATGTATCAATGTATCTTAGGATGAAAATTTGTATTCATATTCTGGTCTTCCCATTATCTGTTTGGCCTTGTCCTGTTTCTGGCCTAAGATTATGGAACGAGTGGGTCTGAAGTATCTAGACTTCCTCATGGAGCTTTGCCATTGAAGCAGTTCTACAGATAGGGCATCTACAGCTTTATCTGAGTGTTAGTTGCTTAAACATTACCTTATACTACCATCATTTCTTGCTGCAACAGGTATAACGTAGACATTACTTACGGAAAGAGGAAAACTTACGGCTTTTCTTCCACCAGACTTTTTATGTGTTCTATTAGTATTCTTTGTAGAGAATGCTGAAGCCAGTGCAAAACAAAAACGTTTCAAAAGGTCTGCATTGTGTAGTATCTAAGGCACATCTCCCCAGACAATCAGTCTGGGGCTAAACTGAGATAAAATTTTTCATCTTAAAATAATGTTAGTAGAACACAAATGTGTCCTTAAAAGAAAACAAATCGTGTTGCAGAAACAAAAATCTAATTTTAAGGCATGCTTCCCTCCCTGCCCCCAAAAGCAAAAGTAGTGGGTGGGGAGGGGGGAGGAAAGGCTCAGTCTAGGGCTTATATGACTTGTATATATACATAGAAAAATAGCTATGTACACATACATGTGTGTGGCAGGTGATGTTTTTATTTTAAGATAATCTTTTCTGTTTTGCTAGGAAATTGTGTATAGCAATTCCTCAACTATGGCACATATTGAAGCATCTATAGATGCACATGCATGATTATAGATAACCTCAATGTGTTAATAAGTTATACTGGAATAAACACATGTAGATAAAATTAATATAATGTTATATGTAACCTCTTAATATGACCTGTTCTTGTGGCACCCTTATGGGTGGGTATTCATGTAAAGACTTGCCAGAAGATACCACAAAGCAGGCAAGGTTCACGTTATGGTTCCTTAGCTTAACAAATTCTCCTGCAAGAATAGAAAAGACAGGCATGCTGTGTAACATGTCTGCTGTATTTTGTAGCAGTTAATCACGTCAAGGAAATTTACAGAGTCAGGCCACCAAAGCTTAATTCAAAACTTCAAAAGTGAAAGTTGATTTCTGTTGTGTAGGAAGTATATGGTATTTCTATGTATTATTGATATCTTTTGCATTGCTCTGTATTGATTCCTGTCTCTTCCTTGTTTTTTCTGTATCTGCTCTCTCCTTATTTCTGTCTTCTTTCTTGTTCCTGTTTACATGTGCCTGTCTGTTTCCCTCCTTTGTGTAGAGTCATATCCTCCATCAGTGTGTTTGCCAGGGACCCTGAAATGAGATTTTTCTCATCCCCTTGCTCAGCTCCACTTCTTTCTAATCAAGAGTTTTTCTTCTGGTTTAAGGTGGCCAAAGTGAGGAGGGGTTAGCAGTAAGTAGACTGACTAAAACCAGTGATGCATCGGTGTTCGCACTTCCCAGTACTGTTTTCTTTTCTTTTTTCAACTGGTCATCTTGGGTATAAATGTTGTAGTGAATGTAGTGTGCAGGCAGTCTTTGCAGTAGATGTTGCTTTTGCACTGTTGTCAGTTGCATGGGTTGCTAATAAATGCACATAGGTCATTTCAATTGTAATTAATGCTATTTAGTATCTCCTTTTATCTCTATGGGAAAATGAATGCTTCTTTACAGGTGTAAATATGTTTTGCAATCACTTCTTCATTGATGCAGAAAAAAGTTAATACAGGGTGTGTTACAGAAATTGCCTGCATCCTATGCTGTAACACTCTTCCATATATGCAGTTACCAACAAAACAGAAATCTTTGATTCAGTCGGTGTATTCAATATAGAGTATTTTCAAGGTTTGTCTGTCATCAGAGACTTAACAGAGAATTCATTTTTAACTATTGTTTACAACACTGTTAGCCATCACAAAAAGTCTGTCAGGAGCAGGAAAACTGATGTTTAAGCAGTTGATTTAGAACTTTTTTCTCCTCTTCGTACCTTAAGAATGGCTTAAATCAAATAGTTCAACTTTTCTTTGGTAGCATAAACAATTACATTTTATTTTTTTAGGTTTCTGTTGTCATAAATCACTCGTCCTATTGCTAATTCATAGCATGGCTGACTAAAAAGAGTGAATTTTCTACAAGTTCTGTAGATCTTGTGCAACATCAGATAACTCTGAGAGGATGGTCAAGCTTTTACTTCACCATGAAATTGTTTGCTGAGCCAGCCCAGTAAATCAAATAACCGGTTAATAATACAAATAGTATAGCCCTAATGCATGAAGTACAGTAGCGTGCCTTTTACGGAAATATCAGCAAGCTCAGATGACTAATGTGATTTTGCTGCTTTTAATCTGTAAATGGTCAATGGTCTATTTCAAATTTATTGCTAGCAATTTATTTATTCAGAGCAAACATTTTTAGTAGGGAGAAGCCCAAATCAAAGTGAGAAGGTGAAGAAAAATGAGGGAGACATTTAGGCCTATTATGAGAATAGCTATTTGAATGTGTAATAGTTGATCTATGAGTATAGTTAAATCTGAAATTTTACAAGCTATGTGTGGGTAAAACAAATGACAATTTGGTTCATATTTTCTTAAAATCATAACTGTTGTCTTCAGACTTCTTGGAACTTCTGGCTTTAGTGAGTACTTACTGCTCTGAACTCGTGCAAAAGCAAGTACAGTGTTTGATTTTGTGAAGTTTCTTCTGGAAGGGCTCATTGTTTTTTTGACTAGCGTAAATGTATCTTGTAACAAAGCCTGTTCTGAATGTCTTCGAAACAAATTCTAAATGTGGCAATGAATTTGTGATGTAGGAGCAGGAGCTAATGCTGAGAATCACTTACCTTGTGTAGGAGCTATGAAAGATCTCTTAGGCTGGAACAGCATTAAATTCCTGTTGAGCTGGTTGAGGTTCAGATTGGTGAGTTGCAGGTAACACTGTCCATTGCAATATGCAGAGACATTACTTCTTTGAGAAATGTTAATCTCAGACTTCGGAGAAGGAAGCTCACTTTCCGGAACAACTTGTGTATTGAACAATAGTCCAGTATTTTTTGTTAGCTCCATTTCCTTCTAGTATAAACCTCAGCTTCTAGTAATTGTTAAACCTGGAAATATGAATAGGCGACTGTACTTTAAAAAAGCTGAAGTTTATGATCCATAGATTTGCAAGTAGACATTTTCCCATGCTTTATGTATATATATGCACTTTAATGTTTTCTTGTATCCTTTCTGGCTCATTTTGATTCCCAAAATAGGATATAATGATCAAAAAAATTTTATATCATTTTAAAACTGCCTTTTGCAGGGCCAACACTTAGAATTTATGGATTAGGAAATCTGACAGTGTGCTAGTTCACAGAGGGTTTTTTTCCAGCCACAGTCTGTATTTCATAAACTTTCTGTCAATTGTAGATCGTATGTCTTGGTAAGAAAGCCAATTCATCATCCTCATAGCTTTTGGTACTAAACATGATTCTTGTGGTAGTCTCAGGATTTTCTGCGAGGCATACAAACTCACTTGTGTTTTACAACTTCTAATTGCACCTAGTATTCCACGGAACTCTTCTGGAAATTAGTATTTGTTGCATAGTAGCATCATTCCTGAACTATCTCACTGCCTTAAAAACTTAATTTTCTTGTAACTTTGTTCTGTAGCAAGAGCTCCTTCTGGTTGTGCGATGGAGTGAGACACAGGTTTTTGAGAAAGGCAGGGGGAGACTTTTTACCAAGGCCTGTAGTGACAGGATGAGGGGCAGAGGTTTTAAACTGAAAGATGGTAGGTTTGGGTTGGACATAAGGAAAAAATTTCTTGTGAGACACTGGAACAGGCTGGTCAGAGAAGTGGATACCTCCTCGTTAGAAGTGTTCAAGGCCAGGTTGGATGGGGCTTTGAGCAATCTGGGGTAGTGGAAGGTGTCCCTGCCCTCAGCAGGAGGGCTGGAATTAGATGATCTTTAAAGCTACCTTCAAACCCAAACATTCTATGATTCTGTGATGTACTTGGTGGGGAATTACTGGCCAAGAACCTCTTAACCACTTGCTAGAATGGGTGTAATTATTCCAGTTAAGCAGTCTTCAGTTTTTAATATCTTGTGGTGCAAAGTATCATGTAGTTATTAAAAGTAAATTCTGCTTTGTGAAGGTTTGACTTGTATATAGGGTAGGGATGACTTTCACTCCTTTTACTTCCAGAGCAGTGGAATAAATATGGTCTCTTATTCTCAAATACTAGTCCTACCTTTAAGGGACAGACATTTAATCATGACCAAGGTTATTAAATAATGTGTGAGTTGTTTCGCAAATGTTAGATCTTTAGATCTAACAGAGCAATACTTCTGGCTTGTTTTCCACCTCACAACTTGCTGTCTCAGTGCCTGATATTTTGGGGTTTTTTGATCTGTGTAAACACTGCATTGCTTACATTGTTCCTGTGACTTTTTTTTTTTTTTTTTTTTTTTGTCTTATAGATGGCAGAAGAAACCCAGTAAATAGCTAACACTAATCCATTTAGATGTTGGTGGCTCAGAAGGATGGTAGACTGTGATGGAGAAAAGAAAAGCAAATGTCACACAAAGCAACACAAAATTCATGCCTAAGAGGGAATAGTGATTGATTATGACTTTTTGATTTTTAGCAAGAACCTGTGTCATAACATGCTTGCCCACAGACCACAGATGAAACCTTATTGTGCTTGAGTCCTGTTCCTAGGCAGTGTCACTGTTGTGGCAAAAATGGTTTTCCTCCATCCAGGTGCCTCTTACCTCAGAGTTGCACACTGCTTTTGCGTGATGAAGACACACAACATTGTATCACAATATTCCTCATTTATGGAATCTGTGGAGTTTCAAACGTGGATAAAACTGATTATTGCTTAAGTTTAAACTAATGAAAATAAAACACAAGAGAAGGAATGTCTTCGTTGCTCTACACTCCCATTTCATCAGTGTGAGATAACAGTATTCTCATTGTGCTGGCTTTAATGATTTACATTCCATTTTAGTACTCAAAGATGTTCTAGGCCATCATCTGTGTAACTACCGTATGGCTAAATGGACAGGGGTATTGAACCAGGAACTGTCAGGTGAGCCTGTATAACTGTACCATAATATGAGAGACCAGTGGTCAGCAGCAATAGCTTGTCAGCTTTATTTTTAGTTTTCTGTATACCCCTTTATTGTGCTTCACATTGCCTTCGTACTCTCCAGAAGCTTTATGAACCTGTTGATCTTTTATGCAAGTGAATGAGTGGTCATCATAAGACAGCTTGCCAAACCATGGAGTTGTGTTGTGTTCTTAGTGACATAGCCAGGCATTCAGAGCAGCGACAGCAGCCTGCTGAGCTCAACTTTAGATATTGCCTGCTTTTCTTTTGCTTTGTTGAACTTAATACATCTGTATGAACCGACAGAATGTCTTTAAACTCTATTGTACGTGTCTTTCCTACTCTGTGAAGCAATAGAGTCCCAAAGCTGTGGGATATCTCACCCTGTAAATAATAAAAGCTTCTGTAACAAATGGTTATTGTGATTTGTGAAGTGGGAGAGTTGTTCTTAGCTATATGTAATCATAGTTGCAAGGAAAAGTTATCCTTGGTTTTTTTGTCATACATCATGTTTAAACAGTGCGAGTGGGCGACTGAAGATGGTTGTGAGTAAAAATTGATCTCTTCACACTTATAACAGTTTGGTTTCTCTTATCTTTGAGAATTTAAGATCTTCCAGCTAGCAAATCTTTACAAAGGTGTCACATTACCATAAAAGTGGTGCCTTTGCTGCAAGAGCAATCTGAAGTCAGCTGGACTGATGTGTGTTCTGACATATATGGGATGAGTTAATTGCTTTTCTTTATTTGAATGGTTAAATAAATGGAAATAGTGTACAAAATTGTTCTCTATTATTCCCAGTGTCAGAATAGCATGATGACTTTAAACTATTACAGTCAGTTTAACATTCTGTGTGGGCACCTTTGAATTTAAGCCAACAGTGGTTCCAGAGGCTGCTCAAGGATTAGAGTTGAGATTACTTGATTGCATCTGCGGCCAGGTCATGTACCAGGCATGTTTACAAGGCTATAATTGGGTGCAAATGCCGATTTAATAGTAGGTATGTGTGGGTTGGGATGTTAAAAAAAAATATGTTTTTGTTTAGTTAATCTTGTGTTTGAAGCAACTTAATTTGAATCGTCATCTTCAGATTTCATGGTTTTACACAAGCTTATTTACAAAATGTGGCTATTTAGCAGTCTCTTTTTGTGTTTGCAGTTGCATTGTAGGAAGCACCGCAGTAATTATACACCTTTACATCTGCTTGAGTATTGAAATACGGAAGTGGAATTGGGCTGTGGTCACGTAGTAATGTAGACTTCGGCTGAAATCATATTTATCTGTTAAAACCACAGTGTTAGGTTAAAACTAAAAGATATTAATACCTTGTCTAACAAAGTACTTCCTAAATCTGTTGGCTGAACTAATTCCTTTGTTGTCTTCTCATGTTTTACTGTTAGCATGCAGTGTATGGAGGGTATTGTAGCCTTTGGAAGCACGTAACCGATGTGTCAACAGAGATGTGGAAAGTATAGCTCTGTCAGTGATAAGGAACTGGCTGCCTATAATCAGTTGGCCCATCACAGTTTTCAGAAAGATTTTTTTGTAGAGAACAGCATTGCATGGCCTGTGGGGAAGCGACATGGAGGTTGAAGTACAGTTTCAGTTCAGACCTCTTGCTGGTGGTGTGTGTACCTTCTGAGCTCAGCTGACAGCTTTCTTGCAGCGCCACAGTCATGTTCTCTAACTCCAGTACTGACAACACTTGGCAAAATCCCCATCCTGATGTAGTGCTGTTCATACAAGAACAGCTTCGGTTCTTGTGTTCTAACTCTGCTTCAGGTGAAAGTGCATTTTTGTTACGGCTTTAACTCATCAGCTGGCTTACCTGTGCTCAAGAGAGAGAGGTGTTGCTCCTGGTCCTGTATCCCTTTCCCCTTTTTACCATTCTAAATTCCTTTCCACATTGGTGTGTTATTCAGTGAGCCATCCATTGTGCAGGGTAGGCTTATTAAACTATTTTTTTTTCTTTTTTAACTGTTTTAGCAGGTTTGGTTAGTTCAGCTGAGTTGACTGGAGTGGGAAGAAAGGTAGAGAAAGCTGCTCAGTTGTGTATGAGTTGTAATTCACTACAACTGATCTCACTGCTTTTTCATGCTGCCCCATATGCACCAAATCTTGGCATCCTTGGAGAATTGTAACCAGATCTGTAGATGGCTCTGGAGGCAGTGGAAGTTTGTCCACATCTATTCTAGAAGTAAATTGACATTACCCCCTAAGCAGTCCTTGCTTATAGGGTAACTTCATTCAAGAAACTGCAACTAACATGTAATTCACTGAATAGTTTTGAATTTATATACATGTATGTGTAAATAAAAACTTGAAATCCTTTTGCAGTAAGAGAGTTTCTAGGGACTTAACTTGCTCAAGATTTTTTTTTATTCCCAAACAATTATAAATGCTTTGGACTAGTTAAATTTGAGTGCTGAAGATGAAATAGATGATATTTTACTTTTGTGAGAGGTAGAATGTTTTCATCATCTTTCTTGGGCCATATAAATAATGTTTTTATACATTATAGGTATAAATATAGGGTTTAATAAAGATACTTCTCGTACGTAGGCTATAGTTTCAAATACAGCTTAAATCTTTGTGTTGTAGTAGTACAATGAAATAATTCTCACAGTTGGGAAAATAATAGATTATTTTGAGAATCTCTTATGCACTGTGCCTGGTAAAGAGGAACACTGGAGTTCAATACCTGGATGACATTTTGGTAGGATTATTTCCATACTATAAGACATCTTGAATTTAGGAATACGGAAGTAAGTAGTCACAAAACATAAATGTCCTAATACATGTTCTTAATAAGCAACTAATTTTTTTAAATTATATAGATACAAAAGTCATGATCTATATAAAACTGTCATACTTCCTAAGCACTCTGTGTATTCTTGTTTGCTGTATACTTTAGTAATACTACTTTGTAGAACAAGCCTAGTAATGCTAAGGTTTTTTGTGCTTTGAGCATGAACGGTCTGTGTTCTTCTAAAAGGCTTTTCAGACTAGAGCAGATGATTTTTTTCTTTTTTTCTTTTTTTCTCCAGAAAAGATGGAATAACTTATTCTTGAGACCAACTTCAGCAAATAAATGAGTAGGAAAAAGGCAATGACAAAACTGAAAAAGTAATTTCAACTGTAGCTAACGTTACCTCAAGAAGGAATATAATTCATAAGATTCACTCACAATTCTTTCCATTTAATAAATGCATTTAGAATAAAAAATCTAAAATGTCACTCAGATTCAGAGCTCATGCTGTCCAGCCAGTTAGTCTGGCATGGCTTTGAAAACAAAATGTTATATTTTAGTAAAGTTACTACAAATGAGCGTTAGGCTTTTATTATTATTCTTCCATTTAAAGAACACCATATTTTTCTTTTGGACACGATCTCATTTTTATTTAGCCTGCCGTTTTTATTGAAAGTAAAATTCTGTACTGATCTAGATTAATGAAACTGAATTTTATATTTTCCTATCTTGTTCTGGTTCCTCAATTTGTGTGCTCGCTCTTCACAGTTCTCCCTCTATTGGTTACCAGAAAAATAAGGAAAATTGCTGTTCAGGGGAGGTATTCATGCTGATACTGCTCTTCTGTTTGGCTCAGAACAGGAATGAAGTTCTGAGTAGCATTGATACCAGTGTTACTTAAAACTTTTCTGCCTGAATGCTGGTAGCAAATATAAGCAGGAATGAGTTGTTGGTATTGGCAAATGATGTTTAAACAGGTAACAATTAGGAATTGCTGTCATGAGTTTGGATTGTATAAGTGTTCATTGGAGTTGCTAGTTCATATTCACTGCAAATGAGTTTAAATGGCTCTAAAGTCAAAATCACTTTTGCTGGGTGGAGATGTTATGCATGTTGATTTTTCTTTTCAGCTTCCTGATTTGTGTTAATTTTGTTTTTTTCTGTTCTGAAGATTTCATAATTAAGAAGTTGATAGTGTTTTACCGTTTTGTCCACCTGAATTTCATGGTATCTTCATACTCCAGTTCCTGCAATGTTTAGACAGAATAGAGCATCCAGCTTTGCTAGCTTTCCCTGAATCCTTTTCTACCTCTTGGCTAAAAGCCTGTCAGTCCAGTGCAAGTGTTTGAAGGAATTGCCTTATGAGTGCTTAAGTAAAAAATTTGTGCTGCGTTTATGAATCTGGAGACCAAAATTCTGCTTCAACACTTCGATCAAACAAGGTTAACAAGGAAGAAGAAAATTGATTAATTTAAAAATATTGGGTTGAGTTCATACGACCATCATTCAGTAAATCCACTTTTTATCTGTAGACATCAGCATGCATTTGTTTAGAAGCCAGGACAGTGAAATTTAAGGATTACATTTGTGTTGTGTTCAGAGGAAAAACTAAGGTTCTTTATGTGACTGTACTTAAATCCATCTGTGTTTTCTTATCCTTGTAATCTAAAAATTTAAATAATAATCTTTTAAGATGAAAGAGTTTACGCAAGACATATAGAAGCACGATGCCTATGAAGTGTTAATTTTATAAACTGATTTATTTATTACTATGTTTTGTGGTGGGTTTTTCCTCTGATCTTTCAAAGTGCAGCTGCTGTTATAAAACTCTTTAACAATTAACTTGCAATTGATGAGGCCTGAAAAACTCTTCCAGGTAACCTGTTTTCTGGAAATTCACTCAGGAATTATTTTAGTTGCTGCAGACATTGTGCTTGCGTAAGTGTGCATCAGTACATAATTTATAAACTCCTGGATAGTGCATATTGACCTGTTATTTTTCAATTGTATCTCATCACTGATGATTCATGTATCTTTAAGTGATTTAGTGCTTCAAAAATATCAGTAGTGAGATGGTTTTCCTTTTGTGTATATATATTTATATACAGAATGCTATCTGTGGGGAGTATCAACACCATAGTAGTTCTAATTTTTTACTCATTCTTTCAGAAAAGAGGCATCAGTTGATAGATGGAACTTTTTTGTAATGACTTTTGAATTTGCAGGGTATGCAGATGGCTTAAGGAAGGAAGATTAAAAGATACTGTTTTTCTGTACATATAATTTGGGTGTGTAAAAAGTGTGGAAAACTGAGTAGTGCACTTGTTTAGGACTTGAGTCATGCTTTGCATAATCCCCAGGATTCAGTAGTGGCTCCCAAGGTCATCTGTGCGTTAACACAGCAGAACAAATTCTGCAACAATACCCTTTGGTTTTTCTGTTAGAACTGCTGTGTATGTATCAATGTAAATTAATTCCATGCTGGTGAAATACTCTTCAAGTAGAGTTTGGGTGTCCTCATCTTTGAAAGTTACAGATGAAGCTCCTTGCTTTCATTGTGACTTTGGGTTGGTTTTTGATGTGTTCTGCTCTGTAAACTTTCAGTATTTGTAAGGCTGGTAGTGTAGTGCACCTCAGCATGTGCCTTAGCCTGTGCATGCTGTGAAAGAAAGAAGCTTTGAAGTATTGCTTTCTTAGGCTCTTGTGGCTCAGCGGGAGTTCTTGTTGTCTGAGCATCTTAGCTGTATAGCCTGTGCTGTAAGCTCTTGGCTCTCTGAACAACTTGCTTCTCCACCTGCCCGCTGCTATGGAGCAACATGGGAAGCAAGTATTGTATTCCAGCCAGTTTGTGTCTGCTTAGAGTGGAAAATGTGCAGTGAGTTGTGGGCAGGTCAAGCAGAATAGGCAGGACAAAATGCTGGGCTCCTAGATGCAGCAGGAGTGGATGTTGTGGTATTGACTGAAAAATAATAAATTTCCACAGTAGTGTAGCCATACAATCCAAGGAGTTCTGAATGATTGTGTGTTCGTACTTCTCAAGACAATTATTTTGTGTTTCTTATAGACTTTTCAAGGATCTGTGTAACTGTAAAGGCTAGAAGCTTCAACTCTTTAAAATGAGAAGGGAAATTTGTTTTCCATTTTTTGTGTTTAGACGAGAACTCTGATAAAATTTGTAGTTGGCCAATAGGTGCAAATTACTTTGAGTGTTCCATCTCTACTCACCACACATGATCAGGAATTGTTAGAAAAGCATAGAAGAAATTATTTATTTAGATTGTAAAAGTATTGTAGAAAAACATTGTAGGTATTGATGATGGATCTTCAGTCTGCTCACCCATGAATTTTCATTTGAAGAGAGGTGATGCGAAGGGCTTTGCTCATTTAAATTAAATTCTTAAAATTACTATCTTTTATTTCAGATTTTTGGATACTGTCATTTGTTATTCCACAGGGGGGTTAACTGCAGTTTATTCTGGTAGTGGTTCTCCTCCGTTACTGCTCTTCATTTCCTGCCTCCTGGGAAAAGGAGAGTTGTCTAGAAACACGTACAACTTGATTGCTGTCAGGTTTTCTTTGAGAATGCTAGTGGTAGATTGTTTATCAAAGCATGATATTTGTCATTTATGAAAAGTATGTTTTACAGAAGATCCTGTACTGTGAGTGTAGATGTAGATAATGAAGTTTCAGCTGGCTCTTGTAGTCTGTGAAAATTAATTTCCTTTTAAAATAAAAGGGATCTGCAGCATTACTGTAGTGGACAGAACTGCACTGGGATTGTACAGTGTAAGTTTATTGCAGTATTTCTTAAATCACAGCAGCACTGCTTAAACTTGTCTCATCTTGAGAAAGAGTGTGATCTGACAGATTTAATACTGGATACTAGAATATATCAGATAGGACGTAGAGCAACCCTTCCTGTAAGCGTATGTGTTACTTAATCGGTGCTAATGTCAGTTAAGAGCTGTCCACATACATAGTAGCCAGATAGTGGAGTGGACTTGACTTCTGCTTTTGTTGTGGTCATAGTTTTTGGTTTGCTCCTTTTCAGAGAAAGGAAGTACTACTTAGAAAAACATGAGAAAAGAAAGGCATGGTTATTAAATACTCAAAATCAAAATGGAAGAAAAAACAAAACAAAACAAAGCAAAGCTTTTTACCTTAAACCTGACACTTCATATTTCTTTGAAGATATATGTTCTATTTTCTTGCCTACGAAAACTAAGAGACTTTCTTAGGAAAGATACAGGAAACTGTTGGAGTTTATTAGCACATAAGGGTATGTGTATGTTCTGATCTGTTGTAAATTTGTTGCAGTCTGCTTTAGACTGCTATTGGAAGTTGAGCTAACAAGTGAAAAGCTGATTGGAATACTTGTACTGTGTGACACCCTCAACTGCACTGAGGTTGACATAAACATGATTTAAACTTGGAAGTTTGAGTAGCTACCAAATTGCTTGAACACCAGCTCTGCTGACATATGACTTTCAATTCTGTTTTTGAACACAGGATTACATTCTCTGCAGGGAAGAATTCAACTGAGTAGTAACGTTGGAAAGGCTTTTGAAGCTTAGCAATAACAGATGTGTTACAGGGCCTATGTCATGCACCACCTTCACGCAAAGTCTTTGTGAATCTTTACTTAGACTTTACTGCCTCTTGATAACTGCTGTGATCATGAGCCACAAGTGGGAAAAGTATTTGTTGTCTCGGGTTGTGTTTGCCTTCTAGTAGTCCTGGAGTACTAAAGTTCAGATAGAATCTTTTTGCTGTTGAATACAAGAATCCTGAAAAGAAAAGAGTTTTTTTTGATCACTAATCATGTTTCTATGAATATAAAAGGTGCTTTACAAAAATCTTGAATAGATGCTTATCGTAGTCCTAAAAAGGTCTTTTAAAATTCTGTTTAAACCTTGTTGTGTTTGACAAAAATCGTTTCCAACTTCTTGGATTGGTAGTGATGTAATGTGTTTAAACCCTGTTACTAGAGGAGTATTTTTGGGTAATTGTGCTACTTAGTTTTCCAGCCTGTTATTTTTAGCATGTTGTAAATAACAAAGACATGGGTGCTTTGTAATAACTTCAGACTTTTCTACAGACTGTTCAGAATTTCCACTTGGAGTAAATGTGTAACAGTTCCATTTTGGGCAGGTCAGATTAAGTTATGCCTACTTGGTACCACTAATGGGGCTGTGTAAAGACCTAAATGAGTACATTCCAGTGAAATGTCATGTAAACATAACTGAGGTATATGAAGTGTTTTAACATTAGGATTTGAGACATGGTGATTCCCACTTTTGTGTTTAAGCCTTGTCTCTCTTGATATCTAGGTCTAAAAATTCTTTCACACATGCAGCTGAGGAAGGGGGAGAAGTTGTTGTGATAGCTTAAAGGATTGTGCTTTCTTTCTTCCAGAAAATGCCAGAAGCCTCAGAAGACCATAATCATTGGAAGGCCTGTTGACTTCCATTTTTTTTGGTAGTCTGGAACATCATCAGTCTGGCATGGCGCAGGGCAGTCAACAACTCGACATGCAGGTTCTCCATGATCTCCGACAACGTTTCCCTGAGATACCTGAAGGGGTGGTATCTCAGTGCATGCTTCAGGTACGGTAAAGAGTTTTTAAGAGTCTTTGTATTTTATTTTTGTAGTATGAAGATTCCTTTTAGTAGTATATATGGAGCACAGATTTTCATTGTTCTGATTTTATTTTGAAAGGGTAGAAGACTCCGCTACTTGCATTTTTGTCCTGTCTTTTACAGGAGGTGTGTACAAAGATTTTTTCAGTCTTCACTTGTTTCCCACGTTGGTATTTTTCCCACTGACTGTTCCTCCTCGTCTGTGTGAGCTGTGACTGTATGCGTACAGGGAATAAGGAAAGTGGCTAATGGGATGATTGTTGATGATAGCTACGTAAATAACATACATACACTGGAGGAGATTTTGGCAAACAATGACTCCAATGACTCATTCTTTCAAAATAGGAACTGGCCTTAGCTAGGAACCTAAAAGTTTTCTGTCTTCATGGCATCTTTCTGCCACAGCTGTCCAAAATTTTTAATTTTACTTTTCTGTTTCCAAGTCAGGTGGCATTTCTTTTCTTCCCTACCCCTGCTTTCCGTTCCTTCTTTCCACCTTCATATAAAATCACAAATTGGAAGTGATGATAAGTGACCACACATAATAATTTTTCAAAGTCGTGGTCATCTGGGAATACCTTCTGTTAATGGGACGATTCAGGAGTGCAACAGAAACATGTAAGATCTGGTTTGGCCTTGTGTGACCGTGGCTAAGGTGGAGCCCAATGCAATAAACAGCTTCCTGTGAGACTATCAAAGCTGTCTTTGTATCCTACATGTCCCTGGCAGAAGAGTAGATTTACTTATAGCTGTGGCTGTAGTTTCTGTATTGTGTCTTCTAAACCATGCCGATACAAATTAATTGCTTTCATACAAATGTAAAGCAGGAGAAGCACTGCAATGCAAAGCTTTACTTACCCTGACAGTCATCTGTGCTGTACTGTTAAGTACATGGTCCTTTCGATGAACTTTGTCAGACATCTTTAAACTGATAAAAATGAAGAACCCTTAATGCTGCAGAAGCATATGGTGTTCTATATCTATAACATGGCATTCTGGATAGCTAGTTAACGTTACATGGCAAACATATGTCATTTTTTCAAGTGCTGAATTTGTTTCCAAACCAGTTTATATTTTGAGATATGTGAGCTGGTTTCCATTAACCTTTTGCTATACATACTCTAGATTTAAACCAGTATGAGTTTTGGACCCATCAAAAATTGAGGGTCCTTTGAAATGACAAATACTTCCCATACCCTGAGAAAATCAGATTAGGACCTGTCCTGTCTACATTCTCTCTACCTCCACCCTGATGAAGTGAGCTAAGGAAGCTAAGGACTCTATGAAATTCTGTCTAGATGGCAAGTGGCTGATGGTAGCCGTCAACTTTTTTGAGACTGCTGTCTTGGCACAGTGGGGATGGTTACTATTACAAGGTCTGGTTTCCACATGTTCTGGTTTTTACATTTTTCTGTGATACTCCTGGATATTCCCATTGACCACTGGGGTCTAGAAGGGGAGCTTGGCATGAAGGGGAAATAGTCAGGGAGGGTATCCATAGTGAGAGCCATACATAATTAAGCGCTGAACTCTTCTATCATGTTTAGTAGTAAGTCTTCATCTGAGAAGATGCTGAATATGTGTGTTTATCTGATAGTGAAATCATACAAAATATTGGGAAAGATATTTTCACTTTAGTATTAAGACTGACAAGGTATTAGTCCTTTAGAAAAGAAATGCCAATGTGACTTTTCCACCAGTGGACAGGCTGTTGAAAATCATATTGCAAGGCTACATGAGTGTTAATATGTATGCAAAATTTATATAGTGATAGTGTTTAAAATTGAAGCAAAACCATTATTAATGTATATTCCTTAGAGTGGTACTCTTAGCACACTAAGGAAGGCGGGGGTGTTTTGTGTGTATATATAAATATGTACGCAATTTTTCTGGTAGGAGGTGCTGTATACCAGTCTTGGATCACATGTAACACAGTTCGTGTGCTGAGGGCCAGAGGTAGTTGAACTTAAAGTGAAATTTTTTAATTTGACTACTGCTTAAATTAAAAACTGAACCACAGCTGATGCAGGCTGTTGCATGAGAAACTGAGGAGAAAAAAAAAATCCACAATCTGGAATGCTTTTTAGTGATTTTACTCTTTTGGAAAAGCTATCATTCATGTTCTTTTAACAAGACTAGATTAAGCTAAAATTAGTGGAGTGGGAAAGAAGGGAAAGGGAATTCCCTGTTACACTTCTGATTTGTTTCATAATTTATTGACTGTATAGTTTCAGCTGCTGACACCACAGAAAAATCAAACATTTACAGTATTTATTCCTCACTGATGTATGAATGAAACTTTTTTTAGCCTTGAAGCTGAAATTCTTAAAAGGCAGTTGAAATTATTTCAGAATTGTAAAGTTCTTTATGGAATTGCCACTACTTTTTTAAGCAGTACTTACTCTGACTTCATTTTTAAGGCACTAAATTCTGTTCTACGAAGAGAAGCTGATTTAAAATGTTGGGTTTTTAAACTTTCAGGTAAAGAGATACTCAGGTAAACAGTATAATAAAGGTGAAAGCAGTAAGCACTTAGGTAAACTTCAAAATGTCATCTGCATTTATGTTTTGACTTTCCAGAGTTTGCAATTTTGATCTAGTTTAATTTGATTAGTCTTGTTACTAGAAGTAGTTAATTGTACATAACTGTTCCTTGCAGAAGATGCCAAGAGTTCTAACTATTGCTTTCCCGAAAACTGAACTTGATTTTTTTTTTTAATATGTCATACTGTAGCTAGTGTTACTGTACCATTTTGCTAGATGCAACATGAGCTACTTGCATACTGTGATTCACAGGGTATTACCTTTTATTTCAAAATTCATGTCTGTGAAATGTTATCCCTAGTAGCGTTATCCCTAGGCCAGACTGCAGCTTCAGTTGAATGCTTGTTGAATGCTGAGCAGTGGTGTTTGCTTTTGCTATTTGACAGTAATAGGTGCCCATTCTTATTCCTAGAACAACAACAACCTAGATGCCTGTTGTCGAGCCCTTGCACAGGAGAGCAACAAATACTTATATATGGAGTACCATAGCCCTGATGACACCAGAATGAATAGAAATAGCCTTTTGCACATTAATCTGGGTATTCATCCTCATACCAGCTATCATGTAGGGGATGGAGCTCAACTTAATGGTGGTCGTACACTGGTACACAGTTCAAGTGATGGACATATTGATCCACAACGCACAGCAGGTAAACAGCTGATATGCTTAGTTCAAGAACCACATTCTGCTCCCGCTGTTGTGGCAGCTTCTCCTAGTTACAATCCATTTTTTGTGAATGACCAGAATAGAAATGCAGCTACTCCTCCTCCACAGCCACCTCCACAGCCATCTTCCATACAACCAGGAATGAACACGTCTGCTATGCAAGGCCCTCCTCCTACGTATATGCACATACCTCGGTACAGTACAAATCCCATTACTGTTACAGTATCGCAAAACCTCCCCTCTGGACAGAGTGTACCCAGAGCTCTACAAATTCTTCCACAGATTCCAAGCAATCTTTATGGGACTCCTGGCTCTATTTATATAAGGCAAACATCTCAGAGTTCTTCAGGACGACAGACTCCTCAGAATACACAGTGGCATTCATCGCCACAGGGCCCAGTTCCACATTATACTCCCCGTCCTTTACCTGTATATCCACATCAACAGAACTACCAACCTTCTCAGTATTCTCCTAAACAAGCCCAGATCCCTCAGTCAGCTTTTCGATCACCACCGGCATCCCAGTGTCCCTCACCTTTTGGTTCTCCTCAACACCAAGTTCAGACTCCTCAGTTGGGTCATCAGAGTTCACATGTTTTCATGCCTCCTAGTCCTTCAACTGTCCCACCCCATCCATATCAGCAAGCATCCCAGACTTTTCAAAAACAAGGTGGTCACTCTGTGCCGTATCTTCCTCCTTTTGCTGGACCTAGTTTATCCAAAGGTTCCATGAATAAAATAGAAATTACAGTCGAGCCACCACAAAGACCTGGGACTGCAATGAACAGAAGTCCTTCACCAATAAGTAATCAACCATCTCAACGAAACCAGCACTCACTGTATGCAGCCACTACTCCTCCTTCAAGCTCTCCATCAAGAGGTATGTCGAGTCAACCCAAACCTCCATTTAGTGTTAATCCAGTATATATTACCTACACTCAACCAACTGGACCTACAGGTGCACCAACACAGTCTCCTCGGGTAATGGTATCTCAGCCAAACCCAACCATTTTTAAAATCACAGTAGGTCGAGCACCGACTGAGAATCTTTTAAATTTAGTGGACCAAGAAGAGCGTTCTGCAGCACCAGAACCTATTCAGCCTATTTCTGTAATCCCAGGATCTGGAGGAGAAAAAGGAAGCCATAAGTATCAGAGAAGTTCTAGTTCTGGATCAGATGACTATGCTTACACTCAAGGTAAATGTTTCACCCTGCAAATTGTATTATTATAAAGTGCATTTTCAGCTTGATTTTGCTACTATTAAGTAAGAATTTTTAAACGTGTACAGAGAATAGAAATTGCACCACACATCATCTGCAAAGAGAGTTTGTTCTAATTTCTGAAAAATTTTGCCATACATCAGTCTAATACATAAATAATTTCTGAGGTTCTTGAAGTTGGTATGCTTTTGAAGTTAGGGGAATTTATTAAAAATAAAGCACTGCAGCTAACAATTAAGTAGTTTGTTCATATACTGTGTGTCCAGTTTGTTAAATTCTGCATTGAAGAACTGTCTCATAAATTTACATGTGGGTTTTAATTTTTTATATCTTTTCCATACTTGGGGTGCTTTATAAAACCTGAAGCACAAACTTCTGCAAGAGATTTGAATTCAATTTGTTTGGTTTAGATTGAAGAGTATTAAGTGAAATAGGAGGGGGAGATAGGATTGCAGCTAAAAATACTTTGGGTATCAATACAAATATTTTTTTTGAAAGATACTAAAATAATTATTTTGAAGAACTTACTCAAAAGTTCACTTCTTAGATTTTTCAAAGAGGAGGAAGACATTGGCAGACAGATTTTAAGATGTGTGTTCTGCTTTGTAGGTTTAGAAGTAGTTAGTCTTCATGCCATGTATAAATGAAGAATTGAGTAATTTAGTAAATAAAATTCTTTAAAAAGCTGAAATCTAACCTTCAGCTGAAAACTGCTTTTCCAAGTAATCTGCTTTATAGATTTGAAACATTTAAAATTGAGCAAATGAATCAGTCTGCCAGCATTTAAACCAATCATTTGGGGTAACGACAGGATGATAATTGGCAGCAATTATTTAAAGAATGTGCTTGTTTCTGGATTCGTGTTTGGAAAAGAGTCTATTTGTCCATTGCTCCTTCTAGCCTTCCTTTCACTTTAGAGAACTGAAATAGTGGTTATAATGCTGCCCTGTAGTTCTTGACTTCTTATTTTGCTTTGTGTCTTTTGAGCTATTCTAACTCATCAACAGAGAGCTGTTCTGTACCTGGTAGACCCGATTAGAAATGCTATTTAGAGAGAATGAACGCTAGTAGGCCTGTAACTCCTAGGCCATATGCTTTGTGTGGTGGTGTTCCTATTACAGCTTCATTACAGATTGTCAGTTACGTGAGAAAACTACAAGTAGCTTCATATAACTGAGAAAAACATTCTGAAATACAGAAATCTGGTTTTGCCTTTGTATCTTTGAATACATTTCTGTATCTGGAAAACAAAACTAATGAAACTAGTTAATATGTGCTTTTCAGGGCAGTACCTACCACTGCTGGGACTTTATTACAGCCTTTGGTATTGCTGTACTCTGAACTCATTATATAAATACATTGTAGAAGAATAAATGTTACATTCTTTACTACCACAAAGGAGTCCTAAAGAGGAGTATATTTAACAGCTTAATATAGGGAACAAGTGTATTTAGTTTTCTTTTGAATATGAACCATTGTGAAAAGTGTTACCAAAAATCTGTTCTGGTGTCTGTACTTCCACTTTCTCCTTGCGGTGTGAGTCATGTTTGATGAGTTGTACTAGAGTCTAATGTGAAGCTATGTAATGTAGTCATATCAGATAGACCATTTGGGTAGTAGTAGTGGAAAATCATACAGCTTGGTATCTGTAATTTTTTTTTCCAAGTTTGTGATCTCAGACTCTACTTGGATGACTTATGCTACTTCAAAAAGTAGAGAAGAATTTTTTTCAGTAATACTGGTGCCTGTATTGTAAAAAAATATGGTATTATTCATGGATAGGATTTTCAGTGTCTATTCTTTGGCCGCGAATTGGTGGATCCATACAAAATCCAATGCGTAGTACTACATTTTTGCACAGAATACTGGCATCTGATAAACAACACTGTCATTTTTATGCTCCTGACTGAGGAGGTTTTTTGCCCTCCTCCAGTAAGCTTGTCATTGCTTATTTTTCTAAGGTTTTTTTTAGATAGTATATAAGTATTCTTGAGATATTATGTGTTTTTTCTTTGCTTGTGCTGGATAGGGGTGAAGAAAAGGGCTGGTACTTTGTATGAAGTAGCATTTTGCAGATTCTACAATGTCTTCATACATTTGAACCGTTTGCTGGAACATTGTTATATGAGTGGCACGCTTGCCTGAATACACACAGTGAATTTTTCTTATTTTTCTCTGTCCTGGTAAACTTTTATTGGGTAAAACCAGCCAGATCAGAAAGTGCTAAGCATCAGACTAATAAACTTGGCCAGTTTTGCATCGTGATGAAATACCAATAAACATTCTTCCTGCAAAAACTGAATATTATTTTCTGCCTAGACAAAATTCTTTCTTTGGCTGCTCTGAGAACCAACATCATCTTGTGACTGAGAGTCATAAATTTCAGTACCATGACAAAAATATGAGAGAATGATTAACAGCAGAGAGAGGTTATAGGACGATGAATCAGCTCTATTGTAGAATTACACATGCTGAGGCACTTGAGCTGCCCCCAGCTTTTATTTTCTGGGCTCTCTAGTCTGTTTTATTGAGATTCTATAGTTTTACCTTTGAACACTGGGGAACTTATAGTATGGAGACTCATCATACTCTCCGAAATGCTAAGACTACTTAAAGTTGTTACAGCATAATCTGTAATAGTGAAAAAACAATGCAGGACTGACATTTGGTTGATGTCACAAGGCTAGTGTGTCAGATGCTATTGAGCAGCAGATATGAAGTGTGTGTTACCTTCTGATCTTACCTCTGGTATTTTTATTTTTTTTTTGTCAGTACAATATTAATATAACTAGGTTGCTGTTTCATCCTGAGAAGCTGTCTCCTTGTACAGGTGCCTTTGTATTTTTGAGACGAGAAAGACCAAATGCAAAAAAAGAAGCTTTGACCAAAATGGTAATATCAACTTCAAGTTACTGTCTAAAATATGTTTTTATTCTGGAAGAACTTAGTTCTAAATTGTAGTTCATTTGGCATGAAAGCATCTTCACACTGATACTTGGTTGCATGTTTATGATCACTTTTTTTTTCCAGAAAGGTCACTCATGAATCTTAAGCATAAGAATTTGGTTTTCCAGGTTTTTGTGTATTAGTAACTATTTCTTCCATATAAAACATTAGCCTTGCTGTTACATCAACGAGCAAGGATGGAGAGATTAGCAAAGGAACTGAAGCTTGAGAAAGAAGAGCTTGAACGCCTGAAAGCTGAAGTCAATGGTATGGAGCACGATCTAATGCAGAGGCGGCTTCGGAGAGTTAGCTGTACAACTGCAATTCCAACAGTAAGCAATTTGTTAGTATTTTAATTCAAGATACATTTTTTTTTTATGTTTTCATGAACTAAAGTATTGTACAAAAATATTTTGGAATATAAAATCTTCAGTGGAGGTGATTATTTTTTGAGAGTTCTTGGCTTGTTGTTCTTACAATTTAAGAAACAGACATGAGTCCAGCTTGCTTAGTGTTCACAACAGAATTTCTGAAACTTGTATACGTTCTTTTCTGGGCCACAGAACTGAATAGATAGTTACTTTTCTAACAACCTAAAAAAGAGTATGTCCAAGTCTATTTAAAGAGCCCAAGCCGTGTACAGCTTGGTGTTCATGCAGCAAGTTTTCACCTTTTTTTTAAAGGTATTTTGTTTGAGTAATTGCATAGTAGTTGCAATAAATTATGTTTCCCATTTGATATGTGCAGGATGTACCAAGTAAGTTTTCAGTGGCGGTGTTAGCTCAAATAGTTGACGCCTCTCTCCTCTTTTCCTCATTGGTTCTTCCTATTTGTATGACTTCCACCTGCAAGCAACTCTAGCCCAAACATCTGTATGGCTCTGATAAGAGAATTCATCTGACTGAAAAAGAACTTCCACTTTGTGCAGTTGTTAGCCAAAATCAGTTCAGACTTACTGTGTTGACATAAGCAATGCACAGATGTAGGCTGGAAGGCATAGTACAGGCTGTTAGCTGCTTGACTAGTATGGCTACTGTGTGTCTCGCCTGTCTCAGGGCAGCATCTGGCAGGTGTGTTCCTGGGAGGAATACAGAGGCACAGTCCAAGTGTGCAAGGATGAGGTTAGGAAAGGCAAAGCCCAAATGGAGTTGAATGTGGCGTCAGATGTCAAAGACAAAAAGGGCTTCTATTAGTACCTAGGTAACAAAAGCAAGGCTAGTGAAAGTGTGGGACGATCGCTTACAGGGGACCTGGTTACATAGGAAATAGAAAAGGCTAAGATACTGAATGCCTTGTTTGCCTCAGTCTTTATAGGCCTTCAGGAATCCCAAGTCCCAGAGACCCTGGGAAGAGTCTGAAGCAAGGAAGGTACACCCTTGGTGGAAAAGGATCAGGTCAGGGAATGCTTAAGCAAAGTGGACATACATGAGTTCGTGGTCCTGAATAGCATGCACCCATGAGTGCTGAGGGAGCTGGCTGATGTCACTGTGAGGCTATTCTAGATAATCTTTGATTGATCATGGTGTTTGGGAGAAGTGCCTGAAGACTAGAGGAGAGCAAATGTCACTTCTGTCTTCAGAAAGGAGGACCCAGGGAGCTACAGGCTGGTCAGCCTTGTCTTGATGCCTGGGAAAGTGATGGAGCAGCTAGTCCTGGAGACCATTTCCAGGCACGTGAAGGACAAGAAAGTGATCAGCAGTAGTCAGCATGGGTTCATCAAGGGGAAGTCAAGTTTGACCAATCTGATAAACCTCTAGGATGACAAAAGTGTCTTGGTACATTAGGGGAGAGCAGTGGTTATTGTCTACCTAGACTTTGGTAAGACTTTTCATGAACTAAAACGTTTTCTCCTGTAAGATCTTCACAGAGAAGCTGATAAAGTATGGGCTGGATGAGCAGGTAGTAAGGTGGATTGAAAACTGGCTGAACAGCCAGGCCAAGAGTATGGTAGTCAGTGGCACAAAGGCTGGTTGGAGGCCAGTAGCTAGCGGTGTACCACAGGGGTCAGTACTGGGTCTGATCCTATTTAACATCGTCTTTAATGATATAGATGACGGGGCAGATGGTACACTCAACAAGTTTGCTGATGACAAAAAACTGGCAGAGTTGTGCTGCCATTCAGAGGGACCTCAAAAAGCTGAAGAGATGAGCTGGCAGGAACCTTACGCCGTTTAGCAAGGGGAAGTACTAAGTCCTGCACTTGGGGAGGAGCAACCCCATGCACCAGTATAAGCAGGGAGCCAACCAGCTGGAAAGCAATTTTGCAGAAAAGGCCCTGGTGAAGACTAAGCTGAAAATGAGCCAATGATGTGGCAAAGAAGGCTAATGATACCCTGAGCTGTGTTAGGAGCATTGCCGGCAAGGGGGGAGAGGTTACTCCAACCTTTTATTCAGCACTGGGGAGGTCAAACTTGGAGTATGGTGTCCAAGAGATAGGCATGGTCATACTGGAGAGTCCAGTGAAGGGCCACAAAGATGATTAAGCATCTCTCGTGTGAGGACAGACTAAGACAGCTAGGACTGTTCAGCATGGAGAAGAGCAGGCTCAGAAGGGGTCTTATCAATATATATATAAATACCTGAAGGGAGTGTGCAAAGAGGATGGAGCCAGGCTTTTTCCATTTGTGCCCAGTGACAGGACCAGAGGCAGTGGGCACACAGTGAAGCACAGGAGGGTCCCTCTGAACATCAGGAACCACTTTTTTACTGTGTTGTTGACTGAGTGCTGGCACAGGTTGCCCAGGGAGGTTGTGGAGTCTTCATCTTTGGAGATACTCAAAAGCTGTCTGCTATCTGGGCAAAGAGTTGGACCAGATGACCTCCAGAGGTCCCTTCTGACCTTAAACATTCTGTAATTCTGTGACTGCGATGCTGGAATATATCCTAGGATAAGGTAGTTATTTCTACATATATGTTAATAACTGCTGCTGCTAGCATTAGGAACGCTTTGTATTCCAGTAACGGGTTTTTTAAATGATATGCAAATATATGGACTTAAATAACTGGTTATTTTGTGAAAAATAATTACTGTCTTGCAGCACTGAACAATTTAAACATAATTGGCTAGAATGTTTGGCATGTTGGAACTCTTTAGAGTGATGCAAATCAATAAATTTCTGACTTCATTCAGTTATAATCAAGTAATAATTAACATGAGCCTGCACTTTGTATTCTCTTTCCTGATCATCTTGATGTAAACTCACGTAGCAAGTCATCAATTTATACAGAATTTTATAAGGTATATGGTTTTGTAAACTTGAGCTCAGCTATGTCTTCTTACTAACAAGCTTTAATATTAAAGGAACTTGTTCATTTTTGTTGGTTTGGTTTGTTTTCTTCCCCAAATGCCAATAGAAGAATGGGTTTTGAGGGAATAGGTTGGGTAGCGGGAACAGGACAGAAGGTAGAATCTTGGGGTTTTTTTCAGTGCTTTATCTATACTCAAGTCTAATAAAGCTGTTAACAGAGATATATCAATGTTATTTCTATGCCAGATAAGATGCTGATTTTCCCACAATTATTATTTTGGGTTGTTTCTTTCTAGCCTGAGGAAATGACCAGATTAAGAAGCCTCAACAGACAGCTCCAGATAAATGTTGACTGTACACTGAAAGAAGTTGATCTCCTTCAGTCTAGAGGTATAGATTTGATAATTGTTGGGTTTTTTTTAAAAAAATAGAAATGGGTGGGAGTATCTATCTGCTTGAGGGTAGAAAAGCTCTACAGAGGGATCTGGACAGGCTGGATTGATGGTCCGAGGCCAATTGTATGAGGTTCAACAAGGAGAAGCGCCGGGTCCTGCACCTGGGTCGCAGCAACCCCACGCAACGCTACAGACTTGGGGCAGAGTGGCTGGAAAGCTGCCTGGGGGAAAAGTACTTGGGGAGTACTGGTCGACAGCTGGCTGAACATGAGCCAGCAGTGTCCCAGGTGACCAAGGTGGCCACAGCATCCTGGCTTGTACCAGAAACAGTGTGGCCAGCAGGACAAGGGAAGGGATCGTCCCCCTGTAGTGGGCACTGGTGAGGCCACACCTTGAATACTGTGTTCAGTTTTGGGCCCCTCACTGCAAGAGAGACATTTTGGTGCTAGAGTGTGTCCAAAGTAGGGCAAGAAAGTGAGGGCCTAGAGAACAGGTTTTATGAGGGGCAGGTGAGGGAACTGGACTTGTTTAGCCTGGAGGAAAGGAGGCTCAGGCTTATTGCTCTCTACAACTACCTGAAAGGAGGTTGGAGGCATGGGGGGTGTGGGTCTCTTCTCCCAAGTAACAAGCGATAGGACAAGAGGAAATGGCCTCAAGTTGCGCCAGGGGAGGTTTAGATTGGATCTTAGGAAGAATTTCTTCACTGAAAGGGTTGTCAAGCATTAGAGCAAGCTGCCCAGGAAAGCGGTGGTTACCATCCCTGGAGGTATTTAGAAGACTTGTAGATGTGTGGAGCTTAGGGACATGGTTTAGTGATGGACTTACAGTTGGACTCAGTGATCTTACTGATCTTTTCCAACCTGAATGATTCTATGACTCTAATATAATATATGCCTAAATGTGAATATTTGGACTCTTTAAAATGCAATTTTGATTATCAATAACAAATTATCTCTAAAAGGTGTCTCTTTCAGTTTCAACCTGATGAACTTGACTTGCTAATATTTCTGTTGGCCAAGTTAAATTACATTACCAAGAAAGTGGTGACTTAAAAGTGACTTTGTCAAGAGCAAATAATTAAAAATACTCCTTAGAGAAGGTTCTTTCTTCTAAATTTTTAACCTTTTGCTGACAAAGGCTCTGACCAAATAATGCAAACCAGAACTACAGATTGCAACCAAAAAGTTGGCAAACAGAAATCTACTTAAGTCTTTAAAAATCCTCTTCCTGCCACAGAAACTTGACATAAATAAATCAAATAAACTAGAATATGCGTAGTCCTCCTTTTTTTACCAAGAATGCATCCTACAGAAAGATTTAAGTTTTCACATATTTTTAAAGCAATACAGAACATTGAGCTGGAGATGATTCTTCAATATGGGATTAGCCTGCTTAAAAATTACTAGAATCAACACAAACCTGAAAATATGTGATAAAAAAACTGCTCAGGAAAAAGTTAATATATAATGTCATAATAAAAAAAATGTATAAAATCTGAAGCCTCTAGATGTTCATATTACTGGCATAGGCATGCAAATAACCTCTGAGTTATGCTTTCTTACTTTTCTGACAGGGAACTTTGATCCGAAAGCCGCATGTAATTTCTATGATAACATAGAGCCTGGTCCTGTTGTGCCACCAAAGCCATATAAAAAGGGTAGGTCAATAACTTTTCTTTATGTATAAACCAAACCAGAACATTTTTATATAAGTGCAATAATCCTGGCTACAACTTGTTTTCCTCTGGCAGGTCATTGCAAATGAATGTTCTGATAATATTTGTTTGTAAATACTGTTATTCACTAGTAATTTCAACTAGAAAGAATTGAAAGTATACAAACATGTTAACTTGAGGTTCCTAATTATGCTTTTTAAAAATGCTTCTGGGTTAAAAGCTGTGTGTCATGTTTCTTCAGCTGTCTTCTAATATGTGGTGGTAGGATTTATAGTTTAGTTGAGGTCTCTTATGCAAGTGCAGTTGGTCACAGCAGCTTTTTAAAATTTGCATTTATATTTTTAATTGTATTTTAACTCGACTGGTCACACATTTTTTGTGCAGACTGAATTTCACAGTAGCCCTGAAGTTTTAGCACAGCAAGAGCTTCAGACAATTTCAGGACCGAGACAGAACACATTCCTTCACATTGGTCTAAAGAGATAACAGCGACCCACTTGTACAAGTTCATTACTGGTTTTGAAAATTTTCTGTGCTAATTGTATAGTATCCAGCTGAGGACACTTAAGTTTTACGTAAGCACAGGAGCTATGTATTTAGTCTCACTTTTTGTCCAGTGGCGATTCAGTTAGTACATCCCAGAGTGACTCAGCTTATCAGTGACTTAAGCAGACACCTGGTTGCTGTGTAACTCAGTAGCTCTCTAACTTCACCACGTTCAGTAGTGATTTTGGAGCAGAGTCATACCTTTTGGCTCAGGTGGGTTTGGACCTTTTTTTTTTTTCTTTTACAACCTGAAATCTGCATTTCACAAAGGTTTTTGCAGTTGAATTCTGAATTCATAGAAGGAAATTGTCCCCCCTCTTTTGAAGCCAGTATTTTACCCTTCAGTGTAATGAAGTGCTTAGTATGTGGAGATTTAAAAGAAAGAGAAGGCCCAGGACTATTGCTGGTGTTCAAAAAACAGACAGAAAATACTGGGATGAGTTCTCTGCATATGTGGTAGTGTTCAGGAGAGACAGTAGCAGCAGCTGAGAAGTGGCATAAAGACAGCTGCCTGGATTCATGTTAAATTTCAGTGGTCATGTGGTTGATTTAAGGCACTGCTGCTTGTGATGGTTGAAGAGATTCTCTTTATTAGACTAGCCTGTTTGATCCATCATTTCAAAGCAAAATAATGTGCAAAACTTGCATGAAAGAAGTTATTTTATTTGGCAGTTAGAAAGATAGTGTCTTACAAGAATTTGTACAACTTTGATGATTAGCTTCCTGGTTTTGTCTGTCAACTTATTAGAGATCCACTTTAGGGCTGGTGTACGGTATTCTGAGTTTGGGTTTTAACATGGAGTTGTCAAATTATTTTTTTTTTCCCCTTAAAACTTCCATTTTCTTAATATTCAACTGTTGAAAGCATGGGCAGACAAGGTTCTGCTCGGTGCTGCTGGCTGGCTAGTCAACATGAATGCAGTCTAGTGCCCACTATTTGCTTGCTTAGAAGGAATTTGTTGAGGCCAAGCACTGTTAATGTGACTACGCAACCTCTGGTCTAGAGGGGGTTTACATCTAAGCAAGGAGTTTACTTTTATTTTCTTTACATATGTCACTGAAGACAAACCTAAGGGCTATTTGCACTGTTATCGGCCATCTGCTAGATTTCTTAGCAGATGATAACAATGTGTGCACTTTGAATTACAAATTGCAGTCCATTTTTACAACACAAGTTTTATTTTAATTAAGATGTTCTACAGATGTTTGTTAACAGATGGGTATCTTAACCTTACCTTCTAGGTCTGCATGCTAATGTTGTTTCAAATAACATTTTGTAAAATACTGTTTCCACGTCCTAGGAGTATTTGTCACTTTTAGTAGATAACCTGGGGTTTTGAAGTGGTGGTAGGAGACATCAGAAAATGGAGTCTTTCCATGGATTAATACCTAATACGCGATTTGCATACATACTGATTTTATGAATGGAAACAGACTTAAGTGCTGCTTCAGATACACACATCTCTGCTGCAAAGCCTTGAGGAAGAAAAACAATCTTCTTGTTTTGAAATAGGCCTATCGTGTTATTTTTATGTTGTTTTTTCTTCAGCCTGGATAAGTGCTAAAAAAATGCAGACAATATATTTTCTGTCAGGCTGAAGGAAGTAAGTTAAACTCATCTTTCACTTCAGGTAAAGTAGGTTTATTGGAATTTAGAATTTGAGGCTGCTGTGTGTACATCTATGAAGTCATTGTTTAACAGGATGGTGTTGCAGTGCCAGTAACAAACTTCTCAGTATTATAAGCTATTAAACCTTTTGCAATATCAGTGACCTAACAGTGCTGACTGCTGTTCCTGTTTTTAATGTAGTGTGGTTAAGTGACTCTTGTACAGAAGTGAAATACTTTCTGTATTCAGGTTTCACAAACTGAACTGGAAGTGCTTCAGCAAAGACCTTTAATGTTACCTACGTGGAAAGTTTTCCACATTCATTTTAAGATGCAGTGTTTATCGAGGTGACAAACTAGTAGTATGATCTTGCCTATCATCCTTCTCTTCTGAAATAAGAAAAGAATGTTTTCCTTTGGCTTTTTTCAGAACATCAAAACAGCTCCAAACAGACTCCACGGACTCAGCCAAGAGATGAAGACTTCGAAGGGGCTCCATGGAATTGTGATAGCTGCACCTTTCTAAATCATCCAGCACTAAATCGTTGTGAGCAGTGTGAAATGCCACGATACACCTGAAAATCAGGAAGGGGCTGCATTGGGTTGAAAACAGGCTTTCAAGCCATCAGCTGTAGGAGAAGGAAACACGGGGAACCTTTCAGTCCATCTACCCAGCCTTTGCCAGTCCACAGTCTTCATATTGCAAGGGGTGGGAGTAATGTGTTAAGATGTTTCTGCTTATGCTACACTAAAAATAAGCAAATTAAGAGTGAAATTCTTTCTTATCCCATTGTAGTGTGCAAAGCAGAACATGAAACCTGAAAATGTAAAAGGATTAATTTGGGGAAGAATGTATACAGGAAAGCAAGTAACTACTGGTGTTTAGTCCTGTGGTTATAGTTACTGCTTAGTGGCTCTAAAAACAAGCAAACAAACAGGTTTTTTTAAAAAACATATAGGACTCTTAATAATGGTGTGAAATGTTACACTTAACCAGAAAAACTGAAGAGCCAGAGCTGACTTAACCTGGCCACAGCTAGCTGGCAAGCAAAGGCTCCCTGTGCTTCTAGATTGTAAGCTACTGAAAAAGAAGACAGGTAAATACAATGATAAATTTTGCAATGTATAAAAAACAAGGAGAAGGGTATTTGTAATTGCTGCTTTTTTTCAGGGTAACTTATGTCTACAAAAAATTGCTGTTTGAAATAGTAACCTAAGGTGACTAAATGAGATACCGTATGAGTGTTACAGAGAGTTTAATCAGAGGTAATTTTTTACAATCCCTTTTGCTTGTACAGTGCTCACCTGGCTGTGTCAACACTGGTAATAAACTAAGAATGATTCTACCGTATTACGGATGAAAATACTGCTGCATGCTTTCATTAGGCCGTCGTGTTTCAAAGCTAAAAGTATGCTTTTATGTACAACAATCTTCTAAGCCTGTGCTGTGTAGCAGCACAGTAACATGCCAAACACAGACTACTCCAAATTTGGTTTGGAAGACTTGAGCTCAGCCATGGTTGTGTATGAGAAGAGTTTGTACCCAGTTCCTTAGGCCTTTTCAGCTTCCAATTTGTGAAGAATTCATGATGTTTACAGCACAGAAGGTACTTTGTGCCCCAGTTCAAAGTTAGCTGAAAAATAATCAATTAGCTCTTCAGTAAAGGTTTATTTGCACATTGTTAATAAACTGGCCTGTATAAAATAGCAGATGCCAGATCCTGAAAAATTACACACTGCATTCTTTTCATTTTGGTCAGGAAATATTTGCCATGGGTTGAAGAACACAGTACTTGCAACTGAAAATCATAGTGGTACTTTTATGCATATGATACACACTGTATTATAAAGGTGATGTTCAATTTGTTTGAATGCTTCAGGTTGCTGTAATAAAGCACTCAATACTTGTGAAATCAGACTTGGGTTTGGGCAGCTGAATGATTATGTTACACAACCGTGTGACTGGGTGAGATGTTCTTGTGTACTGGTCAGAAGCTGGTACAGTGCATTTAAGCTTTTTCTGGTATAACTTTGTCAAGATTCAGATATGCAGCCAGGCACATCAGCTTAGTTACAGTAATTGACGTTGCAGCTGTGAGGCAAAATGAGCTAGCTAAATCTTACCAGAAGAGATTTAAACTACTTCATTTAAAATTGTTCTTAGCTCGTGGAAGCTGCATCCATATGGTCAATTACCACAATTCACTGGATGTGTGATAACATGTTAAGTTGTGGTAGAACAATCATGTGTCTGAATCCTTATTTAAAATAAAGCAGCGTTTGTAAGGGGTGGGTGGGCATTGCTCAATCTGGTGTCTTCTCTCCCTGGAGTTTATAAAGATAACAGTAAAAAAGAAACTGTGATCTTCTATGAGGAGCCAATGTTTTATCTGGTATTTTTCAATATGTTCTTGCACTAATTAAATCTTCAGTGTAATTTTAAATAAGCTAAGAGATCTCCAGCAATCAGTGTATACCACTGATGACCAAAACAAAGTCAAAGGCATCAGAGCTAGTTTTCCTTCCTTCCTTCCTTCCTTCCTTCCTAATGATTTATATTACTATGTGAGGAGCTCATCACGTCTGGAAAGGGGTAAAAAAATTACTGTCAAATGAAGTTAGAAGGAAAATATTTTGTTCATGTAAGTGAAGTCTGAGAAAACAGATAACTAGAAAACAGATGAGCAGAAGCATTATACCTAGGGTAAGCAGTACCATTGCTGTTATCAGCTGTATAATGAATTACTCAAAACAATACCAGGAACTTCATGACTTTTCTGTCATGATGCCTTTGTGTTATTTCCATTTTCTGTTCATTTGTACTTCTGTTGAAGTTCTAGAAGCATTTATTTTTGCTGGAATTACAAAATGATAGCAACTGAAATGACAGTCAGCAAATGAGAGTAGCTGTGTCATACATCAATACAGCTGTGCCATTTTCAGATAGAATAGATGCTACTTTTGAAGGGGGGGGGGAGGGGGGATGCATGCAGTCCAATAACTCCCTGAATTGTAATAACCGTAAATGGAGACTGCTAATCTTGGTCATAGCTTCACCAGAGGAAGAAAAGGAGGACTGCTGTGACAGCAAGATACTTTTTGGAAGACTGAGTGGGTGCTGTTAAATTGCAAATGAATTCATTTGTACCAATAATTTTACTCCAGTTTTTCAGTTACTGTCATTTGTTGTTTGTACAAAAAACCCACCCCTTCTGTTGTATTCTTTATTTGTAGATGCCCGTACTCAAACGTTAATAGTAAAGACTTTACATGGTGCTCGAATATTTCTAGTTAGAATGTAAGTTGTATTTTGATTATTGGAAGATCCATTTTCCTTCTGAAAGCAGGTGACGCTGTTCACACCCCAACTGAATTGTAGATTATGCCAAAAAGATTGGTTTATGTAATATTTATTGAATGCACATAAAACCCTAATGTCAGCTGGCATACAAAATGCACTGTATTGTATAAAACTTGTGTGTGTGTGTGAATGATGGGATGCTGATGACGTCGTGTTGAGTTAATGCACTACTTGTGTTTTCTTTCTTTCTGTAATGACTGAGCTTTCCCTCAACCATGCTACTAGATTGGTAGAATTTGTAACTGACTCGGACATTCAGATAATCAAAATGATTTCACTGTTCACTGAAATTTTATAAAGCTTATTTTATATTTACTGTGCTGTTAAGGTGAATTCCCTTTAATTATAGAATACTATTGTAGTTCTTTAAAAGTTTATTTAGAGTGGGGCTTGTGGAAAATTATTCAGAACATAGTAAACCAAAAGAAATCCTGAACTTTGGATCTACTTTTAATTTGATGTAATTATTAGTCTTTTTTTGGGTGAAGAGGAAAGGGGTGGGAAGTCAAGCAAAAAGAAGTACTTTGTAAAATGTAGTCTTAGATCAGATTGAATTGTGTATCTGTGTGTCTGTGGTGTGTGTGTGTTTCCCTTGAAATATGGGAGGTGTGGTGAAAAGGTGTAATAATTCTTAAAAGAGCTGGTCTCAGTACTTTCTGATTATGATATGCTACTAAATCACATTTAAAAAAAAAAAAACCACTTTCTTTCAGTTACTTTATCTGTCCCAGTTACACATCTCTCATTTCAATTTCTAAATACTTTTAATATTGATTGTAAAACCCTTGAAACTGAAATGAAAATACTTGAGTTGAAATGGGGACACAACTAAATGAAACCAATAAAGAATGTTTTAAAAAAGAATGTGAGAATATCAAATATGTTAAAAACAAGCTTGTCATCAGGATGATAGTTTTGTTTTAAAATGTAGTGGTTTACCCTAGAATGTGAACATGACTATCCTGATGGAAGTGGACAGTTGGACATAAACAATTCATCAGCTTGTTTGATACCACAGAATTTACATGGTCTGTACTGCAGTGACTCTAAATCCCATAAAGAGAACACATGCACAGATATCACATCTCATAGTCAGTACTTTCTCTATGTGCTGCTGCATTTGTTTCGTTTCAAAATGTCAATATTATATGAAGCTAGACATGACTGAATTTTGCCAGATTTCTTCAGTTTGGGGCTTTCATTGCTGTTTATGTCCATAAATATTAAAATATTTTTCTTGGGTTTGAATAATCAGAAGTCAATGGAGTTAATGCAATATTATAATCCTGGATTTTCAGTACCTTTGAAACAGATTTTAAAAAAATGTGTTCTTGAAACTTATTTATTTATGGTGGCACCAGTGTATCTAAATCCATATTTCCTGCTGTGTGAAACCCTGTTAAATTTTTTCATTAAAAAAAGAAGACACGATCTTGTTTAATCCTGTATATATGGTGTCTACATTCTAGATTTGTGTATGCTGTGAATGAACTTATTACTAAGAGATGAAATTGTATAAAAGCATTCAGAGGCTATGCATGCATGGTACCTCCAGAAAGTGCATACTCCGAGTTGCAGATTCCTGCAAAAATAAATTAATAAAACTAAGCAAACATCACATCCTGCATTTGTTCTTGTATGTAGTAAGAAACATGTAAAAAATAGAGCCTTTTTGCTTTCATAGTCCCAATTGTTTCTGGTCTTCCACTTGACTTCATAGCTATAGCAAATTTGTTTCAGGGCTTTTGGGGTTTTCTTTTTCGATCGGTATGATTCTCGTCAGGAAATTTCTGAATACTGAACTGGGGTCCAGATCCTGTTCCTGTGAACGTGGACAGCTTGTGTAAGAAAGAGTCCCATTTAGATGATGGGTGGGTGGTCTGTGCAGCTTCTGGTGTAGAAACAAGACATTGAATGTTCAGAGACTGAAGCTGAGCTCATCACTTTGATTTTTGAATGGAAAGTTGTTATTAAAGGAGTAGCTTTATCTACTGTAGGAGATGATGGTCTTCTGTTTATAGCCTTGATTGCAGGCGTTCCTGCTTATCACCTTGGTAGTATTGAGTATCTGGATTACAAAAGTCCATCTTCTGCTATAACCTCTTACACAGTGCTCGGGAGAGTGTGGAGAATTTGAAATGCATAAACCAGCATACAGGCAATTTCTCTTTATTGGTTTGTCTTCTCAATTACCATGATTGTACTAGCTCACCATAATCTAAAAAAAGCTCTGTAGCTTTTGTTCACATACAGTTTCAGTTGTTAAACACATTCTGGTCTAACAAACCACTACAACTTTGGATTTTTTGAGCTTTTGTCAGCAAACATGTAAGAACTTAATTCTGCATTCCTTTTGCTAAATTGAATTTATAAAAAAATCAGGACAGGTTTGTGTATTAAGCATTTAGTTCTTTCAGAAATTGTTGCAATTGAAACTTACCTTTTTTAAAAAAGTTTCAAAGCTTTAGAAAAGTGGTAAAAATGTTAAGGGTACCTATAAAATATGCTCATGGAGAAAGCACAAAGCCAATAGACACTAGATTTAACAACCGAGTAGCCACTTCTTGTTGTTTCCCTGAAGTGATGACGAGGAGGATTTGCCTGAAATAATTGCATAAAAGTTACTGATTTATTCATAAGAATTACTTCATTTTGACAGTACTGCGGCATGTCTTAAACCTGTGGCACTTAGAGAAATTATTTGTCCTGTGATCTGGTGACCATTCCAGGTATTAAGTGCTGCTGCTTCTAATCAATCAAGATGGTCCATAGCACTGGGTAAGTACTCTGTGGCCTTCAGTTGCACCCTCTCTGATTGTAAATAGACTTTTTGGAAGGAGGTGGCTTAGATAACTAATACCGCCAAACAGCTGGATTCAAATCATTATACATTAAATGGGTTACCAGACATTTTGTAAAAATGTTGGAGAAGGGGCCGTATTATTTTTTAGGTGGAGGCTCTGTGGTGATGTGACATGTTATAGTGTGACGGTAAAAACCAGGCCAGGCCTCTAAAAGCCTCCTGCAAGAGTGCCACTTGGTTGCATAAAATACTCTGTCTGTCTAGGAAGCCGTCATGTTTTCTTTAGAGAAAAAAAAAAACAAACAAAACCAGACATTCATAAAAAACTCCACTCTACAGGTAACTTCTTTCCAGTTAGGCATGGCTTAAAATTTTGCATGTATGATTTTACAAGTTCCGTTTTGAAGAGTTTGACAGATTAATTGTCCTTTATTCCCAGATATTCCCAAATTTGACAAAGGCATCCATGCTAGGTTTGCTAAACAAAACAAAACGAAAAGCCTAGATGGAGTTCTGTTACTGCTTTAGAAACAAGACTGAAAAGCCTCTGAATGAAAGACATGCAACACAGGTGCTACTGGATTTTTGACTAGGAGCTTCTGGTTTTGGAAGTGTTTCAGGAGAAAAGTTCACACAGGTGGAGGTGGTATTTGTTTTTTCTTTCTAGGAAAAGTACAGAATATTTCAAGAAAAAAATTTCTAGGTGGGGGAGGTTATCACAGGTTTGAAAGCAATATGCTGATTCCAGACTGGTACAGCTCATCACTATGTTGTATAACAATTGGTACCAAATTCTGGCATTAGTTACAAAGACTGGGAGTAGTAGCAGCGTGCCTGAAACTGCTGGTGGCCAACTGCCCGGCTGAAACGGGACACACGGTGTCCTTTGGAAGCATTAAATGGCCATGTATTACGGCCCGGTGTCACGTGCTGGGATGTGCAGCTGGTACACGACTGTAAAGCATCATGTGTTGCAACAAGTTGGTGGTCATCTCCTGGTGTCATGGGATGAGCCAGTGACAGCTGGCTATTTGGCATGCCTTTCGGGACACCCACCCACTGCCTATCACTTCACAGGGCCTGCCTGCGGTTTAGTCACCTGACGTATAGATGTTACCATGACAGGAAAGATCGCTGGCCTTTTGGACTAAAAATAAATAAATAAACCCCTCAGAACTAAACAGTCCCCACCCTTGTGGAAGAGGTGGTTCAGGAGCTGCCTGGGAGTTGTGGATTTGGGTCAACTGAAAAGGACTTCCCTGCCTTAAATCAAAGACGTGAGTCGCAGCTGGGTGAGTATTCATCACCAGCGCTCCAGAGCGCTCTGCTGGTTTGTTCCCAGGGACCCTGAACCAGCCTCGCAAATTCCTGGCGTTGGGGGTTGTTTCACCTGAAATTTTTCTTTTATTTTGAGCCTATTCAAGCAGTTCCAATGACTTGGCAAAGCTGAATTTGCTTTTGGCAGTTGACGTGGGTCTTTTTGCAGAGTACCTTGTGCACTGGACAGTGCCTAGCATGATTCTGCCTGGCATCCAGGCTGACATGTAGTACCCCTGTGACCCATCCCCCGGGGGGGGGAGAATAATAGTCAAATACACTTTCCAGACAGACACACGGGTTTAGAGTAAGCAGGGTCTGACCAAGCTTCACAGCGAATGACCTGTGTCTTTATGGTAACTTGTGACTCCTTTCCCCTAATGAGATTTCTGTATATGCTTTGCTTTTTGCGTGACGAACAGTTGTGTTGAAAAGCGTTGGTCACCTTTCATCACATCAAGCCTCATGAATTGGCTTGGTTGCTGTTCCAGGGAACTCTAACTCCCGCTCCTCACCCCCCCACCCCCCACCCCCCACCATTTGTCTCAAATGATTGTTCACAAGCCAAACAGACATTCTTTTCTCTTTTTTTTCCCTCTTTTTTTTTTGACTGGTAAGTGATATATGATCATGAATCTGTTGCTGATCATTATCTTTTCAAACTCTGAAAATTTCAAAGCTACAGGGAGTAGGTGATGAGCTGTGTGTATGTTCACACTCTTCTTCACAGCACCGATACCTCAAGTCGGTGTTATACCACACAGACAGAACTAGGTAAATACTTCATAAATCTATAAAGCAAATCTTAAAAAATTACATGTCATTTTGAAACGTCCTTCAGGCTTTACTATTGCTTCCTAATGAAACCGTTTGAGAAGCAGCCTGGCTGACTTGATCCGTAGCCCTTTTAAGAAACTCAAGGCAATGCTGCCGGTAAGAATTGTTCTCTCTGGTAAAACAGCAACTGCCAGGCAAAATACGCATACCTTGTTTTGTACAACTGAAGTGAAATATTTGAAATAGGTTTATTTTTTAAATATGTATGTTGGCCTTACTTATCACACAATTGATTAAATAAAAAGCTAAGTGATTTCATGCAAAACATTCTCATCTAGTAGTCCGTGTATTACAGTATTAAAACAGAGAACTATCAGTCAGTTTTTTCAAGAAATGGAAAACAAAATCCTTTTTATTTTCAACTTGCTGAAGATGATACCATGTGCCCTTTAAATCTGCTGTCATGTTTTCCTGGTGGATTGCCTTCCAATTCTTGTCCAAGGTAAAACATATCCTGCTTTGGCCCAATGAGGCTTCCTCAAGTATTTGATGGTTCCTTAGCTGAAGTTCAAAATTTTTCCTAATTACTAACTCTCAGGTCTGTAACAGTTCTTAATGCAAGTGTGAGCATCACCTTCCCTCTGGCAGCGCTTCCGTAAATGAAGCAGACTCTTAGAAGTGAAAAAATCTAAACAGATTAACCATGAACTTTTGAAGACAACTCAGAGTGTTGAACAGCTGTGTGCGTGCAGGTTCTCATGAAGAATAACCTGTGCTATTGAAATGTTATTCTGAGATGTTATTCCATCTGGAATAGTGGCTGGTGCAGTTTGTATCCCAGTGCAAGAGCCAAGCAAGTGATTTCCCCCCTCTGAATTTAATCTTTTAGAAAAGCAGTGAATGGGTTTAACTGTATGAATGTGCTTTTTGACGGGCTCGTTCTTAGGTTGCTAGTTTCTCCCTAAATTTGGATTTCTCCCCTCCTCCAGTGGGACCAAGCTGTGAAGCCCTACTATTTCTGATTCTTTACAGTGTCTATTTTTTCTAATAAATCCTTAGCAGGAATTCTGTTCTCATGAGAGGCTGACCATTTCAAATCCCAGCTATATGTGTTCTTGGTGTTTAGAACTGGAAGCAATAGTAATTTTTCCTTGGTCTTTCTGATCTACCTAGATCAGTGGCAATGCTGAGGCTCCCTGCACTCACCCAGGTCACAGCACCGCTGTGTCCTGGTGCCCTCTTCACTCTCTCCATTATTGGGAATCGAATGGAATCGGCTTGCTGCGCTGGCAGGGTGCCCACACTGCTAGGGTCATGGAAAATAAGATCAGGATCCAAGCTGTACACCTCCAGTCCTTGCTGATCAGGGTGGGTGGATACCCTACCTCTGACAAGGAGACTGAGAAGCCTTTGGAGGCAGTGCAAGCGTACACAGCTGCTTCTGTGTGCCAGGTGCCCGCAGCTGGGGAGGGCAATGCCTGGGGCAGCCCCTGGAGAAGACCCCATGTCTGAGCCCAGCTGCCAAGGGGATCCATGCTGGACATGCGTACGTGTATTCTCCTGCTGACAGCCCTCCATCCTGATTCACTGGAGAGGGGATCCAGGGGAGACTGACAGTGCTGCTTGTGTCCACATAAACGCTGACTGTGTCTGCCTGTGTGGATCTGTGCGCCCAGCCATACGTATCCATGTTTGTGCGCTGCACCCACGTGTGTACATGTGCCCGTGGGGAACACGTTCAGACCTGCTGTTGGTCTGACCTGGGGGCACGGAGCAGCTGCAGCCCCATCTCCATCAGCCTACGGGGTTTGGCAACACAGTGCCACGGGCAATAGACGTGTACTTCGGACAGTGCAGTCATTCAGAAGAACGTAGCACATAAACCCCAGGCAAGAGACATAATCATCCCAGTGACAACAGAGTAACAGCAGGATGTTATCCTGAATATGGCTAAGCTATCTAAGTGTATTCTGCTTGCGATCTGAATCCACCGTGGAGGGAAATACAGATTTTTCATGAGCTGTAGAAATAACCAAGTGTGTGAAATTCCCACATGGCGATGCCTGGCTTTAGAAACGGAGGCAAATTTATTGCAGCAATAAATGCAGAGTGTGTAAATGTTTCCCAGTAGTTTTCAAAGCTGTTACTTAAAACTGGAAGTGAAAGATAACTGCTTTACTCTTTTTCCAGTCATTTCTACTGACATCAAATTTGTTCTACAAGAGTAACCGCTTTGAAAGAAATTCTCTGCCCTGACAAATAAGGGACCTGTTCAGTATTCAGAGGAATAACTTACTGTCCCCCAGAGAAGAATTTTGTCCTGTCTGGGTCTTTCTAACTTCTGCAGGTATTCAGACCTTTATCAAGTTGAGCTGTTCTTCAAGCTGACACATTTCTTCACCTGACTCTGCCAGTTGCAGGCAAAGGCCTTGCTGGCCTCATGCAGGTCACTGGACCAGTGCTGAAGAGCTGCTGTGTGACAGATATGTGCGTGTGTGTAATCTAGATATGTTTAATAAACCTGTCATGCCAGTTTCTTATGGGAAGAGGCCACCACCTGTGCCACTCCATTAGGGTTCAGAAATCCCAGCACCGCCTCAGACACCAGTTCCTCTCATGATCTTGATCACCTCCCAGAATCTCTGATTTTGGGGCTACCGGTCTGAACTACCCATTTTGAAACAGCATTGACCCAAGTGCAAAGTATTATCATTAAAGACATCTGACATCTGGCGGTGCCCCTGTAATGCTGCATAGCTGACTCTTGCTTTTTTAGAGAGTATGTTGGAGCTCAGGTCTACAGCCGCGTGTGCAGGTCCTGCTGAAGTAAAAAGGATCCTTCACATGGATCTGGTCTAGTAAGCATGTTTTGGCAGATTAAGATTTTAGTGACAGAATGTGAGGAACTACAGCCAGTTGGGTTTTTTTTTTTATTTATAATATTCAGTATTCAGGTGTGAAAAGAGTCAGGACATCAAGAGAAAAACATGTTGTTACATTTGCTTAGTTATTTACATGAAATACTGTATTCAAAGCATTGCGATTAACTTTGTATTGCTAGGGATTATCCTTCACAGTTCAAACTATACCACTCAGAAAGAAGAGAGTAGGGAAACTTGAACTACAAGCGTCTTCCTTTCAACCTGAAAACACTGGAGATGCAACGTTGATGATGCACAACAGTTATGAGACCACAGTTAGAAAAAGATTTTTTTACCCACTTACTGAGAAGGCCTAACCAAGGTTTTTCAGTCTGAGCCTTACTGTGTTTTTAGCTTTCCAATTTTTTGCAGTTATTTGTTTTCTTACCGTATTGACAAACTTCAGATGACAAGCTTTGTGACTAGTGGTTGTCCCTTATTGTCACAGTAGTGACATTGCCTTAAATAAAGGTACTGCCTCTCTAACTCTTCCCAGAGGCAATAAAAAGACAGTCAGATAAAGCACAGATAAGCTGGTCCTTTCGATATTATTTTGCAATAAATTGCAACTCAACAACCTTATCTCCCCCTCCCTTTATTATTGTATTTTATGTTTCTCAGGCATGTGCCAATGTGAACGTTCTACCAAGAGTTAACATGTACCTTGGACACATTCTTATCTAAAATACTGAAAAAGATGCAATGAATGCAAAGAAAGCCAGTGTTTGGACAGGTGCTGTGGGATGGCTGCACCATTTCTGAGGTTACAACCCCACACCAGACCAAGAAGTTGGGTGGGGGTAGCATACACTGTTGCTGCAGAAACAAAAATTGTGGTAACATCTTTAACTGCCACTGTCATTTCTGAAATGGTCGTTTGAATGTATCTTCAGTCACAAGAGTCTGACCAGGCAGGGACGCACTCATCAAACCAGTGAGGGGCAAGAGAACGTGTGGGTTTGTGCAGGAGATTATATGCTCTTTCTCAGAGGTGGCAATGAGATGAAACAGGTAACATGCAACTGAAGAGCAGAGGGTTGGGCTGGAATTTTTGAGTAAAACAAACTAATGACATTCAAAGTGATGTTTATCTCACCTGAGCTTAGAGAGCTGCATGGCTAAAGTCTATATCTGAATTACTCACATTCAGTCTTTTAATACGGAGAAGAGCCAGCACTCTGTGTTAGTGTCTCTTGTAAAATAAAATGTGTTTCACCCTAGAAGTGACCCTTTCCCTCTACACACAGAAAAACAAGCCACCTACTTTTAATCAGGTAAGTTGTACCTTAAGACTAAATACTTTTCCTGTTTCGTCGGGCTGCTTCTTCAAGGAGCATAGGTGTGCGATACCCCAGTTTGTTGATGTCTGCCCGCAGTGACTGTGGGAATGGAGAACAGCAAGGCAAGAGTAGTGGGGATCCATGCATATAATTTCTGGGTGCTGATTGTGTTGCAAATATCATAAGTGCAGCCGCTGGCTTATTGAGAACACGATAACAATAAATCTTTTTCCCTGAACATGCCAGATCAAAGAAATGCTGACAGTGTAATGATACCAAAATCCTTTACTTGTAGGTGTCCTCATCTATAAACAGTCCCCCCGGGCACGGTATTTTTTTCTGTGTTTAGTTCTGTCATATATCTATTGTGATGTAGAAAAGTGGGGAAAGTAAGATGAAGAACAATTACATTTTTGTTTTGTTATCTGTTCCAGGGGCAGGGGGGAAGCAGTCTGCATCCTAATTGTCTGACTGCCTCTCATTTAAAACAAATATTGCAGAAAGACCTTTTTTTTCCTTACCTCTTCTGTTTTGCTCCAGACACATTGACACTGGAGAGACAGAAAAAACCACTATCAGAAATACACCCGACTTCACCTTTTTCCCGAGCCTCTTGCGTTCTGCAGTGAGCCAGGGCTGCGCGTGGCTGCTGCCGGCTGCGGCGCCCAGCTCCCGAGCGGTGGCATCAGCAGTGGTGCAGCTGTGTCCTCGGGTCACTTTGTCCAGTGTTAAAGGAAATGCAATAAAAAATCTGCCTGATTTCACTAAAATTTTGTGACGGCCATGTAGTGCAAACTAATTATTCTACTTAGTAAACTCAGGCTTTGTAAACACTATAGAAAATAAAAAAGTTTGACTACTATTGCAGTGTCAGTAGATAACATGCTGAAACAAACCAGCTACACAACACCCGGTGAACTGGCACTCAGCAGAATAACCACTTACTGAGCCATCACCTGCAAGCAGGAAAAATGCTTTGGAGCCATAAGCATTTCATGTATCTTGTGGCTAAGACTCGACGTGGGAGACCAGCTCAGCTCATAGTAGGAAGCACATGGTATATTATCTTTGGTTTGCCACCATTTGAAAAATCAGTAATGAAAAGTCTACAGCAGATTAAGACCCTTCATATGCTGTAGGAAGAGATATAATCTAGGTTAAGGCTCTAAATGTCACACCATCGCTGAAAACCCCATTACTTTTTTTTTTTTTTCCTTCTTTTTTTGTTAATTGTTTAAAAACCAAAAAGCTAAGGCAGTCTGCTGTGCTGCACTAATTCTGAACTCTGTAGAAAGGTGTGCTAATACCAATAAATCTAAATTTTTTTTTAGTTTTACCTATCAGCTTTGACAGATAAGATGGTAAAACCCCAGATATTCCTTTAAAAGGTACCTCTTAGCCAACAGGTTACATTTATTCCCACACTGCAGTACAGAATTACTGACAGGTTTAATCCCAAAGCCTTTTTCAAAGATTTCAACCATTTCCTACAAAGAACAACTGTATTATTCGAGCACTGAAACAGTGACCCATATCTTCCAGGAGGAGGAGAAGGAGCCAAGGGCAGGAGCTCTGTGGACAGGGAAGCAGTTACAACCTGCTATGCAGCTGTCAGTTTTATCATCATGACAGATTTTGAAAACAACAATACAAATTAATCTTAAATTATATGGGTGTCATGCACAGACTTCCCAAACAGAATGTTTTGCTATTGTTTCTCACCTTCCAATATACGGAGTTTTACAATTGCTGTGGTGTTTTTCAACTGCAGTTAAATCATTGAATTCAGAAAAGAAAAACTACTGCAAAGGGAGAATCCATGATATGAACCACAAGATGGGTACTTATATCTGGTTTGGGTTTATTATTGTCTGATAGGAAAATATTGATGGTTTTACTGGTCTTTACGTGCCCTGTAAGCAGGCTGTTTGGTAACGTAGATGTGTGTGGGGGTACACAAATATAACAGATGTTCCAGTTTACTGATAGCTTGTAGCTGGTCCCAGTGGAACTGTACACTTGCATGCATTGAATTCATGTGTTAAAATGATAAGAAATACATTACAGTATTGAAACAACAGGAAATGTACCAACAGGTGAGTAAAAAATGGCATTATAGCCAGATAATTCTTGGTCTAGCTTAGCACACCTGACTACAGGTTTCTGGTTTTGACTGAAACAAGTAATAAGTATGAGTATAAACAATGTTTATATTATAAATAAAGAATAATTATGTATATTTTTTCTTTTAAGGATGCTTATATGGTAAATTTTTAAATTACGTAACTTGTTGCATTGTGCTTAATTTCTTAAACCCCTCCAAACTAAATCTATAAAAGAGAGATAACAGTTAGAAGAAAGCTGTTTAACCACCATGAGGCAGGTGTAAGGAAGAGAAACGCTAAGTGAAATTTCTGCAGACATTTAATTTTTTTGAACCAAAAACGTCCTGGTGGTAATGCCTGCTCAATAAATCAAATTTAAAAATTTGTATTTCAGGAAGATAATTATTATGTACGACGCTTGGATGTTAGCTGCAGAATACCCGGGTGTTGGCACCTAACCACACAAGCATCACAGCGCAACTTGCAATCAGAGGGCTGATTTCAGACGAGCTGGCAGTAAGAAGGCTCCCTTCTTTTACCGCTTGTATACAACCACTGTACTCTGGTTTGAAAGCAAAAATTCCCTCTCCCACCTCCACAGCTGTGGCTTTCATTGTCCTTCCACCACTCCCGGCAGCCAGCCCGTGCCCAGGTGCCGCAGCCCAGCCGGCCCAGCAGCCCCCACCTCCATTTAGAGCCACCTTGTCACCTGTGTGAGGCTCCAGGGGCGGCAGCAGCGCAGTGCCCGCAGCTGTGGCCCCTCATCCAAAGCCTTGGTCAAAGGGTCTGAGCTGCCGCTGCCTGGAAAACCTGCACAGCTTGTCCCTCCGCAGAAGAAAGCAGAAGAGGGGTGCTGGATCGGCGAGGGCTGCTGCCGGCGGTGGGCAGCCCCCCCAGCCCCAGCCAGCCAGCACAGAGGGGCTTCTTGGGGGCAATGCTCTGGCCCCAAAACAAAGGTGAAATCTGACATCAGGGATTTGTGAAAATACCAGATACGTTGTCCTGTGAAAATTTCGGAATTACTCTGCCGCATGCCACAGTGCCTTTTATCCTTGGCTAGGTGTGAAAAAAATCACATGGTGCAGTTAGAAATGGCTGGGGGTGGGGTGGGGGTGGGGAGGGACCGATGTTAAGGCTCTACCTTACTGCCTGAGCAGCAGAAGGGCTTCCAACACAAAATTAGAAACCAGTCTTATGTCTGCTCTGTAACCATCTCTTCTGATACTCGGTAAAAACTTGTTTTTCCTGGCCCTGTGGATCTGGAGGTGACATCCTTTGTCCTCTCCCATGTGCATACACCAAGACCAACCACAAAGTGGGCTGTTAGTCTGGCCTCACAACAGCGTTTCTGAAACTATGGTTATCACTAGTTCATGACTCACAAACTGGCTAAAGCCCAGAAAACTTCACTTTCTTCCCAAGGTGCTGCCGGTTCCCTGCGGGGACGTGCCGCTCTCACCCACACCCCAGGCACCATCCCTGTCCCTGCTCACCCTGCCTGGCCATGGGGGCCTCCCTCTGGCTTCTGTGTCCTTTCAGCCCTCCTGCTGCTCACCTCAAATAGCAAACAGACAGAAGTGGGGTCAGGCTTTCTTTTTTTCTTTCCCCTCTTTTCTTCTGATCAGACAACTGCCATTTAGGTTTACTTATGCATTGCCAGGGGGACAAGATGGGGAGGTGACACTGGCAACATACTAAGCTGCCAGGCAGAACTAGCAGCTTGATTTCTTGTATATTTTAATATTTAGGTAATTATGAGATTTGGAACCTCATGAATGAAAAAAGTCCATGGGGAAAGGCTCCTTCTGAGCAAAGGCAGGGCACCTGGGTCTGGGCTGAGCGCTTTTTCTATACTCTGGGTAAAGAAGTGCAACTCTTGGCTCCCCTGCCGTGCCCAACAGCCAGTGCTGCTTCCTTTTGCTGATTTGTAGAATAGAATACACTACTTCAGCTGGAAGGGACCTACAAGGATCATCTACTCCAGCTGCCTGAATGCTTCAATGCTGTCCAAAAATTAAAGCATGTTGACAAGGCCATTGTCCAAATGCCTCTTAAGCGCTGGCAGGCATGGGGCACCAACCACCTCCCTAGGAAGCCTGTTGCAGGCTTTGACCACCCTGTCTGTAAAGAAAAGCTTCCTAACGTCCAGCCTGAATCTTCCCTGACTGATGCAGCTTTGAACCATATTCATGTCACTGTCCACAGTGAGCTGTAGGACCTAAACACCTTGGTAAAAGATTTCTTGAATTGGAAAGGGCTTGCCAGAGCTCCAGAGATTTACTTGGTCAAAGTCACTTAAGTAATTGAAGGTATTGAAGCCTTGAGGCACTGAAATAATTCACACAGTCTGCTCTGCAGCATCATCCAGCTTCTGAAGATGTCTGAAGCTGATCAGCATTTCTACAAATGCCCAAATACATGCTCCTACATCCTAAAAGAACCAGACTGCTCAGAAAAAGAGGTAAAAGATCATGTAAGTGCCTAGAGAAACCTGACAAGTTGATCATTGTGACGTAGTTGTACCAGCCTAAAGACTGGGTAACAGAGGGTACAGAAACACCACTTATTATTTTCTTGTGCAGCTCTAATTGAAAAGAAACCAACATTTTGTCTTCTGGAATTTGACTTCTTGTGCTTATGATGTCTATAGCATTTGTGTTCTCATCATCTGAGACTGCAGCAGGTATTAATCTATCAACCATGCCCAGCCAATGTTTGCAATACTTGTTAACACTGAAGTTGCCACTCAGCAAAAGCTTCCTATTACAAATCCTGACAAAAAAAAACAAATATAAAGGAGTTAAATTTCTGGGATATGATATAGTGCATCTTGACCATGTAATTGTATAAAAGGAGTTTAGATTCACAGACAGGCAACGGTCTAGCAAGTGCAATGGATGAATCTCAGGATGACATCCTCATTGTTCTAGTGGTGCAGTGGTCAGTTTTACATAAGCTTCAGCAAGATCCATGTGCCACAACTCCCAAGCTGAGCAGACATGCTGATATCATCAGTCCTTCACCAGATGCAGCAAAATTAGCAAGTACAAACATGCTTTGTAGCCCTCTCGAGGTCAGCGCTGTGCTGCTGAGGCTCTCGGTAAAGCCAAGATAAGACATAAGGAAAAGGAACACCAGGAAAGATTTTCTCTCCCTTTCTCACAACCCACCCTACCAGACTCATCAAACAGCTCCATTAATCCTGAGCTGGGATAATGAAATGGTAACTTTCTTAACAAAACAAGCAAAGAAAAATGGTTTTGAGAAGTTAAGCAGCTGGCCTCCAAGAGGACAGCATCGAAGCCCACGCATTCCCACAATATTCTCCGCCAGCAGCAAGGCATTACGGCTTTCCCCAGTTCAAGGGCAAATCACAGAAACAAACATGGCACGGCCGGTCCACAGTCACACAGCACACACGTGATGGATCCAGGAGCTGAATCCGTACTCTCATGCACATGGTGTAAACCCAGCCCTGACATCAGAGGCACCACACAAGAAAACATCATTACTCTTTTCCTCATCAGTCATATAAAGTAAAATTAATACTATGCAGTCTTTACCTTAGTACAAGTCATTAAACAACTGCTGAATGAAATAATTGTGAATAAGTCATAGTACTGGTTAAAAACCCCTGCATCAACTTTCTAGGTACTACTAGGGAAATATACTTCACGGAAATCCAGTATAATAGGAATTAACTACTTTGATTTACATGTGCTAACTTATTAAAGAGAGGGTTCAATATAGGTAACAAAAGCCTTGGAAATTAAAGAAATTATCCCTTGGAACATCAAAATTAGAAACAAACAAAGCATACCGTTATTAATGTGTACCAAGGTAAAAGAAAATAAAGCCTTCCCTGAGGACAGATACAATGTGCATTAGCTGGTCCTCACCAGGTTTAATGAAATTAAAATAGGTACATGGAATGTCTTATAAAGTACAGAAGAGCAATGTAAAAGATGTTTGCCTTCAGTCCATTCAAATCCAGTTATCCCCCACACTGGATACGCATCAACGCAGTCAAAAGTAACCGTGAGATTGCTTGGACTGAGCCTGTGTCAAGCAGGATCAACTGACCTATTATTTTACTACAGTTGGGTGCCCAAGTTTATGCTCACAAAAAATTATGACTTAAATATCAAGCCTGCGATGACATTTTTCACTGAAAAAGAGCCCCCTGCACAAAACTGATTTGAGTAAAAATTCTCAAGGTGAGGTACAAGAGGAATGTTTCAAAACCCAGCTACAAAGGGAGAAAGAACTGCCTTCCTCCAAAGCATCTGCCAAAATCCGGTTTGTCACAAGCATGCCCTCTGTGCCACTGCCCTGAATTGGAGCATCTGGGGAAATAAACAGCTGTCTTATTTCATCTGCTTGTGAAACTATGAGGTCTAGATCATGACTTTGTAGGAAAATGGGCCTCAAATATTATAGACTATGCTTTCCCTACAGCCATTTAAAGAGAAAACAATATCTGCAATGAGATCTATATAAAAAACCAATACAAAACACCAAACCCAGATCTAAAACTAAGACCTGTGTACAAGGTTCCACCAGAGGAGAGAGCTGCAGAGCATCTCCTTGTACTCAGACCAGTCCTAGGGCCAGGATCTGGAGCGAGGTGTTATCAGCCTTGACTCAGCGGGGTGCCTGAGCATCTGCTGAAAGGGTGCACCCATCACCAGTGAAGGTGCACCCATCGCCACAGCCCATGCCGGTGTGCCCCTGCGGCTGGCCGGGGTCCAGGTGCCGGTGCTGGAAGGCACAGCAGTACGGGACTGACCTTGAGCGGTCTGATGTGTTCAAGAAGCTGCCCCTGAATTAGCGTGGGGAAACCTGGCACCAGGCTCTATTTTAACTGAAACTTGTACAGTTCACAGAACATCGTCATTCTGTTGTGGGCCTCGGAGAAAACCTGCTATTCCTTTTTATCTGTGGGTTTGTAGCTGTAAGGTGCAGATGTCTTTCATCTTCCCAGTGATTGTGGTGGCAGCTGGGGAGCTCAGCACCTTGCCGAGCTGGGCTGGCTGGTACGGGATGACCCACTAACACAAGCAATCCTGGGCAGCAGTCCTTAACAGGGCAACCAAGCTGGTTTAGACATCCTTTTTTCACTGCTCTTTTCTTACTGTTTTTATAAGTCATCTGAAGGTATCTGAATTTATCATATTCACATAACTCTCCTTAAAACAAGGTAGATCTGCATAACACATTTTACTGAGAACTACCCAGTACCAGTTTGGATGTATGACAATCCTTAACATACTTTACATGAATATTTATGAGAATGCAATAACCTTGATGTCCAGGATTCAATGTTCAGTGTGCATTCTTGAAACATCTATATTATAGTACCTGAAGAGAATACAATGTAGAGTAAAAAGGTATTAGACTAAAACGTATGGTTTTATTTATTTACAGAAGCTAATTTTATTTTACAGGAAAATACGGAATGAGTAAGCTCTATCATGAGTGCCATTTCTTATTTTCAGCACTAAAGTAACTTTGCAATAATGGAAATTCAGTGAAAAATATTAGTGGGAAAAGTCTCTTTGGTCTTCATGTACTCAGTTCTCCCCTCAGTAAGAAAAAGCATTTTTTTTATCCACACCTTCAACAGATTTCAATGCACCCTTTTCAATCTATTTGTTTTGACAATTCAGACGATATACATTGAGAAAGCTACTGTAGACACAAGTCCAGGCACAACAGAGAATGAATAGTAAAATTTAGTGCCAAAACACAGAGGTTACTTTGTCTCATAAACATAATGATTAGGTATTTAGAACAAGGCTGAATATCAAAGTAAATAGCAAATATCTAGTCCATTTATTGTCTTCCTATCAGAAATAATTACTGCCTAAAGATCCCTACCTGAAGCCCTGTCATCTCTGGAAAAGTTCAACAGAAATAATCACATCTTTCCAAATTGATAAGAAATGAAACTATAGATATTGAACTTTCCCCATTTTGTCTGGGAAAACCCATCAAGTGTAAAAGACACAACAAACAATTCTCTGACTAAAAGAGCCGAAGCAGAGTATTTTTTTCCCCCCAAAGAGAAAACAGAAAAATATCCACAGCAGATTCTACGTAAAATACAGACATTAGACACTGGAAGAATAGAAAAGATGCTGCAGTTGAGTTCCAGGTTTGTTGTAACTCTTTCTTTTGCCACCGTTTATAGAATTATTAAAGCAGATACCTGGCACAAAGCCCTTTTTTTGTAATTCTCTATCTGCAGAGAAAGTTGAAAATTATTTTTCCTCAAATAAAGCCTCTACACTGTATTTCATTTCTACTAACTGGGGCACCAAAACCTGAAATAAAAACTACTGAATAAATTATAGGTGCCATGCTATTTTTAGCATTCAGATCATCTTTTACCTGGTAAAAAGGACAAACAAGGAGTAAACAACTGGTGGAAAGTGTTGGGTTCTTTTTCACAACTCCCCAAAACAACGCAGAATTAATTTAGCCAATTTAGTCTAGTTTTATGCAGAGGATCCAGGTGGAGCTGTTTACTGGTACCTAATCAGGTACATCCAAGCAGTGTTAGAGGTTTGGCCCACTGCAATGTTGCACAGCCCTTCCTAGCACATCCCTCTTAATCTCATTCATACAGTCAGCATTTCTAGTAAATTTAATATGAAATGTCAAGGCTTACATTTAAAGTTCCCTAAACAGTTATTTTTCCTCCCCCAGTGCAAGCATTTAACCCCTATTGAGGAAAAAGGGTTATCTGGAGCAGTTTAACATGATGTTGATAGGCCATTAAAGGAAAAACTGAAATGAAGTTGTAAAGCGGAACTCAACAGAAGGCTTGATTTGGGGATTTCCTTGTTCTTTGTGTCCTGCTATATGTTAAATATTCAAAGAAGATACCTTCTTCCTCATGAAGCAATGGAAGAGAAAAAAGGAGCGTAACTATAGGAAAAAGCGTAGTCATGAAGCAGAGAGGGAAATGAGAAACTGGCACTGAAGTGAACACGAGCGATGGAAAGAGAAAAAGGGGTAGTGAATTAATCTTTTTTCCTGAATAAAAAAGCATGCATTTAAATCTAAAGTGTAATTAAACAGAGGCTTGGCTGGCAATCTAATATAGATGCCAAATAAGCATTGCACAATGGTAAAGTGCTTTGGCTTAGCCAAGCTGACGGATGAAATAGAGACATTACGTCCCAACTCTTGACATCACCAGAAATGAAGATATACCTGAATTGCTAATACCACTAAGAATAAAGTTTCTTAGAGTCTCATTCTTCCAGAGGCTAGCCTAATCATCTACCCCACCCATTGCCTAGCTAAAGGTCTGATATTATATTACAGTACTGCCTATATTGTCCAGAACTCCTAAATCGATCATGTTAAGTATTTCCGTGCCTTGAAACAATAAAGAAACTAAAGTAAATGCATTAAGATGGCTTAAAAAGAAAAACAAAAAAATGTTTACAAAGAGAGAAAAAAGAAAGTTTCAAGCACATGCACATGAACTCCGCCTCAAACGCTTTGGTCTGTAGCAAAGTAAGCATCCCCATGGTCCATCTCCCTCTGCTAACCACGTTGCCCCTCTGCCGGGGAATATGGGGCAAGTCCAGATGCTAACTTAGGTCACCTAAGATCCCAACTGCACTCCAGCAGCAACTTTCTGTGCCAAACACAGACAGGGTCCAGGGCAACAGAGTCAGAGCCGTGAAACTTCAGAGTACCTAAACTGGGGGCATCATGTATCTGCAAAAGAAAATACTTTCCACACTGTAGCTTGAAGAGGTTTTAGTTAAAGGACATAGCTGCAACAAAAAGCATCCTCATTTGGAGACAGAAACCAGCAGGATGCAACACCTAGTGCAGAATCATCAATGTCACGAGGGTTAACCACAAAACTACTGCTACAGCAGGACCCCACTGTCCTTCAGCTGGCCAGCCTGTATGGGAAACCGACGAGCGAGCAGCCCAAGCCCTGCAAGCAAAGACACAAATGCAGAGGTTATGAAGTTTCCTCAGGGGAGGGGGAAATTTTTAGCCATTGGGCTGGTATTTGATCCACATGTTTCCTTTTGCAGCATCTCTGGTTAGCCCAGAACTTGTTTATACAGGAGTCCAACATTTAAATGCCATGGGTTTAACATAAAATTGTAATAATGAGGGTCACAAATCAGCTAATGATGCAATGTTGGGTAATTATTTACTGAAACACTGAAATAATGGAATTTAATAAATGATCGTGTTAGGCTAGGAGAAACCCCCCAGCCTTTCTTTTCAAACAAAGAACTACATGCAAACCCTCACAGAAAGGACAGAAGCTTCAGGTTTGCTGCCTGGCAGCTGGAACTGTTCTTCCTTACATACTATGTGGAACTAATTGGTTTTCCAAAAATAAACTGTCACTGTGTCCTTGAGTAACAAATATCTATCTTTTGAGGGTGGTAAAACCCCTTAGCTTTTCAGGGTTCTTCTATCTAATTCAATAATGACCTGCTAGTGCCTTTCAAAGGATAAATATAACAAAAATCAATACTGAGTTACAGAATTTTTTGGTATCTCTCCCATTATTGATTAAACTCTTTTTAGAATTTAAGGCAATGAAAAATTTATTACTTTTCCAACTGCTTTTTTTCCTGAAAAATTCTCACTCTGGTTTTGCTGTCCTGTCCTTACATTTACTGATTTCTCTTTGCTTCAGGCACTCTGTATTTCAAAGGGCCTGTGATGCGAGATACACATCAAGATTTTCCCCACCTAAATTTGTTCTATCTACTTTACTAAGTCTCCCAAAAAGGACAATCATTTCAAAGACTGCTGATCTGCATATTTGTCATTCTCATTCATCAAGGAACCCAGACCTCCTGCCCCTTCTGGGGAGAAGGATTAAGCATGCAAATTGTTTGAAATTGATTTCTTATTCTGGAAATGCACACCTACTTCTTTCTCACTGAAGCTGCTGCTGATACTAAAATACAGTTAAACACCTTTTCTGAATGAAGACATTTCTCTGGGTCAGAGTTATTACATCCAGCACTTTGCCCTATGTTTTTGTTGTTGTGGTTTTTTTTGTTGTGGTTTTTGTTGTTGTTGTTGTTGTTTTTGGCAAACAAACCAAAAAAACCCAAAAACAAACTACCCAAAACATTTGTCTGTCCTGAAAGGACAAAGAAGAAATGCTCAGTCAGTGGAAACCAAAATCTCTTCCTGTCCTTCAACTAAAAAGACAATTTACAGATATTTATTCATCTTAAATCATGTTTACTTATAAATAAAGTTTACTTATAAATAAACTATTCCCTCACTGTTTCTTTATGAGGCTTTTAAGCTATCAAATTGCAACATGCATCAATAATTTCATTTAGGTATAAAATCAAGGTGCCATGCATTCAGAACTCAAAGACTTATCTGCTCTAATTTTTATACTTCACCCTTGAAATACTTATACAATAATCACCTTAAGTAGACAAAACGACTCAAAGCACAGGCTATGTTTTGCATTTCACATTTTATTTTTGTGTTTATATAAAACAGTATCAAAAACTGTACCAATTTCAAATGAGAGGCACCACATTTACCAATATCCCAGCACCCAGAGCTACACACTCCATGCAATTTCAAACAGATACCAGCAAATTGGTACATTTGCTTCAAACTCCAGCAGCATTCCACAGAAAAGATGCAGCCATGTTTCAGTGCTGGGTTAAAGGAGCTTACAAATTGTCTGGAAAGCACTGATGTATCTTTCAGAATGTAAAAGCACTAGATTTCCTTCTCTTAAAATCAAAATACAAATCCTTCCCCACTGCATTTACTAAGTACCTAGCAAGCAATGAAATAAATGCAGCTCTAAGATGGATCAAAAATTTTCTCCATGCAAGTTAGTATAAGAAAAATACTGCCTGATATGAGCAGAATTTGTAACAATTATTTGAGGCTTGTGCTTGGGGGCTGACAGGGTAGACCATGCCTGCACCGCTGTTGCGAGCGGTCTGGCTGGCAGACAGGGTGGCTGGAGCAAGGCATTGACGGCTGCTTCTGCTTCTTCATTTCAGTCATCAAATCATCATCGTCCTCTCGCCAGCAGCCCTCAACTCCGCTCCACCAACACTCTTAAAGCACATGTTGAAACAGGGTGTGCACACACCAGTGACGCCTCCACAGCCTAACAAAGCCTGTAGGATGACTGGGAGAACATTGCTGGGCGGTGGGAAATGCCACCAGGGTCAGCCGTGGTCAGCAACTCCCCAGGTCTCCAGCAGCCCAGGCGTGACCCCTGGCAGGGCAAGCCGCACAGCAAGCCTTGTGCCAGTGGTCGCTGCACAGGGTTTTCTGGCAACAGCTTCCCTTGAACTACTAAAAACCCCTGTGGACAGTCAAGTCACTTTTATTCCCACTATTTGCACTTAATTGTCTATTGTTTGATTATCAGAAGGATAAAAAAGATGACCTTGGGCACTGCCAAACTGCTCCCTCCACTGATGAAAATAAGGAGAAGGCACCCTGCCTTCTCTTGATGGCGAGTTATACTGTTGGTAACTGCCGGAGTAAACAATCTCTTTAGACGTAGTCATGGTCCAGTCAACATGTAGGCATGCACCCACATCCCTAAACCTTCTTCACTTATTCTTGCTCACTAAGATGAAATTTAAGTGCTTGAAAACATTATTAATGTGCAAGACAGACCTGATCAGACTCCAAAGACATTTAGAGACCCATACAACAGCCCACTAAATATTTATCCTGGAGGAGCTACATAAACATCACTAATCACGGCTTGAAGTTGCAATGTTCTCATCAAAAAGTGTTCCTTACCAGCAATTAAATTCTGAGGGTTTAACTGCCTTTGTTAAGCACTACTCATTAGCCCCATCAGGAACAGCAAAAACAGAGCAACAGTTATTTTGATACTAAAATGATCACGCAAGGAAGCAAGCACTTTGGCTCAAAACTTCATCTGGAGCTGATGGGTAGTCACAGTTAATATGTAACAGATCTGCGATACAATATAAATAATAGAAGTCCCACCATGCAGTTTGGAAATCACACTAATTACAAGGATTTTACATATTCAGCCACCTACTCACATTTTGATTTTAGAGTAGTTTGTGAACTTCTTGCATTCTAATAATGAACAGCCTTATTCACTGTTCTGCACCCCATCAGAAAAAATATCAAACTGCAATTAAAACAATTATTCATCATGTTACAGATTGAATCCTAAAAAGCAGAAAATACCATTTAATTAAAAATGAAAGTCAGGAAAATAAAAATCACCTATTTGACATATTATGACTGTATGAAGTACTATAGTGTAAGTTTCTCTTTTAACACTTCACAAAGGGAGGTAATGGAAAAATAGTTATCTTCACATTGAATAATCCTGACATACGCATACTACATCATAAAGAAAAATAAAAGATACATAGCAATAAAGAGAAGACAAGCTCCAGTAGACCCAACAGACTTTCTAAGAGCTGACTTCCAAAGTCCAATTAGAGGACAAGAATACGCTGAAAAGTCCAACAACTCAAACACCACATGATTTAGAAAATAGAATAATTTTTACCTCCTTCTTGAGCTTGAAAAAAAAGGTGAAAACTAGAGGTTTTAAAATATATGTATATATAACACCATACCTGCAAGTAATAATTTCAATCCAGAACTCTAATTCCCATGAAACCTGCATTAAAATGATTAAAGTTAACAATAGAAATCCCATTAGGTGGAAGAGAGATCTCTAGGGAGGGAGAAAGGGGAGAAGTAAAGAACGGATGGCCAGAAAAGCAGCTGTAGTTCCCTGGAGGAAGGGAACAAATCCTGCCTATCCCCCATGCCCCTTAGCGTATGCATTTACCTCCGTTTGGTAAACACGCTGTCCCTGGGGCGGCGCTGAGATGTCAGGACTTTCTTCACCGGTTAATAGGCTAATAGCAACAGAGAGGCTGGTGGCAGCAAAAACATCCACCCCCACCCCACTGGGACAAGTAATTGCCTAGTGAACAGCTTTACCTTCCACCCCAGAATCACGGCTGTGTCACTGAAACCCGTTCTGGGTATAGCTGTGAATAATTCAATGCCACTGCTGGCTGTAACTCCTTTACTGCCCATCCAGGAGTGCCACTGGGGCTTTGCCCAACGCATGAATAAAGAACAGCAGTCTCACACTGCTGGAGGGGCGAGCAGCACTCAGGAGAAAAGCACGTGCACCGGGTGAAAGGTAGAACAGCAAAGTTCCTCTTTGCTATAGTACTGGCTGCAGTAATATCCAGCTAATGCTGGATCCTGACTATATGAGGCAACAAAAAGCAGCAGGCTGACGATTCTTCTGTTCGAATGAGTTTTGTGACCTTTTCCAGACGCATCCTCAGTAATGGCCCTTTGGCTCCACTGGGAGCTAATCCTGCAAAATCTGATCTTCATGTACTGGACTGCCCAAAATAACCCCCTCTTTGCCCGACTAAACCTCCTTCCTGGGGAGAGCAACAAACAGCAGCTGTTGCAAAAGGCAGAACCTTTTCTTATGTCTCAGAAACCATCAAACTTTCTGTATCTGCAAAGACAACCAGAAAAACAGTAAGGAGAAAGGGTAGACCATGTGAAAACCATTTCTATCTGTCCCTCCTCTTGCCAACAGAGCACAGGAGGGGAAATGAACAGTTTTAGGATGAGAGGAGGAAAATATACCTTGGAGTTGCCAAAGGTTTTTTTGACCATTCTTGAGACTGGATGAGAAAGCTGCCTGCAAGGAAGAAGCGGATCTGGGCTGGAGGGCAGCTCACAGCATGGCTGGGCAGCCTGCAGCCCAGAGCTCAGTCAGCCCCGCGGTCCCTGCAGTGGGATGGGGGTGGCCACTCTCTGTCCCCATGCCTCCGGGGGAGCGGGGAGTGGTAGACCACTCCAGCACAGGGCTACCTGTATTAACTTAGGCTCTTTGCCTAGAAATAAATGATACCAGTCTTGCATGAAGTGTGCATTACATAGGAAGCATTAAAGAGGGGTTGTGAAACTCAGCATGTTAAAGGGTCATCTTCTTCCCTTCCCTTGCTGTGCATGTAAAGAAACCGGGTGCAACACTATAGGTGCGACCCTGTGAGAGTGCAAGGGGCTGTCACTAGGGCGGGCAATGGCCAGGACACCATTACCCACTCCTTGCCAGCTTCTACATGCCCCATCGGTGACATACCACAGACTCACTGGGGTTTAAGCCTAACAAACATTATGGCAACTCCTTGGCTGGGTGGCAGGATGCATTCTTCCTGGAGCAGTGTCAGGCCACTCTGTCGCACCACCCAAAGGCACAGGACCGATGGCTGAACCTGCGAAGTTACAGTCAGTGTTTAGTCTGAGTCAGAGCCAGCACACACTTGCAGAAGAACAAGTCTTTTGTGAATTTTTCACGTGCTTGGCCACCACCTCCTTCTCAATAGCTTCCCTTAAAAATCAGATTACATTGCAAATGATGTAGCTTTGACAGCCTTGGTGTCACAGAGCCCAGCCATCACATTGCCTGTTTTTTGGGGTGGCTGTGGCTTCTGGGGCAGATCAAGGGGAGAGCAGGGGCTCTCCAGAGCTGGGTGCACAGAGGGCTGCAGCTGTAGAGCCAAGTACTGTGTATGGCAAAAGGAAGGTACATAATAGAAAATGCAAATCCTTTGGATATAAAAGTTATAGCTCTGTTTGTGGAGGAGCCAGAAAAAAGGGAGTTGAAGCACACACCATGTAGGAGGGCTTCTCTCACTCTCTTGCTTTTGCATTTTTGGCTCAGACAACCGAAGGAAACAAATCAAAAGGAAAAGAAAATTTGTGGTACATTACACACCTGTGCCTTGTTTGACAAAATATAGAAGGATACCTCAGAAAATCCAGCTTCATTTTGCCAGAAAGCTGTAATATGGAGTGGGTTAAGCAAGAACAGGGAAATGAAGCTGTGGCTCTGGAAAGGAGGGCGAAGGGAGGGAAAGAAAAGTGGAACTGTTGAAAGTACCACCTCCACTTCCAAGCTGTTAATGATATCCAGCTGTTTTTCACCACTGAGAATATTACTTTCCTCCCTCTGGAAGTTAAGGTAACACATTCTATTAAACAGGAAAGAGTTTGAAGTGACTAATATCCACTCTTGTGCAGAGAGGTTTTGGCATGGTGTTTTTATTCTTCTACTTCCTACTCCATCAGTAAAGCAGCAGAGAAATCCATGCTGAGTAGCGTGACACAAAGCAATTTATGTCCTGGCCTTTTCCATTAAAATCCTTTTGCCAAGACTTAATTACAAAACTTGGTAGTCCCCTTTTACATACCGAAATAAATTCTAATTAAAACTTTTGTAGTGTTTTAACTCAGCTTCCTTTACACAATTTACTTGTCAAGTTTGATAAACACGTGCAATTACAGTACTCTGGATTGTTAAATTGATTTTATATTTGTCAAGTACCCTGGCAAGTTTCTAAGTGTCACCTGGGCAAAGCTGACACTATGTGAATGGCTGAGTGGGAGCTGCCCTTGGCTGACACCCCAGGTAAGGACTTGGTCCTTGATCAAACTACGCGCACCCATCTAGGTCCTGTCATTTGGGAGTGACAGCCCTGAGCAAAAGCATCCTGGACTCCTGGCGTGACCCTGGGTGAACGACTCTGTCCTGTTGCAAGCACAGTGTCTCACTGTCTTTGCAGGTCCAAAATGAATCCCCAAAGTCCCCAAGTACCCTGGAAAGCACCACCCTGTGCTGCACGTTGGGTAGAGTTCAGGGCAAGCTGCTGCTCCCACTGCTGTGGTCCCCAGACACGAAGTGGTGGGGAAGGCAGCCCCTGTGCGCTCGGAGGCAGTGCTGAGGGGGTCATACCCTGCCTGCCAGCTACCTCCCGTGGCATCTGCCTGCTCCAGGCGTTCCCTGCAAGGTCACATTTCAGACGATGTGAAGACAGAGGGGCACTCACAGCCTGGCAGCTCTGCCGGGGCAATGAGACCGCGAGGTTTCAGCTCATGCGCTTGGGTTTTTGGGGAAGCAAAGGGATGCTTGATGTACACCGCTGGACGTAACGGACAGCCAAGGTGAGGATCTTTTTACTGCCTGACAGCTGGCGGGAGCTGGTGGAGCCGGTGTGTGTGGCTTGCCGTGTCACCACAGTGGGGGAAGCGCGGGTTTGCCTCTCAGCGCTGGCCCAGTGCTCCCAGGGGGCTTCCAGGCACACTCACGGGGGTGGCAGGGGGAAGGCCAGGAGGCTTACTGGTCTGCATGGGCTAAGAGCTAGGCTTAAATTTACATTTATTTTACATTTTACATTAAATTTACATACAACTGTAGACATAGTGATCAGGATGATTACATTCATAACTAGAGACCCTGCCTTTTTTCATCTCTGCTAGGAGATACCCATGGTATTTTTTTTAAAAATAAATTAAAAATTTATAACAATATAAAAATATATAAAAAAATAAAATTAAAAAAAAAGAAATACAGGAGACTAGTGAATAACTAAGCAACACTTCCCACATTGCAATGGTCTAGCACAAGGTTAGTCTTATTTTGAGTCATTTAAACACGTAGGGTGTGCCCACAACTAAACAGCCAGTGAATGAAGAGAAGAAAAATAAAGCAAAAAAGATGATTGACTGGGATCCAGAATGCCAGGTTGTTACCTGACTGATTCAGCCCCAGGTGACTGACAGAAGCCCCATGTCCTTGGTGGTTGCTTGCCCACCTACTGACGATAGGGTTGGGAACTCCTTCTGCATCTATCGGACAAGTAGCTACACAAGGACAAAGTGTAATCTCGGTGGGCATCCTAATGCCCAAAGAGATGGTCCGGGTTTAATTGGCAACAAGAATCTGCTTTTGTATGTGGTGCACGAGGGTAAGAGAGCAAGACTCAGTCTGCAGTCCGTGCATGGCTGGTTTTGTGAATAAACAAGGGGCTTCTGTTTGTCATACTGCCAAGTGAGCACCTTTCATTATAAGTGAATTTAGCTTTCCTGAGAAATTAATGCAGTCAACAAGTGTCTTTTTAAAATTATAAACAGATGGTGCTTTTCAGCACAGGCAAAATGTGATTAACTCCTTTGTTCAGAAAATACAATTTATGCTTTAAACTTTTTAATCTATCAAAAGCTTCAGATTTAAAGCAGCACTTACCATAACTGCACAGAAGGTTTTTTATTTTGCAGCTGCTTATGAACTAGATAAGAATTTACAACTTTCTTGCAAGTCACTTGTGGCATTAGCTTAGCATTATCTTAATGCTAACCTAGTTAGCAGTAGCAAATGATTAAAGTATCAAAGAAGGAAAACAAATGTATGATTGTTGAAAACAAACATAATAAATAACATAATCAGTATCTGTGCTAACGGATTTTGAGTACAAAATATGCCTTGCTTAAATAGGTCCCATGCATAGGGCCAGTAATATCTAATTACTGGGCTGATCAATAAGAATTCAATTTTTATAGTTAGGACCGCAGCTTCTTAACATCTGCTCCGGCAGGAAAATAACAGTGGTGGCAAATTTGGGTTTTTGTTCTTTGGAAATTTTCTACCATATGGGATGCTCAAAAAGATCAATCTAAAGAACAAAGGAGACCAGAGGAATCAATTGATCTTACCTGTGCACATATACCAAATGGAGTTATGCTGCAGCACAAACAAACCCTCAGTCAGATTCTACTGTCCATGCTGTTTCTCCTTCCTCCAGAGGACAGACAACATTCCTCTTCCTCCATCTAACCACCTCTCCCACATGCCTCAGGGATATTTAGAGCTACAGCTGCACATCATCCAGGTCAATCAACCCACTGCCTCTGAGGCAAGGCCACAGCTGCATGTTATCAATGCTAATCAACCCACTGCCTTCATTCCTCTACAGTGATACCATCACTGGGGGCTTTTTTTTAAACTCTTACCATTAATTACTTTCTCATACACGTTAAAAGTTGGTCTTCACTGAAGAAAGTACTTTTGAATATACTATATTTATTCTACTTTGTTTAAATTTGAAGCATTATGTGCCTTGGCCTGAAAAACAAGCTATTAAAATCGCTTTGATAACAGTCTGGTTTAGTTCAAGCCCAAGATGCCAAGGCTATGTCTGCGAAAGCATTTCTTAATGCAGAGAAGTATGATAGCAGTAAAGCAATTTTGATGTGATAATACAGAGATCTTAGATCAGTTCCCACCTAAAATGCCAGTGAAGCTGGTAAAAGTACAGCATTGCCGCTGTGCCTGATGTACGTGGGCGCTAAGGTACGAACCAGCCAAAGCATCCTTATACCCGCGGGCAGCACAGCTGTGCTGGCAGAGGGCTACAGCGTGGGCCCGACTTCAGCACTGAAGCTGGGGTGGAAAGGAAGTATTTTGAATTTTTACAAATGCAGGTATACAGTGCAGCAAATGATTTATTTTTTTCTCCTAAATGCTTTTTTTAGCATTCAGGAGAGATTTTTTTTTTTTTTCCAGAAGCAGTACTCTGTTTGTGTCATAGTGGAAGGCAGATCTATACGCCCCCCTCCCTGCCAGATACTACCCTGAACCCCAACAAACACCCCATGCGTGGACTTCAGCACAACTCCTGCTTAGCTCATCCCTCTGTACAGTGTTTCTTTGGGACTATAGCTGATGGCCAACTGTCAAGAGGAAAGATTGGCTCTGTAAAGGTGGATAAGGATGACATGGTCTGAAGAATGATGTTGTCTGGCATCTAGATGCATGATCCCATATGCCCTAAGACCGTCAGACATTATTTCACTACAGTAGCAGGGTGAGGGGACAGATGGAGGATCCCCAGCTTATAGTTCTGAATCAGGAATGCTTTTACTGACACCGAGTCCAGACTTAAAGTGATGGATAAGCAAACCCAAAATAACAAACCAACAAATGTTAGCAGCCTTCTTAATGGATATGAAGTGTCTGTGTTTTTTTAATGGCCAGAGAAGAGAGCAAGAGAGACGTATCCTGGAAATGCCTGTGCAGATGTTGTGTAGCTCAGAGTAATTTCAAGCACCACAGTAATGAGAACCCATGTCTTCCACATTACAAACCCTCTGACTTCCAAATAAAAGAAAACCAAAAGTGATATGGACCTTACGTACATCTGTTTCCTTCACTGTGGAACATCCATTTCAAAGTCTAGGCAGCGTCCAAGATTAAACATCCATAGAAAGAAATAAATTACATAAGTATACTTTAATGGTTACTTTGTGGATATACACTATTAGGTCTGTGTGTAACCTTGGTACAGGAACTTCATGACTTTTGGGTGAAAATCCATAACATTAACAATCTTAGAGGAAATTCTGTAGACAAGAATGACCACACCTCTTGTTTTTTATTTTATTATGAAAGAACTCACTGTCTTTCCTCATATGTGTTTGGTACTATGCATTTCCTGCAAACTAGGTTGGCAGTACTGATCTACACAGTGTAAATGAACTGCTCATATGCTGATGTTATCTTTGTTACTATTGTAAGGTAGTACAGCTGTGACTCAAGTTTTTGCATAAATATTTAAATTTTTTTTTCAACATTTTCATTTTGAGAATACTATGCCAAATGCTGCTCTGATAGCTTCAGCAGATGCTACTTTGAAAAGCAAGTGGGAAAGTGTTTTGTGGTTTTTTGTTTGGTTTTTTTTTTTTGCTTTGGTTTTTTTTTTGGTTTGTTTTTTTATGAAGCTATAATAAAACCTTCCAACAATTTCAGATATTGAAGGATGTTCTATAAACCAGTATCATCCTACTGTTATGGCCATCAATCATGCTGTGGCTTGTTATATTGATTTACTATTGCATTACACTGGGTTCTGAATTGCTAAATTTCTGGTTTGTTTTTTTCTACCTTTCCTAAGTCCTTACCTCACACACTAAATAAAACTACACCTGCATATTCCAATATACGACATGTCTCATTTGCACATGAAGTGCGACTCAGTATTTCATATATTCATGAATAAACAAATAAGCTATTTCAAGATGAGCGAATAAAATTTTTCAGCACTATTATAATGTTTAATTAAATCAATTAATTAAATTAATATTAATTTTACTTAACATTACCTAATGTTTAGCAGTCTGATAAACCTTGCATTGTATCCAATTGTTTGTTGGTGTAGTATCAGCAGTCAAACAAAAGGACCTGGTAACAGTCAAAGAAACAATCACGTGTTCTGAAATCTGTTGCTGGATATGACAGTCCTTGACAACTTCTGAGTCAGATGTTCATCAATGAGCAGAAATCCAAACCAAGGTAAGGTACAATTTGTTTACTTTAAGGCTTAAGTATTAAGAAGGTCACAGAACAGAAGAATCATGTTGCACTTGAAGTGGTTTACACCTTGTTGAAGACTATATAGAGTCCAAATCAGAACAGCTTGCATTGTCAGCCTGTTTCCTGGGGTGGTGGTGGTGGTGTGTGTTTGTGTGTAGAGTGTCTTAAAGAGACTTACTGATACATGTCTTGAGTTTTAACTGAGACACAACAATCATCATTTGGAGAACAATATCAAAGTTATCATCTTGTGCTTTGCTTCACAATGAAGACAGGATTCTTGCACATTCCGGACAGGTCACTCTCCCTCCTTTTGCCTTTCTTCCTTAAAAACAAAGAACTTGGTGAGTATCTGATGCCCCTTGTACTGTGAGAGCTCTAGAAGCTTTTCTTCTTGTTAAATCAGTTTCTTCTGCTGAAGAGTCAGCTCTTCAGAATTGTGCAACTGAAGAATCAATTCTCCCTGAAAAATCAAGGTTGACAAGCGGCACTGGCACAATCACTTCCAGAAAGTGCCGTCCACAGAAGACGTGGAGTTAGATTCTAGTTGTAAGCTGACAGAGATTGAAGCCATTTACATAGTTTTTCAAGGAACCTTCTTTCAGAACGGGGCAGCACTGGGCACTAGTATTTGTGGAAGAAAGTGATGTTGATACTGAAACACCATGCAAGGGAGAGCACTAATATTTGTGTTATGCATCCCGTAAGCTGACTCCTGTTGTTGGACAGAGAGCGGCGGCACAGAAGGGATGTCTGTGCTCATAAAAGCTGATGACAAACAGTCCATGAATTTGAGTTCCTCTGTATCAAACAGTAAGCTCTATGGCAGGTTTCAGTGATCTGTTCACCTGCAAGACAACATATGCAAGAAAGATGGACAGGACTGATGTAGTCAGAAAACTTAGAAGAAAATAAGTAGCTAAAGCGATATACTCAAAACTCCCTAAGCTGTTTGTGAGGTAGCATAGGAAACGCGCATGCTGCTGAGCAGCTGACTAACCCATCCTGTTGCCAAAACAAATAGAAGACAATTGCAACAGCTTTGGCAGTGGGAGGGAAAATGCTTGCTCTAGACAGTGACAACTGATCACCAGCGCTGTCCTGTCTGCAAGCTCTTTCCTAGTTGCACAAGACCCAAAAAATGTATCAGGCGGTGAGGAAGCTAGAGCTGCTGGATCTTCAGCTCTCAGAGTGCTCCCTCCCTGCAGAACTGCAAAGCAGTCGTGTGGGAGATCCTTCCAACCAAAGTGAATTAACGTTTGAGGACAGTCAGAGAAGGAACCCTCAGATCAGCAGCCCATAGATTAAAAAAACCCAACACTACAGACAAAAAGAAGCAACTCCCAAACTGATGTCTTCCCATTAAAAACAATTAAGGAACCCATATTTTTATGTTTTTATAACTACAATTTAACTGTGGTCTCTTTGGAAGCATATTATCCCACGCCTGCCTTTTGGGCTGCTTTGAAGCGCCTGGTGGTATAATTCCTTATGAAAAATAAGGTATCTGACTAAAGCAATCAGGAATCTGAAAAGGAGTCATTCTACTTGGACTCCCACTGCAACCGCTTAAAAGATTCTCTCTCAAAACTAAACCAAGTAGGATAGCAAGCCCACACAATAGGGCTGACTCTGCCAAAGCAAATACATACATAGGGTAATGTAGTGATCGTGCCAGTTGAATAATGTTGAAATACAGTGATGGGTGTAAACTGATTCATACAAAGTGAAATGGTTTTGTCCAAATAAGCTAGCGTTGCCTTCTCCCTGGCCCTTGTTATTATCTAGCCCAAGCCTTCAGCCTGCGCTGGAGACAAGCTGTGGCTGACCTAAGCACGGGCTCACAGATCAGCAGAGGCAGGAGGGCACACCCCTGCTCAGTGTGGTCAGCAAGGTCAGGAGTTTGAGTATCCTGAAGGGTGGAGGCTCCACAGCCTTTATGAGCAACCTGCTCCCGTACATGACCACCCCTGGAGTGAAAAATTTTTGTTTGAATGGGATTTCCTGTGTTTCAGTTTGTGCCCATTGTCTCTCACCATCACCAGGCACTGCTGAGAAGGGTCTGGCCCCATGGCCTTTACCCTCTGCATCAGGTATGTGTATCTGAGCTCTCTCCAAGCTGAGCAGTCCCAGATCTCTCAGCTTCTCCCATATGATGCTCGAGTCCTTTAACCATCTTTGATTACCACAGGTCTCCCTCTGGTATGCCTGTGTCTCTCTCATACCGGTGATCCCAGAGCTGGACCCAGCACTCCAGATGTGTCTCACCAGGGCTGATAGAAAGGAAGTATCACCTCCCCTGGCCTGCTGGTGATGCTCTGCCTGATGCAGCCCAAGGTGCTGTTGGCCACCTTTGTTGCAACTGCTGCCTCATGTTCAACTTGGTGCCCACCAGGACCTCCAGGACCTTTTCTGCAAAGCCGTTTCCCAGCACGTTGGCCCCCACAGGGGTTGTTCCTCCCAACAGCAGGACACGGCCCTTCCCCTTGTTAAACTCCATGAGGTTCCTGTCAGCCCGTTTCTCCTGCCTGTGGAAGGCCCTCTCAACAGCATAGGAAAATCATTCCAGCAATGTTCCTGTCCCATTTCCGAGCTTTCAAAGGCTGCTTCTCATTTGCCTGTCCTTATCTCCAGGACTGACGAGTACTACTTCCATAAATGCCAGTCAGTAATTAATAATTATAAAGTCATACTGGCCTTGTGCTACAGCTTGCGATGGGATGACACTCCAATAGCTACAGATGCAGGATTCTTTAGATGGGAAGATTATGGCTTCCATGCCGATATGAACGTCAAGAAGCTTGTTTGTATAGAGTTCCAATAATAGACTAGACATAGTATTAGCTTTCATTGAACAAAGATCCTTTATACATATACATTTCTGATATTTTTACTAATTTATTGTAAACTTCTAATCTCATACTATTCCAGCTTGACGAATCATGAAATTTGAGTGTGCTTTTGCGCATGGCTGTGAGTTTGCCATGCGAAAGGAAGACACTAGAGTCTCACAAGCAGAGGGAGAAGTCTGATATTGAGGAATAACAACATGCTAGCTAAGGTTTCTGTGCTGCTATTTAAATGCTTTTTTTGGAGGGGTGGAAGGGCTGGGGGGTGGGCAGTGGGGGGTGGTGTTGTTTGTGACTCACACAACTGATTGTGATATAGGGGACTGAAGACTTTGCAAGACTACAGGTGAAGGCTATAGCCTTGATAAAATCATGCAGCACTAGATGTGTAGAATACAATCAGGAGCTACAAAGAGACAGAACAGGAATCTGGCAGGCACACTCCATAAATGTACCCTCCACATATACACATACCCCCATGCTTCTTTCCTAAAATAATGGAAGTACCTTATGCTCCCGGCTAGCATCCCTAGCAATGTTTTCTATTTCAGGAATATTTCTTCCCCCGACTCATAGTGGCTTTTTAATCTGCAGCAATTACCAGACAAAGGTGTAAGACCAAAACCCCTTTGGCGTATTGGCCCCACCAAGCAATGATGTTTGAGACCTTCGGATCAAACCTGTATTACGACTGTGTTCCTTCCTGTTGTTTTGCTTGCATTTTCCTGCTTTTTCTTGAGTACGGAGAGACTTGAGGAAATGTAATTTCTGATTCAGGCCTTGAAACTGATTATATCACTGAAAAGCAGAACACAGCGCTGCATGTGTTTGATCCGCGTAGCTGAGCAAGTTAAAGTGTGTGTCTGTGACACTTACAGAGGGTGCTCTATCATAAAATACGTGTCAATGTGTACCAATGACTCATGTAAAAAAGATTCCTGAAAATGTGTTTGAAAGGTGATGTGCAAGAAAAAACTGACAGCTCACATCAATTTATTTATGGTATTTTAATACCAAGTTAACGCATTTCTCAAGTAAGAACTTATAAATCTGGTAATTTATAGAAAAAAATAAATCACAGCTTCACAAAAAGCTAACTTTCAACAGTTTGTCCCCTCCCCGCCAACACACAGTTTACAATATATTTCAACTATGTTGGTAGAAAGTTAACAGTAGTGTGAAATTCTTTAAAAATATTTGCAACGGCAATTGAAAATAAAATAATGAATTTTACTCAGTGAAAAAGTAATAGGAATTGCGTTTCCCAGTATAAGATAAATCAGAAAAGCAGCAAAAAACCTCCCTCCTACTTGCTATGTGCTACCTTCCCCCCCCCAGTACATCACTGGCAAAGGCAACACTTCAACATTAATCGTTCCCAGGTTGAGTACTTCAGTGTTTTTGGCAAGAAGACACACTCAGAAGTTCAGTGTTTGAGGTGTGTGCTTGCCCTCACCCTGTGTGCTGCAAAGGCTGCTGTCACTCCTGTTCCCTGGGGTAAGGTGGGATCAGCCACAGCTCTGAGTGTAAAGATTTTTTTATGGGTTCATGTTAATTTTTCACTCTTTTTCAACTCTCCAATAAACTGGAAACCCCAGAAATTTTAGTTGCCACACCTCACCTTCGAGTATTTACAGGAGATACAGGATTTGAATGATGTTGTTATATTTTCACCTGTGTAAAAGAACCCCCTCTGTTAAATTTATACATGCAGCCACCGGACGAAAAATGTTCCTTCTCTAACTTCTTAATTAAAAGTCACATTTTCAAAGGTCATTGCACTTGATAATAAAAAGGCAATTAATATGCATTTGATATTAAATATATTATACAGATCTGAACTTCTGTGCAATCCATTGCTTCAGACACACATATTTAACATCTTTTTAAAAACTAAGCCTCTAATCATAATGTAACAAAGAAAACCAAACTTTGTTAGAGACTGTATTTTAAAAGAACTTTAACAACAAACGCACACAAAAAACCGCTCCCTTTAACTCCTAGTGCATTTAAACACATCTTTGAAATTTTCCATGTCGTTCCCACACTTCACCTCGCTATCATTCTGTACCATTCTAACGACGCTATACAAGAATGCATTTTCTCTGACCTAACCAATAAGGCCGGCATTTGTCACGCTGTTGGTACAAAGAGGAAAGCTGAAGATAAGATTATTGCCTCACTCCTTCACCTGCGGAAGACAAAGTTTCCAAGTGGACACAACTCAGCTGTCACACACATTGCCTGTGGACTCTAGTGGCCCGTTTCAGGTGCCAAGTGCTTACTCTTCCAAGTCAGGGTTTTGGGCTATCCCAGTATATTTTGCAACAACTTGCTGTTAGAACTATGGACATGAAAACTCAGTGGAAGATTTTGGTCCCTGAGATATACTAAATGAGATTAAGAACTGAAGCACTGATACTTAATTTGGAGTGGACCCTCTTTAAGGAAAACTAGGTTAGCTTCAACTTTCAAAAGTTTAACAAATAGTGACTAAAATATCCTTAAGCAGGATGACAGAATATATGCAGTATTGGTCAAGAAAAGTGCACTGTACAGAGCAGTTTTAAGTGTTATCAGCTGCTGAGGACCAAGAAGCTGTCCTGTCAACAGCATGCTGCATCAAATCTGTCTTTCCAAACTAACAGAAAAGCACAAGAACATAAAAGATGGCCTTAGCCAAAACATTTAGTTACTCCTATCTCTTTATAGCTATGGAACTTAAGTGTCTTAAATACAACCAGCAAACTGACTACATCAGCCAGAGGCCAACCCAAATTTTCTAACTTTGTAACTGATCATTTCAAGAGTGCTCTGTGGACTGTACCAGCAGCGTCTTCGTTGCCAAACCAGTGGCAATGCATGCTGCTGATAACAGGCTTTGAGCTAGTGTTTAAAAGGTTTGTACCCTTGAATGTGTTTCAGACCAGCGGCCACTACAATAAAACATCTTTGGCAACCACAGACATATGAAAGGTAATTCACAGCAGCTGGAAGAATTGTAAGATGCTTACAAAGTTCTATAGCACATCATTAACTTTCTGCAGGGTGTTGTATAAAGTACGAAAACCCTGAAAAGGATAGCTCAACATCTGACGTTACCTCAGAAGCTTCAGGGGTTTGTTACACCAACACTCAAACAAACCTAGGGCTTGTGAAGTTTTAGAGGATGATATGCAATAGTCCACACAAAGGCCTCCAGTGCAGTAGGAGCTGATGGGGAAGGAAGCAGAGTAATGAAGGGTCGAAAACTTAAGTTTCAGTGTACCACTGGGAGGTTACTCAGGGGCTGCCAACAGACGGATTCGTGAATGGATTTAGTCACACAAGTAGTACAATCACATTGGTGGTGGGATCTCTTCAGGCACAAAACAAAATGAAACAAAAAAAGCAGTTGCATCCAGAGAGTCCACTAAGCAGTCTCATTTACCAGTACCTTAAATAAGAAAGAATATGCATTAGTAACACAGAATTTACTCTAAAACATTAATAACATTCTGTAACACAGCTGAGCTATTAGAGGAACCGAGTATAAACACATTTTGTTTTCAATTACTGCAATTATAAATTAGTTATATCTTGTGGCACCAGATAAACCAGCAGTTAAGTGTGTGGGATGTGCATATAGTAGGAGAGAAGAGACCACACTATTAAGATGGGTAAATTTTTAACAAGCAGAATTGAAGAAAGGTACTCTAAATTTATTTTTTTCTGAATATGAGTTCAGGTTTCAGAAATTTGGGAAACACTATTGCAACCAACTATTGCAGAAACAGTGATACCTGTATGTAAATTAGTATGCAATTTGGCAGTAACTCACAACACAAGAAACTAATAAGGAAAAACAGAATCTTAAAAAACCCCTAAAGCATATTTAAGCAGAAAGAATATAGTATTACTATCAGTACTGACCCCTTATTCTGTGAGAATAAAGTCAAAGAACTTTATACCCCAGTACTTCAGATGTCACACAAGATCCTGCAGAGAGCAAACCCCTGCTTACACCTCACTTCAGAGGTGCCAATTTAAGCATGCAAAGGCAATTGCTTAAATTTGAGTCTGATACAGTACAGTACTGCTTTCAGTTAACTCCCAACCCCCACAAAAAGCCAACTACAGAATACGTTGAAATCCCTCAGATGCCCACGTCTAAAACTAGTGTGAAAAACTTAGCAGACTCTTAGCATAGGGACTCCAGCTACTACACACAACTCACTTGACTAGTGAAATAAAACAAAATATTGGTCCTTTCTCCCCTGGGATAGAAGAAGAATGAAGATAAGCTACAAGTAACTGACTCAATTTTGATAACATTATGAAATGATACCATAAAATACAGCGGTTTTTCATACTCAGTCATCAGGTGCTGCATGAAAAGGCCGTTAGTTTAATGGTTCTGTAAATGGGTTTTTGCCATGTTAGTGTTCTCTCTTCTGCCACAGCAGATTTTTCCTTCGCATGTCAGTATTTGTAAAATCATGGCCCTGCCCTACAGAGACATGCTCAACAACAGCACTGCTGCCATGCAAGACTTACTGCTGTTCCAGCACATGAAGGATGAATTCAGTCCTCAGTAGATTCAATCCTCAAACCTACTATACTGATGACTGTGTTGGAGTTCCAGTGTTTCATTAAAAGATAAAATGTAACAAATTAATTAATGGAGCTCCTGTACTGAATTAGAAGGAAAGTCTGGTCAGCTAGTTCCAGCTTTTAAAAGCAAAAGGGTATTTACCAGAGTAAATGTCTAAGAGGGAAGCAGCCCTGCTCCAATCAGCCACACAAATTCTATATATCATGTTCTACCCTAACACACAGCTGAGCAATACAACTTGTACATGGTCATCACTGACGCTATTCCTTTTTAGACAACATCAATCGTAAAACAAGTAAGAGCTGGAAATTACTTGCAACTTCTCCTGTTCCCAAGCTTACCAAGTAAACAATAGGCCCATATATTGGTATATAAAGTAACTATATTGGTATATATAGTAAATATATACATATATAGTAATGGTAACTATACCAATAGTTACTGTTATCTGAAAACAAGGCCAAAAATGGGTTCTGAAGGGCAGAGTGAGCTGAGTATGTTTTCCACCTGTGGGTCAGAAAGGCAATGACAAGCTCAGGGAACGGAGAAAAAACCTCACCTTTTGTTAACAGTTCCAGCAGCGCAAGTTTAGATATTTATATGCAGGTTACTGATTAGTTGTTTTTTAAAAAGCAATAAACCCAGAATTTAAGTTGCTTATCTACCCACTTAGCAGTCTTCTTCATATTATTTTAGGTATCCTCTATGTGGTGAAGAACCTGACCTGTAATTAATACTCAAGCTGCTTAGCTTAGCTTGTTAAAAATTTACCCACTTATTCACAGCTGGTTTTATTTTGTTCTTCATAATAAAGATTGTTCTCCTTCCCAGATAGATACATTACAGTTAGTAAATCAATGTCAATCCATTTGTTCAGTTTCGTTTTTGCCTAGCGTTTGTTTAGTTTGATTTTAGTTCTCCTACAAGCTCTTCCATGCAAGTAAAAATACAATTGAATAGTTAATTCAGGCTGAATACTTAGAAACAAAATACAAACACATCACAGGAGCATGCTGGAGTCCTCAACTGTCTGTTTAATTAACATCCCCCACCCATCCCACCAAAACCACAACCAAGAAAGAAAACTAAACAATCTCCTCCAAAAAGCTTACTAAGCAGCAACAATGGCTATACTGTAAAATATTTTCTTTGACATGAAATTATGAAACACAACACAAAAGACCAAAAGACATCACCATATAAACTTCTTTTTCTTACCGTAAGAATATCTTAATGAAATGTCTTACTTCTGGCATAAGTAACTAACACTGTCTCCCAGATCAAGAACTTTCTTTTAAAATAAAACATATATTAATAGGTTGAAGATGCATCTTCATTGCATATGCACACAGTCCCTTTCCCCAGTTTTGCAGATAGGCCTTTTAGGGTCTCTTCTCTTTACACAAAACGAATTCACTTATCCATCAAAAGCAAAGTACAAAAAGAATATTCTATAGATTTAGCAGATGAAGATTTCTAACCATGCAATAGTTCAAAGGGGACCAGAAAAATGAAGGGGGTACATGAAGCCTTTCAGGAACAGAAGAAAAGTCTTCATTTTATTTAAACAAGAGACTCAAAATAATTTTAAACATTATGAGAAGAAATACAGGATAAAGGACAGAACCTTATTCTAACTGCAATGCACACTGTTATGCAGGCAATGCAAAACCTGTATCACTTTTGTAAACTGTGTACAGTCTGCAGAGCTAGACAAAGGGAGGGAGAGTTCAAGGTTTCATGTGCATCTAACAACTATGAATTTCATGGCACGTGAGGATGAATTCAAGATGGCATTCTCTTGGTTCCCTTAGGTACCATATGTTTAATTCACACCCTCAAACACTCGTGTGCATGGACAACAAAAAGCATCAGTCATTTTTGCTAAAAATAAACAAGATGGAATACAAAAAACCCCAACACTTAAACTAGTGTAGACAGCTTTTAAAGTGATCTAGTTCAAATAATAACTAACCTGAGACGTACTTTGCTCCGATTAACATTATCATGCTACTCATAATAAAAAACCCCAAAGGCAGACTACAGAAGATACTAGTGTCACCTGATGTCATCCAGGGGAGGGTGTTTCCAGTCAAGCAAATCAAAAGAGAAATATATATATAAATTGCAATATATATTTTTAAAATCATATGAACAGCAAAAAGTAACAAATATAGTGACATTTGCAGAAAAACTAAAAAAAGATTATGCATAACCCCCACAATAATTTTAAACAGGCTCTCAAAATAAGAGGTAAAATCCAAATTCCACTGTAGCACTATCTAGGTGGAGCCCATTTCTAGTATTCTTCAATCTCAAAATACTCCTAGTAGGCAGAAGACAAAGTTTCAAAGCAAGAACTAAGGAAAGTAACATTTCCTCCCTGACAGTGTTAAACCAGATAATCACTGAGGATGTTTTGATAAACATACCCTTTTTCACATCACCTGAAGAACAAGAGCTATTTTTATATTCTGCAAGGCAGAATTTTGTATCCTTCAAAAGGAGATAAAGACATGTAAGTAGGATAAGCATCAAGCACTTGGGATTTTAGGATACATAACAGAGGGTTGGTTAGATGTAATGCTACTAAATCATAGTGGACAATACTGAAGTGAATCTTATTACTCATGCCAAGTTACCTATTTCCCTTCCAAACAGCCTTGATGGAATTGTTTGTATAACCATGATGTGAAAGGAAATAGTTAAATCAATTTATAAGATGGTAAAAAGAAAATTTTAGCTTTGGCTAAAATAAGCCAATACTTTATATATATATATACATATATGATATAATAATAAAGCAAGAGACTTCACGCAGCCTGAGGACTCCAACTGTGGATTGTTGGGGGAGTTTACATTTCAAGGATTCTTTACTTAATACTTTTCATTCTAATAGTTTTTTCAACAAAAGAAAATGAAATGAAGATAAAGCCCATAAATGATGTGTTGTAGGATAATTCAGGACTAAAAACTTATCCTGAAATATAAAATTACAGATCATGGAAGACTGCAGGTTTTGTGAAATTCAAACTTGATGGATGAAAAAGCCCTCTACTTCACAAGAAAGATCTTGTTCAGTCTCTCAAAAGTGTTTGTATATTTTCTGTGTGTGAACAATAAGTCTGCAATTCTTTACTTCAAGATAAATGCTCGTTCTTAGCTCTTGTGGGTCAAACAGATTTTGATGTGGCTATCAATCCCTCCTTCCTATATAGCAAATAAAAAAGGCAAGATATAGCAAGAAAAATCACAGGATGAAACTCTTCTCCTTTGCAACATGAGGTTATAGTATAAGAAAGTTTATGAAATCCCTGCACTGTCATAGAATTGTGCTGTATCTATTCTTCTAGGTAAGACTTTTCTTTTGTAAACCAACGCTATTCTGCAAAACCTGAAGTTAGCCTTGATTTCATGTCCTCTGTTTTTAGAGCCCTGCAAGATATTGCTTCTGTCCTCCTTTCAAGATGAAGACCTATCTATCTACTTTCCTACTTTGTTTCCACAGTGGTTTTAAGTAATAATTTTTAGATCATTGGAACAGTCCAGAGATGGCATGAACAGAAAAGGTCACCAAACTCCAGATTAACTACCTAGGCTAACTGTCTAATTATTAATACTTGACCTGCATTAATTTCTGGTTTACCATTTGAAGGAGCTTCAGAAGTCTCCCAGCCCATAGATTTCAACACAGCTTTCTTCCATCTGGCATAGCGAAATTCACTTTCTGAAATTGAGAAATCAGCAAACAGAAAAACCTCTCAACAGATATGAATACAACTACAAGTATTTAAGCAAAGACTGCAATATTAGCTTTCTACTCTTTTGCACAGTATAATTTGCCTGGACAGAACAAGTATTATAAAATGCTGTTTTGAATACCAAAAAAAACAACCCAAAACAGACCAACCCCAAACTCCAGAGTTATGCACAGTAAGGAGAAATAAACCTTAAAATCAATTTTCTGCTTGCTCACCAATAAGGAGATTTATAAGTAGAACAATATGAAGCAATTGCTATTCATGTAGAAGCCCTTCAGTGTTGAAAATACTGTTTTGAACTAGGTATTATATCAGTATTTATACACAAAACAGTAAGACAAAATTCTGTACCAAAAGTTAAGAAAGAATTGCTAAGACAAAAATGTATTTGTCTCGCATATGGATTAATTATGTCAAGTAAATACTTTCCATCTCTAGAAGCACTTAAGTACTGACGAAAAAGACAGTTAGCTAAAAAATGGTAATTAATGTAGGCTTTTTAAAGCCAAAAGTCTCCCCCAAACAGTCAGTCTGTCCTTCCTACATCTGTGAAAACTCACAAATGCATAGGAGCTTTAGCAGACATCCTTCTCAGAAAAACTTTCAAGATTTCTTTGATTTTACTTGCTATAAATCAAAAGCTACTAACTGCAATGCCCAGTGCCCAAGTTTCCTTCAAAAAGAAGAAAAAAAAACCCCAACACATTCCCCTATAGTTATGCTGTTTTAATCATTTTCCAATCTTACTAGTCAATAAGTGGAGAAAACAGCAAGTGAAATGCACTCTTCTCTAAGCCAAACACTGTGAAGCTGATCTTCAGCATTTGTGAAGATATTCATATATAGCAGTTTTTATATCAATGTGAGACTGCAACAAAGAAAACCCCTAATTTGTCGGACACTAAATATTAAGTTTGCAACTTCTTACACAATATGAAAGTGTTTTACCTTCTGGGTTGATCTGTGGTTCAAATCGTTCACATGTCACTGCTGTCAAATCTCCAGGATTCAGACTCCAAATTCCAACTCCTTCCGCGGCTCCTGCTGCCATAGCAGCTCCTAGAGCTGTTGTTTCAGGCATTGATGGCTTTACTGAAGTAAATGACAGAGGTGGCCATGATGATTTTTAATGAAAGTCACCTTGATGACATCAGAACTAAAGACTTATATATCTAGAATGATACATATTTTGTAGAACTGCTATATGTTTCCTTTAAGTTTACCAACTGCAAACCTCATTTTATTGCCATTCACGTGGTTATAAAGTTAACTTCACCTATCAGTCATTCAAGTCTTTGAAATATCTCAGCTCGCTACTTCCTTCAAGACAGAATTACGCAATTGCACACTTTCATACCATGTGCAGGGCTGCTGACCTCAGCCATCAGTTTCCTTAGAGTACTCCTGTTAACAATATACTATTTTTTGTCTTCTCCATCCCTCCTCAAAGCAGTGATCACTGGCTAAGTTATCAGTCTTGTTCCCATGGTCTAGATACTGTGTTATTAAAAGCATTTCTATTTAAAAGAGGCATCTTAAGAGTGTACTGACTAGCTTGTTGGCCTTCCACAGATGATACGGAAGACCATCCCACCCCACATGAGCAGCGGAGGTGTGAAGTTCTGATTTATCTCTGAGCAAGATTCTCAGGGCCAACATGTTGCAGGAGACCATTAATTTCACTGATTTTAAAACTGTCAAATGTTTAGACATTGATATAACAACTTCAATACCATTATAGATATCGTATATATTTCAATAAAATAAGGAAGTCAGTGATTCTCTATGAAAGTGAATCTCAAAACTGGATGCAAGATCTAGAAACTTTTTCTGACCACCCCCCCAAAAAAACCCAGCAAACAACACAACTTCCTCAAGCAGCAGCAAAAGACCAGCAACAACAACAAAGCAAGCCATCCAGTTTGCCCTCATTAGCCATTACAAACCAATATTGCTTTCAGCTTTAAAAAGAAAATAGGAGTTGTAATTTCATCTTACCTACTGGAATACAGAGAATGTCTGACTGGAGTTGCATGAGAACTTTGTTATTGGTCATTCCTCCGTCTACTTGTAACTGATTTAGTGGTATCCCACAGTCCTTGTTTATGGCATCTAAAATCTTAAGCGTAATATATGTTACGATTTAACTGCAGAGAAATCCATGATACCTTCTGAGTATAAAATACAGATAATTCAGCATTTGCTGAAGAAGAGTGTTAAGTTGATAATTCCCCTCCCCTATACATCACGAGGGCAAAACAAAGGTAGTGACAATTCAGTTTTGCTTAACACAGAGCAAATACATTCTGTTTATTACAGAAATTGTACTCTAGGAGATGGTTCTCCTCTGATGCTCTATATCTAGCCTGTGTTGCTTAAATGGTCTGAGAAGAAGAATTTTGAAGAAAAGCTGATGACAACTATAACATTTATCAAAGCTAACAAAGGAAGAAGTAACACTAAATGGAGTCCTCTAGCTCATTACAGTTTGTCTAGATACTTTCTCTAATTTGACGTATTAAAGAACTGAAAAATCAAAAAGTTTGAACTAGCGATCTGGAAGACACTTCAGGAGGAACTGCTGAATGTTTAACTATTTTGAAAGAGCAGCCTCTTTTTCAATTAGCTGTTGAAAATCCAGAGTTTCACATTACACAAGACAGACTTCAAAAATAAAGTGTAATTTTTTGAAAAATTATGTTTCCTTCTTTTGGGCACAGTGGATAGCTGAAAATAAATGAAAAGTGTTAAAGTGTTTTCAAGGGACAATTAATCAAGAGTGGAGCATTTAATTCACTGATACCTATCAATACGGTTTTTAAAGGGTTTCCTAAAAATGTAAGATTTGCCTCAAACCTTAGCTACTGGTAACATCACAGCATTATCCTACAAGCACCTACTAAATGCAGGATAGTGCGGTTTCTAGGGTTTTGTAAAAGCAGTTAATTAAATGTCATTTACCTTTTTTAAGGTTGGTGCATAATTTTTGTTGACAAAGTTAGGCATTAACTAGGGCAGAATGATTTGCTCTTTCTAATTTTTCGATTTATTTGAAAAAAACCACAGAGGTGTGCTTTTTTGGGCTTTAAATGACAAATCAACATAGACCACAAAAAACACCAAAGGTACAACACATTCTATGCTGTTTTGTAGTCCATGAAGTACTCAGTTACACAATCCTTGCTGGGAAAAATCAACGTCTTTTTTAAAATGGAAGAAATAAATTTTAGGTTTGTAAGGTAGTAAAAATTACATAAAGATGAGTTGTCAAGTAGACTCTACCCACTCTCAGAAAGAAAGTCAGCAAGGTCCTTTATCAAAAAGTCTTTAAAAGAGCTAAAGAAACTGCCACAGCATAAACAATGGTTAAAAATCTAGAAGGTAAGAGTAAGGCAAATTTTTATGGTGGCAGCACCTGTCCATGGGCCTGCACTGTCCAATAAATTAGAAATAACCTGGAAAACAGGATTTGTAGCACAGCAGCAAAGTTTGTTGGCACTACTAAGCAAGTACTGCTTCCCACCACTTATTTCCTTCTCATGTATCATTTTACATTTGTCTATGCTGATTTCACCTGCCATTTTCACCATTCAGAACTTCATCAGTGCCTCACCATCTCAGCTTTACATACATGTACTGTTGGAGGCTCTGGCTTTGTTTACCACTGTGCGAGGGCATGTTGGATCATACCATGCACTCAGCAGAGATTAAAAAAAATGAAAAGAATGCTAGAAATCAGGAAGGGATGAAGGAACAAACCAAATCATGATCATGCTGCTACTATCTCTATTGCACTGAGGTCAGAAGAAGGAACAGAGACTTAGATGGATTGGATGGCACAACAAAACAAGCAAGAACTCCAATGAACATGAAATTTGAGGGTTTGCCTGAAGGATACAAAAGAGTTCCATTTTAAAAGGAATTAAGCCAAAAGAACTTTGTTTCTGACAACACAAAACTAACAAGTATCTTTGAAAAATGTTTATGTATTTTATCGGTGTCATAAGGACTTAATCTGTCAATTTATGTGTCCAGAGGCCTGATCAGGCGCTCCTGTCATTGTGATAAAACCACACTGACTAAAGTATAAGGAAGTATTAGATCTGTTCTAACAGTTAACTTTACTCTTACTCAGCCTGAGAACTTTATTCCCCTCCCTCCTACTCCCAGCCACATACCCTGCCTCTTGTTCTGATATTTGCTACATTCGCGGTGAGGCAGTTGAGGTCATTAATCCAGCAGAAAAAAAGCCTAGCAAAAAGAGGGATAATTTTCTGCTGGAAAGTTCATTGAGCTGTCACATGAGAGGGAATGGATGGGAGGAGGGACAAGGAAAGAGGAGCACACAACAAACTAGACTGTCAGTTCAGTTCCCTGTAACTTCATCCTGACTTCTAGTACCAGAATTAGAGATATATCCTACTTCCAAGCTCCTTCATGACTTTCTGAGGACTCAGAGGCCATTAGCACAGCTTCAAAAGCAGACAGCTGGGTGAAATCTCTGGCTGTCTTTTTCCACATGAGTACTTTTTATTCTGTCACTACAGAAACAGCAAGCTGCTTTCCTCCTCTCACAGTTTTAGCTGGGTGTTATTTTAAAACTCAAGACATTTAAATAACAGCAGTTTAAAAACATGCAGTCAAATTCAGGTTTGACTGTTACCCTTTGGGTTCTATGGATTTCATTTTCTCCTGTATTTGTATGGAACACAGGGAGTGTAAATTGACAGTAGATGGTGACATAAAGATTCTAATGCTCAGATACTGATATAAACCCCTCTGATTTGGTTGGAGGATTAAATTCTTCTGTGAGAATTTGAGTTTGCTGTTGCAGAACGCCAGCTAAGGCAATACAAAGTATAATGGGGAGGAAGTGAATTCAGATTACCATCGGTATGTTTGCTGCTGTCTTGCTTTAACTCATTTTTGTTCTTGTTTATTGGAAGCACCGTAAGCCACCCCCATCACAGCAGACAATATAAAATGTAGTTTCCTACACAGATGCAACTTTTTAGTTATAGCACTGGCCTTGTCATTTACTGTTTCTATGTTCTGTCTCTCAAAGCATTCACAAAATACATTCACCTTATTTCAAGTGCTGATAAAAAGCAGCACTGCCACTCCAAAATAATGTACTACCCAACCACCTAATTGTAGCTAAACCCACAGGAACAATCTTTCAACGTTAGCACCATATAAAGAGAAGAATAGCATCTAAGTACAATATAAAGCATATGATTAATCTTCATTAAATCTTTAAAATCTTCTCTCTTCCTGAAGAGCTACAGTCCCTGTTATCATACTAACTTAAATGAGTTTAGGAGTCAATTTGCCTTTACCTCTCGTGTTTGAAAGCAGACTGCTTCTAGTGCAGCAAAGGCGATGTGGTTTTTATTTGTAAACTGAGTAAGGCCACAGATAATACTGTTGAAAAGAAAAAAAGAAACCAGTTAGGACATACTTCTTTACCAGACATACACCGTTACTTCAGACCTAGGCCTTCTAATTCAAAGTTCATCGGTTCCATTGCATGACTGCCTTCTAATATTAAAAAGCTTGTTCCTCTTTAATCTAAACTTTCTCATCCTTATTTTCCTGACAAACATGCTTTCAGTGTCCAATTGATACAATTGCTATAAACTTAAAATTTATTGCCAATCTGCATGCAGATGGGTGCATATTCACCCATAACCACACAAACACACACACAAGCTCCAGTCTTTCTTTAAGAAATGGAAATGCACGATCAAGGCCGATTTTTCTTTAAAAAATAGTATTGCTGATCACTAAAACCTTAAGAAATTCTCTAGTGCTTTCAGTTCTTAAGGAAAAGCCCAGCTGGGTCAGTGCTGTGCTCTAAATGCTTAATGTCTTTTTCAGATCTATTCTGATCATTAGTTGCTTCTGCTCCTTCAAAGAGATTTTTGGATATGGAAATTATGCTACATGTAACCACGAGTAAGCTGAATTCTGCCAATGTAGTCTGAACTGCAGAGCAAATAATCATCCTTTCATTCTTTTTTGACATCTGAGGAATAGTAGCATACTACATAGAAACGCTGCTGTATTTGCTGCTGGATACATGCAAGTTCAAAGATACTAAAGGACATTTTTAGTTGTTACCACTCCAAATATCAGCTTTTAACAGTTAAAAAGTTAAGCACTGTGATCTGAAAAACTAAAAACATCCATATCAATGATTTATTTCTTCCTGATGTACAAAATGCATCTAAGTTCTAAAGATCCAACTACTTGAAACCTTGGAAACTAGATATTCTTTAAGATTTTTTTTTCTCACTTTAGGCAAGTTATTTCATATTCAAATCTGTTATGCTTCTGTGACTCCCATGGCATGTTCTGATTCCAGCAACAGTAGGCAAGCTCACAACAGCAGAAAAGACGAACAGAAGGTTATTGATTGAACTAGTAGCTCTAACTAGTAGCAGCTAGTTAAGTCCTAACAACCAGGAAAGGGAATGGCAGGAGAGGGGAAAAGAGTGTTCAATAGACTGGAAAGAAAGCTGAACTTAAGAGGAAGGAGAGGGAGAAGAAGTGGGGAGGAATTAAGTATATTATATATATATATAAAAATAATCATGTATATATAATATTATAAATAATATAATATATATATATATAATATAATAAAACACCTATCAGCGCTAAATTCTTCACTTTCTTTTGTTGCCTGATGCCTCACAGTATGCAGACCTTCTTTTCCTCTTTAAGTGAGATGAAAATCTTTTCAGAACCAGAAATGCGTGAAGAAGAAAAGTTGGCCTCATTAGGGCAAGAATCGTAGAACTATCTTGCACTTGTCCTTCGAAATGCACAAACAAGCCCGTGTGTTTTCCCTGCCCACCTCCTACTTTATTTTGGAGGGCAGGGAAAGGCAGGCGAATAGCTGAGCTAGCTAATCCTTCTTTCTCTCCCAGAAGCAGTTGCTGGTTTGAACAGCAAAGTACAAAGGAGAAACACAGCAGTTGCTTGAAGATACCACAGAGAACGATCTACCCAGACATGTCAAAGGAACAAAAAGAACAATTTCACATACCTGGAAGGAGTAGTGATATTTGTAAAAACATTAAATCCCTCGGCAAATGCAGTGGTTAGTTAGATCCTTACCCCCTTGCACTGGGTTCCCAGTATGGTGCATACAGTCCTGAAAATGCTGGCACAAAGTAGCAGCCATAAGAAGTCCCCACTTCCGCGGCCAGTTTTTCTAATGCACACACACAAACAGCCTTCGCTTAGCTCTTCACAACTGTTCCAATATGTAAATATGACACTTAAAGGTGTTATCATTTAAGTAGGGAAGATACTCAGAATATGTTAGGTAGCTACAAAAATAATCAAGCCACACACAAGTAGAAAATACAACTAACTCTGGCACACCCTGCTCCTCATTAACAAGCTTTCCATTTGCAACAATATAAATGGAAGGTGGGGCATAGGGAGTTTGAAAAATGTACAATGTAAAATGAAAAATTAAAACTGAAAACCAAAATCGTGTACTCAATATTCTGACCTAGATACTGTGAGGTTTTCAAAGGGTACCCTGTGGGTAAAGAATGTACCCTTCAAAGTAGTCCAAAAGGTCACATTTTACTTGCTTTTAAGTCAAAGTAAGCAAGGGAAACTGGATCAAGACCAAAGGGATTTAAGAATTAAATTCCCATTAAATTCAAATGGATTTAGAGTTCTAAATTCTTGGCTTATGTATATAATCACAAGGTCAGCTACAAGAAAATCTAAAGTTTCTCAATATCTGAGTAATAACTTTAGATATCAGAAGTCCCCAAAATTAAAATATTTGTAATTTTAAAAATTATATTAAACCACCTAGAACAGCAAAAGAAGTAATGCTAATGTGCAGCTCCTTCCTATAACAAGAAAGTATTTTTTTTCAGCTTCTGTAAATTTCCTCTGTTTGTATTGATCAGAGAAGCATAGCAATAGAGAAAAAAGTCTTTTTAAAATGGTAATTTCACACAGGCTCCACTTAAAAAAGGAGTGAAGGGAGAAGTACGAACACATTAAAGGTAAATAGGGAGAGATGATGAAATCCCACGGGACTTTAAAACCACTGACAAGATTAAAGTTTTTGAAACTCAGACCTTCCAAAGGTCTAGTCAAACGTGTGAAGCCGAGGTATTATACTGTTTCAACAGCTGGCTAATTCATGTGACAGTAGTTTATATTCTTCTGTATCATCTGTGAGGCCTTCTTACAGAGAAACAGATTGACATTTTCAGTTTCTGCTTCATCTTTGAAGTTTTACGTAAAATTTGAATTCTAAATTTTTTCACCTTTGAATAAGACATCAAATTATTAAAATATGTAATTAATTGCTTTTTAATCCTAAATCTCATTAAGTCTGTCACTTTGAAACCGTTACACTTGCACGCTTCCACCATTTTCTCCTTTTTCAAAGTTTGATATATTCCTAGTTTCTATGTCACACACCAGCTTGTTTCAGTTCAGCTCAAGCAGAAAACATCAGCTACCCAAATGGTAAAGGATTACTGTATTCTTAGCCAAAACAGATTACCATCCTCCCCAATTCCTTTAAGAGGGAGCTGTGCAAACTGAGGTTCTTAACTCAACAGATATGAAGCCTTTACATAAACCATTGCACACATACGGCTTTAGGTTCTCATGTTTATGACAGGAATGAATATGTAGGTTTAGGATCAAATATGCTCTAGCTTCTGTAGTAGAGACTTAAATACTCTTGGCTCTGGAAAATTCAATGTTGTATGAAACTAGGAAATACACTGTAAGTATAACATCTTCTTGAATATCCGCTTGCTAGGGAAACTACTAAAAAGTACAGCTTGCAATAGAACAAAGCTGATGAAGGGTTTCAAAGACTATTGATATGCTATATGAAATACATGTATCAATAAACAGTAATTTCATGGATGCAAAGCAAATTGTTCAAACACAGCAAAATATATGCATCTTCCAGCTTTTCTTTCCTTGAATATTTTGAGCTTTCATTCAACATCAGAGACGTCAAGACATTGGTAATGAAAACTTAAAAAACTGAACAGCTCCCAGTTGTGAGTACTCACCAACTTCCTGTGAAGTCTTAACGATACCTAGATTGTCCCTCAGCCAACGAACAACAGCACCAGCTATTGCAACAGATCCCTGAAGGAAATAAAATTACCACATTAGGAGACAACAACTGGTAGCCTCATGTTCCTTTTTACAAGACTGGAGAGGAGGGGTACCTGCAGCCTCCAATTGCAGGCTTATAGTCACAGCTTAAAGTACTCCCAAGAATGCTCACAAACAAAACACACATTTCTCAGCAGCTGGAGACTGCCATGTAAAACCAGCAGTCTGTTACACAGGCTCCATGTAGGAAAGGTTCATATTACATGATTTTTTCCATAGGGGGGAGTTACCATGATATTTCCTAAGCATTCTTCTTGTCTCTCTAATTTCGCCCTTCTCCTGAATATATCGTTACAAGGCCCAGAAGCCTCAGTCTTCTTTTTCTGACGAATTAAGATTTTTATGCTTTGATTTAAAAACCGAAGACTGATTACATCTAGATTCTAAATACAGAAGCTCAGACAGAGAGAAAATTTAGGCACTTGCATTTGCCAGAAAAATTGCTGTTGCCTCAGCAAATGGCCCTGAATGGCTCCACCATATCATAGATGGCTCCCATCTCACTTCCAGGTCCAAATGGACTTCTCTACAAGTCCCAAGTCTGCCAGACTAAGCTTCAAGTAAAATGGGAGCAGCATCATATTTTCATTCAAAGCCTTTGCTTGAAGGAGCGGGGGTGTTTTCTACCCACCTATTACAGTTACAAGACAGGGGTTTGATTAAAAGAAAAGGCTGAATCCACATTTTTTGACTCTTGGGAAAGTGTCTTAACCAGTAGATTATAGAAGATTCTAGCATGGACACAGGAGAAAGGACACTTAATATCTTTTGTGGAAGCCATTTCTTCAGACAGTATCATTAAAGACTTGGAGATGAGGAAGAAGCAAAATTACACATGCACATGTTTCAGCATGCAGAAATACAAACCACTCACAAGACAATTCCAGTTCTTGCTTTAAGAACATGGGTTAGAAACAAACGAAACCTCTCACACACTCTCACAAAGTCAAACCCCAAAGTTTGCCAGAACATGGCAAATGCAACATCAACTTTCCTTAGGGAAGGAAAAGGAAATGAAGTCAGCCTCCCACATTCTAGTAAAGTAATATAAACCACAAACTATTCTCCCAATGAAGAAAATCCTGTGTGTTGTCTTTGTGTGTTTCACATGGAAAACAGGCTCCCTACAAAAGCTCAATAGCAGCAGAGAATTCAGTATGTGTGTTTTGAGAATAACTATTAGATCAAGCCCACTAAGCAGCACAGATGGAAGAATTCTGTTATTCCTGATGAAGCTTGGGTGCCAAGTAGATGTTCAGCTGATCTGTGCTTCAGAAGCAGAGCCTTAGAACAATAGACCCAGAAGTTAAAGTAAAAATACCATTTTCTACAGAATTTGGATGCCCTCAGAGTTGTGTGGAGAACTGAGGAACTGAATTCTGGAATTAAGCACCTAAGTCTTAGTACGTAAAAAAAAAAGCTCAATTGTTAGAGGATTCTTGTCCCAGGAATTTGATTCAGATTTTTAAAAGTTAGAAGTAAAATGCATTAGAATGAAATAAACCCCAAAGCCTTTCATTATGACTTTTGTTATGAAAGGATAAGTGAAACACTAGTACCTTTTCCCCTCTCTATTAAACACAATTTTAGTATAAAAACGTTTTATGTATTTATTACGTTTATTAAAGATTTGAAAGACTGTGTAACATTTTTATGTTTTAGCCATCATGCCCCCAAAATATAAATGATGCAATGTAGAAATACTGTTATTAGATTACATGATACAGATTAGAGATAGGGGTAACCAAAACCACACGTAAGCCTTGAGGCACACAAGCTACAACACAAAGCTATTTTGATTTCCATACAACTGAAGACAATATTAGGATATTAGAAAACAGGAGTAAATGAGAACATGTATCATTACAAAGAGGAAGAAATTATTTGACTTACCTCTAGTGCATAACAAACAGGTTTGTCTCTGCCTAGTTTGTAAGCTATTGTGGTTAGAAGACCATGCTCAGAAAACACAGACTAAATGGGGAAAAGGAAAAGAAGAGGTAAAGCATGAACAAAGGCAGAAAATATTTAAATAAAAATATTCAAATGATAATAAACAAGAGACAAAACCTTCACTGGCAAAAAAATGGAATATGGAAAGTTTAACAAAGTAAATTATCAGTCACTCTAAATAAACTCCTAAGATAGAAGCCTCTCATCACTGGTGTTAATTCTTGCTTCCACAAGCTGCCTCAGGTCTTTCCATCCTCCTTATAGCAAAGAACTGAGGATCTTTAGAAGGAGATGTGAATGAGAAGGAAACTACAGCTTTGCATTATTTATTCAACTAGAACTACAAAGAAATAATGGGAGAATATGAAGGGAAGAAATAAAATAGCCAAGACAAGGAGAAAAGCATATGGTTAAGTAACACAACACTCAGCACTTCTGGGTGCGTTTAAGGAACATACACAGGGAAACAGCAAGAAACTTGCTATGAAAAGTTATTTTTTGGAAACTTAAGGAGCTAGGAAATGGAGTCTTACTGAAACACCTTGAACAAATTATTACTTTCTATTCTTTCACAGCTCAGTATGAACTTTTCCTTATCTGTAGCAATAGAATTGTTGTTAATAAGTTTAAGAAAGGCTAATATTTTGTTGTACTCAAGAACGTAAATATTAAGATTGTAAAAAAAATTGAACTAAAAAGTGCAACTGACCTTCTGACCTGTATTGCACAGCAAGAAACATCCTGTTCCATACCTAGCATGAAAGCAAAGTTAAGTTAAAACTAGGATGTTTAAAGGATAACCTGTTACTGCAATTCATGAATCCATGACTCCTCTGTGGAGAATCAAGGCACCACTTTTTGCCCTTTGAAGGTTATGTTATCATTAACTTGATGATAAAACCATCCTTAAAATTTGATTTAAATGCAACCTGCAGCTGAAAAACCTAGTCCCACACCTCTCGCTCTAGCTGTTTCTTGTATAATACTTGATCAAGGAGCAGATACAGCTGAAGACTAAGTGTGAATTCCTCTTTGGTCACAGTATTTACCTACTTCAATTTAAGCTGATTATGAAAGCTACTTTATAAAATAAATATTTCACAATATTAAATTCAAGCTTTTAAAGGGGAAAATGCAAGGAACTTTGTTCCTGTCACAAGGAAAAGGGTTTTCTTTAAACATACTCAGTCCAAAAAGTTCTAAAAATGGTATGTTTGTCATTCAAAGACCACATCACATGTATGTGTGCATACACACACGTAAGGGCACAGTTTAATAAAAGCAGTACAAAATACTTATAATTCATTCTTATTCTAAGAAAGTATGAATTCCCTACCTTTTTAATACCCTGAAAATTAATAGCTCAAAATAGTCCTGAGATAGTCTTCAGTTAAATTTGAGAGAAAAAGGCTAAAGCAGTTACACATATAGGTTTAAAAAAATCTCACTTTTACCATTTGGTTTAGCTTGTTTTATTTCAAAAGGTCCCTTGTGTTATAAGAGTATTTCTTACAAAAATTAACTGTGATAATATTACTTAGAACCATGTTTGTTCTACTAAAATAAAAGGCCACTAACTATTAAATTTGTGTAGAAATGCAAAAGATAAAGTGAAGGTTAATTAGCAACAAGTATAGATTAATGTGTAATTAACTCTGTGAAAGTCCCATACTGTGCATGTACCTACATGCTTAGTTAAGCACATGGTGGTAAATGGAACAGTAAGTCATTTAAGCAGAGAGCTTTTCCTCAAATGAATGTTTGATTACACCAGTTGCCTGATTTAACTGATCAGCTATTTTAAACAAGGGACACTAAGAGGCTGAGAAACAGAAAAAAAAAAAAAGTAGAATTCTCCACACTGAGCTAGACACAGAAGCAAAACTAGGCACTGCAACTGAAGCGAACCTTTCCCATCTACAATTCTGTGGATTTTTATCATTCAAGTCTATGCAATCTAACACACATTTCCTGTATTTAACTTTAGGTCACAATTTAAATGAAACTGCAACTGTTTTAATCTGTGTTTCAGAGATTTTTAAAATGAAAAATCTGTAACAGAGATCTTTCCTTACAGTGACTTTGTTCCAAAGTATACCTCACAAACCATGTAACTTTAGTAACTTCAATACTTTATATGAAAGTCAGGACACTGTTTACTTTGTAGGTCCACAGAGTCAAAAGTTAGAGCTGTAGTTATGTGGTAACTACAAAAGCATTTGGCAGTTAGCTTGAAAGAATATAATACTAAATTCAAAACAGAACAGTGTGTTTACCTTACAACTTTCATAATAACTTACGTATTTTTTGCCTGCCCATTTTGAAAACACATTTGCCCAACAAGAGCAGCAGACTGGTCACCCAAGCACTGAAAAGGGAGATTTTTATTTTAGCAAATGGGTGCACATGAATCATATGCATGAAAAAGGAACATGAACAGACACATTTAACTATAATCTATTAGCAACACACAGGTAACTGAAAGTGAGGAAAAGTCTATAGAGAGAACCTGTACTTTTTACTGCTGTTCCCCTTTGTAAGAACTGCCAGTAAAATGTGTCGTGCTACTTATGGTGAACAATTTAAAGAACTCCAAACAAACATTTACTATCTCTATGCATATTGTATTGGAAAAAGCTGAGAATCTGCCCAACACTTCCGGATTTTGTATATACTGAACTCTTTTTATATGTAAAGCAGAGCTTGCTTCCATTTTGTAACGTTACTCATTTACTTAGAGATCCTAAGTTTCCAACACACTACAATAAGCACTACACATATGCATTAAAGCTGTCAGACCTTAACTTAATAATGAAGAATCTAGTCAATTAATAATTCAACTTCAAAAGTTTACTTCATGTTTAACATGAAGTAAAAAACCATCAACTCAATTTGTAGCAGGATTCACCCATGTTAAAGCTTTTCCCACTGTTCATGCATTATCAAGTTCTTATGACAGAATCAGAGTTGGAGTAGGACTTACCCCGGAAATTGGTACACCTGTCAAAGCTCCAGATTTCTGATTTGCAAGAAGAGAAAGAAAAGCTCCAAATTAGCTTTCCATGACTACAATTTAAGGCAATGAAAAAGAAGCTAAACTTATAATGCTCAAAGGAAAACAAGCATCACAAAAGCAACATGGTTCCGTTGAGGTGTACGCTGGACTTCAGCTTAAAGCAGTTTATGCCTAAACTACTTAAAAATAGCAGGAAACTTACAGGTGTACTTTATGTCACCTCAGCAGTTCTTAACGTAAATTTTGATTAAATCATAGTGCACAGAATATTAGGTTCAGTGTAATCTGTGCAGTCAGTGTAAAGCATGAAAAGCAAAAGTGCAAAACGGTGAAGTGACTAGAAAAAAGGTGAGAGTGACGACACAATAAGCAAAGACAGGTGCCTCATTTTTAAGATACAGCATTTTAAGTCTCATGTAGTGTTTCAGTTGCAACAGGTATCGTAAGAAATTTACACTTCTTTCTTTAAGTTGTTTCTTTGTGCAATTGTGAAAATGCATTTTCAGTGAAGCCATGCAAATGCATTTCTGATTTGAATACTTTTTTCTTTAACACTCATTTTAATTAACTGGATTTAAGGTAATTCAATTTATAAATGCATGGATTTTGTGTTTCACTATAATTGAATGAATATTTGTAGACAGAATGGCCTGATTTTCTCATTTATAAAATGAAACAGCTAATGTTTACTAGCCAGTAGCTGGTTTTTTTCACTTCACTATAAAAAGAAATACTCAACAGCTTGCAAATTACGGCAAACACATACATCAAGATTACATTTTAGAAACACCTTTGGCATGAATTCTAATTGTAGTATCTCGTATTTGGAAATGTCCACTCAATTTATCAGTCTAGAAAGTGTGCTTTTGCTAATCCTTAAACCAATGGAAATGTACAGCATCTGAACAGAATGGATAAGATACAGGTGGTCAGCCTAATGGAAGCCTCTTACTCACCAGGCTAGGACAGATTTTCTACAGCCAGCAAAACGAAGAAAAAGAAAAGGATAGGGGAAGAGAAACAGAAGTTGATTTAAAGCGACCAGCTATTCTGTTTCAGTTGCTAGGTAGTCTCTTTTTCCATTTACCTCACTCATTCAGCTTAATACAACTCACTCTCATCTGACCAGCACATTAATGAAAGTCAGCAATGACTTTCACAATGAGTGGCATCTCCATTAACAGAACAGCAAAAATACTTACATTTCAGGCAAGTTAAGCTACATTTTAAATAAAAATCACATAACTTGTCTTAATCACAAAATGCCTGTGTGTTCTTAGTAAACAGAGCAAACTGTGAGGGAAAAGAATGCAAAATTACAACATCCAGTTTATCTGATTCTGAAGCTAATAAAATAGATGCCACTGTATCAGAAAAGTTGGTACTGCATCAAAGTAAACTTGAAACCTCAGCCTCATGACAACAATTAATGATTTAGTCCTAAGTAATATTCACAGTTGCACTGGGAGCAGTGTGATTAAAAAGACATCACAATTATTCCAAAATATTTTTTTTACTGAGTGTTATGGAAATATAGAGGGCAAGAGAAATGTATTTTTCAAAAAGCAGGCAATCTAAGGTGTCACTTATGATTTTCCATTTCACAGAAACTGACTGATCTTGCCTTCAGTTATTTGGAAATAAGACATTACACATCTTGTCCAGTCTTCTTAGATCATGAAGACTTCCACAGCGACTTTCATCTCTTCTTTTCAGTTGTACAAGAAGTAAAAAAAGTAACAGCCGTCTCAATCTTTTTTTCTACTGATTATACATTGCATTCTGATGGGTAGTTTCTAAATCAGTAAGTGACTGTAATAAAAATCAAATTTTTATCCTTATCAAAAACCTCTCCCATCTTGTTTTTGTGTTTGACACTTAAAAGAGAAAACAACAAATATTCAACTTCATATAATATTATACAACAGTAGATAATGACATACTAAACATAAGTAAAAAAATATTGGTCTAAAAAAAGCTGTTAGTCTTAATCTATGGCAATTCTGTCAAATCTATATTGGTATAGTTACATTTTTACAAGATTAACTTCATACATACACAAGTAAACATACCATCAGGCCATAAATCTCAGAGGAGCTTCGTACTTTTGGGAGTATTTCCATAGGAATGTCAAAGAACCTGAACACAATACAAAATAATATATATGGTCAGTGCTAAATCAGAAAGCATTTCGCTTTTGTTTTCTTAAATAAGTTTAAGCTATAAAGAAAAAAAACACTATAAAAGGAACTTTTGATTTCTATGGTTTAATCCATCACTGTGTTCTTCCACTTTTTACAGTACATGACACTGAATTATGGAGTAAAGCATTTGAGTATTTTGAAGACATATCCAACTCTTCTACGTGGGAAGTCATTCCTCTTCCAACAATATCTTTATAATAATTGTTGCTAATAAATTTAAACTTAAAATAGAGACACTGTCATTGTAATTGTCTTACAAATTTGGTTAAGGAATAAAGAAAGTATTAACTATCACCGTTTCCATGAACCAGTCTTCCAGCTAGAGAACAAATCTGCTACTTTTAATTAATCTAGACAGCTGTAATTTGGACATCTGGAGAGCAATGAATCTTAATTACCAATGGTAACAGTAAATAGAACAGTAATTGCTGATCGAAGTCTAGGTAAAAGATTCTTGCTATTAAATGCTTTCTTCACACATAATGTATAGAATCCATTTAAATAACAGTATTACTGAAAAACTGAGCTTACTGGCAGAGCTCAGGATCCCATTCCAAGGAATGAATGTTGAACAACATTGTTCTACTGGCATTGGTTACGTCTGTACAGTGAACGCCTCCATTCTTTCCACCTGTCAAACTCTGAACAAAAAAAGTATTACTTGCCAAGAAAAGATACAGGTTTACTTCAACAAATTACAAAAAAATTTTCTAAATTCACAAAGTTTTGAGCTTGGGAGTGAGAACTCTGACATTTCTACAACTAAAGAGGAAGACCTGTTAATAGTGGGAAAAAGGCATGAAACAGAAAATAAAGGTACAACATGGATTCTTTTATTGCGAAGGTGGCTAAGACACCTTTCTAAAGCCCAAGATTTTTCCAAAGCATGAGCAAAATTTTACAGCAACCTATTAATGGTAAACTACACATAAGCATAAAAAAAATACAGTGATACAGGGTCAATGAAAGTTCATCTTGTAAGGAATTTTAATGGAATTTCTTTAGTTCCTTGTACTCTCATCACTGTGTGATCAGGAGGCATCATGTGTCACACAGTACTTTGCACAGAAATTTGCAGGATATGGCCATTCATTTTAAAAAGAGTGATAATAAACTCACAAATACATACCCATATAAGCCATGAATCGATAGTGCCAAACATAGCTCTTCCATCATCAACTGCTTGCTTAATCTCCTCCACATTATCCAAAAGCCACCGAAGTTTCACTGCACTAAAATAAGTGCTAAGTGGAAGACCAGTCCTAAACTGTAAAATAAATTTTTAAAAAAGTAATTAAACACTATTAAAGTATCTTTTCCATGAATACTGTAGTTACATATAAAAATGGTCATAGTAAGTAAAAAAACGCAGACACAAAACTCAGAGAAATTACACAATCTTATTTAAATAAGTACTAAGCACACAATACACAAGTCTGAAAATACCAAAACCAAACGACCAGTGCATTAATGGACAAAGATCAAAGCTGATGTAACTGCAGTTCAATGACCATTTATGTGGAAATAGCTGTTTGCAGAAGTCCTGTCTTATCTAGGTTATCTCTGTAGGACTAGACAGCAAGGGTCAACAACGAAAATGAGCAGCATGACACAGGAAAGATGGAATTTGTATTCCACTAGAACTGAAAAATCAAGTAAGTTTATATGCTTTTTGACATCCATTTCCTGTCTATAAGAAAATATATATAATATATAAAATATATAATATTTATCCAGTCAATCAAGGAAAATAAAAATCAAAGAATTACGACACCTTTTTGCAAGCATTTACTTTCCAAATTGTTATATATACCCATATTAAAAAAAGAAGTAATTTGCTCTTTATAAACTATCTTTCCAATTCTCAGAATGCTTACAATTAATTTCAATATTAAGATGAGAATAGGCATAAGATGAGAAAGGGTAAAAAAATTCACATCAATGAATTATTTTCCAAGTAGTTTTTTTTCTACTTGCTCTTGATTTTTGTGTGTGATCTTTACCTCTCATTGGATAGGTAGCACATGATTAAGTCTCACTAGCAATTACTTGTTTAACTTCTCCAGTGAGGTAAGTAAGGAGTGTTAACCACTTATTTTGAGGAAAATAAACATTTTGCAGCCTCAGATTGGTGTGTAGTATTAAGGAAATTTTTTATTATTTGACAAGGTAAGAAGGGACTAGAAGCTACAACTGACTTACTTTGTTTTGGGGAATTTTAAGCACGCATCTCCAGAACATTAAAGTTCAGATACTATTTAAATGCTTTGCAAAATCTCTTACCTTAAAAAAGGCTTTATTTTTCCCTGGAATTCTTTTAAGAAGCCGTTCAACTGTTGACTGGGTTCTAAGGTCAAGCCACACTAAAACCACAAATAATTAAGTGATCAACTAATTTAATACACAAAAAGTAACATGTAGAAGCTGCTTCTACAAAACTAGAACTCTTGTCAGTAAATTCCTGTCTTTATTTTTAGCTTTTCATGTAGCTGAAAGAATATTGTATTGCCTTTGTATTTTAAATGCACTGTTGTAAAAATTAAAAATGGTTAGATAAACTGATTTAGAAGAACAAATGGTATGAAAAATCAAACAGGATTTTCCACATAACAGGATATATACTTTTCTCGATCACAGCATAAGCAAAATACTACTTTGTTTACAGTGGATGACTGTCATTAAACTAAGAGGTTAAAACAAATAGCAGGTTGATTATTTACTATTCCTATGAAAACTTTGAACTGAAGTGCTATGTCAGAGTTATCAAGGTACAAGCAGGCTTAAGATAAAGCTGTTAACATATATTTGAATATAGAAGAGTCCTGATTTTTCAGTGATACTAAGCTAAACTAAATCTGGGACTTGACATGACTTAAAAGAGTAAATCTATGCAATTACCATTTCTCAGCTGACATGATCTGAAAAACTAAGTTAGGTTAAAAATTAAGATCCAAAACAATATTTAAACCTACTGGAAATACTTTTCCTTTAAAGTTAAATCAAAAGCATCCTGAAAATTTAGTAGGCTTTTTAATTTAGGAGGAAGTGATTGGGCTGCAAGTAAAAGCTTCATTACATGTCAGGGATGTACAAAACCCCTCAGGAACTTTTTTTTTTTATTAAAAGCCATTAAGTGATTTATTAAGCAATAATTTTAACAGAGTAGGTTTTTCTTAGTTGCACTGGTATATATAAACACAGAGCTTATGACACAGGTATCAAAAAATCAAGGAAGTGAAGAGGCAAGGCCACAATGAGATCTGCACAGAAAACTAGGAAAGCATTTTTCTACAACATGCTCATTTTATGATTTTACATATTCAGAAAGCATAGTAGTTACCAATAGCATTATAAAGAGGTTCTCCAGTTGTCTTGTCCCAAACCACTGTTGTTTCTCTCTGATTGCTGACTCCAATGGCTTCAGGACAAAATAGAAAGAAGTATCCTTTTCAGAAGGTTTGTTTTCCCCTTTTGGGGAGTGAGGGAGGGAAAGGAAAGGTGGAAAGGAGGGAGGAACAGGTAAGGAGAAGAGGAAAGTAAATGGGAAATAAAAAGATTCCAACTTTTTCATGTTACAATTTAGAAATGCTACTTCTAAAAGCTCATCATTCAACATTTGCTGCTTAACTTAGGTGCTCTAAATTTTTTTTTTGCTACAAATTGAGACAACACAAGCACTGACAGGGAAACTAGCTTTTCCCAATAAATCCCAATTTAAATTTCAGAATCTCTTAATTCATACTTGTCTCTGTGATTTTGCAAGATTAGATTAAGTCTACTTTGTAGATTCTGCATTGCTAATCTACACAAAAGATTTGCTTTCACATTGCTTCAACCAAACTGCTCTCAATGCCAATTTAGCTTTTCTCTGAGGTCAGCACATGCTGCCACCTTTCTATTTATTGACTTAAAAACTAGAGAATTTGACTTGCTCAACCATGAGTATGTTAAAGCCCTCAGTTACCCTTAAATAAGGAATACCTCTTATGTTAGTGATGTCTATGTTCAGTTGTTGCAGTTTCTCACAGGTCCTCTCCACACATTCATGGACAGACTTTAGTATTTCCTTTGGATCTTGTTCCACCCACCTTTAACAAAAAGTAAACACCAGTTAATAAAAAGACAAAAAATTACATTTAGGGGGAAAAATAGAAATTATAGTCTGAAAAAACAGCTAAGCATTTTGACACAAACATTAACTACAAAGTATGTTTTACATATCTGGAAATTGTGCAATGAACTTCAAACCCTTTTAAAAGAGTAAGTTGTATTTTCACAACAAAACCATCTGCAGAAAACAAAGAATTTTGCTTTGTTTTATTGTATACAGAGGGCTTTGGCAGCAAATGGCAGGTCAGTTAAGAACAAACAAAAAAAAACCACCTCAGAGAACAAACTAATCAATTTCTATGGACTAAACTGAAGACTATGATTAAACATGTAAAAATGACCAGCTTTACCACTTTAAAAAAGACTTTAAGTGTCATTTAAACTTTAAAGTTTAAATTTTAAATGTGTTAATGAGTGGTCAGAGCAAAATTCTAAGTATTTTTAGTTTACTTAAATCAGAGCACATGCCAGACACCCAATGTGAGTTTTTTAAGCCACTTTTCCGACTACAGTCTTTTATAGCAGATACTATGTTCTTAATGATTATTAATCAACTTCACTTTTGATCATTCATAGATAAATATACATAAGCTTTACCAATATGTACACAAATAAAAAACCACCAAAAATTCATACCCTTCTTTAGGGAATTTCTGCTGTATCTCAACTTGATGGTGACTCAAGAGCTCTGCTGTTTTTGCATTAAAAACCTGCAAATAAATTACATGACAGGATTTCCTATGAACACAGAAGTTTAAACAACAATAAATGAACATTTATTCTTTTGAATAAATACAGTGCTGTGATAATTGATAGTAATTGTCTATTATAAAACCAAATATGCATATAACCTGGGTTCAGATAGACGATTTTTGTAATTAAGGTAAGCAAAGAATATTTTAGTAAGCTTTGCTGTCCATTATAACTGCTGTTTTTTCTTGATGGATTGGGAAAGAACCATATTTTTTTCTTGTAGAGGTTGTGGAAATTAAACTGATGATGTATTTTAGAACACACCTCCCAGTAAAACACCCACTGCTAGTTATAATAATATTTCTTTAGTTTCTGCACTGATACTCCAATGCCAGAACTATGCCTTTTCTTGGGTTAGCTCACATTTAGGAAGAGTGATTTTAAGAGACAGGCAATCACATGTAGATTCAAAATGACAAAAGGGACCAAACTGAAGAAAGAAAAAGCACCTAGGCAGAATCCAGTTTATTTCAAAACAAACTACAAATACAGAGCTTGTGAACTATCTGACAATAAAAGAATGTCAGTGCAGCAACACAATACATTAGAAAAGAAGAAAATGCAGAAGCGACTTAGATTTGAATACATTGCAATAAAAAACAGCAGAGAATCCTGAGGACTATACTAATGGCTGTTCTTAAGGCATCACAAGTTAGAGGCTCTGTCTTGCAGTAAAAGCTCAGCTAGAATACACAACAGTCTTAATTAACCATCAGTGGCCTGTTTCCAAAAGTAATCTACTGTGGCCAAGCTAAGATGACACCCAATAAAACATCCAACTTCACTGTACCATGAGTAAACCAGCATAACTGACTGGGCAATGATGAAGTTCCTGTGAGAACAGCTCTTGCTCACTAGCATCATGCAGAATCTTTTGAAGAACACTCAGGGACCTAGAAAGTAAAATCTAACAGCAGCTTCAGGTGAACTGCAAAACATGCCAGTGGCACACCATCCTGTCTTTTTTATGGCAAGCAGAGGAGGGTTGGCTTTAGAAACCACTCGCGCTAAGGTACAAAACTCAGTTATACCCATCCACTCTGTGGGATATAACTGAAGTTTTTCTAGACTTCCTTGGTAATGCTCTCCTCTCATTCCACAAATTCTAAGACTTTCTCTTAAAGCTTTTAATCCATAAACTCTTGATTTCATTTAGATAGTACAGTTTACTCTGAAACTATTAGAACAATTCTGACAAAGTGCACATGAAAGTTCCAATTCTCCAGTTTCTTTGAAACTTTGAAGTGTTATCTTTAGAGTGAAACTTTGATGACTAGAAACATTCTATATATATATTAGAATCATAGAATAATTCAGGCTGAAAGGGACCTTGAGAGATCTCTAGTACAACCTCCTGCTCAAAGCAGGGTCAGCTGTGAGATTAGACCAGGTTGCTCAAGGATTTTTTCTAGGCAGGTATTGAAAACCTCCAAGGATGGAAAGACTACAACCTCTCTGGAAAATACTAAAAACTTACTTTTTCCCCTCCACTGCCAAAAAGACAAGTTTTTAAAAGGTACTAGTTTGTCCTTTTCTGTTGTCAGTTGGAAAGATTAGATAGAAAAAGCACCACTATTCTTTTTACCATATTTACTTGTACAAATTTAATCTACACCTCAGGCTTGACACGAAGATATCCTAACAAAAGGGTAAGCTCTGTCAGTACTTAGGTGTTTGGAAGGAATTAGTATAATGGGATACAGGTCTTAAAACACTGTGCAACATAGTTAGTAGGAGAGATAAGGTTTTGCATGTATGCAGAAAAATTTTTTACTTGAAACTGCTTCTCTGCCTAAAGCATAGTAACATTTACTAAGTTTTTATAATAAAGATAGCAAAAGACTTTTTATTGAACCTGTATGTATCTGCTCTACTAGCAATGTCAAATATCGTTTGGTAATCATTCACCACTAATCATTCAGTATTCCTTGAAACAGAAGGCAGTACATAAAGATTCCTACTGTTAGCAGGAAATAAATACAGATTCAATTAGACAAGGTCATTCATTGAACCTGGAGTGTGTGGCCTGCTCTAAAATAAAAATAAATATATGTATTTACATATATAAATATAAAAATAGAATAAAATAAAAAAACCCGGTGAAGCTCTAGCACAGCAAAGTGTTTTGCTTCCTTCTAAGCAAGCTGCTCAAACAGCAATAAATTATCAACTGAAGCAATAACACTATAAATGCATAATTTTTTTCATGCCCATCGAGAAGAACTAGGTAAACATGCTTTCCTAATCCATCAGGAACAAAACTGCAAGCTTCTGACATCCTCAACAAAAGCATCAGACATTCCCTGTACCTCAAAGCAAGGGATTAAAACCTTTCACTGGGAACAATACCATGTTCTACACTGATAAACAGAATTCTGATACACAAAAGAATGCCAAACATAAATGAGTCATTACAATTAAACCTAGAAGACGATAAACAAAGTAGGGAATAAATAGAATGCAACCTGCCCTCCTTCCCTGCCCAACTCCCCGTCCCCTGCCTGCCCCCCTTCTAAAAAAAAAACAAACAACCGACAACAAACCAACCATAGCCCTGATGCCAAAAAAAAAAACCCCTGAACAATTGTTTCTCTCTGACAGTGGTAAGAGAGAGAAAGAGGTGACAATGAGTAATTCAGGTAAGGTCAATACATTCCTGTTGAAACAAGTTTGAGGTGTATTTCTGTCAGTGCTTTCTTTCCTTTCATATCCATTAAGAATTGGTTCCAGTTTATGGTACTGATCTCTCACTTTTTGTAGGGGGGATGGAAGTCAAAGTCAGTTTTGCCCTCATTTTATGAGCAGTACTCACAAAATAATTGCCTAGGTTATTCGGACATGCAGAGCTATCCGCAAAGACTGAAAACCACCAGATATGTACTGAATTCTTGGGTGACAGAGTAAAGAAAATAAATAAAAAACACCCTCCTTCCACTCCCAACAAATTATCATACAAAGAATTAGAGCTTGAGCATTGAATCTCAAGAGTGAAGGAGAGAAGAAAGACCTACTTAGCTATGCTGTCTGTAAGCAAGCACACAAGCACTGGGCTGATCACTGAATTTGAGCTCTTTATAGGGTCTCTAGTGTAACACATGACATCATATGAAGGGGTGCAAACAGTTGCATGGTATTACACCAAGTCTTTATCACCTTAGTGGAAAAGAATTCAGATCAATCAGCTGTAACAATTTTCAAAGAATGAAAAGAATTAAGACAAACAGAAACATGAGGCTCAGGGAAGTGATGCAAGAAGCTGCACAGCTGAAATTACAATAATGAAGACAGATTTTAGAAGTAACTTTCCATGCTTTGCCAGGTAACTGCCTGCAGAAATGCTACTTCTGTTAGTTTATGCTATACTTTCATGAGCTCCTGTGAAGCTAGAAATGTTACAGCTTTGCAGGCAAGCAAGCTCAGAGCTGGAGTTCTGAAAATGCACTGAAATCAACCCAGCTGGGGGAAGGATGACAGACAAACGTAACTCCACCTTTAGCATTTAACTGGAATTATCAGGCAATCAGAATTTGTGTACGTACGTACAGTTTAACAAGTCTCCTAGAAATTATCTTGCTTGGAAGGCTCCTAATGAACACACCTCCCTCCCCCCCTCAAGGAGGCGCTTATGATTATGGGAATAAAAAGTAAAATTGCAATACATTTTAAGTGATAAAAACCAAGACTTAGGGAAAAACTGAAGTATTTGAAATATTTTCAACCCTTCTTGTTAACTATACAATCAAGTTTTGCTTTTTCCCAAAAGGTCATGTTACCTCAGTGGAAGAGTGAAATAGATTCCCCACTGAAGGGTAAGCTCAATGGGTACACCAAGTTTTTCCTTATCTAAAACCAGGTTTTGTTTCCTGAAAAGAATGCTTACAGTGTGATATAGCTTTATTGGGATGCTTCTTCGGGAAATGAAGGAAGAAACACTCCACTCCGGTGGAAAAAAAATTGTCTGTGGCTGACTGACAAACCTAGGACCTGAAGTTCTGTACATACACTGTATGTGTACTTTCGATTCTTGCTGTTCCTGGATAGAATGCCAGAAAGACTTCACCCCGCAAATAGCTTTCAAGAGATCAGGCAGTGGCTCAGCCAGCCATTAGCTTCTGATCCCAAGACTTTTAGCAAAAGAAGTTACAGTTGATTTTTATGATAGGATTCTTGAAAAAAATAAAATCAAACACAAGAGAAGCACGTATTTGATGAAAATATTTGGCCAAATATCTAGACCAGAATTTATTCACGTGGGTACACTTGTTTAGCCTACTCAATTTATTTTCCTGCTTGATATCTTACAGAAAATGAGCCTTAGGCAATTGGACTGGTACTGAAAGCACTGCACTCTCCCTGGTAACTCTGAATCTGTTACCCAGGTTCAACCTAACTTTACAGGAAAGCTGAGATCTCAAGAATAATTACAGCTTATTTTGCAAAAGCAAGTAGCTTAGCAAAGATCCAAATTAAGGTTCCCAGAGGGTAAAACCACAGCACAAGCTAAAACTGTATGTGTATTGTGTGTGAGAGGCAAGGATAAATAAGGAGTGACAGTAATAGAAATGTACCTACATTCTGGTGCTTCTTTATCATCTATCTGTGTTCGTACAGTCTCATTCATGTAAGCAAGAGAATCTCTCAAAACTTGTGTCTATATACAGCATAATTATTTCTAAAAGGAATCTCTGGAGGTTGTCTAGACCAACTCACTGCTCAGGTAAGCTTAAATTTAAAGTTAGACCAGTTTGGTCAAGGCCTTTTCTCATCCAGGTGTTGAGTATCTGCAAGGATGGAAATTCCACAGGCTTTCTGCATCCCTGATCCGGAGCCCCTCATAAGTCAAATTTTTTTTCTTTACATCTGTTTGAAACTTCACTTGCTGCAACTTCTGTTCACTGCATGTTGCCTTTTTCTGTGCATGTCTGAGAAAAGGTTGGCTCTGTATTCTCTACAGACTGTGGTTAGACAGCTGAAGACACTGCCTTAGACTCCCCTATGAAGAAACAACCCCTGATCTCCCAAGTTCTCCTCGTGTGCCTTGTGCTACAGCACAGTGATCATGTTAGTGACCGTTTGTTGGACAAACCCCAGTTCTTCCGATTCTCTCTTCCTCTGGGGAGGCCAAAACCAGCCACAGCGTTCCAGATGCTGCCTCTTACGTGCCATGCAGATGGCAATAATCACTTTTGTTGATCTGCAGTCTGTACTTTTCTTCATGTGGTTAATCTTCACCACAAGGACGTGCTGCTCACTTATATTAAACTTGCTGTCCAGCAGGCATCTGGGTCCTTTTTCAACAAGCTGCTTCTTAGCATTCTGTCCCAAGCGCCAAACCTTGTTGAACTTCATGAAGCTTCTGCCAGGCCCCTTCTCCAACTGGAATTCCAGTCAACTGCTTCTTCTGGTCTATAGTCACCTGTAAACTTCAAAGGGCATTCCAACCCATCCCCCAGGTGGCTGATGAAAATACTATAGTATATCAGCCCTTTTACAAGTGGAACACCACTTGTAAATTGGCCACCTGCAACTGTAAATTTAGACTGAACTGTCGACACCACGCTTTGGCTGCAAAGGAGAAGCCAGTTTTTCACCCAGACATCTTTAACCCAGTCAAAATTTTAAGTCTTCGATCTTAAAAAACTAGGTAACGGTTGCACTGTACTACTGAACAGACATGTGCAAAGTAACCAACACTTTGATTCTGACTGGTGACTTGGTGAAGATTAAAATTGTTGGAAGCCCTAAAGAAAAAAAATGTAGAGAGATCAATGAGAAAGGTATGCAAAACAACTAAGACAGTAAAAGACGGAGAGATAGTAAGACAGGGAAACAACTCAGGCAAAAAGAACACCACATCACATTTTGGCTTAAAATAATTCAAAGCAAAAATCTCCCTTCTAACTGTAGCAATCTCTTTCCAGCACAGAATTCTCCAGATATATGTGCTATTATCTGTGTAACTGATGCAACTTGTAGTAGATTCCTACACACTTTGCCCTTTTCCTCCCCCCACCCCATGTTCTGATTCAGTTCAGTGATGTATCTTTTTTTCTCAAATCCACATAACTTTATTATCATACTAGTTTGATCAACTGCCAAGTGTTGGCCAGCACTGTATTTTGAAATTAATTAAGAGAAAATGAGATGGATACAAGAAGAACTGAAGAATGACAGACATAATATACTTTTTAAAAAAAAATAAGGAAAGAATTATGGCCTCTTATTTATTTGTGTAAGCACCTGAATCCTCAGAGGAAACATATCTCATGTAGACAGAAAAAAACCCTGACTGTATACAAGCCATTGATGAATGCATCTGGTATAAGAAATTCCTTGTCAGAAGAACTTGTAAAAATACCTGTAAAAAGAGCTTGAATATAAATTTAAATCCTTCAGTGTCTCTTTTAGTTCTACTAGTCTTATCCTTTTAGGCTAAGAAAAAAGGTAACTTGGTATACACATAAAGCAGACAGAATTAATCTTCAGGTGTTACAGGGAACTTCTCCAAATGCTTTTCTGAAATGGACTCCTGACTGGCATTCAAGATAGTCTGGTGGTGTCATTTGTCAGTTTGAAGTTTCTCTCCACCCCCAGATCTGGGTTTTGTCATTTGACAATCCCATGAAGGTCGTGATATTGAGTAATAATGGTAACACATGTCAAGAAGATATTCTAGTCTCCTGCTTCATGAAAGAACATTCCACATGGGGGATGCATTAAAAAAAAAAGGAAAGCAAAGGAAAAGGGAAAAGAAAAAAAGGAGAAAGAAAAAAGGAAAAAGGAGAAAGAAAAAAGGGAAAAAGGGAAAAAAGAAAAAAGGAAAAAAGGGAAAAGAAAAACGGGAAAAGAAAAAAGGGAAAAAAGAAAAAAGGGAAAAAAGAAAAACGGGAAAAAAGAAAAAAAAAAGCCAAAACATTTCTCTTCCCAGTTCAACACTGTATATTTGACATTTTTTGTATTTAGTCATTATTCCTCTTCCATGATGGAAAGCGTCACTGGGATCTAAACCAAATTACCATGACTTACTGACTAGGCGACTGGACATTTGGAGAGATTTGCAAGCAGGAAGTTTACATAGTAAGTTTCATATATAATAACAACACTAGTTACTGTCTGCTGCATAATATGGAAATAACTAGATCCTTAAACTAAAAGGCTTATATATATGATTAACATAGTCATTGCCCCATCCTTAAACAATCTTCCTCTAGCATTTAAACAAGCCCATCTTTAGTCCTGTCACCTGAAGTTGTGTGCAAGTGCACGGGATGCACTGACAATTTGGGATGTGGCCTCCAGAACTGCAGCAGTCCTTCCAACAGGCCCAAGTAGGTTTTAGAGGGAAACACAGCAGTCATTGCATTGTCTGAACACTAACTAACCACAGCCGCTGAATTCACAGGGATCTGTCCCTCCCGTGCCTGAGCACTGCGCACACTTGATTCGGTTCAGGGCGAGATATCCGACAGATTTAAAACACACCTGCCCGAAGGAGCAGGATTTTGCAGCCCCCTCAAGCAGCAGCTGCCCTCCGGCTTGCTCTGGGGCCGGACGGGCACTGCCGGTCCTGCCGCCGGGCCCGCTCCCCTTCGTTCTGCGCGGGCCGGGCAGCGCTGCTCGCCCCCCAGCGCGGCGGGAAGGCGACGGGGGTCTGATCGCTGGGGGGACACCGCCGGCCGGCGGCCTCGCCACCCCAGTACCCACCAGCACCCGCCTCTCCGGGCGGCGCGGCAGCCCCGGCCCGCCGCGGGGCTGAGGGATGCCGGCCCAAGGCAGCAGCCGGGGCAGCGGTAGCACGGCCCTGCGCGGCCCGCCCCCCTGCCCTTCCCCAAGGGCACAGCAGAGGCCAGAGGGACCCCGCGAGGATGCAGGAGAGGGAAGGAGCGGGCGCAGCGGCTCCCTCAGGCCGCGGGGCCGCCGCCCGTCCCTGCGCGCCGCAGCGCCAGAGGCCACCCCAAGCCCCACGATGTGCTCACCAGGAAGCGAGTGGAGCTGGTGCCCTGATCGATGGAGCCCACCAGCGGCCCCAGCACCATTCGGTCCGACGCGGCCATGAGCCCCGCTTAGCCGCCCGCCGGGTCCCCTCAGCGATCCCGCAGCGATCCCTCAGCGAGCGGCTAACGGCCGCGCTGACACTGCCCCGGCCGCTCGCGGCCAGCGGCGCGTGGCTGCCGGGTGAAGCCGGCGGGGGGGCGGGGCAGGCGGGGCAGGCGGGGCGGGGGGCGCTGCCGCGCGCATTGTCAGCCCGCAGCCAACCAGCGCTCGGGGCGCGGCGGGGCGGAGGGGAGGGGGCGGGGCTGGGAGGCGCAGGAAGTGGGCCAGCGGCGGGGGCGCGGCGGGGGGGGGTCACGTGGTGGGTAGTGCACAGCACTCCCCCGCCCCGCCCCGCCCCGCCCCGGCCCCCGCCCCCGCCCCCGCCCGCCCGAGAGCTGCTGGCATGAGGGAAGCTGTAGTCCTGAGGGGGGGCGCGGGAAACTTGAGGTGTTTCCCGGGGAAGGTCCGTGTCGCTTTGGGGCGAGGGTCTTCGGAGGGCTGTGCGGGACACCGGAGGGAGTCTGCTGGACGAGATCCCGGGGCACCAGTCTGGGGTCATCTGTGTCCTGCGGCGGCGTTCCCCGGAGCGAAACCTGTTTCGCTTGTAATCGAGGAGAGCGGAAAGAAACCCCTCGAGGGCCCGGCCGGCTTTCCCGGTGCGGCCGGCGGCGAGGCGGGATCCAGCCGCGGAGGGTGCGCGCTCGGAAGGCGCCAAGCCGAGATGTCCTCTGGAGACTTTTTTGTTCAGAGCGAATATTGGCGATAAGGCGTTCAAAACTGAGTCACTATAGCTATGATATTGGCTGAAAAATGTTAGCGGCCCCAAAAGAGGCTTGTTGCAGCTCTCAACGCTTTACCCCGTGTCAAGCAGAAATACTCATTAAATTTAAAATTGGGATTTTCCTTACAGTGTCCTGGTAACTAGTGCTTCAAGAAAAACTGCTGGTGTTGCAAGACCAACGATAGAATTGCAAAAGCTAATAATGCTGACTGAAGCACATGAGAAGTTACCCAGTGACACACATTGCCAGCAAGTCAACCCCCACAGACGCCACTAAATACATTTGTCTTTGTTGTAACTCCCCATTAGCGGTAGTTGTCCAAACTCATGGTATTTTGTCAGCATTGCTTCCTGATAAGCAAAATATGATTACTGCCGCTTGGTAATGACTTGCCTGACATCTTGCACAGCACTTCTGACATACTTTTTTTGGTTAGTACTTCAGCTAGCATGTAGGAGCCTTGGTTGGGATGTGAACAGCACTATCTGCTACTGTGTCACAGATAGCAAGTGATGGAGTTGCAGCCCATAATTACAAAATCTGAAATTAAACAAATACAGTTTAGTAAAAAGATCCATATTTTGAAAATATGTGTGAGAGTAATGAAACACTGGAACCACTTACACATATTATGAAGGATTCTCTATTATTCTAAAATTTTAGAACTAAGTGTGCTATTTTTTCTTAGAACTTAAACTGTACTACAGAGATCCATTTTCTCAGGGATGTCCTGCAACCCAGAGAAGGATCCACAGCAGGTCATACTAGAAGGTCACAACAATCTCTCCTGGCTTTGCCAGAGACCACCCCCCTCTACTTCCTTCAGTTGTCAGGGCATATGCTGCAGGCAGCTTCTACTCCAAAGCCATGGGCAACAACCCCAGTTGGCTTGAAAAGCTTATGTAAGACTACAGCATCTCCATGTAGATTCAAGGAATTAATCTTATGGGATCTTAGTTAAGTCTGAATTCATTAGTATAATTGCTAGGAAAAGTGTGGGGCTTGTGTTATTTCTTTTGTTTCTTTTTAAAACTGCCATATGGTGTTTTGAATGTATTTTAACTCAAGATAAAACATGACTATTTTCAGCAAATGTTGAGGTCTCTCACAATCTAAAAAGGGAGGAAGGAATATCGTGACTGATATTTAGGTAAAACATGAAATGTTGCTGCACCTATGTGAAATTTATAAATATCACTGAGTTACAGAAATTTTCTAGGACTGGGAGATCTATCATTTTCTTGGGTATTCTTTAGCAGTGCCTGTGTATTTTCATAGGCTGGGAACAGGAGGGGTGGCAATGACAACCTATGCCGTTCTTTAATGTGCAACAGATAGGCAAGCACAACAGACAGAAGGGGGAAGAATTTTATCTGAAGTAGAAAATACAGAATCAGGGAGAATACCTCATTCTTCCTAGCTCATTCAGCGTACTCTCTCTTCTTTTACATTTCTATCCAGTGTTTGAAGTGAACATTTTTTTTTTCCTGTGGTATTTATTATGCAATACATGAGTGTTACTATTTGCAGAGTTATTAGTACAGATAGTGGGCACCGTCCCAAGGAAGCTGCCGGCAGGGGAAGGAAGGGTGGAGCTGTGGCCGTGCCCTTACAGTAAGATGGTGTGAGCCTGCACTTTGCTGAGATAGTTTTAAAGGTATTAGCTTCCTTTAAAGGAAGGAGCATGGATATCTGTGTGGACTAATTTCTTCTGCTTCTGACTCAGACCTCACTGAGGCATGTCTGCACTATGCAGCTTATGGTGTTAGGTATTCCATTCCCCTACTGAAGAACATATTTAAGGGGGTGGTGGGGTGGTGGGGTGGTGTGTATAAAAATCAAGCTCACATGTAGCAAGTGCTGGTTGGGAGCCTTGTATATATTATTCATGATAGAGGAAAAGTTTTTGGAAGTTAGATATACTTACTATAACAATCTCAAGCCCGGCAGATATAATGGAGACTTACATTGATAGCGGAGAACTTATTTACCAAAAAGTTGAATTTGCTTCCCCAAAATATTACCGTTATGAAGATGGCACTTGTTTTCAAATACCTGTGCAATTTGGATTCCTGGAAATGGTGTTCTGGTTTCATATGGAGCTTTTGACCCCTTGTTTTGCAGACTGAACTCAAATGAAAGTTTTTTTCCACCTCCGAATATAGCCCCACTGTTTTTTTCAATTATATTTTAAAGTAGTGAACACATTTGAAACACATTCAATTATGCTCATAAATATTTGCAATGCATTTTTCAATGCCAACATAATTTGGTTCATAAAACCTGTTTTCAATAGTAAGTAAACCCAGTTGTTTACTCCTGGGTTGTTTTTTTTCGGTTTTGGTTTGGTTTGGGTTTTTTTTCCCAGCAGAATGGAGGGATGTTCCTAATCGCATTCTCCTGTTTCTGGCTGATTCTTTTTTATTGACCTCAAGTTAAGGACAAAATGTGACTGTGTCAGGCTACTCCAAGCATGTGATACAGTGTGAACTAAAAAGTAAATGCCAGAGGTCCACATGTCTTTCCCTTCTGCCTCTTAGTGACAGAAGGCTCAGCAGTTGAATCCTGCTCTTCCTTACTGATGTCTGATCTTTGTGTTTCTCCAGGAAGAGCTGAAGTTAAATATTTTGAGCTAGCGTGGAATGGGTGTAGGTATAAAGTGTACAGTGTGCCAGGATAACGAGTCACACTGTCACCTATACCCTTTTGCCTACTGGGAAGATGAGTGGTATGTGTGAGAGCGCATATGCCTGCGCACGTGGATAAAATCAGTCTCTCTCACTGGCTCAGGGAGCAAACACAAACAGATCATGACCTTGGCTGCCAATGCCCTTACATGTATGTAGATTGTCTGCAGCACTCGTACGCAGGGAACCTTTCCATAGATCCAGATGAAGGAGGTTAGAACAAGCAATTCTATGTTCTGTCTCCTAGGTTTGTTTTGGAAAGTGTCCACATGCAGTACTCTGTCACCATTTGGCAAGAACAATTTTATTGTGAAGCTATGACTGTGGTGATGCAATAAATGTCTAGCAGGATGTGTTTTACTTCTGACCTGATATTAGACAATAGTCTTCCCTGAATGACATTTTATATTTAGATTCACTCTCACACTGTTCAAACCCTGAGCAATCATTCAGTTGCTGTCTTTCTCGTAGACAAAAATAAAACTTAGGTGAAATAATTGACATTTTAAAGACAACTAATACTAAGTACTTTGAAAAGCAGTTATTAAGTCAATAAATCTTTACACGCACAGTATTATTCAAATAAAAATGGGGAAATTGGGGAAAAAAACCCAATAATTTTATATAGACAAAAGTAAGCATTCTCAGGAATTGAATAATTTAGAGAGATATAAATATTTGTCAGTGGCATAGTAGATACTCTGTGCTTCAAAATCCTTAACTCTTGAAATACTTGTTCTTCTAGCTTCCATACAAAAATATGGCAACTTACTGCAAAATTTACTCCTGAAGGAAAATGTACACCACACTGAAGAAAGGCATTAAATCTGAGTTAGTTTTCAACTGGTTTCATAGTAGCTGTATTATGCTAGCTTTTTTTTTAAAAAAAAACCCCTTATTTTATCAAATAAGTTAGTCTTGTTCGTGCTCCATAAAAAAAATGATAGGGCAAATTCTCATAGGCTCATTCTGTCTTTTACATTAGCTTACAAGTTAAAAGAGGCAAGGCAAATACTGCTCATACGGGACATCTTTTCACATGCATCTTTTTTTGAACTGGAGAGTGGATATTTCAAAAAAGTTTAAGTGAAATTTCTATGTATGATAGTAGGATTAGAAAAAAGCTGAATTGCTCTAAATACTGATATTTGACACTTTTATCTCTAAATCTTAGCTCAGGGTTGAAAATCTAGTGATACACAGTCCAGGCTCTGGTTTCCATATGTGGTGAATATACTAAAAACAGAAACAGCAGTGGAATTGTATGAGAGCCTTGAGACTGTCATTACATTGGATTTAAACAAATTGTATTAATCCTGCCCTAACCTGAGCTCTTACATCATGCAGAAGAATGAAAGCAAAGCAGAAAAAAATACTTTTAAGTGAGATGTTCCATATATCCACAGAGACTACAGGAAGATGGTGTTTGTTAAAACATACCATCAAATTTATGTTCATTTTGAAGAGATATATTTAATTACATTAAGGAGAATACACATGCAGTATACTTAAAAAAATATATCCCATACTTCTGGTTTTCTGTTTGAGTTTGGTTATTGCATGCTGAATTGCTGTGCAATATCCTCAGAAAGATCACTGAGAATTTAGAACTGATTAATATATAGTGGTCTGGTTGTTTACTCTAAGTAATTAGATGGCCCCAGGATCCATAAATTTCTTTGTCTATGAATTTCAAATGCTTTTGATGTATTACCTCTATAAAACCTCTTGTGGAGGTGTAAAGCTTCTTGCATTTTTTTACAGACATGTGGAAGGGCTCAGAGCAGCTGAATTACTGGCCAGTGGTCACGCAGCAAGTCCTTAGCAGAGCAGAGGTTAATGACAGCTTTCTCTCAGGTCCAAAGGTGCTGCATTCCTTAGCCACTGCCTTTCTCAGGAATCAGTAACTGCATTCCTATTGACTTTACAGACAACAGGACTGAATGATCTAATAATAACCAGCAGAGGCAGGATTACACAGGGTAAGTTGATCTAGCCACACACAGTCCTAAAAGATGATGTTTTTACCACTACCATCCTGATCGCGGCTGTGGACAGTTTCTGAATATTGTGCAATGAGTCTGGTTTTTGTTGGATTCTTTCTTCGAGTTGTCTGAGCTCATTAATATGGCAGAAAACATACCCAGACAAAATAAAAGCAGATTGTTTTCTGCCAAGAAGCTGAATTGACTCACTTACGTAATGAGTGCCAGAGCTGGTGCAGAAGAGCTTTCCACTACTAGGAGCATGGGAAAGGTTAAGAATAAGTAGGAGATGATGTGGAGGGGACTAGGAACAGCATGAAATATTCAGCAACTGCAACCTCTTATGTTGCCTCAGCTGCTCACAGACCTTCAGCCTCCATATCCTCAAATGTTAGCTGTCTGTTGGGAAATTCTGGAGATATTAATGGCTATGCTACTGTCATGAAAACTAAGTATACTGTCTGTTTTTTAGAAAAACTTTAATACATCGCTGTTTTCAATTTTACATCACAAAACTGGTGTATCTCTCATAAAACTGATGGGAAAGCTCAGCTATATAGGGGTCTTCTGGCGAGTCTTTATGCTCTGGACATACCCTAAGGCAAAATTAGGTTAGTCACCAGAGGCTGGAGTTCTTGGGGACTGGGAGATAATGTACAAAGAGTGCCTGAGAGCACCATGTTTGTTCAGCCATAAGAAGAGAAGGCCTAGGGGATATCTTACTACTTCCTATAGCTACCTAGTTGGAGGGCGTAGAGCAGATTAATCCTGTCTTTTCTCAGAAGTACATGATGACAGGACAGAAGGGAAGAGAAAACAGTTGGTACATGTATAATTCTGAATGTAAGTTCTTGACTTGATGTCAGAAGTAGCCCTGCCCCATAGGCTTTCCTTTCTGAAGGGACCACTATCAGTATTTTCCTAAAAGGCTGAACTGAGAGTTGTAAAGTTTCAAGTGTGATTCCCAAGGATTCCTGGAGACTGTGTCCTACAGAAAGCCTAAAAGATTTTCTTCTTTTTTTATTATTTTCTTTATTTTTTTTGTATTCTTTTTCTTTCATCAGTACTGCTGATGTGTCAGGAGCTGTAAACGGTTCTGGGGGATGAATCAAGCCAAGTACTTGGACCTTCTTTTCTTTTTTTACTTCTTCAAGGCCTTGCCGTTAGTGATGAAGGGCTTTGAAGCCTAGCCTAGAAACTCCTGAATTGGCAACTGGATATTAGGAAAACAGAGTTCCTTAGACATCTTCAGTCAACAGTCAAGGGCTGGGAGAAGTTGTGGAAGGAGATGTCAGATGAGTAGGTCTTAGTTTGACCAGTGCTTCCGGGGAGCAGGGTACGAAAGGATGCCAAGGTCTGACAGTGATGTGATGGCATGCACCAGCAGGAGCTCTCTGTTTTGGAGTGTTCTAGGGGCAGAGGAACAGAGACAGACACATACAATGCACAAGTTTCTTCCTGAGTCAGAAAACTCGTTTGCTATGCAAGCTGGTGAATGCAGCTCACTGGGGACACCAAAATGAGCACCAACCTTTTTGAACTTCATAAAAGATACCTTGCTGTGTTTGAATTGAGAATTGAACTGGACTTGAAATGAATTTGGAAGATATTGCATGTATTTCATGTATTTCTGGGATTGTCAAAGCAGAACCCCAAAGCTACACTTACAGGGGAAAAACAACAAGCCAGCTCTAGGAAGAAAAGAAACTCTCAGCTGGAATGAACTAAAATAAACTACAAGAAAAATACAGAATAATCTAACCAAGCTATCACTGAAGCTGTTAATGAAGCTTCCCAAGAGAAAAGTGCTCTTCAATAGCAGAGAATAACTGAGATTTGAGGCAAAAAATGTAGAGTATCCAGAGGAGTGTGTGAGAAAGTTGAAACATATCTAGTAGATATCATTAGGGCAAAAAGCCTGGTCACCCAAAGAGAAAGCAGATATGTGGATTCATCTTCAAAGACTGATTCTGACATTTTGATAATTTATAGCATGCTTTCTGAACATCTGCTGAGACTACTACATATCTTAGGCATTACTTTGGACAGCTAATCTAAAGAATGTGCTTTCCTGATGCAACGGTGAAGAGCATGACACACAAAAAGACGAAAATAATTTATCTGAAACTGCGACCAGTCCTGCTGTTCTTGCTTCTCTCCTGGAAGCAAGACTGCTCACCACACAGTCCTGACCCAGCACAGGAACCAGCTGCCGCAGTCCAGGAAACCCAGGGTAATGCTAGTGTTATTACCTGCTTCTGTCAGAGCCAGCTGGATTACAGCCAGACCTGAAGGGCAGGATGCTAGACCAGAGACAAAAGGGGTGTCTTTCCCTGGAGTGACCATAAAGTGACATTTACATACTTAGCATTGCAGGCAACCAGAATAGTCAGATTTGCATACTGGATTCTGAAGCACAGATGCTTGTGCAACAGGAGGTATTGTTACAGGCTTATATATGCAATGTAAAGATGGCTCCACCTATGCTATCAGTTATGGATATTTCAACAGGTTATTATACAGTTCTGTATGTTGTCAAATTATGTGAATCTTATATACTAGCTAAATGGTTTTCCAACAGCAGGTTCCTATTTTTCTTCAATATACCTCAAAACATAGTTTCCTGCTCATTTTTCCCAAGGTAGGTTCCTGATAACTGCAGCACACTGTATTCATGCTATTCCTTCATATTCCATGGCCTTTGAAATTTCAGTCTACCCAGCAGTGGTTCACTAACAGAATGTATTTATATATTCATATTGAAGCTACTTGTTATTAACTTCTAATTCCAGCAATGCTCTTGGTCCATTAGCAGAACAGCTTACTCATAGGCATTTTGTTCTCTCCAGGTTACAACATTCTTCTGCAGGAGCAAGGCTCCTTAGGGGCAGAGTTGAGAGCTAGAGTGGAAACTGCTCCAGCTGCCTTGTTTGTGAGTCATTCTTGTGAGTACATTAACTTCTAGAAGCTGCATTGATTCTTCTATGCAATTTATTAACATTCTAATGACTACAAAAGAGTGATTTTTTGTATATACTCCTTATTGAGACTATTAGGACAAAAGATAATAGAGGCATAGATAAAATCATAAGGCTAGACATTCAGATGATGAACACCAGTGTAGCAAGTGGTAGAATTCATCTACTTATTGCAGATGTAGAAAAAAATACCTTTCTAATGACATTATAAGGTTCCTATTATGCTAAGATAAATTTATAGCTGACTGTTCATTCTGTATGGGATTATATTTTTGGTATAATAATACAAAGAAATGTAATTGCTAGCTTTAGGCTTATTTATACATTAATTTCTACTACTTTGTTTGAGACAGAGAGTCAGCCTGAGGTAACACTGCTTTCACATTTGATTTCACATACTAGAGATGTAGTTTATTCTTTCTGTTCCATGCAGAAATAGTTACCTGGCTGATGACTAAGATGCTGCGCAGTGAATGCACCACAGCTGAATGTTTCAAAAATACTTTAGGAAAATTCTTGCTCCCCCTGCAGTCAAAGGAAGCTTTTGCAGTGAATTTAAGGAGATGTGCATTGCTCCTGTGGATGCCTTAAAATGTGCTTGATGTTTGTGTGTGTTTGCTTGCTTTGCTTAAGAAAGGAACTAGATTAAAATTTCAACATCAAAATACATTTATTTCGTATATCTTTGCTTAATATCTTTGCTTTCTGTACTTTTGTAAACAGTGAGTAAGCAGAAAAAACTACTTCCATGTATATTTTGTACAAAGTTCTCAGACGATTAATGGTGGAGCATGTGTGTCTGCTAAAATAAACAAGGACAGAGCGTATTCAAAATCTCAGAGGCATTTGAAATATAGGGAAGTACAGTTCTAATTCACAACAGTATTTTAGAGCATGATGTGAACTTTGAAAATAAATGTTATTAACACGAAGTAATTATAATTATTACATATGTATATATTATATATGATTTAGTAAATTTCTTATATATGTGTAATATAAACATAGATAAAGTTTTGTATAATAAGATAATATTTCTAGATATCATATTAAAATAATACTACAATACACGTCAAATAGCATAAGGTAGTAAGTGGTTTTCTGAGAGTTTAATGCCATTAATTTTCATAGAATAATTTAGACTGGGAGGGAAGTCAGAAGATCACCTCATTACCCTCTTCTAAGCTTAAAAAAGTCCACCTTTTTCTCCCCTTTTTCAGTTATGCTATTCCTTAAGTTCCCAGATGACACAATATCCAAATAAAAGAATTTTTTTCTGTACATTCTCCTGGAAGGACTGATTCTTATTTTGTTTTTGCCTCATCCTGTTTAATGTTTTGTAATAATTAGAAGCCTGATATAAACCAAGGAGCTCTTCTGTGGCTGAAATGCTATGTTCCCCTTATACATGTCGGCATAAGGTTTTACTTCTTACTGTTCTGAAAACTGAAATAGCATATGTGAAACAGGTGATCCTGGCTGACAAAGCATATTTCTCATGACAGCTTGCTGGGTAGGAGAGGAAGGATTTAAAAATTGCATAACAGAGAATTAAGCACTGAACGTTTCAGATGCTTTAAATTCAGTTCAGAGCTACATATTTTGGCAAATAGAGGAGAGCTTTCTTCATCAAAATGGAATAACTCTGAGAAATTATTTTTAGCTTGGAATATTAGCTTTTCTCCAGACCAGTCCCATAAAATTTGAAGACCAGATTTATACCCTTATACACAAAATACCTCCTGAAAGAAACATCCTATCTTTTGGGTATGCAAAAAGCCCGCATCAGGTAAACTTTAAGCAGCCAGCCTCCCAAAGAAATCTGATACGCAATCATTCATTGAAGAAGAGGCTGTTGGGGAAGAAAGGTGAGAAGCGCTTTTCCCTGGCTTGTGTTGTGTCCTGCATGTGGAGTGGCTGGTGTGTGGATACTGTATTTGTTACACCGTCACTCTGCCTCTCTTCTGTTGATGAGTTCAGACACTTGTTTATAACAAATTTTACTGTTCATGGGAAAGTTTATTCTACAGTTTTATAAGCGATACTCAGTTCATTTACTTCAGGAGGCAAAGAATGAGGAAGTGGAATGTGCTCTGCCAAAGAAGCAGTTGAAGGGTGGAGTGTCTTAGCAAATCTTGTAAAATGTGCCTTATCTCACTAATGCAAATCTTGATGCCCAAACTCTTCCTCTCACCTTTGTGCCTTTAAACCTGAGCCATGCCACCTGTGGCAGGCAAGTAACTTTTTTCTGTGGTTGTGGGCCTGAGGACTGGAGAAGTGAAGAAAAAGATTAAGAGATGATTTCTTCCAGTCTGGAAGTAAAAGAGCTTTTCAATTCCCAAATGGTTTCATAACAGTATTTTTTTTAGAGGACAGGAAAAAGTTCCCTCCTCCTTGTGCTACAAAGACACCCATTGTTCCTCATTTCAGGCTGGTGTTCATTGCATTAACATTTCACCATTTCAGAGGTATGTCCAACCTCTTAATTATAAGGAAATTACCACTTAAATAGCAAAGCAGGTAACTTAGACACTTTGAGGCAGATTATTCTCTCTCCCCTTGCCTCTCTTCTCTTCTCTTCTCTTCTCTTCGCTTCTCTTCTCTTCTCTTTGCTTTGCTTCGCTTCGCTGTTCTCATCTCATCTCATCTCTCCTCATGTTATTTCATGAGGACTGTAACCTACCAGTACAGATTGGATCAATCTATAGCTGCCACGGTTGTGAACCAGGGTACTGGTAGTTTTTCCTCTTTCCTGGGCTGCTCTAAGAGCTGTATAATTGATGGGAAGTGCCCTTCAATTGCTATGCAGAGCTTGTCAGACCTCCTTGGTTCATCCCAGAGGTTGCATTTCTTGACAGAAAAGCAAGCAACGGAAAGGCTGGTTACCTCTTCCCTGTTCTCTCCTTAGCCACAGCTGAAAGGCAGCAAGGGAGTGACCAAGAAGCTTCTGCTCTTCAGGAGAGCTCGTGCCTCATGCTGGAGATACGGCTGTCTGTGGAGATGTGGGATGTAACTGGGGAGGTATGGAGATATGACCCCCTCCCAGTCTTAGAATGCCATAGCTGATTCAAACACTTAATGTTTTTTTGAAAAAAGCCCAACCCTTCAGGGTAGTCATCAGAGACCAGGTCTTCTGTTTACACAGTTGACCTTAGCAGTCATACTCAGCTACCAGAAAACATTATCTATATTGCTGTGAGTGATCAGCAAACAACCTGCTTTAAGCACAGCAAGTAGCCTTAATCCTGAGTTTTGCCTAGGCATAATAGTACAGGGTTCAAAGTACTGTGTTCTGGTACAATGCTAGATAAAAATTTCCATGACCATTGATTGCAACATGTATTGCACACAGGTGAGTCAGGGATATTGTGAAATATTTGCTAGTTACTTGTAACAGTAAATCCATAGCAAAATGTGAATTATGCTGTGATGCTAAGTGTTCCTTATCATGGCATCTGGGTGTGTATAGTTATTTTACAAACTTCTATTATTTTAGTTTGCCTTGGCTGACTTAACATGAATGGCTCGTCAGTTTGATGATGATATGGATGTCTGTAGGGTCACTGTAATTTTTAAGTTGCAATTTCTGTAACAATGTGCAGCTTCATGAGATGTGAGACCAAAAAACCCAGTTAGAAATGGCACAAATACTAAACATCTCTATTTTCTGATGATTTGCATATTTCTTTCCTAATAAACAGCTTTATGAAGTCATTAAAAATGCCAACCTAACACAAAACAAAAGATAAACTATTTAAAGGGGAAAAAAAGGAAATAACCATCCAAAGATGACAGCAGAGCCTACATTTTTCAACATTTCCAGAATGCCCAGAAAGATACAAACATTCTTTAATACTGACTTAGGAGTTAAACTTTTCAGTTTAGTAGGTGCTATTCATACTTTTCCTGGTTTCATAACTGCTTTTTAAAAACAAACAAAGAAATAAATAAAAACCTGTCACATCCACATTGTCCTGAACTCTAAGTTTCCTACCTCTTGTTGATTTTCAGAAATCTCGCTGCTTTTAGGATTCTTGATGCTAGTGTTTAAACTTGTTCCAGTAATAATTTTTAGTGTGGAAATGTAATTACTTGGCCTGTGGCTGCCTTCCTTGGTTAGCTTTCTCTTAGTTTCCAGTTTTGCTTAGTCGTCACTGAAATCACTTGAATTTGTTTCCCTTTTGTTTAACCAAATCCACGAGGTTGTCTTATTTTCCTGAAAGCGTTATGTAAAGTAATACTTGGTATTAAGTGTTTTTATGAGTTGAGAGAATCAGTCATGTAATATTTACAGATCTCATCCAGAAACATACAGGATGTTGGCAGTGTTGGCAATATAGCCCAAATTGTCAGATAGCAGAAGTTGCTTTGAGCACAAAAATCTTTCTTTACTTACTCTCCATTTTTCTCCTTCATGGTTATTCTGTTGCTTCTTTGTCTAGTTTCATATCCAGCTTTTATCTATTGTGTCATTACATATTTGCTTATTGTATTGTATTGATGTGTTTTCACATATCACTTTTTATATTGCTGTACGTAGCAAAAAACATTCACAAACAGGTATTTTTTGTCTTTTGTACCAAATACTATATTTTCTATGTCTTTCCTATGTAGAAACACAGACCATCTGAGGCAGGAAGGCACCTATGAAGATCATCTGGTCCAAACATCTGCTCGGAGTGGAGTCAGTGAGAGCAGGTTGTTCAGAGCTGTGTCCAGTTGGGTTTTGAGTATCTTCAGGGATGGAGACTCCACATCTTCTCCAAGCAACCTGTTCCTGTGTTGGACCACCTGCACAGTAAAAAAGTGTCATGTTTGCTACATTTCTTGTATTTCAAGTTTGTGTCCATTACCTCTCATCCTGTCACTGCGCACCACTGAGAAGAGTCTGGCTGTGTTGCCTTTTAGTCCCCCCATCAGGCATTTATGCACATGGATAAATCCCCCTGAGCCTTCTCTTCTCCAGCTAGGCAGTCCCAGCTCTCTCCATCTTTCCCCTTATGTCAGGTACTCCAGTCTTTTAATGACCTTTGTGGCCCTGTGCTGGACTCACTCCAGTCTATGTCCATGTCTCATAGTGGGGAACCCAGCACTGGACTGAGTGCTCCAGATGTGTTTCACCGGGGTGAGCAGAGAGGATGGGTCAGCTTTCTTAATCTACTGCAATGCTCTGCCTAATGCAGCAAAAGATGATACTGGCCTTTTTTCTACACAGACACGTCGGTGGTTCGTAATTTCAATTTTTTAATTTAAAATATTCTACCTTATTCCTGCATCTTTATATAGTTTCTGTCCCAGTCGTCCTGAATTTGTATATGTATCTTCAGTAAATCCTCCAAGCACCACAACAAATATACATTTTTCATTAATTCACTGAGTTCCACCTTAAAGCAAATATATTCGTTGTTTTCAGAAACCATGGTGGATCCACTGTTCTCGAATTGTTTTCCTCTTACTTATTTAACTAGATAACCTTCTTCTTTAAGTTTTCCTTGCAAAATTTCAGTTTCAGCTTCCATCTGAAAAAGCTTCCTTGGTTCTCTATGCCTGTATAATTGCTTGTTTTAATGTTTCTCTGCCCCTTACCAGCAACCGTCTCTTTCAAAAAATGAATACAGTCAGCCTTAGCTTTAACTCTGGTTTTCAGAAACTTGCCCATGGTGCCATTCCTCCCTCTCACCCCTTCTGCCACGTCTCATGCCTCTGGATATTGCTTCAGCAGCAAACTTCAATGAGCATCATTTCTTTATTAGCAGGTGGAACTGATGATTTGTCCACAGTCATTCCAGCCTGTCACATTTGCTGCTTTTCCTTTTTTTTGTGTTTGTTCATGGCATGGTTGCCCAGGAATACCTAACTTGTGAAAAGCTGCAGGCAGTGGTTTCTTGGCATCTGGTTTGTATGTACCAAAGTGCAGGAGGATTTTCTATTATTATCTTGTTAAAAATACTCAGCAAATTGACTGCTTTTTCTGTTGCTGCTTCCAGATTTCCTCGATCATCTCCCATTGCAAGCCTCCTGAAGACAGTGCCTGAATTCAGACACAATTTTCAACTGAATGTTACTGGCAGAGAATTTGGGATAGCTGAAAAAGTTTGTTGCTGGAAAGGTGAAAGAATAACAAGTGAGGGGTGTGGAAATCCAAGTGAAAGTAAGAGACAGTACTTGAGAAAAGATAAATGAAATTCAGCCAGTTACCACTGGATGGCTCTACCTAGAAATTATAGACGTGCCAATACACCTAATGTAAGCAAACCTCTGTAATACCTCTTGGGTTTCTGCAGTTTTTATGGTATTTTGATACACTGTCAAAGAAGTCCCTTCTTAGTAGCCTGATAGAATCATAGAATCATTTAGGTTGGAAAAGACCTTTAAGATCACCAAGTTCAACCATTAACCCAGGACTGCCACCGAGGTATGGGGGGGGGGGGGGAAGAAAAAAAGAAAACCCCCATCTATTGTTCAATTCAGTTTTCCAGTTTAAAGCTCTTTGCCTGATATTAAAAGCCTCACCACTAGTGACTAGTTGTCACTGAACCAAAAAGTACATTAGCAGCGTGACGCATGATTTATTTTTAACAAAGACTCGATGCAAGCATTGGAATTAGAGTATGTATCATATGGCAGGATTTTATACAGGTAGGCAGTGTTCCAGCCAATCTGTATTGCCTTTGGAAATAGCATTTGAAACTTTTGTAATATAATTAACTAGTTCCTCCTTTGGATTTACACAGAAAATCTTGGCTTATCCCAGAGAGTCTGTCTAGCCACAGTGGGAATCTGACAGAAAGCCAGGAAGAAAACTGCCAACATTGTACTGAGCTAGCCCTGCAGGGATGGATAGTCTTCCTTGTCCTCAAGATGCAGACAGGTGAAACAACAAGCCCTTCCTCTTATCAGCTGGGATTTGCTGAGGCTTAGAGTTTATTAAATCTGGAGACCTGCTGAGAAGGGAATCCAGAGCTCACCTAGAGGTAAAAAAGCAGAAAAAGTTTCCTGGGGAAGAAAGCCAAGGGAAGGAGAGAAAGGTAGGTTACGGCCTGCTCTGGCAACATTAGTAAAACAACTTCAGGCTGTGCTGTCCTCTTCCTAGGATGACGTGGGCTGCTGGAGTCTCTGCTCTAGACACTGCATATGCAAAAAGACTCCTACAATAAAAGGTGGAACTATGTTCAAAACAGCAAAACTATTTCCTCCCAGACCTAATGGTTAGTCTCATCACTAATCCAATGATGTGCCTTTCTGGTACATAGCGTGTAATTAGTTGCTACTTAATTAAGTGAGCATAAGTGAGTAATCATTTCAGACTTGTGAAGCAAAGTGTAACATCCATGTGGGATTCCTGCAGTAGGGGGTGATCTGATGTAACTAGGGGCTCAGGCACTTTTTTTATTCTGCAGAGAGTGCTTTGAAATGCAGGGATCTGGGATGGCTGATTTATTTGTTTGCCACCTGAAATACTTATTTTTATCACGCTTATTTGCTATGCTTACTCAGGTTTAAAAATAAAAATAACATTTAAGATTTTTTTTCACATTGTTTGCTGTTTGTTTGTATGAATTTCAAGCATTTAAAGATGTTTTTAATGTATGAAAAGCATTAAATGAAAATAAAACCTGAAGAAAACACCAACCCTTTCAATTATATACGCATATTTTGAAAGTTTAGATACTCACAGAGGAATGATGCATCTTGGTGAAAAATCCAGAAAAAAACCTCACTGCTGAATTTCCGCTTTGAAAATAGACTTTTAAAAAAGCTGGATGAGGCCTACCACAACATGGAATCTATGAAAGGAGCAGAACTGATGTCTGCATCCCAGAAAGCTTAAAAAATGACCCCAGAAGACTCCCTAAAAAGATCTGGCAGTGGAAAATGTAAGCAGGGTTATAGCTGCTGATAAACCCTTTAGCCAAGCTGTCTGGTCAGATGGGGAAGAATACGCTTCATTGCTTGAAGAGTTGTGGTTTGCACTACCCAGCATACTGCAGTTTAAGGCTCCTCTCTGCTGCTGACTGAAATGTCTCCTGCCCTGAGGTATTTCAGTCAGAAGCAGAGACAAGCTGCACACAGTATTTATGGTGTACACCAGTATTTCAGTACATTGTGGACTGCCTTTTATGCTCATCATTATTTGAGACTAGAAGAGTGTTAAAAAGTACATGGGATTTAGATTTTTTGTTTTTCTTTAAAACCATCCATTTCTAAGTTATCATGCTACTAGGTTTTTGGGTTTTTTTTTTGTGAGTTTTTTTTTTTTTTTTTAACCAAACAAAACCAAAAAAAAGGAGGAAAAAAGAAGTTTTTGCCTTTTGGCCAGACATTGACAATGGAAAGAGGGCAGCCCGCCCAGTTCACTACCTTCTGATGCTTATAGGCCATTTGTGATTCATGTGCTGCAGACCAAATAACAGTGCTTATACGCTTATGTGCCCATATGTGGTTATGCACGGAAACCACAATATGCTCTGCCATCAATGAGATTACTTATACAGTAAGGTACTTTATTCGGAATACATTGGTGCAGCACTATTTATGACCTTCGTTTAAAAAATATAGGCAGAACAATTTGACCACTAAAGGTGAATAAAGGATCACAAATGAAGTGAGTTTGAGATTGAAGGGAAAGATTTCTGATCTGTGACCAGACCAGTCTCATGGTTCATGTAAGTTAGAGAAAGGAGAAAAGAACATGAACTGAAAGGACTTAATTAGTTGGCTGTTCATTATTAGAAAAGACTAATGCTGGGAACATAATGTAGAACGGCTTTAATAATGCTACACTCAATACTGCTGTCATTTGTCATAGAAAACTCCCTTTGGCCTTGGAGATTTTATTGGAGGGTGTAAGGGTGTTTCTTGTAATTTTCTCGTATCAAAGGCCTTGCGGGTTTTTTTTTGTATTTTCACGTGGATTGAACATGTAAAGATGACTGGATATAACTAAAATATTTATATGAACTACACAAGAGAAATGAAATTTAATGAGAATAAATTGTATATTTTATTAACTAGAAGGAGCATGTAAGGCAGCAAATGTTCCCTCAAGACCATTGTCACTCAAAGTACAAAAAGCATATTATAATGCAACAAGAAATCAGGGAATTCATGACCCTTGCCACTGTAGATAACTGGAAGGTTTAGAGGTCATTTGTATGATGAAATGACTATTTCATTCTGAAGTATCAAACTCTGGGTGCAAATCTTGATTGATTTAGCCATGTGGAAGGTGCTGTGCCCCCTGACTTGGGTTCTTGGAGGTAAGGCTCTGGGCCCCAAGCGCAGCCAGACTTCTTTGTGCTGCATGGGTGAGTACTGGCCATGGGCAGCTGGAAACAGTAAATACAGGTGGGCACTGAAGCTCCCCCACCCATTTCCAGAGCAGCAAGGCTCTCTGTGCATCCATGCCCTTTGCGGAAGCACTTGGCCAAGAGGAGAACAATTCCACAACCACCTTTCCTTCATGTAACAGACAAGAGGCATCCAGGAGACTCCCTTCAGCCTGACATGTTTCAAAACCAGGCTTGCCTGGTACTCATTTGGAAGATGGGAATACTCAGATTTTACTTAGAAAATTATATTGATCTATTTTCTACCACCAGCAATGAAGAAAGGGGCAGGAAAACTGCATACAATGGAGGCTTCATTCCTGTTTAAAGACTGATATTTTACTCAAATAATTGATTATACTGGTGTAATTAATGCATCGGAAACTGCATTTCAGGCTCTAATCAAGTGCAGCGTACATACTGGGAAGCTTGAAATACAACTGATTTTGCAACTGTAAGGAGCATAAATCATTCATGATCATTCTTTATGATGTCCTGGATAATGTGCTTATTGCCTTCCCATAAACTCTTCCCTTTCAAAGACCAAAAGGATTCAAAATATCCCCTTTGTCATATTGCAAAAAGTAATTATAAACTAAGTGATAATGTTAAGGTGTTATTTCAAAGTTCTTAGTCAATGGTATAGACACATCAAATGGGGGTAGAACTAAAATTGTTTGATTACTTGATAGACCTTATTGTGTACATACCTGCTTGAATAGTACAGGAAAATTGATTTATTTTCTGCACTTATTCCTACTATTAATTTTAACAAAAAACCTATGAATATTGGTCCTCTCAAAAGCTCCCTATTTATAACTTCTAGAATACAAACATTTCACCTGTAAGTGACAGGCAGCTGCCTTTGCACTGTTCAACAAAACAGGCCCAGGCTAAACAGATATTTATTTACACTGAACCTCTGTGGTGGAGCCTGTAGCTGTACAGAAGGAACTTCAGCTCTCTCTTGTGTTTATGGCAGTGTAGCATTATCAGTTAAAACATATTGAGACACACTAGTTGAAAGGCATTGGTGGGCAAGGGTAACTTGGTGCAGAAGTGATAAACTGTCTAGTACTACCCTATGGATGTGTTCCTTGACAGCACTGTTCTGTTCTGCTTACATCAGCCCATAGTGCACCACAGTCAGAGCAGATGTGGACAGCGGAACAGCTCATGCTGAAACCCTGCCTCCATGGGTTGAATATTCTGGAGTGGTTACTTTGGACTTGCTCCCCTGTGGTCTCATGAAAGCCCATAAGGAAACTCGCACATGGCAAATTTCAGGTATGGCCTCGGTGTGTGTCCTTCTGCTGAGTTTCATCCAAATGGAATTTGCTTCACATGCTTCAAGAGGCAAACCAAAGCACAGGGAGGGCATGCAGCTGGCAGGTTTATTCTGAAAATAAACTCTTGAACTGAAATAAAAAGCCAAGATAGATGTACTTGGACAAAATTAAAGCAGTTTCCTAAAGGAAACCCTGGGACTAGAGGGAACATGGTAGGGAAGGGAGCGGGTAACTGTGCAACTTACTGAAATGTTTTCCTTTTCTTTTTGCAGTGAGGATAGAATATTCTTGATGTGTTGGACTTGCCATAGTGAAGTACACTGACGAAAGTAAGCTGGCATGGCCTCAGACAATATCTGAGCTACATTTACAGATGCGGAGGCTGGCCAAATGACTCCCTGAGGTGCTGAAGCTTTCCCTCCCCTCTCACACCAATTCCAGCAGCTGTGCGAGGCACAACACACGTGGGGATCTTTGCAAAAGGGTCCAGGTGCCACTATGTTTATGTATAGTCTCCCAACTCGTTCAGCTCTGAATATGGACCTCAGAGTGCTACAAAGAGCAGCTTTTACACCACAGCATAAAAATTCATATAGGAGAATGCTTCTTAGCTTCTTATAGAGAATAACCCTTCCGAGGTCCTGAGTGAATGTGGAGAAGCTCACTAGAATAAACAAGTATCCCCAAAGCCTAGACTGTCAGGATGTTAATGTGCAATATATATGACAGAAATGACAGTTCTACATCTCCCTTCCATAGGCACATATATCTACTGTGCAGAAATGCAGACAGCATTTGACTTCCTCTAGAGCACTAAAAACATTGCATGTGCATGACCAGGGAAAAAAAAGGAAATTTATTTTTTCTAAATCTAGGTGCCTGAAGGTAAGTCTTAAATCCATATTTAGGTATCTATATGAAAGTAGATTGATTTTTCAGTGGTTCTGGGGAGCTGTGCTTTTCTGGCTGTAGAAGCACTTTTTACTTTCAAAAATCTGGCCGTTTGTATCTTGCTGTTTTTACATAGGTTTAGATAATTTAAAATACATTTTGAAAACTCTCTGGGGATCTTGACAGAAATGCTTTTTTGTATTACCGAATTTATTTTGCAACAGTTTAACTAGAAATATTGAGCTTCTGTGTATATAGAGCTCTCTGAATCTAAAGAAGAGGTAAAACTTATTTCTTCCTTCTCTCAATACTATTTCAACCAGATGTGGAAACACTGAAAAAAGTGTTGAAGCAGTATAAATTCGACAAGGCCTGAGATTGGTCCATAGTACTGATGAAAGATCAGAGGAAAATAATGCAATAATGTTAATATTAATATTAATGTTCAGCATAAAAGAGCTGCCTGTTACTACAGTAACTTTGTTTCTGCAGGGAGCACTTTCACAGCAAAGATATCTGTTGAGATTTGCATTAAACTACCAATTTTGTCCAGTTTTTGTGCTTTTTAGGTGCTGTTGATCCTAGTATAGCATACGATTGGGTACAATATTATTTGATTAAACTGTTGTATGAATTAGCTAGGGATGTGTAGACAGGGCCAGACTGAGGTACTTTTTCTATGCCTATGCCTAAGATGACTTTGGATACTAGTCCTGATCATATATCACATCACAGCAAACGTTTAGCAAAATTATGTTGATAGAAGCATTTTACCAGAATACATTTTCTGGCTGACAGAGTTGGAGGCTTCTGAGAAAAAAAATAATTTAAAAATGGTTCCTCAGTAAGGAAGTTAAAATACACTGAGAATGAAAAGAAATTCCTTGTATTATTGCAATGTATGGATGGCTGATGATATCTCTAAGTAAATTCTGTACATCCTATTGGGATCAATTCAAACAGTCCGGTTACATCCTTCAAACAGTACTTGTCTTCTGTGCTTTAAGGAATACTCCCACACCAATCTCAAAGCCATATTCACTGCCCACACACCTCAAGCTTGGAGGATGAACTCCTGCTTGCCCAAGGTATCTTCATACACTGCCCTTGCTAAGGCAAACTGCCTGCCTGGGTATGGCAGGCACTGAGATACTGAGTGCACCTCAAATCTAACTTACCTAGAGACAGGTTTTGCAGATACCAAGCAAAACCCGATAAACCAGCTGAGCCGTGCTGTTTGGTAGAAGCTGAGAGGTATGAGGGTTTGCAGACAGCAAAGCAGGCCTGCTGTGAAATGCATTTCTGCTGTGGCATCTCACTCTTCCTACCTATTTGGCATGACAATTTTGACACATCTAGATGTCTTGCTGTGTCAATTAAAAGGGGAATGGTAGCTAGTGATTGAAATGGGGTACACTGTAAGTTGCCAGCAAAAGCAGTTTCTCTGTGATTGTTCTAGCTGTTCAATTCACCAGGGTTTTTTTGTATAATAGTTAATAAAGAGAAGTTTGTCTGCCTGGACAGAGTGTGTTGCAATAAGCTATTTTAGCAGTGCACAGTTTCGTAACAAAGTTTCATTTAGACATAAAAGAGGAACCAAGTTCAGTGTGTAGCAGTTCAGTCAGTTATAAAACCCCCTCATCTCCTAAGGGACTGTCTTTCTATACTTCTGTGCTGTAGAGGATTAGAAATAAAACACATGTCATCTTAGAAGTGTATTTAAAAAGGAAATAAAAACAGAACATTGCATTTTGGGTAGGACAGGCTCACGGGAAACTTCAAACTGTTTAGAAGACAAATTTTCTGTATCTGGTCAGCTGCTGTACCTTTGGAGGTAAGAACTAAAATATACTATGCATTATATAAATATATGAAAGTGTCGCTCTTGCTTATCAAAGTGGCTCAGTTCTGTTTGTGTGGGATCACAGCTGGTAGCTGGTAAAATGAAGATGTACTTTTTCTGGTTTAAATGTATGTGCATGTTTGCAGTCTCGGCCACTGTCCACATGCGGTTTTTGCTGCCTTAAGAAGTGATGAGACCGTTTTAAAAGGGACATCTTCACAAACCCTGACTGGCCACAATTGCAATGCAACTTCAAAATGCAAAAAACCTTGTTCTCTGATATTTCTGAAGTTTTCCATAAAACCATGCTAAAAATATATTTCAGGATAGTTTTAAAGGGAGTCATAACAGATGTGTTGCTTTTATCATAATTATAGTATTTTTATTGATGTTTTTGTGCACGTTAGTATACTGTCTAAATAATGTCTTCAAACTGGAGTACTCTATTTGTTAATTGGAAATAAAAATAGGGACCATAATAGATAAACTTGGGCAACATGTTAAAAAAAAATCATAGAAAAAAGCTGAGACTTCTCTGAACACAAGATGATGTTAAAAAGTATAAACAAAGAAACTATCACTGTATTTTCCTGATTCACAGCAGATTTCCTGCTTCACTGCAAATTCACAGCTTGACATGGGTGTACACACACACACAACATGCACCGTCCCCCTTCTCTTTTACACTCTACAGCAGATGTGACTACTGTTTCAATGCTCGTTAGTGCACCATTTCCCTCACTCCTCCTGGGAAACCCCCTTCAGCCTTTTCTGTCTTTCTTGCTTTACCATTTATTGTCATCACTTCTAGAAAGTGTATTCTATAAGAGTTCACATGAATTTATTTCCCCTGTACTTCAACTGCTTAGACAGAAAATATTGCAATCATATAGTTCAGTCATGACAACAGCTAACAACTCATTAAAATAAACAGAGAATTCTGAAACATGAAATAATTTCTACCCTAGAAAGACATAAAAGCACAGTGTAAAAATATCATGGAGTCAAGTCATTCTTATGAATGTGCAGCCTGATCCTTTCCTGCCTTACATTTCATATTTTTGCTTACAGCTGTGGCAATGAGATGTAAAATGCTATCAAATCAAATTAATGGTGTCCTAAACCAATTTTGTATGGGTATAGATGATTAAGGAAAGCATGGAAGATTATGAACCAGGCTTGCTCTGTATGAAGTTTCAAGGAACTTGAGCTGAAAAAATAGACTTGAAATATAAATATAGCAAAGCTATATTTACCCACATAGAGTTTTCATTATTTGTCCCCCCAAACTCCACTTAAAGATACAACAGCACTCAATCATATAGTAAGAATGTATTTTTTTCCAAATGAAAGAAACTGGATGCTCCTTAAGCTCACTGCCATCCATTTAGCATGATTAAAAATGGGTAGGCACTTGTATAACAAAAACATTCAGCAGTACAGTGGACATATAAAGTGTAATGTGTTCCTGGGAAGATGTCTCTCCTCACTTGCTTCATTCAGCTCCTGCAAGGAGATTTCCTCATACTCTTGGAATACAGGATTATTATACTCTCAAACCTACTCCACTTGTGCCTCCCAAGACAGCTCATATTCCCCTATGGAGGAGGTACTCCTAGCTTTCCTGCATCTCTTGGACTGTTGAGATGTGCATATGAGCAGGGCTGATGTTTTCTTTCATGGGAAGACCAAAAGGTCAGAGTGAAAAGAGCTGTGGGGAAAGGACAAGAGGGGTTTGGCTCATGACTGCTGGTGAAGGAGCTTCATGGTACAGTCCTACAGGTCGAGATCTTCCAAAGCAGCAGTGGCAGCAGGGAGAGGAAGTTGCGCTTGCAGTAGGTGTCTTTCAGATGGTTGTGCAAAAGCACCTCTTAGCTATTCCTCTTCTCTTCTGCCATGGACAAAGTGGACCAACTGCTAGCTCAAATGTCAGCCACTGTTATCATAGAATCATAGGGTCATAGAACAACCCAGGCTGGAAGGGACCTCGAAAGATCATCTTGTCCAACTTTATATGAGAAAGGGAGCCTAGATGAGATTATCTAGCACCCTGTCCAATCATCTTAAAAACCTACAGTGATGTGGATTCCACCATGTCCCTGGAGAGGTTGTTCCAGTGAATGATTGTTCTCACTGTATATTTTTTTTTTCTTAGAGGTGAAATCTCCACCAACACAACTTGTACCCATTGCCCCTTGTCTTCTCCACATGGCTCCCTGTGAAGAGAGAGCCTCTCTCCTCTTTGTATCTGCCCTTTAAGTACTGGAATACTGTGATGAGGTCCCCCTGCAGCCGTCTTTTCTCCAGGGAGAATAATCCTAACTCCTTCATTTGTTTCTCATAGGGCAGGTTCTCCATCCCTTTGATCATCTTCGTGGCCCACCATTGCACTCTTCCCAGTCTGTCCACGTCTTTCCTGAATTGTGAGGACCAGAACTGGACACTCCAGTCCTGACAAGTGTGAGTAGAGTGGGATGATCACACCTCTATCTCTGCTAGTAGTGCCCCTGTGGATGCAGCCCAGGGTCCAGTTTGCCTTCATTATTGCAGCAGCGCACTGCTGAGCCATGTTCAGCTTGTTGCCCACCTGGACCCCCAGGTCCCTTTCAGCAAGGCTGCTCCCCAGCCACACAGATCCTAGCTTGTACTGGACTCTTTGGTTATGTCGTCCCAGGTGCAGGACCTTGCACTTGTCTTTGTTAAACTTCATATTGTTATTGCTAGCCCACTCTTCGAGCCTGCCCAGGTCTTTCTGTAAGATGGCTGTCCTTTCTGATGCGTCCACCTCACCATACAGTTTAGTGTCACTAACGTTACCTTTACCCAAGCGAGCCAAGGGCACTGGAGATAGTCCTTAATCAAATGGGGTTCAGATACCAAAGATCTGTGGGTTTCAGGCATTAAGGAGAGGCTATACTCATCCGTACGCACAGCTCATTGTATTACCTTCTTCACTCTCCTGATTTCCCTGCGCTGGCTGCACTGGGGCTTCCTGGGAGCTGTTTCACACCAGCCCCAGTGGAAGGTGAGGTATGGGTCCTGCAACATACGCAGGCTCACTCTCCAGCCTAACCTGCTTGCCAGGTGAACTGCTGCATGCATGTCCTGCAATCTGGGGTGGATCCCAGACCTCACTGAATGGATCTGTCTGTATCACCACAGCCTGGAAAAGCATCTCTTTAAATGGGGGAAAAAGTACAGAAGGATCCACAGGATCTGCGTTCCCTCAAGGCAGGGAAACATCGTCACCTGTGGTCCCATCTAGTAAGTCAGCTAGAATTTAAGGTGTAACCTGTGACAAAATGTCAACTCCAGCCACCAGAAGCACAAATTTAGTGCCATTCAGATCCTTGCTCAGGGACCTGAAAGCCAGACATATTCAAAACAAGCTTGTCTCTTCTATGAGTTTCCATCCCTTCCTTCTGCAATGCAAAAGAATGTCCCTTTCTCCATTGAGCTGTGATCCCAGCTGGCACCAAGTTCTTTCTGTTCTCCCTAGCAACTTTTCATTTTGCTCAGGTTTTTGTATAGGACACAATTTATCATATCTCTTTGTGTAAACTTCTTGGGCTTTCCTTAAGTGTTTTGCTTATCCTGAGCCAAGAACTGGTGTTCTGTTTGCCTGCTCCCAGGCTGTAATCTGAGGTCTTTATGCAAACATTGGCTCCATCTCCAAACATTGTAAGGCAGCAAATTTTGCCTTAAGCACTCACAAAATACTGGCAGTACCACTGGATTCTCCATGTGGCTTTGAACGTTCATCCTGCCTTTAGGCTTTTCTTTTGTTGAAGAACAGAACAAAATCCCTAGGTCAGACATATGAGTTTTTAATATCATCTGACAGTAATAAAGACTATATCAGATATAAAAGATGCAAATGTAAACATAAACTGGAGACCTCTGTCTCCAGTAGCTCTAGATAGAATGTGGTCAGCTCTCATTGCCAGTTCAGTAGCCATACAAGGAAAAATCTCTTTGTTCACCTCACATGCAAAATGCATCAGATCAGAATTGTAAAAGGGATTGTTTTTCCTTGTACAATGGAAGTTATGCAGTTATTTTCAGGAAGAGGGAAGTGAAATCTGAATTTAAGGAGCATGAAACCCAAAAGATTGAAAACCATTAGATATAATCCCTGTGCTCTTGGAATCCTGGTTTATTTGTGCGTGTGTGGCATGGAAGGGGGAAGAAAACAGGCACAAGAAACTAGAATGAAAACTGTCATCCTTATCAGAAGTAAAATGGAAGAATTAAAGGTGATTCAACTGTGTGACCAGCCATTGGTAGCAATGGAATAACAGCTTAACAGGGGTATACATTAAGTACTAGGACCAGAGGTATAGGCACCTCTCTTTTGATTCAAGCTCTCAGCACTGCCTTTCAGAACTGCAATCAGATTTCCTTGCAGAGCTGGGAATAGTCAGATTAGTGTGACAGCCCTTGCCAACTTTGGAGGGTAAGCTTGTAACCCATTCAGCAAAGCACACAACTCCTGAGCATGACGGGAGCCTAATATTTTTGAGTTTGCCAGTTCTTTTTCTTTTTTCCATTCCTGTCTCAGTGTGCTCTAAAACTCTTAAAATAAGTATCACAGAACGCAGTGCAAAGAAATGAAACCGTTGGTTTCATTTCCCTGATGTATCACCTTATGACAGAAGCGACATACATCTGGGTAGTAGGAAAGACAGAAGTGTCACATGCTACCTTTACAGACAATGGTTGAGCAGTGAACAGGCCATATGTTATATTTCCACTTATTTCTCAGAATCTACATTAAAAATAAGCATAGGAATAAGCAAAGAACAATTCCAGATCAATGTCAGCTGAAGTCAGTGGTGACTTTGCAATAAAGCCATCTGGGCCATGGATGACTGGGGGAAGGGAAGAGCCTTTGCACTGCAAAAAGTGCAAACTGAAGCAGAAGAGGGGAGGTGGGGGGTGGCACGGTGGGGGATGAGTTGATAGCCTGAGCAGCTCTAGCATTTGCATAAGATCTCTGTGGTGGCACCTTAATCACAGCTAAAACCTAAAGGAAGACAACAGCAGAGTATGAGGCATGCCAAGCCCCAAACGTGATTTTTTCCCCTCTCTTGTGTAAATAGGTTGCTTTTCATTAAATATTACCTGCCTCACACAACTGGCAGCAGCAGAGAGAGGATCCAGGGTCACCAAAGCAAAGTTTGGACACACTTACTTTCCACAAATACTTTCTTCTGAAGAAAGTTTATTTTCCCTCCAATCTTCATACTGTGAAAGTGACTTCTCTGTGCCCCAAGGAAAGCTTTTTCTCATGCTGTCTCCTTCCTGACATTTGTGTAATGTCTATATCCATGCTTAGGCAGGATTTAGACAACTTTTATTACTAGTGCAGCATTTTGCACTAGCAACTGTGACACATGAAATACTTTGCGAAGAAATGAGAGTCCTTTCACTCTTCAAAAACATAAGTCAAGCAGTTGGCAGCAGCATGGGGTAGTGCAGCGCATGCCAGAGATGCCACCTCCCCATTCACAGTTTGTGGGAAGATGTTCCCGTTCTGGTGCTCCTTCACAGTGGGTGTTTTGAAATAGACAGGCAAACTGTCAAATAACTGGGACACATGTTCATATCTTCAGAGACAATATTTGATAAGGACTAAAGTGATATAATTGGATTAAATAGTAAGTGAAGAAATGTACCCACTATTAAAACAAAAGCAAATTATTTGTTCCTCTATCATACAAGATATTTTGTACTATAGAAAGAAAAACCCAGTTTTTATTTAAATTATTTTTATGCAAGATTTACCTTCTTTTTGCTGGTCTACACAATTGCTTTAGAACATCTTTCCCATTGATCATCTCCTTGACACCTATTAAGAAAAAAAGATACAGAGGTGAACTTAAGAACAATTATGTGGTAGTGGGGCTGCTAAAGCTTGGGTAGAACATTTACTGATGTGCAGATGCATGTGTGTCCTTCTGAGTGAGTCCTGTCTTTCATTACTAACGTGTCTACTCAGATTTTGAGACTGAGTTGCCTGCTCAGAGATTGGAGATAGTTAGTTGCTGCTGGAACCTTATTGTGCCTTCTTAGAAATGCAATGGAAACTGATTTCAGAGCTGGTGGTACTCACAACTAATCCAACAGTGAAGGAGCTGGACTACCTCTGAAATGTGCACTTTCCTATGTGTTGCACTGAAATGCAGCTCTTCAAAAGTACACTGCAGATTTCTGAATCTAAGGTAGTCATATAGTAACTGGAGAGTGACAAGCAAATCTAGGGCACAATTAATCTCATTTTTATTTAGGTGTCTAAAACAGGTCAGATGAATCATGCCCCCAAAAAGCCTTGCTTTTTCCACTGACATTTTCATGTCTAAATGTTAGAGAATTAATTCCATCCTCCTTGGCATGCAGAAGTGCAAAGTGCTAATTTAGTGGTCTGAGATTTTTTAATGAAAAAGGAACCACACCTACAGTCATTGATTAGCTGGGAACAGAAACTGTCAATATGAATCTCAAATCAACGTAGTTCAGAGGCAGCTGACAAACCACACACAGCAAGAGTTGGTTCAAAGCATATGAGAAAAAGGGGGAAACTCCCTGGCTTCTTACTGAAGTCAAGGGCAAAAATGTACATATTTAAGTGCAAGCTATTACGTCAACTATTACCACAGCAAACCACTTCTTGTTCCTCTTTTCCCAACTCACTTGTTGTTGGATGTATCAGACATGCCATTTATTATGTTATACAGAATATACTTTGATGCAATTGAGTTAACACCACAACAGGGAGACTAGCTGATCATTTCACTCATTGACTCAAGTCCTCTAGAAAGACAGAGACACTCTTGTTCGTGTCCAAACTGGAGACCTCTCTCCAGAGCTAGTAACAGACTTACAAATGTAAGCACCACTCAATGACTTTGTAATGAACTAATAGTTTCTTCTTGTCATTTTTCTGCCCGCTGGTGGTTCCTTTCCTTTAGTGAAGGATGCTGTCGGAAGGTTACCTTCAGGGAATTGTCTACCTCTGTGAAGACCTGAACCCTGAGCTCTACAGCAAGAGTCTGGCTGAGGAAGTGGTGTATGAAATGAGGTCCATTAATTATTCTTCCACAGATGAAGCACAAGGAAAAAGCCTCCTTCAGAGATGCAGATCTGCTGGCAAGTGCATTTCCTCAGGTCGCTCTAGAGGTAGCAAGCACAGCAGAAGGCAGAAGGATAATCTCTTACAGCCTACACAGCACCCTGTGCCTGCAGGGCAGCCATCGCCAACTATGCATGTCTGTGAGGGGTTGACAAAAAAAGACACCTACTTGGTTCCATCTTCCTGCAAAAGCATTTGCAAGAACTACAATGATTTGCACATAGCTGGGGACTACGTTGTGCCAATTAGCTCAGTCACGACAGATTTTACCTGTGACAGCGGCATAGGCCCCTTCTTGGAGTCCTCGGAGATTCCTCCCCCCATGGAGTCCGTGAGGGTGCCCCCCTCTAGTGACACTAGCCGCAAGCCACTCCAAGGCTACTCCTCATGCTGGCGGCTGGCAAGCTTAGTGCCCCACCAGCAGCCCCTCTCTGACTCAGCCCTGAATGACTACCTTGAACAGAAGCTGGTGGAGCTGTACAAGCAGTACATCATGGATAGCACAGCAAACAGAGCATCCCCTACTCAGATCCTGGCCTCAGAGCTTATAATGACTAATGTAGATCAAATCAGCATGCAGATATCAAAGGAAAGGAATATGGAGACCACCAAAGCCAAAGACATTGTCATTAGCCGGTTCTTACAAATAGCCAGTGAAAAAATATCCTCAGAAATTAGCACACCTAGTCTGTGTATTTCCCAATATAGCCACACTAATGCATAATATTGGAATGTCTGCCCTTAGAAAGTTTTATGTTCTGTGAAGTAAATTTTTAGTTTCTTACGACATTTTTCTGCTCCATAAAAATGTATTTACCATTGCCATCTAAATTAAACCTTCCAGTACATATTAAATAGGTAAAAAATATTTATACTGTACAGCCCCTATTGTTGACCAGATGATTTTTTTATTTTATTTTTTTATTTTAAGTTTTTCCCTAAAGGGTTATTTTAGTGAGCCTCAGACATTAAAACAATTTTGTAGAAAAGTGATTAAGACCAAGGGACACTCTTCCAGGTGCTCACATGTTCGCTTTCTTCCCCATGTGCTTGACATATAATTTCAACTTTCCTCTGTCTAGAGTCTGCCACCCCTGCCCCGAGGGCTGTGTGAAGTGAAAGCTTACACCCACGCAAGCACAAGCACAGCGATGGCAAAGCCACAGAAATACAGAATTTAGGATGTCTAGTTCATCTCCGTGCCTCAAATGGCTTTACTTATGACATCCCTCACAGAGGTGTTTAATTCTTAAAAATCATTAAGGGACAGATACTCTACAGTTTCTTCTATACTAACCCAAATGTTTAATTTATATCTTCCCGTTCAAAAGTTACCATCCCTTTCTGTGAGGCACAAACTCTGTTTCCAAACAGACTTCATCAGTGGGAGCGTGCATATATACCAGTTTGTTTTGCACTGAGCTGAACTATCACAGTGGACAGTGGTGACCTGTGATCACAAACAGATGCCACCTTTGCCAGCTACTTACAGAGCTACAGCTGTGGAATGGTTGTGTAGGGACAGTGATGGTAATGAAGAGGGAAAAGGAAAAACAACTCAACTTTGTTAAGAGAATTGCACACTGAAAAATAAGGGTTAGTCCAAAGCCCATTTGATTAATGTGAACGGTTCCTTTGAACACAGAAGAAAGCTGAAATGGACCACTAAGCAGCATGGCTAATCGCTTCTGTTGTTAGGACAAGGTCATTTGAACCTCATGTATTTCTAATGGAAGGTCTTTATTGTAAAATTTTACTAAGTCTTAAAATGAGAAGAAAAAGAAAATAAAAAAAAAGAGCTGCCTTGTGGCAAGGATGGTTACCTATCTTGAGTCTGTATAACGTATAACATATTGTCAATGCAAATCCACCATTGTTTAAGTATCAGTATAATATAAATACTAATTTATAATAAATATTCATTAAAATGTTTTCATGTTATCGATTTCACAGTGTCATTTTGATTCTGCTTTGCATTTTTTTTTTTTTTAAGGTATGCCTTCATGTATATTTAAAAAACAAATGTGAAGTTGTACGCATCAGTTTATTCTATGGATGCTGTTTTTCCAGAGATTACTGGGATAGCTCATAGTGCTTATGCAATGAAGGGGTATCCAAAAACCAGTTGCCATAAGAACCCTTGATGTGTGAATCCAGAAACTACATCTGTTGCTATAGCAGCCTACCCAAATACTATTAATCAGCAACTCAAGATAGATAATTTCTGGCATATAATATTTCTAGACTGTGATCAAATGCAATTTACAAATAGATAAAAATGCTATTTTTAAGAGAAAATAACATTCATGGTAACACATAAGCACAGACGTGCTCTGCATGCAAAATCCATTACCAACAGATCTAGCTCTTGAAACTCTCAGAATAAAAGGATACACTAGAATCTATGAAAATAACTTGCAGAGGACAGCAAAACCAAGCAAATATAGTAACCTTTATGTCCTACAGATACAGATTCAGGCTTTTCAGAGCACAGGGTTCATGCCTACTGACATTCATATTGCTGTATTTTAGTAGCAAGAGATGTAGTAGAAAGCAACTTGCAGAACTGAATGAATAAATCAATACCCTTGCTGAAAGATCTGGCACCTTCAGCAGAACATAATTGATTCTTACACTCAACTCTACCCACTCCACAGGCCACGTCCTGTGCAAACAAAACTGCATTTTTCTCAGAATCCAGATCTTGCTTTTTCCACCCAGCTGGCAGGGCTGTGACGGAGACCTGCAGGCAGCAGCCACTCACCGCAGCCCTTCCTTCCCAGAACCGACAGAGGAAAGAGCAAGGGCAGCTGGGGAGCAGGGGCTGAACACCTGCCCAACCCCACGTGAGAACACCCTCTCCTTTACGGGGCTCGCTCCACTGCTGCTGTGCCAGGGGCCTGCAACAAGAGCTGGGGGCTCAGCACCCAGAGGACAGCGCTGTTACAGCAATGCACTACAGAGTACTGGAAAAGACAGACAAATCTTAGGGGTACAAAAAGATGGCTTGTGCACACGGAAGGCATGTTTGGTACTTACAATTGATTAATCAATCAACTACAAATCATTCCATTCTCATGCAGCTTTCTTCCAAGCAAATCACTTGCTATAGTCATGCCTATTTTCAAGTAAAGGTCTTATTTTGTGTCATCAGACCAACAATTATAAATTTCATGAAAAGGTCATAATCATTGCCGAAGTTGATTTATTCCAGAAAGACAGCGTCAACTGGTTCTTACCCACATAGGATTATTTTCTTTTCTTTGCCTAAATATAAATCCCCATTTTGAGTCCTGTAGCATACCTGCTTCTCACACAAATTGCATCCCATTATCTGAAGCAGTATGAAGTAGCTTTTAGATTTAAGGCAGTTCCAACATAAACAAACAACTATTTCTTACTTTCCACTGTGCTCAGCTGAAAGTGCATTTATATCTCTGTCCTTCCTCCATTTAAAACTAATCTTCCTCTGCACAGGTGCCTCCCTAGGTGTGGGCTGTTTCCTGCTAAAAGCACTTGGAGAGCAATTAGGCTGCTATTACCATGAGTCAGGTTGTTATCTAAAGCGATTATCATCTTCTCTCCCCCCCTCCCTCCCTCCCTCCCCTCCTCTTCTGCCTCAGGGTCAAACGTTTAAAGAGAGAGATCCCATTTTTTTAGTAGCTCTGTTAAATAACTGATTTTTAGCCACGGGCACATCGTTTCTTGACATGAGCTTATCAAAATGCTGATGGAGTCCCTGTGGCTGGGGAGTGCATGTCGGAGAGGAGAGTTTCAATTCTGCTCTCACTATACTTGGTAATAATATGGGTGTTTTAATATGTTTAAGATCACTTCAGAAGGCAAGGAAAATTGTAATGAATATTTCAGTAACTGTTTGGTTGATATTTTGTCCAATTATCAAGAAACTGATCTCAGAAGGATAATTTATAACCACTTTCAGCATACTCTAGCAGCTTCCTTAGGCATTTTTACAGAACATAATGCTGATAACATGATTATAGCAGGTAAGAGTTTTATTGTTTAGGTGTAGTGTGACTGTGCCCTCAAGAGTCCAAGCCCATCACTGTGGCAGAAGAACATGACCTGTGTGCCTCCAGGTGGGCTGGGTGTGCAGTGCTAAGAGAAAAAAAATCCTTGGTGGGGGAGAAAAGGGAGGGAAAAAGATGCCAGATTTGTTGCAACCTGCAGGTCCTGCATTTGGGTTTAAGCCCTTTGCTGGCTCTGATTGCTTGTCCCTACCAAGAAGCAGCTGGGGGAAGGAAAAGAGATATAAAGTGCAGGCTGGGCTTTGTGCTGAATGTGAAAGTGAGCATTTCATGCTCTGATTGCTGCCTTCAGATGAAGGCAAAAATCCAAGCACCTAAAACTGAGATCAGTGAAGTTCTACAGCGCTGACTCCAGCCAGGCATGTGGCTGGGGTTTCACCTCAGGGAAGCTGCTGCAGGCCAGGAGCAGGCTGGGACCTGCCAGAATCGCTGGGTTCAATGGAGCACCCTGAGGTTCAGCTAGTTCTCCTCCTACTGTCCTTTCAAGGGCTGAAGCAATGTGGAGTTATTTAGAGCTATCCCTTCCCTGGGCTGCTTTCTGCCAGGGCTTTCTCTCAGAGATAGGACCTGCTGACCATCGGGCAGGAGGTGGGTAAAGGGACTGCAGGTTTTGTTACCGCGTTTATCAGAATTGCGGTAAAATGTCTTTGTTACTGGTGTGGACAGGGGAGCCATGCCTCATTCCCCTATATTCAGGGGGGACAATTACTGATTTAGGGAGGTCACCACATTACAGTGATTCCTTCCCACAGATTTTAAACCAATATTGAGATGTGGAAGGCCTCCTGTACTTTTGCTAATTGATGAAGTCAGTAACTTTCCACACATCCAGTTAAATGCAGCCTGTGACAGTTGCTGTGTGGCTACTTGGCATCTCCATGTTCACAGAGGGAATCCGTCTCTGAGAGACTGATATGACAGCTATGGACAGTGCTCAGAAGGGGCAGGGATTTCTCCAGCTGCATTAAGTACACTCATTGTGGACACAACAGGCAGCTTAAATCGGTGTATTAACATCTGCCAGTGCAAACTGGTATAACTGGCCTCTGGTTGGTGGAGCCATGGCAGCTAACACGGACTGAGACCTGGCTCCCAAGCTATTTTGTGCTGGGTAAAACCATCACTATCTTAGAAGACCGTTTACAGTTTAGAAATATATAGCAAAAAATTATTAACGTGAAAAAGACAGAATTTTAGGCCAAAACAGAATTATTCTGTGCATTGCAGCGTTACTTCTGCTTCTGCTGTACTGGGAAGGGCTGGCTTGCCATCTGCCCGACATTAATGCTGACAGGATTAGTGTGATTTATCAGAATATTAAGCAGGCTTTCTAAGGGCTGAAGGGAACAATGTTCCTGAGGCTCATTCTCAGACCTTCTTACATCTCTGTCAAGGCAAATGTTGGATGAACTACCTTGCCTGAAGTAGAAATTCCCTCAAGGAATATTAACAGTGCCTCATTTTGAGTTAACATCTGATTATTACTGAACTCCGTGCTGCCATTCCCCCCAGTGTCACCCTCCCAATCTGTCTTTCCACAAGGCTGGTCACTGTGGGCTCCTGCACTTCTGCCATATCCAAACCTCCAGGACTCCCCCCAGTTTCCCTCCCTCCTCCTGCCATGCTGCCCCTGTTCGGTGGTTTTACACACCGTCTTTGGCTTGCTTCTGTGCTCTCGAACCTCCCCGCTCCCCTATAACCCCCCTTGCAGATGATGATCCTGTTTTCCCTGACAACCAGGAGGACTAGTAAGATGGCACGGCCAGAAGCAGTGGTGGAGGGTATGGGTAGGGGGGAGACTTCAGGAAGGCTGGTGGTGGCCGCAGAGTTCCTGTGGCAGAGGTGAGGGACACCTGCAGAGGTGGAGGAAGCCCTTGCAGAGCAAGGTTTGTGAAATGTGCTGGGAGGTGGCAGGGAGCTGAGAAAAGAGGTTTCACAATTTTCCCCGTGAAGACAAGTCTGAGGGGTGGCAAAGTTTCCAGCCACTCCCTGGCTGGAAGGAACACCTCTGTATTTAAAGACAATGATCTTGGCAGCTCCACCTGTGGCATTTTTCAAGCTTAAAGGGTTGAAGCATCCAGTGTGGGGTCTCATTCACTCCCCCTGCAGCCACAGCTGCGTGGGAGACATGAGGGGCCTATGGCTAGACTGGTGCCCTACCAGCTGTGCTGGACAGCCGTGAGCCATCACGGGCTGGGCTCCTGCTTCCCAGGGGTGGCAGCAGGGACTGGAGGCTGGGGGAGCTGCCACTGCTGCAGCTGCAGCAGCAGCTGCCCAGTCACTCCACAACCCTTCTCTGGACCTCCACCCCACCGGCTGGCTCAGCACTGACCACCAAATATTTCGCTCCTTTGCTGAACTTTGCTTGCTGAATGTGAAGTGGAATAAGAGAGCTCTTTTAAGAGTGAACAATGGGAATGAAAAAAGCATAAGGCACAGAGCCAGGCTGTGCAGCAGCTTTTTTCCAGAACCATTTTTGTGTAACCAGAGCTAGAACTATGAGAATAAAATCATAGATGGCAGAACTGACTTTGGTATTTTCATTGACGCAATTCTCCAGCTTTCATCTTTGCATGCAAGCTCCCTTGCCTAAAAGTGGATCCTGCTTGGAGGATAGGGGTAGAACAGGAAAAACAGCAGCGTTCTAACACAGGTGACAAATTTAAATCCATTTCTACATAGAAACTATTTACAAAAATAAAGAAACATACTGAACATATTATAGATAGGCTTAGCAACAGTAGGATCACCAGTTTTAAGAAAGAGAGGTTAGAGGTTGTCAGTTCTGCACTTTAAACCAATTAATCTCAAGGCGTTATTGACCTATTTAGCAAAAGCTGGCTGAAGTGTCACTTCAGAAGCACAATATTTGACTCAAGAGGAAAAGCTGAGAAGTTAAAAAAAATAATCCACCAAGCAGTCATTTTTTTTGTTAATAAGGTCATATTAAAAATGCACTGCCATGTTCTTTAAAGTCTGGAGGAATCAAGCAGAAATTTGATTACGTGCACCTAGAATTCATTATTTTAAAAAAAGCATAATCTAACAGGTAGGGAAAGGTTAGTCTATCAAAAGGCATTTTCCAAATATCAGCCCAGAATAGACCAGCAACTGATCCTGAGAAGATCTAGGCTATCACAAATCAATGTGAGTTAATTTTTTAACATCAGAATGTATGTAGCATAGTTTCAAAAGTGGCCCCTGCTTTTGCATCCATTCTTGGGAAAGAAAAGTGAATCAGGACATGGTGGAGGGGGTAACAGCTCTTACTGTGCCTCAAAAATTAATTTTTGCTGTTTCACAGATGAAAAACTTTTAAATTGCACATTTAGAAGCACCCATCTCTAACTTCTACCTACTTTAAGAAATGAACCAAATATTCCTTATTTTGGCAGCGTGTGGCGTTTAACATCCCTTTGGTATTCACAGACCACAGCCAGTTTTTGGTACTGAGCCCCTGTGCTGCTCGCTCAAGCCCATCTAGCAGAGAGGCCTCCTGGGGTGCTGTGTCCTCCCTTGTCCATGTGTGTCACTGGAAGTCCTGTTGGAGACCTCCTTGCTCCATGCATGCTCCCCTCATGCACCGTCCTTCTTCCTGGCTATCCTGCCCCATGTGCCCAGCCCCTTTCCCTCAATGTGCTTGGCCACCTGAGCGGTCCCAGCTGGGAAACACTGATGGCTGTGGTTCTTAGTCCCAGCCATCCCAAACCTTGCTAAAACCACCCCCATCAATCACCACAAAATTCATGGTATACTCCTGAGAAGTGGCATCGTGCTCATTGTCTATAGCTCCCAAAATGAGAGATGGGTTTAATGGTAAATACAGAAGGAACAAGCAGCAGCAGCTGCGATGCAGGATAAACTGGCAGATGTAAACAGCTGGTGAGACAAAAAACCGTGTGGACTTCATCGGCATTACTTCTACATTGTCTTCATCATATTCTGACTCTTCTATTATCCTGCTTTTTGGATAGATATCCAGTGTCTCTAGGTCCTCTTTTTTATAACTAGGTTCGTGATCCTAGTGAAATTTCAGGTTCCTGCTTCCAGTGCCTCTTCCCAGATGACACTTATCCATCTTCTAACCATCTTAGCATCTCCTGAACTCAAGGAGAAGTTTCCATACTTGACATAACCATGTCTCAGGACAACTCCTCTCTAATATTCACAGCTCACCTTTACCAGACACTGCACATACGACTACTACATCCCCTTATCCTTGCTACCCTATGCATGTATCAGAAATGCTTCACCTTGCTTCTGCAGAGAATTTGGACCTTCCCAGCTTCAGTCTCACGGCAGCCAAATTTTACCCAGAAGGGGCCAGCCCATGTCACAAAATCTGTACACTCAAGGCCGTCTGCAAATTATTTGGAAGTGTGCAACTCAAATTGCTATTAAGACATTCAATTTAATATGAAGCTGCACAGTTCATAACAGACAGCTATGAAAGTAAGACTGGATGGAATGGTAGAGAGGTATTGATTAGCAGAAGAAAGAACTAGAGTAGGTTATTTTTAATTCACACAACTACTTTTCTTTTGCTTCAAACTGTGTTCTAAACCCCATAGTGACAAGTTTATAGATTTAAATCCAATGAGACTACCAGCTCTTAGTAAACACTTGCTTTATCAACTTCTCTTAGCAGACTTGATCTGTGAGCACTTATTTAATGTAGTTTTATTTCCTCTGGTCTTTGCTGTTTGGATATAACCCTTTGGCCTTTTTTAATGTGCTATTCTTTGAAATAAGGGTATCACAAATACATTAGACAATTGAATCAGTGGTGATATACTGAGACGCCTTAAGGTATCTTTTTCCCCCCTTCTTCCATCCTTTAATTCAGGCCTTGACCAGCTAAACTTAGAAAATAAGCTACAGATTTAGTCATTGGAAAACCAATTACAATAAATCAATTAGAACAACACACGGTTTTTAGACTAAGTATAGTAAAGTACAGTTTCTGTATTTCTGTTAGCCTATAGTCTATTGCAAAAATATTTCCAGACTGGATACATAGTCTGGAGAATCCCTATGGAAAACAGAAGGTCTGGTAATAAATATACTTCTGAAGACTGGAGCAAAGGAGAATGGTACTTGCTAGAATCACATTCATTAAATCAAACTGAAATGATTAAAATAATAGATTCATCCTTTTGTAAAATAATACATTACCTTTCAGGCAGGAACATGATTATTTCCTAGTTATTTCATGATACATCTAAGGTCCTTGTGTAAAAGTCAATTAATGTGATGTCAGTTATTATTACGTACACTATAAGGGTTATTGAACTATTGATGTATACAAAATATTCCATTGTGTTTGAAGATCAAAGGCACTTGTAAGAAGATAAATCAGTTTAGATTACATTCAGTTTGCATCCCAATTGTCATATACTGTGAAATGAAGTTAATTGGTGACCTGTTTCTTTATTCTGCTTACAACATGATCAGCAGTATATTGGAAAAATCCATGATACGTATCGTTTTGTCTAATGAAGTCCTACAGCTTCTGATCCTTGCTTATTAGATGCGGCCAACATAATTTAAACTGCATCAAAGCAAAAGAAGGGGGAAAAGAATATGCGATCTTTCAAACACAAATTAAAAAAATATTTAAATGCCAAGATTTGTTATAGGCAAGCTGTATCATCTTTACTCCAATTAAATAGTACTTTTCTTTGCAAGTCATTAGCTCAATGGACTAAGTCATGAAACAAAGTATTACTCGGTTTAAGTAAGGGCATCAGGTGCAAGCCTTTAATACACCAAGAAAGAGAATGTCTCCAAAACATATGAACAATAACTTCAGTGACATGATCGTAACTCGTAGAGAAGATATGTGTTCAGGTACTCCTACTTATATTGAAGTTCCCAACATGCAACATCCAAATCTGATCATTTTAGAGGTAATGTGTTTCCATGCATCTGTTGTTGTTGTTGTTATAATTATCTATCTATCTATCTATCTATCTATCTATCTATCTATCTATCTATCTATTTATTTTTCTTTTGGTAGATGGGATAGGGTTAGGTTGTGAGGATGTGTGACCCTATTTATTTTTATTCATGTTTGATGACATGGAGGCAGAACAGCCATGGAGGAATGAAGAAAGAGGAATGGTGTGGTCAAAACAAGGAATTAATCTTCATAGAGGGGTGGGGAAGGCAGGACTGAATTGATCAAGGATGTTGTAGTGCTTGCGAATGCAGAAGCTGAGAATCTGGACAATAACCATCTGTATCTGATCATGGAAAGCTATTGTAAATGGCACGCAGAATAAACTTAAGGGAAAAGGAGAAGTGAAAAATGTAGTTGTTGGGAAAACAAATGGAATTGAAGGGGTTTTTAAATAGTTGTTTAGACAGAAGAGAATTAAACACCTTTGTACTGTGACTGTAAAGATGCAGAGGAGTTAATTTGATTACATTTGTTTATTCCCAAATGAGTCTGTACAGTGTGTACTCATACAGCTGTGTATATACCTTGCATAGCTTTTGATTCAGACACAAGTGAATTTTGAAACAAATCCTGTGAGTGAAATGAGAGACAGAAGCTGATTTGTATATCTACTGAAAGTGTACAAGCAAAAAACCAAAAAAAAATATCTGTGAAGATTAGGCCTTTAAATTGTATTATTTGAGTACAGGGGTTTTTGAGAAGTGCAGACGCATTTTCTCTGGCAGTATTCAGTATCTGCACCAATAAAAATGTATCCCATGATCACCATAAATAATCAGCTTGATGATTCCTGTTTCTGTTTATACTTGCAGAAACTCCAGGGAGGACAATTTTTTGTCTTGCCTTTATTCCTCTGAAAATGTATCTTAATGAATTCCTATTGGCCTTTTATTCCTTTCTGAATCGACTCTGAACAGCTCACTGTGAGCACTCAGCTGAAATTCAAGCTGTGCATCATGATTGGCCATAGAAATGGAGTCAGGCAACATTGATTTCTTGCCCTGACTGGAGGCGTTCCATAAGCTGCCAGGACATCAAATCACACAGAAAGAGGTAGCAGCTAGATTGGGCTAGGCAAGTTTAGAAGATTTCAAACCTCTCCTGGTCACAAAAGCCTTGTGTGAAGCACCTCTCTTAGAAAGAAATTTGAGATTTTTTTTGTTGGATGCAGAGTTTAAGTTTAATTTTCCCCTGCCCCTTGTACCCAAAGGAAAGGAATTCCTGTAGCAGTGGTTGGGCTGCTCCAAGAGCAGATGCTTCCCCCTCTGGGCTCTCCTACTTCAACAACACCTTAAAATCAATGAGCCTACTCAATGTCTTCGGTGATCCAGGTCTGTGAGGCTGGGGGTACATGGAAAGCAATTTAAGTATCAGGGGCTTTGGGAGTTTTAAAACTGTCCTCAGCAGCGTTCTGTATCATACCAGCTGTGTTCTTCGTTATGGGAATGGTTGAACACAGGAACATACAACTTGCTTTCCACAAATATTTGCGTGAAAAAAACATAGTTGTTTGCAGGAAACTAGAATAAAAAGGATCAAGTACAGCAAGTACAGGACAAATCTAAAGCTGAGCAAATAGGAGCTTTCAGAGTTAGCTTTTCATCTTCTAGTAGCTAGATATTAGCCCTGAAATAAACAAATTCTCAGTAAAAGCTTTATTTTCATGGAGACTTTAATTACTGGTGAACAACTGTGTTAAGACATCTCTGAATGGTGCTAAATATGAAGTCACGGCACAGCTAGAGAATGTGAATGAACTTTGAAAGACTGGTATGTGTCCAAACCAAGTCTTCACCTGCTATACACCTACTTCACCAGCAAGCAAAAAAAGCCCAAAATTGCATCAAAAAACCTAGTTTGGGATAAAGTTTTAATTCAATATACACACTGTTGCAATGATAGAGGTATCATTGCACACAAAGCATTTCATGACTAAGTTCTGTGTAAAAATCTAAATAACAATCATTAAAAGAAATGCAAAAGCAAACCAGCCAAAATTATTTATCTTTTCCATTTTATGAGTGACTAGAGAACTAGTGAGTGTTAAGTCTGTGAAAGACTGAAGGTTGAGCAAAGCAAAATGAAAAGTCTTTTCATCAGAGTATTTAGAACAGTTTGGTTTTATTCAGGTTTGGGGGATTTCTGTATGTGATCTTTTAACTTTTGTGCCTGGTGAATGTGTTGAACAAAGGGCATTAATGTAAATGAGAAGCAGAAGTATTTGGGTATTTCTCAGAAATGGAAAAAATATATTTAAGGGATTTTAGCATTAATGTATGCAACAACCACAATTGAATCTGAGAGTCAAAAGACTAATTTGGAGAAAATATGTAAATAGTCTTCCTCACATTAACAGTCTGATTTAATAGTGTGGCTATATTTAGGGTAGTGAAAATATATGTCAATGCATAGCTAAAAAATGTATTCGGTTTCATGGTTCAAGAAATTTGGTTTTAAATTCTTTTTGTAAGGTTTAAGCCATAATGCATTAGGAACATATTAGCTAAATTGACCTGTGCAGTGGTAATGTTAGTCCACAGCTCCTGTAATTGAAACACATTGCATAACGTGTTTTTAAAGTTGGAATATTTCTTGGCTTAGACGTGTCCTGGTTGTAAGATCTGATTCAAAGCAATTTCCTTCGGGAGCTTTAGTCTCAGATGGATCACAGTTTTAAAACAAACCTCTTGTCCTCCCAAAGAGCTGCATGAATTTGACATATCTTTTCATTATGCACAAGTCATAAAGTACAGGAATGGACATGCTGCTGTGATTTATTTGTCAATTAATGTGCAAGTTTGGGGCTAAAATAAATGTTTGTAAATGAGCAGTGGATGTTTGAAGTGAACATGGATCTAGAGACACAGGAACACGTACGTCTTAGCCTCTGATGTGATCACGCAAGGATTACAGCTAGCTAATTAAAAATGTAAATTTTTTTTACAAAATGGTTGTGAAGGAAAGTTTGAAACTGGATGTGATCACAACCAGTGTTTTCTTATCTCTCTGAGTCTGCAGAGGGTCTGAAACAACTGCCTTGAGCAAAGAAGCCAGCGTTACGCTTGCCAAGTGTGAGCCATTTTCAAAACCGGTTTTTATGTATAGAACAGAAAGAGAGAGACAGAAAGAGGCCAGCAAACCCAAATCTTCTCTGTTGCATTTCAAACACAGAGAAGCCAGCCCAGCTTCAGTGCTGCGGACACTACATGGGGTTCAGGCAGTACCTCTGCCAGCCGTCCTAGACCACATTTCCAAGCTCTTCAGCATCATACCTACCTTCTTCGCTTACTGTTTTCACCTCAGCAAGGGGCGAGTGACTCAGTGTTACTTCACCACCAACAGGAGGGTGTTCAACCAGCACATGCTCCGTGGTTTGCTTGGTGTGACAGGCAAGGTGAGTATGTAAACAGGAATGGCAGGTAGAATGTAAAGGTGTGGAAATGGAACAGAAAGAAAAAAACCGGGCTCATTACATTTTGAACAAATTCTCTGTCCCACTTCAAGATGGGAAAGCTAAGCCCATGCCATCTGGTTACCTTCCTGATGATAATTCCACCCAGGATAATTTTCCAGATGTTTTCCTGTGGCTGTGGCTATATTTTGATGAGAATTTCTGAGCTCTAGCAGCTCTTAATTCTAGTTCAAATATGATTGCCAGGCAGCTCATGGAGAGGAAAGGTCTCATTATCTTTCGTTAGGATTCCACATTTGTCAAGAGCTGTAGCAGATGAATTGTAAAAGGCTGGTAAAAGGGCGCATCATCATCCTGACATGCAGTTCACACGTTGCTTATGTTAAAATGCCATTACTTTTCAAAGGGGTTTTACTAGGCAGACAGATTTCGGAGGCTTTCTGAGCAGATGACATACAGTCTCACAAATGCCTGAAGCTTTCGGCTTCCAGATATTTCCAAAACCAGACCTCCCTGAACCCCTGGTTTATGTAGTGAAGTGCTATTCTCTGGACTGAAGTGTCATCAAAGCAAAAGACAGGTAACCGAAGGAAGGAAAAGGTCGGAAGAAACAGAAGCATTTGGGTACTTCTCAGAAATGGGAAAAAAAATATATTTAAAGGATTGTAGATTAATATTTCTTTATCTACTCTTGTTTTTAAGGTGGTAAGACATTAAAAATGCTTAAAAAGATGTAGTTCACAGCAGGGCCAAAGGGAGGTTAAATTAATCTCTAAACTCACAACAGGAACGGTTAATTCTCATTTGTGAACTGTGGAATTGCCAGGTTTTATTCATTCCTAGGATTTTACAAACAGAAGGTGAGAACAAAGGAAGAAAGGAAGACTCGTTTGGCTTTTTTTCTGATGTAGAAATGAATGTTCATCAATTCGCTTTCTCTAATCACTCACTGAGAGCAAGAAAGTAAAAGCATCTCATTTGTTTGGCAGATCAGGACGTAAGTATTCTCTTTCCATGCCACTGTAAGAAAAAGGCATTGCACATCTCTTTTTTTTGGAGTTGCCTGGGTGTTTTACTGTGCATAAGCATAATAGCTGTTATTTTCTGTCATTTTCCAGCATTTTTGTGTTCTCTTAAACACAGGCTTTCAGTCAGTTGAGCTCTGTTGTTTCTACTGCAAGTGCAAACCCAGGAATCTTCACCGAAATCTGTGACCTGGCATAAACCAAGATGAATACAGAACATACACAACTTAAAACCCCAAGATATAGGGTGCTACAAAATGGCAGTAAAGCACGTGTGCAATGATCGTGGAAAAACTCTTTTGCCTGTGAGCTTTGTAGCACTGCTGGATGCAAGAAATATTCCAGCACCTGGGCGAGCTGGCGTGCAGGTGGGGGAGACTGGGCATAAATAAGCGGGAGGTGAGAAGAGGTTTGGCTATGAAGAACTTGCTCTTGGCTCTTCTGCACCTTCTCCAGAGCTAGCAAAGCAGAGATGTAACTGAGGACTGGTTTAGTCTTTATCTCTGGAGCAGGTTTACAGGGACTGAAAATAGGTGTGAATTGTCACAACTTTGCCACTGACCAGAAGTACTGCTCCTATCAGACAACAAATCTCCCAGCAATGCTCTTCCTACTGGCTCCGTGTTGACGGTTAAGTGTTGGATGCCGTGGCAGGCTATGAAGTTTGGAAGGACTGAGACGTGGCTGAGCACATGCCAAGGCCTCTACCGCCATCCTGAGCAACAGCATGAGGGTGGTATTTTTGATTTGATGTGTGTTAGACAAGCTCTGTTTTTTCGGTTTTTCGGATGTGCACTGCCCACAGCAGCAATCACTTAATGCATCATTAGACTTTGCAGTAACTGGCTAGTACAGGCTTCTTTACAAGAGAAGTGATTTTCCTGGCATCACATTTTATGTAAGTGCACTGTTAGTCGTATGCCATTGCTGGTATATTTGACTAGTTTGTTGTCTAATGTTTGAGGTGAATGCTATTTAAGATTTATTTTGTAATTTCTACTATGCCAATGTAAAACATAGTTTGCTGCCATCAGGTTGGAAAAAAATCACCTCTTGGTGCAAAAAGGGTGTCAAGATTTGAAACTTCCCAGTGATAAGTGACAGAGGCACCAAATATACCTTATTCCTGTATATCACTTCCTTGACTATGATGTGCTTTTTATATAACATTGTGGGTTTCATTCTTGTCCCCAGAATACCCTTGGAACTGAAGAATGCTGTCCCAGCAATGTTATTATGCTGACAAAAAGTTTTTAATTTTTAGACAGTTATAAAATACATGAATGCAGGCATAATGTTTTAGTTGCATAATGTAATACCAGGAATAGCTCACCAGTCATCTTAATCCGATCATCCTTCACTCAAAATCGCAATAATTTGCAGTATACCTTGTGTAAACTGAGTCCAGAAAAGACACTGGTAAGGTCAGCAATTAGTGCTGATGCTGAAAGCTGGCACTCGGTAGATGGGACAGTAATTACAAACTGTATAACTTTTAAAGCATCTTACAGGAGAGGCTGCTACAGTCTTGGGGTCTTTTTCGTTCCTATGAATGCTCATCCACTTACACTCGTTAATGCTTTCTGATTTGAACAGATCCACAAAATAAAAGAGCTGTCTTCAAATCATTAGCTCTCCAGTCTTTTCCAGCTCATACAGTTGATATAAAGTCACTGTTTTCAAACCTTCCAAAATCTGATCAGAGCTCTAAAATGGCATTATATCACATCTGTTCCATTCAGTTTTGCCCACTTAAAATAGTCATAATAATAGAAATTCCTCCCTGCTGAGAAAACCTTGGACAGCTGGAGTCTTCCCTTTAACCTGTGTAAAGCTAACCGGCATCACATCTTCCTTGTTAACGCCTGTGCATAACATTCCTCCTGCCAGTGCAATTTAAAGCACCTTGTTGCCTGAAGTAAGGTCAGGAAGATTGAAAAGATGAACAACTATGCTGTGTGCTTTTTAGTAATACAAATATATTAGATAAGTGAAAACATTTATTTTTTTCATTGCAATAATGGTTACAGGTGTAACTTGGACATTTGTTATGTTCCTGAATAACAATTGTCTAAATTATTCCCATGACAGGAAAGAAGTTTACAAATGCTGTAAACATCAAGAACAATTTTAGGTTAACGATCTAAGAAAAAAATGCTGGCTGAAAACTTAGCTTATCAATAATTCAAAATAGTTCAGGGGAATGTTATCTATTTATTGGCAACGCTTTATCTAAAACTGTGGCTATAAGGGTTTGATCGCTCTTCTGTGCCACAAGGTGTCATTGTTTTACCAATATCAGCCTTTAAAAGCCACACTATAGGAAAATATGTACAAATTCCTTCTCCTGGCGTTTTAAGGACTTGGAAACATGCACAGCTAATTATCTAGTTTTTAGCTGCTTGAGGAATGTAGAAAATGGCAACCTGTCAAAGACTAAATCGGAAAGATCTCCTCGACACCTAGTAATGTACCAGCAAGCTTTCAAGGTCTTCAGGCTGCTTTGTTTTTTCCTTCCTTGTGTAAAGACATACCGTGTGGCCATTCGATCCCCTTACTTTGATATGTGGTAAGGAATTTTATGATTTTAATTCTATTTCAATGGCTTGGAGGATGCCATGTGCCATTTAGACAAACCCTGGTTTCGCGAAGGTCAGGTTGGCAGCCGCTGCATCCCCATGCCTGGCTGCTTGCCCAGGGAGGGCTGCCCCACTGCTTGCTTGGTGCCAGGACCTGTATAGCTGTACTGGTATTATTAATGCAGCGATTTTTATGACACTAAGCCTGTTACACAGACATCAGGAAGGATACTGTAAAGAAGAAATTCTACTATTTCATTCTACAAATGGACTTGAGCATTAGTGCTACTATATTTTTTGCAACTGCGTCGGCCAAATAAAACCCCAAGAATATTTATCCATTCAGGAGATTTTCCAGGTAGGTACCTAGTTGTCAAAACATAGCTAAATTTCTCGGAGACAGCCTGGGAGGGGCTTTCTGTCACTTCTACAGGGCTTATCTGGTGCAGTGCTGGGAGCTGGCTGCTCAGCTGGGATTTCCCCTCTGTTCTGGGCGGGTACCACAAAGGGAGCTGCTCAGCCATTGCGCTATTTGCTCTGCGCTCAGGGCAGCCAGAAACACTATTTCAAAAGAAGTTAACTGTGCAAAAACCTTCAGAAAAGCTAGCAGATGAAAAAGAAAGGGAAAAGGAGAAAGCAAAATGATTTGGCTATGGATACAGCAGGAGAGACCTGACATTTACTTGCAAGACTGGAAGAAGAGCTGGGAAAGGGGATGTAGCAAGGGAGTTGTAAGGGAATGTCGTGCAACAAATGAGGAGCTGTTGCTTGGGATTTTCTGCCCAGGTACTTCTGACCTTGGAGAGAACATCTGAGTTTTCTAATACGAGGTGGCTGAATAGTAAACTTTGATGTGTTAATAGGAACCTGTTGGTATGTTACACAGGTATTCACTGTTGAGACCAAAGATGATGAGCTGTGAGTTAAGAAGGCTGGATACAGCCATCCTATGTGTACCCATAGATTATAAAGCTAGAAACCTATTGCTGTAATAATATAATGTAAAATAATAAAACAGATATCATAGCCATGAAATCATATGACTGTCAGCTGAAAATGGATGTTAAAGATGATGCGTAGATCCTTCATTTTATAATCTGTCTTGGAAATCTCGGTAAACCTTCCAAAACTTCAAAACCATTGGAAATGTTTCTTCATCCTGGGATGAAGATTACTGGCAGAATGGCATGTGAAAAGCTTGCTGGAAATTGCAGTCTAAACCACTACCTTTTCTGTGCGTAAACAGTGAATTCTCTGAAGAACATTCAAATACAGGAAAAAGGTGATTTATCCACAGGAGTTTGCTGGATTATAGAAAGACATTAGTCCAATTGCTGTAGGGAGAGGAAAATATAGTTCTTTTGCTTCAACTTTTCTTGTGAATTTTAGCAGGGGTTTGTTAGAGATACATGTGGGTTTTTGTTGAGTTGTTTTTTGGTTGGTTTTTTTTGGGGCAGCCAGAGTGTTAAGCTCTTACTGAGGATCCTTTCTGTGGTTCAGTATTAATATTTGAAAACTCAGTAGTAAAAAAGCACACAGATTTTTTTCTCTCTAGGGCTCCCACTGTTCTTTTTTTACTAGTGAATGTACCAAGCATTTTTTTAATGTGTCTTTTATTTCATACATAAAACAAACCACGCTTCTTTACACAATGTCTTTTACTAGGAGATTCTGCAGTTGGCATCACGCAGCATTTGTTGGCAGCAGTGGCAAGCAGTGTGGCATCCATTGCACTGTGTGCTGGTGTCTCACCTGGTCCTGCTTTCAGCTCACATGTCTGCACATCTTCTCAGGCAAGTTTCTATGTGTTTAGCTATCTCACCCTGCTTTTATTTCTGCTTTCATTAGGTTTCACTAGGCAACATACGTATACTTCTAAGCATTTAAACTGAAAATCTGTCTAGCAGTGTCAGTAGTGATAGTTAAATCTTGTACTGGCAGACAGAGTATGACTCACATCTCTGGGATGGAAGGTAAGATCTTTATGAGCTCTGTAAAATCTTTTCCCCAGGCTATCAAGGGTGCCTATCACCTTTGCTAATGATTCCCCAAATGTCACTGTGTTAATGATCTCTTTTCAGCTCAAATGTAAGCCATGACCTTGCTTTGTGTATAAACTGCACCTCAAACCAAATGGAAAATAATAAATGGCTATTACATTTCTGATAGAAACTGCCTTCCACAGAAGGGCTCAAAATGCTGTGTAATAGTTACAAAGATAATGTCTCATCCATTATTAAAAAACCCAGGAGCCTTTACTCGTGCACTTTATTTGTTCAGCCTAGGAAGCGGTGAAATTTCAGCCTTCTCTTTTGCCTCCTCATATGTTGGTGCAGATGCAGCAGCAGTGGCTCTGGCCACCGTTTGCAGCTGTGGCTCTGATGGCATGGTGGGGATTTGTGGAGTGGGACCTCAAATTGTCGCACAGTTGCAGCCCTTCTGGTGACACTGTCTGCTGCTGGCTGAGGGTCACAGCATGGTCCTTCTTCCTCTGCAACCCTGGGGAGAGCAGCCCAAGTGCCCAAGTGCTGCTTCAGCCTCACTGGAAACAGTTCTCTGGCATTCAGAGCAGCAAGGCAAAGAAAAATTCATATTCCTTTCGGGGCCTGACAAGCCTCATTTTGTATATGTTTTTTGCATTTGCCAGATTTACAGGAGCTGATCAGGAGCTGTTTATGCAGCTGCAGCTTGGTCCCTGAATACCTTCCAGGCAGTGTGTTATCATGTACTCGGTTTGTATAGCCTGCTTTTTACGCAGTGGGTATTCAGTAGATTCACCGAGTACCATCAAGCTGTCATGCATCAAAGAAAAGGACAAAAAATCAAAGCATTGTCTTTTCAGCGTCCTTCCAGGCTAAACAGGCTGTCCCCAGTAGCACACAACCACAACACTCACTGCTCAGTCATGTCTTTCTCTTGAAATACTTACCCATGTACGATCACCACTGACCATGGCAGGGGTGGCATGAGTCACGGTGCCATGATGACAGAAATATCGGGATAGTTAGTTTTGGTACTCCCTTTATTATGTCATGCAAAGCGTTAGAAGAGAGCTGTGCAGACACTGAATGCAGAAACGAGTGGGATAGAAGTTAACTTCAACATGGCGAAAAGGATGTCAGTGAGATTAGTGGGGACTGCCCTAATAGTCAAGTTGTGCACTCACTAGGTTTAATCTGCTTTTTCAGCTCCAGCCAGTCTGTATTGATTAACTGGACAGGTGAGTCAAACGGATGATTTTAATCTGTGGAAAAGATAAAGTGAGATAACCCCTTAGAATAACTTGGCATAAAGAGGCTGTTACTGAAGACCTCTGGAAAAACAGGTGTCTAGTTTCCACTGTCATTGTGTTAATCAAGAGTTACAGATGCTCATCTACCAGCTTCTCACTAATGTTCAAAGGCACCTAATGCCTATTTTTGCCTTTGAAAAGCTCCCCCCATAATACCGAATAGCAGTCCCTCGTGCTCAACATTTATCACATACCCAGTAATCCCTATCTTCTCCTTCTGTGCTGACAAACGTTAACCCTATATTTCAAAAATTTAATAACCACAGGACACATTTCAAATTAACAGCAGCTCAGGATTGTCTTGGTTTCCCACAGCAACCATCACGGAATCCTGGAAAAAATGGGTCAAATGAAAACATTATATGGCAGAGTAGTAGGGAGAAGTATCATAGACTTGTTTCGGAAGGCTGGCTGCAGAGTTGTTCAGATGGGATGTGTTTTACACACCAATTCCTCTAAATTATTCTGATTTTCAAAAAAATCATAGTGTAGGAACACTTGACCCATTTTAGTAGAGAGCAAAATTAATGGGTCAAAGGAAAACAATATGTACTTTCAATTCTGCATGGCATTTTAGTGATGCATTTTCTAGAAAACTTACACATAAAACTAATTCTGTTTTTCCTGATTGGGGCATTGTCATAAAGATTATAAATTTGACAGCTAAAACAATGTATGGTGCAGATAACAGCAAAATATTGATCTAGGAACAACAGGAGTTTAATTTTAGAACAGCTTTCTTTAACACTATCCTTGGTGATTAATGTGAATTGCACTGCTTTTCTTGCTGCTATTTGTTATTTCATCACAGAAGCATTTGGGAGAATCTGTGATGCTCTAGAGAACTACTGTACAGAATACAGAAAGCAGAGAAGATTTTTTAGGATCGTTATGGTCCTTCCCCAAAGACAATCTGTTCTTTGCAAAGGATAAGCTAAAGATGTTAGCGAATAATGCTAACTTTTGAGAAAGTGTGAAACAAAACAAACAGGCTTTAAATAGGTCAGGTACTTGGACAGAAAATAAAGTAGGACTAAATTTGGAAATATTCTGGTTAATAAATCAACAGAAAAATCCTACATTTTTAATGAAATAGATCAAGCTTGAGAAAATATAGAGGTTTAACATTGCCACCTTATTTTGAGTAGGAATTGATTGCAATCTATTGAATTCAATGACATTGAATTTCAGAACATAGGTTGCTGTCTTTATAAGCTCAGGAGAGCAAAACTTTTCTCTGCATATAGTATATTGCTTTGGTTTTCCTCAAAACATTTCCCATGGGAGAACAAATGCCCTCTGTAGAGTTCTCATTTCTGATGTATTAGCTGCTTTTGCATTCACTGGACTGAATAGTGTGAAGCATTTTTGAAGAGCAGTTGGGTTTTGTTTCTTTGGGTTTTTTTGGCTGGAAGGCATCATAGTACCTAAGTCTTTTATTTTGTTACATGCGTTATGAAACAAAGCCAAAGATGACCTCTTTCTCCTGCTGATTCTGTTCAAAATCATTGCAGGAGAAATGTGGCATTGCAATTCTTTGTTCTTTTTTTTTTGTTCTTTTTTTTTTCACTTTTTTTTTTCCTAAATGCTTCCTCCATTCTTTCTACATTTTTCTGTCCTCTGATGATAAATGCTAATTACTGTCTACAGAGTTCTTCCTCTTCCCCTTTGGCCAGGTCCTGGCTGAAAAACTGTTTCCCATCAGGGAGCAGTCTGGACTGAGTGGTTCTCTTTTATGACACTGAGTAACTTGTGCCATAGGGCACACCCCCCTGCATCACTGGGACCTGCTCAGCCCCCATAGGTCTGAGTGGAGGTTCTGAGAGGAACCTCTTGCTTCCCACAGACTCTCATCTAGACTTTTATATCCTATATCACAAACAGGAATCTTTGTTCATACATGTGTCGCACAGGCATATGAACGTGAGATTATTTTCTATGCATAATTTAAAGCAAAGAGCATGGTATTCTGCTTTTACAAATAAACAGGAAAGAAATGAAGCATTAGACACCAGCTGTTGAGCTTACTGTCAACTATTTTGGAACAACTTGTGGCTAAAACTATGTAACAAGGAGGCTTGCACAATAGAACTTACTTTATTCTGCATTATAATGTAAATCTCTATGTCCTATGGCTCCAGGCACAGTATTTTATATCAAAACAGCTGATCATGCAAACCAGATTTCACTACTGTTGAGACCTTGCTCTCTGATCTTTCTTCCATTCATTTCGGGGAAAAAACCCAACTATTTCCTTCCAAATATCTCCCCCAAAAGCTTTTAAGAGATAAACATTTCCCTCTCCTTCATTCTAATGTAAACTTGAACCCATAAAGTTTTGCTAAAGGAGTGTAAATCTTTCCCCTCCAGAAGTTATCTGCCATGTTTCTTCTCATCCTTTGGATGACTGCAGTAATTTTTATACTGTGCTGTCGGGAGTGTAATGTTAAGTGCTTCATTAATGATGATTTGTGCCATTGAAAAGTTTAAAACGGGCAGATCCTGGCAAGGGCCTGACGTTATTTATTTTCATTCTTTGTACTAAACTCTGCAAAGAATATTTTAAGAGCAGTTTTGCTTCTACTTGGAGATACTATAAACAATATTTCACATGCCATTGCCTCAGAGACAGCATTAATCAGGAGAACAATAATAATGGCTGCACACATTGCTAATAAATATTTGCATTTATTTGTAATAAAAGGGATACATTTTACTGTGTGAAAGGGAGATAAGTAGAGAGATGCTTGTGTGCATTTGGAAACAATGGTTCCAAATATTTGCTGCTGGAAGGGTTAAGAAATAATAATTGGACCTCAAGGACCCAGGCCCTGCAGAGCATGGTACAGCAGTGCAGCAGAAAGGAAACACAGCTGGAAGCTGGGGATTGCCCTAGGGGACAGGTTGGGGCTCCCTGGGCTCCCTCGATTCAAAGGAAAACCAGGGGATCACACTTTACTTTGGAGGTGGGGGTGCATGCCTCATCTCTGGTGTGCTGATGGATTTAGGTCCTGACCTGGCTCCTGGCTTGAGACCTGGTCCTGGATTTGGGGGTGTCCAGCTTGTTACTTGACTGGAGAGTGAACCAGGGGGCAGAACTCATGTTAAAATACAGGCAAGATAAAAGTCACAGCACAACTTAATGTATGAAATCCCAAAGACTATTTTTAACATTTCGCTATCTATTTGAATATTACCTTTTTTTTTTTCTTCCCACAGTATATAACAAGAGGAAACAAGTTTATCTGCTAAGCAAAATCCTTTGTACTAAGACCAACACAGGGTAGTATAAAATGCATATTTTTTTGTTGCTTAATTACAATTTTTGCAAGATGTTGTAAAAACATGAAATTTATTGGAAAAAATCTGGAGGAAATGTAATTTTTTTTTATTTGATATATAAAAGGACACTTTATTACAGCTTAAATTTCACATGACCTCATTTAAACACCAGGCATAGGCAATGTCAAGTGGTAGGTAATTTCATTTGTGTGTTTTAGCTCACTCTGGCTGTATTTCTTTAGGCAGACTGAGGTTTAGGTACGTGCATTAGTGAACTGGAGAGAAAGATTTGAGGCTCTTGTCTGTGAACTCCAAGATAGCTTCTGGAAACAAAGAATGAGACTAAGCTGCCTTTCACAGTCAGGAAAAAGAAAGGTTAAAAGTGCAGCGTCCTAAAAAATAGGTTTAGGAGTATTAAATAACTTTGCAGAAAAGTAAAGGAAAGGTCAAACATGGCATTAAAAGGCTCTGGATTAAATACCCTAGAGAAATTAAATTGTTAATAAAGACTCTTATAGCCCCTTTACGATTAATGCTTCTTGGAACTTTGAAGAGACCAGATTGCCTGTGCAATGTAAAATGTCACTGGAAAAATATTTATTTAATCAGCATGGATTGAAATATATGAATCTTTGCCTGGCTTAACTCAGCTGCAATAATTTTCTAGCACACATCTGCAGCAGTCAGACACCAGCCTAGCTGGGTCTGTGGTTCACAGGTCAAACATTTGTTGGTTCCCTTGGGCTGGAAAAGTAGAGCAATCTGTTTTACAGAGTGAGATTCTACAAAAATTACAGTTCCCACAATAGCAGTGATAGCACAAAGCTAGATGTAAGGGGCCCTCACCAACTTCAGAGGACAGACTGCTATTTGTTTCAGTACAACTGGGCAAAAAACACACACAAACGGACTAATGACAGAGGAATGAATTACTACAGATTGGATTGAATTTTACATTTAATCAACAAGCATAATTTAATTTAGCAGTAAAGAGACAGAGCAAACAAGGAGGTACTTGCTGCAGGGGAAGGAAGTGACCCTGGGAGGAGAGGAGGCTGCAGGAGGGAAGAGGAAGGAGGAAAGTCCAGCTGGAAGAGCATACCAGCGTAGGTGCCCACAAAGGGGAGAGAACCTGGGATCTCTTCCAGCTACCACACTTCTCCTGACAAGGAATAGATTAACTTCTCACTCTCTTTGTGGGATGCAGCAACCTTGACACGCTGCTAGCCTGCGGGATGATGTGGAAAACAATAAAAGAAAGGAATGTAATCATTGTAATTGTCAAGGGAAAAAAATAACAAAGAACCGAAGATGTTTTTGTGAACTAAAGCTTGTCAGGGGACAGGTCCACCTTAAGAGTTGTCCAGGCATGACTATTCTCAACAAATCCAATTAATATGAAATATTGACCTCATGTCAGCGACAATTTGCTGGCAATGTTAACAACGGCAGATCTGATAGTCAGAAACTCCCAAGACTTTTAAAGCAACACAAATGTCATGTGTCTACTCCCAGTTAGCAGTACGAGACATTAACAGCCTCACTGATCACTTTAAAAATGTTTTATGAAGCCTGCATACATCCATTTGCCTTTTGACTAATGAAACTGCCTTGGGGGTTCATTTTCCCTTCCCATTTTCTCCACCTAAAAGTAGCAGTTTAGGAGTCTCATTTCCATTACAGCTGCTGGTGGTGCATAAAAGGAGAGTGCCTGTGGAGAAAGCTCTGGATTAGCGGTGCTCCCTGCGGAGTGCTCAAAACCCATCTCTGATTAAACATGTTATTTGAGTTATTTTTCCTTTGTAAAGAAACTTAGGCAAAACTATGCTGCAATTTGGTCACAGTATATGAAGTCTGAAGTGCCCAGCGCTCGGTGTGCTGGGAGAAGCTACAGCAGCACTGGGTGAAAGCCCAGGTACGGAGCCTGCTCAGGAAACCGCACAATCTCTGAGTGGAATTTTGTATGCAGAAAAGTATGTGGAATTTCTCAAGTTAATAAATTACCCTCTTGAAATGTATCTATAGATAAATCAAAATAATTTGTCAGTGTGCTGAATTTCATAAGTAATTTAGCCTTCCACACCTTTTCTTCCCAGCTAGCGCACCAAATTGCAGTGTTTAAAAACCTATTTTTGCCTGTTTCTTCTCTCACCAGAGAATCTGTTTCAGATTCAAATTTCAGATTGACCATGCTGTGGAAATCTCAGTTGTTATATTTTAACATGGCAGGGAGCTGGGTAGATAATGAAAATCCTGTACAGGCCCACTTTGAAAAAAGGCTGAAGTAAGCACTCACTTTGTGTGAAGTATCTGAGGCTCCATACACCAAGAGAGGAGGATGTATGTCCCAAGGAGGGAAACATTTCAGGGGGAGTTAATGCCTCATCACCTTAGTCTTCAGAGACTCAACTACAAGAAATCAATCCTTTGGAAACCAAATTGCATTATTTCCAGCCCTTGTGGCCCTAGAATCTAAAAGTTCCTGACTTTTATGTGTGAAATGATGTTTTGAGATTAAATGGATCTCTCCCTCTCTCTCACTGCCCTCTCCATATGCACCACAGGTGAATAAACTGAAAATGAAAGAAAATGTTTAATCTCAAATACAATCTTCCTTACTTCAGCAGGAACACTGAAAAATATTTCTTTAGGGTCACTCACATCTACTTTTTTCCCATTCTTTATATTTCTTTACCATGATTTGAAGTATTTTATTTTCAGAGTTTCAGCCAGAAACTGGAGTACCATCTACTTTGCCATGGTTAGTGCAGAACAGCATGAGTGGTAAAACTTGTCTTTTCTTTTGTGTAGTGTCTGTAAACAGATACCCATTTCCTCCCATGACACCAGAACTGCTCGTTCTTTCCAAATCCCATGATCCAGAAGATGTGGGGAGCACAGCGTTACTTCACATGCAGTCTTGAAGTCTGGGCTGGACTGGAACTGATTGCAGCTGTTCTGCCAGAACCACCTCCTGCTGTCTGGCAGAGAAGGTGATACACATCAAAACTGCTCTGTGACCAGAGAAATGGAAAGAGGCTGAAGGAAGACAGAAAACTCTGCCTCTATCGGTATCGGTGACGTGCTGTTTTAAACCCCCTCAAAGGCTAGTAACAGAAATAATGAGTCCTTCTGGTTCCTATATTTTGCAGATCATGGCCTTCTACAGGTAGACATAAGGATGCTCTGAAAATGCTCTCTGTAGTCTGGGAACTGTGTGGCTGCAGTAGGTCTGCCAGCGTCCTTAAACTAACAAGCCTGCCTGCTGGAAGGGTCATGCCACACTGATGGCTGCATGCAGGTGACAGGTGATGCAGCTTTTGGCCCATGACAAAATAATGGGCAGAGCAACATCATGCCTGTCTGCAAAAATGGTGTCCTTTGTCACCTTCATGCAGGCATCTTAAAAATAATGAGGGTTTTCTGTCCTTAGCAACAATGGGAACATTACTCCGTGGTGTAACTACTCTGGAAAAGTGGGAGGAAAGCAAGCAGCAAACAGGTAAAACAGAAGAAAAAAAGGGGAGTAATAACTAAAACAAAGGAGGGGAAGGGGGAGGAAATGTCATCCTCATCTGAGAGGAGGAGCTTGGAGAAACTGAGAAAGGTACTAAAGCACGGCACAGCACTAATGGTGAGCAAACCCAGTTGCAGGTGTTTAAAGGAAGCTTTGGGAGGTGATCTTTATCTAACAGAGCTGTTTAGAGGGGACAAAGCAATAAAGGAATGAAAACCAGTGTGCTGTAATTTGGCCTAAATTGAGTATGCTGCTGCTTTTTTTTTTTTACTTAAAGAAAAAATATGTGTCTGAATTTTTATTTCCGAATCAGAGAATGTCATGGTTCCCTGGAAAATCCATGAAATATGAGTTGCCAAGATCAGTGATGATTTTGATAGATGGACTGAAAGCTTTTCAGTCATAAATTAAAGAAGTGAAGGAAGTTTATTAAAGGAATTTTTCTTCCAACTTTTTCACTTAGTCAACATAAATTCAGTGTTTTGTGGCAGTCTGAATAAAAAAGCCATATACTGTATGAATCAAACTTATGTTCACTTTCAGACGCTGAGGGTTTTTCTTATGAAAAGTGTCTATATCTGAGAAGCTGGAATACTTTTCCATATTTTGACTACAGAAAATGCAGAAAGCCATACAGATCCAGTATATCAACAGGCCACACTCATGAAATGGACTGTGTGTCTACTTTAACATTTTAGTTTGAACCAGGGTCGCATTTTTGTCTCTACTTACTGCTCCTCACATCAGAGAATCGTCTTGAAGGATAAAATTCCTTGATGAAAGTGAACTGGCAGATACTGTCCTGGTGTCTGCTTCAAGCTAGAGTAAAGCTAGTCTGGCACAAAACCCTCTGAAATGCTTATGATACGTAGGATGGTGGCTTGACTTTAGCTGCTCCAAGCAGCAGATCCACTCCCATTGGTTTTCATTACTTCCTAATGTAGGTGCTGCTTACAAGTGCTAGCCCCCGGTGCTCAAGGGAGCAGCTAACCCATGGGGCTAAAGTGCGTTTCCCAGTTCCTGGCTCTGGATGCTCACCCTGGTCCTATTGGGCCTGTGGGCCACAGTGAGACCTCAGAGCACAAAGTTGTGGGGAGATCTAGACCCATGGCCAGGGGCTGAAGTGTGGTGTACCTCAACAAGGAGCTGGGTTGGAAAAGTCAGGAGTCAAGACAGCTGGGTATGCTATGCTAGCAGAGACCACCTGTCCAGAAGCATAGCCACAGCTAATGAGAAATAACTTCTGCTATGCTGAATTGGAGACACAGAGGATGAGTTATTTAGGCCAGAAGGTTTGTCTTTATGTGAAAATATTTCTCCTGAGAGTCCCACGTGTCATTCTGCATGGTTTCTCTCTGAGAAGTGTAAAGATCTCTTCCTGCTCTTTTCAGAAGTCACAGCTGCCTTAGATGAATAGGATATCTGTTCTGAATACACACTAGCCATTCCTAAAAACTCTGCTTTAAATTCAAATTAAACAGAAATTGTATGAGAAGCCATAAATTACTGCTAATGTGTACAAAAATCTTGTACCTTCTTCAAAGTGATCACAAAATTAAGGAAAAACACAACAGGGAATACAAGGCAGGCTCCAATTTATTATTTTTTTTTTTTCACTAAAAAAAATGTCTACCTTGTCAGCTGCAAGGTCTCATTCAAAGAGCTTTATTTTTAATGAAAAGAAACCACCTTAAAACCCCCCATAGTAGTATATAAGCATACTAGACAGGCAGCTTTGTTAAATTATTTGTCTCTTCATGGATTTCTCAGGCTTCCTAGACTGTGTGTGTGAGCAATATAGCACAGAAGGAAAACAATTTCATTCCGGACACAGAAAAAGAGGTAGGAATACATATCACCATACAGACATTTGTACTCACTCATAAACATACATGTATACTCATATGCACTGCCAAATAATGATCTGCCTTTTGCCATTGTGGTGTGCATACAGCTATAGAAGTATCAGTATCTATATCATTCTGCCCATCCGTATTTCTTTCTATGAATGATAAATAATTAGTGGTGTAGCTATAAAGCTTATGTATTTCTAGCCAATGACACCTTCAAGGTCCCTCTGCTGCCTACTGCTTGACCTTGGTTTAAAAGCACACAGAATGGAAACCTTGAAACCAGGATCAGCAGGATTCATTCTGACAGAAAACAGATGCAGCACAATGGAGAAAAATACACATTTAATTTTAATCTTTTTTTAAACAGCCTAACTATTACCAGTCTCAAAAAAATCTTAAGGTACAGACTGTCCTTCGCACAAGTAGCATACATTTTGACACTCCAATTAAATTTGGATTAGATGACATTTTAAGTACAATAACTATAGCAATGTGTACATTATTCCTCTTTTTAGACACGGTAGCAGGAGAACATGTATGTACCCATGGAAGTAACATAACAAAGGGCTATGGCCTTAAGATTCCCGACATCATAAAAGTACAATAAGAAGCATTTTATTTCATAATATTTGGACAGGGAGGTAATGAGGCTACAATATAGACAGATGATGCAGTGATGTGACCTTAAAGGTATTGCTTTTGTCTTTCTTTACTTTTCAGTTTTTTGTCTGGTCTCAAGCCAAGTAATCTTAGGTAGAACTTAATAGGCTTCCGGTTTTCTGAAAGGGAATGAAACCACTATCTTTACAGTGTGGGGAACCGAATTTGAGATCACGTCATGTAACACTGGCGTGGGTTCATAAGAAATGGACACCCCCCTGCCTGGCTCTCAGCAGCATTTGTCCAGAGGAAATGATCACTGAACAGAAGTCCATCTCAAGTCTTCCCACCAGGATGACTGCTTGCCCCTGTGTCATTTGGTGCTTTTATCAGGAAGAAAATATAAATATTTGCTAATATAGTTGTCAATTTCATGAAGCTGAAAGTGGTGCTTAAGTAATAGACAGAGGTAAGTCACTTGCACAAAGCTGCCTGGATTGCTTAAGCTGCTTGCAACCAGAGAAGGAACATTTTAATACTGATGGACCGTAGGAACAAAGAATGTAGGACAATGTTTATGAGGTTATCCTGGAAAGAAGCAATACTTAATTAACTTAGAATAATGGTAAAAAGACTAGCATTGTATTTGGATAGAAAAAGAGAGGCATACTAGAAGAACAGAAAAAGATACTTATAATGTCATCTGTAGGAACAATACTGGAAGACTGTACACGTATCCAAAGTCTGTTCTTTGTAAGAGTATGTGAAGATGGTTCATAAAGACGGAAAGGTCTTGAAGAACTTTCTAATAATTTGGGTAATTCAAAGAATCATAATGTGAACATCTGTTTCCTGGAGGCACATGACAATTAACTACATTTCACAAACAGTTGAAGACTCGATATAACAATAATTATTGATCCTAATTTCACAAAGTAAAAGTTTGCTAACAAATTGAAAAAGTGACTGAATGGATTGTTATGACAGTTGAATCTTTCTTTCTGTCATGCCACAAGACCGTTCTGCAACAGAAGGGATTATTCATTCCTTTTACATGGGTAAGCATTGTAGAATCTGGTAATCCATGACTCAACCTTTCTCAAATTGTGAACATATAACCATTTTTCAGGGCACATGCTCAACCTTTTAGAAATTCCACATATGCATATGGTTAAAGGACTTCTGAACTTGTTCTCTTCTGTGAATTGCATGGAAGCAGCGCACAGGCTTCCGGAGCTTTCTTCATCACACATTAAATATCACACTGTTCTCTTTTCTGTGATGGACATCTTTATGGACCTCAGATCACTGATGTAGTCTCTTTCCAAACCCTTTCTCAGTTTTTCTGTTTATCCAACTCAGTGCTAGCCTGATGACAGCCTTAGCCCTGTAATTCAGCCCAATACTTGCAAATGCAAGAATTGCTTCCTTCTGGCGTTTTCAGGCATCACCATGTCATGGCTGGTCTCCCAGTTCAGCATAGAACAAACCTCTATTTTTTCCTTTTAACAGAAAAATGGAAACTTTAACTCTTCATTTCCTTAGGGATCACTGTCTCCAGGCCCAGCCAGATGGCCTTTGTCATACCTATTTTAGTAAGCTGGTTTTCATCTTTGTCTCCATTCCTGTGTACACACACACAGAGTATATATTCACACCCATACCTGGATATTTCTGAAGCTCAAAAAAGTTTGATTGTAAAACTAAGTAAAATTTAGGAAAGAAAATGTTTCATTTGCTCTAGGAATATGGTTATGTATAATTGAATAGAAGGCTTGTCTGCTATGTTACTTTTTTTCTATTTTCTTCTTTACAAATTGAACTTGTCAGTGGGAAAAAGTGCAGATAATAATGAGAGCTTTAAGCACAAAATGTCTGATAATGACAAGAACAATGAGAAGAGAGGCAAGACATAAGAGAATAAGGACACTGGAAGAAAGGCAGAAATAATCCTGGAAATCTGCACACAGGCCTGGGAGCATATTATTGAATCTGAACCATAAACTATATTTAATGCAATTTTATCCATTACACCTAACTACAAGGGTGAGATAGGACACATTTCTGTGAATTGTTACATTTACTGTTTCTGTCTTCTATTTCATCTTACTGTTAACCACTTTAACCTAAATTGACTTTTACTTAAGAACATTTTGTCTATAAAACAATAAGAGCCCTATAACATGTGTTTGAAGGCAGAGTAAGCTCCTAACCTGAGAGATGAGTAAGAGGAGCCTGAGGTCTTCTCACCAAGCAGCCTAACAAATGGTGCATTGGGGACTTCAGCTAAGGTAGTGTAGTTAAAGGGAAAGTCAATTGATCACAGGCAGGGAAGACCAAAGATCAAGACTTTTTTATAAATTAGATTTCTAAATTATTGTGTTTGATTCACAGTTTACAGTTTTGGGAAAAAACTAAAGCAAGAGATTTTGTTATGCAAGAACAAATATTTCTTGGGAAATCCATTGCTGTTTTAAAGATCCTCTGACCAGCTTTCCACCATTTGCTGGAAGAAAGCTTGGAGACCAGTCTCCTCACTAGTGGTTATTGCCATGCTAGTTAAGATATGTCATGGATATGTCATTACTTCTGCCTGTACTGAAGCATCATAAATTAGCTAGCACATGATATATTTTGTCCTTTAAAACAATGAAATCAGGTAGAGGTGACTTTTTTTCCCCATGAGCTGGCCTTCACCGGCTTATGCATTTGGCAAAACTTTTGTTTTTTTTATTTTAGAGTGCTTTTTTAAGCTGCTTAATATGAGTAGAAATTTCCCCTTGGAACTTGCTTATGTTGCTTTTGAAGAACTAAACGTGGATGGGGCAGGTGGTGTATATCAGGCAGCCTGTTTCAGGTTTGAATTAACCTACAGCTCTTGTAGGCAAACACAAAGCGCTGACAACTGTATAAATAAAAGACAACTTTATAAATAAAGAGAGATCGACTATTCATACACTCCAAAATGCATACTGATCACAGAGAAATAAGAAATGGACTTCAGAATATCGAAATACATAGGAGACATTGTCTGAGATTCTTGTGTCAATTTAGAGCTTAGAAGAACATTCTCAAAAGGCTTGATTCAAGAGGAAAAAAACGGTACCTCTGATTTTCTAAGTAACAGCTCACAGATTAATTTTACTGACATCTTCTAAATCACAATATAGTAACAGCTTGTATTTTCTAAGTGAGGGCCTGTAGTAAGTCCTACGTTACAGTGAAATGAAATAACTTTAACTTTGGCTTTGTTCCAGATCTTAAGTCAGAAATTGATTTTTTATATTATTTATCTTGAAATTAATATATACAGACTACTGTTTAGACATTAATTTATATTAAATTTACTTCCAAAATAATATGATATATGTAAGACTTGAAAATATGGAGCACAGTATGAGGCTTCGGCTTGTCAGCTGAGTTAAGCTGTTCAGTGAGTTAGACTTCAAGCATTTAGAAATTTTTAAGAAATTAACAACTCGAATCTATACTTCCCAGTCAATATGTATATATGGACTTTTCCATGCCTATTTACTGATAGTGCAACTGTGTTGAAACTGTAATGGCAGCTGAGTTAGAAACTGCCTGGAGGCTGGCTGAAAGCTACCTAGTGGGCTTGTTGCAGAGAATGGAGTTCCCTTCCCTCCCTCTCTCTGCCTGGCTCGTCCCGATATCTCTGATGGCCCTTGACAGGCAGCTCCTGGCTCTGCAGCATACAAGTCATACTGTGAGGCCCTTACACTGCCTGAGAGCTTTGTTGTTTGCATCTCCAGTAAGCTTTATTACGGTGTAAGACATGCCTTTGGGCACCCCTAGCCATGAAACGCTACCGATTCGGTTTCCCAAACCGTTGTGTATAATAATGGCCTGAGACAGAGCCAGCATTACAGAGCTTCGGAGACCTCGGGCAGCTGCCTCCCTAGTTGGTGCTTACCTCCAACTAGGTCATAAAGTGACGTGAGATCTAAGAATCAGCTGTAGCATGAGACATTTGTTCTGTATTTATGCAGTAATCATAAGTCACTTTGGGTAGTCCACTTCCCGGTGGCTGCCTTGCTCCCCACACTGAAATCTCTATTGCCTCAGCCTTGTGACTCATAATGCACCTTCAGTCATATTTTAACCTTCAGCACTGTACTCTCTGTCACACCTTATTGCTTAATATGTGCTGTTGAGCACGGCAACGTTGCACCATCAGATAAACCTCAGTGACTTCTGTATGAAAAGCAAATTAATTTGCCTGTTTTTTTAATAAAAGTTCCCATTTAATATGAATGCTTAATATGAATGTTCCCCTTTAATATGAATGTTGCATGCATGCCCTTGACATACTTGCTAGATGATAATAATGTCTGTATACACAAGGGTAAAATAGGGTATTTTTTCCCCCATATTATAAAACCATTCTGGTTTCCTGGGTTTTATCTCATTAGATTTAAAAATCATTTTTTCAAAGTCAGTTGAGCTATAAAACACAATAGATTTGGGGATGTTTCAGGAATTGCTTTAATCTTTTTACAGTCATTGACACCTTCCCTACCTTCTATGTATTTTATATGGAATCTAGTGAAATAATGGTGACTGTGGAGAGGTAAAGGAACCCCGAAATGCAGTTGGCATTTCAGTTTTATCAATAGTTTATTCTACGGTTTTACAAACCGTATGGCTTTGCAGAACCATATCCTGTGGCAAACAAAATGTCCTATGCTATTTCAAAAGAAAGAAGCTATTGAGGAGTATGATATAGGATTGCTAATCCTTACCAGTCAAACATCACATTAATAAAAAGATTATGGGAATTTACCTTAAGAAGCAATTTTTTGTTGCTGTTTTCAATTTTTCTTTTGGTTGTTTTCACCATTTGGAAGGAAAGTGTTTGTTTTCAGAAGGTATAAAAATCCTAGGATCACTATTCAGACTGTATCATGCACAGGAAATGGAGACCTCTTTGTTTATTGCTCAGCAGGTTCTACCTTTTCTTTTCCTGTTCCCTGGCATGTGAGGAGCTGTCCTTTTTGCTACCTGCTGTTCCTCCAGCCAGGACACAGAGGCCCCCAGTTCACAGCGTCTTCTTGGAGATCTTGTTTTCCCACATATCTTACTGCTACATTCACCTGCGACCATCCCGGTGCTGTCAGGAGCCACCGGCTCCCTCGTGCCAGTGGCTGCTGCTCACTGTCCCTCGCAAGCCCTGCTCATCACTGCTCATTCCTCTTCATGCACAGCTCTGTTATGGACACCTCCAAATTCCTCTGACCGCCCGTTTGACTCTTAGTGGTCACCAAGAGGGTTTTTCACACCAACCAACTTCAGGTATCTAATGTGGCATGCACGCTCCCCTTAGGCCCCTCTGAGAGCAAATTCTGCTTCACCTGCAGAGACTGGGGAGCTCTGCCTCCAGTCCAGCTGGATACAGCCGGTGCCTACAGTTAGAAGGAACAGTTGACTTTTATTTGTTTCTGAGATCTTTATTTTAACTTTTCCAAGATATGACTGTTGCTCTTACTGCTATTATGGCTGCAATTATATTGATCTTATTAACTGTATAATTTTAATTATTGTAATATGAAGATGGTATATAGCAATAATAACAATATTAGTTATTTTATCCATTTAAGTGGAAGACTTGATATTCCAAATATGGTAACACTTTTCTACCACAGAAGAATGGTTTCCTTTCAATATAGGCCAAGTGTTTTTCCTAAAAGCCCCTCTAGTTAAACCCCTCAGTCTGTTTTTAGGAAGCCAATTACAGATTCTTGCTACACTTAACTTTTGAAAATGGGTTCATTTATGTGCTTACAGGGAGAAAAGATCTTTGTTTTAGTTTTTAATTATGACATAAATATCTCAGCTTCATCATAGAATTTAAAACAATCTTCTGCTTAGAAAGTGTAAGCCATGCATTTTCCTCAAAGGAACATTGAATGTATCGGAGTTTTTACTGAAACATTACAGAATGAGACTCTACAGTAAAATTTATGGTTAAGTAAATACCAAACTGCACTGGATAGGGGAAAACCAGCAACAGAATCCAAGTGGTTCATTCCAGGGACACTGCTTTTGTTTCGAGATAAGAATTTCTTATACTTCATACTGATAATCTTTATGCATAGTATTTTACTAATGCAAAGATAAAGAGATTCAAAACTTTCAACCTGCCTTAACCTCCTTTCACTACATGAGGAAACTGTATATCATATTAAAAAAAAGCAGCAGAAGATACTATTGGCCAAAGACCCATTCAGATCATCAGATTATTAATAAAAGAGAGATATAGATTCAGTAACAAGTTAAAAGTTAACAGAATGTGCCCTGCCCTTTTTAAAATACTTAGTTTTAGGCTTTCCTAATGGAGAATAAAAAGATGTGATGTATTTGTTTTATGCATTGTATGCTGGAGTGGGTGTGGCAGGACCGATGATTTGGGAGGAATATTTGGTGACAGTCCTAGCAGGTGGCCAGTGCAGTCCAGTCTGCAGCCTTTTGGAAGAGAATATAGGACCAAATTCTCTACACCTCCCCATATGCTTTTAGAGAAAATAATGCTTTATTCAGTATTCACTTCAAGTGTAATTCCACTCAGATTTCAGAGCCTGCTAGTAATGATTCAGGGAAATTAATTGGAAAACCTTCTCCTTGAGAGTTTATGGGAGTGAAGACATCACTGAGGCAATAAACTTTACTCATATTCTAGTGAGAGACAAAAAGACACTGAGCGGGACACTAGCAAGCACAGACTTACCTCTGCAACCACAGCCAAGGAAAAGCATCATTAAATTCTCTAGCCTTTGCTTCATTAGTAGTCCTTCAATTAATCAGAAGATTTGCAAATCGCTTTCTTAGCTTTAATCTGCTTGCTTTTATCCTTTTCCTGCTGCTTTGATGGATTGTGCAGACAGGATAAGTAAGTGACAAGACAAATAATTTTAGAGGTGGGAAAGTAACAAGTTTGCAGTGCAGAAAATGCATGTCCTTTAGTGCTGCAGTCTGAATTTTAATTTAGGAACTCTTGTTTCTGGGAAAGAGTAAAAGGATGTTACCTGTCATCTGACCTGCTGGATGTGTTTAAATTAGCATTTTAATTTGGATCTGGAGAGAAGCAACTCTCTCAACCCTTCTTGCTTGTGGTGCTTTGGTGTGCACTGTGGGACAGCCTCGGAGTGTGTGGACTGGATTGTCTTCAGCTGAAACCAAACCCAGAGGAATGAACCAGGAGCACAGCCACAGTGCTTCAACCACTAATGGGCATTAGTGGGCTCGACTGGAGTTAGTCTGAAGAATGCATGCTCTGCACACGGAGGGTGAATGCTAAGTCTCCAGCTATAATGGTTTCACTCTATGGATTGGTTCCTATTGCCCTATTTGACTTGCTATGTGGCTGTAAGCAGACAAAACAATTGTGAATCGTTCAAACCTCAGACAGAATAAGAAGCTCTTACTTGTGCTGCAATAGAGCTGTCATGCTGCTTAGGTATGTATATATATATAGCATGAATATGTAGGGGCACCTCAGGCTGGAGCTACTTCTACAAAGACAGAATTTGGTAGGACAGAAAGAAAAAAATTCCTAACACGAGGAAGGTCAGGATTCCTGTGTGGGGAGAGCAAATCTACTTTGCTTTCCGTGTTTGGAAGCCAGCAGCATTATTATCAGTGAAACAGAAGGACATATGCCATTTTATATTTGCATCCGAAGACTGCATATAGGCATCAACAAAAATCTCATGTTATTATATTAAATTTGCAGCAGCAGGTGGGATTGATTTCTAGCAAACAGAAAATCAGAGTCAGAATCTAGAGCCTGGAACCATATCAAGTGCAGAGGAACTAAGGATGCGATTGAAAGTGGAAGTTCAGTGCTTTGTGAGGGTAAGACATGTAGATGGTGAAACAGAACACTGAGGCTGAGGCACGCAGGAGCTGCAGCGCCTTGAGAAGCATTCAGGCAGGCACTGACAGATATTGACAGATGGAGAGATGATCAGGGCTGCTGCAATTGTCTTAAGCAGAAATACCTGTAACATCGCTCCGACTAGGAGAAGGAATAGTAACAAAAGCTGACACTCATTTCTCTGACTGGTAACGAAGACAGTAGCATCTATCTGTTTATCAGTCTTGGGAGAGTCCTGTGTGAAATCTGAGCTAGTTCTAGGCTGCCTGATTTTTTATCTTAGGCCAAAATAATGGAAAGAAATGTAAAGGAGAAACTACAAAATGTCAGCTTCCACTGAATATGGTTAATAGGGCAAATGGCTACTGTATGCAAAAATTTTATTTACATGTTTCCTGAGAAGGTGGTAACAAGATCAGCCTGCATGTCTTGAGCCATCAAAGAAGAGATTGTGCAAAGTATGTCTAGCTTCTCTTTAGATCCACAAGACATGTGAGTGCTCAGCACCTTTCTGAAGCCCAGAGGGGATGCTACAACCTGCAGTAGACTTCTGGTGATTAAATACAAATATGTAAAGTAACTAAAATGCTCTCCAAAATCTACTTTTACAGACTAAATGATTCTATTGAAGGCTGAAAATAACTTTTTTTCATCTGAAATTCATTAAGATGCTATTTAACAAATGAAACATAGTTAATTAAACAAGGACATAGTACATGTTATTTTATTCAAGGTTTTACCTTGGAAAAAACCAACAATCTCAAATCACACAGGACTTGCAATTACTGTAGAATACAATGAGAAAGAACTCATGAAAGTCAGCCAGGTATACTGCTGCACCACATGCCTTCCCTAACTAGAAAAAAGAGGATAGAAATGAAGAGTCCTGTGTTCTATGTTAGTATTAAAGACTGATGACAAATATTATTGAACTGTACAATAAATAACACTCTGTAATCTTAAAAATATCTACTACAATGTCATAAAACATTGTATCTCTATTAAATTTGGAAAAAAAGCTTATTTTCTTTTAATTCTGTAGGATTTTTCTAAAAGGTGGAACTATTTTAATACTATTGAATATACTTAAGTGAAAATTTATTCTTTCTCAATGGAAGTTTCAGGGGATTAAAAACTATCTGAATGTTAATCTTTCATATCATGCATCATTAGCAGAACTAAAAACTCTCATTTTCTACAAGGTTTTGGAGCACAGCTGTAGAATACCTAGAGCACACCTTCCAGCAGCAGGAATTAAGTAAGCAGTTGCGTGTTTTCAGACAAAGCTCAGCTCTTTATTCAAAAGGTTGCTTACTAAAACAGAAATTTCATCCTTGCTGTTCCAGACACCAGTAAATCAGGTAAGCAGATAACACTTATTTTAAACCCATGCTTACATTGTTTGCTGGATCAGGACCATAGCTGGAATTCTTGATCTTCAGGAAAATCCTGCCAAGAGCCATTTCCTCCAAGAGCCTTTTTCTTGGTAGCTTCTACTACTGTGATTTGAAATATGGCTTCAGTAATGTACTCAGCATAAAAAATTCTGAGTATTCCACTGGACATAAACAAAAAGACTGAAAAGGTCCTGTTAAATAATGAGATTTTTAAAGAAAGGTATGAAAAGCATTCAGGCCTTTTTTATGTGGCTGAGGAAGGAATATGTGAAGGAAAATGCTTACTATAATACCTGTTTTTCAATAGGTCAGAATAGTATCCTGAGCCTTAAGTAACTGCTGGCACATCAGTGTAGCCTGCTTATGATGGAGGAGAGGTAAAGAAGAGGGAACTAGCTGATTCCCTCCTTTCTTTCTCTAGAAGTGGCTCACTACACAGTCCTAAAATAAACTAAGATGCAAGGGACCTCTGCAGGCCGCCTGGTCCAGACTCCTGCTTAAAGCAGACTAATTCTGACATTAGATCAGGTTGCTCAAGCCTTGTCCAGTCTGGTTGTAAGCACCCATTTCACCGTGTCCCTGGGCACCCACCTACCAGTGGCACCAGAAAAGGGGGTGACCGCTCATACTCTCTTAACCACAGCTCCAGGCTGTGTCTGGATGTGCCTCTCAGAAAACATATATCCCCCTTCCCCCAAAGAATCAGAGAAGTTTAAGTCCAAGTCTCCAGCCCTTACAGCTCCATTTAGGCTGTTTCCCTTGCCTCACGTGGCCAGCAGAGGTTTGGAGCTTCTCAGCATCTTCTCATCCAGTACAGTGAGGACCCTGTCCTGCTGCTTGCACACAGATGTCTGTGCTAGTTCAGGCAGCACAGTTTGAAGTGGTAAAAAATACAGTCTCCAGTGCAGTCATGTCGTCAGTACTTACTAGTGAGTTACACTTATACTGCCAAAACTGCATTTTAAAAACAGAGCTTCCTTTCCTCAAAATTCATGGCTTTACTGTGCTGGCTGTTCTAATAGAAACAGTCCACAGACTTACCAGTGTAACTGCAACTGTTTTCTACCAGGGAAAGCAGCTCCTAAGATAGCTTCCCTAAGATAAACAAGAGAATTTATTCCAGGAAAAGGATGCCTACACTGAAAATGACGCTGACGTAGCTGTACAGATGGAGCGGCAAGTTTCCAAAGACTGATTCTTCACTGCACTTTCAAGACTGGCTGGCTGAAGTTACATCCCTAAATCTATTTTCTGGCACACAGACAAGCGACCTGATTTTTGGGAGTGCTCAGTGTTCTGCAGATTCCCCAGGAAACAGTTTACTTTTTAGCCACCATTGCCACTTTCAGAAATACTGCAAGACAGACAAACTTGGGCTGCAGGTTTTCCTCCAACTAATTACACGTGGTAATCTTTTTTTTCTGGTCGTCATGCCTAAAAATAGAACAAATGCCACAAATTTCATTGATTTTCATTCCCTTAATTAAGAAAATCCCCATGCTTAAACAGCATCTCACGTTATGACTCTTCCCTAGCATCTGGGAAACGGTCCAATCAAAATGACATTCCTATTCCATGTGATATATGATTCCTCCAGGGAAAGAAAGTCGAGTCCACAGATAACACATTCTTCCTTTCTAGCTTTTACAGACATTATTTAGTACCCTACAACTTCTTGTTGAGGTATTTATAAACGTCTTCAGTGAACTTTAACCCAGAATGCTTTAAAAAGAAAGAGACAGTCATAGTTAGGTGATGGAGAGAAAATAGTCACAGATGAAGAAAAATATGATTTATGAGTTGCTGGTTGTTAGCTAACCAGTACTCATGCATGTGTGCACACACACACTGTCCCTTGGGAAGCATGGCCCAGGAATGGCAGTGGTGTGGGAAGTGCTGCTTTCTGGCTTCTTTCCTCCTGTGGGGCACTGGTCGGATCAGGGAAACTGCTGTGGGAAGGGAGGTATTTGGTAGGTTTGGAGTGTTTTCCCAGAGGACCAGGGGGTGACGCCATGGCTGCTTTGGCCTGGTTGGGATCACTGACTGGATCTTCCGTTCCTAATGTGACAGTGAAAGTACATGTTGCCCTTCATTTAGGATTTTTGGCACTGTTACAGCCTAGTCCTAATAAAATCTCGAACAGTGCTTTGTATGTTGTTACTGCATGGAGATTTTTGGATGGTACGTTTGTATCTTTTTACGTAGTTTTACTTGCTGCTGTCTGAACACAATGAAGAAGTCTGTCTGCCTGTTCTAGTTAGCATTTGTTGTGGGTCTTTTTTAAAAGTAATTTCTGACCTTGTTCATGCTGTTTTGTTTACTGTCCTTGAGCTTAGCTTTAATCTTAAATAAAAGCACAAGAAATGCTACATTTTCAAAGATGGAGCTGAAAAGCCATTGACAACAAATATTGTAATATTTTTATTCCACTTTACTGAACTCTTCTACTTGTTAGGAGCTCTGATTCAACCAAGCTAACAAGGTTATCAGATTATATGTCTATTGTCTTGTTATGACTTTCTTGGCTGAGTTCCTGCAGTAAACAATGCTGATGTGATGCTTTGTTCAAGTAGCAGAACTGGAGGGAGCCGGCAGGAGGGAACAGTGCAGGGACTAGGGTCACGGAGCTGTCAAGGCCTCCACAGTGGTGGTGTGGCGGGGAGCGCTACCTGTGGTCAAATTAATCAGTCTCTTGCTACATGTGCTCTAAGTAGTCACTGCCGGTCCGTGACAGCCAAGGAGACAGGTCTGGGAATCTGCAAAACATCCTCGCAGGATAACAGGGACGCAAGCAAGCAATACATTGCAGATATTATTTATCCAAGATGACACACGCCAAAAAGCTTTAAAGGGAGGTAATTAAAGGTGTTTAAAAGCATTAAACCTATGGTTTAATTTAAAAATACATGTACACTCACCTCATCATATGCCAGAGTGCCCAAGTTACAAGAGTTACTGTTTAAATTACCAGTAGAAAAGAAACATCATTGCACTTTACCTTTTCTGCTCTGCTGTGTAAATGCCATGCGCGTTCAGATTTCCTCTAAGCACTGTCATAAAGTTGCTGTCTTCCTGCTGGCATAATTACTATATGCAACTGTTGCTATCTAAATAACAGAGGATGCCAGGGCAGCAGCTGCACAGTTGGAGAGATCGCATCAGCATCGTGCCAGTTGGCTAGTAATAGTCACTTTTTGGACTGTCACTATACTTTGAGAAATAGGAAAAATATTAACTCTTTCTACAGTACCAGTTGGTAATATGGAAGTAACAGGAGATATCAGGACTTGCTCAGGAAAACTGTGCTTGCTCTGGGATGATCAGATGTATTAGATTCCAAGGCTAAATCATCTGAGAACTCCTGGTCACTGATGTGCTGGAGGTGGGGGCCACCACTGCCGAGATCTGAGTCCCCCAACTCGGCCTCCGCCAATCCCGAGTTATAGTCCCCAATCACAGGACTATGGCTGGATTTGCAGCAAAATTCAGTATTTATTTTTTTCTGGAATGCTGTACATGGAAGTACAGGAGACATCATGGAAACGCTTGATCCTCTTCTCCTTCTGGCTCCCAGCAGCTTTCAAGTAGCTAATGTTACTGTTCACATTCTCACCAATAAGGAGTGATTAGTTGAAGAGTCCAGTGGGTCGCTTCGCAGGTATCAAATAGGGGTAAGAGACTTTGAAAAGTTTTACTGGTTTTATTCAACACCTGTAAATGCTAAAATTTGGCATGTTTCTTTGGACGTTTTATGACTGGATGATAAGAATACTCACTGTGTTCAGCTCTACACTGACAATTAAGCTGTGGCCAGCATCCTGCTTCTGGACAGGATTGTTCAAAAATTGTATTGCTGCCTGTGGGAAAAATGTATGTGGACTAAGACCAACAGCACCATCACTTGAACTGTGTGCGAAGCAACTACCTTTGGCAGGATTTTAGCAGGTGTGAAGACAGTGCCTGGCCCCAGCGCCTTGTCCCGTAAAGCTGTGTACCTCCAGCTGTGTCCCCAGCGCTGTACCCTCCATCTGTCTCCCTGTTTCTGCTCCCCCCGCAGCTGCCACTCACCCCCAGTGGTGCCTGCCCCTGTCGGTGCTCTGTAGTGGGCACCAGTTGCCCCTGCGGGTCCCGGTGCTGGCTGTAACCAGCACAGGGCAGCTCTCAGCCTCCTCCTGCCTGGGTACCCCGCCGCCCCCCACCCGGCCCTGCTGCCCCACGGGCATGTGTAAACTGCACCTTGTGCCTTAGTCTTTTAGCCCCTCTTTCCACTTTCTTAGGTATGTGCTGATTTCCCGTGAGTTACCAGCATGTTTCTTCACTGGCCTCACTTTGTAAATGATCTCTATCCCTTTTGTAAGTGCTTTTTCCAGGGGACACTGCCTCAGTTTGAGCTTGCAACTGCTCAAGTATTTACACCCACTGCGGACACTGCTCCTCAGTCTTTCAATTAAACTGTGGCTCAGAGCCCACTCAGTCTCTCACATTGCTGTAGCTCTTAGCTTCATTTACCAAAAAAAGCCACCCCAACCAACAAATAAAAATTTGCTGTTTTATTTTAGTTGGGTGCCTTCAGGGGACAGTAACCTGGGAGCAGTGGGGAGCACGGGACAGCCCTGCTGCGTGCTGCCCACAGGCATCTGTGTGTGCCAGCATGCCCCAGAGATGCTGTCAGGGCACCCAAATTCAAGAATGCTGCTGTACCTAAATAAATCAGTCAGGCGCCTTCAAAACCAGGGGCAGACCGGTATACTCTGCACCCTGTCCGCTCTTCTGTTGCGTGCTAACATTGGAGGCTGAAGGCAAAGAGAAGCCAAGGGGAAGGATGGCTGGTTCCTGCCATCTCTCCAGCTGCAGGGAGCCCTGCTCGGGTGGTACTTGGCCTCCCCCAAGCAGGACCTGTCTCCTGCCCATGCACTTTTCTCTCTGGCCTGGGAAAGAGTCAGCTGTGCTGGAATGGTCCGTGTCCGCACCCAGGTATGCCCCTTGTTAGGACAAGAGCTAGGACTCCAGCTAGTATTTTAAAATAGCCTGCTGTAAAATGTCAGTGAGGGCGCTTCCAGACTAGTTTTTTTTTTTTTTGGGTAGCAAGGTTCTCATACTGTGTGCATACCATGCACAAGAATAGCTCTATAATTACAAAAAAAGCTTCTGGCTCCTGACAAAGCCTTCCTGGGTCACATTGGTTTCAGGCCATTGCAAGGTATTTAATTCTCAGGCTGTTTGATGTTGCTGGCTTCCTAACACTTCAAAATCTACTTTACTTTCGGGTCAAATACAAACAGGGCACTTACTATTCACTACAGCTAGGCATGTATTACTAGCATTCATAGTGACTCAAATGCGACTCTCTCAAAGGGAAATGTCAGAGGATCCAGAAGGTTTTGTGCAGGTATTTTTCCTTTAAAAGCTGGTTTTCATCTGACCTTCACTTTTGGCAATTCTCTTTGTGCCAGTAAAGTTTCAGTGAACAGAGTTGAAAACAAGTCACGTGGGGACTTCACCAAAATGTCTTATCCCTATGGGAGCAGATAATGGAGTGCAGTCTTTGTGATCCAGGAAATGGTGATCCACACAAAGGACTTCAGCAGAGCCTTTGAGTCTTCACACCCTTTGAAGACTTTATTTTCAAAACACAGGAAAATTGTGGTGTGAGAGACACATTTCAATGAGGGACCTGGGTGAGTAATTCATGACTGTAGAGTGCAAAGACTTCTTAGTCATTTGGGTTCCACAGCCCGAAATCCTGCTTGAAGAACTGCACTTCTAACTTTTCAAATCAAACACTATGGCATCCCCTACAACAAGCCACGAGACACCAACACCATGCACCCACCCCTCCCCTACCCCAAAAAGGAGCGAGACAGAGAAGAAGATAGAGGGAGAAGGCCATGTTTCACATGGGGAACACCTGACTAGTAGCAGTCCTTCAAAAATTATCTGGGGACTACAGTGGGTGACAAATTACATGTGTCAGCAATGTCCTGCTGTCATGAAAAAATTATACTACAAATTAGGGTGCATAAACAAAGTTATAGTTTTCGAGGCACGTCACAGACTTTTTCCTCTTTGCTCAGCCTAGTAGGGACTTGGCTGTATCCAGCTGTGGACACTGTGCTAAAAGCACAGAGTGTGCACAGAAGAGTAATAGGATGATCAAAGTGGTTCTTACCTTGCCGGTAAGTAAAAAGGAAAAACAGAGCAAGTGGGTGCACTGTTCTCCACTCTGGAAATGACAAGAAGTGACAAGTTTAAATTGTTGCAAAAAAAGGTGAAAAGACAAGATGGAGAACTGTGCAGCAGTGAAGCAAGTTGCTTTGGGAAGCTGAGGGAATTCTGTCCATGCAGGTTTCTAAGAACAAGATAGACACACCTCTGGTAGGAGTAACATATACAGCTTTGGTTTCCTCAGGCAGAAAACTAATATGTGTAATTACCATTTTGCATGAGACTTTTAATCACTGAACTTCCAAGTGAAAGGGAGTGAGCTGTGTTTTGTGAAATCTGCTTCAAATGTATAATTGGGTCTGGAAAAGGAGAGAACTGGGACATCGATTTTTTGTTGAAGGGAGTTTTCAGTTTTCTGTTTGGCATTGTCCAGCCTAGGTTTTTTTTTCAGCACATCCTGAAGTAGCTTCTGTGTTTCTGTGAATAAGTATTCATGAAAGCTGGTAGTTTTAGATGTCCTCAGATTGAAAGCAAGCAGTAATTTTGGAGATCTGGGTTTTGGATGTGGATAAGTAATAGCTTGTGGTCTCCCTGCATCCTTTAGAACAAAAACTGTCTTGGAAAGACTGTGGGCAAGCAGGAAGATTCAGGGAACTATAGGCTGCTCAGCCTGACCTTAGTCCTTGGGGAACCAGTCTTCTTGGAAGTCACTTCCAGCCACATGAAAGACAAGAAGGTGATAGGGAGCAGCCAGTATGGATTTACTAAGGGCAGATTCTGCTTGACCAACCTGATTGCCTTCTCTGAGGGGATGACTGACAACATGGATGAGGAGTGGCTGTTTACCTAGCCTTTAGCAAGACCTTTGACAGGGTCTTCTACAGTATCTTTAAATCGTTGAGTTATAGACTGGATGTTAAGTGAGTTGCAAATTGTCTGCTCTGTTGGGCTAAAAAGATGGTAATCAGCAGTACGAAGCCCATCTGATAGCAGATTAATAGTTGTGACCCTCAGGGTTCATAATAGAGCCAATACTGTTCAACATCTTTATTAATGATCGGGACATCTGATCGGGGGAGCAGTCAGTGCAAAGGAGGAGGGCGGGTTCATTCAGAGGAACCCAGACAGGTTGATGAACTTCGTGAAGTTCAGCAAAGGCAAAAAGAATGTGCTGTGCCTGGCTTGGAATAGCCCTGTGCAGCAATACATGCTGTGGGCTGACTGACTGAAGAAAAGCTTGTCAGGAAAGGACCCAGAAGACAAGTTGAGCATGAACCAGCAGCAGGGCTCTGAAGCAAAGAAGACCAACAGCATCCTGGGGTGCAGCAAGCAGCTCTAGGGACTTTCTCCCCTCTTCTGCTCCTCTCTTCTCCTCTCTCTGCACACTGCTGAGATCACAACTGAATCCCTGTGGACAGTTTTTTGATGTACAAGTACAGGAAGGCCCCAGTACAAGGAAGACACTGGCATGAGTCCAGCTCAGAGCTACCATAGCATACAGGGGGCTGAAGCACACAAGAGTGTGAGGAATGGCTGAGAGAGGCACGTTTGTTCAGTCTGTAGAAGAGATGGCTCAGGGATATCTCACCACTACCTGCCACTACTTGATGAGAAAAGATGGAGCCGGATTCTTCTCAGACATGCACAGTGGGAGCATAAGAGGCAATGGCAAAAAGGGAAATTCTGATGTGACATAAGGAAGAATGTTTTCATTATAAAGGCAGTCGGACAGTGAAACAGGGGCCCAGGCAGGTTCTGAAATCGCCATCCTCAGAGATATTCAAAACATGACAGGACACAACCCTGAGCCACCTGCTCTAACCAGACCTGCTTCCAGCAGCAGGTTAGGCCAGATGGTCTCCAGTGGTCCCTTCCAGCCCACAACATCCTGTGATTCTATAAAAAACACTGAACTGGAGTTTCCTTAAAGAGTTTACTTGACACAGGATTTTGCTTTGTAGATTAAGGTGAGTAATGAACATCAATATCCATATAATTCTTCTGTTTGAAACTAGTATTTAAATTAAAATTAAATGGTCAGGCACTTGGGGATTAAGATGCTTTTCCAGTGTTGAGGCTGCTATCTTGTGGTATGAGTGAGCAGAGAACTTACCAGCAAACCCTGGTGGTGCATCAATCTTAATGACATTTCACCCTCATATCTGCTCCCTAGCTGTTCACCTAAGAGGTGCAAGGAGAGAAGATTAGATGTTTTCCTTTAGGCATGCTTGAAATTCTTAGCCTTTTCTATCCTGAGAGTATGTTGGTGTGTGTCCTGTTTGGCAGGAGGCAATATATGCCGGCTAAATATGTATCTGGTCTGCTGCCTCCCTTCCTTCCCTCCCCTATATTATAGAACCAGAAATACACAGAATGAATCAGTAATTTATGTAACATTATTACATATGTTTCACAAAACAAGCTGGCTGGCTTGTCATAGCTAGACTACCAGCCTTCAGGAGTCAGCAACAATGAAGTGCATCTTTTACCTGAAACAATTTTTAATTTGGATCAAAAATTCTTTCAGGTTTGATTTATAAGCACTGTGCTACACGTTAAGGGTATCCAGGAGTGAATCACTTTCCAATTCAAGCTCTACAATGCTACCAGCTTATCCAATTATGTATATCATACGCTTTAGGCATTTCAAGTGTGCTGCTAAAATTTCAGTAGACAATTCCACAGCACTTAGTATTATTCAGATGAGCTGGTGCTTTATTTGAAGTTCATGCCTATCAGCCATAAGGCTGTGCCTGGCACATGGTTATGAATGAAAAAAGATTCTTTAAATAGTCTTTTAAAAAGTTTTTGAACTAGACTGATTCATTTGCAGCTGGACATAGGAGACATGTCACGACCTGATCAGCAAAGGTAACTTCCTCATATACGCACTATAGAGCCAAACAGCTGGGAGAACCAAACTAGGGTCCATCACATGCAGGGCTTATAAACTGATTAGGAATAAGCTAACAAACTCAGGTGAGATCTGAGCTCCTGTCACATCTTAATTCAAAACTCAAACCAAAATAAAAATAACCATCATTCATGACACTAGAGTTTGGTACATTTTTTAATTTCTCCAGCATAATTTCCCAGAAAAATGAAGCTTTTGTGAGTTTGACATCTGTCTGTTAGTGCCCTTTACACATTTTTTAAATGTTGGACAATTTCAACAACAGTGATAGAGATGTTGTGTTTCTGTCTCTGGCCTACATATCTTATTGTTCCAAGCAATTGTTTCTGATTATCTTATGCAGGATATGTTTCCTGGGGCAAGAAATGGAAGAGCAGAAATTCCATAAGAAGTAGCATTTCTATAACATTTCTTCCCAGAATGAGCCAGGGGAAAAAAAAAAAGTCTCACATGTATGCTGTTCTCTAAGGCTCTCAGCATAATTTCTTAATTTCAGATCTTCATACACACAAACACACACATATATATATGTTTAAATGTTTAAACCCTTTAAGTGATTACGCCTAAGAGAGGCACAACTTTTGTGAGAATTATTAATTTTAATTATAGGGATGTGACACATATAGGCTTGACCAAATAATCTTCTTGTGTTTTTTTGATTCGCTCTTAGCTTGCAAACTTTGGGATGAGAACTGTTTTGGAGTCCAGTGTTTGCAAAGCCTAGCAATAAGCAATATAAATAATCATAATTTAGCCTAATCTATGGAGTTATAGATAAAGGTGGTAGTTGGGTCAGCCTGTCCCAGAAACGTTTTTCTCTGCACTGCTGATTTGAAGCTTTTTTGGCATTTCATTCTTACTTTTTTTCCCCTGTTTTTGTTGGGAGTCATTTGCCTGGGAAAGATTTCTTGAGGGGATTTGGCAGCAGGCTTGGCTGCTGGGAATGACTGCTTTTTCCTGTCAGGGAGATAAAGGAATGGAACAATATGATTTCATCTCATCTCAGTTTTGTGGGAGCAGGGTTTGAAAATGCAATATTCAAGTGACCTTCCAGGGCAAGTTAGGAAATAGTATTGTGCTCTTCTGCTTTTTTTCAAGTCCCTAGGAAATGAAATAGGTCCTCTAACTTTGTGTAAGGTATTAAGATATCTTTGGCAGTTATGACTGAGTCTGAGGCATAACTTAAGGTTGGTTTACTTCCCTTTTGCCCTCCCCGAGAAATCTTTAACATGCTTCAGTGTAAAGACTATTTTAGTTCTGGATCTGAAGGTCTTTCCTGCAGCCTTCTGGAAATGTCTCTGAAGTGCTTCCATGCTTCAAGGTGTACTACAACAGCGAAGTACCCAAGGAGGTGGCACATATTTATATCTGTCTGTCTGCTGAGTTAAGTCTCCTTCATGGCAGCACACATAGTCAAAGGTCAGGGGATCTGTGTAATTATAAAAGGTGTTGAAAGTGCCCATGATGTCACTGCACAAGTGGGATGCATTTTTCTGAGATAACATGCTGTGGGTCATGCTGCACTCTTACACTCTCATAGACGTGTGTTCTCCTTTTTTCGATATAAGCTGTAATATCGTATCTTGTCCCTTGTCGCTCTGATTACCATGTAGGCCAGCAGAGGCAGGTGGGAGGCTAAGTGTATGGTTAGATAATAACAAAATGTTCTTTCTATTTTTTCAGTGTGTCCAGTCTTTCTCTGGTGATGGAAATACAGTAATGAGTTAAGTTGGGATTTTTTTTTTCCTGTTTTGCACTTCTACTTATGTCTTTTTATAAAGAGGTATAGACAGAGATGGACCTGAAACTCTTTCTTCTTTTCCCAGGTTCAAAACTCCTGAATTTTGTGCATGTTTAAAATCAAAGCTGTATCTAAGAATGATAATCAATCCTTATTTTTACAAAACCTCAAAAATATTGCACACCACTGATATTGCAAAGGATGGAGTTGAGGTGAGAAAAGCTACCTTATACTATCTGAAGACCTTGATCCCATGCTGAAATCTGTCATATTGCATCTTCAAATGCAGATTGATATTTGGTGGCTTGTGTTTATTTTGCTTTCTGTGAGTAGAAATTTTAAAGAGTAGAAAGGTACTGACTATTTGCACCACAAATTTCTTTAGTTTCTTGTCTATTAACACTAACAGTGATTTTGTGAGATGCAAAGAAATCCTACATCTCACAATTCAATGCTGAAAGAAGCTGAACAGAAGAGTATCAGTGTTCTTCATGTCAGTAGCTATATATACGCGTAGCTCCCCTCGCCTTGTGGCAGGTTAACAGCAGCTTCATAGCGTCTTAGTACTGGAAGCACAATTAGATTGATGGTAATTTGATTTTCCTCTTTTTTAAATGATTTTTTATGTAGTGACCTTAAAAATTATTCAGAATAACATTTGGTTTTGTTTAAATTGTGAGTAAAAAGTAAAAGGTTAATGCATTATCAGCTCATTCTACTGCTTATTCTAGGCTTTTCAGTTTTAATTATCTCCTGCTTCTTACAAGATTACCCAGAAATGAATGAATAGAAATACCAAAGCTGAATAGATAACAGTGTTAATCAGCTGACTTTTTTATTTGTTCCGCTTTACAACTTTTATTCTTAAGAGAGGATGAAAAATCATATGGATACAAATGCTTAAGGCACTAGACTAGCCTGTGATTTGGAGACTCATTCAGCTGCTTCTCTGAAATGCACTTCTTGTATGACCTTAGGCTCTTGTAAAATGAAGATAATAGCACTCTGTAGCCCACAGAATGTTGTGAGAATGAATACACTGAATATTTTGAGATGTTTCAAATGGATGGGGATTAGATGGGTAAGGAAGGTAAACCAGCAGGTGAATTTACATCTTGTTTTCTAAGGAGGAAATGAACTCTTTTAAAGCAGAGGTGATTACCCAATAAATCAGTAAACTCAGTTTCACCATTTCAAGTTCACGTAAAGAATTTGGGAGCACAAATTGTATGAAAAGACAAGTTTAAGTTCTGAAACCTTTGCAAAAATATACCTTTTTTCTTTCCCTTGCCCCTATAAAATGTGAAAGTGGCTTTATTGCAATGTAAAAATAATTATCAAGATCTAAAAGGAGATTAGTACAATTCCATTTTTCTCAAGTAAGATTTTCTGTGACACCACAGGTAACTTAAAATGTGTTTGGACTTGTGTCCTGATAAAATAGACTCATGCATATTAGAAGGTAAACCCTGGGTTCAATGAATGTACAGAATAGAACACAAAAGTCAGTTTATTTGTTCCTTCAAGTACTAAACAGCAGATTTTGGAGTATCACAAGAGTCTAATGAACAGTATATTACATAAAAATGAGAGCTCAATGCAGAAGCATAAAACAAATGACACAATATACAGGAGAACCACCATTTGTTTTAGAGACAATTTCATTTGAAGGAATTCTGTTAGTACTTGTAATTGCTTAAGTATGACCTTAACATATTTGTCAGGAGGAAAAAATAATAAGCTTGTTTTCATGGTATCGAGGTGAACAAGGTCAAACCAAAGCATGAAACGTGGTAATACCAATCCTAGTGTAGAACACTTTAGAGGCTAGTTAAAATACTGTAATGACTTTTCCAAAACACACCTCTCTATGAGAGGTTTGAATATGATTTCTCAGCTATTTTTAAGGGTATGTGTTATCCACAATAAAGCAAGAAATTGTCCATAATAAACCTGGGAAACTGTAGTTCTAATTTAGAACGATCCATATTTATTTTTTAAGCAATCAGACCTAGCTTCCCTTCCTTGGAAAGGAGAAGTGCTGTTTATTTCAAACCCTTCAAATTCTTTACTAAGCAATGCTGCTGTTGATACTGTTGCAAGGTGTGCCTACTGTTATTAACAAACAAAATCAAAAAGGAGATGGTGTTTCCTAAAATTTACTGTTGAGTACTGCTGACCATGAGGGTGGCAGCTGATCTACAGGAGCTGTGAAGCGGGACAAGGCGCAGCCCTCCAGTGTTACCAGCATGCCGGCTGTGGTGACAGCTCACTCCACCAAGCGCTGCAGGGGGAGGTCCAGTGCTTTATTCAGTAACATGGCTAACGTTAGCCTACAGTATATCCTAGTGAGAAGACTGACCTTTTGGATCATGGCAATTCGTTTATTCTCCAAATTATTGAGATGAATAGTTACTGTAATTGCTGTCTCAGCTATGGCAACTGCAGATGCTTTTCTTTGTATGTTGGAGCCTTTTAAAAATCTAAGTAATTTGCCTCAAGTATTTGCTATTTTCTGTTTGTTACCTTGTGTTTTCATAAAGTGCCCTCTTGTCCTTCAAAACAGGAAGGCTTGGTTGGCCCTTTCTGTTCTTTTCATTCTGTTGTATAACTGGCTCGTATCTTTTTTGTGCTTTCTTTTCCCAAATGGAATAATTAATCTTTTAAATCTTGTTTTAAATGGGAAAACATGCCTCCTGCATTTCTTTTCATCATTCTGCAGTCTCATTTTGCCTTTTTTTAAATTTTTTTACCTTGGTTTCTTAAGGCTTGCATGTGCACTCTCCTTCTCTGTAGATGTCTATATACCCTTATATGTCAATTTATAACTGTATTCAATTCACTGATCAATTTTATCTAAATTTGTCATGGGACAGAGGTCTCAAAGACAATTAGTTTCCTATAAATAACTTTTAAACAAACGGTTAAGAAAAGGTAACAGTGTGACCTCACTTAAGTGGACATCAGAGAATTCACACCTCACAGGGCTTGAGTGTCCTCCAGGGGAAAGTCACATTCAAAGGATCTCGGATGCTCACCTGCAGACAATTACCAGGACCTCATGGAAGCACTGTTTTTAATGAGGGGATTAACTAAGAAAGAATAAGGAGCTGCCAGATGTACTGGAGAAATATTTGTGGTTTTGCTCTTCTTTGCCTTAAATACCTTTTGAACTTTTGTCTTTCAGCTCTCTGCTGTGCAGTGAGGGGCCAAATCCACCTATTGTCCAGGTCCTTGTGAATTTCTTTAACAAGATGCCCCAGCTGCACCAGCCCCACATGGCCAACCTCCTTGCCTCGAGCAGAAAGTGAGACCAGAGCAGCTCTCAGGGGCACTGGATACCTCTGCAGCCCAGCACAGTAATGGTGACAGCCACAAGGAATTCACAGCGGTGCAGGCACCCTTCCTTGTTGTGTCTGCTACTGAATTTGCTCGGTGTCAGTGCCAGAATCAGGAATGTGCTAGCAGTCATATAAAACCTTGCAGCTGCAATGGGGACAGTGTCAGTGGAGCAGAAGCACTGTGTTATGAAATGAGTGTGTGCTTAATGTGTGTTAGGAGGTGTTAAACCTCTAGAAATGAGTACTACCTCATAAGCATATTCTTATTTTAGATCAAACCAGATCACAGCTTTCATTTTTAAACTCAATATATTCTTTTCTGTTAACTCTGTAATAATAATATTAATTCTATGCTGTGTGTGCAGGAGAGTAAGAAGGGTCCAAATTGGAGACATCTATGTTGTTCAACAGGCAAACCCGAAATACCAGAGGACATCAAAGAGGATGATAATGGTCTACTGTGTTGCTTATATGCATTCTTAAGGAATATTTGCACTTTTTAAAAATTCTTTTCGCTTTTTGTTTGTTATTCTTACTACTATGAAATTTCAGCTTAGGAAATATACTTGATTATTTCTGGTACTGCTACATGCTCCTTTGTGTTAACCTTCTGCAAGAGATGACTAGTGAAAAATAATGCAAGGACAGGGACTGTGAAACCCAATAATCCTTACTTATGTGAGCAGCCTTAGTGAAGAGAATTTTTCTAACAGCTGACTATTCAAGAACTTTTTGCTTTGTGTGAAAATAAATTATTTTGTTTGCTTACTGTTTTTTCATACAAACCCTGTACTAACTGCATGTGCTGTTTGACAAGTAAATTGATGCTTATTGAGAGAGCCTAATCCCCACAATACAGCTGATCATAGTTAAGAAGATGCCATTTTCATATAATTGGGGGGGAAAAAAGGTATTTCCACCTGAAGCACACAAACTGCTTTCACCTTTCCAGTCACTACTCATAAGGGAATGTTATCAGTACTAAGGTAACATGGATCAGGAAACCCATTTATTTATCTTTCATGGCCAAAAGGTTTTATCGTAGTTAGGAGACAATGTTACATTAACCAAAAACTTCTGCTGTGTGTAACAGAAAACAATCTGAATTATGTTTTGAATGTTTACTATAAATTGCACATAACAGTACAGCTTTTATTCTAGTCACATCAGCTGTGATGAGGACTTGTAGCATAGGCTCTATCTAAAACTATTCCACTCATTTATATATATTCGTCATTGATTTTTCTGTAACATTAAACATCTTTTAAAACCACATAATTCTGGTGCGCAATCAGTCCCTATTGTGCAAAAATTGCCAGATGGGCCCCTCCCCAAATGCTACAGGAGCTTTAGGACTGGTCTGACAGGCCCTGCAAATGGGTAGTGTGGAGCTGTCAGCCAGGGCACCAACCTACCCTTTGTGCAGATGATCTGCTATCTGCAGGGGCTCTGATGAATTCCTAAAGTAGGTAAGACCGGCCCTGCTAGGGAAAAGAAGACAGGTTTGACTTCTCTAGCAGCAGAACTGAAACAATTTTCAATGTAATTTTTTATTTTGACAACTCCAATAAATGTTTTACCTTGCTCACAGAGATGCTTCTGGAACATCATTCCCTTGAAGAACCATTAGAATGACTATACCCATCAGACTACTGTGTAAATCTTCCCAACAGAGAGCAACATTCATAGGAATAAATGTAATTATGATGACAACATATTTACAGAGCTCCACATATCAAAGGCATTTTCTTTGGAAAATAACATTAGAGTCATCTATGCAATCATTTTCACAAGTGGAGAAATTTGAATATAGGCTTTTTTTCTATAACTCAATTTAAGTGATTTTGTCTTACCTCCACGGAATTTAGAGGAGAGTTGCATCCAAAACCCATCATACAGCAACAGATTTCTTTGGACCTGTTTCTATAACTTGTCTTCATTCAATGTAGTTTTGTAGAGACAATTGCCCTGCTGCTAAAATGTCATAGCTCTCCTAAAGCCAGTGCTTCTGCACTTGACTCCCACCAAGTACACGCTTTGTAACATAAATAATAATAAAATAATATAAAAAATAGAATAGAATAGAATACAAAATAATATAAATAATAAAATTTTAAAAATAAGATTCTGAGCATATTCCATACACAGGTAGTAGCTATCTATATGGAGAAGCATGCAGTCCTGCAGCTTTCCTGTGAATAGGAAAACCATCTGTCTGAAGCCAGTACTAAATGAAACAGACAAATTCAGATCTATTAGGAAGAGTTCATATTTCAAAATATGGCTATGTGCTTTTTTTTGAAATGTATGAATTTAGCATAATTTTATGTTATAATGATTTAATTAATTATATTCTATAAACTTTGCTTCTAAAATAACAAAAGTTTTAAAAGTTGCTGTAACAGACAGACCGTCCCTTTCTGGAGACTCAGTGGTAATGTTCATCTGGTCGTTGGGTCAACTTTTCTCTTGGAAAGTTAGAAGTTTTTGAATTAGTCAAAGATCTAGGGAAGCAGAGCAAGGCGGAACAGTGGAGTGGCGATCCTATTCAGAATGTCACTGATGAAGCAACAATGTGAATGGGTCATCTGGGAGAAACTCCAGTGAGGCTGCAGCTGGCCTGCCAAATGGACTGGGGCTATGAGCCTCCTTCCCACAGAACAAGGTCTAGGCCTACCAGAAGCAACATGGCCCCGACAATCACATCTGCAAGACTCTTCTATTACTATGGGGAAGCTTAGCCAAGTCACCAGACAAGCTGCAGAAGCAACAAGATGAAATACCTAGACATGCAGTCTTGGTCCTATGGCTAGTAAGACTCTGCCTTTAGGTATCTGTGGTCATTAGAAAATGTTTATGAAGGGAGGCAAAATCTGGGATGCTCCACGGACCAATGCTCAGACGTTGTGTTCAGCAGTGCTTGAAAACTACTGTTAGTGTAGGATATGGTTATTTAACGGAGTATGTGATTTTTCCCTCTGAAGTTCATAATTTGACACTGTTGGGAATACTGTAGGACAAGATATGTTGTGAATCACACCCAGCTGGGGCGCTGTCAAGGGACAGGCTAAATACATATGTTGCTCAGAGTAAATAGGTATTCCTGATTCAGTGCCTGTATGAACTGTATTTTTAAAAGGATGAAAAGAAACACCGGTGATTCACAGAGCCACACAATGATTCCTACCTCTCAGGGCTTCCCGTGAGGGCAGTGACTGGAGCTCCAGAGCATCCTGAAGCATTTGTGGAGAATGAGTCACAGTTATCAAATATCTGTGAAATGTTCACAGCCTCAGCCCTCCACCACCCACCTGGCATGGTCCCAGGTGTGTCATGGGTGGTTCCTGAAGTGGAAGGGTAAATTGAGATGTGGTGTTACCCATCCTGCTTCTGACACTTGATCTGACGCTTCTGACACACCTACAACAGATGGCATGGTGTGTGCCCACCCGCAGGCATTGAATTCAGACACTTTGCCTTAGGGGACAGAAACATCTTTCACCATGAGGAAGACGAACAGCTAGAGTGCTCACACCCATGACTCCGCTAGCGAAGGCCTGCAGGAGGGTTTCAGAGCATACTGACTGCTCTCTGTTCTCCGGGAATTGTTAGTGTAAAACAAACAGCTCTGGTGTCCTACATGCCAGTGAATATGGTCTCCTTCCTGCCTGTCCTCAGGAACAGTTTTGGGTGATGGGTGTGCTGCATGAAGAACTAAAGCTCACAACTCGTATCTGGAATCTGGTCTTCAAGCAATGCTTTCATGAGCTAAAAAACCCCAGGTTTTCTCTGGAGAGCTTGAGCTCATCCAGAAATTATTTCCACTCTTACTGCTTTTGTGACCACAATTACTTCTAATTTTTGATGTAATATTTTATGTGTTTATGTGTTATTATATTTATGTGTAATAATGTGTTATTATTTTAATGTAGAATTTGTTGAAATTCAGCTGTGGTTACACTCAAAGGGATACTATTTTTTTTTTGTCTACCTATATCTTGCTTCACACAATTTGCCAAAGGGAAATCAAGGGTGCTCAGTATAGGGAAAGAAAATCTATGGCACATGTTGTGTAAAAGCTTACTCGACGAGACGGCAATGGTTTATTTTAGCTTCTGTGAACATACAAAGCTATTACTTACAGTTGTAGTACTTGGCAAGACAGCCTTCTATTTTCTCTCATTAGCTGTTTTTCAATAAATATCAATTGTTTCATGATGGATTTTAGCATCCTGAAGAACTAACCATGAGATTTTTCAGTCTCAGCACAAAAGTCAGGAAAGAGAAAAAGTGTACTGTTATGCCTATACTAAAATACTTTTAAAGCTGTTTACTTGAGAAGATTTATTGTTTGGGTCTTAGAACAGTGACTTTAAACAGGCATAGATGGCAGCTCTGCTGTCAAAGCTCTGCCAAGCATGTATAGCATTCCCCAATCTGGGTAAGTTTAAACAAAAAAGAAATTGCATGTGTATGTGATTCAAAGATGTGTTAGCCTGACTGACTTCATTACAGATTACCAGAGTCTGGAAATTTTTTTTTTTTTTTTTTTTTTTTTTGGTGGTTTCTTTGCACATAGGACACTCTCTTGCCCAGAGATTAGAGCACATGCCTTCCTGATAGTACTTACCTCTGGTTCAAGCATCCCTCTGCCCTGGGTAACAAAACTGGAGAGAGGGTGTATATCTCCATTATGTGCTCATCCTTTTTCCTGGTGAGACTCAAGCAACATGGAAGAAAAGAAAGAAGCAGCAGTTCCTCATTTTGCAGTGTTTGCCCTTGAATTCTAAAAACAGCAAAAGTAGACATTTAAAGAAATGCACACTGGAAAGGCTTAAAGTTATGAAAAGGTAAGCTACCACCATTCCTTCTTTTTCTTCCTGTCTTTTACCAGAAAGCACTAGCAAAGTGCTTCTTGTTTGGTGATATTGCTCATCAATCGCTGTTGAAAGTCTGATCAGGTGGTGAAGATACCCTTCAGCCTGCAAGAAGGATTACAGTGACGATGACTGCTTTTGGGACACAAAGTAAAATTAACTTCTAGGTTATCCCCGTCAAGGACCATTAAGTCCTGAACTATGAGGGACACTGTGAACAAGTCATATTTTAACCTCCCATGAGCACAAAAGCAGTCAGGTTCTTCTCCTCCCCCCAACAAATCTGACCTTCACTGAAATTTATGTGAAAATGAAAAAATAAAAGAAGGCTGTAGCCCTGCCAAACTCTGATGATGTGACTCATTTTAATTACCAGTATTTGGAAATTAAATGGCCTGAGTTTCATTCGGTAGTTTGTTTCAGGAAGAATGATTTAAGCAAGCTCCAGAGTTGCAGCACCTTTTACAGCAGGTGTGAAGCAAGGCATTCATTTTTCTTTTAAGAGTGTCCTTGTAAGCATAATAACAATTAGGAAGCCGGGTCTTCACATCAGAATCTCCTGTGTGCTCTGACATTACCTCCTTGGGCTACTTCATCACTTCTAATTTTCTCAACAAGTTTCTCAAATACCAGTTTCAGGAAAATGATGTTGAACAACATTAGATGTATGTGATTTCTCTAAAAGCAAACATATAAGAGACATGGACAGCTAGAACACATGCACTGTTGATGTAAGCTTCTTAATTAACTGAACCTCTTTCCCTTTGAATGCTTTCCCCTTATCAGCTTCGTTAAGCCAGAACACCCACTACACTAAAGTAGTAATTCTTCATTCTATGTACAGAAGAGTTGAAGAAACAGGAGCTGTCTTATGAGAGCAGTGGTGGGTTTCCTTGCTATTGCTTTTTTCTTTTTTTGCATAGTATTTTTCAAACTGCTAGAAGAGAGAGAAAAGATCAAAGGAATATATAGTAGCAATAATAACACTACCAACTAGTTCTTACAGATGTCTCAATACATTTGTTCTTTTTACAGCTAATCTAGCTGTATTTTAACAGGGTGACTTTTCATATATTTAGTCTGACTTTAAAACAGCACAGATCAGCTTCAAAGGATAAATGAATCTGCAGTGCTATCTCAAAGAGAGATGATGGGCTTTCTTGAAGATAATTTTTCAGTACTGTTCAGTGGTTCTGATTTTTTTTTTTTTACCCAGAAGTATAAATTCACACTTTCAAGAATGAGTACATGAAGCACAGCTTTCAGATTTATGTGGGGAGGGGAGCTTAAAATGTTAATTATTTTGTGTTTCTTAAGTTCACTTAGGATCCTGGAATTATTTTAAATATTTTTAATATGTTTAGACTATAATTTACACTGATGTTTTCAAATATGATTATAATGATTGCTACTGTTTTTATTACTGAGGGAATTGCACCAATTCAGACTGTTAAACACATCTTGTCAGCTTTTGAAACTGTATTCTGTACATCATCCAACAACGGTAGGGGATAACCAAGGTATTTCAAACTGCTTGGTAAACTATAATTTAAAAATGATAGGAAAAGTGAAGTTGCTACTTTTCATTAACAGTTACGTTTTCCTCATTGTAGATCAGGCTGAAGGATGAGACCAAAGGACTGAAATACAGTTTGGACTGTTCACTAACAGAATTAAAAAAAACCCAAACAAACAACAAATCATGTTTATAAATACAAACCATGAAGAAATGCTGAAAATCTCTAGATATGAGACAGAATTGAATGTATATGTCTGATATGTGTTGTTATTCAGTTTTGAGAATCTGCTGTTGTAAAAATAACAGGATAGATCACAACAAAAAGCAATATATATTTTGACGTGAGTCATCTCCGCTGTGCACTGTAGGTACAAGTTTTTGCAGATAAACTTCTTTCCTCATTTTTCTTATTTTCCTGCGCCTTCATTTTCATGAGAACAGGAGGTGAAAAGATGTCACAAAACCCCTAAAAAACAGGGAAAGATTTAAAAATGAGCTTTGTAAAGAGAGGTAATGAAATAATTTCAGAAAGATATCATTAGAGCATATTAGTCTGTATGTTCCTAAATTTACATTTTGAAGACCAATTAGGAATTACGTATTAAAGGGAAGATATTATCGAAAAATCAAACACATTTTGCTGACAATACATAATTAACTCATTATAAAGAAGGACCTTTCATCCTCAATTCCATACAGATTAAAGCTTCTTTTCTTTAAATGTTCTTCAATACCCTTTAACCATTTCAAGTTAAATTCTAAAGAATTTATGAGGGCCATACTGGCTCAAGTAGAAGCCTCGGAATAGTACACATTGCATATGACCCCAGTAAAGTGCAGAATCCTGAAACATCTCCATTTAAGATAATTTTTTCCACATACTTTAAAAATATTTTAAGCAATTGTGCCAGGCTGTGATACATAGTTCCTTCTCTGGTGTTTCTTCCCAACTAGGTTTGAGAAACTGGAGTTGTACTTTTGAGCAACAGCAGCTTAAGCTACAGTTTAAAATGGAAATACATTACTATCTATTGATCAGAAAGGTATTAATGCACGCCTACTGTTCTTTTGGACAGACAAAATTTCTGCTGTTACTGTTTCTTTGGAAGACCCTCCTCATAACACATCTATTTGAAGGCTGATACTACAGGGCTACATTTAGAACATTAGTGCTATAGTTCCAATAGCTATATTACAGGAGGATTTGGAAGTGAAGCTGTGTCAGATCTGTGACAGAGCTACACAGTATTTCTACACCAAAATTCTAAGAGGGTCCAGATGAATTCATGGTCTAGTTAATAAGAACAATGAATGGCTGAAAACCAAATTGCATAGGAAGGGTATGCTATATGTACAGGTTAAGGTTAGGTGCTAACAGCTGTACTCTGAAATGAGCAAAGTACCTTGTACACTGTAAAAGGGGGATCAATATTAAATGGTCATCAAATACATAGAAAGTCATATTTAACTGAAGTATTTCTGTCCACCAATACCAGAAAAAATATTGGAAGTGAAGATTATAATAGGAAGAGGCAGGAAAGAGATGGATATTGCAGCAGTGTTTGCAACTACTTCAGTTCTGAATTTAAACTATTCTCAAAACTTACCTTATTTTCAGTGAAGTAAAAGCTAGGAAATGGAGCAGCAAAAATGCGTTGCAAGAGTTTCTAAGAGAGAAAAGCTCTCTACTTCTCTGTAGAATGGTTATTTGCATTGTTATGACCACATTCACATTTCCTTTCTTTCATTTTTGAAGGGCTGACATTTTCCTGGTGTACAGTATGAATTTATGGGAAGGTTAGCAGATAAGCATAGAGGATGTACACCAGCGAGGTGAGTCTGTTATACGGTAGATCTTAGGTTGGGTCGATGGCTCTTGACTCTCAGTAAGCACCTGGTCTGCTCCCGTCACTAGTGGGCTTTGGAAAAAAACCAGAGGGCATTACTTCATAATCCCTTGGGATGGAGATTAAGTAGGAGCTTAATTTCCTTTATACAAAGGGTAGTTTAATCATTGTTCTGATGACTTTACTTTGACAGCTACATGCTCCATTGATTCATATTTTACTTGTGTTCTTTGGCAGAAAGAATTTAATACTCAATTCTGAATTAAGTCTATAGTTCAGAAAAAGAGTGCTGAGCTAAGTCTGATGATTTTGTTTAGCTGGAAATTCACTGGTGTCCGGGTTCTTGTGATACACACCCCTGTCCTCTAAAGGTGTAACTCTCAAACTGAATAACCACATAATTCATGAAAAGCCACTAATACAAGTATTGATGGAGATGATTTCTTCCTTGGTGACATACAAATTAAGGTATTCTATTAAAAATCATGCCACCGTGTATCCTAGCACTGGGCATGTCAAAAGACTGATAAATTTAGCTTCTTCCACATTTTCTGTTGACTTCTAAAAATACCTAATTCAGTTCTTGTAATGCAAATTTTATCAGGAAGAAAAAGTAGGGAAGGGGACTGGCCTGTGTTTATTGACATAGTCCTATGATGAGATATAGCCTGTCAATGTTAGGTGCATACTCACATGGCCATTCTGATGACATGCACATGGAAGGAATGATTTTTCACATGAGGTAATCACCTTGAATTATTCAAAGTGCAGCTTCTTCCTTCCATATCTATCATATATTACTGCTGGGTCAGATAAGTTGATGTTAGATGATGGTGACATATTTCAGTCCAAAGTGGGCTTTTAAAGATGAATTATAAACCCCTAAAAATAAAATAGGGGTTTATCATGGACCTTCAGCTACAGAAGCACTAGTAAGCATAATTAATACTGAGCTCAAGAATGGGCAATCTGCTATAGTCCTCCACTGGAGAAAGAACATTACATGAATCAGAATGCCTCATGTAACAAAGAAAGAAATCTTTTATTACAATAAACTCTTTCTGGTTCCATTATCTTCACCTGCAAATCTGTATCAACTACCATAGTGATATCTATGGAAGGAATATGATAGATGTACACAAGGTTGTTGCAGGAATTCTGCAATAAATACAATCTGTGCTAAAGCTACAATATGTAGTGAGATACCAGTCTTTAGTTAATGGTCAAAACAGATACAAGCACCAGTAATTAATGAAAGGTTAACATCAAGGATGAAATTGGGATAATTATACCTGTGCTATAGCTTTATGGAGGGATAAAATTGGACTGGCCTTGCCACTCAAGTTACAAGGACTCTGATTAGCAACCTGAGAGCAGGTAACAGGAGAAGTGCTCTTAAGATATGGCTGAATCATAGCTCTTTGGAAAAAGCACTTTTAACATCAGAGAATATGCAGCAGGATTTATAAAAGAGGAGCATTTTTTGTTTGGCAACAGCAAAACACTGAGTGTCAAACCTACCCTGATCCTCATCCATGGATTCCTGAACAGTGGATTCCACTCATCATTATGAGGTTTTCATACCTGCATTTTTCTTGTATTCATATCTATAGTTCGATGTGTGCTGTCACATATATTACTCACAAAAGAGCCAACATTTTCCTTCATTTCTGAATAAATAGAAGCACAGCTAAAGTTTAATGCCAATTGTATTTAAGCCAACTGTAGATCTTTATTACCATTCACAAATATCAGTACAGGCTAACTGAAATATCGTCTAAAATGCAGGCAATTTTTCTTTGAAAAATAGCATGAACAAAATATGAAATATTTGGTTTTAAACATGCCTACATCTTTTTTCTCTTTTCTTCTAAATTTTCTTTAAAAATGAAGCATGGGGAGAGGGGATAGTAAATCTTACTATTTGGAAAAAATTATAATACAAAAAAAGTTGTCTTTTAAAAAAATCTCCACACCAGCCTCTTGCTTCCTCTGCAATCTCCACATTGCATGTGGTGTAGCTGTCCGTTGCTTTCACATATTCATCTATTTGAAGTGTCCTTCATATTTTTATTTATTTTTTTTTAGTTCTCATTTATACTTTCCCTGGCCACGGAACACCGGGGTTCTGTCCCCTGCACCATGTAAAAGAAAATGGCTTGCTTTGTGTCCATTTCTTTTTCTGCAGTTGATAGCTATGAGTCTTAACATTTCAGGTACAACGTGTTCCTCTGTACTCTAGTGGTAGAAAAAGGGCAAGGTTTACAGGGAGAGGGGATATCTTTTACTAGAACAGCTGGAAAAAGTGTATGGATTTTAAAAAGTGCAATTCTCAAATCTAACATAATTGCATAAAATTTCCTTAGATCATTGCAGGTGCAACAACATTACAACTGCAAAATTGCAAACGTGATAATACAAGAATATTCATAAAGAAAAAAGAATCTGAATCAAGTATCTTATTTCTGAAGGACGTATTTTGTATTTATGACATACTGGTTGACAGGAATGTGTACCTAAAAGCTTGTTTATTTTTCCAGATGTCCCAGTTGGTTTTAGGTAAAAATTTTCCTTTAGTACTTATATTATGCCTTGCTTTTACTCACTGTGGCTGTAACAATGCTACTACTTTTTGAATATAACCTTCACCTTGACTGAGCTTCATTTCATTGTTCCTCCTGTTTTCTATATTCTGTATCTCTTACTATACCAGTAACTTTGTAATGTAGTATTGCTATTTCATCTTGCTAAAGCTTTTACAGGATTTTTTTTCCCCTTTCCTTTAAGCCATCCAGCACTTGAATGTATAAACGCTGAAGCTTGAATTCTGGTACAGTTTGGTACAGTGACCTTTTAATAGACAAGTATAACTTAGCTATAGTCATATGCAACTATATTATTGCTGTAATACTTCCTATTTATCCACAAATACACCAAAATCTCTGCAGATCACTACAAAAGATGAATGTCCAAGAGTGATTTTGAACATCATAAACATTCTGAAATATTCAAAAGCTCCATTCATTCCATTAAACACTTTGAAATTTTTAAAAGCTCCATTCAGCAGTCTCACTCACCTTGCACCTTGGAGAGGAGGGACTAGGGACATCACTTTCCTATTTTAGATCTATTTGACCTCATAAAATGTGTTAAAAGTCTGATTTAAAATAAAAAGAAGCATTAAGCCTATTATTCTGCTTATGTTAAGATGACTTATTGAGGGTCATAGAAACAAACAAGGAAGAAGAGACAGATGCATATTTGTGTTCTATCTGCCATTTCATGTCAAACAACTCCAAGCAGTAACTTTTGTCTCTGCATGCAACATAAAATCATAGAATCATGGAATGGTTTGAGTTGGAAGGGACCTTAAAGATTATCTAGTTCCAACCCCACTGCCACGGGCAGGGACACCTTCCCTTAGACCAGATTGCTCAAAGCCTCATCCAACCTGGCTTTGAACACTGCCAGGGATGGGACATCCACAGCTCCTCTGGGCAACCTGTTCCAGTGTCTCACCACCCTCACGTTAAAGAATCTTTTCCTTACAGCTAATATAAATCTACCCTCTTTCAGTTTAAAGCCATTACCCCTTGTGCTACCACTACATCCTGCTCCAGCTCTCTTGTAGGCTCCCATTAGGTACTGGAAGGGTACTAGAAGGTCTCCCTGGAGCCTTGTCTTGTCTAGGCTGAATAACCCCAGCTCTCAACTTCTTTTCATAGGAGAGGTGCTCCAGCCCTCTGATCATCTTCGTGGCCCTCCTCTGGACTCCTTCCAACAGGTCCATGTCCTTCTTATGTTAGGGGCTCCAGAGCTGAACACCGTACTCCAGGTGGGGTCTCATGAGAGCAGAGTAGAGGGGAAGAATCATCTCCCTCGATCTCCTGGTCATGCTTCTTTTGATGCAGCCCAGGATTTGGTTGAATTTCTGGGTTGCAAGTGCACATTGTTGAACCATGTTGAGCTTGTCATCCACCAGCACCCCCAAGTCCTTCTCCTCAGGGCGGCCTTCAAACCATTCTCTGCCCAACTTGTATTGATACCAGGGGTTGCCCCAGCCCAGGTGCAGGACCTTGCACTTGGTCTTGTTAAACTTCAGGAGGTTCGCTCAGGCCCACCTCTCAAATCTGTCAAGGTCCCTCTGGATGGCATCTCTTCCCTCCAGCATGTCACCCGCACCACTCAGCTTGGTGTTGTCAGCAAATGTGCTGAGGGTGCACTCGATCCCACTGTCCATGTCGCTGCCAAAGATGTTGAACAGCACTGGTCCCAGTACAGACCCCTGCGGAATGCTACTTGGCACTGGTCTCCACTTGGACATTGAGCTGTCCACCACAACTCTGTGAGTGCAACCACCCAGCCAATTCCTTATCCACCAAGGGGCCCACCCATGAGATCCAGGTCTCTCCAGTTTAGAGACGAGGATGTCATGCAGGACAGTGTCAGAAGCTTTGTACAATTCCAGGTAGATGACATCACTCTTCCCTCATCTTTCAGCACTGTAACTCATAGAAGGTCACCAGATTTGTCAGGCACTGTTTGCCCTCAGTGAAGCCATGTTGGCTATCACCAATCACCTCCTGATTTTCCATGTGCCTTAACATAGTTTCCAGGAGGGTCTGCTCCATGATCTCGCCAGGCACTGAGGTGTGACTGACCAGCCTGTAGTTCCCCAGGTCTTCCTTATTTCCTTTTTTAAAAATGGAGTTATGTTTCCCCTTTTCCATTTTGTGGGAACTTCACTGGACTGCTGCAGCTTCTCACATATGATGGATAGTGGCTTAGCCATTTCATCTGCCAGCTCCCTCAAGATCCATGGATTCACCTCATCAGGTCCCATGGACCTGAGCATCTTCAGGTTCCTTAGATGGTCTCAGACCTGACCTTCTCCTGCAGTGGGTGGTTTTTCATTTTCCCTGTCCCTGCCTTTGCCTTCTGTGACTTGGGTGGTGTGGCTGGAGCACTTGCCAGTGAAGACTGAGGCAAAAATGTTATTGAGTACCTCAACATTTTTCATATCCCAGGTAACCAGGTCTCTGTTTCCTTCTGCAGAGGGTCATGTTTTCCTAGTCTTCCTTTTATCACTGAAATATCTATAGAAGCTTTTTTCATTGCCCTTTATGTCCCTGGCCAGATTGAATTCTCTCAGGCCTTTAGCTTTCATAACCCGATCCCTGGCTGCTCAAACAGTTTCTTTCTATTCTTCCCAGGCTACCTGTCCTTGCTTCCACCCCCTGTAGGCTTCTGGTTTGTGTTTTATTTTTCCATGTTCGCTGAAATCACTGAAATGTCAGCCATTGCAACACTTTTGTACTGACCAGAATTTTCATCTGGCTCTGGAGTTTTAATAAGGTGCTCACCAAGCCCCTAGAGCTGCCAGTCTGTTAACATCAGCAGCTAACGCCTCTGTTAGCATCAGCAGCAAACTGAGTTTGTGCAAAGCCTCTGTGGATACCACACTGAGAGAGGTGCTGCTCCAGATGCTCTGTAAAAGGACAGTTTAGCCAAAATCTTTTTCCAGAACAGGTTCTGTGAATCTCCTCTACCAGAAAAAGCATCTTTTAACCTGTTTTTAAAAACAGTTTAAGTCTGTGTTGGACAATAAGAACATTTATTAAATTGCCACACTGGAAACTTAATAATCTCTTCTTCTTGGTGAGACACATAAAGCAATCAGTCATGCCCTGTCACTGTCAGGTGAGATCTGCATGAGTGAGGCTGGAAAATGCAGTAGCAGCTATACCAGCTCAGTTGCTTCTATGAAAGAACAGGCATTACTCCCCTGGCCATCCTGTCCTTCTCAGAGGCAGTACAAAATGTAGGGAATAAAAATACTTATGAAATGAGGGAATGGACAGCAGAACAGAAAGTGAGAATACAAGCTCCTGATATGAGAAAGAGGGCTGGGTAAGTGTGGGACTAGGAAGCACATCCAGTGTGGTGGGGATAGGGAAGGGGCTTGAAGTGAGTTCTTACAACAGAGGGGAGATAGGGGCTTTAACCGGGACATCTCAGAGGTTGTGGATCTCTGTCCTCAGAGACACAGTTTGTCCTTTAAAGACCTGACTTCACAAAACCCTGAAAAACCTGATCTGAACTCAGGGTTGAACCTAATTTGAGCAGGTGATTGGACTAGAGATGTCTCAAGGTTCCTTCCAAAATGAATGCTGCTGTGAGTCAATGACAGCTGTAAATGTGCAGATCTGTAGTGGGAGTGCAGAAGCACCGATGGGCCTGGACAGGCTGGACTGACTGTGCAGATTAATCTCTTAAAGTAGATGGGGTCTTAAAGCAGATTATCAAGTCGGTCGTGAGACTGCCTACACAAAAAGGAGACTGCTATGGCACAGGAAACCGAGTATCCAGCATGTACTGTATGTATAGAAGGCATTTGACCTATAGAAGCAATGGAATATACAGTTTTCCACTTAGAAACACATATTTAATATGAAGTGTGATCTTGGAGAGATTCTACCCTTCATCTCCTGTCTCCCTCTGACGCCTGAGTTTGAGAGGTGCTGCAGCGACAGCACACCCTCTGCACCTCTGGCATACAGCCACTTCTTGCTGACAAGCTTATGTATGCTACTGCTCCATGGACACAGCTGTGGACCACTTTTTTATTATCTATTGCTTTTCCCAGTTGGTTGGTTGTTTTTTTTTTTTTGCTTTTTTTTAATTTGTGCCAAAGCTACACATGCTCTTTTATTTGATGTCATGTTTTTATTTCTTGACACATTTTTCAGCTTCTGGCTACCGTTCCATTTTTCCCACCTAACTGATTCTCTCCTCCACCAACTAATGTGTTAGTATTATCCTTCCTTGTATATTTTCCCCATCCAAAATATTTTTGTTATTTTGTAACAGCTAAAGTTTGTTTAGCTTTCCTTCAAGGATTTTCTCTTTTTCTTCTACATTTTCTCAGTAATTTTTCAATCATATCAGAATGTCACAAAGCCAGTTATTTATAAGGGTTACAAATGTAAGAAACCTGTTTTAACTTGTCACTCTTCTGAAAGCATATAGCCACCTGTGAGAACATACTGTATAGACCATATATGGCTGAAATACTGTTCAGATCTTATCATATTGCAGGTAAGATATTGTAGGCCACAGCCTTGACTAGACCATTCATAATGAAATGTGACGGAGGAGATGGAGAACCCTGTCATCCTTGTATTCTATATTACACATTGTCATCCTGTCAAGTAAAATTTAATATAAATGAATCACATTAATCAAAAAATGTGAATTTCTATTTGACAAGCTAAAGGACCATAACATCGTCAATTAGACTAGCTACCTAAAATTAGCTACTGACACAAGCAAGTATACATGGTCAATTTGCCTGCCTGAAACTGAAAATGGAGTAAGACATACTAGATAACAGATAGCCCCAGAGTGAATGCAAGGCTGTAAGTCATCCAGCATGCCATGCTGACGTCACATGAAGCCAAAATTAATTCAGCTATGTATTCAGTTTGGGGTCATTGGTTGGTGTATGATTTATAGTACATATTTTAACCTTAAATGCTTCAGACTCTGTTCATCCATAATTCAGTTCTTTGGTTAGAAAAGATAGTAGAAGCAGGTGCATTGCAAGTGTGTTCTTAAATCCTGTGCTGCTCTGGGATCCCAACTATGAAAAAACTGGTAACAGGCTGGATAGGCCTTCTATTTTTGTTGATTCAGTGCACATTAGAAACCTATTTTCCACAAGTTTATTAGGATGAAATAAATGCAGGAAAGGCTAATAGGGAGAATATATTGCAGATTCAGGTGAGCAAGGACATGAGAGGCTTGAGCATAGAAGATAAGGAAGAATGGTTTCTAGATGAATTCACCCTGAAGCTAAGGTTTGAAATTGCTGAAAACCTCACAAGGGAGGTTGCTAGCTCATGATCAGGTGATTGCTCTGCGGCTACCATGTATTCTTCAGAGTCCCATCCCTGGAAAACTGCGGGTATATGTTCCCTTTTCAAGTGGAGAATGTAAGACCCCTTCTTGGCACTCCTGTGCTCCACAGGTATCAGTGTTTAGACTATCATTAGCCAATTACTGGCTTAGAGATGTGTAAATCTGCTTCTCAAGGCTAAGTTGACTCTTGCAGTCAGTGTGGCAGAAAGAAATTAAACACAAACTAGACTCTTAGATTATCAGATATTTCTAACCTTCTTCACAGGGAACCAGAGATAAATTCAGAGGATAGATTACATGCTTTTCTTACCATATGCCTTGTAGATCTTCATAAAGTAAACCAAAATATATGATGCTAAAAATTTCTAACATTTCTAGGTTTGGAAAAAATCTAGCTTCTTTCCATAAATACCAGAACTATAATAATTATAGAAATAGTATTAATTAAAGACCAAATAATAGCCCAGCACATGCAATGTCAGCTTAATTTAGGCTCGTGCAGCCATGGTTGTGTCTAACTGACACAGAAAGCTCTGTACCACAGCTAAATAAATATCTGCTCTCTTCCTTTCCCATTTCTCTTTGTCAGGCTTCTATTCCCTCTCCTTCACATATTCCTGGTGGCTCACTGTTTTTCATAGGTTTCTTCTTTTTCTTTCTGAGTAAATTCCTCCAAGCTGCCACAATCTGTTTGATCTAATGCAGGCTACTTCCATTTCCTGTAACAGCTCAAACTCCTTGATTAACCTAAACCTCATCAATTAGTTTGGCAGCTTAATAACTTTTAGAGAAATCCACTTCCGATAGAGAATAATAAGCAGAATAAAGACGTATAGATTTTGAGACCTGAGGGGACCGTGATGATCATGTAGTTTGACCTGCTGCACAACATAAAACATAATTGCTGCATCAGGTTCTTCATCAAGCTTTAAATCTCTCACTGTAGTCATGTGTTACTGAGTGAAGAGTTTTCTCTCTAGTTAGCTTTTCTAATATGGCAACATCTCTTCTTTGTGTGAATAGCTAGTCATCTTCACTTTAAAAGGGTAGCTGATAATTGTCAGAACTTGTCCTATGACTTTCAGAATGATCCTGCTAATATATTAAGAAAAAAGAAAGGCCACAGACAAAGATTAAATACTTTAGGCGTAAGGTCGGTAGGCAAAACATTGTTTTCCTTATTGTAATTGGACAAAGACAAAGGAGAACAGTTGCATCAAGAGACAGAAGTTCAATACATGATGAGACAGTACATGCGTATTGGGTAGGTGGACATCCTCCTACAAATGTCTGGCTACATCTACCATATGACAGAAGTAACTTCAGATGCCAGAAATAACTCATTAAGCCACCTCTGTCCACTCCAATACAATGTTGAAGGGACACTTGGAGAACAGAGCATGATACCAATTGTATGACAGATGAGTTCTTCTGGTGGAATTTACTCATCCTGCCAGCTGCAGACCAGTTTGAAGAACTGTTTGAGGGCTCAGGCACATGAATGACTTACAGTAGCTCACCATGAAGTTTTTCAGATTGAGTTCATCATGCTTATCCTGGGACAGCAGTCTAGGACGAGATGAATCATGGCAAGGGTGCCTCTCTGCGCTGGCTCTCTTTGAGGGTAGCCTAAATTACTCTGATTGTCTACCTTTTATTTGAGATGAATTTCACTTCATGCTTACGTGAGGTGTGAGCTCATCCCAATTGTACCACTCAACTTAAGTATCAGAGGTTTGTCCTAAATAAAGAAAGGGTATCAAAGGGTATCATGCAGTTACATTGACCCAGATGATGAGCAGTAATATAATAGCAAGCTACAATCTGACTGTCAGATCCCCACAAAATGAAGTTCTAGAACCCTTTGAGATTAATTTGGACCTTTGCCTGCTGTGTCATCTTACCTTCAAGAGCAGGAGTTCTTTATACATAGCACTTTCAGCCGTAATTCATTCAGCGTACTAGCAAAATAGATAATGAAGAGCTTCAAAATTATATTTGTGATCTAAAACCAGAAGAAGATCTTTAATAATATCATTTATCCTTTTCTTGGCAGCAGTATGCAGTATCTTTGGAAAGCTCCAGAAAATCCCACAACTGTGGGAAGAGTTTGACCCAGTTTGGATCCCATAGTTAAATCATTCAGTGGGGTTCAGAGAAGACGGAAAATCTCACCAGAAAGTTTGTTTTAATCATAGGCAATATTTTTTCCCCACGTACTTGATTGAAAAATGAAGATTAATTGTATACATATAAAAGGACTCCTATCATTTTCCATTTCAGTATCTTTACAGTTTTTAGTTAAATACCTCCAGCATCTTTTGTCAGTTTTACTTATAGTTTTTAAGAAGTTAATTGAAAACAGGAACAAGCTTAAACAATTTTTTTTACTCCTTTAGACTTTATCTTTTGTGTTTTCTTCTCTCTGTATCTCTCTTGAATATGAAGATTGTACTATTACTATGAAATTCTTACTTATAGTGCTTCCTTGGCAGACTGCTCCCCTCTTAGTTTCACTGGTTACAAGAAACCCTATGTGGAAATGTGCAAGACGGTTCCAGAAAGCTAACACAATTTAGTTGAATTACTTTCTGAGTGATGCCATTTACTTATTACGTAGCAGCTCACTTGACGAGTAAGCTGTTCAGGAGTTCACTGTTATACCACTGTTATACTACCACAAAAAGTCTGTTCTGGCCAAGACTCTGGGACATCATACAGAATCTTAATTACCTGTGTTATTAGCAACTAAAGGGAATTTCTACTGTTTTTGTATTAATTTCTATAAGTAGCAGAAGAACTTTGTCATGCCTATTCTCTGACTGACAATGTAATAGTCAGCCATAAACATTTGCAACTCTATGCTGTTCGCAGCTGTCAAATGGTTGCACTTAACTGCATTTATGAACTTTTCTGAAAATTGGATAACATATATGGTAATGTAAATAGGATGCTTTACAAGTTTTCTTGCACTTTTCACACACTGATTTTATATTTCATTAAAAGACATAAATGTAGTCGTAATGCAAGTTGTTAGTTTTGATTTTCATATTTCTTAGACTGTTAGCACAATTAAAATTATATTAAGAAAATATATTAAGAATAATTAAATTAAGAAAAGGAACCGTTAACATCAATCAAGGCCAAATGATGTTTGGGGCTCAGTTGTTTGATTGTTATTATACATAGAAAGGTGAGGATACTGTCTAAACAATAAATCATGCTATTATTAGCGTGGATTATTAACATACATTCATCACATAATCTTCACAAACTTCACTTACATCAACAAAAAGAATTCCCCACACCAAAGTCAAAAGAACATCATTACAACACTGCTAAAGGTGCTGTTGTAAAGGTATTATTGTTTTTTTGGCAAGCTGACTTCTCCATGACAGGAAGGTCAAAGATTTTCATCACCTAGCACGTGACAAGAAAACCATAAAAGCTCTTGTGATAGGAATCTTCAGATTTTCAGCATTCTTGGATTTATATATTTCTAATACTTCACAGATAATAAGAAGGAATGACTGTGTAATGTTAATTCCAAAAATCTAAAGTGAACATTGAAAAAAAATCAGAAAATATTATTTTGAGGATATAATTTATCAACTGTATCATTTCATATAGTTGCTAGAGCTACTATGAAGACTGGGCAAGGGATCTGTAGAGTATCACACTAAGCAATAAAAATCTCCATAGAATTTCAGCCTTTTAAGTGATACTATCTCAACTGTACACAGTGTGGAAGATCTACTAGTTCTGCTGAAATCAACAGGAATGCGAGGCCTGAGCATCCTGCCAAATAAAGCCTTCAAATCTATACCACATTTGCTTATAAGGAGAAATGGGCAGGCCCGCCCTATTACAATCAGCTCCCTATGATTCTAGCTCATATTTTGGAAACTTCCCTCTCCTGGAGCTTGTGTGGCAGGATTACTCTTCTGTGGATTGCCTACGCTTCAGAACACTAGGCTTATGTTGTAATAAAACCTGAATTTTCCATCATATTAAGACAGCTGTTAACATTGAACTTTGTCTTCACAAGCAGGGGATTTTACTACCTTGAGAATAATTATATCAGAATGGAACAATTAGAAGTTAAACATAACATTCCTTTAAAAGTGGTAATGACTGTACTGCTCAGAAAGAAGCACTTTAACTGCCTTTATGCCAATTATGGTTTTCAGAAAAGAATAAATACAAGAAAAATTATATTCACTTGACTGCTATTATCAGGCACTGAGGAAAAAGGAAGTTTATACACTCATTCCAGGGTAAGAGAAACTTTGAAAAATTTGACCTACTGTTTTCATGACCGGTTTGTTAGATTCTGAGTGCGTGGTATTGTGCCAGCACCTGGTCTGAATGAGAGACAACACAGCAATAAATTGTATTAACTGGAGATGTGTGAGTGAGTCAAGAAAGTCTCAAGTTTATAGAGTGCTTTTATCATGATAAATAAAACGTTTTTAAGTGTATTGAAACATTATGCTTTCCTTCTCCCTTTTTCTTCTCAAAATTCATCCCCCCTGGATCTCAAATTCCAAGGTTGAAGAAGAGCAGTAATAGCATTTGGAGAGGAGAACTCAACATATTCTTTCCCCAGAATTTTCTGTTAAGAGAGAAATTATAGTTCTTAATCAGATATCAGGTCTTTGGTTTTAATGACAAAGTTGAAAAGGTAAGCCTAAGTATTTTCAATGGGAAAAAAAAAAAAGTTATTTAAAGAAGACATTAAGAAATAAGATTTTAAGTAATTTTCTTCCACTTAGGTACTGACTGTCACAGCTATTTTGGGTATCCTCACCTAAAGATGGGAACACCTAAGGAAAGGGCTGGGCAGCTCTCCAGACCAGCAGTTGTTCCTGGTTCCTGACTGTTGTAATTCTGTTTATATTATTTTTCACTCCCACTCAATTAAGCAACCTATGTTTCAATTCCTTTAACTCAAAATGATTTCCATTACAGCTGCATGCATCTGAGGATCTTCGGTTCTCACACAAACTCTGGACTCCAATTCAATGACCTCATGGATTAAATAACGTAAAACAAAGACTGACAAATCAAAAAGAAAATCAGCAACAGCCACCAATATAAAAATAAACTGTCACACAAAGAAAAGTATTGCAAGTCTCTGAGCCGGAGCCCACAAAAAGCTTCAGAGCTCATACTGAACTTAAAAATTAATAAATCTCAGTGGATAGATCAAAATAGATGATACAGTTTTCACCGGTGTAAGACATCTGTGACTTTACTGATGTGACTATTGGTTTTATCTTCATTATTGTTGGATCTCTGATGACATGTAGCCCATAAAACCAGGAAATATTCTGCTGCCTAGTTCTGTTCCACAAGTTTCTCTCCTCTGCAATATTACCCCCTCTCAGACAACTGTAAAAAGTTTAAACCTCCTTGGCCTCAGTTCCTTGAGTGAACAGTTCCAGCTGTGACCCATTCATTGATGACTGAAGCTTCACTCTCATACTTTACACTTTGGCAATAAATTTTGTTATGGAATTTTTGCCTTTTTGCCAGAACCTTTTGTGTTTAACTAGGCTTATGAACGGGCAACGGTTGGAAGGCCAAAGCTTGAAGCAGGCATAAAAATCTGTCCAAAGTCACAGGAATCTTGGAACTGCATACTGATGAAAGTGAGCTACACAGACTGGGTGCACTGATAATGCAGAAAAGCTACTTGGCCTGTTTGCTGAATAAACATCACATGGAATTCATAGAAAACCCTGGTATGGCTTATGCAAACACATTTATTTAGTTCACCTTGCCCAGGGATCTTCCACAGTAGATTTGACAGGAAATAGATTCATTAAATGAGATTTCCATTCATTTACAATGTGATTATTAAGGGTAAATGAATGTTTCATTTTCTCAGTCTATGTGCTTCAGGTAATTTGTTTTACAATACCTGTCAGTTCCACATAGAATAAAATCTTTAATTTATAGGAGAACAAATAATGGAGGAAAGGTGTAGGTAACAGGTCTAAATTTATTTTTGCAACTCACAGTTTGTCAGTCTCAGGCACTGCAACTTTTCTCACGTTTTCACCCCCAGAAAACCCATATATTCTCTGGTCTAGCCTCAGTTTTCTCTTCCTAATTTTCAGAACAGAGGGATGCTCAATAATCGTTCTCCATAGGATTCCAATCCTTTCTTGCACCTGCCCTACTCATTGCTCAAACTGTGATTTCACTCACCCTTAAAATGTCTAATAAAATCTTCCTTCTTGCTCACAGGATCGCAGCTACAGCAGAAGCTGAACAATGCTAATTTTGATTTTCTCTGCTTTGAGAGAATTCTTGCAAAATGCAGAACTGCTGAAGCTCAGCTTCTGCTTTCACTTGGATAAAAGCATTAGGTCAGTGATCTTTCCTGATTGCAAGGCTATTATTAAAAATCTCAGAAAAGGTTTTTAAACAAAGGAATTTTATTTACCTGCAGATTAATGGAAATTTTCTTGGCAGCTGCTCTCTTCTTTCTCTCCAATGGCTGAGAGTCTATACACATAGTTTTGAAGTTGAGAGTATTTATTCAGACTTGCAAAAGCAAAGCAATGAAGTTAAACCACCTGGTTAAACATATCCTTTCTTCTGACCACAACACATGATTTATCTTAGAAAAAAATCTACATATAGTCTTATCTCTCCTTACTCAGTCTTATCATCATGCTATCCTTAGCAAGCTATTTTCACCAGCTGCTGAGGAATCTGGCACCATAGCATGTTGAGAAGACTGAATGGGAGAGGAAATGCCTAAAATGTAATGGTCATATTAAGATTGCTTTGCAGTGTGAAGGAAACATGCTGTTATGAGACTTTGACATTACTGCTCTTTGCAGGTAGATTCTGTGCCAGTAACTTTGAAAGCTTAGAAATAGAATATTTTATATATTAATTTTTAGACATTTTTAATGCTTAGTGAAGACTTCAGACCTACTGATGGGAATGGATAAAGCAGATGTTGTGACTAGCTTGGAAAAAAACCCCAATGACTGTCTGGAAATGTATGGACCAACAAGAGTTGCATGTAAAGTCTCCCTGAGGTAATGAAAAAGCTGTTTTGCTATTCCTTTCTAATGCCATAGTTCTGCATGAAAATTCACAATAAAGGATTTTCAAGAACTAGTTTTTTGCTTCACAAAAAGCCTATTCTGAAATGCAACTTTAGCTGTAGAATAACTCTCAAAACATTTTGATACCTACATATCTTTGTCAGTCACCCTTCTCAGCATATTGAAGAACACACATCCAATCCCTTTATTTTAAATAGGTTGATATATGTCCTCACCTATTTTTTCCCTCCTTTTCAGAAGTTTGGTTCAGCAGCTGCTCAGTTGCCTTCTCAGAGGAAGCTACACAAAGAAATTTAAGAAAAACTTTTTTTAAAACTGAGACACAATTTTTGTTTCACACATTACTGAAACAGTGTTCAGCATTCATTTTCAAAGACCAAAGAGGATACTTACAATCTATTTATGATTTCCTGTCTTGTTTGTAATATATATATATATTTAAACAACCCTTCAGGAACCACTAGATTTTTACTTACATTTGACTTCCTCCACCACCGTCATTAGGGCTGGTTCTGACAATAAAATAGGTATTGTATTGAGAATACAAGAGTTTTAGTATTGAGATATGGCAGTGTAACAAAAAGATCCTCATTTGTTTGCAAACTGATGTACTTCCACTGAAATCAACAAAGCTATGTTAACTTCCTGTTGATCCTAAAGTTTTCAACTGAAAATAACTTAGAATGAAATGACATTACATACAAATTGGAAAAAATAATGTGACTCTATTTATTTCAAATAAATAGCATTACCTGTCCTTAAAATGAAAGGTAATCTGCTTTTATACCCTACCACAGCAGAGAAAGACCTATTCTAAGGTGATTAACAACAGGCAGTACCTGATATAACAGAAACTAATGAGGCTAGCACCATGAGAATGGTACGACCCTGGCAAAAGAGTGTTTGTTGATGTTATATATGTGAGTAACAGAAATAGGAACAGGTGAGTTGTGAAGGACAGTGCTACTTGCAGGAATAGTTTATCAGTGAACATATAACCAATTGAAAGATAAGGATATGCAGCCTCACAGCAAAATACAGAGGCTATACTTGATCAAGGCCTGCACACAGTAAAATTACTTCATTTTTTACACATTGAAAGAAAATAAATTGCTGTAACATAATCCTAATGACAAAACCTGCATGGATGCATAGCCTATCAACAACAGTAAGCAATTACAACAGTAAGTAAATAAGCATTCAGACCTTGTAAAAGACAAACAGGTCATTTTGTTTTTAGCAAAATGTTTTAAAACTATCACACTCCTATACCAAATGGTCAGCAGGCTAACAAGCAATTATTTCAATTAATTCATGAGAATGAAAAGAATTCTAATTCATCTCTGCTGTCCTTCAGAAGTACTGCAAGCTGTGACCAAAGGACTCTCAACACTTCTTTCTTCTAAAAGGAGTACTACTGTTTGTATCACTACTATGTAGCACAGAAAGCAGTCAAGGCTATTTCTACTGGAGGCATGTTGATATAACAGCACTTTCCACATTAAAGCTGTCATGATCAGTTTCTAGAGTGGATGATCCAAACCAGCTTGGCAGCACACAAATTTTTTGAGGAATTTAGGACTTGGACATCATGAGTTAGCTCCGTGAGCTTATACAGTAACATGCATTATAGTAGAATAAATTTGGCTATAATTTGATATTCCATTATCAACTGTCACTCCACCTGCATTTTAACCTGTTTCCTTGAGAACATAAAAGTAAAAATTAAGCAATCACCCTAAATTTGATCACCAGTCTGCTTAGCATTTCCCCATCTCAGTCACTTCTAACTGTTTGTCTGCTTTTAACCAAAGTTGACCCAAGACACATAAATGGTACATTCCTACAATATGTGAACTAAGTAAGTGGGATCAGTGGGAAGGAACTCTGTTAATGGTCCTGCTTTAGAAAAGGCTAGTTTACATATTCTTCTCTTTAGACATCAGAAAAATATGTACTAGTACCTACTCCTGAGACCCAAAGGCAAACCTTGTTCTATATTTAGCTCACATGGAGAATGCTGTGTGGAATGCATGCTTGCGCCACAAACAAGAAGTATTTAAACACACTTGAGACTTTTGCCTTTCTGAACATTTCAGGAATACCTCACTCTCTGATAGCCCTGAAAATGCTTTTGGGATGTTTGGATGCCTCCAAAAAAATCTTCAGGCAGTCTTTGAAGAAAGTAATCCAGAATTTCATTTTGCAAGATGGATTCATTATGCTATTGAATACATTTTTTAATGCATTAATATAGCGATTTCCAAGAACAGCAATTTCAGAACTGTACCCACCGCATTAGAGAAGCTAAGAGGCAACACTGTAACTTCATCCTCAGAAGTACGACAAGACCAGAGTAGCACTTTTGGAACTCCATCATCACAAGCCCCTGAAAAGTTATTTGCACTGTACAACACTTATACAAAGATCAACCGTGTACGGAATTCAAAAGTTTTTTTACTATAGAATACTTGTTTGGATCCTTGACCACAGTTAAAACGTTTCTTGCCTTCAGTACAAAGATCACAATTCTTGTTAAGATTTCACTGTTGGCTTTAAAGGCTTTTGAGAGGGAGTAGCATTCATTTTGGTCACATAAAAATTCATTAAAAAATCGATAGAAACCCATCAGCATTTGGACAAACGAAGTGAAGGAATTGGAAACTCAGTCAGCTGTGAGGGATTCTTCAAAAGCCACATGAGCCATAAAGTCCTATCACAAAGGCAAATTCCTTACAAACAGTAGATTCTAAGCATAATTAGATCAAGTTACAGTATTTACTGTAAATCTAATAGTCTTATTCTTTCATTTCCTTGTATTACCTGTTCAATGACTACATTTCCCAGATAATTCAAGAAAGCTAAGTACCTCTGTATTTTTCACACCATGAAGAGTTTTTGAAATATCATACATATGTTCATCTTGCAATGAAGTATAATAGCTAAGAGGAAGAATTGTACTTAAATAGAAATTAGAAGTTGGTGTTGCATCCATCAGAGATCTCTACAGCATCAATAAGAAATATAAAAAGATTAACAGGACAGCTGAGAATGCATGAGCACATGCACAGTGTTGTATATCAGAAGTTTCAAAGAAATAATGGTGTGGGTAGTGTAAGGGTGACTTGGAGTGTTAACTTTCTTATTAACTTTTAAAATTAAGCTCTGCTAAAATGATGCATGGAAAAACTTTTAATGGATTACAAGTTTAACCAAAGTACTTCAACGTGCTGTAATACCAATTTAATTTGTTGTGATTTTCAAAGAGCTTTTTTGTTTTTTTAATATAACGGACATCCCCAGTATTACAGGACAAAGGAACCGAGATATGAGTTGATGACCTGATGAAATCAGTTATCAGATCTAAATGAAAGGAAACCTGTAGGTGTAAATTTATCTTAAAAAGACCCTCTCAAGAAAGGGGTACCAAAAGGCTCGACATCATGCCCTTTCAGGAAAGAAGGGTTTTCTAGCATTATATGTGGAGCTCTTATTACCCTCTGGTAAGATACAAATGCATCACAAAGCAGGCAAACTCTTTTTCATCTGGCCCCCAAGAGAGGTCTTATTTACCTCCTAACTTAAGCAGCAGGAAAACCTTAAGGCAGGAGTTGAACATGACAGAAACAGCAACATCTGGGATGACAAGAAGTGGGTTCTAGGGAACATGATGGATGTTTGGGTGAGGAGCAAGTTACCTGCCACAGAGAATCCTAGGGAGGAATCTTTTCCACATACTTCAACATAACTTTGGTTTTCACCACAGTGTTAAGTGAAACCTAATTCTTTTCATTGAAGCCAGCCAACTTCCTTCGCATTTTCTCTTCCCACTAGTGTATTAACTGCACCGCTCATTTTGGTGTCATCTGTAAACTTGCTAAGGAGACACTCAATCCCACTGTCTGTGTCATTGAAGAAGTTGCTAAACAGTATTGGTCCCACTATGGATCCTTGAGGGACACCACTCATTACTGATTTCCACTTGGACATGGAACTGTTGATTCTCTGGGTGCAGTCACCTAGCCAACTCCCTATCCATTTAATAGTCCGTCCATGAAGTCCATCTCCATATTAGAGGTAAGAATGTTGTGGCAGACCAAAGGTGATTTAACCAGAAATGCTTTATTCACATAGTTTCAAAAAATCAACTTAATCTATGAATAGGAACACTATCAAAAAGAGTAATCTTCATATTGATCATTCCATATCTTCAAAATTTACTGCACTTAATGCAGAAACACCCAAAGAGAAGTGTTAGGTTTCACACTGCAGTTGGTTTATGATATTGTGAAGGTCTTAATGGCGTCACCGTTGCTCTCTTGGAGAACTGTTCCGTTTTTGTTTTTGTTGTGAGGTTCTTGAGTGTAGTACAAGTCCTCTGTGACTGAACTACAAGCATTTCAACATATGTGATATCTGTGGCGTGGCAGATCACCACACAGACTGACTTCATGTCTGCAAATGGTGATACTTATGTTCCAGCCTTCAATTCAAAATCTTGCCCAACACCAAGTAAGTTATTTTTAATACCCAGTGAAGAAGTATACAAGAAACTATACGAGATGATGGATGCTGATGAGAAAAACTGCATGCAGAGGAAGAAGCAGTGCCCTTCTTTGACTGTCTTTTTCCTCTAAGAACTTTATTCTTTGGGAAAGAAAATTTTGTCTTTCCCAAAACAGAAAATACCAGATAAAGCAAAGACATTGCTGCCTTCCGTCTGCATCTATGCTATTTCTGTTCAATCTGTTCCTGAACCCTGGCCTAGTCATATAAAAATGTTCCTTTTCTGAAGAGTTGTCTCCTACTGGTGATTCATGTCTCTTACAGACATCCAGTTTATTCTCTTTTTCTCCCTGGGTTCTCTGTATAAGAGTTCCAAGAGCATCCTCTACTTTAAGCAATTTTTGTTGTTGAAAAGTAGCCTTAAATTTCTTTCCCTGGGAAGAATTCTGTTTTTCATCTACCTCATATTAGGACCTGCTACAACAGCTCTCAAGCAACAGCTGTGGGAGGGAGGGATAGATCATATTATATGAAGCAGTATCTTTATATAATATTACTTATATAGAATGTATATAATAGATTAATATTAATTTACTACTTACATTAGCAAGTACTGCAGTGCAGCACAGTGGGAGCTAATGCATTGAATGAAGGTTAGTGCTGAGGATTCAATGTTGATACTATATGCATTCAGGGGTTTTACTTTGCGTTAGCTCCACTGTGGTCTGTAGAACCAATTCTATTAGCAGTTGGAGAGCATCAGGTACATTTCTGGAGAGAATTTTTCAGTTTATCTTCACCCAAAAGTATCTAGCTTGTGCAATCCAAAACCACTTTGCAATGCATCCAAAGCACAGTCTGGGGGGTGTTTGAGGTGGTGCATTTTGAAAAAGCCCTTCTGATCTGAACTAAAATACTGGCTGCACTACTGTATTAAATTACTTCCTTGAACCTTTCTTCTTCCTTTCCCCCCTTCTTTTTATCCTTCAGAACTGGGTGGGAAGCAAGCTCTTTAAAAGGAATAAATATAAGTGTTCTCTTTAACAATAGCACCTGTGATGGTGGAAGAACCAGCTGAGGTAATATTATTTTAGCTCTATTATACTTTTCTTCTCTTGATTTGCTGCTTAATATTTGCAGAAGCACATAGCACAGCATTGTTATGAAGAACATTTTTTAAAAAAGTATCATGCGAAGACACATATCACAAAAGACTAGAAGAAAACAGCTAAACCATTGTGAAAGAATGTACATAGAGGAAAGCAAAATATATTTCAAATACTGTCTTTAAGTTTGACATTTATTATGCCTATATACTATTTTGAATATTTCTGAACCGTTAGGGATCGCTTGTTCATTGGTGTCAGAGAATTAGCTGTTTCTTAAGAAATGTGATCAATAAATTCAAGTAAACTGGCAGAGCTGTCTAAGTTTTAAAGAAAGGACAATAGTGAACCCATAACTGTCACCAAAATTAATTAGGCAGGAATGGAATAGCATCAGATATTAAATGAAGCTAGACTTTTTTAAGAAAGCAAGCAAGCCAAATATAGTAAATATATATTCATACCTGTTTGCCATGCTGAGCAAGGCAAATGAATCAAAATTTGCATTTTAGCTGACACACATGGTAAGAAGAAAGTAGAAAAGTGAGAGTGTGACTTCAGACTTATCACTCAGAAGTTCCAGAAACTAAGTATGTCAATTAATATAAGGACAAATGTGATTTTTGAAATAGCAGTCTGTAGACATGTAGGAAAATATATTCCCATTACAAATAGACTGATCTGTAGCCTCAAAGAGGGGCCTCAATGCTGGCCCCTGAAAGGGGTCTGCTGTTCTTGCTGGAACTACTGCTTTTACTTTTCATCTCACCTGTATTCAAACACCGATGAACCCAAGAGGAAGAATGTCACAAGAAAATCCGAGGACACACTATAGATAAAGTGGCAATTTTTCACCTCAGGTCACTGCAAGAAATTCTAAACCAACCAATCAATTAAAATTAAGTTAGTGACTTTATTCCCTCCTAAATGTCACTGGCTTTATTACAATGTTACTTTTTTTAAATTAAAAAAAAAAAAAAGTAACTTATTTGAGAATGTCTTTGTGGAAAAAAAAATATCAAAACTAAACCAAGACAGCCTGCACTCTGGCCAACTCTACTAGCTAGTCATTAAAGAGATAGGCTTTATAATGCCCATAAAGAGTCTGCTGCTGCAGGAGATCAAAAAAGCAGAAGCATTTCCCATAAGGAAAAAGAACCCTTTTCATACATCTAGTTGCAACCACGTCAGCTGCCTGCTGCTGCCTGCCTCTTCTTTCAGAGGTTATTGCCCCCAGTAGCCTGAAGGCTCAGCTGCTTGCCCAAGCTCCCCTTCTGTGGTTTTGGTCAAGCTGAGCTGAAGTTCTAAGGATCACGCATTTGTATTTTATGGGGGAAATAACACAACATGAGGCTGTACTGCAGCAAACTGCCTTGTCCTGGTTATTAAATTTGCAGCTCCCTGCCTCTTACTCCTCTCTCTAAAAAAAAGCATGGATGTTCAGTGCTAGACCTCCTTTGTCATGTAGAAGGTGCTTCAGAAGAGATACATTATTGGTATGTATGTATTGTATATAGGTATGTAAGCATGCTAGCTAAACCTTACGAAGCCAGTATCGCTTCACAGTTCAGAAGATTTGATACTTCCCTTTTGATTTTTCTGCCCACCTTTTACCTTTCCTTTTTAAAATCCATAAAAAATCCACAATTTCCAAGCAAAAGTTTGGAATATAAAAATCACATGGTATCATAGTTTAAACATGTAAAAGATAATTCAGATTTCAAAATTTTGAAAACCTTTAATGAAAAGCTTTAATGAAGCTGCACATGCATGTTTACTGCTGTGCTTTTTTGTGTGCATATATATAGCCTGAGATCAGCACACTAATGACAGGTTGTGCTAAGGAATTAGAGATTCAAAACACGGACATTGGAAAAAAAGCAAAATCAGATTCACAATTAATCAGTACATATGCACTTCTCAAATAAAAAGTAAAAATTGGCAACCAGTTTTCATAAGAAAGATGAGGTCAGCTTGCCCTTGTGTGCTATTGAAAGCTCTCAGTCATGTAAGGCTAAGATTACTCTAATAGGTTGAGTCTGCTGGTTGAAAAAATTTTTCCCCCTGATGGATCCAAATTAAGATTTTCCTGGCTTTGACAGAAAGAAGCAATTATCTAGCAGTTTTCACTCATCTACAGCCAAATGAAGGTTGGACAGGCATGCTATTATAGTATCTTTGTGAAGCAAACATAGTAACAGTTCTTGGGGAAAAAAAAAATAATATTGACTGCTAGGAAACTGGCTGTGTAATTCCAAGACCTAGGCCTCCCTGTAATGATTTTTTTTTGTCTGCATAAAATTTCATAGTTAAAACCAAAAAATCCTACGAATGCATTTGGCCCAAATAATGTCAAGTTCTTTCTGTGTATGTCAGTTTGCTCTGTAAATTCCCTAATCTAAGATTTCATATTCCTAATCTTTCATTGTATTTACTTTTGAAATAGAGAGAATTGAACTAACCAGAACCAAAAAAAAAAAAAAAAAAAAAAAAAAAAAATAAATTGGAAAACACAGCTCCTTATTTACAGAAGACTTGGACTATTTACTAATTTAATCAACTAAAAAGAATTTCCCTCAGCAGTTTTTAGACATTTTCACTAGTGCAGACCTTAATCTATATGTCCTTGTATTTTGAGGAAAAATGTGGTCAAATTCTTTACAAGTGCTAGGGCGCAGTAGAATGAAATGCTGTGTGGAGATATACCCCAAATAACTTTAAATGAACTACTTTATACAGTGAAATTGTTAATAGTTTTGATAGTGTGCCTTTCCAATCTGCTGCTTGGCTGACCCATACCAATGCAATCATACAGCTCAGTGTAGTGCTCTCAGAGATAATCAAGTCAGTTCCCAGACTAGCTCTGCCTGTGTTAAGTTGTGCTAAGTAGACTATTTCACATTGAGAACTTTAACTCTATTATGGGAAGTAGCTGGGACCCCAGATTCAAATCTTATTCAGTACTGGGGAATTTCCAAAGTGAATTCTGAAACCAAGGTGGATTCAGGGAGACTTCATCTGGATTTTCAGTAAAATCTTATTCACTTCATTGTTTTTAATTGTTTTGTATTTTGCTTAAAGCCTGGTACTCCCTGCTAATCTTTTTTTGTTTCTTTTTTTATATATATTTTTTTTCTTTTTTACTGAGATCTATACCTTTTTTTAAATGAAACAATATTTTTGACACTGCCACATAACAATTTGCTATGCAAATACTGCCATCTTTTAACATATTTTGATGAGAGTCAAAAGGTGTGAATTATAAGACTGATAGCAAGAATTAAGGGAATGCCTAGGGCTATTAAAATAGCAGTAGATCTCTTATTCTCTGACAAGTATGCAATTCTGAAAGCACTAGCGGAGCTAAAGGCAGCACTGGATTAAGGTTAGTACTCAGCTCTGCAGCTGTGATTAAAAGCACATAGAATTGAGCTGAGTGCACTTACATTTAATGTAGCCTTTCCTTATAGTAGACTTTCACCTTGAACAATGCCTCCTCCAGAAAGTCTGCTGAATGTTTTTCCCATTATAAGCACACAGTCTAAGGGGAAAATACCCACAAGTTCTGTCCAGTCATGGTATGCAAATACTAAACAACAGAAATTCTTAACACAACCACTTGAAATATTTCAGTCCAACCTCTTCCTATGTCCTACTGGCAGCTCAGGAGCAATACAAACCACGGATATCACAGTGACCCATGACATCTTTCTCTTAGCTATAGATGAAAGAAAATTATGTCTTACAAGTAGAAGAAAAATTTTCAATAATAAAAAATTGAAGAGAGAGATCTGGTGAGGTTATCTATTGTCAGCTGTGTTTGGAAGCCATCTTAAGTGTATGGGCACATTATCTTTTACCTTTGTCTATCACAAGGTATGAACTCCATCTAGATTTGCTTATAATGCTTAAATAGAAAGGTTAATGAAAACCAAAGATTTGTAGAAATCAGTAACTGAATTTTGTATAATTAATGTATCTTTTTCTTTAGTGATTAGTAGTGCATAGTTTGGAATCATAGTTCCAGTTAGAAACCCATTATGAAACCTGTGAATTTTAGTTTTCACACAGTCTCAGCTGGAAACAAACTTTATTTCTTAGTCTGAAACATTTGACAGAAAAGACTGTAACTGTTCATATATAATGTCAACAAAGTGGAAAATATGTTGAAAAAGACGCATTTCCTTCCTTCTCTCCTGCCTTCTTTCCACTGGAGGTCATTTCTGACTCATACTGGCAGACCAGCATGTACTTTTAGGAGTAAGAAATGATTCTTCAGCACTGTTCTTCAGCAATCCTTAAACAATCACAAAGTATAACACTTTGTAGTTCCTGACTGGAATGTACTCTACAAAAACATATTTTTATATTTTGAAGTCCATTTATGAATTGTTATCACAAGAGGCTGTTAATAGTTGCCCTTTTATGTTCTTCAAAACATAATGCAAATCCTTACCCTATCTGAGATTATTTTGGTCATCAGGAGCTAGTAACACAGCCTGAAAATAAACTTTTGAAGTATAATCTAATTCTGCAGTGTGGTAATATTTGGGTTTAAATTAATTTTTATAACTAGTCTTTGTATGGAACATCTGTTTAAGATGGTGTGGTGCCAGCTGAGGCCTATATTAGCATGACCATTTCATACCATTTACATTTTATACACCACCACACCATGCTTATTACCTCTTATCCTCTTGCAGCTCTTGTTCTACATGATGCTGGCTACCCAAAACATGAGGAAAGCAAATAGAGCGGCCTGAAGATGGACCCTGCATAGCAGCTAAAACTTCAGGATGCATAGAGAACTGCTCTGCAAATAGAAGAGAAATCCTGCATTTTAAAGAAACTGTTGTGTTCAGAGATCAAAATTGTTGACTGATGCCTATTAAAAGGCAGAGGAATACCTGCTTCAAGATTTATTTTTAGTCAGTTGCATCAGCCACCATGTCATTTACATATTTCAGAAGCTGGGTGTGAATTAGCGTCCAAGCCCAATACTGTCTGACTGGGTTCTTTTAGATATTCCACACACAGAGGGTATAATGTTTAATATCAGATTTACCTATTTAAAGATTATGTTACATGGGATTTCTTATTTAGCAGAGTGATACAAAATAGATACAAAAAACACATTACAAATGTAATTTACACTTAGCAAAATGCATATATTGCAATTGCAATACACAGTTCCATCACAGTACCAATATGATTCTCATTACTGGTCTCTAGTAATACCATCATGACCCCCAGTCAACAGGAAAGTGTAGACTGGTTGAATTCAGCTCAAGCCTAGTGCTCTTTTTGAAATTCTTTTGTTAGTTGTTCAGGTTTTATGCTCCATGTTGGGCTGAGCCAGGTATTCTCTCCCCCTATGCTGGTCTGGCTACCTTGGAGGACATTCACACTCTTCCAGTGAGCTGAGGGTGAAGCATTTCTACTACCACTTGATGCACTCATAGCTACTTACCTAAAACAAAAGCCATGCTCTGGTCCCCGTGGTGTTGAGATAAATCAACTTCGTTGAAACAACTGTGGTCAGTCCAACCATGCATTATGCCCTGAGCTTCATGGGCACATCTCCTTGCCCATGTCCTCTGAGCCTTCTTCCATTGTAGGGGTTTGTTAGTCAGTCACAATTAGTCTTAATTTGTAGACTTAAAAAAAAATTATCAGAAAGAGTAAATTCAAATACAACCAAAATGCATGGAACAGAAAGTGCTAGAGTCAGTGGATACGGGGTGGGGGGTGGGGGGCGGGGGAAGTATGAATATAAAGATGATAAAGCTGGAATTTAGCCATACTCTGAGGAGCTGTACAGGAGCAACTGGTTCTAGTAGGTTGAATATATCCTTTCTAGGCACACTGTTCATAACGCGTGTCACCGCCTAGCATTACAGCTGGTAAAACTATCAAGTAGCTTTATAAACCTCACTGAGTAATTGTCTCACTGTCATGAATAGACATTATTTTCAAAACATGCATCTGCGCTAGGAAGATATTAGTCCCCTTTCACAGATGGGAAATTAGAGTCTGAGACAGACTGTTTTATCCAAGGTCAGTCACAGTATCTGCTGTCCAAACTGGGAAATGAACAGAGATCTCCACTGTCCTACAACAGTACTCTGCCAACATCCCATCTAATTCTACCATTATGTTTAAATTGAATATGATCTTAATTTAGACTTTATATCAGCTTAAAATAAACTGCTTGCAAGCCTCCCTGGGAACTTGTAAGGAGTTAACAAGGTTAAAGCTAAAACTTTCAGTCAATGTGAGTTATTTTAATTACAGCCCACAACAGTATGTTGGTTTTTTTTCTCCAAACAAGGACATAAGTCTCTACACAATAATTTTTTCAAATAATTAAAGAGAAAAGTAGGTCAGTATCAAGGATTAAGTGGTACAGCAACACAAAGTTAATAAAAGTTAATATTTAAAGCACCAGGAGAATAATCTTATTTTGTTGTGCTCCAGACTATACTTTTAAATGAAGTGCTAATATGGAAATGGAACAGTGTTTCACTTTATTTCTTTTCAGTTCTTAGCAATTCTAGTATGAGCTCTGTAACATCACATCTTCCATTGCTGTTAAATCACAGAATACCGCAGGCTTCATGATTCCTATAGCACAATAGCATGTGTTAGACCTAAAATCTGAAATTTATAGCAACATATTCATATAATTAGGCCAACTATACAGACCTTTATAATCAAGGTAATCATTATAGCACTTTCAGTTTGTATATCCATATTTTTCATTTTTTTTGTATGAAGAAACAAAAATAGAGAAACTCTCTTATTTTATGCTTTAAGATGGTAATTATCTAAAGAACCATTAACACGTGGGAAAAAAATAGAGCATCTAATGACAAGCAGAAAGATGAAACAGGTAGTAAATAGAAATAAATAAAGGCACTGTTAGGAAAGCACAATAGGCAAATTTAATTCATTATTATATTATTGTGGATTTATTGAGTTCCTTCAATGCACTGCCAGCATTTTTGTTAAACAACACCTTTTTTTTTCTCTCCAAGGAACATTATATTTCTATTGTCCTTGGTATCTCTTCAGATTTTGTTATGAAATCATTTTAGAAGAGTGTTTCTAGTGAAAAGAACACTTGGCTTTCACTGTTCTTTGCTTTCTGAATAATGTGCATCATGTTTTTAAAGGTCATAGATGAAACTTTTAATAAACAAACTTTTCTTTAGAGAAAATCCCTTTACTTAGGTGTACAAAGTCATAAAAATTTCTGGATTTAATTTTTGTTTACCAGGCCGTCAAAGCATAGACACTGAGATAGAAGCAGAGCTGTTCTGCTTATGTTTTCCAGCTGATCATAATCATTTTGAATCTCAGAAAAATAAACTTGAAACCCTCAATACAATCACTAAGTCAAGGTAATCAAGGAAACTGAACAATAAAAGAAGTGGATATGAGATACATCACAGTATAATTGCATATGACAATATGTGTCTGTGTGGTATACTTGAAACCATTAGACTAATAACTGCATACTATAAACTGCAGTCTAAAAATACCATTGTTAATGTGCTGAAACATTATCTTGTTGAGGTAATTTAGAGCTATAACACATGTCCCTTCACTTCTGCGCTCTGTGGTGCAGTTCTCAAGCACTATAATTCTGTTGTTCAATGGTCATCACAAAAGCAGGTACACAAAAAGGGGAATTTCAAGTAAACAAATAAAAAATTCAAAGTACTGTGTCATAAAAAATATGGATGTGTTGCAATAGACATTTATGTTAATCTACAAGGAGTTGTGCAAGCTAATCAGAAAAAAACAGTGATTTTATCACAGGTCATGCAGTATTGATGGGCGTATTAGCTCTAACATGTAAGAAGAGTTTACTTGCCTTTTTTTTTTTTTTTTTTGGCTTAAATTTTGATTCCTGAGCTGGTGGATAAATTTGGTTTTAATGCCATTCTATAGCAGATACAGTTTAAACTATCTGATCTTATTTTCCAAAGCCCAAAGAGACTATAGTCTTAGCAGTGCAGGATTTGGAATACTTAAGACTTTAATAATCTGCTCTAAAACAGTATTTGTGAGTATCTGGAGTGTTTATGTACTGAGAAGCATGAAACTGCTGTATCCTTAATTCTGTTGTTAACTTGCTCGGAAAAGTAGATAAACCATACATACCTATTTCTCTTTCTGTAATTTGTTCTAAACAATAAAGACAAGGACTTTGTCTGTCCCTAATTCACAGCAAGTAGATAAGGAATTACGAGCAATTAGCAAAATGAGGCTCTGATTTACAATGAACCGCCCCCCCACCCCACCCCCTGCCCAACAGCAACCAAACAAAACCAAACAGAAAAACAGAGGTGGTAGAATTACAGGATATGTTGGTTTGACAGATTGATTTTATTTCATCTTATAAAAAAAGCATATATATATAAAGTATCTTATGCAGACACTAAGCTATTTACCCCCTACTGGCTATGCCGACTATTTTTTATTAATATTACTAGCCTCATCGCTAAGACCAAAAGTTACTCATTGCATTTTAGGGGGCATATTCTCTAATTAATCAGCTGCAGCTTTCATTGGAGTATGGACAAATTCTTCTCTGCAAATGGAATGTCAACAGGTACCTTACAGACAACAGGTATAGAAGGCTGCGTAGTCAGAAAAGGTGCAAAGTCATCTACAGCTGTTTATATGCTAGCACCTTGCAGTTTGATAGTGTTGCTTTTACACTTAGGTGCGTAGGTTTTACCCTTCCTTTGTTATGAGAAAAGCCTCATAGGCTTGTAGGAAAAGAAAGGGAAAGCCAGCACAGTTTCATAGCGTGCTGCTGATAAGAATGTCTGAACTATTACAATCTATTTGAAATGTCCTTGGAGCTTTAACTTAAGCTTCTCTGGGGGAAAGTAAAGTCCTAACAGATCATTCTTCTAATAGTAATGATAGCAAATAGAACCGGTATCAGTCAGCTGCTGTAGATCAGGAAAAATTGCCTCCTGTTTATTTTAAAATGGCACATTCAAGCCACATCTGCACTGTCTCTTATCACGCATTTTCTGGAGAAAAGGCCTCTCCTGCTTGTTATTTAGTAAGGGGATAATAAAAATAAAAAAGTCAGCGACAAATGGGCACTAGAAGCCTTGCTGAAATAACATGTGGATATTCTTTACCTCTTTACCTCAAACACTAAGTTGTTTGAGACGGTAGGTGAAACACACTGTAGCCCGCTTCAACATGATGCATGATATAGCCCACATTTCTTTCTATCCAGTAACGACAGGAACATATTACTGTCTACTAACTGAAAAATGGCTCAGGCATTTGTGTTTACTGATGAAAATTTTTTGAAGGAATAAAACCCCTTCTCTGTATTGTGGTAAGACAAATGGTTTTGAGTTAGGTTGTGTTAGGCCTGGCTGGACACAGCCTAGTGCCACAGAGGTATGGGGTGGGGGGTGGGAAAGGAAGCAAAACTGATTAGGTCTCTAGCTTATCTATTAGTGATCTTTGATTTTTTTCCATACATAACATATAGTAGTGTTTCTACAGTTCTGAATTCTAAGTAACAGAAAGGTCCAATGCTGTAATGAATATGCAAGCTAAGCAGAATGCATCTTTTGCATTCTTTTGCTAGAGCTTCTTTTGCTCTAAGGTCCAATTTGTGTCATTTCCACCTGTACCCAATGAATGAAGTCAGGACAGAAAGAGCCCAATAAGACAGGAAGGTTTTCTTTATTTTATGGTGAAAATGGCTGATAGCAGAAGTGCAGTGAAGAAATTAAGACTAAGCCAAGCCAAATATCCAAATCTATTTGACTAATTTGGTCTGAACTTAGGTGTTACAGGACTAAATTGCAAAGCTGTGATAAAGAGGTTAACTGAGAGGGAGAGGTTTAATTTAATTCAATTAAGAGTCACAAAGGCACATTCTCCAGCTTTTGAAGCTTGCAAACATTATGCTCAGACCAGATTTGTTCAAGTCATATGCCTAAAGTTAAGCACTGACAGAACTTTCCACAGGTTTAGGCCTTAAGTAATGAAGTTCACAATCGTGATAATACATAGAGTGTGCAGTGGAAAACTAGGGACTAACTTGATGCCAGAAAGGTAGGATGCAATTTATATGAAGACTGGTCAAGTTTTTGTTCCCCCTGATTACTGGATGAGTACCTTTTAGGACTTGGCTCATCTATGACCTCTTTATACTGCACAGACCCTGAGTTAATGACTAAAAACCTCACAAGTAGAGGATTAAGTAGAAACTAATTCAAAGACATCAAAAATATTAGCTGTAGAAGAAACTACTAGTTATTGAGGGAAAGGAACGGACAGATGGACACATGGATGGATGGATGGATAATGGAATTGCTCTGCGAGTCAAAATAAAATGAGCTAGAAGGCAAATCAAGGTGTTCACAACTTCTCAGAACAACTTTCTGATATAATTACTTGTCTGAATCACACTACAGGTCGTGAATTGTTTTTCAGCTATTCTTGTTATCCTGATGTTTTTACGGTTTTTTCCATCACTTCCTAAAAGAATCTGGGGGCTTCTTTGGGTTGGTTTCTTTTTGGGGGTGGGATGGGGGGTGGTGAGGTGAAGGGGGTTGGTTGGGGTTTTTTTGGTTTTTTTTATTCATTTGTTTTGGCCTTGTGGGTTTTTTTCTTTTTCTTTCCCCAGTTAATTTCCAAATGAGTGGATTTGATTCTGTGTTCTTATTTTTTAACCAAAAGAATTAGAGCATCCCCAGACTGGTAAATTGAACATTCAGCTACAGGTTCAAACCATTTACCTATCCATTTAAAAAAATTACTACTCCTGTAACCACTGGGAAATGGATCTGTATTCTTGTTACACACTTGTATAATCTAAATAAAAATGAAAACCAAAGAAAAGAAGGTTCTATGAAAATCTATAAATCTGATAGTGAATCAAATGATTCTGTATTGCTCTGTGATCTTGCCTCTAATTGATTAGTGTGTTTTAAGAAAGCAGTCAACTTTTCAGCACTCATCAGATCTTGAACTTGTCAATTCATTAATCCAGTCATGAACTGCTTCAGAAACTCCTGATTGTTTCAGAATTGATAAAGTACATCCATATGGTGATATGTATGAATACATATTTCTAAGGCAAATCTAATAGCATCCCTGGCATATAAATATGAAATTTATGGAAATTACTTCTCTTGGAACAAGCAAAAACCTCAAACTAAAACAGTTGTTTTGCTTCTTGAACTAGATTTTCTCCATTGCCCTGAGTTAAACACTTAATTCTCAGCACTGGAAAAAAGGGCTAAGCATAAGGTAATAAAGCTACTTGAAGCAGAGCTTACGTGTACCAATTTGCTGAAAAAAGTCAACAACATTCAGTCAGAATCACTCATTTAAAGTGAATTTAATGGAAATAAAAAATCACATACATTTTTCTATTTGTTGTTTAATTTAAAAAAATCACATATCTCTTACATACAATTAAGTACCAAATCTTCTACAATTAAGTACCAAATCTTCTGATATTCAGCAGTCTTAGCTACTGGGAAACTTTAGACATGCTTTGACTTTACAAATTTTGCTCTGTGCATGTATTCTACCCATCTTGTTTCCATTCCTTACTGCGTGGCTCTTGGTCTGCAATGAAGAAGCTAAACAAATGTAAAGTTGCTAAAGCAGAGCGCAATGTTTTCTCTACACATAACTCCAGGGTTCATTACTTTTATGCCTGTTTTCACCAGTTCATTATGGGACTGTTAAGATGAACTGTTTCACAGACCAAAATTGCTGGCCTGAGCAGAGTTAGATGCCCTGACAGTAGATAGGCGGTATGCAACAAGATTATCATGCAGGTACAGCTTTAAATTGGGAAAATAAAGTATATTTTCTTCATTAACTAACTATTTATCACTGAATAAAATTACTGAAGTTTTCACTCTTTTTTAACAGTCAAATCTAAGAAAACAGCCTGCAAATTATGTGTGTTAAGTTGGATTCTCACAATGTCATGTTTTTTTCCCAGATAGTGTCCTTGAGGATATTAAGCTTATGCTTAATTTCAGCATTATACTAGGTTTCTACATTGGGAAGTTAGTTAGATCTGTCTCTTTCACTTGATCTCCTTCCTGTTTGTTTTTGTTTAACCTGACCAATTTAACACAAAGAACTAAAATACCACTCTGATTGCTTTATATGATTATGAAAGAACATCCAGCTTTTATAACGATATTTTCTTTTCCCCAGGAACAGTGCATGTTTTCAAGAAATGTGACGCAGATGTGAGATAGTATCTTTCATGTTTTAGAGAAAACTACTATAGTATGACTGGATCCTGAAGTTAGGGACAGTGTAATGGATATAAAAGCATTTTCAGAGAAAAACTCAGGCTTTAGAGAACGAACAGCTGCATGAAAACATTATACAAGAAACAAAGAAGATTAAAAAAAGCAGAAGGGGAAATGTTGTAGTATTTAATCTGCCCTGGTGTAATTACTGGGTGGAAAGGGCTCTGGCACATCATCATCAAAGGACAAATAGGCCAATGTTGTTAGCAACAGTACTAGAAATGCTGACTACTCCATTAATGTTAACTTCCACTATTTCTCTGAAAGTGGCACTTTGATCCAGAACATTTAATAGCCAGCATGATTCAGACCTTTGTGAATACTGCTCACAATCCTCAGTGCTTCATTGATGAGGAAATTGGCTGACCTCTGTTTCAGTTGATCAAATAAATCAGTTTCCAGTTTGGTTTTGTATGTTCAGCAAAATGAACATACTGTATTGAATATGGCCTGCCATATTTTAAAATTAAGGTGTATGCTAGGCCTGATGTGGAATGGGGAATAATGCATGAAAGCCATAATATGTGGGATGAATCTTAGCCTCATTGAATCTAGGGGAAAATTGAAACAAAGCCATAGTTCCAATTCTGGTTTTGATTTGCTAAATAACCTCATGCAAATAATTTAATCTTTGTTTATTGTGCTCTCTGGCTTTGAACCTCTTTAGTCAATTGTGATAGTCCCTGTGCTAAACTGTTGACAGTCTCTTATTACCAGCTACAGAGCTCCTAAGCACAATGGCACTTTTATCTCAGTCTTCAGTTATCATCACCCTACATAAATAACAATATAAAGGCAGACCATCACAGGAAATCCACGAGCTCCACGAGCACTCCCTATTTTCACTGGGCCAGGTTACAGAATTACTGGGGATAATGATCCGTACTTACACATGAACCCTCACTGAAGAGCTTTTGATAGCTACAGACAACAGCAAACACATAATAGAGAAAACCGCAGCATCTGAGATGCATGGCATTGAAAAGAGTATATTGATACACAGTACCTATAAGCCAGAAAAGGTGGGAGAATTTAGAATAGGTTCTATCACTACATTCTTTTACTTGCACTTATAACACAGATTACAGCTGATATGTCTGTTTCTGTGTCACAAAGCCTATTGAATGCTAACACTTACCCAGAGCAGGGCAATTTAGGGTGACAAGTGCTACTTGAAAAATGTCCTTTAACTTTCCTTAATTGTCAAACTTTAAGAGTTATCTTAAATTTAATTTTGTTGCATTTAAAGTCCAGCTTTACGATGATATAATTTATTTTGGACATTACAGGTGACATTGTTCTGCCTGTCAATGGAAACATGAAAGAGTATCATCATAATGAATATCCATGGACTCACATAAATCACTCAAAATACTTCAGATACGCACGGAGATTTTCCATTGACCCTGTAATGACTTTAATGAAACTGTTTCAACATAAGCTGTGTCAGCAACAAAGACATGAAATGATGGTGTTTCAGCAATATCACCTCAGCTTTTAAATGTTTTGGAAAAACACTGTTAATTTTCTTTTAGCAGTGTATCATCCTTCCCAAATTACAGTCTCATAGCACAGTGTAGACACCATATGCCAAGAACACATGGGATTTCCTTTTTATATTGCTTCATAACATTAGGGAGCTATAGATATTACTTGGAACAAATCAAAGTTATTAGGAGTATGTATACTTATCAAAATGAAGAATGCAAAACCACTGTAGCTTTAATTTAGCCATAGAAATGAAGGTGATATAGCTGACGGCCTGGAGGACTTGGACGGTGACTGTCATTTCCATCATGTCATTGCTACTCCTTCTAGACTTACTAACACTACTCCTTCTAGACTTACTAACCCTATTCCTGTTTAATTTTGTGGGGTGGGTAAAACCTCAGAGGACTTCCTTTGAACAGCTCAAGGCACCGCAATTTTACATCAGCCCTAACACTGGTGTAATTCCAGTGATCAGAGAAGAATGCCGTGAATCAGGGAGGAGTTCAACATCTACCACGACATGGAATCAGACTCTTCATATCCTTTGGTAATCAAGACCTCGGAAAAAACCAAACAAACACTCACCTAGTTCTAGTAAGGTAATTTTTCCGTCTCCTCTTTCCACTTTTTTTATAGTCTAACCTGCTTCAAAGTGAACTGTTCTTTGCTTACCAGGAAAGACTGGCAAAGATTCAGACTAGCTGTGACATAGAAACTTTTATAACTGAACTGTTATGGGATTTGGAGGTAGAAAAGAAGACTATTGAGAGGAAAAGGAGGTCTCCAGGGACTTCTGGGATTTGTGTGTGTAAAGGGTTAACCCTTGTCAAGTCTGCTTTAAGAGACATAAAAAGAAGCTACAAAATATCAGATTAACTTTTCTATGTTTTATGTGAGAACTATTATTGTAAGACCAGAACACAGCTAATTAAAAGTACTTCAAATCAAAAGTAAATGTGGCTGTTTTACTCCAAACTATCCTTCATGTAATTGCTAAAAGTTTTAGATATTAACATCTACAATCAGCAATGCTGTCATTCCTCATTCTCAGACCATGCTCCTGAAGTTCTGAAATTAAAAGTTCAAGTAATTATGTGATTTATTGTGTTACAGGCGTACAGAGAAAACTTGTCCTTGAAAAGAGTGAAAGATTTAAACTGAGTATGTTACTGGATGCAAGAAAGAAAAAATGAAGTGTCAATGATGACATTTTAGTTGTGGTTTGTTGATTTTTTTTTTCGATTTTTTTTTCTGGCACAAACCCTCTGCATGGTGCATACTGGTAAGCAAAATAAATGATGAAAGTGTGAAAGAAGGAATTCCCAATCTTTCTTTTCTAAGGGTACCACATTTTCAAAGCCAAAACCTGGAAAGAAATGCCTTGAGATGACAGTGAAATCAGTGAAATAGCAAAATAGTCACTTTCTAGTGAAATTTCACTAAAGAGAGCTACGTGAAGTATGTTTTCCGCATGTTGGAAGGAGAAAAAGAGGATGCCTTCCTTCTCTAAACCCAACTCCCTATTCTGTTTCCAAACCCAAACTAACCAACTCCTTAACAACAGGTTACCAAGAAGGAGAATAAAAGGCAATATATTTATCAATTTTTCCTGTTTCTATAGGCCAACTATCTTCATTCTGTCTGTCCTTGAAAGGTCTCTCTCCTCTTGCAAGCTCCACTGTATTTTCAGTTCTTTTTCCTTTGCCTTTCTCTATTTCTCACCACTTCAAAATTTTCCACTTCCAGTTTTCAAAATTAAAATTTTCCTCAATATGCCACTTACTATCCTTCATTTTCTATGTCACATGTACATCTTGTGGCTACTCTATCACCATCCAGTGGCAGTGCCTTTCATTCTTCTTTGCAGTGACCTGTTATTTCGCTCATTCACACATTTCTCCTCCATGGTGGGTGCCTGTCACTCAGACAGCAACATGAATGTGTTTCACTGTACCTTGCCCCTCTGAACTGAAGCCGCTAGTATGGACATTGGAGATTAGCAAATTTTTTGCTCAGTAACTTTTCTGTTCAATGCTTTGCATTTTCCTGGATATCCAGAAGAAAACCCTCAGCAGACAATTCAGTAAAGGTAAACAAACTTCCCCCTTTTTTAATTCAGCATTCAGTGTCTCTACCTTCCCCTTTTAATGGTCACTGAAAAAATGACAAATCCTTCATATTTACCAAATGTAGGAGTGTAACACTAACCAATAATATTATTTTAAAGATAATCAAATCATGAGAACATTTTAGGTTTTTATTCCAGTTCCCTGAACTAAAATGAAATGAGAAAGGTATATCTATACCTCAGTGCTGTAGGCTCTTTTTCACTTTTGCTTCTAAGGGAATCCAAAAAAGATAACACATAACATGCGTTATCGAAAAGTTAACATAAGTGGAATTCTCTCATGGAAACACACTAATTTCTAATTCTAAATGAAGTTCCCTTATTGCTTGGTTAGTATTCATAGCAGAACAATATAAATGTTATTAAATTAATTGCCTATTATACCCTTATTGAACAATTAACTCTGAAATAGAATATGATCCTTGATTTGTGTGTGTGTGTGTGGGGGGGGGGGGGGGGGGGGGGGGGGGGGGTTAAGTGAAATGTATGCTATTGATTTCAGTGTCACTATCCCAGTATTTAGAAGTTTCAGAATGTTCTGAGAAGTGGACCTAAGAAATGCAAGTCTATCCACTCAAGTCTGTAGATATTTGAAACATCAGAATATTCACCATTTTTTCTGTTGTTTTGTTTTTTGCATAGTACTGTACGCATCTAACACAATGCATTGCTTGAAACTTTTCAGTTATGAGGAGCTTAAATAAATTTTCTTCCTCTACAGCAAATTAATTGCAACCTTTCTGTAAAAACAATGGCATAGAGATACAATGAGGGTAAACCCTCTCCACTGGAATGTTTTTTTGCAGGATGGGATGGCAGATACGAGAACTTGTAGCAAAGATTCAACAATGAACAAATTTGCCTTGCTACAAAAAAAATAATGAAAGCATTTTCTGCTTTGCCATGCTGAACTCATTATCAGAAGGAACTACAGAATTAGTGCTAAACAGCTGTGCTTTCATCTTCATCTTCATAAACTGAGACAGTTTATACTTCTCTGTCTTCTAGAAGTGTAAACCACTGGCTGTTTAGGTGAGTTCATACTTATTGCTCAGCTAAGTCAATTATGTGGGTAAAGAGACCCAACAGGGACTTGACATGAGGGAAAGATACACTAAAGAAATGCACACTTACGTAAGTACAATACTTCAGTACTAACCCTTCATCAGAAGTTGTTTATAGAATCAAGTATCTTCAGCACACCCCCTTCTTTGACTGTTTAAGAAGTCTGAACTCAGTAGGCTACAAGGTAACAGCCAGGCACAGATCTCTCCCCTGTACTCCACAACCAGTCTCAAACACTCAAAAATGTAATCCTTGTAATTAACAGAAAGTATCATGAACAAGCCACAGCTTATTCATGTATCTACCATTCTTCAAGGAGATACTGCAGTATATTTAAAAATGGCAAAGCTTTTGAAAGAGTAAAAAGAAAACAAAATGAAAAGATTTTTAACTATCAGTGCATTACTCCCAATGTTTAATTAATACCAAACAGTAAAGAGGGTATATGCAGTCCAATGTGCAAACAGAATATAAATAAAGACTTCTAAGTATTGTCATTTTCTTCTGCCTTGTTTTTGCTTCTAAGGATAATGAGAAGGGAAATTATCTTTCCATATGACTCTTTCTGAGCTGGGTAATATTTTTTTCCTCAGAAATACTACTTATGATATTCTCTAATGATGCAAGGTCACAGAGTAAGCATTGCAAGGTAGTGTCAGTGCAAAGCTTGGGATGCACATCTGAGATGAAAGTGCCTGGTGTAATAACATCTACAACCACACATACTAGAAGCTGCACAGTAGAGACATACAATGTATCTTAACAGCTCTGGAGATGCAAGAGGAATTATACTAAAATCAATGTACTGCTGGAAAAGTGAAAGAGGGCACCTGAGAAAAAGCACATCTAGAGTTATTGCCAAGAAGTATTATGAAGGTGGTGGTAATAGCTAAAAAAAAAAAAAAAAAAAAATGTACAAAACAAAGTATTTCAGATAATGAAAGTTACAGTAAAAGAAGACATACATTTGACTGCTGTAGTGAGTCACTGTGTCCTAGCAACACCATAAAGGTATTTTAAAAAATAATTGGCAAGTGTTGAATCAATATCAATAGTTTTGCAATGCTAGCCACAGAACCTTAATACTTATCTGCCTTTTTAACTGTTGATTACAGCTTTAAGGTTCTGAAATGGCTTGAGTATCCACATCTTAATGCCCAGCATGAAGTTGGAAGAAGTTTGCTAGCTTTGCCTGCATTCTTTATCAGTCAAGGCTGATTTACAATTCAAGTGCTTCACTATAAGCTTGCAATTCTGCTCCTCATTGCTTAGTTACACTCTACCTGCAAACCTACCCAATTGCATCTTTGTTTATCTGATTCTGAGAATATCTAAATTGTCCAAGCCATGGAGTACTTCTGAGCTCTTTGACCAACAATGTCCAGATCTTGATTTGGGTGAAACCCAAGCATGCAGCGCTTCTTCCTCTTATTGCTGCACCTTGGTGTCCATGGGAAGTAGCCTTGTTTCAGGAAGCAGCAGGAGTGGCTTTCTCTGCAAAAGAAGGTGAGCCAGAGGCTGGGGATCACAGCAAAACAGACAGGGGCTGTTTCCTCATTGACAAGGTGTGCATTTCCACAGTAGCTCCACAAGTAGAGTGAAGCAAGTCCAGTGAAAATGACCAGGGTCAGGCACAGAACACAGTGGTAAGCAGGAAAGCCTGTAGCAGGTGCAAGGTCAAGTCAGGAAGTCAAGGCAGAGGGGTCAAAGTCAGGATCAACAAGGTGCAGAGCTGGCACAGGCGTATCTACAACATAGCTCGGACCAAGAGCAAAGGTCTGAGCATAAAAGCAACTCCTGAACAAAGTGGGGGAGACCTCCAGCAAAGCTTCTCACAGCTTTTTCTCACATAGCTCTGATCTAATGCTACGCAACTGCACATATCAGAGCTGGCTTTGAGCACAGCCAGCTAAACCGTAAGGGTGGAGGACAAGATGCTGCAGAACCTCTGCACCTCACTTAGGGCCATGACATCATGGCTGCATGGATTGAAACAACAGGGTGTTGTGGCAAAGTCCTTGATCTGGACCATGTGAACAAGTGCAATACACTATAATACACCACTCTGTCGAGGTCCAGCCAAAAGTAACCACTCAGATAAAACATTCTTTAGATTTCTGGTAGGGCATTTTCCCGAGTCACATGACATGCCATTTAAAACATCCCCACTATGCAATACCAATAAAGAACTTAATTTAAAGATTAAATTAACAAAACACACTTACTGAGAAGAATATTTCCATCTCTAACTCAAAGGATACCTAGGCATTCTTGGATAATGGTCAGTAGTGATGAGGAGAAGTAATCTTAGGCCAGAATTCCTCCTCCTTTGGGTTGCTCAACCTGTTTATATGTAATGCATTACAATGCAGCCAAATGCAAAATTGAAATAGGAGGCATCCTACCTCTGTTAATAAACACCTCTGTTGTGGAAAGAAGATAAAAAAATTATTTAGGGAGTTGCAGCAGACAATCTAAAGTGAGTTCCCTGTTGTCATGGTTTAATCCTAAACAGCAACTCAGTACCATGGAGCCGCTTGCTCACTACCCCCCTGCTTCCCAGTGGGATGGGGAGGAGAATCAGAAAAAGGCAAAACACATGGCCTGAGATAATAATAGCTTAATAGCTGAAAAAAAAGTGGGAAAAAAAAACCCAAATCAAAACAAACAAACAAAAAAAAAACAACAAACACACACACATACCTAACCTAAAAATAACAACTGTAATGAAGAGGATAGGGAAAGGAATAAAACAAATAATTGTAATGAAGAGGATATGGAAAGAAAGGAATAAAACCCAAGGGAAAAAAAACCCAAGTGATGCACAGCACAATTCACAGTATCACAGAATGGTCAGGGTAGGAAGGGACCTCTGGAGATCTAGTCTAAACCCCTGCTAAAGCAAGTTCACCTGGAGCAGGTTGCATGGAATCACATCCAGGTGGGTTTTGAAAGCCTCCAGAGGAGACTCCACAACTCTGGGCAGCCTGTTCCACTTTTCTGTCACCCCCAAAGTAAAGAAGTTCTTCCTCATACTCAGACAGAACTGCCTGAGTTGCGGTTTGTGCCCATTGCCCCTTGTCATGTCTCTGGGCCCAGCTGAAAAAAGCCTGGTCCCATCCTCGGTGACACACTTGCCCTTAAGATATTTGTAGACACTGATAAGATCCCCTCTCAGTCTCCTCCAGGCTAAACAGGCCCAGCTGTCTCAGCCTTTCCTCATAAAGGAGATGCTTCAGGCCCCTCATCATCTTTGTAGCTCTCTGCTGGACCCTCCAGCAGTTCCCTGTCTCTCCTGAACTGGGGAGCCCAGCACTGGACACAGCACTCCAGATGGGGCCTCACCAGGGCAGAGCAGAGGGGCAGGATCATCTCCCTCGACCTGCTGGCCGTGCTCCTCCTAATGCACCCCAGGATCCCACTGGCCACCTTGGCCACCAGGGCACACTGCTGGCTCATGGGCAACTTGGTGTTGAGCAGAACTCCCACGTCCTTTGCAGATCTGCCTTCCATCCAGCAGGTCAAACCCCAGCCTGTACTGGTGCATCGGGGCTTGTTCTTACCTCACACTTGCCTATGTTGAACTCCATGAGGTTCCCCTCTGCCCACATCTCCAGCCTGTCCAGGTCTCGCTGAATGGCAGCACAGCCTCCTGGTGAATCCACCACTCCTCCCAGTTTGGTATCATCAGCAAACTTGCTGCGGGTACACTCTGTTCCTTCATCCAGGTCACTGATGAGTAAGTTGAACAAGTCTGGGTGCAGTACGGACCCCTGGGGAGCACCGTCAGCTACAGGCCTCCAGCTGGACTCTGTGCCACTGATCACAGCCCTCTGAGCTCTGCCATTCAGCCAGCTCTCAACCCACCTCATTGTCCCCTCACCTAACCCACACTCCCTGAGCTTACCTGTGAGGATGTTATGGGAGACAGTGCTGAAAGCCTTGCTGAGGTACAAGCAGACAACATCCACCACTCTCCCCTCACCTACTCAGCCAGCCATTCCATCATAGAAGGCTGTCGGGTCAGTCAGGCATGATTTCCGCTTGGTGAATCCTACTGCTCACCACCCGCTGACTGATGCCCACTCAGTCCCCGAGCAGTGATCAGCTCCATCACAGCCGAAACCTGGGCACCATTGTAATATGCAATAATGACTCAAAAAGGCTAATATGATCCTTTAATGTGTGAGGTTTAGAGTAATGAGAGTTGGGCAATTACTATATCTCTCTATATAGCACTGGTGAGAACAGTATAATTGGACTACTCCATGCCATTCTGATTTCCACACTTGAAAGAGTGTTGGAAATTGGCAAAAGTGTTGCAATGGCCACAAATTATATCAGTGGAAGCGGTCTGAGGAGAGAAAAAACCCTCCAAAGTGTTAGTTTGCAAGCTCTGTCTATAAGCTGAAATCTGGTTTACTTATTTAAAAAAAAAAAAAAAAAAAAGTTACTATTGACAGGGATAATTCCTGTGTTCTTAAATTGATAGGAAAAGATGTACCAGGAGCCTAGAAGTTACAAGCTAGATCTGGAAAGTAGAAGCACAAGTGTTAATGCTATGTAGTAAGACTGATAAAAACCTGAATAAACAACCAGTAGAGCTGTGGGTTTTTATCTCTTGGACTGAGTTTCCAAATCGAGATTGAATGGTTTCCTGCAGAGGCATAGAGCAGCAGAAATTGCACTTCAGTCAGCAAAAGCTCGGGTGTTTAACAGTGCCTTTAGGAAGTCCAACAAGGGGAGGTGATGGTTCCAGTCAGCCTTAAATTCTCCAAATGCCAGACCAGCCAGCGATGTTGTCTGGCTGCAGCTGAGATAGATTAAGATGTTAGCACTTCTCACTATACTTTGGGCTATCAATGACTGCAAGAACACTAGTGATACCAACATAACTGCTGGGTGACTCACTAATCCAATTTGATCTAGGTTAGCAAAATCCCTTCTTTAAAGAGGGTGAGCTAACCTCATTATTTTGACAAAACTGAAGAGGTAGTCTATCTCATCTGCTAGCAGAGCAGAATGCCATATGATTTTCCTGTTAGCTATAGAATGTGTGTAGATTAAGAAACCTGGTGGACTGTGATTGAAGCAAAGAATGTAGCCAAGGAACTGCAGAAGTTATTTAAAGATCATATATATTTGAGATACAGATTTTAGGGTGAACCTATAAATCATCTATGCATCTTTCAAACACATGTATGAAGAATACTAAAAAGGAAATGAATACATTTTCTAACACCATAACATCAACTAGATTTAATGGGAAATGGTATCACCAATTCACCAGAAGGGCAGTATTTTTAAATATCTAATTTGGGTGAAATATGTCTGAATGAAAACCTATGGAAAGATGTATGGATTTTAAAAGCCATCACATTGATTTTCACATAAAATGCGTGTTAACTTATAAGCCTATTTGAATGTAATTTTTTATTAGCAGTATATCCTCTGATATTACTCACAAATGTATTTGTGAACTTGTCAGTCTCAGACAATCAGCTGCAATAACATATGTATTTACACAGAAATTTCAACTTAAGAATCAGGGTAATAGATACATAGCGTTCTATTGACACTGTAGTGCTAGAATGTGCTTTATCCTTTACACCACAGCCTTGAACAGTGTATTAAAGAGCTTAATTTGCCAGCTTTTAGCCTGTTGTTCATCTGTTGTTCTGTATCAGCAATGCATGCTTCAAGGCAAATAAATGTAATAAGCTCAGTAATTGAAAGTTATTTCTACACTAATATTTTATAACTAAATTCCCCTATCCAAGTGTCATTAGCAAGAGTACAGATCAATTTCAGATGGTATTTAAAAGACTAATTTAAAAACAAAACTTGCTACAAGCCCTTTCTCCTACCCCTAGTGTTTCTCTCAGGCTTTAGGGTTTTACCTCCCTGAGGGAGCAGTTCCACACGGTGGCTGAGTGGATCAATGGCTTGCAGCAGTGGTCCTGCTCCTTCCCCTTTCTCCTCCCACTCCTGGAAGGGAGGCCAGGCCACTCCTTTCCACGTGCTCTGGCACTCATCTCATCCCTACCTGACTGAGTTCAGTAAACTGGCAGAAAACTATAAGTTTTTTCTTGACAGGTTAGGTATTTGCTGAATCAGCCGAGCAGAATTCTGCTGTATCACACGAGTGGCACAACTTACCAGGTTGGGCAGAAACTTCAAAAGTATCACTGGGGAAAAGAAAGAAAGGAGGGCACATTTCAAGGTATCTCATATCTCTGCTACCTTTCTTGTAATGACTGTTATAAAAATGCTGCCAGCTTAGTAAAAGTATTTGGCTCACCTAGGTATCCAGGTGAGTGCTAGAGCTGGCACAAGGAAAGCAGTGGCAGCAAGCACGGCTTTGGGAGTTACCTTTTTCAGCTCCAATGAGCTACTAGATTAGCTCAGCTGGCCTTATGGGACTGGACCTTTAAGCATGCCACACTGGCAGATGTCTGGGAGCTGTACAAACTCACTTGGGACAAAAAAATAAACTGAAATGGCCGACCCCAACAACATACCTAAAGGTACAGTTTTAAATTGCTGAGATCCACAGATCTTTACAGAGCCCAAAGATCAATTAATCTTTTTTTTTTTTTTTTAAATGGGAGGCAGCTGAGTGCCTTCCTGTAAACTGAAGTATTGCTTCTTTTCCCCTAATCTTTCTTCCCTGAAACCTAGTTGCATTAGCTCAGATGAATTAGTATATGGGTGCAAGCAAAAAAGGTCTGGGATATGTGAATGCCATTGCCACACGATGCAAAGCATTGATCTGACACACAAAAAACCCTAACCAGCAAACCAAAAAAAAAAAAAAAACAACAAAAAAACCCAACAAACAAAAAACCAACCCTTTGGCATGTTTAGGTCTGTTTAAGATATATTGAAGGGTTGACTTTGCACCATTACTGTTTATACCAGATTAGATCACCTACTTTCAATTAGCTGGCAGAAAGGTCTAAATCTGGTATAAACTCTTTTTTATATGCTCTGGCAAACTCCATAAAAATGTCATTATATGCTCGTCCTGATCCAGAACACATACTGCTAGGTGAGCTGGTGGTGGGATACAGTAACACAGTCAAATCACAGCCTTAGGGCAGCTGCAAAAGTTCTGTAAATTCAGGTTGGCATCTCTTGACCGGGTACACTTCATCTGTCTTTGGCTCAGGCAGCACCAACAGGCTCTCAACATGGTCCTCCTGGGGAATCCATTGCCCATCAAGGAAGGAGACAACAGTGCCATCAGGAATACATGGTACAGCATATGGGCAGAAAATTACTCATGGTGATACTTTTTCCTTAATCCCCACTTATTTTCAAGTAAACGTCCCAGGAAAATAGAACTATGAATGGTGGTCAATCTAACAAACGGACAGTCATAATAGTAATGCATAAAAACAACAATATATTTTAATTCCAAAACCTTGTTTTAATAGAGTATTTATCTTTTACAAAAGGCATCTTGCTATTCATATCCTTATAACAATATTCCACATGCAACCTTTTTTTTTAAAGAAAAAATTAACTTCTTTTGTCCTAATCACCAAATCAAGCCTCAGTTTTACATCTGATCTTAAGATCAAATTTTATTTTTCAGCATTTATAGTGGAAAGAATAGTAGGTATTTAGAGGATATCAGGATCCAATTCCCCACTGGAAAAGGTCTCTCTCAAGCTAATGGTACACTAAAGCACTGACAGCATAAAAACAAATGCTTGTTTGGTCTTGTTCTGAAACCAAAGTCTTGCCCTCTGGCCAAGAACCAAATGTGCTACCAGATGAGTGATACAGAGACATTGAAAAGCAACATGAAAGAGTAAGACTGCCAAGACTGCACTGTATCACCTTCATATCCAAGGCTTTTGTCTGAGTTAGAAAAAAAACCAAACAAACAACCAAACAAAAAAACCTAAATGGCAAAACACAAAAAAAAAAAACCCAGCCCAAAACAAAAACAATCAAAAAAGCCAGAAACAAGTAATCCTTTGTCTGACAGCATGTAAATCTATTCATGACTGTACCACAAGGAGCTTGGTAATACTCATGTAACATTATATCTTTCAGCAGAAACCAAACACATCCACTTTTTGCTAAAAGTGTTTTCATGCATTTTCCATCAAAGCACAATTACCTGTCTGTGAGGGATTTTGTTTTCTTTTTGGTTAGAAACAGAAAGCTTTGTTGCCTTTAATTTAGCTTGAATGCTATGGAGAGGCAGAACTCAGACTTGAAAGTAAAGACTGTTCAAATTGTTAAATATCAGCTTGAAAAACACTAATAAATATTTCTAGGACATTCTTAGTGTTTTAGCTGGAAAAGAGGTGACCTACCCTGAATAAAATGCCATGTACATTAGGTAACATTAAGAGTTAGAAAGAGAGAACATGAGTGCTTACATGCACTTGTGAGAGAAAGAGATACACTTATAACTACTGTAATGTAATTTTTGGCATTGCATAATAAATAATTTCTGTTTCAGTACTGGATACCCATTTTGACATAGTTATCAAAGATAAAGACTTTCTGTAGAAGTTGGTTTAGAAAATGAACTGTGTCAGCAAAGTCATATGACAGTAGAACTGCATCTACATTTGAGGTGTGGTTGAAAAAGAAATGGCTTGAAAAATTAAATACCTGCAACCAGTATTGTTACATCAGAAAAAAAAATATTATTGTAGACCTGGTATAAAAGTTAAATATTGCCTTTTTCTATGGCCCTATGTCAGTAGCATCCTCTCATAAGAAGCAGAACGATCCCACAACTGGAGTCCAAGTTCAAAACTGCAAAGCCAATGATCCGTGTCTCAACTATACCATGCTTTCCCATAGATACTTTCCAAGTTGCAAACTCATAAAAACCACAGTTAGATTCCAGTCAGTCCAGTCATATGTTCTTCATGGGAAAAGTGCTACTGAAGCCAACTAAAAGCTTTGGGATGCTTATTTTCTAAAACTTGGCAAGATTTATCTCTGAAGTTTGTGGACCCCTCCTCCCCCCAAAAAATCCTACCAAACCTACCAAAAAAATAAGAACAAAAACAGACTAAAAAGGCAGAAAGAAACCCTCTAAAATCCTGACATGTTGAGAAAATACTGATGAATATAAGAAGAAACAATTCAGCATGGCAAGAAAGTGTTCTAGAGAAATTAATGTTTTCCTATTATCAGTGATACTTTTCAAATGAAAAAAATAGTTAACATTTGATATTATTAAATTTGTTTTGGAATTCTAAGCAATTTTTTTTTTTCTGAAAGGATGTTTGGTGAAATGGCATTGTACTCCAGGGAACCGACTGACCTGTCTGCAAACTGTAGACATCATGCCATTGGTGCAATATAACAGTTCTTCACTTCTGCAAAGCCAAAAAAAAGCTTTACAATACTTGGGTCTGTGGAAAAAAAAATGCATTCCACAGGTAAAATCACAGGCAATTAATTTTTGGACAACCTGCATTTACTTGAGGCAGATAACCCACCAGTGCTTTATATAGCTTTACATAAAAGTGCCTTTTGTGTCATTTGTAAAGAATATTGCTTCTGAGTTGTGAAGTACTTATAAATGACTATACGACTGTATAGCCATGTAAGCGGATTGAGTAGAACTGACTTTACAGTGAAAAGAAATTGCTGAGATCCAGCCTAAAATTATACTGTTTCTAAGAAAGCCAAAGCATTCAACGGTATTTGCTTAAAAAACATGTATACTTTTATTGAAAGAAAATGCAGATTTCCAGGGGTGATTTAGACATCCCTTGGTAGCAGGCAGTGATGGAGCAGGTTTCTTGCAACTGGCTCCTTTTTCTAAATCTGTGCCCAGGTTCTTCCAGTTTGCACAAAACATAAAATGTTTCCATTGTAGTCCATATACAGCAGACAAAAGTAACCCTACTTTCTGTAGCGATTAAGTACCCCTCTCTGTTGCATGCACTTTTACGGAGAAAGTAAATGTGCTTATTTTTCACTCAAGAGTAAACCCACATTTGGACAACTGCTATTCCCTTATCTCTGTTGTGTAAATATCAAGGCCTGGAAGGGTTGTTTCCTTGCTTTGGAGTCCATATGCCACTTGAAGGAGATGGGTCCCTGAAAATGGATACCTAAGTCTAGGAGGAAAGATTCATTTCAGGACAAGTGGAACCTGAAAGGAAAATGGAAATGTTTTAAATCGATGGATGGAACAAGGTGAGATCAGAAAGATAAGCCATGCATTGCAAAGCAGAGGAAGGGAATTATTAATGGAGGATTGTTTCACAGGGGATCAACATAGATGCTGCAGTGGGTGCCAGCCCCAGGGCACCATAACGGAGCCTTCTTTGCACCCCAACCTCACAGAGCCACCTGAGCAGGAACATGTCTGCTTCTCCCTCCCTGCGGAGCAGCACTAAGGTGTTAATTAGGCACATGGGGCATCACTCCTTAGGACAGGCATATGCAAAAGCCCTTGGTATCATTAGTAGCATCTTCTTTTTCGCCTCCTGCAGGAATTATTATTAGGATCAGTTGTGCCCCCCTCCCCCCCGAATACGACCTTTCTCCTGTTCCAGGCCGCTCGGCTGCATGTTGGGAGGGCGGCTGGGACGGTCGCCAAATCGCCACGTAGCAGTGAGACCCCGCGGGGGTCTCGGGGACAGCGGCAGCGGGAGCTGCCCCGCAGGGTGGCGGCGCGTGGCGGGGGCAAAGCGACAGCGGTGTGAGCTCCCTTCCCCTTCCCCTTCCCCTTCCCCTTCCCCTTCCCCTTCCCCTTCCCCTTCCCCTTCCCCTTCCCCTTCCCCTTCCCCCCTCTCCCCGCCCTGCCCCGCTCAGAGGAGCCTGGGATGGATAACAGACACCGGGACGGGGCCCCGGAAGGATGGGGAGCGAGGGGACGCCCCGCGGCCCCGCACCGGAGGAGGAGGCGGGCGCTCGGCCGCTCACCGCGCCGCAAACCACGTAGGGGGCGGCCCGCTCCCCGGCTCCCTCTAGGTATCGCTGTCTCAGGAGGGGAGGGGAGGGGAGGGGAGGGGGAGGAGGGCTGGCTGTATTTTCGATTTTTTTCCCCCTCCTCTCTCTCTTTTCCAGCCAGTGAAGTGTGTGCCCCTTTGATCCGCTGGTACAGCGCCTGCGGCTGCACACACGCACACGCACACACTCGCCCGCCGGCTATAAATAACTTAGGAGCCGGGCAGAGGGCGAGTAGTGCGCGTCTCCCGGCGGCCCGCAGCTGCAGGCACTGCTGCCGCCCCGCCGTACCCCCGGGGCGCCGTACCCCCGGGGCGCCGTACCCCCGGGCGCCATGGCGTGCCTGGAGCGCTGCCGCTGCTGCGCGGACAGCAGGCGGCACAGCAGCATCCTCTACAACATCCTCCGGAGCGAGGAACGGGAGGCGTCGCCGGCGGGGCCGAGGCAGGGGCTGGCGTCCCGCGGCTGCCCGTGCGGGACAAGGCGGCGGGTGGCCCTGAGGAGCCCGCAGGTGGCATGCAAGGCGGCCTCGGCCGTGCTGGTGAAGACGCTGCGCTTCGTCCAGAACGTGCCCTGCTTCCAGGAGCTGCCACTGGAGGAGCAGCTCCTGCTGGTCCGCAGCTGCTGGGCGCCCCTGCTGGTGCTGGGGCTGGCGCAGGACCGGGTGCACTTCGAGACGGTGGAGTGCGCGGAGCCCAGCATGCTGCAGAGGATCCTCACCACCCGGCGGCAGGGCGAGCAGCCCCCGCCGCGGGGACCGGCGCCGGGCCGGCCGCACCGCGGCCCCGACGGCCCGCACCTGCCCTCGGCCGGCGAGATTCAGGCCATCAAGGGCTTCCTGGCCAAGTGCTGGAGCCTGGATATCAGCACCAAGGAGTACGCGTACCTCAAGGGGACGGTGCTCTTCAACCCGGGTGAGTGCCCGGGGGGGCGGCGGGGTCCGCCTCACGGGGAGGCGCGGGCGGGCGGGCAGCGGGCTAACGGGGGGAGCCTGCTCGTACCCCCGGCCAGGCGGGGCGGACCCGGGGCTCTTCCTCAGGGGGAAAGAGGTGGTGGAGGAGGGGGACGCAGCGCAAGGTTTCACCCCGCTGTCCCCGCCTCACGGCCCCGGCTGCGGGCCGGGAGCCGTCGCCGGCTGGAGGCGGTACAGCTGCAGCTGGGTCGGGGGCCCCGGCTGCGGGCCGGGAGCCGTCGCCGGCTGGAGGCGGTACAGCTGCAGCTGGGTCGGGGGCCCCGGCTGCGGGCCGGGAGCCGTCGCCGGCTGGAGGCGGTACAGCTGCAGCTGGGTCGGGGGCCCCGGCGGCGGCCGCCCTCCGCGGAGGCTTTCGGCCGACAAACCAAACCCGAGGCAGTCGCTTGTGGGAAGCTGGGCGGCAGCAGCGCCTCCCTGCTGGTTTCCGAGCGGGGCGCCTGGCAGCGCCTCCTCAGAGGGGGGCGGCTGGAGCGGGGGGACCCCCCACCGCCGCTGCGGGGTAAGCGTGCTTACCGGGTGTAGGTGCGCTTTCCCGGGGGGTCTGCACGCCGTGGAAGGCAAGCAGGAGAGGGCTCAGGGCTTCCGGCAGCAACGTGCTGTTTCGGCTGTGCGTGTAGCGTTTGCTGGGGTTGACTTGCCACCTCGCGTTGCCGAGGCAGCCGCAGGTGCCGCGGGTGGTGCTCACGCCCGTGCCTCACCCGGGGGCAGCGGGTGGGCTGCACACGGCGCCCGGCGCTGCCCTGCGACCGGGGGGCCCGGCCCGGCCCGGCCCGGCCCGGCCCGGCCCGCCCCCCCCGCCGAACGGCCGGCTGGCCTGGCGAGGGGAAACCGCGCTCGCTGTCCTTCAGTGTCCTCTCTAGGTGGTTCACCAGGAAACTTTTGTGTTGTACTCTGGAGTTCATGCTTCTTGCCACTTGTAATCTGGAGCTACTCAGAAACTGTTGCCAAAAGATGCCTGAAATGTGAATACTACATTTTGTGGAAACGAACAAGTTAACGAGTTATTTTTATTGTCTTACTCGCTGTTTACAGGTTGCATTTGCCACTTTAAAGGTGTTTTGGAGAGCATTCTTCAATCAAAGTTTTTATCAGCTAATTTATTTAACACTGAAGTGAATGTTGGCAAACGTATTTCAAGTCTGTGTAGTGAAGAAGAGTATTGAATTTCCAGAACACCAACATGATGAGATTTTGAGCTGCAGTTTAAAATTTGGCATGTTGATTCTGCATGCGAGAAGTCCTCTAGCAATTTTGTTTGCTTCATTCCTTGTGTGATAAATACAACCTGTAATCTGTTAGTAGTTGTTCTGTAAGAAAAATATTGTTTTATAATCAATACCTACATAAACAAAATAATTTATTTTTCTTTTCAGACCTACCTGGACTGCAGTGTACACAGTACATTGAAGGACTGCAGAGGGAAGCACAACAAGCTTTAAATGAACATGTCAGACTCATTCACAGAGGTGATGAAGCCAGATTTGCCAAGCTGAATGTTGTTCTATCCTTGTTAAGATCTATTAATGCTAATGTGATTGCTGAATTATTCTTTAAGCCCATCATTGGAGCAGTGAACATGGATGACATGCTTTTGGAAATGCTTTGTGCAAAATTATAAAGGCATGTAAAATAATGAAAATAAGTCCAATGCAAAGGAAGCCCTAGAGCAGAGTAGTGTAAAGTACTGTAAATAAACTAACTTATTGTTTTTACATAGATAGTATTTTTGTATTCCATAATAAATATTCTTCAAGTTCTGAAATTAATTTTTATTAAACACAGTGGGTTTGGAATAAGATTACAGTCATCAAAACAAGCTTTAAGGTTGTGGAGAATGTTCATATTCAAAGTCAACTGGCTATTCTTTTACCATGTCTTTGAATAAAGATCACGCTATGTTGTACTTTCAAGGTGAGTACTCCCTGCTTTTTCAAAATAAGCAGCAGTCGAGGTTTACATTTTAAACATAGCTGCCATACAGAAAGGGGGAATGAGCAAGCTATTTATTTTGCATATTTCAGATATATTAGAATAGGGTACAGTAGCCACAATTCTGCTCATACTTGAAATACTCGCTCTATCAAAGGTTACTGCATTCAGTGAACTACCTCTATTGACTTTAACAGAGTTGAAATCTATAAAGAATATTAAAGAAAATAATGACCTACGGTTTTCTACCATATGGGTAAGATGTGTAAGGGATATTTTGAGGCTTAATGAACCTTAAAGTAGCTTGATCTACTGTAATACATTCAGTTCAACACATGCTGCGCTCCAGGAGAAGAAAATTAACTCTATTCCCCCAAACAACAAGCAAACAAAAACACCTCTAAAAATATCCAAACAGCAAATGCTGAACAGGGGAAGGACAACTACTGGTGCAGACTCCACTCTTTTCTTTGCTTTTCCTCTAGGTAATTGCTAGTTGGATTTCCATAGCCAGATTCATCAGACCACTTATTCCTATAGAAATACAATGCTGAAATGTGGGATACCACTGGTACATCCAGAATTTGTCAGCTGACATGAAGATGTCTTAATTAAACATTGAGCTTACATATTTATTTTTTTGTCTTGGACTTGATCCAAGTTGCGTTTTTGCTGAAAAAAAAATTCTTTAAAAAAAAATCAGAAAGGGAAAATCAACGATTTAATGAGGATTTTTTCATGGTTTTCCTTTCTCAGCATGTAACCTTCTAGCCTTTCTCGTGGGGAATACTGGTAGAAAATGGAGAGAGAAGTATGAATGCATTCCCAAAGTAAAAGATATTAGTAACTCCATGTGTCATTCACATATATATTGATGATTACCAGTAAGAGGTGTTTTTTAAAACACAATTAATAAAGTTGAAGCAGTTCCTCTCCTTAATAGGAGGTCTGCAGGGGAGAAAGAAACGAGTTTGAAGAGCTTTCTTTTGCTGCCACCTTGCGCAAAGGATAATCACAGCCCCTACACTCAGGTAAGGAGGAGGGGGGTCTCTGGTTGTCTTGTACCTATGTGGATAAACCTTGTAGAAAATGGAAATGGTTGGAGAGGTAGCCAAAGGTTCCTAGGGGGACAAGTTCACCCATAACTGATATCACTGAGGTTTGTATTGCTGTGGTAATAACCATCGCATCATGGACTAGGATACTGTCACTGAACAAACAAAACAAAGCAAGAAACACAGCCCCCATTCTGAAAAGCAATGGTGTAGCCTAAATACACACTATTCTGGTGCTTATTTAACCAGGTAGGGTTGTGTGCCCTGAGGAGCTCCCCAAAAATTCCAAAGAGCAAAAGGTGTATAAATAAAACACTCTTCACTACCAGTCCAGACTTCAGACCAGATCGGACCATAATAGAGCAGACCATCTTTGTGTTAAGTTGATGCTTTTATAAGTACACACATGCATGTACACATATATAGCAATACAAACATATACATATGCATATGGAGAATATTTACTGTGTATGTATAAATGTACTTTGAGTTGATAACAGCTGAGCTCATCTAACAACTCTGTAACATAAATATATGTGTATGTTTCCCTTTTTCTCTGTAAACAACATATAAGCTTACAATAGTTAACTTTCAAGGATGCCTGACAAAGAAATTTCCACAAAAATGCAAAGCGTGATAATCAAACATTTAATTAGTGGTTAGTGGCAGATGATGAATCTTGGGTAAGAACTCAAAATTTCAACAGCCTTAGATCAAAACAACTTCATTAACACTGAGAATTTGTTAATGCACACACTAGTGTTCAGATTTTTCTGCTGAGTGGCAGAAGAGATTTGTTGGCAGTGTTCCTAAGGATTAATTGTAATAGCTGAACCTTGGTCACCAGCAAGGATTTTTCAGCTAACGGTCACCTTGAGACAGTTTGGATCTATTGTGCCACTAAATACAAAAAGTTTTAACGACTTGGGTAGACCTGCTTACATCTCCAGGTTTGGTATCTGAACAAATTCTGTATTCTGCTCGATTTTCTGAAGTTGTCAGGAGAAATATTGCTTCTGTGCACAATTAATCCACCTTGAACTCACTGTACTTTATCATATTTCTCTTGGATCAGCAATACTGTTAGTCATTTCAGTGTTGTCTATTCAAGTGGAAGCACCTGGAACAGTAAGTAGGAAATCTGCATGGGAAAAACAGTTTATCAAGGCTTTCTGCAAAGAACAGGCAGAATGTGTCTCTTCACAGGTCAGAGGAACAGGAATGATGAAGCAAGAAATTAAAAAAAGACTCGTAGGAGGAATCAAGCTGAAGACTTAGAGAACCATGCAGGAATGGGAGAGAAGAGACTATAGTTCTGGATCAGAGTGGGTAATGATGTTAGTGTGGGGACAATGTGCCAAGAGCTGACTGGAAGTAGGTAGAGAGACATTGTAACTCAAGGAAAGCCAGAACTTGAACAAAAGGGTGCCTGTGGGAGGACTCTGTGTCAAGTCCAGAAAATATTGCAGAGCAGGGAAGAACCTAACCCAGAAGCTCACACAAGAGGACGACACAGGCATCCTCATCAGTCTGCTGGGACTGGGTGGCCTGTTCTCTTCTCCACTGGTGCCACCGCTGAAGAAGAGGCCATAGTGGCAGCTATGCAGGTGTGAAGCGCAAGCTGCTCAACCTTTGTGAGCATATGGTGCTTGCAGACATAAGCAAACTGCTCTGTTGCCCCAGACCTTTGACCTCGGGTGCTCTACAGCACAGTTTTTCTACTGGGTAGAAGGACTGGGCTAGATCCTTTCCTGCCCCAACTTTGTCCTGTGCAGGGTGAGTGAACTCTGAATTGGATAGTCTATGTGGCCATGGCTGTGACACAAGAGATGATCTCTCTGGATAACCCTAGCAACAGGGGTAGGACAGCCTGCTGGAGGCCTCAGGCAGGTAGGGCAGAATGGAAGGCTGGGCATAGGAGAAGGGTGCTGCCATGGTACTGTCGCCTTTACTAGAAGGGGTGGGGGTCAAGACCCTCCCACAGCTTCAGGTGCCCAAAGGGCTAGTGGACAAGACCTCTGCTTGTCAGCTATCTGGGACTCCTGCGGAGGTGAGAGCCTGCCTCCAGCCCCGTCTTCCGCTGAGCAGTGCTGCGCTGTGCTGTGAGCTCTGCGCTGTTAGACGCAGCGTAACATTTCTCCTTGAGCTCTGACATGTAGCAGTAAAGACCGCTTTCCACTTCAGATATCAACATGATTTCTGAGGATTTTAAAACAATTTATCTGTCTGCTCTCTATCCCTGGCATTCTGGGCATGAATCTTCTCATGAGCACATTTTTTTCAGCCCTCCAGGATGTTAGAGGCGTTTTAACTAAGAGCAGCCTCCTAAGCAATTGAATCCTGCAGTCCCCACAGCGACTGTCTCAGATAGAAGCAGCGCTGTACAAAAAGCCATCCCCACCCGCCTCAGTTAGATGCCCATCGCTTGTGGTCAGGACTGCGACACCAGCAGTCCAGACACCGGCTTCTAATCACAAAGCACCATTCTGCAGGGGTTACTGCTGCGTGATGGCCTTTTCTCTGAACAGATCGGGGAGAGGATACTTTAGAAACCAACTTGCATTTTTAGTTAATACAGTTATGAGTGTTTCTTTTAGATAAGGAAAACCATGACATTTATTTATAATCTTGCTTTTCTAAGTTTAGTATGTAATCGTTGTTATGGTAGTCTTTCTAATAGTTTGCTTTAAATCTTGCAGCCTTTTGCTATTGTGGGTAGGCTATGAATGCTGTTAATGCTTAATAAGCTGTAACTGTGCTCCCAAAGGTGGGGTTCTGCAACTTAAATTTTCTTGTTTTGAATAGTCCTCATATACTGACTTGAATCTAATATACTGTCAGTCATTTTCATCTCTTTTCAAAAGACAGAATTTATTCTTCTAGTGGACCTTCTGGGCATTGCCATATATGGCAAAAAATAAAATAAAATAAAATAAAATAAAATTTCAGAAAGCCAGCTGGTGATCTGTTTTTCCTTCACTGAAAATAAGTCCTGAATAGCTTAAGCAAATATTATCTCAAGACATTTTGAAATTTTGAGATGCAGCTTGAGATCTGCACACACATATTGCCTTAACATTGTTAAAATTTGTTTAAATTACGGATGTCTAGTATTTTAAATCTGAAATGTACACAAGTAAGATTCAGTATCTAAAATGTAGAGACTGACAGAGGAACTTTGACAAAAAGTCCTTAAATCAGCAGGCGCTGTGAGGTCACAGGGCTATAACTTGTTAGCTGGCACTGTATACAAATCCACAAATCGTTCACATTGTTGCTATAAATCAGTGGTCATTTCACTGCTTGTGCCAGCAATGAAACTGGCCCAGCTTCTTTCATACCGTGGCAGGTGTAGGTAAGTAACCACACAAGTGTTTATACAAGCACACATGACATACAGACACCTTTTCTTCTATGTATACTTATGTCATTTATTTTCTATAAGGAAAATTACACTAGTTTCACATTCAGAAAAAGAACTTGTTCATTCATTTTATATAACCAATCACGATTTTGTTACATAGGATAAATTTCACCTTGCTTAAACTGAGCTGTCTGAAAATTTGACATCCAGTCTAGTCAGGGCATCTAGCTCTGCCTGGAGTGGATGGAGAGGCACTGAGCCCTCCAGATGGTGTTTGATCCCCGCATACCTATTTCTTGTACTTTGCAAAATATGGCTAAATTCAGGTTATACACTGAACTGTCAATCAGTACAGTTTGGCAAAGTCGAGCTTGTGAAAATTGGAGCCTTTGGAGCCACCCTCACTTCTGGCAAAGCATTAGCCATCTTCTCTCAGCTGAGACTGTAGTCCAGCTTCTCATATATACACGTGTCCATACACACATACACATAGATAGTGAAATATATCAGGACAATTCATATCTTCTTTCTCTAGTGGGGCTGGGTTAAAAGAAATAGCAAAAAAGTCAGTAAAGCCTGCAGTAGCCGAAGAAGGGTATTTAGAAAGGAGACTTGTATAATGTAACAACATTCATGCTAGGAGCTAGCAGGCCTGCTGCTCCAGGTTTTAGGTACACAACTAATATCTGCCATCTTTAAATAAGAATAGCTAAAGAAAATTAATCCATTTCACAAAGAAAGAGAAAATCCAGTTTATTTTGTCTCAGGTGACAGATCTTTTTCTTATTTTTGAAAGTGAAATGAATGGTTAAGACTGAGTGACCAAATGGTCAATATAATAAGCACTGAAATGAGGATGCCTTTTCTTTTCTTTTCTTTTCTTTTTTCTTTTCTTTTCTTTTCTTTTCTTTTCTTTTCTTTTCTTTTCTTTTCTTTTCTTTTCTTTTCTTTTCTTTTCTTTTCTTTTCTTTTCTTTTCTTTTCTTTTCTTTTCTTTTCTTTTCTCTTCTCTTCTCTTCTCTTCTCTTCTCTTCTCTCCTCTCCTCTCCTCTCCTCTCCTCTCCTCTCTTCTCTTCTCTTCTCTTCTCTTCTCTTCTCTTCTCTTCTCTTCTCTTCTCTTCTCTTTTCTTTTCTTTTCTTTTCTTTTCTTTTCTTTTCTTTTCTTTTCTTTTCTTTTCTTTTCTTTTCTTTTCTTTTCTTTTCTTTTCTTTTCTTTTCTTTTCTTTTCTTTTCTTTTCTTTTCTTTTCCCATATTTACCAAATTGGGAACCCATAGGAATAGATACGATGCTCTGTTCAAAGTGTTGCACCTTAGCAGGCAGCGGTTATCCAGTGTGCTACTACTCCTTTGTCAAGGACTTTGGTGACCTGATGAACCAGAGCTGGAGATGATCTTTAGGGAGAACTTCTGGGAAGCTGAGGAGCAGTGTTGCATTTCTAATGTCTGGAATGATTAGATGGAAGCCCTGGTTCTAAATCAGGTGACTCTCAAATAAGGTAAAGAGAGAAAAATCCTGTTGCAGGTGGCATCTGAGCATCTGAGCTGGGAACATTAACTGCTCCCAAACAAGGTGAAATGAACAAGGAAGCATTTATGACCTGTAAGTTTTTTCTATCTAATTTCAACAAGCTAAACTGCACATAAATGAGGAATATAAGAATGATGGTTGATTGAGTGGTGATAAAAAAGTCCCAAAGCTCCAGAAACTGCCACTTCTAAACTGATTTGCAACAGTTTATTTCTATCACTTTTGTGATATTTGTTGTGAATAGAGAACTTTCACTGACATTTGCTATGGACAAAATATCACAGCTCAGTTGACATGCAGTAACTCTTTACATTAAGGAAAGTGGATCATACAGCTGAACATTTAATGGGAATCAGTTGGAACTCGTTATTTTATCTAGAAATTCTGCTCAGAAACAGCTCAGACATTAAGAGTCCAGCTCAGTTAGAAGAACTGTGCCCTCCAGTGCCTGACTGCACGTCCTAGATATAGCCCAGCTCTGCTCTGGGGTGAAACTACACTGTGTGTACCAGCAGTTTCCTCTCTCAGCTCTCTCCCTCCCTACCTCACAGTCCTGTGGTTTTTGAGGAAGGACATCAGATATGTAGGCTGAAAGTAGGATGTGACCCCTTCCAGTTAGGTTGTTGAGCTGGACAACCAGGAAACCAAACCCTTGGGACACAGTGCTGCCTGCCCTGCTTACGCAAGATGCATTGTGGAAGGGGCAGATGACTGCTCTTCTCAGTATTGAGCAATAAATACTTCTGTTATGCATACCTTTCACTTTTTGTCACTTCCTTGCAGCTGGGAAAAACTTTTGAAAGTATTTGCTACCTTATTTATAGGACAGACCTGGAGCCTTTATAAACGTAAACTGATAGCACAAACTAGGCGCTGCTTACTTGGTTTTGCCTGACTCCCAAACTATCCAGTACACTTGGACATGCTATGGTCTCAATGTTTCCTTAATGTAAACCATAGAGTAATTCAACAAAGAAGCCCTTTTTCCATCAGTTATTTTATTACAGAACAGTAAAGATGACAAGAAAAAAAATATGAAGAGAAGCAGTAAAGTTGAAACAGGTTATAAATTATAGTGGGTGTATATTCTGTTCTCCTAAATAGTCATATGACTGGGAGGGATTTCGGGTGATCATCTAATCCATCCTCCTCTCCTAACAGGGTGAATTATATACCATGTCATACCTGACAATAGCTTATCTAACTTGTCTTTACAAGTTTAAGTGTTGGGGTCTCTAAGATACCCCCACTCAGTCTATTTTTGTGTCACTACCCTTAACATTCAGAAGTTGTCCTGGCATCTAAGCTGATCCTTCTGTATTGTAACACAATCCCCTGTTTTTTTAATCTACTCACCAGCCACATGGATAAACTTTGTGACAGAAGACCCTTGCATATTTGAAGGCTATTAATCTTAAGTTTTGTGGAAAACTACTTGCCTGGATTCTTTCAAGCACCCATGTTTCTTAGATGTCTTACCTCTTCTGGACGCCCACTTGGCCAACATCTTTCCTGAACTGCAGCTCCCAGATTTTCTATTGGAATGTGATACACACACACCCTGCCCCCAACTTATTAATTATAGTCCTCTACAACCTATAATCTATTTACACTATTTTTCATTTTTTCTTAAGGAGCAAAGTGAATCCTTTATAGAAATATTTCATATGTATTTCTTTTGTATCAGTCTAGCACTTTCTGAAAGTCAATGACCATGGTTAAAACATATTTTCCATCTGTAGTTCTAAACATTCTGCATAGATATAAATCACATTTTGGTAAATCAGAACACTTTTCTAACCTCATGGTTCTAGTATGTGATGTTAAATGCAGACATGTTTGAAATATTTCTTGGATTTTCCTTTTTCAAGATGGTCTTGACACTTGTGAAATCAAAAAACTAGACTGGCCCAAATGCTTAGAAATAACCTTGAGGGACTGTTCTTAAACTGTTAGTGTGGGTGGGTAAACTCACTGGATATGTAATTTTCAGTGCCTGATTGCCTTGAGTCTATGAAATGCAGTGCATTTCACCAGTTCATTACACTATCAGCATGTGCCATTGTCTCAATGACCATTATTATGTTTTCCTGAGAGAAACAGGTTCTGCATAACAGTGGATTTTAATTTACTTCTTTAAATTGCCTTAAACGATAGAAGCAAAAGAAAAGAAGAAAAGGAACAAAGTGCTTGCTTAACATAGTGGTTCTGCTGGAATTATTATGCAGAGAATACAAAAAGAAAACAGCTAATCTTGTTTGCAACATGCTCAAAGAATGCTCTATGTCAGAAGTTAAATGCTATCATTACTGCAGACGTTTTACTTCATAAATAACGCAGGTTTTTACACATCAGAAATTTTGCTAGAGAAGAGGAAAAAAGAAATAAAATAAAAAGAAAGCAGAATGATTAAAGGAGTATATAACGGCTGCTATAGAGCCTGGCAAAATCTGCAACACAGCAGGTCTCTGTGTCCGTTATGCCATATTCTGTCAAAAGCTATGTGGTGAAGGAAACGCTAACATTTCTAATCTTGGAAACGTTCAATGGTGCTATCTCAGTTTCATCAAAAGGCTGTAATAAAAAGCATTCAGAAAGCTTTCTTTTGTGAAAGCTCAGTGAAATGCAATTGTTGCTGCGCCATATTTTCCCAGAGACCCTCACCCAGTCCCTTCACAGAGTGTGGGCTTTCCATAGCCCTAACACTGCCTCTAACAGCAGCCTGCCATTTCCATCAACATTTTTCTCTGCAGAATTGCTGACATCATGCGACACTGTGCTTTTCTGCACATTAAACTGGTTAAAACTAAGGCAGTAGTAACATATCATTGTTATTGCTGTGGAAGAAAGCAGATACTGTACATATGCATCCAAAGAAATGAGAAGAAAAAACCCCAAGTGAAGCCTGTTTCAGCACTTACAGAAATGTAAAGCACAGCCCAGAAGGCAAGGGAATTACACTAATCAATATTCACCTTATACCCGTGAAAGAGGGATTTGGGTCCATGCTGACATTATCAACAGCTTTCTTTCTTGCTCATGTAATTTTCAATAACAGGCTTATTTCCCCTCTCTCTTGAGACTGGAATAGCCAATTAAGGTTTTTAAACATCCATGGATTTTTCCAGTAATCTGCAGCGCGAATATTAATCATCTTCTATATCTTACAGTGCTGCTTCATGAACGTCAGCATTTTTAGTTATGGTCTGTGACATCCTTCAGTTTTCCTTGAAATCTGATTCTTTTTTTTTAATCTGTATTGAAGTATTATTTTTTCCTTCGTTTAAATCGGTTTCTCCCTCAGAATAGTTTGCCTGTGAATATTGGTATAACAATGATTCCTGTTGAGTAACATTTTCAAATACTATAATAAACGCATGAAATCACTCAAATTTTGTGAGTCTAAGCAAGTTCTCATTAATGTGCCTATTTATTCATTAGATGAGCAATCACTGCTTACACGTGGAGTTTTGAAAGTTAGACATACAAGGCAGTCTTTGTCCCTTGAAGAACCTTCCTCCATTTGTAACTCAGCTCTTGTCTGAGCTTTCATCATCTAACACTTAAATGGCAGGACGTATTAAGATGTACTGTTGTATTTGGGTAGTTTTAATGGGGAATTTTAAATCTGCACATTGTGGTTGCCGGCACTGATTGAGGTTCTCATGGCTATCATGGTGACCAGTGGACTCTTGGGGCAGACATTACTTCTGACAAGTGGAATAAATCGGTCCTGTCAAAGGAAAGAACTGCATTCAGGAAGCTAAGCAGCAATCTGCTCAGACTTGTTAAAAAATTCTGTTAGAGGAATTTGGAATTGGAAATTTTTTAAAAAAATAATATGGTGATGAAGTAAATCATGCTGGATCAGATAGCTTAAAGGAAGCAAGGCTGCTGGTACTCTGTCACCCCAGGTCCAACTGGTAGTGAGGCTGAAAACGTATTCCCAGCAGGCACCCGCGCACAGAGCACATGATGCACCGCCATAAACATATACAGACAGACGGCTGGTTGTGCACATCAGAGGCAGACAGACACCCATGGCATTCACAAAACGCGGACAGCACTAATGGCCTCGTCCTGCTCCCCTTTCTGGCTGGACAGGTCAGAGGACTGTTAGTGGCAGTATATATACATATACACAAGGTAGATCCATCCAACAACTAGGCTTACTCAGTCACCCCAGCTGATGGCACCTGGACATATGAGCTCCCAAGGCTGCAGCCCCACTCCAGTTACTGGCAGCACAGTTCGACAGACCGGTAAAGACACACACAGAGTAAAAAGTCCTACTGGAAAACAGTTACAGGCAGACTGTGATGATCAAGTGCAGGACAGCACCAGACAATGGCACTGACCAGCCCGTGCTTATGTGCAAATTAACACTTTTACTCTCTTATCCCTCTATTTGCTCCTCCCAAAATTGCCTAAATCCCTTCCTTTTTCTGACCTTTGATTCCTCTCTTAAACATTCCATAATAAATCCTGTGCAATCCTGAAATCATCTTCCCCTGTATCCCATAATGTGCCCGGCCCCTAGACAGCAACCACCCTTAGTCCAAAAGGTGATGCACAGAGCTGCTCCCAGTGACTCACAGTGACAGGTTTCACACTTGGACACTGGGGCTGAGTCTCTGCTGGGGCAGCCCTGGGAGGTGCCCAGGCAGGGTGTCCTTCCCTTCTAGTCTTCAGTTTGGGTTCCCACCTGCCCTCTGTTTTGTCCTTGTGCTCCTCTGGGCTTTGATGGGCTTGTGGCTCCTGGGATGGGCCTGGCAGTGGCTGGGCAAGGTATTATTTGGGGTCTCCCTTACATTGTGTCTCTGAGCCCCTTTGTGGGTGTGCAGATGAGATTTTATCAGGTAACCTAACACATTAATTTTGTCTTGTAACTGCAGTGACCAAAAATTCAGTAAGACTGAAAAAATAGCTCAGCTGCAAAAGAATAAGAGATAGCCCATCTTAACAACCTGCCTTCTGAGACAAATTTGATAACCTGTGTGCTTTTGTTGTAATGATATATGTAGCTATAGCCATTCTATTACAGATACCACTTACATGTTAGGCTGCTTTATCTCCTGTCTTTCAAAAGGGAATGCACTCCCATCACTACAGAAAATATTTTTTCTATATTTCTTTGAAAGAGCGCAGGATGACAACATCTTTTGAATAAATTTTGGTAGATCATAGATAATTTCATCACCGAAATTACATCAGTTATCATCCTGTCTACATTTGTTAGTTTTGGGGGCGAGTTACTGGGGAGATGTGATGATGGTGTGTCAATGTGTGCAAAGGCAGCTTTTGATTCCTAAGCATTTCATAAAAGTAATGTTCCTCCATGTAACTGCACAGTGTCATTCTTGCCCCCTCCATTATACTTTGCCCAACTCATTTTACTGGCAAACAATGTGAAGCAGAAAAAAAAGTCAATGAACCACTGTATAATATCAAGGCAATGTAAGCAGGTTGGCAAGTTCAGGCTAAGACGACACCCTCGGTTAGTATACATTCAAGAAACTCCACTGATTTTTCCACAGACAAGAGAAGTAACTTGAGCAGAACTTGGCCCACAGCATGACCGACATTTCACACCACCATGGTGCCACATCGCCCACCTCCATCACCAGCAGTATTTCAGCATAGCGTCTGAGTACCAAACTCACTTTCCAGCTTCCATGCACAGTTGTGGTGTGAGATAACTCAGTAAAAACCTCCTTCATGTTTAAAAAGTTGAACAGAGTTTCTGAAGTGACAACTGTGTTAGAAATGGATCTGAGAGACGACTATCCCAGAATGCAAAGTAGTGTTAAAACCCATGGGTAAGACATGCCGTCAAGCACCTGAAAAACGGCCTTTTCTACTCTTCCCCAGAGCAGTCCGTATTAGTTCTTGTTCAGCGTTGTGTCTAGTGGGTGTGCAAATGCTTCATATAATAGTAAGCTGTAAGTCATGGTATATTTACCTACATAGCGTGCTGGAAGCATTCCCAGCTGCAGTGCAGCTTGCATTTGTAATTAAGGTCCTCTAGCACAGCTGGTCATCATTTGAAAAATAAAGCTTGACTTGAACTGCAAGACTCGGGATAATTTGAAGATATTATAGAGATTGTAGTAACAAAGTGACTGTCCCAAAGTTAAGGGTTTCTTGAACAGATATGTATAAAAGTGAGCTTTTGCAGTTGGTCGTAACTAGCACCCAGAACAGAATCCCCTCTCTTCCAATACAGACAGCTTCAACTAATTCTCTGCAAAATGCAGTCATAGCTGTTTTATATTGACAGCAGTTCTGATTTGCCTTTTTTGAAAATGAAATGGGAAAAAGCAAACAATGTAATGGAATTGCTTGAGCTGGAAGCTAGACATGATATCAAGGCCAGTACTGGAGAACATATAATAGGATTTTCAACTGATAAGGGACTTGATCTTATCTCTTATCTTCAAAGGAAATACCTCTAGCAAGCTGGTGTTTGCTGCTATGGTGAAAGGCAGGGTTGCAAGGAGTAGGCCTGAGGGAAGCATACGGCCTGGTGAGTTACCAACACCTACACATTGCAACATTTAGATTTTTTTGGAAGCTTCTCACCCAGATACCATCCAGCCCCATCTGTGCTCAGCTTGAGAGCTCTGCTGTAGCCAGAGCTCAAAGCTGCAGGCCAAATCAGAGATGCATGAACTGATCAAAATTTCCTCTAATCCTACCTCAAGAGTAAGTGACTGAAATTAATTCCATCAACTCTATACATTTGCAGCAGTGCCCCTGGCGCACTCAAGCTGATTGGCTTATTGCCATAATGGTTTCAGAAATACAGTGCACTATAAATGCATGAGTTCTTCACAGTAGTGCATTACAATCAAAATTCCTACACATCTACACCTGCTATTATTTAAATTGCTCACTGCAACTCCATTGAACATGGCATTTTATTACAATGGATGCTTAGCAAGAAAATCCAGTAAGAGAGGACAAAGGGATAAAATTGCAACAAAATGAGAGCACATAATTGAAGAAAAAATATATACAATGCTTTGGGATTTTCACTTTTATCCTTATGACATTAAATCATTCTCTTCTAGTCAGTAGGGGGAGAATCGAATGACTAAGAAAGCTAAATGCAAGTTTGCAATGCTGAAATAGACACTAACAGGTGAAAGAAATCATGACGGAGCCTCCCAGCAAATTCAGCATATCTAGGATTTCATCCGACATGACTAAAAGTGTCTAAAAAGAATCCCAGATATGTTCAATACATTTTCTTACTCATAACTTGGGACACTATGTAAATCATACCCTGCCTCTAGAGAGGGAGAATAAATTCAAAAATATAATGCATTCTTCAAGGCTACGCAGAGTAAAATGTCTCTAGGGAGCCCATTCAGCAATCCGGCTGCATGATGTCTTCTGCATCTATAGGTGGCACAGGCCTGTGACTCAAGCAATACTTTTATTTTTTCCTAGTATCTGGGCCCTAGTGGCTACATTTCTTAAGATGGAGCTTCTCAGTCAGAAGAGTTAAATCCTCTGAGAATGTGCAGTTCTATCAATATCAAAGCTTCAAGAATTTTGTGCATTTGACAGTAATTTCATTTGAAAAAAGAAAACCCGTGGATTGTTTTGATAGTCAAACATCCTTCTCAATATCACTGAAACAAGAGATCCATTTTTGTTTTTGAATCACTTGTCTAGTTTTGTCTTTATATTTTAACTTTGATGAACACCAATATGAAGTAGGAAGAAGTAGGTTTGATTGACAGACAGCATTTTTCCTCTCCCCCTTCTACAGGCTCTTTTGTAGATTGTCTAAAAAAAATTGATGTGTTTCATTTCAATTCAAAACAAAGATAATTTTGAAATGCTCTGTGAAACAGAATTTCTGTATTTTGTACAGCTTTATCATTAGACTTCCCTTTCCCTAATGGCAGGTGAAATGTTTGGACACATTTGGAAAGTATTTCTCATTGGATCTTCTTTCCTGGCTAATGATATTCTTCAGTTAGCCAATATATTACATTAACTTGGCCTTTATCAGGCATTCTGATCTTGGAAGAGGCTTCTCAAAGTCCCACAGCAAGAGAAATCATGTGGTTTAAAATCTGTGATGATAAGGTTTCCGATGGCACGCAAATACTTAAATAATAATAGCCATCTTTATACTGTGTCTTCACAGTACATCTGACTGTGCTATTTTCTAGTTACTCAAAAATTATTATTTAAAATTAACCCAAATTAATAATATGATTTATTAAAAAAATTGCTAGTTAAATCTAAATTATCTAAATATCTGACTCACAGAGAACTGCACAGCTGTGTAATAACCTGCTGTACCATTGTTCCTTTGCTACATTCATCCCCCTGTTTTAGGAATCCATCCATATTCTCAGACATATAAGAAGAACATATTACTTTCTTGATAACTTTGTCACTATTACATTTCCATGCCATTTTCATTGCTGGCTTTTCTTGAAGACTCAAAGGCCAGAATTGTTTTGTGCATGTATTATAATGCTTAGGCTGAAAGGACTAAAGCTCAAGATTTTGCGTATTAAGAAGAACATTTGGCTCCTATCTGGATATCAAATGCAAACAGCAAAATACATCAGGCTCTTTCCTGATTACTAAATATAAAATCTTTCTATGTCATATACAAACTGTTGCATATCTCAACCCTTTCCAACTCTTTCTCTATAGGCAATCTGTATGGTATTGTTTTTCATAGATTAAATTGCAATCATTTATGTCTCAATAATATTCAAGTAATCAACTTGAAAACTAGAATACTTCTCAGTTTTAGTGTAAGTCTTCCTCTAGGAGCTGAAGTTATGCTGAAGTTATATTGCCAAACAAACAGTGAAAAGTTGCTCTGTTGTCTTGTGTTCATTAATTTTTTGCTGTATTCATTTCCTCCCAGCCTTGCCCCCCATTTGTAAAGCTCTCATTGGCAGATCGAAGACTTGACATCTGAATTGTTTAAACTTTGCCATGACAAAAAGTGGTATTATTACTTGAACAAATACACTTTGTGACTTGGCAATAAAAAAAGGCTATAACTGAGATCCATGAATTGCTAAATATCATTTGAATTATGCATGCAAACTTTATGGAACAGCCTATCGACTGATCATCTCCTTTTTGTCATTTGATGCATATTAATTTTATGCTCTACTGCTTCAACTGCTATTTCATTAGAATGTTTACTGCTGCTTAAGGTATATTACTTCACAACAGAAATAAAAGTTGTTGTTATATGCACATATTCTTTTCCCCTTTGACACTGTAACCTGTGTAAAATTTATTTCCTACAAAATTAAATACAAGAAGATAATGACTACAGTGCTGTAACTTTTGTGATTATGCAGGCATGTTGGTTTTTTTCTCTTCCAATTTTTTAAAGATTAATTTAAAAATCAACAATGGAAAAAATCAAGGATCTCCTTCTTAGATTATGTTCTGAATATTTCTTTTTAAACATGGGAGGTAATGGGGAAGTTGGGAACCAGCAGTATTGATTGAGCCAGGCAACACGTAGACAGATGACATAAATATTTCACTCAGAACTCCTGTTTTTTTTAGGCCTAAAGGAGAATTAAATTAGATATTTGGAATTCATATATATAGACATACCTTACTGAAACAAAATCCACCCCCAATCCACCCTCTGACTAGTTTAAAGTATCTGTATTTTTCAAAGTGATATTGCAAGAAACTGGTAATTTTGCTTTGCATCTAAAAGTTTCTTGGTACTGTTGAAGTGAATTTTCCAGTCACCCCCATTTACCATGCCTTGGCTCACACTGTGGATAGGTCTTGAAGAACAGGAGCTATGTTCCCATCAGACGAAACTGAGCTGGGAGGTGAGCTGCAGCTGCTTGTCGGCATCCAGTTCATGGGACTAGGCTAGAGTTAGTTCAAAGTAAAATATTCTTAAGACCTATAGTGTGAAGAATAGGTCTTCAGCACAGTGTTTCATTCTACAGGTCTTCCTGTGCTGTTTTACTTCTGGTGCAGGCTTGGTCTTTGGCCCTGCTTGTCTTAGCTTCTACCACAAGCAAGTTTTGATGCAGTCCTGGAGCCTTTATTCTCTCCTGGCACACTCTTGTGAGCCATCCCCAACAATAATCCTAGACAGCTGGTAGAAAAAACCAAACAAAACCAAACCTGGAGATAACTGGTTAGGTTAATGCTTGACTGAATCTGTTTTGGAAAAGCAAAGGTTTCATGTATTCATTGGTCGTAGAGATTATTTCCCTCTCTCAGCTCTGATTTTGATGCTATACCAGGGAAAAGGAGAATGAAAGATCCTTTTATCTTTGCCATGCACATTTTGTGAGACAGTGACGACACTCTTTGCCTCTGTCTTTCCATATCGCCTTCTCGGAGGGCGTGTACTGAACAGTCCTTGCAGTTGATATCTTGAATAATCATCATGACATTATGGTCTGTTTGGCTTTATAAACAGACTGGGTCAAAGCACTTGCAAATTTGCTTCTTTAATGTGAGTATGATCTCCTCTGGTTTGTCATCTCCTTAGCCTGATGGATGGAAACTGACAGTTCCAACTAACAAACCTACACTTCCACAGGGAAATGCAATTATAAAGTCTGCATAATGAGATGACATCTACATTTGCATGATTGCCATAAGAAATTAAGAGAGATAACTACCGGCCATGGAAAATACATAAATAAGGTATGTAACCTGGAAAGCTGAGATGTCCTGGGGAAAGGAGGAAAGGGAACACAGCTCTTGGCAATTGAGCACCACCAGTTCTGGGGGTGACAGGGCAGGTCTGGATGTGGACCAGGTCAGTGGTCACCTGCAGGTCACTCCACGTTGGCCAGAATGGCTGGGTCACAGTGGTTCCCTCCCCAGGAGGTCTGCTGAAGGTCACACAAGCTCCCAGACCAACAGAAAATGACTTCTGTACGGCACACTGAGGCTAAAGGTCCTAGGAGAAGTAAACAAGCAAACAAACAAAATATCCTTTTGAAAACTGCTTTGTTTTGATAGTTATGCATAAAACGATCAGTTCCCTGTATTGCATATACTTCTCTTAGAATATCAGGCATATTCCTGTAGGTGAAAGAAGATGTGCTGCTGCCATGAAAAGATACAGAAGAAATGAGGAACATCTTGTTAAAAATAATCACTACCCTCAGAGGAAATTTGTGGTATTTTACTGTCAGGGTTTAAACCAATAAGAACATGGCTTCTCCTGAAGCAGTATGATTTGTCACAAGGGAGTTTAACTTTTTATTTTGTTTTCTCAAACAGTATTTCATGGCTGCTTTTCCCCTTACTTCAGTGAAACACTAGATTTCATGCAAGTGTGCCTTTTCCTTTCCAGTTAAAATATTAAGCAATGTGCATTACAGTCTGTTTCAGAAAAATAAGCTAACCAAAAAGCTCACAATATATTTTTTTTAAATATAGCACTTTCCATTTTTTTAAGTAAAACTTCTATTTTTAATTTGTAAAGAAATAAAGTGTCTGTATTTTCTGTTGTGAGAAAAAAATCTCCTTGAAATGTTCCTTTTTATTCCAGTAATGTTAATGCAAATGGGAATCATGAACAGCATGCAGCACAGTGAATCAAACCACATACCTGAAGTAGGAATACTTAGTTTTAATTCTGTATCCTATTGTAAATCGCCCATATGATCAAACCTGAAATAGTTTGGTCATAGCTGCTTCTTATACAGGGAAATACCTCAAGTACAGTTCATTGGATGAATGTCCTATGGAGTATGTTTTTTTGAAGTATTCGGAAAACATAGCTCTGAAATTTCAATCAGTTATTTCAAGATAAGCATTTATATTGTATGCTTATATTTACTTTTTATAAATACAAATATATAATGCATTTATGTAAATATAGCTGTATTAAAACAAATTTATATAAAGTTACATGTTTGCATAAGTTTACATTTACATGATACTCTCTTAGTTACTTTTTATACCAGACTCGTTTTGGACCATGATGCTGTATAAATAGTAACTGGCAGGAAAAGTAAAATAGCTGAGCTTCTTGTTTTCGCCTTTGCAACCCTGACCACATGCTGCTGCCCTGTGATGAGAAGGTCTGGTCCCTTGCAGTAGTATAGCTGCAGCACATCCCACATGCCTCTTTTAATTGCTGAGGATATGGCAGGTCCTGTCCAATCAGTGTCTTTAAGGTCTGAAACCTCTATTTTAGGTGCAGTGTAAATTTGGTTTTGATTTCTTACTGGAGCATCATATATATTTTAGCTCCATGAAACAGTGATGCAGGATAATGTCATCGAACACTTATGCTGCAAGTAAAACTTGAACAAACCTTACCTGCTGCTTTGGCAAACTGAAGCCCCACATTTTGTACACCCACATCTGAAATTTTGATTCATGTCTTGCTCTGAATAAAGGAATTACCTTACACAACCCTCTGAGTCCCACAAAAACGTAGAAGTGAGCTGACTGTATACAGGTGTTTGCTATTTAAGTTTACCCGAAGTGTAGAATACCACAGCTTTATAACACAATTTTACTACCTAGTTCTAGCAAGGATCTGTCAAATGGCACCTCCCTGCAGACAAGCTGCTGAGGGGCATGGTACTTCAGTGTGCATGCATGGGGAGGGGTTAGAGGAGGTGGTTGGAGGGTACTTTTGACATCTACATCTAAATTGTCTGAGGACTCACTCTTGTTTGGCATGCATTTATTATCATTACCAAAGCCTTCCTGCTTATGAGACATTGTGCTCTCAAGTCCCAGATCTAAATTCATTGCCTTGTCCTTTTGCCAGATTTCAAACACTAATATACCACTAAGCCACATTTAAGACACTAATTTTCTTGTAAGCTATATGTAGCCTACTGAGAAAGTACAATGATCTTTGCTGCACTTGTAGCAAAGAAAATAAAAATACATCAAGAATGTGGCAGGGGAGAGAACAGATCACTGCTTTTGGGAACCACAATTAAACATGTTTTCTTCTCTTCTGCTTTGGTGTGGCTGATATGAAATGTGAAATTGGTAAAAAGCAGGTTTTGTACCTTAGGCAGAGCTTTGAAAACTGAGCAGGTGAAAGTGCCAATGGCATGCTGCTAAAATACTGGAATGCAGGGCAAGAAGTGGCAAGATTTGCAGTATCAACTTGTGACTGTACTTGAAGTCCCTGTGAGTAAAATTTTCAGATAAACAAACAAACAAACAAACATATCCTGAAACATGAAATTTACTGGGGACTGACAAGAAATGCTCATTAGCATATGGAAATGAGAATTTTGCAGACACATGGGAACAACAGCAGCAGTAAATGGGATTAAATGGATTGTTTATCCATCAACTCATCTCCTATTCACCTTCCTCAACATTTTACATGGCTTACCACAGTGATAAATAAGAGTTTTGTGTGCTCAGAAGGATATAAAATGTCTCTTTGACTTCCCAATCTCAAGGATGTTATTTAGTATATACAATAATATTCAGGTGCTATTATTTGTCAAGCATCAGTAGAATATGTGACTCCTCACAGGTAACTCTCCATATTTTGTGCTCATTACCGTTAATCTGTTTTGTAGGGTAGGCAGGACAATTTTTGCCTTGTATTGCTTCCTAATTTTTTTTCCATTTGGTTAATTATTCTCATATGTTTACAGATTTTCTAAGAAACAGTTGTTACAAATTATTACAGGTTATTTTATTGTCTTCCTTGTATTATGTTTTTAGGGTAGCTGAATACTTTTATTACTTTACCTCAAAGCCACCCTGTTTATACTAGTAAGTCCTCCTTTGCCTGAGATAATATTGTTTTCATATCTACTTTCTAAGTCAACATTTTTTATTTAAAAAAAAAAAACACCAGAATTTGCACATAGGAGGAACATTTTCAGAATGCAGTAAGCAAGCACTTCAGAGCTGTGAGGAAAAATGTCAAAATGTAACAGAAACTTAAAAATAGTTTATCATTTAGAAGGAAAGAGAAACAACCCAACCTACAGCAACCACACAAGGTAATCATCTTGCTGGCTGCTAGATTTAAAGACACTAATGAGAAAAGCATGCTGGGAAAATCCCTGTCAGAATACAAAGCCATGCTGAAACATTCAGTGATACCCACAGGGAAAACTAAGAAAAGAGATGTTGCTGGGACAGAGACAATCTAATTCTGACAAACTGAAAAAATTGAGATGATTATGTCACTGTGCTTCTAGGTACTATTATATTTGTGTGGTAATAAAATCTAGATTATTTTAAAAAACATTTTTGTACTTAAAATTTAGTAGCATAGTAAGCCTCTTGCTCTAGTATATGAAACTTTCATTCAAACACAGAACATATTAAAGTCCTTACCAACTCCACAATGTAAGATAGCATAAAAATACTTACTTAGATAATGTATCTACTCAAATACATCATAAAATTGGATTTGTTTTCTTGTTTCTGCAAGAATCTTAAAAGGCTATTAAAAAAACTTAACAAAATAATTTACACCATTCTAATGAATTAAAATTTTATAATTAAAAATAATCTATCTCCTCCCCCCCCCCCCAGTTTACTTTGATTAAGACTTAAAAACCTGATTTCATCAATTGTAGGCATGATCCTGGGAATCTACACAGATAAGTCTAAAAAATTAGGAGCATATTTTAAGAAATATTACAGTAAACAAGGAAGATAAATAAAACTGAATCTTGTCATAGCAATTTTACTTTCTCCCCCGTAACAACAGAAGTGTAAACAAAATTAAATTTTCTTTCGTCATCTGAACTTTGAACTTTTATTCCTGAATATTTCAGTATTGGTAATTATGACTGTATGGTTTTTATAGACTGTAGTGCACAAAAGTTTTTTGTTACCTTTTACTCCACATATATAATGAATTCCCGATTTTTGGTAGCTATAGACCCTATAGCTTTTCAGTTTTATAGGTCCAGTACATTTTGGCAAATTACCATTGAATACCTAATCTTCTGGAGAAAAACATAAACAGCCCGCACAGTATATATCATTATCACAAGACTTCTATTTGCCAGTTGACATATTACACAGGCTTACAAGATTCATTGGTAAGTCTTCTCATACAGTAAATTACAAAAATACAATAAAATAAAAAATCAGCAATGCAAATCTATTATAAATTGAAAAAGATATAAACTATAGCCTACTAAGCTATCCAGAAAGATTGCTGTGTAGGAATATGTAATTTAAAAATAAAGATAGGCAAAAATAAGGATATGCAATAATAAGGGGAAGTGCTCTCTCTATGACCCTGTACTTTTAAAATTTCATCTTCAGTCATTCTTTATGCACATCCCCTTAGCGCATTCAAAACCTCTTCAGGGCTGGTAAGGGTTCACATTACTCCCTGATTCAGAGTGGTCAGCTTCTAGCCTGTGAATTAGCTTATGAAACTGCACCCTTTAACCCCTCCGTAGTTCCAACTTTCAAGGGATGTATAGACACATGCCAAAGAATAAATATCTATTGCTCAGGTGTTGCCTAAAAACTATGTTTTGAACCACCTCCTCTCCTGAACTTTATTAGTGCAGGCATGGGTTACATGATGCACTGCTGCATCCATATGAGAAGAAAGGATGGTAAGGATAGTCATCATATGTTTCTGAACGTGTTCCAAAACAGGTTGGTACTAGTTGTAGTCCCCGGTAGTTCATACCAGATGTTGTTCCTAAAAATGGCACCTAGTTCCTACTAGGTGTAGGTAATTACTGATGGATAACATCAACTTGTATAACCCAGAATGCACGGTAATTTGCCTTGTAAAATGCAAATAGTTCTTTGTTCCGTCTTTCATAACTTTATGCTTCCATAAAGGAATATTTTTTTGCTGATGAGGGCAAAATCCTGACAATGATGAAGCCAAATAGCTGTTTTCCTATTGCTTCAAGAGGACCAGCTGTTAGGCTCCTTATTTCCCTTAGGAATGCAGCTGCATTCCTGACTGGAACCAAAGTGCAGATTTTCAGCTTAAATTTGAGATAAAATTTCAGAAGGAACAGGGATTCATCCATGCATACAATGGGTGAATTACACAATAAACTAGTGTATATTAAGCATGATGGTGGTGTCATTTATTTCTGGATAATGAACAATATTTTAAAGAGGGAGATTTTCTGCTGTAAAAATAGAATTATAATAATGACAGGGGAATGGAAGTAGACATTGATCCCCTAGTCAGGGACATATTTGGGTGTGGTGAAAAGTTATTCAAATACCATTTATTTCGAGGTTAAACTATCAAATGTTCAAATTTGTCTGCAGCTAACTCAACAGCATTATAGATGAACAGACACCATGCGATCAGAATACATTATATCCCTACAGAGGCAGCCCAGGAGGAATGATGCTGATAAACATGCCCAGATTAAGAGGAATGACAGAAAGACTAAAAATAATGGTTTACGATAATGTAAAAGTACATTTTTAGAAATATTTTATTGAAAAAGTTCATACTGGATCTGTCAGCATAAAAGAGTATATAAAATTAATGGATTTCAGGTTCTGCTTCTTGCTCTGACAAAGCATCTGACTAAATTACAGCACCAAGCAAGTATTTCAGGACAGAAATCAGGCCTCAAAACAGCTTAGATTGTCCTGCAACACTTGGTGTGAATCTTCTCACTCTTCCCCCACTCCTCCACTCATTCCCAGGGAGGTTCAAGAGAAGGCTGTGCAAGGCTTTTTCAGTTGACTGTAGGGAGCTTCCATATGCTTGTTTTTTCGTTCAATCCAGGCTTCCCTGAATGACACCTTGTGCTGCTAAGGCTCAAAAGGGGCAGAATCAACTTCTAAGTTTTCATATTTTCTGAGGCATATGTTACATACAGAGATTATCTGTAGCCTCATAGAGAGTATAAATTTAAATATTTATGTGTAGGGTAATTTTGGCTAGTGTTAGTTTGTCTAAAAAGTGCAGCAGGATGAATATAAACTTTGTAAATTTTCTTTTTTTTTTTTTTTTTTCTCCTCCATTATTTTTCTCTTCTGCTGTACTCCAGTGTCTCAGTTCACTCATGCAAATTTTACATAAAGCAAAATAGTATTACAGTTAATTTGATAGGAAAATATTTTAAATCTTCTAATATTAGGGATTTACCTTGGCATAATACTCATTACTTATAGTGGTACAAATGGTACTACAAACATGGAAGGGTTGAAGTAATACTGAAGAAAAACACTGAGCTTTACTGTGGTCAAATTTAGTAGACTATTAATCATCTACTTTGCCCCCCCCCCCCCCCCTTCTGATTTCTGATTAGTTGATTTTCTTGCGTATTTCATGTGTTAGCTGTTAGTATTCCCATCCAGAATGGTTGCCATGCTCTCATTCATAGCAGCTAGGGAATATGTGAACAATATTAAGGATCAGGAAATGCAGAAATGGTCCTGAACAGAATATAGGCAGAACATCTTCCTCAAAAAGCAATGTTATTTTTTAAGTAACCAGAAACACGCATCAAGAGTCAAACAAGTTCATATACAGCAAACAGTGTGGCACATCATCCTTACTGACTATCACTTCCAGACCAGATATATGTAGTTCACAATACAAAACATTAAATTTCAATTTGTTCCTAAAGTTTGTAGCAGGGACAGTTAGGGAGAAGGATATATATAGTCTTTGTAATAAAAATGGTCATTCAGTGCTACAACTGAGTGATGTAATGATAATGTTGACTCAAACATGAACTTCATCAGTGATGATGATAATGAGGAAGGGAAATAAGGTGGCATCTTATAAACAGCATAAAGCCATGCAGTATTTCTACCTTGGAAGAACAAGCTTAGCGTAACCCTTGTCCCTAAGTAGTAATCAGTCCTGCTGATGTCAAACTAAGATAGGGCAGTACAATTTGCATTCTTTTGATTAAGAGAACTGAGATTAACATTGGAAGTCTCCTCTGATTATATCTGAGAAGAAGGGATGTGTATGAGAAGTCCAAAGGGAATGTGCTAGCCTTTAAATGAACACATTTTAAATGGAAGCTATCAGGTCTCGTGTTCCTTTGAAGGCAGAAAAAAGAATAGCTTCAGACTAGTACCAGCAAACCTCACGCTGCTTATCTGATGTTCACTAACCACTTCAGGGCTGCTGCCATTCTGAAGGCCAAAGGAAAATGTGATAGTAAGAAGCAAGAGAAAGTGGAAAACACTGGTGGTAGGCAGCAAACCTGTGTCTGCTCAGAATGTGGAAGAATCCTGAACTGAATAACAGAGAAATACAAAGTTGCTTTTATGTCTAGTTGTGCTGATATATTTCATGAGTTAACAATGAGAACTCACTTTTAGGCATAAAACAAAGTGAAAGAAAATACATAAATCCTACTCAACAACTTTTGATGAGAGGGTGTGGCTACATTTCTGTCTTTTATAAAGCCAATTACAAACTAGTCACAACTTTATAAAGAGCTGGGGAAAATGGAGGAAAGCATCTATTTGGATTCCTGAAAAAAGAGGTAACAGACTAATTGATGCAATTACTTCTATTCGTTCCTTTTATCACTATGCCATATAAATGCAGAGGGACAAAATTTCTTTACTCATGTTCTGATATCTTCTGCTGTGGCAGTCTTCTCAGCCTCCAAGCCTGCATGCCTGTCTTTTGTTTTTTTTTCAGGAAACAACCAGCAAGATCAGCTGATTCTTTCTGCATGTTACAGTTGAGAACGTTCCATGCATAGCCCATTATTTTGCTTAACATTAATTATGATTTACTAGACTTTTATTGGCCTTTTTCTATTCCTTTGAATTTGAGATTATAGTATTGTATTAGGATTAGTTCCTGCAAGCCTGTTTGGCTTTTCCTACAAACAAATGTAATGAATGCACCGAGTCAGGAGAAAGACCACTGCACTTGGTTGTCATGTCCCTATTAGCAGCAAATGCAGGTGTCTAGAGAATGAAGCAAAAGTGCACAAGGACTCACAAAGGTGCTCAGAAATGTAAGGATTTCCCTGAAAAAAAATTGTACCCGAAGTACTGTTTTTAATAGCATTCAAGGACCAGCTGCTCCCATCTGTGCAGTGGTCTAACTCTTTTCTGAACCCATGAAACCCTGGCTCCACAGTAACCTCTGGCAGTAAGTTCTGCAAATCAAACTGGTTGTTTAAATATTCTTCATAATAATTGCCTTGGTGCTTACCAGGGACGTTCTGTCTCCTGGTAGGAAATCACAGATATTGATTTGACATCTCCTCACCATGGGAGATATATTTTTTTTCTTTTAAATCTGTGTTATGGAAAGAATTATTTTGCTTTCAGTATTGAAAACACTTGCTCTGAAGACACTGAAGCCTTTCAGATTTAAATTTTAAAATGCAAAATAAAATACTCTTCCTTCTTCAGAGAAACCCTCAAATTGTTGGGCATGCTAGAAAGAGCCCCTGGCCAAAAGAAATAATGGAAAATACAAAATTTATTCTGTTCATCCCTACCAGGTGCTCAGATACATACTGCAGACTGCTGAGGCACTGTTTTAGTTCTACACGAATTTGCCTGAAGGAGACGACCACGGTCACTAGCCCGCTGCAGGGATGCGGGGACACAGCCTGCAGATGGCACTGCTCCCTCACGACTGCTCTTTCAAGTGAGCCGTGACTCTACTGAAGACATTATTTTTTTCTCCTGGGGACATGTTTACTTTGTGCATCCTGAGCCACAAACAGAAAAATGAGTTCTCCTTCAATGTGATATTAGAAATGAAAATCCTGTTAAACCTTTAAAGACCCGTATGGGCCATGTTTCACTTACCTTTTTGCATCAGACTGCTCATACAGTTTTAATAAAATTGCTCTTCCTGCTTCAATGGACTAAAGCTCTTGCTTTCTGTTCAATTTAGTGTGGGATTCCTTTGTTTCTAGACCAAAAAAAAAGAAAAAAAAAGAAAAAAAAAAGAAAAAGAAAAGGCTTGCAGGAGCCCACTTAAGAAACTTACAGACCTAGCAGTAACATGAAAACTTGTTTCTTTAAGAAAAATAAAAATAAACTTTCAATTGATGAACAAACGAATTAATGAAGGAATACATTTACACATACAAAAAAGGAAAGAAAAGTAAACAAAAGTGTCCTACTTCAAGCAGCAGCATATGTTTGATCGGGCTTTCACTGGAGATGCAAAGCTAGCAAGTGAATTGGACAAGGAGGAGTTTTCTCTGTTCTCTGCAGTGTGACACCTTAGTAAACAATGCTGGGTGGGATTTAACAGCAGGCTGTGGCAAGGGAAGCAGCATACTCTAGCAATTTGGTGGTTGCATGCTCTTATTTCTTTTAAGCAGAGACAGCAGTAATGCTTGCAGTTAATGTTTCTTGGCATTTTCAAGACTAAAATTAGATGAAGAGATGGTTTACCTAAGTTACAGCATCTCCAGTTGTTTCTTCAAAGAGCCCTATTGTCTCTGTTTTTTAGACACTGGTTTCAATTTTGGCAGATGACTAATCTTGAGGTCATAAAAGTGGCCATTACTTTTGCTTGATTATTTACACTGATTTGACCAGCTTATAAAGCCTTTCAAAAACCGTGTTCTTACATGCTTAACAGAACTCTTTAGAGACTTGCTGTAAAAATCTTGCAGCATTCAATTTGCTCTAAGCATGCACTCAACTCTACAGCAGGCTCTGTAGGTCATTCGTCTTGAGCACAGCTTAGAAACCAGGACTGCAGCTGGCCGCTCCTCATGCTGCATGGACAAAACTGCACACTCTGCCTGCCTTAAGTGAACATGCACGGGGCAGCATACCAGCAGGGGATTTCTGCACCACATCCAGATCTCAAGGGTTTGGTGTGAGTAGTTGCATTCAAAGGCTGCTAATAAGGCAGTGACAGATAACCCATTTTATAAGGAGACGTAACTGGACAGATTTGTACTCTTTCTTGTCCCCATATATATGGTACTCAGCGCTGCGGCTGTAGCCACTTTACCATGCTACTTATCACGAGGAGTTTGGCACATCCAAGAAAATCCATCACCACTTCGGCTCCTTCAGACACCCAGAAGAAGAAGGGGGACTCCACATTCCTGGTTTGTCAAATTTCTTTCATGTCCAGTAAATTGTAAACCACTGATACATTGTGGGGCGTGTCTCCCGTTGAAGACAGAAACTCCAGTGATTACTTTGCCCAGACCTTAGCTCGCCACAGGTTTCATTGAAGTTAACTAGCAGACTGAAGCTGGAAGCAGATTGAATCCAAAATTCATTCCTGAGGGACTGCTGAATATTTCCATCTTTTGTCTTTTCTCCTCACACTCCTGCTACTCTTTTGCTGCTCTCAGCTTGATTTCCTTTTTCCTTGTGTTTGTTTAATGATGGCTGCCATTTCCTCCTCACCACAACAAGCAAGCTTACCACTTTCTTTAATGTTCTTATTTGAATTATCTCTGTGTAAATTCACCAGGATGATAGAAGTGTTATTTTGCTATCTACTCCAACTGTGAGTCTTGCCGATTTAAACACAAATACTCTAAAATGAGGTTCAGATGATGATTCTTTGTTCTATTGTCTCTACAGAATTCACTGTTCCAAATGTGTTACTTTGGAAAGAAAAAGATTTTAATATCCTGTGCTTGAGGCACTCTTGGAAAAAGCCAGTACCCCATGCGCATAAGAGGAAGAACAAAAATATGTCTGTTAGATGTATGAAGACATTCTCTATGCATTCTCCTTTGAAAAACTGTCCTAATCTCACCCACCCCACTTCATCTCCCTATGGCTCATTTTAATCTGACTCTTCTGAAGTTTCCTTGACCTTTCCTTACCACCCTCTCTTGACTTTTCCATTTCATGTCTTTATATATGGTACACAAACAGTTTTCTTTGTACCTCTGGCAGCTTTTTTTATAGCCACCCTGTGGTTCTGAAGAGCATTAATCTCTGGGCAAAATGGCTTTTAACTGGATTATTCAAAACCAGAAAAAACAACAAACCAATTTATATGATGTTCCAAACCAAGCTTTTTAAACAAGAAGGAGAAGGAAAATGTTTGTCAGGGCTGAAGGTAAGCACTTCAGGTAATGAAAGCTGATTGACAGTGACTGTTGTCTTTTAAAAGGAACAATTGGACTGAGGTATTGGGAACAACTATTGTATGAGCTAATAGTAATAAGGAAGAGAAAAGTTTAACTTACTGATGCACTAACAAAAGTAAATGCTAATTGCCTTTTAAAATGAGGAGGTTTTACTACTGAGCAAAACAAAGTTTACAGATGACTTGTCAAACTGTGACACACACAGATCTATGTACATTGTTTTGTCAATGCTGTATCTAGAGTTGGCTTCAAGCATACAGAAAAAAGGCAGTAGAGTGGGTCAGCACTATAGGAGCATGGAAAAAAAAAAAGAGTTACAAAGTGGCCGTGCCCCACTGACTACTCTGCCTTGGTAAGGTCCTGCAAAGACAAGCTGACTTCTGTGACTGTGGAAAAGTTTGGGGGTTGAAGGACAGCAAGTGTGGCTGTGAAGAAGTAAAATTCCTCTTGGATATCAGTAGTTCATTCCATCTCTCCTGCCCTATTTCTGGTTGCAGCAGGAGCAGCAAACCTGGTTCTCCTGGACCCATTCAAATCTGATGCTTCCACAAAGGAATAAGTTTTTTTCTGAGATCACCCTCATAGCTCTGCCCCTTCCTCTGGCTTCTTCTGTGCCAATGGCAAAGCAAACCTGTCTTGTCTCCACTGCCTGCAGAAGCAGACCACCAATCCAACTTGACTCTGGATTTATATCTTTGCAACTGCTGTGAATGCATTGCACTCTATATAGAAATAGATCATCAAAACTACCAAGTCAAAGGCTGTCTAAATGACACAATGGAAATTATTGGTAATTTTTTGCATGAATGGTTCTTATGTTAAAGTCCAGAGCTTTCTGTAGAATGGTGTTTGGTTCCTTCTCATCTCAGCCACCACCGCAATAATGTGAACACAACTCTCAAGCACTGAGATACTATAATGCAGATAGCTATAGAAAACCCTGTGAGGAAATTAATAATGCTTTATTTTCATAGCAAGGATTTAATAACGTAGAGTAAACAAGACACAGGGCCATTGTTAAACAGCAAAGATAAATGTATTAATATCTACAAATGCACACACAGCACACATAAATAAATACATAAATACATCTATAAAATAGTTGGTTCAGTTAAAGCCTCATCTATAGCTGTAAGAGAAGCTGGATTCCTGTGGGAAAAAAGAAATAGTGTGCAACATGTAAATAAAGATAACCATATCTACAACATCCACAACTATCAGCAGCAAATTAAAATCATACATGGCACCCAATTCTTACCCAATCACTAACAATGATCTTTTGGATTTTTCAGTTTCCTGAGTTGAAGTTGTTGTTTTTAATAAAGAAACAAGAAAGAAAAATAATCATCTGGCTAGTGCAGTCTAGGCCCTCTGAGCTGACAGAATTTTGGATAGAAGAGTTATCCCTTCCTCGGCAGACCAGCACTCAGGGGCAAGGTGTTTTGCAGTGGGTTTCACAGTTATCAGCTGATACCAGAGAAAACTAAAGCTGGAGTCCTGTTTTCTGTTCCAAACTCTGGGCATGTGTTCTGCTGGGTATGTGTTCCTCTGCTTGTTTTTCTCTAATATCATCGCCTCTCCTCTGCCTTCTTCAAAATTTTCCTCCCCCAGTCCTGTCTCCTGACATGCCGCAGCCTCCTCTTCCAAGCAGTGCTCACCTTCCCCCTGCTGCCATGGGCTCCCCACAGCCCCACATCCTGTGGTCCAGCCCTGGAATGCTTCCTCCTTCCTGCATGAGACCATTCTGCATTTGAGTTTGCCACAGTCCTTGTCAGGCAAGAGAAGGTTTAGGGCAAGAAAGTACAGGTTTTTAAATCACTCTCACAAAGTTTGAGAGAAAGACAAGAAGGTAAGTTTTCCACCTTTAATTTCATTACCGGAGTTTCCTCCAGTATACCTGGGAACAGTCCCTGCAGGAAAGACGTCCTCAGATCCTCACAGCCCGTTGCTGCTAGCTGCTTCTCTTCCTGCACTCACTGCCTCCTCATCTGTGTGGGCTGAGAGGGGACGAAGTTATTCCCAGCTGAACAACCTGAGTAATTCTTCATATTTTCAAAAGCTTATATTAGTTCAGATGTCAGTATATGTTCAGAAGGCTCATACAAATCACAAAGCCACCCCTGATATTGCCAAATATGAAATCACAGCTTAGCCACAGAATTGCAAATAAAATATTTCTGTGTTTTTTAACATGTGCTAAATAATATATTTGCCCTATATGGGAACAGATCAAGTTTAGAAAGAATATTACAAACACCTGAAAAAGGGCCTTGTTATAGGAAAAACAAGATGAGTCAAACAGTAGAGGTTTCCACCTCTTTTATGTTTGTTAATTAAATTACAATATATATTGATTATATTTACCTGCATATCCTTTAACATTTTCTTTGGATTTGGAAGACATATTTCTAAGCACAGCTTTAAAGTTACTGGGGCTCTCCCACGGAAAGAAAAGGATAGCTTTGTAGGTAAAGAACTAGAAAGGAGCCCAGGAAATTAAGTTTTTGCAACTCCCACAAATATAAACCTAAGGATGTCCTCTAATCTTTGCAATCTTTATTTGCCAAAATACAAACATTCTAATATTTACAGGCTATGCTATTCTTCTAAAATAAAGGTCCCCACTGATAAAGGAAAGAAAAGATAAGTCATTGCAAACTGAGCTTACTAGCCATAGTTAGATGTTCGGCACCTTGTTCCTTTAGGCTCCTTTTGAACTTAGACATCTAACTTGCAAGCTTTTAGCAGGAGTAGTAATTTTTTGTATTTTTTTTATTTGTTTATTTGGTTTTATTCTCTGCTACTTTTGCATTCACAGTAGTAGAGAAATGCTAAGCTAAGCTTAGACTGACCACTATTGCAAAATAAACAATAGACAACTTGTACGTGCAAATGGACAGTTTGATGTATGCTTATATAAAATCTGCCTAAAAATGAGAATGTATATTTTCTCACAAAAATATGTATATCTTCATAATGCTGTCACAATTTTAGACATTCTGCTTGCAGTTATGTCCTCAGTATCTTAGGTCTTTCATTCTTCCATGTTTCAAAATATCATGCTTTCCTGTCTTAAATTACAGTATGAAAGCCAGCTGTACAGCATACCAATTAAGAGGTTAATTTTGCAAAATTATTATGATCAAATTACAATCTGACAAGACTGTAGGATTTAAACTACCGGATTTCTGTGTTTATCTACCTGTCCTTCTGGTGCTGCACTAGGTAATATCTGAGTTCCAAGAAAAGCAAGACATTTCTATAGTCTATTCAATTATACAATGTCCAATACTGTGATATTGTCCTTTATAGTTGTATCTCTGTATTAACTGCAAATTACTTTCTTTGCTGTGCCTTTAATAAGCCCAGTGCCAATAATGACACATACTGTTTGACAGGCTGAGGCTGAGAAATATGCGGAGCATGATTAATTAGCCAAGTGAAAGAAACTATCCAGCTGACAAAAGTAATCATTGGCCCAAATGACCTTTGATGTGTCAGTGCTTTTGACCAGAGGGTTTGGTAACTGCGTGAGGGGGAATGCTAAAATAATCTACAACTAAAGCACATATTAACATTCTGAAGATAGGCGATTTTCATTGCAGAAACTGTGTGTTTTAAGAGAAGCCAGTTCAGTTGTTATAAAGCCTGGTGGATTTAGTATCATGGTAAAAGAAAGAAAACCCACTACTTTAGTTTTTAATAATATCTTCTCCATTTCTATAGTAAAAAAGAACCACCTAGACTTCTTAGTAGAGTCCAATATAACCTCAGGCTCTGACACAATGTTAAGCCTGTTCCCAATGTTATGGCAAATCCCATCATGTGACAGTCAACTATGAGAGTGATAGTTTTTTAATAATGATAAACCAGTTTTCACTGAACTGAAATATCATGTACTTCTAGAAACAAGAAAATTGAAATACAGGAGCTTTGAAAACTTATATAGTGAAGACAGTGATCATTAGCCTCTATGGCTAATGATAGAAAAAAAAATATTTCTGGAGGGTGTTTCGATATACCTGTCTTTGCCATATATTTGAGAGTGGACTCAACAGAAGTCTGGCAGTGCTTCTTTTCCTCTCCACTGTTATGGAGAGATTAGACACTTCACCAGTCTAGCTACCTGACTTTGTAGGAGTTAAGTTTGGTGAGATGAATCCACCCACAAGTACATTGGTGCAATGATATGTAATGTATACATGTGTATATACACATATTATGTATAATTAATGTATTGAATTAGTATGGCACAAGACTATACAGTGGGGTCGTGACTCGGATCTCTTGTCACCACAATACAAAGGAACAGAACAAAAGTACATAACATGTAGAGGGGTTAAAGTTTTGCCAGAACATCTTAAAGGGCTTAACAGGAATAGTGCTGGGAAACTGCTGGAGAATCTCAGTGGGTGCTATTACCACCACAGGCATCTCAAATCACTGATGGTTGCTTCTCACTGGAGTTCAATTTTAGTTTGGGACTGTGCTTTTGACTTGAATATTGTGATCATCCCCACTCAGTGTGCTTTTGTTCATGTTGCGGTTGTCTCATCACATGAACTAGGTTCCACTGGGGTGAAATTAAACAGGCAGATGTGCTCCAGAAGTGCATCTAATGTGCTCCAGCCATTACAGGGTATTTATTCCACAGGGCTGGAGTAGAGCTAGCCATCCAACTGTTTTTGCTCTTTTGTTCACTAGATCTGCTCTTGTAGGGCTGAGCAAGCTGATAATGTAAGCATGGTCGCTACATACTATAGATCATACCTGTTCAGTCATGCCCATCCACAAAGTTTTACTCAGCACTGCATGTGTCATTCAAGCTCAAGCTTGTTTTATTGAAGGAAGCATGGTGAGTAGGGAGGTTATCATTCCAGTGACCAAAAAAGAGACAGATATACAGCTGAACCAGTCACTTGGATGAAAAACTCTGTTTGCATGCAGAAGCATACCTGATTATTTCAATTTAATCCTGACATGCATTCAGTACACGGCTATCACCTCCTCTCAAGTATTGGTCATGTATTTCTCAATGTATTTACTCAGTAATTTGCTTAGCATGCAGTCCTACTAATATCATGTGTTCGGTCGTGCGCATGCCATGTCACTCTAAATGACACACTTGTCATTTCCTCGTCTGCCCAGCCCCTTTGACCACTACTCTTTCTGTGTCTTAAAAAAGACATTACAGGTATCCTTACGGTGTTGGTACAGACCGAAGAGTCTGCTGTGGTCAGTGCCTTCCCTTCTCTGTCACTCAGCTGTAAGTAGTTAACTGCATACATGGCTTAAATACTTTTCCATCTAATGTGTATGTCTCATCTCCTTTTTGCCAGTTCTCTGTTAAATTACAGTTGTGAAAGTAAAGTGCCCTGGATTGCTGTCAGTCTGTATAGCTCACCAACTGTATTAAATGAGTGTCTTGGCTTTTATGCTGCTACTGGCCTTTGCCTTCCAGCCTTTGTGGTTGTAATGGAGCGACATCCTAATCTGTAGGCATTGAAAGCTGAGAAAATGCTAACGTTTGTTGACAAGTGAGATAAAAGGTGCATCTAGCTTAGATTTGGACTGTGAGATACAGGTGGTCACTGTTAGTGCTTCAGCACCTGCTCCTGTAAAAAATTGGTCCAGGAATGCATGAACCTAAGTGTATATATAATGACATATACGAAGTTCAACAGCGTTAAGCTCATATTGCTTAGGAATGGCTGACTCAAAACTTCAGCTCAGCCTCATCCTTCCCTGTCACATCTTAGAAACCTTTTCTCTAAAATAAAACATTAGTTCAAGCATCTAAATCAAGCCTTACTGAGGCAAATGGCAGACTTTGAAAAAAGAGAGTCAGGCTGTATTTTTGCTTTAAAGACTGCAAGCATCAACTTTAGTGTTCACATAATGTACTGAGGGACTGTATCACTGCAGTGCCTCCATTTGAGAGTCCACTGCCACAATTAGATACCCTGTGTCATCTCTGTTTTATGTTCCCCAAGGGTATGGATACAGCCTCCAGACCAGCAGGCCCTGAAGATATGCAATGCTGGAAATGGTGCCCATTAGCATGCAGCAAAGAGCAACAACTGTTTTACTTGCTTTTCTGTAGAAGTCACAACTCTTTAAGACTGCTAATGTAAATGTTGTATTAGAAATTTGCTAATAAACACAATATATATTGTTGCTAAGATCCCGAGTAGACCTGCAAGTACAAAAATCAGATGGCATGACTTGCGAAATTCTGTCTTATTTCAATATCATTAACTGACATTTTGTTTAAGAAGGATTTTTAAATAGGAAATTAGAGAAATTAAAAATGCAGCGCACCAGCTATTGCTGTCCAACACAGACATATCCGATTGTTTGGAAGCTGACGTTTTTGATGACTGACACCTCACCAGGAATGATATCGTTACTTCCTTGGTATTTAGGTCAAGGCAAAGCATTTAAGTTTGTATGGACGTGGTCTTCTTAAAACTATGACATTCTCATCAATACTTTTAAAACTTGAGGTATATCTGACAGATCAGCACTGTTAAGCTAACAAAGCTATTTATGGAGCTAACGTGGAGCTACCTTATGAAGAGGTCCCAGAAGACTGGAGGTTAGCCAGTCTGACACCCATCTACAAGAAATTCCAGAAGGAGGATTTGGGGAACTACAGGCTTGTCAGCCTGACCTCATTGCTGGGGAAGGTTATGGAGCAGATCAACCTGAGTGCCATCATGTGGCATGTGCAGGACAACCGGGGGATTAGATTCAGCCAGCAGGAGTTTAAGACAGACAGGTCCTGCTTGACAAACATGATGTCCATTTATGACAAGATGACCCACTAGTGGATGAGGAAAAGGCTGTGGATGTTGTCTACCTGGACTTTAGTAAAGCCTTTGACACCGTCTCTCATGGTATTCTCCTGGAGGAACTGGCTGCTTACGGCTTGCACATGTGTACTCTGTGCTGGGTAAAAAGATGGCTGTGTGGCCGAGCCCAAAGGGTGGTAATAAATGGAGTTACATCTGGCTGGTGGACAGTCACAAATGGTGGTGTTCCCCAGGGCTCAGTATTGGGGCCGGTCCTGTTTAATATCTTTATCGACAATCTGGACAAGGGGATTGAGTGCACCCTCAGTAAGTTTGCAGATAACACCAAGTTATGGTTCAGTGTGGCTCTGTTTGAGGGTAGGAAGGCTTTACAGAGGGATCTGGACAAACTGGACCAATGATCTGAGGACAATTGTAGGAGGTTCAACAAGGCTTAGGGCTAGGTCCCGCACTTGGGTCACAACAACTCAATCCAACACTACAGGCTTGAGGACTATCGCTGGAAAGGTGCCTGGAGGAAAAGGACCTGGCAGTGTTGGTTGACAGGCAGCTGAACATGAGCCAGCAGTGTGCCCAGGTGGCCAAGAAGGCCAACAGCATCCTGGCTTGTATCAGAAATAGTGTGGCCAGCAGGACTAGGGAAGTGATCGTGCCCCTGTACTCGGGACTGGTGAGACTACACCTTGAATAATGTGATCACTTTTGGTGCCCTCACTTCAAGAAGGACACTGAGGTGCTGGAGTGTGTCCAGAGAAGGGCAGTGAAGCTGGTGAAGGGTCTAGAGCAGCAGCTGAGGGAACCAGGACTATTTAGTCTGGGGAAGAGGAGGCTGAGGGGAGACCTTGTAGCTCTCTACAACTACCTGAAAGGAGGTTGTAGTGAGGTGGATGTCAGTCTCTTCTCCCAAGTAAAAAGCAACAGGACAAGAGGAATTGGCCTCAAGTTACATCAGGGGAGGTTTAGACTGGATCTTAAGAAAATTTTCTTCACTGAAAAGGTTGTCAAGCATTGGAACAGGCTGCCCAGGGAGGTGGTGGAATCACCATCCCTGGAAGTATTTAAAAAACATGTAGATGCGGTGCTTAGGGACATGGTTTAGTGATAGACTGTCAGTCCTGGGTTAACAGGTGGACTTGATGTCATCTCAAATGTCTTTTCCAACCTAAATAATTCTATGATTCTATGATTCTGTGAATTTGTTCCTCCAGCTTGTGTTGTCTTGGAACCACAGCCCTTTTATGCTGCCCCGTTTTCCTTGCTCCTTTTTTCATTTTTAGGAATGACCTGAAATTCTTTAAATATTTCAGGTCAGAGAAAGGCCATTATTCCACTTACCTTAATTGTGTCTTTGAATACCTACTGTTCCTTACCTAAAGAAATGGACCCATTCCAACTTACTGCTCAGATTTATTTATTTTAAATTGTGAGAAGGTTCTCCAGAACATTTGATGTTTGCTGGTCAACCAGAACAATACCTTGGACATTCTTACTAATATACACACAAAGTATCTACCTTGTGAAGCCAGCGAAACAGCCAAAGATAATTAGGATATAAAGAATTCCACTATGCCGGTGTTATTCCAGACAGCAATGTCTAATGAATGAGAACACAAAGGCATGCAGCAGCTGTCAGTTGAATGCATGCCACAGTGCAAAGCAGCTCTATAAATGCTTCTGAAAGATTTATAGACTTCTATTTCTATTCTGGTATTCTGTGAGCGTATTTTATTTGGAGGATAATGTAGGGGGAGATGGGATGAGGGTGGAAGAAAATGAGATCCCAAATTAGATCACAGATTAAGATGAGGGGTAGAAGTGCTTATGAATTATCATGGGCTCATAATAGAGCTACTGTATATTCCACACCCCAGAAAAGCACTTAATACATTCTGCTCAGTGCCAGGGTGATTTTGGCTAAAAAAATAATAAAAAAATTAGATGGAATTACAGCTCGCCTTAGCTAAGTACACATTCAGTAATTAATGCAGATTTGGAAGGGTTGTTCAGGGCTTTGTTTTGTTACACTTGTGAAGCTGTTGGGCTGTTGTTCTGGCAGCCTGTGTACTGGGATACACATACATGTCACAGTATGTGCTCTCAAAGATCAGACAGGTGTCTGTGCGTGAAACTGCGTCTGAAGGATGATTAAGGCAGTGACTACGACTGGAGCATATGGCTATGGAAGATATATTTGCTTCTTTTGGATTTTGTTTCTTCTCATTTCTGTCTGGCATTCGCTGTCAAGTTTCCATACTTAGCTTTGTCAGCCTTCATTTCCCTACCAAGGCTCACTGGGAGGAATTCAGCTCTGAAAATCACTCTCTAAAACTTGCTAAATCAGAGCTCAACTAAATCACGTTCATCCATATCTCATCTTTTTCATGGAAATCACTGAAATAATAGGTTAGGAAAGCTTACCAGGAGTTATTTAGTTTATCATTCTGCAGCAGGGCAGGATTTGCTCTCAGTATTAAACCTGTGCATGTTTTATCTAGTCTACTCTGGAGTGTTCCTAATGGTGTTCCTCCAATTACCCCTCTCGGCAAACCTCTCCATTGTCTGATTGTCCTTGCTTTTAGCATTTTTATTCCTTATGTCTAATGTAAATTAATTTTCTTTCTTCAAGTTTCAGTCTATTACTCATTATATTGCTCTTAATCACTTGAAGTAATCCCTCCCCATATTTCACGTTACTTCTCCTGAAGTAGTTAGACACAGTTATCATATCTGCTCTTTGCCATTTTTCTTTCAGCTGTTCAGGTTACATTTCTTTCCTGTTATTTTGTAGATTGTGCCTGCTAAACTATTTATTGTTTTTTGCTACATTCCTTGCCACTTTAATTTATTCCTGTCTTTTTATAGTCAGGAAGTCCACCATACACAACCAAAATAAAACCTGCTAAATAAAGGAAAAGTAAACATGGAGGCTCACTTTGTATCAGCCATTTTAAGAAAGAGTTTTGAAGGTTTATCAAGGTACCATGTCTCTAATTAGTCACTTTTATGAGTACTGAATCACTGTGTTCTGTGCCAGCATAATTAACTTATGTTAATGAATCTAATAAGCAGTCTGAATAAACAACCTTCTTAAAAGTAAATATATCATTTAATACAAAGTTTTTGTTTGGTGTCCTGGCAAAATCATTCAAAAACTAATTTAATCTCTTGAACGTTGCCGGATTTGTAATTATTCTGAACTACACAAATAGTCTTGGAAAGAAGAAAAAATTCTGAATTAAGAAGGCTGTAGATGACATTCAACATGAAGACAGCAAATTCCCAGGTGAGAAAGGTCAGCTGGTGCCAGTAGAGATAACTGCATCTGCAGCGGTGAGGAAGAAGCTCTCGTTTGTGTTGAAAGCATCTTTCATGCTGCTTCATTTTGAGAGGGAGTCATACGTTAAATAAGTCCCTATTAAAAAAAACCCAAAAGTTATAGAAAAGTAAAGCTTTGATATCTCATTATGTATGACCTTACTTTGTCCTTGGGCAGGCAATTTCAGAAAGCTGCTTTATATTTTTAAACTGGTAGTTGTGTTTTGAAACCACACCAGAACTCTAGCCAACAAGGTGTCTGAACATCAGCAGCTTAGACAGGGCCCGTAGCAACGCAGGAAGGCTCCAGAGATCAGGCAATTGTCTCCAATGTTTCTTGAGCAGTTTCATATAATCCAGAGTGAACTTGGGAAGGTTTGATCAGGAAAGCTGCAACAGTTAGGAGCCCTTTAATGTTATTGCTGGACACAACATCAAGACATTCTCTTCACTGAACAGTTTATAACCTAAATATAAGACTAGGGACAATGCTTAGGAGGACATTTGGAGAAACCACTGGCTACATCTACTTTGTGTTCCCAGGTTCTGGAGCATGCTGAGTTAGGTCTCTATGATAGAGAAGGAAAGACAGATTGGGTGCACACCTCTTCCACTTACAATCTTGGTGTCTACTGCCAGAAAGGAGCCTTGGTGTACTTAAAGTATTCTGGTGCTGGAGCAGAACAGAGCTCAGCTATAGCAGGAGATCTGGCTTGTCATCTAGGACAGTTCAGAAATGCCACCATGCCCTTGCAAAGAGCACTTGTTAAATTCTACTTCACTTCATATAAATCACAATGAAGTCTGTAAAAGAGACTTCAGAGATTTCTTTTACTTATATTTCAAGATCAAGAATGATAGGAAAAATTAATCACAGCTTTGCCCCAAACTTGCTTCTAGTGACAGGCTCCAGGATGCTTCATTGCATGGCTTTGATCAGAAGAATGACTGTGTTTTGTATTTTAAAGAAACAAAACCAGCAAGACATCTTAAAGTCAGACTGAATTTTATGAATTTGCATTCTGAAAAAAATAGATTGTGTTTTCATAAAAATCTTTGCAGTGGAAATAGCTTTTGTTTTGGGTATTTTGGGTTTTTGTTTGTTGGGGTTTTTTTGTTCTTTTTGTTTTTTGTTGTTTTTTTTTTTTTTTTTTTAGCTAATACACATGGAGACTCCCACGTTGTCTTTCTTTCACTGGAGTCAAGCCCTAAACAACATAACTTAAATAGGCACCTTTTATAGCACAGTGCAATTACATGGTCAGTCTTGCAGCTCAAAGAATTTGCATACCTTTATTAGAAAATAAATTGTAGCTTTAATCTCAGGACCATTTAATACTGTATTAGTTACACTGCCCAACCCTTGGAAGGTGCCAACTGTATGTGACAATATGTGATTTCTTTATTGGAATCTAAACTATAGTATTTGCAAATGCTATGCATGGCATTATAGCACATGATCCATTTCCTTCCTGCTGAAGCAATTCATTCAGGAGACACATGCCTGTTTGGCTGCTCACTGGAGCAGGCCTGACCTGAAGCATATGCTGTGTGGATGAGGGAAACAGGATGAAAATGTGTGGGTGGGGGACCAGACTGAAATTTTCCCAGATTCAGGTCCTTAGAAAAGCAGGGAAACCATTTCATCTAAATTAATGGCAGCGTACCATGCTGGCAGCTTGCAGTCATTTCAGAAAACACAGTTGAGAGAAATGAAAAATCAACAAATATTATTGTCCATTTGGAAGCAACTATAATTCAGATAGAGCTCAGCAAATGGATTGCTGTCATTTAGGATCTGGAGAGAGCTGCTTATAATGCAGAACTGAGTTATACAGGCTGTTATTCTGCAATAGCTGACGGGTTTCGCACCTGAACAGATCCAGGTTCACTTTCAAGAAAAGATAATTCTATCTATAACCATCAGTCTGACTCTCTTTGCACATATACCATTTTAAAAATAATGTATTTCTTCATGCCCATTGGAAAACCTTCCGATTTGGCTCAGAAATTTAGGTCACAATAATGCCCTGAGAGCATGCCATAGAGCTGATAGTCAAAGTGAGCATTCTGAATTAGTCTGAAAGGGAAAAGCTTAAAAAGACCAACAAGAATTCCAATATTCGGCAAATAGCATAAGTGGAATTTTAACCCAGACTAAAGTCAGGTTTCAGTAGAGCTGGTGAAACGGGAGGTATAACTAGAACAAAATCACTATGTCATCACAGTGTTTTGAAAAAAAAATAATATATACATATACCTCTGTATGTCAGTAAGATAGCATATGTCATGGAAGAGTCTGGAGGAAAAATCCTTACTGGACAGGATCTGAACATGGTTCATGTTTCACCAAGAAATGCTGACAATACTTGGCCTCCCCTCTGTTATAAATAACTCATTTGGATAACTGCTTAGCAAACTTAACTAATGAGGAAGTTTTTAATACAGTTTCTTTGTAGAGTCATTATTGATGTAAATAATTTTATATAAGAGAACAGATATTAATTTCTGGATTAAGAAAAAGAAAGGAATTAGGTCTTGATGGATAATATTCTCAAAACTTCTCTAATTATTCCTGTTAATTCCTTCTGTCATTGTGATCTAGCAACATATTTAACAGTGTTTCATTGTTTAATTTCTATGACATTGACCCATATGTATTTCAAATACATTAAGCATATTGCCATTTTTTTTTATTTGGGAAAGATTTTAAAATTAATGTACTGTTGATTGTGCCACAATTTTTCCAAAATACATCATATTTGGAAATATAACTTCATCCTAATTGGTGTTTGAATATTTGAAAATATGGTGCTGTCTTGTCAGTGCTATCAGTAAAGCCACATTGAAATTGATTTTTTCCAGATTTTTGTGTATATATTTATCTACCTTGTAGCCAACTGCTGTAGTTCTGATAAGTAACCAAATTTGAGTTGAAAATAATTCTCGCTGAAGGCCTTGGGTTGGAAAATGCCTTTTTTATAAATAACAACTGCTTCAATTTAGGTTTTCATTATTTCTGATGGAAAAGAGCTAGTAATATACTGGAACTGTGATAATGCAAATTGAACAGATGGAATTGGATGAAAATGGTATAAAATTCTGTTTAATCATATTTATTACTTGTTTTTTCTTTTACATGGAAAAAGTATAGTTGTTTATTCTTTGAATGAAAACAATGAAGAGGATTTTGCAGGAGATAAAATTTAATCATATTTAATATGGAATAAGGCATTGCGAAGTAACATAGTTGTCATTGAGAACAACTTTGTAGGGAAGTCCTCCACTCTCACTCAAGAATACAGATAGGGTATGAAAGAAGCAGTCTGTATTCTTGCAAAGTTTGTTGATATTTCCACAATAAATGTTAATGTGTTCATCAGTCTCAGAAAGAAATATCTCTTGTTTTCTTTTTCATTTTCTACAAACTTGAAAACAGCCATAAACAAAATCATATTTAGATAGTAAAGTCTTCCAGAATGATTAAGTCATGATTGTGCTCTCATTTGTGCCTTTGTAACAACAAATTTATAAATCCAGATATTCCAGTGCATATTATTCCCAGCTTACATTACAGAAGAAAAATTTAAAAGATCATTTACAGTTTTTCTTTTTCATACCACATTAAGTAGAAGCCTTAATGATCTATTCCCCAGTAACATCTGGAAATCTCAGTTAGATAAAATGCTGTTGTGTTAGGTCCCCTACAAACATACAGTTCAAAAAAGTCCAGCTCCAAAGGAGCTCTCACTCAGAAATGCTTAAGGAAGGAAAAATAATGGTTCACTTTCTGTAGCTACAGACACGAATCACTGAAAGGTGATGTGACTTGCTGAGGGATATACATGCAACCTTTGGCAGAGCTGGGATTTACGCTTTCATCTCGGTGTTCGGTGTTTTAATCAGAAAACCTTCATTTCTCCTGCAGCCTGAAAGTGACCCAGCTTTGCTGCAAAACATTTGTTTTTGAGGAAATAGTATTGTCCAGCTCTTCTGAGCCCTAGTGTTCCATGCAATGTGTCTGCATGAGTTCCCAAAATCTCCCTAGCTGAACTGGACAGAATTGAAATTTAAGGACTGGTTTGCAGAATTCACAATAAACATTATTACAGACTGAGGGGATTCAGTACAACTGTGAGAACATATTTACAGCTGCCATCATAAACATTACTTGTAGGCACTGTCTTGAGATCTCTCAATCATTAAATTAGAAAAAGTGACTGATCTTTAAAAGCATTTCTTTGTTTATACTCACTCATCTAGCTCTTTCCCTGTGTTCTTGGCAAGCTATCACGTTCTTTTGTAATTAATAATTTTGTATTCTAAGGAATATAACAGCTGAGTTTAGTACATGTTATTACAGTATTGCCATTGATTACCAGCCATCGCTATACAATGATGTTTGATATCGTATTGGGGTGAGGGGGCTGAATTTCTCTGTGGTTGACATGCTAACAGCAAAGTTTGAAAAGGCAGATTTTAAAAACAGTGAGCAAAATGATTAACATGAGACTGAAGGGCAAAGTAATAAAACTTTAATACCACTAACTAAGTCTGGAGGCCATGTAAGAACATTGTAGTAGAGGCACAGATGGTGTGCATACCGATGAGCAGGAAAACATAAAAGCGAGAGCAAAACTGTATGGCTAAATGGAGAATTAATAACTTTTACTGGAGATGCATTGTTTTCTAAAGCAAAACCCCACTGTAGACAACAGACAAACTCAGATGGAATGTTAAAGTAAATTCACTACCAAAAAAAAAAAATAAACCAACCAAAAAAACCACCAGGCAATGAAGCTGTGGAAAGAACAAGTTACAAAAGATGGAAAATAATGAAGTGGCAATGGGAGATTTTGAGACACAGAAAGGAGTTATGCAGCCTGTTAGCAATTCTGGGAGCCTGCCTCTGTGACTGCAGAATCTCCACTGATGGTGTTGAATCTCAAGGTGTCTATAGTCACCTTGTTGGCTTTTCTTGGCTGAATGCTGAAGTATTGCAGACATCAGCCCACGACCTCTTTTCTTCTCATGCCTGAAGCTAGTGAGCTTCCTGTCTTCTGCCTTTGACCCTGAACCATGTGTGTTGCTCAAACTAATGACACGCACAGCACTCCCTCTGGAGGGAAATTTCTAAAACACTCCTTTATTTTCAGTCCAGCTGAAGAGTTGATGATCCATCCATGTTATAACAGAAATAAAACATTCTGCTCTCCTATTCTAACAGTGGTGTCTTCTCTATTTTAAGATGCTAGCTCTTGCCATCTACTGAGATTAAGCTAAATACAGCAGATAAAGATGCAAAATTTCTGTAATTGCCTTGGAATAACTGCCACTGAACCTGAATTTCCATTCTAAAGATCATGGATACCTGCAACATTTACCATCAAAAACACTCCCAGGTTATTATGGTGTTTAATAACATATATTTGTATTTAATTAATTTTGTAATTATGTTTATATTTAATAATACCTTGATAATAAATAATATGTTATTTATTCTGAATCCATGCTGCCAGAAAGTCCTGAGAGCCACATTATTATGCAGCACCCTTTTCTACTTGAAAGGCTCAGGTCTGGATGGGAATACACCCCTGGGAGTGTCAGCCAGACATGTGGGAAGCAGAGTAATGGAGAAGGTCAGGCAATAACAGAGGTTGCTGACCAGCATTTCCCTTGTTTCCAACAGATCTTCTGAAGCACCTTAAAAGCCTCTGCTCATTTGTTAAACTCTTAAATGGTTACTGTCTCCAGGGAGTGCCATCAACAGATGCTAATTACAACTTTTGGCATGCTATTACTTAATCTAGCCTATCAAATACACTGCTTCACAGCAATAGAAGAAGATTTTCTGTAGAAACTGAGAAAGTATTCCCACTCCTTCTGTACAACTTTTTAGATGCAGTGTGCCTTGCTTCACAGTCTGTCTTTGACACATCTCATTCTGCTCACCAGCTGCATCCAGATCGTCAAAATCAGTTCCTAAGTTTCCTTCATTTTTAAGTTTACTGCTATTCTGCCAAAATTTAATCAGTTCTTTTATCCTCCTCTTCACTGTTCAGTGCCTACACATGTGGAGTTCTTTTTGCATCTCCCAATTTAGAAGACATTAAACATTAGCAATACCACCCCTTTTGTTCTTAAGCTTGACCCTTGTGTATTTTCTGAGCTTCTCAGCTCTGCATCTGAACTCAGCATGAGGAAGTGCTGTGCACCATGGAAAAAGCAAGGCAAGGTAAAATTAGTTCCATTTCACATTTGTCTAATATTATACTAATAGTAACTGACGCGGGACCTTGTGGGTGCTGCACTGGATGGTTACTTTATAAAGAGCATTCCTGTTTTATTATCTGTTAACTATCTATGGTTGCAAAATAAATTGTCTAAGTATGCATATGTGATAAACAGTACTGCTGAAATGATGCGAAAGCTTTAGAGGTGTCATTGTGGTCTGTGTTAATGGACACGTTTTCTGTAGTATTTTATTTTTATGTGTGGCTTCAAATTTCACAGCACTGTAAAACAGATTAACAATGTCAGAAACATGAGTGAAATATACCTAATGAAGCTATTCTGTGCCAAAACTAAATCGCTGCCCTTAATTCAGTGGCTGTAACTTCTGCCTGCTTTCCATGCTTTAGGCAGGAGAGATGAGACACAGTGCCACGACTTGGCCAGTGACATTTATTGAACTTTCTCCTGTTGTGAAGCCATGTGCTAGTGTCTGAGGTCTGAACGTGCTTTCTGATCCCTGTGTTGAGAAAGTCCAGTTATCTACAGTCCTCTACCTTCCACACATAACGGAGATACAGCTCACCAGACTGTGGCACCAGTACCTCTCTGGATGTTGTGGAGGGCTTTCAGCAAAACCAGGACATGTTACCAGAAGCTTGCTATGAGATATGGTAGACAGAAATATGACTTGGGCTTAAATAGCTGGGATACTTATTAAAACACTAAACATAGCTATATAACTTGCTTGGTCCTTCCACATAACAGTTCTGAATTGACTAAACTATATGTGTTGGGTACCTTTTAATAGGCAACACATTTCTATTCACAAGCACTTAGTTCTAATAGGAAATACAGAAAACTTTCTTAGGAGGCAGAACCAACAACAGTATATCTGAATGATTGCTGGGTGAATCACTCCTCTACCATAACATTGACAGCAGTCTCGTGTTTCTTCACCGTGCAACAGGGTCTTTATCACAGGCTTTCTCTGTTCCGTTTATAAATCACTGCATATAACCCCATTTTGGACGTCTCAACCCAGCACCTAGAAATGCATATGGGCAGCCCTGCCCTGTCAGAGCTCATGTGGCTGTGCCGTTGCAGTGTACAGCTTAGCACGAGAGCATCCTCCCCGCTGCCCTCCGGCACACCGTCCCCCACTGCTGCAAGGCCGTGGATGCAGGGAGAGGGCAGTGAGCAGGATACTCAGGTTTACTGAGCTTGGCTTTCTTGCTGCTTCTTTTTTTCTTTCCAAATGCATTTCTACTCTCCAACCAGTAAACGGTCATTTACGTTGACTCCCAAAGTGGTTTTTGAAAAATCCTGGGAAGAACTCACTTCTGTATGCACTGAAACATAGGAATAGCTCTTGGTGTGCCCTGTCACCATCTCTGGCCTAGCTCTGCTCCTCACAGAGGGACAAGGGTGCCAGGGAAGGTCCCTGCCTCCGTCTGCCCCCAGCTGCTTCCTGCCCTGGCCACGCTGCACCCTGACAGAAGCCTCATGGGTTGCAGGTGGGAATCTAGAATGGACATGAGTAGCTTTCTGCTGCTCATGGGCCATGAGGCTCTGTTCACAGGTGATCAGAAGATACCCTGCGGGACAGTCATATAGACCTCCTTTGTCTTAGCCTTCCTTTGAGAATTGCTTCTTGTGGTGACAGGATGATCTAAGCAGGCCAGCGATCATAAATATCACACAGAAATAAGAGAAATGCATCGAGGGCATGGATGCTAGTGGATATTTATGGCAAAGGAATGGCATTTTAGAGTGGATTTTGCTGCTTAGTTCATCCAGCTCATAACCTTCTTTCCTTGCTTGAGTATCTTTCCCAAGAGGTCCTCAAAAACCATCTGCAGACTTGACAAACTACTCTGCTGGCAGTGACATCTCATTCTCTGTCTTTAATTTTTCCTGGGGGCCTTGTGATGGCTCTTGACTGTATGACATGTCAGACAGGTAGTCAAAAAGGAGAAAGGATTAAAGGGCCTTTGGAAAGACAAAATCTATGAAGGAGCTGCCTCTGCCATTGCTAAAACAATTATTCTGGGTCTTCCCTACATCGTGTCTGTCAGCAGTTCCCAGGACAGAGAGGGGCTTGCTGCAGTCACGGGGGTTGCTCTGCTGGCTGCAGCTCGGTTTTGGTTGCTCTTTGCTCTGGTACACTCAGATGTAGGCAGGTACAATTACCAGGATGAGTCAGCTTTGCATGGAAGCTCTGGAAATGTTATGGGGTCCCCATGTAAAGGGTTCTCCATAGAAAACAGTCCATGGTTCTTTCAGATGAAAATTGCACACCTGTGATGCCTCCAGCAGCCCCTAAAAGCTACCTCCTGTTTAGTTCCCTGTAGTGTCAGGTCCCAAAGACATGGCCCAAATTCAGCATTTCTTGTTTGTGAGAGGTCTGATAAATACTTCATGGTGAATTCCCTAGCTGAGAAGAAACTGCACCGTAAAATGTTTATCTTCCATAAGTTACTTCTAATTCTTTAACTATTTCCCAAGCACATTTTGTTTCTATGAAAATAACTATCAAGGTTCCCACTAATCTGGGATGTTTGGCTTTTATTGTGATGTGATTTGCTTTCATAGATTGGCCAAGTGTTGATCCTTACTTGTTAATACAGGTGTTATTTAGCATACATAAAATTAAATTAAATGTTATTATAGCAAAATCTGTATCTTGCTGGCATGTGTGTATCTGTGTATTATGTATGCTTCTTATTATCTTACAACAGGTTGTATAATTCAATATGAAGATACTTTATAGAGGTCTCATAGTCATGGTTTGCATTTTAAAGATAATTTAATGAGTCAAATCATAATTCTAAACACAGCAAAACAACTCAACAAAAGAGGTTTTCATGACTAGAGCTGTTGAAAATGCAGGACTGTGTCACTGGGAAAAATAAAAGAAAGACAGAGTGAAAAATATTCCTGGATCAGAAAAAAGGCACAAGGAAACATTCTGAGTGGAAAGAGTAGTGTGCTCGCCTTTTGGATGTTCCAAATTCTTTCTGAGCAAAGCACAGTATTACAGAAAACTTCTTTTAGGGTAAAATACATCTGTCACTTTCAGGATGGTTGGCATGCTCGGAATCTACCAGGGCTCCCTAAGCAACACGCCCTGCCAGCTCAGCACATGCTGATAGGAGTGACGGAGGGTGGAGTGGAGACACCATGGCCAGGCTCTATTGTGCTCCCTGCGGGAATGGGAACTTGATGGTCTGATAAGCTGCACAGCAGTTGTCACATGAAGAATGTATGAGAGGATGTCTGCTACTGAGCCAACCATTGGGGTGAAATGACTTTCCTCAGATGAAATAATCTCATTGTAATACCAACGCACACCTCCAGCTCAAATTTACCCATCTTCAAGGTACCACTACACCTCACTGGGCACATGATAGCAATCAGTAACAAAAATACGTTATGACTAGAGTCACTCAAGCTTCACCTAAAAGTAAAGAAAATGGACTGGTCCTGGGCTGAAACAAGTCCAAAGGTGGGGAATTGTTGTCTGAACTCCAGAATCACCACACTCTGATTCAGTATCACAAGGTTAGGTCAAGCTGACCCACTCTTTAAAGCTGTCAAGATTGATGAACAAGAAGAATTCTAATCAAGGGATTCAGCCTTGGGAAGGACAGAAGATGGGAAAGAAGCATTCAAGCGAGGAAGTTCCAGCCACAAGAGATTAAGTGTTTCAACCCCCCATACATTGAAGTATGACAAAGGTAACCGTGGTAGTGGGAGATGGTGACCTCTGACTCAAATAGCCTCCCCTGAAAGAGAGCAAAACCCTGCTTGAAGTGCTTGAATAATTAGTGAAAACTTCAGTAGTGCTATCGGAGGATGCATACTAATTTGCATTAGAAGGGAGAAACTTGTAACCAGTTCTATGTATGGTAATGAATATGCAATGTACTATGAAGCATAAAAAGTAAACAAAGGAGAGGAGAACTTAGAGAAGACTGTCATAACTTCTGGTATCAGCTAATGGGCTGAACCTGTCTTCTCCCCCATAGTGATGTCTATTGGGTAAGAACTTTATTCTATGACTAATTTAATTTGATGACTAACTCACGCTAGCTGTTATTAGGTGCATTGTTTTAAGCTTGCTTTGCAGTCAGTGGGCTATCGCCGGCAATCTTTGAACCTTATTCTGTCACAAACTTGCATTTTGTATAATAAAAATCTTCAGCTGAAGTTCATTTTGTGTAAGTCTCCGGAGATGTCAGTAGCCGTTCTAAGGGACTTGACTCAGCGATGCTTTCAGCAGGGGTCCCTGAACAGGGTAGTTGAATCACCCCCCGATACAGGGGGCTGTCAAAACACAGGTAGCAGACAGGCTGATCAGATGCAAGGGTCTCGTCTTTCTTGGGAAACTGACAGGCTGATCAAATATAAAGGGTTCCAGGACCACCCCTACCCCCCCCCCCCCCCCTTTTAATGTGACAACATGACTAAGAATTCTAAATATTCAGCATTAGATAATATTATCCTTTGCAGAACACAACTACTATTTTCAGCTAGTTCATACAAAGAATTCCTAAATGTTCAGCTCCCCACGTCTTCATATTCTAACTAGCCAAACTTGATGACTTATCGTGAATAAATAGAGTTAATATTTCAAATATTTTAACCTAATTACCTTTACTTAATTAGAGTTGAGTTATCTATAAATAAAGCTGTAACTGTTGGAAACAACATGAGTAGTGGTGCCAGGTGGTATATTTTGGAAAGCTCTTTGCTTAAATTTAATAGGTAACATTAAGGAATTGCTTACTGAATGTTACAATTACCTAAATATTCTGCAGCTATAGAACTGAGAGCCTGAGCCTTCTGAGTTCTCATGATCCTTTGAAAAGTGTATCTCTTCTTAAAATCTTCTAAGATTTTGAAAAAGCAGGATAAAATATTCAGTAGGAAAAAATCTTCAAAAATATTGGTTTATGATAACGATATTAATAATTCCAATACTAAGCCAGATCTTTTCATGTCTTCATAAAGAATTTATAGGTCAAAGCAACCTTGTTGATTATGCAGTAGTTCTTAGTCCTGCCAGTTTGTGCTTTCATGTTTTTACAAGGTACATGCTGTGTATCCAAATATTTGAAGATATTTCTTAATCTTTTATCTGCATTGATATTATCTTTTTATTTATTTTCATCCTTCACCTGGCACTCCTTTTTTATTTTAAACATTAGGGAACTGATAAAAAAGGTTAGGTTCTTCTATATGCTTAAGGACATTATTGTTAACTTCATTAATGCAATTAACAACATCTTTAGCTTTTTGCCAAGAAGTGAAATTTTAATTAATTCAGAAGTATTCACAGAAGAGGAATTGCTTTTGTTTGAATGCTGCTGCAGAAATTCAAGATCCATTTGCAAAAAGTTGATCATTATTATTTAAAATTTTTCATTATTCCTACTTTTACATTGTGTAATTAGGAAAATCACACTCTTCTTCCACTTTATAAGCCAAATTTTTATCTTCTATTTTTTTGTGATTATTGAGAAAAATATCTTCAATCCACTTCAGAAAGGTAAAGTACAACCACAGCAGGATTGTTGAACAACTCAAAAATCTGTGACACGTATTCTGTGAGGAAGAAAAAAAGTAATTTACATCAACATGTTTGTTGACTCTTAGTTGCAGAGATAACCATCCCTTTTTTTTATTTTTCAAGCCGTAGGGACATCTGTAGGCTGTTTAATCCAAACACCCTGCTTAAAGCTTGCCTCAGGATAGATCTCACATGGATATGTGACTATAGCAAAAATAGCTTGTATGCTGAGATTCCTAAGGAATACCTCTTCCTGTATTTTGTTACATACTACGAGTTTCAAAACAATTTTTACCCTACCTGTGGGTGTCTTGGATGTGGCAAGAGGCACGGCACCATGCCAGGGAATGGACTGAGATGTATTTCCCATGTTATAATTAAGGTAGAAACTATTTCTGCATGACAGCAAAACTAGTTACATGATCTCCCAAGTAATACATCCATGCTGGTCATGGATTTCGCATGATGTTGATGGCTGGATTCCACAAAGGTTGTGAATTCAGAATTATGAGCCAGCATATTCATTTATGGTCTGACAGCAGGCAGCACACCCATTACAGTAATTTTTCCTTAGAAGAGTTAACCTCATAACTACCTCTGAGCTGAGAGTCTGAGTCTTTGTGAGACAAGCCACATAACTCCATGCTGCTGGTTCAAATGTTGCTAGATGCATAGCTAGTCAGGCTGTGGGTGGTTGGCTGGGCATGCAGCAGGTGACTCTGCCTATAGCATCCACCAGCCAGGGGGGAGCAGCTTGCAATGGACTGACCAAGTCCAGAGCAGGCAGAGGGCTGTTAGACTGAAAGGCGAAGTTGTCCTGGTTCTCCTGGCAGTTATGAGAAAATGATGCACACCAGGAGACTTATTTTCAAGCGCTTGTTTAGTTTTGCCAATATAACTGTTGTGTTCTTCTTGACCTGTGGAAAACTGGGTTGAGACTGACATCTTAAAAGGCAGCAATAAAATCTTTCAAATATCTTTCTTTCCAAGTTTCTGTAACGTATCATCTTCTGCATTCTCACAGTTTAGACCTGAAAAATAAAAAAAACCAAACAAATGTCCTTCTCTCCCAGAAGTATAGCACCTGGGCAGGTAAGATGATACAAAAACACCTAAACATGAGTTGAAGAAACATCTAGGAGTGGAGTGTATTTCATAACCCAAATCATCCTAAACTTCTTTCATAGCATACAGAATCAGTATGCTTACATCTACACTTCCAGTTTTAGACTGAGGTCTTTCATCATCCTTCTGATGCAGGCGACTTTTTTTAAAAATTTTTTTTGTGTGTTAGGACCTAAAGTATGCCAGAGTTTTGAGGTGAGCCCATGTAGATCTTTCCCATAGAAAGCACTGTTTTATGTTCTAGCAAAATATGGTATTTTCCTTTATGCTTAAACTGGAATGGTCAGCTTTCTGGCCAAAGAAAACTAAAAGTAAGAAAACTGGTAAGAAATGTTTTAAACACAATTCTACATCTGTCCATTATGTCCTTGCTTCTAGTCTTATTTTCAGTCAGCTCACTGCCTTGCTGAACTTCCTCTCACACCTAGAGAAATTTCACCTTGACACATGGTTTGTTTGCTCCTTGCTGAGAATTTTATTCTCCTGCTGCACTCTGCAGCATCTAGAACATTTTCTCTCCTGAGTGAGTTCATCTACCCTCCAGGCTATACCAGCTGTTTTTAAGGGAACCTAGAGCTAACAATCCAGACTCTAGTCATCCCAATCACATTTTTGGGATAAAATGAATTATATGGTGACTGCTGAGTTTATTTATGTTGCATCATATCCAAGCGACTTCCCTATTAAAAACAAAAATATTCCTATTTTATTTAAGTCTAAAACTACCAAAACAAAGTTCAGCAATTAAGATTTCAGTAAATTATCACATTAGGGTTTATTTGTGTTGTACTGAAAAAGTGATAATAAACTGACAAACAGAACCAGGAGCCCAAGGAAGGCCCACTCCCTCAAAACCACTTACAAAGAGCTGCAGAAGAAAGAGCAAGTGAAACAAAGCAAAACCTTCATTACAACACTCCCAGTCTGAATACAAGCATAAACCCCAATCATCCTGCTTTTTAAATCTGTAGATTTTGGTATAATGCCAAGATAAACAAGATAATTGCCAGCTCTTTTTTTTTTTTTTTTTTTTTTTTTTTTGTAACATTAAAAGAAAATGGTTCAGCAAGCTTCTTCATGGTAATCAGGAACACCTCACATCTGCATTATTAAATGGACAATTTAAAATATTTAGCTTAAAGCCACAATGCAAGACAAATGGCATTCTGTATTTCACTTATCAAAACAACAGAACACCTGACTGCAAAAAAAGATCAGCACATTAAACAGAACACCTGGCCATCTTACTCTAATACTTGAATTGCAGATATGGTTCAGTATTACCAGGTAAAGGCCAGGAACGCCTTCTATTCCTTACTTAAGTTTTGGAAATGAGAAGGCTTTGTCCAAATTTCTGAAGAGAAATATTTCTTGATATCCCCTTTAGGGACTGCTTCAGGACGTCATGCGCCTGTGTGGAGGCAAAGGATGTGTGATTCTACAGAAAGGCCAAGTGTGAGCTCTCAGAATGAGGGCACTTACTCCAGCTTGGAAGCCACCATCCTGAGTTGACATGAGATCTCTAACCTTCTTCCAGCTGAAGTGCCATTCTTGGTACTATCAGACGATGTTAGCTCTCTCTCAAATATCACCCCAGTCCTGTCTATGGGATTGGAGGGGCATGTCTGGGATTTTGTGCTTATTCAGATCCCCTGTGCAGGAAGGCTGTAAAGTCCCTTTGGCACTTTTCCATCCATTCCATAAATATTTATTTCTTTGGCTTGAGGGCAGCTGTCACTTACTCACTGCATATCCTGATACACAAAATAACCCCTGGATGTGGATGATCTGGGTTCAGATTGGCACTTCAGACAAGAAAAAGGGGGTCAGCCCCAGCCCCAGTCTTTTACATGAATGAGCCACTTGTCAGCCTGGTTGTAGCTGCCTGAAGGCTTTTTTGACAAGCGTTCATCACACCTGTAACTTTCTAATGGGAAGTTTTAAGGGACTATCAGGGTCAGCAATGGCTGGGGCAGGCGGTGGCAAGGTAGGGGGGCAGGGACTTCCTGCAGTGGCCCCATCCCACTGGAGGCAGCAGTCAGAGTTGTGACCAGGGTGGTGACCAGGGCAAGTGAGGCAGGGGCAAGCAAGTAGCTGGGCTGGATGAGGGCTAGCAGTGACATAGCTCAGGTCAGGACCAGCGAAAGGCCTGAGTTTAGAGGCACCTCCTGGGCAGAGAGATGAAGGTGCATGAGAGGAGGCCAGTGGTGGGGCTGGTGGGGGCCATGAAGACCAATTAGTGAGTTCAGAGCACTGACAGTAAACTTGGTTCAGAAATACTCATTAAAGTCAGCACCAGACTAAATGTCCTTTTGTCTCCTACCAAGAGTGATGGTGGTAGGCAAAGGAAGAGTGCAGAAGAAAGACTGAAACCTCTTGCCACAAATGCAAATTGAAATACTTTCAAAGCAAAACATATGCATTAATAAAACATATCCTGCTGAGATAATTCAGCATACGATATGATCTATACAAGAATGCAGCTAACAAACTCTATTTTTCATTTTCATGTAAAGTGAAATAGGATAAAATCTTTTCAGACCACTATGTAAATCAAAACCTAAATAAAATCATGCAATTGCTGACCATCTGCTTGCATAGAACGTTTTTGACTGTGATAAGCTATTTAATGTCGCCCACACTAACAATGCCTATGGATTAGAGGAGTCATATGCCTTGCAACGGTTTGCTCTTATGTGTCTTTTCCTAAATACCTTTGTTGTCATTGTTAGACCCTGACATTGGAATTTATCCAAAGTAGGGTGCAATTAAAGCTGGCTGAGAGCTTGGTTCTTGGAGCAGAATGTCAAGCTTGGTCAGATGAATGCTGTTTCAACATCTGCCAATGACCACTGACTAATATTTCAGCAAAGGCAACATCTAAAGTAATACAATGTACCCGGTCACGTTTTGCAATACTGTCCATGGCTTATAAATTCTTACTTGAACCCAATGTGATTTACTTTATCCCCTGTGACATAAAGTTTGATTACCCAGCTTATCATGCATAACTGCAGACGTTGCTCATAAGATTATCCACTTCTTTTTAAACTCAGCTGTAGTGCATGAAGGCTTGAGCTTCTCTAGCAGTGGATTGTGGAAATTGCCTATCTAAAAATCAGAAGTTATATTCACTTTAAATACAAACACTTGTTATTAAATGTATAGCATGGATTACATGATTGCAAGAGAAACTGAATAAGAGAATTTGAGTTTTCATTTCAGGACACAAGAAAAAAGGTAATATTACTGCCAACACTTAGCAGCAGCTGAAGCCAGTCCTAGACTCAGGAACTTAACTCCCTGGAAAAAAGAGGGATGTTGACTCTGTGTAGCAGGATTTCTGAACTTGTGGGTAATATGTAGGTTGAAATTCTTTGGGCTTATTTCAAATCTTCCTAGGATACTTGGATTTGTACCTGTAGAAGTCAGATTAGTGGGTTTTATGAAAGGACTGGTTCAGTCACCACATTACTTATAAAGGGGAAATATGAAGGATCCAGCAAAATTCTTCTTCAAAAGAGTTCTGGGACTAACAATGTATCATGCTTCTGTTGCTAATTGCTTGGCTTGCAAGTAGAGCCTAGCAAAATGTTCCCAGTAATATTCTAAATGACATGAAATATGCCTGTTTCTTAGGTTTCATTGCAAATGAAATCATTATAGTCATTTTGTTGAGATTCACAAAAACCTTTTGAGTGAAAATGGGTCTTTGTTGAGAAGACATGAATTGGTATTTATAGCAAAAGCATTGAAAAGACACAGTTTTTGCCATTCTAATGTGAAAGACAGTAAAACTTGCCTAAGCTTTATTTTGTATTCTCTGATCCTTAAGATGAACCTCAGGAATTATAAATACAGGTGGAAAAATGAAACAAGACTCTAAATGATTACTTACCACATTTCACCTTGCTTTATTCTTACTACTTACAGCTAAATTAGTAAGAGAAGGGAATTACTTCATTAAAGAGGTAGAGATGAATGCCTTACAGAACTTGAAAAATGTCATTACTTGCATGCAAGATAGAGTGGGTCTAATTTGCATTTATGTAAATCTGGTGGAAGAAATGCAATTATGCTAGCATAACTTAATGTGAAAATGAATCAAATTTGATGTCTTTCTTTATAGCTGTGGGGAAAAAAGCTGGGTTACACAAAAACCCTTTAAGGTGAAACTGAGGGTTTCTACTTGATGGGATATTTCAATGTTTCTGCCTCAGGAAAAAACTAAAAACCCTTCTTTTTATTGTTTGTCCTCTGTTCAGTTTTTTTTTTTTGTTTGTTTGTTTTTGTTTGTCTTTTTTTTAAGTTAAAATGGGGATTGCCTGAGAGTTACTTTTAGGTTATGTGCATGTTGGTCATGTATGCGCTGTAACTGAGCTAGCTGGTCAGCAAAGCTCAGGTTTGGTTGTGCTACCCTGTCAATTCTACCCTTTGCAGCTGGTGACATCAGGCTCTTTTAGCAGGGACTCAGAGATACCTGGCCTGCCTGATATCCACTGCATGGTGTCACTTCAAAGTCCAGCCAGAGACTGCACAGTGCTGGGACTCACCCCCCCAGCAAATGTATGGGACACACATGCATACAGCAGGGATCACAACCACAGTTCCCTACACATGCTATCATCACCTCTGAAGGGAAATCATCAGGACCTGAGTCCACACTTGGGCTGCTGCAACCCAGCAGTAGGGCTGCAGCCTTTTGCAGGGACAATACAGCCTGGAAGATAGGGCAGTGTAGACCCTGAGCCAGGTTGCAGGTCTGTGCTGCAGAGCCTTTTCCTGCGCTGCCTTGTTTCTCACAGCAGGCCACAAAAGCAAGGCAGCTTTTGGGAGAGGGAGGAAGAAGGGCTCTTTAGTGTGTGGTTAGTGGGTAGGTACATGTGCTTACCCAACACTGGAGTCCCTGTTTGAAAGACTCACTTGCTAGGAGTTGGCAAGGGTGGACAGATGCTGTGTGCTACCCCAAATGCCTTTGATCCCTCACCCAGCAATCCCTCCCTCCTACAGTCTCATTTGTCCCCCTGCTCAGACCACCTTCCCTGTCGGGGTCTCTGAACACCCTCCCTGAGGCACTTTGCATTCAGAGACCAGTTAACTATTTCTGTCATTCTGCTTATCCGACCATTGCTTCTCCCACCCCTCCCTACGCATAGGGTTCTCTGGTAGTTTCCTGGCCCAGTTCAGTGACTCACCCACAATATGCGTCACCTCACAAGATATGTCCTTCTATACTGGAGATTATAAAAGTCAGAACACAGCAACTTATGCAAAGTCTTCACAAATAAAGCAAATAAAAAAGAGGTCCCCCATCACCTTCATCGGTGATTGTATCAATGCATGGGTGGACAACCATCCATGCAATTTCTTTTGCACAAGTAAAAACATATGTTTTACATGCTTAAAATAATTTTTTTCAACAACAGGTGTTTGAAACCAATAATCTAGTGAGATGCCTCTCTCTTCCCTAAATTGTCATTGTCAGGGAACAAAACCCTGGGAACCTTGGTCCCTGTTTATTGGTCTGAATCTCATAGAAGACTATTTTTTTAAAAGAGGAGCTCTTCAGGACATTCTTCCTTTTTTTTTTTTTCCTTGCTGGAGAATTATTAGTATTATAATTTACATTATTATATGATGTGCTTAGTTATAGCCAGTTCTTCAGGGAAGTTTTGAGGTGGGGGCAGAATCAAAAGGGCTGTCACTCATTGAAATGACTCCTTAGAGTCAGCAAGAAAGTGGTTATCTGGAGCTATATTATTTTCTGCATTTCAGACCAGACTTCTAAACCATCTATTTGCAGAACAACTGTGTTATCACTCTATGTCAGAAGCAAACATTTCAGTAAGGAAATTGGGCATACTGTATCCTAGAAACAATTGTCAAGAAAAGGATGCATTGTCTCCAAAAGATCTAACCTGAACTGACACTGGTGTGTATCTGGTTGTCTTTTTTTTAGTATATAATATTTATATAAATGTAACAGTTATATAAAAGATACATATTTATAGATATAAAATATATAAACAGATATATATCAACATATGTCAACAATCAACTATATAAAAATTAACATATATATGTACAAGAGGAGATACAATAGTGTAAGTGAGAATAGAATCAACTTCTTGGAGTCAGTTATTTTACCTAAACAGGAATTTTAATGTTTCATTCATTTTAGGGTCAGAAAAAAGGCCATTAAATAATCTCCAGGATAACACAAGAACATTCAAAAGACACCTGTGAAGCTCAGAAAGCATGATTACAACAACAAGCACTAAGAGGTTATATGTATGTTTCAGAGTAGTCAGCTTTATATTTAGCTCAGGCACCAGAAACAATCTCGTACTAAGATACCGAGCACACTTTGGGGTTTTCTCAAGGTGTGTGTTGCTGAAGATACACTAATTTTATGACTCATACTGGTGTGTTTATAACTAGCTCAGCTGTCTCTAGGTGAGGGTGAGGCATAGAAAAGTTCTATCCTTTGATGGATGGTTAATGCATTAACCCAAGAAAAATAAAACTTAATGGGCACCCTGTCCCAATTGCCACAACACTGCAACAGCATCCTTGAAGATGCTTCAGAAACCAGCTGGAGGTTTCTTGTCTTGGTTATTAATTTGGCCCCATTTTTTTTGGCAGTAAAATTTTAACAGGTAGGTGATCCTGCACATGATTTGTACATAATGTCAGAGACATAATAATGTCTATAAACATAACTAGACAGGTACTGTAAGTTGTTGCAGTCTGAGAACTGAATGGTCATTAAATAAAGCAACAGCACAAAAATGAACAATAGGAATGTACAAGTCACCACATCAAAAACTGATTTTCTTGCTACCTTACCTCTCAGCACAATCCCATACACAAAATGCCAGATTTAATCAAGTTACATTAGTTTAAATCTTCTATCAGTTTCATACATCCTCTTAAATTCATTTACCACTCAGATATAGCAAACATGAATATGGCATTTTCATAGACTTCAATGTACTGTCTTATACAAGTAAACACTCTCATTTTTTTTGACTTGTGAAATACAAAAATGCAGTGTGGAAATCATGGCAGGAAAATAAATGTAGTATCCTATAATGCCATTTTTCTCTTACATATGTCTATATATAATGACAGCCTATAATGTCACTTTTCTCTTACTGAGCTTTAAAATCCCCTGATTTTGATCTGTGACAGAAGAACTGTTTTAAAAACAAGATTTCTTTCCCCAGTGAAATTACTGGTTTTAGGCAATTCTCCTTTGGCTACCATGCTGCTGTCCATGTGTAATGACATGTAATTAAGGTAACCTGGGGAAGCAGTATTAGTAGATGTCAAGTTCTATTGTTTTTCATGTTTTCTCATTTCTTGTCTTATCTCATCTCAGAACCGTTGATACAGTACATAATACAATTCTTGGTATTGAACCAACGAATATAAAGTTGTTATAGTAATCAGGCTACTGGGGCATAAAGGTTCCTTCTCCAGGCGTGCAAAGAAGATATGAAATGCACCAGGGATTCAGAACACATGTATCTATACAGCTGTCCCAGGAACGAATAGGGAAGATGCTTTTAGGATAGCTGCAATCAATGTAGCTCTAGCTCCAACTAAAATGCTGAAAACATGGAACAGAAAATGATTTTATGTAGCTATACTACAAGAGACTGGATATAGGCTGATTAGTTTGATGACCACACACTAAATGTGTGCGTGGGTGAAAATACCTTCCTGTTGATACAAAGACAAGACTCTGAGGCGTACAAGTTAAAAGCTGACCAAAACACTGGTTCAAATACAACTGCTCTTTCCTAAATAGCTCTACCAAGTTGTTGTGTTCAAAGTAACAACTTGGAAGTTTGACTGGGGGACTTTTCACTTTCAAGGGCAGGTGGAGGAAAAGAAAGCTGAAAAATCTACTACTTCCCCAGTCTTTGCAGTGTGGAATGACTGGAAGACAACGAACATATTATGAGCAATCCAGACCAAGTAACTGTTGTAATAGCAGGCCGAACAGGCCGCGGCTGTACCAAGCTGCAGGTGTTGTGAAGGTCATATGCAAGGCCAAAAGACACAAAGAAACCGTGTATTCACAGAGAGATAAGAGAGTTGGACAGAAAGATGAGAAAAACCAGGATGCCTGCACAAGGGGGGAGCAGCGTGTGGGCACCACACCGGGACCAATCACATGGGAGGTTGAAGGGTGTGAATGAGTAGTTTTAAACTGTCACCTTTTCCATAACAAAGCCTGTGTAGCGTGTGTTTTTTTAGCTGGGGGAATAAATTGGTATGGGTCTATTAATAGCACCTGTAGAGTATAAATTGCTGTGAGTCTATTAATAAAGTGGCACTAACTTGATCACATCGGTCATGTAAGTTGTGTCTGAGCCTTCCTCGTCCACATTGCAGATCGAGTTATTCAAGCTGGGAATAGCTAGCTACCAATTTCCTGACTTGTCCTGTCTTAGTGACAGTGTGTCTGCAGAAGGAAAGTTGCATGTCCCACCTTAAGAATTCTCTAGAAGCCACTGCATCTCCATAGCTATGTGCTGACCAGTATCTCTGTACTTCTACTTACCATAATGCAGTCAAGTGGCTTGCAGATATGTGATTCATAGAAGGCTAGTCTGTTATTCAAATTGAAATTTAGACAAAATATTGGAATATCTATAGTGAAGAACAGGAAAGAGTCTGAAAGAGGATGTTGCAGACAATTGGTAGAATATGGCCTTGGAAGAAAGGGATAGACACCATAAACAGGGAAAGCTGGGGCATAACAAGATAAGCTCAAGGAGAACCAAATGGTTAAGGAGACCAAACAGAAAATGACTTGAACTATGTGTGAACTATCCTAATTAGTATACTAAAAGATCCACCCCGGAGCAAAGAAAGCCTCCTACTAACAAAGCCCCTTCCCCACAGAACAAGGCAGTGAAAAAACCAACACTGTACCTTTAAATGGAGATGAGGCTTGTAAGAATCTATGAGAATCAAGTGTGAATAAACGTAATTGTAAACTGTTCAAAGCGTGTAAAGTTTTTTACTATGAGTTAAGAAGTGTGCTAGCTTTGTGAATTTACCATCTAGCACCCATCTCTGTGCAGACATGCAATAAATGATATCTTGACTCTGTGTGTGAGATTGGCTTTTTGCACACCAGGTAATGAACTCCGTTTTTGAGACAGAAATACTAATTACTGTACAACCAGGCATTGACAACTTACAGCTCAATCTCAAGAGCACACTGACCAATTGCCATTGCAAACAGGTATTTTGAGTGAAATTGGTGTTTGAAACTGCCTGATCAGTCTTCAGTTTGAACCAGTGATAAATATGGAATATTAGCTAGTGCATTAATAAACAGTTAACCAATATTGGATTTAAAACCTAACATAAAAATAAATTAAATACAATAAAAAAGGAAAGAAAATGAAATTCTTTAGAAGTAAATATAATTTTCTAAGTGTATCCAATACCTGTGGCATTGTGTTACATTTTCCCCTAGTTTTTTGTTTGTTACAAATTTCAGTCTTCTTGAGTGGATGTGCAAGAATTATGCAGAAATTCATTGATTTATCCAGGCTTATTAAAGTATAGGTCTTGCTACATGTAATTTTCTCATTACAAGGAGTACACACAACTTCTCAAAGCAATAGGAAAAAGATTCATATAGCTGATCCATGGCCACAATTCCTGTGTGGTTTTGATCTCTCAAGAATCCCTACAGCCCTGTCAACATCTTAGAGTTAAGTTCCACTGAGACTGAACTTTGCAACTAAGCATGTGCATTCCAGTAGTAGCTTTGACCTGAGATGTATTGTACCACATCCTGTACAAATACACTTTGAAACAATTAATGGAAAAGGTAGAATGAACGTATAATGATGAAGTGTGACCTGCATAGTAACATGGTGGGTTTGTTTGCTTCCCTTTCTCTGCAGTCTGTCTTTCAGGTATGTGCCTCTTCCACTAGCGAGGATTCCCAAGGCTCTGCCACTAGCCCAGGTATGAGCCTTTCCTAAATTCAGTGTCAGTTGTGAATGATTTTTCCATTATACATGTCTCCTTCCTTCACTCCCCCATTGTCTGGATGATTTAATGACCTAGTTTTCCCTTGCTAGCATTTCCATTTTAACTTCTTCCACCTAATCTCTTCAGCTCTTCCTCCCTCCTACAACTTTAGCCTTAGAAGTATGAAACGCACATAGCTGATGAAAACAGAAGGGCAAAATGGAAATGAAAAATACTAATTTAGTATCATCTTTTGCCAACTTCATCTTTTTAGAAACTCATCAGGGGAAATCATGTTGCTCAGGCAGATTTTAACATAATTTTCAAACTACCTTAGCACAACTTGGCTGCATGATCTATTCTATTATCTCCAGAGCCAGACAGGACCCACAAGAATTAAAGGCCCAGGTGAAGATCATGGCTTGGTCTCAAGCAAACTGTGGATTGAAATATGGAACTTTACAAATTTTGAATCTTTTCTTTGCCAGAAACATGCGAAGAAGGACACCCACCATCATACTGTTCATATCCTAGATCTGAACTTGCCTTGCATCCCACCAGGACGCTGCTCTGCTTCAAGAAAACTGGATTCCCAAGCTTGTTCAGTTCACCTTAGGAGACTATGCTAATCAAATACAGGGGGAAATGTGATTTCATATAACAGTAGAATGCAAACCCTTGGTGTTACTGAAATTGGGAATAAGAAAACTCCTTAACACCAATGTAGCATCAAGAAGCAAACATTCTTAATTGCAGCACTGGATGCACAGGGGATCATTCCACCTAAGGTGCATGTCATATGATTCATTCAAACAAAATTATGTTGTCTACACTTATGTTTATGCGTTACATTTCTTGGAAAAAAACCCACATGTTCATTCAACAGGTGGTAATATGTTAATTAAGCATTGTGTGTGCTCCTTAGAGTATCTCAGAGTCTTCTAAGAGATCTCAAGCAATAGTCAACCCTATAGCTACAGCTGACCGATCACTGAACCTTAACGTACTTCCCTTATACGGAGAGTCCAAGTTGAGTCCAAGTTTGTTCATTAATTACCTATACAAAGGTCCCCTCAGAGATCTTATGTTTTAAATGACTCTTTCCCTCTAAGCATAAAATTACACAACCAGGGTTGGTTAGCAATCTCTCCATCGTGATTACACTGAAACAAACAATATAGTTGCAAAGCTAAAACATACTATGTAAGAAATAGAGTTGCAAACTAAACCAGAGCATATTACATGGTAACACCAGTGCTTTCAAGTTAAAAGTCTGGCCATAAACATCTGCCACTCTGTACATACAGAGCTGACCAGCGAGATTTGTTAGGGGAATGAGAGATACCACAGGCAGCATGCTACAGAACTCGTGATACTCTTTCACAGGAAGAATAAATGGGCGGTACTGGGGCTTGTTGCTGCAGAGGAGGCTGAAATCCCTATCTACTCTTCCTGAAATCAAACACAGCAGATTCATGCTCTGCAGCAGACCAGCATAGGCTTTCTCTTTTTTTGTAAGCAAGGTTGATGAACCAAGCAATGAAGTGCTGTTGGTGTACTTTATTTAAGAAGGCAAAAATCCCCTAGGGAACTTGGGATACCTTGTAGTACAGTGTCTGAAAAGAAGTGGGAACTTTCTCTGCCCCCCACCTCAAAAAAACCCCACTCCACAACCCATTAAGAGGAGACTGTGGAAGGAAAGAAATGTCTGACTCAGAGCAGAAACAGAAAAGTAATGCAAAAAGAGCAGCCTCCATATACTGTAATAAAGAGACCTCACTTGTTTTTAATTAGCTCATTATAGAAGGATGTAAAGCAGATAAAGTATGGAATTATTAAGCCAAATGGTGTTAAAGGGGGAAAGCAGGGAGGAAACAAGTTGCTCATGATACAAGTTGTGCTGTTAGTGTGCTGTTCTCAGCAGAAGGGAAAAAGGAAATATCTGTAAAGTGTAAGGAAGAAGGGTGAAATGGAATAAAAGTCTGGGCATAATGTGCTGTATTGGAAGTGTCCATAAGAAGTGAATAGGGAGATTATATTACTGCCACCATCATTTTGCATACATGTCTGTATTCCTGAAGAGGACCTCTCTTTCAATATCCATATTTACTTTCAGTTCCACCATAAAAAAAAAGATGTGGCATGATGGGTCAAAATGTAGACATCAAGGGTAACGTTATATTGACATTTAAAGATAAATGACAGTCATGCTGTATCTACCTAGCCTCTGCTGTTATATGATCTGCAGTTCTTCAGCAAATGAAAGGAGATGAGCACTTTAGGTACTGTAGGTGTTCTGACTGCAGCTCACCATCAGCATAAGTTATGCTCTTCAGCTCTACACTTACAGAAATGACCTGCTAGATACTTTGGCACATGCATGCTTTGTGCTTCTTTATATTCCTTTGAGTTGCCAAAACAAAGCAAAAAGGTAAATGGGCTTTAGAGACCATGGCATAATGCATTTAAACAAGTTTTTGGAAAAATTATCACAGCATAGTATAAGAAACACAAAGACCTGCCTTTGAACTGACTCATCTCCACTCAATTGAAATGGAGTGCAAGGTTGTTACAATAACCTTCTCTGTGACTCTTGATATGAGCTATGCTAGATGAGTAGTTAGATGAGCTAGATCCTAGATGATGTTGACTGCTTTGATCCTTTCATGGCTACACAAGGGATCACAGGGGTTGTACTCTTTTACTCCTTTGGCCTGCTGAGCTCTTGCACAGAGGAGAAATACAGGAGTTCCTTCTTCCAAACAGGAAATGTGCCACTGGTGAGTAGACACAGGACTTCTTTCAGTAGCTCTGGTACACAGCTGTGGCAGCGTGCCCTCCCGCATCGCTTAAGCCGTAACCACCAGTGGGTATTGTGATGGTGGCATCCAGCTTGCTCTGGACTTTGGGGGAATGGATGGCTACATGGTAGCCAAAGGCTGTCTGGAACTGTGACCCAGCCACCTTCCTTATATGCAAATATGACTATAAGTTAATCATCTTACTTTATAAATAGTGGACATCTCAGGGCCCATTGAGCTCTCCTACATGGAAGCAGGCTGCACAGCAGTGGTAGGGACACATCTTAAGGTTACTGCTTGAGGCTGAGAGATTCTTTGTCCCAGGAGATTGTCAGTGAGTGATTAATAGCATGCTAAACTTTGAAATCTTAGGTAAGTGCTATAAAGGATTGATTGTGCATATGCAATCCTTTAGACATAAACTGTTGACCAGAGTGGATTCAGCTGCACCTAGACTTCTTTCTCATGAGTTTAGAAAGCAAGGTGGCCCTTTCTGAACCTCATGACTTAAAGGGAGAGTCTACCTGACAGCTTCGTCTGACCCTGTCCCAATGCAGTAAATAAATGTACCTTGCCATCAAATCTTGTTAAACCACTGTTGCATTTACCATTGAACTTTGTTACATCAATAAAATATATTGTTGCTTCTCTCCTACGAATGAAGTGCATGACTCTGTTGGTGGCGACAGTACTCTCTGCTGTCTTCATCGGCAATCAGAGTAGCTGAAATTATGAATAATACTGAAAAAAATCATCTAAAAAGGGAAAGATGTAAACTCAGTCTAAGGTGAAGGAGAGGAGAGGAAAAATTACCTTTCTTCTCTGCTGGCAACATAGCCTTAGGTGCATCAGATCAAGATGGATGATACAATGGTAATCTATCCCTGTTGTGCACTTTACTAGATAAAGTACAAATCTGACATCTTCCTGGAAGGAAACATATAACTTGTCACATTTTGGGTGTGCATTTTAATATAAATAAATTCTGAGGATACTAATACCTTAGAGATTGACTTGTAAGGGCCATCTCCTCCCTTTCAGCATCTTTGACCTTGTCTCTGTGGTGCATCCCATCTTGCAGAGGGACAATTTCTGGTTAGTTTTTGAGAGAGTAAGCTACATGTGAGCCAAATGTTTTCTTGTGAACATATGGTATCCATATCAGTAGTGCAGGAACTTGGTATACAGTTTATGCTAAGCCACATAGATCTGCAACTACATGACAGCCTAACACTTCATGTATGTGCAAGTACCCTACAGGCTAGCACTTCACATTTGCTCTGCTCTGACTGGTAGGAGCTAGATACTGAATAGGCAGTTGCTGAGAAATGGTGAACTTAATGTTCCCTGTACATAACTAAACAAAAGGATGCAAAGCAGATGAGAATGGGATCTCAGTCCACAGTCAGGACTGTGAGTCCTCTGCAAATCTTTACACATTGTGTATCTGCAGATTTAAGGTAGGCAGAGCACCACTTATCTCTTGGCTTCAGCTCTATTTTGAGCTTTCCACACTCTCCAGTCTCATTAGACAATTTACCCAACTGTAAGAAGGACCAAAAGAGGCAAATTCAGCCTAACATAAAAAAAACATAAAAAGTTTGCACAGCACATAAAGTTTCTGTTTATATTGTATATGTAGCAAAATAATTTTAATGAGATGCAGTTGTGAATTCAAAGTGTTGCAGTTAAAGTAGAATGGGTATTACATTTGAGAATCAAAATATCAATTTGATTTATACCAATTTACTAAAATTTTAGATCATTATTTCGAATATTGAACTTGAAAGTTGTTATATCTTAAAATTCCTATCTTTGTGTATTCAGATAAAGTCTTCTGATACTGCTTGGAATTTTTATTCATTCCTTGCATAATCAATTTAATTTAGCTTTTAACTAAACTGGTTATGTGTACTTCATGACTCTCCAGAGGGAAGAAACTCTTCAAACAGGAAAACATAATTTATGGAGCTGCCTATGAATATGAGTTTTTTCTCCCTTCTTATTCTCCACTGTTATATCTTTAAGAAAATGAAGACAAATGGAACTCTTCTGGTTCATTCTGTCACTGGGAACTAGTGTTTAACAAGGTGTCCATCCATGGCTGAGAGTTCCTGGTGATTTCACATCTAATTATTAGATAAGTCTATCACCCACTCACCTTAGTGAAGTCAAAAACATCAACCCTTCCTATAGAGAACATTATAAATCATTGCCTCCAATTCTTGCAGCTGTAGGGCTTGAGAAACATAGATGTATTTATTTATACAGTTCAGTGTCAACAGTGATGACTCAGCTTTGCTGCAGCATGGGCAGTGAGGTAGCCCCATTTCCAGACCCCACCGAACCAGTGGGGGCACAACCTCACACCTACACGGCTGAATGGTGCTAACTTGCATCCTCTTCATCTGAAGCCTGCTTAGAGCTAGCTTGAAACTGTCCACACATTTCTTTTGGGAAGGAGCTTGTTATGCTTCAGCAGCTCTTACCTATATTCATGGCTTATTCTTCCTCTGTCAAACAGCATCACAGACCGCAGGGTCGGAGAAGCCTGTAGAAGGGCACCTTGCTCATTTCTCACCTGTCCCTGGCTCTAAGGTAATATTTCAGTTACAATAATATATATACATACATATACATATACATATACATATACATATACATATACATATACATATACATATACATATACATATACATATACATATACGTATACGTATACGTATACGTATACATGTACATGTACATGTACATGTACATGTACATATACATATATATATACACACACACACACACATATATATATACACACACATATATATATATATACAAAAGAAAGAGAGAAATAACCATAACTACTACTGTAGATAAAGGAAAAATCCCAGATGCTTTTAGACATTCAGAAGAAAAAGAAAAAAACATGCTTTGGTGTGTCAACTTCTGAAAGAGCTGTTCTGTGCATTTCCTGGGGAAATACTAGGAATTTGTAGAGTCTTTTGAAACCATGGCACACAGTTATCTTACTTAACCACCTGTGACATTCATAACAGCAATATGGAAAATGTGAGATAAATATCAAGGGCTTGATCCTGCCCTTTGGTACAGCAGTTGAGCATCACTTCCAGTTGTTTAAAATCAGCTTCTGACTGCATATGTACTTGAAATGTGGGAAGCAAAACAGGAAAAACTCTTTCGGCTGTGCATCTCAGCACAAGAGGTGATGACATTTTATTCAGGAATTGCTGCTAGTGATTTCATCTTATTTTGTTATGTGAGAAATGTGATTCAGTTTTAATTCAGCTGCCAACACAGAGCAATAATGCCACCAAAACAAAAATGTAAGAATAGGCTTTTTAAAGAAAACAAAACTGACCTGCCAAACGAACAGTGCCCACACAACACAGTAATTCTCAAAACCACTGCATTGTACTTATTTTCCCCTCAGCAATTTTCAGAGATGTTGGTTGGATTTTGTTTTTTGGGTGTTGTTTTTTTTTTTTTTGTTGTTGTTGTTGTTACATGATGCTTATTCTTAGGACCACTGTGTTTCACAAAGGTCCATATTTTCAGAAAAATAGTTTTAAAATATCTCATAAAAATAGTTTGGAGGCAAAACAGATTTATTCATATGTCTGAAGATTCCTTCTGTGTCTGACTGTATTTACCCAAAAAACTCCAGAAAATTACACTTTTCCTATATGTGGCCAAGAATCCATAATATCTGCTGTAACGGAAGATATATGGAGAAACAGAGGAAAAAGGGATGAGCAAAAGGAGAAGTGAGACAGGACAGACTCAGACAAGTATATTAATAAAATATCTAAAGAAAATAAAGGTGTGCAGGATGAACAGAATAGAGAGAGGACAAGTGATTTACTGAAACAAGCTAAGCAAAGGAGTTAAAAACCTGATAAGGGAACAGAGATGACTGAAACATGAAAGAAAAAGGAAACAATTAAGTAAAAAAATCCCAGAGGAGAAGCAGAAATACAAATGCCTGTTCCTTCATTTGTGACACAAGCACTGTTTTTCCATTTACTTTGATGAGAATATGATAATACTCAATGGAAAGTAGAGAAATAGAAAGTTTTCTTGAAGATGAGGGAAAGGCAAGAAAATGATCCTAAGGAAAATAAAAAAGAATTAATTCAACATTTTGAAGATGAAAACTACTCTAAACCTGATATATATTATTATTGGGAATTGTAAAACTCACAGAAATTGGGAAACAGAATCTATCTATATTAACAACTCACAGTGGTTTCTCTTTCTGTCAGAAAAAGATCTCTGAAGAAGCACTGAAGTCAAAGAATCACAACGTACAGTTGTACCTCTTTTAAGGTTTTTGCCTTTTGGCTCTTTCCGTCTCCTCTCCCTGATAAGATGAACTGAAAATGGGTCTCACTCTATAGAATTCATCTGGTACGTTGATCAACAGGGTACGTGACATTTAATACTCCTAAGGTATGCTCAGAGGGCACAGGAGAAATATGTGCCAGCTAAAGCTGCTTCCCTGTAGCAAATCTGGATAAAAGATCAGTCCCTGACATGCCTCTGGGCCTGAAAATGTTATTTTTATGATTACCCTTCTATGCAGCACTGCAGCACGATGAAGGAAAGGCATTTTACTGCTGCTGTCGAGAATAGCATATGTCATGGTATGGGCGCTCCAAGTCTCACTGGTCCAAACAGAAGGGGAGACTGTAAGGGTAGGAGAGGGAAAATGTGAAAGGATATATCTGATACTCAGTGGTGGAGTTCAAAATGCACCCCAGCACAACCCTCCCACTGATTCATGGATGCATTTGTATATATATGTTTATATGTCTATATTTTAATATTTTGTATGTTTATATATATATATATATACACGTATTTTCTTATATGTATATGAAATTTCTGTCCTCCCCTTCCCATTGACTCTACCTCTTCATAATCACAGTTTCCTCTTTTTTCCTGTTCTGTAACTACTTTATTTCTTTCATAAAGGGTGACACCCCCCAAAAAGTAATAGACGATAGAGCTAACTGACCACACTGGGGAAAACATGAAAACCACAACTGGAAAAGTTCTGCAGGATTACCTTGGGTGGGGAGGAAAGCAATGGACATCATCTGAAAAGGCAGCAGAGCCTGAGTTGCAGAAGGAGGCAGAGAAAAGAAAAGTTTGGATCACATTCCTTTGCTGAGAGGAATGAGTATGAGCTGGGTTTAATAACAACACTATGAAGTGAAGTATTTCTGCTGCAGCAAAGCAGCAAAATGTTGTGGGAACACATGTTTTGCTTGTAGGGACAGAGAAGGATGAATGGATTTCTCAGATATATAAGAAATAGCAGCAGGATTTAATGGCAATACTGAGAGGAAAAGAAATGAAGAGAGAAGTTTAAAAAGCAGCACCAACTTTGTGACACTGGGTGACTACAGGAGACGAGCGAGTTGCCAGTGGTGACAAAGCAGAGGATTTATGTGAAAACCGTGCAAGTTAACCTCCAGCAAAATGTGAAGTATCAGCAAAATCTGGAAAAGGAAGTCTCTTGGATGATTCATCTTGCCGAGGATCATCTAGATGTTGTGGTAATTAGCTTCTGAAGTCCTCAACTTCAAAACATTTTAGATGCCTACATTCCTGCGTTTTGCCTTATTCCCTGATTAACCAACAGAACTGTAACTTGACTAATTTTGGTTTTATCTGTGTGACTTCCTGGGAGCTGAGTGAATCGATGAAAGGAAAACAGCATCACATAAGGTTGAACTTGAGAAAGTTCAGTCTTGTCATGAAAGCAATCACTTCAAAATAACTCCCACTGTTTTCAGTACATTTTAATCTAACTTCTGGCTAAAAGTCAGCCACTCACTTTTAGTGACTCAGTTTTGCTGTGTTTCAAGTGCTCCTTGGTGGCTTCCAGCTGCCATTGTTCCTGCATGAACTGCTGTTGTGTGATAGGAGAGGAAAGCAGTTATATGGGAATGTCTCAGCGTGGCATTTGCCTTTCTTCAAGAAGCATTTCTGAGAGGGACTTTGTGTTAGGTTTGGGTAACTAGAGTCTCATGGAACAAAAATACCTCGGACGTGATTGGTGCTTTGGGCTCTGGTCCCTTTCATAGTCTGCAGTGCTGGAGAGGTATGAAAGCAGTCTAAAATATTATAATACTTCCCAGGGAAGATCCCTCTAGAGCAGAATGTGTGGAAATAGTCAGCAGCTCTGTGGAATCAGAAGTTTTAATGACTCCTTGTGCCTCAGTTTGCCATTTGAAAAAAAAAAAAAAGGAGTGCTAATTTACCTGCACTTTAGAGATACTGTGGGACGTGACCTACTTAAAGTTTGAAAACCATTTTCCTTTTTAATTTTTAAACAGTGTTATTTAGCTGGAATGAGAGCACTTGTGAACAATTGTAACCATGGGTTTGAATTCATAATTGTAAGGCATATTTTGATTAATAAATTCATACTGAGAGAATTGGTATTACTTTCACTGGTTTCAAGTACTTTAGTGTAGGCTCTAAACCAAATAAATGCCCCCATCATAGTTATAGAACCTTCTCTCATTGTTAGCTTATGATCCCCACAATAATAATAGTAATAGTAGTAGTAGTAATAACAATAACAGCAGCAATAATAATAACCATCATCACGATGAAGCATTCTGTTTTTGGCGACTAAGAATCTTCCCATTGATTTCAATTGATACTAGATATAAGATCAAGTCTTCTAAACTTAACATCCTTGACTGGATCTTTGTATAAAACTTGGTGTAGAACTGTTGATGTCACTCTTGTAGCAGGAATTCACAAAATAAAGTTTTCAAAATCTAATGACCTCCAAAAATACTGAAAGCCATAGAGTCAATTGAGATATTGGTTTTATGGCACGCTGCAGTTGTTCCCAAGCCATTTCCTGATAACTCAGTGTTCCATAGGTGATAATTACTAATTTCTCTTTTTGTCCCGCAGGAGATGATGACCTTATCATCTCTTTTCTAGCATCCCATTTTTCATGACTGGTGCCATCCACATTTTTCTCTCAGATTGTCTAATTGAACATAATTAAATTAAACCCAGTGCAGTTATTTCCAGTCTAGAACTGCTTTGAAATTGCTACTTCTATTTCAGACCTTAAAAATATCTTTTATTTTCCTCTTATTTTTTCTACAAATCTAGTTCAAAACCAGTTATCACCTGTCTTAAAAATCTTGAATTGCTGAAGTTGTCATCATGTTAACTGTATAAAAGAAGAAAAAAAAAAAAAAGAAGACATACATATCTATATTTTAGACTGTATTCTGAGCTTTTTGAAATGTTTTCTATAGCCCCAGTTGCAGTCTCAGCAGTGCTATTCCAAAGGAAAATGGGAAGGCCTTCTTATGTAAATAGTCACATTTTATATAATGTTGCCAAAAAAAAAAAAAAAAAAAAAAAAGGAAATGCCTGGAGATAGTCAATCAAGGCATCAATTTTCTGCTGAAACCTTCAAAACTCTTACCTGAATGGAGGCTTCTGGGTTTTTTTTCCCTATAGACTAGTATAGTTGTGGAAAGAAAGAAAAATTAGAACATGTATCTAACCCAAAAATGTAATCACACCCAATTCAAATCCAATGAGCACCTCTGATAGAAGTCTACATGTATAAATGTAGGTATCATCTTACTATGTTCCATTACATTACTCATTGGGACCTGAAACAAACATTTGTGAAACTGTCTACTCCAGCTCAAAAACAGGACTGAAAATAAGAAAGCAGGGAAATATAACTCTAGGAAAACCATGTGTTGGACTAGCAACCATTTGCTTTGTTAGTTAGTTTTCTCTGAATCACGTATCATTATGTGTTTTTTGATATTATTGTATATCACATCATAAGTTCGCAAATGATCTTGTTTCCAAGCTATAACATTTACATTATTGGTCCAGTATTTCCAGGAGATACTCTTTCTTTGCTGTTCCTCAGGGAAGTTAAAGAGCAGCAAAAAGAGAATTTTTCCAGGGTACCATGAATGACGAATATGAGCTTGACATGCTAACAGGTAATTCTGATACTGCTAAACGCACCTGTATCAGCTAGGTAACAATTCCCTTTTCTCTTTTAATTTTATTACATTAACGTAAGGAAGAAACTGCAATGTAGAGGCAGACGCATATGCAAAGCATGCTACAGTGTATGATTGTACAGACAAGCATTTAATCTATAGTAACTGCCCTGGGCAGACTCCTCTCCCACAATGTATTTTGGAATAGCAAGTGCTGTTTACACTCAAAGGCAAGAAATTGACAAGAATCTGCATTTACTGATGAATAACTGCAAATGACCTGACTCTGTAAATTCAATCTCTAGCCTGCTTTGTGGTAGGTTGTTCATAATTTCATATACTAAAACCTGACTACAGATGAACCTCCACCTCTTCATCACTTAGCAACGCAAGAAATCACTTATGTTGGGAAAGTTTGTGTGAGAATGTGTGAGTTATATCAGCATGAAGCACTGGTACACTGGTATGGCTGCATGTACACTGGAATTGTAGCACTATATTACTAGTCCCTTTCATGTCGCAATCAACGCAGGCTAGTGCAACATTTGTGCATAGATTGGATCTAATAAACATGATAATGTACAATATAAAATGGCCCTGCCTTTGCTTAAATGATGGATTAATATGCACACAGATCACCTCTAAGCAAAACCCCCAACATTTGGCTTTTGAGTGGCCCCATGATTACTAGAACAAAGATGGATTCAAGTTAATTTGCATCTTGTCACCTTTGTAGAATTGACTGCTTGTATTTCACACGTGCCAAACTTTTTTGTAGATTGAAATGCAGACTAATTTCCTAAAAATTGATCCACATTATATGACAGTAAATAAACAAACAACTAATGAGCAGGTCATTTTTCCTCACTAAAAACCAAGAAAATACAAAATAAATTATTTTATTATTTGAAGGGTGACTAACTTTTGGATTATTTCAGATGCAAACAGTTTTACTTTACATGCTCCAAGTACTGGCAATTTGATGCTAGACACAGTCCTAATTTAAGCCCTGGTGTTTTGTCAGTCTAGCATAATGCTCTCAAATGGAGGACTGTAACCTTTTTGGGCATTGTGAAAAAATGCAAAGAGCTGCAAAATGTTTAAAAAAGCAGTGCTTTCATATTTGCCTAACGCCTACTTATAGCAAGAGGAGATGCTGCTGTCATTACTAGCTACAAATATTTATATAAAGATATGTCAAGGTTAAAGTGAAGTGCTTTGCAGTGCTGCCCCTAGTATAGTTCCCACAGAGCAGAGGAATGAACATTTACACCCATGTTGAATAACTGTAGAGAGTTCTTACTTTCCTGCCCTGAAGAAGGTTATCTCCAGTGTCCCAGAGATTAGATGAGAAGGGGCTGCTCTTCTGAGAAGTCTGAGACACTCTAGTACATCCAGCATAGCCTGGTACTCAAAAAAGCCAGGCACACACAGGAGCAAAAAGTCAATGGCCGTGGCAGATACTTAGCCCCTTGGGCAATCAGGCCAGAAGGCATTCTCTTCATCTTCCCACAGGTGGATCAAGTGGAACAGAGGCCATGAATAGTTCAAAGCTCTTAGAGGAACAGGTGTACTTTATAACTTTTTCATTTCTGCACTGTCTCTCACCTTGAATTTCTGTAATCTTTTCTAACTCAACCAGCAAGAGAAACAGCCTGCCCTGTGGCTCGTCTCTCTAGTTTAATTAAAAGCTTTATTCCAGCTTTGCACAGATTGTGTGTGCCTACTGGCAGCAGTTTCAGCAAAGGAGAACACTGTTTTCAGTCCCACCAGTCAACTCCAGGTCAACAGCAGAGGTAAAGTCCAGTGGAGGAACAAGGACTACTGAGATTGCTTTACAGCTCCAGTCACTCGCATGCTTCTGTTTCATCTTCATCTTTATTTCACTTCTTCCTTCTCCCTTTCTGTAGAGAAGAAAATCTTTTGCTCTGCACTTTTTAAAACACATGTAGTGCTTTCTATATAAATAAACACTCATTTCTCTTGTCACTACCCAACAACTGGCTCCCCTTAGCATGAAAACAACGCAGTGGTCAAGCAGAATTACTTCCCCTTATATACATTATATTATATTATAGCATATATATATTATATATATAAAGCTCAGTTGTATTAGCATCATAAATCCTAGTCAATTCTAATGGAATATAACTGGCATGAGACAATGCTCTGACATGGACTGCATGTGTTAAGAATATCTGAAATGTTTGCATGTGTTAAGAATATCTGAAATGTTTGCAATAATAATATCACAAATGCCAATGACAGTTCCACATTTCAGCCCCTCACCTTCAACTCACCTTCAATCCATTGCTCCACTGCAGCTCCATTTGTTTCTGGGCCATGCCAAAGTGCTCATTTTGCCATTGCCATAGCAGGATGCCAAGTATCATGGGCTAGCTTTCGGCTTGGATTTTATATTTTCTCTCTCATTAACACTCAAAGTTCCCTGCTAGCTTTGAATGGTAAGCTCAGTATAAATATTATTTTTTGTCCCAAATCCATTTACTTTCTTAGTTTTAAATATGCAAATTTGGCCCCAGTCACACCAATTAGTTTGAACAACATTTATCTTCAGATTGAGCTTCCAATATGCAAAAATCTTTAGCCTTTTGCAATACTTAATAGATTTTATAACAGGTTCAAGTAGATTAAAAATGAATATTCTTTCTGGAATAAAAATAAAATTAATTATATGTTAGTTATGCAGGTCTTCCTGTTTTGTAATGCATTAAAAAGCCATCTAGAAATGGTCCTGGGCAACCAGCTCTAGGTGGCCCTGCTTGAGCAGGATGGTTGGACCAAATGACCTCCAGGGGTCCCTTCCAACTTCAGCCATTGTGTGATTCTGTGATTATTAAGGATTAAAAGACAGCAGAAAAAAAAGAAGGGAATATCTCAGTATTCTGAAGATTTTTTAAAAGACATTTTTGTCAAGATCATGATGATATGTGGTCATTATAACGTAATGATATTTTTTGTTGGTGGGACCCAGGTATTGATGGGTTTTGGGAAGCAGAATGGTCAGGGCATTTTTCTATATTCAATGAGCATTTTAACGTCAAGACTGTTCTTGTTCTTATCTCACCCCCCCCCCCCCAACTTTTTAAAGATTTTCTCCCAGATAACCAGAGACAAAGTAAAGATGCTACTGCTTGTGATTTTCAGGTGACATGCAAGCATGTGTAAGTTCTATGCCATATTAAGACTTCCTGCTTTTCTTATAGATTAATATACTGAGGGGTTCTTTTGGGTTAGCCCTTTCTTTTTCACAAGGCTGCGGAGTCCACTTAAGTAGATGTTTTCTTGTGATGCAAGGGTAACTGCAGGTAATGGTTTATCCTGTTCTGCTTCCTTGCATTCTTTCTTTCAAGTGAAGGCATTTGGCTGATGTGCAAAGAGTTCCAGCCAAGAAAGCATTTTATTTTTGTCTCCTGAAAAAGTGAATGGGATTTCTTACTAGCAAAATTGTGTTTGTCCCAAAAGGCATTTGGAACGTGGATGGGGCACTTCATCATATAAACTCAAGGGATAAACACTGCTCTTGGATTTAGCTAGGTTAAACCGGCATGGATAGAGGACACCAAGGTTCAAGACTCTGGTCTGAATGACAGAATTAATTGGGATTGTCAAACTCTAGTTCTCCTCTCTTACCGCTAAGCTACTGACTACTATGGAGGTGTCTACTGGTGGGTGGTTGGGTGGAGGGGAATTCCAGGAGTTCAAACACCAAACCCAGAATATTTTCCAAGCACTTTTAAAACAGCTAAGTTGTTTTTGACACACCAGCATTTTCTGATTAAAAATTTATTCAATGTTTTCGAATTGCTTCTAAAGCTAAAGAGTTGGGACTCTACAGGATAATCATATCAGGAGATTCTTACAAGGATCATTGGTGTTAGTTACTATTCGAAAAATGAACTGTATGGAATTGCAGTTCAAAACTGAGACAAACAGGTCTACCACTGCATTTTCTACCACTGCATGATATTTATGTAAGGCAGCAAACAGGTTACTTTTGGAAGATATTTGAAAAGATGTTCTTTTCCAATAAGGAATTCTGCAGTAATCAGGAGCAAAGAAGGTTCTCTGAAAAAGAACAAATGTTAGGGCAGCTACAAAATCACTAAGGAGAAAGGTAGGTATGCATTACAGAATTAATCAATTGGCAATAACTGTTTAGAATAATTTTGGTGTATCCTTTTCTGATTTCTAACTTCACTAGTGATTTTGCCTGAAAAAAAGAAAGCAAAGAAAGACTGAAGAATCTCAACCACTTGCTGCCAAAACAGGAGAGACACAAAGATGCCATGAGGTACATCTTCAATGCACCTGTTATGGCTGAAGGCCTGAAGTGTAACAGGTCAGCAATCCTATCCAGCTATCCCTACTGGCAACAGCTGAAGAAAATACACGATGAATACCTCAAATAAAGACATCTGTTGTGCTTTTGATGAGTTGATTTATCCAAGGCTTACCTACATCGAATAACAATTTATGTTAACTATGTCAGGAGAAATCCTGCTGAACACCCAAGCAGTGCTGCTACATGTAGTCGATTGTGGTTGTGTCTGTCTGTGCAGCTCCTTGCAGAGCACAGGGATCATAATGACAGACTCTGCTTTAACTAAAAAAAAAAGAAGTAATGGCTGCAGCTGCATATGAAAAGCAGACAAGTTTCTTAGGCAACAGAGTAAAGAGCAATGTTAAAATGTATTTGTGACTGAGATTGTACCTAACCTCCACATGTTTAGTCACAGATATATAGATGTGTTTCAGAGAAGTCAGGAAACTGAAAGCTGACCTTACAGCTTATTCTGCTTCCCAGTCACCAGTCTGTCCCCAGCCCTTGTTTCTGCTGAAGCCATGTTGTCAGGCCCCTTTTTGTCAACTAAGTTGTGATAATCTGTTTCAGTTCTACATCCCAGACAGCGTTATTTCTTCAGTTTCAGTATCTCCCGGTAAGCAAATCCTATTTCAATTCTTACTTATTTTTCATCTTTCCATAACACTAATTGGAAGCTACTTTGATAATCCAGGGCTTGGAAAGCAATTCTCTCAGCATACATGTCTCCTTGGAGTCACAAGAAGTGTGACTGTGGGAGCCTTTCACTTCCCACTGGCTTTTTCTCCCTAATGAAGTTCATCCATCAGAATGGAGACATCTGTGTATTGTCCCAGAATGATGTACATATTTCATGAGATGGGTGGGGGTGAGGAAACTATTGAAGTCCTCTCTTGCTTGTCCCTGCTTTGCATTGCTGGCATAATCAAATGGCCATGGTGACAAGTTCAGTCCCTCCCTCCCACCAGCACACTTGGTCCCGACATCCCTGTGTTTTCTAGGGGAAAGGCTTAGTAAACTGTGGATCTGCTCCTGGAAGAAGAACAGCATGGAGATGGCCCTCAGTTGAACCGGTGGAAGCCAGCTGGGGAACAGAGAAGGAGGGTGGCAAGACTGATGGCCTCAATGCATTGTTCCTAGGGAATTCCATGTGGGGACACTCCGATTCTGTGAACACACAGATGCTCATGTGATCAGTGACAAATGAAGGCTGGTAATAACAATTGTAATTGCATTCAGTACTATTTTGCTCAGGTGCAGTAGCTTTTAACTTTCCAAAACAATTGCAAATTACTCTAATTAAGTGCTTATAAAAGCCCCAAAAAGACTTGTGCATAATGTGAAGCTGTGTGCAGTGTGTGCTGTGTTCGGAGTGCTGCCTGCTGCCTGCAATCACAGCCATGGTCACTCCAAGGCAAATCATACTGAAAAATTATTCTGACAGCATCTGATACTCCTCACAGTGTTTGAGGAGATAGAAACTACTTTGGACATTGAAATAAACATTTTTTTCCCTTTGCAAGATAATTTATTATTCTCAGCACATATTCAATCTAAAGACTCATTTGAATACACGGAGATGTGCCATTGCTCTGCATAAGGAAAGGTTTCTTAGTCTAAGGCATTCCCTCTTGCTACTCCCCTGCCTGAAGGAAAAAGCAGATAGAGAAGCCTTCTCGCTGTCTTTTCTCTCTCCAAACTATTATTTCACATAAACCTGCAGACAAGTGTTCTTTTTTCTCTCCTCTCCTTTCCTCCATGTTTTTGCCCTGGACTCTATTGGGTACATGAATTACATAAAGAGCCCTAGGAAGGGGGTGGGAACACATCCTGCTGTGGAGCTGCCTCAGAGTCCTGGATTTACTCTCATCCTGGGTAGAAACTCCACGCACCACATGTGTTCCAAAAGGAAGTTAGTTTTGGAAGTGAAAATGCAGTAGTTGTGTCAAAATAATAACTGCACTGGAGCCAGTGGGCCCTACTCACTGGCACAGGGCTTTTTATCTCATGGCTATGCTGCTTCTGTGACACCAGCTAGTATCTCTGCTTGAGTACCAACAAGGCTGCCTTTACAGGGGATTTCCAACGTAATCTGTGTTGGTATGCAAATGTCCTTAGTGATCATAATTGTAATCACTGCAAATATATATGTAGTATATGCACAAACATACACACATCTATGTCAACACTTATATGTACATACATATCTATATATCCACACACTAATACACATCTTGTGTACTCACATCCTCCCTGTCAATTGTTGTGACACAAGGAAACCGACTTTATTATCAGGGAGACAGATTAGCCATATATAACATGAACAGAGGCATTTGCCTGATCAAGTGGGACAAGGAACAAAGGTAAATTTGCTGATTTGAGGAGAGCATCTTACTGCACTTAGTATATTAGATGGGCATTTTATTGCACCATGTCTTCTATAGTGCAGCTGAGTCTTTCATCAATTTGTACTTGAAGTGTCAGAGTTCATTTAAATAATAGTACAGCAGGGGAGAAAAGCTATTCAGAGACAGGATTTAAAAGCATATACAGGATGAAATAAAAAAGGGTTTGTTAGTGAACAGCATCATCTACAAGGAACAGTAATTTCAGTTCAAACAACACCTCCCATAATTGTGAAAAGAGAACACTTTAGAGAGGTAAAGCTCTTCATCAGTCCACAAAATCATTTTTTTAATTTGAATGTATGAATTTAAATGTTTTGGTCTGGGAAAATTGCTTAGTAATGTTTCAGGTTTCTCAGACCTTTAATTGCCTAAGGGAAACTTTAACTGGAATAAGCACCAACTGTGCATGTATGCATCACCATATATTATGAAAGAAAAGCTTCTTTTTATCCTTTTACTTGTGCTTGTGAATGAAACATTTATGAAAATATATACTACTTTATCTGAGGTGTGATTTGTATTTTGTTTCATGAAAGAGACTGCAGCTCAATTCATCTTCCATAAAGCTGCCAGATTTGTTAATAGAATCAGCAAATATAAGACCCTGGTACATGCCAGCAGATATTTTTTTACAGCCGCAGAGGAATTTGAATGATAAATCCAAAAGAAATCATCCTGTCCTGCAGACTGAGTAGATACTGCAAACAGGTTCCTTATAATGTGAAGACCTGTTCCGCCCAGGAGAACCGGTGAAATCCTTAGTGCTTGACCCACACCACACATTGTCAGCAATAACTGGGAAAGGTCGTAGGGTAAGGAACAAGCCTGTGTGGGCCAGGGAATAGACTGGTGAACTGAATAGTCTTTGCTAACTCTTTTTGGATGAGATGCTGTCAAAAATCTACTGGAGAAATCATGATGGAATTAGCACCAAAATATAAATTTAAAGTAGTTTTAGTGAGGAAAAAAGTAACAATAGAGTCTTTACGTACTCCTTATCTTCTTGGTCTATGGATGAAAATTCAGTGTAATAAATGAAAGTCTTCCATTGGACAAGAAATATCTTCGAGAAGTATGTTTTTGGGGATAAAAAATATCAGATTCTATCTTTGATTTGAGATATGTACCATTAGTTGCATCTAATGACTATTGAAGTCTAAAGGAACAGTTTTATTTGATAATATTTAGTCATTCTGAAAGCTATATGTTGAAGATTCAGCATTTAATACTTTATATCATATCACTTATTTCTGTGAAGAAGAGGTATTTTTTCCACTTCGCTCATTACTTGGTGAAGGAATGAGAAGGGTAAAGTTTACATACAAGTGCTTGATGAAATTAAGATTATATACACAAAAAATATTTACTCAGATGCAGAAATTTTCATGATGACTGCTGGTATTATAGTTTTATGAAGGTGTGAGTGAAGTAATAACCATCCAACCTGACAGGCAGAATCACAGCTTGAGGAACCACATTTCTAAAAGGAAGGACAAAAGATCTCAGGAACAGAGCAGGGGATAGGAGTATAAGCCTGGTAGCAGAGGCAAGGGGAAGTGCTGTGCTTCTGCTGTGAAAATAACGTCCTGGTTACGTGCTCAGGTGGGAGCGGAGTGCTCCTTGCCTCAGAGCAACTTCTGTTCCTACATGCAGCCCACCTCCTGCTACTGCCTTGAAAGACCATAATCCTTTCCAAAATGCTCTAGACCCACACCTCTACTCCCACAGAGGCTGCCTGCATGGCCTGGGCTTTCTCATACCCTCACAGCACCAGAGGACCCCTCACACACCATCCTGCCCTCTACCCAAAATCCCTCACACTTTCTGCGCCAGTGTCACCATCTGGGGAGCGCCCTCCGTGCTTGTTGCCCTGTATCAGACCTCAGTGCAACACATAATGTCATGGGTGGGTGGCCTTGTGTATTTTGTAACAACACACACTCACACACTTGTGGGGTGAACTTAAGGCTGGGGAAAGGAAGCAGGACAGGGAATATGGGATGTGTGCTAGCTCTACCCATACTGATGCCACGAGCCTGCAGATCGGACTCCATTATACTATGCTCAGTGTCATGGCTTTTAATATTCTGTTATGCTTTTGAAAACTTTCAGTCATGAAGAATATTAACCTGCATTTTCAGACTTTAGTCTGAGAGTCCAATGCAGAGGAGGGAGAGGAGGGGAACTGTGAAGCATCAGAGACAGTCAGTCATCGTACATGTGACACAGCCCAGTAGAGAGGGAAAGATAAGTTACAGCTCTGTGAGCACCTACACACCCCGCGGTAAGTTTGAGCCTGCTTCCTGATGAACTGGCACAGCTACTTGTTACCAGGCTTGCAAAACCCATACAACCTACTTATAGGAAATTTTGCTTCATAATCCAAAAGGATTATCATATAAATTCTATTATTAGGATAGGGCTTATATCCTCACATGATGCGATCCTTTTCCTTTGGGATTCACCTGAATCACTAAAAGTATGTTAAATATTTTCTAGTATGCTTTTCAAAATAAAAGTAGTTTTTCTAATTTTTCTTAAAAGAAGTTCACTTTTCTAAAAAGCATGGAACATTTTAGATTAAAACACTTAGCTGACAACTACTGTTTCTTCTGTATTAAATCTTTATACTCTCATTCTTTCAATTCTTCACTTATTGAAATGAAAGGAAAATAAATAAAATAAAACTATGGGGAAATAAATAAATAAATAAATACATTTAAAAATTGGGAAAAGATGAGTTGGAAGTTTGAATTGAAGTGTTGAAGCATTATTTTTCATTTACATAATTTGTCTTAGGAAAATGACATAAAATCTTTCTGCTTTAAAGGGAAAAATCACTAGAAATAGTAAAATTTGCAGCATGTTTGAAAAAATTATTTTCCAGCAAATAAATCATTGATGGAAAAACTATGAACAGTTCTTGTTCCACTGAAGTTTATACCACTTAGCTTGAACCACAACATGAATTTTACAGATTAGCTGTAAATTGTCTAAAATAATGATTCCCTTTCATCAGTTTATAATCTGACACTTTGTAGTTGTGTGAATTGGAATAAAGAAGAGTTCTGAAATTATTTATTTGCTAACTACAGACTTTTTTACCTTGTTCAGTTCATTTCCACTGTAAACCGTCCTAATCTTCTTAATTAATCTGTTTGTGACTTTTTTATACTTATAATAATTCTTACTTCTTGTCACTGAACAGTCTCAATTTCTGTAATGTTGTATTTAATTGGATAACCAGAGCCAAATACAGTATTACATGTATGGTTGTACAATTTTATCTGAAGACTTTATAGTTTCAGAATTATTTCTAATAACACTATGTATGCTTCTGGCAGATTTCCATGTGCGTGCATGTGCTTTTACTGCCACAACCACAATTGGACTGAGGTTATTTTGAATATGAAATGGTCCTTTACATTTAGTTAAGAGGTTAGTTAACTTAGACCTCATCGAATGTACTGGGGTATGTCCAATTATTGTCTTGCATTTATTAATATTGAACAACAGCTGCCTCCATGCTCTGTATGAGATGTAGCCAAGCAGTTTAGGGTCTTCCTAGACTTGATGGGGGTGCTTTGCCTGGGACTGGTGCTGCTCTCCAGTCCATTCTCTAACTTGCAAACATTGCTACATCTGTGTCTGTGATCACACCCCACTGTTACCCTTCTGCCCTGCTAAAAATGGACCATTTTTTCTACTTTGTCTTCTGTCTTTAGTTTTTCCTAATCCCTGACAGTAATTTATCTTTCTTGTTGTGACAACTTAGGTTGCTCAATAGATTCTTGTAATCTACTTTTTCAGAAGCTTATGAATAATATCTGATGAATCATAGGTTCAAACTGCTCTCTGAACATGCAAGGGCCAGGAAACAAAAAGGGATTCAGTAGATTAAAATAGTTTTGAATTACATCAGTAAATGAAAACTGATTAGTCTGCTTACTTAAAGAAATACTCTGCTTGCTGCAGAGGCTCTGAAACATAAGACAGAGTCTGAAAATTTTATTTTGACATGGGAACCAATGCACCAAATTATTGATCTCTTCAAAAGCCAATTGAAAAATATCCCACCTAAATGTCTAAGTTGGGTCTCTGTTTTTAAGGTTAGACCTAGGTCTGTGTGCCCGATGGGAGCTGCTGGGAAGGGCATGGACACAGCATGGGAAACTGAAGAAGGGAGATTGAGCACAGTCCTCACACTGTCTAATGCTTAGCTGCACAGGTGTCAGTGGCTCAAAGCCTTTGACAGGAGAAAATTGGTAGAAACACAATGGGAAATATAACTACTGCTAAGGGCAGGCTGTACCTGACTGCCATGTGATGAAACTTAGTATTTATGGTATTGTAGTGCTTGGGGGGTCCACTTAGAAGCCAAGACTGTATTTCACTGTGTGTCTGCACATAGAAAACAGGTGTCTTGAATGGTTCAGTCCCCTGAGATGTGGAGCCAAACCCATCGTTTCCTCCTCCCCCGGCACAGAAGTGGGTGCCATGTGCACTGTGGTTCAGTGGGAAGCTGAGGGTCACCAGCAACCAGAGTGACAAGTGGCTGATTAGGAAACAGTTCACTCCTTTGTTTCCTTCTCTCACGTGAAGAAACTGGCATCTTGCTAAAAAACCCGAACACTTAACAAATCCATGAGGAAGCAAAGCATATTTTACCATGAGATGATATCACCATATTATCTGAAAGTCGTAGCTCATGGATGTGAAAGCCTAGGTGTCCCTCGAGGGAGCAGTCAAACATTAAGCTATCTTTTTCCCAAAACCACTGTAGTTTCCTTACTGTAATGGCCTCTGAGACTTTGTCAGCCCTGGGGTCCTACAACCAGCCTGTGTGAAGGAGAGGGAGACACAACCCAGAACAATTTGTTCTGGGAATACATTTCTTTCTTCTATTTATCCTTCAGGGCAATTTAAAATTCCTTTTAAGCCCTGAAAATGGTATTCATCTCCCTTCCACTGTTCCTTTTCTTTTTAATGTTAATTCTGTAATGACATCTCTTAATGCTCCAGCTCTCCTCCTACATTTCCCCGCCCTGGTTTCCCTAGTATTTATCAATGCAAACCACTAAATGAGAGAAATATAGAGACGGCTGCCAAAGTAACATCTGCAATGGAGAACCTATAGTAGCTCCAGATTACACAGGCATACCCAAAGTAACTCTAAAATTTGCTGCTTCGGATGATAATAACAGCTACTTCAGCTGCTAAGACTTTTTGAGCAACTTTTATAACAGCTGCAGAGTCCGCTGCTGCTGCTGCAGTCTCACCCTGGTCCAGTGCTAAAATAATGAGTATTCGATTGCCTGCTGCAGCTGTGTTTCTAGGAGGTGCAACAGTACCTTTGACTATAGTGTAGATATAACCAACAGAGATCGTAAATCACCACAAGGTATAAAATTGTTCCATAAGTTAAGAATACAGACCAAAGCTGTTCTTAGCTTTCATTTTCCTTTAAAAGGAAGAGAGCTTTGCTGCAGCATAATATTCTTGAAGGATAAAAAGACAGTGGTTCCCATGGTGATGAAAGAAATGATATTGGAATGAAAATGTGAAGGTCTCTTGAAATAACTAGCAAACAAATGATTAGTAATGTGGATGATACATTAAGTAAATCACAACTATGGAAATGTATAGCTGAATCAAAAGAAAGGCACAAAATATGGGCTGCTCTGAGGGTCAGGGAATACTTTATTTTGTAGTTGTTAGGTATATATATAACCTTTGTGTGTGGGAAAACTATGTACACCATAAAATAAAAAACTATGTACACCAAAAAATAAAAAACATAAAAAATAAAAAAACTGCATTTTTACTGCTAGATATGGATGTATATTTTTGCCTTCCAAGTATATTTATCTTGAATTATTTTGGATTTAAAAAAAAAAAATAATTATGTGAAAGTTATCTATATTATGCTATTAAAGTCCTATTCTAACAACCTTTCTGAAATTACCAGAATTATGTTGCCTTTTTGAAGGTCATCAGATATATTGAGTCTGGATTTACACACGCAGGATTTCTAGAGATCATAATAGTGATATAAATTTCAGATCAATGCTGAATTCTTGAATCTACTAAAATTTTCAGTATAGCACATCCACAGTAAATGTATGTAAGAAGACATGCTGTTAGAGAATTTCTATAACATTTCTCCCCACTGCTTCCCCCAAGGAGATAGTTCATGTTAGAGATTGCTTGTATTTGGACTTCTAAAACATATGGCTGCAGCATGGTAAATCACCACCTAATTTGCAACTTTTCAGGCATGTTCAATCACCAGATTTGAGGCATAATGAAAGACTGAAAAATCATTCTGTGATTTTCCCAAAGAAATCAAGTAAATCAAATATAGAAACAAAATTATTTTTTAGAAGAAAAAAAAATCTTTTAAAGGAAATGTAAAATTGCTTCCAGTGTAGGTGAGAATGTGACTGAAAAAAAAATCTCAGGGAGCTGACAGAGAATAGCAGCCTCATATCGCATATCCATATCCCTAACTTGTCAAAATTTTCATAGATTAATTTGTTTTTTGACAATATGAAAGAGAATTGTTAAAAATGTATGTCCCTTCTCTGAGTCTCCAGCAAGCCAGGGAGAGCACTGCAGGGATCTGGGTCAGCATGGGTGCTGTATTATGCCTTTTCACAGAATGGTCAGGCTTGGAAAAGACCTCTGGAGATCACCTCCTGCTAAAGCATGTTCACCTAGGGCAGGCTGCACACAGTTGTATCCCAGTGAGTTTTGAATGTCTCTAAGGGAAGGAGACTCCACAACCTCTCTGGGTAGCCTGTACCGAACTGCAGCCTCCTTGTTTTAAAAAACATGTTTTAAAAACAGCACCCCCCTTCATTGCCTTATTTTTTCCTTTCCTATGAAAAAGCCACCTGATTTTGTGTTGGACTCTGTCAGCAGCTGATGCATTTAACCAGCCAGCATTATTCACATCTTCCTGCTTGTCTGTTCTTCAGCTTTTAGGATCTCATGCAATTCCTGAGAGAGAGCATTTAGAACTAAATCTATCAAATGACCTCACACAGGAAATAATCCATTTTATTGAATTTCCTTTGCCGTGGATTTAGCTTGCAGACTTGATATACAGAATCCTCATTTTGGTGTACTAAACAAGATCAAAGGTGACTCTGACTATTCCAAATTCCTTTGAAAAGCTAATCTGAATCATCATGCTTTAGACAACTTCTCTCCTAGGAGGCTTGTCTTTAATGAACCATTATTCAACATAGCACAGGATCTGCTCAACTAAAATAAACGCAAGCATCTTAGAATTTTACAGCTGCTGCAATTAAAGAGATATACTCAGGCCAAACTTTCCTAAAAGCGTGGAGCAGAATATTTCCTTTTTAGATGTTTGCATATATATATATATATATATATATATATATGTATTAAATTTAGTGGAACAGTCAAGAACTTTTTCAAAAATATTCTAAATCCAGATATAATTGCCTGTTGCCAATATGCAAAAACTGAATAGGGAACCTAATTCAGTGTTCATTATGACTAAAAGCACTTTTGAGTTCATTGCTTTATTCAAGCAGAAAGCAAGAAACAATCTTATGAAATGATAGGACCTGATCCAGTGGAACTGAATTAAATAGAACTGAAAATCAAAGTGAATGAAATCTTTAAGCTCTGTGGCTTTCAGCAGGTGATGTTGCATTAGTGGTAGCATTAACAGCATCTGATTTCTTCTGAAAATATATCTGCGTGAGAATATCTCTTCAGTACTCCAAACATGGTATCTGTAGGTACTAAAACATTCAAAGTATTGTCATGAAAATATTCATAAGACTAGTGCTTGAAAAGATGAGAATCCATTTTCCATAAGAGTGGCTGATTCCATTATCTGATTTCCTTTAAGAAAATACGTGCATTAGTTTTCATGTTTATTTATGGCTTCTGCTTTCATTATGTCATGCTTTTTTATATGCTATTTCATGCATTACGCAGGAGCAGGTGAGAGGCATGGGCTGAGCCAGGGTGGTACCCAGGAAGAGGCTGAGCTCCCCATCAGCTGAGGAAGAAGAGGACATCAGTGCCCATCCTCTGGGAAGCACACTGAAGAGGCACCAGCCACGTATTTCACACACAGCAAACCCATGTCTCTGTGGTGATAAATGGAGAGTCATGTCTGAAATATGGCCATTTTTACACACACAAGGGAACAAGGCACAGTGGCTTTGGCTCATTATCGAGATAACCTTAAAATATTACTGTATCTAATATGATGTACAGAATTTCCAGTTGCAGGTAGCTGATGCCTTCTAGGGCATGCCATTGAAATGGTGCCACTGATAGGATGCCTTTGCAGATTAACAACACTGGATATGAGTGACCAACTTTTACATCCCCTTTGAAGTCTAGGGACATCCTTTGTATTTAATGTATTTTAAAATATACATTTTCTCTCTGTCTTTGCTGGACTTCCTAATTAAAAATCACCCTCCCTAATTCACATGTCTATTTCTAGTCCTCTTTTAATCCAACCAGACTTCAACCTTGAGAAAGATGCTTTCATTCTTTTAACATTTGGTTTCACCAGTCTTCTGTAACTTTTCTGATAGCTGAGGAAGCTCCATAAGGCATCTTATTACAGGTATTATTATGACATCTGATTAATACAGCCACCAATATGTGTTTGCATTTGTATACAAAACCCTTGTTCCAAGAAGGCAATTGCATTTCATTTTCTTTTGATTCAATTATATTGGTATATTACACTTGCATTTTAATTTTCCATTTTTAAAGTGTTACATTTCGATAATGAAGTTTTATTTCTTTGCAATTGTAAATGTTTTTAAAGATTATATTTGATCTCAATGATTAGATAATCAACAGAAAACATATAGCTGTATATAGAAGAACCTCCTGTTACCGATACTATTATATATTTTTCTGTAATTTGTTACTTTGAGTCTTTGGCCAAAGTCCATGAGAGTAAATGAAGTACCCAATACACTGTTAAAGATGAGTCACTTTCTGCTATGTGGGAACCGTATCTGAGCTGGCTCAGAGACACTGTCTGAGGATATGGCAACCTTCAGTGTAGCTTCTGTGGACAGAGTGGGTCTAAGCAATCATTTGGGTCACTTTCTGTTAAATACAAGAATGTTATCATTAACATTTTAACCTAAGAAAAGTGACAGTTACCAAGAATGATATCTTATCTTCAGCTGATGTCTTCCTACCATAGTTACCTGTCACGGGCAGAAGAATGGTGCTAGACTTCAAAAGGCATATGCACACACAAGAAATTTGAGGAGAACCCTTAACATAAATATTTCCCATGAAAAATGTCATAGAATCATAGATTCATTTAGTTTGGAAAAGACCCTGAAAATCATGGAGCCTAAATGTTAACTTAGCATTGCCAAGTCCACCACTAAACAATGTCCCTAAGTGTTACATCTACACATCTTTTAAATACCTCCAGGGATGGTGACTCAACACTTCCCTGGGCAGCCTGTTCCAGTGCTTCACCACCCTTTTAGTGAAGAATTTTTTTCCTAAAAACCAATCTGAACCTTCACTGGCATAACTTGAGGGCACTTCCTCTTGTCCTGTTGCTTGTTACTTGGGAGAAGAGATCAACACCCACCTCTCTACAACCTCCTTTCAGGTAGTTGTAGAGAGCAATAAGGTGTCCCCTCGGTCTCCTTGTCTCCAGGCTAAATAAGCCCAGTTCCCTCAGCTGCTCCTCATGAAACTTGTGCTCTAGACCCTTCACCAGAATTGTTTCCCTTCTGGACACACTCCAGCAGTGAGGGCACCAAAAGTGATCACACTATTCAAGGTGTAGTCTCACCAGTCCCGAGTACAGGGGCACGATCACTTCCCTAGTCCTGCTGGCCACACTATTTCTGATACAAGCCAGGATGCTGTTGGCCTTCTTGGCCACCTGGGCACACTGCTGGCTCATGTTCATCTGCCTGTCAACCAACACTGCTGGGTCCTTTTCCTCCAGGCAGCTTTCCAGTGATCGTCCTCAAGCCTGTAGTGTTGGATTGAGTTGTTGTGACCCAAGTGCGGGACCTAGCCCTAAACCTTGTTGAACCTCCTACAATTGTCCTCAGATCATTGGTCCAGTTTGTCCAGATCCCTCTGTAAAGCCTTCCCACCCTCAAACAGAGCCACACTGAACCATAACTTGGTGTTATTTGCAAACTTACTGAGGGTGCACTCAATCCCCTTGTCCAGATTGTCGATAAAGATATTAAACAGGGCCGGCCCCAATACTGAGCCCTAGGGAACACCACCATTTGTGACTGTCCACCAGCCAGATGTAACTCCATTTATTACCACCCTTTGGGCTCGGCCACACAGCCATCTTTTTACCCAGCACAGAGTACACATGTGCAAGCCGTAAGCAGCCAGTTCCTCCAGGAGAATACCATGAGAGACGGTGTCAAAGGCTTTACTAAAGTCCAGGTAGACGACACCCATACCTTTCCCTCATCTACTTGTCATAGATGGACATCATGTTTGTCAAGCAGAACCTGTCTTTAATAAACCCCTGCTGGCAGAACCTGATCACCCGGTTGTCCTGTATGTGCCAAGTGATGGCAGTTAGAGTGGTCTGCTTCATAACCTTCCTCAGCACTGAGGTCAGGCTGACAGGCCTGTAGTTCCCTGGATCCTCCTTCCAGTCTTTCCTGTAGATAGGTGCCACATTTGCTAACCTCCAACCAACTGTTACCATTCAGGTTAGCCAGAACTATTGATAAATGGTTGAAAGTGGCATGGTAAGAACTTCCACAAGCTCCCTCAGTACCCTTGGGTGGATCCAATCTAGCCCCATAGACTTGTGTATGTCTAAGTGGTAAGCAGATCACTGACCATTTCCCCTTGCATTATGGGGGCTTCATTCTACTCCCCATCCCTGCCATGCAGCTCAGGGGGCTGGGTACCTGGAGAACAACTGGTCTTATTAAAGGTTATCTAGTTAAAGAAGGCATTAAATACCTTACTTTTCCTCATCCCTTTTTTCCCCAACAACCAGTAAAGTATTGAAGTTCTCCTTGGCTGTCCTGTTGTTTACTAATGCATTTATAGTAACATTTTTTATTGACTTTTATGGCAGTAGCCAGATTAAGTTCTCGTTGGGCTTTGGCCTGTCTAATTTTATTCCTGTATAACCTAATGACATCCTTATAGTCCTCCTGAGTTGCCTGCCCCTTCTTCCAAAGGTGGTAAATTATCTTTTTTTCCCTGAGATCCAGCAAAAACTCTCTGTTCAGCCAGGCCAGTCATCTTCCCTGTCAGCTTGTCTTTTGGCACATAAGGACAGCCTGCTCCTGTGCTCAAGGTTTCCTTCTGGAAGAATGTCCAGCCTTCCTGAATGCCTCTGCCCTTCAGGACTGCCTCCCAAGGGACTCTGTCATTCAGGCTTCAAAACAGGTCAAAGTCTGTCTTCTGGAAATCCAAGGTGGCGGTTCTGCTGACCCCCCTCATTATTTCTCTGAGAATCAAAAACTCATTTTGTCGTTGCTTTCCTCAAGCAGCCTCCAATCATCACATCACCCACAAGTCCTTCCCTGTCCATAGACAACAGGTCCAGCGGGCACCTTCCCTAGCTGGCTCACTCCCCAGCTGTGTCAGGAAGTTATTTTCCACACGCTCCAGGAACCGCCTGGGATCTTTTCTCTCGGCTGTATTGTATTTCTAGCAGATGTCTGATAAGTTGAAGTCCCTCACGAGATCAAGGACTAGTGACAGTGAGATTTCTCCCAGCTGCTTATAGAATATTTCATCTGTCTCTTCATCCTGGTTAGTTGGTCTATAACAGTGCCACTATGATATCTGCCTTGTTGGCCTTCCCCCAGCCTCTTACCCATAAACACTCAACCCTATCATCACCATTATTAAGCTCTGGACAATCAAAACTCTCCCTAACATGCAGGGCTATCCCACCACCTCTCCTTCCTTGCCTATCCCTTCTAAAGAGTTTATAGCCATCCATCGCACACTCCAGCTGTGCAAGCCATCCCACCATGTTTCCGTGATGGCAACTATATCACAGTTTTTCTGCTGCACAATGACTTCCAGCTCCTCCTGTTTGTCGCCCATGCTGTGTGCATTGGTGTAGAAGACGCACTTCAGCTGGGCTATTGATCCTGTCATCTTTTTGGCAGAAGAAGCTCTAAATCCTATGTGACCATTCTCATGTGCTTCCATGGTTCCTAACACATCTATAAACCCGTGCACCTTTGCTGCTACATGGATCTCCACCCCCTACCTCCAGTAAGACGGCAGACTGAAAGACCTCCCTGGCACATCATCCCTCAAACATTGGTGTGCTGCCCCCGGGCTTGTCTCTAGTGAGCCTGGTTGTATCCCTTCACATGTAGTTTAAAGCCCTTTCAATGAGCCCTGCTAACTTCTGTGCAAAGGTCCCTTTCCACCTTTGACACAGGTGTACCCTGTCATACATGGAACCTGCACTTAAATCTCACTCTCACGAAACTTCTGACAGTAGCAAAGCTTTAAAAGCCAGAGACTTCATGAAAACTTCTCTGGGCAGAATTAACTATGTCAGGTTTTATTTAAAGTAGCACATGAGTTAGATGGGAAATCAGGGCTGTGTTGTACGCAAGTTAGATTTTTTTTTAATAACTTGAAGGCTTTTTTCTTTCTTTCCCTTTTCCTTCCTGCCCACACAATAATTTTTGTTAAAACCTTTCCATGGGGTGTTCTTGAAAAACACCAAATTGACATTTTTGGAGACGTAGTGGTCTCTACATGTACACAGAACAAGGAACAGCACATAACCAAAAGTAAAAATACCAATGTACTGCCACAGAAATGAAGTGTCAGTCTGACTCTGAACATTTATAAATAAAAGAAGTGTGAGTTTACTACTCACTTGGAGTTTTCCACTCCAGGGCACCCAAACACATGCCAATTAGTGCCAGTTGTGCTGACAGCTATTCATTAAGTCTATCAGGAGACTGCTCTGAGATTTAGGCATTTCATTAATTCTTCTAAAGGCATCAGAGATGGTGCTTTATCTATAGTGGGAAATTTGAATGCTTCCTTTTCAAATGTCTCACGTATGCTTCAGTGTGGTCAGTAATAATTTTGGTGAGGGTTATAAGTGGCGGAATATGCTGCTTGCTTTGCTTTTGCCTGCTGAAGTAAAGCAACTGGCTCTTGACAGCAGCTCTGGCCCTGATGGCATGTGCTCTCCTTGTCTACACGTTGTAGTAGAATCTCATCATGTGCATAGGGCACCCAAACATGTGATGTGATCTGTAGTTTTCAGGGATAAGTTCAGATCATATAGCTAAGCAAGAAGAATGACAGGAAGAAAATTTCCATTTTCAAAGATTTTCCTATACTTCAGGGAAAAACAGCTGTTTTTTTGTCCCTTCCAACTCCCTGGATAGGTGCCCTTGGCACCAGCTGGCTCACCCTACAAAGTCTTATCTCTCGTGAGGCAGTATTTATCAGTGTGGACCACAGCTATTTTTTGTTCTTGGATTCAGTTGGCTAAGCTCTCCCTAGCAACAGAAATTACTGTGGATGATTTTCCTCTTTCATTTATGACACGAAAGATGAAAGTTTAGCGCTTGATACTTTTTCCTAACTGACACAGCATGGATGCTATTGTTAGCCGCATACAGCTCAGTTTCTTGTATGCCAAATTTTTGCCCTTTGAGTTACAATGATTGCATTTTTGTCTAGAAAGAGAGAAATTCTGAACACTGTATCCATTTTTTACTAAACATCTTTCCATTTTTTGTCACCACTTCCTCTTTTTTATGAAATGCATAAATTTGCGACAGCATCTGTTATTTTTTATATGTAATTATATATGCCTGGTGTGTATCTCTATCATATAACTTATAATCATAAATACATTAAACATGCTTGGCCATTGAAGTGCTTAATAAATAATTCAATTTTTAACATTTTTTTTTCTCTTAATAAGTTCTTTTTCTGTACTATAACTTAAGGCAGTATAGTAGAACTGAAAATACTACTGGTAAAAGGAAGGCAACAATAATTGATGTAATCTAAGCACCTCCATCATCTATATTTTTCTTTCTTTATGTTTGCAGAACATTGGAGTTAAGATTTGAGACACAGAGAATGCCTCAATGAAAATAATGTATGTATGTGCGATATTTTTTCTTCTTATTTTTTTTTCCTTTTTAACAAAGGCATTTCAATTTACTGTTATTCATTCAAATCCCAAGAAGTCTGTATTAAACAAAATAATTATGGTATTGTGGTTTTGAATTCTCATAACTCAAATCTTTCCAAATGGGACCAACGTGTTTATTATTAATAACCCTAATTTCACAGTCTCCCCATTTGTATATTGCCTTGACCTTACACAGTTTTAACTTAAATGTAGATTCCATGTGGATTACATATGGAATACATGAAATCAAGAGCAACTTAATAAAGGTGGGTTTCTTTTGGTTTGATTTATTTTTCCCCTGAAACCATTACATATAAATACCTACCTAGATGTTATAGTTTCAAAAGTCATTGTGTAAGTCTTCAGGACACACTGTGAAATCCCCATTGACACTAACAGGAGCAGAATTAGTGTCATGAACCAAAAACTTCTGAAAACTTTGTGAGGCCTCCATGTGTACAAAGGTTTGCAGGAACACTAGAAGGGACCCAGGACTTTTATTTTCTCCATCTACAATTTATTAATGCATTAGGCTGTATTAACTTTGAATTATTTTTTTATCTTTCTTGATGTTTATGACAGATTTTTCTGTCATTTTTCCTCACTGCTGGAAAAATAGCTGACTTGAGAAAGCATTTTACCATTCAGGCAAGTGCAATTGATATCTCCTTTTGTCTAGAATTTATAAAGCTTTGACTTGAGCTGCTTGGCTCCTTTCTTTTCTTTGTTATTTTGTAATTGTTTATGCCCTTATTTCTTTTGAGTGGTTCAGAAGGTGACCTTGAAAACTAAAAGAATAAGGATTTTGAAAGAAATAAAAGAACATAAAGTATTTATATAAAACACTAAAGCCTTGTATTACTATCATTAAGCTGTGTAACTACTTTGCTGTCAGAGGTCTAGACTGGCCAGGTCATGGGGCACTAGATGCCAGAGAGGGCTCAGGCACCCCTGGGTGCATTTCCCCTCCAGGCACCACTACTTCAAGTCTTCATTACCTCTGAACTGTGTTGTCTGCACAGGCTGCAAATAACTTTGCTCATCACGTAGCCCCATGGTCTTTGACTTTAGGGTCTGTTACTGGCATTTCATGCCTTCTGGTCTCCCTCCCCAAGAGTGTTAAAGAAGTAAGAAGTTAGGGGCAGTTACTTGCAAAATTCACCGATTGCTGCTTTGTTTTTCTAATTCTTAATGGACTAATCTGGCCAGTAAGACCTGAGCAGATGTAGTCCAGGGGCCACTTTCCTGAGTCATGTTTTTGGGTGGGCTTTTCCACATGACAAATGGCTATAAGGGTTCAGAATGGGACTGTGGACATTTTTATCCAGCTAAGGATAACTTATGCCCAATTCATGATGGCATTTGTTCAATTGTATTTATGTGCTCAGGTGACATCATGTATCCACAAAAGGATTTTTAATTCTTACGGGAAAACTGTATTCCTACTGAGACTGGCAGTATTTTATTTAAACCCTGATCATTTCCACTGTAGAACAATGAATTTCAGCTGATCAGCTTATCTGTGAAATGCTTCCTTATGCCATAAAGTACTATAGGGTAGGATGGACTCTTTTCAAACAGCACAAGTGTACTGCTGCCAGAATGTCTTTTACTTAAATAGAATTAGAACCCACATTTAATGATGAAAGTACTTACATGTGATGAAAGGGCTTCTGTAGTTGCACTGCCTTTCTGAGTAACACTTCCCAGCTACAAACCAAACTAACCAGAAGTAATGAATTTTATTAACAGCTCCAAAATTAGGACAGAAAATAAGATTTACAGTGCTATAAATATTTTCCTTCTCCTAAAAGAATGAAACACTTTGTCTAAAATACTAAAAGCATTAATTTCTTAAGTTCAGTTGATAATGGGCAATTGGACAAAACATAACCAGGAAAAAAATGAAAAAGAAGAAAAAAAAATGAGAAAATGAGAAAAGTTCCTATGAGAGATGTAGGTTTCCATTCTTTTAGGAACCACAGTCCTAGGTCAGGTGTCTGTGTCCTGAGGCCCCCTTGCCACAAAGGGCAAAGGAACAAGCAGAGCTGTCCAAGGCAGCTAATGAGTTTTAAAAGTGGTTCACCTTATTCTGATGGTTCTATCTCTTGAATCTGGTTTGATGTTGTGAGCTTATGTCGGTCCTGTCTTACAATATGCAGAGAGGTGCTGATCTTTTGAGGCAGAGACCAGAAGTGGAGATAGAGAAATGACAAGCTTAAGAAGCCATACCACCATGGTGGTATTTACCCAAGCGGGCTGCTTTGTCTGCATGTGCCAGAGTCATGTAAGAACAGCTGAAGTCTTGGCTCCTTCATAGCCTGCAAGAGTATGCACTGACTTTAATGGAAATGGGTTTTAAGTCAGAACTAAGGAACTTTTTTCAGAAGTGTATGTATTAGATTGGAATACAGTTTCCCACAGGAAGTGTCAAAAGCAATAATGCTAATTCACTTCAAGAGCATTTTTCCATTCAGCTTCTGTGATCCTATGAATATTTTGGTTTCCATTTCACTTAAACTAATATATTTTTAACTCCATCTTTGAGAATAAGAAATTACATGTGCCCTAGTTGGAGAGGCCCTTCTTTTCTAAATATCACTTATTTCACCAGATTAAATGAGGCAACATTTTTTTTAGTAATCATGAGAATAATGAGAAAATTGACAGCATGTATGTCTAAATGTATAGCCAGAGTGCTAGACCCAGCTGATAGGAAAATGTAGTAAAATGGCATTTAAATTCTCAGTCTTACAGGGAATCATGGTGACATTTCTAAAGATGTTACTAAATGAAGGATTTCAATTTACACCAAAGGAAAAAAAAAAAGCTAAATTTTCTGCAGAGGAAGTAATAGGTCCAATTTTCCAACTATCACAACTTCAGAAAACTTCAATTATGAAGACCATTAGTCTGACCTTATTTACCAGCACAGAATTTACTTAAAACTGATTATAGTAGCAACTTATCTGTCATGCTCTTTTTAAACAGAGAGAACAAGAAAAGTCAAATCAATGTGGTAATTATACTAAAATATCTTAATTTTTCATAATTGTTTTTATATGTTAACAAGAAAGAACAATGTAATGAATGAATTACTTGTTTCTATCTGATCCCCATTTTTGTAAAAAAAAAAATAAATTAAACCCATGAATTTATTATTTTAAAACTCTTCTTTTACCCTGACTTACTTTTTATATCCTTGAGACCAAAACCTGATGCTTTCAGTGAAATAATTAACCTAAATGATCCTCTCTTCTGCATATATTCATGTAATGAATGTGTGTTGAAGAAAGAAAACAACAAACAAGTCAATGAATGGACTACTGTAGAAACTGAAATCTTTCAATTCTTTCCCACTTGTATGGCTTATCCTAGGCTGAAAGGGAATACAGTTTGATGCCTTTTCTGACACAGTTTTAGATAGGGTTGAAGCTGGGCCTTAGCAGCAAGATAGTTAGAGGCATTTGAATTCTGCTCCCTTCCCTCCTCCTGTGAGCTGGCACTGAGTAGAGCAGTACACTGCAGACAGTGCTCAGACACTGCTGTGGGGATCCACGCAAGTATTGCTCTAGAGAAATGTCCCCCTGAGCTAGAGTGGCTACAGTTATATAGGTTGTTACTGGTTTAAGCTGAGGTTAAAGTCAGGATTTGCATTAGATGTAGGTTAAGTGAAGAAACCTGTTTCAGGAGGATGCAGTGTTCAGGGCAGCATCGAAGCTGGTGTTTGCATTCACTGGTTTGTTGAACTGTTTGGTTCTCTTTTGCAGTGAACACAAGTCTCTATGGCTAGAGTGGTGCTGGATTTTACTGCATCTACACATTTATTGATGGATGCTGTACATGTTAATATTAGAGCCAGGTGTCCCCTGAAGTGTACATAACTTGTCTGTGTTTCAGAGACATGGTAAGACCTTCAGAGTTCAGTAGCAAGTCCATGTTTTGTGAAGGCTGCCGGCTTCAGTCCTACTTCCACACTTAATAAAACAGCCCAACTCAAACCCACTTTTCAAGAATTTCAGGCATTACAGATACAATACTCACTTACACATCTTCTTCAGTTTGGAATTGTTCCTGAAACCTAACTTAGATTCAGTTCTAAGTCAAGATTTAGCTATGTGAATACATACATATATGTGTATGTATATGTAAATTCTACACATATATGTACCTTTATGTATACACACAGAGAAACACACTCAGTCATGCAACACAGTGACCACTATTACCCTGGAATGACAACAAAGTATTCAACTTGGTGACAGTTGCCCTCACCCAGTCAGGACCAGCAATTAAGCTAACACATCAGTCCATCCTCCCCAAAAATCAATCTCTAACTTTGAATTTACTGCCATAGCCTTGCAACCCCCACGTCACCCCCTTAAGTATTCCTATTGTCACTAATCTTCATTCTAGTATTAGAATTTAGAATATTATCCATGGAGGCACTTCTGGCTCCCAGCCTGACTGCAATTCACACTGAAGCCAAATTACCAATACCACAGTGGACCTCATTATCCCCTTACTTAATGGCAATAACATCTTTGCAAACCATTACTCTTGTGCTGTGGTACCTGGGCAAGAAAGCTAGCATTTCAGGTTCTGCTGAGTCCTAACCCCAAATCTAACTCCAACATCAACATGAAACTTGATTGCTTCTAGAGGTGCAGTAAATTCTACCTGCTGTCAGAACTGTGCAACAACATTTTGCACTTTCCAACAGGCTTTATGTGAGCCCTCTGGTTCTTTCACTTCCCTACAGGAGATTGAGGTGTTCTGCCTTTAACCTGATCCTCACCCATAATGAAACTTTAAACATAATTAGACTACAACTTTTCATGGGTTACTACCACATGCCTAAAAATTAAAACTGATTTTAAATTATTTGTTTTGTCTGACATCCCTGATCCTAGTATTAGCAGCTTTAGAGGATCTAGAAATTAATGTACCTGATGAACTGCTGCTGAGATCTGATCCATATTGCTCCAATATCATAGTCTAGTTGCACCTATATAAGCCAGAACCATAAAACATAATCTCAGCCCCTGCTGACACCCAGACTCTTAACTCTGTACATTTAGAAGGGTACAGATACAAACTTAACTCCTGAACTGTAATCTGCTTCTGAATGCCAAGTACCATCCTTTGCTTATTTGTGCTCCAATAACCTTTTCTTGTTCAGGACAACCGTCCAAGTTGTAACTACACCAGCACAGCTCTGCCCAGCCCTGCAAGCCTTGTTGTACCTTGCTTTTATTAAGAAGAAAAAATGTTTTCCTCTGGCTGTAGACCAGAGATTACCATATCCCTTGTTACTAAATGTAAGCCTTTCTTTGACCATAGCAATAATCCTAGTTATTCAGTCTTTCCTGTCCTGAACCCTAAACTGAAGCTGAACCACATCTTCCTCACCCAGAAATCATTAGAGATGCATTAAGATTTTCTGTAAGTTTTCATCATGTTAGCCACAAGGATATAAGATGATTTAGAGCAATAAACTATTTCTTCGGATATTACTGCTTCAAACTCGAATTCTAATATGCTTTTCTGACAAGTGGACCCTTTGTGGTCCTGACAACAGTATGATACTTATTCCTCTCAGCCAGAGCCTTCTCAACAGCCTTGCATGACCCAGTTTATTCATTATTCTTTTGCCTGAATGGTATTCAAGACACAAACCTAACTGTAATATTTAACCTAGTCCAGTGGCCTAAAACCTCCTAAAATATAAACGTAGCCTAATCCCCACCCACTCAGAAGCAATTTCACATCTTAAATCGGTAATTGTTTTTCACATCCATCAATGCTCTTCCTTCCTGCCTTGGCAAGCAGATGAGCATGTGATGAGATCAGGCAAGGTCTTATTGTTAGGACTGGCAAGATTTGAGTTAGTACTAGATTTTGCTTTACCATTTATAACAGGGGTTGAGAGAGAATAAGGTTTAACATATGAAGAACCTACCCCTCAAGTTAACCAGTGTCAGAGGCTATCTTAACCAGTGATGGCTCAGAAGATAAATGGGTATAAACGTATAATCATGTGTAAACAGGAAAGTTGTGTAGATGCTCATTTTTGCTTGTGTGTCAAATAGAAAAATTGTATCTCTTCTTTGTCTGGGAAGAAATTGTGTTTAGATTGCTGTTCTTATAGCTATTTATATAAATTGTCAAAGTGATGTAAGTGGAAAACCAATGGGAAAAAATTTGAAAAGTTCATCTAACTAGCAGTGCCCATGGCTTGCTAAAGAGTATGAGTTATAATTCTGGGTATAAAACACCAACAGAGTCAAATTATTATTTTTTTTTTTAGCTTTTTCAGGAACCAAGGAGAAGCTAGCTGTTTGACTGGAGGAATAGTTCATAGAGCTCTGGGATTATTTGGGAGGCTGTGATCTGACAATCCAAACTACTGTTTATTCATTAAATAAACTTGATTACTACTGCTGTTAAATATGCTTAGCTCCTGCCTGGTCTCTTCTGAAACTACAAACCTAAAATAACATGTTTCTGATTCTGGTAACTTGTTTAATTCTATAATGCCAGTATGACTGTCTCCAGGCTAGCTGAGGGCTGTGGATGACGTGAAATCTGGGGACCGATAGGGAACTGGAGATATTAATGATAATGTTAGGATTTTATCAAGGCAGAATTTATGTTAGAGTTCATGATTAGGACTGGTTCTCATGACTGCTGCCCCTAATGGGGGAAGAAGTTGGTTTTCCTCCAGAGTCTGTAAGAGCTAGTAGAAGGGACAGGTGTTATAAGCGTGTAAAAATCCCATCCTGACTCTGTGGGTCTGACATGATATAGAAACACCTGGTTCTTTAAATCCTGTTACTTCTAGTCTTAACCCTAATAACATTACAGTGCCACCACCCATCAATTCCTAACAGTCTCTTAAAACATTCACTTGTGAAAAACTCTTACCCCAGCCTCACAGGAGTAAGCAATAAATCTTCCAGTGCCTTCTTGCTCTCCTGTCCCCTAACTCTAGTCTTAATCTATCTGTGACAGTATACAGCAGAATCTGTCACTAGCTCAAGAATTAACATTGAGTTGCCCATGTTAGCACTGTGACTGACTTCTCTGAAAACACCCAGCTACTTTTTGTCAGGCCAGGAGCTGTCAGAAGATACCAGAAGCTATTGATGTCAGAGCTGCAGTACGATTTAGAACAGTGAAGACAGCTGTATATTTTAGTCCTGCTAAGACCAGTAAAGGTTATTGCTGACACTGGGGAGGAGGATGTATTAGAGTGGTTTTCATTATGGCTGGGGTTAGGTGTGGAGCTATCCCATGCTTCTGCCTGCAAAAGCTGCATGTCTAACTACAATAAGCAATCCTGGAGCAGGGAAGGTTAATTCTGGGGTGTTTGAGGACTTCCAGATCATACCTGGAAGGAGAAGGAAGGCTAGCTTGGATCCTGCAGGATGAAGGGAGGGATTTTTTTAACCCAGGGTTAAAACTAAGGTTATCAGAGGCTGAAGAACTAGATTAACTCCTGGATTATTGCTGCCAGATTCAGTTTGTAAGTGCTTCTGAGATTGTAAGGGATGAGTGCTTTATTGTGTTAAGGCTGTGTTTAGGCTTGTAGTTGGGGTTTAGGGCAGTTGGGGTAGTAATTCTGCATGGCACACAGAGCTGGTACTTTTAGAAATATTTTGTGATAAAATCAGGATCAAATGAAGCTAATAAACTAATATATAAAATGTAGGTTTGGTATTGGGCTTTAGGACTAGAGGGATCAAAAATTATTGTATTATATTGGGCTAAGTAGGAGCCAGTGCCTAGAGAGGTAAATGCATGGTGATTTCTGCCAAAGGGAAGGTTGCTGGTTGACTTTATTGAAGCCAGGGTGACATTGGAGTCAGACTTAATGTCAGGCTTTAGGAAAACATGCTGAATTTAACTAGGAGTTAGCTTAATTGCTTGACTGTATAAGAATAAACTAGCATCAGGTTTAAAACACAATTTGGTCTTAAGATCCAGATAACTGCCACTGGAAGAAGAGTATGACTGGAAAGTACTGAATAAAGGTGAGCTATATGTTTGAGATTACCGCTTGAGTTAATCAAGGTCATTACACTATTATGTTCTCCCACCAATGCCATAATTTGGTTTAGGATTAGTATCAAGTCTGACCATTGCGGTTTACTGTCAGATCCTACAAAGCCTGCAGAGTGAAGATGAAGGTCAGTGTCAGCAGTGGCATTTGGCTTTTGATTGATATTGGAACTCAGGAAGGTCACTGCACTTGTGTGTTAATGGTTGTGTTAGGGCAGACATTTGAAACAGCAGAGCTAGGTTTATTGATTGAATTCTCAAGATTACCAGGGCTGGGAAGGTATCTTAAATAGGTCATACTTAGTGCAGGGACTAACAAGATTTGCTGCTCTGCTGTGTTAAGTTTGTAATTAGAATTTGCTGTGTCAAGGACTAAAGAGCTGAGGCCAGCAGGCTGGAGAGGAATCAAACTGAGAAGATAGGCTCGTTTGTCCTGGACGTAATTATCCTTGGGCTGTGGGATAGGATACCTGGTAGGATAACTACGTAAATGAGTCTCCATTAAAAAAAAAAAAACAAAACAAAAAACAAAAAATAAGAGGGGTGGGACAGTCCAGGTGATGAAAAAATTCTGATAATACCCATTCCCTGACTGATTTCATAACCCTACTTCTAGTCTATTACAATTTGTAAAGCTCAGACTACACTGAATCCCCTTCACTTCAGAGCTGGAAATGTTGCCTAGCTCAAGTATAGTGTAGCAAAACCACATTTATCCTGCTCAGGTACAGCACTGAATTCTAGCTAATAAGGCTTCTAAAATTCAGAGCAGTGGACAGCTCTGACTGTGCACAGACTCATTCTGCACCTGAGGCACATCAGGACTTATTATTTCAGATGCAGCTGAGATTGCCCTGAAATATTTTTCTGTTGTAAAACCTAAACTTCTGGTGAGTTCTGAAGCCGATCGTGGGGAAAAACAAAACAAAAGAAATCACTCAATCCCCCACCCCCACTTAAAAAAAACCCCGAAAAACCAACACCCAAGCCACAAAAAAAACCATGATACAAATGCTGAGAACACATTTGCAAGTAACCCCAGAATAGGATACTTTACAACTGTAACATAACTATTGTAACTAAAATATTATATGTATGTGGTAATCAGTGTTGTCTTCTACATATATAGATTTGGAAGAGGACTTCTTTCCTGATTTGTGCTGTGAAAGTAAAGAACAAGAATAACAAATGATATTCATAATTCTATTACTGGAAATGTTAAGAAAATATTACTTTGTGTTTGTTTCAAAAGAAAATTTCACTTTCAAAAAATGAAATAAATATTGCTAAAGTCCTAGAAGCTTTTAGTTTTGTTTTGGCATAAGTATTCAATATGTAGCTGTTGTGGTTTAACCTCAGCTGGCAACTAAGTACCATGCAGCTGTTTGCTCACTCCACACACACCCCACAGTGGGATGGGAAGGAGAATCAGGAAAAAGGTAAAACTCTTGGATTGAGATAAGAGCAATTTAATAATTGAAATAAAAGAAAACTTAATAATAGCAACAACAACAATTGTAATGAAAAGGAGAGAGAGGGAGAAAAGAATAAGACCCAAAGGAAAAGAAAAACAAGTGATGCACAATACAACTGTTCACCACCAATTGACCCATGCCCAGCCAGTCCTCGAGCAGCGATCGGCAGGCCCCTGCCAACAACACCCAGTTTATATACTGAGCATGGCATCCCATGGTATGGAATATCCCTTTGGCTAGTCCAGGTCAGCTGTCCTGGATCTGTGCCCTCCCAGCTTCTTGTGAGGCTGCTCCCTGGCAGAGCATGGGAAACTTGAAAGTTCTTGATTTAGAGTAAACACTACTTAGCAACAACTAAAACATCAGTGTGTTATCAACATTATTCTGATACTAAGTCCAAAACAGAGCACCATACAGTAGCCATATAGCAGTTGAAAGGATCTGAATTAATCTGTGACTCATATAAAAGAAAAAAACCAAAAGGTCCCAAACACTTTGCCAAATGGTTTTAAACACTTGCTTTAAAGGGAAGTAAACTGAATTAAAAGGAATGACTTGCCAATTCTCTCCATCAAAATAGAAGAAATCATCCTATATTCAGAAATTATGTGATGTAATTTTGGGAAGGATGTACTGTCTTTTACATACACTGAGTAGCTGAAGCTCTGCTTCAAAATCAGAAAAATTTAACTGGGTAACCATTAAGGATTCTTTGCTTCTGATTCTGTGATGAGTAAGAACATATATTTGTACAAAATCAGCACAAATCCCCTTCATTCCTACCTGTGAATACACTGGGTAATCTCACGTTTGACACTCCAGGTGGGGCAATGAGATTTAGTATGGTGCCCAAAGCAGCAGTAGCTATACTGATTTTAACTTTTCACTTTATTACTGGTACCTACAGTGTTGCAAGGAAATTGGTAGAGCAATGAAGGTCATACAGTGCTCTGAGGATTATAATACCATAAAAGACACTGCTACCTGATGGCCCACTAGTGGCCCAGAAGACACTGGTTCTTCACTAACTCTGGTCTCATCTGGGCATCAGAGAGAAGCTGATGAGAGCATTTCCAGCAGCCCAGTCAGATTACGAAACAGCATTGATAATGAGGTCTGGGCTTGTTATAGCTGTAAATGACAGGGACAAGACTGGGAAGAAAGAAAAGCCAATGTTTAATGGTGAACAGCATTGACCTGAGCACAGAAATCTGACCAAATGCCCATTCAAGTCAATAGAGTGATATCATATGTGTGCATCCCTAATAAGTGAAAAAGAGGAAAGGATTAGGACTTGAAAACAGAAATTAGCACTGATAGAAATATTTTAAAGGGAATTTTCCCATCTGCCACAAAAATGTTATGTAGAGACTGAGAATGGAAATTTCCTTACTGAACTATGGTTATGTAGCTATTTAGCATATATTACAAATTACGCTCCCTTTTTCTACTAGAACAGAGAGATAGGCATCATCAGAATGGGATTAATTCCTCCTGGTTTAGCTATTCATTACATTTGGATGAATTACTCTCTGAAAATACCTTAGTCTCCCAAGTTTGTTTAAAGTAATAACAGAACAGGGAAGACATTGTGTATGTTTTTACCTGGAATTACCTGTTTGATAGTTGTAATTGAACCATGATGTTTCACTTGCAAGTACTCCAATATTTAGCATGGTAACAAGTTCCAAGAAGTCATAATCCTATCTCAGACATTTAGATAATTTCCAAATTAAAAAAATAAAATACAATTTGAGCAACAGGATATATTGTTTTGATCTTTAATCTAAAAAGGCAGCTAGATCTTCTGCAGCATGCTTACTTCCTCTTCTGCATCATTAGTACATTCATCATCTTACAAGTGCACGCAAGTACTTTTAAAAATAACATATGAGGGTTGATGGGGTCTGCCATATTTATAAAATCATTTTGTCTGACATTTTTATAAAACCTGCATCGAAAGTGCTCCCATGAGGCTGTACCCATTTAGATGAGGTCAATATGTTCCTCTTGCTGTATGGTAAACCTACTCATCTTTCTGAATATGAAATGATTTTCTGCAAAGTCAATTGTAAAACAATAGTAACTGGGGTAATGCAACCCATGGTAATGATGGCTGTTCTCCAAATAAATTTGTGTAATCTTGTTCACTTAAGTGATAAATTACATACATGTGCATGTGTTGGCTGTAATCCTGCTCTTTCAAAAATACCAGTTCAATGGATAGTAAACAATGCCCAGTCACACTAATTTTATGAAAAGGCAATTGCACTTCATACTTGTGTGTTAGTGTAGAATGATTGACACTGATGTATTCTAGAGTTCATGTTTGCAGGTAATTTCATTTCCAATTCACAACAATTTTATTTTGCAAGCACAAAGGAAAAGGAGGGTTATGTCTGTGCTCCTCAGTCAGGTGCCACAATGAGTAGACCTGGAGAGTAAACCGGCCGGTGTTGAGCACCTGATGTCCACAATATGCACATTCCAAGCAGGGGGACAAGTCTTGCCTGTTTCCATGGACTGACCTCCCACTTGCATGTGGGGCACATTAAAGTGATCTGGAGAGTTCATTGAAGTTCAGTTATGTTCAAAAGGAATTCAGATCAAGAGCTCTGAGCCACATCTGTGATGTGCACCAAAGTATAACAAACAGGGAGCACTGGAGGAACACTTTGAAAGAGTACTGCTGACCCAAGTAAAACACTTATCCAGATGCTCAATGAGAACAGGCCTCAGGAAAGTACTAATGAGAATAAAAAAAACATTGTTTTCACCTACTTTCAATTTTGGAGACATAAGAGTCAATTTACATCTCACCATCACCAGCTGGCAAGTGAGATGAAGCAAAGAGTTTCCTTTCCTCTCTGCCTATAAACATTGAATTATCTTAATTGTCTAGAATTCTACTTGCTGGGATTATCATGTCAGATTTTGAGACTTAGACTAACACTTCTAGTTGCAGGCATAATACCAAAATGTATCCAGACACGGAAATACAGTCCTTATTAGGTAAACTGCTATAGAAATAGTCCCTTTCTTATTGAACAAACTGCTGATGCAGCCAGTCATGTTATCCTCTTCTTTCCTTATCATCTGAAGTGTTAGGGGTAGCAGGGCACTCTGGGACAAAAGTACCAGGCACTCAAAGGCAGCTTTTTGAATGCTACCTATTCTATCTGTTCTCACAAATCTTTGGTGAAAGCATCAAACTGGTAGCAACTGAATAAATGTGTAATATAAGCAGCAGAATGCTATTTGAGTTGGATATATAACATCTGGCCTGAGGAAAAAATAAAATATGAGCAAATGAATTAAAAATAAGTTAAAATAAATATAGACCAAGGAAAATGCCAATGTGAAAAGACATTTTTCTGATTAAAAATTTAATTGAATTTCCAAATGCTCCTCTCTAGCCAAATGCTGAGGAAGATTCTTTGTGTAGTCACAATTTCCTGTATGTCCTAGAACTGATTGATGACAAGCATGTTATCATTTTGTCACAAGAGACAGTTATATATAAAAACAAAAAGGAAACATTTTCTCAGCATGAAAACTGCAGGTGTATTTAGCAAGAAACTTGTTTCTAGTACAGTGCCGTTGCATTTTCTTAATAGGTAAGACATCTGTAATCAATCACTTATTCCCGAACACTCAAATAGATTTTGAAATGTTACCATTCTGCAGACTAGCCCATAATTACACTGGGGATATGGGTTTAAATGCTCTTATTTAGTTAATAGTAACATATTATGATGTAATCAACACACAGAAGCAACTCTTTATTGTTTGTGATTGCTAATGATGTTTAATTTTGAGAACTAATGACTTGGATAAAATGAAGAGTAAAAGCAGAAATCTAATTTGTGAGTAAGGCAAGTTTCAGTTTCATAAATCTGCTAACTGTTCAGAGAGTCAAGGACAAGAAAATGCCACTTGAATCATAACAAATATGTAATTTCAAATTAGAGAGCTTTTTTTAAAGTACTGCAATAGCAACAAAGAATGATGAGAAGAAAGTTTGTGTTAGCCAAAGCACAAACCAGATTTTTATCAGAGTGTAACAAAATCTAATAAAAGCCACTGAAAGGTTGTTTAAAATGTGCATTTTTGGTTAATGAAATTTACAGCTTTCATGGACATTAATTTTAAGGGATTTCATGTCACTTACAAGTCATGTGGCCAGACATGGTCCATCAAGAAATTTGAAGTATTAACATCTTTACCATTTATTGTTGGAGACCAAATCATGGGATTTATCATTAAACCTGTTTTTTCATGGATTTCTTCCCCTCCCCCCCCCTTCCCCACACACACACTTTGGGAAGACACGCTGAACAGACTATAACTGCAAATGAAGAAACAAATAATATTATTGTTTTTATAGCTACTAAATCATACTTGCTACACCTCCCATGTCAACTTCCATTTCCTCTTCCACAACCTACTGCATTCACTTGAGAATTACTATGAGCTTGTATAACTATCAAAATAAATCAAATATGATAACTTATTGGCATTAGATTGCCATTGTAAATATCAGTTAGAAGTGTGCTATTTTTAATTTTAAAAGGGTAAGTCAATAAAAGCCAACTTCATATGCTAAAGAGTGTCCAGAAAAATAAACAAACTGACAAACTTTTGTCTCGAATGCAGAAGAAAAATGTAAGGTGCCATTGTGGTTAGTGATCTTCTGATACACACTATGCCTGTGCTTTTCAGGAACTAATAGATCTGAACCTTTTTGTTATTTTAGATTTAAACTTTGGAAGAATAAAATCTGAGGGAACATAATGAAACACTGAAATTAGCAGGCTTCTGATTACTTTTCTCCTTAATAAAGACATTAACAACTCTTTACAGGAAGCACACCATTGGAACTTATCAAGTTGGCTTCCTGTTAGGAAAAAAAAAAAAAGATTGGTGACATGGTAGGGGTATGTTCTGAGTACCACTTGTTTCAGCTGGATGCTGTGCATGTCCTTGGTAATGTGATGGTCATAAATGTCAAATTCCATTGGAAGTTGCCTCCCAGGTGGGTTAGGCTGCAGAGGAGAATGAGTGGCTGCAGGCAGCCCTGACCACGACTGCCAACCTTGCTGAGATGCACATGGGGTTTTCTTCAGAGCCCTCACCTTTGACACAGTACCCAAGGGCTGGAAAGAAGTACCTCTGAAATTCTTTGTTTTCTAGGAAATTAAGGCAGGTAGCTTTCGATCTTCCCATATTTTGTTTTTCAAAGCCTTACATGTAAAATCTCTATCACTATTCCCATCACTGTTTTGTCTTCAGGAGGAAGAATGAAGTTTTGAAAATGACTGCATGACTGCTTTCATGATGACCAGATTATTCATGTTTTTACAGACTAGTTGTACCTACATTGAATGCAAATCTACACTGAAGAGGACTGTGCAACAGAGGAGAAGAGGGGACATCCTCACTGTCCCCACTCCTCTGCCTGGCAGCTGCCCACATCAGGGAGTGGCAGAAACAGGTCTCGTGCCTCTCCAATACCCTTAGGCAGGTAGGCAGTGCCTTGTCATACAGGGAGAGCATCCAGGCTGCAAGACCTTCTTCAGGGGCCACAAGGCAATCTATGAAGGCTTCCCTGCTTTCATCTTTGGATGCTTCCACTTTAATTCATAAGGATGAAAATAATGGGTTAAATACTTTGTTCCTGTAACTGCTGTGAAGTGGAAGCAAATCCTTAACAAAGGATTTTAAATGACAAATATTTATCCTTTATTCATAATCTAAGTTCCTCCAAAAATTCGGAACGGTATTTGCTACCAAAGATTAAAGAGAAGCTAGTCCTGGAGACAAAAATCCAGAGGAGGCAGACTGAAAGCTGAAAAAAAACCAAAAGAAAAGAAAATTGGTGTGGAGCTGGGACTTCCATCATCTGCAACATATATTTATGCCTCAGCTTATTTTCAGTTGTTTTTTTTCCATTACTAATGTAGATGTTTCTGTTATTCCTGGAAAACCCAGAAATATTTGTCTCAGCTTCATCCTTATCATTAGGAGTTCTTGAGGGATAATTCTCTGAGCTCTCCATAGGGTGTAAATGGAAGGCCACTGCCACTGAAGCTGAACTATATTTTATTAAAAAAACAAAAAGTCACTTATATTTAATCCAATTATATCCATGATACACTAGGATAAATGTATTAACCAGCTGTATGTATAAGCTGGTTTACAAAGGAATTAAGAGTAGTGATGTACGCCCACCGCTGCTGGGAGTGTTCCCAAAAGACCTGCTGGGTTAGATCATTTGTTCGTGGCATGCGGCCTGAGTTCAGCTGAGTCCCAGCTGCTGACAGGCCTGATGTCAGTGCAGCCAGTATCAGGGAGGTTTCAGGAAAGGCTATGACAGTCTTCTGTATTGGATTCCATCACTGCAAGGGCATTGACAGGTTTCACAGAGTGCAAGGAAAATCCATTTGGTAAGTATGTGTTGAAAAACATCCCAAGGGACACAATACACTGAAGGTTTTCCCAAAGAGCTACTAGCACGGGTTACTCCAGAATGCAGCCCAAAAGCATTGCTGAAATGATGTAGAAATACAGCAAACCTGGTAGCTAGCCTGCCTGCAAGGCAACTCACAGCCTTTCCAAAAGATGACCGTGAAAATAACAATCACTCCCACACACACATGCTAGGGAGCACTCTGTTATAGAGCCTATGTTATTCAGTTTCACCTAATCCACTAGTAATGCCTGGAAACTATAGGGAAGACGTAATAAAAAATTTAGTCTGTGACATTATGTATTTCACCTGAAACATACTCCCTGTTAATTTTCCTACACATTAGGGGTTGGACCCTGAATGGCTGCATAAGAAGTAAGACAGTTAAGAATCAGAATCACTGCATTTTATACTGGTATTTTTTTATTGTTATATATAGCACAACAGGTGCATCTGATGCTTGACAAACAGGGGAAGAGCTTTTCTGTTAAAACTGTCAGTGACTTCCATACAGCTCTTTTAAAAATTGTGTGGAATTAAGCCAATAAAAAGCAGAAGTTTCAGAAACTTGGCAGTGGGTACAGACACATACTGAAGATGTCTTTCCATTCCAGATCCTTTGAGTGTTCTGGCATGGCCCGTGACCAGGCTGCTCACAGCCTTCCCTCTATTTCTCCTAAACTGAGATCATAGTGTTTTAATCTAGGTGGTGACATGGTTTATGGTAACAGTCTATCATGCTGTTCATTGCTTTTCTGAATTTAGACTCTTATCAAAGTTGTGCCATTATGTTCTAGCAAATGTGTATCACCTTCCTTAGTAAGGATCATATATAGAGTATTATAGTGACTAAAAAGAATGGGAATACTTACTCTGTTGCCTCTTTCTGGATGCAAACCAAACAACAACATAGTATAGTTTGTTGCTGTTTTTTAAAAGAATACATGCGCGTGAATAGGTAACATCTAATGCCCCATGTCACTTAAGGTAATAATTTTTAGAGATATGCTATGTTAGTAATATTTAAATTCAGTCTGGCTTAAGTTCCGTTTTCTGTACTGCTCAACTGAAATTCGGATTCTTTACTGTAATTGAAAACAGATATAAACTCTGATAGAAAGTGATTAAGCTATTTGTCTAGGATAATTTAACATTTTTGAATTTTAGAATGTTCAGATTTAAAATAGTTATAACAACTTAAATTCTTCTTAAAGCTACATACTTCTACATCTAAGCTTCTACTAATGTTTAAGTTTCAAAATCTAAAAGCAATTAAATTTTATTAATTTAATAAAAGTGATTAAATACTATATTGTAAAAGATAATCTTCTAAGTAAATGTTAAAAACATGAAATTTGCTGTTCAGTTAAGTGGGACTACTGCAAATTGCTTAGATCACATATGCGTTACAATTTGATAATTGCCGCAAAATTGGTTTGAGACATTCTATTAAAGATGCTCCAGAAACACAATGTACTGCTCATTCATGTGAACACAGGAATGATCATGGAAAGAACTTATGACTTTGTTTGTACTGCTTATGAGGGTGCTGAGTTAGGTTGTGCGTTACGGTAGCCTGAGAATCACTCTCCTGTTACCAAAATGGATTTTTTCTTACAGGCAAGTAGATGACATCGGCAGATATGGAATAGGGAGAGGGGAAGAAGGGACAGATCAGTGTTATGTAAAAAAATCATCCATCTGGAAAAGGAATGAACACAATTCTCAAGAACAGTGTCCTCTGAATTACCTTCAAAGTACTCTTCAACTTCTCTTGTGAAATTTCATTCCGACCATTCTAACTGGCAGTCTCCAATGCCAAGCATGCTCCCTGGTGTTGTGTTTATATTCATTATAGCTGGAGCAACAACCATCACATAGAAGAGGGAATGTGGATGCTGAGGCTGAATGTGCACCATCAAGACTAGAAAAATAAATATAATTTAAATATTTCTATACATACATTTTTCAATTTAGTTTTGCTGTTGACTTAATCTAACAAGAAATTATGTCTCCATCCATAACGTTACTTAGAGCTACTTTAGAGTTCTTTTTAATATTCAGACACAAAATAATTGATTCATGCTAACAATGCTCTAGGTTGATGCTGCATTTGCTCAGATCAGGGTCTGTTCTTTTATTGCCCTGGATTTTGCCTTTCTTTTTGTGAACCTTCCATATTTGTGCTGCAATAATCTACTTTGCAAAGTATGTCATGTATTCTGCATCCCATAGACGCCAGAGAGCTCTGGCTGAAGGATGCCATGCTTGATATAAACATTGTGGAAATCACTGTGCCTTACTCAAACTAAATATCTGTCAGATCTGAACTTGCTTGATAGCACAGAGTTTGGGCAGAGTGTGTACAATAGATAAGCAAAACCTAATGTAAGAAACCTAAGTCTGAATGGAGACTACTTGATTTTCAGTTCTCTATTTGTGGGACTAGTACAGTAGTCACCATTAGTGTTGGTACAGTACTATCCAAGAAAACAAGAAGCTGATGAGAGTAAAAATAAGTTTTTTTTCTGAAGACAAATATTAAGTAAGAAGCAAGATTTTTTGTCCAATTCTTACTGTCCATCCATTGTCTTCTTTAGTGTTTCTGCCATCTGTGTCATGGTAAGCTTTAATAAGTTACAGTTTCTGTATTTTCTCCATTTATCTGAACCTAATAAACAGTGAAAAGCACATTAAAATATGTAACTGACTTTTAATAAATTACAAATTATTATGCAGTCATTTTCACCCACTGTATTATATCAGTTCTTGTGTTTGTTTGCATTATTATTCCTGTCATGTAGTTATAAATTCTTTGTTCCTCTTGGGCATACTTTTTACCCTTTAATCTTTCAGGAAGGGAGCCCCTCCCCATTAAAACCAACCCACTTACTTATATCCAAAGAAAAGAGCTAGCAAGAAATTCTGAGTCCTTAAAGGCAAAAGGCAGGTATGTCAGGCAAGGAAAGAACAATAGAAGTTTTTTTTACTGATGAATGTGAAACTTTCTGAAAGGTAGGTAGTCTCAGTATAGATTTTCTTTTAATGCCTGAACAGCTACAGAATTTTTCTTAGCTGTTAAGGCTAGTAAATTAATTAATAAGTACATTTGCTAGGTTTTTATGAAAACCCTCTATACCTTTTCATAACAACAAATAAATTAAATGGAAGAAAGCACAATAAAGTAGTATGAGCAAAGCAGAAGGACTCTGGGGAGATTCTAACCTTTAATCAAGGCTGTAAGAAATCTCTTTTGTTTGAGACATTCTAGACAAGCTTCTTGAGGGGCAAAATATCCCACTCATGGAATTTTCTGAATCCTCACATTCTGCTGAAATGTTTACATGTTTAAGTATCTCTTCTCAGGTATTAATCTTTTAGTTTTTCTCATTCAGGTATACATTGTCATGGAGTCATGAGGGACTTCTGGAAACTCAGCAATAATCTGGTGTCAAATCATTAAAGAAACTGTGTCCAGATTTCTTAATTTCCAAATACAAATGAATTGGAGAAAAAAATCAGCAGTATTTATTACCTTGACTTATAGAGCTAGTATTTACGGTTACTAATTTACTTAATTTTTATGGAAAAGTGCATGCTTTGAGAAAACCAAAGAATATTGCAAAAAAATCCATCTACAAGAAAAAAGGAAAGCTAAATTCACTGATAGAACCAATATATCTGGGATCTGATGCCTGTGGCTGTCTCAATTTTCTTGGAAAAAAACTAATAGTTAATTTGCTGGAGAGGGTGAACCTACAAACTTTAAGCAAAGTGGAAACTGAATGAATGGAGAAGGTAAAAGACTTTAGACATCCTCTTCATTTAAAAGCTCCTTACCCGTAGGCTACAAAGTTATTTTTCCTGTGCTTTCTGTGGACTACTGAATATTTAGTTACTGTACGTGAAGTGGAACAGCTTCAATAGAAGGGCTGTATCCTGGCACAGAAATCCTTACCTGATAATGCTTAAATCAGTCCTATCATCCCAGGCAGGAACAGAGGATGGAGTGAGTAAAGCCTTCATAACCCTTGCACCAGACTGAGTTGGAGACGGAGTTTTCATAGATGCTTAGTTCAGGGGCTGAATTTCTGTTGAGGACATCCTGTGCTGGCCTGAAGGGAAATGTCTGAGAGAAAGGTAGACATATGTGTTTGTTTTGATTGTTCCATATCCTCTGGCATAAATGTTCATTATTCTGTGTGCCATTTTCTGTGATTCGCCTTCTTAAACATGAGGTTTTTTTTCTGCATGGTGCGAAGAACATAAACCCTTGGGAAGGGCTGTGGATGCTGCTAGGTAACTGTGTACTGTTAAGATGGACAATGCCTTTTCAGTCTGCCCTCTGAGACTAACTTCTCTTGAACAGTCTAAAATTCCTCTGGTAGAACATACAGACATACACATGTGTTTTGACCGGTGGCAGTGACCCTGGCACTGAAAGATCCAGTGATAGGCACAGAATGCTAACAAAATTATACCTTTGGTTTCCTTCTCCATCCAACTTGAGGTATCAAAATCAATCTTTTCCAACGTTATCCTCCATTCTTTATAGCAAATGTTCTCCAGGTCAAACATACCCCCGTGTACCTTTTTTTAACCCTGCTGATTTCCCCATTCCTATGGTGACAGCTGTGTAGTCACATTACCTTCATTTTATGTCAGCTGCGGCACCTGGGCCACCCAAGGACAACAGTGAATTAGATCGTTGCCTCAGATTGCCTTAGACTGCAGTCAGTGTTACTTTGGTTATTTCTGTGGAGAAGCCTCCACTTGTACCCAGCTACAGCTGGCTCTGCAGGACTGATAATAGCAGGAGCAATAAAATCTTACATTTTTTTAGTACATTTAACAGATATTACTCTGAATAAGTATCAAAAATGATCCTGCTTCATAGGAAACCCAAACATTTTTACTTTAGGCACTTTGCAGAGCCACCTCCCTATTCTCTGCCCCAGTAAATTTCAAGAATTTGATTTACGTTGACAGAAGATAAGAAGATTTAAAATAATGCCTGACACTTCATCCATAATGCTCACTGTGGTGCCATCTTCTTGCCCTCTTTTAATTTAGTTTAATACAGTGGCAGGTGGCAAGGACATGTTAGGTGCCTTCACTTTAGATTTCCTGATTCTCTTAGACCGCTGCGGTCATTTGCATGTCATTGGTACGCTTCATAACAAGAAACACTTCCTCCTGTGTGGAAAGACAATAAACAGTCACAAAGAACAAAAAAATGAATTCTAAGCTGTGGCTATGGGGTTAAGATAAGAAGGAAATTAGATGATTTAAACATACTTCAGTTGAATGACCTGTGCACAGATTTTTCAAGGGAAATATTTAAAAGTTAAAATTTGGTCAAAAGTATCTTAATTTGCATTTATTTGGCTGTAATTATATGGTCAATGTAAAACCTGGACAACCAGAGTAGGCACATTTTATGCTTCCTAGAGAACAGCAATCATCTTTCCACATAATGCTGAATATATAACCACTGGACCTGTGTGAATTGACATTATTGTCCTTCATAAATACACACAATGACAAGTTAGGAAAGGAACAGGAAAGCTTCCAAAATAATATCAGATGGTCTCAGTCCATGTCACACTAAAGTAATGTATCAGGGGTTCCTGGCAAGGTTTTGGTAACAGAGGGGTTGCAGGAGGGGCTTCTGTGAGAAGATGCAGAAGCTGCCCCCATGTCAGAGGGAGTCAGTTCCAGCAGGCCCTGAGATGGACCTGCCACTGGTCAAAGCCTCTGTGACAACATATTCAAGAATGGTAAAAACTGTTGCACAACAGCAGCTTGAAAAGAGAAGTGAGAATATGTGAGCAAAAGAGCACTGCAGACACCAATGTTGGTGGAACACCTCCTCCCGGCACCAGAGCACAGATCCCCCTGAAACCCGTGGTGAATACCACAGTGAAGCTGGTTGTGCCCCTTGAAGATCTATGGTGGAGCAGATATCCACCCAACAGCCCATGGAGGACCCCATGAAAGAGAAAGTGGATGTGCCCTGAAGGAAGCTGTGACCCCATGGAGAGCCCACACTGGAGCAATTCTGACTGGACCTGTGACCCGTGCTGGAGCAGCCTGCTCCTGAGTGACTGCACCCTGTTGGAGAGGACCCACACTGGATGGTTTGTGAAAAACTGCAGCCTGTGGGAAAGACCCATGTTGGAGAATTTTGTGGAGGACTGTCCCCTGTGGGTGGGACCCTAGAAGAGTGTGAAAGGAAGTAGCAGCAGACAAAAGTGTTGTAGACTGACCTTAACCCTCATTTTCCATCCTCCTGAGCTGCTAACAGAGAAGAGATAGAGAAGCTGGGAATGAAGTTGGGCTTGGGAAGAAGGGAGAGGTAGAGGGAAAGTGTTTTTAGATTTGTTCTTATTTCTCCTAATGCTACTCTGGTTTTGATTGGTAATAAATTCAATCAGTTTCCCCAAGTCGAGTCTGTTTTGCCTGTGATGGAAATTTCTCAGTGATCTCCCTGTCCTTGCTTTGACTACCAAGCCCTTCACCATGTTTTCTCTCCTTGCCCTGTTGAGGAGGGGAAGTGAAAGATTCGCTTGGAGGGTACCTGACATCCAGCCATGGTCAACCCACCACATGAAAATATAAAGACATTCCAAGATTCTACAGGTATAGCTCCACAATAGATAAATAAATAAATAGGTAAATAAATAAATGCAATCACCATAGCAACATGGATAGAGATATGTGCAATAAGAATTATTCACCAATCCGGCAAATTCAGTTACAATCAGAAGAAAGTATCTTCAGTGGTCTGTCCTCAGAACTTGTTTTGAAAGCTACTAGTATTAGTAAGAGTTGCGTGAAATAGCATCTCAATGGTTCCAATACAGAGGAATGCCTGAGAGCAAAAAACCTGAAACAAACCAAAGCAATGGTTTTATTTTTTTGTGTGTTATCTTTGTGTGTTAATCCAGATCAGGAACTTTCTTCAGATACTCAAAATTCTTTTCAACTGAATCAAATAGTGTGAGCAGAAAAACATGGTATTTTATGTAATGGGAGAAAGAGAGGCCTAAATCACGTCTTGGAAAAGCTTGTTGGATAGAACCAAAAAAAAAACCCCAAAACCCGAACAAACCCCCAAACACAGTGACTGTTGTTTCAAATAGAAAGTGCAAGATTTACTAACATGTACCAGCTTTTTATCTCTTTTTCTCATATTACACTACTACTACTAATGTATTTTTGTTTCTATCATGTGAATTAGTTAAGTCTCATAGATGGCAGACAATAGATCTTAAAGCTTTGCTTTCTACTTTTGTTGCTTGTAGCTGGCTGTTCTTTCAAACCCATGGAAAGCACATTTTCAAATATTACTTGAGGTGTTGTTTTGTGTTTTCAGTTAATCCATAACCTGTCACAGTCTGATATTTCACATCAGAAGATGCTGCAGACTTTTAGAAGCATATGTGCTGCTTCATGTCCCAGTTAATTTTTCTCTGGAAAAAGCTGAAGTTTATAGTTAAATTGAGTTAGTAGTTGGACTGAAAATGCATAAGAAATTAGTGAAAACACCTTTCTTATTTCTTCAGTCTTGATTAAGTCTACAGGGTATAGAAATGAGGAGAAAATAACAATCAGAGTTCAGAACACCATTTATGAAAAGTTTTGCGTCCATGTAAAAAGTGGAATTTTTTCTTTCTCCACTGGAAATTAAAAAAAACCCAGTCTGTCAATGATATCATACTATTGAGCTGAAGGTAGCTACTTTCTATATGCTTTTCAATGTAATATGACATTAATTCTTTCCATCAAATCAAAATACCTTTAAATTTTATTATAAAACAATTTCAGCCCCTACAAACAAGAAAAGTGCCAAGACCAAAGGTTCTCTAGGCTGTTCGAAATTCCTTGATATCTATTTGGAGGCAGAGGATATTACGGCCTTAGTACTTGACACTACATATACAAGTAGGTTGACTAAGAACTCATCTGAAATCTGCTTGCTTGCAAGCCAGATGGTGCTCCACAGTGCTGAAGTTGTATGAAGTCTGTAGTTTCAAGTGGTCTACAGTCTCAAGTATTCAAAGCTGTAAATTAGACCCTTCTCATCAAATTCACAGGACTTTTACTATTGAAGGGAAAAATAATTTAAGTCTCTAAACCTTCAGTATGTTGCTACTTAGTGTTTCCCAGATGTTTTTTGAAATCATGAAGGCTGGGCAATTTTTTCTAAAAAGCATGGTAAAACTATCCTCAAATATTTCTTTTTGAGTGCTTAAGCTTTAAGATATACTCCAAAATGTGTGAAACTCATTATAAGATTGTGAGAATTAACAACTTTCTGCCCTCATTTGAAGTGAATGTGAAGGAAGAGCTGGGGAACACAGTGACTCATCTACACAAGTTAATTAAACATTGCCTGTGGTGCTCTATTATCTCACCTTCATGTTGTTAAAAGGGTCTCTGGCATGATTTTGCTCTGGGCCACCAAGGGCTTTCCTAGTCAATGCCTGAGCAAGTCTGCGTGACTGTTCCTAATAGACAATTTGGATAATGTACCTCTTTTGGATACCAAAACTGTTTAATAGTGTTGTTGCACCAGTTGGCCTCAGGGCCAAAGAATGGGCCCAGTCACTGTTTAATTTGCTAGTTTCAAGGTGACCAAAGTGAGGAAGACTTGTAAAAACATACATGAAAAAAGTATAGAGAAGAGCAGTAGACTTATTGGGAAACTTTCTTCATCAAAAAGAATAAACAAAAACCTCGCTAAGGAACGGGGAAAAAAAGATAAATACTTGCAAAGTGAACCTAGAGGTCTCTATGATTAGGTAAAATCAACAACGACAAAAGTCAAGCTGATTTAAAACTTGCAAATGTACTCATACCATAAAAATAGTCATATAAATAAACAAGAAAAGACAACCCATCTCCACCCACAGCCTTGCTACTCCATAAGGATGGAGCAAAGATTAAAACCAGCATTGGCATGAATCCAAATGTGAATCAAAGCATTACTTTTTTTCTGGTATGATCGATAAAGGTGCATAGCTAACTATCCCAAAAGATAATGGGAACGGCAGTAGGCAAATGGAATTACTAATTCCAAGACAGAAGTAAAACTCCATTTTGAGACATCCATCCCGCAGGTCTAAAATACTGCACATTAAATCTAGGTCAAATAGTAAGAATCATTAATATATTTGTGAAGTTGATAACTATACCTCAGCTAAAGAATTGGAATTGTAGTACCTACATTTAAGAAGTGGAGAAAAAGTGACCCCTGAGTGCAGAGTCCTTTATCTGACTTCATCAGCAGGCAGGATATTGGAATATTTTAGAAGAGACTACTGAAAATTATGGGGGCAAATAAAAATGAAATTGAATAGTATGGGTCTATCAGATATGCATTGTGCAACACCATCCAGGTAATGCCTCTGGTTTTCTAGAAAATGGAAATAAAATAGATCTAATAAATCTAGATTTCAGTTAAATTTAATATTATGCTGCACGGTAAATTATTAGTCAATAAAGATAAATTCATAAATGAATAGATAAAGGAGATTATGTTGGATTATGTTGAAATCAAATCTGACAAGAAGGGCTGGTAATGGAGCTCTTAGATCAGTCTTGTGGACAGTCTTATCATCAGTGCCTTTCCTCTTAGCTGTGCTAAGAAAAAGTTCTGATTCCCAACTTTGGGATGCACTTTCAATAAAATGTCTAAGAATAATACACATAAACAACAGAAGACCTTAAGGCTTAACTAAAGGCTGGAAATTGATGAGGGATTATAACAACTGCATCCAAAACCCAATCAAAAATAACATCTAATTCCAAACCCTTTGTATAGAGTTCATAGTCCATCATGAGGCAGTTCTTGACTTATTGTTCTAAACATCCATAAGAAAATATTATTGTAGTCAGGTGTCCTGGTTTCAGCTGGGAGAGAGATAATTTTCTCCTTAGTAGCTGGTACAATGCTTTGGATTTGGTGTGAGAACAAGGTGGGTAACACAATGATGCTTTTACTTTTTGCTGAGTAATGTTTGTACTAAGTCAGGGACTTTTCAGTTTCTTGGGCCCTGCCAGTGGGAGGGCTTGGGGGTCACGGGAAATTGAGAGGGGACACAGCCAGGACAGGTGACCCAAACCAGCCAAAGAGGTATTCCATACTATGGGATGTCATGCTGAGTATATAAGCTGAGGAAAGAAGAAGGAAGGTGGGGACGTTCGGTGTTATGGCATTTGTCTCCCCAAGTCACTGTTACACATGATGAAGCCTGGCTCTCCTGGGGATGGCTGAACACCTGCCTGCCCATGGGCAGTGGTGAATGAATTCTTTGCTTTGCTTTGCTTTGCTTGCTGCGTGGCTTTTGCTTTACCTCTTAAACTGTCTTTATCTCAGCCCACAAGCTTTCTCACTTTTACTCTTGCAACCCTCTCCCCCATCCCAATGTGGGAGGAGTGAGTGAGCGACTGCATGGTGCTTGGTTGCTGGCTGGGGTTAAACCACAACATCAGGAAAAATATGTCCGAAATAGAGAAAGACATATCAGGGACATTTTACAAGGCCTTGGTGGAAGATTTCTTGCAGACCATTAACGGGATACTGCAGGCTCAATCATATTCAAGAAAGATGTTTTCAAATGAGAACCATCCTGGAGAAACTTTAATTATGCTGAGGAAGAAGAGTATTATGGGAAAACTAGACTACCTTGTCTCGTTTATCTTTATAAGAAAAAAGACTTAGAAGAACATGAATGATACCTATACCCTATTACTTTGTGTGTAAACACAAAGAATCAGAGAATTATTTGAGCATAGAAAGAACATTAGTACAGAAACCATATACTTAGGATAAATGTTTAATGAATTCTGAACAGTAGCAAGTGACTGTCTGGAACAATATATCTAAGAGAAACAGAACAAAAATTATTTGGATTTAAGCTTAAGAAAAGTACCACATTGGATACTTGTAGTAAGAACTGGACTTGACAACCAGTGGTGTTTGTCCTAGTGCAATATTTGTAGCACTGTCCTTTATTTCTACCCAGTGGCACCTTCTAATAGCTATCTGAGGCAGGTACCAATCTTTTTTTGGACTTGTCTGGTCTTCTTTTGTGGCATATTTTTTTCATAACTAATAGAGGAGATTTTACACTTAGAGTCCACAGCTTTACAATTTATTTTCTACAGTGTCCATGTTCTGTGAAGTATTTTAAGACAACAAGAAAATCAAGAGATAAATATTTTCCACAGAAATAATTTCCTGATTGAGGGAAGGGTGGGAAAATTACTTCACATTCGTAGTTCTGGGAAGAGGGTGAAGGTTTCTCTTTCCTACAGTTAAGTCACCTACAAGTAGGAGTCAGGAGGAAAACCAAATTATTTTCTGCTGTTTCTGAGTGGTGTTTTTTTTTAATCAAGACTAATATAAGGGTGAACAGTTGCACAAATTCCTGAACTGTGAGCATAATCTTTCCAGGAACAGAGCTTTCTCTTTCCAGGTTGAAATAAAAGTTCCATAACACTATCACTTGTGTTCCAGATTCTGCTGGTGTATAAAACATATTAGATGGAAAATCTCTAAAAAGTATCTACTTAAAATTAATTATGCTTCAGATGACAATAGTTTTTGCAAAGTAGTCTATATGTTTGAAGGCCAGACCTCATTTCTCAGCCCCACAGGACAAGCTCTGAAGGGAACCTCCAGCAACTGACATTGTTTTTCAGCAAGAAAACAGAAATCAAGGATGGGATATAAATTCTGTTTTTTTAAAGCATTTTTAAAAGGTTTTTTTAAAATGGCTTTTGTCACTTTTGAATCAAATCATTGATAGTGTTTATTTTTTTAAAAGAATTTCTACTGCTCCCATTTTAAAATAAAAGTTATAAAATGCATTATTTACTCAGGAGATTAGATCAGAGCCATTCCATCCTATTTACAACAAAGACAGCCTATAATAAGTCCTTGAAACACCTTCTAATCTATTATATAAATATTTATTTAATCAGTTTAAGTATGCTAATTATTTACCAGAGAGACTGAGGCAACTTCTACAAAGTTACTGTGGAGTAAAATAGCTTTTGAGCTTTTTCTTTAACTATTATGTACTTAATAACTTGAACAGTTCCCTTAAAGGATACTCAAATATTTTTGGTAAATGTGTATTTAGGTTGCTATATTTTTATTGTATTTCATTTAGCTATAATTTAAGGAGATGTTTTTCCTAGGAATCTATTAATTATATTCATTACTAATTAACTATCTACTTACAAGTGTATGTTTCATGATTTCAGTCATGAGAAGAAATGTTGCTCTTCACCTTTACAATTTCAAACAAAGTCTCTGCTTAAATACCACCTGTACTGGTTTTGTGTGGCAAGGCTTTGATAGTGGGGGGCATTACAGAGGTGGTTTTTGTGAGAAGCTGCTGGAAGCTTCCCCCATGTCCGATGGAGCCAGTGCCACCCGGCTCCAAGATGGACCTGCCGCTGGCCAAGGCCAAGTGCACCAGTGACAGTGGTAGCATCTCTGGGAAAATGCATTTAAAAAGGGGAAGTGTTGCTCACAGATGAGTGAGAATATGTGAGAGCAACAACTCTGCAGACACCCAGGTCAGTGAAGAAGGAGAGGCAGGAGGTGCTCCAGGTGCCAGAGCAGAGATTCCTGCAGCTGGTGGTGAAGCCCATGGTGAGGCAGGCTGTCCCCCTTAGCCCATGGAGGTCCATGGTGGAGCAGTTATCTGCCTGCAGTGTGTGGAGGACCCCACGCCAGAGCAAGTGGATGCCCAAAGGAAGTTGTGACCCCATGGGAAGCTCATGCTGGAGCAGGCTTCTGGCAGGACCTGCAGCCCCATGGAGAGAGGAACCCAGGCTGGAGCAAATTTACTGGCAGGACTTGTGACCCTGCAGGGGACCCACACTGGAGCATCCTGCTCCTGAGGGGCTGCACATTGTGGAAGGGACCCATGCTGGAGCAGTTCATGAAGAACTGCAGACCGTGGGAAGGACTCAGATTGGAGAATGTGGAAAACTGTCTCCTGTGGGAGGGACCCCATGCTGGAGCAGGGGAGGAGTGTCTGGAGTCCTTCTGAGAAAGAAGGAACAGCAGAGACAATGTGTGATAAACTGACCACAACCATCATTCCTCCCATTCTCCTGTGCTGGGGACCAAGTAGAAAATATCAGGAGTAAAGTTCAGCCCAAGAAGAAAGGGGGTGGGGGGGTGGGGGAGAGAAGGTGTTTTAAGATTTAGTTTTTATTTTCTCATTACCCTTCTCTGATTTTGATTGTTAATAAACTAAACAGATTTCCTGAAGCTGGGTCTCTTTTGCTAGTCATGGCAATTGGTAAGTCTCTCCCTGTCCTTATCTCAGCTGTCATTATATTTTCTCTCCCCTGTCCAGCTGAGGAGGGGAGTGACAGAGCAGCTTTGGTGGGCATCTGGCATCCAGCCAGGGTCAGCCCATCACATCTTCACTTTTGTAACCCTGAACAAATATACACTCCTTAACTTTACAACCAATTTTCCATAATAAGGATGTCCTCTTAGATGTATTAAAGCAAGCAGGATATCAAAAGCAGAAACTACCCTCCCAGAAGACAGCAAAATAATGTAGTGTATTGACAGTACATGAAATGCTATGGCAAAGTAGAGAATATCATTAGTAGTTACCTTCAGATGAGTTCTGGAAATTAATTTGGAGGAAGTAATCATTTGCACTAGGGAGCTGAGAGGTGTCTCAGCTAGCACTGCACTGACAAATTCAAACAGTGTGGCTCAGCATTGTCTATCTTTCTCATCTGCCTGGGGCCAGAAGCTGGGACCAAGCAAGGCCTGGTGGAAGCAACAAGGAATTAATCATGTTGCATGAGATGTCAACTAGCAGAGGAAGAGTAGTTCTTTTTCTTACATCCTCTTTCATGGTATATTCCTCTTTTAGTGCTTTTGTATTCTTTCCATTCTCCCCAGTACATGTGGTGTTACTGTGGGGTTCAGGATGATGCTTGCTGGAGAACAAAAAGCTTGTGGTTTTTGTTGGCAGTGTATCCAGTACTGCTGACAGAGAAGCAATGGTATATTCCCACATCAAATCTTTTGGTTATGTTGCTCCTGACAGCTGTCTCCACCGTAGCCAATACTAAATATGATAAAATTCAACACCCAGTTTCGGAAGGCAGAAATGATAGTGCCATATATAGTAATTATAAAGGGCACAGGCTTTGTCCTAGCTTTACCTTGCTCAGTGCATTTTCCCCTGCAATTTAAGAGATATGGAGATATGGAGAACATACTAAACTGGTTAAATTTCATCAGCATTCAAAGCCTAGAAGAATAGTTATTCGACTTTGTGGCATATATATAAAACTAAAAGAATGAATCCATTCTGAATGTAATTGGAAAGTAAAGCACTTTAAAGATCTCTGAGTAATTTTCTGGAGCACATTTTTCAATCTCTAGACAATGCATTTAGGCATCACATCTATGTTTCTGTTTTATATCTTCTGTTGGCATTATTCTCAGTACCGTAGTTCCTGTTCTGCTGAAAAATATGATCACTGTTCATTTTACTTTTGACATTTGCTTTCATTGTGCTTCGAAACTAACCTGTGTGTAATCCATGAGTCTATTCAGATGAGGATGTGTTTCCTAGAAATTTTGGAGAGATTTTGAAAAATTAAACTGCAATTACATGCATTGTAATTGCATTGTAATGTCTCTTTTTCCTATTCTTAGCATCACCTTTTGTAGCATATGACTATCAGGGTATCTTTTAAAATTCTTAGCAGGTTGTTTAACAGAAGACCTTGTATATAGTCCTCCAGCTGAAATAAAATAGCTCTTTACTTACAAACAACAACTTTATTTGCACTTCAGTGGATACCATAAATACCTGAGCATTTAATTTTCTGTTATGTATGTATTACTTCAAACAACATTCTGATCTCCCTAATGCAGTAGTTAACAGGTAGGCTTACAAACATGTGAATGGTTGCATTTCACAGCTTTGCTCAAGAACCTGTTTCAATTACAGATACCATACTGAATTCCTAAGGCAACAAACCTAGTACTTAAAAGATGCATATTTTTTCATTAATTACCAAATTCAATTATCTATGCCAAATAAAGTGAATATGAAAAAAAGAACAAATAAAAAAAAGCACATTGGGAAAAATAAAAGGGGACATAAGTACTCATAAAGGAGAGGGAAAATCTATAATAAATGATTGGAATTTATTTTAATAATAATAACTTGGTGATCCAAAAGACCTCTGAAAGCAGAGATAGTTTCCTAGGCTTAGGAACTTTGTTTCCAGTATTTGAGTTACAGCATGCTGAAGAGGAGGGCTGTGTGAAAACAAGAGCTCATAGGAGAAGAAAAGAAAAGAAGAATGATTCTGTTCTGTTGTCAGGAAACAGCCATCATGAAATGTAGAATTCCAGATAACCACGCTATGTGGTGTAGATCAGGAGTCTCCCAGAAAACTTACTAAATGTACCTTAAGTATTCTGATCAGTAGTGGAGCTTTTGGGGGCTTTATCTCTGTCTTTTTGTTTGTCTCTTTCTCTCTACTTATTTAGTTAGCTCTTGGAACCAAGACTCCAGCGCTCTTCAAAGCAATTTTCTTCTTTACTTACTTTTGCTGGGATTGTGTCTCTTCAAGCATACAGCTCTATGTGGCTTCCCAGCCTGTTTATATACGCATGATTTTGGGAAGGAATGCTAGCAATTAATACATTTCTGCATTTATACTTAAGTCATGAGTCTAAGAATTGCAAGGAATGCACAGTGATGCAGTAAAGAATAGCGCATTGCATTCTTGAATTTTTTTATTAATGTCTGTTTAATAGCAATATTAAAAAATGTAACTAAATATACACAAATAGTTTTTGAATTTACAGTGGATACCATATTTCTGTGTACTTGACATGCTGGTAGTTGAGTAGTCATAACTCTTACGATGCCTAACAGAATGCTAAATGCATTTCCTGCTACCATACCAGGCCAATGAATCATGTAGATATTGGTGAAACCATGAGCATTTGATCAAATGATCTTACTGATATTTCATATAGCAAAGATAAAAATCTCATGAGAAGTAGATGTAGCAGACAGCTTCGAAGTTCAAAAAGGTGACTGTCTGTAGAAACAATATTTTGTAATATAGGTCACCTTGACTCCAGGCTCCAGACTGCAGGTGCAAAATACAGTGGTTAGATTAAAAATACATTTAAATATGAGCTGCTGCAGGTAAACTGATCCAGTTGTCATGTCTTAAAAGTCTTGTGATACTCATGAGCAACAAAGACTCAAGTGGTCTATGGCCTGAGCCATAGACTAGATTGCTAGCTTTTTTACCAACTTAAGCTCTAGCTATGGCATATGACCAACCTTTGTAAGAGCTGCTGTGCCCTGCTGCCTGTCTCTTATTGCAAGGCCTCAAATTCTTGTATCACAGAGGTTCAAAACTGGAGCAATTCCCCCTAGAATCTGAGGGGATACACAACTTAAAAAAAGTAATGAAAGTGAAAACAAGTTAAATGTTTCTTGCATCTTTAAAGAGTTGAGGACGTGAGGGTCTTGATAGGAAAGCCAAAGAGAAGGTGGTTGCAGATCATGTGACGGGTAATATGGGTATAAATCCATTGCCATATATAATGACACTTCTGATTTATGCCACTGCAGTTGAGAGGAAAACCACAGAGCTTACATTCTGTTCAGAAAACCAAGGATGGAATTTCTTCTGACCCAGGCATGATGTCATATTCAACAAACTTATAAAAGAAAAGCATTCATCCAAGTTTTCAGTAATGCCTTTTTGCACATTTTCTTGTTAGCTTTCATTTGTACAATGACAACATTGCTGTGATTTGAACTACTTTTGTTCCACTGATAGGGTTCCTGTATCAGGCAGGGTCTTCTGCTCTGCTTACACACACCGCACACACACACAAACACTGCTAAAAAAATTATTCACTACCATGTTACTCTATTCCCCTGTCACTCTGTGGTTCCAAACAGTCATACAATTTGAGCAATGCAGTAGTAAATCAAACATGTGTGCGTGTGCACACACATACACACACACACAATCTTTCCCTCAGAGCTGACTGCACTGCTTGCTTTACTAAGAGTAAACCCACAACCCTTCATGTTTTTAAGAAAAAAAGAATATGCATCAAATATATATATCCTGAAGAAATATCCTTGAGAAATAAAACAGCAGAACAAAGGGGAACAACGAGAAAGAAAATGTTAATGTAGGGATATTTACTGTTCAAAGTGTTCTTTAGGAAAAGGTCAGGTTCTCATCTGGTGTAAGCTGGAGCAGCTCCATTGCCTCCAGTGAAGCTGTGCCAGTTTATCCAATGCGTACGCTCTGGCCCACTGGGTCCTGCAAGTTAAATCACTGAACTGGAATCTTCAAAACCTTCCTTACCATGCTGTTGAATTTATATTACTATTAGCAAAATTTCTTTTTAAAAAAGTTTGCATAAGGAAATTATTCACGTTGCTTTATTTTTTCTTTTTCAGTTCACAAAAAAGTATTTCACGTTGTCATAACCTTGCATTTAGCCAGTGAAAGAGCAATCTTGAAAGAACATTTTTTTACAAACTGGATACATACCCTGTTTATTTTTCTTTAAAATTTGCACACCACAAAGCAAGTAGGGTTTGGGGTTTTTTTGTTTTAAAACCTTCTTCAGTTATTATTATACAAAAATATTCATATGCAAGTAATAAAGATTTTTTCAAACATCCAACTTTTTTAAACCTAAAGCAAAGTTACACCAAAAGGGTTTTTTTTGTTTGGGTTGGGGTTTTTTTTTGTGTGGTTTTTTTAATCTAGACAAAGTACACCTTGTGCTTTAATAAACGTATGGCATTGTGTGCTCTTTACAAGGATTCTAGTGAATATGCTTATGTGTCAGTATTCATTAAATGATGTAAAACTTGCCTAGTTTTGTGGAGTTTATTTCCCTTAATCCTTCCCTCCCCCCTCCCCTGCGTGTTATTTATGTTTGTATATATGTGTGGAAAAGTTAAGGCAAGTGCACTCAGTTACAAAAATCAGTATTTCTATTGCTAACATGTGCAGCATTTGTATTTATTTAGTGAGTGATGTCTTCTCTCCTGTAATAATAAAAACTGATGAAAATGCAAAAATATTTTATATATCATAGTTACAATAAGGTGTTGTTTTATATGCCAGGCTTGGTGAATTTTCCAAGAGTTAGGCTGACATAAACCATGTTGTCTTTAAAGTAACATACACTGAAACTAGGTAACATTTTGATCAAAACTTTCTTGCTTCTCAGCAATGTGTGTAGTATTACTACAAAAATGCCGTTGCTTTTAGCTATGACCCATCTAATTTATTTAGAAAATAAATATAAGTTAATCTCTTTAGCTAAAATATTTAATATACAGTAGACATAAATATAGGTTGATGAGTCTCTACTCAACTTTAGTGCTTCTATTTTAACATCAGTGATTTGGAACAAACTGCATAAAGGAAGAGGCATATTTTCGAGTTTTTAGTCATATCTATAGCGTTAAAGAAAGCCTTGATAAGAATGCATCTGTTAATCTGTGGTTTATATGGCAATAGTAATGAACATTTGGAAAAGGCAATGGTGCTGAATCTTCAGTTATGTTGTAGAATAACCAGAAACCCATGTTCACAAATTCTGGGCCTGATTCTGCTCTTTTTTGCACCAGTTATACACAATGTTAATTCTGCTGACTTGAGCAGAATCTTTTTTTTACTTCTACCAACCATTAAGGAAATGAAAAAAAGCATGGCACTTGTTTCATTCCATCAATGCAAAATGTTTTAAAGTTGGTAAGTATACATTTATATCTTCAATGTGTGTGCATGTACTCAGTAGGAGCTACAGAGCATTTCAATTTGGTTGTTCCCAGGATTACAGAAGGCTAGCTGGGAGCTTTATTAACAAAGTGCTTTATTGAGATGTTTATCCAGCTATGAAGTTTGAAAAGTGCGCTCCCAAGAAGGGACTGTTACTGCTTGAGTTGTGCTGTGCACTCTGCTTATGGACAGGCAGCTCCTCCTGAGCTGAGTAAAGTAACAGAATAAAATTAAAGAAACTAAATCCCCTAGACAAATTGTGGCTTGTAAAAAGATGCTACATTTGACATTAGAATCAAACAACTCTCTACATACTTTTGCTTCTTCAGTTGTATTACATTTGCAGCTTTTTTACAAAAGGGAAGGTGGTGAAATTTTTCTTCCAGTATTGTAACTAGGCACGTCTTCTTTCTTATAAAGGTCTTTTTGGACATTTTGGTTTCTTGTCTTTTGAAGAAAGTGCAGTTATGTACAATATGGTAATAAAAGTATTCACTGATGAAATGGTGCATATGCTTAGGTTTATATATTATGAATAGTCTCACAACACTAGTAACTGCACAGACTTAATAGTGTGCTTTTCTTGCAAAATTTGTATGGGACTCAAAACCACTGTGAGTGACAACAGTGGATATTTAGATTTAATGTTGGGAAGATAATTTAATTCCATTCTACTGTAAGCGTTAAGATGAGTATTTAGTCTTCAAGCATCCTCAACTCACCAACTGTGCTGGCTGCCTCACCTCTGCCCAGCACTGAGCAGCTGCCTACTTTAACTTTATCAGATGCTGAGCAAGTGTAAAATAAAAAAGATTAACAAATCTGCAAACCTTTACCATGAAATCCAGATGTTATATTAAACTATTTCTGAATTTGCTGACTAATATAATAATAAAAAACCCTAGACCATATTTTTACAGGGTGTGTAAAATGAGCTGGTGACTATCTAGGGCAGAAGGACAGGAAACGGTACACAAACAGGGGCAGATACCTGCCTTGTAGTCAGCTGTTCGAAGCGATCAATATTAGACATTTCCACTGATTCACCCTGACTTTGAAGTACATGATTTTATTTAATTTTTTGAGTCTTAGGAGAACCTTAGCAAGCCAATAGATGGCAATCAGGCCAAAATGAGAAGGAAACTTCAGGTTTCTCACAGAAACCTCATCTCTCAGTGAGCACGTGGCATCAGATTCGCTGTGTCTGAGATTCCATGTATTATGGCACCTAAAAGCACCATTTTCCCTTTCGAAACCTCTTTGTTGGGGTGCCTATGAAGTGGAGAACTGACTGAAATGGGAGCTAAAGAAATCCAGCAGCTCTTTGAACAGCTGCAATGTGTATGGGTAAGAAACTTTCAGCCCAGTTTATGGCTCCTTTGCTTCACTTATCTGGAGCTCAACTCCTTTCTAACATGACTATGCTAACTAAACTAATGTAGTGCAATTGTATCTTAGTCTTCACGTTTCTTATGAAAACTAAACCAAACCAAACCAAACCAAACCAAAACACAATACCAGGAGCTACAAGGGATGAAAATATCCTTGAAAATCATATGAATGTGCAGTTCAGTCTGTCTCCAACCCCTTATGCTCTAGATTGTTCTTTGACAACATCTTGAAAGAAGCATGGCAGGTAAGGTGCCAAAGAGGACTGAACAGGGAATTTTTCTTCAATATTCCCTAAAGAACAACCTGGCAACTGTCATTTCAAGCAGATAGTGGTTTTGCTGCTGCTTCTCACTCTTCAAATATCTAACAGTAAAAACAAAAGTACAGGGATGCTGTTTGTTATATGCCACTGAGACCTATTCACAATGTCTTTTGTTTAGAATTGTGAAAAGGTAAGTGGAGAAAATAGCAGATGAACCATACTGACACTAATTATTATTTACAATGGTAGGAACTCTGGAGATATTGCTATGATTCAAGTAGATCTGTCATCTAGGAAAGACATTTCCTACCTCTACCAAGGTCATATAGGCTACAGGAGCATCCAGCAGGTCAAGGAAGTACCTGGTGAGCTCGGGTATTATCTAGTGTCCTACAGGCAAAGGGTGTCTGTAATCTCCCGTGGCAACAGGACTAGATGAGTGCTAGTCATGTACCACCTACCTGCTCATGACATGGCCAGGAAACATCTTCGCTGTACTTCTCCCACCCATCACCTCTGGCTACGTATCTGTGTCACAGTGCCACCTCGCAATGGCATGGATACAAGTTTGTCATCTTGCAGCACATGGAAAATGTCATCCTGCAAACAAACCTAGGTTTTGGGGAGTTCCTTGCATTTTTATGAGAGTGATACTTATCTTATTTTGTTGTACTGTTCTAAGTTTAAATGTTTATAAGTTAAAATACCTATGTATAGGCATAAAAATGTATAAAGTGCTTTTTGTGATGTAACTAAGATCTGAGAGTGCTTATTGCAACATTTGTTCCCCAGATATATGCACATTTTGTGGATTCATGTGTTTTGCTGAGGTAGACATAGGTTAGTGATCTTAAAGAAAGAGCCTGGTATCACTGAACTATTTTTCTAAGAAAGGTGGAGAGTCAGTTGTGTCCCTGTTTTCCTCTCTGCTTTGTATTCACATAATTGTTCTATTTGAGGTTCCCTGGGTTTTAAGAAGGCAAATGTTCTAATGTGAGGATGAAGATACATGTGTAATACTAATTGTTTAATTTTTCTACTGAAATGTCCCTAAGAACTTAATTAGGGCTACACTGAACTGTTCACCAGAGAATATTAATTCTGGCAAACAATTCTAAGTCTGTAAATTCATTGCCACTTGTGTTTTAAACTCACAATGTAGAATTAGGCATTCTAAAAAAAATAAATAAAATCTCCCTGTGATTTACCTGTCATGTGAAAAATGAAGGGAAAATGTAAAACAATCTCTCACGTAACTTCCTACGAAACAGCAGGAGAAAACAACCTTCCCAGAAAAAAAAAAAGAAGCCCTTAAAAACAGGTTTGAAAAGGGTTTAGTAACTGCATTGTTATTTTGCTTTTCTTTGTTTGCTTTTGTTTTTTGAAAGTGTGTGCAGACCCTGCAGCTTAATGGCAGATGGATGGGTGAAAATATTTTGACCCCCTGTAGAGCTTCTCAGTTGCAGGAATGTGGTGCAACCCCTCACTGCGGCTTGCCACCAAATGTGTTTGAGTATGGGCTCTGTAGGTATTATTTTTTTCTGAATTATTTTGTATTTTTGAGGGGGGAAGAAAGAACAAATATTTGCTAATCAGAAAATAGAATGTTGAAAAGTACATCCATTTTATTTTTTTGAGTAATTTGTGTGTTCTTTCTGCTGTGCCTTGATGATTAAGAGAGATGTCTTTCTAAAAAATATCAAGAATATCTCCATAAAATTCTAAGCTCTCAAATTTTGCTTCAAGTTGTTTTCCTAATTCTAGTAACCAGCAAAGAGATGTTTGCACTTTCTCTAAACTCAGTATTGGATCAAGATTATCCCTATCCTAGAGAATCATGTTACTCTTAATCCACCAAACCAAAAAAATATTTCAATTGGCTATTGAATGTTTCTGAAATTACATGAGCTATGACATTGGCTATTTAATGTAAGAATGCTGATAAGCTTTTGGAATGAGACTGGTTGTAATAACAAACAGAATACTTTCCTTCAACAACCCTCAGTTTCAATGTACTCATTTTTTAATAATATGAGCAGCTCCAGAATGTGTACCTTTTCCAAATAAAGTATCAGGCCTGCCTTTGTAATTTCTGCTCTGACTACTTTACAACTCCGTGGACTCTAGACCTCCTACCCACAGAGCATACTAGTGCAAAGCAAAGGTCAAACTTTGTCTTAAACAGAATTTAAAAAAAAAAAAAAGCATAGGAAAACTCTTAATAGCGGAAACGTTCCTGGGGCAACAACTCGGAGTTCTGGAACATCAACTCAAGGCCAGATAGAGAAGTGCAATGCTGCCAACACATGCTCTTAGAGGATAAAGCCAGAGTTAATGGGAAATAGCCCAGCAAAATTACATCACAAATGACAGCTCACTATCCATGCACAATTCCGTGAGTCTCAGGGGAAAGACACAATGGTGTTCAACTTCCACTCAGCAGGCTATTTAGTAGGTGAAGAGTTCTGATTACACTGAAAAAAATGCAAGGAAACTTGCAACATTCATTAGACAAGGAAATTCATTATTATGAAATTGCTTGCATTTTTTCTGATGCCAGTCACATTAAAATTTTGCTCAGCTAAGAAATGGGTTTAAAAATGTGTTCTAGTAAGAGGAAATCAGATAAGGGGTGGCTGTTAAAGGAATATAGTTACTCCAGATAATAAATTCAGCCTGCTATAGAAAGCTTTTTTAGCGCTGATAGATTTCTGCCATCCTCTGTATCACAATAGATGACACACCAAAACCTCTCTGTACTAACTACCAACAAGTACAAAATCATTCAGAAGTGTACTAGACATATAGGGACCTGTTTGTCTTGCTGATCTATCTGGACAGGCCCCCAAAAAGCCAGTTGCTTGATGCAGGTCACTTAGAGTACAGAGCTTTGCATGACAAAAATAGCTACAATACAGTTAAAAACCAGGTGGGTATTTTGACCTTTCTTCTCCATTGGCCTTTATCCTAATTTTGAGCTTACTTTACTGCTGTGATTTATTTTTTCTTTTTCTTCTTTGGATTTTAATTAAATTCTTCTTAGGCTTGCTAGCTTGACATTTTCTTCTTTATTTTTTTTCAATTTAAGAATGAAGGAAGTCTGTTTACCAAGTCAGTTTTCCCCAAATCTCACTGTGTTATGTATAATTTAAATGTGTCATTAATGCACAATATTCAAGTAAAACTTTGTGAATTTTAATCAGGTGGGTATAACAAGCTTTCCAATTATTTTGAAGCTGATTATCACCTGTTACGTAACATACACGTGGTTTTCACAGCTGTGCAGTAATAGAAAATTCTTAGTTTGCATCTAAGCCAAATAGTATTTAGCTCTGAACCAGATCATATTGACAGTGTTTGATGCTGGCTGTCAGGTGAGAACTGGCTTCCTACTAAAATTCAGAAGACATTTTGCTGCTGCTTTCCTTATGGCCAAGATTTCAGCTTGTCTCAGACAGCAAATATGAATTCCTTTTCTGTTTTTTTTTTTTTTTCCAATTTTCTTCTCCTGCACAAATCAATCTTACACTCGTTCAGCTTTATTAGATTTAGTCCCAAATCACCCTGCTGCAACTGAGAACAGAATCAGACCCAGCAATGCACTTTGCCTTTAGAATCATTAACTGCATACTGTACAGTTCCCCATTTCTGTCCAGCTATATGTGCTGTCCAGAGAACCTATATACTGAATTTCCACAGGTTGTGCAACAGTGTCCTTTAGTTTTATATCAAGGACTACCCTGATTAGAGAGAGCCATATCAAGACAAAGCACCACACTTGGGTAATTCATGTGCATAGAATCCACATACAGACCCGAAGTTACTGACCAGGCAAAGTAAGTTCTTCCGATTGTCACACTGTGGAGTTTTTAAAATAAAGTGCTACATGCTTATGGCTAAATCTTATATGTGGCTATTGCATGCACACTTCAGGCTGCATTATCAAAAACTGGAACACCTGCACCAAAAAAGGACAGAGCCTAAGCACTAGGGCAATGACAGGTTTGGTTGGGTGTGGTGTTTTGGTTTTTTTTTTTTTTTTTTTTCATTTTATTTTGCGTTCCAACAGAACATAGAACACGTGAACACACAACAGTTTCCTTCAATGTTCCCCACACAGAGCTGTTCATAGAGGAGGAATACTAAGGAGGAATGTCTCTAAAGCCATAGACAGCTTCTCCATTTATTTCAGATTTTGTTTTGTGGTTTGTTTTTTTTTTTTTTTTGTTTGTTTGTTTTTCATTTGTGTAATACTATGACAAAACAGTATAAGAAAAACTTCTTTTGAGTAGTGTGAATATCAAATAGTATCCATCAATCCCTGAATCATGCTATTCAAAGTGCTTAAATCTACACTAAAAACAGAACAACAGAAAAATACTCTGCAAGTGGCTAAGGAAACCGATCGTCTAGATGCGACTGTGGTCAGAGAGTTACATTCTACATTTATTCCACATCTCAGTCTTTACTTCAGGGCATGTAAAAGGGAAGGAAAGGGGGAAATAATAATGCATTACTGTTAGAGGATATTGGGGTATTTGGCATCCAGATGAATGAAGGAAAATGCCATCCGTGCCTGACAAGTGTCTGTAAGAACAAATAAATATTAAGTTTCTTACACTATGAAAATAACCAAACGTGCAAAGCTCTCTTAAATTTTTGTGTGGCCTGGAAGCTTCATTTCCATTTTTGTAGAAGTTTGGCACATGTCCAGAGGGAGACACCGTAGTAAAGAACAGATTGTAGAAAAGGACTTGAGCAACTTGTCAGAGAAATAAACAAACATTTTTAAGCAAATAAAAATCAATGCACATCCCAAATCTCTATTAGTTTTTTCTGCAGATACTGAGATTGCTTGACTTCCACAACAGGAGCATAGCCATTTCCTCCCAAGCTGTCAGTTAGGGATTACTCCCACAATGATCCCCCAAACTGCAGTTTACCCACTCTCTACCCATCACTTCTCATTAAGAAGACCAAAATAATATAAATTGTACTTTTCTTATTGTGACAATCAGGATGAACGAATCCCACACATCCATTACATTGGCCAATATCATTCAGCTACCATAAAAATACCTAAAGCTAATTAATTACATAAATAGATTGTAAGGTCTGTTTGCCAGCATACCACTTACATTTCTGCCAGGGTAAATCAAACCCATGACTACATGACAGTCTTCTGCATCCAGTAACTGCACCAGCTCCTCTGCTTCTGCTAGCAGAGACTAGCAGAGAGCTTGGCCTGAGTATGTTGTAGAGCTACAACACCGCTCCTCTCTCTTTCTAAAACCAGAAAATACTTTTCCATTATTTAAAACATAAATATGAGTAAGATGCTTATTTCATTTGTCTTAAAGATGTCCAGATGTAAACATAGTGGGTTTTTTTTTAATTCCCTGGCAGCCATGGTACATGCATTATTTGCAACTTCTCAGAGATAGAATCATACATAAAAAATAAAACTAATTTATTTATTCATTAAAGTGAATAAATTGTTTTTAATACTTCCAGGTCTGATTTAAATATTAATTTTGTATAAATAAAGTTTATTCTGAAAACAATTATATTTGTTGGTATTCATGTCATTTTTTTCTGCCTGAGTTCTTATCGAAATAATGTTGAAATTAATGAAGTTTTACTTATCATTACAAGCTAAAAACAAATGAAAGAAGATTTCTTAATCCTGAATATATCATTTTAAAGCACATACAGTTTTTGGAACATTAAAATACAAGGGGACTCTGTAATCCACAGCAAAATAATGTTTTGCTCTTACTCTTTTAGAAAAGAACACTTTCTATAATACAAAGTGACAAACCATCTACAATATTGTCTTTTTATTCCCCTTTGGTTTGGAAGTCATCACTGTAAATATCAGCTGGACACTGCACTTCATTGTCTATTGCCTCACTTGTCTTACTTGCCTGACAATTGTAAATGATCTTATTTGCAAGATTTTGAAAGGGGGGAAGGGAAAAAGTGAAATGCTTAAAAATAAAATCCACAACCACATTAATACTTTTCCAGGAAGTGTTAAAAATAGGGTTTGCTTTTATATTTATAAAAGACATACAATCAACTCATCTTTAAATTGATAATTAAAAAAAAAAAAATATCCCAAACCCAAGAAAGTAAAACCCAAACCATCTCTAGTTTCTACACACTCTGTAGTGACTACTGTGAAGCAACTGATACAGATTGGGTATATTGTGTTGTTTGACAGGTATCTACCAAGTTACATGTTAGATGATCAGACTGTAGTGTTACCCCAAACGGGGGTCATTGTAAGGGCAGGGAAGGAGCAGTGCACATTATGGGAGTAGAAATGAAACTGGAGTTCTCAGTGAGGGATGGTGTCCTTCTAAGAACAAATATTCTCCAAAAGAGGTGAACTGCAGCAGGCATGGCCTTCAGGAATCAGGCTAGGCAGGCCAACAAAATGGATGGTGCTTCTGATATCAACATAGCTTTGTCCAAGCATTCCCAAGAGAGGTTAATAACAAACAAACAAAAAGTCTAAAACTATACTAATGAAGCAAAAATGTTTCCTATCTATACAGCAGTCTCTTCATTTTAAAAAATGTAAATATACAAATTCCAATGACATATAAAACAAAGTTGAAAATGTGAATGGGAAGAGACATGGGTAAAACAGGAAGACTGATGCTACAAAGAAATTGCAAAAAACATATGTACAAGACCCTGTTTTTCCTCGTATGTTATCGATTGTAATGCATGTTTAACAGCAGCAGTCGAGGATGTAGTTCCAGGCACTGGACTGCAGACTCAGCTTCTACTCAAGGGGGTTCATGTCCCCTTGCATTTCGGTCACCAAATGACACTTGATATACTGGTCTCCCGTGGCAAGAGGGGCAGTATCGCACTGTTTGTGTGAGCCTCTTCTGGATTCTGCTCCCTGTTAGTTTTTGTCTGCGGCCGCTGCCCATTTATAAGTGTCATAGGGATGTTACAGTAGGTGTGCTGGTTACCTATTGAGGTAAGTGGCAGGGTGCCGGTAGGAGGTACATCGTATTCATAGCTTCGATAATAGTGTTTCTGGCGCAACTGTGAATGGTATGTGTTATGAAAGGTGGAGCGCAGGTCTGGATGGGCAGTGGCAAGAGCAGTGGAGGTGGCAGCAGCCATGGAAATTGCAGAGACTGTCTGCAGTTCCCCAAAGGGCCCCTGCTCACTGACATCTAAAACCTGCTCGTGTGTGATGGGTTCAATCCTCTTAAAAGGCATTTCGTACTGTAAACGTTTCCAGAACTTAGAATTCAACTTGTTGCATTTTGGTCCATGCCATTTAATGACAGTGAGGAGCTTGATGGTGTGTTTTAGGGCCTCAACCTCCTGGTAGTTCATAACTCCTCGTAGTTCACTGCATTCAATCAATATCACTTTGATTTCGCCCGTGACTAACATGTTTCGAAGCCTCGTTTCCAGTTCAAAGATGCTCCAGCCTCTTCTTACCACATAATTTGGAGTCATGACGATGATCAGTCGCTTGCTTTGGTCTACACATCTTGCCACATCTTCAATGTAGGCTACAAAATAAGACAACCGCTCAAAAAACAATCTAAGAAAACATTCTGCTCCTTTAGACTGGGGAGAAACAAGAGACAAATCCCTTCTCCTGGAACAGCTCACTGAAATATGCAAAAACATCACTTGCAAATGTGCCCAGTTGGCTTGGCAGGACATGGTCAACCATGGACAACCCACTCTAGGTGTCCCTGCTTGAGCAAGGGGGTTGTACAAGATGACCTCCAGAGGTTCCTTCCAACCTCGACTGTTCTGTGATGCTGAAAACATCTATTCACAAATGCACTATGGATTGTGTTTGTTCATGAGCTGTGGTTTTGTATCAGTACCTATATCCTTAGTAGAACAAGTGTGTTCACCATAATTTTTTCTCTTTAAAAAGGCAGTCAACCAAGCAGGCAAAGTAACAGCAACTATGTGCTTCAGGGGCTCAGTCTCAAACCCAAATGATACTCTAAGGTGTACTGTAGGCTTAGAATCTTCTTTTCCTTTCATGTCCCTACCACACACATTCTTAAAAACAGTGTTGTCTCCTGAAAATTAAAGTTTAGTTTTCTGTAGGTTGAAAAAAACATCCATGTGATTGTTTGATGTTGTGTTTTGTCTATATCAAGCATAATTTCTTACCTTTAGTAAAAGATATTATCTTAGTAGCTGGCTATAGATTACACTGAATTTACGAAGAATACTACAATTTACAGAAAATTACTGTACAAAGTTTGGAATGTGTGAAAGAAACATGAAAAAGATCTACTTGTACCAGCTGGAATCAATTCTAATTTTCACTCTCTGAAAATGATCCAGTACCTCCACTACACATTTATCTTCAGTGGACACTAGCAGATCTCACTACTTTGCTCTGCTGTAGATGTTACTGCTCAACCTTTCCCTTAGTCCAAACACTTTTTCCTTCCTGTCTGAATTTCTCTGATAAATACTTTGAATCATGGATACCTTTCCAGGCAAACTCTAAGGAACAGAAAACAAAGATCTTTGTATTTATTTCTAGATATGAAAGCTCTCAAAAAATATGTCAAAAAATGTTAGTCTTATTGATTTCCTTTGCTTATGCATGCCCTTTCTGCACCATCTCACCTTCAATCAATATAACACAATTACTAAAACCCAATCTTCTTGTCTGGGAAACACACATTAAGTGTGTTTGGTGGCTTATCTTTACCGTTCTCTAAGACAAGGGAGGAAAGATGATGTTCTGAAGGAGTAGGTATAGAAATGATACTAAAGCAATCACTGTAATCACTGCATTTGCTATTTAGGAGACACACAAGAATAAAGACATGACTTACTTCCTGTGGGAATCAAATCTCTGTCTGGTATGAATAACTTGTATCCATAATGCTTTTCAAGCATATCTGGTAGGATCTCAAGAGCGAATCTTTCTTCTTCTCCAGTTTCTTGATTCCACTGGTCAGGATCCACTTTGGTATAAGATAGATATGCATCGTAGTCTTTGTTGTCTGAGGAAAGAGAGGAAGAAAATAAGATAGTTTATTCACTATTCTTGCAGATTTCCTAGATAATTCCCCAAAAATATTTTCTGGAAGAATTTTCCAGGAATAGGAAATTGTTTAGATAAAATGCAAACTTTCACCAATCTCCAGATATGAATCCATTCACCTTTCCTGTTTCACCTGGTGGAGATAATCCGTATTTAAATAGATGCAAGGGATATGGGATTCACAACCATAGACTAAAGTCAGTTTGTGTATAAACATTTGTGTAAGGCTCTGTATGAAGGAAATCCTCTCAACTGTGGGGTGACAGCTTGTGAGCTCAAAAGAAAAAAGCCGCTGAAAAGAATTTGAATTCTTTTCTAGCTTTAAAAGGGAAGAGAAAAGCATGGGAATACCAAAGCTCATGTGCAACTGTCTGTGTTGCATAGCAAAAATGTTTCAGTCTTCCCAGATTTTTACTATAAATTTAGAACCTGGGGCTGAAATGTTCTTAGTGTATGTTAGTTTTACTTGTAGAACTCATTGGCTTTCCAGATCTGAAATTATTGCCAAGCTTAAATCTTTGCAGCATCAGCTCCTGATAATGCAGTTTAAATCTCTTGAATTGTGTGCTTAAATTTGCAGATTTAATGTTGCGTTAATGTACATTTCATTGCTTAACAGTGTGTTATTTCATTTCAATAGGAAAAATAAATGTGCCTGTTTCTTAAATGTGCCTGGTGTGCCTACTTGAAAGACTGAATCAAAAGAGCCATAATTAATTTTCATTAGGAGGTCAATAATGCCAAGTGCTTTGGAACTAATTCAGTAGAATGAGAGGTCTTGTTTTGACTTTTGTTGTGAAGAAAGCAGAAAAAAATCAATGGCAAGAGTAATGAAATGTTAACATCATTCTAACTCTCTTGACAACATTATGCACAGGCTATCAAGAATATCAATTGCTTGTAAAAGAGACCTGATTGAATACTCCACTCTGTGTCATAAGTAACATTATATTCAGTCAATGCTGACTCCAGTTATTTGCTAAGCCACTCCTTCCCTCATTTAACACCTTTTTGTACTCTGGTAGCATTATTCAGAAAAGTCTGCCAAATGTAGGGTGGGTGCAGAGAGCATAAATGAAAGTCATGCAATGGTGCTAATCTTGAAGAGTCCACTCTTCCTTCTAAGGAACCACGCATACTATGCTCATTAACATTTGCAAGTGGCAAAATTAATTATTAGGTGCTCATTCCTTCCCCTGCACACTTTTTATGTCAATATTATCTATTGGATTAGTATATCCACAGAAAACAAAACAAACAAAATAGAAAAAAAAAAGACAAGAGAAAAAGAAGCACTGTCTTCCATGGTTCATTCTTTCCATTATTTTTCTTCAGTATATTTGTGAAACCATGATCCTTAAAAGCAGAAAAGCTCCTAATGACTTTGACAATATGCTGAAATAACACTGGCTGGATCAAGAATGAGATAGAGGGAGATTACATAGCGGGTTTGTGTTTCTTCAGTAGGACAGTATTAACCCAGCAACCAAGTTAACACATAGAGAGGTCAAGAAATAAATGGGGAAATTATGATAGCTGGCAAAATGCTGATACGGTAATGCCATTTTCTGTTGTTACAGTAATGGTCATAACTACAGGACATACTTGAGAACAGCATTGCTCTGCTGAAAGTCTTTGAGTAAAGATGAGAATATCTCATTTCTCAAAAGGAAAAATAATAAATAATGCAGTATTCAAACTGTTTTAAAGTCTCAGGGTATTGTCTGTTAAAATGGTTTGCACATTCTTACTTAGAGAAAAAATTATTCATGCTATGCCACTGTTTTTCTTACATATGTAAATATCACACTAATGCATGTATTTGAAATACACATTTTTCATACCATGGCAGCTCCAGCATTTCCACTGACTACAAATGTATCACCCTGTATTTCAGGGAACATTTCTTTTCATCCCAGTTCCCTAGTTTTAATAGCATTTGAAGGGCAAAGAATAGCCAGGATCTACACAATGTCTATATCTACTTAACGGGTCCAGGCAATTGTGAATTCATTTAAACTCCAATCCAGCAACATATGTAGTCCAGTTTGGGAAACTGTTAGATGCATTAGCACAGTGGTTTCCCTGAGCTATTATATTCCCCATCTGTCAGGTTTTTTTTAACTTACTTTGACAAAAAGTAAAAAAGTTCAGCTTACAGCAGAAATACCTTATGTGGTAATTTCATTATCTGATGGGCTGACATACTGGCATGAGCAGATAATTTGCAAATGTGAAATGCCTGGAATACACAGGGGATGATCACATATGCCTTCATTTTACTTCTGTGATATTTATGTATTAGCCTGCTTTTAGTTAATTAAAATTATTTGGGTTACATTGCCAGCTTTGTGAAACATTTTAAGAACTACAGCAGGCAGATAGCTATCAGAAGCTGTCTTTTCTGTGACATGATCAAAGAGCTATGGCATTATTTACTATTTTCTCTAATTGTTACAGATAGTAAAAAAATGTAGAATTTAATTTTTAATGAAAAATTGAGAACTTATGAGATTGTTGAAATCTCCTATCTCCAGGAAAGTACTTAAATACACAGTAGTTAGTGTCTCTTCCTGTGGTTTTTCTCAGTTAAATGCTCCCACCTACTCCTGCTTGTAATGGGTGGGACTGATGCCTACATTCTAAAGAATATTTCTGATCCTAATTAATGTTTTTTAATGTGCTGTCCCAATGGGCTGAGAGGGAGAGGTGGGAAGCCTGCAGACATCCAGATCTTATGGCTGAGTCAGACCCTGGGAGCTGAGGCTTGCACCTTGCCAGTCTTTTGGCCACATTACATGGAAGCAGGAGGCTTTTGGCTTTTCTCTCAAGTCCTTTGCTCTTGGGCTGTTTCCCATGTTCCTTCCTTTGAGCAACACACCTGGAATTCCCCAGACTCCCAGCAAGCATGCAAAAATCCATCACACCTTTGTGTTTTCTGGACCATTCACTGGAACAGGTATTTTATCCATGAAAATATTTGGTGTCAGTATATCTGCCTTTTCCAAGAAAAAGAAAAAAACTTCACCAGAAAATTTCTGATCTGGTCCTAATCACAAATGAAGTCACAAAGGACTTGATATTACTACTTATATTATTAGGTAGTATGATAACTACAGATTTGGCTATTCAATAAGTACAGATGCTGGCTGGATCTAATATTCAGTGGCAAATTAAGCTTTTCTTTAAAATGAGAATTTCCTTATTTCCCTTCATCAGCAAACAATTAAGTCTTCCATCCAAGAATCCTTAAAATGAAAATGTGATTGTTGCTTGCACTTTGGCTTTAGATATAGATGATGCCATTTCAAAGACTTGGTTTTGTCAGGCTCCTGTGCACTAGCAATAAACTGGAATATAGTTACTGTTTCTTCCCACACTTAGGAAGAAAAATACCTGCTAATAACCAAAGGCAGGGATGTTGATCATTTAACCTGAAACTTTTTTGCTTTCCCGTAGAGATTGAAAGCAATTATCTACATATACTTTTTTTATCTGAAAGCACTTTTATTCCCTTAACCATTTTTTTTAGAAACGTATCGGAATAAATCATCTTGCTTTGCTTCCAGGTATGTTGCAGAGCTGTATTATGTAATGGCTGTCCTTTAATTTAGTGAACACAGCTGAGTATGAGATACAGTATCATGCAACAGCAATATTTTGAAACACTTTAGTATAATGAATTTCCTCTTCCCATTCTTTGTGAATGGACAAGTAATCCTCTTCAGTTATGTGGTTTGTAGTTGCTTTCTGCTGCCTACAGGTAGTATATAACTAGAATGAAGCTCTTCAACTCAACAGCCTCCATGTCTGTGAAGTTTTGTTGTATCCATTAATTGAAACTATTGAAATAAAACCTAAAGCAGACCTTGCATGGCCAAATTCAACCAGACTTGATGCAAAAAATGTCTTTGTTATTGCAAAGCAGATAACCATGAGAGCATGTGCAAGCTCTGGATTAGTTCATCACAGCAGGCTCAAATACAGCCTGTGCTCGAGGTATGATGCATTCAGTCCAAAAATATTTCGGTCAGCTCAAAACTACTGGTACTGCAAAGACTCTGGTCAAAACGGACTGTCACATACAATCATTTTAACTCTTTATTGAGTAGAAAGAGAGTGAGGACACTGAGTAATAAACATGGAGCTGTGCTCAGCTACAGGTCTGACAAAACTGGATAAGTCTTAGGGGTAAAAACTGAGGGTGAAATCCCAGCTTCATTAATAACACACTGAAACGTTACTACTGTTAGTGGCCCGGGATTTTAGCCAAAACACCTGTTGCTTCATTACAACATGCATTCCTTATTGCTGTCCATTCCTTTCAGTACTTATCCAAATGTAGAATGTTATCATACTGACCTAACAGCCTATGATGGAATGACTGGCTGGGTAGATGAGGGGAGAGTAGTGAATGTTGTCTACCTTGACTTCAGTAAGGTTTTTTACACTCTCTCTGTAACATCTTCACAGGTAAGCTCAGGGAGTGTGGGTTAGATGAGCAGACTTTCAGGTGGATTGAGAACTGACTGAATGGCAGAGCTCAGAGGGCTGTGATCAGTGGCACAGAGTCCAGCTGGAGGCCTGTCACTGGTGGGCTCCCCAGGGGTCAGTACTGGGTCCCATCACATTCAGCTTATAATGACCTGGGTGAAGGGACAGAATGTACTCTCAGCAAGTTTGCTGATGATACCAGACTGGGAGGAGTAGCTGATACACCAGGAGGCTGCGCTGCCATTCAGCGAGACCTGGACAGGCTGGAGAGTTGGGCGGAGAGGAACCCAATGAAGTTCAGTAAAAGCAAGTGTGAGGTCCTGCACCTGGGGAGGGACACCCTCCCATGCACCAGTACAGGTTGGGAACTGACCTGCTGAAGGGAAGGCAGCTCTGTGGGGAAGGACTAGGAGTTCTGGTGGACGCCAAGTTTCCCATGAGCCAGCAGTGTGCATGTGGCCAAGAAGGCCAATGGGATCCTGGGGTGCATTAGGAGGAGCACGGCCAGCAGGTCAAGGAAGGTGATCCTGCCCCTCTGCTCTGCCCTGGTTAGGCCCCACCTGGAGTGCTGTGTCCAGTGCTGGGCTCCCCAGTTCAGGAGAGACAGGGAACTGCTGGAGAAGGTCCAGCAAAGGCTGCAAAGATGATGAGGGGACTGGGGCATCTCTCTTATGAGGAAAGGCTGAGAGAGCTGGGCCTGATTAGCCTGGAGAAGAAAAGACTGAGAGGGGATCTTATCAGTGTCTACAAATAACTTCAGAGTGAGTGTCAGGAGGATGGGACCAGGCTTTTTTCAACAGGGCCCAGCAACAGGCCAAGGGGCAATGGGCACAAACTGCAACACAGGCAGTTCTGTCTGAATATGAGGAAGAACTTCTTTACTTTGGGGATGACAGAACAGTGGAACAGGCTGCCCAGAGTTGTGGAGTCTCCTTTGGAGAGATTGTAAACCCGCCTGAACGTGAGTCTGTGCAACCTGCTCTAGGTGAACCTGCTTTAGCAGGGGTTTGGACTAGATGATCTCCAGAGGTCCCTTCCTACCCTGACCATTCTGTGACTTTGTGATCATACTCCCTGTAACTTTCTACAGTGATAATCCAGCAGAAGCAATATAAAGTTTTAGAGGATGAAGTTTCAAATGCTGCTTGTTATTCCAAGGATGTGCTCAGCAGCAGTCACTTAAAGGCTCAACGTAAGCATAAAATGAAACCCAGACTCTATATGCATCTACTTTGACACATGCAAATGGGATCTTTGGGTAAGTAAATTGCTATCAGACATCTAAGAACTCATCGGTATGCATGCTCTTTTAGCAACTACACATGAAGAAATGGTAAGTAAGCTGGTGCCTACAGAAAGATAGATAAAACTTTCTCTTCTACAGAGACCACCAAACAGATTCAGCCTTGCATTTGTGTTGTAAATGTACATGTTTTCTAGTGATTTCCATGTTACGCTTCAAGAAGTTAGCAGTCTGGGCCTTTGAGGGTTCATTAAACCTTAAACATTGCAGATATTTCTGCTAATGGGGGCAGAAAAATGATATATATATGGATGGAAAAATAAAAATAGCAAAAAAACCTTTATAGACTAAGTTTTTTCTTATCAGTCATGTTCAAGCAGATGATAAATTCTATCTTTCAGCTGACATGACACATTTAACACAAGACAGATTAAAAGATCAAAACAAAAAGAAATTCTGCAATGTTGTGTTTCACAGTGAATCTTATGTTAATGAAGCTGTAAGACTTGGACACTAGGGTCAAGCCATGCCTCTGTGCGTCCTGAAATACTTCAGAGTAATTAGCAGCTCCTACAGAAACATTTGGTGCACTGAAGGCAGCTGATCACACACAGGCTGCTCTGCAGCTAGGAATAGCCAGCAACACGTCTGGCTCCTGCAGATCTCCCATTTCTAGATCAATAGGAAACTGGAGAGATGATTCCCTTCCTCTTCACCAGAGCACATGCCAGCCTAGTAAAGACTCAGATACTCATTATTGGAGTGTAGGAGCAATGTGCTGATTTACTTTGGAGTTTCAGGATTTCAAGTGAGGTTCTTAGAAATGACAGACTGGATCCTCCCCGTGCTGCAGGGAGTTGGAGTCAAATTGATTGCAGGGGGCTTTCCTCTTTAAAAAAAAGTGCTGTATTCAGGAAGAGTTGCAAACTAGTGGGCTTTCAAGATTTCACAGAGACTGCACTTGCTTCAAAATTATAATGATTATGACACTTCAAACTCTGTATTTGTATCATTATTTGTGGGACCATATTTAATGTACACAATGCAATAATGTTCATCACCCTTAAGGTAATGGAAAAAGTAATTTAAATGCTTAGCTGAGTAAAATGCCCAAATCCTAAGTCTTTCAAAATGTTTATAATTTTCCTTACACTATTTACTGTTGCTTATGAATATCACCTTAACATTTTCCTTTATTTTTAAATGTCAAGCCCTTTTATTGTTAATAAAAATTAAGAATACCAACACCAGCTTCTTCCACGGCAAAGTATTTGTTAAGTGTGACATTCCTAATGATAATTCATATCCTTGTGCAGAGTGGGTAATGGTGAATCAGAGGAAAATTTTGTAAATGCAGCACTGGGGAATAGGTTAAAAAAGCGCAAATAATTCTAAAGGTGATCTTGAGTATTCTCCGCACCATAGACCAGAAAAAAAGTAAAGTCCTTTGTCCCTTTTGTTCCTAGTAGACACATTTATGAAAATATTAAAGCAATGGACATACTTTTTTTTCCCACCCTTTTTTTCTCCTCTTATTTCTTCTCCCCCCTCCCCAAGCCATATCGAATTTTGGAAGTCTAAAGAACATGACAAAATAAAAGAAATACCAGTTTAAAAGTTGATGTTATAAGAACATCTATGAGAACCCCAAGATATCAATCTTGCTTTTGACATTTCTTCAAAATTGGGAGTGATTCCCAGCAGACAAAAGTTCAGCCAAAAAAGTAATACGATAAGATGATTCCAAGTGTGAAATAAATTCTCTTTGTAAGCTATATTTTCACTGGTTTTCTGTAATTACAGTTAAATTTGTCATTGGTAGATAAGTAAGATAGAATATTACTTATTTAAACTGAATAACCTATTATTAAAGTTTTTTTTCTCTTATATTTAGGCTGATTTTGTATTCCTAACTAAATGAAGAGCGCATCTCAAATGTTTCTCAGTCATTCTCATTAACACAGAATTTTAAATTTATTATTACTACTGAACACATCCTACATATTCTACTTTCAATATAAAAACCTGATGAAACATTAATCTTAGAAGTTGCCCTTGACATATAGGAACATTCATAAGGTCTTATAAGAGTTTCAGAACATTAAAAAATAAAGAGGTTAAAAGATGATGATCTAAATTATTCTCTTGGTTGCTGTGAATTATTTGCAGGTCAAACACCAAGCTAAAAACCCCTGTATTGTTAGTAGATATTGAAAACCTAAATGGTAACTACCTAGCTGGAAACGTAGCATAATAGTTATCTATGAAAGATTGGAAGAAACTAGCTATTTCCTAGAAAGTAGGAAAAGACACTAATAAAGACTGTCATGTAAAGTCTGGAAACAGAGGAATATGATTTTTTTCTATAATGTAAAATTTCTTAAATAAAAATCATCAAGAAGTGATGCTTTTATTATGGTCTTAATTCAACAAAGTAACTAGTTACCTGTATAAAACACATGCTTAATTTTATGTATATTCCTTAGTTTTGTTGATCTCAGTGACAGTACTTGTATCTTGTCATTGGGTTAAGTATTTTGAAAACCAGAGCTAAGACAGCCTTGATCTAGGCAAAAGCAGCAAAAAGTTAATATAAACCAAACTTAAGGGAGAAATGGCTTGGAAAGAAACTTTCAGTTTAAGATTGTTGAAATCAAATGCCAATATGCTGTGTTTATCTCATTTACTTTTGAAATCTGAAATGTTCTTTGGCCTTTGATATAAAAACTTTAAAGCTTAGAACCATTTGGCAGAGGTGCTGGTTGAGGAACAAAAGGTATCTCGGTCTTCATTGATTTCTATATTGCAATTTTATTTTTTTTTTCTATTTTACATTTGGAATTTCTAACCTATAAAAATCTTTTAGTTTAGAATCTAAAGATAATCTTGGTGATATTGTTATTTTATTTTTTAAATATTTCTATATATATGTAGTTTAGAGTCTATGAAATAGGAAAAGAGAACGAAGCAGGATTTCGAATTAGTAAGTTTCAAGGACAGAACCTAGAAAATCTCTTCTTCAGTGAAAATATAAATTGAGATTTTATTGTTTGAATTGCATTTCAGATGTAAATAAACAACATAAACAGGAAAAGTTAAAAGAAGCAGTTCTTCAACAATAAAACTGCAACTAAATAAGATAGGAATCCCTTTCTGTAACCAGTAATATTTAGAAAGATGAAAGCTGTGTTTTTCTAAAGGTGATTTTAATAGAATTTGAAATTTATATTCATAGAGGTGGATTTCTTATTGCTACAATTTGCCATGGCCAATAAGAATACATACACAGTGGCAAGGCTGCTATTGCAAACTTATTCTATGGGTCCCCAGGGAAGATTCTGTAATTGCAAAGTCACTAACTTCAGCAGTAATTCCAGTATGCTATACTTGCATAGCATAACCATTAACATAAGTGCTTTGGCAGCGCCTAAGCCATTGGCAAAAGTTACATTCAAAAGTTAGCAACCAAGTCACACTGAAACACGAAGAATCTCAAAGCATTGCCTTTCCTTGCTGGTAAGAGGTTTACTGGGGTTAAACCCGGGAAACCATGGCAGAGTATGTCTTACCTGCTCTTGTCTTCTACAGTTAGTATTATCTGGTCAATCCCATAGATTTGTCTGTGAACCCTGCTTAGCCTTTTGCAGCTAAATAATACTAATGACAAAAATCATGGTTACCTAAGGACTCCCAGGTGCAACAGAGACTTCAAGGCAGAAACTGTTTCACCAATCTCCTAATCTGAGCATTGATTTGCTTCCCCTTAGCAAGCAGTAGAAACTCATCTCTTAAGAAAGTGCAATGAGCACTGCCAAGAAACAGCCGCTATAGATGTCATGTACCAAAGCCAAACAAGATTTCCTGAATTTATAGAGCTTAGCAGTGACATACTTTAATCATGTTAGGAGCACTTTGGGTTTTTTTAGCAAAGGGGAAGGAAGGGAAGCAGTAACCTGCAGAATTGAAAGTGAAACCAGAGAACTCCCCAGCTTTGGCTCCCAGGTGCCTTCCCTGCCTGCACCCCAGCTGCACAGCTGAGAAGATCAAGGACAACATGCAGTGCTCCTGTCCAACATTGTAGAAACAGCTGATGGGACATAAAAGCCCCAAGGATCACTGAGAAGGTCATCATACCAGCTACTAAGCAAAGCTCTTACTTTCTAGTTGTCAGCTGCCTATAGGGGTTTTTTTTGTTCTTGAACCTAAAGCTTGACTTCTCATCAGCCAAGCTGAGAGAAAGGAAATTTTTAGTAAATTTCATTATAAAACTATTTACAGCACATTTTTTCAGACTTTCCCTTTAATTGCTATTTTTTTAAATCTTATCCATTTTAATACCAGCTTCTTAATGTAAAATTTCTCCTTTTTATGATAGTGTTCACCCCTTACTTATTTACACTTGTAAATGTTTACTTGCATTTTTATTCTTCTCTGGTAGTTAAAGTACGATACTTAGTTTGTTCATCAAGTTATTTAAAAACTGGGAAAGGCAGCAAGAGAAGATCCCTGGAAAATAAAAAGATATAAATGGTAACTGCTAAAACACTCCTCAGAGGACGAACGTGCTGTAATCTCTTGTGCTGGAGCTCAATGGGCAGCAAATGGAAGAAATAATGACTTCTAAAAGTGGCTTTTACTAATAATGTGTTACTCCTTAATGGAGTGCACTTTATGGACAAGGTTTTTTAAAGTAAGCTTTTAAGTTTAGAGCTGCAAACCTGAAAAGGTTGCCTGACATTTAACAATGATCAGCCCTCAGAATTTCCCAGCAAAGTATCTATTTCTGAAAATGTTGTTGTTTTCAGAATAATACTGGGCATTTCTTTGTTTGCATACCACTTCAATGTATCCTTTTTGTTACATATGTGGCGACATATTAAACTGCAATTCTCCATGTAAGCAGATTTGGGAGTTTCTGACCGCCAAACAGGTAGAGGTGAGTTGTACTTCTGAGATGCAAGGTCACGCCAAGTACCTGCAGGTGAGAAAACTACCGCTTTGCCCAGGGTCAGTGCTTTTATTGCCCCTGTGCTCCATCTCCCAGGGGGATGTATCAGACATTCACAATGAGGTCCCCTGACTAAACACCGACATGTGGCACAGCTCTACACTGAAGGACACAATATGGTGTCCGTCATGCAGTCCCCCCGTGTGGAGTGCAAGCGGAGTGGGAGGAAAAGCAGTAAAATATACACTGGATTTGATTACTTTCCCATTTAGTAGGAAAGGCAAGGAACTAACCATGAAAACAGAAAAGAGGGTTTCAATGCTCATTCCCAGAAGACAATAAAGATGAGACTGAGTTAGTGTTTGTAGGAGCGAGAAAAAAACAGGAGAGCCTAGTCCCCAGCATGAGGGAGAAGATGGGAAATTCAAAGCTTCAAGTTACCGAAACGAGGAATCAGCAGCTGTGATCACTTTCTTAATTTGCAGTGGCCCTACAGAAACTAATAAAGTTGCATTAGCTGTAAGGGTTAAATACTTTATTTTCAAATATTTCTCACAATTTACCCATGCCTCCCACAGAAATGTGTATGTTACCCTGAAACTAAATGATGTGTCTAAGGCTTTCAAAGGAAAAAGGAATTGTGATGAGATTTGACAACCTGAAGGGCTTGTTCTCTGATCAGGGAAGAAATGAAGTATTGCATTTTAAAAAGAGATTTTCAACTGAAAATTTTAATTGGAACTCACTTTTAAAGTGTTTCAAATCCTCTCTTGGTACAGTATAGTGCACACAAAAAAAGCCCGTGATATTTTGATGTTTGCTTATCTACAGGCTGTCCCAAGTATGACAGAACATGGTGTAAATTATGAATAGCACGTGGGCGCTCCGCTGTTGCACTGCAGGAGATGTGGTTGAAAGAAGATTTTAGAGTTCAGCATTTTATGTCTGTAAGTAACAAACTAAGCCAAAGGTAAAAATATGAATGTATGTCTGTAATTTATGTCTTCACAGAAGCCATGACTTGGTCTTCTGTGAGGCATTTTCTCTTTGTCTTCTTGCTTTTGCAAGAGTGTAAGTGAAAGAGACAGGGTAAGAAGGCCAGCTGCAGTAACTTCATTGGGACAGTGGGTATTATCCATGTTGCTAGTATATTGAATACAGTAGGAACTGCAGATTTCCATTGGGAATCTCATATTACTGCCGTTAAGAACTCGTTACCAGTGTTTGTGCTGATCATCTAAGAAGAATCCATGCTTTATCTTCTTTAATGATGATCTTTGCTGAGAAGTAGAAACTGAATGGATATTGGTTTTCCTCCTTTTGAATCTCAGAACAGTAACCTTTAGAGGTCACTTTTTTTGTTGTTAAAAACGTGTGATTAAAATATTGTTCTTCACAGGTGACCCAGTGTTTGTTATGGAACAAGAGTGTAACACCTGGTAGAGTAAGTTTGCAAACAAATTGGAATTGCTTGAGATAACAATAAATGAGAGCTGAAAAAGTAAGAATTACTGATACTGAAAGAAAAAAAAACGTTAAATTGCATCTATTTAAATAATTATTAATTAAGCTGTTTATTTCTGCCTAATATAATATGACTATTAGTAAATTCACACAATTCATGCAAGTAAACATGCCCATTTAAACTGAGGGCTGCTTTGTGGAGAAGAGAATATCTCAACTCCTGATAAATAAAAAAAAAGCGTCTGCCAAAATCCACCACAAGTCATAGTCCCTCTAGGCCTCAGTTTCCTCCTCTGTAAATAAGTAGAATAACTGTGCCCCACCCCTACAATCCCCTTCCCCACCCCACCCCCCAGCTGCTATATTAGTGCATCCTTTTTGCACATCCAACAGAAGCATACAAAATGTTCTAATGTTCTTGGGCTTGTTGTTCTGAGCATATTCTATTTTGAATCCTTGTGCATTTTTGGATGGGAGGCAGAAGCAGGTCACTCCCTAGTGATCTTATTGTGGAAGTTTTTCCCTTACACAAGGTCCTCTAATTCTGCTGCCACCCTTCTCCCTTCTTGGTGACAGGTTTGGCCAGCGCTTGTTTATCAGCCCGTATTTATTTTAATAAGTCATGGTGACTTCTGTCCACAGGCAATTACCTTGAACTGTAAAATGACTTTTATTAGTATTTCAGTAAAAAAGAAGGTCCTGTCACAAAAGACGTAGTGGTAGCACAAAACATCAGGAACTCTGACCCAAGAAACCAAACCTAATTAATCAGAGCCTGCAGCTCAACCCAGTTAGCTGTTCAACAGCAGGTTTGAACAGTAGAGCTAGAGGCAAAGATGACCTTTTTCTTCAGTGCTTAAAAAGAGAAGAAAAGAAATTGCATGGATACATTCAACAAAAACTGGTGTATACCCTGTGGATTACTTTTGTTTAGGCTGGGAGTCCTTGAAACACAGAAAAACTTTAATGGCCATTAGCCGCTTTCTCAGTGATTAAGTAAATGAACTCAAGAAAATGAACTGCTGGGTACGTTCCTAAACACTCAGTACTGTTTATTGAAACTGATCAGTTTAAACAAGCAGTAAATTGAGATTTACTTCAACCTCTACCTATTTGGCAAATACAATTAGGGTAGATACTCCCTAGCTTATGGAGAAGTGAAGCTGCATTTCAGTGCAGGCAGCAAGTGAAAATCTTTGATGCATCAGTGTTGGTAATCTACATTCAGTGTTGGGAATAAAAATCTAAAAGACATGGGTGTCTTCTGGAGCTCCAGAGAGCAGCACGTAGATCAGCTCAGCAATCACTGCTGCTAATGTGTTGTATGAGGAATCTATATTCAAGTCAATGCCTAATGCAGTGATAAATAAAAATTGCAGTTTTAACACATCTTGAACTGAAAAGAAATTTGGGCCTGAGTGGACAGAAATAAAAGACAGGCATGCTTAGAAAGTAGAAAATGTACTAAGATGCCTTACCTCCATCTAGTTCTTCAGCTCCAAAATGATTCCTGTAGAACAGCATAATCTCTATCTTGTAACACTTGTAGATAGTCACTAAACAAACAAGCAGCAGCAGAATAGCACCGAGCCCACCAGCAAGCTCAACTGTGTACATCAGCTCTGCAAAGAATTACAAAATGCAGTAACAACCACATTCCAAACCAAAGAAAATTAGCAGCATACCTCACACTTAAGTTAAACATTAAAATAAAATAATGATTGATGGATTATTTATGTATTTACTGCATTTATGAGCCTTTGAAGAAATAATGAATGGATTTTTTTTTTCATTAATAAACTAGTTTTTCCTTTAGTATACCATCTGAATTGCTCATTTGAAAAATAACAACTGCTGGGGATGTGTGTTTGTGTGTATGAGTATGTGCATATATGTAAGAGGTATTTGACAAGTCCCTTCCTTCCCTGTCTCCATAGTTAGATCACAGTTTACTTTACCCAGATAAATGTTGACATTCTACGTCGAGTGAAAGCAGAGGTGAATGTTTCTTCCCACACACAAATAAGATGAGTTCCAGTCTACCGGGTAAGTTTACCCTAAGGATTTTATTTTATTTTATTTTTTAAATAAAAATAAATAAATAAATAAATAAAACAACACCACCAAGAACTTGAGGGATGTGAAGACAAATTACCCAAGGAACCCCACAGCCTCACATCCCAGTTAGATGTTAGTATCTTTGACACAGTATCCCAGTTCTGCAGTGCATCTTCATTCTCCCCTTCCCCTCAGTGGGGTTGGCTTATGGTGTAGTCACAACAAACCAACCCAATTTGTCCATTCTGACATTCCCATTCAGACGACGACCCCCTGGTGTCTTTGTTGCACTCTAACATTGGAGACTCACATGATGGATTGATGTTGTTGCCATGTGGATCCATTCTTGAGGACCGGGACTCTGGTCAAACGTGGCCACAACTGTCTACCACCAGCAGTATCCTCAGTGGGGCCACTTATCAGTGCATAAGTAATAAGACATCACCTCCCCCAGTCGTAACCACTGCACACTCAAGGAAGCCCTCGCTGCTACCTGGCATCCATTTTGTTGTTACTTTTCATTTGCTTATTGAAAGAATAGTGGTAATGTTAAAAAAGGAGAGTGGGAGGAGGAAGAGCATTACTAACACTTCTGTAATTTGAAATGAGTAATAGAGGGCATATCTGAAGACCATCCATACTTTTTCAATATCAGTTTTGAGGAACGCCAAGAATTCAAATCTTGAAAATCCAAGACATACAGTTTGCTTCATGAAAATCTGTGCTGGAGAAAATTCAGTTCCATTCTATTTTCACAATATCTTTTTCCAGTGGGCAGCTTCTAGCTAAGTGAAGCAGGGTAGCCCTAAAGTAACCTTTGTTTTATGTGTGTGGTTATGCAGATATGATACTCCAGCGCAATACAATTCAATTAGAGAAATAAAAGGTTAGAGGAAAGTGACAGTTCCATTTATTTTCACTGTGTCTACTGAGAATCACACATTTTTTTTATTATTTTGAGGCAACTGTAAGAAGATTTCATTGCTCTCTAGAAGACACTAAAAGTGTAATAAAAAAAAAAAAAAAAAAAGAGGCATTTATATTCCATGTCATTGTCTCCAAAACTGTGCTGGAAACTCCTTTGTGTTAGATATTTTTATGACCGACACTGTTATTTCAGACTTCCAATACTTTTCTGGTCCAGAGAGAGGGGATGTTATTAAAAAACCCCAACAAGATATTGTTTGCATAGACAAATAATACAGTATTTTAGAATATAAATGGAAATGGAAATTTCTCTGCACTGGCTTAGTATACACTGTTTATCATTTTGTACTACAGGTGACGCAGCTGTTCAATGATAACTAGAAGAAAGGCTTTAATATTTTGGGTTGCTAGGCACAAAATACTCTATTTATGTGCCTGCTGTTATGACTCATTAAATGCAAGGAAAAAACTTTACAACTGGAAAACAAAAAATTTCCCTAAATTAATGATTTAGAAATTAAATGGGAAAAATAACTGCAGGTAGTCATCTGTTCTCTTTCACTATGCATGAAATCAAACTAATGCACTGCATCACTTTTGCCGTCAGTCCCTCTTAGTTATCTTTTCCCCCTTAAAATAATTCAAGATTATGACTGTATTTTTACTTCAGTAAAGTCAATCTGAACACACATGAAAATTTTGCCTAATTTTGTCTAATATTAGGCAACCAAAGCAAACAACGAAATTCTCTAAGTCACCCCGAAATGTACTAAAAATTAGCTTTTCAGGTGTTGCTGCTAGGCCCATCATGATCATTTATGAGCACAAGGATATGGGCGTTCTTTCTTAAACAGATGCATTTGCAAAATAAGCTTCATGCTTTCTCTGTCTAGCTTAGCAGGCTTGTAATTTCCTCTGTGCTGGACAACATCTATCAGCACATATTCGCTCGCTGTCTTAGGTGCTATTTGTCAGGTTTCAGAGGCAGAGAGGAGCAGTACTCAGCCCTGCAGGGTGCTGTGTCCTTACACCCAGCCCTGCAAAGGCCTGAGCAAACCCCCAGAGTGCTGGAAGTGGAACAGCCACATCTGGGCAGCACCGTGGAAGGTGGCACACAGTGGCCTGGGCATAACACCACACCAAGCTGATTGTTTTCAGACCTTGAGTTAGTGTTTTTGCAGAATGCTAAACCATGCTAAGGGGGCACTGGCTGGCTTTGGGCTGCCACAGGTATTTTGTGAGCAGCATCACCCAGGGCTGTGCTGAGCTGGAGATGTGAGGAGGAGAAGGTTCAGTCCTGCCTCTGCTGTTGTACCCTCAGGTGACTGAAGCCATTTTCTGTGGTTTGGTTTTCACAATGTGAATTGAGGAGGGTGCTTCTGACTCTGTCATAGGAGAGGGTACTCCTGGAAGGTGCTCTGTGAACGCCAGTCATGTTGGCGATGAGTATATCAACCATATCAGCAATGAAGTAGTGACTGTTCAGGCTAAATTAAAGTAAAACAGCAAGGTTAGAGTGTAAGGTTACCTTCAAAATAACATTTTTTCCTCATGTTTTATTCTGCCTTTTGCACTGCAATTTGAGCACAGTGTGCTGCAGCAGGCATTACAGTCCCTTTGAAGTGTGATCTGTTTCTCCTGCTGAAATTCAAGTTTTCTCTAGTTGGCTATGCACTAAAAAGATTCAATTTCAGCACAATTCCACATCAGAGAGGAGAGACAAAAAGTGCAAAGCTTTTGAAATCTATTTAGCCTCTGTGTTACAGTGCTCAAATTACAGATCTGGCCCTCCTTAAGGAGCTGAGACTGAGTGTAGAAAGTAGCAGAGGAAAATTACTCGGCTAACCCCTAGGGGGACAGGCATTCTGTTAAACCCAACAAATGAGCTGGTGCCAGGGAGTTACATCCAGAAGCACAGAAATCATTTAGTTACAGGCAATTAACAATAGTCCTCCAGTAGCACAGGAACAGTTCAACTCCAAGGGAAAACACATTGATTACTGCAGCAGTAGTAGAATGGTTTCTGAATAAATAGCTTCAATTTAAAACAAGATTTGTTACAAGCATTTTGACCAATGGCTACAATTTTTTTTCCCTTATCACGAGGCTTTGGCCAAGCAACCAAGAGAAAGAGATGGCTAATTAAAATAAAGTAGGCATGCTTTCCAAATATCCGGCACAATATGACTGGTAATAAGTGCACTTATTTTATATGATTCTGTCCTAATTATTAGACACATTTAAAGGATATATCTTTGATCTTCACCTGACTTTAATATTTTATTAAATTCCTTTCACTGTGTCATGCAAGTAATTCACTTATTGTAGCTGGAGTTGTAACAAGAAAGTAAATAAAAGGATGCCTTCCAAGATTCATATCTTTTCATTTATATGACATGCTTCAAGGACTTTACATTTAATGATCAGTGATAATTTGAAATGAATCTTATTCTATTCATTAGTCCACATATATATAAGCTTAAAAAAAAAGTGATTTTTTTGGTGATTTATACCTCTTTAAGGGCATGTGGTTTATAGCTGTGTATCCAATTTCTGATCCTTTTTCAAAATCCAATTACAGTCTATCTAAGGTTTCAATTTTGCAATCACTTAGGCAGATTGCTTAACTTCATGGACTATAAGTAATCCCTCCAAAGTCAACAGGATTATTCACAGAACTTCAGGTTAGTACATACATACAGTTTTGCAACTTTGTGATCTAAACTCATTTCCGTTCTCTGCTTATCTTGGGCAATTTCACTCACAAAGCTACAAGATTTGGTTAGAAAGAGTTCTCAATTTGTCTAGGTACATTTTCATAGACTTCAATTATTAAATGAAACAAAAAGGTAATTAATATAATTTGGAAGGGGAGCAGTTGAAGGCAATGATAAAACTTTTGTGATAACCCCTGAGACAAGGTAAAGAAAGCAAATAGTGACAACCACTGCAAGACTGATGTGTGAAAACATGCAGCTTTGGTTATAAATGGGTGTGTTTCTTCTGACGGAAGAGGGAGGCTGGCTAGCACAGGAGTACTCGTCTGATTCTCATTTCAGACATTAGCAGTAAACAGTATACAGAGTTTAGGTTAGGAAGAGAGAAACCCATACTAGCAGTTTAAAAATGGAGAAGTATGTGCTTTTTCTCTCTTCTCCCGCCCTCCCCCTCCCCTCCCCCCAACTTAATACAGTATTCATTATGGCATGGCTGTAAAACAATTTATCTTTTTGAGGTATAGCATATGGAACCACAGCTTTATACAGCATATGCACATCAGATATGCATCTCTCTACATATAAAATCTATTCTTTACTTTTTGAGACTTTTTGTTTGTTTGTTTCAATGTGCCAAACAAAATCTGTTTGTTTTTAAGGTACCTAGATGGCTTTATGGATACTGTTGTGAATAATGACTGATGGATATTGTAGGACAACAATACTGATACCAGTAGAAACAGGTTTGGGAGGTTCCTTAGCTTGATTATGAAATCGATTCTTAGCATAAATTATATGCTTTCTGCCAGCATAGGCCACGCATGCCTGTAGATATCTGCAGAGTTGACTTAGGGTGGCTAAATTTAGTTACAGTTTTTGAAATGGTTTTCAATGCAGTAGTTTCATTTTATTTATTAGATCTATTGCAACCAAGTTACCTCACTTTATTTTTAGATCAATATATTCCTAACCGATATAAGAAAAAGACCTAGTTTGGTTTGGGATTATATGTATATAAGTGTGCAAATACAAGACAGAGATCTTGTTAATCTATTCATTAGTATGGCAGGCAGAGTATCTGAGCCTTGGTGCTGTTGGATTTCCAGTGTTATTAGAATAGAAACAGTAAATTATTATAATAGAAGTATACTCTTACTGATAACATTTTTATTTCTTCTGAGAAGTACAGGATACCTGTTCCCAGCAGGAGAATAATTACACTGACTATCTCCAACAGTATGTTAGCTCAAAAGAGGATAAGGTTGAAAAAAACATAGATGCTGCAATGTTACTGGTTTACTATATTTAAATACACAACACTGCATTTTAAAGGCAGTTTATACTTCAGGTTGAAGGAAGAAAGTGTCATGGTGAGGAATTGCATTAATCTCTGGTTAGCTTCCCCAAATAAATGAATTGTATATGACTTAAAACCTTACTGATTAAGAGAGCTTCTATTTGCTTATTGCACTACAGAAATCAGACAGCCCACACAATTACTTCTTTTAGATCTTCTGAAAGAAATGAATGTAAGAAGCTCTGGGAGGTGATAAATGTGGGGAAAAATGGAGTACCAAGTTCTAAGGATGTAAGATCATAAAACATACTGTTTACACTTTTTCTGAGGATAGCATTAATGAATAATTTAGCTCTGCATTGATTATGGGAACAATTTGTGACATTTTATTTTAAAATATTTTCATCCTTGCCAATCAAGGTTAGAATTGCACTTAGACATTATATAAAGAGAAGAACTATGATAAAAGTAGTACACAAGCTGTTTTAGAAAGAAATCTGTTAAACAAACCAACTTTTTTGATGTTTTGTCAGAGGAAAGTTAGATTTGTTGGAGGAAAATTAGATTTAGGCACATGCTAAATGATTTGAGTAGCCTTTCTACTGGAGATGTCTTAGTCCAATTTTTAAAGGATGAGAAAAACCTTACTGGTGAAGGTCTCATGAAGAGTTTCTGTCAGGCACTAGTGTTTAATATTCTACCAATTTAATGATTTTAGATGCAACTGAGTGTAAAAAGAACAGTCACTTAGAGTTAGGTTTGGTACAGGAAGGGAAGTGTTATTTGACTTTTGACCCTGTGTCACGAACCTCTTGGACGACTGAACCTTTACACTGCCCAGCACAATGAAAACCTGAAGGCTTCTTCAGTGGCCATAGGGGGGTGAAAAATAAATTACCATCAAATCAAATAAAATCGAATTTCAATTCTAATTCTAAAACCTGATGAGGAACTTGGAAAAGCTTTTCCTGTAGTGCAAAATAAAAATGGAATGCTTTATACACTGGAAGATGTGCCTGTGTAAGATCTTAACTGACCAAATGGGTCAGAGTTTTACAACAGTTTTGCTTCCACTGAGATTCAGAGAGATTTGCTGGAATGTTCAAGTAATTAGGACCAATTAAAAGCAGTTGAAATATAAAACTCATTGCATACATGATGAGCTCCCATTCAGAAATTTCAAAAACATCCTGAAGCTTTATGGCAAAGGGAGGTATAACACCTGCTGGTTCTTTGCAAAGGTTAGAAAAGAACTGATTTCCTTTCTCTTTTAAGTCTTAATTGTCACTCATCACTACCACTGTGTTAAATCATGTCCTAGTGACTAAAAATGATCATGAGATCAAAACTTTAACATATTCAAGTCCTTAAGTAATAAACCAGATCTACACTATGTGAATGACACTGTAATTTAAGGCACTCGTCAGCAATTCCATTATCATTAATAACCATACGAAGAAAATTCTGATTTACTTGCTGTTCAGAATTTGCTATTATTTCATACAGGAAATATTAATATTATGTTTATACATTAATAAATGATGAGTTTAAAGTATGCCTAACTATTCATAGGTTTCCTTATGATGCATTTTCTGTAGAATATATTATCTTGTTTCTTTTTCAAACCTATATTCTCATGGGCAATTTCAGACAGAAAAAAAAATCTCTTCCTTTAAACAATTTATTTCATTGAAAGTCTTTTTTTTGCCCCAACAGGAAAAAAAGTTTTTTTAACCATGTCTCGTTAGCTTATAGTCAACAAGACTCATATATGCCCACTGAGAACACCTATGATAGAGGAAAACAAACCCCAAACATAGAAGAGGCCCAGGACAGGAAATTAGACAGCACTGAGAATATGGGAAGAAAGGGAAAGAGATACTTTGAAAAAAATGCATAAATTATATTACCAACTTTTAATTCTGGTGTCTGTCCCATGAAAAATACAGGTATATTATTAAAATTTTAAATAATACCAATAACATCAAAATAAATGATGCCAAGATAGAATTTGATATTATTTTGCTTTAGAGTTTCAGTTGTGAACATTCAGACAAGAATTTCCACAAAAATAATCACATAATTAGATAATAATCTGCATTTCCAACATAGTCTATGATTAAATGAGGCTATGAAGGCTTTGATCCAGCATGAAAGTTATACTTTTCAATACAAAACATTTTAGAAGAGCATTCTATCTCCTTATACGTTACATTTTATCTACTACATTGATAGACTATGGTCTTGTCTTCTTGAATTAGAAACCTGTGAAAAAAATAGAATTATAGTGTGTTATCCACCCCTTATATCATCTGCAATATGTGGTCTGTCATTAATAAATTTGCGCTGAGCTGCTGTCAGTACCACTATGAAAATTAATTTCTTGAAGGTTCCTCTACCTGGCTGCAGATTAACCTGTAACTGCTATGGATGGTCTATGACAGCTATCACTGATACGTAACAAAATCAGCCTTAGATTATAACATGTAGATTTAACTGTTTTTCCTCACACAAAAGAGAAAAGAACTTGATTATTGATAAAGGTGATAGACATTTGACCAACAGCTGGAGGAAGAGAAGTTAGATGTCCTGGTTCTTGATCCCTCTCTTTTTTCTGATTATTTTTAGACAAATTTTAGTAGAAATGGACCAGAAAAGGAAACAGCAATGGTATTTTCATGCTTAAAATATTTTATTGCCTTTAGCTTTGAGCTAAATGCTCTCCCTATGCACAGCATCTGAGGAAAGTTGGGAGTCTCAAGCACAAAACCATAGATCATAAGTTTTCTCCACTGGCAGTCAGAAAGTAAAAGCAGCTCAGGAGAAAATGGGGGCTCAGCTCCTTGAGATGCAGAGGGCTGGCATCTGGGCTAGAGGGAGGTGCCAGGGGCCCCAGCTTTCTCCTGGTGCTGGATGCCCAAGCTGGGTTTGCTTCTCCTGCAGCAGTGGTGTTGGAATCTGGGGGAGCTGCGTTCTTCTCCCCTCCTGAAATGCCTCTCTGGAAAGGGGAGGCTCCAGGTTTCCATTCCAGCGCCATGTCAGGGAACGAGGAGAGGCTTTCTCCCTGGCTGGCTGTGCCAGGTGCTGGTTTGTGTTGGGGACCACTATAAGGTGGGCCCAGCTTGTGTTTTCTGTGAGGTGAATGTGTGTCCCTGCTGGGCTGACCAGTGGGAAGAGTGAGCAAGATGCATCCAGGTTTTTGCTGGTGATATAGACTCTGAACTTCTTGCCCTTTCAGGACCCATGTAATTGCAGGCATATCCAAAAGCTCCCCCTGGAAGCTTGAATTTTGAGAGAACATATTGACCAGGGTGAAGCAGCAGTTGCAAGGCTGTTTGAAAGGCTTGAATTTTGTACCTGAATCCCCACTGCAGCTTTTAGCCCTAAATACCTCATTTCCCAGGAATGCTCTGTTCAGTAACAGCTTTCTTTTCTCCTGTCCCTTCTGATCCTGGTGATAATGTACCACATAAGAAATTTAAGAGGGATTGGAATTTCTTTTTCAAGTATCCAGTGAACATTCCAGATTCAGTATTTTTGTTGGCTTATACTGCTGGAAAAAAAGCTCACTAGAAAACCAGCTGAAACTAACACCTCTGCGAATGCCTTGCTGTTCAGGAAGCACATTTACCTACTTATTAGGTCCCAATTGTTCTAAGTAAGCCAATAATCAGAAGTTAATAAACAACTAACTCATACCTAGCAGAGATTAAACGTGGATCTAAACAAGGAAACCCAAAACGAAAAGTTGTCATGGTGATATACAGGCGACTAAGCAAGCAGTGCAAAGCTCCTCTTCCTAGGAGACTTGCGAGACTAGCTCAAATTTTTTATCTGTCATGGTTAATCTATCATTTCACTGAAACAGTTGTCAACATACAAAGCATGTAGAAGGTTTGTATCAGGTACTTTTTGCTTTGTGAGGGCACAACAGAATTTGTTTCCAAATCACAATTTCATATTCAGCCTTACTTAAAGAGGAAAAAATATTTGGGGGAGTTTTTGTTATTTTCATTTTTTTACTATTTATAAGAGTAATTAAATATTGAGATTACTTCCACTTATGCATGTCATCATGAGGCCACGTACTGTGGTGTGTTTGACATACTGATTTCTCCAAGAAAGGAAGCAAGAAAAGTAGACCCTTGCAAAATACATGGATACACACTGTTAGATTAAAAAGCTGGTTGTCACAGAACAGGAAAGACTTATGCGTTATCAGTCTTGGAGCTACTGCTTGTAAAGGGGGAAAAAAGAACTTACCAGCAGCATGTGACTTAACATGTGTCAGTTAATTAAGTATTGGTTTTGGGGTAATTTAAGCCTTAATAAATCTTTATTTTTAGTGTTCCATGCACTGACTTCATTATGAAAGACAGGCTATGGGATATCAGTGTTTGTGGGGTAAAGCTCTTTCTCTGTGTTCAAATGTCTCTGAATTAGGAGTATAAGACTACTAGCTGGTAAACTGTTGAGGTTCAATTACTTAATAATTTCCCATTTCAGTAAATTCAAGACAATATGACAAATGCCAGGCTAAGCAGAATATCTGGTTATTTACATCTGCATGGCAATGACAAGAGTTCAGAAAAATGTATTCAAATTAGTTCTATTCAATTGGTTTGAGGTACACAAAAATGCATTTAAATAAATGACTCTTACTGTCTTGATTTATGGCTTCCTTTTAAACTTAAACAGATTTTGCATGCTATAAGACTAAAACTAGGGAAGACATCACCGCTTTGGTATAAATTGAGATCCCACAAGTAGTTCAGCACCACAGTAATAACCTGGCTTGCTCACCTTTACAAACATCCTAAAAAAAGCACAGTAATGACAGCAAAGTGCAAACGATGCTCCTGATTATTCTTTGCTCTCTTAAACCAGCAGGATGCTGCATGAGGGTGGGGACCATCAAGCCCAGGCATGTGGAGCGCTCTCTGGGAGGTAAAGTGAACAAAGTGGATCTGGGAACCTCACTTTGCAAGACATTCTTCACCTCTCTGTAATTATCTCTGTGGGAGATGGCTGTGGCCATTAGGCAGGTTGGAATCATGGCATGTGAGTGGTGAGCAGAAACAGGAAGGTCCTTAAAAGTTTCTGCCATATGCTTCACTTCAGAAATGTTGGTGTTAAACAAATGTGTTAGAATAAAGATAACCACAGTCAGGCTATGCAGGAATTCCCCTGGCGTGGGGTTTAGGTGGCATTTCTGATAGAAGTGGAATATATTTTTGTTGGCTTTTCTGATATTTTATTTTATTTCTTAGAGAAAATTATGGCAGTTGTACTACCTGTAGCTTCCTACTATTTTTCCTCTATTGAGCGCCTTTACTAGTTATAAAGTTAATGAATTATTAAATGCATCTTTCATATAAATATAATTGAAAGGTGTTACTGTATTTTTTCCAGCGACAGAGGTAATTAACAAGAACCTTTCTGTTTTATTGTGACAATTGTGAAAATGCCTGGGGAAAAAGAATAATTGACTAGAAATATCTCAGGAAGCCAAAATTCATGCTTACGTCAAAAGCAAGTTCTACAAACTGACCACCCCTATGTTGTACCATTTCATGGAGAAAAGCTGCATATTTACCCCTTTTATGGAGAAGAATACTGGCATGCCGGCGTCCGTTTCCATTCTCAACATAGCACGAGTAATTCCCCAGGTCTGTCTCTTCCACAGAATCAAGAATCAATGAGATGGAAACCTCCTGTTCCCCAAGATGTTCCTTGAGAACCCTGAGGAAACAAACAAACAAACAAACAAACATTGCTGCTATTCTGCTTGCATCGCAGTGGAGCATTAGATAACCATGACATAATAATGCTACCTACAATTCACAACTCTGGCTTCAAATTTGGCTATGGTTTGATGTAATCTTAATTTAATTTTATCATGCCTTTTTCTTCCTCACTTCTAATGGGGAGGTTTGGCTTTTTAAATGTTAATGAAAACTCCAGTTTATTGTTTTCTTTAAGCAAAATGATGTGCACACTGATAGTATATCATTGCACAATCTGGTGGAGACTCTGATCAGTAGTATGTGAACAGTATCTGAAGTCTTAAATTTTAGAAGAGAGAAAAGTGAAAACAGTTATTTTGGCGTTTAGGATCCACTAGGAGTCTGGGCCAAACACACTATTTGTGCACTTTCTGATGCTTTTTAATATGACACTCAGAAACATTGTGTTCATGCCATGGTCTAAAAAATTATTTCTAGAATATATTATAGAATTTGGCTATGTATTGGAAATCAGTAGAAAGAACTTCTATACCAGATGCCAATTGTTCATACAGATCATAGATAAAATAAAAGACCTCCTGTGTAAGGTTCCACCTGTCTTTGCATTGCTTTCTTTCCCTCTTAGCAAGCCCATCAGTGGTTTTAGGAACCCAGGAAAGCAAATGGCAGGCTGTGCCCTCATGTCACACTTGAGGAAGTGGAAACTAGCCTTTCTGCTCCTCCTTCCACAAAACGAGAAAGTTGTAGCAAGGCTCTTGTCACTTTCTTGGCAGCCTTCAGAATGCTATCTATTATTTATAAGGTAAATAGTAAAAAGCAAGTTTCTGGCTGAAGGGCTTAGGAAAAGTTTTAGATGCGGAATACAGCTGATCTGCTTGTCACGTGCCATTGAGTGTGTTGGTCTTTATAGAATAAACTTGAAGTACACCGGGGTGAAATACGCTTCCATTTTGCCTGTATCTGGGGGTCATAACCTTGAATGTCAATATGGCCTTCTTGGTTTTGTTAAAGGCATTGTTTCTGTTACTTTGATTACACTGAATTCCAAGCTTTAGCTAAAAATGACTGTGACTTCGTGTTTTTTGATGAGATAGTAAACCCTTATGTAAGAGGTGAAGTGTAAATAAGCTCATTTTGTTCTATTATAGACAATCACTGTGAATAACACATCTGTGATTATTTAGCTTCCTTTGTAACACACATTTAGATATGCATTCATTTCTGGGTTTGTCCATGATGCATATACACAGTGATATACACGCGTCCAGAATCACAAATTAAAAAGCAATCTCTTCAGACCCCAGTAGATACTTCACATTGGATAGGAATTGGTAGACTATGTCAAGCATGTAATTCTCTTTACAAACTCACTTTTTTCTTAATTTCCAAATAAGGCAGCACTTTTAGGAGTGGTAGAAGTACATGACACAAATTGCCAGATCCGCTCTAAAACGAGTATTTCAGCAGATATAAGTAGCCCACATAACAGGATGCTTGGCTCTCACAGGCCAGATAACATCCCAGAAAACTCTTATTTTTTCTTTTCTTTTTTTGAAGTAAAGAAATCAAAACATACCAAAAGAGAAGCCAGGCTTCAGCATTTATTTAAGGCTCCATGTTTTAAAAGTCTTTGAGCTGTTTTTCTTGATGTATTTATTTTTCTTTATTTCATCTTCTTAACTGTCTTAAAGGTTGCTATTGTAGATCACCACAGTTTGAAAAAGTCACTGTGCAAATTCCAGTAATTTTAACCCTATGGTACTTGTCAGACAGCTATTCTGTCTTTGCAGCTCTCTGACATCAGATCTGGCTGAGGCATAGATTTTTCTGTTCTCTGCTGGTGGAGTTGAAAAAGTAAAGAATGGATGTTGCAAACCAGGGATCAGACCCAAAGTGTTCCCTGAGTTAGTCTGTGATAACAACTAATACATTAGCTATCAAAAAAAGATACTGACTGAAAAAAAAAAAGCTTTTTATTTTACCTGATGTCACTTTCCCAGACTCTACTATCATCCAAATCTTCAATAAACTTCTCCCCTTTCATCCAGTAGATTAAAGGACTGACATCTCCACTATATCCAAAGAAAGCTCGACACGTTAGATTAGCAGAACCACCTGTTACAAACAATGCAAGAACATGTATTATTTCAAAATCTGTAAAAAAAGATTCATTTTCTAAATGTTGATAAAAAAAAAAAAAATATCTGTGGACACCCTCAGTTTTTAGCTGCTGTTGAAAATATCCAAAAGTATCTGCTTGTCTTGCTCCTAGTGTTCAATATATTTTCTGAAAATAAAAGCTATAAAAATTAAATCAAATGTTACATAACAACTGGATTCTATTTTGTATTCTTTCACCAAATTTTCTATGTTTGCTAAGGAAATGTTAAGGAAAAACTATTTTTTTCAAAAATATCTAAGTTAACAAATGATTTCCATGTTTTTTTTTTTCTGAAAGGTTAGGTAAAATAGATGTCTGATCACATCTGTGTTAGTTTGGCTTTGCAATGGTTTCTGCAAAGAGGCTGGTGGATTCCTGTAGGGTCTTATTTCCAATGGACAGCCAGTAGAAAAATGTGTGCTCATTGCTAAATGAAGCAATTTAGCAAGAAAGTAGTAAACACTGAAACTTGAAAAAACCCCACCCAACCCACATGTGAACTCATTCTGTACATTGTGGAACATGTTTCACCATATAAATGGGAATAACCATTAGGCACATGCATCAAGGAGCAGAAATCCTATATATATGCAGCGTTGCCTAATCATTATAGTGAAATTTAAACTGCAACATACCTTCACTTTGGTTTATTTCCATTATGTAGCCTTACAATGTGTTAGCACCACTCAGGTGCTTAGCTTTGGGGTTTCAGCTAGAGCACATACAGGGATCAAAACAGCACTTCATATGCGTCTTGTAAGTTGGTAAGACTGGCTAAAACCACAGGACAGCCACATAGTTAAAGATCTCTCATTCATTGCTCTAAAGGTGTTTGTCTCAATATGCATCAACTCTCCAAAACTGCTGTGTGCATTTCTATAGTGGACAATTACACAGTGATTTAAGGAAGTGTTGTGATTAAGGACGTTTTTTTCACCCTGGAGGAGAGTATTTCCATGGAGTGTGTATTACTTCTGAGACCAAAATCATATTTTATTTATACTTTCGATTTTTGATCTTAGGATTTTAAAGCTGACTGACCATAGTTCCTGGGGGAAAAAAAGAGATGTGTTGTTAACACTACTGCATTCTTTACCAAGATGCCATAAGAAGTTAATCTAGGTTCAATTAATTTATTTAAAAATCCACTGCTTTGGGTCAGGACCTGGCCCTTCTCAACTGTATGACATTGATATTTGAACATCTTATTTAATTTTTAGTAGAGAAAATAATGTAAGATGCTGTATAACAAGAGGTTGAGTAATAATTAAATAAATGTCTTATTTATCTGAAATTATTTGTGGTTTTCTGTAAAAGCATCTTACTTCTCTATTTGACTTGAAGTCTCACATCCACACTGTAAAAGATGCAGAGTCAAATGTTTGTAATCAAGATGGGCACATCAAGACAAGTAACATCTACATTGCTTTCACAAGCTGTTTAGGAACTGAGTTGCTCTTAGTCATTTAATGAATTTGTGGTCGGTGCCACACCCTTTGCCAGCGATGCCTGAGAAGGAGACAGGAGTATCCAGTACTTGAAGCTGGGATGGAGAGGAGGGTCTCATTCATGATCAAAAAGCGTGAAATCAAATCTTTGACTAATAAGACATTTTGATAATCTCACCTCATTTAGAGAAAAGTTGCCAAATGCAAACTGAAGATCTTCAGTGAGAGAGCAAAAACTCTAAAGACAACCACAGCTCTTGTTTCCACACCCTGGGGAGCAATGGGGTCCTGGTTTCAGCTGGGGTAGAGCTAATTTTCTTCTTGGTAGCTAGTACAGTGCTGTGATGTGAGAACAATGTTGATAATGCACCGATGTTTTTATTGTTGCTGGGTGATGTTTATCCTAAATCAAGGCCTTTTCAGTTCCCTGGGCCCTGCCAGCCAGAGGGCTGGAGGGGCACGGGAAACTGGGAGGGGACACAGCCAGGACAGGTGACCCAAGCTAGCCAAAGAGGTATTCCATACCATGGGATGTCATGCTGAGTATATAAACTGGGGGAAGAAGAAGGAAGGGGGGTCCCTTGGCATTATAGTGTTTGTCTTCCCGAGTAACCGTTACACGTGATGGAGCCCGGCTTTCCTGGGGATGGCTGAACACCTTCCTGCCCATGGGAAGTGGTGAATGAATTCCTTGCTTTGCTTTGCTTGTGTGCGTGGCTTCTGCTTTCCCTATTAAATTGTTCTTATCTCAACCCTTGAGTTTTACATTCCTTTCCAATCCCTCTTTCCATCCCTCTGGGTCGTGCTGCATGGTGTTTGGTTGCCGGCCGGCGTTAAAACATGACAAATGATCAGGACACCTCCCTGGGAACTTGCCTCCTCAAGCTCTACATAGCTCAAGAAGTGCTGGAGAGAAAGATTTTTGCAGTCTTGAAGCCATTTGCAGGGAATGAGATGAGTATTGGGACAGCACTTAATGTGGGTCATGAAAACCTGTAATGGAACATGATAAGATTCCTGGTTGTGCTCAGGACATTTTAGCAGATGCAAACCCGGTTTCTTACAGCAGTTGCACAGCAGATATAAACTAGAGGGAGAGGGGGGTGTTTGGGTGGTTTTTTTTTTTTTTGTTGGTTTGGCATCTTAGTAATGGTACATGAACACGTGAAAGTCAAAATACAAAACCTTAAAGGAATAGGAATATCTTGGCCACGTATATCCAATCTAGCACATGTTCAGGGTTGTGAAATGCCTAGTAGCCACAGCACTGGTGGTTTTTGATTGCTTTTAAAATGGGAGAAGGTACCTGCACATCTAAAGCAAAAGCAGGCTTCTGTGATAATTGGATAACCCCTATGGAATTATCTCCCATCTTAGAGGGAAGACTGCTACCTAATGCATCACTGCCACTTTTTGGCTTTTTCTGGAGCTTACCCACCAAGTCAAAGCCCAGTTGAAACTTTGCAGATTTTAAAAGATGGCAAGATCACAGCTAGAGGGACTGTAGCTTCTGTCCAACTTATCCATGATACACAGAGATAGGCACTGCAGGTGTTGAACCATTGAAGCTCTTCAGGCTCGTGCAGCTAACAGGCACCCACTGAAAGCTGATTTTTCAACTGTGCAGGCCTCTGAGCTTTTTATGGGTGAATATTAATGTGCATAGGTTTATTTTTTTAAAAAAGAAATGTCTTTCATTAAGGGCAAAAAATGTCAGAAAAAAAGGAGTTTGTAAGATTAAGGTTTCCTTCTCATTAAATTATTAAAGAATTTTCCCCCTAAATAAAATAAGTAAACACATTTTTGAACACAGAATCCAAAGTTTCCATTCAACATGAAATATTTGCACCTGAGAAATATATTAGGATGGATGTACTGCCTCTTAGTAACGCTGTGTGGATTACAGTCACTGACCAAAGGCCATTAGCATGCCAGGTGTTCAGCTATAAATTACCCATATTGTCCACCTTGACCAGTCTTCACAATAAGCCAGTGGGAAGTTCATTAGCAGGTCATCAAGACAGATTCAGGTACCAGCTAAAGACCAACTTGTGACCATTAATGTGGAGCTCACAGCTCTTTGCAGAGGGCAGTGGAGCTCACTTGGTGGAGCAGAGATGCTCGTAGCTGCAGGCACATATAAGTAATGGGCAAAGGCTGACTGAAGAGCAATTATCATGAGGGGACTGAGTATTTTGGGAGCACATTTTGATCTCTGCTCCAGAGGGAGTGGGCATATACTGTAGAATGGGCTGCATTTTTCCCTGGAAGTGCTGCTTTGATGCAGAGGATGCCTAGTTTGGCACAGAGCCACTGCTTTGCACGGGCAGTCTGTTTTTAAGAAGTCTGCAGATTTTTAGAAAGCATGCAAAATTGAAGTAAATACAAGACCTGCTTTGCTTCATGTTTAAGCTAATGTAGAAAGCAACCTGTCAGTCAGTTAATAGAACACTCACAGTTTACCCTGCACAACTATTCCCTTCCATGTGTTTTCTATGCTAAGAAAAAACTATAGAAGCAATTTGAGAACTGTAAAAGTTTAGTGAATGGATATGCAATGCTTTCTATGCCATTAATTTAGATTTTCCTGTAAATGCTGTACTATTACAGTTCTATAACCTATCTTTGAAAGAATTTAAATACATGTTTTAAATTTACTACACTTTTTAAATTAAATTACTAGGGAAATTAATCTCTTTATCCCATTTGCTGTGAGATGTTGTAAATTCTTGAGAATGTTCTGTCTTAAGTTACATCCTGAGTAAACTGTTGTTTGGGGGTTTTTTTGTGTTGTTTTTTTTTTTGTTGTTTTTTTTTTTGGTTTTTGTTTTGTTAGTTGTTTGTTTGTTTTTTTAATGGACCCTGGAAAAGTCCAAAGGCATGAAATTAGAATTATTAAGTGAAACTGATAGTGTTGTTGTTTTTATTAACACACCTCAACCCTCTCATCCCCCCAAAACAAAAAAACCCAAAACCTCAGACACACTGCCAAACACCGTCAAGAAAGGATAAAGATGACACTTTTGACTTCTCAGTATAATTATAATTTTTTACTGTGAAATAATGCAATAAAGACATGTAAGAGAACACATTAAAAGGTAAGCTTCAGCTGCATATTTCTCCATCACCCTTACTTCTGAAGATGACTATACCCTTACTGTATTGAGCTGATTTTTGTAAAAATGTAAAAAATGAATATATAGCACTAGTTCCTGCTGGTTCGGTGATAAAGTTGCACTTTCAACTCTAGCCAACTGGGTTCAGTTTATTCAGTTCAATTAATCAAAACCTCTTTGCTGCCCAAACTGACATTTTTTGTTATACAGTTTGCTTTCAAATAGAGAAGAAAGCAAGGTGTGACCACAACAAAGTGTACTTCCTTGAAACCAGCAAATCCCTTCAGCAGAGCAACGCAGGTTTTGAATCCATTTTCTCTAATTGGCAACATTCGGGGCACTTTGCAAACTACTGCTATGGGAGCCAATGTCCAGGAGAGGGCACTGTCTAACCTCGAAACATTAAAATAATAATAATAAAAAAATCAATGTAAATTCGTAGTGTATAAGCTCTAATTAAAAACACCAGCCTCCGAAGAACCTGCTAGTTGTAATTAGAAAATAGTGAATGTTTTGTGGTTAGGGAAATGTCATCTTGTATGGGCAGCCTAAATTATACTTGCACCATTAGTCATACAAGTCAGCATACACCGTGCTGGCACCCATTCTGGCTTTTGATTTGACAGGTTCTTCAGTGGAGGACAACCATTTTTGCAGGAAGCAATGGTAATTATCAGACATCTTCTTGCAACCTCTTTTTAGAAGAATCCGCAAAAACATATTACAGAAGTGAAGCACTTGAGAGCCATGCTCAGCATCTAGTAATGTTGAGAGCCAAAGGAGTGGAAATGTTAAGTGTTAAATGTTAAGTTACTGAAATACGATGGTACTGTCTTTTACTGTACAAGGTAAACCGTTTATAAAACTTATGCATAGGCAATACCTACACACTTATAAGTATGCTTTATTTGTAACGTTAACATTTCAAAAAGAAATTGTAAAAGGCCAAGGCAGACACAATCAAAAGATCTCACACGTGACTTAATTATCATTCTTTTCATTCATGTTAAAGAAAAAATGCTGACAAAATATCAGTCTTCCAAGTGGAGGGATGTAAAAACTGTTAATTTCCTAGATGTGACAGATAAGTGGCAATTCCTCAAAGTCCATGACTCACTTATTTTGCCAATGTCATCTGCCAAGCCCAGTAGGCAGATATGTAGAAACTGCCTATGCTTTCAGAGAATTCAGATGTCCTAAAACAGTTCAAAAGTTCTTTAAAACCTTCTTGTAAACATGATTAAGAAAAAAAAACAAAAACAAAACCATATAGTTTTGAGCCGTGAGCCTTGATCATATGATCAGATTCTTGGTATCTGTAAGTCTTCCCTTAGAGCAGGATAAACTGCAGAGATTCATTTTAATTCCTTCCTTGTCCATGCAAAGCATCACCTACTGCTGTGCTGCCCTCCAAATTTTTATTTTATAAATATAAATAAATATTTTATTTATCCAATTTACATATATATTTTCCTGTCTTGATATCTTGCACTCTTTTACCAGATCATAACTGTCTTGCTGCATGTTTCATATAGGCAAAATAATAATAATAATTAAAAAATAAATAAATAATGCTGGTTTCGGAAATGTAACTGCAAGCTGGAAACTGCTAAATTCTAGCCTCCTCACCAAGTGGTATGTTGTGAAGTCTTTGGCTAGCCATCAGGTCTTGCATCCATATATTTGTGAAGATACAATTTGCAAATTCCCTCTACTTTGAATTCAGTGGATGTGGGTTTGAAAGGGCTGGGTATTATTATTCCGTTAAGTATTATCATGCAAGCATCATACAGAATGTTTGAATGTGATTACACAGCTATATCTCTTTACTAATAGACCAAGACACATATTTTACTGTGCTGAGGAGTGGAATGTGATTGCATGGGACTCTGAATTACATATTGGATAAGTTCTTCAGGCCATAAACGTGTAAATTTAGAGTACACACCATTCTTCTACCAACACAAACCACATCAGCTGAAAGTTGGTGGGATCGGAGACAGACTGTAGGTTTTCAACTTTCATTGAATTTGTAGATGTTTATTGGAGAGGTTAAAAAATTACTTCCTTAAATTGCTGATTGTTTTTAAATTGAAAAAAAACCAAAACCAAACCCAAACCTAACTCTTGTTCATTAGGGTTTTCTTTGTTGTTTTTTTTTTTTTTTTTTTTTTTTTTTACTTAGAAACTAGCCCTCATTCACTATAAGGATAAACTATTTTGCCCACTCATAGTCACCCACTGCCATATGAAAAGCTCTTCACCCTCCAAGGCTTCCAGCTGCTTGCAGTTCAACTGCAAGACACTTAACCGAGGTGTCCCTGTGTCGCTGCTTTACATGTTCTCTGCCATCAGCCCCGAGATGTTTGAGTCTGCAGCACTTAGTAAGGTGCTATACTGAAACATACATGGTAAGACCTAAGATTAACTTAAGAATATTAAAAAATGTTGGTGGACTGCCTCATAGCTTGTGAAGGAAAAGGAACTGAAATCCTTTCTGCTTTGAATGGGCTCTTTAGCGGCAGGACTGTCAGAGAGAGGGTCCGTAAAGACAGCAACCACCACAGCAGACTGCAGGAAAAGAAGTGATGTATGGGACTTTGGGCTTGAAATGCCCAGAAATTTCTCAGGTACATATATTGTTAAACCAACCTCCGTTTCACAAGAGGTAACAAAACCCCTAAACCAATAATCTTGATTTTCCTAACAGCAGGCCTCTCCTTTTGATAGATAGTAATGTCAGGCTGATAAATTAGTTGTTCAGCAAGTATTTTTCATTCTTTCCTCTTCAGAAGTAGAGGCCAGGGTGGGAGACAACAACTACCATAAGCATAAAGCAAGAGCTGCTAAAGAAAAGGAAAGTCACTGCAATTGTTTCACAAGCTTGACTTTACTTTTACTCTAAAAACTCATATTTCCTCATGTTCTCATGTTCTTTTTTTTTAGACAAACGCATTTCTCAAACACTTTTCTCCTGTGTCCGCTCTGCCAGGTCAAAAAATAATTTATGTTTTAAAAGCTTCGCTGTTTTTAGATATGTCACAAAAACATATCCTAAGTAACAAAATATCTCCAATGGAAAAAAAAAAAAAAAAAGGTGTCAGACTTCACAAGTTTTAGTTGTTACAGACTTACGACTTGGAAGCTTTACATCTGTCCACACTGTGCATAGTTTAATATTGTTCAGCATTTTGTTTCTGGATTCTTTTTCAATCATACTGCATTTGACTGTGATGCTGTAGCTTTTTCTACGTGGTAATAAAACAAGCTTAGCTAGCAGCCTGAAGTTCCCTTTTGCATAAAGGAGTCCCACAAGGGCTCACTTAAGTAGTTCCATATGGGACACTGCACTCCTTATGGTCTCTCCCTGTGCCTCAGAAGTGAGGTAGGTAGGTCACCCACCCAGGGATACTGCTGCCCCTCAGCAGCTTCTGACCACCAGAATGGCCTCTTGCAGCTTTAGCTTTGTGAAGTCCTGCTCTGGGTCACATTTTGGGAAACTCCTGGAAAAGCAGGAGGGGTTTCCTGCTTATCTTTTCATTTTTCAGGGAGGTTAGATTAGGAAAAAAAAAATAATTCAATGTATATCTCTCTGGTAAAGAATATTTATTGATAAGAAATACATTAAGAACTGTAACCTTCTGGAATTCTGCAGATGACTGTGGGCCCCAAGCAACTACAGCGCTGGAACAATTTCTCTATTAGTTAAGGAAGACAATTTCTAGCCATTACAGCTCTCATAACATTTTCCTCCTTCCCATACAAAATCCAGGGGCAAAACAGTAACAGACTGAAAGCGGGACTTAGGCAGCTTCTCTCAGAATGCAGCTGTTGCTAGACCCGTTTTGCTAAGAAGCTGCTTGAACTTAATGATAAATCCAGTCCACCCACGACTACAATGACAATAACTTTCTAATATAGCATGCTTGCAGTAACACAGCTCCCTTTTCACTTTCTTTTCTTCTACCTGGGAAAACTAGAAATAACTGACTTTTTTTTATTAGTATTATTTTATTTTTTTTAACCAGAAGAGTGTTGACCCAGCAGATAAAAGCATTCAAATCTCTTGCTGTCGAGGTTTTTGTTATAAAACCTGGTTTTTTATTCTTTCTGCATGGAATACAGTGGGTTTGCTTTGGTCTCTTGTGGGTGTTAGTCTGTGTCAAAAAACCCTGCACATAAATCAGGGCAACCAGCTGCAGCCCCAGCAGCTTTCTCCCAGTGTCCCTCTCAGGTGCACACACAACACTTTTGGTACAATGCAAACTAGGACCTGGATTCTCGATAATGATAAATAACACACTTTTTTCTCCAAAGCAGTTAACTCTAAGGAGCTGTAGCAAATAACTTACTGTGTCAGATCACGCTTAAACAAAAATACCAATAACCTTAAGGAACAGATTTAGCAATTTGGTTTACATACAAATTATCAGCTATTCAACCTCTTGTGGCTATTTCAGCCCCTAATTGAGGCAGTTGATTTCTTCAGATATAGTGCTTAATAGAAACTGAGTTTTACTATGATGTCTCATGATACCTGCTCTTTAATTGCTTTGGAAAGAAGGATTGTAGTGTTTGTGCAATCATTAGATAATCTGAGTACATACAGCAAATTTTCAGCTTTGCATTCACACATATGTACTAGATAATATGTTGTGGGTTTATTTTCCATTGGTCAGACTGACCACCATTTTCCTCCCTTTGCTCTTTCTTCATAAACAATCCCTGCACGGATTGAGTAGGTTGCAGGGAATTATTTGGGCAAGGAAATTTTCTGAAAAACATTGTAGAGATGGGCTGCATATGGGAGATGTTTTATGAAAGTAGAGCTTTTGGAAAGTAACAGGCAGTGTCACCTACCCCTGCCAGGTTGGTGTTAAGGAAACTAAGACTCCAAATTAAAAACACCAAATAATTAAACACTGTATTTTCTTCTGGTGATCTTTACTCTTCAACACACACTGGAAACATTAGCAGATCTAAAATTTTCATGAACTAATTTGTTCTGTCAGGTCACACCATATGATAGAAAATGTCATTTGGAAAAGACCCAGGCTAGTTTGACAAGCATGTGGAAGGGGAAAACTACCATTCCCATGAAGCAATGTGGCACAACAGGATAAATACAATTGAAATAAACCACATCTATTATGTGAATCAAAATATTTCAGTTTGGTTCAAAATTATGTGAAACTACTTCTCTGTTTAATTTTTTACCAGGAAAGCCATTAAGCACCACTGAAAATTTGAGCTCTGATGAAATGAAGCTGTTGATTACCAGTAAAACAGATAAATAAATCAACATCAACTTTCCCTTTTACTGCAATAAAACCTTTGAGGATAAGAAGGTATTCCATGCTTATTCATACTGTTTTTTTCTATGTAAACAAAAGTATGATAAAGAATGTCATATGTATAGTTTAGATGTGTTTCTGCTTTAAATTGTGATGTCCCCACCTTGTGTCATGAAGATGTTGCAATGGACAGAGAAAACACCTATTCTTAGTATGTCCCCAGAAACAGGTGATGTTTGCCATTTAATGAAGTATCACATGGACTAATACCTGTTTATATAATTTAAAAGTCCTAACGCATCAAATATTTTTATTGCATAAAGATGTGAAGGCATGCTGCTTCTAACAGCACTAGATTTTCTGGTTTTATACTACAGACATTACACCATATAGTGTTGGTATTTCTTTTGCATGTGAGTCAATCCCCTCTTTTCCAGAGAACACACTGAAACAAAAGCCATGAAAACAAAACCCTCTCATTCACAAAGATGCGAATGGAGAAACTCGATTCCTTGCCTGTGACAAATATGCTATATTCTTGGACCATACACATGTTGGAATCTACTGCTATTGATCAGCTCTCTTTCCACACGGAAGGCAGACAGACTTTTTCAGCATATACCTCTATATAATTGCATATTGACAGACAACACTTAGTGAGGGCAGCTGCACAAATGCCATCAATGACATAAAAAGAATCCAGCTAGCACTGCACATGTGCTACCTGATTTTAAAGGAAAACCCTGATTCTAACGGAAAACAGCATAGAAATGAGGGAAAGCTGGAATTCTTGATGTTGTACCCTGCTTTCTGACCTGCAGATATATGAGTTGAGTAAAGAATCTGTGTTATAACCAGAATTCCCACAGGAAAAAAGATGGATCTAGCCAGAGACAGGATTCCTGCTGCATGCTTCTGGGCCACAGAGCATCTTCTCCCTCTGGGTCCTTACTCTGCACGAGAGCTTCTGTTCCATGGCAGGACCTGCCTACTGCCTCCAGCCCCAGAAACTTGCTTTCTCTCACTCTGATTTTGGGGTAAGGGAAGACCTGTCATCTCCATCTCCTTCCATAGATAGTAGCTGTTCTTGCATCACACAGGCAATAGTGGGACTGTTGTTCATATACTCCTAAAAAAAACCTGCTTGAGGGCTGACTTTACATTGGCAATCACTCTTGAACAGGGAAATGATCTGGCCAGGCTGGAGGTACAATAGGAAGAAGCAGAGACTGAGATCCCCATCTGTGTTTGAAGTAGGTGCAGTTCTGGGCATCATGAAGTGTGATGTGATAAAATTCTTCCCAAACAACTTCCTTCTCAAGTACGATTAATCATGAAATTATTTTGGTTTCTTGCACATTTTTGTCAAGGGGAGATGCTCTTGAATACTGGAAAGTCTGGATCCCAGCAAATCTTAAATGATTTATCTTCTTGCAGCAGCAACGTGGGCCTTGTTTCTCTAGTCCAGCTACATCCTCCTTTAGTGGTTATTTCCATAGTTGCACTGTACAGGGTCCTGCCAGCAAAATTTCTGAAAGATTTAGGGCTCCTGTATCTGAGATAAAGTACCTGGGGTCAGCAAGCACGGTATTAATCCTCCTTGCTAGTGTAATTGTGAATTTCCTGATCAATTTACACAACATACTCTCCTCCTGCTGCACGCCCACCAATACTGTAATTTTCATTTTAATTCTCTGAGTGCTCTCTGAGGCATGGGAGCTGTGACATTTCTTAGGAGTAGAGGAAATTGAAGGAAAATTTTGCCCTGGTTCATTCAAGCCCCAGGACCGCAGAAGTTATCTACAATGTTGTTTGTGTTTCTTAACAGTTTTTGCAGGTCTCAAAGCAGGGACTAAAAGAAGAGTTTGAGTAACAATAGAAATACAAGGTATGGTAGCTGCTGGTTACAGGATCAGAGACAAATATTCATTATGCAATATTTACAATGCAAGCTGTGCAAGAAGGAAGGTGCCAGGCTGATGTCCCTGACAGTGCAGCTCTCTGCAGAGCTTTGGGGTGCCACCCTGAGCAGTGGCCCTACTGCTCACCCAGTCCTCTGCCCCATCAGTTGAGGCTGCCAGTCATCCTAATATGCACGGCAGCTTTTTGCTGTGAACATCTGTCCATGAGGGACCAGGGTAAGTTTGCAAAACCCCTTTTCACTTGTGACTTAGAGCTAGAATTTTAATCCAGTTCTGGGGAAGAAGAAGTGTCCACCCTTGCACTACACAGCCCATTATCAGGTCTAAAGGATACCGTTGCAGCTATAGGCTTTGATTTTTATTGATGCAATAATTTGTAAGTGCTGTTACAAACTAGTAGGTAATAAAACAATGATGAATTTTTAGAAGGTGTTCAGTACAGTGTTTACTTCCAGTCCTTTGGAATCTAAATGACATCCATACTGGTCAGAATGTCTTAAAATTGCAGACATATGAAAAAACTGGTATTATTTATAAAACACTCCAAAATGAATGGCCTTAGGCATTAAGTATTGCATGATTACATATCCAGCCAGTTTCCGAAATGTATATTGTATACTCTCAACAGAGTTTAAATCCATACTATTCTTAAACCAAGTCACATGTATTATCTGAAGTAAGAATAGTGGAGGGGGGTGGGCAGAACTGACTTTAAAATCCTTTTTCTTTCACAAAAAAACCTTATGCTTTTAAAATTTTAATTTGGGAACATTAATCCTTAAACAGAGAAAGTGGGAGAGCGTAAAACAGCCACCTGTACTGAATCAGAGCAAAGATCCACTATGCCAGCATCCTGTATCTGACAGTATTCAATAATAGGAGGGCAAAGTCTGGATATGAGAGTCATAGTCCCTGAGAACAGCCTTAATTTTACGATGAAAATGTTGGAAGACTTTAACCTATATAATGCCAATAATAACAATCCAGATCATATGGCTGTTCTCTGTAGGCAATTAATCCGTCCGTCCTAACAGAATGCACATATAAACCAGGACCAGTAATCAGTTTCATTAGCACTAGGAGACAAGAAAAAATAGCCTTCTGATAAAAGTTGAGCAATGTCCTTTTTAACAAAAACATTGCATTTATCTAAGAAGTTAGCAGATGGAAATTTATTGGTATGATATAAAGCAGCTAGGTGAGTTCAGCCAGTAGAATACTTTGCCCCTAACTTGCTATCTTTCAATTTCTCCAACTCTCAGGATAATCACAGGTAGTTAGGACTAAAGTTTGGCAAGAATTTTTGTTGTTTTATTATATTTCTTTAAAGCATTAGATTTTGAAGAACAATTATATTAAAATTTATTTTATGTAAATTACTCTCCTAAAACACTTTGTAGTGTGAGATGATAAAGTTCGAGTGTTAAATAAGAAGAGAATTTAAGAGACATGAAAAAGCAGCGGAAAATAATAAAAGGCAGGGGGAGAAAGGCAAAGATGTTTCTACTCTAGGTAGTCATTTGAAGATGAAGTGAGGATTTTTTTCAAGACTGTGATGGCAGGCAACATTTCCTTGGTGTCCAAGGCATGGGATGGTTGATCCTGTAACTTTCCTGTTTCCTCTGAGTCCATCTCTAAAATTAATAGTTGTCCTGATGAGTGAGAGAAAAGCTAACTCAATGGGAACATTAGTAACTTCTAAATGTCCTGCTGAATTATATCTTCTTATGCTACAATAAAGGATCCTTGTAAAACTATTTCAATTTTTACTGTTTAGATCAGTATTGTGTCGAAGGGGTAGCTGGGAAGGAGAAGATTGTTGCTGTTGAGATTAGGACCTGACCTCTTCAAAGGTGTGGGGATGGGAAGCTGGGCAATGCTAATTGAGCTCTTAGAGATGGGCTGCTGGTATCTACCCAGGGACCCTGTAGTAGCTCAAAAGCAAGTTCCAGTAAAAGGCTGAGATGAAGGAGGAGAGTATTGAGGTTTTTTCCTCAAAACAGAAGCCCACAACACTCCTGTTGCCCGGTGTTTCCAGTTACCCTTTCTCATCCCATCCCCTCCTCCCCATACAGAGAGATTTCCTGCAATTGCAGCACCTCCCTAACTGGAGACGGCTCCAGGACCAGACCTCCAGCACCCAGATCAGGAGAGAGGCAGCCTGAACCCTCTTATATGGATCTTACACCTCAGTCTTCCTAAAGTTATGATGTCTGAAATCTGCCAGGCCCCTAACATAAGAGATCATCAAATATTATGAAATTAATATGTCTGAGGAGTGATGTGGAAGGAAAAAACCACCAGAAAATAAAGCAAAACACTGCAAAAGAAACATGGGAGAACAGGTAGCAGCAGTTACTTTCCTTTATCCATAAGAAAGATTTTTCTGATGTAGGTTTAAGAGTGGCATTGTGATAAGAACTAAGAGAACCAGTTTGCCATCCTGAACAAAATGAATCATTCCTAATATGATCAGCACATGTTCATTAAAATGAAACTGAAATGTAAGTTTGAAAAGAGCATTTGTTGAAAAGGCAGAAGAAAAAGGTTGACATGACATTTTATGCATAAATGAAGGTTTTGAAGGAAAGAAAATATCTGATTTTATGTTAATTTTAGAGATATTTCTATTAAAAAGCTATTAGTTACTCAAATGTCACTTTTATGAATAAAAGCTTATCTTGGTGACATGGGTGATATTGCAGAGGAGCTGTTTGTGTAAAGAGCTGCAAACCCCCAGATTTTCACTAAGACAAAGAATGCAGAGCTGCTAGCTCACTCTTTCATTAAGTGGAAGCTTGAAAAGCTCCAATAGGTTATTTAAAATTACCAAAGCCAATTGTTAGATAAGTTAGACAGGAACAAAACCATATCTCCCTTAAATTTTTTACAGTTTTATTTATGAACTAACCATAAATGAATGAATGATAAACTGGTTGCACTGTGTTCAACAGAATTGTTTCTGTTGTTCTGACGTGGGATGGGGAAGCAGAGGTTTCCAGGAGACAGAATTTCTGATAAACAAGACTTGCCATTCTGTTCTCTTTGATTTTTTTCTGTTAGTTTATTTAATTTGAATAGACTAGCACCTTAGAGCTGTTAGCCCAGGATAGCCCCAAGAGCAAGGCTGGCCTGTTAAGCCAAGATGCTGGGGTCTCTCCCAGGACTTGCAGGTTCTGAATTCAAGTGCTGCAGGAAAACACTTGGAAACCCTGTTGGACCTTGGCCCATATATTGTCTGAGACTTTTAAAACTCTGTTAAGGAGAATAACTTAGCTGGGGCTGGGGATCCCAAGGCTTTATTGCTAGCAAACTTCACATCAATGATCTACTCTTCCATGTCTTCCTGCCTGGAAAGACCTTGGAATTCCAGCTTGAGCTTCTCAAAGCTGTAGTTTCTAGGCTGCTTCCCTGTTGACCATCTCAAGACCAGCTAGCTATGCAGCAAGATCACTGGCATACCAGTCATGTTGCACAGCAAGGCTGCTTCTGAGGTGGAAATTGTTGCCCACAGGAAATTCAGACTTCAGCTTTCCTGGCCAGATGTGAAAGGCCCCACATGACTGTCAATATTCTGGACCAGAGTGTTGTAAGCTTGGGGATCTCCACTGACTTGGCATAAGATGTTTGATTTGCCAAAATGCTGTGAAGCCCATTTGTTCTGGGTGAGACTATCTTTTACCAAAAATTTGTAACCTTGACATTAGGTGCAGTCCCAGCTCTGCTACAGGAATTCTGTATGACTTTGGGGTACTTACTGACACTCTCTATTCTAATTTAGCTGCCATCAGGGCTCAGAGAAATTTGTTCTTCAATCCTCTGTTTTGTTTAATTAAACTGCAAGGGCAGCAAGTCAAGTCAATGAGGTGCCACAGCTGAGATTCCTCAGCATCAGCTGAATGAATGAGTAGGCCTGGGTACATTACATAGTAAAAGAATATGCAGTATAATAGTTAAAGTCCTGAAAGCAATACAGCTGTATTAGATCATCCATACTGCTTCTGTACCACAGCTTACTCATTCTGAATCACAGTAGTGATATAACTGTAGGAAGAATTGCATACTGTAGATCTATCATTACTGTTTGTTCTTTAGAAACCGGATTAAAATTTCAATGGAGCCTGCTTCTGGTGTAGGCCAGTAAATGTCGCTGTAATAACAAGTATTGCTGGTTATATTTGTGATTGTTCATTTCTTCATTCACTGTTTCTTCATCTGTTCCTCAAAGAGGTTACTTGTTTTGGCAGGCTACATAAAGAAGTGTGAAGAAAGGGCAAGAGTTATTAATGCCTTTATATAAAGGGTGTCAAGTTTAATTCAGTATAATCTGTAGGGCGATATTACTTTCAACTTATTAGGAAAAGAATAAATAAAGCTTGAATGGCTAGACACTGGAAAGGGCTCTAAACAAATTGCTAGTGAAATCTTAGCAGAAAGCACCCTTGTTATCACCCTGGTCTAGGTTACAGTTCTGCAATGAGGAAACTGCTTAACACTCTGTAAGCTACAAGATGACTCATATGCTTCAAATTAAGCATTTACATAACTGTTTATAGGCTGGGGGCGTTGGATGATAATCTTCATGAGGGAAGAGAATAATTTCTCTCATGCTTATCACACACCTAAAACTTCATTCTTTTCCAGGAAATCTTCCTGCTTCTAGTAGGAATATCTTTGCAATATCTGTTATAACATCCTAGATATCTTTTTCCTTCCTTTCACTATTGACTTGAAGCAAACAGTGTTTCTGGATGCTTTTGTACTGGGAAGGCAGGCACAGGTAAAATGAAAAGAAGCAAAGTAGTAAAGACAGAAATCGGGGAAAACATTTTGTAGTTTATTGTATTAGAGAAGGAATTATATGAGGAAGACAAATGTGTGCTGGTAACCACTCTGTTAATCTTTTATTGATATTCCATGTCATTAACCTACAATCATAATAAAAAATATAGCTGCATATCATTTAGAAATAGGTACGTGTTCTTACACATAAGTCCACATTCTATTTAATTGTCCAGGTACTATTATTTCAACAGATTCCCAAGTTTCTTCAGTCAATATGTGTATGTCTTTTAAAATACACTCTGAAAGCATAAGTACTGTTGTGAGTAGTACTATAATAGGGATGAATTTGGATCCTAATAATATAATCTGATAGTTTTTTACTGGTTAGAGACAGTATTTGCTAGAAAATGCAGATGTGAAGAAACTGAAGCATTCATCACAAACTTAGAACAAATACTTGTCCTGTCCACCTCTAAAAGCATTCTCACTTCCATGCTATATAGTTAATGTGTACGCCATATATTAATTCATAGAATCACAGAACCATAAAATAGTTTGGGTTGGAAGGGACCTCCCAATGTCTAGTCCCACCCCACTGCAATGAGCAGGGGTGTTCCTATTTTTTTCCTGGTTTTCCTTTTTTTCCTATTTCTGCAATCCAGTGAGAAAACTTGGGTCTCCAAGTTACATAAACTTTGACGTGTTTCTTTTCACAAAATGATTAATTTCACCTCTACTTTTATGGATAGCATTTTGCATTTCTATGCTGCCTTCATATTGACCGTCTAAGGTATTCTACAGTGCTCTTAAATAGCACAACAACTTTCCTGATACAAATGGCTGGCTTCAGGCTTTCTTCCCAATAAAACATAATTAATACACTTATATGATTGCTAGCATGATGAGAAACCAATTGCTGTAGTACTACCCAGGCTGACAGCAAAACTTCCGTCCTATCTGGGATTTCACCCACTGCCTTCACAGCACTGCAGCATTTTGCACCATCTGTTGATGCTGGCAAAATAGCCCTCACCATTACCACTTCCCAGCTCAACAGCTGTAGCAGTGTAATGAAATATAAAACCATTTAAGGCTTCTATTGCTGGGAGATAAATGCATGAGGATAGTCCATATTACTCCTTCCATGCAAAGGTGTGTCACCTTGGAGCCTTTTATAGCGGCTGAACAGTAGGCAAATGGAATCTGTGTGTCTATGTGGATGGAGAAAAAGAGAGGTTAGTCAATCTTTCATCCATGGGTCAGTGACTGATTTTCAGTGCACACAGCCATTACTGATGTGCTTCTTGTATTTCTGGTTCATGTTTTCAAGTAAAGTCCTGGTAAATGCTGCCTGCCTTCTACCCCCAAAAGTGTTTGTGATGACCACACAGAAAAAAAAGTGTGGTGAACTGGGAAAGGGAATATGAGAGTAGCTCCTCTGAAAGCAAAAATGGAAAGTTAAATCTCAGTCAGTTGGAGAAACTGACTAATTATGAGGAAAGAAAAACAAAATCAACCCATACCTTGCAAGAAAGGATTTTATTTCTGGTGCTGGGCGATGAACACTTACTGTTAATACAAAAGGTAGTCATGGAAACATGGTTGCTGCAGCAGAGACCTTTCAGACCACTGAGTCCACATCCTCAGTGCAGGATATAGTTCTCATACTTCTAAACTACTTAGCAGATATTAAACTGATGTTTTACTGGAGCTTAGCCAAAAGACTAACAAGAAAGCTGCATAATTATGTGAGAGACTTGGACAGAAGCCAAGACAAATGTTTTTTGATTAAATACTATATAATAAGTTTTTATTCACTATAATGTTTTAAAATTCTCTGGAATGTATCCCTTTTATTGGTAGATTGAAATATATTCTCTTTGGGAGAATATTGGAAGGAATATTTACCCTCATGAAGTAATTATTTATTCTCAGTCTCTTCCCAGCTGCCTGATAAAACAGTTGTGGCAATTGTTCCTTTGCCAGCTTGGCCAGTAATCTCCAGGGCTTGCTTGGATTCAAGTGGTATCTTCCTGTTGAGGGTATGGGTAATATCTCTGTTTAAAGTATTAATTCTTTCTTCCTCTTGTACTAATCTCACAGAGAATATAAGGTTTCTACACTGTAAAGATGCAGTAAGAAAATAGTTTGGGTTTTTTTATGCATAAAAAGGAAGACTATCCAGAGACTACAACATCATGGGAATTGACCTATTTAATAATGCTCCAAAGAAATGCATCTTAAGTGAATTAAAAGGTTCAGGTACATAAATTGCCTGGAACTATTTGAGGATGGTAATAAAAATAAGATGAAATGTGTAATTCTGTTGGTAGAGAGGGGAACTTCTTTACAGATGGGAGAGACTAGAGTTGGTAGAAGGAAGAAATACCTACTGGTCATGTATAGTAGGGCTGCAGGCTCATTTGAAAACAGAGAGAGGCGAGACCTGTCCAGATGCTAAGCAGGGTGCATTAGCTCTCATTCAGAACTGTGGGAGTTCCACTTACTCAGGACACCACCAAGAACAAAATTCCCAGTAAAAGAGCATGTAGACCATGACTATGTCTCCTTCCTTGGATGTACAGAAAGCTTTTATACAATTCACTTTGCCTTGCACAAAACAATGTTTTTTCAGTGAATATTTAATTTTAGAAAACAAAGGAAGAAAGATGCAAAAGCATTTGTGAATTCAGATGGGTTTTGGCTGACAGGTTCAAGAAAGGTAGAAAATATCAGCAGACCTCTTTTGACATTTTCAAATACACTTTGTCAATTTCTTATTCATATATATATATATGTATAATATATATATAATTTTATGAGAAATGCCCTACCTTGACAAAGGAAAGATTTTTCAAAAGGGATTAAAAAACAGGAAAGGAAATGCAACTTTTTGTTTTGTGTTAAACAAAAGAGTTGGCTACTGCAAAATTAAATACTGCAATGCATCATTGTTGCACTAAATATTCCTGGAAACTTTAATTTCTACCCTAAAAATTGCACTCTTATTTTTTATCCTGGCAGATTCAAATCACAAGGGTTGAACTGTGCTCATTAATGTGAGAAGAGATTTCTTTAAGGTATTAAAATCCTGTGTCTAAATTGTCCTTTCAACATATCCTAGCATTTCAGGCAAATGGTATTTGGTAGAGCAAGAGGGAAGGGAGAGGTATTGCATCTCTAGATATTTGAGTTCTGTCAGGGGGTGAGATATATAAACACAACCAAACATAACATTTGACATGCCTTCGAGTGTCCTATACTTGTACAAAGTCATGTAGAAATCATGCAGAACTTCACTAAAAAAATATGTAGGATTTTTTTCTGCCAGCCTTTGTACCTCCAGATGTGACAGAACATTAGCGGTATATAAATTAATCTTGTTCAGAATACACTTACTGGAAAGACTCCAATCTGACAATCATTGGGACATCTGCACAGCAAGAATTGTCTTGACTAAACTGTCTTCTGTGAGTTCAAATTTCCTTTAAAAACTGTGATGCGAGTGAATCGTAGCAGATTACGTGTTTGTATGGTCACTGTCATCGTGCTGGGATGAAAAGCAGCATGTGGACATTAAATTACACAGAGCCTAAGAAACCACAGAGGAGTCTGCATGGCTTTCAGTTATCTGCTCAGAAATCTAAAAACAACAGCCTGAACCAAAGGACTCGAAAAGATGACATGGAAAGAGATTTTCTGTAGGTCCTGGTTTTGTCTGGGCAATGTATCTCCAGAACAACACATTTTACAGCATTTTGGCAAAGAGAAGTTTATCTGTTTCTATTTATAACACACACACACACACACACAAAAAAAAAAAAAAAAAAAAAAAAAGAAAAAAGAAAAAAAAGAGAGAGAGAGAAAAAAACTTTCTGATGGTGTATCAAAGTTGAAATGTTGAAATGGACTATGAAACCTTAGGTCTGGAACAAAGTGTGCCATCATAGAACATTCTCTATACATGTTACCGTGCTTTCAACATATTAAATTGAGGTCATTTTGACCTTAGTTTTAGCACTTCTATTCTAATATAAAGTCAGAAGAATTACTTGTAAATGTCAAAAGAATAGACAAAAGGTGTTAAAATTTCCTGAGTCATTCAGACAATGGTTTATATTTGGAGTTTAACTTACATTTCAAATAAAAATTTCTTTTCTGCCCTGTTCCATGTACATCTGTCATTCAGATTTAACCATCTCAAACAAGGTATTAACTGGCATGAATGACTAGTGCTTGCCATGTGGATCATTCTCTCTGTTTATGCCCTGTGTACCTAGAGTTAAATAGAATGGTATTTTTAATAAAGTTTTAATTAAGGATTTTTTTTTCTAATGTTCAGACTACTTTGGGTTCATATTACAGAAGCTGGCTGAAGAATTGTCCTAAGCACTTGGAGGGCAGTGCTGGGATTTCTGCTCTGTGATTCATCAGAAAAGTCTCCGCTGCAAAATAAGGTTGCAAAGAAGTTATCAGTGTAACTGTAGAACTAACCAAGGACACACCAAAACTCTTACACAATGACACAAACAAAGACATAATTTACTAAACCAAATGTGCAGTTGATTCTTCCTGATTCTTGCTATGAGAATAACCCAGTGATCTGGTGAAACTGGCAAATGGCCATCATTAACCACACATGTAGGACACAAATTTTCACACAGATCAGGCCTAAATACTCTGAAGATGAGCTTTTGTTTTATATTTGATCAAGGTTTTGATTCAGCAGCATGGTAAAGAATATGCTTTACTTTAAACTTCTCAGTCCCATCTCCGCTGCACTAACACAAATGAAGCAATTAAGCAAAACTCACAGTTTATAAAGGAAAGTACACAATTAAGTGCTGAATTGAATTGGTATAAAGCTATCTTTATCTAAGGGCAAAAGATCATTTCCATCCACATGTCTCAGTATTGGTGTCATAAGCATTGTAACAAGACTACAGAATTATTAAATGTACATTTCACATTTTAATCCTTGCGCATGAAAATGCTAGAGGTAAAACATAGGAATAGATTAAAAATGTACAGAGATGTATGTATTTGCTTAGATTTAAGTACCTGGCTACCCCTACTGAATTATTCAGAATCTTTAGATTGAACAAAGTTTTGGGTTTTTGGACAAGTATCTCACAGTATTGAAATTCCCAGTAGACATTCTCTATAATAAAAACTATACCATGCTTTTCATTTTCAGTTGTTCTAACTTCTGGAAAAATCCCCTCATCCATTTCTAAAACTTTCCAAGAGCGGTCTCAGTCTCACTCATGACCATTACCATTGCCTGATGAAGAATAAATGAACTTTACACATGAAGAGAAGAAAACAAAGTCCAATAGAAAATTATAATTGACAAAAATAATTTATAGGCTATTTCCAGCACCATGAGAAGAAAATACTATTTCTACATCAAACTGAAAAGTTTTTATTTATGAGAATTTCAACGTTTTTCATTGTAGTTTGAGTTCATATAGTGAGAACACAGCCATGGAAAACAAATTTAAAGCGTAATTTACCATGTTAGAGATACCATATACCTGAGTAGAGCAGAGTGGCACAATCTTTCAAAAAGGGTGAATGTTAAGTATTTGCTAGAAGTTACCTTTCTAATGACGCTCAGAATAACGGAAGGTGTTTCAAATGATCAAAATGCGTAGGATTAAGTATTAATCTAGGGTAGACTACACTGTTCTTTTGTTAAGAATATTTAAGTAACACATGTCATGAAAATACAGAGAAATAGAGATTTTTATGTTCTGAGCATTGACTTATTTAATACAGATTTTCATAATAGCAGGAGACTGTCCTTGCTAATCAAAAAGTCCCTCTAAATCTATAGTCTAATAAAATTATTTTTTCTTGAATGGATGATAATTATCAACAGAAACATACATCATGTAACCCAATAAGACTTCTATTTTAAAGGTCACAAAGACAGGAACTTTTAAAATATTAGGCTCAGCTATGCCCACATGCAACCCATGGGTTTCAAAAGGAAATTGTAGGTAAAAAAAGAAAGACACAGCCTGCTCACATTCAAGTTACTCTGAAATATTTAATTCGTACAATCTGGCTTTCAGGTTATTAGCATGTCTGTATTTAATGTGTCCTTTACTAAAGTGTGAATCATTTCAAGTGACTGACAAAAATGTTATAAAAAGCTGTTTAATCCTCCTGTATCTTTCCATTGCATTCTGAAAGGTATGAGTCTATTCAAATACTGTTCACATATGACACCATTTCTGAAAACAGACTACTGTCATTAATAAAATTAGAAATAGAATGTGAAATGTATACTATAAAAAGGGGATTTTGAGCAAATAGATCTAAAAATTTTTCATTCCATGGAAATTATCACCTTTGTTGCTCTGTTAAAAAAAATTAAAAATAATAGTTGATTTTTTCATGGCCACAGTCTGGATATGACTTTGATTTTATATTGTTGTAACAGGAAATTTGAAATAGATTGATGTACTATGGTAAATACTACCACGATCTTTGTGGGACCAAACACTTGTAGAAATGGTTCTGTGGCTAATGCATGCCATAATTTTGTCTGAATGCCAGGTACAGTTTAAGCAGGCACACACTCACTGGTTCCTTCAGTGTGGGCACTGCAGCTTTTGGCTCCCTGCCTGTTGTTTCTGAGCAATTTGTAAAAATTTCCCAAGGAAGAAAAACTACAGGCAGCAGCCCAGAGAATAAGGCAAGAAAAATATGATTGCCAGCTTTTAGCAGGCCCTACATAATGAAATGACAGTAACTAACTACTGTGGTCAAATCTTGTGTAGCTCATAGAAAGAAATAATAAAGAATAAAGAAATAATAAAGAATACGGAATAAATTCCTTTCTGCTATTCTGGAAAAGAATTTTATTCAAAGTAAATTCTGCACCCTCACTGATTCAACAGTCTTCATTGAAAACCATGCTACTTAAAAAAAAAAAACAAACAAATACATGGACACAATCACAGCCAACTACAGAGAGACTCCCTGATAATTTGAAGTCAATTTACATTACAAGAGCCAATGGACATCACTTGTCTCATCATTTGTCACTAAATGAGGAGATCTAATATTCTGCCTTAGCAGGTGCTCTGCTCCAATTATTGAACATAAATTGCAAATCCTTTGCTAGCCCTAGACTTTCTTTGAAGTGTGATTTAGGAAGAAAAGTGATCTCTAGTACCCTGGGATCTGATCTCTTTGAATTAAAATGCTGTAAACAGCTGCTCATAAAAATGAAAAAAAGACGACTGCAGAGGGTAGATGAGGGGGAGAGTAAAGGGGGGAATTACATTAAAGAAGTCAAAAGGAAATAGCTTAAGACCTTCAAAATGTGGATGTTTAGACATTCCTAAACATGGGGAAGTCAGAAGTGGAGGAACTGGGTGAAAATACCACTTGCTTTCTACACCCACCCAAGGGAAAAGAAAGCATAATATGTCCTTTAATTGATAGCAATTGCTTGCATGTGACAGAAGGAAAGCGACGGTGAACAGATAGAGCTCTTGCTCTATATCATGCCATAAACGTAGAATTTGTCTAAATCTTGTTTCTGATATCTGCCCTTTCCTAACATCCCTAACTTCGGAAGATTCACAACATCTCATCTAATTTCTGCAACAGCCTGATCTTTAGCAGTCATGTGATATGTTCTCAACTATTGCCATAAAAACCTGATTACTAAGATCAGCTTATCTGAAAGCAGCTTTGACTACCAAAATCATTCATAACCCCACCTTGCAAGCCACAAAAACCACTTTTATTCTCTCCTTATTCCATCTTGGTTTTTTTTTTTTTTTTAATTTCTATTTCTCTAAAAAATTTACCACTCCTAAATTATCCAATAATAAAGTCCAGTACAATCTTTTAATTAGGTAAACCTTTTGCTAGAAAAATAAACAAGTGTTGTTGTTTGTTGTTTTTTTTTTTAACAGAAACAAAATTTAAAAAAGATGAAATAAAAAACTATGCTGAAAAGTTTTGACTTACCTGATTTATCTTGAGGGTTTTGTTCTTAAAAGCTTTTATGATTTTGAGCTTTTTTATTCCAATCAAATAATTTGGGGGGGAAAAAAGTCATCTCAGGACATGAAATCTGTCTTTTAGCCAGTTATGGCTTCTTGTATAGACACTTGATTTTAAGCGAATATGCACACTGCCACTTGACTGAAACTGCTTTTACTACTTCCTTTTCATCTTAATCCCTTCCATTAACCAAGTTAGATAGGTTACACTGGCAGAAGAGAAATGATTGATGTATTACCACGGTTTCAATAGATTCAGGATAAAAGTATAAATATCTAGTTCATAGCTTTAACTCCCTCCCTCCCGTTCATGTTGCTGGTCTAAGGATTTTTAGTATTGAGTAACTTGTATTTTTGGTTAGAAACCTTCTCAGACAGAGTTTAGCTGTGATAAAGTTTAAATAGGTTCTGGTTTTCAGGGAAAGACTGCACTAGAGACTTAAAAGAAAAAAATAAATTAGAAGCATCATTTCTTCATTGCCTACTACTGGGCTTTAATCTTCATTAGCAAACGGGTGAATGGATACAATTTCCATCTATTAATTCATTTATCCAGAAGAAGTATTTCAGGACATTTTTATTACCTCTGGAATTTGGGATGTTTACAACTATTTTATAACTAAAATAATTCTTTCTGCAAATGTGCACACAATGAGATGTGTGGTGGGCAGAGCTGGCACCATAGAGGCCTGGGAGCAGAGGGAAGGGCAATGTACTGTGCAGAGCAGAGACATGAAAGAGGTGGGATATTTGGGGCAGCACACAGAAAGTCAACCAAAACAACCGCTCAACTCCATCTTGGATTATCAGTAAACTGTTGCTCAGCTATGGATACCAAAGGAGAAACCAGATACTTGATCTTTGCTAGCTAGAGGAGGATCTGCAGTCGTTAGATCATATGCCTGCAGAACTCACCTACCATTAACATACTGTTCCGAAAGGAGGTGGTAGCTCAGGAATGAAGCTGAGATGACCATGTTGGAAATAACCCATGGAGAACTGGCAAAACCTGATTAGCTTAGTTGAGTGGAAATGCCATTTTTCTTAGACTGTGGTGTTGTAAGGTGGCAGGTTCACTGTGCCTTCCAGTCGCTAGGTTACATAGGGCACTTTGAAAATAAAAAAGATGGTTTTTACCTAAATTCCCAGTCCTGCAAACTCATGGTGGGATCCAGTACACCATTTTCACATGTTCAGTGTTCAAAGCAGAACAATTTTTTTAAAGGTCATCTCATGAACTGAAAATTTGACATACAGGAAAAGTTCAGCATAAGCACCCAGCTGGATAGTGTTTATCTCTCTCACACCACATATTTGAAATCTCATCATTCATCTTCATGCCAGCATCCCTTCACTCACCATGGGCCCCTTAGATTAAAATTAATATTTGAACTACTTAGCTGTGTTGGTACGTGGGTAGAAATAGATTACGTTTTCATTTTCTCCTTCAAAGGGTAGCTGTGTTGGCTCACTATGGCGTTAATCTTGTGCAAGTTTATTGTACGCAAGATAAAATTTGAATCATTTAGACCAGCAGTTTTAAAACTGTAGTGTTTTAGTTATCCTGAAATAATTTTTTTTCCTTCATAACAAAATTAACTCTAGAGATATTAATATTGCCAATCTTTTGAGCAGTCACTTTCAGTTTGAATAAGATGCAAATAGCTACACCCTGAGAAATGAAGAAAACTGGACTGCTTTTTATTTTACAGCACAACATTGAAATTAAACGTGACATTTTTCACCAAAATATTGTTTCCCATTACTGAAGAGAAGTGATGGGCCTGAGGGCCTCATGCATTACAAATCTCATGTGCTTTAAATTGCTAGTAAATCACTTGTGGTTTTGCCTTTAGTAGTTTCTGCTGAGCTCAACATTTATTGCTTACAGCTGAATACAGCCACCTAAATCATCCATCACATTTTTATAACCTACTGTAGCTTTCCATTTCATACACCAAGGAACTGGCACATCTTCAGAATGGGAATGGGTGAACACTCTCTCTGCACACTGAATAGTACTATATGTGCAGTTTGATGCAGTTTTTTAATAGAACAGGGAGAAATACCCAGGAGTTTGAGCCCTCAGCAGCTGTGGGCATTCGAGCTCACCCACGGGGACAGAGATCCGGAGATGCAGAGCGCTCCCCACAGGCTGGCGCTGACACTCTTCATGCTTGCTGGCATCACGTTCCTTAACTGTACATGAACATTTCTCTCCCAGTGGCCCCACAAGAAATAAGATGGAACTTCACCCAGCTGTGACAGAGATGCCAGCGACCATGGAATACTGACCAAACATGCTCAGACCTGGTTTACATGATGGGCCAAGATTTTGCCATGTTTAAACCTCAGGTTACCTTGGCAGGACGCAGATAAGAGCCAGACTCAGTATTTGTAAAGTTTCTTGTAGCTGGAGGTAGCAAAATGTCTGTTCTTAGCATTTAAATCACCAAGGAGGTAATACCTTTGACAGCAGTGACTGAATATAGACAGAGGTAAAATTTGGTTCTGTGCAAGAGTCCACCACCTATTTATTCACCTGTGAGTGCTGTACAAATCATGATTTATATGGAAGTTGAGAAGTTCAGAGACTCTGGGTTTCTGGAACCTGACAGAGAGGTAAATAGAAAAAAATTCAAAAGGTTCAGTGGAACCAGTGCATTACCAGGTCCAAATTTAATGCCATTATGTAGTGTTCATAAGTCCAATTTAGCTTCATCACTTGCTATTGAAGGCTTTCTTGCCATATTTTCTTGGGATCCAGCCATACTGACTGAAAAACATCTAGATTATGGGCTTATTCCAAAAGGGGCTGATTCAAATTCCTAAAATGGATTTTTTCCTCCTCAAAGTGCACATTATCCTTGCATAACAGCAGTTGACTCCAAAACTCTGAGGTTATACCTTATTGCTCCAACTCCGAGTTTTTCAATGAATAACTCAGACCGTAGAATTTTCCAGAAAATTTTGCTACAAGCTTCATTTTAAACTCTCATCTATCACTCTTAAAGGGTTTCTTTTCATACTGTATTGAACTGCCTTTTTTTTCCTTGAACGGGAAACTAAATGCATAATGTAACAGACATTTCCACACTTCTGTTTTAAAGCAGGATTTTAGATTATTACAAGCATGTTGCCTCAACAGTGCAATCATGTCCTGTATGCTTAGAGTTAGCAAACAATTCTGTCAGAAATTATAGAGAATGTATATAAATGGATATTGCAGTCAAACCTAAGACTCCATCCATTTTACCCAACAACTGTAAAGTCACTTAGACATATTCTTAAAGAGAAAAAGAGGTTTATTGCCCTGTAATTTTATTAATCTGTCCTTTAGATGCTACAGGTATAGATACTTACTGGAAAAGAATAAACAGTTTTACTGCAGGTACACTATAAGTGGGATTTATAATTATTGATAATAATTAATAATTGCTACTACTCATTAGTCAGTTACTAATCAGTATCAACACATCATTATTTATCAATTATTCATATTCACCTAAGTATTAATTATTCATTAATTGATAAATATTAACCCACTAATAGTTTATAATGTATTATTATTAACTACCTAAAAGCAATAAACACTTCCTTCACAGAAGTACGCTTCTCACATTTTTCAAAACTTCTTTCATATATATTTTCTTCCTTCTACTTCTAAGGGGAGAACCCCTGCTCCCAGTGATATGTCCTCTGATCCTTTGGGTGCACAGTCTGTGTTTGGGTCAGTAGCAGCCTGCCACGAAAAGCCTTACATCCTTAGTTTGCCCTAGTGAATTAGCTCACTCCAATAGACAGTGATGCATTAAAGAAAAGCCAAAAAAAAAAAAAAAAGTTAAAAAAAAAAAAAAAAAAAGAAAAGAAAAAAGCCATTTACTGAATTGGTACTTCAGTATTTGAAAACAGCTTTTTGGTGTATTCCAAATAGCTCAGTGTCACTTCAGGAAATTCCAAGACATCTTCAATCAAAGCCCACCAGAATTCTTTTTTTTTTTTTTTTTTTTGATGTTTTGACATACAGCTTTAACTTTCTTAATTCCGAGCAACAAAGAAGAATCTACAGTGGGCTAATGGGACATGCCACCCAGGAATTAGAAGCCCCTTTCAATGTGCTGAGTGCTATCCAAACAGAGGCAATCTGATACTTACCAGACCTTGCAAGTATATTTACAGCTTTGTGTGTCTATCCCAGAGTGCAGAGAGTCTATCAGGAAATATTGTCTTATTTTCTCTGGGCATAATAGAAAAACCTTAAATTTGTGAGAGTCATGCCAAACATTCAGGCTGTGTAATGCCTATGGAAATCCAGGAGCCTTCATCAAGACAACTTTACTAAGGAAAAATAATATTGAATTTTTGTTATGGAAAAATAGCATTAATATTCCTTTCCATTTTTTAATTCAAGCTGTTTCTACTAAATAAATTCATATACAACAGGATACAAACAAAAGGAAAATTATTTTAATAAAACTGGGAGCTCTATGATTTCAGAAGCCAACATTATTACCCAAGGTTAGAGTGTGTTCATAAATGCATGTCATTGACATTTTCATATGTCTAATAAAGATTGTTTCTACTGAAAAACTTTAAGTTTCAAAAACCAAAAGAGAAATGCAGACTGGTACATGACGACCCATTGATTTAGGAAAAAAATCCACAAAACCAAACTCATAAGAACTAAATCTGCTCAGAACAAATTCTCATTTTAAATTGGTTTTCTGCAAATAAACTGAAGGTTTAAATGATCCTGAGCTGAATATACCTGCTTATTCGGTAGATGGTTGATGACACATAACGTGAAGGAAATCTTCGAATCTCAAGTTAATGGACTTCCAGTTCTAATTTGGGTCTTATCTTTTTCTTCAAGTAATGGAAATGCTATAGCCATGCTGGATCAGTTTCAAATTATGTTTATTCAGCTGCTTTTTAGACCATAGTAGCTTTTCTGGCTACAAATTCATTCAAAAATCTTGAAAAAAAATAGAAGGAATAAACATGCCTGGTCCACAGCTGGTATAAATCAGTAGAGCTTCTCTGTCTTCAGTGGAATGACACCAATTTATAGCAGCTGAGGATCTGGCTCTTGAAGCCAAATTATGAGCCAGATGAGCACAATGGGATGAAAAAAGAAGGCATAATGTAGCCATAAATTTGCTCAAAGGCTCTTCACATTTAAATGATAGTCTCTTTGTAGAATTCAATTAGCATTGCTGTTTCTACTCATAAAATATGTGCCCTTCCTGAATAATTTTTTCTTATTCTTTTACACTATCCAAAGGCCAAATCTTACAGCTGCTACTGAGGCTAAGTTCTATTGATTTTGCAAGATCCCTTCAGTATGTAGGCTGGACTATTTGAATATCTATGTTAAAGAATATGAACCTGGGAAACAGTCTGGAAAGATTCTTTGGAGTGCAGAATCTAACATTTGTCAGATGTCTCAGCCCCTCACAAGTTCAACCCACAGTGCTGCCTTACTGCAGTCATTTTATTTTTGCAATTTATCAACTACATTTTATGTCATGTTAGATTTTATGTGCTGTTTTCCTGATGTATTAAAAAAAGCTGAAAGTTGTATGCTATAAATCAATAAATAACATAAAGAGTCACATCTAAGTATCTTACTTTGTGGTAATATTGTAAAAAATTGAGAGAATATTACAGGAATAGTTTTTAAATCGAGTTTGTTGTACGGCAAATGAAAAAGTCATTAAAACCAATGAGTTTCTGTTAGCATGCCATTTGCAAACACTGCTGCCCTTAAAGGCTTATTAGAAATTTCAATATATGTAATGTTCAAAACTTAGGAAAAACAAAGACAAAGCCCAGCAATACATCACTATTTTTAAAATATATTTTCCTGCCTATTTAATCTTAATAGATAGTTTGAGCCTTTTGACTGAATCAAAAGCCTAGGAGGAGCAGCAATTGTAACCAAATTACAGTCCATTCCCTGTTCTTCCTGGGCTGAAAAGTCAGGGCAACTGCAAAGGTCAGATTGTTATCCTCCTTACACGCTGCTGTTAACTGCATTATTTAGGTGCTAAATCAAGACTCTTTTTCCTCTCTGCCTGAGAGTGATATTTGCATCCCAAGAGTGGCTGACTTTCTCTAGCCTCTTCTATGTACCATCCAGAAAGTTTTGCAAAAACTAACTGCAGGAGGGAGAGAAAGCCATTGTTCTTTGCACCACCCTAATATTCCATTTAGGGTGCAATTATACATTTGGCCTTTTTTCCAATTACATCTCAATTTTAATCTTTTCACTTTGCCCATCCAACTTTCTCTTTCAGTTCATTGTTTCACACAGTTGCTCATGCAACATGTGCCCAGCCTCTCCCCTTTCCTTTCAAATTCCTCTTCAACAACCCTTCTTAGAGATCACCCACAAATTCTAGCCAGATGTTTTAATGATATTACCAAGGAACTGACATGAATGATAAAAATACTAGATTAGCATAGTCCTCTGAATATGGACCTTTCTAAGAGCATTAGAAAAGATGATTTATCAGCATTTTTGTGTCCAATGAGTTGCGTATGTCTAGTCATTGCCCATCTCCTTTGTCTGTAAATTTTTAGGGCAAGAGATTTGTCTTCATTCATATTCTACAGAATGTGGAGATGGTTGTAGAGTGCTTCCTGAAGATGGATGAACACAATAAATGAGAAAGTGCTCAGAATCCTAAGCAGTCCTTGGGCTGGGAACACATAAAACTTAAGAACATTCCGAAAGAAACTAAACGAGCTGCAGGATGAGACTACACCACTACAGCACAGTCCACTGAACTGTTAAACTTAGAATAGATCACAGGGTATACTAGTCAGGAAAAACACATCCTTTAAAATAAAATAAAAAAAATCTATAATATGTTGGAAGATACTTGCCCAACATAGAAAGATTTAGGAAGGTAATTTTAAAACCAAAACTAAAAAGTATGAAGAAATTATTGGAAGCAAAACCAAATATTTAACCATAATAGAATTAACAATATTCTAACAGTAAAACAATGACAAAATTAATAGTGCATGTGTTCTTTAATAGTGCAAGTGTTCTTTATCAAAGTCATAGTGAGTTTTGAGATGAACTCTACAAGATTTTCTATTCTGTTTTATCTGAGCAACAAAACCTCAGAAACATTTTAATCTAAATATAAACTTCCCTTTATAAAGTATCCTATGATTTGAAGGGTTAAAACTGCCATTTTCTTTTGTGGTTTGTAATTTTTCATTATGTCTGATTTTTATTTCTCACATCTAGTCTTATAATTCTGCAAACACAGAAAAAACTTGCAAATTTTGCATGTTAATTTATGCTGAACCAGTATTCAAAGTGAACCACTGTTTTTGTTTGGTGGTATTGACTTTGAAAGTGCCCAGACAGGTTAAAATGGATTGCAATAAGTTTTAGATGGTTTTATCTGGTCAGGTAAATTTCAATCTACTTCTTTAGCCATATGTCAGAAATGGTGTTTTTGTTCTCTGACAATAGCTGTTACATACATGAGCAAAGAGCTACTTTAGCAATCAAAATTGGTTGTGCATACATGATCTTACTCTGACCTTCATTCTTCGTTTCCTGTGGACGTCATTTAAATCTGTACAAAATGAGCGTAATGAATCTTTCATTTTGGCAATATTTTATCCCCATACCGCTCCGGAGGTAAGCAGTCTTTAAGCAACAAAGATTTAAACACATTCTTCCCTCTCACCCCCTTTGTGCAGCTAGGGTCTAGCCTAAGAATTTTTCCTCTTCAACAAACACAGAGACAATCCTTATTTTTTTTTAAAAAACAAACAACTATGAGAATAGGGGCTACATTTTATTTTCCCTTTCTTTTTATTTTCAGTGATACCTGTTAGGCTCAGAAAATCTGACAAAAAAGCTTTTACTTCAGTTTCTCATACTTAAAGCTTTAATCCTGTGCCAGATTCTAAGTTAATGTATTCTTCTGGCACTGCCTAGATGCAGGAGAAGAAATCACAGGAGAACCTAAGTGTTTTCTCTTGTCAGGCAGAAAAAGAAAAATTATCTCTTTTCTCCCCATTGTAACTTGAACTCCCTAAACTGCAATGTTTGCCAAAAGAATGTCCTCTAATCCCATTTAATTTTTTAATCTGATGTCACCAATTAACTAAATTAACTAAATAGCGGAGAGTAAATTATTCACCAGAAACATCAAAGCCAGGTGAAGATTTGTCTTCTATATTTCAGTGGATGTTAACAAAGGTTGTAAATAACACATGCTTAAAAAAAGATTCAAATGAGCATAGTAAATAGTTGGGCTTCACTAATGATATGTGCTTATTATGGAAGTTTTCTATGGGTCTAAATTTTGATCATACGGCAATTTTAAAACAGGCTTTTTTTCTGACTTTACCAATTTACTTCCCATTACAAAGTTATAAAGAAGATAAAATCCAGATTATGAGTGAAGCTGTCAATTTTGATGCCCAAATTATTAATGTTTCATTAAGAGGAAATATCAATACACAGTTGTGACTATTTTTTAATAGGCTGATGATGGCTATATGCTAGGGTCTCACAACTAACTATAAAAATTAAAATGATGATACTTAAAGGAATCTGTCACAGAAATGTTCAAATAAAGTCTCCTTTTCTTTTCTTAGAAAAACCATTAGAGGTTTGTCTTTTCTAATGAATCAGATTATGAAAGTTTTTAAAAATTCTTTTTAACTTAGAAGTATATGTAACAAAGGCATTGACAAAGTCAGAATTCATCATTGTTACATGACACTTTTTTAAAGAATTCAGGTATGCAGTGTGATACTCTTGCTACCTTCTCCCAGACAGTAGAAAGAAACAAATGAGAAGTGAAAATTGAAAGCTTTTGAGAAACAGCTGCCAATTAATCATTTATATCTGCTCATTATCACCTTGGTATCTCAACCTGTGACCTGAAAGTAATGCTTTACATCCATTCTTCAAGTTTTCCCAAGAGGCCAGCATCTGGAAAAGAATACAAATTCTAAAACCACCTTCTAAGAGCTCACTTGAATGCTTTGATTCCTCTGGAAGGTTCAGAAACAGGAGGAAACCACCCCCTGGATGTCAGAACCCCTCACCTGGTACCACTGAAATTGGAGCACCATGATGAACCCCCAGGTTCACTAAAAGTCACCCTGTGAAACGTGCAGAGGATCAGTGTCCCACTTCCCTGGCGTTAAGAAGATTTGGACCTGTGTGTTTGTAGAACAGTTAATGCATTCAAAACTGCTTGTTTCTAAGTTTTTTTAATAAATCAAGGATGACCTTAATATTATCAGTCTTGGTTAATTTTCTGTTGTTTGAGTGGTATTATTCCATAATGCTTCAAAATACTTACATGCCTAATGTAATTAAGTTCTTCACACAGAAAGGTTTTTCTGTCAAGGGAAGTTCCTTTGTACAAGAAGACCCTTGTTCCTGAGGAGTACATTGTTTTGTGTTGTGTGAGATGTGAAAGGAGAATATTGTAGGTCACATGCGCTCTTAAACCTGTTAACAACATATTGAGGTGTTCTGCAAGATAGCATCTGAAATTCCTAAGGCTCAAGGAGCATGGTAATAACATATATAAATGGATAATTAAAGAATATTGACAAATATTTTGCCAGTTAAACAGTTTCCAATTTTAAAAAAATGAGGAAGGAATGAAACACTGAATTTGCACAGTGACATTTGAGATCCTTACAAGGACATTATAAGTAATAAATTAATGTAACTATAGATATTAATTCAACAATAGTTAGCTAAACTCTAATTTCAATGGGTTTACTAGATTAATAACTGCTTTAGGGGATTTTCTTCATCTTTTACATTCTTATTGTCCTGATGTTTTTGTATCCAGTTCCACAAACCGTTACTGCCAAAGCCAGTGAAATCACCCACATGTATATGTTTAAAAGCTTTGCTTCATCAAAGCACTTCACGTATTGCTACAGTCAAACATCTCTGTACTTTCTGTGCTTTTTTGGCGCCTTTTCTGTTTTTACTTATCAATCTGTGATGTATTCCAAGATATATAGTTGGAAAGAGAGAGCTCAGTGACCAAGCTCCCTGTATCTGCTTGCTGTCTTATTTCACACTCCTAAGCTTTCCTGGGGAATGGTAATAACTCTTTAATGTACTTGTCTGCTGTCTAGTACAATTTGCCCAGAGCACTAACACAAAACATAAATAAAAACATAAATATATACATAACAAACCCAATACTGCAAGTCTGTCCAGACTTTTTTGGTATGCCTCATTGTTTGAAATCTTGTAGACAATTGGGATTAATATTCTGTTGTTAAAGTTTTGCTTTAGAAATTCAGAGAAATATTCTTTTGCATTGAATTATTTATTTATTGTTATTCTTGGTTTTGACTCTTGTTGCTTATGTCATCCTGTCTCTGCTTTTCAGATAGCTCACAAGGATGAGAACACTTCTCTAACTCCATGCATCAGCATGATTATTTCCAGTCACTGAGTGCCACATAAACTGTGTCATCTTGGTGCACTGGACTTCCCAAATCTTTAGGACCCCTGCGTTGAAAATCTTAGAACAGCACTGATTTCAAACAGGTTTCAGACAAACTCTATGCTTTTTCATCTTTGTCATTATATGACATTTACCCGCCTGAAATACTAGGGACACTTCCTTACAAGCTATTTCATAACTACTTTGTCTACTTTAAGTATGAATGATGTTCTTACACTATTTTTTAACTATAAAAGTGGCCTAATAAAAAGACATATGACACTTATTTCCTCTGATTGTTTGAACTTTTAGGAGGTAATGTAAGGTAAAAGGATATATCTTAGATGCTTAGGAAGAGCCTTGGAATCACCTTGATTTCTTTCATTGTGTTGTTAATATTTTTAGTTTCAGGGACCTGAACATTCAAAACCATGTTATTCTTGATGTGGGAGTGCTGGATAAAATTTTGCCTATGATAAACCAAGATGGTTTTAGGAGGTAAACACTGGTAAGACAGATTTTTCCTTGATAGCTATATACTGCTTTCCTATATAAAGCCATTGATGGATCTTCAAGTAATTCAAGCAGTCTGATCTTTACAAGAGGGATCACAATGTGAAGATACAAGACTGAGCAACTGGAAATATTGTCATTTATAATACCTCCAATAGGAATGGTAGAAAACAATGTTAGTGAGGTAGAAAATAGTGATGTTCTGTGAATAATTTCTAAGAGTATGTAACTTTAATCTTGTGGGGTTTTTGTCTCATTAGTTCAGATTATCCAATAGGAGATATTGCTTCTTGCCACCAACCTCCTGTAGTGTTTGATCAGGGCACTGTGAACATTGTCACCTGGTGTCCTCTGTTCTGAAGGATTCTGCATGCTGGCAATGCTTGACTGAAAATAGCAAAAATGCTGCTTTGGGGCTGGAGCGGTGAGCTTGTGAAGGATGGTACTGTACACCTTTTGCCTAAGCAGCAAATTTCTGCCTGGCTTTTTTCTGCACAGCTGAGGAGCTGTGGTACTCCACTTGCTGTGGGCAGGTAGAGCCACACACTGCCACAAGTAAGAAACATACGCATGCTCCAGAACAAATTCATCCAAATTATTGTGGAGCTTTGACAGAGCTAAGAAACTGTAATTCTCAGCATGGTTACTCCTGCTGCCTGTCCTCGGAGGTGCTGTGACAGCATGCTTGTTTATCTTCTATATCGGCTGTGAAACATCTCTTGTTTGCTTTTCAACTGTCATGTCATGAAAAGCTTCATCTTGAGTTCACCTTTTAAAGCCATTATAACAACAAGCAAACAACCTGAGACAGTGATTAAAGATACAGTTTTACATCTTTTCTGCAGTGGGGAGGAAAGAACAGATTGGTATTTTACCCCAATAAACTGCTAGTTCTCTTTAGGAAGATATCTTCACCTTGCTCCATAAAATCTATGTTTTGGGTAATAGAGGTTTTAAATTCAGCTCTCTCTGTGCATGATTGATAACTAGAATGAGTATGCAGAACAGAAGGATTACAGAGAAAAATACTGAAATGTGTAAGAGGTCTGACGGGATTGACATACAATAGATTAAAATTTTAATATGTGTAGAATAGCTAAACAAAAACTAAGAAGGGATTGATAGTCATGCAGGGAGTAAACACAATAACTTGAGGCAAATAAAGGAAATTAATCAGAAGAAAATTAGAAAAAAAATAGGAAAACTAGAGCCAATTAATTTCCCAGAACAAAAGGGGAATTCCCATCACATCGAGTCCTAAATCCAATATAGAGGAAAAACATAATAGGATGTTCCCTTGGGAGAATTCCTGTATTGCAAAGAGATATTACTTTCTGACCTACTAGGTCCGTTTTATCACTAACATGTCTGTATATGAAATTAACTTTTGGAAGAATGCCAGAGAAAATACTGCAGCAAATCCTGTAGAATATTGTCTCCTTATTTTTATATGGGCAAAGGTGATAGATATTAACTGTGACATACGATGGGAAACATACTGATTCTGTGATTTTTAAGCAAATGATGGTAGACTGTAAGCCAGGCTGAAAGCTTCATGAATATTCAAATTAAATTATCTTTTTCTTATCCTCCCTACTTTGCCACCTGTACGTTGTAATGTCTGTTGCTCAAAAGGTTACCCAGAAACAAGCTTTAGGAATATATTGTCGCTTGAGAAATGTAATTAATTACTATTGTTTCTCTCAAAGGATTTCACTTTCAGATCATTTATTTTCTAGAGTCACTGATGAGCTGACTGGGAAAATGAAACACTTGAGTTTAATTACCAGTTAAAATTACAGCTTTTTAAGCAGGTACTTCATCTCAAACCCTTTTTATAGTTGTCTCTTCTTACGATATAATATGCAGTTATATCTACTGCCTTTCACACTATTAACAATGTCTCACTACTGCTTTCAAGGCAAAATGAATTTTAGATGATTGTAATATGACTTAAGTGTGGCTTAAGAGTGCACTAAGCACAGCACAGTTTAACCTCTCACAGATGCTTGCATATTTTCCCAAGACTGGTGCAGAAATGAAGAAAGGAAACAAACAAGTAAATTACCTGAAATAACATATTAACTTTAAAACTTCAAGGTCTTTTCAAATTTTAGTTTATAAAATGTAACGCAAATAAGACAGTGGATATAAAATGCGTTCTTAATTTCAGTGAGAGACTTCAGTGACCACAATGCAGAACTTGAAGTCAGATTCTCAGTGGAAAGACCATACCCTCAGGATCTGAGTTTTGCTCTGCAGTGTGAACATCTTCAAGGTAGGGTCATTTATAACTAAACACATATCAACACTGTTAGCCACAAAAAGACTAAAAATGTCAAGAAGTAGTACTTTATTTACCACTGATTTTATAAAATCCAATTTTGTTCCTAAAAAAAGAATAGCTTTCTTCTTCCTTGCTAGTTCACTCAGGTATTTGCAGACATATTATTCTTTATATTACTTATGCTGGATGATTAAATGGAGTTGGAGACGGTTGGTTAGCTGATTAGTCGTTCTGCAGTCTTTAGGCCCCCACCTTCTTATGTTGCTACTCTCATTCTCTGGCACTATCTTTGCAGCATTATTCTTTCCCTTAAGAGATGGGAGAGAGGAATTCAGTGTGGATGGAACTGTGAAAATCAAATTTAGGAATGGACCACAAAAGTCCAGCTCAAACTGCAACATCTGGTCTGTTCCAAGTAGGAAAATGTTTATTGCTATGCCTTATAAATCATCATTAATTCTGGTATGTAACTAAAAATACTTCAGGAGTCTTGTAATTTTTTTTTTTATTTTACATTTGTAGTTCTGAATTAGAATTAGTGGAGATAAGTGAACTGCTAATGGGATGGAGTTATCACAGTTAATAAGTGCATATCTTTAAAGATGATAAAGATTTTCAGGAATGGATAAATTTTATTCTTATTAATTGCAGATGTGAATTAATGAGACAAATATTATGATTTGAAACCATGTCATGTTTTCATATGTGTTATGTGTTGCCTAAGGAAAGTGACATCCAAGAGGAAGATATGACTATACAAGTGTAAGTCAATTATTAGGATGTTGACAAACCATTGGATAGTGTGCAGCTTGCTGAGCTCTAAGAAATTCACACATAAATTAGAACTGAAGATCTCCAATGCCATTTCTATTCATCTAACTGGCTTCAGACATCACTCATTTCAAATTATTGTAATCCTTCCACAAATCAGAAAATCTATGATGCTCAGTTGTTTGCTTATGTATCAGTGACCACATACCACTTTGCTCCTGTCTGTCTCCAACGAGAGAAATATATGTCCTTTGATTCCTCCATAGTTCTTTGTCTCCTCCACTAAGAAAACCCCAAACTAAGACACTCAAGACACAATTGTCTCTCCAACATGCTGTCTATAGATTGCTGCACATTTCTTATTATCCACTTCCGCTGGCTAATACACACGGTCATATGCCTGACAGTTATTTCTTGGGTTGACTTTTGTTGGTTTTGGGTTAATAAGAAAAAAACCCACCAAACCAACAACCCCCAAAGATAAAAAAGCACTGAAATCAGCTCCACCCAGAGGAAAAAAGTAATACACCCACACATTCCCTACTCTCTCTCTCCTTGTTTCTGGGATGTTTATTACTTTTGTTTTGAAGGTGTAAAGCTACTGTTTGGTTGGTTGTTTTTTTTTTTTTTTTTCTGTTGGGCTTTTTTGATTTTGTTTGGTTTTGCCTTGGGTTTCTTTGTGCACCTCAGACATAAGATATTTTCTGAAGTTTTTCACATACAACCTTTTTGTTTCTTACAATTGTTTATCTGATTTTTTTTTAGATTTGAGACAGGGTGCGGGTGTTTCAAGTGATCAGATGCTCAGAACAGAGAATTTCTCAGGGTGAGTAAGGGATGTTCTGGGTAGTTTTCTTTGTCATCTCATCCTGCCTGTCCAGTCTCCCCTTTGGTCTTTATTACATTATGCTTTTAAATTTCAGAAGTGTTTTATATGACTATTACTAATAGTTTTGAAGACAAAAATACCTTTTTCATTAATATTTATATTGTTTTCTTTTCAGAAGACAGGGAAGATAACATCATAGCCATCAGGGAGTATAATAAAAACTTAAAAATACAAGGATCTAAATTAAGGTGACAAGAAGCAGCACGTCACACGTCAATGTATTAAATGAAATTAAATTCTCTGAAACATAATATCACAGCATATGATCTATCTTATAGAATATTTTGCACAAAGAATGGGTTACGTGTCTATTATTTAAGTTCTTTACAGACTCCAGCTAGATCAGTGAGGACTTCAGAAGTGAAAGTGCTCAAGAAAAAACTCTGGTTCAGGTTTTGATCAGGAGAAATTCATGACCAGAACAGAAGAAATCTCTTAGGTCACCAAATTTAATTCTCTCACCTTGTTGGCAAATAAAGCCAACAGTCAAAATGCAGCACCGTTTCCTTAGGATGTGCAGCACCTATACCCTCCAGTTTAGATTAAAAGCTTCCCTAAACAACAGAGACTCAAGAATTCACAGTAACTTTTAATAAGAGACAGAAATGAAAGAACTGGAAATGTGCTTGTGATCTGTTTCCAGTTATAACAAAAAGCCGTTTTTTCTCAATAGATCATTACTGACCCTTTCAAAATGGAATATCCCTTCCTACAGGAAGCAAGATTTCTGTAAGACTTTTAGAAAGCCTAATTTCCAGAGCAGCTTCTCCCCTTTTCCCACTTCCATTACACCTGCAGTGGGTGAGTACTAATCTTAAGAATAATTAAAAAAAAACTTTAAAACCCAGTTCCAGTCATTGCAGACACAGCAAGCTGGGAAATCTTGTAATCTATTTTTATATGAAGATGTAACAAGGTCACCTGTTAGGCCAAGATAGAATTGGATAGTTCACATTAACCAAATGGGGAATACCTGACTGTGAGGTATTTTGATCTGCCTAAGGCATTCTCCAGTGTTTGCTCAAAACCATAAATCTTGTATTTTTTTGTTGTTTGTTTTGTTTGTTTGTTGTTGTTGTTGTTGTTTTGTTTTTCTTTTCCCTTAGTCATAAAATGTTCCAGACAGGAATACAGCTGTTTATCTAAAAAAAAATATATGGTTCTTCTTGTTCTCTTTCCATAATAATAGAAAGCAAGGTAACATCAATTTAATCATTATTTTTACTGTAGTAGCTAGGCAGGATGACTGCTGCATTTCTGCTGGCAGCAGAAGCACAAGAACACACATATTCCCTACCCTACGATGTCTAAAGTCACAAACCATTATGAGGCAATCAGATCCAGCAGCAGATCCATGATTTTGAAATCATGGGAATTTCAAATCTTTGGTAAAAGATTCTTTTGCAAAGCTTAGACCTAAAAAAGCTTTCCTTTGCCTCCTGTTTTCTGGAAGGCAAACTCTCACCTTCTGCAATGTATTTCTGACCTAACTTTGTTCCTGCATGGCTCACAGAGGGCTCCATTTTCCTTATTCCAGCCTTCCTTGTTTGAATGTGCTGTTGGCATGATAATATACCATCATCATTAATTATTAATTGAGGTGGAGTGAGTCAGTGACTTTTCTATAGTATTTTTTCAGCTCATATCTTACCCTGCAGAGGCAGCTAGTGAGCCATCAAAAGCAGGAAGATCTTATGAGACCTGTAATGCCCCATAGCTTTGATATGCAGTTCTCCCTGACACCTCAACCAGGCAATAAATATTTCAGAAGAGAAGCAGTCAGATGAGTGAATAAAGGAATTGCTTCATAGATTCTTATTTATGAAATGCTTGCTCCCAGATTCTGTTAAAGATTTACTTATTAGTGAAATGGAAATCTGCTTTCCTGAAATGACCATCAGCCTCTTCCCACCACAGAACTGCTGCTGTGAATGGCACACAGGCTAGGGCAGAACCTCCTCGTGAAGAAAAAACGTTTACCCTGCATTAGAGATCAAAAGCCCCAACAAAATTGTTCCAGTCTCATCACACCATTTGTGTAAGAAGATATGCCTATCATTTAAGAATAGAAAGAAAAACGAATTTATTTTAATTATGGCTCATTCTCCTTTGACTTTAATTAATTTATAGGAGGTCAGAAATCCCATTTATGCTTCAAACAAAGCTGCTTTACCCTTTTGAGATAGTTAGTCTCTTTCAACTTGTTTCCTGATAAACATATGGCTGTGTTGAGGGCACCCTTATACGAAATACTTTTTCTTCTTTCTCTATCTATCTGAGACTTTCCTTGCTTGGAAGTTATATTGTTTGGGTTTGTTTTTTTTTGTTTTGTTTGTTTGTTTGTTTTTCTGTAAAATGTTTACCTATTACTTAATTGCTGGTTTTGATCTGTCACAGAAACTGAATATATTTCAATTTCTCAAAATATTTACAACTGAGATATAATAACAGATCCTTATTAGAAGCCAACATTCATGTATTTTAGACTGTTCTGTTGCATGAATTGAGCAGGACAGACCGTCTGAGGGAAGTCTTCCTCTCCCTCCAAAGCAACAGGTATGTCTGCACCACGCATTGCAGGAATATATCATTACTTCCAAACACGAGGATTACTCTGTACAACAAAGCTGTGCAGGGATGGCAGCTCATGTCCTGAATGTGTTATAGGCATGTTAGCAGTTTTTATACAAAGTCTTCTACGCTGAATGCAATTGCTAATGCGTTTGTCATTTGTAACAAATGGTACAGATTTGTTCAGATAAATGCCTTTGCTTTCAGCCAAGGCTAGTTGCCTGAGTGGTAAGTGGTAGTAGCACAAGCAACATGTCTGAGCTTTTTGACTGGTTGTGGTGTGTTGACCCTGGCTGGACACCAGGTGCCCACAAAAGCTGCTCTATCACTCCCCTCCTCAGCTGGACAGGAAGAGAAAATATAATGTACAGTTTGTGAGCTGAGATAAGGGTGGGGAGATCACTCATCAATTGCCATCACGGGCAAAACAGACCAGACTTGGGGAAATTAGTTTAATATATTACCAGTCAAATCAGAGTAGGATAATGACTCTTAAAAATACCTTTACCTCACCCTTCCCTCCTTCCTGGGCTTTAACTTTACTCACAGTTTCTCTACCTCCTTCTCCCTTAAGCAATGCGGAAGGATAAGGAATAAAGATTGCGGTCAGTTCATCACACATTGTTTCTACTACTCCCTCCTCAGGGGATGGATTCCTCGCTTTTCCCCTGTTCCAGCATGAGGTCCCTCCTAGGAGAAACAGTCTTCCATGAACTTCTCCAACATAAGTCATATCCCTGGGCTGCAGTTCTCCGCAATCTGCTCCAGCCTGGGTCCCTTCCATGGGGTGCAGTCCTTCAGGAGCAGACTGCTCCAGCATGAATCCCTCAGGGGGTCACAAACCAGCAAACCCGCCACAGCCTGGGTGCCTCTCTCCATGGAGCTACAGATATTACCAGGAGCCTGCTCCAGACTGGGCTACTAATGGGGTCACAGCTTCCTTTTGATGCATCCACCTGCTCTGGCATGGGGTCCTCCAGATGGATATCTGCTCTGCCATGGACCTCCATGGGCTGAGGGGCACAGACTGCCTCACCATGGTCTTCACCATGGGCTGCAGGAGAATCTCTGCTCCAGTGCCCGAAGCACCTCCTAACCCTCCTTCTTCACTGACTTTGGTGTCTGTGGAGTTATCACTCTCACCCATTCTCACTCATCTGTTCTGACTGCAGTTGCTGTTGCACAGCAACTTTTTCTCCTTCTTAAATATGTTAACAAAGAAGCGTTACCACTGTTGCTGATGGGCTAAGCCTTGGCCAGTGACGGGTCTGACTTGGAGTGGCTCTATTAGACATGGGAGAAACTTCTAGTAGTTTCTCACAGAAGCCACCACTGTAGTCCCCCTGTTACTAAAACGTCGCACAAACCAAATATATTCCACCCCTTGCCCCAGTGAATCAAGTATTTAAGAATTATCATTAAAATGCACATTCATCACAATCTTAACAAACTTCAGTCACATCAACAAAAAAAGAATTCCCCACATCAAAATCAAAATATCATCACAACACCAAACGGAAGTGCACAATTTGCACAGAATCTACCCCTCATCCCTTCACCAGAAGTACAAGAACCAAGATTCCCCACAATTGTTCTGCACTGTAAATTTGTTCAGTCTATGTTCTTCCCATTACCTCTCCCAGTCATTATCCTTATCTCAAATTCTTCATTCCCCATGTTGAGTGCCAAAAAGGCTGGACACCAGGTGCCCACCAAACTACTCTATCACTTCCCTCCTCAAGCAGGACAGGGAGAGGAGAAAATAAGATGGAAAAAAATCATGGGTCAAGATAAAGGTAGTTTAATAAAGCAAAACCACAATCTGTGTATAGAAGTAAAAGAAAACACAAACTTTATTCTCTGCTTCCTATAAGCGGGCGATGTCCAGGCATTTCCTGGGAACTAGGGCTTCAGTATGCATAGTGGTTGCTCTGACAAATACCATAATAATGAATGTCCCTCCTCCTCCTCCTCCTTTCTCTTGGCTTTTATTGCTGAAGAGACATCATACAGTATGGAATATCCCTTTGGTCAGTTTGGGTCAGATGTCTGGACAGTGTCTCCTCCCAAGATCTTGCCCACCCCCAGCCCACTGGTGAGAGGCAGAGGGGAAGGTTGGAGGGCCAGCCTTGGTGCTGTGCGAGCACTGCTCAGCAGTAGCCAAACCACTGGTGTGTTACCACCACCTTCCAAGCTACCAATAGAAAGCACAGCACTGTGAAGGCTGCTATGGGGAAAATTCACTCCATCTCAGCCAGAACCAACACCATTCTTTACACTCTATAATGTTCATATTACAGTCTTAATGTTTTCACTAACTGCTGCCCCAGTGGACTGAGAAATCTCTTCATTCAGCAAGCTGCACTTTATTTTTCAAATCAATATATACACCGCTATAATCAGATTACTTAATACAAATAATTAGCCAGAAGAAATATCCATAGAGATCTCCTTGACCTAATAATTAGGACCATATACTCTGAAAAGAAAAATGAAAGATGGCCGGCTAACAGGCAGATAATAAACTTATCAATTTTTTGGCTGAATTACGGTTAATTTATGTTTTTCTCTGTACAAAGCTGAAAAGCACAGATAAATTTTCCATTGACTTAACATTTTGCAGCACAGCGATGTTAAATTAGATACACTAGTATTATTTCTGTGAGCATAAATCTCTAATTCAAAGCTTGCATTATTTTGTTTGTGGTCACATGCACTGTGAATAACTCCAGTGGACATCTGGCCTTACAATGTACAGGAGGCATAATATTTCCCTATAAGCAAACGTCCCATGCCAAATCTTCTATCCCTACAGTCCCACGACACATCTTACATAGCAAAGCTTCAAAACAGAAGCAACTGTGAACAGAGAACCTGGAGTTGAAAATCCTAAATTCTGACAGAATTAGGATTTGGGGTTGGGCCTTTGGAAAGTATGACACACATTCTTCAAGAGGGTGTTTCAACTGTTCTTTGCTTTTGGTGAAGGAATTGAAGAACTTCATAACAGCTGTTCTTACTTTTCAGTCCTTATTTATTTCCTTTTTAGTAAGCCAGTAACACCGAGAAATGCTGGTTCATTGTAGCCATCACTCCTTGATCAATCAAAAACTTTTTATACTTTGTCTGTAATCATTTTTTCTTCTTATGTTCCCTTCAGTTTGCAGCATGGGCAACAAACACACATCTTTTTATGTGAGTTCTCTAGCTGACTCTTTCTGAACTCATCCATGTATCCAGGAACTGTTAGAATGATACAGTGAACATTTCTGGTATTTCCTTCATCATTCTCAAGGTCTTTATTTCAAATCCCATGGGGTATAAACAGATATTATAATTCAAAAAGAAAATAGCAGCTGGGATTAAAATCTGGCAGCAGGAAGAAGTAGAAAGCATTGCATGTTTGCAAAGTTTAGGCAGGAGAGGGATCTTTGTTTCAGTGATACTAAAAGCCTTCAGCTGTACTGATATTTTAAGAGAGAAGAAACAAGAGAATTCTTAGCCAGCTGAAACTGTTTAATTTTATTGGAAAAGCAGGACCATGGACTCATAGTTACTATGACCAAAAAAAGAAGAGCACCCACATTTTTAGTATAAATTCTCATTCCTTTTAGCAATATATGGTTATTTAAATACATGTCAGTCAAATTGGATAGACACTACACTGAGCTGAGTGAATCTGGGGAAAAAAGCTGTTCTGCTATGTAGAGAGCAAAGCTATAGCCCGTTTACCTCTCCTTTTCCCAAATGTTTATAAGTCTCTGCTTGGAACAGTAATGATGGTATCACACATTTTGCATAAAATTTAAAAAAAAAAAGTTCTGCAGATTCCAAATGTATAGTACATAGATACTCCAAAATACATGCACATCTGCTGAATTTTTAGTGCAAACTCTTTACTTTTAAAATAAATCTTTGGAAAAATCTCTGCTTTCTTTTTCCTATAATACTACAAAGCAAAATAAACAAGACACAGTACAATGCCAAAAAAGGAAAATGCCACCTAAAAGCATATTAAAGGCAAAAAAATACATCATTGTGAATTCACGGCAATATTTCATTTCAAACAATCTCCCATCCTTGACTGCTAGAAATGACCATTGTTGAAAAGCTATGTGATTTGTGACAGTGGTGGTGTGAGAGTTCAGTGTAGGAAGCTATAAACACACTTCAATTCTATTTCAGTAATAACTGAAACGAGCACAAAAGACCATTTGTAAAGACTTTGGTTTTTTAGTATTTCTTTCTGTTTCTTAGATCCACATTTAAACAGGCCACAAAAATCCCTTACTTTTCACCCTCATATGGCACTCCTCACAAATGACACCACTCTTCAGAAGAGCATTAAACTGACAAGTTGCAACTACAGCTCCCCCAAAATAAATACTTTGCAATTTATTCAGGGATACAAGCTTGTCTCACCTTGTCAGCTTTCAGACTGTTGAGCTGAGAAAAATAGGTGCAACTTTCCATTAAAGGTCTGCTTTAAGCTTGGTAGTTAAGAACATAAAAATGGTACCTTAAAGATGGTTCTTAAACCCTAACTATGAATTGCTTAGAGCATTTATTTTCTGAAGAGCTGAGCACTCTGCAGTTCGTTTTAAAGTCATAGCTTGGTCATGGCAAGATAAATGCCTAGTAATTTCTGTGTGTCCAGCTTTAGATGCCTATATATATGGGTGTTTTTAGTATTTAGGCTGTATGTGTAGGTGTTTAAATAAAGACATTCCTCTCTTTTTGCTAAAGTTGTTCTACAGGGATTCGTAGGCTACAAATTGGCTTTCCCCACTTTTCAAGGTGTCAGATGGTGTGGTCAGCTAAAAAGCCCTGTTAAAAATGTTCAGATGTGAATTCTGGGTGTGTAATCAAGATGGAAACATGCAATAGAAGCATAATATAGAATGAATGCAATTTGTTTCTCTTGTTTACATGATGAGCCTTGAGCCTGCTGATACTCACAATGGTCCTAGCTGTTTACATGCACATTTTCTGAGTAAGATGGAATAGTTATATAGTGTGCTGTGTGTTTACACAGCATTTTACAAATATATAGCAAGGTATTTTCTTAAAAAGCTTGCAGTAACAGTCATGCCAGACCCTAGGCAATACTGGATGAGATAGTTATTAATGGTAAAAAGAAACGACAGGCTGAAGGAAGCTTGGGAGTGATCTCTGAATGCTGGGAAAGAATATCTGGAAATGGAAGGCTGTTAGCCAGCGGATGAGAGAAAGTTAAGTCAAGAGAAGAAGAAACCAAGGGAGAAGAAGAAGTAGGGAATGTGCAGATGAAAAGAAACTAGAACTAGAGATATCAATGAGATAGCGAAGGGTTTTGTCATCAAGAATTAATAGCTTTACCATGATACAAAGGAGAAAAACAGTCAATAAAGGGATTCAGAAAGAAGAGTGACTGAGAAAAGTAAGAGATAGGAAAAGAAGATTCCTTTGGCGATGGCACTTATGTTAAAATGGAAAAGAATGGCAGGCAGTGGGGTGGATAATTTCAGACAATCAAATCTAGCCATGTCATAGAATCATATAGATTGGAAAAGAACTTTAAGATAATTGAGTCCAACTGTAAACCTAACACTACCAAGTTCACCACTACACTATGTCCCATCTTTCAAATACCTCCAGGGATGGTGACCAACCACTTCCCTTGGCAGCCTGTTCCACTGCTTGACAATTCTTTCAGTGAAGATTTTTTTCCTAAGAGCTGATCTAAACCTCCCCTAGTGCAACTTGCAACTTGAGGCCCTTTCCTCTGGTCCTGTCACTTCTTATCTGGGAGAAGATACCTACCCCCACCTCACTACAGCCTCCTTTCAGGTAGTTGTAGAGAGTGAGAAGATGTCCCCTCAGTATCCTTTTCTCCAGGCTAAACAAGCCCAGTTCCCTCAGCTGCTCCTCATGAGACTTGTTCTTTAGACCCTTCACCAGCTTTGTTTCCCTTCTCTGAACATTCTCCAGCACCTCAATGTCTCTCTTGAAGTGAGGGGCCCCAAAACTGAACACAGTGTTTGAGATGCAGCCTCACCAGTGCTGAGTACAGGGGCATGATCACTTCCCTAGTCCTGCTGGCCACACTATTTCTGATACAAGCCAGGATGCTGTTGGCCTTCTTGGCCACCTGGGCACACTGCGGGTTCATGTTCAGGTGGCTGTTGACCAAGACTTCCAGGTCCTTTTTCTGCCAGGCAGCTTTCCAACCACTCTTCCTTAAGCCTGTACCATGGGATTGTTGAACTCAAATCACATATTCTAAGTGTCTGAATGTATTTGTGTTTTGAAAACACATTAAAAACATACATCAGTGCATCTCTACTTCATTGGAAGACACATTTATATTGTAATACTAAATTTCATCTAAGATCCCTAATAGCTTCATGCAGTCTGTCATATTAAACTCTAGCCCTCATTACCTTAATGGATTTAACTTTAACCCTTAATCGCATATAATACTGTCCGTTGCTGCAATGAAATTCCTCAGTCACAGAAGGATCATATACAACTGGCAGCCTCCTCACAGCACCACTGGCCATGGCAGGCTGTTTTGCCTGGTGCTGAGTTCCTTTGCCATGGGGTCAGGGGGACACGGACACCCCCCTCACCAGTCCTGATATTTGGCAGGGAAGATCACAAGGAAGCTGCGCTCTGGTGGCCTGGTACCTCATTTTTCTATTTGCTAATTCTTTAATACTAGATTAGGGAAGCTCAGGGAGAGCTGTAGCTCTTATCAGCAGGAAGTGCTGTTGCTGCTGCTGCTGCTGCTACTGCTGCTGCTGCTTTGTGCTCCTGTTTGCCAAGTGAGTGAGTGCCAGGTAACTGCCTTTGGTCTTTACACCCCAGATACCTGCAGCCTTGTATTGCTACTATGTTAGGGTTTTCCACAAAGGGAAAAGGCATCAGAGGAAAGAGGTTAATCAGGCAGAGAATACTTCTGTCCCTAAACAGTGAAGCAGGTGTCATAATGAAAGTCAATGTAATGAGGCAAGTAGGATGGACTTTGACACCGTGCTCATGTCACATGACTAAAATCACCTTGCTTTCCTTGATAAATAATAAAATATTTTTAACTAACAAAAGTCTTAGCTCAATGTAAATTTTCACAAATATAGGCAAAATGTTGCTGCTTTCCCTTTTTATTGATTTTTTAGATGTCCCTTCCTGTGCTCTGGGGATATGGTCCATAGGTGAAAGTAAGATTGCCATTTATTCACACCATCTGGTAAAAGACTTGGCCATTAATACTGGTGTACAGTCCCTCCTGTTGGTGGTGTAAATATTTATATTCCAGCCAACAGTTTAGGCTTGGGAAAACTTAGCTAACTGAAGCCATTTTGCTCAGGTGAGCTGGCTCTTTCAGCTCTGCTGATGTCTATAGAAGAATTGTCCGCAAAAGTGTTACATGTAACTCAGCAGTGTGGTTTAAATTCAGAGAATCTTCTAGCTCAGAAATGTCTCACTTATCCCTACAGTGAATATTATTGATTATTCCAATACTCAAAAAAAGTGAACTATGTAAGTATGTTGTAATTTATTTTGTTAAAACACACTAATATTTGAGAACAAAACTAGCAAAGCACAACAGCAAGGTAATAAAACAATAAAGTTCCATCCCCTTTTAAAAAAGATTGAGATGAGTCATTTTAGCGTAAGAGTAAACAGGTGGGGAAAAATATCTAAACATCTAGGGCAACTGGCAGTAAGATCACCTACAAGCAAAGCATAAAACCGAAGTCTCAGGGGAATCTGGTCTTCAGGTGTCATCTCAGTCAATTCAGAAAATTGCAGAAGCTGCCATGACAGAACAATGGTATAACATGACAGCTTCTGCTGTATCTGAACCTCAGTCAGGTTTCAAGGTTAAAGCAATGTTTGTGTTTTCAGTTTTTCTTCATATTTTTTAAGGTTATATCTATGAATATTACAGTACCTAATCTGAAAATTTCCAATAGGTTAAAAAGCAATCTAGCATCAACTTTAAAATGTGATGTTAACAGCTTTATGGTTAAATTAGGCCATGAAAAACAGCTAAAGGTTGTCTATGAAAAAGCTCTTTCTTATGACAAAGATAATTAAATCCATAAAGAGAAAAGTATGAGCTAAAAATGATTTAGAAAATTTATCACAAAAGTGTGTCATTACAATAATTCAGAGAGAAAATATAATTTTTTTTATTTTTATTTACCTATCTCTAATAAATTCATCTTTCTTTGTACAGACAGGCTAAGAGAATGTCCAAATGGTAATGATGAACATACCAAAAGTTAGAGTTTAAACTTGTCATGTTATGCATAAGGCTGAACAGTTGAAAAGAGTATTTCTGATTTGCTTGTAATACAACATAGGATGGAACTTTGTGAACTTTTTTTTTTAAGGATAAGGGAAAGATGTTTAGGAAAAAATTCATTAAAGCAACTTGTTTTTTTCTCATGTCAATGCATTATGCAATGAAAGAGTGTTTTAAGAGTACTAAAAATTTCACTTTAGCCTGCATGTGAAACAAATAATTCTCAAAACATGCTTCTTTATCACAAGATAATGAAGATGACGGAACAGAATCTAAAGAAGGGTGTTTCAAGTCCTGTTACTGGTTTTTAGCTTTGAATATTAGTTGCAGTGCACTGACTCAAAATGTTTCAATTTATCAGTTTGTTGAGTAATTTATAGTCAGTGATATTAATTGTGCCAGTAGTGAAAACAATAAGCATACCTCTAGAGCAGACAATAATTAGGCAGAACATCCAAAGTACTAGATGATAGCTGAGCACTGTGAGACATTGAAACATGTAACTTCTTTTTAAAATGAGTGTTCAAATATCATTTAACTGTTCCCTTAGACGTTTTTTGATATAAATCTTCAGTTCTTCTTTTTCTTAGTGTTGAAAGACAAAAAAGATATTTTGAGCATCTCTATCGAGTGTTCGGTTTCCACAAAAATTTATGAATTCTCATAAGAAACAGAAATTTTCATGACAAATGACGGGTTTTAAATATCTTACTTGTTTAAAAAAAAAAAAAAGGAAAAGAAATAAAAGAAACTAAAAGTTCTGTTGAACCTACTTGATATTTTAGTGGTGTTCATCACTCATTAAATACAAATTTTGCTGTTTTTTCTATTTCACTAAGTACAGGTTCAGTTGGGAAAGAAATTTTCCTCCTGAAAATGTAGTTGAAAGATCTCTTTGGACAGGTTTTGTAAAAGAACAAAGGCATGTATCTGGGCATATTTAAATTTGAACTTGTACATCTGAAAGACTCCGTAAGCATTACAATGTATTAAGGTGAACTGCTGACACTTAACAGTAGAAAGCTGGAGGTGTTTCTGCTCTCATTTACATTGGCTTCATATGGGTATATGCTGTTTACTTCTGTTAAATCCATTTTATTTTAAGTAAGTGTATGTGAATGCTAGAACGGGTCCATTTGGGTTATTTTTTCACCATTACGTATGTTTCATTATAACCAAATCACAGCTAAGGAAGGAGCTGTTTCAATGCACTTGGTCAAAGTTCAGGGCTGTTGTGCCCCTGTCCCCTTCTCCCTCAGTTTGCTAAATAGAACAGACCAAAAACTATCTGTTCAGAAAAGGACAGGAAAATAAAACAACATTGTTCTGCCTAGGCTTCTGCGGCAGTAGCTGAATGCAGGGTAAAATAACTGTGATGATTCTGTAACATCTTTGTGTTCCTCCACAAAGAGAAAATCAACAGTTTGGTCAAACCAGCTATTAGGACACCAAAGAACAAATTCCCAAGGTATAAGGAAGAAATTTTTTATGAGGAGGGTGGTGAAAGACTGGAACAGGTTGCCCAAAGAACTGGTAGATGCCCCATCCCTGGAAGCATTCAGGGTCAGGCTGGACGGGGCTCTGAGCAACCCGATCTAGTTGAAGATGTCCCTGCTCATTGCACGGGGGTTTGGTCCCTTCCAACCTAAATTATTCAATGATTCTATGTAAACAAATTGGTCTGCAAAAAAGGCTACATTTATGCATTGCATCACTTTTTTATATGGATAGAACTGTGTATAGAGGAACACCAAAAAAAAAGTGCATGTCTTCCATGCACAGTGAATTTAAATTTAATGTTGTCACTAGGGTACCTAATTAAAAATACTTTTTAAACCAAATTAAGGTTCATACAGAAAGAAGTATATAGAACAGCACACAAAAATCTCTAAATTTTCTTTATATGAAAGCATAAAAAGTATGAACTTGCTTACTTCAAAGAAGAAATAGTTCAATAAAAGACTTTAATTCATTACCTTTTTTAATAGGTGATACAATTTTGCCATAAATGGAGAGTCAGATGAGCAAAATATATTACCACATGTATAATTTGGGAATACCTTTTATTTATTTCCATAACAAATAACTATGTATTAAAGATAAATGAGACATTGCATCGAGTACTTTTAGGTGACACTACCTCTAAAGAAGAGCTAGCTGCACTACCTATAGTAGACTGCTGTAGGAAACTGAATTGTAAGTTAATACACACACCTGGACATGTATTTTGAGATCTCTTTGTAAATACAAATTACATTTCAAAATGATAATGAAGTTGTTTATCATTATCAGACAGAAAATGGAAATATCCCTGTTGAGAACAATTTACGTGTAAAGTACTAGTGACAAAAAGGGGACGCACCCCCCTAAATTAAAATCCATGAAGAATGGTAAAATGAAAGAGAAAGGAGAATCTAGTAGTTTACAGTAATTCTCTTGAATCTGTTGCTTCAGAGAAATAGAATGTTAAACCTCGTTGTATTTCCTCTTTTTAATTAAGAAGTAAATAACCTTATTAGAATAATGTTCCTCAACCATTCAAGCTGTATTTCTCCAAGAAATACAATTACTGAAGTCTCTGCATGAGTTACAGAGAGAATTCCACCAATCAAGAAGCAAAGGAAAGGTCAGGGGTTTTATTTCATATTAGGTATACATTGTCAGTGCTGTTAAATTACATTTCTGTGGATGAAATTCCTGTTAACTGGTTGCTTCTTGTATGTCATTAACAAAGATCATTATTAATGTCATGATAAGTGCTAATGAAATACAACTTATTTCACTAATAGACTGTCGTAGTGATGCTCAGATAGATCTTTTCCTTGCTAATCTTTCTCTTAAATAAGCCTGAGACGAGGAATAGCCAAATCAAGACATGAACATGCTAAAATAATTGGAATGTATCCCTTACGTCTACACCTTTCATAAAGATCAATACATAGAAGAGCAGGAAAGCTGTAATTTCATCCATCGCTGAAAAAGAGGAGACAGTATACAACTTTTTCTCCCTGAGTACAATTTTGCTGCTCATGGGGAATGACTTAACGTACTTCAATCTTTAAGTTTCTATGTTTTTTTCAAAAGATGTTTTTAGGTGGATAAACTGCATGTTTTGGAATATATAGAAACCAGACAGAGTGCTCATCATCCCTCAGATAGTCAGTGCAGTAGGTATTTATGTTTATTTTGGGCATCATGGGTCTCTGAAAGGCAACACTGAAGTATATGTACATATATATCCTCATATGAATTTTAGACTTATTAGCATAGCTACTAGGAATGACTCCATATCTAAATAGATTTTAAAGATTTTCTCAAACATTTCAGCCATAAACATGATTATTTAGTCTCCTTTACATCTGTCCATAAGTACAAAAGGTCTCATTGGATGACCCAGAATGTTTTATTGAAAGAAAAATGGCTACACATGTTTAGCTTGAAACGTGTCAGTGTGGTTGTTTTAGTGAGTCCCCAAAATGGCACTGCAGAGAAAGTCTCCTCTGATGAAACATTTTCTTTCATAGACAAAGGAAATGATCATCTGTAACTGTTTCTCTGAGTCAGGAAAAAGGCAATAGATAAAACTAGTTCATACAGGTGTCTAATTCAAAATGAGATTAATAATTTTCTGGACTCCACTGTGTTGACTATACCTGTATTGACTACAAAGGAATGTAGGAGAGTCTGGTTCACATCTAGACACAGACAGTTAGGCATCTTAATCTGTAAATTAAATGTCAATAATGGAATTGCAATATGTGAAGAAATATCATGAGAGATTTTACAATTTATGATGAGATGCTGAGCAAAAATTATCAAGCTGTGTAAGTACTCAGAAAATGAGGTAGTAGGCACAGCACTAGAACTTGACCAGAATATTCATTTCTGAATGTGTTGTATCTCACGTGTTTTGTCACAAAAAGCAGGGAAATACAATACATGTGCATCCTCCTGCTCTCCTGGCTTTTAACTGAACAAACTGAATGTGGAATAAATTGTTTAATTTTCCCAGGAAAACAAACTTCATGCCCAGGATAGTCCCAAGAAATTTATGGAAGAAATCATAATCTGTATAATTATCAACAGCTTATTTAGAAGCATTGCATGTTTATCACAACTTAATTAGTGACAGAAAAAATAATGCTAATAGCTAATTCATGTTCAATCTAAAAAATGCATGTATCCTGTGCCCTTGTAAAACTAACTCCAAACCTGCTTTTCAGAGGAAGCATTTGGACGTACTTTCAAGAAATGTTTTCAAAAGCAAAGTAGCATCAAAAAAAAGCAAGTGTTTCTTTTTTTGCTCTCTTTCTTTGCCTACCTTGCCACTCCCCACCCACCCCCTGCCCAATTCTTCATTACACAGACAAAATACGGGGAAGCTGAGTATTATGTTAACTGCAATTACCAATTTTTCTCAAAACACTTGTTATTTGAACTCTTTCAATTACATCTGAATTCATTGTAATCACAGTTGTCCCTAGTGCCTTACTTTGTTGTCTTCTCTTACTCAGATCTCATTGTGACAGTCATGATAGAGAAAGCATTTTATAGCATTTATTCAAGCTTTTTCTTCTGCTTTTATCTCCTGCTGCTCCAAGGGCAGCTTTACTAGTGTTCCTCAGCAACACAAGTGAAAACGTTTCTTTAGGATTTAGTTCAGTCTTTCTATTTGTTTCAGATTCCTCTTTCCCAATCTAAGCCTTCAGATGATCAATTTCATTGTCTGCATTTCAGATTTCAGACCCCTGGGTCTAAAATTGTTGTTCTAATCTGAGACCAGCCACAAAGGTTTCTTTACAAACAAATCCTAAAATGCAAATCCCGTTTCTATTTGGGATAAATTAAGAGGAATTAGAGTGAAGTACTATGGATCTAGGCCAAAGTGGCTTTTGTTTTCCACTTGAGATTTTAAGAACCCAGTTCTCCATATCAGTTCTCTATGGCTATATCAGCAAAGGCCAGGGTGTTATTGCCCTGAAATAAAAATCTATTCTGTAGAAACAAGGATTGAGCACAACATGTCCTGTAAATCATACGTCACCTAAATCCTGCGTACAGCCATGAAGGCATTGGGGTGGTTTAATTCTTTCTGCAGGTGACTACATTTAACCATGCATGACACAACAGTCATGTTCTCATTCTGCCTTCCCCCTTTTTTGCACATGGGTCACCCCAAAGCTTTTATAATGGTGCCATCCTTATGAAGCTTGACTGTGACAAAAGAAGGCCTTTTGTTGATACAGTTGCACACTCTAATTAAAAAAGTTTAAGCAGGATATACTTTATTGAATGGCACCATGTTACTACAGAACAACTCCAGCTAAGTGATGGTGACTTTAAGGAAGTGAATACAAATAAAGTTTCCCAAAGTGAATTATTTAATGCTTCTTTTTGGTGCATTTCATTTACTTTAGCTATTACATGTAAAATATTTAGGATAAAACTATATAGGCTAAAATATAATCTAACAACATAAATTATTGTTGCAACAGTCTTTTTGTTGTTGTGTTCACATGGTTCAGGCTTAGAAAGAATTGAAAACCTTATGCATAACCTTGCACATGCTTAAATGAAGTGATGTTTCGTGAATTACTAGCTAAACTACTTCCATGACTTAAGTGACAGTTTCCTCTTTTTCACATTCATGTTTTAATCATATTTCTACTCCATGATCAGCACTTGACCTTAGCGCATTTGCTGTCTGACTGCAGAGCAGTGGTAAATTGAATAGAGAAGGATCTGGTTATCACATGTTGATGAAAAGTATCTGTACAGAACAACTAGCACTTCGCTCTTTTCAACATTTGATCATTTCATCATGGCAAGAGATGGTGCCTATGGCTCAGTTCAAGTAGTAATGCATATGCATCAAGTCCCCTTTCAGTTGTCTGTATACAAGACATTTTGTGCGATGGGTTTGGGAGACCCGTGTCCTTGCAGTTGCAGAATGGATGGGATGTCCTAGGCTATCTCAAATTACATAAAGGTGATTGAATCCTTCCCTATCTGCCTTATATGTCCATTCACCATTCACAATTTCCCCTTAGTCAAGAGTTAGAATTTTAAGCTGGTTCTCCTTTTTATATTGCAGCAATACTTTCCTAGTTTTAAAAATGTGTCTGTTGTTTAAATCTTCTTTTAGTGGAGACTTTAAAACTCACCACCACCTGTCTCTTCAAGGAAAAGGTTCTGCACAGTAGAGTGCTGAGTTTGGGGTTTTCTTTTGCTTGTTTTGTTTCTGAGATACATGAACTAGAATATGCTGGAAGAATCAGCCACTTCTGGAACTTTAGTCACAATGTAAGCACTATGAAAACAGTACCATTGTCTTCACCATAAAGGACTACATAGTCAGTACACAGAGCAGGAGGCAAATCATATGTAGCCCATACTCTGGGAAACTCTGGCACTTCTGATGAATTTCCATATTTCCAAAAATGCAATACTAGTCTTTCAGCGGTAACTGGCACTGTCCACAAAATAATCATTTTTAAAACATCTGTTTTAAAGGTTAACATGATGGACTAGGGCTGACACTGTTCATACCAGGTCAGGTCAAAGTTCCCTCTACCCTGGTACCCAAGGTCCTTTGCGGGTAGATAGGGGGTACGGAGGTCAGACCTGAAGCATGGACTACACTTATTCTGAGATTAAGAAGATATCACAGCGCATATCAGGGCATGTAGGTACTTGCTTGATCCTACCCTCTATTTAAGCTTGTGAAAGTCTCCTCTTCCTTTAACATCTAAATCTGAGATACTCTATCTTAGCTCTTCCTCTGCTATTTTCTATAGGTTGAAGTAATGCAAGGAACACCGTATTAATAAACTATGAATCTATAGCCAATTCAAAAAATTCTTCCTACAGATTTCATCAAGCCTTTCAGAGCTGCAGTGCAGTAGTTGCCTGCTCTGTGATACTTAACATGTATAGACAATGTTTACAGAGAAGACTTGGTGTGAACTAAACTCCTTTTAAAAAGAACCCCATGTGTGCACCAAGTCTGCTCCCTTCTCAGGCAGCTTTGAGCCACATACATGGAGGTGGCATACAGTCACAGGGACTGAGAAAAATTTATTCTGAAGCAAAACTCCAAGATGTAAACACTATCAAAATTCAGGCCTCAACACAAACCAGCTCAGTCTATTGGACTGCTGATATTCCACCAAATTATTTGTAAAGGTAGAGATAGTCACTGCCTCCAAGCTTCTGATTTCAGTTTATAAGCTTCAGATTGAATGTTATTTTCAGCTTCTTAAATATCAGAATTCACCACACTGGAAGGAATACATTAGGATTGCATATGTTGTATCTATCTTTCAGCTATCACTATTATTAAACCATTCAGGGGCACAAATGTAGCTTAATATTTGAGATAAAAAACCCAGAGCAGACAAATGGGACTCTTGATGGCATGTGGTATGCTAATAATAAACCAGAAGATGATTTATGAGTTGAAGTCCTTCCCAATCAGCTTTTAGATTACTGAATTCACTCTCTATTTTTCAGCTTTGATTTGAGCACAAAACACAGTATAATTGTATGGAGGCTAGCAAAGTTGTACTGGAACAGAAAAATAGCTACAGATATCTTTTACGGAAACTGAATAAAGGTAAAATTGATACATAGGAGACACAAGGGCACTTGAGAAAAGCAAGAAAGCCAGCAGTCAAAAAAACTATGCGTGAACTGTTCCATTAAGTTTTGAGAGAAAAAAGAAATTAACATTTCTTCTGGAATGTGTAATATACTTCCGTGGGGAAAGGATGGAAAATGTAGTAATTTAAAAGTATACCAGATATCAGATCATCAGAGAAGATGATTTTTCTCTGTAGGAAAAAAGCATTGGTAAGAATGGTGGATTATAGGAGCTAATTATCCCTTTTAAATTCTCTAAGCATATAATCATATTAAAGCTACAAAATTATGGAAACATCAGTTACCAGCTTGCTGAATGGCATGGTGCAGTCCAGTTATAGCTATAGTGCATTCTCCTTTGCAAAATTAATTAAGCTTTCTTAAACCTAAAGAATATTTTTTTTTTTTTAAGGAAAAGGTATATGGTGTCTTGTGAAACGAATCCATAGATATGCTGGATGGACTGCAGTTATGAACAATTATATGCAGTTTAAAATAGAATATCAATATCCCGTGGACACTCTGATAGTATGAAGAGGCTCGCATTCCCATCATTTTGGCTGGTGATACTTCACAGGGCAATAGACCAACATTGCAAGAGGATCTTCACATGCCAGGAGGAAAAAAAGATCGATATAAATGTGACAGAGCAAAAGGTCGCCAAGTAGTAGCAGTTATACAATGGTTTTTGAACCTTAAATAGCAGCATGAAGGAGTAAAAAACAAGCTATTGCAGTCCTCAGTCTCAGATTCCATCAGTAATGGAGAAACAGGGAAGGTTAGTAAAACTGAAAAAATGAACAGCAGTGTTCTTGGCACCATTCAAGCTGACGTAAATGGTATCAATGCAAAGCTGTTTGCCTGTTTATTTTGTTTGTGCTTTGGAGAAAATGTTCAGAAGGAATTCATCCTCCTGTTAAGAATTTGCAATTCAAGATTTACTGTGGAATGTAGGCAGTGATAAATTGTTTTATCTATAACCTGAACATGTTGGAGCTTGGAAACATTTTTCAAACTTTCTTTTTCTCAGAACTCTTTATTCATTTCTCTCATTTTCCTTTTACTTTCTGTTTTAGACCAGGTTTTACTCTGTCCTTGGGAAAAAAAGAGTGTTATAAGGTCCCTTAAAGACAAAAACTGGAGTTAGCTATCATAAATGTGGCTATCACTTCAGAGACACTAATCTGAAATCACATCTGGTCTCAGTTATGAGCCAGTAATGAAATGAAGTATTAATCTCCTTTATTTCTATAAATCAAATTTGCAAAAAAACATAGTTGTTGTTTCATATCTTTCTGTAAAATATATAGTTTGACAAATGGAGACAATTTCCAATTGATATATCTGTTGTTGTACTAGGTAAGAAACAATGTTTTACACATAGGTTAATGACTTGCTAAAGGTTTAAGGAAGAGAGAGAAGATGTCTGCACCAAACCTGTCTAAAGAACATTAGCATTTAAAAAGAAGTAACAGCAGCTGGCAGTCCAGGAAGGAAACTTCTTCCTGGTAAATTGTCTGTCAATATTTTCAAGGACAAGAAGAGATTTTTTCAGTTAAATAAAAACATAAGCAATGGCATAAGTATGCAAGTTAGCATTCTCTTCTGTCCAAAACATCTGTCCATCCGAATATAGTCTGAAGACGTATGGCTGGCTGAAGGAACAAGTTCCTGACCATACAGGGTACGTATATGCCTACAGCTTGGTACTCTTCCTGGGGAGAACTAAATTTACAGACATTTGATTTTGAAATAATCCAAATACTTTCTTTTCTGACACTTCTGTCTTTACAACCTTTGCTACTCATATTTTTGGTTTTGTAAATTAATTTGTTTTCCAAATGACATGGTTGTTTATTTAGAATTATTTCAAGATATGTGAGTAACATTTATATGTGGGATATTATATACTTCCAAGCCATTCCTATGGCACACCAGATTTCTACAGAGAAGCCACAGCATACTTCTGCACAGATGACTTTGAGAGTCAGTAATGCAATGTCTAAATGGATCAAACACGAACGAGCAACTATTTTTAGCTAAGAAATTTCTCTGTTCTGAAAGAAGATACACTTAAGGATTACACTTACTGCTTGATAGACCTAATGGAGTTTATAATACAACTATGCAAAATGAAAAGTAAGATTAAAGACTTTCATAAAGATTAGATGTTTCAAATGTGTTGGATTTTCTCCAGCTAAGTCAGAGAACAAAGATGTCATTTTATACCTCCAAAATTACATATCGCTAGTGAGGAATAACAGCTACTTTTCAACTATATAAAACAATGAATCTACAATATTAATACTACTGATTTATTCTGCAAAGGTTTTGTGATGCTTTTTTCTGGATTGCAGCATTGTTAAAGATGACATAGTAAAACTTATAGTAATATTAGAGACAAAAGTTGTATTTCTACGAAGACATGCCAGGTACATGAGTGCAAGATATTTTAGAATAAATTTATAATGTAGAGGAAAGTCTATTTTATTTAAATTTTATTATTATTATTTTAATAGGAACTAAATAATAATCATAAGCAATACGGGAAGGGAATGTCTGTAGGTAATATTAGGTGTATGAACGTTATATATACATATTGCTATTTTTTTATTATTATTTTTCATCTCATAAGGAAACAAAGTAGTCTAATAGCCAAGTAAGCAGATATTTATATTAGGCTATTGAAAGGTAGAATAAGTGTACTAGAGAGAAGAAAGGAAAGGGCAGAAATATTACTGTCCGTACTGACTGTAAAGTTGTGGAAGGTTGTATGACACAGTGTGCTTTGAAGACTGTGGGATTGTCTCTGCAGAGGAGCTGGTCAAGGTGGAGTCAGCTGTGCTGCTTTGTGCATGTGACACAGTTAAACCACAACGCAGATCATCCTCCCACGAATAACTGAGCATTAACTGCTTTGTGCATCCTTGTTATCACTACAGTTATCTCACTTTCTTTCATGATTGATATGAGCTAAATATGGCCAAAGAAGAGCTTCACATTCAGAAGATTTAAATTAGGCTGTATTGCTGATTTGTCTATGACTGTCTAATGCATGGGATGAGAGTGGGTTTATAACAATCACTTTCAGAAAATGACTAAGGATTAAGTCACTTTTAGTTAGGAAACCCTGTGCATTGTCTCCCTAGATATTTTTAGGCTTCTGCTGTTTGATACAAAGGGAAGTACTGAATGTATACGGTATGAGGCAGATCTATTATCATAAAAATTGATGTTTAAAAGCACTAGATAGTTTGAGTGCCTACACGTTTGCATATCAAACTCACTATCAGTTTTTTCTAAAGGGCACCTTGTAAAAACTTTCTGCAAGCAGCCATGCTCTTCCCTTAAGTTACCTTAGCAGGACCTCAAAGTAGACAGAGGGCATAAGCAGTTGCTTTTGAATGTCCAGACCATAATCCATATGAACTCTGAAGCATGAGAATGGGTAGGGACAATGGCTCTAAATTCACTGAATTAATTCCATGAAACAAAATGTCCTTTTCTTTCTTTTTATTCTTCCCCAAGCGCTCCCCCTCTCCTAAGCGGGGAGGCAATGAGAAAATAATGGGTCATTTTTAATCCCAGTAAACAGGGACAGGGAAGAAAAAAAAAAAGGTGTTTTTTTTTAAAAAAAAGAAAAGGTTTAATTAACAGTGGCATATGATTGCTTCAGGTTGCTTTCAGTCTCAGTAAAACCACCACTGGGAGGAGACACCACAAATGAACAAGAAAATATGATGACAGAACGAAAGACTGGTACAAGTCCTAGAGCAAAAACCACTGTATGTAAGAATCAACAGCTCACACAACAGAAATAATCATTATTATTAGCAGCAGGTTTCCCAGCAGCATCAGGCTCTAAAGCAGATGAATTTGGAAAAGTGACAGTAGTAAATGGCCTGTAAAAATGCCAGTGACAGGAGGTCTTCCAAGCTGGTTTCCAAATGCTGAATGATGCCACATCAAAGTAAACCTTATCTATCGATAATTTCTATTTCTGGGATCTCCAACTGTAAATTGTAACATAAACCTTCGGTACATACATAAATTTTACCTAATTTCATGTAACAGTACTAAGCTCCCTATTTCTTGAACCTCCATCATTTCTTTTCCTTCTAGTTCTGTGTAATAGAAATGTGGGTAAATCTCCCCTTCCCAACCCCACACATGAGATTTGATCCAAGCCCTGCAGTGGAACCCAGTCACCATCGCTTCTTGATCCAAGAGACTCAAAGTATCTTTAAAAAACAATCTAAAGCCATGTTGTATATGGGAACTACTGCTCTGAATCAGACCCAGCCTTGTGTAAGAATAAGCAATGTGCAGAGCATTACTAATTCCAGTTTCTAAATCTCACCAGTTTAGAAACCTCCTGAAATAGTCCTTGCATCTGCTGAGGAGCTCTTCCATGAATTTGCTTCTCTTTCCTGAAATAATTTGTATTTTTTGCTCTCAGTCACATTCCAACACACTAATCTTACAGTGTTGAGAACTGATGAATAGGAAATGCTGGGGACAGAAGTGCATCATAGTATTCATCAGCATTCCAGCATTCAGATATTAACTATGTGCTGTAATTTGTTCCCTCCCCAGTACCCAAAAATTGGTTATGTTTGGGTTTGTTTTTTGTGGTGGTTTTTTTTTGGTCTTTTTTTGTTTGTTTTTTTTTTTTTTAAGAAAGTTAAATACACACAGACACACACATGATTTCTTATCTTTAAAACCATGGATATTATAAAATATTTAGAAGTTAAACAAGAGCATGGCTCAATCCACTCATGTCCAAATAATTTATTTTGTCTTTTTGTCTCTTTAATACGTAGACTAAACCACTATTGGTTTTCTGTCTTGAAAAAAACTGCAGGTACAGAAAAAAACCAGAATTCTTCAGTTATTTATTTGAAAATTTTGCATGTGGGTGAGAGGAGAGAGGGGCTCCTGAGTTTAAGTTAATCACACTTATGACCCCTTCATGAAAAACACTGGTAAAAGCCAGGGAATTTCGATTCCTTTCATAGCAAAGGAATGATTAAGACAGGATATCATCTTTTTAACATTTGCAAAGTCTACATTTACACAGCTAACCTTGAAGCAAACTGACCCTTGGTCAATGGAATTAAGTAGCGCTTGTAAAATGCAATTAATCTGACCTATTTTAGACACCAGTTGTGTTTATTCCAAAGGACATCCGGATCAATTGATCAGAAGAAAGTATCTACATTGCAGAATTTTCACCTCTTCTTTGGATCCTGATGGACCTGAATTCACTGTATAGTAGGGACAGTTCTGGAAACATGTGGAGTCACAGATGTGGCTGGCAACAGAAACAAATAACTCCTCCCAAATAAAGCTGAAGCATTCCTGCTTGAGGTAGCAATGAATTGCCATTTCAAAGACTACAATTGTCTGTATAGAAGGCCTGAAGATTCCCTACACCTTTTGGTGTCTAAATTCTCATACCTGACTCTCTTTTGTAGGAGCCAGAACTAGGTTTCATGAGGCTTTTTTGTTTATTATACCTTTTTTCAACCTTGGTGTCAGAAAAGGCTGCTACTGGAGGGAATCATGTTTGGCAATGTGTCAATATATTGCAGCAAAATACTCAGAGGTTAATGATTTGACTCTTTCTTCATCCCAAATTATCTTCTGAGACTGTTCTGCAAGTGTGTTTTTTGCTACTTCATCTCTTCTAAAAACCATATTGTTTAGCTTTAAGAGCCAATCTGAAGAAGAACTAAAAAAATCCTTCAGCAACCTGTGTATTTCCTGTTATTGGGCAAAATTCCATTTTTTATTATTTTAATTTTAGTATGTAATAAAGATTAGAAAACAATATTCCCACAGAGATGAGCACACTCTAAAATTGGCACAGCTAGGGTTTGCTGTAGATTGTAAGGAAGACAGGGCTGCTTCATTTGGTTTTAAAATGGATGCACTGAATATAGCACATGTAGGGAAGAATTAACTAACTGTAGCAAAATGTTTTTCTCAACTGCTTCTCTCTGCTGGAAATCCCACTATCATACTTAAAATCTAAGATAATGGGAAAGCCTCTAAGCTGAAAAAGCAGTGCCTCTAATCATTTCAATCCCAGTTTAATACACGATTTTATAAGACAGATTTCCTTATTCCAAATTCAGATTGAAATATATATTTTTTTTTCAAATTTTAACATATTATTTTGTTGCAGATACTCACAATACACTGCTACCCACACTGGCATCTGAGTAACAGCAAACAGACTATTGCTACGCTCGGGAGACAAAAGTGAATGTGAATGGACAACAGTCCAGTGAAAAACGCTGCAGGTAAGACGTGGCGTACATGCTGAGGTGTGACAGCAAAGCAATACAGTGTGCCAGCAATGGGTAACGAAAAGATCACATAGATATGCACATTAGCGGGACCTGATCTGAAATAGCTGGGGCAAGTGAGAAATACTGCCAGCTCCAGTGGGAACTCTACTGAGTTGCGAGGAATTTTGTTCAGCTGCAGGTGTGTAGTACTCCAGTACTGTGGAGGTGGTGACTTTCTTCTGCTTATGATACTGCGGGGCACTAGGGACAGGTACAGAGAATAGAACAGTATAGGATTTTCCAAGTGTACAATTTATAGTGTCTTACATTAGCTATTAAAGATTGTGTGTCTGGTTAAAAAAAATCTAGATTTCTTCTGTTATCATAAGTAAACATCTGCCTCTTGGGGGGAACTTAACCTTTCCAGGTTCATATCTAAGATGGTGTAATCGTCCTTTGGGAGATGTCCCTCTTTTGCCCTTAAATATAGCAATTACAGTTGCTTAACTTTCAGACGGTCACAGCTAGGAAACTGAATCCTGTCAAGTTTGGGGAGGGGGAGCAGGAAAGCAGAAGGGATGGAAGAGAGGAGGTTTCTCATTAATTTTAATGTTCTTTCTCTTTAGTATATCTAATATTCAACTAGTAAAGATTAATATGCATTCCTGCTAATAGCACATGAAATAAATAGTATCTTATTGGCAAAAAAAACCCCTGCAAACATATTGAGAAACACTAATATTTCAAAGTGATGAAGAAATGAAGATCTGCATGTCTGAAAAACCTGGAAATCACTTCACTTGTAAGGCTGTTGACTGAAAATAATAACTTTAAAAATATGTTTCTGTTCCACATTTTGTCCCATGAAGTGGCAAACAGGAAAAGGGAATGTATTTCAGTAATGCAGATGAGTTTCTGAGTAAATCCAAGGCTTTCTGCACACTCTGCCTTCCTGTTGCTCCCTCCCACTGAGACAGCATGCCAGGAGTTTGGCTGCCATACTGGGATATGGACTGGAAATTTATTTATACACAACGTAGATCAACAAGACTTTCTAACAGATATGAAACCATATCTAAACTGCTTTCAAAGTAGGTGAAAAGGATACGAGTACCAGACACGTTGGTCTTCATTGATGGGCCTGAAGGACACAGCTGTCATTGCTTGATGGCATAATAACTTTTTTGTCAAAAAAACCTCACCTTTTTTGTCACCAGACGTCCAGTGTTTATAAAAGCTTGATTTCACATTGTATTTCCAGAAACTGCATTACTGAACTGAATTATTTCATTAGTGTAAAGTTAGGGAAAACTGTATTTTGTCATTGTTTTGGTCAGATAGAGTTAATTTTCTTCTTTGCAGCCCGTAAGTTGCTCCATTTTGGATTTTTGATGAAAACAGTGCTGATAAACCAGAGATATTTTAGCTATTGATGAGCAGTGCTTACACAGTGTCAAGGCCTCCTCTGTGTCTCTCACTGCCCCACCAGCGAGCAGGCTGGGGGTGCACCAGTAGTTGGGAGGGGACACAGCCAGGACAGCTGACCCCAGCTGACCAAAGGAATATCCCATACTGTATGATGTCATGCTCAGCAACAAAAGATGGGTGAAGGGCATTTGTCTTCCCAAGTCACTGTTAGACATGATGAAGCCCTGCTGTCCTGGAGATGCTGAACACTTGCCTACTGATGGGAAATGGTGGATTAATTCCTTATTCTGCTTTGCTTACACATGCAGGTTTTGCTTTACCTATTAAACTGTCTCTGTCTCGACTTAGGAGTTTTCTTACTTTTATCTTCACATCCCAAGACACAGAGAGTGAACAAGCAGCTGTGTCATGCTTTATGTGCCTGCTGGGACTTAACCACAACACTATATGCTGTCTCATTGCCACCTTTACAGAGGTGTATCCAAACATGCTTTATGGTGTGCAATTTCTAGTGTAGCCAAGGTTTTGATGGATAGATTTTTGTAGTCATTTGCAGAACATTCAGACATGAGTTTGTATAATTTTATGTATGTAATAATATCAAAATCTGGGGTTATTATTGAATTGCACAACAAATGTTTAATAAGATCAGATCTTTATGTAATAATTTGACTCCTTACATTTAGAAAATAAAATAAGGAAATATTAAGTAAACATAAGAAATAAAATAATTACTTAAATTAAGAATAAAATATATAATCTGCACACATGAATATATAGTATACAGACAACTTGGGTTATGTGCTAGTTTTAACATTACGTGCTTTAGATGGAGCAGCATTATAATGCAAGCATAAAACAGAGAGGCAAGTTAATAACATTTGTGCAGTATATTCTTTTAGAAAAAAGTATATGACCTATTTCAAAAGCATGTTTGCAGTTTGCTAGTTATTGCTTCTGGAAATAGTCCCATAAAACGAGTGCAAGCTGCCCTCTAAATTATAATGTAATTTTCTTATTTTAGTGGAAGGTAAACATTTGGAATACCAGCTTGTTTATCACAAACAGGGAGCACCACAATTCCTCAAAGTAAATTTTTAATCAGTTAAGTGAAGTTTGTGGATTCAATTTAACCTTTGTTAGAAGTCTGTTTGAAATATTAACTACAGAATATGCTTCTGTCTAATTGATGAAAGTGAGCTGTCTGCAGAGTTACCATTATTGCACATGTGAAGTTATGTGCTGCATGAGAATTTTTGTACACTATAGTATCAAACCTGCCTACTGGACTTGTTTTAAGCAGTTACAAGGAGAACATTCCAGAGCACAGTAAAGTAGATTTCCATAAAGGATAAACAGTATCCTCAGATGCAACACATACTCTTGTTTTTCATCTAATTTCCCTTGTTTTGGAAGAGGGGGTCAGGGGTGGGGGGTGTACAAGGAGAATCAGGGATCTGGCTGTTTCTCCAGTTGCTGTATGTTCGAGTATTTACTTGTCTAAGAGACGTTGGACTTACTGTAGTTGTATGACACTGATTAATTATTATGAATAATTATTCATATGCAGTTAATCCAATATATTTGCCAAGACAAAGTTAGTGAGTATGGTAAGATTACTTTCTTTGAGCATGAACAACAGCCAGAAATCTCCCCAGATATGTCAGAACCCTTTTCACTTAAGAGCTTTATATTTTATGCATGTTTTGCACATAAGAAATAGGTCTTTTATGAACCAGCATAATAATTTCTTTATAAATGTGCTATTCTATTCACATATACGTGCTCGAGGCAGAAATATGGCAACCCTGTGTGGAGAAGATGAATCACTGCTCTGAGCAGTCACGTTTGTCTCCACTCTAAGTGGACCACAATAGTTGCTGCTATCCAGCTCTTCTAAAACTAAAGCCCAAAGCAAAGAAAAAGTTTCGCTGTAAAAGGGATGTTCCAGTGGCTTCACCGAGTAGTACTCAAGATCGTTCAGTGGCTTCAGTAACCTTGGTTAATCAGGTTAAAAAAATCTCCAAGGGCTTTCTTCTTAGTGAGCAGTGGTCAAACATTACCCTGCACTAAGGCATGCCAGAGTGTAATGTATATAGGCAAATAATGAACTAATGCGAAGGCCAATACAATTATATCAGTCACAATCATAATACATGTAAGGACTACATGTCTTACAAATTTTAATGTTATATTGTTTACTAGTGCTAAAACAGAATGAGGTTGCAAAGCAGTATTCCTGAGAGCCAGTACCTGTTACACATATTTGACATGCAGTGCCAACGTCTTCAAAAAATTAATTGCAAAGGAAGATAATGTTCAGTATGAGAAAGGACAAAAAAATATAAATCTCAGAAGTTTCAAAGGTTTTTTATGCAGATGGAACAATTACCATCATCCAAATTTGATTTACAGCAAAACAGCCCCAAAAGTTTTAACCACTAATTCCTTCATGGAGCCCACAATTCTGGTGGAGTTTGAGCATACCTTTTAAAAAGACAGGAAATCTTAATATAAAGACTTTAAATGATGGAAAGTGCACCACAACCCTCAGCAAACTGTTACACATCTTAATTACATTTTACTGCTGGAGAAGTCTACCTGATTTCAACTCTGAATTTATTAAGCTTCTAATTCCAGCCACTGGGTCTCGTTCTCCCTTCATCTACAAGATTAAAGAGCCTTCTATTACCAGAAAACTTTCCTCATGTGGGCAGCTGCAGACTACAAACAATTCACCTCTCAACCTTCTTTTTGTTTAGTTAAATAGACCGGGTTTTTTTTAGAGTTTTATGGTTGAGACAGGTTTTTCAACCTTACATTATTCTTTGAGTTCTTTTCTAAATCATTTCCAAACTGCTGACATTCCTTTTACACTCTTGAAATGAGAATTGTGCAAAGAATTACAATAAGTTCTCATTAGTACCGTGGATAGCGCTAACCACCTTACACCTTCTTGTTACTCTCACCTTCATAAAACCAAAGTCTGTGCTTAGCTTCAGAGCTGAAAAATCGCTTTGGAACCTCAGGTTAAGATGCTTGTGTCCTGTGGCCTTCAACTGCTCTACTGGGATGAGTAAAGATCCCTTTGAAATTATTTTATTTTTAGATAGAGATATTATTAACTTATACTTCTAAATAACTTTCAGACAGAACCATATTAAGAAATGCTTATATATATATATATCTATAAAACTGTCACATGTGGAAAAAGCCATCATCTCTTATGCTTGTATTATCCTGGTAATAAAAATATTCATTAGCTGAATAAGCAATAATGTAGTGGTAGATATAATTATTATTTTTATTAATTATAAAAATTTGCTTTATTAAAAATATAAAGTTGTTACAAATAATTGCTTACTAGAAACAGTTTCCACTTGGGTAATGTTAAAGCTAAAATAAGGGCATTCAGCTAAAGCTCTTATCCATTAAATTCTTAAAGCACTCTATGCTTACTAAGATAGACATTGAAGTATATCCTGAATAGTTCTGATGAACAGAGGTTTTAAACTACAAATGTCAGTCCAAGAAATCAGTTTATGATTTTAAACGTGTCTGTATCTAGAAATTTTTCACTTACACTCAAACTGATAGGAAAGCATTAATCCTCCTCCCAGTGAGTGAGCAAGCCAAAAGGAAGAGGGATATTTTCAGATTTTCTCTTATCAAATTTTTACCATTCATGCTTTGGTCCCCAGGCAACAGAAAGATACTAGTTAGAGTAGTTACATACGGCAGGGTTGTTTAGAGCAGAGTTTCTGTCTTCACAGGATTTTGATGATTTATACTACAAGACAATTTCTAAATAAGAATTAGGGTCTGAAAAACTGGCTGAATTGGTTTTGTTCCAATACAAGCAATCTTAAACATGATTTTACAGTTCTTAGTTCTAGGGATAAAGAAACATTGTTCCTAGCTTCTGCTGCAATGATTGTCCATTTTCCTGAGGGCTAGACTGATTCTTTCCTCAGTATCATTTTGGGGTTTCCTTCTTGTGAATGAGAATCTAGGGAAAATATTTTCCTTTGTATCATACTTCTCCCTAATTCCTTCTCAGTCTGGTGCACTGTGCCTATGAGGGATGGATAAAGGTCAGTAGCTAGTTTCTGTCACTGATTTGTAGGCTACAAATTCTCCCTCTGTTGCATTTTAATTCTGTCAAAAACTTAGAAAGCAAGCCATGTCCCTTATCTTTTTTCAGAATCCTTACAGACACACACACAACATTCAGCACAAGAGCCACCAGGAATGAACATTATTACTTTCCTTTTCCTACTTTCCCTCTTATTCACAGAATCATGGAATCATTTAGTTTGGAAAAGACCTTTGAGATCAAGTCCAACTGTTAACCAAGGATTTCCAAGTCAATCACTAAACCATGTCCCTAAGCACCACATCTATGTATTTTTCAAACACCTCCAGGGATGATCATTCCACCACCTCCCTAGGCAGCCTCTTCCAATGTCTGACAATCCTTTTGGTGAAGAATTTTTCCTAAGATCCAACTTAAACCTTTCCTGGTGCAACTTGAGGCCATTTCCTCTTATCCTGTTACTAGTTATCTGGGAGAAAAAGGCCTCCCCCCACCTCTCTACAACCTCCTTTCAGGTAGTTGTAGAGAGCAATAAGGTTCCCCCTGAGCCTCCTTGTCTCCAGGCTAAACAAGCCCAGTTCCCTCAGCTACTCCTCATGAGACTTGTGCTCCAGACCCTTCACCAGCTTCATTGCCCTTCTCTGGACATGCTCAAGCACTTCAATGTCTTTCTTGTAGTGCGGTGCCCCAAACTAAACACAGTATTTGAGACCTGGCCTCATCAGTATTCAGTACAGGGGAACGATCACCTCTCTAATCCTACTGGCCACTCTATTTCTGATACAAGCCAGGATGCTGTTGGCCTTCTCAGCAACCTGGGCACACTGCTGGCTCATATTCAGCTGGCTGCCAACCAACACCCCCAGGCAGCTTTCCAGCCACTCGTCCCCAAGCCTGTAGCGTTGGATGGGGTTGTTGTGACCCAAGTGCAGGACCCAGCACTTCTTGTTGAACCTCATACAATTGGCCTTGGCTCATCAGTCTAGCTTGTCCAGATCCCTCTGTAGGGCCTTCCTGCCCTCAAACAGATCAGCATTCCCCCCTAACTTGGTGTCATCTGCAAACTTACTAAAGGTGCACTCAATCCACTTGTCCAGATCATTGGTAAAGATATCAAACAGAACTGGCACCAGTACAGAGCCCTGGGGAATACAACTTGTGACTGGCTGCCAGCTGGATGCAACTCCCCTCACTACCACTCTGGGCTCAGCTGTCCAGCCAGCCTTTAACCCAGCATAGAGCACACCTGTCCAAGCCATGAGCAGCCAGTTTCTCCAGGAGAATGCTGTGGGAGACGGTGTCAAAGGCCTTACTAAGGTCCAGGTAGACAACATGCACGCCTTTCCCTCATCTACTAGGCTGGTCACCTTGTCATAGAAGGAGATCAGGTTAGTCAAGCAGGTCCTGCCTTTCATAAACCCCTGCTGGCTGGGCCTAATCCCCTCTTTTTCCTGCATATGCTGCACTATGACACTCAGAATGATGTGCTCCATAACCTTCCCTGGAACTGAGGTCAGGCTGACAGACCTGTAGTTTCCCAGATCCTCCTTCCTGCCCTTTTTGTAGCTAGATGTCACATTAGCTAACCTCCAGTCTTCTGGGACTTGTCCAGTTTGCCAAGACTGTTGATAAATGATGGAAAGCAGCTTGGCAATCTCTTCCACCAGCTCCCTCAGTACCCCTGGGTGGATCCCATCCAGGCCCATACATTTATGCACGTCTCAGTGGAACAGCAGGTCACTAACCTTTTCCCTTTGGACTGTGGGGACTTCATACTGCTCCTCATCTTTGTCTTCCAGGTCAGGGGGCTGAGTACCCTGAGGGTAACTGATCTTACTATTAAAGACTAATGCAAAGAAAGCATTAAGTACCTCAGCCTTTCCCTTGTCCTTTGCGGCAATGTTCCCCTACATGTCCAGTGAAGTGTGGAGCTTATCCTTAGCCCTCCTTTTTTTTTTCTAATGTATTTGTAAAAACATTTTTTGATATCTTTTGCGACAGTGGCCAGCCTGAGTTCTAGCTGGGCTTTCACCTCTTTAATCTTCACCCTGCATAATCTTGATTTCCTTATAGTCCTCCAGAGTTGCTTGCCCCTTCTGCCAAAGCTGATAAACTCTTCTTTTTTTCCCCTGAGTTCCAGCCAAAGCTCTCTGTTCAGCCAGGTTGGGCTTCTTCCCCACCAGCTCATCTTTTGGCATGTGGGGACAGCCTGCTCCTGTGACCTTAAGACTTCTTTCTTTAATAATGTCCAGCCCTTTGGGATCCTTTAACCCTTTAGGACTGCCTCCCAAAGGACTCACTCTGTCTGCCAGGTTCTTACACATGCCAAAGTCTGCCCTCTGGAAGTCCAAGGTAATGGTTCTGCTGGCCCTGCTCCTTACTTCTCTGAGAATTGAAAACTATCATCTTATGATCACCATGCCCAAGACATCCTCCAACTACCATTACTGTAGACACCCAAGGAGAATGTACAGGTTAGAAAAAACAGGCTTGTGCTGCTCTATCCTCCACATTTCCAGACTGGTCCTTAGAAAGCAATACTATGGTTGTTCAGCAGCTCGTATTTCTTCAGTATAACTGCTGACATTTTGATATTCTGAAATAACTTCTTATTTTCACACAGGTGAGAGAAACTGCTGCACATCTAGGGACTAGTGACATTTGTAGATGAGGTATGTTTTTTTCTATTCTGCTTCTTAAGAAATCAGTAGAAATTGCTACAGTGCCACAAATCTAGGGACATTTTTCTTTCTTTCCCCATGACTTTCAGCAAATATTTAGTAAAATTATTAGCTGCTTTCTGCAGTTTGTAGAGCTGTGTGAAACTGAATTCCTCAGTGGCTGGAAGTAGTTTATTCAGCCTTTATTTGTTTTTTTTTTTTTTTCATCAGTGTTCTGCTTGCACATGTTGAGATATTCTGTGAAAGCCAGATTATAACAGATACTAAACCTCAAACAAGATTGAAAAATTTCAGTCGCCTTTGCATATAAAACTATGTAAAACCCTGAACTCCTCACAGAATTGCAAACAGCATCCTAGTGCATGGCTCACAGGCTTCGCAGAAAACAGCTGAATCTGGGTGAATTCCCAGGGTATCCACAGCCCTCCAGCTCCCCTGTAACTTTGTGAAATTACACTTGTTGGCTTAAAGTTCTGCATGGTGCTAGCAGGTAACCCTTTTCATGGATAAATGTAAGATTTTCAACTGTAGAGTTTTATGGTACTCCCTGTGGGACCTATTTTTCAAATATCAAATTACAATCAATGAAATAAATTACAATTAGAAGCAGTGCTGTAGTTCGAAAGATATCTCGAACTTGGGTCCTATTTTTGTTACAGCTTTCCTGTTAAGAAACATTCAAAACCACTCAAGGAATTCCAAGTACAAATATTTGTTGCTATTTCTAAAGATTACCTATCAAAATATCACAGGATGCTCATCTCTCTTGTTGTCCAAGAGCAGTATCCTAGATTTGAATGCCAGTTCTTCACTGCTCCGTGCTGAGATATATATATATATATATGTATGTATGTATGTATGTATGTATGTATATAAAGCCTGTCAGGCTCAGAATAAAGTTTTGTTAGCCTTCTGAGCACCTGTATTACATGGTAGATTGACTTCACCTGCTGTCCATCATTAAAGTCTTTAGAATAAATTTTAGAACAGTGCTAGACTTCATGTTTTTAACTGTTAATGTGTTATTTTGCCAGAAGTGTGTTTGTTCACATTTTTTTCAAGTTGATATTTTTAGGATAATTTTTTTAATCTCTTCTTTGTAGTAATGTTACCACTGATAATAATTCTCTCTCCTGTTTTATATGCCATCAGTAAAGACCATTCATGTGAGAATCATTCCAACTTACATAGCAAAAATTAAGATACTAAGCAAGATGGATAGTAAAATCTGTTTCTGTGGAAAGCCACTAGACACACAGAGTCAACAAAATGCTATTTATCCTAACGATTAGCTTAGATGACTTCTGAAAACGTAAAGCAATTTGTTGACATTTCCTATACAAAATCTTGCCCTTCATAAAACAACCAACATCTGTTGTCAGGAAAGAAAAAGGAAAAAAACATTTGTAAGAGTAGCACAATTAGCTTTTATAGTTACTATGGAAACAAAGAAGAATCAAATAAGCAGTAGAGTTTTTGTGATTATGCTTTTGTCCATGTGACAATGTATTGAACCATAGGCCTGTTTTTAATAGTGTTTTCTTTCAAATATTAATATAATGTAGTGCGATGGATTTCGCATTTGGCAGTTCCCTATTTGATGATAGTAACTGGTGAAATAGGAAGGCTTGAATTCTGCTAACCTATAAACATGAGCAATATGCAATATAGGAAGTTTTACATGTCTAAAAGAACAAATCCAAAGTAGGTTGTAGAATAAAAAATGTTGCTGCCTTTTGCCAGATGTTCTTTGCTACAAAAAAAAAAAAAATAAATCCTGCTTTTTCAATTCATGAAGATGATCTAACTATCATGAAAAAAATTATTTATGTAGACCTTATTGGCCTGTACAGGTTAACTGTGTCACAGGTAAGAAGCTGGGAGCTTCCAAAGTTATGCTGAGTCTGAAGAATATTTTTATGAATAGAAAAACTTAATTAAAATGTTTTATCCTTTCTACTTTGTGTTAATAATGCATACATCATAAAGACAATGATATATGGGGGAAAGATTCCAGACAAAAAAATTGTTCCAGAATACATTTTTGCTTGAGAATGAACACTAATGCTATCATTGCCAGCTCTTATTGCAGATGCTCATGAAATGAAGTCTTTAGCTGTATAACAAATTGACTGAGAAAATTAACTTAACTCTTTAAGAAGTTTATTGCAACACCAACATAAAAAATTGCTTTCTTCTTGATACCTACCTATATACCCACTTTCAAAGTAAAAAAATAAAATAAAAAATTGGGTTTAGCTTCTCACATCTTTTTCAGCAGAAGACAATGTACAAAATATATATACACATCCAAATAAAAACTGCATAATATAAAACTTGCTTTGAAGTCCAGTTTCAAACAATTCTTGCTTTCTCAATTTTTATTATTCACTTGTATTATATTTTTATATTATATTGTATTGTATTGTGATATTTACATATATAACTTGTGTGCAGTAAGATGTGTATGGAGTTAACCAAAGAAAAGTTTATCCAATAGCTCCATCACTTTCACTAATACCACTATTTGTCTCTGGTCCCTCTGTCCTCTTTTGATTATTTGAAAAGTTGAGTTATTCAATGATATATTTTTCAACAATAGTATTTCTAAAATTGTGAAGGATACTAGTGAGATTTGTACACAAAAATCTTCCTTGTAAACTGCAGAAATTGTTACCTAGTAAGGAAATTAAGGATTATTGGTTTTGATATTTTGCACGTAGTAAATTCACGGTCAGAATTTTAGGGCTATCATTGCACGTCACGCAGAGTTGTTTTTGATTTGGTTCTTGAATTATTTCAAACATCACTTTCCTAAAATAAGCCCATAAAAAATACCTAAATATTTTTGTCAAAGAGAAATATTTTGTGGTATAATGCTTTCACCAATTTTTAGGAAGGAAATTTGCCATCTAATAACTTCAAGAACAAATTTTTAATATTCTGGCAACAGCTATGATCTTAATTTCACCCAATGATGTAAAATGTAGTCATGAATATTAATAGCTTAATTTTTGGCATAACTTTTTCCACCAACTGAATGTTGTCTGAACAATGCATGGATATTATATTTAAATACAACAAAATATTGTGGTTTCATTTCCACAACAATCAATGGTCTGTTTTTTTAATTCAAAACTCTCACATAGCTCTTGAAAAAGGTAACCCCATAAAGAATCAGGAAGACTGGAACTATTAAAAAAAATTAATATCAATCATAAGTAGCTGTTACCTACTATAAATGTTAGCTCAAGACCTGGAATATGGCACTAACTTGAAAGGGAACCTGAAGTTATGTATAAAAAGGACATCTTAACATCAATGCAGAAAAGATTTTCTTACATGTGGGAGAAAAGCTCAAAGTGTCATATTTTCTGACAGCTCGCATACTTTTACATTTTTTTACTCAATAATTTAAGGAAAAAAAATATAATTAATTTATAGTTTAGATTATGCATTTAAATTTTTTCTACAATTTTACATTGTTCTTTTGTTCATATTTTTCTAAGCTCAACATAGGCAAAGAACGTGTCATGGATATTTATTTTGGGAGTGGGACAGCTGTATCCAAATATGCAACTTGGAGAGACACTGATGTGTAAGGTAACCTAGTACACATGGTACTAATGTTATATAAATGAGTTTCCAGTTGAGGAATCCAGTTTTGTTCCTCACAGTGTTACTCCCTGTCACTGATGTGGTCTATGTAATTAGAGCAGCTCCCCCTTAGGCCTGAACAAGATTATCCAGTTCATGGAAAACGAGGAGAGTAGCTTTCTGTTTCCTTATGTTTCAGGATAATTAAATTCTATACACTTTCTGTACTAGGGTTTTTCAAAACACAAACCCTAGGATTATTGCTTAGGGGGGAAAAAAATGTACATGCTTTAACTTCTTGTGTTATGGTACAGGTGAAAATATGGGTTTACATATAGGATTGATGCACCCAGTCATATCAAATCAAAGGGAAGAAACACTTAGTGACATCTATGAAATATTTTTAAAATGTTGAGAGCACAATTTAAATATATTAAATTAATTGCAGTATGTTACACAGTCCTTAGATGCAACTACTTTTAAATAGATGAATTATCTTGGAAATTATCTCAGTTTAAGGGTATTCCAATATAAAAATGACATTACCGTCAGCTTACTGCAATTCATGTGTCCAGGCAGGTACCAAGAGCGTCCGTGACATTCAGCACAGATTCAGGTGTTATACATGTATTCACTACTCACTGTTGTTACTGCTCATGGGCACCACCCATGGCACTAATCCCTGGGGAACTTTAACATGAGGAAGGGCAGCCAGCAACTGTTTGCTGTCTCACACGTAAGCTATACATCAACCTGCTTTCCTGAAACACATTCTAGCATCTTAAGTAGCTTCTGTTTTTTCTTGGTTTTATCTTTACTCCTGTTCTTGGAGGAGGAGGGAGTTCATCTCCTTGCCACACAGAGAACCGCCAGGTGGGTGCTGCTGTGCTGTTTCACACATCACAGTAATAAAGTGCTCTAAAGGAAAGACCAAGCTATGGATGAAGCCCATTGCCCACACACACAGAGGACACTAGCTGTAATTGTAACAGTGGTTTTCTGGCAAGAATAAACACAAGCTCTTGGATACTAAAACCCAACTTGCTCTCACACCCAGAAAGATTCTGACTACAACCTTTTCTGTATTACAACCAACCCCCAGTTCAAATATCCATTTCAGTCATGTAAAGAGAATTACAGTGATGGCAGCACCTAACTTTTCTAATTACAAGGGTCTCGAAGGTACTGAGATTGTAAAATTTTAAAAAATCTTTTGAAAGCTTATACAGTGCACACATTACTGTGGTGTGATACAATGCTTTTATTGTTATGACTTTGGAAAACATCCTGTCTTCCTTCCCTTCCTTCAAGGTGATAAAAATATCACAACTCAGATTTCTTTTTTGTTTACCACAGCTCTTGATTCTAGCTCCTCAACTGGGCTTGCGATAAGTTCTGTATTTAAATCAGCTTTTCTGTTAAGAAGGAAATTACTTTATGGATGACATCCTGGTTCAATTTACATCAATAGCAATATTCCTCTCCCTTCATTGGAGCCAGAATTCCATAATACAAGCTCAAATTAATTTTAAAATTATTACTGTAAGAAATGCAGCTCCCAGAGGCAGAATTTGTCTTGTTTCCAGATGCTCTTAATAACATAATGATGCACAATTTTTCACACTTTCATATAAGTGAAGTGTATCTTTGTCCAGAAAAAAAAAAGACAATGAGAGAGAAAAAAATGATTCTCAGTTTCCTATGGTGATAGCAGAAAAAAAAAGACAAACTGTAATTTGAAAATAAATTTAGTACAATTGTGTATCAGAAATGCTATAACACACTACTCAATCGGATTTTTTTTTGTAATGCTATTTCAGAAGAATGCTATGGTTTTGTTTAAGATATAGCTCTGTATGTCCTGGTTTTCCATATCTTAGTACATTGGCTTCATTTTTGGTATGATTAGAACTGCTGAATTTTTTCACTTTAGAAGTATCACAAAATCCTGGTGGTGTACTTTGATAAGTTTCTGAAGAACAACAGCTTCTTGAATGTCTACTTAAATTCTTCTTTGAATTGAAAACATACTTATATAGGTTATTATGCTACTAACTGTTGTCATCAGTCAAATCCATGCTTGAAAAATATTTCTATCATTTTGGTGATGAACTTTTTTAGAAGTGTTTCTAATATCTTAATAAATAAATATCTTAATATCAGATTTATTTTTTTTTAACTTACATGCATGTAAAGGTTTTTGAAAGCCTGAAATTTAATAAAAATACCTGCATTTCTTAGCCTCTCTTTAAGGTCTTTTTCACATTCAGTTCTCATTTTTCTGCTATCTTTCTCCTCTTATTTCTGACAACATCATATTTGATAAAATTGAGTGAGTCAGTAAGAAAGAATCTGTTACAGACTTCTGTTTAGAACCTAACACCTGACTGATTTAAATTATTAGAACAGCTTGTCAGCTATGCATGGAAATATAATGCTGGATTCTTCATTTAGACTGTTTCTGGTTTTGTTGATAAAATTTATTATTTTTCCAAATACCATATCATCAGGGAAAGGAAAGAGAAATGTTTCCTCATGCTATTACAATCAAAGAAAACCTTCTGCTGCCAACAAATGTACATGTGTTTGCTTCAAAAGACACAGTCCTTATGAAAGAATTACAATAAATACATTTTGGTTGGTTTAAACAACAGATGGCCGACATCTTTTACACTTTCATTTTTCCAGTGGTATTTTACCACCATCTGAAAAGCTTGAATTGTAGCACTTCTTGCGTTTTTCTTGATTTTGCGATAGGAACCCATCTGGGAAGAAGTAATGACATCTCTGTGAAGGGTAAATGTTTTGCAGCAGTTTTCTACATGTAAAGTCTGAGATAGTGAAAAAGAATAGGTAATCTGAAGGCTTTAGCTTTAGTTATGAAGCTCAGTTGGCGAGAGATTGGAGCAAAGAAAAAATACCCTGGCAAGAAATTTCTAGAAATGGCAGTCTGCTTTTCTCCTTACTGAAAAACGTAAGAAATTGTTGTAAACATCTTGCTGCACCAAGACCTTTGACTTTGGAAATAAATGACATTGTAAAAGCTTCTTTTTTTCCTCTCTAAGCAATTTATAATGTGGAAGATGTGATGGAAAGTGGAATAGGGATAGAAAAACTGAAGGTTTTTTAGATAAAACACAAACATTTGGTCTGAACTCAGAAACTCCTTAGGCATGGACTCCCCAGTGGAAGCATTCGGATCAGCCAGTAGAAGTAAAAATCTAAAACTTTTTCCTTGTAAACAAATGTTAGTATGACTGACCTTCCTGTGAAAGGAAGAAAGTCATGCCACACATAACTACTTTCAACATCTCATGCTTTGAGTCAGGCGCTGGTGTTGTCAAGTGCAGCTCCCCAGCAAGTGGAGCTGATGTGTCATGGCAAAACATGGGCAGCAAAGCCAAGCTGGGCCAGGCGGCCTGCACAGGCAGGAGAAGGCAGCCCAGCATCTCTGTGTCCTCCCACCCCTTACCTTCTCCTTCCTCTCCGCCACACCCAACATACCTTTCACACTTCTGTAGGCTTTAATCTGTCACAGATTATTCAAATGGATCCTGGGGAGGCTTACACATCCTTGGAAAATGCAGAATAAGCTGCTTTAAAACAGGCCAATATTTTTGACAAGTGAAACTTCATCAAAATGTTTTTTATAAATCTGAAAAGCTGCCCAGAGGTGTGTCAGTTTAGACAGAGATGAATCTTTTAAATAAGAAGTATATGAAGAGAAACAGAGAGAGAGACAATTCAAGGCACAGAAATAAATGTACCCTCATTCTCACCCAAAATGTTCAGCCAGCATAATTCTGTTCTTTGAAAATCTTCAGGGGTTTTGTTTACCTTCCAACAAACAGTTTCAGAAGAAAGAAGAAACCAAAACCAAAAAACCTCAACACCTTAAAATATGACAAAAAATAGAATTGAAACTGCTCAGTTTTGGACAACTCTAGCTTAAGGTAAGACACCTGAAAAGAAAAAAATAAGATTTTTTTGGCAGCTTTCAAAAAAATCATATAGTATTTTACCTGTAGCAGTATTAAACTAAAACTTTTAAATCTCAATTATTGCAGCCCTTAAAAATGCAGTTTGAGAGAAAACTTAAGTTATTTTCTTACAACAAGCAATGTAAGGAAAAATATTCAAGTGTTACTTCCCTGTAAGTGAAAATTAATTGAAGATTGTGCTAATTTGAAAAATCACATAAAGGTGTGGGATAAAATATTATTGCATTTGAACACAATGGCATGTAGCTTCTTTCTTTTATGCTTTTTTTTTCCCTGTTTCTTGGGCTGTGTTCCTTATCAAATGTATATTATGTTATCTGAGCTAAAGAGCAGGATGGAAAAGAGCTACATATACATCATACTCTGTATAAGTTGTCAACTTTGGGGGAAGGAAAACAAGAAGACTGAAGCACTGCAAATACTTCAGTATTCAAAATATCTCCATATTTATTCAATGTAAAGATGTGGTAGGAACTATGGTAAGTGATCTGAATTTACAACTCAGTCAGCAAATGAAGATGTATCTTGGAGCTGAACATTTCCACTACTCATTTTTCCACTTTTTAAATGAAAAACAATTGGGTTTAAGGACATTGGATAAAGGGGAGCGGTATGGTGCACTAATCTCTGAGGTGCATGTTTTGCAGTAGTTTTTGGGAAAAGCAGTCAGCCATATTGATTTGAAAGGCAAAGGAAGGAACTTCCCAATAGAAGAAAAGGATAAAGAACTTGTGCGTGGCTCTTAGAGATCAGGGTAGAATCTGGGCTGCCCTATACATAATTATAGTCACGCATATATACTGTTTTTTAGTAAGAATTCAAGGTAACTCCTAATGTTTAGTTACAACAGAGATAAATACTCTTTCAGCATTTAGTTAGGTTTGTGCTGTTTCGTGTAAAGCTGGCTTGCCTCTCTTCTTGACAGAAATTCAGAGAATAGCAATGGTTTTAAAAGCCCTCTAGATGTATATCCTGAGTGAGACAAAGAGATCAAGAAAAAAAGTCTGTCTTATCAGATGAGCTGGACCAATGTGAATTAATTGGCCACCACAGTGATGGAAAGATGACACGGGGTGGGAAAGCCTCTGTCTTCCCATGGCATGCAGAACATATGCCACTTTGGGAGGTCCTACTTGGAGCCCCAGAGCACTCCCCTTCTCCCTTTTCCTTTAGCAGATGGATACCAGTCCAGATGCAGACTCACAGATGCCCAGTGACTGGGAAGGATCACTTCCATGGACATGTTGGCTCCACCACCACCAATACAGCCCAGAGTGCTGAGGCCATCTTTGCTGCAGGGCTCACTGCTGGCTCATGTTAAACTTGATGAACATCTGTGCTCCCTGGACCTTTCCTACAGAGTAGTTTCCAAGCAGTCAGCCCCCACCTTGTGCTGCTCCATGCGCTTATCCCATTCCACCTGCAAGGTTTCAAATTTTGCTTTATTGAACTTCCTGAGGTTTTCTCACACTTTATTAGCTGTTAAACTTAAAACTACTTCTGCCTTTCTAAAGCAAACCATAAAGGGATTCACCTTTTGCCCCCACAGAGCATCTTTCAGTGAAACACCTTCACCTTTTCCTTCTCACCTTGAAAAGAATCCATAGGTCATGTGAAAGCAGGACATGAGAAAAAGCAGGAGGTAGTGTTGTACCAGCCCCATTCTGAAGATAGCATTTATTTTACATTTTATAACCTGCTAAATTAAAGGCATCAATATGTATGCATACAAACTTATTAATACATAGAGAACAGAGTCAATTCTGCAAACAGGTGAAAGTCTGGCTGCTGGTACCTCTCACCTGATATCTTTTTACATGACTGGAAAAAATTGTTTTGCCCTGCAAAACACAGCCTTACAGGTGCAGTACTGGGGTAAACTTGCCTCCATAGCCATAGACCCAAACTTTCGTCCCTGGATTCCAATGTTTTGAATTCATTGCACTTCTACCTGCACATGAAATTGTGAGTAGGTGAGAGAATGGGCTTTTTCAAAGCACTTTCTTGTTGTTTAAGCTCAGAACTGTCTCTATTTCTGTCTCTCATGAAAAGACACTGGATAGAAATTCATAATGCAAATTGTCTCCACAGCTAGAATAAATAAATCATTATGATATACCTGTTTTTAGGCACTTTTTCATACTAAGAAAGTATTCTTGCAAGTGTTTTTTAAGTGTGGGAAATAATGGAGAACTTTTTGTAAAGTAAGTAGCTGGAGTTATTCAACAAAAATACATAAATGCAAAAGAAAAAACAAGAAACAATATAAAGTCTCAATGAATATAATACAAAGGAATATTTTGACTTAGGACTTTAAAAATGAACTAATTTTAGCATACAGAAGTTATTAAAATGATTAATAATGGCATGCAACTACTATTATAATTGCTTTACTAGTCAGGGGCATTATACAAAGTTCTTTAACATGAACAGCATAATTTGATGCTTGGTATTGCTAATTAGTTTGATGCTTTGTGCTAGCAAAATGATCACACACTAGGAGCATATATTTAGAGTATTTGTAACAAGGAATTTATTAAAGCATAGTCTACATTTGGTTATGATGGAAGACTTGGTAACTTTGTTGAGCACTGAATGCTGTCATTGCCCTTTCCTGACTATGAAGAAGGAGGGCAATGCGTTCTCCATAGTAACAGATGCAAACTGGTGACAAGAGCCATTTATGTAGTTAGGAGAAAATAATGCATAGCACTTTGTGAAAATGACATTAAGCAATCAAATATTAAAAACAATGACAGCTACAGGATGTTAAAATTCATGTCAATAACATCCTTGTTTTCCCCTAGCAACTAAGAAAAAAATAAGAAACACAGTAAATTGGATTATGCAAAAGTTCCTTTTAAACCTATGGTTCTGGGGAGGGATGCCATCACCAGGAGGGTGGAGTTGGGTTGGTATTTTCAAGACACTCCTCCAGATGTAGGCTACATTCCAGAGAACTATTTGAAAACATTAAGATATACAAAAGCATCATGCTGCCAATAAAGTTTTTTCAATCTACTTTGAGTTTGCTAGAAAGCAGGTTAATATTAAATTAAATATACATGCTTACTGTTACTTTGAATAAGGAATTTGTTGTTGGTGCATTGAATATTTTAATAACTTTCATGCAGTAAACTGCAAAGAACATTATAACAAACTCATTTGTTTTAATTAGTCATGTTGTAAATTATGCAAGCCACACGGCTCAACTGCCTAGCAGTAAGAATAATGCCATTTCTGTATTCACCTGTACATAACTGGATGACAATTAAGAAAATGTTGATAAAGGAGTATGTAATTACCACTATTAACATTACACCTTAAAAACAATTGAGGACTGAGTTATACCTGTTAAAATAGAAAGCTCCTTTGAAGACAAACCCCAAAAGATTCTTTTCATATTCTTTTTTTAATGCAGTTGATTGTTATATGTTTAAAGAATGCACAATACAATCCAGTATGAAAAGCAAAGCAATAGGGAACAAACAGAAAAAAAAATCATTTTTCTGATGGTTGCATGAAGTCTAACTACTAGTAATACAGATTTTAATTAGTCTGTGTTTGATACAAGATGAGGATTAGAGGCAACTACCTTTTACTTAAGTTTTACTTTTCTGTTGACATATTTGATTTGGGAATTGTAGCATCTTGTGAACAGATATGGACCAAACTTTTGTAACCATGAAATATTTTGTTAATTCAGTTTGCAGTGAAAAACTGCTTAGACTAAAAAATTTATGTATCAATAAAGTCAAAACATTTATATATATATATTCTAATTTATATATATATTCTAAAAGGAAGTTTAATTTGTTTCATTGCTCAGCAGTTTCTTCAAAAATTATTTTAAGAAATATAATCAGAATTTATTAAAATTATCTAATTTTCATTCCGCTATCTTGCTTTATGCTCCATTTGATCAAAAACTAACTGGGTTTTATTGTTAAAAAATTGAAGGACTTTCTACATCCTTATTTCTATATTAAAACCCAAGCTTTTACTGATACTTAGATAAAGACATAGGTAAGGACAGGGGATTGCCTGTGTCAGTTCCACATCAGTGAAATTTATCACAAAGAGTCATCATATGTATTGGCAAGATATTGGTTAATGCTATGAAATGTTAAATAATAATTTTCCTCATGCATTGGCCAGGAAAAAATTACCAATAAAAATTTCAATAAGTTTTGGTGGTGTTTTTTTTTTGTTTGTTTGTTTTGTTTTGTTTTTTTATTAATTGTAATGTAAGTTGTTTAATTTCCATTAATCACATCATTCACATGGTAACTGATTCTAGGTCATGGGATGAGTTAAGCCTATGTGCTCAGAAGAGTAAAAAAGAATATACATTGGTAGCATATCCTATCTAGAGTGGCCTTTTCTTGTTCTTTCTGTAATAGGTCCATATGAGACACATGTTATTAATTAATTTTCCCCTCCCCTTCCCCTCCCAAGAAATCAAAATAGGATGAAGGCATGCTTCTTTTCAAAGCACACTACACCCATCTGCATCTGGGAGGTCCTAATTGCTTCTCACCATACCAACAATGTCATCATGACTCACATGATATTTATACTCCAACACTTCTGCCCCTAACTTCTGCCAAATTTTCTTCATCAGATCAACTCACAAAAATATACTGAGATATTTTTCTTGATGTGTAGCAAGGATAAATTCCGCTGTGTTGCACAAGGAGCATTGTGTACCACTAATGCATTTCACTCATCTCTTAGCATATAGTATGCTGAACTAGTCTTGTTAGCATGGTTCCCCTGTCACTTGTGGAGCTATTGCCAGTTACCACATTAAACCTGATCTGTTACTATTCCTGAATACTTAAGGTGTTTTGTCTGAAATATTTTTAGAAATACAGTAATTTAATAATTTTCAAATCACCCTATGCCTATTTATTTGTCCTAAAATCTGACATCAAATTGTGATTACTGATAGAAGCTTAGAGGAAGAAAATCTGTGCATAGCAGTTCCAACTGGAAGCACTTCAAGTAGAAAGATAAAAGAGCTTCTGGGAACACTTGCAGCAGTGACTGATCTGGTTATAGATTGATCTTCTTTGTGCAAGCAAAGCCTGCTGTCACCAATAGCTTGTCTTTTTTTTTTTTTTTTTTTTTGGCTGATTTCAAAAGCATCACACTGAAAATTAGGTAAAATGAAAGGTGATGCTTCTCCTTTCTAAATCCCACACCATGAATGATACAGAACTTTGCATGGTCTGGCAAAATGAATGCAAAGCAATGAACTTGCAGGTAAAATTCAATGGCACACAATGAATTTTAGCTGGGGAGCAGTGGTAGAATATTCAGGATATGCAGAGACAAAATATGAATGCCTTATGGCCCCTGGAGATGGGGGAGGGAGTAGTTTAGGCAGGGCTACAGTAGTCCTATGAAAAGTGAATGATGACCAAGTAAAAAGAAATGCAGAAAAGGTAGTCTAATGTTTGCTTTTGAGGGGAATGGCAATGGTGGATTATTAAACTCCAAATCCAAGTATCAATGGCAGTGGCTGAAGACTCTTAGTAGCCTTATCTTAATATTAGCCTTATCTTACTTTTTGACATAATAAAACCAAATCTATTGGAAGACTTTGAAAAATATTTATCTTAGCTTTTCCTTCAGATTCTTTCAGTTTGGTAGAATTCAAAAGTATTGGGAATGGGCATGAATAACAAAGTAAGAAAGTAATGTGGTTTATAATGCTTATTTGCCGCCTTCTCTCTTTGTTAACAAATGGCACAAAGAGTAACACCAAGACATATACTGCAGCAATATATTACCAAACTTCATTGTAGATTTAAATGAAATGGAAGAGAAAATCAGAATCAATTTTAGTTGTAAACTTTCTGTAAAAATAGATGAGATGTCATCCTATAAAGTATTATTCCCATGTTCTTTCTTTTCTACAGAGATGGAAAGGGATCATTAGGAATATACATAACCCAGCAAGCAAGGGACTGTTAGACACCTCTGCAAACAGCGCATAATAAATCAGTTGACAAAACCCATGAAGACTCCACTGTTCAAAATACTTTTTTAGAAAAAAATCCCTACCCCTGCTATGACAGATGTAACTGGGTGGTCTAGTTTAAAAGAATATCCCAAACAGATGAAAAAGGTTCTTCCCAGCAGCGTAGTCTCTCATTATTCCAGAACTCAGGTTTGAGGCTTGAAGAAGCAGTATTTGGGTTATTATCCTCTGTAAGATTCAGTCTTCTGTGACAGTTTTTTGACAGACTCTAACAGGATAACAAGGTATGCAGGGATGACACAGGAGGATGATAATGCACTTGAGATTGCCTTTTGAGTAATTATGTGATCCCAATTAAATTATTCTAGTTTAGAATGTCTTAAAAGGCAGGTCAAAATTTGGTATTCATCGTCCATCTTTCTCTAGAAGTTGAAGTCCTGCTCAGTGCACTGCATAATTGCCATGAAATAATGATTAAAGCCTCATTGTCAGGCTTCATTACTGAGCTTCCTTTGCAGCACTCACAGCTTAGGCTGCTCCCCAGTTTTTCTTGAATTCAAATGCATTAGGTTCTGGTAATAAATGTAATTTAGGATATATATAAAGGTATTGTCACCTGAGACATAACTTCAATCCTAATTAAGCATTTGCAGTATTTCTGGAAAAAAAGGTTACTATTTATGTTTGTTCTTTTAATAACTTGGGAGTCTGGACTATACAGTCAAATACACCTTCTAATCATAATGTGGATGCACTTTAGGAAAAGATATCCTTTGGTTAAAAAATAATTGCTTTGCAAATTTTTTCTCAGCAGAGTTTTTGCACTAGTATTCCAGAATAATCTTTCAAAGCAGCACACTTCATCATGCGGGCATTTTTTATTACTTTTCTACATGAAGTACATAGATTATTTGTCCTAAAGGACTGCGACTGACAGTAAAGAGACTGTTTCATTTACTTTAAAGAGAAGGATTAGCATTCACAGTATCATGGGATCTCGTATGCTCTCTGTTTTTGGTGAGAAAGCAAATGACTTTTGTTTGGATATATGCGTAACTGCTATGTAATTATTTTGATCAGTGAAAAATAACTAATTCAGGTCTAGAAGAAATGTAGGCCAGAAATGGTCAGTTAATTTGTTTTTGTAATTAACTGTACCCTCCTATGGTTCTCTCTTCTTGCTTCTACAGCCCCAAAATATCCTTGTATTTAACATCATTTATATAGTTCATCATTCTAGTAGAAGAAATCGGTCTGTCTAACAGAAATGCATTTTCAGCTTACATGTCAGAGAACGAGATGGCACCCAACTTTTCAATAGCAGATGGAGTGCAACTCCCACTAGGCATGCAATGTCAAATCAGCTAAGACCCATAATTATTATTTCACTTAAATGATTTTCTTTCTATAATTTAATTTCAAAATATCAAAACCTTCATGTGCCTGACTGCATACATGATGGTGAAAAATGTTTACCTCTTAGAAAACCCTCAAACCATACCCAAGCTGGCAAGAAAGAAATGCAAGAAAGAAAGGTCGTTGACAAAAAAACCCAAACAAAACAACAAAAAAAAACCAAACCACAACCAACCCCCACCCCCCAACAACTGCGAGGGGCAATCAAAAAGCATTTATTAATATTTGCATTAAATAAAAACTACATGAGTTTTGATATCAATTCTCAATACAAACCGCTGCAAAATTATTTTTTCACGGTAGGAAGCTACTGAGAAACAATACCTGCCTTACTGGCTGAGATGGCTAATGCCTTCTTCTGGAAGGAAGGTGTGCTAACCCATTTTGTGAATAACTTTGTAAAACTGAGTATTTAAAAATACTAGCTTCATAAAATAGATTTCAGCAATTTCTTTTGTTTGATATATGTGTATCTATAATCTCACATTACAAACATAATTTGGCAATGTGCTATGCTGTTTAAGCAGTATCTACAATGGTTCACACTTCTTAAAAAACTTTCATAATCTCAAGTATCTTGTTAGACCAAACAAAATAATCACGAAAGTGTTTAACCAAAAGGTTTTCTGAGTATACATACACAGGCTGCACTACTGGAAGCTTAAATCAAACTCAGAGACACTGAGGGGAAAGGGCTTCAAGGGCTTGAGATATGGCTTGCGACAACCCTTGATAATGAATTACTACCATTAATTTCATAACTCACTTGCGAGTTGAAATCCAGAGGTGAAGCAAAGGGCGTCTTCTAACTTCAAAGATGCTAACAGTTGGAAAGCCAAGTTTGGTAAGCTATCGTTGTTTCCTTAAATAAAATTTCAATTCCATTAAAAATAAATAATATCCATCTTTTTAGGAGTATGTCCAGTGTGTGCAGCTGGAATTTTGTGATGGAAAGAGTATGGTGTAACATTTGAGTCGATAAAAGATTGGCCTTTCCCCAAGTCAAAATTATAGATTTTTCTACCAATCATAATGTAACACACAGTTTTCCAGGCTTAAAGTGCTTAGCAATATTCTTGGCAAAGGCTGATATATAATCATCTGTCAATTACACTACTGCTGTGTGTGGGAAAAGAATTCATTCTGATGACACTAAAATCTGAGCTTCTTAATCCAGGCCTTGATATCTCTGTTCTAGAGGAATACATGTTTCTATGCAACATAAGATAGACATTTCAAGCTTTTCAGATTATTTCCAGCATGCATTACCTAGAGTAAAAATGAGAAGTGAGGGAAACACTTTGCCATTCAACTTAAATAAAGCAAACTACTAGAAGAATAATTTGATTTTCTTTCAACAGAAAAATGCATCAGTTTTAGTCCTAGTGTGGCCCAAAGAAGGAAATTCAAGATCATCCAAAGCTTATGGGAACAAAGCTGTTCACAGTATCATTTCACAGGCAGCAGGCAGTTGTCCATTGCAACAATAAAAAAAAATTGTGCCAGAAACAGAGTTTTGGTCCTCTTAGAATAAAACAATATTTCCTTATATGTAATTTATGTCCCTTGGTAGCTGTGGAAATCTTTGTTTTCCTGATGTGCCTACATACGTTTTGTGCCTACATACATCCCTCTGTACTCATCTCTAATAAACTAAACTTGATTCTCCTTTATGCTTGAGCTTCATGCATTGAAAGAACTTGTGATTCAGCCATTGTGGTTGATTGTTAAACTTCTGATCCAGCTTCCTGTATTTAAAAGCATTAATGTGTCCTCAATATAATGTCACTAAGGATTTTTGAACTCTCCCAAGCCTCCCTTTTTTCAATATTTAGATTTGCCTCCTATAATCTAACATACCAATCTTTGAAGTTTTAAATTTGCTTTCTTTAAGCTTGTTGTCTCTGTTGTGATGTCCTTTTTCCTTTTTCCCTTGAGAATCATGAGGCCTCATGAGTCCATGGTAAGAGTCAACTAATTCATTTCAGTGACCACAGCCAAACTGAAAAGGTCTTCCTGTCCCTCCCTTCTGCAATAAACCCCCAACAACTTCAAGCATTATCGGACATTTTGTGCCTTGTGCATTCTTTGTCTGGTAGCTGCCTGAGTATGTCAAGTCCCCTCTTACTATCAAATCATGTATTTCTTTAATTGCTTGGAAATATCTTAATCTGTAAGATTCCTTCCTCCATATAATTCTCCATTTTAACATAAACGTACACCTTTCTTCTGTAATACTAATAAAACGAGAATTCAGTGTTACTTCTGGGGTAGGTTTTTTTTTTGAACAGACACACACACAAAGTCTATAGGTAATTAGGATATCAAAAGATTTTAAGTAAACTTTGAATGGAAACCTCAAATCTTTGTCTTATAGCTAGAAAGTAAAAAGCATAAGTTGGGGAGAAAAATTCTTGCTCACTCAATATACTGAAATAGTATGTTTAATAATCTATTTCATTTTAATCTTGCAGAGTATTAATAGTCTTTGCATAAACACTACTATAAATCCTAAAATTTTATTTGCTTGAACACTACTCCATACAGTGATAAATTCCACAGAATATTTACATGTTGTATGAAGTAGGATGTCTCATTTTAAAAGTGTTGCATTTTAATTTTGAATGACCTCTTCTTCTGGTACTGAAAAAGGTTAATAGAATTTAGTCTAGATCATTCATTATTTTATATACCACATTATGTAAAATTTTGCTTTTCTTTGCACAGTAAACAGGATTAGTTTACATAATCTCATAAAATAGAAGTCTCTACTGTTCCTGCATCCAGACATATTTTTGCAGTACTTCCTTGAACTTTTCAATTCTATTTATTCATAAGGTTAATTAAAATAAAACATGTTTTGTAATCCAGACACTGTATTTTAGAAGAGACCATCGTACCAGTTGCACAATGTTTCTAAGTGTTGTTAGTTCAAGGTGGATAATTTTTAACTAGAACTTCATAACAAAATGTCATTTTTTGTGACAGTTATTTAATGGACTGACTTGTAAGTCTAAATCCCATTGCAAATCACTGAGACTAGGTATTATTGAAACTGCTGTCTCAGATATTCCTCTCCTTGCAAGGTGAATATAATCTAGCATCTTCGGTCATGGACTAATGAATTTAGTTTCACCACTAGCATGTTAATTTCAACTGCCTTCTTACTATTAGCCCATTTCTTTTCAAAGGAAAGAAAATTAAGGATTTTTTGAAAAGCAGGAGATAGGGTACTGGACTTCAGAAAACTGAGGTCTAAATCACAGATGTGACTTGAAGAAAGAAAATATATTTCAAACTCCCTTTCTTTTATTTGGCCCACTAAACAATTATAAAGGACCCTGATTGCCCTTTAAGCCTGTTCTTTCCAAGAATACGGCTGGACCCTTCACTTGAACCTTATTTCTCCCTGCCCAACTGTGAAGAAGGATCCATCCTTTCCTTTTCCATTAAACTTCTTTTCTGTCCTTCTTGAAGAGAGGGCCTCTTTGAACTCTCACCTGCATGCTCAGGCCTCAACATATTGTGTCATACAGAACTACTTGCCACTGAGGACGTGCAGGAGACCCATGTGTATCCAGTCACATATACGTGTTGTTGCCAGACTCCATGGTTTATTGTGGTGTTTACGATTGGACTGGATGATCTTAAGGGTCTTTTCCAGCCTAAATGATTCTATGATATGATTCTGTCTCTTCACAAAGGATGTACTGGTGAAGCTGGCACTAGCTTAAGGATTATTGCATCTAGTTCTACTTTTATGTGGGCCATTAAGCTTTGGGTAGACTTTGCATAACTCCAGGAAATTGTCTGATTCTTACTCTTCACAACTTAGTGTAATTTATATTAGTTGTGTGTAGCTACATTAGTCTCTTTCTTTCCACCCCCCAAAAAAAGTTAAGCTTGAGAATGGAAGTCCCTGATGTGCAAGTTAGTGAAGTTCTGGAGAATATACTGGGGAATTAATACCATATGTTTGCTCTTCTCTAAGCATTTGTTACAGTATGTCTTGAAACGAGAGTAAGGGAATAAAACAATCTTTGGTTTCATCTGATCCACTGCTGACAACCTTTTGTTTATCTAGTTCAAACTCCTTCTTGAAGCTTTCTTCAAATGTGCATGTTAGCTACCTCTCAAGAATAAGTTAGCGGTATAAAAATAGACAAAAAACATGTATCATTCAAGTCTAATAAAAGGAATAGAAACAACATAGTAAGTGATCTCTCCCTTCACACATGAGGACAAACACACACAACCTACACTGAAAATCTTGGTTTCCCCTTAACATTAAGCCCCACATGAACTCTCCAGGACAATTTCCTGAACCAGTGCCTGTATATATATTCCCTAGGCACTTTGTTAAAATATAATAAAAATAATAGTTTCTTTGGATTTAAGAAACTCTCAAGAGTTATTTATTGTTTAATATTCTGTCATCACTAACTTTATCCTTCAATTAATTTTCTACCATATGGTTATATGAGAAAAATGTTTGTATGAAATCATCTTTCTAAAATCAATTTCATTTTCCTAGCTGAAACAGACCATCTGTGTGAACACGCTGAGAAAATGAAAGGAAAACTTGACATATTTAATTTTATATATCACAATTATTCATATGACTAAGCTTTGTTGAGTTTAAATAACACGCTGATTTGACATGACTCTAATCAATTTGCACTAACTGTTATCTCAGGAAGGTAACTGAGATACAGACTACCCGACTGTACAGGGAATTAGGAATAGGAAGCCTTGCTGGAGGGGATGGAGGGAGGGAAAGTGGAAGGGAGAGGGCTCTCCAGTCCTCATTGCACAGTATTTTATTTTTCCAAGGTGGGTGGTTGCCAGGAAACAGTAAATATAACTGAAGAAATCCATTCATTTGACGTGAATCCCATGAGTGGGGCGAGGGAGCAGAGCATAGTGCGATAACTAAGCTAAGGATCAGTTTGAGAAATCCACATTTGTTCAGGTGATCACTGAGCAAGCACAAATAATTTATTTTCACATAATTTCCTACCCTGTGTCCATTCTCTCTAAAAAAGGAAGATGAGTGTAGTGCTGGCAATCCCATGGGTTTTGAGGGCAGCCTTGCTGCGGTGATGCCTGGCACCCAAGAAGCACCTTTATTGCTCTCACATGCCAGCAGGGACCCTGGGGAAGAGGAGCTTCTATGCCAGTCAGCCACCAGGGTGGTCCCTACAGCCCTGGCTCCACTCCTACATCTCTGGCTCCTCTCCTTCCTACCCTGCTCTTACCTCCTCCCTCCTATCTCTATTTCCTTCCCTTCTGCTTAAAACCATGGAATTAACATCACATTTGCTTCCAGCTCTGCTTACACAACATTAATTTCCCATGCATGTATTTCATCCAGACTGAAATCTGCTGGATGCAAAGCCCATTTCCTTCTCAGTATTTGGTTTTTTTGTCTGTTACAATCAGGCGCTATTCTAGTTTGTTTCCATGCATCATCACTGCAATAAATGTAAATAATAACAGTATGCACAAATTATCCACGATTAACTGTTTCTGGGGTGAGATTATCAGTTCTTTGGGATACACCCCTCCCATAAGAAGTCTGTAATCTTATAGTAATATTAAGTGATTTATATTATTCAGAAATGTTGAAGCAGGAAGACTTCAGCAAGGGAAGCTGAAATGTGCAGCTCCCTAATAACTGCTCTGACATTTTTATGTAAAGATATTTTTCAAAATACGCTTTAATTGACAAATTTTGCTACAAAACTTACAGATATCCGACCTTGGTAATTGTATGTATAATTAATTTGGAAGTGTGCTGGAGAACAGAACTAGTGCAATTAATTTCACTATAAAAATGGGTATCTGTGGGAAGGCATATAATTTAAGACCACATTCAAAAATATCCCACTTTTTTAGCTGCTCATTTTTGAAGATGATAACTGGTGAAAAAATCTTGTGTCATGGCTCATATTTCTGATTTGTCTTTGTTCTAATGTTTTAGACACATAATGTTCTAGGAAAGATGTTTTGAGTTGGGTGAAAGGATATGTCTGTCTAAGCAGTGAAAGTTACAACTACTGTTGCTCCCAGAGTTGCCATGTTTTATTCAGAGACTCTCAAAGGTTTACTTAGTAACTTTGATCTAAGTAGGGGCAATATTCCTTATCTATTCAACACATACCTGTAATTTACACAGATTTGAGGAGAGTAAGATGTTCTTGATCTTGAATTATTAATCTCAGAAATATCAGGTTTAAGGACTAGTAAAAAAGATTGTTCTCCATTTGAAAAGAAAAGGTATAGTATACCTACAAGAAACCAAGTTTTTCAGAGAAATTGGAAATGCAAAAGTGTAAATATATTTTTTACATGTAAACAACATCAACATTAATTTTAACATTACTGTATGTCCTCTTTTACTGCATACATTTTGCAGTTTAAGACTTGGAAAGAAAGATCAATGCATAAAATCTAGTCAGTACTTATACAACCCAGGCCTGTGAGAAAAGGGTGAAAAAAGTGCAACCTCTCATGAAGTCTGGAAAAGAACAGGCTGGATCTCCTTTGTGGCTTATGGAGCTGGAAAAAGACAACGCTTCCTGGAAGTGGTACTTGCCTTGCTGCCACAGGAGTATGTGCTTCAGAAATCTGTTATACGCTTACCCTGAGTAATGTGGGTGTTCACCAAAATAAAAAGATGTGATAGATGTATGACTTATCCCAAGTGACTTTCCTTATGCCAGAGCACGTACTGTCAGGAGCACAATGATCAGAAATCAAATTTCTCTGAATTGCAACCCTGTATTATTTCTCTCAAATCCCATTGCCCTGAGTGTTTACAATCTTTACAGTAAGATTTGCCATAGGGAACTACTATCAAGGTAGGTCACACTTCAAGCCTAACAATTTTGACAGTACCCTTTCAGTACGTTTCTTTTTTCAAAGGATCAGTGTGAGTGACTGCCACTTCTTATCGTGTAAGAACACTTGCTGATGTTGCTACAACTAACTTCTTCATTGCATTAGTTACTGAAAATGTGGTGACAAGGTAGAGCTGTCAAGAAACCATGTCCTCTAGAAATATTTGGCTTTAGCAAAGTAATAATTCATACTACATCCGTATTATATTTGTATCATATAAATATATATGTTCCAATGTATACTCAATAGACAACTACTATTCATATAATACAAAAATTTTGGGGTTTTTTGATTTTGATTTTTTGTTTGTTCTTCAAAACAAAAAGGTTTCATGATGTATATACATAGCTGTACAAAATAAATCTTTATAGTCTTTTGTTATTGTTACTTTTGATGTGGTTTTCGCTGCTTTCGTTGATCTTATTGCTATGAAATATTATTTTGAATTAAATGAAACCAGTCAGTCAATTGCCTCTTAAGTGTAAGCATGTGTGTGCGTACACACAAATCCCTGGAATGGTGAAGAAAAGAACCTAAAAATAATGCTTGCACTGTTTCAGTATTTTTGATGTTCTCTGTGTACCATTGTGCTTTTCAGAAAACCAGCCATATTTTATTTCAATTTTTATTTACTTTTTAATCTTTAAACATGAAAGTACTTTAAAAAAGAGGTGTTATATTTTATATATATATATATATATATATGAAAAATGAGATAAAGGAAGAGGAACGGATCTATTAATGCTCATACAGTGTCAAGCATGGTATTTGTCAGGTCAGAGGTTCACCTTTCAGTCTTCTACACATGACAAGGTGTTGCCCTCTTCTCTAGCTTTGTCATCAAGAAGCTCAGCATCTTTTCTGGACTGTCCAGTAGAGATTTTTCTGAAAAAATATTTAGGACAAGAATCATGGAGAAAATCCTGGTCTAAGCAAACTCCATGGGAGTTTTACCAAAGATTTTCATGTCAGGTTTTTTGGGTGGGTTTTTTTTTGGGGGGCGGTGGGGGTGGTGGTGGTGGTGGTTTTTTAGCTTGTTTGTAATGTCCAGTTGCCTTCTAAAAAAAATTGTTTAATAAGTTTTTAGAACAGGGAAGTTTCTTTCCAGGGAAGGTAATTCATCCACTTTTGTATGCGTTTCCTTGTTTAGTGAGGAGGCTCTGTGACAGCCATATAGTTAAGCATTAGGCAGTTAGAATTACATTCAATCCCTGCTTCCTGTTACTGCTCTTTTCCTAGCATATGTCATGAGAACAATGCTGTGAATTCTTTCACTCATTTCTTGTCCCTGCAAAATAGAAAATGCAGTGTCACAGCTGCGCAAATAATTTTATCAGTATGCCTGTAGTGGAAAAGCCTGGGTAGATTTGACTTCAATAATCCAGAAATATGGATGTGCTGAAGCAAAGCAGATGTGGGATGGTAGAAATGCATTGGAGGGAATGTGAAGGGAGTGAAGCAGAGGGAACAGGGAGCCCTATTTACTCTGGCACTTTCTTCTAGCTGCTAATCCCAAGGATAAAGGTGTCAATACCATCCTTTTCAAACCAGAAATCTATTATTACCTGCTGCCTTGCTAGATCCACTTAGATCCAGGACAACCTGTTCCTATAGCTATTCCCATTTGTAATTAAAATCAGAGTTATATCTATATAAACAACCAGATACCATAGAATACTTGATCATGGTAGTTTGATTTACTAGTGATATAACCTAAGGTTATTTTGTAAAATAAAAATAAAAAAACCTAGTATTTGTAATTGTGTTATGCTGTTAAAATCTATATATTATTCCAAAACACATTTTGAGAAAGAGATATTTCTGCTTGAGAAGAAACTAAACGCAGCCACATGCTAACTTAATGAAGTAACCAGGATTTTTTTCCAACTCCCCTTCACAAATTTCTGACTCTGTATTTTTGAAAATGTATATCGAATCAGGACTGTCTAGGTCAGGACTACAAGCCTGTTGCAGTTCAGTGTGCTTAATTATCTAATAAAAATGAGAAGAGGAAGCTCAGACTATGTACATTTCATGTTCATGTACTTGTTCTATACTTAAATTATGTCACTTGATCTTACTTCAAAGATTCTTATAGAAAAGCCAGATAATGTCATCATCCTCTGCTGAAATTTGGCACAAATATAAAATGTTTCTGACAGAACGTGCTGACCTTTTATTTTTTGTAATATAGTATATAAACAATGGTTGTAGCATAGTTCCAAAGCAATCTAATCTACACCCTGGTTTTAATTAACCAGGAAAAAAAACACTAAAGAAAACTCTCTCAACATTTTTTTTGGCTGTCAATATAATAAAGGCAAGGAACTTAAACTATTTTAGTTATTTTAAATATTTATGGAAAATTAAGAGGTAAAATTGGCTTCTTTTAAATGAACGTTCAACACAAAATTGCAGAAGAAAATAACAGGTCTCTGGACTAAATATAAATACCCAGATAAATATATTTGCATTTATTTCAAAACATCTGCAAAAGCAGCAGTAAATGTGTAATTTTAGCTTTTCAGAAACATACCTAGTAAGGAAACTGGCATCCAGTTATTACCAAATTTCCTCTTTATTATAGGCTTATTCTGCTTATGATACTATAATGTAGTGTGCAGTGAAAGCAAAGAAAGTATAAACCAGAAAGACCGCTAAAAAAAATATATGTATTTCTTGTGAATTCTTCTGAGAATTTATTCTGGAAAGGAGATTGCAAGCTGCTATTTTACACTGCCATACCAGTTTGGCATGATGTAAATCCAACTCATGGTCTCACTGACATAAATGTTTGTATCTTAGCCATTGAAACAATCGAGTACTGGAAAAACTCAAATAAAAAGCAAGCTAATATAAATCTTTGAAGTGATATTAGTATAATTGTTATCGAGATAGTGTAAAATAGTGAATAAAATCACTTAAAAAAAATAAAAATCAGTTGAGTTTAAAAGATTAGTTTGTGTGATGGGTTGATCCCAGCCAGCAGCTAATCACTCACACAACTGCTCAGTCACTCCTCCCCCATGGTGGGATGGGGGAGAGAGAAAGAGAAAAAGGGAGAAAAGTTGTGAGTTGAGATAAAGACAATTTTAAAAGTCAAGGAAAGAGAAAAACCCGTAAGCAACGCAGACTGCAAAAGCTGAAAGCAGCCACTAACAACCCCTGGAACTGAATGTACAGTAAGAAAGGGAGTAAGCAACAGATCAGGTGAAGGAGCAAATAAGTCAACATCAGGATCAGCATCAGAAAGTAACAGCCTGCCAAGTCACAGCTAAACAGCTATAAATTCAGTCTAGCACCACTTTGATCAGGTCTGTCATTATTTTCAGTCCCTTGAGCCCCACTTACGGCACCAAAAAGAATTGTAGGGTTGACCCTAACTAGCAGCCAAGAACCCACACACTCCTCCCTCCAGAAAGGCAGAGCAGGGAATAGGAAGTAAAAACACTAAGAGAAGTTATGGGTCAAGACAAGAGAATTTAATAAGTGAAAGAAAGAGGGGAAAGACATAAGCAACACAATAGAAATCACTCACCACCTCCCATAAGCAGATTGATGCCCAGCCAGTTCTGAGTAAAGGCCAACTTGGAAGCCAAAATGAAAATCCTGTCCTTTACGTCAAATTTTGTTGCTAAGCATGATTCATATGGCATTGAATATCCCTCTAACCAGCCTCTGTCAGCTTTTCAGGCTGTGTCCCTTGCCAGCTTCTTACCCACCCCCAACCTGGCTACTTGCTTGAGGTGAAGGTGACAGAGTGGGGAAAAGGGAAAGCCTGGATGCTGTGCGAGCACAGTATAGAGAGCACCAAAATGTTTGCTACAATACTGTTGTAGTCAGAAATCCAAAACATACCATAGAGGTTGCTGTGAAAAAAGTTAACTTTATCCCAGCCAGAGCAAGTACAACTTTTTACAGATGATACTGTCCTGGTTTCAGCTGGGACAGATTTAGTTTTCTTGGTAGCTGGTGCACTGCTGTGTTTTGGATTTGGTGTGGGAACAACCTAATCATGTATTTTGTAAAATTAGCAAAAAGATTAGCAATTATCAAAAGGGCACTGTTACATATGTCCATCAATGCAATGGGGTGTGTAAACCAAACCAAAATCTTCCTAGTCCCTGGACAATCCCAGGAGGTTCTTGGACAATCCCTGAAGGCTCTATCACCTGCACAGGGGGAGGTTGTTTGAAAGAAGTGCTTCCCCACATAGCAGGTGCTTAGATGACTACAGCATTAGCTGACCAGTTCTCAATCCTGCTATGTGAATATCTGACGATGCAGAGGCTGGATTCTGGGCTTTCTTGAATTTGAAATGATTACACTAGTTTATTTAAATGGGAAATGCAGTGCTACTATCACCTGACTTTTAAGTGCCATCATAGAACTAGCTTAGCAAGGACCCCTCTGTAGTCACTGAAGGGTATAGTGTATTTCCTCAGGGAATTTATCCAACTACTTTACAGAGGTGTCCTAGGATGGGATGAATCATCCACTTAACGTACTTATTACTCTACAGCTATTAATGTAGTTATCCAAGTGCCAAAATGCAGTATCAGGAACTGTGAATGTCACTAATTGAAGAACTGTCTTGAAACAAGGGTACAGATACAAAATATAATATTTAGCGAATCTGTCCAATGTAGTCATGGTTCATAACTGATTAAGGTTTATTTGCTGTTACTGGCTGACTTTAATACTTGTTCTCCAAAGGGGAAATAAAACCCAAACTACAACAACAAAACAAGCCAAAAACATAATCAAGAAAGATATATAAATGCAAACCGAGAAGACAGTTGGACTTTTCCAACTGTAAAGTAAATTTTGGGCAATGTTTTCTGGCACTTGAAAGTGGTTTTGCATCACTAGCAAAATGTAGACCGGTCCTTCATATAAAGTTAATTTACTTCAAACAAGCTGAATTAAGAAATTGCACAAAATTAACTGTTATCAAAACCAGGTGAAAAATAATTACTTTGGGCTTATTACTTAAGACATAAAATTTATAAATATTGAGTCAACATTTCTAAAGATGACTTTACTCATTTTACTTAGACTGCATAGATGACAAAAAAGTACTTTGATGGTTTTTATCAGATTCCTTTACTCCAAACCCTCCAGTGCATTTATTGCTACTAATCAGTATGCTGCAATACTGTCAGAATAGTAATTAATTTACACAAAATACAAGCAGGTCGGCTAAACATAATCAGTGACTATGACAGTCATATATACTGTCATTAAAGGTGAGTTGGCAAACAAAATTATGGGAGTTTCATCCACTTAAGGAATACATGCTGACATGAACCTGGTGAAACATAGCTGAGGCAGACTGTTCTTTCCTCAGGCTTAGAAGGTTTTTTTATTTTCACTGCATTAAACCCTTGTTCTGTCTGGAGTTCTATTAAAGACCATAGCAGTATCACATGGTTGTAAAAATAATTTAAATTATTCTAAAGGACATAGCATATGGCTGGGATTTAAAATGGATTGGGAACAACTATTAAATGTTTACGAATATTACCTCAGTGAGCACTCCTCAAATCCATGAGCACCTTTAACCTAGCTCCAATCTCTTCTCTTAATTCAAGAGAATATTGAAATGCTTACATACACTGAGAGGATTCTGTGCCTTGCACCAAAGCTAAATGGAAGCATAAACTTTTGCAGTCCACCTTTACAGCAGAAGGGAGCACCTATCTGTAGGCTATGAGGCAGGAACCATACAGGCTTCCCTTGTAGGTTGCCTTGCTCTTCCCTTTAGTCTATATCTTGCTAACCTGAACTAGGCATGGCAATGGAAATGGCAGGTACGGGCAAGGTTTCTTTTACTAGTTCTGTTATTTATAGCAACAATATTAAAATACTTTTTGATAATTAACCTGGGATGTTTTTCTGGTAATATCCTGTTTTGAAGGAGATGAATAATGAATCTCTGCAATTATAGTTAATAAAAAGAGGGTATAACAATATTTTTTCAAATTAGAGCCAAAACTTTTTCAGATAGTGACAACACAGTAATGTTCTACTGCTTGTAAAACATAAAAATAAATCACAGCATAGGATATGAGATTTTTTTCTTAAGTGAGAGATTGTTCATAGCATTATGTTTTCAATTATAACCTCATAACCTTTTAACCTTTTTAAAAATGATTTTTGACTTTTCTTTTTTTTTTTTTTTTTTTTTTTTTTTTTGCGGGGGGGTGTGTAGGAATATACAGTAAAAGAAAAGAACAAGTTTTAATTCCGTTAATATGTACCGCTGTAAATACCTAACTCTGGAAAAATAGTCTGTAGACACTAAAGTAAGAGACAATGAGGAAAATAGACAAAATATATTCTATACTGTTTCTGTAATATTTCCCACAGTTGTTCCAAAAGTGTTACATGGTCTGTGAGAACCTGCAAAAGTTGCAGACAAAGTGTAAATGGTCTAGTAAATCCCAAACCTTTCATTTCACAGACTATCAATTGTCAAATGTGTGGGATGAAATAGAATGTTTACAAGGCAATAATTCCATTGCAGGGGGTTGTGTGTTTTGGGTTTTTTTGAAATGTGACATTATCACCTGTCTCCTTTTTTTGCTTTGGGTAACGTGTAAAAACTCAAAGCCTTTTCACCCATGCAGCCTTTATGAAAATAATTTTCCATAAAATTTTTAGTATTATATCTAAAATTAATGGTTCTTTTCTATGCAAATATGTAAGTGATGCTTTTATAACAAGTGTAGAAGATAATAATCCACTTGAAAATGGTGTGACAGAAAATACACAAGGCTCATCAGACTCCCAGAGAAATTGTTTGGCAACAGTTAAAATCAGAATCAATCCTCTCCATCTTGAAAAGTATGGCCCACTGCTACTGTTGTCCTTGAAGATACCATCCTCAAGGAGCAACAAATTTCCATGCAATGTTGGCACATGTCTGAGAAAGGCTATACTGCAACTCCTAAAACAGGCATTGATCCCTTTTGAGCTCCAGTCTTTCCTAGGTTCTTCACTTTTCACTACTTGGAAAACCTGAACAGAATTCAGGATTATAATGACTTTTTGATAATTACATATGACAAAATAGATAATATTTGCCAATTAAATTTACTTTATCTTCAAGAGCAAACTTCTGAAAGTTTTTACGGATGTTCTTCCTTTTCATCAAGTTTGCAAATAAAAAAAGTTGATGGCTAAACTAAGATAATTTTCAATAGCTAGGCACTCTACTCAGCTCTTGAGATTTAATGGGCAAGGTTGGATTTAAACTCCTAAAAAGAACAGCAATTAGAATTTCAGTGGCTATTTATTATCTTCCAATGAAAGATACAGCTTAGTCAAGAGTCTAGACAAAATGCGAAGTGGATGGCAGATGAACAAGCAAATATACTCCTAGTCAGTCAGAATGAAACCAGTAAGATTATATGGGAAAATAAAAAAACACTACCAATTCATCCAGGAATGGTACTACCTGCATAGAATTTCTGAATCATCCTATAGAAAGTATACTATCTATAAAAGGGATGTAATTTTTAAATGAATGTTACAGGATCATTGTCCTGGTTTCAGCTGGGATAGAGTTATTTTTCTTCATTATAGCTAGTACAGCTAGTGCTGTGTTTTGGCTATGATGTGAGAACAATGCTGACAGCACACTGACAGTTTTAGTTGTTGCAGGGTGATGTTTATGCTAAATCAAGGACTTTTCAGTTTCTTGGGCCCTGCCAGTGAGATGGCTGGAGGGGCACGGGAAACTGGGAGGGGACACAGCCAGGACAGGTGACCCAAGCTAGCCAAAGAGGTATTCCATACCATGGGATGTCATGCTGAGTATATAAGCTAGGGGAAGAAGAAGGAAGGGGAGGAAATCCGGCATTATGGCGTTTGTCTTCCCAAGTAACCATCACGAGTGATGGAGCCCAGCTTCACTGGGGATGGCTGAACACCTGCCTGCCCACGGGAAGTGGTGAATGAATTCCTTGCTTTGCTTTGCTTGTGTGTGTGGCTTTTGCTTTCCCTATTAAATTGTTCTTATCTCAACATTGAGTTTTACATTCCTTTCCAATCCCTCTTTCCATCCCTCTGGGTGGGGAGGAGTGAGCAAGTGGCTGCGTGGTACTTGGTTGCCGGCCAGGGTTAAACCTCAACAATCATAAAAAAAAAAAAATAAAGTGTTTTTTTAAATCTCTTGGGTACCTTTTAGGCTTCTACATGGAATAGCACATCTCTTTCCTGGATATAACATGAATTTGGATCCAATTGTTTCAGTATAATTAACGAACGTGACCTTCTTTTAGATCCTACTAGTATTTAGGATATCAGAATATATTTGGTACTGGTCTGCTAACACAACACATGCAGGGCATTCTGGTGGTGAACATGCCCTGCCCTATGTTCTCTTCATCTCTCTCATTAAAGCAAAACAAGAGAAGGGAAACTACTTGACGCAGGAATCATGAGATCACTGCACTGGTTTTATAAATTTTCTAGGTATTAAAAGAGAAAACTAGTGGATCATTAAGATACTGCTTTTTTTATAAGACTAGTAAAGAGTTTGATAAACTGTTGTTTTTATCTAGAAGAGCTTTTTTATTTCAGTAAAAGCATTAAATATTTTCCAAAATGTAGTTGTTATTCTTATCCTTGAACTCAAAACACCCCACAAAACTGCAGCAACAAGTTTCTTGGTAAGATTTGTCTTAAATTTATATATAATGTAAAACCACATACACAGTAGTTTTTCAAACCTCAAAATTTCATTAGTATCTCACGTCCACCTCTGAGCTTAATGTCCCACACTTTCACAGCTTTTGCAGTTCCTGTCATGCCAGATTCTCAAGACTGATGAGCTAAAGGATTTCTGGGAACATGATTCTAAATATTCATCCCTTACAAACAGGATCTCCAAACTTTAACATATTCCTGAACATATCAAAATGTTGAGAACTTTGTAAATGCAAGGGAGTCAGAGATGTAAGGATTAGGTAATAATGGCATCATTTTGGCTGACAGGATAGGGAAGCACATGATCTAAGAAAAGTAAAATAGCACATTTTGAATCTAAACTCAGGATTCCACAGTAGGGAATGAATGGTGGAGTCCTGAACCTGCAAAACATCAGTGCCATGGGCCCCTGCAAGAGCTCTAGGTAAGCTCTGCAGCCCTGAAACCTGTAGAAAATAGAAAGGGCCTGGGGATCAGAGTAGAGTCTCCAGGAGAAAGACATACATCTACATGTCAGGGAAATGCAGATAGTCACCAGTCTTGACCATTATCCATTTACCAAATTAGAATGAAACATTGGCTGAAAGAAAAACAGAGGAGTTCTGTTCAGGAAACAAAGGCTGGGATTAAAGTTACCTAACAGCTGGTCACACTGCAGACATTTACACCTGAGCTAATCATATATTCTCTCTACAGTGAAATCAAAATGATCACATTTAGGCTATCAGTTGTCTGACTTCTATTAGTCGTCGATATTAGGAAGAAACATGTATTTCTTTCTGTTGGCCATACAGGGTTCATACAAGTCAAAACTCTGCTTTGAAGCAGTTCATATTTGGCCAAATGAATTATATCATTTGTTTCTAAGGTCACTTTCTATTTGGTGCAGTTACAGGAACTAGACAGATGCAAAGTTATAGAACCTGCCATAAACAAAGTTATTTCCTTATAGAAGATGACCAAGGAAGAACAGTTGTAGAGAGATTCTGGCATGTCTTAAACTCAACAAAAATGTACAGAGTCATATTTTGACTTTTGAACAACATATTAAACGTGTTGAAATTCTTGATCAGATTCAAGCTATTATTATACAAACTCTGCACTTCCTAGAGTAATTTTGTAAATTTCAGTATTTATCACAAATATTTGTATGCCTTTATTCATTTAATTTTCTTTATACTTTTATTTATATATTTACTTCATTATGCATTTATAAAAATAGGTTTTATTGCATGATTTCAGGGTTTCACATGTCTCAGTATTTCCTCCTTTGTCAAATACACTGATTGATGTAAAATCTCAGTATTCATCAACAATTAAGGATGTTCACACAGTCTGTGATAAATCAATATTATACGTCTCAGACACCTGAAGCACTAGTCATAGATAAACTATGATAAACATATATAAACTGTATTAAGATAATACAGTTTATGTATAGATAAATACATAAACTGTATTATGAAGATAACTTAGATAAACAAAGATATAGAATGTTTTGATTAGCTGAAGAATTTCTGTGGAAGGTCATGTCAGTTGTTAAAAATGAAACTCCACTTCACTTTGAAAGTTGATCAGAAGGATATTAATATCTTTGTCTACAAATTACAAATCTGTGGAATATGTATCTTAACCCTTCCTTACCTCATATGAGTCCTAGGAGCCTTCAGTGCTTAGAAAACATTATGATTCTTGGGTTATTAGTAAGACAGCAGTGCAAAGCATTTTTCCTAACCAGAATAATATGACAAACGAGCTACACTTTAGAGTATTTTAATAGTTTCAATGGACTACAACAGTAGGTGAAGAGACACCCCATTGTCAGTCCTGTATATCTCAGGGACAGACATTAGCCATGATTTATTACAGGAGCTTGAACTGAGCCTACAGTGAAGGAGCAGCAGTTTCTGATGACTAGGGAGGGCTGGGCTGGGATGACTAACAACTTCACTGAAGTCCATCACTCTTACACAAAGCATCTGTCAGGACTCTACTACAAGACATTTACAAATCACAGATCATGACAAATACAGAATGTTCTGTGCTTCTACTTCTGTTTTTTGCCTGGTGGCAGTCAGCAGTTAGATGATTTGTATTCAGTACTCTTGTTTTTCACCATGTTACACCCTAGTTCACTTTAAGTATGGTTCAAAATTTCTTACCACAGCATAGTCAAATTAACTCAAGTTCTTCCCTGTTTTTGCTTACATAAAGGTACTAGGAGGGTCCACTGGGAAAAAACACACTGCACTTCTTTGTACAAAATGTACAAAAGTTATTTCCTGTGTCATGTCTGCCTCATAAGCTGACTTCAGCATGTCTCCTGAAGCCAAACTCTGCCACAAAGCTGACTTCATAGGATGTGGTGAGGGGAAAAACATACTACATAGTACCAGTTACTTAGCTTCTCACTCAAAAATATCACCATTTTGACATCCACATTTGACAAATAATGTGTGTTTGTGCTTCTATCTAGTTGTCTTTTTTCTTTCAGAAACTTCTGAATGTGATAGAATATAATTATACATAATGTGATACAAAGTATAGCACTATTACTTTACGATGGTTGTCAAAACTGCAATTAGAAAACCGTATGGGCTGCCTGTATGAATGCACCCCTGTTGCTGCCTCAGTGTATTTGGCACTAAATTTTGCTAGTGATGCTTCAGTTGAAAATCAGATTAGGTATCAAAATATAAGAATCTGTATGACACCCAAAGTGTTTTTAAATGAAAGATGGTGAGCAGGCCAGAGATTTTCATACCTGAAGTTAAAGAAAATCATGTCATAATTAATCCATTTAAACTGTGTTTTAATCCATTTAAACTGTTATAATTCTAGTATTTCAACCACTTTTTTTTTCTGTTTTTTTGAATGAAAAACAGTAGGAAGATAATTGGTAAGGCACTTTGATGATCATTCAAGATGTGGTACATATTTTATAAGGCAGTGTACCATTTATTTGGTATGATAAATGAGAGACAAATGTCTGCAATAATGAAGAATGAATCATGGTGGATATCATATTCTTGATGCAAGAAACCAGAATGTTTTAACAACTATGAAAGCAACAAAAACAGATTGCATTTTCTAAAAGTATATATTTACCCCAGAATGAGTACAAAAAGGACAGTTAATTTCTACTACTCTTATACTGGGAGGTAAAAAAGACCTAGAAAACTTGGTAACAAAGAGTTTTATATTATTGATGGATTCTGAAATAGGTGTAAAAAAGTAAACAAATCAGAATCTGGCTGAATTACAGAATACAGACCACAGCTCCTTCAGCATGGATGACAGCACCTTTACTCATTCTGACTTTGTAAAGGATGGGAAAAGGCAACAAATGCCAGTACTTATGCAACACTTTGTCAAACATGAAATGTGCTCCCTGCCAGGAAGTATCTTTTCAGTTTAACCTCAAAATGTCAAAATCTCTGTTTCCCAAGTTTCCCGATCACCCATTTTCCCAGTCAAGCCTGTTCATGGAAGAAGAAAGAAGGTTTTTATCCTGCAGACTTATTATTTAGTCTAAGTATAAATATCCTAACACTAATTTTAAAAGATTATTTATTAGCTCCCTTGCACTGATTTTATATCCCATGTTATGTTCAGCGACGATTTTTGGTCCATTAAATATAAGAACATTGAAACTTAAAACATATATAGTTGCCAAAAAGTAAGCCTATGAGTGGAAAACAGTATATTTCTTGCCCAAGGGCTACAAAGAGCTGAAGGTTTTGTTGGTTTTGTGCTCTAACTGGCAAAAGCACAATGTGTGCACTTCAATTTCCAGAAATGCATCCTGATTTCAACTAAAGCATCATGTTAGTTCAAGCCAATTACCTAATTAGCCTTCTTCCAGTGTAACCAATGGATGAAGTATTCATCCCAAACTTAGACATAGGAAAAAACGAGGCTGACAACCACAAATGCTGTTAAAGAGGTTTCTTTTGTATTGTTTTTCACCTTAGTAGTGAGACTAGTTTTCCTCCTGTTCACTATTTAGTACACAGGTTATATTGCAATTAATCTTCTGCATTGACAGATTGAAAGAGCAACAACTACAAGAATCATGTTCTTAAGGTTGATCCCAGAAGTCATTCTGCATAAGATCTTAATTATAAATAAATAAAAATTATGGACATTTCAACAGATGAAACCGCTTTTTAAAGTAATTTGGCGTTACCTACATTAAACAAAGCCACAGTACATTATTCCTTCTGAAAAAAGAACATGTTGAAATAATTTGCCTTTGTTCATCTTTCATGTACAAGCTTTGGAATGAAAACAGCAGAAAAAGAGGTAATTTTAGAAAGGAAATTTGGATTTTTCTACTGAAAACCTAATGCCAGTACGGACACAGTGGAATCTAACTAGTATATCAATAATCAGTTTTGTACAATGGAGCCAAACATTTTTGCTTTACACTAGAAAACAGGCTGCAGCTAAAAAGTGCTGAAGCCCCTGCAGTTGCACAGATTTATACCAGCTGGGAACATCTACCAGCTTTTATTAGGCTGGGAAAATTAGAGCTTTCGGTATGTCCCTATTAGGCTCACAAATGGGTCTTCTTACAAAGAAAAATCTTGCCTAAATCTGCCTTTAAACTGACCTTTTTGGGGAGTATTTTTTTAAGACTTCTGAATTGGGGAAACGCCACGTATATTTTTCCCAATGGCATATTTGTTGAATGAACTATATGGGCTGATACAACATATAGCATTATTATTATTATTAATGTATTATAAATTATAACAGTTGTGCCAGCACTAATGCATATTTGTAAATACATATGTTTACTTACATACACACAAACATATCTGTAAATATACACACCCTTATAAATGTGTATATATATGTATGCCTCTGTGTGTGTGTATATATGCGCTTCTATTTATATATCTACAAAAGCAACTATATGTATAACCATATATATATATATATACAGAAAGATCCCAGGACCCTCAAAGTACTTTATGTGAGAAAGTGTGTTAAAGCAGGCACATAATTCCTGTGGTAGCCTAAATTTTATACCATGCATACTAAGAGAGTCGGTATTACATGCACCTGCAACATGACAGATGGCAGCTTCCTGGGACTCTGAAAGAAAAAAACCAAGCCTTTCTTATTTTGTGTCTTCACTGTATTTAAGTGTAAATGTATAGTATTTTAAAAAATGTGTCAACATTAGGAACTACAAGAACCTGCTAACTTTTATGGAAGAAAGTTACTATCAATAAAATATTTCATTTTCTTTCATTTTCATTTTTAGATGAATAATACCATAAAATAGTAGTAACTTTCAACATAATTGTAATACTGACATGCAAAAATACATACTATACATCAAATTTCCCATCAGAGAAACTTTAAGTCTTATATAAATGAGTGATTTTATATTTTGACTTTTAATGTGATATATGACAATCTTTTTTTCATACAGGAATAAAACATTACTAGCTGAAAATGAATTTATATTATTAAACACTGGTTTGAGTAAATGTTCTACTTCTATTATTTGTACATAGATGTTTAGCTGAGAAATTCATTAAATAATTACTTTCTTCACTCAATTAAAATGTTATACAAACAGATAAAAAGCCATAATAAAAAACCCTCAGAATTAAATTATTATATAATTCTTTATTTAAAACAGTCCTTGAAGAGTAAGAATATACTAAATACCTCATGCTGTTTCCTCATAAATTGACTTTTATGTCCAAGGAGATGTAAATTATACCACAGGTTTGTTTTCTTAAAAAAAAAAATAAAAGAAAGAGATACCTCTTCAAATATAATTTCTTTACATTTAATTCTAAAAGTTGACTCTTTTTCCACAACTTCATAAACTCTAGTAAGAGCATAAAATTGCCATTTAACACTGATATTGAATAGTCTAATTAGTCTTATGAATTGTTAAAGTTGTGTCAGGACTTCTGTGGCTCAGACAAGGCCATCAATGGCACTGGCTTTTTTCATGGATGACAAAGGGCCTAGAGCAAATCGTTAACATCTAAACTTTACAGAATAAGGATAGCTCTGTGATGATCAGGCCATGCAAAGAAAGCTTGTTGCTGGTCTGGCTATTCCACATTTTATTCTACATAAAGCATTCTCAAGTTTTCCTCAGAGATAAAGAGTCAGCATGACCTCTAATTTGCTCCAGCATGGCAATTCCCAAAGTGCTACACACTGAAAGTCTCCATAGCCAAGAAACTGTCTCATTAAAGCACACACAGAGGGATACATATTTTGCTAGCACTGTTCTCAGTAGACAGTCTGAAAGATGGTAGAACATCTCCAGGAAGAACTTAGCAAAACTGTTGGATCACTAATTCAGGCCAGCCCATGTTTGGTGTAAGGCTTGTCTGTGGTCATGCCATGTGAACCATTTCTTTCAGCCCCCTCTTATCACATGTGGTTACATGACATGTAACTACTGCTACAGACACAGTTTCTGTAACAACAAGCAGAGCTGATCAGCTCTGAGAGCTCCATGGTTTCACTTATCATCTTTCCCATCAGCTGTTCACTCCTAAACCTCCTGGATATCAGTCCCTAGTTGTAGTTGCTTCTTCCCCCTGCGCCCCCCGCCCCCCCCCCCCCAGCCCCCCAGCTGTCTGTGGGACTTTGCTCAGTTGCCAAACTACACAGTGAATGCAAGCACCCAGGGAATTTATTGTGATATACTGTGTCCACCAATCTGTCACACAGGCCTTCCTCTGCACAGAATTTGCAGGGGTGGTTTATCTCCATGATATCATCCTCTGAAGTCCTTAATCTGCCATTGAGACCAGGAAAGACTCCTTGCTCTACTGGGAAGTCCTCCTGGCCATTCCTCCTATTAAAAAACATGTTGCTGTTAAAAATAGCTCTCTTCCACATGCTATAGGGCTTCAACTTTCATAATCTAATGCAATCAATGTTTTGGTTTGTTTGGTTTTTGACTTTTCTTTGGTGGAACAGGCAGTTCCTCTGAATGCATAGCTGGGCCTGAAAGTCTTCCATGTAAGCACCTCAGGAAACAGTGTCCCCACAAAGCAACTAAACATGCCTCAACTTAAAACTAGGAACAGTCTTCTTGTACTGGTGTATCTATAGGCTACTGCAATAGTCAAGGCAAGTCTACACAAGGTCTAGGTAAATATATGCAAACTCAAAATATTCCATTCCTTTTAGCTTAAAGACACAAAAAATATCATTAAGTATTAGCCACCTAGACCATGGAACTTTCTCTGCCTTTGCCTAGAGGCTAGATTTTCTTTTTAACCTCAAATCAGAAACAGACATTATGGAGCAAGGAAAAATATCTGTCCTGAGGCTGCAATGATTTCCTAGTGGTTTCTCTTCCTCCTAATGAATTGAATCTCCTTTGTGAGCAACTGCTGCTAAAGGAGTTCCACCTGCAACAACAGGACACCTGAGTAAAGAGGTAATCCTGGCTTCCACCCCGTGTCTGGGGGAACCGAGGATCAGGCCTGTCAGTGGCGAGCAAGATGGAAAAGGCAGCAAATAACAGTCATATGCTGAAAAGAAAATCCTTGATGTAACTATCAAAACACTATGTTACGCTATATAGGGCTACAATCTGTAAAATCATACCAGGGATTTTGTACTGAGAGGGAAGTGGAAGGGGGATGTCGGTCACTGCATAAAACAGTTACCTCAGAGATGCTTTGGAAAATCTCTTGGTCTTACATCATTGATAAGCTCTTTTTGTCCTGAAGAACTTCAATGGCCATTGGTTTTAAAGGAACAATCTTTTTCTTTGAAGAAGCATGGAGTTTAGAAATCAATGGAGAAAATACAACAAGTACTTACTTCTGTTTAGAGCTGCTTATTTTACATTTGACAATAGTGCTGAACGAAAAAATCAATAAAATTTTCCTTCCCATACAATAGCAATCAGTTCTGGAGAGATTAGGTGCCTGAGGTCAAAACTATATGCAAATATTTGTTACTGTACCCTAGAAAGTATCTTACATCCACGTTATAGAACAGAGCACTTGGCCTGGGGATGTCAGGTGGAGGTGGAGGTTTTATAGGCTTCAGATGTAGCTTATTTTGGCTTTGGGAATAATTGTGAACACTATTATTTCCTGAATCCTAGAAAATCAGTATGATATCAGAGTATGCTGCATGACAAAGGTGAAAACAAACTCTCATTCCTCTGGAAGACAAGAGTAGGGAAATAAGAGGAAATTATAACTCAGAGAAGATAGAATTTGTTTTTTTCCCTAACCCTGAGACTAGCTCTTTTTATTCAGAGCACCTTATAGTGTTGTGATGTACCCATAATACTTATCCTTATGCAGTAGCAAGGAAAGGAAGCCTCTTCTTTTGGATGATGGTTATAACAGGAATGCAAACATAAATGCTATAGTTATTACGAGACTGACCTATCTTTCAAAAAGAAAAAAAGGTTGAAGATGTCTTATTTAAACTTTTTGGCATGTTTCAGAAATGTACATACGGTTGTTTTTCCGAAACAAAAACATAAATATTTCCTTACTGACTACTAAACACCAACCTGCTCCAAATACTTCAGGGAAAGACTGTCAAATGTGTTAGTTATGTGAGAGATCACCTGCCATATATTATATAGAATCACAAAATCATGGAATCATTTAGGTTGGAGGAGATTTTGAGATCATCAAGTCCAACTGTTAACCCAGGACTGCCAAGCCCATCACTAAACCATGTCACTAAGCACCGCATCTATACATTTTTTAAACACCTCCAGGGATGGTAATTCCACCACCTCCCTGGGCAGCCTATTCCAATGCTTCGAGATAACGGAAACTGATATATAATGCTTGACATAACTGATAATTGACAAGATATATATTTTGTAACTTTTTTTTGAATGAGTGGTTTGATGCATAAGTATAAGATTAACATCTTCTTTTCTAAAATTCAACTTCTCTGAAATTCATATTATCATTTAAGTATAGCAACTCTGGATACTTTATTTCATAAGCACTTCCCATTGCTTTTCAGTTTCACAGAACTAATTTTTACAGGTATGTCCATTCTAAGCCACATGTAGTGATTAAACTGGATTTCAGATTTTGAGTTATCTCAAATGTTTGATTCTCCTCTTACCACTTATTTCAGTGGCTTTGGATGTTGCTGATTACCTGAATCAATATGTTTATATTCCTCTTCCTGATCAGAGCTGCTAATTGATATGCCATTTTAAAACTATTAGTTCCATAAAAAGCAAGGATTTAAGCAAGAAATTAAAATAGTCATGGTGTGTATCTGAAAGTCAAGGCTTCTTCATTGTGGGAAATGTGGCAAGCACTCTGTGTGGCGCATGAGTGTGAATGTAAGAGGTATTCTGAGGCTGTAGAGAGCACATTCCCTCGTGCTCTTCAGGACACTTGTAGATCCCAGCCTTTGCTCCCTGGAGAGCCAAACACCCAACAAGTGCAAGGAAAAACAGACACAAGCACTGTTAGGACTTACTTTCTAAACTGTCTTTTCATTTGTGGATAATATCTTCTAGGAGCTTCTTACAACTAGCTGGTTACCAATTTGTAGTTGAAAGCCAAAATTTCTGATATGATTACAGACCTTTTCTAAACATGAGCTAATAGTAAAATATAGAAAATAAAACAGATATTACAAACATTTTAACCTGAACATTTGTTCAGTACTAACACATTACTTATCTGTGCATAAACATTAGAGTATCTATTCTGCAATGACTATTTGAAGAAAACCCAACAAATTGTACAAAGGAAAGTTTCCAGATAAAATGAAAAATACAAACTTAAGTTTTTAACTGAACATGCATTTTATTATCTCAATATTCATTGAACTCTTCTGGCAAGCTTTAGAAAACATTGCAGAAATATAAATAGAAACAAAACTGATTCCTTTATGTGATTCACTCCTCCCAAGATTTGGTATACATTGCTTAGATTTCTGTATACTGTGTAAAAGCATGTTGCTGGAGGGTTTTATGTAACTCCTTTTAAATTGAGAACCCTTCATTACACACAAAAACATTTCCTGACTGCTGGGCTGCAAAATTTATTGATTTTGGAATATATTATATATATGCTTCCACTTAATTTAAATCCCCATGAAAACCATAATAAAATAATAAATTAAATTATTATTTTCCAGTTAATAAATTAATTTAATATTAAATATATGTATTTTTATAAGATTGAGTGCATGTAACTTTGTTCTATTCTGCCTGAGGCTCGTTAAGTGCTTTTTGGACATTAATGCCTTCTCACAACACTTCAACAGAGACAGTAAATTATTTTCCTCATTTTGTCACAAAGCAAACATGTTAAACAACCCAGATACCTTTTATTAGATGACAGAATCATTGCATAACTTTGTGATGAAAGATTTCTTCCTCAGAACACATGATTTTTATTTAATTTATCTTTTTTTATAGTCTTTTTTCTTTTTATATTTTTTTTTACCTTCACCCAGAAGGATAGAATTCTGGCCAAATAAACTTATCATAGAATCATCAAATCATCGAATGGTTTGAGTTGGAAAAGACCTTTAAGATCATTTAGTTCCACCCCCCTGTCATGGGCACCTTCCATAGACCAGGTTGCTCAAAGCCCTATCCAGCCTGGCCTTGAGCACTGCCAGGGATGGGGCATCCACAGCTGCTCTGGGCAAGTTGTGCCAGTGCCTCACCACCTCCACAGCAAAGAATTTATTCCTAATCTCTAATGTAAATCTACTTTCTTTTAGTTTAAAACCATTCCCCCTTGTCCTATCACTATTGCCCTTGTAAAACATCTCTCTCCAGCTTTTATGTAGGCCTCCTTTAGGCACAATAAGTATGCTAGAAGGTCTCCCTGGAGCTTTCTCTTCTCCAGGCTCAACAATCTCAAGTGTCTCAGCCTGTCTTCATAGGCGAGGTGCTCCAGGCCTCTGACCACCTTTGTGACCCTCCTCTGGACTCACCTAACAGCTCCACGTCCTTCTTATGTTGGGAGCCCAACCAGACTTCTGGTACCCTATAGGTCTGCACACGGAAACAGCATAGATAGATCTAGACTCATGCTTCTGTTTGATTCATTCTCCTTCCTCATGTCCCTTTAAAAGACAAGTGTGTGTGAATAAAAATGCCTCTTTTTTTTAATTTATTGTTTTAGCAGAAACAGGAACCTGCCCCCCACATCACACAAGGCTTTTCAGAATGAGGCAACTGTGACGAGGCATGATCTTTCCTAATTGCTGTCTTTTAAGCACTGTTATAAACAGCTTTCCTCCGCAACTGTTGAAACCTTAAAGCATTTTATGAAACAGAATCCTCATTTTATATTTTCCAGCTTTTAGCTGTAAGTGCAGTGATTCTTATCTCTGGGCTCTGACAAATTATAATAATTGACATTACCATAATGTCTAAAAATTCCAGGCAGTTAGAAAAGCATTATCATGGCAGACTCTCTACAACACTCATAGATCATCTTCAGCTTGATGACCTTAAATCTATAATCTACATTTAAGATGAGAGGCAACAGATAGATATAAACAGACAGAAAAATGCAAGGGAAAAGGAGGCGATGGCATTAAAAACAGCAGTTTTCACATACTAGTAATCTATTTTCCAAATTTCATCAAAGCATCGTAGTAAAGGATACTTTTAAGGAGGGATTTGAAGGAGAATGATGACATAGCTCTGTGGAAATTCTTTTTAGCATCAGGGACACCACAAAAGAAAACAGAAAATATTTTCTTGACAATTTGTACCAGGGAAATGAAGCATTCAGCTGAGGGAAGAAGAAAAGATCTGAAGTCAGGGCAAATGTGGACTAGCCTACAAGTCTAACGGGGGTAGCTAGCCATAGTTGAGAATGGAGATTGAGACTTGGAAAAGAAATAAAAAGGAAAGAATAATGAAGATTTACAGGATGGCACAAAAGGATCAGTTTGCAGTTAAGAAGACAAAGGATCTTGTACCCATCAGATCCCATGCTACTCCAGAGTCTAAAAAAAGACAGTTCTGTCTCATATCAGTCTCACTATTTCTGATACTTATTTTACAGTATTTCCAGTCAGATGCAGACTTGCTTTGTCCATGGTCTTCATAAGCCATATGAAAATCTACTTTGAATTGAAAGACAAGACAGATTAACTTTCTCACTCACTGTGCCAAGCGGAGCTGCATTTCTGGCTAAGCTGACATCCAAGTAGGTAATGTTGGCATCCATTTAGAGGGTGGAGGAGATGGCATTATGTTTCTTGTGAAAAGACCTTATAGATATGTTACAAAAATCCTGAAGATCTAATGTCCAGACTACATTGTTTGTATTTGGTATTTAATTTACCTCACAAAATAGTTGAATAATACCTAACACCAGCACCAGTGGCATGCAATAACAATATAATTGTCACCACTTGACAGAAACTTGACCTAAAGGTAGGAAGATGGATCACTGAAGCTGAATCATTACTACTTCTCCTTAGTAGGTGGCAAGGTACTTCCTTGACTCCTTATGGGCTTTCCATTGATTTGAACATAGGGGAGGAGCTGTGTGCCAAAAGTAACTAGAGGCTTCCATAGAATATACTGTATGTCCTACCTGATAGCTGAAAAAGCATTTACTTTTCCTTTCCACAGCACTAATAAATGCACTCTGTACACATTTCTTTCTTTCATCCTTTATGCCTTATTTCATCAAGCTACTTGATTTGACAGTCTGGAAAGTCTTATTTTGAACTCTCAGAGGTCACTGTAACGGGAATGGAAGAACATCTCGACAACCTGAGATCATCACCCAGTGAGAGACCAACTGTGTGTTGGAAGCAAAGCAGGAGGTACTTTGACTCCTAAGCATTGTACTACAACATCGGATGTTGTCATGAAGCCATTAACAAAAGAAAAGCATGTTATATGAAGCTGTAGAGGTTTCTGGAGAGAGGGTGAGATGAATATGTGCAGGCTTGTAAAGGGAGCAGTCATATTAACCCAGAAAAGTAACCCACAAGTAATTAGTATGTTTAGAATGTTGTCAGTACTGTTCTAAAAAAACTCAACGGAGCAACACAATTTTCAAAATTAAACATGTATGCACAAAGAAACACACAACCAAAGAAAGCACATGAGAGTGTAGCGTTTTCACAATATTTGTCTGCAGATTATTTGTGTTAACGGTATGCATGAGATTAAAGATGCACTGTCAACAATGTAAAGTTTATGTATACACTTTTTCAAATACTGAGTATATAATTTAATTGTAATTACAAAATACATATTTGCTAGAAATATTGATAGAATTGACTTACAGGAGAAAACATGAAACAAAGTTTAAAGAAATGTATAATTTATGATTACCACTGCCACTGAGATCCTTATTTACATGGGTACTTATATTAACAGTGGACTTGATTTTTAACATAAAGCAAAAAAAAGGATATATATGGTTAATACTAAGCATTCATGATACTGCTAATATTTAAAAAGCCTTACCAACCAAAATGTTTGACTAACTTCCAATTTTGTTTGCTGTTCCTGGAAATTCTATTACATGTAAGTGAAAACAGAAGCATAATCCATTAACTCACGCTATAGTACTCTTGACTAATTCAAAGAACATAAAAAAATGTCTGGTTTTTTTGCATCTAGTTCCACTTTCTTGAAAAAGATGGATTTATTATTGTACTTTAGAGGGTCAGAGATGTTAAGGAATGCTTTTCTGGTTTTTTGTTTACAAAACTTTTAGTCAGAAAGCTTTTACAGAATTGAAGATTTTACAATTTTAGTTATGAAAATTTAGATTTTGACAGGAAAAATAAATGTTTTGTTACTGTGTTTGTTCCCTTGAATACTAAACCTCAGATCCCTGAATTCTACTTTAATATAGCTGATTTGATTAATTACAGCCCAAAGGAGTTTATTACTGCCTTGCTGTGCAAGTGGAGGTCATGTAAACTTGAACTTATATTTGCAAGTGTCAAGGTGAGAACAGATTCTTCTTACATTTGGAGCAGTTAAGCAAATTACATACATCATCTTGCACCGATACTAATAGGAGAAATGTATGAAAAGTATAAATTGAAACTACAGGTAAAGCTGCAGAAATCATGGGCATTCAAAGGTACAATTTATGTCAACAGATTTTTCTTGATACTAAAGCAAGTTTGTCATCCACTCCCACGGACTCCTACTAAGAAAGGAGGCTCAATTTAAGCTTATCACCTATCAGCGTTATTCTGTATTCCTACACACTAGACTTCTTCCATAGCCTTTTATCTTTACTTATAAAAATAAATTAATTTTAATATATGCATATAATATAGATATATTTTACATATAGGAGTATAAAATATCTTTATTTAAGCTGACGTCAACCTTTCTTGACAAAAGATGCTCTGCTGGATTCTTACATGTGCCTCATTTTCCATCCTTTCCCACCCTGTGCTCCTTATCTCCCTTTCACAGTATGAGGGGTGCAAGCTTTTGTGAGAAGTGAATTTTACCCTAAGTTAGTCCCTTCTACTATAAAAGGATGTTAACCTTGCTGTAAGGCTTACCTGTGGGCAGCTACACTCTACTGTGAGAATGTGCTAATCTTTTTACACTGACTGCAACATTGCTTTGTTCATGTGCATAGTTCCAGATTCTGCCATCCAGGGCCAAATCTCAGTCCATGGTTTCCTAGCACAAGGTGTACTTTCCCATGGACACCTTGCTTAATCTTTACTTCACAAAGGCATCTGGAAGGAGGCATGGTGTCTGCACAGCCTTTCTAGTGAATCTAGCTCCTATCTTTGAGCCCCGTGCAGAGTGATAAACTCCTTCCAGTGGATTACATTGCTTTATCCCACAGGTCACCATGTGGTTTGTACAGGGTACATAGGTAACATGGAAAGGAGTAGATCTTCGGCTTATTAACATGAGAGAGATAAATAGCTGTGCAATTTATGGGTCTAATCTCCCAGTTTACCTAAATAAGCAGTGGAGAGAAACAGGTATTTCCAGAGAGGGACAGAGAGTAAGAAACTATTTAAAATGCTCTGTGCTGTATTTTGGTAGGTCTTGGCTCTCGAGGGAGATGAGGCACCTAAAAAGCCGCATAGAGGAGGGAAGAACAGATATCCAAAATCATTTTGAACTTTGAAGAAACAGCCCACAGCACACCCGTGGGTGTGATGTGTGAAAAGGTCATATATGAACAACTGGGTAAAAAAGCTTTGGGCTTTCCTTATAATAATGCAGTTCATTACTGACTGAGAATAAAATGTACCCTGTCATCTTCCGTAAGGACCAGACATTGATGTGTGACATGAATCTGTACATTATGAAAAGAAGGTAGATAGGCAGCCAGGACTTGTGGGCTGTTTTGTCTGATGTGTTGATGTTTCTGGCTTTTTTTCTGCACTGTGAAAGAAGAGATAATCCTCCTTGCAGTTTCAGCACATCCCATAAAACTCATTATAGAAAGCTTATATTCTTGAACATTAAACATGAATAACCATTCAAATGGTAAACAACAATGGAGTTTGACCTCAAAGTTACAAAAATCACTTTAAAGTACAGTGTTTGTCAGATGACAAAATACTGCATGTTCCCAGTGGTAAAAATTGTATTTCTTAATTGATGTAAATTAAGAATAAATATTTTTATTGATGACTGACATTTATAAATCAAAATCCCAGAAAAGCAAATTCCAAGCCCTAACTAACAGATAAAATAAAATCTGAAACCTATCTTGGTTATATTATCACAGTAACAAGCTTTTCTTTTGTCATTCTCTATTTTGACATTGTCTCCATTGTTGCAGGACACTACCTAGATGCACACAAGTCTATGGAGACAGATGGGACCCACCTGAGGGTACTGATGGAGCTTGTGGAAGTGCTCACCATGCCACTTTCAATCATTTATCAGCAGTTCTGGCTAACCTGAATGGTCACAATTGATTGGAGGTCAGCAAATATGGCACCCTTCTACAAGAAAGACTGGAAGGAGGATCCAGAGAACTACAGGCCTGTCAGTCTGACCTCAGTGCCAGGGTAGTTTATGGAGCACATCATCCTGAGTGCCATCATGCAGCATGTGCAGGAAAACAAGGATATTAGACCCAGCCAGCATGGGTTTATGAAAGGCAGGTCCAGCCTGACTAACATAATTTCTGTCTATGACAAGGTGACACACCTAGTAGATGAGGGAAAGGTGTGGATGATGTCCACTTGGGCCTTAATAAGGCCTTTGACACTGTCTCCCACAGCATTCTCCTGGAGAAACTGGCTGCTCATGGCCTGGATGGGCGTACACTTTGCTGGGTAAAAAACTAGCTGGATGGCTGAGCCCAAAGAATGGCAGTAAATGAAGTTAAATCTAGTTGGTGGCTAGTCAAAATTAGTGTTCCCTAGGGCTCAGTATTTGGGCTGGTTCTGTTTAAGATATCTGTTAATGGTCTGGATGAGGGGATTGAGTGCATCCTCAGTGCACTCAGTATGCCCTTGCAGATGACACCAAGTCAGGGGGGAGTGTTGATCTGCTTGAGAGTAGGAAGGCTCTACAGAGGGATCTGGACAGGCTGGATTGATGGGCTGAGGCCAGTTTTATGAGGTTCAACAAGGAAAAGTGTTGGGTCCTGCATTTGTGTCACAACAACCCCACACAACGCTACAGGCTTGAGGAAGAGTGGCTGGAAACCTGCCTGGCTGGAAAGGACCTGAGGATGTTCATTAACAGCTGGGTGAACATGAGCCAGTGGTGTGCCCAGGTGACCAAGAAGGTCAATAACATCCTGGCTTGTATCAGAAACAATGTGGCCAGCAGGACAAGGGGAGGGATCATCCCCCTGTACTCGGTGCTGGTGAGGCCACACCTTGAATCCTGTGTTCAGTTTTGGGCCCCTCACTGCAAGAGGGACATTGATGTGCTGGAACGTGTCCAGAGAAGGGCAACAGGGCTGGTGAAGGGTCTGAAGCATGTCTTATGAGCAGCAGCTGAGGGAACTGGGGTCGTTTAGCCTGGAGACAAGGAGACTGAGGGAAGACCTCTTTTCTCTCTACAACTACCTGAAAGGAGGTTGTAGGCATGTGAGTGTGGGTCTTTTCTCCCAAGTAACAAGCAATAGGGCAAAAGGAATTGGTCTCAAGTTGCACCAGGGGAGGTTTAGATTGGATTTTAGGAAAATCTTCACTGAAGGGATTGTCAAGCATTGGAACAGGCTGCCCAGGGAAGGGGTTGAATAACCATATTTGCAAGATGTGTGGATATGGCTCTTAGGGACATGGTTTATTGGTGGATTTGGCAGTGCTAGGTTAATGATTTGGCTTGATCTTGAAGGTCTTTTCCAACCTAAATAATTCTGTGATTCTGTGATTGTAATGCATCATCTAGCTTAGGGGTGAGGAAAGAACAACAACAAAGTGAGAAACAGTTTTGTTGTAAACTCTAGTTATCTTTATGTCTCTTCTAGTTTCATCGTTGGTTTCCAGAGTACAAGACATTCTTATTCTTCCTCCCTGAATGCCAACAATGCCATTTCTTGGTAGCATATCAAATATGCTCTCATAAAATCTATTTTAGTTTTAGCAGCCTTCTTGCCAGACTTGAAGGCTGCAGGTTTGTCAACTCTTTTCCAATCCCCCTGCAGGAAACAGAGAAAGGATGATCAAAACATTTCTATTGCCCTTTTTGTTCTGTCAAGGGGAAAAACATCTTTAACATTCCCAGATGTTCAGGTAGACCTATTCACTGATCTCATGTTCTCTGAAATGCAGCAGCAGTGCAGTACAAAGATTCAAGCAGACATTGATCTTGTTTCATTACTATCCAGCTCTGATAAGTCTGGGTCAGAATAAATTCCAGAGTGATTTAAACATATGCTTTCATTTATATCTTCTATCTCTGTAACTTGTGTGATAGGGTATTCATGCAAGGCCGGAATCTATGCAATGAAATCAACAGCACTGTCTGAAGAACAATGGAATTTGCCTATTAAGTCATCTTCATCTGAGCTTTGCTGGTTAAGAAGATGATCATCCACTGAGTGACTCTGATGGCCTACAGTGCTAATACTGAGATGGAATGTGTAAAGGCTTCTGCGACGTTTGTTTGGGTATGTAGTGAAAGACTTGCTTTTATCAGTGGGTACAGTCACTAATACTGTGGAGACTATAGCTATAATGTGAACACATGTACAAAATAGTTGTGTGAATCAAAGATACAATCTTTCTTACCAATTATACTGAATTAATAGACCACATAATCTGTTCCAGTTTTTGCATTTCTTTCTGCATTACAGTAACTCTTTACCTAAAGAATCATATATAAATCTATTACATTAATATTGAAATAATTGTATAACAGTTTTTCCAACAAAGGCACAGCTGAACTTTGAAAATCCCTTTTCTATTAGCCAGTAGATAGTACTTCAATCTGAAAAATAAGGCAAAAAAGACTGTCCATGAAGGCAATTGGCCACAAAAAGTGGTTACATAGAAGTGGTTACACATTTTGCCTATGTCTAGACCTAGGACAACTGAAACTTTTCCTTAATCTATTAATGCTAGTCAGATAATATAAATGTGCCTATCTCATGGTTACATGTCTAAGTAAATAACAATAAATCAAGGAAATAGGATCTTTCAAAGAATGCAAAGAAACCATGTTCAATTACTCTGCAAAAAGAATTAGTTATCGCTGACTTAGTTTTCAAATCTACTGTCTTAAGCAGGGAAGGATTCATTAATCTTGCATTCTAATGTCATAGGTTTGAAATTAATTTTTCAATTATCCTCATACATTAAGAGCACAGAAAGAGCTTATAAAAAAAGAAGACTCCTCAGAAAATAAACCTTACACAGATAATGTATCTGAGAGCTACATATAATTTTTTCAACTCAAGAGCATGCGTATAGTTTAAGTTGCTCAGGGTAGTGATGGGATGTTACCACTGAGATGTTTTATGACCTTCATACTCTCCCAAACATCCATCATCATCATCATTACCACTGATGCTACTTACGTTTTTTCTTATTGAAATTCTTGCACAAAGGACTAAGGTCAGGAACTGAAGGTGTATTGTGGCCAAGGCCACGTCTGCCTCATCCCTAAGTCCTCAAGAGTAGAAGATAGCCTGGAGTAAAATTCTTCCATAGCCTATGATGGCACTGGGGGTCCCTCTTTCCCTGCCCTCTGATCAAGTTATTGTACTCTACCTAAAGCATCCTCAGGACCCAGAATCTCCTGCTTTGTGTAGCAGCTCCAGGATTTTGCATTATTGCAGCAAGGGGGAAACATCATATCTAGCTTCTACATCCACAACTCCTGGTATGGGGTGGGAGTGAGAGTGTTATTGCACTAGATCTAGGGAGGGAGAAGAGGCACAGGGCAAGGCTAGCCTGAGTGGTAGAGCATGGGACAGGAGCTGATTAGGATGCAGACTTGCTTTAGTAATGAGCAAGTCTGGTGTCTTTCAGTTAATGCAAATATGAAATCACCATACTACCATCTTGTTGATAGATTTCTTGTCACTAGTTTAACAACTCTTGAAGACAAACCATAAAGCAAATATCAAAAGAACAGCTACAGAAACAGTCATAAAACCAAAGAAAGTAATAGGAGAGGAAATAGGAATAGCAAAGAAGCCTCTCCAGGATGGTGACAAAACACATCATGAACAATATGGTGGAAGCATCCACCCCCTCAGTGTTACTGCATGGCTTGTATGAATGGGGTATGTGGCTACAGCATACTATGCAAGGAAGCCAATAACTATTCATCTGACACAAACACAGAGATGCAAATAGGAGCAGGCATTATTTTAATTATTTTAGATTTTATTTATTTATGTAATCATATTTTAATATATTATTTAATTATTATTTATTATACAATTTATATGTATATATTTATATATATATTATTTATATATACAATAAATAATATATTATTTAATTATTATAATTAATTAAAAGAAAAAATGGACTACAAACCGTTCATGATTCTATTAATTTACAATATGAAATTCTTGAATACTTTTAATGCATATCTCCTCTATATAAATAGAAAGCCGTTATTATAGTGTTAGCTACTGAATTATGATTTTTTGCTCCTTTTAGAGTGGCAGACAGTTCCTATAGCTGTTATTCATGACTGGCCACATTGGACTTCTCTTCCGCAGGCCACTCTGATAGATTACACTGGAGACAGCTCTTTACAGAGCAGGTGGATGTGATAGAACAGATGGAAGCTATTTGCTAGTAGGAGAGAAACTTTGACATCAGGTTCAATGAGAGTATTAGCAGGTAGGCTTACATGGATAGAGCTGGAGTAGTTTTACAAAATTCCTCCGTTACTCCAACATGCACAAATGTAGACATTAGCATGCTGCATGTGGTGATTGAAACTAAGAAGACATCACATTAGAGAGTGTTAGCCATGTTTACCCATGTGGATGGTAACCCGAGCTAAGCAACAGAAGCAATCAGATTAAGGTAGAAGTACAAGGAAAATTTTTTTTCCCCCATGGTTTCCAGTTAGTTTCTTTCAGTCCTTCATCTGGAATTAGGCATGGATCTCAAGAAAATATTTCCATTACAAAATCTAAAAATATCTATGGGGTTTAAGAAAATCCTTGTGCACACAGCACATGTAATTCTTCAAATCAAACTGCTTTATTTAGGTTCCGTAGAGAAAAGCTTGCTGAAACGTGGGAGACACTAAGATTTTATTTTAACTTTAAAAACAAGAATCTAATATTGAAAAAAAATTATCTTTCCTGCACTAGTAGGTACAAAAATTAACCAATATACCCATAATTCAGGACATAGGAATAAGAAAATTTTTAAATTTTTCTGCTATAAGGGAAGGAATTTCATCGATCTGTCTGTGGAAGTGTTGTTTCAAATGCTGAGGACAAAAGTGAGTAGTGATTTATTTTTCCATGGGGAGGCAGCATGCCCACAGCTTCTCTAATGTCTTTCCATGCTGTGTGTGCAATAGAGCTTCATGTCCCAAGTTTCCCCAGCACCAGCATGAAAAGAGAGTTTTCAGTCTTCTTCTGACTCACAGTTTTACTCTGTCTAAAGAACACAACATCTTTCAAACACTGTGAATTAATAGAGAAAATGCCATTGCCCGTTCTTTTTTTTTCTTTTTTTTTTCTTTTGTCCTTAGATCATGTTATAGGATTTCCTCATCCTCTGAGAATCATGAAAGATCACAGAAAACATGGCATATAGACAAACTTTCTGGTAGTTACTCTACCTACAAACATGCACAGGAACCCATAAAAGCCATTTGTTAAAAATGAAAAGAATTTATAAATATTGAATTAAAGCTTATTTTCTAATTGCATTTTTAAAAGAACTTTTTACTGCCTGAGGACATCCTACGATAAATAGCCACATTGAAATAACTGAGGCTTCCCATTGTGTTTCTGCACTGTGCTGCTCTGATGTTAGTCCTTTATCCCTGTAAAGGTACTTTCCTGCCAACACACTGATTAATAGAAAAGAGGTGAGTTCCTAAATATTTAGCTTTCATGTCTTACATTCTCTCAACAGACATCTGTAAGAGCCACACAGACTAAAAACCCTTTTGAAATATTGCATTTATAAAATAATTTTCTAAACATTTTTAGTAATTAAAAATGAAAAAATACCCCCCACAACCAGTAGTTTTATATACTGTGTAAATGTCAGTAAAAGCTAGGAATTTATTATTATTTATTAATTTATGTTTTAATCAGGAAGATAGAGTGTTACCAATGAATATTATATACTCAACACTATCTCCTATAGATTTTAATGGACAAAAATTTCCCAGCTATTAAACCCTGTAGGCATAAGAGAAAATAACTACTTAACTATGATTTTCTGGTATTTTCTTCTTTCCTCCTCTTTCTATATATATATTTTTATTTTTTTTTTAAAGAAGTATGATTTTATAGTGCTTGACCAGTAATACCCGGTTCTATTTAACCACTTAGACACAAGCAGCACCAATGTTTCTGTTGAGTCTGGCACTATGTCTCAGCAGAGTACTTTTTTGTCACATTTTTCGAAACAGATTATTACAGGGAGACTGAAGAAACTCCTCCCAACAAATGACACTACTACTGAAGAGACAGCTCTGTGCAAGGAGTTGATTAGTCATTAGTAGCTCTGTAGTGACTCTTTCTGTTCCATCCTCTTTCCTGACATGGGGGTAGCCCTGAACGTGTACGATAAAAGTGGAAGTGTGCAGGGAAGGGAAAGTCACTTGCCTGCGGCTGGCCACCAGGCTCGCTGTGGAAGGCTCCACAACTCCCGACCCTGGCCTGTCTCACTAGGTGGCAGTAATTAATTTTCTCTAAGTAACCTAACCTTTCTGTGAGGACTGCAAAATGAACGCTGATGGCTTACAGTTAGACTCCATGTAAAAACCTTCAGTTATTACCTGTTGTGTTGCTGAGCTGGATTCATGCAGGTGACTCCCAAGAAAAAATCCCAGTGTATATTTCTCAGCTGTTCCAATGAGCTAAACTGAACCTTTAATGAAGGTCCAGGAAATTCCAGGTCTCAGGCTATCCAAGCTTTGCTTAAGTGAGGACCAACATGAGAAAATTCCTCTTTATATAAGAACAGTTTGTGTGTGCCAGTGAGTGAATGCATGTATGTAAAGGGGCAGGGTGGATACTGAAATGTCAAGAACAGACTGTCTATCTGATGATAATTTCAAAATCATTTTTGTCCTCTAAAGGCATTCGTGGCCTGCAAGGATTTGATGATTGAACAGATTTTGCTAGCGAACTTATGAGAAAGTATGAGTAGCACAGATAATACAACACAGACTATCACAGATCAATACAATACCAAATGCAATTTTCCATGGTCAATGTAGTTCAGAGATGTACACAGTCACTAGAAGGCAAGAATACCCTTGTTAAAGCTAGTGCAGATTTCTCCTGGACAGGATCTACATCATCCTCCATAGCTGATTTTAGTCATGAGCAGTCATTCTCACAAATCTTACGTGACAGTAATAAGCATACAACTGAAAATCAATAGTTAAGACAAAAGGACATAGAAATGTTAGAGCTTCAAAGGCCAAATGAAGAACATCCTATGAATCATTCTCAAAAGACAGAGAACTTGCTGAATATCTTTTCCATCTCTTTTCCTCTTTTTCTTCTCTCTCTTTTCAACACCACCCACCCCACCCCACCCCCAGTCAGGAAACAGAAGAATCATAATTTCTGATATATGCATGGTATTTTCCAATACTTACACTTATTGAAATCTGCTTTTATGTGTAAGTATTCGACAGAAATACAACTGGATCATTATAACCCAGCATGGTCTAATATAATTAGAAAATTAATATATTTCCTGCAACAGAATTTATTTACATTTATTTCAGTTCTCATTTAACAAACAGAAGGACTTGGTATTAGCCTTGCATGCTACTGTTAACCCAATTAGAAGATTATTACGGAATTTCTCACTTGATATCTATTGTAATCCTGGCAGCATGAACAAGACGGATTCTTTCTGCTATGCCCTTATGCCCTTCCATTACAATCACAGTGCAGTCGCCCAGCACACATCCTCCTTCCTTTCTGTGTTTAGCTGCTTCTTGTAGCACACTGCACTACCCCAGTAAGGGAATCTGTGGATTTCCCTTTCCTCTGGCACCCAATGGGGACCACATGTAGTCCTAATGATATTCTCCATAATGGTCTGTGTTTTACCCTGTGATTCCTTCTCTTGTTCTGCTGTTTTCCAGTCTTTGCTTGTTTTTTTTCAACCCCTGTAAGGCACTTTTTCCTTGTTAGCAGAAACTTTGTGTCCTTCCAGTGTTCTTAGCACCTGATGCCTGAACTTCTGGTTTTGAATAGCCTGGATTTCTCATTCTGCTGGAGGCTCTCTGTTTACAACTCATACCTAGTCTCCTAATTTGCTCCTCATTTCTAACACTAATTATCATACACATCTTTGCTTCTTTCTCAGAGCCAGCTATTTGGTTAGAGATCTTTGAAGGACACCCCAAATACTTTTGAAGTTATTTCTAAAGTTTAGGCTGTTTGTTGACATTTGAACAGAACACCAGGTATAGCATATTGGAGGATTTGATTTCTAAATATCACACCTCTCATTAAAATAAACATCTGATAACAGAGATAAGGAATACAAGAAGCACTCAGGGGAAAAAATCTGCCATGAATATGAAACACATCAGAAGATGCTGGGAGCATGTAAAAATCTGTTTCATGTTTCATTAAGCATTTCTACACAATGGTACTTTCCATAACTATGTAAAGTGCTAATGAGGAAGTTTTTGTGTGATGTCTCACAAGCTCGTGCATGCATAGCTCATTAAGTCACAGAAACTATATTGCTGATACAAAGTGGTCTAATAAAAAGCAAGCAGGTGTGCTGAATTCAGTAGTATGCATTTTAGCATTTCTCATCTACTTTGTCCATTCCTGAAGTAAGGTAGTACCAGAGGTGAGAATGTGTTCTCTGTATTGTTGAAGCATCGGTAGGCTTTTGCCTGCAAATAATGAACATTTGGGATCAGTGAAGGGTACTAATAAATACTGTATTGAAATCTGTAATCACTACACATAGTTTTAACTGGACATCACATGCAAAAGATTTTTCTCTACATTCCTTCCGAGATTACAACATGACCTGGCAGAGTTTTCAGCTGCCAGAAAAGTCAAATGAACACTACAAATGATCACTGGTGGATTCCATCTTCGTAGAGTCCTGTGTGGTGCCTGGCAGCTACAAAATGTCTTTAATAAGAAGGGTATTGCATAGATTGCATATTTTTTTTAAAATGTATCCAGTTTATTTTTTAGAGACCTTTGTACTCTATGAAATAATTTTTGTTCTTTTCTTCTTTGCCTTTCTTCCTGTTCTTAGCTGGGAAGATAGGGGTAAAGGAAGAAGGAAGAATGTCCTTTATAGGGTTGAGACCTCTACAGGGTTCATGGAGAGGTCAGCACATTGGAGAAGGAGGGATTAAGAAGCAATAAAAGTAATCTAAATCTCTTTCCAAGAAAAGAGCAAAGCAGTTACTGCTATTGTGGTAACAGCTACCATGACTAGGTATCATCAAATAGGCATGGCTCTAGACGGTCCACACACAGAATAGAGGTCTTTCATCCAAAAGCTTGTGGTTTTTGTTTGTGACAAAACAAACATGGAAAAATATGTGGAGACTGCGAACCAATCAAATTTTAATAATTTCAGTCTCAGTCTGCTTTGCCTGGTAATCACTGGTAAATATATTTCAGCAACAGTCTGAAAGAGGATGATACCTGACTTAGCTATTTCTGCAACGTATGAAAACTACAGGTATCTATCTGAGTATTAGAGGATTTTTTATGCTCCTTTGGTGAGTTCAGGTAAAGGCTGAGGCCTCTGGGATAATTACTTCCTCTTCTTCAATGACTTATCTGTCACTTTTATGGAGAATCCTGGGGAACGAGAAAGTCTCTTCTACTCTCAAGGTATTTGGGTGAAAATTCAGTGGGAGAGGAAGCCTCTTTCATTACAGCAACTACCACTTATGAAGCTTTTGCTGTTCCGAAAAAAGCTCTTTCATGCAAATCTTTCCTGCTTTACTGCTACAAGAAGTGTCTGTCCCACCTCTGCTAGCAGTACAGCCAAAGACTAATTGGAAGCTGAATACTTGTCTTTTAAATGTCTCCCAGACAGACAAGTGGAGAGCAGTCCATCACTAGCAGGTATTCTAGCTCTGTGAAAGGCATAGTGTTTGAATCCCAGATAATCCTTTGCAGTTACACTAGAATAACTCTCGGGAAATAACAGAAAAAAAAAAAAAAAAGAAAAAAAAAAGTGCAGACTAGAAAATCGTCATTATTCATCACAAGAGAAAAATATTTATGATAAGGCTGGGTAGGCCTAAATAGAGAAAGCCAACTATTTTCAAAAAGAAATATAAGAAACAGAACCGGAACTGAGGGAAAATTTCACGGCTTTAGCCTTTAGGTGAATAATACATATGGCAACAGTATTGCATGTAAATCTCTCTATCTCCAACAGACAGACAAGATTACTAACGAGAAAAGTCTGCAACCCTCTAGAGAGCGAAGCCTGCCAAGGAAAGAAGGCACATGTTGTGTGTAGATAGAATAAAATACTGAGAGTGTTTTTTAATTCTTTTTAAAGAAACAGTTATATTGTTTTTCCAATACAGAATTGATTCAATTGTCCTCAGGATTCTGAAACATTTAGATCCATAGAAAGACACAAAATCTTTAATCCCTATTCATCTCATGTAACTGGAAAGGCTTTGAATTGCAAAGATATCTGAAGATCATTGACTAAAGAAAATCAGAAAAAAAAGGGGAGCTGGAGAAACTCTTAGAATTCTTTTCAGTGCCATCCTTCTGAAATTAGCTTTATCACTACTTACATATACCATCATTCTACATCACTAGTTTTTTTAACTTACTTACTACTCCAAGCAATATGTTTTATAAAAGTGAAATTTAGAAATGAAAGAAAGAACGGTATATAATTTAAACATATTTAATAATATTATCTACTTTAATCAAAATTCATACAAAGAGTCTGCCAGAGACAATTTCCCCAGCATTTGCCATTATTAGAAAACAACCCTAACATTAATGCAATACAAATTATTTCCTTTAGCTACACATTAGAGATGCTCCCTCAAGCCACCTACTTCCAGTCTATTTCCATTATCTTCTTGTGTTTTCAAAGAGGCAGCACAGACTTTTATAAGTCTTGACCTTTACTAATAATTAACTGATTCTTTTTCTATCTTTTTTATTTTTTTCTTTCTCCAGTCTTTGCTTAGAGCAAAATAAATATTCTTTGGTTCAATGTTTTAAGTAGGCAGAACTCAGTAGCACAATTGCATAAGAAAGAATGAAACCTACTGAAAAATTTTCCCTTTATTGTATTTCCCCAGTTTAAGTTCCCATATCAAACTCCAAATTTAACAATATTTTTTAATGCTTTTTTTATTTATTAGAAAACAGTCAATAGATAAATCTCATCTTCTCCTTCTCTCTTAAAGCACTTCTATGGCTTATTACCACAAGGACAGTGATGCAGGATGTGGTTTTTCATCTCTGTGTAAGATAAGATGGTTTTAATGGATTTGTTACCATTCCACTCAGCCTTTAAAATTTACAGTTACTGTAATCTGGTCCTATTTGTGCCTATAATCTACACAGGCAAAATGTGGATCCATAATCCAATATTCTCCCTTTAAAAAGATGCATTTACAGGTAGACTTCTGGTTTTAAAACAATATATTCTTCCATATCCTTCATTATAAAAATAATATATTTTTATGTACTAGGGAATAAAACTGATACTTACATGTCATGTTGGGTTTTCATTATATATTTCCTCTAGTTTGAACTGTAGAATTCTAAAAAAAACCCTGGGTTCTTTTATGTTCAGATATTATATTTTGTTTTCTGATCTAGCTGCAAAATAGGAGCTGCAAAAACAGCTGGTGATAATTTATAGATTATTGTATTTGATTGGTGCTTTTTTTATTTAATTTGAAAATAAACCCAAAAGTCTAGTTCAAATACAATATATGTTGCATTTTCATTAACAAAGTAAATTTATATACACATATATACCTGTATGAATTATAACACATTTGGGGGTAGGTAAATGGCAAATGTTTAATGTATGCAATATATACCCTTCAAATCTTATATATAAGGTATCATTCTGTATGCCAAGGTCATAAAAATGCATATAAGTGATGTCTTTATTAAATGTGTTTATAAGATAGAAAGGTTTAATAGTATGTCCCTTCTTTAAGAGGAGCAAAATAAAAAAAATGGGACTTCCTAGAAATGGCATTCATGTGTGTTAAACTGTTGTACTCCTAGCAGATAACAGAAGCAAATATAAAAAAGCTTTTGAGGTTTCAAAGTAGAATATAACTTGTGATGTACTTTTGATGTACACCTAAAATTCAGTGTTTTCCAGTAGAAGTTAAAATGTTCCAGACAGTCATTTCAACTAATTTATCATTATTAACTTTGAAGGAGCTGTTACATTCTGATTAGGCAAAACTGATATTAGACAGATAATTTAGCAAGGATTCAGTACTGTTCTTTAACTCACAAATGTGTTATCACAGTTCAAGGAATTGCATAACATCTCCCGTGCTACAGTAAGTAATAATGTGTTCTGTTACCCATTTGAAAAGCAAAGAAAATCCTGCTGGCTTGAACTCCAGCAATGCTTTACGTTGCATTTACAATGCACTGAATACATCTCTCAGGAAGTGCTGCTAGGGGTGAATTACTGAGGCTCATCTGATCTCAGTCACTCTTGAGACCCCAATTAAGTGACTTGGAAAGAACCAGCAATTATACATGCACCACAGTTTCCATCTTCAGTTATCTGTAACTAGTGAAGCCCTCCTTTTCATCTGTGGATAGCTTGTAAACTGCTACTGCCAGTCCAGCATTTTTCTCTGTACACATGGGCTGAGGAGTAGTAGAAGTAGAACCTAACATACCAGGCAGTTGTACTGGAGTCAGCTTCACTCCCAAATCTTTTTGTCATATCCCTTACCTACATCTACCTGGGATGAAGATTATCAAGGAAATTTACACTCTTTAGCCATCAATATCAAGCTGTCTGGTAGTTAAGGCTTTTCCTATAGCGCATCAGATTGGTCTGCAGTCTCTCTCAGTTTCGTCTTTCTACTCCTTCTCCATCTGCCTGAAACTTCTACTGTCCTGAGGATTTAATCCTGAATGCAAATACTGAATACAGACCTAGAAATAGGCTGCTTTAAATTCTCTTCTTTCCACAAAGGGTTAGACTCATTTCAACCCTAAAGCATAGGCTGCCACATGGAGGGTAATCCAGTCTCCAGATTAATATGACCTTTATATAAACCATGCTGAGATGCCGTGGAGCCTCCTCCCCTGTGGTGGTTCAGAGCTGCCTCCAGGCACAGCCTCGTCAGTGACATACCGGCCCAGCCGGGAGGCTGCCAAACGCCCGCATGGATCCCCTCATCCATTAGGTTGATCCTGAACAAAGCATACTGAATTTAGTACAGAAAATCTCATGAATTACATTTCATGCCTTGGGATATTATGACAGCTCAGAGGACTTGGTCCACACCCACACTTGCTAACAGATTGCCACAAAGCAAAATAGGAGAAGGGCAGGGATACTGCAGAGTAGTAGGTGACAGATCCATCAGTGAGACCTACTGCCCGTAATAAGGATAACACTTCTAAATGACAAGCAAAGTTCAAAGGAGGAGATACTCAAGCTCTGAGAGATACTGTCTTCTCTTTTGATCTACTTCAGGCTGGAACTCTTAATTACATAAAAAGCTTAAGCAAAATGGAATTGAGAAAAAGGATGTGTGCAGACATTCACTGAATGCAGTGAGGGTGGGGGTTTGGTAGACTGGCACATATGATGTGGACCACAGGCAGTTTACTATTTCTACAGAAAACTCTGGTTTCCAGTGTAAAGGTAAAAAAGGGAAGAATTTCAAAAGAGAAGTGACTTGCTTTTAAAATTAAGTTGGAACCATTTTCATTGATAATTGCCTACAACATAAAGTCAGACCAAAGTAAAAATAAGATATCCCACAATCCTAAGATTAGTCATATGATACCTTTTAATGTATTGTACAGGTTGAGTTAATAACCGTACTTCTGCTGGTTTCATTAAGGCCAGTATATTTTTTTCCATAACAAAGCCATATTTCAAAGGAAGGGACAATATTGAGGTTTGTTTTTTTTTCATGCCACTAAGAGTGGCAACTAAAAAACCTCTGAATAAAAAAGGTTCTGACATGACAATAGTAAAAGACTGAAAATTTAACAAAGAAAATATCAACTGTTAAAATTAAAATTCTTTAAAGTTTGATAAGCTGCATTACTAAAATCAACCCTTAAAAAGTACTTATGTTCTCAGTATCATTAATTTATCCTGTACACTTTTGCTGAAAAACAAGACCCATTAACCAATACACTTTTTACACATACATATGAGTACAAAGGAGACAAAGCAACAAAACCAGATAAACAAAATTAACTGAGTGTCTAATTAAAGAGTTGATATGACTAAATACACTTTTTTCTTTTATCACAGCAAAATTTATTCCTTGCTCTCAAGTTTCTGTAACTGGATACCAGAGAGCCAATTAATAACAGTATGATTCATGTATAGCTTTAAATAACATCAAAATTATGATAGAATTATCTCTTGTGTTTGGTCATGGTAAATCACTAACACATCTCAGTTTATGGAGCTACATATCAATGGATTTAACAGTTAAAAATACAAACAACTTAGAAGACCTGAACTACAAATATCTATGACACACCATACCTTTGACATTTCCTGTTATAAAATTCATGGTGTTAAAAGGTTCAATGTCAAATGTTTCTGAAAGCTCTATTTTAAATTTTTTTGGAAATCTGGCAATCACCTGCTATGTATAGGTACCATGAAGTGACATTCACACACTCCAACTTCAGGTATGTCATCTGAGATGTCTAAACAAAGAGTTGAAAGTCCTATACAGTGAATAGAGTGAGTTGTCAGTGTGCCAACGTCCAGACAAAAGCCACCTTGATGGGAAGATACAGCTAGCTGCAGAGGAGTTGCACTCTGATGTGCTATGATTTATGCCCACAGGTGCCTCTTGATCTGTATCAACCTTATGAGGAACCTACTGTGACATGTTTCATGATCAGTTTGAGCCAAAACACCTTTATGCTTTCTTCTCCCCTCTTTTCTCCTTGGCTATGCACTCTCACTCTCACCATGCCTTGGCACTAGGGTTTCTTGCACTCATGTCACCATCAGCATAGTGAGCCATCTAGTTTAAATTGGTTTTCTTTGCTTTGAGATCACTTTTTCACCCATCTCATGAACCCTGTGAGTAAGAGTGCTGAAGCTGTCTGAAAGCAGAGGAGAGTAATAAGGGGCATGTGTCAGAGCAGCACAGATTTACACTGCATTAAAGCCATCATGATACATAAAATCATTAATGGCTAACCCAGATGCCAGGTGAAATTATGTGCCCTCAGGAGGTTCCAATGACAAATTCAATTGAACCTATTTGAGCCAGAAATCTCAAGCTGGACTAAGTGAACACTCTGTGTAATATAGAAATAGCAGGAACACAAAGGTATTGACAGCAACAGAAATTAGGCATCTAAATGGTTTTTGTGCATCTGACTCTAAATGGTTCTTTAGGTTTTGATAACTTCTTTGTATGGTGACTGTCAGAAGAATTTTAAACAGAAAACAACAAAAACTAGAGATCTGCACGTCATGGGAAACGGCAGCAAAATTTGCCTCCTCCCTAGACTTCTCTATTCTGTAAAAGTAGGAGCTTGTACAGTCCCTTCTGCCATTGTCCTGGCTCTGACTGCCCTGGAAACCAAACTCCATTTTCAACCTACCCTGTCTTCCTTAACTCAAGGAGAGACTGATATAAGAAACACTTAAAACAACTCTGATGTGTGTCACTGTGATGGATCCTCTTGCAGACCCCTCCTGGGAAACCTGCATGCTTGATTACCTCTCTGAAATGCCTGTACACCGATGCATGCAGCATGGGGAACAAGCAGGAGGAATTAGAGATCTGCATGCGGTCACAAGGCCATGATCTCATTGCAGTTACAGAGACATGATGGGATAGTTCCATGACTGGAATGCTGTCATGGATTGCTTTGTACTTTCTAGGAAAGACAGGCCAGCAAGGTGAGGTGGTGGAGTTGCTCTTTATATGAGGGAACAACTGGAATGTACTGAGCTCTATCTACGTATGGATTCAGAACAAGTTTGTTTCAAGATAAAGGGGCAGGCCAGCATGGGGGAGACTGTTGTGGGTGCTCACTACAAGCCACCTAATCAAGAAGAGGAAGTCGATGAAGCCTTCTACAGACAATTGGAGCTAGCCTCACAATCATAGGCCCTGGTACTCACGGGGGACTTCAGCCTCCCTGATATCTGCTGGAAAGACAACACACCAAGGCTCATGCAGTCCAGAAGGTTCCTGCAGTGTTGGTAAATAACTTCTTGACACAGGTGGTGGAGTCAATGAGGCAAGGTGTCCTCTTAGATCTTGCCTTTGTAGACAAAGAAGGGCTGGTTGGGGATGTGAATGTTGGGGGCAGTGTTGGCTGCAGTTACTACGAGATGGTGGAGTTCAGGAACCTTTGTGGAGGAAGCAGAAAACCAAGTAGGATTGCCACCCCTGACTTCAGGAGAGCTAACTTTGACCTCTGTAGGGAACTACTTGAAGGAATCCCATGCATTAAGGCTCTAGAAGATAGGAGCATCCAAGAGAGCTGGCTGATATTCAAGCACCACTTCCTCCAAGCTCAAGATAGGTACATCTCCACGAGTAGGAAATCAAACCAAGGGGGCAGGAGGCCTTTGTGCATGAGCAAGGAACTTCTGGAAAAACTCAGGCAGAAAAAGGAAGCTTATGGAATGCGGAAAAATGGACAGGCTGCTTGAGAGGAGTATAGGGATGTAGTCAGGACATGTAGGGAGGTGGCTGAGGTCGTTTGGAATTAAATCTGGTGAGGGAGGTCACAGACAAGCAGGAAGGCTTCTTCAAGTACATCAGTAGCAAAAGGAAGACTAGGAAAAATGTGGGCCCACTGCTGAATGGTGTGGGTGCCCTGGTGATGAAGGACACAGAAGTTACTGAGGGCAGAGTTACTGAATGCCTTCTTTGCTTCTGTCTTTACTGCTGGCCCTTAGGAATCCCAGAAACTGCAGGCAAGAGAGTCTGCAGAAAGAAAGATTCTTGGGTTTAGTAGGGTTGAGTTAGAGATCATTCAGGCAAACCTGACACCCACAAATCCATGGGCCCTGATAAGATGCACCCCTGAGCGCTGAGGGAGCTGGCAGGTGTTTTTGCCAAGCCACTCTCCATCATCTTTGAAAAGTCATGGAGAGCAGGAGAGGTGCCTGAAGACTAGAGGAAAACTCCAATCTTCAAAAAGGGCAAGAAGGAGGACCCAGGAAACTCCAGGCCAGTCAGCTTCACCTCCATCCCTGGAAAAGTGATGGAGCAGCTCATGATGGAGCTCATCTCAGACCTGGTCAGGCTGGAGAGTTGGGTGGAGAGGAACCTCATGGAGCTCAACAAAAGCAAGCGTAAGGTCCTGCACTGGGGGAAGAACAACCCCGTGTGCCAGTATAGGCTGGGGTTTGACCTGCTGGATGGAAGACAGATCTGCAAAGGACGTGGGAGTTCTGCTCAACACCAAGTTTCCCATGAGCCAGCAGTGTGCCCTGGTGGCCAAGGTGGCCAATGGGATCCTGGGGTGCATTGGGAGGAGCACGGCCAGCAGGTCAAGGGAGGTAATCCTGCCCCTCTGCTCTGCCCTGGTGAGGCCCCATCTGGAGTGCTGTGTCCAGTGCTGGGCTCCCCAGTTCAGGAGAGACAGGGAACTGCTGGAGAGGGTCCAGCAAAGGCTGCAAAGATGATGAGGGGACTGGGGTATCTCCCTTATGAGGAAAGGCTGAGAGAGCTGGGTCTGTTTAGCCTGGAGAAGAGAAGGCTGAGAGGGGATCTTATCAATGCATATAAATGTTTCAAGTGTAAATGTAAAGAGGATGGGAGCAGACTGTAGTGGTGACCAATGAGAGGACAAGGGGCAACAGGCAACAAACTGAAACATAGCCAGTTCCTTCTGAATATGAGGAAGAACTTTACTTTGAGGGTTACAGAGCACTGGAATAGGCTGCCCAGAGAGGCTATGGAGTCTCCTTTGGTGACATTCAAAACCCACCTGGATACAACACAGTGCATCCTGCTCTAGGTGAACTTGCTTTAGCAGGCGGTTTGAACTGGATGATCTCCAGAGGTCCCTTCCTACCCTGACCATTCTGTGACTTTGTGATTCTGTTATTCTGAAAAAGGATTCAAATATTCACCGAACTAAAACATTAGGCAGGGAATTTTAAGAGCTGCCAATGCTCTTATACAAGTCTTTCAAATACGCAGTTATTTTTTGTATGCATTCCTTCAGTAAATACTACTATAGCGTTTTATTCCTCATTTTAATTTTTGACTTAAACTAGGTTGAACTGTTGTTGATAGTAACACATTAGCATATGTGTCTACTATAGTAAGTAAATTATTCTGAGCAACACCTCAGACAAACTAAAGATTTTTCATTGCCTAATAGTCATTCTAAAGAATTTCAGGCTTGGGTTCTGCCTTTGTAAATGTAACTCCTGTTTATTTGTTTATTTGTTTTCAGAAAGAATAATAATCTCACTGATTTGAGTGCTCACATGATGGGAGGTATGTTTATAATCTTTTGAAAATGCCTGACCTTTCCAAAGCACTGGGAAACTAAAAATGGCACCTCAGATACTGTATCTATGATAAAATATCTATTTTGACATTGATTACCACTTGACAAAGGAAAACAAAACATAACCAAACCCAAACCAAACCAAAAACAAAACCAACCAAACAAACAAACAAAAACAACAACAAAAAAACAAACTAAAGAAAGATTGTACAGTATCAGCTGCTTTGTTTGTAAGCAATCTTTATATGGGAATTGAATATCTATATTAAAATTTGATAATGTGTTCCAAAAGAAAGCCTCTAATTTTGACTTGTGTGAATAATGCTCTTTATTTGAAAGAAACTAGCGAGTGATTGAAACCACACACAATAAACTCACTAAAAACTTCTACTATTATTTAAACTATAAGAAACCTGTAAGTAGTATCAATCTCTAAAAGTATTACAAAGTCAGCATCAAGAAGCTAGTCCTCTTATGATTTTTAATGAACAGAAATGTACAATGCATGCTTTTAGCAATTACATAAAAATCTGGGCATTAATTAATTATAAAATACAAGTATTAATTATTTCAAGTGAATTGCCTAGAAAGCTGTGAAAGAAACAGAACATATGACCCTACAGCCTCACATCTCCAATCCATTACATTCATGTAGAGAGGTAATTTCTTAGTGCTTGTTATAATTTTCTTCTTCATAAACCTAATGTGGGTTAAAGTATACACTTCATCTGTTTCTGTAGTGAATATAAATAGTCACTTATATTTTATTTCTTGATAACTATGACATTTTTTTAATACTTCCTTTCCTACAAATATTTTCAGTTATTATAAACTAGTTATTGGAATGAGACCAGTATATTTGTAATATAGTACATATCTATTTAAAGGATACTTTAAGTGGTTGAAATGACTGATACACTGGAAGGTGACATTTACTGCAGAGTTCAAGGTAGGTACCCAAGATGGGCCTTCACAATAACTAGATCCTGAGGTGTACATTTAAATTCTGGTTTTACTGAACAGAATGCCTTCTCTCTCTTAACTTCCTAGCTCCATGGCTCCCAAGAGTTACTGGTGAGTTCAGTGAAACAAGTTTTTAAAACCAGTTTCTTTGTATTTGGACTTTTTAATACATACATATATATATATATATATATATACTTTCAGATTGGCATGAAAACTAAGCACCTTGAGCTCTTGTTTCAGATGATATTTTACTTTCTTGCATGGAAACAAGAAAAGGTAACTAAGTAGTCCATTGTCAGAAATACCTTAGGTAAAGGATAAGAAATTTAAGGATGATGGATTATGAAAAATACTGTTGTGTTATCTTTTGTTTATAGCTGTCTAGAGCATTCTGAGAGGGATATAGGACACAAATTATGATTGGCATGTGAATGTTGAACACACTGTTGGTAATTTGTTGTCAAATATGAAATTTAGACTAATAAACATATGTATTCAAATAACCTCAAGCCTAACACAAAGCAAAGGAGTTCACTGACCTGTAGTTCTGGATCTTACGTTTATTGCCGAAGTGTTACATGAAGGCTTACAAAACATGCCTTAAATAAACGATTGCTGGAATTATTTATTTTTTTTTAAATCAGTTATGCTATGTAGCATCAAACTGAATTTTCAGAAGTTTTTATTTGCAAGTTATTCAGTTATTAAAAATAATATAAAATTAAATAGCTAGTGAATTGGACATTTATAACAAATGTGTGTTGATTATATCTAGGGATACTATATCCTGTGTACTCATCCATAATATGCTACGTAAACAGACAAGAATAGCACCTCAGTATACACAATCTGAACATTCGTTAACATATATGTAAAGGATCCTGTTCAACTGACTGTTTCAAAATAGTCAAAATACATGATTTCTAAACTGTAAGAGTTTGTCACAAGCACTTAAGCCCTTCAGTGTTCCTCTAAATAATTTTCTGTTTTCTATTGACATGACAAACTGTCAAGCCTTTGTTAATGATTGCTATTAAGAATGCATGCAGATTTAGATGGATTTTTCAGAATGAAACCTGTGTACAGCACTAAATCTTAATCCAGTCTACAAATCCACAGTATGTTTTAAAACAAGAACAATGTTCAATGCAGCTTTTTGTAAAACCAATCCTCATTTGGACTGCACGAACACATGCTGACTTCACCGATAATGCTGCAAAGCATTTATTCTGGAACTCAAAAGCAGATTTTCCTGGGAGAAAAAAAAAACTATACTAGTGTTTGTCATTTCACTGATAGCTCGAAGACATTGTTATTGAGATCGGCTTTACATGCGAGGACCACTCCTGCTCACAAGAGATCTGTATTTTTAGAGCAGAATATTCTGGAAGAGTTCATTAATTTAAAATAGTTATCAATGATAAGTACTTAGGACATGGTATTAAATTTCAATATTGATAATTAGTACTTAAAATTTCAATGCTTTTACATAATAGCATTACGTGATGGTTGGCTTTTTTTGTATGCAAGGAAATATTTGTGTATCTTTCAACTTTGGATACAATAAAGTGCTTACGTGTAATTTAGAAACACATTTTGGGCAAAAGCAATCACAGAACAATGTGATTTCTGATGCTTCAAATTTGCACAGTTACAGTCTTTCTAGGACTATATTTACGCAGGCTGGAAATCATGTACAGTAGGTGCCTATTTCTAAATTGCAGTATTGATATATGGTATTCTGTATTTATTATTACCTTTGTTACAGCAAGTTATGTCCTGCTGTTTCCAACAGAGAATTCTTATAGAAATTTTGCTGTATCTGATTATATTTTATCCTGCTAGTAAGAAATATATACCTTTTAATTGTTTAAGAAAATCTTAAATATGAAATCAAACTTTTGGATGATTATCCAACTGATATGGAAAATCTTCTAATGTTCCACAGTCTTCTCTCATATTATAAAATCAAACTGAATGTTTACCATTTTAACAGGAAATGAGAAAAATTGCACAAACAATTTGAAACTGAAAATTCTCATTTATCTAATCTAAACTTAAAAAATGAAGTGTACATAGTTGCAGCAAGACTGGATGGACACCTTTTTATTGCATTAAATCTTATTTCGACGCTTAACACAGAAAGTACCTCAGATACTTATAGCTTATAATACCCTTTAGAGCAGACATTTCTTAATGGATTATAATCTAACATGAATAAAGAAATTGTATTGTTCAATCATTAAATCAGATAAATGTCTCCCAGAGAAAGCATTAATAAAGTGAGATAAAATTTGAACAAATGTATTGTCAAGTTTTGTCTTAACTTATATATATGTTATATATATAGGGAGAGATTAGGTATACATGTATATATATTCTCAGATTCACAGGCAGATGAAGAAAGAAACAGAACATTTAAAATACATAGACATGCTATTTCTGATATTTTAACTATGACATGTTAGGGTTTTATTAAATTAAAGAAAAGTGAAAGAAAAAATCCGTTTACATGTTGTCACTGAGCTGTAACTACAAATTTTTCCTTAGTGCAGTTGAATGTTTCTGACTCACATATTGCCTCTTTTTTAGCGAACTAAGTTTGTCCCTTCATAGACAGCCTCATCTACACAATATTGGATTAATGCAATCTGAAGGTTGAAAGTTTAAAGAAAAGACTATAGGGTAGTCAGAAGCATTTTTCTCTTTTTTATTAATCAGATCTTAGTGATTAACATCTTCATCATTACCATGTGATTTTCTTCTTTACTAGATTTTTCCACCCTGAATCAAGACCTTTGGAAGTCCTCAGTTCATTCCTTACTTTGAGAATATACTTCTATGCTATACTTCCTCATTTGGAATTGGAAAGTTTAGCTGAAAATGCCAAGCAAAAAATTTTTGAAGATTATTTTCTCTCTTTCCAGTAGAATGTGTAAAATAGCATGTATGAGATTTTGTTCAGCTTGTATCTAGTTGGATTTAAAAAACTATACATATGGTAAAGTAGGTATTCTAATATTCTGAGTTTCCTCGTAGCACTGCTTTAAAGAAAGAAATAAAACAGCTTTTTTATCTTCCTTTCCCTTCCAGCTCTGCCTCACTGAATTTTACTGCTTGAGTGCATTTACAAAAACCAGGAGGTAATACTTATATTTAACAAATTTACCTAAAGGGACTAAGAAATGCTACTGCTGTCATTGTCATTGTTTCTGACACTTCATGAGCCCTTCAGTTTTCCCCATGTTCCTCCCATAATGGTCCTCACTGATACCACAACAACAGTGCTTGAACTGGTTGAGCTATCTAGCAATCATTATTGGCAAAAAGACTACAAATATACTAGCAATATACAAACTTTTGCCTGAGTCAGAGTTAGGTAAAAGTTGTCCCATACATGATTTCCCTAAATGGTTGGTTTGCATTTTGATGTCTATCTCTGTAGGGAAAAATGATCAGATACTTTTGTGTTTTTTTTCCCAGATGCTGAGAATACGTGTTATCTTCATCCATTACACCACATCCAAACATTTCAGTTTTCATGAACCAGTCCGCAGTTAAAACATTAATTGTGCAAATGAGTCTTTAAGCAAAGACTTTTCCATTGAAAGTCCTGCTATTTGACTAAGTGAGTACATGAAACTATACTTCAGCCCAGAAATTATGATCTGGTATTAAACTGAAACATTTTAGAACAGTGAGGCTAGGAATTTCTCAATGAAATATTTCTTTAAAAATTTTAGTTTCTTGAAAATTAACTTTTTACAATAAATAGTTCAAACAGAAAAAAAAAGAGACTTTAATATTTTATTTCTTTTCTAATTTTTACCTATTTAAAACACCCCTAGTTGTTTTCAGAAAGGAAAACCCCAGCTCTCAGGTAATTAAAAAGATTGATATGTGAGAAGTAAATTCTGAATTTACAGTTTTGATTATTCCAATGTAAAACTGTTGCCCATGTCACATTGATCTAATCATAGGCTATATCAATGCACAAAAGTGTCCAACTGAATCACATGATTGAGAAAAGGATTGATTTGGTTTAAAGAATGTTGGTATAATTGAACAGATAAACAAAAACCCCTATATCATAACTAAAAAAATATCTGTTCCTGTTATAGAGTGAATATAACATTTAGATGAAACGTGTAGAGATGAAAATTTATTATTTTAGATATTTTTTCATTTTAACTAGCACAGATTGCTAGTTATTTCATATCACTTTAGTTAATTTATTTATATACCTACTGGTTAAGATAGTTAAGGAGGGCTTTTATCATTAACAAGGCCAATTTGTGTAGAAGACCTGTTATGACAACACAGTGCTCTAAATGAAGTAACATTCTCCTCTTCCTGATGATTTACCTCTGGAACTTCTTTGTATTCATACTTTAGAAAAAATACATTAAAAGTAGTTTTAGTTATACTTTCTTGAACATGTGTTGGGAAGGGGGAGAAAGAAGCAATCCCCAATTCACTAGGTGATAGTAAATTTAATTTTATTGAAATAATGCCCTAAGAACAAATAGGAGATCATTCACTGCATATTTGGACACAAGAGTAATTTTTTAGTGTTGGATGAAAATCACGAAAAATTGTTTCATTCAAATGACAGAGAAAGTGGTTAGGTGCCTGTCCAAACTTATCTTTTAGGTCCATTCATGTACTGCTGGAAATCCTTTATTCCTTTTTTCTTTTCTCTAAAATCAAGCCTAACAAAAAAATAATTCAACAATTGCTTTATTTTTCTAGGTGAATTTTTGCATTTAAAACTACAGCCTTCTGCAGAACCAGGAGCCAGAACAAAAAAATGGGCAAGACACAGGCTAACTAGATTGTCAGGCATTTAAAGTTATTATTGCGTGGTTGTGTTTTGTTTTTTTGTTTTGGTTTGGTTTTGTGTTTGGTTTTTTTAATTCAGATATGTTACTGCCTGTTGTGGAGACAAAGCTGTCTTCTTTAGTAACATGAAGGTGCACTAATTGGATACTAAAATCAGATTTTCTTGAGACAGACTAAAAGTATTCCTGTTTCCTTGAGGGGGGCAGATATTTGACAGGGCTGATGGGAAAAACAATGTTACCTGAAGGTGAAACAGAAAAGATTCAGAATTTACCAATATAGAAAACTGGAATGTAATTTCTATATAAATAAAGATATCATAGTTATGATATATTTATACCATAAATATATAATATCTACATAATTCTAGAATTAAAAATACAGGTATATGAAATTTTAGGATTTTTCATATGTAAGAAACAATCCCTTTCTGAACAGGTTTGAACAGAAAGGTTTGTATTTTTATGTTATTACAAGGGGGTTTTTTTATGTTAGCAGGGATTTCTTCGATTTTGTTTGCATGTTGAAGGTAAGAGGAAGAATATTGTGAGGATTCAGTCCCTTGGGCAATTCTTCATTAATGGTGTCTTCTGTCCCCTTGCCTCCCATTCTTTGCCTACTTTACTGCCCCTCCTAACCTGTGCTGCTGCCAGGCCACAGGGCAGCTCAGAGCTGAGTGGGAAATGCTCCTCATCTCATTACAGCTCCAGGCTTCTTGCAGGCTGCGTACTTTTGAAGACAGTATCTGACATAATATTTTATCTAGAGTCATGGTTTCCAGAGGAGCAGATTATACTGAGGTCACCACAGTTATCCAAGAACCTTTTCAACAGGAGAAAAGTTTAAAAATAAACAGTATTTTTACCTTTGCAACAGGATTAAGGTATTGATTATGAAACTGGAAGTGAAGTTACAAACAAAAAACCATTAAATGCAGAACAGGATTAAGTTGGGAACTAATCTTTCTTTCCTCATGTAGGATTTCCCTGCTTCATGCTTTTTGGCTGTCTCATGCTGTCTTTTAAGCAAGACCGTTGAGAAATTAATTTTTCCTCCAATTTCTACCCTGTGTTTCTCTCTAGTGCTTTTCAGGTTACTAATCAGTGTAATAAAAAGATATTTTGGATGAGGTGTCAGGATTCCTGTGTCTCTCTTAAGGTTTCTCATTGTGGTGCAACCATGTTTAACACTCCCCCAAACATCAGGTGAACAGTGGGACACCTTTTCCATGACTAGTTGGGTGAGCGTGAAGGGAGCCTGTAGGACTCCTGAGGTGTGAAGGAGTGAGGTGTGAAGATTCTCCAGCTCTGTTTGCTTTCCTCATCTTAAGTTAAACTGCAATTGTTAGTTTATGCTATAACACTCTACCGGTCACCCCTTAGAGAAACTCCTTCCTTAATATGCAGTCACCTTTTGGTCTGATGCAGTTTTACGGAAGCCATACAACACAATAATACAACAGGTCCATGGTCCCATGACATTAATTTTAATTGCTGGTATGTAGAAGAGACCAATGTATCAGCTATAAGTGTCAGATATCTCTGTCATTCAACGTGCTGGAGACAAATGAATTAGATACATCTGGACTCTTCCTACCTTGATTTAGACACTGCATGGAGGTGCCCTGTTTAAGAACTGTACTCCAGTAGCTCCTCCAGCAGCAAACACACTGGGGTTACTGAGGGGTTCCTCAAAAGTGTGCCAAGCACCAATACCCAGAGGACTGCTGGCAGGGGATGATTTTTAGGTGAACCATCACTACTGAACCTTCAGCACACCATGTGCACCTGGAGAAGCACACACATCCTTGTAAATTATGTATGCACTGTCCAGGGCCTGCCCTGACAGTTGCGACCCGCTTGGTTTCCAAGTCGAGGTGGAAGACTGCTAGATAAGAAGTGCAGAAATGTGGGAAGAGAGTGGGGATTGCCCCAGCTCCCCACTGAACCAACTGGTGACCTGCTAACGAAATCCCAGAGTACTTCAGGCTTCTAGTTCCTTGCTCTCCCTTTTCTGTGACACCCGTTTCACCTCTCCCTCTTCCACCAACACATGTATTTTCCAAATAAAGGACAAACACACTATCCCAAACACATTCTGGAGGACTAACATGTTTTCTGGCAGTGTCCGGACCAGTATGTAACATGTGGTCACCCCAAGCCTCAGGTGGGTGTGTAAGAGACTGCTGGTTTAGGTAATTTTCTAAGTTTTGACTAGGTGAAATGCTATATTATTCCAAGATTATTTTGGATTTTTCACAGGATATGAACTGGTCCCCTGAAAGGTACACCAGCTTTCCTCAGTGAAACAGAGCTTTCAAAAATTATCAGGACCAAGATATTAAATCTAAGAGTAGAACAACTTAATTCTCCTGTCAGAGAACTACCATTTTTTTTGCACTTGTGCCAGTTCTCACAGGCTTTTTCACAGGCTTTTAAACAACAGCTTCTTGATATAAGGCAAAGTATTGTAGTTTCACATTCATTTACAGTCAGACTTTCCCATCTGTGTCTGAAAGTGACATTTTCAAACTAGCTCTTTCATGTTTTCTGAAAAGTTTCTTTTTTAAACCCAGCACTCCTGAAATTATTTTATCTGTTTCTTAGAACTATGAGAAATCAAATATATGAGTAATTTTAAAAATCATACATAAAAAGCCATTAATAATTACACTTTTATTGAAATAGTCTCACTCATACAGCATATTTAGCAAGGCAACATAAAAGCCCCCAAAGGTTCTGCCTTTTGCTTTTTTTTTGTCAAAACTATCTCAGTCAGCAGCATTAGTTAGGAAAAAAAATGTGTGGGGTTATTTTGCTTTCTGTTCCCTAGGCTTGCATTCAAATAAAAAGGTAAAATCATCTAGGATTGTCATACAGAAAAGTTTTCTAAGTTGATATATCAGAAACAATACCTTCAGAACAGAAAGTAGCTCTAGAAGGAAATATGTTACACCTGTTTTCTACAGAATTGTTCCTGAAAACGTGTATCAGTGTCTCAGGATATTACCTGAATAGTATGAATCATTTTAAGTAATATTTTACAACTACCAAAATAAATATGAATTGTCCTCTGGCCACTATTAGCCATAAGATGGCAAGCACCATAGAACATTCTGCCAATGACTGTCAGAATTAATTTGCAAGCCTTCTGCTTTTTCAGGTGCTGTGCTGCACCAGATCTGTTTCCTTTCTTTCTGTAGCGACCATGTTAGAAGATCTATCGATACGTCACTGTTCTGACACCAAAGCATAATTCCAGTGTAACCTACTGAGGACTGTTTGTTTCTTACAAGTTGCCTTCTGTGTCAATACACAAAGGAGATGGGTTGTTATACCCTGCAAAGTGTAGTAACGTGCACTCAGCTCTAAAGCCTTAATTACCTGTACTGCGGTAGGAAATCAAAGTGACAAAACATACCCAGCATCCACTAGGCTAGGAAAAGTGAAACAAAATGGTTTCTTCATGCACTAGTTTCTTTCCATTCATCTTTACATATCTATTCATACATTCAAAATAATCAGATACTATTATGTTAACTTCTCACTGTTAGATGACTTTAGACCAGCACATTTATAATTACAGAGGATCTTCACAATTGTGTAAGGAATAGCCAAAGAAAAGAAGTCTTGCAAGCAGATTTTAAGCCATAAAAACCCACTGAATCCCACAGTAAATATATGTAAATACACAGATAAGCTGAGGCTCTCAGCAAAGATAAAACCGAGTACCAATAATTATTCAAGAGCTTAGAATTCAGTATTAATTACTACCATTTTTTTTGTGAACAATCTTCTAGATGTTATATGATACATCTCTGTATAGAAACAAAGCACATGCAATGGCTTTTCAATGAAATTATTAATGTCAACATACCATCACATTACCATCATACATTAAGACATCAAATACCTTCATACAATTTGAATAGAAATGTTGTGTTTGCTACTTACCTAACTGGGTCTCCTGAATTGTTAGCTTACTCTCCAATGGGTGTAAAAGCTTTGGTGGTTTATCTGTTAGTGGTGCTAGAAAAGAAAGAAATTCACAAATATAGTTTTCTGATTATTACTGGATACAATAAGACTTGATTTTATACCTATTGTTTCAGTAACGCTTTAGGTTTTCTTTTATTTAAATAATATCCATGCCTTCAGTAGCTGTAAATATAGCACCAAAATTTAGAATCTTTCATGTGCTAAGGTATTGAAAGCACTTGTGTTAAACCAACATCTCTTTAAACCCTCACAAAACCCATGCACTGATAGAATTTTGTTTTCATAAGTATTATCCAGCATTTAATAGTTTGTTAAAATATTTAATTACCTTTCTTTCAAATATACTCATTAACAAAGAAGTAAACTAAGTTACTGTGAAACAATTTTGAATATTTGATGAAAAAATTATTTAAAAAGATATTATTGTCACTGAAACCTTTGAAAGTAGACTACCAGAAAAGGCACAGTTTTCAAAATCCAAGGGATGGACGCAGTGAAATAAAGTTAAGATTCCTAATAAGGTGACTTTCCTTCTCCCTTTTGATCTACCCTGAAATAATATTAGTAGGCTTTTGTAAATTGTGCCCTAGGAAGAGTTTTGTAGTGGAGAAAAAACTTCTGAAAGTTGTTGGAGCATGTTTTGAAGCATGCAGCTAAATAGTGCAGGTATTCTACTAGATTAATCATCTGTATGCTTAATTCATAGAAGTGACACTGATTATTACTAGTTTTGTTGGTTTTAGCAAGCATAGTCTTCACTGATCTCTGACAGATGTATGCATGTTATACAAAAAAAGAACATTCACATATTTTTGTTCTTTAAAATTGATAGTAAATGTTCATGGGAAAGCTTCAACTTTTGTAATCACCTGGAACACTTTGATATTTTGCTTTTCAACATTCATTCATACTTCAGTCTTTAACACAGATTATGGGCTGTCAGAGATCTAAAGTACATTTGACATTTTGATATAACTCTATAATATTTGTTCCCTTCAACTTGTCAAAATCACTGTTCCCTTTCTTACTGACACACACACAACCACATGTGTATGAGTTTAATCTACTAAACACACTCATCTCCTGTCAGTTGAATTGCAGGAGAGCTTTAACTGCATTCTTTTTACTATGTTTTCTCTGCATTTTCATTAAATTATCAACATCCTTTAAAATCTACTGTATTAATTTCAACTTTGCAACACTTACAGAATACATTCATTATCAACTCATATGTTTCTGCTTTACAGAGGTTTTCCTTTACCTGACCGGAGCATAAACCCACTCAATTGATGTCTGGGTTGTTGACCTATCAGATCTATGACTGAATTGAAATAATTCTTCGGGGAGGGAAAAGAACTGGATTTGTCCACAGAGCCACTTTCAGCTCATTTGTCCAATAATAGCTTCTACTCTCTAGAGAAAAACATTCTGCACTACAGACTTTGGAGAGAGCCACAGCTGTGAAAGACTTTTCAGCAACATCTCTGGGTTGTTACTTTTCTTTACACCAATATGAATGCTTTTTAGTTCTCTTTTTAGTCTCTCTCGCTCTCTTTTTTTTTGTTTTTTTTTTTTTTTTTTTTTTTTTGTGTGTGTGTGTGTGTTTGTTTTTTTTTTTACCTTGAGGGCTAAGGTGGGTGGCAAGGAAAAGGATTCAAAATACATTTTTTCTTAAACTACAAAATTAGTCATTCCTATTTCTTAACTTCTCTGTAAAGTTTCACAATTTATCAGCCCATTGCCATCTTTTAAACATCATCCACTATGAATTTAAATTTAGTTTTGTAGTTTTGTCATTCTCAGCTCAATTACCATTATCAGATAATGTCTTCTGAGTCACTGTTGCTCTAAATCTGTTTTGAAACTTTTAGAGCAAACAAAGTTCTCTCAATTTAAGTAAAGATACAGTAACCGGTGGAGTTAATCTGAATGCAGCAAATAAATAGATTAGAAAACACTATTTTTCTCTGTTTAAGCAAAGATCAACATTACCTTTGTGGTCCTGTACTTCAGGTTTCTAAGAGGCTTCCTACTTTTGAAAGAATAGGCCCAGGATGTTAATATATGGAGATAAATCATCCTTCAGCAACAGTGTGAAGTTATTATGAAACTTATGTCCCATTTAATTTCCTACCACTTGTGGGAAATAGATAATTTAACAGAGAAAACATTACTGAAAATAATAAATGAGACCCATAACTGTTGTATCAGAATCATGGGAGCATGTAGGCTGGAAAGACCCTCCAATGGCCAAGCAGTCCAACCTTATGTTCAGAGCAGGTCCAATAGAGCAGGTTGTCAGGACCTCATCCAGCCATGTGTTGAACATCTCTGTGGATGGAGATTTCACCACTTCAGGTGTTCCAGCCACCTGCCACCTTGTGGCCCTGCACTAGACTCCATCCAGTATGCCCATGTCTTTTTATACACTGAGGAACACAAAATTTGACACAGCCTTCCAGATGTGCCTTCACAGATGCTAAATAGATGCAAAGGATCACCCTCCTGGACCTGCTAGCTAAATACTTTCCAAAAGCTGTGCAGTTTGGCCTTTGTCAACTCACACTCAACTTACTGTCTACCTGTGCTGTCAGGATTTTCCCTACTCAGTCTGTCCCTGGTTCTGCTGCATGGGATTATTCCACTACCCACTCCATGACTTTCTCCAACTTGTAAAGGTCCCCCTAAACGGTAGCCCTGCCCTTCACTTTGTCACTCATTCCTCCCATTTTGCTAAGAATGCACTCTGCCCCATCATCCAGGAGTACATAAAAACCTCTAATCAACGTTAGAACAAAGGTACACCAGGGGTTGACTGTGTTGTGTACCTATTTTAAATTGATGGTTACCAATACTTGTGGCCAGGAAGAATTAATGCTTAATAAGACAGTGCAACTCTAAGCTGTCTAAATTGGGGCAAATATCAGTATTATAGTGTTTCATTCCCTATTGATGCCTACCAACCTAACACTGTTGTATGTCTATATGACAAGTGATCACATCTCCCAGGGCCAACCCCTTCACCCATCTTGAAAAGCAAAAGCATCCCAGGGTATTCTGCATTCCAGAGTTGTAGGCTGTACTGAAATACTGTAAATGAGAGTAACACAGGCAAGGAAAATAATTTTAATAACTTGGTATATCTAAAATATCAGTTTTTCAAAGGTGATTTGAAATGTGCCTTCAGTCAATGAACACTTTTAGTTTCTGATATTTCATCTATTTTTTTAGGCTGCAAATGTATGTATGTTTTCCCGGCAATTAACCCATGTGGACTGAAGTAGAGGTGGGAATTTCTCCAGCTGCCTTTCTCCTTTTCAAGTTTACACTCTCCACAGATACAAACATTAATGGACAGTGCAGAATTTCTGCAATCCTTGTTTAGTTTAGAAACTGAAGTGGACGTATGCATCTCCTATAAGCTAATTAATTTCCTTTAAACCATGGGGTGTGTCATCTTAACTGGATCAACCATGCAACATGCTATCCAAAATTAATAATTATAATGAATTATTATAATTATTATTAATAATATTTTCCGGATGGATATATTGAGGCACAGTTATCTACTAAATTGAACAGCAAAACCAGAATTTAATCCTTTCTTCCTAAACTTCTACTAAATAGCAAAATCAAAAGAAAATTACAGAACTCATAACTACAGCTGGTGTCTTATTAAAGAAGTTAAATATCTTTTTTTTCTTTTTTATGAATAGATGTAGGAAGGCAATAATTTTCATGCCCTACAAAAATATCCATGATTTCAAAGCACTTCCTGTTCTTTACACTATGCAAAGAACCAGAAGTCTTTTGCATGTGTTTAAAAAAACCAGAGTCCTCTTCCCACCAGGTAGTAGTTATCAACATGGTCGTCATACAGGAGGAACAGAGTGTTCAGATTCCTATTCTTGCACAGGGGAATGCTCAAACCTCTTGGCAAGAATCTGTTCCTGGATATTATTATCTACTCAGACACAGGTGCACTTCTCACACACACATACACACACATATGCTCCCCTGCTTTTTTTTTTTTCTCTTTCTGTCTTTCCATATCAATATCTTTTTTTTTTTTTTTCCTGGTGTCGTGTCCATGTCCCGTGTCCGTTTTTGTTCCCGCCCTGCCCCCTACCCCCTCCCCTCCTTCTTTCTTTCTTTGTTTTCCACTTAGGAACCTTATCCCAGTTAATAAAAACTGGTATATTCCTCTGAAAAAACTGGGTTTTTGACAGGTCAGAGTCTTTCAAAGAAAAACTGTCGGATCATAAATCAAGTTTACAACACATCTCATGTTTAATTTCTGAACCATCACTGATGAATGGTTAGAAAACTAATATGTGTAAAAATTTTCATTAGAAACAAACTAAAGTAAAATAAAAAAAAAATCATGTGAAATAACCGATTCTGGAGTTGTTTTAAAAATTGAGTTTAACCTCAGAAATACCATTCAGCAGCAGACATATTGATCTCACTCAAAGAGAAAACGCCTAAATTCACATTCCATGTCTATCAGATTGGATGTATATTTAAGATATATTGAAGAATTTGTCTTGTGGTAATGAAACTGAGAGCCACCACAATCAGTCACCCAACTGGAAACTAGCCAGAACTTAATATTTTTACATCAGCCACCTATTTCCTTACTCTTTTTCCTAAGCTGCTGTTTTAGCTTTAGAAGTTTATCATCACGTGATACACATATTTGTTCTACCCAAAATTTTATCTGAAAAGACCTGCCACCTGTTAGAATTTAACACAGCTAATGAATAAAAGCTTAATCCAAACTGGACATCAAAGTATCACTAAGCTAGACATCTAAAAATCGAACTGCCTCAAAACACACAAGCTTTATAAGAGAAAAATACTGATTCCAAAGATCTTTGCTTATGTCTGCTTTGCAAAGTGCTCTCAGATTCTTCTTTGTAAATTGTAATGATTGCCAATAGTTTTAGTTTCTTAAAGCCAGACAGGGCTGTTGGAGTTGTCTGCGACTCAGAAAGCCAGTTTGTTGGCTGCACGCTTCCTGCAGGGATAAAAATTCACAGGAATGGCTGCCTTACCTGGCCAGTCTGAGTTATCTGTATCTTAGAACATATTTTGACCAAATTTTTTATTCAAGTAAACTTAGTTTCTGAGGATGAAAACCCTTCTGATCCTTCTGAGATTTGAGATAATACAATAAGATTAAACCTCTTATGTTTATGAACTTAGACCATTTTTAGAAAAAAACACTGACATGTCCCTGGAAGATATTGCAGCTATAGCACAGGATTAAATAGGGGAAACAATTCATTACTATGCTAAGGCAAATATTCCTACACTTTGAAATCAAAGGAAACCAAAGAGATGGGGTTCTTTTCTTGAAGTCCACATTGTTGCTTTGAATTCACCCTGCAGTTCAGAAAGATCTCTTATCTCTTACCTTGCTTCTAGAAATTAAGAGAATTCCTCATTACATTTTACTTTCCTGTTAATTTTCAGATCCTGCATTTCTTTTTGTCTTCTCTTAATTCTGCTGCTTGTGGCACAGGCAAATGGCCTCAAGGACAAGGCACATCTGTTAGAAGAGAGGTATTAGGTCTGACTGACTATAAAGCTGAACCTTCAGGCACTACTGAGCATTGTGCCTAGCACTGCTGCCTGCTCCTTCTGCCCTTAGTCAGCCGGTGCCTGGCTACAATGTGTGTGGTGTGCTTACCCCTCTAACTGCTACATCTGAACATTTAACCGAGCTTTGTCAGGCATGATAATCTAATCTTATATAAATGGCAGCAGAGAAGATTTAGAATGAGATTAAAAAAATACCCATTTTTTTCATATTACAATGTTAAAGTGTCCACTTCATGAGAGGGCGCTGTCATTGGAAAGCCATCATTTACAGAAAGCTGCCATAGATGGCAATATTTAGGAATCACAGGTAATTATAAGAATAGGATGAAAAACTATAGCATTTATGTCGATAACTTCAGTACCTTGTAAATCACTAGTGTATGCTTTTGGGTTTGATTTCTTTTTTTTTTCTTTTTTCTTTTTTTTTTTTTCAATAGTGATGTCTGTGGAAGAAATAATGCAGTAGCAGTAGTCTACAGTAGGTTGCAGTAAAATGATGTGCAGCCTGAATCTGCAGTCTTGAAACATTAATATACACAGCCACTGTCCAGATGAATATTAACATTGAGAATTCTGAGATTCCTCAGGGCAATTGTGAACAGAGCAAAACTTAAGTAATGCAATGCAAGGATGTTGGTTTTTTTCTGTATTTCTCCTAACATAGGTATAACCCTGTGTATTCAGATATATCACTAGAGAAATCATTGCCTTTAAAAAAAATAAATATATGGCAAGGTTTTTCATAAAAAGGGAATTCTTTATACGTGCTTGAGACTCCTAAGAACCTTAAATCTCATTTCTGAGTTACACTCAAATTAGTTTTCACTCACAAGAGCATCATTTAAAATCACATATGGCATGAATTGCACAGCAGCCCTGTAAAGATATTCTGCCTTACTGTGTGAACAAGTATGGTTATGCCGTGAATCAAGCAGTTCAAGCTGGGGGCAGATACATGTAAGGATATTAAAGATACATGTGTGAAAACATAGGCATATGAGCATAAATGAGCTGCCTAATGTGACTTAGTTATCACTATGACTGACGGAAGATCAGCTTTTATCTTCTGAAATATTCCCATAAATCTTACATTGTGAGACAAAAAAACTTCTTTTTCTTGCAGTTTATGCCTTTTTCATTGCTTTCTCCTTACCACATACTAAAAAAAAATAAAAAATGAAAACCCCCAAACAAGCAAAGAAAAAAAAAACCCACCCAACCAAAAACAACCCTATGGCCTTGGGCATACAAATGAAAACAGGTTTTGTTTCTCATACCTAATCCTTTCTTCTGATTTTTTTCCCAGACTGAAGTTACAATCCTCAAATTTTCTACATAAGAAATTTCTCCTAAAAGAACTATGTAATGCATTAAGGGAATCATAGCACTTCCTGTGAGGAAGTGCAGAAGCAGGTAAAATGGTAACTAATAAAGAAGCCATTATTATGCAAAAGTTTCAATGACACATATTGAAAAAAGAGGCATTGCTAAAATGAAATCTTAGAAGATAGGAGGAATATTTCCAGGAAGCCTTTTAAAATGTTTTAAGTTTGTGAGTCCCCTGTGATTAACAGCAAGTTGAATACTGCAGAAGAGCAAATGCAGCCAGATGCTGGGGTTTTCATTATCTGCTTGTCTCTAATTCAATCTGGTGTGACACTTGTGTTACTCCTATGACTTCACACAAGATGTATATATTGCTATTTTTAATTTCTGTTAGTTTTCTTGAACACACTGACATTTCCCCGTGGTGTCAAATGAAAAAACACAAATAATAAAATATTGTCATCAGAGATACTGATGCAGTATTGAAATACAAAAGAACGAAAGAGTATATGTAGTTAAAACTATTGAGTGAAATATCAGCCTAACTTCTTGACAGTATTCATCTCTTTGTGAGGCAGATTTAGAATCTGTATTTTGATCTTACAAAGAGGAAAGGAAGGAATAAAACAAGGCCTTGATCCTAAAATACTTTTTATATATAGGGACAGGATTCCTCCTCCCCCATAAAAAAATGAAGACACCCAAAATAAAAAAAGGCAAATAAAAATATTAAAGGATATAAAATATCCATATTTTTTTCTCTCTTGCGTAAAGTTCCTCTGTATCACACCATTGCTTCTGCACAAAACTAATCCCTGAAGTAAGATAATGAAAATGAGATTTTCTATGTAGGTCTGTGAAAAGGATGTCATGCTAAAGCCTGGTCTGTCTGCATGTTCTGTTAAATTTTTCCCTCCACTTCCATTTAAGAGACATCAGAACATCTGAAGAAAAACCTGAGAAATGGTGAACAAGATGATTGCTGCTGTTGTTGCTATAAACAAGCATGTGATATATTATCCGTGCATTTAATTAATATAAAAGCTCTTGTTCACAAAAGAATGAAAGCACGCATCTAAGAGCGCTTCCAGCAGGAGATTTTTTGATGTTTCATCTTAACAGTGAAGCTCACCAGCATTTCATTCAGCAGGAATTTTGTCTGTTTTGCCACATTTATATTACCAGCTCATGTGTGTCCCCTAGGCCAATCCAGCCGTCTCTCTTCCTGCCAGAGTGCCAGAAGCGGATGCTTTGCATAACCACTTTGACCCTTCTGGAGAGGGCGCCTGCACCTGTCGCCTGTCACGTGTAACAGGGCAGTCATGCAACATGTCAAAGGGATCTGGCATTTTGTGCAGTCTCTAACTCTCCCTTCTGCCCTTATGCTGGTAACAACTAGCAGGCAAAATAAACTGAGGACGGAGAAGACCACTGCATTTGACATGTTTTAGTACTTACGTGCTATACTTCTGGTTTGAGTTCAGTTTATTCTCCAATTTGACCTACACAGAGCTTTCCCTAAAACATCTTTGTCTTTTCCACTGTGTGAGAACAGGATTAAGCAAATCCAGTTCACCTCAGCAAAAATGCATATGCTGCAGTTTCTGTTATTGCTTCTATTCCAAGACAGATGAAAAGGTTTGAGAAGTTGTTTCCTAGGACTTTTTAAATCTGGAAGCACGTACTAATGATTTTTGGAGGCTCTATATGGACCATGACCCATATTGCAACTACTTGTAGATGTATTTATTTGCAGTTAGAACCCATAAGAATATTTTTTTGCTCCTATATCTACATGTTAGGTTATGCCTTTGTTTAGAAGAGTCTTCAATGAAGTGGTGTGTTGTATAAATCTTGTATAAGGCTTGTGAAATAGAAACATATGCAGTATTGCTAACAGCTGGGCTACCTGAATAGATTACATATTCATGAGCAAACCAGTGAGTTATGTAAATCACGAGGTTTAGGCAAACAAGTAAGAAAAGCCAACCAGACATTTCACATGTCACATCAGGCAAGCATTCTGCAACATACGCTATTAAAATTTCTCTGCATATCATCATAAATTCACTTCTTACATCATTCCCTTAATCTATAACCTTTCCTTTTTTTTCCTAGGTTGAAATATAGAAAATATAGGGGGGAAGTATTATAAGGTTATGTTCTTTGTGACTAAACCATACAAACCTTTTCTTAAGAATTACTCTATTATTTTTACCAGATGGCCCCCAGAAAATTTCATTTATATTGTCCAATTAGTTAGGGCTACCTACATTTTCTTGTTCAGCCTCACTTTCATTCTTTCCAGCTGAATTTTAGTATTCACTAGTATTTCTTTTCCTCAGCTTTTTCACAATTATTAAAATTTTCCCCTAAAATTTATCATTAGCTTCCATTTATGGCCTGTAATTTTGTATACCCTGTCTTAAATTTAGATTTCAGACCCAAGTAACTGCAATGTATTTTTCCTCATTTAAAGCCATTTATTGTAGGACACTGATTTTAGCAGCTGAACAGTAACATGTGTGAATCTGTTCCTGCCTTGCTTTTATTAGTCTCTCTTTTTTCTGAGTTAGAGCAGACAATTCTTGGAAATACTGTAGCTCATAACCTTTCAACACAAATTCTAGATACTCTATGCTTCCCCAGCCCCCCACCCCCCACCCCCCAAAACTGAATCTTTCTGCTGATAATGCTGACATTTCAGAATAAGATTTCTCATCCTCTGAGGTTGCCTTGTAAAGAGAATAGGATCCTGTCTACCCTGACCACTTCAACTCTTCCAAAGAGCTGACATTTAAAGGCCTTGCAATTAAAGTTTTTGTGTATTGCATAGAATTTCCCTTTCAGGATTTGTAGTCAACATTTTAATTCTGTTGCTCTATTTAAAAATAATCTCATTTAAAAGGCAACCTTCTCTCATTCGCTCTGTGCCAGTTCTGTTGTAGACCTGTACACCCTTTTCATTTGTCCTCTGAGTCATTTTAGTGATAGTCCTCTGAATCTGTCTTTGCTCTGCTAGAAATTTAGACATACTACCATTTCTTGTGGCCCAAAATTTAAGGAAGAAAAATCCATAATTTCTACTTTTGTGTACAGTGTGAGGGTATTGGGTTTTTTTGCTTTCTGTACTTCTCTTTCAGCCCACGTGAACTATTATGTCCCCTTAGGCAGCTGTTTTTGATCCACTCCATTCAAGCAGGCTTTTTTGGTTTTAAGTTGAGAGATTTTGGATTGTAAGAAAGCAAATGTCATTCCCAACTTCAAAAAAGGCAAGAAGGACGATCTTGGGAACATAGGCTGGCCAGTCTCACCTTGACCCCTAGGAAGGTGATGGACCAAATAGTCCTGGAAACCATTTCCAAACACATGAAAGACAAGATGAAGAATGGGAGTAGTCAGCACAGCTTTACAAAGGGGAAATTGTGGTTAACCAGCCTGATAGCCTTCCGTGGTGAGATGATTGGTTCAGTGGACCTGACGACAGCAGTTGATGCTATTTATCTTGGCTTTAGCAAAGCTTTTGACACTGTATGGCATAATATGTTCACTGACAAACGAATGAAGTACAGACCAAGTATGTGGACAGTAAGATGGGCTGAAAACTGCATGAACCACTGGACTCAGAGGGTTGCAACCAGCTGCATAAAGTCCAGCTGGAGGCCCATACCAGCAGTGTACCCCGAGGACTAGTTCTGGGGCCAACTCTTTTTAACTTCTTCATTAGTGACCTGGATGACAGAACACAAAACTGGGAAGAGCGGTTGATAAACCAGATGGGTGTGCTGCCATTCAGAGGGACCTTGTCAGGCTAAAGAAATGGTCTAACAGGAGCCTCGTGAAGTTCAACAAGGGGAAATGCCAAGTTCTGTCCCTGGGGAGGAATAACCCCAGGCTTCAGTACAGGCTGGGAGCCAACCAGCTGAAAATCAGATTGGCAGAGAGGACCTTGGGATCATATAGAACAAGTCTGACATGAACCAGCAGTGTGCTTTTGCAGCAAGGAAGACCAACAGCACCCTGTGCTGCATTAGGCAGAGGATGACCAGCAGGTTGAAGGAGGCAATCCTTCCCCTTTAGTCAGCTGTGATGAGACACATTTGAGTGCTGGGTTCTCCAATATGAAAGAGATGTAGATGTGCTGGGATAAGGACAGTGAAGAGTCACAATATGATGTTGAAGGGTTTGGAGCATTTCATACAAGAAGCTGAGACTGCTCAGCCTGGAGAAGAGAAGGCTCAGGGGATCTTGTTGATGTGAAAAAACTTGATGGGAGAAGTAATGACAACAGAGCCAGACTCTTCTCAGCAGTGCTAAGGGACAGGAGAAGAGGCAATGGGCACAAAATAAAACACAGGAAATGACACTTAAAGATAAGAAAAAAAATCTTCACTAGGGCTGTAGTCACACACAGGAACAGGTTGTCCAGAGATGATGTTATAGTTGCCATCCTTGGAGATATTCAAAACCCAACTGAACATGACCCTCAGCAACCTGCTGACCTTTCTCTGTGCAGGTGATTGAACCAAAATATCTCTAGCAGGTCTCCACCTGCTTTTCCATTTTTTTTTTTGCAAATATTTACTCTTACAATCAGGTTTAGAAAGTCTGGAGAATTCCCAGGATGTCCTGAGTAGTTAGTGTCTGTGCAGCAGATGGGATGAGGGTGGAGCTGGGGACATACTGCGCAAATTGCACTGTACAGCTCTACAGATTATCACACAGATGTTCTGCCTGGTTCTATAGTGTGTGTACAGAGCCTCCCGCTGTAACAGCAGACATCCTGGCACCAGGGATTTCAGGTTTGCATTATCTCTATACAAATCATGTCTGAAGTCTAAGCCCAGAAGTTTTAGTTTCCATAACTTTTCTGTTTTGTAACATAGTAGGAAATCAAGGTCTATCATAGGACATTAAATCCAAAAAAGTTACACAGTCCATATAACAGGACTGAGAACAATAATGTGTGTCACTTATTGTCCATTTGATGTACCAGGCTTTAAATAAAGCTTGCTAGACAAACCCAGTATGACAGATGTCATATTAGCACATATCATATGGTTACTTGGCAGCAAACAGAGACTAGACATCACAAACATTTGGTCTGCAGAAATGTTACCAGAGCTGGTGGTTACAGAACCATAATTTAATACTTGGTGCATAAAACCCCACAAACCTACCTTAGTTGCAAAAATATATACTTTTATACTAAAATGTCTGTAAAGCAAACCCCAAACCCAGACAAGCTTGTTGAAAATAATACTTCTATTACATTTTTTTTTTTTAAAAAAGAACACACACACACACCCCTCTTTAATTACAAAGAAGTTTATAAAAAGCACCATTGCTGGCAAACAATGTAGCTCACTTTGGATGGTTTCTTTTTCAGATACTGAAATTGGGAAATGATGACACTGCTACCTCTTTAGTTGAATTTTTATAAAAATATATCTTCTCTTACTTTCCTTTGGAAACAGGAAACAGTGTTTGGACAAACTTATTTTATGAATTTATTTTATGAATTGAGGAAATTAATGCTTATTAAAGCACCAACACATCAGTTCTATTTGACCAGAAATATTTACATTTACTTGGCTAGAAATCTATGCCACTATTTCTTTGCAGAATCTCTACCATCATAAATTCACAATAAGTATCTTGATTGCTGTTACTCAGTTCTCTCCATAATCAAATATCTTAGGCTATAGGAATTGGAACTGGAAGGCTTTCCCTTAGTTTTTCCCCAAACTTGTTGTTTCTTCTGAATGTAAGAAGGAATTTGTAATGGAATGTACGGACTATTTCCATAGAAAAATAAGGTTATTTAGGAATTTTCCAGTTCTGAAGTTTTCAGTAGAAATGTCTACTCTTTTTTGAAAGAAATAGCTAAAAATATCCTCACAAGGCATTGCTTTGGGTTTCTAGGGTTAAAATAGAGGTGTTTCGTTTGGATACAGAGTAAGGTCTTCTTTAATATTACTCTTCACCTGCCTAGCTTTCTGTTTCTTGGTTCTTGTGATACAAGCACTTTATATTTCACAATACAAAGTCAGATTTCAACTGAGGGACTAGCTATCTGTGTTAGAATTTCCTGACCTTTCTTGGAGTTTTACTACAAGGCACTATTCGGTGTCACACAGAGCTGTATGAACTCCATTAGAAAGAACTTACTAGGACACCATTGTGTCTGGGCTAAAATAATCTGTTTCAATGATCTGTGCTGATGAGTGAGGGAAGAGTGCCCTGTAACAAGTCCATGCTCCTTCTCGCGTCTGAGCTAAGTGCTACTACACAATACTTCACTAAAAACATAATATTATTGGTTCAGGAGCCTTATTCCATTTTATAGGTACTAAGGAGCCCAAGTGTCATGCCAGTTCTCAATAACTTATGAGTTGACGTGGATCTCATTTGTTTAATTCCTATGCTTTTGTAAATGCCACTTAGTACCATAATCCTTGTGTAAATCTAGGAGCTGGAACCTAAATCCCTAGAAAGCAAGTGACTTGCCTGAAAAGCTTTCTTTGTCTGAAAACTAGATTTTTCAGCAAATTAGACTTTTTCTCAATGGATAAGAAATCTGTAATGTAGAGTCTGTGTAGACAGTATCAGCATAACTCATTTTGCACAAAACCACTGTGCTTCTGGTTTATATGGCTGACTTACTTTGCATGTTCAAAGAAGCGCATCAACTGTCATGCTGATGATGAGAAAAAAAGTATTCACTTCAGCCGAAGACAATAAAACCAAACCCATTTAGAACCTATGAATGTAGAGCTGTAGCAACCTCAAAATGATTGATGTTGGTTTTACTGGGAAAATAAAGAAAACTATTTAATCAGAAATATTGCAGCCAAATAAAATTATAGGGAGAATAGGAAAAGTTTGCTATTGGGAGAAAATTCTCATCCTTATATCAGTTGGAAGATTGTTCCTTGGAAATAGTTCATCCTTGTGGCTTCTGTGTTCAATTCTAATAGCAAGGAGCAAACTCTCATCCCAAAAACAGCTGTGGGAAGTAGGTATTACATTACAAGGCTCTGGCTCCTTTAAGCAGAGAAAGAGGGCAAATAAAAGTTATTACCCAGCAGTATTAGCTGTCGATGCCAAAATGGCACAGAGTAACTGCTCAGAAACAAGTATTGTCTTTAAGTAGCGAAGGTATTTATTTCGTGCAACACTGGGGAGACTAGCCGGTTCGCACCAAACAAACTAGCTCCAAAGTTTTCGGTGAAAGTCAGGTAATTTATACAGTTTCCGTGAGAGGTTACAACATCTTTACATACATATTCATTTAATGTTGATAACTAATTATCATATCCATAATAGGCAGGTTCAGGCGGAGCTTGAGTCAGAGTCTTCTAGAACCATATTTTGGGGAGACTTTTGGGTGGTGGTTCTGTTCTTCAGCCTCACTTTTGGGGGTTGCTCAATCTTCTTCCTTGCTTGAACTTTTCAGCTTTCTTTGTTCAACAATCTCCTGACTCATGGCCTTCTCATCTTTCTTCAAATGCCCACCTTATCTTTATTTATGACTACCTAATTGCTCAGAGTACATTCCTTTACTTCAATATCATCAGCAGAGCAGAACAGGCCTTCCATCTCTCTTTTATCTCAGAATAAGCAGATCATCACCCAGAGCATGGTACCAAGCTCATCTTGACTAATCCTTTATGATTTTGCTCTGTTTCACTATACCTTTGTTGTGTAGTGCACTGGATAGGAGCAATCTGCCCAAAAGACTGGCATCACTGTTTAATACTCTTAAATTCTCAGTATTCAAACAGGTCTTATTAATATTTAGGCAGTAAACATTAGGACATGGTGCCTCCCCAGACAGGAAAGCAAGTATTATATCAGAGGAAGAGAAGAGGACCTTCTGAGTCAAATGAACAACAGATGATACCTTCTGCTTCTACCTTATATTCCATGACAAATCAAAATAAACACAGAAAGCAGCAATGCAGCCAACGAAACCAAAAAGATTAGCCTCCCCACTTTCTCTTATACTTTAAATAAAAACAGGTATACACTAAGTTAAGCAAGATTTTATGGATGTTTTATATTCATAGCAATTATATTAGTAACTTCCACATATTAAGAGGAGTGAGGGATGAGAAGTAAGCATTTTAAAGGTACATATTGTAATTACTAAACTATGCAGACAGACACCTAGCTGGATTTTCGAAGTCTCTGGATGTCACATTCCCACTGTACCCCACCAGTACTGGGTATTTAGGAAAACTAGGCACTCTGTATGGTGTACAAAGGGTCAGAATATGTGAAAAAAGCATAAACACTGTTCTAATATTTTCTGACTCAGTTATATATGGTCACAATATTTGTTGTTTTCACCCATGCAGCTTCTCCCACAGAGGATCCAGAAATCATTGCCTCCCTCAGAAGTTTAATTTACCTGCATTTCTTGGTGGCACATATGAAAGTTTTCTCCTGTATTGTGTTGTACCATCTGACTAAGATAGCATAGTTTTTACTATTACAAGTGGGCTTCACTTGGATTTCAAAAGCTGTTGAAGACCATTCTCATGACCAATTCACAATATATAACCCTGGGAATAAGCAAGTAAGTACCACACAGCTGCTCTCTCACTACCCTCCCCCAATACTGGTAGGATGGAGAAGAGAACTGGAAGAAGGCAAAACTTGTACATTCAGATAAGAACAATTTAGTAATTGCAATAAGGTAAAAAATAACAACAACAACAACAGTAATGAAAATGAGAAAGAAAGAGAGAGGAATAGAACCCAAAGCATAAAACCCCCAAGCAATGCACAATACAATTGCTTACCACCCACTGACCGATGCCCAACCAGTCCCCAAGCAGCAATTGGCAGGCCCTGGACAACTCCCCCCAGTTTGTATACTGAGCATGACATTCTATGGTATGGCATATTCCTTTGGGAATATTTTGTTTGTGTTCAGGTCAGCTGTCCTGTCTCTGCTACCTCCCAGCTTCTTGTGCTCCTGCTCCCTGGCAGAGCATGGGAAACTTGAACAGTCCTTGATTTAGAGTAAGGATTACTTACTAACAGCAAAAACATCTGTCTGCTATTATTCTCATACTAAATCCCAAACACACCAGCTATTAAAAAGAAAATTATACTATCCGAGCCAAAACCAGGACACACTGAAAGTATTAGATCAGTGCCAAAAGTAAATAATGACACTATTCTTCAAATCTACTATTTTTCAAAACATTTTTTTAAAAATTAAAAAGGTAATGACTATTACTTTTTTTTAACAGTTTGAGAAATGCCATCCTTATGGTATTCCTTTCTGCTGCTTTGCCCTCTGCTCAGCTTTGCTATTTATCTAATACAAAGGCAGCTAAAGCCTCATTATAGTTGTTTAGAGCTGATCGCTGGGGAACACACAATAATAGGCAATGTAACAAGGAATGGTACCTCAGCTAGGCTGGTGGCAAGCTTAACAGGCTGTAGCACATCAACTTAAGTTAGTCATCAAGTGGACTATTCACAAATTGCAACTGCAGATACCACCACAATGGAGGCTCAAAAGAAAGTAAAAAAGCACTCCAGAAAAAGGAAACTTGAAGCTACTTTCTGTGTTAGGAATATGTATCAATTTCAAGCATACTCAGTGACAGAGGAAGAGAATGAGAAAGGAAAGCAATTCACTCCCAATTTCACTTTGCATAAGGAAGAGTGGAGGAAAGCATGACAACATCACACATTTCTACTGAAATTAGCAGCTTCATGTATAAATGCAAAGGTTCAAAATCTTGCAGTTCTTGAACCTTTCTTTCCTATCATTACTTTGCTACTTATTTTGATAGAACTGAATTTATCAAGTGTCTGTGGGGTCCCAAACCATTTTCATATGTTTATATTTATCCTTCATGTGTATTTCAAAAATATTCATCAATATGCTACAAGTTAAGCATTGTTCAGCCAGACTCACTTCTGATAAATTTAACATGAATATATTTCATTTATGACAGCAACAGAAAAAAAAGTTAAGAAACAAATACTAAAAATGGTATGAAGCCAGATATATTATCTGTGTTTCTCTTCTGGGAGTACAACTAGCTTTAAAGTGCTAGGTGGATTCAAGCTATCAGAAATCATAAGCAAGAAATTGGAAAAATTTGTGGTGTGGAAGAACCCTGGATCCATGCCATAGTAATTTTCTTTGGGAAATTCTCATGCTAGGAAGCAATGTGGAAGGCAAAAGAAGTCACAGTGAGTGTGTGTCCCTGATGTATGCAAATCTTTTCTGCCTCTCCTTCCTTCTTATTTAAAGGGAAAGGTGGGAAAGGAGGAGATTTAGTTCTAATACATATTTGAAATCAAACCAATCATATACATCAGAGAACAAAACATTCAGTGCAAGGAAAAGCAAAAAAAAATATGATTATATAGCAAATCATGCTAGAAAATTATGATGTGCAACACTGGACAGATTTCAAAAAACATACTTCAGAGAGAAATGTTGTAGATATATTAAAAGCAGGCTGCAATAAATCTTTTTGAATAGAAAGTGTCACTGAAAAATTTGTATTTTTTGCAAATATTTTGTTCCTTATTTATATATAAATAAAAACGCCTCATTGATAAGTGGATATTTCAAGGAGAGTTTCTAAAATTGTACTCATGTGAAAAATCAGAATCATAGGATGGTTGACATCGGAAAGGACCTTAACCTGGATATTATTTTGTCTAAAACCCCTTCTGAAAGTAGGGCAAAATAACCAACTCATGTTCAAGGGACCATAAAGAAATAACCTATGTTATTAATAAATGTCTATCTTCCTAATCTTCTTGATGTATTTTCCATAATAAAGATGTTTTGGATGAAGAAGGGAGGCTGTTTCATTCCAGCCCATCTCTGCTTTGCCCCTGACAAAACAGCCTCACACTGGAGTTCTGACACAAGAACTCACATGCAAATGAGACTCTTTCAAACTTTTCTAAGACAGGTTTTTGACTGCTAAACTTTTTACAAAGAAAATAAGGGCCAATTTCTCTGCCAAGTGTTGTCATTTCTTGAAAAAACAGGCTTATTAAAAGCTGCTTGTAAGTGATAGCCAGGTTATTAATAGCTGAGCATTGGCAGCAGACGTAGGAACATCTAAAATATGTTTTTAGTCTCAAGAATTACTTCATACAATAGACTTTCTTAATTTTATGAGTCAACATCAGAAAAAGGTACTTTGAAGTCAAGAACAATCACATATTTTGGGAGTGTTTGAAAGCATATTAGCATTTTTATTATTGTAAATGCACCTAAAGATGCACTTACTAAAATGAATTTACCTCATTAATAAGCATTTCCACTTTTGCACTCTTCTGTATAAACTGTTGTCTTCACAGTCTGCAGATATGTTTTAGCATCTCCATTCCCCACCCTCCCCAGATATTTAAGTAGCTATAATGTGCATTTTTCTGGTATTTTGGAAATACAAAAATGGAAAAAGGCAGGAGTTGAACACAGAAAAGATAGGCAGTTGTCAATGTGGTAATTGTAAAATAAATAATAAAATGTTAAAATAAATGAAATATGGTCAGATAGGGTTAAGAACTACAATGCAACGTTTTTGTAATCTTAGGATGGCTAGATGGCTAAAAGTTGGAACAATTAGTAGATAAATCCTATTGACCTCTAATGAAAGTAGAAAATTCAGGGAAATAGACTGCCTAATAGCTTCTGTCTATTAGCAGAAAGAACAGTTGTTTTTGAGAAGTGAAAACTAAAATGTGCAAAACACCCATCATCCTTCTATCTGCTGAGAATTATTTGCTTATGAAGTATTAAGATACTCTGTCATAAAGTACTTAAATGTACTCTTTTTTCTTAAAGATTTTCCTACTACTCAGCACTTTTGTCTGTATTTTATTTTCAACCTTATAAATATTCATAGAAGTTCACATTGAACTTATCAGCAGAAATAATTTCCACAGATTATTAAAGTGGATCTGCATGCAGGACCCATAGCCCCATCTGTGTCTCCTTAGACAGATCTAGAGGACTTTGTACTAAAATCATAAGCAGTGCTTATAAATTCCCTACTGATTTATAGAGAGCAAGCTCTGCCTCTGGGCCAGCTGGTCCAGTCTGAGTCCATTCTCATGATGTGTGCAAACCCAGTGATCTGGTCTTCTTCTGCATTATCTGTAGGCAACAGGTCCACTGAGCAAACTAACTTGTCAGCATAGAGCTCCTCTTAAGCAAGATTGTTGTTTCAATAGAAATGGAAGTCCAAGGTCGCAAAACAAAACAAAATAGGAAATAAATGTTAAGAGATACAGATGCAAACTCAAAAATTATTTTCCTAGCTGTAGTGCAGGGGAAACAGCTGAGGGGATGGATGAATGAGGAGAAAAGTCTTAAAAACATCTCAAGTAACATCAGAAGCAGTTGACTGAAGTTAGCCTTATTATTTTTTTTTCTAGGCATAATTTGCTTATTCATTTTGAAAAAAACCCAAGCTTGCATAATAAATGAAAACCAAATGCTTAAATAAAATTTGGAGTGAAGAAGAATCATTAAAAGATTCACATTTCCAAAACTGTGAACACTACTGGGTGCAAAACAGAGGAAGAAGAAAAAGGGAGAGAGGAGAGAAGGGAGAAAAAAGAGAGAAAAAAGACTTTATTGGTCTTATCTACAAACTTCTAGATCTTTTTATTCAACCAATTAACATGATTAAGTACAGTTTTCTCCACGGGATTTAATTAACTGTAATCATACCAGACTATTGTAAGTTGGGCACCAAAGACCTATGACACACCTTTTCAAATACCTGTACAATTATTGTGAAAATGAGCCTAAGAATAGCATTTAGTAGCCCAAGGCAATTACAATTATGAGAAGTGCTTGTTTGGTAAAAGGTCACAATCTCGTATCTTGCACTTGCTTGAAATAGTCTTGCACTGCACAAGCTCCAACAATGAAAGTATATTTTTAACGGTCATGATTTGGTAATTTAACTTCAGAACTAATTCCATGTGCTTTTAATTATTTTAACATGAAAATTTAAAATATATTATCTTGACAGAAACATAGATTAAACTTTTAAACTGATTTTTTAATTTTTGTATTCAAACAGTTAATACCTTCATCTATAGACATATTGCTGAATAAAGTATGTCAGTTTTTATGAAACAGCAATGCTATAGCCATGATAATTAAGAACTTTTTCAATGACCCTTTCAAAATTACATTAATCTTCGAGTTTCTTCCTACTGTCTCCTGATTAATTCACTTGAATTTTGCTGGAGGCTACTCACATGGAGCCTTTGCTTTCAGCTGAAAGGCTGGGGAGGCTGCTTTCGGTACAGTTTGCATCACATCAATCAAGCACCAGCACTCTTCCTTCATCCAGCCACTGTGTGTTAGTGACCTGGCTCCTGAAGCCAGGACTTTTTGCCAGAAACCAGTTTTCTAGCCTGCATTATAACACATTACAGCTGTAGAGGATGTAATGTAATTAGTCACTTTAACATTTGCTGCCAGCAAGTTGTCAAACAGCATTTGGGGAGAAAGGAAGTGGAATAGTATAGAAACTGAGAGAAGTCTTAAAGTAGATTATTATGAAAATAACTATTTTTTTAAGCATCATGTGCCTCAAGAAGGAAATGGAATGAAAATGGAAAGCAAGCTGGCTCCTGTTTCAAAAACATGCAGAAAATGACAACGCATAAAGATCCTGATTCACATCATGAATTAATCAGAATAAACCCACTAAACACATTCAATATGCAAAATCTATTTGTGGGGGGAAGATATAATGATAAAATTATATCAAATCAATGAAGTATCCCTACTACAGTAAATAGTGGTTATTTGTAATAGGTTTTGCCAACTCTGTAGTAAACAACAAACTTCTTAGGGGATGATTTCATTGCTTGGCCTTTTTCCCTTTTGATTTATGAATAAAAGCCATACAATATGCATAATTAAAAGATGTCATTACAAGCTGCTAGCAAAGAGTGCTGCAATACAGGTGTGTTCTTATTCTTGTTGACTACACATATCGGTGAAATACAACAGACAGCTGTGTTTAAACAAGGCATAGTATACCAAGGGACAGTACAGCTGTTTGGAATGACAAAGTGTCTTAACTGTACAAATAAGCAAAAGAGAAGAAAGTGAATACAATCAGAGAATTTAGAAATTACATAAAAGAAATTAATCTACAACTTATTGAATTAAAAGTCTGTTACCTTGAATAACCTGTCGCACACAGTGGCCTGTGTCATCGTTCTAAGGACACAGTTTCATCTGTTTCACCTCCTCCTTCATCTTTCTTTCCAGACATGTAACAAGTATACTGAACACTACTTGCCTTCCTATTAAATCCTGTATGCTATCAAACTTCTGCTTTGACGAAAACCCATACACTTCATTTTCTTTTGGAAAAACAATTTATCACTATCTGAAACATTTCTGTAGTCTTAAAACCTAAATATATCCAATATGTAATATACAAAATACTTTATCCTGTATACCAGAACAAACAAAAAAATATGGCAAAACCCCCATATCTTAAAGCTTCCCAGCTATTGACCACAGAAGTCCTCTGGAAATTTTCACACAAAGGAAGAGGCTTTTTTAGCAACAAAACTAACTGGAGATTTTGTTTACACCTATGTTTTCTGAAATAGAACCAAACTGCCAGTAAACTAATATAAGTGTCTAGCTAATTTTCTCTATGATTGAACTATTTATTGATTCACAGACACATTGTAACTAAGAATAGCCTTCTACTTCCCTCTGTAGTTTCCTGTAAGTAAAAATAAAAAACCGAAAAGTATTCAATCTTCTTATAAAAATAATTGGCAATGACATCTAAAAGCCTTATTACCTACACACACACACACACACACAAATAAAAAAAATAAAAATCAGCTTTTTCCACAGGATATATTCTGCATAAGAATCTATAATTTCTGTTTTCTCTAAAATATAGAGCAAGTTAATGTATGACTTACAAAACTGTCTTTGTATTTTGAAATTATTTATCTTGCTTAGACACCCAGGACACACAGCAATTGGCATCAATGCACTTTTTATCCATAAATATGTATGGCAAGTATTATAGGGCTACATAAGTGAGAGCAAGATTGTGAGCAATACAGGAACATCAGAACAAAGCTACATCAAATGCATTGTTTATTCACGTTCTTTATGTGATATCCAAATATCTGGTCTCATACAGAGTTGCTGGAGGTGAAGCTGTTCAGAACTTTGCTTATTTGAGTTAAAAGCAGTTGCAGTTTGTCTATATTTACAATCTTTCCTTAGTCATATTTACTTTACTGAGCTCAATATTCACAAGAATGTACCTTAAGCTTACATGTTTGCTTAGTAATTTGAGTTAAGCAGTAGCTGAACATGTGATTCTCACATTTTCATCAGGTAATTAATCTGAGCCCAAATGAATCCTCTCCAAATAAATTTGTAAATGCTAACATTAGCAGACTGGCTTCTTTCTAACTAGCCAGGTTACAATCTTGAATGTGAGATTGCCTTTTTTCTGTTGCTGGGAGAAGGAAGACAAAAACTGCCACTCCTTTTGTCTTTTCTTCTTGGGGGGAAGGGGGAAAAAAAAGGCAAAAGCCTCCTGACTAATAATGTGTTTCTAACATGTAAATATCAAAGCCTATCAGAGTACTGCTTATCAGTACTAAAACTTTGAATTTATTTTTTATAACGTATAGAAATGTAAAATGTAAATGTAAAAGTAAGTCCAAGCAAGTAAGCAACAGAACAGCAAACAAGGAAGGACAAAATCCTAATGCACCTCCCATCCCACACAATATCCAAATTCCATGTTAGTGTTGAAATTTATAGCAATGACAGTGCTGGAAATTATCATCAGCACATGCACAAACGTGTTCATGGGGCACATGACAAACTTGGTACAAAAGCCATAGGTGCCTTCATCTGTTTACTCATAACCACGTGATTATATAATGGAAAGGACTCATGAATCCTTAGCATAGACAACCACTCTTACCTGATGGGCAACGACTCTCAATATGAGCACTGGTTTTCCTTAAAGATACACTAATTGAAGGAAGAGCAGGAAGAAAACTTTAGGGGGAAAAAAACCAACAACAACCAAACCAAAACAAACCCAATACTTTTAGTACCAATGCTGGGAGCAACCTTTCCCTGGAGTGGTGGGGAAGGAAAGACCAGAAATTGTAGTAGGGAAATATGTTGGCACACATCAGCTACTAGATCAGATATTTTAAGGGAGGGATGTCACAAACAGGTTGCTGGTGTGTTCTGAAAAATGGCTAAACATGAGCTCTAAAGTTAGCATGAATTTCTATCATTGGCCACACATTTTGAAATGCAGTCACTACAGGCATTCATAGGAACTGTTCGTCACAAGGGTGATCAGGAATCTATGTAATTTTTTTCCACTGCACAATATATATAAAACACTTTTGCAAAGGAAGTTCACTGCTACTCAAATAACCCATTTTCTGAACAACATGATCAGAAAGATTTCTGAGCATTGGAACTGCTCTAGATTAAGTCCCAAACAACTCCAAACTTCTGACCTTGTGAAAGACACAAAGCTCATTTTTAAAATATGATATTTTTTTCCAAAGAAAATTATAGAATTATGATTGGGATACCTTGCACAAGGCTCCTTCAACACATATCTTTACCAATTTTCTTCTATGCTTCACCATCCCTTGAAATAAACTTGCTCCATCTCTTTTAGAAGAAGAGAAAGAACATTCTCTCCCTTGCAATTCTGAAATAACTTATGATATGAATCAGAAGTAAACAGAGCAACAAAAGCGGTCATGCCTCTAATAGCCTGAAATCATAAATGCTGGAAGTATTATGTGCTCTGATTCATCACAATGAATTACACTAGGAATCTGGAAAAGGTTATTCAAATATTAAACATGCTGTTATTTCATGAAAGACATCTTCAACTAAAAGCACACTGTACCTCTATTTCATAACCCTAAAATGACATCTCAGCTGCTAAATGCCACCAATGTCCCCAGTTTCAGCTTAACTAATGCTAAGCTGATGGAACTTTGTTTTCTTCTCTACTGCCTAAACTACAGATAAATGTTATGAGAATGTCAGTGGTTAATAAACCTGACAGGAACAATTTAGAGATTTAAATCTCAGGAGTTATTTGTAACGGAGAACTAGAAACTCAGAGACTGAGGTGTACTTTGAGGACCAGGAAGGTAAGCCTGTAGAGCAGCCATCTCTTAAATGGTTCACTCCCCACAAACTGACCACCACTCACCATATATATACAGGAATTAAATATGCTCTGGGCTAAGGAAGCTTGTTCCAGGTTTTATAGGATTACAATATTGAAAACCATACATACTGCAATAGGCGTGTGGTGGCAGGAGCTGTACCCGTGGCATCTGGCCTGAGTCCCACAGCCCAGGGGCTCCAGGCTGTACACATGCATGTGAAAAGGTCAGATGTGCTTCCAGCTTTGACCAGTTTGGCCTGAAGATGCTGGTCACCGAGGCCTGAAGTGTCCTTTTGACTAGGTTGAATTGTCAGTTCCTATTTTAGACAGAAGACTGATTTCTAATCACAGTCGCACTGTATCAAACTTTTAAAAGGTTAAATGGATGAGCTTGAGTAGTTTTAACTTGATGAGACATTCTTCAGATCATTACGTCCCCATCAAAAAGCCAGGGAGCATTATACTGTCATTCCGTCCTCAACAGGTTGGGATGGAGACAATAACAAGTGTCTTGAGTACAGTTTCCTTGATTGCTTTCAGATTTGCTGCCATATAGATCACATTTATTTAATCAGCTAATTAGATGCCAGCAACCTTTGATCTTTGCTACAGATTATAAATTATTAAAAATATATTTGCTAGTGAAATCTGTCTTTAATACAGCTCTTTGGAATGATTCAGAATATCTAGAAGAAGAGCATGATGTTTTTATCAAGTTTACCATGGAGACTGAATTTCTACAGTTGTAACACTAGTATGTCCTATATTAAAGCCCAACTGATAACCATTACCATGGTAACCAAAAAGCTTCAGAAAACTTATAAGAGTTTTCATGTAAGATTTTCATAATAACTTTACTCTTTCCTTTTTTTTTTTTAAAGTCAATCAGCTATAAGCAAACAGTTGGTTTATATATGTATATGTATTTATAAACATATTACAATCTGAAAGTGTCTTGCCGAACCTAATTACATCCATATATTTATTACTAAAGTAGGTAGCTAGGTAAATTCCACTTAGCAAGAAATCTAGATTTTGCAATAAAGCTAGAAAATTAATTTTCTCATTTAGTCCAATAGTTGGGTATGTATAATTAGCTCAAAGCTATCTTCCACCATTGGTCACAGACAGTTAATTATACTTACATTATGCAGTGATATTTGACATAAATGGTTGTACTGGTTGTCAGCAATTATATGAGCAGAAAGAATTATTTAGGCATGCAGTACCAAACCAAATAGGATGAAGATGTATGCCTTTGCTGCAAACACTTAGATTCCCATCACTTTGATGCTTAATGTGACTGCAGTTGGGAAGAAAAAAATTTCAATAATTTGATGTAAAGTTGACTAGGTCTATAAATTATGAAATTCATTATTTAACATTTCCTATTGGAGCAATTTCAAACTCTCAGCTATGATAAATACAGAAATAGACTCTATTTAGCTCCAGAAAGTGTGTAAGCCATAAATATATGTTCAGAAATTCTTTTCTCCTTCATGAGTATTCTAATGTATATTCTAGATTTCACAAAACTATTTTTTTTAAAAAAACAGCAAAATAACATATATAATATAAAATCAAGTGTTTTAGCTCAAACCAAGCTTGCATTTCTTATATATCATGCTTACAACTGTAATAATACACCTTCTGTAAAGCACGTGGAATTAATTGTCTGCGTTATATTTATATCCCATCAAACAATATCTATACTTACAACTATTCATACCTGAATGTGATACACTCAGCTTTAAGATCATAGGCTTCAAGGTATAGTAATTGATATTAAAGCTGTAATGAATACTTATAAAATTTCAGTGTTGTACAGTGGTTATAGATCATCTTATCAAATGTTTATAAAATCCAGTTATATACAGGTAAACAAACTGTATAGAACAAAATATGGGATTTCCCTTGAATGGCCAACCAATGTACAAAGTGCTTAAATACAATTAAAAAAAAAATCCTCTCATATTTTCAGTTCTTCCTTTTTCCACTTCTTGTTCCAGTCTAATGAGAAGTGAAGGGAAAATTGTTCTTCAAGGATTTCCATTTGCGTTTTTGAGGAAAACATGGTGGTTTTGAATAACATCTAATAAACTTTTAATATTTTAGATATGTATCATATCATAAAGATATCTGAACTCCTTGTAAAGCACCCTAGCAATTATTTCTAGATATGTAATAACTTATAGCATACAGATGAATACAGACATTTTACTTTCTTTTTTCTACAGTCATCATTGACAGCCAACAGTGTTAAAGGAGTTGATACAGGGAAATATCATTTAACTGTTCTGTTCCTGTACTTGAGGTTCTTCATATAGGTTAAAATTAAGAGCTATTTCAATGACATAGTTTTGATGACTTTCTAGATAAACAGTTGAACACCCATGCTCTAAAATGATATGGTAAAACACATAATAAAATGCTAAAGTATTACAAAATTATGACTCATTTAAAGAGTAATAAGCTGAAGTCACACCATCATGAATGGCAATCATATCTTCAGATTTCCTGTCTTTTGCTTATAAAAAAATCTCTCACTGTATAATGCTAGGCATCTAATATAAATGAACTCATTAAATCTCGTATATGCAAGTGGAAGTAAGAAATATTTAAAAATATGACTATCTATCATTTTCTGGTAGAAACCCACAGAGATTTCCCTCCAAAGTAGGCATGGAGGATTAAATGGTATTTGGCCTCAAGACACTCCGGTAAGAATCTCCTGGCTACCAAATCATGATTGCTGTCAATGAAATCTTGGTCCACATCAGAATACAGTGTTTCAGGGGCTGTCTTCACATTGGACAAGACATACAGAAAAAAAAATAAATTCTAAACTTGCCCTGACCATTCGTCTTGTGTGCATCTGACTGTGCAAGAAGGCTCAGTGTTTAATATGGACACTCAATCCTAATGTCAGTGTTTAGGTGTTATTTTTAGGTGTAGGAACACTTGAATTAACTGCTCAAATCAGCTATAGTTGGACAGAACTGTCAGTGCAAAGCCCGAAGTTGGTAAAGTGTCTTCTCCTGAATACCTCTGCTAAACAGAAATGAAACAGAGCCATTAAGCTTCGTTCTTTCTCAGGTCATTCAAATGATAGGTCCACAAACTGGCTTACTCAGAAAGGCAGACAAATGAAAAGATGAGTGAAAACAAAAGCAAATTAGAAACCCAGCTTTCTTGCATTTGGGGAGATCTTAACAACACTCAAACAAACAAACAAACAAGCAACAGACAACTTTTTTTCAGAAATGGCTGGACCCCAGCAGTCTATTAGAAGTGGTACTTTAGAGGCAATAGAATTTATCAGAAGTAAATGTTCTTAAGTCAGTATATGTTTATCTTGTGCCAAAAAGCAATACATCCCTGAGTAGCTCAACACACTCTCACTATGTTTGTGTAGTTTTTCTCTTAGTAAGTACTCTGCTAATTAACTAATGATTCTGAAGTATTTTTAAGTGTTATGAAAGAGCCAATTTCCAGTATAGTTATCTTATTATATTACGGATCACTGAAAATACATATATGACATATATATATATATATATACACACACACACACACACATGTATTTTCTTTGTTTAAAATTATCTACTGGTTTAACTTTAAGGTTCTGATTTGCAACAGGAGGATGACAGAAAGTTGAAGTCTCTCTGAAAACCAGCGAACCCAGTTCTGTTCTGTTAACAAACCTAATGATGCTTTTCCCAGTATATTTGTTTAACCAGTTTGTTGTAATAGACATATTTGAAGGGTAATGATATCCTTCTTTACCATGTCCTGTACTAGGCTGAAATCACTACTATATTTGAAACTTTACATAATAATAATACTTGTGGTAAGACCAAAGATACCTAGTTAGGCCTATTTGAAGAGCAATATATTTAATAACTAATACCACGTCTAACAAGGGGTTATTGACAACAGTTTAAAAGAGGGCATTCTAGTCCTAAACACTGTCCTGCTAGAAGAAGATTTCTTACTTATACCTCAAATCATCATAGAAACATGGGTTATTAATTAATCTTCAGTATAATTCCCCAAATAATCAACTTCTATACACTGGTACCTTTGCTCTTAGCAAAATATCACTGCTATTAGACTCTTGAAAACACAAAAACATCTTTGACCACACAATTTAATGTATCTGAAATGATACAACTTACTTGCACTGAAATATTGATAAACCAGATGTTTTACACTTACTGGGATGCTACTGTCAGAGTTGCAGAACATAGGTTAGGGTACAGGACTGTATGTGGCTAGGCACAATGACCAAAGATGTGTCAGTATGCAAGCTGGTGTCCAACCCAAAGAAAATAGGAACTTTTTGTTGCTGTCATCACTTACACCAAACAGTTGTAGTCAATAAAGTCCCTTTCACCATAGAACTAACTCTCTGTGTAGAGACAAAGATATATAAATTCCCCAAATATCTGCTTCTCCCCCCGCTGCCCAATTGCATCCAAAGATATTATCAGTATGAAATCAGGTAGCATATTCTTTTTATTATTTATTTATTCTAATTTTCATTCTAGACAGAACAAATGACAAAACTTATTTTTGCTCTACGGCTTTTCAATTTTCAGCCTTTTCTCAAACTAGTTCTACTCATGATCATTGCCTGTCAAAGTTCAAATGAATATCATTAATAGTAGAAACATCAATCCTATATTTAGATTTTTATAAAGGTTATCAAATAACACTTCCTGCTTTTTGGAAGAAACATCCTGCTTTTGAAAAGCATAAAAAATTGAAAACATGGTGATACTCATAATCATGGCAATCTGTGCTTTTTATTGTACCACTCATTATTTAAGGAGCTCTTCTAGTACAGTCACAGTAATTGGTGATCACACAGTGTTGTTAGCATATCATTCTGAATACCCTGCAGCAGATTTTCTCTGTATCATCTGCTGAGGTGATTAAGTTGGGATTTTTTCTTCTTTCTACTAGACTTTCCAGCATATGTGTAAAATTGAAAAGGCTCAAAAAGTAGGAAAAGTGCAGGATTTTCCTACTATTTGAGCCAGTTTGAACTTAACCCCTTAAATTGTTCACCAAATCTACAAAGGAAAAAGTACAAAGCTAGCCTTTTCATGCTGGAGGACCGCTGGTACGTTAAGCAGCTATCGATCTCTCAGGATAAGCATTTACAGCAACGTTGCTTCCACTTCCTTCCTGGCCCTTTCATAATTTCTGGTCTTCCCATCCTGATGCCCAAGAAATGTTCCTTTCCCAGTGTCCAAGAACTTGCTCTAAATGGCTCAGATATTTACTTTGAAACACAGTTAACAGCTCAGCAATCCTCTTTGAGTTTGGAAAGCTGGAAAAAAAATCTGCATTAAAGGTGGTCACTCACTATATGAACTGTTCATTATTCTCCTCCCAGACAAAAGTAAAACTGTAAATACCACACCAACAGCTTCTCTACGTTTTTTTTACAGTTTGAAGGCATACTTAAGCTCCATCCAGAAGCATGAAATATAGTTACAAAAAATATGCAAAGAAACGTTCAAATGCCAGCTTTCAAATCTAAATGAAATATGTATTATATTTAAACAAAGCTTTAATGCAGGATTGCAATTTTCACTGAAAAAGGACATCTAACGATAATATTCTCTACTCTGACAAATGTAATAGGTAAATATGTTTCATTAGAGAATACATATGCCATTTCCTGTTTCCTACTCACATGGCCAAATCACTCCCACCTAATGAAATTTTTTTCTGAAAGTTTGGGAGAATGGCTAAAATGGTATTTTTTCCCATGCAATTTTTGTTAAGTAGAAGCGATGCTCTTTAGAACAGCTTTTTTAAAGCATAGTATGTGCTTACATGAAATAAACCAAATAACCAAATTTTGTGGGTTTTTTTAAGTTGCCAGTGGCCAGTAAAAATTGCGTAATGTCACTACAATCATTGTACAGGTGTGGTTTACACTGAAGAAATGTGCATTAGAAATACAACTAATGAAACACTTTTTCATATTAAAATTAGATCCCCTCCCCCCCCCCCCCCCCCCAACAGAATACCATGTGCTTAGACATCATTGTGGATGATTTGGCACAATGAGATATGAGGTGAAACTAATAATCTGGAGGTCGAAGTTGAAGACATACAGCAGCATTGCTGGATTTTCTTGGTGCAAACCCAATACTGAAAATAGGATGTATAGCCAAGATATATCTTGAACCTCCTCTGACAAATACATATTTTACATATTTTGTTTCTTACAGTTTACAGTGACAGGTGCTCCTGTCATGAACCATGTATTCTATTTGCTAGGAGCCTATACAACTTGTCACTTGATGTCACCTAGATGTAACTGTCTCCCATGTCAAATACTCAATAAATCAGATCAAGTATTTTCAGAGTGCAGTATTCATCCTGTGGAAGTTTTGTAGAAATTAAATAGTAATTTCTGAATTGTATTTCTAGCTCTCCAATGCAAAGGAGCTCTAAATAGCTTTCATTCAGCTTTTCCTGTTGATTGAACTGGAGTTATTGATACAAACTGTGAATTAATAGAGCCAAGAGATACAGGATACAGCTACTTGTAAAGTTCGTCACAAGGCAGGTATTTCAACTATACCAGTGTTCCATCAATTTTTCATCAATGGCAGCTATTCTTAAGTAAAAGTAACTCTGCAAGACTGGTAGAAAAGTAGCAGAAGAAATTCTCCATGATAGTTTTACTGATGAAAGGAATAATGCTTGCCTGCATGACAGATACAATGGCGATATTACTTTTATGTGTGTCTGAATGGTTTTTTTATGCAGGAATTTACTCAATGCTGCTTGTTTAAATTATATACCTTAAGCAAATATAATGAATTTTAGCCTTTGAATAATTGAAGATAAGTATTTAAAAACCCTCTACTTTAGAATGGAGAAACTGATGAACAAAAATCCCACCTATACTGTGCTGGACAAGATTATGTTGGCATTCTTACAATCTTTATGCACTGTGAATCAGTGAAAAGAAAGGAAAAAGTAAATCAGAAACATAAGAGATGGACCTCATCATCACAAAAACTAATGCTGTGCAAGTTGCACCACCCTAAATGAGTGGTGAAAAGGTTAAAGATGAACAGTAAGCAAACAGTCAAAGACAGTGAGATGGCACAAAAATGTGTACAGTAGCAAACGGCTTAAAAAGGCTAGCTGGAAACAGGAAAACAAAATCTGAGCATTGGCTCAGATTTCTAACATTTTCTGCTTATATTCCTAGCTGAGCTTTAAATGACCTGACTTTTCTTTCTGACATATGCATTTCACTGAGCAGTACGCAATATGAGTAAAACAGGTCTAAGAGCTCATTCTTTCATAGAATAGCAAAAAAACCCACTATGATGTTTCCGAAGAATGAACAATCATTGTAAAAATAAGTATCTGATGCCCCAGATCATGAATATTTTTGTTCTCTTCTCAGCTTTCTTCAAGGAGGTCGAATTTCGTAGGATGATCAGCACAGAGACACATTTTAAAAGATTTCTGAGAGCTAGATCATGTATTTTTGCCTGCATTGCCTTTTAGGTACTTTTGCCATGCAGAAAATGCAAATGAAAGTAGTGTGCACAATTTTTTTTGAAGGTGGTAATCTAAACCCATAAACATAAATGAACAAGTTTGCTTGAGATCCTTCCTTGAAGAATATTTTTAGGATTCTTTGTTTTTGAAGGACTCCTACAATGGAATTCTTTCACTGAGACTCATGTAAAGGATCTCATTTATGCCACAATTTTAAAGACTCAAATACACCTTACAAATGTGGGCTGAGTTTAGGCATCCAATTTTAATTTATGTGTGACCCTGTCATACTTGGACTTTACATCACAATCTCTGTTCAGAACTACAGCATATCTGAAGTTCTGATGTACAGGAGATGAATTAGGGAAGGTGCAAGTCACAATTTTATTCAGTTAGGTGATAGGTTTTGCAGAACTTTGTTCATGATGATCCCATGGAATTGTCTATCATCTCAGTTCCTCACTCTTCCCCCACCTCCCCCAGCCCCCTCATCTCTATGCCAACAACAAAAGAAATGAGCCTGCTTAGAACAATTGTTATAGCAGCAACAGAAAAATCCCACAGGTATTATGGTACATTGGAACTACAGCAGAAAGTAATCACTTTGTGCGCATATGTCTGTATACATTTATGACTATGTTGCTTTACCCCATGGATTTAAGACTTTGCTTTTTCTAAAAAAACAAAACATAATTTTACTCTAATTCTCATTTATGAATTCACTGCAGTATAAGAAGTTATTACAAAAACTGTGTAATAGAAATTTATAAATACTGTCAGTTCTCTCTAGCTTTTTCCCATCTGTAGCCATTTCCCACAACCCTCTCCAGATGAAATCTTGCTGGTGGACTGAGGGGAGCAGAGTGACTAATTTCAAAAGTGTAAGTGATAAACAAAGGATATCACACTCACAGCTCACTGCTCCTGTTGCAGCTAAATAATAAAATTTTATGGTAGCAATTGATGGTGCTAGTATGGCAAAAGTTTACCACGTAATAAGCTTATTTTGACAGTGATTTTTTTTGGTTGTAGCTCATATAGATAAAACTATGCTGTAAGGCTCCCCAGCTTCTGTACCATGAAACAACCTTCAGCAAATGTTGCAGGACAGGATCTTTGGATAATCTGTTCTGAACTATGCATACAAAATACATGCTTTGTATTCTCACGTCATTAATGAAATAGCACAGCCATGCTGCTCTGTAATCAACTTTGATATGATGTGCTGCTATTAAACAAAGTTATTATGCCTGCTTTCTTTGTTTCATCCCTGAAGTCAATTACACCATAAGGATACTTAAGTGCAGCTTACAGTTCATCACAGCTTTCTATTCAGATTAAAGCAGTTGCAAGACTTGAACGTGACTAGAATGGAAATCTGTAGGAAAAAATATGTAAGTTAATAGGTTCAAAAAGTGTCATATATAGCATACAACAGGTGTTTTTTTGGTTATCAATTTCTGGGGTGTTTCAAAACCATTTTACTCAGAATTTAAAGGGTCTACTGCAGTAGATAGAGGAGCAGGAGGGGCTGGAAAAAAATTATGGAAAAAGGAAATCAAAAGACTGAGAGGTTTCCTCTCAAGTCTGTAGAACCTGCTAAGCCTTAATGAAGTACAAATAGGGAAATAAAAGGAAAATTTTCAGGTGGGGAGAGACCCACCCTGTGCAGTAAGGAGGATGTTCTACATTTCTAACCTGCATAATATTTATTTAGCCAGTATTAACTTTCATAGAAGAATAATGTGTGAAGTTTTGGGGGCACAGGGAGTATATGAAAATGCAAAAAAAGAGTTTCTTTTCAAACAAAACTATTTTACAAGGTAAAATCCACTTGCATCTGCCAGATTACAGCATTCATTTTGTGGATCTGCACCTCACCAGTTTGTTAAACTTTGGAGAAAGAAAGTGCAGTGGGAATTTTCTGTTATGACAGGCTGACTGAAACCACAAGAACTGATGTTCTCTGTTTTCACAGATGTTGGAAGTTGAAGAAAATCTCCATCTGTACATTTCCAAAAGAATCAAGCTTAAAACTACCTATGTTTTCAGAATGCAGGCATACACTATGGGACTGTCAGCACCAGGTAGGTGGTTCTGCACCATGTATTATCTCCTAAAAGCAGGCAAGACAGAAAGGCAAGTTATCCGATATCATGCATTGACACCTAGGGCCAAAGTGGCACTTTGATTACGCTCTGTGATGCAGGTTGAAACTAGAAAAATCAGAGTGTATGCCGAAAACAGCAGTCTGAAGTGTCCAGCAAGGGTGCTTCATTAAGGTATTGATGGAAACATAATGTGGTAATGAGTATGCAACCTCCATAGCAGGATCAATGACTGTCCACATGCTAGCTTGTGTACTAATCATCAATGGAGAAAGGTGAGTTCAGATACAGTGCTGTAGCTTCTCTTTGTAATGACAACAAACTATTAATTCAGTTTTAGATGATAAATAAATTATATTGATACAAACTATCTGAGAAAATTAAAACAATCAAGAGTAGTATCAATATCTATATAATCTTCAGTGAAATGAAAAAGCAGACAACGCTATGACATTTTTTCCTCACAGAGGAATCAGAGAACGCAAAATACAGGTTTTAAAAATAATAATAATAATTAAAAGAACCTGAGATGCCCTGAATTCTGCATTTTGCAAATACTTCAGTAAACAAATTTCTATCCTCAATAAATTGACACAAGTACCTTTGGATTAACATGTGAATTTATGGACAAAAGTATCAACTTTATGTTTCCACTCACATAACTCATGCCATATGTTTTTGAAATCTCTGATGACATCAATAAGCATATATGCTATGCAAGCACACAATGTATCATAAGATAGCGTATGAGGTTGCCAGCTGCATTACTTCCTCTTTGTAATGGCAACATGAAATAAATACACAATTATGATTAGCATATAAAGAAATGGCCCAGATTCATTAAATTGGGTTTTAATGGCAGATTTCTTCATTTTCCTCTCTGATGGTATCACTGCTGCACAGAATTTAAATACGGCTTTATTTCTTCACATACTTTAGACTTTTTTTCACTTCATCTAAGCAATAGATTGTCTCAATTTACAAATAGATTTCTACTAACAACTGCTTTATGGGTTTCCCATTTAAATCGCGAGCAGTACCATCCATAAACAAAGGAGATGGAGACACTGTACAGCCCAATATTTATAGCAGTCATAAAGAAAATGTGAGGTTGAGAAGGATTCCAGGCACCGTGACTGGAACATCTGGTGTGGGCTGGACTGTATCAGGATCCCAGATCCTGTAATGTAAATAACTGGACACTAGCTGTAACAGTGACTCTGCATCTGAGAGACAGTGAGACTAATTTTATTTCCAATTGAAGAAAGATTTGTCCCTCAGTACTGGGGAAATTGTTATTGACAACTACTATAATGCATATTATAGATCTAGATTGATAAGTAGAAAATATTTTTAATATTTTAGGAATGACTGAATGACATTTAATATCTTAAGAATAATTGGAGGACTATAGTAGTCATTATATCTTTTTTTTTCAGTAACAAGTATATATAGATGAATAAGTAATTAAGCAAAGATTCAACCAGGCAATATATTTGAAGAATTGTTATTTGCTCACACATTGCTTTTAAATGCTTGATTTAAGTAGAGTTGAAAGTACTATTTACATTAAATATAATGTAAAATTATTGAATATATTTGCAGTACATATAAAATGGAAACAAATGCTAAACCTTCCCTCATTATGCACTCACGTGGATAAATACATTTTTATGAACTTTTTGGACATTAGTCAATTACTTTAAAATTACTTAAATGTATGTTCAAAAATTTCCTAATCACTTTACATTAGACAGCTATTGCTACCTGTCAGAACTGATGAATTTCTATCTTCTGTCTAAATATAGAATTAAATTTTATTATTTGATAATGTACTGAATTTTCTGCTGAATGGGGAGTTAACTGCCATACACAAGAAAAATGTACTAATGCCATACGAAAGTGATGAGAGACATCAGTTGTTTTACTTTCCTTGTAATCAACTTCAAGGCTTCAGATTTTCCATACTAGTACTTCACCAATCACACCTGTTTTCTACTTAAAATATTAATTGAAACAGATACATCAGGACATGCATCTCAGGATGAACGGAAGTGTGAAAATTGAAATAAAATCTTGATTTGGTGTTTTAAAAAACAGCAAAACCTTTCAGGAGATTTAATATTAAGAGTGATACTGAAATCATAATACCTTGATTGAGAGTAATGGGTTGATGGATACAGGAGGATAAAAAGGAAAATTCTTTTTCAGTTTGGGCTGCAGGTACGGAATACACCCAGGTGCAACAAATAAGAATGTTGATTTACATTTCTGCAGATGAACTAATGGAAATTCTGATTAAGGCACTTATATTACCATCTTCTATATGATGATACAACTTTACATGTTTTGACATGGCCTCGAAAAAGTCAAACAAAAGTGATTACATGTTCAGAGCCAGAGATAAACTATAAAATCTCTGTACCTGCATAACTAAATTAGAAAGTTCCCTCTCATTAGACTGAAAAAATTGCTGAAAAACTCCATTGTTTTTTACTGTCTTCCAAAGGTTGAGGTTACCCTGTACATTCTAATCTCTAGAGGACAGATGTACAATTTTTGCAAGAAACTGACAAACTCCTCCGTTCCTATAGCATTCATAGCAAATCAATTCCTATAGCAATTGGGATGAACACTCGCCACTCATTTTCTCTAAGGCAAGAAAATCAGATATCAAGTAAAGGCTTAAGGAAAAAAAAATAAACCAAACCCAAAACAAACAAACAAAAAAACCCACAAAAAAACCCACCCCAAAACCAACCAACCAACCAAAAAAACCCCAAAACTGTGAACCCCAGAAACTTTTGAAGATGATTATGGCTAAAAGACTTAAGCAAAGGTAAATCATACTTTGGTACAGTTAGTTCATAACATATAATCTCCTTTTCACCAAAATGCTGTAGTTCATTTAACAGAACTTGGAAAAGTTAAATGCAGAGACTGGCAAGCCAATGTAACAAGAAAGTAGATGAATGAAGCTGGCATATTACATGTTTTCAGTTATTAGGTCCTTTCAACTTTTTAATTTGTGTGTGAACAAATGTCTTGATGCAGACTAGAAGAAACTAAATTAGAAAGAACAGGAAACCCTTAATTCTTTACGAAAATTCTGTCCCAATCAATTAAACCAAATCAAAATTTTCTGCTTTAATCATGGAGCCCCTTTTTTTCGGACCTGACCAAAATAAAGGTAGTAGAACAGACAGAAAAAGCTACACTAAGGAAAGGAAAAAATAAAATAGATGTACAAGAAAATTGATTTTTACATTTAATAAAATAAGATTTTAATCCTAATACAGGTTTTACTGACAAAAAGATGTGACAGATTCACATTGCAAGTGTTTCTTTGTTTGATTTCTAGTCATGATGGAGGTCCTTGGAAGTATTTGCACACAACAGCTTTCTTCAGTGAAGAGCCACAGCCTAATAGGATATACTGCACTGAACCTTTAAATAAAGATTATACTATTGTACATACTCACTGCACACATCATTGTCACAATGTTACAATGAGTAAGAGGACAGAGACTCCATTTGCATATATTTTAGATTTGTTCAGTACAATCAAATATTCCTCTGTTGTATTGTCTGCACTGCAACAAATCAAAAAACTTGCAACAAGAAAGCATGACTACTCGGATGATTTCCAACCTATAGTTTTCAGCATATTTCACTCAATGTTTACCAGATGTGAGTATTCACCAGACAGTATTGTTCTTTGTCTTATCTTGTATACAATATGTGGATGTGGATTTTCTATGAAAATTCCATAATCTGGAAAGACGTATCTTACATTTAAAAAAGTGTTTATGCTGAAACATAATAGACTTCTTTCAGCCTACACTCATTACTACCAGAACTATTACAAATATTCCTATATTTTAATAGCATACTTTATTTGTATAAGATGTCCATCATGAAACATCTAAGAGGTACCAGAAAAGGTGGATATTGCATTTACATATTGATACCATGCCAGCCTGCAAGAAAATGAAAAGGGATGGCAATACACATTCCTGTATGAAAAAGACATTAACCCAGCCTAAAGAGGTAAAGAATAATTGGGACACCCAGTCATGTGAATCTGTAATAAAATTTAAACCCTGAAAACAATGCTTCCTCTACCTTCTCAGCTTGAAAGATAAATACAAGAACAATAGCTAGGATCAAACAAAATAATTTTGTTTAGAGCTCAAATTGTGTAAGGAAGTTTTCTACCAATAACAGGAAAATCAAGATTAAGAACAAGATCAAGAATATTTTCTTCACACTTACAGCAAGATTTAAGTAGATAATAGATTCAGAGCATCAAATATCATTTATATGCAATTTGTTTCTAGAAGCAACAAGCAGTATGAGAATTCTGAGATCTAACTAATGAGATTTTTACCAAAATAAAAAGATTTTGTACATTGTCTTTAGATGCAGAAGTATTCTCCTTGGAGCTACAGAAATAATAGTGCAGTGCATGTTTTTTAGATTTCTCACTTTAAAATGTTTTTAACACACACATCTTGATGGTTTATTAGAAACATGATTTGTGAATTCTTTAGACTGGTACTGGGATTAGAACGATATGGATACTATCAGATATAAGTAATTATAGACCCTATACATAATATGAGATTATTGTGTGATACTCTTACAAACACGCTTTAGTGTTTGAACATAAATTTGTACATAATACAAAAGTTATGGAAAGCCACACTGGTGTATTTGTCTGATCAAAATTGTAAAGGAAAGATATAAATGGAAAACAAGACTTAATACAGGAAGAACATCATATAGTAAGTTACATGGATTTAATTTCATTTCAGGTTTTATACTTATTGAACATCTGCTGTCCATAGATACTAAAATGAATCTTTTTCAATGCACCTGCAGGAAACTTTTTCTTAAATAATGACAATTTGTTTGGAAACATATGAAAGGGAAGTAACATTTAAGGGAGTATACACAAAATGTTCCAAACCAAGATTTCTGTAATTACAGAGAATAGAAATGTCACTGAAGGATTTTTTTGCACTATGAATAAGTGGAATTTTTTCAAGACAGAAATCTCACAGTTTTTTGACATGGACTGTAATTTTTCAAGTTCTAGTCCAATTTATCTTGTGATAATTATACATTGTTCTGGTAAATAACAACCATTAAATTCTTTTACAAGATAGTGACATTGCAATGTCCTCAGTGGAAGCTCACAATACCATCAAACATTTAGATTTGATGGATCTTGCTGAAAAGTTTGTTACATGCCCATATATATCCATGGTAACAATGAATATGTTTATCTAGTAACAGGTTCAAAATCAGAGAACCATCTTCAGGAGAGAAAATTTTACCCTTAACCCACTAGCTTGCTGTTTTATAGGAATAAGCAAATTACAAAAATGTTAATATTCAGATTAGAACACGATTTGCATATGCATTCCATATGTAAAAAGTATCAAAAAAGTAATTGTATAAGGTGTTAAAAGATAATTGCATACTATCTGAAGTTATTCTTGAAGGAAGTAAAGATGAAAGTATTTTCATTTTTATTAAATGAAATAGTAGCCATGAAGCTAATATTAAAGTATGGGAAAAGTACTATTCAAGGTGATGAAATCTTGCTCCTGCATTATTAAGCTTAAGAAGGCATTTCAGTGCTTTGAACTTATAACTCCTTTTTACTGTTAAGGTATGTAAAGAGTTGTGATGAAAGAACTTGGGTGTTATGTTTAGTCCATAGATTTTCCTCAGTCCTTCCTTTTCAGTGGAAATTACGGAAGTGAAATTGGTCTCAGTAGTTTATAACCTGTCCATGATGAAGAAAATGTTAGACAACTGATTTCATGTATATCAGAAACTTCCACAAGTTTTGATGAAGTAGCATCAATATGAGAGATAGTTAAATGGTATTTCTCCATTCTTTTCTCCAATAAGGTCTTGGAGGATAATGATGATCACTTGCTCACAAGCAATGATATCTCCCCAAGTTTGGGAACTGTAGAGATTGTATCACCTTCCTGTTTATTTTCTATATGGGGCTGTTATTTTTCTAATGCCCCTGTGTTTTGGCTAAATTTTGGCCTTCTTAAGTGTTGAACTGAATGATAAACTGGTAAATTATGATGAAAAAATGGAGAAAGGTTGTTTAGGCCACTTTTCAACACACATCAAAAGTAGTGTCAGGCTTTGGGATGCACCTTTTGGCATCTATAGACTCTCTCTCTTTTATCAGTTTTGCTTGATTAAGTTTTTTGAAAAATTTGCTCATGCTGAAAGCTTTTTACCAACATCTACTAATACAAACATGACAGAGAGCATGATAATACAGCTCCGTGTCATGGTCGTGTTTGCCTGTAACCCAGGAATCACTGTGAGCAGGGCTGTTCCAATGCATATTGCAAATACAGGTAAAGAACTTCAGCTATTCCAAATCTGAGAGAAGTTATGAAAGCATCTTGCCCGGCTGTAATCCTTGACCCCAATATGCAAAGCACATAGTGGAGAGATGAGATCAAACAAATCTCAGAAAACATTATTCTTAAGGTACACCAGAGAAATTCCCTTTGGTTAGAGGACCTAACTTCAGACATTCAGGGTTCTTGATGGGCAATGAACTCTTTCACTTATTCCCCAATATCAGATACATTAATTGCATCTAATTACTAATTTTCCAATACCAAAACTCCTATTAGATCCTCCCAAAATTTGCTTTGATCAGCATTACCTCCCACATCCTAAGATATAAGAGGTACTGGAAAAGAAGGGAAAAAAAATTACCTTTTTTTACATACTACTACACTGCTGATCTTCAGGACCTGAAACACTGACAAGTTAGATTACCATAATTTCTTACTGAAATGGATAAAAGAAATCACTGAAACATATTCCTATCCTTGTACGTATTTGGAAGGAACTGGGAAAAGGAATGGGAAAAGGAGAGCAATTTCATCCAGATATCCTTCAGGCTGTTGAAAGAAGGAAGGACAGTGGGGGCAGAACTGCAGTATCACTGCCTCATTATTTCCTTCCTGAAGTGTCACACATCATCAATTCAAAAGAAAGAAGAGGTTATCAAAGACTAAATATAGATAAACAGCAATTGCTGTTTTGACAAAAAACTCCCTACTTCTGATAATACTTTGTTCCTGAAAATTACTCACTGCTCTTTCATTTCTGAAAAAGAAAAATAAAAAAAAATTAAAAAAAAAATACAAAAGTCTTTTTTTTTTGTTGAGAATATTTCCATTTTGAGCAGGTTCATGCACAAGAGAATAATTCTACTCAAATTGGTATACTGAGTCCGGTTCACATTTTTTCCTGGTAAAATGAACCTAACCAAACACAGAAGTATCCCATGAAAAGAAAGGCCTATAGGGAGACCAAACCTCTCTGAAGTATAAAATATCTACAACCCTGATTGAAAAAAAACCAAACCATAGCAGATCTCAAAATTATATGTACATTTACAGATTTGCAGTAGACTAAAAGAATTTTGACTTTGCCCAGCCATCCAAATAACAGTGATGTTTCCCTTTGTTTACCAGAGATATGTATACTTGGGCTGAACCTAGTAGAATGATCTTTCCTGGATAACTGACAACATGAGAATAAAAAATGGAGAATTATAGAATCATAATATGATTTGGGTTGGAAAAGACTTTAGAGATCATCTAGTTCCATCCCAGAGAGGGAAAAAAAAAAATCCTATTAATGTCAAGCTATAAAAAGTGTACGCAGCTCTTTTATGGTACTGCATACAGACAGGAGAGGCTCCCATGGTCTGCTCTCCAAGCACAGAGCAAGAAGAAGACTACATTTGTTCATGTTCCCTGGCATTAAAGATTGAAAGAAGGGCCTAAGGCATCTGTGAAGGCATAAGGAGTTGGCAGGAGGGCACCAGTAAATTGCCATCTATGTCTGCAAGGCTGAAGGGCAGGAAATAAATCACCATTTGTGGGGCAGTGTGTACAGCACTGACAGCTAGGAACAGGTGGGACTGGGAAGGCAGTGGCGGAGGGTGGGATACCCTCAGGTGGTCAAAAACACGGTCAGATGCTGTGAAAGAGAAGTTCAGGGGGATGCAGCCATGAAGGGGACAGAACGGGCAATGTAAGAAATAGAAAAGGCGGCAGAGATAAGTCTTCTAAAAATGAAAGTTCTGGTACATAAACAGGTTTAGCACTGCTTGTATGGTTATTACAACCCTCAGCTATAAATAATTAAACATTTTGACAGCAGCAGGTAGTCACCAGCATTTTCTCCATATTGGATTTTAGTGCAGAGCTATCACTACAATGCTTTTAGCTCACCAGTCTCAGAAAATGGATGAAGAGTTCATATTTAAAACAGAATCAGATACTAATGTTACTCTATGACCAAGGAACTGCACAACAATATTCCCTTATCTCACACATGAGATATGAAATCCTCATTTTGTAAGTAAAGACTAAGGTTCAGAGACTTTGATTTGTGTACCCAAGGTGCTACAGGAAGCCTTCGGTAATATTGGAAAGCGAGATAAGTCACACTCCTAGGCTAGTGTCCTAACTAACTAAGCATTCAGAACATGATGCAAATTCAGTTAAGCACTCACTAATCTACTTGCGGGTTTTTTTGTCCATACTGTGTAGATATATACTCTACTTTCTTATTTTAGGTCATACGTAATGTAAAGAATGTATAAATACAAATCTTACATGAAAAATTGTCAAGTAAATTTTGAGGGAAGAAGGCGGGGGGGAAAGTACCCTCATGCAATTGGCTTGCATTTAAGCTGACTTTATTGTTCATCTGTAAGAAAAAAAATCTGTAAAAATTTTATGACAACACATTTTGTAATGAAGCCCTTGTTGAAAAACACTTTTCCTATCAAATGTCTGGTAATAAGTCCTGTGGCCAGAAACAAGCACAAATTTGGCACTAATCAAAGACATCAGAGATACTGTTTGAACTGCCAGTAGATTCTATCAGAAAATGAATATTTAAAAAAAAAAAAAAAAAAAAAACCAAACAACAACTGCAACGTTGCAAACTAATTATAAAATTCAGTGAGGACGGTGTCCAGAATGCATTCTTGTGTTCACCTGTCAGGCACGGGCAGAAAAGATCTGTACTGGAAAGGGTTACGTACCTTCCTCCAGCTGCAAGGTTATATGCATACAGTGCTACATACCTGTGCAGCTCATGGTGGTGCTGCAAAGGAAAGGTGGGCTGGGGATATGAAGTGACATCAGCAGGCAGAATAAAATGACAGAAGGGAAAAGGATCTTACTGTCACATTGAATCAGGATTAAACTGTGGCATATGGTAACTGCACATGAGATGTTATACCCTCTTGGCATCAACCCTGGATACAGAAGTGGAAAGGGAGAGTCTGTGTTTAGCTATTAGACCCTGCTCTGTACTGGGGAAAGAGAACTGGGTTGGAAAACAATAAGTAGAAGAAGTAGTAGTATTGAAATACACTTTTCAAACCACTTGTCAGAAAAACTTAAAGAACTCTTAAAAAAAATCCCTCTGTATTTCCTTTTTATTTTAACTGAATTTTATTCATATATAATAAATTAATATTTAGTATTATGTAGCGTTGACCAATGTAGTGGTGACCAATGAGAGGACAAAAAAAAATTAATAAAATAAAATAAATTTAACTGAAATTTAATTTTCTCCCAGCCATCCCACCACATCAGAGCTTGTAAAGAGGAAGGGGGAAAAAAAAGTTGTCTTTTGCTCTGCTTTCCCCAGGGGAGTGTACATACCAACATAGCTTTTGCAGGCAGAGTGTCACTGCACCTGAGACTCCTGAAATTAGGCACAGCTGGGTGACTGAAGCCAGTTTTCAAGAAGTGGCTGGCAGAGTGGGTCTCTTTAGGCCAAAGAGAGAAGCAATGTGTGAGATGAGACGTGAACTAAGCCAAAGTATCACTGGAAAGCCTGGCTTCTCCATCTGTCTTTTGCTTAGCTACAGCTATATTTTCATGTTCACTTCATTAGTTATGGACACAAATGCACAGTTCTTTGAGAAATAACTCCAGCCTTTTTAGTGGTACCAAGTTTCTAGCAAGCTTATCTTATTTCTAGTGGCCTGTGCATTATTCTCTTTTGGCATGTGTTTAGTCTAGGATATTAAAGATTCACATTGTCAAACTCATTTATTTTATTTTTTTTTTTAAAGTAAAAAAAAAAAAGTAAAAAAATAAAGCTAAAGAAAAACTGGAAATTGAGAAAAAACATCCTAGTAATGCAAAATGTCTGAAGTGAAAAGAAATTTTAAAATTATGCAATTTATACAATAAGAATATAATACTATGCAACGTGGTGAGATTTCTGGGTTTAATCATTAGTATTCCTACAGCTTTGTCAGCCCAGTCATGAAGTATGGAAATTGAAGAAATCTCTACAGAGTCTTAAATCTGAAATCATAAATAATCATAAAAGTCCTTCTGGACACTGGAATTCACTGACACATGCACTTTTTCTGAAAGAAAAAAAAAGCAGTGCCCAGCACTATGCCAAGTGTCTTGCTACTGGTGTGTAACACACCCTCCAGCTCCCGGTCTCTTTCTGACTATGGATGTGCAAAAGCACTTTGATGCACAAGGATCTAAGGTTTTTATACTGTAAGGATACCTAGTTCATATTTTCTGCCCCACTTTTTTTTTCTTCTTTTTTCTTTTTTCTCCCCACACGTAGATTTTCTTATATAGGCCTTTTGAACTAAAGGTCCCAGCTTTACAGGAAGACAGACTCAGAAGCATGGACCCCCAAAGGTAATACTTGACATGCTGTAAATGTGCAAAGAGGCTGCTATTGAACCCTCTCCTTGGTTCTCTGAAGTAAAGAATGATTCCAAGATCAGGTTGAGAGCAGGGGAGAGGCACCCGTGGCTCAGTGGCAGGAAGAATGGAGAGATTCTAATAGGACCTTGGATTGGAGACTTTGAAAAGAACAATCTTTCTGACGTACAATGTAATTTTTCTATTTCTTTTCTAGGAATTCCAACAGCTGTCTTCCCAGAACTGTTATATACCATTTATTTTAAAACACCTTTTCATTTATGAAGTGAATTATTTGCTATAAAAAACTTCATAATTTGGAATCTCTTTGTAAGAAATAAGACAAACATATTACTGCATTCATGACATATAAAATGTAATTCGTATTGGATTCCAGAGTGACTTAATCTGCGTTTTAACATTTTTTCCTAACAACAGCAGCAGTAATTTAACATTTTTTTCACCAATATTCTTAAGTAACCCTTTTTAAAAAATACTGTTTTAGCAAATAAACTACAGATTAACAGTGTAGTTTTTTAGGGGGTAAAGGAAAATGAAATTTAGAATCACATTTAGGTGAACGCAATGATAAATTATTTTCAAAGAAAAATAAAAGAAAATAAAGGGATTCTGAAATAATGACTTAAATGGCTTTCCTTTTCCACTTTTTTTCCTTAAGAAAGAGGTAGAATCGTAAATTTCCCTTTAATCAACACTGAGATTCTGTATGTGTTTTCTGTGGAGAGATTTTTGGGAAAATCTCTGTTTGCAGAGGTGGAGAAAGTATCAGTAGGAAGCAGATCACTGAATGCACTTTTTACTTTTTTACTTTCTAATGTCTAGGAAATGCTTATAAATTAAAATGAAGACTATACTTGTTCACCTAACATTATTTCTTATTATCTGAACTTTGAATATTGCCTCAATTCACATATATTTCACAAGACCCAGCTCACTTTTACCAGACTAAGCCATCACCTTAAAAACTTATAAACAGTAATTGGAAGTAATTTTTAAAGGAGTAAAATTAGCTAAATAAACAACTCCCAAAGAATATTTTAGGAAATAACCCATCATGCTCATAACTTTTGCATAGCTTTGAGTTTGGACAGCAGCAAAACGGGTTCCTACTTTACCCTCAGGAGTCTCAGACTTTTTGTTGAAGGACCATCTTTAAGTCCATGAATATATATGTGATCAGAAAAAAACCCCTAGTGTAACGGGACAGAATATGAGGTAAAAATGTACGGCTTGCCCACAGGGATCTCTGGGGAAATCATTGACCTCTTTCCACATGTGGGAAACACATCTCTGCAAAGGTTCCTCAGAGTGGTGTGTAGGTATTTCAATTGCAAATATAGTTGTTAGCAAACCTGCATTTTTACAGTTCCTGTTTAAATAGCTCTAAAAATAGGGCATCTAATTTGTCTATTTTTTATAAACTTGGTTGTGAAAGATCATATCAGCAGTGAAGGGTGCTGAAAAAGACAGTGAAATAATAAGATAATCCAGGAAAACTTTGTAAGGCTTGCAAGACAGGAAAACCTCTGAAATACTGCTAATGAATGACTATGGCTCTAAAGGAGAAGTTAAGTTTTAGAGCAATGCATAACTTCAACGGAGAGTTGCAAAACAAAAAATAAAGAGCAAATGTTTAAGTATATATTTATGTGTAACTGATAAATAACTATGTGTATATGTAATTACATAAATACATAACTTAGCTCAATTCTGATATCCAGAGTCACCTTGATCTTTTTTTCTCTAATTTTACCCTCATCATAAATTGACTTACATTAATGGAATCTGACATATTTAAACATATATCCTAAAGTTAAATTAATTTAATACATTCCTTTTTAGGTGTACATTGATTAAATTTATGATTGTATGCTTACATCCTTAAAAGAGTTAAACATATCTCAATATTGGAATAACGGGATTTTTCTTGTACATTTAGAGAATTACAGAGTTGATTTAACTGGACATATTTTATGTGGAAATTGCACAAGGTAGAGATGGAATGGAACACTTTTCATTATTATTTTAACTTTTTAATAGCACGCAATATTTTTTACTCCTTTCCCTATCTTCCCTATTCAAATTGTGGAGTGTTTGGATACTAATAATTTATTTCAGAAATATGGACACTGTGGTAACATTTAGGTTGCGTCTTCTAAATTCATCACCCAGGAAAAAATCAGGATATTCTGAAAATACATAACTCATCTAAAAGATTTTATATTGCTATTGAAAATTAATAAAATAGTATAAATTATTAGGAAGTATTATTTGAAACTGAAGAACAGAGAATGAAAGGAGGGTTTTCTAAGTGTTTATAACAGTGCTAATGGAAGGAAGTTTTTCCATTTAATTTCTGGTTTGATAAGTAATGGGACTAAAGTTGGTGGCTTTGAGTATATTACAGATTAATCAAATACTAAAAGTATTTGAAGTCTTGTCTTAGTTTGACCTTTCTGTTGTATGTCTTCATGGTACTATCTCTGTGAATAACATAATTCACAGAAGTTCAGGAACATTAATTTTGTGCAACAAAGATTTAATAATGTAATTTCACTGAATTGGAACTAAGTTGATTTAAAAAGATACATAGCATAAAGAAACAGAAGGAAGGCAGAATGAAGGGGGAAATTAATATTTTCTGTGGAGGCCATGTACCACATTGCAATAAATAAAAAAAATATATATGTTTTGTTGCAATAATAACTGCTATTAGTGGCCTGATGAGCATTTAGGAAGGTCGGAATATTTCTACTGTTTGCTGTTTACTGATAAAAAACCCCATGAAAATATTATTTGGCATGTTGTTTTCTCAAAAGTTAACATTTACAACCATTTTAAGCCATTTAGAACAAGTCTTGTCTAAAGCATCACAAGATTTCTTCACTTAGTCTTGAACTTTAAAAGTTGAATGTAAAAACAGCCAAAAAAGGATGCTGCACAATAGATAAGCAATTATTATTAAAATTTGACTATCAAGAATAAAGACATAGTAGGTAGACAATGTAATGTCACCTATTGGATTGAGTGAAAAGAAAAACTTCATCATCCAGAGGAGCTACCTAATTCAATATCATTCCAAGTAGTCCCAGGATTGTTATGTAGATACACCATCAGTAAATCTGGTTGATAAGGTTGCTATATATACCATAGCAATTTAAGCCTTAAATCCATAACATAGTCCCTGGACTCTCTGGAGATAGTTTGGATTCACTGGAAAAAAACCATAACTACAAAACTATTAACAACTGCTCAACTGCTTTACTCGAGTGGTGGCATCCAAGTGGCAAAGCTCACCACCATTACATCCAACTGGGGAATAAACCAGGCCAATATCAGCAGTGAACAAATATCCCTTAACTGCCTCCAAGGGGGAGAACCAGAAGGCCAACCATATCAAAGGTATGGATCCATTTATACCCTTCCCGGGAACCCTGCATGCTTGATTACCTCTCTGAAATGCCTGTACACCGATGCATGCAGCATGGGGAACAAGCAGGAGGAATTAGAGATCTGCATGCGGTCACAAGGCCATGATCTCATTGCAGTTACAGAGACATGATGGGATAGTTCCATGACTGGAATGCTGTCATGGATTGCTTTATGCTTTCTAGGAAAGACAGGCCAGCAAGGTGAGGTGGTGGAGTTGCTCTTTATATGAGGATTAAATGGCAAGCCAACATGTGGGTGCTTACTACAAACAGATCAGGCAATATCAGGAAGAGGAAGTCGATGAAGCCTTCTACAGACACTTTGAGTCAGCCTCACAATCATAGGCCCTGGTTCTCATGGGGGACTTCAGCCTCCCTGCTGGAAAGACAACACACCCAGGCTCATGCAGTCCAGAGGTTCCTGCAGAGTGTTGGTAAATAACTTCTTGACACAGGTGGTGGAGTCAATGAGGCAAGGTGTGCTCTTAGATCTTGCCTTTGTAGACAAAGAAGGGCTGGTTGGGGATGTGAATGTTGGGGGCAGTGTTGGCTGCAGTTACTACGAGATGGTGGAGTTCAGGAACTTTTGTGGAGGAAGCAGAAAACCAAGTAGGATTGCCACCCCTGACTTCAGGAGAGCTAACTTTGACCTCTGTAGGGAACTACTTGAAGGAATCCCATGCATTAAGGCTCTAGAAGATAGGAGCATCCAAGAGAGCTGGCTGATATTCAAGCACCACTTCCTCCAAGCTCAAGATAGGTACATCCCCACGAGTAGGAAATCAAACCAAGGGGGCAGGAGGCTTTTGTGCATGAGCAAGGAGCTTCTGGAAAAACTCAGGCAGAAAAAGGAAGCTTATGGAATATGGAAAAATGGACAGGCTGCTTGGGAGGAGTATAGGAATGTGGTCAGGACATGTAGGGAGGTGGCTGAGGTCGTTTGGAATTAAATCTGGTGAGGGAGGTCACAGACAAGCAGAAAGGCTTCTTCAAGTACATCAGTAGCAAAAGGAAGACTAGGAAAAATGTGGGCCCACTGCTGAATGGTGTGGGTGCCCTGGTGATGAAGGACACAGAAGTTACTGAGGGCAGAGTTACTGAATGCCTTCTTTGCTTCTGTCTTTACTGCTGGCCCTTAGGAATCCCAGAAACTGCAGGCAAGAGAGTCTGCAGAAAGAAAGATTCTTGGGTTTAGTAGGGTTGAGTTAGAGATCATTTAGGCAAACCTGACACCCACAAATCCATGGGCCCTGATAAGATGCACCCCTGAGCGCTGAGGGAGCTGGCAGGTGTTTTTGCCAAGCCACTCTCCATCATCTTTGAAAAGTCATGGAGAGCAGGAGAGGTGCCTGAAGACTAGAGGAAAACTCCAATCTTCAAAAAGGGCAAGAAGGAGGACCCAGGAAACTCCAGGCCAGTCAGCTTCACCTCCATCCCTGGAAAAGTGATGGAGCAGCTCATGATGGAGCTCATCTCAGACCTGGTCAGGCTGGAGAGTTGGGTGGAGAGGAACCTCATGGAGCTCAACAAAAGCAAGCGTAAGGTCCTGCACTGGGGGAAGAACAACCCCGTGTGCCAGTATAGGCTGGGGTTTGACCTGCTGGATGGAAGACAGATCTGCAAAGGACGTGGGAGTTCTGCTCAACACCAAGTTTCCCATGAGCCAGCAGTGTGCCCTGGTGGCCAAGGTGGCCAATGGGATCCTGGGGTGCATTAGGAGGAGCACGGCCAGCAGGTCAAGGGAGGTAATCCTGCCCCTCTGCTCTGCCCTGGTGAGGCCCCATCTGGAGTGCTGTGTCCAGTGCTGGGCTCCCCGGTTCAAGAGAGACAGGGAACTGCTGGAGAGGGTCCAGCAAAGGCTATGAAGATGATGAGGGGACTGGGGCATCTCCCTTATGAGGAAAGGCTGAGAGAGCTGGGTCTGTTTAGCCTGGAGAAGAGAAGACTGAGAGGGGATCTTATCAATGCGTATAAATGTTTCAAGTGTAAATGTAAAGAGGATGGGAGCAGACTGTAGTGGTGACCAATGAGAGGACAAGGGGCAACAGGCAACAAACTGAAACATAGCCAGTTCCTTCTGAATATGAGGAAGAACTTTACTTTGAGGGTTACAGAGCACTGGAACAGGCTGCCCTGGTGAGGTCATGGAGTTTCCTTGTCTGTAGATATTCAGAACTCACCTAGATGTTACTCTGTACAGCCTGCTCTAGGTGAACCAGGAGAGGGGCTGGTCTAGATGAACTCCAGAGGTCCCTTCCAACGTTTACCATTCTGTGATTCTGTTATTCTATAATAGACAAAACAAAAATCTTTTCCCTAGAGTACTGTGTGACTCTGCTACAGGTTCTTTGCTGTGTGTCCTGAAAAGTGAATTGGCATCATTTAAACTTTAAAAAGAATTTTAAATGTTATTTAAATTTCATTAGCATTAATTCTGTTCCACTGTTCACCCCATGTGTGGGTTGTTAGTTTTTCTCAATATATTTCAATAAATTTATTTTATTATATTTATGTGGCTTATTTTGTTTTAATTTTTATTTTGTTGACAGTTTCTAGCATGACAAAACATGCCCCTGATGTGTGTGGGTTTTTCTACAATGTGGAAGGGACTGAAATTTTTTTCAGAAAATGGCAGAACTAGCATTCTGTTGTAGATGTAGGTGGCTGCAGTCTAAGAACAGCTGTGCAGAATTCACTATGGGCAGCAAAAATTGCCTTCTGAAGTTATCACAAAGATACAAAGAGATTTAACTTAACTGAGAACAATTTTCCTTTGCCTGAATATACAAAGGGAAATTCCTGAAAGTACATGGCTTTGTCTTTAGATGCCAAAATGCATTAAAAATTCAATTCTAGCAGGCTGTTCTAGGATATCTAAAGGAAAGCTTGCAGCAGACCATGGCTTTGTGGCCAAACCCCTCATACAACTTTGTCTCATCTGTCCAGTAGACTGAAATTCTTCTTGAAGTTATGGTGTTTGTATATTTTATCAAAACTATTGTTTAAGGTAACACTTAGTGATCTAGATGTGTATCTTCACAGCCTTTTAAATATAGTTGTCTATGAGCAAATATAGAATATTTTTCATATTCAGATTCTTGATTGACTACATGAATCAGCACTAAAAATACAGTTAATCACTTTCCACTCTTCTGCAACTGACAGACCAATTGTGACAAAGATTAGCCATCATAATGTGTTAAATATGTTCTAAACTTCCCACTGAAATGTATGATTCAGCTGCTTTGATAGGCATATTTTGCTGAAACAGCACTATTACTTATCTTCAGAAAAGTGCACAATTGAAAGAGCAAATTCTGCTTTTGATCATCACTTTGAAATCTTCATTAGCACAATTTTATTCAGAGCTGCAGCTGCTTCTCTTTGGTGGTGAAAACTGATCAATCAAACTGCAAACTTACGGTTCTGAAAGACTACAAAGCAGCATCCAAGTATCAGTATATTTTTGGTGTGGTTTTAAAGCACACTAATAAGGAACAGAATATGTAATTCTCTTTATACTAAATACACTATTCACAGCAATGACTGTTAATTAGCAAATAAAACACAAAAGTAAATATTTGGCAAGATTACAACTGTTAAGAAGTATAAATGAACTACAGGGGCAAGTAACAGATGTTCCCATATTGTGTACCTGACAGGAGGCCCTCTTAAATGAGGTCAGTGACAAATCCTTTAAATTATGTTTTTTGTTTTCATTCAGGTCAGAAAGTATTACTAACTTGTCCTCTGTGATAGTCTGTAATTTATTAACTGGAAGCTGCTCTGCGTTTGTTGGTTTTATCTTTTGACTGCCTCAGGCTACAGGCATAGCTGAGACTGCCAAAAAACCAGAATTAACTGGAAGGAAGTTGTGAAGAAATTTGTCTGGGTTTGCATCAGCATATATCTATGTAGTAGCATGACCAAAAATTCTAGTGTCATCTTTGGCTGGACAAAGCTGTCTTCCATCACTGATAAGGAAGATGATAACTCTTTATATAACATTGATAAAGATTTATGAATGTATGGATTGCATCGAATTCTGTTCTGGATATTCCTTTGCATGAAAATTTCATGTAATCTCAATTTGTCCAATGGAGTACTGCAGATGTCAACTATAGCTATATATTAATTGGTTATAATATAGATATGGGACAGGTACAAGTGCCTCTATATGGTCATGTGGTGCACATTGGAAATACACTCCTTGCTAGATAGTATAGGGATGGAAGTTAAGGCACATTTTGTAGGACACAGCATCCTCAGAAAAGGGAATTATAAATTATTCAGGAGGAACGTATTTTAATTTGGAATTATTAAGAGGGGCAAAATTAGCCTGAACAAACAGTGTTCAGCTAAATCTTCTGCAGCACCCAATAAACACTGTTTTACCAGTAGATAGGCAAACATGGCCACAAAGGCTGTTTGATTTGATACAGATCCTAAGCTGCACCTGGCTGTGCACAGAACAAGCCTGGGGGGGCTTGCTGTGTGTCCTTCAGTGCAGGGTGTACCATCACCCAGGGCTCTGCAGCAAAAAAGGTCCGAAAAAGTACTAGGCTGATTCTATGATGACTTGCTTGGAATGCCATTGCATTACACTGGCCTTTCTCATCTGGGCATCTCAGCCCCTCTGACTTTATACAGCTAAATGTGAAGCAATGTAACACAGCAATAGGAAGGAAATTTTGCAATTCTAACAAAGGGTCAAACACTGTTGATTATCAGTGCAAAACCATTGTTGCAGGGAAATTTAAGATAATGTAGATGTCTGCTTGTTTTCATTACATGCATTCAAAATAGGTACAGTAAGACTGAAGAAAGCTGAGACAGCAGACATCATATTCCTTGTTCTAATGTGTCTAAAGGTGCAAAAGAAGCATTGTATATGAATTAATCATTTTTAGGCTGGTGACTGAGAAGTTGCAGTGATTTTAGCAAAATCCTTAACTTTCTGCAGTCATTGAGCTAGCTGATAGTGTCATTGTACTGTAGAATAATGTAACATGACAATAAATTCTTTTGTAGATCCGTAGGTCAAAATCATTTTGTATCCTTGCCTGTATTCTCTGAAAACAAACTGTCTACTGATGAGATTTCCGTTATGATAATCTATTTTATGGTACCAAGCAGACAGACTAGTAGTGATTTGTGGTATTCTTTTTTCAACTTCAGCAAAGAAGCCAAAATAAAACACTTGAACCTAAAATCTGTGGCCCGCACGTATCAGGAAGTTACAAGCCACTGAAAAAAAGCCTTTCAAAATGGAAACGGCCAACATGAAAACCAAAAACACTTTCTTTGAAGAACTCATGCAGGTGAATAATCCTTGTGCTGACATGTACTTCAACTAGCCCCTGGGATAAGCAAATGCTATGTGAATGAAGAAGAATTTGTAGCTTCTCAAGTAGTGATTTTTATTAATATAGCGGGTATATGAATAATGAATTAAGGTCTCCTTTCTATTTCCCCCTCCAAGACTGTTTTCAAACAGTTATTTAGTTCTGTCATAGACAACCTAATAAAAGATGACATATTTTTCTTCAGATACTATTGAAGTAGCCCATATAATTTTTAAAAGCAATTTGCAACAGATATTTTATTGCTCCAGATTTTTCATAGATGCCAACTCCTATAAAATAATGGGCGTGTTACTCACAAACACAGGCTGCAGACAGTTTTCTCAGAAATCCTGATCTCATTCTGTCATTCAGAAAGCACTCCCATTTTTCTAATATGTAGAAATCTTCACATTTAGCACAACATGTACACCTATGATCAGAAGATGTGCTAATTTAAATGAACAGCAAGAGGTCCAGCAGACTTTGACCCTTTTCACTGATGTTCCTTTGAGGATAACATAAGTAATGAATGGGGGGGCGATATAATTAAAAAAATGAACTCTTCCTGGTTATGCATGACTAAGTTCACAGACCAATAAAGATTAACACTTAATATTTGCTTGTTTCAACAGTGCTCCATGGGCCTGTAGAACTGCATGAGGACAGCATTTTCTCCTGTATGAGCTAACAGTATTACAATGGTGGATCCAGTCTGACTCTGAAAATGGGTGGTATGTAGAGAAAAAATTGAGGTGAAAAGTTATCATAGACATTAAAAATAATTCTATGCATTTAGAAAATTTGTCTTTCGAGTTCAAATGAGAAAGCTAGAACCAGTCAGGCTTTTAATGTCTTCCTTCTGTAACACATCTCACTACCAAATTTACAGCATATATAACTGTGTAAGCAAGGTAGGGTTTCTTCATCTTTCCTGTATTTAACCTCTTTTTTTTTTTTTTTTTAATATTTAGTGTACACATGATGCAAACACATAAAAATTAGATTGTCCCTATTGCTGGAAAATAGTTAACCTGTTAGTAGTTAGCAGAAATATGGTGTTCTGGTTTAGTTTTTTAAACATATATAAGGCTAGGTAATGCTGCACTCACAAGAAAGGAAAACATTCTGCCCATGTGAAATTAAATAGAGTTTATAACCTCATGAAACAGTATGTTGATGAAACACACAATTCTAAAGATGTAGCAAAAAGCCCCAACATTAATGCAGCATTTGTGGCTTTCAGCTTCAAGGACATAAAAGGTAAGCAACTAACCATGTAATCAGCTGATTTTCTTCTGGAGTTCCTAGCATTTTAACATCCTAACACCCTAATACAGGTGTAACAGTTAGATGTGATGAAGCCCTTGCGAATACTGCAGGAATTATACACCAGATTTTGTATGTTCAACTCCCATCACAAAAAAACTAGACAGTAAGACTGCTCAAAAAGACTATTAGACTCTCAAACATGTTTTACAACGAATCAGACTATAGTACACAAATAAATATTTGTATAGCTTACAGATTCTAGGGAAAGCCTGAGTTACTGTCCCTAATCTAAAGATCTTTTCCCAGTATGAAACATTTGTTCAAAACTATTAAAGCTCCTAAATAATTCTGTCTTTAAAAAAAGACTCAGAAAGTTTGTTGCATTGAAAGGAAATCTGAAGAGATTAGCAAACAACTGGAAAAGTCACAGTTGTTTGCTAATATCGCGACTCAGCAACTTCCACAGGAAATTTCAAAGTTTATGTATAACAACAATTCAAGAATACAGCAGTATTTGACTATCTCTGAAAGTCTGCTTTCTCAGGTGATGGAGGAACTCAGGAAGGAAATTTTCTTGTAGCCCACAGAACTCCAAACCAACCAGATCTTTCATAGTAAACAGGCTGGCTTTTCTGTGAGTCAGTGAGTGTGCTGCATTCATGTTCAGAAAGCATTTTGCTTTCCAGAAAACTGAAGCTGGACCTATAGACAATTTACAGTCAAATTGTATGCTTACAGAAGAATTTTCCATCCTGGACTTTAAGATCTTACCATACATTTCACACATTTTAAATTAAGAACAAAACGTACACTAAATACTTGGGAGGAATTCAGTTCTAGATGTAGCCTTATGAGGATTACAGATCTCCTTATGGGTGACTCTCACAATGCTGAAAGACTCTTCACACTCAGCACCACCAACAGAAATATTTGTGTAGGAAGGGACTTCTCCCTGGTAATCTGCTCTTAGGAATCTCTTCCATTGTATTCAACTAATGATAATTTTGCCAACGCAGCCTCCGTGGGCAACATGATCTATTGCTGAAGGGTTCTCCTTGTTATGAGAATATCCTTAATATTAAATCTATACACTTGAGCTGCAGCTCAACCATATAGCTTTTTTCAATGTATTAAGCAGAAAATTAGACTGATTGATCCCTCTCTCATATTTTAAGAGTCTCTTAGGCATACCATCCCTGAAGGGTATTGTTTCCTTTAACTGTTCCCAATAGGTATTTTTCCTTTAATTAGATATTCAACTGTTTTGCTGCCAAACTACCTTTTTTTTACACATCTAAAATGTGGCAATCAGAACTGGATTTAGTGATACAGTGGATGTTTGATATAAAAACTAGAGAAGTACATAACATATAAAGCTGTTTAGATGCTGAGTTTTAGAATTAAACCAAGTTTACAGAGTATGTTAATCTGGCAAAAAATGAAACAAACAAACAAAAAAATAATAAATCCAAAATCCAGTGCAACTTATTGAAAACTGTGTGAAAATGATATTAAAATTAGACTAAAATCTAGATTTTTTTCAAATGCTCACATATAACTTACTTTTAAATCAGACAAAACAAGTCAATATAGCATGAAAAAAATTTTTTTTCATAAAATCATAGAATCTCAACACTACCAAGTCCACCACTAAACCATGTCCCTAAGCGCCACACCTACATATCTTTTAAATACCTCCAGGGATGGGGTCTCAATCCTTTCCCTCGGCAGCCTGTTCCAATGCTTGACAACCCTTTCAGTAAAGAAATTTTTCCTGAGATCCAGTCTAAACTTTCCCTGGTGCAACCTCAGGCCATTTCCTCTCATCCTATCTCATGTTACCTGGGAAAAGAAACCAACACCACAATAACATTTCACAATATCCTTGTCTTTGCATTACAGCATTATGGCAGAGATTTCATTTTAACAGACTGAACATCCCTGTCCATATGACTTCAGTTGAATAACACTAGTTTAATTGGGCTAGATCAATTTACACATATGGGATACCTTGCACCATTCATGCTGATCAGCCATGAATTTTGGACTCTGAGTCTTCCTAATCTAATAGAAAAAGAAGTCTATAACTGGTTTTATGTAACAATCGAAAAAGGTATCACATGGTCATCAATTGTCTGTTGGTTTGCTTGTCTGGTGAAACAAAGTGTGATCCTAAAGTTATGCATTAGAAATCCATATGTCTGAGCTGCTGTGGTCATTTCTACTGTTCATGAGGACCAAGAGACAGCAGTCCAGGAAAGCAGTTACCTTCTTGCCTAACTGGTTTACAGTCAGACATACTATGCACTTATTTGACGGTGAAAGTATTTCCAATGATAATTGAAATTTTCACATTTCCACGTGTTTAAATAAATAGCAAACCCCTAAACATTCAGTGCTGTTAGCATAAACACTATCTCCCTTCTTCATTGCTTGATGTTATAGTGATTCCAAGGTGTATGTAAGACAACTAAGTCAAGAGACAATGAAATCTGACTTGCTGCAGAAAAAGAGAGGGTCAAGTTGGATTTTGTTGTTTTGTTTGTGTTTAATATGTTGATTTACTTTCCACTTTGTGTTTTTGTTTCTGCCATCTAGTGCTTCTACCTCAAAAGATTTTTTTCAAGATATCATCAAATAAAAATCATCTGAGGTTAAAAACAAAAAGATGAAAACCAGAACAGGAAATTTTAGCAGGAAGGAGTCTATAGACACTCTTTGTCTAGGCACTCCAGTCTGTAGACATAGCAGTTACTGCTCCTTAATGTGCTGTTGACTTCCAGAACTTTGCTTTGTCTTCCAAGAATATGCCACTGTCTGGATTCAAGAAGCATCTTGGACTCCTGAATAAGTCCTGGAGTCCTGAATAAGAATAATCTATTAGTCACATCAATCTCAACTCTGGATGCCAGAAGTCTGTATTTCATTACTCCTATCCTCCCTCTCCCACCAGCATGGTGTGAACTTGAGTGACCCAGACTTTTATTTTCAAAATTCTGCTAACCCTTTTTAGTCTGTACCTCACCTATTTTTATAGCTAAACCATTTTCTTCTCCTTGTCTTTGTATTGAAGGCAGAATACAAAAATTTGGTTTATCAATTTTGAAGCTTTCCCTTTACAACTTAAGATTTTCAGTGGTAAACCAGTAAGATCTCTTTCAGTCATTTTACACTGGCACATAAATCCTCTGAAGATGACAAAGCAAGCCAGGATCTTGTTGCCCTCTGTAGCTTGTAAGAGTGGTTACTGGAGATGTAGCATGCTTTCTAGTCTCTCTATGCCACCAGTTATATCCACAAGGAAAATACAGTGTATATAAAAAATAAAAGAGGATTACTTGAAAGTTCTCTGCAGTGGCTGTGTGAAGAGATTAACAAATCTGATAATTTAATCCTTGTGGAGATTTTTCCTTGATCTTTTCTTTGCAGGAAACAAGATTTATGGGTTTGGTTTAGCATAGACCCATGCATGTCAGCTGGGTACAAAGTTTTTGGCTGAAACTAGAGAATTCCCTGCCAAGCCTAATGCACAGTAAACTTCACAGCTGGATGTAGACTTTATATGTCGAAAAATAAAAAACAAGTGCAAAAATTGTCTAAAATGTCCATGCAGACATCACTAATTACGGAACATAAAGTTATATGGGCTCCATACAAGCTTTAAACTATATCAATTTTAAAGACCTGCCAAAACTGACATGTTACTAAGTGAAAGCTCCAAAGTTCTGCAGATTCCTACTGCTAATAAAGATACAGCTACAAAACTCTAGTGGGAAACCTAAATGAAGGCAAGTCATCCCCGCGTCAGAGACCAAGAGACCTGCAGGATGGAGCTGGGCTCCGCTACGTATTAATTACGTCATGCACATGCAGAGAGATTGCTGCATACTTAGGTTCATCAAATTTTCTTTCATTGATATAACATACCCATAGATTAAATGGGGGGAAAACTGGCTAAAGAGTAAACTAAGTTTTGATAGACACATTATAATCATATTTAAAGATTTCATCAGTTCCTGCTTCCTCGTAAGAAAAGACTCCGTAGCAGCCTAAAGTTTTGCCAACTTGGCAGGATATTCAGGAAAACATTTTGCTGAAACAAAACCAGTAATTGTGACAGGTAAGTTGACCAGCCCAGTTATACTAACAGTCTCCCTCTGTCCTGTGTGTGGCAAGAATGAGAGAACGATTACCTTCCAAATAAACTAGTAAACATAAAAGTTACAACATTAAAACAGGAGTTTTACTTCTCCATCTTAGACCTATTTGCAAAAAGAAAAATGTATAAATTGGTACAAAGTTGCTTATAAAGGTTTAAATGTGTACAAGAGTACCAACCCTAAATACAGTGATGGGGCTATTTTCTTTTCGCTCTGGTTTGGGATGTACAATGGCTGCGATAATTTTAATTTATTCCAAATTTATCATTTAAGATATCAAAATATGATTCAGAAGCCCTTTTAATCTCTTTCTACAGTGCTTTACAAATAAAATTAAATCTCTGCAGATATAAAAGTGATACAAAGTTAAAGCAATACATATTTACCGTTCACTTTTGTGGGTTGGTTTATTATTATTATTATTATTATTGTTATTATTATTATTATTATTATCTGTTATCTAAATGTGTTGTTCAAGAGAATATATAACTTTTTTAATTAAGCCCAAACAAATTTCTGAAAGCATAGAGTATTCATTACACATTTGAATTCAATTAAAAAAGAAGCAAAACTCCTCCCCATGAAATAACTAAAACGTTTGGCTGATTTATATCTCCAGAGGAATCTTTCTGTGGATTAGTTTGAGACCTGTTCCTATGATGAGGGAAGGTAGTCTGTTCATGTATGAACATGTGGAGGGTAGATGACCTACTCCTCACCACCCCAGGCTGTGCTGGTGGCTGCCCAGTCTGCAGCAGGTATCATAGCAAAGCCACCAGTAGCTCCCCAGATTTTTTAGGCAGAAGTGAAAATACACACCTGTGCACTGCCATTTACATGATAAATAAAAAGTCTGAGCTTTTATTCCACACTGGTCTTTCAGCCTGTATTATTTTAAATACTGTGCTGCTTAGAATTAAAGCTGGTCTTTCATTTTATCTATTTCTCTGTGGATCTTTTTTTTTCAGAATGCAGGTATAGTTTATGGTGTAGCTCAATCTAATTATAATACAGTAAATATATAAACAAAGGAAGAAGTAAAATTTTCTAGATTTTTACTTTGAAGATTTAAAACTATGGAAATATTTATTAAAAAAAAAAAAGTCTTATAATCTTAGTATCTTAATTTATATTAATCCTGTTTTCTTGTCCTACAAAGACATTAGCCATAAACACATATGGGCCATGCTTTAATGATTTACTGAAGTTGTTTTTTATTATATTATCACTGTTTTCATTTTGAGGAGTTTCAGAAGTCATTAAATCAGCCAACAGTGTACACACAATAGAGTGCCAAGTAAAAGAAAATTATTTAAAAGATATACAGGCTTGTTAATAACAGCAATAACAACAGAAAACTCACTATAAAGGTAAACTTCTCATTTAAAATTGATTTTATCTCTATACTGACTATTAAATCTTTTTCCATGCATTTCATAGTCAATTTCCATGTCAACAAAGGATTCTGTACTCCTGATCATTGGCCCATTTACAATCCATGCTGTACTAAAACGTACTCACATTTTAATGGTAAGGATACAATTTTAACATAAATACAGAAATATTGTGCTAACCTGAGAACATTTTTATTTAATTCCTTAGACAATTAGTCCGCACAATATGATTCAGTTTCAGTATTAGCAATCTGATGTAATAAAGATTATAAATATGAACTGCTTAGATTAATATAAAGCCTGGGTGCTGGCAATGCAATTATCTTTTGCAATCAACTGCCATTCTTGATTCATTTGAGATAAGTAGTAAAATGTCTAATAATTTTAATTTCCCTACAAAATATTAGAAAAAAAAGGCAAGCGCAAAGATACATAACAAAACACACAAATAAAACTCTGTTATATTAATAGCAGCGATTATTTCTTTCCTCAGAAATTTTAGCAATATTTAGCATTGTAGATATTGATACTAGTATACAAATATCAGAACACAGTGGTTTCTTTCCTTAATTGTTTATACATTTTAAATACAAATGGGCAACACGCCCCCCCCCATAAATTAGCTATTAACTATTTAGAGAGATACATACTTAAAAGAGTGAGTGTTAAACACTGAACTCTCCAGTGAGTATTATATACAATTATTTGAGGGTCCTTTCAACATTCACTGAAGGATACATGAAAAACTACTTATGATTTTATAATTAGTTCTTCATATAACTCATATAAGTAAATTATGCCCACAAAAAAAGGATTTGGCAAGCATACCATGATGCAGATATATAACACAGATCAATCCTAGCAGGAATTTAGGCAGAGGAATAAGTGTAACATGGCTCTGGGGAAAACTTTACAGTGTTAAACAGATAAGACCACTGAGATATTCAGCAAAGGGTAAAACCACTGTTATATGTAAGGATGTGTATATTGTCATTAATGCAGACTTGAATAAGTAGGTTTTAAATAAAGGCATGTGTGTAAATTAGGAAAAACATTCTGTATGCAAGGGATGACTTGAAAGAAAGCATTTTGTATTTCCAGGCTGATGCTGTGCCTGGAATTCAGAAAAGGGGATAAATGATACCATGACACATAAACTAAATGCATTTTCAAGTGTTTCAAATGAAAATATCTTAACAAAAAACAGAAGATATAACTATTATATGTGGCAGAAAATTAGTGTTAGAGTAGATACGTTTATAATAGATTAATTTCTGTTTAAATGGGAAATGGAAGGGTTTGTGAAAATTATGGCTTTGTCTAAATCCCCCCCCCCCCCCCCCCCTTTTTTTTTTTTCTTTTTCTAATAGAAAAATCTGGACTTATCTGGACATGAATTCTCAATTTGCTGGCACATACCTGAGATAAAACCCAATACTCCATAACCACCTTCAGTCTGCATAGTTTAGTCTAACTTGTTTGGCAGATAAGCATCAATCAAAATCTTAAAGACTAAAGATATTTCCCCAATATATTTACATTATAATGAAAAAAAATAATCAATGTGTAGTTTATATATGAATGTAGCTGAACAAAAATAACAGAGGCAGTCATTACATCTGTACTATGGCAAATAGTATAGATGGATAGGAGGGGGACACACACACTCACACTCTTCAGGGTGTTTTTTGTGCACGTGGATGATTGACCTTTTTAAAGCACAAACAAAACCCTTCAGATTAGCTCGATTCTGATCCCATAGACTGAATGACTATTCACAGCTTTTACAGCTGCAGTCATTAACATGAGCAATGCAATGTCGGAACTGACATTTATTCATTAAAATAATACTTAAGCCTAAAGCTCCTCAGGTATTTTTTTTAATCCTTTTCTCATCAGCGTAGCATTTAAACTAGGAGATGACATCAGAATTCTCTTTTGGCTTTCTTGGACTGAGATGTTTTGGATATTTTTGTCATAATTCTGTACGATATCTCAGACTTCAAGATTACTGCTTGATCAGTCATTGTTTAACAATCCTAGTGTAAAAACAGTAATGGTAATAAATTGAGAAACTGTGCTGATCAGAGTGTCTCTGCTTCTTCAGACTTACACAGATCACAAAAAGTTATGAAAACTTTTAGAGAACTCTATCCTAAATATGGAAATCCATTATGCCACCTGTATTTATTTGACACTTTTAGTTCAGTACATAATTAGTGAATTATTTTTATATTTGAAAAACAAGCAAATAAATTTATTATTATATACTTTTGGCTAGCTTTACATTTCACCAGAATAAAATAAATAAATGTAGCTTACTATGCTTATTATGTAATGATTGCAGTGATGCAGGTTCATTTCCAAATAAATTACCAAACTTAAGGGTTCATTTTTTAAAAGAGAATAATATAAGCATATTGTTACAGAACAAAAGAGTAGAATAAATTGAAACAGAACCAGTTGTTTATAAATAACTAGCAGCTATTTAAATGTGAGCTTCAGCTGATACTTTAAAAACATATTAACAAATACCACACTATAATGCATGAAACATAATTATGCAGAAAATTACCCCTAATTCCATGCTTTTAATTGTAATACATTTGAACTGTAGTGCATATTAATTAGTTTCCACAGTATGTCATAAACCCAGCAATTTTAATAAAAAAATAAATGGAAATGGTTTTAATATTATTTTTAAAATGTACTATATTTATATTCATTTTAGCTTTTTTGTGCACACTGGATAATATAGACACACAGCAAAAGAATCTAAAACCCAGCACATAATACTTTAAACCACTTTTCCCTCCCTTCTTTCCAAAGATACTATTCTAATGTAGTGTCTAAATCTTCCCTCCATCACATCCAAACCCCTTAGGTTAATCCACCAGACAGTTATTTTGAAGCTCATAGTCTATTCCGCTCTGGGTTTGCAGGTCTCTAATAGTCTGTTTTGTTGAAAAGGAATAAAAAAAGAGTTTTATCAAATGTGCCATGGGCACTGATTTCTTGCCCAGTAAGCACTGCACTGAAGGAATGACTGTTACACCTCTGATATAACATCAGCTCCCCCAAACCAAATACTTTTGTGAATACATGAATAAAACTAGTGGATTGATGCAGACAAGTTTAAGACAAGCCATATATGAGAAAAAAAGGGCAAGAACTTTGGCTTATAAGAGAAAACATCTGAAATGACCCCAGTATACAATGCATTACTGACAAACAGAATTTCCCTCCTTCCATCCAGCCCACCTCCCCAGCAGCCCTATCTTTGGCTTTCATCATTGTGTCTACTTAGAGTGGCAGTGACTGTCCAGAGCTCCTGTCACACCATCAGAAGAAAAGACTGCTCAGTGATTTTAGCATTTGAAATTATTTTGCTCTAAATTCATTGTAATACTTCTGATGAACAATCATGGAGAGGGTCCATGCACACTAACATTCAGTGAAAATATTAACAGAACTTAACACATTAACCAGGAAAAACATATTTGAAAGTAATATTTTTAAAAACTGAAACTTCTCTAAAAGCTTCTGTAAGAAGGTATTTGAGACATAGTTTCCTCTTACAAAATATTTTAAAAATTCAAGATTTAAAGTTTGTTTGCATTGGCTTAATCACTCAATATCCCTGTTGTCACTAGCTATGACTATTGTTATCACTAAGTATCACTAAAATATCCTTATTTCAGATAACATATCTTAACTAGATTAAATCATACTAGTTTATAATTTGGGGAGTAGTATGGACTGGATTTTATTTTTTAATCTTGACTACATATAATAAATAATTTATGCCAAAATGCAAATATGATGTGGTTTTATCTCATTACAAACTGTATTGTCACAGAAGTGATTGCTTATAACTTGTTCCAAACTGGATCTATTCAGCAAGAGATCAATCCTGACATCTGAAGAATCACAATATGTTAGCAGCATACGACAAAATTATTCTTGCTGCAATTTCTGAATGTTATTACATCCAACTACAACTTTTAGTCTAAATTGCCTGACAAGCACTGTGCATCAGTACCTAAGAAAATCACAAAAGCAATGATTTATTTCAAGCAATGATATTTTACAAGTCAAAAAATATTTTTGAAAATTATTAAATGTTTATACTTAATGTTAACTTTAACTGTTTAACTATAAATGCATGCCTCATAAGGTACAAAACCCCTATATACTTAGTTTTGCAAAGATGGAATGAAAATTCAACATTTTAGGACTTCAAATAGAGTAGAAGCTATCCTTCAAACTTTATGAACTTAGATGAGCTTTATTTTTGCAGTTTCCTGACTGATTTAAATAAAGGACTCAGCCAAGAGCAGATGTGGAATGCTGCAATGGCAGTGGGGGCAGGGGAGCTGAGAAGTAACATTATTTAGTTGGTTTTCTTGTTCATAGCCTAAAGAATAAACTCTTTCACTGAATGCAGTACTCATGACTCCTTCAGAATTTTCAAGGCTAATTATATAACAAATGCTTTAATAAGCTATTCAGACATTAGGCTGTAAAATATATTCAAAACCCAAAATTGGAAGAAATTTAATATTCTATAAGACAGAAAAAAATTCTAAGTAACAACATCACAGTTTCAATGTGATTCCATGAAAATGTATTTTTTAATGTGTGCATTTAGGAATCTATATGCAGAGAAATACAACAGTCTTCATGTAAAAAAAATCATGAAAAATCTAAATATGTTGCAAATTTTATTCTTGAGACAGTAGCTTGGCAAAGCATTGTTCTAGAAAAAAAAAATTAAAAATAGCATTGTTGCCTTAAGTATGAGCATTTGAAATTTAACTTTAAAGGTAACAGAGCATCCATTCAAGGTTACATCCACCAGCAGGTGTTATCTGTCAGGATGCTTATATGCCAAACAGGACTGTTAGAGAAAATGAGAATACACACTGCTTTAGTGTATCTGAAGACTGGAAACCAAATGAAATTCATATGGGTTCATGCCCTATTTAGGAGATGTATTTTTAAAGGGGACTTGGAAATAATTAATACAGTCTTAAAAGACAACATGCACGCGCCATATGCCACCACTGGATAGTGAAGTATTCAATAACATGATACTCTGAAAGACTGGAAGTTATATAGTCTGGGTGAAGCTTGAGCTGGCAGGGTGTTTTGGTGCTGCTCTCTGTGGGTGTGGGTATATGTGCGTAAGGGAAGCGAGAAGATCCCAGCAAAGGCTTGCACTGAAACCCTGCGCCATAGTGGGCAGAATTCTAGTAGGCTTTCCAGGAAGAATTTGTCTTCCTATTTCAGTGCTTCGCATGAAAGCCAGAGAGAAAGAGTATTACAAACAATCTTGGAAGACAAAAAAAGCGGGTTTGAGTTTGGTTTTGGTTTTATTGGGGTGGGGGGATGGGGGGTGGGGAACCTCAACAAACAACCACAGATAAAACATGAAAGACGTTAAATCTTACTCCGCCTGGCACGCCTTACCTAGCAGCCTAGGCCTGCCAGAGCACAGGTTCATGCCGTTCCCCACACTGTTCATTGCTGGATTTTGAGGGAGTTCTTTTTAAGAGAGCTTTTTTGGAGTATTTTTGGTCAAAGATTTTCAGAACTGTTTATATTAGTAAGTTTACTGGGCAAGAAAAAGAGAGAGACCTAGAGACCTATAATTTGCTGGCTCAGATACCAAAGAAGATACAATATCAGGTAATTACCCTATTGTTTCAATATATAAATATTAAACCATAGAGGAAAGAATGAGACACCCCCATCCCACAACAGCAAGTCCCTTGTGTTTACTGTAGGAAGCTTAAGTACAAGTTTGTGATTTGAATTTCTAACATGTCTTTTAGTCAAACAATTGTTTTCAGGAAATCTTGTCCTGCCCCTGGGCTCCCGTAGTATGGTTATTTTCCAGATAGTCCTAAACAGAAATTGAAGATTTTCAGCCTTATCCAGGTTTAATTTCCTAATCCTTTCCTTTCTTGATATGTTTCTAAGTTTCTAATCTGTCTTGAAGCAGAGACCCACTCCTGGACTTTGTCCATTTTTTTTTTCTCCCCTATCTACTTTAAAAAAGCCCACAAAAGCCGCAGACAGTAATACTTTCATTACTTGTTCATACTCTTGTGCTCCTGAGAAAGCCTTTCTGGCTCACATCAACCTTTCCTCTCTCAGTGTGGGGGGTTAAGCAGTCAGTCCCTTTCACTCTAACACGTAGTGGTTCTGCTCCAACAATGGAAAATGTTGCAACCTTATCATTTTTTTTTTTTTTTTTAATATTTGCTAACAGCAAAATCATTAAAGTTGGCCATGGAAAAGGTTCTTAAATAGCTGGATTTAAACAAATTTGTACATACCATCTTTCTTTTTAGGAAGTGTAAAGCCTATAATGAAACATAACTGCAGGGTTGGTAAAATGCTGAGATTATAAACTGTTTATGATGATAATTTATTATACAAAATGAATTTTGCCATCACCCCTTGTAAACAACTACCATGCTGATTCATTGGTCTTTTTATCTAACTGTCATATCAAGAAAAAAAAAATTTAGAAATCATAAGTTCTGTGAGGTGCTTTCCAGAGTCAATGTGCTCTGTTGAATTAAGAAACTGCTAGAAGATCAGTGGGCTACAGTGGAGGAACAGGAAACAAAGCAAACTTGACTAAATGTGTTTGCTTAGTCAGAATCTCATGTCTTTTCTAGAAAGCTGACTGGAAAATAATATAAATGCACACTGTAATAACATTTGCAATGTGAATATAGTTACATATTTTGTACACTCAAATGCACATCTTATAAATTATTCCAATATGTTCTTTCCACTTGAACTTTTTGAAAATATGTCTATGTATTATAGACTAGATTTCACTTCAGACAGACCAAGTCAGTCATTTCTGGGCCCATCAGCAGCATCAATTGCATTTCAGAAAGATGACGGTCACCAACAAGCTACTAATGCTCATCCTTCTAGTTTTGATGATACATTAGATATTTTGTTGGTGAATCATCATTATTATTACATTTTTTAATTTCCCTTTTTTTTAAAAAATTTTTTTTTAAAAAGATAGAAGGAGTTGAGACAAGCTAATAGCTTGGTGCTTACCATATTCTTGACAGATCCATGAAACTAAGGAAGTGTACCCAGTTCAAGGAGCAGTTTAACAATTAAAATACAACTCTGCATACTGTTACACACTGCATATATGTTTACATCAACTGTACATCATGAATGCAAGTCCTGTCAATCAGAATCTCTCCTTTCCTATCTTCCTCCTAGCTATGATCTACCAAACTTGTTTCTTCTGTTTCCTTTTTAATTATAACTTGTTTCATATTTAGTGCATGTGTCTTTGTCCTCAAAATGTGTTTCAGTTATCATACCTGCCACAAGAACCTTAATGAAACTTGCTCTTACTCTTGCTCTTACTCTTCATGGTATATCAACAGTCTTGCTATTTGTCCTTCAATATCAAGGATTCACCTTGCACATCCCACTTACAAGTGATTTCCTTCTCAATGTTGTCAAGGGCAGTTAATTATTTATAGTTAACAATGTCATATTGTCTCCTTCTGATCTATTATGTATTAATCATAATACTGTTATGAGTTCTTTGTCACCCTTACATAGTGAGCTATTTAGGGAAAGAAGAGTTTTTCTTCATTATACAAACACCTGTTAAGTGGGGTCTGGACAAGAGCTCCTTCTATTGTGACAATAGAAATATAAGATTATATGATTATGTAAGTAAAATGTATTTTGTTTTGATGCATCATTTTGGGGTGCATACTTTATATAACAGGAAAGATTCATACCAAAAGGTCACTCCAAGACAAGAGGAGACATTAGCTCTTTTCCTCGATAGATGTTCTGTGGCCTATGGTTAAATGGATTAGCTTCACCAAATTAATATTACTCCTAAATATTAAATTCTCAATTGCTATTTAAAAATTACTTTAGCTGTAGCAACACTTGCAAAATACAATCCATAGATAATCTGTGAGTTGCACTACCATATTATGACAATTAAATTAATATAAGTATTGCATATTAATATAATAATGAAATGGCAATTATTCTCTAACATGAATATAGCATTTTTACTTTCTAGGGTTCTTCTCATTTGCAGGAAATTAAGTCATTCCAGTATTCCAACAGTAAAATGAAATACAAGCTATTTTGTTTTTTTTTTTTTTCCAATAATTGTGATGTAATTTTGAATATTAAACAAAGGGTAAAATAGGTAGAGAACTGTTAATTACTTCATCCATTTAATCAAATCAGAGTAAACAGTCCAGAAGCAATGAAATACTATCTCAGAGTGAAGAACCCTGTTATAATCTGTGTTTCTTTCCTATCATTGGAAGCATACAGTAAAGAGTGTGATATCAATTGGCTGAAATCATGGGAAGGTTTGAAACTATTGCATGTGGAGATACCTGAAACACCTGTGCAGGGAATGACTCTACCATGGTATTAGGCAATAAATGAGATTTACTTGCAAAACCACAGAGTGTAACTCAGTGTACACTTAGATCACCTCTTATGCAATTCACCCCCTTGGGGATTGACATCAAAGAGCTGTCATACACAGGTCAGTTAGTGGCACTTTGAGAAGAACTTTATTTCTAATAACTAGCTTTAAATTCATAACTGGACTTAGTGTCAAGGAGCTTAATATAGTCTATGAGGAAACTCCCACAAGATTGTCAGACTGGCCATCAGTATGATGGAGGGACCATATACACATGAGGCACAGTCATGTTGCAGGGCGACAGAGCAGGAAAAGAAATTTTAACTAAATGCTTATGTACCATTCTTGAAGGGCATCTTGATGGATGTTTCTATTTTCTGAACCTTGGTTAAAAAAATTATCTGCTAAGAGCTGAGGAAGAGGTCACTTGTGCAAATCAGATCAATCTCTATATTTATGACCTGTGAAAGATATCATTAATGAAGTGATTGATATTTTCCCCGTACAATTTCCTGAGTAGTTTGTATAATGCACAAAAGCTGGCTCTGGGGACAGAGGGTGGAGGAAGGAGGTATATCACGTTTAACACACAAGCCTCTGAGTTTTCAGAAGACTGAAAAATAAAACTGATGATTGATTACAGATGCTTTCTTGCAACTTTCAGTTTGAAATGTCTTAGTATATTAAAACTATGAGAACATTCCTTAAAACTTATGCCTGTTATCCACCTAAGCTTGAAATTAAGAAAATCATTACTTCCTTTAGAATGTTTTTCACTAGACATATAAATTAACTTTTATCCCCATCACAATTTGCTTTCACAGCTGGTCTTTTGACTTCTAATCCTCAATTTGGTTCCTGAGTAGAATACACACCTCAGGTTTTTTATTTAGTATTCAGCCCCCTTCCCTAAACCCCATCAGAAACCAACGTTTGAAAACTAGAATTGGAAAGTATAAAAGAGTATTTTAATTGTTCATTAAAAGCCTTCTGTGCAATTTTTTTGAGTACCCCCTTCTATGAACGTCTGGATTCTCACACAAAGGTAATTTTGCAATCTTTTCTACTTCAGTTTTCAGAAGTGTTTGCCTACTGTAATAGTCTATACCTAACATATAAATGAAAAGGTTTTCTTCCTAAGTACTTAATTTATATAACTGTGATTTTCTCTCTCAAGATGGACTAATGTGTGTGGACTAAAGAGAGATGATAAAATACTCTGAATAAAACTTATACTCAAAGTTCATAAAACAAAGAAATAAGTACAATGTGTTGTTTTGGTTTTTTTGCTTTCTTTTTATCAGAACCCAGTTATCAATACGTACATAGAATTCAACTATAATGATAGACTTCTGTAAAAGTCTGTGGTGGTATTGCAAGGAAAAGGACTTTAAAATTTGATATTTCAAAATAAAAAAAGTAAGCTTAATTATACATTATTTGTTAGTGGCAAATAAAGACATGCAAAATAAAATGAGAACAATGTATGAGAGATAATAGGTTTCACATACTTTTCAAATCTAACTTTTAGTTATACAGAATATACCAACAAATGCATACATAAAAAATATTGAACTATCAAATTAGTGAGTTATTATAATAGTCACTTTCAATAAGATGCATTAATTTCAGTTTTGTTCTTTTTTTCAGTTTATTAGTTCTTCCTTTCCAACAGCAATTACCAAACTAGAGCAATAATACAAACACATCATGTTACTTTATGCTATGTGAAATATGTATGCAACTTGTCAACTTCTTTCAGGTGATGAATAGCGATCCACAAGAAATGAATATTTTCCTTAGTTATTTTTATGGATATTTTTCTTTTTCAGCAGCTCAAAAAATATGTTTTAATTTTTATGATGCAGTTATTAATCTTTCATTTGAACCAGAAATCAGGAATTCAAGAAAAATTGCCCATTCTTTTAGATTCAACATTTGATCAACTTCAAAAACTCTATCATGCAGAGAAAAAAAATTTGTTATGTTCTTTGATAATTATTTCCCAGTTGTTTTATCTAGGGTTTTTTTGATTTGGGTTTTTTTGTTGTTGTTGGTTTGGTGGGGTTTATTTTAAGTGTAGCTCTTGAATAAGCATAATGCCTACAGCTTTTCTGCTTTGCTCCTCCAAAGGAAGTATGGGAGCTGAAACTTATTAATGGTGAAGGGGCTGTGCTTTACATTGTGCCATCGGACATGCCAGGCCCTAAATGACCAAAAGTACCATAGAGGCATTTAACTCGGTTTGAGGTCTAGAAAGGAAAACCATACATTATTCAGAGATGTCTGGAACTCAAGGGTCAGGAAGACAGATAGCATTAAAAAGTGCAAAATTAAAGGAGTCTTAGTTCTAGCATGGATGCAGTACCTTCAGAAAAGATGAAAAGTGCAGAATAACAGTAATGGAAACTTTATTTATGGACTAAAAACACCGTTGTACAAGATTGCTGTCTTAGTGAGCTACTGGATAATAATGATCTTCAGATGCAATTGACCTGGATGAATTTAAACTCACAACCTGGAGGTGACAAACCATATATCCCACTATGAGTTCTTGAAGAGAGCAATTTGGCTTTGGGAATTACCTTTTTGAAATAGATAAAACATAATCATGTTTGCAAGGCTTAAAAAGGGATCACACAATAAATGGTAAAAGCTTTGTAAAAAATGTTGATTTTCAGCAACATTTTTTTGATATAGAGAAAAAGATTGACAAATTCATAAATGGCCATCATAGAACAGAACAATTAGATGTTTGGTCTTGAAAGTTATGAAGAGGATACAAGTTGAGATGCATTCATAACGCCACCAACTAAATTCCAGTTATTTATATTATACAGCTACTCAGAAATACTTCAAAACTTTAAAGCAAAATATTTTTTTAAAGAATACAATACAAACAGTCTGAATGAGAAGCATTTTGATGAACATCACTTCAGACTGCCTGTTATACACTTCTCTAACTCCTAAAAAAGATTCATAGAAGAAAGCTAGCTTCCCCATCTTTCTTTTTTTTTTTTTTTTTATCTCTTTTTATCTTGTCATTGCCATTATCTCCTGGATTTCCCTGGCTGCAAGTCTGTGCAGGCCTCTCTTCACCCAGATTACAGTTATAGCATTTGAGTATTAATTTTACTCAAAATAGTTGACAGGTTATAAGAAAATAAACAAACTGGGATTTCTGTTTGAACTGAATTATGGGAATAACATTTGTTGCCTTATTGGACAACTAAAGATGTTTCTCCCAAGTGTCTTTAATATGATGTAGAAAAAGTGGCAAATGTACAAAAACAAAACAGACAACCACAACCCAGACAACAAAACTTCCAGCTACCATCCATTCACTCCTATCTACTTCTATAAATATCTTTGTAGAAATACAAATGATTATGTTCTGTATCTATTTTAATAAGTAAAAGAAGTTATACTAAAAGAGTCACTGCAGGAAAAGCTCCAAACTTAAGGACATCTTGAGGAGAAAGCTTTTTTGGCTGTGCTTTTCTTTTAACATAAAAACATTTCCAGCATAATTACTCTCAGGACTTTAAAGGGGGTAATGAATCATTTCTGAAGCTGGGAAAGTATCAGGGTTAAGAAGGACTTTCTCAAACTCGTGGGTTAACTCTGTAATTTGATCCAGCAATATCCAGTCTTCTACTGGGAAAGCCTGGGTCTTCTGATTGACTCCTCCCTTGTAAAGTATGGCAGTATCTTGACCAGTGTTGCTAAATTCATAGAATCATATAATCATAGAATGGTTTGGGTTGGAAAGGACCTTAAAGATCATTTACTTCCAACTCCAACACCTTCCACTGGATCAGGTTGCTCAAAGCCCCGTCCAACCTGTCCTTGAAAACTTCCAGGGATGGGACATCCACAATTTCTCTGGGCAACCTGTTCCAGTGTCTCACCACCCTCACAGTAAATAATTTCTTCCTAACATATAATCTAAATCAACCCTCTTTCACCTTAAAACTGTTATCCCTTGCCCTATCACTATCCTCCCTGATAAAGAAACCTTTCCCATTTTTTCTGTAGGCCACTTTTAAGTACTGGAAGACCACTATAAGGTCTGCCCAGAATCTTCTTTTCTCTATGCTAGACAACCCCAAGTCTCTCAGCTGGTCCTCACAGGTAATGTGCTCCAGCACCTGGACCATCTTCATTACAAACCCTCTGGTTACATGTAGTTACAAGAATGCTTTCTGTGGGACTGATTCATGCTTGTTTTCTGCCAGACCACAAACGGGAGGCCCTGCAAAAACAGGGCACAGAGCAGAGAGTTAGAGGGTGGTTGCATGCCAGGATTCACATCCAGGGGACCTTTGGGAGGTCAAGTGTCCATACAAGAACTGCTGACTTTACAAAACACTCTGATGGGCCTTGCAGGGTCAAGCCATTGCCATGGGGATCAGGAGACAATCGATGCCACTCATACTGGTGTAATATCCCTCTTACCAGGCAGGCTTCAAAACCAAGGTTCATTTAAAGTATAGTTCTATATTGGTATTAGGTAACTTGTCCAGCTTGAAAGCACAAACAAGACTGATGCATTACAAAATAATTTGGGGTCCTCTACAGTTTTAGTGAATAAAAAAGAACAAAGATACCCATTTTACATAGTTTTGTTTAATGAACTTTCTCTAGATGTGTGTTTAAAACACTCCTAAAATGGAACTAGTAAATTTGTATATATAAACAAAAATCTAGGTCTTGCTTCATCTTTCTCAGCACCCATTTTCATTTATCAGGCTTCTTATAACTATGCCTCACCATGCTCCACACTGAAGTAAGTTTTACAGGAGCACTTTTACAAAAGTAACTAACTATATTCCATACTCCTTGGCTGTTGTGTAGTATAGAAATTTTCACCAGTGCAGACAGGTATTTCAGAACACCATGCTAGCTACCTTCCTTTCAGGATTAAGGCTGATAGTTTTATCTTCTTGTGGAGTCCTCTTTCTTTACTAAATTTCAGTGCTTGACTTCACATATCATGGCTGAGAAGCTTGCCAAAATTTTATTCCTGAATTTTATTGAAGAGTTACCTGAGATGATCATTATCTTGGTCTGATTATATTGAATTAATCTACTTCAGCATGAACAACCATTGTAAAATGCCAGTTACTATGTTATTATGTTCCTATATCCAATTTCTTTAGTTGGCTGAAATGGACAGAATTTGACCTTTTTGGCCTCCGGAGAACATTCAGTACTCCAAATGATTTAGCCTGCATTCTTACTGAAAATGGATGGTGCCAGCTGACCCATCATCTCTGATCAGATAGCTTTTATTAAAACAAACAAACAAACAAATAAAAACCAAGTTATCTTCAGGAAGATTTACATGTACAACAAATGAGAATACCAGATAAATCTGAAATGAAAACTTACATATGGAAAATATTCAAGGCATAAGTTATATCTATCAATTTTTCTTTAGAAAAATTTTACTGATTTCTTCACATATGTTGGAAAATGATCATTTAACCTTGCCTGACTTTCGCAGCATGTCTGCTTGTTCTCATTTATTTATTTGTGCCAGTATCACTATTGTTTATTGTTAAACAAGTAAAACTTCCTTTTCTACACATTTCAAGGTCACAAGCAGCACTTAAAAAGCATGGATACCAAACAGTGTTCTATCCTTCAGACATGCAAGTTGCCCTACTATAAATTTTTAATAGAAAATTCAGCTGAAAAAACTCAGGTCTTTATTTTAATTTCATTTCATTTCTAATTGCTTGGTGTCTTGTTTCAATGTATCTGACAGACAATGATTGACGGTTGACTGTGAAAAACGCTGATCAAACCTTATCCTAGATGGCTGGACCCCTTTCTTTTCCTGTAATGCAGACTTATGCATAATAAGACAAAACATGATGCCTTCCAGCATTTTCCTATAACCCCCTCTTTTCATTTGCTCTCATAAACAGTCTCGGTAATGAATTGTCAGTCTTTCAATTTACAGAACAGTAAAATAGCAAATTTTTTTGTTGTTTTGTTTTTTAATGAAATGGCACCCTAGAATGATGCAAATGTTTCATTGACATTTTTTGATAGAACTTCAATGAGAAACAGATACTTGGGGAGACCTTTGCTTTCACCAAGCATTTCATTCGACAAATCACTAAATTCTCTCTCATGAAATCATCATTCCCTCTAAACTCCTCAAATAAAACCCAGTGGGATTTTCAGCCAGCTTTCAAAGCATGTTATCACTCAATATATGTTGTGGCTCTACCAAAGCTCTGAAAGTCACCCAAGGTATCTCTAGATATCTTCTGTTCTGCCTGTGCTTTACAATCACCAAGCACTTGTATAGTGCACAGCAAACAAATGTAAAATACAAATGTTATGAACTTGCCACATGGTAGACACTTCTTTTTCTAGTCTGTGTTTCATTAATTCCTCCAGTATTAGGAAAGCTTCACAAAAGTTTAGTAATCCCTCCACTAAAACAGACACTCTATAGTAGCACAAAAATTTTCTTTAATAATTTCTTGCAGCTTCAAAGGTGTCTTCAATATTTTTATAACTGAATTTTCATTTGAGTCAATGTTCTTTACATCATCAGGGTATAGACACAGAGATGCAAATACTGAGAAAATCTCTTTCTCACATAAAGTATCTCTACACAATAAATTTGATGAACATTTACAGAGATCAGTCAAATCTCAACAATGTTAATATTAATTAATTAAGCTGTGCTAGAAATTAGTAACTGCTTTCCCTTCCCAAGTCTTGGGAGACTTTTTATGAAGCAAAGTCTCATATATATAAAAGGAATGTATCTATGAATATATCCCTAGTATATATAGACTATATCTCTGAATTAACTGCTCACACAAAGGCAAAGATTTACTTAATGATTACTGTCACATTTTGCAAACCACCAACAAAGGGGCCACACTAGCATACAGAAAGAGAAAACATATTCCTTTAGTCATTACTAATGAAAGGTAAAATTAAGTGCATGTCCAGGTTCTTGTTTGTGTGGGACTGAAGAATATGGGATATGTTTCTCCATTTATCATAGTGTGTACCCTATAATACATTTGTTTAAAAGATTTATTCCTTCTTTGTTTAAAAAACAAATGTTTCTTAAAAAAGACATTATATGACATTTTTTTTGTTTAAAGCATTCTAGTTCAGAGAACATCAATGGTACTAAATTCACCAGTGCCTCCCTATCATCTTTAAACAGAAGGATTGTAGCAAAGAATTTCTTTTTTCTGTTCCTTATCTGCAGTCTCACAGGGAGAGGACTATGGCAGACCTAATTATATTCACAATGAACTCAGGGGAAAGTGGTTCAGAGGTGAAATTTTCATTAAAACAATTACTCATATCTCCATATGCTAATTCTTATACAGATGCTGAACTGCAGAATGAGGAGTTTCTAAAATATGTATCAACTGTATTTGAGTGTTAATGAGCTTTCTGAATACTTGTCATGAGAAGTCATGTACTCAGACATGTGATAAATCCCAGTGACAGAGAAGAACAGACCCATTCAGACAGTGAACCTTCAAATTATATTCAGAGCATGACGTTTTCCTCCATGATGTATCCGAATTACCCATTAACCAAGGTAAGTGGAAACAATCTGACACCAAATGTCATCAGCAACATGCATATAGGTCATTAGCTTGTTAATGTCATACTTAGCATTTGTGCAACATAGGATGGTATTACTTACATTACATGCCACTAGAAGTTGGTTTTGTTGTTTTTTTAAAATAATAATATTATTTTGTATGTTATGATACAGAACAATAAAACATCATTTGAAGAGATCTGTGTATAATAGCAGAAAAGGTAATAACAATAATTGTCCTTTATGTTGAGAAGTTAAAATTTAAGACATGATTCTTGACATACACCACCACCACCACCACCCACCCCACCACCCCCACCCCCCCCTGCAACTTGAAGTTAAAAATTGTTAGCACTTTCTTTGTGGTTATCTTGAACAGTATGTAGTGATATCTAATATTGCATGGCAACACATATTTTTTTATTACATTTGAAGTTCAGGTCTAATGGTTGTTTCTCGTTGACATGGGTAGGACATTACAGACTTTAGTATCTGTCTTCAAATCAGGTAATCTCTTCAACCTGGTTGATATTGCAAAGTCTGCTTCAGGCACTTTCTTTGTAGCACCATAAACAAGATAGCATTCAACTCTCTTGCATACTTATGCTATATATGAAAGTGAGGAAAATTTATATCTATTTCTGAAATAAATTGATGTTAAGGTTGGTTTTTTTTTAATTTAACCTTAAGAAAAGTGAAAAGTGGTGCATCTATTTCTAAATTTTCAATGAGATTAAAGATGCTGCTTACAAAATACAAATTATCTGCCAATTTCTGGGTAAGTTCAAAGAAACATTACGAAGTCCTGATGTCCTTAGCTATACATCTATGACCAAAATCATAAATGAGATTAGGTTACAAGAAGCAAGGAAATCAGATGTTCCTACATTTTTCATGTCCTGTGATTGTCAAGTGCATATAAAATTATTGAAAAATATGCCACTTCTTTTAAAACAAAATAAGAGTTTATAAGTTTTATTTCTTATATCACCATTTAAGCTCAGGTCCTCAAATGCAATAGGCAACTAATATTAATATTTGGGTTAAACAACTGACTATATATAAATATAGACTGGAGGGAAAGTTAGGCATCTCAGTATCTTTGGGGATGTGAGTCATAGTAAAGAATAATAAAGCAAACTAAATGAGGTTCACAACATCAATGCTATTTCAGAGGAATAAGAAAAAAAGGAAAACCACTGTGGATTGTGATAAATACTGTTGTTTCTTCCACCAAAATATGTATTCTTACTTTAGGGACTCTATTGTGAGCACTTACGCACAAGCTCAAGCCAAAACATGTGCTTTCCATGAGTGATACATATCTTTGGGAGGAAGTACACAGGCAAAATTCAGAACGGACCTGCAGGCTCAAGCTACGTAGTAAATTTTCTCTGTACTCATCTGTGTTGGAAGATTGTAGCTACAATGCCATTTAAAAAGACAAATTATTTTTCCCCACCAACCTCCCCTACATTTAGCCCTGCAAATCAGTGGTTGATATGTAAGTCCCCTCTGCTATTTTGATTTAATTTTATCTTATAAAAAAACCGTGCTTTGGAAGTGTTCTATAAAGGTACACAGGCATCCTGTATTTCTGCAGTGTTGCTAAGGTTGTGACCTTTAAATATCAGTTTCATCAGCACAGACTTAAAAGACTTTGAGGTGGCTACTGAGATATACAGACAATGCAACACATTCACATTTTTCAACAAAGGTGCTTTAACTGTGACTAAGGCTATACCTCTATATATCTATACCTCTTATATCACTGAATATAACTGAAACATGCCATGGTTTCCACTGCTGGAGACCTATTACCTATTCTACTTGCCGCTCTCTAATTGTCTTTGAAATACTTGGGAAAGCAGTGAATGTGAAAATTATTAAACCCTGTATCATAAATAACTGATGAGCTGTGTTACAGCTTTTATTTAGCAATAGCTTGTGATAAGAGTAGCCAATTGTGTAAAAAAATATGCACACCTGTACATCCACAGAGAGAGGAGAGGGGAAAGGGAGGAAGGAAGGGAAGAGCCATTTCATTTTCTACTACGACGCAGCGTTCTTTGGAATAAAACAAAGCATTTAATAACAGTCCACAGAACTGCAGAAGACCAGAAGTGAATACCACAGCAAAGCAAAAGTACCAGGGATAATTACATTCAGTAGACTGTAATTAACCCTGCTGGAATCTATCCAGAACACAGGGTCCAACCCAAGCAGCTCAGTCAAAGATGGCTCCAAAGAGCAAGTGCCCAGGGCAACTGTGCTGAACGTTGGCTTTCCTGCAGGCAGCTACTTACTCATGAGCTCAGAGGTAGCCCCATAAAAGCTTGGCCAATGAAGCCTGTCACAAGAATTGTGCAGCAAAAAAAAAGATCATCAGCTTCTATTAGGTAATAATAAAACCTCGTCTCTTTATTTTTTCAGGCACACACGTCCTTTCTGTGCATCAGCTGAATGAATAACTGTCACAATTAAAGGAAATTCAGCTAATAAGCATTCCAGCTGACTGATAATTTCAAGGAAGTTGCAAAAAGTCACATTTGACATAACTTTCTTCTTCTCCAACTGGTATCACCAAAATTCTGGAAGCTATTATATTGACAACCAAGTTTAACCAGACATTTTTGAAAACAACTGTCAGACATTTATTTTTTGTTATGGCATTTACATCTTAATTGTCCTGTGTATGTCTACCTTAGCAAGAACTTAGCAAGTAAAAAGGGAACATAAAAACTTCAGAAATAGCCTAAAGTCAGAACTCTCATGCTTTTCTACCTCCTTTTGTATTTACTTGCACCTACCTGCGCAGACTCTCAATAAATAAATGAAAAAGATGAGGCAAGGAGCATGGCACAGTGCAATGCTCAGCAGAGACAGGATTCTTGGATTGACACTTCTTATCTACATGTGTTAATTTTGCTATTTTTTTGTTCGTTAATATATTTTCAAAGTTTGATAGACTGACTGAGCATGGGACACTCCTCTGGAGATCACCTGGTCCAAGCATCTCTGCTCAAAGCATGGTCCATGACAGGAGGTTGCTCAAGGCCATGTCCAGTTGAGTTTTCAATATCTCCAAGGATAGAGACTCCAAAAAATCTCTGAGCATCCTGTACCTGTGTGTGACCACCTGTGTAGCAATTTTTTTTTCTTATGTTTAAGTGGCATTGCCTGTGTTTCAATTTGCGCCCGTTGCCTCTTGTCCTGTGACTGGGCATCACTGAGAAGAGTCTGGCTCTGTCCTCTTCACACCCTCCATCAGGTATTTATGCATGTGGATAAATCCCTCCAAGCCTTCTCTTCTCAAGGCTGAGCAGTCCCAGCTCTCTCAGCCTTTCCTCATATGTCAGATGCTCCAGATGCTTAATCTTTGTGTCCTTTCACTGGGCTTGCTCCAGTAAGTTCATGTCTCCTTTGCATGGTGAGCCCAGCACTGGCTTTATTTTTTAAGAAGTAAAGCTGCTCTGTCACAGCCATCTGAGAAGTATCTACAACTTAATGTAATGGTCTGAAAACAGCAACAACACATCTAAAATACTGGTGCTGAAATTCCTTCTCACTGTTGGTAAAAACACCATAATATTTTACTAAGGAGATTTCCAAATAAATGTATGAACATATTTTGTATGTCACTAAGTTCTTTAAGTAAGTTTCTACTTTTGTTATCCACAATTACTCATTTAATTGTGAATCTCCATGGATTTTGTAACTTTCTTTTGGTTTGTTCTGTAATGGAAAAGGTACTTTTGGTACTGCTGATTTTGTATATGCCACTATGTACGTAATAATTTATTCAAACTTCTCTGACTCATTTTTTAAATGTAAAAAAAATAATCTTTATGAAAGAAAAGGCTTAAAGGATATTCAGTCTCATGTTATATTAAACTGTGACAGTTTTATGAGTTTTCCTCCAATTTGTTGCTGAGGTAAAAGAATATTTGTAATGAACAAGGAATGGGTTTGTCACTATGAAAATGTACTGCTTGCATGACACTTGAGGGTCTATTAATGTGTTTAGAGCTTTCATTTAGTATTTAATACACAAAATCATAAAAGTACCTACATCATTTTCTCATTTAAGCCCCAGTGTTAGGTTTGCCTTTAATCTCAGGAGTTTCAGTGTTTCCAGAAAAAGAAATGGATTTGGAGTGAGAAAAATAAAGGGATAGAAACACTTGCTATAGAGTAACAATACTGATTTATTTTAAAATATATATGAACAACATAATTATAGTCATCTCTTTTTTTTACATTTATTCAAAAACCACTGGCAGAATTAATTAACATAAGACCTATAAGTGTTTATAATAATTATCATAAGTGTCTCTAAGATATTAAGTGTTTAATTGAATCAACTATGTGAAGCTTTTATTTCCATTTCTGGATGGATCTAGCAGAGTGTTTTGGAAAACATGGTAGGTATAAGGGTACGTGCTGCCCTATGTGAACCCCCTTGACCTACATATGGGAATGATGCCGTGCTGCAGAACTGGATCAACAGTGTCCATTTCATGCCCTTCCGAATGTTTTCATCAGTATGACAAAGTATAAGGAAAGACAGTGCTACTGAAGGATTTCAGACACTTTCGGTCATCAGCCTCAGGGAGAGGCACTGCAGACTGGACTTCCTCCTTATGGGGGAGATACGTGAGAAAGATGGACAAATGAGAGGGTGGAAGGAAAGAAAATAAAACACAAGGAAAAATAAATGAAGAGTTTGAAATCTAGTATTAGAAATTTTGCTGCTAAACACACCCATAATATTTATGGAAAATTTCTTTGCTGCAGTGAAAATTATTTCATATGGCAAATTTAGGTGGGACTACTGAAGACTTTAGGTAATGTTTCAGGATGGCATGGAACCAGTTTAGAAATATGCCAGAGAACTCTGGGTGTATTTCACTCCTGCTGTGTTTTATGCTTATCTGGGAGCAGTTGCTAGTATTTATCAAGTCATCATAACAATTACAGACCCTTACTGGAGACTGCATGCCCTCTGTGAGAGCAGGAAAAGAGTTACTGTGCTCTGTAGAAAGAAGAACATGTTTTCCGTAGATGGTTCTAAAGTATCATCATAAAAGGGTCACAACTTCTATCTAAAATGCCAATGTAACTCACGTTCTTAAGCATGTATTACAATGGATCCTTATAAATATAATGTTGGTACTACATAATCTATAGGATTCACTGTTACCTTCTCTGAAAATCACATACAATGCCATTTAGTATAGCTAATTTGATAACACCTTCCATCACCTGGTATTTCAGCTCTCCCATAAAGGTTAACAAGGATGTAAACTGTAATCATTATGATAAAAAGACTGAGGAAAAATATTTAATCTATCTTTAAGATAGCACTAGCATAATAGAAATTCTTGGTAATTCATTGCATGTATACTTAAATATATTCATAATTTCATTTCAATAATTAATGAAAGTAGGGAAGTAGTAGCATAGTAGCTTACCAATATTCAATATATTGTAAATTGAACAGAATAATAGTATTCCTCACTTTCTTGCCTTTACAAGCAAAGTCAGTTACTGAGAAAAGTCATCACCAGTATTCCCTGCTTTCTTGGCTTTCCTACTGAGGGTGCCTTTCAATCCCAAACTACTTCAGTGCTTCTGAAAAGTTTCTGAGAAAGAGGACCATCTTGTCAGCATTCAAACCCTTCATAAGCTCTTACATTCATAAAATGTCCTCTTTGCTCAGTGCTTTGCAGTTCCATCAGAAGATGCTCATCCTACCCTTTTAAACAGTAAAAAGCATGGGAAGGATACAGAAGATCTTTTCTATTTCCTTTGATATGGAGCTAGATCCTTCAGAAATCTTACTAATCTCACATCAAGAACTGTACATGCAGAGATGACAGTTTGGAAATCTGGACTATATATGTTGGATTACATAACACCCACTGCATGTTAATGGACACAGTGAGTTTAAAAAGGTGCTGCATATAAAAATACCAGGAATTAAATGAGGAGATATGTGGGATTCTGCCATTAGTGTGCTATTGTATTACAAGTTACGATCTTCTAAGCTAATTATTTTGTCTCAGGGAGACCAGCTGATAACATCCCCTTTGTTTTCAAATACTGTTACATGAAGAAATCAAATAAGAGACCTGAAAACTTCTTGTTTTCCTGACAAAGTTTTGTACTTTATTGGGAAAAAGGAAAACCTATATACTGCTTCGCTCATTTCAACACATAAGAGTTCAAAAGAAATCAACAAATGACTAACAGTTGCTAAAAACCTGTAAGACAGTCTTTTTCTTATAAGCATGAGAGTCTTAAACATGCATGCCAGTCCCTGAACTCAGTTTTTGCAATTTGATTGATACCACTAAGAGATACACTGTTCATTCTTCCAGGAGGTAGATATGCAGGAGGCAACAGCTGAAATATGAAATAGGGGTTCAGTGGTTAACCAGAGCAAGTAATGATAACTAGAGATTTAAAATTTTTTACGTTCATATGACTGTCACCAGATGACTAAGGAGTAATGAATAAAACACCTTGTTCATCAACTATCTTTACTCTACTGAAAAAAAAAAAAAAAAAAAAACCAACAGTTTTTCTATATCATCTGGTCATTATGAAAAAGGATAAGTTACATTTGAATGAAAAATAATGCATAGTGGTAAACTCTGTCGCTATCTAAACACCTTTAAGAGTGACAAAGCTAAATAGCAGGGTTCACAACAAAGATACTTTGAAATCTTCATAGATACTTGATTTTCTGCTCCTAGCATATCTTCAAAGCCGCTTCTCCATCGCCTTCTCTATGAATGAAAATTCCATCCCATGCAATTAAGTCCAGCAAAGGAAAAAGGTGAAGAGATCTGAATTTGAGCACCATTCTTAACATTCCCTTTGATTTTTGAAAGCTACTGAGCTTCCAATAAGCCCATATGTTTCGGCATAGATCAAGATTTTGTATCTGGAAAACACTGGCAGATATACTGTTATAGTCTGAAAGGACAGTGAGTGAGAGTTAGTAAGAACATATTCATTGTCAGGTCCCAACTGCAGTTTTTACTCTTGATGCCATATGAATTAATCAGCAAAACTAATATAAGGAATTTGTTAGGAGTGCCAAAATACATCACAGCTTTAATCCTTGAAATTCTTACTGTCTTTTCTTTAACTTGGAACAGATTTAAGGTTTCCACTATAAAAATCTCCAGTATTAGTTGCATCAAGTAGCATATTTTGTAGGCATCTGTGGTTAATTTTCAGACATAAGCCTAAGCTCTATTCACTGTTTAATGGGGTTAAGATACATACTACCAGATGTGAGTATTTCTTATTAGCATTCTCCTCATAATAACGGTGTCGTACAACAGCAACACTATAAATTGTTCATCAGTTTCAAATCCTGGGCTAATATATTCTTTTTGAGTAGTCATCTTATGTGACAAGATCTCGATAAAGCTTTAATTCCTGTATTCCATGGCATAAATACATGGGAAGTGCATGGCACACATCTTTCCAGGGTGCTTCTATAATTATTTTATGCTGGTATAGATAAATGAATGAGAGTAAGCGTAGAGTGAAAAAATGAGGAAATTCAAAATAGAAAAACTTGTTTCAGTTTTACCACATGCTGGACCTCTTTTGTCGTGCTTAATGACAACTATACACTGTTCACTTTTATGAATACTAATAAAAAAAAGGTGCTGACTACGGTGAAAGCCTTTAATGAAAGCAGCATTGGAAACATGATTATTTTGTGGATTTGGATATTCAAATATCTGATTAATTCTCTCTGAGCAACTTGGTATTCAGTTTGCTATCCTGTCCATTTCTGGGTTGGAAGCAACAAGAAAGGAGTATTAGATAAAATACTGACGATTTCTGAGAAAGTTGATGTATCTTAAATCCGGTGTATCTCATAGGTAAGACTGTCATTTAGTATTTATGTTGCAGAACTTGCAAGATATCTCAACACACTGGAAAAAAAATTAAAAAAAAGTAAAGGACAATCTAAAGAGATATACTGTCTAACAAGCATGAGAAAGAAAGTACAATTGGGTCCTTTTTTCAAAGGAAAACCAAGGTACAAGGAAGGTAAATGCCAGAATAAAATCAGTAGCAGAAAGATGCGGGCACTTGAGTACTTCAGCCATGAGTTTGCTTTTTCCCTTATAGACAAGAATTGAGTTGCTATCAGTTCTAAATGACTGATAATTTCTGCTTACCCTGAATGAATATAATTTCACTAACCACAGGCATGTAAAGTGGAAAGTTTCCCCTAAGTGAGGTAAGAGAGAACAGACACCTCTAAGTGTGAATCCATCACACGATGTCCTCCATGATTCTTTGAAGCTCTCCACTGATTATGGCAAGAGCCTAGGTAACTAGCTCAGACTAAATACTTGTGTTTTTCCAGCCTAGAGGCTAGAAAACATTGAAACAAAACTACAAACATACACATTATGTGTTTTTGTCTGTACTTATGTGGAGTCTCTTTATCCTGAAAGTCTTCAAGATCATTTCAGCCTTTGGGAGCATACTCGGGTGACTGACTTATATCACTGGTATTTTAAATGTATCACTATTTTATCAGTATGTTTTTACTTCTGTGGCTCTAAAAATAGAGAAGATTCTAAGTAAATCTGGGTATAAATGATGACAGATTGAAGAAACCCAAACCAGCCAAACAAGTACTGTCTTCACATCCTTCTTGAGCACATTTAAAAACCAAAAGTTGCAGACTTCCCGAGATCTAGTATTTAACTCAGAGAATTGTGAAGTATTTCCATTGTTTTCAGCATGCTTTGAACTAACATTTAGGTGAAGACATTTGAAATCACACACTTTTAGATTTGAGAACCAGAATATTCTATGACAACTGCATCTTTTTGAAGCCTGTATGTTACAACTGTAAAATCAATTTTGTTCTTAATTTTCAGCAATGTAAATTAGAATAGAATCAAACTATTGACAAATATCACAGTTCCTCGGAACAGCTTGTAGTGATCATAAATACCAGTTTTACAGCTACCATGCCTTCAACAAGTGTCTTAGTCTTTGAGCACCAACCCCGAACTTTCAAGATAGTCAGCTAGACAGAATAGGTACTTATAAGCATATGTATATACTATGTTCTTGCCTTATTGTACCATAAAGATGGTACTAAAACGTCTCATGGTGAGAAGAAAAAAGTTTAGATTTTTCAGGTGAATTATTTTTGCCATCAAAAAATCCTAAACCACACAAAAAGTAAATAAATAAATAAAGAAATAAATCAGAAATAATGTAATGTATTTATTTTATTACCAAAAGATTAAGACAATAAAGAAAATAATAATAATAATTTTTAAAAAAAGGCGGCACAGGTAATAGAGCAAATGACAAATCTCAGGTAACATGTTTGATCTTATGTTTTCCTCAAATATTTGTTTTCAAACTTTTATACTTGCATATGGTTTGACAAACATATTCTTATAATTTTTTTTCAGCTTAAGAAACAATGTTCACATGAGGAATAAGTAGATGATGTGCGACTTTTCATTCAAAGAAGAGGTGGCTGAAGGCAGATATTAGAGAGGGCTATAATAAAATCATGAGTGGACAGAGGAGATGGGAAAGACCACTCACTAGATTTTCTCATACAGGAACTGAGCAGCATCAAACAACACTAGTAGAACAAGGTTCCAAACCAAACAAAAATACCATTTTTCACACAATACTTGGTTAAAATAGTGGAATTCCTCACTGAAAAATATTGTGGAGTCTTAACAGGGGCATAAAACTGGACAAATAAGTGGAAAAGAGATCAGAAAAAGACTATTAGATACAGCAGGCAGTGGAAGAATTCCTTGAACTTCAAGAGGAAACTGGACGATACTCTCAAGAAATATCATGATCCTGCTTACCTTGTTTTTTCATTTCTCCTTATGCAACTACTATAGCTCACATGTGGAGATATGGGTTAGTCCAGAGCAGAATTAGTATCTTTAAGAGGAGCTTTTGGAAAGTGCTATAATTAAATCCCAGAATCCTATAACTGAAAAACCTTTTCCAAAGACTAAAAATGAGAAGAATAAGATACAATACATGATAAAAGGAGTTTTAAATATTAAAAGATATATGCAACCAAGTCTAAACACGTTCTGTATGAATATGTGGCCTATTTAAATTTCTTAGCATTTGCCTTCCATAAAGAATGGATGGCAACAGGGAAAATAAGGAATGTAAAAAAGATGAATATACAATGCACATAGTAAATACACACGTTATGCACCATTAAAAGATGTATTGCGCACCTGTCCAATCAAGTTGTGGTTTTATAAAAGCTCACATACAGATCATTAATGTTCTTTTTTCCTTAATAAAATTATATAAGAGCGCTTTCATACTTTATGACCTGTACAGGAAAAGCTAATATATCTCTATGTGTTACACATCTTCTGATTGTACTCAAAAACTAAAAATCAGTAAGAGCTCAAATTGATGTCAGGTATTGGCAGCAGACTTTGTGATAACACGAACTTCTGCTTAGTTGGATCATTAATTTATTCCCCCAGAGAGGATCAAGCTATGCTGAAAGTAACTGATAGATGCAAATATCAGTCAGTTCCAGTGCCAACTAACAAATGAAATAGTCTCACATCAGTACAAATCCTTAAAGATTCTTTTGCACAAATATAATTTTTTTCTACTACTCTGCTAATTTCTTTTACAGAGGAAGGAGTTTCTGAGGACATAACTACCTTGTGAAGGAAGCTGATAATTACAGCATGGATATCAGTATAAACAATGACTTCATGAGTTTTCACCCTCTTATAGCTAAAGCATAACTAAAATCACAATTAGGGCCTGACTAGAGTTCTGACACTTTGAAACATAATTCTGATACATACAAGGTAGTAATTTCAGTGCTTATAAGGAGGCAGTCAGCAATCAGTCATGACAGTGAGGTCTGGCTTGCCAAACCATGGCCCTACTATCTAAAATTGACTTTTCTGCCACAAAATATGCTACTAATACTACCATATAATCTTCTGAGAGGCAATATCGTTCAATTCTTTTCAAAGAGAAAACGCCCTACTGACTTCCATCTCTCACTATGAGGAGAGAACCATCATTTCTCAGATACGGTGAAATAGTAATAGGGAGGAAGCTGCTGTCAAAGGGGCCTTTAATGCCATCCTATTTTTTGTCAGCACAAATTTGTCTTCTTTGGTAATACAGCTAAGATTATGCACAGATTCATGCTGCTTTTTTCCCTCTTTGTTTGTCACTATCATTATTACTTTAACACGTGTACTTTCAACAAAGGAATTGGAAAAGAGACTGCTTGGAAAACCTACTGTACAGTGTTCTAAGAAAAGCATTTCAGTGTTTATAACAATTATTTCTCTGTTTATTTATTGGAAAGCAAATTTAAAAAGATCACTCCCTTTTCCAAAGCAATGGATAATGCTACTCTACCTTGATTATGTTCTGTTTTTTCAGGTGATCACAGTTCTAAACTGATTCCATGAAAATTTATTTAAGTGAATAAGTATTTAAGAAGTAAGAGAATAGAGTGAACCAATTTATTTATCTATTTTATTTTTATTTTGCTGGTAGGTGATTCTAAACAAGCCAGCGATGCCATAGTGAAGGGAATGACTAGAACCAACTGGGTATTTGTAGTTAATATGTTGAATGTGAGAATCATTGACAATTAAAAATCATTGCTAAGAGCCCAGAGTACCATGACTAGCACCAGAGGTGACCAGGAAAGATGTAGGTTTTCTTCATTTTGGGTGAAAATTAGGGGAAAAATTGCATTCATAGGAAGCATGTTTCAGGTCTGAACAATCATATTATTTATTCATGCTTGTTTGTATCTGTGTGTGTATCTATGTATGTATACATGGATCTACGAACTTTGTGCCCATTTTTCACTTCATAAGTTATCTAGCTACTTGATAAGCAAGAGTCAGAGAGGAAAGGTTGATCTGAGGAAAAGTCAGTTTACAGACAGCTTGGTCCTGATCCAAGGGTCATCTTTCACTTGCCCCAAAAAGTATTAAAGGCAGAGAGAGGGGTATGTTTTTAACACTAAGCCTTGACATCCTGGGGAAGCAGAATGACAGTCCCAATTTACCAATATTTTCATGGCCATAAGATGGAAGGGAATGTAATTCTAGAAATGGTCTGAGGGTCAGTGGGGAGCTACTGAAAGTTTTCCCTTAAAGATGATGATCCAGGAAGGAACTGCAGCTTGCACTAGTATCCAGGCAATATCTGCTGAGTACAGTTGTAACTAACTATCCTGTAGCTCTTCATATTTCATATCTTTCCTTTTCTATGCCTCCAGTTCTGAAACCAAGAGAAGTATTAAATCAAGATGTGTTATTTTTTCAACTAGTTGGTTTAACCTTTTTTTTTTTTTTTAAAAAAAAAAAAAAAGGTGTTTCTATAAATCATTCAGGCTGAATGTTACATTACTCTGATGTACACATGCTGTTTGGAACATAATGAAGTTATGAACCTAGCTGGACTTACAGAATCTGAAGTCAATATCTGGAGACTTTTCTTTCTCTCAGAATCTGATCAGAAGAATCTGTTACTGGAAAGACAAGCGCACAAAGAAGTGTTGCATGTCTCTGTAATAAAGCAATTGAAAGATGCTTTGGAGAAAAAATTCTGCATGTTACTGAGTACAAAGCTAGTGTTTAGTCCTAGCACTGTCCCATCCAACCTGTCTTCATAAAAGCCTGTAGCTGACTAGAAAAATCTGGATTAGCTACAAATGAGTGGCTCTTACCTGCCAACACCACTCCTTGAGGTTTGACAGTCATAGGCAACCATGTATTGTGCAGATTTCACTGTCAGTTTGACATGTTGCATAGTTTAGAAGCACTAGCATCTTTAGACAGGAAAACAATTACCAAGTGGGTGCTGCTGGAAAGCATTTTGCACAGCTCGCCTCTGAAGAGAGGAGATCCAGTGGGGAGAGAGACTGGGAGCAACACTGGAATACTTCAGCTGACTTTTCTGGAAAATTTCTATGCTTGTCTCAGCTCTCACAGCAGAGATCAGTGTTTCATTTTGCAGTAGCATTGATGAGGTAGAAGCAGTAGAAGTGCAATGCAGCTGTGAACTTAAAGGCAACAGCTTTAAATTTGGGCTGACATGAGCACTGACAGGAGACACAAACACTGCCTTCCCTTCATATCTTGGGATAGGCAGAACAGGCTATCACTAGCAGTTATCTTATTAGTTGGTGTGGGTTTGTTTGTTTGTTTTTTTGTTTTGAAGTAAACTGCTTTTCTGAATGCTAATACTGATCTTCACACTATAAATTGCTATTTGAAAACAATTATCTAAAAATTGAGTAAAAGGACTAACAATGTAACCAGTCTAATACCATTTGTATACACACACACACACAAGTCTCATAATAACTGCTTCTAAATTAATTTTAAACCTGCAAAATTATTTTGTGAAGTAACACCTCACAGAGCCTCCAGGGAATACCAAGTGAACCCTAGGATCCTGATCACAGCAATGGTGAGTTTCAAATGCAAATAGCAAAGACTGATCATGTCTTCAGGCTGTTGTCAAGACTTAGTGCGCAAATACCTACTGTTAGCTCCTGAACTATGCGGCTGCAAACTACAGCTGTGCTGAAGGGACCTTTGTAGTGACATAAAGGAATACTACAATATTTTCTTCCTTTCTGTGTGGAAAAAAAAATATCCTAGGCATCTTGATTTGACATTCAAGAGTTATTTTTCCATTTCTATAACAGCCACAGGTAAACTGTTGAAAAAAGTTGAGAAAGAGGACAGACAATTTAATTTTAAATTTACTTGTTCTAAGTAGCAAACAATCACAATATCATAAACCAAATTATTTTATTTATGTATAAACCACACAAGAAGAGAAAATTTCTTAACCTCTCCTTGCTTAATATACTTTTGGGACATCATCTAATAGTGACGCTAGTAGCACAGACTCCAAAACTAGTCAAGTATAATCTTCTCTGCTGAGATTATCGATGAGGTTGCCAATTATTGCTGACTGTAATGGCATTTTCTGTGTTGTAGACATTTGTCAGACAAGAATTACAATGATACAACCTCCATATTTATAAATAGAAATTTAGTGTCTTTTTGTCCCTTTTCTTGTGAATCTGCTACATATGACTGAAAGATTAACAGAGATTTTGAGTTTTGAGTCTTCGAATTCATCAGCAGAGAAACAAAATATTTTTTTTAAAAAAGATCTCCAAACCTGGAACTGTTTAGACACATCCAGAAAGCTGCCTATTACTCTTCTTGTAATGCAGTGTTACAGTGGCTGCCTAGATCATGTAACTTACTTGTTTTGTTGGTAACAAAACATTTTTTTTCAAGAATGACTGTCATACAGGAGTGACACTTCACCGATACTAACGGTGTCACAAAAATCATCATTTGATTGAACCACTGTGCAACTAACAGATTTATGTTCACTCAGAAAAAAGACTGTGAACAGTGTCATCTTCCAAGCAGAGCACCCTAATAATTACTCAGTAGTATTACTAAGAATTTTTGAGCCTCATTTGCTGCAGTATGTGCCTTTGTTAACATTTGACCTCCTCCCAGATTTTCTCACTTCCACAATGTCTTTCTCAGTTATTTTTTTTTCATTTACTTCTGCATTTGTATTTCATTAATCAGTAAGACTTAACTCACGATTCTGAAAAAAAACACCAACCCCTAAGTAATTTTATCTAATTTTTCCTGTTGTGTTAGGCAGAAATAAATTTCCTACAAAGAAAACAAGGCATTAGCAAGCAATGTATAAAAGCCTGATTTATAATGTAAGCATTCACATTCTTACAGTTGACATATTAAAAAAAAGATCAGAAGAATTCTAAGTGCTTGTCTAGTTGTCGAGCTGCTTCAGACTCACATTTACAATTTTTGCATCTTGTGATCTAACCTTTATAACAGTGCCTGAGTGGAGTACCAGACATGTGGAATTAAGTTCCAAAGGCCAGACCTTTGGTTATTTTAAAACAATGTCACATGTGGATGCAAAAATCCCACCTGACTTTTACCAGACTAAATAAAAAATATTTCTCATTTTACATAGCAAAATTGTTAGGCTATTTTTCAGTGCAGCAGGGGGAGGATGGAGGAGGGCTTACAGGCTGTGACCAGTTATTTTTATAATAAAGCCACACTAAACATTGATTTCATCTTTTAAAAACCTATTCTGACATTCTTTATGAATTTAGATTTTAATATTATTTAACATTTGTGCATAAGATGCACAGGTATTTCTCAAATATCTGTATAGGTAGCCAACATACACCTAGCGAGAGAGAAAAATAGGTTCATATATTCAACAGTGTTGTTTGTTTTGCTATAATGCCATCTTTAGATTAAATACAACCAAGCATGTAAACCAAATTCACGTAGGACATTATATAGTAATACTTTCAAAGGCAATTTTGAGCTTCTCACTTGTTAAGTTACTTTGAATGAAGAAAACTATTATAAAGCTTTTTAAACAGGAAAAGGCTCCATAACACAGTTGAAGTATTTCATGATGACAGGTAAAGGCACAGCTGACAGGTAAAGACAAAACTCTTTAATGGATTTCATATAAATTCTGAAAGGACTGTGAAAACTACCCCTTTGGGGGAAAAACATTATTTATTAAATAAGTAAATGATGCTTAGCTCTGCTTTTAGCTGATGTTTTTGTTGGATCAATCTATACAAACCTTGGGCAGTAAACTTACATGAAAGCTTAATTTCAGTGAGATTCAGGCAGGGTACATTCATCACCAGCTGAATACAGAAGTACGTAATGGAAAAAAAATACTACATAACCATCAGCTATGAACTTCTCCCAGAATCAAAGTACTCATAATTTCAACTGAGAAAACCTTGTAAAATACTTGTTATAGAGCCTGTTGGCACTCAAACAATAAATTAAAAGCCTTACATAATCTTTTTTTAAACAGAAATCAGAATCAAAATTCAGTGTGATATCTCTGATAATCATAACAATATCTCAATATATAATCTTAGAAATCAAAATCCATTTAATAATATAGAGTGCCAAATAGTCTTCACTAGCTCTAGCTGTATTTTACCCTTCCTAAGTATTCATATCTTTGATTACTTTTCATAGTGCCATACCCTCTGTTTCCTCTGTTTTTTCTTTTATTAGTAAATTGCACAGAGTAAAAAGAAATCTAAAAATACTTATTCCAGAAACATTGTTTTCTTTAATCAAATGTTGACAACTATTATAATTCTGAGAGCTCCATTGTACCACGGACTGCTGAAACCTACAGTGGGTTTTAGAAGCTGTGGTTACAGCAGCCATTCATGATGGCAGGTACAACTGCATTAACTTAAATATATTGCTGCCTTCTGACTAGCTCACCAGAATCTTCAGTTCCAATACTATCTTGTGAAAAATGGTACAGATTCCCACAGCAGGGAAAACCATAAACACAAGACGCATTTAGAAAAAAATCACTGTCTTCTCTATGTGTGTATTTCTCATCTCTACTAGTGGAAGCTTTTTATTCCTTCTGTCTTTAAATATTCATTTTCTCCCATAGTCACTGAATCTTTCAGGGTATATTGTTTAAGTCTTCCTGGGCTCCTGTTACACAGTACAAGGATAGATATGTTTGTTTCAAACAAATACTCTGTTTATCTACTCTTGTACTACTGTCTTGGTTTGAATTTACAGCAACCTTTCTCCCTGCGCCCAGCAAAACTGTCACCTTATTTAGGAAGAAGAGTTGGTGTGTTACTATAAGCATGAAAATCTGCCTCATCTCTAGGATAGCTTTCTAATAATATATTCTAAACAAAACTTTAAATTAACTTCCTTCTGTTAAAAGTTTCTTTTTCTTCCAGGGCAGAAAGTTCCATATATTTCTTCCAAAAAAAGTTAAATAAAGCTAAACACTGTTAAAAATATGGATTTTTTTTTTCTCCCCACAAAATCAAACAAACACATAAGCAACTTGGTCTCCATCCTTCTCGTCTCCTTGCCTCGCCTCACCTCACCTCCGCTTGCCTTGCCTCACTTCACCTCCTGGATAAAAAGTTTGCAAAGATTTTGGAGGAGGAAAAGAGGGTTTGTTTGAACTGGGAATGTTTTTTGTTGACTGGTAATCAGTGAGCTCCGTCCAGATTTAGTGAATGGGTGTGTGTATGTGTTTAATTACAAATGCCTAAATATTCTATGATTCTATGATTTGTAATTAAAAGTACAACAGGTAAAACTGATTTTGAAAGAGTCATGTGACTATGCTTTATATTTTAATAAGTAAAATATCATCAAATGTTTCTGTAGGAAATCAACTGGAAAAATCAAAAAATCTAACACCACACGAAAGCTCAGAAGGGTGCAAACAACAGCAGGAGACAACTCATTAAGGTAATAGTGGGTGGAGATCCCCTGAGCCTGTCCAAGGAAGGTCTCAGACACTGGAGGAATGTTTCAAAGCTTGCAATGTCAAAAAAAGTTTCCTTTGTATTACCTTGAGGAGGAAAAAAAGAGTGATAAAAGGGAACAGCCTGTCTAAAGGGTGAATAATTGCCCCAAAAGCAGCAGAGTAAGCAGATTTCTGCAGTAACTAGGGAAAAGGTAAATGTGACACTGGGAGATCCTGACCACCGGGTCAATTCAAGACCAAAAAGACTTGGTCCCCCACACCTGTAAGGAGCATGCGTGCTAATTGACATGACAAGTGAGGCTGATTTTAATAGGATGTGGTCCACACTGAAGGATAAGAGTAAAATAGGAAGGCAAGTGCTGTTTTGGGGAGAACAAGAATAAAAGAAGAAGGGACTTCTGGATGAGTGGTCTTACAAGAAGCCCCTCCTTTTCCATTGGCAGGCCCAACACTGAACCCAGGACTGGTGTACTCTGTCTCTCCCCTGCCTTATTCTCGTATTCTTTTACCTTTTTCTAGTAAGTAATGCAAGGCATAAAACGTTATATGCATGGCAGTTGCCAAGCATCTCTGCTACCCAATTATTTACCAATGAGCCTATCTATGGAATAAAAGTCTTTGTTTACCCATGGACCTCTGGTATTGTGTATACCCTATGCCAGCCACAAGAATCAGTGAATCTGAGTCACTCCTCCCTCTTTCTTGGTGGGACGTGACAGTCCCTTAGCTGCAGATGAATGCATTTTTCAGCCTCTTCCAAATCTTTTAACATAACAGCCCACCACTGCAGTGTAACTGGTTTTGTTTTGTTTTTGTTTTTTTCAAAATCCTGTACAGACCACAATAAAGCAGGAAAAGGAAAGTAGTGTCAATGCAAATTCACTTCAGCATTTTGATTCTATGACAGGCCTATTCTAGCACTGCCTTAGTTTCTCTTTTAATGGCTGAAATCACAGAAAACAGCTTTTTGCTACCATAACATGCTGGTAATGCTGAAAGGCCTCTAACAAAATAAATACCCTTTTGTTATGTGTGGTGAGGAAACAATCCATATCCTGAAAATTTAACAGGATATAAATTAATTTAACTAGATGTTATCAACTGCCATAAACAAACAAGAATTAAGACACACTCCGCCTCCATTTCAGTTCCTGAGTCAGAATTGCATTTGTACTCTACTAATTTCATTTATTCTTCCATAATGTACATGGATAGGAACTGCAAGGACCTTCCACACATGTAGCTATTCATTCTGTAACAATTTACTTATTAAAAATGTCTCCTTTCTGCTTACAAAATCCTTTTAAAATCCCAAGAGTAGATCCATAGTTTTTCTATTGACTCAGTATAGTACTTTTAATCAAGTTAATGCAAGTTTTCTGTCCTTCAATACTATGAAGCACTCAGTTTGATAAGGAAACTAGGTCATCTGGCATGTTGTTTTAAAAGAGTTACTTTGCCATTCATTCAAAAAATAGAAAATTTTCAAGTCATTAAAGTCTTTTTTGATTTGGCCTGAAAGGCCTAAAAGCATCATTTGTATTGTTTGCATTTATTTTATCTTTGCTGAATTAAGTAACATTTTTCAGAATTTTGGTTTTAAAAAGGCAGGTCAGAAAAAAAAAACAACAAAAACCACTGACACCTAAAATAAATTATTATGTTTCTTACAGAACTATTAAGTGATTACAGGACCCTGAACTTGTGTTTAAAGATAGTGTTTTCTTCCAATTTACATAAGCTACAGCTTTTCAGTACTTCATGCTTTCTGTCCACCCCATAGCAGGCACATATACCTGTATATCTTTCTCAGTGGAGTTTATAAATCTTTGTTCCCTCAGCTTTATGTGCGGATCAAATCTGCTATGACAGATCACAAGGATGTTCATGAACCACATTGAGAAGAAGACACCTAAAGATGAACAGTACAGCATTTAGCTTTTGAAATTATGGGATGTAATCTGCCAACTACCATTTATAATATATTAGAATAAATCATTATAGAGCACATGCAAAAGTGTTTTGAAATGTCATTGACTTCTCAAAAGCCAGGATAGCTCTTTCATTTTTTTTTTCTTTTTCAATCTTTTGAGCCTGTCTTTGCCACAACAGTAGCTGTACAGGACTATTTCTTATTAAGTGTACAGCTTTTTATTTGTGCACAGGAGTACAGGAAAATAAATACCTTTTCTTGTTACAATCACATATTTTCCAGTAAATATCACATTATCCACATTTTGCAAGTGTCTTTTCTTCCTTAATCTCTGTTCCTGCCCTCCTATTCATCCTACAAAACTGTCATTCCTCAAAAATGACCAAAAAGTCTAGATATTGCTAGCTGTACAAAAATGACAAACAGATCAGCTAGCATTATTTTTCTTTTTTCCTGAAGGTGTTGGAGTATGTCTTCAGAAAACTGAATTTGCTCATAAAAATCTAGATTAAAAAAAAAAAAACAAAAACACCAAACATATGCAACCCACACAAAAGAATGAGCCTATTTCTATTTAAATTAGCTTATCACCATGCATTTTTTGCCCTTTGCCAAGTTATTCATAAGTGACTTTTTGAGTTCTGAATGCTAGCTCGAAAATTCCAAAAAACTAATGGAAGTTTTGAAGGAACAAAACACGTGAAAAGTCAAAAGAGGATTTCAGCAATGTTCTGCCACTGCATGGAGGTGAGATGGCTCAGCCTGAGGCTGTGCTTCCTCTGTGGCTTAGAGCAGGGTAGGCAGGTGTTCCCTTCAGCCCCGCAGAAGCAGTGGTCGCTGTGGCCTCGATCTGCAGCAGGCTGTTTTTGTGCTACCTTCCTACCTAGCCTTGACTTGTCCACTGCCACTGTCTGAGTTTTGCACAGGGGAGGATGTGCAGACGGGTGTTTTGCAGGAGGACAGGAACCACCACAGCAGCGTTTGTAGGGAAGCGGGGTGGCCCCTTCAGAGGTCCCCTCCATTGCCACCACCGAAGCACATCTTGGAAGTAACTCCAAGACCCAAACGCATTGCTGGTTTGTGCTTTCAAAAGGAAGGCTGGGCAAAATGAGAGAGGCTTGTTTTGGTCATTGAAATCACAAGCTGTGTCAGTGTCCTGGTGTCAGCTGGAATGGAGTTAACTTTCTTCTTAGTAGCTGGTGCAGTGCTGTATTTTGGCTCTGATGTCAGAACAATGTTGATAACGCCCTGATGGTTTTAGTTGTTGCTGGGTAATGTTTACACTAAGTCAAAGACTTTTCAGTTTCTTGGGCCCTGCCAGTGAGAGGGCTGGAGGGGCACAGGAAATTGAGAGGGGACACAGCCAGGACAGGTGGCCCGAACCAGCCAAAGAGGCATTCCATACCATGGGATGTCACGCTTGGTATATAAACTTGGGAGGTTGGCTGGGGACTGGGGTTCATAGCTCAGGGACTGGCTGGGCATCGGTCAGTGGGTGGTGAGCAGTTGCACTGTGCATCACTTGTTTTCCTTTCTCCCTTTTCCTTTGGAATTTATCTTTTCCCCACCTTTCCGTTATAACTATTATTATTGTTATTATTATTATTATTATTATTATTACTACTATTATTGTTGTTGTTGTTGTTATTATTTTGTTATTGTAATTATTATCATTATTGTTATTGTTATTTTTATTGTTATTGTTCTTTTCTTTTTATTCTGTTTAAATTATTAAATTTTTCTTATCTCGACCCGTGAATTTTACACTCCTTTCCGATTCTCCTCCCCATGCCTCCAGGTGGGGGGCAGTGAGCAAGCGGCTGCGTGGTGCTTGGCTGCCGGCCGGGGTTAAATCGCAACAGTCAGATTCATGGGGGCATTGTATGCTAGGACAGGTCCAGCACGGGATTGATGTAAAGCAGCCAGTGCTTAGGCTCTAGCACCAGGCACAAAGCTGTGGAGCGAGCAGTAGGTGCTCAAGGTGAGTGATAGTGATGCTTGCCTCTTGTGCTGTGTGTGGAAAAGGCAAAGTTTCCTGGCAAAGCTATACAACAACAAAATAAAAATTACATCTCTCCTCTAGTTCTTTACCCACCTGTGCATTAATGCCAGTTGATAGTGACATTAAAAATGCCCTGTTAGAAGACAGGTGTGAGTAATGAACAGTAGTAGTTTAAAAATAAATTCACCATCTCTACACTGAAAGATTGTAAACCACCTACTTACTAATAAAACATTTACTTTGTTTACTGCAGGTCTCAAATAAAAACCTTCATTTTCAGAGAGGACTCATCTTTCTTTATGTTTAGTATGAGTTTCATTCAGAATAGTGAAATATAAAAGGAAAGCTTTCAGTTGTCTTGTAAGCACAATCATCATTTTCAAAGAAATCACAGAATGAAACAGGGTACACTCTGTGTCACTTGTGAAGCAGAGTTTATTCTAGCTGCCAAAATGAATCAAACCAGTAATATTTTAATAAAAAGAACATACTTATTTTGCACAATGCAGCTAGCTTAAAGAAATGCATGCTGTGATTCCATCCTAAGAAAACTTAAATACCATGAAAAACAATAATAGTAATGTTGTAGACATGATGGCTTAGACAAAACAAGGTAGAAGCAATACATTTTATTAGAACAGCTGGTATATTAAGCCCCTGAGATCTGAAGACAGCCTTGTACACCAAAAAGCTTGCTTATTTTTTTTTTTCAGCTGTACATCTCAGTCTAAAAAAACATAACATTTCTACTACAGATTTGTTCTTGTCTTCAAAAAGCTGTCATTAATTTTTTGACTTGTTTTATAACAACAAAATATTACTTAGAGCCAGCTTACCATTTCCAAAGGTTATAAACATAACAACTGTCAAACCCTAGAAGTAGGACTCATAATTTAGATGCCTATATTATAAATCTAAATTTGAGTTTGTAATCTGAAGCTCCTTTGACAGTCAAGAGATGGAAGTGGGACTTTGTATAACACAACTCATCCAATGTTTCATTCATTGACATTAAGAGGAGACAAATCATGCCATGGGATCACTATGAAAACCCACTAGCTCATATGCAGATGATTGTAAGTATTCACGTTAGGTGAGAGGAGTCTTTTACCTCTAGAGAAAAAAACATACAACAGATCATATACTCACCATAAATAAACCTTTCACAACTCTACTAGAATTATGCTGTGGGACTGGTGACTCCATAAAGGACTTATTAAGGACTGAGAATGTTTCTTGTCATATCCTGTGTCTGGAGAAATATCATCTTGTTCAACATGGGAAGGATGCAGTGAGGACAGGTAGAATGACTTAGAAAGGGAGAAAACTGACAGGCACCTTTCTTTCCTCTACACTTTGTTTCAAGAATATGGAGGAAATCCACTTATTTATATCACTCCTCAATCTTGTTTCTATGAAGTTATATCTCCCATTTTTAAATTAATGTAGTACTGGATGTGAATATAATGCTCCAAAGTGAAAAGAAAAACTGTATTAAAGAAATGAAAAATGTCATTGCTAGTTCCAATTTCATTCTCATATTCAAAAAATTACTGTGTGTTATCAACCTTCCACAGAAAAAAATAAGTTGGTGAAATTCTTTTCCTATTTTAAGCTCTCACACAGATAAGTAAAACATCAGAAGTTAAATTGTGATATAATTTTGATTTATTCATTCCTATTCCTTTTCACTTATCTTTCATTTTTAAACTTTTCAGATAAAGTACCCTAGAATAGAAAATTTGTTCTCTTGACTGCTTTATTTTAGCCCTGTACTTTTTCCAGTAAGCCAGCAGGTGTTTTAACCATACCGATTCCAGTCAGAATAGGATTAAACTGATCACAAAGTGAGTAAATTAGGAAGAACTATAGTTTCAGCAAGATCCAAAATTAAAACCTCTATTTTAGGGTCATGAAGAAACAGATGGGCAAGTTTCCCCCTTTTATTATGGTAAAAAAGATCTCATCTATTGATCATTCTGTTTTGGATGGTCATTATGCATCTATCATGCCTTTTTTCCTGTTACTAAAACACAATGAAGGTATTTTAAAATTTCTTTTTAAAAAGTAATTGATTAATCAATTGAAAAAAACTGCATGAAAGAGTAACCCATAAAAACCTTAAGGTCATTTGCAGAGTTGGATTTTTTCAAAATCTGATAACACTTTTTTAAATGAACTTGAGTTCTGGTATTTCATCACTAAAATGTCAAAATATGAAACGTTAGTTCTTCTGTGTCAAGGGGAAAACTGCCACTGATCTCAGAGAAACCAAGATTTCACTTTTGCTTCACGCTTGTAAAAGAATTACAAAGTAAACCCTGTTTCTTAAATTTGATATGCACTGTTTTCCCGTTGTTTATATACTGCAGTATTTTAGATGGTTGATTAATACTGTGAGGTGACATGAAAAAAGCCTGATCATTTCTTTTTTGGGCGATGGTGAAGGAGAAAGGACAATATTTCTGAGGGCATCTCAAGACATGAATGCCTCTTAAGATAAGCATAGTTTTGATATACTGAAATACATCTCAGATTCTTTCTACATAATTTTGAGGCTATTGTTCTCTTAGTGCTGTACCCAAGCAGGTAACGCTGCAGTAAAAAATGAGATATCTTTCTTATTCTTCTTTAAACAATATTTTTCTGCCTGTAATGACAATTTCAGATAAACGTATTATATGGAATTTCTCACTGAACACATGTATTACCAATATTGTTTCACTTAATAGCTCTGAGTTAAAAAATTGAGTAAGCCAACTGAAAGACATTGAAGACAATGGAAAATTTGCCTCTATTTTAAAGTTAAATATTCAGTTAGTGTAATTGTGTAGAGACTGTTTTTAAGGGTGTGAACAGAGGGTTTTTCAGGATGGAGGCAACACAAGGTCTATATGCCATTTTATACTTTAGTTTACTAAAATACCATCCTGGAAGAGTCCACTGTACACATAAATTACCTAAAGCTTTCAAATAAAAGCTAGGGAAATGATAAATGCTTGGTTAGGACAATATTGTTGGATTTAGCATACTCTAGGGGAATGTAAAACTGAAGTGAAGTCTTCTGATTCCATAGCAATAATGTGAAACATTCACACTGAATGTCATTTATCTACATTTTAAAAGGTTGCTTAGCCAGCATCTTGGGTGTCTAATGAACAGATTTATTTAATTTTTGTAGCACCTTAATAAACTAAGGGTTTATAAGTCTTTTATGTTTTTAGTAGTCACTAATACAGTTTTGTAATAAACATTTTTGTCTACAGTTACCTTATCTCTGTAGAATGGAGCTCATCTTAAAACTTCAATATACTAAACTGAAACAATGGGAAGCACCAACATGGTAACATCTACTAAAAATGTTTGCATTTCAGTATCCTGATATGACTTATGAAAAAAGGGAAACACTCACTTGAACAAATTCCCATTGAGGCAGGAAATGGCATTTCACTAAATTTTTCTCAACTGATGCAAAAAACCAATTTTTTTTGAGGTTTTGGTCTTTTTTTAAAAAGAAAAAATCTTAGTTTTTAACATTACACACAAAGTCACAATGGGAAAAAAAAATCTGCAGCAAAAGCCAGTCCATATAAGTTTTAAAAGTTATCAGGTTTCTAATAGCAACACTGGATAGAAATGAGTAAAAATGTAATAATTTTAATACAGTATACCCAGGAACACACTGCACATGTTACATAACATCAAATTCAAGCAGAATTCTTCATTCTTGTCAGGGAATAGGATCTCTTCTACTGATTACCACATGTTAATTCACTCCCTTAACTTTTATGAGACCATATTGTCAACAGGGAGTACAGGATTCCAACAGAGGTCATGACTGCACTATCAATTACATTGTTTCGTGGTATCTGCCCAGCTAACTGCCACAAGTCATACACACTATTCTTATTAGTTCATATTGTATGAGATAAGCAGAGGCATCAGTGTGCATGACAGGCAGTTAAAAAGAATGATTAAAAAAAGCTTGTAAATATTGAGATTTACTTTAACATACTAAACCAAACTTTCTTATGTATCTTAGTGTTTTATAACGAATGTTCTATTTTTACATTATCCGCACAAAAAGCCACAATGAAGATATATTATCAGGTAGAGAGGAAGACCTAGCTGATAGGAAGGTAAGTGCAAAATAAGGTACACTTGAATAAAAAGCATTAGTAAAATAAGAAAAGTCAACAATAATGGCCATATCCTGGAGGACTTTTTCGATAAATAACAGAAAAAAGATAGCAACTAAGAAGGAGAGAATGTTGTAGAATGTATATTATGCATTCTGAACTTTGTCCAGAAAGACAAGCATGTAACAGTATCACCCTAAAGGAACAAGTTATTCATCAGATCTGATTTTATGCAGAGGAAACTCTACTCCTAAAGCCCATAGAGACTATTTTCTAAAATAAGTTCTGACCACCCAACTCTGTCTGCTTCTCTGAATTACTTGTCTAGAGAAGCTTCTCTCTTTCCTGTGACCATGGATGGGAATAATCTCCAATTATTAAAGCTGGTCTTTTTGAGAACCAGTTTAGCATGTCAGAAAGGTAGAAATGTGAGGTCACCAGCAGCAAGGTTCAACGTAGAGCTGGGAATCTGCCTCCCTTTAACTTTTGCATCTATTCTTTTGCTAAGCTGCTGAAGTTGGTTTTCTAATTAAAAACGTCAACCTATATCATATAGTACATGACACCATTTGTACTTTGAAGTAAAATACATAAAGCTTGGCTCATTACCGCCTTCATATAAGGTTGGTTTTGAATAACCCACTAAACCATTTAAAATGAGTATGTTAAATGAACATTTATAATAAACATTTTAATCAAATCTCTACATAAAAGTCTGATTATTATTACTCAAATGCACACAGGAGATTAATTTAGATCCTTGTTTTTAGCCATACAAAAATGATTGCACTATAAAAGATGATCACTCATTTCTAATAAAAAAATATTGAAATCCAACCCACTCTTCAGCCATGGATTTCTTAAACCTACAGTATTTTATGTATTATAAAAATGCTAGGTTAGTATATTGAACATGCTGCTTTCATAATGAGACTATTGTTTGCTTTATATTTTATTAGTCTTTACAGAGAATAACGGTAAATAGAATTTCTATCTGACTATGTTCTGGAGTTGAATTAAATTCATAACGAACAAAAGGAATGAGCATCAGCTCTGATAATTATTAGGATCAGCTGAAGCAAGGAGGGGCTGGGTGCATTCAAAATGGTTCATCCCTGTCATTAACTGCAAAAACCAGGCAGAGCCTGTTCTCAAGCTCTAAATGCTGGAAAACAACCCTCTGTTATTTAGCCTTTTTCTCACTTAGCACCTGCTAAAAATAGAGGTACATGCTTATTGTAGCACCTTTCTGCATTCCGATGTATTGAGTAGAGAAAGTGCAGCAGAACGGGAAACAATTAAAGCCAACATTTTGGAGAAAAAAGGGTGCACGTTTTATCTTACACAGTTATAATACAGACTGCTTAAAGACGGCTGAAACCTTCAAAGTTTCATCCTCTTTTTTTTTTTTTTTTTTCTTCACAAAATATGGTGACTGGCCATTTATATAAGATCCAAATGTAGTGATCTCTGAGGCTAGAGATATACTTTAATTGTAATTATTTCTTCATACTATTTACTTTCACAGTGGATTTTTTACAACTAAAACCACATATGTACATGTAGACATTTAAGATTTTCTTCTATGGTAATGAAGACTAATTCTGTCAGAAAACAAAATAGATAAAGCTTATTGAACAAGTCCCAACCTCTGAGCAACACTGAGAGTCAACTATAGTATAACTGTGAAACAATTTATTTATTTATTTATTTATTTTGCCTAAGAGGTATGAAGATGAAAAAAATCATCAATAGCAGATGGAAAAGAGTAAACTAACACTTTCAAGATTATTGCAGAAATATTTTAAACCAAGCAGGTTAAATTTATGTGATAAAAAGGCTTGTATCAATTTACATAAAATTTAGTATTGCTGTAGCTTGGTTGTGAACATGCTCAAATCTCTAAATTTAAACTTGTGCTTATTCCAGCAGGAGCTGTTTTCAAGGGGACTTTAAGGAAACTGATCAATGAATAAAGACAATACAGGGTATCTCTGAGGAAAGGCTGCAGGAGTAAGAAACTACTGGTTAGCTCTGATTCCATCTGTGAGGTATAAGATCTTCTGACTTTTAAGAGAATGGAAAAAATATTTTCGCATTTAAAATGAAAAAAACTTTGAGGAATTGAATAAGCAATACTCCAACTGCAAGGCTGCTTGGATCTGTTTGATTTTATGATGTTCATTATGAAGAACTACTTGATATTGCAGTGGGGACACATATATGCTTTCTTAGACCCAGGCTAGACCTTTTGAATGAAATTCTGCTAAAGTGGAAAGAGTTTGTGCTTGAATATGTCTTTGTATTATAAGTAACAAAATAAATATTGTTAAACAGAACTTTAAATTGAAATTTATTTTATTTAATTAAAAGAAATAACTGATGGAAAATATTTTTGACCCACATTGTGCACTATGAATGAATTAATACTAGTCTGTTAAAATATGATTCTCTCCCAAGTCTGAACATACACTTAATTATGTCAAAGAGAGCAGGTATGCCTTAATTAAAATTCCACATATAAAAGAACAAACTGATAATCCAACCAACCTGAAGGTATAAATGTCCAGAAATGTCTGTGTACATTGCAGGACTTTTTAGAATGCGTAATTACATAACCACAAACCAAGAACTACCAATTGCACTGTTTATGTGAATATTTTCATTAGTTAAAATAAATAGTGCATAGTTTGCATTTTGCACAGCAGATAATTTCTAAGTCAGATCTCAGAACAACATGGAAATTGATTGAAATCACTTCACTGATAATATATTTTCAGTGTGAGATACCGATCTTCCAAACAACGTTAAAATCAAAGGAAAAATAGTTATCTTAATAAAATCCTGAAAGATACATCCACATTGTAAGAAGAAATCATATTCTGGAAAAGAAGTAAAGTCTATACTTATTCTTGGTAAGAATACAACATATGAAGATTTTGTGTATTATTTACAAATGTTAGTGCAATGTTTCTGCCAATAACAAGACATTTTTCATAAAACCAAAAATGTGAGCACTAAATATGATTGTTACTTTAAAGGTGTACCTAAGGTGGCATTCAGTGCTTACAATCTAAGATAAGAAAGGGCAATTTGTTTTCTCATTCTTTTAAAGAGGGAAAATAATATTTTTCAATGGCTTAGGGATTTTCAACAGCTATACTTAGGTGAGATGGGTACCACATACAAAGTAAGTGTGACCTTTTCCAAAATGTGTGAATTTTCTTCTTGATTTTCTTTTTTTCAGCTTCTAAATCAGAATATCAGCCATTCCATATTTCACTATGAGGTGCATAGGTATGCAAGCTGTGAAGTAGTGAGGTTATCATAGTATGCATAAACAACATCAATATTGAAAAGAATGTGAATATATAATTATATCCATAGTTTAATAGTCTGTAATAGCAACAATGGTTTCCGTATAGGAGATATCAAGCCTGCCAAAGTGCATTGTGTGGAAAAATGAAGTGGGTCCTGAAGTTGGTGATCATCAACAGATGCCAAGAGAGAAGGAGAGGTGAAGAAGGCAGGCTGCTGCCTTGTCCCTCTGAAGTCATAGCTGGCTCATGCTGCCTGCCTTCAGTAATCCAGGAACTGCTACTTAATTTATGGTATTACAGTTCCTTATACATATGGCCTTGTTCTTCCAACAAACTCTTGTGAGGACAGTCTATCTTTAACTCCAATGCGTAATACTAGAAAGAGAGCTTGCGTAATGCTAGAGAGCTTTTTATGACCGTTTAGAAGTATAACAAAACTGTTTCTGTCCTTTCTCATACAGTCTGAAGACATTCTATCCTTTCTTCTCTGATAAGATTTAAGTTATTCTTCCTTTTTTAAGAGAGCAACCCGCTTCTGTCTTAAAAATCACTAGGAACTTCAGGCTACTCTGAGTATCAGTGTACTTCCCACATACTTAGAGGATACATTCCTCATATGTAGCTATACGTGTATGTCACCTCAGTATTAGGTCTGCCATTCTAATTTAGTTAGATCTGTGGTGCCTGTGACTTTAGAATTGGAGGTTCAAACATGCTTATTTGAAACAAAGAAAAGATATATTACTTGCATAAAGCAGCACAAGAAGTCTGTTAGAGAAAAGTTTAGCATCTCTCCTATCCCTAGAATTTAGGAAAGGATAATTCTCAAGAGCTCTTAATAGCGTATTTTAATTTATTTTATTTATAGAACACCTAAATTATCATTTGCAAAAAAGACTGTTTATGATAAATACCTTTGAGATATTTCTACAAATACTGTCTGAGCTCAAACTTAGTTTTCAATGTGAAGGAAAGTTTTCAGTAAATATTGTTCAGAGATAGGTTATCCACTGAAGTAATACTACTTTCCAAAATCATCATTTTTATCTTGTTTATTCCAGTCTGAGAGTATCCTTATGATTGTGTAACTCTACTCTATTACTGTTATTCTGCCTGTTTCTCCTTGCCTTTGCTAGGTAGAAGGAAGAACAAGAATGCTACTTTAATCCTCTTTACTCTTTGCCTAACACACTGAATCCTTTTATGTCAACAACCAGATACCTATGACTTCTTAGCAAAAAAATTAACAGACTGATTTCTTACTAGGCAAAGGCAGTAATGCACAAAGGCAGATCTTTAGCTACTATAGAATACTACACATGTATACATACATAACATCTGGCTGATGGATTTCATGCATTAGAGGTGGTTTTTTTTTTCTGTTTCTAGAGGAAAGGTAGTATATTCCAGGAAAGAAATGTAGAAAGTCCAAATTCCAGTCTTACTTATACATGGAAACATAGCACACAGGTGGCTCTTTTTTCTGATGGTGGCACACCCACCATAACCACACAAGGTAATGCTAATGAATACAGAGAGTTATTTTTCATAAATCCCATTCTGATAAACACATTAACAGTTGTAAACACATTACAACTTCCCATATGTTCTGAAACGTCTGAGAAAAATTGGTAATTCTTAATTATATTTTTAAATTTCTTTTATTCTAACTAAAAAGTATGTTTGGCAGAGAAATTTCAAATGTCTTAGAAATTATTTTTTTCACTCCTTGTAGAGGTGGAATTTATTGATGGATTTTTTTCTTAGCAATGGTTCAAACAAACTTCATCATTTATTAATACTGTCTGCAGACATGTTGGAGACTACATCAGAAAGATACACCATTCCATTGTTTCAATTAATTATGTTTTCATTAATGCAGTAAAGCAATCAACTATCAGTTTTGGTTTTTATTTTTAATTTGACATTTGCAACATTTATTTCTCTGTTCCTGAATTAAAGTTTAATTCCTTTTTTAAAACAAACACTCACTTCCACCCGCCATTTATTCTATATATTCTTCAATGTATGTTCAGGGCAACTCAAACTGTTTTTCACTTCACAGAGAAAAAGTAGGACAGGCACTTAAAGTGTGACTCTCTTCCTGTAAAGCATTGATTAAAAGACTTACCAAGACATCAGTACAGATGTAGTATGAAATAAGCAGTACTGTTAGTAAATCCATTTATTCTGTTTAGCCATATAATATTATAAAGATGATATGAAGACCTACGGTACTACCCAAGCTGTTTACTAATTTGGAGGTTGTCCTTACATCTGCTGGGGTTTGCAGGGGTGGAAACTGAATAATTCCCTCCATATGCGTTCATTCATTTTTAGCACATCAAAACCAGCCAAGTTTCTTTCTGTCTCTGTCTAGTTAAACATTAAATACTAAACTCCTACCTACACCACAAGTGATGAATTACATTTTTTAAACTATTACTACAAATAGTAACATGCATCTGGTTCCAATGCTTTTTTTCTTTCTCCTTTCTGTCAGTCTGAGTCTGTTTGAAATACTCTTGTGCAGTGGAGCACCAACCACAGGAACAGAAGGGATCACCTGAGCACTAAGGCAATATGTACTCTTTGAATCCATACATCATATATTGCAAACAATAATCGACTACATCCTTCTGGTATAAATCAAATTCTTGAAGACACTGTCTTTGCTTTCTTCATATGACAGTGTGTGGATCTTTACTGTGAGGTTAATCATTAGATAGTAATTGCCTGTTTGTACTGGCCAAATAAATCAATTCCATACAAAAAGAAATTATTAAGAGATCCTGGGTATTGAGCTTAAATAAATATTATTGATTACATGAATTCTCTCAAGACAACATAAATAGTATGATTTCCAGACTAATCTACTAGAAGAAAATTACAAACCATAATTCACTATAATTTCTGATAATGTGGAGGGCAAATGGGATACATCAAAATAGAAAGCAAACTTTTTATCATAAAAATTGCAATTCAGCTTAATGCACAACATAAGTGCTGTTACTAATTATCAGTTTGCAATGTATTTATATATTAGATACTAAAAAGGAAAAAAAGAATCACCACAAAACTCCTTCTTTATGGTTTGTTTCTTGGCTTATTGGGCATTTTGAAGGTGCAAGAACTTACATATGCAACCATCCTTGTTAACCATATGGATTTAGTTCACCTCCAGTTTGCTAGGAATCCATTTCTGCTTTCTTTTAGGGAATAAACTGCTGAATTACACTATATTACATAGATCATTATGTACTCTTTTTTTCCAGTGTCATCCTATAATTCTAGAGATTAATTTTCTACCTTAGGTTTATGTTCAGCTGTATGCTTTACATGTTTGTAAAACAGAGGTTAGAGGTCTGCTGAGGAATTGAAATTTTAATGGACCACTCTTCATACTGTTCTGCTTCTGTGGACATTACTATTACAGTATATATTTTGGTTTCATCTATCGTGGATTTTACATATTGATATAGTAGTTTTTAAATGCAGATTATATTAAATGCATCTTCTTCAATTGCTGTTTGCTAAATTATGGAGTTTATTTGTTATGTAATTACCCTGTCGAACTTGATACTTCAAAATGTTTTTGAAGCCAAGAATAAATGGATTAAAAAAGTAATCAGAATAATGAAAAACATGTTAATTCATAACCATGGCACATGACAATTGAAATCAGGAAGTTCTTGAACTATAAACTACAGGAAGCTTGAAGAGAATACCAGGGGGAGAATGCTTCAGTCATGCACTGCTCAAACACTATTCCTTACATACCTGTCCCCAGTTGTAATTGTCTCACTGGGCTAGAGCTACTGCTGTCAGGTTGTAGCTACAGCTATTGTCATGTCCAAAGGCATTTAACCACATGAAGAATATGATAGACTTAATGATCTTATTTTCTGTTTGAGGTTGTGCTTACTGAAGTTACCTGTTCCTTGACCACATTTTCCACCCAAAACCAAGACCTACCCAGAAGCTTTGGAATAAACCAAGATTCAGGCTTGTTCAAAATATTACACATACTACTATGAAGTATTCAGGACAGATTTAATGTATCAGCCATTTATATCTAAGCACACAGCAAAGTTTTGTGTTAAAAATGGTATATATAGGTACTCAAATACGCACAACTCAAATCATGATATTCAATGTTTTTTCTAAATATAAAAGATAGAAAGAACCTGTAATTACCTGTAACTGTTAATTCCGTAGTTCTTCTGACAACAAAGAATCCATATTTTAACTCACAAGTGTAATTTCCAATGTCATCCTCTCTAACTTCCCGAATGACAAGAGTATCCTTTTTAAACACAATACTTGATCTCCACGTCTTTGACTTGCATTCCTGTTTAAAGATAATATAATACTTCAGTGATTGTGTTCTCACACTTAAATCGGGCTACTGTTGACAGTGCTGCTCAAAAGCAGGGTGACTAGGCAAGACCCTGGGCTAGTTATGGACTTCGCATACAATAATTGTCTTTAAAAAAACAGTTCAATTAAGTGTTGATTAAAAATAATAATAATAAAAAAAACTATAGATTTTTTTCAGCTTATCTTGCCCTCTGAAAACAAAAAGATTTGATACCTTTGGTGTTTGGTGTTTTGGTTTTTTTAACATTAGTTTGCTGAGGGGCTCCTGTTTAATTTACTTATTTTCCATTACAGTTATATCTGTGATCCGTGACTGTTAAATTACCAGTAGCTACAGGTTGCAGGTGAGAATTTATTTTTTGCTAATATATATTTTTTAAAAAATATAATTAAAAATTGTAGAGAAACAGAAGTTAAGCATGACAAGAAATGAGAATGTTATATGTCTTTCCAAGGACTTCTTAGAATCAAAGCTCTCTGAAGTCTTTAGTAAATGTGAGTTTTGTATCTACAAAAAGAGTTATTTTTTTCAATTAATACTACCAAAACATTACTTTTTGTGCTATAAAAGAAAATATACATTTTTGCATCCATTATTCTTAGGTCCCTAAAATGATTAACTTATTTTCACTTAATGAACCTAGGTAATATTTGAAATAGCTTGGAATATTTTTTGTGTTTGTAGGTTTTCTAATTATTTTTGTACTGCAAACAAAAATATTTATAGGGTATTAGAAAAAAGGATTAGTGCTTTTCATAAGCAAAATATCTTTTGATTGACTGACATAAAATACTTGGTTATCTTAGCATAATCATTGTTTATATAGTAAGGAGTTTTGTTAAATGTTAAAGCATAACAGGTTCTTTGAGTTCACACAAATACTGTCAATGACTCCTAAAAAGCCAACCTTTTGAACACTTGTTTAAGAAGCAAGCCATAGTTTTAAATTTGATAAAGCTTCAGGTACAATTGTATTATCAACAAAAAATCCAATATGAGTATAAGCAGCTAATTAGTCACATACCTCTAATATTAGACATACTGTTATTTAATTCAGCCAGAATCCTTCTAGGCCACAAGTATTTACTTATTAGATAACATAGTCTTGTGTGCTATATTTTAAGGCATTTATGTTATCAGGTAAATTATCAGACTTTTAAAAATAAACAGAATACATACCAGTGCATACTTAAGATAGGACTTCCTATATACACAGATGTCTGTGTAGACAAAATACACAGTATCTAAATTTCAGATTTACTGAACTGTCTGGGGACTAAATTGTGTGCATTACAGTACTGAGATACTGCATATTTCCTGCAGATGGTAAGAAAGCCAGAACTCAAGCTGTTGTTCATGGAAGTTCTAGGCAGGCAGTACAGACAGCACTACTTGCTGCCTATTCCTGCCTATTCCCTATTTACTATTCCTGCCTATTCACTATTGCTACCACTATTCCACAGGCAGCACAATTTGCAAGAATTTTACCATTTGCAAGAATGATCAGTACACAGTATTAAAATCAAGTTATTGATAAAAACAATTAAATTACATTTGCAAGTAAAAGCTAATAAGTAAAGATCGAAGTTTTGGAAGACTTTGCTGAATTCTGTGCTGCAAAATTAAGCCATCCATTCAGATAACAGCATGCATAGATATCCTATATATATTTTTCCAAATAAGTCTTTTGCCTCAGTTTTAAGAAACACTCTTTTGCCTCATATAGCACAAACAGTTGCTCAGTTGCTGTATAAGCAGCTCACATGGCTTCACCTTAGCATATCAAACCAACCCAGACTGGTAACACTTCTTTTTTAGCCCTTTTGTTAGAAGAAAGTTAATTCTTTGCAACATCCATAAATGGATATTAAGAAATTACCAGCTCTAATGTTTAGTAAAGGAAGCATCTGAATTTCTCTCTCTTAATTAATTCTTTTCTATCCTTGATTTTGTTGTCTGTTCTTAACAATTTTTTAAACAATTTAAGCTTTGTATCATATTTAGATCATGAAAAACATAAGAACATTACACAGTATCTTGCTGAAGGTAAAAATCTTTTGTATTTCTTACCTTATACCAAAGAATTTCAGGCTCCCTAAATGGAAATAAAAAATCCTCAATTTCAGGGCATGAGATTTCCTTGCTTTTGCTAAGTTCAGCTTTTTCAAAATATTTCATCTTTGAATTGTAGCAGAGTCCAGTGTCATTCTCACCCACCGTCAGTGAAATGGACACTTTCATACAGTAAGTTGAGTTTCTGTAATGCAAGAAAAATAGAAATAAAAGTCTAATATGAAAACAAAAAGGCCCCTAAATGCCAATATACATGACATTGGTTTTAAGTCATTATGTTCATTCCAAGTAAAAGACAGAAAATCAGACATTGCACATTTTTTTTTGTATTTTATAGCTGTTCATGATAATTTTACCACATTCTCATCCACTACCTACAATATTTAAAGGCATTGGTTGGCCTTACTCCATGACAAAATGTTTCTCCCTTTTGTCAGACTTCTCCTAACGTTACTGTCCTTACCGTATATCTGAGAACAATTTCCCTGAAAGTAAATACACAACAATAAAAGCTCCACGGATTTACCAGTGAAACTGGAGAGCCAACTTTCTGACAGATGTTACAACAGCTGTTAGTGTGAACTGATCCTGTTGTAATACCACAGGTAAATGCCACAATGTAACTTAAGCACCACAGCAGGAGCCACATTTTCATAAGATCTGAGCATGCTTTAAAGTGAAAGTGGTATCCTTTGCACAGTCTTTAATTAAAATTAGTCTTGTGACCCTTCCAATTATAGAATAAAGGGTGTTTGAACATAATGGAGTGCTACCTTGTTTATCTTAGACTTTGATCCTCATACTCCCCAGCCAAAATACTGCTTCTGTATTACCTACAGCCTTCATTAGTTTGGGCTCTTTCCTGAAACTTGTTACTTCCTCTGCTGTTTGATGTTTGTACGTACGCCAGGCAGCCAGAGACTGGGGAAAATTGTCTTCCTTCTCACACTTTGCTATGCACTTTAATTAGGCTTAAAGGCAAAATTACTTGAAATGATTTACTATTTTTTTTATTTGAGTTTCCAGGTGGGCAGCAAATGAGTGCATAAAGTTGAGTACTCCCCAGGAACACACTGACAATGCAAGATTTCTCTCCTACTGTTTTGTAAATGTGTTTGACCCCTGATCTGCTGAAAGAGGATCCTGCAGAGAGCCCTGAGGAAACATTCATTTTCTTGTCTCCATTCTCAGACTCTGTGAGCTGATAGCTGATTTACAACAATCTCCTGTGTATTGGATATGGGGAATCTCAAAGATGGCTACATTTTCTCATTCTCTTTAGATTTCTTAATATCTGTTTCCTTTTTGTGTTCAAGAAGAGGGGACAGAAATGCTTAAAGACAAAGAATAAAAAAAAAACTTGATTCAATTAATTCTATAGTCCAATTTTTTAAAGAAAATGTAAACCTGAAATGAAGCTAAACAAGTAACTATCAAATTAAAGAATATTCTTAGAAATATAAATTCTGAAATCAAATGTCATTTACCCATGCAGCTAAATCATGGACTTGTAAGGAAAACATCACAACATTACTCCCTTATAATGAGCTATAAACATAATTTACTACCTTGTTTAAGAATCTGACTGTATAAAGCAAATAAAGTTATTTAAAGTTTATGTAAAGCACAGAATGCATCCAATGAATACAGATATCTTGCTGCTTTTAAGCTATTGAGGAGTCAACCACCATTCTTACCTGTACATACAATTTAAAACCATACAGTTCTTTAAAGAATGCATTTTCATTACTGTACATTATGTTATTCCTCCATTAATGTCCTATAATGTTCTAATTTATTAATGTGGCTTTATTATTTATTTATTATGTGGCTTGAAAACATAAAAATTCACCTAAGTAATTTTTTTTCCAAATTGGTAAAATTCTCTTTCTCTGTTCTTGAAAGACCTATCCCTTAAAAAAAAAGGGAGAAGTTCTAACCAATCTGTTAAGTTCGGAGGGTCAAAAGTACATTAACTACATGGGAGGATTCTGTTACTGGATGACAAGGGGCAATAAATAGGCAAATTAATTTTCCCATCTAAATATTCTCTTTTATTCCTTTTACTGTGCTTTAACATAATGTTGTGTTCATGTTACAGAGATTTCTAGAAGTACCTGGGAGGGGGTGAGGTGGGGGTCACAAAAAACACTTAACAGTCATCTCATTCTCTGAAGAAGCAAGCTAAGTAAAATTGTCTTATATGTTTTGTGTTTTTTTTTGTCTTCCTTCAGTATTCAGAGTGAATTGGCCAAAAATTCCAATTTATGTTTTGGTCTACTAAACGCTCTGTTCTGCAACAGTGCCAATGTCAATTGCCAGAGCTAGAATTCCTTCTGAGGCACATCCAAGTTTCCCTCGCAATAGCAGATCCTTTACCAGATGCAGCTTAGGCTTCCTGTTCGATAAGAAAAGCAGTATTTTGGAAATATCTTATAACGTTTAAACCCATTGTTTGAAGATGTTGGTATTTAATGACTCAAAGTTGTGTGCGTGTATGATTTGAGTCATATATATATATGTGTCCTGCAGACAGAAGCACAAATTGACTGGGCTTTAAGGTAATTATGTTCTAAAGTGCAGCTATACGGTACTGGAAAATTTTGGGTAGATTCTTCGTCAGCTTGGTTCCTTAACAGAATTTATTCTCAAAAGCCCAAAGTACTGTCATAAGAACCTAAAGCTGTGGATGCCCCTCAGTGCCACAGACTTTCTTATTTTGGTTCTAAATGCTAACTGCACTGTCATTCTGACTCATCTTGTACTCTGTGTCAGAAACCAAGGCTGTTGGGATGAAACAAAACTCAAAAAGTAAGATATAAAAGGCAAAGCAACACAAAAAGCATGAGAAAAGGAAATTAAGGTAATGGGCTCACAGAAATGGAAAAGAGAAAAAAAAATTAAACAGTCCCCAGGTAGGAATGAAGAAGAAAGAGAAGGTGAGTTTGATTGCTGATTACAGCTGGCACATGATGGATACAGTAGATGTGGAGCCCCTCAGCTAGCAGAAAAAGTAGCAGGCAGCAGAGCCCTCCAGCAAGCATGCACATACTGCAGAGGGTAAAAAATATTCATGTGTTAGAACTAAGAAAATTATCCATATGTCTTTTACTGGAGGCACCAGATCAAACTAACAAACAAAACTCCTATAAGGAAATTTTATAAGCCAGTGGAAACTCAATGTTACATTCATTATTAAGAGCAAATGCTACACTTTTTCTCCTTTTCTTCTCCAGTGTGGTCCAGACTGTGGACCTTTATCATCAGGTAGCTACACTTCAAAGCAGTACCAGTCTAAAAGTCAAAATCTGCAACAGCTACTTAAGTAAAATTCAGACAATGAAAATCACACAGGTTATGAATAAATTATATAGGGCTTACTAGAACTCTATGTATTTCCTCTTTCTTGTCCACAAGCTTAAGTTGCTTATTAGAACTAGAAAAATACTCATCCATCTGCTACCAGTGATGAACAAAATTTTTTTTCATATGGTGTGACAGAGGCTGCCCCATTGTTTGACATGGACTCACGCAGTCATCCGCACCCTAATGTGTCATTTATACACTACTGGTCTATAAGTGTTAAAGCACAAACAATGTGGTGGAAATCATATCTACTAAATATATTGATTTCATTACAGGTCTTTTGTAGCCATTTATCATCTTTAAAATGTAAGGGCCCAGGAGCAATGGATGTGTGACTGAAACTTGCGATAACAATAGGACAGAAAATATATAAATATCTTAAATTCTCAGTGACTTCTATATCCCAGTAGTAGTTGCTCTAATGCCCAGCACCCCATAGTTCCCTTGCATATTCAGTGGTTTGCCTTTTTTTATCTGATACTGTTTAACGTCTTGGTTGTACAGCTATATGAAAGCATATAGAGCACTCTTTACATAAGAACAGAAGACTTCCACTTTTTACCCTTTTCTCTGATTGAAATGACATCCACCTCACAAGTTCATTAGTACCTGTTCTAACTTAATGTTAATTGATCTGCACCTGTCATAGATATACATTCGTATAGGATATCTGTCATATAAGATACCTTGATATACAGACCCTGTGATAGTGTGGCAGAGTGAAGAGTGGAAAAGCTCTACACAGAGAACTGAAAGAATTAAGTTTGCAGAACAGCACGAAGTATGGAAAAGTCTGGTAAAGAAAATAAAAGTATAGTTGAGTAAGGAGGCAATCTTGATAAAAAGCAGGAAATTGTAGGTTAAACAACCACAAATACATCCACATTACAAAATTTCTTCCTTCTCCAGACAGTGACCCAGAAGTCACAGCAACACCCTGAACAAACTACTTAATTTATGATCCAAGTAAGTAGTTTCTAAAATAAGATCAATGTTTATTTACAGTCCTCTGAGTTTCTCAATTACTATTTACAGCTATATCTTCCTTGAATTAAATGGAATTACACCAATTTGTAATAGATGGGCCTCTGCAATACATTATTCTTACAGAAAAATTCATTAGGTAGACTGCTTTTCAAAAATCCTAAAATTGCAATTAACTATTTCTACAAAAAAAAACTTAAACCTTGAAACAGTTCTTAGCAACCAAAACTGTCATGCATTCATCAGCTCAAGTAACTGCTTGATGTTGCTTCTTTGAGAAGTAGGCTGGAAAATAGATATATGTGTTTCATGGGTTTTGCTTAATTGAAGAGATGATGATCAAAGTAGAAAAAAACAAAGGAATGCATCTTGTGGTTTAGGTATCTAGAAGCATGGCCCACCTTATTCATGTGGATCTCTACACAAAGGAAAAAAATCCAACTAAAAAACACCGAAAGGAAAGACTGTGTGGAAAAGTGTGGCACTGACCTGCTCAAGTATCTGTCTCCATTGTTATTCATGTCTAGCAAAACAACAGCTTGTGAAACTTATTACAAAATACCTATGAAATCAGCAGTAACCAAAGATCTACAGACTACCAGCATGCAACAGGTAAAATTCTCTAAGTATTTTCAAGATCTTAGCTTTTGAGTATTTTTTTCATATCTGTAAAGGCAAAAAAGTATATCATATCTAAGTATTTTTCTTTTGGTCCAGCATTGTGATTATGAGGCTGTCACAGAGGATACACTTCTGATCATTATCAGTCTATATAGTAGCAGAGAAGAAAATATCAGCTGTTTAATCATGAATGGACCTGCAAATACAGAACTTCTACTGATTGATAGAAGGGCGAGATCTTGCCTATTCGAATACTTGTGAAGTGGTTCCTTATTGAGTACAAATGATAAAAGCATACAAAAGATAAAAGAATAGATCTGAAAATCTTATTTCCAATGGATTTTTTCTTTTTTTTTTTTTAAAAAAAAAAAAAGAAAAAAAAGAAAACAAGCAGAAATCTGTACTGTAAATCAAAATACCCATGAACGGACACAGACCAACTTCTCAAACTTCAGACAAAGGTCTATACAAAGAAGAGGTTTGAGAAGCTTAAAGAAAGTAGAAATTTTGAAGTGGAAAGCTTGAGAATGAGTAAGATCAGATTATCTTTGTTGGTTGTTTTAATTTCTTTGAGAATTTCCAAAACCTTTGCATTTAAAAGACATGACAAAAACATATTCCTACTTCATAATATCAGTTTATAAATCTCTCTAATACTAAACAACATAAGACATAACATTAATTCACTCTTAGAAGCAAGATCTCAAAAATACTTTGACAAAGAAATAAGATAGGACATTGGAAAACTCTTCACAGTAGCCTGTGAAGACAAATTTCACACACAGCTGAAAATTGACTTTGCCTTATTCTGCTCCATGTGAAAGAATACAAGGAATATTGATTAACTATATTTTTCTAGAAAAACAGGAAACTTGTCTTCATGTTTACAGCATTAACATATACCTCACTTCTCTTTTTACTGGTAAGTATACAAAATTCTCTTGTAACTGATTTATACTTCTCCTTTTTGTACTTCTCTTGAGATTTCATGGCTTTTGCCTCCTGCATTTTTCATTCTATCCTATATTTCAACTGTAAACATAAATTGATTACATGAAAAGTATCTCCTCTAAACTTGGTGAAACAAGTAGAAAAGAGACGAAAAAGGGATGCTTTTTTCATTCTGCAGAGAAAAAGAAAAAATCTCCCAAAAATGGCATTTGACCAAGCAAGTTATCATTTCACAGTATTAGGGAGGAAAACACACACACACAAAACCTTACTGTTTAACTTCTGACCCATCAAAACCCATTATGAACTATTTTTAAAATAAAAAAATAACAGGCAGTTTACCAACAAAATAGTAGAAATAAATCTCTTTACAGATTACATATTGAGTTACTGTATTACATTTTTTGTCAGATAGGCAATAGACAACAGCAAACATCACACTTGCAGATCAAAAAAAAAAAAAAAACCAACTAAAAAAGAGAGTCCTGTATAAAAGATACATATCTTTTGTTTGTGAGCCCATTGTATCAATGTCATCAGGAATATTCTGCATGTCACCTTCATAATTTACCTTTTGCCAGGCTGCTGAGTTTTCCATGCCACTGGAAGATACAGAATCCCACAGTACTGGATGTGGGATGTCTCTATGTATTTTTTGCCCTTTTTGATGTTTTAGAAACTATCTGGGGGCAGCAACTTATGCAGCAGAAGAAAAATCAGGGAAGGAAATTATTCCAGTATTTCTAAATTCTTCCATATTAAGTATCTGCAAGACTTTTTTGCTCTTCCTATAAGATGTTGCAGTTGCATTTTCATACACTTACATATGCTTTAAAACTTCTAAAATAATCTTGAAAATAAACACTGGTCAGCTCTGATGGTTGCAGTAGTGCCAACACCATTTTGAAATTAATACCTTCATAAGCCTGCTACCATGCAAAAAACTGTTCCTACTTTCCCTATATCATGCAAACTATTAAAGAAACCCCAACCAAATACACACAGGTATAGATGAGAAATTCATAGGCAGTAACATCAAAAAGTTTGGTGCTTTTGATACAATATGTTACTACAGAATTTTTTTTAATATTATTGTACGTAGTCCAACGTGGCATCAGTTACTCTAATCCAAAAGTGTCAATACATCTACATAACATTAAAACACAATGAATGATTACATTAGGATAGAAAAGACATGTGCATTTTATTTCTTACTGTTATATTCAGTTTTGTGTATAATACTGTTATAATAGGTAGCACACAAAAGATTAAAAGCCATTATAAATTCTATATAAATACAAAGTAAAGGGAGAGGTGACAAAATTACTAGTTAGCATACTGTTCAATGTTTAATAGTTGTTAATACACTAGAGGCTCAACCAAGTTGCTAACTTCTGTGTCTAGTAACAGAAGAATGAATAATCATTCTGAACGTAATCTATTTCATTTCTTATAAAGATAGATAATAGTCGCGACGGAGGGAAGACACAGTCACTCAATATGAGTGACCAGCAGACTTCGTTTATTGTACTTTACAGTCACCTTTTATGCCTTGTTATAATTAGCTCATACATATTACAAAAGTTAAGCTCATTATTGGTTAGTTGCCTAAATACCAAGCCCGCCCCTAGTTTCTCTTCTGTAGTTACCTGTTCCCACCTGCAACATTCTTTTCCCACCGCAATCTTCCTGATATTGTGTAACAAGAACAGCCAAGGGGAGTGTATTTTTGCTTTACTTCAGATAAGCTGAGAGCGATGTGCATTTTTGTCCAGCCAGCTGGACTATGTCTATGTGAACTTTTTCAGCTAGCCAGTTATCCACAGATAATGAAGACAAGCATCACAGAATATTAGTAATTGCTAATAACCTGTTGATAAATTAGGTTATATTAATTTTATACTATTATTATTATATAATGTAAATAATTATTATAAAAAATTATTACTAACTTTTCCATACATACACAAATGTATCCTAACTCTAATTCTGACTTGGTACATTTGTGTAGGACCACTAAATTTAAAAGTCTAAAGCAGGAATACTATCCATCTACTGATTTACAGGTTTGTGTTGCAGCAGTTGAAAGTCTGTTGGGCAGGCAGCGTCAGAAACCAAGAATCTTAGTATTAAAAAAAGACTTTTTTTTTTTTTCTCCCCATGATGTCTAACCTCAGATTTTGCCTTTTTACAATCTGCCTATCTGCTGTAATGTGGTTGCTTTGGAAAAATGGCACTCAGTGACCTGTATTAGCTAAAATGGCTGTGCTTTAACTCACTTAACACATGATACTTTCGGGGGGATTTTCTGTTTGTCTATTTTTATTTTTTTTTTCTGAACAAGGTAATAAGAAGAATTGACAAGCTAGTCAGTTAATTGTTCCCTATTCTGTCCAGTCACAAATGTTCAGAAGTGTAAAATTAGCTAGAACCTTTTGCTACATACAAGTGAACCTTTTCATTTACCTATTTTATTCAATAGATTTTCATGCACTTAAAATAATGGGATCTAAACCATACAAAATACAAAAACAGGAAGCAAGAATCTGTTTGGGGATTTTTGTTTACGACAACAAATCCATTTAAATCAAATCTATCTGTAAAAGAAATTAAATTAGCAGGTAACTTGTCAGAGAGAAAAGAACAGGAAAGGAAGAAGAGACACAAGGGGGAAATCAGACAAAAGAACACACACAGAGCAAGAATACTTTCTCTAAACTTTAGCACTTACAATATTGGCATCTACATTTAAAGGAATTGCTTAAAGAACTAGGCACTTAGAGCATAATTTCTTTATAAAATAGATCTCTCAAATGGGCCAGATGTATTACCCTTATGAAATTCCGCTTTTTTCCTGCATTGAATAAATTCCAGTAATTGTCAATCTCCTCTTCAGACTCACCAGAGAGAACCTGGTGGTGGATTTATACAGCTCTGTACTCCCCAGGCAGCATCCTTCATCATCCCTATTCATGACAGGAGGGAAACTGGGACTTTACCTGTTACTTGTCCACTCCAGTGCTTTATCATGCATACCCTTCACCAGCAGGATAATTCAGGAGAGTATAGTGTATAGTTTATACCAAAGGGGTATCCCAAATGTGGGACTAGATAGAAGCGCCCTTTGGAAAGTCCTCACCACTCCCCTAAGGAGAGAATTTTAACCCAACCCATGTTTTGTTTCCTTGTAGTGTGCAGCCAACCTGGTTTCTGTGTGAAGAAGCAGTTCTCCTCATTAGAGGTGTACAGGATAAGACTATCTTCATCTAGTGCACAAAGGCAGCATTTGAAGAAGGGATGAACAGAGCAAATAGACCTCTGTTGATCCTGGTATTGATCATCAGGAACAACAACTGTCTGCAGTTCTTCATAAGTTGTAATTGAACCGCAGTACAATAACGATACCCTCAAATGCAGCCAGACCCTCTAACGAGGTTTTTCATTTAAGGCAGCCGTCTTAAGGCTTTGCATTCCTCTGCATACCCTTTATTACTCTTTCATTTTTAAGGGATGTAATAGCTGTACTACATGGTCTGTCATAACACTGCATTTTTGCAGGGTATAATAAACACAATGACTAATCAGGAATTTAACTGGCAGCAGAGGAGACATATTCTTTCAGTGTACATCATGATAACAAATTTATTTTTTTCCCCATTTAGTAGCATTACTAGAAAACTAAAAGCTTTGCATTAATAGAGATCAGTTGTTTGTACTGAGTTATGTTATAGTATTATGCTATTTACCAGGGTAAACCAACTGGAGAGCAAACAGGAAGAGAAAAAATCTCTTTCCCGTTATAACACAAGCTGAGTTGGGAAAGTAACTTTATTTCCAACTCCTCCTAATCTGACATTAAAAAAGAAAGTCTGAGAAATGTCTTTTCTTCACAGTATTTTACATTTTAATAAGTAAACTTGGCCACTGACGTCAATATTCACTTTCTATAAATGGTCCATCCCATTTCAGAGGAAAACTTTTGTTGACTTGATTAATTAGTTTTTTCATGTTTTTGCAGACACAATTCAGTCCTTTTTCAGTCCAAGTAACTTCTGTTATTTAGATGCCTGAGAGCTGGAAAGAAAAGCATTCATTCAAGAGAAAAAGAAAAACATGTTATTGATAAGCTACTTGTGCTCTTGGCCAGTGGCTCCAAGGGCTCTTTGTGAGCTTTAAAACTTTCACACACAAAAAAAATTTTAAAGCCTTTAGATAGCAGCAGGGTTGTCTGAGGACATGCCTGAGGCCTTGGGTAGCATGGGGAGGGAGGAAGGCCAGCATACCCTACTGCAGCCACAATTGCTGCCATGCAGTGAGGTCCCCTTGGTGGCAGGGTCTGATGCCATCATCTTCTGGCTTCTGGACCATTTGTTCAGGACAGAAGCTTTCAAACCTTCTATGCAAGGCTCCCTTTTGTTATTGTTGTTTTGTTTTTCTTTCCCCCAAACTCTGGGATGGCTGCTTCCCACACTCCCTGGCTCTGATAGCTGAAATCACAGACTGTTTTTTCCACAAAGCTTCCAGAGCCAACAGAGCAGCAAGTACTGGGGCAGTGCTGCAGGAGTGGGAGAAGAGAGAAGAAAAGTGGAGGGAGGTGGACAGAAGCCAGCTGGAATTTTCCTCTGTGCCTTAGAAATTATCCTCTGCTTCCACACCCTGGGGGGCCAACCCAGTTTGAAAACTGCTTTTGACCTCAGTTGAATTACATAAGTGCTGATTTCTTCCCTCAAGGGTCACCTAATTATGTGCATGATACTATGAAATAACCCACTGCACATGAGCCTCCAGGATTATTTGAATATCAATGCTCTGCAAGATACTTGTTTTAATATGTTTGAATTAGTCACACCAGAAAATATTGCTCGATTTTAGTGCCCACTTCCATCCTTGGAAACCAATACTTTCACATTTTATCTTCTGACACAGCTGGCATATGCTGCCATCCCAAGTTTCCCCTCCTTTCCAACCCTGCCAGAAAAGAATGTCAAAGTACGTAGTCTAACTGCGTTAGAATAATGCTTTCCTTGTGTTAGAGAGATACTGAGTGATGTGAAAAGCCTTTCATTGATGTTCTGAACAATAAAAATGAAATACAAATTAGACTTTAGAAAGGGAATTTAATTTGCTCATCCTTATGATACCTTAAAGCTTCTTTTGTGACTAAGTAGGAAAAAATATATGTGTGTACACTTTTACGTTATTGACTTTTCCGTATGATTTCTTTCTTTTTTAAAGCATAAGTGAAACTTAGCACGTTGTGAGAACTGGAATCAATCTGACATTGATTTCCACATTGTAATAAAATCTCACTTTCTTAGTACAAAATACTTGAACAAAATTAAGACAACAATCTTAATTAAGAACTCGCACTGTTAATTACATGGAAAGCAAAATTGCACAGAATTAACTAATTTCCCCATAAAATATTTTTTTTACAATTAAAGTATCCTTCATATAAATTAAAAATAAAAATAAAAATCTAGACTCTCACAGTACAGGAATATCTAAATATTCCTATAGTGTAACTCTGTACTGCTACAGTATAGAAATATATACCTAAACACATTTTATTTGAAGTTAAATCTTTCTTTTAATAAGTTTAAAAGAAAGCTCTTATATTCTTGCAAAATATATTCCTATACTCTACATGTCTATAAATACATATATGCATAAATCAGTCATATGGGTATATCAGGGATTCCAGTAATTTTAAAACTATTCAGAAAGAGTGTGTGATTTAAGAAAGTAATCATATAAAGGTTTTAAAGCATAATAATGCTATACCTAGATGTTGTGCACTGTGAGTAAAGCCCAAGTTTTACAACAACTTTCTATTAAAATAGCAGGTGTGTGAACTCCTTCAGGGAACAGCACTAACATACGGATTGCAGGTAAAAATGTTTAAGGTGGTTAAAAAGGATAGAAATCAATCAAAAAAACCCACATTTTAATGCACAAGAGTATATAGGCTGAGTACAATATGGATTACCATTACTCTGAATTTAATAGTACATTTAATATTTTAGTGATACTTACAAATTTAGTGCTGGATTAGCTACTCATTTCAGTGAGGTTTTCCAGGATTGTTAGTGAAGAAATTTTGGGCCAGTGAGTCATAAAGTGCTAAAATGGAGACATGTCAGAATGATACTAAATGTTTTCTCTGCAGCAGATCAATGTATATACCCAAAGGAGACAGAACTATGAAGAGCTGTGCAAGTATACCCTTACAGAAGCAAATCCCTTTAGCTTTCTACAACTGCAGTAGGGAGATAATACCTTAGCATGAAACGCTTCTAGGTAGACTGTCTCCTCATAATTCAGGAGATTATCGCGCTTGCTTTTTCTTGGGAACCAATGATCATGAAAAAGAGTAAATTTTATGCCTTGCTCAGCACCATAATGCCAGAATAGCAGAAATGCAGTACTATGACTTCTTTGGAAAATAAGTTAACAGAGTTTTATTATTCCTCCCATTACTTTAACTTATAAATCACAGAATAACAAAATGGTAGAGGTTGGAAGGGACCTCTGGAGGTCAGCTGGCCCAACCCTCCTTCTTAAGCAGGGCCACCTAGAGCTGCTTGCCCAGGAACATGTCCAGATGTATTTTGAATATCACCAAGGATGGAGACTCCGAAACCTCCCTGGGCAACCTGTGCTAGTGCTTAGTCAATGACACAGTAAAAAAACATGATTACTGATGTTCAGAGAGAACTTTCTGCATTTCAGTTTGGGTCCATTGGCTCTGGTTCTGTCACCAGGCAACACTGAAAGGAGCTTCTTTGCACCCTTCCTTCAGATATGTAAATACATTGATGAGATCCCCCCTGCACCTTCTCTTCCCTAGGCTGAGAAGCCCCATGACTCTTAGCCTCTGTTCGTAGGAGAAATGTATTGGACTTTCTCAAGGGAGCCTGAAACTGAACACTGTACTCCAGGTATGGCCTCACCAGTGCTGAGTAGAGGGGAAAGATCACCTCCCTCAATCTGCTGGCAATACTTTGACTAATGCAGCCCAGACTGTCATTAGTTGCCTTTGCTGCAAGGGCACATTGCTGGCTTACGTTCAAATTGGTTTCCACCAGGACCCCCAGGTCCTCTTCTACAAAGCTGCATAGATTGTTATTCATGGAACATCTGTTTTCTAGGGGCTTTTTTACTGGCAGGGGGTGGACGGGAACTGTTAAATGAAAATATTTTTCCCAAGGATTTATATAAAAGGAACAGAAAAAAAACCAGTTGGTATGAGAAGGGGGGGGGGGGGGGGGGGGGGGGGGCGGGCAGCACGGTAATGGTTACTTATTGAAGCCAGAGACCCTTAAAATTACATCTAACATTTAGTGCAACTGTCTGTGCCCAAGCAGCTGTGCCTATGCAGAGTTCTGCATTCAGGAACAACTGTTACTACATCCTGATGACTCAGAAGGTCACCAAATACTGGAACATCTTTACCATCAAATCATCCCTTTTGCAAACGCAATCCACTTTCTTTTATAGTACTAAAACTAAAAGCATTATTGGAAACAAAGTTGTGGAATGCCTTTTCTCTTTTTCCTTTTCTTTGCTTGATGAATTAGCACAAATGCAACCTACAGTTCTCAACTAGAGCTAGAGGAGGACAGATCCTGTCATTCAGTCTCAAATGCCCAGTTAACCAATTTTGTTCAGCTGTTAAGCAGCTACATAAAAAATATTCCTTGAAGGTTTCTGTCCTGTTTCTGAGTGACTGTCCTGTTTCTGAGTGATTAGATATTTATCTCTTGCTAGCTCTGTATGAGTGTGTTTTTTTCTGAATAGAGGTTTCTCATGTTCCATTATCAGTTAGTCATTAAAGGTAGATATGGACAGAGATAGCCAACAATTATAATATATATGACTGATATTAGAAGAATGACATTTGCACATGAATAAAATTCCTCTGAAATTGTAACTCTTTCCAATATCTACCCAGTCAAAATGGGAATAGGTATGACATGCTTTGAAAGCAGACACTAAAAAAGAGAAAAATCATCACATTTGTTAGGTTACTGCTTCAAGGCTAACTTTTTCCTAGCATACTGATGCCACTTCTCCAGACTCCTGGAAATTCTCAAAAGAAATTGGATTACAAGTCTCAATTTAAAAAGTAAATTATTCAAATACTTATGACTGTTACATTTGTTAAACAGTTTTAGTTATTCTTGGTTTATACCTATTTTCCTATGAAGAAACAAGTCTGAAATCAGTCAGTCTTCTCTACCAGAAGCAGAATTAGAGAGAAGGTCTTTCAAGTAGTATGACATCCCACAGATGAATGTAAGAGCCTTGCTGTGTGCATATTGAACTAGAATTTAAAAGAAAGTACCACTGCAGATAAGTCGGTCTTCGGCAATGCTTAACTTGCTACCAAAGCAGAACGTTAGAAATGTGCAAGAACTTGGTGAAATTTATACAACTGAATACCTCAGGGCAAGTCCTGAATTCTAGATTAAGACATTTCCATGTTGAAAAGAGAACAGGATTTGAAGAAACAGATTGATGAACAAAGTAATATAATACAATTTGGATGTGTCTTTCACCCAAGGACCATAAAGTACATGGGAAAATTATTTATTAGCTGGTTTTGGCTTTGTTCGTATGGACAGCTTTACCACAAAATAGTTTCCAAAATTCCCTTAGTGTGATATGCATTGTCACAATAAATATTTTCAGTTCACTCTAATTTTGAGCTTCAAAAGGTAGTCCTGATCTGCTTCAGGCTGTTGCTTAAGATGAGTTATGGAAGCTCAAGCAACTGAAACCAGGATAGAAATTGTATTCACACCATGTTCATAACAACAGCATCCCTAAAACCAAATAGAAGCAAGCTAGCACTTTCACACACCCCAGCTACCTACTCTGGCGAGTGTTGAAAGTGTTAGTTCTCAGTGCAGACTCCAAAGCTTCTTTCCAGTCTCCCTGTCTGCCTTTAAATGTACTAAAAGCCATCTTTATGTCCACATGTTCAAAGGAAAGCATAGAAAAATGATCAACTTCACAGAGAAGAAGACAGAGCTCCATGAGCCTTTTTAGGTAAATGTTATTCAAGGATCCCTTGGAACTAATTTCTTGAAGCAGCTAGGACAGCCAGAGGGGCACACTGTTTGTTGCAAGGCTCTTAAAGCACAAGTGAATTGAGACACCACGTTAATTAATAAGTAATCCCCTTCTTCTGCAGTATCTCCAAATACATTCATTCTTGTTTTCCTGATCATCTTAACATGATGTAAAACCCAACAGCTGCGCACCTTCACTTCTCTCAATGCCAGGTTCCTATCTCCAGTGACCAGCCCCAAGCAGAACGTGTTACATTTGAGAATTCAGCAGAGCCTCGCGTTTCAAATATATGAAACCATACTATTCTTTGTCTCATATTATCAGCCATCAAGGTAAATAACTCTGAGGTAAAAAATGAAAAGATTACGGAGGCTTCAGATGCGGCAGTGAACACAGGTATGAGGATAAGGCACAGCCAGGTGCCAGACACCACTAACTGTATACTTCCATTTCCTCATTTAGTTTTCAAGCTTGCTGCTACTTCTCATCCTCAGAAGTATGAATCATCTAAAATATCCAGACATGAAAATCCAAAGCCATGTGAACAGTGACAATATGGACGTGTGAAAGCATTTCTACACAGACAGTGTTTAATAATTTTACCTAGCTAAAGCATGCCTGTGTAAGCCATTTTAGTATGGCAAAAATTAGTTTTGCTTTACACATTATAATTCACATCTCAAACATAAAAGTTAAACTGAACAAGTCTACATGCATTTCAGATTATTGAAAGTCACTGGCTATGCTTTTTCACTTGGACCCTGGCCCAACCTTTATGCATCAGTGTCTTTGTACAGCGCCTTTCAGCACAGATATGTGAAGGACAGTAGCAGAGACCTCTCACATATTTGTTTCTTGGTGGTGGTCTCACAGAGAAGTCTACTTAATTTGTCAGAAATGCAGAATTTGTACTTTGACTTGTCTGGCTGCTTCCTTCTGTAGCAGGACACAGCTTCCAGCTAGGCTGGTGCTGCCAGCTTAATCATCTGCTGTTCTTTGTGACCTGGCTTCACCCCCAAATTCCTCACAATCTAAATATAGGAATAGCTGTATAATGCAGTTTAGTTCAGTTTATAAATACATTATGGCTCAAAACCGTGCCATCAGTTTGTATAATTGGTAGAAAATTGAATGAATACATAAACTCCTTCTGAATGAATATTTAACCTATATTGTCATTTATGTACCACATTCTTTGTTTTGTATTTTTTCTTTCTGAAATCTATTTCAGTCACAATTTTTTTCTTCAGATTGGGAAAGAACAAAGAGAATCTGCAAAGTCCTGTATTGATTAAACATTTTGTCACACCTTTCATAGATGAATTCTTTTGCAAGTATTTTAACATTCAGAACAATTTGGGTTAGACAGCTATTTTCTTGCCATTTGTTCAGAAACATGACTTCTGCTTGCACTCTTGATGTCTTTGTTAGAAGCAGCTGAATCCAGTAAGCAGACAGATGAGAAGACGGTGCAGCTCTGAGCACCAGGTTCAGCCAGCAGCCAGGCTAAGCATGCGTACCCCGTAGATGAGTGTGCACACACACATGCATGCACACACATGCTTGGACACACACACACACACGGCTAGTCACACAGACACCTACACACAGTGCTCGCAAGAACTTGAAGTTCAGAGCTAGCCCCATCCAGTTCCTCCCCTCCAGCTGACCAAGCTGATGTCAGCTAGTGGAATATATACATATACATCCAGACAACACGGGTGCCTCCAGCAGCTGGCCTTAGACATTCAGTCCAGGAGTTGGCCCCAGGTCCACTGCTCTCCCCAGCTGTTGGTGCTGGCATGTGAGGTTCGTAGCCCCCACCAGCTGCTGGAGCTCAGACATCTTATCCTGCTCACCATCCAAGCCAGTTTGAAGTTCACTAACATGTGCCAACGCCTGCTTAGCATAGACAGCACAGACAAATGGAAAACAGAAACGCCCTTTAATGAGATAGGGCAGACTACAGGGCTCAGACAAGTGTACTCACCATCAGCCTATTTACAGTGGGCAGCCTTATCTCCTTTTCCCCCTACCCCTTCGTCTATTATCCTCTACTCCATCCTTTTCCCACGCTTGTTCTCAACATACTTTAGCCTCTTTCCCACCTGTGGTCCTTCCCCTAAATGGGGAATGCATCACCAGAATCTCTTCAAAATATCGTTCAGCAATATTTTTTACATAAACAAAAAATAATTTTTCTTCCTGCATCCCATAGTAAATCCCAACCACCCTTCAGCCTGAAGGCCTTTCCAGGAAAGAACCTCGCCAAGTGACTTCTCTGAGTGGCTCTCCACTGACTGGTCGTGGGTGTTTCCTACCCGTCACTGCTCCTCTGACCCTCATTGAGCCTTTGTGTTTTTCATAATCATCTTTAGGTACTAAATAGTCTGTCTAACTTGATACTATATGTATGACAGCAGACAAGGTATCAGCGAATTTATGTCAAAACTGAAGACTGTCAACCAGTTCTCAGGGATGAGATGGTGACATTCTTGACAGGCCACTAATGTCTTCCAGGTCCCCTTTGCTTTACAGCTGGGTCTTTCCTTGTGTATCTTTCTAAGTGGTCTCTTCTGCTGGCTTAGTCACTCCTTTGGACAAAACTCCCATGAGGTTTATCTCTATTTTTCAATAAAATCTTCACTGTCCCTTCTATGCTAATTAATCTAAAGACTTTCAAATAATGGCATCTTGTGGTAAAAATAGTCACAGTTTGTGAGTGTGACCATAATGACTTTTGAATGTATCATATTCTGGTAATCCTGTTGTTTTATGATTTTCTGAAACTTTCCAAAATACAAAGCAAATGTACTCAGAATGTCTAATAATTTTCTACATCTTCCTAGGACACTTGAAATACATCTGTTTTCTTAATGTCCAGTTTCACAGTAGCATTTCTTCTATCTGTTTTCTCTCTGAAAGTTATGATTTTCTTTTTACCTACCATATTTACATGCACTCTATTTCAAAAATCTGTTTGTTTATCACTATGAATCACATTATAAATATATAGATAATGTATCAATAGAACTTCCTCAAGTTCTACATATTCTCAAATAATATATGTTTTAGTGGTTAAGAAAATAACAGAAATATTTATCTTCTAAGATAACAGCTTTGGAGCTGCTACAAACAAAGCAAATATAAAATAGTAGCAAAAATACCAGATAACATTTCAGGATAGCATAATTATAAATGTCACCAAGAAATTGTACTGTGAGGAGAGAGAGAGAGAATATATAAAAAAGAATCTGAAAAATCTGTTTCTTTCTGAGCAATTTGGTTTTGTTTTTTTTAACAAGTCTTGTTATGTGTAATCTTCCATTGTAACTATGGAACAGCAACTACTACTCCATCATACTGGAAATTTTTGTATATTTTCTCTCTCTGTCCTATTTTTTTTGAGGAGAAAAGTAACTCATAAATATTTCAGTTTCCAATTACTGAAATAAAAAGGAACACTGAAATGCTGAGATCTTGAATAAGAGCACAAATTGTAGTACACCAAAGCAAATATGCAAGGAAAGGGGTTTACTGAACTGTGCAAGGCACAGATGCAACAGAAATGTTTTGAGGCACATGATTCTGAAGGCCTTATATTCTGCTTCCTTCTGCTAGTTGAAATTTATGATGGATTTTCATTATTATTAAGATCAATAGCAGAAGTCCTACTGTCTTCAACCTACAGAGGCATACTTTTCCTTTTTACATGTATGCATTGGTGTTAGCGACAAGAATATCATATGTTATTGTAAAATGCATTAACAGAATATTTGGCCCTTAAGAATTTTTTTGCAATGTTCTTTGAGGATCCACATAAAATTAGATGTTTTTTTCTGTTATTATATTAAATCATTTTCAAAATAGCTAATTTTTGAATCCCGGTCATTATAAAATACCAATGGCTGTAGTACATCAAATGCACAAGTATATGTATCTTGGAAGGTAAATTGCCTCAGAAATGAAAGATATGTTTTCCAAAGTGGAACAATAAATAAAAGTTTTCTACATTTTATGTATGTTTGAATCAAGGAATATATAAGCTCATTCCTTGTAATAGTCAAAACATCTGAAACATAGCAGCTTTATGTAAGAAGACCAGAACTCAAAAATATTTTTAAATATATTGCTACATAAAAGGAAGAATTAATTTTAACATATTATAGCTCTGATAAACATCAGTATTGTCCCAACAGACCTTTAGCATGACAGCAACCCAGTCTACTATTACGAAAATAAAATAGTTATAAATGTCAAGCTGTTTTCACACAATAAAAAATCACTTGTAGGAAAACAGTATGGAAATAGCTTTCTTGGCTTCATTTCTGTTTTTTAGTTTCTACAGCTATTTTGCAATAAGTGTTGATACTACTCTTTCACAGTAAACTTGGGAAACCGCAAAAAACATAATAAAACAAAACCAAAATGTATGTATAAATGCTATTAGCACCTGAGTATTATTCATTACAGCAAGATGGAGGTTCAGTAGAAATAGAATATTTGACTGTTCCTTATTCCTGCAGCTTCTCATTGCAGACTACCCAACTAAACAAAACTACTAGGATGACTGATTTCCACAAATTGTGTTTTTTGGAAGGTGTTCCTTCAGAGAATCATCACACACATTTATTCAAACAATATGTACATTTGAAGAAAAATCCATACCCTGTATGTTTGATTCAGTTAGAAATATTTGAGGTTATTTCAGCTGTCAGTATTTATAAACTAGTCCCAGAAAGTTCTTGAATTTTAGGAGACTGTTCCTCCTTTTTAAAATTAATTCTAAGCTGTCAGTTCCAGAGAAGCAAGACTGAACCCAAAAACCTTAAGTCTTGTTTGGGTAGATTTTACTTATTTGAGCAGATTTTCTCAATTTTTGTGCAAGCTAATATAGCTTCATATCAGGAGTTATGAATCTATAAATCTCCCTGCAGAGAACAGATATTTCAGATTATTTTTTTTTTTTTTTTTGTGGGAAAAGCTGTGTGATGGCATTCTGCTTCCCATATAAGTTCAGTGACAGCTCATCATTACTTTGTGACTGAAGGCTGTGCTGAACACTTGGCAGAAATGAGCTTATTCTGTTGACAAAGCAGAATTTCACCACAATCTGCTGAAATGCCTAACCAGAATAGGCACAGGCCACCTCTTGCCGCAAACAGGTTCCTCTAAGAAAGCTTCCTGCTGTAGTTTCTCTGCACAGCTAGACTTGTGGCTTACATAAAAATATCATCTGTGGTGGTTTCAGACAGTAAGATGATATGTGATATTCAGAAGCAGAGGGAAGTCTCTATTGTGTCAAGCAGCATATACACATTTATATAGAGAGATATGTAGTGTTTTAAAACCAGGAGAATTTGTGCAGAATTATTTATAAAAGCACTGCCGTGATTATGATGCCATTACTGCAAAAAATAGAAAGGCTCTGACTTAAATGATTACTACCTATCTTTAGCTCTATCTTTCTGTGTACTTACAGTATGAATCAGTGATTAGTTATATGATTATACATTATTTTTCACTCTGAACTTAGCTCATTTACATGCCTCGTATAGACTAGTGTTTCCTAACTTTCAAATGTTTAAAATTTCAAACTATGGAATATTCCTTTCAAGACTATCCACAAACATAATTCTCAATTACTATGTCTTATCAGACATGTTGGAATTCAGAGATGTGGCTATGAGGCACGCCATGGTGAGGCTCAAAAGTCCCTACATGTAGCTTGGTTTATGCTGAGAGGGGAAAGAAAAAGGAAAAAAGAGAAAGAAAGGAAAAAGGAAAAAGGACTACTTCAGGCCAGAGAAAAAGTCACATTACTCTCCAGAAATTTCCCTGGGCTACTCAGGCCCCCAAGTTAAAATACAGGCATATCAAGTGTAGCTCAAAAGAAACGAGAGTGGTTATATAAATGTTACATCCTGTCTTCCCATCAAAAAAATCCAAGAATAAGATTGTTTTTGTGGGGAAAATTACAGATCTGACTGCAGCACCACTAAAATATCATTCTTTTATCACTTGCCCTCATTTCAGTTTTAATAAGCTCTCTTGGCTCTCTTATCTTTTTATGTTCGCAGCAATTAAACAGAAATGCAAATGTCATACACATTTTTATAACAGTGCCTTTTATAAAACTGCAATAAAGTCATCAAATGATATATTTATTAAACCATCTATCCCCTTTTTGTCAACAAAATCTAGTTATTATGAGGACAACGCATGTATATGTACCATATGTGTGTTTGCATGTTGTATAAACATGGGAAGATTATTAGTTACAATTCTAGCACAACTTCCGAGACTTTGAAAGCTCAAATCAGTTAAATAAGGCAGGAAGTGAGTCTATGAATATTCAGTTTGGATTTCAAAACAGCTGTTCTATTTGACCATTAAAAAAATTACCCCTTTTTTATTCACTATATGCAAACATCTAGTAAAGTGAGATTACGTTTACACAAATATCTGGTAACTACACTAATTCAGGCATGTTTTCACACAACCATCTTCCCCCTTTAAAGGGAAGCCTCATCATAGAACAAACAAGAGAATTCAAATTTATTTTTTCTCCATTTTTCTCTGAAAGAAGTCTAGTAATCCAATCAAGAAACAGAGAGCGTAGCACAAAAAATGATTTGGTAATCATTCATCTTGAATAATGAACAACATGCTGTCACAGCGATGACAGCTGATCACTGCTGCCAGTAGAAAAGACCTCACCCAACATATGAAGGGTGCACCTTGCCACTACACATATTCTGACACAAAATCCCACCTGTCTTCAACTCAGGTGTTTGCCAGTGACCTCAACCCAAGACAGCCAAGTGTTTCACACTCTGTGATACGTTTGCCTCAGCATCCATGAAGTGTAAAAATGTTGTTTTGCAGAGGAGTAACTGACATGGAAGGACTATATCCCCATTCCTCACAAACAGTAATATGACTAAATATCACAAAAATAATTTAAATCCCATTCTGAACACTTATCCTCCACAACCAACACCATTTCTGAATTAGAGTGCTACAGGATGAAAGAGTCAGAAAGAACATAGGAAAGAAAAAGCTACATTCCTTTTTTTTTTTTTTTTTTTTTTTTTTGACTCTTATTTTTTCTTCCACTTGTTCACCCTTTACACAAGCTATTCATAGTCATGTGTAACAACAGGGTGGTAACAACCGGAAAATGGCAGGAGTGAAATCAAGATGCAGGTAGCTTAAATAACAGTGACTGAGCCTGCATCAAACAGCAATGTGTCGGGGTGGATTAGAAGAACCAGGCAAGATAAAGGGCTGTATTGGGTTTACATGGCAAAAATGTTAGCAGTGGAGGGCTGTAGGGGTGGCCTGTGCAAGAAGAGGCCGGGGGCTGCCCCATGCCAGACAGACCCTGCTCCAGCTCCATGGATGATCATGATGGAGCAGATAACCACACTGCAGCCCATTGAGGACCCCATGCTGCAGCAGGTGGACATGTTGTGAAAGAAGCTGCAGCCAGCCTGTGGATATACTGTGCAGGAGCAGGTCTCCTGGTGGCAGGAGCTGCATCCCATGGGCGACCCGTGCTAGAACAGTCTGTTCCTGAAGGACTGTACTCTGTGGAAAGAACCTGTGCTGGAGCAAATCTTGAAGAACTGCAACCCATGAGAAGGACCCAAATTGGAGCAGCTTGTGAAAGACTGTATCCCATGGGAGGCACGCTACACTGGAGTAGGGTCAAAGTGAGAGGAGGAAGAAGTGGCAGAGATGAACGGTTATGAACTGACCGCAGCCCTCATTCCCCATCCCCCTGTGCCATACAGGGCTGGTGAGCAGGAGGTACTTGAGAATGAAGAAGTTAAATAGAGACTGGGGAGAAGGAGGAGACTGGTGAAGCTGTTTTGACTGTTTTGAAGAAGTTTTGACTGTTTCTCACAATCCTACCCTATTTTTTTTTTAAATTGCCAATAAATCAAGTTGATTTTCCCCAGGTCAAGTCTGCTTTGCCCATGAAGGCAGTTGGTTTGTGATCATGACCCACAAGCTCTTTCATCTTATTTGAGAAGGGGGAGTGAGGGGGCGGCTGGGTGGGTGTCTGGCAGCCAGCCGATGTTAACACACCGCAAAGGCAAACGATTAAGTCCCTACTGGCACTCAAAGTAATTTTGAACCCCAAAGGTATGAGAAAAAATTTGGGTTTAATTTTAACTGCCACTTACTCTCTGGTGAAATTTATTAGTTTTACTATCCTCCTCAGCAATAACCTCATACATTAAAAAACTACTTTGTTTTAGATAGGCTATTATATATTGTAATCTTCAAAAAGTGTATTCATTAGACATGAGTTGCTTCATTTTCTGCAGTTACAGAAAAAGGAGACAGAACCAACACAAAGATGACAGGGTAGGCAGGAGCATTACTTCTTTAAACATCACTTTTGCAGACTAGACAAGACATCACTTTGATATACCATACCAAGTATTCTATTATAATTTTGAATACTAAAAGGCAGAAAAAGACCATAAAATGTAGCATGACTGAAAAGCTGTCTTTAAATAGACCAGAGCAATACTGCATTGCAAAAGAAACAGATTGAATCGCATGTGAGGCCAATATGCACTGAGAAAGGACTATAAAATAAATTACCTTCAGTTGGCCCAAGCCAAAGTTAATCTTTTCTAAATTTGAAGTAATTGATTTTGTCTATTAAATTTTAAGGTGTGTTTGCTACTTTCTCTTCATCTTGACTATGACTCAACATTTTAGCTTTGTCTTCCTAAAAAGCTATAGCCTTCTCTGCTTTGCCTTCACTTTAAAAAAAAAGAATCTACACTGGATCAACAGCAAAAACATCTTGAGTGTAATCCTAATCTGTCATATAATGTGATTAACAGATAAATAAATGCAGATTCACACAAGTTTTCAATAGTACTTCTCAAATGCTTTCCAAAACACTAGTAGTGCAAACTCAAAGACTATGTCTGGAAGTAGAGGAGTAGCTGTAAGTACAAAGCCACATCTCCAGTATCCAAGAAACAATAATAGCTCATGAACAGATGTAGCTTAAAAAATGTGTTTTCTGATAGAATATTTGGTGTTTCTCATAATAGACTTTTAACCTTCACTTTTCTACATGTAATAACAAAGGTAATGGCAGTATTAATAACAACTAAAAGGCACAAAAATAATTCTAAGCAATGCCTCATCCACCATAAATCACTTCCAAAAAATGGAACGATCTTCTTTAGCAATACTTCCATGTTGTTATTCAAACACATTGCATCTCTGTGAAACTTCTATTTGATTTCGTCTCATATTGTAAGCAACAAACAAGAGTAACTGAAAAGGAGGCCAAGTGGTGTTACTATGTGGCAGAACTAGCACACAAGGCGTACTGCTGTAGGTCCCAAGAAGCAGCGGTGTTACCCTGCATGCAAACACTCTGGCCTGCTTCCTAAAGAAGAAGACTGAGTAGTACATATCATTCGGTATTTCTAAAAGGTTACACCAATGGTTTGGATACTCCCATTGTCTAACCAATTGAAGCAACTTGAATGCAGCTGCTATTTACTAAGGAGGCTGGCCTGTATGATCTCCTTAATAGGTCACAGTTAGATACTCAACAGTAGAGGCATATAAATTTTTACAACAGAACATAGATTTTACAAATGTATGTATGTCTCTACACATCAATTTAAAACCCACTCTTACAAAAGCCTTTATACGGAAAATAAACTGAAATCCCATATGTTTTTCCTATAGTTCAAGTCTTAGAATTGTAACATGTTATTCATATTCTAGTAGTGTCAAATTACTCCAAAATGAGTGCTTCTCTGTTTCAGGAGTTGTATATAAACACTCAAGAAAACAGCCCATGACTGAAAATCTTACATTAGAAAAGAATCAACCTTTCAAAAAGAGGTTGAAGAGTGTTTAAGATACAAAGCTACATGGTTTTCTACTTCTTGTTTCTGAAACCTTACTTCCTTTTTTCTAAAATTGCAAAATAATTAAGGATGAGTGTGCTTAGACTACAACTGAGACAGGTAGATTGCTGAGAAAAAAAATGAACCTTTAAAGAAGTCTTTGAAAGTGTATCTTGAGGAGAAGCAGAATGTAGGAAGGGCAGGCAGAAAGTCTGGCAGGAAGGGAGGCCTGGAGGAAGCCCGGCACCAAGGTGAGTCATCTCTCAAGCATCACAGAAAAGGATTAAAGTCACTTTGTCCCTGATCTAAAGTCAGTTGCAGTGCACAGGAATTTTCCCACTTAGTTCAACAGACTAGGCACATGGCTGTTTTTTTGGCAAGTTTCTTTCCTATCTAAGGAGGAAGAAAAGGTAGAATAAAAAGTTGTCGGTCAGCTCACAACCATGTGCCTTCACAAAGGCTTAATTAGACTTCAGATGTCTGCAGCTCACCCTGCAAGAGCTGACATCAGAAGCAGGAGTACATAGTCTCCCGAGTCACCTCTGCGCAGCGTGCCCTGCAGGTGCTGTAATGCAGGGTCACTGGCATTGCCCTGACACCAGGCGCCTACTGGCACGCACCACACTGGAACTGGCACTGCCCCACATAAAAAAGACCTGGGACTGCTGTTTGAGGCTATTTCTCAGGTCGCTTTTCTGAGGCTTTCAATATCCCAAAGGGAAATAAATCTTGTTACAATTGGTACAGTGGTAGGCAGTCAGACTCTTAAGGAAACTATTTTTGTAATGCAAGGAAAAGCTTGTGCATAATACCCTCATTTCCAACAGCATATTTGTCTGAATATCTGAGGACTGAAAAATGAAAACCCTTAAAAAAATATTAAGTTTATAAAATAAATCCATTACAGGTTGCTGCAGAGCATAAAGACCACTTACATATTTTATGCAGATAGGAACATGATCAGCTGCAACATGAAGGACATGAATTACAATGTGTTCCAGAAACAAGGAGGAAAGTACGTGTTTGTCTGGTTAAACCAGTATCTCATGAGACACAGGTTGGAGAGAGATTTACACTTCCAGATAATATATTTGTAAAATAGGGAAGAGAATACAGAGAAGATATGGCAAAAAAATCCTAAGGTAGCCCACTTACATGGGGTACACTTCTAAATACCTTTCTGTATCACATTAGTAAAAATGCTGTGACTATACAATTTGTTTTCAGAGAAATGAAACAAAACAGCTTTGAAAGCAGAGAGAAAAAAAAACCAAAAAAACAAACACCTCTTTGAGAATTATTGCCTGTGTCAGCAGCTGTTACTCAAATGTCTTCTATATGGTGCCAAGAAAAAATATGCTTCGTCAGATGTATTATTGTACATTGCATCATTGCGTAATTTTGACAGTTTGTGATACATTTCTTGAATTCTGTTTAGAAGAGTACGTATACCAAAGCTGAGCAGAATTTAAAGTTGTTTAAAACGGTCAAAGATAACAGAGTAAAGACCCATATACCAATATACAACCCTACCTCAAAAAATAGCAGTTGTGTACACAGACACAAAATCATAAGAAATAAGAAATACTGTAACCAAGTCTTTGATGACTGCAGGCAGACACTCTTTCAAGGAAAAATAAGAAGTAAAAAGAAAACCCTTTTCATGAGAAAAAAAGATACCTGCAATTACTCTGTGGAAAACTAAACATTTCCAATAATTAAAAAGATGAACAGACTGCTTTGCCAGAAGTCCACTTGAGTATGCTTTAGAGTTACCTGTGTGAAGACCATTCCTGAGTTTTGCAGCAGAAGGTGCCCTCTGTAGGAAAGGCAGATAATTCCAGCAACCTGGGATTAGAGCATTAACCAGGACCATGAAGCTCAGCTATGGAACTACGCCGAAATCAATACAGACCATGGAACAAAAATTCAAAGTACACCCAAGCAGACAAATGGTGCAGGATGGCTTTAGGTAATAAGGTACAGACTCACGAGATCTGGTTTTGTTATATGTTTTTTTTTCTCCACTGCTTTTACTGGTCTGTCTTATGGTACACTGCTTTTCAGTTTTCCCATGAATAGATGGGTAGTATTAATGCTTATATATTTAAGATAATAAAAAAACATATACAATAGTTGCGTCTGTTCTATCTTAATTTTCCAAAGATATTACAGAATGGTTTGTACCGAAAGAAAGTATACTTACAACCTTGTCAAATGCAGAAGGAAAATGAAACTCTTTAGATTTAATTATTACTTGATCAGCTAAGAACAAAAAGGTACTAAAAAAGCATTTTCTTTGGTCACAAAAAATTGTTTTGCAAAACTTAACTTAAATATTCCTATTTTTAAAATAAAACAAGATTCTTAGGCTTTGCTGAGTCTTGGTACAGTAGTCAGAAATGATGAAAACTAGAAAGAAAAATGATCAGCAGTTATTAGAAATCTATGTTTTTCTTTGACACAACTGTGGTGTTAAAAATCTACAGTATTGGGAACTGGGAATGCAGTATTAATCATCAGGCCAAAATGCTTTACTAGTATTCAAATGTATACAACTCAAACACCCTGTGAATCTCTGTGCCTAGTATTTCATAAAGACAGTTAACAGGTGTTTTTCAAAGATACCAAGTTATAGGAAATATGGTCTCATAGACCCCTTTGGTAATATTAGCAATTAAGTATAGTTCTAGGATATGTTACAGTCAGAAATTTTTTAAACGTAGTATTTTCAGTAATGAAATTATAATACATACCTTGAGTTTATTGAAAATGTTAAAAAATTAACTACCTTCTATGGTTTTCAGACTGTAAACTCAGGGTATTGTCATTATACCCTACTGATACAAGATATGAATTGTAAATAACATTTCATTTATCTTCCTTTCAAATAAATGCTTAAAAATAAATTAGCATATTTTTTTCCTGTAATATATGAAACAGAGTAAATAATACTGGTGTGCCAATGCATCTTATTCCTTTCATGACTAGACTTCATAGTCTTCAAAATTTCCCATGAAAAAGTGGTGTGGATGTCTTTAAAACACATTTCCATGACTAGAAACACTGGAAAACACATGAATGTGGTCACTGCTGTTGAGCCATAGTTGAGGAAAACCACTTCATTTGCCAATATGTTTTCTTGTTTTGTATTATGTTTTCTCATTGTCTTAACTGCCTTTCACTTCAGAGTGGAAAGAGCTCATTACAATTATTGTAACTAATTTGAGACTACTAGGAGTCTTGCACTATTGTTTATATGTTTGTCACACCTTGTGCATTTTAATAATAAATGTGATGTTTAATACCTTTCACTGTAATAGCAACTTTGCTCATGCTCAAAGTGACTAGCACACTGATTTTTTCAACAAATGTCTAATAGTAGAGTGGAATAGTACACATGCATCATGATGAATATATGAAATAGGACTAATCTGATGTAATAAACTGTAACAGATGAGACACGACATAGACTTTAAAAAGGAGTATGGGCATATGATTTGCATGATGCATAGCATTGTTGTAGTTTATGGAATAAATAATAGAACATTTTCAATTGTGTTTACATGTTCCTCTCTAAAAAAATTAATTGCTCTGAAGAAGTGCACTAGCCTTTCTAAGCTATGACTGTGCACCTCAGATTGGTGAGTCCTTGAAAAAACACAAGACTTGCATTTGTATAAACGTCTGCCTGAACAATTATGGTGGGTTGACATTGGCTGGATGCTGAGTGCCCAGCAAGCCACTGTATCACTCCTCTCCTCAGCAAAACAGGGATGGAGAAAATAAGATGGAAAAAGCCACAACTTGTAGGTCAAGATAAAGGCAGTTTAATGAAGCAATAGCAAAAGTCATGTGCATGGAAATGAAGGAAAACAAAAGATGTCATTCTCTGTTTCCCATCAGCAGGTGATGTTTGGCCACTTCCCGGGAAGCAGGGCTTCAGTACATGTAGCTGTTGCTCTGGAAGACAAACCTGGTAAATAACAAATGCCCCCTCTTCCTCCTCCTTTCTCTTAGCTTTTGTTGCTGAGCAGACACCATATGGTATGGAATATCCCCTTGGTCAGTTTGGGTCAGCTGTCCTGGCTGTGTCCCCTCCCAGAATCTTGCCCGCCCCCAGCCTACTGGTGAGGGGAGGGAAGGTTGGAGAGACAGCCTTGGTGCTGTGCGAGTGCTGCTCAGCAGCAGCCAGAACACTTCATTATCACCCCCTTTCTAGCTACCAACACAAGCACAGCACTATGAGGGCTGCTGTGGGGCTCGGCCAGACCCAATACAACAATAGAGGATATCAAATGCTCTTGCTATTCTTGTTATTAAATAATACCCACATTTGACTGAAGAAATGTACTTCTGGAATTCTTTTAAATACTATCTAAGTGTAAGACAAATGTATTAACATCTAAATACACAGACACACACCCCTCCCCAATCCAAGAAATAAGCACATTTTAATGACATTTTGAAACTTGAAGAAAAACTTCAGAAATTCTTGAATTACAGCTGGCAAGTGACACTCAGAGTATTTCAGTACTTCAGGATCATCATGCTCTCTTTGGGATGTAACACTTGAAGATTATTTCACTTATTCTGAAATTATGCTTCCTTCAAGCCAGGTTAAGCTAAAACCAAATAAATGTATTCACAGAATTCTATTAATAGATATTTACAGGACTGAAAAAACAACCAGACATAGGTCTAATTGTACTTATTTAAGTTCCAAACAATCCTTTCACTTTTTACCTGTTCAGCTAAAAATCTGTGAAGAAATGCTTCATTGTACCTTGGCTGAAGAGCCTTGTTCTGCAGTCCATGATCTTCATGCTACTTGCATTAATAATGTGTATTTTGCAAATACAGTTTTTGTTCAGATACCAAGTCTATACCTTTCTATATATGATTTCCTGCTCTTTAACTTTATAACCAGAAATTTCTATCTGTAGATAGACTGTTTTCTGATCTTTCCATCTTTATAAGTCAACGTGTTTTGTATGAAAATGTGCAATTACTAACTGGTCAGAGAACAGTAAAGATAAATGCCACATCTTGGGGACTATTAAAAAAATCATTTAAGAGGTAAGACTTACATTGTCATTAAGGCAGTATCAAGGACTCACTCTGAAACCGTTCAATTTTTAATTTGATACTTTGCATAAAGAAGGAAACTGACATTTTATAAGCATAAATACAAAATTAATTTCTGTAGTAAATTTATATAGAATATGTTTAATTCAGTAAAATGATGAATGAGTATTTGAGAGGTGAGGGACTTGTCTAAGTTGACCCATAACAATAAGGCCTGTTTGGCCTTTCTTGAACATTTCTGTGTGAATGTCTTTTTCAGTGTTAAAACTACAACAGCTGAACTATGAATTAAATTCTTTTTTTAACCATGAAATCTTTATTCCCCCCAAAAAAAGAAACCAAAGCAAAAGAGTGCCTATAAAGCAAAATCCTCAGTCTTTTGAAGACTGTATCGGGCAACTGAAACTCCCTGCAGTAATTTTTTGAGTGTTATTATTAGATGGACAAATTTCAGACACAGCTTCTTATTACAAACTTTTCTTTTCTTATTTTTTTCGTTTCAGAGGAAATTGTTGAAAAATATTCCTTAACTTTCCTCCAGAATAAAAAACTTAAAATATCGACAGTTGTTCAAAACAAAAAAATTTTTTTACTATTGTTTGATTCAAATCACTTAATCTTATGACTGAGTTTAAGAAAAGCTATCTGAATAAATTAACTCAGTTTTTTAGAAGCAATGGTGTACTAGGAATACTCAAAGGCATTGAAACATTATTTTCCTAGCTATGAATTTTTCTCACTGGCATCCAAATCCCTTCCAAGGGAAATTAGGTATATAGACAATGTTACACAGTACTTCACTAGCATAGTCTGAATTTTACATTTTGTTTGGACCTCCCTGCCATCCTCAGACCAGGGATTCATCTGTCTAATCCATAGCCAAATGCGTGCAGTGCAATTTTGAGTCTTTGGCTTCATTCTGCTGAGAAAATTATTTTAAGATGTGAGAGTGTTTGTAATCTAAAGCCACACAAGATTGGAAAAATAACTGTAATTGTTGAGAAAATAATAGCTAAAGATTTCCAGAGCAAACACACTACCATGAAAGCAGTGATACCTTGGAAAAAAAAAAAAAAAACAAAACAAAAAAACCCAAAAAAACCCCCCAAAAACCCAACAACACAAAACCCAGGAACAGAGCGACTAGCATGCCCAAGGATCAGCCCATATCAAGGAGCAACAGAAACCAACTTTTCCCTAACCAATGGCTGTCTCACCATCAGCATCTCGCAGGCATCTGAGGTCTCATTCGTGGTGTGGGTATATTAAAGCGTAGCACATTACTGCCAGTTGTCTACTCTATGCATTGGTCAATAAATAACTGATGAACTTCTCCGTACTCTCATTTTGTGCGTTTGCTGTTTGCAGTCTGTACACAGCAGAAGATGTCTTACCAAATGTGACCCACTGACAGGTAATCACTGTCTCCTCAATGAAAGCTTCTCTGGCAAAATATAATTTACCAGATGATTAGATATATAAAGATATTCTGAAGATCTAAACTTCAGTCTGAAAAAAATGATATCTGTGTATGTTTTGTAATCTTAAAAGTTAAGCTCCTCAGTAAATGTTTTTTGAGATGGAAGAAAACCACACAGTTTTCTGTGTTAGAATCAAGGTGCTGGTCTAGCAATTCAGTAGAGGTAGTTTCAACTTCCTCTGCCACCATGCATTTTCTGTGCAATTTTGAGCTAGTTCATTTAGATACTTTTAAGTGTTTCAGCACTTGAGGACCATATGAAGCAATAGGAATTAGGATCATAAATATATAAATGCAACCTGCCTTCTCTATGGGTGTCTTCACTCCCTCTGCCTCAAAGAAGTGTTGGAAACATGAAAGATCAAAAGCTGCTCAGATAGTGTACATACTGCTGTCCTGGTTTCAGCTGGGTTAGAGTTAGTTTTCTTCTCAGTAGTTGGTACAAAGCTGTGTTTTGGATTTAGTATGACAATAATGTTGATAACACACTGATGTTTTAGCTGTCGCTAAATAGTGCTTACCCTAAGTCAAGGACTTTTCAGTTTCCTATGCTCCACCATTGAGCAGCTGCACAAGAAGTCGGGAGGGAGCAGAGCCGGGACAGCTGACCTGAACTAGCCAAAGGGATATTCCATACCACAGAATGTTGTGCCCAGTATATAAACTGGAGGGAGTTGTTCGGGGCTTGCTGATCACTGCTTGGGGACTGCCTGCGCATCAGTCAGTGGGTGGTGAGCAGCTATATTCTGTCACTTGTTTTCCATTTTTTTCCAGTTCCCTTGGATTTTATTCCTCTTTCTCCTATCCTTTTAATTACAATTAATATTGTTGTTGTTTTTATTATTTTTATTTTATTTCAATATTAAACTGCTCTTATCTCAACCCATGGGTTTTACCTTTTCCTGATTCTCCTCCCCATCCCACCACGGGGGAGGGAAGGGCAGTTAGCAAGAAGGTGTGTGGTACTTCTAGTTTCTGGCTGGGGTTAAACCATGACAATTACATTAAAAATACTTAGAATCAACAGATTTGAGTCAGGATCCATTTTGAATGGTATTTCAGAAAATAATCAGGTTTTTAAAACCATTGGGGGAAAAATTAAATATCTAAATACTGTGTTGCAGAAACAGGTTGCTAAAGGGACTCAGACACAGTTTCTGACATTTACAAGTGTAACATAAGGTCAGCCAAAATGCAGCAAAGTGATTGAGGAAAGTAATTTCCCCTATGAATTTTAGATTTGCTTATTCATGTTCTCATTCTAGCCACTTCCAGAAGTTTTCATTCATGAAAGTTTATCAGGTATCCTAGTTTGGCAGCTGTGGAATAAGTACTTCTGATTTACATCAGGTAAAGAGATATCAGGTAAAGACAGGTATCTTGCCTTTATCAGAAGTTATGATCCACATATGGAATCATAGCTACCAACTCCATACAGCCATTAAAAAAAATATTCTGGTGTTTTACTTCACCACAGCAAACATAGATTCACAGAATGATAGAATTGTAGAATCATTGATTTTGGAAAAGACACAATATTACTGAATCCAGCTGCTAATGTAACACTGCCAAGTCCACCACTAAACCGTGTCCCTAAGCACCACATCTACATGTCTTTTAAATAGTCCAGGGATAGTGACTCAACCACTTCCCTGGGCAGCCTGTTCTGATGCCTGACAACCCTTTTGGTGAAGAAATTTTACTAAGGTACAATCTAAAGCTCCCCTGGCATAACCTGAGGCCATTTCCTCTTGTCCTGTTGCTTGTCACTTGGGAGAAGACACTGACACCCACCTGCCTACAGGTTCCTAAAAGGTAGCTGTAGAAAGCGAGAAGGTGTCTCCTGAGCCTCCTTTTCTTCAGGCTAAGCAACCCCAGTTCCCTCAGCCACTTCTCCTAAGACTTGTGCTCCAGACCCTTCAACAGTTTCGTTGCCCTTCCCTGGATATGCTCCAGCACCTCAATGTCTTTCTGGTAGTGAGGGGCCCAAAACTGAACACAGCATTCGAGGTGTGACCTCACCAGTGCTGAGTACAAATAGGACAATCACAGTGAAAGAAACTTTTAAAATGTTACAGATTAAGACTGTAAATTGACTAAAAAGAAAAGAAGACCTGATTAGAGAAAAGCCACAAAGTTCAGCAGGCAGGACATCAGAATCAGTGAACTTTCATAAAGTGAAACTAATTCACAAAATGTAGACCTCAAATAAGAATATTGTTAATGACGGTACTATTTCTTTGCAGCTGAAAGGAGTCAAGAATGTTGTAGTCATTAGAAAAGAGAATTCGACTACTACTTCATAAATATACACGTTTTTTTATATATATTTCTTGCAGTTTCCATCTTTTGCAAACACAAATACTTAATCTTAAAAATTATTGGAGAATACAATGAAAACAAACTTTGTTAAGGAAAATGTTTAACGTTTACAGGAAAAAAATACCCCACTTAATAGTGTTTGCCTGTTTTTAAACTACCAAGAAGAATCATAAAATTTCAGCAAGACTTAAATGTTAGTGATTTTCTGCTACGTCTCCAACTCAAATCACATAAGGCCACTTTGTACATTATATTTTGAAGTTTCATGATATCAAAAAATGGAGAATTGTCATCTAGTCTCACTTTTTGGTGTATTTTCTGTAGGAGGATAAGGAGACATCATATGCCTCTGTTTAATCCAGTTTATCTACTTCAGGCACAAGTGGAGTTTCTGAAAGACTTGCAGATATTCATTTGCAAGGAACTGTGTATCACAAACTTCTATTACTGATGATAGTTGGTACTGTCAGTATTCACTGCACTACTAAACAATTAGAATTTAGGATTCTTCAACTGCTAAATACAAAATGCAGGCAGTTCTGAGCACTATTTTCACATTGATTTTTTGAACTAAAAGCCTTTAAAAATGGCTTAAATGGAGAGATGATGTTGTTATTATTATTTATAAAATACTAATATATTGTATCAGACAAAATCACTAGCATCTGATTATTTTTTTTTTCCATTACATACCATTGTCTGTTTATTTTTCTTTGTTTCTTTTTCTAAACAATAATAATTACAAAACCTTGAGAACTACATACTGGTCATTTCCAGTATGTTATCAGCACTAGAAAAACATTTGCTGACTGGGCTGCTCTCTACTTTTGCAGAAGTCTATACTCACTATATAGATCAAACTGTGGGTTTATGTATTTTGCTCCATGAAAACTGTTTCTTGTGCAATTATTCTTCCCTGAGCATACACTTGTGACTGCAGCTTCTATTGATTTTCCCAGTTACAGACAGGAATCAGGCTGTAAACAGACATAATCTATTATCTCCTCTCATTCCTCAAACAGGGAAAGGGAAAGCAGCCTGGGAAAATCAAGTCACTGCAGGAGGTAAAATATGAAAAAAGGAAGGGGGGTGATTAAGGGTGAAAAATAAAATATTAGGGATGCCCAAGGATGTGACATACAAAGAGAGCAGAAGTGAGACTGTAGGATCTCCCCACTCCTGCCTCCTCTGCCCCAAGCTTCTTCCCTTTTGTCCTATTGTGGGTCAGCTCTTTAAGCTAAGGAGGAGATGCAAGAGATGATGGGCTTTCAAAGGGAAATGAAAAATACAAAAAGAAGAGGAAGAGAAAAGCACTGCCAGCAACAAAACAAGAGGTCCCAAAGAAAACAAGATGGAAATACAAAGCAGGTTATTCAACATATGTGTGCACCAGGGCTGTCTTCTTGCAGGACTGGCATGAGTGAGGAGATCCTGTGAACGATGCCGTGATTTTATACCTGTTGCTCCAAGAGGATTCCTATTTTATACTCGTGAGCTAATTAAGCCATTATCTGAGCCATGGTATTCACAAGCAGCAGAATCTTGCCTACCAAAGTGCCCCTCTGATGAGGGTGGCAGGACCACAGGCATGCAGAAGGATTTCCAAAGGGCAATTTAGGACCTGATAAAGTGGGTGTCACACCACTAGTTAAGGTAGTCTGGGGTCTTTGAGTGACCCAAACAGATGCCCCATGGGTGAGGGTGGTGGTTGCTCTCCCCCAGAAAACCCCAGGCACAGTGGAGGACTACAAATGCAAGGATGTCCCCACATCCCAGAGTAAAGGGTGGGGGATTTGTCATGGTCTTCAGTGCCCACAGCCTGCATCTGTGGTGGGAAAACCTAGAAAAAGATGCTCTGTGGCTGTTTCTGGCCAGTTTGTTTCAACAGGAGAAAGAAAAATGCATTCCGAAACTCACGCTGGGAAGAGAAGCTTAACACTTTTCTTCTTTCATTCTTAGTTGTCTGACCGCATTTATGGACAAGGAGGAAGAGTAAGGATAGATGGATATATATATAGAGATAGATGGATAGATAGATAGATAGATATACCAGTACCTACTAAGTCTTTTTAAGGCATCATCATCTCAACTACAGGTCATCAGGTCAGTCTTTAAACTGGTGGGGAATGAATTAAGTTTCCAATTTAATCTCGAATATAAGCATCCACTGAAACATTCATCCTCAACTTCCCTTTCATACACTTGTCAGTGCTGCAGGAGTCAGATTCTGGATAATTCTGCAGATCAGCAATTGCCATCAAACAAGAAGGAAAAATGAGGGTTACAAGGAGTCCATACAGACAGTGGATTCACAGCCATACTGATTTTCTGTATCTGTGTCCCTTTGGAACTGCTGTATGGTTTGTGGTTCTACATAAGTGCCTTCATATCAGAAATGAATTCAGGCCAAATTAAGACTATTTTTTTTTACTATTTTTTAATCAAATATTCCTATTTCATTAGATTACCTAAAGCATTAGATCTGTATTACCAGACAAAGGACAGTGTATTCTTGAACTTTTTCTTGCCAAAGGGCCATATTGCTCTTCTGTCCTATTCAGGATACATGGTAATTGATTCTAAATGCAGTAATGATTATGATTTGTTTACATTGTTAGATAAAATTTATTTTTAAGATTCCTATACTGAGATTTCAGAATTTTTTTTCCACTTACCCATTATATTGGGGACACTGATTTTTTTTTTTTTTTTTTTTTTTGAAAGCACAGTGGAGGTTTTTGCATGAGAAGAGACTAAATGCTAAATATTTCACTTATTTTACAGTTAACATAGAGGTTACTTAGTAAGTCCTATCAGGAAAATATTTTTATTTTTGTTAATATCATATTGTTATGACTACCTCGGTGATTACTAAATATAGAAGAAAAGAATATACCATTGAATAATTGAACTTGTACCCAGACAGGTATATGCTTTATCTTTGATTTTCATAATTAAAAATTTTATTTAATTTTTGGAACATAAAAAGGTATTTGGTTTCTCTGCTGCTATACAGGTACAGCAGATCATTGATAGTAAACAATGATAAAATTGTTCTTCATACACAGGGCATTCCACCCCATAAAGCTGGTTCCATGCTGAAACAAACATCAGATTTCCCTCATGTGCTTGCTTCTACAAAATATGTTGAGTGTGAATAATTGACTGATAACCTCAGGAGCTCTTTGCACTATAGTGAAAAGATATAAGTATATATTTTTGATTGCATGAAATAAGTTTTTCTGTAGGTTATGAAGTAACTCACAAAATTATCTCTTTCACAAGGGGTATGGTCATAATTCAAAGACAATATGTAGAGTGGGAAGTAGCCAAGGATGGTATTAAATGTGTATTGCCTACACAGCTGCTACTGTACTGATTGGCACTTGAGCGTGTGCATTGCATATGGATAAAAAATAATGAGTGTATTCATTATAATGAGTGATTCACAATAAAAGATAATTAGGAGGTAAAAATCATGATGCAACGCCTAAGGATGAATATACAAATAATAGAAAAAAAGGAGTATTCCAGGCTTGGATGCAGGCTGCTGAATAGTTTGACTTCACTGAGCACCACTAAATTTCATCATGAGATAAAAAGATAGTATGTATGTTTACTATTAGCCATTGTGTCTGAATAAGGTGCCCTGTGTGACAAGTCCAGATTTAAAACTGGTTTTAAGGTTTACCAAGTAAGCTAAGAATCCTTTTTTAGTGGCAGAGCAGAAAACTGAAATGATCAGTATTAACAGTAATTATTTTCCAAGTGGCTGATCCTGAAAGATCCAGGAATAGCAGAGGTTCTTCAATATGCTGAGGCAAGTAGCAGCCAAAATCCTAAATTACAATCCTATAAAAAGACTGCATGAGAATGACAAGCCTGAATACATATCAACATAATAGACATATTTCAGAATTTAAAATTCATTATGATGAAAAATGATTCATTAAGGTGTAACTCAGGTCCTGTCAAAATATTACTCCTGCTTGTGCCAGGATAGACAACACTTAGGCCATCTGTGACTTCGGAAGTGTAGGTTCCACCATTACTGGAAAAAAGGTATGCTCTTACTCCAGCTGCAGCCTTTTACTGTAGGTTTCATGGCACAGCTCAGGTTAAGAGAATCTCACCTTGCATTAAAAAACAAAAACAAAAACAAAAACAAAAACTTGAAAGAGAAGATACTGCAAACTGGAAAAGCAGCATGTTTGAATCAAGGGAAAAAGCAATAACTGTCATGGGATATTTCCAAAGATTGAGACATTTGTTTTTCAAAAACTCATAAAACTTCTTTTAATCTTCATATTTTTTAGATTGCCCTCAAGATCAATCAATTTCTTATGGTCATATGATGAATTAAAGATGAAATTTCTGTTATCTGATCCAAATTATAAAAACACACTCCCCTTACAATTAAATATACATATCAATGGTTATGATAAAATTGGAAAAATGTAAGGAGTCACTTTACAGATTTGCTTTAAATGCCTCCATTGACTAGACAGTCATTCTCATTGCAAAACGAAGGAGACATCGTTATTCGCATGCTTTTTAGAGCCATTTTTATGTAGCATTATGACTGAAAAACAATTAAAATTCAGGTCTTCAGAGACCCAATGGCAATGCTGTAACAATGCAATTTTAGACAATTCAATTTAGATGCAGCAGCTGCTTTTCAATGAGATTTTGATGTTTGCCCAATTTTGCTGGTGGGTTAATTGAGTCATATTGAGGTCAAGTGGCTTGTCTGCAGTCACCCAGATGTAGGCTCAGTTAGAATTACAGCTCAGGATTATCACAGCTTTAAACCTCTTCTCCCTTCAGTAGGGCAAAAATACAAACAGGAATAAAATAATCAGAGACACTGTCAGTAGAAAATTGTCAGCTACCACAACAGAAGATTACTTGTTTCTTGTATCACTAAAGACTAACCATTAAGTAAAATAGAAGAAAATATATTACCATGAAAATAAAAATAAGAGCTAAATATTTTAGGTTTTATCTCATCTTACCAAACTGACTTATTTTAAATCATGCCAATAAGTTAAACTTGAGTAATAACCCAAGCAGTAAAGTTTAAATAAAATCTTTTCCTTTTGCCAAAGGACAAAACAATTTCTTATTGAACTCATTACATAAACTGACTGCTCCTCTGTAACCAATATCCAATGTTGTAGGCAATATGAAAAAACACATGTTCAAAGAATAACCTGGGCTTCTCAAGCCCATTGCTGAATTCAGTTCAGCTGAAACTATTCTGGGGAAACTTGTCATGGAAAATGGTCCCGTGTTCAGCTGTAATCTCAACTGCAGCAATAAATAATTAAAAATTTTAAGCTTTAGGGGTGCACAAATAATTAAAATTGGCATATTTTCACTCTGAATAGCATATTTCTCTCACAAAGCCACATTTTATACTGTTAAGTAATCCTAGTTTGGAACTTATCTATCCATGATTAAACTGCAAGTTCCAGCGTGCATTACTAGAGACAAGAGTTTTGATAGGGGTTTAGAGTGATGGGGTAGACTTTGAATGAGTGTGTTCCCATGCACAAGTACAGGTAAACAAGTACTTGAGGACAGAACTGATGGCTCAAGTAATAACAAATATGATGGATAGAACATGGCTAAAAAGTGCAAAGGTCCGAGAAGCAGAAGTGATATATTATTTAGAGGAAGACAAGATAAGTAGGTGGTGGTGTCATCATTGAGAAAACAAACTAGTAGCAGTAGTGTTTCAAAAGGTCTTAAGATAGGTGACACAGTTAATGTCAGAATGAGGAAAACGAGTTGCAGAGATGAGGGAAGGAGAAGAGCAGCACAACTACATTAGCATTTTAATTTGGGTCAGAAGTGCACTTTCCAAGTTAACTTCTTGATCATGACTATTGCAGTCTCAGAGTATACAAACCAGCCTCTTTCAGAGAAAATGGAACTGAAACATTGCTCCAAGATCACACATCATGTGCTCTGACCACCACCAACAGAAGTTCAGTTCAAGATCCCAGACTGCATCTAGGCTAAAATAACACACCAGGAATACATGTAATGCAAAAGTCAGACCCACAGCACCAGTTGCTTTGCTTTACATCACACCCTACAGCCCTGTATTATTTGCAGTCAGACACAATCCTTTAAGAGCATTTAGGAGTAGGTAGAACCTGAAATAATTTCATTTTGGGGAAATCAGAGAAAAGCAAGGCAAAAATCTTTGCAACTTAGGGAAGAATCAGATTAAAAAAAAAAAAAAATAGAAAAGGAGAGATATTCACTGTAACTGTCAATGGATTAATGCAGTCATAATTAAGGTTGACCTTTGGAGGTCATTAACTCAAAACCCCTACCGAAACTGAAATTCAATAACCAACAACTTTGCAAGGGTTTGACAATTTCACTCATTTCTGAGTGCAATAGAAATCTATTAGCCTATTGTAGCCTGCACTGACAGTCTAATTTTTCAAGAATAATGTTCATTGTATGTATATTAACAGCCTATCACACACCTATAGGTACATTTCCCAACACTTACTGAAAGCTATGGGGTTTACTTCTTTTTTAAGAGCAAGCTAGCTTTGTTTGAGCCATTATCACCCCTGAGACACTTCAACTTGCTACCCCAGTAAATATTGACTAAAAATGTACAACAAAAGTTTCTTTCAAAAATCCATTAACAACCTTCTATAATAAAGCAAATGCATATTGGTATTCTGTTGCAATTTCTTACTTTTGTTGCAACAGTTCTTGTACAAGCTGCTGAATCATTAAGTAATGTTATTCCTTAGGGATCTAGCTGTAATACTGAAACATTAAAAGGTTACAATAGCAATTACATTTTGACATAATAACACCTACATTTTATTTATTGCAAATCAATAGTTAATACACTGATGAATGCAAAGCTCAAGGCAAGGAACAAACTAATAAAGAAGCAGAAATCAAAGTCTGCCACTACCTAGTTTATGTTTTCACACACATATATGTATATCCATATAAGCATACATACATAAAAATCCACACATGCACATATATGCATACATATATAAAAGATGTAGTATTTAATTTCCAAAAAATGTTTTCTTTTCCCATGGAAAACCTTTTTCTTCAAGGTAAATATATAGAATATGCCAATATGTTTCTTTTTAGGCTAAGAAACTGAAAGTAGTACTGCTTTGCGGTAAAGCATACTTCATACAGGCTCTCATCTTTCATCTCATCACTTGAAACTTTTATCTGCGGAAGAATCTTTTCATTTGAACTCATACTTTCATGAAATATCTTAACAAACTAGTATTACATTTCCCTCTATTTATTACAATCAGTTGTTGGCAATTTCTGAAAGCTGGCCCACTCTAAACATATTTTTGCAGTATAGAGCATAACTTGGCTTTTAGAACACTTTGACAACACTAACTCAAAGGTGATACGTGGAATTAAATGTTAACACCATACAGAATCAGGTAATGACCAAAACAGTCCTTGTGTGTGACTGAAAAAGAAAGCCCCAAACTTTGTTACACTGGCACTGGAACTTTGCAGGCTTAAAATATACAAACATATTTGCTGTTAGAACCATTAGTTTACATTTTGGTCATGCTGCCGTAAGGAGAAAATATTTTTGGAGTTGTTCTTTCTCATTTTAAAGATGGTCTTTACAGTATTTTAGCTGGTTCACCAACTTTTTTCCCTAGAGCTCTTTTGAAAAAGAGACAACATGGAAAAACCTGAACATTCTCTGATTTCCCAATAAAGTTTTTAAAGTGTCGTTTTATGTTTCTGGGTTGAAATTTGATAAATACCTCCTTATTGTTCTGGTGGAAATCTCTATTTAAAATAATGACTATTTGCCATTTAGATATTTGGCAAGAACAAAGACTAGGAAGATGACAGATACAACAGAAAGTGATTTATTCTGTTCATGGTAAAATCAAATAAGGAACCTAAAGCTTAAAATTCATTAATTAGAAACAAATTAATTTTAAAAAAAATGTGGTTTTATTTAATTTCCTGCTTTAGAATATTTCATCGGTTGAAATATCCTTATTCATGAACAATGAAGAAAACCAAATAAGAAATCATTATATTTTCCTGTCTTTTCTACTTTATTTTAGAAGATAGTTGAATTTTTTTTGATGAAAATGGTGCACATAATACCTGGCAACTGACAGAAGAAAGCTCAACTATTTCCAAATTGTCAAAAAAAAAAAAAAAAAAAAAAAAACACCAACAAAACAACCACTCAAAAAACCCAAAACAAACAACCTCAAGTGTGTAAAGCATCATTAACAATTTGGTATTGAAATATGCTTTTAACTAATTTACACTATTAAATAGTTTCTAGAATTTTAGAAATTGTAACCTTATAACTATTAAAACTCTGAAATATTTCTATCATAGAAGTAGATGCTGTAATATCATACAATTAGGAAATATCAATTTTTCAAAAACTTTTTCTCCTCCCCATTTACACTCACTTTTGTTAGTGTTACTACTAGTGGTTTAGTGATTAGTTTTATTGAACTACTCAGTTACTACTGTCTAAGCTAATCCTGATTTTTTTGTGTGTCCTTCTGAACACAAAATTTCTCTTTTTCATGTTTTCTACTTTTGAAACACATTCCAAAATGCTTTATCATAAGGTAATGAAAGTCCTTATTGGGAAACACAGACCAAAGATTAGAAGGCAAGAAGATCAGAGAAGGTGTCACAGACTTGAGATCAGAGACCGATGATGCACAAGTAGAATTATTAGTGCATGTTCATTATTTCAGAATAACTTTATGACTGCAAAACAGATAATCAAGCTTTTAAAATTATACAGCCCTGTTTCATTTTTCTACTGACAAAAAAAGAGTTTGAAACTTCATTGTTAAAGAAACAAGAAAAAATAAAAGTACTTGCACAGGAAGGCCTTGTTGATTGATAGAGTGCTGTTTACTTCATTTACTTCATTCTTTGGCAGAGAGTTAAGCTTTAATGACAGAGGGAAAAAGAGAAATAGAAAGAAGGGAGCCCCTTTGTTTAGCAACTGAGCGAAGCAGAGTCCTTTAAGAAAATACTGGGAAACTGCACGCTAAACTAGATAGGTGTTAGGAGGAGGATAGATAAGCTTTTAGTTATTTTGTTTTACACATGGGCAAACTACAGGAATACTTTCAACTAAAATGCCTAAAAAAATCAAACAAAGACCCCTTTATTCTAGGGGAAACTGACGTTGCTTTGAGTGGAGATTCCAGCAAACTATTCCCATTTGCTTATCCCTATGAAACCTCTTCCCTTTCTTTTAAGGTGGGAACCCTGTCCTTAAATATGGTATTGCTCTAGAATGTGACATGAAAAATGCCTGATTTTCTCTTTAAAACTGTAGTTTCCATTTCAGAACTTAATTTGGTTTTTGTTTTGGGCTGTTTTTTTTGTTTTGTTTTTTTTGGTTGTTTTTTTTTTTTTTTTTTTTACAGAACAATCAGCCAGAGTAATTTAACAACATTTTCTTTGAAACAACAAGAGCAAAACAAAACAAGAAAATCCACAACAAATGAAAACTAACCATACCCCCATAATAATCTTATTCATATCAGGTCTATATTGTCTAGTTCAACAAGGAGAAATGCAAAGTCTTGCACCTGGGGAGGACAACCCCATGCAAAAAGATGTGCTGGGGGTCACCCAGCTGGAAAGCAGCCTGGCAGAAAAAGACACGAGGGTCCCGGGGAACACTAAGTTGAACATGAGCCAAAAATGTGCCCTGTCAGCAAAAAAACCCCAATGGTATCTTCGACTACGTTAGATAAAGCATTGTCAACAGATCAAGGGAGGTGATCCTTTCCCTCCATTCAGCACTGGTGAGGCCACTCCTTGGAGTGAGTGTCTAGTTCTGGACTCCAGTACATGAGAGACATGGGCAGACTGGAAGGAGCCCAACAAAGGGCCACAGAGTTGAATGAGGGACTGGAGCACCTCACATGTGAGGAAAGGCTGAGACAGCTGGTACTGTTTAGCCTAGAGAAAAGAACGCTAGGGGGGATGTCACTGGTCCATATAAATACCTGAAGGGAGGTGTGAAGAGAATGGAGCCAGGCTTGTTTCAGTGATGCCCAGTCACAGGAAAAGAGACAGTGGACACAAATTGAATACCGAGAGGTGCTATCTGAACATCAGGAAACACTTTTTGACTGTGAAGGTGACTGAGCATTGGCACAGGTTGTCTGGGGAGGTTGTGGAGTCTCCATCCTTGTACATAGTCATAAGCCATCTGGATGTGGTCCTGAGCAACGAGCTCTAGGCTGCCTTACTTGAGCAAGGGTGTTGGACAGAGGACTTTCAGAGGTTTCTCCAATCTCAGCAATTCTGTGATTCTGTGATCTAATCTTAACTGATATCTAATCAGATGTAAGAAAGACACACTCACATTAAAGCCTGCATTGCTAGACATGCTCTCAGGAGTCACCAGAATCTCTCTCTTATGTTAATAGAACAAGAACTTCCCTCTGTTTTCTTTTCTGGTGCAATTACAGCTTTATATGCAGGATATCAAGCAGTATCAGGTTTCAGAAAACACAGCTTCCATTAACACTTCTCCACCTACTCTCAGATCATGCAGAAGTCCATGTATATTTGCTCTTAATGTTAACCTTTACCTATCTCATTTTTTATGTCCTATGCTCTTGAGAAAAAGGCTGTCATTATGAGGCAGTTCCCTATTCGATATAACATGTCAACTGCCACAGGGTTTAGTTATAGTGGATTAAGATCTTTTGCTTGCAAACAGCTCCATGTCAGCAGTTCATAAGTTTAAATGCAAGAGAAATAAAGCCTAACATTAACTGCTTGTTCTTAGCACATCACATATACAATGTTTGATGATACATACTTTATATTTTTTGGGGGGGTACTTTAGTATGGTTAAAGAAGTTTTGTCTGAGAGAGGATAAGCTACTATTCAAATTAACTATTGCCCTTCTAACTCATGTTGCTGTTGCCTCAAGACTTGGATGGATGCCCCTTCTTTTGTCATGAAAATTAATTCATTAATTCCTGTGTCAGAATAACCAGTTCCAACCAGAAGGTGAAACTGCTCACAATTTTAAAAAAAAATGTATTAGGAAAGAGGGTGGAAAGCTTATCATTCTGATCTTGTAAGTGAATCATGAAAAAAATGTTCAAAGGGATCTTGAAGTCCATTGTTACACAGTGCGTACTGTGATTTTTTCAAAGTTGTCTTAATAATATTTGAAGTCAACTTTTCAACTACAAACATTGAGCTTTGCTAATGAGAAATATGACAACAGTAGTAAAGAGTTGCTCTTAAGGAGAGTAATGTTCTTTATTAATGCACCATGATAGCACAATCTTATCTTGATTTTTATGTACATTGACAAATGTATGTATAAACATATAATGAATGTATCTACTTGCTGACTCCAGAAACTTTAGCATTTGTTTTGTCCATACTAGTAAGACGAAAGGATAATATTCCTGTTGCTTGGGTATGCTAGGCAATAAATTATTCCGGCAATTGATTAAATACTAGACCAAAGCAAATACATTTAATCAATGCATAAAGCTGTTTGTTGCCTACACATTCACTTCTCATGAGTTTTACTGCTACTCTGACAAAAATAAAGTACTTGTGGACAATATGATCTAATATGTTCTCTCTCTTTATAAGCCCCCTTTCTTATTTTCAAAGCTTTAAATGTGATGTGATAGTGACACGATTCATAATCTCCAATGTTCTCCTCAATCCAATATCAAAAGATGAATCTATCTGCATAATAAGATTAATTAATTGATTTCACATTATTTTTTTCCCTCACATGTGGAAGAAAAAAGAGTACATTTTCAGATAAAACCACAGTGAATCAACCTCATTCATTCTATCCATATTATTTGTTTCATTTCAAAAATCCATAGGCTACCTTGGCTGTCTGTCCACTAATTTCAGTGAAGCATCTGTTAAAATCACCTATGCAGTTTTATCTTATCCTGTGTAATATGAGTTATGAGCAGATCACAAATAACACACCACATGAGACAAAATGCATATAAATTCAGGATCTGGAAAATATTTGCAAGGATCTGCCTTAGAACTCCTCAAGTTATTCAAATGTTGTATGAAAATATATTCTATGTTCTTAAATTCTTTGGAACCTTTTTGCTGTTTATAATGTCTTTTTCTTTTTTCTTCGTGTATGACTGGACATTCACATGTTATCATACACACATCATGTCCTCCTTTGCTACACTATTAACAAAATGACTGAATGAAAGAGCAATGAAGAACGAAAAATAAGCTACTGGTCAGATGCCAACACTTCTTTAGCACAAGAATACAAAAGAACAGCTATGTCACAGCATTATACTTGTAACTTTCTTCAGGCCTATCGAAGCTCCTTTTTAAGTTTCCTGGATATGACTATTTCAGGCTTGTCAGGGAAGGATCTGTTTCCTAATAAAGTGCATTTTGAGGAATAAAAGCCGTCATTCCATTGTCAAATATTTTTTTTTTTTTTTAATCAGAGGGGACCATACTATAACCCTGTAGTCTAACCACCTGCACGATGTACACTATGGGATGCATGACTTCAGTACTGGAATGTAACTTCTTTTTGAGGTGTAGCATGCATTTTACAAAGCTAATTTTACTCAATTTAAATGTTTCAGCAAATAAACAAATCACCATAATGCTAAGTAAACAACCTCAAATATAATAGTCATAAACGAGTCATTGCTTTCCTAGCCTGAGTGCGTATCACTCATTTCCTACCACTGAACCTTGTCCTGCCTTATGCTGAGCCATCCTACTTGATGTTACCAACCTCTGTCATGTATTTAGGGTAATAGATCCAGTAGGAAAACAGGAGCTCATGTCTGAACATTATTTACCATGACTCCATAGACTTTTTGAGTCACTGCACTCCAAGGCAGAAGTTCCTTATCCTGTACATGTGGCGCATACTCTGTTATAGAAGTTTTCATGCATATTTGATGGCATTAATAGTCACATTTTGGAAGGGACTTCACAGTGTGAGAATTGAAGTCAGTATCTACAACTACCTCATTTATCAACTGCCAAATGTCTCAGGTAAATCTGCCAGAAATAATTCTATATTTTATCTAGGGAACAGAAATCTGTAATGGCTGGAGAAGGCACTGAAATGTTTAAACTACACATTACAAATATACAGTGCTAACACAGTAAGGTTATCTCTGACTGTTTGTCTGTCAAGGTTCTCAACCTTATCTTCATACTTTCCTGAAGGTAATTTAGTCTATTAATTACCTCTGCTGGACATTCCATAACTGGTGCCTTTCAATACGTATTTTATTTCAACTGAAGTCCTAATATTTCCTCATTAACAAACAAGTAAACATAAAATATGTATATAGTACTAATCAAGTAACTACATATTTATAGACTCGACTACACACTTAAATGTATTGGAAAACAAAATTTTCAATTTAACTGTAAGATCCTTATCTACTAGTTTTTACAGTTTGTAATAGTGGTAGCTACAGTACTGTCTGCATAATATAAGAAAAGAGAAAAACGGTGATCATGGTATGGATTTGTAAAATAGCTGTTTTCATATTACACTACTTTGAACATAACACATTGCATTCTTGCTTTCACTAAGAACAGCAGTGCATAGAATGATCAGACTTTGCTTTCCAGCAAAGATTACTAGATATTTAGCCAGAGATTATTATTTTTTTTAACTGAGATTAAAATTATTTTGAAGGCATGATTAAGATAGTTAAAATATGAATTTAAGTTCCCTAAAACTCATTCAAAACTGTAACAATTAAATAAGAAAATTATTTCTAATTTAGATTGCCACTTAAATCACTGCTTAGATAATCTTTCTTCTATGAGAGTACTACATACTAGAAGAACTAATGGGCTATGAACTAGAAGATATTACCTGCAACTTTCCCTATTTCAGTGTATGTTAAGGACATATCTATTCTAGAGAGATTTCTAAACATGTATATCCTTTTCTCCTTCCTTCCCTATATGTACCCCAGAGAACTGGAAACATTTTATGTTACTATTCAAAAAGGTTTGTCAGTTCTCCAGCTGAAGCCATTTAATGCTAACAAGAAGTTAACCAGTCAGATTTACAGAAGATAATCATGCCTGTGCATACTGCCTGTTCCCTGAGTCAAAAAAAGATTAAAAAGGGAAGGCATTATTTTGGTTGTCTCTGAGGAGAAAATATGTATCTTCAAGGCTATAGGAAAAACAAATTCCACAGAGATCACTGAATATCTCAAGCTGGAAGGGACCCATAAGGATACATTCCTCATAGGACTACCTTAAAATAGATCATACAGAGGTAACAGTGGTAAACATAAAAATTCTCTGTAAGTACGAATAACATGAATTACGATATCCTTATTTTTTGTGATCTTTGGAGTTTTGGCTCATTTTGAATAATATGTAGATTATTGTTTACATAATTCTCACTTCCTTCACTTATCTAAATGCATTCATTCATATAAAGTTCATAACCTAGCCAGGATCATAAAAACTGTAAATACGGAAAGACCTTTTTGGGATACTCTGCATGTCAAACCCTTTAAATTTCTTTTAACTGAAGTGATAATTTGTGAATTAAGGAAGCTGAAATTATTTTAAAAATAGACCCTTTAAGCACTTAAAATGAGAATAGAAAAATAAAATGTAACAATTCTGAGAGTGTAGTACAGGGTGAGTAAATGACCCACATTTGATTGTGGTTGCTAACTATACTGATACATCAAAACCACTTTAAACGCATGAAAATTACCTCCTTACCAATTTCTATCAATTGCTGCATAACAGTTATTGAGTAGCAGATGATGTTCCTCTTACATTAAATATTTTCTCTTTTTTATTTTTGTGACAGAAAATAAAAATGATCATCCTACTCACGATGATTATTTTAAAAGAAATAGCATTCACAATGCAGTTCAGATTTACAGAAACACAAAGATAGACTGTTTCTATATTGTAACTTGCAAGATTTACTAATTTGATATACAGTACTTCAACAAACATAAAGTTGGCTCTCACCTTTTCCAGATAGAAACAAGAATCAGAGTGTAATGATAATGCATATAAAATGCTAAAAACTTTATTAAACATGTAGCTGTTCACTCAGAAACATTACTCTCCCTTTAGCAGTCTGAAGACTGCCAAAAGAAGAGAGTCTGTAATAGTTATTCTGTCACTCAGATTAAATTTCTTTGACGCAGTTTCTAAACAGAGTAAAACATGGTGGTCAATGAAAGTACTGTATATCAATGATGTTCTCAGAGACAGCAAATTACTGAAACACAATCAGATTGCTCATTTAAAGTCACTATTTAAATGAGACTTTGCGAAGAGAGACTGACAGTAGGATTCACTGTAGTTTCCCAAAGTTAAGCTTTTTATGAAATATTTGCTGTTCTGTTTCATGGAAGAATGTTATGCCATAGTTTGCTATAAGCCCCAACCATATTTTTACTCCCCTCTCACATCATTTCAGAGGGAAGACATACATGCTTTGACACGCCCCATATTCCCCACATAAGACAACATCTGCTCTCCCATGTAAATCACTTTACACCAAGTCTTATGTGTGAGACACAGCAGGGACCCGCTGTCCAGCACAGCTTAACTCATGCAGCCATCAGCTATGCCTGCTCTGCCCTGGTGGGACTGGAGGGCTCTGGTGTTCAGTGCTTAAAGAATGCCTAGAAATATCTGGATCATACATATTTTTTTAATATTATTTTGTCATGCAATTGTATCGTTTTTCACTGAAAGAATATAGCTGCCATGAAAGCTGGTGCAAGTCACATTTTCAGAGCACGTCAAATCCACAGAAATGGCATTTACTGATTAATGTTAGTATTTTTTATATAAGTACATGTTAGAAAGAAGGAGAAAAGAAAATCATCCAAACTCTTCTATTTTAACTGATTTAATTTCATTTGTTTTTTGCCAGTTTTCCTCATGCATTGAACACCCACAAATTTGAAGACGTGTGGGAAATTTTTTCTTATAGAGAATAGGAAAGTATAGCTTGAAAATGCCACTCTAAACAAATTGTACGTTATTACATACCCTGCTGGTTTATTGCTTAATTAACAACTAAGTATTTTATCTTTGGTGAACAATATGAGAAGTTAAGAGTCCCTGTTTTCATTCATTCCCTGTTGAAGACTCCCTGTGACCAAGAAGTCTAACGCTAGGACCTGTACAGTATTAGCATGGTTCCCTCAACAAATAAACTTTCCCACAAAATAATAAACAAACAAAAATCTGGTCTCATAAAGAAAACTATTCGTAGTGGAAAAATTGAACAGCTTTTCAAAAGCAAGGGGCAATATTTCAGGCCAGACAGCTGTTCCAATGTAACAGCCCTTGAATAATGAACAGACAAGCCTGAGAGGGTGTTTCTGGAGCCCATAAAGGAGTCTGCATGCTGTTTTGGCTTCAGCACTTGAGAGCCAAATGGAAAAATTAGCAATTTCCATCAGCATGAATGGAATATTTACTGTCAGTGTATCATAACAGCCCAGTAGATCTCACATTTATCCAAGGCCGTTCTTCTTCTCATTTGAAGTGATGAATGGATCGATGCAACACTGATGTCAGTAGGAAAAGGGGCTGTCACTTTCCAAACCTGAAAACAATGCTAATGTGAAGGACTTCCTTTGCAGAGAGGGTATTTTGGTGCATAGCTGCCAGCGCTCTGTAGTGGGGAGACCAGACACACCCTCAGTGCCACCACCAGCATCATCTGTGCCTGCCCGGGGACATTGTCCCGCTCATTCCTGCATGGGGGCCTAAGAGAACCACACAGCCTAGAAATGGGAAAGATCTGTGTGTTGCTATGGAATCTGACCACATCTTAGAGAAGTTTCTAAGAAAGACAAGGACTTATAATTTTGTATATCATTAAATCTATACAACTTGTTAATAACTTCTCTACATACAGTGCTCTAGAGCCTGGGGTAAAATTCATAGGACAGAAGATTTGAGATAACATATTAATTTTAACAAGGTATACACAACCCATTAAAATTAAAGCCATAAAATTCTACTGCAACGGATCTGTAGATTTAAAATACATGAACAAAAAAATGTGAATTAAGAAAATTAGATGTAAAGGAATGCAGTAATTAAAGTTTCCTTAATCCTGCCAACCTCTGTGCCTATATTACAATGTTATCTTTAAATAGCATGAGCACATTTTTTTTCCCCCAGTCTTTTCTCCACTTTTCCACTTCCTCTTCTTATTTGGTACTCTGGATGCACAATGGATGTACAAGCCCTGGTAAATGTGCTCTGCTGTCATCCTTCTTTCTATCTTACCACTCAGTATGCAGATCCTGGTTTTACTTACTGCATATCCTGAACTGAATACAAAGGATTTCATTTCCTTATAAGCTCGCATACAGTTTTATCACTGCACTATCCAAGTTTTTCATTAACTTTTCCCCTTTCAAACTAAAATATTGGACTGCAATCTCCCAGGGAAATTATTTTTCCTTTTTTTCTGCCCCATTCTGAAAACTTGAGCCAAACAATTCATAAAGAGCTAATTGTTTGCACTGAAGAGTTAAGTGAAAATTTTATTCTCAGATTAACTCCTTTCAAATAAACCTTGATTAAGTGAAAATGACTGTTAAATGATATGTACTTGAAATGACAGCATGAGCAGCTGAAAAAACTTTACTCCATGTGTAACTTATGTAGACTCAGTTCCTGAGTTCCAGCTGCTTAACTGAGTACTCCTACCTTCAAGTTAAGACTATGTGGTTAACAATATTACCAGCGACCCTTTGAACTATATTTCAAATTAAAATACATTAGTGATGATAGAAGGAAAAAATGTGTTTGTACCTTTTTAACAGCTCTGCAGTTTTTAATATGAGCTCATAACTGCAAATCCAGGTCCCACTGGAGTTATCAGCCAAATTCCAGAGACTAAGTCAGAATCTAAGTCAAAACTCAGACACTTTGTGAGGGAAGAATTTCCCACTGAAAAGTACTCATGTGTTCTGCATTTTGGTGATAGCAGAACCCCTTCCCTATTGGGGAAAGAATTGTTCTTAAAGCAAATGAGAATCAGGTGCCTTGAGGCCAGAACAGTGGCTACAGGTAAAGCCTTTTTTTGCTGTGTTAGTTTCAAGTGCATATTTTCTAGATACTCTTTTTCAGTTCAGCTGGGAGCAGTGGCAAAACTAATGCCTGTCAGTCCTAGCATACTGCATATCCAGTGCTCCTGTAGTGAACTGAGTAAAGATGTTTGTTTAGAAGCCTCATCTTTTGATTTTTAAACTTTATTATTAGTGTTATGCAGCAACATGCTGCAGGGCACTGCATCCCACATGTCCCTTAACTGCATTCAAATAGAAAGTCCTTGGGTTTGCTGAGACAGAATCTGCTCCAATCAGGTGCTGAACAGAGATACAAAGTGAGGAGGTCTAGGCACCTTATTCTTCTTTCCCTCAGTACTGAGTGAAAAAGAGGTTCTGGGAGCACATTTCCATTAAAAGGCAAGATTTTTGGTTTTATTTTTCATTTGCCTTAATTGTAAATATTATGCTGAAATAAATTTAATTTTTAAAAGACCTTGTCTTTTGCCAAGAATCCACAAACAGAAAGCAATACAAGAAAAGTGCAGCCAAAAGCAAAGATGTTACTAGCAAAGATACTTTTAGTACATAACACTAATAAAGAACACAAATTTCAATACATTTGGTTCAGCTTTGACAGCAGAGTACCATATTAATAGTCATACTTTAAAGTATACCGAAGATACAATGAACCTCAGTTATTTTAGTAGAAATAATTCCATACATAGAGAAACTGTCTGTGACTGTCATTTACTTACTATCTGTAAAGACACAACTGTGAGGGTGTATTTGACTATGTGCTCTTCATTTAATAACATGCCACAGCTGGGGGTTACTGACTGCTACTTGTAAGGTGTAAGAATCATGTTCATGGAATCTAGATTAAGAGAAGCTGGGAACTTGGGCCTCACAGTCATTAATCCTATTATTCCCTGCATACATACACACATAGATACATAAAATATACATGCATGCATATGTATTTATCTTCATATACTATACATCTATGCATATTCAGATCTATGCATGAAGGAGAAGAGTTATTTATTAAGGCAGCAAAAATGCAGAAACACCTTTCCTAGAAATTGTGGGGGAGATAAATAGTTCTTTCTGGATCAAGAAAAGCAACTATAACTGAAGCCCACTTTCTGAATGGAGGACCACAACATCAAATATGAGAATGCAGAATAACAGATGAAGTAGGAAGAACTGCAAGTGAGGTCAATGGCAGCTGCTATGCACAGGTGAAAACCTGTAGTTTCTTCAGTTTTGCCCTTAATCATTGGAAAGATTTTACTTGAAGTGCCAGAGAAATCTTCACACTCCTTTCCGATTGTTGATACCAATGGCACAATTTTCCTCCCTGGATCATCCCTCTGTCTTCTTCACCAGGTTCTGACTAAGGCTGACCTGTCTGTAGAAGAAAAATCACTTACATCTTTCCTAACTTATGCCTTCCAACACTTCTCCCTGCAGTTCTCCACAAGCTTTCATTGAAATATTGTCCTGTTGGTTATTCAAGACACATTTTGCTTGCTACAACACACAGTGAGACCAAGAGATACAGTGCTGATGTCTTGTATGTTTTACTTCCCCCCTCACCCCACCCGCATCTTCACAGGGTTGTTACAGGCATCTTCTTTAGGCATCGAATGCATAATCTGAAGCCTAACTAGTATCATACAAGATCCCCAGCCTACCTGGCCTTGGCCCGAACTAGGTGCTACACGTTGGAAAAAGGAATTCCCTTCAGTTTTCACAAAACTTTACAAAACCAGGATAGAGTTAGAATGAATATTGAGGCAGAATTACACCTGGGACCAAACATGGAACTGAACTGTTTATATTGAGTGGGATTAATGGTAACACCCAGAAAAGATAAAAAAACCATTTCAGCGGGGGTGGGGTGGGGGTGGGTGGTGTTGGGGGCGGTGTAGGGGGAAGGGGGAGAAGAAACCAAACCACAACCCAAACTACAACAAAACAATTTCATGAACTTGTCACTGAAAATGCATTAATACTCATGCTTCTTTGAGCAATCTCTGTCACTTTATATAACTCACAGCTGAAGGTGATGAACTTTAATCTGTACACTCTGCCCTTAGAAGCCAGCCAACTTAATCTTAAAAACTCAAGAAAATCATGGAAATGAAGCTGATTGTGTAGTTGATTGTTCCTTTCTGCTAAATCTATCCAGTTCATCTTGTGCTCAAAAATGAAAACACTTGCTTGAAAGGGGCAAAAAATCATAACTCTTCATTATTTGTTCTTTTCACTACATATTGTAAAAAACTGAAAAGAGAGAATATAAAAAGCATTTTCTGTTCTTCAAGGTTATCATAAAGCAACTTAACATACTAGGCAAAACTCAATAATCTTAGATTTCTTTTTTAGACTACTTTTTAAAAAGTTTATTTTTACATGTAACCCTCAAATTAAATTACATATGTTTGATAAAACTTTGGGATCTTTTTCACTTTAGACAACAGGTATATGTATGAAAATGTATCCAGATAAAACAGCTAAACCAAAAAAGCCACCTTATCTCCCTATATGTTGCCATGTATTTTGAATAGTTTATGTGAAGAATTAGCCTGCAAGGCTGCAAAAATCAATGCCAACATCATGGAAAGGTCACATTATAAAAATTTCCTGATGACTGACAAATTTTATTTGCATATTCCTTATTATTATCATTATATATATATATATATAACCCCTTGAAATAATGCCTTGCAGGGGTTCTTTTTAGTGCAGCCTGAAAAAGAGTGGCCAGAATCCACAGTACAATCCCAAAAAGAGAAAGGCCAAATTCATTGCAAAGACTTATCCATATTCGTATGTCTGTGACAGAAAAAAAATAAACCCAGTTTTCACGCATGTCCTCATTAACTATATTCAGACCATCCCTTCTTGCCTTTAATTCTCTTTCTCGGTTCAGCATGCTTATATATATGCATGTATATGCTGGTGTACAACTATGGATACATGTGTGTCTGTACTGGGGTGTGTATTTGCATTCACACACTAACTCTTGCAATAAGTGAAAACAGGAGTCCTCAGTGTCCAATCTTGATTAATTTCCTAAATGAAGTGAAATTTTAGCTCTCAAAGACTATATCATAATGCTTCCTGCATTAAAAGGCTGAATTAAGTTTATAGAGACGATCTTGACCTTTGATCATCTTCTTAGCCTCTGCAATTAAATACTTCAAGATCTGTTGGGTCAGTCTCATAAACTTTGAAATTAGCAGCACCAGGTTACATTACTTTGAGTGATGGTAGTCCTGAGCAAGCATCAAACATGCAAATATAGTTAGTTTTCCTCTATAGTGGGAATATCTGCACAATATAATTTTCAGTGTTACAAATATTATCTATTTATTTGGTGGTCTTACATTTTAAACTGCATTTTGGTTATGTAGCATAGTTGATTAATTTTTCTTCATTATTTTCAGTGTTAAAAATTATTTTTACTTGCTTGTCTGTTTGTAAGCTTTATGTCTGGAAGACATTAAAAAAATATATTGTAAATTCACCAATTTAGACTAGTATCAATTCTGGATATACTTTTTACTACAAAAGAGTTAAACTTTAGTCATTGTACAATCACTGCTGGAACTGATGAAACAATTCATTACGATACATGGTCATTACAGACATGGATCATTATCTTATGCTTACATGTGAACTCTGACTTTATCATAATAGAACAATAAATATTCTTTGAATCCAAGCTATTTAGGTGATAAGAGATGTTGGTTTTTTACTTCTAGCACATCAAAAATGAAGTCACTTTGAGGTCTCACATGACTTCTCCAGGTACTTTACCCTCTGCACTCTAGATACTGGCTCACGTGCATCAGCACTTCCTGCTATTTGAATTTGCCAGTCAGTAACTTGCTTCTCCTCATGCCCTACATTTCCAAGGCAATATTTCATTAACATACAGGCTGTGTAAATTAATATCTGTTGCTTTTTCCTCTGGTTCCCTCCATTGTCACAAGCTATCAGCTATCTCATAATGAGATGAAACGTTTGAGTCACACATCTTTTCCATAGTTTAGCAGACACAGACATTTAAGAATGGGTGCTACTAAAACAAACTATTATTGACCAAAATATTTTTTTTAAATATTTAATCCAAATCCCCCTCTTTCTCAGTCCCAGGAAATATACAAACGTAATAACATCTTTTAGCTGGTTTTTATGATATTTACTGTCTTGAGGGTCTGGATCTTCATTTTTATTCAGCAAGAGTATTAATAATTAACTATAGCCTCCCAGTGAGATGGGCAGCATCTAATTTACATTTTGAATAAGGAACAAAACACCCCACATAAATGCTAAATATGATTTTTAGCAGAAAAATGTTACATACTTACTCCAGTAGTAGTAGTTTATAATTATATAATTATTATAATGTAAATACATATTTATTTATATTGTTAATTTAAAAATGTGTATTTGACAGAGACATGTCTTAGCATATATTTTGATGAACTCATATGTGACTATTGGATGATACCCTTAAAAGCAGGGATAGTACATTTTAATAGCCATCACTGTCTAAAACAATTCTATGTAATAAACCCTTGTCACAGTGTAAATAGACAAAAGTCACATGCTTCATATAATCCACTCAAAAATTGTTTAGAGATATAATTAGCGAAACAGAAGGATTTCTTTATTTCTTTAGAACTTTAGACTTTAGAGATTGAAAAAACAAGCAAAATAGAAGTAAGTCAGAATAAGGCTTCGCAACAAGAGAATATGCCTTCAAGATTCTATAGACTAACACATTTATTCTTCAATTTCTTCTTCTTTTGTTTATCATCCTCCCTGCAAATCATGCTACTCTGTCTTTTTGATGAGAGATACTATTTTTATCCCAAAAGGATAGGCACAGAATTTCTGATGCTCAAAACCAGTGAGAGAGAGAAGTCCTCAAAATAATCATGACAGTTTTTTAATCTCCCAGTCATTGCCTTTTTTATTTATATCTTTGGTCTTCTAACATTTAAACCTTTGCATTTGGGTCATGTAGCATAGCTGATTAATTTTCCTTCATATGTCTTGTTAATAAGAACCAGGACCTTCCTCACCCACCCTCTCACCCCCCCAAAAAAACCAAACCAAACCAAAAACCAACCAACCAAAACAAAAAACTACACTGAGAAATCTGGAACCATGTTTAAAAGATGAGAGATATCTTATAAGCTTTCTTCAGTTCATGGATTTTTTTAATGGTTCACTGCTTTCAAGATTTTAGCTGGAACAGTAATATTACCATTAAAAGCTTTTTTTTTTTAAGAAGCAAATAAACACAAAAAACAAAAAACAAACCCAAAACCCACTAGACCTGAAAATCTCTTACTAAAGTTTTTGCCTAGGAGCCAGAATTTCAATAAACTTATTTAATGGACTGCCAAAAAAGAATCTTTTAGACATACTGAAAAACTTAAATGAAAAGATGTAATTTATTTAACTACAGTCTACTTATTTCCCATGGATACTCTTACCACTGTTTTCCCCCTCAACAGTTTTGCTTTGACTGTAACAACTGTCCAAATGTCTACCTGATTTATATCTAATTTTTTAAAAAATATTTCTCCTTATAGGTAAGAAATAAATTGTAAAAATCACTTTATAATTTTTTATCACCGTGCCATTATCTTAAATTTGCTGAATATTCCATAGCATACATGAACACCTCCTTGATAGATAATAAAGCCTCAGCCTGAAGACTTGCAACAAAGATATTTCTCCTTTCTTCCTATATCAGATAAAAAAGAAGTCACAGGAGATTTTTCTTAATTGTTATTATTTGACCGAAATAGAGAAGAAGCAAGAAGAAGTGAGAAGTGAGCAGTGAAATGATGTGAGGAGGGGAGGGGTGAGGCCCCCACCATTTCAGTCTTCTCTATGCTGGGAACCACACAAACTCTTCTTCATTTTTGGTAGTATTGGGTACCTCTCCTTGTTTTATGAAAGGAGAGGAGAGAGAAGCAAGGTTCAGAACAAGGACCACGAAGGAAATTCTGAATGCTGCTAGGACTGCTTTACATCAGTCTTGGTTTGGGCAAAATGGTCTAATAGCTGTGGGAAGCAAGGGTTGATTGAATTGTTCCAAACACATCCTGAAAACATAGCACCTTCATAGCATCTTTTTTTGTTCCTACCATAATGACACCAGAAAGTAGTCAGCAGGCAGGTTCTCTTTAGTCTCTCTACAGTATCTGTAAATTTTCCGGGTTTGGGTCCTTTACACACTCTTTTCACATTCAACCCTTCTGAGAAAGTTATGCAAGACTTTACCACAGATCATCTACTATTTCATGCTTCTTTAAAGTCTGACTAAAGAATCTCAGCTGCTGCTTTTCAATCCCTTTTTTAAAGCAATATTTCTAATATTTATTTGTTCAGAAACCTTGGAAATGTTAATCTAATTACTAAGAGTCTTGTTTGTTGAAATGATGGCTTTTAAGTCAGTTTGATGAAAGCTGGGAACCTTAACCACTATTTTAGATTTGCATTTCAGAAGAATTTCGATTATAAATTAATTCAATCATATCACATTCTTACATTAGAGGCTTTCGAAATAAGTTTAATATTTTAAAATGTTGGTGTCATGACATAGCACTGAATATAGAGATACGTCCTTTACCTTTCACATCAACTAATGCATTTCAATGTATGTGATATGAATACACAAATGAAGTCCATTTACTTTGGGATTCAGTTTAAAACATTTTAGTTCTCTGATCCACTTACATTCACATACCTGTGTGCTGTCTAAACTCCTACTATATCTGTTAGTCTGGCTGATGGGACCTAGCAAATGGTTTAGCCAAAAAGCCACAAAAAGCTCATTTTCTTTACCTAAGAGTTGGTGCACAGCAGCATGTTGCTTGCCCAAATGTATCCCACTTTGACCCTCCTCCAGCTCCAGTGCCATACATGTCATTCCCTTGCAAGTGTCTTGGAAATGCTCCTAGTGCCAGGCTGTTTATATGCACAGAGGTAAGCCTTTGCAGGACAGAGATTCAAAATACAATTTGAAATAAGATGTTAAGAGCAAAACTAAATGGTCATATAAAAGGTAGGAGGCCCTTATTATTACTAGCCATACAGCTGGGTTGTTTTGAATTCTGTTAGAGGAAACAATAAAAAACTATTTATTAACAAAGTCTGGAGACAAAAAAATAATTGAAGCCATCATTTTGAGAATATTTGCAAGCCATTTTAGTTCTTTGCCTTTGTCTTCCATTTTCTCTAGTGCCTGGAAGAAAATAATCTGCCTTCAGCTCAAGTATCCATTATGTGGAATTAACTTTATATGTATTTTCTCCTCCCACATTTGCTAGAAGGGCAGTTGATAGTCAACTTCTTCCATACTGTTCATGGCTTTTGGTCCTTTTCTAAGATGGATGGAGTTAGCAGGAGAGGGCAAAATGGACAAAATACTGCCTATCTTCAACAAAATGTTTCTTACTACAAGCAGTGCATATTAATGCAACCAGACTCCATGTTAGGACTTTCCCATCTTAAATTACAGCTGCAAACCCAAACATAAGTCATCTTTTACTATTATACTGAAATGAGACCTGAAGTGTTACTTTTTTGGTCAGGAATATTAATTTCATTGTGACAAGCGCAATGTTGACAATCAAAGGGCAAGCAAAACTGGTATTCTAAAAGTACTCTTAGGTAAAAAAAAACAAATCTCTAATAAAATAGTGGAAGCAATAGTTAGACTGTGTTATTTGTTACATTGCTGTATTTCAGCATTGCTTGGTTCTCAACATCAAAAGAATTAGTGGTAAAAAAACTTGGTATCACATTGAAGGCTTTACTTCAAGTAATTCTCTCCTCAAGCATTGTCTATGCCATTTCTGTAAGTTCAGAGCTGTTAAAATGGGATATTAGCAATGCCTTCTGCTCAGTCAAATAAATCAATTTCTTCTTCTTTTCCAGTATCAACATCCTTCCCTTATTCTGTGTAAGTACAGGCATTACTTATTTTCCCCTCACCATAAATGAATATATCCTTTAATGAAATCTTATCTAAAACAATTTTTTGGACTAACTTAGTTCTCAGACTTGCTTACAACTAGTCCAAGACTTTTCACTTAAAATCATAACTCTACACATTTTAGGGATCATATTGCTTTCTTATCTATTCACCACCATGCTCACTTCTTTTACAGTGTCAAGTTCTCACTGAGCCAAGTGAATAGCAAACACGTGGAATTTAGTATTTTGCATAGCTTATATCTATTTAAGAATGAGAAGAGGCACCTTGCATGCATCTGCTTATTTCTTCAGCATTAGGCATTTGTTTTGTCCTAATGTACATGAAAGGTATTCAACATGTACAATCAATGTCAGACAGCTGACATCCTGCAGTGTCAGAAGGACAGGGGAAATGGAGAAAGAACAGATTTCAATCTTTTGACTTCCAACAAGCATCAACTTCCAGAAAATCCCAGATCTCATTTCTAGGAACTAGCAACTGCTTTCTCTATCTGTACAGGACACTTAATGCAAGCTCCAGTAACCCAGTCAGTATGAATTCCTACTGTTAGCCTGAAGGCTTTTTCTAGTCACCAAGACATCTCTAAGTTGCAGTGATAAATGTGATGGATGTCTGGCTAGTCTACCAAGCTTGCATCCAAAAAGGAGATGGATCACACCTTGATCACCATAAAAGGCAGATTCCTTGTCATGGTTACCAAACATTTTCATAAAGTAAACGACCTTGGAAAAAGCTCAGACAAGCTTAAAAATGAAGTGTAGGAACAATGAAGGCACAGTCCGTTGCATCCCCTACTCTCTACACACCAAATCAACACAAAGGAAGGGACCAAGGGCAGTCCACCTCCTGTGCGCGATAAACCTTCTCCTGAACTTGCACACCACTTCAATAGGCTGTCAGAGCTGCTGATTTCTGTAGAAATACCTGTAATGGTAGTTCAAACATTTAAATAACTGAAATGGTACAGACATCTCTATCCTTGCCCCCACCCCCACCCCAACCCCCACCCCCCCATCATTTTCCCTTTCTATCCCCTCAGTTTTCTTGCCACATGGCTATGAATGCCTATTTGCTAAAAGCTTCCCAAACTACTTTCATTGTGTGGGCCAATGCTTTAATCCAGGACCTCTGGGCTTTACTCAAAAGTATTCAAATAAATGCAGATCATGAAAATTTGCAAATCTGCATGCCAAACTACTCTGGAGTAATTTTAAATCTTCTTCTAGTGCTCTTTTTCTGTTAATTACTTCACCACTGTGATGATATTTATTTAAAGGAATTAATAGAATAACAGGCTCTTCTGAGATATTTCTTTGTATTACTAGCACATTTGGGCTTCCTTTAAGAAAGCTTATTTCTCTCATCCATTGTCAGATTTCTATGCCACTAACACAATTAAACATAACCAGGGATTCCATGTAGATCTAGGGAACACCGTGTTTTTGAACTTGTCAGATAAACTGCTGTAAAGCACAGATATTTTCTCTTTTTTGATATTTTTTATTTTCATTCAGATGTAACATCTAGTTGTTACCTGAACACTTACTATTTTCTTAAGATAATAATTGGCAATAACTGTATAAAGAAATAAAGATATTTATAAAGTATATATGGCCAGGGTAAAAGCCCTTCCTACACTAAGACAGATTTTAAAAATGGTTGCTACCATGAAATGGTAATTCCCATTTGTAATTGTGTTTTACATTATTCAAGATGATGAAAAAATGGTGCGTGCACAAGGTTTATGAAAAATTAATTTAATTTCTTTTTTGCTCCCCATTTCCTTCAACAAAGCAAAGATTCTCCTATATATTCTGTATTCAGGATATCTGATAATACATTAAACGATTGTGTGCATATATGGTATGTCTGTGTTCTATGTATGGGTTTTAGGAACTGACAGAATAATATATATAGAAACATATTCTCTTAAAATGAATGGAAGAAGTTGTCATAATATCTGAAAGAACATTGTTAATTCAATGTTACTGCTGGTTGGTTAGGCTCCATAGCCTCATTAAAATCAAACAAATGACAAAGGCAATTTTCTCTAAAAATAAATTGCATATGTTGTTATTTTAAACTTCATAGTTATTATCTCATGTTTATTTCACAAAATATGTGCTGATAATAAGGCATCATTCATGTAACTGCAATTATTTTAACTAGATGTACATATACAAACAGTTAAATAGGTACAGTGGTTAAGCTATAATTAACATGATCTGTCAAAACTAGATCTGTTAAACTACAGAAAACCAATATTTTTGTATTTGATCAGCACAGGAACACATCCTACCTAATAGAAGAAATTTATGTTACCTAAAATTAAAATGAATTTTCAAGTGATGAAGACAAAGGACTATTTTTCATAAATTCACAGCAAGCTCAGGTTTCCAATCATGCCTAGGGGAGCAGGGGTGAAGGGGGAAGTATTGTATACCGTTCTAGACTAATGTTTTTCAAAGATAATTTGAAGCACTTATAGTTGAAACTTTAATAGATAAAATTAATGCTTTTTTATTTAAAATTATATCTAAAGGTATTCTGTTTTATTTCTGTCTTATGTAAAAACTTATATATTAACTGAACTACACAGCAGGGAGGTTATGCAGTTCAGCAACATAATGTCCATATGGGTGGATGCATGTCTATACCTACATGTAAATATAAAACCATAAAATGCAACTGTGAAGTTGTGTAGAGATATTTAAAATCTAACTGAAAAGCAAAGATGAAAGCTCACGTGGAAAAATGAGTTAGAAACTGTTACATTTGAGGCCTCTACCTTCAGATGTGCAAAGCCATAACAAGGGTAAGGAAGCCAAATACAGGACTGCACAATAATCTGACTCCCTCCCTCCCTTCTTATTTCATTATCTTTCTTTCTTCTTTCTCCTTCTTTCTTTCTTATTTTGCTCTGTTTATTTGTTTTTCTTTCTTTCTTTCTTTCCCTTCTTTCTTTCTTTCTTCCTTTCTTCCTTCCTTCCTTCCTTTTTCTTTCTTTCTTTCTTTCTTTCTTTCTTTCTTTCTTTCTATCTTTCTATCTTTTCTTTCAGATCTAGAAAATCCTGTATGCTTCTCTGTATTTCTGCTATTACCTCTTTATCTAAAATGTTAGCTTGTGTGTGTGACTAATAGAAACAGCTAAAGATTCTCAAGCAGATGCTCAGTTTTGTTACTGACTGGGGCTACAAATAGATTTGAAGCATCTCCATAATTGCTGTTGTTCCCAGTTTGAACCTGGTAGTTATCTGAATTTGAAACTTTAAGCCGAATATCACTGAATGAACTATAGGCAGTATTTTTATGGCTGATAAGTACCTAATGAATTTATTTTAAGTCTGTTAAAGCTGGAGATTTTTCAAGTGTAATGTAATTTATAATGCATTATTTAAACTTCTATTGTTACCTATTTTTGTCTGGATTTATGCTTGCTTTATATCCAATCTCACGTTTCTGAGCAAGACTTGGTTGCTTTCATGCATTTTTCTTCACTTAAATATTACCGCTTACCAAAGCAATTAATGTTTTTAAACATCCAAACATATAAGTCTGCACAAAGATTCAACTACAGAAAAGTAAATGGGGTACTACCAAATATCTTTAGTATCCTTGCAGCATTGGAATACCTTCATCATTCATTCCTTTTCTAGCCATTTGGCTAGAAACTTACTCTTTCTTTTTGCCTCTTTCTATTGTGTGTGAGTAACCAGACTATTTGTACAGATATGCAGACAGGGAGGAACCTTGCTTCATTTGTTCAGCTAACTGCAATAACCAATGGTTTCAAACCTTTGAACAATTAGTAGTGACTCTTCTCTGTACTTTCTATATGCAAATTAGAATTTCCATAATTTCACATCTAGAAAAAATCTAGTATAAGTCTGTGAGACCATACGAAAGTGCTTAGATGATCTTTTTGACTGCAAAGGGCTAGAAAGAATATCTCAGTGCAAACTGTTTTGAAGATGCAGAAAGAAGGTGAACACCTGTTTTAGAAAGCAGGAAGTGAAGTCTAGTCCAATTCATGGTGATAAAGCCTGATGCATGAGAAAGTTAAATAGCTTTGGAAGATATCTGACACCCAGCCTCTACTATCAGGTTAAGCCAGATGTGGTTCTAGAGGATGTACAACTGTAAAAATTCTGAAATGTAAATTTCCATTTTCCTTGATGCAACTGATTTACAGCATTTTTTTTTTTAATAGAAATAAGTGATTTAAATGAAACTGTTTAATAAAATCCATGTGCAATTAAATCTGAATTTGAGAATATTTTTTTTACTCTAGTATAGTGATTGTAAGACTTAAATCAGAAGCAGAAGCAGGAACACATTACTTATGCATCCAGTCCCACTCATCTTACAAATTTTAGATTTTGCTATAAATTACCTAAACTTACATATTAGAAAAATATTCAAGACATTCAATAGTTATTTCTACATAAGCATGAAACGCTTCAGGGAAGGGAATACCAGGAGAAGAAAGAAACATGCTCAGATAACATTTTTCTTTGGCACAAAAATCTCACTATTAAAAGTCTTGTTTTATATATGGTTAATTAAAATGCAGTATATTAAAATACAGTACCTTATAACACATGCATAGAGTCCGCTGTCTTGCACCACTGTCGGTCGGAACCAAATGGAGTCTTCTTCTTTGCTCATTCTAGTTCCATCAAAAGCTATAGGTTCCTCAAAATCTCCAGGTCCAGAGCTTTTGTACCACATCAAGCTAAGTCCAGCACTTTGGGCTAGGGAGTAATTAGCTCTAATATATCCATAAAAGAGCGCACATTTTATACGAACAGGTTCTCCTACTAGAACTTGATATTTCTTGTAATCCACAGACCAGTCAGTGCATCCATCAGCTAAAAGAGAAAAGAAAATTACAAGATATTATGAAAGGCTTCAGAGAGCACTATTTAGACAGCAACCTTTATTGTGGGAAAGCACTGCATTTGAAAAAAAAAGGTCGATTAAGTGACAAGTGGCACTATTTTGATCCCAGAAAAATTAACTGCCTTTTCGCACCATTAACATCAGGTACTTGTCTATGCAAAACAGAGTTATTACGAGATGTTGTGTTAAATGCTGACAATTTCTACAATAATGGAGCAATTGCTCTTTTTCATTCCATGGAACTCCAGTATGACCAGTTTAAAATACTAGTGTGAAATTATTGGAACACAGAGGCCATGTGGGTATACTGGGTGTCATAATCTGTGAATTGCATCAATCAAATACCTTCGAGGTAACCACATACATGAAATAAGGTGTTACTCAATCTCAGAAGACATTAGGACAAGGAGCTGTGGCCTAAACCAAAAGAGTATGTAAGTTTGGGTTAGATTTGAAGGAGGAGAGGAAACTGTCTTAACAATAAGAGTATAAGAGCAAATGCGAGAAAAGATACTGTCAGGAAAATTACTGTCAGCATTTTTGATGGATTGTTCAAGAACAGGGTAAGCAGATCTTACTTTGAATGCATGTCTTTCTAAAAGTACATTACAAATTAGTTTAAACGATTAATGCTTTTATTTTTTTCCTGTACAGGTTAATAATAATTCTAGAATAATTTTCATATTCTTCACCTGTTGAATAATGTCAATACTGTCCCACAATAACTATTCATCAGAATGCAATACCAAATTTATTTGACTTTCTGAAGCCCAGCAACAAAACAACCCCCCCCCAAAAAAAAAACAAAACACCACCACCCAACGTCCCTCCCACTTCCTGTTATTTTTAGTGAAGAATAGCAAAAGAGCAAAAGAACAGATACTTTTTACAATAGCTTCCTTAACAAAAGGTTATGCTTTTTTTTTTTTCTTAAGGAACTTCAACCATGGAAATTCACCATTAGGTTCATTCATTTAAAAACTCATTGTCCAGCCTCAGCTAGTTAATCAGGCCACCAATCCAGTCAGTTCAAAAGCAATCAGTACACTCAAAGGACAATTTATTTCATCTTAAATTGAATATCTATGACTCATAAATATTTTGTCTCTGTATTTGCCACTTTTGTTAACTGTAAAAGAGCTTAGACAGCCAGCTAGCTTGGAAAATCAATGTTTGCAAAGCTAAAGTCACATCAAATACCTCTCACCCTAAAGCTGATTGAATACTGACTTTAACAGAGAGTTAAAACTACTGGGCATGATAAAGCAGTATTATTAGCACTTTAAACATAGACAATTATTTTAATCTCTTATTTGGGAGAATAGCATGTCAATTAGTGATTTTTGAGATTGACACTTGGATAATATCACAGTACTTATTATACATAGCAAAATAAGAAAAACATAAACATCTCCAGACATCACTGTGTAAGTAAAAAGCTATGTCAATACCACATTGAAAGATGGAGGAAAAAAGAATAAAAGCTTTAGAATCAATTTGCACTGTGAACAGAATTCACATAGAGAAAAACAAACAAAAAATCATATATATTTGGATTGTGTCCTCTGGAGTTCACTTTTAAGATCAGGAAAGGACACTAATTATGTTCCTGTTCCAGTTTCCATACCCAACAGTCCCTAAAAATCTGTAAGTTTTACAAGGTTACTTTACAACAAGACATAGATGTACTCTTGCAGAAATTGAAGTGAATGGGGACAAGGCTACACCATTATCTTCCCCACAGGACATAAGAAACTAACTTCTGTTTATTTCAGAATTCATTTACATTTTTTATTATTTCATTTTTTATCTTTCGGAAAGAGCATTCTCTCTCTGATCTGATTCTATTTCTTTCTGTTTCTAAATCCCCTTGCTAAAAATGAATTAACAGGCACCTCTAAGCAGACTTAATTCCATTATATAACTTACCAGGTAATAGCTTCTTCATCATACTTTATTATCAAATTGTAATCTTGCCTTTCACTGTCTAATTACATTAGTACACTTTGGTTTACAATATTACTCTGCTAGTCATATTTTCTCTCTCAGGATATTCAGTTCTAATGGTTCCCAGCTCCTTAAGCTTGATGAATACATGAGGACATGCTGCAGAATAGCAGCAACTCCATTTCAAGCCTTCAAATTGAATGAAGGTTTAACTAGGTGGAGCAGGAAACTTCACCTTTTTTTCAGCACACTGTTCCTCATTAAAAAGTGTTCGGGATCACATGCAGTCCAGTTTAGTAGGCTTAGGCAAACATACTAGCAGGTATTCTATACTTACATGCAAACCCAGAGAGATCATTGCCAAACTTCTGATAACTAATTATCAAAGTTCAGTTTCTGAGTTTTAAGAAATTAGGAATTAAGGAAATAAGGAATTAAATTTTAAGGAATCCATTTAATAAAGAAATTAATTCTCATTTAAGGAAAATGTTAACAATAGATTGAATAGGTAGGCTTTTTATTTATATTAATGCTCTGTGAGATAGTTATTTTGATTATATAAATTGGATGAAACTTCTATGGAAAAAGAATATAAATCAAGCAATCCTAAATGCCTCAAATTGTCTGGAGTTTTACACTAAGACTTCACATCACAAAGTACAAGTTTACATTTCAAAGTAACTATCTACTGAACTATTTGGTCATTTGTTGGCACTAACTACATCAGTATGTCCCACCAGATAGCTTAAGAGAATATTAACTCAAGCAAGTATGAATGCTGGCATGTTCTAAATATTATGGATTTGTATTTTAAGTTTTTTATAGTGGTGCACTCTGGCAGTCAACACTGGGTCCAGTCCTGTTTAACATTTTCAGTAATGACCTGGATGATACGGCAGAGTATACCTTCAGCAGGTTTGCTGATGACATAAAAGTGAAAGGAGTGGCTGATACACCAGAGGGTCATGTTGCTATCCAGATGGTCCTCAACAGGCTGGAGAAATGGGCTGGCAGGAACCTCATGAAGTTCAACAAGAAGAAATGCAAAGTCCTACATCTGGGGAGGAACAACCCTGTTCACCAATATATGCTGTGGGCCACCCAGCTGGAAAGCAACCTGGCAGAAAAGAACCTGTGGTCCTAGTGGACACCGAGTTCAACATGAACCAGTGAAGTGACCTTGCAGCAAAAGAAGTATGATGAGCTGCATTAGTCAACGTATTGCCAACAGATCAAAGGAGCAAAGGAGGTGATCCTTCCTCTCTACTCAGCACTAGTGAGGCCACATCTGGAGTACTGTGTCTAGTTCTGGGCTCCTCAGTACATAAGAGATGTCGGCAGACTGGAAGGAGTCCAACAAAGGGCCACAAAGATGATTAGAGGAACTGAAGCATCTCTGCTATGGGCACAGGCTGAGAGCTGAGACTACCCTTGAGAGGAGAAGGCTGAGAGGGCATCTTCTTAATGAATATAAATACCTGAAGGGAGGATGCAAAGAACACAGAGCCAGATTCTTTCCACTGGTGTCTGGTGAAAGGACAAAAGGCAGTGGACCCAAACTGACAGACAGGAGGATCTTTCTGAATATTGGGAAACACTTTTTTACTGTAAAGGTGAGTGAGCATTGGCTCAGGTTTTCTAGGGTGGTTGTGGAGTCTCCATCCTTGGACATGTTCAAAAGCCAGTTAGACAAAGTGCTGGACAACTGCTTGTAGGTGGCCCTGTTTGAGCAGCAATTTCCAGAGGTCTCCTCAAACCTTAACCATTTCATAGTTCTGCCATTTACATTCACATTCGCATTTACATTCAGTGATAATCTTAAGAAAATATGACCTCTTCTCAATGTGATGTTTCAGTGAAGTGAACATGACAGTGGTTCTTTTTCTGCTTACAGAAATATACCAGTTAAACTCTGCCAACACTGACATTGAAGTCACTTAGAACCATATTAATCTTATTACAACTGGAAGCTTTAATACCTTAAAAATCTTCCAGAAAATACCTCACACTACTGCTCAGCCAATGGGCCTTCATCTACAAGGTGTTAATGCAATTTTGACAGATATAACAAAAGTTCTTCATTCTTGTCATAAGACACAGACACACTTCATTGATACTTTGTGATAACAGTGATATTTCAGGAGATAACTGTCTATCTGTGCTTAAAATGCTCCTGTTCTACTGTAACTGAGGTCTATAAACAGAGGCTTAAAACCAAGTAATGGAAAGAATAATAGACTGTCGTGTCCTTAAAAATGAGATTCCTGTGAACACTCAGACAGATGATAGCATGCACACACTGTAACAGACACTTTCCATGCACACTCTGCACTACACACTGGTGTATAGAGCACACATGCACTTTTCAATCTAGGAAAACCTGGATGTATCAAAAACTTAATTAAAATACTGATTTCCAAACTCCTTGAAACATGTAAAAGAGTCATTTTTGAAGACCCAAAGACTAATTATATTCATGATACCTTTTACATTCATAGAAATCTTTAGCTTTTTCTATTGACACGGGCACCTTAAAAATTACTTATTTGCATGTTAAACACTTGCGTTGCTGCCTTCACAAATAGAGACAGAGAAGAGCAAAGGGTTAATTGTTCATTCAGATTTGTTAATATTAAATAGATTTCTATTTTGACTGGATTTTCTTTCTTTTCTTTGTGTATAAGTAAGGCATTAAACAAAGAGAATATCTAATGTTTCTTTTCTTAGTTATGGCTCCAACCTACACACAATCAACACTTAGATTTATGCTGATTCAAAAAACTGTGGAGAAAGAAAAATACTCTCAAAACTTTTCAATGTTTTTGTTTCTATCATCACATCATCAAGCAGTCAATCATCTTTTATTGTATTTTATAAATTGGAAAATACTTGAATAATTCAACACCTTTGAAATTTCAGAACTGCCTTCAAATGAATGGCTGTAGTCCCTGATCTCTATTTTAATATGTTTCCAGTTATTGCTACACATAATAGCACAATACAGGGTCCAGGATGAATATCATTCACTCAATTATTTCTTGAGTGATTTCAGGGTATGAAATAAATGACACTACATCACTGTCCTAATAATGAGATTGTTCTGCTGGATAAACAATCTTCTTGCAGGCTGTACCTGTTGATAGGACCCAGCACACAGAATATTTAACATTACTGAAAAGGTCTTCCCTTTCATTTTTCAAGATCATATGTATTGTTTTCAAGGCAAAATTCAGCACTGAAAAGGAGAAAAACAATAAAGCTAATAAATCCTGGGTCCACTGCAACAGCCTGGCTTCATTTAAAAGTTTCAATTAAATTTATAGATTTCAGTTAGTAGACATCTTCAAGTTTCTAGTATGTTGGTGGAAATCTGAATTCCAGGCATCTAAACAATTTAGGTCTGATTGTTGAAAACCGTTGTCTTAAAACTAAATGTTTTAAGTTTAACAGTAACAGTAAATTCTCCTGAATATATTGTGCTTCACAATATTTAATAAAATAATAATAAAAATAAATTTAATAAAATAAACAGATTTATTTTTTCCTCCTTATCTATGTTTCTAGTTCTGTCCTCAATGTAATTTCCTATGAAGAGGTTTATGCAATGTCACTGTACATTCTATTTATTTGTCAGCGGCTTCAAGGTTTTTGAACACATTAGGCATTTGCAACCAAATCTGATAAAGAAGTGATCTCATAAACTATGAAAAACATGTATATAAGCAGAAAGCACCAGGTCTTGTTCCTAAAGCTGGGAACTTGTCAAGGAGAGCATTACTGGATGCAGAAACAAATTGGTAGTATATGTAGGGGGAGTAAATATGGTGGGTAGAGAAAGTGAGCAAAGGATATTGTAGCAGTGTGGCTAAGGTTTTTGGGTAGGGTCAAGAAGTATGGGGCATAATCTGTCAAGAAAATAGGCTTCCCTAACCTGGCTGTTCATAAAACAACTTTTCAAAAGTTTATCAAAAGATGCATAAGATTCAAGATTACTTTCTTTAAAACAACTTTCAAAACAATATTTCACCATCAAAATCACAGTCTGTTCTGGATTATCTCTTTTTACCCTGTTTGTTGATTTTTGCTTTTTGCTTAGACTAGCTAGCATTAAAAAAAAAAACAAACAAACAAACAAACAAACAAACAAAAAAAAACACACAAAAAAAACCCCAAAAATCAAGATTTTATACTTTATATCATACTCATTACAGTGCCTGAGCCAAATAGCTCTATGCAATGTAACACATGGTATTCTACTGTGTGTTCTCATTATGAAGAAATGCAAAGGTCTATTTTTGGTTTGTATATCCTTTTATTTGCTATAAAAATGAACTCCAACAGGAATGAAGAAGCAGAGTTTAGAAATGCAAAACACTGTGGAGTGAGAAAAAGAACATGGTCAGTTCTATTCTTAGACTGCTTAGATTTTGTACTTTCAAAAAAGTACCAGTACAAAATTGGAAACATGAAAAAAATAGGGATTTATCATTAGTACTTATGTTTTCAAATCACCACATCAAGTATATTCTATATGATTAAATTTCCTTTTGCACTGACTGCTATTATAGCTTTGCACATTATTATGCTGCACTTCCATTTGAGATAGCATTTTCATCTTGAAATACCATTTTCATTCTCTGAAAACTTGCAAAAAATATGTTGTAGGCTAAAAACTTACATATTTAATTCTCAGTCTAGTGGCTGGTATGGGGGTGCCAGTAAAGGAAAAAAAGAATGATGAAGGACATTTGAGAGAGACAGAAAAATTATTTTGGATACCATGATCTATTAAAGAAGTTAATTCCTAAAAACTGCAGTTGTCCCTGTCTCACCTAAGGGAAGTTTTAAAATTGGCAATTTCGGTAGCTGAGGAATCTTGTCAAATGCATGAGTCCATACAAAGAGGAGTAATGGAAAAAGAAAACTATGTTTTGCTGTAAATTAATTAGAAATGCTGTATTTCTTGGCTTCTGAATACTGCACTAACATGAGACCGAGTATATATACCTAGGCATTGGACTACTTAGAGGCAGAATACGTGTGAAAATACCTTTGTGTCTATCTGATGAGAAGGTTTCATGTCATTCTCTCTTTTACCTAAAAGAAGCCAAATTTAATAGCATTCTTGTCTGAATTGATACTAATCCGTTAATTATCACTGTTACATTGTAGAAAAAGTTAAATCATGAGCACTATTTTAAAGAAAAAAATAGAATAAATATACTATGCCAGGCAGGGCAACCAAGGAAGAACAAATACAGTTGTAAGTTCCTACACTAAATCAAGAATCTTTCCATGATGCTCATTCAATATCTCTTACTTTTTTCAAACCCGCTTCTGGTTCACCATGCCACATAACATAGGAGGCTTAGTAAACACATTTAAAGGTAGCATAGGCCATACTGACCACAACTCAATCACTAAGCCCCACACACAACAGGACAAGGGAGAGACTAGGAAAAGCAAAAGTGAGAAAATTCATTGGTCAAGATATAGTTTAAGAAGTGAAAGAAAGAGAAAAATAAATTCCAAGTAGCGCAAAGGCACTCGCCGCCACCCACAAGCAGACCAATGCCCAGCTAGTCTCTAAGCAATGGCCACCCTGAAAGCCTAAACTTCCCAAATTTTTATTGCTGAGCATGATGTTATATGGTGTGGAATATCCCTTTGGCCAATTCAGGTCAGCTGTTCCAGCTGTGGCCTCTCCCAGTCTCTTGGCCCCCACCCCCAGACCTACTTGCCTTGGGGAGAAAAAGGGAAAAAGTGAAGCCTTGATGTAGTACAAGCATTGATCAGCAATAGTCAAAACACTGTTCTAGTCACAAATCTAGAATATGGCACCATACAGGCTGCTGTGAATAAAAATACCTCCATCACAGCCAGACCCAGTACAAAGGTCCTTAATCTTTTGTGCGCTTCTGAGTGCCACCTTCTTTCAGTTATTCATTTTCAACTCAGAGGCCACTTGTACATTTACAGTTACAGCATAGAGATGGTAGCATAATGTCATCAACAGCCACAAAACACAAGTCTTTTTACTAGATTAATTTCCAAAGCCTGATATTAAACTACATTCATGATCAGTGCCCACCTGAAATGAATTGTTTCTTGTTTGTTATAGTTACCATACATCTTTATATGAGGACATTTCTATGTCCTGTGTTATGTGGCTATACTAGAGTATCTGCAATTTTTTTGGACCTTAATACAAGTCTCTTTCCTCCCTGATCCCCAAACACACTATGATTTATTTTGAAAATTAACTTCTACTCCGTGCCACTATCATACAATTTCTATTGTTTACTATATATGGAATGTCCATACTAGTATGTGAGGAAATGAAGTCTGATATGTATTGATCTTAGATTTCCCTCTGGAATTGCAAATGTCTAAAACAAAATAGTAACCCAACCTGAAGAGAAATTACCACAGGAATTGGTTACACCAAACTGAAGAAGCCCATGTAAGAATGTTTTTTAGAAAGATGATTTCCAAAAGAATATCTGGGTTACACAGTGTATCAAGCTGCATGGCAGATGGCAAATCATTTAATCTTTTCCATAATCTTTTCTTATTGAAACGGTTTCTGAAAGTGCATTATGTTATCTAGTAGCTTCATTTTGGAGATTATGAGGAAGATCAAGGATATCTTCATGTTAGAATTTCAGTGACAGTTGAGTAGCAGCTGCACTTTATACCTTTAAACTTTTTCCTACAAAGAACACAACTGCTGAATATCACATACAAGTTGCTGAGTATCAGCTGAACTGTGAAAATTAAATATGCGAAGACTCTCCATTTGGAGTAAGTATGAGAAAATTTAGCAGATTAGTTCATAATACAAAAGTATCAAAATTAATCAAATTATGGCGTGCATAGGAGAGTGCAAACACCTTGTTGCTGTAATGTAGCTGGTGAAAATTTCTTAAGCTGCATTATCATGACTATGTGACTAGGACTGTACAGAAATGAAAATAACTGCAGTAAGTGCTTCAGAAGAGCTGAGACCTAAAGAAACATTATATATTTCAAACAGACTTTGAATCAAAGGATCGTTTTTTACTTTATAGTTTTAAAGATTAGAAGTTGTAACATAGTTATTAAGTATACATAGGCCATGAGGTTGCCAACAATAGTACATATTAAAAAATAATTACATATTTCTGCTTATTACTCTGTTCTACATTACTTTCACTCTTAAAATACTGGGAAAGAATTAATAAATTGGACCTGTGATCTTGGATTGAAAATATCAATATTCTTTTTCTATGTATATGTTAACTTCATAAAAATTCTAGTGATTTTGATTATTTCTTGCCTACAGGTAGTCCTACTGGACTCAAACTGTGGTCACAGATTTATTTTAAGACATATATGTGTCAGATATTTGTATCTATACCTGCAATTAAATTGATTGAAATACAGTATAACATTAACAGCATAAAGCAGTTATGAAAAGGTTTTTTCTTTACTCAGCATAAAGAAATTATTTATATTTCTCCAAAAGATTACAAGAATTTTCAAATTATCTTTGGTGCACAGCACTGCTTCAATTTGATTAACTGCGGGTGTATTTCCATGCAAAAGAACTGACCTAATAATTACAGTGGTATTAGACAAGGACACAATGTCAGTATTTATATCAATAAGTGAATAAAAATATATGATGCCATCAGAAATCCGTTAAAGAAGGCTTTAATCTCCAGCGGTTGTAAGACACTTCAGAAACAGTTTAAACACATGAGGAGAGAATAATGTCTTCTTCCCTTAGACATCCTTGGGCAGGTAAGTGGAGCAGAGGTGGACCCAAAGGCTGAGCCTGAGAGTAGGGAGGGAGGCATGGGGGCAGAGAGGTGGGAGGGGCAAGAGGTGCGGAGGGACAGCTGCTTTATGGCCTGGTTATGGCTGTCATGGCACCAATGTGTGGCCTGGCAATAAGCACCGTCATATTGGGAGACAAGAGAGTTTTTCCACAGGATAAGTCAGACTAGGATGTGCATTGCCTTGCCATCAGACAGGGATAAATCATGGTTAAAGGTGGGGTGAAAAATGGCAGACTGCACCCCTTGTGTAACTGTCTTTTTAGTGGGTGATGTATTTTAAAACATACTTGTTGTTTTTAACAGAGAGAAGTCTATTCTATGTTATGCAATTACATATCTTAATAAATAGCAAAAAATATACAATGCTAAGAGATATTGCTATATTTTTGGTGTACTACTTTGTGTACATGTATGCAGGCATCCAAGATTCAGAAAGGGACAGATTTTCCATCTCTTTTTTATTTGTTTTTAATCCTAAGAGTCGTTTAAACTTTTCTGTATGAATGGCTTAATGGAAAAATAAATTCTTGACATTACTCTGAAGCTTACTACCAGCATTGCACAATACAGCACCCAGTACCCTAACAACTAGGAAATACATACTAGACAAAATAAGAAACTTAGCAATTGTCAGTTTGGAATTTGTTAACTAAAGTAGATGCCCTTGTATATAAAAAAATCTGTTATTTAATTACTACCAAAAATGGAAAATAACAGACTGGGAGAGGAAAAAAAAAAAAAAAAAAAAAGCTGTTCCACAAAACGACAAGAAAAGCTTCCATATACGTGCAACAGTGGGATAATTTCTCATCAAATTGCTATAGAAAGAACACATCTGCTTATGAAATAGAAATTATTTTTTAATTGAATAAGTTCTTATGATATATACTTTTTCCTTGAAGATGTTAACAAGTACAAAACATGGAAGTTTAAAAGCAATAGGAATCTCATGAAAGCCTTAGCAAGGAACAACATATTAACTGAACTTTAAAGAGAAAATATTAACTATAGTAAATCTGCACTCCATGGGTTACAAAAATTCATTATAAATCTGTTTGTACACTTTTTTCTGTTTTAGAAGAAACCATATTATTACAGCACCTGGCATTTTCCTCCCCCCCCCCCCCCCCTTCTTTTTTTCTTTTTTTCTTCCCCCCCCCCCCCCCCCCCCCGTATAAAGTCTAGAAGCGAAAGCTTATGAAAGATATTAAATTTGGTAAATCTTTGCTCACCAGTTTGACATTTCCTCTGTTCCCATATGCCATGTTTGCTGCACTTGAGACAGCTTACCAAAGAGAAAGAGGTCACCAGAGTAATACAATAATTTAGTACTTTAATCTCATTAGGTAAGGAAATGAAAACCATTACTATTTGGGTTTGAGAAGGAAACCTTGCTCCTTTCAAGAAAGCTTACTTTAAAGCTTAGAATGAACGTTTTGACTGAAGCAAACCTAAATAAATAGAATGGATTTAATTGAGTTAGGAATCAAAATGCCACAGGACTCAGATAAAAAGCTTCCTTAGGTACCTTTGTGGATCATCAGGTAAGCATGTTGATGTGCCTAGCTGCGTTGAATTTCAAATGCAAAATCAAAACATCAGAGCATTTCCCTTTCTTTCCTCATGCTATATCCTAGAATACATCTAAAATAAAATTGACAAAGCAAACAAATTGCATTCTTATATTGAAGTACATTTTTGCATCCTGACTCAATGAATACCGTATAAATACTTTTTGCATTAAATACTGGCAGCATTTTCAATCAGAAAAAAAATGCCATCTCCAATTGAAAGAAATTTTTTGTTATAAAATATATTTTTATTTGGGTTTAATGAACAGATACAGAATATTTATTTGATATTGGAACTACTTTTTCCTACAGTGCCACTGGGACTTGTGATCTGGTCACATTGTTCAGATTTACCCTAGCAGCCACATGTCTTAGTCGTCATCTCATACAATATCCTTGCAGCCATAAAACCTCTTGATGAATAACGAAGACCAAATTACACCACTAAACATAGAGTTCAGCATGAATATTGCACACAAGAAAGGATTTGGACTTTGAGCATCCAAATCACTTTGATAGTATTTTAAAAAAAAAAGGCAGCAATTTTATGTTGATACACTTCAAGAATTGGTTCAACAGCCCCATACTAGCTACTGTGAAGAAAATTAATTCTATCCCAGCCAAAACCCACACCATACCAAAATGAAGTTCCACAGATTTGGTCAAACCAACTTCAAAATATATGTTTCATTTGCTCTTCACTCTAAAGCTATGTAATATAGCAGACATTCATTGAAAACTTAGACATTATAAATTCCACTGAACAGAAAAGAAATCTATATATAGTTTAAAAAAAAATAATAAAAAAAAAATAATGCATTGTCTCTATAGTTCTGTTAAATGCCAGGCAGTCAAAGTGCATACTGAATGTTTATTGACATGTCTCAAGGCAGGAACAGTGGTGTTCTCCAACATCAGACTTTTTCCTGGGTGTTTAACCTACACAATCATGTTTTGTATATTTATGTGGTAATCATTACCTTCCTATATTTGTCGTTAATAATCAAAAGGTTTAAGAAGTTTTTCTTTCTTGTTATCACAATTTGGCTGGGAGAAGGGACAGAATTTGCTAGCAAAGCAGTGGTAACTAACCATGAAGAGAAAGAATAGAGGGTAAGGAAGCACAGATAACTCTAGAGACAGTAAAGTTCTGCAGATACTAATTCATGTGCCAAAATTCAGATTAAATTCCTAGATAAAGCTGGTATCAAGACAAAAATTTCAGTTTAAGGCTGGGAGATCTTTTTGTTATTGCTAACACTTTTGTTTATGCTATGCAGCACAGCTAACTTAAACAGGCAGCAACAAGAGAATCCTTGTGTTCTGTTTGCATCTGTCTTAAATCTTAAATTTTCCTTAAAAATGCTTTCCAGAGCAAAAATTACGAGTCCGATTTTCAGAATATAATCCTTTGTGTCAAATTGAATCTCATGGTTCATTCTCTTCCATGGACCAGAAAGATTCCTCAGCTGACCCATAACTATTTTATATGGGACATTAGTCTGCCCTTTCATAGTCATCAGATGGATCCTTATGGGATATATCATTCAAAGAAGCCTGGCACATAAGACCAACAGGACTAGGAATTATAGCATGATATAAGATGGTAGTGATACCCATCTCCCCGTACTATCTTTTTTTTTTTTTTTTTTTTTTCTTAAAAAAAGATTAATTATCTTTCCTGTGAAATGCAAACCAGCCTAAAATAAACAAAACTCAGTATAATAAACTATGCTTTTAGTTAACCCTAGTACTCACATGTCTGTCTAAATTAGAAGATGTTTCTTAATTCCTGAGTTGGCAATAGGCATGACTGCACCTGATAAACATCATTAGAAATTTCTTATTCTTTATGCTTTTAGTTAATTATATAGTGTATGGTCATACTTGGGTTATATGAAAAACTGAGCTAATTATAATAACTGAATAATTTTTCTGAACATATTCAAATATCCACTAGTGTAAATTACTATATTTTAAGTTAAAGGAACTGGCCCTACAAACTCATACTATGCCTTCCCAGTCACTGAAGGAATGAACATTTATATAAAAGAATTCAATGAAATTAAAAATGGTTGTAAGAGCACATTATAACCCAAATATTCCACTGAGATTAACTTCTATTGAGTGATGCTTCACTCTGTTTGATCTCTGTGCAGCCTTTTTGCTACCTCAAATGCACTGGGGTAAAGAAAATGTTAGTATATTTTTCAAGATAAGGTCACAGAGACTAAATAGATTTTGATCTGTGATTATTTAAAATTTCTTCAGGGACTGTTCAATTTAATAACTATTTCACCTTCTATCTATCCTTACTGTCCTCTTCTGCACATGTATGTGCACACTTAAATACACAATTTAATTATTAATGATGAATTTTGCTTCACAGTGTAAGGAATACTGATGAGACTGAAATCTGAGTGCAAACTGAAGCTGTGCAATTTGAGGGTCACTGGTGTCATAGCCTGCTGCTAATACTGAGGAAAGTAACATGTGGAATGCACAAATTCAGGCTTAGATTTATGCCAGAAGAGAGGAGATGTGACTGAAGTAGACAAATACACAAAGATCCCATCATCCATGCCAGCCAAAGGTGAATTTGGGTTTATATGTCCAGACTGAGAGATAAAAAGAACTACTGACTTTTTCTGTCAGAAAAAAGAAAAGCACTTCCATTTTTCTCTCTCCCAAACTAAAAGGAATAAAAATAAGGGGAATTAAATAAAATAAAAGTTGTATTAAAAGTATCAGAGAGAACCAAGACCAGATAATCCTGAAAGGTAGAGAAGATGACATATGAAAATACCAACATATTTGATAAAGTTTCACTTTTGTTTATGAACACCAGGTCTTACACTGTTCCTAGTTATTTTGGTTTGGTTTGGTTTGTCTCGTTTCTTGTCAGCATCCAAGTCTTTTTCATATAAATTCAACAACAAACAAGTAAAGTTCCTGGAAGAGTTCATATTATCTCCCCAGATTTCCTATTCTGGGGTAAATCATATTTATCCATTTAGAAAATGTTCCAACACTAAATTTACGTGTGAACGTGTTTGACTGCTTTATGATGAATAAAGTTTAAGGTCTGTCATCTTTCTAGAGAGGACTGCAATTTCTGGCATAAAGATAAAAGAAGACATAGAAAATCCTAAAATTACAATATTCACTTCTGAATTTCTACAGAAATTGTACAGAATGTAGAATGAATTTCTACAGAATGCAGTGAGATTTTCTCTCTACAGCTACCTGAAAGGAGGTTGTAGGCAGGTGGGTGTTGGTCTCTTCCCCCAGAAAACAATCTACAGGACAAGAGGAAACGGCCTCAAGTTATGCCAGGGGAGGTTTATATTGGATGTGAGGAAAAAAAATCTTCAGTGAAAGGGTGGTCAAGCATTGGAACAGGCTGCCCAGGGAGGTGGTGGTATCATCATTCCTGGAGGTACTTAAACACATAGATGACATGCTTCGTGACATGGTTTAGTGATGGACATGGAAGTCCTGGGTAAACAACTGGACTTGATCTTAAAGGTCTTTTCCAACCTAAATGTTTCTGTGATTCTATGATTCTAATTTCTAGCAATTCAAATATGACGAGGAAATTTCACCGGAACACAAGGTCATTTTTGATAATGAAGTTGTCCATTTTACTTGGACTTCCTGAAGTTTCTGTGCCTTTGGATGAAAATTCTTGGGAAATTTTATTTTGAAGCAAAATTCTACTTGCTTCAATGGGTGTTTAGACACCAGGTGAACTACCTGAAATGAGGACACAGTAGGAGAGTGACAGTCTACCAGGATTCTCTAAGGAGTCAGGAAAAAACCCAAACAGCATATGTAAATATACGCATATGTATGTTTTCTTCCTTCTTTTTCTTTGTCTTATATCTATTTTTTTTATTATTATTTTTTTTCCATGTATAAAAATCTTTATACCTATTCTGAGTGAAAAAAAAAACCAGCTTACATAGATTTATAAGGCAGGGTGAGCTTGGCTTACTTTAGCGTGGCCTGAGTTGACTGGACATGAAACAGCCTGATTTTATCACAGTAGAGTGCACAAGCTGTTAAGTTTTGTACTTCAGGTTGGGAGCATCTCTGTGTTAATGAGACTGCACAGCTTCCAGTCTGGAGAGCTGCAAAGCTCAAAACTGTCAGTGCAGATATCTCCAAGTCACACATAATTTGTACTTCGCTTTTGAAGATCAGATCAGTCTCTGAAAGCGTTCAGAGAACTTACAGCAACCCCTCATTCACTTTTTCACAAACCTCCCCCAGGGTTTTTGTGACTAGCGCCATTCATTGTTCCATTTTATAGTAATGAATTAGTGCAGATCCAGTAGCTCAGGATGGCTGTTCACTTGGTAATTTTTGGTACATTAGCCGAACAGTAGGAGAAGTCATATGTGTCTCCCATTTTACACTTGGGTTTGTAAACAGACTGAGAAATAATACTTATCAAGCTCCTCCTCAATACAGTCTTCCTAATATCAAGGGCAACTTGTCTCAGAGAGTAACATTGTCTCCAGCTGAGCAATGTTTTCTGCACTGCTGTGTTGCATTCTGTAAGTAAACTTAACTTTTATATGGGTCATCAGAAGTTTAATTACAACCTTTCTCCGAGGCTTGATCTTTAATGGCAATAAACATACCTGAGGAAAAGCTTTTGTTTTGTTTATGGCTTAACCATAGCAAACAAAGTCTTCCACCAGCATAAATAAAAAATTATAGCTTTACAGAAAAGACCTGATTAATATGAATGACCCTGCTGTGGAAGATTTTGATATGAACCCCTTTTTCTTTCAGCTAACCTTTGCATTTAAGGCCAACATTTTTTCTAAAGGATTATTTCTATTTAGAATAATTCATATTATGATACCCAGAGCTACAAACAGTAAAACAGAGTAAAGAAAGTCAAATGTAAAATTATAAACCTCCTGAAATGGCAATTGCAAATCACTAACCAAGAAGGGTAGGCAAGAAAATAAAACCAAAACTAAAACATGTCCTCTGTGTAGTATGTGTGAAATTTGATGGGATTAAACCTCACTATATGGCATATTGGGCATTATTTCACACTTGTAATAGAGCAAATAAATGGAATGAGGCACATTAATCCCAAGATTCTCACAATCTTCATCCTCAGCACTCCTGTTTTCTGTTTCCTCAGAAGTGATTTTGTAAATGTAAAGAAAGAAGGAAAGGCTATTTTCAGTTGTAGGAATTAAATGATCAAAATTAAAATCCAGATATCATAACTGATTTGGAGCACTTTACATGATTATATATGAACTCTAGCTGATATGACTTTTTATTGTTATAAAAATGTTCTTAATAACTCCATAGTTAAAGCCACATAAAGGTTTGCGCTGAAAGTGGGATTAAATTCCTTCCATTTCACACTTCATTGATTGAATCTCTTTTCCAGATTTAACATGTCTTCAGAGCATACTTGATTTTTTTTTTTTTCCTCTGGAAAATACTGTCTCTCAGAGAAAAAAATATAATACTAAAGTGATCCCTTCTGGATTCCTCTTTCACCTTCTAGATGCCTGCTATTTTTCTTCTCAAAATCAAAATAAACACAGTTAAAACCTACATTATATATACATGTATATAGCCACATTTTAGACAGGTCATGTTTCAAAGCACATTTTATTCCATTTATGCATTATAACCCCCACATAAAAATGGAATTAGAAACTGTTATGGTTTAACCTCATCTGGCAACTAAGCACCAAGCAGCCACTTGCTCAATCCCCACCCCCTGCCCTGAGGGACGGTGAGGAGATTTGGGAAAAAGGTAAAACTTGTGGGCTGAGATAAGAATAATCTAATAATGAAAATAAAATACAATAACAGCAATATAAATAATAATTATAACAACTATAATGAGAAGGAGAGAGAGGGAGAAATAAAATCCAAAAGGGAAAAAACCTGAACAAGTGGTGCACAGTGCTCACCACTTGACTGACCGGTGCTCAGCCAGTCCCCAGGAAGCAATCAGCAGGCTCCAGCCAGCTCCCCCTGGTTTATACATAGAGCATGACCATTCTGTGGTATGGAATGTCCCTTAGGCTAGTTCAGGTCAGCTGTCCTGGCTGTGTCCCCTCCCAATTTCTTGTGCTCCTCCAGCTTTCTCACTGGTAGGTCCTAAGAAACTGGAAAGTCCTTGAATTACACTAAATATTACTTAGCAACAACTAAAATCACCAGTGTGTCATCAACATTGTTCTCATACTAAATCCAAAACACAGCACTGTACCAGCTACTGAGAAGAAAAATTAACTCTATTGCAGCTGACACCAAAGACACCAAAGAGCTTTTATTCTCTTTTCTACTGTCCCACCTATCTCTACAACTGCCTTGTGTCTTCAGCATTTTGAAGAGGTAACCGCAGAAGCTTCAGCAGAATTATCTGTTCAGTTCACTGAAATGAGGGTGCCTGAATAATTGGATCAATCTTAACCAAAATTCTGTTTTAAAAGAAGTCTTTTTCCTTCCCTCTCGGCACACTGGTTTTGACAGGACTGTCCTGTCTGTATTGGAATGTTGTTTCTGATTAGTAGGAAAGAAGGCATTCAGATTTTTTATCTAAATCATTAGAGAGATGCCAGGTATACATCTCTCCTCTGCTGTCTTGCCTGTTCTGATGTTGCTAGAAGGGATCAACACAACAGAGGAATTACAGCCCGGTTAGCTCACAATGGTATTAAAAGGTGCATTTGTCCAAAAGAGAGGAGCCCACTGCAGCCAAGTATGGTAAACCTTTTAGAATAGGGCAAATTAGTAAAGGCCAGACACACGAGAGAGTGAGGTTTCACATTGGCAAAAAGGTTTTAGAAATATGACTTTTTTCTGTTGTTTGTTTTCCAGGCATATCAGAAATGTCGAACTTGACAAGAAAATTAATTAACGTATAAGGTTTTCCCTTTGTCTTTGACTTCTCCAGGGGTTTTTTTGAGGCATTCTTATGCTTGATTTTTTCCTTTCCCCCAGATATCCAACATAAATAGCATTATAAACTTACTAAATATTTTCTACAATGAAAAATTTTCATTAAAATATCAAATAATTCCTATTACTATACAAATAAATATCTTGACAAAAGAATAGAAAAAACCTTTTAGAACTAACAGTGTTATGTGCCAGATGTTTTGTTTCCAGCCTGAAATATCCTGAAGAGCTGTTGGGTACAGCATGTTTAAAAGATCCACTTGAACATCTGGTCCCAGCAAGGCATTGACACATAGAATTAATTCCTTTGTGAACTAGGCCCTAGTTCAACATAATGTAATAGCGAAAAAATTAACTACTGAAGATAAAAGACATCAAAATTAAACTCTAAACTGTTAGAAATAAAAAAGTTACATAGTAAACTTATGGTAAAGAAATATAATCCAAAACATAGATAAGAAAATAAAGATTTCATAAATTAATATTTTGATCTTTTTCTTGAGTTGCTAACAGTTGCTTAGTTTTTATTTTAATCTGCATATAAATGTATTTTTCTATCTTTTACTGGACAATTCTTGACATCATATGATCCATTCCACCAAAATGAACACGTAAAGGTAATGGAGGTTAGTGAAAATAACCTTTCACATGAAAACATGCAATATCTACTTAAATATTAAAAAAAACAAACTATATGCAAACAGAAACTAAATCCATTGAAATGTATCAGAGAGGAAATCTACTTCTAGACACTATTGTAAAGAGTGCCCATTGTAAAGTGTACAGGCTTCAAAAGAAGAGAAAAATGCCCACCTCTTCCCTTCTTTAATAAATAACCCACTGTTTTTAATGGCAGGACTGGGCCAGCTCTTCTGGGGCAATGGTTCTAGTTGTCTATCAGCTCAATCAATGGAGGAAATAGAGATTCTTATATCAGTTCTGAAGACCACTTAATTTTTTTCTGACATTGATGTTGGAAATTGTTTCATAATGTCCTTCCTCTAGTGTTTAGCAACTCTCTTGTAATTCACAGCCCAAATTTAATTTATACTTGACACTTATATGTGGTCAGCTTATATTTGCACTTCTTTGTGCAAGTGTACCTCATTTTTGCTTATTTTTGACTAGTAATTTGGAAAAGCCCTACAATCACCTTATGGCCATCTTTTATGCTTATCTGAAATGCTGAAGGGAGAAAAAGTAATTTGATTCATCAATTTATATCTTGATCACTGTAATACAGGGAACAAGTAGGATATTGCTAGTATTGTCAAGAAGCATATTTGTAGCATAAAATTATATTAACAAAACTATGCTTTATCTTTTGAAGATACATTACAAATCTTGGAACAAGTATACTTCAAAGAAATCACAAAACAGCAACACGGAAAATAATTGCTTCAGCTAGTGACAGTACAGGTCGGCCTCTATCAGATGGATCTAGCTTTGTAAGAAGAAAAACACAACCTTATTAATTTTAATAAAACCTTAAAGAATTCCTTATCAATATCCTAATATGGTCACTTCAGACTATATTCAGTTATTTCCTTTAAGGGTTTCTCCAGTCTGATTAAAGCAATTCAAGTTTATCCTACAGTCTGTACAGTCCACAGAAATATGTTATGTCTCTTTTGCTTAATTTTTCCCTTGTGTTCCTAACTACACAGATTCACAACTACAGGTTAATACCTGAAAACTTGACATGCTGCCTGGCAGAATTTGAGATCGCTCCAAGAGAACTGTTGCATACAATTTGCATTCTCCTTTTGGTCATTATATTATTGACATTTTAGACCTATTCCAAAAGTACAACACATAGAAGCAGTGGTTCCCAATACAGAAATTTGAAAGACTGGAGAGATGCACTTCTGTGAGAGAGGAAACAATGTCAGAAGTAGTATATCTCCTTCATTTTATGAAGAGATAATTCTTAAGAATGATCCAATTCATATATGGTAAATCATGTGGAAAAGTAACACTTTGGAGACTACTCATACTGTCCACTTTACACATCTAATTTGCGTGCCTAACAGAAACTTGGTTTCCTGTCTACTCAATAGAGAAAGACTTGTGAGGGGGCAACCTAGAATGTGAAAATTCAAATTAATTTAGTGAAAACTGCAAGTTATGTGGTGACTAAATTGCATGTGCATGCAGATGGAGACCCTGAGCACTGAATCCTGGCAGAAGAGACCTCATCTTGGGGTGGCAACAGTGCCTGCTGTCCTGTGCACATCTGCTGCAGGGACAGATCATCTGCCTGCATAGAAGCTAATGAACAAAGACAAGTTATAGCACAACAGATGAATTAAAACCAGGCTCATTGCTTGTTTATCCAATGGTACTAGAATATGAAATGTGATGGCTCCTGTAACAAGAGTAGGAAAATGCAAAGAAAGGGGTGCTGCATAGCCACAGGTAATAACCACTACAATTTCTAAGGCAGAGGGTCAGCACTGGTATAGCAGAGTGCATACCCATGTTTGCAAATGGGACATTTTCTTTTTTGCTAATAGGACAGAATAATCCTCAGTTTCCCAGTGACAGAAAATCATACCTCAACTTTTCAGTTTTGTGGTCCATATGTACTCATTAACATACTTCCTCAATCATTTCCCCACACCTCTGCCAAGAGGAGGGTTGGTAGAGAGAAAACCAAGGTGGTATTGCTTCTGAGAAACACTAGTTAAGCATATTTCCTCTTCTTTCAGCAAAACATGAAATTATCTGCCCCCCCCCAAGTATTAATTTCCAAATATCAGCTCTCAGGAGCTGTCAAGCAGGAGTCAAGCTAGCTAGCCTGTGTAAAGAAATCAGGCAACTGAACCAACTCAGGGGCTGAAGTCAACCCTTTGCTCCACAGATAAGCTTCTCAAAAACATTTCAAAATCCACACATAAATACATAACAACAGATCGGTTTCATCCAGTGAGAAACAAATTAACATCTGGGTAGAAAATGATGCTGTGTTGTATACTTTGTTCTTCTCTGCAAATCCCCCTCCAGCTTGCATTCAATTATAATTCCTGCTTAATTCTGGTTTTCTGATGAGTGAACAACTCAGGGATTGCAACTCTGAACTACATGTTTTCTTGCTAGTGAAAAAAATGTGTTCTACTAGGTGTTCTTGCCAAGACAAGTATAATGCAAAAACATAGTGATTTTCATTACTAAGCCTGCTTTATCAGATACAGGATTTTTTGAGTCCCTAAATTCAATAATAATATTATCTGCTGTAAGAGATTAGGTAAACAAGTGCTAAAACTTCTGGACAACACTCAAGCTATCACTGCTAGACAAGAGTTACCTGAACTGATGAATCTCAAACAACGGAAAGAGATGCTACTTTAAATAACTGTCTAGTTTTTCACCAAATCTTTCAGATGACACAGTCTGAAGCTTGCAAGGATAATGCATTTTGTCTTTTGGTTTTGGTAACAGCAAAAGAGTTGAACTTAAAAACCCACAAAACACTACTCTCAATGGCATAAAACCTGCAACACAATAGATGTGTGATTTCTATCAATTCTGTAATTTTCTGCAAGACAATCCCACTGTCTTGCCATTTTCAGCTGCAACAACCATTCACCTGCCTGTAGATCATTGTAATATAATTACAGACTCAGGATGTTACCTGCTAATTCTTGTACTTAATAATAATGATGACGATGATGAAGGTCTATAGGATGGTGAAAGTAAAAAAATCACACTTTCGCAGAAATAAAACCTACCTCACTGTATCTCACTGACCATTTTACAACAGTCATTAGCTCACATGAAATCAGAATCCAAAGATTTCTGTGAGTAAATTGTCACAGGCAGCTTCCTGTTGCTCATTGTGAAAATCAGAAATGGCATTTCAGCACTATGATCAAATCTTTTAAAGGTCTTTACAGTTTTCAACTGGACCTTCGCTTTGATAGCTAGAAGAGTTCAGCACTGTTTACATGCTTTTTATAAAAGAGATACAGTGCTTGTAATGTTGAAAAGGAGTATTTCCTATGCGTCATACTCTCTTCCTCGAAGAATAAAGTTGCTGCATACATTTTTTAATATGTAGGCATTATTTACCATTCCATCAATTTCACCTGTACCTAAAGCATAAAATAGTAATTAAAATGAATGGGAGGTATTAATTAGAAGCATAGAATCACAGAATAGTTTGGGTTGGAAGCGACTTTTAAAGGACACCCCCCTGCAATGAGCAGGGACATCTTCAACTAGACCAGGTTGCTCAGAGCTCCATGCAGCCTGGCCTTGAACATTTCCAGGAATGAGGCATCTCCCACCTCTCTGGGCAACCTGTTCCAGAGTTTCAGCACCCTCATTGTAAAAAAAGTCTTCCTTATATCTAGTCTAAATTTACCTTCTTTTAGTTTAAAAACATTACACCTTGTCCTATTGCTACAGGCCCTTTTGAAAAGTCTGTTCCCATGTTTCTTATAAGACCCCTTTAAGTACTGAAAGGTGTCCCCAGAGCTTCTCTTCTCCAGGCTGAACAGCCCCAACTCCCTCAGCCAGTATTCATAGGAGAGGTGTTCTACCCCTCTGATCATCTTTGTCGTCTTCCTTCGGACTCGCTCCAACAGGGCCATGTCTTTCCTGTGCTGAGGTCCAAATATCTGCTCCAAATGTGTAAATCCAGATAAATCAAAAAGTTGCAAAACCAAAGTGTAAAGAAACCCTGCACAATAGACAAAGTTGTTCTGACATGCACTGCCTGGCAATTTCCTAAACTACTGAAATACAATTGCAAAAAAATGAAAGCAATCTGAAACCAGGTCAGAAATGAACAAAGGGGGAAAAAGTGTATTCCAAAATGGACATTTCTCAGTGTTCTAACAGACAACCATCAGTGCAAAAGGTTTGCCATCAGGGCTGGCAAAAAAAAGCTTCAAAATTTTTGTACTAACCAACAGTACTTTGAAGTGCCAACTTTTATGCTGTATTGGCAATGCAAATGTTTTATTTATAAAATATATATATACTGTAGGTAATATTTTTATTTTAAAACATGGAGAAAAGGACAAAGGATAATTTTAAAATTTTCAATTACTACTGAAGTGGGTTTTTAACCTTCATCCATGCTTTTTGACCTCATAAGAATAACAACAGCAGAGTAAGAACTAGCAAAATGTTTAGTTTCTTGGTATCTTAAAACATCTCTGTAACAAGTTTTTCCAGAAATAAGTATTTTGATGATCTTAATTTTCTACTGAATATAAATCCACTTAATGACATTACCAACTATTAGTAATTCATGATATAACAAGTCCTTTATAAGTAAATTTAAAAGGAAAAATAAGATCAGTCATGGAGTCATTAGTGTTCACAAGCTAAAAATGGAATAAGGTGTTCTTACATTGCTGGAAAGCAATTCCTCCTCTCCATTCATTGCAGAATAAAACTTCTTAAAGTAACATATACGATTATCTTCATTTTCAGACAAGAAAACTTCAACAGGAAGTATTTTATATATATAACAAAACTCCTTAGCTTAACACTGTAGCTGTACAGATCAGTAAATCACAAAATCACAGATGAGCTGAGGCTGGAGGGCATCTCTGCAGATCATTTAGTACAACCCCCTGCTCAGAGGAAGGTCAGTGAGTGCAGATGGCAGAGTCATGTGCAGTGGAGTTTTGAGTACCGCCATGGATAAAGACTCCACAACTTTGATGAGCAACCTGCTTCAGCGTGTCACCACCCTCATAGTAAAGAAGTTTGTTCTTATGTTTAAGTAGAATTTCCCATGTTTCAGTTTGTGCCCATTGCCTCTTGTCCTGTCACTGGGCACCACTGAGAAATGTCTGGCTCTATTGCCTTTACCTCCACCACTAGGTATTTATACATGTGGGCAAGAGTCCTGTGAGCCTTTTCCTTTTCCAGGCTGAGCAGTTCCAGCTGTCTCTCATGTGACAGACGCTCCAGCCTTTAAATGGTCTTCATGGCCCTTCACTGGACTAACTCCAGTATGTCCATGTCTCTCATAACGGAGAGCCCAGCACCAAACCCAGCACTTCAATTGTGTCTCACTGGGCAAGATCACCAACTTCAACTTGCTGGCAACACTCTGGTTTATACAATCTAGGACACTTGGCCTTTTTTGCTGCAAGGTCACGCTGCACTCATGTCCAACTTAGTGTCCAGCAAGATCCTGCAATTCATCTCTGCAGACATGTTTTCTAGCTGGTTGGCCCTGGCCTGTGCTGGTGACTGTGGTTATTCCTCCCCAGGGGCAGGATGTGGTAATTCCTTTTGTTGAACTGTACAAGGCTCCTCTTGATCCATTTCTCCAGCCTGTTGAGGTCCCTCTGCATGACAGTGCAACCACCTGGTGCAACAGCCACTCACCATAATTCTCTGTCTTCTGCAAACTCACAAAGGGTGCACTTTGAGCAATCATCCAGGCCAGTAATGAAGATGTTGAGCAGTATTGGCCCCAGTATTAACCTCTGGAGTACATCACTAGCAACTGGCCTCCAATTGGACTTTGCACTTTCAGTCATAACCTTTGAATCCAGTAGTTCAGCCAGTTTTATACCACGTTTATACATAGTCCATGTTGGGTCAGCTTGTCTATGAGGATGTTATGGGAGAGTTGAAAGCCTTACTGAAGGCAAGGTAAACAACACCTACTGCTCTCTCCCTTATCTACCAAGCCAGTTATCTCACCAAAGACTACCAGGGTGGTAGAAGGCTATGAGGCTGGTAAACAGCACAGTATTGCCAGTTAGTAAAAGGTCACAAGCTTTCTGCTAGTTCTGCAAGGTTTCAGGATTTTCGAGCATTTGTGAGGGCTTCTCATGGCCTGCCTGGAGCTTTGTTTTCATCTGTTTAACAGTAACAGGTTTTTCTAAGGGTGAGGTGGCTATTGTCTAATTTATTTTACTTTTGTTTAATGCTGTGCAATTAATTGTATGAAGTACCATTAAGCATATTTTATACATGCATCAACAAAGAGACATGATCAATGAGAAGCTTATCCAATGCTGCAGCAAATGGGGTTCCCAGCATCAGAAGGCATGTAAGATCACTGTCCCTTTTCTACTACTTCTATTCTTTATGCAATAAATCAGTTAACTGCTTTGGGTGTCTGTGCCTTTCCTACTGTAATACCAAAAGAACTGGCATCTCCTCAGTACCAAGCAGTGACTAAACAAAACTCCACTACCTCTCCACTCACACTGAGGTCAATGGCCTTACGCCTCAGAGGAGCAGTGGAAGGATGAGCATAAAAGCAGGGAAACACATGGATGCAAGAATGTATGTGTGTAGCAATTTTAACCACAGTGTTTAAATTATCTTCCCCCCTCCTCCCCCATAAGAGTATTATCCTTTCTTTCCACCACCACCACCCTTGCCTTTCTGTAACTATCAAATATGGACTAAAAATAATTGGTTCATTTTAAGATCTGATGGTTAGGACTTCAACTATTCTTGTCTTTGCTCTTGGCTTACATATGATGAGTGGTCCTCTTTTTGCCCATAACAGGAATGATCTGTAACAGATAACTGGAGAAGCCAGAAAGATTTGGACTGTAAAACCAGCTGATTTTCTAAAATTTGGTTAAAGCATGAATAATATACTGTTGAAATCACTCTGGCATCTATATAACTTCACAAGAGAAACAATTAGGTTATTTGTGAGCTACTGCTGCTTTTTTGTCTTGAGAAGTCACTGCACCATCATTAGTTTATAAGTTGCTATCAAAGACATTACTTGCAATTAAACAAAATCTGTCTGTGTATTGATGTCTGCTGCTTCGCACAGCAAAAATTGACATAGCTATAAATCATAGTTTTGGTATAAAATCAGTTATTCCTGTTCATAACCTCCAGTCATCCAGTCCAGTGACAATCAAATATAATGTTAACCAAAAAACCCAAACACAGATAATAAAGAGCCTTTATAAAACATAATTTCTTCAATGTACATAAATACTGCAATATTAATTGACAATATTAATAATTTAAAATTAATAACTGCAATATAGTGAATGTATGGTAGATGAAGTATCACAGAGGAGTGGTAATACCAAAATATATTTTCTCTCCTTTGACAGAGAGGTTGAACTTGACAGGCATTTTAGGGGGACTATTAAAAAGACTCAAGATGTCATACCTTTTCCTTACTACCTACACTTATCTAATAATTCCATTTGTCTTCTGTGGCTTCAGAAATCCCTAAACTGAGTATTTCTAGCCCTTCACTTTCAGTATCTTTGCATTTAAAGGTAAGTGACCACTTACAGTTCAGGCTACTTATCTGCCTTTTTAACAAGAAAAAAAAATAACAATGCATGAAAACAAGTTTTTATCTGTATTCAGTTTCCCTTTTACACAGGAATGATTAGTTGAATTTTTTATAATTTCAGATAACAAACTGTCAAAAACATGCTTGTCCCCCTCCTGATTTATCTTGAATAAGCACTACCTCTATTCTATTAAATTATTGAAAATCACTAACCCCAATATTTAGTGTGCTCTTTAAAAAAAAAAGAAAAAGAAAAAAGAAATCCTGCAGTACTGCATGACAAAGCTGTGTATAATGTATATGAATTTACACAAAAGTGCCATTTTTCTTCTCTCAGGCATAAGGCCAAGTACTACATATACAAGTCAGGATTCTCAGAGGTTAGTAAGAAAGTATCTATAGAGAAGGGGTGAAGTAATGTTTAAAAACCCTAATTATTGATTTATAAATCCAGTAAAACAAATCAGTGAACCATTTATTTCTTGAAATAATTCTGATCTTGCTTCTTTCTAACACCTACTAAAAAGACATTTTAGATATTAGACGAGGCACAGTGCAGTTCTGATAGCCATGTAGGGAAAAACCAGTATACTCCCACTTCACCTGTACTATGCTGGTAGTTAGAGTTCAGGAGGCATACAAAATATTTGGTTTTCATTTCTATTTTCCTCTCCAAATTTCTTTCAGTTCACTAGAAAGTGTATGTCTCCTTATTGAGTTCTGTTCTAAGTTATGCTCATTTTTATTAATGTTTGTAGTCTGGCTTTGCCACTTTAAGGCAAAGGCCTCTCCCAACAGGATCTGAATGTGACAAGGAAGAGGAGGAAGAGAGGGATGCATAGCCCTCAGTAAGCGCCACTTTGTGCTAACTGCTGAAGTCTTGACGGGTCTTCTTTAGATGTTCAAGCATTGATCCTGAAATATTTACACAAAAGTTTACTTTAAAGAATTTGAATGGCTAAAGTTGGTAAGACCTCCCACATGCTGAGGGTTATTGATGTCAAACTTCTGCACAACTGAGGCTGAACAGACTTTCCTCAGCTTCTTTTTCTTTCCTGCTTTTCCAACCTCCCTTCTACCATTTCAAGCAGGTAAGAAGTTCCAAAGCAAATGTGGTGGGGTACCGCACATGGACATGGAGTATGCCTGTGAACGGTATCTGCCGTTTAAATGTGACAGGCAGAAGGTGATCTTCCTCTGTTGTGTCTTTGGCTTAGTGAAACCCACACCATAATTCAGTATGCCTTCCCATACATCAGTGAGGATTCCCAGTTTCTGAAGCTTTTACCAGAGTAGGCACAAATGAGCCAGCATTATGCAGCATAGAGGCTCTAAAAATCTTGCAATGGCTTAGACATCAGTAATTACTTAGTCAGGAAGCACCGAGAGGAGTTAATCCGTACCTGAGAACCATTTGTTATTGCAGCAATAAAAACCCTTATATCAGCATGAGTTGCCCATACTTTCATAATAGAGCTCTTTTTTCCCCCTCTAAGTATCATGTAATTACATATTCAGAAAAATTCAGTGCAGCAGACTTCAGATTTACTTATCATGTCTTAGAGACCTCATTAGGAAATAAAGGAGTTGTGTGAGAAAAATAACTGATTCTAAGGTTTCAAACACATTAAATTTGCAGGTAGATGTTAGAATTTTGTATTATTTTTGTCTGACATATATATACATTGTGTCTCTATAAATGTAAGTAAGTGTGTCTATATAAGTGTGCCAATATAAGTGTAATATAAGTGTAAGTGTAAGTATATGTAGGACATAGCTTAAAGAACTCTAATCTGGTAACAATGAGCACAAAATTTAGCAGATTTTTTCAATTTACTTCCTAATTTGAAAGAAATCCTTCTCTCCCTTTTAAAAGAGGAACAAGGAAAACTCTTCTCAGAAAAACAAAGAAATAAGCAAACAAACACATAGGCAAAAAAACCAATCATGAGGTCTGAGATTCAGAAATAATAATAATAATAATAATAATAATAATAATAATAATCATCATCAAACCAAAAACCCAACAACAACCACCCACAAGATCATGAAAAGATGAAAAGGAAAGTGCCTACTAATATAAGCATTTCCTTTCTTGGTGCTGTTTCACACACCTACATTTGATTTATAACTTGGATTATGATTATGTAAGTACATACATAACACAACTACATCCTTGCCTTTCTCTATTTTTTTCCTCCTATTATATGTAAACTGTGCCTCATTTTGTACTATTAGTCTTAATCACAGTCATCAAAAATCCATAGGATTCTCTAGAAGTCTAAGAAAAAATGGTCAAAAAAAGAAAAGAAATAAAAGCTTATCGAGTTTGACATGATTGATTTATCAACTTGTCCAAGCACCTCTTGTCGGGTATATTACAGAAGTATCAGTAGCGACACCACAGTTAATGCTGTATTGAGATGCACACTTAAAGCAGGATTAAAATTTTCATGTTTCATACTTTGGTGATTAGTATTAAACTCCAAATGATGTAGCAACTCTTCAAATGATGAGTACATACCAGGCCATTTCCAGATGAACATTTGAAAATAATTCTTAGGTGCTGTATAAGAACTCCAATTACTTAAGAGTCAATATTTGTCTTCAGTCTAAGGTAAACCCATCAATGACTGCAACAGCTAACCAGTAAGCACCTGACTGTTGTCAGATCCGGTTTTTCATTTTGTGTGAAGGGTCACAAATTAAGTTTTGGACTTCTAAACGTGACCTCATACATGGCTTCCCTTAGACAAATCTTTATGATTCAAGATCTTCTGAAGGAAAATAACATAAGCTGAAAGACATTTAATTTTATTAACTTTATGCAATTTGCAATTTATTTGTGACCTGTAGAGGTAGCTGGCCTATCTCTTTCTCTGAGATAAAGTTATCTGAGTATAAATTAGTTGGAAATCCTGCAATGTCATTCTTTCCAAGGGGTTTTAAATTTTGCACCTTGCTCTAGATCTTGCATCACCCCAAGGCAGCTATAAAGTCTAGTTTTAAGAAACCTGAAATCAAAGCAAATAAAGATGAACTTGACTCGACCAGTACCCTAAAGGACCCAAAATGTATTTCCTATAGCTATTCCCCAACAGTGCTGCCACATAGTTTGCTGATGAGTTTTTCATGAAACTTTCCAGTATCGCAGTCTGCCTCCCAACCTGTTCAAATGACACTGATTTTGAGTACAGTAAAAATACTCCACTCTGAATTACTAACATGAA